>NC_138529.1:83580857-88380857 GCF_964234715.1 Podarcis melisellensis | reverse complement strand
CTCTGGCTGAAAAAAAGCCCTGGATACAACTACATGATTTACCAAGTCAATCATAAAACATACTGAGAGGGAAATATTGATCTATAATGACAAGGGAGGGGTTCCATGATCTCACTTAAAACAAGTACACTTTTTTCTTTCCAAAAAGAAGATAAAAAATAACGTTGAAATATACTAAATCCAGACACTTGCATAGATCTGTGGTACCCGATGCTCCTGAGCTGCTGTATTTGTGTATGGATGTATATATATTTTATTTATATATATATATATATATATATATATATATATATATATATATATATATGAAATAGACTAAATGACAGAGAAGTGATCTCAAGCACTTTGACCCTTGGACGCTTAGCTTATGCAAAAAAAAAATTCAAGAGAGGTGATTTGCCAAGTCTTGGAAATCCTATTAATAATAATAATAAAAATAATTTTTATTTATACCCTGCCCTCCCCAGCCAAGGCCAAGCTCAGGGCAGCTAACAAGCACTAATAAAAACAAGTTGAATGAATACAACTTAAAACAAGATTAAAATACAACATTAAAATATTGAAAAATTAAAATATTAAAATGCAGCCTCATCACAGGAGGAGAAAGGAAAAAGAGGGGGAGGGAATCAAATTGGCTCCAAGCTAAAGGCCAGGCGGAACAATTCTGTCTTACAGGCCCTGCGGAAAGAAATCAGATCCTGCAAGGCCCTGGTCTCATGAGGCAGAGCGTTCCACCAGGCCGGAGCCAGAGTTGAAAAGGCCCTGGCTCTGGTTGAAGCTAATCTAACTTCCTTAGGGCCCGGGACCACTAGGGTGTTGCTATTTATGGACCTTGAGGCACTCCGTTACTATTATCCTCATAATCATCATTGGTATTATCCAGTGGTGGAGCTTCATGCTCCGGCACCGGGGGCAGAGAACAGGTGGGGGCGGGCTGGCATGCGTTCCAGGGGCGGGGCGCACCGCCTGCAGGGACGTGGTGCATCGCCTACAGGGATGTAGCACGCATGCTGGGGGAGTGGCGCACCCCACCAGAAATGTGCTGCTGGGGGTGGTGCGCTCCCCCTGCACTCCTCTTCCTCCACCAGTGTTATCGTTTTCATTTTCATACTACTAGCAGCTTAATAATGGTGCAAGACAATGCTGCAGTCCAAAGACAACAGTTGGTTGAACTTATGACTAACAACCCGATTCTATGCACTTTCATTCGGAAGCAAGTTCCCATAGTAATAAGAGTGTTGGCCACTGTGTACATAGGATCACAGCTAAGACTTGCTGAAATCAGGGGGCCAAAAGCCCTTGCGTTGTGCATTGGAAGCTCATTGATTTCCATGGGACTTAGCTGTGAAACACACAGAGAAAGAGTGACTAAAGGACAGAAAAGGCTGAGTGAGGTGGCAAACAGCAGAGATGTGGGAAGACACAAACAGAAGGGTGATACCACACTCTAGGTGCTCAGCAGGCCCCTTGTTTACCTACTCCATTTAATCAACTATTATTTGTTAGCCACGTGTCAGCATGATTACTGGAACCCACCAGAGTTAGTACAGAGATTGCTAACACTGAAGCGCCTTCAGTCCTTGCTGCTGACCCTGATTATGCCTGCATGGTATTGATTTGTATGTAGCAAGGCTTACTGATGATCAAACATTGAAGCTACTTCAAATAAATGACTGCAAAAAACCCCACCTCCTTCCAATAGCTTTGTTATAAGTGATCAACATCCCAAAATGGCCTGATTATCTTCCCCACCGCTCCAGAGAGTATTGGAATATTAAGTCTGACAAGTGATATTTAACCTACTCTATCCCTTTCTCTCTCTTTTTGTTTCCTCTTTTCTGCTATTTCAAAGCTTATTTTTCTTTTATCCATGAATGTCTTTCAACAGATTCAAAGGCTCTTTTGTGGAATACTTGAAGCTCAAATGAAACTGTGAAGAGATTGGGGGGGAAATGTAAAATGTAAAACAATTTTTCATACAGCTGCTTCACAGAGGGGGGAAAATATCTCGGGCATTATTTTGCAATGCAGTGAACTGTCTACATCTCTTTCACTGAGCTTGGCTTTGTTGATAACACCGTGCTCTGTTTCTCCCAAAGGAGAAGGTACATATTTTGCAAGTGCTACTAAAACCATTATTGTCACTAGGATCCTTGGGTTTTATATGAGTTACTCACGCAAAGCAGCAAGACCTTTGCTGGTGGTGATGCTGTGGACATAGAGATCATTTCTATCCCACCATATAGGTGGTGGCAAGGTGATCTATCCAGTTATTGACCAAACAGATCTGGTAACTTCAGTAAGGTGGTGATCACAAAGTGGTTCCCAAACAACTCACCCCCTTCCTGCTGGTGGTTTTTGCAGGCCGCTTAATGACTTGATCTCCCTTATCTCATTTCTTTTCTACACATCTTCTTTCATTGCTTTGTATTTTTCCTTTCTCTCAAAATAAAAGACAGTTATGGCCCTGAACTCAAGAAGGCTTACTTCTGAAGAATCATGTATATAGGATTGCAATGGTGTCTCCAAAAATGCTTACACATCACTTGGGAAGACAGGTGAACTAATCCCAGTGTGCTGGAAGAAGCAAAGATCACCAGTGTCGAAGCAATGATTCTACAACAACAACCATTGGACTGGTCATGTTATTCGGATGCCTGATCATTGTCTTCCAAAGCAACTACTGTATTCCAAACTTTAAAATGGAAAGCGTAATGCTGGTCAACAAAAGAGGTTTAAAGACTCTCTCAAGGCAAATCTAAAAAGTCTAAAAAGTCTAAACACTGACAACTGGGAAACACTGGCCTGTGAGCGCTTCAACTGGAGAACAGCCTTTACCAGAGGTATCATGGACTTTGAAGACGCTCAAACTCAGGACGAAAGAAAGAGGAAGGCATGTTTGGCAAACCCTCACAGTGATCAACTCCTGCCCGGAAACCTATGTCCCCACTGTGAAAGGACGTGTGGATCCAGAATTGACTTCCACAGTCACTTACAGACTCACTGTTAAGACCATGTTCATGGGAGACAGTCTTACTCAGCTACAAGTGATCGCCAAAGAAGAAGAATCCAAAAAGCAAATATCTCACAAAACATTTTTCCTTTGTCTAATCTTTATGCTGAACAGTAGGCTAGGAAATGGCATTTCCCAATGTGTTGTGCCTCTACCTTTTCCCCTTTAACATGAATTGTATTTCCCATTATATGACAAGTTGTGATCATGACTTGTTTTCTCTAGAATTGCAAATATGGCATTAACTACCATTCCCCCAACACACAGATACATCCAGTAAATTGCCTTTATTAGGTCTGTGATCATTTTATGGATAAACCATTTCCTGTGGGATTCTAAATCTTCATTTATTCAAAAAACTTCCAAAATAGCCACCCTTAGGGTAGCAGGGAATTGAGAAAAATGATGCTTAAAATGGGGGCGGGGAGAGAGAATGGCTCCTGGCATCAAGTTCAGGGTGATACACACAACTTCTTTTGAACCATGTATCATATTTTATACTATAGTGTCAGCTCCTGCCCTTCTGAAATAAAACAATCTTGCAGATCCACTTCTAATACTCTCCAACATTATAACTAAAGGGTCACTGAGCCTGGCTGCAAATTCAGAACAGCATCAGCTGTTGCGAGGGATTCCTGTAGCTTTTTCAGAGAAGATGCTTCAGGCTATCTGCTTCAACTGTGTTTACAACTCTACAATACACTATTTCAAATCCAGGAAACATGCTCAGGCACTGTGAAAAATGACTTGCCACCAGATTTTGAAACAAGAAAGGGCAAGCAGTCATCACCAAACTAACAAATGTATTGTTAATAACTCCTTTATTGCAGCCACCTAATGAAATGAAATGGATCTAGGTAAACCCAGCCATACTGTATACGCATGCAATTAAAATTGATCTTGTGGCGAGAGAAATACCCAAATTCCTAAAGATTATGCTTGAGTGCCCTGGTGCTCTGGAGAGGTCTGCCCTGAAAAATGAAGTCATAATGTCGGATGCATCTGTTGACTACTCTGTGCAAAGCAATGAGGACAAAACATTTATTTTGATCTTTAGGATGCCCAGTCACACATGGTCAAACAGAGGTCACCAATTTTCATAAAAGGTGCAGGCTAATCTATATTTATAGATGCAAATTAAGGGAAAACAATACTACAATTTAAATAGAAATGCAAGCCTTCTCACCGTAGTGAGGTTGGCACCAGGTTACTCATTCTGCTGACCAGGTGCTGTGATCAGATGATAAGCAATGTTTTTTATGGTTTCTTATCTTTCAGCAAGACTCAGATGGTTAAGCCCTCAATGAAAAGATATCGTCAAACAGAAGACTATCTTCTGACAGCCCTTCTCAATACAGTCATGTCCTCTGTTAAGTAGAACTCATGGCCCCCATCCTTCTCTTCTGATATATGGGCAGTGGCATCATCCTTGGGGAAAAGTAAGACTGCGCTGAGATTCACTAATGCAGCCTGCATCAGGCTAGACAGAAGCATCCACCTGCCCAGGTATTGGCCATTCCCAGAGGCCCTTCTCTGGATTCCTCAACTACCAGAAGCAAGACCTGCAGATAACTAGATAGGACCTTCCCTCAATGGCATTGCAAATTTGGAACACCATTTCCACAGATGTTCTCCCAGCACTTAGGGTTTTTTTCCAGCACTATGTGGGGGGGGGGGAATGGATTTGCTCAGGCCTATTGATTTCTGGTTTTAGCACTGGATTTAAACTATTCTGCTTTATGTTGTATTAATGGAGGGATGGAGAGTCTGCGACCTTCCAGATGTTGTAGGACTACAACTCCCATCAGCCTCAGTCAGCATGGCCAATGGTTGGGGATGATGGGAGTTACTGATTAATAGCATTGGATGGGGGTGGTGGTGTCACAGGTCCCTAATCTCTGGTGCATAGGACCACAGTGCACAGTGACAGAAAAATCTCCCGGGCTCTTTTTGAGCCACCTAAGCTGTTCCCCACCCCTGTCTTGAAGGATTATATTATTTTTACTGATGTTATGTTTGACTGTAAACTCAGAGGATTCATGAATAAGTTAAAAAAACTCTCTCTCACACACACACGGACCTCCATCCATCAATCCTGACCGACTGGGCAAAGGGAAGGACAGGAGCAGGAACCATATTAAAGGACCATCAAAGAGGATACCTGCCCACTGGTCCCTGGGAATGGATAAAGAAATATGTGAGAGTGAAACTGTGCTTCCAGTTCTTCTCAATAGTTCAGGAAACATTAATTTAATGTAGCAAGTATTATTATACGTGTATTAATTCAAACTCTCCTTTTTCCATGCATCTGTGGTGCTCACGCCTGTCTGAATACCCTTCATCATTAGTCCTAAATATGAACTAAGGAACGATGTAGGATGTAGATAGCCACTCAGTGAAGAAGACACTCTTCACATGCTCAGGAATACTCCTAGTCTTATTTTTTATTATCACATTCCAGGGCTGACCAGTGACAATGAATACAGCTTCTGTAAATAATAATAATAATAATAATAATAATAATAATAATAATAATAATAATAATAATAATTAATAATAGTGAAGTAGTAAGGAAATATTAAATGTGCCGCCGCCACCACCTACAACCTGCTTAAAGTGGATCTGAACCCATTGCCTGCCTGATTCTAAGATGCTGCAGCACAGGCCAATGAAAACTGTTAGGCAAGCAGGACTGCAGTGGCGGCGTTATATTCCAGACTGTTTTGTTACAGCTGTGCTTCAGAGAGCAAGACAAGCTCACACAAACGCTAAGGTGAGAGATGCATCTTAGCTAGTTTAAATGCAAATGTTGTGATTTAACTGGGTTGTGATTTAACTGGCTTGCAGACCAGATTGCCTGTTTCCAAACCATCGTCCTAATGATTGTGAGTAATTAGGTTGTGCTGGGTTCAGGATTTTTCCAGATGGCTCTAATACAGAGTGGCACTTATTTATTTATGCGTCTTCACGGCAAAAGAGATATTCAAGTAAGCCTTTGTTACTGAGATATGTATAGGCCATCTGGGCATACTACACTGAAATAAATCAAGACAAGTATTGCTGAATGAGACAAATGGGATGAGAATTGGTACAGCACACTTGCTCACTCCAATAAAAATAGAGCACAGACTTGGAAGTGTGTTTAATGACTACAAATACATGCATTGTGCTGAATTTACAGCCAGCTGCCATTCACATGTGGAAACAGAGGGGCTGGCAACTTGTTAGGCCTGCCAGATGTTTCACTGTGGAACTCTATGGGCCAGATAATACCCCTGGAGTTTGACTCTTAACGACATCTATCAAGGCAGTTACTATTAGCAGTGAGCTTCTTGATGCTTCCATAAGGCGAGCTGACTCATTGGCTATCACTCTTCAGACAGCTCAGGCTTAGACATTTATGCGAAGTCTGGTTAAGCCACAGCATGGATGTCACAAGTGGAAGGATCAGCTGAGATTTGTGGACAAGATGAGCGCATATGGGGAACCTGTGGCCCTTCAGATGTTGTTGGACCACGACCCCTATCATTCCATATGACTGGCCGTGGTGGATGGATTTGGTGGGCACTGAGGTTCAGCAACATCTGGGGAGCCACATGTTCCCCATCCATAATCTATAGAATGGAGACATTTTTACTGCTATGCATTCCCATGCTACACTACACCTTGATTCTTGGTTCATTAGACAAGGAGAAAAGCTACTCTCATTTGATCATGTAAAGCTAATCATTATTTTTTGTTGCAGAACAGCTGTGTGTGTTCTACACTCATTCTTTAGATTTACTTTTTTTTTGTTAAGGCTTACAGTCTAAATAAAAAAACAGACACATGAGGAAAAGGAAGAAAGAGGGTGCAAGGAAGGACAACTAGTCAATCATACGGACATAAAAAGAGCTGTGCTAGATCAGGCCAAAGACCTATCTAGTCCAGTGCTGTTTTCAAAAGCCCTCCAGCAGAACTTGGGTGCAACATTCTACACTTGTGATTCCCAGCAACAGGGGTAGACTTACCTCCAACAGTAGAGGTAAAACATAGCCATTGTGGCTACTAGCCACTGAACAAGAAGAGAGGCATTGAGATAAAAATTATGTGAACGATACAGACATGGGAAACAGATATATCTTCTAAAAGCTTTTCAAGTATAGGAGTAGGGGTGGGGGGAATATCTTAAGCGGTATTTATTTTTTGAAGAAGGGGGAAACGACATGAAAAACATAGCCAGTCTACATTGTCTGATGGGTGATATCCAATGTCAGTGATGCTCAAAGGAGACCAGTTGAAGTCATTGGGAAGTATCCAGCTCCCAGTGCAAGCATTTCCTCTTACAGGACAGACCTCTGCTTTTCCCCACCTTCTCTTCCCCTGCCTGTCTCCTAAATCTGTTCTGGAGTTTCCTCAAGCCCTGTGGGGACAGGAGGGGAGACATTCCATTGTATGAGTGGAAATCTTTGCACTGATGGTACAAGTGAGTTGGATAGAGCCACTGATTTCAGTTGGTCCACTCTGTGCACGACTTGGCTTCATGTCACCTATTCAGTTCAATGGAACTAATTCAACAGCAAGTGTGCACAGTATATTCTCTTTTATCAAGAAAAATGGTACATTTATGACTGGTTTGACAACCACACAACCGTTCAGCCTCCTTTTAAATTTCTGGATTGAATTACCTAATCATATTAGCATTGTTCTCATTCCTCACTTCATCTGTATGACTGAGTAGTTATTATTGGATTATTTACTGCCTTTATTGTTATGACTAAGCTAATGAGTACAATGGACAAAGGTATTGCTCATAGGGTTATTCTTAAACATGCATTTCTACATGAAACTACAGAAATATACTATTTTTTTCTAAATTTAGGATTTTGACAAAATTTCGTTTCACTTATGGTTTGTGGGTGGGCCCACATTGCTCTCCAATCTGCCCATTGCTGTGTGTTGCTACCGCTTCCTCGGAGGGAGGGGGCAAAGCAGAGTGAGCATGGCATGGCCAGTGTGGGGCAGTGGCTAGAGTGTCAAACTAGGACCTGGGAGACCAGGGTTCAAATTTCCGCTTGGCCATGAAGCCCACTGGATCCAACCTTGGGCTAGTCCCTGTCTCTGTGCCCAACCTACTTCCCCGGGCTGTTGTGGGGATTAAATGGGGGAGGGGAGAACCATGGACACCACCTTGAGCAATTTGTAGAGAAAGGTGGGATAGAAATGCAATAAACCCATAAGCCAACCTTCCTGACACTGCGCTAACATGATGCAGTGCTCCCGCTGCCTTGCCCCTCTCCCTCTTGGTGAGCACAGCAATGTGCAGCATCGAGAAAAGAGGAGAGCCATACAGCCCCACCCTCACAGCCCCACCAGCTCCTACTGATGGCGGGTAAGAGTCAACTACAGTGACTTCAAATGTGAAAGAGAAATAAATAAAGAGGAGAATGCAGTGCATACCATCTAATATGCATTGTGTCAAGGACTGGGCAGAGGAGGAATGGTGGAGACTGCCTCCCCATCCTGAGGAGGAGGAGGAGGAAGACAGTATAGATTTACAACAGGGGTTTGTGGGAGGTCACAGCTCAGAGGCAGATGAGGTGGAAAGTTGGGAAATCATGGGAGAGTAGGAGGCAGAAGCGGAGCGGCTGCTGACTGACACGGTGTCATTAGAAAGCATCCCAGAACCGCCATCTCCCAGAACCTGGCAGGCCTTGAAAGTAGGAGAGTAGAGAGCTCAAAGACAGAGGGCACGTAGCAGCACCCATAGAAGTGACAAATGAAGAAGTGGGAGAGACGGGGGAGGTGGAGACTCACTCGGGACAATGCCATTATCCAAGAGGCTGGGTTCTATAGCCTCTCTGTGTAAATATTGAAATAAAAAAGGACAAAAACTTTCCTTGTCTTCATACTTTCCTGGGCAACCAGCTAGGAGCCACTGACACCATCCTGACACATTGATTCTTTTAGATCACAAATGAACACAGATTAGTGTATAACATCACAGGAGTGGTATGTGGTCTAGGGTGCCATCACACCTGGGAGGCTGGAGATGCAGTCTAACCCAATCATGGCCCTCAGGGTGAGTGATTCAGCTTGAGTTTCTTCCCATCTGTAGAATCAGAATAGTTATCACCCTGCTCACAGGCTAGGCATGAGAAGGAGAAAGATAATGCAACTTACTACTAATAAGAAAAATATTGATGCAGCTTCAATGATTCATTAAGCTTGGTTGCAGCAGAGGGAGTTTAAGAAATGGGACTGCTAAGGATTGTCACATCAGGGAGGAGGGGTTCAGGGCTGTCTTAAGCATATGCGGCGCCAGGGTGCAAAGATCCACCCAGGACTCTCCCCCCTAGTTGCCCAGTCCCAGGCGTGCAGGAAGGCGGAGCCAGCCAGCCGCTTCAGCGTCTCGCTGGCTCGGTCAGCCCAAACGCGCGATGCAGAGCCACCCGCAGCAGAAGAGCCCACCGCGGCGCTCCCACCAATGGGTAGGCTCTTCCCCAGACTCAACTCTCGGGTCCTGGACTCTCGGCCTGGTGCCCCTGAGAGCCCGGCCCCCAGGTGCCCTGCACCCCTAGCGCCTATGGTAAGATGGCCCTGGAGGGGTTTTAAAAATAAAACGAGAACCGTTTGTATTTTTAAGACCGCTGCCAATTTCCCTGCTTCTTCTTAACCACTTGGAAGCCTCTCTTTTCAATTTGTACGTAAAAAGATGTACCAATTAAGAAACCTTCCCGAACTTCCAACTGCTCAGAGGGAACTGTCCAACTTCACAATTAGCACATGAAGAGAGGAAGCAGACAGGGTGCTTTCGACAAGGTCGGATTTGAATGCAGATCTAGGACAAGGACCCCAGTGGCAAAACACTTTCTCAAGGGGGCCAATTAGAAAGTAAAATACTTGATGCGTTTGTAATGTGTTTACACATTCTGCCCTCTCCCTCTCTCTCTCAAGCTAAAGTATACTTTTTCTATTTTCCAGTTTTCTACTGCTCTCTCTCATCCTTTATCTAAACTTCTTAATTAGATCAGTTGCTGAAGTCAGTTGATCAACTGCAGGGCCTAACTAATCCTCTAATGAGCTTCAGGAGCAGCAATGCCCTGGCAGCAGGCAGTGGATGTGAGCTGGGGTCTAGAAACCAAATAGCACTGCTGTCTCTCAAACTGTTAACTTCCCTCGGATTAAAGATTAAACTCCTGTGGGGATGAGGCCGCTGTGTCATCCTAGTTGCCGAGTACAACACGGGACAGGACTTCTCAAATCTTCCTGGAGTGATTTAAAAAATTTAAAAATACTTGTTCAAGCATTCCCATGTGACCATCTGTGTGTAAGCCCAAGGACCTTGTTTCAGTGGAAGGTTCAGTCCTGAAACAAAACAATCATTCTCGAGCATAGACAGATTTATCAGTCTTCCTCCTAAAAGCAGCCTGACAAACACAAATTAACCAGGTAAAACTTTCCCCATCGCTGTATTTCAGTTCATGAAACACTTCACAAATGACACTTTGGGGGCCAGCTCAAAATGCAGGAAAATATTTCGTAAATAGGTAAAAGCCTCTGAAATTGTCCAGAGTGTCTTTTCTTTTCACTACTGGGGGATAACAAACAGGTCTGGAAATAAGGTGAAGAGCATTCAAGTCAGACAGTATTTTCAATATTAAACCAGAACTGCACAATTTGCGATCAACCACATATTGTGGCCTGCATTTTTACAGCCATCAGCAAGTAGCAAAGATGAGAGTTACATCAGAAAATTCATTATCAAGCAGTGGGCTACCCTGAGCTTGGTGAGTCATAAGTTGTGCAGGCCTGAATTAATGACTGCACTAAGCCTTGTCTCAAAAGAAAATGGGTTTCCACATAGCAGCTTCAAAAGACAAACCCTTCTGTGCTTTGACAGTACATGAATCTGCAATTTCATGTGCAATCCTGTTTGTAGATAATTATCCACAATTTGATTTATTTATTCGCGCTGCTTAGAGAGCTCTTGAAGCAAGCTGTTTATAAATCTTCCAAATGAATGAAAAGTATAAAGTGTCCAGAGTTTCCCAGAAGCAACATCTGGCAGAAGGAAAATAAATGATCCCTTCTGTTTCATCTGACAAAGCCTAAATATCAGGGTTGGGCTGAAATTTCTCAGAAAACAATTTTCTGATAGATTTTTGAAAATGTCATTTTATAATATAATTATAATAATGTATTCTTTATACCCCGCCCATCTGGCTGGGTTTCTCCAGCCACTCTGGGCGGCTTTTAATAACTAGCACAAATGAAAAGGAACAAGTTGCCAGCTGTACAATAATAAAGTTATGTTTTAAATTGTATACATTGCCATTGCTTTCCCTAGCAAGATGCATAGTACGTCTCTGAGACCCTTCCACTATCAGACCCCCACCAGCAACACACCTGGGAGAGTGGAGGACTAGTCAATTGCAGGTTCTACTGCCAGGCCGTTGAGGAGAATATTTTGTGAAATGCCTGCTAAGCTTCTCTGCTTGTGACGAAGGTGATGCAGCTGTGGATCCAGTTTTAATGATTGCTTAAATGTTTTAATATTGTTCAAGAAAGCAATGGGCTTGTTCCCTGCTCCTTCTGTCCCTCCTCTCTGAAATCATTGCTTCCTTCAACCAGCAGTATGAACTAACACTATAGTTCCATTCACTGATAAGCCCAAAATTATGAAAAATATTATTTTCTGATAATTCTCTTTTTCAGGCACAATTATGCCCTCCACATGTTTTTGGACTCACGGCATCCCTGACCATCAGTCACGCAGGCTACAGCTGATTGGAATTGGGGTCTAACCACATCTGGGGACACCATGTTGACTATCCTTGTTCTGTCACTAAAAGGGAAATCCATCTGATTATGGAAACTCAGGTGGCTTTTGAAAACATATATATGAGAAATACACTGTACTAGTCAGGTACACTGAACTTTAAGCCCAAACATCTCTACTCCAATGCTATCAGAATCTTGTGGCCATCTCCCTTCTAATTCTAATGAGGATATTTTATACAGTACTGAGATCCTTTCTGCTTCTCTAGAATCAAAATTCATCAGCTAAGGCCACATTTTTATCTCACTTGGGCTTGAGTTGTCTCCATTAAGAGGGTGTTATATAGAAGGTTTTCTGATCAGCACTTAAAAGCACCACCCATCTTATATTCAAGGTTGATCCAACTGGCCACATTTACGAGGAAGCTGAAAGTAACACAGAGCTCTTCATTAGGCAAACTGAGCCTATTTTAGCATTCAGGCTAAACTAATTAGGTATGCTGCAAATTAGATTTCCTTTTGGCCAGAAATAAGTGGTTCCCGCTGGCTCTTGGTTAACAGGATTGACAGGCATTGCAGTAGAATATGCATTATTCTACCCATAAAACTGCCAATTCTCTGGAAAATATTGGGAAAATACATACATCTGTATCTCTGTCTCTCTCTTTGGTGAAGGGAGAGATAAATTAACATTAGTTTTTAACAGACATGTATTAATAATAATAATAATAATAATAATTTCTAGAGAATGAACCATACATTGGTCCTAGTGATTTGTCTTTATTTTAGTTTTACTAGCTAAACTACCCAAGAAGGTCCAGCACCAAGTTAGGTTAAAGAGTTGCCCATCCTACTGAAAGGACCTGAAATGACTCTTGAGCCGCCTCCACCACAGGTCCCTAAATTTCTGGAACTTTCCGTTCCTTAAGAATTCACTAGAGAAGAAAGAAATGCATAGTTGTTCCTGCCCTCTAGGTAAGGACTTGATTGGGAAGACAAAAAACACATGACCTGCATTCTATAATAGCAAAAGGAGGGAGTGTTTGATTCAATCATACAGTACATAGAGATTCGCCCCAGGAATCTTCTTTGCTGACCTACCTATTTACCAAGACAGGTAATACTAGAGATAATAAGAACCAAAACAACAGGTTGGTCAATTTCTTCTGCATTTGCGATATACCTCATTAGTTTCTTTATTTTTTATGTCACTTATGAATAGTTAATAACCAATAGCTTAGCCCTTGGCAGGGTTACATAACAAGATAGCATTTTCCATTTCTTTTTCTTTCCTAATGAGAGATCCAAATCTACAGAGGCATGAATATATTTCAAAATATAGGCACTCAGAGTAGTCCACATAGCAGGTTGTGTGCTGGGTATTTTACCTATATGAATGTCACGGAAACAAATTAACCAAGTGGTCTCAAACTTATGTAGATGTGCCCTGATGCTGATGACTAGTACACACTCTATCTATCTATCCATCTACCCATCTATCTATGACAGGGGTCAGCAAAAATTTTTAGTCACGGGCCAGTCCACTGTCCCTCAGAAGCAGCACCAGAAGAAGAAGGGAGGAGGGCAAGTAGTCCTCCTCCCCAGCCCCAAGCACTGCGTTTACCTTCCCAGGGGCTGCCGCCACCACCAGCACCACCACTGCTGCTGCTTCTCATGGGTAGGCAGAGCGAGCTCGTCCGCTCCACTGTCTGGCCCACACGAGCACCAGGACGGCGAGGGCAGAGGGAAGATGAGCAGCACGAAAGGGCTGGCTCCGGAGAGGCTGCTTAAAATGGCGCTCAGCCAGCTCAACCCAGCCCCCTTCCTCCTCTAGGCAGGGCAGGGAGAAGTCAGGGTGGCACAGTCTGAATGAACAGAATCCCCACGCCGATCCATGGACAGTCTGCTGGGCAGATCCTGAAGGCAATTGGGCCTGATCTGGCCTGCGGACCTTAGTTTGCTGATCCTTAATCTATAACATGGATTTGGGCTTGTTCAACTGGTCTGTTCAATACCTAGATGAGAAATGAGTAGAATCAATACAACAGAAATAATTGGACAGAGCCAAGCTCATTTTCTATAATTCTGTCCTATTTTTCTCCCAGAATGACATTTCATAGATCAAGGGACGATGTTATCCCAGCATTGTCTTGGTTGATAATGAAGTCATTTATCCATGCAAAATGTAGATGCTGCCATCCATGCACCCAAAGACCTGGTAGGCTAGCTTTCTTGAACGATAGTAAGCTTTCATCCTGGGCCTCTTCCACTGAAATACCACAACCCATTTTTTTCAGAATACATTGACTTAATTAATTCACTGACACATTCAAAGACATACAAGAAGACAGAAGAGGAGGGATCCTAAAGAAGTTTGGAGAGAACTACAGGCAAAAGGGGGACGCGGGTGGCGCTGTGGGTTAAACCACAGAGCCTAGGACTTGCCGATCAGAAGGTCAGCAGTTTGAATCTCCGTGATGGAGTGAGCTCCCGTTGCTCAGTCCCTGATCCTGCCAACCTAGCAGTTCGAAAGCACGTCAAAGTGCAAGTAGATACATAGGTGCCGCTCCAGCGGGAAGGTAAACGGCGTTTCCGTGCACTGCTCTGGTTCGCCAGAAGTGGCTTAGTCATGCTGGCCACATGACCCGAAAGCTGTACGCCGGCTCCCTCGACCAATAAAGCGAGATGAGTGCCGCAACCCCAGAGTCAGCCACCACTGGACCTAATGGTCAGGGGTCCCTTTACCTTTAAAGGCAACAGGGTAAAAGGTAAAGGTAAAGGTACCCCTGCCCGTACGGGCCAGTCTTGCCAGACTCTGGGGTTGTGCGCCCATCTCACTTAAGAGGCCAGGGGCCAGCGCTGTCCGAAGACACTTCCGGGTCACGTGGCCAGCGTGACATCGCTGCTCTGGCGAGCCAGAGCCGCACACGGAAACGCCGTTTACCTTCCCGCTAGAAAGCGGTCCCTATTTATCTACTTGCACCCGGAGGTGCTTTCGAACTGCTAGGTTGGCAGGCGCTGGGACCGAGCAGCGGGAGCGCACCCCGCCGCGGGGATTCGAACCGCCGACCTTTCGATCGGCAAGCCCTAGGCGCTGAGGCTTTTACCCACAGCGCCACAAAGACCTCCACAAAAAAGAAGGGCAGATTTGAGGGCATGGAGATACAAGAGCAGAGAAGGTGAGACTTTGCACTTCATTCCCTATGTGTGTTCCATTTCCTCCAGGCAAGAAAAGTTCCAAACTCACCCATCAGCAATGGCAACAAATAGCATTCCAGGTGTCGCTGCCATTTACGGTGTGCTGCAGTCCATTGAGCACATGTAGGAAAACCCAGCTGTAGTAATCTCAGTGACACTGTTGGGAAATTAATTCCCAAGTGTGTTACCTATCAATCAGTTGATAAATTTTCACCTGTCTCCTTGCAAATTGGAAGATCATTCCTGAGAAAAATAACCAGGGGGTTGTCTTTCATCAAACATGCCTGCCTTGGAATTGTCCTAGAAGCCATCAATTTGTTATGGTTTCCTGCCTTTTCTGCCAACTGCAACTTCCAGGTAGGGAAAAAATATTTCCTCACCTCACCTGAAACAATTAAGGGAAAGTGCCGTTTACAAGCCAATCACAACGACAACCAATTATTCTACTAAAATACTTACAGCTCAAAGTCAATGGGACCCAGTCAGTGTGTGGCCACTACATATCCAAGTAAATTTGTAGTGTTCCCCTTAATCAGAAGAAAATAAATGAAATCTTTTGGACTTCTTCCAGCCCTTTTTGACTGTGGTTTCCCAGAGCAGGGCATCTGGTCACCTCAGGGACATTTGATAAGATGTATTGGAATAATGTGCACATCGCTCAGCCATCCTGAATAACCACAAATCTACCTCAGAGTATATAAACATAAAACAACTACAAATAAATGGAACAACCTCCGTTGTTTGTGTCTGAGCAGACAGAATAGCAATATACACTGGTAGGTTTTTTTTCCCTTGGGCAAAGTGTTGAGGGAGGCATATGTCAGGGGTGATCCCAACTTCTGGAATTTTGAGTTTTGGGGCACTTGCACACATTTAAGGCATATGTGTCACAGATTTAAATCACATGACTCTTGCCCCCCCCCCCAAGAATCCTGGGTATCACTTTGTGGAGCCATAATTCCACTGTTCCCAGGATTCTTTGGGAGAAGTAATGTGCTATTTGGGTGAATTGGGTGAGCTTCCAACATATGGTGTGAATATGCCCTTTACTTTATATACAAAAAGCCCTGCAAAATTTTGTAAGCCATGGAGTGATCCATTGGAATGTTCTTCAGTTTTAGAGGAGGTGGCTTGAGTAGATGTTCGGAATATATCTGAGTGATTGTATTACAATCTAAAATACGTTTTGTCAACAAAAAATCTTAGAAATATCCAGTAGCTTAATATACCACTAGAAATTGATGGAGTGTCATTAAAGCAGAGCAATCCATCAGATCCAACATACACAATGGCTGTGATGGTTTATGTTTATTTCAAGAAAAATGAAACTAATGTTTTTTCAGAAATGATTGTTTCTGGGACCAACCCAAGAATATGTAAGGCGCGACAAAATATAGCTAACAAACCTGATGCATTTTATACAGATTGCTAACTCCCTCCCCTGGTAGCAGATTTCTAGTAGTGATTGTCATCTGCTATTAAAATGTTTCAAGCTAGATCTATGTCATGCCTATGTTCTGTACATGGACAGTATTAAGTATCTGCAAAACAGTACGTAGTCTGCTCTATGCACAAATGGATTTGATAGTTTCATGATGGGTGAGTCCAGTGTACTTGAACAAAGGTGATCTGCTGGCTTCTACTTTGCTTCTGTGAGTGTATAAAAATGTTCACCACAAAGTTTGGTTTCTTTGTATATTCATAGGTATGGGTGAGTTTGTCTGTTTCATTTTTACATACATTCACCCTTGAGTTGTTTTGTTCCATTTCTGCAGAAATCTGTGGTTTTGAAAAGAAGTGCATTCATACATATAACACATTTAATTACACATGCATAAATGTCTAGTTTTAAATATAGTTTGTCCCAAAATATGCATTTTAAACATACCTTTGATACTTTTTAGAGCTCAGCACTGTGTCAGAACATCTGAGAAGTGGATAATTAACTCTAATCCACACATTAGTCTGAGAGGTGCTGATCAGCTGAGTTCTCATCGGAATTCACAAAGACTGAATCCTTCAAGCATCTCTAATGGAACTTGGAAGCAATTCCCAATGGCTTGCTAGTGTGTGAAATGCATGGAAGCTTATCCATAGGGGCAAAAGATCTAAAAAAAATTCAGGGACTGGTAGGATACACATAATGGGGTGTGTGTGCAAGATGTCAGTTATGTGATGGCCGATTTCCTACATACACACATTTTTGCTGCTCCCCCCCATACTTTTTTGCCTTGTTGTTGTTGTTTAGTCGTTTAGTCGTGTCGGACTCTTCGTGACCCAATGGACCAGAGCACGCCAGGCACTCCTGTCTTCCACTGCCTCCCGCACTATCCAACCATCTCGTCCTCTGTCGTCCCCTTCTCCTTGTGCCCTCCATCTTTCCCAACATCAGGGTCTTTTCCAGGGAGTCTTCTCTTCTCTTGAGGTGCCCAAAGTATTGGAGCCTCAGCTTCACTGTCCTTCCAGTGAGCACTCAGGGCTGATTTCCTTCAGAATGGAGAGGTTTGATCTTCTTGCAGTCCATGGGACTCTCAAGAGTCTCCTCCAACACCATAATTCAAAAGCATCAATTCTTCGGCGATCAGCCTTCTTTATGGTCCAGCTCTCACTTCCATACATCACTACTGGGAAAACCATGGCTTTAACTATTCGGACCTTTGTTGGCAAGGTGATGTCTCTGCTTTTTAAGATGCTGTCTAGGTTTGTCATTGCTTTTGTGCCTATCTGCTGGCAATTCCATAACCTTCCGTAGTCTTCAGAGAACCCCCAGAACAGATTTACAGGTGTGGAGGAAATAGAGGAAATGTTCTGTCATGCAAGGAGTAAACCTTGCATTTCCATAACATTTTGATAAGAACTACATCAAATACAGACCATTGCCATAGGAGAGGAATGTTTTGAAGTAGCCCTTTTTCTTTTCTTTCCTATTTCTTTTTTTCTTTCTATTTTTTTCTGCCAGTTTTGAAGATAGAGAGCCAAAGGCTCAAGCACATACAATAAAAACATGGCTAAACAGGGATCTGAATTCTTACCTCCCAATTCTAATCGATTTCCTTCATTGAACTCTGTCGGCTATCAGTGTAAAAATAAACACCGAGTCTGAGATTCAGCTTGGGAATTTTAAATTGGTAGTGAAAGATCCATTCTCAAAGGAATTTCGGAAGTTGCTTTGTTCTGAATCAGGTCACTGGTCCATTTAGCTCAATACTAATACTGGCCATTAGTGGCTTTTCAGGGTTCCAGGCAGCGGATATTCTCAGCCCTTCCTGGAGATGCTAGAAACTGAACCTGGTACTTTCTGGGCACAATGCAGATGCTCTATGAGTGAACTACAGCCTTTCCCCTAACTATGGCTGGATCTATACACATCAAAAAAGCAATTCAGTTCGTAAACTTCATAAAGGGAAATCCCATTGGTGAAAGACGGGACTCCACAGCGCCATCTGGTGTCACAGTGTTTTACACATATAAAGCATTTTTTCTTTACCAATGTAGCTGACTCCTTTGACTCTCGTTCTAAATTTGACTACAGGTTCATTTCTGAAATGTGCAATGAACGAGGGTGTTGAACAGATTCTTGGGCTGGAGTATTGTTTATGGGGGTTTGGGACAGGTGGTTGCTATTATTGTAGTATCATTGGTTTTGGATCTTACGATTTATGTGGAAATTGTTTCCATTTGGTTGTGTACTTTTTGGTGTTTTCTATTGTTTATGACTTTTGTTATGTTTGTAATTGTGTAAATCTTGCCATGTTGTAAGCCACCTTGAGCATAGTTTCAACTATGGAAAGCTGGCATATAAATAAAATGATGATGATGAGTGTGAGATGACAGAAGAAAACTACTGGACTCCCTTTTGTGTTCAAACTCAAATGTTAGCCCTAGACCTGGTTTGGACAGTTGCTTCCATCCAGCCAAGAAAATATCTCCCACGACTTTTCTTCGCTGCACTAAGCGATAGAAAATTCCATTCGCTCAGCCACAAATATCAGACAGGCAGTCAGACAGCACCTCAGGGGGAGAAGGTTTGAAAGCAAAGTAGAGCTGTGTGTCTTCGACATGTGCATATGAAAACTCCCAATGTGCTGACAATTCAGGTTTCCCCAATAATAGCAGTGCAGAGTCCAGATTGAGCAAAGGATCTGAACGAAAAGGCTCCCTGGGGGATGACGGTAAGAAGTCTGTGTTGGGATGGAGTTGAAATACGTTTCTGCACATGAAGGGTTTGTATGACTTGCCGAAATTATGGAGGGGGCTGTTTGCCACCAGCTTCCAAGGGCCCAATAGAGTTTCTAGATGCACTGCATCAAGCACAGTAACCAGATTTATAACAAGGAAAGGCACAGTGAACTTCAAAATTGCAGTTATAGAGCCTAATTGCTCACCCTTAAAGGCCTTTTCAGACACAGGACAACTAATGGACTCAGTGTTATATATCTGTGCTCTTATGTGCCCAGTTAGTTACTAGAATGGGACCCTGATCTGAATTTCTTTTTTAGGCCCCTCCCAGATGACCTGTTCATTGAGTATCCATCCTGATTTGTTTGCAGGAAGCTTTCACAGAGATTCTATTATGCCCACCCTTAAGTGTACATTCATTCTGGTTTGTGGGGAGTTTATGCTGCAATGAACATTCATACTGATTTGCCTGCATGGCGCCAATCAGTCAATAAATTACCCCACACTTTTTCATACATTTCCCCATTACACTTCTATCTGCAAAAAGTCTCTCTGTGTGTTTAGGTGGATTATAGTGAGGGGAAAGTGGATTTCTTTCTGCAGATGTAGCAAAACATTTAAATCAAGCAAATGCTTTTCAGGTTCTTTGACTTCTCATCTCCTATTTAACTCCAAGACCAGGGAGGAGGAGGAACATACTTTAGCTAGAGCAAAGATTTCCACTTGCACAACATAACTTCCCCTCATGGGCTCCCGGTTCTTTCCCCAAATCTGCTCCAGGGGGTTGGAGGGAAACCCAGAACAGATTTGGGGAGGGAGAGACACTCAAGCCACATGGGGAGAGGAGAAGGAGGGGAAGATCCATTGCACAGCCCAAAGGCTTTGTGTTATAATTGCTTCATTGGATATCTCCCTATGAGTTGGAGTGAACCACAAGCACAGTGTCAGGAGCCCAGGCTGCTGTCTTGATATCACAGCATGCAAGACGTAATTAGCTTGAAGATTTATTGCAAAACAATTAGCCTCTGACATTGGAGCCAGTGTGGTGTAGTGGTTAAGAGCGGTAGTCTCGTAATCTGGGGAACCGGGTTCGCGCCTCCGCTCCTCCACGTGCAGCTGCTGGGTGACCTTGGGCCAGTCACACTTCTCTGAAGTCTCTCAGCCCCACTCACCTCACAGAGTGTTTGTTGTGGGGGAGGAAGGGAAAGGAGAATGTTAGCCGCTTTGAGACTCCTTAAAGGGAGTGAAAGGCGGGATATCAAATCCAAACTCTTCTTCTTCTTCTTCTTCTAGCCCAGTGTCCATGTCTTATGATTCAGTTGACCCTTCTAAGGAATGTTTCCGGCTTCTGCAGAATATCCTGAACCTATGACCCTAATACCTTTCCCATTTATCTACTTCTGGGGTTCATGGGGTTAACGTCCGCCTCTTCCGGTGAGGAAATGCTCCCCCTCCCGTCTTCTGATCCTGCCTGTGCTTCTTGAGAGAGTTAGCTTCTCTCCAGCCCAGCCTCTGCTAATGGCCTATCTACATCCTTTCAGAAGGGGGGGAGTTGACAGCCAACTGCTTGCAGCTGTCTGAGAGAAATGCAAGCCTCTCTGTTCCTGGCTGCTTTCTAACTCATGCTGGACTTCTCTACTTTGGGCAGACACTACTGTGTGTTCGTGACACACAGTTTGCCTCTTCAGCACTGGATATGCTGTAAAGCCACCCAGAGTGGCTGGGGAAACTCAGCCAGATGGGCGGGATATAAATAATAAACTACTATTATTATTATTATTATTATTATTATTATTATTATTACCATTCTCAGATGCAATTGAACCCTGTCCGCCTATCTTAATGCTCCTTTGGATCAATGTCCAGTAAAATTGTTGTTGTTACTTTATACCTCACCTTTTCTCCTTATGCAGATAACAGAAACAAGAATAGCTAAAAAAGAAAAGAAAAAAACAATTAATAAAAAATTAAACTTTAATAGAATTAAAACTATATACATATAAAATATGCTTAAAGCATGCCAATAAAAACAGCACTGCACCGGCTCTTTCATTAAAAGCAGTCAATTCCGAAAAGCCAGTTGGTACAAGATGCTCTTTATCTGCCAGTGGAAGGACAAGACAACAAGGAGGAAGACAGTCTAGCTTCTTCAGGGAGGGATTGCCAAAGGCTGGGAGTAGCCACTGAGAAGGCCCTCTTCTGCATCTACTGGAAGCCAGTAGAACTGTTGTAGCAAGGGGGTTGCGTGCTCCCTATAACCAGCCCTAGTCAACAATCTGGCTGTACCTCTCTGAGCCAATTGAAGTTTCTTTAACTGTGCAAACGCACTCCTGACCACTGCAGAGTTACATGTCCAGTAAAACTAACTCTAAAATAAATAGACGCTGCAGTCCAACCCCTTGATTTCTGAAGTGACAGCATAAAGCAAAGCCAGTGCAAACAAGCAAGTGCAGAAACACCCTTGAGGGCAACTCTCTATGGTGCTCCCTCTTTTTTGAACTTGAAAGTGCTATACTCTCATCCTTGAGATGACAGATTCCCTGGGAAAAGAGCTTTGTGCCATGACTGGCTTGTGGCTTCATAGACACTGAATGGTTTGTCTCTCCCACCTGCAGTAACATTGTCAAGATTCCATTCACAGGCTGTCAAATGTAGCAATGGCTTCCTCATCAAGCCATTGTTCCTGGATAAAGAAAGTGCCAAGCAGAAATTTACAAACAGTGATAAGGACATTTTCCCCTTGATCATGCATTGGGTGAAATACATTTTAGTTACTTGCAAAGAGGAGGCAAAGCAGGTCAACATTGCCAATCCGATCACCTGCTTGTTCATAGAGGATAAAGCTATCAATGGTTACTTGTTATGATGACTATGTTCTGCCTCCACTGTCAAAGGCAATATGCCCTTGAACACCAATTTATTGGGAACAACAGTAGAGAAATGCTATTGCTGTCCTATCCTGCTTGTGGATTTCCCAGGGGCCTCTGGTCAGCCTAAGTGGGTCTTTGTCTGATGCAAAATATCTCTTCATGTACAAGCACAAGTGGTTTTATTACGGTCAATGACCAGTAGCAAGACAAAAACACCAATTACAAAATTTAAAAGCTCAAAACAAGATAAAATGATTTAAAATCACATATACTTTTTAAAAAAGCAGTTCTAGGTGGTCATTTATCTGTCAGAAAGGAAACCCTTCTGATCAAGAAATGTCCATTGGTTGATATATTATATTATGTATTATACTAATCCTGGGCGCTAATCATTATATTTTGATTGCTGCTGCACAAAATTTGGCCACCTTGTAGCTTATAACAGGATTGTTATCAAGGAGCAACAGAGTGGCAAGGAACTGATTAGAGCATCCAGTATATTTCTGGCAAGATCTCTTCGTGTGTCTACATGTTCTCAATTTGTCTGATCCATTGTAAAGTCATTTAAATGGATAAGAACATAAGCCAATACTGAACAGGACCAAGATCTGATGGATCCTGTGTCCCTCCTCAAACACACAAGATTCTGGAAAATTCTCATGTAAGCAAAGCACAACAGCAACAGCCTTCCTTCATTATTTGTCTCCGGCATCCAGTATTCAGAATTACACTGCAGCAGAACATTGACTTCTCATTTAGCTCCTCTGCTATTCTTCATTAGGCAATACAATGCACATTTCCTTCAAGTAGGTCCCATTGAACTTAACAGAATGGACAGTACAAAGCGGCACATCCCTGTACTCCCCCCCCACACACACACATTTTTCAATCTGTTTGGAAGACATGCATATTCCTTCTCTAAGGAATATGTCTTTGTCCTTGTCCATGGAGTTTTCTTGGCAGGGATACTGGAGTGGCTTGCCAGTTCCTGCTCCAGGTGGATCACGTTTGATCAAAACTCTCCACTATGACCTGTCCATCTTTGGTGGCCCTGCACGGCATAGCTCATAGCTTCTCTGAGTTATTCAAGCACCTTCGCCACGGCAAGGCAGTGATCCATGAAGGGGGAAGATCATGGCTACTGGGCCCATCACCTCCTGGCAAATAGAAGGGGAAGAAATGGAGGCAGTGAAAGATTTTACTTTCTTGGGTTCCGTGATCACTGCAGATGGTGACAGCAGTCACAAAATTAAAAGATGCCTGCTTCTTGGGAGAAAAGCAATGACAAACCTAGACAGCATCTTAAAAAGCAGAGACATCACCTTGCCAACAAAGGTCCGTATAGTTAAAGCCATGGTTTTCCCAGTAGTGATGTATGGAAGTGAGAGCTGGACCATAAAGAAGGCTGATCGCCGAAGAATTGATGCTTTTGAATTATGGTGTTGGAGGAGACTTTTGAGAGTCCCATGGACTGCAAGAAGATCAAACCTCCCCATTCTGAAGGAAATCAGCCCTGAGTGCTCACTGGAAGGACAGATCCTGAAGCTGAGGCTCCAATACTTTGGCCACCTCATGAGAAGAGAAGACTCCCTGGAAAAGACCCTGATGTTGGGAAAGATGGAGGGCACAAGGAGAAGGGAACAACAGAGGACGAGATGGTTCGACAGTGTTCTTGAAGCTACCAGCATGAGTTTGACCAAACTGTGGGAGGCAGTGGAAGACAGAAGTGCCTGGCGTGCTCTGGTCCATGGGATCACGAAGAGTCGGACACGACTAAATGACTAAACAACAACAAAAGGAATATGTGTTTGGATGACGTCCAAGAAAGGAAGCAGAATTCGCTTGATTGCCAGCCTCTCTGCAGTTCTTGAACTGTCCCAGAATTTTGTTCGTTATCTTCCATCTTCCAGCCTAGCGTTAAGTGGCTACATCTTCTTTATTCTCCCTTTGTCACAACGCAGGGAATTGTCTAAGGTAAAGGTGAACTTCACCATTGACAGGAGAGAGACTATAAAAAGCTCGTATTGAATTAATGGGCTTTGGAGAGCCACAATCTCAGGTATGTAAAAGGGCAGAGGGAAGATGAATTCAGAGTTATCTTAACCATGGTGCTAGCACAGGCAAACCACCTAAAGTGCCATTTGCTGTCAGATAATTCCCCAGTGGTCTCTAACGCTTTCAAACAAGAAATGCAGAAAACATTCTGTGTAAAAGCCACATTTGTCATGTTCACTTTTAACACTTGCACATTTCAAATGCTTTCTGTCTCAGTGGGGAAAATGACATTTTTTTTAAGAAGTCAAAAACTTTTTGGATTATATATGGTCAGTGGTTAGAACTGGTTCACATCTTTTGATAGCCAGTTAACCCCTGCAAATAACCCCGGCTTGTGTCATCTACTTGCATGAACCATAACGTCAGACAAGAATGTTGATGGAACATGGAGGAGCTCTGGTTCTGTGAGCAGAGCATGCTGGGAATGTAAAGATCTCCGCTCACAAGAGTGCTTCCATGAATATTCTTACCTGGCAATCCACAATCTGATATGAGCAGTATTTTCCATGGTGTTAATGAGCAGATAGGCATTTGCATATTGACTAGGATTATGAGCCCTCTTAAAGTGTTTGCTGAGAATGTGTGAAGACAATCATAAGATCATGCATGCAGTCCATGACTCCACTATCCCCATCACTGCCAGAGCCCTTCCTGCACTGTGAGCAAGAAAGAAAATCGGATGGAGGGTTGCAAAGACATTTGACCAGCTGCACTTTCAAGCCCTGTGCAATCAGGAACCCCAGTGATCTAGGGAGCCAAATCACAAGAACGATTAAGCAGAATATTCTTACAATCCCTCTTCAGACCTTCTTGACCAATGTGGGAATGTGAGGGGGAGCAGGACAGCTTGAATGGGAATCAGGCACTGCACTAGAATGCATGGCCCTACATGATTCAGGATATACTGTGTTCAACCTGCACAGGTTGCTAAATAAGTTTTAGCAGGTGCCTAAAGCAATATTGGGAGAAGGTGGCGCTGTGGGTTAAACCACAGAGCCTAGGACTTGCCAATCAGAAGGTCGGTGGTTCGAATCTCCGTGACAGGGTGAGCACCCGTTGCTCGGTCCCTGCTCCTGCCAACCTAGCAGTTTGAAAGCATGAAGTGCAAGTAGATAAATAGGTACCGCTCCAGCAGGAAGGTAAACGGTGTTTCCGTGTGCTGCTCTGGTTCACCAGAACTGGCTTAGTCATGCTGGCCACATAACCCGGAAGCTGTACGCTGGCTCCCTCGGCCAGTAAAGCGAGATGAGTGCCGCAACCCCAGAGTCGGGCATGACTGGACCTAATGGTCAGGGGTCGCTATACCTTTACTTAAAGCAATATTGTGAGGGTGCCTGTCTAATACTCCCATACACAGGGAGTAGGGATCAGGGAGAAATGTGATTCAGATCACATTTAAAGGTACCTAATTTGCAATTTCTGAAACAACAGACAAACCAAAACACAGCCATCCTTTGAAATTCAGCCTTCTCTGAATTTTGCAGCCCAGTTCTCCAGCCAAGTGTACAAAATGCATATGCAGGCAACCCCCAATTTACATGGGGATTATGTTCCAAGGCACCATGTATTCATGTGAAATCACATATATTTGAAACACCATTGAAAAAGCCTGCAAACACCCTATTATGTCTCTGCCCTTTCCACCCCTTTTTGTGACATTTTCAGGTCACTTCCACATTAGGTGCAATGTGTGTGATACATACATGTAAATAGGGGGTTGCCTGTACTAGGGTAAGGATGAGGCCAGAGCAGGGTGATGTCAAGGTTGAGGCCACTTCATTGCACCAATGGGAGCACTGGGTTGGTGGTGGCACTCCCAACCCTACCAGCCTGTTCCAGCTCTGTTGAGGTCATCCACAGCAACATTGGTGTCAGGTGAGCATTTTGCCACCCCACATGAACCACATAGTAACCAGCAGTTTTCTCCCAGGGCTTCTGCAATGAATAAACACGAGTGAATGAAACCTAATTCTTTGTGATAGTCTTGGTTCTGCCTATTTGCTGACCACTTCTGCTCTTTCCTTGAAGTCGGAGTGACTCAGGACTCGAAACGAAACTTGTCTAGGATGAAAGGGACCTGAGCAGTAGCCTGGGGGTAGCAGGGACTCTTTGGTATCGATCTGCTGCGCTCTACACAAAAAGCAGAGTCCATCCCTCTGATTCTAGAGGATGCAGAATCTTTTGCAAAGAGTCTGCCTCCACTTTGTAATAAACTACTTAACTGCTGTTAAACAAAGTGCACCGAAATAAGCCCCAAGCGTCATGTGGCGATAAATGGGAATTGGTTTACAAAGATAATCTCTGTTTCAGGGCACCATCTGATTTACTGCCAGACAGTCATCCAAGAGAACAAGAAGCCTGAAGGTGAAGAATTGACTTGCAGAGCCTGCGCCAACATACCAAACAGAAACTCAGTGCCTGGTTGCCTCTCTCCCTCTTTTTTTCCATCCTTCTCTGCATCTCAGACCTTCCTAAGTTTGATTCCAAGGATAGGACAAGAAATCAGAGAGAGAGAGAAAAGGGGGGGAGGCCAAGGAAACAGTGTAAGGATTGGAAGGGGGCGCTATTAAGTTGAATGCTTATTTTTAAAAAACAAAGCAACCAAATGCAGATTGTAGCCAAACAGAAAGGTCTGGACATAGGTCAGAAAGAAACACCTTGACCTATAGAATACATACAACATACATGAAAAACAGGATCTTAGATCTCAAGGGCAAATTTAGCTGCTTTATAGACCTGTCTGAATCTGACAACAGATCCTTCATTTTATCCATACCATGGAGGGTAGGAACCACTGCTGAAGATTTCTCTAAATATTTTTGCCTCAGTGTTTCATACAGTTTACAGCATAGCATATAGTGCAGGGGTCAGCAACCTTTTTCAGCCATGGGCTGGTCCACCGTCCCTCAGACCATGTGGTGGGCCGGACTATATTTTGAAGAAGTGGGGGGGGGAGAGAGAGAATGAATTCCTATGCCCCACAAATAACCCAGAGATGCATTTTAAATGAAAGGACACATTCTACTCATGTAAAAACACACGGATTCCCGGACCGTCCGCGGGCCGGATTGAGAAGGCAATTGGGCCGCATCCGTCCCCCGGGCCTTAGGTTGCCTACCCCCTATAGTGCATATAGTCTACCAAGGGACTAAAGAGTAAAAGGTACTGCCGCAGTTGCAAAAATACTGATCTCCTGGGATTTTCTTGAATCTCCCTTTCAGAAAACTAGACTTCATCATCTGATAATGCAGAGCTGCAAATTCTGTCGGCAGATCTTCTTCAGTGCTCCTGTCTTGGAATGGCCACACCTAAGTTAGCAGCCCAACCTTTCTGTTTCAATTTTCCAGACTTCTCTGTGTGCATTTCGTATTTGGATGAAGTCTTGTCTCTTCCCGCCCCACACTGCCCCCAGCCCAGCCTGATATAGGCCACTAGTCTGGAACAAAGTGTTCTCAGAGCCTTGTCAAGCTGAAACAAAAATGAATAAGGGGTGAAATCATGAAGCAGACAGGCAGCGGTCAGATGCGCTGCCTTATTCCAGCTCTGCTCTTCAAGCTTCGGCAGGGATCCGTTCATCAGAAAATAAATTCACTCCAGCAGAAGAGGCAGCTGTCAGTGTTGCCTGCAATGTGCCAATTTCAGTTAAGAATCCAGGGATTTCAGTAAGCGCAGCAATTCTTTCGGGGTTTTGTCCTGGAACATCCAAATAGCAGAGCTCCTCTGAGCATGTACAAAGAACAATTTCTGAGTAACCATAAGCATCAAACCATTTTCTCAGATTAGGATATGGCACTTTTAGAAGAATAGATGTGGCATCCAGGCAGCACTGATCCACGGTGCATCTGAGCTCTAATCCTACTAAGATTATATATAAATAATCCTACTAATCCAACAATTCGTTGTAAGGCTTCATGCCAGTCCGCTCTTTCTAGGGTATTCTATAACTTCGTTGGACTGCTCATGTTGTGCGGATGCGTCTTCCAAACAACTACTCTATTACTAACTTTAAAATGGAAAGCGTAATGCTGGTAGTGAACAAAAGAGGTTTAAAGACTCTCTCAAGGCAAATCTAAAAAAATGTAGTATAAAAATTGACAACTGGGAAACACTTGCCTGCAAGCGCACCAATTGGAGAACAGCCTTTACTAAAGATGTCGTGGACTTTGAAGACGCTCAAACTCAGGACGCAAGGGAGAAACGTGCTAAGAGGAAGGCACACTTGGCAAATCCACACTGTGATCAACTCCTGCCCGGAAACCTATGTCCCCACTGTGGAAGGGCGTGTGGGTCCAGAATTGGCCTTCACAGTCACTTATGGACTCACTGATAAAACACTGTTTTGGAAGACAATCTTACGAGTGATCGCCAAAGAAGAGGAAGATAAGATGCTTTCCAAAACTATTTTCATAAGAGTGCAGTGAGGTTGGGCTGAAAAGGCAGCAGAATTTCCAAAGGCTGCTCAACACACTTCATGTGTGATTAGGGGTTTTGGGGTCTTTCTAGTTCTACAATTGGTTCACTCGAATTACAACCTGATGTGCTTGTTAGCTTCAAGATGAGACAGTGCACTCCTTATTCATGTGTTAACACCAATTATTATTATTATTGACGTATCATGTTCTCCTTTGTCCCCGCCCCCACTTTCTTGGTCCTCCCTCCATACCAAATGTTTGTATAAATAAACAAGCAGTCAGATCATCAGGTCCCAAGGTGCTGTTCTTAGGACCGCATTCTGGTAGTCAAAACACTCCAGAAAGGAATACAAGATGACGTCAAATTTCTGTGCTAACCAAAGTTTCTGAACCTTCTCCAAAGGCAGCAGAATGCATCTCAGTAATCTTAAGCAGGGCCATAAAGAAGACATTCCCATCAGTGGTATAATATATTGCTGTTGACGTATCTTTGATAATACACAAGGGAGCCACTGTTGGATTTCATCTTTTACTAAGGGGTTCACTTCAAGAGGTTGCTTTCTGAACCAGGATCAGTTTGACTGAATGTCATTAAAAGCACTAATAACATACACCACACTATTAGTGTCTATGCCAGCTCAGCCTTTGCTATAGCTGCACAAATTATTGCTATGTTAGTTGAAAGTAGGACATTTACTAAAATGCTCTGATTTTATTCAGAAAAAAATGCAGCCAAAATTCGCCCTAAACTAGGGCTGTGTTGAATTGCTGTCAGTTGCTGGTGGTCAGGGTGAAAGTAATGTTTTCTGAGGGCATGCAAAATATTTCCTAAAAAACAAGTCTACTGCTAAGAACATTCAATCTAGTTTGCAGCTTCACGGCTTCTGTTCCACAAGTCTGCTGTTGATTCAGTGCAATTTTCCCTCCTTAGTGCTGCTTCAACCTATGTACATGGCTCCCAGCTAATCAGGGAACACCAATAGGATGACATCACAGTGCTACATAACCAATCAGGTTTGATTGCATGCTGATGGAAAATAAGTGATGGCAGTGTTTCCTGGACTGGTCCCATGGATGATCCCTTAATTAGAAAGACCTGCTTTTTCCATGCTGCCATGTTGGGCAAAGATGCTAAATGGAAATATCATTTTTACATTAGACAGCATCACCTTAAAGATCAATCTCCTTCCCATAAATGCAAAGCATTTTTTAAGGACTATCAGGATGGCTTACGTTTGGCATTTGTACATGCAATGCTGCCACTTAGAGGCTTGTCTGAGGAAGGATTTGATTAAAATTAAACATATTACTACATTGCCACCTTGTGGAGAGCTTAACAAAGAACACATGGTGATTCTAGATGGGTAAAGACGAGTGGGGAGTTAATGGTGTTCGGAAGAAAACAGAAACACGGTCCCTCGGGACATTTGTGGCTTGATGTCTGGGAAGTCTGAGGAGACAGTGCTGCTTTTATCAGTACAGCTAATGTCTAAGAGCAGCAGGAGGGAAAATATGATATGCAAATGGCACAGGGAAAAGTGTCAGAAGGAATTGGTGAAATACTAGGGGGAAAGAAAAAAGTGAGGAAATATGTCCAAGACTCAGCAGAAAATTATCTGGCAAGTTGAAGATAATGGGCAAAATATTTTCGAGGTTACCTGTAAGCTGGCTTCTAGTTTCAACAGCTTATTAAGATGTGATTTTCCTCCACATAGAAACCGATTAACATAAAGGGAGCTTGCTCTTGGATCCAGCATTGACTGGTGTGTTATTAATCACAGAGTTGAGACAAAGGTTTGAGTTATATGAAATATGACTACTAAGCATTCAAATATACCAAACTCATTCAATGACCTTTAGTCCCACCATATTGGTGGTTCCTAAACATCTCATCCCTTTCCAGGGCTCCCTCCCCCCCACTGCATTTGTTTGTTCAGGCAAGTCAGCAGAGTTCACAGTGCCAAGGATATATCCACAAAAGGGACAGCATTTCTTGCTATTTTCAACTTCTTTGTTGTGCTAGATTTTTTTTTAATGCTTTGTCACAAAGCAAGAAAACCGGGGACTCAAACTTGTTTGCTTTTGTTTCCCAAGTGCTTAATTAGCTGCTTTTGTTCGTGACCTGAGAAAACCACGTCTGAAGCAAGCAAATAATCATTACCAAGCAAACAGTCTCAAGAAATGTGGATAAGAGGCAAGCAATTATCATAATTACTTTGCAGAGGCAAGACTGAAAATATTAAGAAGCCTGGAGTGGGTTGGCAACTGGTTACAGTCGCACGCTTTTGTGAGCGCAAAACGTTTCTTTAGTGTTTGCATTTCAGACATCTCCAACACAATTGTCCCAGCACTGACGTTTCCAGCGTTTTAGGCTTGAGAAAGACAGTGTTGGGGTAATCATACCCCACCCCCCACCCCACTTCATGAAACACTATGCTTTGTAGGCAGTTTTATTACCCGCCCTTCACCAGCAGGTCCCAAAGTGAATTACAGTGGTACCTCTGGATACAAATGGGATCTATTCCAGAGCCCCGTTCGCATCCAGAAGCCAACATAACTAGCGGCGGCACATCTGTGCATGCACATGACATTATTTTGAGCGCATGCGCGAGTGGCGAAACCCAGAAGTAACGCGCTCCATTACTTCCGGGTTGCTGCAGAGCACAACTCAAACGCGCTCAACTTGAAGCATATTCAACCCAAGGTATGACTGTACAGCAATTTAAAGCATTTTTAACATGTAAAGCAGATTATAATCACTGGAATAGAGGAGTGGGCCCGGAAAACATTTATTTCATGTGTCAAATGTCAGGGTAAACTAAAACTGTGTCTTCAGCATTTGCTGAAAGCTGTATAGTGACGACACCAAGGGCACCTTTGTGAGGCGGGAACTTTACAATTTAGGGGCTGCCACAGAGAATGCTATGTCTGGGGCCATGGAAATTGATCTGCGTGGAAGGCCCCTCTCTGCACAAGCTCTAGTGTTTTGTTTCTTCATATAATATTCAGCTGCAAACATATAATATTCAGCTGGGGAAGCAGATATATTGTTCACACCAACATCCTGGGTGTTTATTGCATTTCAGTGGTGCAAAATATACACGGATCCCAATGTTAACCCCCCAGGAAGAGAAGCAAAGCCTTGAGGGAAAGAGCAAAATGGATAACAACGTCATTTATTTCACTAAGAAGTTCACTATCTGGAAAGTCCCGAAGTAGCCAATTAAAAAGAGTTCTTTAAAAAATGACTCATATAGATGGGAAAAGTGACAAGCAGAAAGATATTGCATGCTAGGTTTTGACAAGTACCATTGGCAGTCTCTGCATGGCATGAGTTTCTGCAGAGCTGAGGGGTTTGTTTTTGTTTTAGCTGCTTCTCTAGAGAAATGGAGCAGAACTCGTTCCTCCAGCTTATCAATACGGAACACAACCCCTGTGCTGTCTAATAACATCCAGTAATATACAAATGATCATACCCATAGTATTGAAGAAAGACAGGTAAGACCCACATTCAGATCAAGCTAACTGGGTTACTTTGGGCCTGCCTCAGAGCGCTGTGGTGAGGATAAAATAAAGATGGGGGGGGGAATACCATCCTCAGCTCCTGAGGAAGGATGTGGCATAAATGTAGTCACTAAATAAATGACTATATTTATGCACACACACAACCAAATGATGTGTGCACTTTGCTCAAGGGGATGTGAGTACTATATGTGTGGATGGGTGTATATGCACACATACAGTACACACACAATGTAAGCAAGAGCGTACACAGCCTTATGCTGTCTTTTTTCCTATACTCTCCCTTTTTGCTGACCGGGTACCTGATAACAGATGTTCTACTGTACACTGAAAGGGCACTTAACATTTTCAGATGCTCAGCGGCTGCAACTGTGAGTCCCTTTAACATTTCCCAGCTGACAGTTTGTCCTTTCGTGCTTCACCTGTCAGTGAGTTTGTCAGACTAGGTTACATCACTCTGGAATATTTAAAAAGAGGGACTGTTTCGGAAGTTACTGTGTCTGCAAGCTCCTCTTTTTTTAGGTAAAACAGAGCTGAATAATTGCAGCGATTCTTCTTCTCGAACTGCAGGCGGCTTTGCTAGGAAGTACCACTGATTTGTAACATACTGGGCTGGGTTTGCTTTCTGTATCTTGTAGAGCAGGGGTGAGGAACCTGGTGTCCTCCAGATGTTGCTGGACTACAACTTCCATAATCCTTGAACGCCGGTCATGTTAGCTGGGGCTGATGGGAACTAGAGTCCAGCAGCATATAGGGGGCAATAAATTCCCCACCCTTATTGTAGAGTCACACAGCCTAATTGGGCACGTGCAAGTTTAAGCGGTAAAAGAACACCAAGATAAAGTTTAAATAACAAAGAGCTTTTACTTAGTGTACTTGCATTTGGAAATACTGAGCCTCTTGGGCTTGCGGATCGGAAGGTCAGCAGATCGAGTCTGCATGACAGGGTGAACTCCCGTTGCTCTGTCCCAGCTCCTGCCAACCTAGCAGTTCAAAAGCATGCCAGTGCAAGTAGATAAATAGGTACCACTGCAGCAGGAAGGTAAACTGTGTTTCTGTACCCTCTGGCTTCTGTCACGGTCCTCCGTGTGCCAGTAGCGGTTTAGTCATGCTGGCCACATGACCCAAAAAGCTGTTTGTGGACAAACGCCGGCTCCCTCAACCTGAAAAGCGAGATGAGCACCACAACCCCATAGTTGCTTTTGACTGGACTTAACCGTCCAGGGGTCCTTTACATTACATTTACATTTTTTACATATCTGAGATATTAACGGTTACAGACTAACTCTGAGGCAGACAGTAGTGCAACAGAACATATCTGCTGTTCTAACTGTTAAGACTGTTAATAACTGCCATAACTGTACCAACTGAAAATAACTGCCTCAGATGTATGACATTACAGAGTTCTTTATCCTTGAGAGCAGTAACTCTTCGCTTAGTATTGTGGAAGCTTTCATCCCACAAAAATAGGAAGCTGCCTTGTCTTGAATCAAACCATTGGTCCATCTAGTTCAGCACTGACTGGCAGTGACTCTCAAGATTGCTGGACAGGAATGTCAACATGCCCAATTCTATGTGCGACCTTTTGCATGCAAAGCCACTGAGTCACAGCCCTTTCCCAGCATGGCAAAGTCCTGTGCGCTGACAGCAATACACCAGAAAGAAGAATGTTCAGAACAACTCATAAGGTTCAATCTTCTCCGTGTATACTCAGTGATGAGAAATTCTGGGCTGATTTCTCCATAGTCATTGTTCAGGCTTCCAGTTTAAGGCCAGCTCGTGTATATATGCTGCCTGTGGCCTCTGCTTTCTTCACAGCCTGTACCAAGCCCCTGTCTTGGCAAATGGATTGTTACACTCAGCCCCCACAAATCTACCCTGCTGTTTTGGCAAGGCCACACACTGCTCACACCACGTTGGCAAGGTTGACCGCAGGAGGCAAAATGTCAAGCTCTATACATTTGCCTGGACCATACAACTGCCAGCCAGATGGTTAAACCAACTAGGAATCCTCAAACTGGCTTCAAAGTTGGCCATGCGGCAAGGCTGCTGCTCCACCACAAGCAGCCAAACAGTGGCAATCAGTCCTAAATCTTGTAAGCACACACACAAAATACTGACCAGTGACTGAGTTTGCCTACAAGGTGGCCAGCGACTACATGACACACAGATTGAAAGGGTGGATGAGCACAGGAGGAGGGAAGTATCTTTCATTGTGCAGCCGATCTAAAATGTCAGCTCTGGCATATCGGACAAAGCACTTATCATGCTCCCAGATAAGGAATCACAATCACCTTGATTACAGAACATGGAATAGCTCACTTACGCTTGAGGGATTCCAATTTCCTTCTCATTAGAGCTTGTTCTGACCCTATTCTGTCACTCACAATGTGACCCATTTTATGAGATCATTATAGTTTAGGTATCTTTGTTCCTCTCAAGATGCTGCAAACAGACACAAGCTCTCCTGGGAGCGCAGGAACCATTTTATTTAGCATTTTGCTAGTGTTTATGTTGCCCTTTACATCCGTTATATATTCCATAAAATTCCTCTAAGTGAATTTGAGCAGACTGCTCTTTTTATTTATTTATTTACCTGGTGTATTCTTCTCCTTTGGGGCTTGTGTTGTTTATTACATAAATTATATTAGGTTATTTATCACATTTATGTCCTGCCTTTCCTCAAAGGAGCTCGAAGTGACATATAGAGCGCTCCCCCCCCCCCCATTCCCAGTTAGTCTTCACAACAATCCTGTGAGATATATTAAGCCGAGAGAAAGACACCAATGGGATTCATGGCTGACTGGTGATTTGAACCCAGCTCTTCTAGGTCATAGTCCATACCGGCTTTGCTGCAATGGAATCAGACAATGTACTGCAGTTAACTCTTTCGCACGTGAACCCTCTCTGTGTGATAAAGAGCATTAAAGAAATGGAAAGAAGCACAATCTAAGAAGCATAAACTAATTCACTTTTTTCAGCAGCCCATGGCCTTATATTACTCTGCACACAATGAAATCCAGTACAATGGTAATGAAGATGCTTTAAGAAAAGTCACTTTATAAGGCCTGCAAAAAGAGAACAGATATATAAGAGCATAAGAAAAACTCCACTGGGTTGGTTGAAAGGCCTATTTAGTGTAGCATCCTATTCTCATAGTGGCCAACCAGATGCTTGGGCAAAGCCCATAAACAAGACCCAAGTGCAACGGACATGGTTTTCATAGTCCCATAGTGTAAGGAACAGCCCAAGACATTTTGGTGCCTTGCACAGAAAATCCATGCAGCCTTCCCACAGGTGGTTTCAATAAAAATGAAACAATTGTCAGTTTGCTGCTCTTTAATTGTAACCCAGAACCTGCTGCCTCAGGCAGTCAGATGGTAGCCTGCACGATGGTAAAATGTGACCATCGTCTAGATACAGTTATCTATGTTCAGGTAACATCAAAGCTGGATTACTGTAATGTGCTAAAAAACAAAGCTGCCTGCAAACACAGTTTGGAAACTTTAGTTCAGGTGTGGCCCTCCAGATGTCGCTGCACTACAACTCCCTTAATCCACAGCCATTGATCATGCTTGCTGAAACTGGTGGGAGTTGTAGTTCAGCAACATCTGGAGGACCTAAAGTTCCTCATACCTGGTTCAGAATACCATTTGCAAAGCTGTTGACTGGTTTTGAGAGGAAGGAACATACCTTGCCATAGGCTACAAAGTAGTAACTGCTAATGGTCTGGTTCCATTCTACTAGGAATGTAAATCAACATGGAAGAAAAGTTGGGCAACACAGCAGAAAATGATTTTTTTTTAAAGTGAATTATTTATTGTGAGTGGCTGTGGTGCAGTCAACAGAGAGTAACCTTACTCAACCCAAGACTTTGAGCAAGTAATGGTCTCTCAGCCTCTGCTCTTTAGCTGCCAAATGAAAATGTAAGAGGCTGACTTCACAGGGTTGCTCTGGGAATGAATGAAACATGAGCACTTTGTTTACTGGGGGAAAGAAATAAAGTTACACATATGAATAGCAGTTTCCTGACTGAAATGGAAGATGAGACTGGGAGATGTCACACCAGAACAGGTGCCTTGTTCTGTTAAGTTATGTAATTTCTCCACAGCAAACAGTGAGGTGAATAATGTAGTTTTTGGCAGAAGATAAACTATAGCAGAACGGAAACAGTGCTGCATGCAACAAATAAGGAACAGAATGGAAAATGATGTCTTCTCACTTCCCTACTTCTAGGGTTGGTCTCATCAGAAACAATGCAAGTCCTTTCAGGCAACAGATTCCTGAGAGGATTTCATTTTCCTGCCTCAAATATTAATCCCTAGAATAATTAAGGGGAGAATAATAATAATACCAACAAATACTACCACCAACAACCTCCAATCCAGAGATAAGTGTGTCACTTTTAAAATTTTTGATTCAGATATAAAAACAATCACCATTCTATTGTAATCTCCATTTACTAGATATGAAGGCTTCCAACTCTGATTCATTTTTGATATCTCCAGGTTTGGTTAAATGAGATGTGAATTTCATTTGTATTGGGTACATAAAACAAAAACATTCTTAAATCTCATCATAAAATCCTGTAATAATGTTACAGCTCAATTTCTTTTGTCCATTCCTTGCAGTGATAAAAACCAGCAGGATCTCATGTGACATTAAACCCTTTCCCTTGGTTTTATCATTGCATATTATTTTGTAGCAACGCACTCTGGAGTCTTAGGGTGATGAGAAAGTAAGAAATTGTATAGGTAACATTAAATTAAAATATGCATTCTTGGAGACAAAAAATCTGGAACCAGTTGGACCTTGCTGTGGTTCAGCAAAGCAATTCTTATGTTCATTGTACAAAATCAAACACCTTTACACGGAGTCCTCAGCCTAATTCCATGCAAGTGTCAAAACGGGGGAGAGGAAGAAGGAGGGTTCATTGGGCTATGGCCTCACCAACCACCAGCATGACTCTCCCCATAGAATATCTGCAGCATGTGGCCCTCAACAGAAAAAGACACTCCACTCTGCTCTCAGGGATGGCCCAAGACATTTTGAAGCCTGAGGCACATGGGAGGATGGTACCTCCCCTTCCACATACAGAAGACAACTGATTGGCCACTGACTGGCATTGAATCATACTTCAATGCTGACAACAAGATGGCATCTTCTAACACACCTGAGGGCAGGTAGTTAGTTTAGGTGACACAGGCAGGTCGTTTGGCACACACAACTGAGGGTGGGGTTTCTGGACAAAGAAGAGAAGAAGAAGAAGAGTTTGGATTTGATATCCCGCCTTTCACTCCCTTTAAGGAGTCTCAAAGCGGCTAACATTCTCCTTTCCCTTCCTCCCCCACAACAAACACTCTGTGAGGCGAGTGGGGCTGAGAGACTTCAGAGAAGTGTGACTGGCCCAAGGTCACCCAGCAGCTGCATTTGGAGGAGTGGAGACGCGAACCCGGTTCCCCAGATTACGAGACTACCGCTCTTAACCACTACACCACACTGGCTCTCAAAGAACCAATGTAGGCTGCTGTCACTCCATCCTCACCCAATATCTGCCTCCTGAGGCCATTGTCCCACTCTGCCTAATAGTAGGGCCAGCCCTGCCTGCTTCAAAGCATTGCAGCCATTTAACTATCCCATCACTGCAGCTGCGCACTGCTAGTCTTTGATTCTTCCTACGCCTGATCTGGTAAGCTCTTCTCCGGCATTCTGACAAGGTTGCACACACCAGGTCCTGCATTATTTCTATGTGGGGCTTCTTTATTTATCTGTTTGTTGTATCCTGACACCGCTGTGTCGATTCTATGGTGCTGCTAAGCCAAAACTGCCATCTCAGCAAGGTTTTATCGGTCCCACAGGTCACTTTTCAGAGCAGCAGACAACAAAAAGATTTCAGCTGCACTTAACAGCACTGCCTGGCAAGCCAGCCACCTAATGAATCAGACTCCTTGTATTCACTGAAACTCCAGCACTGCTTTCAGATGCCATTGCATTCATCTCCTAAGGGAATCCTGTGTGACAACTTAGGGTTGGTTTGTTTATTATTATTTTTAAAAAATCGCAGTTGGCTGATAGCTGAGAGGAGCTTCAAAATGTCATGGCATGCCCGTGTTACTACACTGGAAAAGATGTAAGCAGAACTCTAGGGGGGCCAGGAAACTGTGGTCTCTTTATATAAAGCTCTGCCTGGATCACAAAACCTTTTTATTCATCTTCTAAAATGATTGTGCCACTAACACACAAAATAAAGTGGAAAGTGGGTTTTCCCTTCGTTCCATGGGGGAAAGACTGGGTTGTCATAGCTAAAATCTGAATCCCCCAAGAGTGCTTTCATAGAGAACCATTGTGACCTGGAAAATAACAATGCTATCATTGGGGATATGGGTAAGGGCCACCGTTCAGACACACAGTGTCATGGAGGATAAGGCTACCAATGGCTACTAGTCATGAAACCAATAGTATACTATACTACTAGTATATTAGTAAGGTAAAGGGACCCCTGACCATTAGGTCCAGTCGTGACCGACTCTGGGGTTGCGGTGCTCATCTCGCTTTATTGGCCGAGGGAGCCGGCGTACAGCTTTCGGGTCATGTGGCCAGCAGGACTAAGCCGCTTCTGGCAAACCAGAACAGCGCACGGCAACGCCGTTTACCTTCCCGCCGGAGCGGTACCTATTTATCTACTTGCACTTTTTGGTGTGCTTTCGAACTGCTAGGTTGGCAGGAGCAGGGACCGAGCAACAGGAGCTCACCCCGTCACGGGGATTCAAACTGCCAACCTTCTGATCAGCAAGTCCTAGGATCTGTGGTTTAACCCACAGCGCCACCCACGTCCCTTAACTAGTATATTACCTCCAGGCATATAGCATATTACTAGTATCTTACCTCCAGGCTCAGAGGAACAATGCATCTGAATGCAGCTTGCTGAGTAATGACAGCGTGAGAGTGCTGCTGTACTCATGTCCTGCTTGTGAATTTCCCAGAGGTATCTGTATGATACTGGACTAGATAGGTCCAGCAGGGCTTGTCGTATGTTCTTCACCTGCTTGTTATTTAGTATAGCTTGTGTTAGCCCAGAATTCATGAGTGGACAATTCTGACCACAATCCCCCAGAAAAAAGCACTTCCTATAGACATTTGGTTGTCCACTGTGAAAGGCAAAACTTGGCAGACTTTTGGCCTAATCCAGGAGGACTTCTGTTGTGTTAAAGGATAGGTATGCAGCCAAGGCAAGTGGCTGTGTATATTCCTCTGTACAGTGGTACCTCAGGTTACATACACTGCAGATTACATACGCTTCAGGTTACAGACTCCGCTAACCCAGAAATATTACCTTGGGTTAAGAATTTTGCTTCAGGATGAGAACAGAAATCGTGCAGCGGCGACGCAGCGGCAGCAGGAGGCCCCATTAACTAAAGTGGTACCTCAGGTTAAGAACAGTTTCAGGTTAAGAACGGACCTCCAGAACCAATTAAGTTCTTCACCTGAGGTACCCCTGTATTATACATAAGCATATAGCTACCCATTGCCAGAATGTTTTAATTCCAATATTTCAACCAAATAAACATTCTGCACTTCCCCTTGAGAGGCTTCCATTTCAAAGAATAAGACGATTATGGACGGAATGCAAGAGATTGCTTTCCTGCTCTTGAACTACCTGGCTACTGGCTGAACTTCAGGAAACGAACACTGCATTTCCTCACCCACTCTTCCTACAGCAGTGCGTTTGTAAGGCTGAGATACAAAATCCTAATGATACAGATGGTGCTGGTTCACAGATCCAAAATCAATTACAGAATGCTCAATTTCACATCAGTATGTTATGGCCAATTACCATACGTTCATGGAGCCACATTTAGATTTTTGTGGACCTAGTTAAAAGGGGCCTTACAATGCGTTTTCATCTGTCCCATAAAGATCATAGTCTAAACAATAGCACAATTTGAATTAAATTAGAATCAATTACAGGAGTTCATTAAATCAATGTGTTCAGAGTCAACAGAAGGCCTGTTCCAGTTCATGCCAATGTCCCTTAGGGTGCTTCCAGATGGGGCTTTTATGTTACAAATGGGTCATTGTTTATTTTGCAAATATTTTTAATAAAATAAAATAAAATATGTTATCACCCTCCAACATAAAAAAATCATAGTTATTATTCCCAGGGATTGGTGAGTAACATGATCCATTGGGGTGAGTTAATTGAATTGTATTTTTTGTTTTTGTTTTTTATTTTTGTACTTCATTGAATTATATGTTTTTGATTAAACTCTCTCTCTCTGTGTGTGTGTGTGTGTGTGTGTGTGTGTGTGTGATTCTGATCCATCCTTTCTGAGTGCACAATTGGCATGATACTCTCTACAAACTGGTTGGTTTTTTTTAAGGTATTCCAATGGATCCCGTCTACATCCATCAGTGGTCCTTGCTGGTGCTGTGTTTTCTCTTCTGTCCCCTCAATCACTAGTTCTGTACCTGTGCACATTCATCTTAAAAATAAATCCCCATGGAAAGGGTGCTGTGATGGGACGATGAGCTGCTTGTGCGTAAAATGCAAGTCCCTCAGAGTTTGATCAGGTTTTCAAACCTCTGCCTGTGACGGAGCCCCTCCAGCATGGCTGCGTCAATCACTAGTAGAATCCGAAAGTGGCTGCTTTCGGAAACGTTTCCAACATAAAAGCTCCTTAACGGAAACACGTCGTCTGGCCTCTCGGCGTGACAGTTTCCGTCGAGGTGTGGGTGTCCCTATAGGAGGTCCTGAGACCTCCCCACTGGTTTCGCTTGAAGCGTCTCTGAGCCATCCCTCCGACTCACTTTCCCTTGGAGTTCTTGCTCGCCCTCTACTGGTTCCCTCTTCCGCTGCTACTGCTCTCTCAACCTCAGGGAGCCTTTGCACCTGCGGCGCTTTAGATGTCAGTTCCCTGACATCCACCTCCCCTCCAGGGCCCCCTTCACCCCCTCCCGTCTCCTCTCCTACTGGCGGTGAGGAGGTAAAACCCCTGAAAGAACCTCCCTCATCTTCCGACGTCGCGAACACTTCCTTCCACTTGTTGCTGTTCCTACTCTCTAGGTACTCTTCGTCATCAGAGTCCACTCCATCTTCCAACTCCGACTCCGCGAACCCTTCCATTTCCTCTTCCTCATCGGTGGTGCCGAAATACTCCCTCCTAAACCTTGCTATAGGCTGAGGTTTCCTCGGGAACCTTTGGTGGAACGTTTCTGTTAAAACCTCGTCATTGACTTCCTCTGCACTTACCCAGGTGTTTTCTGACTCCGGTTCCCCTTCCCACGCCACCAAATACTCCACCTGATTACCCTTCCACCTGGAATCGAGGATTTCCGCTACATGGTTGCGGCGTTCCCTCTCTTCCAAGGCTGGTCCCCTGACGTGCTCCCCTTCACGTCCCCCCCTGTATGGTGACAGTAACGACCTGTGGAACACTGGGTGCAATTTCATGTGGTTGGGTAATCGGAGTTTGAAAGCTACCGGGTTGACCTGCTGAATCACCTCAAAGGGTCCCAATCTTCTGGGCCTCAGTTTCTTACAACCCCCTTTGAACGGCAACCCTTGGGTTGACAACCACACTTGATCCCCCACCCTTATGGTTTCACCTTCCCTTCTGTTCTTGTCTGCCTGCTTCTTATATTGTGCCTTGGCCCTTTCTAAGTTGAGCTGGAGCTGCTGATGGATGGCTTCCATCTCTTCTACAAAATGTTCAGCCGCTGGAACGCTCCATCTCTCCCCTCCTTCCCCTGGAAATGCCCTGGGGTGACACCCGTAATTAGCCAAAAAGGGACTCATCCCTGTGGACACATTCTCCGCATTATTGTAGGCAAATTCTGCCAACGCCAACTTTTCGACCCAATCGTTCTCTCTGTCATTGACATAACACCTAAGATATTGTTGAAGAATGCCATTTGCCCTTTCCGCCTGCCCGTTGGTTTCAGGGTGCCGGGCAGTTGAAAAATTAACTTCCACGTGTAGCAAGCTCATGAGCTTCCTCCAGAACCTGGAAGTAAATTGTTTGCCTCGATCTGAGATCACCCTCGAGGGAGCCCCGTGCAACCTAAAGATATGTTCCACAAACAACTTCGCCGTTTCTTCCGCTGTGACTGCATGTGAGCATGCTACAAAATGGCACATCTTAGTTAACAGGTCTACTACTACCATGATGGCTGTTTTCCCCTTGGACCTTGGCAGATCCGTCATAAAATCTATTGATATCGCTTCCCAAGGCCGTTCTGGTGTGGGTAAAGGTTCTAATAACCCTGCCGGCGCCCTTCTTTCCCCTTTGGCTCGCTGACATTGGTCACACCCTCTTACATACTCCCTTACATCTTCCCTCACCTTAGGCCACCAAAATTCCCTGGTAACCAACCACATGGTTTTGTGTTGCCCAAAATGTCCCGCCGTGGGGCTATCATGCAACTGCTTGAGTACTCTCCCCCTCAATTCACCTTCGGGTATATACAGTGCCCCTTTGTAATACAATGCCCCATTTCTTTCCTCAAAACCTCCGGGGCTCTCGCCCTCCCCCCTGAGACCTCTGAGCTTATCCTGGGCATATTCATCATTTTCCGTTTCCTCCACCAGTTCCCGTTGCCCCACCAGCGCCGCCCCACACACCCAGCGGTCCTCCGGGATGACATGTCTCTCTTCGATCACCTCCTCCCCTTCCCAATATTCTGGTTTGCGTGAGAGCGCATCCGCCCTGACGTTTTCTGGGCCTGGCACATAACAAATCTCAAAGTTAAATTTGGAGAATTCCTGTGCCCATCTCACTTGTCGTTGGTTGAGCACTCGAGCTGTTCTCCAATACTCTAAATTTTTGTGGTCGGTGCACACTTGCACCTTGTGTTGTGCCCCAATTAATAAATGTCTCCACCTCCGGAATGCTTCGTGAATGGCAAGTAGTTCCCTGTCATACACCGTGTAATTCCTCTCGGACTTATTCAGTTTCCGCGAGAAGAATGCACACGGTCTCCACTCCGACGCACTCCTCCCCGGTTGAAGAAGGACCGCCCCTATAGCCCGGTCGGATGCATCTGTTTCCACTCTCATGGGTTTTTGTAAATCCACATGCAGAAGTTGTTCTTCCGAGGCGAAAGCCCTTTTCAGTTCTTCAAAGGCTCGATCCGCCTCCACCGTCCAAACAAATTTCTTCTTGCTGCTGAGGCAGTCGGTGATGGGCGCCGTCAAGTGGGCAAAGTTCTTGATGAACTTCCGATAAAAGTTCCCAAACCCCAAGAATCTTTGCACGTCCTTCTTGGTCTTCGGTGTCTTCCATTCCAGTACCGCTTGAACCTTGCCTGGATCCATGGCCAATCCCTTGTCTGACAAGCGGTACCCCAGGAATTCCACCTCCTTGGTATGAAACTGGCACTTCTCCAGTTTCACCCACAGCTGGTTGGCTTGCAGCCTGCCCAACACTTCTCGAACGTCCCTCACATGCTGTTCCTCATCTTCCGAATACACCAACACGTCGTCTAAAAAGGCCACACAGTTCTTGTAGAGCAAAGGTCCCAGAACGTGGTTTATAAAAGCTTGAAAACAGGCGGAGCCCCCTTGTAGACCGAAGGGCATAACGAGGTATTCAAAGGCTCCCAAAGGGGTAAACATGGTGGTCTTCCATTCATCTCCCTTCCTTATGCGTATCAGATTGTACGCCCCCCGCAGGTCCAGTTTTGTAAAAATCTTTCCCTTCCTTACTCTGGTCAAAATGTCGTCAATTCGGGGCATAGGGAAAGCCAGGGGCTCCGACACTGCATTGAGGGCCCTGAAGTCACACACCAGTCTCGGTTTGTCTGTGTTCTTTTTGTCCACAAAAAACACTGGGCTGCCCCCCACCGCTCGGGACTCTCTGATGAAACCTCGCTTCAAGTTTTTGTCAATGAACTCCCTCAGCTCCTGCATCTCCCTGTCTGACATGGCGTACAGCTTGCCTACTGGGAGTTGGGCCCCTGGGAGTAGGTTGATTTGACAGTCAAAGGGTCTATGCGGTGGCAGTTTGTCTGCTTCCCTTTCGCTGAATACGTTGCTCAGATCTGCGTATTGCGGGGGCACCTTCCCTTTGCCCATCACTTCCATCCCCGCTAGGGTGACTCTGTCTCCTCCCGAGACCTTCCCCTCCTTGCAGTGTTCTAGGCAATGCGCTGACCCAAAGGAGACCACCCTCTGATGCCAGCCCACTAGCGGATCGTGTAGCGCCAGCCAGCTCATCCCCAAAATGATGGGCGCTCCTCCCAGGATGGCCACATTAAACGCTATCTGTTCGGTGTGCCTTGCCACTCTCATTATCATCGGGACAGTCTGTTGGCTAACTTCTCCCCCCAACAGCTCTCTGCCGTCAATCGTAGTCACCTGCAAGGGGTTACTTAAAGGGATGGTCTGTATCTGGTGCTCAGCTGCAAACTCCTTACTCATGAAATTACAGGAGCTGCCTGAATCCAAAAGCGCCTTGACCTTTAGTGGGTGTCCGTTTGGCAGTTCTAGTAACACCTCTATCACTAAAGCAGGTCTGGGAGGTTCTGGCATGGGCACTTTCATTGCTCTTTGGCCTGGCTGCTGTGCCCCGACGGTGGCAGCCAGGCGTTGGCTTTTACTTGCTCCTTGCTTTCCTCTTCCTTTCCCCCAACAGCTCCTGCCATCCCTTGCCATTCCTTTCTTTGTGGGCAGACTCTGGCAAAGTGCCCTGGCTGTTGGCAGAGATAACATCTCTTGGCGCTCTTTCCCTCCTTCTTCCGCCCTTCACTGGGATTTGAAACTGCGCGCGCCCGCGCTGTTCCAACTTCCATCGGCTCTGCCGGCGGGAAAGATGGCTCTGGAATGTCTGGAATGCGGAACTCCCTCCAACGGTCTCCTTTCCCTTCCCGCCTTTCCAAAGCCCTCGCCTCCTGGCGCGCTCCTATGGCCAGCGCAGATTTGGTTAATTGGTCCATAGACTCCGCCCTGGGCCCCCGGGAAAGCTCATCTTTGACGGTTGAAGAAAGCCCCTCTTCGAAAAGCATTTGGATGGGCTCCGCCGATAGGTCCCACCCCAATTTATGAATCAGCATAGTAAATTCAGTCCAGTACTCACGGACAGATCTGCTTCCTTGCTGGCAAGCCATTAACTGCCTTCGCACCACCCCCTGCTCAATATCGCTGGAAAACATCAGGTCCATGGCACGAAAAAACTTCCTCGTGTCCTTTAAGATCTCATTATTCGCTGCCATCAGGGGTCTAACCCAATCTTTCGCCCCGGATTCGAGATGGCCAATCACATACGCCACTCGCGATTCCTCGTCGGGGAAGTCATCAAACTGCAAGTTTAGAGCGTATTGCATCTCTGTTCTAAAGGCATGATAGTTCCTGGGATCCCCCCCGAATTTCTGCACCAATCCTGGTACCTTTCTGGCGAGCGGGGTGGTTTTCTCCTTTCCCTTTTCTGCATCCTGAGCCCTCCTCTCCTCAAGCCTCGCCGTTTGCAGCGCCAACTGGATCTCCAACGCTCTGTACCTTTCTTCCAGGCTTGGACCCCCTCCAGCTGCTCCTGCACCCCCGGTTCCGGCTGGGTTGCTCATGATGCTTCTCTCTGCACAAGCTGGCTTTCGGTGACTTTCGGATTGCTGTGATGGGACGATGAGCTGCTTGTGCGTAAAATGCAAGTCCCTCAGAGTTTGATCAGGTTTTCAAACCTCTGCCTGTGACGGAGCCCCTCCAGCATGGCTGCGTCAATCACTAGTAGAATCCGAAAGTGGCTGCTTTCGGAAACGTTTCCAACATAAAAGCTCCTTAACGGAAACACGTCGTCTGGCCTCTCGGCGTGACAGTTTCCGTCGAGGTGTGGGTGTCCCTATAGGAGGTCCTGAGACCTCCCCACTGGTTTCGCTTGAAGCGTCTCTGAGCCATCCCTCCGACTCACTTTCCCTTGGAGTTCTTGCTCGCCCTCTACTGGTTCCCTCTTCCGCTGCTACTGCTCTCTCAACCTCAGGGAGCCTTTGCACCTGCGGCGCTTTAGATGTCAGTTCCCTGACAGGTGCAAAAGAGGAAGAGCACGTTTTACCAACCACTAGTTAGTCATGAAAGCAGAGACATCACCTTGCCAACAAAGGTCCGTATAGTGATGTATGGAAGTGAGAGCTGGACCATAAAGAAGGCTGATCACCGAAGAATTGATGCATTTGAATTATGGTGCTGGAAGAGACTCTTGAGAGTCCCATGGACTGCAAGAAGATCAAACCCCTCCATCCTTAAGGAAATCAGCCCTGAGTGCTCACTGGAAGGACAGATCGTGAAGCTGAGGCTCCAATACTTTTGCCACCTCATGAGAAGAGAAGAGTCTTTGGAAAAGATCCTGATGTTGGGAAAGGGCACAAGGAGAAGGGGACGACAGAGGACAAGATGGTTGGACAGTGTTCTCGAAGCTACCAGCATGAGTTTGACCAAACTGCGGGAAGCAGTGGAAGACAGGAGTGCCTGGCGTGCTCTGGTCCATGGGGTCACAAAGAGTCAGACATGACTGAACGACTAAACAAACAAAAACAAAGTTAGTCGTGTTTCACAAAATCAAAAGTGGAGGGTTGTGGGGGGGGTTAGGGGCAGAGGTAATGCCCATTTTCATTTGGTGTTGTTTTTAGAAATCACAAACAAGTGATTTGTGTGCATATACCCTTAGAGAACAATGTCTAGATCCCCTGTTGCAGCCAACTTTAAGACCACTGAACGAAAAAGAACAATTTGTTGCAAAGGGCTTCAGTATCTGGGCAAGAGGAATGCAATGACTGAAGAAGAAGAAGAAAGCCAGCTCTGTGCAACAACCGAGCACACAACAACCATGGCATAATAAAATTAGAGTGTCAAGTTTATCTGCCATTATTAATCAATCCATACCATTGATTTTTCTCGAGAAGCATTCTCTCTGTTTTTCATTTCATTTGTTTTCAGCTGTCATAGGATAAACCACCCTTCTTACGAAACACACGGACCTAGAGAAATATAAGAGATATATAGGAAAATATAGGATCACAGAAGGGGCTCCAAGGGTCATGTAGTCTAGCCCTCTGCAATGCAGGAATCACAACCAAAGAACAATGCTCAGAAAAGTAAAGAAACATAATGACAAGGCAACCCAAGTTTTGAGGTGGGACAGATCTGATTTAGGGAAGTTACTGACATCATGCTTTGACTCAGGAGTGGGGAGACACCTCCCCCTATCACCCTGATTTACCTCATTATTCAGCTCCCACACAGAGCCAACACACATACCTAGCAGATACTAAAAGACTATACATCTATCTATACATTAAGATTATAGGTTCAAAAGATCTGTCCATTAAGGAGTTAACAGTGGGTTAGCTAGAAGTTAAGGAAGAATTTCCTGGCTACAGAACCAGTTCCAGCTATGGTTCTATAGCCTGATATCAATGTGGTATACAAGCCACGTATATGATCATTCAATGTTTCTTGGGACTTGTCCACACTGGAGGAAAACGTGGATTCACAATGGTGTGTCACCCCATGAAAGCTGGAGTGTCCACATGGCGTCCTCCCCATCCCAGCATTTTTGGGAAACTTTCCGCCTTTAAATGTGGGGAGTTTTCACCCTTGGGACATCAAAATCAGAACAAAACCAGATTTAAAGTGGGAAAGGTCCAGGGCAACACTGGATGGGGTCCATGTTTTGTTCTGGTGTGGACAAGCCCTTGGCTTCATGCTTTTCTGAGCAACAGATTGGAACACAGAGCTTATGCTCTCTTTACAAACAGGTTTCCAGGACTTAGAAACAAAGTGTGTAGTTCACATATGGCAAGCAGAGGGCTCTCTATGCACCTTCGATACTACAAAGAAACCAGACCTTCTGAGTGTTTCCTTATGATCAAATGCATAGCGTAATCTAACCTGTGAGGATTAGTGGTGGATGGTCTCTTAATTGCTCCACATCCACTGTCTGCTCCATGTTGATTTGTGATTGCCAATCCTAGCTGATTTGTTTTTGTAGTGAAACCGTGCTGTAAAAATGATAAAAGAAAAATGAAGGATAATGAGCTTAATTTTTGAATTTTGTATGATTTGGGAAGACAGCCTGGGGAAAAGGTGTTTTCTTTTATTCCTGTGAAAGAGCAGGATACCAAATGCTTGAAATATCTATTGGGGGAATGTCCATGTTTAAACTATGAAGGACTTCGGCCAAAGTATGAGTGGCTTGCATAAGAGGTGTGAGTGTAGGAGAAGGGGGTGCTTTCTCCATCCTCTGGAGCTCCTGGGAAACTCCACAGATCTGCTGTACCTGGAACAGGATGTGGACACAGCAGCTGAATGGGACACAGCTGCGGGAATGCCTGAGGATCTACCTTGGGCCTTCCCATAAAAAGCAAGTCTAGAGTGAGAGACTATGGTGATGGCTGCTGTTTCCAGGAACTTTTCTCATTTTGAGACTTTTATGGGTGAGCTGAGGTTTTTTTAGGACCTTGGGTGAGAACCTGGAGGCTAAGAGGTAGGAAATGGAAATGAATGTGTCAGATAATAATAATAATAATAATAATAATAATAATAATTTATTATTTATACCCCGCCCATCTGGCTGAGTTTCCCCAGCCACTCTGGGTGGCTTCCAATCAAGTGTTAAAAACAATACAGCATTAAATATTAAAAACCTCCCTAAACAGGGCTGCCTTCATATGTCTTTTAAAGAGAAGATAGCTGCTTATTTCCTTCACATCTGAAGGGAGGGCATTCCACAGGGCGGGTGCCACTACCGAGAAGGCCCTCTGCCTGGTTCCCTGTAACCTCACTTCTCGCAATTAGGGAACTGCCAGAAGGCCCTTGGTATTGGATCTCAGTGTCTGGGCTGAATGATGGGGGTGGAGACGCTCCTTCAGGTATACAGGACCGAGGCCGTTTAGGGCCTGAATATCTATCTCTATCTATTGTATCTATCTATCAACTATCTATCTTTGTAAGAATGTAACATTTTTATATGTAACTGTATTTTTGTAATATTTTTGTTTAAGCTATCTGTTGTTGCTTCAGTTTTTGGTACACTGCTTAGAGATATTTTTAATATATTAAGCAGTACAGAAATTAAATAATCTAATCAAATAATCAAATATTCACATGAGGGATCGTCAGTAATGGGCATACTCACTGCTTAACCAGGATTGTCTCAAAGGAGATATATCCTGTACAATCTCAGAATTTCTTAGACTTCATTATCCTGCTGTTGCATCTCCAGCCACAACACATATTCCCCAAACTCGGAATACCATAGCCTGCCAGCAAAGCACATTTAATTAAAATTAATGAAATCTGACAGATTGGAATGACCTCAGTTGTAAAGATATTCTTTACTCCATTTAGAAATGGAACATTTGGGATATCATTAATAATGGGGTGGTCTTAACAGCAGCAACGGAATGAAATGGAAGGATAATTGGTGCAATTTGTAAAGCAGTGACAATTTAATTATTGGCAGTTTTACTCAGACTGAAGCAAGCCGTGAAAGGAGGACTGCAGCTTAATATCACATTGCATAAATATTTTGATACCCTGAAACGCTTCCCATCAGAGTGTCAGGGAAGGGCTTTGCCTTTTGGATATCATTCATTATTCCATAGGATGCATTTATTCCCAGAAGTAGTTTCTGGTTACACTCTCACTGAAACCTATAAAATAAGATCCAGCTAACTGGCATGAAACCAAAACAAGATGATCTTGTGGCCTCTATTAATTAACATGCTCTAGACACCAGAAGCAAGCTGAAGAAAATGAACATGACAAGAATTACAATAGTACTGGATTGTACCTACTAACAATCTATGGTACATAAGCTCTAGGTATCCAACATGGGGCTCTCCAGATGTTGTTGGACTCCAACTTCCATCATCCCTAAGTAGATAAGCCTGGTGGAAGCTGTAGTCTGGAGAGCACGCTTGAGGTTCTAAAGCAACATGCTCAAGATTACAGCTTGTACCCAGCAATCTTCAACCAAGAATGATTGAGAGTCCTGGGTGCCACTATCACGCAGGAACTTCAAAGCAGATTCAAATTTACCCATAAACCCATGAAGTCATGCAGAAGCCATTCCTAGCCCAGTACTTGAAATCCTTTTTAATAACAATAAATAATAAATAACTAAAGGTGTCAAGATTTAACCTAACAACTTTTACATGCAAAGAGGGTGCTAAGTCTGTGAGCTATGGGTCTTTCCATGACAGGATCACACCTACTTGTCACTGCTGGTAACCTCCAAAACCATTCCTCATAATTACCTAAGTCTGCATTATCCTTATCTTGGTCAAGCCTCCCAAACTGAAATTACGTCTTCAATTTCAAACACACCAGATGCAATACAGTTTTATAGTATATGGCATTTGTAATATCAGAAATATTAGTTTGAAGTGTTTTTCTCGGTTTGAAATATTTGACGGATGGTTAAGGGCTACGTTTTGATTAGAAATGGATGAATCACTCATAACGTTTTTACTCAATGTTTGTAAAAAATAAATAAAAATCAGCTAGTAATCTCTCCATTCAAAATGTTTTGCATTCCTTTCCAATGCAGAGGGGAATTTTCAAAAGTCCAAATAAAAAGCCTGATAGATGGGTGCCTGCAGAAACAATTATGGGATGGGGAAGGCATGTGTGGTCCATGCATGTGTGCTCACGTGATCAGATTTCATTTTGCTGGATCGCAGTCAATATCTGCATTTAGCTATGTTTAGAAAGACAGCCCACTACATTCAGAAGGACTCACTTTTGAGTAGACATCAGTAGGATTACACTCTTAGATGATCCAAAATGCACATTCAGATTTCTTGTGCATGGCATGCAGCTCTTCTGGATCAAGAGCCAAACTCTTTGAAGCATTCACTGCATTGATTTGTTTCATTCATTGCTGGGGTTATTAGTATGAAATATCCATTGCCACCTAGCCACGCACAGTTTTCAGAGTCTACTGGCTTGCATTTAAACAGTATAATTTGCCTTCAAAGGCAGGTCATCTTTGAGATTATTATCTGCTTTGGTAGGATTTGATGTGCAAAATCTTTTGACTGCACTGTCTTTGATTTTTATCTGTCTGTTCTTCACGTGTCCTAGAACACCAGGGAGATTTAAATGATACATGACCCATCAGCTCCCAGCTCCAGATCTTTGATGTTATTATAATGTATTCAACTTCAGGGCATTGTTCTGGCCTTTTGTACTCAGTGCTATGTATCTTCACATCTACTCAGGACACACATTAACAGGTGCATACTTTGCTTTGTGGGACTGTAATGCTTAGAATTTCTGGAAATTATGTCTGTGCTTTGTACAGCGCTGAATCAGGGTCTATCCTGGCTGAATCACAAAGCTTGTAGCTAGGGAACATCAGGCCTGATTCTCTAGTCCACACCATAATAATTATCTTAGAGTAGGACTGAGCTAAAAGCCCCTGTAACTTCACAGCCTGATTTGCAAACTACAAGGTCGCCACTCGTTGGTCAAGAATCCATATTGACTTTGCAAGTCCCTTCCAGGGAAATAACTTTTTGATTGTGGCAGACTCCTCCTCAAAATGACTTGAGGTGGTCTTGGTCCCATAATGAACTTCTACTGCAGCAACTGCAGCTCTGCACAAATTATATGTGACACATGGATTGCCTGATACAATAGTTTCTGACAATGGCTAAGCATTTACCATCAGTGGAGTTTAAGGAATTTACAAATAGAAACCTTATCTGAGCTGTCACCATTGCACCTCATCATCCCTAAGAAGTGTGCATGCACACGAAATCTGAAGCAGCAGTCACAGATCACGGAATTCTGATCCTTAAAGCTGTTTCACGAGTAGAACATCCTCCATTTCTCGTAATCTCATTACTGGCCTGTTACATCTTGCCCTGATTGACAGCCAGCTCGATTGTCATCATCCCAGTCTGTTCACAATGGCACATCAATGCTAAATAAATTCTCAGAAGCTTCCAGAGAAATTTCACATGCTTTGAATTGTCTTTTGGGAAACCACTTGCTCAAGAGCCTTCCCAGAAAAGAAGTATTGTCAGATAAGGACTGCTGGCTGGGGAATCTGCATCCAAGTTTGACATTTTCACCAGAAGTCAAAAGACCACAAGATCAATGCTATTTTGAACCCTGTCCTTCTGGAGCAAAACATTGTTAACATCGCCCTGACTGCAAAAGACTGAATTGTTGCCACAGTCTAAAATGTCTGACAGGAAGCAATGGCAGCCATTTTGTACCAACTGGGCTGTGGAGGACAAAGGGTTTTCTTCTTTGATTCCTGATCAAATCATATTATATCCATATGCATCCAAATGGATGGGAGAGGGGTCACAGAAGCAGACTGCCTTGACCACCTTGCCCTTTGAAATTCTCAGTACTAATTGAAGCACAAATTGAAGCACCGGGAAAATAATAATAATTACGCCTTGTCAAAAGTCTAGCTTGATGAAAGTGCCAGCTAGCATCAGCCCAGCTCTAACAGAGACATCCCTTCCACAGTTCAGCAGGCTGCTCTTTCAGTCTTGTTGCACTAGCTGTCAGCAAACAAGAGCATTACTGCTCCAGTGATTTATCGGATGGTGGAATTAGACTCTCACTGGATCACTGAATACATCTGGACTGGCCTAATGAGCACAGTCTTTACCAGCAGACAAATTGTGGAGGGCTCCCAAATATTTTAGGCATGATTCACAGGCCCAATAGGTCTTGTTTACTGATACACTATTTATAACTAGCTCAATTAAATCACCTAGAGGAGGAGACAGAACAAAATCTCACATACCCAGGGATACCAGTTTTGTCTGAAGTGAGTATCTCCTCATTACACAGGTTAGAAAAACACCATTAATAATTTTGATAGTTTCTCTCAGGCATATTTATGTTACAGGCTTTGTTAAGCAGCACTGAGTATTTTTTATTCCTTCCTTCTGGCAGCACAAGAAATCAATTTGAGTGTAACCATCACACTGTGTAAACTAACTTCGGAGCAATGAAGTACTCAAAAGTTTATTTTCAACACTTAAATTAGCAGTGTTCCTGAATGAAGACTATTCTGTTTCTCTCGATAACTGAAAGGCTTCGATTTGTGGTGGCAAGGCACACCGTTTTGCTATTGTGAGAAATGGCACCATGGGAAGACATCCTGACATTCTTCCCCACACAAAACTGAGGTGGCAGAATGCAGTTGGGACAGCAATGTGAGCATCCATCTTATGTCAGCTCAGAGATCTTGAGTGGAAGAATGTTGGTGTCAGGCAGCATTTGTGATGCCTGCTACTGGCCCTCTTGGTGAGTTCACACATGCATGTTTGTCACTTGACGACCGCCACACTGAATGTTCATTTGCCCACTCAGCCACTTCAATCTGAAGAATGGCATTGTTCTGGGTGCCACATAATGCCCATTCCACATTTGTAAGAAATCATATGTTGGAAATCAATATGATATCGAGTGGGCTCCTTCACTCTACTGTTTTCAGTGCCTGCTAAAACTTGCTTAAACAATCCTACCTAGTTACCTAGAATGCTAATGTGTGTTTTTTAGTTTACTGCTGGTTTTATTTATTTTTTTGAATGTTTTAAATAGTTGTTTAAATGGTTTTTACCAATAATTTTATTCTTTTATTCTTTTGGTAAATGGCTTTGAGTTTTATTTAACAAGCAAACGCTGTATATATATATATATATTTGATGAAATAAATAAATAAATGTGCAGAATGGCAAGCACACCTCAAACACAAAAGCCTTTTCAATGTTGACAGCTTATGAAAAACATCAAGCGCTGATGTACGGTAGCTTTGTCAAAAGCTTTCTGAAAATCTAAGTACATGATTTCAGTTGGCTCAGTCTAAGGATGCAGTCAACATATAATAATAATAAGACTGTGGTAAGAACGAAGGAGTCAGCTGCAGCTAAAAGGTTTTGGAGAAGTCTGCTTACCTTAGGAGTCAGGCAGCATTGCAGCCTGGCCACGGTTGTGTCTACGATCTGAGGTCGTTGACTGGTGGGGACGGCAGCCTGCCTGCAGATTGACCAATTGCAGGCAGGCTCAGGCACAGAACATCCCTGGGGGCCATAGCACTCCTCAAGCAGGGGCCACTCATTTTACCCCTATTGGTCATAGGGACCCCTCATCAAATTTGGTCCACCCTTAGATGCACTCCCAGCAGGTGGGCCAGAGTGAAAAATGGTTATACCCAATGCCTAAGCCAAACCATGCACATCTATAATCAATAAAGTTGTGACCTATTTGATCCCAGTTGTCCTTGCTATGGGAGCAACGGGTTCATGGGGCCTTGGCATGCAATACGATGGTATTGATGAGCTATCAAAAGGACCTAAGGAGTCTGGTATTCCAATATCAGAGTGTCACTACCAAAAAAGACAAGAATCTTAATAAACATGCCGGGGGGGGGGTGGCGAAGAGAGATAAGGTGTCTTAAGCTGGTTAAGTAGACATGGAAAAGGAGGGGGAAAGCAATATCTACGCTTGTTTGATCCAACATTTAAACCAGGCTTCCTCAACCTCGGCCCTCCAGATGTTTCGAGACTCCAATTCCCATCATTCCCTGACCACCGGTCCTGCTAGCTAGGGATCATGGGAGTTGTAGGCCAAAAACATCTGGAGGGCCGAGTTTAAGGGAGCCTGATTTAAACTGTGCAGAAATACTACCTTAGATGCAGTTGTAATTACTCCCCCATCTCAACTGCAACCCATTCAGAAGTCCATGCAAGACATCCAGTAATATGGGAGAAAATGAATACAACCTATACTGTGGTACCTCGGGTTACAGACACTTCAGGTTACAGACGCTTCAGGTTACAGACTCTGCTAACCCAGAAATAATACCTCGGGTTAAGAACTTTGCTTCAGGATGAGAACAGAAATTGTGCGGCGGCGCGGTGGCAGCAGGAAGCCCCATTAGCTAAAGTGGTACCTCTGGTTAAGAACAATTTCAGGTTAAGAATGGACCTCCAGAATGAATTAAGTTCTTAACCTGATGTACCACTGTAATTCTAACCAGCGCTTGATACCTGTACAGAAATAATACCTCCATATAGCCATGCTTCTGGTTGGCTGGATATTTTGTGCATTCAGGAGTTGCCTGGGCATGGGGGTAAGTGCTTAATTTAGAAGGTACATTTTTAATACTGAACCACCTATTCCAGCAAAAGAGAAAACAAAGAGATACACACACACACACACACTTGCAAGAGAGTGAACGTCATAATGCAACGTACCACAGTGATTTAGCGGGTGAGAGTACTAGATTCTCAGCATGACAGCTTATCCAGGGTATGCACTGAATCACTAAACTGGTATGTTCCTAAACTTCATATCGTATTTTTAAAATGAATATTATTCAGTTGAAAAGTGGCCTGATGTAGGTTTACACAGTACTATTAATTCTAAAAATAGCTTTTCCAAACATTCATAATGCACCATATAATAGACATGGTGGCATTTTAATATATTATTCTGATTACTTGCTTTTACTATAATGAGTTATGCAGACATACAGAAAAATGTTCAGTTGACACAGGCTATCCAATACTCCATCTGAAGGATAAGCAGCATTTTTTGTTGTTGATTCATGATCCAGTAGAGCATTAGGATCAGGACTATTGATTTGTTTAATTGAGGGGGGAGAGAGGGAGGGGGAGAGAGAGAGAGGGGGAGAGAGAGAGAGAGAGAGAGAGAGAGAGAGAGAGAGAGAGATGTTTCTCTTCAGCATCAAGTTATCTCATTTGAATAAATCCCAAGCTTCAGCGCTAGATGTGAAAAGGACCTAGGCAGTCTTAGCAGACCATAAGCTTAACATGGGTCCACAGTGTGATGCAGTAGCAAAAAAGCTAATTCTATTCTAGGCTGCATCGACAGAAGTATAGTGTCCATATCAAGGTTGTTTGAGAACAGATTCCCTCTTTGGAGACTTTTAAGCAAAGGTCGGATGGCCATCTGTCATGGATGCTTTAGCTGAGATTCCTGCATTGCAGGTGGTTGGATTTGATGACCCTCAGGATCCCTTCCAACTCTACGGTTCCGATTCTATGATTTAATAGATCCTCGCCAAGGGATTCCTGGTAAATATGGTGTCTAATTGGCAATAGTATCTGTAAACAATGCATTATGTCTCTCTGTGTAAGTGACGAAGAGGCAGTTTCTATAGAAATTGTTATTTTTATGGACTGCTTGAAGGAAATGGGCACATAAAACTGCAGACTACAATCCCCAGGCAGCTCTTATGTAGTGCAGAGTATACTTTTGTTTCACTCAAACAGTTGTCTACCCATAAAACAGGAACCACTAATATTGGCTGCAATCCTGTGCACAGGTTGCTTAAGTCCTCACTCCGTTCAATTAAATCCATCCCATCCAGCAGCATCCATCCTGTTGGTTAATTCTCTTTGGTACCAACTTTGGTTTGAGGATAACCCTTCATATACTGGCGGAGGAAGAGGCATGCAGGGGGAACCATCGCGGCTGCCCCCCGCCCGTGCAGGGTGCCACGCCCCTACGGGCAACACACCACATCCCAAGGATGCACACCACGCCCCCGGGACACGTGCCAGCCCCGCCCCCCACATGCTCTCCACCACCTGGTGCCAGAGCATGAAGCTCCGCCACTGTATACTGTATCTATTACATTGCAATTACCAATAACAGTCCTGTATGGCAACTCCTGATGGTACAACAGAGTTTGACTTAATATGCCAGTTACTCAGCTTTTTTTTTATTGCTTGCTGTTTATTTCTGTTTTGTTAAGTTTTACCTGCTGATTTATACCCTGCATTTCATACCTGTGCTTTTATGTGCAATATACTGCTTGCCCTTGTGATAGCTTAGTTGCTGTTTTTATATTCTGCATTATATATCTAATCATTCTAATAATGTTAAACAGGTCAGTGTCAATCTAACCACAGTAAGCAGTGTGGGATGTAATCCACTGGGAGCAGTCAAGTACAACATTCCTTGTTTGGCTAGAGTGGACATGCAAGGGAATGTTTGATCTAGCCAGTCAAACTTCCTGTTCCTCCTGGCCTGGAGCATCCTTCCTTGCTTGTGACTAGTGGGTGGGTGTGACCTTCTCAGACCTGGTAAAAGAACAAGGCATGCTGCCACTCCCTCTCTCTTTTCCATCTTCTTTTCGTCCTGTGAACTTCCTGGAATGAACTGCTGGCTGCCAGCCAAGCAGTCCCCCAGGTCATCTCCCTTATGGGATAAACCTGTTCATATGAGTTTGTAACTTTCAGCCTAAAGCCTGCCTACAGGGGTCACACTATGCTCTGCCTGATCGTGAGTCAACTTTTTTTTTTTTTTATTGCTGATGAATAAGACTGTGGTGTCTTTATTCTTTTAGGAGGGATTTAAAAGGGGATCTTACCAGGAACATACAATTCAATCTGAGAGAGATTGAATTGCGTAATAGTAAGAGGTTCTCACGAGCCTGCAACCAGATTTCTGCTGTGTGAGAGAAGGGGAATGTAACCTCTGCTAAGTAAAGGAACTTGCTAGCGCAAGTTAGGAAGGATATTAATAAACAATATATCCTCTCCTACCACCCTGAACATTCCCACAAGCAGCAGCCCTGTTAAATTGTTAAAGAGTGGGGTGTGAATCCCTTAAATAAATAAATATAAATGGTGGATAATACCTCCTTGCACTATTCCTGCAGTGGAGGTATCTGCCAACAGAAGAGGAAAGGAGAAAATTTCTCTCACTTCTACCTCTCCTTTGCAGTCTGCAGTGCCCCCTCCCTAAAATTTGTTCTGGAGGGTTAGAAGAATTATAAAAGAAGGGAAAGGGTAAAACGTGCCTCCCCCTTTTGTTTACCTTATGTACCTACCTATATTTGCAGTGAGGGAAGGACTCATGATTTGCCCAATCCTAATGCCTGCAGCCAGTATATCCTACAGGCAAGACTAGAAGTGACGTCACTCTTGCAATCAGAAGTCTCAGTAAGTGGGAGTGAAGCTGCTACCAGGAGGTCTGTTCCTAAGCAGCACCTTGCCATGCTGACTGCTCCTGGCAATTGAGTGAATTTTAATTAAAAGTAAATTGCAGGTGAGGGGAGCCATCCTGATGGAACCAAGGGCAGAGGGCAAGAAGGTCACATCTGAACAGGCCCAGGTTTGTATAGTAAGTGAATTATACATTTTATAAATAAAGTGCCCTCTTGTTGCCCCATTTTCAGCAGTGGATGGCATGGTGGGGTTGTGCTGAGTCACTACTGCATACTGGGATGGAGAAGGGGAGGGGCACAGTGGCAGAGTTGGCATGGTGCAAACGGGCCAGCAGGAGCGCTGGATTGGTTCCACTTGTGCATTTGCACCATGCCAACCTTGCCACTGTGGTGCCCCTCCCCCTCTTGGTATGCTGCAGGTGAGACACACAGCCGTCCTACACCACCCACTGTAGTCCATTTTGTTGCCAGAGTGATACATAGCAGACCTCCAGAGTTCAATAATATAAGGAATGATGTCACACAGCTGAGGCAGGAATCGCTCATTTTGTTGACATTTTCATGGCAACTATAACGTGTTCTGGCTCTCTCTGAAACCCTTCTTAGGAAACCCTTCTTAGGAAACTCTTCTTAGGAAATCAGAGAAGCTCATTATAGCATCTAAGATTCGTTTGCAGAAAGGATAATGGGATACATTGGCTGCTGCTTTGGCCCAGTAAAACTGTTTTTCTGCTGTTAAAGAACTTCACCAAATTCCTGGTACTTAGCTACCGTCTGGGAGCACAGCAGTTTATAGCACACTCATCCCAGCGACTTCCCCCTCCCCAGAACATGCCTAAGATTAACACACCATAATAAGTGGGTCCTATTGATTAGTAGATGTCCCTTTCAACTGGTTAACTCTTCAGTCTGATATCCCTATCTGGTTGTATTTGTAGAAGCTAAACTTTTAGGCCAGCAAGTGTAGTGTTATCCTCAGATGTCTTCCAGCCAAAAGGATGTGTCGTAATAATCCCTCCATCCTGATGCCAGTTCAGACTGAGTGCTTCTCTAAGCATGGTTGAACAAAGAGAGGATATATTTTCTAGCGACAGGACTAAAGAGTTATGGTGTCCTAAATCAAATTAGCAGACAGGCTCTGAGTGGGAGCCTCTGTAAGATTAATAGGCTGCTGGGATTTTTTTTTAAGGGAAAAAAGAGCAACAACAAGGTAATGAACAAGTTCAGCATTAAGCTAAATGGATGAACAGAGATAAATCCACAAGGTGAAATACAGGGCCTGTTAAAGTCTGCAGGAGCCCTGTCACTAATACCACTGGAGCTAGGATTTCTCCTGTAAAATTTCCACAGGGATCTTTCAAGCTGACGTCAGGAGGAAATCTTGGCACAAGATACAATATGACATGTTGTTGTTTAGTCGTGTCCGACTCTTTGTGACCCCATGGACCAGAGCACGCTAGGCACTCCTGTCTTCCACTACCTCCCGCACTTTGGTCAAACTCATGCTGGTAACTTCAAGAACACTGTCCAATCATCTCGTCCTCTGTTGTCCCCTTCTCCTTGTGCCCTCAATCTTTCCCAACATCAGGGTCTTTTTTCCAGGGAGTCTTCTCATGAGGTGGCCAAAGTACTGGAGCCTCAGCTTCACAATCTGTCCTTCCAGTGAGCACTCAGGCCTGATTTCCTTAAGAATGGATAGGTTTGATCTTCTTGCAGTCCATGGGTCTCTCAAGAGTCTCCTCCAGCATCATAACTCAAAAGCATCAATTCTTTGGCGATCTGCCTTCTTTATGGTCCAGCTCTCACTTCCATACATCACTACTGGGAAAACCATAGCTTTAACTATACGGACCTTTGTTCGCAAGGTGATGTCTCTGCTTTTTAAGATGTTGTTTAGGTTTGTCATTGCACAATATGCCATATCTATGATCATTTCTACGATCGCATCATTAACAACAGATCCTGCCCTGCATTAAAATTAATAAGAAAGCTCTTCTTTTCAAAGACCAAATTCAATTCATTCACATTATGGTTGCTTGTGTAGAAAAGTATGGACTAATTTGTTCCATGCTTTGGAATACAGACCAATGAACATTAGGTACCTTTTACCTGGGTGCTAACATGCAAACCAATGATACTAAGTTGTAAAGATATACAAGCCAAGTGCAATATGTTATTTAAAAACATTCACATCAGAGTAAATTAATCTGAGGCCAATCTAACACATTACAACAGTGGCATAGTTTCTTTCTTGGGAGCCTGACCTGTTTTCAAGAACCAGCTTTTTAAGAAACTTACAAAAATTAAACAACAATCAAATACAATTGTAAAACATTCAATGGTGTCGGCCTGCTTGCGCAAAGGGCTTCCACTCAGGCAAATCCCTGAGGTAGCACATTGGGTCAGTGTGTCTGGCTCTTAACCAGGTTGGTGGTTCAAACCCATCCAGGGATGGCTGTGGGCGGAAATGCATTACATGGGAGGGAGTTTCACTGAGTCAACAAAACTGAAAACACAACTCCTCATTGACCTGGTTCATGAGCCATGGGCCAACTAGCACTAGCAATTCTTTTCTCTGTTTGTACAACTATGGGAGCTATGGGGTCAACCTATGATGCTTTTTCATAGCCATCGTGGGGGTGCAGGGTGTCCCAATGTATGATTAATGTAGGAATAAACTGTAAGATGTTCTGCAACTACAGAGCTCTGCCCTCCCACACACTCCAAACCTCTGCTAGTTAATGTAGCTTTACAGTTCTGAGCCGATCATTGTAATTAACTGTGTGAAAGCATGAATCAGTTTAAACATGATTATAGTGGTGCTATTCCTACTTGACTGGCCCTGTCAGTGCTCCTGTTACAAACATTGTTTTTCTTGCCATTTGTGATTTTAATCGGAGCTCAGATTAGACACTTAGAAATGATGGTCTTGAGCCAATGTCCTTTTAAACTGGATTGCACACATCTCCCCTCTCTCAATCTTGTACTGAGAAAATGAGAAAATAAATAGATTTGTCATTTTATCCAACTTGAAAGCGAGAGGGAAAAGAGCAGCATCCTATCATGTTCAATTTGAAGTAAGGCATGTTTTCGTCTTAACCAAGATGATTTTGTAAACTGATGCAAAACTCTGACGATTAAGCCACTTTCTTCTAAACCTATAATTGTTTTCTTGATCTTACAAGCAAGCACTTAAGCGAGAGAGATTTACCGAGACCCTGGAGTATTTGTCTGCTGAAATACCACAGCATGTAAACACCATTTGTTCTCATGTCTGTGAAGAAGTAAGGGAGCTCTAGGTAGCACCAAAATTGCTTACATTTCCAACAATGGCACTTTTCTTTTTCATAGATGCTGATTAATATTTATTGCTGATGCAAATGGCAGTTTAAGTGGGGGCACTTAAGCAATACACCGTTAATTAAAAAAAGAATACCTACTGTCAGCCAAGAAGAAGCTGGGACATATGAATAACTGAGGCAATACAGCAAAGTTTTTACAAAAGCAATGGTTTGGATGCTATAGGACGCATTTTAAATCCAAAGGGGAAAAGCTTCTCAGGCAAAATAAGTAAATAAAAAGATTATTTGCTGGGCAAGGCAATGATCAGCTCCTTGCAAAATAGCTTACAACACCTTGTTATAAATATGATTCTTGCCATTTATAACTGATAGTAAGGCAGAGATTTGGCCTACTTTATCGGTTCTGACTTGTTCTCTGGTCAGAGGTCTGGATTTCTGAGGCCTTCTAAAGGAGGCTTTTTTCGGTGATTCACTCTAGCTTGTTTCAAGAAAGGATATGAGTGGTGGGGAAAATTTGCCTAGGTCAAATGCAAATGAACCTTTGTTTTCCCTAAACGGACTTTGACAGCCAACACATAAATGCTTCTGGAATGCATGGGATTAATACTGACCTCACAGCCTGACTGGGACCAAACAGTGTGGCTATTTATATGTTGTGCTCCCATGTGGGTTGCATAGATACAGATACCCCAATTCCTCTGGTGATGGTGGCATCTATAAAGAGGCTTAAAACGTGTGGCTGCTGATACACTATATGCTTGAAGGGATTTGTTCTCACATGTTGCTTGTATGTTGTAAATCCACTGGTAGCCCTGTTTATACCCACAGATATCATGTTGGTCTGGCCACACGGATCAAATAGCCTACAGAACAGCACACTGGTATACCATTATTTGAACAAGTGAAAAGTACATGACACCAGAGAAGATGCATGTCTCTTCAATGTAACTTTGTTGAATTAATCCTGTTGAGCAAGTACAGTGGTACCATGGGTTAAGTACTTAATTCGTTCCGGAGGTCCGTTCTTAACCTGAAACTGTTCTTAACCTGAAGCACCACTTTAGCTAATGGGGCCTCCCACTGCTGCTGCATGATTTCTGTTCTCATCCTGAAGCAAAGTTCTTAACCCGAGGTACTATTTCTGGGTTAGCAGAGTTTGTAACCTGAAGCATATGTAACCTGAAGCGTATGTAACCCGAGGTACCACTGTATTTTCCATGCGAGTAGGGTTAGCATTCCAATTCTCTTATTTGTAACATAACAAAATTTGGAAATGGGCAAGATGACTTATCTTCACAACCATGGCATGCACCTTTATGCTGAAATTATGAGATCAAATTTGCTGAGTGTGATGGGACGATGAGCTGCTTGTGCGTAAAATGCAAGTCCCTCAGAGTTTGATCAGGCTTTCAAACCTCTGCCTGTGACGGAGCCCCTCCAGCATGGCTGCGTCAATCACTAGTAGAATCCGAAAGTGGCTGCTTTCGGAAACGTTTCCAACATAAAAGCTCCTTAACGGAAACACGTCGTCTGGCCTCTCGGCGTGACAGTTTCCGTCGAGGTGTGGGTGTCCCTATAGGAGGTCCTGAGACCTCCCCACTGGTTTCGCTTGAAGCGTCTCTGAGCCATCCCTCCGACTCACTTTCCCTTGGAGTTCTTGCTCGCCCTCTACTGGTTCCCTCTTCCGCTGCTACTGCTCTCTCACCCTCAGTGAGCCTTTGCGCCTCCGGCGCTTTAGATGTCAGTTCCCTGACATCCACCTCCCCTCCAGGGCCCCCTTCACCCCCTCCCGTCTCCTCTCCTACTGGCGGTGAGGAGGTAAAACCCTTGAAAGAACCTCCCTCATCTTCCGACGTCGCGAACACTTCCTTCCACTTGTTGCTGTTCCTACTCTCTAGGTACTCTTCGTCATCAGAGTCCACTCCCTCTTCCAACTCCGACTCCGCGAACCCTTCCATTTCCTCTTCCTCATCGGTGGTGCCGAAATACTCCCTCCTAAACCTTGCTATCGGCTGAGGTTTCCTCGGGAACCTTTGATGGAACGTTTCTGTTAAAACCTCGTCATTGACTTCCTGCGCACTTACCCAGGTGTTTTCTGACTCCGGTTCCCCTTCCCACGCCACTAAATACTCCACCTGATTTCCCTTCCACCTGGAATCGAGGATTTCCGCTACATGGTTGCGGCGTTCCCTCTCTTCCAAGGCTGGTCCCCTGACGTGCTCCCCTTCACCTCCTCCCCTGTATGGTGACAGTAACGACCTGTGGAACACTGGGTGCAATTTCATGTGATTGGGTAATCGGAGTTTGAAAGCTACCGGGTTGACCTGCTGAATCACCTCAAAGGGTCCCAATCTTCTGGGCCTCAGTTTCTTACAACCCCCTTTGAACGGCAACCCTTGGGTTGACAACCACACTTGATCCCCCACCCTTATGGTTTCACCTTCCCTTCTGTTCTTGTCTGCCTGCTTCTTATATTGTGCCTTAGCCCTTTCTAAGTTGAGCTGGAGCTGCTGATGGATGGCTTCCATCTCTTCTACAAAATGTTCAGCCGCTGGGACGCTCCATCTCTCCCCTCCTTCCCCTGGAAATGCCCTGGGGTGACACCCGTAATTAGCCAAAAAGGGACTCATCCCTGTGGACACATTCTCCGCATTATTGTAGGCAAATTCTGCCAACGCCAACTTTTCGACCCAATCGTTCTCTCTGTCATTGACATAACACCTAAGATATTGTTGAAGAATGCCATTTGCCCTTTCCGCCTGCCCGTTGGTTTCAGGGTGCCGGGCAGTTGAAAAATTGACTTCCACGTGTAACAAGCTCATGAGCTTCCTCCAGAACCTGGAAGTAAATTGTTTGCCTCGATCTGAGATCACCCTCGAGGGAGCCCCGTGCAACCTAAAGATATGTTCCACAAACAACTTCGCCGTTTCTTCCGCTGTGACTGCATGTGAGCATGCTACAAAGTGGCACATCTTAGTTAACAGGTCTACTACTACCATGATGGCTGTTTTCCCCTTGGACCTTGGCAGATCCGTCATAAAATCTATTGATATCGCTTCCCAAGGCCGTTCTGGTGTGGGTAAAGGTTCTAATAACCCTGCCGGCGCCCTTCTTTCCCCTTTGGCTCGCTGACATTGGTCACACCCTCTTACATACTCCCTTACATCTTCCCTCACCTTAGGCCACCAAAATTCCCTGGTAACCAACCACATGGTCTTGTGTTGCCCAAAATGTCCCGCCGTGGGGCTATCATGCAACTGCTTGAGTACTCTCCCCCTCAATTCACCTTCGGGTATATACAGTGCCCCTTTGTAATACAATGCCCCATTTCTTTCCTCAAAACCTCCGGGGCTCTCGCCCTCCCCCCTGAGACCTCTGAGCTTATCCTGGGCATATTCATCATTTTCCGTTTCCTCCACCAGTTCTCGTTGCCCCACCATCGCCGCCCCACACACCCAGCGGTCCTCCGGGATGACATGTCTCTCTTCGATCACCCCCTCCCCTTCCCAATATTCTGCTTTGCGTGAGAGCACGTCCGCCCTGACGTTTTCTGGGCCTGGCACATAACAAATCTCAAAGTTAAATTTGGAGAATTCCTGTGCCCATCTCACTTGTCGTTGGTTGAGCACTCGAGCTGTTCTCCAATACTCTAAATTTTTGTGGTCGGTGCACACTTGCACCTTGTGTTGTGCCCCAATTAATAAATGTCTCCACCTCCGGAATGCTTCGTGAATGGCAAGTAGTTCCCTGTCATACACCGTGTAATTCCTCTCGGACTTATTCAGCTTCCGCGAGAAGAAGGCACACGGTCTCCACTCCGACGCACTCCTCCCCGGTTGAAGAAGGACCGCCCCTACCGCCCGGTCGGATGCATCTGTTTCCACTCTCATGGGTTTTCGTAAATCCACATGCAGAAGTTGTTCTTCCGAGGCGAAAGCCCTTTTCAGTTCTTCAAAGGCTCGATCCGCCTCTGCCGTCCAAACAAATTTCTTCTTGCTGCTGAGACAGTCGGTGATGGGCGCCGTCAAGTGGGCAAAGTTCTTGATGAACTTCCGATAAAAGTTCCCAAATCCCAAGAATCTTTGCACGTCCTTCTTGGTCTTCGGTGTCTTCCATTCCAGTACCGCTTGGACCTTGCCTGGATCCATGGCCAATCCCTTGTCTGACAAGCGGTACCCCAGGAATTCCACCTCCTTGGTATGAAACTGGCACTTCTCCAGTTTCACCCACAGCTGGTTGGCTTGCAGCCTGCCCAACACTTCTCGAACGTCCCTCACATGCTGTTCCTCATTTTCCGAATACACCAACACGTCGTCTAAAAAGGCCACACAATTCTTGTAGAGCAAAGGTCCCAGAACGTGGTTTATAAAAGCTTGAAAACACGCGGAGCCCCCTTGTAGACCGAAGGGCATAACGAGGTATTCAAAGGCTCCCAACGGGGTAAACATGGTGGTCTTCCATTCATCTCCCTTCCTTATGCGTATCAGATTGTACGCCCCCCGCAGGTCCAGTTTTGTAAAAATCTTTCCCTTCCTTACTCTGGTCAAAATGTCATCAATTCGGGGCATAGGGAAAGCCAGGGGCTCCGACACTGCATTGAGGGCCCTGAAGTCACACACCAGTCTCGGTTTGTCTGTGTTCTTTTTGTCCACAAAGAACACTGGGCTGCCCCCCACCGCTCGGGACTCTCTGATGAAACCTCGCTTCAAGTTTTTGTCAATGAACTCCCTCAGCTCCTGCATCTCCCTGTCTGACATGGCGTACAGCTTGCCTACTGGGAGTTGGGCCCCTGGGAGTAGGTTGATTTGACAGTCAAAGGGTCTATGCGGTGGCAGTTTGTCTGCTTCCCTTTCGCTGAATACGTTGCTCAGATCTGCGTATTGCGGGGGCACCTTCCCTTTGTCCATCACTTCCATCCCCGCTAGGGTGACTCTGTCTCCTCCCGAAACCTTCCCCTCCTTGCAGTGTTCTAGGCAATGCGCTGACCCAAAGGAGACCACCCTCTGATGCCAGCCCACTAGCGGATCGTGTAGCGCCAGCCAGCTCATCCCCAAAATGATGGGCGCTCCTCCCAGGATGGCCACATTAAACGCTATCTGTTCGGTGTGCCTTGCCACTCTCATTATCATCGGGACAGTCTGTTGGCTAACTTCTCCCCCCAACAGCTCTCTGCCGTCAATCGTAGTCACCTGCAAGGGGTTACTTAAAGGGATAGTCTGTATCTGGTGCTCAGCTGCAAACTCCTTACTCATGAAATTACAGGAGCTGCCTGAATCCAAAAGCGCCTTGACCTTTAGTGGGTGTCCGTTTGGCAGTTCTAGTAACACCTCTATCACTAAAGCGGGTCTGGGGGGTTCTGGCATGGGCACTTTCATTGCTCTTTGGCCTGGCTGCTGTGCCCCAACGGTGGCAGCCAGGCGTTGGCTTTTACTTGCTCCTTGCCTTCCTCTTCCTTTCCCCCAACAGCTCCTGCCATCCCTTGCCATTCCTTTCTTTGTGGGCAAACTCTGGCAAAGTGCCCTGGCTGTTGGCAGAGATAACATCTCTTGGCGCTCTTTCCCTCCTTTTTCCGCCCTTCACTGGGATTTGAAACTGCGCGCGCCCGCGCTGTTCCAACTTCCATCGGCTCTGCCGGCGGGAAAGGTGGCTCTGGAATGTCTGGAATGCGGAACTCCCTCCAACGGTCTCCTTTCCCTTCCCGCTTTTCCATAGCCCTCGCCTCCTGGCGCGCTCCTATGGCCAGCGCAGATTTGGTTAACTGGTCCATAGACTCCGCCCTGGGGCCCCGGGAAAGCTCATCTTTGACGGTTGAAGAAAGCCCCTCTTCGAAAAGCATTTGGATGGGCTCCGCCGATAGGTCCCACCCCAATTTGTGAATCAACATGGTAAATTCAGTCCAGTACTCACGGACAGATCTGCTTCCTTGCTGGCAAGCCATTAACTGCCTTCGCACCACCCCCTGCTCAATATCGCTGGAAAACATCAGGTCCATGGCACGAAAAAACTTCCTCGTGTCCTTTAAGATCTCATTATTCGCTGCCATCAGGGGTCTAACCCAATCTTTCGCCCCGGATTCGAGATGGCCAATCACATACGCCACTCGCGATTCCTCATCGGGGAAGTCATCAAACTGCAAGTTTAGAGCGTATTGCATCTCTGTCCTAAAGGCATGATAGTTCCTGGGATCCCCCCCGAATTTCTGCACCAATCCTGGCACCTTTCTGGCGAGCGGGGTGGTTTTCTCCTTTCCCTTTTCTGCATCCTGAGCCCTCCTCTCCTCAAGCCTCGCCGTTTGCAGCGCCAACTGGATCTCCAACGCCCTGTACCTTTCTTCCAGGCTTGGACCTCCTCCAGCTGCTCCTGCTTCCCCGGTTCCGGCTGGATTGCTCATGATGCTTCTCCCTGCACAAGCTGGCTTTCGGAGACTTTCGGATTGCTGTGATGGGACGATGAGCTGCTTGTGCGTAAAATGCAAGTCCCTCAGAGTTTGATCAGGCTTTCAAACCTCTGCCTGTGACGGAGCCCCTCCAGCATGGCTGCGTCAATCACTAGTAGAATCCGAAAGTGGCTGCTTTCGGAAACGTTTCCAACATAAAAGCTCCTTAACGGAAACACGTCGTCTGGCCTCTCGGCGTGACAGTTTCCGTCGAGGTGTGGGTGTCCCTATAGGAGGTCCTGAGACCTCCCCACTGGTTTCGCTTGAAGCGTCTCTGAGCCATCCCTCCGACTCACTTTCCCTTGGAGTTCTTGCTCGCCCTCTACTGGTTCCCTCTTCCGCTGCTACTGCTCTCTCACCCTCAGTGAGCCTTTGCGCCTCCGGCGCTTTAGATGTCAGTTCCCTGACACTGAGTTACTTAGTAGCATCCAACATGGGGGGGGGGAGCCCAAAATTCATTGCCACAAAATATCTCTCAGACCGGAACGAGAGCAATATTGCCTTTCCACCAAAGTATATAATTATGGACAAATAATCACAGCTAAAATTGACATACAGAAACGTCTTCCTTTGCTTTACTGGCAATCAATATGAAAGCTGATGTCTGGATTTAATTGTGTTCCTCCCCCCTTTTTTTCATTTCACACTCTTCTTCCAGTCATTTCTCAAGTTCATTTTCATTTATTTTAGAGTCTGCAGGATTAGATTATCTGTGAAGAATATTGACCTCTCTGTCAATGATTCTTGGTATTGTTATTCCTCATTTCAAAAGAGTAGATTAAAAAATATATCGCCAAAAAAGAAAAAGGGAAAAAACCAACTCTGTAGAAGTGTTCATCTCCCCCAGGCCCCACTCCTCTATGCTAGTGATTAGTTCATGGTCTTATCAAAAGAAATCCCTGAATTTTGCCCGAGAAAAGAGCAATACAAAAACCTAAAGAGTCAAAAGCAGTGTGAAAATATATATTTATCAGTAGTCATCTTTGCAAATTGCTTTTATTTTAGAACAATAAATATATGCACAATTGATACCATGTGTGGATTTCTCTGTATGGATCCAAGACACAAACAAGGTTCATGTCCATATTATTAATTTATTTCATAACTTAAAAGAACCCTACCCCACTTCAGAGTGGCAAATAGACTTCTTTTCTACTCCCATTCCATTCTCACATGAGGTAGGTGCAGAGATGTAGGCGGGGTTGCTACACTACTGTCAATGACATGAGTACCCAAGCTCATATGGAAGGGATAAAGACTGGAAAAATGTAAATGCCTTTGCATCACACTAAAATGACAAGTCCGTGGGCCTTCTCTGCACTTTGCCTGGTGGTGACGGCACCTGCTGAAGGGTCTCCAAAGTAGTTCTTACGGTCCAGGTAAGTAGATGCAGAAGTGGGCAATGATTCAGGTATCCGGCCTGGTCCCAAGGGCTTTAAAAGTCAAGTCTACATTAAGACATTATGCTATCTGAGGTAGAAAACATGGCAACTTCCTTCCATATACTGAAACTGATTAGACTGGCAGTTGCATCTTATTTCAACATTGGTGGCAAAAAACTGTCCTCATGTGCTATTCCAAAGGGAGGGTGACAAAATGCTGACCCCCGATCGCCGGCACCTCCCAGGGCTGGCGCCACGCGCGCCCCCAGCACATACACCATGCCCCCCGCAGGCGCCATGCCATGCCCCCAGAACATGTGTCACATCCCTGGGACTCACGCCACGCCCCCTGGATACTGGAGCAGGTTGCTCCTCCTCTGGTTTAATTCCCTTTTTTATCTTCCTTCCTTCCTCTACAAGTACCATAACAAGTTACCGTAAATTATAACACAAACATCAGTTTTATGTGCCTATGTCTTCTTAATCTGTAATGTGTGAGGTAACACATGAGATTCACCCATCGATGACTTGTTGCACCTCGATCAAAAACGTTGTGGATATAAAAAAAGTGAGAGGCTAGGTACCCTATCACATCTTTTTACTTCAGCAATCTAGTTTAAACAACTATAAAAGGATGTAAAAGGAGACATGAAGTCTAGGCTTTTCTTTCCTAAACGTCTTTTCAGAATAAGAAAGGAATTCTGTTTAGTTAAGATATCACGCTAATTCCAAGTTACTGCAGATTTACCAAATTGCAACCATTCTTTTCCTTTTGTCACTGTAGGCTGCCTTAAAGGACTACTCACCCATGAATACGTTTCAGGATGCATCAGACTTGCGAAATACACAGGAAGAAGGTGATCTCCCATGCTGCGCACTTTCCAATAATGAAGACCATTTCCTCCTTCATCAGCCTGTCACGTCAGTTCCCAGAGTATGACCGTTACAGAGATTTAATCTACATTTAGTCAGAAAATGATTTAGTTTCTTCATAACAAGCAGACAGGCATAAGACAGATGTATTAGTCAGAGGCAGTCAGAGAAAATATTTTTTGGAACCCTGCCCAGACAACACACTGCCTGAGCATCTCAGCATCTTCCATGACAATGTCCTTCAGAACTTTCTGTTTATTTCCCCCATGTTTCTAACCCAAATGCTTTCATTACTCAGCTTGTTTGATGCTCAAATGCCATTTCAAAGTTGAATAGTCATGTCTGGCTACTGCTGTCTCCTATGTTTCATTAACATTCAGAGCACCCTTTTTTTCTTTTTCTTTTTGATGGGGTTTTAAAATGTTACCAGAGACAATGATAAATTTCAATGAATCAAATGATTTATCTTCTCAAGCCAATAATGGGGACTGGGAAAGTCTAGAAAAACCCCAAGGGACTAGAATTCTACCTGTTAAGCTAACCTGATTACAGACCATTTCATGTACAGTGGTACCTCGGGTTACATTTGCTTCAGGTTACATACATGCGCTTCAGGTTACAGACTCCGCTAACCCAGAAATAGTACCTTGGGTTAAGAACTTTGCTTCAGGATGAGAACAGAAATCGTGCGGCAGCGGGAGGCCCTATTAGCTAAAGTGGTGCTTCAGGTTAAGAACAGTTTCAGGTTAAGAACAGAATGAATTAAGTACTTAACCCGAGGTACCACTGTATTCTTGTTTATTTATTTGTAAGCTTTGAGACACTTAAATTTGTGTTCCATGATAAACACAAAGCAGCTGCAGATAACTCTTGAGGAACTATCTTGAAGCACACCCAAAACTCAAAATGTATTTGTAAAGATCCCTTGGTCAGTATTTTATTGATTCATGTGGAGCTGGATACTATGGGCTGCTTTTCATATTAGATTTTTTTTATGGTGTGCATCTTATTATGTAAGATGTTTTACGCAAACACCTAATAATGTGTGTGAATGTAGCAAATATGATTGCAAACTTCTTTCATGAAAGCAGACCATCATAGACCAAGGTCTGACCATGTTGTTGCTGTTGTTTTCTGTTGAGTGTACACTCAGCGGCAGATACAATGTGTGAGATGACTCCAACAATCCTCTCTATATGCTATTTGGTTCTCGTCAAAGCTCAGTACAGGTGTGGCTGCTATCTGCTTATGCAAAATTAGATAAAAAGAATTTAAGAAGGATCTGAAACTCAATCTATTAGTAATACAAATGAGCATAATTGAAGATCATGTTGTTCCAATAGAAGAGGTGTGGAGAAGCTTTGGCCTTCCTTAAAACGGTAAAGGACTCTTAACAGTTACGTTCAGTCACAAACAACTCTGGGGTTGCGGCGTTCTTCTCGCTTTACAGACCGAGGAAGCCGGTGTTTGTCCGCAGACAGTTTTTCTGGGTCATGTGGCCAGCATGACTAAGCCGCTTCTGGTGAAACCAGAGCAGCGCACGGAAATGCGATTTACCTTCCTGCTGGAGTGGTACCTATTTATCTACTTGTACTTTTTGGGGTGCTTTTGAACTGCTAGGTTGGCAGGACCAGGGACCGAACAACAGGAGCTCACCCTGTTGCGGGGATTTGAACCACTGACTTTCTGATTGGCAAGCCCAAGAGGCTCAGTGGTTTAGACCACAGTGCCACCCGCATCCCTGGCCCGCCTTATGTTGCTCTAACTCCCATACTCCATAGGCCATGCTTGCTGGGGCTGATGGGAGTTGTAGTTCAGCAACATGTGGAGGCCCAAAAGTTCTCCACACCTGCCACAAAAGCTTTGGAAGCAACATGTTTGAGTCTTTGAAGTTGTCAACACATAGGCTGTGAAGCACCCTGGGATCTATGAATGAAGGGAGATATGCAATGTAATTTAAAAATAATAAAAATAATAATGTTAATTCATGGCAGATGGACTTAGATGGTTACTCTGTCACAAGGTGTCACCCTTACAGCCCACATGCAATTTTATTTACAATTCAAAATTCTGTTTCCCTGTATCACTTAGCTTTCAGGTGGCATAGGTCTTAAAACCACAAAATCATAAAAGTAGGTAAGTGGGTATAGGATGCAGCATAAAGACCTTGCTTGACCACAGCAAGGTTGTGTTTCCCTCTCGTCACTGCATTTCAAGCCACTTTCTTGTCTTGCTGTACACGCCAATGCACATAACTGACTTGTTCCTCTGTGCCAAACTCCAATTCACTTAAGTTGCCATCTGCCTACGCACAATGGATGCCTCCAATGTACACTCTTCTGCTTAACTGAGGCTTCTGTTTTCTAATCAGTTGGAACCTGGTTTGTGGGGAAATGAATCAAGCGGGTGTATTACTTATGAAGCCGCAGGATACATGTGTACGTGCCTTCTGACACCAGTGGTGTCAGCATGCTGGGGTCAGAGGAAACAGTAAAGTGTATGCAGCCCAAGTATAAACAATAAAAAGTTTTGTGGCATCTTAAAAGATGATCCCATTTTATTGTGACATTAGCTTTCATGGACTAGAGATCTTAGACCATGTATCAAAGGTAAACCCCACTTGCTTCAGTGTGACATATAACACAAATTTCCGCATGCATACTTGGAAGTGTGTCCAACTGTGTTCAACTGGGGTTAACTCCATGGGAAGTGGATTTAGGATTGCTGCCTTACTGGTTTGTGAATATGCTCAGAATTGCAGCCCAAGGAACAAGACCGCTTGTTCGCTTAAGAACCTATTTCCATTTACATTATTGAACAAAGAAACGAAAGTTGTTTTCCTATTTCTTCCTCATGAACATGTGGAAGAAATTTGAGTAAGACATAACAGTGTGTTAAAAATGGGAAATGGCAGGTTTGGTTTAGGGCCACTTCACAGAGACGTAGTTAACAACTAGGCTAGAAAATAGGAAAATAAGTTTGAAAACCCTCCTTTAAAACTTTTGGGAAAGTATGTTTTGAGTCTCCAGAACAAGCAGGGAGCCTTGTTCTTTACAATTTGGATTGGATCTCACATTTTAGTGTCCTGTGCCTGCGCACATCCCGGCATCAGGGCAGGCCCTCTCTGCATGACAATGGTCTCACATAGCAAAGTAGGTTAGAATAGATGAGGCTGGTTGCTGCTTGGCAAGATGGTCTGCAGAATTGCATGTGGGTTTCCTAAGGTTTTATCCCCTTTGAACCCACGTGGATTCAAAACTCAAAAGCCAATCAGTTCTTTAGATTAATTAGCAATTCGCCAATGATTAGATAGAAGAACAATAACTCAAACTTTTTAGAAGAATTGGCAGCTGAATCCTGTTTATCCCAAGACCTTGAAGATTAAAGCAAAGCCACAGACAAACAGATTCTTTGAGTTGTAAATTAACAAGATAACCCATTCACACTGAATCCACGGGACAGCCAGGTGTCAAGAACCACAAATCAGCTAGAAACTCCCTTTCCTACAGATGGAGAAAATAACACTCTTAAGGACAGAAAGTCTGCAATTAAAGAAAGATACACTTTCCCAGGATTCCACAGCATTTGGCTCTTCCACAATGCTCTTCTTTAACATGAGCCAAAGTTTTAACTTGCTAAATTTCCCAACATCACTACATGGGCCATCCTAAGTCTGGCAGAGGAAAAGCAAGTATTTGAAATGGCATTTGAGTTACACCACCCTTTTTGCAGGCACTGCCCTGTTTTTCCCCCAGCTGCAGACACCAGTAACAAACAAACGTTGCCATGGCTTAAAAATATGCATTTGGCTTAAATAAAATGTCTGATTAGCGCAACGGCGATGAGGGCCACAGTTTAGATCAGAAATTATTTTTGGATTTAATGGGCTAATAATATCTCAGGTTCCCCCCCCCCGCCCCCCGCAACACACTCACTTCCTCTTTCTGTGAATGAACTGGCTTGCTTAAGCGCAAGGTTTTCCCCTTCATCCTTTAAAAGGGAAAGCAGGAGACGAGAGATCCCGGGGCGGGATCACTGCAGTCTCCTCGCTCGAAGCAGCTGGGCGAGCGCTGCCTCCACAGCTGGAAAACAGCGTGCCTCTGCTCGCTCCATCCTTTCCCTCTGGGGGTTAAAAAGCAAGCCGAAGACCCTTGAGGATTAAAGCCTCACTTCCCATTGGCTGGAAAAGTTTAAAGCCCTCATCTGATTGGCTGGCAGGGTGTTTAGAGGAGTTGTGAGCTCCAATTAACGGGGTTCCATGCAGGCAGCTTGTGAATAAACGCTGGGGATTGGAACGTGGGGTTTGCTAATAGCTCCCGGGACTCCTCGGTACCTACAGCAGTTTGCGATTTTTACTCACTCCAAAGCTGTTGTCCCAGCTAAAGAATTACAGCAATAAATATTTGCACGCCTCAGGCAGATTCAAATAGGAGGAAGCGCGAAGCAGGGAAGGCAAGCTGAAGAATGGATCCGAGTTCAGGAATCCAAAAGGTAAATTGCAATATTTCTTCCGCTTTACTTCCTCCTGCTTCCGTAGTTATTGCTGAGGAATATTCGAGGTTAGTTTTAGTTTCTCTCTCAACAGCTGTGGCTTTCCAGCAGACCGCAGCAAACAAAGACTTTACCTGCGAGGAAGCTTCACTGAAATCACTGGGGCTTCCCTTTAAATAGACCTTTGTACACACCTAGCCTGGGATTAAATCGCATGAAGTGGGAATTATTGTTTGACTGAAACATTCAGCGTGTTGAAGGGACGCGCTGCTGCTGCCGTAATCTTATCGCTGATAGATTCCAGTCGGTGTTTTATGGGGAACAAACCCCAGACTTGAAGAGTCTAAAAAGTGCGCTCAATACTACTGTATTGTGATAAGGGGAATCCAGTTTTGCACAGACTGTTCTACTACTGTTCTGGATTTTATTCTAAGAAATTAGTGGCTGGAAACTGTGTGCGTGCTTTTTCACTTGCACAGTCAACTTCAGTAACTGTAGGAAAGGAAAGAAATTCAGCTGGTCTATAAACTTCTTCATGTGCTGAAAAGCAGTAGCCACAGGCGAAGTATAAGGTTCGTAGCCTTTGCTTCTCCCGCGGCAAACCTGGTCTGTTGGCCTGATGCCCAGGCTCTGTGAGTGTGTGCATATAATGTGCTGGATGTTACAGGTCACACAAAACAAAAAGGAGAGGCGTTTCAGTTGCTCCAGCAGCTTGAATACAGATCACTTTCTTTCACAAAGCATATGGAAAAGTAGCCATGAAGCTATTGCTATTCCTTGTGCAGTTTTCTTTATGTAATAAAGTTTAAGACTGTGCCATTGGGGGCAGGATTTCATGGGTGTAATTGAATTCGCTGCAAATGGACCTGTGAACTGTGGGTCAATATCCAATCATACCTTCAGCTTGTAGGCATAATTCTTGTTGGGGGTTATTCCCTGGTTAAATGACCAGGATATCATTCCTAAGCATACTGTTTGAGAAGTAAATCCTACTGAAATCAATGGAATTTATTTCCGAGTAAGAGTGGTTAAGGTCAGGCTCGTGAGAAGAAGATCTCTGCATCATGTTGTGTATTGGGAAATGCTAAAGAAGTATTGAATAATTTGTGGGTCGATCACTGGACTTGTTTGCACTGAGTGTCTGGACCTGTGTGGAATTGGAAGGTTATGTTGAAGTAGGTGCTGGTTCAGTGGAATGATCAATGGGTGGGTCACAAATAAGAATGTCTTCAATTCCTGGATGCAGTTCAGAAGAATTTCTGGGAACCTGTGCCCTGAAAGAAGGCCTTTCACTTGGTATCGCATATAACAGGACTGCATGCCCTTTGTTCTTAACTATAAGAATATTGATTTCCTTCCCCCATCCCTTCCTTGTTCAGATTGGCTTTATGCATTTTCAAGCCATAACTTTGGGACTGGGAGGGTGAAAGCTTTATATATCTTGATATTCAGGAGGGGGGCAGTTAGATGTCATTGGTGCAGAAATTGAGACTCAAGGTACTGGACTTGATCTATTTCCTAACAGACGGTGATTATGTTGTAAGACACTTTGTCTAGTGTGTAATATAATAGGTGTGCAAGCTTGCTTGCAAACAAAACTGTTTAATAGTCAGAAAATTGAGTAGTGGCAGTGTTACAGTATTTGCAAAGGGTTAAAATAACCTGGACCACAGCACAGTGGAGCATGGAAATAGTCGTCCCAATAAACTAGGTGCAGGGACTTTAAAAGCCAGCCTCAACATGCTTATGTTGCAAAACCTTTTCCACAATTGGCATGGGATGGTTGTTGTGTGCATACCAACAAATCCAGGAACGGACTTGTTCAAAACAAAAGGTCCATTTCTAGCTTATTGCTTAACCCTTCTTGTCTCTCTTATGATAATTTAATATCTCTCCTGCCCCCTGTTCTCAGATTCCTTGAATATGAAGTTTTTCAGCTGATTTTATTTTTAAGTTTGCTTTTTCTGAGCTTTCTGGGGGAAACCACCTCTGACTTCCAAGCTGCTCTGTCAAGCAACTTCTATTCTGCTTCTCTTCAGTAACTTGGCACAGTTGATTATCTCTCTCCCTTTAACTCTCTGTGTATCTATGACTGAATCTATGCATACTGTATTCATTACAGTGGTACCTCGGGTCAAGTACTTAATTCATTCCGGAGGTCCGTTCTTAACCTGAAACTGTTCTTAACCTGAAGCACCACTTTAGCTAATGGGGCCTCCTGGTGCCGCAGCGTTGCTGCTGCACGATTTCTGTTCTTAACCCGAGGTAATATTTCTTGGTTAGCGGAGTCTGTAACCTGAAGCATATGTAACCTGAAGCGTATGTAACCCGAGGTACTACTGTAGTTCTTTTCTATACTCTCCCCCCTTTATGTTAGTGTACCCCAGAGTTTGGTCCTTAGCTTCCTCTGTCACTTTATTCTGGGCCCAAAAATCTGGGATCCCTTATGTTCCATCTCACTCAGTGAGATCCTCTGAGGGGACACTTCTGGTGGTTCCCCCTGCCCCTGTGGTTCAGCCTTTGCAATGTGATTTGTTTCCACCATTCTAACCAACCAGTATGTATTGATGGTTTTTATTGATGCTTCTACTGATTTTATTAAAATCTTGTATGTTGTATGGCACCTTGATAAACTTTTATAAAAGTCTGGATTATAAGTATTTCAAAAAATAAATATTCATCACTTTATCATAACTGACTACTCACTCTTGCCTTTACTTATGGTTTTCAATCCTTTATGCTCCACTCCTGAGAACATTGACAACATTCATGTCTTCGTCATGTCAGCTTTAACTTGGGACTTGATCTTTCATTTCAGTGGTGGTGGGACTGCCATTCCACACTGCTCTGGTAGTAGGCTGGGTCCTGACTTGTACGCAGTGGTGCTCTATCAGTACTAGAGGAAAGGGATTCAGGTAGTAATTTTTGCTGATTGTCCTCAGCCTCCTGTGTCTCCTTGGGAACACACACCCAAACAATTTTGGAAGTGTATGGGAAGAAAGCATGGAAGCTGGCACTTGTGAAATTGTTGCCTTGCTCCTTTCCTCCAGTGGTGAGACTCCACTGAATCCTAGTTCCCTGCACAACTGAAGGAGCCCCTTCATTCTCACAGAAACAAGTGTGGATTCAACCCAGGGTCTGCTTTCAGGGAACCATGTAGAATGGACCAAATATGTGGCTAGTCCCCATGCCAGTACTGTATAACTTCATGGGTGCGTCTAGCACAAAGAGTGTTGTATGCTGCTACAATAGCAAAGTGTGTCAGAAACCCTCCTTCACGTCTTCTCTTGCTGTCCATCTTGTCTAAGAACATAATACGGCTTTCATATTTAATTTCCCCTAAGTTGTACCTGTGGGTGACTAGAAATTATGTGGTGGCATCTTAAATGTTCCTTGCATCAATAATATGGGAATGCTGTCATTGGTGGTGACTCTAGCTTCTAGTGATGCTGTTGGGTAAAGGATAGGTGAGGTGCTAAAATGCTAAAGCTGGCTTCATCAGTGTTGCTGGATGCAACAGAATGCTACTTTTATTACAACTTCCATGTGCTAAAGCATTTAAATGGCTAGCACATAGCTCCTCGTCAGTTAACCAAAACATCATGGGGCATCTTCTCACAACACGTAGCTGCTGGTGAACTTGAGAATGGTGTCCAGTTAAAAGATGGAGCTTGTGTGCCTTTGGTAAAAGGACGAAAGGGATTTAGGCTTCGAAGAGGCATCTAGAGTCCTTTCTACACCCAATGACTTTCTTAGGCATGCATTAGGACCTCTAATCACAGTGTACACCTGAACGTAAAAATGCTAGGACAAAAATGCTTCATGCTAGCTTGAAGTAGCAAAAAGTCTTTTCAGTAATGGAAAACCCAATTCAGTGCAAATAGGATATTTGATTCATGCAACACAGTAACCCAAATGCAGGGCTGTCTTAAGCATATTTGGTGCTGGGGTGCAAAGATCCACTCGGCGCCCCCCCCCCCAGGCTGCCCAGTCCCAGGCGTGCAGGACGGCAGAGCCGGCTGGCTGCCTCAGCGTCTTGCTGGCTCAGTCAGCCCTGAACTCACGGCGCAGAGCCGCCCACAGCAGAAGAGCCCGCTGCTGCGCTCTGACCAACAGACGGGCTCTTCCCCGGACTCAACTCGGGCCCCGGACTCTCGGCTTGGTGCCCTTTGAACCCAGCGCCCAGGTGCCCGCACCCCTAGCACCTATGAGTAAGACGGCCCTGCCCAAATGTTGGTATGGACATACAGGCTGTGGGAGAAGAGTTGGAAATCATTTTGCTCTTCCTTTGTCCTTTTTATGGCTGCACTGCACTAAGCTATACACCAAGGATTGGCTTAGCATTTTGTCTGAACTTAAGCAGGACTCCTGCTTAAGCCCCCTCCTCAGCACTAGCCCAAGTTTTGCCAGAATGAAATACTTCCCCTGATTTTGACACTGGGTCAAGTATTGCATGTGGGGTAACCCAACAGGGTGGAAGGGTTGCCATGGATCCTACTGACAACCCCCATATAAAAGTGTTGCTTCCATCGCTCACCCACCAGGGGGGTGGAAGGAGTTGTGAGTGACTAGCAACAGCCACTGTTCTGTGTCCTAGCTCAAGGTGTGGGCAGAAACACTGAAGAGTGGTTCAGATGGATCAGCAATGGGGCCCTTTGATCTCCTCGACCCTCATCAGGTGCCCAGCCATCAACATGAGAGGTCCGGCTAGAGCTTCTGAGAATTAGCTTTCGTCAGGTACGAAATCTGCACTCCCCTCCCTTTCTTTTGAAATGGTGCCATCTTGAGCAAGAAATATCAGCACCATAGATGGCGTGTGAGGCCTGTACTGCTGTGGAGTAACATTCCAAGCTGCCTGACACCTGAACTGGAACCAAGTACAACACTGGCTGACCAGAAAGAAAACAGTCGTGCAGCTAGGCCACACTTCGGAACAGAAATGTTGTTGCCTAGTCAAAATGAAGAAAAGACCTTGAATAACACTATGATGCCCAAGGCGTGCCTAGGCCTGGCATCATTATGGCGGCATGACTCCTCTCTCTCTCTCTCTCTCTCTCTCTCTCTCTCTCTCTCTCTCTCTCTCTCTCTCTCTCCCCCCCCCCCCAAATTGGGGGAAAGTCTCCTCATTTTCTGGGCACTAGGCAAACTGCTGTCAGTTTGGAGCATGGCTTAGCAATGCCAGTGTGTGCAAGTCTGTGACTACAGAATCTGGCATCCATTATGGCTCATTTCAGGGTCCTGCAATGTTGATTGTTCACTCACTTTGGGGCTTAATTATTGTTGATACCTTAAACGGCATCCTGTTAGTAAAAAGGGAGGCAGTGCATAGGGTAGCCATTTCAAAGCTGGAAGAGCTTAACTTGAGAAATCTGAAATGAAGAATCTTAAGACAAAACTGGAATGGAGCTTGATGGCTTCCATCTTTTGAACGTTATTGGAAACAGTTGGCGCCAAGATGGAGATGTAATCTAATACAACCCACTCCCGCTGAATTGAAACAACAACTCCTTCAACAGAAACCTAGCACGAACGAAATGTGTTCCCAGTGTCATTCTCAAAAAGGGGAGAGCTGACTGTTTTTCTTCCTTTAGTACTGCTCTAGTTCTGTGTAGGCCAGGGGTTGCCAGCAAACATTTGTACACCTGAGAAGCTGCAATGGGCATCACACACACTGCAACCTGTTCTATTGGCTACAGTAGAATGGATAGTGGATGCACAAGCAAAGGCCTTGAGATCAGTGAAGCCATTCGTGAAGGAGCAGCACTGCACAAGATCTCCTCCTGTCCATATTTTTAAGCCTTATTGAACTGTATGTTAAAAGAGTGTTTAAAAAGCCCTTAGCTCTTCTCCCAAATTGGGGTGGGTGGGTGGCCCCTGGGAGGGGGGCACAGATCAGTGCCACAAGTGGGCCCATGATGAACAGCCCTAGCACTGTCTGCCAGTACCTGCCATTCCATAGACTTGAATGGGGCACGGAAAACATAATGTGTGAAAGGCTGCATAGAATTTCACCAATCCAGTGCAAACATGCTCCTTGACAAGCCTAAATAAAATGCACTGGTAGTTTCTTCAAAAGAAAAAGGGGCATACAAGCTGGAGAGGAAAAAAGGGTCAGAAGTGTCCATTTCACTGCTTTTAATGCTCTACCTGGTGGTATTATGTATCAGATTAGTTTGATGGTTGGCTCATTAGGTGTAGCATGTATGCCAAGTTTCAAGGTATTAAACTCAGCAGGTTCCACTTTTATAAGCCATCAATTTTTGAAGCTTAGAATAATGAGACTTCGCTTTCCTCTTAACTATAGAGCCACTCCTATGCCCCTATACAGTGGTACCTCGGATTACATATGCTTCAGATTACATACGCTTCAGGTTACAGGCTCTGCTAACCGAGAAATATTACCTCAGGTTAAGAACTTTGCTTCAGGATGAGAACAGAAATCGTGCTCCGGCGGCACAGTGGCAGCAGGAGGCCCCATTACCTAAAGTGGTGCTTCAGGTTAAGAACAGTTTCAGGTTAAGAACGGACCTCTGGAACGAATTAAGTAAGTAACCAGAGGTACCACTGTAACATGGAATGTGCTTGCAGTGACATCATAGACTTTTAAAAAAATATAGAAATGTGTGCTTGGCTCCTGATCCATATAGCATGAGTTTATCCCTTACCATGATCTGAAAACCTCTCCATAATATGAAAACCTCTGCTAATGCTACTGCTACAATCCTAACCACACTTACTTGGGAGTCAGAGCCATTGAATTCAAGTGGGCTTAACCTCTGCGTAGCTATGGCTAAGGTTGCACTGTGATATTGAAAGCTATTGGTTCCACAGCTGCCTTGTGCAGCACAGTTCAGCCAATGGAGATTCCTGGGCCAAATTTGGCCCCGGGGAGAAGTCCTGTCTGGTTTTCTAGCTGCCAACCTGGGCTGAAAGGGAGGTGTGGAGACAACCAGCAGTTGTGGGGATGGAATATGATAACAGCATTCCTCACCCCATTGTCCATCTGACACTTCAAGTAAACTAGTTGCTGAATTTAAATGTTGAAACCTTTGAAGAAACCAGCTGAAAGATTTTCCTAAAAACCTCACGCCTATTTCACATTAGGATGGTAAGCCTGTTTCTGGGCTGCACCTTCAAGTAGGCAGGGCTAGATTAAGCCAAAGGTGAATACCTGGGAAGCGGGGGGGGGGGGGGCAAGCTTGGGCCTGCCTGTCACAAGGTTTCTACTCAGCAGCTGAAACAAATAGTACAAACAGTTCCTTCTTCACATTTTGTTTTGATGCATGGGAAAAGTTAAGACTCTTGTCTCCATTTTTCAACAGTGTGCATTTGAAGAGATTGTGAATGGATGTGATCTGATTCACTGAGGAAAATTGGATGATGGGGGGTCAGTCATGTACAAGTGGGTTCTAAATTCAATGGGGGGGGGATGAACATATGGGGTGTCAATGGTGTGACTTGCCTGAGGCACTATTTGGCTTAGAGCCAGACGTTCTCCTTGGTGCTAGCATTGGTGGATGTGTCTTTCTGACGGCTTCCTATTTGTTGTTGTTTAGTCATTTAGTCGTGTCCGACTCTTTGTGACCCCATGGACCAGAGCATGCCAGGCACTTCTGTCTTCCACTGCAGTTTGCCCTTAAAATAGATTTACTTTACTCTTAACAACCTGCAGGATATACAGTGGAACCCCAGAAGCTGAACGCCTGTAAGCTCGAACATTTGAGCTCCCGAACGATCGGAAACCTGAAATTATTGTTCCAGTTTTCGAATGATTTTTGGAAACCAAATGTCTGGCATGGTTTCTGCTGCTTCCGATTGGCTGCAGGATGCTCCTGCAGCCAATCAGAAGCTTTGCCTTGGAAGTCAAACGTTTTGGAAGTCAAATGGACTTCCAGAACAGATTCTGTTTGATTTCCAAGGTACGTCTGTAATGCTATTTATGCATCCTGATTCTGACTGAAATATTTGCATGTACATGCAGAGGATTTCTGAGGAATGCAGATTTCCATTAGTTTGAGAACCAAACATGGCTTTACCACTATAAAGAATTACCTGACGTTCAGAAGACATCTTAAGGCAGCCCTGTTTAGGGATGTTTTTAATATGTAATGCTGTATTGTTTTTAATACTGATTGGGAGCCGCCCAGAGTGGCTGGGGAAACTCAGCCAGATGGGCGGGGTATAAATAATAAATTATTATTATTATTATTATTATTATTATAGGAAAGCCACTCAACTGCTATTTAAACTACTGGGTTCTGTGCCATGGATTCTGTTGTTGGAAACCTGCTATGTGCCAGTTCTAAGTGGGGCTTGAAAACTGGCAGCCTGGGGCATCCTCTTGATTTAGTCTACTGATTTTGTGTCACAGCATTGCTCTTCCCTACCCCTGATCTGCCCCTGACCCAATTGGCCACCCAGAAGCTAATACAACAGTAGATCATAATTCTTCCTTTAGCCTTCTAATCAGTAGCCTGTGAGCTTCATTCAGGTAGTTCGGCGGTGTGTCTGTGGATTTGTGGTTAGGTTGGGAGATTAAATAGTCGTATTAATGTTAAGTTATATGGTCTTACAATTTTATGGATTTCAAACTGTAGTACAATAAAATATAGTATGTCTGGAGGGGAGAAGCAATAAAATTATAGCTAAAAATATCCAGCATTTGGCATGGTGCAATTGCTACAACAGGCAGAAAAACCATTAAGTGGTCCATCAAGACCACCGGCAATTTTCCAGTGGTCCATAGGGCGGGGTGGAGGAAAGTTGGGAACATTTGTTCTAATCAATTGAGGGCTCCAGACATTGGAAAGGTTTTCAAGGCAAGAACTCAAAGTTGATCTCGCAAAGCAAGTCTTCATGGAGCATTTGGAAACCTGCCTCAGTGAAGGCGCCGAGCTCACTTCAAAAGCAAATGACTTGAGGTTGCACCTGCTCAAAGTTGTTGTTTAGTCGTTTAGTCGTGTCTGACTCTTCGTGACCCCATGGACCAGAGCACGCCAGGCACTTCTGTCTTCCACTGCCTCCCGCAGTTTGGTGAAACTCATGCTGGTAGCTTTGCGAACACTATCCAACCATCTCATCCTCTGCCGTCCCCTTCTCCTTGTGCCCTCCATCTTTCCCAACATCAGGGTCTTTTCCAGGGAGTCTTCTCTTCTCATGAGGTGGCCAAAGTATTGGAGCCTCAGCTTCAGGATCTGTCCTTCCAGTGAGCACTCAGGGCTGATTTCCTTCAGAATGGAGAGGTTTGATCTTCTTGCAGTCCATGGGACTCTCAAGAGTCTCCTCCAGCACCATAATTCAAAAGCATCAATTCTTCGGCGATCAGCCTTCTCCTGCTCAAAGTAGACCCGTTGAAATAGGTGGACATGGTTAACTATTTCAGTGGGTCTACTCTTGAGTAGAATTTAGTTTGGTACAATCTTTGTTCTTAAAGTTCCCAGCAAGCAAATCACAGAGGGGGTTTCCCTAGTCCAACAGTATACTTGAGTTTCCTCTTTCCTCTTCTGAGATTAAGTTTAGAGACCCCAGGTACCCATTGGCTCTCTGTATTTCTGTATTTAGAATATCCTTGAATTTTGCCGCAAGCAAAGTGCCACCTTATCCCTCTCTTGTTCTCTTTTTTGGAGTCTAGGTCCATTTCTTTTTCTTTTTTGAAATACCAGTTTTAAATCCAATTAATACAGGGTTGGGTGGGAGATCTTTCTACTCTATTTTTAAAAGCCTGCCCCCACCCCTGCTTATCATGAATTCACACATTGTTGCCTGCGAAAAGAATCCTGTCAAGTATTTGTGCTTGGAAGGGCATGATATTTGCAGAGACTTTTGCACTGTTATATCTTGGTCACACTGAAGGGATGCTGAAATCTGGCAGATACACTTGGATTAGTTTTCTTGGACATTGGTGTGGGTGTGCCTATAGCCAAAATAAGTGTTTCTTTGGCAAAACTGTCTTCACCTTCTAGTACCACTGTCAAACGGGGTGCTTCCAAATAATTCTGACGGCACTGAACCTTGCTCTGGGTTTGGTAGTTTCTAAAAATTCACAATCAAATCTGCTATCTCTAATTCTTGAGTTTCTCTTAGAAAGAGTGCCTGCTGGGGGATACTGATAAATGAGCAGTCAATTATTTCTGGCCAAACAAGAAATCAGCAAGAATGCCTTACCATTTTGTGAACTTGCTGCCTTTGCATGCCTTTTCCAGTTTCCCCCCACTCTCCAATGATATTTCCAATTGTTTCCCTTTTTTTTAATTCATGGGAAATTGGAATCGAAATCTCTATTGCATAAGAGAAGAATATGAAACGGTGCATGAACAGGATAGTATGTTGGTTGGAAGTGGATTTTGAGCAAGGATTTTCTTGTGCAACAGAATGTTCTATCTCATTCTTCCCATGCACCTCCTAAATCTCTTCCAGGGGTTTCCCCAATCCTTTAGACCAGATTTGGGGGTGTTGTTTTTTGTGGGGGACAGGGCAGTGAAAGCTGCATTGTGCTAGCACTAATCCTTTAGTGGAATACTGCCCCTGGCTCCATATTGGAGCAGTGCAACATTAAGAGTGGTATAGTGTTAATCTGGATTGGCGACTAATTCTAGCTGATGCCTGTTAACCTTATGACTGCAAACCTAATGACTTGTTTGGAGGGGGAAAGAGACTGGATGTCGGGTGTCTGAGGGTGTTGATCCCTACATAGTTCACCAGCAGCTCCTTATCTCTGGTTTTAGAAGAAGAGGAGCATCAGTTACTAGTACGGACACATGGGTGCGGAAATGCTGAATGACCTGACAATTGCTCACTAGTCATAACAAGGAGAGCCCTGATAAACAATGCAGAACTGATACACCCTTGTTTCCCCCTTTAAAGAAATATTATATACAAGAAACCGTGGGAATATTTATATTCTCTTTGAAGCAATGAGGAGAGAACCTGAAAGCCCATTCTGTGTTTTTTTTGTATACTCATAACTGTTGGGCTCTTCTGGGGTTTGCCTAGTGGAATATATATGAAGCAAGCTCTAATTCCTTCAGGCTTTGAATTCTGCCCACTGCAGAGCATTTAGCAACTCGTTTTCCCCCAAGAAGGCTATCTACAGCAGTGAACTGCAAAGAGAGAGAATGTAAATGTGCTGTAACTTAGAATAAAACTGCATAGCATCCAATGCATTCCATAATAGTAATAACAGTAACCCTGAGTTTTTAATCCATTGCAATTTGCTGCCTTGTCCACAAAGGTCAAAACACCCTGGACATTTACAAAGGCCCACCAAGACCCTGGTTGTGTCTGGACATAGTAATAGCATACTAAATTTTGGCCTGCATGATATGCTTTACATTGCTTGCAATGTTGTGGTGCTTGAATGCTATTTCACAATTATTATTATTATTTTTAAAAAATAACCCAGTAAATTGTCAGTTTCAAAATTTTGAATATTAATATCCTGAAATTTAACCTCAAACTTTTGACAGAATTTTGTGACCAGTTGTGAAATCTGTATCTGTGGATTTGCTAGAATGCTGTTAGTAGAACATGAATGTGCAACAGAATTTACTTATCTGTTGGATCCTAGCCGATGTTGTCAACTCCTGTCACATGCTGCAAAATGTTGAACTCTATTGTAAACAATGCTGACATGTGGAAATAAAGCTACTGTGTCATTAGGATGTTTTTCACAAGCAGCTGATATTTCTAAGCTTACTTCTGAGTAGGAATGGGCAATAAATTTGATTTGGTTCACATTTTAAGGTGAATCTCTCTGATTTGCACTTTCCAAAATAATATGTGAACCGAGACATAGGCGTCTTTTGAAATTTGCACTTCTTCAAATTTTGCAGCGCAGTTCTGTGGCCAAGTACTGTGTGCAATGCATATACAGTGGTACCTCTGGTTACGTACTTAATTCGTTCTGGAGGTCCATTCTTAACCTGAAACTGTTCTTAACCTGAAGCACCACTTTAGCTCATGGGGCCTCCCGCTGCCATCACCGCGCGATTTCTGTTCCCATCCTGAAGCAAAGTTCTTAACCCGAGTTACTATTTCTGGGTTAGCGGAGTCTGTAACCTGAAGCGTATATAATCTGAACTGTATGTAACCCAAGGTACCACTGTACTGTACGAGGCGAAAGTGTGGCTGAAAATGCAGGCATTGGTGTAAATGACATACAGGAATGCAGTATATGCGTATGGGGAAATATATTTCCAAAAATTCACACTACAATGCTGAATAATTTTCATGAGAACTTTTTGAAAACATTGCAAACTGATGCGAAGAACTGACTGGAAAAATTAGAGACCGAAATTGACAAACTTACCCATCTCTACAACTGAGCAGCCTCCTTCAGATGACGTGATTTGCATGTGTGTGATGTTCCCCCCCCACACACACAAACACACTCTGGGCCCCCTCAAACTTGGGGGCAACTTGGTGCCCCTGCACCTGAGCAAGCATGGGTAGGATTGGACTGCATGGATAGTTTTCCCATAGGCCCTGGGAGCTCCAAAAGGTTGTTGAGTCACTCCACATATTGACATGATGGAACCAGTCCTGCTTCTTTCACACAACCCCAGAAGCATGGAGAGAGAGAGAGAAGTGTTTATGACTTTACGATCTAAAAGTTCTCGGGGCAGGAGCCTGTTGGCTTGCATGCTGAAGATGAATCCTTTAGTAGTGGCTTAAATGAATCCTTGCAGTGTTTTCAGCTCTTCTCACAATATCCCCAGTCTTGGCCCAGCTGAGGAAATGCAGGAGTGAATGGGATTATTATGCACTGAAACAATTTGAACCTCAAATATTTGCCTTGGTTTTGTTCCTAGGAGTGGGTGAAGCCTTGAACCTAGTCCTTGGTTATTTTACCCAGACTATTTTTGCCATACTTGTCACCTTAGACTCAAAGTAAACTTTGGTACAGCACACTCTTTGCATTCATGAATACGTGCAGAAGTTCAAACAAGGATAAAAACCTCTGTAGACAAGGCTCTCCTGTTGCTTGTAGAAGGCAGCGGACACAGTCCTGACAGGAATGTCCTGATTTGTATTGGATTAAGGGCAAGTCTAGCAACTTCATTTGCCTGCGTCCCGCCCCGCCCCCCGCCCAGTAGATTTGGTCTTGGCAAGCCTCCTAGTCCTGCCAACTCATCAGTGTTCTGTATGAATGTAACTGATCCACTATAGAGAAAACAAACTGATTCATTAAGGCTACTAATGGTTGCCAAATGCAATCCACAGCGGCTTTTACCACAGGGATGCTGCCTTGTTTACATTTATGCACAAACACTTGATAGCTCTCTGCTTGAAAGATCCTTTTTCTCCCTCCTTCCTCCATCTCCCCAAGTTGTAACAACCCTATCCAACAGTGTGGAACTGAGCCAAAAAGCAAGGCTTTGTTTATCTTTGATGCCTCAGAGTGATTCTGTAGTAAAGAGAGAGAGTTCATTATTTTAGATGCCTGCAAAAGACTCTTTTGCCCACATAATGTAGCAACTCTGAAGGTGAATGTTGAAAGAATCCTGGAAACTACTTTTGTTAAGATATTACAACTGGTTTATAGTGATGGATAAGCTTCTTAATAACCTGCTTATTGTATTTATTAAATTTATATCCCACCCTTCCTCCCAGGGGAGCCCAGGTTTCTACAATCATTTCTTCGTTTTCTGAATGCAGTGGAACAGCTGCACAATTTCTCCAGCAGATAGATGATTTGTCACACAGCTTTTCTGGCTGGCCATTGCCTATATAGACTGTGGCAGCCATTTTATTTTTTATGGTCCATCGTTGCTTTCTATGAACATTGTATCACATTAATTGTGTATTTTTACATCTATTTTCTTCCCCTTAAATTACAATGGGGCAATTATTGGGAGTACAGCAAGGTGGGGGGGGGGAGGAAGTATTGAACCCCCTCCCTGGTCTCAAAACACCACAGTCCCAATGAAAATTACCTTTATCTCCCACAACAAACCATTTGTGGCTAGGTGGACTGCCCACCTGCTGCAGAACGTCATTTAGATTCCCAAAATCTGGCATCAGAGCTGCTATTCCACTTGCAGCTTAAAGTGGAACAAACGGGGGGGTGGGGTCAGCCGGAACCCGCCGGAACTCAGTTCTGGCATGTCTCAGGTAGGTGTCATTGCCATTCTAAGAAAACAAGTTGAGTTCTGGCACCTCTTTTTCTAGAAAAATAGCTCCAAGAACAGCAATAATTGGGTGCTGATGATACAGTCCATGCACTGCCTGTGCAGTAGTCTCTTGCCCAAAATATAATTCTGTAAAAATGTGAAGTCACTTTTCTCTTGGGCTACTGCTCCTGAGTCCTGGCTGAGTGATATTTCTTAGCTCATCTCAACGGCCAAAAGATTTTCTGTGTTGTATATCTGCAAATATGTATACCTTTTAAAAACATGTGCTTTACCTGACTTTCCAGATTGTTGGAAATAACATGGCTTGGGTGGATTATAGCCAGGAGTTCTATGCCATTATTGTGCTTCTAAAGCCTCTTTATTCTCAGCTTCTTTGTTGTCAACCATTCTTTCATGTTTGTCTGTTTGTTTTGCTTGCTGGTAACTGTAGTCACTGACTTAAAGCTTCTTCTTTTTTTAGGACAGTGTCTTATCAAAACATCTTACAAACATAATATGTTTCTTAGAATCCCCAGCCCTATAGACACCTGAAACTTGGAAATGCCCCAACCCACATCGGGACAATATCTTTTATTCCGCCAACCAAACTGTGGCAAAATAGCACAAAAGCTTTTGAATTCTCTGGAGCTCTTCATCGTCCTAGGTGAGAAGCAAAGCAACACTAGACCTTTAATACAAATTGGTATATGTAATAAACAATGGAAGCAACTTGCTTTGCAAACCATTAAGGATGAGTGGGGAGTGCAGGACGATAATGACTATGTCTTCTGGACATCACTTGTTCTCAAGGGACTAGTATCACTCCCTAGGAAGTTTGGCAGCTGATGGCGTCTTGACCGACTCATGTGTAGGCTGCCTTTAGCTCCACTTGGAAACCCTGAGCTCCAGCTGCATTGCACTAATGATTGCCAGACAGAATATTTTTGGTCTGTATGGGACTGCTGTGATGTGGTTGAGATTTTTATACTAAGGGGCGAGAGCCATTCAGCTTTCTATGAACTGAGCACTTCTAAATAACTTCCTGAAAGAAGCAAGTGTGTGTGTGTAATAGTGGCACCAGCAGCTAGGAGCATGATACTAAAGGGACAAGAGAAAGATTAAAGCGAAGGATGTCATTGTGTGACTAAGGGGATTCATTTTCTAATGCCGTCGAATTGCTTCAAAAAGCAACTCAAAATTCTTTATAAATGTGTCTACTACCTAGTACAGTTAGTTGGAAACTGGTGTAGATGAGGATAAAAACTCATTAACATAATAAAATCATGATATAATGAACAAAGTACAGCTGATAGCAAAGGGACACCTTGAATAAACTTAGAATTAGACAGAGGGCAGTAGTATAGATCTGCTTGGATTCTAAATTTCTGCCAATATGTGATTGTCCATTTCTTGCACGTTTCCCTAAAGCCGTGTTTCTCTTCCCTCGTAGGCGAAGGCGGGACTTGAGTGGACAGATTGGCTTGCGGGATTTGCTTTTGGTTTGGTTTGGTTTTTAGTGATAACTTGAAGGCCAGCCATCCAGAGGCTGGTGCAAAAGATGTAAGCCCAGACATTATGAGCCCCCAAATCATTATTGTTTCCTCCCAATCTTTCTTCATTTCCATTTCTTCATTCACAAGATAATTAAGACAAAAAAATTTTTTTCTTCCAGTAGCACCTTAAAGACCAACTAAGTTAGTTCTTGGTATGAGCTTTCGTGTGCATGCACACTTCTTCAGATACACTGAAACAGAAGTTACCAGACCCTTCTATATAGTGAGAAGGTGGGGAAGGGTATTACTCAGAAGGGTGGTGGGAATGGGTGATTGGCAGATAGCTGTGATGAGCCTGTTGAGGTCTCTTAACGACTGCAATAGGTCTTACAGGAAAAAGCAAGGGGTGAGAAGGTGAAAAATGGCTTTGTCATGTATAATGAGATAAGAATCCAATGTCTTTGTTCAGACCAACACGGCTACCTATCTGTAACAAGATAATTAAGGAGAGATCTTTTTTTTCCCCACTTCCGTGGTTAAACAGATAGGGGCTGGGAATCCTTGCCAGACACCAGTAGATACAGATCTGTCTCCTTCCAAGTGCTTCAGCAAGCTTCCCGGTTGGCTCGGCAGAGGCACTTGTGCAGTTCTGATCTCACTGCTGCCCTGACCAGCCCCATTCAGGTATGCTGCAGTGACCCTGGGGTCAAGAGGACAGCTTTGCAGTTCCACTTCGCCACACGGGCCACCACTGCTATGGAGAATTCACTTTCAATTATTCCCCAATGCCCTTCTTTGTATTTTATGCCCAGGCCCTCTTAGTATGTCTTCAGGATGTTTGGGAAGGGCAGTGCATCCATTTGTATCATGACCGCTGAAATAAACCATTGGCTAAAGAGCACAGTCTGTAGCGCTTGCTAGCCACCATTTGCATGAGGTTTATGCCTTTGGGATCTCTACAGTCGACAGGGTCAGTGATTGTATCTGGCAGTGCGTTGGAGCCATTCATCAACAGAATACTCTGCTGGATGCATGAATACCACATCACAAGATCCTGACTAGTAACTAGCCGCGAATCCATTTCAAGCCAATTGCTTAATATTGGGAAGAATGTCTCAGTTCATTCTGATTCCCGTAAGGGTGGAATAACTTTCTCGGAGGGGTCCTTCTTGGCTCCGGTTAGTACATGTGTTCAGCAGCGGGAGGTGCCAGAGTTCAGAATACTTGGTTGATCTGCCTGTAACTCTATCCACTTGGCCATTTCCCTCCCCCCCCCAAAAAAAAGTTAACTCAATTGTTCTTAACACCGCTTCTAAAAGTGCCAGCCAATTCTGGATTTGCTGTGCTAGCAACTAAGCACGATGGATTCAAAGTAATAACAGCTGCACCACAACACGGCATCGCAGACCAAGATGCTTGTACCTAGGGATGAAAAAAGCGTTGCCGCATTGCCAAAAGGCATGTTGAGGCTAGATGCAGTCACTCGAAGGCTGTTTTGACAAGCAAGACTTACCAAGTCAATGGATTCTTTTCGCATCCCCCACGTGTGACTAGGAAGTGACCTTCTACCAAGCAGGTTCATCTAGCTTAGTATTGGCAATACTGGCAGTGACTCTCTCCAGGGTTTCAGGCAGGCGTCTCTCTCAGCCCCAGCTGCAGATATCAAGACGGAACATGGAATCTCCATGCAAAGCCGATTCTCTCCTCCTGAGCGACATCCGTTCATCTCTTAAATGAAAAACCTACATCGATGAGACTTGTCTTGCCCAACCTGGTGTCCTCCAGATGTTTCAAATTGAAACTCCCATCATCCCTGACCATTAGCTATGCTAACTGAGTACTGAGTACTGAGAAAGCCCCTGGGATGACTGCCCCACTTCAGATGGTAGGAATACCTGCAGGACGTCCTCCATTGAAGTTCTTCATGACGACGATGATGATGATGATGTATTTATACCCCACCCATCTGGCTGGGTTTCCCAAGCCACTCTGGGCAGCTCCCAACAAAATATTAAAACCACGATAAAACATCAAACATTAAAAACTTCCCTAAACAGGGCTGCCTTCAGATGTCTTCTAATAGTCAGATAGTTGTTTATATCCATAACATCTGATGGGAGGGCGTTCCACAGGGTGGGTGCCACTACCAAGAAGGCCCTCTGCCTGGTTCCCAGCAGCTTCACTTCTCACAGTGAGGGAACTGCCAGAAGACCCTCGGAGCTGAACCTCAGTGCTCGGGCTGAACGATGGGGGTGGAGACGCTCCTTCAGGTATACTGGGTTGAAGCCGTTTAGTGCTTTCAAGGTCAGCACCAACACTTTGAACTGTGCTCGGAAACATACTGGGAGCCAATGCAGGTCTTTCAGGACTGGTGTTATGTGGTCTCGGCGGCCGCTCCGTCACCAGTTTAGCTGCCGCTAGACTGTACGTATGGAGGTATAGGTGGTCTTTCAAGTACTATAGTCTTAGCTGTGAAGGACCTGAAAAGGTTAAATCCAGCACTTTTGAATTGTAGAGTTGGAAAGGGCCCCCAAGGGCCATCTAGTCCAACCGTCTGCAGTTCAGGTCCAATGCAATCAGCATGGCATAATAGCTTCTGTAACCTTCAGTAACCCTTAGTAACAGCCTTCAAAGGCACTCCCATGTATAATACATTGCAGTAGTCTAACTTGGAGGTTCCCAGAAGAAATGAGGCCAAGCTTTCTCTGTCCTAACATACCAGCTGGTGAAAATTACTTTGTGCTACGGAAGCAGCTTGTGCCTAGAATGTCAAAGACGAAGGAAGGAAGACCGCCTTTTTATTATTGTTGTTATTTCAAAAACCTGCAAAACCCATTTGGCTCGGAGCCAAAAATGGACAATAGGAATGAATGCATACAGCATGAGAGAAGGCAGTTTTCCGCTCCCATCTGTGTCCTGCTCTAGGATTGTGGTGATGATTGCCAGCTAAGGTTGCCACCCCCAGACCAGCCTTCCTTGGAACAAATTGTCTTGGCCCTCTTCTCCTCTTGTGAAGCCAGTCACCGTTGCGTTGTCAAGCACCATTTTAAATATGAATTTCTAAGAAAAGATCTTAAAAATAAATGTTATCTCTTGTTCGGATAAGTAGAGCTTATTTTTCTCCAGTTTTATCCACCAGACACCCAGACATCTAAATTTATCTAGCAGGATTATGCCTTTTTACAGTCATCTCTCATTTTCAGCCTATGAAACTTCACCTCATATTTCACTGCATCATTCTTTCAAGAAACATTTGCGCATGGGTGGAGCTGGAGAAACTCAGACCAGGATAACAATCCAGGCTTCTTCCTTATTTATCTCCCGCAATGTGCTTTCCCCTGTGCCTAATTTGTCTTTTTCAGTTACTCCCTCATTTTCCCAAAGCTTGCCAGCAACTATTATGAGACTTTGGAACACGAACTAAAGAGACCCATATTTCTGGATAGAAGGCTCTTTAAAAAAAAACAAAAACCTAAGTACACTGAAAGTCTTGTCGTACAGAGAATCATTTTTGGCAGGGGCATTACGAGTGATGTTCTATAATCTAAGGCTTGCAATTGTTGCCAGCTTTTTAGCCAGCCTCTCTAGCTATGCCTTTTTTTTGTGCAGGCATTCGAAGGAGATAAGTGTTAATGGTTGATCAGTAAAAAGGCACAGGGACAAAGTTTTTCTTGGTTAGGTGGCAACCCTAAGCTCTAGAGAACCATGAAATGCCGTGATTATTTTATAGGAAGATTGAGGCCCCTCCAGAGATCTTTTTTGTGTGCATTCATTATGATTTGTGCTCATGGTGCTATTGGGGCAGTCACACTCAATCCAGCTTTCAGTACTGTTGGCTCCTGCAAAAGTTTTGGGGTAGCCACACTGCTTGTTTTTCCAATCAGTACATATCCCATAATGACCTGCTGAAATGCCATAACTAACTTGTTTGTTTGTTTGTTTGTTGAATTTATATACCGCCCTATACCCGGAGGTCTCAGGGCAGTTCACAGAACAAAATCAAAATATAAAACCAAAAAATATATAATCAAAATAAAAACAACCAAATAACCCCACCCCACCCCCAAAAGCCCCCCAAAACCAGTGGTACCTGGTTACAAACTTAATTTGTTCCGGATGTCTGTTCTTAACCTGAAACCGTTCTTAACCTGAGGTACCACTTTAGCTAAAGGGGCCTCTTGCTGCCGCTGCGCCACCGGCACACAATTTCTGTTTTCATCCTGAGGTAATGTTCTTAACCCAAGGTACTACTTTCGGGTTAGCAGAGTCTATAACCCAAAGTGTTTGTAACCCAAGGTACCATTTTATTTTAAAAGGGCGTAGGATGTCAATCAAATCAACTCAAGGCCTGGTAAAAAAGGAACATTTTACCTTGCGCCCAAAGGTGTATAATGAAGGCACCAGGTGAACTTTCTTGGGGAGAGCATTCCACAGACAGGGAGCCACTGCAGAAAAGGCCCATTCTCATGTTGCCACCCTCTGGTTCTCTCGAGGATTTTAATAACACAAACATTCTGGTTTATATTTGTTCTGCTTTTATTGTGCTATTCTTTTGTTTGTTTGTTTGTTCTATCTGCAATTATTTTAACCAAATAAAGCACAAACATGCATTAAAACCAGCACTTAAAAAAATATAATTTAAAAAACTTGATTAAAACACCCCACCCACATGAAAAGGCCATAGATAATTCAAAGCCAAAGGGATGTTTTTGCCTGGCGCCTAAAGATATGTAATGATGGCACCAGGTAAGAGCCTTCCATAAGCAGGGAGCTACATCAAAGAGAGTGGCATTGGAAAGGGGCAGATGAGATTTAGAGCGTTCGCAAAGGAAAAGGGAACATTAAATGCAACTTGTTGCTGCGGCATCAAAGCAAAACTGTTGCAATGGGTGGCCTGGCATTCGCTGGTGAGGATTAGCTTTGCGTAATTGATATCGTATGAGGGATAGAGTAGGGTAGCGCCCCCAGCCCCACCACCCACGTGCTGGAAAGATCTGAAGCAAGGGACATGTTGCGTATGTGTATGTAGGACCCTGCAGGACCAGGGTTCAAAATGCTTGGGGAGTTGATATAGAAGGTCCTCCCCATCGCCTGTCCCATTCCCCCACACTTTCAGATTTTGTATTGATAGCGAGGGTCAGCAGGAATGAGAGCAGTGAATACAGGCTTGCTCTCTCCTTCATGTGAGGGTAAACCACACGAGCGAATAAGCTGCTTGAATACGGAAGGGCTGTGCGATGTCTGTACCAAAATGCACTGTACTTCTGCCAGCTTGCTCCCTCTACACGTCCATAGACACACACAAATATATTTCCTGTTAAAGGGGGGGGGGCGAGGAGAGAGAAAAGGCTGCATTGCTTTCAAGGGCAGACTGGCACCTCTGTGTATAATCTTTGACATGCAGAAGAATTTCTGCCAGGTCTGAGGAAATGGATTTTGGAGCCTGGAAAAATTCCTTGGGGGTGGGGGAGAGGGACAATGACAAGGCCGATTATGAAGTCGGCATTCCACGGTATCCATTTCTCTAGAATATTTCCTTTTAGGACAACTTCATTTTTGGCGCCACCAGTACATTTTTCCCCTTCTTTAAATACAGAGTCACACTGGATCATTTACTGAAGATTAAAGGCAGGAATTTGTTACGTTTTTGAGCACAATTACCGGAGTATTTGTGCCATGTAAACTTAGAAGTGTTCTCTGTTCTTCACCTTTTTAAAAGACCAACATTACGTTTGAATTAATTTTTATAGGCCCTTTTCTCAATGGGCCTGCCCTCTCATGAATGAACAGCAGAGCAAGATTGCAGCAATCTCTCCCCCCCCCAACCCCACCCTTTCCTTTCTCCTAGGACACTTTTTATTTTTCACCATGGAAACCATCTACAAAGTGTAGCAGCAAAGATGTGGAAACTAGGACCACATTCTCAAAATAACTCTTAGGTCTTTCTGGGTACAGAGCACCTATAAAAATGAGCTTGGATATCAAGTCACTAGCGTATTGCAATCTCATGAATGCTCAGTTTATGTTTCCCTGTTTATCTTGCAGCAAAACAAATTCTTCAACAACCAGAACTAAGACAGCACTGTGTTTCTTTATCTTAACCTCCTACCAAGATAATATAGCTTTAAATGTGTCATTTATCATCACATACTTTAAGCAAGTATCTTATCACAGTGAAAGATGGCTGCTCAGTTCCTTTCTAAGTATAAATGCGCTTTGGACACTTGGCTGGCTTACAGTCTTGATCTATCCAATTAATCTTTACATTTTAGAACCAGAAATGAGAACATGGGTATGAGAACATCTAGGAAAAGTGCTGGCCATTGTTTAGAGAGCACCAATCACCATTCTTAATGCCATTCCTCTTCTGGAATAATCCCTGTTCTTTGCCATTATCATAACTGAGTTGTTCCTTGTTGGTTGACCCATCCTAGCTGCTTCTCATTCTACAGAGCTGTGATCACTGGTTTGCCAAGGTTAACACGTTCATGTGGTTACAGAGCTTAATATGATACAGGGCTTAGTCTCTGGGATCTATTTTCAATTCTTGAAACGAGCTGTGTTGTTTTTATTAATAGCAAATGAAGAGCACCTTCCCTTTCCTAGCCCTTGCCCACATATTTTGGAAGAGATGTTCAAATCGCAAAGCATGACTTCCAAGAAAATCTGGGCCTCTGCGCCCATAACTATGTGAAGACATATGGCATGAGCAGAATTAAACCTTAACACAAGCTACTCACTTTAAGCCTCTGCATTCTGTATATCTGTGTTTCCTTTTCTGCACATTCCATCTGGCAAAGTCTATAGAACAGTAGCATAGGAAGCTGCCTTATACTGAATCAGACCATTGGCCCACCTAACACGGGATTATCGACTGATGTCACTTCTCTGTGATTTTAGGCAGCGGTTTCTCTCACCCCTATCTGGAAATGCCAGGGATTGAACCTGGGACCTTGCAAATGCAGAGCTGAGCTACGGAATGCTATGCTGGAGTATAGTCCATTGGTTTCCATTTGTGACATGTAAACATCTGCCTTGTAGTCAGTGTAATTCTAACATATTTCAATCTAGTTAATATATGGCCCTAATGGAACAAAGTTTTATCCCCTGTCACACATCGAAATTCATGACACAACAGCAAATACGCCTGTACTTGTTTGGCCAGGGAATTCCCAGGACGTAAATGCCAATGAGAATTTGTGGGCTACAGGGGTACCTCAGGTTAAGTACTTAATTCGTTCCGGAGGTCCGTTCTTAACCTGAAGCACGACTTTAGCTAATGGGGCCTCCTGCTGCTGCCGCGCTGCCGGAGCATGATTTCTGTTCTCATCCTGAAGCAAAGTTCTTAACCCGAGGTACTATTTCTGGGTTAGCGGAGTCTGTAACCTGAAGCAAATGTAACCTGAATCGTATGTAACCCAAGGTACCACTGTATATGCAAATGTCACCTCCATGCTGTATGGAGAAGCTCATTCAGGCACTGATTCAAGTGTGGTACAGGGATCCAAAAATCAACAGTGACTGTTCGAAACTAGCAAACTTCATGCCAAACCGTGTTCAACTGCTGCTTAAAAATAGTGGAAGTCATATCTGTTACTAATGTACGTATATGTGAGATTTGTACATGTATATGTGAGTTTTGTACAATAAACTACATTGTTTGTTTCAATTAATTTGCACAAGGGTGTAGGTCAAGAAAAGGCATGTATGGTGGTTCAGTCTGAGGATATATCCAGAACACCATCTGCTCTGGTTTTGTGGCATGAATTTTGGTTGTTGTAGCCTCAGAAAGTATGGAGGAATATGATCTTTTTAATGTTGGCTCCATTCTTTGCTCTTCATGGAACCATCATGCATCAAAGAAATGGGGATTGCCTGGCCTCATATTCATTTTCTTATCCATTGAGTTTATGCTGCTTGAACTGTTACACTTGTACACCACCCTGGAATCAGCAATGAAAATAACAGCATGTTCTTTGTTTTTCAGGTGTCCATCAGCCAGCAACCATCAGGGAGAGGTGTGCCATGTTTAAGATGCAGAGGGATGTGCAGTGGCTTTGAGCCACATTCTTGGAGGTAGTGCCTTTAATACTTGATTCTGCTTTTCCACTTTGGTTGTTGTTCATGTTCTGACTTGTCTTCTGATTTTGTGCAGCTGTGAACAGACTAAATGCCATTTGTGCTTTGCAGTGGATAGAAAGACCTGCACCCAATAAGATCAATAATGGTTTTGTTACTGATTTTCATTGTGATTTCACAGTTAAATTAACATGGAGGTTGCCATAGATACAAAAAAAAGATGCAAAGCACTTTTCCCCTAAGTACTCAAAAGCAGCCTGGCTTTCATTTCACAAGCACTCAAGAGAGTTTTGCATACACTCAGTAATTCTTGCAACAACGTTGAAAGGTAGTCCAGCACTGTTCTCTTCCTATATAGATGATGGAGTTAAGGATGTTAGAAAGCAGTCGCTCCTCCACATGCAGCTGCTGGGTGACCTTCAGCTAGTCACACTTCTCTGAAGTCTCTCAGCCTCACTCACCTCACAGAGTGTTTGTTGTGGGGGAAGAAGGGAAAGGAGATTGTTAGCCACTTTGAGACTCCTTAGGGTAGTGATAAAGCGGGATATCAAATCCAAACTCTTCTTCTTCTTCTAGAAGCAAGCCTGCTTAGAAAGCCATCTTTTGCAGGAAGAAAATACTTATTGACCTTTAGTAAGCCATTGCTAGCACCAAATTAAAACTCAACTGAGTAGACGGTTCAAATATTGCTCCGCTGTTAAAATGAGTTACACCAAAGTTCCTTCAGTTTTTCAGACGTGTAGGATTCAGAGTCTCAACTGGTTAATCTTGAGCTTGCTGCTTTTGTTCCCCACCAAAAGGTCAGCCTATATAATTGTGTCCCTGACTCTCTTGGCCCTTCCATTCCAGTCAAAGGACACCATTCTTTCAGCGGTGATGTCATCTTTTAAAAATGCCACATTCCTTGAAGTCTCCACTCTCAAGGGAACAGTTTGGAAAGACTCAAGTGACCCGTTTGAATGCAAATAGTCAAGGCTTTTTGATATATCTGCCCGGCCAGCGTTCGCATAAGCTATCAGGCATGTAGTGAATCTGGTCTGTTTTGGTTTTGGTGGGAAAACATTTTCAGACCAGTGATCCAAGACACACATAAAAATGCAGCAGCCCTTCCTGCCTGCTTTTTAATCTTACTCAGTCGCAGATAGGCTTTCTCCCACAATTAGGACATCTTTTTGCGGCAGGCTGGCAATGAAAGCATTGCTCAAATCTGGACCCACTTTATGATTCCTCCATCTGTGCGTTGTACTTCTCTCTTGTTTATGCAAAAAAAAAATTGCTGGATTTCTCTCCTCCTTCCCCATTTTTTTATATTATTATTGCGCCATAGATATTCATGTCTTGAACTCACACTTCCAGTTCACCACTAAGGTAAAGAGCTGGGAGAGTATTCCTTCTCCTCACATCAAAGATATTCAGGGACTTTTATTTACCATATTTACTCAAATCTAATGCTCATCTTTTTTGGCCCAATTACGTTGCAAAAATTAAGGTGCACATTAGATTCCAGGGCACATTTACATTCGCCAGGAAATCCTTTATTTATTTCAAGGTTCTGAAAACTGAGGTGCGCATTAGATTCGATGGCGCATTAGACTTAAGTAAATATGGTATTTATTTTGGTCCTCTTTTAAGTACTGTCAACCACATTCCACTCTTCTGGGTGGGGAGCAATCTGATTATTCTGTACTGAAGCCAGTGCAAGTAGATAAATAGATACTGCTGTGGCTGGAAGGTAAACGGCATTTCCATGCTCTCTGGTTTGTGTCACAGTGTTCCATTGCACCAGAAGCAGTTTAGTCATGCTGGCCACATGACCCAGAAAGCTGTCTGGACAAACGTCGGCTCCCTTGGCCTGAAAGCGAGATGAGCACTGCAACCCCATTGTCACCTTTGACTGTACTTAACTGTCCAGGTGTCTTTCACCTTTATCTTTTAGTACGATAGAGCATCATAATACAGAGAGGTTTTCAAGATGCTAGTCTTCTCTGGCTTTCCCCCCTTTAGCATCTACTCAGACTTCCTTGAGTATAGCTTCCTCCAAATTCTGCTCTGTGCAAGAAATCATAGAAAATGCAGTGCCAAATATTTGCATTACCTACAAGTGATATATCATTGAAAAAAGATGAATTTCGTTTCATCAAAAATCTTTTTTTTTTTTTACCATGTGTACTACTTTTGAGATGCGGTTTCAGAAAAGCTTTTAAAAGGAGTGATCTGGATTAGAGCTGTTCGGATATTGGTTCCATTTGCTACAAGCAATAGTGCCAATATATCATCCTACCCACACAAAAACACATGCTCTGCTTCCCTTACATTAAGGCTACTGTGAAGCCAGGAAACACTTTTTAAGAACCATGATGGTGTTACCTGCTGTTAATGCAATGGTCTGCAAATATATAAAATCTGAAAGAATATAGTCTCTGGCTTATGATCTGCAAAGCAAAGGAATATAACATTTTAAGACAGCTTGGATCCATGTTCCCATGCCAAGTATGCTATAAATCTGCTGCTGTCTGGGTTGCATCTTTTCTTCCCAAACGCTTTAGCTGCTTGGGAATAATCATAGTATTGTGACTAGGGCAGAGTGGGAGAACACATGCGCAAGGATCCCAGGGGTCAGTCCCTGGCATTTCCTGTGATCCATTCCACCCTTTGACCCAAGCGTTTCCAAGGCAATCTATTAAAATACACAGAACAATATACAAAGCCAGCAATCTATACAACCAATACATGAAATCACTCTCTAACCTATAGGCTTGCAAAGAACCCAGCCTGAGACCACTTCCAGTCAGGTTAGAGATCCCTGGCCTAGATCCTATAATATTTGCAGTGCTGTATTCTGTAATATCTGGTCCTGTAGTATCTGTTAGCCAAGCTTCAAAATGATTGCCACCAGTATGACAGGCTGTGCATTAAATGACATCTCAATATTTAGGTCTGTGCATTTCTAGAGACATTGTTGAGAGAGAAGAGCCCAACTCCTCAAGCAGATTGATTTTAGTGAGGTTCAGTAAGTTGGGTGGTGGTGAAGCATCAGCACTTCTTTTCGCTGCTACTTGCCAGGATGACAATGGGACAAGGTAAGATGGCAATGTGGACATGGAAGCTCCAGCGGCACCTGCATCATGCCACCACAGATCTGGAGCTTCTCTAAGCTTATCACCCTTTCACCCTCCATATCCCTACCTTGGCAAATAACAGCACCACCAGCCCTGTTCATTCTTTTCATGTACTCCTCTGCTAAGGTCAGAACTGGAGACAACGATTTCCAGGGAGAGGTGCCTGCAGATAGGGATATCTATGCTTTTAAACAGTCTGCCTCACACTCTGCCTTTTTAAAGAACCTATTTAGGACAAAGAATGACTTTTGTAGACTGGAATTTGTAGAAAGACATTGAAATAGTTTCTCAGTTCTCTGCAGTGGTTCCCCCTCACCCAAGCCTCCACATGCTTTTTATAATTTAAAATTCTTTCTTTTTTTCATAAATGACATGCAATCACACTGACTTAATGCTCCTTGGGGAGTAGAAGAGATCAGGGATCCTAAAAAGAAAGCATTTGCCCTCACGCTGTAATCCTAGTACTCCTTCTGAATTGAACTTTGGCAAGGCCGGTTGAAAACAGACATTCTTCTGTGGCATCAGCCAATTGGAGAAGAGCAACCACATGACTGGTTTTTATGTGCACAACAGGGGGAAGAGGGCAAGATGCCAAAGTAATTATACTTGACTTACCATCCAGCATCCTTTTATGCTGCATGTGGATTTATGCACTGTAATACCTTTCCCTACATCTGCGAGAGACTGGCTTCCAGATCTAATTATTTCAACACAGTTTAATAAACCCTGTTCTCCTTATTTGCTATCAAGATGGGGGCTATTTAGCAAACTATTAAGTATATTCCATTCACTTTCCTCCTACTGGGCACAGCAATGTCTTTTTGGTTGGCTCTGGAAAGGCTCTTGAAATTATTTTCTGAAAATTACTCTTTTATCACTGCCGAAAATCTATTTGTGTGTTCACTGTCTGTTTTGTTTGAAATCTGAGCTGGGTTCATATTTTTATTGTGGTTCCACATAAAGCATAGCCTTTGAAGAATCTCTTCAAATGGACCCCATCCTGGAACGTTGCATCTAACTCATTAGTGGATAATTGTGGACATTAACTGTAAATGTTCCTCTAGAGGCTAGAATGACCTTGGTTTGTATAATTCCAAAGGGAGAAATGGATGCTTATAAAAACTAGGTGGCAGGGCTGGACCAATACTTTTTGGTGCCTCAGGAAAACCCCCCAAATGATGCCTCCCCCACCAGGGAATAAGGGGCGAGTGAAGAACTACATCATGAACAAGTACAGAATAAAGACTGATGTCAAGATCTGCTGCCCCTGTTGATCCTTCTATCTGAGGCGTCATCTCACCTTGCGGCGTCATCTCACCTTGAGGCGTCATCTCATGGGTGGGGCAGTCCTGCTAAGAGGAGATAATGGATGAAAATTCAACACCGCCTTTCCACTTGCAGAGCAGTTCTTGATACAACAAATGTGTCCAGTAGCATAAGAGGTGACATCTGCTGATTTTACACCTCCCCATCTCATGCAACTCCCTGCAGTTCAATAATTTCCCTCAATTAGTGTGTATTTTGCATACATATAGATTTGAAAGCATTTCTGTTGCGTTGCCCTTAAATCTCTTTTCACCCTTACTTTAAGATCTCGAGTATCTGATTGAATATATGTTTATGTGTGTTCACTCACCCTTCCTACCACTTTGCATTCCAGCTGCTTCCATTGCCCAGAGCTCCCTAGTAAATGAGGGAATTGCTTAAACTTCAAGGAACCAAAGGGAGCACTTGGGTGCAATTGTGTCAACGGCCCACCATGCTTCTCTATTCCATAGGAAGACTCGGGCCTCAGAATTGCCAGCACTGGCTATTGGCAAATCCCCCAGAGCTTTCAGAATCCCTTAGACGCCATAGGTCTCTGGGGTTGGACTCCCAACCCTACAGCAGTAGATTGGTACTGCTTTACCAGGGTATTAAGAATAAGAATATTTTAGAGAAGAGAAGGAAATAAAACAAAGACTTTGAATACAATGTCAGAAGTGTAGAAAGAGGATATGTGTGTTATTGTACTACAAGCGCTCCTGTCTTATTTTTATGTCAAGGCAACTGAGAGATTCTAGCTGAACTGCCTCACTGTAAAGAGGAAACCACACACAATGCATCTTGTGGAGCTGGTGCCCCAAACTGCATTCCTGTATCAAGGTTCTCCTTTCTCCACAATGTGTAGTGTTGCTAGCCTTGTGACCTCACTGTGCGACTTCACTGACTATGGCATATTGCTCAGCCGCTTCCAGTGTCAGCCAATGATAAGGAGCAGAGAAACCTATTTATGTGACCACATCACTGTGAGGGATCAGAAATGCTGCTATCGCAGACACGGGAACTAACTTAAAATGGAGTAGGTCTGTTGGTGGCAGACCCGTGACATGATTTTAAAATATGTGATTCGTTGCCCAGATTATGCAGCATTACGCCACAGAGCATACCCTCGACAGAGCTTCAAGTCCCTGGCATGTGTATTTGTATGCTTAGACGTATTGTAGATGACTGTTTTATATTGAGGGGATGGCGGTTTGCCTCTGTTTTAGAATCAGCCGTGTACTGTGAATGCAAACATGTTGCTGTTTTTATTTCTTATGTCCCAATACTTCATCTCACAAGAGCCCAGAGCAGCTAAGAACAAATATACAGCCTTTAAAGCAAAGTTAAGGCATGGTACAAAGCACAGCAGGCCTTTAATTATAGAAATGCATGCACAAAAGCAAGTGAGTTAATTTTTTATTAAAAAGTATTTCTAAGCCACTTCATGCTTTCAAAGATTCTAAGCTGCATACAGTGGACCAACGGTACAAGGCCCAGTTACATAGATCAAGGGAAGTCTGTGATGTTGTTCTTATTGTGCCCCAAAGGCCTGTTGGATAAGAGTTCTATCCAATAGGGCCAGTTGCCATGTGAATACTCCCAAATATAACCCTGCTCCCAAATATAACAATTTCCATGCTTTATATTCTTAAGAAACTGGGGCAGGGGGAAATAGCACAGAGACTCAAGAGGCCTATAGATATCACAACAGGATGTATTGGGGGGGGTCTTTGTTTGACATAACCTACACTGACTAAACATTCAAGTCTGTATGTTTTGATCTTACCTCATCCTAGGATGTGTTGCAGTGATACACTAATGACAAACCCATTCATGCCATAGAGCTCTGAACCACCCTCATTCTCCCATTGTAGTCTTCCAGTAAAGGAGGAGAAATGTTTAAGAGCAGGGTAACAATACTATATTTCCCTGAATTAGTAATTTACAGCTTAATCTTATCAATTTGCAGCCAAGACACTCGTATGTTCTGTTTCACCCACCCAATCTTATAAACTGAAATTTCCACAATCTTTTTATTTTTATTTTATTTTATTTAGTCTTGACTTCAAAGAATCTTACGCCCATATTTCCTTTGCAATTCTGCAATAAGCTATTTACATATATCAGATGCCTTTAAACCTAGCTGCCAAGGCAATGCACTCAAAAACGACTTTGCTGCTTGAATCCAAATCCCTTGAAATCATATGTTTAGCTTTGGAATCAGGGCAGTGGAAAAATTGTGAATGTATTCTTATATAAAATATTAGAAAATAATGCACCTTGCGTGATAACACTGGGTTTGTACATGGATATTGAAGACTCGGGTGTTCTTTTCCAATTTGGAAGAAAGGAGGGATATAAATGCATTAAATAAACAAAGCAGTGAGACTCATGTCCTCATCTCTCAGGTGATTCTTTCCAAAATTGTGTAACTGACTAGCTGCATTCACAGCAGCTTAGAAGTAACACTTGGTCATTGTGCCCTGAGGCTGATTCTCCGGGGTCTCTGCAGTGTGGGTTTTTACAGTTTTATATTCCATACCATGGCAAATTCCATTAGTCTGCAGCTTACAAATTGAGTTCTCGCCAACAAAGGTCTTTTGTCCTACGCCATGATCCATTTCAATATTTAACCTTCAGTGTTTTTGAAAGTTCATTCCTGAGCCTCCAAAAGAGCACATGCCTGTTTGGGGTTCAGCTTATATCAAAGGGTGACCTCATTTTGTCTCCCACAGGAAAATATGCAAGTCATGTAAATGCAGCCAGGAAGATCACAGTCTGAGCTCCGATGCAGAAGATGATCGGAAAATTGGCCGCTTGCTCTCCGATTCGAAATACTCTTCGCTAACTGCCCGGGTGAAAGGAGGTGATGGTGTTCGCATCTATAAAAGGAACCGTATGATTATCACTAATCCTATCGTGTCTCGGAAAGATCCAACATTTAACACTATTACATACGAATGGGCTCCACCTGGACTGACTCAGAAGCTGGTAAGATCACTCACCTAATTGTAAGGACTACTTGAAATTTTCCAAAACACACAGGGTTTCAATAGCTGCTAAAGGATTTAGCATCTCCACTGTGTGTCCCTTTCCCCCGACCCTGAACTCCCTTTCTCACATCTTCTTAACTTACTGATTTTATATCCTGCCTTTCTCTCAGTGCAGCACACAAGGTGGGTTTGCCACCTACATTAAAACAGATATACCTGAAAACACACCATGCAGGTAACCCTATTAAAACAGCACTGAAAATGCTTAAAACCATTTATAAAAACACACATGCACACAGTGGAATACCCACCCTCAGGAGACCCTGCCACAACAGTCAGTCAGTGGCCAAAGGCTGTCAGAACAAAAAAGTATTTGCCTGTCAGTGAAAGGAAAGTAAGAGAGGAGGTCAGCCTAGCCTTCTGTGGGAGTTCCATTATCTGGGAGAAGCCACCTAGAAGGCACTCTCTCATTTTCTCACCCAATATGCCTGTGAAGGTGGTGGGACTGAGAGAAAGGCCTCCCTAGAAGATCTCAAAGCCCAGGCAGGTTCATATAAGGAGATATGGTCCTTCAGATAGCCAGGACCCAAACCATATAGGGTTTTGTAGGTCATAACCAAGACTTTTGAAGCAGCTGCTGTGAGAAACTTAAAGACAGATGAATTTTGAATCAAGACCTGCAGATCCTTGTCTTGGACTGTTTTTAATCATGGTTAATACATGGAACTAGAAGCTCAGATCTAGTATCAATCTATGGTGTTTCAAAATCTCCTGCATAGAGCATGAGTTGCAGTGATATCTCACCCCAAGCAATTTATTTTTATTGCCTCCTGGGACCATTTCTGCTGTTGTAAAGGGGGGGGGCTTGAGAAAGCACCAAATAGTTATTCTTTTCCCCAGAAAGATATCTCTGCTACTTGTTTCTTGATTAATAAATAATGTTGAGGCAGCACATTTGCTTGAAATGTTTAGTGCTGAAAAATCTAGTAGGAATGAATGGCTCTTTTGTGGCTACGTATGTTGTGCATTCGGGGGCGGGGGGATCTGAAGAATGGTGTGCTTTTCCTCTTTATATATGGCGTGAGGCCTTTGAATTTTCCCTCCCAAATTAATCTGCTGAACAACATGGAATTCAGTACTGTATTAATTTCAAAGCCCATGTGATTAATATGTGGTGTTTGGTAGGGCGTAAGATGCAAGAGGAGGAGTTTTCCCCTTCAGTGGTCTAGTTTTCAAGAAGTTGGGGGTAAATACTAAGAGCTGAATTCAACTTACTCGGTGCTCCTGCTGACACAGTGGGGCATTCTCCCCTCTCCTCCTGCACATGCCCCACACTAGCTCCGGAAGGTCAGAAGACCCCACAAAATAGCACCTTGGAGGAGGAGGAGGAGAGGGATCGCCCTTCGCCTTGCAGATCACCCAAACCCCACGTTTGTTGCCCTCCTTAAGCCCCACTGCACTGCCACTGCTGTGGGAAGCCAGAAAATGTAGGCTATTTTCTCCAGTAGCAGTGGGAGATTGGATGGTGGATAAAGAGGAGAAATATTTTCTCCCCTTCATTCCCCATCCCTATGCCAGTGGAGGCAACGAAAGGAGAAGCACAGGACAGGTTGAAAAGTCCACACCAACTGATCCGATCCTGCCCACCTGCCCAGCTCTGTCCACCTCCATTTTACCTCTTTCTCACCAGCCTTGGCAGCTCGTTTGCTCACCTGTTCAGGCAAACCTACCTCCACTTACAGCTCAGCCAAACCGCGGCAGAGACAGCTCACAGAGGAACAGGCCAGGCTGTCCGATCACTCACTTGCCTGACTGCACTGCCCACCTGCTGTCAAGTAGGTGGCCACATGAACCGCAGCTTGATGACAGCTTTACAGTTTTATTATATAGTAAGATACATAACATTTATTTATTTATTGCATTTATATCTCACCGTTTCCTCCAAGGAGCTCAGTGTGGTGTAGATTGTTCTTCCCCTTCCTCATTTAATCCCCACAAAAATCCTGTCCTGTAGGCTCGGTTGAGAGGTCCAAGCTCAGCCAGTGAGCTTCATGGCGAAGTGGGAATTTGAACCCTGGACTCCTAGGTTCTGGTCTGACACTCTAACCACTGCATACATAACAGAGTAGTCGTTTATCAATCCTTACACCTAGAAGCTTATAAGACATTAGTTGCTTTCTCCACTAAACCATTCATGTAAATGGCCTGGACTTCCAAGGCCAGACGTTTTCACCATGGCCCAGTATGTTGTCTATCCTTGACTAGCATGAAGAGATGGAGATGCTCAAGAACAGACAGAGGGCAATAAGAAGAGCCTTATGTAAGCAAGTATCCTAGAGTTGCCTTGGGTGACCTTCTAAAGTTACAGTTCACCTCAAACCTCCCCGTTTGTAAAAGTTCTTTGTCACACGAAAGGAATGAAACTGGAATTCTTGGGAAACCTGTCAATCTCCTGCAGCATGCCTCAGTCCCAAAATATATCTGTTGCTCTTGAAAAGAGGGCAAACACACACGGACAAAGTGGTCTGGGATTGGCCCAGTCCTCTTGGTAACTAATACGGTGCTCTGGGACTGACTGTGTAATGTGTAAGATGGTTCAGTGGATAATGACAGCTGAGGTAGGTAGCCCAAGAATCTAGAATAATAGATCACTAATGTCCCCCACCTGGCAGTAGTCAATAGCTGCTTACTCATTGCATATTATGAGAATCTTATTTGGGGTAATTGGTGGCTAGTTCTGTGAGGTGGAAAGTAAAAGATTATTTTCCCAAATACTGCAAATGTGAACCTGTTGTTCAGGTTCTGCCTGTAGGCTTCCTGTGGGCACCTGGTTGGCAACTGTGAGAACGGAGTGCTTGGCTAGATGAGCCTTTGGCCTGGTCTAGCAGGGCTGCTCTTATGTTCTAAAACACCTTCAATTTTGACACAACCCTCGGTTTCCAAATGCACAAACAGTTTACCTTTCTCTGTAGCACAGTTGGATGGACTGAGAGAGTTTGGGATAAGAATTCTACTTTGTTGTTTTTCAAAAAAATGATATGTATTAAAGTTTTCAATAACAACACATAAATACAAACAACAACAATAAAAACATACACAAACATAAAACAACAGGTATAATTTCAAATCTTATTTTCTCAGCCTATTTTCTCCAACTTCCTCATACCTCCCCGTTCTGAATTCTAATTTCATTATCCAATCAGCAAATTCATGCTCATGTTTCCCAAAATTTTTTACTAATTCCATTCCTTTTCCTAATCGATGTCTCTGAAAGCCACATCATTTTTAAAACCATGTCATTCTAGCCTTCATTAATTTTGTAGTGTTTATTAAGATAGTCTTTAAATTTCTTCCAATCTTCTTCCACTGTCTCTTTCTCCTGGTCTCGGATTCTGCCCGTCATCTCTGCCAGTCCCATGTAGTCTGTCATTTTCATCTGCCATTCTTCCAAGGTGGGTAGATCTGGTGTCTTCCAATACTTTGCGATAAGGATCCTTGCTGCTGTTGTGGCATACATAAACAAAGTTCTATCCTTCTTTAACACCACATGGCTGACCATACCCAGGAGAAAGGCCTCTGGTTTCTTCAAGAAGGTATATTTAAATACCTTTTTCATTTCATTATATATCATTTCCCAGAAAGCCTTAATCCTTGGGCACGTCCACCAGAGGTGAAAGAATGTGCCAAGAATTCTACTTTGAAGGTTTGTAATATGGATTGCTACAACACTGGCATGCATCCTCAGATATGGGTATGAATTTATATATGTTTCTAAAAATGAACAAGAGCAAGTCTTGCATTCTTCAACATTTCGTCCACAGGCTTCCACTAGCACAGCAATTTAGTTGAATACAGCACTGAAGTTTTCTTCGTGTCACTAGGAACAAGTTTTAATTACTTACTTGAGTTGACGAAGTTATGTAAGCCCTCAATAAAGTTTCTGTGACCACAATAAATACCTTTGTTATTCTCCTTCTATATATAGGCACGTGAAGCTCAGGAATTTGATATCCTATCATTGTGAAAACAAGTAGTGCCCTTTAACTCGAGTACATTTATTTAATGCTTACAGTTTACATGTTTTGTTTAGAGTTTTATCTGTGTTTTGGTTGCATTTTCCTGTGATCCTTAAAGTTTTGGGTTCTTGTTGACTGTTTAGATGTTTTTAGTTTCCATAGGAGGGAATAACTTTTGACACACAGAGAGAATCGGTCTCATTTATTCATTCAAGTGCTCTACTCTATCCCTCATGCATAGCGATGAAACCTTTCATATCCAGCACTTCTGAAAGATGTCATGTAACCCAAAGTACATTCATAAGGAATGTGCCAGATCTAGCCCCCCAGCTGCATTTAAAGCACTATAGCACCACTTGAAGCAGTCATGGATTCACCCAAATAATCCTGTAAAGTTTTCACTTCCCTCACCATTCCCTTTAAAGAACTACAGTTCCCTGGGGAAAACGAATGATTGTCAAATCACTCTGAGAATGGTAGGGGGAATAGGGTCTCCCCACCAACTCTCAGCACCCTTAACAAATTACACTTTCCTTTAAAGAATGACTCTTTAAAGTGGTATAATACTGTTTTAAAGCTATTGTGCAGATGGGACCATATTGTTTGCAACTTGGAAACACAAATACTACAATTGAACCATCGGTGGCTTTGATAGCATAATCTTCTGCAGCATCTGACTGGAGCCTAACAAGTTCCAAAATCAGGTCCAGCATTCCTTTCCATGCCCAGTATTTGGACTTGGCTGACTTGATACAGTTGTGAGAACACATGAAAATACATTCAAGATATCTGGAACAGGTTTAGCCAGCAAGATTTGATTTAGCTGCGTGCCGTGATATCTACACTTTAAATAAAAATACTTTTTTCTTCACCTTCAAACTGACTTAAGTTGATTTCTAAGCTGTTTCCCAGAACTCTGTTCTACATGCCAAGAGGGATTTGGAAGCGAAAGTGATACGATTCAACAGATTAAGAGGCAGAGTACACCAAAAATAAGGACATTTCCTCAATGTAAGGTGATGGATTAAACTCTGGGTGGCCAGTTTGGTGCCCTCCTGGTCCTGCAGGGCTGGGAAAGGGAAATAACCTCTGTGAAACAGGCTGCAGACTCCACCTTCAATTTCCTCTGCCCCCCCCTTTTTGTGGTCTACAGCACCCATTATCCCTGGCCATGCTGAGGGTAAAAAGGAAATTAGTTCATAAAATAACTGAAGGAACTATCTCCTAAAATAGTGAAAATAATTTTCTTTTCATGAGCTTCTCCCCACCAGCCCAACATGGTAAAAGCAAGTTGTTTCGGCATATGTTTAAACTTCTGCAATTTTCCCTCAGTTATGAGAAGATTGTGTTGTGCTGCTGGTTTAGCAGATGTATGGCGGCATTCTGTCTGAGAGGAAGAAGACGCCCATGACAACCCTCAGTGAGGCATGCTGGGTAGCAATTCCCAGTTTGGAAGCATTTGCATCCATGTTTGTATGGACAGTTTGTCCAAACAGGGGTAAAGGCCACGAGTTGCCCAAATGTGGATTGGAATGACTGCTGTCGCACCTAATCGATCACTGGTTACAGCATTTTCTTTCTGGGAAGAAAGGAAGGACTGCTTGTGTGGTGTTCACCTTGTTCACTGTGCCCCCTAGTTGCTTTAGGGTTTACTTTCATCAACCTCAGCCAGGGTAACCAATGGTGGAATTGTAATCCCAAACAACTAGAAGGGCACCAGTCGGATGGGGAAGGCTGGCATGGACAATGTTGAGCTAGTTGACCATCTGACTTGGGATGAAGCAGCTTTCTTTTTAAAATAAAAAACTAACATAGATAATGGTTAACATTTTAGGGCTCATCCAGACATGCATTTGTGCTGCATTTCAGGCACACACCCACACTTTAAAGCTCCCCGCGAATTTGCACAGGCCTGGTTTTATGCAATGAAATGGGCCTGCCTTTCTTTTGTGTGTCAGTTGATAGCTGTGCTATACGAACATTGTACTTAATCAGTCACAAGAGGTCTCACACTGGCAGACTTTGCTTGTGTAACTGCATTGGGTATATTGTTTAAACATTTGGGGAACAGATCTTCAATTGCAAAACACTTGTGGGTTATGTTGCATGTTTCAAACAAGCAATACAAGCCTGCTGAGGTGTTTAATATACACCCTAACAGTTGTGCTGTTCATTAGGCAAGTGCTGACCAAGGTGGAAATTAACTGAACTCTCCTGAAAGCTGGTCTCTAAAAAAACCAACAATGAATGGCCAACAAGTCACACTACAAGAGGGAAAAGGTCCCTGTCAGAGAATCTCTCTCTCTCTCCTAAACTCTGTTCCATAAAGAGATTACCGTATTTTTCGTCTCATAGGACGCTGCGTCCCATAGGACGCACCTAGGTTTTTTGGGGGGAAATAAAGGGGGAAATTCCTTTATTCCCCCCCCCCAAAACCAGGTCGGGGAAACCAAACCAGGTCGAGGAACAGCGGGAAGGCGGCACTGCGCCTCCTTGCTGTCCCCCGAGCTTGTGGGGCTGGCCGATGTCTGTCCGGCGCGCCCTGCCCGCTGGTCGGCAGGCTGCTATCTGCAGTGTGGGAGCCCTGTGGGGAACTCCTGCAGGACTCCCCACGCTGCAGATGTCTGCCCGGCGCGAGGGGCGCTCTGCTTCAGGGCACTCCTCGCGCTGGGCGGCAGACTGCTATCTGCAGCGTAGGGAGCCCTGCAGGAACTCCCGCAGGGCTGCCTGGATTGCGGATGTGTTCCCAAAGCGCTGGGCGCTCTGCTTTCAGCACGCCCCACGCTCTGGGAAGCAGGCTGCTATCTGCAGCCTAGACAGCCCTGCGGGAACTCCCGCAGGGCTGCCTAGGCTGCGGATGTGTTTCTGAAGCCTGGAGAGTGAGAGGGGTTGGTGTGCACCGACCCCTCTCGCTCTCCAAGCTTCAGCAAAAGCCTGCGTTCGCCCCATAGGACGCACCCAGATTTCCCCTTCATTTTTGGAGGGGGAAAAGTGCGTCCTATAGGGTGAAAAATACGGTAACTGCACTGAAAGTTCTCAGCATCCTTTTTGCAAATGTTAATCTTGAATGAGACCAGCCTTTTGTCTCCAGCTAATGAATTACAAGCCAATGGCTAACTTGATTACTTACAAACTTCTTTATGTTAGATTTGAAACACGGGTCTCCAAATAAAGTGCAGACTTTTCTCATCCCGTCTCCCCGAATAGCATTGGACTGTGTGCTTGAGTAATAAAATGAGTTGGCCACTGGCCACTGAACCTGGTGACCACCCCCTGCCACCAGCTCTCCTGTTTGGCACTCGAAAAAGCAGTAGAGATTGCAAGGGGGGGGCGGTGTTCAAAGGTGTAAAGTCAGCAAAGTACTAATTTATAAATTAGCTTACTTAGGTTAACTAATGGCTTTACAGAAGAAAAAATGGAAGACCTTCCAGACTGTATACAACCCTGCGTAATTTTTCTTTTTGTCCTCCCCCCTCCCCCAGCACTAAATTAGAATCATTAACATCTCGCCCAAGTTCTGTTTGTGTGCTACATGTGGGTTTATAAGGCATTGCAGCTGGTGGTTAACTGTTAACAAGCTTGCCTTTCCATGGCTTTTAGCCAGCTAAATTTTGGCAACCACTTGAATGTAATCTTTCATAAATAGGAAGCATGTCTCCAGGCACATACTTAATATTTGCTAGACACTAGGGATGCCAAAAAGGTTAAGGGAGATTGAAGTTTTGGACTTGTGCCTTTGGTTTTTGTGACACCTGATGTGTGCTGGGGCTCTTTCTTAATCTGTTGTGTTTCTGGGATGTCAATCAAACTTAGGCTGGAGTGGGGCAGAGATGGGGCATCTGTGTCCTACCCTATCTGGCAGGAGCAAGGTATGTTGTCACCAAGCCAAAAGCAGTGAAAAGGAAACCCTGACTGATAGATAGATAGATAGATAGATAGATAGATAGATAGATAGATAGATAGATATTGCATATCTATTCTGAGTGGTTCAAGACTAGGCCCAATCCTCCTTACAAGTAATCATCCCCAAATCCTCAGGGGGCCTGTTGTGATGACTTTACGAGACACCTAAAAAGATAAAGTTGCTCATATATTTGCTTAGACCTTGATGCCTCATTTGCAGCAGTGTCTGAGAATGTTAACAGTATCATCTGGTTTGATTTTATGGGGTGGGTTACAGTTTCTGTGGTCCAAGGATGTAGACAAGACTTGTGTTCAGGCATTCAGCTGAATACAAATGTTCACATGAGTCACACCCCAATGTCTCTGCCCACTCAGTTCCTGACCTTCCCCATGTCTGCAGGCTGATTATATTCATGTTTGCTTCATACTCACCTCATGTGACTAGAAATCCTGATAAGGCATAACTGTGCCCCAGTGACCTCTCAGTTGGACCACTGTAATATGTTATACATGGAGCTGCCTTTTGAAGTTAGTCTAGCAGCTTCAGACCTTTGTCAGAGTAAAACTGCTGGAATTATGACATGTACAGCATAGTTGTATATTTTGCAAGTGTTAAAAATTTTGTAAACCTGTTTTTTTATCCTCCAGTTGTCTTGTGTGTTTTGTTTTTGGCAATTTAATTGTATAAAACCAGCAATTTTGCTGAAGAACAGTATATAAATACTTGGGGAAATGCTTTTTAAAAAAATTGAAAATGTGAAAAGCCTTTGACATGATACAGCATGGATGGAGAACCTGTGGCCTTCTGGATGTTGTTGGGCTTCGACTCCCATCAGCCCCAGCCAGCATTGTCAATGTCTCAGGAAAAACAGGACTTGTGAGCCAACAACACCTGGGAGGCTGCACGTTTCCCTCCCCTGTGATACAGTATCTCTGCTGCATGCTCTGTACGTGGGTATTGCATCATGAAAGGATGCTCTTGACTTGACTAAACCTGACATACAGTTTGGCTGCACAAGACTCACATAAGGTGGCTGTGGTGTGGAACCACTGGGAAAGTCCTTACTGGTTGTCTGTGCTGCCATTGGGATACAAGCAGTAGCAGATGACACAGGTGGTGTTGGTGGCATTGTTCGCCTGACCTCTCAGCTTTGGGAGTGGTAAGGTGGGGGAGTCAATGCAGTGCTCCTGCCAGCACATTTGCCCTCACCTGCCCTCCCCACCACCTTGCCCCTCACACTCTCCCAGTAAGCAGCAGTGACTCTGCAGCCTCCGAACCCCACCTTTGCTACTGTATGCAAGGGAGAAACCCCAAAGATCTGAGTCATCTGCTGTGTTGCGTAGAGAGTGGCTTCCCTAGTAAAATGGTGGACAAAGTCACAGAGATGGACAGCCTTTGGCATTCTCGTTCCTTCAGGCGTCTAGATGCCACTTGATGCATTCACAGGTGGAGATGAATCAGCGTACGGGGGGAGGTTCAAAATGTTTCTACATGGTGCTTCGAGAATAACTTGCACCTAAATATTAGCAAGACAAAGCAGATAGTGTTGGACTTTCAGAGGAAGAGAGGGGAACTAGCCCTGTTGAATATCAGGGGGCGTTGTGTGGAGAGAGTCTCCTTTAAATTCCTGGGAGTTTACCTTAGTGAAGACCTCACTTGGAAAAACAATATAACTCAGGTGGTTAGGAAGGCCCAACAGAGACTCCATTTTCTCAGGGCCTTGCGAAAGAACAATGTTAAACAACAATTGTTGACCTCCTTCTACCGGTCCACAACAGAAAGTGTCCTCTCATATTGTATCAGAGTGTGGTACGTTGGCTTGACAGCCACGGACAGAAAGTTTTTACAGAGGGTGGTGAACACAGCACACGATATCATGGGCTGTCCCCTGAGCCCGCTAGATGACATTGCAAAGGATCGTTGCCTTAAGAGAGCGAGAAAAATTCTCAGGGGCGATTCATATCCCGGCCAGCACCTCTTTAATCTTCTACCCTTGGGCAGGAGATATAGAAGTATAATCAGTCGTGTTGTTGTTGTTTAGTCGTTTAGTCGTGTCCGACTCTTCGTGACCCCATGGACCAGAGAACACCAGGCACCTCTGTCCTCCACTGCCTCCCGCAGTTTGGTCAAACTCATGCTGGTAACCTCAAAAACACTATCCAACCATCTCGTCCTCTGTCGCCCCCTTCTCCTTGTGCCCTCCATCTTTCCCAACATCAGGGTCTTCTCCAGGGAGTCTTCTCTTCTCATGAGGTGGCCAAAGTACTGGAGCCTCAGCTTCATGATCTGTCCTTCCAGTGGGCACTCAGGGCTGATTTCCTTCAGAATGGAGAGGTTTGATCTTCTTGCAGTCCGTGGGACTCTCAAGAGTCTCCTCCAGCACCATAATTCAAAAGCATCAATTCTTCGGCGATCAGCCTTCTTTATGGTCCAGCTCTCATTTCCATACATCACTACTGGGAAAACCATAGCTTTAACTATACGAACCTTAATCAGTCGTACCAACTATACGAACCTATAATCAGTCGTACCAACAGGCTAAAAAACAGTTTCTATCTGTGGGCTGTCAGGCTGCTGAATGGAAAATAATATAGTGCAACTGACTTAGGGGTTTGGTGTGTTGTGCAACAAGCACACAGAGTGCAATGAGATTGAGTGTTTGGGGGGGAGTCTCAGTTAATTTCATTGTACACAGGTTGTACATTGACAATAAAGGTATTATTATTATTATCTTGTCTCTCTCTTTTCCTTCCACATAAATCAGGCTACCCAGTACATGGAACTGATTTCGAAAGAAATGCAACCAGTGGCTGGTACAGAAGGTGCTTATTATCGTCGCAGGAGGTTGATGAGACAGCTTCCTATTTATGACCAGGATCCTTCCCACTGCCGGGGCCTTTCAGAGAGTGAAATTAAGTTGATGGAGGACTTCGTGAAGAAATACAAAGATGGCGTTCTTGGCGTCGGGGAAGTTGCACTGCCAGGTCAGGGAGGAACTGCCAAAGATGATGGGAAACAACCTGATAAAGGCATTCCTGCAAGTAAAGAAGTGGTTTCTACCAATGGAACCCTGGGTGATGTGCCTAAAGGGCAGGAATTGGTAAGTATGCAAAGGCTTCCCTGGAGGCGTATAATCGGAGTTGCATAGGAAGGGGTGGAGCATATTTCTGTGTTTGGCCAAATGTGGTTTAATGAAAGAAAACAATCTGTCTGCCAGAAGTGCTTAAAACAACTTAAGTGTATTTTTCGGTATAGACTCCCCAGTAATCTTGGAAATCTTAGTCCTTGAGTTCACGAGGCCATCATGCTCACAAACTTAATTTTGGAGCTTTTTCTGAAAAACCTTTGTAACAAAGTGGTGGCAATGTCTTTTTTTAATATTTTTATTTTCCAAGGATTTTTTAAAATGACAACACTTTTACATTCAATTATACACCAAATTCATCGTGTTTGACTTCCTCCCACTTGCCATGGCTTCCTAATTCAGTCATTCATCATCTTGCATATAATTATTTTTCCTTTGTAATTTTCAAATCTTAATTATAAATATATTGTCCATATTTAACACATCGTAAATGTTACAACAACCCTGCTAATGTTTTACAGTGTTCTTTAACATATTCTATAAATTTTACCCAATCTTGTAAGAATTTCTTCTCATCGTGTTGCCTGATCCTCATGGTAAGCTTTGCTATTTCGGCATAGTCTATCACAGGCATAGGCAAACTTGGCCCTCCAGGTGTTTTGGGACTACGACTCCCATCATCCCTAGCTAACAGGACCAGTGGTTAGGGATGGTGGGAGTTGTAGTCCCAAAAATAGCTGGAAGGCTGAGTTTGCCTATGCCTGCTCTATCATCTTGATTATCCATTCTTCCAAACTGGTGGCAATGTCATGGATGTGTGAATTGGGTGAGCTGGTAAGTTGAATAGGGGGAGCGAGACAGATTGAGGAATGGGTTGGGCAGAAGTGGGTGGAGGACTGCCAAAAGGTGAGCTTGGGGAGTGGAGTTTGCAGGTATGAGCTCCTTTTTATCTTTCTTTCTTGCCCAGTGCTCTATAGCAGCAGTGAAACGTACATACAGTGGTACCTCGGGTTACATACGCTTCAGGTTACATACGCTTCAGGTTACAGACTCCGCTAACCCAGAAATAGTGCTTCAGGTTAAGAACTTTGCTTCAGGATAAGAACAGAAATCGTGCTCCAGCAGCAGCAGGAGGCCCCATTAGCTAAAGTGGTGCTTCAGGTTAAGAACAGTTTCAGGTTAAGAACTGACCTCCAGAACGAATTAAGTACTTAACCCGAGGTACCACTGTATTGGCTCTGAAAGGTCCCCATATCTGATAGTGTCTCAGTCCCTGCTCAAATTTTTGCTAGAGGAAGGTTAGGTGGGGGATTGCAGAGGGCAAGCTATCAAAAGGGGGAATATTACAAACAGTGAAAACCCTTTGCAAGTTCATTGCTAGACCACGTTGCAGTGACTCAGTCTGGGAATGATTTTTGTTACCCATTCTAGGGGGGAAAAATACACACCACCCTTCCTAACTGAAGGCTAAGACTTCCGCTTAAAGGCATTTGTAAAAACCATCTTGGCAAGGGAGGTTTATTTTGACTGCAAGTTCATCCCTCCAAGTAAATACATACCTGTGGTGTTTATTCTCCAGAAGAATTTAATGCTTTTTTTTTTTCCTTTGGGCACCAGTGGAAAAGCTAAATTCTTTGAAAAGCAATTACAAAAGCTCCATTTGTGCAGATGTCGTGAGACTGCTAAACTATGGGGCTGCTCTGCAAAATTCCATGGAAGGTTCTGACATTCTAAAAAAAATGGAACATTTAAGCTTTTGTTTGGATTAGCAAAATGGCACCGTGTTAAGGGCTGTGGGTGGGTGGTTAGATAGATTGCCCTCAGGCTATTCAATCAACAAGTGTTAGGATGTTGATAAAATCTTGTAGAATTTAAAACAAAGTACAATGCAAAGTGACTGCTTCTCACTTTGGTTTACAACTGCAGGTTCCTGGTGTTCTCTCAAAAAAAGATCTACTTTTTAAAACTTCTTCCATGTTCAAATTGTTTAGAATACATCTCAATACTTGGCAGTAAGCGTACCATCACACTGCTGAAATCCCTATAATTTTTATCTGATTATCTTGATTTTTTAAAAAATAAATAAATTAGCAATTACACGTCTACTCTATAATTCTCCGGAAAAATTGAATTGTGTGTGATGTGCCAGCACTTTGCTGTGCCAGGCTGCCATTATGAAGCAATAAGTGAGAATCTGCATTGTTCACAGACTAGTTTCCTTCAGTGCAATAACAACCCTTTTCTATGACACATTGAGTGTGGTCCCTTTGCACGTACAGAGGTTTTGACCCTCCTGTTAAAAAACTTTTTGCTATACACACTTGCATGTTCCCTACTTCTCTGAGAGATGAGGGGAAACCCAGGGATGGTGATAAAAGTTTGGATGGAGTCTTCTAGCATCCTATACAGTATAACAGTTGCTGGCATATTTGTAAATAATTACGTGCAAAATTGCTAATTCTGCATTGGGTTCTCAAAGGAAGAAGCAGTGTACCCTAAGACTAAATCAGTTTTAGCCATCCCTAGCCCAAACACTTTCAGCCCTATGCCTAACTCAAACTTAGCAGTGACCTCCCAACTCTAAGGGAGGTCAGGACCAGTACCAGATTTAAGTATAAGCTAAACAAACTGTAGTTTAGGGCCCCACCCTCTTGCCCCCCCCCCCAAATAATGAGTCTTTGTACATTGTGTTTCTAAAGGAACTTTGTTATTGCCAAATGCCAATGTGTTTGCATTATTAAGTTTGTTATGAATAAAAAATCATTTTAAGTTAGAGCTTAATAATTATTTCACTATAAATATAAAGGTAAAGGGACCCCTGACTATTAGGTCCAGTCGTGGCTGACTCTGGGGTTGCGGCGCTCATCTCGCTTTATTGGCCGAGGGAGCCAGCGTACAGCTTCCAGGTGACTAAGCCACTTCTGGCAAACCAGAGCAGCACACGGAAACTCTGTTTACCTTCCTGCCGGAGCGGTAGCTATTTATCTACTTGCACTTTTTGGTGTGCTTTCGAACTGCTAGGTTGGCAGGAGCAGGGACCGAGCAACGGGAGCTCACCCCGTCGCGGGGATTCGAACCACCTTAATTGTATTTCAGCTGAACAATTACTTTGATAAAATACATATTTTGTTATGTGCAAATGGCTTTAGATACCTATTAGGTCCATAAATTACCATATAGCATATATTCAACACAAAAAACAGCAACAATTTGTTGTTGACAAAGGACAGCTGGACATATAAAGGGCCCCATTACCTTCAGTAGCTTAGGGCCTCATCAAACCTAAATCCAGCCCTGGTCAGGACCAAGTAGGCCTCTCTTTTTGCATCCCTTGCAAAACTACAGGACAGGTTTCTTAATGCAAACTCTGCCAGCTTGTAAAAAATACATTTGACAAAGTGTGCTCTGGTCCACAAATATATCTATCAGTCTTTAATGTGACAGCATAGCTATGCATCTAATTTTTGCATCTCTGCAAAGTATAAGGATTTTTGTGATTTTAAGAATGCAGTCGTTAAGAATACATAGTACAGTTTGGATTTTTAAAAAATCATGTTGCTTAAGTTACAAGTTAACTGCACTGTTGAGTCAATACTGTACTATCTTAGTAAATTAGTCAGATTCACCTGAATGGTTACAGAACATTCTGTGCGCTGGTGGAGAAGTCACTCCTTTGCCCATTTTACCCTGGCTCTGTTGAAAGAAAACGAACTGTGCAAAGAGGACGCAGAAGCATGAAAATCTACAAGCTTTCCATCTACTACTAATCAGAATTCACCTCTGTTCCAGAGCATTCTTTGAAGCCAACAGCAGTCAAATAAACACTCGCTGAAAACGTACCCACATTTGTTCAACCACAAGGACTTCAGCTTTCAAGACATTAGAGAACACCAGTATTAGTGCCAAACACTGAAACCATTTGGATTGGGGGGGCACTGAAGCTTTTTGCTGTTATTCCATAATTTTGGTGGCTCAAGCTTCAAGCATTAAAATCTGAGATAATGGTGAACTAGCACAGTTTATACTGATTTTGGGAGGGGGGGTGGACTTGCCACAGTTCATGGGGGAATTCCTGTTGGACATCTATACAAAGTGCCAGATTTACGTATGAGCTAAACAAGCTATGGCTTAGGCCCCCACTCTCTTGGGGGCCCCAAAAAAATTTAAAGGGGGAAAAACTGGATGTATATTTCCAAAATATGATAAAAAACAAAATCATATATTTACACTTATTATTTCATGCTAAAACAAGTTTCTAGAGACTCGATTATGAGTCTTTGTAAATTGTGTTTCTAAAGGAACTTTTGTTATTGCCAAGTGCCAATGTGTTTGCATTATTAAGTTTGTTATGAATAAAAAATCATTTTAAGTTACAGCTTAATAATTATTTCACTATTAATATACTTCTTTTTAATTGTATTTCAGTTCAACAATTACTTCGATAAAATACATATTTTGTTATGTGTAAATGGCTTTAGATACCTATTAGGTCCATATATTACCATATAGCATATATCCAGCACAAAAAACAGTGGCAATTTGTTGTTGACAAAGGACAACTGGATATATAAAGGCTTAGAGCCTCATCAAACCTAAATCTGGCCCTGTCTATACAATTAAACCTAGGGCCAAAGCAACCCAAAATTTATGCTGCTGCAACTGCAGAGCAACATCCCCAGTCCGGTTCCTTGTAGGCTTGCTATACGTACGGAATTTCCTGGACGTACCTGGAATTCTGCATTCGGAAGCGGTGTCTGGCAGAAATTGGCAAAATGTCCGGGAAAATCCAAGTGTGTGGCAGCCCATGTTGGCGTATTTCACTTTTTGAAATATGGCAAACCTAGTCACTTGCAGGGGACACGGGTGGCGCTGTGGGTTAAATCACAGAGCCTAGGACTTGCCGATCAGAAGGTCAGTGGTTCGAATCCCCGTGACGGTGTGAGCTCCCGTTGCTCATTCCCTGCTCCTGCCAACCTAGCAGTTCGAAAGCACATCAAAGTGCAAGTAGATAAATAGGTACCACTCCGGCGGGAAAGTAAATGGCGTTTCTGTGCACTGCTCTGGTTCGCCATGTCATGCTGGCCACATGACCCGGAAGCTGTACACCAACTCCATTGGCCAAAAAAGCAAGATGAGTGCCGCAACCCCAGAGTCGGTCACGACTGGACCTAATGGTCTGGGGTCCCTTTACCTTTACCTTAGTCACTTGCAGCAGCAGCACCAGGAGGAGGAGGAAATCAATGGTGTCCTGACTCCATAGTGGCACTGTGATCATTTCCGATGCCGGCTGTGACCGCAGCCTGAGGATCCAATGGATGCTCAGCCCCTTCCTCGGCTCATCCCCTTCTTCAGAATGCCCTGTGTCAAAGCTTTCCACCCATCCCCACTAGCAGGGATACTGCAAGCAGGCTTTGCACATGCACACTGAGTGGGCAGAAACAGGGAAGTCTGCACTGGCAAAGTGATGCCTGTGTTACTTGACTTGCAGGAAACTGGCTAAGCTGCCAGAAGCAAGTAGAGGCCTCTTCTCAGTCCAAACCACTCATAACTCGGTGTAAGTGTCTTAAGACTGAACCCACAGTAACTACCTCTTGGAGTCTCATTTTAAACCTCCCGCATTCAGCAAAGCTCTCCCCGCCAGTGCAAAACATCTCTCCGTAGGCCTTCAGTGACGTCGTCAACTTGCATAGCAAGCTCCTAATAAAGGAAGAGGCGAAAGACTGCAGTCTTCAAAGAGTTTAGGGAAATCCATGTACAAGTCTTGGCTTTCCGAGTCCTTTTCTTGAGATTCAGCTTGGGGCTGGAACACAAATATTCCACTGATGCCAAAGCTTCCCTTCACAGGAAAAGAGTGGTTTGTGTGCTTAAGGGAGGGATTCTGTGGGGAAGCTGTTTTTGTTTTATTTTATTTCAGTGGAAATGGAAATGGAAATAAAAAGCTGTCAGTATTAACTAAGGAAATATTCATTGGCATGCAATGTGATAAGCCACATATTGAAAATAAGTTCTCACCGTCGATACTCAAGAGGCGAACAGCAGCCTTTCCTTACGGTTGCAATAGCAGAGACTTAAAAACAAACAAACTAGCCTTATATCAAAAAGAGGCATTTTTTTTTCTTCTGCGTGCCTTCTAAGATCAAACTAGAGCACTCTCAACTGTTAACCATATAGTGTTTAATTGTACTGTTCTTTGAGTGGCTGGGGATAAATAATAAATAATAAATATTATTTATTTATTTATTTATTTATTTATTTATTTAATTGCATGACAGCATGGGGGAAAGTTCATAATGGGCAGAGCAAGCCAGACCCTGAATCTGCTATGCTAGAGGGGGCTTCAGTGGAGTAGAAGCTGTCCAGTTCCACCAGCAAGGAAACTCCATTGGTGAGGGGCACCCCAGTGAGTCTGCAGTGAGCAGGCAAAAGCTGCCACCACCAGTCCGTCCGTCCGTCCGTCCCCCCCATTCAGTAGCCAATAGAAAACCAAAAATGTTTTTTTGCTGCCATGGCTAGCCAGGAATTAAGATTACAGCCCAAGACTATAAAATGCTGAAACAAATACAGTGGTACCTTGAGTTACATACGCTTCAGGTTACATATACTTCAGGTTACAGACTCCACTAACCCAGAAATAGTACCTCGGGTTAAGAACTTTGCTTCAGGATGAGAACATAAATCATGCTCTGGCAGCGCAGTGGCAGCAGGAGGCCCCATTAGCTAAAGTGGTGCTTCAGGTTAAGAACAGTTTCAGGTTAAGAACGGACCTCCAGAAAGAATTAAGTTCTTAACCCGAGGTACCAGTGTAATGTAATAATTCAATAATTTAAGGTGATCGGTAGGATCTATATTTGAATGTCAACATTATAGCTTGCTGAATCTTTCCCCTGGAGCCTTCAACCTCTGTCATTAAATAATTATGTGAAGCTAAAGAGAAGGACGAGGGATGTCTTAGGCCTCAGTTATCTTAGGAGGTGCCCATAATCACACAAGCCCTCTTGAACAACAGCCATACAAGGCTTCACGAATGCTACTAAAAAATTATTTGGCAATATTTGCTAGGAAACAGGATCAAAAATCCCAATAACATTTTATTAAAATAAGAACACGAGAAGAGCTATCTAGTCAAGCATCTTTGTCTCACAGTGGCCAGCCAAGTGCCTGTGGGTAGCATAATATTAACATGAAATTACGATGTTACTTAAAAACAAAAACACTCTTGAATTTTACTTTTGCAGGAGGTAACCATTTTCTTTGCCATGTTGTATAAAGTGCAACTTTTTTTCTAGAATTTGTTTCTATATTCATTTGCCATTTGCACTCATAAATGAGGTGTTATTTTTGCTGCCTTAGCCAAATCTCAAACTTTATTAAGCCACTGTTTCCAGGGAGGGTATATGTAACTTTCCATTTTCAATCCAATAACATTCTTGCAGCTATTAACAAGTAGAAGTTAATAGGTAAATAAGTTATGATAGGTGAAGAAATACTTTCTTTTGTTTGTCCTGGAACTTCTAACATTCATTGGATATCCCTGAGTTCTGGTGCTATGAGAGAAAGAAAAGCTTTCCTCTATCCCCCTTCTCTGGCTGATTTTATACACTTGTATCATGTTTTCTCTAAGCTAAGAAGCCCCAAATGTTGTAAACTTCCCTCAGAGCGGCTCCATCCTGTTTATCATCCCCTTTTCGGAACCTTTTCCAACTCTACAGAATACTGTTTTGATTCATATCCCTACTATTTTTTAAAGCAGACTGTCTGCTATATAGCTTGCTATCTGTGTTGTAATCCAACACGGGAGATCACAGTTGAATTAATAAAACAAATAAGTATTACAAATATGAATCTAATTTCTGAAGACTGTTCTTGCAGTAAAGAATGATTAGTATTTTATTATTTCTATGATGCCTTAACATGACCCAGAAGAGAGAAAGACTTCATTGTAGTCTACATTTTGCCCAGTTCGGTTTTTTTGTTTTGCAATTGAGTTACAATTGGAATACTTGCTGAAATACCCTTAGGGCACGTCAACACGCTTTGCCCTCCCTCTGTAGCCATGGACCAACGTTGTCCCGTTCTCTTGCCAGTGCTGGCGACAGAGCCATGAAGAGTCTTCATGCAGTGACGCTGATTGATGTGTTGAGCTACAGCATGCAATAAACTTGCTGATCAAAATGCTTCCACTTGGAGGGCCTAAGGCATGAGATCCTAAAAGCTGGCCCTGAGGTTAAGGTGAATGGGAGCTGGCTGACACGAAGCATGAAATTGTACCTTTGGCTGTGAATTAGTTGAGCGGTGCTTTATTATTCCTTGCAAAAGGGTGGATGAATATTCATTACGGCCTTACTTTCTTCTTCAGTTCTGCGACCTCTGCAAGCAGGTGCTGCCCTCAGAATCCCCTGTGGTATATGCCAGCAGAGGAGGCTATGATCGCCAGTGGCACCCCGCATGCTTTGTGTGCTGCAAGTGTTCTGAACCACTTGTGGACCTGATCTACTTCTGGAACAATGGGGCCATCTGGTGTGGGCGTCATTACTGTGAGAGCGTAAGGCCACGCTGTGCGGCTTGTGACGAGGTATGACAGCTGGGGAAATGGAAGTCTCTTCTCCTGCATAGCTTATAATTTCTCGGCCTGTAAGAAACTATCAGCTCTGAGGAATTGCGTTTGGCCAAATGCCTCTGCAAAATGAATACTTGCCTCTAGTATATGAGTGCTTTTTGGGTGGGGGTGGGGATTTAGGTGGGTTTGAGGAATAGAAAATGGAACAGGTGAATGGGGGTGGAAACATAACGACTCAAGGAGGAACCTGCTTAGTACCAGGTACAGAAATATAGGGAGTGGTGTGCAGCTTTGAAAAAAGTGTGAGTAGAATGACTTCTGCGTGCACAGCTGAGATTTGCTCCAGAGGGTTGGAGGAAACCCTAGAATAGATGTAGGGGTCAGATGAGGGAAGAGGAGAAGGGGAAAGTCCCATTGCACAGCAGGTCGTTCTGCTTGCACTAAGGACCACGTTAAATTCAACTCAGTGATCTGATCTTCCTAACGTGGTGAACTAAACTATGACTTACCAGAACCATGTCAACATGGAGATGATCTCTCAGCCACTCTACTCCTCCCTCATCTTCTTTGCTCCAGGGACTTTTGGATTTGGATTTGCCTTACCTTGTTATCTGAAACTGGGCTGATACTTAACCTCTCTCCTCACTAACCATGAGCTGTTGTGAAGGTTTGAAATATATTTAAATCACGGAAACCAGAAGCATTTTAAGGTGCTCTTTTGTTGTTTCAGTTTTATTTTAATAAGCAGAGGTTCTATAAAAACTGAAAGCAGAATATAAACATGCCCTACAGCTTTGAATTAGCTAGGCCAAACTACTTCCGTAGTTTATGTTGAGAGGTATCCTCTTTTGGTGTGTTGCTAAATAGTAATGATGCAAACACTGCTTTGTTTTATATGCATTTTGGCTTGTCAACTGCTTTGTTTGTGTGTTGCTTCCATAATGAAGCAGTTATAGGACTTGGCTGGCTCTAGGAAGAAAGTGACATGATAAATGGAGTTGTTTACTTCCACAGATAATATTTTCTGAGGACTACCAGCGAGTCGAAGGCCTCACCTGGCACAAGCAACACTTTACCTGCCTGGAGTGCGAGACCTTTCTGACAGGCCAACCATTCATCCTGGATGCAGCCAACCTGCTATGTACAACTTGTAGCAAAAACAAGCATCCTTAGTCGGCATGAAGTTTCTCAAAGCAAAGTTTTCATTTTCTGATGCCATCCAGATTTGAATCAATGGGATAAAAACACAGGGAAGGGGGGGACAAGTGAAGAAAGTCAATTCATAGCAGCTTTGGACTACTATGGCTATTTACAATCATGTTATCCTGGGAAATGAGGTGGGAAATGATGACAGGGTAGCAAACACATCGGGTGGAAATCTAGAGAACGGAATGTTCTAGTTCTTTCTAGAGAGATATAAACTAATGTTCTGGAAACCAATGCCCATAATGTTCAATTACTGATTGACTGCATGTTACAATAACTAATCAAGGGTCTCTAGAAACATGCAGAATTCTTAATTTTGCTGTCAGGGCTCACTACCTTTCTTGTTATGAAAGTGTTATAGATCAAAACCACCACACTAACTCCAGCCAAATTAGTGGCTTTAAAGAATGGAACTAAGTGGCAAAACGTATATAACCCTGATGTTCACAAGAACCTTCTCTTCTTTGTTGTAATGACCGACTTCTCAGATGCAAGGGATCTGCTGATTAACTTGTGTTTACAAGTCAAGTGCTGTTAAGATTACTATAGTAAACTGTTTGTCTTCATGTTCGTCAAGATATTGGTGTAATAATGGCTTATGCAGGGCGATTGGAACAGATGTATATTGCAACTGGCATTCAAATAATTCTAGCTATAGCTATAGCTGTTTTTAACACAAAATGTGTTTGCCTTAACACTTAGTTTTCAGTGGGCTTTATGGGGATGGATAAATGGTTTGTGTTGGTTGTTAGTCTGTCCCGTATATTCTTTTTCTCCCCCCAATTAGTTTGTTACCCAGTTTCATACCTATAAAAATCTGCCACGTGGAGCAGTTCTATTGCGACAGCCAAGAGACAGGAAGGAGTGATGAGTAACTGGTTTGTGCTCAACAGTTTCTTGACTCTCTTTTAACTCCACTCCTTCTATTTATTTTCATTGAAACTGGAGGATGAGCTCAAATGTTGGCATAAACACACTTGCTCATATGCTTTGGTGACTTAGAAATAATAATGAACCTGGGCATTATGTCAACTCACTTACTATTTGGTCTCAGCTACTGAATCCTATTATAGATATGGAGACCTTGAAGTCCTTCTGAATCTTATTCTGCCTAATGTTTATGATGAGACTCTCATCAGCTTAAACTGTACGATGTTAAGAAAACAGCATGTGATCCTGAACATTATCCAATGCACATCCAACAAGATGTGCATTGACTCTTGTGAGAAGAGTACATTGGAACATGTAAAGTCTATCTAGTTCCTTAGTGTTCATTTGCTTGGGGTTAGCAGCAAGGCCTATATTAGTTGCATGTCTTTATGAAGCTGAAACTTTAACTCGGATTAAGCCCATTTATAACAGATAACCAAGGGAGCCCTCAGAAACTATAGAAACAATGTTGTCATTACTGGTTCTGTAAATATTTGGTTTGGTTGACTAGTCCAGCAACAATCGCCAATGTACTGTAAGCATCTGTCGGGATACAGTGGGAGCAGAAGTTACTTGAGGTGAAGAACTGGAAAATAATTTCAATTAATTCTTCTGATTTGAGACATAGCACATATTAGATGCTTGTATTTTGCTTTCAGACGTATTATCAGTGTGGCTGTTTAAAGAATTTATGGAAACTAGGTATGTACAAAGCATAAGCTTCTCCAGTAAATTTAGTCTTGGACAACGTTTTTTGGCAGCACAGGAAAACTCCATTCGGCCTGTTATATATGCACAGTGAGTTTCTGGGTTGAAAATAAAAACTGCAATCCGTTGATGCAACTATGCTGGCAAATCACCACCAGTTATGACTGAGAAATGTGTTCCATTGTAGTATCTGCATTTGACACTCCAAGCAATGTGTAAATAAGACATAATGGCTTGTGGAAGACAAATACCTGCTCAAGAGCCATTGCAGTGTGTGCCTCTGAACTTGCTTGGGGTGCACTGATTTCAGTAGTGCTTACCTGTGACACCTACCTGTGGCTGTAAATGTAAATACACCAGTGAATATATTCATTTATTTACCCAGCCCCTCCAATGTGAGTACTTAAAATCTGGAGCAAAAATAAAATGCACAGCTTGTTTGGCCAATGGCAGATGATGTGGAAATGTATACTTGAACAGCATTTCTTAGCAGGTGGTCACTGGTAAAAGAAGGAAAAATCCCCACAATGTTATATATGATTTCACCTGGTATAAAAATAATTACTTTAAAACCAATGTGGCACTCTTAACACTTAAAAAAATTATTATTATTTTTAAGAAGCCTATTGAAGTGTCAATACACCTCCAATGCAGACATCTATAGGGATGGTATTTGGGTGTTCAGCCAGTAGAGCCAGTGTGGTGTAGTGGTTAAGAGTGGTAGACTCATAATCTGGTGAACCGGGTTTGCGTCTCCGCTCCTCCACATGCAGCTGCTGGGTGACCTTGGGCTAGTCACACTTCTCTGAAGTCTCTCAGCCCCACTCACCTCACAGAGTGTTCGTTGTGGGGGAGGAAGGGAAAAGGAGAATGTTAGCCACTTTGAGACTCCTTCAGGTAGTGATAAAGCAGGATATCAAATCCAAACTCTTCTTCTACTCTTCTTCTCTTCAACACACATACTCATGCACCGAAAACCTGTGACCATCCAGATGTTGTTTGATTCTTAGTCCCATCATCATTTTTGACCACTGACATGGTTGGTTTGGGCTGATTGTAATTGTAGTCAAACAGTATTTGGAAGGCTGCAGATTCCCCATCTCTGCCACAGAGAGATGGGCCATGCGGTACATGGGTCAAAGGAGCAATAGCCTCATCAAAAGCATGCTGGACTTCCTATAATGCCTCAGAATGGATTGTAAAGATGGCGTCCATGGTTTTGTAGCATTCTGCCACGTAGCAGTCTGTGAAGTCAGCTGCATCAAGTGACTGTATGATCAGATTTGCATGTAATCCCATTGCCCCTGCATCACTCACCATGCCCCCGCGGGTGATGCATCATGCCCCTGGGACGCATGCCAGCCACGCCCCCGCCTGTTCTTCGCTCCAGGGGCTGCAGCATGTTGCTCCGCCATTGACCACAGTGCTAAAAGAAGTAATCCATTGTATAAGTTTGGGAGGATGTCTTAAGGCGAATCACATAGTTCTGATTGGACAGTCTGGGCAATCAGTTTGATGGGGACAGAATTCACCAAACTCTGACCCCCATACAATCCATCCCCCTTTTTCTTTTAATGGGGACTGCAGGTGAAATAGCACTTGGAGAATTATGCCCATCACCTCAGCACAGGTAGTTTATATGTGTATAGTGTGAATAATAAAGAAATAGTCATGTTCTTTAAGTTGTGGAGCTTAAAATATCGAATACTTCCCCTACCATTAACTGACAAGACATAGAAAAAATGTTTCTAAATGCTTAAATATAAAGTATTCGGGAAAAATAAAATGTAAAGAAATGGAAGCCTTTTGAGACTTGTCTTCATCACTGTTGTATCTTGGCCTTTAAGCAACTCAGATGCTTTTAAAAAGTTTTTCCTGAAAGGAATATACTATGCAGAAGGGGCAGAGTCAGAAAGGGGAGAAGAATAATGCTGGCAATGCTTTCACTCTGAGATTTGGAAGGCTGGAGTTCAGGTCTCGGCCCTCATCTTGTCACCTCATAGTTGAGAGAGAAGAGAAAGCAATAATAGATGAGCGGCATGTGCTTGGAACTCTGTCTTTTGGTCACATTAGAATGTGGAATTCATTTAGAGTCACCTTTAAATGTGAACTTACCTGCTTTGCTCTTTTCACAGAACACTGCCATACTTCGAAATATGCACTTCTCTGAATTTTTGCAGCTCTCTAAGCAAGGAATGTGTACAAAAAATAAATAGACTTGAGGTAAAGTGTGAATAAAAATGAATTCATTAGTGAAAATAATGTTCAAAAATGCATTATTTGGGGGGGAAATTGTTTTCCAAAAATATGTATTGCATTGAAGTGTTGGTGCATTTTCACAAGGGCTATAAAAGAAATCCCCCCAAAAAACTTCAAAGCTGCTGTGGAAATGCTGTGGAAATATGAACATAAAGCTGGACTAATGAGAAACTGAAACACCAATGGGGACATATGCCCATCTCACGGAAGATGTGAAAAGATGGAGAGAATGCATGGAAAGAGATACACTGCTCAAATAGGAGACTCCCTTCCCTCACCTCCATCAGACAGTTGCTGAGGGTTCGTGGTGTACGCAGATCAGTTCTGGGACAAACCCTGTTTTTAATAACATCTCACAGCTGGTTCTCTCTGTGTAGTTATACCTAAATTCAAAGATAAGCCATTTTATTTTAAATTCTACCACAGAACCACTCTAGGAACTGTGACGTAAAATACCCAGGCTGTGTATGAATGAGAGGTGCAAAAATTCTAGCAGACCTGTCTTGGACACTGCTTCAACTTAGTGAATAAAGTCTCCCTTTCTATAAAGCAGACATATTTGGTATGTTGCCAGCTATATTCCAAGAGCCAGGCAGAACAAATGCTCTTTATAGTGAAGACAGGAAAAGGCCCTGCAAATTGTTTTCAATCCTCTGAACCTGATTATCCCATTGGGTTTGAAATTCTACTGTTTTTTCCCTTCCTGTGACAATGGAAAATTAAAATTAATGGCCAGTTGTCAGCAACTCTTGTTGATTATTAGTTATATGGTGATGAGAATTCTAAAATTACTCAGAAGGTGAGCCTCTATACTTTTTTTTTTAAGAAGAGAGTAAACAGCAAGTTCTGCACAACAAGGCTACTTACCCCTGTGAAGGAGGGCTTTCAATTTTCTCCATTTTTTATGGTCCTCAGGCTACTAAAAAAAGGACCAATATGACTAACCTTACTGGAAATTAGATTCCTCTTAAGCAATGTTGTGTCAAACAGTTGTTATACCACACTTTCCAGGGCATTTCCCCATAACTTTCTTAAGTCTTTTTTACTTATAAAGAAATGTTTTCAAATGAAAATCAAAAGGAGGGACTTCCCTTAAATCAAATTAGCAAGTACACCAATCCCAGACACTTGGTAGACAACCTCACTGCTTTCTGAACTTCAATTAAAGGCCAAGGGACTGCAGAAAACGTTGAAGTTAAAACAGGCACAGAACCTGCCACCTCACAGTAATAAGGAAAACTCCGAGCTGCATCCAGGAAAATGCTAAAGGAATTCTAAAGTAACCTGCGAATGAGGGAGAAAAACAGAAGATTTGTTTGCGGGGCAAGAAAACTGAAGGACAGATTTTGCCATAGCCATAATCTCTGTACTTTGTATTTCACTTAACTGTCTGCTACCATGTCCTTGCTTTCTGCTTAAGTATTGATGGCTTCTAGTCTTAATGGCTCTCTGCCACCTCCAGGATGAGAGACAGTATGCTTCTGAATAATGGCCGCTGGAGACAACAGGAGAGGATTGCCTCTAGTCTAGCTTCCCAAAGGTATCTGATTAGTCACTGTGGAAAACGGAGTCCTTTAGTAGACAAGCCTATGGATTTATCCAAGAGAGCTTTCCTTATATACTTATGCTTGATCTGAACGCCATTCCTCCAAACTTTTTTTCTGGCTCCCCCAGCTTCCAACAAAGGATTAAAAATACGTTAAAACATTGTCATTAAAATCTTCCCTAAACAGTGCTGCCTTTAGGTGTCTTCTAAAAGCCAGGTAGTTGTTTATCTCCTTGACATCTGATGGGAGGACGTTCCACAGGGTGGGCGCCACTACCGAGAATGTAAACTGCCTGGATATAAACTGCTCCTTCCTCAGCAATCAGGGAGAAATCAATAATCCTCCAAGGATCACATGAGGAGAGCTGCTTGTGAGAGTAAAGGATGGTCTCGCCCACTTTTGGCCAAACCAACCATGGCAGGTGGTCAGTAGAGCTTTGGCCCAGGAATGAATGCAGCCCAAACCTGTTAGCTACCTCTATTTTAGAGACCTTTCGTGTGAGTGTACAGAGATATCTATGACCAGTTTAGATATTTGCCAAGGCTTAAAATTGAGGTCATGCCCTAGATTATGTGTATTTCAGTACACATAAGGTTAAAGCATACTCCTGTCATGTAGCTGGGTTGTTTTGGATTGTCTAAATTGTTAGGAGGACACACTAAATGAAAACTCTAAACCAAACAACAGATTTATTCAGTAGTGTGGAGCACTCTGGGGCAAATTGTGCTGGGGGGCAGGGAATTAAACTAACTGGCACAGCTAAATTAATCAAAGGAAAGAAATGCAATACCCTCATCTGTTTCATATTGGCCACTGCAGACAGGAATTACAACCAGACTCCTTTTTTTTTGGTGCTGTGTGAGACAGATTCATTGCACAGTGAGAAGAATTGACTGATTGAGAAAAGGCTGGTTTGGGTCTCGCTGCAGGTAATTAAAATGTGTGGAAACAAGGAGGTATTAACAGAAAACCTAGAAGTGTTTTTTTAAAAATATTATTTTATTAAGCCGCAGAACAGTGCTTGGTTTTCCACCTGACGCCTGATGGTTTTACAAGAAATGATTTATTGCGCTGAGCTGCGATTAACAATGTATTTTGGAGCCACAATATTAAAAAGAGTTCTTCATAGGCTTTTGGTTACAGCCGATCCTCAGTAAAACATGGCTGGCTCTCGAAGTGTCAGTGGGAGAGCTTGATACCGTTGTAAATATACTGTGTTTGAACATAAAGCATAAAATTTCTAGGAAAGTGAACATCGAAAAGTGTGCTGCAGGGAATTGTCATTTAAAAGCAGTGGTTTGGTTTACAAAAATTTTATCGATTTCAAAAAATGCTAGGTGTATCCAATGCTAGCCCTACTCAGAGCAGACATGTTGGAATTAATGAGCAACTTACCGTAGGTCCATTAATTTCAGTGGGATTACTATGCATGTAATCTAGTTGGAGAAAACGCCGTATCTTGAAAGATCAGTGTGCTGCCATGTTGCTCCAATAAGAAGAAAAGAGGGGGGACTTGCAAACCAAAGGTTTTTGAAGCCTAAAGTCATAAATAGTGACCTGTGCAGGTGAAGAAAAGGCCCTGCCCTTTCTGGATGCTAATTGGTGGTGGGTGGTGCCATTGTGATTGGTAGGACAGGAGGCCAACAGCAGGTGGAGACAGAGCCAACTAATTCAGGTTTTGTACCCACCCACTTCCCCGCTGAGTTCTGCAAGGGCAACATGAGATTAAGGAGGAGAAAAGTGACAGACTGGAATGGATTTAGGTAAAATACAGGCAAGTGGGCAGAGGTCTGGACTACCTGCAATAGGGTTGGGGTTGGAGGGCTGGGCAAAATCTAGGCAAAGAAAAGATGTTGCTAGATGATGCTAACTCCCATCAGCTTAAGCAGACACAGTCTGGCAGTCGAACAGGATCTGAAGGGTTGGTTCCTCATGCACTAGATATGTGACAGGTGATCCTTTCTGAGCATGTGATATCCAGATCAGACTCCTCCCCTCCTCAGGAGCTGCCTTGTGGATGTGTAGTGAGTGATGGGCATGTCAATGTATGCAGTTTTTCCTATGCAAGAGAAGTAAATAAGCAAATCCCATTGTGTCTGGTTCACTGTTTTGATTCTTAGAAGTAGAGCTAATTATGTTCAGATTTTTGGAAGTTATACTGAAGTTGTAGTAGATATTTATCAGCCAACACTGTTAACCGAAAGCCAGAGAGACAGTTTTATACTACTTGGTCTAATCTGTCCTTGGCATGCAAAATTGCTAGACTGCAGTACATCTAAGACAGTGATAAAAAAGTACTCTTTAAAAAAAAAAGTTAGCAAAAGTTCAGTGCAACAGTAAATTATTCAAATAAACATGCTACCGCATGACTTACAGTTATGTTTGTAAACTATGGCTCCCCAACTCCAAATGGACCAGAAGACTCACAAAATAATTGTTTGTTGCCTTTTAATTTAGCCATTGGCCAAAGCAAGGCTTTATTTCACAGGCCTGCAGTAGGAGTTGCTCCATTAAAGCCACACTGTTCTTCTCGAGTGTGGATTTTCCATGGTTGTTTTTCCATAACCCATAACTTAAAACCACATCCCTGGGGTAGATTCCAAGAACAAAAATAAATATTATGAAAACTTAGATGTCTTAACTTGGGAGGGGAAAGCATGCTTTCCGTTAATGAAATGAAATAAAAATTGGGTCAGTTAGGTGTGCCAGCTTGCAGCTTTCGGCCACAGTTTTTAATTCATCTGCAACAGGATCACCCTGCAATCCTGTGGTCTCTGGGAAGGTACCCCAAGGAACTATAGGACAGAAGAGATCTCCTGCTTCAAGTGGAGAGGGAAGTCTGCCTTTCCAGTGGACCTGTCTTCATTATGTCCTGCCACCATTGAGAGTTGTGTCAGCAAAAAGTGGAACTTGAATGGTGGTAGAGGGTCGGGGGAAGGCATGGATCCAAAGGAAGGAAACTAGAACAGCCCTGGAGAATTTTCATCTCACTTCCCACTGGGAGGGAACTTGTTAAAGAAGGGAGAACATGCTCAACAACTGAATATGGAAAAGGACAGCTTTGCCTTCTTATTTGTTTTCCTATATTTATATACCATTTAATACCAAAACAGGGACACGGGTGGCGCTGTGGGTTAAAGCCTCAGCGCCTAGGGCTTGCCGATCGAAAGTTCGGCGGTTCGAATCCCCGCGGCGGGGTGCGCTCCCGCTGCTCGGTCCCAGCGCCTGCCAACCTAGCAGTTCGAAAGCACCCTCGGGTGCAAGTAGATAAATAGGCACCGCTTTCTAGCGGGAAGGTAAACGGCGTTTCCGTGTGCAGCTCTGGCTCGCCAGAGCAGCGATGTCACGCTGGCCACGTGACCTGGAAGTGTCTGCGGACAGCGCTGGCCCCTGGCCTCTTGAGTGAGATGGGCGCACAACCCCAGAGTCTGGCAAGACTGGCCTGTACGGGCAGGGGTACCTTTACCTTTACCTTTACCAAAACAGCTTACAAAAAATAACCAAAAAAGCAAGACATAAACCATAAACATATTTCATCTAAAATACAGCTCACTGTATGACACCAAAAAAAGAAGAAACCAAAAAACAATGCAGCATACTTTTAAAATGTCTTCCAAGTCAAAGAAGACATCTACCATTGTTGTTTGAAGCCCATCATCCTGTACTACAGGAAGGAGGTCCAGAGGGAACTCTCATTTTCATGAAACCATGAAACAGAAGTACACAAGTGGTGGTATGGTCAGTAGGATGCTCAGTTAGGTTTATAATGGGGAAGGTTATCACCTAGGTACCCAAGCCTCAAGATACAGTGGTACCTTGGTTCTCCAACATAATCCATTCCAGAAGTCCATTCTACTTCTGAAACGTTCGAAAACCAAGGCACAGCTTCCAATTGGCGCAGGTGCCCCGGAAACAATAGCCGACAACCGCATTGGATGTTCAGCTTCCGAATAATGTTCAAAAACTGGAACACTCACTTCTGGGTTTTCGGAGTTCAGGAGCTGAAAAGTTTGAGTACCAAGGCGTTCAAGAACCAAGGTTCCACTGTATATCAATGATAAAACCTTGAACATGATTTGTTAGCTAATTTGAAGCCCATGCAGTTCCTTCAGTGCTGGTGAAAGATGTGCATTCACTTAGCACCCTAGCTGCTGAAGTCTGTACATCTGGACCAAGCACACGAGGTTAGCAGGTGTTGGATGTGGTGGCTTGTCTGCTTTGGTTCTCCCTCATCCCCCTCACCCATGCCTTAAGGCTGCACTCCTATGCACACTGAGGGCTCCTCCAGAAGATCTGTGTATTCATAATTCATCCTGATCTGCTTACACAAAGTTAATGTGGTGCTCAGACTGTTTCCGGTCTTTAACGAGCATTTGTTCTAACTGCTGGCTCTGATGCTCAAAGCAGTGGCGGACTTTGGGCACTCAAATTTCAGTGGCACCCTGTGCAACATTAAAATTTGGCACCCCCACACACGGCCTCTTGCACTCTGTTCTAAAGCATTGTGTTGTTGCCCCCTGCAGTGTGGCAACTTGTGCAAGCACACCAGTCACACTACCCTAGAACCGCCTCTGCTCAAAGTGGTGACAAGCAATAATCTCCAGCACTAGAATAATCAAATTTTAATTTGGACCTGATGAATGGGGGAACATCTGCTTTGCATGCAGGAGGTAGTGGGTTTGATTCCTGAATTGCCAGGTAAGAGTGGGGAAAACCCTGATCTGGAACTCTGGAGAGCTACTGTCAATCGGTATCAACTGGTGAGTCGCAGCAGGAGCACTACCACCATGCAAATAGATGATAAAAGAATCAGAATTGGGTCCCCAAATGCATGTTTGGGTTAAACACGAGTCCGTAAAGGATGAAGACTATTGGTATAGTCAGTACTGAGCTCTGCATTAAATTCCTGAAGGCAAGTAGTTCTGCCCCACACATGGCAGAAATAATAGAATACAACTGGAAGGTTCCACCCCACAATCTCCTTCATAATGATTGACATTCTATCATGTCAGTGCAACGTTTGAGAGCAAAGCCAAGCTATAAGCAGGAAGGCTCCAGTTGAAATCTGAGCATAGCCATGAACTCACTGGGTAGCTTTAGCCTCACTTCTCAATCTGTAATAAGGCAATAACTGACCTCCTTTGCAGAATTGCTGTAAAGGTTATTGACATTCTGTATAGAAGCACTCTGAGAATCAAATATAATGTAAACTGTATTTTGCTTATTATTTTCTATCAGAATCACAAAAGCCTGATGACAGTGCATTAAAAGATCGAACATCCCTAAGGAGCAATTGTCTGTCCTTGCTTAGGTTGCATAATGCAGGCAGACAATTAACGAGCTCTGGGCATTGACCCAATTGGCTCACATCAGTTGCACATTATGGCAATCAGCACGCACCCCTTATCATCCTCAAAGCACTCTTGACCTCAGACTCTTAAAGCTACAGCCAGCCTTCATGGCTCTGCAAGAGGTACTGCCCTAACTTTTGCTCACTCCCACTGGGATAGTTCCTTTCATTCAGTCAAATATAGGGTGGAGCACATGAAATGTCCTTGCCTTCCTCCAAACATCTGGCTATCATTACTGCACTGCGCTGCTCTGAATTTAAAAGAAACGGAGACAAGAACTTTTGTTTTTAATCAGGGATGTGGTGGTCCCAGCCATTCAACATTGAGTATGTCCAAACAATCTGATGTCTAATGGCATACACATCAACTGATACAATCGTGAACACTAGCACATGTGCATTAGCATAGCATGCAAAGCAATTCCTATCACCACCACGATGGAGAGATGAGTTTATGCTTTTACTCACTCGGTCTAGTTTTTAAATGTAGGCACTCTAGGCCTGGATGATATATCAATATCTCATCCAAAACTGGTTTGAAGTCCATATCTTGATATCGGTTTTTATAGTTTTTGACCTTCCAATATATTGTGAATCACAAGATGTGGTTTTTTTGGGAGGGGGTGATATTTGTCAAAACCAGTTTCAAGTCCATATCATGCTGTTGGTTTCATAATTTTTGACCTGGCAATATACCACAAATCATGATGTGTGTGCTATGCAAAAATCACCATCTGGGGAAAACTGTGAAGCCAGCCAATGCCTCTATATACAGTGGTACCTCGGGTTAAGAACTTAATTCGTTCCGGAGGTCCGTTCTTAACCTGAAACTGTTCTTAACCTGAAGCACCACTTTAGCTAATGAGGCCTCCTGCTGCCGCCGCACTGCCAGAGCATGATTTCTGTTCTCATCCTGAAGCAAAGTTCTTACCCCAAAGTACTATTTCTGGGTTAGCGGAGTCTGTAACCTGAAGTGTATGTAACCTGAGGTACCACTGTAGTTCCATTCTTATTTCAGACATTGTTCTATATTGGTATATTGAAATGTTTAGCTGTTGAGGTATCACAAAGTTGAAAACCAAATATCGCCCAGCCCTGCTATACAGCAGCCTTCTACTACCTGGTGCCTTCCAGAAGTGTTGAACTACAACTCCCATCAGCTTGGTCAGTGATGATAGGAGTTGGAGTCTAGCATCCTCTACCCCAAAGGGATCCATTCCGATGCACAAGAGTTAGAATTCAAACTTACTGATTATGAAGAATTAAGTGAGATACTATCAGAGTGCTATTTATTTAAGGAGCATGGCAAAATGTGAAATTATGTTGCTTGTGCAAAAAGCCTCCATTCTGGATTTTGCCTGCTTTCACAATAGCTTCAAGGACAGCAATATAGTCCCAGATACTAACAGAGCCCTGCTGTTGTGCCTCCACACCAATAAGAAGATAAAGCTTCCAGCAGCAGCTCAAGTAACAGAAAATGCCATCTGCCCCGGGAAACCGAAGAAGGCTAGGAGAAGATGATAAAGCAAAGAAATAAAGCTGGAACATGCACGGTTTCATATCAACTTCCAAAAACATCTGAAATGTGCTTTCATGGCAAAAGAAAAAGAAACATTCTTATGTTCACTTCTAGTAGTCCTTCTTTGAACCAGCACATGTAAGGAAGTGAGGAGAAAAGCTTTTTTTATTTACCACATTCCCTTGATCCTCCCCATTTTCTACTTCTACAGATAAGTCAGTTTCAGGCAGTGGGGAATCTGCCAGAAGGACAGGACTAAAACAAATATTTTGATAGCTAGAGCTTGGTCTAAACTAGTAAGGTTGTAAATGCTGCTACCATAAATAAGTTATTTTGGCTTTATCGCAGTGAAATTTCTGAAGCGTACAACTTCCAGAAAGGTAGCACCAGGGGAGTGGGGGTGGGGCTACGAAGATCAAATTATACTGTGGACTCAGGAGAGAAGGCATTCAAACAACCAAGATGTGAACTGGTGGTGTGAGATGACAGTTTCCTTCCTTGGTTTGCTAGAGCTTGCCGTTCACTGGCTCAGAATGGCTAACTGCATAAAACATGAGACTAAACATCTTAAAACAACAATCCAATCATAAAATCCTAATGGTAACAACAGCAGTTGGCATGGCACATAAATCATATGCCAAATAAAACGTGAACCTCCAAATACCTAGCAGAACAGACCAGCCTTTCAACGCTGCTTATGAAAATTTAACAGTGATATACCTATTAGTTCATCCTCCTGAACCGGGAAGTGGCCCTGGAACAGTTGCAGAGAAAGAACCGCCCTGCTTTAAACAGGGCTTCCTCTGCAGATTAGGCTGACAATAATTACGACACCATGCTTTGAGAGTGTGGTAAAGTGGGAGAATCTCATGAAGGTGATGTTTCTTCTTTTGCCAGAAAATAGCCAGAGAGATAAGGGATTTTCTTTAAAATTCCTTCTAGAACAGCATGTTATTAAGGAACACAACTCTCACCATAAATCTTTCCAGGTGCCCTTTTAACAAACTGTCTGCAGCTTAGCCCTCAAGAGATCCCACACAGCTGGGGGAACGTCTAACAATGCAATCCTGTCTTTTTCTATTCTTTGAGACCATGGCACTTATTCAAAGTTTAATGACTATGGGGCTGCACCCTAAATGATCCCAACATGTAGACAGAAACAATTGTGTGGCTCTTCTCCATGGAATGGGCAGTGCCCTCCCCGTGGGGTACCAATGCTACGGAAAAGACCCATGCAGTTGATGGCGCTCACATGACTGAGTTAGGGTCACGGGTGGCACTGCGGTCTAAACCACTGAGCCTCTTGGGCTTGCCGATCAGAAGGTCGGTGGTTCAAATCCCCGCAATGGAGTGAGCTCCCGTTGCTCTGTCCCAGCTCCTGCCAAACTAGCAGTTTGAAAGCACATCAGTGCAAGTAGATAAACAGGCACCACTCCAGCGGGAAGTTAAACGGTGTTTCCATGCTCTGGTTTCGCCAGAAGTGGCTTAGTCATGCTGGCCATATGACCCAGAAAAACTGTCTGCAGACAAATGCCTGCTCCCTCGGCCTGTAAAGCGAGACGAGCGCCGCAACCCCATAATCGTCTGTGACTGGACTTAACTGTCAGGGGTCCTTTACCTTTTCCTTTACATGTCCAAGTTATTTATTTACTTATTTTAAGTATCTCCACTCTGTCTTTCCACTTTGAGAAGTTCTTGAGGTGGCTCCCAATATAGAATTTAAAATCCCGACGAAAGATAACATTTTTAATTTTATTTAAAAAAAAAAAATTTGAAAACCGCTGAGCCTACATTGCTATCATTATTGAGGCAGCAACATCACTACAATAAAACAGGGAGAGCCATTAAAAACTCAGCCATTGTGGTGCCTAAAATATAATAATGGTGGTATCAGGTGTATCCCCCAGAAGCCACAATGGATGTGTAATACCTACCTAAGCTCCAAAGGCAGCAGAAGATGAAGCCCCCATCACGTTTGATCCACTCACAGATAGATAACTCCTACACAGCTAGGAGAACATTCAAAGGCACTCACGTCTACCAATAATTGTGTAACTGTGTTTTTGTGCTGCAGTCATGGGAAATACAACAGGAAGCTCAAGTACAGCCTACCTATAAAAACGCCGCCGCCACAAACAGCATGTGGCACACAGAATTTGCATAGCAGCATTTGAGGAAAATGGTTGAAAACTGCCAGGACTTATTCTACACTTGCCCTAAGACTGCACTTAGAAAATCCTATGCATGTCGGCTCAAAAGTAGGCCCCATTCAATGCCTGAAACAATGAGAAGCTGACTGCTGATTTCTAAAATGAAAGAGGGTTGGATTTTAACGCCTTGTCCAACTCCTTCACAATAAAGATTCTTTCTCGAAACTTCTCTAACACTTTTTCTTTATGATACCCAGAAAGCTGAAGGAGTAATTATGTACTTTATTGGTATCGTTTCCGGATTTTTGTTGAGAAAGTGGCATTTGATATCACTCTGTGCTATCGCTACAATAAATGAGATGTTTACTGTTCCGACTAACAACCAGCCAGGGTAAAGAAGGTTTCTGAATCAACTGCTTTGTGGATGATGTAACCATGTTTTGTTTCACTAGGAAGAAAATGTGCATCTTCAGAAGGAAAAAGCCAAATATGGCAATAAATTAGACTGAAGCTATGCCCTAAAATGGGATTTTGGACTGAGATTAATTAGGACAATTCAGAAAGGGTAGACCACATTGTAAATGCAAAATCCCTTAAATGTATTTACTACTGGACAGTTGGAAGCGGGAGGGAACCCACTAGGCTTTGGAAAGGGGAAAAACAAGCCCAATTCAAGGAAATTTTCTCCACAAAAATGAACTATGTCAGGAGGTCAGTATGTGAAGAATTTCAGAGCTAGATGAGTGGATAGACCAATACAGGAGATGTTTCACATGGCTCTTCTTTATATTTGGCATTTCAGGACTGGAAGAAGGAATCCTTTTAACATAGATTTAGGGGCATTTCTGTGTGTTTGAGTTATTTTATTATAATTCTTTTTTATTCAGTATGGGGGTTGTTGTGTGGATACTGCTCCACACAGCAATAAAACAAACATTCCTGTGATCTTCCCACATGATGGTATGGTATGTTGTTTTTTAGCAGAGATTATCTGTGTGCATGTGTGAATCAGCCCAGGAGTAAGGTGTTGCTCTTATTCACTAAACCATTTAGCACAAAACTGTAGTTTTTCTCAATCTGGAGTCATTCTCGCTCACCCTGAACATGCTGCTTCCGGACCACATTGATCTTGGGTGGGTGTGGTTACTTGACAACAATTTAAAATCTTCTCCTTGGTTGGGTTACCTTTGCCTTTTCCTCCCTAAACATGCCCCAAGTGAAGGAAAAAGGAAGTGGCAATATTGGTTTATGCTCACCCATAATGCCATTGGGCAGGTGTGGATACACTACCCATTGCTGAGACTGCCTGCATCTGTTTCCATACAGACATACTGTGGGGTAATGCCAAATCAGTCTGCAATGAGCTTTTATTTTCAGAATGAAACCCATTGTTCAAAAAGTGCTTATGCAATATATCTAGATTGTTTGTGGGCTATGTAGAAAGAACAAGTACCCAGTTCCCATTGATTCTAAAATAAAATGCTGTGTGTGCACAGCCCAAGAAAAATGAGATAAATCCAGATGTTCAGTGGCAAAGAATGTAGGGTAGTGGAAAATGTTTTCCCCCTCATACACCATCCCTTCTCTCACCAGGCACCTGATTCACCTTTACTTCAAAAGTCACCAACTTGCCTTTTCACATTGATGCTTGATGTTCTTCAAAAGCTACAAGCAGTCTTGTGGAACACATTTATTATGGCATAGGTATTCATGGAATACAGTCTTCTTCTCCAGACACATGAAATGTTATTGTGAGTTACAGGCATAGACTTCAGCATTTTAATAGATAAATATGCATGTTCACATTCTTATTGATTAATATTGACTACAAGATGAAATAGGCAAAGGAAAAAGGGGGCAATAACCCATCTTGAGAATATCTCTTACACCCTGTTAAGGACCAAAATGAAATTATCCATTTCTAGATTCCAGGGAGAAAGTGTTCTGAGAGCACGCAAATATTATTAACCAAGGGGAAATCTGATATCCTTTGCCTGAAAGGCTCCACCTCTGAAAAGAATTTCCTCAGGATCTTAACAATATTTTGCTGCCCAGGCAAGAGGGAGAGTCCCTTATAGCAATCCAGTCAAAACACCTCAATAGAAAGGGAATTGGCTTCCTCTCTTTTTGTGATATGTGCATTTTCACTATAGGCTACAGGAGACCATGCATAGAAAGCAGAGCTATGGTAATTAATTTATCATCCTTGTTAAATGAAATCACATCTTTGATGTTTTACTAAAAGATTTAATATTGGAATAAGCCCAATGGGGGAGGAAATCAGCTGGCCAAAGAAACACATGGTTCTGGCACTTACAAAAAATTAAGTGTGTTATTAATGGATTTGAGAAGAAGGGCTTTCCTTCTTCACCAGTAATAGGATCAGTGGAGGGAGGAATTACAATTCAATTACATACAGCACAGGCTGAAATGCAAAAAAAAATTAGTCATTTTTATTAAATATGATACATTTAGGTAGTAAAACGTTATGCCAATGCATAGAATAGACAACTTAGATTGCAGGGTGGCCTATAAATTGTTATGTAGCAAATACATATATGAAATAATACTTCCCACAGGGAGTGTGTTCCATTGGGTTCTGAGGTCCTAGGTCAGGCCTGTGTAACATGATCCAGTAAAAGGAATCCAGTGATAGTGTCCAGATCATAGAATTGTCACAAGGGAGTGCACACATCTAACAGCCCTTGTCTTAACATCCCTCACAGTCCACATCTCTGTCATGCAGTGTTTTTTTCTGGGGGTACACAGGGGTATGCATACCCCTAAACATTTTGTGAATCTAACAGCAGAAGAATTTAATTCTTTTTTTAAAAAATAGTTTCTTCTCTAGCACAGTGAATCATCAGTTCCATTGCTACCCCAGATGGCGGCCTCATTTTCTGTCACGGTGTTTCCTCAGTCTCAGACGGAAGCGAGCGTTTCCTGTGTAAAGCAGGAGTTGGAATCTAGCACTTCCAATGTGGAAGTTACTGTGAGCTGTCAGCTGTGTAATATGAGGTAATGCATGTTCTTTGTACTTTTCTCCATTTATTGTATTTGTTTTTCCCAATTTGAACTATAAAATGGTGATTTTCTGGAGTCAAAATGAGAGTACCCCTAAACATTTTTTTTAAGAAAAGAAAATGCAATTCTATCAGGAATCTGTCAGGCATGAGTCCCTTTCAGGCATCGGTGACACCAAACCAACAGAAGACACCAGGCCAGAAGAGAAGACCACTGTTTGAGTTCTGTCAGGGAAGGGCTGTAGCTCCATGGCGCAGCATCTACTTTGGATGCAAAAAGTCCCAACTTCCATTCCTGGCATCTCCAGGTAGAGATGTTAAAGATTCCTGCCTGAAATCTGGAGGGCCTGGAGGGCCACTACCAGTCAGTGTAAACGACAGGGAGCTAGATGGATCAATGTCTGTCTCAAAATAGTTTCCTGTGTTCCTACGTCTCTTTAACGTCTGCTGCAACTTTTCTAAGAGATACCTTCTTTAGATGTGAGTGACTCTTGCTGTACCTTTTCTCATTGTCTATGAGAAAGGGCCAGTGGCGTAGCGTGGGTTGTCAGCACCCGGGACAAGGCAAGTAATTTGCGCCCCCTAACCCGTGGATTTGCGCCCCCTAACCCTAACCCCCAGATGTTGCGCCCGGTGCGCCCGGCCCCCCCTGCACCCCCCACGCTACGCCACTGGAAAGGGCAGCCTCCTCAGTTCTGCATGGTATCTCACTGCCATGGATTCCAGAGTTGCCTGAGAAAGCCACTCCCGACCTAAGGAGGGGGGGTTGCGGGCTCACGCCCCCGTCTACAGTCTTGCGGGGCTGGCGCCAGCCCCGCGGGACTCAGGGATTCCCATTCTCATGAATAGTCATCACCCACAGCGCTGGCGGTAGGGGTGGGCTTACTAAAGGGCATTTAAGGTCGGGGCAGCCCTGGCTCGCCCCTTTTCTTTCCTTACAGCAGCTGCGGTTTGGATCTTCGTCTTACGGCTGCTTGTTTCCTTGTTGCTTTTTTGGTCCGCATGTTTCATCCTTTGTTGTTTCAGGTTTCTTCGAGTGGGGGTTCATTCAGCTGCGCCATCCACTTGGAGGGTATTTTTGAGCCGCAGAAGCCTTCCTTTTAGGGTTATACTGGCTCCTTAACCCCTTGGGGAGCGCCTAGGGATGTGCATCTCAGGGGCTCCCCCTGTTGGTGCTTAACCCTTCCCGGTTAGTCCGGATAGTCTGTTAGGGCCAATGCCTAAAGCCAATACCACTCTTACCTGTAATCAATAAAGTTGTGGCCATTTTTCGCCCATTTAACCTAAATTCTGGTGTACGGTGTCTTTATTTACTCCATCTGTGGGAGGGGGCGGGAATCGCCACGCAAGCTGGTAATACCTCACGAGATATTTATTCCCACAGCTTATCCTCCAAGATTTCGCAGATGAAAATAGAAACACTCCTGTGTATGTGTAACATCATTACTCCCAGACTCGCTGTCTGAATGGCTTCACCCCTCCTGCTATAATATATTGCTAAATACCTTTTTCTGCCTGCTGTGTGTATTCATTAACTCTGCAATAGCGTGCACTGCTTTGGCTTTTGAAGCCTGGTATCAGAGGATGCCAAATTGAAGGTGCAAGTGGGCTTGAAAAACAGTGTAGGAAGTAAAGATGTGTTGTCTTATGATCACAGCATTATTATTACTTTTAAAAAAGATATTTAATTTCACAATGCAGCTTCTTTACAACTCATACATATCCAACAACATTTATTACTGTATTTGGTTACACAGTTAACAAACATTTTGTGTCACGTGCATAATCTTGCCTAATTTTTATTTATTTCTCACTCCATATGCTCCTTTATTTCAGGTAAAAGAAATGCGCTTAATGGCACCTTAAGGCTAACTTTTTAGAAGCTTTTTATTATAAAACGGCATATATTTTCATAAATGGCAACATATCATATGTTGAGCTGGAATTAGGGAAAATAAGAAAAGTCTGTAAAAAGCTGACTTAGAGAACACGTTTAGAAGTTCTTAAAGGGACTGTAATAGTGCAAGTTATGAGAAATCTTTATAATGTGCAAAGAAACCCTAATCCAAGATTAATGCTGTTCTTTATTTTGGTTCACCACCATATAGTACCTGTTTGAAGTAGCTATTAAATTTACATATATAATAGAACGTTTGATGCTGTTTCTGGATGTATGTCCTTTGAACTTAGCTGTCAGCAAATTTATGGTTCATCATTTCTTCATAAAACACACTTCTTTCACTCTCTGTATTAAAATTGTGGCTAGATGGTGAAGCAAGGTTTTAAGCCTATTGCTTTTAATGAATTGACTTCATACACTGACAAACTGTCCTCTGTTAATAGGTTGCAAATGTAAGAATGGTTATTTGAAAGAACAATTCTTAATAAACCTGATTAGGACCTGAGCGGTATAATTTTAAAAATAACAATGACAAGATAATAATAAATGCAAGAATGATGCCATAAACACACACACACATTCTGCATAGCCTCTACTCTGGTGTGTTTTTGCTACTAAACCAAAACAATTCAGGAGGTTGGTTTTTTTGCCACTGCTTCCCTCTAGTGGACAGTCTTCGAAAGGGAAAATTCTCAGTCCTTTCCTAAAATAAGCATTAATAGCAGTAATCCTGCATAAAGCATTTAACAAAGGTTTGCTGTTAGTGTAAATATGATTAATACATTAAAGAAGAAACCTATCAATGAAGCACCCTATTTTTTTCATCTATATCATAAAACAAGATAAAGTAGGTAAGCAAGACAAGGGGGATTCACATAATACAAATGTATACAATACTCAATAAGGGAGTTTTGGTAGGTAATTTTGTGACACATGAAAATAACTACTTGATGCATGTGGAATACTGGAGATTGTTTTGATGGTTTCTTGGAATGATTGCTCATAGTTGGCCATGCATTTTTGAAGAGTAAACTTGTATCAGAACTGCACTTCAATAGAGTCTCCTACCTTTTGAGAATACTTTTTTCTGCAAAGCATACTGGTCTCTGAGATCCAGCATGAAACCTCAGTTTTCCTCCTCACCATGGATCCCATCTTCCTTAAAAACTATTTTAAAACTAAAACTACATGCACGTACTGTAGACTAGGGCTGCCATACGTCCGGAATTTCCTGGACAAAAGCTCAACAACTTTTGTGTCCGAATTTTCCCTTTTTGAAATGTAGACCTAATGATGTTCCCATTCTGCCCAGTACTATAGCCCAATCATTAATCTAGTGTGATTTTGAAGCATAAGAAAAAAATATACTCATACAAAAAATACAAATATACTCATACAAAAATATATTCTACACAGTGTAATACACTCTGCTAACGTAACATCTTTTAAAGTCCAGCTTGCATTTGAGCCCTTCCAAGGTAAGTGCTACATATTTCCATATATTTTAATAAGCCTCTGAGCAAGATCTAGCAGTCTTCTTTGGCCTTGCCCACTAGTGATCCCAAATCAAATGGAAGAATCTCAATTTCAAATCCTTGCAATTAACATATTGGACGGCATACAGGTCTGAGTAGACCCACTGAAATCAGTGGACTTGGGTCCCTTGGTTTCATTGGGCCTATACTGAGTATGACTTAATTGGACACCACCAAGAATATACAGTACAGCCTTCAATGGATACCAGTCATGATGGCCATGGTCTACCTCGATTACTGCAGGCAATATGCCTTTGAATACCAGTTACTGGGAATCACAGATGGAAAGAGTGCTGTGGCACTCAGGTCCTGCTTCCAGGGCCTCTGGTTGGTCATTGTCAACCAGGTCTTTGGCCTGATCCAGCACCCTCTTATATTTTTACCCACTGTATTCCATTTAAGTGCTTTTTCTCCTCCATAGTTTATTCCAACATTTTCTTCCTGGAGTTCTTCCTAGTTCCATCACTCCGCTACCCAATTTCTCCATCTATGCAATAAATTTAGCAGATGCTTAGATCCCAGAAGGAACAGTATTAATAATGGCTGAAACTGTAGTGTAAATACAATTAGGTTATAATAATCGCTATGTCTTTTGGTGGCCACTGTGGGCAAGCGAAATAAGACGGGGCTACAGATGGGTAAAAAGATGAATTGATTTGTACCCACAGACACCTGTGGATAATTAAGCAAGATGAACAGCTTGCTTCGTACTAGGAATCCTCCTTGCAAAGTGTCCCACTGTCAGATGATGGTACAGCCACAGCAATACCTCTCTGGATAGTCCAGGGCATGGACCTTGTTCTCCATTCCATAGACGTAATACATGTATGTCTTCTCAGAATACTGGTAGTGGACTTCTGTGACTGGAATTAGCTCTATCGTCTGCCGCTGAGGGACAAAGACAGAACAAGAAGTTATTTGTTTGTTTCTAAAATGTCTTGCTTGCTCTTAACCACAAGGTCTCAGGTCTACTTATAAGAATCAAATATACAATTTCAAAAACAGCTAAAAGTGTTACAGTTATACAACACATTAAAAACATTTGAGAGACAACAGAAAAATATGAAATTAATGAAGTATGCAGAAATGGCGAAACTTACCGGAAGAATAAGAAATCAAGACAATAAACTCTTTAGAAAGGAATTGAAATGTTTTATTGAGTATTTACAAACATACTGTAAACAGATTATTGGCAAGATTGTTGTATAGACCTGCAATTTCAAAAGTGTTTATGAGATAAATATGAGAATAGATAGATAGACAGATAGATAGATGATAGATAGATAAGATAATTTGAAGTATGCAGGAAATTACAAAAATAAATGCAAAGAACCACAGAAAGAGGGGGAAGGGAGTTGAAGTTTGAAATGTTAGAACATTTGTTGAATAATTGTTGTACTGTGTATTAACTCTCTCTCTCTCTCTCTCTCTCTCTCTATATATATATATATATATATAATGAAATTTTACATAGGATTGAATCTGCATGGCACGATTCTTTCTCACAGAAAACACCCATACCAATATATCTTTTTTCCCCAAAACACTTAGAAACAGAGGAGGTGGGATACTTGGTGTAAACATAACTAGTATGTCAGTTCTGGCCTTTGGCACCCGAGACATCTGTTTTGGGGAACAACCCTTTTCCTGTGACCCTTTAAACTGTTTTTCATACTGAATTTTAAATTGTTGTAACCCACCCTAGGGCCTGCTGGTGAAGAGTCTGGTGATTAATTTACTTAATAATAACAGCTGCTATTGACTGTACGGACAGTTTTGTGGACACACACACTTGATTCCTGTGCCTGCAGCCTGAAGTAGGACAGTTTGGCAACAGAGATACCATGTAAAGCTGTAGATCATCCCTCTACCTGCCAAGATGCAGCTGGGAAGGTGAAAATGCCAAATCTGGAAGGACAGGAGGGAATCCTACTTGACTGACACGCAGAAGTGGACATGGCTGTATATGTGATTGGAATGGAGGCAGAACGTGGCCTGTTTCAGCTTTTACTAGGCCAGGATTACCGTGTGTTATACAATATGCATGTACCTGACCTCTACAAGTGTGCTTCCTAACATCATCATACGTTAATTTTACCCCACCCCTCAAACGTAGATTTTATTGATGGGGCCCTTATGTGTGGAAGAAAGGTTTATCACAGCAGACGTGTATTTTGTAAGTGTCCCCTCACAGCATCATTGTCTTGAACATACCACAGATCATATTTATACATATATTCTTTGAGGCAAGTTGCCTGGAGACCTGCTAGGTGACAAGTGACTAATAAGTAATAAATAAGTGAAGTTGAAGCAAGCTAGAAAAACTTACGCATGCACTGTTGTGGCTGAATGCAGCCTTCCAGCGCTGCTCCGATCATGTTAGGAGCTCTCTAAGGTGACTGGAAAGAGCCTGCAAGGTGGCTGTGTTTTATACTTGTCTCTCCCAACCCTAAGCTAACATTAGAAGTTTTCTTCCATAGTGGAAGAGGGCGCAAAGACTGGATGGTTATTTCATTCGTAAATATGAACTTCATGCCTAAACTCCAGAATTTTCTACAGGGTTATTGCAAGAACTCCTGAGATAATGCATCAAACTCCTGCATGTTTTATGTGTTAAGGTTTATTATGATGATGATTATTATTTCTCAGACATAGTCTGCTGGTTATATTTTAGCAATGAGAGAGTTTCGGGGACAACAAATTGGTTCAATTGATTCATCAGTTGAAAACATGCTTAAAAACCAAGCAGTTAGTCAAAATATTTGACTACATAATTCCTTTACCATTGAGGCTGGGAATGAACCCTTTATGAAGGGTGCAGAAGTTAACTAGCTGTGTAGATGATATGTTGTCTCTATGCCACCTGGTGCTAAAATGAAATAGTGCAGCACGCTATTACAATACAATGTGATTCCATACAACAGGTTCACTTTAAGTATTAGTATTTCCCTGGAATTGTGGCAAAGGAATCCCTCAGGAACACTGAGTAACGTTGAGGTCTGTAGCATGGCAGCAACCTTAGTACATTTTTCAAAGGAGTATTAAAAATGATTATCAGTTAAGAATTGCTCTTTCACTACAAAGTTTTTCAGCTCAGATCAATTGGCTTGTATAATTGGCTTGTATTCAGAATTCCTGTGAGTGGAACTGTACTCATAGGATGTTCCCACCATTGGAAACAGAATGGGGCAAATGATTTCTGCCTATTCCTCATCCCCCGCCCCCCATAAACCTGCTCAAAAGTGTTGGGGAGACAGAATGGAGGGCAGCAGAATAGAAATCACCTCCCTCCTCCTGCTCCAGCAGCAGCCTTCTCTGACCTCGATGCCTCTCGCAAAGAGAAGGTGCCTTCCCTTTCACAGATTATGATGAACAACAGATAGATTCATATAGATTCAACAGCATAGAATCAAATGTGAAAGGAAAGTTGACCAAAACAAAAACAAAAACCCACACATATTTGATTCTCTGAAATTTCCCCCCAGTTTCAAAGTTCCCAATATTTAGCTGGGGTTAAATGTTTGTTTAAATAAAAATCAAAGAAACACATGTCTATTGCGTATACCTGTTGCAGAATGCGGGATGTGTTGGTGAATGTGGCCCTGTGCTCTGCGATAGCTCTTTCAGATGCCAGAGAGATCTCAGGGTAAGGGAAGTCAAGAAGGGGATACACCTGCAATTTAAAAAGAGGCAATCAGAATCATTCTCACCCTACTTCACCCATCTCCTTTCTGACCATCCCCACCTATCCTCCCATTTAACCCAAATGAGTTAAGGTAATGGCCATTTCACTTAGTCTGCTGAGGCACTGTGTATAATGCATTGTCTAGCAAGATGAAATAAGAGCAACCAGCCACTTTTCTAGTCTAAGCCTGTCCATCACTTTCATCGGTTGCAGGGGATTTGCTCAGCATCATGCTCTGTTAGAGTAGCATATCAGGAGCTGTAGAACCAAAGCCGTATCATTTACATACTATGAATATGAATGAGATGAACATGGTGGATGCGAAATTGCTGGATGTGGTGCATTTTATTCTTCCATTCTGGAATTGTTAATACCAATAGGAAGAACACTGAATCTTCATCAACTGCTCTCAAAAGGCAGACATAGAAATCATAATAGATGATCACCTAATAGCTGAGCTGAGCTTTCGTAGTGCCTGAGTCTTTGGTATATAATATTGCCATTATGTTTTCAGATTTATCTCTACCAGCAAGAGGAAGAAAAACATGCATGTAAAAATGGAATGTGACATTATCGGAATATGGGAGAGATGCGGCGTGAATGTTATCTATAGAGAGCAAATGCATTGAACAAATACCTAGTGACATACTGGTGGCTTGCTATCAACATCAAATGGGGGAAGCAGCATGGCTCAGGGGAAAAGCACATGCTCTGCATGCGAAAAGGTCCCAGTCCCAGGCATCTCCAAATAGAGCTGGGAGAGAGCCTGCCTCAAATCCGAGACAGCTGCTGCCAGCCAGTGTAGACAATACTAAGCTAGGTAAAGGTAAAGGGACCCCTGACCATTAGGCCTGGTCGGGGCCGACTCTGGGGTTATGGCGCTCATCTCGCTTTATTGGCTGAGGGAGCCGGCGTACAGCTTCCAGGTCATGTGGCCAGCATGACTAAGCCACTTCTGCCAAACCAGAGCAGCGCACGGAAACGCCGTTTACCTTCCCGCTGGAGCGGTACCTATTTATCTACTTGCCCTTTGATGTGATTTCAAACTGCTAGGTTGGCAGGAGCAGGGACCGAGCAACGGGAGCTCACCCAGTCGCGGGGATTCGAACCGCCGACCTTCTGATCGGCAAGTCCTAGGCTCTGTGGTTTAACCCACAGCGCCACCCGCTTCCCTACTAAGCTAGAGAGACCCCCCAATAGTCTGACTCAGTATATAGCAGCTTCCAAGCTTCCTAAGTATAAACAGAAACATTAGCTCCAATCTTGAGTAGGTAGTCTGCAATCTCATGAGATTTCTGAGCAGATTTCCATTGTCCATGAAGGTAGGGGGCAGAAAGATGTGAGTGAGTTATCGTATTAAGCAGTTCAGCTGCTTCCAGTAATTTTTCACCAAGGTTTCATATGGAAAATACCAGGAGTCATGTTTGGGGGGGGGCATGTATTTTACTCACCACAGCGTTCTCATCTTTAAATATGTTATCTCCCGTAACTTTATTGAGTAGTTCTCTGGGAAAGTTCAACTGATTCTCATAAATGAATTCATATACATTGTTCTTCCTGCAAGGTAAGAAGGATTCAGAGCACTGTGTCAGGCTATATTGATCAATGTATGGATAAGGCTTTCAGTGTTTACTAGTTATGATTCTACCTCCAATATCGGCAACAGAGGCTTTGGAGACCAGTTGCTGGTGAACACAAACTGGAGGTTGCTGCTCACACATAAACATTCTGAAATCACTTTTGGTCTTCCCTAGACAGAGAAATTATTGTTGCCCAGAGGGGGGAAAACATTGAGAAGTTCAGAATTTTAGTGGGTCCACCAAAAAGCAAAGATAGCATGAAATTGTTTATGCTCTGTGATTTCATTTAATCCAAAAAAAACCTACTTGCTTTCATAGTCTGCAATTAAAAAAATAAGAATACACCACCGTTGATCTTGTCAGTTATCATGTTTCCTGTGTATAGCCCCTGATTGTTGTGTGTGTGTGTGTGTGTGTGCGCGCACACACATTCATACCCCCACCTTATACTTTCAAAGCAAGTAGGTCAAAATGGTTAAGACATATTAGATGGACATGTGGAAGGGGGTGTGATAAAAGAGCTTCTTTTTAAACTATCTGCCTGAGACAGGTGTCTCTCTGCTTCCCATATTTCCTGTGCTAAGCTCACTACTCCACGTTTCGACACAAAACTGTTGTTTTTGTTGCTTTAAAAAAAGTCCTCATGGAAAATCATCAGTGAATCTCTCCGTCTAGATACACACTTGTACGCAGTTTCCCTGATATACCCATATTAGTAAAGCCATCTCCCCTAATTATATACATTTTTAATATAATTTTCATTAATAGATGCATTTTTATACACATTTTGCCCTAATATACACATTTGTGCATACATTATTTGGTTGCAGAACTACATTCCAATATCTGGAGAAGTGCACATTTTGTAGAATGGTTTGTTCCAGTTCACAGATTTCAGAAAGTGTGATTTAGGTATATTTGCCATTAAATTTCTCCCCCACCCCTCCCTATAGGGTCTAGTCTAATGAATATTGCAAAGCACCCACAGAATCTTAGTCATAATAAACACTTCACACATATGAATTTAAGAGCCTTTGGCAGTCAAGGCAATTAATTTCAGAGAATGATGACAAAAAGAGCAACATCACGTAGAAGACAACATACCAAGTTATTGTTAGCTGGATGTAGTGTAGCAACTTTTTCTCTCCATGGCACGTCGTACAGGTTTTGCTGCCTCTTCCAGAACAGGTGCTGCACCTTTTAGATGTAAAATTGAACTTTGTGCATGTATTGATTTATTCAAAATGTGATCCACCCCATTTTAAGCAGGAGGACAGTATAAAAAAGCACAGCCTAAGAAACTAAATACAAAAAATAAAGATAAAACCAATAGGCTTGTGACTTGAATTACCACTGAATTTCATCTGAAGGCAAATTTTGAGGCAAATTCCAAGCCTCTGTTCTGGTGAAATATTCAAGAACTCTTGAAGGCACCCAAAGAAATTTTAATAAGCTGTACACTATCAGAGAGACTAATCTAGTTTTGTGGTCAGATTTCCTAACATCTCAAGATAAAAAATAAAAAAGCAGTAGCTGTGTCACAATTGGGTCAGTTTGCTGGTGTCTGGAAGGGGAGTTAACTCTTTTGCTTGGGTTCGACTTTTCTGATCTGAATCTTCCTCTTCCCTTAAAGCTGCTATATGCCCCAGTGTGGAAGGCAAATTGATTTAGGTCAGGGGGGGAAATGGCATTGAAGAAAGAGTTGCACCCTACTTCAAAACCATAGGCTTAGTCAAATCAAAGATGGGCGTGGTTCTCCACTGCCTCACCTAGATTGGCCCTAAAACTAATAATATTTCTCAGGGAGTTTTCATATATGTCTCCTTTGGATCCACATAATCCATCAATGATGGCATCTAGTGGATAGCATCTGATTCTCCCAATTACCCACTATACCCTTTAAACTGAGTGAGAAACAGAATAGGAAATCAGTTGTCAGAAGAAGAAGGGCTGTAAGTACAGTGGTACCTCAGGTTAAGTACTTACCGTATTTTTTGTCCTATAGGACGCACCGTCCCATAAGGCGCACCTAGTTTTTTGGGGGGGAAATAAAGGGGGGGAATTATTCTTCCCCAGGCGCGGAGCTGGGGCGGGGGAAGCCCGAGCTTCCCCCGACCCCAGCCCCCGGAACAGGCAATGCTCCGCAAGCCGCGGGAGCCCAGCGCCGGGCTCCCACGCCTTGTGGAGAGCTCAGAGCACCCAGGCTTCAGCATGCAGGCAACTCTCCGCAAGCCGTGGGAGCCCGGTGTGGGCTCCCATGGCTTGCGGAGAGCTGCGCAAAGCCTGGAGAGTGAGAGGGGTCGGTGCGCACCGACCCCTCTTGCTCTCCAGGCTTCAGCGAAAGCCTGCATTCGCCCCATAGGACGCACACACATTTCCCCTTCATTTTTGGAGAGGAAAAAGTGTGTCCTATAGGGCGAAAAATACAGTAATTTGTTCTGGAGGTCCGTACTTAACCTGAAACTGTTCTTAACTTGAAGCACCACTTTAGCTAATGGGGCCTCCTGCTGCCGCCACACCACCGGAGCAAGATTTCTATTCTTATCCTGAAGCAAAGTTCTTAACCTGAGGTACTATTTCTGGGTTAGTGGAGTCTGTAACCTGAAGCGTATGTAACCTGAAGTGTATGTAACCTGAGGTACCACTGTATTATGGTCTTGCTTTGGTTTAGTTCCATTATGAGCCACCCTAACTACCAATGTAAATGTTTAGGAGCTAAAAGGGGGAAGTGTTTTTACCTATTTAACTTCAATACTCAACAGCGAGTTGCTCGAATTGCATGATTTGTGCCAGCACAGAGATCACTGAGTAACAAAGATGTCATTGAAGGAAATGAAATGCTCATCTGCACAAAATGGCCGTTTCCCTACAAAGCTATAGAAGAAAAGGTGACCCTTTTCAAGGAAAGTGCCATTCTGCCTACAACAGATGTAGAAAGCATATGTTTGTTCTTGGCAAATTTGGATTGCATCAACATGACGCAGATTAGCAGCAGTTAACAGCTGATTTATGAAAGCACTTTAAGATGTTGCTAGCCCCAATGGATCCCACTTTCAAAATTATTGCCACGATTATCCTGCAATGCCATCTCTGTTATTTTAAGCGTAATGGAGCCTAATAAAAACAGTTTAAAAGAATGGTGAGCTACTTTGCATCACTTAAAGATCATTTGTAAAGGCAATTAGTTCAGCAGTCGGAGAAGCAGAAGGGCAGCGGTTCTGCATACTGCAGACAACCTGGGAGGAGAAGGTGTCAGAAGAAAACAAGGCTCTGTAAAATATGGTACAGTTATACCTCATTTTGCAGCCGGGATCCGTTCCAAAGCCCCAACCACTAGCCAAAAAAGATGCAGGGCAAAGCGCAGCATTTGCGCTTTTGCACATGTGCGAGCGGCAAACCCGGATAGTAACCCGTTCCAGTACTTCCGGGTTTGCCACTGAATGGACGCTAGATAAGGCAAACGTTCGCAGAGGTATTACTGTAAATGGAAAATGGAAGTCTTTCCATGGGATTAGGTGAGATTTGGATCACTCAACCAGATGGTGTCATCAGGCCTTGTTTCTCAATGATAATGTGCCTAACAAAACCTATCAAAGTACCTCTGAGCCCTGAGTACCTCTGTATAGACATAACCTTCAAAAATATTTTCCTTGTATAAAAAGTTAATGTTGGGCTCAGAGGTACTTTCATAGGTTTTCATATGCACGTTATCATTGTACAGATGAGATTTAGGAAGTCACAGCTCATCTACAGCTTGAGGGTGTCAGACCTATTTGGAATGGAAATCCGTCAATTCAATACTTAATCATTGAAGTTTGGCTGGTTTGCATTGCTGGGCAGTACTATGTGGTTGCTACAGTGGTACCTCAGGTTAAGTACTTAATTCGTTCAGAAGGTCTGTTATTAACCTGAAACTGTTCTTAACCTGAAGCACCACTTTAGCTAATGGGGCCTCCTGCTACTGCTGCGCTGCTGGAGCACAATTTCTGTTCTAATCTTGAAGCAAAGTTCTTAACCCGAGGTATTATTTCTGGGTTAGCGGGGTCTGTAACCGGAAGCGTATGGAACCTGAAGCGTATGGAACCCGAGGTACCACTGTATTGCTGTTGCTATTGCTGCTGCTATTCTTATTCTTATGCTTATGCTTATTGAGTAAACGGATAAAAGCCCAAAAAATGTAGAATCTGTTGCGAAGAAATGAACTGGGTTTACATTTTTCTTATCCCTTTTGTTCTTCCTTCTCTGTCTCCCCTGTGTACCTGCAAATGCTGCAAGGATCCCCCCCCTCCCAATCTGGATGGACATAGTGCTTGCTAAAGTGCCTGCCAAGTATACTGCAATGTTCTCAGCCTTTACCTAGAAGGGTCAGCCTATCCATGTCTTCCATAAATAGAAATCCAGTTACCTTGCCCTTCCCTGGAGCTGGGCATGCAGGCTACTCAGGTTCTGAGCCTGTGCACATAACAATAGAAGAAGAAGAAGAGGAGGAGGAGGAGGAGGAGGAGTTTGGATTTGATATCCCACTTTATCACTACCCTAAGGAATCTCAAAGTGGCTAACAATCTCCTTTCCCTTCCTCCCCCACATCAAACACTCTGTGAGGTGAGTGGGGCTGAGAGACTTCAGAGAAGTGTGACTAGCCCAAGGTCACTCAGCAGCTGCATGTGGGGGGGAATCGAACCCAGTTCACCAGATTACGAGACCACTGCTCTTAACCACTACACTGGGGATTCATGGGACTGCTGGGCTCACACCTAGGAGGTACCTGTAGGCCATCCCATATATGCAGTGCCTGCATGTCTAGCAATGCATTTGATGGGTCCGTTGAGCCGTAGGGACATCTTGCCTACATATTGCCACCACAAAAACATGGCCAGCATGCAGAGGTGCTCACCATTTCTTTATTTCCCTGTATGCCAGTGTGGAACAGTGGTCACAGTGTGAGACTAGGACCTGGGAGATCAGAGTTCCAATCCCACCCAGCCATAAAGCTATCTGGGTGACCTAGGGGCAATGACTGCCTCTTAGCCGTACCTACCTAACAGGGTTGCTGTGGGGATTAAATGAGAAGGGGGACAACCATGCCTCGGCTGAGCAGAGGACATGAAATCATCCTCATTCCTTCTCTTCTCTTTCTGGTTAGAAAGCTTCTGTGGGCAGCCCTCCTTAGTGTTATGTACTGAAGTTCTCACCCTGGGCCAGCAGGGGGATACTGTAGATAGTTTTCACTCAGGTCCACGTCAGTTATTTTAGGCAGGAAACCCTGGGTTGTTGTTGCTGCAATGTTGATAGCTGGATGCCTATAAAAGCAGGCCGGCTGAGCTGTTTGCTGTTCAGTTTTCTGTTCCAGTTTACACAATAAAGAGCTGCTTTGGAGAAATTGCTGTGTCGTCTGCCATGTCTACCCACTATTTAACACTTAGCTTATGAATAACCAGCTGCGGGTGGGATAGCAGCACACCTACCCCTCACCCCAATTCGGCCAGCCTTCCTTGCATGGAAAGAAGCATCTCTGTCACCATGGCAACACAGTCAAGCCTCCCTTTCATGTCAGCTCTTCCTTTCAGGTAATCGGTGGTTCGGCTAATGGGGCAATCACTGCAGGAAAAGCCTCTAAGAGCTCCTGCGATAGATATATGTATGTGTGTATGCCTTTACTTTTGGATTGGGATTTATCGTTTTATAGTAGGACTCCCTTGATTTATTTAATTCTTAAGTTCCTTTGGTGTTGGCAGAAATTATCCTAAGTATTTAATAAGTAAAGTAGTATCTATCAGAGAGAGAGAGAGAGAGAGAGAGAGAGAGAGAGAGAGAGAGAGAGAGAATATCCCACCTCAAAAAACTTACCTCTTACGTCCGCTACCTGAACACATCTGGCATCGCTTTTGATGTTTCAGGTGTTTCGCTTTTGCTTTATGTCTGGCTCCACTGCATGTCACACACCTCATCTAAAGGTGCACCACAACAACAACAACAACAGAACAGATTACACGATTCTACATAGCTGTCCCTTATTTGGTGGGAAAGTCCCTTATCCCAGCGCTGTCTCCCGCTGCTGTCCCTTATTGATGATGTCCCTTAAATTTCCCAGGTTTCAAAGGAAGCATCTCCTCTCCCTCCCTCCCTGCCTACCAGACTCGCCTTTGCTCAGCGCTTCCCAGCGGAGAGGTGACGGTGGTTTCCCTTGCTGCATCCCCTTTGCCGGGTTGCTGTGCTGTGGGAACCACCGCTTGAGGCTTTGTTTGACTGCTGGCTGGGCTTTCTGCCTTTGGCTCAGAGGGGCTCAGAAGTTGAACATACCTGTGCTCAGAAAATCCCTTATTTTGGCTGCTGATCCCTTATTTTCAAGGCTGCTGGTCCCTTATTTTCAAATCTGTAAGTTGATAGCTATGCGATTCTAGAAGTAACAGCTTTCCCCCAAATGTCAGAAATGTCTGCCTGAACATGCCATTCCCCAACACATTTGGTATTTTTAAGTATGCAAGGCACTGCTTTCCTTCTGGTGTATATATGGATTTTTCAACACAGATTACAACATGAAATGACTAAACAGGATTGCTATACAAGTGGCACAAGTGATAACACTGAGAACACAGAAGAAAGAAGGAATTGAACTGGAGAGGACACAGCCAATACTCACTCTGCCAGCACCATGACACCCACTGCATTTGTATCGGCCACGACCATGACACTTGTGGCATTCCTGAAATATAAATGGTGCACAAATACAGATTTCTGCCAAGTATTTCCAGCAATTGCATGCCATTGTCTTAAACAAAATGAATGGTGGTGCCTTAACTGGGGAAGCAGAACAGTGCAATCCTATGCATGTCTACTCAGAGGTAAGTCTCATTTAGTTCAAGGGAATGACTGTGGCAGCCAAGGGCAACAGAATTTTTTACCTACGGCAAATGAAAGCAAAGGGTATGTAAATGAAAACCACTTACAAAATATTAACCATCACAGAGCTGTGTGATAAAGCGGATCAAGAAACCAGCATAACTCAGGTATAATAATGTGACTTAATGCTTGATTTTCAACCCATGATTGACAAATTACCTTTACTAAAGAAGAGTGAGGAATGCGAAACTTTTTTGTATCTTCCTGAAACATCTGTGGAACTTGGACTTTAATATCCCATGGTTGAGGAGATGCGCCATTTTGTGGCCCATCTACCAAAATATCTGATAGAAAGAAAGAACATAAACACAATATTTTAGCAAGCCTAGAGACCATAATCCGAACCCAAACACCACTTAAGCCTATTGAAATCAAATAGTAGATGGAACAGAGAAATCTCTGCTTTGTTTACAGGGGGTCCTGTTTTGCTTCGCCCTGATCAGCATATTGCTGCTCACCATTCTTATTATAATTAGAGGGAATAATAGAATTATTTTGAAAAAACTTTGCTTAATATGACTAAAAATTGAGTACCATGTGAATATATAGTTCCACATTTTAGATCCTTGATTAATATATCCATTAAACTAAATTATCGAAAGAGTTCTTAGTTGAAATAGATAATACAGCTAGCTATTCAATAGCTACCTGTTTTCCATGCTGAGTTACATTTGTCTAGTGGACCCAAGATCCAGATATAATGTTCAAGTTTTCTAGGGGTTCATCAAGTTGTGCAGAGATTATCTGTGCAGTTTCTTTGTCCAGACTGCTCCTTTGGATCAATAAGTGAATTCACTCTTTCCAGGGATGTTTGTCTGAGCTCCTTGACAGGCACTGAGGTATTTCACACTTTGCAAGAAGTTTCTAGAGAAGAGTTGCCTTTTTGAATAGCAATAATGGCTGCCTCCAGCTACCCAAAGACATCACAAAGCCCCCACAAAACTGGGGAGGGGGATGAAGTTAGTAAAGAAAACCTTTCAGCTCTCTTCAGCAACTCTCAACTGCTTTGTACAACAGGCCGTGCCAATCACTTTAGTAGGAGTTTATTACTTTTCCAGGAAAGCCATTACACTTCACCTTTATAATACTGATAGTACAAGCAACCTTTTTTCTTTTAACTTTGGGTTCTTTTGTGAGCCCGTGATAACTTGAAGGAAAGGCCTTTTCCTAAAGTAACTGGGAACTTTTCTGTGCTGAGTCAAAGTTCAAATGATCTGACAATCATATGAAGCAGTGCTTTTTTCTAAAAAAAAAATGCTTAGGGTTACTCTCATTTTGACTCAAGAAAATCACCGTTTTATAGCTCAAATCAGGAAAATTAAATACAGTAAATGAACAAAAGTACAAATATTCACAAAATGTTTAGGGGTATGCGTACCCCAGCGTACCTCCAGAAAAAAAGCACTGATATGAAGGAACATATTATGCACAAAATGAACAAAAACTGAATGCTTTATGAAACGTTAGTGGCATGGAAGCAATCTGTTTGAGAGGCAAGAATCATCAGCTTCTGAAATATTTAGAGAGATATTGATTGGCATATGAGATACCAGTTTCCCTTTGCCCTCTGCTGATTATTTTGGAAGTGTTAACAGCATTCAGACTGTTTCTGGGGTCAAAGGGCAGGACTCATCTAACTTCTAAAGTAGACATTTATACCACTGTACTGTAAGTTGTGCAGTGAATTCTTAAAGTGTGCCCAGACATCAGCTCCCGCACAGCAGGATATCTGTACAGTGGTACCTCAGGTTACAAACTTAATTTGTTCTGGAGGTCCGTTCTTAACCCGAAACCGTTCTTAACCTGAGGCATGCTTTCGCTAACGGGCCTCCGGCTGCCGCAGCACCACCATCCTGGGGCAAAGTTTGCAACCTGGAGCAACTACTTCTGGGTTAGCGGAGTTTGTAACCCGAAGCGTTTGTAACCCGAGGTACCACTGTATAAGCTTCTCTGCAAAGTTACCACGTTTTGCATTTGCCATTGGGGGAGGGAATTGCTTAACATTCACTTCCCACTTATTCTGCAAACAGTAAATTTTAGGGAGTACCTGATCTCAGATGAACCCTTCAAAGGAAAAAAAACACATCCTGGTTGCTAGGAAGAATGGAAAGGCGAAGTATGGAAATTCCAAGGACTGCTAGAAAGCAAGACAGATGCGGGGAAAGTGCACTAAATCGGGTCCTCCCTAAAAGAGAGCGCGTGTTGTGGTGAGACCTGGCAACCAAACCCTGTGCTGTGGGTGGGTACGTTTGGATAGCCACAGCACCCAGTTGGTAGGTCCCTTGATGCTGGGTTTAATCAGGCCAATGGGACTCAGCCTAAACGGATTAAGGGACCCAGAGCTTCCTCTTTCGGTTTGTGCATCGGAACACCCGCCCACCTCTCCCTACTTTTAGGGCTTGTTGTGCTTGACCTTGCTATGCCGTCTTGTGTCATCTGTCGTTGGGACGGGGGCACGGCAGAAATTTCCCCACTTGGCTGATTGGATGTTGCCATTTGGGTTTTGCCTGCCATGTAGCAAATCATCACAACTAGTAAGGTTGTGGATATGCTCTGGTTCAGGTGATAGGGATGGGGGAACACTCTCGCCACCCTATGTGAAGGGTATTCTGTTAAAGGAATCCAGGGACTCAATGGTTTGGTCAACTCCTGAGAGGGGGTTGTGCCCATGCCTGAGTCCAGGGGGACATTTGGTTGGTGGACATAGCCTGTTCCCGACTTTCCGCTTATCCAGGTGTTCACCCTTGGCTGACCTATGCTGGTGCCCTGGGTCAGCGCTGCCTGCAAGGGTGCAGGGAGCTAGTTGAACCAGAGCCTATGCAACCACTCACTTGCTGTAATCAATAAAGCTGTGGCCTAAAATCTGCCAAAAACCAAACCAAAATTTGAGTCTTGTCTGAATTTATTTAAGGGGAAGGTTTAAAGGTCTGAACACGCAAAGGGAAGAGGAAAACATAAGCTCTTTAGGAACCCAGGGGTTCCTGTTGCCTGGTGTTCACACACCTCACTTATCAATGACAGCTCTGACTTCGCCCATTGGCTAACAACACTGACAGGTAGAAGCAACCAGGCTCACTTATTTCCAGAAATCACTTAGAAGGATAATTGTATATTTTGCTTCATAGCTTTATTTCTAGGACTTCCTTTTTAAAAAGAAAAAAGAAAAGAAATCCCTGAGTCTGCCTCCCAAGCTTGAGGGCACCACTGAAGCCCTTTGCAGGCCCCATGATACCCATGGGCATCACGTTGAAAAACCACAGCCTAGTGTGTGTATTTTTCTGCAAGGAATTCTCCCTTAATTGCACGCATTTTGTATGTTATTTTCATTTTTTTATCTATTATGCACATTTCTGTGCACATTCTTTTACTGGAGAATTACATTACAAATGTTTGAGAAGTGTGGATTTTGAAGGAGAAGTTGTTTTGATTCCTATATTGATTCTGTGGGTGTGGTAGGTTCGCTTAAAGTGTGAACAAATTCTCCTGATTTCATGGACAGGTGTTACAGGGAATCAGCCATCCACGTGGCTGTGTGCTCACTATCAGTTATGACAGAATGGTTGTAAGTAAAATGAAGCTGGATTTTTTGGGGCTCTGTACAAAGCATAATTAGGTGACAAATTACATTGGATTACAATGACACAACTGCAATCAAAATGGATGATTCACTATTCATGAAAATTACTCACTGGTATAAGGCTCAAAAGTCCATTCACATAATCTTGTTTCAGTAAAGGTTTCCAGCCGATACTGTGGAGAAATAAATATTGTAATTAAATGCAATTACTAGAAACTGTAATTATCACTGAAAGTAAATAGGAAATATTTTGTTCACTTTAAGCCCTGCTCAGCAAGTAGAGTTGTCTGGGGACATTTTGAGATGGTAGTCTGTGATGGACCAGTGGCCTGCCATGCCATCCCACAACTCCTGAAAGTAATTGAACAAGAAGCAAATTTCATCATATCTCTGCATCATTGCCCTCCTGTTCCTCATATTCATAGCCATCTCACAACAATAAATCTCAGCCTCTCACAAACCAAATTTGGCATGTTCAGTTTGTGCCACTGGTCACCAAGACTCATGTACATGAACCAGTTTTTATTTATGAGACTTAGGTCTTGGCAAGAGTGGCCCACCCATGAGGCAAAATGAGTTGACTGCCTCAGCAGCAGGATCCACCGAGTAGCAGATCCAGTCGGCAAGGAATGTGTCACCTGCCACAGTGCTAGAGACAGCTGCAGCTCCTTGAAGACCACATCTACCACCTCCTTCACAGCTTCCCCCTGCCGCCCTAATATTTCCTCCACAGTGGCCTCTCAGTGAATAGGAGGCACTGCTGGTCTTCTCCCAAACCCTGTTCCCAATGTTGATCTTTATTTCCCCCCCTTGTTCCTGATGTAGATCTTCACTCCCCTCTTCTTCCCTGGTGGGGAGTCATGGACTGGCTGGATGCAGAGGAATGGTGGGAGGCACCAGCTGGGGAACCCCCAGGGGAAGAAGGCTCAGAACCAGAGGATTTGTGGTGGGACGATGATGAGTGGTCAGGGAGAAGAGGGAGCAGACTGGGAGGAGGGTGTGTCGGAAGCTGAAGAGGTAACAGGACTTAGTGAGCAGGAAGAGGCTGTGGCAGAGCACAGTTCAGACTCAGAGGTAGTAGTGGGGGCTGGAGGGAGTGGAGCCAAGAGGTGGAGAGGCCTGCTGCAGAAGAAGCCAGGGAGTCTCCCCTCCTGCTGCATCCAGCTCCCCTTCCCCCTGGGATTGTAGAACACACTGAGAAATGAAAAGGCCAGAGCAGAGGGTGGTTGTGCCTAGACGCAGCTTGGAGAGGAAGAGTCCTAGTCAGCACTAGAAAGGTGGGGACTTTCTGCCCTCACAACTGCTTCATCAGGACAAGAGGTCCAGGAAAGGGTTGCTGAGACCACTGGGCTGGAGCTGCAATTTGTTTCCTTGAATAAAGAGTCACTGGCCTTGGTTGATTTATTGTTTTATTGCTGACCTACAACTGACTCCATAGGGATGCGGCTGGTGCTGTGGGTTAAACCACAGAGCCTAGGGCTTGCTGATCAGAAGGTTGGAGGTTCGAATCCCCGTGACGGGGTGAGCTCCCGTTGTTCGGTTCCTGCTCCTGCCAACCTAGCAGTTTGAAAGCACGTCAAAGTATAAGTAGATAAATGGGTACCACTCCGGCGGGAAGGTAAGCAGTGTTTCCGTTCACTGCTCTGGTTCTTCAGACGCAGCTTAGTCATGCTGGCCACATGACCCGGAAGCTGTACACCGGCTCCCTCAGCCAATAAAGCAAGATGAGTGCCGCAACCCCAGAGTCGGCCACGACTGGACCTAATGGTCAGGGGTCCCTTTATCTTTACCTTTACAACTGACTCCAACACTGACACAGGGTGAGGGGCACCATTTTGTGGTTCGCCTCAGGTGCCAAAATGCCTTGGGCCAGTCCTGGCCCTCAGGTATATGAAATAATCATTAAGAGGTTGCAGCAGTGGGGGCAGGGTGGGGCAGTAGTGCTTACCTGGCCTCCCAGCAGCAGAATTGCTCCTGCTTACCAAGAGGGAGAGTGCCAAGGGAGGCTGGAGCTGTGCAAACACATCACTGGAGCCAGCATGTTGTTCCTGCTGGTGCATTTGCACAGCACAGACTTCCCCACCACCTTTCCCCTTCCACTCCCATTCCTGACAAGCAGAAGCAATTCTGCTGCCAGGAGGTCAGGTAAGCAACACCCTGCCCCACCCTCTGCTCCTGGAAGCATGCCTCTGAGCAAATGCAGACTGAATAACCTGCGCACTGAAGATTAAAGGGAAGAAACCTCAGTGGAGAGCATGTGCCTGGTAAATATTTTTAGCTATGAGATGCTGCTAAAGTCCCACTGAAATCAATCAGACGGATTGGAGTGCTTAACTATCTGCATCAAGCCACTTCCCTTCCCTAACTCTTGTCTAATTTACACCTGTTGGAAGCGCATCTGGGGATACTCACCCTGTACAATGTTTGCGGCTTCAGTTCCTGAATGACAAGCTCTCCTGCAGCTCTGTTGCCATAGCAACATTTGGAATTGACAAAGCTGAAGAGCGCATTTCTGGCCATGTCATCTGTCATTCTTGGGATCCTGTGGATTAACGGCACAACACACACTCGTTTCTGAACCATACATAAATGAATTTAATACCCGTATCAGTCGTTCAGGAGCTCCAAAAATGCAAACATGGAATGAAGAAGTGAATGGCAATCACATCTCTTGGTGCGATACATGGCCTCTATGACGTTGCCGTCAGGGCTCTCTCAGTGTCCATAACACAATAATGAATGGGTGGGGAATAAAAATCACTGCCAGCCTCAAGTTAACCAAAACAAATTATTAAATAACATGCCTGTTCTTATCTAATATTCTTGTGCTCTAGGCTGGTTGCAGTTTCCTTATCTCTGTCAAATTATATTGATATGCCTTTTCTCAACAGCCCCGTTCTAAAGATTACAGGCAGCGCAAAACCTCTGAAACACACAGACACGTATAATCTTGCTCCTTTTATGTAGAGGTAAATGGATCGTAACGATGGAGTTTTGAAAGCCCCATCAGCAGCTGGTTCTGTGCACTTTGCTCAAAACAGGGCCATCACACGAACCACCTGACCATTGCTGCCTGGAACAAAATGTCTAGAGGCAAACAGCATGTAGTGGCTGGGGGAGAGGAGTGGCTGACTCTATGGAGTAGCAAGTTCCTGGTGCAAACATGCCCACTGTGGTCCATTAGGGCAAATTGGGTGCTGCCCCACTAACCTCAGTCTGCCTTAAGCCAGCATCCCAAATGCCTGCCCCCCTTTTTTTTATTACAACTAGCCTAGGGGTGGCCCTGGCTGTCAACTTCCTCCTGCTTAGCTTCCACTTCATCCTTTTAGAGATCAGCAGTTTAGAGGGTGGGAATGAAACAAGGAAAACTTGTAATTGCCTTTGCATTGCAGGGGTTTGGACTAGTTGACCATTGGGGTACCTTCCAACTCTACAGTTCTATGATTTTATGACTCTAGCTACTGTTGGCCGGCCAGTCTTCTGCCCTAACCATCCCAATAGGCACCAGCCACCAAAGAATTTTTGCTTAGCCCAATCCTATAGGCTCAGGAGATTCAGTCTGTGGGTACTTGCACCTTTTTTGCAGGGCGTGGGGTGTGATTCATACCAGTGCTAGGACCTTAGAAAGGCAAGGAAAATAAACAAACATTTCTTACCTGCATTGCAGAAACACTGGGTTGTTTCTCTGTTCACTAAACTTTTGCATTACCTCTGGAGGCGGAACTAATTTTTTTCTGCCTAGATGGGAGAATTTAAAGAAGAATTAGTCTTCATCGTCAATAATTTCCTGGTGCTGACAAAGCGGGTGGGGTGGGATAACAGTGAAAACCTGAAAGATCCGTATCCATTCTTAAGGAAATCAGCCCTGAGTGCTCACTGGAAGGACAGATCCTGAAGCTGAGGCTCCAATACTTTGGCCACCTCATAAGAAGAGAAGACTCCCTGGAAAAGACCCTGATGTTGGGAAAGGTGGAGGGCACAAGGAGAAGGGGACGGCAGAGGACATGATGGTTGGACAGTGTTCTTGAAGCTACCAGCATGAATTTGACCAAGCTGTAGGAGGCAGTGGAAGACAGAAGTGCCTGGCGTGCTCTGGTCCATGGGGTCACGAAGAATCGGACACAACTAAACGTATAATAATAATAATAATAATAATAATAATAATAATAATAATAATAATTCTCATCATTCTGCTTTCTATCTTCTGGCCATTGGCAACTAAATGAACCAGGGAAACATATGAACAGACCTTGATACACATTTTTAACTGTTGTAATTAACATGCAGCATCTATCTGTCAAATATATATTCTGTCTGAAAATGGAATCCCACCTTTCTCTAGTTCTTACGGCTGATAGTCAGTGAAAGGGTTTTCTGCACAGATTCTCAGCTTGGTGAGTTATATTGGCCAGGGTTACAGATGTGCTATGGGTATTTCCCATAGCCTTGGGTATTTCCATCATACAGTGCCAGCCCAAGACATTCCACGGTAGCAAGTGGAAACTTGCATTGCATTACAGTGGTACCTCAGGTTACAGACACTTCAGGTTACAGACTCCGCTAACCCAGAAATAGTACCTCAGGTTAAGAACTTTGCTTCAGGGTGAGAACAGAAATTGTGCTCCGGCGGCGCGGCAGCAGCAGGATGCCCCATTAGCTAAAGTGGTGCTTCAGGTTAAGAACAGTTTCAGGTTAAGAATGGACCTCCGGAACGAATTAAGTACTTAGCCCGAGGTACCCCTGTATAACGTATTGTTCTTTGGCAGTAATGCATCGATTGGGTTGGATCCAGACTAGTTCTAGGGAGAACTCTTCTCTGTTTGAGGGAGCAGATCGTTGCTGCTGATTCTGCATTGCAAAACTCAGGATCCCCTGAAAACCTGATCCAAAGGATTGGGGGACCTTCAGGAACAGCGGGAAGTTGCCCTGCCTTTCCTTCAGTGGGACCCTCCCTTTCATGAATGGAAGGAGCTTCCATTTGCAAGAGGGCAAGTCTGAATCCATCCCCAAAGTCTTTAGGCTGAAATTCTATTGTTTGTTTATTTGCTTATTTATTTAATTTACTAGTCGCATTTTTTGCCACTGCAGCTCAAAGTGGCTTACAATATTTTAGAGTGACTTAACAATATTTTTCTAGGGGGTGCCATGATGTCAATGCATACTTACCAAGATCTCGGAAAGTCCACTCATAATGACCCAGTGGCTCTAACAGATCTGCAGGAGGTGCTAAAGGACTTTCAGGCTCTGATTCCAGTTCCAGGGTAGCTGTTTTAGACATAAATATGAGTGGAATATTTAGTCAAATTATCGTGTATTTTGGGTTTCTTTTTTTGTATAATCATATGTTCTGAATTCTATGTTCTCAGACTTTATTTTTTAGCAACAGTCATTGCCTTTTTAATGCAAGAGTTTAGAATTGCCTGCAAGTAATCTTAGAGCACCAGATGTTTCTTTGATTCATGTGCTCTTCTAAAAATATGCCCTTTGCTGAGCTGTAACAATAGGTGCTCATGATTCCTAATGCAGAAACAATGCACTCAGTAACCATCACACTAGAGTGCTTTGTGCCATTTTGAAGGTCCATACAAGAAAATATATATACATGCAGAAGCTCCAGGAAATGCCACTTGCTAACAATGTACAATTCTAACACTGGGGAAAGTGACTTGATGACATCATTCATCAATTTGATAAAGTGGACCTTTCTGCTGAAAGCATTCACAATTATTCACTAGGACAAAAATAATCTCTCTATTCTTCTACGTACAAAAAAATAATAAGATGATACACCACTCCATTTCTCTTGCTTTAATACAATACTGTGGTCTAGAGGCAGAGGGCAAAAAAAGAATTGATCCGGACACAAGCAATTTCTAGCTTCCTTTATTACAGATGATCTCACTAGACCAGTGGTACCTTTTGACACCAACACCCATCACCCCTTGCCCATGTTGACTGCAGCTGATGGAGTCCATCAACATCTGGAGGGAACTGCAATAGCTACACTTGCACTAGGCTGCAGAACACAAGTAGGTTATGCTGCAGGAGGTTTTGATAGCTTAAAAAAAAGAACCCAAAACCTTTAATCAAATCAATTTTCCCCTTGCTTAAAAAAAAAAAAAATGTGGACTCAGAACTGCTTCCAGGTTTTCTGAGTCCAGCAGAGGAAGAGGGAGCTAGTAGCCTATCTCGTTTCCAGAATCTGTTTAGAAAAGGCCTGCGCTACTTGAGCAGTATTGGTACTGAATGTCCCTAGTTATGAACTGTGGCCCATCAAATGCTCATCAAGGGACCATTGTACTATCCCACACATACCCAAGATTTATGAGCTCTTTGGTGGAAATGGTCAAGCTGGAGTCTATACAGAAATTTAACTGAGAAGCCACCTCTCCCCTCCATAGCCATTTGACTGCCATAGTTCTCTTGTGGTGCTTCATAGTCCTGCCATCCATCTTTAGTGTGGTGGCACAAGTTTTCTCAAAAGCCTTCAGCGGCTCAGGACCACAATACCTCCAAGACCGGCTCTCCCCATATGAACCACCCCAGACTCTGCAATCATCATCTGAGGCTCTTCTTCATGTGCCCCTTCCATGGGAAGTCCAGAGGGTGGTAACACAAAGGTTACCTCCAAAGGAAAGTGGCTTTGCAAAACCAACAGGTCAGATTCTGTGCACCTGAGAATGATGTTTGGCTTATGGATATCCTGGCCGATTTGACATGTTGCTTTTGAGTAGATTGGTGGCGAGCCAGAATTTGGACCGGCTCGTGTGGCAGGTAAGGCATTGGGTATAAGCCTTAGTTCTGGTTGGAGAGAAGGTTGTAAGCCTCTGCCTGCCCCTCCAAGGGAATGGGGTATCCTCTTAAAGGGACCTTGGAGGAGGTGCTTCTGTCCAGACACCTGGGCAAGGGCAAGGGCCATAGCACTTCTTGAGCCGGCGATCCTGGCATAGTGGCACCTATTTGATGTATGTCATAGGACCTCCTTGGCACTGTTTCGACCCCCTGGTCCACCATTCAGCAAACCATATCAGTTACAACCCAGTGCCTATGCCAAGCCCTTAACATCTGTAATAAATAAAGTTGTGGCCTAATTTGATCAATCATGAGTGATCTTTCGATCATTGGTACTCAGGCTCACAACACCTGTGCATGCAAGGGCCTTTCTGCAGTGGCTTCCCATTTGCAGAATGCTCTCCCCAGGGAAGGGACGCGGGTAGCACTGTGGGTTAAACCACAGAGCCTAGGACTTGCCGATCAGAAGGTCGACAGTTCAAATCCCCGATGTGGTGAGCTCCCGTTGCTCGGTCCCTGCTCCTGCCAACCTAGCAGCTCGAAAGCACGTAAAAGTGTAAGTAGATAAATAGGTACCGCTCCAGCGGGAAGGTAAACGGCATTTCCGTGCGCTGCTCTGGTTCATCAGAAGCGGCTTAGTCATGCTGGCCACATGACCCGGAAGCTGTACGCTGGCTCCCTCAGCCAATAAAGCAAGATGAGCGCTGCAACCCCAGAGTCGGTCACGACTGGACCTAATGGTCAGGGGTCCCCTTTACCCTTTACCTCCCCAGGGAGGCTTGCCTGGTGCCATCATTATATGTCTTCAGGCACCAGGTAAATACTTTCCTTTATAACCAAGCCTTTTAACTATCAGTGGCGGGATGTATTTCCTCCCCTCTTAGTTTTAATGTATCTGGGGGCAGGGGGTGTCTGTTTGGTTGGGTTGGGCAGGATAAAGCAACTAACAAATTCAATTAACAACAACAACAACAGCAACAACACTTTCCCCCTGGAAATTAGGCATGTGCTGACAGTTTCCTATTTACCGTGCATGCTAAATGTCAACCCACCGCCACCCCTCCCAGTGTTTCCTTGATTAATTTTACTGATCTACCCTACTGACAACCACTGTGAATGTAAGCTGGTGGTGCTGTGTTTTTGATTTTATTATATTATGTTGTGTATCTGTATTTTGTACACCGCTTTGATATTTCTAACATTTAGCAGTGTGTGTGTGTGTGTGTGTGTGTGTGTGTGTTAGTTAACTAAATAACCCATTATTCAGCCCTGAAGGGTCTGTAGAGTGATCAAAATTGGAGAAGAAAACAACATTAAAACTGCATAGAGAAGTTGTAGGACGTGAGACACTTAATTTCAGGGTCATTGGTTGGAGCCCTATATTGGCTGGAAGATTCCTGCATTGCAGGGGGTTGGACTAGATGACACGCATGGACCCTTACAACTCTACAATTCTATGATTTTATGATAACAGTCCATGAATGCTAAAACCACACTATCCAGGCCTGATTTACTATCAGTGAGCCAGCTTTGCAGCCCTAACCTTCATTATCGGCAGGTTTAGTGGGTGCCATTTCCGACATTTAAGCAAAAGAAGATGAACTCAAGTTGTTATTTTTCTTTAAGCTTCCCCTCCCCTCCTTCTATGGTCTTTAACTACTGGTTTGAAGCTGGTTGTATAACAATGATCACAAATCTGTCCAGCTTGCCTTGAAAGTGAACTACAGTGGTACCTCGGGTTACATATGCTTCAGGTTACATACGCTTCAGGTTACAGACTCCGCTAGCCCAGAAATAGTGCTTCAGGTTAAGAACTTTGCTTCAGGATAAGAATAGACATCGTGCTTCGGTGGCGCGGCGGCAGCAGGAATCCCTATTAGCTAAAGTGGTGCTTCAGGTTAAGAACAGTTTCAGGTTAAGAACGGACCTCCGGAACGAATTACCGTATTTTTTGCTCTATAAGACTCACTTTTTCCCTCCTAAAAAGTAAGGGGAAATGTGTGTGCGTCTTATTGAGCGACTGCAGGCTGCTATCCGAGAAGCCAGAACAGCAAGAGGGATTGCTGCTTTCACTGAGAAGTGATCCCTCTTGTTGTTCTGGCTTCTGAGATTCAGAATATTTTTTTTCTTGTTTTCCTCCTCCAAAAACTAGATGTGTCTTGTGGTCTGGTGCGTCTTATGGAACGAAAAACACGGTAAGTACTTAAGTACCACTGTATAGTTTGTAAATGCCATAGTAAAGGTCAACTTAGAAGGAAGAATATGCTCATGTGTGCCAGATATCGGCCCTGAAAATAATGATATAGTAAATAACCAGAAATAACAAAGTTATAAATAGTTCTTGTTTGTAGTCTGCAACTTGCAGACAGACCTGTTGCTATAGCAATCCAGTTGGAAGTCACAATAGTGTGTAAATACAGCCTCCTTGTTCTAGGTTAGTGGAACAAAGAAGTTGGGTGTGCTTGGACAATGGAAAAGGGTGTATTCACATCTATTCATAATATGCATTTGACCGCAGTTGTGTGATACCTCTGTCAAAACCCATAGAAATAAAGGGTTCAGTTCCATTAACTCTGGGTGAAACACATGAAGATATTGAGAGTTGTTGTGCCGTTATGCATGTCAATGAAAACTGCCCCCTTCATTATCGTTATACGACATCCAGAGCAAAAAATAAAGAAATGATGTTATGTGTGACAGAGGTACATGTGAACCCAGCTTCAGGCCCATAACAATCAAGGAGTCTGTGTGGTATAGTGGTTACAGGGTTGGACTAGGACCTGGATTCAGATCCCCACTTGGCCAAGGAGTTCACCTGGGTGACCTTGGGCCAGTCACTGCCTCTCAGGCTAACCTGCCTAACAGAGTCGTTGTGGGGATTAAATGGTAGGTGGATAACCAAGTATACCACCTTGAGCTCCTGGGAGAAAAGGGTGGGATAGAGGTGCAATAATGAATAAATAGTGAAAAATAAAGGAGTGGAATGGCATATTGCCTAAAGCATACATGTTGCTGAATGCTCTTTTCTGCTTGTTTATATGAAACGGTGTGGGTGTGTGTCTGTCTGTCTTTAAAAATTGTAGCAGTATGGATCCAGTTGAACTTATTCTAAAAAAAATGCAAGTCTAGCAGTTTGGCAACATTTGTTGCATGGATGAGTGGCTATTAGGAGGGAATGGGATGGAAGAGCTGCAGCAGTGTGGCAACATCATATGCCCCTCTAGAGAACAGGGGAAAGAGCTGAAAACTTAAGATATTCAATATGTTGCTTCTCATTCACAATGTTTATAAGACATTCTCAGCATCTTACCAAATGGCACACTCTAGGAAAACAGGACCAGTGAGTTACCAGGAACAATCAGAAACTAAGGTAATCTGCCCAGTGGCGTAGCGTGGGTTGTCAGCACCCGGGGCAAGGCAAGTAATTTGTGCCCCCTAACCCGTGGATTTGCACCCCCTAACCCTAACCCCCAGATGTTGCGGCCGGTGCAGCCGGCCCCCCTGCACCCCCCACACTACACCACTGAATCTGCCTGCTGAATTGCCTGCATGTGGGTGTTTGAGCAGACTCAAAGATGTAGAAGAAGGCATCTCAGAGCGATTCAGAAAATGCCCCCAATATCATCTATTCTGTAGATGCTTTGTCAAATTTTCAGGGTTTGTCCCATACATCTTCCTGCATTTAAGGAATGGGGTGAACTTTAGTTATAAATAAAATCATAATCATATCCCCCTGTAAACAAGTATTTCAAGCACATTGCCCATATAATTCAGCAATATGCATGAGACACGTCTTCACAGTATTTCCCCCACCCTTTGTAAATCCCTGAGCTGCCATTAATTATACCCTTCTAGTTTTTAAAAAGCAGCTTGTTTCTGGAAGAAGAAACAGCTCAGGGAACAAAACCGTGCATGTGTAGCCATTGCAATCTTGTGCACTACCACACAAGATTAAGGCCATTTATTTTCTAGGTGCTGCATGTAAAAAGGCAAATCACATAAATTGTCCCAATCTATAATATTCAGGTCACGCCAGCCATTCCTTTTCTGCAAGAAAAATACCTCCCCATTTCCCACTTAGGACTACTGATTTGATCTGTAATAACTGTAATCTTGCAATAGCTTTTCTGTGTCCATGATGGATCATCTTTGACAAATACAGCTCAGCCCCAAATTGCACATCCACTTTCATATTCTCCAACATTTCAGAGATGAAAACAGGGACACTCTTGTGTGCTTAATTTACTCTGCAACAGTCTGTCCGGCACCAGTTTTCAAAGTAGGTTATTTTCCTAACAGACCATAATAGAGGTCTATTCTCTTGTTACGTATATTTAAGAGTGTTTAATATAATGCTCAATACCACCATTGATCTGTTTGTGCTCATTAGAGAATAACAGCAATTGGCTATTTCTTTACTACATTCATCCCCGCCTTCCCTCGAAGCATTTCAAGATGGCGTACGATGGCGCTCCCTAATTGTATTTTTGCAATTACCCTGTGTGGTAGGTTAGACATAGGCTTGTAGCCAGTGCTAGTTGAGTAGGTCCACTGATATTAATGGGCCCAAATTATTTCAGTGGACCTACTCTTTGTAGAACTAATGTTGGGTGCAACCCACAGTGACTGACCCAAAGTCATCCAGGGAATTTCATGGCTGAGTGGGGATTTGACCTTTGGTCTCTCCAGTCATAGTCCAGCACTAGATGAACCACTATTTTTTAGTGAGTTTTTAGAGCCCCCCTCACCTGAATAGTTTCAGAAGGAGAAGAAGGAAGGAAGGAAGGAAATTGGCACTTTGTGTCTATATACAGTGGTACCTCAGGTTAAGTACTTAATTCATTCCGGAGGTCCATTCTTAACCTGAAACTGTTCTTAACCTGAAGCACCACTTTAGCTAATGGGGCCTCCCGCTGCTGTCGTGCCGCCGGAGCCCGATTTCTGTTCTCATCCTGAAGCAAAATTATTAACCTGAAGCACTATTTCTGGGTTAGTGGAGTCTGTAACCTGAAGCGTATGTAACCTGAAACGTATGTAACCCGAGGTACCACTGCATAATGCTTGGACACTGGTATCAAGACGAATCTGCCAGTTCCCACTCAGAGATTTAAATTCTGGAATCCCATGGGAGGGATTAAAACCTGTGGGTTGGCCACTTTAATAATTTACACTAACAAAATGGGGACCTGTACTATATCCCAGGAGACAAAACACAGGCAGTCTTTATACCAGGGCAGAGTACTGGTAAACATGGTCTTTTATGTATTCATAGATGTGTAAAGGGACAAGATGAAACAAGATTCCCCTTAGAAGAGAGATCAGTTTTAAATTGAATGGAATAAGGCATTTATACTTCTTTAAGTACACTAGGAAATTGCTTTCTTTTGTTTCTTTCTCAGAAAAAGCCTCTGAAGCAGAGGAAAATGGTGCCTTTAAACCAAGTTCTCAACTAGATCTTAACTATATGTATGAAGCTGCTGAATGACATCCCCTTGGACAGAAATACCAACTCTTTCTTAAGCAACCATGTAATGTCAGCATCAAAATAACCAGTGCATTCATTTACTAGCAATGGGATTTTGTTATTAAACCTCCTTGTAAAGGGCTATTTGATGACCTTCTGCAAACCAAGAGCAGGAGGTAGCTTTAGATGATGCTTCTGTTAATTACACATCATTCCCTTATGGGTTAGAGAAATGACCATTAAGCCCAAATTGCCTTCTATGGACTCTTGCTGTCAGAAAGTGCAAAGCAACCGCAAGGCAGAATTCAAAGGATAGTGAAAAGTCAATGAATGGCTCCAACTCAAATAGAAATCCAGGGAAACCATGCACCAGGCTTTCAACCAGATATCAATATTATTCTACCTGCTCTCCCATTTCTGAAAGAAATTGCAACTAGCCAACCTTTCATCAGGTTCTACTAGAAAACTTGCATTTATTTACCACAAGCCACACACTGTACTTCAAAGCCGAGTCTAAGGCTATGAACACACCATACATCAAAAAAACAAATTTCCCCATTCTCCAGAGAACCTTGGGACCTGTAGTTTACCCCAACCGAGCTACAGTTCCCAGCATGCTTAGCAAACTACAATTCCCAAGATTCTTGTGGGGGGAGCTTTAAATGTACAGTGTGTACAGCCCCTGATTTTGAAGAACGACTTCCCAGAACAAAGCATGCTTTCAGACAAATTGCCTGCTTTTGCAAGGCATACTGAACAGCATGACTTTGTTTACTTACTGTCTTTGTCTCCGTTCTGTCCCTGATCCATTCTCATGGTGCAGGATGAAGTCTCTGAGTCCCACTCCAGCAATTTCCACATATATTGTTTACTGAGGATTCTGTGTTAGGAGCAGATAAAATCCCATGCACGCCCCTGGAACCACTCCCACTTTATAAAACAATCTGAAGAAAAGTATGTAAAGTGATTCATCAATCTCTGTTGAAATGAAGTCCAGGCTACAAGTTAAGAGCTCCCATTGATACCTGCCCCCGATTCTAAAAATACATTCTTTCACCGTCTGTTGGATGTGATTGTGGGTAAAAAAAATCATCTTTGTACTTTACTCTTTTTCATTCTGCCTAAAACACAGGATGCATACACACCGTACATTAAAACACACACACACAAAAAAGAATCCTGGGAACTGTACTTTACCCCCAAAGGGCTACAATTCCCAGCACCCTTAACAAACTACACTTCCCATGATCCTCTGAGAGGGGGAAACAGTGCTTTGAATGTGCATGAAATGCATGGTGTGCATGTAGTCACAGTTTAGATCAATGTCTAATTCATTGCTGCCAAAGGGAGCCTGACACTCTTTAAAGGAATTTTCACAGGTGAGGAATAAACTCAAAAAGGCACCTTTAACCTCCCAGAAAGGCACTTTCAAGCTGTCATAAAAAAATTACAAATAAAGCAATACTATAATTATAATAAATGTGCTTTAACATTAAATGCGATTTAGGCTGCCTCCAGACAGGGATTCAGCATTGAAATCTACTTGCTCAACTATCTCAAACAGGTTGTTGGAAACAGGTTTGTTCTTCAAGTTAGAAAAGGTAAATCCTGATTAAATGGGGGAAATGGGGGCTGGTATTTTGATGCCAACAATGTCATGTAGATGCTGCTTTAAAAAATGCACAAAGAGCACCCCGTTCTCAGTGGTGGCTGGTCCCCATTGGGAGCCCAACAGTAGGGGGTGCTAGAGGCAACAGCAGGCAGAGTTAATGAATTTTAGCTGTCTCCTGCCTTTTGAGTTCAACTAGTGCAACGCTGAGGCTAACAGGGTTGCCATACGTCCGGAATTTTCCAGGAAAAACCAGATATGTGTTAGCCCATGTAAGCAGTGCCGTTTTCCCATAAAAATAGCTCAAAAACTGCAATTCTTTTGCGATTTTGCTATTTAAAGCTCAACAACCTTGCCAAAAAGGCTCAGCAGCTTTTCTGTCCAGATTTTCACTGTTTGAACAATGGCAACCCTAGAGATTAAGGAGGAGGAACATGTACGATAGCAGGTAGGTGACTCCCTAATGGACCAGCTCATCCCATGATAAACACCCATCTGGAACTACCCTTAAGGAATTTAGGTCTGACATTTTGGAACAAACTTCTCTAGTCAGCCCTTACACCACCACACAGCCTCATTTTCTACTGCGGTGTTCCCTCTGTATCTACCCCACTGTATATGGGCAGCATACCCATGCTTTCCCCATTCTTAAGAACCTCAGACAATCTCAATAATCTCCCATCAACTTTGCTCCTTGACAACTTCCGACTCCTGTTTTGTTGGTTGCTTCCTCTGTACAACACTGCTACCCAGTTTGGGGCATTCCCCCCCCCCCCAGATGCTGTTGTTCTGTGTGTTTTTTAAAGTTGATATTAACTTTTTTTGAAGCAGATGACAATCATTTAGGCATCAGCAATGGTAACCTCAACTTCTACTCCAGGCTCAATACTGATAGAAATTATCTGCTTGACAATCTCCAAAGGACTGTGCAAGTCAATGAGATGCTTGTGAATGCACATCTGGAAATAATCCCAGGTCCTGGAACCTTCACCACATGGTGTTTTCCTTGTGGTGATTCGCAGAGTCTTGGTGGGCATGCGGACAGGTCCTTTCACTTTTAGGTTCTTTTACTTATCACCTCTGATCAGATCTGCACAGACTTTTTCAAGCGACTTCACATTGCAACTTGTCAAGATGATTCTGATTCGATGAATTGCTACCTCCTGTTCTACAGGTGCTTTCCCAGTATCTTTAAATTCCATGGCCGCTGCAGAGCCTTCCTGACCGATTTATTCCTGGCCGAAGCGTGCGAGGCCCAGGGAACAGCAGTGAGTCAGGAAACGGATGTCTCGCTGAGACACGGACTCAGATGCTGTTGTTCTTATTCTTGTTGGAATAAAGTGATTGCCCTCATTTTTTAAATCGGGTATTGTCTACTTTGTTTGGGGCACTGGTTAGCCAAAGTGGGTGATGCCCTGGGGGTAGTGGGATTACCTAGGAGGCAAGGGAGGAGCAGGGGGCACATTCTCCTCATCCATCTCAGCCTGCCAGCCCACTCTTGAGCTCAGTGACACCTCAGGACACTTAGTGTCAGTGTTGCCATTGTAGAACTCAGCATGGAGGAGGATGGAGGCAAAACTAGAATTAGTTGGCTCTAGCGCCATCTACTGTTGGCCTCCCTGCCCCTTAATGAACCAGTTCCAATGAGCACCAGCCACCACTGCTCCCACCTACCCCAGCGATCGACTACTGTCTGACATGATCGCCTCATAGAGCCTGTCTTCTGGTATTCAGAAAAGGGCTACCAAAATAGTCAAGGGGGTGGCTCAAACTCTCCACGAGGAAAGGTTGCAGCATTTGTGACTTTTTAGTTTAGAGAAAAGGGAAATAAGAGGTGACATGATAGACATTTATAGAATTATGCATGGCATGGAGAAAGTAGATAGAGAAAAGTTTTTCTCACCTCTCTCCTAACACTAGAACTCGAAGACTTTCAATGAAGCTGGCTGGCTTTAAAAGAGGATGCGGCAAACTCTTAGAAGATAAGGCTATCCGTGCCTACTTATCCTGAGGGCTATGTTCAACTTCCATTATCAGAGGCAGTAGCCTTCTGAGGGCTGTGCTAAGGGTCTACTTGCACATTCCCCACAGGCATCAGGTTGGCCATTGTGAGAACAGGAAGCTGGACTAGATGGGCCTTTGGTCTAACCCAGCAGGGATCTTTTTATGTTATTATTTTCCTAACATAAACAGTTCTCAGATGTGTCTTTCTGCTCTTTATAGTGTACTCAAGTCTTTTGATCAATTTGCGTTCTTTTCCAGCCCTGTGCCTCTGTGAGATGAGGTGACAAGAACTAGGCCCAGCAGTTGTTGATGTCAGCCAAAGTTTGTTAACATTGTTTGTGTTTCTGGAAAGCACCCTGGAAGCTCTGCTGAAGTAAATCTTTTGACCAAGCAAACGAGGTAGTGGAGCATGATCTTCCCCATTTTGGCACTAGCAGGCTAATTACGGAGTTTGTGGTCCGAGCATAGTGAACATAGACAAAGAATACTGGAAGTCTTCTCGCTTCTTAAATGTGTGTGCTCACTAGAAGGACAGATCGTGAAGCTGAGGCTCCAATACTTTGGCCACGTCATAAGAAGAGAAGACTCCCTGGAAAAGACCCTGATGTTGGGAAAGATGGAGGGCACAAGGAGAAGGGGACGACAGAGGACAAGATGGTTGGACAGTGTTCTCGAAGCTACCAGCATGAGTTTGACCAAACTGTGGGAGGCAGTGGAAGACAGGAGTGCCTGGCGTCCTCTGGTCCATGGGGTCACAAAGAGTCGGACATGACTAAACGACTAAACAACAACAACAACAAACTGAAGCAGGTGAGATGGTGCTCAGATTCCACAGTAGATAGGTCAAACACAGAGCATTCTTGGAGGGGACTACCCAAGGCAATGTGTGGGAGAATCAATCCAGAAGGCCAAGTTGAAGGAAGAGGCAAGGGAAAGGAGACCGGCAGCAGTTGGGTCCCAAGGACTATCAACATGAAACTTGAAAGCACCAAGGAGCAGAGTGGGAATATTGTAGGAGAGGACACCTGCCCACCTACAAAACTTTGGCCCACCAAGGGTTAAGAGATAAGGATCTGGCCTTGTGGCCAGAAAATATTCCCCATCCCTGGTTTACAGTTCAGTTTCTCCACCCATTCCCATGTAGGCATAATGTGGACAAAGTAAGTGATCTGTAAATCTGCATGAAGCAGTCCAAGAAAAAGTGTTGCCTGCCTGGTATGTTTCAGTTATACTTGTGGGCGCTCAAGCAACATTTGGTTTCAGTTTGGGATCTTCTTCTCTTCATTAAGGCAGGCTTATTCTGATAAAATATGAGAAACCAAAAAATTCTGTGCAAGAGTCAATAAATTAAACACGACCACCTCCCAAGAATATATAAAAAAGAGGGGAAATTATAAATCTAAATCGGCTTGCTAATGGCAGTAAATTTAAACTGGCAAAAAGAGATGCAATTTCTCATGCTGAAATTGCACCAGAAAAATCGCAACAGCCTCCAGCGCACGCAGAGCATTTCAGTAAATAACAGCATCTGGTGCTCGTTGCAGTAGCACTTTGCAGCAGCGTAGCCTAAACTATTCATCACTATTAATATGCATGACTAATATAGTGCTCACAGGGGAGTGATTTGACACTACAATTCATCTTGGTGTTTATCAGATACGAGTCATGAAAATCTCCCCCCCCCCCCAAATTTCCCCCTACAGAACTGTGATTAACATCTGTTGTAGAAAATTGTATAAAATTAGCACACTTTGGAGCTACGCATTAAAAAGATTTGGCACTCTGGTTATATATCCTACACTTGCTTGCCGTTGCAACGAAAAGTCACCACCTGGGTGTGCTGCTTTGAGCAGGTTGTGCAGAAATGTTGTAAGGGCTCAGGTGTGGGCAATTTGAGTCTGTCTGTTGGACACAGTGAGTCTGCGCGGCATCATGGAACTTGACAAAAAGAAAGCAGTTTTGCACACAACACATAGTTCATCCACGGAATTTGCTTCTGCAAGAGGTAATGATGGCTACCATGTTGGGTGACCTTAAAAGAGGTTTAGACAAATTCATAGAGGGTAAGGCCTCGAAGGGCTACTAACTATGATGGCTAGGTTCTGCTTCCACTGTTGAAGGCAGTGTGCTTCTGAGTACAGTTGAACTTCGGTTTTCAAGCATCTCAGAAACCGAACGTTTCGGTTTTTGAACGCCGAAAACCCACAATTAATTGCTTCCGTTTCTGAACGCGCCTCGGAAGTTGAACAGCTTCCGAGGCATGTTTCTCAATTTTCTCCATTGACATTGCCAACCACCCATAGCACCTCAGTTGTCGAACGTTTCGGAAGTTGAACAGTCTTCCAGAACGGATTATGTTCGACAACTGAGGTTCCACTGTACCAGTTGTTGCAAACTCCAGGAGGGGAGTCTGTTGTGCTCGTGTCCTGCATGCAGGCTTTCCCCAAACATCTGGTTAGCCACTGTGAGAACAGGGTGCCAAGATTAGATGGACCCTGGGTCCCATCCTGCAGGTTCTCCCTAGATTCGTATTCCAAATTGTTATCTTCTTCATACAGCTTTCTAGTAGTAATGCCTATCATCTCAGTTAAACCGTCCTTTCAAATCCTGACTACCCAGTTATGTTCACATCCTTAAATGCGTGCTAATAATGCCATATACACAGAAAAAAACAGCCTGTAATACTCTGATAACATTGTTATCAATTTATCAGATCCCAAGGGGGAAGAACATATTACAATATTTAATACTTGCAAAGGGAAACACTACAGTTGCACAATAAAATAATACAGCAAAAAATAAAAATAGCTAGGGAAAGAGCCCTGTGTCTTGGAAACATTGGATTAAGAGCTTTATCAAGACAGTGTTGCAATATTTCCTTCTGGAGTGAACTGAGATAACAGTGGCAAATACCAGGCTTGGTACCAGTAAATGGTCTGGTATACATGATTGTTGTTCGTTCACGTTGCTTTGATATATGGACTACATGTCTAAAGTTTTCGAGTCATGAGGTTCAGGTAAAATGATGCCCCAACTGTTTTTATTATGTCTTTTGTGTTCTCATTTTGTATTTTTATGTTGTGAGCCACCCTGTGATCTTTGGCAGTAAGCAAATTTAACAAGGAATAATAATAATAATAATAATAATAATAATAATAATAATAATAATATCATCATTCCAGTTGGTAGATGAAGTTGTTTATGTCCATTACTTCCATTCAGAACTGTGTCCTGCCTGTTACACAATCCAATTCCAACTACAATGTCTTGAGAGAATATCATTGTTTGTGATCTACTGACCTTTAACATTGGCAGTCATCCATTATACCTGTCTACTACTTTAACTACTTATCTTATGTGGGAGAAGTTCTAGCGACCCAAAATCTTGTTAAGAGACTTCTTATTGTTCTAAACTCTCATATGAAAGGCTTGGTCTGCTCAGTGACGTCAGTACAATGCCCCAAGGAGCTGTTCGTTTTCTGTAATTTTGCTCAAGCAAAATTCCTCATGGAACTTGGCATCTAGCATAGGATCTTGGTTTCAACTTCAGCATGTTTACCTCTTATGACTATGGGTGTGTCTGCGCACTTGCGTGTATACCAGTATACCAGCCTGAGCTTATTTACTCATAGTAGGGTCATAGTACAGCCAATTATTTGCATTACCACAGCTACAATATCATTCTGTCCCTCCTAATGCAACTTCCCACTTCTGCATCCATTTCTCCCTGTCAACCTCTGCTGGAAAAGCAGCTGTGGAGTCCTATGTAGTTTACACAGGTTATTTGTGATCCAGCTCCATTCCCGTCCCTGAAGTCCGATACGCTTATTCACAGTGTAGCACCACTGTGACAGGACACAACGATGCTGCAGAACTGTATTATTGTATTATTATACAGGCTTAAGTAGTCCTAAGGCAAGGACAGGACTCCAAAGCATTTCATCCGTGCTGGAATTTATTATCAAATCCCAGTGAGCTACAATTAAATAAACACATTTTTATTTTGGTCTGGCTTCTTTGCCAATAACATCATCCCCAAAGAAATTAAGCAGGCAGAACTTTGATTTATGTTATTTATTACAAATATATATATATATATATGGCCTCTGACAGAAACTATCCAAAGGCAACTCAAAAGTTAAAATGAAAATTGCAAATAAGACAAAACAGTGAAATTATTAAAATAGCAGCAGTTAAAAACATGGTAAGAGAGGTGGTAGAGTGCACACTTTGCATGCAAAAAGTCCCAGGTTCAGTTCCTGGCGTCTCCAGGTAGGGCTACGAAAGACTCTTGTCTGACATCCTGGCTGGCAGGGAAGAGACAATATGGAGCTAAAAGCATCAATGGCTGGCCTGAATGGGCTTTCTATGAGATCAGATGCCATGTTATTTAACTCGCAGACAATCTGGATGGCTCTAGGTGTGTCTCCCTAGGGAGGCTCTTCCACGGTTTGGGGGCCACAGCGTAGAAGGTGCTTTCTCTATTCAACTCCCCTGCCCAGGTGGCAAGAGGACATGGAGGAAGGCCTCTGACAAGGGAATGACTTTTCTGGCTGATTCACAGAGCAGCAGAAAGATAAGGAGGAGATGGATACTCTGGGATATTCTGGTCCCAGGTGGACAAAGGTTTTCCTGCATCACTTAGTTTCACATCATGCTGGGAGTAGCTTCACTTGACTAACGTCTGTATGTCATATGTTCCTTAAATGTGTAAGAGCAGGAAAATTGGCAGACATAGCTATAATAGTGTTGTTGTTTTTCTTAGTAATTAACCCATTGTGAACTAATGAGCATCATGGTTCAGTGGAAATTTCAATGTGGGTTTCCTTGGACTAAGTCCAGCATTCTGACTGCTATACCACATGGTTTTGTGCAAGTATTAGGACAGGAGAGAAACCCACCATTAGGAGACTTGCTCATTATTCCCCTATAGCATAGCATTCCAGCAAATCTGATCAGTTTTTTACTTAGTCATTTTCCACGCAATGATGTAAGTTAATTTAAAAACAGAAACAAAATCCAAAGGGTTGCTTAAATGTATTACACCACTTGAGATGTGTTCTTAAATAAAAAAAAGTTTCATCCTGCAGACTCACACTAATTCTTCTCTGGGGTGATCCTGATATTTCTTCAGGTAGAATTACATAATGTAACCCGAAGTACCACTGTAGATGCTAGTTGCCTTAATACTGGTACTTAAACACAGAGGTTGTTGAGCACCAGGTACTGGGACATTTGCTCACAGCTAAGACTCAGATTTCAAAATATTTTCTCATTGAGTTCTATGTTTACAATAACATCAGAGCTACAGCTATGATCCTTCAGATCAGGCATGGAGAATCTGTGATCCTTGAGGAGCTCCTGGACCAGTTCCAAGCAAGCATGGCCAATGGTAAGGGATGGTGGGGGTTGTAATCCAGCAATGCCTGGTGGGCCACAGCTTCTCTGACCTTGCTATAGACTTTGCTAAATGTGGCACAGTCAGATACTGAAATGGCAGGGAGAGGGGATCTGCTCTAGTATAGGAGACAAATGAAAAATCTGTCCATCAATCCCTCACCTGACCTTCTTAGTTAAGAGGAGGAATGCAAATCGCTGCAGAGATTTGTACAATATGATGCCCAGTACTGGAATATATTTCATTCTGAACTGCTTATACTTCCACAAGAAGTTTACAGGATGCTTAGCTTGAGGCATCCTAATGCACAACCACAAGAAAGCAAATGCATTGAATCCTCTTTCGTACATTAGAACAAATCGTTTCCTTCATCTCCCTAATTGAAAAGCACAGCCAATGCATTCATGTATTAGAGACAAATGTCCGGTGTATAGCACCCACAATCAACTTTGACCGTGCTGAACTATGGCTGAATCCCTAAATATCATACAGAAAATGTCCTTCAGCAAATAATAAAATAAAAATCTGCAAGTTGCTGTGAAGAACAAATAACAGGGAGCAGCTGTGTTGCTGAATGCCGCCAAAACAGTCCTCGTGTCACATGATGGAGCAGCAGCACTTTGCTGGATAGTCTTTGGTATATACTTTATTCTCATTGCCAAAGATGTAGAAGGAATAGACTCTCTCTTTCCATTCATAGTCAACCTTTGTGAGTGGCACCAACTCAACTGTTTGTTTCTGGAAAAAAAGAGATATATAATTTACTGAAAAACCTGCTCCAAAGAGCAAACAGGGCCGGCCCTACCATTAAACTCCCTCAGGTGGCAGATGCTGAGCAGCAGTGGTAGCAGTCCCTTGGCTGCTCCTTCTAAGCCCCCCTGAACACCAGACATTCCCCTGTGTTGGAAGCCACAGTTTGTATGCCATATGGCCTGTTCTCAGAGACCTAAATTAGCTGTGGAGGATGCCATCCCATTTCTGGTTTTGTAGTAAGATTCAGCTGTCAGTACAATTGGCTTGTACACATTGAATAGGGAAGATGTTCCATCTTGCCTTTTGCTTCAGGCAGCAAAATGTCTTTGCCAGACCTGAGCTCAACTCTGTTTCTTGAGAAGAACTTTTATGCCCTGCCTTTCTGTCTTTAAAGAAGAGCTCCCACAAGACACCAATGTGTTGACCCACAAATAGTTCCCCTTTGTTAGCTAAAGGAAGAAAATATTTAATATCTCCTGTGCCAGGTAAGAGATTACTCATCTGGTTCACTTTAGCACCCTGTATCTCGAAATAGCCAAGAGTTGAGCATTCCACACAGGCAGCAAAACTCATGGCGAACTATCTGATATTCAGCTCATGGGTTGGATTCAGTTTGGAGGGTCATCATTTGTGTAACACTGTAATACCCATAGTTCTAGTATGCTGTGGAATAGTTATTGAATGACTCCATTGTTCATCCCCCAGCTTGTGGTAATGAGTTGAAACTCATATGACTTCACATGAAATTACATTCACTGACAAGCCTATTGTGCAACTGTTCATGGCCGTGACAATTTTGACCTTATTGATACATACATCACAAGGAAGGAATTTCAGAAAAGCATTATGTGAAAAACTATTTCCTTTTGTTTTGGAACATCTGCCTATTGGTTCTCACAGGTGCCTTCCTTTCCTCCCCCCCTTTTTTTAAAAAAAGATTTTTTTTTATTGATACAACAAGAAAAAAGAAAAAAACACAAATTCTAAATTACACACAGGAATAACTATAGACACATAATTTTCTTAGCAAACATTAGAACATATATTGGTCTTAACACTAAAGACCCAACCTCCCGTGTATTCCATATTTCGATTTCATAATACTTATTGCCAATACACACTTTTATCATAATTAAACTTATTCTTAATATATCTAATTTTGTATATCTACCTTACAACTATTACTGAAGTTCCTCGAATGCTGCAACATTTCCCCCTTTTTGTTTTACGAAGGCAGAGGATAAAAAAAAAGCATTCCCTATTTGCAGTCACCATACATTTCACCAGCATACAACTTCCCTTTTAACTTTCCTAAAAAGTATTGGGATCTGGTATAGCCAGCAAAAATATTGTTGAGAGTCTACCCCTCTAAGTTAAAGTTACATCTCTCCCTCAGAAGTTCAGTAAAGGTGTGTGACCTGGGAGAGGGCATTCTGTGTGGCATCTCCTAGGTTGTGGAATTCCCTCCTCACAGAGGTGTATCTGGCACCTTCATTGCATAGCTTCTGATGCATGCTGAAGATTCACCTCTTCACCCTGGCCTTTGACACACGACACATGTGTTTTCAAGACTCACTCTATTCCTGTGACTGTAATTCGTTTTAACTATTTCTTATTCTGATTTTTAAATTGTTGTATCCCCTCCCTGGGACCTGCTGGTGAAGGTTGGGTAAGACATTTAATAAATAATAATGACATAGTAGAAGAAAAAGAATAAGAAGTTATGCCAAGTTACGGACAAGAAACAAACCCTAATCCTTTATTACAGGTATCCATTGATTCCATTTTCCACCTACCTGCCTCAGGACTCTGTGCAATCCTTCTGAGGTAAACTGCATATTGTGTTGCGCAATGAATGCTCGGGAATAGTCCTCAACTAATGGCTCTGGGAAATCAACTATGGGAAATACCTAGAGAACAAATAAAATACACTGCTATATTCACATTTGTAAAATATTGTTAAAATCCCAAGAAAAACCCCAAAGTGGTGGCGTTGTTGTTTTGGGACAGAGATGAGGAACCTCGGGTCCAGGGGTCAAAAGTCAGCCCTCAGGGCCTCTCTGTCTGACCCATGGGGCTCTTCCCAGTGCCACACCCCTCACAGACACTGCTTTGCACCTTCCTTGAATTTTTATGATTGGCCCAAGGATGTCCTTGGGCTCTTTAATACTCCTTGCTTGTCTGCATGGAATACAGTATAGAAGCAGGGTGGATTTAGGGCTGTGCTGAGTTGAGGGGGCACCTTCTGAAAACCCAAGTCGCTTGGCTTTGGGAAGGTGGTGTTGGGCTCTGATAGAGTCCTAGAATCTTCCTGTCTCTTTCCCAAAGGAGGTAGGAGGGCTCTAGGACCCTGCCAACCCCTCATGCTTCCTTCTCAAAGCACAGTGACTTGCTTCCCTGCCTTTGGGAAGGCAGCACGAGGATGAAGGGGGACAAATTTTGGTGTTGTACAAGGCACCATCGTACCCAAATCTGCCACTGACAGAATACAGGGTTTTGCTGCACCAAATACTTCTGTATAAGTGGGAAATTTAACAGGTGCTGCTTCTCCTGCCATTGTGAGCTGAGGAAAACGCACATTGAAAATTCCCTTTCAATATAGCACTCAAATTCACAGTCAGTTGTTCTTTCTGGCAGTATCCTGTGATTGCCCTCATCAATCTTTTTAGGCCCACTTTTGTTTTTAGGCCCACATCATCTGCATATAGTAGAACTGAGATGGCCATGAACACTTCATTTGTTCTTTTAGAATGGCAATGACACCCACATGAGAGGTGCCAGAATCCACTCGAGAGGCGCTGGAACTGAGTTCTGGCAAGTTCTGGCTGGGGAAAAAACCCCTGAGTATAGGGCATATAAACACCAAAACCAGCCCAAATACTCTTCCTTTGCATGGGATAACAAAAAATAAAATAAAAAATGTCAACATAGGAAATTCCCATCAATATTTCCTATTAAAAAAGCAAATCCTTCTCATCTTATAGTTTTGATAAACACACATTTAACTGCTTACCTGGAGCTTGTATTTAAGCTCCTATTTAAAGTGTTTCCATAACTTTCAAAAAATGTTTAGTATATGCATTATGTTTGGTATGGTAAAAAGGTAAAGGTAAAGGTAAAGGACGGTTGCGGCACTCATCTCACTTTCAGGCTGAGGGAGCTGGCGTTTGTCCACAGCCAGTTTTCCGGGTTATGTGGCCAGCATGACTAAACCGCTATTGGCACACAGAGGACGAGTGCCAGAGCCCACAGAAACGCCGTTTATCTTCCCGCCACAGCGGTACCTATTTATCTACTTGCACTGGCACGCTTTCGAACGTCTCAGGGATTCCAACTGCCAAGCTTCCGATCAACAAGCCCAAGAAGCTCTGTAGTTTAGACCACAGCGCCACCCACATCCCTATGTTTAGTATATGCACTATAGCACATCCATTATGTGACTATAGAACTGCACTGCAACTTTTAGAGAAGTGAAGGTTTTGAAGGAGGGCTGTGTTTTGGTTCACGGATTATTTCAGAAAGTTTAAATGTGAACTGAATTGAATTTGTCCCACATCCCGAATATATCCACACCCCACAAAAGAAAAACAGCACCCATGCCCCCAGGTTATTTGGTTGAATGTGGCTTACCAAGGAACCTTCATCACTAACAATTTCTTTCCCAGTCACATCTTGCAAATGGTGAACTGGGAAGCCAGAATTCTTGTCTGCTACATGTTCTAAAACATTGTTCTTCCTGTTGAGAAAACAGAAACGAAGAAGACACATTTGCTTTCTTTTTCAGGCACACATTCAAGGACAAAGTAGGCTGGGCAAAGCCTAACAGTGCTGACCTCACAACATCCAGCTCCTAGACAGCACTGAAAAGATAAATTAATACGTCAAACCTGCATGTCTTCCCAAAGTAAGCCTGACTGATTTCAGTGAAACTTAGTTCTAGGTAATTGTGTATAACTGCAATCTGAATGAAGGCTTCGCTTGTATCCTGATACCACAATTTCCCACATTGCTTTTGGATGACTCGGAAAATGTGTTTTGCTTAGCAAGGAATTTTGGCTCCAGTGATTTATGATGAGGTGAGATGAAAGTGGCGGGGGGCGGGGGAGAGCGAGAGACTGGTCTGTGTGTGACTTGGTTGCTCAGTCATTTGGAGGTTTTTTTGTTCACTCTACTAGCATTGCTATGGGAAAAATTCATGGACCACTAGAATAGCCTTGTATTTAACTATTTGTCTGGTCTCTAGCCAAGAAATTAGATGCAAGTGAGCAGGGCCAATCAGAAGATGGTAGCATGAGGCCATTTCCCCTGAGCCTTAAACACAAAGAGAGCCTCTGATTTATACACTAGTTAATCTTTTGGTAGGGTTGCCATACGTCCAGAAATTCCCGGACATCCGAGTGGGGGGTGGGGTGGGGGGCTCAACAATTCTGGCAATGCAATTTTTTGGCATTTGATGCACAGGTGTTTTTTTTATGAGCCTCAGACCATAATGTGGCACACTCAGCTCAGAGCTGCAAATATGAATTGTGATTTGGAAAAAGACACAAAATTGTTTACTGATGTAGATTTTGTCATTTTTAGAGCTTAATAAAATCAATTATAAAATTATTATTTCCATTTTTACATATATACACACACACACACACACGTTATTACATAACGTTAGAGAGAGAGAGAGGTTCTCACAGCACAAGATTAGACCATGGATAAACATGTTCTCTCAGCTCAGCTGATTATTTGGGGGGGAAGCCACAATAAAAACTAGTGTTTTTATTATGGTTTGGTGTCCTGAAAGTGACCTGGGCCTCTCTGGAATTCTGACAGGGCCTGCAGGTGAGGGAGATGAAGTAGGACGGATCATCTTGACTCTCCAGCCCACTTGGTTTTAACCCTGGCTTAGGATAAAGTGAAGCATCTTGCTCCATGGCCATCAAGGAAATATTGTGGGTCTGGCAGGAAAGGGATGGAGCTCCCTGTTACTCATCTACCAGCCCAATTTCCTTCCCTGCTGGCTGTAGAGGAAGACCAGCGGGGAAACCAAGTGGGCTGGTGGGCAAGCGATGGAGAGACCCGTCCCTTCTAGGCAAGCCCACTTGGCAATTTTAAAAAGCCTAGTAAGAAGCTAGTAAAAAAATAACAACAAAACAGCCTGGTAACTTTCTTGGATTTCAAGTCCAGCAGTCTGCATGGTGAAAAAAGGAAAGAAGTGTCAATTGATGTTCTCTGTTGATGTACACTGGGCATTCCTAGCATAACGCTTAATATAGCAAAAGCTGCAGAAAGTAGGGATGGGCCACGGCTCTGTGGCAGTGCAGCTGCCTTGCATGCAGAAGGCGTCAGGGTCAATCCCTGGCATCTCAAGGAGAGACCTGTGTTTGAAACCCTGGAGAGCCACTGACAGTCAATGCAGACAATACTGAACTAGATAGAGTAATGGCCAGATTCCATATAAAGCCGTTGTAAAGATTCCTACTCGGTGATGATCTCTGCTAATACCATGCCAAGGGATCACTCGAAAATGTTCAAGGGTTGTAGCAAGAGCACACCTTCATGGAACTCTTCTTCCTTTGGCTTTTCAACTTACCAAGTTATCGTAAGTTCGGTATGAAATAGCAAGACACCGCTCCCATTGCAGCGGTAACACTTCAGCCAGCCATTGCCACGGCAATTGAAGCAACTGTGGAAGAGGAAGGTGGGAAAACAGACACACACAAAAATGGGAAATAGGAAATGTGCACATACATAACATTTAGAAGCAATATAATTCTTTACTCTGCATATGGCTAGATTTTTCTAAATTGAATAGTTTTTAACAATTTCATCCTTACTATGGACCAACGCTAAGACTTTCAGTATGGTTTTCTGGTTTCAGTGCCGCTGCTGTAAAATGGGCACGTTGATACAGATGATCACAGGGGAGGTGAATGAGGCAGAGAGTGCTGAGAACACTGCATGTCCCCCCCCCCCAAATAAGAATTGATCACAAATTCCCCTTGCTGAAATAATGGGGGAGGGGATGAGCCAACTCAATAATCTCCTGCCATGCAACTTACTACAAGTGGTGTAAAGGTAAACATAAAGGGACCCCTGACCATTAGGTCCAGTTGTGGCCAACTCTGGGGTTGCAGAGCTCATCTCGCTTTATTGGCAACGGGAGCTGGAATACAGCTTCCGGGTCATGTGGCCAGCATGACTAAGCCACTTCTGGCGAACCAGGGCAGCGCATGGAAACGCCATTTACCTTACCGCCAGAGCGGTACCTATTTATCTACTTGCACTTTGATGTGCTTTCGAACTGCTAGGTTGGCAGGAGCAGGGACCGAGCAACGGGAGCTAACCCCGTCGTGGGGATTCGAACCGCCGACCTTCTGATCAGCAAGCCCTAGGCTCTGTGGTTTAACCCACAGTGCCACCCACGTCCCTGAGGCAAGTGGTGTAACTTACCACTTATTCACTTACCGATTCTTTCCTGAACCTGCGCACCACGAACAGATATTGCTGTCCTCCTGTGAACCAGTCCCACCACAAGCCGAACACTTTTTCTACATTAAAGGACAAAACAAAATAATCAGGCATGTTTGAAACTCACTCTTTCCATTTGGAGAGTTGAGTGCACATTTGCCACGTTAAGTAGGTTGTGATTTTACCTACAAACAGAATGCAACAAGTGTGCCTGCAACCAAATGTTGCAGTGTATCCCCCAGTGAGTGCTACTGTTCAGGGTTCCACTCTCTTCAAGCTGGGCATGTTGCATAAGAAGAGCCTACTGTATCAGACCAGTGGTCCATCTAGTTCAATATCCTCTTTTGAGAGTGGAAAACCAGATGCCTTTGGGAAACCCAAAGCAGGACCAGAGCATGAGAAAACTCTCATTTCCTGTGGTTTCCAGCAAACACATTATTCATATAATTTAAATAAAAAACCGTTCTTTTACGTTTTGAATTGAAAGTAAATATCAATTGCAAAAAAACCCCCAGAAATTTCAGAAAAGAAATTTGGGAATGTTTCCATCATACAATACCTTGCCAGTTCCTTTACAAGGCTGACACATAGTTTCACCACGTCTTTTGCAGTTTGGACAGTCCTGAAATCAAAGCAAGGAATGAAGTATAACTGAAAATGATTTGGGAAACTTATTCATTCATTCATTTAAGCTGCCCTTCGTCATATGATCTCAGCGCGGTTCACAGAATAAAACACAGGATAAAAAGCAAGCACATAAGTAAAAAAATGGCAAAACGAAACATCTGCAATGCAGAAGTTTGGGGAAAGCAGACAGGGAGGAGTAGTCTCCCTCTATAACCATATATATACAGTGGTGCCCCGCAAGACGAATGCCTCGCAAAACGAAAAACCCGCAAAACGAAAGGGTTTTTCGGTTTTTGCGTCGCTTCGCTAGACGATTTTCCCTATGGGCTTGCTTCGCAAGACGAAAGCCCATAGGGAAATCTCCAGGGACCTCTTTTAAATGCTGGCGGTGGGGAGCAAAGCCTTTCCCCCCCCTCCGGACTTCAGAAGAGGTCCAGGAAGGCCGGCGGGGGCGAAAGGTTTTGCTCCCCACCGCCAGCATTTTAAAAGCGGTCCGGGATAGCAGGGAAGCGCTTCCCGCTATCCCGGACGGCTTTTGAAGGCAGGCGGGGGGAGCAAACACTTTTGCCCCCCGCCAGCCTTCAGAAGAGGTCCAGGACCTCTTATGAAGGCGGGCGGGGGGCAAAAGTCTTTGCTCCCCCCTGCCTGCCTTCCCGGGAGAGCGGAAAACGCAGCGCTGCCTTCAGCGTTGCGTTTTTCGCTCTCCCGGGAAGGCAGGCAGGGGGGAGCAAAGACTTTCGCCCCCCGCCGGCCTTCAGAAGAGGTCGGGGGACAGACTGTCCCCGGACCTGGTCTGAAGGCGGTTTCCATAGGAACGCATTAATTGATTTTTAATGCATTCCTATGGGAAACCATGCTTCGCAAGACGAAAAGACTTGCGGAACGAATTAATTTCGTCTTGCGAGGCACCACTGTATATTCTACTATCTATGAAAAAGTCTATGCTTGAATCAACCCAAAATCTTTTCTCTTTTTATGATAGAAATCCCTAAACTACAGTCAACTTGTTGAATGTTATGTTCTCATTTTAGCAAGACATCCTATAGGTGGTGTAATGGTTGTGATGGGGTTACTGGTGCGTAACCTTACTTCAGTTCAGTTAGTTTGCTTGCCCAACCATGCTTAGGGTCGGAGCTCGCCCTCCGTGACCTGTTAGTCACTTGCAGAATCCGAGAGTGGGCGTTTCTTGAACCTCTTCCAGCATAAAAGCTGTTTGACCCCGAGTCTCCTCCTATGTTCTCTGCGCGGAACGCGTCTGCGCAAGTAAGGGGAATGCAGGGGCGTCCCAGCGCTCTCTCCACTAGTTTCGGGGGAAGGGTCTTGGAGCCCTGTCACCAATTCCTCCATCTCCCTCTCTTCTCTATGGGTGTTACGCTGAAATCCTTCCCCCCTGCTCATCCCCTCTCCGGCATCGCTGGGTAGCCCTGACTCCGTTTCTTGCTCTGATGGCAGTTCCCTGACAGGTGGCTTTATTTAAAGGTGTAATAAAAGGGGGAGAACCCCCAAAGCAGCTTGCAGTAGTCTGTTCTCACTTAAATCTGGCACTTCTGTTTCTTGATATCAACCTTTGGTTTCCACTTTCCACATTAAAAGAAATGACATGGACCAGCAATGCTATAATAAAAGCAATTGTTAGGAGCAATGAGAGTGGCAGGGCATGATTCAGATTGAATTAAGTACTCAAAGATTTCCAGTTTCCTCAGCATGGAGAAACCTATTGAAGTGAGGCGTAAGGTGTCATTCCCATAATGTTATTAAGAACTCACTTACTTTCCATTGAACTTAAATGGTAGATTTGCACTTCAGCACCAGCTTAAGATACATTGATTTCACTTGGACTTACAGCCCACTTAGAGGATGTACCTAGAATATTGGATTTTAGCATGGAGAGACCACCTAAATAGTTTTGTTTTTTGTTTTTGCACCCGCTTTAAAAGAAACCACACACCCTGTGTAAAAAAATATCCATGCTTTGTTCTTCTGGGTGGATACAAATCAGTTTTTCATGGCAACTTGCCCATTTGAAATGAAATACACATACCAGACTATATAAACCAAAGGGGGGAAAATACTCCCTGCCAAATCCCCATATGTTAAAAAAAAAGAAAAAACTTTCTCCACTAATATATTATCTTGCAGTAAAAACAATGCTCTCTGCCAAGATCATAAACTGCGGGAAGAAGCAATTAATACCAGGCTGGGGGACGCTGTTTGTTTCAGAGTATTTAAAGTAACTGGTTTCAGAAGGGGTGCAACTTGTGCTAAGTTAAGCCAAAAGCACTTTGAATTTCTCAATTCTATTTTATTTTACTTTTTATGATGTATTTTCTACGGTGCTGCTGTAATTTCAGTAAGTTCTGACCCAGTAGTGGGCCCTGACCCATCAGTTCAAGATGAATAGATCAGGAAACCTGAGTTCAATTCAACCACTGATTGCATACATGGCTTTAGTCTTGAAGAACCAGTAAGGCAGAAAGCAGAGCTGGCCTGCCCATGAGGCAGGGTCAGGCAGCCACCTCAGGCGTCACCCCACAAGGGGGACTGCTCCACTGCTCAGCTTCACCGCAGGTTTCCCCAGCCTCTAGGGGCAGAGAGTGACCAGTGGGAATGCTCTGTGGAACACCTCCCCTCCTGTCTCCTGAAGGGAAGAGCTGATGGGAAGCACCACTGCTTGGGTGGGAGTCAGGATCTGAAAAGGATGCCCCCTGCCCAGCAGGGGAGACTCTACACACACTCAGGGAGAAGGCCTTACAGAATTTGCACCCTCACATCACAGAGGCGGCAGCAGGACATTTCACCTACAGCGCAGAAAAGCCTCAGGTCTCCCTTGGTGGAAAATGTCAACAAGGCCGTAATACCATGCATTCTTCTCCATCTTGTTCTATTTGCTGCCTGCCTTTCAGGGAGACTCACAGAAATAAGCCCTATTGAACACGGTGGGTCTTACTTCGGAGGAAACATGCACAGGGTTGCATTGTAAACCCCACTGAACTCCTGTGTAGAGCAGCCAATGGCTTGTTGATTTCTTACCTCTACTGAGTACGAATGGGGCACTGGAATATGCATTTCACAGTCCGTAAACAAAGGAGGTTCATCCACTGCTATATCCCATGGGAGAGGTGGCATTCCAACAGCAAAGGAGTCTACAAATCCACCTGGAAGAACAGAAGCCACCATAAAATTAGTAAGAATGATGTACCCCACCTTCAATGGCAAAATGACAGGTTGACAAATGACCTGCCAATACTAATGTTTGTCTCAAAGTGGGTAAATATTCTAGGATTTTTCAACCAGAAGAGCAGCTTTTCCTGAATCATCGGTACTGGTTAAATGTTTTTCAGCAGAACAATACAATAGGACAAGTAAATATTATGGTTTTCTCCCTTGAGAGGCCCTAGAGCAGGAGAAACCAACATGGTGCACTCCAGTTGTTGATGAACTACAACGCAAATCATCCTTGACCACTGTCAAAGCTTGCTGGGGCCGATGGATGTCATAGCTGAACAACACCTTTAAACCCATTTTTCATGTATACTAGCGTCTCCCAACCTTGTACCTTCCAGATCTTGTTGGATTCCAGTTCCTATCAATCCCAGCTAGCACAGCCAATGGTAAGGGATGATGGGAGTTGGAATCCAAAACATCTGGAGGGCCACAAAAAAGGGAAGGCTGATCTATACAGATACCAGAATGGTATATCTTCTCTTTCATGTGCGACTCACCATCATAAAGCTCACTGGCCACATGGGTGTCTCTCATTTCAGTGAAAGTTTCCAGACGATACTGAGGACAGGAGGAGAAAAAAACACCTATCAAAATTATAACATAAGGGTATGTGGAAGTGGACTTGAAATGGTTCTTTTTGAGAAACAAAACCTGCAAATGAGAAGTGTCGCATGGAGAGCTGGCTTCTCAATTGATCTTAGCCAGAGCTCAACAGGGTGCAGCTCTGTTCTTCATATATTTAAAGATTCAACCGTGAAGAGATTAGACCAACTTCTGAGTTTGTACAAATACTTTCCTTCACCATTAAATAACTACAACCACCCCTCACACATCTGGAATTAAGAGCAGCAGTGTAAATTATTGAGCTTTGGCTTGTCAACCCACAGCTCATCCTTTAACCACAACCATTTTGTATGAGAAGTAATTTGAAAAAGAAAAGAAAGTGTTTATAGAAGCAGAAAGGGTCCTATAAAAATACTCAATCAGATTCCCAGAAAACAATTGTATGGAGACCATCAAGGTCCTGGGCTTTCTCCAGTCCAGCACACTTCAGCTTCAAACACCCAGCTCTTCTCTTTGGATTCAAACAGCAACAAGTGTTTCTCTTCATGAACTGAAGGGTGTCACCTTCTCAAGGCAGCATGGAGAGATTTCCAACCATGCATGAACATTAATGTTCTTTTGTTAAATTCTCTCACCACCCATTCAGTTATCTGGTTGAAAGCCTACACACACAGCAGTTCACACAGCCAAACTTGTGACAATTTTATATTCTGGCAAAAGAGGGAAAGGTCTATAGATGGTGCTTGCCCTGTACTTAAATTGCACAAGTGCTCACAGCCAGAATCTATTTTCAGCCCTGAGCCTAAGCCCCAGACTTTGTGAAATAACGCCTCTAAGCATGCACAGAATGAAAGAGGCCTATGTATTGTCCACCTAGTCCTAACCCAAGCTGTCTACTTGCTAGGAATGGATTAAGCTATCTATTTCTGGTCCCTATTGCTTTTGCATGTTTTTATTCATAATCCTCTTCTATTCCACTTCTGCATTATTATTATTTTTGGAGGGGGGAATTAAAAAAGAATTTCCCCCCCAAATATGCATTTTTCCTCAGTATACATAGATATATTTAAATGCATACTACATTTAAAAATATTTATCTCCTCAAAAAAACCCTATGCATTTAAATAATATATTTTGATACATTTAGGTTGCAATCTTATACATGGTGACTTGCAAGTAAGTCCTGCAGAAGTCAGTGGGAGTTAATTCTGTATTCATGCATATGGCATGAACTGTGTTACAACATTTGAAGAATAGATAAGGGAAATTCCATTCCATAAGGGACCTTTTGCTGCTAAGCTGTTGTCCCTCTCCAGTCCCTCCCTAGAGATGGAAAGAAATGTGATCTTCTTCCATTCTCATTTTAGCACAACCTACCTAACCTGTACTCGCAGAAACAAAAATGGAACTATTCTTTGAAATTCTCCAAATTTTGCAATGCAGTTCTCCAACACAAAAATGTGTACCAAAAATGTATACGCAACAAGAAAGTGTGCATTTTAAAATGTATATGTAGGTGGAATAACATACATTTTAAAAAGCATTGTTTTATGCAAAATCGCTTACAGAAATAGGTATAATTAGGTGAAATGGTGGAGAATTTCCACAAGGAAATTCTGTTTAAAATAAATAAATAAACTGCAAACTAATATGGGACTGTGGCAAACTGAATTTAAGTTTGGAAAATGAGAGGCAGACAGAAATAAAAACTGGCAGAATTCATCCATGCCAAGTCCCACCGCAAGTTGACATGCCAAACTTGGGTCCCTACACCAGAAAGCAAACCATTAACATACTGTGCAACTGTAGGTTGTACACACAGAATTAAGGAGAAGGGATTTCAAGACACGTGCCTTGGCTCTCCTGAGTTGCCACTCTGACACCTTTCTAGATTTAGATACTACTTACATCTTCGTTCTCAGAATTTGGTGTAATTTCAACATAACAACTAAATCAAAAAGTGTGGCTCTTTTCTTTTTCTTTTTTTAAGTAATAACCACATCTTTTGGAAATAACTCTCGCAGCACCACTGGCTGTTATATGCATACTCTGGCATTTTAACGATGAGGAGTAAAGGTTTTTAAGAACGCATAAGAACATAAGAAGAGACCTGCCAGATTAAGGTAATGCCCCACCTAGTCCAGCATTTTGTTGTCATCATGGTCAGCCAGATACCAATGGGATGCCCCAAAACAGGACCTGAGTGCTACAGCTGTCTTCTCCCCACTTGTTCCCAGGAACTGAAATTCAGAGACAAACTGCCTCCAACAAGTAGCTAGAACACAGCCATTGCATAGACTTCTCATGGCAGCTAATCCCTCTTTAAGAATTAACTATTGGTTCCCAACTAAAAAGATACCTGCGTTTTTCCAAGAACATTTCCTATACCTGACAGTCATGGGACATACTGAAAACACAGGGAAATGCAAAGTGATGTGATGTTGGGGAACCTGAACGTTCAGTTATCTTGACCTGAGTGGCTCCTAGGGAAAAAACTGAGAGCAGCTGAGCTAAACCTCTGGCTTGAAGCTCACAAAGCCTGATTTTCAGGAATGGTCACTTCGCTTTATACTACTATGGTACATACTCTGTATATGTTGAGAGGAGTGAGATTCTGGACTTTCATTTGCTTTGCAGGGGCTGTGCTATAGCAACGCTTACTGGCTGCGTACTGTAGGAAGGCTTCTTTAACATCTTGCTCAGAAGCAAAGAGGACACTGGGAAAGGAAATCAAGACATGTTTCAGTTTGTAGTACTTGCTAGATAACTTTATAGCCTTAAAAATGCCTGAACGTTAACAAAATTGGAACAATTTCAAGGGCTGCTTTGGACACTTAGGATGTGTATTTTGGGGCCCACGTTATTTCTGCGATTGTAAGCTGTTTTAAACTGTTTATAATATTGTGTTTTAATGTTGTGAACCCACCTTCAGACCTTAGGTTGAAGGGCAGGTAAAATTAATAGCAACATGAAGGTGGTAACACACAGTCAACCCTTTTCAATAGTGATTGCTGTGAGGGCATTGGTCTATCTAGCTCAGTATTGTCCCTCTTGGGCTTGCCGATCAGAAAGTCGGCAGTTTGAATCCCTGTGACGGGGTGAGCTCCCTTTGCTCTGTCCCAGCTCCTTAGTAGTTCAAAAGCATGCTAGTTCAACTTAGTAGTTCAAAAGCATGCTAGTGCAAGTAGATAGATAGGTATCGCTGTGGCGGGAAGGTAAACGTCACAGTGTCCTGTTGTGCCAGAAGCAGTTTAGTCATGCTGGCCACATAACCCAGAAGGCTGTCTGTGGACAAACACTGACTCCCTCAGTCTGAAAGCGAGATAAGCGCCACAACCCCATAGTTGCCTTTGACTGGACTTAACCGTCCAGGGGTCCTTTACCTTTACCTTTACACCAGAGGTGCCTTTCAGGTGTTGTTAAACTGCAACTCCCATCAACACCAATCAGTATGGGTTAATGGTCAGACTTGTAGTCCAACAAAATCTAGAAGCACCACATTGATTATCCCTAGAATCATAGAATCATAGAGTTGGAAGAGACCACAAGGGCCATCGAGTCCAACCCCCTGCCAAGCAGGAAACACCATCAGAGCACTCCTGACATATGGTTGTCAAGCCTCTGCTTAAAGACCTCCAAAGAAGGAGACTCCACCACACTCCTTGGCAGCAAATTCCACTGTCAAACAGCTCTTACTGTCAGGAAGTTCTTCCTAATGTTTAGGTGGAATCTTCTTTCTTGTAGTTTGGATCCATTGCTCCGTGTCCGCTTCTCTGGAGCAGCAGAAAACAACCTTTCTCCCTCCTCTATGTGACATCCTTTTATATATTTGAACATGGCTATCATATCACCCCTTAACCTCCTCTTCTCCAGGCTAAACATGCCCAGCTCCCTTAGCCGTTCCTCATAAGGCATCGTTTCCAGGCCTTTGACCATTTTGGTTGCCCTCCTCGGGACACGTTCCAGTTTGTCAGTGTCCTTCTTGAACTGTGGTGCTCAGAACTGGACACAGTACTCCAGGTGAGGTCTGACCAGAGCAGAATACAGTGGCACTATTACTTCGCTTGATCTAGATGCTATACTCCTATTGATGCAGCCCAGAATTGCATTGGCTTTTTGGCCCTGGTCTACACTGGTTGGCTGAAGCTCTCCAGGTCTTTTCCAGTCAAGATTCCACCCAATTTTAACAATCACAAGTAACAACACCCAGAAACAATGATTAAAGAAATGTCTTACTTTCCCTCTCTTAGATATGGAGGGAGTCCCTCATATTCTTCACAGGACATGTGAGCAGGTATATCAGAAATGGACCGGTTCTCTGCAATGGAATAAAAAAGATATGTTTGTAATGTCTGTCCTTTCCAATTAATTTGTTTCCTAGGTACAATTTGAGGTGCTGGTTATTACCTTAAAAGTTTGAAGCAGCTTGGGCCAAACTACTTGAAAGACTGTATATTTTTACGAAAATTTCCCTGTCCAGTAAGATCAGTGCCCACCCCCCAGCCCGACATGCGCTATTGCTTTCCAAGGCACAGTTGGTGGGAGTGCTTTTTCTGTAGTGGCTTCCAATAAAGCAACTTCAGGAGTAGAGTGGTGTTAAGGAGATAATGATTCAAGATGGTCCACAGAACACTGGAGCAGACAGTGTCCCGAGAGGATGTCATCATCCCCTTTGTCTTCTGTCAGCAATTGTAAACAATCTTTGTAAAACTAGCTTTTGGTTGTTTTGCTCCTAAATATATTGATTGTGAGTGCAGACCTGGTGATTTGTCAGTTCTTATTTTGTTTATTAGGCCTAGAACTTCCTCTCTCATCACCATTATCAGCCTCAGTTCCTCAGACTCCTCTCCTGCAAAAGTTAGTTCAGGCACTGGGATTTGCCCTATATCTTCCATTGTGAAGACAGGTGCAAATACTTAATTCAGCTTCTCCGCAATCTCCTTATTCTCCTTTGGCATTCCTTTGATTCCCTTGTCATCCAAGGATCTAACCATCTTCCTAGATGGTCTCTTGCTAATATATTTAAATAATTACTTTTTTGTCAGCCTTAATATTTTTTAGCAATATAGTCCTCAAATTCTTTTTTAGTATAGTGGTACCTCGGGTTATGTACTTAATTCGTTCTGGAGGTCCATTTTTAACCTGAAACTGTTCTTAACCTGAAGCACCACTTTAGAAAATGGGGCCTCCTGCTGCCGCTGCGCCACCAGAGCACGATTTCTGTTCTCATCCTGAAGCAAAGTTCTTAACCCGAGGTAATATTTCTGGGTTAGCAGAGTCTGTAACCTGAAGTGTATGTAACCCGAGGTACTACTGTATCTCTTACTGTCTGCTTGCACTTTTCTTTTGCCAAAGTTTGTGTTCCTTTTTGTTCTCTCCATTTGGACAAGACTTCCATTTTTTGAAGGAAGCCTCTAGTAGCTTGGACTCATGTAAATGTCAACTCACCAGCATCTGCAACAGTTTCCTTTTCATCCACAGGGCTGTTGTCCATCATCTCACAAGGAGGGGCAGAGGCTCCTTCCCAGAGAGATGAATTACAAGATGCACCTAAAACACAGAAAGATAATACAGAACAGGGTAATTCACAGAAGGTTCCTCCAGATGGGTTTCTTTTTGCAAGTGTATGTATCAACAAGTTATTATTATTATTATTATTATTATTATTATTATTATTATTATTATTAACTTATTTATTTATACTCTGGCTTTTTCTCTGAAGCGACTCGAGGCACCTTAGAGATAAAAATAAGAACTGCTAAAAACATAGGAAAAACCCATCAATAAAACAATTAAACACACACACATATATATATATATATATATATATATATATATGTATATGTGTACTGTAATCATTTGTATTGGTGTGTGTGTGTGTGTATACACACACAAATGATTACAGTAAAAATAGCGCAGCACCAGCCCTTTCATTAAAAGCAGTCAGTTCCCAAAAGCCCATTAGCACAAAGGCATCTTCAGCAAGGAGGGAGCCAGTCTAGCTTCTCTAGGGAAGGAGTTCCAAAGTCTGGGTTGGTGATGGTTTGGTACTGGACATCTGCTGCTCCTCCCATTAAATAATTGTTCTTCAGTACTTCCACATCGTGCAGTGTGCACTAGCTTCCTTTGGTTCCTTTCAAATTGTTATTGCCCTCCTTCCTCTTATTTTCAACAATAGAGGTTAGTTGTGCTGTGATGCCTTGCCACCCTGCTCTTTTGCACAGTCCTCCATTGGTGGCAGATGTGCTGCTGCCCTTCTCCTTTGCCTGCAGCAGGAAATCCTGTTTTTGATGCCTCCCTCGATGCACCCAGCAGCTGGACAAAGATGCTGGAGGGTACGGCGGAGGGAGAGATGGAGGGAACGTTCTACCTGTTCCCCACTCCTCAGTTGCTTCTCTACCCACACTAATACACACACTCACTCACACAAACACACATACCTACCTCCCCTTACTGCAAAACAAAACCCTAACAGGCTCAGCCAGCCACAAAGCTTCTTCTTTACGCTCCTGACGCAAGCCAAGCAACAAAAGAGAGTGGGCTATTTGCACTATGGCGCCATGCCAACACCACACTATTGCTCTTGTATTTTTAATGCTCAGGCTCTGATGGCCGCGCTTAAGCTGTGTTCAGTTCCACACATACACACACAAAAAGCATCAACAGGATGTATGTGGGAATGACTGCATCATGAAGAAGCAACTTCAGCTTGGCACGTTGCCATGAAATATTTCTGGTGTTAAAAGTTTTGGGATCTCTGCTGGAAGCTACTGACGATGCATGGATAGCTATTCATACCATGAGACTGTCCTGAAAATTTTGAAGGCAAAAATCAGCTCGAATACATGAGTGTGTGTGACCAGCCCCCAAAGCATCATGAGCACAAATCATCCTGAATGCACCTGTAAAATATCATCTGTAGGGCCCAACATTTCAAGAACTCGTCTCCCTTCTTAAGTGCATGTGCTAGACACAGTGCAAAGATTTTTACTGCTGGCATTGTAAGTCCAGTGTTTTCCAACAGGTGATGTGTTGGACTTGGATCTCGAAAACGGACTGTCAACTCAACCAGCTACAAGAAAATCCCTTTTTATCTGAAAATTCTCAGTTTGTAAAATGGAGAAAAATAATCGCCTAATTTGTGAGGATGAAGGAAGGTTCAGGAAAAAAAACCTCTATAGAATTATTTTAAATGGACAGTGCTATTGAAATGGAACAATGAAAAAATAGTGCCTGCCAAGTCAATTACTAAACTTTGTTCAACACCATACACTTTCTTAAATCATGCAGTCTTGGGAACGCCTACAATCCCTTTGAACACCAACCACAGGTAACAACAGTGCTATTTTCTAGAAAAAGAGGTCCTGGAATTCACCATGAACACCTCCCTCGTTCTCTTAGAATGGCAATGGCACCCACCTGAGAGGTGCCAGAACTGAGTTCCTGTGAGTTCCCCCTGAAAAAAGCCCTGGGTAACAGTATACTGGATTGATCCTGACTGTGAATACAGTTATTAAATTCCTGTGCTGAACAATCAAGAGATTGATCGGAAGATAGATATGGATTAGATAGTCCATAGAACATACTGGAGCAGAATGGTAGAGGTTAAAATGAAGTCAAAGGCAGTTGTTTCAATTGATGCATAAGTCCGAACACCACTCATTTTTGGAAAATAATATACAGATATTGGTGTGATGTGAAGATTTTCTATTTTAATCAAATGGAACATACTGTCAGCTCCCTGAATCAAAGTCATGTCCTTGAAATGAGCATGATTCCATTATAGTCAGACAGCTTATGCCGAACCCTAATTTGTTTGGCTGCAATCGTATACACACTTATTTGGCATCAAGCCCCACTGAACTGAATGAGACTTATTCCTGAGTAGACATACAGTAAAGGATTGTGTTGTTAGTAAATAAAATCTCTCCCTCCCATCTCTCTCACACACAGTTTACATACAGAAACACCAGGTTTGACTTACTTTTTCAAGGCCTCTGTAGGGGGGAACTTAATTGTGAAGCTCAAAACATACAGAAGAAAAGGAAACATGCTAGAGAATGTTATTCTTACTTACATAAGCTTCTGGATGTGTTATGGAGTTGATGATTCTTTCCTTTATTTCAGTGCCTGTCTAGTTCACACCAGTTAGGATATCCCTTTTTCTGTTTTGCACAAGCTACTGTTGCTAAAAGGAGCACTAGGTGAATATCCCCAGCTCTCTCGGTTTTGTTTTCGTTTCCTTACTTTGATTTCAAATGGAAGGTTCAGTCTTAATCAGCTCTGAGTCTCCCACCCTATTTGTGTGGAACCGTTTACCAGCGGCACTCCAGAACAACTCTGAAGTCTAGCTCCAGCACGCTAGATACCACTGCTGAATTTTGCTCTAAACAATTCCTAAAGAAAAGAAGATGTTTGGATTTAAGCTCCTCTGTCTCACATACCAGGCATGCCTTTTCTGTCCCAGCTGCCTCTCAAAAGCTCTGTTCTGCGCATGGAAGATTCCTCGAATAAAACTCTTGTTTCCAAAGAAGCCTAAGGCATTAACCCAGAGAGTGTGAGTAGGCCGATTGCTGCTATGGCCAAAGTATTTTTCACAGCGTCAGAGGATGAGTAAATATTTGAGCAGAAACTCCTTTTAACAGCTTTGTAAGGTGCAATGCTTGAGGAGGAATGTGTCAGTGGAACTTTCTGAAGGAGAACCGATTAAGTATGTGGCATTTCACAACACACGTGGTTAGAGCATTAGAGGAAGTGCTTGAGAAAATATAGGTGGAGCTTTCTGTTCATCATCCACAGCAAACAGGGGGCATTTCTGCAATAGCACATGCATCCAAGTATTTTGTTCTGAGAGCAGACAGACAAAATGGTGAGAATCTCATTTTGAAGGTATGAATGTATTTCAACTCTCAGGGGGAATATGCTTAAATTGTCAGATTTTCACAGGAAAAGTCTGTCCCAATTCACATATGGTTTTCTGCTACAAGAATGTGTTGTAGTGAACCTCCCCTCTCATGGTGCATTAGGGAGCAAGACTGAAAATGTCTACTTTCCGTTCTGAATATAAAGTCATGCGTCATGTTACATTTGCTTCATGTTACGTTCTTTCAGGTTATGTCCTGTGGCGACCTGGAAGTACCGGAAAGGGTTACTTCCGGGTTTTGCCGCTCATGCATGCGCAGACGCGTAAAATGACATCATGTGCATACGCAGAAGCACCACTGCGGGTTGTGCTCTTTTCATGTTGCGAACGGGCCTCCAGAACACACACACCCCAAAAATATTGGGAACTGTAGTTTGTTAACAGTGCTAAGAGTTTTAGCTCCATGGGGGGCAAACTACATTTTCTAGGATCCTTGAGGTCATGTATTTTAAATGTATGGTCTATATGCAGGCATTATATTCAAACTCAGAAAGTGTAGCATATTCTAGCTGTAGTTAGTCCAACAAACAAACCAAGTTGCACTAACATGCTCAGCGCAATACTACCAAGGAGTAGTATATGGATTCAATGTTTTTGTATTCTTAGAAAATAATTTGGCAGCAATAGTAAAAAATAGCCAAATCTAATTAAGCAATATTGGAGCTTTTCTGTCCAAGCAATATTGGATGCCATTTCTATCACTGATATTTTGTCACAGTCTGTGAATGAGGAAAACAAAATCTAGGAGAGAGGCATAGAAGTTGGGGGGTGGGGGGAATGCTAGAAGGAGGAAGTTGTTCTGAAAAGTGCCAACTAACATTATAGAAGGGGTGCGGGTGGCACTGTAGGTTAAACCACAGAGCCTAGGAATTGCCGATCAGAAGGTCAGCAGTTCGAATCCCCACGACGGGGTTAGCTCCCGTTACTCAGTTCCTGCTCCTGCCAACCTAGCAGTTCAAAAGCATGTCAAAGTGCAAGTAGATAAATAGGGACCGCTCCGGTGGGAAGGTAAACGGTGTTTCTTTGCGCTGCTCTGGTTCGCCAGAAGCGGCTTAGTCATGCTGGCCACATGACCCGGAAAAACTGCCTGCGGACAAACGCCGGCTCCCTTGGCCAGTAAAGCGAGATGAGTGCTGCAACCCCAGAGTCATCTGCGACAGGACTTAATTGTCAGGGGTACCTTTACCTTAACCTTTAACATTATAGAACAATCATGTTAAAAATATAAAACATAGCTACTGAGATATAAATGAAATTAATAATAGTATTTTTAAAAATATTATTATTTATATATTTGGGCTATAGCTCTGTGGTAGATTTTGCATGAAGGTTCTTCTGCCCCAGGCATCTCCAGTGAAGGAAAGGAATTTCCCCTGTCTGAAATCCTGGGGAAATTAAGCAAGCACCAGCAGCCATTCACGGCCACTTATACCCCAAGTCAAACAAAGTTCAGTGATTTTCCTATACAATGTAGGTATACGTGTATGTTGGCTGCACTGCCACCAGCCTCTTCTCTCATCTGTTTTGCACAACAAGCAACTCGGAGACTGTAAATACCCTGCCCACCTTGTAGATTTTGCTTGGAAACTGTTTTCAGATCTTATCTCAGCCTAGGGCTGGCTAACTCTAGGTTTGCCTTACCTTGTGCAATCTTTGGGGAGAGGACACCGTCACTTCCATAACTTGCACAATTTCCGCCTCTGTTTGAAAGAAGGCAAACAAAAGAACGTCGCTTAACTTCTTTTGAAAGAGTGGGATCTTTCTGACTCAACGTGACAGTCAGCTGTTCCCCAAGGCTATAAGGTAGGGCAGTTAAGCATGCCAGACTGACAGGGCACCTTTGGGATATTCCTGTCCTGTGACTGACGGCGCTGTACGCCTTGAATGTACAGATAAGGAGGCATGGATTTTTCCATCGTGAAGAAAAACAATTGCTTATTGTACCACAAATCATTACCGACTTCCTGAGCCTGTGCAGATGGTCAACCTGGGTAGAGAGCTGGGGGGGGCTGGGGGGGAGACAGAGTTTCATCTGTAGCCCTATCCCTACACCCAGCACAACCTTCTCACAGAGAACACAACTTCTACCCAGAAGCCTGTGCACCTGCACCCTAAAGTACCCTCTGAAGGTGTGATCTGGATCCTGCAGGAGCCAACATACATTCAGGTACAGTCAAACCTCGCTTCCCGGACGCCTCTGTGATTGTACGTTTCGGCTCCCGGGCGCCGAAAACCCAGAAATAAGTGTTCCAGTTTCCTAATGTTTTTTGGAAGCTGAACGTCCAGCGCAGCTGCCACTTGAGTGCAAGAAGATCTTGCAGCCAATTGGAAGCCGTGCCTTGGCTGTCAAATAATTTGGAAGCCTAATGGGCTTCTGGAACGGATTGTGTTCAACAACTGAGGTTTGACTGTACAGTGGTACCCCGAGTTACAGACGCTTCAGATTACAGACTCCACTAACCCAGAAATAGTACCTCGGCTTAAGAACTTTGCTTCAGGATGAGAACAGAAATCGTGTGGCGGTGCGGCAGCAGGAGGACCCATTAGCTAAAGTGGTGCTTCAGGTTAAGAACAGTTTCAGGTTAAGAACAGACCTCCAGAACGAATTAAGTTCTTAACCTGAGGTACCACTGTATATGAATACACAAACCGTTTCCCACGCTGATGTTACAATCAAGGGCGGAGGCTAGGGGTTAGGGCTACCAGGCAGAACTACAATTCCCAGAGCAGTTTAACAGCTGACCCCACTTTTCAGGGAACTCCGGGAATCGTAGCACGGTGAGGGGAATAGGGGGGTTTCCTAACAACCCTCAACTCCCAACAACCTGTAGCAAACTACAGTTCCCAGGATTCTTTGAGGGGAGCCATGGCTGCTTAAAGTACTGTGATACTGTTTTCAATATATAGTGCCATTGGGGCCTAAGAGAGAAGGCTGGCTAGAACCCTTATGTCTGATATCTAGTTCTCTACATGCAGGTGGTCTGGTTTTTTTCTATGGAGGGTCATTCAGCCACAACATTCCCCTACCTGCTGTCTAAGTATGGCAGCATATTGCCCAATTCACCTGCTGCTTATCTGAACCACTGCTGAATTAACAAAAAAAATTGCTTAATAGAAACAGAAACCGAAAGCCATCTCCTTAGCTTGAATACTATCATATATACCACCAGTGATCAGAAATCCCCCAAATGTGGTTCTTATGTAGCCACAATCACACCATCTACACATATGAGGGAGAGGTATCAGCTGGCTGAACGTACAAAAAAATCTTCAGCGAGGAAACACCCTCCCAGTCCAGTAAGGACTGAGCATGCTCAGTGGCCACAGAACGCTGACTCGGGGAAGGGGGTAGGAAGGGACAGGAAAAAAGGAAAGGGGTGTCTGGAGTGTTTGGATTCCGGAACAGGAGGACTCCAGACTGTAGCATTTTGTTTCAGTTCCCTCGGATTTGCTCTGTCCTATGTAACAGATGATGAAAAAACAAAACAAATCGACAGAAAATAGAACAGAACAGGCTGTTATACCAGGAAGCAAAAGCATTTCCAGCATATGGGGGGAAAAAAGAAAAAGGAAAATCTGGCATAGGGTTCCACTTGCAACTTTATTAAGAAATACACTGTGAATTGTATTTTATCAGTGCCAACTAATGTACTGGAAATGATGAGTCCTCTTTACCTCCTCATCTGTTGCCGTTACTGTCGGATTTGTCTTCAACATTTATTTTTTTAAAAAAGTGTATCACATATGGCTTTATTTAGTAGAACAAAATTGTTTTTGTTAAATAACAACTCACCCCATAAGCAGGTCTTTCTCCATCGCTACTGAAAGGCAGCTGTTGTTGTTTTGCTGGGTAGCGGGGAGAGAGAGAGAAAGTTCCTGCTTCCCAGAAGGCCTCTCTTTCTGCAGAAGTTGGTCTGTTTGTCGGAAGTTTACAAGGACACATGTGCAGAACCCCTGTCAAATTGCAGCTCGCTGCTCAGTTGCTACATAACGCTGAAGAAGAAGCGGCGGGAGGGGGGGCTGGATTGTACTTTCTTTAAGCAGGATGTTGATTGTGTAATGGCAGTTCCTCTTTTTCACTGGCATAGAAAACCTTGGAAGATTCAGGATCAAGTTAACTGGCCTTGCAGTTAATTCCATGTTGTTGCTGGCTCTGAAAAAAAACCAATTGTACACATAGAAATCCAGTGACATCATTATTGACCAAATACTTTTAGGAAGAACACACATACTGAATCTTGAGAGCAAAAGGGGCTCTTTTAGTTTCGCAATGCATATTTATTTCTTAAAATCCTAGTTGTTTTAAATGTTAAATGTCAGCCAAGCATCAGTCATGCTTCATGAAGTATTTTATTCAAAGCTGTGCTAGAATATGGGTTGGGTTGTCATTTCACATGTACTTCTGAAAGTACATCCTTTGAGTTGGATCCTGAGGAGCTTCCTCCAGCCATGGGAGATGGCTGCCAGGCCAGAAGTAAGTGTTGTGGTCCCAAACACACAGGTGTTGAATTCCAGAGCGGAGGGTCCAGATGCAGGTAAGTAGCTAAAACAGTAAAAGGGACGTCCCTCTGGATCCACCCCACTGAAAGCAAAATGCACGGACAGGTGGTGTCCACACTCCTGTGTGCATTCCAGTGCACACAGATTAATTTTGTGGCTGTTCAAAACCTCAGACACATAAGAGCTGTTGTCACACAAGAGCTGTTGTCAGGCCCTAGTTAGCCAGGTTTTGAGGCTGGCGGTAACGGGCTGGCAGTCCACATGAGCCAGAACCTATAGTGAACAAATATCAGAGGACCAGAAGCAAGTGCTTGGCACAGACAGGGGTCAAGGTTCACAGAAGCAAGCAGGGATTTGGGCAGTGTTTCCACACCAGGAACAAGTTGGTCAGACTGAACAACAAGTTAGGTGTAGCTTTACTGGGCCTAGAAGACAGGGAATGATTCTGGGAGTCAGCTGACCCAGGCAGAGTGATGCTGTGACCTTGGTGGTACCATCAAAGCAAAGAGTTTAATGGTTCGAAATCTAATGGTTCAGAATCCAAGGGAAGCTTTATGGTTGACCAACTAAATGCATTTCATAAAGCTGCAGTGTTACAAATTAACTATTCAAAATCAACAATCCTGTTCTCTAATAGAGACATAGCAGGGAAAACCAACAACAAAGAGTTTAGTTTGCCAGACTTGCAAACAGGGATATCTCTGGGCACATAAAAGACTTGAGTTACAAGCCCATGACACACAACTGCCTAAAAATTGCGTCTGCTGATTTATGTGTTTGGATGCAGATTTAGGCTGGGAGGAACAAAATCCGGGCTCTCACTATCAGGGATTTCTCTGAACAATGGCTTTCCTAGACCCATCCACTGTATGTGGATTGGGTCCTCTGCAAATAAAGAAGGAAGATACTGTACCTAGGTTCTCATGGCACTGTGATTTGTGGTGTGCCCAGCTGCCAGGCAGGCAAAAAATAAAATAAAATGTGAGGGTGGGGAAGAGTGGGAGATCCAAGACCACCTGCAAAAGCCGTGCAGCGTCTTGACCCCTTCCCCAGGGTGCTCTCCTTGCTTGCAATGGAAGCAGAGCTTTTGTGTTTCAGATAGGAAGTCACTGGGTCTATCTGCCAGGAGCCATGGGCTGCTCAGTGCCCTATAACCATCTACCTATGTGCATATTTATGCTTATGCAATTGTGTTTATATACGACAGCGAGGGGTGTGGGAGATTTTGTGTCTAGCTCGTGGTATGGCAGCCCCCATGGCCAACAGCTTTTACCCAGTTCAACCAAACTTCAGAAACACAAACAAACAACCCACTTTCACCCTAGAATTCAAAAGGACAGCTTTGGGTTCTTTTAGAACAGTGGGAAAGTTACTATTGCTGTTAAAGAAAGAGAAACTTTTTTATATTTTGACCACAGGGTGGCACTGTAGAACTGAAAAGCAGTAAGACAAAAGCCGTACAAGAACAAGGATGGCAATGAATGGGAGCCCAACTCTTATCTGCCCAGTTTTCGGATATTTAAGATCATCTGGCAGCCTTTTAAGCATTACAAAATGTTTAAGTGCAGTATGGTCCCTCATAGCTTTCAATATCAGATGGCCAACAGCTGAATCAGTGACACCTTCCCACATTTCCCAGGATAACAGGGTTTTAGTGTGGAGGACATACCAAAAATTGCGAGAGAAATATTCTTGTATGCTACTGTAGAAGCAGGAATACTAATTGCAATGAACTGGAAAGGAGAGAAAATCCCAACAAAGTTTGAGTGGCAAAGTAAATTGATGGAGGTTGCCGAACTGGCAAAAATGACAGACAAATTGAGAGGTAATACTGAACAAACATTTATTTGGAATTGGGACAGGTATAAAAGAAATCTTAGAGATTATTGTATTAGTATAAAAGTGACAGGATTTGAATGATTTCTGTGTTATGATGGATATTTATAAGTGGATATATTATTGACAATTAAAAAGAAAATAGAGATTAATAGTGCACTAAATAAAATGAGAAGTAAATGCATGATGGGATGGCAGGAAGTGGTAGGGAACTGAAGAATGTACAGTGAACAAATAATGTGATTTTCTTTTTGTATTTCTATTTTGATTATATATATATATTTCTTTGTTATATCTTTTAATATTAATAAAGCATTTAAAAAGAACATATTCGGGAGACACGCTGGGGGGGGGGCAGGAATGTTCTGTTGTGCATGAGACATCCTTGCACTGATTGCTCTTCTTTCTCCTTCTAATATGTAATCCTGGAGTTTGGCAAACTTTAGTCCTTTATGTCTTCCACAATTCTTATAAAGTGAGACAATAAACTTCATTTTAAAAAAAAATGGGATGAGGAGGGACTGCAAATATTCCACAAGTTTTAATCAACAGTGCTTCTTTTACACCGGTTGAAATAGCCCATAATAATCACAGGATGGTACAGCAACACTTCTGTGGATAATCCTCCGCATACACCTTGCGTTCCTTGCCATAAACATAGAAGGAGTAAGGTTTTCCATGCCACAAATATTGTACCCTGGTGAGAAGTATCAGCTCAATTGTTTGCCTCTGTAAAAACACAAAGAAGATACTTTTTAGGGTCTAAACATCAGTGTATCGTTTACAGAAAAGTTCAAACCTGAATGGCTTTCTTTTATACACAGAAGAATTGCAAGACTTAGGCACATTCTGAATATGGAGGTGCTGCAGCCCTATCTGGCAAGAATGGGGAATCTGGGATCCTCCTGACATTCTTGTCCCAAACTATTGGGCATGCCTTCAGGGCTTACTTAAACTGGATGCAACAACACCTGAAAAGCCAGAAGTTCCCCATCCCTATTCTCTGACCCACCTATCCCTTCGCCTAGGGTGCTGCCAATGTAGGAACTCGGCCATACAATATGGAAAAAGCCTACAAAGCTTAGAATGTTTGCAATGGCACAGGCCTTGCAGGTGTATGAATTTCACTATGACCCTGCATGGGGGAAGGAAGCGCCCCAGGCAATTCTCTTGGACCACAGCACTGAGGAACATTGCCTCAGTGGTGATTCAGTTAATATTCACAGCACTTGCCTGCCTCAGGATCCGCCTTGTAGATGCAAACTGAGCTTGGTGTTGTTCAACGGCATAGCTGGAGGCTTGACTGACGCCAAAATCAGGGAAACTAATCACTGGATATACCTATGGAAACACAAATTTCAAAGACATACAAATAGAAAACTGAAGTCCTGAGCGAGGAACAAGAGCAGGCTAATCTTTGTTTTATCACATTATGTAGACATGAACCATAGCTGATCTCAAAAAACGCAATTGCATACCTCTTGCCTGCACTGCGGACTGGTAAGTAAATTGCAGAGCAAACTACTGTTGCCAATACGAGATGATGAAGCCAGGCTGTTCCTGGGCAACCCAGTATGTCCCTGTCCAGCCCTCTCTCTTTTACACAAAATTATCAAGAGAGTTCCCTGGGAAGAGGGATCAGTAAACCACTCTGGGAACTGAAGCCCTGACAACTCTGAGCATCCTTAACCAAAGACAGTTCCCAGGATTCCTTGGGGGAAAGCCATGACTGTTGAATGTGGTATGATGCTGTTTTCAACGTCTAATGGAAATGGGAGCCAGAGAGAGGTTGGGTTCCCACTTTGGCACTTCTAACGCTCTGGCACCCCAGTGCCAAAACAAGCCCCAGCGTGGGCCTCCACAGAAAAATGTGTTGCCATTTGACAAATGCACTACTGAAGGGGGCCAAGCGCCACTGTCACCCAACACCAAAATTTCTCCAGTTCCATGACTGGAAGGAGGAGCACAGGCATGTCACTTTCGTACCTGTGTATTTTTCTACGGCTACAATAACTTTTATGATTGTGTGTGTGTTGTGGCCCAGGGTGAGGGAGAGGTAGCAGAAGTTGGAGTGGGGTGAGGGAAGATTTATGTGTCAGGGGGACATTATATGGTGAAATATGGTCCACCAATTAATTCATTGCCAACACTTGGTTCCTTTTCAAGGCCTGCCTCTCTTTACATTACTGCTTTTGCTGAAAGCATTCCATTACCATGGGGCTGTCATCAACAAACAACGTCTCTCCAGTAACCGTTTTGAAGAGTTCAATAGGAAATCCAGATCTTTCATCTGCCACATATTCATAAACGTTGTTCTTCCTATGAAGGCAAAAGGCAAGAGAGTTGTAATGGCAACATGCAGCCTTTCTTTGTTTTCACAGCACAATGGCCTTCTCAAACCAAACGCTCCCAAAATGGGTCCCCCTGCTATGTAAGCTTTTTACGTGGGGTCAAAGAGCCGGCCCAATCTCCAACATATATCAAACACAGTGCAGTCCCATGGGGAAACTGAGCCACATCAGGCGCTAGCCATAAATTTATGAAGTCACAAAACTGGCACAATGCTCAAAGGTAGCCGTCAGCGCGGATTGAGCCAGGGCAGTGCCTCATTTAGCCCCATACGCTAACCTAAATGACAAGAGGTCTCAAGCCCAGATTTTCCAAATCAATTGAGTAACCATTTCTAGCAACTATACTGGATCCTTTCACTCATGATGCTGAACGTAAAACTCAGGTGGCTCTGGTAAGCAGAGCCAATTTTCCACACAGCTAGAAGCGGCCTCCTCTTTCCACCACAGTCTATTTTGACAAGACTTGCCATTCAACTTGCAGCTCAATGAACGACAGCAGTTGTCCTTTTCCTTCACAATCGTTGCAGACTGTTTTTCCCATACCAGAACACTGCTGGCAACTGTAAATAAAATGTAATAAAACACAAGGTGTGATAAAATGTAATGAAAGTACTCGGCATAAAGCTTGGTACTTTGTGAGCCTGGCTGAAACACACACACACAAAAGGAAAGGATAATCCGGCAAAACCAATGGAATAGAAGTTTCTCAGTTCTAGAGCTGTCTTCTTGTTTCGTTTTTCTGTTGGGAAATGGTGCCATCTCCTGGACCTCAGGACGCATAACAAGCTGAACTTCTTTTTCAGTTAGCAACATTTTCCATTATGGCCAAGGGGATGGCAACCCTATTTCTGCTCTCTTGAATATACCTAGCCAACACAGGCACACAGAGAGATGAAGTGTGGCATGCCCCATAGTTTGGGTGAAGGGCTGGAGATCTGCTTCGTTTGCTTTCTTCGGATCCTTCTGTTTCAAACATACCCCTAAGCCTTTCTCTCATATGTATTTTTCCACCATGAAACTCCTACAGGCTTCCATTATGTCCCCAACTAGGCACAGACCAGCTTTAGCTTCAGGGAGGCTGCTGCATCATCATAGCAATTATATGTACACAGAAAATTTCATAAAGATTAAAAGATTAAAATGACAGATCACCATCTTCTTAACAGTCTGCATGTGCCTGGGACCAATGGGGAGGTGAAAAGTAAGGCCTGCGGGTTCTTTTCTCCATTAACCTGAGGGCTGTCTAACTTTTCACGCTAATTCGAATTTTGCAAAACAGAAGAGACTCCCATTTATATTTCTAGTTTTTTGGGCCGTTTCACTATAGCCCTTATTCCAGGGTGCTGCTATTAGGCAACGCCTTTTGCTTTATTTTACATTTGGGCACAAGTGGAAAATACATTTGAATCACTTCAGTTACAGAAACTGAATCAATTCAGTTACAGAAAGATCTAGGACAATGCTTACTATATTTTTAATTTTAAAAATTTAACTTAGGGTCTTTAAAGTCCTTCACATGCAGTATTTCAAACATTTGTACACCTCTGAAGGTAAGCTAAGTCTTATTATTCCCATACTGCAGATGTCTCTTTCATCCTGCAGCTTTCCCAAGGCCAATGAGTGAGGCTGAGCTCCCATGATACCTATAAAACACATTCAAAACATATTATTTTCCTCAAAGAATTATGGGGTGCTGTAGTTTGTTGGGAATTTTAATTCTGAGAGGAAAAAACCACAGTGCCCAAAATTTGTTGAGGGAAAGAATGTGCTTTGAATGTGCTTTAAAGGTATATAGTGTGTATACAGCCTGAGTTCACAGCAAAGGCAAGATTTGAAGCAAAGACTTCCTGGTCTCTGAGCAACTGTGCTATAGTATAGTAACTAGAGAAAAGTAGATATTTACACATGCATGCATTGGGACAGTAGACGTGTGAACCTATCATCTGTTGAACCTATAGCTTGAAGCTCCACCATAAGATTGCCCATGGTATCTCACGTATCAGGGGACCAGGAAGGAGTGCAATTGTCACACATAGTGCAACACTCAAACCCCACAGTGAAAATAAAAATGAGCATCTTCTTCATATATTTGCATACTGACTCACGCACTTTTCAAGTCCACTTCCCGAACATTGTTCACATGTTTCGTCCACAAACCGGACTCCTCTTCCATGACATCTCCCACACTGTTGCTGTTGGGATTTAATTTTAGACAAAAGAGCCAGAAATAAGCAGGGTATCTCCAAACAAAACCCTCGTTGGGCAAAATCAGATCTCCATGATCATCTTTGACAAGGAATCACTTCACTACCGAAGCAAAGATGTCCATCTTGTAACACCCTGGGAATGTAGATGGAGAGGCCCAAGGCACCACCTTTGTACATATCCCCAATGAGGACATTGTTGCGAAGAGGCGTCCCTATGGGTAAATGGGCCACGGAGTCAGCTGTAACTGCAGACCTGTCAGAAATGTTGGCTATATCTCAATTCTACCTGCTTCTGGAGGTTCTTAAGACAAGACAGTCTTGGGTGGCTTGCTTGTGGGAAACAAGGGGCACTATCTCTCCCCCCACCCCGGGAATCAGATTCTACTCTCCACCAAGTGTACCTCAAATTGCTGCCATCTCAGACAAAAAAATTATTAGAGAATCCTGAAGACCACTTCGTCTTGATAAAAAATCCAAAGGTCTTCCCTCTGTGACAGAGGACTTCCCTGTCTCATTGACTCAACCTGGCTGATTCCATCCAAGTGTGAGGTGTTGACCTTCTCCTCCTGCTTTCTTAACCTGGATGCCTAGATGCAGCTGGAGATTTCTTGCCTCTTAACAAGAGAAGCTGCCCAGTTCCATCAATCTGTGAAATGATACTCTATTCGATTCCACCATACTTCATCCCTTTCTCTTTTCATGAAGCATGTAAAAATGTAGTTTAAAAAAAAATAATTATTATTTTTTAATTAACAGATTAAAAATTGATGCAAGGGTTGTTGTGGCTTTTATCAATTTTGGGTGGTATTGCAATGTTTGCTTTAATTAATATTTCTCACATCCATGATTACATAGTCAGTCATGTTAATTGTTCTCTGTTCTGAGCTTCCAAATATGGAAGAAAAACCAGCATAGAAAACAGATACCCCCGACATCCAGTGCAATTGCTGTATCAAATATTTACTGACTTTCTGGTTTGCATTTCTGGGGTTCCAATTTGGTCCTACTAGTCAACATCCCATCAGCTGTTTAGACAATAGCAGGACAAGCTACTGCACAAAAGACATGTTGCTTCCTCCTCCACCTTTTATTTTCTCATCTGTGTTCCCACTTTTCTACAAAACAAAAACTCCACACTAAGCAAAACATTCCCCTTACTCACAACTACTTACCTTGCTGTTGCCATTGCATTTACTGCAGTGACATCTACCAGTCGACCCACATGTCGGGCAAGCCTTCAAAATCAAGGAAAGGAGAGTGTTAAAACGGAGCCAGTAGCTTTTATTTGGACCTGGGTTATCTGAAAATACTATCCTGCTCATAATGAGAGCAGGCAATGTTAAGAGGATCTGGTGAGTTTCCATTTGATTTACATTAAACTATGGCCACATTCATAACATACATTCAAAGTGTTATGGTGCCACTTTAAACAGCCATGTCTCCACACCCCACACCCCGCAAAGAATTCTAGGAACCAAAGTTTGTTATGGGTGCTGAACTGCAACAAGATCTAGAAGATTCCCACCCAGGTCTTCTACTGTCAGAAGGTTCAGAATTTCAATCTCAGTCACAACCTTATGATTTCTATGCTTGCAGACATTGGGCTAAGGCAGAACCTAGCTGTTACAGCCAACAAGATGGAAAACACCCAACATAGGCTATTCCAGTACACAAACCTTGTGACTGGGTCACAATGTCTTCCCTTCCCAGAGCTACCATTTCCAGAGTGAATTAATAAGAATTTCCTCTTCACGGGAAACTCTGGACATAATACAGTTGCACCTTGGATCCCGAACGCCTTGGTACTTGGACATTTCGGCTCCCAAACGCCGCAAACCCGGAAGTGAGTGTTCCAGTTTGCGAACATTTTGGAAGTTGAACGGACTTCCAAAACAGATTCAGTTTGACTTCCAAGGTACGACTGTAGTTCTATGAAGGGAACATGCAGCTCCTAACAATGCTCAGCACCTTTGACAAACCACAGCTCCCATAATTCTTTGAGGGAATCTATGAGCGTTTAAATTAAGTATGGCGGCGCTTTAAATGTACGGTATGCTTTCTTGCTTGACTTCCCTTTAGTCATCTCATTTGAATACAAAACTCTTTTACCTCCAAAATTACACACCCCTCTTGTTACTCGGATCACATAATGATCCACCTAAATGCCTATACATACATTTCTGCACAAACTCTTACCAGTAAACCTGTGTACAATTTGCAACAACATTCCTCTGTCGCTTCTTTCTGCTCTTAAATTCCATTATAAATCAATTCTGCTGCCTGAGAAACTCCAAAGAGCTGCTTCCCTCTTACGTGACTCTAGCCCACAGTCACTGGCTCCTTCTCATAAATCTCTACCACAACTCTAAGATCATAACTGCCTTGTACTTAAGGACAACAGTATAAGCTACTGGCAGCTAGAGAGTTGGGGAAACAGTCCTTGACCTCACTCACAGACACAGCACAAAATCAGGGCCTCAAGCTACAACCCGGCATGAACACTTACCTGGCAGTAAACCCAATTGAGTTCAATAGGAGTTACCTTGAAGAAAAAAGGCACAGGACTGTGCCAAAGAGGAGGGGAAGGGTGCTGGCCAGACAAAATGCATGGGCCTATGTATACCGCCATATTCATTAATACATTAGCTCTGTACCGTTAATGCTGATGTATGAGGCACTCTGATTCTCTGGGTTTTCTCTCGGAACATGCCAGGAGCATCTGCTCTCACATCCCAAGGCAAAGGAGGTGTCCCACGCAGGTAGGAATCTACTGCTCCACCTGGTATAAGAAAAGCTGGATTGGACTATTTTCTGACAGCCGCACTTACACTACCATCTGGCTCGGCCTCAGAGAAGCTTATGTTTTCCAATGCACAATACAAGCAAAATAAGAGCATGCATATTAGCCTCTACGGCAAAATGATAGTTTGCTATTGGGAGCCAGATTTCATCATCATGATTGTCACCAACATTTCAACAATTAATTTACTGCTTAATCAGTCATCTCTAAGCTGTGTACTTCCTCCCCTCACAAGAGAGTGACGTCCTCATCCGTTCTTCCCCATGCTTTACCCTTCTATGAATTACAGTGTAAACTATGCTTCAAAATCAATAGCGTGGCTTTCTATTTTCAAACTATCATTTTCCAGGAGCCAGTGTTGCAAAAGTGCCCTGATTTTAATGCCATCTCTTTTGTCTAATGAACACAAACAAAATTACTTTTTAAAAATTACACCAATTATAAATTTACCGCATTTTTGTTTCCCCAACTTTTCAGTTAATAACTGGAGTGACCTAAATTCTTGTCTCTACTTAGAAATATAGACCCATTAGTTTACCTGATCTCGCTAAGAAAACCTGTGCTACATATCTAGTATCAATTATGGGCTGCAAAGCCACCAAGGACATATTGTCTTATGAGCAACCAGGCATCCAAGTTGTAAGATCAACAATTGATCACTGCTTCATTTCATGTCGTATTGTACAGAAATATACTTTAAATTGCTTTCAGGCTTTGTTTGTGACCTTTGTCAATCTCAGGACTTCTTCTGATACCATACCAAGACAATGACCTCAGAAGAAACAGATAAATTTCTTCTGCACTTTATACAGTACAGTCTCATCTTACCAATGTTTCATTTAAAGTCAGGATGGGTGTCTTTGAGGAACTCTCCAATTCTACCAAAACTGTGAAGGGCACCCATCTTTAGCTATACAGTTGTACCTTGCATCCTAAACGCCTTGTGAATCGAATGTTTTGGCTCCTGAATGCCACAAACCAGAAGTGAGTGTTCCGGTTTGCGAATTTTCTTTGGAACCTGAACATACAACATAACTCCCGCGGCTTTCGATTGGCTGCAGGAGCTTCCTGCAGCCAATTGGAAGCTGTGCCTTAGTTTCTGAACGTTTTGGAAGTTGAACGGACTTCCAGAACGGATTCTGTTCAACTTCTGAAGTATCACCATACCTTGTTTTCAGGACATACAGAAATGGAGAGATAAGGTGGTCTATACTAAAGCCCAGTTCCATCTGATGCTTTCAGATTTTTTAGAAAAAAGATACACAAATATGCAATTTTTTAAACATATCTATCCTTCTGGGTTGAAGGCCTTGTTCTATATTATTATACTGAGTCCTTTACATAATGCATTGAGAAAGTAATAAAAGCTGGTTCCTGTAAAATTGCTCTCAGGTTGCTACCCGAACTCCCACCACCTGTTGACACAGCCTTTTGTGAAGTGGCAGAGCCATCACAACATCCTCAGCTGCTCAGTGGAATTGGGGGGGAGCAGGAAAAGCTGGCTTAATGTCACCTGATGCCTGCTGTTAGACCAGCTCACGATCCATTGCATCCCAGCCCGCTCAGCCCCATTCCCTCTCTTGGAAACCCATTTCAAGGCCCTCTGCTGAGTATCCTCTGGGATAATGTCAACGGGACTCCTGCCTGCCCAACTGGTGACCAACAGGAGGCCAGCTCAGCTGACAGAAGTCAAAGAAGAGGCACCACACTGTGAAGTGTTTGGATGGTTCAGTCTGGCCTAAGTGGGGCTGGATTGTAGTGTATCAAAGCAGCACTTACCCCCATAAGGTTCCGTCTTCCATTCAGAGGATCTTGATTCAGTGAAGGTCTCCAGTTTATACTAAGAAACAACTTTCAAGAATTAAACACTTCACTTAAGAAATAGTCAGCAGATTTTTAAAATTGGCTTAGGGAAATTACATAGGGAAGCAACACCTGAAAACGTCTCTGGTTAGAGCCAACACAAAGCAACCACCAGAAAACAGTACAAGTAAAATGCATCTCTTATCCATTAATTCAAAATGGTTATATATACTAAAATATAGAATGTCCCCACCTACAAGTGTTCATGCTAATATAAAAGAACTGCAGATACTGAAAAAATAAGTGGCAAAGGCTAATGAAAATAAATCCATAAATGTGTATTAATTTTGAACAGCGCATAGAAATGTTCATGCATAGAAATGTTCATGCTAGCAAAAGCATTGCTTTGAGATGGGCAAGATATCCAGCGATGTTGGTACTAGATTAAAAAGTTCAGAAACATTCATGAAGGTAACAATCCCAAGAAGAACCAGAAATGTGTGTTATCCTTCAGAATCACCTGCCAGCTCTGATATGTCTCTGGGGAAAGGACTTGATTCCATGCCTAGTGAACTTTGTAAAAGTTCTGTCTTTTCAGACAGGTTAGGGCAGGGATGGGGAACTTGCAGCCTTCCAGATGTTTCTGATTTCCAATTCAGCTCCAGCCAACACAGCTGATGGTCAAAGATGATGGATGGAAGCTGGAGTCCATCAACAGCTCGAGAACAACAGGTCCCCCAACTCTGGTTGAAGCCATGACCCATGCAGTGGCCAAAGGGAAAATTCAATTTGCAAAATTCTTTCTCTTTATTATTTTTTCTTTATGTGCCTTAAACAAACACAACCTTCTGCTCCACAACAGCACCACAGAATAACTTCAAGCGCTCTATTACTTCCTTGGTCCAAGTGGGCACCTCATAATTTAGGCAAAAGGTGAACTGCCATCAATTTGCACTGGTAATTAAATGCCCTGTATGAAGTATCCCTAATTTTCACATAGACACTTAGCTATGCCATTGCGGACGGCACAGTAAGATCTGGGATTGGGAATGAATGATACCATTTATTTACTGTTGTTTATTCTTCATGGATCACTGCCTTGCCGTGGCGAAGGGGCTTGAAGAACTCAGAGAAGCTATGAACTATGCCGAGCAGGGCACCCAAGATGAACAGGTCATAGTGGAGAGTTTTGACCAAACGTGATCCACCTGGAGGAGGAACCGGCAAGCCACTCCAGTATCCCTGCCAAGAAAACTCCATGGACAAAGACAACAGGCATATAAAAGATATGACGCTGGAAGATGAGCCCCTCAGGTCGGAAGGCGTCCAACATGCTACTGGGGAAGAGCGGAGGGCAAGTACAAGTAGATCCAGAGCTGATGAAGCGGCTGGGCCAAAGCCGAAAGGACGCTCAGTTGCGGATATGCCTGGAAGCGAAAGGAAAGTCCAATGCTGTAAAGAAAAATATTGCATAGGAACCTGGAATGTAAGAACCATGAACCTGGGTAAGTTGGAGGTGGTCAAAAATGAGATGGCAAGAATAAATATTGACATCCTGGGCATCAGTGAACTAAAATGGACGGGAATGGGTGAATTCAGTTCGGATGACCATCATATCTACTACTGTGGGCAAGAAACCCGTAAAAGAAATGGAGTGGCCCTCATAGTCAACAAAAGAGTGGCGAAAGCTGTACTGGGATGCAATCTCAAAAATGATAGAATGATCTCGATACGAATCCAAGGCAAACCTTTTAACATCACAGTAATCCAAGTTTATGCACCAACTACTTGTGCTAAAGAAACTGAAATTGACCAATTCTATGAAGACTTACAAGACCTTATAGAAGTGACACCAAAGAAGGATGTTCTTCTCATTATAGGGGATTGGAATGCTAAAGTAGGGAGTCAAGAGATAAAAGGAACAACTGGCAAGTTTGGCCTTGGAGATCAAAACGAAGCAGGGCAAAGGCTAATAGAGTTCTGTCAAGAGAACAAGCTGGTCATCACAAACACACTTTTCCAACAACACAAGAGACGACTCTACACATGGACATCACCAGATGGGCAGCATCGAAATCAGATTGATTATATTCTCTGCAGCCAAAGATGGAGAAGCTCTATACAGTCAGCAAAAACAAGACCTGGAGCTGACTGTGGCTCAGATCATCAGCTTCTTATAGCAAAATTCAAGCTTAAACTGAAGAAAGTAGGAAAAACCACTGGGCCGGTAAGATACAATCTAAGTCAAATCCCTTATGAATACACAGTGGAAGTGAGGAACAGGTTTAAGGATTTAGATTTGGTGGACAGAGTGCCTGAAGAACTATGGATGGAGGCTCGTAACATTATACAGGAGGCAGCAACGAAAACCATCCCAATGAAAAGGAAATGCAAGAAAGCAAAGTGGCTGTCCAATGAGGCCTTACAAATAGCGGGGGAGAGAAGGCAAGCAAAATGCGAGGGAGATGGTGAAAGATACAGGAAATTGAATGCAGATTTCCAAAGAATAGCAAGGAGAGACAAGAAGACCTTCTTAAACGAGCAGTGCAAAGAAATAGAGGAAAGCAATAGAATGGGAAGAACCAGAGATCTGTTCAAGAAAATTGGAGATATGAAAGGAACATTTCGTACAAAGATTTCCATAATAAAGGACAAAAGTGGAAAGGACCTAACAGAAGCAGAAGACATCAAGAAGAGGTGGCAAGAATACACAGAGGAATTATACCAGAAAGAAATGGATGTCTCGTACACCCCAGGTAGTGTGGTTGCTGACCTTGAGCCAGACATCATGGAAAGTGAAGTCAAATGGGCCTTAGAAAGCACTGCAAATAACAAGGCCAGTGGAAGTGATGGTATTCCAGCTGAACTATTTAAAATTTTAAAAGATGATGCTGTTAAGGTGGTACACTCAATATGCCAGCAAGTTTGGAAAACTCAGCAGTGGCCAGAAGATTGGAGAAGATCAGTCTACATCCCAATCCCAAGAAGGGCAGTGCCAAAGAATGCTCCAACTACCGCACAATTGCACTCATTTCACACGCTAGCAAGGTTATGCTTAAAATTCTACAAGGAAGGCTCAAGCAGTATGTGGACCGAGAACTCCCAGAAGTGCAAGCTGGATTTAGAAGAGGCAGAGGAACCAGAGACCAAATTGCAAACATGCGCTGGATTATGGAGAAAGCTAGAGAGTTCCAGAAAGACATCTACTTCTGCTTCATTGACTATGCAAAAGCCTTTGACTGTGTTGACCACGGCAAACTATGGCAAGTTCTTAAAGAAATGGGAGTGCCAGATCACCTCGTCTGTCTCCTGAGAAATCTCTATGTGGGACAAGAAGCTACAGTTAGAACTGGATATGGAACAACTGATTGGTTCAAAATTGGGAAAGGAGTACGACAAGGCTGTATTTTGTCTCCCTGCTTATTTAACTTATATGCAGAATTCATCATGCGAAAGGCTGGGCTGGATGAATCCCTAGCCGGAATTAAGATTGCCGGAAGAAATATCAACAACCTCAGATATGCAGATGACACAACCTTGATGGCAGAAAGTGAGGAGGAATTAAAGAACCTTTTAATGAGGGTGAAAGAGGAAAGCGCAAAATATGGTCTGAAGCTCAACATCAAAAAAACGAAGATCATGGCCACTGGTCCCATCACCTCCTGGCAAATAGAAGGGGAAGAAATGGAGGTAGTGAGAGATTTTACTTTCTTGGGCTCAATGATCACTGCAGATGGTGAGAGCAGCCACGAAATTAAAAGACGCCTGCTTCTTGGGAGAAGGGCAATGACAGGCCTAGACAGCATCTTGAGAAGTAGAGACATCACCTTGCCAACAAAGGTTCGTATAGTTAAAGCTATGGTTTTCCCAGTAGTGATGTATGGAAGTGAGAGCTGGACCATAAAGAAGGCTGATCGCCGAAGAATTGATGCTTTTGAATTATGGTGCTGGAGGAGACTCTTGAGAGTCCCATGGACTGCAAGAAGATCAAACCTCTCCATACTGAAGGAAATCAACCCTGAGTGCTCACTGGAAGGACAGATTGTGAAGCTGAGGCTCCAGTACTTTGGCCACCTCATGAGAAGAGAAGACTCCCTGGAGAAGACCCTGATGTTGGGAAAGATGGAGGGCACAAGGAGAAGGGGACGGCAGAGGACGAGATGGTTGGATAGTGTTTTCGAGGTTACCAGCATGAGTTTGACCAAACTGCGGGAGGCAGTGGAGGACAGAGGTGCCTGGCGTTCTCTGGTCCATGGGGTCACGAAGAGTCGGACACGACTAAACGACTAAACAACAACAACAAAAATTCTTTGAAAGGACCTTCCACACTCAAGGCAGCTAACCATTAAGAATATAAACATAGTAATCAAAATAAATAAATGGCAGCGGCAGTGGCTGGTGTGCTGTGGTTGGGAAGAAGCACAGAACTGCCTTCCCAACACCAGCGTCACTGCGGCTTACCTGGGTGGCACTGGGGCAAGGTGGTGGTGTGGTTGGGGCAGGTGTGTCGGACTGGCAATGCCTCTGCCTCCACCATACCAGCTCCTGCATAGCCATACTATTACCAATATACACTGCTTACTCTGTAGGTATTGAATAACTGTAGGTCATTAAACACCATCTCTTTGGCTGGGTCTGTGCTGTAGCAGCACTTGCTGGAAGCGTACTGGATAAAAGCTTCTTTGGCTTCATCTTCTGAAATGGCAGGAACGCTGTAGGAAAGGACCAAAAGGAGGGATAAGCAAAACTGACCGCCAACCTTCCCATGGTCCTCTTTGCCTGGGAGGGGCGGGACCTCAGGGTCAAGAACCAAATATGCACGCCATATCCCTTTTTTCGGGCCCTCACAGCTCTCCCCAGGCCTGGTTAGAATATGTCTTTGAAGTCTGAATGGAGACTGGGGAGAGATGTGTGAGTGTCTGTACTGAACAAAGGTGAAATCTGAATGCCCTGCTTGGCCCCACCCACACCACTGTCATGTGACCCTGAGAAGGAGGTCCACAACAGAATGCTTAACACAGTATCCACTTACTTCCACGTTCTCTGGGGCGGCTCTTGCCCACCTCCATGTCCAAGAAACAAGTTAGGTGGAGGCAGGCAATGTTTTCCTCCTGTAAAGGAATGGGGTTCGGGTAAGAACAGCAGGAAAAGCAGTTGTGAATATTCTCAGGTCTCATGAGCAATGTGTAGAAGAAAGTTCTCCTTGGCAATAGCGGAAAGGAACATTCATGCAGTGGGCACCCAATGGTAAACTGGTCCCAAGTTGTTAAGGGTTTTATATACTAATAGCAACACATTGAACTTGGCCAGGTAGCGAATCAGCAATCAGTGTAGATCTCGGAGTGCAGGTGTGAGATGCTGACAAGGCCTTACTCCTGTTAGCAATCATGCTGCAGTATTCTGGATTAAGAACAAGGGAAGCACCTTAAAAACTAGCACTTGTATTACAGCCTACACCAGGGGGCGGCAAGGTTTACCTTGCCTGGGCCGGTTCACTCCAGCGGAGATCCTTCCGTGGGCAAGAGCGTGCGTGTGCATGAGTGCATGACACCAGATTTCTCGTGTCTGCATCTGTGCAGACACAATTTCCAGCATCTGCATCTGTGCAGACGTGATTTTCGGCGTCTGAGCATGTGCAGATGCTATTTCCGGAAGCGCGAAAGCAAGTCCCCGCGCCGTGCTGCACTGGTTTAGTGTAGCGGGCGGGGATTCGCCGTGCGGTTTGGGGGCGGCTCGTGGGCCAGTTAAACAACCCCCATGGGCTGCTTGTAGGCCATGGGCCTTAGGTTGCCTACCCCTGGCATACACTTTATGCAACTAGAGTCCACACCAACAAGTGCTTGCCTGCAGCGGTTGTGCCTTCATAGCCAGATATGTTGCCTGTGTTATACGTAGGAGCATAAGGTCCTGGCATCTGAGCCATGTCTCTTGGAAAGGCGGCACCTACAACAAAGTTAAGGAAAAGGAAGACGTTGAACGTTGTCGTCCCTCAAACATATAATGAATCGTACAGAACACTGAAACCTAAATGTAGGATTTCATCTTTATTACACAAGTGATAGGTCAAGGGTTTGGCGCCAGTGGGTACCTTTGGGATTTGAGAAAGTGCCATGGGCACCAGTCACCAAATGTAGGTACAATGTAGTGATGCTGAGCCAATGCAAACAAGAACTTAGGAGGAAGGGCAAATTTCTCATGCATCATGGATATTTATCAAGACCTTACACGGGCATAAGAGGTGGTACCAGTGGTCATGCTGGTACCTGCAGCCACGTTGGCAACCCCTGGTAAACTAGGATTTAGGGTGACATCTGAATGGAGCCAAGGTTAACAAGGATAATTAATGCCCGCAATGTCTTGCTTTTCATACCGAACGTCCACTGAGCAGATGTCTGTCCAACAGTTCCGTATGTCTGAGTTGGTACTCTAGCAGGAGAAAGTGAAAAAGAGTGTAATGCACAATAACAAATATAAATGAGCGGCTTAGCATACAAAAAGCAGAAATAGATGCAGTCAATATAAAACCTTTAGAGTGTGCAGTTGTGGATGTGATTTTAACACTGTCAGATGAAGATCTGAAGTAGTAGGTGCTTAACACTTTAGATATAAAGTCAAGGCTGGCTTCATACGACTGGCTTTCAGCAACAAACTCATTATTTAAAAAAAGAAATTGTAGGCTGCCATTTTAGTTGATGTTAAAAGCCCTAAAGCCACAATATAATAATACCTTTATTGGCATAGTATTAGTATTGTAATGCCTTTATTATGACTAAGTGAATCGTCATAAAGTAGAGAACAAGCTTTTGAGTTCTTCAGAACTCTTTCAACACACTTTGGGAGCGATTGCCAAATGACCAAGTACATTCTTTTATTTGCCCTGAATCTTCCAGCAATCAGCTACATTTCATGTCTACAAGTTGCAGTGTTATGAGAAGGACAGTAAAACTTTTCTCCATGCGGTACATAACTTTCTAAACATCTATACCTTTATCACTCTTTCTCTAAACTAAAAAGTCCCAAACACTGCAATCTTTCTGCACTGGGGAATTGCTTCTGTCTGTGCAGAAAGTTGCATTTTGATAATTTTGGTTGCTCTTTTTTGAAACTTTTCCTCCTCCACTGCCTTTTTTTAAAAAACTTAATGTTATGAAGGTTTATAGAGAAAAATACAAAACAAAAAGATATTAAGTTTTGTATTTTGGGGGGGGGGATACAAAAAGATACTAAGTTTTGTATCCCCTCCCCTCTTTTCTGAAACTCTTGCAATATCCTGTTTGCAGTGGGGCTTTTACGTTCTCATGTCTGACACCCGGAGGTCGGCATGTTCTCTCAGAGTTAAGGGAGCCTCGGCAGAAGTACGCATGCTCTGCTTGTCCGAGGTTCCCGGTTCGATCCCCGGTATCCCCAGGCTAGGCTAGGAAAGAGACTCTTGCCCTGTGTCTCAAGCTCACTTCCAGTGGCTGAGCATTTCCAGGAAGGGCTGGCAAGGAGCCCATCCTGAAACCCTGTGGAGAGCTAGATGGCGTCAGCATACTTCTCTATGTCTTCCCATCAGGGGTGGAGAAGCCTGGGTCACATGCCGTATGAGGAAACTTCCCATGTCCCTAGGAAAAGAAGCTAATTTCCTGGAGCTATTTTGTTTTTGCTTCTGTGGTTTTTGTAGATGTTTCGGGGAGGTGCTTAACTTGGGGACGAATTCAAGTCCCGCTAGCTGTGGAGATGAAAGCGGACCGCCTCCACTGACATGGGCGCGGCGCGCTCAGCCCAGGGAGGAGAGACTGGAGGGGCGGCTTCCTTCCGCGGCTGCCTTGCCTTGCGCGCCTTTGCGCGCCTCTCCCGATCGCCCGCAGCAAAAGCGCCTCTGGAAGCAGCTTTTTTCCTGCGCAAAGAAAAATGCCCCCTTTGCAGCTTTCTGCGCAGAAAGAATCAACACGTGGGCAACGGGGACTTTATTTCCCTTTTACTTCGTTCCAGCATGAATTAAAAGGAATGGCGAGGAGGGAGAGGGTGGGGAGGACGGGCAGCTTTCCAGGGAAGCGGAGAAGAGGGGGGAAGCGGGTCCCGACGAGGGGGATTTTTGCAAAAGGCTCTCACCGGATTCCCTGACGGCCGTCCGCCATCGCTTCTAGCAAACCATCTCGTGCAGGCGAGCAAGCAACCTTTGCCCCCTCTCTCTTTACTTTCTCTTTCCGGATCCCTCTTTGGCCAGCCTTGCGCAACTTTCTGTTTCATATAAGCTGCGGAAATGTGGACGGCGGAGAAGCAGAAAAAGGAGGAAGCGAGAGGAAGCCGAAATGGACAGGAGTTCCCCTATTCCTAGACCCATTCTCATGTTATTTCAGACCCTCCAAGTGTCCCTTTCCCCCCAGGAAAGTCCTTGATTTAGAGAAGCCGTCCTGGTTTCTGATTTGATCCCGCTTTCCCTTAGGACAGGCTTCCTCAAACTCGGCCCTCCAGATGTTTTGGGACTACAACTCCCATGATCCCTAGCTAGCAGGACCAGTGGTCAGGGATGGTGGGAATTGTAGTCTCAAAACATCTAGAGGGCTGAGGTTGAGGAAGCCTGACTTAGGATGTCCTTATTTTCATTGGAGAAATGTTGGAGGGTATATCATTTGTGTGTAGAGCCAAGGGTGTAGCCGGGGAGGGGGGTAGGCGAGGGAGCCCCCCCATCAAAGAAATAACTAAAAACACACTTAACTAAAAGCAGAAATTGTAAAAATAATTTGACAGATTTTCCCAAGCACTTGGGGTCAAAAGAAAGTACGGTAGTTTAAAACTACTTCATTCAGAATGTGCTGTATGGAGCCGGGCAGAGGATGATGACCAGGGCCGGATTTAGGTTTGATGGGACCCTAAGTTACTGAAGGTAATGGGGCCTTTTATATGTCCAGCTTTCCTTTGTCAGCAACAAATTATCACTTTTTTTGTTGAATATATGCTTTATGGTAATTTATGGACCTAATAGGTATCTAAAGTCATTTGCACATAACTAAATATGTATTTTATCAGAGTAATTGCTGAACTGAAATACAATTAAGAAGAAGTATATTAATAGTGAAATGCAATTATTATTATTATTATTATTATTAATAATAATAATAGTAATAATAATAATAATAATAATAATAATAATAATAATAATAATAATTTATTTATACCCTGCCCATCTGGCTGAGTTTCCCCAGCCACTCTGGCGGCTCCCAATCAAGAAGAATGTTAATAGTAAAATAATTATTAAGCTCTAACTTAAAATGATTTTTTTATTCATAGCAAACTTAATAATGCAAACACATTGGCATTTGGCAATAACAAAAGTTCCTTTAGAAACACAATTTACAAAGACTCATAATCTAGTCCAGTGTTTCCCAACCTTTTTTGGGCAAAGGCACACTTGTTTCATGAAAAAAATCTTGAGGCACACCACCATTAGAAAATGTTTAAAAAATTAACTCTGTGCCTATATTGACTATATATAAAGTAACTCTCTTTAATAGGAATCAAATAAACACAAAGAAAGTATTTTATAATTACTTTATTATGAAATAGTAAGTAAACAGAAATATGAAAAATTATAAAATACTTTATTCAGTGCGCAACCTGGGCCTGTTTGGCTGAACACAAAGCTGATATTCTGGCTGGAATCGAAGAAAGACACACACGTAGCTCTTCGTCAACAGCTCTCAGTCTCTCTCTGTATTTAGTTTTTATAGCAATCATGCTCACAGATATGTGGTGGAAAATGGGAGCAATGTCAAAATAGCTTTGTTTGCCAGAAGGGGGAACTCCTTGGCAGTTTCCAACCAAAAACTGTCCAAAGGTAGATCAGCAAATCTTAGCTTGAAACCACGATTTTGTCTCAGTTCAGTTAGTTCCTCCTGCTCCTGTAAAGTCATGTCCTTTCCACCAACTGATGCTGAGCTATAAGGGTCCCTAACCCAGTCAAGGCATTCAGTGGAGACTGAAGAGAAATAAAATGACAACTTCCCCTCGAGAGTTTTTAAATGTTTACCTATTATCTCACACAGTGCAGCAGTGTGAACACCTTGCTATTGCTTGGTGAGTGTGAACATTTCAAGATTGCCACTTTCCACGTTGTCAGGGTTTCAGGGAGAGAAGAGCAGATGGGGGAGGAGACAGAGAGCGAGGGGGAAGAATCCCAGAGAGATGAGGAGGAGGATGACGATGACCAAAGGTCGTCCATGAGTCTGTCCAGTGAGTCAGAGGACTCCCAAAAGGGAGCCCCCCTGGTCAGACCAAAGGGAGGCCAAGGGGGAAACAGTGAGGAGCAGGGGAGCGAAGGGAGAAGCCCCAGTGGGAGTTGGACACCGGAGCCGGCTTCTCAGCCGGAACGGAGTGAAGGGGGTGGAGTTACCAGTGTGTCAGAGGGAGCAGAGCAAGAAGGAGACAGGGGAAGGAGATCGGAGCAGGACGCTCAGCCGGAGGGGGTGGAGAGTAGCACCGGGAGCAGTGTAGCGGTCGAGAGAAAGGTCAGAAGCAACGTACGCGCGCCAAGTTCAAATGTAGAGGCGCGCGGAAGTGAGGAGAGCCCTGGGGAGGAGCCCGGCCCCAAAGCGAGAAGGAGGGGGGCAGAGGCATCAGAGGATTCAGCCTCGGGCGAGTCCCGGCGAGGGGGAACCCAGGGGGGCAGAAAGACCCTGCGGAAAAGGAAGGAGAGGAAGAGGTGGTCCAGCACAAGCCTCTTAAATTGCTGCCGAGGCGGTACGGATTCAGAGGGGACTTCAGCGGTCTAACGTTACAGACGTAGAGTCACAAAGATGGAATGTAAACGCAACCATGATCTTCAATAAAGACTTTCTGTAAATAAAGCGGATTGGAGTTGGGTCTCTTGTGAGCTGGGACCAGACGGGTGGCTCTGACAGTAAGTCCCCTCTCCAGAACGCAAAATTTTTTTTTTTTTGCAAAGCTCACCAACGGGAGCAGCCATGAGCGCGGAGGAACAGCTGCTTACGCTGAGGAATCAGGTTACCGAACTCACAGCTGCAGTCATTGCATCGCAGAAGAAGAATGACGAACTGGACAAGGCTTGCCAGGACCTGCGAACAAGGTGGGAGCAGGCAAGCAGGGCAGGGGTCCCGGGTTCCAGATCAGAGGGAGTTGCACTTGGACGGCGGGGGGGCGCCCTAGTTACGCACTTTAATGGCAACCTGCAAGACTACCCTAACTTCAGGGCAGACGTCGTGTATGCACTGCATTTGCTCCGTCATGATTTTAAAGATGAGGAGGAGAGAGTGGGGTTCATAATTTCGCATCTGCATGGGGAGGCCAGAGCTTGGTTGCGCAATTTGTGGCGCGAAGATGGCCCTGCCCGCCGCAATTCTGATGAATTTATTAAAGCGATGGATGCTTGTTTCCAGTCCTCTGTGGATGTGGATATTGCTCGTAGACAGATGCACGGACTGCGGCAAGGCAAAGCCACTGTACGTCAATATCATTCCAAATTCTTTGCATTACTAACTGCGTTGGGCTGGGAGAAGGATAGTAAACCCGTCAGAGATCTTTTCTGGGAAGGTCTTAGCCCCCCCGTCAAGGATGAGATCGCCAGAGGAGATAGACCCCAGACCTAGAAGACGTAGTGCAACGGGCTTTGGCTATCGGAATACGACATGAGGGACGCCCGTGGCACGAGGGGGAGGGACCCCAGGCGCGTGCACCAGCGAGAACCCCCCCTTTTGTCCCCAGGGACTTCAGCCAGACGCACCCCTCGCCCTTGGGGAGGCAAGGAGAAGAGCCGATGGAAATTGGTGGTGCTAGGGCTCAGACACCATCCAGAGCCCCTGTTTCCGGTGCAGTGAAGGCGAAGCCTCCTAGAGGGACCAGGAAATGTTACATCTGTGACAGTGCACAGCATATGGCGAAAGAGTGCCCCCAGAGGCTCCAAAAACACACTGCAGCTCTAGCAACAGTGGCAGCGGAAGTGGTGCAAAGAGAGCAGCCTCAGGGAAACGACAGTGCCTGGCTGGAAGCGGAGCTACTGGGGCTCAGCCAGGCGGATCTGTAGAACAGTCCCCAGCACCCTTACAACGCACAGACCCTTTACCACCCAAACCAGCAGTGCAACTCACTGCGACCCTTCAGCTGCCAAATGGACAATCCCTGGAAGTTCCCATCACGATTGATTCAGGGAGCAATGCGGATTTTGTGGGAATACAATTTGTCAAGCAGCATAGCATAGCGCTCCTGCCTGCAACGACGCCTCTGAACGTGGTCACAGTGGACGGCAGGAAATTGCTGGGAGGGCAAGTTGTGCAGCAGACGCCTCCCATGGTGATGCAGATTGGAAATCATCGAGAAGTCATTAGCTTCAATGTCACCCACCTGTCAGACACGCCCATTGTGTTAGGCATGAGTTGGCTGGAGAGGCATAGTCCCGCTGTAGCGTGGTACCAGCGGCAAATCACCTTCTGCTCATCGTATTGGGCTCAGCATTGCATCCAAACCAATCAGGAGGAAGGAGCTGAGCAGCAACTGCACCTGGGCATGGTGCAGGCAGTGCCTCACAAGTACGAGGGATTCTTGGAGGTTTTCTGCGAGAAAGAAGCTGACAAGTTGCCGCCTCACAGGCCTTACGACTGTGCGATCGACCTGGTGCCAGGGGCGCAGCTGCCAACTGCAAAGCTGTATTCCATGTCTGAGGACGAGATGCAAGAGCTCAGAGAGTTCATAGAGCATAATCTGAAGCGCGGGTTCATCCGGGAATCCAAAGCAGTGGGAGGCAGTCCTGTTTTCTTTGTGAAGAAGAAAGACACGCCCCAAAAAAGACTCATTGTGGACTATAGATTCATAAACAGACTGACTAAGCCCAAGGCCTTTCCCATGCCCAAGATTGACGACCTCCTAGCGACCGTTAGGAAGGGTAAGATCTTCACCAAGTTGGATTTGCGTGGAGCGTACAACCTCATCCGCATCCGGAAGGGCGATGAGTGGAAGACTGCCATGTTCACGCCTCTAGGCACGTATGAATACAGAGTTATGCCGTTTGGTCTCCAAAATGGCAGCCACGTTTTCCAAGCATTTATGCATCACGTGTTGGCGGGACTCCTCTACAAGAAGTGTGTATGTTTTCTCGACGACATCCTGATTTTCTCGGAATCGCCGGAAGCTCACGAGAAGGATGTAAAGGAGGTCCTACAGAGGTTGCGGGAGCACAGGCTGTACGCCAAGTTGGAGAAGTGCCAGTTTGATGTGACGGAGGTGGATTTCCTTGGCTACAAGCTGTCCGACGAGGGGCTGGCCATGGACAGAGTCAAGGTCCAAGCGGTGTTGGACTGGAAGAGCCCACGCAATCAGAAGGAAGTCCAGAGATTCATCGGATTTGCCAATTTTTATCGCAAATTCATCAAAGGTTTTGCAAATGAGACGGCAGCAATCACGGACACCCTCAGTTCCAAGAAGAAGAAGTTCGCTTGGACGGAACAGGCAGAGCGCTCTTTTCGGAAGCTTAAAAGCCTCTTCGCCTCCGAGGAGCAGCTACTGCACGTGAATCCCGGCAGGCCCATGCGGGTGGAAACCGACACATCAGACAGAGCGGTTGGAGCCGTCCTTCTGCAGGAGGATCCGCAAGGCAATTGGAGGCCGGGCGCCTTCTACTCCCGGAAGCTCAGCAAGACGGAGCGGAACTACACCATATGGGACAGGGAGCTGTTGGCCATTCATGCAGCTTTCAAAGCGTGGCGACACTTCCTCATAGGAGCCAAGCACACAGTGCAGGTCCGCACGGATCACAAGAACTTAGAGTATTGGCGAACGGCAAAGCTGCAGACCCAAAGACACATGCGCTGGGCAGAATTCTTTGCGGATTTCGACTTCAAAATAGAATACATCCCGGGGGACTCCAATGTTATAGCAGACGCACTCTCCAGGAAACCGCAATACCTTGAGGAGACGACACCAATTGCAGCGAAGCACATTTTCGCACCGCAGGCGTGGGCGTGCGCTGCCATCGCAGTCGACCTGGACGCGGTGCGACGCGCGTTGCAAGTGGATCAATTTGCACAGTCCAAGATGGAGGAGCTGCGCAGCGGGTCGCAAAGAGACGATGAGTTCCAGTTGCGGGACGGACTCTTAACTCGCAAGGGTGCCCTCTACGTGCCAAACGACGAACTTCGCGCAAAGGTTCTGCAGCAATTGCACGACGCCCCCAGTGCGGGCCACTTCGGCAAGGAGAAGACAATAGAATTAGTGGCCAGGGACTTTTGGTGGCCCCAGATGCGGGGAGAGGTGGCGGATTACGTCGCCAGGTGTGACACCTGTCAGAGGTCCAAACCAGTACACCAGAAGCCGGCGGGATTGCTGGAACCGCTGGAAACGCCGCAGCAGCCGTGGGAGAGGGTAGCACTGGACTTTGTTACTGACCTGCCCAGCTCCAGGGGCAAGACGGCGGTGCTGGTGGTTGTGGACTTGTTCACCAAGATGGCGCACTTCATTCCTTGTGCCAAGGTGGCGACGGCAGAACAGACCGCCAAACTCTTCATCGACCACGTGTTCAGAGTGCATGGACTACCGCAGTCCGTCCTGTCCGACAGGGGGCGCCAATTTGTTTCCAACTTCTGGCAGAAGCTTCTGGGTATCCTGCACGTCAAGATCGACCTAGCGTCGGCGAGACATCCACAGACCAACGGCCAAGCAGAGAGGGTCAACGCGATCATGCAGCAGTACCTGAGGTGTTACGCCAATCAGCGACCCGCAGCGTGGGTGGACTACCTGCCGATGGCTGAGTTTGCCTACAACAACACGAAGCACGCATCGACCGGGGTGACGCCGTTCTTCGCGAACAATGGCCGTCATCCCAGAACCTTTCCGAGGCTTATAGCACCAGGAGAGGGGGTGCCTCAAGAGGCCGACCAGTTCGCAGCAGAGTTGCAAGAGGTGCACGAGGAGCTGCGGAGACATTTGGAGCTGGCCAAACAAGCCTATAAGGTGCAGGCGGACAAACACAGAAGGGCGGGAGAGGACATCCAGGTGGGGGACTGGGTATGGTTAGCGGCCCAAGCGATGCCAGCCAGATCGTTAGCCAAGAAGAAGCTAGGACACAGGCAGCTAGGACCATACCAAGTTGAGGCTAGGATCAATCCTGTAGCATTTCGCCTGGCCCTTCCAGAAGGCTCCAGAGTGCACCCGGTCTTTCATAGGTCGGTGCTCACTCCCTACAAGGCCCCGCACAGGTTTCAAGAGTCAGAAACAGTACCAGACCCACGCAAAGGGTCACCCAAGAGGGGGGGGGGTCGCCTAGGGCCGAACCCCTCAACGAGGTCACAGAGATACTGGACTCGAGATGGGGGGAAGAGGGGGTTGAATACTTTCTCGCCAGAGAGGGCACCCCAGCCACTGCCAATAGTTGGGTGCCGGGCTACGCGTTAGACGAACCCCTTTTGAAGGAAGAGTTCCATGCACTTTTCCCACATAGACCCATGCCAGCTGAGTACTTTGATGACTGGCTTTTCACACCCACATTGTCAGATAGCACGTTCAGGGGTTTCTCTTCCCCCGAGGAAAGAACACCAGAATCAAGCCCGCCCAGGGGATCGTGCTCGGGGGTGGACACGGAAACCCCTTATTGGTGGGAGGAGCAACCAGAGGAGGAATGGCGTAAGAGGTGGATGATGGGTCCTTGGCGGGCAGCACCAGAGGAAGTAGCAATGGAAGAAGAGACTGAGATGGCTTTGGGTGAAGAACCCGAGTTCGAACACACATACACAGAACTGCCAGCAGAGAACATTGACGTAGACGACCTGTATCCTGAGCCTACCCCCGAAGAGCCGCAGTTTCCACAACCGGCACCCGCCGAGCGGGAGGGGGGAAGGGGGGGCTTCGAGGGGGGGATGGATGTCAGGGTTTCAGGGAGAGAAGAGCAGATGGGGGAGGAGACAGAGAGCGAGGGGGAAGAATCCCAGAGAGATGAGGAGGAGGATGACGATGACCAAAGGTCGTCCATGAGTCTGTCCAGTGAGTCAGAGGACTCCCAAAAGGGAGCCCCCCTGGTCAGACCAAAGGGAGGCCAAGGGGGAAACAGTGAGGAGCAGGGGAGCGAAGGGAGAAGCCCCAGTGGGAGTTGGACACCGGAGCCGGCTTCTCAGCCGGAACGGAGTGAAGGGGGTGGAGTTACCAGTGTGTCAGAGGGAGCAGAGCAAGAAGGAGACAGGGGAAGGAGATCGGAGCAGGACGCTCAGCCGGAGGGGGTGGAGAGTAGCACCGGGAGCAGTGTAGCGGTTGAGAGAAAGGTCAGAAGCAACGTACGCGCGCCAAGTTCAAATGTAGAGGCGCGCGGAAGTGAGGAGAGCCCTGGGGAGGAGCCCGGCCCCAAAGCGAGAAGGAGGGGGGCAGAGGCATCAGAGGATTCAGCCTCGGGTGAGTCCCGGCGAGGGGGAACCCAGGGGGGCAGAAAGACCCTGCGGAAAAGGAAGGAGAGGAAGAGGTGGTCCAGCACAAGCCTCTTAAATTGGTGCCGAGGCGGTACGGATTCAGAGGGGACTTCAGCGGTCTAACGATACAGACGTAGAGTCACAAAGATGGAATGTAAACGCAACCATGATCTTCAATAAAGACTTTCTGTAAATAAAGCGGATTGGAGTTGGGTCTCTTGTGAGCTGGGACCAGACGGGTGGCTCTGACACACGTGTTGATGCCAGAGTTGCACCTTTGAACGGAATCCATTTATTTTATCTGTACTTGTAAGCAGGTTTTCATTTCGGCCTTGCATTCGTGTGTTCAGTTCATTCAGATGATGAAATATATCTGCCAGGTTCAGCAACGTGATAGCTAGCTTTAAGACCTCTTTCATTTACCTTTGAGGTTTGTCTCATGAAAGTTGCCTGTTTCTCCGTGTTTTCACGCAGGCGAACAAAATAGTCCGCATTCTTGTTTTGAAGTGAAGGGTGTTTCGTTTGGAGATGGCGTTTAAGTTTGCTTGGGACCATAGCACTGTTGGCTAGCTTTTCACCACACACCACGCACAGTGGAGTTGGTTGGTTTGCATCTCCGGTGAAAGTAAATCCAAATGAAATATAGCTTTCGCTATATTGCCTTGTGCCAGAGAATTTGCTTGAGCTAACCATCTTTGCTTTCTTTTCATGCCCACTCATACTTGGGCTCTCATCTGGCTCCAAATTTTGTTCAGAGTCCAGTTCTTTTCTTTTCAAAAACTTTTCCATCACTGCAGTATCCGGCCATCCAATTGCCACTGACAAACGGATACAGACCCCTTTTTTTTACAGCACAGCTCGCACAAATGTACACGGAACACCCTTTTCGAATTAAAACACACAGTCTCACGAGAGCAAGGAGCAGCGATTTTATATTTTACAAAAAGAAGTCGCTAGTCCTCATGGTGACAGGGTGGAAAATATTTAAAAGCAGAAGCACCTTGAGGAAGGTGGAGCCATATCACATCCCAGCAGGAGGCCTAAATTGGTGGAACGCTCAGGCCCCGCCTATTCAAAGAGGACTATTAATTTGGAGAGCTGCTATCTTCCAAACTGTGAGACGACGAGGCAAAAGGGGAGCCCTGAATGGAACTTTGCGCTTATGTCTCAACGCCGGTCTCGCGCTGCCGCATCCCGCGCTCTCAAGGACCCGGGAGGAGGAAGGCGTGAAGGGAATCCCGAAGGCGCGAAAACCTCGCGCATGCGCAGGCCTTCCGCCTGCGACAGCCCAGTAGGCCGGCCGAAGCGAGCGGCGATGGGATGTGGGAGGGAGCTCGCTCACCGCCCCGTGTGTGCTCGCCGCCGCCGCCCCGCCTCTCGCCGCCCGACTCGCCCGCCTCCCTCCCACGGCACACCAGGCAACGTCTCGCGGCACACTAGTGTGCCGCGGAACACCGGTTGGGAAACACTGATCTAGTCTCTGGAAACTTGGTATAACATGAAATAATAATAGGTGTAAATGTATGATGCAAACTACTAAGAATTATAAATAGCTTTATTAATATGAAATTAAGTGTTATAACCTGTACAATGCATTTTTATATAATATCAATATCACCATAGTACTCTACGCTGTTCATTGGGACAGCAGACCTTTGTATCCTCTTACACTTAGTGAGTGTAAAAGACAATATTTCTAGTAATATGTCACATTCATAAATAATACCAATACTAGACACGGCTGTAGATCAAAAAATTATTTAACAGGACTAATTATATTAATGCATCTACCCAATACCCATTAAACTGTATAATTTTATCATGATTCATTGTATACTGTGTATAGAAACAGTACACAAACATGATCTTAATTACAATACTTTCCTTGTCTTTGCCAAAGCCAAGTCACTGATTATATCAACAAGGTACCACTGTATATAAAAATGAACAAACCAGTGATATTTTAAGGGAGCAGTCAAGCAGGCGGGCCCATTACTTAATTCATAGGCGCCTACACAACACAAAACACTGTTGCTGTATGTAGGTTTTATTTTATTTGGTTTTTATCTTATATTTTGGAAATGTGCATCCAGGTGTTTTTTTCCTTTAAATTTTTTGGGGGCCCCCAAGAGAGTGGGGCCTTAAGCTATAGCTTGTTTAGCTTATATGTAAATCTGGCACTGATGGTGACAGGTGGGTGCCCCTCCCCCCCCCATCATAGATCCTGGCTATGTCTATGTGTAGTGTTATTATTGCATAGGTAAGGTGCAGCAGAGATGCGAGTGGCGTTGTGGGTTAAACCACAGAGCCTAGAACTTGCTGATCAGCGATTCGAATCCCCGCGACTGGGTGAGCTCCCGTTGCTCGGTCCCTGCTCCTGCCAACCTAGCAGTTCGAAAGCACGTCAAAGTGCAAGTAGGTAAATAGGTACCGCTCCAGCGGGAAGGTAAACGGCATTTCCGTGTGCTGCTCTGGTTCGCCAGAAGCGGCTTAGTCATGCTGGCCAAATGACCCAGAAGCTGTACGCTGGCTCCCTTGGCCAATAAAGCGAGATGAGCGCCATAAACTCAGAGTCGTCCGCAACTGGACCTAATGGTCAGGGGTCCCTTTACCTTTAAGGTGCAGTAGGGCTGAACCGCTGGCCTTCCCCTCCCCCAACATGTGCCTCCTTGGCCCAAACTCCTTCGTGCCTGGGCATTCAGCATGATGCCCTCAAGGGATGCCTACATAGGTGCACGTTGGGATCCTCAGCTATGTGGAGTTGATGAAGAGGAGACAGCTGCATGGAGGAGCAGAATAGGATTTAGGTGAATCCCGGATTACATATTTCCGAATTGGGAGGGCACCAAACTGCAAACAGAAAATTCAACGGTTGTACGAAGAAGAAACACGATCTTGTCAGGAGTTTACATGCAAGTTGCATTTTCATAATGGGGGTTGTATTCTACAACTATACATAAAAATTATACTACATGTCATGGATTTTCTTTCTGTAGTATATTTTGATGATATTGCTATGTGATCAATATACATGCATCTAGATTCAGGCAGCTAGCCATGTTGGTCTGACACAGTCGAACTAAATAAATAAATAATAAAATAAAATATTGATTAATGACCAGTAGCCCCTTAGAGACCAATTAAGTTTGTTCTGGGTAGTATACATGCAGAAAAGCATACTCTTCAATATATGGTATTATATGTTAATAGAAGACAGCATGCTAATAATCCTGACATTAACTTCTTTTTTGACCAGCTTTGCTTGCTGATGTTTGTCAGTGTGGGATCAATGTTGAGTTTTTAGTGGCGGGCCAGGATGATGTGTCTGCTACTGAGAATTGCCTCATTCCAGGAAAACTCAGGATTTGCCAGATAACCCACAATAGTAAGTCTCACTGAGTTCAGTGAGTACATTTGCCACAACTAACATGTTCTTAAGTAGACAACCTACTTTAAATCAATTTATGTTCTTTCTTGTGAAAGGTGTGCCTCTTTCCTTGGCACGTTTACAAAGAAGCAAGTCTCTCTTGGCTAAGTGGAACTTATTTCGCACAGACTTGCAGACTTAGACACAGCTAACTTTAGATGGATAAGACAAACATTATTCTTTGAAAGGCAGAGTAAGCATGACAATAATTTCCACCCCTTCAGCAAGCTCCCCGTGAGCAGAAGCAACCCATCTATGAGAAGTGTCCAGGGCTTTTTTCAGGCAGAAAATGCCTCTCAGGTAGGCTCCAGGAGTGGGGTGAGAGACCTGACCAGTCTCAGCAACAATCTTGCCATACACAACTCTTAAAACAGCATTTTGAATCATTTTACTGCATTGCCGTTATCAATTTGTTGTTGCTGTTGTCTAGGCCGAATGTGGGAACTGTATGCTGATTATTTCTCAAAGCAAGCATCTGCCAAACACATGTCAACACATATTTTAATAAGAATTAACAATGTGCTTTTAATTGTCAGTTTCATTTTGCAAATGGGCACTCTTCCTATACTAGGAGCTGCAAAATCAGACCCGGCTATGATGTCTTTCCCACATCCAGGAGACTGATGCTTCCTCCCCTCACCTCAGGCAACTCATCCCCACTATGCACCATCTGCAGGTTAAAAGGCCTACCCAAGAAATCAAAGTGACATTGTTGCCTGAGCCCTGCAAAACTCTGAGATGGGTCCAGAGTTTCAAGATCAGGCTACTTCAGTTCAGACCATTTTGGACCAGAGTCATGATATTTTGGAGGTGGTCTGTATATCTAAAAAAAGACCAATAGGCTGCTTCACCTTGGAATTTCATCTTTGTCCCAAAGAAATGCCTGGTCAGTTGCCCTCATGTCCTGCTATTGGGCTTCCCAGAGGTATTCAGTTAGGCACTGAAGCTTTTGCCAAAGGGCATGGCAACCATTTACCTAGTGCTTCTTATTGTCACCTCCGCAGGTGACAATCCTCTATGCCACTATTCTTCCACTTGTGTCCATTAAGGTGAGTCACAAAAGCAGAAGTATATTAATATTTGTTTTAAAATATATTTTTGGACTTAACGCGTGAGTCCCAAGTCTGAAAAGAGTAGTGTGAGACCACAACAACAAGTGTTTTGTGCCCTCAGCAGTTCATGAACTCAAAGAATAAAGTTATAAAATTCACTTTCTGTTCTCGCTGAAGTTCCTCAAAAGATTACTGGAAATACTTGTGATATATGTTACACAATCTGTGCATGAATGATAACTAATGTTGTTTTCAAGGGAAGAGACCAATATTAGCACTGAACAACATAAGGTGTTGGATGGTTCAAATCTGCATTTGATATTATCTGAAGAAGCAATTCTGTTAAGGCAGCTCTTCTTTATTATTAACAAAGTTGACAAAGAAATGGACATTACCAGAGCAAGAGATGTTATATGGACAGAAATTATGTGTTTAATACACTATCCATGTGTTGTTGTTGTTGTTGTTGTTGTTGTTTAGTCGTTTAGTCGTGTCCGACTCTTCATGACCCCATGGACCAGAGTACGCCAGGCACTCCTGTCTTCCACTGCCTCCCACAATTTGGTCAGACTCATGTTTGTAGCTTTGAGAACACTGTCCAACCATCTCGTCCTCTGTCATCCCCTTCTCCTTGCGCCCTCCATCTTTCCCAACATCAGGGTGTTTTCCAGGGAGTCTTCTCTTCTCATGAGGTGGCCAAAGTACTACAAGTATGGAAGTAATGGTAGAGTCGCCTCCATGCTTGCTATTGATACAATTGAGTTGACACTCATTGGTGACAGATCTAGCAGTACATAAAAGAATCCTGTCATGGAGGGGGGGTAATCATTTTAGGTTAAGAGACTTTTATAAAAATAGTAGCCCCTTCTCTTTAGATGAAATTAAACTTGCTGTATATGATTTACAACTCACCTGGTTTCAAAATATTCAGTTTAAATATCTGGCAGTTTCAGCCCTTAAAATCCAAGCCTCCAGATCGGTTAACCAAGCTTGAATCACTTCTATTAGATCATGGTGTCAGCTACATATGTAATATGATATATTTCCAATGGTCCATGATTAGGCCTTAAACTTATTATTGTTATTTAATTTATATCCTGCCCATCTGGCTGGTTTTCCCCAGCCACGCTGTGGAATATATAAAAACACAACAGAACATCAAACATTAAAAAACAAAATACCCTATACAATCAACAAACAAATAAATCGATAGAAGCCAGTGATGATGATAATAACAACAATATCAATAATAACGATAATAAACAGTTTATACCGAAATTAAAATGATGACCAACCCCCAACTAAACATTTAACCAACACCAACCCGACAAAAACAAAACAGGGGAACCAAAATTAGAACCGTTTAAAACATTTTAGCTAGTTGCCCCAACCCAGGAGTTGTTCCAGCAACGTCCCTCCGGCCTCCCAGGAGCCTTTTAGCTGTTCAGGGTGAGTTTGGGCCTGGCCCACTAGGCCAGGTGGAAATGGGCCTTGCAGCAGGGAGCAGGTCTTTCTTTCAGAACTCAGGAAGCACTTACATGGGAGAAAGGGCTGCACATAGTGATAAAGCATTCTAAACAGTCACCACACACCAGTGCAAATTGCCTACACGATATTAACAATCTTCTCGGTACTGTTGGAAGTGCTGTGGAATATGAGGCACCTTTTCCCACCTATGATGGGACTGCCCACCGGTATTCAAATTCTAGACAATGGTCTGTCAAGAAGTGACCAAAATACTTAAGCCAGAGCTTTCCAAACTCTGTGTTGCAACACACTAGTGTGCCAGCTGCAGTTGGGTAGGTATTTTTTTGAAAGCTCTGACTTAAACACTCAATTCCAGCTCTATTGCAGTTTGTTGCTCAATCAGTTGAAAGGGTTCAGTTCTCAAGAATTCTTGACACGGATGCTGGCAGAACATCAATTGCCCCCAGATGGAAAACATTACAGAATTTGCGACTTTTGCTTTGGTATAATAATCTGTGGAGTTAAACATTACCTGAAAAAGCAGCTCATAAATTATGTGTTGCCAAAGGCCTGGAGCATCCTGAAAAATTCTGGTGGGATTTTATCTTATAAGCAAGAAACACAGACACACAGGACTCCCTCTCCACAATGCAGCATGAAATTTGGTTTTCCTAATGGTCTTAAGTACTTTGCCAACCTAATATTAAATCTATTTCAGATATACTGTGCTGCTTTATGAACTTTCATTATTTTCATTGTATTGATTGGTTTGATTTACTTCAATAAAATCTTTTTTAGTATTCTGTGCAGATTAAGCAATATAGGAAAGTTAAAGAAGGAATAAAATGTGTGCTGCAAAGGAGATAAAATGCATTGAGGGTCAGTCTTTCAGTCTCCAGCGGGGACCCTGAAGATCATCAGCAACATGAGGGCAACAGGGACTCTTTCCTGTTTACAGTGGTGCCTCGGGTTAAGTACTTAATTCGTTCCGGAGGTCCGTTCTTAACCTGAAACTGTTCTTAACCTGAAGCACCACTTTAGCTAATGGGGCCTCCTGCTGCCGCCACGCTGCCGGAGCACAATTTCTGTTCATATCCTGAAGCAAAGTTCTTAACCCGAGGTACTAATTCTGGGTTAATGGAGTCTGTAACCTGAAGTGTATGTAACCTGAAGCGTATGTAACCCGAGGTACCACTGTACTTCCTTCCAGAGTGAATTAAAAGAGATGCTGAGGAGAGTGAGGGTGTTTTGTTTGCGTGTTTTGTTTTTTGGAGGGGCTTGGCTTGGCTCAATTTCAACCGGGGGTCGACGGTGCCCCTGGGAAACAGAAGAATGCGAGATCGGGAAGGAGCGCGCGGGGGGGGGGGCACGGACGGCTCGCTCCCTCCGGCACCACAAAGTCCTCCGAGCCTGGGACTGTGAGAAAATCAAAAGCATTTTTGCGCCTAAGTGCACGCGCCCCTCGGAAGCGGAGAGAGGTCAGCCCGGCAGCCCCTTGGCTTTTGCTTTCACCAGCTTTGCTCAGCGGTGGAAGGAGGGTGAGAGAGCAGCAGAGCATCCAGCTGGTGAGAAAGAGAGAGAGAGCGCACGCCTTTGGGCTTTGCAACTTCGCGCACAAACACGCACGTGCTCCTTGTTGTTTAGTCGTTTAGTCGTGTCCGACTCTTTGTGACCCCATGGACCAGAGCACGCCAGGCACTCCTGTCTTCCACTGCATCCCACAGTTTGGTCAGTCTCATGCTGGTAGCTTCGAGAACACTGTCCAACCATCTTGTCCTCTGTCGTCCCCTTCTCCTTGTGCCCTCCATCTTTCCCAACATCAGGGTCTTTTCCAGGGAGTCTTCTCTTCTCATGAGGTGGCCAAAGTATTGGAGCCTCAGCTTCACGATCTGTCCTTCCAGTGAGCACTCAGGGCTGATTTCCTTCAGAATGGATAGGTTTGATCTTCTTGCAGTCCATGGGACTCTCAAGAGTCTCCTCCAGCCCCATAATTCAAAAGCATCAATTCTTCGGTGATCAGCCTTCTTTATGGTCCAGCTCTCACTTCCATACTGGGAAAACCATAGCTTTAACTATACAGTGGTACCTCAGGTTAAGTACTTAATTCATTCCAGAGGTCCGTACTTAACCTGAAACTGTTCTTAACCTGAAGCACCACTTTAGCTAATTGGGCCTCCTGCTGCTGCGGCGCCACCAGAGCACGATTTCTGTTCTCATCCTGAAGCAGAGTTCTTAACCTGAAGCACTATTTCTGGGTTAGTGGAGTCTGTAACCTGAAGCGTATGTAACCTGAAGCGTATATAACCCGAGGTACCACTGTACGGACCATTGTTGGCAACGTGATGTCTCTGCACCTGCACACACACGCAAATATTTTGTCAACGCCCCTCAGTGATGACACCGCCCTGGCCCCTCCGCCCCCCACATTTCCACTCCCTCTCTAGCAGCTTGTATAAATCTGAAAGCTGTGCAAGGCTGGCGACAGAGGGATCCCGAAACTGAAAGAAGAGAGGGAGCAAAGGTTGCTCACTCGCGTTTTCGAGATGGTGTTCTAGAAGCGATGGACGGACATCAGGGAATCCGGTGAGAGCCTTTTGCAAAAATCCCCCTTCGCTCCTCTTCCTAGCTCCCCTTGAAAGCTGCCCGTCCTCCCCGTCCTCGGCAACTCTTCCTCTGCAACGAAGTAAACAGGAAAGAGAGTCCCCGTTGCTCTCGTGTTGCTGCTTTCTGCCAACGTCTAGGGGAAAGCTGTAAATGGGGCTTTTTTGCGCAGGAGAAAGCTGTTTCCAGAGGCGCTTTTGCTGCGGGCGAAGGGGAGAGGCGCGCAAAGGCGCGCAAGGCAGCAGCCGCGGAAGGTCGCGGTCCCTCCGGACTCTCCTCGGTGGAGGTGGCCCGCCTTCTTCTCCACAGCTAGCAGAGCTTGAATTCGTCCCCCAGCCGCCACCACCCCCCCCCCAAAGAAAAACCCCACAAAAGCTAAAATAAATGGTTAGAGAAAATTAGCTTCATACTTCTATTTTAAACAATCAGTTTGTTGGCACCTACTGCCTTAGACATTCATCTGACAATGATAGAATCACATCCACAACTGCACTCTCTAAGGGTCCCTAGTTTTTAAATTGACTGCATCTATTTCTGCTTTTTGTACACTAAGCCACTCATTTATATTTGTTATCGTGCATTACACTCTTTTTCACTTTCTCCTGCTAGAATCCCAACTCAGACATACGGAACTGTTGGACAGACTCAGTGGACTTTCGTTATGAAAAACAAGTCATCACAGGCATTAATTATCCTTGTTAACCTTGGCTCCATTCAGATGTCACCCTAAATCCTAGTTTACCAGGGGTTGCCATCGTGGCTGCAGGTGCTAGCATGCCCATTGGTACCACCTCTGGTGCCCGTGTAAGGTCTTGATAAATATCCATGATGCATGAGAAATTTGCCCTTCCTCCTAAGTTCTTGTTTGCATTGGCTCAGCATCACTACGTTGTACCTACATTTGGTGACTGGTGCCCACGGCACTTTCTCAAATCCCAAAGGTACCCACTGGCGCCAAACCCTTGACCTATCACTTGCGTAATAAAGATGAAATGGTATGTGTAAGTTTCAGTGTTCTGTACAATTCATTATATGTTTGAGAGACGACAACGTTTAACGTCTTCCTTTTCCTTAACTTTGTTGTAGGTGGTGCCATTCCTAGAGGCATGGCTCCTATGTATGTTGCTCCTGTGTATAACACAGGCAACATATCTGGCTATGAAGGCACAACCGCTGCAGGCAAGTACAAATACAAGTGGTGTACTTGTTGGTGGGGACTCTAGTTCCCTAAAGTGTATGCTGTAATACAAGTGCTAGTTTTTAAGGTGCTTCCCTTGTGCTTGATTCAGACACTGCAGCATGATTGCTAACAGGAGTAAGGCCTTGTCAGCTTCTCACACTTGCGCCCTGAGATCTGCACTGGTTGCTGATTCGTTACCTGGCCAAGTTCAATGTGTTGCTATTAGTATATAAAGCCCTTAACAATTTGGGACATAGCTGTCAACATTTCACTTTTCTTAAGGGAAATTCCTTTATTCCGAATAGGATTCCTCGTAAGAAAAGGGAAAAGTTGACAGCTGTGATTTGGGACCAGTTTACCCACATGTGCCCACTGCATGAATGTTTCAATCCCTTATTGCCAAGGAGAACTTTCTGTTAGCATGTTGCTCGTGAGACCTGAGAACATTCACAACTGCTTATCCTGCTGTTCTTACCCAAACACCATTTCTTTACAGGAGGAAAACATTGCCCACCTCCACCTAACTTGATTCCTAGAGATGGAAATGGGCAACAGCCGCCCCAGAGAACGTGGAAGTAAGTGGATACTGTTAAGCATTCTGTTGTGGACCTCCTTCTCAGGGTCACATGACAGTGGTGTGGGTGGGGCCAAGCAGGGCATGCAGATTTCACCTTTGTTCAGTAGGCTAGTTTCCACAGACACTCCCACATCTCTCCCCAGCCTCCATTCAGAAATTCACGAGGTGTTTTCAGACTTCAAAGACATATTCTAACTGGGCCTGGGTAGAGTTGTGAGGGCCAGAAAAAAGGGATATGGCGTGCATATTTGGTTCTTGACCCTGAGGTCCCCCGTCCCCCACCCCAGACAAAGAGGACCATGGGAAGGTTGGCGGTCAATTTTGCTTATCCCTCCTTTTGGTCCTTTCCTACAGGGTTCCTGCAATTTCAAAAGATGAAGCCAAAGAAGCTTTTATCCAGTACGCTTCCAGCAAGTGCTGCTACAGCACAGACCCAGCCAAAGAGATGGTGTTTAATGACCTACAGTTATTCAATACCTACAGAGTAAGCAGTATATATTGGTAATAGTATGGCTATGCAGGAGCAGCTGGTATGGTGGAGGCAGAGGCATTGCCAGTCCGACACACCTGTCCCAACCACACCAGCACCTTGCCCCAGTGCCATCCAGGTAAGCCGCAGTGACGCTGGTGTTGGGAAGGCAGTTCTGTGCTTCTTCCCAACCACAGCACACCAGCCACTGCCGCTGCCATTTATTTATTTTGATTACTATGTTTATATTCTTAATGGTTAGCTGCCTTGAGTGTGGAAGGTCCTTTCAAAGAATAAACAAACAAGAAATAAATAAAAGGTATCATTCATTGCTGGACATTTTGCCCGTCTCAAGGCAGTGTTTTTGCTAGCATGAAAATTTCTATGCATGAACATTTCTATGCGCTGTTCAAAATTGATACACATTTATGGATTTATTTCCATTACATTGCAACTTATTTTTTTAGTATCTGCTGTTCTTTCGTATTAGCATGAACACTTGTAGGTGGGGACATTCTGGTTTTTTTTAGTATACATAACCATTTTGAATTAATGCATAAGAGAGGCATTTTACTTGTACTGTTTTGTAGTTTTCTGGTGGTTGCTTTGTGTTGGCTCTAACCAGAGACATTTTAAGGTGTTGCTTCCCTGCGTATTTGCCCTAAGCCAATTTTAAAAATCTGCTGACTATTTCTTAATTGGCAGTGAAATGTTTAATTCTTGAGAGTTGTTTCTTAGTATAAACTGGAGACCTTCACTGAATCAAGATCCTCTGAATATAAGGCGGAACCTTATGGGGGTAAGTACCGCTATGCTACACTACACTACAATCCAGCCCCACCTAGGCCAGACTGAACCATCCAAACCCTTCACAGTGTGGTGCATCTCCTTTTACTTCTGCCGGCTGAGCTGGCCTCCTGCCAGTCACCAGTTGGGCAGGCAGGAGTCCCGTTGACATTATCCCAGAGGATACTCAGCAGAGGGCCTTGAAATGGGTTTCCAAGGGTGGGAATGGGGCTCAGCTGGCCTGGGATGCAATGAATCATGAGCTGGTCTAACAGCAGGCATCAGGTGACATTAGGCCAGCTTTTCTTGCCCTCACTTCCCAATTCCATGGCCACTGAGCAGCTGAGGATGTTGTGATGGCTCTGCCACTTCACAAAAGGCTGTGTCAGCAGGTGGTGGGAATTTGGGTAGCAACCTGAGAGGAATTTTACAGGAACCAGCTTTTATTACTTTCTCAATACATTATGTAAAGGACTCAGTATAATAATATAGAACAAGGCCTTCAACCCAAAAGTACATATTTGTGAACCTTTGTTCTATCGCGTGATGCGATTCGGTGCTTCTGCGCATGCGCGTGATGTAATTTTGTGTTTCTGCGCATGTGCGAGCACCAAAACCTGGAAGTAACCCATTTCAGTACTTCCAGATTTGGCACGGCCCGCAACCCGAAAACACGCAACCCGCAGCGTTCGTAACCCAAGGTATGACTGTAATTTGACTATCTTCTTCTATCAATAATGAGTCATACCTTGGGTTACGAACACTGCTTCCTCTCATATTTTTCTTCTTTACGGCCTTTGCCTCTAATGGAGATGTCCAATGAGGGGTGTTAGGTTCCATCATTCTTTTACATTTTTCCCAAACCCTAAACAGGGTATTTATTACTATATGGTCATTAAAACCTTTATGTACTTTGGATTTATCATATTTTAAATATGCATGCCAACTGAAATGGTTGTTATTCCCTTCTAAATCTAATAGCTCGTTATTTTTAAGATGACACCAGTCTCTTATCCAAGAAAAGCAGACTGCTTCATAATATAATTTTAGGTCAGGCATGCCCCCAAAAAACCCCTTTCTTTAAGGTGTGTGTGCTTGCTTTGTTCTAAAACACCTGAAAGCATCGGATGGAACTCGGCTTTAGTTTAGGCCACCTTATCTCTCCATTTTTGTATGTCCTGAAAACACAGTATGGTGGTACCTCAGAAGTTGAAGGGAATCCATTTCGGAACTTCGTTCAACTTCTAAACATTTGGAAGCCATGGGAAGTGTGTTGTAGGTTCGGGTTCCAAAGAACGTTAGCAAACCGGAACACAAACTTCTGGTTTGTGGCGTTTGGGAGCCAAAACATTCAACTCACAAGGTGTTCAGGATCCAAGGTATAGCTAAAGATGGATGCCCTTCACAGTTTTGGTAGAATTGGAGAGTTCCTCAAAGACACCCATCCTGACTTTAAATGAAACATTGGTAAGATGAGACTGTACTATATAAAGTGCAGAATAAATTTATCTGTTTCTTCTGAGGTCATTGTCTTGGTATGGTATCAGAAGAAGTCCTGAGATTGACAAAGGTCACAAACAAAGTCTGAAAGTAATTTAAAGTATATTTCTGTACAATACGACATGAAATGAAGCAGTGATCAATTGTTGATCTTACAACTTGGATGCCTGCTTGCTCATAAGACAATATGTCCTTGGTTGCTTTGCAGCCCAGAATTGATACTAGATATGTAGCACAGGTTTTCTTAGTGAGATCAGGTAAACAAATGGGTCTATATTTCTAAGTAGAGAAAAGAATTTAGGTCACTCCAGTTATTAACGGAAAAGTTGGGGGAACAAAAATGCGGTAAATTTATAATTGGTGTAATTTTAAAGAAGTATTTTTTGTGTGTTTGTTAAACAAAAGAGGTGGCGTTAAAATCAGGGCACTTTTGCAACAGTGGCTCCTGGAAAATGATAGTTTGAAAACGGAAAGCCACACTATTGATTTTGAAGCATAGTTTGCACTGCAATTCATACAAGGGTAAAGCATGAGGAAGAACGGATGAGGACGTCACTCTCTTGTGAGGGGAGGAAGTACACTGCTTAGAGATGACTGATTAAGCAGTAAATTCATTGTTGAAATGAATCATGATGATGAAATCTGGCTCCCAATAGCAAACTGTCATTTTGCCGTAGAGGCTAATATGCATGCTCTTATTTTGCTTGTATTGTGCATTGGAAAACATAAGCTTCTCTGAGGCCGAGCCAGATGGTAGTGTAAGTGCGGCTGTCAGAAAATAGTCCAATCCAGCTTTTCTTATACCAGGTGGAGCAGTAGATTCCTACCTGCGTGGGACACCTCCTTTGCCTTGGGATGTGAGAGCAGATGCTCCTGGCATGTTCCAAGAGAAAACCCAGAGAATCAGAGTGCCTCATACATCAGCATTAACGGTACAGAGCTAATGTATTAATGAATATGGTGGTATACTTAGGCCTATGCATTTTGTCTGGCCAGCACCCTTCCTCTCCTCTTTGGCACAGTCTTGTGCATTTTTCTTCAAGGTAACTCCCATTGAACTCAGTGGGGTTTACTGCCAGGTAAGTGTTCATGCCGGGTTGTAGCTTGAGGCCCTGATTGATTTTGGGCTGTGTTTGTATGAGCAGGATAGTATTTCCAGACAACCCAGGTCCAAATAAAAGCTACTGGCTCTGTTTTAACACTCTCCTTTCTTTGATTTTGAAGGCTTGCCCGACATGTGGATCGACTGGTAGATGTCACTGCAGTAAATGCAATGGCAACAGCAAGGTAAGTAGTTGTGAGTAAGGGGAATGTTTTGCTTAGTGTGGAGTTTTTGTTTTGTAGAAAAGTGGGAACACAGATGAGAAAATAAAAGGTGGAGGAGGAAGCAACATGTCTTTTGTGCAGTAGCTTGTCCTGCTATTGTCTAAACAGCTGATGGGATGTTGACTAGTAGGACCAAATTGGAACCCCAGAGATACAAACCAGAAAGTCAGTAAATATTTGATATAGCAATTGTACTGGATGTCGGGAGTATCCGTTTTCTATACTGGTTTTTCTTCCATATTTGGAAGCTCAGAACAGAGAACAGTTAAAACTACTGACTACATAATCATGAATGTGAAAAATAATAAAGTAAACATTGCAATACCACCCAAAATTGATAAAAGTCACGACTAACAACCCTTCCATCAATTTTTAATCTGTTAATTCAGAAAAAAGTTTATTTTTATTTTTAAAAACCTACATTTTTACATGCTTCATGAAAATAGAAAGGGATGAAGTATGGTGGAATCGAATAGAGTATCAAAGGCATTGCTGAGTGCTGCCTCCAGGACTGACAAGTGGTCTCCAGGACTGACCCTTCCCCTCATACTTCAGACCACGTTTCATGAGTTGCAGGAAACAGATCTAATAATTTTTTTGTCTGAGATGGCAGCAGTTTGAGGTTCATAGGGCATTAAAAATACACTTGGTGGAGAGTAGAATCTGATTCCCGGGGTGGGGTGGGGAGATAGTGCCCCTTGTTTCCCACAAGCAAGCCACCCAAGACTGTCTTGTCTTAAGAACCTCCAGAAGCAAGTAGAATTGAGAAGGCTTGGATCTAGCCAACATTTCTGACAGGTCTGCAGTTACAGCTGACTCCGTGGCCCATTTGCCCATAGGGACACCTCTTCACAACAATGTCCTCATTGGGGATATGTAGAAAGGTGGTGCCTTGGGCCTCTCCATCTACATTCCCAGGGTGTTACAAGATGGACATCTTTGCTTCGGTAGTGAAGTGATTCCTTGTCAAAGACGATCATGGAGATCTGTTTTTGCCCAATGAGTGTATTGTTTGGCGATACCCTGCTTATTTCTGGCTCTTTTGTCTAAAATTAAATCCCAACAGCAAAAGTGTGGGAAATGTCATGGAAGAGGAGTCCGGTTTGTGGACGACATATGTAAACAATGTTCAGGAAGTGGACTTGAAAAGTGCGTGAGTCAATATGCAAATATATGAAGATGTTCATTTTTATTTTCACTGTGGGGTTTGAGTGTTGCACTATGTGTGACAATTGCACTGCTTCCTGGTCCCCTGATACGTGAGATACCATGGGCAATCATATGGTGGAGCTTCAAGCTATAGGTTCAACAGATGATAGGTTCACATGTATACTGTGCCAATGCATGCATGTGTAAATATCTACTTTTCTCTAGTTACTATACTATAGCACAGTTGCTCAGAGACCAGGAAGTCTTTGCTTCAAATCTTGCATTTTGCTGTGAACTCAGGCTGTATATACACTATATACCTTTAAAGCACATTCAAAGCACATTCTTTCCCTCAACGAATTCTGGGCACTGTGGTTTTCTCCTCTCAGAATTAAAATTCCCAACAACGCCCAACAAACTACAACACCCCTTAATTCTTTGAGGAAAATAATATGTTTTGAATGTGTTTTATAGGTATCATGGGTGCTCAGCCTCACTCATTGGCCTTGGGAAAGCTGCAGGATGAAAGAGACATCTGCAGTATGGGAATAATAAGACTTAGCTTACCTTCAGAGGTGTGCAAATGTTTGAAATACTGCATGTGAAGGACTTTAAAGACCCTAAGTTTATACACACAGAGAGAGAAATTATTGTCCTGGATCTTTCTGTAACTGAAGTGATTCAAATGCATTTTGCACTTGGGAAGGAATTTGTGCCCAAATGTAAAATAAAGCAAAAGGAGTCACCTAAAGGCAGCACCCTGGAATGAGGGCTATAGTGTAATTGTCTCAGAAACTGGGGGGGGGGGGGAATGGAAGTGTCTTCTGTTTCATGATTTTTCACATTCAGAGACGTGTACAGTTGTTTTGCAAAATTGGAATTAGCGTAAAAAGTTAGACTATGAAAGGTTAGCGTGAAAAGTTATGTGATGATGATGATGCAGCAGCCTCCCTGAAGCTAAAGCTGAACTGTGCCTAGTTGGGGGATGTATGGAAGCCTGTGGGAGTTCCATGGTGGAAAAATACATATGAACGAAAGGCTGCCTTAGGGATATGTATGAGATAGAAGGATCCGAAGAAAGCAAATGAAGCAGATTTCCAGCCATTATCCCAAACTATGGGGCATGCAGCACTTCATGTCTCTGTGTGCCTGTGTTGGCTAAGTATATTCGAGAGAGCAGAAATAGGGTTGCCATCCCCTGACTAGTATTGGCCAAACTGGAAAAAGTTGCTAACTGAAAAAGAAGCTCAGCTTGTTAGGTGTCCTAAGGCCCAAGAGATAGCGGCATTTCCCAACAGAAAAACGAAGCAAGAAGACAGCTCTAGAACTCAGAAACCTCTATTCCATTGGTTTTGCCAGATTATCCTTCCCTTTTTGTGTGTGTGTTTCAGCTGGGCTCACATACCGAGGAGTTTCATTACATTTTATCACACCTTGTGTTTTATTACATTTTATTTACAGTTGCCAGGAGTGTTCTGGTACAGGAACAACAGTCTGCAACGATTGTGAAGGAAAAGGACAACTGCTGTCGTTCATTGAGCTGCAAGTTGAATGGCAAGTCTTGTCAAAATAGACTGTGGTGGAAAGAGGAGGCCGCTTCTAACTGTGTGGAAAATTGGCTCTGCTTACCAGAGCCGCCTGAGTTTTACGTTCAGCATCATGAGTGAAAGGATCCAGTATAGTTGCTAGAAATGGTTACTCAATTGATTTGGAAAATCTGGGCTTGAGACCTCTTGTCATTTAGGTTAGCGTATGGGGCTAAATGAGGCACTGCTCTGGCTCAATCTGCGCCGACGGCTACCTTTAAGCATTGTGCCAGTTTTGTGACTTCATAAATTTATGGTCAGCACCTGATGTGGTTCAGTTCCCCCATGGGACTGCACTGTGTTTGATATATGTTGGAGATTGGGCCGGCTCTTTGACCCCACGTAAAAAGCTTACATAGCAGGGGGACCCATTTTGGGAGTATTTGGTTTGAGAAGTCAAGCCTCCAGCAATGCCGTTGAACAACACCAAGCTCAGTTTGCATCTACAAGGCGGATCCTGAGGCAGGCAAGTGCTGTGAATATTAACTGAATCACCACTGAGGCAATGTTCCTCAGTGCTGTGGTTCAAGAGAATTGCCTGGGGCGCTTCCTTCCCCCATGCAGGGTCATAGTGAAATTCATACACCTGCTGGCCTCCATCGGCCTGTGCCCTTGCAAACATTCTAAGCTTTGTAGGCTTTTCCCATATAGTATGGCCGAGTTCCTACATTGGCAGCACCCAGGCGAAGGGATAGGTGGGTCAGAGAATAGGGATGGGGAACATCTGGCTTTTCAGGTGTTGTTGCACTCCAGCTTAGGTAAGCCTAGCAGGCATGCCCAATAGTTTGGGACAAGAACGTCGGGAGGGTCATAGATTCCCCATACTTGCCAGATAGGGCTGCAGCATCTCCGTATTCAGAATGTGCCTAAGTCTTGCAATTCTTCTGTGTATAAAAGAAAGCCATTCAGGTTTGAACTTTTCTGTAAACGATACACTGATGTTTAGACCCTAAAAAGTATCTTCTTTGTGTTTTTACAGAGGCAAACAATTGAGCTGATACTTCTCACCAGGGTACAATATTTATGGCATGGGAAACCTTATTCCTTCTATGTTTATGGCAAGGAACGCAAGGTGTATGCAGAGGATTATCCACAGAAGTGTTGCTGTACCATCCTGTGATTATTATTATTATTTTAAAATAATTTTTATTGAATGATTTTATGTTACAAAAAACAATACAGCCATACTACCACTAAATATAATTAAGGAATAAAAATTACATACATCAATATTTAGTTTGTTATTTGTTATTTACCGTCTTATTTCCTCCTAAACATTGCATACAACAACACACATCTGTGCAGACACCCACACACCCGCACCCGCACACAAAATGATAATAATGAAAGTAAATATTTTTTTTCCCTTTTATCTTCCAAAATCTTTTCTTCAACTTTGACTTCCTGTCAAGTCCCTTTGCATATATTTTATCTTATATCTGAATGTACACAAAACAATAAACCTTTCTATTTAAATTTTCCAATACATTCTGAAAACATAATAGATCCTTAATTGTTATCCACCTCCTTTTAGTTCCTTTATCATTCGAATGCTAGCACGGAGTCAAAACTTTTATTGTATTTTTGAACATATCTTCTATAACCATCCCATTTTTCCGCAAATGTTTGCTTTGAGTTTCCTCTGAGTTTACTAGTCAGTTGAGCCGTCTCCACCAATTCCTGTAATTTGAATTGCCAATCTGTTATTTTTGGAGCCTTGTGATCTTTCCATCCTGTCAGGAAACTGCCATCGGAGCCTGAGGGAGAGGGAGGGCTCCAGAGGGATTCCGGAGAGCGTCCCGGGAGGGAGAGAAGCAGCCCATCTCCTGGGGAAGGAATTCAGCGTAGCACCAGTGGAGAAGGGGGGCAGATGGGGGAATTGGTGAGGTGGCTCCATGACTCCTCGCTTGGGACCAGCAGGGAGAGCACGGGTCCTCCGCTGCCCACACCTTCCCTGCGCAGAAGGCTTTCGCGCAGGGAGAGTAGGTGGAGACTAGGCGTCAAAGAGCTTCTTTGCTGGAAGAAGTTCAAGAAACGCCCACTGACGGATTCTGCCAGCGATTGAGACAGAATCCAGCGATTGAGACAGCCACGGGCGAGTGGCTGTCCGGACAGAAAGAGTTCACCCAGGTAACCCAGCCAGGTGTGGCGCCGATTTACACACGAGCAACCCCTAGAACCATTATACATCCCTTGGCCACAAGTATACGAGCCGCTGCGGTTGCGTACAAGAATACCTCTCTTAGATTTTTTGGGATCTCTTTATTTTTATTACTTAATAGAAATGCTTCCAGTTTTTTAGTAAAAGTTATCCCCATCATCTTTTTTAATTCATCGTATATCCCCCCCCAAAAAAAATCTTAATCTTTTCACACGTCCGCCACATTTGGATCATGTCACCGTTATTTCCTCCATATCTCCAACAAGCATTCGCCAAATTTTTATACATTCTTGATCATCTGGAAGGAGTGAGGTACCACCATCCTGTGATTATTATGGGCTATTTCAAACGGTGTAAAAGAAGCACTGTTGATTAAAACTTGTGGAATATTTTCAGTCCCTCCTCATCCCATTTTTTTAAAAATGAAGGTTATTGTCCCACTTTATAAGAATTGTGGAAGATGCTTAACTAAATTGGACATAAAGTACAAAAGTTTGCCAAGCTCCAGGATTACATATTAGAAGGAGAAAGAAGAGCAATCAGTGCAAGGATGTCTCATGCACAACAGAACATTCCTGCTCCCCACCCAGCGTGTCTCCTGAATATGTTCTTTTTTAATGCTTTATTAATATTAAAAAGATATAACAAAGAAATAGATATAAAATCAAAATAGAAATACAAAAAGACAATCTCATTGTACATTCACTGTACACTGTTCACTGTACATTCTTGAATTCCCTATAACTTCCCACCACCCCATCATGCATTTACTTCTTATTTTATCTAGTGCACTATTAATCTCCATTTTCTTTTTAATCGTCAATAATATATTCTCTTATAAATATCCATCGTAACACAGAAGTCATTCAAATCCTGCTACATTTATACCAGTACAATAATCTTTAAGATTTTTTTTATACATGTCCCATTTCCAAATCAATGTTTGTTCAGTAATACCTCTCAATTTGTCTGTCATTTTTGCCAGTTCAGCAAACTCCATCAATTTACTTTGCCACTCCAACTTTGCTGGGATTTTCTCTCCTTTCCAATTCATTGTGATTAGTATTCTTGCTGCTACAGTAGCATACAAGAATATTTCTCTCACAATTTTTGGTATGTCAAGGCAAAGTATCCCTAAGAGAAAAGCCTCCAGGTTTTTTTTTATGAAGGATACCTGAATCATTTTTTTAAGTTCATCATAGATTATGTTCCAGAACTCCTTAATTTTCTTGCATGTCCACCACATGTGTAACATTGACCCTTACGCTTCCCGGCACCTCCAACATTTGCTTGAAATATTTTTATACATCTTAGATACTTTTAGTGGAGTCAGGTATCATCAGAATTGCATCTTCATAAAGTTTTCATTCAGGGTGTAACAAGCAGTAAATTTCATATTGACCTTCCATAAATTTTCCCAGGCGATCACTGGGATGTTGTAGCCAAAGTCTTGGGCCCATTTGACCATAACAGATTTTACCTCCTCCTCCTTGACTTCCCAGCCTAGAGGAAGAAAGGGCTGGGATTTGTTGGTGCCAGCAGCAGAAGTGCTTGAACGACCGCCATTTTAAGCAGCCCCTCTCTGGAGCCCTTTTGCGCGCCGCTCATTGTCCCTCCACCGCACCCAGTCCCCGCTGTTCCAAGACACAGGTAAGCAGCCAACAGGGCTCGTGGTGCTCTTGCATCATTCACCCCCCCCCCCAGGTCTGAGGGACAGTGGACCGGCCTCCTGCCAAAAAAGTTTGCTGACCACTGATCTAGTGCAATTGTTTCATTGAATACTGATGCTCTGATTTCTCTGTTGCTATCTGTGAGGGGCTATCTCTTCTGTCATCCTGAAAGCATTTTAAAATTGTTTTTCAAAGTGAACCAGGAAAATCACCAAATAAATCTCTCTCTCTCTCTCTCTCTCTCTCCCTCTTCCTCTCCCTCTCCCTCTCCCTCTCCCTCTCCCACCTTCCCCCTCTCCCACCTTCCATTTCTCCCTTCTGCTCTCCCCTTTCATCCCTAAACATTCTGTGTCATTGAGTTCTTATGGGGTGTTTTGGTTTCCCCCCTCCTTGATAGGATTTATTCCTACAGGGTTTTTCTGCAAACCTAGTGCTACCTTAGGGATACCCCAAGTCTGCCTATGCCTTTACTGTGGGTGGTGCAGTTTTGGCTCCAGATACATGAGCACAATAATACACATTGGAGACAGAGGGCACGATGGAGGGGCTGCACTCCTTCTCAAGGGGTAGGTCAAGAGCTGGAGGTTACACCTGGATTCATATTTGCCATTAGTGACCCCTGTGACTAGCTTTGTCTGTTGGCCAGGTATGGCCATATCTGGGTCAGAATAACTTGACCACTACCAAAGGAGCATACTATTCATGTATGTGATGAAAGCAGCGCGGATACTACTGGCCCAAAATCCCGACCAGAGACGAATAGTTGAAAAAGAAGATGGACTATGCCAAAATGGTGTCAATGACCAGGAAAATTAGAAACCAAGAAGATAGAAACTTTAATAAGTAATGGGGAAAATTTATAAGTTACCTAAGAGAACACTGTAAATGACTAAAAACTTTGGCAGGATTATAACAACAATTGTAACGAAAACTAAGGTAAAATGAATTTTTAAGAAAAAAAATGAGAAATTATATGATGCAGTAGAAAAAGGTTGACAGTGGAACCCATGGAGGTAAGTCGAAGGATTCAGGGAATCCTATATGTTTATGATTATGATTATTGTTTGAATTTAGATGTATATTGTAAAACTGAATAATAATACAGTATACGTAAATCCGGCACTGCATATGAGAATCAAACCTGCAGCCTTGGCATTATCAGCACCACACTCTTAACTAACTTAGCTAGTGATGTTAGGCTTAAGCCCTAAAAATGGTCATGATAAATAATATCGGAAATGGGAGTTTATCACGTTGCCCGCCCAACATGTCAAAGACGCAGATTTCAGTAAAACATTTCTCCTTTGAAATATTGTTCTTTCTCCATGTCATTTAGTATGAGGTCCCTCCTGTAGATGAAATTGTACTGCAGAAATCCTGGAAATCCAAGTTCTCCAGGCCTTTGGTGATAGAATAACAGCTGCAGCCTAGGAGTGGGGGACCTCTGGCCTTCCAGATATTGCCGGGCTCCAAATCCAGTCTGCCTCAGGCAGCATGGCCAATCATCAAGGATCTAGAGAGCCTTACAATTCAACTTCTGTCACCAGTTCAGTCTGTCAATGTGAATATTGTTCTTCATGTGGATTTAAAAATAGAAGAAACCCAGAGTGACTTTTAGAAATTCCCTTGGAGAACACAGAAAAAAGGAGCAAGCGCTTTAGCCCTGTGCAAAAATGTGATTGCTCCCTGAAGAGCGGTTGAAATGGGTTTTCTTTGATTCAGAAGAGAGCCTTGATCAAAGCACCACCATGTGGCAAAAGCCATGTACTGTTGATGTCAGGAAACTTCATCGCCTTCCTGATTGAGTGTTATGGTTCTAAATGCCAGCTAGCTGTCATCTCAGCATGTGTTGGAAAACTATTTTATAACTAGATGTTTGAGCTTCATTATTCTGCTCGTTCCCACTTGCTAAATATAGTCTGTCATTATTTGCCTTTATAGAATAAGCAGCCAGCTAATCAACTTCTGCCTGTATAAACAAATATGCCACCTGCAGTTAATTGTTGCTTCTGAAATGTGTCCTGATTCATAGACGTTTGTGCAAATTCAGAGTCTACAGGAGGCTCTTATGCTGGGTGTGTTCTGTGGAATAATGGAGACATCTTAAGAAAGATAGAAAACCCGAGATATAGACTTATTTACCCTTACGAGGAAATAAGTCACACTGAACCCACGCAGGCATATGTAGTAGTTGGTTGTTGGCATGGAAACTGCAGTCATTCAGCAAAATATTTGTGCTAGCATAACAGGATTTTACCCTCCTCCCCTGTGCCATCCCCATATCTGTTCAGTGGGGGGGTGGTTTGGGGGAAGCCCCATAATATATTTAGGAGGCGGGAGGGGGGTGAGAAGGAGAATATTACATTAAAGGTAAAGGTACCCCTGCCCGTACGGGCCAGTCTTGACAGACTCTGGGGTTGTGCGCCCATCTCACTTAAGAGGCCAGGGGCCAGCGCTGTCCGGAGACACTTCCGGGTCACATGGCCAGTGTGACATTGCTGCTCTGGCGAGCCAGAGCCGCACACGGAAACGCCGTTTACCTTCCCGCTGGTAAGCGGTCCCTATTTATCTACTTGCACCCGGAGGTGCTTTCGAACTGCTAGGTTGGCAGGCGCTGGGACCGAGCAGCAGGAGCGCACCCCGCAGCAGGGATTCGAACCGCCGACCTTTCGATCAGCAAGTCCTAGGCGCTGAGGCTTTAACCCACAGCGCCACCTGTGTCCCAATATTACATTACTCAAGGAGAAATCCTTATGCTGGTGGTACATTCTCCTCAGCGCTATAATGAATACAACCCACTCTGTGTCACCGAGTTCAGATCAGCATTTGTGGAACCAGGTGATGGTAGTTTTCCCAGATTAATTAAATCTAAAAAGGGTGTAACCTTCCTTATGCAGCTCAATTCACCACAAGTACCTTTAATAATGTGAAGTGAACCTTATTTAAGAGCAAGTGGCGCTGCAGTCTAAACCACTGAGCCTCTTGGGCCTGTCAATCAGAAGGTTGGCGGTTCAAATCCCTGCGACAGGGAGAGCTCCTGTTGCTCCGTCCCAGCTCCTGCCAACCTAGAAGTTTGAAAGCATGCCAGTGCAAGTAGATAAATAGGTACCTTTGTGGAGGGAAGGTAAACAGCATTTCTGTGCGCTCTGGATTCTGTCACGGTGTTCCATTGTGCCAGAAGTGATTTAAAGTGGGCACAGGACTTGGGGCATAACATTATGTTTGAAGACTGGGAAAGGTTATGGAACACCGGAATGAAATTTACGGCATGTACTGCCTTGAAGGAAAACATTATGAAAATGATATACCGGTGGTACATGACCCCAGTCAAGCTTGCAAAGATATATCACCTGTCTGATAATAAATGCTGGAAATGTAAGGAAGAGGAAGGGACATTTTTACACCTCTGGTGGACCTGCCCGAAAGTGAAGGCCTTCTGGGAAATGATACATAATGAACTAAAAAAGGTGCTGAGATTCACCTTACCTAAGAAACCGGAGGCCTTCCTTCTGGGCATGGTAGACCAGAGGATGGTCAAGAAAGATAGAACTTTCTTTATGTACGCTACTACAGCAGCGAGGATTCTGTTGGCAAAGCACTGGAAGACACAAAATCTACCCACATTGGAAGAATGGCAGACGCAGCTGATGGACTATATGGAGTTGGCTGAAATGACTGGCAGAATTCGAGACTCGGGAGAAGAAGAAACGGAGGAAGTTTGGAAAAATTTTAAGGACTATTTGAAAAAGCATTATAAGTTGTATGAATGTTAAAAAATGCTCCTTTCTAGGAAGGTATAGCTTCAGTATCGGCAAATTTCTGAATTGATAAATAAGACACTATAAGACAGAAGTGAGGTAACGAAATATTTTTATTGTGTGGAAATTAAAAATTAATGCAATTGTATCGAAATGTTTACATCAGATAACACGATAAAATGGAAGATATATTGTTATGTACAAAACAAGTCAACAAATTGCTGAGGTTTTGGTTACACAGGGAATGCAGTGCTCGGGAGATGGGGGAAGTCCATTGGATTCATGGAAGTATGTATTTGAAAGTGGAAATTTGTTTATTAAAAACCTAATAAAATATTTATAAAAAAAAAAAAAAAGAAGTGATTTAATCATGCTGGCCACATGACCTGGTAAGCTGTCTGCGGACAAACGCTGGCTCCCTCGGCCTGAAAGCGAGATGAGCGCCACAACCCCATAGTTGCCTTTGACTGGACTTAACAGTCCAGGGGTCCTTTACCTTTTACCTTTACCTTTTATTTAAGAGCGTAGCCATTTTTAATTGAAATCTCATCATGTGGCAGAGGCAGAAATCTTTTCAAGTCACAGCTGGTGTGGCTGATTAGATAGGCACCCTGAATCCAATCAGATATGCAGCCCACAGAAAAAAGTGTCACTGAGTTCAGCAGAGCTTCCTCCGGATTTTAAATGTGTGTCAGTTTGCAGCGTTGGTAAAGGAGACTATAAGTTGGAGAATACAGTGCAAGCAAAACTGGTTGTTCTGAAGCAAGACAAAAATAGTGATACTGATAACAGAGAAAATACTAAGTCTCTGCATTTAAAGTTATTGTTTAAATTTGAGTCTAAGGATAACAAGGCGAGAGCTGAATTGGGTGGAAGGGATTGCTGTGTGATTTTGGAAATAACGTGGGGCACCTATTTTTCCGAAAGGAGAATACAATCGTGCAACTCCACCACGCATGGGAAAATAATATTTGGAATGTGGCTCTATCAGAAAGCCTTATTCAACATAGAAGGGCAATTAAAGGCACTTCAAAGATAGACACGTTTGACGAGACTTGGCTTCCATTCTTTTCCTTTATAAATGAGACAGAAGATACTTTTTTCCACCCACAACACAAGAACCTCTGTGGAGGGGATACTTGAATTGACAATGCATAAATAAACTTTCATCGCTTGTGTAACGTGTACTGCATATGAAGCTTAATAAGAATGTACCACTGGACAAGTTACTGTAGTTATATGTTGTTCTTGTATTTAAACGAAAACGAAAATATTTGGATTAAATATATGTATATATACTGATGCTGTTTCAGAATAGATATAACAGAATAAGCATTCTCTTGCTGGGGTTTCCACAGGAGGGAAATAAGGAGAGAAACTATCCGAATCTTTGACAATGCATGTAGGAGGGCTCTAACTAAGTCATGCATTTTACAAGCCAGCAACTGTACAAAGACACAGAAATGGTTATAAAGCACATTGAATCTCAACCATTAATGAAACACAGAGAAAATCAGCAAAACTATTTAAAAAAAAAAAGACTATAGAAACTGAATTATAGGTTTTGGATAGGCATGTTGATTTTTATTTTATTTTTAAATTTCAAGCAGGTGTCTATACAGTGAGGATATTTGTCTAAATGTCAGTAGGCAGGGAGTTCTAAAGCATAGGTTCTGCTACAATAAAATATTGACTTTGCAAATACAGGGAAAACCCAACACTGTCTGATTCACAACATTGGGGAGGGGGGAAACCTCTATTTTTTATTTTATGGTAAATTTATAAGTTTAAAACACACATCTTTAGAAGATGCCCCAAAGGGCTCTACTGCCTTCACAGTAGTCCATTTCTTGCAATTTAAGTTCTGATGCCAACATTTTGCAATTGTTCTGCAGGGTTTTGTAGTGGAAATCACATGCTTAGCAATCATTTCTGAACACCCCTTGCACTGTGAAATACTCAGGATATGGCCTTTCTGATTTTTTCAATGTTTCCCAATTGCTTATAAAGTCTGATATAATTATAGAAGAGTAATGTATGATGAGTGAAAGAAAACAGAACAGTCTGGAGAATGTGTAAGCTTTATGTGCACAGATTCCAATTTTTTTAAAGCTTTAAGATTAAAACACCATTATAAATTGCCATGTGTGGTAAAATCGAGTCTTCAGGAAGACACCAACTTAGTTTCCTTAACAGAGTTACCTCAATTCTCCCCACTCCCATATTGCAAATCTGGGGTTGTAAGAACCTGGTCTTATTGAATGATGGCTGAAAAACTGTCCAAACTTTGTTTGTCAAATGTGTCAAACAAATCGCTCCATGGCATCCATTCAGGAGTTTTTCAGGTTTTAAAGGTAGCCTGATTTAGATAGGCTCATCTGTACAGAGGTAAGAGAAACTCAATATATTTCCTGAGTGCCAGGGAATAAGAAAGCTCTTCATGCAAGATCTGTAGGGTTTGAATTACATCAAGAACAGGGCCAGATTTAGGTTTGATGAGGCCCTAAGTAATGGGGCCCTTTATATGCCCAGCTGTCCTTTGTCAACAACAAATTGTCGCTGTTATTTTGTGTTGAATATGCTACACAACACAAAACACTTGTTTATTTGTTTTTTATCTTATATTTTGAAAATGTACATCCAGGTGTGTTTTTTTCTTTAATTTTTTTGGGGGGCCCCCAAGACAGTGGGGCCCTAAGCTATAGCTTGTTTAGCTTATATGTAAATCTGGCACTGGTCAAGAAAAATGGAGAGGGGGGTATTACCAATAATGTGAATTTACCAGATACATTTTTGCCTTGCTGTTTTGAATTATGGTGCTGGAGGAGACTCTTGAGAGTCCCCTGGACTGCAAGAAGATCAAACCTATCCATTCTTAAGGAAATCAGCCCTGAGTGCTCACTGGAAGGACAGATCGTGAAGCTGAGGTTCCAGTACTTTGGCCACCTCGTGAGAAGAGAAGACTCCCTGGAAAAGACCCTGGTGTTGGGAAAGATGGAGGGCACAAGGCGAAGGGGATGACAGAGGATGAGATGGTTGGATAGTGTTCTCGAAGCTAGCAACATGAGTTTGACCAAACTGCGGGAGGCAGTGGAAGACAGAAGTGCCTGGCGTGCTCTGGTCCATGGGGTCACGAAGAGTCGGACATGACTAAACGACTAAACAACAACAATTAGTGGTCATGCACAAGTCTGATACATGCCAGGAACTGGCAAGGGTCTGATGAGTGTGTGGCAGAGGCAGGGGGGGTGGAGACTGATTCAGGAGAGCAGGCCAGAGATTTATGGGGTTTGGTGCCACCCACAAGGCAAGAGCCAGGGCAAGGGGGAAAGGAAGGGTCTGAGCAGTCAAGAGATGGAAGTGGGGACACAGGATGTGTCGGAAGTGGCAGAAGAGACTGTTCAGGTGAGAGGCGGACCAGTCAAATCCCTGCTATCCTCTGACCCTCTGTCTCCTAGAGCCAGGAGGGGCTTGAAGAGGGGAGCACAGCAACAACTACATAGACACTAGGAGCATGAGTGCATGAGTGTATCTGGTGCACCTTAGGAGCTGTTCTAAGTGTGCTTTTGTCAATAAAGAATTAACTATCCACTATTTGCCTTCCTGGGCTGTGTGTGCACTGGACACTACATTATCTCTCCCTTACCGTGGTCTAGTGCAAATATTAACAGGAAGCACACGTGTATTTGCCATGCTTTTTATTGCAGAAAGCGTTATAAAGAAAACAATAAAATTCAGGAAGTGTGTTATATACAGGGTCATTGCAGCAGAATATCTCCGCTGAAACTCTGCAAATAAAATGTTGCATCACCTGGACGGGCCCACGTTTTGAAAATGTGTTGCTAACAAACAAAACGCCTGCGTCTTTTGCCAGTTGTCCTCAAGGCAATAGATGGTCGCTAAGTAATTAATTAATGAGTTGCATACAGATAGCAGTTGTATGCTATGTGCTCCAAAGCAATTTCCACAGGTGGGGAGATGCCAAACCAGGGGTTGGTAACTTGGTTCAACACCAAACATCACTGGGGAAGCAGCAGATGGTTAGATGTCCAATTTCCATATCAATAGCCTTGCTTGTTTGATTGAAATAGACTTTGAGCTACGTAACAGTCATGTTTCATGAACCCATTGCACTCTTTTTGTGACACTTTTGTTTCATAGAATCGTAGAATTGTAGAGTTGGAAGGGACCACAAGAGTCATCTAGTCCAGTGCAGGTATCTCAGCTGAAGCATCCATGACAGATGGCCATCCTGCCTCTGTTTTAAAACCTACAACAATAAAGAGTTCACCAGCTTCCGAGGGAGACAGTTCCACTGTTTTAACAGCTCCGTGAGATTGTTTGGAGCAGTTGTGGGGAAACTTTGGCCATTCAGATTTATTTTTATTTTTTTAACTACAGCTCACATCAACCCTTGCTATTGGCCATGGTGGTTAGAACTGATAAAAGTTGTAGTTCAGCAACATCTGGAGGCCCAAAGGTTCTCCACTCCTGACTTACAGCATCAAACGAACTGCTTCATAACACAACTTCAGCTGTATTCAAATAATTTTTTTAATTGCTCACTCAATTAATCACCTCTCTGGTCAGATGAGGGGAAGTAGGTGCTGCTCTTTCCTAGGTCCCTAGTTTTTCTCAGGAAGCACAGCACACTGTATCTATTCTAGTGGATTTTTCAGTGTTAGCTACTGTTTATACATTGTTACTAAACTAAAACTAATGATGTTCCTGTTTTCTGGGAGTAAGCCAATTTGAATTCAATTGCCCTTATATCTATCATCTATCTATATCTATCTATCTATCTATCTATCTATCTATCTATCTATCTATCTATCTATCTATATCTATCTATCTATCTATCTATCTATCTATCATCTATCTATCTATCTATCTATCTATCATCTATCTATCTATCTATCATCTATCTATCATCTATCCATCTATCTATATCTATCATAATCTATCTTTGAACTTAGCCTGATTTTTATTCCCTTCCCTTCCCTTCCCCTCCCCATTTTATGAAGATTACCCGCTCCGGGATCCCACAGCTAATTCTCCCCTGTTCTCCTCGCTGGTCCAAATAGGACTAATTTAGCCAGCTAGCCCTGGTGTTCATCTAATGTTTATTGGATGGTTCCCTACCACCCCCCCAAATTGATTTTTGAATTCTGAATTTATTGTTATTGACGTTTTATACTGTATTTTATGCTGTTTTTGTTGCATGAATTAAGTGTTTTAAATTTGTTGTTAGCCGCCCTGAGCCCAGTTTTCTGAACTGGGAAGGGCAGGGTATAAATAAAAAATTATTATTATTTATTATCTATCTATCTATCTATCATCTATCTATCTATCTATCTATCTATCTATCTATCTATCTATCATCTATCATCTATCATCTATATCTATCTATCATCTATCTATCTATCTATCTATCTATCATCATCTATCATCATCTATCTATCTATCTATCTACCTACCTACCTACCTACCTACCTACCAACTATCAATCTAGGATTGCACTGTCAGCCGTCTAAATCGAATTCCAAGTTACAAATATAGCTGACTGAATGACTCCCAGCAAAACCCTATGTGGGTCTACTCAGAATTAAGACCCATTAAGTTAAATAAGAGTGCAGCCTCAGGAAGTCTTCTCCCATGGGCATAGCCGGGCTTTATGTTGGGAGGGGCAGGACACCGACCTGTCATCACCCTTGCTAAAATGTGTTTCGGAAAAATTGTATGTAAAATATGCACATTAAAAGAGATGATTCGTAAATGCTAACAAATTTTCAAGACTTACCACTAATTTTATTTTGGGAAATCAAATTTTATTTTTCATTTTCCATTTTACAAAAAATAACAAAAACAAGAATAAAATTTTACAGTCCATCAAAATTCAAGTCGACCTCCCCCTGTTATGTAGTTATTTATTCCTTTTATCACTGCACACCCACTTCTAATATATTTATTTAGTTCCTATTTATACTCCCTTAAAAATTTCCTCACTGCTTCATTTTATGTCAGTCCTGCTAACATCATAAGATTCTTACAATGGCTCTTTAAATAGTTCACAAAATCCCCCCATTCTGTATTAAAGAGTCCCTCTTCTTGATTTCTTATTCATCTGGTAAGTTTTGCTATTTCTGGGTATTCCATTCATTTTAATTGCCATTCTTCTTTAGTTGGAACTCCTTCTTCTTTCCATCTCTGGGCATACATCATTTTGGCTGCCGTAGTAGCATACAAAAACAGTTTTATTTGTTCTCTTGATACCTCTGAACCCAATGTTCCTAAAAGAAAAATTTCTGGTTTCTTAACAGATTATTTTCAAATATTTTTTCCCAATTCATTATAAATCATTTCCCAAAATGCTTTTATTATCTTACATGACCACCACATATGGAAAAAGGTACCTTCCTTCTCTTTACACTTCCAACAAGTACCTGCTTCTAATTTATACATTTTTGCTAATTTACTAGGAGTCAGATACCATCTGTAAAGCATTTTCATATCGTTTTCTTTAATTGTATAACACGCTGTAAATTTTAAGTCTACGTTCCACAGTTTTCCCCATGCTGACATCTCTATATTATGTCCTATATCTACTGCCCAGCCAACTTTATTTTCTTTGCAGGAAAAAGAGATAATCTTTAGCCTATCAACTGAGAAATATTTCACGCACTCCACCAGACCATAATTTGACTCACAGGAGCTTGTCCGTTCATCCCAAACAATCTAATGAACGTGTCACTAACTCAAAAAAGTTGTTGGCTGGGAAAACTTCACAGTGCAAGCTATGTATTAGCCCTGGACATCTCAGGGATTCTCCAAACCAGTCTGTGAGCTACAGCCTTACACATTAAGTTGTTCACATCAGCACATGGTTCCCTTGAGTCAAAAAAATACACAGCCAAAGACACCCCAAAACAGCATGTGAACACAGCAGCTCCAATCAACAGCTTTTCCTCTCATTTTTCTCTCTTCCTTACCCCCCTCCAACTGACCATTATATCAAAATTTATTTAGCTCACCTTTGTACTTTCAGAACCATGGTAACCAAATGAACCATTGTGTTCCTCCACCCAAAGAAATCATAACCATAAATTCACTTGATTAAATTCCCATGGGGCAAGCTGAAGGCTTGTTGGAAACTATAGCTCAGCGTATAAATTGTCTTCTCTCAAAAGGGTGCCAATGATTCCATTTGAAGTTGTTCCTCCCCACCTCCTCAGTGTTCAAAAACCTACCATGGTCAAGCAGGAGGGAGAACAATTGGGACAAAATAATCTTTATTTGGTGTTTAATTAGGTAGAATGCCGCTGTTGCCTGATTTCTAAAGACTGCTGTGAAATAAGTGCAGGCCTACTGATTTGGGACTTCCTTCAATTATGTTTTTCCTTTGCCTAAGTTTTCCTTTACAGGAAAGGGCTAGTGAAAACAACCGAGAAGCTTAGCTCTCCAAGTGCCTACCAGCCCTTTAGAAATCTGCTCTGCTGTTTTCTGGACCTATTTATGGATTCTGCCCTTGCCTTCAAATAACCTACTTTTCCTTCAGCCTCACATTGTTTTATTTACTTCTGTCATTTCCCCACCACCCTTCATCACATAAATCTGATCCTAGGCATCTTTCCGAAGCATAAAAGGAACAACAATTACTATAGATAATGATCACTAAAAACTAATCAGAAAGCACAGCAGCCTGAGAATACTTTAAACAATGACTGGTCTCGCTAGTTTACCCACAAATGCCTGGGTTTTACTTGGCAGTGGAAACTCATCAGAGTCTCTGCTTTCTGTATTCCTTGGTGGGGGCCGGTATCTTGGAGGCTGGATGGCAGCTAACAGATTGAGGTTGAATCCTGACAAGACAGAAGTACTGTTTTTGGGAGACAGGAGGCGGGCAGGTGTGGAGGATTCCCTGGTCCTGAATGGGGTAACTGTGCCCCTGAAGGACCAGGTGCGCAGCCTGGGAGTCATTTTGGACTCACAGCTGTCCATGGAGGCACAGGTCAAATCCGTGCCCAGGGCAGCTGTTTACCAGCTCCACCTGGTACGCAGGCTGAGACCCTATCTGCCTGTGGACTGCCTTTCCAGAGTGGTGCATGCTCTGGTTATCTCCCGCTTGGACTACTGCAATGCGCTCTATGTGGGGCTACCTTTGAAGGTGAAGCGGGAAACTACAACTAAACCAGAACGCGGCAGCCAGACTGGTGACTGGGGGTGGCCGCTGAGACCACACAACACCAGTTCTGAGATATCTGCATTGGCTCCCAGTATGTTTCCGAGCACAATTCAAAGTGTTGGTCTGACCTTTAAAGCCCTAAACGGCCTCGGTCCAGTATATCTGCAGGAGTGTCTTCACCCCCATCGCTCAGCCCAGACACTGAGATCCAGCACCGAGGGCCTTCTGGCGGTTCCCTCATTGCGAGAAGTGAGGCTACAGGGAACCAGACAGAGGGCCTTCTCGGTAGTGGTGCCTGCCCTGTGGAACGCCCTCCCATCAGATGTCAAAGAGATAAACAACTAACTGACAGTCAGAAGACAGAAGGCAGCCCTGTTCAGGGAAGTTTTTAATATTTAACGCTGTACTGTTTTTAATACATAATTGGGAGCCACCCAGAGTGGTTGGGGAAACTCAGCCAGATGGGCGGGGTATAAATAATAAATTATTATTATTATTATTATTATTATTATTATTATTATTATTATTGAGTTAAGTGGGGGGTGCAGAGCAGGGTCACTGTCCAGCAGGCCAAGACTGCCTGTGGGGTGTCAAGAAAATAAACACCCTATCAATTGCAGGGCCCGGGGTGGATACTATGGAAGGCATTGCTTCAGCATGCAGAGTTATCCTCTGATCTCTATATCAGATTCTTCCTTCCTTTCTTAGCCAGCCCACAAGGGAGAAATTCTGAGAAATCCATGGTCAGTGAGGCCTGCTCACATGCTGTGTGCAAGAGTAAAAACCAGTTTTTGCACAAAGATCACCACAGCCAATCACAAATGAACAACCACACCCTAGGCCAACCCCAACCTCTCTCAACACCAAAGGAACACAAGTGAATAGCAAAGAACCTGTACAAGCGACGCTGACACAAAACCCCACATATATTAAGTAAAATAGAAACATCGCCACTCGACCTCACCCCCACTCACCTCTCCCCCCTCCACCGCTCTCCCCCTTTTCTTCCAAACAAACAAAACTGATCTGTAAAAAATGTTACTTGGAAAAAAGAGAGAGAGACACATTGCATATACTTTTGTAGACCAAGAAAATCTTTAATAAAAAGACATTAAAAAAACAACCAGTTTTTGCTTGGTCTGGCTAACTTTGAAGTAAACCCCCCCCCCCCACAACTCCAGATAAGGTGCACACAGATGCCTCTTCAAGTACAGTGGTACCTCGGGTTAAGTACTTAATTCGTTCTGGAGGTCCATACTTAACCTGAAACTGTTCTTAACCTGAAGCACCACTTTAGCTAATGGGGCCACCTGCTGCTGGAGGCACGATTTCTGTTCACATCCTGAAGCAAAGTTCTTAACCTGAAGCACTATTTCTGGGTTAGCGGAGTCTGTAACCTGAAGCGTATGTAACCCGAGGTACCACTGTACAAGGATAGTTGTTGAAGGAAAAGAGGGGCTGGGGTTGCAGAGGATGGTTGCCTAGGGAATCAACAGATACTTTCTCCACTATGCTGGGGCTGTTAATGAATATGCTCTGCCCTAAAATATACTGCTGAATTAAAAATTTGACTAACTAGGAATCCGGTTTGAGTCTCCCAGTTGAAATCCCAAAAAGAGTTTTCTCCCACCCCCCCCCCCCCGCTGCAGGTTAAAGGATATTTAAGAGGGCAGTCCTGTCCTGACATTGTGCCATGTAACACCAATGGCAGCCAAATGGCTGCTGTATCCATTGTACACTCGGACCACGAAGGGCAAGGGACATGCAGCCGTAAAAATGCTAAAATGGCATTAGAATGGCAGGTGTGAACAACATCCTTTGAAAGATGGCAAACCCTCCAACTGAGGCAGAGCCCACAGTGACCTCCTCATGTCATCCACATGTGAAGGGAACTCCCCTGGGTAGCTCAAGCCACATCACCACCCACCCAACGCAGAGAAGTCATGCCATGTGCTCCACGTAAGCAGGCTTGAATTCTCTCACGTACATTTTTACCTCACCACCACCCAGTGGAAGTAACACACACGGCCAGGAGGGGGCAGCAAGCAAGGGAGACGTACTCTGCTAAAGTACAAGCAAATGCCCATTCGCAGAACTGATGGTTCAAATCCACAGAGAGAGGTTTGTTTTTTCTCCTCCTGTCCTCATCAGACACCACTTCCTGAACAGCTTCCAAGCAGGATACAAACCCAGGAATGGCCAGTGCATCTAAAGAAATGCACAAATGAATGCCCAGGGTCCCTGAAGAGAAACATTTTATACCTACCTTTCGGTCCATTTCAGTTTCGCTAGGAGCAGAATGAAAGTCTCGGCATGGCCCAGAGCAGTGAAGTTGTATTAATAGAACATGGCTTTTGTAGCTGTCATAGTTGATAGAAATAAATTCCACTGGAATTCAGCAAAACTCATAGTATATACCTCTAGCATAGCCTCTTTTGTCGAGATAGCTAGAAGGAGGGCTTCAGAATTTCTCTAAGGGCTCAGCTAGACTGGTAAAGAAAAAGTGATTTATATACGTTGTATATATGATATAACATTGCGCCACCAGATGGCGATGTGGAGTCCCATTTTTCTCTATCTGCTTTCCCTGTTTAAATTTACGCTTTAAACTGAAGCGCTTCTTTGATGATCCAGCCTACCTCCAGCCTACCTCTATGTACAATTGTAAGGAGATACAAAACATATAATAAGAGAGTGGTTTGACTTCGGTATGGGAGGAGGTACAGTGAAAGGAGGCAATATGTCACATTGATATTCTGATTGCATTGTCATCTGTTGAGTTTATTGTAATTATGCCAATAGAGTGTGAAAATTGGATCCTGAGCAAAGACCCTGGGGACAGTGATGTGCGAGAACTAAAATGTCACAGTGCTGAAGAAGCACAAAGCAAAGCATGCAAGGCAACTGATGTGGTTTTGCCATTTCAGATTTCCTCCATCTGTTCCTTGAAAGCCAGCCCTAATGGCTGCAACTTGCAAGCTCGGTCTAGACTTGAAGAATCAAATGCCCTGGGGGAAAAAATCTATACCTGTTCTTTCCACAAACTGGAAATGACAGATAAAGTAATCGTGGAAGACAGAGGAGGGGGAAATGGATTTTGTTGCATCAACTTTCGAAGCCAATTTAGGATTGCGCTCTCAGACAGTGAAAGGGAAAAAAAGAGTCCCATTGAAAGAAGCTCCTTGCAAGGACATCAGCCTGCACAATGGGGCTTTCCCCCCACTTCCCCCCAAACTGGCTTGTGGTGGGTGTCAGGGAACCCCCATAGGAGTACATGGAGGGAGGGGATGTTCTGTCTAGCAACCTCAAATGCTTGTCCTGATGGAACGATCACCTTAGCACAATGGTGCGTCCCTCCCACTATATTTTAAAAAATTATTCTGGTTGCAAAACCTGGGAAGCTGTGAGGGGCTGGTGAGTGGGTGGGCAAGGTGTAGAGGGGAGCAACTTGGATACTACAGTGGAAAAAGTCAATGAAAAATAATGGGGGGGGGGAATGAAAAATAACGATGATGGGGCTTGGGCAAAGGTCTATAGGCTAGGGAAAGAGAGAGGCAAAATTGTTTGCAGAACGCAAAGAGTATGTCCTTGTAACAGTAAGTCACAAAAACTCCCAAACAAATACAAATACTAGTACAATAAAACACAATGTGGGAAATTTAAAAAAACAATAAAAATACCATTTAAAAATCATCTAGCCCATCACAGGACAAACAGGCAGAAAATCATGAAGAGTATCAGCAATTTTCAAATGGTCTGTGTGGGAAAACAAGAATCTATACTTTGCAATATTTAGTATCCCTTTACTGACTTCTGTGTTTGATTTATTACATCAGGAAAGGCTTCCATTCGCCCATGAGATTCTTTATTTTCCCAGTGTGTTTCGTAAGAAACGTTTCTTCGTCGTCACCAAGATTTGTGACGCACTTCAAACCCTGTTGTCCACAGTTAATTTGCTTTTCTGTTTTGTAATTGGGATATGAACTGTAATTAACACATTGTTGGCTGAGCACTCATGTTCTTCTTTCTTCTATTTGAAATAGGCTGTTTAACAGGGTCCCCATTACGTAAGGCTGTTCTACACCAGCACATTGAGGAAAGCAGGAGAAGGTAATATCCTAGAAGCCTGGAGAGAATCAGCACTCAGAGATCAAAAGGGAAGTGGGTAGAGAAGATTTGGCCGGAAGGAAATCAATGGAGAGCCCCTTACCCAAATTTAAAGACTTCTAGCCATGACAAAACTAAAACTGGAAATCCAACCCACAACAGTGTTGAACCAGACCATATTAAAGCCAAACCAAGTCCTTTTTATTAAAGAGATGGCAATCCATTTTAATTGAAATACTTTCAGTTACCTGGGCTGTAATTAAGCTGTAAGTCAGCGCTCAGACCACTGACACCACAGTATTCTCCATCAAGTACCAATAAAAATCAACAGAGCTTCTCGAGTCCAGGACCATTTCCAGGTTAAGTGATTCATTTGATGGCTGCAGCCTGTGAAAAGAGCATTGATTTAATGTAGCCCGTGAGAATGCTTCAAAATGGTTAACCTTGAGAAATCAAACAGCAATTATTTAAGTGGAGCAACTTTCTTGTCTTCCACAAAGTTATACTGAAAAGAGTTCAGATCCAGTATATGCACACGAAGCCATGCAATTATGAACCAACTTGCAAATAAAGGTCTGCCTACAAACTTCAAAGTGCAGGTGGGGTGGGGGCAGGGATGTGGTACAGTCCTCCAAGACTGTACCTATTCAGAATACAAATAGTAGATTACGATTGTGATTATTGCTACATATTTATTTATACCAGCCTTTTTCCCTGACAGGGACTCAGATAAAATGACGGATAGCGTGATTGAATAACCTCCTGAATCTTTCGCATGTGAAAATCCAGCATATGTGAGGAAAGTGTGCTAGGATTACCACCTTCCCAACATCCTATTTTCTGATAGCGGGGATTTCTTTTCCATGAGTGAACATTTAAACATTCAGCCCTTGCACTTCATTCTGAAGCAGCACAATCCTAGAAGGGTAGATCGGCTCTAAGGCAAATTGAACTGGGGTACATCTAGGAAGCAATTAAGCCGTGCTAGCGGGAGGACAGGATGACGAATATTATCGAGGCTATTTGCCACAGCCCTTTTGTCCTCCATGTGGGTTTACTGCAGAATTTGTATGAATAATGAAGTGGTCATGTCATTCCTTCCTTCACAGCATCACCACTTGCCCGTCTTTCAGCATGTCACCACATGCCCATGTACTAACTTGCCACAGCCACAGGACAATGTGACTTAGATTTTAGCCCTCCAATAATCCCTGAGCAAGTCTCAGCCTATGATTCTGACAGTGCGATTCATGTGCAACTTTTAGCAGAGTGGGTTAAGGATGCAGAATGTAGCATGTGATGCTTCTGCATGCACGAAGGGCTAAACTATTCTTGACAGTGAGGAATGATATCCCAACATCAGTGCTGAAGGGGTAACTGCCAGGCCAGCTGACTTCTGTATGTGGATCAATGTGCATCTCTGTGTGTGTGTGTGTGTGTGTGTGTGTGTGTGCGCGCGCGCGCCATCTTGTCCTTTGTCTCAGGCTGGCCCTGGGCGAAACGCACCACCCCAGTTCCAATCAAATAACTATTATTAAACTAAAAACCAGCAGGAGAACCAGCTGAGAGATCTCCCACTGTTACTTATGGTTGTGGCAAACCCACAACTGGCCTCAACCTTCCACCCAGTGCATGAGCACTTCATGTTATAGTCTATGCTCAGGTTTCTCACAAGTCCCTACACAGAATACATGATTTTGATGAGAAGATGTGAAGTGGTCCTTGGATGAAGCTAAGCTGCTTTCCTCAGTTGTGATGGAAGATGTTGTCCCACTTGTCAAGATCTCACTGCCAATTCAGTTACATTCTGTGCATGGAACTGGGGATGATGGCTCCATCTTGTCTTTCGCCTCAGGCCAAGAAAGAAGTCGTCTTGGGCTGCTCCTGAGTAGATCAGTTCTCCCAAAACTTTGAGATCTCTCTTCACCCTGTCTTTACTTCATCTTAGGTCCTCAAGGACGACTTCCCTCCAAAACCAATGGAGTATGTCACACGTTCCGTCTCCCTGCCTTTCATGTATAATCTCCAAATGTATCAGGCCTTGCAGAAGCAGGTCTCTCTTATGATTATATTTCACCCTAATTACTTAGCTTTGAAGCTGCCTCCTAAATGCATTTGCTTCATAAAAGAAACAAAATTAATTCTGCTTCCAATGGCTTTTGTCCACAGAGATTTTGTGTTTGATCTCCTCCACCATTTCCCCCATTTTTTCTTGATGCTTTTCACCCACCTCAGTCTCACTGCACCAGGAGCATTCCTCCAAAAACTTGATGCCTTTCTGTGTCAGCTAATTGGAAGCTCTTGACTTGGCTAATGCTTTTTATTTGGCTGTAAAATATTCTACTTCATTGAAAACTATCTAAACTGCATAGGACTTCAGCGGCGGCAGATTTGCATTCATTATGCACAAGAAATGCAGTGTTCTTTTCCCGTTCCCCATTTTCATATACAGGCACAATTTTTTTAAAAAAACAACACGTAAAATTACAAAAAAAGGAGAACAACATTAAGAAGATTAGAACAGAATATTCATGGATCACGATAAACATAAATAAAATGATTTTAATTACGTTTCTCCAGCCTGAATGTGATAAAGGGGTTCAATAGTAAAGAAAATGCATTAGCCCTCATTATATTCTGCCTCATTTGTATGAATATGGTGATTCTGATAATTTGGGTGGCATACTACAGCTTATTGAGCCATTTGCTCAGAAGGAATTTCTTTCAGTTATTTTCCCCATTTACTGTGCATCAATAATTGGAGGGTGGTAAACATATCTCCAAATAGATTAATGCTCTGTGCTGAATGTATTTTAAAGCCTATTCCCAGGTTTCCATCACACCACAGTGTCACAATAAGCAATGGAATCCGGGAGAGCATATGGAGATTCATAAACAGGACTAAAATATCGTTTCATGCAAGGTCCAGGGAGACCAGAATTCAAATCCCCACTCGTCTGTGAAGGTCACTGAATGAGTTCCTCTCTCTCAGCCCAGCCTACCTCATGGAGTGGTGGTAATGACAAACCCTCCAATATTTATCCAATGAAAATAGGGACGTCCCATTCCAAAATGATAATTTTACTATTTATAACCTACACATCTTACTGAGTTGCCCCAGCCACTCTGGGCAGCTTCCAATATATATAAAAACATAATAAAACATTAAACATTAAAAAAAGGATTTTGAAGGAGTTTGAAGGATTGCCTTCAAACAGCTCAGGGATCGGATCACTCCATACCCTCCAACATTTCTCCAATGAAAATACAGACATCCTAAGGAAAAGTGGGACATTCTGTAATCAAATCAGAAACCGGGACGGCTTCTCTAAAATAGGGATACTTGGAGGGTCTGGGAGGATAAAGCTGGAAGTGTGTAGAGAACTTTGTGTGCCACTTTGAGGTCCTTGGGGAGAAGAAGGGATAATAAATGCAATAATAAACAAATAAATGGGCATACTAGGGGCATGAAAGTGTTCAGTGTTGTCCATAAACTCTATGGAGCAAAGTGACAAGGCCACAATATAGGAAACAGATGAGAACCTATCCTTCATCTCAGACACTGCTACCCCTAATTATGTTCCTGGCAATGATATTTCAGTGGCAGTAACTCAGTCCTTAGAAGCGCTTGCTGAGGGAGGCTTGTCTAGTCCCCTCATTGATCCTTGTCTGCCACCCCACTGGGCTGATTTGTTCTGTTCTGTTCTGGTGCTCTGGCTTTTAATCTCATTTCTGCCATTTTTATCTTCTTTTATCTGATTTTAGTGTCATGTTTTTGACTTATTGCGGATAACAGAGCGATTCAACTCCCCCTTGTGGTGGGCATACGTCTTCTTCCACACAACTCTCCCAGCTAAGCTGGCTTCCTGCCATCCACTGTTGACAGAGTGATGCCCAAAGCAAAATGCCTTACCTGTCAAAGGCCAGGGTACAGCGATGCATCTTCAGCATAGAGCAAAAGCTGTTCAATGAACATGCAGGTAGGAGTCCTCTGTTACTGGGATGCTTACAAACACCAGCCAATGGATGGCTTCGAAATGGAGTGTTCTGGAGGTGGTGAAGGCATAGGGCTGAGTTAGTCCAGGATCCAATGTCTCGCTGCCATCTTGCCACAGCATCAGACCCAATCCAGGCCCTATCTTGCACCCCAGTAGTTGTGCATGGCAAGGCTTAGGATACAGGCGTCTCCTCACCACTCTGTAAAGACCTACCTGCGGGTGACGAAGGTTTAGTTTGTGCCCGGAGAACAATTTAAATCTGGGGCGCCACCAAGAAAAAGGCCCTGTTGCTGGCAACCACCCACCACACCTCAGGTGGCACAGGAACCCAGAGAATGCCCTCTTATGCGGATCTTAGTTTCTAGGCAGGCACATGTGGAGTCAGACAATCCTTTCGGTACCCTATCTTGGGCTGTGAAGGGTTTTAAAGGCAAGGCCAGTGTTTACCTCAGGATGGGCGGGGATGTATTAGACAGGACCTGTAATCCAAGCATAGCAGGAGATCTTTGGACTTGAATCTGCTTTGTAGGAGCTTGATTCCAAGGTAAATAATTGGCATGCTCCTTTTCTCATTCTCATCATATGAGGTGTTTGTGGAAGCTGTGAGCTGCATTTTGAATAATCCAGGGTAGAAAGGTTTGGCAGTGTCCTTTAAAAAAAAAAAAGAAAAGAAGATTATGCTTTTAACGTTTATATATTTCACTAATTTTACAATCATTGTAACATTTCAAAACTTGACTCCCTTCTCCCTCTTCCTGCAGTTCCTTGAATTTATTTGTAATATTTTCTGCATATCCAAAGTAACTTAATTTGCTCATTTATTCATCTCCTTTAAATATATACTCTGATAAAACTGCAGGTTTACAATAATCCTGCCAAAGTTCTTATCTGTTTACATTTTATCTGTAAATATTCAATGAACCATTTCCATGCTTTTATAAAAAGTTTGTTATCTTTATTTCTTATTCTTCCGGTAAGTTTCACCATTTCTGCTTATTCCACATGTTTTTGTATCCATTCTTCTTTTGCTGGGACTTCTGCTTCTTTCCATTTGGGGGCGAGTAACATTCTTGCCTCTGTAGTAGCATACATAAATAAGTTTCTATACAGTTTAGGTAGTTCTGTCCCTATAATTCCCAAAGGAAAAGCTTCTATGTGTTTTTTTAACAAAGGTTATTTTAAACATCCTTTTCAATTCATTATATGTCATTTCCCAATCAGCTTTAACCTTACTACAAGACCACCACATATGATAAAAAGAACCTTCCTTCTCTATACATTTCCAACACTTATTTGATTTAGATTTATACATTTTTGCCAATTTACTCAGTGTTAGATACTGTCGATATATCATTTTCATATAATTTTCTCTTAGACCATAACATGCTGTAAATTTCATATCCATATTCCACAATCGTTCCCATGCTTCCATGGGAAGGTTCAGCAGTGTTCAGAGCACCTCATCCAGGCGTTGTCCACCTTTTGGGGAATTTTGAGAAAGAGTTGTGGATGCAAATTACAAAATGGCCGAGGTTGCGACATAACACAAAATGGTGGTGGTAGGGATGTGGCAGGAGGAAGTGAGCGGGGAAAGTTTCTCATACATTGTGGATTTTTGAAGAAATATTGAATGAGATATTTAGTGGATGCTGTCGGAGGTACTGGCAGACACAGTGGCGCCTTCAACCCGTGCCTTAGACCATTTAGGAAGTGCACAAGTTACGATAATGATATTTAAATTCAACATCATTCAGGCTTCTTTGAAGCTGGAAAAGGAGAAGCTTCCCAGAACCACAGATCCCCTTTTCAAGTGTCACTTCACATGGTTATATTTTCCAGATGCCCCGTAGACCAAAGATGTCTTAAGCAGAAATTAGAGGGGTTGCCATTCCCTACTCTTAAAGTGTGTGACCACAATGCAGGGGATAATGAAAGGAATTAGAAGACTCCTTTCATTTTTCATTGGCAGGTGCTGTGGTCTTGTGAGAGAGAAGCAGGAGGATCTGTCTCTCCCTTTTTCCTCATCCAGTTTTTCAGCTCCCCTTAATTCTCCCATTCCCCCAGCTCATTATAGAAGGGTTCCATAAATGGTATGAACACCCAGAATCCATGGGCAGATGGTAAGGCCCCAGTACTGACACTGAACCCGGGCTCCTTACATTGGGAGGCTAGATCTGGAAGCTGTCCACTGCTAGAATTACCCACAATGTCCTGCAGTGATGCTGTGTCAGAGGCAATGTGGGTCTGGGCTGCCTAGTGTAGACTGCGGAGCTGCCACCATCAAGTCTGGACTGTCCAGCAATTTAAGAGGGGCACTTTGCTGGCTGCCCTCCATATCCTGACGTGCTCCCTGGCCATAAAATACAGAGGTGCTCTTGAAGCGAAAGCATTTGTTGGAAAGTTGTTCTTTCCTGGAAAAAGATGTCCATCGACTACATGCTGAAAACGTCTTTCTTCTCAATAGTTTTTATTATCACAAGTGCTTTATTTGGTTTCTTTTCATTTAATACAAAAATGTAACGGAAGATAATATGAGGAGTTGGATGCAAATGAAAATGCTAGCTAAGCACTACTCAAAGCTGAAGTATTTGTGGCCCATTTCCATGCAGGAGAATGCAATTTCAATTGCTCACTGTACCTTATCTCAGTATGTGCTGCTTTGTAAAAAATGTGTTATGGAAAATGGTTTTGCTCGTTTTCTGCTATGTATTTTTCTTCCCCATTATTTCCATTCAGCTTCCTAATGTTAACTGTTTAAGAACAGAGAAGCTGGCAATGCACAGGTTACAAGTAGCCAAGTGGCAGGTCCATAGGATAGGAGCTCAATGCATCTTAGGAGGATATATTTTTATGCCATTACTTGTCAATGATAAGGTTACAACATTGGGGAAATGTTAGTGTGGAATATTGCACATCTGTGGAGGCTCTGTGTGCAATTTGAGAAGTCTGGGTTCTCAATAGCACATGGAGTTTCCACTGATACACAAGGCTCACCACAAGGCTCAAGAGGTTGGAGAATTTGTGCAAACCTGTTGGCAGGACTGAATGTGCATCCCTGCAGTTACACTCTCCTTTTAGGGCAATAATACTTGAAAAAGTGCTTATACCTGTCACAAATCAGCCCGTTCTATCCCTCCATTGCTACCCTATGGGAAGCAACTTACTGTTCCGGATACCTGACCAATAATGCAGAACCCAAACTCTTTGTCAGATTACATAGGAAGTATGCTTACCTGGTCTCTGCAGGTTTGTTAAAAACCACTCCACTCACCTTCCCCTCCCCTAGGAGGAAGGCAGCACAACTGCCTTGGGAGTGAAGGTATTGAGAATGTAACTAAATACTGAATAAACCATGGTCGTGGCATGCTAAATGCTAATTAGTCAGTGATCATTCTGCTCCGACCAACTGGCAAGGAAATGCATATAACTATCTTCTTGCTAATTAACATGAATCCTGAAAAATGAGCATAAACAACATCTGGGACTCCATCCTCAGATAAGCAGGGGGTGGAGAGAACGCGCTTTGAATTTCAGAGGCCCTGTTTACTATTTGTGGGTATGCTTGATGCCGACGCACATTTTTCGGGAGACACCTGGTGCTGTGGGATAAAAGTGCTGAGAGGCAACAGGGTAAGCAGATGAAAATTAAATGCAAAGTAACTTCATTGCACACACTCGCCTGTGCCCCGTAGTACTTGCAAAAAAAAGAAATAAAATTTTCCAGTGTTAGACTATGCTTAGTCTTTCCAAAGGTGATAAACGTGGACAGCACACTGGAGTTGAGGGCTCACATGACTAAATGTTTCTCTGGATACGCCCCTCTCACACACCATACACCACCAACCTCAACACACACATAAAGCTTCTTCACATTTTAGGAAAAGGTAAAGGGACCCCTGACCATTAGGTCCAGTCGCGGCCGACTCTGGGGTTGCACGCTCATCTCCCTCTATAGGCCAAGGGAGCCGGCGTTTGTCCGCAGACAGCTTCCAGGTCATGTGGCCAGCATGACTAAGCTGCTTCTGGCGAACCAGAGCAGCACATGGAAACACCATTTACCTTCCCGCTGGAGCAGTCCCTATTTATCTACTTGCCCTTTGACGTGCTTTCGAACTGCTAGGTTGGCAGGAGCTGGGACTGAGCAACGAGAGCTCACCCCATCGCGGGGCTTCGAACCGCCGACCTTCTGATCGGCAAATCCTAGGCTCTGTGGTTTAACCCACAGCGCCACCTGCGTCCCTTCTTCACATCTTACATGGGCCTAAATTATGCCTGTCCATATTTTTTGTTCAGTGTGTTTCCAGTTGTGGAGTTTCCTTGATAAAGGACCTTCATGTTTAGTTTGAAGAATTGTGTTTGTGGCATGGAAGGGGGAACAATGGTGGGGGGGTAGGGGTGGGAATCCTGTCTTCCCCTTAAGTGGTAGTAGCCATTTGGTGAAGAGACTGGTTGCTTGGAGGAAGCAAAATAGGCCGTTGGCCTGAAAATGTACTCATAAACCACTGTGTTTCCAGGAGAACATGTTATGAAGAACAGTTATGGTTGTGATAGCAACCTGGCATCTAAACCAAGTGCCTGTTAAAACTGATGACAGTCGTAGTAGCTGTAACAGTATATATGACAGCAAGTGAAAGGTCCAGGTGTTCTGGTAGTTTACGGAGGCAAATGGACTATTCCTCTGGCTGTCAGAACTTCCCTATGTTATCTTTCCTATTCATCTCCATCTCCTTTCCTTCTCTGGCAGTGCTGGACTACACAGTCATTACTTTTCAAGCTGCCCATCTGTATCCTAACCCTCTGAGCTCTGTCCAGTAAGTAGCTTTATTATTTTAACCTCTCTGGTGTCCATTGACTGTTATGAGGAACCATGACAGAGGATTGCACAGCAACAGCAGCATTTGTAGTACTATGCCAAGAATGGGGGCTTTAAATCCTACAACCAACCCTTAGGCCACAGATTTAGGAGTTACTACTGTCACTTGGTTCTTCTTATTTGGTCCAGCCTCAATCTCAAGTCAAACAAGCAACATTTTTCAATGTTGGTTGTGACTTGGCTTCCACGTTGATTTCCAGGCTCTGTAAAACAGAACTAAATACTTTGAGATCCTATAGTTTTAAAAACTCTCAGACAACTGAGCCAATAACTCCTGCCCCATTTGCCCGCTGCCCCATTTCTTCACTGCTCTCCCCTGCCCATACTCTCCCCCTGCCATCACCATAGTCAAAGGACTACCATTTTACCTTCTCTGCATGCAGAGGACCTGGAAATCTTAATGGGAAAATAAAAAGACCATAAGCATATGACTGTTTCAATAAATACAAAAATGAGTGCTTGTTTAATAAGGCATGGCGTAATGTATGCTTGGTGCATTACGGTTTTATATTTACATATGCTTTGCCGTTTGTTTTTTCTTGGGTTTCCATCCATTTCTTTTATTTGCCATGTTTTCAAATTAAAGAACACAACCAAATATTTACATAAAATCTGTTTTTTCTTTAAAGTACTTGCATGAGTTACACAGCAATGAAGTTATAGCCACATAATATTTATCAAATTTATCTACCATGAAATAAGTCTCGACCTTAAGTAAAGCTTTTTAGAACAATGTGTTGGATGGATCCCGAGATGGATCCTGAGAACTACTGTCAGGAAGGAAGTCCACAGACTGCCCCTTTCCTTCCTCCCCCCTATAGAGAGCAGTAGGAGGACCTTCTTGAACAGCATGGAATGGGGCGGAGCTCCACTCAAGGTGTCTGTGCCTGATTTTGGCCAGTCCTCTTTCCTACTCCATCCCATGCCATTCAGAAAGGTTCCCCAGCTGTCAGGAGACACTTTGCAGGCCACCAGCAGAAGAGAGGAATGAATGAATGAATGAATGAATGAATGAATGAATGAATGAATGAATGAATAGAAAAGGCCCCTTCTGCTAGCTTCTTTCTGTGGCTTGCTGCTCATGGTTCTCAGTATCCAACCCATAGCTTTAATTTTGCAAATGTTTAAGCTCTTGAATTGCTTTAAGATCTCCCACTGAAATTGATGGACCAACTTCCACATTTAATAAAGATTCTAAAGATCTTTAAAAAAAAAAAAAAGCATCAGTATGTAAGACTAGGCCTGAAAATTGTTACTGCTATCAATGCTATTCAGTGGAATTACTCCGGAATGACACCGCTGATTTTCCTGACTCGCAGTGGTATTCTCACATTGATGAAGCTCTGAAAAAGACAGGGAATTTCTTGCCAATCTATCCAATGCATTTTGTCAAGCAAATGAGCACTTATAGGCTCAGACCTTATGCAATATTCATACAGATTTCCATTCACTAAGAGAAAGGTTAAAAGGTTAAAAGAAAAATGTCTGAATCAAATCCTACTGATTTGATAACCCAAAGCTGCAGTACTTTGGAGCCAGCCAGCCAGTGTTCACATCTGTTTTGAAGCATTGCTGGGGTTCTCCTTTCAGACAAGATAATTAGGCTCGTTGCTATTAACATGATTTAATTTTAAAATGTCTATCCTACCCCATCCTTTTGGCTCATTTACAATGCAAAAATGAAAAGCTGCTCAAATGCAGATTAAAAACAACAATTAAGATATCCTCAGATTTATCCCCAGCCACTAAAGATGCAATCCTAAAACTATGGAGCAAGCCCCATTAAACACCGTGGGATTTATCTCTGAGTAGATGGCATAGAATTGTAATGTAAAAGGCTCTTTGCCTTAAAGTGGCAGAACTAAATGGATGCAAGCAGTGGAAACATGGGGCATGGATACTGCAGGACTGCAGGTGGAGAATCTCTAGAAGTGAATCCAGTTTGGATAGAAAATCCTCCTTTGCAGTTTTGATGGATGCTCAGATATTCTTTGAATATTCTCTGAATGCTGTTTTTGGCATCCAGTTATATTTTACCTTCTCTGGGGGAGGGACAGAGGAAGTGCAACCATGTTTGTGGCTTCTGTTGGATCTCTCAGTGGCTTTTGATACCACACTGACCATGGTATCCTCATGGACTTTCTCTGCGAGTTTGTGGTTGGAGGCACTGTTCTACTTACAGGGCCTTCTCAAAGAATTGCATTGGGGCACCATGTGCCTACACCCTGGCAGTTCAGTTGTGGGGTGCTGCAAGGCACTATGTTATCCCAAAAGGCTATTTAACATCTGTAGGAAGCTGCTTGGAACAGTCATAAGGAGAACTGGGCTCAGTGCCATCAGTGTGCCGGCCAGCTCTATTGTTCAATTAAATCTGAGTCGGGAGAGGCAGTGGAGCAGCTGAACCAGTGCCTGTATGCAGTGCTGGGCTGGATGAGGATGAATAAACTGAACCAGAGCTCTGTTAAGAGAGAGAGAGACTGCAGGTGAATAGCCCCCAGCTCCTAGAATTGAGGACTTTGACTGTTCTAGATGAGGCTGTAAAGGTAAAGGGACCCCTGACCATTAGGTCCAGTTGCGGACAACTCTGGGGTTGCGGCCCTCATCTTGCTTTACAGGCCAGGGGAGCCGTCTGTACTCTATCTAAAAGAACTGGTAAACAGTTCTTGTAGCCATAGTTGTCCATGGAATCCCAGGGGGGGGAACCACCTACCAATCAGTGTTGGCTATCTTTTCTTGGGTTGGCAAAGATACGTTGGCTACTGTGATTCATGCATTGGTAACCTCATGTTTAGACTATTGCAATGTACACAGTGTAGGGCTTCTCTTATGGCTGGTATGGAGTCTGTGGCTACTGCAGAAGGCCACAATCCACGCAGTGGATACCATATCATACCTGTACTGTAGAACCTGCACTGGCTGCCTATTAGCCAGCAAGCCAGGGCTATTTACGTATAAAGCCCCCAACAACTCTGGAACAGATTTACCCAGATTTCCCTTCCACTGCCTGGTAAGGGCATTAAGATGTAATTTTAAAAAAGGAACCTGGTTAGCCTGGTCACTGTCTGATGACCGTCAGTTTGTGGGGCTGCAGTGATGAGCTTTTTCACTAGTAGCACTGATGTTGAAGAATTAATTTTCTGCTGAAATATAAGAGGCCCCATCTGCACTGGCATTCTAACAGCTTTTGAAGATGCATCAGTTTATGTTGATTTCTTAACCTGAGTGTCCTGTTCTTAACTGTGCATTTTAATTATGAATATTTATATCTTAACAGTTTGTATAACTTGCTTTTAAACTTTGTGAACTGCTTAGAAGCTTCCCCCCTCCCTTTTTGGCATTAAGTGGTATATATATAAATACAAAATAAATAATATTCAATATCTTGGTAGTCGATATCTTGCAGTCTGTGATTGTCGGCATGCAATGGCGTTTAGTTATGAGACAGTGCTGGCAGCTGGTGAAATGTGTCTCCACTACAAATCCTGGGGACAGCCATTTTGCTTTTATTTTGCTGCAGTTATTTCTTTTTAGAAGTCTGTGAGCAATGGGGTGTTATCATGCCCCTATCACTTCCAGGAGTCATTTGGTTTCAAGCTTCTCCAAGTGGCAATTACTTGTCTTTAATTTTTTAAAAAACTAATAATAACAATAAAGGTAGCTCCCTTGCTCAGACCACCAAATCAAAAAAGGTCTTAATTCTGCATTGATTTTTTATTTTTTTAAAAAAAGATACACATTAACGTTGAAATGCAATGGGGCAAACTGCTCTTTGGGGGCATGAATAAATGGCATGGAGCATTTTTAGGCTGATCAACCCATCTCTATCTGAAAGTTCATTTTGTGGTGGGCATTTCCACATTTGATCTCACCCCCTGGCCTGAAAAGTTAATATGGGGCAGGGAGATAGTTATTCTATTGCAAGTGTAGTTTGTCTCCTAAAACGCCTCCACTTCTATCTGATCCATGCTGTAATAGTGTTCAAAGAGGAGCTGTCCACTTTGTACCTGCGGGCAGATGTTGCCTTATGGCTTCAATGACTTGTGGAGTCCATTGTGTCTTTTAAAAATACAGCACTAGAACCTTGAGCTATCCGTTCTGTGCACTACTATTATGCTATAGCTGTCTTTCTGCTATCCTGCTCCTTAAATAATGAGTACCCTGCACATCATACACACATTTTAATATATTTTATGTAATATTATATATATATGTATATATGTATTTACATCCAAACACTCCTGTATACCTCTATTTCATATTTTTAAGTATGTACACGCTAAGGCCAGTCTGCCCATCTCATTGTGGCACAGTTCTTGGAGGACTTCGGTTTCTCCTCCTCACGCTGTGGACGGCTGAGTGAAGCTCCTCTGACTGGAGCTTTTGAGGCTCAAGACGAAGGTGGAGGAGTTGCTTTTCCTGCTAACGCTCAGGTCACATCCTTGCCGAGATTTTAAGTACCGAGAGGAGCAGCAGAGGAAGCGACGCAAGAGGTCATGGAAAAGGTGGCCTGTGAAAAGCATGTAGATCCAGGGGTTACAGCAGCTGTTCAGACTTGCTAGGAGGGTGGTGATGATGAACGCCACTTCTGTAGGGGAGAAAGGCATGACAGGTAAACAAACAGTGCGCAGTTCTGTGAAGTTTTAGCTACAGCACGATTTGCTGGGGGGAAAGGGCCCATATTCCCACCATTATGCCAGGAGGGTCAGAAACAAATTGGAAGGTGTTATAAATGCCCGGCTTTGGCCCTCCTTCAGCCCAGCACGTCCTATAGTACTTCAGTGACATTACAGAGTTGGAAAGCAAGAAAATATGATATGATCCTAGGTGAGTGACTAGAACATGGTAACTGTGTAGAAGAGGTAAACCATTTGGCAGCACCAGGAGATCCACCTCAGATGGCAATTTTTGACATACATACATTGAAAGAGCAAGAAACTATCATTCACTAAAATCCTGCCCAAGTGCTCCATGTTAAATCAACACACAAAGGGGAAGTGAGGCTGCACACCAACCCTTACATTATGCGCACTGAGTCATCCCCCCATTGCATCTCCACGTACAGGGCAAAGGTATTCAAGGAGAAGGCATCTATGCCTAAAGCTGTGAACACAAAAGCTTTCATGAGACCTGATTGCAGGTGGTTCCAGGTCGCATGGAAGCCTAAGTCCCCATCACTACAGATGCTGCATGATTCCAAAAATTAGAAAGTAGAAAAATCCATTGCTACTACTGAGAGAAAAATCAGCCAGTTACCATGTCATTTTTAGGCATAGATTTCTCCAACGTTTCACTAAGCAGAAAGCTTGAATCTTTTTCAGATTCTAACAGTTGGACTATAAAAGCAACTCCAAAATCTGATTTACTTTGAACTAGGGATGAAATTCAATTCAGTTTGCATTTAAGGCAAGTCAATTCAATTTGCACTTCCTGAAATGATATGTGAGCCAAAGCACAACTTTCTTTCAAAATTCGCACTTACCTGAATTTTGTGATACGGTTCTCCAACCAAATAATGTTTACAAAAATGCATATACTAGGGTAACATGTGAGTAATAAAATGTGAGTGAAAAAAACCCACTGAGAGAGCATTCTGTGCAAAGTAAAATGAAGCCTCCCCATCATCGCCCTACTCTTTGCTTTCAGGAAATTGGAGGTCAGGTTTTGGCACTGCACTAATCATACTAAACTTTTACAACTGTGTTTGTACTGTCTCATAGGATTTATGGCCTATTATTTTGTTTGTGCTGCTGTAAAAGTGTTACTGAGAAGTAATTACAATATGATTGCTTTGAACTGTTTAATGTTCAAGGAAATAATGCCTGTAAGAATCACTCCCTTTGCATGCTAGATGGAAAAAATGGAAAAGGCTGGAGGAACTTTCCCATTCGTTAACTATTCCTTAAAATTACCAGACATTTTGGCAACTCATGAATAAGTTGCACTCTCTGTGAGGTCTGATTTGGCAGGGTCCAGTTCTACTCAAAAAGCATAACATTGAGATCAATGTCAACTTTCAGACTGCTGAGACTCTGAGAGCCCTGCTCCTACCTCTCTCCACCAGGCCTAGGGCAGGGCCTAGGACTGCTGCTGCCCAACAGAGAGTAGTATTTATGTTCTTTTAAACTGCTTTTTAATTGTGTTTTTAATCTTTTTTACAAAATTAAAATTCTTTTTACCTGTTTTTATGTGTTTTGGAGAGGTTGTTTGGCTGTTTCTGTTTATATTTTGATTATGTCTTTTGTGTTTTTATCTTGTAATTTTATCTTGTTAACCACCCTGAGAAATGTGGGTATAGGGTGGCATATAAATGTAATGAAGTAATATAATAATAATAATAATAATAATAATAATAATAATAATAATAATAATAATAATATAATTCTATCAGTCTCAGTTTTCTTTTAGGTGTCAATATTACACAGGGTCCATCGTGCACCACAGCCACCTGTGACAACATAACAAAGTATTTAAAAATCACAGGAAAGGTTGTTTATATAACACACTCACCACCCCCCCCCCCAAAAGACAGTATAAGTTGCAACACTGAACAGCTGGATCAGTCCAATGGCCAATCTAGTCCATCATCCTGTTCTCACAGTGTCAACCAGATGCCCAGGACCAGCCAACCCGTGAGACAAGGTGAGACAAGTCAACCCAATTTGCACTTTCTGAAACAATATGCAAACCAAGGCACAGCTTTCTTTCAAAATTTGCACTTATCTGAATTTTGTGATACAGTTCTCCAACCAAATGATGTTCACTAAAATGCATATACTTGGTTAAAGTGTGGATAATAATAACAACTATATTTGGCAGCAGGATCCGGCCTCCAAAGACAACGTCAGCTGCTGCCGCTGCTACTGCCATGGTGACAGCAATGGCTGCAGCGTGATCCCTGGAGGCCAGACCTGCCAATGCTGCCTCTTGGTGAATAAGAGGCACTGCTGTTCTTCTCCCATCCCCAGGGAGGAAATAGTGAGGGCTGCCTCTGGGGTCTCCTGGGGTCTGCACATGCCTGGCTGGATTCAGAGTGGGTCCCTCCTCCCCCCCCCCCCGGCGATGGCCTTTGAGTCCCACTTCAACTGTCGGGTAAGGTTGATTTGATTCCCTCCTTTTCTACCAGTGTAGATTTTCAGTCACTCTCTCCTCCTGGGTTGCAGGCAACACCATTTTGCAGTTCACCTCAGGTGCCAAAACGTCTTGGGCCAGCTCTGCAGATGCCTGAGGGAAGCCTGCAAGCATTCTGCTCGCTTGTGAATCCCAGCAACTGGTTTCCAGAGGCACAATGCCCCTGGAGTGGAGGTCGCCCATTCATTTGCCTCAACTGAATCTTTGTCAGTAGCAACACTGTGCTTTGGATTCTACAGGCTGATCTGTGAGAGGCTGCCAAGCAAATGGCCATCCTGTTTGGACAGGAGGCTAAGCCAGATGGGTTGTGTTTGCTTACCCTTCTAGTGCTGCCATTTAATATCCTAACTGATTGCCTCAGGCATACCCTTACAACAGCTAGACATGCCAGGGCCATGGTCCTGCTTGCTTTAAAATGTTTTCGTTTTGTTTTTAAAGGTGACCCATATTCATTGTTGAATAAATCCCTTCAGATGCCCTATATCTGCCAAGAAAGAGGTATGTTGAGCTCATGTGGGGTCTTGCCTTTGAAGTGTAATAAATCACAAAGCAAACAATGGTTTTCGCTATTGCTAGCAAAATGCCTTGAGTGGGATGTGTTCGTGTGAACAGAGGGCTTGCATATTACAGGGATCTTTGGGTACCTGGGCCTGTGCAATGCATTGCACATGCATGCATGTACAGTGGTACCTTGGGTTACATACGCTTCAGGTTACAGACTCTGCTAAGCCAGAAATAGTACCTCGGGTTAAGAACTTTGCTTCAGGGTGAGAACAGAAATCGTGCTCCGGTGGCGCGGCGGCAGCAGCAGGAGGTCCCATTAGCTAAAGTGGTGCTTCAGGTTAAGAACAGTTTCAGGTTAAGAACGGACCTCGGGAACAAATTAAGTACTTAACCCAAGGTAACACTGTACTTCTCTCTCTCTCTCTCTCTCTCTCTCTCTCTCTCTCTCTCTCTCTCACACACACACACACACACACACACACCCAAACCCCTTTAAGTGAAGATTGAGTCACCTAGCAGCATGCATGAAAGGCAGGTTTTTCTTCAGGTGCTGTCCTTTATCTTTGCAAATGAGTGTGAATGCAATCTTTCCTTTCACATGGGAGAAAAGAAACAGGCTTATTTCTTCTGTCCATGGCAACTCCATTCACTAAAAGTCATATATATAGTCCTGCCTCTTCTTAGTCACATGAGTCTGACATTAGAGTGCCTGGAATTAACTTAGATAGATGTATATTAATATAACAGTGACCCATAAGAGGAAGGGTTTTCATTCCCATTGTTGCTTGGTCCACTACAAATGGTCAGAGACTGCTCATGCATTTTCATTAGACTTGCAATAATATCTAATTTATTCAATATGAGTTGTGTAACTAAGAAAAATAGCACAATATCCTGACAAACACAATGTTATGGGTCCAAGGCAAGATTCATATCCGGCAAGCTCCTTTTACAAAGGTTTACATAGGTTTTATAGTAAATGTAGTAGGTTAGGTTTCTTCATATATAAATAAAATGTAGGACTGTCATTATGCAGCCCCAATTAAAACATTTGTTGTGCTGCATCACAATCCTGGATTTGCATGAAGTCAGGGGAGGGGAGCAAAAGAGGAGGCAGCTTGCGCAACAGCAGTGGCCATGGTATTAGAGCAAAAAGGGATGAGCATTGAGAGGGGGAAAGTGGTGGTTTAAAACAACAGCTGAAGTTTGAATAAAGCAGGGGATGAAATGAACTGAGAGGGAAAATGGTGGTTTAAACAATGGCAGAGGTTTGAGTATAGTACTATGTAATATTTGAGGGTTCCACATTCTTAATCTCTCTCACATGAGGTAGCTGACAAATGGAAAACAGAAAAGTTTCAGTACAGTGAGAAGGGCAATACACTGAAAGGGAAAAAAGTGGCTGTTTTAAACAGCAGCAGAAGTTTGAGTAAAGTGGGGGTGGAGGAATACAGAGGAAAGTTCTGGTTCAAGCAACAACAAAGGTTTGAATAAAGCAGGCCACACACAGTTGCGCTGTCTCTTCTATTTAGTAACTGATAAACTGTGCGTGCAATTTTTTTCTGTGTTACTGTACATTAAGTTTTCATATAGGCTAAGATACCCACAAGCTTTTTTTTTTTCATTTAAAGGTATTTCATGTGCAAATAGACTTATTGAAAGATACACGTTTTAAGTTATATTGTTAGCTTTTAATTACATCCTTGCATGTGAACCAGTACATATATAAATATAAATGTTTATTATGTTATAGAATCATAGAATTGTAGATTTGGAAGGGACCCGGAGGGTTCTAGTTTCATTGCTCTTTCTGTTGGGATACTACATTTTTTAATTTATTTTTTGGTAAGCTGGGGACTTCTAAAATTTGACATAGCTTGGGGTCTAACCATGTCCTAATCGTTCTCTGGATAGCAGGATGAGCTTGGCTATCCACATTGTGTCTGTGATGTATAGAGACACCCACATGTATGTGTGAGGTTGGGTCAAAGGTTATTGCAGGCTACAGCGTGGTGGTGGTGGTGGGGAAAGCAATCTGAAATGTTTAGACAAAAAGCTATTATGTTTGAAAGAGTCCGGGGGGGAAAGGTATCAAGACTTCTGACGCACATTTGTTAATATAGGGGCACAACAACTCTGCCCAGAAAAGCTCTTTACAGCTCTACATCTGGAGGCTGGAAGATAAACATTTTGCTCATTAGGAAACTTTTCATCGTGCTGCTTTCTCAAATGGGTTTTTGTATTCCAAACGCCCGACCCAGCCATGCCTCTGTTAATCAGAGTGCTTCGCTTAGTGGATTGTTAGCTTTTGCACTTTACATACACCTTTCCAACCGAATGCATATCAGCCTCTGACAAGCGCTGTAATGAAAGTTATTGCGTGATCCTAATCTTGTTGTCTCTGTTGAAAATGTCACCGTGTGCCATGTGACTTACTGGTAAATCTGTGGGATTTAGTCCACAGTTCAGACGGCAGTCTTAGGGATCTTTCTTCTTGACCGTTTCGCCTCTCTGCATTGATTCCTTGAATGATTCATATTCTTGTAATATGTATTTAAGTACTGGTAATTATAACGGATCAGCTTGCAAACTTGCAGCAGAAAGCAAAACAATAGCTATCGACTGTGTTGGGCTTCCATATGGCAGGAGTACATCAAAGGGCACTGCGTCCATGCCCCCAACCCCTTTCTTCCAGAGTACAATAGCCATAACCACTGGATTGTTCCCAGTACTATTTTTCTAGAAAAAGAGGTGCCAGAACTTCCAATGAACACCTCCCTTATTCTCGTATAATGGCAATGGTGCCCACCTGAGAGATGCCAGAACTGATCACCTTCTCTCTACTGGATTTTGTATCTGCTGGAATGAGTCAGGCTCATTGATGTTCCTCTCGCCTGCCCTCTCTTCAGTTATAAGGAACTCTAAAGCATCACTGTCAATAGTTGTATCTCTCCCCCAGCTATTATTTATCTGTCCTATCAGGGAGGAGAAAGAGGCATGTCTTCTCTGGCTATAGATTTACCTCTCAGCCATTTTCCAACAGCAAGCCCTGCTAACCAGGGCCCTGGTCCAGCATCCACACTGGAGAGGAACACAGTGGGCAGTGGGGTGGTCCATGCCATCCATTCACAAAGCACATAATAAACACATTCTTATAACCATTGCCTGTTGAAATATCCTCCCCTCTTGCAAAAAAATTAGAAACACAGCCTTTGGAATTCCAGTTAATGGCTTTGCAAGCACGATATTTGCAAGTACAGGCAAAATACAGGATCAACAACATGTCACCTCAGCTTACTCTGCACACAATGTGGGTTATTTTGATGCACTGAAGGAACAACTCACCACCACCACATAATGCATCACGTCTCTAGACAAACAGCCATAGTAGAGTAATACCTTTATTAGGACCAAGTCAAATGTCACAAAGTAGTGCGCAAGCTTTCAAGTTTTCTGGAACTCTTTTTAAGAATGGAAGACTGATAGTTAAGAAAACTGCCAGCAAGCAGAGATGGGGAGTGTGGGGGCATGGGGAAGAAAACTGGGCATGATGTAAAAGCCGCAGACTCCGTATATAAAAAATTAACTCTGTGTATCTTAATTATATTATGTCTCGCTAGGCGCAAAACAGATTTCAAGATGCAACTACGACTACCAGGACAAAGAAACAATAGTGGTTGTTTCCCTACTTTAAATCATTTCTCATTGAAAATGCAAATGCCAGCAGTCACTTGGATTGACACTAAACAAAGCACACATGTCTTTAGTGTAGTAAAGAGCAGATAGTCCCTGAAAGCTAATTTTAGGCAGTTTCACTAGCTAAATTGTCAATAGAATTTGGTAGTATTATCTAGTGCTTGGTCCAGGGCATGTAGCCCCTGAAAGCTACTGTAAGTTCCTTCTTTAGGTGATCATCTTCTTAGATACTTTTCCTGTATGAGTAAATTCTATATCTTCTAAAACACACAAAAGTTGTAGGTAGTATCAGTTGATCCTAAAAATTGTATGTAACTATTTTATATATGTTTTTGTTACATTGCTTTAGTTTTGGGGGGTTTTTCCCCAGTGCACCAACCAAGCCATATATGATTTTTGTGGTCCAGATTCTAGGAAAGCACCTAAAAAATAAGCCACAAATGTGGCTTTTACTCTTCATCAGTTTTCAACAGAATAGGAACTGCTAAAGAATACTTGTCAGGAAAGTCTAATGAGCAATTACATTTCATGAAAGGCTCCCGAGTGAGGTATTGTTAATGTCTCTCCTTTTAGGTTATAGCTGAAATGACAGATCTTAAAGTGTCTGTCAACATCTGGATTCTAGTTTGCCAGGAGGTTCTCCCTGCTTTTAATCTTCTCTAAGCAGCAAAATTCTCCATGGGTGTCTTGGCTCCTACTAAACTGTGTAATGGAGACATGTATGGTTACCAGATTATGAAAGATCAGGATTGAACACTAGTATCCTTCATAAAACTGTCATGGGAGCAAACTCTTGCCTTGACCTACAGCTGTGAGTCATGAGATGGTGAGTAAACAAGTTAACGCATGTGTGAACCAGCCCCAGATTTATGAACTTATCCCCTGTTTCACTTCTAGAGGGAACTAGGTAGAACAGCAGGCTGCCACTCAGGACCAAACGAAGTCTCTAGGTTGCCACTCACTCATTCCAATATATTTTGCGCAAGCACACAGTGATGCCTCAGCCCATTGTTTTGAAATAACTCTTCTGAAGTGGCATTGGTCCTTCATGTGCCTTAAGGATGACAAAAGCGAGGAGTTCCTTGCCCTTGATTTGTTCCCTGTAAAAGGCCAACCACAAGATGAAGAGACCCCATTTTCCTTGCCCTGCACCCTTGTTAACTTCTGGAATAATTGGCAAAACATTTCAAGCAAACATTTAGCTTAGGACTCTGTTAGAATTTTTGGCTAACAAAACACCTTATCAGAGATAAGGAAACTTCATGGGGGTGGGGGAAGCAACATTGCTCAAAAGGTGACATATAATACCAGGAAGTGTTTAATTCCTTTTATCACTCCTATTCTCAATTGAATTTGTTCCACACTTTTCATTTTACTGTTATCTCTGGTGAGAGATAAGTGGTTTCTCTGCACTCCTCAATTCTCACTCCTCTTTGCCACCTACTGTTTCCTCTCTAGTCCATGCTTTCTATGCTCTGTCACCTTTTGCAGATAAAGTTGTGGTTGTCAATTTCTGGTTTTGCTAGCGGAGGTGCAAAAAGTTTTCAAACAATGCTCTTGGTAAAGAATAAGACAAAGGTCCCTCTGGTTCACTTAGCAGTGCATGCACACAATGATAATCATTTCAGGCAGCCTGACAAAAACTTTTCAATCTTCCTGTGATGCTTGAAAGAAACAGACCAGATATTGTTGCTATTTACAAGAAGCATTTGGTTCCCTGAAAGTATTAACAGGTATTAACAGGTTGTAGCAATCTGGTGCTCGTTCCCTCAGGCATACAGCTAAGGACTGGGATCTCCCCAATCATGACAAGGCATGCTGTGGGGATAGAGCTTGCTGATCTGAAGGAGCTAAGGCTATAATTGTCACAGGAGCCCCACCCAACAAACATAGTCTGTGTTATGCAAGTACTTGGGTGGAACAACTGCTCCAGGACGGTCTGTGCCTTGACTGGCCAGTGGCTTATGCCAGTTTGCCAGTTGGAGAAAGCAGTATCTTTTGGTAGGGATTCAGGACCCTGTGAAAATGTTTTACTGATTATGTTTCCACACTTTTCTTCACTGCATGTTTTGCAATGTTAAAGCCCTGCTGGGGTTCTTTCACCAAAGAGTACTTGCCCCAAAATTGGGATTTGGCTTCCCGGATAACAACAAGCAGAAGGTATTTGATTCCTGGATATAGTTTTAGAAGTATGTATGTAGCAGGAAAGAAAGGCTAGAGAATATCTTGCTTCAATACTTGGTACTCAGACATAGGCACTGATATTTATTTCATTGCATTCATATCACGCTCTTCCCCTAAATAGGCTTTGGGCAAAGAGAAAGTCTCTTGGCAAAAGTGTCCCTTTCTCAGTAAGCTTCATGGGCTAAAGGATGAATCTGGGTTTTTCATACCCAAACCTATCATTCTAGCCACCCGCAGCTCTCAGTTCAAATAAGCAAGTAGCGCATGTATCTTCTCCCCCACAAGGGGAAAAAAATCAACTGGGGAAAAGATTTGAATGGGGAAAAGGTTAGAGGAGAAAGTGTTAAGCAAGTCTCTACTCTGCTACTCCTCCGTTTACTTGCAGTATCCTGGTGATGCTTGTTGCTGAAAAGAAAAAGAAGAAAATGGGGGGGGGGGATTGGACTAGACTTGCAAGGGATTCCTGGCTTAAGAAACCAAGTTTAGACCACAGGAGCTAGGTGTATATGATATTACAGCTGTCAAAGTGACATCAGTTATGAAAACTTAAAATAACAGAACTGGAAGATACCTTACGGGTCTCTTAGTTAAGAGAGGGACAGCTAACTAGCATCCAGTCTTACCTAGCTCTCGCCATCCCCAGCAAATCTTAGTGTTCAATCATTTGTCTATATTCACTTGCAAGGAAATTGTTCCCCATCCCCTGAGTTTTAACAGGTGGGTGTGGTTTTTTTTTTGGGGGGGGGTGCATATACTGCCTTGGAAATGTCTGACTGTGTGCTCTAGGTATGTAAAATCCAAACCCCTCATTCCTAACTGACACTGATTTTGGAGCAGTTCTTGATGTCCCATTAAGGGGTTCAGGTTGGGCAGCAGAATATGCTTTTGACCCCCCTGTATGATCACTCTTGAACCCACAGGAGCCCCCCCCCATGCCTTTACATGGGAGCATCAGGGTTTGAAGTGATGTGAGGCAACATGTGAGTTCTGTCTGTGGGGTTTAATCATTCACACATAAGTTGCCACTTGATCAAACGACAAGCACACATGTGTGGTAGTTGATAGCCTTGAGTAGCTTTTCTACAGAGTGTTGTTGTTGCTTTTCTTCTGTGTGCTGCTGGTGGATAAATGCTACATGGCTAAGAATTCTGAAAGGTAGCCTTAACCCATTTAGAGAGAGGTGAGTGTTTCCTATTGCAATGAGTGTCTCCCCTCATAGCTCTAATCCTGAACCAAGCCCCCGGGGTGAGGTCCACTGACCCCTCACTAATGTGCTCATTAGCTTTTGGCAGTGGTTTTCAGAGGAACAACCTGGAACCTCCAGGCTTTGTGTACATAAAGTTCCTCCCTGACACAGAGGGGCAAATTAAGATTTGGAGAGGGAGGATCACAGACACTCAGTAACTGACATCCTATCTATATGCTAAGAGATCGCTTATGCCAACCTTTGTGGGCAGATGAGAGGCAGCTTTTACAAGCAAAAGGAAACTGGAGCAACCACTAGTTTCAGTAAAAGAACCCAATCGCTGTAATTTTGTCATTGCTCAAGAAGACGCACCTGGTCATCTCAGTTCACAGCACGGGAGACACCTCCTTGTCAGCCCTCCATTCAGCTTTAAACTCGCCAGTCACTGACAAGCTGGCCACCCATTCACAAAATTCTTTTTATCTTTTGGTCTCACTTCAGGGTGAACCCAGAGTGTCTTTGTGAATCCACCAGTATTTTCTTATGCATACCAGTGTTTTCTTATGATCATTTTATATTGCTTTTTGGAAATCATTTACCCTTGTTAAATAAAAAAACAAACAAATAAAGAAGCCCAAATGCATTCTTCTCCTCCCTGCTGCTCATTCTTTCTTCACATGCCTTACTATCCTGCTCCCCATTTTCAAAACATCCAAGTCCATGTAACATACCCAAGGTCACATAAATAATGGCCAAGGTCTCCCAGCGTTACATCTCAACCTTCTCCACCCCATCATCACTCTGGCAAGTAAGCAAGCTGGTCTTCTTGCCATGCCATCTTAACATGTCTTGATTTATTTTATTGATTTATTGTTGCTGAAATACCTCTTGCATATCTTATTTCACATTGCACTGCAGATCAGCTGGTTTGATAATGAGCTCAACTGAGATACCTCTATTTTTTAAAAAGAAATTATTGGGTGGCAATTCTCTATACTCATTGCACACAGCTTGTATAGGCAGGGAAAGAGGAGAGAAAACTGTACCTTCTTTTGGAGCATTTTCGTCCCACGCAATCCACATCTGCACAATGAAAAAAGGAGTCCAGCACATAATGAAAGCTAAGACTATGATGAAGGTCATTTTGACAGTCCGGATCTTGGCTTTGGAAATGAGTTTGACACTGCTGACCCTGGAGAGGGTGCCTCTATGGGGATTCCTAGAGGTCAAGTTCACATTGGTCTCATGAAGGGTCTTTAGCTTCACATTCTGCCAAATCTTGAAGCTGATCAAGCCATAGCAGATGGTCAGCATGACCACAGGGATAACGTACACAGTCAAGGTTATCCAGGTGATGTAAGCTTTAGGTCCCCAGGGCTGGATGAAATTTGCCCAGCAATCGAACACCCCATTATCCACATCCTGCATGGAAAATATTTGGAGTTGTGGGATGCTAAACAGAAGGCACACCATCCAAGTAAGGAGGACAGACAACCGGTCAGACCTCCTACGTAAGGACCTCAAAGGCTGGCAGATGGCCAAGCACCGATCCAGAGACATCAGCAAGAGCATGTAAGTGGAAGCAAACATCCCCACCACCTGCAGGTATTTGATCAACTTGCAGAGGTAATCTGGCCCAATGAACCTGAAGGTGATGTCCCAGATGAGCTGAGGCAAAACCTGGAAGACGGCCACCACCAGGTCAGCGATGCTCAGGTGCTTCATAAAGAAGTACATGCGGGAGTGCTTGTGGCGGGTCGTGTGGATAGCCGCCAGCACACACAGGTTTCCAGTCAGGGCAAGGAAGAAGATGAGGCAGAGCACGGCCACCTCCACCTTGGCAACGTTCTCATTCCGCTTCACGTGAGTTCTGTTGCTTTGGGACGTCTGGTTCTCCACACTGGAATTGCTCAAGGAGCAGTTGTAGATCCACGGGTCACTTGCGAACAAGCAGAGAGTATCCATGGCTGGCTGCTTCCCATCCAGTGCCTTTTGCTAGATTGATCTGAGGGTGGGAGCCTCTCTCTGTGAGCTGCAGTCCCCTTCACAGCTCTCCCTTCCTTGGGACCAGGCCTTTCAGTTCTGCTTTCCTTTTTCTGCAACGCCCCTTTGCTCCCATTTGGTCTTTTCTTTCCTAGATGTATCTCCACTTCGCTCCCTTTGGGTCATTCACTAGTGTTTGCACATGGAGAAGAGTTGTGAGTGGCTTTTCCCTCTCTGCAGGCTTAGCTGCCCTGGGAAAAGTCTGGGGCTGAAAAGGTCCAAGCAGCCAGCTCTGTCTTCCTGTTACCTTCAAAATTACTCGAACCTCTTCCTCCTGGGCTCCTAAAGCAGTCACAGAAAAAGCAAGGAAATGTGTTTTTACCAGAAATCAGAATCACCACCCTGCATCCCTGCTGTCCTCTCAGTGCTGGACCCTTCCCAGAATGCTGCTGTATTACTAGGGCACTCATTCAATCTCAGGACCGTTTCAGTTTGTTTCAATGGATTGCTCCAGTTTACTTTAATGCAACAATGAGCCATTGGCTCATTGGTTCACAGAGTCCCTTTGGAGCTGCGGTGTTTATTCCAACATATCACTACATGCAGATCAAGGGAGAGAATAAATAAATAAAAACTACACACTTGCACATATTATCTGTTGTTGCTAAACACGACTTTCCTATTTGCAAAGAAATCCTGTTTCTTACCTTTAACTCATTCCTTTCTTTTAGAAACTCATTGGCTGTAGAGTTCTTTTCTCCATTTAAAATGTAGTATTTCCAGCTACCCTTCTCCAGATGAGATGATCCAAGGATTTCAGGTGAGTGTTTAATCCCTGTGACACATCCAGCTGCTCCACAAGTTTGCTCTCAAATGAATCCAGGAGGACAGAGTGGAGGGAGGGGGGGTGGAGGAGGAGCGGAGGCTGCAGTCAGCCCTTCAGAGTCATTCATGGGCAAAATATACTGCTACTGTCTAAACACTGCGGAGATCTGTTTTTCCATTAGGTGGCGGAATAGGCCACCGCTTTGCTCTCGTTTGCAGTGAGGGACTAAAAGCTCAGGAGAGACAGGATTGAGATTCCACTCAACAAGGACCGCTTTCCAAATTAGTTTTAGATGTGCACAGTTACACACAGCTGTGTCTTAAGAGGCATGGAAAAAATGCAAAGCCAGAACCCAAAGAACAGCAAAATCTGTTCTATGAGTCCAGATTTTCTTGGGGGGGGGGGACAGCTACCTTTTGCTAACACCTCTCCACACAAATCCCTACTGTGCCTTTGCTGCATGCAAGACCAGCCCAAGATGTTTTGCTGCCTGAGGCAGAACATCAAATGGGTACACCACCAACTGACATCTATAATATCCAAGACTCGCTAGGCTATTTTGGTGCTTGAGGCAGAAATAGACATAAGCACCTCTCCCTGAGAGCAAAAACAAGCAAACAAACCACAATAATAATTGACAATTTCCTGGCCTTTCATGAAGCTCATCTGCAGCTGTTGGAAGTGACTACTGTACTCTGCCTACTGGCAAAGCCAGCTCTAGGACAAATAGTGAGGTGGCATGCTGCTCACCCACCCAAAATGGAGGAGTTAAAATTCCATTGGCCTGAGGCAAAGCTCTTGCACTTCCCTGGACTACTGTGTGAAAACAGTGAGCAAAGATCTGAGGAGAAGATAAGTGACTGCACCTTCCAGCTAAAGATCAATTTCATCACATAAACAGAAACCACACTTTACATTTCCAAAGTCCTGGAAGTGATTATTGCTACTATTGTTCTTATTATTAATTACCTGTCCTCATAGGCGCCGACTCCATGGGGCCTGAGGGGGCCCAAGCCCCCTCAAAAATTTGTTTGGGGGGGCTCTGCCCCCCCCCCAATAATTTAGGAGAATTATTAGTTATATTATGCTTTGTAAAATCACAAAATTATGTTGGTATTTTTTATTTTCCTTGTTTGACAATAGTTACCTTTTAAAATACATTCAGTAATGAGTTAAAACAAAGCCACTCCTGATCTAGAGAGGGGGTGGGGTTGCGGGCTCTCGACCCATCAACAATCTCGCGGGGCTGGCGTCAGCCCCGCGAGAAGCGGGGATTCCCCCAGCTCATTAATATTCACCACCCACGGCGGGAGCCAATCGGCTGCCGCAAAGGGCGGGCCCTCACAGGTTCACTTAAGGTCGGGGCAGCCCGGGGCTCGCCCCTTTCGTTCCCCCAGCAGCAGCGGTTTGGAGGTCTTGGGCCCCCCCAATATTTTTTATAAGTCGGTATGGGCCCCCGCCCCCCCCCCAATATTTTTTATAAGTCGGCGCCCCTGCCTGTCCTTAACCCTAAGGTCCCAGGCAGGGCTTTTTTTCAGCCAGAATCACCAGAACTCAGTTCTGACACCTCTCAGGTAAACCCCATTGCCATTATAAGAGAACATGGGATGTGAGTGAGTTCTGGCACCTCTTTTCCTAGAAAAATAGCATTGGTCAAAGGGCAGTTTAGAGCAAATAAAACACAGTTTTAAAAGTGTTTTGTTTTTTTTAGAACTGACAATCACAGAAAAAGGTGGAAATTACAAATCTACATATCAAGTGTCAAGAGCCAGGGTAAAGAGGTGTGGCACTTCACACATTATCTCCTCAGAGGCAAGATATAATTATTGGAACTGTGAGAGGTATGAGGACAGGCCTTGCGGATGCCTGAAGGAGTCGATGTCTCTGAGTGACACTTTTCTGGCTTTGTCAGAAAGCTCACAAAATTGAGTAATCTGCCTCACAACCTTTGCTCCAATCTAGTCCTGGTGACAGTGTTTGCTTAAATAGCTGTCACACCAAATCCCCCAAAGATCTTTTTAAACTCCGTGGAGTTTAAGAAGCCTGCTTTTTTAGCTTTTTGCTGGGGGGGGGGGGTTACAGCTGTGCTGTGAGAAGAATCTCGGGTGCATTTGGGTACATTGTGCATTCCTCTGAGTCACAACAGTCATTTCCCAGTTTACCTCTCTGGCTCTTCCCAATATTGTTCTGCACTAAATGCTTCTGAGTTTTCCCTGGGTATCTCTTCTCCCACCCTTAATTATTTAATTTAGGCAGGAATCCTCCCCCCTCCAATTTAACTGAAAAGCATACAGTACATGCCTTGGTTCAGCTGCACCTCCTGTCTTTTCCCTATTTTTTTGTTAACAAGGAGATAGTTTCATCCCGGTAGCTGGAAAAGTGGGGTGGGGGGATATGGGTGCTCTTTGAAGTGAATAGATTAGATGTTGATTTCTTGAAGTAACAATTTAGTTGTGTGGTAAAAGCTTTGGGGGGAGAGCCCCATCTGTTAGGCTGGATTGGAGCTGCAGTTTAATTACTCTCCTTTTGTGTTGACAATCAGACTACATAAAAGAATGTCAGGCGCTAATGAAAAATGGCTTTCCTGTTTACAGCATTTACTGACAAGAGAGAGACAAGGGACAGGATCCAGCTCTTAGGGGTTTATATGCCGTTTAGAAGAGTCCAAATGCCTTCAAGTGTTTTCTGACAGGTGAGGGATGAGGGGAGACCGACAACTTCAAAGGAAATTTGAATTCTATATTGACTTCCCTGCAAAAAACTTAAAGTTGTAACCCCAACCCCTAATTTTTTCTTTCTGAATAAATTATGAAAGCAATTTTGCATTTGTATGCTCCTTCACTTCTTATTTTCATCTCTGGTTTTATGTGATGCAATGGGGAAGAGGCGGTAGGACATACAGATCAGTCCAGGGTGATAGTCAAAGAGACTTCAGACTGGTACCCATGATAAGTGAAGCAGGAGTTCCCACCAGCCCACTGAAATTCCCCTCCAGATTCTTAGTAGTTTTGAAGTTTTTATTTGCAGACACTTATTTGTTTACTAACTTGGAAGCTGGACCAAAGAGATTCAGCAGAATCCATCTAAACTTTTGGAACAACCTTAGGGGCTTTTGAAATGTATAAGAGCTCTCTAAGCATCCTCACAGCTGAGCTTCCTGTGAGCAACCAGATTCTGTTATTCAAATCCCCTATTATTTAGGGGCTTCAGATGCACCTCTACACACACACACACACACACACACACACACACACACTGAAAGGGATATGGAGTCTTGTGAACAATCTCTATCACTTGCTGCAGATGTGTGCAGTAGCCTCAGGGAGGGAGGCTACTAGACCAAATGGCCTTGCAACTTGCTTCATGGGCTATTTTAGTTCACGAGGGGGAGGGTTCATCTGATCTTCCTTATTGTGAAGGCATTTTGGTGTCACACATGCCTTTCACAAACTATTTGTATGCTGACAATGATACTTCTCCATTTGGACATTTTTTCATCAGAGAACAGAATTCCTTCACCAGAATATTAATGAAACACTGACCAACAATCAACTAGCACTCATTTTCTTGATTTAAATCAACAGTGGATGCAAGACGTCCCTTCATTTATTCATTTATTATTTCTGCTGTTCATTTATTTTTTGCTCCAAATGTTGTTCCTCACGCCTCGCACACATTCCATGGACTGCCTACTCCGGTTAAACGTACAGCAAAAGCATTTTATCCAGTGGGCCTTAAATAAGCAGTTTGAGACTGTTCTTTCCAAGGAAAGAGACCAATAGTCAAGCAAGATGTGGCTTTGGGAAGAAAGCTATGCCTCTGATATTGCCCCCCCCCCCCGCCAAACCTGTGGTTAGCATGCACAGCAAAGAAACATTCCCAGCTGTCAGCTAAAAACAAGGCTAGAGATTAGGCCTCCTCCCATGAAGCCTTTTGTGTTTTGGTTAAAGGTGAACCCAAATCACCACAGCCACCATTTCTTTACTCCAGTCCTCCTCCAGTAGCTTTGCTTTTTTAAAAAATCTGTAAATTACATAACTACAGCAATGCTGCATTATCAGAATATATCATTCTAGGTGGATGAGCCAGCGTTTGTCCCAAGAGATGGCAGTGGCAGCTGTAACAGAGCATCCCGCTATGTTTATGACTGGTTGCATTACTTTCAGGTTAATTAAATGTTTAAAAAAGAAATCAAAGAAAATGGTTATGCAGAAAAAGACTCAAAGTTTCAAACAGACATAATAAACAATGATTGTAAAATTTTTATCAAAAATTTATAAAATATTGTTGGAATGGTATACGAAAGATGAAGAAGTTAAATCGGTAATGATACATTGGGCCAAGGACTTTGGTTACAATATACAGTTTGATGATTGGGAAATATTATGGAAAGAAAATTTAAAATTTACTGCATGTACGGCGTTAAAGGAAAATGTCATGAAAATGTTTTATAGATGGTACATCACACCAGTAAAATTAGCAAAAATGTTTAAGACATGTAATAAGTGTTGGAAAAAGAAGGAACGTTTTATCATATGTGGTGGGATTGTAAGAAAGTGAAAAGTGTCTGGGAGATGATATATAATGAATTGAAAAAGATGTTAAAATACACATTTGTAAAGAAACCAGAAGCTTTTCTTTTAGGGATTACAGGAAAGGAAATAAGGAGAAAGGATTGTAAACTTTTCCAATACGCAGTTACAGCAGCAAGAATTTTATTGGCCCAGAAATGGAAGCAAGAGGAAATACCAACGATAGAAGAATGGAGAATGAAACTGACAGATTATGCGGAATTGGACAAACTAACTGGGAAAATTAGATATCTGTGAGACCAAAAGTTCATCGAAGACTGGGGAAAGTTTGTAGAATATCTGAAAAATGTATGTGATGTGCAAACTACGCTAGTGGGGTTTCAGGAAGCACTGTGAAAACTGAGGTGTATTGCTAAAAAGAAATAGAAGGGGGAGGGAGGACAAACTGCAATACAAATAAAGGGAATGTGTAATTGAGAGGTAAATATGGATGATTACCAGAGAAGCTGAAGGAAGTCCAAAAAGAGATAATTTGTGAAAATTTGGATAAAATTGTATAATTGTGTTGAAAATTAATAAAAAATTATGTAACGGAGCATCCCATTGCCTCAGCATGGCCACCGCTGCCAGCCTCTTACCTTGAGTAGCTTGTAGTGGCTGCTGGAAAGTGGGCAAAGAGGAGAGACTGTCCCCACTGAGGCCCAGCCCTGTGTGATGTGTTGGCTCTGAGGGGCAGGCAGAGGGCAGGGCTGCCATGGGTGGGAAGAAAGGGGGAGCAGAGCAGAGAGCAAGGAGTCTTGATTTAAAACAAAAACAAAAAACTTCGTGTGTCCCTGTCTAATTATGCCCCTTTCTAAAATTTACAAAGAACAAAATAAAATAAAATCAGGATTAAGATTTTTCTCAGGACAGTGGAGGGTGTGTGTTTTTGTGTCCCGTTGCTGTGGTGGTGGTGGCATGCACCCTTCCTCTGGTAGGAAATGCTCTGTGTGGGGATGGCCAGCTGTGGGGAGTGAGAACTCCTGCAGGGGTGACAGAAACACAGGCGCTGAAGGGGCAACATTGCCTCCAACATTCCTCAGGTGAAAATGTCCCTATTTTCATCTGAGGAATGTTGGATGGTATGTATGTGTGTGAGTGTGTGCCCACACGCTGTCAGGGACTGTGCAGAGGAGGAATGGTGGAGACTGCCTCCCCATCCTCACCCTTCCAGGGAGGAGGAAGAGGGGGAAAGTTGGGAAATCATGGGAGAGCCAGAGCAACAGCTGGCTGACACGTTGTCACTAGAAAGCATTCCAGACCCTCCATCTCCCAGAACCTGGCAAGCCTTAGAAGTAGGAGAGCAAAGAGCTTGAAGACAGAGGACACTTAGTGGCACCCATAGAGGAGATGATGATGATGATGATGATGATGATGATGAAAGAGGAGGTGGGAGAGAAGGGGGGTGGAGATGCACTCGGGACAACACCATTATCCAAGAGTCAGTGCTCTATAGTCTCTCTTTGTAAAGTTTGAAATAAAAAAGGACTGTAAGAAACTTTTTCTTGTCTTTATACTTTCCTGGGCAACCAGCCAGGAGCTGCTGACAGCACCTTGACACCACCATTAACTCCAATTTTGGGCAAGATTGTGCTGATTTTTTTGGTGAGATCTTCCCCAAATGGATGCGATCTTACACCAAATCAGCACTGGTTGAGGTGGTACTTCTCCACCACTAGCAGATGTGACAGGTCAGGCAAGGCACCTGTGGGTATGCCTCCTTGGGGGCTTCTGCAGCCTGAAGCAGAGGTTTCACCCTGCCTGATAGCAGGGCCAGCTCTGGGAACAGTATAAAGACTTTTTCCATAATAGGCTAGTTTCCTAAGAGAGCAATCCTGTACATGTTTTTTCTCTCAAAAGTAAATCCTGTTAAGTTCAAGTGGAGCTTGGGTATTTAAGGAGTTTAAGAGGCAATGGCAAAGAATTTAAACATGTGGTCCTACAGCTGCAGTCTGAAGTGGTAGGATCTCAGTTTGAACAAGTGGTATAGTCCCCAAAGAGCCACACAACGTTTTTTATTCTGAACATGCTGTTTTATCTTTGCAAATTTTCTCTCTCTACTGAAATGCATGAATAATAATAATAATAATAATAATTTATTTGTACCCCTCCCACCTGGCTGGGTTTCCCCAGCCACTCTGGGCAGCTTCCAACAAAGACAAAAAATACACTAAAATGTCACACATTAAAAACTTCCCTCTGAACAGGGCTGCCTTCAGATGTCTTCTGAATGTCAGGTAGTTATTTATTTCTTTGATATCTAATGGCAGGGCATTCCACAGGGCGGGCACCACTACCGAGAAGGCCTCTGAGTTTCCTCAGATAGTTAACTACATTTTATGCAGAGTAGACCTACAAACTTAATGAGCAAACTAGGGCCATTAATCCCAATGGAATTCCAATAGATTTTTTTTGCAAAATCTCAAAAAAGAGAAGTTTTTGAGCTATTTTAAAGGAAATATGCCAAAATCTACACTACCAACATGGGTTGCAATATGTATTGGATTTTCCTGGGCATTTCAGCAATTTCCGTCCGGACACAGTTTCCGACAGCCAAATCCTGGTTATGTCTTGGAAATTCTGAACATATGGCAACCCTACATTAGAGTGTCTATGCTCACAGCTGCCTGCTAGACAAAGTTAATTGTGCTTCTAAACATAGTTGTGCTGGGGCTCTCTGCATGTTCCTCATATTCAGCCCATGCTTGACCTACTCCATCCAGTGCACTGGCAGTGAACCTTAGTTACTCACTTCTCTCCTCTTTCTGCCATGCTACTCCTTGGTAGAATAAAAACCCATCCATCATGCGAAAAAGAAAAGGAGAGAAAAAAGAGACAAACAACAGGTTCAGAACAAAGTGTGCAATTTGAGTCAGTTTCTACGAATTGGCATTGATCTGCATACAGACTGATACAAATAACCCCAACTGTACCAACATAGACATTTGCATTTCATTTGTGTATCTTACCTTTGGCACCACGTGATTCACTGCTTCCACAGGCAACCTGCAAATTACCATACAGTTCTTTGTTTCCAAAGGTAAAAGTTAGAAGCCAACCAGCTTCTCTTGACCTTGCCTGACTGCCCTCTGCTACAGATTTTGTATTATTTTCTCCACTCCCAAGGTACATTACACTGCAGCACACATTCAAAGCAGGAGGCTGGATGTGACGGCTCCAGATCACTTTAGCCCCGTGATTCTATGTTTAGCAACACTCACCTTCCTGCTTATAGCATCACATTCTGGTGTGAAGTGAACGACCTGCCTGCCTCTCTTTAGGTTGTCATTCATGGAGTTACGCTGTTCATTCTGATGGCAAATGGGTCTACTCCCCCCCCCCCAGCTTCGCTTTTCTGGAAACTCCCACCCCACCCCTTTTAATTTGCTTTCCACCGAAGCAAAAATTGCTCTCTTCCCCTCCCCTTTGTAAGAAGGAAAGGCTTCAGGGAGCAAAAGATGTAGCATTGCCAGCTTTATAGCTTGCCACCCGCAAGATGAAGCAGTGGAGCCTCAGTCCAGACTCAATTACGCATGCAGGGCACAGTAGTGCCGCTTTGCAGGAGACTTCTAGCGAGTGCTCTGCTTTCAAAAAAGGAAAACAGCTGCCTTTTGCTCCTGCAGGACATAGTGCTGCCTGCTGATTTCTTTAGGTGTGTGTGTGTATATATGTGTGTGTGTGTGTGTGTGTGTGTATATATATATATATATATATTTGCTTTCGTAGATTTTCACGGGTACAGGAATGCAGGTTTTGGTGTCCTCGGGTGTCTTCCAGTGTAAAAGTTGGGGTGTCTAGGCGACGTTTCGACGAGGTCTCACTCGTCATCTTCAGGCTGGTGCTTTCGGCTTCTTGTTACTGGAACAGAGCAGGATCTCAGTGTTTGAGTTCCTATAAATACTGTTGAGGGGGTGTGGTGTATAGCCTCCAATGTTCTGGGCAGAGAGGAAGTTCCCAGGCTAGTGTGCCTTTTCTTCTTTTGTTCCTTAATTACTTGAGGGATATCTTGAGTGATTTCTTGAGTGATATCCTGAGTACCACTTAGGTGGGTCATTAGGTGTGGATTAGTTGCTAAAGTCTTTGTGTCTTGACCTCTTGAACTTTGTGAAGAGTTTTTCTGAGAAGATGGCTGTACTGCACTTAGTTGTGCTCTGGCTTGGCTTCGTGTATAGGGGCGAGCTGTGGTTTTGTGGCCTGTGTCAGCCAGATCTGTGTAGGGATTGCAGGGGGGTGCAGCATCCGGAGGTGCCACCATGGTTTGGCTACTGGATGGTGTCTGTAATTTATCTGTGGAGAGGGTCTGGGTTTGGGTCTGGTGTGGTTGATTGGTGATAGCGTTCTGTGTGCCTCTGGATCTGGTGTCAGTTTTTGTGGGGAGGGCTAATTTCCAGATGTCTGGCAAGCGGGATGTGTCGTCACGCTTGTTCATGTTGTGAGGGTGTTTCTCTATCTCGATGGCTTCCATGATTATTCTCTTGTGGTGATGTTCCATGTTAAAGAGCAATTTGGAATCTGCAAAATTAATTTCGTGTCCTGTTTCTTTCATGTGTTGGAAAAGAGAGGAAGTTTTTTCTTCTTTTTTGACGGCATTCTTGTGTTCTGCGATACGTGCATTTATTCGTCTGTTTGTTTGTCCAATGTACGTGGCTGGGCAGACTTTGCAGGGTATTTCATAGACCCCTTGGTTTTCCAACTGGATTTTATCCTTGGGGTTTCTGAGGATATTGGCTATTTTTTGGTTGGTGCAAAAGGCTGTTTTGATATTGTGTTTATGGAGGATTTTGCTAATTTTATCTGTAGTGCCCTTGATATAAGGAAGGAGGGCCATGCCATTGTTTTCTTCTGTGTCTTGGTTTTTGGGGGGTGTTTCTTTTTGGATTAGCTTCGTAACCCTGTTTTGCTGGTATCCATTGGCAATTAACACATTTGAGAGATTCTGTAACTCAGTTGTCAAGTGGTCTTTGTCAGCCAGGCGTTTGGTTCTGGAGATGAGAGTCTTGGCTACGGAGTTTATTTGTGCAGGGTGGTGGTGTGATTGTGCATGTAAGTAGCGGTTGGTGTGTGTTTTTTTCGGTAGATAGTGTGTCCTAGGGAGCCATCAGGTTTTTTGTAGATTAGGACGTCAAGGAAGGGAAGTTGGTTGTTGGCTTCTATTTCCATAGTGAATTGTATTTTGGGGTGTAGGCTGTTGAGATGTGTGAGGAAGCTATCCCAAGATACACAAAGAAGGAACACCACTCAGACCAATAGTCAGCTCCATAGGCTCACCTCTACAAAATCTCGCTAAATTTCTCGCCAAGCAACTTCAGCCCTATGCAGAATCCATCTCTTCACACGTTCCAAACTCCTTCCAGTTCATAGAAACAATAAAGAAGCAAAACCTACATCCTAATGACCTACTTGTGAGCTTCGATGTTGTATCTCTCTTCACACAAGTGCCCATTAATGAAGCCTTGACAGCCATTCAAAACAAATACAATCCCCCCGAATACATCTTGGACCTGACCAACCACTGCCTAACCAACACGTACTTCATCCACAATGGACAAAGATACAAACAGATAGAAGGAGCACCTATGGGATCACCCCTCTCACCGGTCATCGCAAACCTGTACATGGAACACTTTGAAACCAATGCTTTAGACAAGTCAGAACACAAACCCAAACTTTGGCTCAGATATGTTGACGACACCTTTGTAATTTGGCCACACGGGAAGGAAAAACTGGATAGCTTCCTCACACATCTCAACAGCCTACACCCCAAAATACAATTCACTATGGAAATAGAAGCCAACAACCAACTTCCCTTCCTTGACGTCCTAATCTACAAAAAACCTGATGGCTCCCTAGGACACACTATCTACCGGAAAAAAACACACACCAACCGCTACTTACATGCACAATCACACCACCACCCTGCACAAATAAACTCCGTAGCCAAGACTCTCATCTCCAGAACCAAACGCCTGGCTGACAAAGACCACTTGACAACTGAGTTACAGAATCTCTCAAATGTGTTAATTGCCAATGGATACCAGCAAAACAGGGTTACGAAGCTAATCCAAAAAGAAACACCCCCCAAAAACCAAGACACAGAAGAAAACAATGGCATGGCCCTCCTTCCTTATATCAAGGGCACTACAGATAAAATTAGCAAAATCCTCCATAAACACAATATCAAAACAGCCTTTTGCACCAACCAAAAAATAGCCAATATCCTCAGAAACCCCAAGGATAAAATCCAGTTGGAAAACCAAGGGGTCTATGAAATACCCTGCAAAGTCTGCCCAGCCACGTACATTGGACAAACAAACAGACGAATAAATGCACGTATCGCAGAACACAAGAATGCCGTCAAAAAAGAAGAAAAAACTTCCTCTCTTTTCCAACACATGAAAGAAACAGGACACGAAATTAATTTTGCAGATTCCAAATTGCTCTTTAACATGGAACATCACCACAAGAGAATAATCATGGAAGCCATCGAGATAGAGAAACACCCTCACAACATGAACAAGCGTGACGACACATCCCGCTTGCCAGACATCTGGAAATTAGCCCTCCCCACAAAAACTGACACCAGATCCAGAGGCACACAGAACGCTATCACCAATCAACCACACCAGACCCAAACCCAGACCCTCTCCACAGATAAATTACAGACACCATCCAGTAGCCAAACCATGGTGGCACCTCCGGATGCTGCACCCCCCTGCAATCCCTACACAGATCTGGCTGACACAGGCCACAAAACCACAGCTCGCCCCTATACACGAAGCCAAGCCAGAGCACAACTAAGTGCAGTACAGCCATCTTCTCAGAAAAACTCTTCACAAAGTTCAAGAGGTCAAGACACAAAGACTTTAGCAACTAATCCACACCTAATGACCCACCTAAGTGGTACTCAGGATATCACTCAAGAAATCACTCAAGATATCCCTCAAGTAATTAAGGAACAAAAGAAGAAAAGGCACACTAGCCTGGGAACTTCCTCTCTGCCCAGAACATTGGAGGCTATACACCACACCCCCTCAACAGTATTTATAGGAACTCAAACACTGAGATCCTGCTCTGTTCCAGTAACAAGAAGCCGAAAGCACCAGCCTGAAGATGACGAGTGAGACCTCGTCGAAACGTCGCCTAGACACCCCAACTTTTACACGGGAAGACACCCGAGGACACCAAAACCTGCATATATATATATATATATATATATATATATATATATATATATATAGTTTTATAAAGAGTTTATAAAGAGCAGGAATTTAGACAACTAATTTAAAAAATGCGAGACTTTTAAATGGTAGGTCCTTCAAAGGCTTCTAAACTAGGATAGATAGGGGAAAGTGTGACCTTCATTTTTACTATTATGATTAATCTCTTACAAGCAGCGTCCGTGGATATGGTGCAGCCCACAGCACCACGAGCAAAAGCAAGCAAGCAGAAATTAGGCATGCATATTTAATTTTAATATTTATTTATAAGACTGCATACATCGGTTTCTCAGGTAGTTCCTCATCCAGACACTGAACAGAGGACACCAAAGCTTTAGCTCAGCACAGTGTCTCCAGGTGCATTTGATAGTTGGGAGAAGGGATTAAAACATGAAGGAAAAGGAGTGTAACACAAGGCAAATAAGAACAAATGCAACCATCAGGGTTAGCCATCAGGCTCAGGAGCCACTAGAAGAAGAAGAAAGCCTTCTCTTCCACAAATGTGCCAAACCCTCTTTCAAAGCTATCCAAGTTGGTGGCCAACACTAGTGGGAGCAAATTCTATAAAGTCTGAAAAGTTGTGTTTAAGTTGAAGATCATGGGCTAAACCATGGGTAGGCAAACTAAGGCCCGGGGGCCGGATCCAGCCCAATTGCCTTCTAAATCCGGCCCACAGATAGTCCAGGAATCAGCGTGTTTTTGCATGAGTAGAATGTGTCCTTTTATTTAAAATGCATCTCTGGGTTATTTGTGGGGCACAGGAATTCATTCACCCCCCCCAAAAAAAAAATATAGCCCAGCCCCCCACAAGGTCTGAGGGACAGTGGACTGGTCCCCTGGGCTAAACTAACCCCTGGGCTAAACTAAGGTCAGTTTAAGGGTGGCTTCAGGAGCAGCTTATTCCTGATTCAGCCTAGGGATTAGCAATGGGAATGGATGTTTCTGCTGTGCTCTTCCTTGATATCTTCCTCCTGGTACATGGATGCCTGTGGACAATAGATAGAATGCTTACAATGTAATTATCTGAATGAATATTCTTACAATATAATTATATGAATGAATACAGGAAATGAAAGACTTCTGGTAGTTGCATATATCCTTTGATGAGAACTGGAACATCTCACCTCAGAGGAGGTGAAAGATGCCTCTACTCTAAAGATCAACAGTGTGTGTGTGTGTGTGTGTGTGTGTGTGTGTGTGTGTCAAAACCATTCAGAGTGTCCTAACATAGAAAGGTTTGGAGTCTGATATCCCAAATCCTACGAACACATTTAGCATTGTAATGGCCAGAATGATGATTCATAAATGTCCAGTTGTTGATGATGAAAGGAGAACAAAGAGTGCATAGGAACCCAAATAGATGTCAGGATTTGATGTCTCCATCTGACTGTACAGCTATCCATCAATTATGATCATAGAATTATAGAATCTCAAAACTGTAGAGTTCGGAGGCACCACGAGAACCATCTAGTCCAACATCTGCAATGCAGGAATCTTTTGCCCAGTGTGGAACTTGAATCCACAACCCTGAGATCAAGAGTCTCATGTCCTACTGATTGAGCTATGCTGGAGAGCAATATGTAAGAAACACTTCCCAAGAAATTGGAACATTTTGATTATCTACAGGGTCATTTTAATAGCAATGCACGGAGTAATGCATGGAGAATATTGTATACTGAAATATGTTTGACATTATGTTGAATTTTTCTACAACTATTAATAGTTTGTTGATTGCTCTTTTCTAATGAGACTTCCCAGAGATGGCAGAAAGGAGTTAAACATTGGAAGAATGCATGTGCCTCATGAATATTCGCTCCCTGTTCCGATAAGCATGTCACACACAAATTTGTCAAAAGTATGGTAGATTTGGCCACCAGAGTTTCTGGGATCAGAATCTGGATCAGAATATTTAACCCAAATTTCAGGATGCCTCAGATTTCAGCAATGAGTTCAGAGTCCAACTGCCAGTACACCTGTGAAAACATAAACAAATGGCTTGCTTAAGATTCATGCCAATGTTCCACTTAGGATCCACTTAACATCACTGTAGGCACAATAAATGTTGGTTTTAATTGATGAAACTTCTCAAAGAGAGAGAGAAAGAAGAAGAAGAAGATTTAAAAGCCATTATACTGGACAAATGGCTGATGTTACCTGCAGATAGATGAAAGCTTACAGTGCTGCTTGCCAGGACAGTATGGCCAAGTCCTCGCAGTGCAGGCAAAATATGAAAACATGTTATATAAAATCTAAACCACAATCAGTTGACTAGCTGGAATTTGATGAAACTAAAAAACAAAACAAAAACCTGGGAAACATATAAAGAGAACCAGATGGTGAATGTCCTCAATAAATGCTTTATAAAAGATTCCACAAAGGGTAAATGTAAATGCAAAAGTGGGGAGTGATGTGGGGGGCAGCATTTTTTGGCTGCAGCCCACAGCCTTGTATGATTCATGTAGTCTCAAGTTAAGAACATGAGAGTTGCCTTGCTGGATCAAACTCAAGTTCTAACTGGTCCAGCATTCTGCTTTCAGTTGTGGCCAGCTAGATGCCTCCGGGAAGTTTATAAGCTGGACATGAAAGCCATAGCTGATTTCTGTTGTTTGGCCCTCAGCACCTGGCATTCAGAAGAATATGGGGACTGAATATGGAGTTGCTGTTGCTAATAAAGGTAAAAGGTAAAGGACCCCTGAACGGTTAAGTCCAGTCAAAGGCAACTATACGGTTGTGGAGCTCATCTCACTTTCAGGCCAAAGGAGCCAGTGTTTGTCCACAGACAGCTTTCTAGGTCATGTGGTCAGCATAACTAGACCACTACTGGCACACGGAAACACCATTTACCTTCCCGCTGCAGTGGTACCAATTTATCTACTTGCACTTTGATGTGCTTTCGAACTGCTAGGTTGGCAGGAGCAGGGACCGAGCAATGGGAGCTCACCCAGTCGCGGGGATTCAAACTGCCGACCTTCTGATCGGCAAGCCCAAGAGGCTCAGTGGTTTAGACCACAGCACCACCCGCTCCCTTAGTTGTTGCTAATAGCCATAGACAGACCTATCCTTCATGACATTGTCCCATCCTTGCATAAAGCCAGTCTTAGTAAGTGCTAAATGCCATTGGTCTGAATCAAGTCTAAGGCTGAATACGCAACAGGTTGTCAATGCACATGTGACTTGCACATTTGGTCACATGGGTGCTTTCAACCAGTGCTTTTTCCCTTAAAAAATGTTTAGAGGTACTCTCATTTTCCTACTCATATTTAAACATTGCCCCTCAATGAGGCCAAACTTAGATTCACAAAATGTTTAAGGATATGTGTACCCTTGCGTACACCCAGAAAAAAAGCACTGCTTTCAACTGAACACTTCTCTCAATACTTCTGGCCTTAGTGGGCAGTATTTGATGGGATGTATTCGCACTGTGTATTGTTGTCCTCCTCCCCTCAGTTATTACTGCCCCACCCTACCTAAGTTCTGGAAACTACAGGTCCATTGTGGGCCCGTGTGCAAGTATTTGTTTACCTATGCACAGGGCCAATTCATTTTTTTTAATGCATATTTTTCAAAAGACCCAGTGTCCTTTCTCCAGGGTTTGCCTGAAGTTCTGTCCAGTTTCACAAAAAACGGTTCACAGATTTTGAAAGGGTTGTCTTCTCCACTCAATGCTGGAGATCATAAAGGGGGAGGGTGCTGTCGCACTCAGGTCCTGCTGGCAAGCTTCCCATATGCATGTGGTTGGCCACTGTGAGAACAGGATGCTGATCTGGTTGGGCCTTTGGCCTAATCCACAAGCACAACCCATCACAAACCCTTTATCTTCATTTTGTGAAGCTAAAATCCATGTGTCATGCTTCCTGGGTCCAGATTTCTGAGCCAAGTCTTTAGCACGGCTACGAATACTGTGATTTTACTAAGATGTTCCTGTCAAGACATATTCCTGAGCATTGCCTGATTTCTTTTTATTTTCTTTCGACACAGCTTGCAAACTGAAGAGATAAGAATACCAGTATTTCTATTTGACAGGCTACTCAGTACTACAATGAAATGTGGAAAGTTCTCCAGTGGCATAAGAAAGCTCTAATTCTTCCAGCAGGCCTTGTTCAAATCTGGGCCAAACACTTGGAGGACTTAATGCCGCAGTGACCATCTCCGCTGTAGATAATTTTGCAAAGCCTAGAGTGGCCGCGTAAAAAGCTATTTGGAAAGAACATCCTATCAAGCCTACATACACCCTGTGGGGCTTAAAGCTTTAATTGATTATTCTCTCTGATTAATTCATTAAAGCATTAATCCTGCCTTGCAGATAAGTACACAAACATTAAAAAAAAAATTAACAGCCCCCCGCTCCCCCAAAAGACATGCTATTTTGTCTGCCCACATACATGTTCCTGTGTGGCTCAGAGAGGCTTGCATGTTAGGTCTGCCAAGCTTCACTTCAGCAAGACATTCATACTCACCCCAGGCATGTCAGTAACTGGGCAGTTATATTAATTTCAAGATTTCTAAAAGGTTTTCAGTTAATTAGTGACTGTGGGGAGCTGAAACATAAGTGGTTGCAGAAGACAGCATGTTCTGCATTTCAGATACCCCAAGGAGAAAAAAATAATGTGTCTGCAGAAGCCGCCGCAGGCAGAGGCCCCTCATGGCAAAGACTTTTCCTACTCCAAAATCTGGGAAGGGCATTCCAACCCCATGCAAAGAATAAGCTCCTGTTATTAGTACTGAAATTTGTGCAAAGAGAAATTATCAGATTTACGGAGCACTTTTTAAATGGCTTTTCCATCACCCTTGCATCAGCTCTAGAAGGTAGATCACAAACATTCCCCAGTTACAATGGCATGAGCTTTCATACCCTACCGCCCACTTTACTGAATACTTTGTTATATTTGTTAGTCTTTAAGGTACTATAAAACTATCTGTCATTTGCCCAGGCAGGCACATTATGTGACCCGTGAGAGCAGCAAAATAACCAGACTGTACAACAGTGTTGGGATAAAATCAGGCCAAATCTTTATTGACAGCAGCAGGCAGGGCCAGAGTTCGCATCGTTTGGGTGCCAGGGTCTCAGCGTCAGTTCATCATTCCACAAGCCCCAGGTAAAGGCGTCCAGTGCTTATTGGGCAGAGAACGAGGCTTCCCAGATACCCTGGAGAAAATCTTACTTGCTTGCACAGCTGTCAAATCCACCTGGTTTAAAAGGCTTTTTAATCATCTGAAACTGACCAGCACACTATAACTCTGAGATATATTCCAGAAATGGGTATATCCTAGGCTACTCAATGAACTTTTTACAGTACAGCATATGCACCGCAGATGTTGGCAATGCTACGTTTTGCTACACACCCAGATCTCCAGACCTACAAGGAACGCATCCTGACGGTGGTATTGTCACCAGATTAAAATGATAACTGAAGAGCTAGCACTGACAAAAAGGAAGTGTACCACTTGCTTTACCACAAGGAAAATCTAACATGAAAGCAGCCTTTGCATTGCTGAACACCCCACCACCGAATTCCTAGCACGTGATCAGTCATTCTGATTTAATCATCAAAAGCAAGAATCCTGAAATACAGTGAGAAACATTTTCCTGCAGCATATCTTAAACTCAGCAGCCGCATGTCCACGAAGACCCAAAACTTTAAAGCTCATCAGAACTTCAAAGTTTTGAACAGTTTTGGGTCTTCTTGCTTGCTGGTTTTTGTTGGGGAGGGGGGTGGTTTTTAAAAAAGTACTATTCCACACTTCTGAGCCTCATTCATCAGTTACTTTTAACATGAAAGAAGAAAATTCAGTTTGATTTTTTTTCTCCCTATTCCCTGGGTTCGCAGTGTTCCTGTATTAAGAAGAGAGTGCAGTCATTCACACAAAAAATTATGTATGGAATATTTTATTGTAATGGCCAGCTCTGCTGCCTCTTAGCAATGAATGTAACAGAAAGGAAGAACCTAAAATCTCCTGGTATTTCTTGTTCGACAACCGTACTCTTAAAGGATATGTGCGTACATTTGCATGACCCATTCTATGTAAGCCAAGAGGTGTACAATAGAAAACTCAAATGATTTAAGTGTGTGCGTGTGAATGAAATCGAAGCTATTTTATTTATTTATTTGTTATTTAAAGCATTCTTACCCTGCTTTTCAGCTCAAAGGGCTCCCAGAGCGCTCATATAAGAGCAATAAAAAGAAGTCAGTCTCTTCCTACAGGCTTAAACCAGGGAACCAGACAGAGGGCCTTCTCAGTAGTGGCGCCCACCCTGTGGAACACCCTCCCTTCAGATGTGAAGGAAATAAGTAGCTATCCTATCTTTAAAAGACATCTGAAGACAGCCCTGTTCAGGGAAGCTTTTAATATTTAACGCTATATTGTTTTAAATACTTGATTGGGAGCTGCCCAGAGTGGCTAGGGAAACTCAGCCAGATGGGCGGGGTATAAATAATAAATTATTATTATTATTATTATTATTATTATTATTATTATTATTATCTAAAAGACACAACACAAAATGAAAAGGGACAAGGAGGGAAGAAAACAGATAACCTCAGGCACTGATATTCTCCTCACAACAATCCCATGAGGTAGGTTAGGCTGATAGATGATGACTGTCCCAAGATCACCCAGGGAGCTTCATGACTAAGTGGGAATTTGAACTTTGGACTCCCAGGTCCTAGTTCAACACTGTAACCATAACACTGCACTGGCTTTCTTTGTTAAATGTATGCCCCTACATTTCTGTTTTTAAAAATGTCCCAGCTGACTAGACATAAAAGCTGGCCACAGTAGAAATCCAGTCAGGAAAATAAGACTGGCCTAAATTGACTTGTATACAACAGAAGTATAGGCATCAGCTTGGTGTCTCTTGGGAGCGTGTTCCAAAGACAGGGGACCATCACCAAAAACATTTTGGTCCCAGTTTCCCCACTTCTAATCTTTGATGACCAGGGCACTAGGAACAGGCCCAGTGAGGAAGATCTAAGTGAATGGAAAGAAGGGGGTCCTAAGGAAAGGACAGAAATAATGTGCCCATGATGAAATTGCACTCTTGATGATACCATTGAGGCATCGAGCCCAAGGCCTTGTAATCTGACTAATAGTCAAGCTGTTTACTGACATTTTAGGAATATAACTCCATTATCCATGTTCAATTTCAAGTGAAGATCATCACCCCTCCCTCAGGACAAGTACGGACATAATTCATAGACTAGATATTAGCAGAAAGCGTGTTTCCTGTTGTGATGGCAAGTCTCAGTTGACTGAGCATGTACTTACCAGATGTGCACTTTGCCGCCTCTATTGCATCTGCAGAAAACAGCAGCAGGAGACTTTTTCAGGTGGTTCGCAATCTATCGGAACCACCTGCACCACCGGGGCCTGGTAGGGACCCCAAGATCTCTTGCAATGCTTTTGCAAAGTTTTTTGCAGATAAAAGTCGCTCAGATTCAGAAGGAGGTAGACTCCACCGTGGGAGCAGGACCGGGGTGAGAGAGTGCTAGAGTTCTGTCTAGTCCTCTTACATGGGAGCAATTCCAATCTGTTACCTCTGAGGATGTGGACAGGCTGCTTGGACAAGAGAAACCGACCACCTGTCTCCTTGATCCTTGCCCATCCTGGCTGATAAAAGTGAGCCGGGAAGGGCTGGGCGATGGGCTCTGCAGGGTGGTGAATGCTTCCCTCTGTGAGGGAGCCTTCCCAGACCTGCTGAAAGAGGCGGTCGTTAAACCACTTCTTAAAAAAGCATCTTTAGACCCAGCCAATTTGGCCAACTAACGCCCAGTCTCAAATTTACCATTCTTGGGCAAGGTGATTTAGCGGGTGGTTGCCAAACAACTCCAAGCAAGCCTGGAGGATGCGGACCATTTGGATCCCTTCCAATCGGGATTCAGGCCTCACCATGGGGCTGAAACTGCCTTGGTTGCACTGGTTGATGATCTCCGGCGGGCTAGGGACAAAGGTGAGAGCTGTTTCCTAGTTCTGCTGGATCTCTCAGCGGCCTTTGACACCATCAACCATAACATCCTTCTGGACCGACTAGAGGGGCTGGGAGCTGGGGGCACTGTTATACGGTGGTTCTGCTCCTTTCTCCTGGGCCGTGTTCAGAAAGTGGTGGTGGGGGATGAGTGTTCAGACCCCTGGGCCCTCACTTGTGGGGTGCCTCAGGGTTCCGTCCTCTCTCCCATGCTTTTTAACATCTATATGAAGCCACTGGGAGAGATCATCAGGGGGTTTGGACTGGGTGTCCATCAATATGCAGATGATACCCAGCTCTACCTCTCTTTCAAATCAGAACCAGTGAAGGCGGTGAAGGTCCTGTGTGAGTGCCTGGAGGTTGTTGGAGGATGGATGGCGGCTAACAGATTGAGGTTGAATCCTGACAAGACAGAAGTACTGTTTTGGGGGGACAGGGGGGCGGGTGTGGGGGATTCCCTGGTCCTGAATGGGGTAACTGTGCCCCTGAAGGACCAGGTGTGCAGCCTGGGAGTCATTTTGGACTCACAGCTGTCCATGGAGGCACAGGTTAATTCTGTGTCCAGGGCAGCTGTCTACCAGCTCCACCTGGTACGCAGGATAAGACCCTACCTGCCCGCGGACTGTCTTGCCAGAGTGGTGCATGCTCTAGTTATCTCCCGCTTGGACTACTGCAACGCACTGTATGTGGGGCTACCTTTGAAGGTGACCCAGAAACTGCAATTAATCCAGAATGCGGCAGCTAGACTGGTGACTGGGAGTGGCCGCCGGGACCACATAACACCGGTTCTGAGAGATCTGCATTGGCTCCCAGTACGTTTCCGAGCACAATTCAAAGTGTTGGTGCTGACCTTTAAAGCCCTAAACGGCCTCGGTCCTGTATACCTGAAGGAGTGTCTCCACCCCCATCGTTCAGCCCGGACACTGAGATCCAGCGCCGAGAGCCTTCTGGCGGTTCCCTCATTGCGAGAAGTAAGGTTACAGGGAACCAGGCAGAGGGCCTTCTCGGTAGTGGCGCCTGCCCTGTGGAACCCCCTCCCAGCAGATGTCAAAGCAATAAACAACTATTTTACTTTTAAAAGACAACTGAAGGCAGCCCTCTTTAGGGAAGTTTTTAATGTCTGATGCTGTACTGTTTTTAATATTCAGTTGGAAGCCGCCCAGAGTGGCTGGGGAAACCCAGCCAGATGGGCGGGGTATAAATAATAAATTATTATTATTATTATTATTATTATTATTATTATTATTATTATTATTATTATTATTAACTTCAAGGATCCATGGGGTTAACCTGTTCTGTTCTGCAGTGTGTAGGCTCTTTCCAGAAGCCAGCTCTCTCCAGCACCAGCTTCATCCAGCTTGACCAGCCAGTTTTCTAGAACAAGGCAAACACATTTGTTGATGCTAGATAATAATGGCAGGGTGTACCTCCCTGCTATCTTGGACTTGAGATGCTTGGGCAGTAAATTCAGGCATTGCCCTGCTGCAACAAATGCACTCATCCTTCCTCCGGGTCTGGCAAAACGGCTTGGTGGCATGCTGAACAAGCAGATGGGGATGCCCATCTTATATTTCTGTTGCATGAAGTTGGGTGGGAAATCCCAGCTCTGTGAGTAAACGAGGCTGGTCTTTGTGTTAGTCAGCTTCACATTTTAACATTAAAATGGATACTAACTATGGACTGGAAGAGGTATGATCCTGCAGAAGTCCTCTCTTAGAATCCTAGGCAGACCAAAAAAACAAACAAACCTGTCAATGACCTCTATAGATCTGTCATTGATTTAAAAAAAATCAATTTTCAGTTAGACACTTACATAATTGTATCATTCATTTAAAGTGCAATTCTGTAGGCCAGGAGTAAATCAAGTTCAATGGAACCTCCTCCCAGGGGCTGCAGTCCTATGCTTGGAAGCAAGTCCCATTGAATTCATTGGGACTTATTTCTGAGTAGAGATTTAATCTTTGTCCATGGAGTTTTCTTGGCAGGGATACTGGAGCGGCTTGCTGGTTCCTGCTTCAGGTGGATCATGTTCGGTCAAAACTCTCCACTATGACATGTCCATCTTGGGTGGCCCTGCATGGCATAGCTCATAGCTTCTCTGAGTTATTCAAGCTCCTTCACCATGGCAAGGCAGTGATCCATGAGTTTGACCAAGCTGCGGGAGGCAGTGGAAGACAGGAGTGCCTGGCGTGCTCTGGTCCATGGGGTCACGAAGAGTCGGACACAACTAAATGACTAAACAACAACAAGAGATTTAATCAATTGTACTCTTTGTATCCTCCCACCACCACGCACCCCGCCGTCGTATTGTAATTTATATGAGGCAGGGAACATGGGTTGCTGTTGTTGGAATTATTTATTGCTCTTATTGCTGCTTTTGTTATTGTTATGTTATCATCATCATCATTATTTCAAGCACATACTCTAGACTAATATAAAGCTCATGACATAATGTTATATTTCATTTCATTTTAAGTTAAATAACCATCTCAAACCCCAGCTTTGTAGTAAGGGAAGCCACTTGGCAGAGCTCCTGCTTCCACTTGACTTGCAGATCTGAATTGAAAGTCACCCTGGCCCCTTTCCTCTTACGTACAGAATCAGTAGCAGAGCTTTCAAGCCCAAATGTTTTATCTGGCCAACTCTCCGTGGGAAAGCATCTTGATAAAGTGGTAGATTCCCAGCACTTAGATCTCATCACTAACTTCCCTTGCAACAAACAGGTCAACTTTTTAAAAAGGGTGGGTTTCATAGCATTAGGAAGAGCCATGCACCCAGGGAAGGCACAAGCTGCTTGTGAAGGCAGAAACCATTCATTGTTGTTAATCTGCCGCAAGGCAAGCATTTGAAGATGCACGCTTTCCTCTTACCCAACTTTGGCTGCAAAAGGAAGATAGCAGGGTTTGCTGTTGCTGCAAGGGTAGCCAAAGTGAAGCCATTTTGGTGTGGTGGAATACAGCTCCCATTAGCCTTGGCCATTGGCTATCCTGGTTGGAGCTGATGGCAGTTGTAATCCATAACACCTAGAGGGCACCGTGGTACCTACTCCTATGCTAACAAATGCAACAGGCTACCCCAATGTAAGGGACGCAGGTGGCGCTGTGGGTTAAAGCCTCAGCGCCTAGGGCTTGCCGATCGAAAGGTCGGCGGTTCGAATCCCCATGGCGGGGTGCGCTCCCGCTGCTCGGTCCCAGCGCCTGCCAACCTAGCAGTTTGAAAGCACCTCCGGGTGCAAGTAGATAAATAGGGACCGCTTACCAGCGGGAAGGTAAACGGCGTTTCCGTGTGCGGCTCTGGCTCGCCAGAGCAGCGATGTCACGCTGGCCACGTGACCCGGAAGTGTCTCCGGACAGCGCTGGCCCCTGGCCTCTTAAGTGAGATGGGCGCACAACCCCAGAGTCTGTCAAGACTGGCCCGTACGGGCAGGGGTACCTTTACCTTTACCCCAATGTGGCATCCTCTGTGAAATGTTGAACTCTCATTATCCCTGGCCATTAGTCATGTTGGCTGGGGATGGTGGGAGTTGAAGTCCAAAATATCTGCAAGGCACCATGTTGGGAAAGTCTGGAATGCAGACTCCAAGTCATATGGTTCCAGGTGATTAGCCTATTTTACTTTGATAAGACATTGCTGCTCCTACACACTCCTACAGCTGACATGGTCAGAGCTATGAAAAACCAGACATTGCGCCTTGTGATAAACTGATATGATAACTTGATTACCAAGGATAAATAGCTGCTATGGGCTCAAGAACATGCCTTGCCATCTCACCTTTCCTTGAATTATTTGACTAGCCAAGGAGGCCTTAAGACTCAGTGCAGTTTGTCACATACAATCTGTTCTAGAAGTCTTGCAAGATCAGACTGCAGCCTCCAAATGATGTGTGTACTCCTTCTGACACTCTTTTGACCGCACATGAACTGTGTGTTCATGAATAATCCTCCTCAGACATACAGTCCTGAAGCCTCACACTAGTTTTCATTTCTCTGGAAAAGCTCATTTGAAAGTGGGAGACATCATACTTTGCTCACAAAGCCCACACAGATATGGAAGGAGCTACAAAATTAGGGAGACTCCCTTGGTGTGTCTCTGTGAAGTGGATTTCAGTTCATGAAAGCTGGTGCCATCATACATTTAATAATGTTTAAGCTGCTGCACAACTCAGTTGTGGATTCAACACCAGATATGACAAAAGATCTGTAGGTTTCAAAGATGTATTTTTCTTTGAATGAGATTTGTGCGCAGGGTCTGCTCTGATAGCTCACACAGAGCGAACTCTAAGTCTAAATCTGGTCTGCCAAAACCAAATTACACTGCATGGCATTACATATTATATAACCTTATATGGAAAAATGCATATAAAGCTTTAGCAGAGCAATTGTATCAATGTCCATTCAGAAGGAAGTCCCAGTGGGGCTTATTCCCAGAAAAAGATGTATAAGGTTGCTGCCTTATATAAATATGTAAAGAGAGGTAGAATGGATGTATACAGGGGCAAGGAATAGTACTGCAGCAGCAGACTCTACCCCTGACCACAAACATTCAGCAGAGTTTTATGAGCCACCTTGAAAGGCTTTGAGGTCAAAAGGCAGAATATAAATAAACAAGGGAATCAATCAAGGAATCCTTTTGCCAAGCATTCATACTTCTGGAAATAGCCTCAGAATAAATCACACACATAACAGTAAATTGGTGCCAGTGTACACAGTGTGAATAATTTATTGTGTCGTCGGGAAATGAAGTTTTGTGGCATGTGCAAGAGGGAGTGGATCACACCCTTATTTTGCACCCCAGCCTTTGCCAACCTGCAGAAGATTTGGACTCCAACCCCATCGTCATCCTCAGCTGCCACACCAGGTTAGCAAAGTCTCTTCTACACCTATTTGAACAATGAACTGGTTTGTTGAATGAGAAAGGTGCGTCAAGGACTTCCAGTATCTTTACAAGTCTACTCTTAATGAGTACACTTTATTTTATCTGGCATACGTTTTATTAATCTTTTCAAACACCTTAGACTGAAATTATACAAAGCCAAAACTATGGCTGCTCCAATATGTTGGCAATGCAGGCAAAGTAAAGTAATGCAGTTTGATTATTTATTTTTCAGAACATAAGGACAGCCCTGCTGGTTCAGACCAATGGCCTCTCTAGCCCAGTATCCTCTTTCTCACATCATCCAACCAGATGCCTCCAGGAAGCCCTCAAGCAGGCCATGTTGGTTGGGGTTGATGGGAGTTCCAACAACATCTGGAGGGCACAAGCTTGGGGGAGGCTGGCCTAGACTGGCCTGTGTATTCCCTCTGTGTGTTTTCTTTCCCACAAAGCAGGCTGCTCTTTAAACTCCTTGAAGTCTAAGAAGCATTTGAGATGTAGCTAGAGTAAAGTGCATGTCTCAGCAGCATCTCCCATTGGTATCTGAAACCAGAGAAGTCTAAAATAACATTTTGAGATTTCTATGGGAAACTTTATGAAAGGCAGAGGAGAGTGAAAAGCAAACCAAGCGGACCTGCATTCAGTTTTCCTGAAACTGAATAGCATCTCTTCAAGTGGAGTATGAGCGTGTCTATCCACTGAGTTTTTATTAAAACCAAGATGTTTCCTTTTTAAAAAGAATCTCAACTGATCTCTGAAAATTATTTCCACAACTAATACTATGTTTCTATCCATACACATACTGGACTGTCATTGTAGGAATTTTCATAACCACTGGATTAAGTTCCAAGGTTTTTGTTTTGGAAAAACATACTCTTGTAACATTTATTTTGGAAAATAAGCAATTTTTAAAAAAAAGGATTGCATTGGAGATCATATTGAGGGAAATGCCATAGGGCAACAGCTTATATGGATGAAGGCAAACCTTAGGAAGTTCTTCTCACAGGACTAAACTAGGAAGCTTGTAGCCTGGTCCTCACAAAATGGAAGGTCCAGTGTTGCAAGTTTTCATGTTACTCTTGAATATCCCACTCAATATGCTAATAAAAGCCCCTGGGATCTCTCTGGATGTTTTGTAACCACAGCTACAACGATCCAGATTTAAGGCCACGGTCCCTGAGGTCAACATAAGAACATCTACACTAGCACAATTAGACCAAAGGAACACAGAAAAATAATGGCAGTGTGCATTTGTTCTGGTAATTTTCTTTATGATATAACTTTCCCCCACTGTAATACTATTGTGCCTGGAGCTGGCAATAAAGCAGGGCCAGGAGTGAATATGGGAGAATAGACACCAAGAGTGGATACATTAGATCACAATTTTGATTAAAATGAATTTTCAGATTGATATGTCAGGAGTGCAGAAGTGATTCCTCAAGCCATTGCATCATATCTACTGCCAGTGGGGCCTCCCAGTGCCTCTCAGCTGAGTTGAAAGTGAACCATTACCCCCAGAACTCCTTGCTTGTTTGGCCATGGTTCAGAAGAGCCCTAATTCCCCACCACTTAGTGCATACATAGACGGCCACCTGTCCTGTGTTCAGGAATTGAAGGATATAATCTTTTCTTGTTTTCACGAATGGATGTATATACTATTTAGTATATATAGTCAAATTTAATTGTTTATAATAGCCACTCAGTGTGTTTAATCAGTGAGTTAGCTAAAAAAAGTTATAATTTCAGAGGAACCACCATGTTAAAGTGTTGCAATTGTGACACCTTGAAGACCAACATATATATATACTAAGAAATAAGCTGCACCTAAGTAGACTAGTATGGGACGCGGGTAGCACTGTGGGTTAAACCACAGAGCCTAGGACTTGCCGATCAGAAGGTCAGTGGTTCGAATCCCTGCGACAGGGTGAGCTCCCGTTGCTTGGTCCCTGCGCCTGCCAACCTAGCACCTCAAAGTGCAAGTAGATAAATAGGTACCACTCTGGCAGGAAGGTAAACGGCATTTCCGTGTGCTGCTCTGGTTCACCAGAAGTGGCTTAGTCATGCTGGCCACATGACCCGGAAGCTGTACGCCAGCTCCCTCGGCCAGTAAAGCGAGATGAGCGCTGCAACCCCAGAGTCGGCCACGACTGGACCTAATGGTCAGGGGTCCCTTTACCTTTAAGTAGACTAGTTCCTGGCAACTTATCCCATAATTAAATTTGTTAGATTTCAAGGTGCCTGAGTTTATAGGTATTCTTGAGGAATAATCACATTGTCTATTGACCTTTTAACTTTCCTAAATGGTGCTCCTGAGGAGGAGGTGTCCATTTATCACACCCAGGTCTTGTACATAGGAAGTGAGACTATCTGGTCCGGCTAGCTCAGAATTGTCTACACTGGCTGATGGCAGCTCTCTGGGGTTTCAGGCTGGGTTCTCTCTCATGCCTGTCTGGGGATGCTGGGGATTGAACCAGGGACCTTCTGCATTCAAAACAGGTGCTCTGCCACTGAGCTAGTAGTGTGGACATACAGGATTCAGGCAATTGGTAACAGGAACAGTCTCCAGGATCTAATTCCAGATGGAGCTTTCTTGTAGATGTTTTTGGCTCACATAGCAAGCCTCTACAGAAACATCAGGAGGACAAAGGAAGGCAGACAATTGCATAATTCCTGCTAGTCGTTGTTTCCATATATTGTACCATGGCACATTTCAGCAGTATTGACCTTCCCTCAAAGTAGTGCAGAGGAGCTTCTAACCAGTTTGGTTGGGGCAAACATGCAACATATGTGTGCATGTAGGTAAAGGTAAAGGGACCCCTGACCATTAGGTCCAGTCGTGGCCAACTCTGGGATTGCGGGGCTCATCTCGCTTTATTGGCTGAGGGAGCCGGCGTAGAGCTTCCGGGTCATGTGGCCAGCATGACTAAGCTGCTTCTGGCGAACCAGAGCAGCACACGGAAATGCTGTTTACCTTCCCACCGGAGCGGTACCTATTTATCTACTTGCACTTTGACATGCTTTCGAACTACTAGGTTGGCAGGAGCAGGGACCGATCAATAGGAGCTCACCCCGTCACAGGGATTTGAACCACCGACCTTCCGATCGGCAAGCAGTAGGCTCAGTGGTTTAACCCACAGCGCCACCCACGTCCTTTCAGTGTGTGCATGTACACACACACAAATGGACAAAAAAAATTCAAAAGTGTGATCTTTTAATTTAGAAAGAAAAATGTCACTACTATAAATCTTTCATCTTGGATTGCTCATATTTTGTGGAGGCTGAAATATTTCCTTTTGAAAGGTGGTGACATTTCCATAATCTACCAATGCAACCTTTTAAATAGCAAATAACATGCTCAAAATGTCTGTGGCTGCTGCCATAATTCTGCATCAGCTGATGCTGAATCAGTATCCTCAAAGAGATGCATTTTCTAAGCGCAATATGAAGTTTCACTCACACACAGCTACTATGAATGTTGATGGGTGTCGTGCAGCACAAAATCAATTACGCACTTCACAACATGCTGTGGTTTATATGGCTGGCTTGATACTTGACATAGAAGTATTTGGACACAGCATTGAGGACCTGTTTTGCTTGTTATATCAGGCACAAGTATTCCAGTGATCTCAGTCTTATGGTCTTTTGGGATTTTGATAACTTAACCCAGGGATAGGCAAACTCGGCCCTCCAGATGTTTTGGGACTACAACTCCCATCATCCCTAGCTAACAGGGCCAGTGGTCAGGGATGATAGGAACTGTAGTCTCAAAATATCTGGAGGGCCGAGTTTGCCTATGCCTGATTTAATCCTTATGTTGTTTAGATGGGTAGAAATTGTGCCAGTCTGAGTGGAAAAACTTTGAGAATTCTCCACTGCACTTCCGAAAGGGACTGCAACACAGCAGAGGCCCCAGGTGTGACCTAGCAGGTGATGGGTCTATCCTCAGACCACTTAGTTATGCCAGCCTGGAGCCAGCATAGTAAAATAAAAGGAATACCTGCTCCCCACCTTCTACCTTGGCCAGCAGTAGATCCTCTGATCTGCTTCTCCACAGCTCAAGTTAGGATCGCTCTGCTATTTTGACTACACTTTCTGCCTTTGGTCCTCCAGATGTTGCTGAACTACAACTCCCATCTGTCCTAGCAGGCCTGGCCAATGGTCAGGGATGGTGGGAGTTGTCGTTCAGCAACATCTGGAGGGCCTAAAGCTCCCCACACCTGGTTTACTGCAAAGAAAAATGCCTGCACCACTCTTGGTCACCTTGCAAACAATAAGGCAAGTTCAAAACCTGCACCTACAGAAATTCTGAAGAAATTCTAAAGTGCCGTGAGAATGAGGCAGAAATAGAGATACCTCTTTTGCAGGGGAAGCAAGCTTTTGAGAAATTGGAGGACACATTTCTGGTGCAGCACCAGTTAATATTATTCCAATAGGAGTTGTATGTATTCTTTTGCCTAAAGTGTGTGAAGAAATCACAGTCATCCTTTGGATGAAGGCCTTGGGCCAAATTTTAATCTCCATTTTGAACCTGGCTCACTTTGTTGCTTCTGGATTACTTTAGAATAGATTCATCATCTGGTGACCTGCACTAGGGCTGATGGATGACATCTGTATAGGTCACTTGGATCATCTGCCAGCATGGTGTTTTCGCTGCTAAAACAGATGTCATTTTCTGCATTTCCAGGAAATTTCATAGCGTCTTCTTCTCCCTCGGCAGCCACTCTGAATAGTTTAATACAGGTTTCTTTTTCTTTCTTTCTTTACTATGGTGATACTGCATGATTCTTCACCCTTTTCATGAGCAACTCTACAAACCAAAATAACTATGCCACCAATTCAGATCCTGAAATTATCCCAGCAAGGGAATGTATATTTCCCATACAGCCAAGGAACAGAGGAGTAAGGCTCAGACATGTACGTTTAGTGCTCTTTGATTAATCACAATATGAGATCCCAGTTTGTGAAGCTGGACTGTGAGGGTTCATGAAGGACAGAATTTGGGTCTATTATAAAGGACGCATAATAGGACTCCCCAGGGTGCATCTGTTGCTGGCATGAGCAGCTGGAGTCCTAAAATTTCTTGGCATTTGAAAGCAGGTCACTGATTCTTCAGCTGATAATAGACTAGACAAAATTCAGGGCTTTTCCACCTTTTGCCCCATCCTTTTCTAGGCACAGGTCCACACTTTAAAGCTCTGTGTCCTAGCTCTCTTCTCTTTTTGCCCAGGTGCTTCCCCTGTGAAAATCTGCTCTTTAATGCTGAATCGTAACAAATGGCAGTTTGGATTTTCTGTGGATCGTCATTTGCTCCGATTCAGAGCTAAAGAGCTTTCATGGGGAAAAGGAAGTCTGGATGAGCCCTCATTCTATTGAACAAACCCTGGAAGAATGATGAAAGCAAAAGTAGCTTTTCTTCTCCATGGTCCACTTTGTGGTTGTGTGTGGCTAGGCTCCCTCTTCAAACCACAGAAAAACTTCATAACATCTCATCTCATCTCGTACCGTACCGTACCATCTCATCCCATACCATGCCATACTATACCATGTAGGGATGCGGGTGGTGCTGTGGTCTAAACGACTGAACCTCTTGGGCTTGCCGATCAGAAGGTCGGCAGTTCAAATCCCCATGACGGGATGAGCTCTTGTTGCTCTGTCCCAGTTTCTGCCAACCTAGCAGTTTGAAAGCACACCAGTAGATAAATAGGTACTGCTGTGGCAGGAAGGTAAACAGTGTTTCCGTGCGCTCTGGCTTACGTCACTGTGTCCCGTTGTGCCAGAAGTAGTTTAGTCATGCTGGCCACATGACCTGGAAAGCTGTCTGTGGACAAACGCCGGCTCCCCTGGCCTGAAAGCGAGATGAGCTCCGCAACCCCATAGTCGCCTTTGACTGGACTTAACCATCCAGGGGTCCTTTACCTTTACCTTACCTTTTACCATACCATACCATACCATACCATACCATACCATACCTTACTATGTTATTTGATTGATTGTTTGTTTGTTTGTATTATTTAGAATATTCATATTCCACTTTTCAACAAAATGTTCTCAAGGCAATCTACAAGGTAGCATGCAAATATTTTTCAATAAAGTGATTTACATTCATGGCAGAAATGAGATTTTCTTAACAACAACAGAAGCAACAACAACAGTAATAATAATTATATGTGAACATCCAGTGAGTCTGAATTGTTGGAATATTCAGGTCAGATAAAGGAAAGTACTTCTTCACACAGCTTATAATTACACTATGGAACTCCCTCCCTTAGAAGGCAGTGATGGCACCAATTTAGATGGCTTCAAAAGAGGACTGGACAAATTTGTGGAGGAGAGGGCTATCGATGCCACTAGCCATGTTTTACTCTAGTTTGAGGCAGCGATGCTTCAGAATACCAGTTGCTGGAAACCACTGGAGCTGAGAATGCTCAAATCCTGGTTGCAGGTTTCCCCCAGGCATCTAGCTGGCCACTTTGAGAACAGGATGCTAGACTAGATGGGTCATTGGCCTGACTCAGCAGGCTCTTATGTTCTTACATTTCAGTTTGAACCCTCCCCTGTGTGTGTTTAACTTGCCACAGGATCTTATCCCCACAGCCAATCTCTCCATTCCTCGCAGCTAAATGCAAATGACATAGGTGAAGCATCACAACTTGCCAGCACAGCGGCTTCCCTCAAGCAAAAAAAGAAAAAGGTTGTTTGGGCCAACAAGGTCACGGAAACCTACATATATATACATCTCCTGTAAATGAGTCTGCACTTCAGACACACTCCTCTGTTCCTTCAGGCACAAATAAAATGAAAGCACATTTCACAGCAGTGCAGGAGAACATTTATCAGAGAGTAAAGTAGTACAGGGCGGCATCGCTTTATCACTTAAGGTGATGAGAGCGACAGGCAGGAAGAAGGGAATTTAAAAGCATGGGAATATCGACAGTATTGACCTACTTTTGAATCAGTTGTTTTTAAACACTCTGATAGGCTCCAGGGAATGCTTTGACATCACTGGAACAACTGTGATTGGCCAAGAGCAGCTGAGATTCCAAAACACCACATATGCTTGTACCCAAAGGTACTTTGCTGTGCAATTGAGTTTATTAGCGAAATGTCACACTGAGAGAAATAAGCAAATGTTAATTAGACCAGATGTTGAATATTTATCTTTCTTCTCTGGATCCTAGGAATCTCCATGAAGAAGCTCTAAGCCACCTGTGGTGAGAAATAATATTTAGGCCTTTTTTCACTTCCACACAGGCTTTAGGGATATTCTCTCTTTCTGCAATGTATGCCTCCTTCTCCTGAATCACCCCGAGAACAGTAAATGTCATACTCATGGCTGCTGAAGTAACTGATTCACCTTTATCAGAAGCTCAGAGGATGTTAGTACAAGTACTTAAGCGTTATTATTCTAGAATATTCTCCATTGTCTGTGTCAGGTATTGCTGAAATGCAGCTATAATCCCAGTAACCTGCACAAGAAGGAGAAGGAGAAGAAAAATTATTAGATGGAGTGTTGCTGCCTATGGATGAAATTATACCGGGCAAAATCCTGCACTGTACATTATGTATTTAATTTATTTTGAAATATTTATGAATTGCTCAAAATCATAGATCTCAGGGCAGTTTTCCAACAGAATAAAATAAAGAAGAACACACGCTACAAATAAATCAGTAGAGTATTAAAAGTGCTCAGGTAAAACTGACATTTCTGAATTGCTTGCTGAAAGAAAGATGTTTTCATGACATGCTGAAATCCATAGGATGTCAGTATCTGCCTCTCCTCCTCTGGAAGGCTGTTCCATATGCACATAGTGGAACAATATCGGGCACCGTTGAAGCCAGTAGAGTCTGGCGCATTGGGGTAAATGTGGCATTCTCACTGTCCCAACAACTTAAGGGCTGGTGCTATCATTTGGCCAACACTGCAATTCTATAATTCTATGATGGGGGGAAGCAGTAAGATCCCTTTCCCAGTCTGGTTCAACCACTCCTTGTACTTGTTATTTGGTTTTTAAAGAGCCATATGAGGGCAAATAACTAGTTTCTCCCTGAGACAACAAAGAAGACAGCCATCTCTGCTCCCCACCCTAAGTAGTGCTGTGGTTATCAGCAAGTCTATTAAAATCTCCAGAGTGGCTTCAGGGAGAAGCATCAGTGGTTTTAGATGCAGTTAAAAGTACAGACAACCACCTAGTTTGGAGTTCTCTTGTCTTCAGATAGGATTGATTCTTATTCTCTGCCCACCTGGGAGTTTTATATATCACCAGGAAGTGAAAAGCAGAACCAATGTATGCCACAGCCCAATTTGTCTGTGGCAAATTATCTCACTTGGGGATGTGGGGTGGGAAAGCATTTATCCTGTGTGCCTGCTGCTATTTTTCAGGCTATTTGTGATTACAGGAACAGGAACACTTCTGGTTTCGGCCTATTCCCCTTGAATTTTTAACAACGTGACTGTATGTCTATTACTACCTGCATTCTCAGTATTCTCATTATATTTTTAGAAGAAAAAGAAAAAGAAAAGGTGAGGTGAGGTGAGGTGTAATATCCATCAGGCTCCTGTGACACCACCCATGTTTTGAGATAGCTTGTCCTCTTTCCTGGTGCCTGAGCCCTCCTTTTCTTTTGTTTAAGGGTAAAGGTACCCCTGCCCGTACGGGCCAGTCGTGTCCGACTCTAGGGTTGTGCGCCCATCTCACTTAAGAGGCCGGGGGCCAGCGCTGTCCGGAGACACTTTCGGGTCACGTGGCCAGCGTGATGAAGCTGCTCTAGTGAGCCAGCACCAGCGCAGCACACAGAAACACCGTTTACCTTCCTGCTGGTAAGCGGTCCCTATTTATCTACTTGCACCCGGGGGTGCTTTCGAACTGCTAGGTTGGCAGGAGCTGGGACCGAACGAAGGGAGCTCACCCCGCCGTGGGGATTCGAACCGCCGACCATGTGATCGGCAAGCCCTAGGTGCTGAGGTTTTACCCACAGCGCCACCTGCGTAAACAAGTCAGAACTTGTTTACTCAGGTACAAAAACAAATGCAGAATAATCAGTCAATTGGTTTTAGATTATTAAATCCTATAATTGGTAAGATTAAACAAAGGGCATGCTCCCCATTGCTCCTGGCACCATGGAAAACTGTTAAAGTTTTTCATCTTGCTTCCTTGTCCTGGGTGGATAGTTGTCGTCGTCGTCGTCCCCCCCACACACACACTTTCAATCACGTGATTGGTTTTATATGCATCTCATAATTGGCCCCTCACAGCCATTGCTGTGGCACAACATTCATTGTTGGATGTGTGCCAGTGTGGAAGAAAAACAAATATGGATCATCTTATGCAACCCTATGCTCACTCATCTGGGAGTAAATCGCACTTAATCTAGTGGGGTTTACTTCTGAGTAGATGCAAAGAGTATTCCACTGTGAGGCAACTTTCAGTCAAATGCTACTTGTGAGAATTCCACAAAATTTTATTTCCCATTAAGCACTTTTAATTGGCAATGATTAGACACTGTGGGCAGCATTGCCACCTGAGAAACTCCAAAATAAAGGAACACGTTGAGAGGCCGTTAAATAATGGCATATTGTGAATGTCAGAAAGCTAATGGTACTTCATTAGATACCTTTTGCAGTTATGGAGCATCACACCTTGAACAACTTCTTCTTCTTTGGCGATCACTCATAGCTGAGTAAGATTGTCTTCCATAAACATGGTTTTAACAGTGAGTCCGTAAGTGACTGTGGAGGCCAATTCTGTATCCACACGTCCTTCCACAGTAGGAACATAGGTTTCCAGGTGGGAGTTGATCACAGTGAGGGTTTGCCAAGCATGTCTTCCTCTTAGCACATTACTCCCTTTTGTCTTCAAAGTCCATGACACCTTTGGCAAAGGCTGTTCTTCTCTGCACTCGCAGAGCTCAGGTGATGCTGGATTTTGGCATCAATGTCAGCCCTTGTGGAAAGATAACTGCCAAGGTAGGAGAAGAGATCAACACTTTCCTATGTTACACCATTGAGCTGGACCTAAGGAACTGGTGGCAAGTCACATCAAGGCAATTTCACACAGGTTGAATCGGAGAACTCCTCCGCAATCTGAAATTTCTGGCTTTGTGCCTTTACAAAGTACCTTGACTCTTTTCAGAATGATTGCCTCCTCATTGCCTCCTCATTGCTTTCGGCTCCTTTGTCTTGCACACATTATGAAAGGCTTTCAGATCATTCAATTCCATGGCATCTTGGAAATTCTTTATCAGTGTGCTGCTTTTAAGTCTCTCACTCTCAGTCCTGACCTTGGCATAATTCAGGTGTCTCTGTTGGGTCTGTGGATAAGCAGCTGCATTCACTTTGGAGAGAATAATACAATGTGCAGCAGCAAAGGGATTGGTCCAGCTCTTATGAAGACTCATCAGCTATAATGAAATCCTGATTTTTATTTTTATTTTTATTCTTGATTTTTGCAGCTTTCCATTACAAAGAGCAGATCTGTTGCTGTGCACCATTTCTTGCATCCGAGCCAGGAAGGGACGTCTGTGTTCTGCCATAATGTATTCTATCTAAATGGCACCAGAAATTAGGCTGATCTTATTGTACTATCTGGAGTCTTTGTTTTAGAGATCGTGTGAAACCTTTCTCCCCACTATTATTTCCCAATGATTTCTTCAGTTTGAGGGAAAGCAAGTGGCTTTACTCAAAGTAGCCCCAGTGGATGCTTCCCTGATTTAATCTCAATATCTCCCTAACCATTCTGATAATGGAGATGATAGCACATCACCAGTATTAAAATACTCTTGAGGCCTGTTATCAGCACCCACAACGATTCTGTGGATAAGTCTGTGGAGTTCCCTTTGGGGATTTCTAGCTTGCTGGACTCAATGCCCTCTTTGACGTACAGAGTGGCATCACCTCCAGTGCTGCTTTTGCTATAGAGATGATATCCAGAGATACATGTGTCCCACTGGTTCTCTGCTTTTCTACCAGGTTTCCATTCTGCTTACTATATCAATGTCTTCTAAGACCAAGCACTTCAGTTCATCCACCTTAGCTCAGAGGCATCTAGCCTTAGCATATAAACCAGCAGGCAAACTCAGCCGTCCAGATGTTTTAGGACTACAATTCCCATCATCCCTGACCACTGGTCCTGTTAGCTAGGGATTATGGGAATTGTAGTCCCAAACATCTGGAGGGCCGGAGTTTGCCTATCCCTGGATTGTTTGTTGTTGTTTAGTCATTTAGTCGTGTCCGACTCTTCATGACCCCATGGACCAGAGCACGCCTGGCACTCCTGTCTTCCACTACCTCCCACAGTTTGGTCAAACTCATGCTGGTAGCTTTGAGAACAGTATCCTGATATAAACACTTGTGTAGTGTCTCTCTCTTCAAATGTCTTGGGCACTTGAACTGCTATCCTCTGCTTCTGCATTTAAATTTCCATCCATTTTATCATCTTCATCCCAAGGGGGAAATTGTTCCAAACCTGACCCACCTCACAACTCCCCAACGATGGCAAAAACCGTGCGCACAAAAATTGCAAGGGAATAACTTCTACTAAATTACAATCAACTTTTCTTCAAGTGAAACACTTATTTTATTCCCCAAAATAAATTTTAAAAATGCCACAGCAATTTGGTGACATTTAACTTTTATTGCTAGAAATTATAACGCAGATAATATTTAATGGCTTGCAGATTGGCTTCTTGGCAAAGGATAAATCTCTGATACATAGTCTGGAATTATATGTCATAGTGCTGGAATATTTTGTTTTGTACAGTGTTACATTAACCCCCTTAATATTATCCAACAAAGAACTCACATAATACTATTTTATTTCTTATACCCTTTCCATCTGACTGGGCTGCCCCAGCCACTCTGGGTGGCTTCCAACAAAAATACAAAATAAAAAATTAAAAGCTTCCCAAAACAGGGCTGCCTTCAGATGTCAATGAAAAATTGTATAGTTGTTTAACACTTTTACATGTGCCAGGAGGGGATTTCACAGGTTGGGTGTTACTACTGAAAAGCCCTTTTGCCTAGTTCCCTGTAATTTCATATCTCACAGTGAGGGAACTCTTATGCAAAATGGAAGGGACAAAACAGAAGCTGCAAACATCATGAATGTTGCACACCATAATATTCTGATGGGATTAAAGGAGCATCTGAGCCTTATTTGGGGATTCAATGAGAACATGAGGGAAGCATGAAGCATGCAGGGTAGGGCGGTTCCTAAAAAACATTTTTTTGAAAATACCTGCTCCAAAGGTCTTATCTTACTACACTAGGGATTATATAGCTTTATCTGAAATTTCATGCACATCAGTTAATATCTTGACCCTCCTCCATGAAAATAGCTGTTTACTTGGCCTTTTTCCTATGTCGTGAAAGCTGAAATTTCAATTCAGTGGAGCAGTGGTTACTTTGATTTGAGTATAACTGTAAGCTGTTTATCACTGTTGTTATTATCATTGTTATTATTATTGTCATTGGTTTTTATTGATTTATTGGTTTGTTTGTTGCTTGTATAGTATATCTTGTTTTTTAATGTTTTATGTTTTGCTGTGTTTTATATGTTGTAAGCTGCCCAGAGTGGCTGGGGAAACCCAGCCAGATAAGCAGGATATAAATTTATAATAATGATGATGATGATGATGATGATGATGTATTATTATTATTATTATTATTCAGAGGTATGAGTGCTGCGTCTGCTTCCAGCATCGCCATACATGCTGGCTGCGCTCCTCACCTGCACTGACTGTGGAGTTCTGAAAGGGGATTCTAAGCTAAGAAGTCTCACCATGATCCCCTCTGTTATGATTATGGCTCCTGAACACAGGAAGGATTCCAAGGCCGTTTGTGAAGAAGCCCCCTTCACACCTTCCACCCAGCAAGCAAAGGTCTCGGGCTACAGCCAGCAGGGACAAGGCTAGATTGCACAGCCCCACTATTCCCTCAACACATCTTCAGACAAGGGCCTAAATAGGAATCTAGGAGCTGGGTTACCGTGAGATGAATTTGACGCTGTTTGGAACAAGGCGGTGGTGATATGTAGAAAGATAGCAAAAGGTTGCCTAAGGGTTGCTTGTTTGATGTGGTTGTGCCGTGTCAGCAGAGGGCAAAAGTTGTTATCCATCATCACTGTGATGAGTTTTTATGCTCATTACAACTACTACCGGGTGACTGGTGTGCTTTGCTGTTCCGAGCCCAAGTGTCATGCTGAGGAGGGCTGCACTGAGGAGAAATGGTGGGAGCCGCCCCCTCCCCCTGCTCCTGAATCTTCTCAGAAGCAGGAGGACAGTATAGCTTTGGAACAGTGGTTTGCAGAGGGACACAGTTCAGAAGGCAGAAGCTGGGAAGTACTGGATGGGGAACAGCTAAGAGAAGAAGCACTGGGGGGCAGAGAGTTAACAGATTCACTGTCTCTGGAAAGCATTCCTTCGCCCAGCCCAAGGACAAGAAGAGCTGATAAGGTGGCAGCACAGAAATTACGAGCTCAGGTTACGAGACGCAGTAGTGACATGGATGACTAGGGAGGAAGCGAGTGGTACCCTTAATTGGGAGCACCGCCATTCCTGTGAAATGGATTCTTTGTCTCTCGCTGTGATCATTAACGTTTCTAACATTTCTAACATTTCTTGGTAACAAGACTCCTTTTCCTTTGTTCTGCTTATCTACTGCCAAGGGGCAAGGAAGCCAATTCCCTGAAGCCTGACACCAAGAGACTGTGCGTTGTGAAGGGTGGCTGTGGAACAGCAACAACCCCCGAGCACACAGATGCTTTCTGGCCTTTGTCGAAGTCAGCAGTGAGAAAGCCTCACTCAGATCCAATATCCTAGATGTAATTTGTTTGCTACATTTGCACCGCACCCTTTCTCAAAGGAGCACAGGGTGGTGCCTACGGTATCACAAGCTGCCTCCAAAGGTTAGTGTGACCGTTTTCTGGAATCAGTGAGAGTCGCTTGTGCAGCTCATAAGAACAAAGTGACATTCCATTAGGCACCAAAGCACGCCGTCACCTGACAGTTTTATAAAGTGGTTCCCTGGCACTGAAATATATTCACTGGGGAATGAATGGGAGGGTGTGAGGCATGCACGATTGGCTCATAGTTCAGGATCCTGGAAAGAGCCAAGAATGAGCCTAAATGTACACATTCCAGTTCCATCAAGGTCCAACTCAAAACGTGTTTGGAGTTAGGACTGGAGTGCAGTCTAATCGCAGCATGTTGAAATTAGAGATTGGAGATTAGAGATGTCTTAGAACCTGTTGAAACGTTCTGTCTGGGATTTAGTGACACAGAGACAGTGATGTTTTGCAGCTCACCCATCAATACAGTGCAGATATGAAAAGTGCCCTGTTAAGCAACATTCCTCACCAAAGTCTCTATTCTATCTGTAGTATATTTTGAGCTACAATTTACATCAGCCACAAATAAGGATGGGCAAATCTGTTGATTTCAGTTTCTCTCAGTTTTTCATTTTCCCAGTCTCGTTCAGTTCTCTACATTTCCACATCAGTTTGCTAATAAAAATTTAAAAACTAGTTCAAATGAAAATTCAGTAGCATTTTAGTATGAATTTCTCCCAAGACACCCATTTTCGTCTGCAATTTTTCCTGATGCACACATTTGTGCCAAGTATTTTCCCCTTATATGAGGCATTTTTGTATGCTATTTTCACTAATGCATGTACTATTTTGCACATTTGTTTAGTTGTGTCCGACTCTTCGTGACCCCATGGACCAAAGCACGCCAGGCACTCCTGTCTTCACTATTTTGCACACTTCACCCTAATACAAGCATTTTTTTAAAATACAATGTTTGGCTAAAGAGCAACATTGCAAAATTCTGAGAAGTATGAATTTTAACTGATTGCAATATTTGCAATATTACAAATGAGCCATAGACACTGGATTAGAAGGAATCAGCTTTACTTAGCAGCATACTGCTACCAAACCATATACAAGACTAAAACTAGTCAGATATTAGCTTTCTTTCCTTGCTGGTCGCTCCCAGAACTGATCCCCTGCTTGCATAGTTGTCTAATTCTTCCTGCTCACATGGTGTTCTGTATTTCAGAGTAGAATAGCTTCTTCCATCCCAATGCCAGAAAACCCCTCTTTCAAATCTCACTCCCTCATGCAACTTTCCCTCAGCATCAGCACAGCCCCATTGTTCCCCATCAGGAGATCGGGTTAAATATATTGGTCTATTTTGCAGAATTGTTATTTGCATGATCGTTTAAATAACGTGTGTGAAGTGCTTTGAGCAACTCAAACTACAACACGTAGTTGCTAAGCAGTAACATTATGATCATTATTGTTAGGTAGAACATGATTCAGCTGCGGTCAAGAAATATTAAACCCCTTTGATTTCAATGAATCTTGGCTGCAATCCAATACAGTGCTACCTCGGGTTAAGTACTTAATTTGTTCCGGAGGTCCGTACTTAACCTGAAACTGTTCTTAAACTGAAGCACTACTTTAGCTAATGGGGCCTCCTGCTGCCGTCGCGCTGCTGGAGCCCGATTTCTGTTCTCATCATGAAGCAAAGTTCTTAACCTGAAGCACTATTTCTGGGTTAGCGGAGTCTGTAACCTGAAGTGTCTGTAACCTGAAGCATATGTAACCTGAGGTACCACTGTACACACTCATCTGGGAGTAAACATTTCAGTGGGACTTACCTGTGAGCCAATATACATACAATTGCACTGTTAGGCATATGGTTAACTTTCCCAACAAAATCAATACACTTTAAAGGTGATTAGCTTTGGCAGGATTGGGCCTTTTTATATATATAGCATAAGTGCTTTACATCTTACATTTTGCATTTCAAGAGATCTTACATTTTATTTCAGCCTAGGTTCATTTGTCCATTTTTCTATGCAAACACTGGTGGTGTTGTGACAACACCTTCTATTCTGAGGGCAATTTTATTTCCAAAAGTGACTGTGGGATTGATTAAATGACTATAAATAAATGTACATGCATAGCCTTGCATATCAAGATATATTTTCAAGAGGCTTGTGTTTGGCTTTTAGATGTTCAAGCAAATACACATTTTTTATGTGAAACTGGGTTCTGACTGCAAACTTGGGCATGGAGAGACTGGTCACATTTATCTCCTGCAGCTCAATGGGAAGTTGCTAGAATGTGAAGATAATTTGTAATGGGGCAAAGAAAGGCCAAAACCAGTCACAATTAATAATATGATCTAGTCCGGTGTTTAGTTTGATGCAGACTTCCCTAGGGATGCACAGGCAGTTGCCAGGCTGGGCATGAGATGATCACTAACCTCTCCAAGCATTCATGTCCACCAGCCCAGAAGACAACACCTCCCTCAAGTGTTGTAAATCAGTGTGTTCCAAGAAATTATGTGCCTCATCCTTTGTAATAGGGGCCAGTGGAACAATCCATTGTCTTTGCAGCATGACTGTCTACCAGCATGGTTAGATACACCATATGGGGATTTCTGGGCCACCCAGTAGGTTAATCATAATGAATTATATGATGCTACAGTGTAGCTTCAGAGCTACAAAGCCCTTCTGGTTTACACCAAGTAGGAAGGGTTCATCAAGTCTAGATTAAAACATAGTCTCTTGAGTTCCACTCAACGTTTTTCCATTAATTTAATTAAAAATAAATAATGAAGGAAATACATTAAACAACACCAAAATATCAAACTCTGAAAAATGTTTTTGAAAAGCACAATCGCACAATCTTGAGAGTGAATATAGAACAGCTAGCTATGACCTAAATGCCCCTTCTATTATGAATTCAGTAGGTGAATTCATCTTGCAATCTTATCCCCACCCCACAACCAACAAGATGAAGGTAGTAAGTCTGACCCATTAGGATTATCTGTAAGGATTCCTAGAGCTCATATCTCATGAGAACACTATGTTCCATAAATGCTAAGTATTGTCATTAAAGGAAAGCATACATAAGTGCAAAAGGGAGGACACTTGAATCATAGAAGGGATTATGAAGACTATCAATTTAAAGGTAAAGGTAAAGGGACCCCTGACCATTAGGTCCAGTCGTGACCAACTCTGGGGTTGCGGCGCTCATCTCGCTTTATTGGCCGAGGGAGCCAGCATACAGCTTCCTGGTCATGTGGCCAGCATGGCTAAGCCGCTTCTGGCGAACCAGAGCAGCGCACAGAAACGCTGTTTACCTTCCCGCCGGAGCGGTACCTATTTATCTACTTGCACTTTGACGTGTTTTCGAACTGCTAGGTTGGCAGGAGCAGGGACCAAGCAACAGGAGCTCACCCCGTCGTGGGGATTCGAATCACCGACCTTCGGATCGGCAAGTACTAAGCTCTGTGGTTTAACCCACAGCGCCACCCGCGTCCCCGAACCTGCGTCCCCGAACCTGCAACCTTGGCATTATCAGCACCATGCTCTAACCAGCTGCCCTCTCCAAACCTGCATCTCTTCTTTCTGCACAGCCTGTTAAACTTTTAAATTAACCTACAACAGCAAGCTGGGTGATTATCCTCTGCTATTCAATGAGAGCACACCATTCTGAATGGCTAGGGCATCTTAGAGGAAACTGCTGAAGTGCGTAAGATTGGACACACTTCAGAACTCTCACTTCATAAAAGGACATGACAGCTGGGCTCTCTGACCTGCTCCACAGCCTACTTACTCAAAACCAGCCCTTGGCAGACTCAATTAAATATCATTTTAGGGTCTATTTAAACAAAACATTACTTTGAGTTAAATATCCTGAAGCAAGCGATGTGACCTCCAGCCCAGCTTCAAATGATTAGGATGAAACTGATTTCAGGCAAGCAAAGTCATTTGCTTCATTAGGAACATTTCTTGCTTTCATGGTAGAATGCACATCTGCAATGAATGACATACACTTTGCATGCTTAATGAATATAGGTGCAGACGGAGGATGGGAATGTGTCAATCGACCATGAATTATGATTATGCTCAAGCAAAAACGAGAGCAACTGGAGCTCCTTTATTATGACTAGCAAGCAAAGAGGAGTCTGGGCCAATTGTGATGGGTTGGATTTCAAAACTCTCTGAACAAATATTGCATCACAATGACTGAGGCAATCAGTTTCCTTTTGGCTCAACCTGTTTCCTACATCTGACAATCCTCAAAGCATAAGGCTGCATTTATCGGATTAATGCGACTCCTCTCTTCCAAAACGGCAGTGTCGTGAGATAATGTTAGGCAGATTAAAAAGAAGACAGCCACCTTGCACTCCTTACTTAACTAAAGAAATCTCAACTAGGAGGAACAGGGCACATGAGTGTAAAAGGGATTTATTATCTTAAGTGTTTTGAGTTTTGGAAATCCATCCAGGTTTTTGTTTTCTTTTACATGACTGGTTTTTGAACAAATGGGATCACGTTTGTGACTCCTTAGGAAATGATAAATGAAAAACCACTGAAAATCTACTTTCTATAATACAGTGGTACCCAGTGGCGTAGCGTGGGGGGTGCAGGGGGAGCCGGCCGCACCGGGCGCAACATCTGGGGGTTAGGGTTAGAGAGCGCAAATCCACGGGTTAGGGGGCGCAAATTACTTGCCTTGCCCCAGGTGCTGACAACCCACGCTATGCCACTGGTGGTACCTCAGGATACATACGCTTCAGGTTACATATGCTTCAGGTTACAGACTCCGCTAACCCAGAAATAGAACTTTGCTTCAGGATGAAAACAGAAATCATGCTCCAGCAGCACAGTGGCAGCAGTAGGCCCCATTAGCTAAAGTGGTGCTTCAGATTAAGAACAGTTTCGGGTTAAGTACGGACCTCCAGAACGAATTAAGTACTTAACCCTCATGGCTATTGTAATCCAACAACACCTGGAGGACCACAGGTTGCTCACCCCTGGTCTACACTCTCAGAGGAGACATTAGCTGGATCCATTTTGATCTCTTTTGAAGCCTGGCTGTATCACCAAAATAGACTTGGTCACCCTGGTGGATAACCTATGCTGAAAGGACAGAAGGAGCATGACAACCATGCTAGGTCTCTTGGACCATGTCTAGATTGGGGATTTGGGGAGGAGACACTGTCTTTCAGTGGTTCTACTCCTGTCCTGGTAACTAACTGCAGAAGATGGTACTGTAAGACTACTTCCCAGACCCATGGCTTTTATCTATCCTACATTGCTATCTTGTGCATTTAACACAGGGACAGCCACAGTTGTGCCCTCCAGATGTTGTGGACTACAAGTCCCATCACCTCCAGTCAACATGGCAAATGGTCTTGGGTAATGGAAGCTGTAGTCAGTAACATGTGGGAGGTGTTTTTTTTAATTGCTTTGAGCTGTTCTTGTGCTCTGTTGCACTACTTTATCTTGGTGTGGTCAGTAGGATTTTATTGTATTGTATTAGATTATCTTGTTATATATTTTATATTAGGTGTTGTTTTATGACTGCCTGAGATTACTGAAGGGCTTCATCTTCAACTTCAACTAACTTCAGTGCCCTTCACTGGGCCGCAGAAACCAAGTGCCTTACCCTTGCCAGCCAATGTCACCTCCAACATTTCCATTTCAGTGCAATTAAGAAAAACAGAAGCGCTGTACATTAATTGGGGGGCAAGATTCTCTCTTAACATGAAAAGCAATTAGAGCAGATGGCATCAAATGGATCCACCTGCATAATATCCTGCAGATGGGGTGATAGCGGTTGTGTGTGTTTTAATGAATATCAGACCTGGCAGCATGCTTTATCAAGGTTATGTTTTGCACGCCTTGCTGTTGTTATGCACACTGGAAGCTTCAGCAGTTTTGCTCAACGTGTGCATAGCAGATGTGTCGCAGAGCTGAGCAGCTTTGCTCAGTTTGTGAAGTTTCCCTGTATCAACATTTTTCTTGGTCATGGTTATGCCTTGCAAATTGGGCTCGCAATTGGCAATGCAGTTTCGCCCTATTTGGATTCTCCCACTGATGTGATGCAATGACAAACCTAGACAGCATCTTAAAAAGCAGAGACATCACCTTGCCAACAAAGGTCCGTATAGTTAAAGCCATAGTTTTCCCAGTAGTGATGTATGGAAGTGAGAGCTGGACCATAAAGAAGGCTGATTGCCAAAGAATTGATGCTTTTGAATTGTGGTGCTGGAGGAGACTCTTGAGAGTCCCATGGACTGCAAGAAGATCAAACCTATCCATTTAGAAAGAAATCAGCCCTGAGTGCTCACTGGAAGGACAGATCCTGAAGCTGAGACTCCAATACTTTGGCCACCTCATGAGAAGAGAAGACTCCCTGGAAAAGACCCTGATGTTGGGAAAGGTGGAGGGTACAATGAGAAGGGGACGACAGAGGGTGAGATGGTTGGATAGTGTTCTCGAAGCTACCAGCATGAGTTTGACCAAACTGCGGGAGGCAGTGGAAGACAGGAGTGCCTGGCGTGCTCTGATCCATGGGGTCACGAAGAGTCGGACACGACTAAATGACTAAACAACAATGAAATATAACAGTTTATAAATATGACTTTGTCCATGATCTATATATACACTGTAATTGATTTCTGCCTTCTGTACACCCTTAACAAAGGAATCAGTTCTAGACTTGCTGTACTCTCTTTGAACCTTTTTGGTTCTCATGGAGACTCCACTTCCAAGTGTCCTATGTACACAGTATTTTGAAACATGTACTTTCCTTGGGTTCACAATAAACAAAAATCCTTTGGGATCAATCATTATTAATTTTATTTTACAGGTGGGAAACTGAGGCTGAAAGATAATTATCTATTGAAAGTCAACCACTGAATTCATGGCACAGTGAAGACTGTTGCTTATATAATTCCACTGCCATCAAGGGTCAGTTTTCCTCTAATGTATTGTGTTCTAATTGAACAGTGGATCATGCTGTGAGACCATATTTTTTAAAGTTCAGAGCATATTGATAGTAAAACTCTTCAGTTTCTCCTGAAGGAATGATAAAACACTTGATTGAGAGGAGAAAGGCAAGAACTGACCCCCATGACTTCCATTCCTTTACTTAAAATAAGATACCTATAAAAAATTCAATAGCCCAAGGCTTTATGGCTGGCGGCACCTGCTAAGCAACCTTTAGATGAAGTCTATTTTGAGTAGTCTATTTAAAAGACCCACATGCACATTTCAAAGTTTCCAAATATAGGGTCAATTTTTCCGACTTGTGGGAGCCAGCATTTCATGATAATAGATCAGCAGGTGTTACTTCTTTGTTCTGTTTTCATCAATGAGCAGAAGCTGCTTTTGAAGGGACTGTCGCTCAATTTTGTTCATTTCCCTCGCTCCTTTGATGTGTTTAGTCATCCCGTTAGATTTTTCTTCTTATTTCTCTTATTCTAAATGTCTTTGATTATCTTACCTGAATCTACCCATTACTGACAACTATAATTTCTTTGTCCTCTTCGTTTTAAAGCAAAACCTTCCCCGCACTCCAAAGATTAAAGAGAGTTAAACCACTTAAAAGTGACAAGGAGAGAGTATGTAGTATGTTGACGCCTAGATGTCTAAGTTCCTTTTCCTTGTGTACCAAAAAAAGTCGCTGCAATCCATTTTTTAGGATGGAAAATGTTGTTTCTGGAAGAACTGGATTCAAATCCTGTTGTTGCCATCCATAGGAGCCAACTCCTAGACCCTGAGAGGTCTTTGTCCTCTGTTCCCCCCCCCATAAAATTATTTGAGGGGGCTAGGCCCTCCCAAAGTTGATGGACATTACCATTCAATGTGTATGCACACACTGCATCATGTGATCAATTATGTGAAGTAGGGCTTACCTGGGCCCTCAATATTTTATTCCAGTTGGCACCCTGTTGCCATCAATTTTGGTAAGGAAAGAGGAAGTGCTGTCTCTTCGTCTCAGACTGCCTAATCTGTGATATGGAAAATGGGTTCTGTGGGGTTGTTCTGTGGGTGAACACCTGAAACAACTGCAATGTACACCCCATTACAAGTAATATGAATACAGCCGTACCTCAGAAGTCAAATGGAATCCGTTCCAGAAGTCCGTTTGACTTCCCAAATGTTCGGGAACCAAGGCGCAACTTCCGATTGGCTGCAGTAAGCTCCTGCAGCCAATTGGGAGCCATGGAAGCCACAACAGACGTTCAGGTTCCAAAGAACGTTTGCAAACGAGAACACTCACGGTGTTTGGGAGCCAAAACGTTCGTCTTGCAAGGCGTTCAGCTTCCAAGGTACGACTGCACTACATAACTGGAGAATGCTACTAGTTGCAAGGTTTACAAGATCAAAACAAATTCCAGAAGAGCAAAATCCAGAAGTTGTAGCAACAGAAACATTTTAAAGAGGTAAATGGTCTTTTGGCTCTCTAGAGGAGGAAAAGGAGCATCAGAAAAGCATGATGGATCAGACCAAAGACCCATCTAGTTCAGCATTCTGTTACCACAGCAACCAACTATATGCCTATGGGAAGCCCCAAAGCAGGACACAGTCCTATCTATGTTTTGCATTTTTATCTTTCAACTGCCTTGAGACATAGTCTGGGGAAAAGGTGGGATGTAAATGAATATAATAAAAATTAAAATAATAATAATGCCCCAGTCATTGGTATTCAGTAACTGCAGCCTCCATGCGCTCGAACATTTCTCCAATGAAATTCAGGAAATCCTAGTTCATAGTATTAATAATTTTATTATTTATATCCCGCCCATCTGACTGGGTTTCCCCAGCCACTCTGGGCAGCTTCCAACATGTATAAAAAACATAATAAAACATTAAACATTAAAAAAACTTCCCTGTGCAGGGCTGCCTTCAGCCGTCTTCTAAAGGTTGTATAGTTACTTAGCTCCTTGGCTCGGAGGTCTCATAACTCCATACCCTCCAACGTTTCAATGGAAATTGGGAGGTCCTAAGGAAAAATGGGACATTCCAGGATCAAATCAGAAACTGGGACAGCTTTTGTAAATCCAGGACGTTCCTTGGAAAATAGGGACACTTGGAGGGTCTGGGTCTCTGACCATGGAAGTAGTAAGGTAAAGGTAAAGGTACCCCTGCCCGTACGGGCCAGTCTTGACAGGCTCTAGGGTTGTGCACTCATCTCACTTAAGAGGCCGGGAGCCAGCGCTGTCCGCAGACACTTCCGGGTCACGTGGCCAGCATGACGAAGCTGCTCTGGCGAACCGGCACCAGAGCAGCACACGGAAACGCCATTTACCTTCCCGCTATAAAGCGGTGCCTATTTATCAACTTGCACACTTAAGGGTGCTTTCGAACTGCTAGGTGGGCAGGAGTTGAGACCGAAAGACAGGAGCTCACCCCGCCGTGGGGATTCGAACCGCCGACCATACGATCGGCAAGTCCTAGGCGCTGAGGTTTTACCCACAGTGCCACCCGCGTGGAAGTAGTATACAGCCTTAAAGACTAGTGCCCAATAAGAGCCTTACCCTCCATGAAATTGTCCAATCCCATTTTAACATCTTTGAAAGTGATGGTCATATCCATTTTTTCCCATTCAGGAAAGTTTTTACATGTTCTATATTTTATACAATGCCTCTAGCATATTTGGATGGGCAGTGTAACAAAATTTTGCTAAATCTATGTGTATGTGATCAAAATAAAGTCAAGAACCTACTTCATTTTCTATTCTGCCAGGCTGCCAGGAAGAGATTCCTCACAGGTCTTTTCAAAGTCCAAACTGGATTAATAAATTCCAGCAGAATCCATTATTTGCTGTCTGGTTCAGATAAAAATGTTAGTTTTAAGACAGTGACATTAGAAATAGCCGCTGAAACAAAATCAGATATAAGTAGGTACAACCAATTGCCATGGAGACCATCTGATATAATATTTATTGCAATGCTACTGTTGCAAATGTAAATATTTCCACCCTTATAAAAACACATAGTAATTTGCTATATTGCTGAGCAAGTGTGGATCTAATACCCTGAGCTATATAGATAAGATTTATCATATGTAACATATTGCTTTTACAAGGAATGTTAGTTTAAATAACACAACTTTTGGGGGAAATGGAACCAATTCCATTCTCTTTTCCCCACTGCTTTCAAATGAAATCTGCTCACACTTTCAATTGTCAATCACCAAGTGTAGAAAAATTAAGCATACATGTGCTTAAGTATGTGTAAAGCTGGCCTTGATACCTGGCAGCTAAGATGTCAACACACTCCACTGAAAAGTATTGCATACAAAGACAAAACAAATGGAAATTCTTTTTGGGGTGCTATACCTGGGATGGTCCATTGACATATGCAAGTCATCACTTGAAATTTAAGTCATCCTCAGATAATAAGTGTGTGTGTGTGTGTGTGTGTGTGTGTGTGTGTGTGTGTGGACCAGCAGATATATACCCTCCAACATTTCTCTGATGAAAATAGGGACGTCCTATTCAATAATAATAATAATAATAATAATAATAATAATAATAATAAAATTATTTATATCCCCCCATCTGACTGGGTTGCCCCAGCCCCTCTAGGCAGCTTCCAACATATAAAACAAAATAAATAAACATTAAAAACTTCCCTATACAGGGCTGCCTTCAGATGTCTTCTAAAAGTTGTATAGTTACTTATCTAATTTGGCTCAAGGGTCCAATGAAAATAGGGATGTCCTACCATACCCTCCAACATTTCTCCGATGAAAATAGGGACATCCTAAGGAAAAGCGGGGCATTCTGGGATCAAATCAGAAATCAGGATGCCTTCTGTAAATCTTGGACGGTCCCTGGAAAACAGGGACACTTGGAGTGTCTGCAGATGACAAAGGCAGATAGCAGGGTGGTCAGTCATGGTGTCTCCTGGCCTAGTGTTGTGTTGTGTTGCGTTGCATTGCGTTTTGACACAGTGCTGCCAAGAACATCTTGAATGGCACGTTTTCACATAAATGCAGAAAAGTACAACCAAAATTACCATAGAGCTGTGGCAACTCTTATGGAATGTAAGGTTATAACATTTGGAGCTATTCATTTTGGAAAAGAAGCAAGTAATGATAGACATGTATATAATTAGGCATGATGCAGAAAAAGAAGATATAATGAAGTTTTTGTACATTTCACATAGTTCTTGAATTTAGAATGATCCAGTGAAATAAATGGTGGGGGAGCAATGGCATAGACGGTTCTCCCACACAGGGCACTGAGCTGAGGGGGCGTAAAGTAAACAACAACAACAACAACACCTATATTTATGCAGGTACCTACAGAAAAGATCAATTTTAAAAGCAACTGTACCAAAAGGAATTATGAGGAATTGTTGAGAAAATAAGAAATGGAGGGGTACAAATTTTGTCATTGCTCAGAGTGCCACATTACCAAAGTCTAGCCCTGTGGGGAGTCAGGAGGGACAAGACCAATGACTTCTTTGAACTTCCCCGAGATGCAGCAATGGTCAACAACAAGCAGCTTTGAAAAGGGATTAGACAAATTCATATTACAAAATATATGAACCAAAATTCACACTTCTCCAAATTGTACAATACAGTTCTTCAATCAAGCTATAAGTTCAAAAGTGCATCTACTAGGACAAAAATGCCTGTATTACCAAAATAACATAAAAATGCATTATATTAGTGTAAATTGCTAGTATATTAGTGTAAATAATATGTTTATATTAGGCTATGTTAGGAGAAATTCACTTACGAATTTTCATGGGGACTTTCTAATTACAGCTGATACAGAAATGCGGAGAACTGAATTCAAGCTTAGAAAAATAAGAAATTGAGAGAAATCAAAATTTGACAGTTGCTCATCCTCAATGACTACCGTAGGAGAGGTCTGTTGCCCTCATGCCCTGACAGTGGGTTTCCCATAAGCATCTGCTTGACCACAGAATGTCAAATTAGATAAAACTTTGGTCTTATCTGGAACAGCAAGGCTGTTCTTATGTCCTTACATAATCAAATCATTTTTCCAAACTGTGAATTTACAGTGCATGTTCTTACTATGAATATTTAAAATCTAATTCTCCCCATGAACGCTTTGTGTTGACTTCCATGCTACACTTGTTTTAATTTCGAGGAAGCACTAAAAAGACGTGAAGCATTTTCTAAGTGTTAGGTTGAAGGGAGGGGAATTTTGTTTCTGAGGAGGGCTTTATTTCAAAGAGACTGATATGGTCAGTCCATTTACCTACTAAGTAGTGGCAATTGTACTGTTTCTACTGACTGACTCATTACAACTCTGCCAAACGTTTATCACTACACTTCCCTAGGCTTCTATTGAATCCTTGCCCTATGGTTCTTTCTTAATAAAATCTGAATTACTACACCCGCAGTACAATTTCACTAATTTCTAACATTCACCACTGTGAGAACAGGATGCTGGAACGAAATAGGCCACTGGCCTGGTCCAGCAAACTGTTCTTTCGTAGAAGAAGAAGAAGAAGTGGAGGAGGAGGAGGAGGAGGAGGAGGAGGAGGAGGAGGAGGAGGAGTTTGGATTTGATATCCCGCTTTATCACTACCCTAAGGAGTCTAAAAGCAGCTAACAATCTCCTTTCCCTTCCTCCCCCACAACAAGCACTCTGTGAGGTGAGTAGGGCTGAGAGACTTCAGAGAAGTGTGACTAGCCCAAGGTCACCCAGCAGCTGCATGTGGAGGAGCGGGGAAGCGAACCCGGTTCACCAGATTACGAGTTCACCGCTTTTAACCACTACACCACACTGGCTCCCAGTTACAATATTCCAATAGGTTCTGTTATGCCATGCTTAACTAATTAAACTTCAGAACAATTCCAAAGACGGTACTAAAAACTTTTAAACCATCTTAAACTGACTTGTAAAACTCCTTATGTAGTTACTCAGAAAATGCTCTTCCATGGGATACAAACTGGTCCAGGATTACAGATAAAGATAAGTTTCAGTGGTCAACCTGTCTCTGTTTCCGGTCTAAAAAACATGCATTCATAATCCAATATATTTATCCAACTGTAAGCACATGTTCATAGCCCAGTTGTGAAAAGGCCAAATATGGTCAAATTAAAAGTCAATTTCCAATGATCTGTTTCAAAACATGTTTTTCTCAAGACCAAAAAGAACACTGAAATGACGACCATCGTCTTTTAAAAGCATACACAGTATAAATATATTCTATATCTCATTCTCATCTGGTTATGGATACTAAAATATTTGCTTTCTGTGACTAAGCTTAGATATTCAAAGGCAAACATTATATGAAGGCAGCGGTCTTTGAGCCACAGAATGACATGATGAGCCGCTTCAAAGGGAATTGTTTACAAGGTCATTTCAGATGGATGAACTATCCCTTCTTTCATTCTTTACCTGGTCTTTTGAACAGGTAACTCAAGATGGTTCAAGTGGGGCAAAATGAGGACTCAGCATGCACTAGCCAACCCTTCCATAAAACGTGAAGACTGTGGTTTCTGCCTCATGTATTTTTTTGTGATTTTCATACTGTTCTGAATATTAACTAACATGCAGGTTGGTTCGCCCTCACTCCCAATCAGCATTTTTAAATGGGAACAATTACATTCTGTTTGACCTTTGGGGGGTTATTTCTATTATAAGCTTTCCATTGCTGCCACAGTGATATCTCTTTTCTAGTCCGAGCAAGGTTGCTCCCCTATTATGCTTCAGCTTTCGTTTCTATTGACTGTGGCTTCTTACCCATTCCGGGGCTGAAATTATTTTGACGTGCTGTTACCTAGAGATAGACAAAGCTCCTGACGAACGTCGGGTTGCTTTCAAAGGCCTGTGAAAGGTGGATAAAGTTTTGCATGCTAGGAACCTTTGGCTTGCCAGACCCTCAGGGCCGACTTGAAGTCTCCAGGTTTACCTGCCCATCCTCAGGTGGCAGGGGGAGGGCTTGAATCCCCAGGTGAGTGAGAGCACCTTCCTTACCCAGGCTCCGTAAACATGTGAGAAGGAATGCTCGCCCTCACTTCAGCTAGACCTAGGAATATCCCCTTTAGCTAAGGTTCTTTTAGAGCTACCCCAGCCAATAGAGAGGGTGATGTTGCTGCCTCAGGTTGTAGAAGCCCTCTCCCTGGTGGCAGCCCCATGGCTCCGCTTGCTCTGCTGCCTCCTCCAGCAGCAAACGCCGCTGCCACCAACCCCAGAGAAGAAGAAGAAGAAGAAGAAGAAGAAGAAGAAGAAGAAGAAGAAGAAGAAGAAGAAGAAGAAGAAGAAGAAACAGCACTGATTTCAGACAAGATCACATACATTTGGGGCAAAATCTCACCCACAATTGGTGCAAACTTGCCTGAAATTGGTGCCACTGGTGTTAGCGTTTTCCTGTCAGTAGCGAATGTGGCAGTGTATGCGGTGGTGGCAGAGAAGGCAGTGGCTGCAGTGGCAGCAGGAGCAAGCAGGTGGTGGCACCTCAAACAGTGAGATGGTATGTGCTACCCCTGCTTCTCTTCATTGACATGTTTGCTCATTGGTTACCCTTTGCATCTTTTATTTGAATGACATGCGCTCAGCGATCCTTGGTTAATGCTTATTGTGTCATGCTTAATGGCAGCACAGAGCCTACTTCCTGTGACATTGCCAGGGGCCACCCCTGGGCCTCAATTTGGGGCCCTGAAAAATCAGGGTCTGGGGTGCTCCTGGCCTGGAAACCCTCATGAGCCTGTGGATCTCTAGTAAATTGTTTTCAATCCCATTTTTTCATATACAGTCATACCTCATGTTACGTTTGCTTCATGTTACATTCTTTCACGTTACATCTTGTGGCAACCCGGAGGTACCGGAAAGGGTTACTTCCAGGTTTCGCTGCTCACACATGCGCAGAAGCGCAAAATAATGTCACATGCATGTGCAGAAGCACCGAATCGCAACCCGCGCGTGTGCAGATGCACCGCTGCAGGTTGCGCTCTTTTCATGTTGCGAATGGGCCTCCGGAACAGATCCCGTTCGCAACCAGAGGTACTACTGTGTGTGTGTGTGTGTGTGTGTATGTGTGTGTGTGTGTATTATTAAATTTGTATACTGCCCTTCATCCCTAGATCTCAGGGTGGTTCATAACATTGAGTCTGCAGTCCTATACCTACTTACCTAGAAGTAAGTCTCACTGAACTTTTAAGTAAGCGTGTTTCGGATTTCAAAAAACAAAAAAGAAGGATGGCATACAGGTCCATGACCTTGTTTGAAGCGAGCCTAGCAGCAACTTAAAAAACAAAACAAAAAAATCCTTTAAAATTAATCATAGGCAAAACCTACTGAGGAAATACCTGCTTGATTTCCTGTACTCTGTTCCGCTCATAGTTCCTGGTCAACATGAATGCTTTTAGTCAACAGAGAATTGGCTCTGGGAGTATAGTTCTGGCAACATTTAAATAACCAATCCAAGCAGAAGACAAAGGCAATTTGTTTCTCCAGACCATGCTTTTTTATTTTAGTCAGTATTTTTAATGAGAGAACCAGCTGGTAAAAATGTCAGGAATTTCAAAGTGATGTCCTCAGCGTGAGTCAATGACCTTGTTCACACATAACGCCAAGCCAAACCATAGCTTAGCACAAATGTGCAAGTGTCCTTCGTATGCAGCACATGGTTTGCTAGAGGAGACAAACCTCAAGCTGGGGTTCAGACAACACACTAAACCAAACCATGTATTAGCTGGGGGTAGGGAACTGGATCTGGTCAAGTGGACCACAGGCCACACTGACAGGTGGGTGTGGTTGCCTGGCTGTCAATTACCTGACATCACCATGACACCAGGTGAAGCATTTTCCTTTGTCCACATGATTTAAAATTAAACTCCGCAGGCCACTAATAAGCCTGCCATATTGAACTGATTTGAATAGCATGAACTTCTTGAAATGAAATCACAGGATGAGCAACATTAACTCTGAAAGAGCTTCAAGGGCTCTTGAGATTATTTTTCAAAGTTCCATACAGATAGGTTGTTCTCAACGTTTTGCCCCAGTGCTAATTAGACCAAATGAGTTTTACAATGCCTAGAAAAGGAGGTCTGGCCATCAGAAGGGACTATTGGATAACACACATTTGGCAAGCAATCACTCAGTGAGGGGTTGGGAAGCACCTGAAACAGATGCTGATTTTCGTCCGCTTTGCCAATTGGGCATCTGAATTTAAGACGGAAAGATGAAAGGCTGGATTGTCCTTAGGCTGACACCCACCCACAGGAAGGCTCAGCCACACACAGAAACTGTACTCTGGATATCTAAATATCCTGGCACAGACCCCCAATTAGCACCATAGCAGCTCTTTTCTAGTTTATTATTTGTGATCAACTGCTGCCTAAATGATAGTGTTACATTCTTTGGGTGGAATTAAACGCTGAGCTACTACTGAGCTACTACTGTTCAAGCATATCAGCTTGCCAGATAGAACTATCCCCCTTGTGCACTGATGAGCCAATTTGGGGAGGCACAGGGGTGTGTGGGGAATGGGAGGGTAGAAATCACAAAACCCATTGCACATTCTTGTTTTGTGATAGCAATGCGCGCACACTGCAGTCTCATGCAGAAGAGAAAGTGATGCCTGTGGGAATGGGGGTTATTGTTTTGTTGTTTTGCTTTACTTATTCAATTGTGTTTTGTCTTGTACAGTGGTACCTCAGGTTAAGTACTTCATTCGTTCCGGAGGTCCGTTCTTAACCTGAAACTGTTCTTAACCTGAAGCACCACTTTAGCTAATGGGGCCTCCTGCTGCTGCTGCGCCGCTGGAGCCCGATTTCTGTTCTTATCCTGAAGCAAAGTTCTTAACCTGAAGCACTATTTCTGGGTTAGCGGAGTGTGTAACCTGAAGCGTATGTAACCTGAAGCATATGTAACCCAAGGCACCACTGTATTTTGTTCTGTGCAAACAGAAGTGGGGAAATATTGCCAAGCCCCAACCTCTGTGGCGCACCATTGCTATATATATTAGAGGCATCCACAGTTCTGAAGCAGTCAGCTCCATGACTAGAGGAAGCTCAGGGGACTAGCACCCCTGCACAATCAGGGTGGTAAACAGCATGGGAGTCGACTGCAGTTCGGCAGAGGCAGCCTCCAGAGAACCAATATGCTCGGCCATGTTCTGACCACAACACTGCTCTGTCCTACCTTGCCCTGCCCTGGTAGGCAGCAGCAACATCACTGCCAAGAGGGCAGCTCTGTGCACTTGCCACACCGGTCACCCCTGGGGACCCTCCACAAATAGGGGTGGCTCCTCCCTTCAGGCCTTTGTCCTCAAATTCATGGAGTGCGTAGAGATGACATGCTGGAGAGGGCAGGGCTTGGCATTGGGTCCCAGCTTCCTCTTGTGTGTTCATTTACACACAAGAAGATGAAGATGAAGATGAAGATGATGATGATGATGATGATGATGATGATGATGATTTATACCCCGCCCATCTGGCTGGGTTTCCCCAGCCACTCTGGGCGCTTCCAACAAAGTATTAAAATACAGTAGTCTGTTAAACATTAAAAGCTTCCCTAAACAAGGCTGCCTTCAGGTGTCTTCTAAAAGTCTGGTAGTTGCTTTTATCTTTGACGTCTGGTGGGAGGGCGTTCCACAGGGCAGGTGCCACTACCAAGAAGGCCCTCTGCCTGGTTCCCTGTAACTTGGCTTCTCGCAGTGAGGGAACCGCCAGAAGGCCCTCGGCGCTAGACCTCAGTGTCCAGGCAGAACGGTGGTGGTGGAGATGCTCCTTCAGGTATACAGGACTGAGGCCATTTAGGGCTTTAAAGGTCAGCACCAACACTCGGAAACATACTGGGAGCCAATGTAGATCAAACACACAAACAGGGCTCAATTTACTGAATGGTTAATGTGCAGAAATTGTAGTAGCTTGCTACAGCTACTACAGATCTTGTCTTTAATTCAGATGGCCAAGCCAACTCAGTCAGTAGAGCGCGAGAGGGTTGTGGGTTTGAGTCCCATGTTGGGTAAAATATTCCTGCATTGCAGGGGGTTAGACTAGATGACGCCTGTGGTGCCTTCCAACTCAACAAATGTTTTGATTCTGTGATTCCACTAAGTCCTACTCAGGGCAGACCTGTTGTAATTAATGCACCTAAGTTTGACATGTCTATTAACTTCAGTAGATCTACTCTGGGTAGTTCTAGCACTGAACACCACCCAGAAAATCTTCCTACTTGATAAGTTCATCAACCTGTACTTAATTCCTTTCTTCTACATGGTATTAGACACCCTTTAACACCTCACTTCATTAGGTACATAATGCATCCCTTACTTTTTAAAATGAGCCCTATTCAGTCATTAGCCCTCTTCAGACCTTTATTCATGACAAATGAATCTGTGGAGGGAGAAAAGCATTTGTCATCTTTATTCTAATATGTGTAGAAAGCCTCTGAAAAGAGCTTTTGTTCAAACTAGTAGTTTAACTGGATTCTAATGCTGTTTTTGTATGGTGCTAGGTTATTCAGGGAGACTGGAACTGCAGACAGAATGAAATCACATGGCAGAAACTATTAGCATTCCAGCAATATGGTCACTATCATATGTGAACTTTCTTGCCATTGACAGATACTGTCAGTACCCTGATGAAAGACTACCATGTGGAGAACTGGTACGTGATGTGCATTCCATAAGTGTTTTGTGTTGTGTTGTTTTTGGAAGCCATTTTTATCATTTTGAACTGGCCAGGAAGACAGAGCCTTCTGTATATCACAGAAGCATACAGACACAGGCATCTTGATAGGTATTGCCACATGTTCTCTCTCTCTCTCTCTCTCTCTCTCACACACACACACACACACAGAGAGAGAGAGAGAGAGAGAGAGAGAGAGAGAGAGAGAGAGAGAGATTATCTTACACCCCAAATGATTTAGCAGTCACTCCCCACTCCTCTGTCACCAGGCTGGTTGTCACAATCACCAAACAACTCTATGGAGGAACTCATTACTAGGATGTGAAACAATTGGCCAGTCAGCATCTTCCATGCCCTTCTTGCTATCTCAAAAAAAACCAACAACAACCTGCTATGAGTTTGCATATACATGGCTGGCATGCGGTAGACTTAGGCTAGACCAAAAGCAAAGTGACTAAAGTAGAAATCCTGTTTTGCCTACTGTATTTCAGAATTTGGGGATCTAGACAGTTAACTCCCTGGCCTGCTTCTGTTGTTAAACACCAAGTCTGCCCAGAGTAAATGATCTATCACTCACAGATTGTTCATGGACGAGGGGGCTAACTTAGCATGTATAACTGAGGCTTGGGTGGATGAGCTGGGTAACTCTATGCTAACCCAGCTGCTTCTACCTGAATACTTGGTGACATGCCATGTCAGAGTGTCATAGAAGTGCAGGTAACCATCGTTCATTAAAAAAAATTCCATCTCTCTTGCTAGGAAACTGATCCCCACCGTGTTTAGGTTTAAATGGTTGTTTGCTGTGTTGGATCAGAAAGAACAAGGATATTGTATAGTGTTGCCATCTTCTCTCTCCACCTGCACTAGAACCTCCCTAACTGAGCTGGCAAGATGTGGTGATGGAGAATCCATCGTGGTTGTGTTGGGGGACTTCAGTGTCCACTCTGAGGCTGCTTCAGATAGGCTGGTTTGGAACCTCAGGGCCTCCAGGACAACCATACCTGATTGGCCTGATGCACATGGCCAGACGTACCCTCAACCTGGTCTTTGCCAAAGAGAGGATCTGTAATACTCCACTGATGGTGACGAGGAAGGAATCTTTGTGAGTCTGTGGTCATGGGCAGGTCACTTCTTGCTGTCTATTGTTATGGTCAGATTGACTCCTTCACTCTACAGAGCTCACCTTAGTCTCTTGATTGTGATTTGCTTTAAATGATTCTAATACTATATTTTTAAATTATTGTAATTCACCTTGGACTTCATAGGGAAGGGTGAGTAAGATATGTAACAATAAAGGCAGAAGAAGAGAGAGGGTGGGGGAGGGGATGTGCCTGTAAAGTCCCTGCTGTAAGCAAAAAGTCATCACTTATTCCACATATACCGAAACAGTACCAATTGTATTGAACACACACAGCTCATCCTTTAAGCTTATTTATCTACTTGAATAAGGAGTGATTTTACAACAAGAACAATTCTATTACTTTCATGAGATTTGTTTACAGGGACAGGGACATTGTTAATGGAATACCAAGCTCCATTTGGGACAATCAAATTCCAAACATTTGTTTCCCATGTACAATTTGTTGATGCCTGCGGCAGACATTCTAAATTGCTGCTAGTTAATAATGAACAAAATAGGCTGGTGAAATATGTCGTTGAGTAAATAGATTAGTTCCTGCACAAGGACTCTTATCCCCTTAGAAAAGGCCAGTAAGTACCACATGTGAAAAAAGTTGGCTATGAATATGAGAGCTAATTTCCATCTAATATTAAGTGGCAACTCAAAAGCGCATTCATACATTATATGTCAGATCTAATATATGCTAATATATTAGCAGCCAGAAGCAGTCCTATTTAGCTGGTTGCAGCCTCTGGGAGCTCGTGACCAGAACATGTAAACAGGGGCATTTGCAAGGGCATTTTGAGGGGTGAAGGTGGAGTGCTGTCCCACAGTGCATGTGGTAGGACCCAGAGGCATGGATGGCAAGAGAGCTGCTGCAGTTGCCTGCAACTCCTGTGCCATGTTTGTCCTCCAGCCTCACAATATGCAAAACTACACCTGAAGCAAGTGCAAGCTGCTTGCCTCGCTGGAAGAGAAGGTACAGCAACCTGAGGACCAACTATCCACACCTTGAGTTATCAGGCAAGGTGAGGAATTACTTGATAGAGCAGAGTGTACCGTCCTGGAACAGTGACACAGATGGGGTGCCCCTAGGGAGGGGGAAGATTGCCCATTTCCGGAGACAGACCCCTGGAGGAACGTGACACACAGAAACAGGACATTCAGGAGCCATGCTGTGTCACTAGAGCTGCAAAATCAATTCCATGCCCTCATCTCAGACACCAGGGAGCAAGGACAGCAGTTGCAGACCTCAGAATGCACCAAGGCAGCTGTTGAAAGTACAGCGTACAGAACAATTCTTGCCAATCTCCAGAGGAGGAAAGACATGTGGTGCTGGTAGGTGACTCTCTACTGAGGGGGACAGAGCCAGCAGTGTGCGGAGGTAACAGGATGTCCCGGGAGGTAAGCTGTCTTCCAGTTGCAAAGGCTGCTCAAGCCACACCCAAAACATCTCCACATGTGTTGGCCCCACCTGCATAGTCCCTCGCTTTCCTGTGTTGAGGAAGGAAAGTCTGCAAGGGAAGCACAACAAACAGATATGATTGTATCTGCCATATATAGGGTACAAAAGGATTCTCAAAGTAGTCCCCCCCCCCGAGGTTGGTTCAGGGAGTAGTGACAAGAGAGTGGGCCTTTTCAGTTGTGGTTCCCTGCCTGTGGACTGCTCTCCCCACCAAAGTCCACCTGGTGTTTTCTGTGCCAGGTGAAGACCTACTTTTTGTTGTTGTTGCTGGTGTGCTGCCAAAGCTTCCATTGGCTGTTATGGGAGTTGTTTTGATTTATGGTACAGTGTAGGGGTCACGAAGAGTCGGACACGACTAAACAACTAAACAACAACAACGTATTTATATTAGTTGCTTGTAGACCTTCAGGTGAAGTGCCTAACAAGTCTTAATTGATCCATATTCTTATTGTATAATATCAAACAGGTTCCATAGGTACATGAAACTATGTTGAACCAGGGTCTTTGAGAGAAGGAGCTCTGTTATTCAAAATAAAAATGAAAACCTGATACTTATTTCTTGTTACACATCTTTGCAAAATTTCATGGGTGGTAATTGAAAGCAGTTCTCCAAGTCCATTTAGGGGGCTCACTTTGTGAGGCAATTGATTACTGGGTGGCTTTAGTCCACTGTGCAACTACAGCTTGACAGTTGGAGCCCAAAGTTGTTTGCAAGGCCAACAGTGTCAGGCCTGGTCTCCTTTCATTACAGCTCTCCACTTTGGCCTTTCTGAGGAGCGTGAAGGACTGAGGTGCGATTCAGCCTCAAACTGGAATAACAGCTGACATCCTCAAAAGGATTAAGCAGACACACATTAAAATGCCATCAAGTTATATAAGCCCTCAGCCAACAAATGTAATAGTTAAAGTTATGTTCTTTGTGTCCTCACAAGCAAAACAGAACAGGATCCAGACAAGATTCTTGGCAACACGCTTCATTATTTTGGTTTCAGAGCTGTTACTAGGCAAAAGTAATGTGGTAGTCATGCCTTGGCCTGCTCAATGTACAATAGAGCCCTTTTGCCCCCCACCCACTTTTTTTTTTTTACTTCGTCCTTCTTTTCACAGCACTTATTATGCTTCCGTACCCAAGCAAAATGCACTCACTCACTGAATAATTGTACTTATTATTCAAAGTATAGTCTCAAAGAAAGGCATCTATATGCATCCAATTAAAAAGCACGGTATTCTTCTGAGTCTCCTGAGTACTGCTGCTTAGGTTCTGAGTCTCTTTAGTACTGCTGGCTAGCATTTTCCTGAATCTCTTGAGTACCAGCAAGCTAGATCTAAACATGCTGCCTTCACCCAAAGGTGTGCAAAAGTAACAAATTGCTGTTCTAAATTTTTTGACTGTGAGCTTATAATAAACAGCCCTTGAAAATGCAGTGATGTAATATGCAAAGGATTCAAATTATGTGCCAGCAGCCATACTCTGACAGGTGTTTTTTTTTTAAAAAAAAAGGAAAAGATTTTAATAATGCTGTGCTTTTTTTGAATAGATTTTAATAGATTTGTTTTTATATTGTTTCCATTCTATTAGAGTTTAGTTACTTTTTAATCATTGTCATAAATCTATATATAATTTTTTTGTATTTTATCTGTGTTGTTTTAATTTGTGTAAGCCTCATTGGTTTGTACTTCAGGGAAAATCAAGCTATGGTTTAAGACAGGGGTGGCCAACTCCCAAGAGACTGCGATCTACTCACAGAATTAAAAACTGGCAGAACCCCTTTTGGGGGGTTCAGGGCAAACAACTGACCTGTTGCACATCCCTGGTTTAAGAGGACCAGGCAAACATGTGGGTTCACAGAGAGGAGCTTGCAGCATTTTACTCTAGTGTTATGCTGAGCGAAGCCATGTTTGGTTTTGTCTGCGGCTCATGGTTAGTGGGGAGAGAGCGGAATCACAGATGAAATGCTAACCTTGGATTAACTCAGCATGGTGCATCAGCAGAATAGACCAGGGAGAAGCTTGGTTCAGAAACCCACATATTCACAAGGTCCTAGTCATAGTTTGGCTTACCTGATGTGCAAACAAGGCCACAGGAAAATAATAGCCAAACCCCGCTGAGTGCAGGATAACAAGGTGTGCTTCAGGCTCCTTCAACCAGCAACAATCTCTACTAAATACAAGCTCTGCTTCCGCTCAAAATCAAAGTGATGCAATTCATGGAGTCAGCTTGTCAGTGCTACTCTTGCCTTATCACAGTGTGAAAAGCTACTTTGTCACCTAGCATCAAATAAGGATAGCCTGCTGTTGTGCCAGCTGGGGAAACAGCAGCCAGAGAGAAGCCTTGTTATTCTCTTCTGGAAGACATCATTTGTGTTCCAGTCAGTCAGGCTTTACCCTGGACCAACCAAGCAGACAACAATATCATGAACCGCCTTGATAAAAGAAATTCTGGCAATTAAGCTCTAGACAAGCAACAGTCTAAATATCTGAAGCTGGGGCATTTCTCCAAACTATTAAATATGCAAGCCAGTGCTTGGAATCAGGCACATTACTAAAATAATATAGTGCAAAGTAAACATACTTACTTTGTTTTATTTAAAACATTTATATATACTCCAGACTCTGTGTGAAATGCCTAGCAGACCATAGCTCTAAAAAATATGCCAAATAAATGGTCCATATTTTATGGGACAGAGAGCTGAAACAATTCTAAACATATCCGAGACTTCAGGTCGACTTCAGCAGAAGAGTTGAAAGCAGTTTACATAGTCTACACACAATGAAAAACCACTGGTCAATGTAATTTTAATTTTACCTTATAAAGAATGAATACTTTTTTTCTTTCTTTTACTGACAATAAGCAGAAAGAAAGAAAGAAATCGAGGAGCATATTGCTTAAAATGTTAAGACCGACAATATTTCTTTAGTTCTTTCTTATTTCTTTATTAAAAAAATATCTCAGAAGCAAGAAAACAACTAGGAATGATGATGCAGTTAAAGATGTGCTTAAGGAGGATAAAAGCTGGATTTTATTTTATTTTATTTTATTGCATCTGTTTTCACTAAGGAAGATATCTGGCAGATACCCATGCCAGAACTGACATTTTCAGAAAGCGGGTCTGGCAAGTAATAGTGGCAAAGGGACAAAGGTCTAGGTGAAAATGGTGAATTCGATTTTAGGGATCATTAGAAAAAGGGATCAAAAATAAAATGGTATCACTGTGACTTTATAAAAGTCTATGCTGCAACAACATTTGGGATACTGGGCCCAGTTCTGGTGCTGAGTTGTAAAGTTGGAAAAGGGCAACCAAAGTGAGCACAGGACTGCATCAACACCCCCATGAGAAAAAGCGTCAATTTATGGAACTATTTAGTTGGGGGAGTGAGATGTGAATCATGTGGGGACATGAGAGAGCTGTGCACAGGTCATAAAGAAAGTGGAAGGAGAGAGGTATTTCCCTTCCTCTCTGGTGATACTAGAAACCAGGGTCACCTAATGAAATTGAAAGTTGGAAGCACTACTTTGCACAGAGCATAGTCTAACAATGGGATTTGTTGCCACAAGATGTGGCGATGGCTTTGAAAGGGGGATTAGACTAATTCAGGCGCAGGGATAAGGCTACTGTTGGCTATATACTGTATTACCTCTTGTGTCAGACACACTAAGCCTCTGAATAACCGGATGCCCTCTATGTGGCTTTGTTATTGTGGAAAATAAGATGATGGATTCCATAGGCCTTTGGCCTAATTTAGCAGGGCTCTTTTTATAGTCCCGTAAAGGTGATCTCTGTATTTCATCAACTCTGTTGCATGAAATGATGTGATTCTTTAAAAAAAAAAACCTGGAAGGAGGAGCTGGAGGAGAAGAACAGAGAAGTAATAGAACATTTTAACTGTGAACTTTAATGCAAAGATTGTACAAGTATCTGGTGGGAATGGTTTATATTTAGCATATTGTGCCTAAGGATATGGGGAAGGCGGAATAGAAGAACCTTTGGTTCCCTGCCATTGTATAGATTTGAAGTTTGTAACAGCACTAGCTGCAACTTGACAAAACAAAGGATTAAATGCTGCCTCTTTATCCAATTATGCTACCCTGGCACAACTTGTAGTTCCGTTAGTACTTTTCCTAAAGGAAAACGCCTTATTAAATATCCGAATGAATTCCAAGAAACAGATTAAGTCTAGAATTATGGTCCACAGAAGTCCTTGTCCAGGTGATAGACCTTCAGCCAAGTCATCCTAGAGGTGAATTACCTCAGAAAGTTGTCACGAAGAGCTGAAGAAACTGTGAGTGCCAATAGTAAAGACTGGGTCCTAAATTATTGTTAATTCATCATTTATTAAATTTCTATACCGTCCTTAATCCAAGGATCACGGGGATGTTTAAAACAAAGAAACAGGGATGTTAACAACAAAGAAACAAGCAAAATAATAACCCTCCTCCCCAAATTATGGGGAGCAACACTGAAATCACTAGAAGCACAATTGCCATAGGGGCTACTCACTGCATGATTCATTTTGAGCATGCGTAGCTTATATTTAACCCTAGGACACATTGCTTCATTATGGAATTCCAATTATGAAATTAACTGTGACAAGAAGTAGTAATGGCCCCAGTTTGGATTTATAAGGGATTTAGACTGATTCATGGAGGATAAGACTTTCAGTGGCTATGTACAACATCTGAAGTAGTATGCCTCTGAGTAACCTTTGCTGGCGAGCAAAAGTTGGGAGAGTTTTGTTGCACACAAGGGAATCCTGCCTGTGCGATTCTCATAGGCATATGGTTGGCCATTTGTGAGAACAGGATGCTGTACTATGTGAGGTCCAGAGGGTAGCAACACGAAAATGGGCCTTTTCTGTAGTGGCCCCCTGATTGTGGAATGTTCTCCTTAGGGAGGTTTGCCTAGCGCCTTCATTATATATATTTTAGGCACCAGGCAAAAATGTTCCTCTTCAACCAGGCCTTTGGCTGATTAATATTCTACATCCTTTCAAACGTGTCTGTGGGAAGCAGGGGTTATTGTTTTTTGTTTGTTTGAATTATTTACTTGTGTTTTTATCCTGTATTTTATCCTGTGAATTGCCCTGAGATCTTGTGGTATGTATGATGAAGGGTGGTATGTAAATTTAATAAAGAAAAATAAAGAAAGAAAATAGACGGGCCTTTGGTCTGACCCAGCAGGGCTCTTCTTACTTTCTTAATTGTCCTTCCATGGGGGAGCACACTTCCAGCGTTATGAATACATATGTCTTTAAACACAGGTAGAACAGTGACTTCATCATGCCAAGCTGTATTATAACACTTCCTCTCCTATAATCTAATAGTCTGGGAGGGGCCGCACCCCTAGAGGATAAAGACTGCATTTCTGAATGATAACCAGACACCTGCCAGTCCATTAACCACCCCTCAATTCTTGCACAGTGGGAAAACCCACACCCACGGTAATTCAAGATAATTCATTTGCCCTGTTGCACTTTGCTGAACAATTAGGTATTTCTAACTACTTCTGCGCAACGAAGCTGTTGCCCAGCACATACTGACGCACACTAATTGCAGAGGATAAATGCTTTTAGTTCTTAATACTGAACTAACAAGCCTGTGTCTTTTTGCCAGGCTCACATGGAGCTTTAAAGGTCATTCTGCCGTCACCAATAATCATTCCCCCAGGGCATGTGATTCAGGAGTGGAATTCACAGCGCCTCTTAACAAGGCTGTAAGCAGCTAAGTGGGAAGATTCGCTCTTTGCTGTGGCGCACAGGGTTATATACTGTAGTAGGAGAAACTCACAGGAGTGATCTGTCTCTTGATGAGTATGTTTGCTTTAACCTCAGCGGCACAGAACAAACAGCTGTCATCCCAGCAAGGAGACAAGAGGGGATTGTGCAAAGCTGAAGGCCCTTGGTCCCTCCAGATGTTGTCCATTGCAGTTCCCACCAGCTGTGCTGACTGTGGCTGTCAAAAGCTAGAGACTAACCACATTGGGAAAGCCACAGTTTCCCCAGCCCTTCTTGAAGCATAAAAACTGCCCATTTAGCAGTGTCCTTATTGGGGCCCATATTCAATTAAAAATGACATTGAAAATACACCACTTGTGAATAATGTGTGAATTCTGCAAATAGCACGTTTTATCAACAAGAGCTCAAAATGTGTCCCATTTTATAACCTTTACTTAATTAATTGCTTCCTGATCTTAGCCAGTTTTTTTTTTTTAGGTGTTGAGACCTTCTGGCTGTTTCACAGTGTTGTTTGACACCAAGATGTGTCTTCTAATGCCTGTTCTTACTCCTCTCTATCCTTCTCCTATCATAAATGATTATTTGGACAAAGCCCCATGTAAATCTTTCTTCTTCGAAAGGAGTCATTCAAGTTGTTTTCAAACCTAAAGTATCTTTCTTCCTTCATTCCTCAGCCCAAAACAGAAAAAAGGACTAATGAGGCGCAGTTTGCAGGAATCTCTTAACGTAGTACCATACACAATGCCTAAAATTGTTTGACTAAGAGTCATGAAGCTCAAGTGATCTAAATCCATCACATACTATGATCTATAAATAAACTGATCCCCCCAGGCCCAGGCCCCAGAGTGATGAACTGTTGCAAGATAATAACCAGCAGCTATTCACCTGCCTTTCATAGTTCTGCCAAACACCTTAATTTTGCTGTATGGTTTTAATAGTTCTTGGCATGTCCCAACATAAATATTGATATTTTCCTTAGATGAAATCAGCTGCCCTGTGAAGACGAGAATCGCTTAGAGACAGCAATTTGAATGCGTATTTAAAGAACTGCTTACACATCTGCTTCAATAATGTGTGCCTACAGGTGCAGTTCATAAATCCACACAAGCACGGGGCTCCTCTTGCTAGGACTAACAGGCAGAGCTCTAGGGGCACACGGCTCTCCTCGTCATGTTAAAACCAAGAATGGGAGACGCCTTTCAGGAGGTGAGGATACGCTGCAGCTTTTTGTTTGCAGGTCCCATTTGCTGTCCAAACTGGACTGAACTACTTCCCTGCAAAAAGCTTTCCCGTGTAGAACAACATCCACATCCTTTTTGCATACTTCGTAGCAACTACATTGCATATACATCGGCCATAAGCTGTTTGAAAGAAGCACTGTGCTAGATTGAGATTTATTTTAAGCAAGAGCCTGGAAATTAAACCTTGTCAGACTAAGACCATTACACCTGTGTTTTGCGCGTATGTGCCTTAATATCAGCAAGAGTGGCACAAATTGAACTCTTGCCATGAAAACGACCTTTTGCAGAAGGAAACGCCAGGCACACCGTGAAATCTACTACAATCTGTTGAAAGGTGGCTCTTCCGGCACAACCAGTCTTTCACATGCTGGTGTTACCTGGACCGCATGAAAGAAAACATTGCTTCACGATAGTGGTTAGTTAGTGGCAAACATGAACAATGATGTAGTGTACACCTCTTTGGAAAGATGCCTCGATGTGGGGGGAAATGATAGAGCTGTGTTTTAACCAACCCAGACGATCTCTTCTGAAACATCAGACATCTATCAGAGCTTCAGGCAGAGGTTCTCAAAACCATTAGTCATATTGAAAAAATGTCAGGCAAGTGATGCTAGTCTGTGTTTGTATATGAATTCCTAACAGGAGAGTCATCAATTAAGTGTCAGGTTCTGAGCATTCACTGCCCCTTCATCACAGATAGATCCAGGAGAGTTTGCTCATGCCCAGCTTGCAAGCTTCTCAGAGACATAAAATAGGTAGGCCCTTGGTCTGATCCAGTGGGGCAACTTTTATGAAGCATACCAGTACAAGAAACAGCTGCAGGATCAGATCATGTTCAGTCTCACCCTTAACCACACGTGCCTCAAATTTGTACCATAGTTTTGGGAGAGAAGTGGGAGGGGGTGTGGTCAGAGAAGTAAAAACAAATTGGGAATTGAGCTTAAAATCCCCATTTCAAATCATTGGATCCATGAAGACTTTCAAAGGCACAAATGAAACAAGGCAGGTTTATAAAGCTGCTGATCTTTCAGGAGACCCTACTGTACATGAGAATCAAAAGAAGTTCCCGGAGGAAGGCTATTTCTCTACAGTTTACTTGAAACAGTACAGTACATTAGACAGCTGCTTAAATACAGGTAGTGATCCTTGCTTGAGGCTCACCTAATACAATTGTTGGAAAGTTATCTTCTGTATTTTGTTTGCGGCCTCACAAGTATATACAGTGGTACCTCGGGTTACATACGCTTCAGGTTACAGACTCCGCTAACCCAGAAATATTACCTCGGGTTAAGAACTTTTCTTCAGGATGAGAACAGAAATCGTGCTCTGGCGACGCGGCGGCAGCAGGAGGCCCCATTAGCTAAAGTGGTGCTTCAGGTTAAAAACAGTTTCAGGTTAAGAACGGACCTCCGGAACGAATTAAGTTCTTAACCCAAGGTACAGACCAAAAAAGCATGCTGTCATTAAATTTTATGTGGCATACATCCCTCTTTTGAGATTATAAATAAAATCACATGACAAACAACAACAACAACAAAACAATGCATTGCCATTCCGCATTGTTTCCACACCTGGCTTTTGTCAGCATGCGACTGGATCTCATTCGTAACCATAGCAATGAAAGGAACAGATTTGCATGCATTTAAAATATGTGTGCAGTGCTTCTGCTTCCACTTCAATCAATGAGATTTAGTTGTGATTGCTGCATTGCATTGAACTAGATGACCCTCTGGGAACCTTCCAATTCTATGATTCTGTTGTGGATGTGAGGACTTAGTCATCAGATATGAAATTACACCGCACATAGAAGCCTCTCCACTGTCGGGAACCCTGATGAGGCAGGGTTGCAAACCATGGAGAGGCTTCCAGATGTGTTCAACTGATCATGCTTAGAAATCATCTTCAGAGACCTCCTCACCAAAGGTCTGAAGACGACAGCACAAGCGCAAGGATGTTGGAAGCAGGGCTTGTGTGTGCACCCCTTCCATCCTCCCCATTTTAACCCCCCAGGTGTCCTGGCAAACACCTGAAAGTAATACAACTCACTTTTCAGCTGGCTCTTAATCCCCTGGGAAGTGTGGACTTGAAATCATAGTTTATGTTCTCATTTGTATTTAATTCTGCTGTTACATTTGAATGGCCCTCTCATCTTCTGTTGGCAGGCATTTCCCATTCACTGCTGGTGTTTGTATATATTTGATTGTCTTCCTGTCTAATTTCTTATCACTAAGTTCATTTTTCTCAAGTTTTGCTTTTGATCTCATCTGAGTGCTTTCTTTCCCCTCGTCTTCCCGAAGTAAACACATGTTTAGCTTACATTCTCAATTGCTCCCTTTGACTGTCATCAGAGGACATAAAATGTAAGGTCCTGACTCAGGGTAGTTATCTCTTAATTTCCCATAGCATTTTTCCCCAAGAGAGGTTTTTGATATCCATGCCAAATTCTTGCTTGAGTTACCGCATTTGGTCAAGTTTATGAGCAGAGCTACAATGTATACTTCCCAGCACAGGCGTCACTGAAAATCACAGGCAAAATCTCCCTTGTACTTTGGGATACTGTTCAATTCTACTTTATATCTGACCACAGGACTATACTGAGATGGGCTCCACTAGACGCTATGAGGCTACGTGGGGAAATGGCTTCTTTGCTGTTGTTACTGTTGCTGAGATGACCCAACAATGACTTCTAACTCATCTATGGTCAGACTCAGGTCACTTCCAGACAACCTATTTTGATTTGTTTGCACAAAAATTGCAGGTAGGTTAGATGAAGTCCACTACTTATTGAGCTTTTATTCTGTTTTGGTTGCAGGGAGGTTATGTATAGTGTTTCTTTTCTTAAAAAAATGTTTAGGGGTACTCTCATTTTCCTACTCATATTGAAATACTGCCCCTCAATGAGACCAAACGTAGATTCACAAAATATTTAGGGGTACACGTCCCCCCAGAAAAAAGCACTGGTTATATATATTATGACTGGGGGGCCCTAAGCCTAATAAATTAATAAATGATAGGATTTTGATTATTTGGGATATGAAGGGAAAATACAAGCTGCAGAGGAATTCCTAGGCTTGCCTATGCAAAATGGCCTGGCCAAGCTAGGACCATTAAGGAACAACACAGGAAGGTTGCTGGGGTAACTGTGTGTGATGTCACAGGAAGAGTTTGGGGCCTTTGGCAAGAGGCTTGGAAAAGCTGAAAAAAGGGCAGAATGATCTTGGCTGGCTGAAGGCAGGCTGGGAGAGATGTCTTGGACTGTAGTGCTGCACTACTGTGGGGAACAAGCCCTTCTTGACTATGCTGTAGATCTGTACTCCCTCTATGTAAACCAGGTCCCTACTGCCCACTAGTGGGTGATTCAGGATTCTAGGTGGGCAGTAGGGGGTTCTACAGCACAAGCTGAATCCTCCTTCCATCAAGCACTGGTGGGCAGTAAGGAAATTCTACCATCAAGAAAGATGCATTAGTGGGCAGGTATAAAATGCATTGTGGTAGTTGACTGCCCCCGATGCAGGCTATGTGTAATTAAACCCTATTTCTAAAGGCACAACAATCTACACCGCATCTTGAGTCTCACAGGAGCAGACCCCCAACCCCTCTAGAATCTTGGCCCTGCTAGGCAGAGATTGGGATTGGCTCCCAATAGGCTCATCCAGAAGTGTGCATAGCTTAAGCACTACACACAGAAAGTCTCCGATTTCTTTTTGTTTTTAGCTGGAGATGCCATGCATTCAAACAGAAACAGGTATGTGGTGATGGGAAGGATCTCATTCTCAAACCCTGAAGGATTGCTGCTAGTCAAAGTAGTCTTGGAGAGATGGAAAAATAGTCTGATCTGGCAGAAGGCAGTGTCCTCTTGTTACGTTTCTGCTGTACTGATAAGATGATTGACAACAGTGTCAGTCAGCTCTTCAGTGGGACTAAATCTAAACCTTGGCCTTCCAGACAGCTGGTTGGTGCTGGTACTGAATTGGTCAAGTAACACAATACTGAACACCACATCCACATGCATATCTAGTTCTTCATCCAACTAGAGAGATAAACACAGAAGACTGCTTCTGTTGCATATCACTCTTTGCTGGATCAGAACATGTTGCCTTCCTATAGCTAGGTCAAATCCAAGCATACGTATTCTTAAAATGTATTTTATAGACCCATAGAATTGTAGAGTTGGGAGAGACCCTGAGGATTCTCTAGTCCAGGCATAGGCAAACTCAGCCCTCCAGATGTTTTGGGACTACAATTCCCATCATCCCTATCCACTGGTCCTATTAGCTAGGGATGATGGGAGTTGTAGTCCCAAAACATCTGGAGGGCTGAGTTTGCCTATGCCTGCTCTAATCCAACCCCCTACCATGCAGGAATATTCAGCTGTCCCATATGGGGATCAATCTTTCAACCTGGGCATTATCAGCACCATGCTCTAACCAACTGAGCTTTTTATAGAGAATAAGTAAACTTCTTGTGGCTATTTTCATGCCCACCAATTTGCGAAACACCAGCCTCCGCTCAGAGTTGGGTCCCAAACTTCAGCCAGGAGTTGCCTGAGGAAGGTTATGACAGGTCATCCCGTGGACCACAGATGTTAAAAGGACCTCACTCCTCATTAAAGCACAGAAGCTTCTGTAACAAGTAGACGTTGTTATAAATTAATTATCAAAGGGACTCTCCAATGAGAGAGGGTTGCTGGGATCTGATCAAAGCATCTGCATGAAAGTTAGGGCTGACCTTTTTCGCTTTTGCTTTTTTAAGATAACTATAAAATATAGCACACTAAAAGATGTGCAGTATGGGCTGCCAACAGAGAAACGGAGCCTTTGAACGTTTGAAATGACTGCCCTGTAAGAACTGGTTTAAGTTTTTGGGTGCCTGGACAAACAGAAACATTTTGACCTTGTGCTGAAAAGACAACAAGCTGGCATCAATAGGCATGGCAAGATTGGAGTAGTGCAACGGGAGAAATTGCACCAGGGCCCATGCCTGCAAGGGGACCCAGACTCCAAGCTTCCTTTAAAAAAAAAGCAAGAAGGAAAACTCCAGACATCCTGGAAGTAAAAATTATGAAGCAAACTGTGCAGCCAGCTTTCAATGCAATTTCTGTAAACCAGCTTGGTTGTTCCCACCTTTTAGTGTTTTTAGTCAATGAGTGAAGTTAGAGCTGTGCTTAATGAGTGAGTTCACTGAACTCTAAGCTGCAGGAGTCCCTGAGGGCTAATCACAGTTAAGGATGACGTACATCAAATCAGGGTGACTTCCCTCCCACCCAAGATCATCAGTCTGAGGGTACCATAGTTCATCACCCTCATCTGGGTGTCTGGACAGAAGTACCACCCCCTGGATCCCTTTAATGGGATACCCTGATTTCCTGGCTGGCAGTGGAGACTAAGGCTCCAACCCAATGTCTTAAGCACCACCAAGTTGTGACAATTGCTATGAGGTAGGCAAAAACCCCAGATGGGCCCAATTTGTCTGCAGGCAATTTCCTCCCTGGGGCCATATATGGCAGCCAAGTACTTCCATAGCAAGGTGTTACACAGGGCCTGCCCTCTTAGGCAGACCTACACATAAAGCATGGGGTAGGTGGTGAAGCCAGCACTAACTGAGACTAGGGCTTGGGCGCAGCTGGCTTTCCCTCTGGTCCACTCCTTAAGCTGCACCCCCAAGCACGCCTGTGATTGGCCACAGGCAAACATCGGTAATCTGGTGAAGGAGGAAATGACAGCCTCCCCCAGTTGCGCCACAGCCAGAAGACCACCTTGCCAAAGCCATCCCAGATTGCAACCACCACCTCCCGACAGCCTGTAGGTAAGCTTCTGAGAAGCTGCTCTCCCCCCCCCCCTTAATGTACTGTCCCTTCCTGCTTCTGTCTCATTTTCTGGTCTTTGGAATTTCCACAGTTTCCCCTTCCTTCTTTTCTAGCAACCATGTGCAATCCCACTGCCTTGTATCCTCTCCCCACAGTGGGTGGGATGTGGTCTTTGTTGCATTCCACACCACAGTGGTAGAAAACAGCACGCCTGATATTTTTCTGACCTACGCTTCTTCATGAAATGTCACACATTCATTTAGCTTGCTGCAGCTCCAGATATAAAAGTGATGTTGAGGGATGATTAAAACTAGCCAGCTGTCCTTTGTGCCATCTCTTCTGACGTGAGTCACAGCCACAAATTAATAACAACACGGCGGACTCAGATCAGGTCCAAAGAATTCAAGTTGGCAGGTATGACTCATAGCTTGAAGGAGCGCTGACAGCAAGAAGGGACAGAGTAGCTGTGGCATTGTTTACCCACACGAAGACCCTGAAAGAGAGCATTCTCTGCAAATGGCAAGCCTTGCCTAGAATGCCACTCTCAGAAATTTAGCTCAGATAAGCTTTCACAGCTGGAGGTACCAATGCTTCTGAATGCCAGTTGCTTGAAACCGCAGGTGGGCAGAGTATTGTTGTCCTGCTTCCGGGTTTCCCACAAGCATCTGGGTGGCCACTGTGAGAACAGGATGCTGGACTAGATGGGCTTGATCCAACAGGCACTTAAGCTTGCTGCTTTCTTCCTTCTGTTCCTAGTCAAATTTCTTGAATCTTCTCTGATGACAAGCCAAAAGCCAGGCGTGCCTATTTGTCCCTGTAATCTCGTGCCCAGATCCAGGAAATGCATATTTCTTTAAAAAAAAACAATAAAGAAATAAATGTAGCAATTTGATGCACTTAGAAAGTTTTACTCCACGCAAAAAGGATCTGGGAAAAGGACAGTCCAATGGTCAGAGAGCTGGAGCAACTGTCCTAAGAAGAAAGCCAGTGTGGTGTAGTGGTTAAGAGCGGTAGATTCGTAATCTGGGGAACCGGGTTCACGTCTCCGCTCCTCCACATGCAGCTGCTGGGTGACTTTGGGCTAGTCACACTTCTCTGAAGTCTCTCAGCCCCACACACCTCACAGAATGTTTGTTGTGGGGGAGGAAGGGAAAGGAGATTGTTAGCCGCTTTGAGACTCCTTCGGGTAGTGATAAAGTGGGATATCAAATCCAGACTCTTCTTCTTCTTCTTCATTTGGGTGTGTTGAGTTTGGAAAAAGACGAACGAGGGGGGAAACAACAGACATATAAAATGGTGCGTGCTTATATTCCTCCTCTCATAAGAACAAATCCGGTAAAATTGAATGGTGGGAGATTGGAGGTGAACAAAAAAAGGCACTTAGCCTCATAGTGCATAAATCATGGAATTTATTAATGAAATTAATGAAAGATAACAGGGTTACCAATGGCTGGAAGTCATGATAGCTGCGTGCTCCTTCTAGGATCAAAGGCAGCATCCCTGGGAATAAAAGTGGCTGAGAAACACCAACAGGAGAGGTCTGCTGCACTCATGTCTTGCTTCTGGGCTTCCCCAGGCATCTGGTTTGACACGTTAGGAAACAGGATGTTGGTCTTTGGTTTGAGCCAGCAGGGCTCTTCATGTGTATCTGCTCTCTGTTGGCACTTGGCTAAAGTTATGTTTCAGTTATGCAAATATTTTGCCAGAGACATTTGATTGCCATGTTTTTCTGCATGATAGACCCAAAGCATTCTGCAACATTGATTATTAAGCCTGCATTAGGACAGGTAGGAATCCCACAATGCGTGAAGACAGACAGTCAGGTCATGCATCCATAGCAGTGATCTGGGGAGGAATGATCACCGGGAGGATTGCAGAGAGAATAAACGCCATGGTGCACCCGTAGCAGCCAAACAAGATACCTTCATCTGCCACACCCATAACAAAATATGTTTATCCCTACAGCCACGGCAGGCGCTGCAACCTTCCAACGGTTTGACTTCACTCCCAAAGGCTCACTCCTCCATTGTCTCTTGAGACAGACGGATGCCAATCAAATTAGGACAGACGTGGAGAGCAGCTGGCCAGATGTGGCCCATGGGGTCTCACTTTCCAGTTCACAGTCTCCCCACCTTGCACCACTTCATATCCTCCACTGCCACTGGTCCGCTCCCACCCTGGCAGTGCGTGGGTCCTGATCTGGGGCTGGGGGCATTGGTGGCATGTCTTGCCCAGTGGTGTAGCGTGGGGGGTGCAGGGGGCGGGCCGCACTGGGCGCAACATCTGGGGGGCGCACTTGCACTCGGAGCTCTCTGCCCCCTGCTAAAATCCACGGGTTAGGGGGCACAAATTACTTGCCTTGCCCTGGGTGCTAACAACCCACGCTACGCCACTGGTCTTGCCTCAGGTCACAGTCCATCCTTGCTGTTGTACATTCTGTATATGAAATGGCAAAAAACAGGCAGAACCCCACCTAACAGAAACACTAACAGGATACTGTGAGGACATTTGCAGTGTGCCTTTGGTGCTTGCAGCTAGCTGAAATGCAATATTCTGTTGTATTAGGAATTATGCTTTGTTACACTTTTTAATTTAAAAGTACGCAATATGTTAGATCATTACAACAGTACAGCAGCTTCTAAAGTAAAGCAAGAAGGGGGAAGCAAGGGAGGGAGACTAGCCTCCCCAAAGACTGCATTTCTTACATGCTAGACAAAGCTTTTCATTATGTAAAGTCAACTGCCAGGGACATTTTTTTTTATCCAATATTAACTCTATTCCCAACGATTTGTTTTGATATGCGCAAGAGCCACAACACTTGATCCAAAATCCCCCAAATTCTCTTTCATTTTCAATCATTGCCAAAGCCCAGGGCCTTTCTTTATAACGAGAAAGATGCAATGCATTTTATAAATTGATCGTAGGCATGAGCATGAACAAATCAGAGTCTGTGGCCCTGGCTCAAACGATTCATCTGAAACTTTGCCCAACTTCTTTATTAAAAGTTTCAGCAATTGTCCCCTGCTCTGCAAAAAGAAGAATTCCAGGCTCTTCTGCTGGCTTTCAGGGTGGTGGCGGGGGGAGGGGGCAGGGTTTGGACTAAAGACCCTGATTTTTCCCTAAACTTTTTGGTATTCTTTGATATTTCTTTATGAATTTGAATGTTGGGTTGTGCTTGGCTGGATGTTTTATTCGCTGCTCTTTGTGTTTCAGAGGGATTCCCTCCTCTCATTCTCATATATTTAAAAGTCAGCTGACTCTGGGATAAATGTGGGGTAAAATGTATTTTAAGCACATGCATACACAGCCAAGGGCATGAAGTATATTCAAAGGACAATGTCAGTGAGATATCTGGACATGATGAAGGGAAGGGAAATAAAAACATAGGTTGCATACAACAATAAAACCAAACTGATGTTATAGATTTGAGGGAAGGCTAAACCCTAGAAATTAATAAATGGTAGGATTTTGATTATTTGAGAGTATTGAAGGGAAGACTGGAGGCCAGTGGAGGAAAAATACAGGCTAATCTTCCTTTCCAAGCCAGGTCCTCACCTGGGATAGCAGTGTTAACATGACAAAAGGTGTTGATAACCCACCTAAGAGGAATCCTTGGGCCTGGGCAGACAGAGGTTCTCATGATGATGGTGCATGTGTGAGAGAGGCGACAGGAAAAAAAGTGTATTTATAGCAAGGTGTGTTGAGAAGAAGGGGAGGACAAAGACTGAGATCCATCTTGGGCAGGCTGGCTGAAGGTTGGCTGGGAGAAATACCGCTGTCTCCAGTGTTGGGCTGGTGCAGGGAACAAGCCCTTCTTGAGATGACCACACTGTAAGATCAATAGTCCCTCCATGCAGAATGAAAGTGTAAATGTGTGACTAAATCACATTTCTTAAGAGAGCCAGTGTGGTGTAGTGGTTAAGAGTGGTAGACTCGTAATCTGGGGAACCGGGTTCGCGTCTCCGCTCCTCCACATGCAGCTGCTGGGTGACCTTGGGCCAGTCACACTTCTCTGAAGTCTCTCAGCCCCATTCACCTCACAGAGTGTTTCTTCTGGGGGAGGAAGGGAAAGGAGATTGTTAGCCGCTTTGAGACTCCTTCGGGTAGTGATAAAGCGGGATATCAAATCCAAACTCCTCTTCTTCTTTTTCTTCTTCTTAAAGCAATGACAGCCTCCGCTATGTCTTCAATTTTCCAAATAAGCACAAACCCTAGGTAAACGCCTGGAACCCCCTGGAATTTTGCTACCGCTCGGCACAGAGTAGGGGTGGCATCCAACTTTTGGAACACTATGGTTCAAATACGTGGTTCTCCTGTGACCTACTTAGTGATTTTGCATTGCAATGGAAACAAGAAAACAATAATTACTTAAGATATGCTAAGTAATTATAGCTAAAATATGAATCTGTTACCACTGCTGCATCTCAGAATCTTTGCTAAAACCAAAATTTGTTAAACTATCAGGGTCTGATATCTTACTGATGCCTGAAGATCACTTTGGATGAGTTTGGCATCTGCAGTCCCTATCTTTCTACTAGTTTCTACTATTATGAAGAAGGACCATTTTCATTGCATATTCACAGCAGTATCATAGATGACATGCTGTCTGCATAGAGTTTTGTGGGTCAGGAAAAAGTTGAAGTGATTATAAATTTGGAGTTGGGATCTGGTGGAACTTGTTACTATTGATTTATATTGAGTGGCTTTAAATGCAACATTCAGTCAAATAAAAGTTTTTCAGTCAGACAACTGAATTACGGATGCAGTAAAAGCATTTTTAAAAATGAATTTTTATCAATGTTCTAAAAGGCAAGGCTACACATCACAAAAACCAACCAACCAAGATAAATTCCCAGAGTTATAACAAAGGCAAGTAAAAATAAAAACATGATTTTTAGAAACATTGGTGTTTCATCTGATTATTCTGTCTCTTTTCATGAGTTCTGTGGTGTGCAGAATAGAGTTTGCAAGATACTGGTGACCAGTTAAAAGTTTACACAATGCGTTTCAAGCTTTTGTTATTTCTTGAAACCATATAATGCACAAATACATAATGCTGCAATTGGAAAACTGACGCTGTGATTGTTTGGTTCATGGCATTGGTATGTTTCCTAAAAAATAGACTCTCCTTTCCACCATTTACAGGATGTCGAGTCACCAATACAATATTTAACTGGGGAGGGGGGAGCCCAGACTATTGTATACCTCCTAATAGATAGGAATATCAGTGCATCTAAGGAATAATCACAGGGTGATCTAAAACACCACAGCTGGGGGACAGAGGAACTAGAAGCAACAGCATATTTTAATCTCACTTTTATTCCATTCCTAACTACACAACAATCTTTTCTGACAAAGTGGGCTTGAGTCCATGAAAATTTATGCCATAAAAATGTGTTAGTCTCTAAGGTGACATAAGACTCATTATTATAATTTTCTAGATAAGAGGTCTATCATCCTTTTTTTCTTGACTACAACCCACTTTTTCTCAAAACAGTGCCCAGAGTCCCTAAATTGTAAAAATCATAGAATTATAGATTTGGATTGTAGATTGTAGATTGTGAATTGTAGATTGAGGTACCTCAATGTGAATCTAGTCTAATCCCCTGCAATGCAGGAATCACAGCTAAAGCATCCATGACAGATGGCCATCCAACCTCTGCTCAAAAACCTCCAAAGATACATTGCACAGTCAAATAGCTCTTACCATCAGAAATATTTCTTTCTGATGTTTAGTCAGAATCTCCATTCTTTGGGCTCAGATCTTACCATCCAGAGCAGGAAAAAACAAGCTTGCTGCCATCTTCCATGTGACACCCTTTAGATATTTGAATATGACTATCATATCTCCTGTCAGTCTCCTTTTTTCCCAAGCTAAACATATCTAACTCCCTCAACTGCTCCTCATAAGGCTTGGTTTCCAGACTCTTGATCATCTTGGTTGCCCTCCTCTGCACATGTTCCAGCTTGTCAATATCCTTCTTAAATTGTGCTACCCAGAACTGGACACAGTACTCCAGGTGTGGTCTGACCAAGGCAGAATAGAACAATACTATGACTTCCCTTGATCTGGACACTAGATTCATGTGGATGCAGCCTAGAATAGCATTAGATTTTTTGCTGCTGCATCATACTATTGACTCATGTTAAGCTTGCGGTCTACTAAGACCCCTAAGATCCTTCTCAAATGTACTATTGCCAAGCCAGGGGTCCTCCCCATTTTATAGTTGTGCATCTGGTTCTTCCTGCCTAAGTATAGAATCTTACATTTGTCCCTATTGAAATTCATTTTGTTACCTTGGGCTCAGTTCTCCAATCTGTTAAGGTCATCTCGAGTCTTGCTTCTGTCTTCGGTGGCATTAGCTTCCCCTCCCAGTTTGGTGCCATCTACAAATTGGATGAGCACCCCTTCAATTCATACATCCAAGTCATTTATAAAGACATTGAACAAGAACAGGCCCAGGACCCAACCCTTAATTTGCAACTTTATTCCAAGATGATGAGAAACCATAAGTCAGCTCACTTTGGATTTGGTCAGTCAACCAGCCACAGTACAAATCCACCTTCAAGGCTCTAATCCACCCTTGAAGAAGCAACCCATCAAAAACTGTGCATCATGAAGCAAGGTAGATCTCTCTTCACACATCCCTTGGCTGCTGCTTTCCCTTGCACATGTACTGCTCACAGCTGGGGTGTATTTACCCCTCCGTGGGACTGTTCTGAGTCTAGGAAGCAATGGGCAAAGAGGCAGTCTCTTGCTATTTCCTATAACCAACGCAGCTCACTATCATCATCCTGCAGTGGTTACATGGGATGTTATGCACACCAGAAACTAGCCTTCCTTGCCCCTCTGTCATTGAGGCCCCTTGTACTAAGGTCAGGCATTCCCTGGCCTTAGCATGCAGAGGGCAGGACCCTATTGGTAATATAATAATTATCATCACATTAAATCAATCTGCACACAAACAGGAAACAGCAAGAGACTAATATAAATAAGACCACACAGTTGTTTGCCTAACACATTAAATGATTGTTTTTTTTACTTAGCAGCATATGCATTTGATCTCGTTCGCTTTGACTTCCAAATCAGCCATCACTGTCTTTATAAAGGAAAACAGAGCCACAGTAATCACATTACATTGCAAATTGCTTCATCAGTTCTTGGGGTTTTGTTTTTTTAAAACTTTCCACTCTCGGCCTTGTTCCTCACGAAACCAGTGACAAGTGTGAATAATTTGACAGGCGGCACCCCCTGCTTTTATTTATTTATTTTTAAAATCTAGCGCTGTTTTGGGAAGGATCAAAGTCAAATCGTACAAACGCGACGCCTGAAATTACTATCGCGCCTAATGTCAACATTCTGGAAACTCTTTCGCGACTCCCATTCACACAATGCCTTTCCCCAGCGGATTGTGTCCAGTTTTAGCAGCTCCCTTTCATGTATTATTTCAGATGGAGAGCCCTCCTCACGTGCAGCAGCTGGGGGAGGGAGCTGCGCTTCTAGCCCCAGTCCCAGGATTGTATCTCCGGCGCATGCTGACCTCAGAGGTCTGAAAAGGGAAGCCTTTGTGTGGAAAGCTCCTCCCCCTTTTCAGCAGCATGCAGTTTGGGAATGACAGGGAAGCAATATCTGGGGAGGCTCTACGCCTGCAGCCCTGGTCTTTTCCAGTCCTGTTGGTCCAATTCCTGTTGCTATACGTGAGCATCTTACTTGTGAACAGAGTGGGGGAGGGTGTCCAAGGGTAGCTCCTGGCATACCTCTTGATTTGGGACGTTCAGCAAGTGAGAATTTCATTATTGATCTTGTACAAAAATCTAGAAAGGAGAGGGGAGAGAGAGAGAGAGACAGGGGCAGTTTAACACAAAATTATAGAGCCCTATTCCGGCATTCATTTCCCTCATGCGATCAGAATCATGTGGCTGGTCTCAACCATTCCGCTGTATAACATGCACAGGGTGGCAATTTTGCAACAAAGATAAAGTCTTCTGTGATCAAACCATGTGTGGAACCTGGGCAAGTGCAGCAAGCTCCTCGCTGCAGATGTTTACCTTTCCATATGTGGAGAGCACCAAGCACAGGGACCTAATAGAGGAGGCAGAACCAAACAACACTTCCTTGTTTCCTTGAGTAAGAGAAACAAATGCCTGAGTAGCACTTGGCCTGACCTAGGGTGGATACAGACACCCATTTCAACCATGCATCATGTGTAGTGAAATCCTCATTACTGCTTATTACAGTAATGCAGGTGGCTCAGCTGCCTGTGGGTGAACAGGATAGGAACTTTGCACCCAGGATGATGAACTGTGTGGGCTGGATGATGCCTGCACAAATGTGGACAGACATTTCCAGCCGTGTTTAAACTAATCTCTGGTACTTTCTAAAGGGAAGTGATACCAGCCGCCCAGAGTGGCTGGGGAAACTCAGCCAGATGGATGGGTTATAAATAATAAATTATTATTATTATTATTATTATTATTATTATTATTATTATTATTATTATTATTATTACCAACATTCTCTCATATGCAATGTGGCATTTGTTTGTCTCTCTCGATAGAGTTTTAATTGGATTGTATGTTTCAATAGCTGTAGTCACAACCTGCCCCCCCCTTGTATGTATTTTCTGTTTTGTTGCATATTTTATGGATGAATGATTTGAAAAGCATAGCAAAAATACATACTGTATTTTACATTTCTAAGTATGTATTATATAAAATGCATACAATTTATATGCAGATGGGGGACATTATTTCCAAAAACCCAGAACAATTTAGATAAAATATTTATGATTGAGTGCCAAGAAGAATGTCAAAAGATGGAATTTGTTGCTCAAGCTGGAACAACTTGGGCATCTCTGACTGGCATTGGACTGAACTTTCTTGTCATTCATGTGTGGTGGTTCCGATGAGAGGGCAATGGTCTCTAGGGTCATACCACATGAATGTGAATAGCTTGTTAAGTAGAATCAAAGGAGAGGAGTCTCTGTAAGATATGTGTTCTTCAATGAATATGGTTCATGAGAATCCCAATCCGGGTCCCATCTAACAAGAATCCAAGAGTTTTGTTGTAGCAGTTTAATAGGTCCTGTGGCATCAAATGTGGGGTGGCTGCTGATGCTTGGAAACCTGGGAAGGAAGGAAGGACAGAAGGAAACACGGAAGGAAGGACATCGTTGCAAGGGGCCTAATTTCCGCAATTCTGATTTTACAACAAAGTGTCAAACTAAGACAATGGGCAACATCTGTGTAGACTAGGCTAGCCAGTAATGGAGCTACATCCCACTGTGGAGAAGTCCACAACACCACTCCCTTTAATTATTGTTTATGTGTAGCACTACAGACTCTGCAGTTTGTTCCATCTCTTCCTTTATTCCATTTCCCCAACTCCTTCCCTCACCCGACAGTAGTATTTCCATCTGTACCAAATCATCAACTCCTACTCTTCTTCTGCCTCATTCAACTTGTTTTTAAAACATCCAGCTGTTCTGATCAACAGCTGCAGTGAGACTGCTCACCCCTCCCTTTCCAGAAATATTGTGCATCAGCTATTCTGAAGGCACTAGCAAGCTTGCCTCCTGTTAAGGAATATTTAGGGCAACCTGGAGATGAAATTCAAAATATATTGGTGTGGTGTTTTAGCCAGTTGGTGGGGGCATATAAATACAGTATGCAGAGGATACTAGGAAGTCTCACTTCCTGGAAAAATGAGGACCCATACAAATTATAAACTAAGGGCTGCTTTCTTTTCAACTGTTGATACCACATATTCTCTAGCAATTCAACTTTGTGTATTTATTGATTATTCTTCTGACATTTTAAATTTGTGTTTGACACCTGTTGATATTTCATGTCACAGATTGGTGACATTTCGCATTGAACTATATTTAATTTTTGATTAAATTCTTGATATGCAAAGGTACTGGGAATCTGACTCTGTTGGTTTTGCTGAAACAGGCTATGCTTTTGAAAACAGAAACAAAATGTAGAAGTCTACATTTGCACTGTGCATCAGAGTACATGGAAAAGGCCTGAAAGCATGAGGCAACTTCGTAAAGCTGATTTTCTTGTAGACTGAGGTTTTCTCAGGACAATTATCTCTGTCTCTCGAGTGGGTAAAAAATGCAATTTCTCTGCTTACTTTGAACATATACACATTCAGTTTATAGCATGCTCGTTGCTCTGTTTTACATTGTTCTGCTTTTTGTACAGCTGTTTTAGAAGTACTTAAAAAAACCTGCAAGCTTACTTAGCTGCCAGCACATCAATTAAAAAGTAATGGGCCTCTCTTATTTCATGCAATGTTTCCATTACTTCTACCAGTACTTATCTTTTTAGCTTTTCACTTCTGTCTCTTTCTCAATCTCATCTTCTGATGGCTATCATAGAAAAGGTTTCTTGATTTCCCAAAGCTCATGTACAGGGAACCAGGCAGAGGGCCTTCTCGGTAGTGGCACCCGCCCTGTGTAACACCCGCCCATCCGATGCCAAGGAAATAAACAACTACAGTCTCACCTTCGAAGTTGAACGGAATCCGTTCCAGAAGTCCACTTGACTTCCAAAATGTTTGGAAAACAAAGCACTTCTGATTGGCTGCAGAAGCCCTGGTGGAAGTTTGGGTGTCAAAGAATGTCCGCAAACTGGAACACCCACTTCTGGTGTGATAGGAATTTTATGGTTTTAGATATATGGCAACCTTCATAACCACACGTACATAGATCAGCACAGGAAAGCCAACCTGGAACAATTTTGATTCCTAAACTGACCAAATGTTTCTCTGCATGGTCAAAATGGAAAAGCCTCCCCATTGTCTCTTCCTTCACAAATCCTGTCTTAATCTGTGTTTGAATAAGGGTGTGAGCCTTATCATTACAAAAGACTGCCAAGGCTCCCCAAGAAATCCAATCAAGTAACCTGCCAGACAGGAAATAAACAAAGGGACAGGAGAAAACAACATGCAAATGTTCTGTTTTAGACCGCCTTATCTGAGGGGTGGTCTTAGGTTACACCCCTTCTGTGATGAATGCATAATGTTTCTGGGGTGGTCTGATCTAGAGGATGGGAATTTCAAAAGTCTTTATAAGCCCTTGCACAGCAAATTTGGGGGTCCTCTTCCTCTCCTGCGTGTGAGGGGAGCACCCTGTTGCAACAGATCAATAAAGATCAAGCTTACTAGCTGCTTTGCTTCTCAATATTCTCTGGTTGGCCTCTGTTATTTTCTCCTACCAATAGGGAACCTATGTAAGGACTGTATATGGGCTCTTGAATACCCCATAAGGGAAAAGGGCATATTTTTATTTACAACACTGGGTTTGCGGCATTTGAGAACCAAGGTACCACTCTAATTGTATTTACTGCATCAAAAGAGGGTGTGGGTAACTGCAAAAGGAATTGGGCATTTGCTTTAAAAAATGAAATAAAGGCAGCCTATAAAAACCCTCCCCACTCCACAGAGAGAGAACATGCATATACTCAAAATGATGGAATCATTCCATGTAAATCATCTAAGCACACAGGGTAAAACAGATTGAATTCAGGAGACACTGCTATGCTTTGCTAGTTGCATAAAGCCCACAACATTTCAATGAATGATTTAGTATTGTGGCAGAAGAATGTATTCTAATATCCGTAGGCAGAGTTGACTTCCAGGGTAATAATATGCAAACCATTTTGCACTTGCAAAATTTAATCTTAGCACAAGCTGGGAGCATTAAACAAGCACAGGAAATCAACTGGCAAGTAGTCTCATCTTGCTTGTATGTCATATATATATATATATATATATATATATATATATATATATATATGAAAGGCAATGGTGTGATATATATATATATATATAATCACACCATTGCCCTTCTTCCACCATTTTGCACTGGAGAAATTGCATGAGACAAATCAAAACTGAGCCCATTTCAGTGATTTAGCTAAACACTTGCAGCTTCTTGAGGAATGACATACAAAATTCTACCATAAGGTTTCAGATTCCTACCACCAGGTCTGAAATGACCGATTCCTTGTGCTCAGTGGGAACTGTTGGACAACATTAAGCAAAAAGAGATTGTTTCCTCTTGCTGAAATATCTGTGCCCTTGGGGAATGGATCTGTAAAGCCTATTCTGTGATGAACAGGGTTGCCACTATCTTAACAATAAATAACAATAATATATGTTGCATATGTCAGAAGATGATAGTGTATCTGATAGTATGAAATGCTTCCAGTTCTTTCCCCTACAAGATCAGCTAGCTAGATATTCCCCCCCCCCCAAAAAAAAAATGATTTTGAAAAATGCATAAAAATTGTGTGGATGTTTCCATTTTAGGATTTCAGTAATTCCCCATTTGAGTAATGTTTGAAGTCACAATCTATTACAAGAAAATGCTAGTTACAGATAGGTAGCCGTGTTGGTCTGCCATAGTCAAAACAAAATACCTGAAGAAGTGTGCATGCACACGAAAGTTCATACCAAGAACTAACTTAGCTGTTCTTTAAGGTGCTACTGGAAGGAATTTTTTTTTGTTAAGAAAATGCTAATTTAATTTCCTCCAACAGTAACAGCAGCCACACAGGTTTTCTTGAATCCTAGATTGAAATCCACAAACATCTCATTCCAAAGATCTTGCCCCTCTACTGTCACCCAAGAGAGCATCAAAACAAAGTTATAGCGGAAGAGTGGAGGTCTGTAAATGTTATTAGGGATACCTAACAGCAGAACTAGAAAAGGGACACCACTTTTTTGAAAATGAAAATGCTAATAAATATTACTATATATAAAAAGAGAGAGAATGCTGCCTGCCTGAAACCTTGGAGCCACTCCCAGTCAATGAAAGAGATAATACAGAACTAGGTGGACAAGTGGTGTGATTTGTTATAAGCCAACTTCCTCTACAGTTTCTGGAGCTGAAGCTCTCTCTGTCTCTCTCTGTCTCTCTCTCTCTCTCTCTCACACACACACACACACACAAACACACACACACAAACGTACAGTGGTACCTCAGGTTAAGAACTTAATTCGTTCTGGTCATCCGTTCTTAACCTGAAACTGTTCTTAACCTGAAGCACCACTTTAGCTAATGGGGCCTCCTGCTGCCACCATGCCGCCAGAGCACAATTTCTGTTCTCATCCTGAAGCAAAGTTCTTAACCCGAGGTACTATTTCTGGGTTAGTGGAGTCTGTAACCTGAAGCGCATTTAACCCGAGGTACCACTGATTTCACCAAAGATTTCACCATCAATTCCGATTCTGCTTCCAAGACAGGAGTTCAAAGCAGTGGCCCTCCTCCAATTAAATAGCAAAAGTGTTATCAACGTGATCCCAGTGATCAGAAGGAACTAAAAGAAAAACTTAGACTTCAGGTATTAGAAGGGAAACTCAAAAGTGGTGAAAGTGACCTTCTCCTGGCCAAAAATAATTATTATTTCAGGTGGGGGGGACGGACAACTATTTGAAAAATAAGAACATATGAACCTATGGACTGGATCTGAAAAGATGGCTAGAACTAAATTATTTATTGGGAATTATTTTTCCACCACTTTCAAGAAACTACATTAAATATTTAATAGTGCAAAAATAGCTTTTCAGAGACAAATGATTCCAGGGATGGTTGAAGGAACAAATTGGTCAGGAGATGTTCCACAGGCCACTTTTGCTGATGGCATGTCTTATTTATTAGAGTTGCCATATTAGGCTGGTGCTGTTCTATTCAGGAGACAGGATTCCTACGGCAAAAATCCCCAGCGGGGCCCATACCCCAGTGCAGTGCAAGTAGACCAGCAGCAATGCAGCCGCTCTGCAGGATCACTTGCCTTTTGCTGAAAGTCTTTGTGAAAAGGGTTCATTTTGTGAGGCGTTGCTGCTTCTCTCCCCAACTTTGGCTTTCAGCTGCATCTTCAACTTACCCAAAGCTGTGTCAGAATCCACTGCAACCAAGGCCAGAACAGGGTCACCTTCCCCTTGTGAAGCAGGCTGCCAGAGGCACCTCATTGGTGCACCAGTCATGCTAGGGAAACAAGCTAGCTATGGGGCAGTAGGGCAGGACAGACCACAAGGCATACATACCCTTCTAGCCACTTTCCATGCCTCAGAATTTGCCGTCTGAGGCAGCTGCCTCATACTGGCTCATGGTAGGGCTGGCCCTAGAGTTCAGATTCTGTGGCATGGAACGCGGATGGCGCTGTGGTCTAAACCACTGAGCCTCTTGGGCTCACCGATCAGAAAGTTGGTGGTTCAAATCCACGTGACAGGGTGAGCTCCCGTTGCTCTGTCCCAGCTCCTGCCAACCTAACCAGTTCAAAAGTACACCAGTGCAAGTAGATAAATAGGTACCGCTGCGGCGGGAAGGTAAATGGCATTTCCATGCGCTCTGGTTTCTGTCACGGTGTTCCGTTGCACCAGAAGCGGTTTAGTCATGCTGGCCACATGACCTGGAAAGCTGTCTGTGGACAAACGGCTGCTCCCTCAGCCTGAAAGCAAGATGAGTGCTGAAACTCCATAGTCGCCTTTGACTGGACTTAACCGTCCAGGGGTCCTTTATCTTTTTATTGGCTGTGGGTCCAGCACATCAGTACTCCCATACCTGCCTCACAGTGGTCCTGCTCCTTTAGTTGGCCAACATTAGGAGAGTTGGCACTTGAACTGATTATAAACAAAAACCCAGGATCTGGATCAATATTGAAATTCTGCTGGACCCCCGAGAAGCAGTGAACACAAGACTGTATCATATTCAACATACATTTTAGTGGAAGATTGTATAGAAAGTCCAGCCACATTTAATTTCAGAAAAGGGAATTTCTCAAAAGTTGAAGGAATTAGTTTAAAGGAAGTTGGAGAAGTCCCAAATCCTTTCAGGAAGCCTGTCTGTTATCTGAAACCCCTTGATCAGAGGCACAGATAAGTGTGCATCGTAGATTAGAAATGGTGCAAACAATTTCAAGAGGGTGGCGAGTGGTTAAATAGCAGCATTGAGGAAGTCGTAAAAGGCAACAAGCCTCCCTTTAAATAAAATAAAAGTGGAAGTGCTGCCCCAAAGATGGAAAGCCACACACACACAAAAGGAGCGGGGAACACAAACTCCAGCAAAACAAATAAAATTAGTGATAAGGAGAGCAAAAATGGAATTCAAGGAATAGATTGATAAACAACCAATACACTTTCTTCCACCCCCACCCCCTCAGGTGCATGAAAGCAACAGACTCCACTATTCCAATTTTAAACACACCCTTTCTATTTTTACCTAATTTAATTTTCCCTTAAGATCCTATATATTGAATGCTGGAACCATCTTTCTCAGCTTTCCCCTCGAGTGCACAGGAACCCAATTTTAGGGAGGTGGCTTTAGATAAAACTGCTGTGTAAACACGGAATTTATTAAGCATTTAACTAGTTTGGTTTGGCTGAAGTTTTAGGATGCAATATAGGGCTTAGCAAAATACAGTCTTTATGGGTAGCTATTTCATCGGTTATTCTTATTTGGTAACGAGTTCTTTCAGTTAATTTCAGTTAATTATTCTTGCGTAAATTGCTGCTCTCTTTATATCCCCATTGCATTAGGTTCTTCCTTAGCCTAATCCTCTGTTTTTTCTGTATTTACAGTTTATTTCACACTTTCATTTCCCCTTCGGTTAATCATGACATGCATCTCATATTGTTCTTCAGGGATTTGCAGAAGAAGGGGGGAAATGTTTATATCCCCAAAACAGAGGACTGAGCATGCTCAGCCATCACAGAAGTCATGGGGGGGGCAAGAGGGGGGAAAGGAATGGAGTATCTTGGAATATCTAATTGACTGGAACAGAGAACAGGAGCACTCTGTACTGCAACATTTTGTGGCAGATCTCACTTGTTACTACAAAAGCAAGTAGCTGTTCTCCTAACAGGAGCAAAGCCAAATAAAACTCACAACTGCTGAACTAAGAAAAATCACTCTGAAGTAAATGGAAGAATTCATTTTTCAAGGATCCTGAACTCTTTATTCACATGTTGAATAGGTTCCCTGGAGGAAAAGGATTCATGATTTGAACTGCATTCGGAAATTGGTGTAGTACAGTATTCCTTCTGCATGCCAAAGTAGCAGCAGAAGTGCCAGAGGAATTGAGGGTGGGAATGGAAGTGATAAAAACAGATTTCCATTTCCATTTCAAGTATCTCTATCCCACTTCTTAGGAGAACTTCCCAAACCTGAAGGAGTTCGACTGAAAAGGCAGAATGAGAGCTTAGACACAGGGCTAAAAAATTACACAAATAGATAAGGCCACAGACTTGAATCCTTATTGCAATTTAGAAATGCAGTTCAGAATCAGGAATCTCTGCATCCTATGCAAAAAATCTCTTTTAGGGGGTAAGCCGCAATAGAAGTTCTGCTGTAGCAGAAAGAGCCAACAGATGCAGACAGTATTGCACAGATGGGTCTCTCTCTCCCTCCATTTATATATGTGAAAATATAGCCTAAGCATGCATGTAGCTGTGAGAGCAACATGCTGGTTTCATGTCTAAAAACAAGCCAATAACATGCACTAGTCACATCACGGTTTAACTACTGCAGCCTGCTTTACATAGGGCTGCCCTTGGAAACCACCCAGAAACTTCAAATGGTGCTGGATTTTGTTGCCTGCTTGGGTACCTCCATTGGAGGGGAAAGAGAGGCCATCCTTTTAGTATACAGTGGTACCTCAGGTTAAGTACTTAATTCGTTCCGGAGGTCCGTTCTTAACCTGAAACTGTTCTTAACCTGAAGCACCACTTTAGCTAATGGGGCTTCCTGCTGCCGCCGCACCGCCGGAACCCGATTTCTGTTCTCATCCTGAAGCAAAGTTCTTAACCTGAAGCACTATTTCTGGGTTGGCGGAGTCTGTAACCTGAAGCGTATGTAACCTGAAGCGTATGTAACCCAAGGTACCACAGTATATAAGATGAAATTCAGTTTCCGTTCTATCACCACTGTGCTCATAACTCAACAGAGCTGTTTCTCTACTGCATTTTTCGGGAACTATGCAGCCAGCTTGGCTGCCAAGGTTATCAAGTCCCAGCAATGAAGTAGATGGATGAAGAGTCCACAGCAGTGAAGCAGTTTCCTGGGTGTGGACACCTTCTAATTTGCCGCTGGTCTGCCACACTCTGACACAGAGGGTCTCTTTTCAGAGATAATCAGATGTGCCTTGACTCAGTGAAGATGTCCTCTAAGCTATGATTAATGGACTTGGTCAAGCTCATAAGCACAATATGACAGAAAACAACTCTCGGCCAAAGATACATAAAGGGGCATGTACGCAACCCAACAACCTTCTGCCAGGGATCACCTTGATGAACAAAAATCCTAATCTATCATTCCTGTGGCAGATTTGCAGTGAACAAGTCTCTATCATCCTCGTCCTGTTTTTGCTCATAGTCACTCTGTGAAGTAATTTAGTCTAAGACAGCAGTGTGCCTGAGTCCACCTGTGAAATCCATGGTGAAGTGCAAAATATACAAAAAATTGATCTCAAAAGTACTTTAAAATTATTAGATGATCCAACTGATTTTTTTGGTTTAATGTGGGTCTTCTCAGAGTATGACTAACATTGGATATTGATCATTTAGGTTTTGTCAGATGACAAAGATAAGATGCCACAAATTGTCAGCCATGATTATTGAAAAAGTAAGTATGTAATTTTATGTTGCGAACTGCACTGATATCTACGGATAAAAGGCAGTATACGAATTTAATAAATAATAATAAAATTCAAAGCAACTCTGTATGTCAACTGCATTAACATGTTTATTTTTAAAAAAATTACTTACTGATATTCAGTACAAAACACTGTAGCGTGTCTATTATCAAGTGCTAAAAACTTTGATAGCTGATATGTAAACACCATTTGGGGCCAAGTACCAAATACTTTCAAACAAAATACCACAGGTTTTTTTATCATAGAATTGTGGAGTTGGAGGGGACCCTGAGGATCATCTGGTCCAACCCCTGCAATGCAGGAATATTGTTGGACTACAGGTTGTTGGACTACAAGTCCCATCATCCTGAACACCGGTCAGGCTGACCAGGGCTGATGGGATTTGGACTCCAACAGTGCCTGAAGGGCCACAGGTTCCCCATCCTTCTTATTAAGGCAAGGAGGACCTAGGATTCTACCTTCTACAAGGTCAGTCTCCTTATCCATGTGGCTAGCATTGTCCTCTTTGACTGGCATTAGCTACCCCTGGCTTCAGGCTGACATCTTTCCCAGCACTTGTTAATGGAACTGTTTTGACTGGAGATAAGAAGCATGTGCTGAGTCACTGGCTCCTCCCCAAGAGCAGCTGTCATGCTGCAACTTTATAGAGCTGACCTTGTGAATTAAGGAACCACCCTTCCCACTCCTTATTGTCTGAGTGGCTTTGATTGGGGTCACCACCCAAATCAGATGGCTAGATAACATTTTTAACAACACAAAAAAAGAACGGCAGGGCTATTCAATTGCTCAGCCTGTTCGTAATGGAAATCTGAGTGGTGCTCACAACAAACAAAAGCTGGGCTGGCATGTACTGGTGAGACTGGTGTGCCTTTCTGACCTGCCCTGGTCCCTGGGCCAGAACTGAGGAAGCTGCTGTTAAACAGGACTTGAGCTGAGCCTTCAGGTTCAATTTCATTGTAATGTTCTGGCCCCGAGCCATTTGCTCAGTGGGGCATCAGAGCTGCTATTCAAGCTCTTGTGGGAAGCTTCTAGTTCTAAGCAAGCTGTAGGCCTGTAAGTCTGCAGAATGGCATGGAGCTCCTTGCATCTCTGGATTAGGAACCAGCCATCGCCTACTCGACTCATTCAGGCTGAGCAGGCAGAAGAAGAGGGTGCTGTTGATACAGAGGCAGTTCTAGGGAACGATGAACAGAATCATAGGTCTCCAGCTATTGTTGGACTACAACTCCCATTATCCCTAGCTAGTAGGACCAGTGTTCAGGACTCATAGGAATTGTAGTCCAACAACAGCTGGAGAGCCAAGTTTGGGAAACCCTGATCTAACCCAACCCCCTGCTCACCAATGAAGGAAAGCAGGAGAATCTTGCAAAAACCACAATAACAAAAACAGCATTAATTTGCTGGTACATTTTCGTTCAGAATACGGTCCTACTGGAGAAGTACCACATTGTGGTACAGGTATGAATGTGTGGTGCTTCTGCACTCACCTGCTTTGTATGTAGTATGAAATTCTTGCTGCACTGGGATTGGCATGCCCTGTAAAGATACTGTTGTACAGGGGGACGTGGGTGGTGCTGTGGTCTAAACCACTGAGCCTCTTGGGCTTGCCAATCGGAAGGTCGGCAGTTCGAATCCCTGTGACATAGAGCGCTCCCATTGCTTTGTCCCAGCTCTTGCCAACCTAGCAGTTCGAAAGCACACCAGTGCAAGTAGATAAATAGGTACAACTGTGGCGGGATGGTAAACAGCGTTTCCATGCACTCTGGCACGCATCACGGTGTCCTGTTGTGCCAGAAGCAGTTTAGTCATGCTGGCCACATGACCCGGAAAGCTGTTTGTTGACAAACACTGGCTCCCTTGGCCTGAAAGCGAGATGAGCACCGCAACCCCATGGTCACCTTTAACTGGACTTAACCATCTAGGGGTCCTTTGCCTTTACCTTTTTTTTACTGTTGTGAAATGGACACACATGCTTCCCTTACAATACAGTCTGTATGACATGAAATTGGTAAGTGTAGATAACTTTTCGTAAGGCAAAAAGTGCACTTAGGTGCTTGACATTTACAATTTGAACTCCTAAGAGCTCTTATCCAAACCATATATAATGCTTTCAGCAGCTAGGGGGTACATACGGCAAAGTAACTGATGGATAGAGAGCTCATTCCAGGATGCAGTTGAAAAGTATAGCCTTTGTATTTCACAGAGAATGAAGGAGCTGCAATTCTCAAGCTACTGAATCCAATATAGTCATTATCGTAAGTAAAACTCCAGTGAAAGTGGTTTAAGGACACATGTTTATAAATGATATTCTTCATCTATTGTGGTGAATAAGGTAAAGGTAAAAAGGGTAAAATAACACACACACATTACCACCTGGGAACAGTAGCATTGTGATGCGGTCAGGGAACTCCAACTGAGGATTCTTAACCTTAACAAAAATAACAGATCCCAGGATGTCAAGATGTGTGTCTAGCCCTTTGAGTGCCCAGCCGGCTATCAAAGTCCACACCCTTTTTTATACTAGCTCTCATGGGCAAGAGCAATCTTCAGCCAAGAAAACAATTTATGAAAGCAATTTTTGACACTGACAAATAAGAACAGTTTCCACTTCAAAAAACTAAACAAAAAACCCCAACAACAATAGAAGTGAGCCAAAGAAGAAACAGTCTGCAAGTACGGTAAGAAGCAAGGTGTCCATGTATACAGAGGTGTCCAACAACAGTGAATCTCAAGGGGATCTCACAGATCCTCTCAGATTCAGCCTCCCCTCCACCGAGGTTGCAATGTGCATTAAATCCATACCGCTTTCTTGTTGGTCTAATGATTTTCCAGAGTAACCAAGCTATCAACACCGTCTTTCATAAATCTTGAAAATACAGAATCAGTGTTTGCAATTGAGTTTTCCCAAAAGTGTTACTTTTAGGACAACTCTGTGCATTGCTACTCACAAGTAAGTTCCACTGAACTAAATGGAATTTGCAGCCAGGTATGTATATTGTCAGAGTGGTGTTGTGGCTAGCTAGATCAAGGCCTGGGAAATCTGAGTTCAATCCCCCTTCAGTTGTGAAGTTTACTGGGTGACCTTGGGCCAGTCACTTTCTGTCAGCCTATCCTACCTCACAGGATTGTTTTGAGGGTAAAATGGGGGAGAAGCATGTACACCACCTTGCAATTTATTTATAATTGTCAACTTATCCCACCTGTGGTGTTTACACTACTTACAACAAGTGCTTACTTTGTCAACATTTAGTCTGTATTTCCACAATTATCCCAGAAAGGAGACGCTGCCAGTTTTTAAGCACCTGTGTCTTAGATTTACTCTTTGGATTTTAAATTGTGCACCACCCAAAATAGGGTAGAGCTTAACAGTGTGGGATATTTAGTCATTTTACCCAGCCAAATGCAGGAAATGAATGTTCATCTGCCTGAAAGGAATATTTAAAGCAAACAGAAGCTGATCAAGGAGGAACTGAAAGGATCTTTTCTATCTTATACACAAACAAAAAATTAAAAGATGTCTATTTACCGACCAATAAAGGAAATACTTGGATTTCTAAAATCATTATGTGTTCTTACCTGGTGATCCTACTGTATTTTCAACACTGAATTTCAAAGAAGTAAAACTGTACAAAACAGAACAGAACACTCTCCCTCACACACACTCACAAAGGGCAGAGAAAGTCTGAAATTTAAGCTAAACCTTACCATAACTCAACAGATCAAATACTGGAAAGAATGTGGGCTCTTATCCCCAGGGCTTTTTGGCAGGGGGAGCAGAAGGGGGAGAGGGAGAGCTGTTGGGAAATGTACATGAGGAGAAAACGCCTCTAAATTCCCTTGCTCCTAAATCAGCACAGGAAAAGGTGGTGGTGGCAGTAGCAATCAATTTGGCAAATTTTGAAATGAGTCAAACATCTCCATCTGGAATAGGCCACAGACAGAAGGAAGCTCACACAACATGACAGTCTGTGAACACAATATTTGGTGGTCAAGGCAGAAACGTTCTAAAAATTGCCCCGTGCCTGTGCACAACATATACAGTGGTACCTTGGGTTAAGTACTTAATTCGTTCCGGAGGTCCGTTCTTAACCTGAAACTGTTCTTAACCTGAAGCAGCACTTTACCTAATGGGGCCTCCCGCTGCCACCGCGCCACCAGAGCACGATTTCTGTTCTCATCCTGAAGCGAAGTTCTTAACCCAAGGTACTATTTCTGGGTTAGCAGAGTCTGTAACCTGAAGTGCCTGTACCCTGAAGCGTATGTAACCCGAGGTACCACTGTACTGCCATGCCCTAGAAATCAAATCATTTGCCATCCACGTCTGTGCTGTTGTTTCTAAGCACATGCACGTTAGTCAGCCTTGAAACACTCTCTCTGCACCACTTTCATTCCTTCTTCTCTATATGTTGAATACTCTGATATAGGAATCTTGTCATACCTGCTGCATCGCATTAGTCTAATTTGGGCATTCTTGTCCAATTGGAATAGCAGGAGGAGGAGGGTGGGGCCCCACTGGCTAGTTCTGTCATGTCAGCTTAGCTCTGCTGCCCTCCATGCATGTGGGTCTGGGGGCCTCCCTGCTTTACCATGTAGACTCCCTGAGCAGATTTGGGAAGGGGACATAGAGGGCTTCTCCGACTCCACTAGAGAGATTCTTCCACAGGATGATAAGCCTTTCACAGGCAGAAGGTGCCTTTCCTTTCAAGGGAAACAAGGTCTGAATCCAACCCACAGCATGTAACAAAGTCTGACAAATAAGTTTTACCACAATTCCCCTGGAACACGTGTCAATTCTACTGTAGCCACCGACTGCATGAAGGATTTCTTTCATTATCTCCAATTGTTCTTCATTTGTCTGTGCTTTCATGATCAGTCCAATGTATAGTTCAGCCTCTTGTGCTATTTTCTCATCTGAAAGTTGAAGACTGAAGCTAGGCGATCCTATGTACAGTGGTACCTTGGGTTAAGTACTTAATTCGTTCCGGAGGTCTGTTCTTAACCTGAAACTGTTCTTAACCTGAAGCACCACTTTAGCTAATGGGGCCTCCTGCTGCTGCCGCACCGCCAGAGCACGATTTCTGTTCTCATCCTGAAGCAAAGTTCTTAACCCGAGGTAATATTTCTGGGATAGCGGAGTCTGTAACCTGAAGCATCTGTAACCTGAAGCGTATGTAACCCGAGGTACCACTATATTGGTTTGCTGAGAACATTTCCAGCTCATCCTTGCTGTTGCCTTCGGTGGCAGGGGAGGAGTAACCCTATGTCATTTTCCCCCCAGTTTGGCAGCATTGAACTGTTTGTTCAATTGCCCGGCTATGTGCCAATATATCTACTTTAATTGGAAAACCATTCTGTGTGCTTTGCACACAGGCTTCAATCCCCAGCCACAGTAGGACTTGCCTGAAACCCTTGATCGCTGCTGCCAATCAGTGTAAACAATGGACCAATGGAGATGGACCAATGACATGGCTCGGGCATCTTCCTAGATTTGTTGCTCCTTTAGTTCTTGTGCCAAGAGACATCGCATAGAAGCAGAGCTTTAAGTTCTCCAATCTTCAAAGAATTTTGCATTTGAAACATGAAGTAGCAGAAGTCTCACGCCAAATCACCTAATGTCTGTTGAAGAATAGCATACGCTGTTCCAATTATTTTGTCTGCTTTTGTCCTTCCCCCAGTTTTTTTGGCTGCATCGTTCCACTTGTAAGATTTAGGCATTTCTGGGTACAGATAATCTCTTGGCACGCCAAAGCTGTCATCCTGCACTTCATCTTGTGTTGTTGCCCTACTTACATAATTTTGTTATTATCCGTTGGAGTCATAAATGGTCCCTGATGTTTATGCTGTTTATAAAGCCCAGTATTCAGGACCACCTCTGAAAACAAGTTGCTGGTGACCTGGAAGATGTACAGAGAATATAGCCACTGGATTTCATTTACCATGCAACTGATACTCAGATATTCCCTGCAGTTCCAGCAGGAACAATATATCTAGCACTGGCGTGTGTTATTTCATAATAATGCTGGACACTGTCCTCTACTGATATTGCCAGACGTGTGCAATCATATTTGTGCAAGAGTTTCAGGCAGGTGGAAACAATTCTTGCGGACATTTCAACACTGGTGTTTTAATGGATATGGGTTGTAAGGAACTACGTATCTATCATGGGCACCCACCAATTTCCTATGTCCCATTTCCAATACTATTCTGTCCATTCTCTCAAATTTGATACAGGAGATACTTACTCATGTTTGGTCTGGTAACATTTCTTCAAGACTCTTTGGAACCTCCACCCTTCATTCACATTGCTTCTGAGTTAAGGACACCACATGGATTATGAGAAACGTATTTAAATGTATTTGTGACGCCTGGGGCCTAGATCTGGGACTTCTCCTAAAACTGCTAAATTTAGTTAATGTACCTTAAATCTGCTACCTAGAGGTACGAACTCTGATCTGCTCCTAAATTGTATGCTTTTCAGTGCTGACTGAAAACTTTTTTTTCTTAAAACAGGCCTTTGCATGATGGAACGTTCAGACCAAGGGATTATAATACTTTCCTAATACTTTTATGGATTTGGGGGGAGGTGTTGTGTGGTATTTGTCTGTTTTTATCTGCTGTGACTTGCCTGAGATCCTGTGTGATGAGGGCCAGGATATAAATCTTATAAATAAAGAAATAAAATACAAGACAGTAATCATGTGTATATGAGACAACCCCTTCTGTGAAACTCTGTGCCAGGGAAGTAATTTGCAACCTCTCCAAATCTTGTTACATTTCTTATGTGATGCAATATTACCTTTACTGGAAAACTCACACGACAGTTTAGGACAGCTGGTGTTGGGCATGAACAATATGTACACGTTCTCCTCCCTCTTTGAATTCCATATGATATAATGTTTTCTCCTTCTTTCTCATTTTCCCCTCCTAAACGTGTCTCTTCAGCACCTTTTCCTTTGGAAATACCCTCATTTTATTTGCCTTTGTCGTTTCCCCAATTTTTAATGGTTCTTTCTGTAGCTAAAAGCTGCCTTATTTCCCTCAGCTGCGCTCAGCATATTGTACAGGGAAGGGTCATAGCTCAGTGGAAGAGCATGCAAAAGATTCCAGGTTCCATCTCTGGAATCTCCAGGTAAGGATAGGCTCTGGACTTTGTCTGAAGTCCTGGAGAGCTGCGGCCAATCAGTGTAGACAATACTGAGCAAGATGGACCAATGGGCTGGTTCAGTATAAGGTTCCTACGAAGGTTCCTATGTTCCTACAAAGGCTCTTTATCATTATCTATCACTGCCTTCTATTTGACAACATCGTTTCAAATCATTCAGTATTCTCGCTGAGAAACATTCACGGTCCCCCGTCCTGAGATGTTGTGATGAGTCACGGACCGCTGTAGTCTTTAAAAAGCTGCATATCACCTTTCTGTCACAGTTGGCATTTAAGGCAACTTGCTAAAATTTAGTTTTTTAAAAAAATGCAATCAAAACACAAAACACGAGACACATGAGAAAGTGGAACATTTTAATAAGCAGCGATAGATTGTAGTGCAGAGCCTACCCCCTCTTTTTGGCTATTTTAAGCATCAGATTTCATAGACCTGAGATGGTGCACAACTTCCCCCTTAAAGCTGCTCTTCTGAAAGTCTGCAGACAGTATTGGTAAGCTCTGTTTTGTGAGGAGAGGCAAAAAAAAAATGGGGGGGGGAGGGTTATTAAAGAAACAAGGGTGGCTGATCTGTTATCTGGCTGCGATAGGATACAATTTCTCAAACAATGTAGTTCAAATTAACTTTGACTCCAGAGATATTGGAACCACCACAGGGAACACATATTAGAAAATGCACTGCAAACTAATTACGTAACTATACATGAGTGGTTGCAGCAATTCACAGAGGGGTCACTGGCAGATGTCCAACAGGTTTCCAGATTTAAACACTAGAAAGTAAACAAATGGCATCAGGCAAACTGAGGATGGGCTTTCATGAAAATAACGCACGCACCACCAATTTTCTAAAAACTACAGTGAGTGCTAATCACATTCTACACAGCAGGAAACATGCATCTTCCACTGTGCACTGGTGAGGCAAGAACCTCCAGTGTCATGTCCATGCAGACGGAACTCATTTCATACCCTCCTTGGTATAAAACAGTACATATTTCAAAACCCACAGTAATCTGCATTGTAGTGTGTAAATCTCCTTTGTGTACAGTTTTCTGTTGAAAGAAGGACTTAAATAATTAGAGGAACAGGAACACACTGCATACTGTGTGTAAGTGCTTACATAAAGGGAATGACGCAATGGGTGCACCCATTTGCAGCGCATTAGTAGAAACGTCGTGGTTCTGGGACTTCTGCAGATGCATTGAATATCCTGCCAAGACAGTCAGTTGACTTGAATCTGACTGCCAGTTGGCTGTTGACCAGGTTAAATAGTTCTCTTTCCTGCCTAGATCTTTAAGCAATTCATGCCAGTAGGCCATTCTCGCCCTAGCTACTTTAACAGCATAATCCTGCCAACATTATCTCGCATAATTCCTATTACCTGTGTGCCCCACTGAGACTCCCCTTTAGTCTGTTTCCTTCTGATTTACCTGTTGACGTTTGGCTCTTCCTGTAACCTTAGCCCTAAGTTTTTTGGTCTGAATATTATTTCTTGTCCAACCTAGACAAACATATTTTGCCGCCTGAGGCAAAGAAGCATATGGTTCAAAACCCACAATTCCCTGTCCCTTCAACACACACATACACACAAACCAATTAGCTGAAATGATAAAATATGATATTTCTCAAAAACTGTTCTTCTGTTATGCTAGGGGTTACACCCTTATCAGCTGTGGAAGATACCCAGTTTCGGCTTGTGGGTTCAGATTTCACAGCCCAAAAGACAGCATACCCTCTGATGATCAAGCATTGGGGATTAACAATAGAAAACAATGTGATCAGTATGTAGTTCTAATCCCTTTTCTCTAACACCCAAGATACAGAATCACTGTAGACAATACTTACTCAATGTGTAAAAATTTGTCATCCAGTAAGATTGTTTCCACTGGGAAGTATAAACTTTTTTTGAAGGCTCTGGTGTGGACTGCTGATATTAATGATACCAATGTGAGAGCCAGACTGGTACAGACTGGGCCTTTTCTGCGGTGGCTCCCCATTGTGGAATGCTCTCCCCAGGAACACTTGCCTGGTGCCTTCATTGCATATCTTTGGGCACCAGAGGGAAATGTTTCCCTATAACCAGGCCTTATAATAATAATAATATAATAATTTATTATTTATACCCCGCCCATCTGGCTGAGTTTCCCCAGCCACTCTGGGCGGCTCCCAATCCGTGTTAAAAACAGTACAGCATTACATATTAAAAACTTCCCTGAACAGGGCTGCCTTAAGATGTCTTCTGAATGTCAGGTAATTATTTATCTCTTTGACATCTGATGGGAGGGCGTTCCACAGGGCGGGCGCCACTACCGAGAAGGCCCTCTGTCTGGTTCCCTGTAGCCTCACTTCTCGCAATGAGGGAACCGCCAGAAGGCCCTCGGCGCTGGATCTCAGTGTCCGGGCTGAACGATGGGGGTGGAGACGCTCCTTCAGGTATACAGGACCGAGGCCGTTTAGGGCTTTAAAGGTCAGCACCAACACTTTGAATCGTGCTCAGAAACGTACTGGGAGCCAGTGCAGATCTCTCAGAACCGGTGTTATGTGGTCCCGGCGGCCACTCCCAGTCACCAGTCTAGCTGCCGCATTCTGGATTAATTGCAGTTTCCGGGTCACCTTCAAAGGTAGCCCCACGTAGAGCGTGTTGCAGTAGTCCAAGCGTGAGATAACTAGAGCATGCACCACTCTGGCGAGACAGTCCGCGGGGAGGTAGGGTCTTAGCCTGCGTACCAGGTGGAGCTGGTAGACAGCTGCCCTGGACACAGAGTTAACCTGCGCCTCCATGGAGAGCTGTGAGTCCAAAATGACTCCCAGGCTGCGCACCTGGTCCTTCAGGGGCACAGTTACCCCATTCAGGACCAGGGAATCCTCCACACCAGCCCGCCTCCTGTCCCCCAAAAACAGTACTTCTGTCTTGTCAGGATTCAACCTCAATCTGTTAGCCGCCATCCAACCTCCAACCTTGGCCTTTGGCTGTTTAACATTCTATGGCCTTTTAGGTGTTTATGGGAGGGGGGTTCTTGGTTTGCTTGTTTTTATTATGTATTTTGTGTTCTCATTTTGTAGTTTTTTGTTGTGAACCACCCTATGATCTTTGGATAAAGGGTGGCATAACACCACCACCACCACCACCATCATCATCATTATCATCATAGCAGGTAAGATTGTTAGACAAGGATTGGGGAGACCCAGGTTCAATTTTTTAAAGAAAAAAGGAGTGTATATATGTAATAAGGTAACAAAATAAAACAGTCACTGCATATCAATAACCACGCCATCATGAGTTGGTGGATACCTGCAGGTAACAACAGTGACTGCATGGACTGGCTCACTGGGCTTATTCTGAATTAGACCATTAGTCCATTTATCTCAGTCCATCTGTCTGCTCTGACTGGCAGCTGCACTCCAGGGTTTCAGGCGTGGGTCTCTCCCAGCCCTACCTGCAGATGCCAGGGATTTATTAGTTATCTATATAAATATTTATATTCCACCCATCATAATAGGTCAAGGTGGTGTACAACAATATGTACAAATTCCATAAAATGTCAGATACATAAAAACAATACAAAATAGTCATAAAAATGAGCCCAGGGCTTCTGCCTGAAAACTGGAGTTAGGGAGTCAGTGTCTAATTGATCCCCAGGACTGTCTTCTGCAAAGCAGGAACTATGCAGTCATTTTCCAGATTCTTCCTTTCATCTGTCTGGAATCAAGTTTAATCAATGCCTTTTGGGGGCTAATAATCTCTGTGCCTTTGCCATTGCTGAGTCCTAAGCGTTTTGCCTTCATAAACAATCCTTTCCTTTATTATCAAATTTGTTGGCCAGGCTAATGACATATAAAGATATAATAGGCAAGATGAATTTCTGTTAGAAGGGAACGTATTCCCTTTATGTATTCCTTATTAGCTTTTGATATTCTGGTGAGCTAGCTTCCCTACTAAAAGGCTGATATTTGCAGCTGACCTTTCTACTATTGACATTATTGTTGTACGTTCTTGTTTTGTCGCCTTCATAGCGTGAAATCCAACTGGTGTTTCAAAAAGAAGTCTCCAAGGATACACGCAGCAGTGTCAGATATTTTAATAGCAATATAGAATTTAAGGAATTATCAGGAAAATTAACAGCATGGTTACCATATCATCATTTGAATGAAGTATTTAAGAGAGATAGGATACGAGGGTTTGGGGAACAAATATCACAACTGGAGAGGGACCTGTTGGAATGTAATGTAAAAATGTTGTTTAAAATGTATAAAATATTATTGGAATGAGAGACAAAGGATGAGCGAGTAAAATCTGCAATGATATACTGGGCAATAGATATTAGTCATAATATAGACATGGAAGCATGGGAACAATTGTGGAATATGGGTATAAAATTTACAGCATGTTATGGTCTAAGAGAAAATGATATATTCATGGTATCTAACAACAAGTAAATTGGCAAAAATGTATAAATCTAAATCAAACAAGTGTTGGAAATGCAAAGAGAAAGAAGGTTCCTTTTATCATGAGGTGGTCTTGTAGTAATCTTAAAGCCTACTGGAAAATAATATATAATGAATTGAAAAGGATGCTTAAAATAACATTTGTAAAAAAAACAAAACCCAGAAGCTTTTCTTTTGAGAATTATAGGGACAGAACTACCTAAAGTGTATAGAAATTTATTTATGTATGCTACTACAGCAGCAAGACTTACTCACCCCAAAATGGAAAGAAGCAGAAGTCCCAGCAAAGGAAGAACAGATATAAAAACTTATGGAATATGCAGAAATGGCAAAACTTACTGGAAGAATAAGAAATCAAGAAAACAGACTTTTTATAAAAGAATGGAAATGGTTTATTGAATATTTCCAAACAGATTGCAAACAAATAAAAAAATTGGCAGGATTATTGTAACAACCTGCAGTTTCATAAGAGTACTGTATATATTTAAAGTAGATAATTAAATGAGCAAATTAAATGAATTTGGATATGCAGAAGATATTAAAAAATAAATTCAAGGAACTGCAGAAAGAGGGGGAAGGAAGTCAAGCCTTGAAATGTTAAAATGATTGTAAAATTAATGAAATGCATAAATTCAAAAAGTATAAATAATTGTTTTTAAAAAATTAAATAGCAATATAGTTGAAATTCTTATATCTATTAATGGAACCTGGACATTTAATACTGTTTATATTTTATGTCCTCATATTGGCAGCACCCAAAATAGTCATTCTGTTTTAGTTCCCAGTTCTACCCTGCCCTTTATTTGCTACAAGGCACAAATATACATACCTCCTGGAACTTTTAACATTAATTATGGGGCCAAAGAAGAAAATCACAAATTGCTGCAGAAATGTGGAGAACTGAATGTAAGATTGGGAAAAATACAAAACCAAGAGACGTGAAGAAGAAGTTTTCAATTGCAGTTTTCATTTCAAGATTAAGATTATAGCCCAGAGCTCTTCTGATATATATGTGAAACTGTGCGTATAGAATCTTGGCTGAATAAAATAGAATTTATTACATTTATATCTCACCTTTCATTTGCTATAGAACTCAAAAGTTGTATGCATACATGGGGTTCCTCTTCAGGTAATGGCCAGAACTAGACCTGTTTAGCTTCAGCAAATTTGCTGTATCCTATGCCTTCATCTCATAACCTGGGATAAAAGAAACTCTAATCATACACACCTCTATGTCCCCATCAGAAACCTCCAAGTCAGAAACAAGCACGTCTCTCTGAATCAAGTTCCTTATACCGATACAAAAGGCAATTTATTACATAAAGTAAACTCCATGATACATTTCACTGGAATAACCTTATGGCGGAAATACAGAAAGCCAAACCTAGATTTTGGAACCGTTTCTGTTTTTGTTTTGCACATTCACTTACAGATTGTTCCAGCAAAATATATCTTCTTAAATTGCTCTGTGGGGTTCAGTCTGTGAGGCCACTGTAGTAACAAACACTTCCCCCCCACCTACCCCCAAGTGAAACCACAGTGAAGAAAAACAAAGCTGTTTGCAATTCTGAAAATTAGATGCGATCTTTTCCTAGGGATTTTCAGTGTCAAGCCATCGTAAGTAATGTATGAAAATGTTGATTTCAAAAATGTTTCACAATGTCAAAGGCTGATTTAATAAAGTAGTTTGTCTTGCAGGGTATCCCTACCTTTGCCAAGAGAACACGTTATAGTACTGGGGGCTACACATGTCCCCCCCCCACTCATGCTACTTGCCAACCATTGGTCATGGGGGCAAATAGCGACATCTTCATGGAAGAAATGGTCAGTAGGGCTAAATCTGAGATCCAGTGCATCCTATTTGGAGAGACTGTCGTTTGAATCAAGGGCATGTATCAGAGATAACAGTGAAGGTAGGCAATGTTTCAAATTAGAGGAAACTTATCTATCTGTATCTATATATCTATATCTATACACACACACATTTTCTCAAAATGTAAAATACAGTGGTACCTCGGGTTACATACGCTTCAGGTTACATACGCTTCAGGATACAGACTCCGCTAACCCAGAAATAGTGCTTCAGGTTAAGAACGTTGCTTCAGGATGAGAACAGAAATCGTGCTCCGGTGGCGCAGCAGCAGCAGGAGGCCCCATTAGCTAAAGTAGTGCTTCAGGTTAAGAACAGTTTCAGGTTAAGAACTGACCTCTGGAATGAATTAAGTACTTAACCTGAGGTACTACTGTAATATTTCCACTTGTACTTTCTTCCTTTTCCTACACCTCAAAGCAGATGAAAAACCACAACAGAAAACCACAAATAAACAAAAGCAGCCAATCTTTCTGTAAGCCAAACAAGTACAGCCAGCAAAACCAAAAGGTGTGCCATACAGTCCCCACCCCACCCCACCCCAAAAGGCCAATTCCACAATCTCAAGCCAATAACTGTAAAGTGGCACAACAGTTCTCAACTCAAGCAAAATAAAAGCCTCAAACAGGCTGCTCATAGTTCATTAGCCCCTTGAGTTGCCCTGAACTCTCTTCTATGTAGTGTTACCTAAGAACCAGGATTTTAAAAGCATCCTGCACTCCATTGGGAGCCAGTGTGGTGTAGTGGTTAAGAGCGATAGACTCATAATCTGGTGAACCGGGTTCGCTTCTCCACTCCTCCACATGCAACTGTTGGGTGACCTTGGGCCAGTCACACTTCTCTGAAGTCTCTCAGCCCCACTCACCTCACAGAGTGTTTGTTGTGGGGGAGGAAGGGAAAGGAGATTGTGAGCCACTTTGAGACTCCTTCGGATAGTGATAAAGCGGGATATCAAATCCAAACTCTTTTTCTTCTTCTTTTCTCTTCATTGTAGCCTGAAACTGAGAATGCTTTCAGGCAAAAGCAGCAACCCACCCCCCAGCCTTCCAAACTCATTCAGAATAATCAGATGGTACAACCCTGTTTCAACTATGCTACCTGGGTGTGAGTGAGGAAACTGCATGATCTCCCACACAAAACTCCCTTAACTTGGCAAACTAGAATACCATATTGAAGCCCAGCGCCCTCCCTGACATGGTATTTTCCAAATGCCGAGAATTTTGTATTCACATTGGAGAGGAATTGTAGATGCTATTCGTTACCCGTAATCTGAAAAGTGCATAGGCAGAGCCAGAGAAGGGTGAGCCTTAGACTGCTGTGTCAACCCCCTGGCATCAAACATGCTCCCACTCTTACCCAAGGGGGTCCATGAGTTGGTGTGAACATCTGAAGAAGTCTTCTACTCAATGAGAACTTGCCATTGCAAGGAAGTCTCCACATGGAACACAGATCAGTTCCCAGTGGGGAAAAAACCATCCAGACAGAATAACCTGAACTGGTCCCAACAGCCATATTTATAGAGACAAGGCCAATCTATGCTGAAACACTTCCTAATCTGCACATATGCCATGAAAAGTCAAAGTGCTGAAACAGCACAACTGATCCCCAATGACAGACGTATATTATTTGTCCTGGCAAATGGTTAGCCCACCCTGAAGGATGATGAGTTGAAGTTTCTCCAGCTCCAAATTTGTGTTGTGAAACATGTTTTACAAGAAGAAACTATGTAACACAAAAAGGCAAACTTAATATTGGCAGCCAAGAGTGTTAATGATGACACCCCTTAATCAAAATAAGACCATATGATTGTTGCTATTTGGAGTATCGAAAATATAAAGCAACTCATCTTTTTAAGAGCAGCACTGTGCTGCATTTAAGCATCTTGTGTTTAATTTCAGGGCCTTTTAAAATAAACCATGATGGTATGAAATGAGTTTTATTGGAGGTAACATTGTGTCAGATGCCTGAGTCTTGAATTCTGTTGCTAAAGGAAATGACAACTTCTCAGCCGCCTTCTTCTAAGGCAACCAGGCCTACATGGTTCCCAGTTTCATAGTAATGGGTTCTTAGATATATGGCAATCTCTCCTTCCCAGCCCCAGTACGTGCCTGATAAAACATCCCTCTACCAGATGCAATACATAAAGCTACATTTTTATACTGTATCCAATATCTAGCCTATTTTATGAAATTGTGACTGCTTTTTATTTAGAATCTGAGACGCTTTCACATTTCCCCCCCTCAGGGCAATAGCTATGAACAGACACAAGTGAGATCCTGCTCTTCGATGTTTATCGTGCCAGTGGTTGGAAGGCAGGATTACCCGGACAAGCTGCCAACATCTGGATAAAAAACTCCACATGGCGTGAGGAGAAAGACTTGGAGGCAGCTTCAAGAAGACAAGAAGAAAGTCCTCGTCATATCACCCACAATACACCCAAACAGCCTAAAACACAGGGTACGTGAACTCTGTGTTTCCTTCATCCGGCGAATGTGGGCATGAAGAGACAATTGCAGGGGACATCTGGAGGGCAAGAAATGATGCTTAACCCTTCCTTGGTTCAATCTCTTATGCAAATGCCTTCTAGCGTGTTTTAAATGAGTTTTCCCAAGCTGGCTTTAAAAGGAAGTGAGTCTAAGCAGAGTGGCAGGGTGACCTTAGGGGAAGATTTGCAGGGGAGAAGAACCGGCAGCAACAAAACAAACCGTCTCTTGCTCCCCTCCCCACCCCAATCAATTGTTCCCTGCAAGTGGCAACACATAGTACGTGAGATGGAATGTAGCTCTGTCTGCCCAGGTAGGTCAAACCTGTATCTCTTATACTGGATCCCTACATCATGCTAATTTAAAAACGCTATAGAACAAGACTATTAAGCAGTGATTTCCCACTCAGAAGAGTAATAAGGTAGCCGAAATGTTTTGCAAAAGCAAATGCAGCAAGATTGCTGTTTCAGCTTCTGCAAGGCAAATACCAAGTTATTTTCTGGATCATAACATGGCCTTATATATATGCATATTATTTTTCGAGGGGCTACAGCAAAGAAACAAACACACAATATAAAACAGCTAGCAGTTCAAACACTGTGGTGAACAGTATGATTTAGCCATGGGGAGTGTGCACGATTCTAAATCTCACAACTCCTTTTCAAGAAGATAAAAGGAGCTTTCATTCTGAAGAGTTCCTTCATTCCACCACTGCTCCCCCCCCCACACACACACCATACAACAGAAGCTATTTCTTCTTTGGATCACCAGCAGGAGATCTCTCAGGATATGGTGCAATGAAAGCCCAAAATAGGGGGGGGGGGAGAGAAACATCCAACAGCTTTGTTGCCTTCAGACTGTGATAGGGAACCACCAGGAGTTCTCTGTGAAGTCAGTCACTGAAAGCTTTATTTGAAAGAAGTGTTTTTCTTCAGCTCACAGCATTTTTGCCCAGCATACTTTTCAAAATGGACTTCTAGAGATCGAGATTACAGGGTTTCCTTTGGCTAAGCAAATTCTCCTGGCACATTTGAAGAATGCTGCAATCTCAAATGGCCACTGGAATCCCAAGGATTTCTCCAATAGCTTATTATATACCGTATTTTTCACTCTATAAGACGCACCAGGCCACAAGACGCACCTAGTTTTTGGAGGAGGAAAACAAGGGGGGGAAATCTGAATCTCAGAAGCCAGAAAAGCAAGAGGGATCGCTGCGCAGTGAAAGCAGCAATCCCTCTTGCTTTTCTGGCTTCTGGGATAGCTGTGCAGCCTGCATTCGCTCCATAAGATGCACACACATTTCCCCTTACTTTTTAGGAGCAAAAAATACAGTATCTATATCTATAAACACATATTTTTTAAGTTGTCAGCCCTAAATCAGGCTACCAAGGAAATTCTTTTTATTTATTTAATGTACACTACAATTCAATGTATTCAGAACTACACAGACAAGTACATGCCCCTCTCAAAATGCTAACAACAAAAACCAAAAACCAGACACATTAAATACAGCACCTTGAACTCTAAATTGCCTTCTGTGAATGCAGCAGAGTTCCAGTCATGAAATAGTGAATTCCTACATTCCTCTGTTGCCCCCTGCATCCTCGGCTGCTCCTGAAGAATCGGAGACCCTTGTGAATGGTGTGTCACACGGTGGCAAGGCTGCAGATAAAAATGGGGAACAGCCCCTTCTTGTGAGTGGAAGAACTTGGGCTCCAGGCCATTAATTCTGGTTAATTAATCAAGGCAGGGGTGCCAACTTGAATAAAATATTGGTGAGGCCCAGGTAAGCGCCGCCCCACATAATCAATCACATGATGCAGTACACCCACACTATTTGAATAGAAATGCCCATCACCTTGGGGTGGGCTCCATTTTTTTTCTTGGGAGGGTTGAAGACCCCTCGACCCCAGGAGGTGGCTCCTATGAATCAAGACACCCGTCAGTCGGAATACCTTTTGAAATAAGATTCGCCCGTTGACTTAAAAGTCTACAGGACACTCTTATGGGAGGGAATTCCGCAGAACATGTTACTCTCCACTGTTACCAGTTAAGGCCCTGGTCTACCCAAGTAGCAGAAGGAGGAAGGAGCAATGTTTAGGTGAGAGAACAGATTTTACCACTTCACTGTTCAGGCTAGAAGATTTTGAATGCTCCCAGCGAGTAGAAAAGCAGTATAGCAGGCAGCAGGCTAGGTTGGAAATATCCAACTTTTCTGTCTGCAAGGTTTCGACATGGGGAACATGGCACAGTCCTTTCTAGCACCTCAGCATTCTGCATCCAGGCCTTACTTTTGTACAGAAAAGGACGGTTCAGTCATGCAACAGCCAGAGGTTTCTCCAGCCACATACACAAGACACATTATTACATTTCAAGGGCACCTTCCAGCCAGGCAAAGGCACTTGAGGAGAGGAGAGAGCAGGCTTGTCAGGGAGTGGAGGGTCCCCTGGGCCAGGCGGAGAGGCCTGGGGACTTGTATCAACCTCGGCACCTCGGCTTCCCCACCCCTGGTGAAGACCTTTTTATTCCAACAGGCTTCCATGTCCTTTTTAAACTACTGACCCCGTCTCTGTTTATATCGTAAAACACATAAACTTGTTTTATGGCGTTGTAACGTTGTATATGCTGCAAGCCACCCTGAGTGATGCTTCTACACTAGAAGGGTGGGGTGGTTTTCACTGCAGAGCTTATCTAATTGCTTCATCCGGGAACATCTCCAAAGCAACGCACAACAGTTTTTACAGAATCAAAACACGTAAGGTAATAAAAGAGCATGTACAAACAATGTAAAATGTTATCCTGCTGTTATATTATACTGACAATAGGCATGGCTGGAATCACTCCTCTGAGAAGGCCTGCCTGATTATTATTAAGTTTTCAATAGGCATAGAAACTCTATAATAGAGTTGTCGCCTGTCTAACGCTGTGAGGTGCAACATTAAAGTGCAGGCGCTGCCACATTAAAGGCCTTGCTCGGGGCTGCCATTGAACAGATATCCAGGGCATGTTGCAGCATCAAAAGATCTTTCCCTGATGACTACAAGTTGTTAAGGACTTTATAGGCTAACACCAAAACCTTAAATCTTGGCCTGGGGTGTTGTTTAGGGGGGGTTGTTGGGCCAGGCTTGTTGTTGTTTGTATCTTTATTTCAGTTCTTCCTATTTGTTCAATTTCACTGTGTATCCCCCCCCCCCAGTTTATGACTACTTTTGTTATGTTTGTCGTTATGTACAGAGCATGAATGACGGAAAGTCAGCATACAAATAAAATGATTGACTGATTAATTCAACTTGGCCCATCAGGATATTGGCAGCCATCAATAAATGCCTACTCAGTGACAGTCGGCCATTTCAGTTAGCATTTTAGCTGCTGTCTTCTCACCAAATGCAGCTTCTGGGTCAACCTTAAGGGCACCCCCACCTAAAACACATTGCGGTAAACTAGTTCCTAGGTTATCAATGCATCAAAAGTGTGGTAAAGCTCCCCATGTCCAGAAACAGCTGTAACTATCTTGCCAGTCAAGGCATTCCAAGCCACTAAGCATATGGGGTGATAAAGATGGATACACAGGTACTGCCAGACTAGGTACCTGCTTCTTCAGAAAGAGTGCAATCCCATCCAGAACTGGCAACTGCCCAGTCTCTTAGACATGAGAACCCCTCATCCATACTGCCTCAGTCCTGCTAGGATGCAGACTCTGCTTTTTCCTAGTTGCACAGCAAAAGTCCAAGTGTACACATGTAGGAACTATATATACTGAATTTGGAAGCAGAGATGGCGCATATGATCCCACTTCCTTCTTCATGGCGAATCTAAGAAGTGAAAAGTGGCTACTGGTATATCTACTTTCAATGTTCATCACCAATTTCTTTAGCTCACTTTTCTCCCTCCTTCAGCCTTGCGCAAAGACTGAGAAACTAATGCAGATTATTTCAAGCACGGTCACTTGCTTAAACGGGGTCACTGAGTGAAACTGGTTATCTACAAGTTTCCATAAAACAAGGCTTGCTTATTTAGATTTGGCCTAGAACTGCTACTATAAACTCTAGATCAACTGACTTTCTTCATAAATACAACTTGTGTCTCAATAATAGGAAACAGTTTACAATGTGACAAAAATGTGTGGGGTACACACACTACTTTCCTGGAACTGAATCCCGCTACAAAAACAAAATATTGGGTTCCCTTTTTCTAGATAGTGCTGTGGTCAGTATGAAAAATGTCAGATCTGCAAGACAACATTAAATGTAGCATGAGACTCTTAATCTCAGGGTCACGTTTCAGTGTATGAAACACTGCGGGTTGCGTGTCTTCAGATGCACATGCATGCACAACTGAATTGAGTTTAACTGAATCAACAGTGCCCACACTAAAACAGCCTGGGTGTTTCTTGCTCTGTGGATGTTAAGTTTCAGAGCCTTCCATGAGTAATTAACTTTGACAGGCAATGTTTAGTAAAAAGGATAGAAATTCAATGATTGCAATGTAGATGGAAACATTTAGCTAGCACAGATTCTCTGCATGGCTGTCTAGGAAACTTTGAGCACACAATCTTTCTTTTCCTATTTTTTAAGGGATCATCAATCCAGAAACATTGCACATACATCAGGATTTAAAGGGTTTTTAAAGGGACTCAGCATTGTTGGTCAACAGAGATTGACTTTATAATCTGCTATTGTCTTCAAAGAGGAGCAAGAGGATCATTAATGTAAAATAGGGCAGAAACTCATTGTGTTGAATATATCACATGCACAGACAGTAAACTCAGAAAGCTCACCCAAACATACTCATATATCATTCACATCAAGCCTGGCAAATTTCAATTCACATTTTGGTCACATAGTAGGCCAAAAAGAACTAACCATAATATTACTAGTAGTATTGTTGAATACTCAAGTAGGTATGAGTCCATTCTCCAACAAAAGCTTCTTCCCTGAAAGATTTGAGGTGAAATAGTAGCCTTTGCAAAGGTTAGCAATCATCTGTTAATCTTAGATCAGAGGTTCCCAAACTGCTTCACTCCAGTGGTCTGCAGCATGTTGGTGGAGACAAGAGATGGCAGCACATGGCTCATATTTAAGATTCAAGTAGATTTCAATTTTTTTATTGTATTTTTATTGCTTCTTCTATTTGTTCTATCGTATTTTATTGCAATACAATTTGAATTCTATAGAATTCAAATCACAACAGAATAAAATGCAATATAAAAGAAATAAAAAGCAATAAAAATGTAATTAAAAACCATACAGCACCTAGCACAGCACATTACAATTGCTACAATAGGCAGAAAAAAACATTAAGTGTTCCACCAAGACCCTTCAAGTGGACTGTGGAGAAAAAAAATGTTTAGGAACTACTGCCTTAATATGATTAAGAAACAGCCTTTACTGCTTCATATATTCATATATTTCACTCAAGTATGATGGGTAGCTCTCAACCTGCAGCAAGAAAACTAACCATGAATAGGAAAAAAATGCCAAACAGATTCAAAGAGATTGGGATACTAATTCATAATTCTTCACTGCTCTGGCTCACACAAGATTCTCTCTTAGTATTTCAATGTGAGGCTCTAGTTTAAGGTCCTGAGTGTCTGCTGCACATACTGGTATTTAAATCTGGAAGGCATAATGTTAGTCTGAGTGTTAGTCTGAGAAAAAGTTTCATAATATCTATTACCAAATGTATGTCTGTTCTCATTTGAATTTATCATCCTATTAGGTAGGTAACTTACCTTTTTGCTATTTTATGCAGTGACAAAAAAGCTTGTTGTTGATCGTTCACATCATGCCAAATATAGATTGCACCATGGTTGCCAGCAGTTGAAGGTGTGTTGCCAGTCTCTAGGGCAGGCATAGGCAAACTCGCCCTTCCAGATGTTTTGGGACTACAACTTCCATCATCCCTGACCACAGGTCCTGTTAGCTAGCAATGATGGGAGTTGTAGTCCCAAAACATCTAGAGGGCCGAGTTTGCCTATGCCTGCTCTAGGGCATCTCATCCATCTTATTCATTTGATCAGTTAAAATGGGTTCACATTGAAATTGTGGCTTGCATACAGGACTTGTATTTGAGCTTTTCAGTGCTGATGTATAAACATCTCAGAATCTGGCCGAATCATAGTTCTCAAACTCATGTACACTGACTTGGTGAAAGACACTCTACGCTATGGGTGCCACATGGGCACCTGAGACCAAAACATGACCTTTAAAGAGAAGTACAAACCTATAAGGAACAGCTTGGATTCTCTTCTCTGAGCTGGTAGCCCACCAGCCAAAAGCACCTCTGCCTACTCCAACTGAGCTGGTGGTTGTTGTTGGTGTGTCATTCTTCAGAATAGGAAGGGCTTCAAATACTAATAGTTGCTTTATTTTTATTTAGTCTGCAGAAATATAGTGAACTATGCCCAAAGTATTATTTGTACTAAAGTGCAATTTTTTGGGGGCAAACCCCAACAGCCGTGTTGTAGCAGTCACATTTATGAGATAGATGGCTTAGGAAAAGTGTCAAGGAGATTGTCTGTTAGAAGAAAAAAGCATACATGGCCTCATTTCGCATTTATGTTGTTCTCATGCCAAATCCAGGAAGGATTTTTTAAAAAGCCTGGGCTTAAAGAGCAGTTTTCAAATGAAAAGGAGAGTCAGCAAAAATGCAAGTTGTAGGTGGTGGACATCACCAAAATCAAGTATGCTGCAGACAACATGTATGAGAAAAGGGGGGGGGTGTCTCCAATGACTCAAGGGAACCATACCACAAGCAGTAAAGAAAGATTTTACACACACTGAAGAGAAAAATAAAAAAGGTTGTGGTTTTTCGTTTTACATTTTATTAGTTTGTAGTACATCCCAGAAGCAAGCTAGCATTAAGTGCTCTAGTGCTACAGAATGCCAAATAAACGGCCTCTTGTAAAAAATAATAATAATATTATACTGTATGAGGTTTTCTAATGTTATTTTTTCCACAACAATCATGTTTTATGCATATTAAAACCGCCACAAAAGTTGGCAAAACGTCTGTATTCTTTTTTCAAAAAATGAGGTTTGGTTAAGCCAAATCTCTAAGAGATCTCATCAGTAAAGAAATTTGACTGGAATCATATGGCTGATAAATCAGGCAGTGGCAGATCCATCATTTTGTTGTAACTTTGCAAACTATCCCCAAGATTTTCTTTAGTGCAATTGCTCATACCAGGCCTAAGCAGGTTGAAGATGTGGGTGGGAAAGTGAGTCCCATGTATTATGGAGCAAAGGGGTGATGGGTGGCAAATGATGCAGGTATATGAAAAGCAGGACAGATAGGTTACCTATACAAGTATGTTATATTTTGGAAGTATTCTTAATGCAAGGTAGTATCCAGGAACTTTGCTATTCTTTTCTTCGCTTATGCTTAGGAAGTAACAAGCTGCTTCTAGACTGTTCTGATTTTTGCTTGGTCATTTTCTTATCTGGGAAACTGTTGCTAAAAGAAAAGGAAAAAAAGAGAAAAAATTAATCTTAAAACTGAATGTAACAGAAATGGATAGTAGTTATCTTAAGACTTATGAGTCATAAATACAGTGTAGTCTCTGTAAAGATCAAAAAGAATTTCTCCCCATCTTCAGCTTATCGCATCTACATTATGGGCAAAGGCTGATTAAAATAAGGCAATATTAACATAGCCAAAGGTCAGAAGAAACCACTCAGGATTCTCTAATCCGGCCTCCTGCATGCAGCTCAGATATTTATTACAAAAATCAAATTCACATACTTGAGTTTAGCTAAAGCATTCATTATTGAAGGACATCCAGTTCTGATTTTTAAGACTAAATCAGGGAGAACTGAGCAACCCCTCTGTCTCAAAAGTTAATACCCAAAGAGATCATTTTGTACAAATTTTTTAACATTCAATTTCTTTATTATATGACACTGCAGGCCTTATTAAGCCATCTATACTGATGTAGGAGAGAAACCACATGTGGTTGTTTTATAATGGAGATGATGAGTTTGTCCTAATGAACAATACAACAATTTTGAGGGTGCCTGACGGGAGTCATGCAGCCAGTATTGTATCTTTTGGCTTTCCCAACAATGGATCCGGACAGGCGGTTGGAAATACATCATCAAAGTGGGGATTTGAACAAAATAGCCTTAAGCAATAAAAGCTTATGCTCTAACCTCATGCTGTGTCTTTTCAAACATTAACAGTAATCTGAATATATAATTTATGGGGGGGGGAGAGAAAACTCAAAATCTACAGATGCTTTCAGTCTCCTGCCGTCCAGCCAAGTAAAGTTGTATCCAACGTTAATCACAGCAGATGCATTAAAATTAAAAGTCTTGACTAACTGAGGTCCGTTGACTGCTATGGGTCTACTTTGAGAGTAGAACTGAGTTGGATACAACGTATGGTCCCAGTGCTAATCAGTAATGTGTCGAAAAGACAGGAACAAAGTTATAAGAAGATCAGATAAATGCATTAAAAAAAAATCTGAAAGGTTAAGAAAATGGTAAAATGTTGCAGAAGTGGAAATGTTAACCGTGATAATGAGGATCAGAAATGGGCAAGCACAGATACAGGGCCGTATGGGAAAACGGCTCCCCCTTTTAATATTACATAAATATAGTAGTGACATCTCGTAACATTTAATTTGAAAAGGAATTTCTGCTCAGTCAGAAAAGGTAATTACATTTTCTCCCATGGTAGGATAAAAACCTCAGATTTCAAAATGTAAAGTGCTACTATAAATAAAGGCTACTATTGGAAAGCCAGAAGACAACAGGAGTGAATGCTGAGGAAGAATTTAAAAAGATAAAAGGGTATATTGATCAAAGCCCAAAAATCTATACACAGTCTGCTATAGTGCTGTCATTTTGAAATGTATTATATTCATTTATTTAAGGCGCAGGGAACATGAGGCCCACTATTCTACCTGGCCCGTAGTACTATTGCCAGGCCCGGCCCACTCTTCTCAGGCCACAGCGCTCACCAACCGTGCACCGTGCCCTCCTTGACTGCTTTCACCTGACTGGAATGTGCCCCTGAACTATGATAATGTCTCTTTTTTAACTGGCTAAAGAGGTAGGTAGGCAGGAGTCTGTACATTTTCATGGCTGGAGCGTGGCCCACTGTAGAAAATTAAGAGTCACATCCAACAAGGTGCTTGATTTTCACTGGCATGAGATGCCTGGAAGGCTGACCGTGAGGGAAATGAGGCCTTTGGCTGAAAAGGGTTCCTCACCGCTTAAATATTTTATATACTCAAAATATATAAGGATTTAACTTACGGGGGTTTTAAATTTCCAGTGCACCTTCACAGCAAGTGAAAGCCTCGTGCTTTCACTAAGACCTACAGAACTACCTTATACTGAGTCGTACTGGTGGTCCATCTTGCCTAGGTGCCACAGCCACAGAGTTCAGCAGCTAATTGTTTATTTAATAAATATCTTTCCTTTCTCTCAGCACAGGACCCAAGGCAGCTCACAGCATAAATGAAAACAGATACAACTAAAACACACAAATATTTTTTGAAAAGCAATTAAATAAGTAACCCTATTAAAAACACCACTGAAAACCCTCAAAGTGCACACACATCCACACACATCCACACACACAAGTGCCACACCCACCCTCAAGAAGACCTTGTCACAACAGCCCATTAGTGGCCTGCCAGTGAAAAGAAAGCAAAGCCTGGGCCAGCCTAGCCCCCCCCCCCCAGAATGGAGTTCCACAACCTGAGAGCAGTCCCCAAGGAGGCCCTCTCTCATGTCCTCACCAAATGTGCCTGTGAAGGTGGTGGGGCTGTGAAAAAGATCTTGAAGTCCAGACAGGCTTCTAGAGGGAGTTAAGGCCCTTCCAATATGGTTCAATGTTCAACCAGACTCAAGAGTCTGCAGCTAAGGAAATGGAACAGGTCCAAGGCTCCGAGTTTGCTCTTGGAAACTGGGAAACCCCTGAGCCTAAGGCCAACTGACAGGAACCCACAACATACATGTATGTAGGCATACATAATTTTATTTGCATGCCACCTTTCTATAGTTCAAACCGTGATCAAGAAGCTTACATGAAAACTTAAAAAACTTACAAGAAACTTAACAAATGCCAGAAAGATCAATAAACATCAAAAGTACAGAAGCAAAATAAACTATTTCCACATATTATATATAATAATATCTAACCAAAAAACAAAAATGAATAACAGCCAAAAAACCCCCGCCCTAAACAATATCCCAGTCCAAGAGTTCAGTAGTCTCAGGTTTTTGTAGCTGGAGTCAGAGTCCTGCCTTCCCAGGCCAGGTGGAAAAGGCCTGCAAGGCAGGGTACAGGTCTTCCAGGACTCACATCCAAGATGGTCTCTGGCCTCTTCAGCAACCTGCCATATCACCAGGGCCCTCATGGGTGCCTTTCCCTGAGCCTGAGGAAGTAAATGCATCCCATGGTGCCTCACCGGGTCAGGTGTGAGGTTACAGAAGGTGGGTGAAGTGCTCATCTTCAAGTCAAAGGGTTGGCGCTTTAAGAATCTAAGTTACCACAAGGAGTGGAGGAAATGCTTTAAAAAGCTCAGTCTGCTCTCAACCTTCATCGGAGCACATTGCTTCCTTGGAGCTATCCATGGTCCTGCAACTCTTGATCTGCCTTAGCCCATGGGACCCTGGACCAGGTCGGTGGCAATGTATTCTGAAAAGCAACAGTTTCAGTGGTAGCCAATGTGATGCCCTCTCCAGTTGTGCTTGGACTACAACTCCTATCATCCCAAATCTTTGCTGATGGTGGCTAAGGCTGATGATCTAGAAGGCACCATGGTGACTACCTTCTTTTAAGTCTTAGAGAGCAGTCTTTCCAGATCCTGCTTTTCAAGGGCACTTTAATTAGAGAGGTTGGACCTTGTACATGTTTGATACATTTAGCTCTGGCTCCTCCCTGTGAGCTACTTGATTATATGCCAGGTTAAAAGACCATGTAGCTCAGCTGCCACTTTCAATGGCCCCAGGCAATGTTCTTTCAAAAATCTGTTCTTCCTTGTATGTCTCATTTGTCCATGGCTGGGAAAGAAACATTTGGGGACACTCCCAAATTAGTCCTCCATTTGTACTTTACCTTTCCCTGAATGCAGTCAAGGTTGTTGAGAATAAGCTGCTAGGGAACATACAAATAACCGGAGGTACTCTATATGCAAATGGCTCTGAAGATCAGGTCAATAGCCATTCTAATGACTGGGACATGATGGTGTGAATGAGGCTCTTTTGCCTATCCATCCCACTACTTGCTCCCTCAACCCCTGCCCCTCCTGGCTTGTTCGGCGGAAAGGCTGATAGAGTGGACTCATCAGGTGGCCAAGTATCACTGAGTGAGGGGGTGGTCTGCACCACTTTGAAAGAAGCAATGGTGCACGTGCTCCTGGAAAAGGAACCTTCCTGAACCTGAGATATTTGGCAACTACCACCCAGGTGCTAATACCCTCCCCCTTTTAGGAAAGGTGCTTGAAGCAGTGGGCGTGGTTCAGCTGCAGGCACTTTTGGAAAAAAAACCTGGACCTGTTCCACTCTTCTTTTCCACTGCCAGGTAAGGGTGTTGAGATCACCACGTAGAACCCAGTTAGTTCTGCCACAGCCTGGTGATCCAGAGCAGGCTTCCATATTGATGCTCCATCAGCTTTTGGAGACACAACTGCTTAGGCAAGCATTCCCCTGATCTCCTGGCATGCTTTGTTTTCATTGCTGCTTTAACTCTAAAACTCGATGTTTCAGCTGGCTTGTTTTCTTGAAGGTTTTCTATGTGCATGTTTATTTTGATGTTTTGATGAAATTATTTCATTGCGCATTGCAATTATGTGTCTTTTGTAACTGGTTTTTATACCTGTATACCATTTAGAAGCCATCTTGACAAGTGGTATATAATTGAATAAATAATAAGATGGCAGCGCTAGCAACAATTATCTGGTCTCACATTCTGTACAGTAATAGTGTCTTTCTGGGAGTTCCCTCCCGAAAGAGGTCTGCCCCATCCCCTTTTTAACAGCCTTTTTTAAGTTGATGAAAACCTTCCTTTTAGATCTTAAATGACTGATATATTGAATTGGTTTTAGCTGTCTCGGGTTTCTATATAATTTTAATACTGCTGTGTGCTTTTCTCCCTTTTTTGAGTATTAGTTTATTAAGTGAGGTTTCAAAATGTTAATTGATGGTTTCACCTCTGATGGTGGGTGTCCTTGTGCTCATCTGAGGAAAGGCGACTGTCTGAAGTGAATAAACAAAGTTTCCAAAAATAACTTCCTTATCAAATAATTGAAACCGATTGCAGAGCTATAACAGCCAAGAGAGCCATGAAGTGTACTTACACTAGAGAAAGAGAATCTTATTCAAAGAAACTTAACAGTCCCTGAGATTACTATCATTTCCCTGTTACCAAGTGGACAGGCAACTATGGACTCACAAGCTCCACCATATGATTCCTCTCATTGCTAACTATTATTTTATAAGAACAGTTTTCACACACAAAATGCTTTCATTTTGCTCACTATTAAAATGCATGTTTCCATACTAGGGCTGAAGTTCAACATTTTACTCAATGAACCAGGAGAAAATTATATTTGCACAGAAATATAAAGTGTTGTTGTTGTTGTTGTTATACACTAGAAAAATGATTGTGAAATGTATGGCACTTATTCCTAAGTGAGACAACTTCTTAAATCTGCAAGCCAGTTTCCAGGAATCCAACATCACAGTTTATACACCATCTCAGTTCTACTGCCAAAGGTTGTGCAGGCATCCAGCGTAGCTGTGCCAGACTGGATCACATCAAATTAACACGTAAAGCACTAACTATGCATAATCCCAGAAGGAATGTCTTCCTTTATGGTCACTAATTCCTAGCACATGGTTGCTTCTTCAACTGCACAACAGTAATTGAACAAGACAATAAAAATTGGACAGAAAACAGAAATCACTGATCTGAAAGTCTAAACATGGCATTTCTCCAAATCAGAACTGAAAAATAAATTTGCTATTTCGTGCTAGAGAGCTGTTGTACACCTTGGTGCATAGCTTGGATAAACACGTGAAACAGTGGTAGATGAGTTCTAACAAGAACTCAAAATATGCATCAAACTTTGCTACAAAAGTTGCTCAGCTAAAATAAGCGATGCAAATGCTCTACTAATGAAACATATAATTGCTGATGTGCTAATAAGTGTGATTTTTAAAAAAATAAATAAAAAGTTAGGGTGTGAGTCAATGTGAGTTCTATGGAAATCAATAGACACAATAACTTTGAGCAAATTAAATTAGCCACAGGTTAGAGGGAAAGGATGGCTTTCTGCGTATACCTGTAGATGATCTCCTAACCATTCATGCAATTCTCCTTTTCAAGAGATCTGGAAGTGCTTTTCTATGGTAACAGAACTATCATGTTATTTATTTGAACAGGACTACAGCATCGGCAAAAGCCCATTTTACACAATGGAAATAACATGTCTCTCTCTGCTTCCTGGAAGAAGCTGGTAGCCCAGAATCGCTCCCAGCTCAAGAAGAAAAACATGCAAGCGAATGAAAAATAGATTTCTACAGCCTGCATCACAATTATTTTATAAGGAAACCAATCTCTCTTAATTTTAAGTTATTTCAAACTTTCTTCCTTATTTTTTTCCTGACTTGTTTGCTGTAACTTCTGAAACCTTGTGACAACCACTGGAAAAAAGTCATGACCCCCTGATGAAGACCAATTATTTAGAGCATGAGACCCTCACAGTCATGCTTGTTGGAGAAACAGGAGAGGGCCTTCTTGGTGTCTGCTCCCAGACACCAGAATTCCCTCACTTGAGATGTAGACAGTGTTTTGAACCCAGTTTGAATTGCATTTCAAGTTCTGATTAGTCACAGAGATGGAAAATGTTATATGTGCACCAAGCCTGCACCCACCAGGATTCGTCATGTCACATTTGAATGGATCCTGAAATCTTTCATGAGACAACAAACCAGGGTATAGTGGATAATCTTCCCCCTGACATATCAAAATATATCTATCGCAAAGGTCCTTTAGGTCTGTCTCTCAGTTCTGCCTAACAAAGGAACCTATAATAACAAGAAAAAACATGACACTGCTACTACATCCACTAGAGTCTACAGAATAGCTGGAATGTTTTTTTATACACAAAAAAGGGACTTCTGTTATTGCTGCTAGCTTAGCTGTCAAAGTAAAATGTGTCATCAAAGTAAAATTATAAATTGCCTTTAGTAGAAACACAAGTTGTTTGATGAACTACTTACAAAATAAGCTGTTCTCTAAAAATGACTGCTGAAAGCTAAAATATTCGCACTAAAACATGTTGCATTAGCAAATAGGTGGGTTGCTTCTTTTGGTGGGGGAGAAAGAGGAAGAGGAAAGAGAAAGAGAGAGAACCATAGGAAAACCTTACAAGGCAAACAATCCAAGAAGCACACGCATGCATACTTCATGTGGCTACAACTGCCCTCCAAAACGAAGGGTTATCTTTCATATAAGCAAAAGTCTGGTAGAATTTCAGCTACGACTGAACTGGAAAGTAGTATTTAAGCATTGTAGCAAAACTACCAGAAGCTTTATAATGAAATGCTTGCTTTAGCTGAGTTTTCTGAATATCTCTGAATAATTCTGTTCCAAAAACCATTACATTTCAGTTTCAATGTCTGAACATTTCCCATTGTTTGTGAGTCACGATTTTTATTTTTGTTTCTTATTTTTACTACCAGCAAAGAAAATACAATTCCAAGAATCAATTTTGTTGGGATTTTAATTTTACCAAGGAATGCGTCCTTGAAATAAAAACCTGGCTGATGGTTAAATAAATGAAAAACACACAGCTGTCTGATGAGCATTTTGCATTTGATTCACATTTTCATTTTATTCAATTGATGATAAATTGTATGGCCTGGAAAATCTCAAAATGTTGTATGCATTCAAATTCCTTGATGTGCCCAGCCCTGAAATTTACAACACAGCAAAATCAAATGATGTAAAAATAAGTCCAACAAAAGGATTTTTCAAATGTCACTAAAACAAACATAAACCCTACACCAACTAAATTAAACCTTCCATAAATCCACTGCACTTCTATCCACTAGAGAGCAGGAATAACTAACATGGTGCCCTCCAGAATTTGTTGACTACAATTCCCGTCATCCCTGACCATTAGCCATGCTGGATGGGAGTTATAGTCCAACAACATCTCTAGGGGGCACCATCTTGGCTACCCTGCACTAGACAAACAGACTAACTACATGGGAATCAGGTCCAAAGAGATCAAAGCAAGTAGGTTAGGAAAGAATAATAGATTCTGGCAAATATTCATGGTAAGACTTGGGGAGGAAGCAAAGTACAAAAGTTGCAGTCACACTGGACAGCTATCTTCTCCTATGCCACCAACGAAGATCAGAATGAAGGCAAATCTGAAGACAAAGATGGCAAACTTAAGGAGCGTTCTTTGTTGATGTTAAAACTTTGCACGGTTTACAAAAGAAGAAGAAGAAAATAGGGTTACAAGATAGCTGTTTATTCCCAAAGGAGTCCCATGTAACCAATTTACATACTGACAAAGACGGGGCATAAAATCCAACTAATCAAAACTGTAACAATCCTCAGATTCTCACCATTTCATCCTATTAGTTGCATTATGATAAAGCAGCTTTGAGTGCCCTGTGAGACATTTTCCACTGTAAGAACAGGATGCTTACTTTACTCAACGGATCATGGCCTCAGTAGGCTCTTCTCATGTCCTGTGAATGCTTTAGATGAATGCATTCCAGTCTCTGTCTACAAGGTATGGAGCATTCCCTCAAGCTAACTAACTGTTAGAATCACTAAGTTAAAATCCCCCCCCCTTTTGCAATGAGGTGTGGAGAACTAAGACTGATGTTGGCTTTTCAGATATAGCTTTTGGAAGCCTAGTTTTGCATGCAGGATCTAATCTAGATTACCTGTGACTTCTACCTCCTGGATAGCTTGTATCTATTGAAGGATCTGGAAAAAATCAAGAGGGATTTCCCTCTTCCGCTTACTACTACTTGCTTCTCTTGGTTTCTTTGCTCCGACTCTAGAACTGCCTCTGGGTGCAATGGCAGTCATCTATTTAACACACACCAGTTTGAAAATGTTTGTAACAAGCACTTTTTGTGGAGCCTTCTGGGCATAACACCTTGCTCCAGACAGTGAAGAGAAGCATTTGCCTAAAGACTTGTGAAATGTTCTGCTTTCTTATTCTTTTTACAAGTTTTAGAACTATTTGCTTCCTTTATGTCTTGATGCCAAAGGGACCCAGATTTCCTTTAAAATAAACTCAATATTACTTTTTAATTGCATATTCTGCCTTGGGGTTTTCCGAGCAATTGTGCACTGACGCCATCCAGATATTATTCATGTATCCAGTCTGGTACAGTCTGGAAGTATCATGCACGCTAGACTGATATACAGAAAATATTAGGGTTTTTATTATATTTATTTTTTACACGAGAGGATTTTTGGAGGCTTTCCTGCAGCCTCTGAGATTTTCATTTTTAGGAAATTAGGTGGAAGGACAGAAAGGTCAGGGAGAAAATCCAGTTTCATCACCAACAACACTGCCACCGTCTTCTAAAGCATAGGGCATTTTCTAAGCCCTGACCAAGATTAACAGTTAAAATAGTCCCTGCCCACGAAATCACAATCTAATAAAGAGAAAGGGAGAAAGTAATGGAAAGGGGGAAGAAAGCAAACAAATTCAGGTCCCTGTGCTTTTAGCTAGATAACATCAGCATCATGATCTGGTCAGGTGGGCCTTCCTGCATGTGCTTAGTCCTCTATCAGCCCTCAGCCCTCTGGCTAATGCCAGAATCCAGCTCCGAGGTCCCAGGGAGAGTGGTTGCTGGGGTCAAATGTTCTTTCTGGAAGGGTGGGGGAATCAAGCTCCCAGCTGCTGTTCCTTCTCTGGCCAATGGATGGCGGCCAGGCTAATATTCTTACCACTGATGTCCTTCCTGAGAGCAAGCCACCCATTAGCCCTTGGGCCCCTGATGATGGAAGAGGCCAGGATGTCATGGATCCTTCAAAACTGTGTTTTTAGATAACAGGCATTTCATCTCTTAGCACAGCCACAGGAATAAAGCCTCATTTTTGTGTTCTCTGTGCTCCTCTGGCAAAACAGAATTTTTGCATCTGCTTACAGTTGATGGCGATCAAGTTCTGAAGCTGGATTAAATTAGTGGTTTAATCCAGTAACAAAGAAGTACTCCAAAGTAGTGTTGAACTGCCTATGGGAGCAGACAGGGGAAGCAAAACATGTCAATCATGAATGCAGTTACCTTTTGCTAACTTAAAAAAAAGAAGAGATGGAGGCCCTAAGACAACTGAGCAAGGAGAAAAGTGGCAGAGTATAGAAGCCACAGCCAATGCATTGAAAGGAAGGGGCAGCACATGTGTTGTCCTCTAGATTTTGTGGGGCTACATCTCCTCTCATCTTTGGTCACTGGCCATGCTGGCTGCAGTTGGTGGGGTCCAACAACATCAGAAGGGACGTATGTGGGTTACCACAGCTGTAAGGGGGCAAAATGCCAATCCGTGTGACAAAATCATGCAACCGTTTCCCCACCTTCAATTTTCTTATCACTGTGATAGACACATGAAGTTGGCTATTAAAGGGAGATGCAGGGCTACCTACTGGATTTATTCAAGGCTAGCAGTTGGAATCCAAACAGGAATCACAGTTTGACAGTGTACTGTAAGCCTTCAAAGAAATGCACTCTTTTGCAGCTCTTAAACTCTTCTTTAATGCTTAAACTAGAAACTGCTCTCCTCAAAACTTCCTTTATTTTTGGTCTGCATTCGCGCTCATTCCAAGGGTCTGGAGCCAAGCAAACAAGACATTTGCCTACTGTGTTCAATTTACTGACATCTTTTGTGCTTGTCGAACTACCAACCCTCTCCAGCATTTTGCTTACGTAAATCGCAACAGCAGCCAAAAAATTCGGATCTAAGATTATTCCCCACCCATCCACCAAGGGAGATCATGTCTGACATCAAATTGATAAAGCTAAAAATAATTTTTGACACATAGCATGGATAGATGGTAAAGGTAACTAATTCTGTATCTGAATGTGATGTTTGGAGAAAAACAAGACAATTGATTTTTTACTCTAACTTTTTTTTTAAAAAACTAACGTGATTGAACATTATTCCAATGGCACAGTTTCATTTGCTTTTTCCAAGAAAGCATCCACTGAGCATTCTTCATGGCAAGGAAGAAAATTATGTGGAGATTACTTTAACATTTTAAGAAGCCAGAATTTTTTTTTAAAAAAAACTGGTTTTACATAAACATCACTGAGCAGAGAAGTATTCTTTACAAATGCACAGAACAACCTAACAAATATTTAGAAACCTACCCATCACCAGCCTGTGAGATTGACAATTTAGAATTTCATATTCTTATAAATGTGTAAATTTAAATTCTTTTGTTTTGTTTCAGTCTTTTAGATTTCATTACCTGGTTTCTTAAGTGCTCTGGGGTGGGGATTAACTATAATTTGGGGATTTAATGATTCACCTTAAAGACTAGTAAAACCGAGATTTGTATGAATTCCCTCTCACCATACTAATCCACTGATAGTTTTGATATTGACATGGACACTATCACATCATAAAAAACCCTATCCATTCTCCTAAGTCTCGAAAGAAATGCAAATATCAGGCAGGCAATGACTCTCCTCAGCCAAAAATCTAAGAATCTGAGTAGCCCAGCTACAGAAAAACAGGACTGTCCAAAGATTGCAGCACACAGCACTGAATCTCTCTGCTGCCCCTTTAACTAGGTAAGGAGCTGGGCAGACCAGAAGTGGAAAAGAGGCAAGACATGGGAGGGGAAGATTCAAGGCAAGGCTGTCAGCAGAAGAAAGGGGAAGCTGCTGACACAACACCAGCAGGTTCTTGGCAAAGGGTGTAGGAGTCTTGAGCCTGGGAGCACAGAAAGCACAAAAGAGGAAGGAAAGATCAGGTGGGTGCCTTTAGCACAGAAGTAAAGGAAGGGTAAAGAGCAGGGCTTGGGGCTTCGGTGGCGAGCTAGGAGAGGGAAGAACTAGGCAAGCTAGGTTTGGGGGGCGGCACTGGGTTATAAAAACCTTTTAAACACAGAATAATGAAGAGAGTACACAAGCTTTGAGAGTAAGGGAGCCACGAGGAGGTGTCTGGATTAAAGGCAGACTCTGGGACTGTCAGGATCCAGGGGATCTTGACATAGGGTTAAGAAACTCTTCCCAGGACAGTTGGAGACATGGGGGGGGGGTGAGTGAGGGTTCAGCATTGACTCTAACCTATCTTTCAGATATTGTCCCAACCTTTTCCAGTTCTAATTATGATTTATCATGTGCTCGTATATAGTAGTGGAAAGTAGTTTTGATCACTAAAGTAGCAAAAAATATATACAGCTAAGGATTCTTATCTACAGTGCAAATATATTCTGGAAAATATCGTAAAAATATTGAGCACAGGCACAGAGGCGTAGCAAGGTCAGGTGGTACCCGGCGGGGAAATTTTTTTGTCACCCCCCCACACACATTGACAAGGGACGCAGGTGGCGCTGTGGGTTAAACCACAGAGCCTAGGGTTTGCTGATTGGAAGGTCGGCGGTTCGAATCCCCGCGACAGGGTGAGCTCCTGTTGCTCGGTCCCTGCTCCTGCCAACCTAGCAGTTCGAAAGCACGTCAAAGTGCAAGTAGATAAATAGGTACCACCCCGTTTTGAAGGTAAACGGCGTTTCCGTGTGCTGCTCTGGTTTGCCAGAAGCAGCTTAGTCATGCTGGCCACATGACTCGGAAGCTGTACGCCGGCTCCCTCGGCCAATAAAGCGAGATGAGCGCCGCAACCCCAGAGTCGGCCACGATTGGACCTAATGGCCAGGGGTCCCTTTACCTTTACCTTTTACACACATTGACGACTCAGGGTAGGCTTGGGAGTTGCAGGCAGGTGGCGCGCCGAATGTCACCTGCGGTTGTGTTGGCCACGACTCCCAAGCCTCCCCCGAGCTGTCAAAATGAAGGCAAAGCGGTGCAGCTCCCCCCTTCCCCCAGTGGCTCAGGGTAGGATTGGGAGTCGCGGATGGGTAGTGAGGCAAATGTCACCCCCCTCAGCGATGACACCCAGGGCGGTCCATTGCCCCATATCCCCTCCCTATGCCTCTGCATATGCAAACTGAAAAATACTGTTCTAAATTTGTGCTAAAAAATGTCACTCGATTAATATCGCTTTTTTTTTTAGTCTTCGTGTAAAATTGTGTAATTTTATCTTTTTAAAAGTCCCGTGGCCATCGAAATAAAATGTTATGGTTCTTTCCAGTTATAATTTTTTTAAAAAAAGATTTTTCAACTATAAACTGAGTTCAGCCACCTCTGCAGGTCATTCACAAAGAAATAATGGCTCACGTGGTGCTGCTTCCAGCAGGTAGTTCCAGTAAAACATATTAATATACTAAATGCATTGCTCTCCTCCAGAGATTCCACTTAACAGCAATTCAGAGAAGGAGCAGTCCACGCAATAACAACTGGAAAGGGAGGAAAAGCTCTGGCTCTTGTTTTGGAAAAGCAATTTTCACAGCTTTCTCACCATGGCCAACTGTGCATCACAAGCTCACAAGCTCTCAATCATGAGGGTGGGCAGAACATTGCAGCCACCTCTGAAACTTCTTTTGACATTGTAAATATTAAAGCATAAAGAACTGGAGAAAAGAAATGACCAAGAACTCATCTAAACCAGACTTTCTCAACATGGAGCTCTACAAATGTTGTAAGCTATATAGCCCCATCATACATCTGGAGGCTGATCTAAACTTATATCCACACTGATATTTTCATGAGGCCAACTGGCATGATCTAGAGCAGAGGTTTGCAAACTGGGATCCAAGATTCATTCAGGTGATCTGCGGCATGTCTGTAAAATGCAATTGAAGATACAGCATCTAGCACAGCACATTCCAATTACTACAATGGGCAGAAAAGTGGTCCATATTACTGGAAAGGTCTGGGAACCACTGGTCTAGAACCACACAATGTAGTTCTATTAGTGAACCAGGTTTGACACTGCAAGCTGCTTGAATGGGAGACTTTACCTGGGCAAAAGAGTAGCATCCACCGTAGTTAATGAACAAAACCATTCACCTCCTTTACAGACTGAGGCTTCATCCTATGCATACTTACCTGGGAGTAAGCCCCATTAAACACAGTGGGATTTACTTCTGACTAAACACACATGGGATTACAGTGCAGCCATCTTACATATTCTTGTAGAATGACTTAAATTGCTGCTGAAAGAAGTAATTATTTCCTCGGAGGATTAACATTTGTTAATATGGTCTCGGATGCAAAACCCTCATTTGCGTTCTCTCTTGAAACCAACCCATCCATGATTATTCTACAAAAGAACATTTCTGCCACACAATGGGAAAAGCAAAAGCAATTTAAGTTTTACGCATGCTTTCTGCCTAATTTGGTGTTGAGCAAACTACCTCCCAAGTGACGTTATTGCACTTCTAAATGTTATTAGCTACCATCTTCCAAACTGAATCTAACTGCCAGGTTCACATCAGCCTCGAAATCTTACTGACTTGGAGAGGATCTGCAAAGAGGAGTGGGACAAAATACCTCCTGAGATGTGTGCAAACCTGGTGGCCACCTACAAGAAACGTCTGACCTCTGTAATTGCCAACAAGGGTTTTGTCACCAAGTATTAAGGACAGATCATGAAGCTGAGGCTCCAATACTTTGGCCACCTCATGAGAAGAGAAGATTCCCTGGAGGAAGATTGGAAGAAATTTAAAGACTATTTACAGAAACATTGCATAATTAATGAATGTTAGAATGACGTTGGAATGAATTTATGTGATTTTAGCAGAAATGTTACAAAGATTTAGGAAAAAACAGACTGTTAATTGGTGAAAGGAGGGAAAGTAAAGTTCTATTAATATAAAGATAAATTACAGGACAAAAATTTGAAAAGAGGGAAAGGATTTACTGGAATGGATAATTGACCTAGAATGAGGTCAGGGAGGAGGTCAGGGAAATAAGCTAATGAAAGATAAGTAATGGGAAGATTTGTTGTATTTTTCCTTGTTTTTTCTTTTTGCTTAATGGATTTTAATTCTCTGCTTTTTCTTTTTTTCTTTTTTTCTTTTTTGTATTTTTTTGTTTAAAATGATGTTTTTTGTTTTCTCTTTTTGTACCTCTAAAAATTTTAATAAATATCTTATTAAAAAAGAGAGAGAGAAGAGAAGACTCCCTGGAAAAGACCCTGATGTTGGAAAAGATGGAGGGCACAAGGAGAAGGGGACGACAGAGGACGAGATGGTTGGACAGTGTTCTCGAAGCTACCAACATGAGTTTGACCAAGCAGTGGAAGACAGGAGTGCCTGACGTGCTCTGGTCCATGGGGTCACGAAGAGTCAGACACGACTAAACAACTAAACAACAACAAGTAAGTCATCTTTTGCAAAGGGAACAAATACCGTATTTTTCGCACCATAGGACGCACTTTTTCCCCTCCAAAAATGAAGGGGAAATGTGTGTGCGTCCTATGGTGCGAATGCAGGCTTTCGCTGAAGCCTGGAGAGTGAGAGGGGTCGGTGCGCACCAACCCCTCATGCTCTCCAGGCTTCGCACACCTCTCCGCAAGCAGCAGGAGCCCAGCGCTGGGCTCCCGCTGCTTGCGGAGAGGTCCGCGAAGCCTGGGCGCGCTGAGCTCAGCGCGTCCAGGCTTCGCGGACCTCTCCGCAAGCAGTGGGAGCGTTCCCGCTGCTTGCGGAGAGGTGCCTGCATGCCGAAGCCTGGGCGCGCTGAGCTCAGCGCGTCCAGGCTTCGCGGACCTCTCCGCAAACAGCGGGAGCGTTCCCGCTGCTTGCGGAGAGGTGCCTGCATGCCGAAGCCTGGGCGCGCTGAGCTCAGCGCGTCCAGGCTTCGCGGACCTCTCCGCAAGCAGCGGGAGCGTTCCCGCTGCTTGCGGAGAGGTGCCTGCATGCCGAAGCCTGGGCGCGCTGAGCTCAGCGCGTCCAGGCTTCGCGGACCTCTCCGCAAGCAGCGGGAGCGTTCCCGCTGCTTGCGGAGAGGTGCCTGCATGCCGAAGCCTGGGCGCGCTGAGCTCAGCGCGTCCAGGCTTCGCGGACCTCTCCGCAAGCAGCGGGAGCGTTCCCGCTGCTTGCGGAGAGGTGCCTGCATGCCGAAGCCTGGGCGCGCTGAGCTCAGCGCGTCCAGGCTTCGCGGACCTCTCCGCAAGCAGCGGGAACGCTCCCGCTGCTTGCGGAGAGCTGCCTGTTTGAGGGCTGGGGTCGGGGGAAGCTCTAGCTTCCCCCGCCCCAGCCCCGCACCTGGGGGGGAAATAATTTTTTCCCCTTTATTTCCCCCCAAAAAAACTGGGTGCGCCCTATGGTCCGGTGCGCCCTATGGTGCGAAAAATACGGTACCTATTTCACTCATTATAATGCACATCAATCTCTGACTTTTAACTAGTTGAGTGCTGCAGAACCACCTCATCTATTTTCTTTGTCCACAATTAGGGAGTTTGTATATGCAGACTATAGAGAGAGCTAACACGAACACTGCTCAAATTGAAAGTCCCCCCCCCGATGGCGAGACAAGATGGGAGAGACATGCTTTTCTTTTCTGATTTTCAAGATCGGAACTCTTTCACCACATTGCCCTTGCCCTTTCCTTACCCATTTCACACAGCACACAACAAGGAGGCTGCAAATTATCAACCATTATTAGCGTACAAGGACCTGGCAGTGTGAACCAGCCCTGATTGACACAGTGATGACTGACTAACAACACATTCATCTCACAGTTGTGCCTGCACTGACAACACTCTCAAATGTTCCGCTTTATGCATTAACAACTAAGCTCCCCAAATGGCCTTGGCAAGAGATGGGCAGCCCATGAATCTTCCATTCAGCTTCCACAAGAATACACCATCTGGAGAGGCAACCTGAAGAAAGGAAAAGGCACAGCATAATCCAGATACAAAGCAGTCTGTGGGAAATTCTATGCCTGCAGAGATTTTGAGGCTTCTCATTTTGAATGAAGCAATGGCCAGGCTTCTCCCAAGGACCCCTTCACATCTGCCATCAACCCAGACCATTGTCCATGTCGACTGGGGCTCAGTTCAACAACATCTGGAGGGCACCAGGTTGGGGAAGATTCAGTTCAACAGCCTGTTTCCAAAAGCCACTAGCCAAATGGGTCTGGGAAGTCCACAAGAACAGCCTGAAGGACATCGGCCCCTCCTGCTTTCTGCCACAATCCCACAACAACTGGCATTCAGGAGAATACTACTTCTGAAATCTGGAGGTCCCAGCTAGCAATCATGGCTGATGGTAATCAGAAGGCTTTCCTATCATAAAGTTGTCTAATCTTTTAAATCCACCTAACCCCGTGACCATTGCCAACTCTTAGAACAAAGCCCTCCTAAAGCAGGCCACCTTTCATAGTTCAGCAACTTACATCCTACAGTGGCTAACCATGTAAGCCCCCAAACAGAAGCTGAATGCCATAGTCATCTCCTTCTGTTGCTTCCCTGGAATTCTGTGGCACATAGCCTCTGAACAATGGATGTTCCATGTAGCAATCATGACTTATACTCCATGAATTAGCCTAGTCCTCTTTTAAAGTCGTCTGAGCCAGTGGCCGTAACCATACCATGTTACAGTGAGTGCCATAAAATGTTACATATACACAATTGCTTTCCAGAGCAACAGAAAATTTTCTCCATTATCAATGTGACAGCCCTCCAAATAGTCCTTCAGCCACCATATTGCCTCTCTCTTCAGAAGGCTAAACATAGCCAGTTCCTATCAAAGTAATTTGTAGGATGCCAGCATAAGATAGCACTGGAATCAATTCAGGGCCAGATTTAGGTTTGATGAGGCCCTAAGCTACTGAAGGTAATGGCGCCCTTTATATGTTCCGCTGTCCTTTGTCAACAACAAATTGTCACTGTTTTTTGTGTTGAATATATGCTATATGGTAATTTATGGACCTAATAGGTATCTAAAGCCATTTGCACATGTTGCCATGCAACCAATCCATGCAGAACGTAGGCACCCTACATACAGATATGAGCAAACCAGTGATATTTTAGGGAGCAGCCTAGCAGGCAGGGCCCATTACTTACATCATAGGAGCCTACACAACACAAAACATGTATGTAGGTTTGATGTATGTAGGTTTTATTTTATTTGTTTTTTATCTTATATTTTGGAAATGTACATCCAGGTTTTTTTCCTTTAATTTTTTTGGGGGCCTCCAAGAGAGTGGGGCCCTAAGCTATAGCTTGTTTAGCTTATACGTAAATCCGGCACTGTATAAATTGCTTGGAAGGCTCAGTTAACTTCCTCTCATAAAGGAGTACTAATTTTATATTGAAGTTCACGTACTAGTTGAAGCACCAGTTCAAGTTTCCCCACGGCTGAGGTACTACTTTCCCAAGCAGTTGCTTGTGCAAGTTCAAAAAGGTTTAAGAAGAACAGTATTTGGAATCTTCCAAAACTACCGTATTTTTTGCACCATAACACTCACTTTTTACCTCCTAGAAAGTAAGGGGAAATGTCTGTGCGTGTTATGGAGCGAATGCCTGCGGGTGGCGGGGGGATCTGCTGCAGTCGTGAGCAGAGGATCCATGGTTCCCCTTCCTTCCCTCCTCCGTGGTTACAAAGCATGGATCCTCAGGATTTTTGCATTGGGCTACTCTAAACTCACTGTCAGATCACATGTCTGTGGCCACAGCATGAATCATAAAAATCATATATCCACTATTTCGTTTAGAATATTTTTTTTTCTTGTTTTCCTCCTCTAAAAACTATGTGCGTGTTATGGTCTGGTGCGTGTTATAGAGCGAAAAATACGGTACTTAGAGTACTTTGTAGGCCAACCAACCTCAGGCACGGGCCGTTGAGGTGGGGCACAATAATTTGGTTTAAAAAAGCACCGCCTTCACAAGACATAACAAAGATCTGTTGCTTGGTGGAAGTCCAGGCATGTAGCAGTGGGTTATTTTTGTTTTGTTTTGGGCTATCTTTGTTGTACACCACCGACTGCTATCAGAGGGGAATATCATTCCTTGCTTTTGACTGATAAGCCTGCATCTATTATGACATCTTCCAAAACTGATGCAACAGATTTCCACTTAAGATAAGAAAAGGGAAATTCAGGTGCATTGATTTCAGTGGGCCTATGCTGATTAGATCTAGCATCTGAATACAGCCAATGATGATCGCTTCGCAATGGCTGCCATAATGCATAGAGCAAAGTCAGTGTAACACTGCTCATGTGTCCAGTCAGTGCTGGATCAGATAAAAGTGCACTTAGTCAAAGATTCCCCCTCCCCACCAACTGTATCCAGTCAAATGGGAGCTCCTACGCAGACTGTAAAGGTGATGGTGACAGTCCTCAGCAGCCGGCGTTCAGAGATATACACCTCCATATGTGAAGTTCTATTTAATTTGACATTCTTCTTTTTTTTACAAAGCCTTTGAGACAACTATCTTGGACTCAAACTCTGCTATAATGTACCCTAATTATGTGGAACTTAAATAGCCACATATTCTTCCCATTACTTAACTATGTCTTGATTTCTCCCTCTTTTGTCTACTCCAGTATAGCAGTTTGATATACTATTAAAAGGTAATTCTATGGAAAAGAGAATTCCAACACCAGTTCACTGTTGGACCTCTGCAAATTGATCTAGATAGGTCACTACAGAAATAATTCCAACAGGAAAGAACCGACTCCTTGGAAAAACAGGGTCACTCTGTTACTACATTATTTGAGCTGGATAGAATTCAAAAAGTGCCCCGGAGGTCATGCGCTGCAAAGTCAAATGCTCCCAAGTTTGCTACGTAGGTCATTTGGCTTCACTGAGAGGTTGGGAGATTAGCTGAAGAGTTGGTTTTATTTGAGAAGCCCAGCCTGGGATTAAATATGTTAAGGCAATTTTTCTGCAACAATGAATTAACTGTCCTGATCAGAGAGCTTAATTTTCTTTGAAAAGCAGCCAGATTAATGTACAGTGATTACAAGAAACTGGGGCCTGTCCAGCCCATGCCTAAAGAAATTAAGCAATGTCTCTTCATGTGTGCTTTGCTTTAAGAAAGACATTTTAATTTATTGCAGCTATGTTAATTGTTACAATTAAAGGCATAACATGTTTAGATATGCTTCTTCTTTTTCTTTGGTGATCACTTGTAGCTGAGTAAGATTGTCTTCCATAAACACAGTTTTAACAAAGAGTTCGTGAGTGACCGTGGAGGCCAATTTTGGATCCACACGTCCTTCCACAGTGGGGACATTGGTTTCCAGGTGGGAGTTGATAACAGTGTGGATTTGCCAAGCATGCCTTCCTCCTAGCACATTTTTCCCTTGTGTCATGAGTTCACGTGTCTTCAAAGCCCATGATACCTTTGATAAAGGATGTTCTCCAACTGGGGCATTTGCAGTCCAGTGTTTCCCAGTTGTCAGTGTTTATACTACATTTTTAAAGATTTGCCTTGAGAGAGTCTTTAAACCTCTTTTGTTGACCACCAGCATTACGCTTTCCATTTTTAAGTTCGGAATAGAGTAGTTACTTTGAAAGACAATCATCAGGCATCCGCACAACATGACCAGTCCAACAAAGTTGATGTTGAAGAATCATTGCTTCAACACTGGTGATCTTTGCTTCTTCCAGTACACTGGTATTAGTTCACCTGTCTTCCCAAGTGATGTGTAAAATTTTTCGGAGACACCGTTGATGGAATCTTTCTAGGAGTTGGAGATGGCGTTTATAAGTGGCCCATGTTTCACACACATATAGTAAGGTTGGTAGTACAATAGCTTTGTAAACAAGCATTTTGGTTTCCCTGCGAATGTCCCGGTCCTCAAACACTCTGCGCTTCATTTGGGAGAAAGCTGCACTCACAGAGCTGAGGAGATTCTAGATTTTGGCATCAATGTTGGCCCTTGTGGAAAGATAACTGCCTAGGTAGGAGAAGTGATTGACATTTTCCAACATTACACTACTGAGTTGGATTTATGGCACTGCAGAGGGGTTATTTTGTACTTGTTGGTGAAGCATTTTCATTTTTTGGATGTTGAGTGATAGGCCAAGCTTTCCGTAAGCTTCTGCAAAGATAATTAGGATGGTTTGGAGGTCATCCTCTGAACGTATGCACACTATGTTGTCATCAGCATACTGAAGCTCTATGATGGAAGTTACGGTAACCTTACTCTTTGCTTTCAGCCTGCTCAGATTGAAGAGCTTTCCATCTGTTCGATATATGATTTCTACGCCGGTGGGGAGTTTCCCATCGACTGTAGGATCATGGCAATGAAAATACTGAATAGAGCTGGGACAATAACACAACCCTGTTTAACACCTGACCCCACTGTGAACGGTTCACTTTGAGAGCCATTGTTATCTTGGATTGTTGCTGTCATATTATCATGGAGGAGCCAAATGATGTTTACAAATTTATCTGGGCAGCCAGTTTTCAGAAGGACAGTCCACAGGGCATTATGATTTACAGTGTCGAAAGCCTTAGTCGGGTCATCAGGATGTCTAAGCAATGTTTCTTATACAGCGCACCTTCCCTCTTGGCAGTAAGCTTCGCCCCTCTGGAAAGATGAGAGCACACTGCAGGGCTGGACCTTAGTGCCTCATCTGAAATCAACATGGACGGTAAATACTACCAAAAGATATAGCTTGTACTGTAATCATGCAGCACTTTCTGCCACAAGCAACATGAAAATGAATTAACGAAGAGCAAGAATACTGCAGTTTTCTCCTGACAACCGCACTAAACTATGGATGATGGGGACAAAAATAATGACATTCCCAATCCAAAAAGCTTCATGCCATATAGATCTGAGCTCAGGGCCTTTGGAATTCAGATACAATGCAAAATTAGATTCCCAGCACAAAACACAAAAATCTCTCCTAAAACTATTTACTGTCTCCCTTTCTTAGGAAAAAAACAAACCCAGAGGGGTAGCCTCTCGTTATCCGGAAATGTGCATGCTTAGGAGTCAATTCTTGTTGCAGAACATTTGGACATGGAGAACATGGGACATACAACTTGTCCACATGACATACTGTGACCCTGAAACAACATCAGTCTCAATGCTTTTCTCCTGTAAATTCAGGATTACCTGATACAGATACAACCATATATGTTGGAGGAAATCAGGCTCAAACCACTCTATTTGGAGTCGCAGACAATTTGTTTCAGTGTCTTTGTGTGAGTGGACACAATGCTTTCAATTCTTTTCCTGCCATGCTCAGAACTATTTCTGGTGCACTTCTGTATAGGGGAATATTTTTATTCTTTTGATACTTGAGATTTTGCCATTGCTTTAATTTATTTTCCTGCATGCTAGTAGGGATGCACCAGGAACTTAGATGCTTGCACCCACACACACATATTTCTTTTGCACTCTCTGATTTGCACAAAATTAGAAAACTACACAAGCAAACTTACATCAGCCTTTGTGCTTTTGCACACTCCTTGGGCAGGGGCACTTTAAACAGAAAAAAGCAAGGTGAACATGCAGCTATTTTTGCGCATTCTCCGTTGGTACTTAATTGGTCTAAGAGAATCAACACATTAGAAGGCAGGGACAAAGATAAAAGGGAATATCTACTGGTATGAACAGGAATTACAAAAGTTGCTCTGCATAGACAAATTCAAATACATGCAGGAATGCACCAGTCTAGTTTTAATCCGACTGGAAAAAATGTCAATTAACAACTAAATAATGCTCAAATGTGAACAAGCCAATCGTTTCTTCTGCGTTCCGAGTCCAGTAGTAAATCAAAATAATCCCATGCACCTTGGCAGCAAATCGTAGCCAGTAAGCATGGGATGTGTACATTTTCCTGTTTCAGTTTGGGATAAAGAGGAACTTCACTTCTGGCTATGCTCAGAAACAAAATTTCCAGTTAAGCACTGCTTACTTCCACATTTTGCAAACCCCTTCTCCACTTGTTACTAAAGGCTTTTTCCCTCCCCTTGGAAATTGGGGGGGGGGCTGGTAGGCGAGAGGAGTATTCCAACTATTTTATATTAGCTTTCCTTAATAATACTAACCTCTCCAGGAAAAAAGAAAAAACACACTATCCCCCCCCCCCCGTGCTCTTGGAAAACTGCAAAACCTAAAATGAAGGTTTTCAAGGTTAGCTGAGGGGTGTTTGCTCATCACTACACCAAAGATCAGAGTATACAGTGTTTATGCCACTTGAGGTTAAGAGTAGCTTATCAAACTCAGGAGTAAATGAAATGAAAAAAGAATAATTTAACAACTCTGCAACGTAATTACTTCATCAGTTATTTTAATTGACATACCCTGACAGCACTTACATTTGCTCATTTAGCAATCACCTTCTGAACCAGAGTCACTAAAATCTATTAGTCTTTAAGTGCAGTGATTCCAGACTATACAGTATAAATTGTGCTGATGACCCTTATTGTAAGTTACAAGAGTTTTAAAAGGAACCTAAGCGTAAAGGGAAATGTATGATACCCATTAGACAACCTACTTAACAAGCCAAGTTGGAAACGTGTTTGCATACAAGAGAGGAACCACTTTTTGGTTTGTTTTTAATATATAAAGAATGCTACTCTTTAATACATTTAGAAAAGTTTAGAGAAACTGAAAGGATTATCACACTCTTATGATGGATACAACTGCCCCATCAAATTTAAAAAAAATTGCAAATCTCATCTTCTGGGCAATAATCCAGATTCGATGTTCAAATCAAATAAAGTGGAATAGTAATAAAAGCAATTATACTTTTGAGTATTAATCAAAGGGTATTTTTCACAGAGGCATGCCACATAAATATGGGCCACGATCCAAAGTGCTACTTAGTGTATACCTAAGGCACTTCTATGCACACACACAAAGAGACTGTTGATTCCTCCATTTGGCTGCAGCTTTTTACACCACTGAATGCCACTCTGTGCCACATTGAGGAACAGATTTTGGGGGACAAAAGGACTGCAGTGGAGATGTGAGACAGGATCTACAATGTCTTCTGAATTCCTGCCAAATACAAAAAAATGTCTTTTCCGATCACAAATGCTGTTTTCGTTATTAAAACATTACTGCAAATAAACAGCATTGGAGAAGAAAACAACAACAACAACAACCCAGGATGAAAAGACACCCTGTTGCCGGTACATGGAAACAAATGATACTGAAATAAAAGATGGTGATATGCACATCTTTATTAGTATGTCCATGGTAAAATAGTAACAGCGCCGAATGGTTGCACTGTAGTTATACTCAATCCAGATAAACAAAAAACAATTTGCCAACCACCAAATTCCATGCACTATAACAACAAGTGTCAGATATACCACTGGAAGACTGCTGGAAGTAAAAAAACAATAAATGGAATGTAACTATTTCTGTTACAACAAAAAGAATGAAGTGTCTTGCAGCACCTTATGGAAAAGCGAATTTCTTTATTATGGCATCAGCTTTTTGTGAAATTTTACCAGCTGTATGATCATTTTTGTTAATTTATTATTACATTTATATCCCTCCCTTTCTCTCAAAGGAGCCCAGGGCAGCGAACCACACAGAACATAGCAATAAAAACATCTTAAAAAGTATTAAAAACAGATTTGAAAATTTTAAAGCTATTTTAAAAAATTATTCCAGTATGGATGCAGAATGGGAATTGGTGCAACTTTGGAAGACAAAGCTCTTTGGTGGGGTCAACAGAAACAGCACCTGTCTAATTGTCAAGAGGAGGCAATTCCCAAAAGCAGGTGCCACAACACTAAAACCCTAACGCCTACATTGTTCAGAATGGACTGCCTGGCAAGATGGCATCATCCAAGAGTACTCACAATTCTTGTGCCACAACTCTCTCCATCACCTTTCCCAGAAAAATGGTATTTGTGGCTGAGCAACAACATCCCCACGCCCCCCCCCCCAAAATAGAATATGCCGTTGTTCTGAGGATACAGTTCAGGGATGTCTCCAGCTCTTCCATACCCTAAAAATCTAGAGGGCTGCTGAGAGCCCTGCCAAACCTGGCATTGCCATTGCCTGATATATTCATGCATCATTATTGCCTGATTTATTCATTCATTGCCTGATTTATTCATGGTAGTAGTCTCAAGGCAGTAGAATGGCCCAGGTCTAAGTCACCAAATGAAGAAGAAGAGTTTGGATTTGATATCCCACTTTATCACTACCCTAAGGAGTCTCAAAGCAGCTAACATTCTCCTTTCCCTTCCTCCCCCACAACAAACACTCTGTGAGGTGAGTGGGGCTGAGAGACTTCAGAGAAGTGTGACTGGCCCAAGCTGCACGTGGAGGAGCGGAGACGCGAACCCGGTTCCCCAGATTAGAAGTCTATCGCTCTTAACCACTACACCACACTGGCTCTCTGGAACTGGCATAAAACCATAGAATTGTAGAACTGGAAGGGACCGCAAGGGTAATCTAATCCAACCCTCTGCAATGCAGGAATCTTTTGCCCAATGTGGGGTTCAAACCCACAACCCCAAGATTGAGAATCTCAGGCTCTACTGACTGAGCTATTCAAGCATGGTGGGCAAATGCTGATGCTAATCACCAGCACCCCCTTTTATTTTCAATATTCAGTTCAGTGCTGAGAAGGAAAGCACCAGGCAAAGCTGCAGTCCCCACCTTGATTTTTCCAGTCTCTGAACCCCACTGCGTTAGGATTCAGTGGCATTCTGAGTAAAGGAAGCCACTGTGTCATCCAGTCTCCTGATTTTCTCTACTCCAGGCTGCCTGGGTAAGCTTATTTTGCGTTGCCACTGGGAGAAGGTCCGGCGGGGTTGCCCAAGTTGCCCTCAAACCTGATGCTGGAACAGGAGCCTGAATAGTACTTTTGCACCAGTTAATGTTTATGAAAATTTATCATGCAAGTCCTCCCCTTCACTTCCTTTGGCTGCTGCTCTAAATCTTTTGCAGCGAAAGGCTTCTGAAGATTAGAAATCCAGAGTGGGCTGAATTATATTGCTGTTTTTATACCTGCAACACCTGCTCCTAGAATACATAGAAAGCAACCCTTTGAAAAAGAGCTCACGTTTCATTCATTATCTATGGGAAGGAGGGAGAAACCTCTCCACTTACATGTGAAAGATTAAGAGGCAGCCAGTCCGTCCATCCCTTACAGAGGAAGCTATGATTTCTTTAACCAATGGTGTTTTAAATTTGATTAACAATTAGAAATGTTTTTTTGGGGGGGTTTGCTATTGGAATGCTGCTTGGGTTCATATAAGGTTTCACTGTCCATTTGCTTTCGCCAGAAAAGAACTGAAAAAGATAAAACGAACTATATCTCGAAGAATTAACATATAATAAAGAAACAGTAAAGAGGAGAAGGCCCAGCATCCCAGCTTCTTTCCTTCACCTTCTCAACTGTAAAGAGACAAAATCTAGTCAATCTCTCTCTCTCTCTCTCTCTCTCTCTCTCTCTCTCTCTCTCTCTCTCACACACACACACACACACACACACACGGAGGGGGAGTCTGAATTATCAGCTCATACATTCATATGAAATAATGTCTTTATTGACTACTTAACAATCCAACAATTTTTTTTTTCTGAATCAGTTACTGATCTGTAAGCCTCGCGTTTGGATTTACCCCTCAGCAAAAGCTTTTCTTTTGACACATCTCGCAATGTAACAAACATTTTCAATTAAACTCAGCTGGAAAAGTCACAGCTTTGTGGAACTGCCTAAACTTCTGAAACCGATGCTATTATTTCCAGTTGTTTAAAAAACACTTGAATGGCCACAAATAGGCATAAGTAATCGCAGTGGAATATGGTGCTTCAGAACAAAGAAATGCCATTAAAATATTTTACGGTTTAGTTTATTTCCATCCCATTTCAAATTGTGTTCGTTGCTGCTCTTAACGCTTGACCCGGAAGCTGCAGCTAGGGCAGAATGCTGCAGCACGATTGATGACAGGAGTGAGGCCTTGTCAGCATTTAACACCTGTGGTCAGAGATCTGCACTGGCTACTGATTTGCAAGTTCAAGGTGTTACTATTAGTATATAAAGCCCTTAATAACTTGGGAGCAGTTTACCTATGAGATCACCATACCCTACATGTGCCCACTCAACTGCTTCAATCGGTGGAATTGGCACGACTACAGGTATCCCGTAATACCCATTCCATACTCAATCATTTAGAGTGGCGGCGCCTACACTTTGGAACTGCCTGCCTAGTGAGATCAAGCAGGCACCTTCAGTGTACCTTTTTTTGGTGCCTGATAAAAACAAGTCTACCCAGACGTTGAGTTTTAGTATTTCAACTTCTGTATGTTTAAAAGTAGGGTTGTAGGTTTTTCTCTCTTGATTTTACTGTTTCATCTTTTGTAAACTGCTTTGAGGTTGTTGTTTTTTTAACAATCAAGCGGTGTATAAGTTTTATGAAATAAATAAATCAAATATTGCTTCAGAGAAAGAATTTGACAGGAAACCGAGGTGGGGAGAGACACAGATAGGATGGAACTGAGACAATTCATGCTAGAAGATATTCAGCAAAAGGTGGCTCTCCCACTCACACCCCTTGCATGACATTTCCTTGAAAAGTCAATCCTGAGAGTTGAGAGACCATCTTGAATGGGATGACAGAACCTCTCAAAGAAGGTGCTTCTGCTCTATTTTTTTTTTTTTGTCCACCTTTCCCCATGCAGTTCTCCATGCTTCAGTCCACCCTATTCAGGAATTCTCCCCCATCCTTCAGAGAGACCTTGGTGGAGCCCTGGGGGAGGGCAGCCAAGGGGGGAAGGGACTTTGGGGGAGGGCACATGGCAGGATGGACACCTTCCACAGATGTTTTTCTGGATCAAATGCCAAAATATTTGGCTCATTTTCAAGTCCACTAGTCAAGTTTCCAGTTAGCTGAATGACGAAGAAAAGTATAGGTGACAACTTTTAAGACACAGAAAACAATTATTTTACACCACACTTACTTCTCTGACGAATCGGAACATCTCCCAGCAATCTCCAAATCCCTTATGATGTCTGAACTTGAGCTGAAAAGTAAAACAAAATTTAACCTTAACGAGCAGTGTAGTACTTTTCAGATATTCCAATCGAGTAGGCAAAGAAGCCATGCTACAAACAGAAAGAAAGATGAAAACAACGATTATATCAGAATGTGGATCCAGTATCAACAAAATGATCACAAACCAAGCTACTGTCCTAAGGCACTTTCAGTTTCTTCCAGATTTGCAGATCTATTTGTACTCTGCATACAAGCCATTGAGTTACAGAGTGTTGGACAAGGACTGGGAAGATCAGAGTACAACTCCATGTTCAGCCATGAAACTCACTGGTTGACCTTGGGCCAACAACTATTTTCAAGCGTAACCTACGGTAAAGGATTGGTTTGAGGATAACATGGAGCACATGTTGCGAGGAGAGACGGAAACCATGTATGCTGCTTTGAGTTCCTTGGCGAAAGTGCAGGGCATGAATAAATTCCACCTCTACCCTTCCTTTCCCATTAGTCACCCAAATGTACTGGGGAGTGGGATCTCTTATCTCTTCTAATAAACTTGAAATTTTGGGGTTCATATATTCACAGCTGCCAATGCAGATGCATTCAAATGGAGTATTCCAAAAATATGTATTCATAAATAACATTCCAAAAGATGTATTCTCCTAGGAGACCTAGAGTTTAATAGGTCCTGGGCCGACACATAGTCAGCTTGCCCAAAAGAGGTTGCTTCAGAACCAACAAGAGTCTCCCCTAGCTCTATATTTGGATCCAATACCCGACTGCTGTTCAATAGCCAAGGCATCTTTTTCAGAAGGCATGGTTTCTTACAATGCAGAAAATGAACACCTGGTTAGAAACTGGTCCCATCTGACAGAAGTCATGCAGAGTTTGTTGGATGATGCACAAGTGAAAAAACTATCCAACATTCAGAGCAGTAATAACAAACTATGTTCTGTAATTCCAACAGTTGAAGCTTTTGGTCCATAGTCACATGGGAATTTACCCTAGGGGGCTTCCTTGGCTGTTGGTTGGGTGGAGGCGCTTGGTGAGTGCAACTTTTGGCAAGGGCAGCCAAAAATTGTAGATCCCTTAAGAAAAGTATGGATTCACTTAAGACATGCACACTGAACTAAAATAGCCACAGATTGTCATATTAACATTTATACCATTACATAGGCTTAGTAAAAGTGTAAAAAAAACAACAACCACACAACCCCAAACCAAACCATGTGAAGGGGAAAAGGAGACATCGACATACAATACCCTAAAAGGTTTTTTGCTCAGCATGTCTCCCCTGTATCATTTGTATAACCTAGTGGAAATATGTAAGCATACCACAGTTGATGCAAAGATTAAAAATTAAAATTATTAATAATTTCAAACACAAAAGAGGAGAAATGAACAACTCCTCATTTAGGAATCAATGTGATATCAAATCTAGAGCTGTTGCAATGCAATTCATAAGGGGGGAAATCTAGCTTCCATGTGGAGCAAAAAGTATGCAAAGATCCTTGGCAGCATCCACAATTTCCAAATTTGGACCACATCCATCTAAAGCATTCATATAAAGCTGGGAGGGCTTGTAAACTGAGCTTCAGAAACCTAAAATGGTAGGCAAAAGCTTCTAAGCAAGCACTCAGAATGAAACGCTCCACCCCTTTTTTCTTTGGCGTGCATATCTAATAATTAATTTGCCTTTAAAAATAAACACAGCTAAAATTTACAAAGCTTTTGAGAATATGTAATATGTTCCAGAAAATCCAACAAACTGGCAACATAGTCATATGGACATTTGCAATGGAATATCTAAAACTGCATGAAAACTCTAATTTATCATTTGTCCAGGTGGGGATGCAGGAGTATCATACACAGGGGCAGAAATGGACTGTGCCTTTCTCAGGACATTCTGCCTGCAGCAATATACTTTTAAATCTAACTATCCAAGCAGAAGAAAGAGCTAAGTTGCCTCTTCTGATCCAAACTCTTCCTGCTCTGACACAGCAGGCCACTGTGACAGAATCCACAACAATGGCCAGAGGGGAAAAAAAGTATCACTTTTAAAAACTGATGTTAAACTTTTGAGTCCTCAGGTGTGGAGACTGATATTAGGAATAAATTGCATATTTTTGATAGAAGACCAGCAATTTTGCATATGACTTCTTTAAGAACCCTTGAGTGGATGCCATTCAGACCGAGCGATTTGTAAGTTTCAATGTCTAGTAGACCTAGAACTTGTTGCCACTATTTGTCTCAGTTTCTCAGACTCCCTTACTGCACAAGTTAGTTCAGGCACAGAGATCTGCCCAATAGTTTCCGCTGTGAATACAGATGCAAATAATCAATTCAGTTCCATACTCTTCCTTTGGAACGTCTTTAGACTCCCTTATCATTCAAAGCTTCAACAGGTTCACAGGCCTATTAATGCATTGTATGTAGTTGGCCTTTATATTTTTAACAATGTGCTCCTCTAACTGTTAGCATCTGTTATTGACTGTTTGATTTTCCATATGTAAAAAGCAATGCATATGTTTAAGTTAAGCGCCCATGTTTCAGTGTAGCATAACAAATCATAGTAGCTAAGACAAGAATTATGTTCAAATAAATAAGCTGCATATTTACAGTGACAACTCACTCATGGAACAGGGGGTAAATGAATTGGATTGGTACTGTCCAATAAATTCAAATGTTAATCTGGAGCTGGTTAAGCAACAGAGGATGCTATTGCATTCTTGAAAGAATGCTTAATTTGCCAAGTCCTCAAACTCCCATCACAAGGGAGCATACATAAAACGAAGGGCAGGAGATAATAGCTGTTTCTATCTCAGCTCCACACAAATAGGTTACTTAAGGTCTTCATGTATTTCTGGCAGACCGACTGAAGCAGAAATGAAAAATGTGGGTTGCTTTAAAAGTTCAGTTAAAAGTGATGTAACTGGATGGCCCCATCGGGTGGGTAACTGCAAATACTTTCAGGTGCCTTATTCAGGTGTATTTTGCAAGCTATTCAGCTAGAGGACAACTGAGAGACAGTCCTGCTGACAAGGTGGGACTAGAAAGCATACTGGTCTGGGTCAGTATAAACTAGGATCCTTCCAAATTTATGCATTAAGGTGAATAGGTAAAACTTCAAGTTTATGAAGGTTTGATAAAGAGAGTAAATTAACTTTCTATCTGCCCATCCAGGTTGGAAAGGTACTGACCATTCTGGAGTGGCTTATGGAATGAGACTAAGGAATTCAATACATACAGTTACTGTCATAAACTCCCCCTATGTTTCCATTACATGGGGCTGGAAAGGAATTGTAGTCTGGGATACATGCCCTCCGGACTTTTTTTATAATATCATTGTGCAAACCCAACTCTCACATTTTGTTGCCATTTAGGATGGGAGTGCTACAAATCCAACCCTGACTCCAATTTCAGAAATAAAAATGCCCAAAAGCTGTGCCATCCAACCACCTGTGTCATTCAGTGCAGCATGCCTGGATGCATTCAATAAACAGCATGCTTTTTTGAGAATATGTTTGTGACTAGAATCGGTTCCAGCTGACTAATGCCTGGAAAGCCAGAGTGATGCAGTCGTTCGTTTAGCTTATATCTTTGGGTTGATTCACTCATTGCAAAGGGAAAAGGTTTACCGGTCCTCCTGGTCCTCCTTGCTGCATCAAAAGCCTGCCTACATTTGTAAAATCATAGGCCCGAAAATATCCTGGAAAATATCCCTGTAAAATATCTGAAGGTAACTGGGCAACTGCGGCTTAAGATGTGCATGAGAGAAGTCAGCAAAGATGGGACTGATGTGCCAGATTTGCAGCAAGGACAGGTGTGCTTTCACTCTGCTTCATACATGGGCTGGATTAGTCCCAAAACAACATCCAAACTGAATTACTCATGGGTTTGGGCAGGAGACATCCATGTCACGAAGTTCACTAAGCAACTCTGGGTATGCCATCAAACCTCAGTCTTGATGTATGTCTCTGCCTCTCCCTGATTTAACCCTTCATGTGTTCAGGATACAGTGGTACCTCAGGTTAAGTACTTAATTTGTTCCAGAGGTCCATTCTTAACATGAAACTGTTCTTAACCTGAAGCATCACTTTAGCTAATGGGGCCTCCTGCTGCTGCTGCTGCGCTGCCAGAGCATGATTTCTGTTCTCATCCTGAAGCAAAGTTCTTAACCTGAAGCACTATTTCTGGGTTAGCGGAGTGTGTAACCTGAAGCGTTTGTAACCTGAAGCGTATGTAACCTGAGGTACCACTGTAATGCCTGAACAAGGCTAGGGAGAAATCTAGTTCAGAATTTGTTTATCCTGGAAGTTAACAACTTTTTAAGCCCTGGAAGTTTTTGATATGTGTAGAATTCACCGCCATAAAACTGGGAATAACACCAATAACAGAGCATAGTAGTTCAGGTACTACAAACTCCAGGTCCTTTCCAAAAGAAAGAAGAAAGAACATTTATTGTTCAAGGACATGTTTTTAGAAACAATGGTCACATCCAAGACACACTGCGATTCCCTCTTTCAACAGAAAGTCAAGCAAAAATGGGTTTGAGATAAAAATACCTTTTTGCTGCCCTCTCTCTTCTCCCTTCAGAATAAAGTTTCTTAGGGCTTTGCCTCTGACCTTGGCTGGCAGCAACCTATATAGATAAATCTGTCTAATAGCCTTGCTGACACAAAGAGACAGCTTGCAATTTATGAGAAGCTGGATTAACTTGTTCATAAATGACCTGGAGTAAGGTGTGGGGTGGCAAAGTTTGCTAATGAAACGAAATTGTTCAGGGTCATTAAAACACAAAGATTGTGAAGAGACTCCTCCAAATTGATTAAATGGGTGTTCAAATGGCAAATACAGTTGAATGTAAACAAGTGTTAAGCAATGCATGTTGGGGCAAAAAAAAAAAAAAGAATCTTATTTTCAGTTTAATGCTCACAGAGTCTGAACTGGCGGTGACACACCAGGAATATGATCTTGGGGACAGGTCAGTGGAGGTATTGACCCAGTGTATGGCAGCTGTGGAAAAGGCATATTCTATACCAGGGACCATTAAGAAAGGAATTGAAAATAAAACTGCTGATATCAGAATGCCTTTATAAAAATCTGTGGTGTGACCGCATTTGGAATAGTATGATTCTGGTCACCTTGCCTCAAAAATATATTGTAGAGTTAGAAAAGGTCCGGAAAAGAGCAACCAAAACGATCAAGGGTATGGAGCCTATGAGAAAGGTTATAGCATTTGGGGCATTTTTATAGTTTAGAGAAAAGATGAGCCAAGAGGTAAATCTTGTAAATTTGTAAAATTATGCTTGGCTTGGAGAAAGGTTTACTCCTGCTCACTAGAACATACGACATCCAACTAAGATGCGGGAAGATTTCAGACAGGTAGCACAGGTAGAGCCAGTGTGGTGTAGTGGTTAAGAGTGGTAGTCTCGTAATCTGGGGAACCGGTTTCGCGTCTCCGCTCCTCCACCTGCAGCTGCTGGGTGACCTTGGGCCAGTCACGCTTCTTTGAAGGCTCTCAGCCCCACTCACCTCACAGAGTGTTTGTTATGGGGGAGGAAGGGAAAGGAGAATGTTAGCCGCTTTGAGACTCCTGAAGGGGAGTGAAAGGCGGGATATCAAATCCAAACTCTTCTTCTTCTTCTTCTTCTTCACACGGTGTTTGGTTGGAACTTGCTCCCACCAGAGGCAGCGATGGCCGCCAACTTTAATAGAGGATTAGACAAATTAATGAAGAGCAAAGCCATGAATGGCTAGTAGACACAACGGCTATGTTCCACCTCCACTGTCAGAGGCAGTATGCCTGTGAAGACCAGATGCTGGGAATGGCAGGTGGGCAGAGTGCTGTTGCATCCATGTTCTGCTTGAGGGCTTCTTCCCACAGGTATCTGTTTGGTCACTGTGAGAACAGGATGTTTCACTGCTCCAGCAGGCTCTTCCTATGTTCTTCTATTCACGAGATAAAGCTTTTCTTAAAAAAACCACTTCCACCTGATTATCTCAGGCATGACTAAGTCTGAAAAATTAATCAGAGTACAGCTGGAAATTTTCACATGGATTCTTTTAAAACCAAAATGGCAAGCGTTAACAACCCGTATCCTGAAGTGAAGACCTGAAGCAGGTAGATAAGATAAATGAGCCATAATTTTTGACAACGGGAGCAAGGATACAGTTTAGGAGGCAATTTATTAACTGCTAGGGTTTTGGTTTTTAAAAAATGAAAGGCTGGTTCAAATAACCAGCTACTTTTAAAAACTAGCTTTTAAAAATATTTAATTATCTCTCCAATACATACTTCTAATCATGTGTATATGTGTGTGTGTATTTATATATATATATATATATAGTGTGTGTGTGTGTGTGTGTGCGTGTGTGCGTGTAGTGTGTGTGTGTTTTCTCTCACACACAAACGCCTCTCTAAAAAAATTATAAATCTGTGTCCTATATTGGAAATACAATTGCCTATTTTGCCTTGTCAGCAGATGCAGTAGATGTAATTTTGACCTCAACTGCAGAAACCTAGATTAAATTTCACATTCATCACTTAAAAACAGATTATTTAAGACATCCCAGCCCCATCTATATGATAGCTATTAAAAGATGCCATTTTTTTACATCACTAATAAAAGTTCTTTTCTGTCAGATACCTGCTATAGATCAAAGCATTATCTCTCCCATACATTTCATTTTCTAGAATTGCTTCAACTCTTAATAAATACCTTCTATATTTAAAAAATGCTAGGTGATTCAAAGTTAATCAAATACACGAAGAACACATAACTGTCTTTGCTATCTAATACTTCATGAAAGTTTTAACATTCTATAAAAAGAATCTTGGGGTTTGAACAATTTTCAGCTTCTCACATGCCAGAAAGTGATAGTACCCAATTTTCAATTTCGTTGGGAAGCCTGAGGAATCTATCATTACCAACTTTTTTGAAATCTTATTTCCAATTATACTTCTCTTACAAAAAAATAATATTTTAAACAGCAAGCCTAGGTAGAGCGTACTTGCTATTTTTACGCAGCAGATTTTTATGACTGGCTGTAGCAACGTCTCTCAGCAAGACAAAGGAAGGATTTCAACATTGTGTGCTTCTGATTGTTGCATCAGGACAAGCACTTGAGCTAGTGCACTGGGTTAATTGAACCAGGGCCCAATGGTGTTGACTGGCCATCAAAAGTCATATTGCAAACTTGTGATTTCTGTTTGCATTTACACTAACTTCTCATTTCTCAATGAGATTTAAATCCTGTCTAGCCGCCCCCAAAGAGACCTCAGTGTTGCTTACAACATACCAAGAAAAACATATAGCGATAAATTATCCACAATAAGATTGAGGGCACAAGGAGAAGGGGACGACAGAGGACGAGATGGTTGGACAGTGTTCTCACAGCTACCAGCATGAGTTTGACCAAACTGCGGGAGGCAGTGGAAGACAGGAGTGCCTGGCGTGCTCTGGTCCATGGGGTCACAAAAAATCGGACATGACTAAACGACTAAACAACAACAAAGATTGCTACCAAACACAAGATCCTAAAAACAGCCTATTCAGTTCTGCCAAGAGTGGCTAAAGTCACACTCTCCCTTCTTGATCTCATTAAGCGGCCAGATTACCCTTCACCCCAGGGCACCATTCTCTTCAGTTCTCCCTCACCCTCACCTTCAGTATTATTATAATTAATAAGATAAATCAACTGTGGTTTAATGTTGCAGCCACATGCATTCAATGTGGCACTGGAGTGCTCACCAAAAAAGCACTTTCTCGAGAGCAGCCAACATTTATTTATATATTTTAAAGCATTTATATACAACTTAATATTTTAAAAATCTCTAAGCAGCATACAATATAAAAACAACCAGCATCATTGAAAACAAGATGCATCCTAAAACCAATAAAACAGCAAGATAAAAACATACAGATCCAAAAATCTCTGGGGGAGATTTATAGTACTAGTCACTACTCTCCCCCCCCCCCAATTAAATAGACTCCATGTTGATGTTGATGTGATTCTTGAATGTTTTTTTTAAAAAAACCATCTCACAAATCCACAGTTTTTGTCTAAGAACTGTGAGGTGAGCAGTCAAGAAGTTCAGTCTCCATTGCTCACGCTAAAAAGTTCGCTCCGAAACTGTCCGTAGAGTTTAAGAATTTATTCAGTTCAGTGTCTTGGCAGATGTTTATGGGGAATCACAGTAATCCTGGTAAATGAAATGCATCCGAGAAGAGCTAATGAAGTTTAGAACTGAGTTCTTAGCTTACTACATAATGTCTTAATTTGTGAGAGGCTTGTATGACTGCTTGAAACGGTAATTCCTTACGCAAACCCATATCTGAAGAAGTGTGCATGCACACGAAAGCTTATACCCAGAACAAACTTAGTTGGTCTCTAAGGAGCTACTGGACTATTTTTTAATTTTTAATTTCCATTTCACCTGGTTGATATTTTCAACCAATTTTATTTGGTCCACAGCACCGTTCTTCGGTTAAAACAAAACTTAAAATGAGGCACAAGCTTTCAGCACCAAATGACCTAATAGCAAGACTATTTTCTCTATAGGAAGCACTAATGGTACAGTGCTATGCCTCTGTGAACTCCATTATACCCATTAACAAGTAACGATTGCAAGCTTTTAACTGAGCCACTGAACACCCAATCCACAAGTTGTTGTTGTTATTATTATTATTATTATTATTAAGAATGAAAAGAGCAAAATGTTTTGCAAGACAACCATTTGCCATCATGATAGAGCTTTGCTGCTTTGCTTTCTGGGAATTTTAGAAATTCTGCAAGAAAGACTGCAAGTATGCAAGCTCCTCTTCGCCCAAATAACCAGCAATAAATATTCTGACAAGAATGACTTGACCAAAAAAAATAAAAAAAAATAAGGAGGCTTCTTATCAACGAGAATAGTGCGGTCAGCTTAGAGTTAGACACTTTCAGTTAAATCCTTGGCCATCTGTCAGGCATTTAGCCGTGATTCCTGCAATGCAGGGGGTTAGACTAGATTACTCTTGGGATCTTGTCCAACTCTACAGTTCTGTGATTCCACTTCCACCTCTGTTTTGTACTATATTCTTGCATTTTCAGGATTCTCAAGCCCATTAAGTGTATTTCTAAGAACTACTGGTATTCCTACTATGCCAGTTGGAGGTTTAAGTGACACAAAAACGGAACTGCACAATGAACACCCCTAGCAGCCCTCCTCGCACGCGGCACGTCAAAACAGAAATTCCCAAGACGCTGTCTAGTCTCCACAACAATGCCTAAGAGAGTTTCTTTCTTATACTTAAAAGCCTTAAAAGTACTGATGTTTCAGGATTTAAATATAATATTCCAACTCTAAATATTCTCACCCAGCAGAGCTATAAAGACCCTAAATGGCACTTTTTACGTCGGCTGCTGCTGAGGTGGTCCTGTTGCTTGTCTGCCGAAAAAGGCAGCTGACACCACTCTCAAGTGCATCACTGCGCTTGGATTTTTGTCACTGCATTTGGCTGACCCCACAAACATCCCTCCACCCCACCAGCTGTAACACGTCCCTTGGCAAGATGAGGCAAGCAGATTTAATATTGCAAAACTTCTGCTAGTAAAATGCCTTGCTAACATGCTCAATGCTGTCAACAACTCCATGTTTTTACTTAATAGGACCACTTCTGCCTAACCAGACAGTGCATAAAAATCCATGTTTTTCTTATATATAAACAATTGAATTAATACATTATATCTATCTATCTATCTATCTATCTATCTATCTATCTATGATTTTGGCTTAGATCCAAAGTGCATCTTCAGCCCTTGATCATAAAAGGTTTATTTTACACTTGAGGTTTGTATGAGAAAGGCAAAACTAGTCCAAAGGTGGTGTTCTGCTTGCTCTAAAGCAGGGTTTTCAAAACTTGGGTCTCCAACTGTTATTGGACTACAATTCCCATCAGTCAAAACAAAAAAAAATTCCTTCCAGTAGCACCTTAAAGACCAACTAAGTTAGTTCTTGGTATGAGCTTTCGTGTGCATGCACACTTCTTCAGATGGTATCTGAAGAAGTGTGCATGCACACGAAAGCTCATACCAAGAACTAACTTAGTTGGTCTTTAAGGTGCTACTGGAAGGGTATCTGAAGAAGTGTGCATGCACACGAAAGCTCATACCAAGAACTAACTTAGTTGGTCTTTAAGGTGCTACTGGAAGGAATTTTTTTTGTTTTGACTATGGCAGACCAACACGGCTACCTATCTGTAACTAATTCCCATCAGGTCAGGGATGATGGGAATTGTAAGCCAAAATCAGCCGGGGACCCAGGTTTAGGAAACACTGCTTTAAACCTTGTGCAGCAGAAAAAAAGGAGGTGATGTGGGAACAAGAAGAGAAAGCCTTAAGATGCACTAAAGTACAATTTATTCAGTTAATCTTAGCCGGATAAATGACTAAATAGTATGCAAAAGTTGTGCAATCATTTCTATGTTCAGAAGCATGAGAATGGTGATAGAACAGACCTATAGCACCATATCTACTTCTGCACTAACTCTTGTTAACTTTTTGTGAAAAGGCACTAGCGGCTACTTTCCTTCAGTTCATGATTATTTCAACCCAACATCTGTGTGTGTGTGTGTAGATTTTTTTAAATGAATGGGTGGAATCCAACTGGTGCACTATCTCACGGAACGGACTGCAATCCATCAGAGGCATCAACACGATAATCTTTACTGTCATTGTCCCATACAGAACAACGAAATTGAAAAAATCTACACCAGACATTCAAAAACCAGCAAGCCGGCTGTCTCAGCTATCCCAGCCTGGTTAGCCCCCTAAAAACTCTGATATCCCATAATTAAATACAATATACTTCCATAGAGACTACCTTACACTGTGTTTAAAACCAAGAGACAAAACCAAGGGACAAGAGGGAAGGAATTTTTTGCTAAATTTGCCTTTCTCCTTGTTACCTGCTATGCCACCTTCCAGCCTGTTCTACAGGGCCCTCCAACTCTTTGAATCTGTTTTTGGTGGGAGCTGCAAGGAAGAGGTAGAAATTAAAAATCACCTTCCCTCACCTTCCATTAGCAGGTGTCTCTGCTACCATGAGCATAGGGGAGCCACTTACATTCCACCCTGTCTTATTCCTTTTAAAATAAAACTGGGAAAATATCCCTAGAATGCAATCATACTTAAGTGCCATTAAAAAAAAAAGAATATACTGCAAATTTGGGTTCAAGGTTCCATATGTTATTGTTAATATGCTGCTGCAAATCCATGCCCATGTCTAATACAGTAAGCCTGTAACTTATGCACATATAACTTGCGCACTTGGCAAGAACAACAAAATTTTTAAAAATCAAATGAAAAGGGGGTGGAATAGGGAGCGGGCGTCCAGGAAAAAAAGACTTTGGCAATCACACCTGCTATTGCATCCAATGTGTTTTGAGTTTAAGCGCAATCCTTGGATCATAACCCCCATGTAAGTTGAGGGCTTGCTGTACCTGAAGTGCTTATGAACTGAATGTGAAAGAGTACAATTATTATTTATTAGTAGAGTTTGGTTTTGAAAACATCAAATGTGACAGTTGTTTCTCTTCCCGCCCCCCTGCAAGTTCCCAAAAATGTACATCACTTTCAAGATGATTATTTCTGCCATTGGTAAACTTAGCTAAAGGGACAATAGAGACCACTCAGTGCTTATCACTCTGTGATTGAAACCCACCTTGAAGATAGGACAGCTATGCACATGGGATATGTAAAGAACAGGAATAAGCAGCTGTTCCATCTTCTTCACTTGACTAACACCCCACAGCTGCCTAATCCTATTTTTAAACAGTTTACACCTGAGAGAGACTTTTTCCTCCCAAATGGCCAGTAAAATCAAGCGGTGGTAATTGCTGTGAGGTTTAAGATTTCATATCTCTTCCTCTTCTTCTTCAACCTACAGATTGTTCATTAAGCAAAAGGAACAAAGATTTGCACAGTACTTCCAACGTGGTTGAAAGGAATTACTTCAAAAGATACGATAAATATTTCATTTTGTGTTCTAAACCAGTTAAAACTAATTTTGTACAGCGGGGTATCTGAAAGATGTTGAAAATGATTTGAGATCAGAAGCAGAGGTGGGTAATAACGGGGGGGGGGGTGACCTTTAAATCTACATAATACAACAATTCATTTTAAATTAACGCTGAGTAAACATGGTAAGCAGCTGTCTTACAAGTAACAAGTGATGTGGAGCAAAGGAAGCCGCTTCTGCAGGTTTTCTACCAAAGGGGTACATTAAGTGACCCCCCACCCTACATAACAATAACAATACAGTCATAACTTGGGTTGAAGTAGCTTCGGGATCAGTATTTTCGGGTTGCGCTCCGCAGCGACCCGGAAGTAACAGAGCATGTTACTTCTGGGTTTCGCCGCTCACGCATGCACAGACGGTCAAAATGATGTCACGTGCATGCGCTGATGCGGGTTGTGTTCACTTCAGGATGCGAACAGGGCTCCGAAACAGATCCCATTCGCATCCAGAGGTACCACTGTGATGTAGAACCATATACACAATATACATTGTACATATTACATACAATATAAAAATTACATTGGACCATTATAATTAGATGGTCTGCATCACGTTTGGGAGTTTGAATGACAAAGAAGAGAAGAGACTTAGTAAGACCAGCTCCTCCAGATGCAAAATAAAACCTGGAACTCAAGTCTGAGGTTTGGCACAGCTGCAAACACAGCTGCAACACAGGATCCCTTGTGGTGTGAGAAATCACAGAAAAGGCTGTGTGTTGTTCTTCAGAGGATCTCTCAGAATGACTGACAGAGAAAATGCAAAGGTGGAGCAAGTTGCTTCATTTTTCCCCTTTGGAAAATTTTGCTTATACAAACTGCCCTGCTAGAAAACTCACTGATGTGTGTTGGTTACAATACTAAGATTTACTTAGGCTGGCAAGTTAGAACAAATGTATAACTGAAATTTGCACCAACCAAGTTTGCACTTTGGGACCTGGCAGTCAATAGCAAAAGCCCCAACCCAATCCCCCCCCCCGAAAAAAAACTTGCCCCAGCCCTTAAGGTCTTTACTGGCCCAACTAGAACAAGGGAATGCTACCCCCTGAGGATGCAATGCAAGGTTTCCTTGGTGCCTTTCTCACCTTTAAAACCTCTCACATTTCCTGCTTGTTACAATGCAGTCCTTTCACCAAAAAGACTTGGACACAGAAATACTAAATACCAAAGAAAAGAAAGAGGCATTCAGGATTGATAAGAATGAAAGTCCTGAAATGTTTTGCAATACAGATTTGCCACGGAGACAGAGGTCTAAAACCATTTGTATGCATATGTTTAGATTCTGACCACACTTATTCTGCATTTGTGTCTTTTAGTTTCTTGATTCCCAGAAAATGTGTTTAGAACAGGATTAGAGGCAATGTTTGTGAATTATCTTTGTAAAAAGACATGTGGCTTAAATTTGATGAAAAAGAAGAAAGGAAGGAAGGAAGGAAGGAAGGAAGGAAGGAAGGAAGGAAGGAAGGAAGGAAGGAAGGCGGGCTCAAAAGGAAGGAAGGAAGGAAGGCTCAAAAGCTCAGAAAGCTCTTTCAGAAAGAAAATGTGTGGCCAACAGCTCTGCAATGCCACCAAAGGCCTAGAAAACTTACATGGCTATAAGCAACAGTAAATGCTCTGAATAAGAGGAAGCACTATTTTAAATTCTAGTGCATTTATTTTTGTATGGAACATAGAGTAGCAAATGTATTTTAGAATAAAAACAAATTATTGCTAACTGAGTAGTTGCACTATTGAAGACAATATAGGTACAATACAAGAATAAGGTACCTATGCACTTAGATCATGGAATGTAACGTTATGAAGCAGTGTTTTAATGATGAATCCATCCTTCCTTCTCAACGTACCATTTACAACCACTATTTCAGTGCCCCAATCAGTTTTGAAATTAAGATAGTATTTAACTGCAGAACATCTCCATGGTCATGGAAACCAGAAAGGGTTCCAAACTGAAATCACCATGACGTATAGATTATAAAAGATTGCAAACTGATTGCACAATTAGAAGTAAAACAGCAACCACACTAATAAAAAACAGCACTTTTTTAAGTGGGGGGGGGAGGAAGAGTCTGGGCTGGTTGTGTTTGAAACAGTTTACTTTTAGGCGGGGGCGGGGTGTCTCTTGCCATTTTCTACTGTTCGATAACACCAAATAAAGTATGAATCAATTTTGAATCTGAGAAAGAAATACTGGAACCCAATCTTTTCAGAGCAAAAAGACTGCCACTAAGCATTTAATATTGAACAAAAACTCGGGATCAAATAATAGCAGGCTGTGAAAATAAAGGTTTATAATCAGCATCCAACATAAGAAGCACACTAAGTTGTAAACTCCCGGTATGTTGTGAGAAATTGAAGGCTTATGTGAGGCCCAAAGGTTTCTTTATTTGAACCCCACCTTTCGTCAGTTGCGGAACTCATGAGAACCAGTGTGGTATAGAGGTACAGTGGTACCTCAGGTTACATACGCTTCAGGTTACAGACTCCGCTAACCCAGAAATAGTGCTTCAGGTTAAGAACTTTGCTTCAGGATGAGAACAGAAATTGTGCTCTGGTGGCGCGGCAGCAGCGGGAGGCCCCATTAGCTAAAGTGGTGCTTCAGGTTAAGCACAGTTTCAGGTTAAGAACGGACCTCCGGAACGAATTAAGTACTTAACCCGAGGTACCACTGTACTAGACTAAGTCCAGGGTTCAAATCCTCACTCGGTCATGAAGCTCACTTGGCCAGTCAGTCGCTCTCAGGCTGACCTACCTCACAGGGTTGTTGTGAGGATAAAATGGGGAGAACTATGTACACCACCTTGAGGTAAAGGTGGGATTTAGATGTAATAAACAAACAAACAAGTAAGAAGCTTTATATGGAGTTCCCAGGCACTCATCAGAGCTAAACCTTCTTAGCTTTAGTAAAGTGTCTGAATCAAGTTCCCTTATCTCCCAATGATGCATCTGGCCTGCTTTCTCGATTCAGACTCCACTGAGGCTGGGTGATCCTGCAATTTTATCATTCACAGACTCCTGATGCAGCCACATCAGAACTACCCACCTTCAGAGGCTGCACATTTTATATTTGCATGGTTCACTGCCGTAGGCTTGCCTCTTTCTAAACCAGGTAACCCTCCTTGCTAGCTGCTCACTTGTTTACTTTTCAAAACAGCAGCCTTCTTTATGTTGTGCAATACTGAACTTTTATTTCCAGCTCTACAATGGCTTTAACTATTAAAGCTATGGTTTTTCCAGTAGTGATATATGGAAGTGAGAGCTGGACCATAAAGAAGGCTGATCGCCGAAGAATTGATGCTTTTGAATTATGGTGCTGGAGGAGACTCTTGAGAGTCCCATGGACTGCAAGAAGATCAAACCCCTCCATCCTTAAGGAAATCAGCCCTGAGTGCTCACTGGAAGGACAGATCATGAAGCTGAGGCTCCAATACTTTGGCCACCTCATGAGAAGAGAAGACTCCCTGGAAAAGACCCTGATGTTGGGAAAGATGGAGGGCACAAGGAGAAGGGGACGACAGAGGACGAGATGGTTGGACAGTGTTCTCAAAGCTACAAACATGAGCTTGACCAAACTGCGGGAGGCAGTGCAAGACAAGAGTGCCTAGCGTGCTCTGGTCCATGAGGTCACAAAGAGTCAGACACGACTAAATGACTAAACAACAGCAACTACAATGGCATTATTTTTTAGATGTGGAAACCAGAACAGGAGACACTATTCCAAGCGCAGTCAAACCATATTTGTACAGCAGCATTAGTATATAGTCAATTTCATTTTCAGTCCCTTTCCTAATGATACCTAACAAGGAATATGCCTCTTTTCACAGCTGCTGCACCCTGGGTCAACATCTTCATCAAGCTATCCACCTTGATTCCATTATCTCTTTCCTGCTCAATCACCTTTAGTTCAGTGTAAAGCCCGTGTGGGGAAACTTTTGGCCTTCCAGATGTTGGTGAACTACAACTCTCATAATCTCTTGGCATTGGCCATTCTTGCTGAGACTGATTGGAGTTGTAATTAAGCAATTCGTGAACAAGAATCACGTGTCCCATGGGAAGAGGCCACTTTCTACATCCCTCTATTGAGAAAACTGTAATATTCTCTACTTTCCTTTCTTAAACCAGTTACTGAGCCATAAGTCTAATTGTTTAATTGACACTGAAATGGAGAATGTCTATGTGTATTGCTGAAAGGGTTTAACTGGAAGATTCCATTGAATCTAAAGAGAAGCAACAAGAGCTCTCTGAGCTCCTTGACAGGTTGTTAATTAACAGTTATTGTTCTCTGGTAGCTCTGAGGAGGTGTTTAACTTTAGATGACATGGGAGGCCACTGAATTGCAAACTCGCCATCTTGGAAGGGTGGTGGCTGGAGACTTTGTTCCTAGGTTCCATGGAAGTAGGATGTAAATAGTGAAGCACTTCAGGAACACACAGCCTCGGACTGTAATGGGGCGAGAACCATAGAATCGGAAGGGACCCTAAGGGTCATCTAGTCCAACCCCCTGTAATGCAGGAATCTCAGAGAGACAGAATTTTGATCTAGATTCTGATGCTGAGCCTATGCTGCCCTAAACCTATTGTTATGGAACTGTTTGGATGTATCATTTCCTTTTTTTTGTTTTGAAGAAAGTTCTGCAAGTAAAGTTTTGAATAATATCTAATAGGTCTGGACAATGCTTCATTCCAAAAAGAGTCAGTTTTTATTCATCCATTCTCTTCAAGCTGTGCAATATTAATACCTGCAATAAAGAGTTCTTGTCCTCTTACCCCATGTCTGTTAAGTTGATTTGGAAGTTTACTTTGAAAATCCAAATACACAGCTCCTAGCCACATGCTTAATGACTCTCTGAAAGGACTCTATAAAGTTGGTCAGACAATATTAACCCTTGCATAAGCCATGTTGATCCTCAGCAAGACGTGTTCTTCTAATATGGCAATTCTGTCTTTAATAATGCTTTCCAACCATTTCCCCAAAACAATGTTAAGGTAATCAGCCTGCAACTTCATGGATCACTTTTTAAAAGGTGGAACTACATTGGCCACTTTCCAGTCCTCAAGTATGGAGGCTGATCTTACAAACAAGTTACATCTGTTTTTTGTAAGAACGCCAACAGCTTCACATCTGAGTTCTTTAAAAACTCTTGGAAGGGTACCATCTTGACTTGGTGATTTGTTGGTTTTTAATTCATCAACCCCTGACATATCCAGTTAAAAGGATCAGGTAGCAGATGATATGAAAGAGACCCTGCAAATTTGCTGCCAGTTGGAGTAGACAATACTGGCTTTGTACAAGGCAGATTCCTCTGTGCCTTTCTTCCTAAAATAAGCTGCCACTGCAAGAATGGCTGTGAATGCATTTGTTTCTGCTAGTTGATGGCTCGTAAAATTTGACTTTTCAGACACAGACACAAGAGGCACAACTTTCCTCAAAGTCATAGCCAAAAATGGATTTTAAAAACTATACTAACAATGGTCTGCGATTTGACTGCAGTACATAGGGACAAACATTCTGCTAGCCAGAGATATGGTAGCAATGGGAAACATCTGTTCCTTAAAACATGTTGCAAATTTACATTTTCAAAAGCTGTTTTCTCAGAACGCCATGGTCATTGCCAAGTTTCCCCCTCAAAATTCTTTCACATACTTTACATTCTCATGTGCATTTCTGTTTAATTATTCTCTTTTGTATTAAAAACAAATATGAAAGTCAAGTAAAGGTCACCCATGAAGCATGAAGGGACAAATCATGTGCACATGGGGGCCCCAAGGTAAAGACACCAACCCATAGCTGAACAATATGAAATCATGCCAAAGGTGTAAAGAAATTGCAAAAGACCTTAATTAACTCCCCAATACTCCCAAGCTGCAGTGTCAGAAAGGCACAAGCCTTATTAAGATGGGTTTTTATTATTCTTATTCTTATTTTAACTTCAGAGTTTCTTTGCATGTTTTAACTACAAATTTTCAAAGGAATGATCATAGCTCAGTAGTAGATTACACGTTCTGCAAAGAGAAGGTCCTCAGCATTACCAGGCAGGGCTCAGAGAAAACTTCCCTTCAGAGGCCTTGGAGAGCTACTGCTACTCAATGTAAAACAAGGGGGAAAGAACCTGATGGCCTCCAGTTGTCGCTGGACTAAATTTCCATCAATCTCAGCCAATACGACCAATGGTCGGGGATAATCAGTTTAATAAGCACGTTTCCCTGCCTCTCAAGTAAATAATACTGAGCTTGGAAGATTGGTGGTCTGACTGAAACAGCCTGCAAGTTGGAACACAACACATTCATGGAAGAGATAATGGGATAATGCACTTAAGTCCACTTTCAGGTGGAAAGAAAACACTGGCTGAGAGACAAAGTATTCACAATGAATTCTGGGAGCAGTAGGCATTTTGGGAGTATGTTTCTTCAAGAGAATTCCACCCCAATTCCATAGCATCTAAACATAGCTCAGATGGTTAGAGCATGGTGATGATAATGCCAAGGTTGCAGGTTCGATCCTCGTAAGGGACAGCTGCATATTCCTGCACTGCAGGGGGCTGGACTAGATGATCCTCAAGGTCCCTTCCAACTCTACAATTTTATGATTCTATGACTTTCCAAAGCAGGCTGTAATATGCCATTAAACTCTGCTGTTCTCTGTCCTGTAAAAGTAAAGGTACACCTGACTGTTGGGTCCAGTCGCAGACGACTCTGGAGTTGCGTGCTCATCTTGCTCTACAGGCCAAGGAAGCCGGCTTTTGTCCGCAGACAGCTTCCGGGTCATGTGGCCAGCATGACTAAGCCGCTTCTGGCAAACCAGAGCAGCGCACGGAAATGCCGTTTACTTTCCCGCCGGAGCAGTACCTATTTATCTACTTGCACTTGGCGTGCTTACAAACTGCTAGGTGGGGAGGAGCTGGGACTGAACAACGGGAGCTGACCCCATCGCGGGGGTTTGAACCGCCGATCTTCTGATCAGCAAGCCCTAGCGCCACCCGCATCTCTCTCTGTGCCCTGTAATTACCTATATAAATGAAGTCTTCTCACCTTCAACATTCATCTTACACTTATGGTCTCATGCCCTGTGATGAGAAAAGGCAATACAAACCCAAAAGGCTTTCATGCAAACAAACCTGCTTGAAGATTCAGAGAACTGATGGGAGGAAGTAGGAGACAATCCTCTGACTTCAGAGTAATCAGGAGGCTGGCTTCCTCCACAATCGAGAGCATCTATTTTGAAAGAGGGATCTGTATGGGGGGCCAGGTCTGCTTGTTCTTCGACACTCAGTTTTTCTCCTAGAAAGAAAGAAAAAAAGCACAACCTAAAGGAAAGTAAATTGACTCAGCAACTGTTCAATTGATCCCCCCCCCCAACAATGTACCTATAGTCTTCTGCGTATAACTAGAACATGCAGAGATGAAAACACTGGGCTTTTGTGACTTGCACATTGCACGGCCCTTTTAAAAATCCATACTTTATAATAAACTTCTTATGGTGAGACTTCAACAACTGTTTCAGCAATGTCTCTCTATATATATCTGCCTCCACAGAGGCTCAGTGTTAAAGTGAAATGAGAAATTACAAGGAATGGATTTCTCTCCCTACTGCAAAACAACAACTACTGCACAAACAGCCAATGCGAGTGAGTGGAATGCATGTGTTGTTGTATGAGTGAGATGTGGGGTTTTTTCCAATCACAAGATGAAACGAGGATAGAGAAAACTAGAAAAAAAGAAGCACTCTCAGTGATGGCTCTGAATTATTCTCCTCATAATCACTGATCACAGAAGTCATGTGGTGTTAAAGCTTTGTAACTCAAATATTATCTGGGTGCTCTTCAGCAAAGCTTTAGAATTACCACTCTTAGCCCTCTGCATAGCACAATTAATGTCCAATGGCTTGACTCCCAAAGTGCAATTGCATGAGGGGAAGGTAATTTTGCTCAGGCAAGGAAGAATCCACAGTTTTCACCAATTTCTCAGACCCGCTTCAGTTCCCAACCCCATCCTTCAGGGGCAGCTTTTCAAGAAGGCTGGGGTGGGTGGGGGCTGCACCGAATGGGGAAAGGCAAGAAAGCTGCAAGTGGAAGTTAGGATCCAAGCCAATATATCAGCACACAATATTTACAGTACATTAAAAAAAAAATCCTGTTGCTCAAATGCTTATGACCTCCATTTTACAAATGGAGAACCAGGAATGGCTCACCTTGACAGAACATGCCAAGAAAGCTCATTGCTGAGCTGTAACAAACCATGGTAATCAGAGGCCTAAAGCCATTCAATAGACCTTATTGGCTTAGGTATAATGGATACAATTAGGTATTCTATCACCTATTGTTATTAACTGGAAAACAGTGTTCTCCACATGTTGTTGGACTACAGCTCCCGTTGTCCTTGACCATGCCATACTGGCTGGGGCTGATGTACGACAACTCCCATCAGTACTACAACAACATATGGAGGGAACTATGCTGATCCTTGATCTCATGGTACACCCTTTCCATAGCACTGCAATGGAAGAATAGTGCACGCTTGGCAAATCCACATCGGGATCAACTCTCGCCTGGAAACCAATGTCCCCACCGTGAAAGGATGTGTGAATCCAAAATTGGCCTCCACAGTCACTTGCGGACTCCTTGTTAAAACCGTGTTTATGGAAAACAATCTTACTCGGCTATGAGTGATCGCCAAAGAAGAAGAAGAAAACTCCCATCAGTACTACAACAAGGGAAACAGTGTTGCCCTAGAACAGGCTCCCTCAACCTCGGCCCTCCAGATGTTTTGAGACTACAATTCCCATCATCCCTGACCACTGGTCCTGCTAGCTAGGGATCGTGGGAGTTGTAGGCCAAAAACACCTGGAGGGCCAAGTCTGAGGAAGCCTGCCCTAGAAGATAAGCTGCATGAAGCCGCTAGCCAAGTTCTGTGGCTTGCCGGATATTTGCCAGTCCCAAGGCAAGCCACAAGAAGGACACTTGTCAGCCCCCTGATGGGGCACCAGAAATCACCAGTGGTCTGTATTGGGACATTAGCTGCGCAGGCATGATTTAAGATATGCCTTGAAACCAAAGGGGATCTAGCGGCACCCACATTTCAGTTCTGCCTCTGCTGTGGACCCACACTTTGATTCCCAATTCTTTGTAAACCGCTTTGTGATATTTTCTGGTGAAAAGTGATTTATAAACTTCCAACCCTACAATTCGATAATTCTATGAAATAAGTAACACTACAACGCAATCGGCTGGGATAGCTCAGTCCGTAGAGCATGAGACTCTTACTCTCACGGTCATGGGTTCGAGCCCCACATTGGACAAAAAGATTCCTGAACTGCAGGGGGTTGGACTAAATGACCCTTGTGGTCCCTTTCCAACTCTACAATTCTATGATTCTAATACCTACAGTGTCACCATGCTTTTAAAGAACTATGCCATCTGTTGTAAAGGAGATAATTGTGAACATTTGTTGACCTTGTAGGTCACCCTCGTATTGTGGCTTTTATTATGTTATCTAAATGTGTTGATAGGTTTGCTAGTTTTTTTGCAAAACAATCCTTCTAAAAAGAGTGCAGAGAGAGAGGAATGTAAGTTTGGACTTCTTCCATCCAATAATATTTCGAAATATACAAAGCGGGACAACTATCGCCAAACAGGCTAAACGTGATAACTTTTATTCTTGGAAGCATCTCAAGCTTGCTTTGGCTTCAAGAACTGCATACGATGTCAGTGATAAGGTTCAAAAAACATCTTGGTATTTCTATTTATTTTTATTCAAGAGGGCTTTTGCTAAGTGAAACAAGTCAAGAGCCTCTGACAGGACAAAATAGCAATCTTGTTAACTTGAGAAGGGCTGGGGTTTAGACAACTTAAACGAAACCAACTGCCAACATGAAAATGCAAAAGATGCAGTCAAAAATGAGGCTCCCCATATATGGGATAAAAATAACAACCATAATAATTTTAATAACAAGCCAAGATCAAAAAACACAGTTTGATTCTGGTTTGCATTATCTAACTTTGATCAGAACAGCCCAGAGTTTCTGAATTCAGAACACATAGGATGTGTTCTGATGTGTGTCTGAACCAGCCTGGGATCTGAAAGAAAGATTATTTTGAATTACTGGTAGTCAACATAGAATAAAAGTAAGGTTCGGTGTAATAATTCCCCCCTGAGCCGCAAGTCCACAATGTACTAAATTATACCACACATTTCAGGCCCCATCATGGTTAAAGTATCCACTAAGCAAGGAGCAGAAATGCCTTCCTATGTCAAGGGCTAATAAGGAAATCTGAAGTTTCCAACAAGTGGTTTTACATGCTCACATTTAAAAGAGAGAGCTGATTCTAATGAAACGCTGACAATGGCCGATGTTGAAATACAGTAAGCTCACAACTTACATGCATTTAACTTATGTGCATTCAGCTTTACAGGCTTGGCAAAAAAATAATAAGAAGAAAGGTGGCGGGGGCAGAAGTCTAGGGGGAAAGACTCTGGCAATCCTACCTACCACTGGTGTTTTGCCTATATGCAGTTTTGGCTTTAGGAGCAATCCCTGGAATGTAAACCTCGCATAAGTTGAGGACTTATTGTACTACCTTTCCAGACTCAGCTTAGAATACACTTACATAAATACAATAATAATCTGGCTTAAAGTTAGGCAAATATTTCAGAAACCTGTCAAACCAAGCTCTTGGAAAATCAAGCTTCTGTTCTTTGAACAATTAATATTCAACATTAGTAAAGGTAAAGGGACCCCTGACCATTCGGTCCAGTCATGGCCGACTCTGGGGTTGAGGCGCTCATCTCGCTTTATTGGCCGAGGGAGCCGGTGTACAGCTTCCAGGTCATATGGCCAGCATGACTAAACCACTTCTGGCGAACCAGAGCAGCGCACAGAAACGCCAGACATGAATATCCAACATTAATTTGCCTTAATCAGCACTGCGTACCAGTCTCCATAGGTAGTTCTTGAACAGTTGCCTCTTCCTGCTCTGGTCCTTCTTCCTTTATTTTACTTGCACTTTTCTTTCTCTTGTTCACTTGGTCAATTAAAGCCTGAAATTCAGCCTTATGGTTTTTTCCTGAAAAACAAAATCACATTGGCACATAAGGAGCAAACGGAATACATAAATATACTAACAGAATAGAAAGTGCTGGTGAAGAGCTGATGCTGGCTGGGGCTGATGGAAGTGGGAGGCCAGACCATCCTGAGGGCACCACGTTGACAAAGGCTCCTCTACTTACTCATTCACTTTCAATTTCAGGTGCATTTTCACCTAAAGGGATTCACAGCAACAGATCCTCGCAACAAACTGGTGGATGCTAGCAATTACACCAGGCAATATAAAGTTGTAAATAGCCACTTGCCCATGGCTAAGAGCAATTACTATCAGCCAAAAAGACAGGAGAGGGTTTTTAAAAATAATAAAAATAGAAAGAGTTGTCACTCCCTTCCTCCTTATCAAGGATACAGGTGCATCCCAAAAGGTGCAAAAAAAAAAAAAAGGTTTGTTGACTAGTAACCTTTCTGGACTCATTTGCAAGGCAGAAATATTTTCTGCTCTTAATGCAATTTCATTCATTGCTCCTACTCACTGTGGAAATAATGAAAATAATGGTTTTTAATCTTTTATTTTTATGTTGTGAATCACCCTGAAATCTACAGGTGAAGGGCAGTATACAAATGTAATAAATAAAATAAACAAACAATGATGCTGTAACCCACATTAAATGACACTATGGAAATATCACAAATACTGCTTTGACAGAAAGAGTTATTTACTTAAAAATCACCACTGATTTCACAACAAGCTTCACACCCGCCAATTTCATTATCCAGATCTTTTAATACCGGTAGTGCTGTACCCATCAAAAACAACAGTGACATTTCCATCTGTGACTGATGTCAAATATGATGCTGATACACTCATTTGCGGGAGGGAAAGAATTACAATTAGCAGACGAAGGGGATGAGACATTCACTGCTGACATAATAGATATCCTGGTCCTTCCCTTGTATCTTGGAAATGATGGAGGCCACAACATCCTCAAAATATCAACCATCTTACTGCTCCTGAAAATGCTACGAGTGGTTGTGCTACAATCAGCTCTATGCCTCTATCCCATCTCTATTCCATCTCCTTGCCAAAAAACAAACCAACTATATTGCCCAAAAACCAAACAAAAAAATGTCCTCAAGGATTAGCTTGTGGACAGATCAAGTGCAAAATACTGCCATCTGTATATGATGAAAATCCAGACTGATGCCGTGAATTGCCACTTGTGCAGATATGTGTGATACGACATGGGGATGGTAACTTTTGCATGAGGAAAGGTTTGCTCCGTGGTTTGCAAACACTACAGTGGAAGTACCTGCACAAATATGTCAGCAATGATTAGTGAGGAGGAGGAGGAATAAGCAGCAAAACATGTGCTCATTCATTTAAATTGGTTCAATTGCTTCACAGGATTCTCTTTCGAAGGCCTTTATGGATGGTTCTCAATAAAGCTCAACAACAGAAAATGATCACCTTTCCCTTCTTGTGCGACGAGATATTGGTAAATGCTGAATACATAACAAAGAGGCATGAAATTAGAATGGTAATTTTTTGAGTTAGATGACATTAAGGGCAATCTTAGACTTTTCTCTTCTACAGTAATGGGGAAGAAAACACACACACACACACACACACACACAGCCCCTGCATTGGTTGTTGATTTTCTTACAGTTCCCGCTGCTAAAAGGACTGATGTAACTAGACTGTATTTTTACTGAAATATTTCAAAGGAGCTTTACCTACACAGCCCACATAGCAGTGTTATCAATTTATCGAGAGAAGCATGTCCATCCTGCTCAGCTAAAATGCTCCAATGCACAGGTCTAAAATCTCCACTGCTTTTCCCTCCCTGAGCTTCTCTGCTTTATGAGCAGCAGATCTCTTGTCAAAGACATCAATTTAACCAGGATATTACTGAAGGGAATATATGTGTGTGTGACATACAAATTCTACTCTATCTGTTAGCAGAGTGTTCAGGGTACTTATGATGACTGCATTCATTTCATCATCTTCTGGTATTTTGTGAAAGGAGTGCTTCTTCTTTTTGGATATCCCTAATCCCCTCATTAAAGTGTTTGAAAAATGAGACAGCAGCTCAGGCAGAAGATTATGTGTACTGGGCATCACCTTCCAGGTTCCATCAGAACACATTACATACCCAAAAGTGGGGCGAGTACATCATTTAAAGGGCTAGTAGGGAGACAAAACATAACTGTTTAAAAGTGCTTTTAGTGTTGAAGAATACTGACTCGATATTTTGGTTTGTTCCAAGGCCAAAACTATTTATTTGGCTTGTGAGACTAATATCTTTGAAATGACAGAAAAACTGGGATAAACAGAACACTCATTTCCTTTTAAAAACTTAAAGAAGTCCTAATCCCAAAGCATAGCATGTAATAAAACTTCAGAAACATTCTTTAAAAATTCAGATTTGCTAATAAAAAGGTGACTGCTCAAGAAATCCACTAAGAATCTCTGAGATGGTGGAGGGCTCTGGTGAAAAAGAAAATAATAATTTGATGAATGACAATTTTGATAATAAATGATATAGCAGCCCTCAGCAACTTACTTAAAAGGCACTTTTGAAGACTTCGCTGGATAACTGTACTGTATTTTGTATGCAAGCACAATACACATACTCTGCCTTCTCAGAAATCCATCCAAACAGGCCATCCACAGAGACTTCTGAATGCCAAACCATCCATTAAGCAGAATGCAAGCAGATGGACAGGCTACATTGTTTGCTGCTTATTCCAAAAACTGGGAAAATGAAATGTTTTCCCAGCACTATTTGACAAACAGCATTAAAAACAACAGTCCAACAATAAGGATGCAACCCTTCTTTCCTGTGACTATTTACTGCTAACAAACAAGCACACACGCTTGTGATAGTTATACAACTGTAGAAATCTTTAAGAGAATTATGCAGAAGAGTAGTTGACAATACCAACTGACAAACAATAAATTCTACTGGAACCCAGGGATGACACCAGGAAACAATTCCCCCTATATCAGAGCAAGAAATATTAAATATCTGCATTGTGCCTCTTTTTTCCCTAGTGAAGCTAATGCCAGCTCTCCCCCCACCCCCCGGGACGGATTGTTCCAGAAAATGGCATGTGGGAAATGCTTAAACGCATCTTCACTGCTGCCACTACTCAGATCAAAATCAAATCCACAATGTGCTGAAGATAACTGCTTCTAAGTTTTAACAAACAATTATTAACACATTTGGGAGATCAGGTTTTGATTTCCATGTCACGTCTGTTCTGGCCCTAAGACAGCAGAGTGGTACCTCAGGTTAAGAACTTAATTCATTCTGGAGGTCTGTTCTAACCTGAAACTGTTCTTAACCTAAGGTACCACTTTAGCTAATGGGGCCTCCCGCTGCCGCCGTGCAATTTCTGTTCTCATCCTGAAGCAAAGTTCTTAACCCGAGGTACTATTTCTGGATTAGTGGAGTCTGTAACCTGAAGTGTCTGTAACCTGAAGCGTATGTAACCTGAGGTACCACTGTAATTGTCTGTTGTTATTACTGCTACATCACCCTTCATCCAAGAAGCTTAAGGCAGTGTGCAGGAATGTCACCCTCTTTGAATATTACAACCCACCCTCTGTTTCTCCTGGCACTCTCTCTACTACCCCACGTTGCATCCTGATTGAATGCTCCTAAAGACACTACCCACACTTCCTTAGTTTTGGTCTCATTAATCTAATGGTTTAAAAACAGGGCTGGGAACCTGCAAATTTCTGCATGGCTTCAAAGAGTTTAAGCATCAGCTACAATTAGCTACATTGCTATGTATCTTAAATCTGTAAGCTAAGAAAAAAACATTTGCACAAACTGTAGCGTGACATTTGCTGTTTTCAGAAACATTATAAACAAAAACATGCATTAGCTTGTGGCTCTCTAGCAGCCTGTCTCGTTCCAAGCTGAACCCTCTGCATACCCAAGCCTAAAAATTTATTACAACACATTCTGCCAAAGTATCTTATTTACATAACAGAAAAATAAAATAAAAATAAACCCTTCATGCTTTCAAGTATCAGTGCTACTATTGCCAAGTGATCTGAAGAAAATAGAAATGAGCTTCTTATGATACTAAGTCAGGCTTCCTGGTCTAAGGGCATGCATTCCAGAGAATTTAAATTCTAGGCAAATGGAAGAAGAGAGGATTGCATGATACAGAATGTAGGGGGTGGACCAGATAATTCAATACTGAGACATACCCTGTGGGTCTATCTAAGCCAGTATTCTCTGCTCTGCCTTCAGAGATGTTCTACAGGGCCTCAAGCAGATGATTTCCCCATCAGACATGGCATCTGATCCTCGTTTTAACTAGAGATGCCACAGAATGAATGTTGTTTTCTACATGCAAAGCATGCACTCCAACGCTTAGCTATGGCCCCTCTGCCAAATTCCGTAGCTTCATATACGCTCAGATGTTCAATTTTCATTCAGAACCATCACACATGCAACTCAAAAAAAAGGGCCTGTGTCCTTTGTTTTGATTTCAGCAAAGAAGAATGTAGAGCTTTCTGGCTGTTTTGCTGAATGCTTATAAGGGACAGTTACAAGGCAACTTGCCAATTTCAGCCTGCCAGGATAGGTTTAAAACCCCCAGCACCACAATGAACCTGCTGCAGATTCAATGCCCTGAAGAACCCAAGAACACACATAAATTGAGAAATGAACTCAACACTGTAGGGAAGAAATGGTTCAGTGCCACTGCTATACTTGAAAATTTTATAGTTAAAAAGGTCTTTCCAACCTTCAGAGGTCATCCAGCTTTCATACACAAAGCTGGTTTTGTGATGCAAAAATCCAATTAAGCTTCTGAGGTCAAACTAATCTAGCTAACACCTATCTTACAGTAAAGAACTGTAGTATCTTACATTTTAACCTAAAGGTAGTGTGAGAACCAACATTGTGCAAGAAGACTTTCATTCACCCAAGAGGACTTCTCTTTCTGCGGCCCCACTTCCCCCATCCTGCATCTGCTTTGGAGGATCCCCCAACCCCCCAGAGCAGAATGGGGTGGGTGGCCGTATGGGAAAAAAGAATGAATGGAGGCCCTGTTGCATGAGCAGAAGACCATCCTGCTATTGGCCGGACACCACTGGAGGTCACCCAAAATAACTAGTTTCAGTTCTCTATAACTTTCTCCTTGGTGAAGATGTTAATGGACCCATTTGGCACCTGTGCTGTTAACAATGACCGGTCATTTGTGGTGGTTTCATTCTGTTTAAAAGTGTTTTACTTTCCAGAGCAGTGAATGATGAAGTTAATGGGATGAGGACAAAACCTCTTCAAGCACACCGCTTAAGTTCTAACAACCATCACGGTTTTTTGGTATGAATAAACGTTGACTAGCCAAGGTTTCAATGCAAGCTGACGCAAAATCCATACAAAGAGAAGGCAGATGAACTGGGAGGTCATCGGAGCCATCCACCAAGTACTCCTCCATACAGTTTCATTCTTTTCAAATTGCGATGAGCAGGCGGTTAAAGCTTTACTTGATGAATTATACCCACAAAAATCAACAACTGCTATAGTAAGTGAGGCTCTATTCTACATCTAAATTTGTTTCCAGTTTTCAAGCACGATTCACAAAGAGCTTTCTATGACCTAGACATGAACCCTCTTTGCAGCCTTCTCTAAGGTATTAAAAAGATCCCCTCTCACAGATCAATTTAATACAGATCAATTTAATACACTTCAAAACAGTCTTCAGTTAACCCTATCAGATTGGTTGTTGTGATAATTATGTGGATCACTGAACGCTCAAAATGAAGAATATAAAAACAGTCCTGGGAGCTGGATTGGTCCTGCCAGGACTTTCTATTTGGCTCTGGGGACTGTCTCTGAGCCACCACCCCACCTCCTCAGGGGACACTCTACACAGGCTCTGCTCTGCACCCTCCTCAAACGCTTTCGTGTGGTTGCAATGTGTCCCTGAACTGTGATAATGTCTCTCGTTTGTGAAGACAGCACAGATCCAAAAATCAGAGCAGATTTGCTGGTCGAACTGCTGAGTCTGGTAACCACCAAGGACACCAAGGAATGGTTCCTCCCACAGGGCTACATATTGCTCCCACAAGGCAATATGTAGCCCAGGGCCTGGGGTTAAGCCAGGCATTTCTGCTTAAGAATTTTCTGGCAACATGATGAATCAAACAGGCACCAGCCCTACTCAGGCATTTGTTAACTGTGTCCATGGAAGAGGGATGCATGCATTAGCCCTAGTCCTCTGACCACAACCTTTTCACATTGAGTGGGAAGGTCCGAAGAGGGATATTAAGCATGTTCAGCTGAATGCTGGGAGGGCTATTATCACAATCAAGAGAATGCATATACAATCCTTCTTCAAACCTTCCCCTTCAATGTGAGGAGGTCAGGAGAATAGGGGCAGGGCTCTTCCCCCTCCTGGATAAAATTAACTAATACTCGGGTAAGAATGATGACCTACTACATCAATGTTCTCCAACCTGGTGCCCTCCGGATGTTTTGGATTCCAACCCATCCATGGCCAATGGTTCATTAGTTCAGTTTGTTTAATTTTCATACCACATTATCACATGAATATATCTATGCTGTGTACAGTGTAACAAAACCAATACAGAACAAAGCAAACTGGAGGACACTGTGGGCTACACTAGGCTATAGCAGGCTTTCTCCACCACCACCCCTTCAGAAACTGAAAAACAGCTAAGAGGAATGTATCATTCCATGTGATATCCCAGTTCAGAGTTCAAACACATTTCTTGTAGCAGTCTTTCATGTCTCCATGTGATATGGCCAGAGACAGAGGGCAGCACTTTCCTGGTCATATCAGGAGACATGAACCTTCTCTTACTGCAGCTCCCTTTCCAAGGTTTCTCCTGTTTCAAAAATCATCATTCAGCATCCGCTTTAGGAGGATACAAAAGGTAGGTGAATGGGGAAGGAACTGAAATAATGTTGGGTAACAATAGTGTCGCAGAGGAAGCTTTTGCAAATATAGATTTCAGACAGCTAAGATTTTAAGCAGTATGTATCTGCACTTTACCCCACTATAAAGATTCTTCTTTTCCTGTTTTTATTTATTGGGGAGGGGTGTCACTTATATACTGTAGACAGCAATCATAGTCCAACAAAAACCCTGTCCGCCTCTGAAACACATGGGCCAGAAAACTCCTCAAAAGCAGGCAAAGTCCCCCCCTCCCCGTCCATTCCCACCTGCTTTATTCCTCAGTCGCCTAATTGGTAAAAACCAAACCTAAGGCATCTGTTATTTTCAACTGTAACATCCCTTCCAATTTCAGCAAAGAGCTGAAAAGGAGCAGAGGGGTCTATCCAGGCAAGACAGCTGCAATGAAGAGAGTCCAGCTGCCAAATTTAAGACACTAGTGAAATTCAATGGCCAAATTCGTAAAGGGGAAAAGATTCAAGCATAATAATGTTATAATAAATAAGGGAGCAATGTATGTTATTGTTCCACTGTCCCCCATTCACTTCAACTTTAAACTGGGAAAACGTTAAAGCATTAATACAGCTTAGAATCAGTCTGCATTCAAATTCTAATTATGAACTTCCTATGCCCAAGCTAAAACAATGCAAACCTACAACATTACTCAGACAAAAACACAACTGAGTTTAATGGGAGTTGCACCCAGGCAAGCCTATATAAGATTGGATACCTCAGATTGTTGTCTCTGTTATCCACTGGTTTTCATAGTTCTCAGTTGGAAAAAAGGGTCAAAATACATTTCAAAATGTGTATTTAAATGGGATTTTTATTGCAGATTCTAGAAACAAGAAGATTTCACACAGTATGGGTGAAAACATGTGTTTCTGCCTAGAGCAGTGGTTCCCAACTTTTTTTTTTTTGCCATGCCCCACCTAAGCATCTCTAAAATCCTGATCCCGCCCCCCGTGACATGTAATTCTTATTATTCAAAAAGTGAATTCATATTCACATGGAGGAAGCCTAAAAGGCCATTAATAACTCATTCTTGAATTACCCCTCTTAAAAATCAAATTTTTTATATAAATAATATTTATTAACAGTTTAAAGACTATAAAAGAAAGAAAAAGAATTCAACAAAACAATACAATACAATACAAAAACACTACGTAACACTAACACTAAAACATTGAATTAACAAAAGAAACACAGTTTAAAACACATCCAATAATTTCAATATCTTATCTTTCATTCACTTGTTTCCACAACCTCCTCACACCTCCCTTTTTGTATTCCACTTCAATTAACTGTTTCAGCAATTCCTTTCCATCTTCCTCTGTTTTCTGTCCTGTAATTTATCTTAACTTAATCTAACCTTATTTTTTCCCTTTAATACATTAAAAATCTATTTGTACTTAATTCCTTATAACATTTCTGCTAAAGCCATATAACTTCATTCCAACATTTTTCTAACATTCATTATTTTACAGTATTTCTGTAAATAATCTTTAAATTTTTTCCAGTCTTCTTCCACCGACTCTTCTCCCTGGTCTCGGATTCTGCCAGTCATTTCCGCCAGTTCCATATAGTCCATCAACTTCATCTGCCATTCTTCCCGGGTGGGTAAATCTTGTGTCTTCCAATACTTCACGATGAGTATTCTTGCTGCTGTTGTTGCATACATTAAAAAAGTTCTGTCCTTCTTTGGCACCAATTGGCCGACCATGCCCAGGAGAAAGGCCTCTGGTTTCTTCAGGAAGGTATATTTAAATACCTTTTTCATTTCATTATAAATCATCTCCCAGAATGTCTTAATCCTTGGGCATTTCCACCAAAGGTGAAAGAATGTACCTTCAGTCTCATTACATTTCCAACATTTATTATCAGGTAAATTATAAATTTTTGCAAGCTTGACTGGTGTCATGTACCACCTGTAAATCATTTTCATTAAATTCTCTCTTAGGGCATTACATGCCGTAAATTTCATACCTGTGGTCCATAACTGTTCCCAGTCAGCCATCATAATGTTATGTCCAACATCTTGTGCCCATTTAATCATAGCAGATTTCACCGTTTCATCCTGAGTGTTCCATTTCAACAGCAAGTTATACATTCTTGACAAATTCTTAATTTTGGGGTCTGACAATTCTGATTCCAATTTTGATTTTTCCACCTGGAAACCAACTTTTTGTCCAAATTGTATGCCTCCATTATTTGGTAATAATGGAGCCAATCTCGCACTCTGTTTTTCAATTTTTCAAAGCTCTGCAGTTTTATTCTGTCTCCATCTTGTTTCAGAATTTCCCAATATTTCGGCCATTTGGCCTCCAAATTGAGTTTTTTCTGTGCCTTCGCTTCCTAAAAATCAAATTGCCCCCCTGTGTGGCGTGTGCCCCACATTGGGAACCACAGGTTTAGAGCTTGTACTCAAAGCCACTTTCGACCATTATTTCACTTTAACTACTGAAGACTCAATCTTCTTTCCCCAATATGAATTCATGTATGTATGAGCATCCTTGCAAAGCCAGTGCTCATCCAGAAAAGCAAATGGATTACTCTGGTGTATTCTCACCTTGGACAGCAACAGAATAGTCATTAGCCATCCTAATTGAACAGAGGTGAAAGCATCCATGAATGTCTCAATGAAATGAATGGAAGATATGCACAAGCAGTGCTTGGTAACTTAGGTCTACCTAGCAGCTTCTCCCAGTCGTGGTTCAGTAGTATGGCAACAACTGGAAGCCCAGGAACTTCTCTTGGAAAAGGCACAACACTCAGACTAATTCCACAATGGTTCTGGTATGTCCTTGGTATTGGCACAGCTGATGTGCCCTGCATATGAGTAGTGTAGAAATCAGGTGCAACTGAGACACACATTGTATCCAAGGATGAAGGCGAAGCAGTGCAGATCCCCAAAATACCCAGCAAACATGGCATTAACAATAGGAAATGCATTCTTCACCCTTGTGTAGCCCAAATATTTTGGAATTAAATCTAAAGCTTTTTAAAAACTGTTTGACAAGACACATTTTATAGTCTCATACAAAAAGTTAACAGTACGGCTGCAGTTAGCGCAAACGTAGATCAGAAAGGAAATGAACACTTGTAACTCAAAGCATCTGCTCATAAAGGGCAGAAAAATTCAGGAAGGGATTTCGTCTGGAAGAAGATGGCTTTGAAGCATTCATCCGGGTGAATGCAATGACAAAGCATCCTGTCTGTGGTCTGCTGAAAAATGCCAGCGGTGTTAAGGGTAATCAAACTGGCCCAAGAGCCAAATCGCCTTCCATGACATTACAGGCTGAATACAAAAGAGCGGCAACTTCCCATTCACCTAGAGCACAACTAGTTGCGCTGATTTCCAAAAGGTAAGAAACAGGGATTGACAGTCTCACTTTACAAGGGGTCAGGCCAGACTCTAGCAAAGTGAGGAAAGCCCAAACCTGCAACTCCAGTACCAGGAGAAAAGGGGAAGGAGGTTTGATCCTTGCACCCTCCCTAAGTTCTGCCATTTGCTTTATCTCCATGCTTGCTTGATGCAAGCAGAGAACTCAAATTACCTTCCATGTCCCCCGCCCTCTCTGGCTCTGAGCTGGAAGGCGTGGGGGTAAAGGCACATCAGCTTATCTCTGTGCCTGTTGGTCAGTCAGAGTGGAGCTCTGAATGGCTGGGAAGAGCAGAGACAGAGAAGGTTGGAATGCCTCCACTGTGCCTCAATGGCCCCGAGGTGGAGGACGGCCGAAGTGTGCTGATTTGTCCATGACGCAGTACAAGATACAGCATGAGGTATGCATCACGTCTTCTCCCCCTGGAGCAAGTGAATGCCCCAATTATCAGAAATGTTTGCTTGCCCATCCAGAATCTGTCAGTCCCTGGTTAGATAACTGGTGATCAACTGCTAGATGGAGTCCTATTCCACACTGATTTTGTTTGGAAAAGGTCAAATTGCCAAGAATTAATCTACAAGGCAGTGAAGACAGCAACTTTCTATATGGTAGCATTTGCTCAGCATGTCACGGTGCCATTAGAGATTCTGTGAATACTTCAGGAAGACAGTGGTGCTTGCATCCCACCTTTTTTGTACTGCCACCGTTGGTCCACAATTGCTAGTCATCTGAGCTCACCATCTATTCATAGCTAACACCCTGTGGAGACCCTTTTACTATACATCATCTGTGGATGCATGTGGTAACAGTATGGCTCTACCCAAAGAACAAGAGAACAATGATGAAAATAAGTATATAAAAATGCACAAAAACCATCTGCAGCATTCATAATTCTCCCTCCTTCGGGGGGGGGGGTTTGATGGGAAAGATTCAGGAGTCTATTTGCAGCACAAATTGCTTTCTTCCTGGTCATTCGATAAAAATTGAAAATGTATGAATTAATTCTATTAGAGACAGCCAGCCCCCTGCATAAACCAAACAACCACGATTTTTCTGTTTCTTCTTTTGTGTCCATCAATAAAAGCTTGTTTTAAGAAATCTCAGCGATAGGTTTCTACTACTAGAACACAAGTAAGACCAGAAAAGCTGAAGTGGAAGTGAAAAGGTGAGCATAGGAAGAGCGAACATGACATCTGAGCATAGACCAATATATTTTGGATACTTTGCGTGTATAAATCTATTTGTACATAGATGCACATAAACAAGCACACCTAAAAATAAATTATCTCTGGGGGTTTTTTGAGGGGAGCACTAAAATGCTTAATAAATTTTAATCCATTGAAACCTTAGTGTTACCGTAATACCTCCGCGAACGTCCACCTTGTCTAGCGTCCATTCCGGCGAACGTCCACGGCAAACCCGGAAGTACCAGAACAGGTTACTTCCAGGTTTGCCGCTTGCACATGCGCAGAAGGGCAAACCCCTCCGCGCACGTGCGCAGACGCGACACTTTGCCCTGCATCCTTTTCAGCTAGCGGCCGGGGCTCCAGAACAGATCCCAGCCGCAAAACGAGGTACGACTGTATATGTGTAGTATGAGGTGTGAGGCTCATGAAACACAGCACTGAAAGTTCATTGATGCGAGCCTTTGTGAGCATGATGTGTTTGGAAGCCAAAGCTCTTGTTGAGTATCATCTTTGCTGGTGTAATTGCCAGAGCTGTGAATCAGGCAAAGCCTTTTCTCCTTCTCCCTCAAGAGACCAGACGTGTTCAAGCAGCCATTCCAGAGTTTAGCAAGCCTCCTGCTATCTGAGCAAACTGTCAGCTAGCTGACAAGCAAAGTTGCTTCTATGAAATTCTGGTCTCCAGGAAAATATCTGCCAGCTTCACGATTGCCATTTCTAGAACTGAGAACCAATGCCTCAGCAGTCTGAAATGTGTTCTCCGAGAAACCTTTTCTCCTTAGCCTTTTCTACCACAGCTCTTTCCTTCTCATTCATTCACACTTAAGACATTTTATGCTCTCCGAACATCAGAAGGTGGGTCTAGTTGGTGTAGCCAGCCAATGTTGATTCAATGTGCTGTTTCCGAGCGTGGTTTATGTTCCCTGGTCAAAATAATTCGCAATCTGCTTTGGTTAAGAATGTAAGATGAGCCTGCTGATTCAGACCAATGGCACATGTAGTCCAGCAACCTGATCTCACAGTGGCTGAGCAGATGCCTGTTGGAAGCCTGCAAGCTGGCCATGAGCGCAACAGCACTCTGCCCATCTGTGATGCTCAGCAACTGAGACTCAGAGGCATAATGCTCCTGACAGTGGAGGTGGAGCATAGCCATCATGGCTAGCAGCCACTGGTCGCCTTATCCTCATGAATTTGTCCAATTCTTTTAAAACCATCCAAGTTGGTAGCCATCACTGCCTCCTGTGGGAGCAAGTTCCACAGTTTAACAATGTGCCGTATGAAAAAGTACTTTCTGTTATCTGCTCTGAATCTTCCTACGTACATTCAGCTTCATTGGATGAGCTCTGTGTCATCTGGTGTCAAATATCAAGAACAACAAAATGTCAGACGTGCGAAGATTTTTCAGTTACTAGAACAGGTGCAGGCAACGCAAGCACCTGCACTTTGTGAGTCTTCTGGTGAAAAAACCGATATATAATTCTGACCCAATCCTTCCCAACAGACCCAATGTCGGTTCCTTTTTGAACAATGCACTTTCATCCCTCGCTATATGTAGTAATTAGTTCTGGGACTGTGAATTTCACTCTCAGAAATTTGCTTCCGTGTAAATTGGAGTGTCCATGTACTGTAACTGTGAAAAGTGTGTCAGACAATGACCTGGGAGACTAGGGTTTGAATCCTCACCCAGCCATGAAGATCACTGGGTAACCTTGGGCCAGTCACTGTCTTTCAGTCTAACCTACCTCACAGGGTTGTTGTTGTTTTTTAAGGATAAAATGGAGAGGAGAGAACCATGTACACCTTGAGCTCCTTGAAGGACAAGGAGGTCTATAAATGCAATAAATGAATGCATAATCCCTTCATTGTTAACTATTCCACTGGCCTACATTGGTCTTCCCAACCTTGAGTACCCTAGTGTTGCTGAACTACGGCTGCCATCATCCCTAACTGTTGATCTAAGGTTAAGGAAGTTAGGAGCTGAATACAACAACATCTCCCTCCTGAGGGATTTGCCTTTAGATCCTTGTATTCATTGTGCTTAGGTAACCTTAACCATTCCTTAGGTAAAATTCTAAGAACCCTTGTATCAAAGCAAAGGAAAACGAAGTCATTCATTGAGGATCTGGGCACAGACTGCTATTAGTCAGTTTCGATGTCCCTAAAGTCCCATATGGCTGTAGAATGTATGAACCTATACGGGAAGTGAAGCAAATTACTGGTCAGGAACAAAATGCATGGGGATGAGCAACTCATCCATAAAAGGCCAGAGCAAATGTACAGTATTCTAGCTTCTCACTGCTCTCATTAAAAACTGATCAGTTTCATTTGCAATGCAGTACTTTCATTCACCTGTCATGCTACAGTGAAGATTGATATGCATACAGATTTTTTTCCAAACGTTCCATTTGCATAATGCTGCTACAACATTTCACATTACACTAGTTAATACTAGTGTTTTGACATTTATAAAGCATCGACTGGGAGCCAAAAGAGGAATTGCTGTACTATCCAGTGTAGAAAAATTAGCCCTGAAATTAAATAAAGAATGAACCAGGTAGGATCAAAATTATTCCCAAAATCAAAGTTTAAAAATAATTAAGAGCAGCCTGTTAAAATATATCCTAAACTCAATTTCATGAGGCAAGCTTTTCTAACTAGTTCAACATCCTGCTGCACTCCCAAAGGACATTTAGTTACTAAATATGATGAGGAACAGACACACAGCAGTCCTATATTGGGTTGATCAAGGGTATACCTGAAAGTACAGTGGTACCTCTGGTTACGAACTTAATTCGTTCCAAAGGTCCATTCTTAACCTGAGGTACCACTTTAGCTAATGGGGCCTCCCACTGCCGCCGCCATGCAATTTCCATTCTCATCCTGGGGCAAAGTTCTTAACCCAAGGTACTACTTCCAGGTTAGCGGAATTTGTAACCTGAAGTATTTGTAACCCAAAGCGTTTGTAACCTGAGGTACCACTGTACTTGAACTCTAAACCAGGGTCATAGTCAACATTATATTAAGCATAATTTGATACATATACAAATCTAATGATTGGTTCAGTTCAAACAAAATGTGAAACTGTGGCTTGGCACTATATGAACCCCCACCCCACTGCAGCTCCCATGCTCTGATTCAATTACATACTATCTCTTTAGCATAAACCATAGGTTTTTTCCAGTATACCAAAACCTACAAACTATGGTTTCTGTTTCCCATCAAAACCAGTGTTGCAAACTAACTTCAAACTACAGTTTGTGATCCTATTTGCAGGACAAATTTGCAGGAAAGATGTAACTAACTGAACCAGAGTATGCCTTCATGTTGACACCAAAGCTATTATGCCAAATGTGGCAGGAAGAGTGGAGAGTTTTGCTTCCTAGTCATAGCTCCCTGCAATCCCATAATGAACTGCTCGCATTTTATTTTATTTTCTTTCTTTTCTTGGGCACACTAGTATAGGTAAACAATGATGGGGAAAAGGGAGAAAATGAGTATTTTAATACCAGTTCCATTTGTAATTTGTTCATTTCCTAAGAAGTAATTTCCTTTTTTTAAAAAAATGCAAATGAAATAATTGCTTTACTTACGATAATCTCTGTGAATTTCATCTATTTCTTTCTCTGTCTGTTTTTTGGTAAATGTCATACTCTGCAACAGTAGAACAAACATTACTTTTTAATGAAGGATGAAGGATATAAAGCCACACACCCAAAAATAATCAAGACATAATTATCTAAAAGGGAAGTTTTTATATTCTCCTCACACAACCATCCCCTCCCCCTGACAGCTGTAGTTTAGCACTCTTTCTATACACTCTCAATTGCATTTAACGTGTGCTAGTCTACCTAAAGGGAGATCCTTTTCTCTACAGGGTCAAATTCAAGGTGCTAGCACTAGTGCATAAATCTTTAAATGGCTTGGGACCCAAGTACCTAAAAGAGCACCTTCCCCAATACCAACCATCTCACATCCTATAATTGGCAGGTGAGGCCTTATTGGTGGTGCCATCACCAGAGGATGGCCAGTTGGTGCTGACTCATGACGGGGTCTTTTCAGTGGTGGTTCCCCAATTGTGGCTGGCCCTCCCTACTGAGGCGCGCCAGTCTCCATCATTATTAACTACATCTCATAGATGTGTAGAGTTGGAAGGGATCCCAAGAATCATGTAGTACAGTCCCCTGCAATGCAGGGGGTACACATATGGTACATCCTCAGTTGTGGTTCGAAAAGCTCATTGTGGGATTTTCATCACATGAAGTGACACATGCTCATTTCTTATCACTAAGCCTCAGTCAAAGTTTATCAACTTACGCCTCTTCTAGGTTTACTGGATTCCAGTTGTGTTCGAGTCTTCTCATTTTTTTCCAGCTCTCCTACAATTTCAGCAACTGTGGAAATAAACGATTGCCGTAAGCAGAAGCCTAACATCACGGGGGCGCCTCTTATATCAAGGCACAAAATGTTTCTGAGAGTATATTCTTTGTAAGAACTGAAACATGCTAGTCTGAAGTGAACACACATTTTCACCTATAATGAAGCTTTTTCTAAGAGACGGGGAGTACGCGAGAATGGAGGAAGGTGCAGTTCACCTGCTTGTGAAAAGTAAGACCTGAATAGGGGAATAAAGACTGCATGCTTGTTGAAAGGGGTAGGAAACTTCAGTAACCACATGCTAGCTGCCAGAAGGATCTCAGAATTAGGACAGATTTCTCATGCCATTCTGAGCAAGCTCTAAGAGGCTTCTCAGGAAATCCTTGACTGTTAATGTACCTGAGTATTAGACAGTATTTTCAAAAGCAGCAATAGTTTCCTGATAAAGGAGATCACAGAGTAAAGGAGAAAGGTAAATGAAAGAGGAAAAAGGCAAGAGGTTCTTCTTTGTGACTGGCTGCCGTAAGAGCCCCTGATTCTGCAACAGTAGCCCATCTCCTGTCCAACAAACACTGCTCGTTTTCTGCTCCTTGTGTTTCCTTCTCAGAATCTATCCACCCCAGAGCTATAAGCAACAAATCAAGGACTAGAAGACCTCAACAGGAGACTGTGCTAAGAGAGTTCTGAATGACACTACAACAAGGTCCATAGATCTCCAAGTGACTGTTACATCTCTCATGTGTCAACTCCCAACTACTGCTGCTGCTGCTGCTGCTACTACTACTACTATTATTATTATTATTGGATTTTGCAGGAATGACCAAAAAAACAGAGTTACAAAGTTCTTATTTCTCTCTCTCTCTCTCTCTCTCTCTCTCTCTCTCTCTCTCTCTCTCTCTCTCCTTGGGGAACATCTTTGGTATAGTACAGCTTCTGGAATGCCTAACCAGCATTCCTCTACTCACCACCCATGTGAAAAATTAGGGCTATGAGCATTAATAGTCACTGCTGTCAGTACTAGCAGGCAAACATTTCTTCAGCGCTAACAGAGCTGAAGCCATATAAAAATAAATGTATACATGTGTCTGAACAACATATGTAGGTGGATAATGACTGAGTTTTCATGCATCAATATTTTCTACTATTCAACAGAACAGAACATCTCTAGTTAGAACTGAAATAAAAATTGTTGGCAGGGGGTGGAGGAGTGAGCATGCCCCGGTGAATGTTGTGTAGGGTTAGAGATTAAGATCCTAGACTCTGAATCCCCGACTTGTAATCAAACTCCCAAGACAACAGCTTTGGGCAAATCACTCTCCATTTTGGTGCCTTTTTTTGTGAAACAGAAATATAATTGACCTATTTTACAGACCTATGAGATCAAATGAACCAAGCATGGGAAAGAGGGTCCTTGGTAGCATTCTTGCCTGTTAGTGCCACCAAGAATTATTTTATTTTATTGTTGTTGTTTTTTATTTCTGGTCTTTGAAATCCAAATGGCTGGCAAAAACAAAATAGCAGGACAATTTACAGCATGCTATAAAATGAGAGTTTTCTGGCATCACAAATGGATTGTATTTTTGCTTGCAATCGACATGTTTGTTGATTTTAAGTCTGTCCTGCGTAGAGATCATTAATTTAGAGCCTATGGATTTTTCTCACGGGAAAACGAAACTCAAACCTTACTTCCATCAGGAATCCGATACCTTCTTAAAGAAGCTGCTCTATAAATAGATATCTAAGAAATAAGCCCAACGTGACTCAAACCTCTCCTGATTTGTAGAAAAATCCAGACTAGATTGAGCAGTTTAGGGAGTGTGATAGGGCCTACAGATGTTGTTGGATTCCAACACTCCCCAGCCTTGGCCAACATGTCTAAAAATCAGAGGTGGTGGGAGCTGTAATGCAACATCTGGAGGGCCACAGTTTTGCCATTCCTGGACTAGATTTAGAAACCCATTGCTTCTAATGTAAATCACAATAGCCTGAGTTGTATGCAACATTAAAATATGTTTTAATGCTACATGGATGAGCTCGCACATGCCTGTCTCCAATCTCTTCTTCCAGTGTGGCTGTCAGGAAACTGGAAGTTTTTGCTTCAATTTTCAATTAACCCCAGTTAAGAGGTTTGTTCGAACCATAAACTGTGGCTAATCTTAACTATGGTTTCAGGCAATTGAGCAAAACCACTATCTGAAATTGGTTTGTTTCCCCAAACCATAATCATCACCCCATGGAAAAACTGTGACCAAAAGGAACCAGGCAAATAAATGTAGGTGACTAAGAGAGAACATGGTAGATGCTTATAAAATTATGTATGATTTGGAAAAACCAAATTCCGAGCCATATTGCATGTCATGCTTCGCGTCATTTTACTCGCATCATTAAAAGTAAAAGTGTTGCCGGAAGATGAAATTTTGGGGAATTATATTTTAAATGGCCTAGAACGTGTTAACTATATAAGAAAATTAAAAATGGGTCTATGGTTTGACATTTTCATTGAGTTACCCTAGTACATCCAGGTTTGAAGGCATCAAGCCTCTGAATGCCCGTTGCCGGGGAACATGAGTGTGTGGGCAGGCACTGCACTTGTGTCCTGCTTGTGGACTTCCTGCCAGCATCTGATTGGCCACAGTGGGAAACAGAACACTGGAGAAGGACACTTGATGTGATCCAGCAGGGTTTCTCTAATGTTAACCACTATCATTCATTTTTCTGTGGAAAAAACAACTGTATTTCTCTAGTTCTTGCAGCAACAAGTCAAATCAAAACACTCAGAACAGACACTTCTGTTGTTGCCTACGACTACTGGAACCAGGGCAAGCACGTTTTAAGAGGTAAGCTGTCATGTTGTCTTCCCCTAGACAAATATTTGTGCCCTCAAGTTGTATTTTCAAATTTTAACTCTAGAGGTCATTTTGACCTTTAGCGGAAAAGATTTCCTAGCTTTCTGTTAAAATGGGACAAGTATAACTGAATCAGAGATTCCTCTCCTAAGTTCTATTCAGAGTTTGTTTGTTTTTTTACTTTTAAAGTATGTTGTGCAACTATGTGAGAATCAACATCATCATTATTTAGATTTTGTACATTTTACTGAGTGGGTTACAACAATTACGCTCAAGAAAATAGGGGGGGGGGTCCTCAAAATTTATATATCAGATGTGAAAGACCAGGGGAAAGAGGTGAGTATGTGTATTATACCTTGAGTTTTATAATACACACAGGTCTCACATGACGTTTGGGTACCAATTTCTTGTGTTTGGATAAGTGAATTTTCGTATAGCAAGTGTTTGGATAGTGTAGCCTGCGTGTATAGAGTTGATTGGCTAGAAGCAAACAATTTACAGCACCCATAGCTAAAATAGCGCAAGACGGAATGGGATGACCACATGCATTGCCACCACCACCCTGGATGAACAAGGACAAACACCAACAATAATTAAGTCTCTAAGGCTGACTTCACTCTATAAACACACAAATAAGTTATCTGAAGTCGCATCCATGTAGCAGCTGTACAGTGTATGTGGAGGCCATAAAAATTAACTACCATGATACCACTGAGAATATTTCTGCCAGGGTTACAGGGGAATCCCAACGCCATGCGGAAAGCAACCACTGGACACAAATAGCTACCTTGCGCTGAGCTGACCTCATGCCAATGAAAATTCAAATGGCCTTTCAGCAGAGTGTGAAAAGAGTCCAAGACCAAATATGTCCAAAGAGAAATCTGGAATAGGCATGCTTGAGTGTTTTGTTCTCAAATAAATAAAATGGTAGGTAAACAAGCTGTCAGAAAGAGGCATACTTTATGAAAATGTTGGCAGTTTTCAAGGAAAACCATTATGTGAAATCCAGCTTCCTACCTGATTTGGGATTTAAAGAATCGCACTCTGAATTATACATGTGCACAAACTCCTGGTGCCTTTTAATAAGCTGTTGTTTCGTTCCCTGAGTGGACAGTCCAAGTTCTTTCAGCCTTCTTCTCAGATCACGATCAGACAGTAAACTGTACACCACTTTAGATAGTAGCTTTCTTTTTTGTCCAGAGCTGAAATAATTTTTAAAAATGGGAGGGAATCAATAAAGTTTTTCCGGTCACGCACTTCAACAAATGTATGTGGTTTTCCCTACATTATAGTTATTCAAAAAAACAAAAGGGGGGAGACTCACACACAAATGCACTGCAATAAAAGAGCAAGGACTTTAGAGGATGTTAGAGGACTTTCAGGTCAGCACAGATGGGTGGTGGTGGATAACAGCATTCCTGGTACTTTTCCTAAGCATCTCCACTTTTCATCCCTCTCAGTCGGGTATAGCATTCCTTTCCCAACACCAAATATTATTATTATTATCATTGTCGTCGTCATCATCATCAACATCATTTTTATTAAATACTGTTATAACCTGCTTCAGCTCCGAGGAGCTCAACGTTCTCTCCACTTTCTACTGTCAGAACAACCTTGTGATGTAAGCTAAGCTGAGGGGATCAGAGGTTTGATTCAGATAAAATGTTAAAAAACTATCACATTACAGAATATGAAATGCCATGAGCCGAATACTTTGGGTCTTTCTTTCTGATATTATACAATTATATAAATTATATTAATTTTTAATATAAATTGGCAATATAATGTATTACTATGACCAAATTCCTTCGAGTGCCAGTTAATGGAACTCGTTATTAATTATTATTTCAAGTTTTTTTAATTCAACTTTTCTCTTAGATAATGAAAACCTCTTACAAAATATAAAACCAACAATAGGACCAACAGTTTACAACATCAGAATTTAACACAGATCAGTACATTGTTACTAAAATGCCACAACCCCAAAAGGCTTGCTCAAGGAACTATCTTTACTGCCCACCAGAAAATGATTAGAGGTTGATCTAGGCAGCCTGCCTTGGGAAGGGCATCCCACAACCTTGGCACGACTACAGCAAAAGCTCTGTCACTCATGCCTATCAGGTCAGAAAGCAAAGTCTCTGAAATTAGCTTCCATGCTTGAGTTGTATTCATATTAGAATCTTCAGCATACCACAGCAAAGATGCCATCAGCGACCATGAGGCCAAACTTCATCATCCCAATGGATACTTTCACCCCGCAACAAACAGTTTGGCAACCTCAAGGGTTCCAACAACAGAGGGCGTTTGTGTCAAATGGAAAGGAAATGGTCTTCCAGCTGTTCAGCAACAGGAAACATGATTTTGCTTTGGAAGTGTGTTTTATTGGCAAGTCCTGAACACATCATATCGAAAAATGAAGTTAAATGTATTTGAAAGCAAGCTTTAATTTTAACTGCAGTTTTAAGTGGAGCGTTCTAATTATCATAATCCTTGTTTTCTGTAATGCAGGTGGCGAGAAGATACACTTTCTCTATGGGAGGCGGTTCTTTGAGATGCTGGTAGGGAATGCAATTTTTCAATGGGTAAAACTGCATTATATTACTTCCAACCATCCTAACAGCATAAATTGCAAACAAAATAAAAGCTGCTGAAGAGGCTGACAGGTGAAGGCTACAGAACTGCTCCCTTATGAGTCTGGATTGAAGGATCAGCATCAGACTGGGAAAAGTTGGAATCCACAGTCCCTGTGAAACTGCACACTCTGGTTTCCAGGACCACACAGTATTTTCAAGACCACCCGAGCCATTATTGAACCTCTATAACAGTGCAGCACATGCATTCCGCTCCTTGAGAAGTCTCTTTAACAACTGTATTCCCTGTGCAATCTAATTCTCACAAGCATGATTCAAATGCAGACATCAAGCTAAGCTATGGTTTGCATTAAGCATGGTTTGAACTTCCAAATACTCCAAGCCTGGAGATGCTAGTCTACACGTTCTCCCTCTGCTCAGGGTGCCTTTCTCTGCGGTTCAGTGCGCTCAAGGCTTGGGAAATTGACCAATCAAAACTGTTTGACAAGTTAAGCATGTTTAAATAATTCCTTTCTTCTTGGAATAATAGGTTTGGAATTGCCCAAGAAAGATGTTAAATTATTTTTGTATGCCACAATGGCCGGCCGAATATTACTTTCTAAAAATTGGAAAACACAAGAACTACCAACAGTGGAAGATTGGCAGATGAAGATGATGGACTTTTCGGAGCTAGCTGACCTGAGGAGTTGCAAGAGGATTGGAGGAAATTTATGGACTATTTGAATAAATATTGTAATATTAAAAAATAGAAATTACTTGAAAGAAACAAATAGACCTAGGATTAAACTAAGTTATAATTAAATAAATGGGATTTAGAAAGTTAAGATAAGTGAGTAAGATGGACTATAATTGGAAATTGTTTTAGTTTAATAATGATATTGGAAAGCTGTTACTTTTAATTACAAGGAAACTCAGAAGGGAGGGATTTGAGGAAGTCAACCAAGATGTTTAATAGGTGGGATTTGTGAAGAATTAAGTTTGTTGTTATCATTTATCTGTTTATTGTTCTTTTTTTTTCTTTTTTCCTATTTTCGTGTATCATTTTGCTTTGTGGTTTGTGTTATCATTGTGGGAAATCTAATAAAAAATTATTTTAAAAAAGAATAATGTTCCAGTGTGTGTGTTTTTTTTAGAAAATGCACACTACTTTTTTGAGAATTGGTTTTGGCTTGCAAACCAACTTCAAAACGTAATGTATGATTCTATCATGCTGGTTAATAGGGGGTGGGGGGAGTTGCTTCTTCGAACCTCCACATTTTCAAACCACACATGGAGTGGGAGTTAGCAGCACACATGCTGGCCCTGCCCCAAAATCACTATTAAATTGGGCAGAAAGTCTGAAGAGGGAACCCATGTATGTTCCCTCTTCAAGCCTTCCACCCCCCACACATGAAATTATGGAGGGTAAAGTTGGCAGGGACAGCCCCCCCCCCCCGCTCATTATTTGAATGCATGAAGGCTATTGAAGGTTAGGTTTTCTTTGCCATGGTACAGCTTAATGTGCAAATGAGCCTATGAGGCAAAAAATCTTTGTTTAAAGAAAGAATGGGAACTGAGCTTTTTCAAGAGTCTGCACTGACAACCAGTTTCACACATCATTTTAAGCTCAGAAAACAGAAAAAGGTTAGCATACTTGTATGCAGTTACTAGGTTTCCTGTGTGAAACCCAGAATCATAAATAACTGCCCCTCTGAAATACTGCTTTAAAATATATGTTGGCCATTTTCCATGTGAAGCAAAAAAAAACCCAACCCACCCCAGATAATATTCCTTACAGGCAAGCTAAATCTCCTAACTGCCACTGTAAGGAAGTTGAACACATTGCCAAGGTCATGCTCAATAACTTTTAGTAGCTAAATCTTTTGAGACAAGAATCTTCTCAGAGGCTGTTTTAAACTGCATGACGCCTAGACAAAAATAAACCACATTACAGAAAACAGCCACATTTCTTAGAATTCCAGAGGGAAAGCGTGTTCCAGCCATATATAAATCTTTACATCTGCAAGTAATAACAAAAATCAAGAAACAGTCAAAAAGCTGTCAAAATAAAGATGCTAGCACCTGTTCAGAGTGCAATACAGAGACCTCTGTGGAAATAAGATGACTTGCAAACATTTGTCATTGTCTTTCCATGGCAAAGTGCTAATACATGGTAAGCTTGTGGTATTTTGCATTCAGTATAACACTAAGAACTTTTGGTAATGAAAGCACACATTTGAACTAGAGAGAGCACAAGGGAAAGAATTAACTACTGAGCAAATACAGAAATTTCAAAATCCCAGTGCATCATTTGCAAAACAAAATTAATGGCAGATTAGCCATGCTCATATTTCCTACTATTCCACTAAGAATTAGATCAAAGTTTGAAATCAGAGCTGGAGAAATGGCTCAATAAATTTATATCAGAACCGACAGCACAACTACTGCTCAGTGAGTGTGCAATGCAGCCCCTTCATGTGATGTGGAAAAATAAGCCAGGAAATCTTTAACTATTAGTTTCTTGCTTCATGAAACCAGGACACTACAGTTAATGTCTTTAGAACAAGTTATGATTTTAAGCAATCTTTGAACCATAGCCTCATATCCTGGCTTGTTCCAAACCTGTTAGCCATAGTTTCCCAGTTCAAACAAAACAGGAAACTATAGTTAATGGAAGACTTTGTAATCTGTTTGCTCACTCAAAGAAGCTGTGCATGGGCACCAGTTCCCAGCTCAGCTGTTGAACTTATCATCTAAACACAGCCATTGTGTCCCTATAGTTTGGATCACAAGTCAACATGAGTCCTATTTAGGCACTTTGTTCCAAACAGGTGAAGGGGACACATGGGGCTACCCCTCCTCATAATGAAATAAATTTGCTGGTCATGTTGTTGTTGTTTAGTCGTTTAATCATGTCCGACTCCTCGTGACCCCATGGACCAGAGCACGCCAGGCACTCCTGTTTTCCACTGCCTCCCACAGTTCCGTCAAACTCATGTTAGTAGCTTCGAGAACACTGCCCAACCATCTCGTCCTCTGTCGCCCCCTTCTCCGTGTGCCCTCCATCTTTCCCAACATCAGGGTCTTTTCCAGGGAGTCTTCTCTTCTCATGAGGTGGCCAAAGTATTGGAGCCTCAGCTTGAGTTTGAGTTTAGTTTGAAGCTCAGGCCAAGAGTGAGTGACTGGCCCAAGGTCACCATGTATACGGTTTCCAACATGAGGTTAATCATCCCTAGGCTGAAAATGCTATGTGCATCGAAGGTCATCATGGGTTGACTGGGGACACACCTATAGCTCATTTGACACACTCAATACTCATGGTACAGTGCTGCCCCGCAAGACGAACGCCTCGCAAGACGGAAAACCCGCTAGACAAAAGGGTTTTCCATTTTGGAGGCGCTTCGCAAAACGAATTTCCCTATGGGCTTGCTTCACAAGACAAAAAAGTCTTGCGAGTTCCTTCGTTTTTTTCCCCTTTTCCCCCCTTTTCCTAAGCCGCTAAGCCGCTTATCAGCTGATCCGCTGATAAGCCGCTTAACAGCTGATCGCTAAAAGCCGCTAAACCGCTAATAGCGCTAATCCGCTAAGCTGTCAATGGGCTTGCTTCACAAGACGAAAAAACCGCTATACAAAGAGCCTCACGGAACGAATTAATTTCGTCTTGCGAGGCACCACTGTACTGACAGCCTGAATAGGCCTACCACTTTAGAAATAACAGTGCTCTGTTAACAAGACTTCCTTTTCCTGTGTTCTAAATCACCATTATGCATTTGAGGGTGGCATGGAAAGAGGTATGTAGAGCTTTGCCATAGTTGTGGAGCTCATAACCACAGCTACAGAGCAACCTGCATGAGCACCCTATAGTAAATGGGTAAGCCAAACATTTTGAGGGTCAGCAAACTGGAACAAGTTGCAGGTGGTCATCCTCCCAGTGGGCCAGTGTGGTGCAGTGGTCACAGTGCCTGTCTAGGAGCCGGGGGACCAGGGTTCAAATCCCTACTTTGTCATGAAGCTCACTGGGTGACCTTGGGCCATTTGAATGTACACTGTGATCTTTGAGACACAATAGAAAACAAATAGTCTTTGTGCAACTAAGGCCTTAAAAAGCTGGAGTCTGCCTTACATAGTTATGAAGAACTCCTTAAAGAAAAAGGCAGTGTATATATCTTAAGTTTGTTAGACCCCATTGCATTCCCATCAAGCATGATATTCTGTTTCACTGGAAGTGAATTCTATATTCCTAAGTGGGAAAACAGACGATAATGAAGAGGCCCATCTCTGCAATCACGCCTCTCTATTTCTCGCAGTCACAGATATAGTCAATAGGTACATGCAACTGCATTCCCTAACTAACTTGACAAATTTGGCTCCAGCGCCTCTTGTACTCCACAAACTTATCTAATCCCTTCTTGTTTATTTATTATTTCTAACACATATGAATCACTGTCCTGCCACAGGCATTCAAAACAATTTGCGACAAATGCCACCAATAATGTTCCCTAGCAACAAGCTCAGGCTCCACAGGCAACTCACGCGTTTCATCTCTTTAAAAAAATAAAAAAATCTTTGACATCGTTCACCCTGTTTGTGCTATTGCTATTTCACACAGTAATGCAGAATAAACCTTTCTACCCTATTCACAAATGAACTCCATTCATGATTCTTTTATTCAAGGTGATTTCATCTACACAAGACTTTATATATGATCTACTGGGATCAATCAGAGATGTTACTTCCCTACTAATGACATTAGTTTCTTACTAATGAAATCAATTAAGGCTGTCCTCCCCCCACATTTGTATTGTGCAAATAATGTATCACACACTATGCTGGTTGTTATTGTTGTTGTTTTAAATGGTTAAACATAATCACTGCATTTAAACTTGTCCGTTCACTCACTATCCTGGCTTTGTGTGTGCTTTTATGAGAGAAAAGAGGGAGAAGGGATTAAAATACATGGCTGGAAAGCGTTTTTCTATGTCCAAAATAAAGGAACGTGCATAACAATGCAACGAGACCACTGATCTTTAAGAGCAAAAGCAAACTCACTGGTATGGCAATCATGAGTACATCCTGGGTAAGCTTGTGGAACAATTAGAGGAAAACACCCTAAGGAGAAGCTCACAGACTACTGAGATAGATTGGATGTAATCATAGTAAAAAAGATGTGTGTCTGTACTTGATTGGATGTGATCAGAAGCTTGAAGGACTTCTAACATAGCAGACAACTGGAAGCCATAGCACCCTAACATCTTTTCTTCAAAATAAAGCTTTCTGGTTTGTTGCACTTGCTGAGCAAGTTTGTACATAATCAGTCTCCAAAGCATTCATGGCTCTTTAGAAGACTATATGAGAATCTTCTATCGACTTTGCTGGTCTATATAACTGCTTCATTAGGTCTTGATGCATGGACCCAGCATCATTAGATTCTGAAGCATGGCTTTAAAAAGTTACCTGCAGTTATCTAATAATAATGATGTGCAGAAATTCTTGGAAGTAATCAGGAATCACGTTACAGAACATCCACATTGTTGGATAGTTCCAAAATGGGGGGCGGGGGAGGATGAATCAATCTGCCTATGCCTCTTCCAGTAAGTATAACTATAATTTGGATATAGCCAATGAGGTCTTGCAAGGGTAGTGCTCCACCTACTGAGAATTTTGCACTGTGCCTCCTTCTTATTTGTGTTGATTGACAAGGTAGAGGAAGAGGTCCAGACATAATGCCCATCATCTTTCTTCCAAAGATTCAGCTATGCTATTTTTTATATGCCTGTACCCAGGCTGGGCTGTCATCCAAAAGTGGTACCTGAATGATATTATAAATAAGCATAAATGATGCCCTTAGCTAACAATACAATAGCATCTATGAAGGATTCAAAGGAAGTCAGTGGGTGCTTGCTTTAAGTCTGGCTAAGAAAGTGACAAAGACCCAAATATTGATACAAAGGCAGCAAGACTGATTCAGCTAGTTTCCAGACAACTGTGCAGGACAGATGTTCCCCTTTATTCAATAAATCCAATGACTTTGAATAAATTGAACACCTGGAGTTTTGTTGTTGATAGTGGCATTTCCCCCCCTTTTGGGTGGTGCATATTAATATCATTTGTTCACAAGCAAACAAAAAAACTTGGCACAATCTGGCACATAACTGCATCTCCTTGCAGCAAGAATGGGCAGCATTCACCAGAAGCTCACTCACTCAAGTATCTTACCTTCGGAGACTGTCTTTCTTCTCATCTCTTCTCAAGCAGCCATCAAGGTGTTTATTTATATGAAGTTCTTGAACAGGAACCCCGCAGACAGGGCACTCCACTGAAACATTTGAAAGCATTCATGTTAACATGGCCATTCCTAAAGAATGCTTGCCAACTGAAGAAAACCATTTATTTTCATAAGGGAGGAGGGAAAGCATTGGTATTTATGTGCAAAGCAAAATGCAGATTTTGGGGTGGAGGTGTTTCTAATATATGAACACCATTTTGTTACCTGTTCCAAATGGAGCTTACTTCCGCAAAAATACAAGTACAGACCTCACCAGCCACTTTCTATATAGAAACATGTCTTTCCTCTAGCAAATTTAGGATATTTAAGATACACAATGGCACCAGCAATGCATCCTCGTCTAGATTTTCCCAAACATGACTGCATTTACCCCAAATGACGCAGCCCAGTGGTCCAGGTCTGCAGAACATTTCCTGCCAGCCTGGAAAAAAGGGAAGCTCCGTTCTCCAGCAGAAAATTGAAGTCAAAAGTGCATATTAATTCACATCCTAAAATCCAAAGAATCACTTTCTCTTTAAAGCAGCATCAGAAGGATCCATTTGAAGCAAAGCATCAAAAGACATGGAAAGATCATTCTTCTCTTAATCACCACTTTCCCCTACAACATACACACAACCACTTTGGATTCCAAACCCATATTCTCTGTGTTTGGAATCTTAATATTTCTGCCAATGTGGAACAGGAATGTGGTCCATCACAGGCATGATTCTTAGGTGCAGACTTCAAAGTCCTACTAAAACCTGACCTCAGCATGATATTTGTTTGTCCCCCAAGGAATTTGGCCCCTTTGAAGGGAATGTTTCCCTCTTCCTCAGAATTATGTTCTCCATCCCATTAGGTCCAGTCGTGGCAGACTCTGGGGTTGCAGTGCTCATCTCGCTTTAGTGGCCGAGGGAGCTGGCGTACAGCTTTTGGGTCATGTGGTCAGCATAACTAAGCCGCTTCTGGCGAACCAGAGCAGTGCACGGAAACGCCGTTTACCTTCCCGCCAGAGCAGTACCTATTTATCTACTTGCACTTTGATGTGCTTTTGAACTGCTAGGTTGGCAGGAGCAGGGACCAAGCAACGGAAGCTCACCCCGTTGTGGGGATTCGAACCGCCGACCTTCTGATCGGCAAGTCCTAGGCTCTGTGCCACCCACGTCCCTAGCTTTGATAGACCTGACTAAATTTTACCTGGTTTTAACTTGCACTGACAGCTGCAAGTTTTCAGCTGCACCTTATTTTAACCCACAACAACAGTCTAACATTTATAATATAGGGGAACAGAGCTTATGAAGGGTGAGGGGTGTTTTTAAAGAAGGCTAAGCCCACTCTTTTTAAAACTAAGCTGATTCTCCCACTAGCAAGATCTGTGTTTTGTAGAACTATATATGGTGGAGTTTCCTCCCTTCTCCAAAATGGAAGCTTTTAGCCTAGTTTACTGTGGCCCCTCCAGCTTTCCCGCAGAGTTAGCATAGGTATCTACAGGCTTCCTACCCCTAGAATGTAGCTCCTGAGTTATGAGTTCTTTCAGGATCTGGCTCCTAGCATACAATGTTCTTACACTGGATCCTTATTATTCTGAACTGTTTTAATTAAATAAATGTGTGCTACCTACCCTCTCTTTGCATATCTGCTTAACTCCCTTTCTTGTTTTGTCACCTCAGGCTCCCTTTAGCACTTGGAACAGGGCAATGTTGGATTTTATGGCTGGATTTTATTGTCCTACCGCTGGTTTGGCGTTATTGAGTTATGGTTTATTGAGTTGCTGTGTCATGCTTTAATTTTGTCTATTTATTTATCTGTGTTATGTCACCTAGAGAACATTTTTATAAGGCAACTTATGCAACAAATTAATTGTATACAGATATTCAGCTCAGCTATACCACTGTAAGTCACAGCTTTAAAAGGTTCAGAGTATGTCTCGGAGACATAAAGGGGGAAGGCCAAATAGAGAAGTACAAAGCCAGAGGACAGAAAATAAAAAATGGAATATAGTACTGCATTTATTTTCCTTATGCTTCAGACAGGGAAGGGGAATATTTTACTTATTTACTTGCTGGTTTTATATAAAGCCACCCAAAAGCATTATTCTCTGTGTGGTTTCCAACATAAAATGATAAACACCATTAGAAACACAATATCCTTAAAACACAGTAATTATTCCTATATAATAATTGGAATTATTGCAAATGGAATAATTGGACTGGAATTTGGGAGCAGGGAGTAAAGTTTATTTTTCATGGGCATAGAGACTGGGACGTCACTTACTAATGTAGCATTTCTTGAAATGTTAATTATTAAAATGTGCTCCGACGCTTCTATAAATAACACTGAAAAAAGAGATCAGGAATGCCAAATTCATCTAAGCAATAATGTTTTGTTTCTAGGCCAACTGGGTTCCCACACTGTATTCCAAATAACATATAAATTAGCAAAGATAATTATATGTGATATAAGGTAGCGTACAAAGGATATTGTTGCATTTCACATTTATGACTCAATTCACAAGATGGAGTTAGAAAGTTTGCACTCTTTCCCCTTTCATATTAAGGCAGCAAAAAAAATGCTAATCAAAATATGCAAGAACAACAGTGGTATATCATGAATGTAAAGGCTTTATTACTGGCAATTTAAAAACATAACCTCTGAATTTTCCACTTCTTTTGGAATTAAGGAGGCTTCAACTGCAAAGCACCACTTGACTAGGGATTCTATCAAAGTCCATTTTTAAACCAAAAAATGTTCAACTGAAAAAAACTACAGCAGAATCCTTTTAACATTATCACCTGATGGGCATCTTATTGCCTTTTTCTTAAGACCCAAAAAGAAACAGGATGTTACACTGAGCAAGAATTTAAACACAGTAGAAACCATTCTATTACACAGAGTTGTAATATCTCTTAATATATTTAACATTTTCTGTGTTAATAGGAATACCTTTCCATCAGATGGCTGAGCACTATTTAAACCACATATGTGCTGCATCACACTAGCTGATACTAGTTGATTGTTGCAGAAGGCATAGTTATGGCTCAGTGCACCAGATTCATTTTTTGAGCCACTGTAGCATGATAATTGAACTATGGGCTGGTTTACTATGGTAAACTATACTTAACATTACAAGAATGAATGTAATTCCTTTCCCCAGGCTTGTTCCTCAAGAATGGCTACAAGAATGAGTTCAGAAACTTCTACTTCTGCTCCAGATTTTTAAGACAAACCATAACTTGCCCTATCATCTCTACCCAGACAAACTGTGATTACTCTTAACCAAGGTAAGCTGAAATAAGGAAAGTGCAAGCCATAGTTTCTGAAATTGCCTGGTGTCCACTAACACTAAGATTAACCACAGTTTAGGGTTTCAACAAAATGCTAAACTGTGGTTAATTTTTAAAGGGAATGGACACTTCCAATCTCCTCTTTACCGTCACACAACAGGAGAGGAGAGGAAGGAGGGGCGTGCATGAACCCAGCAGGAAGCTAAACCATTAGGACAAGAGATCACTTTGTACACATTTCCATTTAAGGTGCCGTAAAGAATGCACAGGGAATGCACAGAATCAGAGAGAGAAAGCAGTTTGTGAAACAAACTTAAGAAATGAATATGAACCTTACATTTCACTGGAGTCAATGTTTCAGTAAACTCATGATTGAACCAAAAACTTAAACTCCTTAATAATCCAACCCTAAAAGACCCATCTGAGTACAGGTGAAAAATCAATGTGGAACCTTGGTGCATACAGAAAAAATAACGATAGAACAAAACCAACAACTTACCCTTTGGGATAACTTTTATTGCAGATGTGGAAGGCGTTTCAGGGGTTCTGGTGCCTGCTGCTTCTGTGTGAAGAGTCTCTTGGTCCTCTTGAGAGCCACATGGGATCTCCTCCTGCTCCATTTTGATCTGTTTACTTTCCTTTTCAGATGGGTTTAAGTGCTTTCTACGGGCTGGAATGGTCTCTTTAACTATAAAGGTATCAGCAGATTGCTGTTCTTGTTTTAAAACAAGACCAACCGAGGAACTCAAAATATGGACTTGGTCAGAAGCCTTCTTGGTAAGTAGCTTTGGAGAAGAAAGTGCTGCAGGATCTAAGACTGCCTGGAACAGCCGCTGTCTAGGAGTAAATACAGAACTATGTCAGTGTATTACTATGCTATGTATTTTTGTGTTTTTATATTGTAAACCACCCTGTGATCATCAGATGAAGGGCAGTATAGAAATTTAATAAATATAAAATAATAAATAATAATAATAATAATAATAATAATAATAATAATAATAATTACTATTTATACCCCACCCATCTGGCTGGGTTTCCCCAGCCACTCTGGGCGGCTTCCAATGGAAGGTTAAAAATACATTAAAACATCAGTCATTAAAAACCTCCCTAAACAGGGCTGCCTTCAGATGTCTTCTAAATGTCATATAGCTGTTTATGACATCTGATGGGAGGGCGTTCCACAGGGCGGGTGCCACTACCGAGAAGGCCCTCTGTATGGTTCCCTGCAACTTCACTTCTCGCAGTGAGGGAACTGCCAGAAGGCTCTTGGCACTGGACCTCAGCGTCGGGGCTGAACAATGAGGGTGGAGACGCTCCTTCAGGTATACTGGGCCAAGGCCGTTTAGGGCTTTAAAGTTCAGCACCAACACATTGAATTGTGCTCGGAAACGTACTGGGAGGCAATGTAGTTTTTTCAAGACTGGTGTTATGTGGTCTCGGCAGCCGTTCCCAGTCACCAGTCTAGATTATTCTGGATTAATTGCAGTTTCCGGGTCACCTTCAAAGGTAGCCCCACGTAGAGCACATTGCAGTATTCCAAGAGGAAGATAACCAGAACATGCGCCACTCTTGTGATAATGATGATGATAATGAATAATGGTTCCTGGTGACACATATATGTTCATTCCAGCTATGTATCATCATCATCATCATCATCATTTTGTTTGTATGCTGCCTTTCCATGGTTGAAACTATGCTCAAGGCATCGCTTCTCGGCCTTTTGGCTAAGATCAAGTGTAGAAACTATGTTCAAGGCTGCTTACAACACAAGATTTAAATAAATACAAACATAACAGAAATCATAAATAATAAATAGAATACATCAAAAAGTACACAATCAAATGGAAACAATTTCCACGTAAATCGTAAGATCTAAAACTAAAGATACAACAATAATATCAATAACAGCAACAGCTCTCTCAACCCCCCATAAACAATACTCCAGCCCAAGAATCTGTTCAACAGCCTCAGCTTTTGTAGCTGGAGTCAGTCAGCGCCCCATTCTCCCAGGCCAGATGGGAAAAAGCCAGCAAGGCAGGGTGCATGTCTTCCATGGGTTCACAGCCAAGATGGTCTCATTTAAAACAACACAGATAAAAATTAAAAACAATTTAAAAGAGGAGCCCTCTCTGCTAAGCAGCAGCCGCAGTCCTTGTGAAGTCTGTCAAGCCCTGCCCCAAACCAGGTGGAGAGAGGCAAGGGCAGGGCCCTTCAGGCCCACAACAGGCAGTCCTGCATGTATATCACGCAGAAGAACCAAAAAGCAAAAATGTAACACAAAAAGATGACAAAAATATTGCTACTGAAGTTATAATACTCATTCTTTTGATAACTTCAATAAGCTAAGTGGTGACATCTAGTGGTCATATATTGGGTGCAACCATACCACATAATTAGACCCAAGAGTCTGGCTATTTATTTATTTATTTATTTATTTATTTATTTTTACCCACCCTTCACTAGAAAGTCCTAGGATAGGTCACAACAATGTGAATAATGGAACACCATGGGTTCACTTTAACATCTGGAAACAAGTAGGTTGGCATATTTTAGATTCAGGTAGGTAGCCGCGTTGGTCTGATGCAATTGAAATAAATTTTAAAAATTGTCCAGTGGCACCTTAGAGACCAACTAAGTTTGGTCTGGGTATAAGCTTTCGTGTGCATGCACACTTCTTCAGATACACATAGAGTGGTACCTCAGGTTACATACGCTTCAGGTTACAGACTCTGTTAACCCAGAAATAGTACCTCGGGTTAAGAACTTTGCTTCAGGATGAGAACAGAAATCACGCGGCAGTGGAATGGTGGCAGCGGGAGGCCCCATTAGCTAAAGTGGTGTCTCAGGTTAAGAACAGTTTCAGGTTAAGAATGGACCTCCAGAACGAATTAAGTTCTTAACCTGAGGTACCACTGTAATTTATATAATTTTAGACTTAGCACAAGTAAAAGAAGAGATGGGCACAGCAGATGTCAAAAACTTAAGAGGATTGGGGAAAGACTCCCACCTCCTGTATTTATCTTTGGAGGTCTGAAAATCACTTTTGGTCACTTCTCAAGATTCCTTAGATGAATCCTAATCCTTGTTTTCACTTTGTGTCAATTTGATCCAATGAGTTTTCAGGGGCAATCACACCACACAATGGCCAAAGGGGGCAACGGAAGAAAGCAGTCGATCAGTACGCACAGGTTTGCCCAACCGTTTAATGTTTCTCAATCTAAGATGACAAGGCTCCTGGATCAAACTTTGTTCATGTATGCTACAGCTGCCGCGAGAACCCTTCTGGCCCAAAGATGGAAAGTACAAGACATACCAACTATTCAGAAGTGGCAGGCGAAGTTAACAGAATATGCAGAACTTGCCAAACTGTCAGGGAGGATCCAGGACCAGGGAGATCAAAGATACCAAAATAACTGGAGTAAATTTATTGAATATTTAAAGAAGAATTGTAAAGAGGTCAAGACACTAGCAGGATTGACATAATACCTCCAATGTATAATAGTCCTAATATGAGAATGATGTGCGCGATGGAAAGGGGATAAATATACCAGTTGTGGGGAGGGAGGGGGGTCGCGACTCGGCAGAGTCAAAGGGAATGTATGGTGTTATTACAATTTGTTGGAAAAGAATATGTAAGGAAAACAATAAAAATTCACTTGGAAAAAAAAATAAGATGACAAGGCTCCTGGAACTCCCCATAGCAAAAGACCATGCACTTCACATGATAACGAAACAAAGCAGGCAATTAATCAATCATGAACAGCATACATAATTGCTGGAAAACAACAGTGGGAGAGTGCTGTGGGGCCATGCTCAGTTCAGGGGCTCACCGGACATCTGGCTGGCCACAGTGGGGAACAAGAGGCTGAACTAAATTGTTCTTTGGTCTGATCCGTTAATCATGCGAATTTATTTTATTGATTGATTGATTGATTGATTGAATATATACCACCCTATACCCAGAGTTCTCAGGGCGGTTCACATAAAAATATCACAGTGTGTAAAATAAATATGAAAGCAATAATCCAATAATACCCCCCTCCAAAAAAAGAGCCACATTTTAAAAGGGTATGGGATGTTGATCGGGTCAACCAAAGACCTGTTTAAAAAGGAAGATTTTTGCCTGGCGCCTACATGAATTTCAGTGGGTCTACTCTGAGTAGGACTAGTATTGAACTAATCAGAATAGGAATGATCTCTACACATCAGAGCAATACTTTCTTGTACTGAGAAATGAAAACTGACATAGTACTGGCTGCAGCTCTACATAAATGTCACTAAATAAATAAATAAATAAAATTGCCTGTATAAGCTTGCAAGAAGAACCCCGCCATACCTCTTTTTGATATGTACTGCATAAACCTATTTACAACTCTTATCAAGTAACGGTTCTCCACCAGGACAGTCTGGAATATGGGCACTTTGAAATTGCATTTCACATCTCAATTCCTTGAAAATGTCACCCTGCTAATAAATCCTGGTCTCTGCTTTCAAGCAGGAAGGCTCTGTTTGTTTGTTTTCATGTGAGCTGAAATTTATTCAGAAAGGTTTGGGTCAGTAGCCTTCAGTCCTAGATGAAGAACAGACATCCCTAAGATTCGGATATATTACAAAGCAGCCCAGTAAAACCACTCCAATCCTCTTGTTTCGGGAGCGGGGGGTTCTCACTGACTTTAACGCCAACTTACCACAATTACCACCAGGTCAGTATTCTACTGAAATAAAATTATATTTATTCACATAAACCCAGAAACTGGGAGGGAAAGAGAAAATAACTTATATGTTTATAATATGAAAGAAAATAGAGAAAGATGGAAAGGATTTGCTGAAACAAGTACTAGAAGTGGGATACAAAAAGGGAGGTGTGAGGAAGTCGAGGAAACAAGGGAATGAAGGATAGAGTATGGAAAAGGAGGGATTTTTAAAAATTGTTTTTGTTTTGCTTCATTTATGTGTTTAGTTTAATGGGTTTAGGTTGGGTTTTGTATTGTTTATATATTGTATTGTATTGTTTTTGCTTTTTTTCTCTTCTGTTTTTTTTCTTTTTTGTCTTTCTTTTTCTTTCTTCTCCTTTTTTGTAACTTTTAAAAGTAATAAATATTTTTTTTTAAAAAAAAAGAGAGAAAATAACGTATATGGTTTGGATCCAGAAAATTACTAATGTAAGACGTTTCAGTGAAGGTGAATTTGTACCTTTCCTCACCTGGCAGTCTCCTGAAGCCCTCCAAATGCTTCTCACAAAGGTCAGGCTACCCTTCTGAATGGGCCACAGTGGTGGGATAAGGGAGCAACTGCTGAAAAGTGAGCTGAGGCCCCGCCAAAATTCTACTATATCCCCCCCCATTTTTTGTAGAACTATCAACCAAACAACCACCAAACCCACCTTTGAAAGGAGGAAGGGAAAAGCTATGCCTTTCACAAACCTACCAGAGTAGAAATCCAAAAAAATTCACAGCTGCGCAGTAAAAGTCACATTTTTCAATGATCAATTGAAGTTGGGAACATTTCTTTTAACCTTAAAATACAATCCAGCCGAGCGGTTTCACCATAATTATTTCTTTATTACCTCATAAAATATACAATGGTTCCTCTATAAACTCCATCCCAGGCCTGTGTGTGTTTGAATATTATGGACGCCATTAATCTTCTTAGATAAGAGACGAAACAGAACTATTAATACACAATAGACTGCTTTTAGCAGCACACACTCTTTCCTCTGAATTCTAGAACTTATTTTTATGTTTTATTTACTGGACATTAAAACGTGTCCTGGGTACACAAATCTAAGGAGACTGGGGGATGCATGTTTCTGGGGAAAGTTTACGGCAATTACCATATTTTTTGCTCTATAAGACTCACTTTTTCCCTCCTAAAAAGTAAGGCGAAATGTGTGTGCGTCTTATGGAGTGAATGCAGGCTGCGCAGCTATCATAGAAGCCAGAACAGCAAGATGGATTGCTGCTTTCACTGCACAGTGATCCCTCTTGTTGTTCTGGCTTCTGAGATTCAGAATACTTTTTTTCTTGTTTTACTCCTCCAAAAACTAGGTGCGTCTTATGGTCTGGTGCGTCTTATAGAGCGAAAAATACGGTAAATGGCTGAGACCAGGCTTTGTACAGAATGAAGATGTCAAAGAGACTATAAGGCCAAGATAGGCCACAAGAAGCCACTACTCTGCTCTGGGTCTACCACATATACCTCGTCAACACCGCAGGAATCAGAGAAGGCGGCAACACTAAAAGTCTCTATGTATAGCTGGTTTACAGCAGAGGAAGCCAAAGAAATGTTCTGCTTTGTTGTGGACTCCAGCTCATATCATCCCTCACCAGAAGCCCAGCTGGCTGGGGCTGATGGGAGTGGTATTCCACCACATCTGGAGGGAACCACACTGCTCCATAAGAACAAAAAGTTGATGAATGTATTTGCTGCCAACAACAGACCACGGAGAAATTATGCTACTTCAAAATGGGTTGCTTGGTCTTTTGTAGCTTCTTGCATGAAGTTATCAAGGGAAGAGCCTTCAGACGCTGAAGGTAAAAGAAGTTGTCTTTTATGTTATGAACCACCCTAAGGTCAATGGATGAAGGGCGGTATAAAATCTTAAAGAATAAATACAGTGGAACCTCGGTCACCGAACGTAATCCGTTCCACAAGACCTTTCGACTTCCGAAACATTTGACAACCGAGGCACAATTGCCGGTCAGCAAGTTCCATTGAGAAAAATGGAGAAACACACCTCGGAAGCTGTTGTACTTCTGAGGCGGATTCAAAAATGGAAGCATTCACTTCTGGGTTGTTGGCGTTTGAAAGCCAAAACGTTCAACTTCCAAAGCATTCAACAATCGAGGTTCCACTGTAGTAATCATCATTCAGTGCTATTTTTATAGAAAAAGAGGAGCAGGGACTCACCATGAACGCCTCCTTTATTCTCTATTAATGCCAATGGTGCCCACCTGAAAGGTGCCAGAACTGAGTTCCAGTGGGGGGGGGGGGAGTCCTGATAATCATTAGAACTGTAGAGCTTGAAGGGTTCTCAAAGTCACAGAAGCCAACTGCCATCTTCACACACCCAGAGACACACACGAATGCCAGATAAAGGGTCCTCCACAAGTCCCTACAGATCCTATCCCACCACCGGGCTGATGACTCAACTGAGTAATAAAAACTTCCTATCACTAGTCAGCTTCTTCCAGAAGAAACATTCACTCCTGTCCTTGTAGCGGTCCACTGTCAGTTTCCCCCATGCCATGCAAAAAAGAAATAGCAGTACCATTTTCATACGCAGAAACATCAGTGTATAGCATCATTATTCCCATGACTGCAGTAACTAAGAAGTGCTTTCTCAACTATAGAAAATGTGAGTTGTCTAGAGTCACAGTCACACTATTGTTTCCCCTTGTGATCACACCACTGCAGCTGCTCAGATGTAGGCAACTCTCTGGTGATGTGACTTCAGTCTTAAGAACTTGAAGAAATCACGCTAAGCCCAACCACTAAACATAATGAACAAAAACACGATGAACTCTCTTAGCCCTTTAGTACTGTTTGCTAAACTCAGCACCAGAGTTCAACACTTTGGCAGCTTCTAATGTCTCAAAGGAAGAAGAAAAAGGAAACAAAGACTGTAAAAGAGCAAGGGAGAAACTATTTGTGGTCGCAAAGGACAAAGGACACATAATTAGGACACAAGGACCTAATGTCTTCCTATCTGCCTCAAGATACTAAATCATACCAGCATTTCCATAAATCCAAGTGAGACTTCTTTTTTTTAAACTAATTTGTGGTACCCAACATTAAAACTTAGAATATAAAAGTGTGAACAATCCTGAGACTACAGGCTTTTTTGTGGTGTATTAATTGTACATCAAGTTAGCCAAGGACACTGTGCTGAGCATCGATTGATTTCATCTGCATTGGTAAGCTGATAGCCCTTTGGGCCACAGAGGAATAGATTGTTCACCCTCCCTGATTTATAAGATATGTTCAGATCCATTAAGGAAATCAGAAGTAGTTAAGGATTACAGCCTAGGATCAGAATGGGTAGAAGCAGCACAACTTGTTCTTTGCAATACTGCAAGGAAACAATAAAGGTGCCAGTAAATCTGCCCCTAAGACAATTTAGACAGAAAGCAGAAACTAAAATATTTATGTTGTGGGATTTAAAACAATCATTTCCAGAATATCAATAGTTCTTCAGAAACAGAGGCACCTGGGAATCAAACACTATTTATTTGATAGATATAGATGCCACATTAAAGTCAAGCTTCTTTTTGCTTCCTGTAATTTGTTCTAAATATACAATCCATAAATGCAAAAAGAAAGGAGAAGCACGCTTTATGAATATGTACCAAATTTCAGCTTTGCCAGTGGCCTGCGAGTTTCTTAACCATTTTGACATCACTGTAGCCCTACTTGGGTGTTCCACTTACTCGCATGCAAATAAATACGCTAGGGGAAGTGGTGGTGTACTACTGAGCCATGCCCCATTTGCTGTGTCATCGTCATTCCACTAAGAAATGTTCTGTTTTCAAATATATTGAAATTAGGTTGGCTACTTTAAACAGATATTTTATTTTATTTTATTTTAATTATTTAATTTTATACACTGCCCTCATCCAAGGATCACAGGGTGGTTTGCAACAACGAATACAAATATGCTTAACATAGTAACAAACAAAAACAGTAACTTCCCATTCCCTGTTTGAAAGGCCACAGATTGTTTAAGCCAAAGGCCTGGGAGAAGAGAAATGTTTTTTGCTGGGCACCTAAATAAACGTAATTAAGGAGCCAGGTGAGCCTCCCTATAGAGAGCATTCCACAAAGGGAAGCTACGACAGAAAAATCCCATTCTTGTGTTGGGACCCTCTGGATCTCTCATGGAGAGGGCACACAAAGAAGGGCCTCAGAAGGGCCATATGGGCTGGTACATTTGGGGAGAGGCGGCCCTTGAGGTATTTGAATTGGGCCCAGAAACTAACTGGCAGCCAGTGCAGTTGGGCCAATTTTGGCGTTATGTGCTCAAACCGTCTTGCCCTGGTAAACAACCTGGCTGCTGAATTCTCACCAGCTGAGTTTCCGTACTGTCTTCAGAGGCAGCGCCATGTATAATGTATTGTAGCAATCTAACCCAACAAACCAAAGCTGGTGAAAGGCACTCCACACCACCAGCACCATCTGAGCCTCGAGCGACAACATAGGATCCAGAACTACCTCCAAGCCACGTACCCGCTCCCCTCAGGTGCAGGCAACCTCCCATTTATCTGGTCTAGGGAGCCTAACAGTGTCTTATCTGGCTTGAGCTTCAGTTCCCTGGCTCTCATTCAGTCCATTACCTGGGCAAGCCAACAGTCCAGCACATCCACTGCCACACCTGCAGATGTAAAGGAGAAGGAAAGCTGCGTGTCACTTCATGTCAATAGCCCAAGCCATTCAGAGGCTCCAGAGGTCAGCCAGGGCTTTGACAGGAGTGCCAGTTATATCAGCCAGAAAAAACCCAGAGCCATCTTGGGCTCAACCCAGAGCCATCTTAGGGCGGAGCATCCTAATAGATTCATTGACTCTGCAGAGGGACAATGGTGCTGAAAGCCTAAATCTCAACAGAAAGTGATCTGACCAAGACAAGGGACTGATATCAATATCCCCCACTTTCAGATCACCGTACTCCTGCACCGTTGAGAAAGTAAGGTCCAGACTGTGGCCTGCCACATACATTGGACTGGTGACATGCTGGTACAGCGCCATGATCATCATAGCAGCCACAAAGTCCTGAACCACCCCAGAGCCAGTCACCTCAGCATGGATGTTGAAGTTCTCCCAAACCAGTTGTCTGGGAGTCCTCAACACCACCTCCGAGATGAGCTCTGTCAGGGAGAATGCTGGGCAGCAAGTAAAGCAACAGAATCCCTAATCTGTTCTGATTGCCCAATGCCAGGAACACACAATTTACCGTATTTTTTGCTCTATAAGACTCACTTTTTCCCTCCTAAAAAGTAAGGGGAAATGTGTGTGCGTCTTATGGAGCGAATGCAGGCTGCAGAGCTATCCCAAAAGCCAGAACAGCAAGAGGGATTGCTGCTTTCACTGCTCAGCGATCCCTCTTGCTGTTCTAGCTTCTGAGATTCAGAATATTTTTTTTCTTGTTTTCCTCCACAAAAAACTAGGTGCGTCTTGTGGTCTGGTGCGTCTTATAGAGCGAAAAATACGGTAGATCCTCCCTCCTTCCAAATGGAAAGAGATCCTAGAAAGGGAGGGAGGGAAAGGGAGAGGGAGAATATGTCTATATTCAAAGTGTTGGTGCTGACCTTTAAAGCCCTAAACGGCCTTGGTCCAGTATATCTGAAGGAGCGTCTCCACCCCCATCGTTCTGCCCGGACACTGAGGTTCAGCGCCGAGGGCCTTCTGGCGGTTCCCTCACTGCGAGAAGCGAAGTTACAGGCAGAGGGCCTTTCTGGTAGTGGCGCCCATCCTGTGGAATGCCCTCCCATCAGATGTCAAAGAAATAAACAATTATATGACATTTAGAAGACATCTGAAGGCAGCCCCGTTTAGGGAAGTTTTTAATGACTGATGTTTTAATGTATTTTTAACCTTCTGTTGGAAGCCGCCCAGAAGGGCTGGGGAAACCCAGAAATAATAAATTATTTTTATTCTTATCCATAGCAGTTCCCCCTCCCTAACCCTCAAGTCTGTCCTGATGCTGCACCAAATAGCAGGTGGGCACAGCTGGGTGAGACCAACTCCACCCTGCTCACCGCCTCTGGTCTTAGTGATATCGACCAGATCAGCCTCCTCATCCACAATCAGATCATAAATGAGGGAGGTCTTATTCAGAGCCAATCTGGCATTCAGCAGCAGCTGCAGACCCAACGGCTGGCTGATATGACAACCACAATACCCCAGGTTGAAGCATCTCATTTATAGGCCTCTTGTACATGATGCCCCCCATAACTGAGTCAGAGCATGTATGTAAATATAATATACAGTATGTGCTTTATATTTTTCCTTATGACAGTTTCAATTCAAGATTCCTAGAGTTTACACGAAGACCCTTTGTAGCAGGGGTTGTCAGCCTGGTCCATACTGTCCACTAGTGGGGGTTTCGGGATTCTAGGTGGGCGGTAGGGGGTTCTACAACACAAGCTGAATCCTCCTTCCATCGAGCACTGGTGGGCGGTAAGGAAATTTTACCATCAAGAAAGATGCATTAGTGGGTGGGATGAATAAAAAGATTGACTACCATTGCTTTACAGTATTGAAACAAACACTGTACCCACCCCAACCCCAACCCCCAAAAAACAAAGCTGGCATCTTCAAGCAATACTTGCAGTCTCCTATGAATAACCAGATAGCAACATTGAAAATTATTTAGCACAATAACAAGTTTCAGCATTGCTTTCCTAAGGAATATACCCAGTGGAAGAAGCAAAGAAGAAGACAATCCAACCATGAAATAGAGAAGAGGTTTCAGTGATACAGCAAGTAAAAAAACAAAACCAAGACCTTCAGGGAAATGCTTTAATTCCCACAATTTTCATATTTTGTGGCATCTGTCCAATTCATTTAACAGCTGGGTTGCTGCTGCTGCTGTTTTTTTATTCCTCAAGTTTGAGTAGAGACCACAAGCCTCGAGGGGTTATTTCTTCTTTGAGCTCCTTTGTAAGAACTTGGGGAGGGGTATTTTTGCCATTATCAGATGCCAAGGTGAAGTGAAAGAGGGACAGAATGAGTGAGTGTTTAAAGGGTTGCCGTTCGCTTCTGGCTGGAACACCATCCACCAGCAGCAAGCGGGACATGATGGCTTAGCCCATTGGTAGGCAAACTAAGGCCTGGGGGCCGGATCTGGCCCAATCACCTTCTAAATCCAGCCCACGGATGGTCCGGGAATCAGCTTATTTTTACATGAGTAGAATGTGTCCTTTTATTTAAAATGCTTCTCTGGGTTATTTGTGGGGCATAGGAATTCATTCTTTTTTTCCCCCAAAATATAGTCCGGCCCCCCACAAGGTCTAAGGGATAGTGGACCGGCCCCCTGCTGAAAAAGTCTGCAGACGCTTGGGCTTAGCCCCAAGGGAATGCAGCCATTGTGAGAAAAGACGTTCCCCACCCTGGTTTAACAGTTATACCCACCACCACCCCGGACAAGAAGTCCTCTGCTGATCTTTATTTTAACCCAGAGCCCTCAATACTCAATAAAAATAGCTGTGTAGGATCAAGCAAGTTCAAAATAAAAAGCACAAGTACCTAGGCAATGCTATTACAGTAATAAACTTCTACATGTTGAAAATTCAGGAACATTCCAAAGTTTCCTAACTAGTGTTCCAGAGGACAACAGATCAACCTATGTTATCATATGACAACTTTTTCAGAGTTGTTTTGTTTTTTTAAAGTGTGACTTATTGCTCTGACGTTCCTTCTTGCCCTTCCACTGGCATGTGGGAACGCCAGTAAGACTTTAAAGCAAAATAATAATAAAATAATACTAATAATAACAATAATTCTGTAGTTATGTTTTACAGGTTGGCTCCCTTTCATAAAAGACAAGTCTGGTTTCAAAACCAGAGCACAACTTTTTGAGGTTTATATGGATAGTGGCTTCTCTCATCTTTTCAGGTGTCACTATAAAGTCTTCATTTCATGGTTTGCTGTCCTCTGATTCCTCCACAAGCTACAACTTGTCATACCAAAACTAACCCTTAACATTCAAAGATCTGAGATATCTCAAGAGGAGTTAGTGAAAAGAACCAAAGTATGCTGCCTCATAGAAAGTGGAGACTTGTTACATGACTTCATTTAATATAGATAAATACGTGTTAGGTGTTCATAAGAGAGGGAAATCCCAGAGCTGAAAAGTCCAAAGGAAAAGCCAAAGCATGTTTTTTTAAAAAAAGTAAAGAGAGACAGTGATGACACTAAAAACCAACAGAGTAGGCCACAGAGCAGAGATCGAGAAACATGGCCTCCTATTGTTGTTGGACTCCAACTCCTATCAGCCCCAGCCAGCACAGACAATGTTCAGGGGTGATGGGAGTTGTAGTCCAGCAAGTTAGCTCACCTCTGCCATAAAAGCTGTCAAGTCAAGCAAGAAAATATTCTGAGTTGCAACTCCTTTTGAGCGATATAAACATTCTTCAGGGTCAGATCCTTGGTGGTGGGGGTATGGAAATAGCAATCTTATTATCACATGGTATGAGCCACATTTCAAAGAATAACCTCCTTTAAAAAAACAAAAAAAGCATAATATATGTAGGAATTGCTCCATTTCATTGCATTCTCTTGGCAAGGCGCTTATTTGATGAAAGATTCCACACACACCAAGATATCCCCTTGAAGAAGGGCTGGGTAGCCAAAAACAAGTCGGAACTCAGGATTTTTCTCTTGAATCAATACATTTTCTATAACCTTGCCTACATTTTTAAAACACAATTTGCTCCACACAGAAAGGTTAGAAGTTTAGCGGAACCCCTGAGGTACAGAGCTCTGAGTCATCCAAGTAAAGAAATTACACTGGGGGAGCAAAAAGGCAAAGCAGTCGATAGTAACACAGTTCAGACACCCAAACGGCAGGAAATATCCAATTATTAACAGCTTCTGGTTAAGAAAAGCAATTCTTGTTGTAATTTATAATGGAATCAACAGCCATTCTCTTACAGAGTGCTCGCTGCCACACAATTTTTTGTTTGTTTGTTTTTTATTACGTAACAGTCACTTTTCAGCAAGTAGTATGCTTGCCAGTTGTCTTATGCAGGTTTCATTGCCATTCTTGTGCATCCACCTGCTTGAATGACTCCCGACACAACACCTGTGTTCCCTAGCCTTCCTTGAAAAGACTCAAATATTGCCATTATTGACTATAATATTTATTTTTGCCATTATTACTACTCATTAGAACCAGAACATGGTGTTCACAATGAAGCACTGTCACCCAAAATGATTGGTATAGGGAGGGCGCTGGCCACCATACTATATGAAGAGGGTTCACTTCCTCTCTTGAGCCCTACCCTGAAAAAAACTACCCTCAGGAGATGACTTTGAAGGCAGTGATGTTCATGTAAACGAAGTCCGTTCCAGGTCAGCCCTAGTTTATATTCCTTTCAAAGCCAACAGGGTGCCTGAGGCCTATCAAGTGCAAGAGAAGAAAGTTGAAACCACTTCACAATTTTATCTCGCTCCTTGCCTCCTGCTTGATTTCCTGTCAGGAAACGCATTTATTTGTGGCTTTCGCTTTCCTTAACTCTCTGCCATTTGGCAGGCCATTAACCTGGAGGAATTGATGTTCTGAATATTAAATTGCTATTAGGAAAGCAATGAGCACCTGGTCCTCCCAATCATTTGTTTATTATTTTTAAAAAATAACCTGGGAGGGGACAATGAGAAAGATCGAACGATTTACCTCCTAGTGGTGCAGCAATATCGTGATTCTATGTTGAGATTCCTGCATTGCAGGGGGTTGGACTAGATTACCCTTGGAGGCCTTCACAACTCTAAAATTCTGTGATATGTGCCTTGTACTGTCTACCTGACTAGCAGTGGCTTTGGGCTCTCAGACAAATGTCTTTCATGAATGGAGATGCTGAGGGTTGAATTTGGGACTGTCTGAACACAACGCATGTATTTTACCATCTGGCCTAACCCCACCTACTCCCTCCCGGTCTTTGGTTGCTCTGAACAGCTTCTAACCACTGTGGTACTGTAGGAATTATACATGAATGTGTCATCCAAAGTTCCATATATGTATGTATGAGTGAAAGGTTTCAAGAATATAGAAGTATCTACTATGGCCACTGACCAAATTAGAAGTTAGTCAATATCAGAATCATCACAGGTCTAGGTTTTTAACCTCAGCATAACCTGTATTTCCAAATGGAAATTCAGTCACATCCGCATTCTCACTCTGAAATTTACAAAATTATGTGGGGTACCTTGCATAATCGAAGGTTTTTACCAGTTCATCTAATATCCGGTTATTTTTCAGGTCAGGTTCTGTAGCTGCCTAGAAAAGAACAAAGGGGGTGCTAATTCGCTCATACATTTCCAGTATCTCAAATCATCTGCACAAAAATTGCTATGTTGAAAGCAAAACATAAAAACCAAGTATGCATCCTTTTTCCTTAAAACATCTAAGCTGCTAGGGAAATCACCTCTTTTACCAAAAAATCTGAGAAATGTTTTATAAATGTAAGTTTCTTTTATCAAATTATAAAAAGCTATTACTGGCAAACTAATAAACTCTTAACTCCAATTGCCAGAAATTCACTGTTTTATTATGGCTGCAATGGCTTTTTGTAAGGCAAAAGGATATATACTGAAGATGCTAATATTAAGGCACATTCAGGGGTTGGAGGAGAAATTAGAGAGAGAACTTAAAAAGGATAAAACTTCAATTAATGGTGGAACAAACAGATACAGATAACACAAAGGTTTGCGGCATATAAATTATTCTTTTTATAAAAACTGCCTGATATTTATCTTTCTTCTGCTTTTAGTTGCCTTGTATGGTGCCACGCTGATACATACTGTGTTCCATTGAAATAAAACTAATTGTTTGATGTAGACGATACAAAGGCAAAACCAAGTTATTTGCTCCAGACATATTTACAAAGCAGTCTTCAAAACCAGCACCAGGCGTCAGGGGAGACAGGAAGCTGAGACTTCCAACTTTCCATTCTTTGTAGTCCGATTCATACCTTCAGGAGGAGGCAATAAGAGGCAAACACACTTTGCTGGTGCTTATCAAAACCTCTGCTTCAGTTTTTAGTGAAACTTATCATTTTAAGAAGCCTACTAAAATCCAACAAGCTTGAAGCAACAACTAATCCCAATATGGTTTAGGGTAAATATGGCTCCCTGCTATTTACTTTTCCAACAATGGATTTAGAGCCAACATACTGTGCATATATAATACAGACTTCATTTACTACTTAGGAAACATTACTCCCAGATTTGCTACAGTTCCTCAATGCTGAGCACCATTTCATGAGCCATAAGGGCTTGGGTACACTACAGTTATTAGCTAGGCATTCAATTTTAATCTTATATTAAATTTTATTGAGCAGTCACAAGAGGGATGCATCAATTAAAAGCACACAGAATGCTACAACTGTGAGCCAGAGGCTAGATTAGAGCATACAGTGGTGCCCCGCAAGACGAATGCCTCGCAAGACGAAAAACCCACAAGACGAAAGTCTTTGCTCCCCCCTGCCTGCCTTCCCGGGAGAGCGGAAAACGCAGCGCTGCCTTCCCGCTTTCCGCGGAAGGCAGGCAGGGGGGACAAAGACTTTTGCCCCCCACCAGCCTACAGAAGAGGTCCAGGACCTCTTCCGAAGGCGGGCGGGGGCAAAAGTCTTTGTCCCCCCTGCCTGCCTTCCCGGGGGCTTTTAAATCGCCCCGGAACTGTCCGGGGCGATTTAAAAGCCCCCGGACGGCTTTTGAAGGCAGGCGGGGGGGAGCAAAGACTTTTGCCCCCCGCCAGCCTCTTCCGAAGGCGGGCGGGGGGCAAAAGTCTTTGTCCCCCCCTGCCTGCCTTCCGCGGAAAGCGGGAAGGCAGCGCTGTGTTTTCCGCTCTCCCGGGAAGGCAGGCAGGGGGGGAAGCAAAGACTTTCGCCCCCCGCCGGCCTTCAGAAGAGGTCGGGGGACAGACTGTCCCCGGACCTGGTCTGAAGGCGGTTTCCATAGGAACGCATTAATTGATTTTTAATGCATTCCTATGGGAAACCGTGCTTCGCAAGACGAAAAACTCGCAAGACGAAAAGACTTGCGGAACGAATTAATTTCGTCTTGCGAGGCACCACTGTATGACTAGGAACCTGGGAGGTCTGGATGGCCAGAAACTCAGTGGTTAGGCCTGGAAAACTTTGCTTCACAGCCACAGAAACCCATGAAAGATTTTGGGCAGGTCATTCTCCGCCTCAATTGCCCACCTATGAAATGGGTCTTACCCTTATATGGCTGTGGTGAGAGCAATTCTAGGCTAAAGTTTATGTTTTGCAAATTTTAAAATGTTGTATAAATAAGTAACAGTAAAACAGCCAATGTTCAAAACTCCCATTGTTTTAGGTGCATTTTGCCACAGGGAACTTCTTTAGTGCAAGCAGTTTCTGAGCTCTGGGCGCAGTACAGTTTCAGATTAAAACTGCAGAGTGGAAGGAAAGGAGGACCTTTTTCTGCCTCCTCACTTCCAGCTACTCTCTGAAGACTGGAGAAGAGACCCTCTTAAGAATATTAAGGTAAAGGTAAAGGTACCCCTGACCATTAGGTCCAATCGTGACCGACTCTGGGGTTGCGGTGCTCATCTCGCTTTATTGGCCGAGGGAGCCGGCGTACAGCTTCCGGGTCATGTGGCCAGCATGACTAAGCCGCTTCTGGCGAACCAGAGCAGCACACGGAAACGGCGTTTACCTTCCCGCCGGAGCAATACCTATTTATTTACTTGCCCTGTGACGTGCTTTCAAACTGTTAGGTTGGCAGGAGCAGGGACCGATCAACGGGAGCTCACCCCATCACAGGGATTCGAACCGCCAACCTTCTGATCGGCAAGTCCTAGGCTCTGTGGTTTAACCCACAGTGCCACCCGCATCCCATCTTAAGAATATTGGGGGGGGGTTAATTATGAAAAATCAACATAATATTTTAGCTGCAGTTTTCAGCTTCGTATTCTTGGTATAAAAAAGCATGCCTAAACATTCCATTGTTGCGCCTATACCCTCGGTTTAAAGTGCCATTTAGCTCCTAGCTTTCATATCTCAGTTTTTAACACTGAAAACAGCAAACCTTTCTCTGTTTTGGGTGAAGTCATTTGCACCTCAAGGAAATCCCATAAGATCTCAATAATTTAATTGCATGCACATTGTGCTCTACAAATACTTACAAGTGACAGTAGACTATGCTGGAAAGAAAGTTAAGCATTTACCATACGTTGTGCTACTGGCTTGCTCACCATCCAAGTCATACATCGAACAAGGGGGGCGGGTTGTTCCATTTAAGATCCCAAAATGCCTAAATCAGGCACTGATTGAACTAGAAACATTTTCCAATACCTCCAAGTGTTCTCAGTTTGTAGAACTGTAGAGCATTTGCTTCAACAGAAACAGTAGGACAGGAAATAACACTTACCACACAACATGTAGGGCACTGAGTTTTGTAGGACAGGGACTTGCGAATGCAGAGAGAACAATCTGGAGGAAAAACAAACACAGCATAATTAGAACACCAGGCTACTTGGCAGCACTAGAAGTGCTGCAGTTTGATTTTCAGTTGGCAGAACTTAGAGTGTAAATTTCATAATTGGTTTCAATTTCCCTCAGCGTATTAACTTTGTGCTCATCGTTTTAATGGCGAAAAATATTTATCAGAAGAGCAGCTTCACAAAGTAGAGGAAACTATACAATGCAACCTTGCAAGTAGGATGAAACACATTCATAGCTCATAACATACATCTAATGGACAATAATGGACCACATGCAAACAGGAAATGCTACCCCACACTTTGGTCCTGCCAGCTACTTCCTAAGATAAACAAACCATACATTTCAGAACATCCCTGTACAGGTGAACACCTTGGAGTAAATGTACACCAGTTCTTTCTACACAGAATTCTAACTACAGCCAAGACATGTGGATTTAAAAAAACCAAAACAAAACATATTTGATTAAAAAAAATTGATTCAAAACATATTCGATTAAAAACTTTTTTTTAATAAAAACAGAGTGCTCTGCTGGTGCAATCATTAGCCCTGGTGAGAACAAAATTACCTTTGGGTTGGATTAGATGACCCTTGGGGTCTCTTCCAACTCTAGAATTCCAACAAATGCTGTTATAAAGGTTTTGTGGATTGTTAGGTTAGTTGACATTCCCTTGTGTTTTTGAAGGTAAAGATCCAGCAACCCATGTTGGCATGGAAACTTTTGCATCAGGCACCCATGGTCAATGGTAGCATAAGCTTAGGTTTTTTCTTCAGTTTAGCACATGAAACTCACCCCTGTCCTTTAAGTTAGACAGTCAGAAGCCTGTGGCAGAAAAACTTAAATAGCCTACCTTCTGTCACAAATATCAATACTTTGCTTTGGAAAAACCATATTTCTTTCAGCCAGATCCTAGACAGTGTTTTAGGCAACCCCTCCTTTTAGGAAACAAAACCTTTAAGTTCTTGCCCTCAAGGGACAACATTGTTTAATCCAACCATTTGGAATCAACAAATTTATTTATATGCTTCTTATTCCAAATTACAGTATGCTCAAATCAGCTTACAAGAACAGTAAATATACAGCCCCAACCAATAAATGAATGATATAGTTATGCTAGCAAGCTAACAAATATTACAATTAGAGCTACCCTGAATGTATGAAAAACTTTTCTTTCACAAGAATTAAAATATCCACATTCAACTGAACAATTTTTCACTAATGAATCCAAATCACAAAGGGATCTGCAGCAGAAAAGGCTTTTAAGTATCAAAAAGGTTACATTTTAAACCAATTAATTTCCATCACAGAAGCATTATTAAAATAAGGCTGGGGAAACTGGAAGTTGTTCATCTTTATCAACGTAAGAAAAGCAAAAAACAAGCTCACAGAAAAATCCAATACCAAGGAAGTTCACCAGTTCTCACAAACAAGAAGAGGAAGAAGAAGAGTTTGGATTTGATATCCCGCCTTTCACTCCCCTTCAGGAGTCTCAAAGCGGCTAACATTCTCCTTTCCCTTCCTCCCCCACAACAAACACTCTGTGAGGTGAGTGGGGCTGAGAGACTTCAGAGAAGTGTGACTGGCCCAAGGTCACCCAGCAGCTGCATGTGGAGGAGCGGAGACTCGAATCCGGTTCCCCAGATTACAAGACTACCGCTCTTAACCACTACACCACACTGGCTCTCTGATGAGACGAGGAGGAGCTCATGATGGAGGATCCCTTGAGCCTTGATGATGCCCTAGATGAGAGCTTGGATACAAGGTTGCCCAGCTGAGAGATGGGCAAACAGTAACTGAACAGCCCATCTCTCAGCTGGGCAACCTTGTATCCAAGCTCTCATCTAGGGCATCATCAAGGCTCAAGGGATCCTCCATCATGAGCTCCTCCCCGTCTCATCAGCGAGCCCATAAACCTTTACTACCAATAATTCTTCCCATAACAAATTGAGTGGGGTTTCTCTCTAGGCTCGTTTAGCAACAGGAGGCTATGTAACTAGAATCAGTCAGTTCCCACCCTCCAGGCCATGTGGAGATGAGACAATCAAAGAAGCAGCAACCAGGTCTTGCAGAACTCACATCAAACCACTATACCACATTAAGATGTGTTTTGAATAAGTGACAAAGTCCTTGTTCACTATAGCACTGGTGTTGACGCAAGTTTAAAATTAGTAACTAATCCATTTACATCACCTTTTATGATGAATACTAAGAAGCACTGGAGCCATTAACAAAGTTCCTGTTCAACGTCTACCCTGTCAATCAATTAAGTAGTCGACACAATTAATGATACATAATTCAAAATGCCATATATGAAAATCCATACTGGAAGGGAAGCTTTGGAGCTGCATGAATATGGATCAGCTTAATTGGTCTGTCTTGCAATCCCTTGAGCACCAAGACATTTTAGAACGTGAAAGGACTGGTTGATGCTATGTTCAATATTAATGTCCCGGAGGAGCTGGAACACACTCAGAGATAAACACTGAAGCTGAACCAAAAGAACAGTCTTCAGCACTACACCTCATTTATATTTGCGGTGACACTGCAGTAGATCTCTGCCTGAAGAACTGTACCTACAAAACTAATTACAGCACTCAACTGAATCGGCAAGTCAGAAAAGCCAACTACTGTCCAGCCCAGTCTCAGGAATATCCAACTACATTAAACACCAGAGAAAGGAAACCAGGACAAGGGACTCCAAGCTGTTCAACAGAGTCAGAACTATACCACTATGCCAGCAATGTTTTGATAAAATCTTAGCTATAGCCTTTTTTATTATTTTTACAAAGGTGGATGAAGCTCTCTAAACGATATGATCTTCATAGTGCCACTATACAGATCTATGGCATATTCAGAATGTTGTCTACAGTTGCAGTCATCCCATCTCAAAAAGGGTTTCATAAGAACAGCAGCAGCTGCAGGAAACTACAGCTGAAAAGAGCATGAGTGAATATTTTTCCTATAAAGAAATACTAAAGAGGCAGAAACTTCTTTGTTCAGAGAAACACATCTAGGAGACCTAACAGAAGCTCATAAGGTTATGAATGATGAAAACAGAGTAAATGGCTACATTTTCTCACATTATGCTAGCTTTCAGGATCAGTTGTTTACTGAATGAAGGATGCTCCCAGGTGGAAGTTTATTGTGGAATTGGTGTTAAAAATGCACAGAAGGGTCTTTTTTGCACTGTCCACAAGACATTGCCATCATCAAAATGCCAGCCTGTCCTTTTTTCTTTTTACAAAAACCCCTACACACATTTAAGTTTCTATCTTACCACAGAAAATCTGGAAAGTAAACTTGTCATGTATCTGCAGTCACTTGTGATGGGGAAGCACATTAGCACAATTGTTAGGTACGTAGCTTGTGGGACATATGACAATATTTTTGTGGCTGGTCCTTATTGACACACCCCTACTTCCATTTGCTCCTCACATGAGAATAACCAAACCATTTTGTTTCTGGCTGCTCACAATGCTAAAGGAAAAACACTTATTTCCTCTGATAGATGCATGCAGAAGGCATGCTGGTTTTCAAAGGAGTGAGTCACTCAAGATCTCTGCAAAGGAAATGTGAGCGATTACCTTGGAAACTAATCAGAGTACCTACAGCAGGCTTTAAAATAATAATGTGGAGGTCTTCTACAAGACCTGTTGATCACTATTGCAAGCCTTGTACCTTAGGTAAATAAAGCTCTTGACATCAGTATTGCAAGATTAACAACAAATAGAAATGACTATTTTGCATATCCCTCCACCCACAATGGGACGCAGGTGGCACTGTGGGTTAAAGCCTCAGCGCCTAGGACTTGCCGATCGAAAGGTCGGCGGTTCGAATCCCTGCGGCGGGGTGCGCTCCCGCTGCTCGGTCCCAGCACCTGCCAACCTAGCAGTTCGAAAGCACCTCCGGGTGCAAGTAGATAAATAGGGACCACTTACCAGCGGGAAGGTAAACGGCGTTTCCGTGTGCGGCTCTGGCTCGCCAGATGCAGCTTTGTCACACTGGCCACGTGACCCGGAAGTGTCTCCGGACAGCGCTGGCCCCTGGCCTCTTGAGTGAGATGGGCGCACAACCCCAGAGTCTGTCAAGACTGGCCCGTACGGGCAGGGGTACCTTTACCTTTACCTTTTACCACCCACAAGCCTTCATTTTGCTCACTGAGAAACCTGATAGCTAAGGTTGGTAATGTTCACTTCTGCACACTTCCTGAAGAATTCGGTTTTTTAAAAAGGTATTCATGCAAAGCTCCAAAAAGATCTACATGCAAACCAAGAACATAAAACAGTAGTGCAGAAGACAGAAGCGGAGTAATTGAGGGGAGGGGCTGAAAAAACACAGCTGAATACTGCAGGTCAGCTAACCATGGCATATGGTCCATAGCATGCAAATCTCATGTTTTAAAAGGTAAATCCACTTCTGATAAACATCAAACAAAAGAAGAAAAAGGAAGTCATGCTTGCAAGCTGCGCATTGCAAACAAGCTAAACCAGAAGACCTAAGGTGGGAAAAACATATTGCTATTTCCAAGTCACTTTGAGTATCGAATAATCTGATTGTATCATACTACTGTAATTAATGATACAACTATTCTAAAATCGATTAAAACAAGACCGGACCACAAATAGTTTTGTTTAGCAGCCCCACACATCTTTTTGCTCCATAAATAGTTTAGACCCTTATATTTCTAATGTTTGCTGTGATAGAAAGCTGCCTTAAACAGAGTCAGATCATTGGTCCATCTAGCTGAGTACTGTCTACTCTCAATGGCAGTAGCTCTCCAGGATTTCAGACACGGTTCTCTCCCAGCCCAACCCGGAGATTCCAGAAACTGAACCATGGAGCTTTTGCATACATAACAGACACTCTGAGCTAGGACTGCTTCCTTACCATCTTCATTATGACAGCCATATATGACTTTCATGTCTTCCATAGGCCCAGGGCAAGTGCTATGTTTTGTGGTGAAGGACCTTGAGAACAAATGAGAACTTACATCCTGACCATCCATGAGAACTCATACTGAGAGAATGGCCTCTGCCGCCCTCTCTCCACCCCCAAATGCACTACTGCCTTTGACAGCTGTCTGAGCCTCCTCCTGGCATCCACGTTTTTACATATGGAAGAGTTTTTAATATTTTTTAATTATTATAATTGTCTTTTATACATGAAATTGGGTATTTTAAAAAAATTATGAAGTCACTTCAATATATTTTATGGGCAGTGACTCATATATGGAATTAAACAAATAAAAAAAATAAAACAAGCATATCCCAAACTTTAAGAGTCCTGGACCTTAGCTATGGTCCAACGGCCATATCACTAAGCACACTTATTCAGAAATAAGTGCTACTTGCTTCCAAGTAAATATGCTTAGGATCAAGTTAGAGGTCAGGTCAGCACCACCAGGTTGTATTGTACTGGTTGCCTTGCACTCAGGGCACTGTAGCATAATAGGTTGCAAGCAACCAAGAACCTCCTATTTAAAGCAGACAGCAAGAGCCACTTATGACGAGCATAACAGAACTATAATGAAACCTGGTGAATCAACAAGTCTGCCATCAATTTCTGTAAATTACAGACTCCCAATACCACCCTACCCTAAAGATTTAAATTTCTAGTTTATGTATGTTAGCACTCACATATTGGATTTTAAAAATTCAAAAATAACTAAGCACTGATATAAAACATTACATTAACAGGAAACAAAAATGAAATAAATAACTTGTATACTTACAATTATGTGAACACTGAGGAATGATCATTGCAATATTGAAGTAGTCAAAACATATTCCACAACGCAACAAGTTATCCACTTCCTGAAATGGGATTTTAAAAGTTTGTTTATAAAGATCTGGCAAAATGAACAGTTCAGATTACATTTCAAAAGTAAAGTTTCTCATTTGGAGAAACTATTTACTGAGAAAGAATAGCTGGATAAAATTACTGCCACAATTACATAATAGAGGCAACATAATAACTTACTGACAAAATATAATCATTATGATTTATTGTGCTTAAAATTGTTTAAGCTGGTACTCAACTAAGTTTTACTCAGCGTAGTCCTATTGAAATTAATGAACATGACTAAGTTATGTCCTTTAGTTTCAGTAGGCCTACACAGATGAAAACTTAGTTGACCACCTTAAGTACTGTTGTTGTTTAGTCGTTTAGTCGTGTCCGACTCTTCGTGACCCCATGGACCAGAGCACGCCAGGCATTCCTGTCTTCCATTGCCTCCCACAGTTTGGTCAGACTCATGTTTGTAGCTTCGAGAACACTGTCCAACCATCTCGTCCTCTGTCGTCCCCTTCTTCTTGTGCCCTCAATCTTTCCCAACATCAGGGTCTTTTCCAGGGAGTCTTCTCTTCTCATGAGGTGGCCAAAGTATTGGAGCCTCAGCTTCACAATCTGTCCTTCCAGTGAGCACTCAGGGCTGGTCTCCTTAAGAATGGATACATTTGATCTTCTTGCAGTCCATGGGACTCTCAAGAGACTCCTCCAGCACCATAATTCAAAAGCATCAATTCTTCGGCGATCAGCCTTCTTTATGGTCCAGCTCTCACTTCCATACATCACTACTGGGAAGATCATGGCTTTAACTATAAGTACTGTACAAACTTCAAAAATAAAAGCAGGCGCTGCCCAGAAGCTTACAAGCAGCGTTCAAAAAAATTCTAAATCAGTATTTTGACAATCAGTATTTTGACAATACTTTTAGCCTACTAAAGATATTGCCCCATTGTCATGGCTATCTTTGTTTTTTATTTGATTTCTGCTCTGTGGGTAGAAACACCCACAGGCGGTTTATCAGGGGCCAAGCCTGGAACAATTTTAATCCTTTTTGAGAAATGATACCAAGTTACCCTGTGTAAACAAGACACAGATGTTCTTCCCCGACACATTATTTTTAAAACAATGTAGATGTGGCAACCACCTTTTCCACATTTATCATGGCAGATGAACAAAACACACTAAAAGAAAGCACATGCATACAATGATTCACACAGACACACAGAGACACGAGTGAGGTGCAAGTCTCCTTTGTGACAGCTTCAGTACAGTTTTTTATAGAGCTTCAGGGTGAAGCTAAATTCTTTAAAAGGGCAAAGAATTCAATGTCACAAATGTTCCAGGTGCACTAGCGTATCAGCTTGCCTGAGGAAACAATCCTCGCTCCCCCTGCATGCTGTTCTGGGGGTTCACCCAACACTCAGAGGGATGGGGGGGAGCCCTGTTTCAGAGGTGCAAGTGTAAGGTGAATCCTGCCCAGTGTAGGAAAAAATGCAACTATTTATTAGCCACCTCTAGCCCTGGAAGTTTAGTAAAATAAGAAGCCTGAATTTATGAGAAAGTTGCATTTTGTTGCAGGTCCCACTTGCAGTTAATATTAACAGCTGCATCTAGCACCATTTCAGGATTTAGACTTCATCGTTAAGAGCACTTTATCAATGTGGCTAGCAAATACATAGGCTATATATAGGTGTGCATGCACACCTGCATATATCACCACCCGCCAAGCAGGGCCAGATTTAGGTTTGATGAGGCCCTAGGCTACTGAAAGTATTGGGGCCCTTTATAGTCCAGCTGTCCTGTGTTTTTGTGTGCTGAATATATGCTATATGGTAATTTATGGACCTAATAGATATCTAAAGCCATTACTTACATCATAGGAGCCTGCACAACACAAGACACTGTTGCTGTATGTAGGTTTTATTTTATTTGTTCTTTATCTTATATTTTGGAAATGTACATCCAGGTTTCTTTCCTTTACATTTTTTGGGGGCCCTAAACTATAGCTTATTTGGCTTATACAATCCGGCATAACTACCCAAGAGCGGCAGAGGATTTGAGGACCTCAGACAGCAACCTTTCAAGAGAGATGCGCTTTAAAGTGGAAGCTTTAAGTGTGGCCCCCTCTGCCGCCGCCCCAGAGAAGCTTCACCTCCAAGGCGAGCCTTTCGAGAAGCGACCTGGAGGCCCCAGCTTCCAAAGAAACCTGGATTTTGCTCCACCCACGGGGCTGCGGACGGCTCTTCCGCGGCAGGCACTCCGCACATGCTCAGAAGCGCTCTTGGGCATTTCTTGCCTCGCTCGCCATAGGGATAAGGGCCCCTCCGGCCTCGCAGGCAGGATCTTCCCCGCCGCTTGCTGGCCCCTTACTTACTTTCAGCGCCTGGAGAGGCTGAGGCCACGGAGACTCAGCCGCCGGGACAGACATGATTCCCCCGCCGGTGCCTGAACTCCGCCCTCCTCGCCTCCCAAACTCCGAATCACCCGCGCTCTCCGCCTTCCGGAGCGCGCGGCACGCCACGCACTCGTATCCGGCGCCGAGGCTCATGGGTAATGTAGTTTCTTAAAGCAGCGGAGGGGGCAAATCGCGCTCCATGCTAATTCCCTTGCAGCGGGGCAGAAGCAACAAGGTCCCGGTAGCGGTTATGGAAGGCAGGGCGATTGACTCCGCTTACTACGCCACTGTTCGCTAGTGGAGCAGGCAGGCTGATGATGAGCGTGTTTGGGGAATGAATTTCCTGCCAGGTCAGCCTGCAGCCACCTGGTTTCCCACCTGGAAGAGATGTGGGGACTTAAGAGTCTTGTATTCAAGGGCTTACTGTACATAGACGTGTGTATGCTAATAATAATAATAATAATAATAATTTATTTATTTATACCCCCAGCCACTCTACAGTCATACCTCGGGTTACAGGCGCTTCAGGTTGCGCGTTTTCGGGTTGCACACTGCGCCAAACATGGAAGTACCTGAACGGGTTACTTCCGGGTTTCAGCGCTCGCACATGCGCAGAAACACTAAATCGCACATGCGCAGAAGCGCCGAATTGTCACCCGCACGTGCGCAGATGCAGCGCTCTGCGGGTTGCAAACATGCCTCCCACACGGATCATGTTCACAACCCGAGTATCCACTGTATTCATAGTAAGGGAACAGAGGTGGCTTCCAGTTCTGCTTGATTTCCTGTTGGAAACATAGGGATCTGCCTTGTGAAAAGCTAGAGCCAAACTTTTTCGGGCCACCCCCCCCACTTGGTTCTGTAAACTCATTCCCAGTCCCCACCCCACCACCCCAAACTTACCTACAAAAGAAGTACTGTATCCAGAATAGCGGCTTGCGTGACCCACTTAGGAAGATAATAACAAGACAATTCAAAGCATCGTCAATTTATTCGCACATTTATTCCAAATCCAAATAAAACTAGTCAGCTTCATTAAATCAACAAAACTGATGAACGTGATCCAGAGATACCAGCTTTACAAAGACTTTGATATAAGGTTACAAGGTTTTTTTCAATGACTCCAGGGACACTTTTCAACTTGCTACTAAATAGAAGGATTTTGTCAGGGGACTGATTTGTAAACCCGGGGACTGTTCCCGGGAAACAGCGATGTCTGGTAACCTTAGTTTGATAGCCATTTACAGCTCTGGCGCCTCCTTAGGCAATCCTGCTGCCCACTTTGGGAAACGCTGAGCTATTGATCCATTGATCCGTCTGGCTGGCTCAGCACTGACTGGGAGCTCAGCACTGACTGGGAGACGCTCTCCAGGGTTTCTCTGGAGAGCTCCTCCCAGTCACAGCCTCCTATATACAGTACACAGGTGACGAACCTGTGATCCTTGTGGTATTGTTTCACTCCAGCTCCCATTGGACCCAGCCACTATGCTGAATGGTCAAGGATGATGATACATCTGGAGCATGCCCGGAGCTGTTATAGGGAATTGTTATTATTATTATTTTCCCAGCCACTCTGGGCAGCTCCCAACAGAGGACTAAAAACAGAATAAAATTTCAAATATTAAAAACTTCCCTAAATAGGCCTGCCTTCAGATGTCTTCCAAAAGTCAGATAGTTGTTTATTTCCTTGACATCTGATGGGAGGGCGTTTCACAGGGCGGGCACCACTACCAAAAAGGCCCTCTGCCTGGTTCCCTGTAACCTCACTTCTCATAGTGAGGGAGGCGCCAGAAGGCCCTCGGCGCTGGACCTCAGTGTCCGGGCTGAACGATGGGGGTGGAGATGCTCCTTCAGGTATACTGAGCCAAGGCCATTTAGGGCTTTAAAGGTCAGCACCAACACTTTGAATTGTGCTCAGAAATCACACACAAAGCTGCCTGGAAGCCTTTGGGCATGAAGGTCTGTATCCCAGATGATGAGAGCAGTGACTCAGCAATGATGAGAAACATCTATATATGCTTGAAAGCACTCTCTTTTGACCCTACTATAAGGCAATGCAGCCCACCAGAGGTGGCTGGTTTGGGAGTACCATTGAAGGACAGGCACTTGTAAATTATTTAAAGTTTTACAACCATTGCAGGAGCAGAAAAGGGGAGGGGATGCTGAACTGGGAGTTCTTCATGAGATACCAAAATGGGTTTCCGTAAGACTGCAGAATAGAGCTTTATGGTGATGAAAACAGCTGTGGAACTTCAGAGTTCTGCAGTAGCATAGAACTCCCCATTTCCATAAAATTTCATCAAATACAAGTGTTCAATAGTCTCTACCCCTATATTTGCTTGTGCTTTTTCATATATATAAAAAAGCGTGCAAAATATATTATTCAATACGTACTGTCTTCTCGTCTTTAACATTGTTTACTGTTTATGATTGCTTATAATTCTACAGAGAGTGGTGAAAGTGACCTTGTTCAGTTTCCAGTTTTAAGTGGTGTATTTTTCTTCACTGGGTCTATTTCACCAAATTGTTTCTAAATAAGTATTCCACCTTTGCTGACTCATCCACATCCTGCCATACATCTTTGGGAGTTCCGTTAAATGTTCTTGTTAGAAAGTCATGTTGACACTGTGAAGGTGAAGCAGACATGAAAACAATACCTGATGAGAGCACTGTTGAGGTTAGGAAGGAGATATGAAATAGGAGTGAGAAACTGGAACATTCCCCCAGAGAGTGGCTAGCAGATGCCATACACTAAGGGCCAGGCCTTGAACCAGAACTAATTGCTCAGATCGTGTAAGATTCTATTAATGCCTCAGCACTTGTGTACTCAGAATATACCGCATGCTTCTTTCATTTTCTATGTCTGTCTGGAAACTTTAAACACTTTTACATAACAATATTAGTTTAAATTCAAAGTGCAACAGCCGATAAAAATGAAGCCAATTAATGGTTTTTCACTCTGCTTATTGGACACTGCCTGTCAACGCAATTTGCAAAAAAGGCCCTTGAAAGGTTTTATTTAAAAGGATGTCGTTTATCACTTCAACTTCAATTTTATTTCTCTGTTGGCTGGTACTTTTAAGAGATGTCAGGACAGATCTGAAAATACAGTCTAAACTATCTCTCAGCGGCAAGAAGACAAAGAAACCATTTGTATTGAATTATGTCACAGTTTCTCTGTGTTTGATTTAACTGGACTGAAGAAAGCCACAGAGACTGTGTGTCTAGGGAGACTCAGGATGCAATGGAGCCTGGATGCAAAGACTATACGCTGTATAAAGCCACACACACAAAGGCAAGGAGTAAGAAGACTTTCTGAAACTCTCCATTGAGGCCAAGTATAGGACTTCTGCTTGCTCTGGGTCAATGGGGCAGAATTAGCTGACCAATAGCACACAACACGTTCCAAAGGTACAAAAATTGTTGAATAAGATGCATCTTACATAGCCCAATGGCCATAGTACCTATAATGCATTTGTAAAGCAGGGCTTGCATTTTATCTGTTTTGGAACTTCTAAACACTCTAATCAATAGGTCAGTAACTGCTGCTTACTGGAATCATATATCAAAATCCACTTCTTACTTCCATTTTTCTCCTGTCCAGGGCCTATTCTTTCTACAAAAGCAACATCAGTCTGCAGTTTGATTTGGCTGAGATTTTTTTACACAAAGAGTCACTAGGACTTGGGTGGCTTATCTATTACCCTCCCGACAGGGCCAGCCCAATAAATTTTGTCACCTGAGACGAACCACATAATCCTCTCGAACCATGCAACCTGACTAGGATATTTTCCACATTTGTACAGCACCAAGCACTCACAAGCAATAATGATGATGATGATGATGATGATGATGGTTTTGAATTCCTACAGCACTGAGCCCCTGGGGACTTATCCCCTGCAGGTTTACGGCTAAGGCAAAGCACTTCCAGTTATTTGATTAATACGTTGTGGTAAATCTCGTATCTGCCACAAATTCATTAGAGTAACTGGAGAGGACACAATGACCAAAAGATTACATCTAGCAGGTGATGCAGGGAAAAGGTCTCTGTAAAGTTCAGCCATTTCTTGTAAATAAGATTTTGTAATTTACACTTCCATGAGTTCTTGGCTGCATCATTTTTAATCTGAAAATGCTTTTTTCATTTTGCCAGGGCATGACAGCAACAACCCAGCAGGTCACCCAGTTCAGCAGTTAGGAGATAACAGTATATCCATTCTTTAGATAAGCAGGAGTCTTATTATAGGGATATGACCTGACATGCCTTATCCACAACATAGCTTTAAAATAGTGTTCTTTTAAAACAAATTAAGTGCAAACTACATTTTTCCAAACTTCCCTTTTATAACTGTTGTTGAATTCCAAAGGACTTTCCCCAGGTCATTCATGTATATAGTGTGCCATTTGATGAATTCAGTTAGACATGTTGTATTTCAACTAAGAGCACCCCAGCAGAACAGATGCTTAATCATAATGGGAATCTGAATATTTGCATAACTAAAATGTAGGTACTGTGGGTTTTTATAAACAGTAATATCTCCATCCCGCCCACCCTCTAGGGCAGATACTTCTGGTAAGGTGTGATCTTCAGGAAATCGCCCTGCTTTCTAGGCTCCCAACATACTATACAGTTTACACTAAAAGGTAAAGGTAAAGGACCCCTGACAGTTAAGTCCAGTCGCAGACGACTCTGGGGTTGCAGGCTGAGGGAGCCGGCGTTTGTCCGCAGACAGCTTCCAGTTCATGTGGCCAACATGACTAAGCCGCTTCTGGCGCAACGGAACACCAAAACCAGAGCAGCGCACGGAAACATCGTTTACCTTCCCGATGGAGCGGTACCTATTTATCTACTGGCACTTTGGGGGGGCGTGCTTTCAAACTTCTGGGTTGGCAGGAGCTGGGACCGAGCAACAGGAGCTCACCCCATCACGGGGATTCGAACCGCCGACCTTCCGATCGGCAGGCCCAAGTGGCTCAGTGGTTTAGACCACAACGTCACCCTTCTACGGTTTACACTACTAACATACAAATGGAAGTTTTTCTATCCTGCAAGAGACTCTCATCTGTGAGTAGTTCTGAGTAAACGTTGGCAGAATAAATTTCAGAAAGGAGGGGTTTGGGGGGTGGCAGCTGGGGTGGGTGTGTTTCTGTAGCATTCATTGTACCGCAAGTTTCTGTGAAATGACAGTGTTGTGAATGATATTCAGGAATAAGGACTATCCCTCATTATAAAAGAAAGTTGCATACGTTGGCAACCACACTGCATCTTTCGTTATTTCCTAACATTTATACACAGCTTGATTGTAATTCATGTTTAGTGAATTGCGCATCAATTTGAGGCGGATTTCATTCTTTTAGCAAACTACCAGTTATTGCAGCCACAGGATGCTTGGAGATGTGTTGCCTTTCTTAGTTAATATATTGCTGCAGGCAAGTACGGTAACTTGTTGAGGAAGGAGGCAATAAATATCAAATCTGAAATATGGAGGTAGCAATAATAATAACGTATCTAACAGAACTTTGGCTGAATATAATTTATGTGAAGTGCTTTGAACATGCTGAAACTCTTCTGTATTATTTCTTCGCCCTCTTCCATTCATCTTGTTGTTTTGGTTTTGGTTTTACTTTCCAAATATACCATTCAATCCATATAAATAAGTCCAATTACAGTAGGATTTCCCACCCAGCTCAATTTATAGACAGTTGTACAAAACCACAGCTTACCTTTCACAGTATGTACTTCTTTGTAGGCTTTGGGGGATTCTGCTATCAACCAGGCATCTGCAGATAGTTTATTAAACTCGCACTTATATTCCCCTCCAGGGTGCAGAGGGAACTACAAACATGCGGTTATTATTTATAGCAGCTTCACACTCTGGATGTGTTCCCATCAAATGGGAGAGCAAATTTTTACAGCACTTCTAATGACATTTCCAACATATCCTGTAAACCTTAAATCGATTACAGTGGCAACTGCAGGACAAGAAAGAAAGAAATCCTGACATTCTGACAATCCACCTTCCTTGTGACCTTAGCAATGTTATCTGCTCAGTGTTTTTCCATTCCCTTTATTCTGAATGGTACAGAAGCAATTTTCACCATCTTGGCACAGACTCGCCTGCTTTTCTGAATCACATTCAGGGACTTCTAAGGTCATCTTAAGCTGCCATTCAGTTTATTTCCAAATGCATCATAATGTTATATACAGGCTGAACATCCACCACAGGCTGTTCCTTCGTTCCCAATTGTTTCTGCCTGGTAAACTGCTGTGGTGCCCCCAAGGTTTAAAGGGCACACCAGTTTGAAGAACACAAGCCTACTGTGTTGTTAATAGGCATTGCACTTGGGCCAAAATGGCTCTGTATAGCTAATAGCAATAATTGCCCCAGACCGTTGCCTTCTGAGCACCTCTCTTAGTCTTAATTGTTGTGCCATTACAGTCAGAATCCACCCTGCCATTAAGCATTTAGCATACTTTGCTTTTATTAGACATTGTACACAGTGTACTTGTTCATACAGAACTTGTGTGTTCTGTATGAATGGCCAGCAGATCCATAAGGCAAGACACACGGTGTCCACTCAGCAGTCATGGTGAAAACTAAAAAGGAGCATTACTCTTCTGACACATACGAAGGCATAAACAGTATGGTAATGAGTCTACACCATGTGTCGTAGAGCGCTGGAAACAAGGATTGTAAGCCCAGATCCTAGGCTCTCTCACCAAGGTGTAACCTATTGCATTCAGAAAAGGCTACCTAATTCTGCCTAAACTTGCCCTTGGTCACCTCCCTCACCTGGCTGGTGGGATTGCATAAAAGCAAGGGTACATTCAGAATGAACAACGGACAGAGGTTTGTGTAGGGGTCAAGGGGACTGCTGTTAGGAAAAATACATTCTTGGTAGGTGGGAGAGCTTTGTAAGGATTCCAGGGAGGATGAGTGAGGTAGGAAAAGGGCACGTGGATGGACAGGAGAAGCACAGAGAGGTGGAGGGGCATTTTAGAGGTGAAGAAACAGGGCAGACCAGTGTTGGCGTAATTTGGAAAAATGGGTGAATTTGCACTAAGTGCTTGGACCATGTCTTGAGGAGCCCACCTGCCTTGTCTGGATTTTGTTTAGAGAAAGACCCAGCTGCACAGGAAACAGCCCAAGGCTTGAAGGACGACTCTCTCCCTCCCTTCCTTTCTCTAAGAAATGTGTGTACGTGCAGTGGCAGGTATAAAGCCAAGGTTGGCTTCAGCAGCATTGGCGAGAAGTATTCACTGAGAGTAAGGTTTTTGCTCAGTGCAAGGTATCTGTGGCGAAGCTGACAGTTACATGCTATATGGTTTAGTATAGCATGGTGAGCTAGCATGGTAAAGTGCTAGTGGATCTCTCTGTATGCTTGTCTCTTTACAAGGTTTATTTCTAAGACCAGATAATTTCATTACTGTAGATTAGTTTGTGATATACCAGCATCTCCTAAAGTTTATGTCGCTAGTGTGCTTATGCTCCTCTTGTGCCATGAGGCAACACCTACTTTGAACTGAGCTGAGTGGGAAAGGGGGTGTCTTAACTGGGGACTCTGAAAAAGGGTGACTACTGGAAAGCAGGAAAACCCTGATGTGCTTGAAGTCTCTTGAGAGCCAGTGTGGTGTAGTGGTTAAGAGTGGTGGACTCGTAATCTGGTGAACCGGGTTCAATTCCCTGCTCCTCCACATGCAGCTGCTGGGTGACCTTGGGCTAGTCACACTTCTCTGAAGTCTCTCAGCCCGACTCACCTCACAGAGTGTTTGTTGTGGGGGAGGAAGGGAAAGCAGATTGTTAGCCGCTTTGAGACTCCTTAGGGTAGTGATAAAGCGGGATATCAAGACCAAACTACTACTCTACTCTGCTGGAGTTGTGCATACTCTTGCTGATCACAACAGTCGAAGTGTAGTGTAGTATCAACAATGGATGGTGGACCCAAATCTAACACATCTAACAACCTGAAGGCCTGCACAACAGAGGAGGAGTTGAATATTTGGGGAGGTTAAGGGGTGGGTCACATTGGGAAAAGAGAGAGAACCACGAAGAACTGTACATCTTGATCATGCTCCACATATGCGCTTGCCTGCTCACCACAAGTGAGCATGTCTTTTGATCTGGTGAGGGCAGCATCAGGAAGCATTGGTGTACTTCTCCTGAGCATGCAGAAAAGGGCAGACTTCTGAGATGCTTGGAGAGCATCTCTGCTGCTTTTGGAGTATTTCTGGGATTCCCCCAGCACCCAGCGGAGACCTGGAGAGGAAGGAATCCCCAGCCACCACCACTGCTTTGAGCATGAGCTTGTGTCTTATAAGATTCTGCCACTCCTTCCCATATAAATAGAATGTGTTTTTAAGAGAATATGTTTTTGGTTGAAATAAATATTACCATATTAAAATAAATGTGGATTTTTGTGCCATATCATATTGAAACAGTTTTCATTTTCATTCAGAATGTGTTCTTGCATTCACACTAAGAATTTAATTTTAGATAATATGACCTTCAGTGATTAACTTCTTTTCTATGGAAAATATCTCTCTTCAGTGCTGCATTTCTGAATATAAATTTTGGTGTTTTTGCTGTGAAATTGATTAATGTTTTTAGCATTTCCTTGCATTTCCCAGAATATAGCAAGCCTTCTGTTCCTTTCTTCCCCTATACTGCACCAAAACAGCAATAACAAAAAAAGCAAAGTATTAACATTTACCCTGCAGGTAGATAGGTAAAGTGACAAGATGCTACCAGCAGTAAAATCCACATCTTTCATAAGAGAGCCTATTGGACACATTTGTGAAACAGAAATGATTGCATAAGATAAGTAATCTCTTTTTACATCAGTGGGTGTTCCAGAGATCTTATAAACTACAGATTCTAGGAGGAAGTGGGGGAGAATAATACTAAAATTCAATAGCCCAGCCTTTAATCTGTAGTTCTCCCTCTCTATTTTGTAATATTTACCCTTCATTATAGCCATTCTACAAGGCAAATAGCATAATCTCATTTTGAATGCTGTATGATATGAATCATTGGTTTGCAATTAAGTTCTGTCATCTAGAAACTGTCACGTGAATTGTATTACTATAGAAACTATTTTTTGCATGTCTAAGCAGCGTCAAAGTGCAGGATTCATATTCCTGTTGATAATCTTGCATCATGTTGTAAGTTTGGGGAGGTTAGCCTGTATGATGCCTGAGTCTTTTCTAATTTCTGGGTTCCTGGATCAACAAGGGCTAAAATCTAATGGTGGATTCAGTTGGTGAAGTGGCCAGGCCAGCTTCTTGGTGATTTAATGGCCTAAGCATGGCCCTTAGTTGTTGGTATCTGTCTTGAGAGACAATGGAGAGCTCCGCCGGGGTGAAGTCAAACTAGTGGAGAATCACAGCGCCTGCTGTGGCCGCAGAGAGCGGTAACTCATAACTGTTGCCTCTCGTGTTGCTTTTGTTGCGTAAGCAGCACAGAAGTGACCTCTCCAGGGCACAAGCCTGGGCAGTGTGTATAGAGGTCCTGGGCTGCCCAAATGTCAAGACCCCCTCTTGGCCTCACTGGTGTGGTCCAAAGGAAAGCAGAGCAATACATTTGGCACCAGCTTGGCTGCAGGAGTTGCCAGAAGGAGGTGCCTTCATCATCCAACCATCTTAGGGGCTTGACTCCAGATTTGTGTAGGGTTTACTTTAAGAACCACTGAGTAGTGGCCACAGAATGCTAAGTGTCTGTTGCAGGGCTTGGAGTTGAATGGAAGGGGTGTGACTGGATGGGTAGAGCGTCCACTCTGCACTGCAACATTTTGTTCCAGGCTTTTTTCTTTTTTGTGTGAATGCTTGTATACACTTTGAAGTAATGCATTGCTATAAATTGCCTTAAACCTGAACTACACAGTAATTATTTTACAGCTTCATTTTAAAAGGGCACAATGCTCAAACTTACAGTCGCTGTTTACTAGTGGTTTAGTCCTAGATGTGCCCATACAACTTCACCCTTATCTGGGAGTAAGTCCCATTGACGTCAGTAGAGCTTCCTTCTGAGTAAGCATGTGCAGGATTCCATTGCAAGTTATTACTCAAACACCCAACAGCAGTTAAGTGCTGTTTGCCTTAGGCTGTTTTGTATAAGATGGTGCAGACAGTTTCTATCAGCATTTATTATAAACGTTGACAGTTAAGATTAATTCACATACTACAAATGGCCTGCAAGAAACCAGCTCCTTCCGAGTTATCAGTACAGTGGTGGTGTACCTTGTAGACAGACGCCTGGAGGAAGTGTCAGATCTTATAAACAACATCGTCTAGACACACATGTTGGAGGTGCTAATGATCATTTAGGCAACTTAAATTTTGGCTCAAGATAATTCACGATGTCACAGAGCACAGGATTTTCCAGAAGCACAGAAAAGTTCCAGATAGCTTATTGTATGAGGAGCAAATCTGATAATGGACAAAAATGGGTGTAAACAATTTCAATGAACTAAAAATAAATAAATGTTACCATATGAGAAGCAAGGCTGCCAGGAAAATTATGGAGTTGTTGTTGTGTGTTTTTTTAATGGATTCTATTGATAAGCCAACTGGTTTCTTTGTGCCCAGTAATAAACTGTATTCAATTACATATGTAGCTAGCCCAAGACATTTTGCCGCCTGATGCAGAGCCTAACGGCAGAGCCAGCCCTACCATTATGTAGAGTAAGGTGGCTGCCTCAGCTGGCAAATGCTAGGAGAACAGCACTAAGATGTTGAGAGGACAGAGTGGTGTGTACCACATGGCCTGCCCTATGCCAGCCTACTTCTCTCAAGTGCACTGCATGTGGCTATCCCATCTCCGGCGTGGAAATAATTTTAATTGCTGGTGATCTTAAAACACATGCCATGGTAGGGGAAGCCATCTTGACCTTTAATTCAAGCAGCAAAATTCCTTGATCCAGCCCTGCCAAATGGCTTCCCTTCCCCCCACTAGGGCAAATAATTTGTTTATTTGTGTTTATTTTTGTACTGTCTCCATTACAAAAGAGCAATGCGTTAACCAATATTTTATTAATCAATGTTGCATTAAGCACTCATTTGAAATATAGCCACCAATTTTCACTTACATATTTTCAGAGTCAGAGATCAAAAGTAGAATGCAAAATATATTACAAAACACAATGTAACTATAGGATTGAATAGCAGCCCTCTTACACACCCTCCTTTGAGAGTGAGCATATACCATAAATGGGAATTATTTTTCAAAGAAATGGTCCTTGAAATGATGGGGGCATAGAAACCTTAATTTGCATAGCTATTTTGTTCATTGCAAGCAATACCAATACTCAGACAAATGTTGTAGGCGATCCATTGGGTCACATTTCCATGCTGCACATGTGCATTCAGAAAGTCATATATGCTCACAGAATTGGGTTTCTTGCAAAGATACCAACCCAGAGTAATAATTTGCAAAAGCATCAAAAATTCTTAGCTATAAATTAATCTTCCTGGCCATTTATCAGTGGCACTATTTTTTCTAGCACTTTGAAAAGTCTTGCTATTCAGACACTCATTTCATCCGTCTTCCATCTATCTTCCCTGACAAAAATAATGTAGTGCTGAATCAGACCAAAGGCTTATTTAATCTAGCATCCTATTCAGCACAGTGGCCAACCAGAGTCCTATAGGAATCCTACAGTGGTATAGTCAGAAGTGGTATAGTGGTTAAGAGCAGTGGACTCGTAATCTGGTGAACCGGGTTCGCTTCCCCGCTCCTCCACATGCAGCTGCTGGGTTACCTTGGGCCAGTCACACTTCTCTGAAGTCTCTCAGCCTCACTCACCTCACAGAGTGTTTGTTGTGGGGGAGGAAGGGAAAGGAGATTGTTAGCCACTTTGAGAGTCCTTAAGTCCTTAAGGGGAGTGAAAGGTGGAATATCAAATCCAAATCCAAACTACAAATAGGACAAGACCTGGTGTTCCCTCCATTACCTGGTACTCAGAGTCATACTGCTTCTGATCCTGGGGGTAGCATCTTGTTATTGTGACTAGTAGCAATTGATAATCTTATCTTCCTTGAATTTGTCTAATCTAATCTCCTTTGCATTAAACCATTGAAGTTGGGAGCCATGGCCACATCGCATGGTGCCACTCAAAGTTGGTTGCTTCCTGGTGGAGCCAGCCCTGAAAGTGAACAGAAATTAAGTAAGGCCACTGGACTTGGAGGAACAACTGTAGAATTGGGCTGTTAGTCGCACACAAAAGAAAGCACTTGAGTACTTGTTTCCCATTGGCCACAAGTTCCAGAGCTCCAGTCTGCAGATAAAAGATATGCGGCAAAAGATAAAGAAGTGTAACAAATTAAGCAGCCTCTTTTACCATCCCATGTTTCAGTATTGCTAAAACGTATGTCATGTTCTTTGTTGTGAATGAACCACAAAAAGTTCCTTCTATGCTGCTGACATGTGCAACCTAGGTATAACACCTTCAGATCAGATCAAAGACCTTGGCTGTCTCAGGCATCACAACCGAAGATGAATGAGTGTGCCGCCTTGGGAAAGAAATCAATCCATCACTTGGCATTCAAGGACTGACATATCCCTGCTACCCACATGCCTAGATGAGGGATGATCTATGAACTGCCTTTCTGAAGCATTTAAAGATTCATTTCTAATTTAGAAACAAACTTCTTCTGTACCTTTCTTTTAGAAGCAAGTTTAGAAATAATATGGATCTCCTTCTCCCTTATTAAAAACAAACTTTCCAGAATAAGACTGTATTTTTAAGTCTTGGAAACAGGACATTCCTCTATTCAAAGAATTTCAAAACACAGCCCCCAGGAACTGTCCAGGTTGAGCCCCATATAAAGATTAAAAAAAAAAACTATAGGAAGTTGTCCACCAATAATCGGCAACTAGACTGCATACAGATCACCTGATCACAGTTTTCCACAGTATGTGTTTCTGTTTGAATTAGAATAATTGTTTCAAAATTTGCACTTAAACATACCTATTAGAATACACACATTTTCTGCATATCTGTGTCCCCTTTTGTTGTAAGGCATTTCTCTGCTGAGACAGCAGCAGGAAATGCCTGTTTGTGGGTCTCTGCCCTATGGTAGGGTTGTCACCATATCCTCTTTTGGGGGTCCTACTTGCCCATCTGGGGGGAATTTTACATTTTAACAAATATCCTGGATTTGGGTTTTTTAAAAATGTGTGGGCGGCTTTGTTTCAAGCTCTGGCTCCGGCCTGAACTCTGACATGATCCACTCCAGCTATTGGCAATTGTCCTAAAAGAGCTCAGCAACTTTTTCTGTCCAGATTTTTACTTATTGAAATATGGCAACCCTACCTATGGTATTCTGTAGGGTGGTGGCACAAGTAGAATCTCCTCAGGTGAGCAAAGTGATCTTACAGTCTATACAGGGTCAAGCTGTCTTCCAAGCAACCTTAGCCAGAGCTGTTCATGAACAAGACATTGAACATGACATTGAACATGGCCTGGTAGCTGATCGTTGGCCTGTGGTTCTCTCAGCACGGGTGTAATAAGAGCATGACCAGCTGCTGCACTCAACAACCTGGCCACAATATTCTTCACCAGGGGCAGCTTCCGGATCGATCCCCATAGCACCACGAAGAGGTGAGGTTACCAATGCATGAACTGAAGTGGCTAAGCTACTGTGTAGATAAGGGGTCAGCAAACTATTTTCCCCGGGCCGAATCAGGCCCACCGGGGCCTAAATCTGGCCCACGAAGCCGGAACCTGCCATGAAGCCAAGGCTCCTGGCGATGGTGACGGAAGAGGCCAAGTGGTGGCAGCTCTGCCACTCAAACGCCACGCCTGGTTTACCTCAGCGGCGTTTGATTGGCAGAGACATCACCGCGCTGCACTGAGGTAAACCAGGCACGGCATTTGATTGGTAGTGCCACCACCGCTCGGGCTCTTCCTCCTGTCACCGTCACTGCTACCACTCTGGTGCTTCTGTGGGCCAGAGAGCAGAGTAGACGAGCTCGCTCTGCCTACCCACGAGTAGCAGCAGCAGCGGTGGTGGTGGTGGCGGCAGCAGCCCCTGGGAAGGTAAGCACAGCAGCTGGGATGGGGATGAGGACTACTTGCCCCCCTCACCTCTTCTTCCAGTCCCCCCTCCCCGGTGCCACTTCTTCAGCTTGCCACAAGGTCTGAGGGACAGTGGACCGGCCGGCTGCTAAGGAAATTTGCAGGCCCCTGGTGTAGATCCAGTGAAGATCCTGCACTGACCATGGAGAGGACTAGATGGGACCCAACTCTGAAATTCTACGTTTCTCTAATTCTTAGTACAAAGAGGCTGAATGTGTGGTATTTGAGAAGGAGTAGGCAAGCAACACAGCCACACAAGCTCATTTGGAAATCTTCCAAGTCTGCTTTTGGCAGTAGGTTCTACAGGCTGCGCTCTATCCAATTATTCAGCTGTTCAGCAGAGATCAGCATGAATGAGCAAGCATTTTAACAGAGGTTAAAGATGATGTGAAGTACTATTGGCCATTAGTAAAAGCCTGTGGCAAGGAAGCAGATATTGCATACAAACAGCTGTATAAGACTTAAGCCCGGGGACAGAATGGCCGGCCCTGCAAATGTGGTTTTCATAGCGATGTGGGTAGGAAAATAAGAAACCATAAAGAGAAAAGATGACAAGCAATGACTTTCTGACAGATGACGGTTCAGGCTGTGGTGAGGACAACAAGCTTGACGGTGAAAATGATTGTGGGCTGTATCAAATGTGTGTGCCATGGGAGGCTTGACAGCAATAAAGTTGTAGGCTTTTAAATCTTTGACTGTCTCTGATCTGCCCTGTGCCGTTTTTCAGTAACTGAGCTTTGTCAATTAGAAGCATCAATCAGGACCTGTCTAAATTTACGAGAGCAACTGCAAGTTTGCAACTGCAGTGAAATCAATAGGATGCCATGAACTGCTACAGCTGACAGGTTTTTGGACCACAAAAGCTGATCTATCAGATCTGGTAAGAAGCTTTGTATACTACTGACTCCACACTATTAAATTATTAAATTATCCTGCTGCTTGGCAATATGAATGAACACCGTTTCGGCAAGTAGGCAAAAATTGCATACAAGTATCTATATGACATAGGGACGCAGGTGGCGCTGTGGGTAAAACCTCAGTGCCTAGGACTTGCCGATCGTATGGTCGGTGGTTTGAATCCCCACGGCGGGGTGAGCTCCCGTCTTTCAGTCCCAGCTCCTGCCCACCTAGCAGTTTGAAAGCACCCCTAAGTACAAGTAGATAAATAGGTACCGCTTTATAGCGGGAAGGTAAACGGCATTTCTGTGTGCTGCGCTGGTGCTGGCTTGCCAGAGCAGCTTCGTCACGCTGGCCACGTGACCCGGAAGTGTCTGCGGACAGCGCTGGCCCCCGGCCTCTTAAGTGAGATGAGCACACAACCCTAGAGTCGGACACGACTGGCCCGTACGGGCAGGGGTACCTTTACCTTTACCTATCTATATGACATGACTAATTATTTAATTTGTTTAATTCATTCAAGGATCATAGGGCAGTTTACAGTACAAAAACACAAAAATGCATAACATAAAAAAGCCATAGGTTGTTTAATTAGCCAAAGGCTTAGTTGAAGAGGAATGTTTTTGCCAGACACCTAAAGATGTGAAACGAAGGCACCAGGTGAGCCTCCCTGGGGAGAGCATGCCACAAACAGGGAGCCACCACAGCAAAGGCCTGTTTTTGTGTTGCCATTCTTCAGACCTCCTTTAGAGGAGGCACACGAAGGAGGGCCTCAGATTATGATCGCAGGGTTATCAGGGGGGGAATCTATTTTACTAAAACATTTGAGGGTCACAAGAATCAGGTATCAACTTTCATCTTTTAATCCCTTGTCATCGCCTTAAACTGAAAAATTATAGGGAGATTTTAATTAGGACTGCAACATGCAGGCAGGAGTTCATCTGCTCTTGCTCCAGATACGATCCCAATGAAAATCCACACCACCAGCTTGGCACCAATAGGAGCTTTCCTTCACACAGGGGTAATAGCAGCACTGAGAGAAAGGAATATTTTCATTGAGATTAGAGCTGGAAAGGAAAGAATTAAAGCAACCCTCCCTGCATCCTGCAATCATCAACCCTGTGCCACTTATATAACACAGACAGAATCCAGAGAGAAACTAAATCCTGATAATACTTCACTGAGGAAAACTTGATCAAAAACAGCATATAATTTGAGGCAAAAGCAACAGAGATGTTTTGTCTTTCTTCAGGCCTTGTATATAGCAGGTCATTCAACCAAACATGCAGAGGGAAAGCTCAATTAGAGCAACTCAGCTACTCATGCCACTCTGCCAGGTTGCTAAGCAATACCTCAACCAACATTAGTCTAGGCTAATTGACTTTACTTCCTGATTCAGCCCTATCAGTCATGTTTCCAAAAGAAACTCCCTGTTTTTTACTGCAGCAAGTATTCATTGTTATGTATGTAATGAATTTTGTAGAGATCATTTTTGATGACCTGTAGCAGATTGTAGTAATTTTTCATAATTCAAAGATTGTTGATTATTCTCTCAGCATAAAATTAGCTGACTATGTGGAGAGGGGGGTAGTTATGTCAAATTTTTCAGGCAGGAAAATTATAGTCATTTTCTTTGAAAAATGCTTATGCTGACAATAAACTGATGTAACTTTTGTGTCTGTTCGCAGCAATCAGGGAATGCAAAGTCTAAAGAACCAATTAACCCAGGCCATGCACTGCTGCATTAAAACAGCAGTTAGTGCAACATTTTTAAAGAAGAAAAAAAGTTATCTCATTGATTTCATGTTATATCAATTCTATGAACTTTCAAGTAGCAGATCAGGAAAGGAAGTCAAATTTATTCATTGCTAGCATCCATTTTAATATTAATACTTTATTGCAGTTTTTAGTTTCAATCATTTCTCCCCTGCCCTCTTTTTTCTTTGATTAAATCACAGCGCACACAAAAATCCCTTTCATATATGAGTTCACAATGGGGAGAAGGCGCTTTCTGCACTGAAATTTAATCAGTGCACATGAGAAATCTAGATAGATGGAATTTCATAAGTGTCCCAAGTTGTGGTCTTCACTTTCAACATTTCTTAGAGCATATGTTCAGTGCAAAATTAGCACATCCTATCCCCTGAATACGGACGCAGGTGGCGCTATGGTCTAAACCACAGGCTCTTGGGCTTGCCGATCAGGAGGTCGGTGGTTCGAATCCCCGCGACAGGGTGAGCTCCCGTTGTTTGGTCCCTTCTCCTGCCAACCTAGCAGTTCGAAAGCACCCCAAAAAGTGCAAGTAGATAAATACTTACTGCTCTGGCGGAAAGGTAAACGCCGTTTCCGTGTGCTGCTTTGGTTCGCCAGAAGCGGCTTAGTCATGCTGGCCACATGACCCAGAAAAACTGTCTGCGGCCTTTAAAGTGAGATGAGAGCCAGAGTCATCCGTGACTTGACTTAACTGTCGGGTCCTTTACCTTTACCTTTTTTATTCCCTGAATGCATGTTTTCAGAATACCTACACTTTGCTTCATAGCTCAGGAAAGGCTCTTAAAACATCTTACAATAAAAATAATATTCAAAGCAAGTTTCAGGACTGAAAAAAATTACACGGTTTCCCTATTTAGGTAAGAGACCACAAATTGCCAGATTTTTTAGGTGGCCTTTCCTGCCTTCATCCTAGGTTTTCCCTTGTGTTTCCCTATTGCCTCTGCCTCCTAGGCAACACTGACATACCCTCCAATATTCCTCAGATGAAAATAGGGACATTTCTCACTCCCTCAACTGACACTCCTAGCCCCTTCCTCCTTTTTTTGTCTCCCCCTCCCCATCATTTTCTCCACCACTACATCAATGGGACACAGCACACACCGTCCTGAGAAAACCTCTAAATCCCCATTGTTTATATATATTCTTTGATAGATTTACAGAAAGAGAAAATCCCACAAGACTTGCCCTCTGTTCCACTCACCCTTCCTTCCTGTCCAGGGTGGCCTTGCCCTCTGCCTACACCTCAGGGCTGGCATATCACACAAGGTTAGGCCTCAGCGGTGGCAGCCTCTCCTCCTCCTCACCTGCTTTCCAGCAGGTGCCCAATGGAGAAGACTGGTAGCAGCGGTTGTGGAGAGGTCATAGAGAGACAATGGGATGCTCCCTCACAGCTGCCACTGCTGCCCCTGCCGCTCAGGACAAGCCCAGGCTCAGTGGGGGGGGGATAGGGGCATTCCAGGACCAGAAGCCAGGATGGTTTTTGTAATTCCAAGACTGTCTCTGGAAAATAGGGGCACTTGGAGGGTATCTACTGATGGCCTTCAAGGGAGTGGGGCTAAGCCAGACATGGCCAAACTACAACTCCCATCATCTCTAGCTAACAGGACCAGTGGTCAAGGATGATGGGAATTGTAGCCCCAAAACAGCTGGAGGGCCAAGCTTGACCATGCCTGGTAAGCAGTCAGAACTCACTGAGCCTCTGAGAGTGGCTTTCTCTAAATGATTTTCACACTCTACTTTCAGGAAGTAACTTTCCTTGTTGATTTATACACCAGGGATGCTCTCCAATTTATTTATTTATTTATTTATTTATTTATTCATACATACATACATACATACATACCCTGCCCATCTGGCTGGGTTTCCCCAGCTACTCTGGACAGCTCCCAACAGAATATTAAAAACACAATCAAACATCAAACATTAAAATCTTCCCTAAACAGGGCTGCATTCAGATGTCTTCTAAAAGTCAGATAGTGGTTTATTTCCTTGACATCAGATGGGAGGCCGTTCCACAGGACAGGCGCTACTACCGAGAAGGCCCTCTGCCTAGTTCCTTGCAACTTTGCTTCTCGCAGTGAGGGAACTGTCAGAAGGCCCTCGGAGCTGGACCTCAGCGTCCAGGCTGAAAGATGGGGGTGGAGACGCTCCTTCAGGTATACAGGGGCGAGGCCATTAAGGGCTTTAAAGGTCCACAATATTCCAGAGCATTTTCTTTAGAGCACCTGTTCAAGTCACACAGAGCAGCAGCCACATCTGTTTGATTCATCACCACCGATACAAATTGTAAGGGAATAGTGGCCCTAGTAGGAAAGGTGTATTCCAGGAACACTTGCCTTCAACTCCTTTTCTCATTGAGGAAACCCCTTGATGAACTTCCACAGCACCCTAAAGTCGAATGCATATTGAAAACCACTACCCTTTATAATCCACCTGTTTTAATTGGGCTAGCCAATGTGGTGCCCTCCAGTAGCTGTGGACCACAACTTCCATCATCCCTGACTATTGGCCATGCTACCTAGAGATGATGGGGATCATAGTCCAAAACATCTGGAGGGCACCACGTGGACTACCCCTTCTCTAAATAACCCCTAACTGCCATGCTCTAAAACCAGTGCATTTTTTTCTGAGGGTACTCAAGTGTGCGCAGTAATGGCACCTCCCCCCCAAAAAAATTTTGTAAAATGTGGCACTTACTGTAACAACTTCATGGTTTCTTTCTTTTTAAAAAATAAAAAGCTCTGCCTAAAACAAAAGCAATGGCAGAACATCGTTGGCATCTGCCTGTTGAGAGACAACAGTGGATGCCTCCAGGGGTGACGTCAAATCACTGGAGAATCACAGTGCCTGTTGTGGCTGCAGAGGCTAGTGACTCATAACTGCTGCCTCCTGTGGTTGTCTTTGCTGTGTGAGCAGTACTGAAGTGGCCTTTCCAGTCCTTTGAATGGAATGGTTTCAGGTCCAAATCCAGTCATTGCTACGAAAGTTGACTGGGTGGCACTCGCTGCTTTTATTCTAGAAAAATAGGTGGCACTACTCACCATGAAGTTGTTATAGTAAGTGCCACACTTTTTAACAACAATAACAAAGAGGTGCCGGGACTGAGTACCCTTGAGTACCCCTTGTGGGGGAACAGTGGTGGCACTGTTGTTGGTGTGTTGGTTTTTTAAAAAATGTAATTACTGGAGTGTAGCCGTTGCTCAGCTTCCGTGATCTTCAATATAAACTCGAACATTTCAACTCAGTGAAAGAAGGAAGGAATATTAATGCAAGTAACAAATAAAGTTGTTGTACAGCATAGAATTGGATGCTATGGAGGCGGGGGTGGGGAGGAAAGGAAGACTAGGGGTGACTTATCTTCTAAATGGTGGCCTAGGAACACATTTCAGCCACAGTGGAGCTGACAGTATTGTACAGCCCTACGTGATGCCTGAGATATTATAGGAAGGTGTTCCAATAAAATGCAATACAAGAGAATGGGTTTGTTGCTATCTCTTATTTTTCCCTTGATGGGCATATAAAAATCAATAGGTAATGCACTGATGTCACCAAAAACTTTCTAGCTACATAAGAAAGATGGGAGACTGACTGCAAGCTCTATGAAAGCTCCCTTTACAATATTTTTCTGTTTTCCTTTGAAAGGTGGAACAGGGTAAATAGAAGGGAAGTGAAGAATGCCCCGGTCTTTTATCATCCATTAATCTCCTGTGGGCTGTATGTTCTGACTGACCTACCCATTCTCCCCTCAGGAAAAACAAAGATGGAAGAAGGCTTTGCTATATGGGTTTTCAAAAGGTCAAGGTATTTATGAACCACCATGTTTCAGTCTGGCATATTTGCCAGAATGCTAGTCCCACTGAATTCACAATGAACCCTGCAGGTATTTTTATTTTATTTTATTTCTTAGCATTAGTAGTTTATTGTTAAGATACCCCGTTACTTATAACCATGACATTAGCCAATAACAAAAATAAAGGAGAGGAATTATAAATAAAATTACAATAAAAAAATAAAAAATATTTAGGATCAGACTTTAAAGTTCTGTGCAGTAAGTTAAGATCCTAAACCAATATATGCTTTGCCAATTCTCAGTTTTAAAGTGTATCTTAATTTAGTTATTGAAAACAAACAGTATTACAAGCTCAATTTCACAAAGGGCATTTACTGCTCAATAAATCATAAATCTGGATTCAGTTTAATTATCTCATGCAGGGAGGAAATGAAAACTGAAAATGTTCTAATGGGCCAAATAGCTATAGAAAGGCATGCTCTAAGAGTCAATAGCCATAAGTAATGGTAAGAGTACAACTGCAATTGCCCCATCACCTCTCTTGGCATGAGGCCTCCATTTTTCTCCTGCGTTGTTTTTGTTTTCTTCTGAATACTGAATACATCTGCTGAAGCAATTCCCCAGACTCACCAGTTCCACTTTTCTTAGATGCTATTTCAGGTTGCTTTCTTCCTTATTTTCTTACAATGTGTTTGGGGAAGCAGTCAGCCAATGATCAAAGGTGCACGTTTTGCAACATGCACTTCCCTAGGACAGCACAGACAATAATTGTGTTCAATAATGGCATATTTTCTTCTTTTTTGTTGTTGTTGTTGTTTTTTGTTTCAGGGTATCTATGCATCTTGCCTTATATGCATTGCCTAATTTACACCTTGTCCTAGTTCTCTAACCACATTATTTTGGAAATACTTTCCTCACAATAAGAAAAATGGGATCCATGCTCCCTGCCCACAAAACAGTGCCCATTTTCAATTGTCATATAGAATGTAATTATGTGACTGGCATGGGGGCCTATTTAACATACCATAGATGGATTGTGAAAGTGTTACTGCAATATCTTTACCCAACAATCTAAATTCAGTTTCAAGGGCTTCATAACACTCTCTCTCTCTCTCTCTCTCTCTCTCTCTCTCTCTCTCTCTCTCTCTCTCTCTCTCTCCACACACACACACACACACACACACACACACACAGAAACTCAAGACACCATGAATGATTCTCCCGACACCCCATTCCACCCTCACAGCAACTTTGTGGGATAGGTTAATGTGAGATCAAGGTCACTCAGTCTGCTGTATGGGATTTTAACCTAAGAATCCCCAGTCCTAGGGTGACACTTTAACCGCTACATTACAACGACTCTCCAATTGTCTATTAGCAGTGCTTTCTTTCTATATTAAAATAAAATGCTTAGGGGTAATCTCATTTTGACTCAAGAAAATCACCATTTTATCGTTCAAATCGGGAAAAATGAATACAGTAAATGGCCCACAGTCTAGTTTCTTTTCTATAGTTCAGCCCTTGCTCTTTTCCATTGCATAGTGGTAACCTTCCCCCACCCACAACCGCTGGGCTTATCAACTCAGGAATCATTCCTTATACTCTCTTCCCTCTTTGGCTTCCCTGCCAGCCTCTCCCCCTTCTTTGCTACTATCTCTCACACACTCTATCCTTTGGCTGTAATCTCTCTCTCCCCACCCCTCTCGCCGCCGCCGCCACCCCAACCCTTTGCTCTCTTTCCACATCCACACACCCATAAATTTCCTGGGATGTCTCTGCTGAGCCCTGCACCTTGCCTTTTCTGTAGCTGCTGTGGTTATCACTGCAATGGTGCACAGCAACTGCATTCCTGTTGCCTTCCTTTTGGTTTGCCTGTGTTTTTCTTTAAAGCAAGCTGGAAGAAGAACGCCATCGGAGGTGTTGGCACCCTCCACATCCTCCCAACACTGCCAGGACCCCCATGCCACTCCTACCCAACAAGGTGCAGCCATAGGATGATATTAGCTCATCACCCGCAACATGGGACCCTTTCAAGCCTTCATGATGGGCTCTGCTAAATATGTGAGGAGGGCAGAGTACACACAAGAGAACGCTATTTCCACCAACATCCCTGTTGTCCTCCACACATGACCAAATGTGCAGTGGGGGAAGCTGTGCTCCTAGAGGCTCCCACATATTTTCCGAGGTGAAAGCCTCCACAAGCAATGGGGACTCAGCTTAAAAAAAAAAAGGTAAAGGACCCCTGACAGTTAAGTCCAGTCGTGAACAACTCTGGTGTTGCGGTGCTCGTCTCGTTTTACTGGCCAAGGGAGCTGGTGTTTGTCCATAGACAGCTCTCCAGGTCATGTGGCCAGCATGACTAAACTGCTTCTGGTGCAACGGAACATTGTGACGGAAACCAGAGTGCACGGAAACACCGTTTACCTTCCCGCCGGAGTGGTACCTATTTATCTACTTGCACTTTGACGTGCTTTCAAACTGCTAGGTTAGCAGGAGCTGGGACGGAGCAACGGGAGCTCACCCCGTCGCGGGGAATCAAACATATATTTAAAAAATGCTGTGAAAATGCTTTTTTTAAAAAAAAGTTTTGAAAAGTACAGTGGTACCTCGGGTTAAGAACTAAATTCATTCTGCAGGTCCAGTCTTAACCTGAAACTGTTCTTAACCTGAAGTACCACTTTAGCTAATGGGGCCTCCTGCTGCCACCACACTGCTGCCACAAGATTTCTGTTCTCATCCTGAAGCAAAGTTCTTAACCCGAGGTACTATATCTGGGTTAGAAGCATCTGTAACCTGAAGTGTCTGCAACCGGAGGTACCACTGTACATTTGGCAGAACTCATTGTTGCCATCTAGTGTCACATTTGTATATTGCACTTTACAACATATTTGGAACATTTTAGGGACTCATCTAGGTAAAGGTACCCCTGCCCGTACGGGGCAGTCGTGTCTGACTTTAGGGTTGTGCGCCCATCTCACTTAAGAGGCCGGGGGCCAGCGCTGTCCGGAGACACTTCTGGGTCACATGGCCAGCATGACGAAGCCGCTCTGGCAAGCCAGCACCAGCGCAGCACGCGGAAACGCCGTTTACCTTCCCGCTATAAAGCGGTACCTATTTATCTACTTGCACTTAAGGGTGCTTTCGAACTGCTAGGTGGGCAGGAGCTGGGACCGAAAGACGGGAGCTCACCCGCCGCGGGGATTCGAACCGCCAACCATACGATCGGTAAGCCCTAGGCGCTGAGGTTTTACCCACAGCGCCACCCGCGTCCCTTCAGGGACTCAGCTACACAGCTGCAAATAAAACATTCTAAATGTGTTGTCAAGTGCAATATGCAAATGTGACACTAGATGTCGACAGTTAGCTATACCAAACTCAATGTATTTTTCAAAACTTTTTTTTAAAGCATTTTCACAGCATTTTTTAAATATATGTGTAGATTGCACCTAGGAGGCTTCCTGCAGCAAACAGTTGCCCTTGGGCAATGAAAATGGAGATAGAACATTTAGGCATGTGCTTCCCTTCTTGCTTGTTTAGTTATACCTACCATGAATAGGACCATACAGTTTGCAGAATTCAGTTTTTCTAGGCACAAGTTTTGGGTTACCTTGACCAGATTTTTGTTGTTGTACTTTGAACACAGCTATGGCAGAAAGCCTAGAGATAGGTGGTGACAAGGGAGGAAAGGTGATGCATTTGCATGAAATGGAAAATATTTTGTATGGAGAAACAAAGGCACATAAGAAATTAGTCCAGGTTTTCTAAACGCTGCTCCTCTCTTCTAGCCAAGGCTTCCTTCTATCAGTTGAAACAACTCTTTTATTCCCTGGTTTTTGAGGTGTCATTTTGAAAATGGAATACAAAAGCAAATAAAACATTCCCAAAACAAATAAGCACATTTCTAGTAAAACACATTCTGGACCTGGCGTTCTATTTTTGCTCAACTGCGAGGGATTTTTTTCTTTGTTTTCAGAGTATAGCAAGGTTGTCTCTGTAATTCACAAAGCACCAGAAGAAAAATGGTAAGCAGCGAATGTCACTACTAACATCATTATTTGGTATTTAATGTTCCCTCTCCAAGGCTAATATTGGCTTAAGTGTACTGTGACACTAGGTAAAGGAATTCATAGTTTCATTCTGGGAGCTTGACCGGGTTTACTTCCCCGCAATGTGTGTGGAAACACACAAAATTGACCCTATGCATTTCAATTTATTATCACAAACATCCGACTTGCTTGGTTCTGTATCTTTCTTAGCCATCGTATGTAGAATTTAGAAGACATATTTCTAATGTTCAGATAGGCAACATAGGTGAACCTCCATAGCAAAGTAGTGGGATGGTGGCATTTAACAGCTGAGCTGCCGCTGCTGCTTACCAGGAGGGGATGACTCAACAGGGAGTTTGCCATTGTACAACGGCACTAGCAGGAGCATCACATTGGCACAGCACCAACTTCCCTGTTGCCCAGTGCTTCCCACTTTCCCTCCCAGCAAGCAACAGCGACTCAGATGTTTCCTATAAAAATAAATAAATTATTTCTCATATTTCTATGCTGCCTTCCAGGGCAAGCTGTCCCAAAATGGCTTACACACATGGTTCCTGGGCCAGCTCAGTCGCTCTCACCTCTGCTTAACCAGCAAAGCCAGGTAGAGGAACACCCTCTGCCCAATTTAAACTTCCCCTAACCTGGGGCCAGGGGGATTTTGATCGCTGTTAGCTGTGAGGGGAAATATATTTCCCTTCTTACTGAATGTTGATGGAGGAAAACTTTGAGTACTATGTATGGTTAGTGGTACTTTGGGTTACAGATGCTTCAGGTTACAGATGTTGCTTACCCAGAAATAGTACCTCGGGTTAAGAACTTTGCTTCAGGATGAGAACAGAAATCACGCGGTGGCGGCGGGAGGCCCCATTAGCTAAAGTGGTACCTCAGGTTAAGAACAGTTTCAGATTAAGAACAGACCTCCAAAACGTATTTTCTTAACCCGAGGTACCACTGTATTGGTTTTGTCCACTTTATAGTACCTTTCTGTTGTCTGGTTTATAGTATCTTTTGTTTTATAGTATCTTTTTATTGCTTTTGTCTGTTTTATAGTTATCTTTTGCCCTGCATGCTAAGACAGGCTCTGGTGGATTGAGCTAAGGAGACCAATAGTGGGTCCAAGGGTCAAGTAGGCGGTTTCTGCGCATGCTGTAGAGGGAAGTCAAGGGGCAGATGGGGCTCGCTAGCCCATCTGAGAGAAGGAGAACTTTGTTCCTAAACTTCCGCTGCTGTATGGAGATGGTTGGACGGGTGCCTTGTACGCCTCCTTCAGGCAACTACTGCAGCCAAGCTGGCCCCAAACATATTGTTCTGCTTTCTATTGGACCACATCAGTGAGGCTGGGGGTAGGCCTTGTCGTCTGGGCAGCCCAGGACCTCCATACACACTGCCCAGGTTTCTGCCCCAGAGAGGTCACTTTGGTGCTATGATTCTCCACTGATTTTACTTCACCCGCAAAAGCACACTCCATTGTCTCTCTAGACAGACAGAAGTATCTTTGTGTTTTTAATTTGTAAGTTGCTTTGAGAATCCTTTTGTAACAAGTAGCAATAATTATTATTAATAATAATAATCCACAAACAAATCGTATGAGACAAGAACTGAGTGGGAGTCAGTGGCTGCCTTTCATTCGCTGAGGTAATTCCTTGGCCCCTTCAGGCCTGTGCTTGAGACGACTGAATCATTTGACTAAATGAAAGAAAATCCCTCTCCCTTCATCCAAAAATGCAGAAAGAGAGTGAGAGAGCAGCAGAGAGAATGCTTTTTTGTCCCATGCAGAAAATGGTAGCTGAAAATCAAAGCTACAACTTGGCACAAAATGTAAAACCACATTTCGAGAACCACAAAATGAAAACAGAACGTTTAAATGGGATAAGAGTCTAGCACTCTCCAATGTACAGAAGTATGTTTTCGATTAACTCTAGCTGGGCCTGTTTTTCATGGCTTCACAATTTCCATGATATCCAAACCATGCCATATAATAATAGATGCCCTGAGAAGAATGCCCCATTTTGAAGAGATTTATAAATATTTGCTTTGGTGAGTTTTAAAGTCCATTCGCTAACCCTACCCCAGTTTTTGAAAGGTGTTTGCCATGTGAAATCTTGTCTTGAAGCAGCAGCAGAAGAAAACCTTATTTTTCATCTGGATCTTGGTTAAATATAATTTATTTGTGAAAGTCTCTGGATGTGACAGGTTTCTGGAATAGGGAATGTGAAAATATTATTATTAAAATTATTATTTTTGAAGGGAGACCATGTGACATAATAGCACATGCATTGTTTGATCATGAAGTCATTTTCCTGTGCTCTGCTGCAGTGAAGCAAAAACTCAAAAGATCTTTAGAAGAGAGCAGGAGCCAATACAAGGTGATACCCATATTTCTTATCTGGTGTTAGGATCCAAACTACACATTGGGGCCAGGGCTTTCTTTTTATTATCTGCTGCCCAGTCAGCTATTGGCTGAAAGTGGGGGGGGGTCAGTAATATGAGAAAGAAGCTTCATTGGCACTCTACATTTAAAGCAATATCTCACCACTTTAAAGAGTCATTGCTCTCCCCCTCCCTCAAGAATCTTGGTAACCGTAATTTGTTAGGGGTGCTAAGAATTGTTAAGAGACCCACTGTTCCCCCCCAGAAAACTACAATTTCCAGAGTGCTTCAACAATCAATCTCTCTTCCCGAGGAACTCTGGGAGTTGTAGCTCCATGAAGGGAACAGGTGTCTTTTAACAACTGTCAGCATCTTTAACACACTACAGTTCCCAGGATTCTGTGGCAGAAGCCATGACTGTTTAAAGTGGTACCATAGTGCTTTAAATGGCAACAGAAGAAACTTCCTATCTCTTTGAATGTGTTTTGAAAGTGTGTGTTTAATAACTTTCAATTTTTTTTAAAAAAAAACCAACTCAATCACCTTCTCTTTTAATTCTGACCGTGTGTGCTACTTTTGTTGGTCTTTATGGTTGCTATGGAGTTCTGTTGATTCATCGCAATTATTAGTTAAACATGTTAGTCACATTTTTGCACTCAGGTGTCTCAAAGTGACTTACACAACTAAAAATATTTTTATATATATATATAAATATTTATTAGGGTTTTTGAATAAAAGAATACAGTAATAATAAACATGTTTTGACAAAATTTCATAATATCCTTGAACTTCCTCACGTCTCCCGCTCCCACTTACATCATTAATAAATTTTTGTCCAGCAAATTATCATCTTATTTCCAAATCTGTAACCACTTACTTAAATACAATAAAATAATTCTCCTGCAAATTTGTTTTTCTTAATCTCTCTTATTACCAATTCCTGATCTATTTTAGTGATGGCCAATTATTTATAACCAAGCATCCTTCTTAACATTCCACTAAATCACAATATTTCTGTAGATAAATCTTGAATTTCTTCCAATCTTCTTCAATCCTTTCTTCTCCCAGGTCTCGGATTCTGCCAGTCATCTCCGCCAGTTGCATATAGTCCATCAGTTGCATCTGCCATTCTTCCAGTGTGGGTAGATCTTGGGTTTTCCAGTTCTTAGCGAGTAGTATCCTTGCTGCTGTTGTTGCATACATAAAAAATGTTCTATCTTTCTTTAACACCTTCTGGTCGACAATGCCCAGAAGAAAGGCCTCTGGTTTCTTGGTGAAGGTATACTTAAATACCTTTTTCAGCTCATTATATATCATTTCCCAGAAGGCCTTCACTTTAGGGCAGGTCCACCAGAGGTGAAAGAATGTTCCTTCACTTTCTTTACATTTCCAGCATTTGTTGTCAGACGAATGGTATATTTTGGCAAGTACACAACTAAAAATAGATGTCGCAAGAGATTGAAACCACATATTAAAAAGCAATAAATGAAAATGCTCGTCCAAAAATGTGTTTAAAAGGAACAAGTCCTACCTACACAAATTAAAGGATTTAATTCCATGGGAATTACTCACAGGTATAGCAGTCGTGTGGAACCTGTGACCATCATCCCTGGCCATATTTGGTCATGCCAGCTGAGATTCATGGGAGTTGTAGTCCAACAACCTCTGGAGGGCCATGAGTTATGTGCAGAAATTGGCAAGGTATTCTCTCCTGTGGCCTCTCCTCTCTGTAATTGCCCCAGTATAAGTCAGTAGAGAGTTCATCAGGTTGTGGGGTTTGGATCTCAGATGCACCAAATAAGCATCTTTAGGATAGCTCAGTTGGTTAGAGCGTGGTGCTGATAACACCAAGGTTGCAGGTTCGATGCACGTATGGTACAGCTGCATATTCAGGTTGAACTAGATGATTGTAAGTCCATAATAAGTCAAAGTATGAACATGTGCCAGGAAATCACTGTTTTCATAAAATACAGTCACTGCTTCACAAGGTAGGCTACATGTATCTATCCCACTGGGCATGTTGGGGTGGAAGAATCTCTATGCCAAGGACACTGACATAGGACATAAATTATACAACCTGTCCAAAATTATCAGACTATATTGGACAGATGTAGAACCTGTGGGGCTCTGGATATTACTGGACTTTGGCTTCCCTCAGGCCCAGCCAGCATGCATGTTGGTCAGTGATGATGCAAGTTGTAGTCTAACAACACCTAGAGAGCTACAAGTTCACCATTCCTGGCATGCTGGAAAACAATTCTCTGTCTTTCATCAGATCAAATACCTGTCAGCTAATGGAAGCTGCAGACTAAATTGTGTCTCCCGATCTAGAATTGACGACACTTTAATTGACAAAATGGAGCCTATTGCTGTTTTATAGGAAAAACAGAAAGAATTCAAAGGGAGCGGGATCCTTGCTGGCCTTCAGGTCCATTAGAAAGATGGCATTCAGTACCTGTGAGACAGCTTTAACAGAGATGATCTTCCTTCAAAGCAAAGATGTAACTTCCCTGAGCGTACTAAGTTTGCCTTTTGAACAGAAAGCTGCAAGCATAAATGATGTTTAGGGCATATCAGCCTGGCACTGGATTCAATGGGATTTTTTTCTCCTTGTGTGTGCTTACTGGGTAACAACTGACTCTCTTATTCATTTCATTTTATACTTACTTTGTGTGGAAATGAAAGTAATCCACAGGAAGTCACTCTATTCAATAAATAGCCTACAAGCAATTCATAAAAGTATACTCGATTGTGATTCTTCCAACAGTACTTAGTATTATTATTTAAACTTATTTGCCACTCTCCTTCCAAATAAGCCCTGACCTGCTTACATATAGTTCCTAGGCAGTCACCTACCATCATCACACAGTGACTGGTTTGCTTAGCTTCAGCCAGAAAACTGCCCCAAATGCTTTATGGCCATTCTGTGTGTTAAATTGTGGGTGAACATATCAGACGACACAGCGATTCTTCAAACAGCTCTTGTTTATTCACAGGCCAGAACAGAACTGACTGAAGGGTTCAGCCAACCTGCTTATATAGAGCTCCACCACAAAGCAACAGTAACAACTTTCTGAAACTATCCAATCACTGAACATCACTTTCAATTCCTTTTTTGCATATGCGGACCTGAGTGAAAACTATCTACAGTATCCCCCTGCTGGCCCAGGGTGAGAACTTCAGTACATAACACTGTGGGCATTACAGCACCATCAACAGAGTGCTTTCTCCTGTGCATCTGATCTCAACACTGACATTTACAGGAGCACAACAATGTTCTAGAAGGCATAATGTCGTCCATTATGCATATGCACCAATGCAGATTTTCATTCTAAAATGCTAGATCCAGAAAATCCTGGTACAATTTCAAAGAGGCAGCTTGGGAAGGAAAGGAACCATTCCATTTTCTTATTCAGGTCCAGGCAATGTTTGTGATGGCTGATTTTCATGGCTAGTTAGAAAATTCTTGTCAGACAGCTATCAGGCTTTGGGGAATCGGCTCCCCACCCCCCACCCCCAGCCATAAATGAGCAGATCAAACGAAAGGGAATTCTTACTAGTTTCTTTAATAAATACAGTGAAGGACAAAAGAACGCATCTAACCAGAATGGTGGTGCACCCAATTAAGGATTACATCCCCTTCTGTCCCTATTAATCTACGCCACTCCTACAGCTTGTAATCTGAGTTTGTACCCTCTGTGCTTTCTGTTCTGAGACTTTCTGAGCTCTTCTTGACCTTGGGCTGAACAGAGGAATGCTGTCCAGAGACTGTGAATCTGTTAACCCTCTCTCTTCCAGTATTTCTACTCCTAACTGTTTCCCATCCAATATTTCCCAGCTTCTGCCTTCTGAACTGTGTCCCTCTTCAAACCACTGTTCCAAATCTATACTGTCCTCCTGCTCCTGGGAAGATTCAGGAGCAGGGTGGAGGAAATGGCTCCCACCATTCCTCCTCAGCACAGTCCCTGACAAGAGCACTATTTTGCCTTCATTTTATGTGTGTTCTCTCCCAAGCACGTTGGCTAAAAAGATTCAAGGAAGGCTGGAGAGATCTGCCAAGTTAGGTGTCAAGGGGCTGTCAGGAGAATGGAGGTCTTTCACAGGTCAGGAAAGGGACTTGAGACACAAAATGCAATTAGCTGTTATTCTAATTTGCAAAAATAAAAACACAACAGAGTCCATCTGGGCTAGTCTCCCCTAGTTGAAGATGTTTCTGGAACTGATGTCTGGCCCCTCCTTCCCTCTCTAGCCCCATCCGTCTGGACTTCTCCCAAGTAGCCATAGATTGTGACAAGAGGTAGGGCTTCCCCTCTGGGCCTGTGTGGTCCATTGCTCAGCAGTGTGCAATGGCTGTCAGTGGAGTTGCCAGTAGAAACAGAATGGCCCAGATGCTAAGCTGCAGAAGCAGCTTCTGCCTCCTCTCTGTCAGAGTCTATACTCACCCTGAGAATCTCGGTACACAGCTCTGTCCTGGAATGGCTTCCTTCTTCTTCACTTTATGCCCTGCATATTTCCTAAATATCATTCTCACCTAAAATATCTGTGTTCATTGATCATGCATGATTTTTTTTGTCAGTGCAGGTTTGCTATAATATCTATTAAGAACCCATAAACTAAATGGATCACGCCGTTATGTAACTGTAAGCAATGAAACATTTTCTACAGAACATTATATACTTTTGGCCTGAAGCCCCCATTAAAATGAAAATCCCTTTCCTGTGTTTTTTGGTTTTCTTGGCAAAGTCCTCCTCAGCAGTGCAGAAAGTTTAACAAGGCAAAAAGCCAGTTGTTTAATTTCAAGGTCAAAGGTCAACAACAACATTTGAATTAGTTTTCATCAGTCACTGAGAATGTTTGTGGCCTCTTCTGTGGATTCCTCACCTCCCCATCCCGAAACCTTATTTGTTATTGGTCACTTCAGGATACTTACAGACCATGAAAATGTTTTGCTTTCAACTCAGCCTCGAAGTAGTTCGTGCCAAGCATCACTGAATGTCTGGTCTGGCCATTCAATTAAATAGGTTTCGCTGAACATGGAAGCAAAAGTTTTATTAAGGTTAAAAAAAATCTATATAGTCCAATAACTTCAGGCCAACATAAACCAGTGAAAATATCCAACTGTGCTGTTCGGTGGTATGGATTGAGATAGAAAACCTGTTGGAATTGCTGTCTAAAGACCTTTTTCTAAAACAGCCAGGAACAATATTTAATCTTTCTCTCTAGCCATTATGCATGAGAAGACTCATGGTGGGGAAATCATATTGGGAATCTGCCTTGTGTATCATCAGAAACCATGGAATTGAGGTCAAATATCAAGAAGATGAAGAGCAAACCAGAGCAATACCCCTTTCCCCCATAAAGGCAATTCCTAGTGTAATCACATCCGATATTACTTCTGGTAACTTTAATCTTGGTCTCCAATGGATGTTTACCCTTATAGTCAAGCCAGGAAAATGCCAGCTATTCCTAAACAGATAATTGAGCCCATGTTTTGATTTTCCAAACAACACTTGGAAGTTATTTCATGTTTACCATTCACTAATTGTATCGGTTTGTTCCAGAAAAGTATAGCGCATACACACACAAACTTATAATCAAACTTTGGTTCCCTTGAAACCTTTCACTCATTCATTATTTGTTTGTGAGCTGCTTTCCTGCAAATGCTCAAAGCAGCTTACAACAAAGAAAACAGAAAAGCATTTCAAAACCAAACAGTGCAAAAGCAATTTCATAACAACATAATAAAACAACACCACAATAGCAAATTACAAAAAAAAAAAACCAACACCATTTCAGTGCTGTAAATGAAACAAGATTACATTACAGCTCCTGGCAAATGCCAAAATAACAAGGGAGTTTAATAGTTTCACCTTTATCCTATCAGTAATAAATCACCATTAATTGCATATAACCATAATTTCACCTTAATACTGTGATCTTCCAGTATTTTCAGAACTAGCTCAACTGCCCTTAAATCACTCCAAACCATAGCTGTCAACTTTTCCCTTTTCTTGTGAGGAATCCCATTCGGAATAAGGGAATTTCCCTTTAAAAAAGGAAAAAGTTGACAGCAATGCTCCAAACACCATCAGGGCTTCATTTCTGGGATTAGTGCCCGTAACATATTCTTTCACTGACTCCCTGGAAAGTCCAGAACATGCTACTGCAGACCTATAAATGGCATCATTAGGTAAGAAGAAATAAGAAGAAGAAGAAGAAGAAGAAGAAGAAGAAGAAGAAGAAGAAGAAGAAGAGGAGGAGTTTGGATTTGATATCCCGCCTTTCACTCCCCTTCGGGAGTCTCAAAGCGGCTAACAATCTCCCATCCCTTCCTCCCCCACAACAAACACTCTGTGAGGTGAGTGGGGCTGAGAGACTTCAAAGAAGTGTGACTGGCCCAAGGTCACCCAGCAGCTGCATGTGGAGGAGCGGAGGCGCGAACCCGGTTCCCCAGATTACGAGACTGCCGCTCTTAACCACTACACCACACTGGTGTTAGTCTTACATCATCTCTAATCCCTGTCACCTCTTCAGATTTCGAGAAGAAACTGTTTTCTATAACTACATGCTTTGGTGACTCCTCAGATTGATGTCAGTGTAGGGGCTTCTAATCACAGCAGCCTTACTGATAAGTCCCCATTTATGCACTGAATGTCCTTCGTTTTTAATAAAAGGCAAAACTGAAAGATCATCTAGAACATATGCCATCTACGGTTTCTGTGCACTATAGTTTTGCATAATTATTATTTGGTTCCATGGGACTAATATGCTAGAGTGAAGAATTATTCTGTTTTCTTGATATAGCTGTAAATAAATGCTGTTTTTACAGAAACCTGTAGGAAGTCCTTTGGTTACATCAGTACCAGCCCATCAGAATCACAAGACCAAGAGCGTATAAATTCTAGAGAAACTCAGTGTTGCTATTGTAATCATACAAATGTGGAAAAGAGAAAGATGGAGGAGAATGGAGCAGAAAAGGGGGCAGATGGGTGAAATCAAGAGGACAGGATGTTGAAGATCTACATTATAGTACAGGTCTGCACTGTATGGAACTCATCTTGAGATAGATCGACAGATAGATAAACAAACATTGTTAAGTCACAGCATTGTTTATCTACAGCAGTGTAGATAAACAAACATTGTTAAGTCACAAAGTTAATAGTTTAAATCTTTTTGGTATTAATCAAAGCCTTGGCTTTGATTCCAATTCTCTGTGGCATATTGAACCTTTGCCAAGTAGTTCTCTCTCTCTTAGACTTGAGGATGTGTTTTTCCTGGATTATGGGGAAATCCAAATACCATCACACAATGCAGAACATGAGAACATTTATTCCAGCTCTGAACTAGCTAGATTTCAGTAATGGCTATTCCTTGCTGATCAAAAAGTTAAGTCACAATAGTCTCCCTACACATCATGTGTTTGCAGAGTACTCTTTTGATTAGGCACCCAAGAGACAGGAAATAAATGATGAAAGTGGTTAGAATTCCAACACTGGCTCAAAACTCAGGATCTGATATTAAATGTTTCTGTGAACTTCAACATTTAAGGTAAAGAAAGTCTTCCTTTTCAAATGCCCCCTGTACAATCTTTTTCTGGCAGCTCGTATTCCCTAAGATCCAGTGGTGTTTTATTTGAAATGCTAATCATGGGGAAATGGCCTTGAACACAAAGCAACTTTTAATTAATTAAAGATAAGGTTATATCTTGCGATATCTTGCCCAGGGAAAAATGCATTTTTATGTCAACAAAAGCAACAGGTACCCAACGTTTTACCGTGACAATTCTTCTAATTATGATCTTTGCTGGATAGGATGCATTGATTTCCTGCACAGAATAGCCAATGCAATTAAAGGGAAACATTCCAAGTAGATGATTAAGTGGATGATTAATGACCCAGAACTGAAGGGAAATCATAATAGTTGCTGTCCAGATTAGCCTCCACTAGAACTCAGGATATAACTGTTAGAAATTTGCATATGGAGGTTTCTCAGCATCAGAAATATTAGTTGACACAACTCCAGCTACACCATTGAATAATTACCCTCTAATTTAATTTGGGTCATAAATTATGGTCATACATATAGCAAGCAAACTATCAGTAATTGGTAGCACACTACATCCCTCCAGCTAAACATTGATTTGGTTTTCTACTGAATTGTGTTATGAGTTTGGGGTGGCATGCAACACTATCATGTAACTACTGTCTCCATTTAGACTAGACTGTGGGGATCTAGCATGCTCTAAATGGGGTTACGCTCCCACTGAAGGAGCAGATCCAGTGCTTTTTTTTCTTTAAAAAAATGTTTAGGGGTACTCTCATTTTCCTACTCATATTGAAATACTGCCCCTCAATGAGGCCAAACTTAGATTCACAAAATGTTTAGGGGTATTCATACCCCTGCGTCCCACCAGAAAAAAGCACCGAGCAGATCCATAGCTTGGGGATACTTCTGGATCCATTGCTGTTGTTTGACACACAGGTGGCAAGGACCACTGAAGATGGACAAAGGGACTTCAGACATAGAGTTAGTTAGACCTTTCGACTTTTACGGCCCCTTACAACTCTATAATTCCGTGCTGGATGAACCCACCTGTCAGGGTTTCAGGGAGAGAAGAGCAGATGGGGGAGGAGACAGAGAGCGAGGGGGAAGAATCCCAGAGAGATGAGGAGGAGGATGACGATGACCAAAGGTCGTCCATGAGTCTGTCCAGTGAGTCAGAGGACTCCCAAAAGGGGGCCCCCCTGGTCAGACCAAGGGGAGGCCAAGGGGGAAGCAGTCAGGAGCAGGGGAGCGAAGGGAGAACCCCCAGTGGGAGTTGGACACCGGAGCAGGCTTCTCAGCCGGAACGGAGTGAAGGGGGTGGAGTTACCAGTGTGTCAGAGGGAGCAGAGCAAGAAGGAGACAGGGGGAGGAGATCGGAGCAGGACGCTCTGCCAGAAGGGGCGGAGAGTAGCACTGGGAGCAGTGTAGCGGTCGAGAGAAAGGTCAGAAGCAACGTACGCGCGCCAAGTTCAAATGTGGAGGCGCGCGGAAGTGAGGAGAGCCCTGGGGAGGAGCCCGGCCCCAAAGCAAGAAGGAGGGGGGCAGAGGCGTCAGAGGATTCAGCCTCGGGCGAGTCCCGGCGGGGGGGAACCCAGGGGGGCAGAAAGACCCTGCGGAAAAGGAAGGAGAGGAAGAGGTGGTCCAGCACAAGCCTCTTAAACTGGTGTAGGGGCGGTACGGATTCAGAGGGGACTTCAGCGAGCTAATGTTACAGACGTGGAGCCACGGAGATGGAATGTAAAAGGAGCGATGATCTTCAATAAAGACTTTTGTAAATAAACTGGATTGGACTTGGGTCTCTTGTGAGCTGGGACCAACGGGTGGCTCTGACAGTAAGTCCCCTCCCTTGAACGCAAAAAATTTTTTTTTGCAAAGCTCACCAACGGTAGCAGCCATGAGTACGGAGGAACAGCTGCTAACGCTGAGGAATCAGGTTACCGAACTCACACCTGCAGTCATTGCATCTCAGAAGAAGAATGACGAACTGGAGAAGGCTTGCCAGGACCTGCGAACAAGGTGGGAGCATGCAAGCGGGGCAGGGGTCCCGGGATCCAGATCGGAGGGAGTTGGACTTGGACGGCGGGGGGGCACCCTAGTTACCCACTTCGATGGCAACCTGCAAAACTACCCTAACTTCAGAGCAGACGTCGTGTATGCACTGCATTTGCTTCGCAATGATTTTAAAGATGAGGAGGAGAGAGTGGGGTTTATAATTTCGCATTTGCATGGAGAGGCTAGAGCGTGGTTGCGCAATTTGTGGCGCGAAGATGGCCCTGCCCGCCGCAATTCTGATGAATTTATTAAAGTGATGGATGCTTGTTTCCAGTCATCTGTGGATGTGGATATTGCTCGTAGACAGATGCACGGACTGCGGCAAGGCAAAGCCACTGTACGTCAATATCATTCCAGATTCTTCGCATTATTAACTGCGTTGGGCTGGGAGAAACACAGTAAACCAGTAAGAGATCTGTTCTGGGAAGGGCTTAGCCCCCCCATCAAGGATGAGATTGCCAGAGGAGATAGACCCCAGACCCTAGAAGACGTGGTGCAGAGGGCTCTTGCGATCGGAATACGACACGAGGGGCGCCCTTGGCACGAGGGGGAGTGACCCCAGGCGCGTGCACCAGCGAGAACACCCCCTTTTGTCCCCAGGGACTTCAGCCAGACGCACCCCTCGCCCTTGGGTAGGCAGGGAGAAGAGCCGATGGAAATTGGTGGTGCTAGGGCTCAGACACCATCCACAGCCCCTGTTTCCGGTGCAGTGAAGGCGAAGCCTCCTAGAGGGACCAGGAAATGTTACATCTGTGACAGTGCACAGCATATGGCGAAAGAGTGCCCCCAGAGGCTCCAAAAACACACTGCAGCTCTAACAACAGTGGCAGCGGAAGTGGTGCAAAGAGAGCAACCTCAGGGAAACGACAATGCCTGGCTGGAAGCGGAGCTACTGGGGCTCAGCCAGGCGAATCTGTAGAGCAGTCCCCAGCACCCTTGCAACGCACAGACCCTTTACCACCCAAGCCAGCAGTGCAACTCACTGCAACCCTTCAGCTGCCGAATGGACACTCCCTGGAAGTTCCCATCACGATTGATTCAGGGAGCAATGCGGATTTTGTGGGAATGCAATTTGTCAAGCAGCATCGCATAGCGCTCCTGCCTGCAACGACGCCTCTGAACGTAGTCACGGTGGACGGCAGGAAATTGCTGGGAGGGCAAGTTGTGCAGCAGACGCCTCCCATGGTGATGCAGATTGGAAATCATCGAGAAGTAATTAGCTTCAATGTCACCCATCTGTCAGACACGCCCATTGTATTGGGCATGAGTTGGCTGGAGAGGCATAGTCCCGCTGTAGCGTGGTACCAGCGGCAAATCACCTTCTGCTCATCGTATTGTGCTCAGCATTGCATCCAGACCAATCAGGAGGAGGGGGCTGAGCAGCAGCTGCAACTTGGCATGGTGCAGGCAGTGCCTCGCAAGTACGAAGGATTCTTGGAGGTTTTCTGCGAGAAAGAAGCTGACAAGTTGCCGCCTCACAGGGCTTACGACTGTGCGATCGACCTGGTGCCGGGGGCGCAACTGCCAACTGCAAAGCTGTATTCCATGTCTGAGGACGAGATGCAAGAGCTCAGAGAGTTCATAGAGCATAATCTGAAGCGCGGTTTCATCCGGGAATCCAAAGCAGTGGGAGGCAGTCCTGTTTTCTTTGTGAAGAAGAAAGACACGCCCCAAAAAAGACTCATTGTGGACTATAGATTCATAAACAGACTGACTAAGCCCAAGGCCTTTCCCATGCCCAAGATTGACGACCTCCTAGCGACCGTTAGGAAGGGTAAGATCTTCACCAAGTTGGATTTGCGTGGAGCGTACAACCTCATCCGCATCCGGAAGGGCAATGAGTGGAAGACTGCCATGTTCACGCCTGTCAGGGTTTCAGGGAGAGAAGAGCAGATGGGGGAGGAGACAGAGAGCGAGGGGGAAGAATCCCAGAGAGATGAGGAGGAGGATGACGATGACCAAAGGTCGTCCATGAGTTTGTCCAGTGAGTCAGAGGACTCCCAGAAGGGAGCCCCCCTGGTCAGACCAAAGGGGGGCCAAGGGGGAAGCAGGGAGGAACAGGGGAGCGAAGGGAGAAGCCTCAGTAGGAGTAGGACACAGGAGCCAGCTTCTCAGCCGGAACGGAGTGAAGGGGGTGGAGTTACCAGGGTGTCAGAGGGAGCAGAGCGTGAAGGAGACAGGGGGAGAAGATTGGAGCAGGACGCTCAGCCGGAAGGGGTGGAGAATAGCACCGGGAGCAGTGTAGCGGTCGAGAGAAAGGTCAGAAGCAACGTACGCGCGCCAAGTTCAAATGTAGAGGCGCGCGGAAGTGAGGAGAGCCCTGGGGAGGAGCCCGGCCCCAAAGCGAGAAGGAGGGGGGCGGAGGCGTCAGAGGATTCAGCCTCGGGCGAGTCCCGGCGAGGGGGAACCCAGGGGGGCAGAAAGACCCTGCGGAAAAGGAAAGAGAGGAAGAGGTGGTCCAGCACAAGCCTCTTAAATTGGTGCCGAGGCGGGACAGATTCAGAGGGTACTTCAGCGATCTAACGGTACAGACGTAGAGTCACAAAGATGGAGTGTAAACGCAACCATGATCTTCAATAAAGACTTTCTGTAAATAAACCGGATTGGAGTTGGGTCTCTTGTGAGCTGGGACCACACGGGTGGCTCTGACAGTAAGTACCCTCCACAGAACGCAAAAAAATTTTTTTTTTTGCAAAGCTCACCAACGGGAGCAGCCATGAGCGCGGAGGAACAGCTGCTTACGCTGAGGAAGCAGGTTACCGAACTCACAGCTGCAGTCATTGCATCGCAGAAGAAGAATGACGAACTGGACAAGACTTGCCAGGACCTGCGAACAAGGTGGGAGCAGGCAAGCAGGGCAGGGGTTCCGGGGTCCAGATCGGAGGGCGTTGCACTTGGACGGCGGGGGGGGCGCCCTAGTTACGCATTTTAATGGCAACCTAGAAGACTACCCTAACTTCAGAGCAGACGTCGTGTATGCACTGCATTTGCTCCGTCATGATTTTAAAGATGAGGAGGAGAGAGTGGGGTTCATAATTTCGCATCTGCATGGGGAGGCCAGAACTTGGCTGCGCAATTTGTGGCGCGAAGATGGCCCTGCCCGCCGCGATTCTGATGAGTTTATTAAAGCGATGGATGCTTGTTTCCAGTCCTCTGTGGATGTGGATATTGCTCGCAAGCAGATGCACGGACTGCGGCAAGGCAAAGCCACTGTACGTCAATATCATTCTAAATTCTTTGCATTACTAACTGCGTTGGGCTGGGAGAAGGATAGTAAACCCGCCAGAGATCTTTTCTGGGAAGGTCTTAGCCCCCCCGTCAAGGATGAGATCGCCAGGGGAGATAGACCCCAAACCCTAGAAGACCTAGTGCAACGGGCTTTGGCTATTGGAATACGACATGAGGGACGCCCGTGGCACGAGGGGGAGGGACCCCAGGCGCGTGCACCAGCGAGAACCCCCCCTTTTGTCCCCAGGGACTTCAGCCGGACGCACCCTTCGCCCTTGGGGAGGCAAGGAGAAGAGCCGATGGAAATTGGTGGTGCTAGGGCTCAGACACCATCCAGAGCCCCTGTTTCCGGTGCAGTGAAGGCGAAGCCTCCTAGAGGGACCAGGAAATGTTACATCTGTGACAGTGCACAGCATATGGCCAAAGAGTGCCCCCAGAGGCTCCAAAAGCACACTGCAGCTCTAGCAACAGTGGCAGCGGAAGTGGTGCACAGAGAGCAGCCTCAGGGAAACGACAGTGCCTGGCTGGAAGCGGAGCTACTGGGGCTCAGCCAGGCGGATGTGTAGAACAGTCCCCAGCATCCTTGCAACGCACAGACCCTCTACCACCCAAGCCAGCAGTGCAACTCACTGCAACCCTTCAGCTGCCAAATGGACAATCCCTGGAGGTTCCCATCACGATCGATTCGGGAAGCAATGCGGATTTTGTGGGAATACAATTTGTCAAGCAGCATAGCATAGCGCTCCTGCCTGCAATGACGCCTCTGAACGTGGTCACAGTGGACGGCAGGAAATTGCTGGGAGGGCAAGTTGTGCAGCAGACGCCTCCCATGGTGATGCAAATTGGAAATCATCGAGAAGTCATCAGCTTCAATGTCACCCACCTGTCAGACACGCCCATTGTGTTGGGCATGAGTTGGCTGGAGAGGCATAGTCCCGCTGTAGCGTGGTACCAGCGGCAAATCACCTTCTGCTCATCGTATTGTGCTCAGCATTGCATCCAAACCAATCAGGAGGAGGGGGCCGAGCAGCAGCTGCAACTGGGCATGGTGCAGGCAGTGCCTCACAAGTACAAAGGATTCTTGGAGGTTTTCTGCGAGAAAGAAGCTGACCAGTTGCCGCCTCACAGGCCTTACGACTGTGCGATCGACCTGGTGCCGGGGGCGCAGCTGCCAACTGCAAAGCTGTATTCCATGTCTGAGGACGAGATGCAAGAGCTCAGGGAATTCATAGAGCATAATCTGCAGCGCGGGTTCATCCGGGAATCCAAAGCAGTGGGAGGCAGTCCTGTTTTCTTTGTGAAGAAGAAAGACACGCCCCAAAAAAGACTCATTGTGGACTACCGGTTCATAAACAGGCTGACTAAGCCCAAGGCCTTCCCCAGGCCCAGGATTGACGACCTCCTAGCGACCGTTAGGAAGGGTAAGATCTTCACCAAGTTGGATTTGCGTGGAGCGTACAATCTCATCCGCATACGGAAGGGCGATGAGTGGAAGACTGCCATGTTCACGCCTCTAGGCACGTATGAATACAGAGTTATGCCGTTTGGTCTCCAAAATGGCAGCCACGTTTTCCAAGCATTTATGCATCACGTGTTGGCGGGACTCCTCTACAAGAAGTGTGTATGTTTTCTCGACGACATCCTGATCTTCTCGGAATCGCCGGAAGCTCACGAGAAGGATGTAAAGGAAGTCCTACAGAGGTTGAAGGAGCACAGGCTGTACGCCAAGTTGGAGAAGTGCCAGTTTGATGTGACGGAGGTGGACTTCCTTGGCTACAAGCTGTCTGACGAAGGGCTGGCTATGGACAGAGTCAAGGTCCAAGCGGTGTTGGACTGGAAAAGCCCACGCAATCGGAAGGAAGTCCAGAGATTCATCGGATTTGCCAATTTTTATCGCAAATTCATCAGAGGTTTTGCAAAGGAGACGGCAGCAATCACGGACACCCTCAGTTCCAAGAAGAAGAGGTTCGCTTGGACGGAACAGGCAGAGCGCTCTTTTCGGAAGCTTAAAAGCCTCTTCGCCTCCGAGGAGCAGCTACTACACGTGAATCCCGGCAGGCCCATGCGGGTGGAAACCGACGCGTCAGACAGAGCGGTGGGAGCCGTCCTTCTGCAGGAGGATCCGCAAGGCAATTGGAGGCCGGGCGCCTTCTACTCCCGGAAGCTCAGCAAGACGGAGCGGAACTACACCATATGGGACAGGGAGCTGTTGGCCATTCATGCAGCTTTCAAAGCGTGGCGACACTTCCTCATAGGAGCCAAGCACACAGTGCAGGTCCGCACGGATCACAAGAACTTAGAGTACTGGCGAACGGCAAAGCTGCAGACCCAAAGACACATGCGCTGGGCAGAATTCTTTGCGGATTTCGACTTCAAAATAGAATACATCCCGGGGGACTCAAATGTTATAGCAGACGCACTATCCAGGAAACCGCAATACCTGGAGGAGACGACACCAATTGCAGCGAAGCACATTTTCGCACCGCAGGCGTGGGCGTGCGCTGCCATCACAGTCGACCTGGACGCGGTGCGACGCGCGTTGCAAGCGGATCAATTTGCACAGTCCAAGATGGAGGAGCTACGCAACGGGTCGCAAAGCGGCGATGAGTTCCAGTTGCGGGACGGACTCTTAACTCGCAAGGGTGCCCTTTACGTGCCTAACAACGAACTTCGCGCAAAGGTTCTGCAGCAATTGCACGATGCCCCCAGTGCGGGCCACTTCGGCAAGGAGAAGACGCTAGAATTAGTGGCCAGGGACTTTTGGTGGCCCCAGATGCGGGGAGAGGTGGCGGATTACGTCGCCAGGTGTGACACCTGTCAGAGGTCCAAACCAGTACACCAGAAGCCGGCGGGATTGTTGGAACCGCTGGAAACGCCACAGCAGCCGTGGGAGAGGGTAGCACTGGACTTTGTTACTGACCTACCCAGCTCCAGGGGCAAGACGGCGGTGCTGGTGGTTGTGGACTTGTTCACCAAGATGGCGCACTTCATTCCTTGTGCCAAGGTGGCGACGGCAGAACAGACCGCCAAACTCTTCATCGACCACGTGTTCAGAGTGCATGGACTACCGCAGTCCGTCCTGTCCGACAGGGGGCGCCAATTTGTTTCCAACTTCTGGCAGAAGCTTCTGGGTATCCTGCATGTCAAGATCAACCTAGCGTCGGCGAGACATCCACAGACCAACGGCCAAGCAGAGAGGGTCAACGCGATCATGCAGCAGTACCTGAGGTGTTACGCCAATCAGCGACCCGCAGCGTGGGTGGACTACCTGCCGATGGCTGAGTTTGCCTACAACAACACGAAGCACGCATCGACCGGGGTGACACCGTTCTTCGCGAACAATGGCCGTCATCCCAGAACCTTTCCGAGGCTTATGGCACCGGGAGGGGAGGTGCCTCAAGAGGCCGACCAGTTCGCAGCAGAGTTGCAAGAGGTGCACGAGGAGCTGCGGAGACATTTGGAGCTGGCCAAACAGGCCTATAAGGTGCAGGCGGACAAGCACAGAAGGGAGGGGGAGGACATCCAGGTGGGGGATTGGGTATGGTTAGCGGCCCAAGCGATGCCAGCCAGATCGTTAGCCAAGAAGAAGCTAGAACACAGGCAGCTAGGACCATACCAGGTTGAGGCTAGGATCAATCCTGTAGCATTTCGCCTGGCCCTTCCAGAAGGCTCCAGAGTGCACCCGGTCTTTCATAGGTCGGTGCTCACTCCCTACAAAGCCCCACACAGGTTTCAAGAGTCAGGAACAGTACCAGACCCACGCCAAGAGTCACCCAAGAGGGGGGGGGTCGCCTAGGGCCGAACCACTCAACGAGGTCACAGAGATACTGGACTCGAGATGGGGGGAAGAGGGAGTTGAATACTTTCTCGCCAGAGAGGGCACCCCAGCCACTGCCAATAGTTGGGTGCCAGGCTACGCGTTAGACGAACCCCTTTTGAAAGATGAGTTCCATGCACTTTTCCCACATAGACCCATGCCAGCTGAGTACTTTGATGACTGGCTTTTCACGCCCACATTGTCAGATACCACGTTCAGGGGCTTTTCTTCCGCCGAGGAGGGAACGCCCGAATCGAGCCCGCCCAGGGGATCGTGTTCGGGAGTGGACACACTACCTTCGGATTGGTGGGAGGAGCAACCAAAGGAGGACTGGCGTAAGAGGTGGGTGAAGTGGCCTTGGAGGGCAGCACCAGACGAAGTAGCAATGGGTGAAGAGACTGAGACCGCGTTGGGTGAAGAACCCGGGTTCGAATACACATACACAGAACTGCCAGCAGAGGACATTGAAGTAGACGACCTGTATCCCGAATCTACCCCCGAAGAACCGCAGCTTCCACGACCTGCACCCGACGAGCGGGAGGGGGGAAGGGGGGGCTTCGAGGGGGGGATGGATGTCAGGGTTTCAGGGAGAGAAGAGCAGATGGGGGAGGAGACAGAGAGCAAGGGGGAAGAATCCCAGAGAGATGAGGAGGAGGATGACGATGACCAAAGGTCGTCCATGAGTTTGTCCAGTGAGTCAGAGGACTCCCAGAAGGGAGCCCCCCTGGTCAGACCAAAGGGGGGCCAAGGGGGAAGCAGGGAGGAACAGGGGAGCGAAGGGAGAAGCCTCAGTAGGAGTAGGACACAGGAGCCAGCTTCTCAGCCGGAACGGAGTGAAGGGGGTGGAGTTACCAGGGTGTCAGAGGGAGCAGAGCGTGAAGGAGACAGGGGGAGAAGATTGGAGCAGGACGCTCAGCCGGAAGGGGTGGAGAATAGCACCGGGAGCAGTGTAGCGGTCGAGAGAAAGGTCAGAAGCAACGTACGCGCGCCAAGTTCAAATGTAGAGGCGCGCGGAAGTGAGGAGAGCCCTGGGGAGGAGCCCGGCCCCAAAGCGAGAAGGAGGGGGGCGGAGGCGTCAGAGGATTCAGCCTCGGGCGAGTCCCGGCGAGGGGGAACCCAGGGGGGCAGAAAGACCCTGCGGAAAAGGAAAGAGAGGAAGAGGTGGTCCAGCACAAGCCTCTTAAATTGGTGCCGAGGCGGGACAGATTCAGAGGGTACTTCAGCGATCTAACGGTACAGACGTAGAGTCACAAAGATGGAGTGTAAACGCAACCATGATCTTCAATAAAGACTTTCTGTAAATAAACCGGATTGGAGTTGGGTCTCTTGTGAGCTGGGACCACACGGGTGGCTCTGACAACGCCTCTGGGCACGTATGAATACAGAGTTATGCCGTTTGGTCTCCAAAATGGCAGCCACGTTTTCCAAGCCTTTATGCATCACGTGCTGGCGGGACTCCTCTACAAGAAGTGTGTGTGTTTTCTCGACGACATCCTGATCTTCTCGGAATCGCCGGAAGCTCACGAGAAGGACGTAAAGGAGGTCCTGCAGAGGTTGCGGGAGCACAGGCTTTACGCCAAGTTGGAGAAGTGCCAGTTTGATGTAACGGAGGTGGATTTCCTCGGCTACAAGCTGTCCGACGAGGGGCTGGCCATGGACAGCGTCAAGGTCCGAGCAGTGTTGGACTGGAAGAGCCCACGCAATCGGAAGGAAGTCCAGAGATTCATCGGATTTGCCAATTTTTATCGCAAATTCATCAGAGGTTTTGCAAAGGAGACGGCAGCAATCACGGACACCCTCAGTTCCAAGAAGAAGAAGTTCGCTTGGACGGAACAGGCAGAGCGCTCTTTTCGGAAGCTTAAAAGCCTCTTCGCCTCCGAGGAGCAGCTACTGCACGTGAATCCCAGCAGGCCCATGCGGGTAGAAACCGACGCGTCAGACAGAGCGGTTGGAGCCGTCCTTCTGCAGGAGGATCCACAAGGGAATTGGAGGCCTGGCGCCTTCTACTCCCGGAAGCTCAGCAAGACGGAGCAGAACTACACCATATGGGACAGGGAGCTGTTGGCCATTCACGCAGCTTTCAAAGCGTGGCGACACTTCCTCATAGGAGCCAAGCACACAGTGCAGGTGCGCACGGATCACAAGAACTTAGAGTATTGGCGAACAGCGAAGCTGCAGAGCCAAAGACACATGCGCTGGGCAGAATTCTTCGCGGATTTCGACTTCAGAATAGAATACATCCCGGGGGATTCCAATGTTATAGCCTATGCGCTCTCCAGGAAACCACAATATCTTGAGGAGACGGCACCAGTAGCAGCGAAGCACATTTTCGCACCGCAGGCGTGGGCGTGCGCTGCCATCGCAGTCGACCTGGACGCGGTGCGACGCGCGTTGCAAGTGGATCAATTTGCACAATCCAAGATGGAGGAGCTGCGCAGGGGGTCGCAGAGAGACGATGAGTTCCAGTTGCGAGACGGGCTCTTGACTCGCAAGGGTGCCCTCTACGTGCCAAGCGACGAGCTTCGCGCAAAGGTTCTGCAGCAGTTGCACGACGCCCCCAGTGCGGGCCACTTCGGCAAGGAGAAGACAATAGAATTAGTGGCCAGGGACTTTTGGTGGCCCCAGATGCGGGGTGAGGTGGCGGATTACGTCGCCAGGTGTGACACCTGTCAGAGGTCCAAACCAGTACACCAGAAGCCAGCGGGATTGCTGGAACCGCTGGAGACGCCGCAGCAGCCGTGGGAGAGGGTAGCCCTGGATTTTGTTACTGATCTGCCCAGCTCCAGGGGCAAGACGGCGGTACTGGTGGTTGTGGACTTGTTCACCAAGATGGCGCACTTCATTCCTTGTGCCAAGGTGGCGACGGCAGAACAGACCGCCAAACTCTTCATCGACCACGTGTTCAGAGTGCATGGGCTACCGCAGTCCGTCCTGTCCGACAGGGGGCGCCAATTTGTTTCCAACTTCTGGCAGAAGCTTCTAGGTATCCTGCTCGTCAAGATCGACCTAGCGTCGGCAAGACATCCACAGACCAACGGCCAAGCAGAGAGGGTCAACGCGATCATGCAGCAGTACCTGAGATGTTACGCCAATCAGCGACCCGCAGCGTGGGTGGACTACCTGCCGATGGCTGAGTTTGCCTACAACAACACAAAGCACGCATCGACCGGGGTGACGCCGTTCTTCGCGAACAATGGCCGTCATCCCAGAACCTTTCCGAGGCTTATAGCACCAGGAGAGGGGGTGCCACAAGAGGCCGACCAGTTCGCAGCAGAGTTGCAAGAGGTGCACGAGGAGCTGCGGAGACATTTGGAGCTGGCCAAACAAGCCTATAAGGTGCAGGCGGACAAACACAGAAGGGCGGGAGAAGACATCCAGGTGGGGGACTGGGTATGGTTAGCAGCCCAAGCGATGCCAGCCAAATCGTTAGCCAAAAAGAAGCTAGGACACAGGCAGCTAGGGCCATACCAAGTTGAGGCTAGGATCAATCCTGTAGCATTTCGCCTGGCCCTCCCAGAAGGCTCCAGAGTGCACCCGGTCTTTCATAGGTCGGTGCTCACTCCCTACAAGGCCCCACACAGGTTTCAGGAGTCAGAAACAGTACCAGACCCACGCAAAGAGTCACCCAAGGGGGGGGGTCGCCTAGGGCCGAACCGCTCAACGAGGTCACAGAGATACTGGACTCGAGATGGGGGGCAGAGGGAGTTGAATACTTTCTCGCCAGAGAGGGGACCCCAGCCAGTGCCAATAGTTGGGTGCCGGGCTACGCGTTAGACGAACCCCTTTTGAAAGATGAGTTCCATGCACTTTTCCCACATAGACCCATGCCAGCTGAGTACTTTGATGACTGGCTTTTCACGCCCACATTGTCAGATACCACGTTCAGGGGCTTTTCTTCCGCCGAGGAGGGAACGCCCGAATCGAGCCCGCCCAGGGGATCGTGTTCGGGAGTGGACACACTATCTTCGGATTGGTGGGAGGAGCAACCAGAGGAGGACTGGCGTAAGAGGTGGGTGAAGTGGCCTTGGAAGGCAGCACCAGACGAAGTAGCAATGGAAGAAGAGACTGAGACCGCGTTGGGTGAAGAACCCGAATTCGAACACACATACACAGAACTGCCAGCAGAGAACATTGAAGTAGACGACCTGTATCCCGAATCTACCCCCGAAGAGCCGCAGCTTCGACAACCTGCACCCGACGAGCGGGAGGGGGGAAGGGGGGGCTTCGAGGGGGGGATGGATGTCAGGGTTTCAGGGAGAGAAGAGCAGATGGGGGAGGAGACAGAGAGCGAGGGGGAAGAATCCCAGAGAGATGAGGAGGAGGATGACGATGACCAAAGGTCGTCCATGAGTCTGTCCAGTGAGTCAGAGGACTCCCACAAGGGGGCCCCCCTGGTCAGACCAAGGGGAGGCCAAGGGGGAAGCAGTCAGGAGCAGGGAAGCGAAGGGAGAACCCCCAGTGGGAGTTGGACACCGGAGCAGGCTTCTCAGCCGGAACGGAGTGAAGGGGGTGGAGTTACCAGTGTGTCAGAGGGAGCAGAGCAAGAAGGAGACAGGGGGAGGAGATCGGAGCAGGACGCTCTGCCAGAAGGGGCGGAGAGTAGCACTGGGAGCAGTGTAGCGGTCGAGAGAAAGGTCAGAAGCAACGTACGCGCGCCAAGTTCAAATGTGGAGGCGCGCGGAAGTGAGGAGAGCCCTGGGGAGGAGCCCGGCCCCAAAGCAAGAAGGAGGGGGGCAGAGGCGTCAGAGGATTCAGCCTCGGGCGAGTCCCGGCGGGGGGGAACCCAGGGGGGCAGAAAGACCCTGCGGAAAAGGAAGGAGAGGAAGAGGTGGTCCAGCACAAGCCTCTTAAACTGGTGTAGGGGCGGTACGGATTCAGAGGGGACTTCAGCGATCTAATGTTACAGACGTGGAGCCACGGAGATGGAATGTAAAAGGAGCGATGATCTTCAATAAAGACTTTTGTAAATAAACTGGATTGGACTTGGGTCTCTTGTGAGCTGGGACCAACGGGTGGCTCTGACACCACCATTCTGTAATCCAGAAAGCTAGAAGGCCCCAAGGAACTTTTCCATTTCACCCACTGAAGAACTTTGTTCAACCTTGAACCCACGCATAGCTATATCAACATAATATGTGTCTTAAAAATATTGTTTGATCAGATATTTCCTAATGCAGGTTTTTATGTATCCCACAAAGTCATCCCATTAGTGAAAGCCCTTCCATCTGCACAATGGGACTTCTTTTCCCTCTTCTCTTTCCATACACCACCTACACACACCCTAAATCTGTTCTAGGGTTCCCGCAACCCTCCAGAACAGATTTGGTGGGGAAGGAGCATGCAAGGAGAGGAGTGGGAGAGGAAGTCCCATTGCACCGGCAGAAGTTCTTGTGCTAACAGGATGACTTTGTTGGCTACAACCCACAGCTTTTAAAAAATAAAAAATGGCCTGGCTAGAACATCTTGACATTGAGGTTGTCCCAGTCCTTTAAACTGCTAGTCCATTTTACTGAAACAAGCTGCTTGTTTGGACCAAGATCCAAAACAACAGGAAACCAATAAGCCTACAGTCAACCATCTTACTCACTTCAACGAACTGTTTCAATAAAATATCACCCTCCATGTAAAGGGTGTTGGATCCAGATAATAAAAACAACAAGAAGAATTGTCATTCTCCTAAAATCCTCCAAAGCCAGTGAAGTATCTTGATCTCTAGATCTTATTCCTGACTCGACATGTTCCTCTGGCTATCTTTTCGTAAGTTATTTCATCTGCAAAAGAGATATATCTTCCTGCTGGGAACAGAGTGAAACATAATTAATCTTCATAAAGCACCATGTGGGACTTTCAAGGGAGCTGCCATGAAATTGGAAAGTTACTAATAATAACTTCCTTCATTTAAAAAATATTTATTTATTTCATCTGTGATGATATACCAACTTAGCGTGCAATCCAAAGTCTATTTGGTAGGGCTTCGGAGGAACTGGGCAAAAGTGTCCCTCTGCCCAGCCCGGCCCAGCCCAGCTCTACTGGTCTTTGCTGGCATGGAACTCCACCCACCAAATGTGCAGGTGGTCAGAAGTCCACCTGGCAGCTTTCATGCCAGTGGAAAAATCTGAAACAGCCCCATCAAATCCTGATCACTACACCAGCTCCATACCTTTCACCCCAAAATAAGCCACACTGAACTCAGTGAGATGTGTAGGATTGCACTGTTAGTCATATGAAAATCACAAGCGAAAACCCGTGATCGTCCATTAGTCTTGAGAGCTCCATCCCTTATGTGACATTGCTAAAGTCTTGCCTTCAGGCCCTCCTAATTAGCAGGGCAATGGAAGCCATAATTTTAAAGCACCTTGGTGCACGTCTAAGCGCATGACTTCCCCGAAAGAATCTTGGGAGCTGTAGTTTCCCCCTCACAGAGATGCAATTCTCACTACCCTTAATGAATTACAGAGAAGGGGTAGTGGCATCTGTTGTACTGAGCCCAGAGCTGGAAGGGCGCCCAGGTGAAGCTGGCAAAAGGCACTCCTAGCCACTGAGGTCTCTTGGATCCGAGAGCAACTCTGGTCCTTGAGGGGGAGTATGATCCCACTGATGTTTGATTAAATGGTCCTAAACATCTTTGGTCCCAGATTGTTGATTGAGCCTTTCTCCTTGTATGTTGCAACCAGGCTACTGAAATCTTTGGAGGAGGCCCTTCTCGGGGCCTCAAGGGGTGGCAACCAGGACTAGAACTTCTTTATGGTGTAAACCACTTCATGGAACTTCCTGCCTCTGGTGGTGTATTAGGCAGTGTCTCTATTTTAATTTTACTGTTTGCTTAAGGCACACTTCTTTCCATGGGTGTCCTAATGCTGATCTAACTGGGTGTTCCAATCCATTAAACAGCCAATTGAATGAATTATCTCACTGCTGTTCTTAGTCATAGTTTTGAGGAGTTAAAATATTGCTTTATACTCCTTGCTCCTTTTGAATAAATGAATGTACCAATAAGGTGCCTGGAAGTTATGGAAATGCTGAAGTGAAAAGAGAAGATTTGCCTGCCGGAAAAAGAAAGGTGGGATTGTTTATGAATGAACAAAATAAATAAGTGAAGTTTTGATCCTAGATGCTTTATTTTTTAATAAAGAAAAATGCATTAGGGCAAAATTCAGAGTTCATGGCTGCCAAACAAATCCTTAAAACGACCTCCATGTGCGGGTAGGGGTATCAGTTACCTCTTTGACAGTTTTTATGATTGATAAATACATATTTTTCTTGAACATTACAGTTGCTCTAAAATCTGTCAGTCATCTTGAAACCATTGCAGTCTACTGCCTTTGATCGGTTATTCCCCAGCTGTTATCAGCCAATACATTTTTCTCGGAAGAGTATTCTTGTCATCTGCCATCAGTCTCCGAAAGCCTCCTGGCATTGGCTTAATTAAAAGCAAAGGGATTTCATCTGAAATAACTTGGAACCCACTGTGGACTTCCTGCCTAAAGTTACTTAGGAGACAGGAACGTATTACTCCTTCATGCTCATAATAACCTCCATTTCCCCTCAGGTGTTTCCTTACCTGGGAGGGAAATGTCTTGTTATGCAGCCTCAAAGCCTTTCCCCATCTTTCAGAGATTATATCAGCTGTCTGCACTCTATTGGTCCCTGGGAGTGTGTTATCCTACTGAAGAAATAAACATAATTCAGGTGTCCCGTCCCATTATGGAAATGTTGTGATGAAAGGATTTGCGCCCATGAAACTTCTCTGTTGTCCTCAGAGTCCTTGAAGTGTCAGAAGCCATTTCCTATTTAGGTTATTGATTTGTTTGATGATACTGGTTATGACTCCCGACAACTCTGGACATGATTTTGTAGCCCATTTCCATCCGTCATCCCAATGTCAGTGTGTGCCTTGTAAAATAAACAGAAACTATGTGTTAGCCTAAGTGGAGTTTGTGATCAAACTGTTCTAAGTTCCTGCTCTACAAGAAGCATAGTCCATTCTACTTTAGTTTACTTTTTTGCAAGTTAAGCATGATACTAATTGTGTGGTCGATTGCTATCTTGCAAAAGGATGGATATCTTAGCAATGCCAGATGAATAGATTAGAATGTTGGGCACTAGACTTCTTAAGCAATGAGAATGGAAGCACAATTTAGGAGCAGCTATTCTAAACAACATGTAGAGAAGAGTAGCAGTGTTACGAGCTTTCATACCCACTCCATATTCCTGAGTTTTATTATCTTGCCTTCTGTTTTGTTTCATCTTGTACACAGGGCCAGCTGGTTTACAACATGCATACATTCTTTTTTTCTGTTATGAAAGAGAAGGATTCCTGAAAAATGAAAGTACCAGGGTTGATCCAAATCTTGAACATAGCACCACCCTCTAAAACAATTAAATAAATAGATAAGCTTTCAGGCAAGAGCATAGTCCACAAGCCCTTAATTTAGTGCTTGTGGGAACCAGGCACCCTTATAAATGCCTCTCGGCTCTCCTAATTTCTTATTTTTTTTTACTCATGAACAGCACCAATCCCACAATAAATTCTGATCTAGAAGCACCCTTTGTGATGGGTCCTCATTTGACTTACACAGGTATTTAAAGCCTTTGTGGGAATGTGAGTATGCTTACCCATTCTAGGTCACAGATGAACCAAACATCTGTGTTAGAATATCTTGGTTCCTATAAAACCCCCAGTATTCTTACGAGAGCTATTAAGAACCGAAGGAACAGAAAATATCTTGTTATACTAATTCTGATTAGTCATTAAAATGATCTTTATAGTTCTGTACCTGCTGTCCACATAATATACAGCATGGTTTTAGCAGGCAGTATAAGCATCACAGACCTCATTATGTGCAAACATCCACATAAAGCAACATGAATCTGAAGTTATCAAAGAATGAGCTCTGTGCTGCTTTAAAAAAATAAATCACTGTTTGGTAAGTTTTTCTAAGAGCAGGCTTTCATTTGGAATGGTATGTTTAGAAATCATGGAGGGAAAAGGTGTTGGCACATTTGACAGCACCTGTGCACCCACTGTTGTAATGTGTCCCTCAAAGTGTTGTGGTGAGACCTGGAGACTGACCTCCTGTGTTGTGGGTGGGTTAGATTGGTCAGCCACAACACCTGATTGGTAGGTCCCTTGATGTTGGGCTCAATCTGACCAATGGGGCGCAGTCCAAACAGATCGAGGAACCTATATATACCCATGCATGTGACCCAGAGCTTCCTTTTTTGGTTTGTGCATTTGGAACAAGCTAATAGTGTGTCTTCTGTGCAACTGAGAGACTTACCTTCAACGGATCGTCCTGGTGATTTCTTTCCATTATTCTCCCCCTTTCCGTTATTACTTTCTTTATTGTTTCCCTTTGAGTTTCCCCCTCCCCCCTTCCTTCTCCTTCCCTCCTGTCTAGCGGGGCTTTGCCCCACACGGGCTCCAGCCCCTGAGCGCTCCCGTTTGCGGAGCTTGCCGCAGCCTTTGATCCCTGCCCACTTGTCTCCTTTCGCAGTGGCCAGTGTCCCTATAATTGGCTGCGACTGCAGCTGTGGGGTATAATTTTGAGCTAGTGCGACTTTGGGCAATTGTGGCTGTCGCTTTTTGGGCGCTTTCGCCCAGCGCTTTGTCTAATTTTACTGCATCAAGAGTTCCCTCTCCGTTGCAATATTGATTTTCGTGTGCCCTTTTGAGAAAGGCCCTTTTGATACAGGACTCTCCTGTATGTGAGTGTCTGAGGGCCCTGCTCCTTCCTGCCACTCACCATCTGGCCTGGGGCGGGGCCTGAAGCCTCATAAAGGACTGCTGGACTCTGCTGCCCGGGAGGACTCTCCTGTATGTGAGTGTATGGGGTCCTGCTCCTTCCTGCCACTCACCATCTGGCCTGGGGCAGGGCCTGACGGGCCTCACTAGAACAGTTGCTGTCACTGCTGGAGGGCTGCAGAGTGCTTTTAAAATGTTTTAAAATTTTTATTTTGAATTTTTTGTATGTGGGGGGGGCGGTGGATGTTTATTGGGCCTGGGAATTTGTTTGATTTTATGTTTTTGTAATTTTTGTAATTTTTATTGTTTTTTGTTTGTATTGTTGTATTTGTGTGGTTTTTTTGTTTTGTTTTTTAAAGGGGTTATTTTGCTCTTAAGGGGAGGGGTCAGGGCTGCCGGGGAATGGGCCCCAGCCCACAAAATGGCTGGGATATGTTTCACAGGGGGGAATGCACTGGGACAACCGATCTCAGTGATCACGGGTAGGAGGAGGAGTTACGCTAAGACTAGACCATGTCATTACAGAGGAGGCAGGTTTAGTCGTTGTCTGAGGACTATCCCTGCCTCTGGGTCTGGTCCTGACCGGATGAATACTAGAATCAGCAAGGGATACCCACATGACCTGAAAGTGTTGCTGTGCAATGCCAGGTCAATGATTCATAAGACCACTACCATCCATGACTTGATCATGGATGGAGGACTTGACCTGGCACGTGTAACAGAGACTTGGTTGGATGAAGCAGATGGGCCTGTCCTTGCCGCTGCTTGTCCACCAGGTTTCTCTTACGCACAGCAACCCAGGTCATGTGGGCGGGGAGGGGGGGTTGCAGTGATTTTTAGGAAGTCATTAGTTTGCACCAGGCGTCCTATTGGGAAGACCCAGTTTTCTGAGTGCATGTTCTGGAAGTTGGGCAATAGGGGCAGTACAGGATTCCTTTTGGTGTACCGACCTCCCCGCTGCACCAAGGATTCCCTGCCCGAGCTGCTTCAGGTCGTGGCGGATGTTCTCCTGGAGACACCTAGCTTGGTCGTCCTAGGGGATTTTAACATCCATGCCGACACGACCTTACAAGGGGCCGCTCGGGACTTCGTGGAAAGCATGGCCTCCATGGGGCTGTCCCTGAATAAGTCTGGCCCAACCCATAGCCGCGGACATGCCTTGGACCTGGTGTTTACCTCTACGGATGTTGGTGATCTGACACTAAGTAAAAGTGAAACGAAAGAAGTGCCATGGTCAGACCACTTCCTGGTGCAACTAGACTTCTCTGCGACCCATCCCCTCTGCAGGGAGGTGGGACCGATTCGGATGGTCCGCCCCCGCCACTTAATGGATCCAAATGGTTTCCAGAGAGTGGTAGGGGATGCTTTATCCCATGTTGATGGCCTTTCAGCCGATTCCCTGGTGGCCCGCTGGAATGTGGAGTTAACCAGGGCTATTGACTGTTTGGCTCCGAAGCGCCCTCTCCGATTGCATGAAGCCCGGAGAGCCCCGTGGTTTTCCACAGATCTGAGGGCAATGAAACAATCGTTGAGACGGCTAGAGCGCCGGTGGCGGATAACTCATTCTGAATCTGACCGGACACGGGTTAGAGCTCAACGTCGAGCCTACCAAGTGGCGATAGCGACAGCGAAGAAGACTTTCTTCACCGCCTCTATTGCATCTGCAGAAAACAGCAGCAGGAGACTCTTTCAGGTGGTTCACAATCTAGCGGAACCACCTGTAACATCGGGGCCCAGTACGGGCCACATGTTCTCCTGCAATGATTTTGCAAATTTTTTTGCAGATAAAATCGCTCAGATTCGGGAAGAAGTAGACTCCACCGTGGGAGCAGGGCCGGGGCGGGAGAGTGCTAGAGTCCTGTCTGGTCAAGTTGTGTGGGATCAATTTCAATCTGTTACCTCCGAGGATGTGGACAGGCTGCTTGGACGAGTGAAGCCAACCACCTGTCTCCTGGATCCTTGCCCATCCTGGCTTATAAAAGCTAGCCGGGAAGGACTGGGCGATGGGCTTCGTGGGGTGGTGAATGCTTCCCTCCGTGAGGGAGCCTTCCCAGACCCGCTGAAAGAGGCGGTTATCAAACCGCTTCTTAAAAAACCATCTTTAGATGCGGCCACGATGGCCAATTATCGCCCAGTCTCAAACCTTCCATTCTTGGGCAAGGTGATTGAGCGAGTGGTTGCTGAACAACTCCAGGCACGCCTGGAAGAAGCGGACCATTTGGATCCCTTCCAGTCGGGATTCAGGCCTCATCATGGGACTGAAACTGCCTTGGTCGCACTGGTTGATGATCTCCGGCGGGCTAGGGACAAAGGTGAGAGCTGTTTCCTAGTTCTGCTGGATCTCTCAGCGGCGTTTGATACCATCGACCATGACATCCTTCTGGACCGTCTTGGGGGGCTGGGAGCTGGGGGCACTGTCATACAGTGGTTCCGCTCCTTCCTCCTGGGCCGTGTTCAGAAAGTGGTGGTGGGGGATGAGTGTTCAGACCCCTGGCCGCTCACTTGTGGGGTGCCTCAGGGTTCTGTCCTCTCCCCCATGCTTTTCAACATCTACATGCAGCCGCTGGGAGGGATCATCAGGAGGTTTGGGCTGGGTGTTCATCAGTATGCAGATGATACCCAGCTCTACCTCTCTTTTAAATCAGAACCAGTGAAGGCGGTAAAGGTCCTGTGTGAGTGTCTGGAAGCGGTTGGAGGATGGATGGCGGCTAACAGATTGAGGTTGAATCCTGACAAGACAGAAGTACTGTTTTTGGGGGACAGGAGGCGGGCAGGTGTGGAGGATTCCCTGGTCCTGAATGGGGTAACTGTGCCCCTGAAGGACCAGGTGCGCAGCCTGGGAGTCATTTTGGACTCACAGCTGTCCATGGAGGCACAGGTCAAATCTGTATCCAGGGCAGCTGTTTACCAGCTCCATCTGGTACGTAGGCTGAGACCCTATCTGCCTGCGGACTGTCTTGCCAGAGTGGTACATGCTCTGGTTATCTCCCGCTTGGACTACTGCAATGCGCTCTACGTGGGGCTACCTTTGAAGGTGACCCGGAAACTACAACTAATCCAGAATGCGGCAGCTAGACTGGTGACTGGGAGTGGCCGCCGAGACCATATAACACCGGTCTTGAAAGACCTACATTGGCTCCCAGTACGTTTCCGAGCACAATTCAAAGTGTTGGTGCTGACCTTTAAAGCCCTAAATGGCCTCGGTCCAGTATATCTGAAGGAGCGTCTCCTCCCCCATCGTTCTGCCCGGACACTGAGGTCCAGCTCCGAGGGCCTTCTGGCGGTTCCCTCCCTGCGAGAGGCCAAGTTGCAGGGAACCAGGCAGAGGGCCTTCTCGGTGGTGGCACCCGCCCTGTGGAATGCCCTCCCACCGGATGTCAAGGCGATGGACAACTACCTGACATTCAGAAAACACCTGAAGGCAGCCCTGTTCAGGGAAGTTTTTAATATGTGACATTTTAGTGTATTTTTCATTTCTGTTGGAAGCCGCCCAGAGTGGCTGGGGAAACCCAGCCAGATGGGCGGGGTACAAATAATAAATTATTATTATTATTATTATTATTATTATTATTATGGTTGGGTATTTGTCTGAGGGCAGGAAACCCCCTTCTTTTCATTCCAGCCACCATTTTGGAAGGAGAGGTTCATCCCTTTTGCAAGGAGAGGTTCATCCCTGATTAGTTTTGGCAGGAGTGCCATTATAGTCTGCCTGGGTCCCATTGGTATAGTGTGAAGATGTCCATTAAAAGGAATCCCAGTGCTGCTCTCCCTTCTAAGAGGGTGATTAGAGGTCTGTCTCAGTCACTGTGTTCAGCTCCAGCCCCTGCGGTCCCTCAGCTTACGCTGGATCGCTTGAGTACAATTATGGCTAATATTGATTCAGACCCTGCTGCCATGACTAGGTTCAATTCAGAACTTGAGACGCTGGCCCAGCAATTTGGAAAGCAGCCTGATTCTCAGCCTGGCCCCTCCACATCTTCTACTGTTTTTGAGGCTCATGGTCCTTCAGATGTGAGCGAAGGGAGCGAGGTTTATGATCCTTCTAGGGTTTTGCTTTCTTAATTTCAGCCTTCCAGAATCCCAGTTCCAGCTAGTGCTAGGCCTTTCGGTCTGGGCTGCCTCATTCACAGTCAGAGCCCCAGGGTCTGGAAGCTCAGGGTCTCAGCCAGTACAGCAGGTGGGAGAGGAAATTTTCTCCCAGCCAAGCTCCTCACATATTTTTAGTTCTGTGCAGGTTCAGTCTGTCCCTTTGAGGGAGGCATTCAGTTTCCAGTCTTCAGAGGAGGATCTTCCAGTTCCTAGAGTCCTTTCATCTGGTGGCAAGTGGCAGAGGAGTCATCGCTCCAAACGCAGAGCTAAAAGGCGCAGAGATGGTGATTCCTCCTCATCTATTGGTACGTCTTCTCAGACCTCTGATGACTCACAGTTTTGGGTCTGTATTGGGGTCATGGTGAGGGGGCTTCAGGCCTTCCCAGGTGGGCGTGGCAGCGTAGAGCCAACACACAGACACACACAGGGCCAGATATGGCCTTCCTTTGGAATGCTTGCATGGTGAGCCGTCAAGGACGTTAAAGTTTCGATCAATGCAGTCAGGGATATTATTCCTGGCACGCACTTGCCGTCTAGGATGCGTAATCGGATCCTCAATGGTCGCTATGTCAAGATCTTTAAGCTCCTTCCCCCTGATAAGGATAAGCAGGTTGCAATGGGCAAGGGTAAGGTCAGCTCCCACAGGTGGAGAGAACCTTTGAGAAGTGGCTTGATGCCTTTCAGGTATTTGCTGGGTTATTTCTGCAGCATATCCCAAGAGAAGTCTGCACCTGTGGATTTATCAATCTTTGGTGTGTAAGGCCTTTGCATTGGACAGTGATCTGTCACCTGTTATTCTAAAGCAGCAATGCGACAGCAAGCAAAGGCTATAGCAGCCAAGTCTGCTGCTTGTGGCTGGAAAGCCAAACAGGAAGTTTGTGACTGTTGCCATGGGAACAAAGGGGCAGTCCATTCTGTACTGAGCACCGGATGTTAGCTCAGTGGGTTTGTCATATGACCTGTACAGGATGTACATGGGTGGAGGTGGAGTTTATTCTAACTGCTGATGAGTGCAGACATGTTTTCTCTGTACTGAAGTAAAAGACAGGAATAAAAGATGTAAATAGATTTCTGTCTGCTTCTTTCCCCTCCCTGGGGACACCAAAGGGGAGAGAGGAGCAGTTGGTGTGTTTTCCTCACAGCCTGAGGAAAATCGCCGGAACGGACCTCGAGTATGTTTATTCCTGCCGGGAGTCGCCGGAGGGAGGTCTGAGGAATTCAGCCGGTGCCTGAACAGATAGGCACATACCTCAAGACGGGCCAGAAATCCAACAGTGGTAGCAGACGCCGGTTGCTGTTTTCATCGACCTCTGCATCAAGAAGTGGCCTCCATGGAAGCCTGAGGTGAGAAGGCTGATTCTCTGCAGCCAGAAGCTGACCAGAAGAATCTGAAAGCCAAGCAACGGAGCCCAGGTATGAGATTTTCGGGCTTAGAAGTGTGAATGCAGATTGATTTATTCTCTGCTTCGAGGGAGCAAGGTTTGATAAAAACAGCTCCAGTCAAAAGAGAAACCGCATTCCAAACATTCCTGTGGTTAATCCTGTCCAAGGGATGGAATGCACTGTTGCTAAGCGACGCCCTTCAACGAAGGCCATGCCTCAGAGAGGAGAAGTGAAAGTTAAAATGGAATGTTTTGACTACACAGTCTGAAGAGCTCTTGGAAATTTCCAACGCAGCCAGCGTTCAGAGCTGCCAGGTGGCACAGAGTGTAAACAAGCCAGCTATTGGATTTTAGAGGCTTGTGTTTGAGAGTCAATGCAAGGACTCAAGATGGATGCAAAGAAGGGAGCTTTGCCTTCTCCGCCCCTTTTGACCAGTGACAATTATGCATCTTGGTCTATTAAGATGAAGGCCCTGCTGCAGAATCAGAGACTGTTTGGGGTGATTGAAAACCCCATTCCAGCAGCACCAACGCGTGCTTGGGAGTCACAGGATGTGAAGGCCAGAACTGCTATAATTCTGTGCGTGTCAGATTCGCAGTTGATCCACATACAAGATTTACTGCACGCGAAAGATGTTTGGGACACGCTGAGAAGGACACATCAGAGAGATGCAGGTTCTTCAGCGTTGCTGTATTTTGAGAAGCTGACCAACCTGAGGCTTGCGCCTGATGGAGATGTTCAAGCGCGCCTGACGGAAATGAAATTTCTGCGTCAACAGATGGTGGAACGCAATTTCCGTCTGCAGGAGGAAGTGTTTTGCTTCATGGTGATCAACAGTCTGAATCGGACTTACAAAACGGTTGCCAGTCAGCTGGGGTCCCTCCCAGCGAATGATTTGACTTCGGAGAGGGTCTTTGCCGTGGTTCTGAATGAACATGACAGACTTTCCGCCCTGGAAGTAAAGGACAGGGGGAGACAAGAACGGAGTTCTAACACCCCTACTGCTGTTGCTACTGGAGAAAATGCTGTAGCTTTGAACGTTGTCCGATGCTACAATTGTGACCAAACTGGGCATCTTCAGCGGTACTGCAAGAAGCCACGTAAGAACAGAGGAGCTAAGGCGAGCTCCACAAAGTCTGAGGCGTCAGACAAAGGTCACACCAAGCCAAAGGCAAAGACTGCAAAGGCTTTGATGTCGCTAAAAGCCACACCAGAGGTGGGAAACTTCTTTGTCCTAGACACGGGCGCGACGGTTCACATGACAGGACACAGAGGACTATTTTCTACATTTGAGAAGCAAAGCTTCGCTGTGCAACTAGCCAACGGTCAAAAGCTGGAAGCGACCGGAATTGGGACTGTGTATCTTAAAAGTCTGAACTTGACTATAAGCAATGTTTATTTGGTTCCAGAGTTGAAGTACAATCTGCTCAGCGTTTCGCAGATCGCCAAGAAGGGACTAAAACTGTCCTATGATGATGAGAAATGCGAGATCTACAAAGATGGAGAGTTGTATCTTTCTGCCAAAGAGAAAGATGGACTGTATTTGTTGACTTTTGATCAAAGTGATTACATGGAATGTAATTCTTGTGATTCTAACATGATCTCTTTTACAGGTGTAGCCAAGGAAAACGCCAAGCAGGTCACCTCGAGGGTCGACAAGGCATTTCAGCGGGTGTATGCTGATGTGATTGGTCCTTTAGCACCATCTAGAGGCAATGCAAAGTATTACCTAATATGTGTTGATTCTTTCACAGGTTTTGTCTGGATTTATCTTTTGGAGAGACCGAAAGAAGCCTTAGAAAGGTTTAAAGAGTTTTGTGACAAGGTTAAAAATATGCATGATGCTGACATAGGTTGTCTTTGCACAGATGAGAAGCCAATTTTTCTTTTACAGGAGTTCCAGAGGTTCCTGAAGAAGAAAGGGATAAGACACAAAATTGCTAGTTCCGAAGAAGCTTGGAACAAATGTGTCTGTAGTAGGGTGAACAAAGAATTGCAAAAGGGAATGCATGCGCAATTGCTAAGTTCACATCTGCCACATGAGTACTGGGCTGAATCGCTAATGTCATATTGTTACACGTGGTTGAGAAAGTTTTCAAAAGAGTTGGGAAGTTCTCCTTTTGAGAAACTGTTCCACAGAAAACCTTCTGTTGCCCATTTCAAGGTTTTTGGGTCTCATGTGAGAACAGAAGCTCCAGGTGGAGTAAAGAATGCCAGAGGCATTTTTGTGGGTTATGAAAAGGGTCTCTACAGAGTAATTTTGTCTGAATCTGGTCAAGTGATTCTCACAAAATTTCTAGAGAGTGCTCCTGAACAGGAGAGAGTGATTGTTCACACATTTCCCACAGGTGATGATGATTCTGATGATGATGATGATGAGTTTGATCTTATTGAGTTCAGTGGTACTGATGATGACAGCGATAGCTCAGACAGCTCAGTTGTCACAGTCATTGAGAGGAAATCTCACATAATGACTAGACCCTCAGAAGAGGAGGATGAACCACTGATTAAGCTTAGTACTGGTTCTCCAGAGAGTTCAGAGGCTGAACCAGAAAGCAAAGGAGAGCAGCACCTCTTACGTAGGTCTGAGAGAGCAACGAAGGGTGTACCACCCAAGAGGTATTCACAAGAGTTTGCTAACTTAGCTGTTGCTGTTGTAAACGACCAAGGTCAAATTGAAGCTGTGTCTGAGTCAGAGACAAAGGCACAACAGAGAGTTGCTAACCAAGGTAATGCAGATGCACTCATTCCTTGGAAGTCACACAACCAGAGAGGTACATTGGTAAAACCAGTGGCGGGTAGTTCCAAGGGTGGAACTGAAACAACAGGGAAATGTTATAAGTATAACAACTGTTTGTTTTCTTCTCTGGATGACGCTTTGCTCGCTGCACGCATTGATACTTTAGGGGGAGTATGTTATTCTAAAGCAGCAATGCGACAGCAAGCAAAGGCTATAGCAGCCAAGTCTGCTGCTTGTGGCTAGAAAGCCAAACAGGAAGTTTGTGACTGTTGCCATGGGAACAAAGGGGCAGTCCATTCTGTACTGAGCACCGGATGTTAGCTCAGTGGGTTTGTCATATGACCTGTACAGGATGTACATGGGTGGAGGTGGAGTTTATTCTAACTGCTGATGAGTGCAGACATGTTTTCTCTGTACTGAAGTAAAAGACAGGAATAAAAGATGTAAATAGATTTCTGTCTGCTTCTTTCCCCTCCCTGGGGACACCAAAGGGGAGAGAGGAGCAGTTGGTGTGTTTTCCTCACAGCCTGAGGAAAATCGCCGGAACGGACCTCAAGTATGTTTATTCCTGCCGGGAGTCGCCGGAGGGAGGTCTGAGGAATTCAGCCGGTGCCTGAACAGATAGGCACATACCTCAAGACGGGCCAGAATTCCAACAGGCATTACCTTCTGTGATGCGTCCCTTTACTGGCTTGATGGGGTTCATCTGTCTGTGATTGGGAATGATTTGTGGCTGACCTCCATGTCAGGAGGGTTAAGGGATTGGTTACAGGTGTGAGTGGTTGGCGGCGAGAGTGGTGCTCGTGTGGCAGATAGGCACTAGTTCAGGTGATAGGGATGGGGGAGTGGTCTCACCATCCCTATGTGAAGGGTATTTTGTTAAAGGAATCCAGTGACTCAACTGGTTTGGTCAACCCCTGTGAGGGGGTTGTGCCCGTACCTGAGTCCAGTGGGGCATCTGGGTGGTGAACAGAGTCTGTTCCCGGCTTTTCACCTTCCCAGGTGTTCACCCTTGGCTGACCTATGCTGGTGTCCTGGGTCAGCGCTGCCTGCAAGAGTGCAGGGAGCTAGTCGAACCAGAGCCTATGCAACCACTCACCTTCTGTAATCAATAAAGTTGTGGCCCAAATTCTGCCAAAAACCATAACTAAAATTTGAGTCATGTGTGAATTTATTTAAGGGGGAGGTCCCTGGGTCTGAACACGCAAAATGAACTTTACAATATTTTCATATCTTACATTCCAACTTGAATGGATAGGAAGCAACCTAGAAGGTCTTGATGGTGTGTATGTTTTTCTCCAAGTCCAGATTTTGAAGCATGAATTACTTAAAGCAAATTATGTGTACATCACAGAAGCATCCTTACACCATATGCCCACATCTTGAGCGTTTTGTTTTCCAAAACAGGGCAGGAATCGTTGTCTGATTTTCGCCCGTTGCTTAGATTTTCCTTGCAGCATTTGCCAGCATGACCCCCAACCACACACCCTCCTTCATAACTTCTATTTATTCTGAATTGGCAAAGCATTATTGAATTGCTCAATTGTTAGTTATGTTGATAGGGTATTACCAGCAGATTTATTCATCAGTTCTCGGCAAGTAGTAAGAAAAACAGAGGACAGGCAGAATCCAATTACCAAAATATTTAAAGGAAATAAGCTACAAACCCGGGAGAGTCAGAACATCAGATTACAGACCAGGAGGCTGTAAGGCCATAAGTGCTAGTGTTGGGGGCGATGATAATATTAGTTAATCAGTCTGTATTTGGGCAATACACTTCTGTTGAATTCTGTACTGCTTGTGGGGCAAGAAGCATTTTGCAAGCTTGCGAGAGAGAAGGGGCACCAAATGCTCCATTTCTCTTTTGTGGAGGGAGAATAGAAAACCAGAGATGGGGAGAAGTAGGAATAGAGTAGACAAATAGATCCAACTGTGTTTACCAGCCATTGAAAGCTGGCTCCCTGCATTGCTCTTTGATCAAAGAGAAGTTTTAAAAGAGTATATTGCACTTACTTCCATCACCCTCCCAACTTCTGGAGCAGCTTACTGCTTTCCTTCTGCATATAGGTCTGATTCCTCTGAGGGAACTAGGCCTCCATTTCCTTTTCCTGCCACTACAGCTCAGATTTCATTGTCTTCTGCCTAAAAAGTTCTGCTGGAGGGTGGATTTATGTTGTGTGTTGTATTCCTGGCACATACCTGGCCAAGACAAGGAAACACGAGTGCTACATTGTCTGTCAGAGAGTCAGAATGAAATTATAGACTCTGTAAGACAATTGAAGAGTTTACACAGAAATGTTCTTATGGGGGTTTCTTAAACACTTCCTGGTATCGGGGAGGAGAAGCGACATGTTCTCAGCTTCACCAGCTTTGGAAATTCCCCAGATGGGCTCTAGCAATCCTCAGATGGCCCTTATGCTTATTTGTTCTTTCTTCCGCATCTGGTGCCAGCAGTTTGTTACGGTTACTGCTTAGCAACAACCAATGTGGATAGTGGCATTCCGCTGGAGGAATATAGCTATCGCTAGCAACCGCGAGTCCATCAAACTATTCATTATCTGGGAAAGAGGAAGGCAAAATATATTTGTGGCAAACAACGACAAAAACTTGAAGCATGGTTAGATACGTCAGCAGCACTGAGATGACTTCTGTGTACCAAACTCACAAAGGAAAACCCAAAACCCAAAATGAAAAGTTTGCAGTTGACAATTTAAAGACTAAAGGAAACATAAGCAGTTAAGCCTACTTCCTTTGCTTTGCTTTGGGACATGGGTGGTGCTGCGGTCCACTGAGCTTCTTGGGCTTGCTGATCAGAAAGTCAGCGGTTCGAATCCCCGCGACGGGGTGAGCTCCCATTGCTCTGTCCCAGCTCCTGCCAACCTAGCAGTTCGAAAGCACACCAGTACAAGTAGATAAATAGGTACCGCTGTGGCAGGAAGGTAAATGGCGTTTCTATGTGCTCTGGTTTCCTTCACAATGTTCCATTGCGCCAGAAGTGGTTTAGTCATGCTGGCCACATGACCCGGAAAGCTGCCTGTGGATAAACGCTGGCTCCCTTGGCCTGAAGCGAGATGAGTGCTGCATCCCCAGAGTCGCCTTTGATTGGACTTAACTGTCCAGGGGTCCTTTACCTTTTACCTTTACCTTTTACCCTTTGCGCCAGGATGAACTGGAGAGTGAAGGAGGGAGGAAGCAGAACTAGACTTGGACTTCTCAGCTCAGAGGACCTTTAGAGGCCAAAATGCTCGCTTCATGTATGTGATATCTTCATATCTCGGAGTCAGAAAATATGATTAGCTGTGGAGTAGAGAGAGATCAACTGTACAATCCTATGCTTGTTTAGACAGAAGTGTACACTTGAGAGTAAGCTGTGTGGAACTCAGTCAGTGGAACTACATTCTGAGTAAGCTTCTGTGTAAGCAAGCATAGGAGTGCACAATTAATCTCCCTCCTGTTCATACTGAACCAGTGTCGCATGTACCAGGGCAATATATCTGAACTGTAAAGGATCCATTTGTTCTATAGAACCACACATTCAGCATAAGAATAGTGGCACCAAAGTACATAGCAATAACCCTATTGGTTCAGGATCCTGCTCTCACTGTGGCTAACCAGATGCCTGTGGGAAGTCTGTAAGCAGGAACTGAGTATGTTGTTGTTGTACTATTGAAGTCCTCTGTTTATATGCTGAAGGTTGGCTGTGTCTCCTACTTTGTATAACAAGGGTTCTTATTAATCAGCTGATTGCAGGAGTGGGCTAGAACATTGCTCATTGAGGAATGGCAGTAATCTTCCACAGCTATTAGTCATTATGGTGGGTATCTGCTCAGAAATAGTATTTTTCCCTTCTTGGAAGCATAACTGTTTTCTAACCAGTGCCTGATGTTTCCTTCTTCTTCCACGTGAGCAGATAAAGCAGGACTGGGAGTCTTTGTCTCTAGGTTCCAATTCATGAAATCCTACCCTCCTGTAGGGAGGCACTCCTGTAAATTGTAAACCACAAAGAAGCGTAAAAGAACACAAATGAAGAGGGAGACCGAGGAAGAAGAAAATAATAACAATAACAATAATAATAACAGGAAGATTCGAATGTATTGAAGCTTGAAGGATTTTTAATTAAAACTAGAGAACGTTTCCACTTCCCCCCAGAAAACATGTGATTCATTGAGTTGTAGTGCAATGGTACAAGATTTGTCATTTTAAATATTTGCTTCCATTGTTGACTAAAACACGTGCATAAGAATACGAGTTCGCATTTACAAATGATATCCAAGAACAATTGACAATGAAAATAGCTCAGAGACACACACAATGGGAAGGATTGTGACAACTCCAGAATATTCTTGTGAAGCCATCGCAATACCTCTATTGAGGCAACTTCAAGCAGCATAATGTGGGGAAAGAGTAGCCAGATTGGTTGGACTCATGGCTACTAATATAACCCACTTCCCCTTACATACAACGATTATATTCTGCAAGGCCAGCAATCTGTTTAGGTGGTTCTCAGATGGATTCATGATGGATATATCATGAGGAATGGAGTAGTGGTAGTGGAGTACTGGTAGTGGAGTACTGTAGACCTACAGTACTCCCGTCTATCAAAAGGTTCTTCTTTGACCCAAAGATGCATCTCATTCAGCAAAAACTAATATTCTAGAATTACTGCATGCCATGGCCTCCACCATAAATGGTTACCTCTGTCCCCGAGGGTGTTGGTGCTGCGAGACAGAAGTCAGATTCCTCATTGACATGATTTGGAGTTGCCCACGTGTAAGCTCTTTTGGGAGTAAAGCCTCGATCATCATTTTCATCCTGGAAACTGCACTCCATTTGGGAACATAGTTAGCTGTAATCTAAACCACTGAGCCTCTTGGGCTTGCCGATCGGAAGGTCAGCAGTTCGAATCCCCACAGCAGACTGAGCTCCCATTGCTCGGTCCCAGCTCCTGCCAACCTAGCAATTCGAAAGCATGCCAGTGCAAGTAGATACATAGGTACCGCTGTGGCAGGAAGGTAAATGGCATTTCTGTGCGCTCTGGTTTCCATCACAATGTTCCATTGCACCAGAAGCAGTTTAGCCATGCTGGTCACCATGACCCGGAAAGCTGTCTGTGGACAAACACCGGCTCCCTCAGCCTAAAAGCGAGATGAGTGCCGCAACCCCATTGTCTCCTTTGACTGAACTTAACCATCCAGGGGTCCTTTACCTTTTACCTTTACTGAGTCATATGAACTGGTCCATCTAGAGTAAACTTTCTTACTTTGCTAGGGATTTAACTTGGGACCTTCAGCATACAAAGCTGATCTTCTGACACTGAGCTACAGCTCTTTTAAAGTTACATATATTTTGCAGAATCACAACCCTGATATTCAGAAATTGTTGCAAACTGTGGATCTTTTCAAAGGATTCTACTTCCTCCTTATTCCTCCTTCTCCTTCTTTTTGCTCTTATTATACTTAAAATGTAGGTGCAATCAAACCAGCTGTTGCCTACTTCATCATTTGAGCTGAAGAGCCAAAACCCATGAGCAAATGTTATTAGTTCACATTATGCTTCAATAGACTGTATATTTTTCTAAATAATTACAGCACTGATTGGAATTCAGCTTTGCACAAACAACTCAGAGCTACGTGTAAGCACATATGAATTCTGGCTACTGGTTAAGCCATTAAAATATACAAACCAGCATAAAATAAAACTATAACTTAAAGCCCATAGCACTTCTATTAGATGCAAGGTAAGACTAGATTAAGAAAGCCTAAAAAGGCTTAAATATTTGGTCTCCATTTTTGAGGACTGGACTATAAAATGAACATAACCTAACAAAGGTTTGGTCCCCCGCCCTGGCCCCTTAAGACTGATCCTGCTTCATATTGCCATCGCCTGTGCATTCATTTTGGCTGGAGATTTTATTTTTAAGAAAGTGTGATGAAAGAGGCATACTCTCTCACACACTTCCCTCCTTCTCATTACTTGTGCACCCCCTGGAATTGGCTCAGGGAAGGTCAGGAGAACCCCCAGAAAAGAGCATGGGGCAGGAGGAGAGGAAGGTTGTTCCATTTGGGAAGCCAAAATGACAGAACGGCTGCCTTAGCTTGACGCTGAATTCCTCTCCTAAGAAGCTGCCTTATACTGAGTCAGACCATTGGTCCAACGAGTTCAGTACAGAGTTCTTCAACCTTAATTCTCCATATGTTGTGGCACTGCAGTTGCCACCATCTCCAGGCAGTTTAGTCGATGGTCATTCGGGGATAATGGGGTTGTAGCCCAACTTCTAAAAACCCGTGATTGAAGAAGGCTAGTCTACATGGACTTGCAGTGGCTCTCCAGAGTTTAAAACAGGGATTTATCAAGGAACAGCAGCAGGGAGGCAGAAAGCAGCAACAACACTGGAGCATTGGTGGGACAGCAGAATGGCATGATGCTTGCAGGCACCTAAGCAGATTGTGGCAGTGAGCTGCTTGCTGAGGCACTACCACTGAGAGACCTATGTGTAGTGTGGGTGGGTGGGTGAATATCAGTGTTGGATATTCCACACATTCAAAGGTGGCATTGCTTAGCCAGAACACCCCTTTGGAATTTTCTTTGAGTAGCATTGACTGGTGAGGAACCAGGGTAGGGTGAACTTTCATTTAAAATTGTCTGGCCAATCTCTTACACTCTCCCTGCAGCTCAAAACATACCCTGTGTGTTACATACGCTAGGTGAAGCCATAGATATACAGTGGGAACATCCTATCCCATCATTGGCCTTCCTGTATAAATCATGACTGGCACAGCGGGATTTGGAATGGTGCAAAAGTGTTCATGCCCTGTGGATGAGATCAGCTATGCTACAAAAACATGTATTTCACTTCTTGCAGTTTGGGGTCCTTAGTTCCAATTTCCTTCTGACTTCCAATAATATATTAATAATCCATTTCCAGTGTCTTGCTTGTTTTTTGTTGTTGCTTTAAAAAAAAAAAAACTCATTAAGCTAGGCAAATTATCCTCAACATCTGAACATTGTGTTGCCCCTTCAGAAAAGGCCAGTGAGGTGCAATGGCTCCGAGAACCCCTGGAGGAAACACTTCATTAACTGACTGGCGGGCGCATAAAGAATTAATCACAGCTTGCATACACTTGCTGTCCACTATGCGCATAACTCATAGCATGCATAACAACTCATAGCACAGTTTCTTTTCTTCTAATTACAGACTGCTCCAGCTCATAAGCTCATCTGATTATTTCCAAAAATGTCTGCTAATTTGGCACATTATCTGCTTGTTTGTGACTTGATCACATACTTCTCACATACTAATCACACCTAGGCGGTCAGGGCAGCTGTCAGTTAGACACCTGTTCAACGCTCATCTCGCTGCATCTTATTGGGCTATATATGGTTCTGTCCTCTTCCATGCTGTTGACAGCATCCTTATTGTTTCAGCTGCTTTGCATATTTGTATTGCTTTATCTCAGATCTGATCCTATCCTGCAAAACAGTCTCCTTGTGAATAGGGCTTTGAGCCTGAGAGAGACCTCTGGATTAGAGGGTTTTCTCTGGAACCTTGGCGTAACTTCTTAAAATATTAGAGAATTCAGAGATCACATTCCATTCTGGGAAACACATTCCATCGTACTCTTGATCAACTATACAGGCTTGCATCCCAGTCTTTCATCTTGTACCAAGATTATATTTAACTGATATATGAAATATTTCTCCTTTCATTATGTTCTTGATCCTTCTAAGCATCCTTCAGCTCTCAAAACACCAAAGAGCACCATCTTGACCAAAAACAATGCTAAGTGTTTATTATCATAAACTGGTCATGTACAACATGCCCTAGTTCTGACAACAAGTGTCTGCAGAGAGATACTGCCATATACAATATCAAAATGCTTCCCCAGTCTTTTCAGACAAACATAAATTCAACATGTTAATCTTTTCCCATGACTGCACTTGTGTATGATCAAAAATCATTACCTGTTCGATTGCCATTGTACAGTTATTCAAAGTACTGTACAACAGACCTACCAATAAAAGAGGTAGCAACCTTGGTGTCTGTCAGTCTTTGCTGGCTACCCTGTGTCAGTGAAATGAGTGATACTGAGTAAGACTAAGAAAGAATTCTATTTGCAGCCATGTACCACACACTGACTTTGGGTACCATTCCTTTAATTTCAGTTTCCTGATATAAATGTAAAAGGTAAAGAACCCCCAGACAGTTAAGTCCAGTCAAAGGCGACTATGGGGTATGGTGCTCATCTCGCTTTTCAGGCCGAGGGAGCCAGCGTTTGTCCACAGAAAGCTTTCCATGTCATCTGGCCAGCATGACTAAACCGCTTCTGACGCAACAGGACACTGTGGCGAGTGCCAGAGCGCACGGAAACTCTGTTTACCATCCTGCCACAGTGGTACCTATTTATCTCTTTGCTCGGGCATGCTTCCGAACTGCTAGGTTGGCAGGAGCTGGGACAGAGCAGATTTGAACTGCTGACCTTCTGATCAGCAAGCTCAAGAGACTCAGTGGTTTATACCACAGCGCCATCCGCTCCCTCCTGATATATACCTCAGAATGCCAAAGAAACAGTAGCAGATGGTGGCTGAGTTTACCCCAAGTCTCTGTCACTGTCTTTCTTCTGGTCATAATAGGCACTGTGTGCCAGCCAGTTTATGCAACCAGTTTACAAACAATTTGTGTGCTGTGCCAATTTCATTATGTGTGAAATGTTGCCCATTTACAAAAATGTTTCTGACTATCCACAGCTACCCAATGCACAGGGGGGAAGGCGGAATCACAGTAGACTGCACCCCTAACCTGAACACCATATGCAAATGAGGACTTTACCTTTTACGGGGTTCCTAGTTAAGAAAGCCTATGCATAATACAATCCACTGGATCTATTCATACACCTGCCTGAACATAGTGTCATGAGTTTGTGGGTGCCAGACCACTATAATCTCTGGATTGAGCAAGTGTCAAAGTTTAATTAAGGCTTGGGGTGCTAAACTGTGTGCTAGACACTTCTAATCCCCCTAGAATCAACAAATGTTATATGTAAACTGCTAAAGATGAGGTAAAATGAAAATCAGATAGGGGGGACTTGGGAACGCCCACCTAACAATGTTTAGAAAAAATAAGGATAAGACAGGAATTTGTTTGTATTGTTTGTTTTTCTGTTTGTGTTGTTTATTTGTGTTATAAAATTAATTAAAAAATTTGGGGGGGGGATAAAATCAACAAATGTTAAAAGCTAATTAAGCCAGGCTGGTTTCCCATTAAATGATAGCCTGGGTGATGGGCCATTTAGTGAAAAAATGGATCAAAGGACTTGGTGTGAGATGGCAAATGATTAGAGCCCCTCTATTTTAACAGATAAAGCCAGACTTAGAGTAGAAGAGTTAGGATTATGTCATATTCATTAATTTAATTAGTCTACTCAGGGTACAACTAACATTAGATATAGCCCCTTAGTTATCCTTTTCACTGATAGCTATACCTTTAGTGTAATCTCCAATTTGCTTCTCTTCTGTATGAGCAATCTCCACATACACAAAATAAGGAAGATCCAAATGTGATATTTAAAACTTGCATATGGAAATGTTCACAGAGTATGTTTATTGAGGTGTACAAAGATAATACAAAGTATTTCAGGCTACAAGGCAAAACAAACAGACTTACCTGGGAGAGCATCTGTTTCTGGCCTCTTATAATCAGATGTTTGGTACAGAAGGCAAAATTAAATTTCTGATTGGGTTCCAGGAACAGATCAGTTATTCCTAAAGTAAGCCAAAACTGATATAACCCAACTCCTTTTATAATATAAATTACTATTATTTGGGGGGGGGGGAACTGCAACATTAGAGTCTCCCAGTGGATAACATTTCATGACTTCCACCAGGACATGAAACAAGAGATCTTACAAGATACCACACATTTCAAAAACAATGACAATGTTTCTATTCCAACAGTGACATCTTGCTTGACTGTGATTATCTTCTGCCCACTCAATTCACTGGGCTTGGCTGGAACATTCTAGGAATATCTCTCTTCCAAGATTTATCTCGAAAGAAGAATTGCACCCCAAATGTGATTTGTCACTGACGGAAGAGTGTCTCATTTATCACATAATGGATTCTAAAGATACCAAACTTCATTAATCAAAATCCACTTCGGTTTAGTGTGTCCTTGTTATCGGGGTCAAATTCAGCTGGAGGCTGAAAGGTATCTTGGCACAACTCCATCAGACTGAACTGATTGGCTACATACGGAACTCTTTTACCAAGGAAGATAAATTACGAGCCTTGTGTCAGTAAAAACTGGTCCAGCTCTAGGATTCCCTGTGAACTTCATGATGTTAAGAGAGCTTGCTCAAGCTAACATCCAGGCAGGATAAAATCAGATTCATAATGATGATTATGCCTTGACGGCATAATCGTGCGTGTTTACTCAGAAGCAAATCCCTCTGAATTCAAGAGACTTGATTCACATAGGATTGCAATGTTTTCCTGATGCCAAAGACTACACCCTTTCTATAAAAACATTTGTCCAATCATTTCAAATCTGGGACACAAATATTGACAGAAAGGTGGAGCAGGGAGATAAAAACAACCTGTTCCATTGGGCAAGAGTAACCACTGGGTCAGCTTAGATCTACTTCTACTAGTAGATCTTCCTGGGTGGTTTCTCCCCTGCCTGAACTGCTTAACAGCCACAAGGAAAAGGCTTTCTCACACCTCTCGATAAGGCTTTTCTAAACCCTGATATGCAGTAACAGAATTGGAAATGGGCATATATATGCATGCCCTTCCCCACAGTGTATATTGCTTGTGGGTGAGTGGCTTCAGCTCCTCCTCCCTACTAGTCATCATCCTGCATGTGGCTCCACACATCACACTCAAGAGCCACTATTCTGCACCTGATTCCAGTTGTTGGACCTCAGGGTTCTGACAACAACAGATCCTGCATAGAAATATGTTCTTATGAATGTAAGAGTCCTGCTGGATAAAGCCAAAAGCCTTTCTGGTCCAGCATCCTGTTACAGCTAGCTCAGGAGTGCTAAAGACTGGTCGCAAAGGTATGCTAGCATTCCTCTGCTCAAGCCTGGCTGGAAGGAGCAGTTCCTACCCTCAGTTCAACAGGTATGGGGCCTCCTGAGAATCTAAATGCCTGATACACACCCTAATCTAATTAAGCCTCAGAGTTAAACTGCTTTTTGAGAGCCATGGAGAAGTAAGTAAAAGGGAGAATCTTGGCAGCACTGTGAAATGTCATTGAGCTTTTCTCCTTTTTAGATCACTCCCATCCTCGGCTCCATCTCTTCTGCCCTCCCCATCTCCTATCTTCTCCAAATAATTCCGGGCCTGATATAGCTCTCCATATGTACAAAATTTATAATAAACCAAGCACTTACGTGCCCTTATGCTCTGAGTCATGGTCTCTTTGCTTCTTCCCTCACCTGGGAGCTTTCGTTCATTCCAACATGGTGCTCTGTGATTCTAGGTCAAAGCTCCCCAACACATATTGCTTGGATATATGTGTGCAGCACAGGCATCCCCAAACTTGACCCTCCAGATGTTTTGGGACTACAACTCCCATGATTCCTAGCTAACAGGACCAGTGGTCAGGGATGATGGGAACTGTAGTCCCAAAACATCTGGAGGGCTGAGTTTGGGGATGCCTGGTGTAGCACATACACATGTAGATGAGGGCATGTGGTAAGAGAGGGCAGGTACATTGGCGGGAGAATACTTATTGTGGTGGGCTGACCTGGGACTCAGCTATATAGCTGCAAATATAACATTTTAAGTGTGTTTTAAGTGCATTATACAAATGTGACATGAGATAGTGATGGTGAGCTTATGGCAAATTCAATACACTTTTCAAAACGCTTAAAAAAAATAATTCACAGTGTTTTTAATATGTGTCTAGATTCCACCCTGATCTGATGCTCACAAACAGTTGCCCATATTTTGCAATGCCCTTTCAGTTCACAAAAAGTGCCCCCCCCCAAAAAAAACACCCTGCTTGTTTCACATTTGAAATGCGTGTGAATTGGGCTGCTCTATCCATTTCAAATGTGAGGTCTGCACAGGCCTCCCCCTCCTCAGAATGGCCTGGGATGCTGTGCCCAAGAGCATGTTTCAGAAAGGGAGAAGTTAAAACCAAGGCTGTGTTTTTGCTCCTCATGCAAAGGAAATGAATAAGAAATACAAATGAACAAAAGAAAAATCCCTTCCAAATAAATGAAAATGAAGATTGCCAAGACGAGAAGTACCCACATAGGCGTGCAACTGAAAGTTTACTAATGAGTACATGCTGACTTGGTACAGATTAATGGCAGGTCTGTGAGCTTCCTGTCGCCAATAGCTGTCACTCTGGCAGTTCTATAAATATCAGGGATTAGGCAGATTTTGCTGGGGGATGTTGTTCTGTATCCCATTGATTTCAAAGGGATTGTTTCGCCTAAAACTTATTTTTCACAGAATGTCAGAGTGTGCACAACTGACCATTTTTCACATTGTGGGGGTGGGAGAATACAAATAAAAAGTATACGAATAAAATAAACTTCAACCTGATGAGGAGGAGGAGGATGATAAGAGCATGTGGAATCCAGTATAGAGCTAAGGCAACAAGCTTTCCAAACTTTCCATGTTGGTGACACACTTTTTAGACATCCACCATTTTGCGACACAGTAATTCAGTTTTACTAGCAAACTGGAGGTTAAACTAACCCTTTTCCAGCCCCAGGAAGCATTCGTGCAACACACCAATAAACTGCAGCTGACACACTAATGTGTTGCAACACACAATTTGGACAGCTCTGCTTTAACCCCTTGGAGGAGATTGAGGGAGAGGGGGAAAGCCCCATTGCACACAAGCAGAAATCCTTCCACTGATGGGTCTCATTAGCAGAAAGCCCTCTGAAGATTTCTCTAGGATTAGCTTGGTGGTGCCATTATACAGTGCCTACAAAGCAGGTCCCTCCTTGCTCTGCCCCTGCCTCATCAGCTCTGTTGCTTTCCATACTGGCGGCAGAATGGCTCACTACACTACACTACAGGGCACTACACTACAATACACTACACTCAGAATGGCTCTAGTTATCTCCCACTTAGACTACTGCAATGCACTCTACATAGGGCTACCTTTGAAGGTGACCCGGAAACTACAACTAATCCAGAATGCGGCCGCTAGACTAGTGACTGGGAGCGTCCACCAAGACCACATAACACTGGTTTTGAAAGACCTACATTGGCTCCCAGTACGTTTCCGAGCACAATTCAAAGTGTTGGCGCTGACCTTTAAAGTCCTAAACGGCCTCGGTCCAGTATCCCTGAAGGAGCGTCTCCACCCCCATTGTTCTGCTCGGACACTGAGGTTCAGCACCGAGGGCCTTCTGGCGGTTCCCTCACCGCGAGAAGCCAAGTTACAGGGAACCAGGCAGAGGGCCTTTTCGGCAGTGGCACCTGCCCTGTGGAATGCCCTCCCACCAGATGTCAAAGAGAAGAACAACTACCAGACTTTTAGAAGACATCTGAAGGCAGCCCTCTTCAGGGGAACTTTTTAATGTTTAACAGACCACTGTATTTTAATACTCTGTTGGAAGCCACCCAGAGTGGCTGGGGAAACCCAGCCAGATGGGCGGGGTATAAATAATAAATTCTATTCTATTCTATTCTACTACAGGAGCCAATGAGCTGGCAAAGCAGGGACAGAGTGCTCTGTTCATCAGCCCAAGAGCTGGCCATGGTGGAAGAGCTCCCTCACTTCCTCTATGGGCAGCTCTCAGTGGAAGAGGAGACGAGGAGGACAGGACAAGCAAGAGGGGTTTGAGGGGTAGGGGGGTGAGCTAGGTAAAGTGTCAGATTAAGATTCCTAGTGGGCCTGGGGTTCCCCATCTCTGCCCTAGCAGGGAAGCCAGTAGTCCAAGCAGGGGCAACTTCAGCAACTCAGAGAAGAAGCTCCTGGGTAGCCTTTACTGGGATGGTCATCCTATGCCAAGAAAGCTGGGAAATAGTGTTTGCTATTAGGAGGGGTGCAGCTGTGACTCTGACGCCAAACTGAATCCTTAGGAGGAGGCCTGGCAACCAAATTGTCCCACAACCCTCTTGCATAAAGGCCGGGTTGTGCCCTATTGAGGAACGAGAAAGAAAAGGTAGGCCAGGAGGGGGAGGGGGACACAGGGAGCCCAACATTCACCGGATGCCGGAGGAAAGATAGGTTGAAGGAAACAGAGCAAAGAGAATTCCCCTCTCTGTTCTTCCTCCAACATACAGCTTTTGATCTAACAGATCTGAACTTGGGTTAATTTCCATTTGTTCCTCACATTCCAAAGCTGCAGGCTGAAGGGCCTCTCTGCTTGGCCTGTTTGAAATATAGCTTAGATCAATCTTTTGCTAAGCAATACAGACGACCCTCTGCAACACACACAAAAAAGACTGCAAAAGGATGGGCAGGATTTCTAAAATGTATGAGTTCACACACAAAAATTCAACTTATTTGGCTACAATAATCTGAATGAGGGAGGGAAACTAGCTTTCATGCAGAAACAAGGAGCTTCTGGTGTTGTTGTTTTCCAAACTGCCTGTTACAAGCCTGGAGTGTTAAACTGTATGCCAGACCCCTCTAATCCCTGGTTCCAGCGAGTGTTGAAAGCGAATCAAATCTTCTAATTTCTGGGACAGCAAAATTAGCTTCCTGGTGAGGTGATGGGGGATTCAGGGGCTCTGTTCAAGATGGCAAATGGGTGGGGTCCCTCCCTCAACATAAAAAGACAGAGCTGAGGACAGAGAGTTGCAGGCAAAGCAGCAAGCTGGAGAGAGAGAGAGAGGGCAAGCAATGTTTGATTTCTGTTTGAATCCAAGGCTGTGGCTATGGGAGAAGCAAGACCCTTTGGGGGTATTAATGCTGTGAACCCCTCCATTGTAGGCTCAAGTTGTATATGTGTGTAAATAAACCATATATCATAAAGACACCACAGTCTCCGCTGTGCCTCATTTCCAAAGGAAACATGAACCTTAGATAAATGCCTGGAACCCCTGGATGCACCGCTCAAAGATTGGGGTGGCATGCAACACTGCCCAAGGGTGCGATGAGAGGACATGAAATATGTAAATATTGTTTATATGAAAAGGTAACCTTGAGCCAGGAACAGACTTCACCTCACTCATAACTTGCCTAAGCTCTACCCCAACCCTGAGAGTTTGTCAGCAAAAATGAACCCCCACCCTCGTTGTCAATTGGCCAATGCAATGTATAACAATAAAAAATAATGACAAACATTAAAAGACAGCAAAATGCACTCTTCCTTCCATCCTTCTTTCTTCAAAGACAACATTAAAACAATTTGCAACCTGGATTTCAAACACATTTTGAGAGCTGTGGTGAATTAAAAAATGCATCGCCTAGAGAATTCAAAACTGCCCAGAAAGGTTGTTAAACTAATAGCTTCAGAGACGGCTCCAGTTAATTATGTCTGTCCACAATCTATGGCTGCCCCTCCCCATGGCACCATAGTGTTGCTCTTTAAGGCTGCAATCCGATAGATACTTACTTGAGAGTAGGAATGGGTGACTCTGTTTCCCATTTTTCCAACAATAAGTTCACTTCTCCATATTTTCACATCAGTGTGTGGATATTTCTTTAAAGTCCTAATAAAAATTTATCAGAATTTTAGTGCAAATTTCACCTAATATATACCACATTTACTCGAATCTAATGCTCACCTTTTTGGGCCAAATTATGTTGTGAAAATTAAGGTGTGCATTAGATTCGATGGCATGTTTACTTTCACCAGCCAGCAAATACTTTTTTTGGTTTCAAGGTTCTAAAAATTAAGGTGAGCATTAGATTCAATGGCACATTAAACTCGAGCAAATACGGTACATTTATGCAATTTACTCTGAAGTAAGGTCCACTTTGTTATATACTGCAGCCCAATATATGACTTGTGATACTTCTTTGAAATATTGGTTGGTTTACAAATAAACAAGACAACTATACAGATGATCAACCTCTAGATATACTAGTCTTGAAATGGGATGCGTCTCTCGAAACAAGCTTAGGGATGGGGGCATTTTGCATAACCAAAGAGTGAAATTTCATCAATATGTACATGAAAAATAGGATTATTTATTTACATACCACTGTACCAGTCTGTAGTCACTGAACAAAAGGATTAGTTTCACAGAATGTAAGAGAGATGTAATCCCTATTAAATTTATTGGAAGCTGCTTGAGCATATCTGAGTGCACGATCTGGCGCTCAGCATTAATGTCTTTCCTATATTAATTTTTGTAAAAATACAAATGTTGGCACGATGAATTGTGATATTCAAATACCTTCTAAAGGTATTTATTTTAACTTTTTTCCTAAGCCTGGCCCCACTTGGTTTTGTCATTTTTCCAACCTCCCAGTTTACAAGCTTAATAAGAAAAGCAGTGTTGGTGGCTGCGGGACAGATAAGTTTCTTACCCTAAATCTGTTGCTTTTACCTCCTCTGTTGAACCACAGGTGCCCGTGTTGCCTTTTAGCACTGTTAATCATTCTTCACTGAAATGAATTGGAAGTGAAGGCCACCCAAATGCTTCTTATATAAATGTTTTTGCATGAGCTTCAGAGTCTAATTAGAAAACTTTAGCTGAGGTTCATGTCCTGCATTTATTTTTGTCTCTAGAGTTAGTTTCTTTATAATGCTGTTCCTATTGTTGTTCTACTAAGCTCACTTTTAACCCCTGTTAAAATGAGCTACAGTAAGTTCCATTTTCAATATTTCCATAGGTACCTTATTTATTTTTTGACTGGGGGTGGGAGAAATATAGTAACTTGCTGCTGCGTTTCTGAATTGAAGGAAAGGATTCCCACTAGGCCTGGCATTGCGATCCAAAAACATGAATTGACTTTCTTCAGGTAGCACCACAAAGGCAGGGGGTGCTATTCTGTATGCCAAGGGGTTCTGTGGTCCAATGCTTTGGGGGTCTTTCCAAGCACTAGCATTGGACCACTGCATGATACAGTGGCTCAGAAGTGAAGCTTTGGCTGGATCTACACTAACTTGTTTAACGTTATTAGAACGTTATTACCATTGTTTTCTCCATCAAAACACTGTCTCCCTATTGCTAGTTGCTCTGCAGCGCTCTCTAGTGTCACATTTTAATAAGGCATTATGAACCTTAAAAGTTAGATGTCATGCGTCCATCTACGGTATGTTATGAAAACCATTCCTTAACCCGACCTTAACATTAAAAACCATGAGTGCAGATCCGCCCTTTGTCTGGACACATTAAAAGGTAAAGGTAAAGGTACCCCTGCCCGTACGGGCCAGTCTTGACAGACTCTGGGGTTGTGCGCCCATCTCACTTAAGAGGCCAGGGGCCAGCGCTGCCCGGAGACACTTCCGGGTCACGTGGCCAGCGTGACAAAGCTGCATCTGGTGAGCCAGCGCAGCACACGGAAACGCCGTTTACCTTCCCGCCAGTAAGCGGTCCCTATTTATCTACTTGCACCTGGGGGTGCTTTCGAACTGCTAGGTTGGCAGGCGCTGGGACCGAGCAGCGGGAGCACACCCCGCCACGGGGATTCGAACCACCGACCTTTCGATCGGCAAGCCCTAGGCGCTGAGGCTTTAACCCACAGCGCCACCCGCGTCCCTGGACACATTATGTAGCTATAAAGGACAACTGTGATATTTAAAGGATCTCCTGCCTTATTAACCTCTGCATTATATTTGAGCCTTCACACAACATAAAGCCACTTCCAGAAATATTGTGAACTATAGCTCCTTATGAGCATCATAAATACAGGTCACGAGTATGTGCAGAGCGCACCTGCTTTGTGGATGAGGAGCTTTTCTTTGTATTTACTAAGATGATTCCACAGTGCAACAGTACTTTCAACCTGAAATATAAACTTGTTGTTGCCCCACCATATGTGTTATTACTGGGTTCTTGTACAAAGCAAAGCAAAATCACTGAGCCTGAAATCTGCTCTAGATCAGCCAAGAGTATGAGTTGCTGTCAGCTAGAATGCACAGGAGTTATGGATTACTATGACCTCGAGTTACAGGGCTGCCTTCCTCTGGATAGTCTGATGAGCGCCTTAAGACAGGTGGCAGAGTTAGTTCCTTCCCTAGAACGTATTTTTCTGCCAAACCACAAAAACAAAAGTATTTTATAGGATCAGTTTTTTAAAAGGAAAGGAAAAGTTCGGTATATTTCATGGGAACCTGCTGAAGCTCAACTTGGTGAACTATTCTCCCCTTTTAACAATGGAATCCAAACATACTTTTGTTTATACCTCCCATCCACCCAAACCCTTTCTTAACTGTAATCTGTTCCATCACTAGGTTGCTTATTAAGTCACCCCTTTTTTTTCTTTGAAAATACAAACAATAATTGTTCTTTGATGGTGCGCCCCTCTTATCTCAAATAATAATTTTCATGCAGGGATAAGCCGTTCTTCATTAGTTCTCCTTAGTCCTGATCCTAGACGGTGATAAAAACTGAGATGAAAAACTGTAGGATTTCCCTGATGTCAGCACCTGCTTTTCTTTCTTTCTTTCTTTCTTTCTTTCTTTCTTTCTTTCTTTCTTTCTTTCTTTCTTTCTTTCTTTCTTCTCTTTTGGCCAACGATAATATTAAATGACTAGTATTTCTTCTTTCAAAGGCATCTAGCTGTAGCATCTGAAAACCGGTAGATTTGCTCCCAAATCAGTGTGATGACAGGTCCTTCAGGCCTTTTACTGTAAAAGCCCCAGCCTGCCGTTTATTTGAGCTGGGTATATCCAATTCAGTTTTTGACAGCCCTTTTTCATTCATAAATATATGCAAAACACGGCTCTTTTGCTCTGGGGCTTAACAGAGAAGGTTTTCTTATCAGCAAAGGGAAAATTAATGCAAATGCATTTGATTATTATCCCTCCATATTCCTATAGTACTCGGGAAAATCTGTAAACTAACAGCCGCTTCAAACAAGTTAAGATATTCCCAGCTCTTGTGCGAATAGCCATGCGACACAGATTAAACGTCTGTAAAAAAAAATATCAAGATTATAAATCAGCAAGCTATTCATTCATATTCTGAACTTTTATAGCCTCTGTCTCTTCCCCCACCCTCAGTACATCTCTTTTTCTCCTACCTCTTAACAAAATGAAATGTTTGCATAGAATCGACCATTAGTCTCTACAGCATCATCTGGAAGTGGCTTCTTCAGGCTGTGAGAAGCCAAGAAACAACATTTGGCAACGTTCTGCACAATATCATTAAGGTTCATAAGCACCTAAAGTGTTGAACAATTTCACAGAGAAAGGTTTTAACTTAGTGGTGGCTTCTGTACTTTAAATGCAAAATGTGCCAGTTTCCATCCCTGGCATCTCTTTGGAGGGTTGGGAAAGACTTCCATCTAAAATAGCTGCTGCCAATCTGTGTAGACTGGAGTGATCTGTTTCAGAATAAAACAGCTTCCCTCCACTGGGAAAGCACATTAGTCATGCAGCGAAGAATATTTTCAGTTATGGAAGTGGATGTTTCAGCTGACTGCTTCTCGCTCGCAGCATTTCCTTAGGATGCCTTAATACCTGCCAACATTGCAATTTTCTGTGTTGTCTTCCCTTAACAGCTTTACCCTCAAGCCATGTTATGTATGCATTACCATGGTCAGTGATTTAGCTATTAAGGAGCAAAGTCACCCACAGAAAAGGAGGCAGGGAAGAGTGGTTCTATCCAGGGCCAGGTTTAGGTTTGCTGAGGCCCTAAGCCAGGGGTAGGCAACCTAAGGCCCGGGGGCCGGATGTGGCCCAATCGCCTTCTCAATCTGGCCCAATCACCTTCTCTGACAGTCTGAGAATCAGTATGTTTTTACTGTACATGAGTAGAATGTGTCCTTTTATCTAAAATGCATCTCTGGGTTATTTGTGGGACATAAGAATTTGTTCATATTTTTTCTTCAAAATATAGTCCGGCCCTCCACATGGTCTGAGGGAGTGTGCCCACAGCTGAAAAAGGTTGCTGACCCCTGCCCTAAGCTACTGAAGGTAATGGGGCCCTTTATATATCTAGCGGTCCTTTGTCAACAACAAATTCTTGCTGATTTTTGTGTTGAATATATGCTATATGGTCATTTATGGACCTAATAGGTATCTAAAGCCATTTGCACATAACAAAATATGTATTTTATCTAAGTAATTGTTGAATTGAAATACAATTAAGAAGTATATTAATAGTGAAATATTTTATTTATTTCTTGGGGGGGGCAAGAGAGTGGGGCCCTAAGCTATAGCTTGTTTAGCTTATACATAAATCTGGCACTGGTTCTAGCATACATGTATACTACTTATGAGCCTTACTATCCAAGGCAGTACTAGACCTCGGTTCCACATTAAGCCAGCGGTGTCCAGAAGAAGAAAAAATAAGGACCATTGGATAAATATGTTCTGGATACTTTGGGGTTTGCAGGGACAAACTAGACATGACGTTAAATGCATCTTTGTATTTAATGTGCAGGTTCTAGAAGCTGCAAAGAGCAGCTGAAGCGGCTGATACTTATCTGCATTACAGTGGATGTGGAGGGGGAATGTAAACCCTACCTCCCACACTGTGGTCCTGAGGAAAATCCCTGCTCTGTGGATGGCATTTGCTTGAGGGTAGAGGAATCCCTATGTTTAGGAGTAAGCAAGGGTAGGAAACCCATTCTGTGTAAACATAGTTTGCACATACTGGGTCACAGTAGTCCACTATTGCCTACAGTGCCTGGGTTCTGAAGATGCCACACTAAACTGTGGTTAATTTAAAACAGAAAGAGGACTTTCATCTCCTCTTCACAGACATGCCAAAGGAGGAAATTTGAGAGGAAAGTGTATGAGACCAAGGCTTACTAAGACTCATCCTTGTAAACCATGGTTTAGCACTACATCTGAATGCAGCCAGTCTTGGAGTAGTTACCAATGACAGGGCAAGGGCAAGGAAACTTGCATGATGATTATGCTTTGCATTTGGTCAGTAGTACTCTTAGACATTACTATAGAGACAAGGCCAGTACCAAATCCAACTTTAGCAATTAATTCATCTGGTGGAAAAAATATATTGTGCTAGATGTGCAGTATTCCTTGCCTCAACATGCCCACTTCCCATCTTCATTTTCACTAATAGCACTTGCAATATTATTCCTAACATTATTCATTCATCAGGTTTCTGAAACTTTCATGTTCCCAAACCACTGAATGATGTAAGAGAAGACCACACGAGGCGGGAAAAACTGGAAGTATTCAAATGTAAGAAACATAACCATTAAAACATATATGTAATTAGCAGCACTATAAATGCGACCTCAGGTTAAGAGATTTCAAAAATGCTGATGTTCAGTGTTTTATTTGTTCTCTCTTGCTTTATTGCCATTACTAATGGTTAAGGAAACAAACAGCTGTCAAGGGAACCTGGAACCGTATCCATATTTGGAAGCCTAAAACACTGATGGGCTTTGAGTGTCCATATCCAGAAAGCAAAATGATATCCTTGCTTTCTGACTTGACGCTAAAGAAGTTCCACTGACATCATCCAGATTGTTCCAGCTTGACCAAAAAAATGAAAAATGTACATGGAAACAGTTGGGAGATTTGCAAACAAAACTGCAAACTGGAGGAAGCCCAAACAAATGCCTGGGGAGTCAAATTGTCTCTATTCCTGATCCTGCAGCCTGCTCCCAAGAATCAGTGTTCTGGCCCAGGGGCTTCGGTGCTCCACTTGATCCAGGGCTCCCCATGGGAACTTACTGTGGGATTTGCTTCAGCCCTGAAATATGGGAAACAACAACAAGGAGGAAAGTCCCTGTGTGGGGTGCTAACTCCATGGGGGTCATTGCAGCCCAAATCCTCCTCTGAGCTTCTTGGGAGAATGGTGGGATATAGAATTCATTCATTCACTTATTTACTTACTTACTTAAGATAAAGGTAAAGGGACCCCTGACCCTTAGGTCCAGTCGTGACTGACTTTGGGGTTGCGGCGCTCATCTCGCTTTATTGGCCGAGGGAGCCAGCGTACAGCTTCCGGGTCATGTGGCCAGCATGACTAAGCCGCTTCTGGCGAACCAGAGCAGCGCACGGAAACGACATTTAACTTCCCACCGGAGCGGTTCCTATTTATCTACTTGCACTTTGACGTGCTTTCGAACTGCTAGGTTGGCAGGAGCAGGGACCGAGCAACGGGAGCTAACCCCGTTGCAGGGATTCGAACCGCCGTCCTTCTGATCGGCAAGCCCTAGGCTCTGTGGTTTAACCCACAGCGCCACCCACGTCCCACTTACTTACCGTTCTTACTTACTTACTGCTTACATGGCTTCCTAGCAGTTTACAACTATAAAATCAATACATACATAGTTATAATACACAGTAACAATTCCATTGGGACATTAAAACATTCTTAATTGAAATATATAATAAAAACTAAGCCAGATAAAAAGCATGACAATTAAAATAGTTAAAACAATCGGATCAGTATCTCAAGTAGAGCAAACTGGAGGAAGCCCAAACAAATGCCTTGGGAGTCAAATTGTCTCTATTCCTGATCCTGCAGCCTGCTCCCAAGAATCAGTGTTCTGGCCCAGGGGCTTCGGTGCTCCACTTGATCCAGGGCTCCCCATGGGAACTTACTGTGGGATTTGCTTCAGCCCTGAAATATGGGAAACAACAACAAGGAGGAAAGTCCCTGTGTGGGGTGCTAACTCCATGGGGGTCATTGCAGCCCAAATCCTCCTCTGAGCTTCTTGGGAGAATGGTGGGATATAGAATTCATTCATTCACTTATTTACTTACTTACTTAAGATAAAGGTAAAGGGACCCCTGACCCTTAGGTCCAGTCGTGACTGACTTTGGGGTTGCGGCGCTCATCTCGCTTTATTGGCCGAGGGAGCCAGCGTACAGCTTCCGGGTCATGTGGCCAGCATGACTAAGCCGCTTCTGGCGAACCAGAGCAGCGCACGGAAACGACATTTAACTTCCCACCGGAGCGGTTCCTATTTATCTACTTGCACTTTGACGTGCTTTCGAACTGCTAGGTTGGCAGGAGCAGGGACCGAGCAACGGGAGCTAACCCCGTTGCAGGGATTCGAACCGCCGTCCTTCTGATCGGCAAGCCCTAGGCTCTGTGGTTTAACCCACAGCGCCACCCACGTCCCACTTACTTACCGTACTTACTTACTTACTGCTTACATGGCTTCCTAGCAGTTTACAACTATAAAATCAATACATACATAGTTATAATACACAGTAACAATTCCATTGGGACATTAAAACATTCTTAATTGAAATATATAATAAAAACTAAGCCAGATAAAAAGCATGACAATTAAAATAGTTAAAACAATCGGATCAGTATCTCAAGTAGACCCATTTTTAAAATAGCCATAGTCTTCTTCAACGGAGCTCAGAGTACTTTACACGTCTCATCCTCCCTTTTTTATCCTTACAACTCTCTCATGAGCTGATAGTTGAATGGCCTGTGTTAAGCTTTTCAGGGCTTGAAACCATGTCTCCCTTGTCTGTCCCATACTCTGTCTCTCATATTAAAATAAGCCTCTCCTGGCCAAAACTCTGGCCACCAGAAGTCAAATAAACAGACTTTGGGGAACCTACAAAAAATAAATAAGCCAAGAACTGTGGGGTAGCCCAATTACTTCTGCTTATATTCAAGCTTTTACTCTCAAGTGCCTCACATTCTGAGGGGTGCCCCACATTTTTACTTATTAAAATGCCTTGATTGACTGATGCCTAATAAATTGGGTTTTAATCTGTATAATATTTGTGTACACCAAAATGATATTATTATGTCGAGGTTAATAAGTGCACAGTATGATTTTTAAGGGTCCAAACTTTATAAGTCACACTGTGGAGGAACTAGTTAGAAATTACTGAATGGAGATGAACACATTTGGAGAAACTTGGAAAGAAAAATATAATTATCCGGCCAATATGAATCTGGCTTGGATGTCTTGGCTAATCCTCCAGAACACATTATGACCTGTAAGCTCTCCAGATGCAAAGGGTTTTAGTTTTACGATTCCATTAGGAAAGGCTCACGCCACAGCACTTGGGTCAGAAGAGACTTAAAGGTGGGGGAAATGAACCACCCACAAAATGAGTAGAGTAGACCCACTGAATGGCTGGCAGCACAGCCTTAAGAACATTCTGAATCAAAGCAATTTTGCCTTCTCCAGACACAAATTTATCCCAGCCAGCAAGGGATAAACACTCTTGACAGGACAATCTCAGTGATCCCATCATATGTTTCCAGCGAAGACTGATGTAATTTGAAGAATGCGCGTCTCCTTCAAATTGCTGCCACATCCATTAATTTATTTTTCATCTCCTTCAAGAAGTATGGTTTTTTTATTGCTGACACGAAAGGTCATTCTAATAGCATCAGTCTAGCCCGTTTCAAATCACACAGGAATCTGTCTGACTTGTGAATGTGTAGGAAGGAAGCACTACCATGTTGGTCTCTGCTCTTGAGGGCAAGAGTTGCCCTGGCCAGTTCCACTGTTGCTGCATTCACAGTTGGTCAAGGCCTTGGTTTTCAGGTCAAAATGAACAGCTTTCTTGGGTGGAAATTCCTCCTGTAAATCCATTTAGGCAGTATGAATATTCCCCCTTTTTTTTCTGTGTTGCTCAGCAACACTATTGCTTCCTCTGGTTGTTTGCTGGTGATTCAGTTCCATTCCCCCTCCCCCAATAAGAGTGATTCCAGCCAATCAGGGATCCCACTGTAAATAGGATGATGCCCCCCAAATTGTATAGCTAGCCACATTTTGGCTATGTGATAACATTGCTGAGGGCAACTTAAATTACTATACAAATATTTTCACAATGATGGCTGAGGTGGGGGGGATCATGAAAGCTAGAGGCATTTTTCAGCAGTTCGTGAAAGCCGGCAGAAGTTTTAATTGGGCTAGGAAATATTCCCTTTCTAGAATCCCAAAGAGTGACGACTGCCAGTCAGTGCAAGCAATATGGAACTGGATGGATCAATGGTCTAAGTATAAGGCAGCTTTCTATGTTCCTAAGTTCTAGAATATATCATAGTTCCACAAAATAGATAAAACCACATAGTAGTCAATGGCTAACCTTAGGAGCCAGACCAACTGGTTAGTACCTCTGGCAGATTCTGGTGCCTGGCTAGATCTTCCCAAGTATTCCCTAAGAGGGCAACAACTTAAGCAATGTAAGTAAATGAGCCTATGGGCTAACAGACAAAGGGCAGGAGGCATTTTAATGCATGTCTGCCAGCAGGAAAAGGGGGTTGATACAAGAGCAAGGGGTGGGGAAAGTAACCAATCACAGAGGGAGGGGCAGAATTACCTGGAAGTCTCATGAAGCTGCTTAGAGCTGAGGCTTTCAACAGATTGCAGCCTTCCCCCCTCCCTCAAGAAACACTAGATTTATTCTTCCACAGTCATGCACACCATTTCATCTTTGGCTCATCTTCACCACTTACAGAATAATGTGGTCAGAATGAATCTCCATCAGTGCATATTCTGTTTCAAGGATTATTATCTTTTATTCACATGTAGTTTCCTAGAAATTGATCTGCCCCAGCAAGAGTGACCTAATTTTAGGAGCCAAAAGCTGTTTTTATATCCCCTTCTCACTGCAAATTAGCACCCTCTTTTTCACTGACTGAAGTCTGCTGGTTATTAATCATTTTTCTGCAGGCATATCATGTTTCAGAGCCTTCGGTAATACGATTAGCTGAAATGCTGGTCTGTAATAAGCATAATATTTATGAAATCTGAAGTCAGGCTTTGTGGGAGGGGTGAGAATGACTGAGGGAGTTTCCTTTCTCACAGCCTGAATATTATAAGGCCCAAGCTCCTTTCTTCTTTGTAAAGGAAAATTAACCCATTAATTTTGTTTCCTTTGTAAAGGAAAATTAACCCATCAAAACATTGAATGAAATACATGCAGCCATTGATCAAGTAGCCACTTTGCATCAGTGTTGATTTAACTACAGAGTGTTCATACACACATTGTCTTGTATCTCCCGCAAAGTGGTGAGAATAGTGGTGCATGCTCTGGTTATCTCCCACTTGGACTATTGCAATGCGCTCTTTGTGGGGCTACCTTTGAAGGTGACTCAGAAAACTACAATTAATCCAAAATAGGTGACTGAGAGCAGCCACCGAGTCCGTATAACACTGTTCCTGAGAGATCTACATTGGCTCCCAGTACATTTCCAAGCACAATTCAAAGTGTGGGTGCTGACCTTTAAAGCCCAAAACTGCCTCAACTAAGTATACCTGAAGGAGAGTCTCCACCCCCATTGTTCTGCCTGGACACTGAGGTCCAGCTCCGAGGGCCTTCTGGTGGTTCCCTCCCTGCGGGGTTCTCAGTAGTGGCGCCCGCCCTGTGGAACACCCTCCCATCAGATGTCAAGTAAATAAACGTCTATCTGACTTTTAGAAAACATCTGAAGGCAGCCCTGTATAGGGAAGCTTTTTAAGGTTTAATGTTTTACTGTGTTTTTATATATGCTGGAAGCAGCCCAGAGTGGGTGGGTACAAACAGATGGTGGTGGTGATTCCATTCTCTCTCTTGATTCACCAATTTTGGATCAACTCTAGAAGCTTGATAAAATGCTTCTTACTTCTTTGCCAGCTTACTGTGTGGTGAGCTTCACACCATTGCTGTCACTTGCCCAACGGGTATCTCTATTCTGTTTAATCCGCTGATTAAAATTAGGATGCTGACTGACCTTTTTTGACCATACTTAGAAAGTAGGCCTGTCCTCACCTCAGATGTGACACATTTAGGTATTTGTGTTCAGTGAAGAGAATGTTTGTGGAAACAGCCCCACCAAACTTACGAATGAAGGCAGATATACGTCCTATGTGTGGTAAAAATATCTGCCTACCTAACAAAGACAAATCCAGACTTGGTGATAAATAGGGCACATACACTTCAGACATAACTAAAGACTAAGTTAAATTTTCTGATATCAAAATCCTGCCATGAGAGTTTTAACTTTGGGTAGTTTACCTCACAATAAAACTCAAGTGAATGGAGAATCTGTGGCCTGCCCCTTCCCTCAATGTTGTTGGGCTCCAATTCCAACATGGCCAAAGATCTGGGATCATAGAATCATAGAATTGTAGAGTTAGAAGGGAACCTGAGGATCATCTCGTCCAATTACCTGCAATGCAGGAATATGCAGCGGTCCCATATGGGAATCAGATGATGAAAGACTTACTCCAAAAGCAGCTGGGGGGCCACTAGTGAGCAAGATTTTATTAACTAATAGATATTGAACAGCGCTTGAATATCAGAGCACACAATCAAACACTATAAAAGTCTAAAGATAAGTGAGGGAAATGCTCATTAGTGTTTAGTGATATTATTTAGTGATGGGGGGGAAAAGAAAAAAAAATAGTACTGGAGCATGCAGTAAAGACAGGCCTTTCATAACCACAATCCTTTACTAATTCAGTTCTTGTTTTACCTCTGTTTCTAGTTACCAGCTTCATGGTGCTTTTGGCAGTTCCTCATGATGTTGAACATTTAATCACAGTGAAATCTAGAAATTCAGTAGCAAGAGGAGAATTGAATTCTTGGAGCTGATAATTGCCTGAAAACCTCAAGGTTTCCTAATGGAAGAACCAAACATCTAATGTTCACTTTGGCGACATTGTGATTTGGAAGCTGCCTTAGATATTTCCACAGAGCTGATAAAAGTAGCCCTTCTCTCTCTCTCTCTCTCTCTCTCTCTCTCTCTCTCTCTCTCTCTCTCTCTCTCTTTCTTTCTCTCCCCCCACCCCTGTAATCTTGTGTGGTCACATAATTCTGCTTGAAGCCTAGATGTCCTCTTTAATGATTTTACAAAAGAGCACCCCACTGCCTCCCCAATTTTGTTGCCTTCCCAGCTCTGTTTACTACTGTTTGGCCTGGCAGCAGTAGGGAAGATTTTTCTGCTGAGAACCTTTGGCAGTGTCCTTCCATTCTACCTCAGCGACAGCAACACTGTTCTCTCCAGATAAAACTTGGAGTTCTAGGTGGAAAGGAATTACTCCCAAACTAAAACACAGCTTTAGCGGCATCATCTATGCTAGGTTCCATGCTCATCCATGCTCATGCTCTTCCAAGTGAGCTATCCCATAAAGCCCTGTGATATACACAAATGAACACATGTAGAATTCATGCTGTCCTCAGCACTCCACCACAAAACAATCCAGGCTATATCTTAGCTTTCGTATTTCAAGTGCCACTCACAACACGTCTCTTTGTAAAATTCCTGCACCGGTTTACTCATAAGTCGGTCTCGCTGTATTCAGTGTGGCTTGCACAGGACTTCCTGCACTTTGTAGATAGTTATGAATGGCCTATGACAAAAGCACTAAGGATTGTCCTATCAAGAAGCAATCCAGCCTTGGCCAAGGGCTAGTACTTTTTGGCTGATCTCAAAATCTAGCAAATATTTTTAAAGGTTAAATTCGCGTTTCTTCGACAGGATAAACAAATTTAAATTTAAATTAGGAAAAACATTAAACAAGCACAGTCAAAGTATTTCTGCTTGTACACTGAGTCAGCATGCATACACACACATCTTTCCTTCAGATGGGTCCCTTTTTTTGAGATCTTGGCTAATTTAACCCTTAGACTACAAATGATTATAGTAAAATGTCAACAAGCAACAAAGAAGTACAATTAAAGTGTCCTTTTCCATGGCAGAATCACTAAAGAGCCACTTTATATTTGAGCACTGTCTTTGGCCTCTTTTTGAACTATAAAATTGCAGTGAGTACACTGCTCCAGACATGTCCAATTGTCAAACATCTGAATCACCAAGTGAGCATGCACACACATGCATATATGTCTGTGTGTGTGTGTGTGTGTGTGTGTGCGCGCGCGCGTGTGTGCGTGCAGGGCCGCATTTAGGTTTGATGAGGCCCTAAGCTACTGAAGGTAATGGGGCCCTTTATATGTCCAGCTGTCCTTTGTCAACAACAAATTGTTGCTGCTTTTTTGTGTTGGATGCTATATGGTAACTTATGGACCTAATAGGTGTATAAAGCCATTTGCACAAAACAAAATATGTATTTTATCAAAGTAATTGTATTATATTTTGGAAATGTACATCCAGTTGTTTTTTTCCTTGAATTTTTTTGGGGGGCCCCAAGAGAGTGGGGCTCTAAACTATAGCTTGTTTAGCTTATACGTAAATCCGGCAGACAGAGAGAGAGAGAGAGAGAGAGAGAGAGAGAGAGAGAGAGAGAGAGAGAGAGAGAGAGAGAGAGAGTAAAAGACTTTTCAGGCAGCTCATTGATTCCCCAAGAACAGGCTTCTGGCTTTGTGAGATGCCTCTTGCTGCATTCCTGTCACCTGACAGAAGATGCAGTTGATGGAAGCAGATGGTGAAGAGGATGCCCTTGCCACCCACCTCTTTGCCTCGCAAGTTGCTGCAACTGCTGTTCTGTGGCCAGCAGGTGATCCTGTTTCTCAGTGAGAACCCCCCAGATCGGGTCCATTTCTCCATGCCCAACATCCTCCATCACTTCTCAAGATCCTACCCATGACTCACTTTCCCCACTCCGATTGATCGTCCACTGCTAGGATTGACTGGTGTCTGGCACAAACAAAGAACGTGCAACGTAACAACAACACAAAAACCTCAAAGTGCATCCTCACGCTGACTGAGGGGGCAGGTGCAGGAATCTGGACCACTCCATTGTCCCTTGGTTTTCAGTGAGCCATGCTGACACCCCAGGATCCATCATGCCCTGGATGTTTCTAGCTCCCTGTTCACTCTGCCCAAGTGTCTCCCTCCTCTCTTGGCTTTGTAGCTGGATGGGCAGTGAAAGCATGACTGGAGTATATGACAGGTAAGTCTTCCTGTTCCAGCCGCTTCTGTGCCCACCATCTTATCAGACAGGAAGCTTGTTTGAAAACAACACGTTTGATACAATTGAAGGGAGGCAAATGGCCATCTTGCTGAACTCAGCTCAGTGACGGAACCTTTGTAATAAGACATGTGGATCTGATCTTGATTGCACACCAAGAAGCTGAAATGTCATGGATTTTACTGTTTACTATATTTCATTTCTATTTTATGCTGTTCTTACTCTTCCACTATCTGCCACTCACACCTCCTTAGCCAGGAAGAGTGGGGCGGAAATTATTTTAAATATTTTACACCTGTCAGTTTGAGGCACAACAACCTGCCTCCATTTTTCCAGCTTCCCTCATTAGAACTGAAAACCGTCCATCTGTTCCTCTGTCTTAACACTTGCCTTTGTTCAAGGGGAATATACCCCAGGATACTACAAATGCATGACAGGAGTCCAGTCATTTTTCTAGCCCATTCCTGGATTTTGATTCCTGAAGTTATCACTGATGAATCTGTTGCTCGCATCCAAGGACACAAATGGTCGTCTTCTAATGAGCCTCCTTAGGTCACAACTCACAGGTTATCTCTCCTTCAGGTTTCTACAAGGTTAAGTACCCACACCACCTGCCCACTCTGTGTGGCCCTGTCTGTAGATGCTGTGTTGTGATGGAACACAGCACTGGGGAAATCTGTGACAAGGATGAAGCATATAAAGTCAGAGGGGCACCAAAACTGCAGCTGTTAATAGTAATACTGTCGAAGTTTGAAAGTGGTAGCCTCATAATGTGGTGTTTACTGCTCATGGGTGTTTTTTTTTTTTTACTATGACCCTTACCCTGGAACTCGAACTCAGGATCTCATTAATAATGATACTTCTGTAAGTTTGGGGTGGGGAGTGGAAATAAAAGGATTAATGGCACTGGAAAGACTACAGGAAGCACGTTACAAGTCAAGGGAGTCAGCCAGCCCTGGACATCTCTTCTTTATGTTGGGGAGCTGCTGGCTAAATGTCCAGTAGGTGCTTTTTGAATGGCTAGGAAATATCCAGAAGTCTCAACAGGGAGCAAGCCTTTTCTCACTCCTCCTAGCAAAGAACAACCTAGGCTGTGAAGAGCAGCACAAAATGAGAAGCTTCAGGCTTTTATTCATTGACTGGAGATAGATAACAAAGAAGCGGCTGGATTCAGAAGGCACCTTTGGTGGGAGCTGCCTCTCTTTGGAGATCAGTTGTGGGGCAGTGGAGTTGCTTTTGGAGTGCTTGAACCAGCTTCCACTTGCCTGGTGCCAATCAGGTGCTTTGGGGAACAACCCCCATCAGCCCCAGCTCTACTGGCTGAGGATGGTGGCCGTTGTACCCCAAAACATCTGGCCTCAAACATCAGGTTGACACAGGCTGGGTGGGTGGGTTATGCCATCTACCTCCATGGATGTTCAACTTGTATGTTTGTAAATATGCAGAAATAATACAGAATTCCGCTAGTCTCCAACACACATTCAGACACATGGCATTGAGCCCTGACACTGTTTTTATAAATGAAACCCATTCCAGAAGTGGAGTGGAGTAGAGAAGTAGCAATCGAAGGCTAACTCTTCCAACTCCTATCTGCTTTCTTTGATCCACATCCCATCTGCCAAGGAGCCTTCACTCCCAGCCTCGGTCTGTCTTTGAAATGGCGGGTACATGCAGGGAGAGGGAGAGGCAGGGAGCCAGATTCATGGACATCACCGCGGGAACCCCTGACAAAATGTTGTACTAAGCTGAAGCCAAACGAGATCTTTTGAAAGGTGGTCCCGCTGCCACTCCCGATCAGCCAATTATCTATTTTCCTTTCTCATTTGTATGTTTTCATTCTTGGTTGAAATGCCTATTGAGTGCTGATAATATCTGATTAACGGTGAATTCAAACCATAAATGGGACAGACTTGAAAGCAGGTGGAACACAAATCCAAGGAAAGAACAGGTGCACATTGCTTCTGGGCTAAGATCCAGTGCCTGCTTTTCATCTCTCACGCTTGATGATAATAATGAATGAAGACACCAAGATGTTCCAGTTCGTCTGCTGAAACCAAAGGACAAAAGTACAACTAATTATTCACCAAAGCACAGCAATGAAGTCTTCGGTAAACATTTGATTTGCATACCAGGTCCAGATGTGGCTTTCATCCCATCATTCTTTCTGCCTTGACCTCCCCAAGATTTAGGCCCATGTAACTTTAAGATGAGCTTCCTTTTGGCAAGAGAGAAAATCGTAGATAACATTACACTAATGAGTGGAGCTTCTCAAACGGTTGGAGCGAATGTGGATGTCTGCTTTTTATATATATCTTGGCAGTCAAATCAGCCTTCACATTATGCAAACTTATCAATCTTCTCACCAGTTGATTTGCATAGAGAAAGGTGCATACAAATACTGATTTCCACACCAGTTGATATTACATTAAGAAAAAACCCTGTGTGTGCTAGCAAAGTGCCTGGCAGAGGATGAAAGTTTAATGTGGTGCTGGATGGAACAAACACGAATGCATTTCTTTATCCTCATTACAGATAAATTAATGGGGTAATAAATAATGTCACAAGGGAGCCATGCAATTGCTTAACTAGCAATAAGCGCCTTAATATCCTGCAACCTTTTTCCAAAGCATTTGTACAAATAGATAAGCACCCCGGGCAGGAATGGCACTCTGGCACTCTGAGAGTCCTAAATCAATGTTCAAAACAGCAGTAAGTAAAGCTGAATGCATATGACCTCTGGGAGGAATGCAGAGAGAAGAAACGCCATGGTGCAGCATCAGCAGCAGCACAACCAGGCATCTTCATCTACCCCAGTTGCAATAAAACATGTCTCTCCTGTATCAGTCACTACAGCCGCAGCAGGCACTGTAACTCTCCAATGGTTTGACTTTACCTGCTGCCGCCTCCCAAGACACACTCTTCCATTGTTTCCCAAGACAGACAGATGCAAACAATGTTCCAGGAGAGTATTTTTTAATGATCAACCTGCCCCATGGAGTAAAAAGTATAGCAATGTTGACTGTTAAAATTTAGGAGCAATCAAAATCATTTAGAATTCCAAACTGTCTTCTGTCCCTTTTGCCTTTTATGTTTCATTCATTAGCTTCTGTGTCTGGAGCACTGGCAGTGAGTCCCATTGATTTCAGCGATATTTACATCTGAATAAGAAGAATCAGTGTGAGATTGCTTATATTTTGATGCTGAGTGATAGCCCTCCTTGACACTTGCTTAATTCTCTAATCTCAGAAACTCAAGCCTTTAATAAATATTAATTACAGGGTTCATTTGAACTGAGATTCTAGGGTGTGGAGGAACAAAAAATATTGTTCTCAAGGAAGAGAACAAAAGCAGGGCTTGATTTACCATTTGCGGGACCAGCAAGTCTGCTTCCTGCTGCTTCCTATGGTTATGGATTCACTGGTCCAATATAAACTCTAATGCTTCCCAGGGTAATTATTAATTAAAATAAATTGCACAATACCATAAAATCTGCAGAATATATCAAGGATTTGAGTCCTAAATACAGGTACTTAGTGCCGTGAATATCTTGCTATACCTCTGAAAGACACTTATGGTAACTGTAGCAGTGATTCACCAATATGCTGGGGCCAGAAAATCTCAATTCAGTCTAACAGATCTCATTAATGACACAAAGATGTGTTAAGACAGGATGTCCCTCAGTTCTTACACCCCAGCTTCTGAATCTCTTAATTCAGAGATTTGCCAATTCAGAAAATCAATTTTATATGGTGAAACTACCAACATAGGAAACTGCCTTACACCAAGTCAGACCATGGTCCATCTAGCTCAGTACTGACCGGTAGCATCTCTCCAGGGTCCAAGCAGCATCTTTCCCAGGCTTGTCTGCAGAGCTACTGCTGCGTGTTTGGTTTTGTGGCACGGTGATCTTGTAAATGCATCCAAGCTTGTTGAGATTTGAGGTCTAGTACATCTCAGAAAACATTCAAAATATGAGTTGATTCTGGAGCAGCTGAGTCACAGCTTCAAAGCATTCACCGACTCTCGTGGTGCCTTTATGGTTTCTGACCACGTTGTTAAAAGCGGGCAGATGAATAATCCTTGAACTTCTTCTGACAGCGAGCTAAATGGCTGAGATTGCTTCGCTGTGTTGTCTGGAGTTCATATCACAAGCATCAGGAGGGAGAATAAAGAAGGGAGAAATAAACAGGTGGACCAGGCAGCCTGCCACACCACTTCTGAATCAGCAGCAGGCAGACATATCAAGTCTGGGGTGCTGTTTCCTCTAATTTCCCTGCACGTTTAACTGCTCACGTGTGAGGTCCACAGATGCTAGCTGTGCGACTCTGAAGGAGGGAGTAATAGAACTTTGAAGCCATATCCAGGTGTTCTGCCTGCAGCACATGAAGGGAAGCGTGAGGCAATGCTCATTGGCCCCATCCTTTAGCAAGGTAATACATGTCTGCTCACTGGAAGGACAGATCGTGAAGCTGAGGCTCCAATACTTTGGGCACCTCATGAAAAGAGGACTCCCTGGAAAAGACCCTCATGTTGGGAAAGATGGATGGCACAAGGCGAAGGGGACGACAGAGGACGAGATGGTTGGACAGTGTTCTCAAAGCTACCAGCATGAGCTTGACCAAACTGCGGGAGGCAGTGGAAAACATAAGTGCCTGGCCTGCTCTGGTCCATGGGGTCACGAAGAGTTGGACACGACTAAAAGACTAAACAACAATACATGTCTGATCATGAACTTGCTAAAGCCCACTTACTCATTTCAGCAGCGATCAGTAAAAGACCTGAGCAGCTCTGCTTTAGGAGCTCTGACCACCTGAGTTGATTCTGATGTGTCAAGTCATAGGATTCTGCAGCTGTGGCTGCTTTGGTCACGCTTACAGAGAGCAGGATGGCCTTGTTATGACTGCTGAGTATCTGGCACATATATTTTCGCTCCCAACTGGGACCAGTGAAGGGGTGAGGAAGCCCATGGCTGACAGAAGAAAAAACCTGGGAACATGCTCTCCTCCCCCCCCCCCCCATACATCTGCTCTGCCAATGCAAACCCAGAAAAACCTTGGGTTTGGTAGCTCCTCTTTGTCAGTTTCCTATACTCCCTCCATTGCCCTCTCTCCAGTGCCTTCTTAGCCAAAGGGAGCTGAATCTTCTGAACTTCTCGCATCTTGGGGAAACTGAGAACATGCTGACATCACTTTGCACCGCATGCTAAAGCTCTTTCTCTTGACTTTGGCAGAGTCGGCTGAAAACTACCCAAGATGGAGAATGAGAAAACTTAAATTCAATTACCCCCATCTGCATCCTTGGGAATCTTTGCTTTGCCATCATCATTATTCTCCATCAGTACAACAGGAATAATGAGGCTTGCTAATGTAAAGCAAAATGATCGATGAAGTTCTTCCCAGGATTTTCGTTGTGGAGGCTCCTTCCGTCGCAACAGTCCTCTCTCCCACCAACTCCAGCACACCTGGTTCTTGCAAAAGCCAGTGTACGTTTCATAGTCTAGTTGAAGGACGGCCTGATTCACCTATATCATTACAGTAGATAAGAGCATACAAAGAGTTGGGTTGGGCCATGACCCATCTAGTCCAGCCTCCTGTTCTCACATTGGCCAATCAGATGCTTGTGGAAAGCCCAAGAGCAGGACCTGACTGTGTTATGTACTGAAGTTCTCACCCTGGGCCAGCAGGGGGATACTGTAGAGAGTTATGCAAATAAGGGATCGGAAGTGACGTTCAGTGATTGGATAATTTTAGAAAATTGTTACAGTTACGTTGTACTGTTGCTCTATTTAAGCAGGCTGACTGAACCCTTCAGCTCAGTTCCGTTCTGGCCTGTGAATAAACAAGAGCTGTTTGAAGAATCGCTGTGCTGTCTGATATGTTCACCCATAACATAACAGACTGCAACAGCCCTCTCCCCATTTCTATTCTTTGTATGTTGTTGTTTTACTGCTATGGCCGATGGCTGACGCAAATAAAGATTCATTCATTCATTCTCTCCCCATTTGTGATTCCCTGCAATTGGCATTCAGAGACACACGGATTATCAGCAATGTCACTATCATTATTGTGCTCAGGAAACTTAATTTCTATGTAAAGTTAACCCATGTCATTAAAAACTTTTCATTCATAGTGGTTACTAAAAAATAATTTATGCATTTTAAGGATGAACTCAGTCCTTCATATTCTAGGTGTTCATTCAGTGCAGATCCACTGCATAATCAAGATCAATTACTTCTGGTTATTACCACCTTATAATTTAAAAAGGGTTGCACAGTTTTACCACTTCAGAAGGGTCACAGGGTAGGAATCTTAATCTCTGTTAGGACTTGAATGGAATCAAGGAAGAATAATTAATTAACCCTAAATTAATCAAAGCAGGCTACAATATATTTTTTTCTCTGCATCATGCAGTTGGTCCATCTGGATCAGTTCTGCCTACTTTGAACGGAAGAAGGATGTTAAAAATTTCCTGAGGGCCAAATAAGACTGGAACGGTTAATTGCATTAAGGCAGCAAACATCTTGCTTTTTCTATGTAAATAGCAGTGGAGGAGGAGGAGCCTGAACAGCCTTTCGACCATGGAGATGGGGGGGGGGGGGGAGTTAACTCTGCCAGCCTACCTACCTGGCCTCCACAAGTCAGGAGAAAATTGCTTCTCTGAAGCTTCTTTTTTGAATTTCAACAGAAGTATCAGATGGTGCTAGTGGGAGCATACTCTAAAGGGCAAAGTTTCAGGGCCAGCCCTGAGGTGAACCACAAAATGGTGCCTCCTCCCTGCCAGAGAAGATGGGGTGAATGAAGATCTACATCAGGAACAAGGGGGAAATAAAGACCTACACCGGGAACAAGGGGGGAAAGACCAGTAGTGCCCCCTGTTTGCTAAGAGGCCCCTGTAGAGGAGCTGTATAAGCAGCCTCCAAGGAGCACACCACTGCTGTTGCTGCCATTGTAGCAGTGGGTGATCCATTCCTTGGAGGCTGGATCTGCTGTTCCTGTGGATCATGCTCCCTGAGGCAGTTCCTTCACCTTGCCTCATGGAGGGCTGGCCCTGCTCAAGATCACTGGAACTGTGGGAAACAGAGGAGTAGGAACATCTCTAAGTGTTGGCCCTGAGACCCTGGAAATGCAAGGGATTAAAATCAGACTTTCTGCATGCAAATCACCTGTTCTACCATGGATATTCTCCCTCCCAGCTCAGAAGTAGAGTTATATTATTGTCTGTTTAGCACCGGAATACTTATTGTCCTTGTCCCAAAACGTGCTGCTGGACATCACATCAAAAGGGCAATTTAACATACAATAAACAAGCAAGCAGCTCAGCTATGCACTTGCGTCGATATGGAGAATGCTCCTTGATTTCTTTATTTTTTAATCCATTTCATATTTACTTAGATCCTCCTTTTTCTTGCTCTTACTACCTATGGCAGCTTAATTCTTACAAGCCTTCTGAATAAGATTTCCAATTACTCTTTCTTTACTTTAAAGAAAAAGACCCTTCTCTAGAAGTTTCATCTTAATTAAATTTGTTCACAATAGACAGAGGTCACTCTCATGCCGCCTTTAGAAAACATAGCAAGATGTCATAAATTTGTGTTGATTGCCATCTTCTGGAAGAAGAGGGAGAAGCCACCTCTCTCACTAAAGTAGATTTAAATTCACAAACATTTCCAACATCCAGAACATCTGCAGAGAGGATCTAGAAAATCACCAGTGGATAGCTAGAAGAACTTTGTGTGGCCTGCCTTGACGGTTAATCCAATAACTTGTGAATTCATCAAGGTCATAATCCTAAAAGTACAGTGGAAACAAAAGAAAATGCTAAAAAGGAGAATGAAGACCTTTGGGAGAGCTTATCTGTTTATGAGTTGTAATTGCCTGTAAATGTGAAATAAATTTTGCTAATTAGCCTGCTGAGGAGCAGAGCTATTACAAGAAGCCAGGGCAGGCCATAGACATTTTGCTCTTGAGGTGAACCCTCCCTCCCTCCACCTTCCAAGTGCCTTGGAAAAAACCAGGATATTCCCCTTTTTTGCACAAGATCGTGGTGGCCATTTTGGGTGCCATGCTCTCGTGCCTCACACTCGCCCTGAGAAAAGTGCTTTCTTCAGGGCCACATGTTTTTGGATGCCTGGGTAAAAGTGAGGTGCAGGTCATGTGCTCTGAAATAATTAAAAAAACAGCTTGTCTGAAAGGGACCTGATTCTCATCTAGCTAAATGGCTAAGAGGTATGAAAGAAAATGAGAGGGCCCGTACACACACCTGCAACTGGGTGTGGGAGAGTGATCCTTTTGTGAAAATGACTCCATGAAACAACAGAGAGCCATTTCACAGAGAAATGGTTGCAAATGGAATATATTATAAAACAAGACCTCACTGTATTTTTGTCAGGCAGGAGTTAAAACTAAAAGACACTGAGCTCAAGAAAGCAAACCTATGTATACAAATAGAAGTTCTTTCTGGTTGTATGGTCTTTTTTTAGCTCGGCCATTGACTATTCATAAGGCATACACTTAGCCTACATAACCAATTAAGTGTGCAGCCACCTTATTTTTTATTCTGTGCCATCTGCAGACCTATTTTGTGTTGGAGAGAGGGGTTTGGAAGAGAGATCCTTACTCTCTTATAGCAGAGTTAAGCACAATGGCAAATGTTACCAAGCACATTAAAACTTAGTTAGATTTGCATCTGCCACCTCTAAACAGATGTTCCCCAGGAAAATACTTAGGCTAGAATAAATCACAGACACTTAGCTTTGAAAAGCCAAGTGTTTATTCACTGACTTTCCTGAAGTTACAGCAAACAACATGGGCATAGCCAGTGTCCCCCTTTACATAGCCAGTGTCCCCCTGCACCCTCCTGGCTAGGTAAAGCTAAAAGGTAAAGGACCCCTGGACATTTAAGTCCAGTCAAAGGCAACTATGGGTTGGGGCACTCATCTTGCTTTAGGCCAAGGGAGCCGGCGTTTGTCCACATCTGTGTTTGGTGGTGCTGTGGTCTAAACCACTGAGCTTCTTGGGCTTGCTGATTGGAAGGTTGGCAGTTCGAAACCCACGATGGGGTGAGCTCCCATTGCTCTGCCCCAGCTTCTGCCAACCTCCTAGCAATGCCCATGGCAAACAGGTTCCATCTGAGGGCCATAAAAATGAAGGGAAAGGGGCTTCCAAGTGACTTAAATAGAAACTAACCTGATTTCCTTACAAAAAGGTTCATGAAATATTTGAGTTAGCAATGATTCAGGCTGTAGAATCTCCTTTTAGAGAGGTTCAGTACAGTTTCAGGGAGCTCCATGCGCCACAGGTAACCTGAGCTCAGGTTAACCCTTTCATGCACACAAGTAAGTACTGTAAGTGTATATTACAACATTCTGGTCATTCTTTCAAAGTTTGATATATAGCCATAAAACCTAGATGCTTCATACTACAGTATTCTTTCTAAAAGCTGGGCTTCTAGAACATTCTTTTGCATATAATACTGAGCAGCTGAATGAATGTCACTTCCTACCTCAACCCAAGCAATCATATTGAAACCACATTATATATCCCCAAATTTACGACTAGTGGGCCAGTTCAAATAAGTTGTTGCATGTGTGGAACAAGGTCCACTTTAACAATTAGACTCTTCCCCCCACCCCAGTGCTCCCCCTGCATGCCTCTTGTGCACCCTAAATCTGCTCTGAAGGGTTGGCAGAAACCCCAGAACAGGTTTGTGCTGGGGGCAGGGGGCACACAAGGGGAAGAGAGGAGAGAAATGTTCCTTTGCACAAGCTGGCTTCATGTACACATTAAATGCCACTTTCTGTGCAACATTTCAAAGGTGATGCTGTGAATGTAGGCTTGTGGCCTTCTGAAAGTCATTGGGGAAACCCTAATATAGTCCCCAAAATTAAATCTTCTAATACAAAGGGATACCTTTCTGAGGCAGCAGTGCAACTACAGTGGTACCTTGGGTTGAGAACTTAATTCGTTCTGGAGGTGCGTTCTTAACCTGAAACCGTTCTAAACCTGAGGTACCACTTTAGCTAATGGGGCCTCCCGCTGCCACCGCAGCACGGTTTTTGTTCTCATCCTGAAGCAAAGTTCTTAACCCGAGGTACTATTTCTGGGTTAGCGGAGTGTGTAACCTGAAGCGTCTGTTACCTGAGGTACCAGTGTAATATGGGAAAGTGCTGTTGGGGAGGAATTATATGGGGGGGGCTATAGTACTCATACTTTGTGCTAGTGCTGGCTCTGTTCCCATGGTAACTTTAGTATGCTCTTCCTTAGGTTCTGATTCAGTAGGCAACAGAATGGGGTACAGTGGGAAAAGGCATGAGCATTTGGCTGTCACAAAACATATAACTTGATACTTCACCTGGCAAGTGACTGATTCTTTAATTTTGGTTTTCCCCCAACAGTTTTCAGTGCATGGTGAACTTGCCATGGGGAAAAAATAATAATCATGATTTATCTTTTCACTTCAGATATGTGTGTTCTGCGCCTTCTTAAATTCTACTGAACAAAAAAGTATTTGCCAGAGGTAGAGACTGGGCACCTTTTACCACTACTAGAAATTCCAGAGCAGGGCTTGAATTTTCAGGAAATGCTCACAAGATGGCAGCACATCACTTTCGATTCAGTGGCAATCAGTCCTGGTAAAATCATTACCATGTTGCCAGGAGGGTAATGCTATTTTAGGACAGATATATAGGATCTATTGGTTTGCACCCTGGAAAGAGAGACTGCACGAATGTTTTAAGTTGTCTTACGGTGGTGAGATCTATGCAAAATGAAGTCTTGTGAAAAGCGACACACACAAATTGCAGCCTCCATATTTTTAAGGTACATATTGATAGGATTGCAGTAACACCAATACAGGGCTTTTCCTCCCTCCAGACCTACTCATGGCACAAACTCTAGGCTGCCCTGTGGCATGGCAACAACAGCGACTTGGGGGGGGGGTGTCAAACACAGCAGCAACAAACAGGATATAACAGGGAGAGAGGGAGAGAGGGCTCAGCACGAACAGTGGCAGATGCTGAATCACAATACAGTGGTACCTCGGGTTAAGTACTTAATTCGTTCCTGAGGTCCATTCTTAACTTGAAACTGTTCTTAATCTGAGGTACCACTTTAGCTAATGGGGCCTCCTGCTGCCGCCGCAATGCCGGAGCACGATTTCTGTTCTCATCCTGAAGCAAAGTTCTTAACCTGAAGCACTATTTCTGGGTTAGCCAAGGAACGGAACTGGATCCAAGGTACGGAACTGGATCCAGCCAGCAGGCCAGTTTTGGATCTCCCCTACTCTCATCCAACTAGGGACAAATCTGGCAGGTGAGTGGGGCTGCCTGCTTGTCAATCACCTAGTGCTACAATGAAGTCAGTGGCATGGCACTGGCTGACTGGGACTTCCAAACACTAATCAGGACTCATTGCGAACAGCTTACAACGTCAGGTGGTTGGCAGGGGGGCGTGGCTTGGGCCAAATGGGGAAGATGTTTGGGTGGTGGTGGGGATAATTAGGCCTGTGAGCCAGAGGTTCCTCACTCCCTGACTAAGAGGTAAAGCACATGCTTTTTTCATGAAGAAAGTCTTGGGTTAAATCTCCAACATCTATAGGTAGAGTTGTAAAAGGATACCTTTGTCGGAAACCCTAGAGAGCCTCTGCAAGTCAGTTCTAGACACTACTCAGCCAGTCAGGCCAATTGCCCCTTCCTATGCTATCATAGGGACGTGGCTGGCGCTGTGGGTTAAACCACAGAGCCTAGGACTTGTCGATCAGAAGGTCAGCGGTTCGAATCCCCGCGATAGGGTGAGCTCCCATTGCTCAGTCCCTGCTCCTGCCAACCTAGCAGTTCAAAAGCACGTCAAAGTGCAAGTAGATAAATAGGTACCACTCCAGCAGGAAGGTAAACGGCGTTTCTGTGTGCTGCTCTGGTTCGCCAGAAGCAGCTTAGTCATGCTGGCCACATGACCCGGAAGCTGTACGCCGGCTCCCTCAGCCAGTAAAGCAAGATGAGCGCCACAACCCCAGAGTCATCCGCGACTGGACCTAATGTTCAGGGGTCCCTTTACCTTTTATGCTATCCCTGGGTTACTGGTTCCTCCTGTCCTTCCAGATTCCTCACCACACCTCCACCATTTGTGTGTCTCTGCTTCAATACTCTTTCTTTTAGGAGCATTTAGGTCATCTTGCCCCCTTCCTAGAGTAGCTGCTCTCTCTTTTATTTATAGTCCTCTTTGTAGCCTCCCTTGGTTCTCTGTCCCATTGATGCTGCCACCCACCCTGCTGCTATTCACTACCATTCCTCCCTCTCTCTTGCTCCCCATCACATTTCTCTCTCCCGATTAGAGCTGTCTGGACTGAGTGACCGCTGGCGCTTTCTTGTGTGAAACCCACAAAAAAAACTTCAAGCTGGGCCTGTCTGCAGTCCAGGAACCTTTCATTTGAACACTGGTTTAATGGCAGTTGTCCTCATGTATCTGCCTGCCTGCCTCTTTGTATATGTAAACACGCACACACTCATATACATATTTAAAAGGAATAGATTGAATTTTCTGTTAACAATAATCAGGGCACAGCAACACGAGCCTTTATAGATGTTTAGATTCCCAGCATGGCCTCTAAATCGATGGCTAAACTGGTTAAAAAAAGAGGAAAAACTGCGAAGTCAGCATGCTGGAAATCAATCAGGAAGAATTATAGCAAGGGCTGGATTAAAAATGTGCCGGGATGACAGGGAATTAAATATTAATTTGCGCTGCACAGTTAAGGCCAATCAGTCTTTGGCACGATGCTGCAGCAAGAACAAAGGTCATGCGAGGAGGGCAGCTTGCCAGCACAATCAATCTTTCCTTCCCCTCCCAGCTCCCACATAAGCAGAGGGTTATTTAAAAGGATGCTGTTCTAAGTTCTCAAGCACCTAGACAAGCGCCTAGCGAAAAGAGTGATTAACCCTGTTCCTGAACAAGCCACCTCTCCTACTGAAGTGGTTCAGATACAGTACTCAGCTTGCCTTTTAAATATCACAACTTAACTTTTTGTCATTAGAAGGTTATATATATTTCGGGTCCCTGGCATGATGCACATCTGCACTGCAGAGCCCTCAGACATATGCCTTGGCACACACCAAGGCCTTCTGACCCTCCCATTTTAAAAAAAACAACAGCACAACTTTTTTAAAGAAAAAAATGATTCTATTTATTTTATTTGTGGGGAGACTGCTTACATTTTTTGGTTCTGCGTCTTATTTTTTTGGGGGGGGGTGTCTCAGTGTTTTGTCTGTTGTTTGGGGGAAGGTTTGTTATTATCACTAGCTTTTCCTCTGTTAAATTAGTGAGTTGTGGTGTCCACAACAGTGTTTTATATGTCCAAGTGTGCTCCCAGGCCAGAAAAGGTCGGGGACCCCTGTCGTAGCATGTTGACTGAAAGGAATCATGCCCCTTCCCCTCCCCTCACTACAAGAGGGGTTAGGAGGAATGCCCTGGTGGTTGCCTGGGGCAACCCAGTCATATGGAAGGCTTATTATTATTATTATTATTACCTCTTCTCCACCTGCCCCAGCAGCTGATGTACAAACTCCTGTCCTTTTCTGTAGTGTATGAAGATCCCTAGATGTACAAAATGGTGGGCATTCTATACTGTGCTTCACTCAGCTAGAAGTATAACCAGTAGGTAAAGGTAAAGGGACCCCTGACCATTAGCTCCAGTCATGGCCGACTCTGGGGTTGCGGCGCTCATCTCGCTTTACTGGCCGAGGGAGCCAGTGTACAGCTTCCGGGTCATGTGGCCAGCATGACTAAGCCGCCTCTGGCGAACCAGAGCAGCGCACGGAAACGCCGTTTACCTTCCCGCCGGAGTGGTACCTATTTATCTACTTGCACTTTTGACGTGCTTTCAAACTGCTAGGTTGGGAGCAGCAGGGACTGAGCAATGGGAGCTCACCCCGTCACGGGGATTCGAACCGCCGACCTTCTGATTGGCAAGTCCTAGGCTCTGTGGTTTAACCCACAGCCCCATCCGCGCAAGTAAAGAATGGATAAAAGTGCCTGGAATCCATTTCCAAGTTGCAGTTAACAGATTCAGTGGTTGGTGAGTCTGTCTTATTTTGTAAATACAGCGATCGGAACACAGGAAGCTGCCTTATACAATATTATACCATTAGTCTAGGTAGCTTAGTACTGTCTACTGTTAGCAATTCCCAAGTTTCAAATGCCAGCCTTTCCCCACCCTGCCAAAGGTTGAACCTACAATGTTGTAAATCTCTATCACTAAGCTATGGTCTTTCCCCCCTCTTAGCAATCTGCTAAAGAAATATTTTGAGGACATAAGATAATTTTTCAATTTTTTTGGTTATGTATTGTTTCATCCAAGATGAAGATCACATGTTTTGGGATGGGGTGTGATGGGAAGGTGAGGTCCCTGCAGGATTTCATGGAGCAAACTAAAAGCATCAGCCAGGACGGGGGGTGGGAAATTGATCCCTTAGCAGTGATATTGTGGAATAATTCATGGCATGCCAAACCTTAGTACCATAAAATGGCATGGAATAAATAATGATCATCTTTGAAAATGTGCACACCAACACGCACAAGTATGGGTGGAAGTCTCCCATTGCTTTTCGCTTTGGTATCATCTGTGTTTGCACTTAAGCAATTTTGTGCTATCGGTTTGCTTGTTTTCAATCTTCAGTTCTTGTCATTTAAATGCGGAACAAATACCATCTGTGAAACTGACATTGTCCAGGTATTTGTTTTGTTGCCAAGGAGCTTGGGTAAATCACGCAAACCAAATTACAGAAAGGAGAACTGCAGATATTACCCAAACAATTGGTTAATTCCCTTTTTCATTCTTTCACCCTAGCAGGGGTGCCAGCTTGAATAAAATATCGCTGTGGGGGAGGAAAGCCCTGCCCTGAATATTCAATCATAAGATGCGGCACATGCGCACCATTTGAATGACAATGTCCATCAGCTTTCGGGGGCTTGGCCTCCATAGATACTTTATTGGGCAGGGGAGGGGGGCGAAGGAACCTCAGCCCCTAACAGTGGCGTAGCGTGGGGGTGCAGGGGGGGGCGGCTGCACTGGGCGCAACATCTGGGGGTTAGGGTTAGGGGGCACAAATCCACGGGTTAGGGGGCACAAATTACTTGCCTTGCCCCGGGTGCTGACAACCCACGCTACGCCACTGGCCCCTAGGAGTTGGCTCCTATGCACCCTAGAGTAGGCATGGGGAATCTGTGGCCTTCCAGATGTTGCTGGACTGCAACTCCCATCATTCCCTGGCCATTCGCTCTGCTGGCCAGGGCTGATGGAATTTGGAGTCCAGCTACATTTGAAGAAGAAGAAGAGTTTGGATTTGATATCCTGCTTTATCACTACCCGAAGGAGTCTCAAAACGGCTAACATTCTCCTTTCCCTTCCTCCCCTAGAACACTCTGTGAGGTGAGTGAGGCTGAGAGACTTCAGAGAAGTGTGACTAGCCCAAGGTTACCCAGCAGCTGCATGTGGAGGAGCGGGGAAGTGAACTCAGTTCACCAGATTATGAGTCTGCTGCTCTTAACCACTACACCACACTGGCTCTCATTTGGAGGGTTCCTCATCCCTGCCCTCCATGAAATATGGATGTACAAGACAATCAGAGCCACAGTGAATGCATGTGTGGCTGTTGCTCTGATAAAGGAGCATAAAAGTAGCCTGCTGGATCAGGCCAATGGCCCATCCAGCGTAGCATCCTGCCCAACCAGATGCCTGTGGGAAACCAGGGAGCAGAGCACACAAGCGCTTTCCCCTCCTGTGGTTTCCAGCAACTTGTATTTAGAAGCCTTGCTGACTCCAACTGTGGAGGTAGGGCAAATCCATCACGGCTAGTAGCCATCGATAGCCCTCTCCTCCATGAATTTGCCTACCCCTCTTTTAAAGCCATCCAAGAAAGCAAATATATTCTGGCAGAAAAAGAATTATTGTGCTGATTTGCCCTGCTGCCCCCCTGTTGTCCTTTTCTCCACAGAACATTCTCTTCCCATAAAAAGGTTTTGTAATTACATCAAATTCCAAAGTATATATATAAAAAATTCCCAGCTAGTTCAAGAACCTGAATGGCCACACAAAACTTGAAACAGATTTTCAGAAAAGCATATTACTATTACTATTCAAAACAGAAACGAGCAGATCAAAGCGGAGCACTTTGTAAGAAAGCTAGTGTTCCAGTGAATGACATTCATAAAAGCACAAGCAGAATGCAGTTCAGGATTCTTCTTTGTTTACTGCAATGAGAATACCTTTGCTTTGGAAAATTAAGCTGAACAGTATGCATGAAAGAAATGCATGAAACCCACTTGAGCTTGAGGCCTGTATCAGCAGTGCATCCAGAAGCCTTTCTGCCTTCAAGTACTTAGAGGGAGACAATGTAAAAATGTAATCTATTTAGCCCCAAAGAGGGCCAGCCTCTTATCATAGTCCAGATACACTGCAGAAAACCATTTAGACACTCTCATAAAAAAGGATAAGGGGGAAGCAAAAAGGCAAGAATGCTACAGAAGCAGCCTAAGAAAGGCTCTTGTTCATTTAAATTATGAAAAGCTGATTAGAAAGATCACCATTATGATGCCAGGAAAGCAAGGAGAGCAGACAAATTTCAACTATTGCAGTGTCATCCTATATAATTCAGAAGTATTTCCTATTGCATCCAATGGGTTCTGCGCCATATGATTGAAAGGTAAGGCCTCACAGAACTGAGTGAAACATGCTTCTGAATACAGTAAACATGTATAGGCTTGCAGACTTTGCCACTAATCAGACTTCCTGTTCTCTCCTGACGCATCCCACTTAGACTGTGAAGCAATCCTCTATATATTTCTCCTGACCCCAGAGTAGCAGAATCTGACTCTACCACACCCATATGAGTTTAATTGAGATACACAATGTTCCCCTGCCTATTCAAATACATTGATATTCGTGGTAAGTTACTGATGTTCTGGGGTGTTTTATGTTGTACATTGCCCTGAAATCCAATAGCATGGAGTGTGAAACATAAATGGTTTAATAAATCAATTAAGCAAGCTCTGCAGCCAAATTTTAATTGTTGAAATGTGAATCAGTGCACTTGAAGTAGAACCCTTCTCTGCCATTCTATAAAATTTGATGCAGTTGTCATCAATGCTGGCTGGTGCCCCCCAGATATTTTGGACTACAATTTCCCTCAGCCTCAAAGCAGCACAGTGTGATGAGATATGTAGTCACAAACATTACTGATCAACTGCATTTATCTACAGTCTGTTTGGTAAGGCACCCAAGGCAGTTTGCAACTTCGAAATACTAAAACAAATAAATGATATAAAATGTAAAGTTCACCCTGTAGGTAGAGGAGGCTGTACAACAGGAGCAGGCAATGAAGTTTGCCTTCATTTTTCTTCCCCACAGGACCAGTGGTGGGGGAAGTGACAGAGTGGAGCACAGCCTGCTGTTGTCTTTGCCTCAGTGCCAGATTTACGTATAAGCTAAACAAGCTATAGTTTAGGGCCCCACTCTCTTGGGGCCCCCAAAAAATGTAAAGGGAAAAAAACCTGGATTTACATTTCCAAAATATAAGATAAAAAACAAATAAAATAAAACCTACATACAGCAACAGTGTTCTGTTTTGTTTTGTTTTGTTTTCTGTAGGCTCCTTAATAGCTTAATAATTATTTCACTATTAATATACTTCTTCTTAATTGTAAAAGGTAAAGGGACTCCTGACCATTAGGTCCAGTCGTGGACGACTCTGGGGTTGCGATGCTCATCTCGCTTTATTGGCCGAGGGAGCCGGCGCACAGCTTCCGGGTCATTTCTCTATTAATATACTTAATCGTATTTCAGTTCAACAATTACTTTGATAAAATACATGTTTTGTTCTGTGCAAATGGCTTTAGATACCTATTAGATCCATAAATTACCATGTAGCATATATACAACACAAAAAAGTGACAATTTGTTGTTGACAAAGGACAGCTGGACATATAAAGGGCCTCATTACCTTCAGTAGTTTAGGGCCTCATCAAACCTGAATCTGGCCCTGCTTTGCCTGCCTGCCTCATGTTCTGAAAACCTAAGGAGGGGACCAGTTTGGTGAAAGAATTCAATGTAGCGCTAAGTGGGGTATGCATGTGTGGAACAAGGTCCACTCAACTTTTCCAACTTCTGCCCACACCTGCAGGACCCCTAAACCTGTTCTGGGGGTTTCCCCAACCCTCCAGAGCAGATTTAGGAGTAGCAAGTGGGTTTTCGGGGTGGGGGGCACAGTTTGTTGTACAGGTGAACTTTGTTCCATGCATGCAACACTTTAGATGAATCCCACCTTTTGCCTCGATGTACCCCTTTGGTTTTTTAGTCCCAAGTCTCTTCCTCTGCATGATGGCACAACACGAAATCTCCTGCACTGCTTGCTTAAACTTGTAGGATGCAAGTCTTTCATGTAAAAAAAAAGTGTTATGGGGAAACACCCCAATATAGACATTTGCCATTTATAAAATACTGCTTCATGTGGTAAATAAAATATAGTAAGTTGATATATTATGATACTGACTATTCAATGGGCACATTCTGGCTGGTGAGATTTTTTGTGGGTTATTGAGAGCCTAGCAATCTCTGGAGGGCCACAGGGTCTCTATCCCTGAGTGATAGCAATGATTTGCTTAGAAGAGCCCAAATTAGGTTAAGCAGGACCTTCGGCTACATCTAGACACATATCCAATATCAGTGTTCATAACTGAGAAGGCAGTCCAGGTCTTGAGTCCAGAAGCTCTGAGGAATGAAGCTATAAAGCAGTAATAATGGTGCTGAAAGCATGAAACAAGGAACTTTAAACAGTCAAGCCTGGAAATGTGGAAGGTACTCACCTCAGTGTTTTTGTTCCTTTTATCGTTTTTAAACAAGCTCTCAACGGTAATGCCACAAACTCTAAACTGGGATATTTAGTATCTTCTGGATTTTCCTCAGATTTTATGTTGGTGATTGCTTACAAACATTTATGGAAGACTAGCTTCCTTTTCTCCTGCCAACCTAGCAGTTCGAAAGCACGTCAAAGTGCAAGTAGATAAATAGGTACCGCTCCGGTGGGAAGGTAAACGGCGTTTCCGTGCGCTGCTCTGGTTCGCCAGAAGCGGCTTAGTCATGCTGGCCACATGACCCAGAAGCTGTACGCCGGCTCCCTCGGCCAATAAAGCGAGATGAGCACCGCAACCCCCGAGTCGGCCACAACTGGACCTAATGGTCAGGGGTCCCTTTACCTTTTAGCTTCCTTTTACTAGTTTTCCTGGGGACAACACTGAAAGCTATGGTGGCCTAGCTGCCCCTATGCTCTCTTTGCAAAGTGCTGGCCAGCCTGAGCACTGGCAGAGGCTGGTTTTGAGGCCTTTGGCTGCTGCCAGAGACTACTTAGTGTGTGCAGCTGACAGAGAATGGGTTGGATGCATCTATCCAGTTGATATATTTAACATTTCTAATGGTACAATGATGCCCAGAGTGAAATTCAACAGTGCTGTCCTGAAGCCTATTCGAGAGACCCCCGCAAGAATTCTGGGAGGAGCACTCTATGCTGAGAGTTGTGAGAGTTATTTCCCTTCCAGAGCTACAATTCCCAGAGTTCCCTGTGAAAAGGGATTGTTAAATCACTCAGGAAATCATAGCTCTGTGAGCTCACCGCTCTCAGCACCCATAACAAACTACAGCTCCCAGAATTCTTTGGGAGAAGCTGTAACTGTTTAAAGTGGTATCCTAGTGCTTTAAATGTGTGGTGTAAATGGGACCCACGTGTCAGCCCAAGGACTGTGATCCCAAATAGCTATGCAGAGGACACAAGAAGGGGAAGATGGCAAGTTTAGCACAGATGCGAAACCTCAGACAAATGCAGCTCTCCGGGCTTATCTGGCCTCCAGGACTCCAGACCCTCCAAGTGTCCCTATTTTCCAGGGACATCCGATTTAGAGAAGCCATCTGTTTCTGATCCCGGAATGTCCCACTTTTCCTTAGGATGTCCCTATTTTCCTTGAAGAAATGTTGGAGGGAATGGAGATTTCCAACCCTCAAGCAGCACGAATGCAATCCTGTATAGGGAAGTTTTAAAAATGTTTACTTTTTGTCTTTATATGTGTTGGAAGCTGCCCAGAGTGGCTGGGGCAGTCGAGTAAGATGTGTAGGGTATAAATAGTAAAATTCTCATCATGGAATGGGCAGTCTCTACTTTCATCAGAGAAATGTTGGAGGATATGGGACTTTCTCTAGTCCATGCCCTCTTCTAGGTCACACTGCTCTCTGGCCTTACTGTTCACTCTCCTCAGTCCTCACTCATGTGCTTTTGTTGGGCTGGAACTTTGCTAATACTTATTTTGCCTACATGAAGAGGGGTGTGTAGAAACCTCTGAACTGTGCATGGCTTGAATGTGTCTTCCTATCCAAAGGAAAGAGTCATGTCTGTTGCTCCACCCCATAAAGCTTTTTTACTTAGAAGTGCAAGTCTAAAGTATATTAAAAAAAAATGCTAAAATATCTGAAAGGTTCTTATTGAAGGTAACTGGTCACAAAGAAGCAGAGGAAGTGCGTAGACATGTTCACTACATTATTATGTTCAATACATTATTATATATATATATATATATATATATATATATATATATATATATGCAGGTTTTGGTGTCCTCGGGTGTCTTCCCGTGTAAAAGTTGGGGTGTCTAGGCGACGTTTCGACGAGGTCTCACTCGTCATCTTCAGGCTGGTGCTTTCGGCTTCTTGTTACTGGAACAGAGCTCTGTTCCAGTAACAAGAAGCCGAAAGCACCAGCCTGAAGATGACGAGTGAGACCTCGTCGAAACGTCGCCTAGACACCCCAACTTTTACACGGGAAGACACCCGAGGACACCAAAACCTGCATTCCTGTACCCGTGAAAATCTACGAAAGCATATATATATATATATATATATATGCAGGTTTTGGTGTCCTCGGGTGTCTTCCCGTGTAAAAGTTGGGGTGTCTAGGCGACGTTTCGACGAGGTCTCTCGTCATCTTCAAACCTCATCTTCAGACCTCGTCGAAACGTCGCCTAGACACCCCAACTTTTACACGGGAAGACACCCGAGGACACCAAAACCTGCATTCCTGTACCCGTGAAAATCTACGAAAGCAAATATATATATATATATATACAAGGATGTTGCGTGATCTATCTGGCTAGTGATGGGCAAGCTTTCCTCACCTTCCCTCAGTTTCCTTCCCGCTTTAAAATGGACTTGTAGAGCTTCCCCCAAAATGTGTGGGTTATGGGCTCCCCCTTCTGCAAGTGCCCCCCTCAAGCACAATACTATATTGTTTGAGGTTTCAACTGTTGCAAAAATGCTGTGGTTAGATTGTTGATGTGGTCAGATAACTCTGGTGCTCATAAGCTTGCACTGACTGCCCATATGCTACTGGGACCAGGTTCAAGGTTCTCATATTAATTTTTAAGGCCCTTAACAACTTGGGTCCAGGATACCTCTGGGACTGCCTGATCCCCTATATCCCTGCTTAAACACAAAGGACTTTCAGGGAGTTAATGATCACCCATGGCGCCTATCCATGTTGCTTTGCGTCGATTATCAAGGGTCCAAATTTGTGGAACTCTCTTCCAGTTGAAAAAAATGCCTGATGACAAAGGGAAGTCCATCGACATCTGGAATATAGTAAGAGTCCTCATTCCTGCTATAGCTTATTGATGTCCAACATGGTCAGTTCTGTGATATAGGCTTCAGGTTTCATTCTTCACGCTCTTAATTGTTTTATCCACTTTTGGTTTTATTACATGTAATTGATTCAATTGTTTATAAAGATCTAAAATAAATAAAATACTCTACATGGATTGTGGGCTGTTAAATCATCACTGGAAAAACGTTTGAGAAAAGGTAAACTGTTTATTCAACAGGATGAGTCCACACCCAACCAGTGGTTTGATCTACATGGCATCATCAGCATACATAACATAGGATCCAATCAGACACTCTAACTGAATGGCATTTTATCATACATTACAGAGACAATATCCATAAGAGGGGCGACAATCATTATACAGGGCAGCCAACCAGCAGTTTCCTAAGGTTTTCTGGCAAGAACAAAAAGCAGCCACTCAGAAGCAAATTGGATTCAGAAGGCCTATTGCCATACTGTGAAAACTGCAGCACTGCTAGGAAATTATATAGTCCAGGATTTACAAACAGAAAAAAACCCTATCAGGTACTGTATTGTTTAGTCAAAGAGGGAGGAAAAGTGCATGGTCTTTATATCATTAAAAGGTCTTAAACATTTACATGGTTTGCTTATGACAGTTTCTGTACAGCAATAATATAAGGGTGGGTGCAATTGCTTTTAAGTCAGCACCGTTAACACGCATCACTTGGTTGAACAAAAGGAATACTGCCACCAAGTTACAAGGGGGTGAAAAAGAGAAGAGGCTACAACATCTACGGTCAGCCATCTCTGGGTGCAAGCTAAAGTAGCTGTGATTGAAGAAGGTAATTCTGATTTTATGGGGAGGATCGGAGGTCAATTCTATGATATTTTACTTGCTTTGCATTGGGAATACCCTCCCCCCTCCATTTTAGAGTGCAGTGTCCATCAGAACTGCGGCATTGAGACACTCTTCCATTATTTGCCCAGAGGCCAATAAAGAAAAAGGAACAGTTTTCATTGTTAGGAACATTTTGAAGTTGAGAATTTTTTATTTTTTTATTGAAAGGCTGCATCTGGTATTTTCCCCAGCCAATTTAACCAACACTACAATCCCCCCCTTCACTTTCGCACCACACGCCAAATTATATATGCCCTGATATTGGTCTCAGATCAACTCAACACAGATGCTCCCATTACTGATTTAGGAATCATATCAGCATGAACAAGACATAATTAGCATAGTGAGCAAAAGACGAATTTGCTTCATTCTCCTGCCCCCCAAATGATTTACAATATCCAGCCCATGCACTTCACATTCACTACTTTAACACATTTTCAATTGCCCCTTGAAATTATTGTGTTGAGTCAAGCCAGATCCAGTTGTGTCTGAGGACACAGACAATCTACCAGGAATTTCTCTTGTGCAAGACTGCACAGGAAATGGCACTTTGCAAAATGAAAAAGTTGCCAGTAGATTATTGCGCCCCAAACCTACACAACTGAACTTTGTAGACACGTGCAAACTCTACCCAAGATTTGATGATTCAACAACATATTTTGCCAATGTTGTGATTTTTGTACTACACACAAATGCAGAAGGTCTTCTACAATTCCTACGGGTTGTCTGCAATTTGACAAACACTGCTGTTTGTATGTGAGTATGTGGGTAGCTCTTTAAAAATGCAAATACATTTCTTGTTCATACAACAGAAAGAGGAGGGGAAAACTTTAAAGCAATGCACCCACAGTATAACATTAACTGTACAAGAGATATCTTGATATGTCTAGTTCCCAAGCACATTTAATCCAAGCATTTGTTCCGGTGCTCAAAAGGCACTTAAAGATTTTTTTTAAAAAAACACAACCCCACCTACAGATGAAGATGCAAAAAATAATTTATTTTTAAAAAGACACTGGAAGCGTATCAAAGTAAACCCTCAAATAAAGTCATGGTTTTGTTCTCAAGTCACTTTCAAAAGTATGCTTTTAAAAAAAAACCCTGCTAAAGCAACTGTTCCCCATGAGCTAAAGTGGGGGAAACGTAACTGGCAATGGAGATAAAATAGTTTGACAAATGATTTTTCCTCCACCCCCATCCCAATGCCTAAGACTTCACTTACTTGCTCTTTACTACAGCAAACTTAACATCTGCTGTCATAATGACCTTTGGGTTGCTCTAAAGTTGGCAAGGGAGGGGGTGGGTGGGAGAGATAAAAATAATTTGATGAATGGAAAAAACACACTCCTATATTAACTAATTGTGGCAATTACAAATGCCTACAACATTAGCAGACATGTAGGTAAACACAATTTCTCTTTGTAATATTATATTAAGGAACAATAATAGAATAAACTACATACATTATTTTCCCTTCACACTATACATGGGAAGGTCAGGACTGTTTTAGGGATGGGGAGGTTGTTTTCATTTTTACCGATGCATTTTTGTTACACTGAATTATCTACTAAGTGCAAAGATTGGGTATCACTGGGTCTCAACTAAAATTTAGCCTTAAAAAAAGTTACATTGTAGCAGTTACTTTTCATCATTTAAGCAGGTACACCATTATATAAACAGACTAAAACAGGCAAGGGGCAGTTAAGAGAAGAGGGAACATGGGTGAAGCATGCTTGCACATGAGGTATTTTAAAAATGGAGAATCACACAATGATTGTGTGTGTTTACTTCAGAGGGTAATAGATATCCCACCCAATACTTGGCTATTCTATGCATTTTATGTACACAGACGGGATTGGGGATGTATTTGTGCAAATAAAGAAGGATAAAATGGTAAGTTACTAAAGGAACAACCCTCAACTCATGGGAAGGTTGCCTGGCAGGCAACTGGGTACTCCCTCTCTGTTTTCAGTGGGGGAGACCAATAGCTGGAGTCTTCCTGCAGGCCATTGCTAATATAGCCCTCAGTATCCCCAAGGGCAGTGAGGGCAAAATGGGAGAATTCCAGGCATATATTGGTGCAAATAATCTCCCCTCCCCTCCAGGCATGTCCTGGACACCTTCTCATTGAAACCAATGCCAGGGATGGGGAGGCAAAGAGCTGCTGCCGCCGCCACCCCTGCCAGACCCAGACCCAAACTGGTACAACCCTTGCAGGGCTTAGGAAATGATGGTTCCTCCATCACGAACTCCCTGCTGCTGCCAAGCCTCCATAGGATTGCCTGACAGCTCTGGTCCTGCTTTAAATATGGTACACCATCCTGAAAGATGGTAGATGCCATTAAAACCAACCTCTAGGGAGTAATGGGAAACGAGTCCAGCTTCTTTTTAAATGATGGCCGCTGCAAAATTAAAGCCAAAAGATGCCAAGAAAGCAAAGAAAAGTGCAGAGTTAATCAAGTGCACAGTCTGAACGAGGTTTGTCAAGAAGCACAATGGTGTTTAAATTAAAAGTGAAAAAGTCCAGCCAGAGATGTCCACAAAAAGGAGACAAAATAAAAAAAATTGCAGCAAGAAGAGTCTTGAGTTCAGTAAATAGGGAAAAGTTTTAGCTATCATGCAACCCCGAGCTCTCGCTGCATAATTTTTTTTTGCCTAGGTTAAATTTTAGAAAGAAACGTAACTTTGTTTTCATAAACTCCAAAGGGCTGTATATTGTTATATAGTACAGTACAGAAAGTGCAAATTGTCACCTCATCAGATCAGTTATATATCTGACGTGGTCAAATATGGCTCATGCTATTCATGCAAGGGGACACAGTCAAGACCCTCTTGTGCTGCTGAGACATTTTAAAGGGAATGTGATTTTACCAAAATCTTCCTTGCCTGTTTTAATCCAGATTTTCTCCAAAGGAATCATTAGGATGGGGGAATAAAATATTTCAAACACTATATAAGTTAGCCTATTTATTTATTGTTATCAACCACAGGTTACTTCAGAGTCCTCTTCTGTTTTGAAAACTTCAAGACAGCAGGAGTTGAGTTTCTTTTGTACACACATAACATTGTGCTACAACATGAAGTACGTACAGAAAATCCTAGGTTTCCCCTTCACGCAAAGGGAAGGTGTACTACTTTTAATTTCTTTGCGTCCACAGGTGGTATACTCCTTCCAACCAGGAAATGACCACAAACTTCCATGTTTCAATGAACCAGTCTTTTAAGAGATGAACTTGCAGACAGAAATCCATCCATCTACCTAGCAGGGTAAACATTACCATCAGATGCACTTCTGTATTTGCAGGACAACAGCTGAGCCAAACCCCCATGGTGTTTCCTTTTGCTTGCTGCAACTCTAACGCCAAGCCAAGCCAGTGTGAATATTCAATGCAAGGACTGACCAATCTTCTATTGCTTAATGCACGGTTGCTGTGTAATCCACACACGCACACTCACTCACACACACAAAATCGCTCTCCAGCAGAAGTCTAGGGGTGAGTTTCTGAGGTAAATCTACTAAAATGTTACTGGGCTATGGACAGTGTCTATATATACTTCTACACAGACCAGAATGTTCCAGTGGTAATACATAAAATAGCCATCTTATTTGGCTACACCAAATATTTCCAGCAATCTTGATGAGTATGTGTGTAAAATATCATGAAATCCTTAAGCTACATCTACTGTCCTCAGTGCCATTGTTTTTCCAAGAGTTGTTTTCGCTGCCTTTTCCCTTCAGTATATGACATCATTTTGTACAATCACACAGGAAATGAAAATAGGGGTGGTTATCCATTTTTCCACCAGAGGTTCCCTTGGGATGGTGCTAGCTACATGGTGCCAGATTTATCTGAGGAGCTATTTGGGAAGATCTTCTCTGTGGGTGTCACTGCAGGACTACCCATTCCTGAGCTACTGCTGCTACTTGATCGATGCTGGACAACTGGCCGAATGGGTCTCATGGGTGGGGGCCTAAGCTGAGCTCCAGCAAGCCGGGCTGAGAGGGCGGGCTTAAAAGTAGTCATCATCTCCGTGGTTGAGCTGCTGCTACGCCTCATGGCAGCATCAGGATCTCTGATCATGATGGTGTGAAGGGGGCTGGCAGGTTCAGAGTTGACAGAACCTATCTGAGGGTTCTTCATTGGTTCAAGGGTGTCCAGGACAACGTCAGGGGCTTGTTTCACAGTATTTTGCCTTTCAAGCTCACGCAGCTCATTCAATGCTGTGCTCATTGTCTTCTCAATGTCCTGTAAACACAACAAACAGAAGCAGAGGGGTTAAACTGTTATCATTCTTGCATTAAATGACTTAAACCTGTCCATTACTTGTTTCTCATGGTCACTTCTTTGCTTGCATTATTCAGAGGGCTGGATTCAAAAAACCACAAATGGACCAATTGGTAGAATTTTGCCATATGTGATGGTGGAAGTCTTTTCAGTACTATTTTAGGTAGGTTCTAAAACAGTTCTCATGTTTACATTTGTCCAAGAGCTGCGGAAGAACATCAGACCATTTCACTTTCCCAATGCTCTACTGCAGTAGTAGTGGCCCTCCAGATGTTGTTGGACTACATCTCCCATCATCCTGACCCCTTGGCCATGCTGGCTGGGGCTGATGCGAGTTAGACCAGCAACATTTGGGGGGCCAAAGATTCCCCTGCTCTACTGTAAGATGTTGAACCCGTGAGCAACTCTCTGGACTGTAAATAACCCTTAAAATTGCTGAACCTCAACAGCTCTCAGGATAATGTGAGCCCACCAATCAAGTTTCTTGATTAGGAGTTCACTTTCAGATGAAAATAAACCCCATGTTGTCCTGGTCAAATGGAAGTTAACAGGCCCAATTCTCCATGGCTATTTGTTAATTAAAAGTATGTATAGTCTGCTTTTCAGCTTCCAACATTATTCAAAACATATCAAAATACAAACATAGAATAAAAATAAAAAACACAGCATGATTAATGCAACTGAAGGTTGTATTCTTGATTTCAACATGGTGAGTTCTCCCAGCCATGTTTTCAGTTATGGCTATTAATTCTCCAATGCTCTTCCATGCAATCCAGCAGGACAAAGTCCTCTTCCCTTTTCTGTATGGTACAAGTATACTGGTTGGCCACCTTCATGTTTCTGCTCATATGATGGCATCTGGCTGCCAAGAACTCTTTTCCCCACTATACTAACGAGTGGGAGTAGCGTCATCCATCATAGTCATTTAGTATTTACCAAGAAATCTGTTAGTGTATCCGTTTTGGATGGAAGGCATCTATCCTCCTATGCATTTAAGGATAATAAGCTGACATGAAGGTTTCACTAGAAGGCCATTGCAGCCAAAATTGGAGCCCAATTAAACTGAAATGGGGGAAATGAAACACTATCCTGTAAATTATACCAAAGCACTTAGGAACACAGCAGCTACGCCAAGAGGAGGGTTTCCCTCCTATTCAGTATTGTTTTTTATTCAAACCTCCGTAAGATTTTGAGTTGAAAAGTGCATGAGAACAGGAACAATCCAAACGTCCTTTGTGCTGGCTCGATGGGGGCAGGTTGGGTTGGAAAAAGGTATCCCTCCATCAACAGCCTTTGCTTGTGTGGCGCAGAGGTCCCCAGTTCTGCCTGCTGAATGTGCAGTTGGGTGAGCAGGAAGACCCCCCCTGAAAGAGGGCATGCCAGGGGAAGGGCTGAGCCCAAGTTGGAGCCTGAGCTTGCCCCTCTGCTTTCACATGATGGCACTGTGACAGCTCCAGGCTGGTACTGCAATTTGCCTACCATCTTTCACAGACCATGGATGTGGCAATGGCCCCTCTTAAGCTGCACCAGGCTGTGGCTGAGGTGCGTTGTGCCTTAAGGCATTAGGGATCTGCAAGATCCCACTCAAAATTAATGTGGGTGGAAGGTGGTATCAATACTGATCCAAGAAACTTTTCATCTTTAACTGAATCTAGTTCGGTAAAACAAAAATATTACTGTATCCTTTAACTTAATACTCCACAGTTATAAGCCTCTTGAATGTAGGTTTGGTTTTTTTAAAATAACTCTTTTGTTAAAATAATTCCCCCAACACTGTAGGCATCGCAGATATAGGATGCAAATCCTATTCTGATCATGTTGACAGTAGAAGGAGCACAAAACCATTCCAATTCTCAATAAGCTAGCGTTTTTACAGATCAGAGTAAAAATGAAAGAAAAAATGGCACTAATTATTCTTTCCATCGTCATAGTTACTATTAGGCCATTTAAGAAAAATAATGTGATTACGATTTAAATTATGTTGTTGTAAAAAGAAAGTGTTGCATTGCCCACCCCCTTTACCTAACCCCTGACATTGGTACTTGAGCAATCTGCTCAGCACTCAGCAAATAAATGGCTTCTTTCAGGCCCATCTAGTAGAAAAACAATAAGAAATATATATTTTGTCACAAAGACAGGTTCAGCCTTGACACATAACTTTTGATAGCTACAGTATGAATAATGCATTTTATCAGCTTCAACCGATAAAACTGACCCTTGTACTATCGTGGGGGGGAGGGACCACCTTGATTTTTGGATTGCATTATAGCAAAATTAGCATATGTATGTATGACAATGGCCATAAACACTGTCCTTTTATGTAGAAACAAAAGCGAAGAGTCATATATATTTACTTTAGGATGGAGACAGAAGGCGATTAGAAAGAGGTAGCACCTTTCTTTGAAATCCCCTCCAGCTATTACACTTCAATGAAAACCATATGAATTCCAAGTTCCATAATTTTCATTTGCAAAGAAGAAGATGATGATAGCCCTGGATGCCACATAGGTTTTGAGAAAGGATCTTTGCAGAACGTGGACTTGAAAATGTACACAGGATGTGCTGTGAGGCTGCCTACTCAGAACTCTACTCCAGAGTTCAATGAGACTTATTTCCAGTGTGTTTGGAATTGAAGCATCAGTGCTGTAAAGGACATATAATGCCAAATCACACCACTGCCAGCTTATTTGCTGAGGAGTACTCATTTGATTACTGTATCATGCTTCATTCTTTCATTTAATTTGAAGATTAAGTAATATAGTCCAATCTGAATTTTAAATAAGCCTCCTTGGCTATCCAGGACTCTTTTAGGTCCCCTTGAACGAACAATTAGCTATTTGCCACATTTCTTGCCAATGTGAAAAGGTGCTTTGATAAAACATAGAGGCATTTCTCTCTTAAGTGTTGCCATTTGCTCTGACTTTACTGGCAATTTCTTTGCGCTCTTTTCTTTTTCCTTGCATTTCTTCTCTGCTGGTTAAAAGAAGAAGGTATTTTAAGAAAATAGTCTAGAAACAGAATTTGTGGCCTGGAGATCATGCCACCCTATTTTGTTTTTAGGACAAATATAATAGGCTGCTCTGTCTATTATTAAGGAAGGTTTTTTTCTCTCTCTTCTAGATAACCATCAACTGCCTATAGAAGTTTTTAGATGCTCTGTTGGCAGTTCCCTCTCTGCTGGCCTTTGTGCTCACCCAGATTAGGAATAATGGCCCACAGAAACACCAATTCATTCTAATAGCATAAGACAAAGAGCGCCCACTGCTAGGCAAAGAAGTAATGTCATTCTATTTGGTTTAGGTAAAGGTAAAGGCACCCCTGCCCGAAAGGGCCAGTCTTGACAGACTCTGGGGTTGTGCGCCCATCTCACTTAAGAGGCCAGGGGCCAGCGCTGTCCGGAGACACTTCCGGGTCACATGGCCAGTGTGACATCGCTGCTCTGGCGAGCCAGAGCTGCACACGGAAATGCCGTTTACCTTCCCGCTGGTAAGCGGTCCCTATTTATCTACTTGCACCCGGAGGTGCTTTCGAACTGCTAGGTTGGCAGGCGCTGGGACCGAGCAGCGGGAGCGCACCCCGCCGCAGGGATTCGAACCGCCGACCTTTCGATCGACAAGTCCTAGGCACTGAGGCTTTAACCCACAGCGCCACCTGCGTCCCTTCTATTTGGTTTACTGCTGTGCAAATTAAACACTAAACAAAAAAAGGAGGAATAAAAATGAGACGGAGTAAAGAAAAGAAAAACACAATTTGAATGAAAACAAAGTCTCCATAATCCTCAAGCAGGGACGTGTGGGATAATGGCATTAAACCTAAATCATCACACTGCAAAAATATATATATATATATTGATGACTGCCTTTAAAAACTGAACACCACCAGCCACTAGTGTTACTATGGCAAAAAGTCGCACAGGAACAAGCAAGCAAGCAATAAAGTGACAACATAATCAATCTATCAACAGCCCACACAGAAAAGGTTGAAAGGTGTCAAAAGCTAATAAGTGTTAGATTGAAAATAAACAGCTCCACCAACCTTTGAGCAACCCATGCAAGCAAAAGGTAAAGAGGCTCAGCTGAGAGTTCAGAGAAAAATGTTCCTCCATTTGGTCCTTAAAGGCTACCCGCTAATACTGCCACTTACAGCTTCAGATTTTTTAAAAACCCAGCAGTCTCCCCTCCCAATCCCCTTGTTATCGTTTGTCTGGATGCTTTATTTCATACAGATCAACATTTCCCTCACACATATCCCCCCCCCCAAGGTTCAAGTCTTGGTGGTGGCAGTTTTTGTTGGATTAAACCTCCCCTCCCCGTGCACTGTAATCCTAGTCAAAACTGACTCAGGGACCAGCTATAAATTTTAAAGGCCTAACCTGGTTTAGACTGACATCAAGTTTGGACCTAAGAGAGGTATGAACATTAACCTTCCCCTTATCACTAGCTGCTAGTTTATTTACTGGTACAAACTTGGTACAAAACTTGTCCCACCTGCCAGCCAAAATTGGCTCATAAAGCCAGTTAAAACTATATATTTTATTTTTTAGTTCTGTGAGCTGGCAGTCAGCACAGTTCAATGACCAGTATAGTGGTCAAAGACCTATACAACCTAAAAATCATCTGGTTTTATGCAAGATTTCTGATCCTAGTCTAAGTTCCCATTCTGTAAAATGGGAAAAATCAGGGAACCTTTTTATGAGAACATTGGTTTTGTTCAGATTCTAATTAGCATTACTTAGCTTTTGCCTCTCTCTGGTCACAGGCTACTTTACTTCTTACTTTACACAGTTTGGAGACTGCTCAAATTCTCTAGGGGGACACATATTGCACTGGAAGGATAAGCACTAATGCGTTTTTAAAGTATTTGCGTTTTTAAGATTGAAATACACTGTAGTGGCCCAACATATCAATCCCCTTGAGTAAGAACTTGAAAGCGGCTGGCTTCTGGTGGGTCACAGTGGTCAGTAAGCTTCAGTCCAGTCAAAAATTAAACTGGATCCACTGCGAAGTACAATGCAGTAAAAGGTTGGCATGGTTGTACTGCAAATCTAGAAACTAATGCATCTTAAAGAATCCAGTCTGGATGGCTCAATATAGACATGGTTGAATCCCCTGAAATCCGTCCCCTGAAACACTCAGGGATTCATAATTTCATAACTGCAGCCTCTCCTACCTCTGCAAGTGCTTCGGCTTCTAGTGACTTCTGATCCCCAAGACTACTGTGCCGAGTTGAGCTGCAGGTGGGCCTCAGTGGGTGGCCGTCAATCAAGGCCTTCCTGTCTGGATAGTTGATGCTGCCAGCACTGCCAAAAGTGGCCATCCTGCGCTTCTCTGGGCTCTCAATCCTGCCTCTGTTCAGTGGTAATATGTGGGGACTGCTGGGACAAGCTGCTGCTCGAGGAGGGGTGTCTATCCCAGGACCAATCCCTCTGGGAGGGCTGTGTGTATCGCCTCCACTGCGACGGCGAGGGATTGCTGCCCCGTCGGATCTCAACCTTACCCTGTGAAGAAAACAACAACAGCAGCAGCCTTGTGAAATCCCCACTCCAAGCTTCCAAAGTCATCTAGACTAATAAATGGATCTCTACAGACCCCTTCCATTTAAAACACAGTATAAATCGTACAAATTGGCTCATAAATTTCCTCCGGTTCATGCATTGACTATCGTGCCCGTCACAAGAGGAGGAGAAAGACAACGCTTGCATCCAGATGAGAACAAATCAGTTTCCTACCGTCCCATTACTCCCCCAAATCCGTAGTCTGGAATATGGTCTGTTGGAGACTGGATGTCATTCTTTGATGAGGCTTTATCATCCAGCAGAGGTCCACTACTTGCCTCGCTGTCTGCCTTCTGACTCAGGCTGTCTGAGAATGCATCGTCCCTATGAATAATGAAACTCTCTGTCAGCCAGAACAGAATAACTGAATGCCTTCTGCGTGAGGGAGAAGCTCTGCTTGATTGTGGAGGAGGGGGATGCAATAATGTCTGGGGAGAAGCAGAGCTGAAAGGAGGCAGCTCAAAGTTCCACACCGCTGCCTAACTTATTTCTTTACCTTATGTAAGCCCCTACAGATATGAAACACAAAACTCTTGTTCAGCTGACCAACAGGGTCTTCGGCTTGTTCTCAAACCTTTTGCTCGCTACCACATAGAAGCCAGTTAGTACAGCAACCTGTAGAGTTAATATATTACATCTACAGGTTGCTGTACTAACTGAAAGTACAGTACATACAAAATAGAATAGCAGCCAATACAAAGACATTTTGTAAGAGGGGAAGAAACACATTAAAAAGAGGCCGCTTATTATTAGATATTAATTGGCATTGCTGTAATGGGCTATTATTGGAATAGTATTGGAAAACTAATTAAAAAAAACTAAAAAGAAGACGAGGCCTTCTTTCGTGTGGATGAATGAACAGAATCAAGGAAGCTATGCATTATATGGCTCTATGCCCCATAGTTTTTTGGGTGGTGTGTGGGCTGTCAACATCTGGAAGAATATTCCACTTCTGCAATAGAATGGGAAATGATGCACAAATATGAGGAGGAAAGATAGTAAAAACATTTTTACAGCACAAGAAAGCTGAACTTTGATCCAAAGAACATGATGAGTGGAAAGGGAAAGTTTTCTGCTTGACTTTTTCTAGATCAAGAATTCCAGATTTATTAGCCAAATCTATCACAATATTTCAGTATATTCTGGATTTGACACACATACAACCACTCTCTTACATATTGTATCAAACTATCCTGGACACAATACCTGTAGAACATAGTAGACATATGCTTTTATGTGAATACAGCTTTGGAAGAGTTGCACAGCGCTCTGCCAGAAGTGCAATTATTAATGGCATTAAAAGGATGTGCAGGAGGGCATCAAATAAGATTTAAAAGAAAATAAACCCACCCTTCACTCTAGGTGTGAAGCACAAGACAACAGACCAATTTCCACCCAAAACAAACAGCTAACCTATCGCACTTCACTTGTTCAGCAAACTTCTTCCTACTTACATATCTTGCACCACTATGTACTGATGTGGTATGAGGCCATCCACACCATTATGGCGACCTTCCCACCAGTCTTCAGAAGCTCGATGGTACAATAGAAGCGAGGCACCTTTCTTGAAAGACAACTCGCGTGGGGACCGCCCAATGTAGTCAAACTTGGCAATAGCTTCAATCTGTTCCACCTCTGTAAGCAGGCAGGAGGGAGAAGACAAGAGAGACCATTAAAAGGAAGCTGCAGTAAGAAAGCATTGGAGTGCACTCTGTGATGTAAGATAAGATTTCACTGAAATGTTTAGTTTTATTAATAAAACTGGTATACTGCTTAATTGTTGAAACCTCTCGGTGATTTACACAGTACAGCTAACAGCATCCTTTTTCAATTTAGTTTAATGCTGTGACAAACTTCACAGCTGCCTTTGATTTTAGCCTCATTAAAAAAATTGATGTTATTACAGTAATCTGAATTACTGGTAAAGTAGCAGCTCTTCATGGGGTGGGGTGGGGAAGAGAATGTAATACTAGGCCAGGATTATGCAGATGCACACCATCAATTGTGAAGACACCACTGCAGTTATCTCCACACTTCTTGCCACCATCTTACATATGCGTTTCAAGAAACTCAAGAGTCCACCTGGATACACAATTGAGCTGCCCCAGCATACGACACATCTAAGAATTAATGTACGCATTTTTGCAAATTCCTCCCATTCTGTCCAAAGGACAATGTACCCCAAATGGCAACAGATATTCTTCATATACTTGTTCACCTCTCCTGATGCTTTTGTCTGCTTTTTGCAAATATGTTTCGGGGATAAGCTATAAAGTCACTGTGGACACATGCCTTTGTATGGGAGTGGTCAGAGTCAACTCTGTATGAACCATCCAGAACCGGCCCACTCTGTGGGTCATTTTGACAGGTGGGTGCAGCTGCTCAACTATCAACTGCCTGACATATGACATCAGGTGACTCAAAGTTCAATCTGTGGGAGTTGGTGGAGATTGGAGCTAAAATAGAAGATAAGCCACTCTCTGTTTAAGAGCAGGCTGCCTTTACTGAAAAAACAGGCTTTATTGAGAACCTTCAGGTTTCAATATACTGCCCCTGTGACCCATACTGTTCCAAATTTGTTGTATTTTGTCATTTTCTGAACTTTGCCATTTTAAAATTTCTATATACTTTATGTATGTTCTATTATATTTATATTTCTAATATATTTGTATCTAGGATGGCTGAATCTGTCAATTTCAGTCTTAAGTTCAGTTTCCCAAATTTTGACATCAGTTTGCAATGGTGTTTTTTTAAAAAAAAAAAAACCAAAACCATGAAGTCATCAGAATTTCATGCAAATTTCTCTTCATATACAGATTTCTGTATGAAATTTTACCTAAAATACACATTTTTGCAAAGCAATATTCCTCAGTGCAGAGCATTTTTGTATGTTATTTTCACTAATAAAAGAAGAAGAATCTTTATTACGACCATAGGCAAGCATAAAATATCTGCATATTTACCCAGGTATATGCATTTTTGTCCACATTACATAGTTAGAGATCTGCACTGCAGAATTTGGACAAATTTGGAGGGCAGGCTATGTTTTGTTTCGCATATTGTTTCAGAAAGTAAAAAATTAAGTTAAGTTCACCTTCAAATGTGAACTGAATTTTTCCTTCATACCTATTTATCTCCCACCATTCTTTCAGAGAAGCGTATTTCATTTTCCTAGGTGACCCAGGTAACAGCTAGGTTCAAATGAAGTTAGCTTCAGAGGCAGAAAACTTTGGACCATTATTTACATCACCTCTTCTCTACGTACTTCAAATGCATTCCATCAACCTAGGTCACTTTCAGGATCACATAAATTGGTTGTCTAGTTCAGGCCTGGTCATTCCAAGCAGTGAATGAAACAAGATTTGAGACCAATGTTAAATTCCCATTTTGGAAATCCACACTTCATAATAGAAGATAGCCCAAACTTATTTCAGTTGTGACATAGCTCATAATGGGGCCCAGCTCTTAATGGGATTGATCCCAATGAGTCAGTCTGCTCTGCTAACCACCCATCCACCCTCGTCCCAATGACAACTTAGTTTTACAAAAGAAGTGGAGGAAAAATGAAGACTTCTCATAGGCATCCAGCTGGCCACTGTGAGAACAAAGGCTAGACTAGGTGAGCCACTTTTCTGATCCAGCAGGCCCTTCTTATGTTCTTATGACAGGAAGAGCTGGCTTGAGATAGGAGAAACCTTGTAGGCCACTTATAAATGGCCTGGATGCTCCTGAGCATACATATAAGCTAGTGAAGGAGACATCTGCAAGGTGTAGTCCAGGGTTCCCCAAACATGGGTCTTCAGCTATTTGCAGACTATAATTCCCATCATCCCTGACCACTGGTCCTGCTAGCTTGGGATGATGAGAGTTGTAGTCCAAAAACAGCTGGAGACCCAAGTTTGGGAAACTCTGGCCTAGCCTATTTAAATCTAGAATTTCTTGCTGCTGTAAGTGAACTACAGGGTTTGCGTTAGGAGGAAACGACAGGGGAAACTAGAGGCAAAATCTCCACACACACCAGAAAGCTTGAAATAAAAGTAAGCATATTAGGAGGCAAGCCAGAGGAATTCAACCACAACCTATTCAGATGTGTACGGCTCTTTTTGGCACATTTCTTTACATATATTTTAAGATTATGAGCAGAGGAAATAAATTCTGTAAAGTGTCCTTTGGGCTTGTTTACCTGATCCAGGGTACACAGGCTGCAAGTTCAGAACGGTTATCCTGAAATCAACAAGCTTTCCTCAGATTTGGTAAGACTACACAGAAATACAGGAGGAGTTCGTAGTCTTCTATCCCAAGGCTACCACATGAACAACATCAGTAAGGCAGAAAAGATGTAATTGTTCAGAGGCATGCCTGTATACACCTCTGTTTCCTCTATACAATGCAGAAAGTGAAATGTCCGATTCGCTTGGACAATTGGTTATGCCACTTACTAGACCTTCTATAAGCCCACCCTGTGACAGATTGACAATCGCTCACTTCAGGAAACTCCTGAAAGGACCAATTACCCACAGGATATCATCAAGCTAAGGATGTCTCCTGAGAGACCATCTTTCCCGCTTTTAACTTGTCTTACCCCTTGGAGTGACTCACATAAACATGCAAGAAAATTAGAGGCTGAAGCGGAGTAAGAAGCTACTACCCTGCAACACAAAGTTATGTAAACAAATCTTCACTGCAGTGTGCCAGATTAATATTCTACAACCACATGTCACTTCCTGGGCCACTCTTTAAAAAAAAGGTTTCCGGCAGATGCCATCAAGCACATTCAAACAATTTCATTTTTTTAGATGCTCAATTATCTTTTTTGGAAGACAAAAAAATCCTCAACCCCCTCTCATCCCTAGAATAGCATGTCAAAGGTCCAAAGACAAAACTAAATTGGGAAAATGGACTTTAGGTATGTAGCATTTTATTTAAGGGGAAACAAGTTTGTTTGTGGCAGCACCTAATGATAAACAGGGCTTCACTTAATATCCAGATAGCAATAAAATAATCTGACAAGGAGGTGTGGCTTTGGCATGGAACAGAGCATAAAAACTATGGTCTGCTCAAGATACTTGAAAAAGTTTTTAACTTCCCATAAGATATACTGTATGTACACACAGACACAGACACACAGACACACCCCTCCCCACATTGTCTCTGATGAGACACATTTCAGAGTTTTTCTGAAGCAACATGAAATGTGCCAAAATCTGTTTACCAGAGACAAAAATAGGATGTTCTACCTGTCTCTAAATAAACAAAAACAAAAAAGAAGTCTAATCTGCTTCCAGAATAACATGGTTTCAAAAAATGAAGAGTAGACGCACTCATGAAGGGCAGGGTCCTATCAGTGGCTATTAGTCATGACAGCTAAATGGAATCCCCCTGATTACACGCAATTCAGATGGTATGTTGGCAACAACAACCTGGAAGCACAGTATACCATATCACCTTGATTATGATTATTTTCTTGGGCATTGTTTGAATCAGAATGCTGGACCCAAAGAACCTTGAGCAGGTCTAGCAGATCAGTTCTTATGTTCCTGTGTGCAGGAAGGTAGAGACAGTTTTAGGAACAGACTTCAAGACCCGTCTTGGGCAATATTGGGAAAGGCATCTTACTTCTTTAAGGTAAAGGTAAAGGTACCCCTGCCCGTACGGGCCAGTCTTGACAGACTCTGGGGTTGTGCGCCCATCTCACTTAAGAGGCCAGGGGCCAGCGCTGTCCGGAGACACTTCCGGGTCACGTGGCCAGCGTGACATCGCTGCTCTGGCGAGCCAGAGCTGCACACGGAAACGCCGTTTACCTTCCCGCTGGTAAGCGGTCCCTATTTATCTACTTGCACCCGGAGGTGCTTTCGAACTGCTAGGTTGGCAGGCGCTGGGACCGAGCAGCGGGAGCGCACCCTGCCGCAGGGATTCGAACCGCCGACCTTTCGATCGGCAAGTCCTAGGCGCCCAGTCCAAATAAAGTGACATTTGGTAGTAACAGGCAGAATCTATAAAGGACTCTCACAGAACTGGAGATAACTGTGGTGGCTAATGTGGTTATCTCACAGAATTGCTATGTTCCTCACTAGGGCTTTGGGTTAGGTTGGGAGGGGAAGGAGACTAGAAGAGAGTATGTAAATTTATAAAATGAAACAACTCTTCTTCTCCATGCTTGTGTCATGGTTAATCACCCAGAAACTCCAATCAGAACTATTAACATAATCATTCAAGCATAAAATTGCCTAAATGGAAGCTTGCTTGCCCTTCCTTTTCAGTTGAGGTAGGTTGTTAGTCACCAACAGTGAAAAATGAAGGTTGACATCTCCCTCCCTTCCTCCCTTTAAACATCCATCTTCAATTATTGGAATTATTCTTTGTCCCTTCTCCCCATCATGGGCCTTTAGTACATTTCAACTGTTTTGAGCCACTGCCGCCATTTCCCCACAACATGCATCAATAGGGCACCGGACTTTATTTGCAGCGTTGAAAGGAGAATATTAATGGAACAAAGACCACAAAGCAAGCAGACGACATGCATGCAGAGTCATGCAACAGGCAGGATTCTGTAACAATGTTTTCTAATCTGCAAAATAAGCCAATTGAAATGGCAACATGTGGTTCCAGGTTTATTAATTCTCACTGATGTCCAAATCAAACTTGTTCAGTCTGTAAAATAAAAATAAAAATAAGGATGGATGGGTAGGTGTGTGCATGGATAGAATATAAATCTCCCCCCGCCCCCAATCCTGAAGGTGTGAAATTTAATATGGAACGAAGGAATCCAACTGAGCTCCTTAAGGCTATTGCCCAATATCCTTCTGTTCATATTTCTGAGCTGAAAATAAGTATTTTGGGATGAGGTGAATTATAGCTGCAGAAATGTTTTAGCTGTGAGAATATTCAGATTATTTTATTCCATGACATTGGTCCCCCCAGCCCCATTCCTTTCTCTTTCCCTCACTCTGGTGATCCCAGTCAATCACAGATCACGTAGTGAGTGTGATTACCTTCTAGTGCTCCATAGCCAATAAGATTTTACTATGTGCTGATGAAAATTAAGGCAATTTAGAGTAAGAGTACTGTTTATTGGATTACTCACATGAATGATTCTAGCCATCAAGGGTCAGATAGTGAATTTATGATGCTATGAGGCTATATATTTCATTACAAAGGTAGCATCATTAAGGGCAAAGTCAATTCAGAAGAAGTAATCCTAATTAATAGTGAACACTTTAAAAGCAATCCCTGGAAATTAATCAAAAGGTGGTGGTGGGGAGATTTGCAACACTGCTGAAAATGTCCCCCTAAAAATGAGTACCTTCAGCGCAGCCCTTATTATTGATGCATAATTTTAAGCAGGTTTCCACAGTCTAAACCTTATCTATCTATGCAACAATCTTTCTGTGGTCATGGCAAGTACTGATGATAGCACAGATTTGATCAAAAGTGGGATCTTGTCTTAGAAATCGAAAAATGAGAACACCCTTTTGCAAGAATAGACTCCAGCTCCTTTAACTGCCGCAGCACTTTAAATACAGCAGAGAGTAAACAGAAAGGAGCAGATTCCATAGTGAGAAAGTATCAAGCTGAGGAAGTACTAGTTATTAATGAGAGGGACTGTGGTGACAGCTTGATTTAAAACTCACCAAATCTTTTGGAAAGGTTCCACCAATTTCAAAAAGCTGCCATCACTTATTTTCATTAAAAAAACACTATAGATTTCTATTAAGTTCTATCACTGTTCTTCCTGGGAAGCATATCAGAAGCATATTAGATGGTGAACATAACAGATTACAGACCACTCAAATAGTTATTTTATCACAACAACATCTCTATTTTTTTATTCCCATGATACTGGAACAACCAACATAAAACAACAAACAATCCAGAGATGCCATTTTCAGGGCAAATGGAAGAAGGAAAGGCTAGCTTGTTAACCAGGGCATAAAGGCCAACTCCCATAATGCCTTGGAATGAAATCACAAATAAAACAAGTAACCTAGTATGCTCCCATATGGTCTACTTTGATTACATATCTATCAAGGCACTTCATCAGTATCCGCTTGCACTGTCAAACTCAGACATATCTCCCCCTGGAAGCAGCCATATGTTAGTCCAGGGTAATCTGATTAGGAACTAAATGCATGTTGCTGTTCTCCACACACAGCTCTTGATAGCCTTCCTCAGGCTATCTTCTACCTCTTGTTTTTACACTCACCATCGTCGCTGGTGTGTGGCTCCGTGCCATTGTCATGGTCTGCTTCATCAATGGTTCCTGGCTCACTGTGTGGGCTGTCACTAGAATTAAGATAGGTCAAGTAAATACACATAAGTTTTAAAACAGAGAGGAAAGATTTGACAGTTCCTTGCTACTCAATGCACACATAAATCCACATTTCCTAGATCTAAGGTCTTAATTTTGTAGCTAATGAAATGCAGTGGTACCTTGGGTTACATACGCTTCAGGTTACATACACCTCAGGTTACAGACTCTGCTATCCCAGAAATAGTACCTCAGGTTAAGAACTTTGCTTCAGGAAGACAACAGAAATCGTGCTCCGGCGGCACAGCAGCAGCAGGAGGCCCCATTAGCTAAAGTGGTGCTTCAGGTTAAGAACAGTTTCAGGTTAAGTATGGACCTCCAGAACGAATTAAGTTCTTAACCCGAGGTACCACTGTATGGAACTACTGTAAACACCACTGGATCTCTAATACAGTACGGGTTTATGTCAGGGAACAGATTTTGTTATTCCGGCCTGAATAAGTTGGGGAAGCACATATTTATGTTTGCTGGAAACCCTAAGCTCACATGACAGGAAATGTTCTCTCTACTAGCTGGTCCCATTTGAATTTATTGATCCAGTGGAAACATTCCTGGGCTTTGCTTCCATCACAGAGGCCAATAGTGACTGGTGAGCAGGGCCCAAGCAAGCTGTCAACACAATTGTCACCATCTGCTCCAATCCCTCACAAAAAACCACTGTAAGAACCAACTGCCTTCTGAGCGGGAAATAAAGGAAGAGCCACGCAGGTTCTGACTATCACCACATGCTACTACTGTCACCACCCAGAACTTGTCCCTTCGCTCCAGAGGTCGTCATTTAAGACCCAGCTGGGCTGTAAGGAGAATAGGAAGAGAGGGTCTATCACCAGCAACTGTGATAGCATCACATGCAAATTTCGTCCTTTTCACAGACAAGTTTAGGAACAATTCAAATGCTACGGTGCCACACTGAGGGCCCCTGTAAACACATCTCCACAGTAGAAGGCGAGTCTTGAGGTTTGGGCAGCCTTTACTAAGGACTAAGCCTTTAGCATGGCAGGTCCTGTGCTGTGGAATTCCCTCCCAGAGGATCTGAATGAGTCATCCCTGCCTTCTTTTAGACATCACCGGAAAGCTGTACGAGTCAGACAGGACTTGGAACATGATTGGGTTGTTTTGTTTTTTTAAAAAAGTCTTTATTGATGTTATTGTAAGGTTATCTTTTTACATTGGACACCATCTTGTTTGTTTGTTTTTTAATGAAAGTGCAGCTTAAACATTTACATTAATAAATGAAAATATGCTTAGGTTGCATCCAATGTTAGTCCTACTTAAAGGAGCATAGGAAGAGATTGGTAGGTTTCTGAAGACATGGAACTCATTCCCCTGCTCCAAAGAGGAATACAATAGGTATGTTAAATGGAAAATAGGTTTATCAATGGGTATTAACCATGAAGGTTATATAGGACCTCCACATTCAGAGGCAGCATGTCACTGAATATGTGATATGGAACAAAAGTGGGAAAGGGCTCTTGCCTTGTTGCTTTGCTTATGAGATTCCAGAAAGCATTTTACTGGAGCCCCTGTGGGATGTAGGATGCTGGACTAGATGGAATTTTGTTCTGGAATCCAGCATATATTCACAAAATAACAGCAAGTCGGAAGCCCTATTTAGCTTCTAGCAGATACAACACTATTTCAAATCTGTTCTGGCTACTAACAGTGCAACCCTGACTATGTTTCTTCAGAAGCATGTACCATTGAATTCAATGGGATGCACTCCCCGGTAAGTGGGGTTAGGACAGCAGCCAAAGAGACTTAAAAACAAAAGGAGTGATTCTTTGTACTGCATTTTTTAAAAAGCAGATGCATCCAAGTAATATCCCTGCATTTCCTGATAGCATAAATTACTATCTCCTAGCTCAAATAGCAATTGGTTTCTTAAAAGTAAACTGCAGACACAGAGAAATGATCTGAATTAGCATTCTATTCTACCTGCATGGATAAGGGGCTTTAAACCCAACCTGGATCAGACCTCCTGCACCTGCTATTTGCATCCAAGAAAAAGTTGTCATTAGCACCAATACAAATAGCAGGCATAGAGGACCACAGCACGAATTGTGTCAAGTCCAATTCATTCATTCATTTTTTAAAAATATATACTTTCAATATACCAAATGTACATTTTAATCCTGATCTCCTTACCAGTACTCTTCGCCACCTGTCATGCATTTTTCATAAACGGGTCCTTCCAGCTCCCTGAGGCTAGGGAAGATGGCTTCATGATTGATTATGATAGTTTTGATGACCTCGTTGACATGAGCCTGGCAGGACACTGGATCCTGCCCATCTGGAATATGCATCAAAGTTGGTCCAAAGCAGATGGCCAGGTTGTAAGGATCCATCATGTTCTCATCACTGTACTGTGACAAGCTGCAAATACAAGCAACCCACAGCGGCATCACTAAGCCATCAACTATTAAACACAAACAGGAGCTCCACAGGCATTTCCTCCAGATGAGTGAAAGGCAGCCATCGCAGATATCAAGGGTCAAGTGGCACCCCACCCTTACTGCCCAAGGATGGGTTTGAGCAGGAAAGAGAGAGGAGGAGGAGAAGCGAAGGCAGTTTACAAGGGAAGGGAATTTACGGCTCCATTAAATAGTAAGCAGCAGGTGAAAAGACTCACTGGTTGAGGAAAGCAAAGAGATATCTCATGACAATGATGACGGCCCGTGGCAAGGTAATAACGATTTGCTGGATCTGGTGCACTCGTTCTGCAACGCTTTCAATTTCTGCAACATAAGAACGTACAGCAGTCCATTGAGGTTCACAATCAAGCACAGACAATTAGCAGACCAACTCCAAGGAGTTTTGTTGCTCATGTTTCTCTTACAGGTGCAAGCAGGGGTAGTTGACTTCAGCCCTCAACAGCTATTTCCTGCACCTGCCTCTATCTGTGAGAGAGGTACTTGATTTTCACATTTGAGGGCCTAAAGGGGGATGGGGGACATTTCTGCAGTGGGGCTCCACCCAAATAAAGTGCACCGCAATCTGATAACAAGCCCGATAAGAGGTATTGTATATGCTTACTGTGGAGAACAGAACAATGATTTAAAGTTGTGGGAGGATACCTCAATAGTACATACTGGGTGTCACGAGTCTATCAAATGCTTTTTTCAGGAAAACTCCCAACTATCATCAGTGGGGCTCACTCATTTGCAAGTACAGTGGCCAGCTACAACTGTGGGCTTTACTTTCCAGAGGACTTCCAACGAAAGAGGACAAAATTGAGTATTGGGGTGGAATCTATAACCAGAGGGAAATAGTTTTTTGCAGCCTGGAGATGGACTTTGCATTTTAACAGTTCTATCATTTCCAGCAACCTATGGTTGCGGACAGGATCCGTTCCAGAGCTCCGGTCATATCATGAGGTTTCCACAACCACATGTGTGCGGTGCGGTAGAGCGCTTCTGCGCATGCAGCAAAACCCAGAAAAATACTTCTGGGTTTGCCACATTCGCATCCTGAAGGATACGCAACTGGAGGTATGCATATCCAGAGGTACCACTGTACTAGGCACTTGAGCTTCAATTGATACTTTTACCTAACATGCCAAGCAAAATTCATTTCTAGCTTTGGTGCTGTTGCTCTGTTCTCTGCCTAACAAGCAACCTGTGTGTTTTGCTTAAAGCACAGCCTGGTTTGGGTTTGGATGGTTGTTGTTTTCTTAAAATGCAAGGAACAACTATTGTTTCTCTATCACAAAATCTATCCTAGGTGTATAGCTAGGTTTCTGCAGCACCTATCAGAGTCTCAGTCTTAAAAGTGAGACTACAAACTGACCTTGTGGATACAACACTCAATCTGACTTCTGTACTTTTTCATTTTCCTTGTGTTCCCACTCCTACCACTTTGTGTAACAAGTTCACTGAGGCAACAATTTTGTTGAACTGACTGATCATTGGGGGGGGGGGGAGAATAGAGAACTAATGCAGGTGTGTGAGAAATGGAAGGATTGAGACTCTGAATAGAAGTATTCCTTTCTGCTACATCTTGCTGAAGTGCCATATTTCTTGTGTCAATAGTAAAGTCATTCTCTAAGTTCCTATCCTTATATAGTTAAAACACCAACCATACATGAGGGAAGTATCAGGAGGTTAGGGAACATCCTTTTGAAGAAGTAAAAAAAAGAAAAACAATAACTAAGGGGGCAAACCCTACCACAATCTGGTGGAGACCAAGTATGTGCAATGGGCAAGGCATGTCAATTGCCTGGGGTAGGGTCAAAACAAACTCGGCCCTACAGATGTTTTGAGACAACAATTCCCATCATCCCTGACCAGTGGCCCTGTTAGCTAGGGATGATGGGAGTTGTAGTTCCAAAACATCTGGAGGGCTGAGTTTGCCTGTTGTTGTTTAGTCGTTTATTCGTGTCCGACTCTTCGTGACCCAATGGACCAGAGCACGCTAGGCACTTCTGTCTTCGAGTTTGCCTATGCCTGGTCAAAACCAAAGAGGGAGGTAATAGAATGGAGTATTCTGTGTTTAGGCATAGCACTGCACACTACAACCTTTTGTTGCAGGTTCCACTTGTATATACTAGATTTGGGACAAAACGTTCAGCCCAGCTTTTTCAGCAATTTGAGGCTGAGGCAGAAACAGCACAGTCTCAAAGCTTGTGTTTTCCGCAGTGATGGGAGTAAAATCCAATAATCACTTCAGGATACTTAGTGCTTTTGTTGTGAACATATCTGAATATGTTCTGCCCACATTAGAGATTGTAAATTAACCCTACGGCCAATTTTGAGCATTCCATTTTAGAATCAATTTCTGACCCTTCTTGTAATATATCTTTGTTTTCTTTTAACTTTCTGATGTATATCAACAGCTCTGAAGTGAATTATTGAATTTTATTTTTGTTCTCATTACTTTCCTATTCTTATATTATTTGGTTATGTTATTTCTAGAATAAAAAACTTCTCTGGAAGCGGGGGTGGGATTTTGTGACATATTGGTTGGTCCTAATAAAGACATTATCCAACTGTGGATTTTTTCCCTATGGAGCCAAACAGCAACCATTCCTTTTAAATGATACAATGTAGGTATACTTGTTCAGCTACTGTATATTTTCCCCAGGAAGCCCTAGGATTCATTAACAAAATGCATTTTGTGCATTAATATTGGTTCAAAAAAAGTAAAGAATAATTTTAATTTGAAAAATTAATTTGAAAAAGTCAAGCTATGATTTATTTTATTTAAATCTCTTTTTCCATACTGCAGTTAGAACATAATGGTTATCAAAACAGCTAACAATAAATAAATGATATGTAAAAAATATTCTCGAGCTGGCTTTATGAATATAAAAGAGCCCTTATTCAAAAGCAGGTTGAACATTGGTATGCAATTTTAATTGGTCCATCTTGACTGGGCACTGCATGGCATTAGGTTGCATGAATTTGTATTCATATTTGCTGCTGTTTTCCACATCAGAGTTTCATGCAAATTCCAGTCTTCATTCCAGCCTAAGTGACAGGGAACTTCCTGTTTGTTTCGAGAGTGAGCCTTTCCTCCCAACCACATAATAAACAGTGGATTATGTGGCACTGCAGACTCTCAGGGCATGCAAATGCCCTGTGACATGCACAGCATTCTACGCTGCCAAAAGTCTCTCAGCAGAAGTTAGCACCGGCCAAGGGAAATCAAATCAGCTTTCTGTTGTGTGGCAGTCTGCAGTTTAAGCTCCAGAGAAAAGAAGGCTGCTCTGCACTCTGCAAGCCTTTCTTCCTTCGCAGCCATATGAGATGATAAGCTGTATTTTTTATTTTATTTTTTGGCTCTAACCTTTTACATTTTTTGTTCAAACCGGATGGTGGGAGTTCGGGTAGGAGCAGCTCTCAAACACGAAATATCCACTCTTCTATTTTAAACAGTGTCAGAATATAATACACCTCATAAATCTGCTACACTGGAATTATCACACACACAGGACCCTGAACCAATGTGGAGTGCTCCTGGTCAGTCTTCCAATGAGTCCGTCATGCATTCTTCCAGGATATTCCATTAACACAGACACACCACCTGCTTCCCCTGAACAGGCACTCCATGGCTACTGTGCATGCTCCTCCTAACTGGGCTCTTAAGGGCAGTTGTTCTCCTGTTGTTTTTTTCTGAAGGGTTTTTCTTTTTGTATTTCTGAAAATTTTGGCATTTCCCCAAGCCTGCTAATACCCCACTCTCATTTCTCAGCAGACCCATTTTTGCTACATTGCTGTTGGCACTCAGCACCTGAGTTCCCTAGTAGATGAAGAGAGAGAGAGAGAGAGAGAGAGAGAGAGAGAGAGAGAGAGAGAGAGAGAGAGAGAGAGACAACACTACAGTGCTGATTCCATTTGATACTCCCTGGCAATGTAGTAGAAAAGTAGGGGCAGAGAATAGTTAGGAGAGAAAGCAGCCAGAATGTAAAGGAAGAAAAGTGGACCTACTATTGTTGCTAGAACATGGTTTTCTAATACTAATAACAATAACAATTTTATTTTTACACATCTGGCTGGGTTGTCCCAGTCACTCTGGGTGACTTTCAACACATATAAAAACATAGGAAAACATCAAACATTAAAAACCTCCTGATACAGAAGTAAATGAGAGAACAACAGATACCATGACTTGCACTGTTCACTGGCATGGTTCATTACAAATCACTGACTTGTACTTACTTATAGTAGAGATCAAGTCTTGAAATCTTTCCTTAGGAAAGAGTGGATTTTCCAGTCCTCGGAAATACAGCTTTAAGACCCCAGCAACAGAATTAATGTCACGTTCATTTTGATCATCAGCAAGGGGATCTTCACCTGATTGAATAAATACAAAGTTTATACCATTAAATTCTACTTCTGGATTAGGCAGAAAAACCAGAGCACTTAATAAGCAAAGGGAAAGATCAGAGTAATTCTTTTATCCAGTCATTTAATACAGTATTGTTTTAAATGGCATGGCACTATCTTATAACACATCAGAGGTTACTGACATCAGGATAATGCGGAGTCATAGAGAAAATTTCAAGCCAGTGAGTACTGCCTTATCTTCCTATGGTTGCCGTGAAGAAGAAGTTGTAGCTACTGTCCTTTCCAGGTGCCCAGCTTGAGCGATCTCCCCAAAAAAGCTCAACAACTTTTCAGCTGCTGGTGGTCCACTGCTGCCCCCCCCCCCACCCCAGGCACCATTGAGGGTTTCATCATAACTTGATTATAACATAGCTAAATATTATAGATACAAGGATGGAAGATAACTTAGTTCAGTCTGTATTTTTAAGCAAACTGACTTAATTTGTACCTTCTGAACTAAACATACATGGATTAGAGTGTAGTTATCCATCAGATTTTAAACTTCTCTGACTTTAGTATTTGGCTCCAAACTCACATTAAAAACAAGTACCATAGGATAAAATATGACAGGAAAATGCACACTGAAGTATTTATCTTTCATTTGCGGATGTTAACATCTGGTCGTATTTTATATTTCTGGAAAAAAACTTGCCTAGAATGGAATAGATATTTATAACACTCATTTTATAGCACTCATTTCACAACAAGAAGAAAAGACATTCTGCATAGGGTCAAGACTTGTGTCTTCTTGGTTGGGCTGAATTCTGGCACTGAAAACAGCTTATGAGGCTTTTGCTTGAAAAAACTTGTGCCAGTAAAAGCTCAGCCTTAGGCTTTGAAAGATCCAGAGGTAAAACAGTATTCACATGTAGCAATATGTGCTACAACATTCTGCTATGTGGGAAATAGAATACAACAGATTCTGCATCACCCTTTACTAGAGATTGTGTATTGCACTACAAGGAGGAAGGAAAACAGCTTCACATCATTTTGTGAGAAACAGACTTCTCACATACCTCTCTCAAATGAGTTCTTGATATCATTGACTTCAACCTGAGATCCAGGAACTCTAAAAATACCCTGTTGTTGTAGACCTGGACATAAAACAAGAGGTAAAAGAAAGGCTTATCGCAGTATTTTTAATATCAGTCATTTATTTCAATTTAGAATATCAGTCATTTATTTCCATTGCAAACTGCCTTGAGAGCTCCAGGTATGATGCGGTATATAAATTCAATAAGTAAGAATAATAATAATGCTGAAAGAATAAAAATGTAAATTAGGACTGATTTTCACTTCTAAATGCTCTAGTACTAGGGAAGGCAACTGAAGGCTCAGATGTTATCCAAAGTCCACCAAGGTTTACACCCAGCCTACAAACCAGTGAATGCACTGCTATGGTCTGGACAGCTGTTGTTTAGCGGGTGTCAGGGCGGGTGTTGAGAGCAGATGAGCAACAACTCACAAAGTGTCAGTGAAATTAATTCTTTATTCAAAGAAACAAAACAGTTCAGGCCTAGTGAGCACAGCCACTCTTCCCAGTATATCTTGCCCCAATGAGGCAGTTGCAAGGACTGAAGGTCCTCGCCTTCCCATAGCTCTCTCTGCCTCCTCCCTCCCACTCCTTCTCAAGTAATCTGAGACTCCAACGCATTGGCTGTCTCTGCTCTACTCTTTTCACTTCCCTGTGAGTTAGGAGAGACTGGAGGGAGGGGAGCTGGTCGAAGCAGGAGGGGGAGACTCCCTGGATTCTGCAGCGGCTTGTGTCATCTCTGCCTCCCTCTGTTCTCCAGCCTCCGCTTCTGTTTCTGGCCTGCTCTCTGCAGCCTCTTCCTGCTCACTGTTACCTCGACACACCTCCTCCCAGTCTGCTCCCTCTTCTCCCTCTGACCACTCATCATCGTCCCACCATGAATCCTCTGGTTCTGAGCCTTCTTCCCCTGGGGGTTCCTCAGCTGCTGCCTCCCACCATTCCTCTGCATCCAGCCAGTCCATGACAACTGGTGGGGGAGAAAGAGAACTTTTCCCAACAGAGAAAACCTTGAATAAGCTGAATATGGTTAATGGGCCTTACATCACCTACCCTGCACTAGAACAACACTGATACTTTATCATTATCTTGGATCCACTGCAATAGATGGAAAGGCATCAGTTGTTTTATTTCACAAGTGTCTGGACTGAGGTCCACAAAAGCCAGGAAGAGTACATACAACCCAAGAATTTATCACACACAAAATGTTATTGTGTTGATGCTAAATCAATGCATAACAATAATTAAGCCTCAGGCCCATATGATTAAGCAACGAAACAGGCATATCTTTTGCATTTCAGGCAGAAGAAGTTCTTGAACAGAGGGAGTTTCTTAGAAAAACTATAGCCAACGGGGAGGCTACCAAAAGAACTTACCATATAAGTTGATGTACCGAATGCAACTTTCGACCACAAGTGGAATAGCCTGTCCTGAATCCTTTGAAATAACAATCAAATAAAGAAAAATTGAGCATACTGATTTGATGAAGTCAGTGCTTTAGAAAACACATTCTAGCAAAGATTGCACAAAAAGTCTCAGGTTGGAAAAAGAGCACCATTAGTTTAATTATAGAGTTAGCAATAAATTAAGATAACAATGGCTGCAAGTATCTGAAACAGCACTTCACATATCCTACATACTGTCAGCTTTGAGAAAAATCATAAATTAGAAGCTGGTCCCTGGAATCAATCTGACTTAGTCTGAAGCAACGTATGGGGTATTATGCAGCTGGATCATAACTATCACTTTACAGAAATGTAGCTATGAGCCAGGCCTTCTGTAAAAATGCACTATTGCTTGGTTGTACCATTCAAATGTTTTCAAACCAAGAACTGTTGCCCAGAGGCAAACATTTTTGAAATGCTAGCCTGAATCACAGAGGAAGGCAAGGGGAAAAGTTATCCTTGCATGAGTTTTGGCTTTTGTATCCATCACTAAAAACTTAATGTGAACTATAAGAGTATAGCGTATTTTTGGCAAGGGATTACAATTGTTTCCCTTAAATTTAGATTATGCTCATATTATATAAACATATATGATTTTTTCCCCAGAAAGGGGGGCGCCTCTTCTAGTAAATACCTGGTTTCTGGTTCGAGCATTCCTTCTTCCTCTGATAAGCAAACAAAGCAGCAAAGTAGGGAAAAAAGAAAAGGTTAAGCAAGAATAAGATCAGTTAAAGTAAGCACAACTTCCAGAGGCTATGAAAGCTCAAATGCAATGGCAGCTTAGAAGGATCTAGTTGAAGCTCCAACACCCCATATAACTGCTTAGTATGCAATCTCTTGTCCTCAGTGACCAACTTTCAGATTACTCTTATTGTAATTTATTGCATTCTCCTCATCCCCATATTTAGTTCTTCCAACAGACCACCCCCTCCTCAGACCTCCACATTCACAGGCATCAGCAAGACTATGTCACAGCCCTGCTGGCAAGAAAGTGAAGATTTTGCCTGTCAAGTTATGGGCTCTTGGCTCTTGGAAGTTTGTTTCTTTGACACATTTCTTCCTCTTTGTGGGTGGTTTGGATTATTATTTTTTGCTGCTCTGGTTTAATTTTTATATGTGCATTGTTTTATATTTATATTTTAGTTTGACTTTTTATTTTGTAAGCTTCTTTGAAGGCCTTCTGTGTGGAAAACAATGTAAAGTATTAATATCAATCTATACATAAAGCAAACCTTTCATAATGGGTAGATATTTCTTTGTTGTTGTTTTCTGTGGCTGAGACCCATAATGAATATACCTCAACCTTTTTTAAAAAAAACGGAGCATACTTTAGGATGTACTTAACCATCCATTTTGCCACCTGGGGCATAAGAAATAATCACAGGAGAGGAAATAGAATTATCACCTCAGAGTAATATTTCTCTCTCTGGAGTTATTAAGAAAGCTCAGTTTAAATGGAGGCAAGCTTTCTTTTTCTTCTTACCCTGCTTCTAGGAAAACATAGAACTGCTCCTTTGGTTTTGATCTGACACTGCAATCTTATTGCTTGAAAATTCACCACCACTAGTTTCCTTCAGGAAAAACTTTACTGGAAGTGGGTCAATCCTTTTCAGATAGATTTCTAGTGGCATTAGTTCCTTTGGCCCAACACTGAGTATGTTGATTTAATTAATATTAAAATATGAAGCTTAATGTAACTGGAATAATTTTAAAAAATACATTTGATAGTCCTACCATGTTTATAATCACTAGAAGGAACCAGCTAAAAAGTAGTGGCTGGTCAGTTTCAGGTGCGGTTGGATGAAGCAAATTATCTTGGTCTATTTCATAGTGGTTCTAGAGTTTGTTTTTGTACTGGAATGGCTTTTGTTTGCCCAAAGTGATGACTTTCATTAGGAGAAAGGCTGGGGGAGTGCAACATTGCTTATTCTTCTTGATCTCTCAAGTGGCTTTTGATACTATTGGTGTCACTCTATGACTTTGAGGCCCTACTTACAGGTTCTGCTCCTACTTACAGGGCGAGTTCCAGAAAGTCCTGTGTTTCAACCCACTGAAAAAGTCACATTCGACATGTAAAAAATAATCATGAGACTCTACCCTTGAAAGTATCCACAGTTTCACTTTTTGGGTGGCTGGTGGCTGAACATTATACATCTGAATGGTTTGAAGTGGTGGCAGTGTTAGATATTGGGGCATGCAGTAACAACATGTTGATCAGTGCACTGCTCTGGGAGTTGTGAAGCCCCTCACACCAGATGGCTGAACTAGCACAAAATGGAGCTCTTCCATGCAAGGAGGGAGCCTGGCCAAAGTTGGCAAGACTCTTTCTGGTGCACTTTGCTCAGAGAGGGAGATGATAGGTGCAGGGTTGTGCAAGGCTGCTGATGTGGCTCCTTCCACGGCTTTATTCAGCGCATGGAGAGGGGTTGTGTCAACCCCTCGAAGGTGACTGAATGAAGATGGCATAGGCAGTGGACCACGCAATAGGAAATTAATGGGAAAGGGTAGGTGGAGAATGAGGGCTTGAAGTCAAGCTAGAGGAGACAGGGATGACAAAAGGAACTTCCTTGAGTTCAGATGGCACCATAAATAGGAAGTGGGCAGGGAAGAGGGAAAGCTTAACAAGAAGGAAGGTAGCTCAAAGAAGTGGGGGAAACTCAACTGTGATGTCACATCCTGATTTTACTTATTCCACAAAGATCTCAGAGCAGCTTATATATGGGTCCTCACGTGGCCTTGCACCCAGACAGCTTTAAAGGGTCACACCTAGTTAGTAGAATTGCAATGGATGCCTTCACACTTCTCTCTAGGATATACATTAGACCCTGTGGTGGCAAAGTCCCGAGAGCTGGACAAGCTCTTCAACTTGACTTGATTAATACGCACCATAGACTTTTACAGCTGTCCGTTCCCCATGTTTATAGACAAAATCAGAGACAAGACTACTGGAGTCAAGACTACTGGAGCCATTAAAAAAGCAATTTGTTCCTGGGCTGGAATAATAGTAATGGGAAAGCTTAAATGTGTTTCTGTTTGCAATAATCAGTACTGCTTTAAAGAATACAGATCTTTCTAAATTCCTAAATCAGCATCCTATTTTTAAGCTGTGCCTAAGGCATAAAACTGAATGCTGAATGGAGATTGACTCCAAAATGGCAGCAATTCTTCAGCCCACTCAAAGCTTCTATTTCCTCAATGTCTGTTACACCATAGCTCTTTCCAAATAGCAGTGAGATCAATGCATCTTCTTCTATAGCACTCAGTGCAATCCTGGATGTTGTGCATATTAATCTTTTATGGGATGGAGTGGGGACGTAAAAATGAGCCTGCCAAATGCTTATTTAAAGACGTGCACAACTTTGCTGAACAGTTTTAACACAACTATATTAGGCTCATGTAAATAAAATGCTGAAAGTACCTAGCTTGTCATTCAGTTAGCCATACACAGGACAGGTATGCAGAAAGCTCCCGCCACCCCACTCAATCCTTACAAACTGTGAGCCAAAGCTTGTTATTTCTTTTTTCCCACAGCCATTGGAGAACAAGTTGCTGAAATATTCTAGTATTATTATTATTATTATTATTATTATTATTATTGCTTTTTTTAGCCGGAATTCACTGAAACTCAGTTACAGCATCTCTTAGGTGGGTGGCACTGCCATTCTAAGAGAACAACGGAGGTGTTCATGATGTGTTCCGGCACTTTTTTTCCTAGAAAAATAGCACTGGCTTTATTATTATTTTAAAGGTGGACATCCAGAATTTTCCAGAATTAGGGAGTAGGAAGGGTACCTCAACATGGGTCAAACTTTCTCAGTCACTCCCCTCTGTCACTTTCCTTCAAAACAAACATTCAGGAGTTTTCTGCCTGTGGAATAAATCGTCGACTATACATTTTGTTTCTGCGAATAGCATCTTGCCTTTCTTAAATTACAAAGAGCCATATCAGTCTGAGCACCCTAATCTTTTAAGGATTTTTGTTTAACTCTGATCCACTGCAAATCTCTTTTAACGGAAGGCAGGCATGCTGCATTTAAATTCCAGGATGTTCATATAAACAGCAGCTTATAAAACCTCGGTAGTTCTGCCTGCAGTGATAAGATATGGCAGATTGCAATTAGCATGCTGACAGCCACAAAGAGTGTTGCGCTTCCATACTGTTCCACAAGGGTCATTACACTTATCTCATCCCTCCCAGTTGGCACAAATAGGAGTGATGTGCCTCACTATTGCAGTAAGGAGGTACAAAAGCCACCAATAGAAATTGTCACTGAGGCAGAGGCATACTAACCACTTTAATGGTGTGATGTGCAGTGCATGGGAAAGGCCAGGTCCAAGAGAAGGAAACAGGTCAGCAGTTAGAAGAGAAAAAAATGCTACCATAACATCCACAGTGTCCACAGATTCTCACTGTTAGACAGCAAGTACCTTAATGAATGTTTCCATATTGCCGTTAAAGAGTTTATGATTATAGACTGAGAGAGGCCTAGGTCTCCTCATTTTCTGTGGCTTAGGGGGAAGACATGGGGGCCTGAGAAAAATGGAACAAAAGAGACCAACAAAACATCAACTTGAATACAATGGCAGGGAAAGATTTCAAAGACTGCAAATAAAAAAGAGCTAGAAGGGGAAAGGTCACTGTGAGGACGAGTGCATTGGCTCCAACCATATTGTGTGACCATTACCACCTTGATATATTCCTCATATATCTGTCATTTTAAATATCAACGTGGGGAACCTAGGACATGGACTCACCTGCATCTCATGGGTACATTGCCAACTCTCCACTCCAAAAGAAGAGGGGAGGATACAGGGCAAAAGAGAGCCAAGAAGCAACAATGGGTATGGAGACAGACAGGACAAGGAAGTGGGGGAAGTAGAGACACAGGAGCTTGTCCATATTTTTATGGATAACCTATAGTAAAACTCACTTGGGACTGTAGGTTGAGGTCAGCAATTGGCAAATGCTTTCTGCACTGAAAGATGTTGTACTAGATCACCCTTCCCTTCCCTTCCCTTCCAACTCTACAATTCTATTATTCTATGTGTGCCCCAGTTTCTAGAGACCCAGGCCTTTGTCAACTTGTCTTTTAATGTAGCATCTTTCATTTCCAAAGGATCATCATCAGTTTTGCACACAGAATTTATTTATTACCCCTGCTGGCTGGGACTGCTGGGAGTCCAGCAACATGTGGCCCTTCAGATGTTCAGCAGTCCCAGACAGCATGGCCAATGGGTAAATATGATGTTAGGTGTAATCCAACAGTATCTGGAGGGCCACAGATATCTCCCTTCTGAACACAGTATGGCTGGCTTTTCCTTTTCAACACTTCCCTGGGGGGGAAACCACTGGCATGGCCTAGCAATCCATTGCATAAAACAAACTGCTGACCTGGCAGGGACACACTCCTTACTCCCAGTGTAACTCTGGAAGCATTCAGTAAGCTTTGCCTAAGAGTGGGAAGAGTTGGCAGCCGCAGGCCCTAATACTCTGATTGAAAGACTTTACAGAAATTCTAACTATATAAACCTGTGGGAAGGCACTGGAACAATAATAGCAATGGACAGGCCTCTTTGGAGATAGAGGCCACAAGCAAGGTGGAAAAGAACCGCTTTTGACAGCTGGAGAAGATGGAGCAAGGGTCTGCATGGGTGCTGCCTCTATATGTGTGGAAAGAATACCCCTTGGAGAAAGATGGGGAAGCTGTGCATGTTCAGGTGTTTCATTGTGCCCTTAGTGCCCCTGAAGTTCAAATAGTTTGGATATTTTATCATGTATTTTTAAAACATAACCAACTCTAAGCAGGATAAAAACACTATGAGACAGAGTATACAGTTACGATTGCCAGGAATGCTGCAGTGCAGAAATAGATCTGTTCTTTTTGGGGTAAGTTCTGAATTTGGATTCAGTCCCACAGCCTACTACAGTTCTGGCATTTTAAGGTATCGTGCAAATTCTGCCCCATACGTGCCATTGTTATCCCTGGCTATAAAAAGACAGTCTCACTGAGAGAATATAAAGCTCTTTACGGTAGCTTGGAAATTAAAATTCATTTGCAGCCGATTAGAAAGGCTGTTTTTCTCACAGTCTGCACTGACCAGCATGATATGCTACCCAGTATTTCACATGCTTGGCTGGAAAAAGAGCTTCTCATGCACAGGGGGCTACACTCTAACAGCCATCGATGCTAGCATTTGCAAAATTGTTTTCTCAATTTCTTCACTAGTACTGCAGTTTATTAAACACCAAGGCAGTGCTATATTTTAAAAAATGAGTTTGACAGCCCAGCTGTCCTGTATATCAGAGTCCTATATCCTACTGTTATACATCATGACAAAACTCTTGCAGCTGAGCTGAAAAGCAATTGCTGCATTTCTTTGGGAGTTCTTCAATCAATGGAGAAAACCTCCCTCTCCAACCTCTACCTTCTTCCTCCTCAGCTGAAAGCATGCAACCATTTTAATGATTCTTCAAGACTGCGCCAAAATGACCGGCTTCAGCCCTGCAGGGTGTTATGCTGTGCACACTTAAGAAAGCTGAAGTGTGAGCAGAAGCTGACTTTTGGTGCAAGGTTAAAAATCTGTGCTCTGTGCAGCCCCTTGAGCAAAGTGAATTTCAGATGTTCAGAGCTTGTTCTTCTACAGAAACAGACCCAACGTCACTCAGGTCACAGAATGACACATTCTTTTATGAAGAGGGCATCTGAAAAGCTAACCATTGAACCTAGCAGGTAAATATTTGGGGCAAAACCTCCTTTCCTCCACTGAAGCTTTTAAATCAGGGGAAAAAAACCTTTAGGGGACACAGATGTCATGGCTCCCAACAGACCTGACAATAGCTTGTAACAATTGCAGCAATTACTCAGTTCTCTTTCTTTTGGAACCACACTGGTAGCAATGGAGCCTGGCAGGAAACAAGAACGGTTGCAGCACTACCTGCCTGTTCCAATGCAGGTACCACTAATCTGGCCAGGAGGTAACAAGAGCAAAACAGTGCCTGTGTGGGACCGTCAAGAATCATCAGCGCTACCAGATTCTACAGCATCTCTCAAGGATCCTTGAAAACTAGAGCACTGGCGTGTGGGTGGGGGCACTAGGGATCTCTTGACAAACCAGTATCAGCTCAGTTAAAAACACCACCGCAACCCCCAGATGCCCTTATAGGTAATTACAACAATTAAGTCAGTTTAAAACTGAGGGAAGTGTGTAATGTAAAAATTCTTGGAGTGGGAAAGGATTATTGCAGTCACAGGGGAGAGTGTGGCAGGGGGAGAGACAGAGAGAGGAGTAAGTGAATTGAGATTATAGGATGGTGAGGGGAGGGGATGAAAGACAGGGCAGCACACAGGGACAGTGCATTTCAATCCTCCCAATCTTGTTGTTTTTTTGTAAATGCTCCTTACACTAAATAACTTTGGCCAACCTTGTCATACAAAACACGCACACTTCTAAATATATGTATTTCACCCTGTTACACAATATGTGTCTCTCCCTTCATCTCTCCCATTCAATCCTTCCCCAAGTGGCTTTTCATCGCCACTGCCTGCTGCTGCTGAATGATCTTTTCATTGCTTAACTGAATCAGGTTATGCTCTCTTGCCAATTTCTGTCAGCGGCTCTCCTTTTCTCGGTTTCCTAGACTCTGCTTATCCTTCGGAAGTGACTTCTTTTCCTTCAAACGCCCTTAGATTTTTCCTCACTCTCCCTTACCACAATTATCCAATATTTACTTTTATTCTCAATACCTATCCATCCCTATTTTTTTGTTACAGAGAAGGGATCATTTAGGAGACACTCCATGCCAAAAGGTAAGAGGAGATCAATCCTAGAGCTGGATGGATTGATGGATATTCTGCCCCTGAATGAATATTGGCAAGCAAGGGAGGTCCTGGCATTTAGGCCAAGATGGCTGGTCAGTGTCATAAACAGACTAGAAATAAGCTCCAATATATCCATGGAGACACTGCAATGCACTGAGCTGACACAGCATTCCTCATGATTTCAGAGCCAGTCAGCTAAAAATTACACTGCAGGAAAAACAAGGGCCTGTTTGTCATATTTCTAATTAATCCATTTAGGGAATGCAGATAAGAGGAGGCCCCTGGAGCAGGGTGTTGCCCCTCCACAGCACAATGGCTAAAGGATTCCACCCCACCACACAAAAATCTGTTTACTGCAGATGCATTTTAAACCCAAGCAAATTTATCTTGCAGTAGCAATACCAACTAGTCTCCAGAATGCAATATTAAATTTACATATACGGTTTCCACGTACCTGGTTGTGCCGCATTCAGCTCTTTCACCTGGGGTGGGGAAGAAATCACACATTATTTCCATCCTTGTTTACATAATATAAAACGTCACAGCTATTTGGTATTTTTTTAAAAAATTGGGGGCAGGGGGAACTGTTTTAACGTTAATCAACAAGTTAACTGCTCATATATGGCAAGTGAGAAATTGCAAGGGTCTGAAGACATTACATTTTACTCATAAAACCTCAGTTTACTATTAATTTACATATTAGGGAGTGTATCCAACTAAGTTCTACTCAGGGTTGACCTACAGAAATTAATAAACTTAAATTGGTCTTCTCCATTAATTCCATTTCTACTCTGAGCAGGGAATAGTGTTCAATACAATCCCTTGGCTGCCGAAAGCCATCTTACAAGTCAAGAACCATGTTGACTTGAGAGCATCTCTACACTTCCCTACTCCAATCAATTATCTCAGGATGATGCTCAGAGGCATTCGGAGCTTGTTTCTTTCATGAATCATAATCTCAGACGTCAGCCTCAGCATTGCTCCTTGCATCTTTCCAATAGTGAGATTCAGATGCAGGGAGGATCATCTTTGTGGCTGCATAGAATCACAGAATTGCAGAGTTTGAATGGGCCACAAAGGTTATCTAGTCCACAATATTTTGTCCAATGTGGGGCTCGAACCCACATCCCTGAGGTTAAGAGCCTCATGCTCTACCAACTGTGCTACCCAACTGCTGAAGACCTACTGTCTTCTAAAGCCATACAATAACTCTAGCTAGCTGGAGTTAAGGGGCCAGCTGGGGATACAGCTGGTGAGGAGAGCAAATCTTTTAGCTGCATCTCTGGCTTTAGCATTTTGATTAGTATTATCTTCTCTCTTATAGAGGCGTTTTCTGCCTTGAGCCTTCAGGGATGATGTTTGTTAAGAGCTTAAATAAATTATTAAAAGATCCAGGCAGCTAGCATAAATCGAACAGCTCTACTGTCAATGAAGTTTAGTCAATCTGCACCAGATAAAAGATCTGGGCCTCAATAGCTCTTATTTTTAGCAGTTAAAAGAGCGGGGGATAAGGGGTGGGAGGAGGGAGATAGGGATGAGTACTGATAGGGACCACTATCCTTAGGAATCATGCAGAAGACTATCCCACCACCTCACTGAGGATATGCTAACAGCATGATAATACAGGGCAGTATTTAGCAGACCAGCTTTTTCCTACAAGATAACTGCCCATTTGACTTTAACCAGACAGACTCCCATGTTTGCTGTCTTTGCCCCTTCAAAGTATTTACAACATTTGGGTTTGACAGAAGGTGGCATGCCACCGCATACTGTTAAAGTGTATGCCATTCCATTTATAACTCTGTAAACAGATTCCTCATTTTCTTTGTGGAATTTCATTTGTTTTTGTTTCAGGACCAAAACTGCCTTAAAAAAAAAAAGTTGTATTCTCCCTCTCTTAATCAATCTACAAAAGAAACATTTTTGGATGCAGCTCATTTCTGGTTTTGCAATCATGTGCCCAAAGGGTCAACCTTAAAAGACTTGCGAGTTCTCTGTGTACACTTCCACTGGCAACATGAATTATCAAGAGGTGATTGTAGATAATAGTGAAAATAAGAAAACAGATGAAGTTGCCTTTGGACCACTGGCTCATCCAGCCTGATGTTCCTCCTCTAAATGCCCTAGCTAACCTGGCATCCTAAGCACAAGGTGATAGTTGACTACATTGCTCATGAAGAACATGTTGTTCGAAATGTGATGGGCTATTTCTTCCTCTTAAAAATAAATAATAAACCTCCAGTGTCACTTCAGATTGGATCTCCTGTTGTATTTATTATTTTCAGAAGCTGCCTCTACTTTTTAAAACATCTTTTTTAGCATTTAAAGTGTTGGACTAGGACATGGGAGACCAGGGTTCAAATCCCTACTTGGCCGTGAAGCTCACCTGGATATGACCTTGGACCAGTCACTGCCCCTCACCTAGGCCTACCTCATAGAGTTGATGTGAGAATTAAATTAGGAGGGGGGAAATCATGTATGCCACCTTGAGCTCATTGGAGGAAAATAAATGCAATAAATAATTTTTTATGTTTAAATTGAAGGAGCAAAGAAATCTATTAAACAGTGGAAAGAATTTTCAGAATAAAGGATAATCAGGCAATGAAACATTTTTCCATGTGAAGTTGCGGACAGGCTTCAAGATTGTTGAAAGACCTTTTGTGAGGCACCTGAAAGGGATGCTTGTGGTGACAGTGCCAAAAATAATCAACTACTCTGCCTTTTATCCTTATATGACTCATGGCTTTTGATTTTGAACTTCCAGGTCAGATAGTGAGTGAAGGCAGATAAAGGGAATTCAGAAAGACATGACGCAATTACTGGGTGAAACCATGTAAGAATACTGCAATTTCTGATAAACTAATTAACAAATAAGCTAAAGTGCACAAAAGTGCAGCCCTAAAGCCTAGCTACAGCTTCACCTGGAAAGAAGGTATCATTTGTTATCTGCCCAAATAGAATATCCAAGATTGTGTTGGGAAACTGGTCAAGAGAGTAACGGTATGAGAGTTAAAGGAGCTGGGCCAAATCAAAGTCAGATGAAGGATCTTCATAAAAGAGAAAAGAGGAGCTCAGGTTAAAACTAGAGGTGACAGCATAGGCTCAAGAGAGCGAGGGGCCTGGAAAAGCCACAAGCTGGCCCCGGAAGTACCGTATTTTTCGCCCTATAGGACGCACTTTTTCCCCTCCAAAAATGAAGGGGAAATGTGTGTGCTTCCTATGGGGCGAATGCAGGCTTTCGCTGAAGCCTGGAGAGCGAGAGGGGTCGGTGCGCACCGACCCCTCTCGCTCTCCAGGCTTCAGGAAGCTATCCTCCAAACCAGGTCGGGGAACAGTGCCAGTGCCAGCCCCACAAGCTCGGGGGACAGCGGGGAGGCGCAGTGCCTCCATCCCGCTGTTCCCCGACCTGGTTTGGAGGCTGGCGCTGGGGAGCACGCTTCTCCCCACCGCCAGCCCCACAAGCTTGGGGGACAGATATCCGCAAGCCTGGGGAGACCGGCGTGACTTCCCGCCGGGCTCCCTAGGCTTGCAGATAGTAGCCTGTTCTGGGGGCTGGGGTTGGGGGAAGCTTGGGCATCCCCCACCCCAGCCCCACGCCTGGGGGGAAAATAATTTCCCCCCCCCAAAAAAACTAGGTGCGTCCTATGGGCCGGTGCCTCCTATGAGGCGAAAAATACGGTAAGTTTGTGTGTGTGTGTGTGTGTGTATAAATAAAGGTGTGAGTCATGAAAAACTGGTCCAGCATCCTGGTTAGCACAGGCAGCTGACCATCATACTAATGATGCAGCTCTTGGTAAATAAATAAGAATGCCTGGAGCCTTAAGCTGGCCTGTCTTGCTCTTGAGAACTGCTGAAGAATTTTTGCTAACTAGAAAGCTGACTAATAAAACATCCAATCACATCATGCGTTGATTGATAGTGTTGTCTTAGCACTGTGAAAACCTTAGAGGCTTGTTGTCTGAACTAAGAGGAGAGTCCATATGGGTCAGGCTTCAACTAACTGCTAGCTCCGCCCTGTCTCATATGTTAAAAAGCTTGAATTTGGAATCAGCTGCTCTCAGATAAGCCTGGCAGCATGCAGTGATTGATTATGCCTAATGAGACCTACTCCAATTTTAATAATGAAACACAGACCAATCCACAGAAGGGGGTATAAAGAAATAGCCATTGTTCTAATAAGGTTGCATATGCTGGTAGGTTTACCAGCTCTGTGGCAGAGAGAAATTTCTAAGACAGAAGAGAAAGTATTGACACAATTTTTAAAAACACTTTAAAGAACTGTGTATCAAATGCTGTCTCTTATGATGACTCAGGTCTTAAAATCATATTAACTTGGGAGAGGCAAATATCTATGGGATTAAAGCCAGCAAAATCCAATTAAGCTTTTATATGTTTATATCTGTGTTACAAGGGCTGCAGTATTAAAAGTAGATCAGAGGCAACTGATTCCAAACTTTAAGAAGTACATTCACTCCTCGTGTATGACAGCAAAATATAGCAATAAATCATCAGAAGCTTCTGCAAACTGGGCATCTCTAAAATGAGAAATAGTCCCTTGTTCACCAAGCACAACTTTTAAAAAAGTCTCATGGGCTCCAGTTCAGCTCAGGTTCCAATTTATATTCAGGATAGGACATAAATCATGCATTTAACCTTAGATACCTATTTGAGTTAAGGCAACCACTCTTCTTGAAGTATTTTTAAGGGCACACTTGTGCAAAGTAGAGACTTTTTGAGGAGATGGCATTGTTGAGGGGGGACAGCATACATATCAGCCTCACAGATCCAGTGGTAGGAAATGACAGCTGTATTTTCTTCTAAAGGTAAAAGGTAAAGGTAACCCTGACCATTAGGTCCAGTTGTGACCGACTCTGGGGTTGCGGCGCTCATCTCGCTTTATCGGCCGAGGGAGCCGGTGTACAGCTTCCGAGTCATGTGGCCAGCATGACTAAGCCACTTCTGGCGAACCAGAGCAGCACACAGAAACACCATTTACCTTACCTATTTATCTACTTGCACTTTGAGGTGCTTTCGAACTGCTAGGTTGGCAGAAGCAGGGACCGAGCAATGGGAGCTCACCCCGTCGCGAGGATTCGAACCGCCGACCTTCTGATCGGTAAGTCCTAGGCTCTGTGGTTTAACCCACAGCGCCACCCACGTCCTATATTTTCTTGTACTAAGCATTAATAAAACAAAAGGGTCATGCAGCAGCTTACAAATTTATAAGGGGGTAAGCTTTTGTGGGTTTCTAAGAGTCTTCTTCATCAACATTTGGGTGAGGACAGGAGTTAAAGCATGGGCTGCTAATGCAGTTTCTGTGATCCCACAGAGACCTTCCCTAGTAGGTCTGAAAGCAGCATTCTTCTGAAACCATGTGGCGCTCATGTCAGTTTCTTTGGTTTGCAAATGGGACTGCCCACAGTCCCTTTAAAGGTTGACAAACCTGACTTAAAAGCTCAGTCCCAAAGAGCTGAAAGCAACATGCTCAGGCCAGAAAATGGCAGACCTATTCCCAAGTGAACAATCTCAATAGCAAACCAGAAGGAGACTAAATTGTAGCCTACAGCATCCCTTTAAAAGTTGATTAAAACGTTCATTAGGCATTCCTTTTGGCATCAAGGACAATAATTATCACCAGAGGAGAGAGGAAAGGGCAGCAAAGTGATCCACAGGCAGGCGCAAACCATCAGCTCCACTATGTTGATAGATATGGAAAGTCTGGCCTACTTACACATGCCTTGAAACAGGCCAATAATTTCCCAAACTCTGCTGTCAGGTAAAAAGATGAATGCCTCTCACACATGAGACTATGCACAGCTGTACTGATAGCCTACGTTCCTCCCTTGCCTGCAGGACCTTCACACAACAAGCCAACTGAGGCCAAATGATTTGAGGCAAGGTACTTCAAATCACTAGTAGCAAAATACCGGTACCTATCCTGGTAGAGAGGACCCAGCGAAATTTGGCTCAAGTTAAGTTATAAGAATTCCCCCTAGATAAAAAAATCCTCAGCTGTGAAAAACACAATGCCTTTTGTTTTAATTCCACAGTTCAACATGACAGCTATCAAAAGAAGAATGCCACAAATCACCCCATCCACTGCACATATAGAGTATGCAAAATATTGAAATGACCATCTTATTTTTTTTATTGCCATTCAGTTATGATGCTGGAGGATATTTTGGAAAACTTTGTTCCAGATTATGGCTTTAAGCACCAATGCTATCATTTCACTACTTTGGGCTTTTTGGGTTTCAAAAACAAAAACTTACAAAGATTCTGAGGTAGGGGTAGGGGGAATCCCAGTCCATTCACCTTGATAGTATTTGCAAACACAAAAATCCTTTATCCAAATCATTTATTTGCCAAATGAAATGGATAATTGTTAACAAGAACACAGCTACGGGGGCTTGGTGTTTTCATTTTTCTTTTTCACTAAACAAAGAGCAAGCAAAGCAGGGATAATGGGACTCATCCCTAATGCTGAGAGGCCTGCCTTACGCCCTGAGGAACCAAATCAACGCAATGGGGCGTTCAAACGCCACTCTCAGCCAAAATTAAAAGTGAAAGGAGCAAAGATTTTCTGCCCCTCTTCTATTAAGCACGACAGAATCACTAATCACAAATGCTGACATAAGAAAGAAAACAATAGCAAGGGAGATTTAAGAAGTCTAAGATCCAATTCTAAATCCTGTTGTGATTTAAAATGCAATCTTTTTGTTTAGGCTCAGTTGAACTTACCTTCTCCCAGAGTCTGCTTCAGTAAGTCGTGTTTCGCCTGCAGCTTGGTAATAAGGTTGCTGCCATTCAAATACTCTTTAAATTTCTGAAGGGAGGAAACAAAAACAAAAACACTGCACACACACACAAAAGCATAGTGGGCAAAAAATATTAGCAAAATAAACTTTGAGGCATACATTTATTTCCCTGCGGTGCTGTTGAGAGTACGTTTCTGGAATGAAAGGATGTGTTGTGTGCCTTAATGAACCAGACTTCAGTTGTACATACAAAGATGGACCAAGGATTCAGTTGTCATTTGGGCTTTTTCTTTTTCCACAATTTCAGTATCAGTCCTGTTGATCTTATTAAGCCAGAAATCTTTGTGTTGAGCCATGTGCTTGGGGTTAAGGCCTCAGATCACAAGAAGCTCAAAGACAGCAGTTCAAAGAAAGCTTTCTTTTGTCCAGCTTCTGGGAATGGCCTCAATAAGTAAAGAAATTTTGTGGGGGGTGGCAGTGGGGTTCCTACAGAAAGGGTTCAGCTTTCATGCAAAGAGTGATAAAGCCAAGACGGATTCTCACTGCATGAGGTCTGAGGGCTTGGCTGATCAGAAGCTTCTGCTGCGAGGATGGATTTCTTCTGAGTACGACTTTTATTTTGAGATTGCCTCATACCAAGTAATAGTGTCCTAGAGGCAAGTATCGTATTTTTCGCCCTATAGGATGCACTTTTTCCCCTCCAAAAATGAAGGGGAAATCTGTGTGCGTCCTATGGGGTGAATACAGGCTTTCGCTGAAGCTTGGAGAGCGAGAGGGGTCGGTGTGCACCGACCCCTCTCGCTCTCCAGGCTTCAGGAAGCTATCAGCAAGCCTAGGGAGCCCGCGGGAGTTCCGCAGGGCTCCCTAGGCTGCGGATAGCAGCCTGCTGCCTTGCGCGCGGAGCGCCCTGAAGCAGAGCGCCCCTCGCACCGGGCAGATATCGGCCAGCCCCACAAGCTCGGGGGACAGCGGGGAGGCGCAGCGCCGCCATCCCGCTGTTCTTCGACCTGGTTTGGAGGCTGGCGCTGGGCAGAAGCGCGCTTCTCCGCAGCACCACCCCCACAAGCTCGGGGGACAGCGGGGAGGCAGAACGCCGCCATACCGCTGTTCCCTGACCTGGTTTTGGGGGGGAAATATAGGGGGGAATTTCCTTTATTTCCCCCCCAAAAAACTAGGTGCGTCCTATGGGACAGAGAATCCTATGGGACGAAAAATACAGTAACTTCACAGATGCCAAGAGAAGAGGAGGAAGATATGGGGCTGGAGGAAAGAAACAGGAAGTGGAAGATTCAAGAACTTAACACAAAACGCATCGTTGAAATTTCAGGATGCAAATCTCAGAAATCACCGAGTTTAAGAAGTAACATTTGTTAAATGTTACTTAAATGGAGTAGACTAGATAGTATATCAGGATTCCCTGGTTCAAATCTCACCGCTTGACACTCAGCTATGCAGCTGCAAATAAAACGTTTTAAGTGTGTTCTAAAGCGCATTATACAAATGTGACACTAGATGGCGATGGTGAGCTACGGCAAATTCAATATATTTTTCCCCAAACGTTTCTTGAAAAACCATTTTCACAACTTTTTTTTATATGTGCCTATATGTGCCTACTGCGACGGAACAGTAAAGTTTTAAACAATCAAATCTTAGTTTAAAAACAAGCTGTACTTGGAACTGGACCAGTAAGTTGGATTCAAGGGTTAGAGGCCAGCTTGTGCAACCCCTTCTTAGCTTCTCCTCCTCCTTCCCCTGCTGCCCCCTATACCCACAAAGCACATCCAAAGGATCAGGCCCTCTAAAGAGCAAGAAATGGAAGACTGATCTTGTGCCAGTGGAATTCCTGCTGGAGCAAGAGTTCTCTGCCTGACTTCAAACAAAGCCCCCAAGCCTTTGTATTGTAATAATGTAAGGCACGGCCTCCACTGTTTGGAGAGCTGATGAGACTACAGGGAGAAAGAGGGGGAAAGAAAGAACGGTTGCACAACTAGCCTTCCATGTGTGTAACTGCTGGATACTACCCATTGCTAAATGGGATGTCTTTTTGGGGGGGGAGTGATATTTATATCACATGGCACAATTCTTGTGTTCGTTTAACCATAAAAAAAATGAACTGATATGTGCTTCCTATACAGTTCCGCTTTGGCTTAACAGGACTTGCACAGAATAAGTTCTGTGCAAGTTTTACAGAAGACTGTAAAAAGTTTGTGAGGAAATTTTAATAACTCTCAGGGTACCATGGATCTCTAGTTCTAGGCTGGAGAAACTGGGCAGGACAGGGCCAGAAGAGTTTACATTGTTCTCCCATATGAACTATAGCAGATAGTCACTGTAGAAACTGAGGAAGGGTTTGACTTTATTTTTGTAGGACAAACATTTTTCCTATCCATCTATCTATCTATCTATCTATCTATCTATCTATCTATCTATCTATCTATCTATCATCTATCATCTATCTATCTTCCCTGATGTGAATTAAGGGATGATTAAACATTTTTCTTGATGCTCAGACTCCTAATCTTCAAAGCTCACAACTAAGTTTTGAAAGCATGCGGTTTAAAAGTTATTTTCAGTTGCTTTATTTTCTTAAATCTTCTTCGCAGCCATGGGGTCTAGACACATACCTAAAATTTGAAAATAAGTAAGAACTGACATTTTATTTTATTTAAAAAAAAACCAAAATTCTGACAGTCCCATTGTAAAAGAGCTTCCAAGATGAGGTGAAAGGCTGATGAAATGGTACAACATTGCTATAGAGGGGGAAATGAGGGACTCTGTGCTTGAATGGCAAACTAGGGAGTAGTTGGTCTTTAAAACATCTTGTCTTAAAACGTTTTTTAAAAAATAGTCCTAAAGGGATAGTGGTTCAGGGAATCCTGGTTCTCTTGTTTCTCCCAGCGAGGTCAGAGATACCTTTCTATAGATGAGCCATACATTAGTGCAACCACTCTACGTGGCTCCATATGGTGGGCTTCTTATTCCTTTCTGGCCATCAGCCAAGCCCACTCCATGCACAGCACATCTAAACGGCCTACTTAAACATTTCCAAGTTTTCAAACAAGCTTCCTACATAACACCAAGAGCTACTGTGAATGTATAAGAACAGACAAACTGGTTTACTGCATTCTTCCATCTACAAATAAAGACCAGGACAGGCTATAGGTGAAAGTTGAACTCTGATTTACCGAAGTTGGAAAAGAGCGAGGGGCTGGCTTGTCTGGTTTTGTCACCTCAGTCCTTGAATACTCCCCTCCTCCAGCCATTTCTACAGTGCAGGAGTTCCTTATAGAAGCGCTGCTTGTGTCGTCATGTGAAAGTCACTCCTCCTCCAGATGAGACACAAACATCGGTGATTCTGACAATTTCTGTTTCTCTCAGTTTCTCATCCCCCGCCCCCAATCTTAAAATCCGTTAGTTCTCCACATCTCCACACCAGTTTGTGGTTTTATAAAAAGTCCTCATGAAAATCCATCAGCATTTTAATACATTTCCCCCTATTATATGATTTTTTTTGTATGTAATGTTGCCCAATATACACATTTTTGCAAAGCAATTTCCCCTATTAAAATCCATTTTAATGTTCTTTTTGTCAGAATATGGATTTTTACATAAACTTCACCCAAGTCTATGCATTTTTGTACACATTACTTGGCTGGAGAAATGCAATGCGAAATCTGGAGCAGTGAAATTTTGGAGGAGGGCTATGTTCTGGTCAACATAGTATTTCAGAAAGTACAAATTAGGTAGGTTCATCTTTGAATGAGAACTGAATTGATGACTCCCTCATCCCTCGACTCCCTACTGCCTTTCTAAGAGCTAGTCATGTGACTGTGTATGTGGGGAATTGAGAGGTATATCTATTGAAATGCCAGCACACTCTATTGTCACAAAAATGTGACGTCCCTACAGTTAGAATGGGAAGGGGAGGGGAAGCTACTGCTCTGTAAGAGCCAGCCTTTTATTAGCAGTATATAGTTTATACCCGCCTTTTCCCCTGACAGGGGATAAGCCTTCTTATCTACTGCTTTTTTACCACACTGTGCTCAATATAGACATAAGATTATCCTCACAGTAAAATAGAACATTTCAGTTTCTTGTTGGTTGGCTCTCCTCTTGGCAATGTTTATTTTACTCATGTAAGTCTCTGAAGCAGCTGATTTGACCGACTCAGTGGAGCGACTATGCTGGAAGGCATCTGAGACATCAAAATCTTCCACTGTCAGCATGTCTTGCAATGTCTGCATAGTAGCATCCAATGTTTTTCGCACCTGCAGAAATTAAAGGCACAGGCGATTACGAGACAAAGTGAATTGCTGTGACACAGTTAGGTCACAGTCAGTACATGATCTTCAACACACCAAGCTAGTCTTATTTTTTGAAATTGAAAGATTTCCTAGGGAGGAAAAGATAATATAGGGTCCCCGGGATTAGATGCTTTTGTGTATGAATGAGCAATTTGTTCTGTACCTGAAACCACATTAGAAATGATTTTTTTAAGAGATTTCTAGATGCCAATGACAATGACAATAGCACCCAACCAGGAAGCACTACAGGACACAGCACTATGAAGTTGTTACAGGAGTTTATAGCTACAGTGCTATAATGATAACATAACAGCTCCGCACCCCACCCATATCATCCTAGTCTGTATAAACTAGCAGGAACTGGTTTGGTGGTGTCCACCATCACCCAACCCACTGTGTGCCATCCACCTTCAGGTGGCAGCTATAAAGAGCCTCTTTGTGACGTGCCCCATCTATAGTAGAGATTTGGTGCTTTCAAACAATGTAGCAAAACAAGTATTACAAAGCAAGCCATTGTGCCTGTTTCCTATCCGGAGTCAAAGACCTGGCATGGTTTTATTGTGCTCTTCTGGTTAAATATATCATTCATATAACAGGGTGCAGGATGACCACAAGGATGATCAGACAATATTTATAATATACTCAAATATACTCAAAGTATTTATGTTGTTGGAGTGCTTCATGCAGGGGCAAGACCCTGAAGCACCAAAACCCACTACCTCCTTTTACTATTTCAGGCACCCCACCACCCACTTATACACGATTGGACTTGTGTGTGGCGCCCAGTACAAACCTGGTCTGCGTTCTCCAAGGGATCACAAGCCCTTGGATTGAAAAAAAGTATGCTTGTCCAATACAGTTTAATTCTTTAGCCATCTCTGTTAGTTTAAAAGTCACCTTGCATAGAATTATTCGCATAAATGAATCAATAAAGCTTATTTACTTAAGGATTAAAGACAATTCCAGCTCTCACCTCTTCGTTTTCTATTTTGAGTGTGGCAAGTCTAGACTGCAGCTGGTGATATCGCATGAGCAACTCTGTCTGAACTGGCTGCTGGGCGCTCACTTGACATACCTGAAGGGACAACAGATAAGACCATGCAAATTCAAGAAGGATCAGAATATTGACAGGTATCAAAGAGCTAACACAACGAAGAATGCACATCCTCATGATAAAAATGTCCAAAAACTTTTGACTGATGGGTATTAAAAACAAAAGACAGAGTACAGTGGTACCTTGGGTTACAAACGCTTCAGGTTACAAACACTTCGGGTTACAAACTCCACTAACCCGGAAGTAGTACCTCAGGTTGCGAACTTTGCCCCAGGATGAGAACGGAAATCGCATGCTGGCAGCACGGTGGCAGCGGGAGGCCCCATTAGAGAAAGCGCTCCTCAGGTTAAGAACAGTTTGGGGTTAAGAATGGACCTCCAGAACAAATTAAGTTCGTAACCTGAGGTACCACTGTATTTAATTTTTAACTAGTAGTATAATCCTTCTATCAGGCTTGAAATATAACCTCACTCAGACACAGAATACTGAGCATAGTTGTTATTTATGGCAACGCAGCAAATCTGCTCTATTGTTACAAAATCTATTTGTTTATAGTGTTGGATTATAAAATAAATTTCTCAAAGCATGGATCTGACTTAATTGCTGCTTAAAAGGCCTAAATATTAGTAACTCCTTAATGCATTATGTATGTAGTACCTACGGCAACTCCCACTATCAGCACCGGAGTGAGCAAAGTGTTACGTCTGAAGGGAAGCTGGAAGCATACTGCAATATGTCACACTGAAAGCATTTTCTACCATGGTGATAGCATTACCTCATCCCCCATATGAGGCTGGTATTCAAACTTGAGTGGAGGACAGAAGACTTGGTTGCACATATCCATGACTGTATGCTTGTCACTCCGTGCATCCAGGTTGTCTACAGCATTCTCAATGATGTCCAGGCCCTCATGACGTGAGGTTTCTAGATTGTATTCAGCAGAGAGATATGTTCTGAACGTCCGTGCCAGGCTGGCATGGAATCCCAAGTCACAGCACTAAGGGAAAGGTAGATACAGTCATTTGCTTCAACTGCAGAAGCTAGTAATTTCTCCTATATTTTGGCATAATGGCCTTTTACCTGAAGAAAACCCAAATACAATATCTATTTCTTCTTCTTTATATTATTTATAGAGCACCTATATAAAATGAGGTGTTGTCCAGAAAACAAAGAGAAAGACACAGGCCCTGCCTTCAGGCTTACAAGACATGGCAAAAGGGCAGGTAAACTGTGGGGAATGGTAAAAGTATGGAATCAAGGAGACAATACAAACACTTACCGGTATATGGGTAAATAATAAAAATGAGTGTCCACTTTCTGGTATGAATCAATCCTACGAATATCACAACAGAGGTTTCGTGTAGAAGCGGCCTCCCAAAACTTTACCCTTTATCACTCATTGCTTGATCTAGGATTTCCCTTCACACATGCATTGATATATTTGATTAGCCACGTTTTAAATCAAAGAAATGACATCAGTTGATCATATATACATTATGCAGATTTTTGTGGAATTCCCATGAAAGTCTGCATAGAACTGTATCCTTAATGGACTTCAAAAATAATCCAGGAGTCAAAACAAATCCATATTATCATAAAAGCTTACTATAGTACAGAAGATGCCCCTGTTGCCACATCTCTTGTGACTGAGCAGCTTCTCATGCTTAATAAAATATTCCTGCATTATTCACCTTGGAGGGATATCTGAATTTTAATGGCTAACACAGAAACCTAATTTCTCCCTCCCATCCCAAATGCATAAACACAGGCAGTGTGTTGGCTTACACTCAAGCAGGTAAAGCCAATCCTTCCATAAGATGGATATGGAAATCTAGAGGTACTTCATTATTCATCATAGAGTGGCAAGTCTATCTACAGGCCATTATGGCTAAATGTTACCTCCAGGTTTGGACGGAGCATGTCCCCAAACTACCATTTTCTGACAAAGGCAAGGGTGCCACCTCCTTTCTGTTTGCTTGGTATTTACGGGAGTGTTGTGTGGGTAGAATGACTGATGGACACTCACTGGTGAAATGGAGAGGACGTGCAACTTTTAAACTATTTACCAACCTATCCATTAAATAGTGCTGTACTTTATACCCAGGCCAGTAGAACTGGGTCTGACACACTGCACTCAGCTCACCTACCCAAGACTCAGTAATGCACACCAAGTCTGCTCTCTTATCCAAGATGAAATCGTGGATAAGCAAGGACTTACAGCGAACTGACCTGGCATTGCAAAGCAACACCACCAGTCACAGAACACCTAATCTAGTTAATGTTGGGAGAGCTCTGTGCCCTAAATTGAAAGTGGGCACTCTACCTTCCATAGGACAATGTGGGACTAGGACTCAGAATGAAGAGGAAGGTCAGTTTGCCTATAAGAGCAGCAGTGGTGGCCAGAAGAGCAGGAAAAATATCCAGGAAGAAATGGTAGCAAAGTTGCAGCTGGAGATAACTGCTTTTTTAACTCCATCGGAGAAGGCAAGAGCTGGAAGAAATCTGCCTAGCTGTTATAGCTGCCTGCATTGCCCGCCAGAAGAGAATCTGTTCCCTGTACTGAGGTGCGCCTGATGCCATACATTCCCTGAGTATGGGGATGTGTGAATTTGCTCCAAGCTTGCCTACCATTTACCATTCAGCTGAAGGCAGTAGACAAGTCATCTTGTTGCAATAATCCCAGTTTTAGCATTAATACTTGAATCATGAAAGACAGAGCAATATAATTCCATGACCTTACATTGAATAATAAAAATGAGATGGTTGATGGAAACAAGAGAAAAGCAACACTTTGTTTTCCAAATATATGGCAGAAAGCTGCCAAGAGGGCATTTCCTGAGCTCTTGACTGTCCTCTGATCTCTTGTTATTTTCAATGCATGTTCACAAAAGGATTTTACAGCAGGATATTTTCTGCATTCCTAACTCAAAGTGAATATCAAAGCTCAGTTACTGCCATAAGCAACTCTAGCCAGAGACGACATCTCATCTTTACTGATGTGAAGAGACACCCCTCAATTCAAATTTAAATCATACCAAAGAGACGGAGTTCTCTAACTGTGTGCAAAAAGAAGCAGCTCATGCATGTGTGCATGCTCACACAGACACATACAATTCCCACTCTCAGGGCTGTGGTGTGAACTTCTAGAAGATTTCAAAAGACAGCAGAAGTCAAGCTTTCAACAAATAATTTATGACACAAGCAAAAATATAGTTGGTGTCCCTTGGCTTAACTATGAATTAGCCTCCATGAAGCCAGATTATCACCACTGCCTTGGAGGGGGTTCGACTAGATGACCCTTGGGACCCCTTCCAATTTTACAATGTTATGATCCAATGATCCACTCCAGGTTACCAAACATTGGGCTCCTTTTTGAAAATGAACCAAAGCACAGAGGTAGTAATTTTAGATATAAACTCATTCAATTCTACTAAATTTGAGAATTTTAATTCAGCCACTGCCTGCTCCCAAAGAGCAACATTGTGTTCCACTGCTCCCAAAATATGCTCAGGCCAGAACAGTGGCAAACTTTCAGGGGAAAGGAGTTCTATTGCATATGACAGAGCTCCAGGAACATGTCCTAACACAGCCTTTCCATACTAATTTAATGCACTGGAGCAAAGTTGTGGGTTGCAACAATTAACAAGGAAGGCGAAGGAAACATTTGAAAGGTCCAAGTCCTTTAGGAATTTGATAGGACTTTGTATTTTCTTATATAGCTATTGCAGAGTCTGGCATACTAGTGGAATTTACTCTCCGAGCGCCTCAGAAAATAAGATGCAACTAAGTGCACTAAGTGCATCCTCCAAACAAATGGTTTACATATGCTCGTAGAGTATATTCTAAAAGTACTGTTCAAAAATTATATCCAAATGTTTCTACAAAATATATTCAAATTACCACTGCTTTGGCCAAGCTGAGCAGCAATTTGACTGGAAATTTGTTGACTGCTATGTCTGAAATCTAGTACCTGAGGCTAAAAGGCTCAAACTATGATCTGTGTCTGAATCTGCAGCAGCAATAACAAAAGCAACTCAGGAAGGTGGCACAATAGTTCCAAGAGAAGCTGTGTTGCTCCTTGAAGCTCTCACAGTGCCACACTTTGGAAGAAGAAGAAGAAGAAGAAGAAGAAGAAGAAGAAGAAGAAGAAGAAGAAGAAGAAGAAGAAGAAGAAGAAGAGTAGTAGTAGTAGTAGTAGTAGTAGTAGTTGTTTGGATTTGATATCCCGCCTTTCACTCCCCTTCAGGAGTCTCAAAGTGGCTAACAATCTCCTTTCCCTTCCTCCCCCACAACAAACACTCTGTGAGGTGAGTGGGGCTGAGAGACTTCAGAGAAGTGTGACTAGCCCAAGGTCACCCAGCAGCTGCATGTGGAGGAGCAGAGACGCAAACCCGGTTCCCCAGATTACGAGACTACTACTCTTAACCACTACACCACACTGGCTGTGGTGTAGGCAAGCTCTCCTTCCACCTTTCTCAGTCCTTAAGACTCCTAACAGATGCCAGCATATTGTCCAAGGTTTCATCAAGAAGTTCTGAACAGCACCTCGCAATTTTTGGGGTGGAGGAGTCCCATCCCACTCCAATCTAACAGGTGACCAGCTCTGTTCAAGCCTCCCTATAATAACAAACAACTAATAGGCAAGGCATGGGTTTCCTAGAGCTCACTGATATACAAGTGCCCCCAGTTCCCTGGGTAAAAAGAGTTACTCTAGAGTTCAAAATTGGCATAGGAAACATCAGGACTACTTCAGTCCAAGTATCAGAAAGACTGAAGTCTTAGAAAATCCACATTACCGCCTTGGTCATAAGCATTTAACAGGCTCCATCATTTTATGGTGGGTCTCTTGAGTGTGAGTTTAGCACAATCCAGTTCAGGTACAGGGTACAGGGAACTAGCACCCTAGTGTGGTTCTTAATGTCAGGCAACTTAGCAGAATCTATAAGAATAATCTATCATTGCTTAAAAGCATAGGAAGCGGCTACGGACCAGATCGGTTATCACTCTAGTATGAAAAATGAGATCTCACTGTGACAGCCAAACTAGACATCACCACCACCACCATCATTTTATTTGTATGTCAGCTTTCTGTAGTTAAAACCATGCCCAAGGTGACTTACAATATGATTTACATAATCACAAACATAACAAAGGTAGTCATAAATAAAACACATCAAAAAGTACATAACCAAACAACCATTTCCACATAAATCATAAAAAAGCTAAAATGAAGACACAAACCCCTAAACAATACCCCAACCTGACAGCCTGTTCAGCAGCCTCAATTTTTATAGCTGGAGTCAGTCAGGGTCCCACCTCCCCAGGCCAGGTGAGAAAAGGCCTGCAAGACAAGGAGCAGGTCTTCCAGGACTCACAGCCAAGATGATACCTAGTCATATGATCACTGTTGAGAACCAATCAGAAGGAAAGAATGTGAGGCATTGCATATATCTTCCCTGCTATAGTGATTCCCCCTCTTCCAACAGGAACGAACCACAAAAGTCTCACAAAGAGAAGAGGTCCTGGAAACAGTGGTCATCACTCTAGACTTGCTGTTGATAGGCACAAATCAAGGTGGATGCTACTTCCTCAGGCTGTCCACAGCTGAGTTTCCCAGGGGGTCCCTTCCAGTCCTCTCCTCCTCCAGCTTTTCCAGACATGATGTGGGAGATCCAGGGTCAGGCTCTCCTACATTTCATATACAGTGTTAATTGCAGCCACAGGGGGAAGGTGGAGTCAGATGAAGGTACTGGATGAGGATGCTTATCAGCGCTCCTATGCCTGTTTCTCAATTAACACACACATCGCACATAGCAATTTAGGGACAGTGGCTGAATTAGGAAAATGCACAGAGAAAGGGTCCAGTCTGTCTCTTGCATTCACACAGCTTCTATTAATACTGGGTGATTATATCTGCATCTCTGTATCTGACATACTGTGAACTCAGTATGCCACATTTTACTGTCACATCCTGTTGCCAGCCCTTCCCCTTCTTCAGCTGCAAATAGTCTGCGCGCCAGGGCCCTGATGGAGGAAAAGCTGCTCAGTGTTGAAGGTGAAACATGGGAGGCCCTCAACTGCAAATGGACAGCCTCAGCATGACAACAGACTGCCTCACAAAAAGGGAGCCAGGGAGGGAGAGCAGGAGAGTTGTAACAACACTCGGTGAGAGATCAGTGCAACGACTCTTTTAAAACCTCCTCATAAAAAGACAAAGTTTGCACCGAAGGGAGAATTCAGTAAGTTTGCACTTAAATGCAAACTGAACCAAATATCTCCCTAACCCAATTCCTATGTGTGACCAGCATGAGTATAATTCTTTCTGACTCCAGGAGGTGACAAAATAAGTTGTACTAAGGCAGGGGGAGGTGTGTCTCTTGTGCTTCTTTTAGCTAATTTGGGCAAAAGGACTCCTATTGGAATTTCCCCCCGACTTTCTGTAGTTGCATTTCGCGGTAGTGGGGTGAGTGAGGCCAAGGCATGCTTCCTAATACTGTACAGCTGCCAGTGTTCACCCCACTATGAGAAGGAAACAACCTCTTTCAAAGCCCCAAACTCACTTTACTGAAAATGTGAAGCAGCCATTGAGGGGTGTAAAGAGATTTAATCTGGCAAAGCTTTTAGCATTCCTTCCTAACACTCTATACAGAAACAGAACGAAATTAGAAAACAAGCAATATGCGCAGGGGCCTAAATAAATCCCCCAGGTAGCCTGGGAACACTTGTAGAAGAGTAACTAAAACCAGGACGCTGAGCTTGCAGGACAGCAGCTTATCTCCAGGATAATGATTGTGTTTAAATGTTCTCGCTGTAGTCAATATCAGAAACTCTGATGGCTTCCACTGAACCATAGTATATTCTCAGTTCACACTGGGGGTTAGGATGAACTTGAACCAGTCTAAATCTTCTCTCAAGACTTTCGGGAAAATGTCACACTCCCTTGCATTTCACCTGCACTGCACAGAAGAATTCTGAAATGCTGCTCCTTATTTTCCTTGCTGGAAACATGCTGAAACCAGCATGTGCAGTGTACTTCAAATAACCCAGCTGCTATTGACAAGTAGGGCAGTAGCCTGACTAACATTATTTTTTACAGCTCCTTTGGTCTCTGGCTATTAGCACCATGCCTAGCACTTCACACTTCAGTGCCGCAAAGAGGGGAGAAAAGATGTAGGAAAAGGTATTTTTAAAAATACCCATTCAAGAAAAGTAAAAAAAAGAATTAAAAATTTGAAAACTAATATTATTATAAATAAGAATTTATAAGAGCTGATATTACTCTCAGCTTTTCAAGAATTAATTTTCCAGTGGACCCCTGCAGCTTAGTGAAGTGGGCCCTATAAAAAGTTGTGCTACCCTCTCAGTGTGGATTGCACAGTCCATCATCTGATTCTGATGTACCATGAAGCTACTGAACTATCTTTGCTCCCTTGGATAAATGGCAGCTAAACACACAGAGAGACAGCTAAGAACAAAATGGTTGGATGACCCCAGAAAGTGCCAAATTATAAACGGCTGGCTTTCCATATAGGTTACTAACCTGATGGTTCATGTTGTGGCATATATACTTACAGCAAGTGTGAAAAAGAATTACTAACAATCAGATTGCCCATTTCTGAATTGTGTAGAAGCTTCACATCCAAACCACTCCATTTGAAACGGCTGCTTCACCTGTTACAACACTGTAAAAACAAAGACCTCAAGGGTTTTCATTTCTCTGAGAGTGGCATAAAAGAAGCCCAGGTTGCATTGTGAATTAAACAGAGAGGAAGCATACATGGCTACCCTCTTTGCACCCAGGCCTCAACTTTATACCACCACTTGCATAAAGCAAAGAACTTGATCTCGGTGTGTTTTTTAAGTACTCAGTGGATTTTAGCATTTTTCAAGGTCACAACCTTGAAGTTAAAATTTAGGTGCGCCATTCCTGTGGACATGGCTCCCACAGTATAATATGCTGGCTCTGGCTTTTGCTATTTGTTGCTATATTAACAGTGGGGCGAATGGCTATGCATTACAGGATGCAAGTTTTTTCTCTAAGTGTGTTTAACCAAGATGGGAGTTATCTCCTGACCTCTGCAGTGCTCAATATATGTCCTAAAGCATTGTCTCTTAGTATGCCTAATGATAGATATTATTGCCCATAAAGTGCCAATCTTGTTCAAAAGTTTAGCTACAGTTAGTTAACTGGACTTGGGAAGCACACTGTATATATTAAAAAACAGTAACAGGTACTTCTAACATCTTCAGCAAATATTTTTAACCTAGATTTTCTACTGTTCCCTGGGGCTTCCTGTGGGCTACTGTGGTACTTTTATTCTACCTGCTGGTTTTCCTCACTTTACACTTTTCACATGTTACACAGAAGGAGGGAATGAGGAGTAATTCAAGCTTATTTTTTCTTCTTCTGTAGACCATACAATGCACCCTCTGGATATATTTACTGTTGGAATATATCTTAAAGGGGCCAGGGAAATTTAAGGCTGCCGCTTTCTTTCCAGGTATTAAGAACATTACCTATAGGCTGTTCCAGTAAGAATAACTCAATCATTATTACTGAGGGGCACTTAGGCTGCTTTTCAGTTAAAACTAACAAGCATTTTGAAACTTGTTTTCTACCAGGCTCAGGGATCATTTCAGACTATAAAAGCGCGCGCGCACACACACACACACTTGTGCATAACTATACAGATCCACAGAGAGAGAAATGAATAACTCACCCTTTGTTTGTGCCTTGTCGAGAGGAAAATAAATCCTTTATAAAGTGCAAGCTTTGGCAAACTGCAATGTGCATAACTTGGCTGTACTATCAAGTGAGGTTTGAGTGAAGGCATGCCATCTAAACTGGTTATATTTTTAGGTTTATTAGCATTTTCTGAATGTGGGCCACTTTTCTTATTGTTATGGTCTCCTTCTGAGCGAGACAAGCTAATCACCTCAATACTTTTGATTATTAGGTCGTTTTACTGTGGAAAAACTCAGAAAGGCTACTGTCCCACTCATGTCACAGATTTCACGTCATAATGCAGAGCACATTGCGCCCTCCTGAAATACATGCTATGGGGGAATGCAATAAAGATCTGGTGAAGTACACTTCTCGTACAAAGCAAGCAACATTTTAATTCATGTGCTCATTCTACATGACTAAAATAGTTTTGTTTTTCATCTTTTAATTGTCATCTGTTGTTATAACTGTTCTCTCTGTTTTGTATAAATTTAATAATAATAATAATACAGTGGTGCCTCGCAAGACGAAATTAATCCGTTCCGTGAGGCTCTTCATATAGCGTTTTTTTCATCTTGCGAAGCAAGCCCATTGACAGCTTAGCGGATTAGCGCTATTAGCGGTTTAGCGGCTTTTAGCGATCAGCTGTTAAGCGGCTTAGCGGCTTAGGAAAAGGGGGGAGGGGGAAAAACCCACAGGAACTCGCAAGACATTTTCGTCTTGCGAAGCAACCCCATAGGGAAATTCGTTTTGCGAAGCGCCTCCAAAACGGAAAACCCATTCGTCTAGCGGGTTTTCCGTCTTGCCAGGCGTTCGTCTTGCGGGGCACTACTGTAATAATAATAATAATAATAAAGTTTACAAAATGAGAAAGGCAAGCGAGAGACAAGAAGTAAGAAGCACAAAGAAAATAGGGTTGGTTCACATATAACACAGATTGGTGTTCAGGAGTTGGGGCTCCCATGCTACCCCCTTCACTTTTTTTCCTCTTGTGAAACAAAGATTGGATTAAGAAGATTGCTGGTCAAAGTTCATACATGTTGGAAGTTTAATTAATAAATCAATTAATTTTTTTTAAAGAAAAAAAGTTCCAAAAATCTGCTTTATCTTGCACCCGCACTTTCCCACCCCATATTTGTGCTTCTGGTGGGTGTGGCTGTCAATTTCTACCACAGTTTAAAATAGTGATAGAACAGCCTAACCACATACTTCCTCATCTGAGGCACAGCAATATCTAATTAAAAGTGTTTCCCTTACAGCCAGGCTAGGAGTAGACTAAACTCCCCACATCAAGAAAGGCCCTTTCAGCCACATGAGCTTCCATCTTGAGCTATTTTCAAAGCCACAAACCAAATGTCAAGTTTTCAAGTCAATGTGGGTTTTGCCTATAAATTTAGCTTTAAAGAGCTACCAGAAAGGGGGGGGGGATGTGGGGCATTTAGTTGCACATCTGCTCTGATCCCTTTAGGTCTCTTGAACCTTTAAATATTTACAGATGAACACTGTGAGGGTCATTTTGAGCTTAATTCAACTCAACACTCTTTCTTCCCTACACTGTATGGGACCAAACTGGCAATTTATGCTGATACGCTTATTCTCCCAAGTGGATCTGAACCCTGCTAAAAGCAACAGGGACTTGCATTCAGAACCAAGTTTAAACAGCACTTAATGCAAAATTGGCTGCAATCAAGAGGCTTTACCAGTCCCATGGCTGATATCATATGATACTGGGTGACTGACAGATGGGTCTGGCCAACCAAAAAGAGCCTTATGGACCAAATTGGTCAGTCTGGTCTAATTTGGCCTGTAGGCCAGAAGTTCCTTGCTATTCGCTTACAGTAACCCAATTCCCACCGTGAGAAACTGAAAGATGAACCTTCCCAAATAGTCATGTGAATCAACTCCAACTTTAAAAGCGGGGGGGGGGGGGGGACCAGATATCCTAAAGAGTAACTGCAACCTTTGCCTCCCATCCCCAAATTACTTCTTGCTTCTTGTGTACATAACAAGCCAAAGGGAAAGGGAAAGGACCTCTGGATAGTTAAGTCCAGTCAATCTTGACTACGAGGTGCATCTCGCTTTTGGCCGAAAGAGTTGGTGTTTGTCCGCAGACGGCTTTCTGGGTCATGTGGCCAGCATGAATAAACGGCTTCAGACACAACAGAACACCATCACAGAAACCAGAGCGCATGGAAACACCCTAACCCTAACATTCCCGCTGCAGCAGTACCTATTTATCTACTTGCACTGGTGTGCTTTCAAACTGCTAGGTTGGCAGGAGCTAGAACAGAGCAAAGGGAGCTCATTCCATTATGGGGATTCGAACTGCCGACCTTCTGATCGGCAAGCCCAAGAAGCTCAGTGGTTCCGACCACAACGCCACCTGCTCCCACCGTGCATAACAAGGGCAGAGCACGCTTTTTAGCAATAGTCAGTCTAAAACAGGGATGGCTTACCTGTGGCCTTCCTGATGTTGCTGGACTCTAATTTCCATCAGCTCCTACCAGCACAACTAAGCAAAATGTAGTCCAGCAACATCTGAAGGGCCAGAGGTTAGTCATCCCTGGTTTAAAAGAACGCTGAAAATTACACAAGCCTCTGCCATATTTAAGTCTTTGACATTTTGCTACTTGAAGCTAGGAGTCTGATAACCAAAGAGACAGAGGAGCTTTGCCCAGTACTTCCTGCTGACAGGAAGTATTTCTCATCTTTGTTTCACGTACAAAGGTGGGGGGGGGGGAGTAACCTCCACAGAAGCTACAGAGGAAGTGAGTGGTTCAAGTGCTTAAAATTACCAGTGGCATTGCAAAATAGCCTCCAAAGCTGGAAGCAGCAGAGAAGAGAGGAATGTAAAAGCTGTGCATTCAAACTGCACTGAATCTTTTGAGAGAAACTAATTTCCCGTGATGGAAGAGGTTTATTCCTTTTTTATTGCCAGGCTGTTGACTTAATCTCAACAACCCCGTAAGCTAGGGAATGGAGAACAATTCCCTGTGCGACTAGCACACAGAGTGCAATGATATTGATTGTTTGGGGCGGGGGTAGACTCGATTAATTTCATTGCACACAGGTTGTACATTGACAATAAAGGTATTATTGGTAGTAGTAGTAGTATTAATATTATTATTATTATTCCAAAGCAAAGGCACCCACCTTCAGTTCAGAAGACAAAACAGTTAATGGGAGATGGAGTCAGGGATAATAGTAAGTACAGTGGTACCTCGGTTTACGAACTTAATTCGTTCTGGAGGTCCGTTCTTAAGCTGAAACCATTCTTATCCTGAGACGCTAATGGGGCCTCCGGAGCATGATTTTCGTTCACATCCTGGGGCACAGTTCGCAACCAGGAGCAGCTACTTCCAGGTTAGCAGAGCTCGTAACCTGAAGCATTTGTAACCAGAAGCGTTTGTAACCAGAGGTAACACTGTACAGTGGTACCTTGGGTTACAGACGCTTCAGGTTTCAGATGCTTCAGGTTACAGACTCACCTAACCCAGAAATAGTATCTCGGGTTAAGAACTTTGCTTCAGGGTGAGAACAGAAATCGCGCGGCGGCGGCAGGAGGCCCCATTACCTAAAGTGATGTCTCAGATTAAGAACAGTTTCAGGTTAAGAACAGACTTCTGGAACAAATTAAGTTCTTAACCTGAGGTACCACTGCACAGCTAAAAGTGCAAAACAAAACTTCACTATGTGATAAGTTTATGTTACTTTCTGATAAGTTTATGTTACTTTCTCTTTATTCAAAGTTCCCTTTTCCAGGAACAAGGGCTGTCAACTACAGTATTTTTCAAACCAGCAATTTTTAAGCTTCCATGCTTTTTAATTCAGTCAACTTGATCCAAGAGATTATTGTGCTTAAGAGCCATCACAGTCTTAGTAGTAGTTTATAATCATGATTGAGCTGTCAGATTATTGCTTCACTATGAATTCTAGTACCACAAGTCCAGCACCTCATATAGTAGCACTCAAGCATGGACTTGGCACAAATACAAAAACTTCTAGCTAAAAGCTAGCAGGGCACATTAGCAAGTGAATATCTCTTCTTGCCATCATTTTCTTTTTTTAAATGGCAGTTTTCAAAATACAGCAGTTCCTGCATTTGTGTTTATAACTCACTGCTAAACCAAAGGAAAACTGCTTCATGGAAAAACTCAAATCGAGAAAACAGGCTCTCACAAAATATCTCTCTCAGCTATCTAATCCAGTCACTTGGTTTTCTCTCTTCCCTCTTGCCACCATTCCATTCTCCCATCAATCAATCCGCTCCAATAAATATTTACTGTAACATTTGTATGCTACCCAATAAAACAAAAGTGAAACATCAAACCATTAAAAAATAAAAATCCAACATAAACGCAGCAAAACTCACCTAAAACTAAGAACAGCTTCTTCTTTTTTTACTCTTATGGACCCAGATTACGTAAGCTATTAGAAGGCCCTTTTACCTGGTGACACCTATTACCTGGTGTCAAAAAGACCACAACACTGTTAAATATTCATCCCTGGGAAGGATATTCCGTAAACATGATGCCACTACTGGAAAGGCCCTTCCCCTGGTAGTTGTCCACCACACTTCATTTGGCAGAGATACCTAGAGTACGGCCTCCAAAGCGGATCTTATGGTTCAGGTAGGTACATATGGGAGGAAGGTGGTCTTTCAGGAAGTCTGGTCCCAAGCTATTTAGGGCTTTAAAAATTAAAACTAGCATTTTGAATTGGGCCTGGAAACAGACACAATACTCAGCCAGAGAAGAACCAGGCTCCCTATAGGCTTCTCTAGAGTCACTGTTATACCTATCCAAATCAATTGTGTTAAAAGTGTGCTTTTGATCATGAAGCGCTTTTTCAGCAGGGATGGGGAACCTGTGACCTTAGAAAGGTTGTTGAACTCCAGCTACCATTTACCCAGTGCAGATGGTCAATGCCACACACACACACACACACACACACACACACACTTTGCTACAAAGGGAAATTTCTATTCCCCATGCAATAAAAACTCTTGATGTCCTCCAAAATTGTTTACCAAAAATATCTGACTGACCCAAAACAGCGCCGAGGGCCTTCTGGCAGTTTCCTCACTTCGAGAAATGAAGTTACAGGGAACCATGCAGAGGGCCTTCTCAGTAGTGGCGCCCTCCCTGTGGAACGCCCTCCCATCAGATGTCAAAGAAATAAGCAACTATCTGATTTTTAGAAGGCATCTGAAGGCAGCCCTGTTTAGGGAAGCTTTTAACATTTAATGAATCATTGTATTTTAATATTCTGCTGGAAGCCGCCCAGAGTGGCTGGGGAAACCCAGCCAGATGGGTGGGGTATAAATAATAAATTATTACTATTATTAAAATGTAGTATAGTTAATGCAGCTATTCTTCGTATTCAACAATTGTTTACAAGTGGTATTACACACTGCGAAATTAAACTTCCTACTTTAAAATCAAGCTCTGAGTAACTGGGACAACATGAAAGTGGGTGTAAATAAACACTGCATTAAGATGCACATTCAGCATTCTCATTTAAGGTGCTTACTTAACTGAGCTCCCATTCAACACTGGCAGCCCTGTTATTGATATTTAAGAGGCTCTTTAATCTTTAATCCTAAAAAAGAAGTGTTATTAACTATGAGCCAGCATCATACACAAGTTAATGTGAAGTTTCTTTAATAATCCAAAGGTAACCTAATCTTCTGTAGCATTTTTGCATTTTAACATTTGTTCCCAAGGGCCTGAATGTACAATGAAAGTAGAAGTATAAAGTGCTTTCTGCGTAGAAATGAAAATATAATGGCCACATTTGCGTGCAACTCTAAGCCAAAGTGTACAGTTTGATTAAACACAATCTGCATAGTGGCATGCTGTTGACATTCTCAAAGAATGATAATAGGTTAGTGAGATAAGATGTACTCTTTTCCCAGAAAAGAGGGCAGGCTAACTGGTATGTAATTTCCAGGCTCCTCCCTGGATCCCTTAAGGTGTTTATTTTTAATGGTGTTTTGTTGGCCATTTTTCAGTGCTCAGGTATGGAGGCTGATATTGGGGATAAGTTACATATTTTTGTTAGAAGATCAGCAGTTTCACATTTGCATTCTTTAAGAACTCTGGGGTGGATGCCATCCGGACCTGGTGATTTGTCAGTTTTTATTTTGACAATAAGGCCTAGGACTTCACATTGTGTCATCACTACTTAGCTCAGTTCCTTTGACTCCATTCCAGCTAAGGGCTATGTGAAAATGTGTATTCAAGTGTATAAACTACAAAAAAAAAAATGAAATGAAATGAAAGAAATGCAATTACCAGTATCAGTTGCTTTAGCCTAGGATGTATCTTGTTAAGACTTCATATCCTAATACTATCAAATTCCTTACTGTTTAAATCTCATCTCAAAGTTGCATGATCAATCAGAGGTCTAGAACCAAGACAAGACTCAGAAACCTGATGCGGCACACTTCTTTGGGGGCATAAAACATTGAAACAATATGGTCATGTTCTGGGCAAAGAAAATCCCAGTTTAGCAATTAACTCACTAGATAGGCATGGGGAGAAAGTAAATCATTCATTTTGCAAAATGGTACTAAGAGGAAGTAAAAACAGTATTTCATAAGAAACGACGGGATAGAATTTGTGGCTAACATTGTGTGTACACCCTTTCTCAAACCAGCAGTGGGAACACACCAGATGCAGAGTAAATGGGAGTTTGTACACAGCCTTAGTCTTGCTTCTCATAATCTAGAGATGTCTAGGATTGAAACAAACTTTCTGCATAGAAAGCATGTGCTCCTCTGCTGACCTATGGTCCTTCCCTTAATTTAGTGAGCAGAGGTTAAAATGAGGACTGCCCAAATGTAAATAATTCCTGTTTGACTCAGGAAATCCAATATTATTCCTTGTTTATTGGACACTATGGAATTCAAAACTTGATGTTACAAGTCCTGGAAGATGTCTAACTGAGGGAATGAGTCTACTCTATTTATATTGGGATATTCTGAACTCTGCCCTATAAGGCTCTTCTGAAGCACAGTATACATGTATGAAAGTCTGTTCAAACAAACAGCTCTTCTCTTGGGGAACTTGAAATTAGGACACACGTATACAGCTCATGCATCCTTAATAACACTTTGTTTTCTCAGGCAAGAAGAATATATAATTAGGCAAATTTAGTTGTACTGAATCAAAGATGTTTTGGTTTAAGTCCCCTAAAGGGATTTCCTGGAGTGAGGAATAAAAACCATCTGCTGACTCCAATGGAAGTATCAGAAAGGAAATATATTGGAGGGGAATGACATAAAAACAGCCAGAGCTAAACAGGCATTCGGCAGCTCTCCAGGAAACCAGAGATTCAGCTCCATGAAAATAAAAACGTTGTACATCAAAATGTAGGAAACCTGAGGTGCAAATCAATCTCAAAGGCTCTCGGAGGCTCTTTGGGTGGGTGGTACCCTGTCTAGGAGACAGGTAAGTTACCTGTTCCGGGTGGGTTGCACACCCTCTGAAGGAGCAGAACTACAAAGCCCTGAACAACTCAGGTCCAGAATACCTTAAGGACCGCCTGAAACCTTACATCCCAGTTGGATAAATGAGATCATCGGCAGAAGCATTATTGGCTTTTCCCCAAGTTGGCAAGGCTCATTTGACAGCAACAAGAATCTAAGCCTTTTGTATCATTGGCCTAGTACTATAGAAAACCCTGCCAATCGAGATTCGGCAGGCGCTTCTGTTTCAACCTTTAAACACCTGCTGAAAACTCTTCTATTCCTCCAGGTTTATACGGGCAATTAAGAATACGTCTTTCAATAATAGTTAGCTGATCTTTGGTTTTAATTTTTTATATAATTTTTACTGCATGATTTTATGCATGACTCATAGTTTTTATGAATAGAGGTGCAGGTGGTGACCATTTTAGCATGTCCAATTGATGCGTAATTGCCGACACGCAGAACGTGGACATAATGGGGAGGGGCACTTATGCATGCTCTGTTGACGCACACAGGGCCAGGAATGGTACCCCTGTATGAAATGGTCACCGCCTGTATATATTTTAATAAATAAGTAAATGAATGAATAAAATAAGCTAAGCCTTTTACAGAAGGAGTGGGGTTACAAATTGCTCAAAACATTTTGTTCAATAAACTCTCACAAGCTCCATCCAACGTGTCTACCAAAATATCTCAAAATCTTCATAAGACTTCAAAATCCTACAACAGGTTTCTCTTTTAATTCTAGCATGGAACAATAAATATGATTTAGAGGATTAATTAAATTACATTACCTTCCAGATGCATTTACGTGACGTTTAAACCAAAACTAAGGCTTCATACACAGACCACTGTTATTTACATGGCCATTACAGCGAACAGAAGTCAATTTATATCCCACTAATGAGAAGAAATGCCTTACTGCAAGACAGATTTCCCAGCATAAAACTGTAGAAACCTTACTTCTTGCATCATTGGACAGAACAAGTGCATGAATACATATGGCCAGCCTTATCTTGAGCCATTCCCAGTATCCAATGTGCTTACAAGGCTCTTTTGAAGTAGAATGAATAAGTGTAAAGTACATGAAATCCAGAGATTCCTAGTGTCCAAGCCTATAAGAGAAACTAGATTTATCTTATTTTATTTGACACATTGTATGAATTCTTATGCAGATGCCTCTGTAAGGGTCAGCCACCAACATATGAGCCTCTGAGTTGAAATGCCTGTTTTTTGGCATAACAGGTGCCATCTCTCTCTCGAGCCTTCCATAAAGGAGTGGGTTTTTTCTGGTGGTCCTCAAATCTCAAAACTGGTACACTGCGATATCTTGGCTTCTAAAGCGAGCGTGTGGGGAGAGTGTGCCTTTTCTCTCATGCCCAGCCCCAGAGGAGGTGGTTCCTCCTCATTCTCATCCTGTGGAGGCACAGAGGCTGGAAGCTACCTGGCTGCCATTGCACCTGCCACTGCCACTGAGCCAGCTCCAAGGCCAGGGGAAGGTGGGCAGCAGGCGAGCTGGGTCCATGGCAGAGGCCGGGCAGCACCAAGAGGACACAGCCTTCCTCAAAGCCCTCGCAGACGGTGCAGAGGTGGAAAGCCACATCTCATAGCAGCAGCGTCCAGCTCCAGGCACTCATCCCGCACCAAGCCCAGCCCACAGCATGACCTGCCTAGCAGTAGCCATAGCCAGTGGGCCGAGAAGCAGGGGCGGAGGAAGGGGGTGCGGTGGGGGCGGGTCGCCCTGGGTGTCATCACTGAGGGGGGTGACAAAATGCCAGGCGGTACTCACCATGGGGCATGCAGCGCGCCCGAGTCATGCATCTCTCCTGGGAGTGACGCGGTGGCTTGGGTGCCCGCAAGCTCCGCGCTGCCCCAAACGGTCCGCCTTCCCCTCAGCTGGGAGCAGGCAGGCAGACTCCTCGGAGGCCCCACGGAGCGTCCTGCCCCAGGTCATCCCACCCCCCGCAGGCGGCTGGCCCCACCCCTGGGCGCCCGATTGGCTTGCTCGGCCGCTGCCAAGAAGGGTATGTCCTGATGAGTACCAACACCTTTTTTTCTACAAAAAAGGCACTACATAAAAGAATCTAATTGATCATGAATGGCCAGAGAAAAGATTCCCACTTTCTCTTTCAGCTCCCACCCGAGTACCTCTTCTTGTACCTCTTTGGGCTATAGCATCACTAGTTTTTGCTTCTACCTGGCTCCAGTCATACCTGATCAAATTTCAAATTCCAATTCAAGCCCTTGACTGGTCTTCTCCCTATAGAATTATTCCAACACACTTCATCTTGTACTGTATTCAGAGAAATAAATAGCATCTACCGCTGAGATCCCTACGTTCTGCACTCATTGCATGTCCAAGTTCAGTCCAGTTTTAACACACCAGTGGTTCAAAAACCCAGCTGCCAGGTGTTATGGTATGATAAACACAGTGAGAGTCTCTACATCCACTCACATGTCCTGCAGAAGATCATAGTCCTGGGATATAAATATACTGAGCTAGACACAAGTAATTATTCAAAAATGTTGATTCGAACGTTACAGCACGGTATCTTGGTTCTGTGCGTAATGGGTAGTGAACAATGTTAAATCAACAATGCAACACCACAGAAGCAAGGCAATTCTACAGCACCGACATGCTCAGAGACACAACAGGGTGTCTGGTGCAGCCGCCAGCTTGGGAAGAGAGCTGAGTATCTGCACATTAACAAAAGAAAGAGAGAGAAATAACTCACAAACTCACATCAATCAGGTCTGAGACGTCATGGATGTAGTATTTACTGACTGCTGCATTTGTTGCTGCCAGGTTCAGCAGATAATCGTTCCTAGCTTTAGTGCACTTCAGCTTATTTTCCGAGTATTTTGCTTGCCTCTGAAAAACATCAAAATGGTACACACATTTTTAAAAAGGTGAATAGGCTATCCCAATTCTTGTATTTGCATACCAAATTTAAACTCTTATAACATAAAAGCAGCTCTGATGACTAAAAGCTCCTCTAGTCCAACATCCTGTTTTTCACAAGCAGGACATAAGCATGGTAGCACTCTCCCACTTATGTTTTCCAGCAACTGATGATCAGAGGCATGCCACCTCCACTGGTGAAGGTAGTATCTAGCCATCATGACTAGTAACCACTGATGGTCTTATTCCTCCATGAAATCTGTGATAAGGAGCACTGCACAGCATTGCTGTGTTTATGTAAAAAACTTAGGGTATTAGAGAGGTTTATCCAGCTGCAGCAATTTCTTCCAGATATACCCAGCACAGCAAGTGCATTCTATTTCAGTGAACACCCTACATCCACCAGGAGCAGCTTGCACACTTGGAGAACGGTTTCGCATCAATCACATCAGTTACTGGGGAGGATAAAGTATTTCACATTCATATGGTAGCCTAGTCAATGATGTCAGACTTTTTAATGAAGAAGTATGATACAGATCTAATATTCACTGCTGCTCCACTATATATATTGCTTTCCCTGCATCCTTGCTGAAGATTAATTCAGGCATTCCAAGTGCATCCCTCTGTGTAGGATGACCTCATGGAGAGTGAATTAGCGTTGCATGGAATTTGCTCCATTAAATCTTCAAATCACACCCAGTGATGAGTGAAGGAAGTTGCACTTGAAGAGCAGTCTACATGCGTTGAAGCTAAGCAGGTTTGGATCAAGTCAGTGCCTGGATGGAAGATTGCCTGGGAACCATTTCTATACTTCCTTGAGTTCCATGATGGAAAAAAGATAAGAGATAAATGTCGTAAATAATGAACTTTGCTGAACAGCCTGATGTAACATATAAAGAGCTCTAAAGACTCTTTAGGGCTAAGGTTGTGCAATATACATGTACATTAATTTCCTTCACGGAAGCTAAGAAATGGTAAATCTGCAGGGAGCAGCAAATTTAAGATATACAAGGTCTCGGAATGCAGGAGCTGGCAGACAGTGTCATACAGACTCGAATGCTGGTGGAGGATGCCATTTAAAAAAAACAAACCTTTCCTCGTGTTTAAAAAAAGCACACGCAAAAGGATTATTATAGCAGTCTGCTCTCTGCTGTGCTAGTTTATGTGTTTCTGTTTTACTAACAAAGAAAATTTTACGTATAAGTGGTATGGCCCATTCAATCACCTCATTCCCCTGTACAGGTCAGATAAGGAGTGTGCTGAGAACCAGTCAAATTTTTCTGGCACCAGTCACCTGTCCTGGGTGCAGGGTGCAAAAAACAGATGTGAGAGAATTATTTGTATGATTTGTATAGAAATATGGCCTTTCACCATCCCTATAGCCTCTTTAGGGCTAGGGTTCTATAGTATACACTAATTTAATGTAAAAAAGGAGGATGTCACATTTGGCATATATCCCCAAGACTCAGTGTGCATACAACCTGCCCAATTTTCTAACCATAGGGAAGGTCCCTCCAAGAGGAGAAGCAGCAACAAATATATCTGTGCATTTGCCAGTAGAAGGAAAGCAAGGGTGAAGGAAGGCAGTCCAATTAAAAACCACATAATCCTTTAAACCAACATCTCTGAAAGCATCTGTTATAAATCTATTACAAACCTGAGCTTCTTCAAATCAGCAGTCAAGTGCATTCTATGGTATTTATTGTTCATCGGCAACAGAGTCAATTTAGGAGCAGAATGAATTAGCAGGTATAATTTAACACAACAGTTGGAGTGCTACCCTCTGGCTCTCCCTTCCCTTCCAAACCTGATTGCCTTGAGATTCAACCAGCCTTAGCCACTCCCACATAGCACTTTTCAGAGCTATTTTCTCATTTAAAAACTCTCAGTTTCACTTCCTGTTTGTACGTAGATTCTCCTCAGGCCCATTTTTAATTTAGTCATCAGATTCAGGTTCACTGCCCAGACAAGCAATACTGGATTAAAGGGCAGGCTACTATTATGCATAATACTTTGCTGCAGACACACAGCTCTAGCTCTGTTCATTATAGCAAACTGTCCCTTCCAACTGCAGGGCCCAAACGTGGGAAAACTGAGGAAGGATAAAATTTTCCAGGGGCTTGGAGATCCAAGGGCAGCCCAGCCTGGACTGAAAACCCATTATCATTAGAGAAATAGTGAGGCTAAATTGTAGATTAATTTATTTAGCAAGCCCACCCATCATTGCATGTGGATGATATGTGGATATTTAATTTCATTTTTCTCTATTTCCAGAGTCTGCAACCAGAGTTTGAAGCATGGTTGCAAGCTCTGTTTACAACGAACCATGTCTGCCTCTGAAAGGTGAAGGGAGAGAGATTCTGCATATGAGGGGCACAGTACACAAGCCTGTGGCACATTTCTGAGTTCCTAATTTCCATAGTTAGGACATCAGGAACGGTACCCTTAGAACTAAGGTTAATTCAGCTGTACAGTCAGAAATAATTCTGGTTATTTTCAGAGTGTTACTTTTGTTGAACTTCCCACATTTGTCTAACAAGCACATTACAGTGAATGGGTGGTGATCCCTGACTGTTTAATATTCCACTTATGACTGTAGCAATAAGAACTATCCTGCAAAAACAGTGTAACATTCCACAGAGCACTAAACACACGCATGAGCTGACTGCCACCTACTACTGCATACCCCCTCCATCTATTCAGATAAGCATTACTGTAGCAGACTAGATTTCCTGCTAGGTTCCTTCGCTCTGCAGTCAACCAAGCCCCTTGGAGCCAGAACACAACTGTCTCTGTTGGATCCGGGAGACACTGCCTGAGCAGCTATTGTAGGACTTTTCTGCCCTTTTTGTACTGAATGCCTGGGTCATTTTTGTTTTGTTTGCTTTCTGAGCCATCACTCTGGAGGCCTTCCCTCCCTCCAGCTGCCCTTTTCAACTCTCCTAGTATTGGGCAATTGAATGGTTGAACACATTAAACCCTGCTGATGTAATACACCCCTCTCCTTGGAAGTGCTCCACAATGTGCCCCCAGGCTCTGCTTCTTGCAGAAAAACGCCTGCTTGTCTGCCTAAGACAGTCTTCCCGAACCTCGGCCCTCCAGATGTTTTTGGCCTACAACTCCCATGATCCCTAGCTAGCAGGACCAGTGGTCAGGGATGATGGGAATTGCAGTCCAAATACAGCTGGGAGGCCATGGTTGAGGAAACCTGGCCTAAGAGCTCTAGCTACCTGCTGTATTGGGGGCATTTCTCCACAGCTAACAGGCAGTAAAGAGAAAAGGCTTTCTGCATGCCCATCCCAAGCAGTTCGCCAGTGAAATTGCATGCAAACATAATTGCAAACAGGAGGCATTCCAAGCAGTTCAAATTCATACTTCAGTAGCAGAAGCGGCCAAGGATCACCAGCCATAAACCCTGGACTTGGGAAGCACTCTCAGTAGATGTGCGCTCATCAGTTGAAGTGACACTGGCGACCGCATGGTTGGCATTGGCATCCTTCTGTCCAGCCACATGGAGAGCCCTTCACTCACCTTTTCCTTCATCTTCTCAATCTTCTTGACAGAGCTGCGGCGCTGGGGCCTATCTTCATGCCGCAACAGGTTCACGCTGATGTCCCCTGCTTTGTTGAACTGTTTCTCCTCTTGCTTCTCGGCTTCCTTCAGTTTGCTTTCGGCACTGATGCTTTCAGCGTGGTACATATGGTATGTTTTCATCACCTGAAAGGTGAGGAAGTTCAGAGAGTCAGCTTATAACAAAAACAATGAATTCAGGGGTTGCAAAGGTTGGTACCTTTAAGCACACCCAAAGCACTTTTCCCTGCATCAAAAAAATTGGGGCACTTTAGTTTGTTGAGGGTTGCTGGGAATTGTAACTCTGTGAACAGTAAATTACAGTGTCCAGAATTCTTTGGAAAAAATGAATGTGCTTTAAAGGCACAGAATGTGTACGTAGCTCAAGACTCCCCCAGCTAATCATTCACTTCTCTTCTAATAGGCAACGTATTTTACATTGTGTTTCATCCTCATTACAACTCTATGGTGCACCACCAGGATTCTCATTTGACCGGAGGGATTATGAGGCTGAGAGACTGTGACTTGTCAAAGGCCATACAATCACTTCATACATTGCATCAAACAGATTTTAAGCCAGAATGTGATGAACATGTGTTTACAGATATGTATCTTATAGACTAGTTAGAGCACTGTGGGTGGCTGCAGCTCTTAGGTGTCAAATTCAGGTTCGCTTCAGCCTAGGGTGTGCAATCGCTCAAGGCCATGGAAGAAATTCGGAACCCATCTACTCCAGACCATAACCATACATGTAGGCAACAGAGGACAAAAAAGGGATTTCATGCTAGAAAGCTGAAAACTGTAGTGGGGGTGGGGATCCATTTACTTTTAGAGAACCCTTTCACTTATTCTACATTAGGTGACAATAATACAGATTGTCTGCAAGGTACTTTATAGAATCTTGTTCATCCCCCCCAAAAAATCCTATAAGAAAGGATACATCAAATTGGATTGGATAAGATCAAAGAATCTAAAATTTAATCCAGACAAGATGGAACTGAGTGTTTTGCTGATTTGGAGCAGGTATACAGTCAGCTTTGGATAGGCTTGGAAGATTCAGAACTGACAAAAATAAATTCTTCACACAGCGCACAGTTAAACTATGGAATTTGCTTCCATAGTTGTCAGTGACAGCTATCACTTGGATGGCTTTAAAAGGTTAGACAAATTTATGACGGATAAGGCAATCAATGGCTACTAGTTATGCTGTCTGTGTTCTATCTCCACTGTCAGAGGTAGTATACCTCTGAATACCAACTGGATAATCAGTGAGTATTGTTGCACTCAGGTCATTTCTGCTGGTTTTCCATAGGAATCTGACTGGCCACTGTGAGAACAGGACCCTGGATTAGATGGGCCATTGCGCTGATTCAACATGCTCGTCTACTATTCTTATGGCTTGTGCTCTGCTGTTAAATGTCAGGCTCACAGTTTGGTGGGTGACAGAAAACTCAGGGTGGGATTCATCTCAAGAATCCTGTCAGAGGAAGCCCTGTTGCATGTGCAACAGAGATTTCCCCACTTCTCCATGTCCCCTGAAATTGCCTCTGAGGGGATCAAGAGAACCCCCTGGAACAGCATGCAGGGAGAAAAGGGGGGGCCTCCCCTTTCGAAAACTGAAATGCTTGCACTAATGGAATGCTCAACTTAGTACAATGTTGAGTTCCTCTGTTGGAGTGCCAGCGAAAGATTTTTCGCATGTTCAGACCCAGAAACCTCCCCCTGAAATAAATTCACATATGACTCAAAATTTTGGTTTGGTTTTTGGCAGAATTTAGGCCACAACTTTATTGATTACAGAAAGTGACTGGTTGCATAGGCTCTGGTTCGACTAGTTCCCTGCCATGCAGGTAGCGCTGACCCAGAGTTCCAGCATAGGTCAGCCAAAGGTGAACACCTGGATAAGCAGAAAGCCGGGAATGGGCTAACTCCGCCACCCAAATGTCCCCCTGGATTCAGGCACGGGCACAATCCCCTCTCAGGGATTGACCAAACCACTGGATTCCTTTAACGGAATACCCTTCACATAGGGATGGTGAGAGTGTTCCCCCATCCCTATCACCTGAACCAGAGCCTATCCGCAACCTTACAAGTTGGGACAATTTGCTACGCGGCAGGCGAAACCCAATGGCAACAGCCAATCAGCCATGTGGGGAAAGTTTCTGCCTTGCCCCTGTCCCAACAACAGACGACACACTACAGCATAGCAAGGTCAAGCAAATAGCCCTAAAAGTAGGGAGAGGTGGGCGGGTGTTCCGAATGCACGCACCAAAAGAGGAAGCTCTGGGTCATGTGCATAGGCATAAATAGGTCCCTCGAACCGTTTGGACTGCGTCCCATTGGCCAGATTGTACCCAGCTTCGAGGGACCTACCAATCGGGTGTTGTGGCTGACCAATCGTACCCACCCACAACACAGGCTGTCAGTTTTCCAGGTCTCACCGCAATACGTGCCCTCTTTAAGGGAGGACGCAATTTCCTGAAAAAGTAAGATCTAATCCAAGTCATTCAGGTCCTAGTCATATCCAGATTGAATTACTGTAACACACTCTACATGGGGTTGCCCTGTAAGACAAGACACTTCAGTTGGTAAAAGAAAGAAAGTGTTAACTGGGACTTGCAGGTTGGATCACAAAACTCTAATGTTTTGTCATCTTCACTGGCTCCCCGCCAGGCTCAATTCAAAGTGCTAGTTTTAACTTTTAAAAGCATCTAAGTGATGGTTCCTCATTTATGGAATACTCTCCTCAGGGAGACACACCTGGCGCCATCACTATCTGTCTTTAGGTGACAGGTGTGCCTTTGGATCTTAAATTTCTGCTTATCTCTTAGTGGGGTAGGTTTCTGTGTGTGTGTGTGTATATATATATATATATATATATATATATATATATATATATATATGGAGAGAGAGAAAGAAGAATGTATTATAGGTTATTTTTAATGTTTATTTTTGTAAGTCGCTTTGAGTTCTGTTTTTTTAAAAAGCAGCTAATAAATAGGAGGAAGTGGTGGTGGTGAAAGAAAGAAGTCCTGACCAGATACCTAAAGAACTGTCTTCTCCCTTCCAAACCTACAAGAGAAAAATGGCAAATTCTAAGCTTCTGATCTGTGTCTCCAATCTGTCAAAATTATGGTGGGCAGGCATAAGACACAGGGCCTCAATGAAGACTAAAAACAACCTCCCAAAACAGAAGGTCTGTCTGCTTCCATCCCTAGCTACCATTCAGCTCTTCTTGCAGGGGGGTTTTTTGGGGGGGGTGATGCTTCTTAATAATCTGCTGGGGCTATTTTTTAAATAGTCTTCCATATAGTTTCTTTCTAAGCTGCTGCGGCTGTTTTTCAGGATTGCAGAGGCACATATTTGCCTAGAGCACACCTTGTTATGTAACTGTCCCTTCAAATGTCAGATAGAATCCAATCAGAGTCCTAAAGGACTTGGGCTGAATGTGACTTAGCTGGCATTTGCTGTCTGCTATGACATTTCTTTTTTTGCTTTAGAGTTAGCCACTAGATCCTGTTACTGCATTGATTAGCAAAGTATGCATATATATATATATATATATATATAAAATCTGTGTCACACACACACACACGGAAGCGTAGATATAAAAAAGCTCATTGCTTATTCTTACGCGGCATAGCAATAAAGTGTGTCACTTTTTGCATCATTAATTTGCATTACCCAAAGTATTCTGCAATAAATAAAACTAATATCTATTTATTGCACAGTACTCTAGGCAATGCATAGTAATAAAACTATTTCTAAATATTCTGGATGTTGCATAAAAATAAATTGGTTTTATGGCCCTGTTAACATGCATTCCACACAGTCCTCCTCTTCCACCAGTCTCTGCATATGATATCAGGGAAACATTTTTTTTCACACAGTTACACAACGTGGAGAGGCACAGCCTATCAGACATTCCCAGTGCCGTGTATCCATATCGCTCAACCATGCTTAGGAGCACAGACATTATTATGATCACGTATAATAAGGGAACATTAAAAGCATACCATATGAAGCTGCCTTATATCCAAATTTGTTCCTGCCTTAATTCTAGTCCAGGGTGGGGAACATTTGGCCTTCCAGATGCTGCTTAACAACAACATCCATCAGCCCCAGCAAGCTTGGCCAATGGTCTGGGCTGTTGGGAGTTATAAGTAAAGTACCAGCTCTCCAGGAATACCTGCTCTAGGCAGTTAAGAAGAGCTGTTGTCCAGCAGCAGAGCATCTGCTTTGCCTGGCAAATGTCCCAGCTTCAATCCCTGGATCTTGGTATTTCCAGGGAGAGATCCCTGTCTGAAAATCTGGACAGCCTCTGCTAGTCAATATAGGCAATACTGAGCTAGATGGACCAGTGATCTGATTTTGCATAAGGCATCATCCTATGTACAGTGTGGCCTCAAAGACTCACATCTTGAGACAGTATCAACCCATGATGATGCTTCACTCGCTTTGTTTTTGTCTTTTACACAGAGTAGCAAACTCTCCATGGACACTGGCATAGACAGCCAAAGTGCTGCCCTCCAGATGTTGCTGCCTTCCCATCCACCCAGTCACCGTGGCTAACTGTGAAGGAAGATGACATCTGTGCTCCAACATCTGGAGCACACCATTCAGACTACCACTGTTCTTTTTCAACCTTCCTGTCAACCAAGGAACTAAGGCTATGCCACACTGGTCCCCAAAGGAATACACAAAAGAGCTTATTTTTCAAGTGACCTGGCAACCGTATCCACATTCCTAGCTTACTTCTTTCTTGGCATAAAAAATGTTTTGCCGTAGAGATAAATAAAAGCTGGAACTCATTAAATGGTTCTCTGTTAACCTGGAGTGAGGTCTTGAGCAGAGGGCTCTGTCTTGGGTCCTGTACTTTTCAACATCTTTGTAAATGATTAGAATGGAGGAGAAGTAATGCTTATCAAACTTGCATATGACACAACGCTGGGCGGGGTAGCTAACACTATAAAAAGACAGCACCAAGGTTCAAAATCATCTTGACGGGTTGAAATGCTGGGCCAAAACACCACAACAAACTCCAATGAAAATAAAGATAAAGTCCCACATTTAGGTACGAATGATCAGAGGCACAAATATGAGACTGAGGCAGTGGCGTGGCGTGGGTTGTCAGCACCCGGGGCAAGGGACGTAATTTGCGCCCCCTAACCCGTGGATTTGCGTCACCTAACCCTAACCCCCAGATGTTGCGCCCAGTGCGGCCGCCCCCCCTGCACCCCCCACACTACGCCACTGGACTGAGGTGAGAGAGGGAGATAGAATACCTGGTTTGGCAGCATGACATGTGAAGAGCATCTAGCTGATTTAGTTGATCAAAAGCTAAATAGAATGAGGCTCTTTAAAAACAACAACACCTAATTCAATCTTAGCTGCATTAACAAAAGCACAGCGTCCAGATCATGAAAGGTAACTGTTCCATTCTATTCTGCCCTGGACAGACCACATCTGGAGTACTATGTCCAGTTCTGGGCACTCAGGATAAATCTCTGAATATTATATATTATGAGATTTGAGCATGGCACAGTTAGGAGAAAAACAAAGTTTATATATTAAACTAAATATCCCACATACCAATGTGAATTTAAACAGAAAGGGGGGAGTTTTTCCCCAGCTTTAATTATGAGAAAGTACTTTGACTGTGCATAGTCTGGAAAGTATGGTCTGTTTCAAAACTAACCAAAAACATGACCTCTTGATTGAGTTCCAAATGCAATGCCAAAATATCATCACCTTAAGCCATTTCTGTAATTTTTAGTATTAAATATATAGAGAGAGAATTGAAGCAAAGGCATTTGCAGAGGCAAGGGGATTGCCAGTTTAGTTGTGTCATACATGCCTCTTTCAAATCACATCATAAACCATCTCAGAAACTTGCAATATCTTATATTACAAAACTGCTTAATATACCGGTACCTGTCACTAAACCCTCACAACCATCTTCTTCCTTCATCTTGCCCCACCTCACCAGATGCCTTTACTACTGTCCCATTTTCAGTTAAGCATGCCTAAGCTGCAGTGCCTTTTGTTTATCTTGTGGTGATGGAGTAATAAACATTCCACTGGTATACTACCTGCCACTACAATGAGATGTTTGCCACCAGCAACATGCATATTTCTCAACAGATATACTACTACACCTCTCAATTCTAGCACTGCTACCATAACCAGTATTTACAGTCACTTTTCATCTCTCTCTAGCTCCAGGGGGAGTAGGAAGTAAATTCTGGGGTGATTTATTGGAGGAGGAGGAAAGTAAAGAAGACCCTAGTAATGTCGGATTTTGGACTAAAGTCTGACAAAAAAAATCATTTTAGTACAGAATAAGATTTGAAAAAAGGTTAGGCATTGCTGAATATGATTGTGTAAAAAGGGAACACAGAAAAGGGAGATGTGAGGAAGTCAGGAAAGAAGGATATGAAAATAATGGGTAAGAAATTGGATATATATGTTGTTTTTTAGGTCTATTTTTTTTGTCTTTCTGTTTTTTTATGTTTCGTGCTATATTTTTCTGTTTTTGCTTGCTTGCTTGATTGTGATGGTGTTTTTTTTTCTTTTAGTCTTTTTTATTTCGGCTTTGAGGGTGAGGTTTGTTGTATTGTTTGAAAACCGCAATAAATATCTTTTTTTAAAAAAAATCATTTTAGAAGTGCAAGAGTCATGTTACTCACAGTGTAGAGTTCATTGGTCACCTTCAGGAGTTCTTCATGCATCTGAAGTCCAATTTCCTTACTCTGGAACACAAAACAAAAACGTTAAGTTGTAAAAAGGTAAGTTTGTTGCAAAGGAAAGAACTAAATGAACATGCAGGGTGGACTTTTAAAATGTTATCAGAGCTTATTTGACACTGCATCCAAGTTAATTTTACATTTCACCCTATAAAGTGTTTGAACTGCATTCTATAGTGCTGTAGGTGAACTTGCCCACTGTAAAAAGTCTGTACCAGAGGCACTTCTATGTTCTTAGCACACTGTCAGAAAAAAAATAAATGTTAAATAGAACTACAATTAGTAGAATCAGATATGGGCATCTTAGCAGTCAGAACAATAAAGCACTACATGGCTGGGGAAGAAAAATGGAAGATAGATCTTTTGACAAGGAATAGAGGGGGGAAATGGTCATTTAAGTTGTTATAGTTTTCCAAATTTATTTTTTAATTTGTCTACAAAAGAATACTGTTAATCCACTGCAGATGTAGTTCCATATTTATTATAACCACATTTTTCGTGCTTTCCTCACTTTACAAAAGAGCGGGAGAATTTTTGCAACAGAGTTAGTTTCTGGTAATTCAATAAAAAAAAAAAACTTCTGAATGTGTTCCCAATTTCCTGAACAGCTATCCAGATGGTTTTCAAAGCCCTTGTTCTGCTCTGCAGTGGTGTTGCTTTTTTAAGTGGTATGTGCATTTCAGTCATGAATGTGATTTTGGGGAAATAAAATTGCCTTGGGTTAGAGAAACGCCTTCAGCACTTTATAAATGTAGTTCAAATCCTTTTTCTTCAGAAATTGAATTGGTATAATCCCAAAAGGGATGCAAATCACCATCTAGGCTCTGCTTCTCTCATTCAGAAATGTTGAGTCCAAATTACATGTGTTCTTTATTCTGAAACAGGCAGTAAATAAATGAACCATTAATGTAGTTCTCATAAGCAGCAGATGAGGTAGCAAGATATGTAACTCCACAGACTGGTCCCCTCCAGCTACTGTTGGACCATGAGTGTCAGTGAGTATGGCCAATGGTCAAGGATGATGGGACTTGTAGGCCAAAAACATCTGAAAGTCATCAGGTTGGAGAAAGCTGTTCCAAGAGTTCTAAATTCCAAGGTTAAATTGCTAATGAAGCTAGCAAAGGATGTCAGATAGCAGGATTGTGTGAGTCCCCTGCCTGAGATCTTAAAGAGCCACTTCCAGGACAGAGGAGATGGTTATAGGCTAGAAAGAAGCCAGCTTCAGATGTTCATATATGAAAAACCCTATGTACAGCTGCAAGTGCTGAATATATGAAAAGTTGACACTGCTCCCAAGATACACTCTCTTCTTTGGCTTAGAAGTTTAAAACAGGAGGTACCAGTGTTCTAAATCAGCAAGAGGAGCCCTCTCAACTGCATGCAGTGATGAGAAAAATGTATTCTATACATTTCCACTGATTTATCTCACAATTTGCAGAAGCAAAACATGGCACTGAAAAAGCTTGGGGCCAAATCTTGTCTTAAGTTAAAGCGCCACTTAATTTGCTTAATGGAGGATATGTCCTATGGACTTACCTCTTAGGGTTTCTGTATACTCTATGTAGCCTCACCTACAAACTTGATGTAACCCCAAAATAAACCTGATTTTACTTTTTGGTTCACACCATAAAGCTATTTGTTTTAAGTCCCCAGGGATAGAAAGGGGTGGCTCATACACTTCAGCAGAAAAGTTAAAGAATGCAATGTAGCTGGAATTTTGGGCAAGTGTGTCCACTCCACACACATCCTTAAAAACAAACAGGGAGTGCAAATGAAAGGGGGGAGCAGTTGAAAGAAGACTGATATGCTCAGTGGGCACAGAATGCTGGCTGACTGACTGTTGCGGTGGGGGGACGGGACAGGGAGGAATCATGTGCCTGAAATTCTGACCATAAAAACAGCGCACACTGCAGTATTTTGTCGCAAAGCCCTACATGTTCTTTATAATTTGAACAAACTTTTAAAATAGATTTCTTCTAAAACGGTGGCACACAACAAGCAGCTGGTATAATTTCATATCCCAGAATTTTATCACATGGTTGGTCTGAGCCAAGAGATCCCACATCTAACAGGAAGTCCTATAATTGAAGGCATCTGGGTAAGCCATCTCCTGCCACTAGCAAAGACTACATTACTAAAATAAGGTGTTGGATATGGAGCATACACAGGCAGAAAAAAAGCTGGCATAAGACAAACAGATACGCCGCACACACACACACACAGAATTTCTTTAACAGCAAATTCAAGTTTACCCCTTATTACAACAGAGGATTCAAATATGAAGAAATCACAAAACCTTTTCAGAAGTGATGAACTTTCAACGTATGTCGAACGTTCCATCTGTGCAAGTATTTCCGCTCACCACAGAAGAATCCCCACTTCCCTCCCACTACGTGAGGTTTGTGGGGTTTGCCTGATCCACCCAATCCAATTGGGGGTGGGGTGGGGAGGAAACCCTGTTGCACAAGTGTCAAGAAGCCTTTATGCAGAGCATCCACGGACATAATTCATTAGGTGACTCCGGTACTGCTAAGTGCTTTCCATTTCCACAAAACATCAGTTGCATAAACATGCTAATGTGCCCAATACATGAAAGGAAACACATTGCTAGGACAAGGAGAGAGGGCACCGTTCTCCTTCAAATATCAGACTGAGCTATTCTGTGCTTCACCTCTGACACTTGTTGCTAAGGTAGCATATCCCTCTGCCATTTTGAATATTTCCCCAGAGCCCTGGCTCAAAATCTCTCCATTTTGCCTGGCCTCATTGAAGCATCATTTGCCCAACATTCTTCAGAGACCCTATTAGCCATAACCCTTGTTAGCGTGCATCCACTACTTGCTAATACTTTTGCATAGAGATGTATTATTCGTTTTTGCTTATTTAAATGATTTATATACCACCCTTGAAGAAGTTCCCCATACAAGCAATTTTCTTTCAGCCCTCAAAAATAACAACAACATTATTTCTTTTGGTCTGTTGATATGCAAAAATGGGAATCAGGTAAAAACAACTGGATGCAAAGGGGTGGGGGGGAAATAGTAGAAAGGATTTTTTTATTTCAGCTTTTATGTCCCAACTGCCTTAAATCACACATTACCTCCGAGTGATATTTTGTTTTTAAAAGAAAATGTTTAGCAGGAAAGGTGACAGTTCTAGCAATATGCCTGGAATGTTTTCATTGCAAGGATTTGTGATTTTTGCTGGCCCACAGCCTCAGTGTTTAGCTTTCAGTGTACTCAGCTATAAACCTTTCCAAGGAAAATTTACTACTTTGCTCCAGAGGACTTATGGGTTTTATGCAGCAAGAAACCACAGCCACTAGAGGACAAGTGCCCTTTGTCATTATAACTTTGAACAGCCACTGGAACAAGCAAAGCAGTATTACTACTAAGTATTATAAAGGTCTTGGAAAGACAAGTTTAATATCAACCTAAGCCACCCCATCAATGGAAAAGTCACTGGTATGAGATTATAAAAGCTCAGTGAAACTAATGAGAGGCCTTGGGGCTTGGATCTGGAGAATGGATCATGTCTCTCAGGCAAAGGTTGTTATAACAAGCGGCCTAGCCTGAGACAGATGTGACAGTTTGGTCCACATCAGCAACGCAATCCTAAGAGTGGGGGCGGATTCCAAAGTTAGATCATAAAACTAAGCTCAGGCAGCAGAATGTTCTTCCATGCTCCACTATGCAACTCTAACCTAAACCATTATAAATTATTATCATTGTTAAAGAATCATAATGTTGGAAGAGACCACAGGAGTCATCTAGTCCAACGCCCTGCAATGCAGGAATCTTTTGCCCAGGATGGGGCTTGAACCCACAGCCTTGAGGTTAAAATATCAGGTTCTACCGACTATCATTATCATCACCATCCACCTTGAACCAGCAGGTCCCAGTGGGAGTTACAACCATTTAAAACTCAATATTAGAATCAGTTAAAACAAATTCTAGTCACGGGAATAGGGTGGGTCCTGAAAACACACACTTCAGGTGTCAAAGGCCAGGGTAAAGAGATGCATCTTCAGCGTATGTCAGAAATTGTATAAGGAAGGGGCCCGATGCACCTCTGTTGGGAAGGGAATTCCACAACCTAGGAGCTGCCACAGAGTAACCTCTCCAAAACCACCCTGCTGGAGTTCTGAGGGCAGTGAAACTACCAAGAACTCTCTCTGCCAGTCTTAACACCTGACAGGAGATGGTCTTTCTTGTGCCTTATGCATAAAGAGAACCCTTCTAGGTCAGGCAAATTGCTCAGGCAATACAGCATCCTGCTCTCACATTAGTTAGGCAGAAGTCTATGGGAAGCCTTAAAGCAGGATGTGAGTGGAACTGGCAGTGAGGGTAGAACATAGCCTTACCCTACATAAATTTGACTAATTCTCTTTTAAAGTTGGTGGCCCTCACTACACCTTGTGGGAATCACACACAGTCATAACACAGTACTTCACACATGTTGTTAATGTGAAGTACTTTATGATGACTGTCTTGTATCTTCCAACATCCAGCTTCATCGATGAGAAAAGCTTAATTATAACATGTACTGGCTCCCAGTACGTTTCCAAGCACAATTCAAAGTGTTGGTGCTGACCTTTAAAGCCCTAAATGGCCTCAGCCCAGTATACCTGAAGGAGCATCTCCACCCCCATCATTCAGCCCGGACACTGAGGTCCAGCTCCGAGGGTCTTCTGGCAGTTTCCTCACTGCAAGAAGTGAAGATACAGGGAACCAGGCAGAGGACCTTCTCAGCGGTAGCAGCCTCACTTTGGAACGCCCTCCCATCAGATGTCAAGGAGATAAAGAACTACATAATTTTTAGAAGACATCTGAAGGCAGCCCTGTATTGGGAAGTTTTTAATGTTTGACATATTCTGCTGGAAACCGCCCAGAGTGGCTGGGTATAAATAATAACATTATTATTATTAAATTATTATTACTATGCTCAATGTGTTTTGGCATATCACCCTTGCCAGGGGCATTTGGAAAAATATTTGTGAATTTTAAAAAATACTAATGACTTCAAATTGTGTATGTCTAGAAAATATACTGAATAATATTTTTAAATATTTAATAAACTTTGTTATCAATAGAACTAAAGGTGGCAGAACATAATAAAACTTTCTATGTTGAGCATCATTTTGAAGCTTTGTTTCCTTTTGCCGGGGGAGCGTATCAATATTTTTCGTTCTGCCCCTCCCTTTTTCTTCTTTCAATGTTATGTTAAAGCAAGGCAAGAATCTATCACATAATATACTTGAAGAAAACATGCATCATGGAGGAAATTATAATATTGCACCTAGCTAGAAGAAACAGTAGTGTAAAAACACTGGAGTGAGCTTGAAACATTACCATCAGCTGTAATTTTAAACCACTACTATCAGAACAATATGCCACACCAATAGACATACAGATTACAAGCTTTCATTCTTATAGGAGAATTGTTGTTGTTACTTATTAAATCTGTATTCCACCCTTCATCCGTAGATCTCAGAGCGGTTCACAACATAACAATACAAGATAAAAAAACAAAATACATAATAAAAACAGGAATAAAAACAAACCAATAAACGCCCCCCCCCCACTCCCTGGAGGGCAGGGAGTAGGCAAAGTTGTTACATTGGCTTAAAAACAGAACCTCATTACCACCATAACATGCCATCTAAAGCCCAGCAATAAGAACAGAAACTCAAATGGTGTTGTCTTTTTAAAGCTGATTTTGTATGAGCCAACTGTGACTGTTAGCAGTAATCAAGATGCTAAGATTGTGTTCATGGAAGACAATCTTACTTGGGTAAGAGTGATCGTCAAAGAAGAAGAAAGAAGGCTGCAAGATGCTACAGATACCCAGGGATTCCCTTTCACTTGCTCAGCAGAAATCATTTGCACTGTTTTATTTTACAGAAACCAAAGCACTTGCATTAATATTAGGGGACATGAGTTTCCAACAATCAAAGTGATTTTTCGTTAAGATCATGTCACCACAGGATATTTCCTATGCAGCCTACCACAGAGACCTGTCTGGACAATTAGACACTCTCACATAATCCACCGTCTTGAGATTTTAGCCCTTTACCCTTGCAAAGTGAAATCTATCTCCTATGATTGTGGGTGATTAATTATTTATGCAAATGTCACAACACAATGATGCAATGTCTTCTGACACCATAAAACCCAGAGAGGCTGCAATGTAACGATGGGCTTTCCTCCAAACCACAGTACATCTCAGAATGGCTATGAGATTACAGCAATGAAGGCATCCCTGGAAGGAAAGATATTTCTAGCAAGGAATGGATACAATGGGAAATAAACCCATTTCAAAAACCCATTGTACATGGGATAGATGTATAACCACACACAACCAGCCAAGCAATTGTAGTACCTATATATGTGCATTATCTCCCTTTAGAGGTCAGCAATAAGCACAAATACAGTGGTACCTCGGGTTACATACGCTTCATGTTACAGACGCTTCAGGTTACAAACTCCGCTAATCCAGAAATATTACCTCGAGTTAAGAACTTTGCTTCAGGATGAGAACAGAAATCGTGCTCCGGCGGCGCGGCAGCAGCAGGAGGCCCCATTAGCTAACGTGGTGCTTCAGGTTAAGAACAGTTTCAGGATAAGAACAGACCTCCGGAACGAATTAAGTACTTAACCCAAGGTACCACTGTAAAATGATTTACAAAAAACCCTGTCTGTTTAGAAATTACTTAATTCCTGGGAGTAACTGCATTACCACTAGTTGTACGGAGGTTACCATGAAATAAACAACATTTTCCCCACTAGTCTGTAAAGAAGCTGAAGTACAGCTGGGTTTTTTAAGCATCGCTTTTGCAATATATTTCCACCATAGTACTAATAGAGAACATCCCTATTTTGGGAAACGCGGTGATGATCAAAAAAATACTTTTATATTATCTGCTGAAGAACCAGAAAACTGGCAAAGAAAAGTGTTTTGTGGAATCTGTCTCCAACACTCCCATTACAATCATGGGCCCAATTTTGTAATGCATCAATGTAACAAACAGAGGACAAGATAATGGTCAGACAGTGGAGAGCTAAGATTACTGATGTAAAAGCCTTGGGGTCATTTTAGCCATTTAGTCTTCGGTCTCCATCTAATCACCAGCAAGCAGTAAATGTACCAACATTATTAATCATAAAATCATAAAAACAGTGATTAGGCAGGGCAGCTCCTAGGTATCTGAAGGTAATGGTTGCTCTTTACTCCTTATTTGTTTAGTAGTTTTGTTGTCCCTAATTTTCTCCTTGGCTCCTCTATAAAACTCCATCGACTTTCCTTCATGCTTTGGTTGGATAGTGGCCTTTAGTACTAAACAAAGGATAACATTTTCTTTTCCTGTTTCCTTCTTTTACACTGATTTCCTCTCCCCCACCTACCTGTTCTCACCACATCTTAACATTACAATAACAGTACATTTAAAACTAACCAAATCAGAGCAAAATACCCCCAGATACCTTGGTAGTTAGAGACACATACCAGCAGCACCATGTTCCTTACACCTTCACCTCAAGCATGCCCAATAAATCCAACTGCCCTCACCCCTAGGCATGGATAGTTGGATATTTGCTAAATCAATCATTGGGATCTACGTATACAATTGGAATAAAGGTGCACCTGGAATTTCTATTTTTGCAACTCCCTTTGCCAAAACCCTACCCACAGAATAACAAATGGAAGGGCAATTGTGCAACAATGATGCCTACAATAAACAGGATCCTTTATGGTGTTTATGGTGGTGGTGTGCATTCCTTCAGCTTGGTTTAAGAAATTCTCTTCTTTAACAGCAGAAAACACTGCGACATGAAGAAAAGGCTTAAACTTAAGGAAGAGACCTTGGATCAACTGCCCCTTCTTTTATATAGTTCTCTCTAAGTGATATCATGAGGGACGCGGGTGGTGCTGTGGGTTAAACCACAGAGCCTAAGACTTGCCGATCAGAAGGTCGGCGGTTCAAATCCCTGCGACGACATGACCTGGAAGCTGTACGCCGGCTCCCTCAGCCAATAAAGTGAAATGAGCGCCGCAACCCCAGAGTCGGTCACGACTGGACCTAATGGTCAGGGGTCCCTTTACCTTTAAGTGATAACATCAGCTGGCATAGAATCAATACTTGGTAAGGATATTTCCAAGGGCTACTTCAACGGTTCTTAACTTGTGGTCCATAGACTCCTATGGGGTCCACAGATGGGCTTCAGGTGGGGTCTGTGAACTGAGCTCAAAAAGGAAACTAATTTCTAATGCAATAAAATAAACTGTATGCATTCTGGGGAGGACGTCCATAACTTTCATCAGATTCTGAAGGGGATCCATGACTCAACGAACGTTAAGAACCACTGGACTACTTCAAACATTAGAGAATTTCCTACAAAAAACCACTTCCTATTTAAGGTGGTGGGGAGGGAAAAAACTTGGGTTTATAACTTATTAGAGTTGTATTAAATTTTTACTGTGCTCTGTGTACATGTTCTTGGAAGCTGTGACAAGCATACCTGCACCATAGCTACATATAGCAAAATAACTGTGCACAATCATCCTATTACATGATTACACATAGTTTTAAAAAGAGCAAACATACAACAGAGTCTAATCATGTAGGTCGGATTCGTATGAAATTTACAAAAAGTTAGCGCATTTATAGCAAACTTCTAAAAGGGGAGCAGGGAACACTGAACATTTAGTTGGAGTTTTGGAAATGTAACCTTAAAGGAATAAGAACGTAATAGGATCCTCTGAGACAGTTCTGCTTCTAGGGTTAAAAAATGTATTTACAATTCCACACTTGGGTAAGGCAGCTTGATCTCTTCATATCAGAAGGTGATAATGGCTCCAGGCCCTAAAAATCTTTACCTGCTGATTTCTGCAGATCAAGCTGCAGTTACAGGCACAAGAGAAGGCTGGGCTGCTTTGTGGTTAGTTGGCAACCCAATGTTCCACAGCCACCAAGGGGACTCCAGAAGCACCTGGGCATAGGAAATGAATGGGTGAGGACTTTTTCTTGAAATCACTGAAGGAAGCACAACACAGCTGAACATGGTTTACCTTAGCGCATCAATATGTTAAACCAATAAATGAAATGTGGCAAGGATGAAGAGTGTTAAGAATGACTTTGAAAGACGAGTAACGTGCTTTTATTGATAATCTCTAGCTCCATGCAAACAAGTTAATTCACTGAAGCACTTTAAAATGGGGGGGGGTAGTTAACGATAGACATTTTGTCTCCTTAAAGGTAAAGGTAAAGGGACCAATGACCATTAGGTCCAGTCGTGGCTGACTCTGGGGTTGTGGCACTCATCTCACTTTATTGGCCAAGGGACCCGGCATACAGCTTCCGGGTCATGTGGCCAGCATGACTAAGCTGCTTCTGGTGAACCAGAGCAGCGCACAGAAACACCGTTTACCTTCCCACCGGAGCGGTACCTATTTATCTACTTGTCCTTTGACGTGCTTTCGAACTGCTAGGTTGGCAGGAGCAGGGACCGAGCAACGGGAGCTCACCCCGTCGCAGGGATTCGAACCGCCGACCTTCTGATCGGCAGGCCTTAGGCTCTCTGGTTTAACCCACAGTGCCACCCACGCCCCAGTTTGTCTCCTTATTTCTGAATAATTCTGCCACTTCAAAAATCTCATATAGAACTTAATGGAGTTTACAGTTCCAGAGACGAAAACAGGTAATGGGTGATCTTAAGGGAGATAAAGGAGGAAAAGCTCAAAGGATAAACACTACTAGCAGATTGCCAAAGGCTAATAAAGCAAGGATAAATTATGGGTGTTTTTATATATCCCTCATATTTGCATGATGAAAATACCCATTTGCAATGGAAAAATTCGCCACACATTACCATTCCTGTATGTATGTCCCCACAAGATGTCAAAACCAATTAATAATGGCTCAAAGGGGGAAATTAAAAGTGACATCTCTGAAACAAAATGTTGCTCCAATTTACCATCAGAGCAATCTACAACAACTGTAGAACAATTAGGGGATGCTCTTAACCCTTCTAGTGCTATCTAGCCTGCACAATTATTTTTAAAACGAGCTTGAGCATGGCCTCCACAGTATGAAAGTTGGAAGGACTGCAAAAACAAAACAAAACACTGAAAAATAAGTTCCAGGAAAGAATCTTGCATTGACGCAGCAGATGGGCCTCATTCACTTAGCCATTTGGTAGAGCCGCCAGATTATCTACCTCCTCAACGTCCGCATGATAAAACCATTCTGCATTTGTGTTTTCTTTTGTTTGCTGATGTGAGCTAGCAATGACTGGATACAGTGGGTATGTCCTGCAGGATCTTTAAAAAGTGGAGTGGGAAATACTCATGTGACAACATTGCAAGGAAATGTCTTGAAAAATATTAAAAGACTAGCTATTTCCAGGACAAATTAGCATGTGAAAAGGACTTTAGTGTGTGTGTTTTTAAATCTCATTGTCACACATGTTATTAATCTGATTTATGAGCTGATCACTTTAAAAAGTATGCAAATCATGCTTGATTATGAATGCCTAGCCCAGATGGTGTTCTTTATTCTGGTCAGTAATATTATGGCTTCACACATGCCTTGGCTTCCCCAAATATTACAATAACAAACAAATAAGAACACAAATAAGAAAGGAAAGGCTAATAATGATACACAATGGATTAAAGCCTATGAAAAGACTAGCTCCAGAATGTAAGGCGCACACACAACAGTGACAAAATTACAGCACGAAATAAGCTGTTTAAAAATGGTTTTAGCTCATCATTGTTTCCCAGAGACTTGTGAGCTATACTGAGACTTCAGCCTTAAGTGACATGTTGTGAATAGAATCTCAGATGCACACTCAACACAATAACTCTGCTTTGCTCCGATTAAAAGCAGGTGCTGTGTGTGGCAAGCTGCGGATGGCATCGAGCTAATGCTACCTCTGGTTCATGCCAGGAACATATCAGCTTGGGGTGATGGCAGAGGGACACTTAGTTTAGCATACAATGGAAACACAGATCCCATTGGTTATGCCGGGGAAAACTACCCCGTTCTAAAGGAATTGCCTAAGAGCCACTGTCCGAGAAAATAAACTGTTAAAGCTGTCAAGGCTTGAACGAGCTGAGACTCCAGCTCCCTCTCAGGAGATGTTCACACTTCCATTCGCCCTGGTGCTTCCCGCAGGGAAAGCCACGGTGTGCTGCTGAATCGGAGCCAACGGCAATTAGATTTTTCCACAGATTGCTGTTTGTTCCAGTTCAGCAGCAAGGAGCTTGTTTTCCCAGGAAAGTTGCGGGGCAAACGAAAAACCTCTTGGATTCATGCTTTATAGGTACAGGGCAGGCTGAACTGTGGCTGAGTCTACACTCCAGACAGAACCCCTGACTCAGTCAAAAGGGTCTGAAAATTCAACGTTCCACTGCTCTCGGAATGCCCACCAAATAATTCCTCACAGCTTGATCTTTTTTATTCCAATGACCCCTATAAAAAGGGGCATTTAATGCCAACTGACATAATGGGAAACCTCACAGGGTGCGTAGTCACCTCTTTAGTAACAACACAAGTCTAGTAGTTTCTTGGCAGAATGCCACCTGAAGAACCTCTATACATTGTATCTGCCAGGCCTCAATTAGAAGTACAGTCATACCTCGGGTTAAATATGCTTCAGGCTGAGCGTTTTCAGGTTACGCTCCGTGGCGACCTGGAAGTAACAGAATGTGTTACTTCTGGGTTTCGCCGCTCACGCAGACACGCAAAATGAGGTCACACGCATGCGCAGAAGCGGCAAATCATGACCCGCGCAGTCGCATTCTACTCAGGATGCGAACGGGGCTCCGGAACGGATCCCGTTCGCATCCAGAGGTACCACTGTACTGTAAATAGTCAGTCTCGTCATACTGACAAACCAAATGGTTTTATAACAGAACATTTAGGGTTTGTCCACACTTGTCCCGTGCCTATAAAGCACAACGTGGGTGGCGCTGTGGTCGAAACCACTGAGCCTCTTGGGCTTGCCAATCAGAAGGTTGGTAGTTTGAATCCCCGCAATGGAGTGAGCTCTTGTTGCTCTGTCCCAGCTGCTGCCAACCTAGCAGTTCGAGAGCACGTCAGTGCAAGTAGATAAATAGGTACTGCTGTGGCAGGAAGGTGTTTCCGTGCACTCTGATTTCTGTCACTGTGTTCCGTTGCACCAGAAGTGGTTTAGTCATGCTGGCCACATGACCAGGAAAGCTGTCTGTGGACAAACACCGGTTCCTTCGGCCTGAAAACGAGATGAGTGCCACAACCCCAGAGTCGCCTTTGACTGGACTTAACCATCCAGGGGTCCTGTACCTTTACCTTTTTTATAAAACACGAGTCTAAGCGGTTTTCTAGGCTTTTCTAGGTTTCCTAGGCACAGGTCCAAGTGGTTTTGCCTTTGCCCCGCAGCTTTCCCCTAGAAAACATGCTTTCTACTGCTGTAGAGACACCACCTTGCCAACAAAGGTCCATATAGTAAAAGCTATGGTTTTCCATGGAAGTAAAAGCTGGACCATAAAGAAGGCTGATTGCCGAATAATTGATGCTTTTGAATTATGGGGCTGAAGGAGACTCTTGAGAGTCCCATGGACTGCAAGAAGATCAAACCTCTCCATTCTTAAGGAAATCAGCCCTGAATGCTCACTGGAAGGACAGATTGTGAAGCTGAGGCTCCAATACTTTGGCCACCTCATGAGAAGAGAAGACTCCCTGGAAAAGACCCTGATGTTGGGAAAGATGGAGGGCACAAGGAGAAGGGGACGACTGAGGACGAGATGGTTGGATAGTGTTTTTGAAGCTACCAGCATGAGTTTGATCAAACTGCAGGAGGCAGTGGAAGACAGGAGTGCCTGGCGTGTTCTGGTCCATGGGGTCACGAAGAGTCGGACACGACTAAACAACAACAACAACTGCTGAATCAGAACAAATGACAATCCACAGGAAACCCAACTTCTGCCATTTGGTCCGATTCAGCCATTAACCGTAAGTTTTCCCAGGAGAAGGCAGTGGGACAGATGGGACGTGTGGACGAGCCCTTATATATGTAAATTTAATTGTACAGTGTCAGTTTCTCCACAGTTAATGACAAGGGAATCCCAGAATACAGTTTTCTGAAAAAGCCCACAAGTCTTTATATAAGAGAACCTTTTCAGATTCATATGCTCTGGCATTTTGCCCCCAAAGTTCTCTCAGCACTGCTTCATTATGTGGTGTTTACTCTCTCAGGAGGCTATTGAGTGTACTATACAATAAATCAGATCAAATTAAGTGACACAAACATTCGTTTACCTTTTTAAATAGCCGGATGACATCCTCACTGATCTGGGAGAGTCTGACAATGACATTGTTCATGAAGATGTCATTCAGGGTAGCATGGTCTCTGCTTTCTCTCCGAGTTTGGGTCAGTACCAGATACCAGCAGTTCACAGGAGAAAGAAGGTGCTGATCCTTCCTATAAGCATACAAATTGATGGTTTAAAAAATGTTACTCACACATGAGGGCAGTCTTCTTGCTATGAGTAATAATGAGTTCCACTGACTAAAAGTTGCTATCAAACAGGTTGAGCAGGCAAAGAAAGCCTGAATTAACTTTCTACAAAAAGCTGTGTGCTTACAGCAGTTCACTATAAGAATCTAGAGCCAATCTGATGAAACAGTTCACAGCTAATTAAAAATTTTGTAAATAAAAATGAACAAATTCGGGAATTAGGAGTGGGCAATAGTTATGCCCTTTTTATACTAACAGCCCAATCATATACCATTGAAACTATGTCCTCTTTTATTCAATGTAGCACACTTTCAAAATCTGTGCATTAGCAAATGGTATACCATAATAAAGTGTTTGCTTTATGATAGCAAGCAACGTAAAAAGAAAACCATTTCCACTATGAAGTCTAATAACATACTCCAAACAAATTGGAAAATGTTCTTTTTCAAAATACATTTCATTCCAGCATTAACATTTTCAGAATAAAAACAAAATTTCATGAACACAGGTATATATTTAACTTCAGTTCCCAAATAAAATTGAAATTTTTTAAAGCCAAGTTGATAGGTATACCCCAGTATGTAGTTTAAATGCAATCCACACCAACAAAGCAATACTCATCGAAGAAACAGATACTGTACATGTTCAGCTGGGTACAGTTAAAGGTCAACAGAGAACCAAGCTAGTTTCACTTTTTTGACCAGACAATTCCTATTCCCACAAGTCTCTGACTATAAATCACAACCATAAACTGATTTGCCACACACAGGAAAACAATCAGCTCCATACACACCTTTTATTTATATACTGCCAAAAGACTTTGCCTTAAAAAGGCTAATAAAATTTCCAATAACACCACAGATAAAAACAGTAAATACAATGAAGACAAACAAGCCAAAAAAGAAAAGCTGATGAAACAATAATAATCAAAAAGAGGCCCTCAAATGTAATAAAAGGGCCAATATAGTAGGATGGACTTTATCTGGTGCCTTTATGATAGCAATGAAGACACCAAGCAAACATGGCAAAGGAGGGAGATTCCTCCATTTGTGTGCCACCACTGAGAGGGCCCTCTCTCCAGGAGCTACCGAATGTAGAGGCACCCAGAGGTGGACTTGATAAGAAGTGAATTGATAGCCAGATTCAAAGCAGGAGGAGGTGAAAGGGCATTAATGAGTTGAAAGGGTAAACACCAGCCCCTTGAAGTGAACCTAAAAACAAACCAAGAGAACTATACCCCCAACAGCAAAGTGCTCTGTTAAAAACACACACAAATAAAACCCCATTGTTTATGCACATAACACACATAGGATTCTATTTTTATTATCACATATCCCCTGTAAAGTAGACTGACATTGAAAAATAGCCATCTAAGTCAGGCTTCAGATCTGACAAAATTAACAACTGCTCTTGCACTTTTCTTCTTCTTTTTTTTTTTGCTATTTTATATTGCAAAATTATTTTAACTCTACTGTATGTTCCGCTCCGCCCCTGCAAAAAAGACAGCCTTGGAATTTGAGCTCCTTGGTCCAAATGCCTATCCAATACACACCCGGTTCAGCTTCCTCTTCCCAGCTTTAGAAGACAAACAAGAGGCTGGATGCCAAATCACCCTGAACCACTGTCTTGTTGAGGGAAGAAAATTACAATGAACGATATTAGACCAATTCTTTGCCATTAAGCAATCTCAACAAGTCCCTAGAGAACAGTCAAGACCCACAACGAACATCTCATCAAGTCAAGAATATTATGTGCCGACAAAGCAATGCAGCAAGACTTAGAAACTATGCAGTAGGGAACAATTCTGCATTAGTGGGGAGAAGGACTAGGTGACTTATTAGGGTTTTTCCATCTCCCAGGCCAGCTATCCTGACAAACCATTTAAAGGCCTCCTTTTGTTATAGACATTGTTGGCTGTACTGCCAGTCATAGTTTTGAGTCAGAGAATATTGCAGTTTTCTTCCATTCATTTAAACTGCAATAGTGCACAAGGGCTACAAATTAGAGATTGGAGACCCAGTGGAAGATTGGGCCATGAGCCAGCTTTTATTGTATCCATTTATACAAGAAAGCTAGTTGAAATTCTAGATGAATACAAGCCAAATACAACTAACCAGACATGCATGGAGGTCCACTAATAGCTCAATAAGCCACTTTTTTTTGCTGCCTACTTGGTTACAGGGAAGCAGAAAGAGGGCCTTCTCGGTAGTGGCGCCCGCCCTGTGGAACGCCCTCCCTTCAGATGTGAAGGAAATAAGCAGCTATCTTCTTTTTAAAAGACATCTGAAGGCAGCCCTGTTTAGGGAAGTTTTTAATATTTAATGCTGTATTGTTTTTAACACCTGTTTGGAAACCGCCCAGAGTGGCTTGGGAAACTCAGCCAGAAGGGCGGGGTATAAATACTATATTATTATTATTATTATTATTATTATTATTATTATTATTATTATTATTATTATTATTACCTACACCCAGGACAGCAAAAATTAAGACGTTTTCAAACACCTGGTTGGACCAATGAAGTGACTAGGACTGGAACTATTGCAAACCATGTGCCACGAGTTGCACAGCCCTGCTCAAGTCCAAGGACATCAGGAAATATGCATGTTCCATTCTGCGGTATTATAACATACCATTGGCCGAGGAAACAGAGGAAATGGAGTTGTTTTTTAGTTTATACTTATGTTGCAACACACTTCACTTGTAGCCACTGGCCAGAAAAATACTGGGCTGCAGTAAACATACACCACTTTCTTCTCCCTGTAGCAGTTTGCACGATTAACATTGGCCACACTTTTCATTCTATGCTGCCAGCAGTTTATTCTTTTCCTTTCCTAGCATCACTGTCAAGAAGCAGAGGCTGAAGTTACAGCCCTGCATTCCTATACGCTGTGTGTCTTGCAAAGTGTTAACTAAAGCTTGGCAACGCAGCTCAGCCGCTTGCTTCTCAACAAGCAAAAAATGCAAATCCATCTCAGCATCCCTGATGTAGCAGAAACATTTTTACACGTTTCAGTGATGTTCATTATCAACACAATGAACACCAAGAAGCGAAGGGATGACAAATGCTAGGAAAGTGTAGCGCCACACTGTTCTGATCTGTCTCTCCCCATATTATTAGCCGGAAAACATTCCAATTCTCAAGAGGATTTCTAACTAATGAGGGGACACTGATAATCATCTGGATTCCTTCTACACAGATACACATACACACCCAGTGTTGTGTATGAGCTTGGCAAAAAGATCCGTTCATAGAAGCCATTTCCACAACTGAATATTTGAACCTTATGGCTTCATGGGGCTTTAAACAAAGCCATCATGATTAATGAAATTTTAATGGTTCCGAGGAAAAGTGCCATGTTTTCAGGAGCATTTTTCCAGTGCACAGGCTGCTCTCAGTAATGTTTGCAAAATGCAAAACATTGCAAATACTAATGAAACCCCATACATAGGAGGATCTCAAAGCACTTATTATTCATTTTCAAAACAACTCTCAATGTGCGACCACCAAGCACTAATTGGCTTATTATATTTTCCTATGTTAGTAAGTTGAAAAAGTGGAATGAAAAACCATGGAATAAGCAGTGTTCATGACCTTTAGAAGAACTAACTGAAGGACAGTAGAGAAGAAGGGATACCACACACAGACACAGAGACATGCAAGAGTAGAGGATGGCCCAGGGAGGCTGGACCAAGGATAAATGGTGCTCTCAGGTCAAAAAAAAAGAATAGCCATGCATGATCTAGATAAAGAACTTTCAAGCAGTGACCCCATCTTTCTATGACATCTGTGTCACTAAAATATACCTACAAGCAACAGGGGAAATTTACTAATTGTAATTATGCTTCAGCATAAGTCTTCCCCCCTTCTTTTCTGCAGCAACACATGTGGATATTTAATTAGTTCCTTTAACTTCTAGCTGTCCTTAGAGTTTGCAAAGGGTGTGCTTTCCAGGCAATAGGCACCAATGAAACTCACTAAAAATAATCAAGTGGTGTACATGACCATGGAGGGAGAATCCTCAGTTAACTATAGGACTGGAAGCAAACATTTTCATAGCTCTGAGGTCTGCTATCACAGCTTAGGAAGCCCTCCCACATGGAAAAGAAGAGCAAGGAAGTACACTATGATATGATTTCAGCTCAAAAGCGTTTACAGAAAGCACCATTTCCAGACACGAACAGAGGATTGCTTCCATTCCTAGCCAGCTCATCAAACATTTTGGCCTGAACAGAAGTTCTCAGCTACGCTGACACCAACAGAAATGCTGCTTTTTAAGCTCTCCACAGTCTATAACAGAACAGCCAATGACAACACAAAGTGAGCACCGATGTACCAGAAGTGCACCTGTTGTTTATTGCCTCTTCCTTCAAGGCATCGCTACTAAACTTTGCATAGGTCATTTGCCAACAAAAGAATTTGACAATCCAGCTGTTCTGCTCAACAATCTGGGGAACAATAGAAGATACCCAAGAGTGAAGGTCCAAAATGTGAGGAGTCAGCTATTATCTGTGTACAGAAACAGGTGGATCAAGGCTGCCCGCCAAAGGTTTTGCAAAGTAATCCAGCAATACCAAAAAGGGCAGGGGAAAATAGTAGGCCGGGTGGTGCTGAAGATTATTAATGTATAAAGCAAATAAATGGTTCAGTTTTGTTAAGCTCATTTTCCATTTTCCCTTTGAAACCATAATGTTCAATAATATATTACTGCTGTTTAAAATTGATGAACCACTTTATAAGCCTCAGCAGCTTCTTCACTTCCAATCTACTATCTTAGAGGCCTCCAAAAAGTGAGGAGGGGGAGTCTCATGACCTTATTAAGGCTTTCCTAGACACATGAAAACACCTTTCAGCTCAATGAGCAGCAGCCAGCCATCACAGCAGATACAAAGTGTGACAGAGCTACCTGTGGCCTCACCAGCATCCCAAAAAGACTGAAGCATTCAAAAGCAGATAATATTCGCTGAACTACAAAATTAAGCCCACAAGATGTTGAACTATCAGGGCAAGTACAACATTGATACATGCTTCTTATGGCTGTGCCTGTTTGAAACAAGTTGATAGAAAACAGATGTGGAAACAATTATTACCCTCTAGAACACAGTAAGACATCTTCAAATATTTGAAGGTCTCTCACATAGAAGGAGCAAATTTGTTTCCTGTTGTTCCAGAAATGGATCCAAACCACCAAACAAGTTAAAATTGTAAGGAAGGGGATTTAGACTAAATATCAGGAAAAACTTCCCAATAATATGAGCTGTTTTAACAATGGAATGAACTGCCTCAGAAGGTGGAGCACATTTTCATTAAAGAACTTATTAAACAAAGGTTGGGTGGCCATCCATGAAAGATGCTATAGTAGTTGATTTGTCGGCAGGTTGGACTCGATCAGGGTTTACCAAACTTGGGTCTCCTGCTGTTTTTGGACTACAACTCCCGTCATCCCTAGCTAGTAGTACCAGTGGTCAGGGATGATGGTAACTGTAGTCCAAAAATAGCTGTAAACGCAAGTTTGGGGAACCCTGGACTAATATACTTTGTATGAGTCTGTCAGATGAGCCTTCGTGGTCCAACAGTCAGATATGCTGGGCCTTGATTTTAGTAAACATCCTGGTCTGTTATGGAAGTGTGTTGGGTGACTTAATGCATAGTCCTCTCCCTTCCACACCTCAACTCACAGAAGCAAATGAGTAAGAAAAGGAAAGGCATGCAAGGCCTTCTACACAAAGTGGTGGATACATCTCTCCTATTCAGGGGTGTCAACTTGAATAAAATATGGGAAGCAAGTAAGCCCCACGGGACATAATCAATCACATGACATGGTGCACGTACACCATTTGAATGGCAATGCCCATCAACTTTGGGGGGACCAGCCCTCTCAAATCATTTATTGGGGAACCGAAGCCCCCTTGACCCCTAGGAGTAGGCTCCTATGCTCCCCATTAGGGCAAGAAAAGTTTGCAGCAATCTGTAGTTGTAGTTGGGCCTGGTGAGCATTTAAGCTCCCCAACCGTAATCTGTGGGTTGCCATCTGATTGGATTTTATTCTGATCCTGATCTGATTTTAGGATGCATTTTAATTGATTGCCTGATTCTATGTTAATGTGCTATACATTTGATGTTAGCCGCTGTGAACCCGGTTTTGGCCAGGGAGGGCGGGGTATAAATAAAAATTATTATTATTATTATTATTATTATTATTATTATTATTATTATTACTACTACTACTCTTAGAACAAGGGCTCCAAATGCTTTCCATTATGAGACAGTATAGTAAAGAGATTTCCTAGTCATCTTCAGATTTTCAATTTACACATATTGCTGCATCTGCCCACATTCTTACAATCCTAAAAGAATGGTGCAAAAACAAAGGTTTTAAAGGTGCCATTCTTCAAGTAGCAAAGAAAGACAGGCACATAGTATTAATAACACACCTTTGCTAGCCCACTCACTGACTGCACACACTATATGAGGTACAATGAACTAAGTTAATATCTGAAGAAATACTAATCACCTTTGTAAATGCCTTTGCAGGGCAATATAGCCTTCCAGAGCTTCCTCTAAAGGAAGTTTAGAAAATGAAGCACCACAACAGGTTTAGACTTATGAAAAGAAGCTCTTTTAAAAGAAGCAAACCCAGGTGTGCCATGTCACTAGGTTGGAAAACAAGGACAAGAATAGTGGCGTTTTCACATTTCTCTCCAGGACAGATCTGGAATTTGGTCTTTGTACCTGATAATGTTGCTAATGAACAAACAATTTCTTTGAAGAAAAAGAGAAGTTGCCTTGAAAATGTTTTGGAATGGAAATGCAGGATAAAAGTGCTTGAAATAAAATAAATATAGTTGTTTGCTATGACAACCACACTTCCTTGTTCTACTCTTCTGCATGGCTTTAATCACGTACAGGAGAAATCAGAGGCACACAACACACCCCACCCCAAAGCTTCTGCAATTTAAACCGCAACACTGCAGAGCATTAAAAGGCGACTATTTTCCTAACAAAGGCCATTATGCTTTGAAAAGGCAAGGCCTCTCACAGCATTCGTGGAACCCAGGCTTCTTTGTTTGGCAAATGGAATGAAGGACTGTATAAAAACAAATTGTTCTGATCTTCCATTATACTACTCATTCACTCCAACAATACTTAAGATTTTCTGTCTGAAGCGGCCTTAAAACCACTTTGATACAGCTCACAGACCACTCAAACTATATTTTGCATTTTCAGACACGGAGGTCCTTTACAAATAAATTTATAGGACTGAAAGCAGGATTTTCTTTCATTGACTTAAAAATATGAAATAGGCCTCTCATGCCTTATGTGGCAAATCAACTGAGCTTTGTCTAGTCCCATAGTATTCAAGCTGCTCTTCTTTTGGAACATTTTCTCCTACACTAAATGATAATCATTCTTTACATAAGCAATCGGTGAAAAGGGTAAGGGACCAGAACATACAATGCTTTCATTAGATAAACCTCAGAACAAATCTGTCTTATAAACAACCTTGTAAAGTAGCTATCAGAGAAAAGTAGTAAGCAAAATGCATAAAACATAAAAAGCCATCTCTCTCTAACATGCAATTATTTTTCTTAATGCAAAATTAAGTTCACCATCTAAACAATAGTTCTGAGTCTTCAGCCTGCCCTGCTCACACACCTTCATTTACAGCCCCCATTTTTCCATTAGCATAGAAGAGCCAGCACCCTCCAGCTGCTTTTGCTTGGGGACTTAGTAATAATTAGTTCAACATTCACAGTATGTTCCAGGGCCTGTTCAATCCATTCGCCAGATGCTACTCTTAGCTCCATCTGGCTGCCAAAATGAATGGAGCCACAATGAGCTGTCTTTGCTTTTCATCTGCAACAACAACCACTGAGTTAAAGGGTCTCGTAAGGATTTCTAGCCCATTAGGTTTTGGTCCCTCTTTTCATTTCACTCTGCCACCTCCACTATTTAGACCACTAGCTAAAGATGGTTTACATAAAGAAAGAAAGCCCAAAGTGTATGCTGGTTAAAGGAGGAAGCATTACTGGTTGGGGGATAATTTTATCCAGAGTTAGGTGAGCAACCTGCGCTGGATAGTTACAGGTAGGTAGCCGTGATGGTCTGCCGTAGTCAAAACAAAATAGAAAAATTATTCTTCAGGTACCTGAAGAAGTGTGCATGCATACGAAAGCTCATACCAATAACAAACTTAGTTGGTCTCTAAGGTGCTACTGAAAGGAATTTATTTTATTTTATTTGCACTGGATAAGTTACACTCCTCCTTAACACACAGGTTCATATCCTGAGCATCTGCTTCTGGATGCCCAAGTGATTTGGTGTGCTTTCCATCAGGTTTTATTGGTTTCCCAGTCATATCTTTTCTTAAGAAGGAATGATATAACCACAATCATTTGCATTTTGGTAGTTACTAGATTGGAAGACAGCAACATGTTTGTTGTTTGCTACCCTGGGCTCCTTTGTGAGGAAAGGCAGCATATACATTTAGTAAATAAAGAGACTGCAACTTGTTATTTTTGTCTATTTGGTGTTACATTGTCTGGTATCTTTCTCTATACTGTACCATTTATCTCCTAAAATTAAATAATAATAATAATAAACTTAATAGGGGAAGTGAATGAGTTGATCAGCTTTGACCTACTGTTTTGTAAATAAGCACCCAGTCATATTTTTAATGCAGCTACCTAATGCAGCAAAAAGAAAGATCGTACCCGGTTATCGTCTGAGAGATAAAAGTGCTTGTGTCTGCCTTGCCTATTGTTCTCGACACACCTGAGTGAAACGAATGCATATAGCGGGGAGTTAATTCTTTATTGTCAAAAGCGATCATTTACAGTAGCTTCTATGGGACTCTGAATACACTTGCACACAACTTCTAGCATCTAAGTGGCTGTTCCCAGCCAGTGTCCTCTGGAGCAGCTGCAGAAATAAAAATCCATGCAATGCCCTAAGAGAGAATATTATGAAAATGATTTACAGGTGGTACATGACCCCAGTCAAGCTTGCAAAAATCTATCATTTGCCCGATAATAAATGTTGGAAATGTAAAGAAACTGAAGGAACATTCTTTCACCTTTGGTGGACGTGCCCAAGGATTAAGGCTTTCTGGGAAATGATCTATAATGAACTGAAAAAGGTACTTAAGTACACTTTCCCTAAGAAACCAGAGGCCTTTCTCCTGGGCATAGTTGGCCAATTGGTGTTAAAGAAGGACAGAACTTTCTTTATGTATGCTACAACAGCAGCAAGAATACTCATCGCAAAGTATTGGAAGACGCAAGATCTACCCACCGTGGAAGAATGGCAGATGAAGGTGATAGAGTATATGGGTTTGGCAGAGATGACGAGCAGAATCCGAAACCAGGGAAGAGAAACGGCGGAAGAAGATTGGAAAAAATTAAAGGACTATCTAAAGAAATACTGTAAAATTAATGAATGTTAAAATGATGCTGGATTATAAAATAAGGAATTAATAGCGGTAAGGGATAATTTAAAGAAAATGAATAACATTAAAATTAAGCTAAAAGTAAGGGAAGGATTTGCTGACAAATTAATCAGAAACTAGAATACAGAAAGGGGAGGTATGAGGAAGTCGGGAAAGTAAGCTATAAGAAAGTAAAAATTGAATTTATATGTGTTTTTTGTTTGTATTTTTTATATTGTTTTTTTTTTTGTTTGTTATTGTGTTTTCTTGTTGTGTTAAAAATTTGTGGAAACTTCAATAAAAATTTATTTTAAAAAAATAAAACAGAAATAAAAACCCACGCCCCTCTCCATCAACTTAAGTACTTTCCCCCCACAGGATGCACATGCAGCCTGAGACGATACCTGCACAGCAGCCACCACTGTTCTTCTCTCTTCAATCCTCTTCTGGTTCTAGGAGACAGTGGGGCAGGAGATGGTGGGGATTCAATCAGCCGCCCACTTGCCTGATCATCCTCTTCTCCTCTTCCGACAAGTCCGGTGTTCCACTCTCTATCCCTGATAGCTCTGACCCTTCTCCTTGGGGGGCACCAACCCCCATAAATTGCTGGCCCCCTCTCCTCTCTCCAGGTCAGCTACCAGTCCCCTTGTGCCCAACACACATACATCCAAGCCCTGCCATCCCTGACACCTATTGAGGAAGGCCACCTAAACATTAGGGAGAACTTCCTGACAGTAAGAGGTGTTCAACAGGGGAATTTGCTGCCAAGGAGTGTGGTGGAGTCTCCTTCTTTAAGCAGAGGCTTGACAACCATATGTCAGGAGTGCTCTGATGGTGTTTCCTGCTTGGCAGGGGGTTGGACTCGATGGCCCTTGTGGTCTCTTCCAACTCTATGATTCTATGATTCTAGGCCATTCCACAAAAAATGAGAAGGCTCCCCCTCAAGGCAACACCCAACTAACAGAGTTGGGAAGCCTATCAAGTGGGGTGGTGGCTCTGCTACAGATCTAAACTTCTCAAGAATGAGGGTTCTGGTCAAAAGGAGGTCAAAAGACAAGGGGTCAAGTTTCTCCAAAAAGTTGTTGTGTTATTCCAAACCGTGATAATAGAAGGCCACTGTTCTTCAAGCCTGGGTCCCCAGATATTATTGAACAACAGCTCTCTGATCATTTGCTAAGCGGTCTGGGGATGACTGGAGTTGTAGTCCAATAACAATGACATATGGAAACCTATTTGTACACTAGGAGAATCAGAGTAAAGAGATTACAGTGGTACCTTGGATCTCAAACTTAATCCGTTCCAGAATTCCGTTCCAAAACCAAGGCGCAAAATGGATTGATCCATTCCAGACTTTTAAAAACAGCAACTTAACATGAATTTTGCTATCTAACAAGACCATTGATCCATAAAATGAAAGCAATAAACAATGTATTGCAGTCACACAATCCATTAATGAGTAGCTGAACTGGTTACAGATAGGTAGCCGTGTTGGTCTGCCATAGTCAAAACAAAAAAAAATTCCTTCCAGTAGCACCTTAAAGACCAACTAAGTTAGTTCTTCGTATGAGCTTGGTATGAGCTTTATAAATAAATATGCATGCACACGAAAGCTCATACCAAGAACTAACTTAGTTGGTCTTTAAGGTGCTACTGGAAGGAAATTTTTTTGTTTTAGCTGAACTGGGTTCCACATGGCTGCAAAAACAAAAACACAAAATAAATAGCAAAAACTGACAGATCTCAGCGTAACACTCAAAACGGAAGTGTGGCACTCAAATCAAAAGCGTAACACTCAAAACAGAGCATGTTCAGCTTCTGAAAAAAGTTCACAAACTGCAGTGTGTGGATTTGCAGTGTTTGGATTCCAAGTTGTTTGAGTACCAATGCGTTAGAGAACCAAGGTATCACTGTACAGGGAACGTAGCAATATGAAGTATATAGGATTTTAGTAATTCAGCAGTACAAGCTGCAGCTCAGAATGAGGTGGAGTACAGTGGAGTGAGAGACCATCACCATTCACCTTGCACATTCAAAAATTTTAGATCACCAGGAAATGAATGACACAAGGGATTATTTCCAACAGACAAATGGCAATGACAACACAGGAAGTACTTTGCAGCTATGATTGTCAAAAAGATTAAAAGGAACCAACTAAAAACAACCAATATGGCCAAGGGCAAGAAGAAGGTAAAAAAATCCACTGAGGAGCTACAAAACTAGACAGTATTAATATCCTCCTTTTCTTCTACACCCTTAGTTCATTTAGAGTTCAGAACCTCAAAGGCACATACTAAAAGGGATCAGTCATGTTCATTACTCCAGCTTGAAATATGGAACATTAAATATGCAAACTGAATTACTTTGTGGTTATAAATAAATATGCAATATCAATGTACGCAAGCTTTACCCACCAGAATGTCAGGCGTGCCCAACACGTTGTCAAAAGACTGACAGTAGCAGCCAACCCTTAAAGAGACTATTTTGAAAGAAGTAGGGAAGACACTTAACAAGTTTGTAAATAAGCAAACCCAAGAAACCAACTGAATCTCTGTTAACATTTTTTTCATTTCCTCAACCACCTCTGCTCCCATCAGTCATCTGAAAAGGCCCATCACTTTGAGATCACATTGAAGACTGCATTCATTCAACAAGTCTGGGTCTCTTGTACCTCCTTTCAGAAATAGAAACATATATGCTTACTTGAACTGATGGTGTTCCCTGGAGCTGCGAATCTTGGAAGAAAATCTTTCCGCAAGTTTTTCTAAGTTCCTCGAGTACTCCAGTTCAATCTCAGCCTTTCTGCGGAAGAACTCCTGGAGGTCCTGCAGGAGCTGCAACCGGGATTCAGACTGCTGCTCTAGGCATTTGAACTGTTCCACCAACTGGGTACGAATTTCTGGACACACAAAACAGAAAGCGAAACAGCATTATAAACAAATGGTAACAGAGCCTGTAAGCGCTCATTTATTTTGCTGCCCTGCTAAAGACCTCTCACATTGACAGCACTATATTGAGCATGCCCAGATAAGTACAGATTAACAGGCTACATAAACGGATTAACTTCACATAAGTACATAAATACATAAACAGATTGACTTTAAACCTTTAAACATTGGGGGAAGGGGAATCCTCTCTCATGTACCCTTGTAAGGGGGAAAGAAACTGGACTGAAATTGAAGTGTCAGCGGTGAGATTAGGTTAAGAAAAAATTCTCAGTGTCTCAAAGAACTGGAATAAAAGTGGGAGGTGGTTGCATATAGAAGACTAATCATATATTCATTTATTAAGATTTTTTTACTCTCTCTTTTTTCCATGCACAATTTGGGGTCCAGCAATGAACACCCTTACTAAAATTACATTTCACTGAAATCAAGCAGAATTTGACTGGAATTAAGCAGTACATTCGGAATTTAAGGATTTAAAAGCATACCTTTATGTGATTATTTACTACAACCCACTCTTTTGATCCTTTGTGATTCAACAAGTTATAACATACATACATACATACACATACATACATACATACATAAAAAACATACAGCCATGCCATCTGTGTTTGCGGGGCCTCCAATATTTCTGATATCTAAAATATTTGGCAAATTACTACTGTGTCGTAACCGCTAACAAATACTGACATTAAGCAACATTCACCAATCTGAAACACCATATTACATATATATATATATATATATATATATATATATATATATATATATGCAGGTTTTGGTGTCCTCGGGTGTCTTCCCGTGTAAAAGTTGGGGTGTCTAGGCGACGTTTCGACGAGGTCTCACTCGTCATCTTCAGGCTGGTGCTTTCGGCTTCTTGTTACTGGAACAGAGCAGGATCTCAGTGTTTGAGTTCCTATAAATACTGTTGAGGGGGTGTGGTGTATAGCCTCCAATGTTCTGGGCAGAGAGGAAGTTCCCAGGCTAGTGTGCCTTTTCTTCTTTTGTTCCTTAGTTACTTGAGGGATATCTTGAGTGATTTCTTGAGTGATATCCTGAGTACCACTTAGGTGGGTCATTAGGTGTGGATTAGTTGCTAAAGTCTTTGTGTCTTGACCTCTTGAACTTTGTGAAGAGTTTTTCTGAGAAGATGGCTGTACTGCACTTAGTTGTGCTCTGGCTTGGCTTCGTGTATAGGGGCGAGCTCAAGAGGTCAAGACACAAAAACTGGATAGCTTCCTCACACATCTCAACAGCCTACACCCCAAAATACAATTCACTATGGAAATAGAAGCCAACAACCAACTTCCCTTCCTTGACGTCCTAATCTACAAAAAACCTGATGGCTCCCTAGGACACACTATCTACCGGAAAAAAACACACACCAACCGCTACTTACATGCACAATCACACCACCACCCTGCACAAATAAACTCCGTAGCCAAGACTCTCATCTCCAGAACCAAACGCCTGGCTGACAAAGACCACTTGACAACTGAGTTACAGAATCTCTCAAATGTGTTAATTGCCAATGGATACCAGCAAAACAGGGTTACGAAGCTAATCCAAAAAGAAACACCCCCCAAAAACCAAGACACAGAAGAAAACAATGGCATGGCCCTCCTTCCTTATATCAAGGGCACTACAGATAAAATTAGCAAAATCCTCCATAAACATATATATATATACATACACACACACACACATACATACATACATACATACATATACATATGCAAGTGCTTTTGCAATACAATAGTGTGATAATGGAGATATTGTCCAAAATCTCCCAGACCCAGAACATCACATCCAATTGCTAAGGAATAAATACTGGTAACAATTCAAACTTCCATAGAAGCTCAGGACCTTGAATCCAAGATACCCGAGGTCTGTTTTTTGGCACTGTGGTCTAAACCACTGAGCTTAGGGCTTGCCAATTGGAAGGTGAGCGGTTCGAATCCCCGCGATGGGGTGTGCTCCCACTGCTCAGTCCCAGCTCCTGCCAACCTAGCAGTTCGAAAGCACGTTAAAGTGCAAGTAGATAAATAGGTACTGCTCCGGTGGGAAGGTAAACGGTGTTTCCATGCGTTGCTCTGGTTTTGCCAGAAGCAGCTTAGTCATGCTGGCCACATGACCCGGAAAAACTGTCTGCGGACAAATGTCGGCTCCCTCAGCCAATAAAGCAAGATGAGCGCCGCAACCCCAGAGTCGTTTGCGACTGGACTTAACTGTCAGGGGTCCTTTACCTTTACCTAGTATAGTTTTGATTTTTTAAAAAAATGCACTGAAGTGGTCAGAGGACTTGTTCTCAGGCTAAAAGGATACCCAATATCGTATGGCGGCCTGGTTGTGGGCCCTATATGACCCTCACTGTTTTCCTTGCATGTGCCCACCTCCACTGCCACATTCACAAGAGCCTTCTCAGGACCAAAAGAAGATCTGGCAGAAACAGGATAGCCAGCAGGAAGGAGAGAACCAGCTAGGACTATAGTTGCTATGCTGCTCCAGCGCATGCACTCTACTGTTGGGTCGCAGCCAACCAAATGCACGCACAATCTCACCACAGCATGGCAGAGCGCCATAGATTATGTCATGTGCACACTGGCTGCCTTCCTGCTGGTTCCTTGGTTTCTCATTAGCAGCCGTACAAAGTTTTCTCTGTTTCTCAGGGTGTCAGAAGTGGAGCAGGCTGGGTGCGAGTGGAGGCTCACGGGTTGGTTCTGGGGGCCTGGAGGGAGGCCAGCAGGCTGGAGGCAAGCTGGCTAGTGGGTGAAGGAGCCTGCTTGTGTGTTGATCTATGTGAGTGAGTGACAAGGGGAGAGGGGAAAGGCTCAGTGGGGGAGAGGGGCTATCATTTGTATGCAAAGATGTGTGTTACAGAGGGATAGGACCCTTCAGGCTTTGGGCTCCCTCACCACCAATTAGTGGTACCCCACCAACCTCCATCATGCTCAGGAAATGGAGCCCTCTTCCCAAAGAAGTTGTCTTCTCTGCTCTGGAATTTTAGCTGCAAGGAGCAGAGAATGAATGCAAAGCAATTTTCACTTCATTTGTAGTTCGGCCTGTTCCTGCCACACTCTCAGATGCATCTAGAACCGACAACTTTCAGAGATAAGTTTATAGACTACATGCACCCAACAGCAGCTTTACATGAAATATATTGAGATAAATTGGTTGCTTCCCATGCTGATGTTTATCAAGTTATAGCTGTATTCAGTAATATCTGTCAGATTAATATGCCCCGTTTAGTAAATCAGGCTCTCTTACATGATATATCGCCTTGTACATCAAGAGAAAAAGAATTGTTTCCTTTTGACGTTTATCTCCTGCCACAAAAAACCAACAGCTTCCCCAAACACAACTCACTTTTTAAGCCTCTTAGATAATGTAGCAGAGTCTGCAAATCTCTTTAAACAGGATTGATCCTTGGAAGACAAACAATCAGAACTGGGAAAGAACAATGCTTTAACTCTTAGCCTCTATTTTGAAAAGTGGCTTCTGGCTGCTAGAGGAGCAATACCCCCATCTGTATTTATGGGTGTGGATATAGCAAACAAAAACAAAAACCTTCTGTTGAATATTGAAAATACTTCCATGTTATTTTTTTCTGAATGGTTAAGGGATATGAGGAGTAGCTATCCCTTTTTTCAGATGAAAACAAAATTCCATTTGAATCTACTCAGACTCTGTAATCACCAGCAAAATCTTTCAAGTCTACAGTTCTATAATTCTATGACTCTCTGTGTACGTCTGCTGAAGGTGGTATGGAGGGTAGCAACCAGAAAATGGACTGTTTCATAGTAGATGGGGTATGTTCACACCATTCAAGTCCATTCAGCAACCTTCGTTGTTGGTTATTCTAAAGAAATGGTTTTCAAAAGAAATGATTTTGGCTGAACATCTTCATACTCCTACTTGCTTGCTTACATGAGAAAAATGAAGGTTTGTCAGTTAAGCCCTATTCAGATGTTTCCCCTCGTATGATGACAATTGTGCAAGGAGGGAGAGGGAGGTGCAAGGAGGGAGAGTGCCCTGTCACTTCTATTGCGTTCTCATCACCCAGTCCACTGCTACTGTAGTGGACTGGGTGATGAGAACGCAATAGAACTGTAGCCTACAACAAATGAAAGGCTGCAGGAATGGGGATGGAGATGTGAGAGAGGTGTGGGGCCGGAAAGTGAGACCCCACTTCATAGGAGCCAACTCCTAGGGGCCGTGGAGGCTTCAGCCCCCACAATAAAATATTTGAGGGGGCCGGGCCCCAAAATTGATGGGAATTCCCATTAAAATGGTGTGTGCGCTGTGTCATGTGATTGATAATGTAGGGCAGGGCTTACCTGGGCCCTCACAATATTTTATTCAAGTTGGCACCCCTGCCCCACTTTCCTCCCTCGCACAAGTGTAATTGTGCAAGAGGCAACACCTGAAAAAGGCTATAGTGAATAGGGAACAGAGGTTGCAGCCATGTACACATTCGTGCCTATATCACTTTTTACTTTAAAAAAAATTACCTCCTGAGATTCCAGCATAAAATTTCCAGGCAGCCTTATTAAAGACTTTAGGGTATTCATGAGGAGCAGCCATCTAAGCCCGCCCCCCGGTCACCCCCATACCTCCTGTTTTTCCTCAACCCACCGAGGTAAAGCACAGGACAGGACAACACCTATTCTATAAAAAATGATGGGGGAAGCTGAGGCAACACTGTATTCCAGATAGATATGAAAGCACAATAGGCAGTAGTTGTATTCAAATCCCTGTTCTGTATTTGTTATTTCGAACTGCTGCAATATTTCAAGGTTTGGGTTGCTTATTGCCTTCTCCCAGGAATCCATTACTGGTTATTTATTACTATCCTTTTTTTTCCCTTTTCCGTGAAGTGGTTTATCCCAAAGAGCATATCTGAAGCATAGAGAGAGATGCTATTTATTATTCATCAGATATCAAGCATAGTTGTCTAATTCTACTCTTAATTGGCTGCAAACAAGGATAGTAAATGCACTGGCAAAACAGCATATGTAGCTCCCTGGTCGATGCTGAGAAACTACTAAGAACACTCACACAGCATCCCTTATTTGCTATTTTGCGGCGAAGATGATTGGGATGGGCTCTAATTTTTTTAAAGTAGTTTATTGCCTAGATATAATGATTACAAGCTGAAGCACAAGGAAAACACACACATTTATTTATTTATTGGCTTTAACATTTGTTTTGAAAAGCAGAATTGGCCATGACATCTTCTTTCTGAAGAATCTGAAGATTCACATTGTCTTTTGGCAACTGCCCTGTATTTGTAGCTTTCCCAATTGAACAGTAACAGCAAAGGGACATCAGAATAATCACGGCTGCATGCCAAGAATGCTGCAGATTCCTTCTTACAGAAATAGATCGCTCTGTGAAGGGTGGAGCTGACACAATCAGTCCCCTGTCTTTTCCCTATTTTTGCCACACTGGCCTGAGGATCTCTAGGCAACAGTCCCTCTTTGCCAAGCACACAAACAAGCAATCACACATTTTGCTGTCGTAATCAACAGACAGCCCTTCAGCTCCACAACCCCACACAGGGCACTACGCTAATGATGTGCCACTTTGGCATTTTCAAAGTTCATGCCGGAAGTTCACCCACATCAGCACCATCTGAGTTATGAGAAGACAAAGGTCAAACCTAACAGACACACAAACAGCTAGCTAATTGGTATCCAAAAGGCACTCAGCTGTGAGCAGACATACAAATAATGGATACAACTGGCAAACCCTAGATACAGGGGTCAGCAAACTTTTTTTCAGCAGGGGGCTGGTCCACTGTCCCTCAGATCTTGTGGGGGCCAGACTATATCTTGGGGGGAGGGATGAACGAATTCCTATGCCCCACAAATAACCCAGAGATGCATTTTAAATAAAAGCACACATTCTACTCATGTAATTGATTCCCGGACCATCCGCAGGCCAGATTTAGAAGGCGATTGGGCCGGATCCAGCCCCGGGCCTTAGTTTGCCTACCCATGTGGCCTAGAATAACAGGACCATTTTTTTAAAAAAATGGAAAACAGGATTGAAGCAGAAGATAAAAGAAGGGGCTAATACAAAATAGCCAGGAAACCAAGAAAAATCTGCAACTAGCCTTTTATAGGGATTGAAAAGTATTTCAAATGACCAAATGAGCTTACTTAAAATGATAAATTCAGGTTTACAATCATGATCACTTTGAATTGACAATAACGGCAATTTTGGTTTTCTGTGGAATGACGCTTGCTCTGATTCAGCAGCAAAGAGTGGGGGGGGGGGAGTGTTCAGACACAGACCTGGAAAACCTAGAAATTTAGAACACAGACTCCTTTCTGTGTCTGCTTTGCTGCTTCAGAAAGGTATTATCCACTAAATGAATCCAGGTATTTTCCACAATTTTCTGAGTAAGTGCACACATTCCATTACAGTATTCTCATAAGGGATTTAAGGGGGGGGGGTAACAGAAACCAAAGCAGATGTCCCAAGAAAATTGTCCAATTGCTCCAAAATACAAAAAGGGGAGAACAAGAATGAGCTTTCAGTACAGAGAACTACACTGTGGGGGGGGGGGACAGGACAATGTTGACTAGATCACCAAAATACTGGTGGACAACAAAAAAGACACTCTCAAAGCAAATAAAATAATTGTAATATAAGCACTGATAACTGGGAAGCACTGGCCTGTGAGCACTCCAATTGGAGAACAACCCAGTTGTCAGAGCCACCCGTGGTCCCAGCTCACAAGAGACCCAAGTCCAATCCAGTTTATTTACAAAAGTCTTTATTGAAGAACATTGCTGCTTTTACATTCCATCTCCGTGGCTCTACGTCTGTGACATCAGACCGCTGAAGTCCCCTCTGAATCAGTGCCGCCCCTGCACCAATTTAAGAGGCTTGTGCTGGACCACCTCTTCCTCTCCTTCCTCTTCCGCAGGGTCTTTCTGCCCCCCTGGGTTCCCTCCCGCCGGGACTCCCCAGAGGCTGAATCCTCTGACGCCTGTTCCCCCCTCCTTCGTGCTTTGGGGCCAGGCTCCTCCCCAGGGCTCTCCTCACTTCCACGCGCCTCCACATTTGAACTTGGCGCGCGTACGTTGCTCCTGACCTTCCTCTCGACCGCTACACTGCTCCCGGTGCTACTCTCCGCCCCTTCCGGCAGAACGTCTTGCCCCGATCTCCTTCCCCTGTCTGCTTCCTGCTCTGCTCCCTCTGACACACTAGTAACTCCACCCCCTTCACTCCGTTCTGGCGGAGAAACCGGCCCCAATCTCCAACTCCCACTGGGGGCTCTCCCTTCGCTCCCCTGCTCCTGACTGCTTCCCCCTTGGGCTCCCCTTGGTCTGACCAGGGGGGCTTCCTTTTGGGAATCCTCTGACTCACTGGACAGACTCATGGACGACCTTTGGTCATTGTCATCCTCTTCCTCGTCTCTCTGGGATTCTTCCCCCTCACTCTCTGTCTCCTCCTTCATCTGCTCTTCTCTCCCTGAAACCCTGACACCAGTGTTCGAAACTCCCATTGCTCTAGGCGCATTTTAACAAGAGGGAATTTCATCAGCGCAAGCACTTCCTGAGCTCTGGGTGCAGGACTGCACCTAAGATTTCAGATTAAAACTGCAGAGTGGAAGGAAAGGAGGACCTTTTTCTGCCTCCCCACTTCCAGCTACTCTCTGAAGACCTTCTTAAGAATATTAGGGGGGTGGGCAGGGGAAGGACTAGACCATGTGAAAAAAGAGCATAATATTTTAGCTGCAGTTCATTCATTTCCAGCTTTGTATTCTTGTTATAAAAAAGCACGGCTAGACAGTCCTTTGTTGCGCCCATAACCTAGGTTTAAGGTGCCATTTAGCTCCTAGCTTTCATATCTCAGTTTCTAACACTGGAACAGCCTTTGCTAAAGGTGTCATGGACTTCAAAGAAGCACGAACTCAGGGCAAAAAAAGGAGAAACAAACTAGGAGGAAGGCACGCTTGGCAAATTCACACTGTGATTAACTCCCACCTGGAAACCTATGTCCCAACTGTGGAAGGAGGCGTGGATCCAGAATTGACCTCTACAGTCACTTACGGACTCACTATTAAGGCCTCTTTCATGGAAGACAATCTTACTCGGCTACAAATGATACCAAAGAAGAAGGTTTCAGTAAAACAGGCCTATATATAAGACGGATTGTCCTAAACCAATTACTTTTCCCTGTTGACAAACACAGAGATGGTGTAAAGGAATACATAAGCAAAAGGTGCCAGAGTGCCAGCTGTCCACACACAGAGAAAAAGAACAACCAAACGCCCTAAACATACAGAACTCTGTTTGGCCTTGCATTGTTCTCAGGAGGTTACTCCAAGCCTTTTCACAGGTTCAGGCCTGTAACTAACACTCTACACACAGGAGCATCTCAAATGCTTCCCTAACCCAGGCCATAAATAAGGCTTGTTTTAATATATTTTTTCCTGGTTTGTTCTCTTTGCCCTGCACCCTCCTGAGAAGATCCAGCCTCTGAAAAAGGCAGCTGCTTCTGGCATAGACAGACAAAAGAAGGGGGTTTCTCTAGCAACGGGGATCAGATGAAAGCTTTCAGAACCTCCTCCCTTCTCAGGTTTCTTTTCAGCGGAGTGGTGTTCACACAACTCCCACAGAGACTTAGACACAGAAGTGCCCAAGACTTTTTTGGGTGGGGGGGTTGGAGGGCGAACAGAGGATGAATCAATTGAATGTGCACTGTGCTCCTTCAATTTCCTGGTCTTTTCAGTAGCTTTAGAAGCAGATGGCCCAGGAACTGAGAATTCTCTTATTCCAATTTCCCTGCTCATAACCCAAGCAAAGGAATCCGTCAGGGGACATTCAAGTCAAAAAGTCGAGGACATTTTCCTGTAATTCTCCCCCAAATTCTCTCATCTTTCCTGATCACTTCAAGTGCTTGACTACAGAATATTCAAAACTTGCTATTTTAAGCCCAGCCCTGTAAAAACTCAGGTGCATCCAAACTGCCCAAACCAGTTGCAGTGATAGTGTACAATTTAGAGTAGCCTTCCACAGTATGGTGCCTTCCAGTTGTTTTGGAGTGCAGTTCCCATCTTCCCTGATCACTGGTCATGCTGGCTGAAGCTGCTAGAAATTATAGTCCAAAACCAGGGAAATTTAGAGACACTCCTTTATTTGGGACGCTTCATCAACCTTACCAAAGTTGGTCATTTGTGAAAAAAGTCAAAGGTCACGTTCAGCTGGAGAAAGGCAGGACACAGCCTGTACTTCTAGGTGAACTATTATCTAGCATTCATCCTGATTTGTTTGCACAAAGTTTATGCAGAGGTTATACAACATCCACTGCTTGCACACTCAGATTGGTTTGCAAGGAGGTTATACAAGGTTGCATCAAGCAACTGTTATCTCACACTTCCCAGTAGTAGTAGTAGTAGTAGTAGTAGTAGTAGTAGTAGTAATTATTTATTTATACCCTGCCCATCTGGCTTGGTTTCCCCAGTGCATTTTCTCCTCACTTTTATTACTGCAAAAAAAATCCATTTTTGTTTGGAAGCAGGTCTGTTGCACAAGAACACCAAATCTACTTTGTGTAATCTGAATTTGCCAGTTTGTGATTGAATTCCACCCACTAAACAACAACAATCTGGAAGTGAACTTGTTCTCTGCAGTTTTAAAAAGTTGATTTTTACGCTCAGGGACTCAAAATCTTTGTACAACTTGTATGCGAAAAAGGAACTTTTGAGTTGGATAATGGGCAACCTGTGCCTAGTAGCGCTTCTAGATCAGTCAGTACAGATTTACAGACAGCGCACCTGCAATGTTCTCCGCCTTGTCTGCCAGAGGAGAAGACAATTCTGACAATTTGGCATAGGAGCAATGGGAACAACTGAAGTCCAAATGGTAAATTTGAACCAGCATCCTTTCACCACAGCCAACAAATTTAAATGCCATGCTTAGTGCCCTCACTTTCTATAGAACCTTGAATTCCTTATGACAAGGAAAATAAAACTGGAAGGACCCTCAAAGGAAATCTAATTCAACCCTCTCCTCCCAAAGCAGGAAATCTACTACCCCACTATTTCTGATTGTGTTACATTATTTAGCAGAGGCTGGATGGCCACCTAACATGATTTCCGGCATAACTAAAGCTTTACAGCTTCAGAAATATAACAAGGGCACAAGAATATTGGTGATAAAATTACTCTCTTTTCCTTAATTTTTGAGATACACCAGGCACCCACAATCTGCATGTTAAGGAAACAATGGAATACCTTGGGATAAGAACTTGATTCGTTCTGGAGGTCCGTTCTTAACCTGAAACTGTTCTAAACCTGAAGCACCACTTTAGCTAATGGGGCCTCCCGCCGCTGCCACACTGCGAAATTTCTGTTCTCATCCTGAAGTAAAGTTCTTAACCCGAGGTACTATTTCTGGGTTAGCGGAGTCTGTAACCTGAAGTGTCTGTAACCTGAAGTGTCTGTAACTCGAGGTACCACTGTATATTTTTTGTTCTGACAGGCTTTTCCAGCTAGATTAATGGATTGCTTCCATGAGTGTCTATTTTACATTGTTTATGTTTTGCTTTAAATATGTGTTTGTGTGTTTAACTGTTTTTTTGCCTTCAAAAAAAAAACCAGACACCACATTGAGATGATTGATGAAGATAATGAACTGCGATAATCAGGACTCAGAAAATAATCTGAGTGGAGCCTTAGGAAAACAATTGCTTGGCAGTGATTCTCTCTCTCAAATTTTGAACAACACAGAAAGCAAACTTTTTAGTGCCTCGGTGCAATGAACTTGCTCAGCATCACACTCAGCTTCTCCAACACACCATCTCTCACATAGAGGCTAACAGTATTTTTAAAAGGGGAATCAGTTTGGTTTTTTTTAATGGGAAGAACAAAGATATAAAGCCATTCCCCAACCTTTCTGCCTCCTGCCATGTACCAGTTGCTTAGTACTTCTGAAAAGCAGTTTATCCAGTTATTTATCAAAGCTGCCCTTAAAAAATGCCACCCAAAGTGATCACACAAAGATTTTCTCCTTTCCAGCTGAGGCTTTAATTGAAACTTGCATCACCTCAATAAGGAACCTTGCAGTCTCCTGCCCTAAAGCCAGCCAGATGGTCATCTCTCCTCCCTTAACAAGAATGGAAAGTCATAAAACAGTTTAAGATAGCTAGGAAGAGAGAATGAATAGTAATTCCAGATTAGAAAAGACTCATTCTTGAAATTTAAATTCACAACATTAAGTCAAATCATGAGCAAATGAATTGCTTTGTGCATCTTTTCTTGAACAGTCCAATTGTTGTTTTTAAACTCAACATGTTATGGCTAATATAAAAAATATCTGCTGTGCAATTGCCTACTGGGTCATCATAGCCATCTAAAAGGGATCAGTTCAGAATAATCAGCTCTAGCATTTGGATTTTCCAGTATGTGGTTCATCCCATCTACTTTCCTAAGTGAACATGCCGTTTAAGTGTGTGAAGTGATAAATGAGAATCCACAAACGTACTAGCCAGTGATGAGCAAACCTAGAGGTGTGTGGGGTCCTTTGAGGCACTCAGAAAGCAACAGGGCAGTTTCCTGCTTCTGGGTGTCCCTGAAGGCCCAGAACAAAGCTGGAGACAATAGCCTATGCTTCCCTCAACTCAGATAAGAGGCACTTTTATGGTCTTTATAAGCCCACCTCAAATCACAGTTTATAAAGCTGAGTTGTTTCAAGCAACCATAGTTAATCTTACCCACCGTTTAGGATTTGGGTGAAATGAAAAGCTGTGATCGAACTAAATCAGAAGCAACAGCTTCTGAACTCCTGTTCATGATGGCGCAGAGCAGAAGCAGAGGAGGAGCCTGAGGTTTGTTGCAGTGCATTCTTGTCACACTTAGGACTAGTCCACACCTCTGCTTGTCCCGTCTGCGTGGCTTTGCCTTTGACCCATCACTTTCCCCTAGAAAACCCACTCTTTAGTACTAAATCAGAATGGCAACCCATGGAAAATCTGATTGCAGCAGCAGGGCAAATGGAGGTGTGGATAAGCCCTAAGATACATGCCTTAGCAGGACATCCCAACAAAGCCAGTGTGAAAGACCAGGGAAAGAGACCTTTCTGAAGCATAAAAGGATTCCTCTCTATTTAGACTCTAGAGCTTTACTATGCGACTACTCCTTGGCCTGAGAAGAAGTACAGTGGCACCTTGGGTTAAGAACTTAATTCGTTCCAGGGGTCCGTTCTTAACCTAAAACTGTTCTTAACCTGAAGCACCACTTTAGCTAATGGGGCCTCCCGCTGCCGCTGCGCCACTGCTGCGCGATTTCTGTTCTCATCCTGAAGCAAAGTTCTTAACCCGAGGTACTATTTCTGGGTTAGCGGAGTCTGTAACCTGAAGCGTCTGTAACCCGAGATACCACTGTATCACAAACCAAGTCTAAACCAATGAGTTAACCTGTAGTTAAACTCTAAAGAGCCTTTTGTTGTTGTCCTCATTTTAAAAACAGCATATTGACTCAAGGCCTGGATCAAGACACACACAGGATTCCCTGAGAAACAGCTTGTAATTGTGTGGTTTGGAAATGTAGGCTAGTATCTCTGAGGAACCAGGGTCAAGAAAATATCAACTCCTTTCTGCTGCTAACCAACCAAGCAGCTTTCCAAAACGCAATCCCTTGTTTATTCTACGTCCCTTCTGACAAAAATCAAATTGCCCCATTTTCTTATTATCCTACATCAAGTCCTAAATACACAACTCAGCATAAAGAGGCTTGAGTCCCAGGCCAGAGTCCAGATGGATTTGGTTAGCTGCCTTGCCTCAAAGTTGTGAGCGTGAACTGCTTGAACAAGTGGAGGCCGGTATTTTTAGTGAGTCCAAAATATGTGATAGTGCTGCTCTAATACTCACTAAAGTACATCTACATATTTTAGATGGCATTCCAATTTATTGTTGAATTTAGCTCTCATTTACAAAGCTCTCCATTCAGCTAACATTTGGCATTTTCACACTATGCATCTAACACCAAGCAAGGTTTTTTTTAAAAGGAGACGCCACTTTTAGTTTTCCTTTCGGATGTCTTCCAAGCTAAACAATGAGACTTGCAGTGTAAACAAGCTACTCCAGCTTGGTCAAATTAAATAGCAGTGCTGTGTTTCTGAAAATTGGGCACCCCAAGTAATCCACAAACTTTCTGGCATACTGGCAAATTCCCTAAAATAACTAACACCCAGAAAAGTCTGGTTGTGTCAATGGTGACCGCAGGAAGGCCAAGAGCCATTCAAACCTTCACTGTACTGTTTTTATTGCCTTTCAAATAATTCATCTGCTGGACAGAAGTTTATTGCTTTCCACAACTCACCTTGGCAGCAACTCAACTGTAATAGCCTAACTACCACTTAGAATTGCTATTTCACTCATATGTACATGCAACACACACCTTGCTATAATTCATATATGTTTTAAACTTGATCCTAGCTTTCTCCCTTGCACAAAAAAAGAAACATAAAGCACTTAACTTGACTTCAAGATATTACCCATATAGGCATACAATGCAGAATGCACTGGATTTAGGTATATGACACACAATCGCATATCACTGCAACCAAGACGTGGCTTAACAGGACCACACAACTGTGCTGCTCCTAGAGAAGAACTCATACCAGTTTTGCTCCTCTCCAGTTCTTTTTAGCACAACGTGACAGCTAAGCCACAGTTTGGCTTAGTGTGTCACCTAAAATCATGATCTTGGTTTGAGGTTTCTTCTTCTTGTGGTATGTGAAGAAGGCCCCAAGAGCTTGTCTGTGCTAGATATGCAGGTCATGACATTCAATAATGGCATCCTGGCAGTGGAGAATTCCTATTTACCTGCACTAACCTTCTCTATGGTTGCTGTACTTTAGGATCTTGTGTGCATACATTATAATCGGGAGCATTCTTCTCATTGCATGGGGGGGGGGGGAAACAACCAGCACCTGATCATTGCTGAAAATAAAAAACAGCTGTTTAAGAGGGACAACTACAGGGGTCTAGTATTTGAAAATAAACTCATTCAGGAAGGTCACTCTAGATTTACTTTTATTCTCAAAGTTATTCTCTTCAAATATTTTTGCAAACAACTCAACACTTCAATGAACACTCAGAAAGGGATAACAGCATTACACGCCCATTCTACTCGCCAGACTGTGGTTTCATGCTTTATCCTTTGTAAACAGAAACTGTCCAATTATAGGATGTACTTTTTAAAGCCAGTGAAGTATCACGCTCATTCCAGCAAAGGCTTGCTTGCTCTTCAAGAGCAGGTTTGCCCCTCTCTTGTCTACAAGATTCAGACAGACCCGAAACACAGGAGGAAAAATAACAATAATAATAATCAACAAAGGTGTCCCATCCAAGGGAGATGCCTAGCTTTTCAGTGCTATGTAGCACGTGCTTAAACCAAAGAGGAAAGTGCCCAAAATTCCCCTTTTTTAATGACATGCTTCTTGTGTTATCACTCCTCTTTAGAATCTCTGAGCCAACCTAGCAAGGGGGGGAAAGGCTTTAAATAGGCTACAGCTTGGGGTATTCCATATCAGGATATAGCTCTTCTGAAGACTAACTCTATAGAATGTAAAAACTGATGTTATAGGACCTTTACCTCTATTTAGTTTACGATTTTAAGGCAATTTTCTACCAGTAGTCCTGAGGTTTCACCTTTTTTATTGGCTTTCCAGAGAGGCTTAAAAAAACCCAACACCTTCGTCTTTTAGCCTTCAGTTAATCTTCAGTTCAGTCCATTTGTTTGGTGCTATTTTATTTTATATAACTTGCTTTTTTATGCCAACTACCGAATTATTTTAATGCATAATTTAAAGATAGTAATTTAATAATAATAATAATAAGCCAATTCACCTTCAAAATCTAAAGGTCTTTAGGCCACACAAAATGTAAGCTTGTACTGTTGTTGGGCTTAGAAGATGGGGCTTTTTAATAAATAATAATAATAATTTATTGTTTATACTCCACCCATCTGGCTGGGTTTCCCCAGTGACTTTGGGCGGCTCCCAACAGATGATTAAAAACATGATAAAACATCAAACATTAAAAGCTTCCCTAAACAGGACTGCCTTCAGATGTCTTCTAAAAGTTAGTTATTTACAACCATGGATAAATACTGTTTACTTTAAAAAAGAAAAAAGATGTTATATACAGTACTTAAGTTATTTTAAAATTTTACATACTGTTCTTCACCACGACTTACAGGCAGGTATCTAAAGAATTCTGAGGCTATGTACAGACAGCATGAGGTTTCCACGAGGTTAATTCTGTACTATGGTAACAAAGCTGGCAAAGGGCTTATCCATACTTCCTCTTATCCCGCTGCTTTCCAGGGGAAACTGCTCATTTGGAGCAAACAGCAATTTGGGTTTCCCCCAGATTGCCACTGTTCCAAACTATCGCCAAAGAGTGTGTTTTCCCTTAGAAAGGAGCGGGTCAAGTAGAAAACCTCTCGGATCTGTGGAAAAGAAGAAGAAGAAGAAGAAGAGTTTGGATTTGATATCCCGCCTTTCACTCCCTTTGAGGAGTCTCAAAGCGGCTAACATTCTCCTTTCCCTTCCTCCCCCACAACAAACACTCTGTGAGGTGAGTGGGGCTGAGAGACTTCATAGAAGTGTGACTGGCCCAAGGTCACCCAGCAGCTGCATGTGGAGGAGCGGAGACGCGAACCCGGTTCCCCAGATTACGAGACTACCGCTCTTAACCACTACACCACACTACACCACCGAAAAGTTACTTTAGCAACCAGGCATCAACTAGCATGGGGATTTTGCCGCACAGAGTCTCTGGGCTTATCCCCACTTAACTTTCCTCTGCGCTTTCCAGGCAGGATCCGCACTTTAAAGCTCTGTGTCCAAACAGCCCTGTCCCCACCCCCCTGGAGCTTTTCCCCAAAAAACCCACTCTTTAAAGCTGAATCGGAGCAAACAGCAACCTGTAGAAAACCGAAATTGTTGTTTGCTCCGTTTCAGCTTTAAATAGAGGGTTTGGGCTAATTCCTGAGCTAGTGGCAAGTAACAACTTCTTCTTGGCAACCAGACAACGACAAAACAGCACACTGCCATGTGAATCTGCAGAAGTGTCTCTGCTTGTCTCTCTTCTGCCTCGAAGGGCTACCGAGACTTTTAAGCAAAAAGTGCTGAACACACTGTCTGGCATGGTAGAAACCAGCACCAGCCCTGTGTGTGCATGTCTTCTGGAGTTTGGCCAGGTCACCAAAGTGTCTCCATTGTGTCTTAAGGGCAACTTGCCATATAAGACAAAATGAGGACCAGGTTACAGATGTATCCTGATACAGTAAGAATAGCAGTTTCTATTGTTGCTTTTCTTAGATGGCTCCAAAGTCTGTGTGTATCAGAGGCAGTGAATTCACCCTTGTGTTCATCTTTCCAATGCAAAATCAAGGTCCAGGGATCCCACCACCATCTTTTTCCCAGGACTCAGCAATGGTACTGGTAGCAGACTGAAGTGTAGGGTGGCAGACAATCAGCACAAACGCTGCCTGCTCATCCCTATTAGTTTATCACTGCAAGTCTGCTCCAAATGAACAATTAAAAAAAAATGTTAGCTTGCGTCTCTTTAAAAAAAAGGAGGCTTTTAAAATTATACAAGAGCTCTTATTATGAGCGTGACAAAAGTAAAAGCTCGAAACATTTTTGTCTGTTTTCAGAACCTCATCAAGTTACACTCAGGCGCATTTCAATGCGAAAACACACAAAATGTGACTGAGGAATGCAGAAGTAACCAGAAAATCCCTGACTTCCTTTTCTCCCCACTCAGTTCTGCCTGCTGCTACTGTTCCCCTAAAATGTTGCTGGCTAGCTCCCTTTCCACCTCCCAGCCATCTCATTACATGAGCCCAGCCAGCCAGGAGTTGGATAATTAAACCATCACCAAGCAATTCCAATTTGCCAATGTCCAGTGATACCATCAGTAAGGTCACACAAACCCTCCCTCTGAAGCCCTGATGCAACTCTAGTTGCACCAAAATGGGCATGCAGGTACAGATGAGAGAAGTGGCTTCAAGCAGGCAAGTCATTTAAAGCAGAGGCCAAATTACACCGAACAACCTCTGCCATTTCAAAATCCAGTTCCCATTTTTGTGCTGTAAACCACCCAGAATAGCTGGGGAAACCTAGCCAGATGGGTGGGGTAATAAAATAATTAAAATATTATTAATTATTATTATTAATAATAATAATAATAATATATTGCCATTATTTATGTATTGTTGTTGATGTATACTGGAATTTTGTATTTCTTTGCATATGGCAAGTTCAACATGTGCAAGCCCATTTAACAAATTAAAGAACGAAGTCCACAGTGATGAAAAGTGGATGATATAGTTCCACCTCGCACTCCACCCTGACCATAGCAAGCATTTCATGACATTGGCCCTCTTCCCAGGAAACCTCCAAGAGACACAGTTAGGTACATCAGTGCAATGCTCACTCCAGCCCTGAAAAAAGTCAATTATTCCCATAGGCTCCTGCAACATATGAGGTTTTAAATAATTCAGGGAGAATAGAAATTTCAAAGCCAAAAGAAACACCACACAAGCACTCTGTCTTTTGGGTGGCATTTCCTGGTGCATGCTGAAGGTCAAGCTGTGCTCTGCAAGATGCCATTCTCCAGCCAAACTTGACAGAGGCTGACTGCAACATTTATTTTATTTTTTTTGCTTGTGAACACAAGAAGGTTCGTGCAAATATAAGCAGGTTGCAAGAAGGCCCAGTTCCTACACATATAGACTATGTTGGCTGTTAAATGAGCATTCTTTCTGATTTGTCTGTGATGTGGTGAGGTTAAATGATGTTGCTTCAAGCAAGGGCTATCCCACACTTCCCAGTGCAGATTCCTGCCACTTGCCTTATCACAAAGAGTCCAGTCTTTTGAGGAAGCTGCTCAAAGCCTCCCAATCAACTATCATTGCACAACCTGAGTTTACCGCATTTGACTGAATCCCACTCAAAACCAGCAGCAGCCTAGAAGCATCCTTGGAATCCCTTCTCCTACACCTTGACAGAAATCTTAAAATCCCCCACAGGGTGAGGAGGGAAGAGTTCACCCTAACCCTTAAAAGGAAACCTTAAAAAAAAACTAAATGTTTGGCCAGGAATTTCCATGTAACGTTTTGAAGCTCCACTGAGTAAGTTGCTGAGCAGGAACAGCACGTCACAACTGGAGAGACTGATTAGTTAAGAACATTAGATGCATGTCATTAGTCAGATAGAATGAACAACTGCACCCTTAAAGGTAGAATACAAATCTGGAAATAAATACAGAAAGGAACAAAACCAGGCACAGGCATACCAAGCACAGGGGCACAAGTGGATTACAATGAAGCATTTTGCCTTTGAAGCCAAGCCTTCATTGTTTCTGAAGCAGGAGACACCACAGGGGCATGTGATGAAACCAATTTGTCTCTACAAATCATAAGGCAAAAGGGAAGCAACTATCAAGAAAAACAAGGTAATGAGGTCATATCTCATTCCACCAGCCCTCGTTTTCTTTCAAACACTGCATTAGGTATGTTGGTCGGAGAGAAAGTAACTAGTCCAAGGTCACGCAGTGCAATTCATTCCAAGCACAGATCTAAACCAGGTTCTCACTGGTCTAACTCCAACATTATCAACTGCTAGGGAATGTGTCTTCATTTCAGAACCAGTGACAAACTGAAACTCAGGGGGTCCAAAAAATTCATTTTTCATCTGTTCCCCAAGAATTGCATTTGGCATTTAGTGTGTGTTCTAGTACTCACATTTGTATACATATTCTAACGGCATCGTTTTAAGGTTATCTTTCTCATGTGACAATAGCAGCAGGACTGGTTTTGCCAGCCACTGCCTAGATTCCACCAATTTCTTTTTCCAGAATGCCTCAGAAATTGCAGCATTCAATTCTTTCCAGAAAGGGGGGTGGAGATGTGGCTGCCACTGAAATGATGAGACGCCTGGGGCATTTCCAGAGAAGGGGATGAAGAATGGTGGCTCCTGGGAGTAACTGCTGAAACTAGCTACCCTGCAGCAGCAATATATATATATATATATATATATATATATATATATATATATATATACACACACACACACACACACACACACACAAACACACACATACACACACACACACACAATGAAATGGAAAGCAAAAATAACTACAAAGCAATGTGAAATGGCACAGAGTCAGTCCAAGATAGTCCAGTATACCTGAAGGAGCATCTCCTACCCCCATCGTTCTGCCCGGACACTGAGGTCCAGCTCTGAGGGCCTTCTGGCAGTTCCCTCACTGTGAGAAGTGAGGTTACAGGAAACCAGGGCAGAGGACCTTCTCGGTAGTGGCGCCCTCCCATCAGATGTCAAGGAAATAAACAAATATCGGACTTTTAGGAGACATCTGAAAGCAGCCCTGTTTAGGGAAGCTTTAATATCTGAAGGACTATTGTATTTTAATATTTTGTTGGAAGCCGCCCAGAGTGGCTGGGGAAACCCAGCCAGATGGGTTGGCTATTAATTAAATAATAATAATAATAATAATAATAATAATAATAATAATAATAATAATAATAATTTAATCACACTTGGCAAAAGGGTAGAACAATCAGGAAACACCTGTGCCGATTATAGAAAAAGAAACTTTTTGAAAGGGTGGAGGGGCTCCAAACCTTCAAGAATCTTCTAAACTTCAGTACAATGATCAGGAAAACAAATAAGTTTCAAAGAGTCTGAAAAGGTGCTGTTAGAAGAATGAGGAAATGGTGAAAGGATGAGGAAAAGGCATGAAAGGAATCATTCATTTTCCCAATTGAAACCATTGGCTATGTAACCCAATAGCTACACCACTTTTACCTGAGAGAATGACAGATATAAACAAGGCACCCTGAATATCCAGGTACGTTCCTTATGAAACACATTCCAAAAGACACAGAGCAAGAATTATTAGAGTAGCAAGTGTCTGCAACTTCTGTCACGTGGAGTTTCTCCATGAACAAGGGTTTGGCTGAACTTCTAACAGGGACTGCCAATGTTGCAGGATCCTGGAAAATAATAATCATTTTCCTCCCTCAGGTCCTCCAAGGAACATCACATCTGGCCCCTTGAAATTCCTTGCATCCTATCCAAAACTCAATTCCAAATAACAATGGGAAGCTCAGGTTGTGAGAAACAAGGTCTGGGATATATCTGAGGCAATCAATAGTATTAAAAAGAGACTGGCTATGGGATAATATCACATTTCAGTTGCAGGGGGGTGGGGGGAAGGATTGAACTATGCTGCACTGGCTTCTGTCAAGTTTTCTGGAAGGGAAAACAAAGAGAAAATATGTCATGACTGAACATATTTGCAATTTTCCTTACACTCATATGCCCCACCACAACACAGCAAGTTGTATTTTACTAATTACAAGAACACCTCCAAATCCAAGTATGGTCCATATTTGTAAGAAATATGGACCAAGCTAGATGTGACACTAGTTTTATGGATACAGTAAGCATGTCCAATTATTCCAGTGTAAACAGAAGAAACTGGGGAGGGGAGACAGGACCAAGCAGGCCTGGAACCATGGTACATGGACGGGGAGGCATTATCCTGCTTTAAATTCATCCTCAAAGCTATTCCTGGGATATAGGCTCCATTGGCACAACTGAAATTTTCTTTCTGGCTGTAATAGTAATGGGGGCGGCGGGGATTACCATGGGGATTGCAGCGTGTATAGAGGCAAAGGATTAACGCCCATTCCTGACTTCTGCAGTCCTGATCCTGCTTTCTTTCCTCCTCCCCCACCCCACAACTCGCGGCAATTATTTACATTTTTTTTTAAAGTACGTATTAACTGCTTTCACGGAATGTCATGTCTTATTTGGCCTTAAGGCAGCATGGGGGATGGCTGGCAATATTTTCCTATCCTATTTGCTCACGGAAGCTTTCGTACTATTTTGTCAGGCAGAAGGAGCCCTGGACACAGCACTGGGAAGGGCAAAAATTAAGTCATTCATTAAGACTCACAAATGCCCAGAAGCCTACAGTGGGGAAGCTGATGCTTCTATTCACCAGGCACACAGGGATGACTCGTTAGCATGGAGGGCTCACTGAGTTCAAGGAGGAAATTACAGCATATACGGGAAAGGGGGCTATTTCGACTCACCCGCATCTCTAGAAATTCCAGGCAAAAATTTCCAACAAATCTTGTGTTGTTTCATTCCCAAGTACCGTATTTGAAATAATCATGATTTCCAGACAATTGCAGATGTTGTTTCAACTGTTTGCCTATCCCTACAATCCCATTAATTCCATCTGGACCAACTGATTGCATTGAACTGAACTAAAACGATTAAAATTAAGAACTTGGATACAAATCACTGGGAGATGAGAAAGAGTGCCATCCGTAGTGTCTATTCACTGCCCAAGATATTCTCATCTGCTCCATAAGATCTTCCTGTCATTTTCCTCATTCGGTTTCCAGTGATTGCTGAAAGCGTGCAGAGTTCAAGCACACCTGTGAATAGGGATCAATCACCTTCTTAAAGGGACTGTCACGTGGACGATGTAGCAAATAGGTTTTGTGTTGCTCCACAGGGCAGGACCCGAAGCAATGCCACAGAAGATAGTGGGAGGGAGTGGTAATCTGATCCGCCCCATTCCAAAATTAAGATATGAGGGGATTACGGGATTACATGGAAGTAGCTCTGCCCCTCACTACCAACATGCCACTGGGAAGGCACTATAAGTGGTACCTTGGTTTGCATACGTCTTGGTTTGCATACATTTTGGATTACACAAACGTCAAACCCAGAAGTGCGTGTCCCGGTACACAACCTTTTTTTTTTGGATTACGAACATTTATATATATATATTGGAGGCCCCATTGGGTTACAACCTGTTTTGGTTTACAAACAGACTTCCGGAACAGATTGTGGTTGTAAACCAAGGTACCACTGTATATGCAATACCATAGCCAGACCCCTGCCTCCATCCTCCTCTTTGAAGCGGTTGTGCAGCCATCCTCATCTACTCTCTATTCCTCCTGCTCTGACCCCCCCCCTTACACTTTGCTGCTACAATCGATTCCATAAAAACTGCTCTCTGACTTTCAGAAATCACACAATTTGCATCAAAAAGTTATGTATGTAGGAAAGGAAGAAACAAACTCCAAGGATCCTGGAAAAATTGGCCTATCCTTAAGGAACATAGCTCTCCTCAATGAATGCAGCTAAAAGTTACTAATAGCACACATTAAAAACTAACCTTTTTTTCCAGGCCCAGATCTGCACCACACTGAGCTAATCTTTAGGGGCTGAAAAGATTACACACCTCTAGGGCAACTCTGCTTCTAATGTTACCATGGCAACCGTAAAAGCATCCCAAGTTCAAAGAAATCAGAAAACCTCCCAAAAGGAAGCAACCACGAGTGCATAGATGGAATCAATTCAACTTCAGAAACCTTAACTTTAAAAATTTTCACAAACCATGCACTAAGGAGCCCGTGAGAAAAGCGATTAACATTGGAGCTGGCAATTTTAATGAAGGCAGGAGCTGTTTTAGCTTACATGTTTTGGAACACTTAGACTTAAGAGAAAGGCAATGTCCCTCATACTTAAAAACCAAGATCAGAACCTTGCACAATCGGATGAAAAAGTTTGCCTAAGGAAATGCTTTTCTGCTGAAGGTCTCCCACTATAATTACTGTCTGGGCTAACAGAAATGACTCAGGGGGTTTGTAATAGATCTCAGGCACCAGACATCAGCTGCAAGACAAACTGTAAGCAACACAACGAAGAGGGGTTTAAAATCGCCCATTCTCCTACCTGAGAATAGGGTACAGGCAAGCTGTGAGTTTAAGATAGATTCCAAAGAAAGATAATAAAGAGGAAACAGCCATGCTGCATTTAAACCACCTTCTTATCTTAAAACACAAAGCTCTCAGCTGAAGGACATGTGCCACGAGGTAGGCTGGGGGTGTTTTAATGCCTTCCCTTGCAGTCCAAGCAACATGCATCCTCTGGTTTTTGCTAAAGGCGCAGATTTTAGACTCACCTGTCCCCAGCACTCCCAGTGGATCTAATTTAAAGCTGTTTTAAAGGACAGAAAAAATGTGAGTATCAATGCGCTTTATTTATTTGAGTTTGAAAAAGTATGCAGACACACACTGTATTACAGCTGCAGCTATTAAAGCCACAATAAACACAGAATGAAAAGGAAACGTCAGCTTCCTTTTTAACAGAAGAGCCAACTGCTAATACTGCTGCATTAGAGCGGGCCTTCAGTGACTTTGCTCCAAACACTTGCTGCTAATTTAGGCAACATCTTGTCTGTTGAAGAGTTGTGAAGAACTCAAAAAGTCACCACTGTTCTGCAGCATTTTTATTTGTCTCAATAAGGTATTGCCCAACTTTGGATTCTGGAGTTCTCTTTCGCATCAACCAAATTTGCTGCTGTTGCTTTCTATGTACCAAAATTATTATTCCTAGCTGTACAAACAAAAACACTGCAGTAAAATGAAACTCTTGAGTAAAGGATGCTACCAGATGGTGTCTGCTTTGGACATCATGAAGCTGACAAATGTGGCTGTCATAACTGAAGGGGAGGAAGAACAACAGCCACAACATTTGACAAACACTCCCAACCCCAGCAAAAGTCTCATGGAGAGCGATTGAGAGGCAAAGGCACACCACTCTGCTCAGATATTTAAAAAATCTGCCAACCACAGTGAATCACTTCAGATGTTAGGGCCACCAAATTGGATGGCTTTAAATGAGGATTTTAAAAAAAATCATGGAGTTAAAGACTATCAGTGGCTACTAGCCACAATGGCTATGCTCTGTTCTCCAGTGTCAGAGACAGCATATTGCTGAATATCAGTTGCTGGAAACCGCAGGAGAGGTCAGGTGCTCTTGTACTCAGATCTTGCTTCTAGGCTTCCTGTAGCATCTGTCTGGCCATTGTGTGAATGAATGCTGGACCAGATTGGCCATCAGCCTGATCCAGCAGACTTTTCTCACATTTTTATGGCAAATGTCTGTGGCTTTCACCATTACATTCAGTTTCTAAAACACTCAAAAAAAACTAAATGAATTAATAAAATGTACAAATTGACTTAGTTTTCAGAGGTTGCCTTATTACAAAATGTGGATTGCCCTTATTCACTCAGGTTTTTCCGTAAGTGATCTGTGGACTGGGGTGGCATACCTCCGCTGGATTTGCTGATCTGTTGTATGTAATTGCAGTGTGTTGATGGTTATTACGGGTTGCAGAAGATGACATTGTCCCATTAACATGACAACTTCTGCATGCATAATGGGACTTCCTGTCCCTCTCTTCTCCCACATGCTGGCACCACAGGGCTGCAACATTCCCAGTGTAAAACACAAAATAAATACACAGATTTTGGAGAAGATGCACACGTATTTGTCTTAAAGTTCATAACTTATTATCTCCAGCGAATGCAATTGATTCCAATGTAGTCAATACCACTTAAATTAAGCTGCATACAGAAATGAGAACCAGTCTAATTAATAACCAATTTAATTAAGGTCCAGGGCACTGTGGGTGTATAATTGTCATCTCTGTCTCACACACAAATGCTCACCGCTGCATTTTATTTCAGCTCCATTGTTTTATCTTCCCATCTTTTGCACGCTTTCCTCCTTCCCAGAGAAGGGTGGCACACATTTTTATTAGATAATTACAATGTAGTATAATTCAGCAGAACCTACACTTTAAACAACCTCAAATTACAGAAGGTAAAAATACCTTAGGCCAAATCAGTATATACACAAAGGTCTGCGCTATGATGGAGGGAAGGGGCCACCAGCTCTGCCCACCTGCCTCTCATCACTGCTCACCATGATTTGGCAGTCACCCAGACCACCACTAGCTTTTTGTTCGATGTCTGAAAACAAAGTGTTGGGCAGAAGCTTGCATTAGAGCTGCCACAGCTGTTGCTGGAAACCTTTACATGCAATTTTAATTCAAAGTGTTCTAGACAAGGGAGGATGAGAGCACAGAGCAGCTTCACATGGAAATGGAATGACATCCACCCCATGCACAATTGAGAGAGTGGTTGTCCACAGTATCAGCATATACAGCTTTTGTATGTGCCCACCCACCACAGGATCAACTAGGAGAGCCTCTATGATGCTAAAGCAGAGGTGGAAAACTCTTGGCCCTTCATATTTTCTTGGGGCTCCAGCTCCCACTAGCCCTGACAAGCAGGGCCAATGATCGCAATGGTGATGTTCTACCTCCACTGTCATAATAATAATAAATTAGATAGCTGAGATAAATGCCTCTTCCCATGATTCGGGAGCCTTTTTCCCCTCCATAATTTCATTGCATACTTCTTTCAATGGTTGTATTAACCATTCCTTCAACACTTTGTAGTATCTTGCAGTCAAACCATCTGGTCCTGGAGATTTCCCCAATTGCATGTTCTGAATGGCACCCTCTATTTCTTGTACTGTAATTTTCTCATTCAGGATCATTTTGCTTTGCTCTGAAATTTTTGGTAGTCCATGCTTTTTGATAAATTCATCTATTTCTTGTTCATTTACAGGCCCTTGTGCGTATAATTTCCTAAAAAAGCTTTGAAAACAATTACTTATCTCATTTGGCTTGTGGATGATTTTCCCATCTACTTCAAGGCATCTCACTTATACCGAAAACAGAGACTGAAAAGAACCAGGTCAGGAACTACCGCCCTATATCTTTACTGAACGTGGATTACAAAATTTTTGCAGACATTCTGGCAAAAAGACTTAAAAGAGTGCTGTTAGGGGAGATTCACAAGGACCAGACAGGCTTTCTTCCTGGGAGACAGATGTCAGAAAATGTGAGGAACATTATAGACATTTTGGAGTTATTAGAGGTGGATATTAATAGGAAAGCTGTTTTGATTTTTGTGGACGCGGAGAAAGCCTTTGACAACATTTGCTGGAGTTTTATGAAGAAGAATCTCCAAGGGATGGGGGTAGGCCAAGGTTTTGAAAACGGTATAGGTGCAATATATTCTAAACAAAAAGCTAAGTTAATAGTAAACAATGTGGTTATGGAAGAAATACCAATAGAAAAAGGGACATGACAGGGATGCCCAATATCCCCTTTGCTTTTCATATCAGTCCTGGAGGTTTTGTTAAATATGATCAGAAGGGACCAGTTGGTTAAAGGTATTCAGGTCGGAGTCAAAAATTACAAGTTAAGGGCATTTGCAGATGACCTAGTGTTAACTTTGCAACAGCCAGATACTAGTACCAAAAGAGTATTAGAACTAATTGAGACATTTGGTCAAGTAGCAGGATTTAAACTGAATAAACAGAAAACGAAAGTGCTGGAAAAAAACTTAACAATGGAAGAAAGAGAGAGATTTCAGAGTGAAACAGGGTTGGAAATAACAAAAAAAGTGAAATATCTGGGGGTGAACTTAACATCTAAGAATGTGAATTTATTTAAAGACAATTATGAAAAGTGTTGGACAGAAGTAAAGAAAGATTTAGAAATATGGTCAAGATTGAGACTTTCCTTGTTAGGCCGAATTGCTGCTATTAAGATGAATGTATTGCCTAGAATGTTATTTTTGTTTCAGACGTTACAGATCTTAGACAAGATGGACTGCTTCAAGAAGTGGCAGAAAGACATATCCAAATTTGTCTGGCAGGGCAAAAAGCCCAGAATAAAATTTAAGATTTTAACTGACGCAAAAGATAGAGGGGGCTTTGCCCTGCCGGACTTAAGACTCTATTATGAATCAGCAGCTTTTTGCTGGTTGAAACATTGGCTGCTTCTTGAAGATACAGACATTTTGGATTTGGAAGGATATGACAATAACTTCGGTTGGCATGCATATTTATGGTATGACAAGGTAAAGGTGTATAAAAGTTTCAAAAACCATATTGTTAGGAAAGCACTATACAATGTTTGGATTCGATATAAAGATTTGCTGGAAAGTAAAACTCCCAGGTGGTTGTCACCAATGGAAGCTAAGGCGGTGAAAAAACTTAATATGGATACTAATTGGCCAAAATATTGTGAAATCCTAGAACAAGATGGTGAGAAGTTTAAACTTCAGAGTTATGAGAAACTAAAGTTCAAAGTTCGAGATTGGCTACATTACCGTCAGATAAATGAGACATTTAAGCAGGACAGGAAAATAGGATTTCAGAAGGAGAGGTCAAAGTTAGAAACAGAACTGTTAGAACCCAATACTAAGAATTTGTCTAGAATGTATAACTTGCTGTTGAAATGGAATACACAAGATGAAACGGTGAAATCAGCTATGATTAAATGGGCACAGGATATCGGTCATGACATTATGTTTGCTGACTGGGAACAGTTATGGACCACTGGTGTTAAATTCACGGCATGTAATGCCTTAAAAGAGAACATAATGAAAATGATTTACAGGTGGTACATGACCCCAGTCAAGCTTGCAAAAATTTACCATTTGCCCAATAATAAATGTTGGAAATGTAATGAGACGGAAGGTACCTTCTACCACCTTTGGTGGACCTGCCCAAAGATTAAAGCCTTCTGGGAAATGATCTATAATGAAATTAAGAAGGTCCTTAAATGGACTTTTCCTAAGAAACCTGAGGCTTTTCTCCTGGGCATGGTTGGCCAACTGGTGCCAAAGAAGGATAGGACTTTTTTTATGTACGCTACCACAGCAGCAAGAATTCTTCTGGCAAAGTATTGGAAGATGCAAGAACTACCTACTCTGGAAGAATGGCAGACAAAGGTGACAGACTTCATGGGACTAGCAGAAATGACCAGCAGAATCCGAGACCAGGGGAAAGAGACAGTGGAAGAGGACTGGAAGAAGTTTAAATTATATCTTAAAAACTGTTGTAAAATAGAGGAGTGTTGAGATGTCAAGGGGTAAGAAGTAGAGAAATACAGCGGTAATTATTAAGTTTAAAGAAATTTAATGAAAGGGAAACAGTAGATAAACTGATTAAAGGGTTGCTAAAGAACTTCGGAATAAGGATGCAGCGAAAGGGAGGTATGGGGAAGTCGGTATATGTTTAATGTTGGGTATGTTTTTGTTTTGTAATGTGTATGTCTTTTATTATGTGTTTGGAAAATCAATAAAAAAATTTATAAAAAAAAACATAATAATAATAAATTATTTCTACCCCGCCCATCTGGCTGGGTTTCCCCAGCCACTCAGAGGCAGTATGCCCCCAAATACAGTCATACCTTGGAAGTCGAACGGAATCTGTTCTGGAAGTCCGTTCGCCTTCCAAAACATTTGAAAACCCAAGCACGGCTTATGATTGGCTGCAGGAAGCTCCTGCAGCCAATCAGAAGCCACGGAAGCCCTGTCGGACGTTTGGCTTCCCAAAATCGTTTGAACACTCACTTCCAGGTTTGAACACTCACTTCCGGAACACTCACTTCCAGGTTTCGATCATTAGGGAGCCAATTTGTTCAGGAGCCAAGGCGTTTGAGAGCCAAGGTACAACTGTACCAGTTGCTGAGGATCACAACTGGGGAAAGTGCTGTTGTGTTCAGGTCCTGCTTCTGGGATTCCTATAGGTATCTGGTTGGCCACTGGGAGAACAGAATGCTGGACTAAATGGGCCATTGGCCTGATCTAGCAGGCTGTTCTTATCATGATGCGAGTTATAGTCCAAAACATTTGGAGGGCACCAGGTTGAAGAAGGATCCCTACACCTATACAGTGGTACCTCTAGTTACGAACTTAATTTGTTCTGGAGGTCCATTCTTAACCTGAAACTGTTCTTAACTAGAGGTGTGCTATCGCTGTTGGGACCTCTTGCTTCCACTGTGCCGCCGGCACACGATTTCCGTTCTCATCCTGGGGCAAAGTTCTCAACTCAAGGTAATTCTTCCAGGTTAGCAGAGCTTGTAACCTGAAGCATTTGTAATCTGAGGAGTTTGTAACCTGAGGAACCACTGTATCTATATGAACCTGCCATTGCTTTAAACTCAGATTTAGAGGCCTTCATTTTGAACCTGTCTTTAAGATCAATTAGGCCAGTAGGCCACAGACAGCATCATGATACTATTGGTATTTTTATTTGCCATATCATTCTTAATTATCCCCAGTCTGGAATTTGTCTTTTTCACAGCTGCCACAGACTGTCTCAATGTCTTCATCAAGGTATCCACTGTGACCCCAAGGTCTTCCTCCTCATCGGTCACTGTCAGTTCAGATCTGACTAGCATATATGTAAAATTAAAATATACCATATTTTTCCATGTATAAGATGGTGCGTTTTGCTCTAAAAAAATTTGGCAAAAATTGGGTGTCGTCTTATACACAGATAGTGAATGCAGAGCGGGGACGTGCGATTAATGGCAGCAACAAGCAGGAGATTAGCAGCGGTGATTGGTGGCTGCGGCAAGGCCTGCTGGCGATTGGCTGTGGCTGCGGCAACTGGGCAGGTGACTGGCAGCTGTGGCGAGACAGGCAGGCGATTGGCGGCTGCGGCAAGTGTGTGGGCTGTTGGTGGCGGTGAGCAGGCAAGCAATTGGCGGCTACGGCGAGGTGTGCAATCGGCAGTGGCAGTCAGGCAGGTGAACAATTGGCAGAAGTGACCTCTCCCACCCCAAAAAAGCTATACAACTTAATTTCTTAATTTTGAGTTAAAAAAATAGGGATCGTCTTATACATTGGGGGGGGTCTTATACACGGAAAAATACGGTATATATTTGCCCCCATTTTCCTTTGCTTACATTGAATTGCATTTGTTATTTAAATGCCCAATCTCCCAGTTTTGAGAGATCAATGGATGTCCATTGTTGTAGCCTCTTTAAACATACATTCACATGTTAAAAGTGTGGGATGGTGTCCCATGCAACCTACATGTGATCCTTTAAATGTACAAGCCAATGATTTAACTGTTGCTCCTGTCCCAATAATCATTTGATAGGCTACAAAATTCCTACAATAAAGGACATGTCAAATTTATATGCAAGCACATAGGCATATTCCTGTGCGCAACTACTACATACACATATTTTGCTATGTGGACATGGTGCTCACATTACATCTGAGTCGCAGGCTTGTGTTACTCCAGACTTTGGGTTTTCAATTCTACAGGTCTGCAAGCAAATCAACAGTTCCACATATATCATGCATACAGTGAACTGACTTGTGCTGAATATAGCCTGTATTAAATGTCAAACTCTTAATCACATTAACTATTTTTCTTTCATTATCTCTTACGTTCCTTATATTCATTTAAGCGAGGTGCCCCACATACAAGACCCTTGGCAGCACATTTTGAAACCCAAATAGTGTTGGGTGGATTTAAATGATATTCCTACTTTCCCTTCTGTTCCCCTAATTCAGAAGCAAGAACAAAACCTCATTTTTAACACTGATGCTGTTTGGCACTGGCTTGAGATGAAGTGTTAGAAAGGGTGGGGGAGGAGTGTAAAAATGCAAGAAATAGCTGTGCAAGGCTTTATTAACATATTGCTACTTTTTTTGATAATGTACTTGCCAGATGTTACCAAAAAGACAGTGAGAGGCAATGGTGGGCTAATTTTTAAAAAAGCAGGAGAGCAAACGAACCACACCCTGAATATGTGATGTTACCCTCCCCTCCATTTTTGTAGCATGTGTGCCCTACTGATCACATGTGAAGAATCGTAGGTTTCAGATTCTATAGAGAACTAGCACTACCCTTCTCTGTCAAACATGACCTGAATCAGGCCCAAAAGAGAGGAATTGTTATGTAGCATTTCACTTTGTTTGGAAGCTGTGCGCCAAGAAAAAGAATATACCACTATAGAAAGCTTCAGACGGAACAGATGCTCATCCTGCAGGAACTTGCAGGAACGGGGAGGAGCCCAAGATCACTTACTGTCTCTGCTCAAGTTGCTTTCTCCTTTCATTTCACTATCACTATAATTAACAACTTTGTTCTGAAGATGACAATAAAATTTATTCTCTGCAGTTGGTTCTTTATTTCTGTTTTTGAGAATAGTGATGGGGACTGCGGGTGGCGCTGTGGGTTAAACCACAGTGCCTAGGACTTGCCGATTGGAAGGTCGGCGGTTCGAATCCCCGCGATGGGGTGAGCTCCCGTTGTCGGTCCCAGCTCCTGTCAACCTAGCAGTTCGAAAGCACCTCGCAGTGCAAGTAGATAAATAGGGACCGCTTTCTAGCGGGAAGGTAAACGGCGTTTCTGTGTGCTGCGCTGGTGCTGGCTCGCCAGATGCAGCTTCGTCACGCTGGCCACGTGACCCGGAAGTGTCTTCGGACAGCGCTGGCTCATGGCCTCTTGAGCGAGATGAGCGCGCAACCCTAGAGTCGGTCACGACTGGCCCTGACGGGCAGGGGTACTTTTACCTTTTACCTTATGAAGAAGAAACTTGGTTGTGATGGAAGAGGGAGATTACCCATTTGGGGGGGAAACTTTCAAATGTGCATCCCATTACCTATGATGGCGTCTTTGCCTCTCTCATGATGAGCCCAGGGCAGGGGGTCGGGGAGGAGAGAGAGCTAATTAGGTTTGCCAGCTCTTCCGATTTGGCCCACTGGGGTGGATTTGAAAGGCACACAGCCTCCTGCCCATCACCCTGACATCACACAACACCAGGCACTGCACTGTTGAAGTTGTAGATCATTCAGGAACATCAGATTGCACCTTAAGTGTTCCTGATTCCTACTTTACAGCCCCAGCTTGAATTCAAAGTAAGAACTCTTAGGTGTGCTCCTAACTGTTCCTTTGTGGCTGCAGCTTTAAAGTTGAATCACCAAGTGGTCCACAAAGGGTGGGCCAATTCTGGATCCAGGTCACCACCTCTGCAATAGACCCTGCAGTTGTTCATATTTTTTTACAGACAGGAATGTCTGGAGGGACTCACTGGTCCCAGCACTCTTCTTCAAGGCCATTTTTCAATGAGAATTGTGTTAATAAGCTCGAAACATTATTTTGGGGGAAAGAAGAGACCAAGTTGCGGGGTAGGGATGGGTCACAGGGACAGGATGTGTGTGAAGCACATTCAGTCTCATTCTGTGCTGGTCAGGACACATTTCAAGGGACAAGAAAGTGACTGAGGCAGCAGGTGACTTATATGCACAGGGACAGGGAGAATGGCCAGGCTCTGGAATGTCTCTGGCCAAAGGAGGGGATGCTGCACTCTCTGCCTACTGCAAACAGCTATCACTGAAAGGTAGCTTTACATTAGAATGGTGGAAGAGCAACCCAAGCCCATTCACTATACAGTACAGTACCTCTCCAGCATAAAACAGAGTCCTGCTGTTTTAAAGCAGCAGAATCATGCCTCCATGCAGTTGACACTGAAAGGGCAGCCAGGTTCATAGATGTTATCTGCATGATAGAGCAAAGAGACTGGAACTGCTCTTCCACTACACAATCACAACCTCACTGGAATCTGAATGTATATGCCAGAGCAAAGTCAGCCCAGAGTCTAGCTTGTTGAGATGACTGACACATCACAAAGCCCTGAGAGAATTTGGAACTTTGTGAAGGACGTTGTGCATCTGTCAGTGAGAAAGGGAGACCAAACAACCAAATTCAGCAGTTCTGCATTTTCCCTTCTATCAAGGAGCACAGGACCTTGCACAACTAATTGCCAGGAGTCAAATTCTAGAATCGCATTAACCTCCCTGCCAGAAATGCAAATGACAGAGTACTGCATCATTTCTAAATGAACAAAAAACAGGACCCGGTACCCCTTTGGGTAGCCAAAGTAATTTTCTATTTCCTAGATTTCAAAAGAGTTCTCAGCTCTGTATTAACCAACTTTAAAGGAAGGCTATACAAACAGAAAGGCTTAAAGTTCAACATACTGCCACTCAAAGAAACCTCAAAGGCCTCTATTGCTGAGCCTCAAACAGAGATGTCTGCAGGAAAACTAAAAAGCAATTAAAGCTGAAGCTCAGTCTTAGTCAAAGGGGGCAGAAAGACTCAAAATGAAAAACACACAGTTGGCAGAAGAGCCGCTTTGCATCTATTCAATCTATATATGGATCTTAACCTATCAGACCATGTTTACAAGATCAAAGTCAGTAGAGAACAGAGTCTCTCAGAAACATGCAATTCCAGAATTTTAAAATATCAAGCAAGGCCTATACAAACTTTATGAATTGCAGCAAGGCACACACTACACAGCATCCCTCCAGGAACTGCAAGTTGAAATATTGGTTAGGGGACAGAGTTGGTTGTGATTCCAGTGGAGAATGTCCACCTCAGTAGAACTCATTCAAGTTTGACTGGAATCTTGTGTGTCAATTTCCAGAGGTAGGCTTGGGCACCAAATTGAGTCTTTTGCTTGCAGGATCTACTTTATTTGCATTTTGAGAAAAATGTTTTCCATAGGCATTTCTGCATGGGAATACCACAATGAAAAGAAATTGTTGCATCAAAATTGGCCCTATGTTGGATTGCTGTCATTTGCTAAACTGTTCATATCACTGCGTGCAAGCAAGCAAGCAAGCAAGCAAGTAAATAAATAAATAAATAAATAAATACAGTGGTACCTCGGGTTAAGTACTTAATTCGTTCTGGAGCTCCGTTCTTAACCTGAAACTGTTCTTAACCTGAAGCACCACTTTAGCTAATGGGGCCTCCCGCTGCTGCGACGCCGCCGGAGCACGATTTCTGTTCTCATCCTGAAGCAAAGTTCTTAACCCGAGGTACTATTTCTGGGTTAGCGGAGTCTGTAACCTGAAGCGTATGTAACCCAAGGTACCACTGTAATAATAATAATAATAATAATAATAATAATAATAATAATAATAATAATTTGTTTGTACCCTGCCCATCTGACTGAGTTGCCTCAGTCACTCTGTGCAAGCAGCACATTCTATAACATCTGACAGTTGTTGCGAAAAGGAGTGAGGTCATATACATCAGCCCAAATACAAGAAATAACTCTGCAAAGGAACATATGATATATTCCTTCATTGCCTTAAGCTTACTTATTAATACATGGGCAAAACCAAACAATTCTAATTTAAGTTGAAACGCTTCAAAAAGGAGTCTTTAATTGCTTGAGGATTCAAGTCCCAAGAGTTATAAATATGTCTGTCCTGCTTTGACATTCAAAGCCTGCTGCAGAATAAAATAATGAATTTTGCATTAAGATAAGCAAAGAAGGTCACTGGCAAAGCATCTATCTTAAGGTTGCTGAAAATATAGAATAGGATGCACCCATGCATACTAAGCCAGAACTTCTCTGGAGTGGCAGGGGGACAGGACTTGAAAGGAAATAAACCATGTTCTTTAAAAGATAGGTGGATGTACAAAGACCCCCTTACATTTTCTTCAAGCTTAGCTCATTAAATTTTCTTTGAATGTCCAACTTTCCAAACATCTACTGAGACAGGCTCAAATGCACTTTACTGAGGAAGGTATTCTCTCCATGGAATATTTCTTCCATCCCCTAACCAGTTTTGCCTCTTTACCATTTAGCTGGGAATTCCAAGTAGGTCTTAACTGAGTACCAGGGGGCATATATGGTGGTAGAGGCACTCCAACAGGGTTTTTGACAGTCAAAAGCAGCACATGCTTCAGGGGTAGGGAACCTTTTTGGCCTAATGGGCCAAATAATCACCTGTCCCCATCCCCCAAAGCTAACTTTAACAGGTGGGTGGGACAACCCACCTGTCAGTCATCAGACAAGTGACACTTTGGTTGTCCCACCTGTCAAACTTTGTGCAGCACTTCCTAAGCACCCCACAGTCAGCTGGTTGTCGGGCTCCTGGGAACCGCCGCACAAGGGGCTTTGCTGGCCCTATATGCAACCCTTTACTGAGCATAGGGCTGGCAAAGCTGCTTTGTACAGGTATCAACTGTGCAATCAAGTTCCCCCACAGGGAACTTGGAAGCACAACTGATCCAGCAGTGTTGAAGTTCCCGCCCATCACCTCTGCTGTGCACTCAAGTTCCCCAATGGTAACTCAGTCACACAGCTAATCCAGTCGCATCTCTACCTGTCCCACACCCCATATTGCACCTGAAAGCTTACTGGCAAGCAGAATACTTGTTGAAAATGATCCCCACTACCCTGTTTCCATAGGAGTCAACCAATACAATATTTTTCCCACCAGCTATTTGCCAGATACAACATTCATATGCATATTGTTTAGAGAAGAATGTGTGTGAACCTGTAGCACTGCTTCCTGCCACCTCAATCTCTTAAGCATAATTGGCAGCACTTCACTCTCATTGTGTTCAATGGGACTTATGTCCATTGCACAGGACTGCAGTTTAAGAAAATGGAACCATTACATATGTTCCACACTTTGAGTGCAACTTCCCATAACAAGATTTTTTCATCACCTGCAATACCAGCATACAGCAATTACCACAAATATTGGTATATGACAGTGCTACTTCTTGTAAACAGGGCCTTGGGGTCAAGGAAATATCAGGTCCATTCTCCCCCTCCCTGCACCCAATCTTTCTGTAATGCTGGCCAGACACTTATGGGCTGTTTTATGTTGGTTTCTTGAGTGTTAGCATACATCAAAACTAATTTGCTCCCGTTTTTTAGTTTTAGGTGAAGTGCCAACTTGGGGAATGAGGGCAAGCAAATACTCTGGGTAAGCATTACTTTAAAACCATGAAGTAACTTTTTAAACATTAGCAGCAGCAGCAGCAGCATAGCACAGTACTGGCACAAATCAAATGACTAAGCAACCAAAGAAAGAAGTAGAAAGCTTCTGCATCTTGGCTTCAGCAAAAGCAAGAAAGCCAGAGCCAGAGGAAGCATGAGGAAGCAATTGTACCAGCAGCTTTTCCAGCCTCTGTCCAGAAGTTAAGCAGACTTTCAGAAGGCCTTTCAGAAAGAACACCCACTCTAGAAAAGGGGGTGGTGTTAAAGCAATGTTTCTTTCTATATTGTGTCACGGTATCACAGGGACTCCATCATATGCTGACTGCCAGTGAAAGCCTCTTGACACTTTTCATGGTTGATCTAGAAATCCACTGAAACTGGTATAATGAAATGAAGGGACAACTAAGTATTCCTACCTCCCCACGCACCCACAATCTCACAGTGCCAAGCAGTATCCTATATTACACACTTTTTCAGAAGTGCGGCTGAATGTTGTCTTAAGACACTGGTTTCTCAAGCTATTTAGGAGGAGGCACAGAGGGCTCCAGCTTCTTCTGACGTTTCCTCTTGCACATGCACCTTCAAGCTAGAAGGCAGAATGCAAATTCACTGTGATTACTGCCAGTGTAGTAGCAGAAGAAGCATGTATTGATTATTCATTATAGGAGCAGTGTGGTCAATGTTTTATATATTTTGGGATTTTTTATATCCAAGGAGTTTCCCCCTCCACCCACAGGGATTTTGGAGTCCATATGGCACCGGCACTCCAGTCCCTTTCACAGTTTCTGCTCCACGCAATCATGGTCACATGTTTTTGAAGAGCAGGGTTACACCCACAAACTCTGCCCCAGGAGCTGCACCCTCCCATCTTCCAAGCAGTGGATAAAAATGGTCTCCCATTTACATCTGAGCACACAGAGGTTGGAAAGGGGGAGCTAACAGGTGCAACTGTCTGTCCTTGTTATGCCTTAAGTTGCAGTTAGGGAGGTTCAGTTTATTTTTCCTAATAAACTAAGGGAATTACAAAAACATGCAATTTTTAGCTTTGCATTCTTCCATCCTTTTATCTTAGGAAATCGGCCTCAAATACCCAAAGAGGAGCATGCAGTTCACAAGAATTAGTTCTGGGGTTTTTTAAAAAAGGAAAGCTATGTTCTTCTGAATCTTTAAAAAAAATACTTTGCTGTACAATTTTAAAAGTTTTATTTTATTTTTTAAAAAGCTTTCCTGAAAAAGGCACACATGGCTCTCTTGCTCCTCACAGAGAAAAGCACTCTGCTGGAAGTCTATACTGCAGCAGAATGCAATGATTACCAAGGGTCAATCTTCTCAGTCCCTACAGGATTATATCAGCACAGAGCTTTTCAATTCAGACATACTGTCAGCTCTTGTAGTTGGATGTGGCAAGGTTTTGTTTTTAAACACAATGAATGTGTTTAAACACATCCTCACTGTGATGCAGCTTCAACTGTTATGTTTGGAGGCTATTAACATCCCAAAATTGGGAGGATGGATTTAAACTTGCAGGGCGTTGGGTGTCAGGGAGAGTCAAAGATAAGCCAGCTGCTTAAAAATACAAGTCATACCCCAAGTCACTATTCTGGTGTTAGGTGACCCCTATTCCCCTCACAGAGATACAGTTCCCAGACTGGTTTAACAGTCAATATCCCTTCCCAGGGAACTCTGGGAATTTTAGCTCTGTGGGGGGAGACAGCTAACAACTGTCAGCACCATTATCAAAGTACGGGTCCCAAGATTCTTTGGGCAAAGCCATGACTGTTAAAGTGGTGTGATACTGCTTTAAATATAGTGCAGATGTGGCCAAGAGAGAAACACTGGATGCATCCTGCATTCTCTCTCAAGGACTACATGAGATGAGAGACAAAGCTTTTATTAATGTAGAACCTGGGCATCCACACATCAGGAGCACTGAGCTAGCTAGGCAGGTATGCACCTCTCAGACATCTGGCTAATGCAACAGAATACCTGTAGCTGCACCTATGTGGATATCAAAAAACAAGAATGCAGCCATCTCTATTTAGATTCTGCTGGCCTAGCAAAGTTAGGCACTCCTGGAGCCCGCAAAAGACAGGAGCACTTAAAGGCCATACAAATAAAGCATTACAAAAAAAAAAAAAAATCCAAAATGCTCTGTAGTGAGCATAGCATTGCTCTGTAGTGAGTATAGCCTTGTTTGTGCTAGGCAGGATTTATGGGAACAACAAATGTATGTAACATAGCAAGAGAACTCATCTTTGAGTAGTGCTTCCACCTTTGCAGCCCCATGTAAAAGTGTTCGCCTTTGATCATTCTTAAGCTTTCCTTTAGCCCTTGAGATTGCTTTCCTTAATCCTGTGTAAAAACTGCGAAGAAGTTACTTTTAACAGGACCTCATTATTGACTGAAAATCTTCGAGAGTGGAAAGAGGGTACTGTACATTACAGGGTTGGTATTTTCGCTGCAAGAGGATTAGGTTATCTCCAGTACAAAACCCCTGTTTGCAAGCAGAGGCTCTGCAGTGTAAGCAAATTATGAGGATGAGAAAGAAAGCATGCCTTCAAATGGTTAAACCTGGAAACAGGGGGACTGAGCGGAGGAGAGAAGAGGCAGAGGGAAAATTTAATAGATGGTACTGAGTGACCCACTTAAAAAAAATTATGCCTCCAAACCAAAAATGGCCTGTGCAGGTCTTTATCATTTGAAGCGTATACTAATCAGCTAAAATACTGCTTTCATGTCCTTTTGGTTAATTATCCCCACTGTGCATTTTCTGCTGCTCTACTGAGAATCACGGCATAGATGGGAAGTGAAGACTATGTTTGGTGTATCACTGAACGCTGCTTACATTTATTTCCCTACTCCAGAACTAAGTTACTACAGCTACCATGCTACTACAGAATGATCATCTCCAAATCAATTTCTAGCTAACACACATTCTTATCTCCCTTCTGTACAGTTCTGATCACTGCATCTCAAGAAGGACACTGTATAACAGGGATGCAGAGAACACAGAAAATAACCAAAGTGATGAGGTGGCTGCAGCACCTTCCTTCTGCGCAAATGTTTATGACTTTTTAAGTTTAGAAAAAGGAAGTACTATCATAGACAAAAGTACTTTTTCCACACACATCACATTCTTGAACCCGTGGCATTTGTTTCCCCCTTTCAGGGCAACGGGCAATGCCCTTCTTTCTGCACTCCCTGCAGAGGAACAATTTTGCTCCTGAAAACCAGGAACAAAAGCAGAAGGTGGTGGGGCACAAATGCCAAAACAAGAAGATTCAGAGGGACTTCTGCCGAGCTCTGACCACAACCCACATCAAAATACAGAACTAAAGCAAACATAAGTTCTCCCAACACCTTATGACTATTTTTTATAGCTTGTGTTGTTAACTTTACTGCAACTAATTAAAAAGAACAAAACAACTTCTAGATTGGGCACCTGCTGCACCAGAGCCAAAACTCTGAATTGGCCTGGGAAAACCAGTTGCTGGGGGTGGAAGAAGGCAAAGATGTCTGAAGGCAGAAAGACATTTTCACACATCTCCATCCTAGAAGTAGTGGCTTGATTTAATTAAATTAAATTCCCCACTCAAAAGCACAATTGCGCTCTACAATAGGGCAAGGGTCCTCAGGGTAGGTTCCTTAGAGAGGAGGGCAAGCAAAGACGGGGGATGTATTTTAGTGGCAGAATGTCTGCTTTGCTTGCAGAAAGTCCCAGATTCAATCCCCAGTGGGGCTGGGACAGCATCTGCCAGTCACTGTAGACAATGAGCTAAATAGACCCATGGTCTGACTATGTGTGAGGCACCTTCCTGAAGGAAGGGGGTGGATTCTTCTTTTCTCCTTACCAACAGTACAGGGAGTGATGAGCGCTTGAGCAGGAGGATAGAGAAAGTTTGTAAAGTGGTGATAGGTCCATCAGTGCACATGTCAAAACCACACCTCTTTGAAAAATCAGGTGATTAATGCTATGACTGTCTAAACTTGGAGATAGAACAACTCTCCCATTCTTTTAAAATGTCACTTTTATTATTATCATCATAATCATCATGTAAAAAGACAACAGAAGGAATCTAGGGAAAACACAGCAGGTCAATGAGTAGTGAGCCAAGCAGTGAATGAACCAAGACTGGGTAATCCCAGAGTAAATACCTTGTCTAGAAACACTCATACATGCAAGTTCTGTTCAGTATAAGGATATGCAGTTAGCACCTCAATGAAGCTAGTGTCAGTAGCTCATCCTACTTTCGAGTAGGACCCTGGCAGAGACATATGCCCGATTGGCATGTTCCCTCCCTCCTGGTTGATCAGTCGGGAGCTTCAAAAGCTTTCTTCTACCTGAACATCACAGTGACCGATGCCAACAGACATCGGCACACTTAGGGATTCACGGAGTCTTCGCAGCTTGTATGACAGACCTCAGCAACTCAGCATTTTGGCTAATCTACTTTATTTACCTATAAACACACGTGGAGCACTGCAACATGGCTCCCTCTCTCTCTAGCATCAGACAGCAAAGAGAAAGAACAAAGGACAATAGTCCCACTTCACGGAACACAGTAACACGAACATCCTGTCTCCATCACTTCCCATTTTGTGGAGTCAAAACATACACCGTCACTGAAAGACAACAATCCCATGACTGTGATCATGGAGCAGGAATTCTAACAGCTAATGCTACTCATCTCCAGGTTAGGTATTCAGTTCTAATGAAACAGTTAGCTGAAGGAATGGGAAAATGGAATTTGCAGGGTATTGTGAAGAGGGGGGTAGGAAGTGGAGGCAAAGAAATCAGTATTGAGACTACTGGGGGCAACATAACCCAACATTTTCCCCCAAGACTGTTGAATACATAAATCTTATGCATTTCAATTTCTTCCACAACATCCTTATGGAAAAGTAAGGTTGCTCATTCATCGCTTTAGACATCACTCCTTAGCTGGAAGAGCAGAAATAGCCAAAAATTGTATAGGTATCTTCAGTGCCCTTTAGCTGTATCCAAGTTATATCTGCTACATCAGCTGCAGTGTTTGATTCTCTTCTCTCTGCTGAATCAGTATTGTCCCATGCCAATTTTAATTTCTATTCCTGGTTTATGCATATTTATTTCCTTATCTATCATTTGGATAGGTAAATCCAGTTAAACTGTTTTATTGTGAAATCTAGAATTTTCTTCTTGCATGTAACTGGAATTTTTCAGTTCATCCTTGCATCTTTTCCACCACTTCTACAGGAGTAGCACCTAAATTGGCACCTGTTCAGAAATTCTCAGAACAGGAGCTATATATAACCAATATTTAAAGAAGGCTAGAAATGCATAAAGATGGATTGGTTTTGCTGTACCATATGTCACAATGGGATTGCCAAAGAATCTGATATTTTCCTAGTTCACACATCATATTAAACTATAGTTTAACTATGGTTTAACACAAAGGAGCAGCACACTGGCTCATTGCTACTCTAAGGCCCTCACTTTGCTCCTTTGCCACTCCTGGCCATGACATAAGTCTATGCTTGTTGTGTCACCTGAACTTAGACTTGTGGTTTGTTTCTATCCAAATAAACCACAAGTAGTGAGCCAAGAACTAAAAAAAACTTGGTTCGTTGCTTGTGGTTTGTTTGGTCAGGAGTGGGTGAGAACAAAAATAGGGACTTTTCAGCAGCCTACACCAACACATTAAGCCACAGTCAAGCACAATGGGTGGTATCCAGCAAAGTAGCTCCATTAGCACAAGGCTTTCTGGCAGCAGAACTTCCCCTCCCTCGGCTCTCCCAGTGTGCTCCCTAAATCTGTTCTGGGGTTTCGTCCAACCCTACAAAGATGAGCAGAGGGAGGGGAAGTTCTATTGTGTAGACAAACATCCTTGAGCTAATGGAACTATTTCATTGGATCCTGACTAAACTATGGTTTAATGTGATCTGTGAACCAGACCAACTACCCCACATAACTTCCTAGATCACCTACATTGCACAAAATCATCATCAACATGTATCAAGCTCTATTGGCCACTCACAGGTTGCTGTTTTATTAGATTTTTTATTTGATTAAGGAGAAATGTTTCGCTACACAAGATCCTCAGAAGTTGACCTGCCAGGATCTTCTCCTTCTTTATGGTTCTACTTGGTCCAGGAGCAAGTCGGGTTAGCATAAACATGATCCAGCAGATAAAGCAATAGACCAACTCTATGAAAAGTTGGCATTCAAAACTCACATCAACCCTTGGTTTGATTATTGCAATTGTCCTACTCTCAGTTCCTCAGACACTACTTCCACAAAGAGGATGCTGAAAATGTGAGTGTGGTAGGACAATAACTGTTAAATTTGCAAGCTTGCTTTTCATTGGGTTTAATTGCATAATGTGCCTTTTCAACAGCAACTGCCAAGACTATAAATAACTGGTGTGGAAAAGACTTTCAGCTGTTAGTGCTGATATTCAAGAGAGGAACACAGGCAAAGACCATCCTAGAGCCGGTTCCAGCTGGCCTTCACCCCAGGGCTATCTACCATCAACTGTTCTGTGGGAAGGATCCCAGTTAAATTTACAGGTTGATACTGATTGTGTTTCTTTTGAAAATGTAGTTTAGTGTTACTTGTAAGCAGCCTTGGAAGGAGTTGTATTCTAAATCACAGGTTATAAATAACTGCAATGATTAATTAATGTGCTGTCAATCACTAATATGTAGGAGGTGTTTTCAGCTGCCTCCATATCGGGGTTTCAACTTTTAAAATCAGCCTTCGGTTCTCCATTTGTTAAAATGGGAACAGCCCAAGTTATTCAAAAGTAAACAAGGGAAGTAAGGTAAACTCTTTTGTATAATTTCAAATTCTTATGTTTTATTAGAATTTCCAGCTCTGCATTCTAGAACCATAAAATAAATTGAGTGGTCCAGTTTAGTTTGTCAAACTACCTTTCCAAGATGTTCAGGGCTTGCACACAAAGTTTTTGTTTCTTATTTCAAGTCAATGTGGAAATTGCAGGCTTTCTCACCTCTCCACAAGCACAATTTCCTCTCCGTTTTCTCACCCAGATTTCTCACTCTATCTTTCACCTTCCTTCATACAATTCTCGTATTCTAGACTATCAGTGCTGCCACCTTAGGTCCCTGGCTCTTTTTACTAAGCCTTTCTTCCTAGCCTCTCACTTTGTAGGTCATCTCCCCAACCTCAGCAGAAAGCCCTCAGCTAAGAGATTTCTTTACCACTGACACTCTGAGCCACTATAGTACTTAGCTATTGCACTGCAAGAGGGGGAAACTACAGTTCACAACAGTATTGAGAAGGAAGGTACATCCCTGCACACATTTTCCCCTGTTGAAATCGCAACAAAATTCATAAGAGGTTGCAGGCTGCACTGCAGAACTCCAAAGGCCACATGTTGCTGATATGTGCAGGTGGATTCAAGCATCTCATCCACTGGCAACCAGAGACCTTGGGGTATGAGGGATATTCAGCCAAATGATGTTGTTGTTGTTGTTTAGTCGTTTAGTCATGTCCGACTCTTCGTGACCCCATGGACCAGAGCACGCCAGGCACTCCTGTCTTCCACTGCCTCCCGCAGTTTGGTCAGATTCATGTTTGTAGCTTCGAGAACACTGTCCGACCAATTCAGCCAAATACCACCACCAAATAATTAGGTGCATTACAAACCAGTGCAACAGACATTCTTTTCCAGCAGCAAACCAATTAGCAGATTTACTCTCAACTTTAATATGGGATGGCTGTGGCTTTTATACAATTTTGCACAATAGCTAATTCTGGGATAAACTGAAGTTCCAAATCCAAGCCTGAAATGCCCAATTTGAATTAACTGCAAAATGCTCCTCAATGCAATGATGTTCCACCTCACAAATTTGGGGCACTACAGAACCTATGTCAGGTTAGTCCACAGCAATCTTCCACAGCCTTTGCAGTAATTGCAAGAATTCTCCTTTTGCCTTTCTAATCTTGCTGACTTTTCCCAACTCTTGTCTGTTTAATGTTCTTTCCATGCAAGAGTCTTATATTGCACTTAACTAGGGCATTATCCACTTCAAAAATTATTCCTGGAATCACTACTAAGTGGGATTCTCTCACCAGGCTGTTAATGAAGAATGATTTGAAGGAGACATCTTTTAAAATATCGTAATAAAGTCCAGATGGAGCCCAGTATACTTTCATTGCTGCTGTCAATCTCTATCGCATTTCACGTAATGAGATGCTGACATCTCAGTTCCTGACCAGCATATTTAGTTGCTATGCTATGGTGTCTGGAGAAGTGGGGTGAGGGGAAGGAAACCAGCCATCATTTGCAGACAGGTTTTTATTGCTTAGGCCTTAGGTTATGCATATCAAGTTTGGCCAGCATTATGCCATTCGCTCAGGAGTTATGTGATTTTCCAGCATCTATTTTCCAGGATGCTTTCAGACATCACATTCTCCAGTCTTCCAAAGTCATGACTTGGGAAACTGGGAACAAGCAGTGTTGATGTGTGCTCCCCTACTTCATGTACCCTGCTTAGCAGATCATTTCCTAGTTTGAGAGAGGACAATTCTCCATGGCATTCAAACCAGCACATGGGTTTGAATTATTCCTTCAGAATGGGAAGGGCAAGGCACACACATAACTTGTTCCCAATCTAAACCATGGTTTGGATGATTGGCTGTATTTAGAAGCCGTGTTATCCAGAGCTTTTGCTGATATACATGGCCCAATACTGAAACGCCACATGATTAAGAATTCCGAAGTCTTGCATATCCAATCTATCCAATTTCCTATTCCAAATCTATCCAAGTTTCTGTTCATGATAAACTGCTGGCATAAGATCCCTGTTTCAGTTGCTGGCATCTCCAGTTAAAGGAGATCAACAGAACTAGAAGATATTTTTGCCCAAGATTCTGAAGTGCCATTGACTAGCTAGATTAGACTGTCATGGGATTAAATGGGCCATTGATCTTATACCATACCAAGAATAAAGCACACTCACATGTATATTTCAGTACATTAGGAGCTCAAGCTCTTTCACCAGCTCCCATACAAAGACCTTCAAACATTTCCCTGCATGTTTTAAAAATAAAAACAATTACTAGAGCTTTCAAGCCATCTTTTAAAAAGGGGTCTTATATTAATTTACCTACAATCTCATCAAGTCCAGCAAAATTAATTAGGAAATCTAGATTCGATAAAACCCTGTGGCATTTGTATGATGCAAGAGGTTCATTTATCTTTTGAAATAGCCACAATAAAAATTAATTAAGACTTTCTGTAAATGGCCAACACTGGTCAATATTCCAAAACATGATTGTTCTTCTATATTAACCCTAGCTGACTGAACTTTGACAGAAATCTTACAGAAGGCAATTCTTCACTTAGAATAATACATGCAAAGATCTGCATCCAGCTGAACAAAATCAATCCAAGCTTTTTTACTTCTAACCTAAGTACATCTTGCTGATGTTCTCCTTTTTCAATGTGATCACAGCCACTGCAGCGAATATTATTGTTCTGAAACTCTTTTTATTGCTTACACTGTCATTTCTAACTTAATCATAAGCTTGCTCAATTGGATCCTTGCCCTTTTCCTAAGGCTATTCATCCAGCATTTATGTTTAGAGGTTTTGCTGCTTCCATCTCATTCCATTTAACTTTCTTGCAATTATCTCTGCAGAGCTCAACATCAGGACAAAAATCTTCATCTGGGAAAAATAGCAAAAGGATAGGGCACACAGCTCTCTGACTTGGATTCAATTATCCCACCACACAAATGGAACATGCTTCATCTTCTGCAGGGGAAAGACTCATCTTCCCTACTTCACAAGTTTGATGCAGATGATTGGAGAAAACAGGTGAAAACACACACACACAGAGAGAGAGAGAGAGAGAGAGAGAGAGAGAGAGAGAGAGAGAGAGAGAGAGAGAGAGAACGATCTTTGGCTCCAAACCTATATGTCAAATCTTTATTCACATTTAGTGTCTGTCCAGATCCAGTAAACGAGGAGACCAAAAAATTGTGGTAGCCAGGATCTGCCCTTTCCTTCTAGGGTATGGCGGATAAGAGTAATATATTTTCTACACAAATACACTCCAGCATGCAGAACCATTAAGATCCACAATAGAGAAAGGATTTTGCCTTTCACAAATGGCAAAGAGCATACCACCAATCGTAAACAAGCCTATGAAACAGAAGTTGGCCATCTTTGACACAGAGCAGCAAACATAGCAATGGTTAAACTGAAGTGGCACAAAGGAGCAAAAGGAAAGTCTTGTTGGACCAGGCCAAAGGCCCATCTAGACCAGTATCCTCTTCTCACGGTGGCCAAGTAGATGCCCATGAGAAGTCTGTAAGCAGGAACCTAGTGCAACAGCCCTCTCCCTGAAGCTGGTATTCCCAGAAGCTGGTATTCAGAGTCATACTTAGAACCTTATTCTCAAACAAGTTCTCTAATCATCTTTTAAAGGCCATACAAGTTGATGGCCATCCTTTCCTCCTGTGGGAGCAAATAACATGGTTAAAACCATGTGCTGTTTGAATAAGTACTTTTCTTGTGTGTCCTGATAAAGTTAATTACGATCTAGAAGAAAGGCACGTTGAAGTTTATGGCACAGCAGCAGCAAAGTGTGCCCCCCATTAATCTTACACAGAATTCTTTTTTGTCAGCAACTTGATCCCAATAATTCAATAGCTGTTTTTTAAATGAGAAGAGTCAGCCAACAGCGTTTGGATTCCAGAGCAGTTTTCAGCATTGCTCCAAACCTAGCTCAGTTCTGCACGGCAGAGAACCTAGTACAGTGCTACCTCAGGTTAAGTACTTAATTCGTTCTGGAGGTCCGTTCTTAACCTGAAACTGTTCTTAGCCTGAAGCACCACTTTAGCTAATGGGGCCTCCCGCTGCCACTGCGCAATTTCTGTTCTCATCCTGAAGCAAAGTTCTTAACCCGAGGTACTATTTTTGGGTTAGCGGAGTCTGTAACCTGAAGCGTGTGTAACCCGAGGTACCACTGTATACAGAAAGGTCTTAAGAATCATGGATTATCCAGCAGATTTAATACGGAAGGGAACACTTACAGGGCATACACATGGATACTCCCCCGCAGTAGATACTCAAAACACGACTTCCTGTTCTTCTTTATGAAGCCAGAATGTCTTTGCTTCGGTTTAAGAGGCGTGTCTGAACACATTTGAAGCACTTGTTTCAACTCAAGCATCTCAACCTAGCCCTCTCACAGTTCGTACCACTGATCCTGCACTCAGATTTTTAAAATGGTGGGTTGGGGAGCAAGCCACATCCTCTGCACTGTAACAAAGCTCTCAGCCCAGGTGTGTACTCAATGAGGAAGCTATATTCCCTATACAATTAACATTATATCCTCCATAGGAGCCAGGTCATGGAAAACAAAATCCAAGTCCAACAGAGGGTAGATTGTCTCATTTCTGGGGCTACACATGAATCAGTATGTTGTACAGGCAATCCCTCCTCCAATTTATGGGGGGATTATGTTCCAGGTCACCACATGCGTCAACCCGCCCCCATTCCTGTGCTGAACATTGTGCACATATGCGCAGTTGTGCATGCCTCTAGCGTGCAATGATTTAAAGTTGCCAGTACGTAATCAGCTGCTAACTGAATTTAAAATACTCTTAGCACAATATCACGGTTTGATCAAAGTGCTACTATGTTTTTATTTCAGTGCTGTGGAACATTAAGTTTGCATTTATTTATTTTAGAGCGCACACTCCAGACAGGAAGGAAAAGTCCTCTTTTAAAAAAGCACATTGACTGGTATTTCAGTTGTCATCATTTCACCACTGCCATCATCATTATCACTCCAGCAAAACCACATTTCTCCCCACTATTCCACAATGAATGGGCTTTCAGGTGGAACGCATATGACTTATGCGCTTGGGTATAAACCATCAGATTGAGTTCAAATAATTACAACTCCAGAGAGAAACCTGGCAGTTATTTGACATGGTTTGTTACATTAAATGGCACCCTATTTCTTACGTGCTGTATCTTTATTCACTTTGATGTATGATCACTCCATGCACCCCTTGATTGCTTTTGAAAAGCAATCTAAATTAATGTGAATTGGTAAAGGGTAATTATCGCTATGAATAATTAGTGCATGCTAATAAATGCAAATAGGACAAAATGTTAAGTCTTACCACTGCTAATAGATCTTGTTCTTGATATGCTTCCTACTAAGAGGGTTTCTAAGGGGACGCGGGTGGCGCTGTGGGTTAAAGCCTCAGCGCCTAGGGCTTGCCGATCGAAAGGTCGGCGGTTCGAATCCCCGCGGCGGGGTGCGCTCCTGCTGCTCGGTCCCAGCGCCTGCCAACCTAGCAGTTCGAAAGCACCCTCGGGTGCAAGTAGATAAATAGGGACCGCTTTCTAGCGGGAAGGTAAACGGCGTTTCCGTGTGCAGCTCTGGCTCGCCAGAGCAGCGATGTCACGCTGGCCACGTGACCCGGAAGTGTCTTCGGACAGCGCTGGCCCCTGGCCTCTTGAGTGAGATGGGCGCACAACCCCAGAGTCTGGCAAGACTGGCCCGTACGGGCAGGGGTACCTTTACCTTTACCTTAAGAGGGTTTCTACAGCATGAACAAAGATAGCTGTGTCCATAGCTACAAGGAGCATTTGTAGGGTAAGAGGCAATTTTAGCAAGTATTGCAAATACTGAGAGAGCTCAGTAATTTGGATTGAAAAATGCAGGCATGGATAGGTGTTGGTAAAACAAAAAGGGAAAAAAGAAGTTTTAGTTCATGCTTTTTCTGCAAATATAGATACAACATTCCAATTTCAAAAGAATTTTCCTTCAGTTGCCACACTTATGGATCTACACTGTTCATTTTTAGTAGTTCTATCATTCATTGTTTATAAATAATGCTTTTTACCTCAGCTTGCTTTTTCATTTTCCATATATTAGAGTCATTACCAATTTCACTGGTTTCCTACTCTTATATTTTTATTGGTCTTAAAACTCCTTTTTTAAAAACTCTGACATGCAGTGACACACAAACAACTCTCATGTTAGAGAGTATAATCACATGATGGGAGCGGGTGGCACTGTGGTCTAAACCACTGAGCCTCTTGGGCTTGCTGAATGGAAGGTTGGCGGTTCGAATCCGTGCAACAGAGTGAGCTCCCGTTGCTCTGTCCCAGCTCCTGCCAACCTAGCAGTTCGAAAGCATAGCAGTGCAAGTAGATAAATAGGTACTGCAGCGGCGGGAAGGTAAACAGCGTTTCCACGTGCTCTGGCACTCATCACTGTGTCCCATTGCACCAGAAGCGGTTTAGTCACACTGACCATATGACCCGGAAAGCTGTCTGCGGACAAATGCCAGCTCCCTCTGCCTGAAGCGAGATGAGCACTGCATCCCATAGTCGCCTTTGACCAGACGTAACCATCCAGGGGTCCTTTACCTTTACTTTTAAGCACATGGTGCAACATTCATTGCTAATTTGCTTCACAGTGCATTCTCTTAAGCTGTAGAACTGTCAAAATACCAGCCTTATGCAATATTATTTGTTCTGTTATGCTTGGGATGTTTCGAAATATCCACTCAGAATTTAAGCAACTGACATAAATATTGTTGCTGTTCATTATTTAGGACACTAGGTTTAGTTTGCCTTTCTTGAATACAGTTTTTGACTACAGTCCCCAGACTACTGTTGGCCAGCAGGAATCAGGAGTAAAGTCTTTTTCAAGATGTTCCGGAAGAACAATTATAGCCACAAATGAGTTAGAGGTGGCCCACATCCTTTTTGCCCTCAGACTTTTTCCCACTTGACTCATATCCCTTCCCCACAACCATAGCAAAAATAAGTTGTTTCCCTACTCTACATAGATGACAGAAGTGTGTATATAGTAGATTATATATAACTCTCATTTTATATAGTTCATGACACCTATGAATCATCTACAAATATGAGCACTCCTTGTTTCCTTCTTTATGATGTATCAGTTGTCCAGCCAGGAACAGAAGAGAGAACCATGTAGTTACCAATAATGCACAAGTAAGAAAACATCAGCTGCCACCAGACTACACAGATCAACAATATTACTCTAATAACCAAACTAAAGTCTAATGCTCTTTGGATCTGGGTTCAAGGGAGCTTACCATCTAAGCTTTGCAAACCTCTGTCAAAAAGGCACAATGTTTGCAGCCAAGAAATACACTGGAATCATGGGCATTTTTTCTTTTATTGTGTGTGTGCATTGAGCATACTTAAATATATTTGTCATCAATTTTTATGTACCACAGCAGGGATAGCTAGTGTGGTGCCTTCCAAATGTTGTTGGACTCCAACTCCCATCAGCACCAGTCAACATGGTAAATGGTCAAGGATGATGGAGTTGTAGTCCCTCAATATCTGAAGGGCACCATACTCTGCTATCCCTGGTTTATAGTCTGCATGTGTTGGAATACGCATCTCATATTTTGTTATGTCCTGGTAGGAAGCTATCTAGAAAGTTGACACTTGCCAAGCAACACAGTTATTGGCCTGTGAAATATATTTTGTCCCCATAAAACTGGTTTTTATTCCACTTGAATTTTCTTCTGCGTTGGGGTTCCTTAATCACAAATATTTTTGTTTTCAAGCTACTTGAATTTTTATCTGCTGCTCTGTTTTTTCATATTTTTGTTTTATGAGTTATGATCTTAACTGCCCTAGACATTTTATGGAAAGAGGGGTATAAATGTTTTTAACGATTTTTTTAAAGGAGGGCAGGGAGCTCATAATCATAACATATACTTACCTTACCTTTACTGCCATGGGTTATATGGAGTACATAGCAAGTCTGAATCTTGAAATTTCTATCTAAGCTTTTAAGGAAAAGGTTGCAATTACCAATTTAGAAGAAGGGTACATAATATTCCAAAACCCATTCATAGTTATTTCTCCCCAAACAAGCCCTTTTGACCTTAGTTTTCCCTTAAACTTTGTGTACTGTATACAAGGTATGTTTTCGGTATAAAGGTTCTGTGTATATAGTATGCAGCTCTGAGGGATAGAAATATCTTGAAATCAATCTTGGAGGGCTATTGCATGATCGACCAGGTGCTGGCAGAAAAACTTCTTTTTTAAAACAGCTCATTTGAGTTCCTGAAGGATAAGAATAGCATCTCACTTTCTTCACCAGCTCAATTTGGGCATAGTGCTACCACAAGAATTACAGTTCAAAAATGTGGCATTCATGACATTTGCATTCAGTCAGGGATCTTTTTGTAACAGTACTCATATGGTGTACCATCACCTCTTTTTTTGGTGCCCAAGGCAGCCATTTTGTACTGGCACCCACAACACTTTCACCAATGTGAGTACCGGCACATCATTTTTTACAAACATCAAGAGATTCCATTATTCAGGCTTGCCTACATTGTGACTCCTTTTATAGAGGAAAGCTGTCTAAAGTGGTCAGCAGTCCCTTGAACTTCCTTTGAGGTACAACAGCAGTGAGACCAAGCTACATAACGTTTGTGTACAGATGGGAGGGAAGTGCTCAGGCTGCAATCAGAGTTTGAAACCAGGTCTTCTTCTGGAAAAGTATCAGCGGCAGCCACTGAATCTTGTAAGCTGTTGAGTTTTCCAACCTCTTTTACTCATAGCTCTGTACCGTTTGGGTGTGGCCATTGTACAACCTATGGCTAAGTGGTTTGTTCATGTTAGACAACCATGGTCAAGCAGCTGGACCAGGTCTGGATGATCCATATACCATGGTTTAGTAACCCATGCCTTAACATTATGTGTGAACCTGGCTGGATGTTATTAATTAATAAAATATTGCGTTTCACATTCAGTAAAAGGTGGCATACATTAAAGCAGAAGTAAAATAAAATTACAATTCAGAATACAAAATGGCAACCATTAGATCAATGGCAAAAATGTTAAAAATAAACCAGCTGGTGTTAATGGCCAGCAAAGGCCTCATAAAATAAATGGGGATAAAGCAAGCACTGAAATGGCATCATTGTAGGTGCCTGCCGCAGTACAGAGGGAAAATGGCTCCTCAGAGAGGGCACCAATACTGCAAAGGCCCTCCCTGTGGGCACGGCTAAATGAGCCTCAGCAGGTCACAGGACAACCAGGAGGGCCTCGTTGAAGTATCTTAATAACCAAGCAGTCTGATATGGTGGAAAGCACTGTATTTCAGGTAAGTTGGTCCCAAAATGTTTATGGCTTTGTAGGTGGTCCATGGGGTCACAAAGAGTCGGACACGACTAAACGACTAAACAACAACAACAGGTGAAAATTGTTGTCTTTGTCCATGGAGTTTTCTTGGCAGGGATACTGGAGTGGCTTGCCGGTTCCTGCTCCATGTATGGAAGTGAGAGCTGGACCATAAGGAAGGCTGATCGCCGAAGAAGTGATGCTTTTGAATTATGGTGCTGGAGGAGACTCTTGAGAGTCCCATGGACTGCAAGAAGATCAAACCTCTCCATTCTTAAGGAAATCAGCCCTGAGTGCTCACTGGAAAGACAGATCCTGAAGCTGAGGCTCCAATACTTTGGCCACCTCATGAGAAGAGAAGACTCCCTGGAAAAGACCCTGATGTGGGGAAAGATTGAGGGCACAAGGAGAAGGGGACGACAGAGGACGAGATGGCTGGACAGTGTTCTCGAAGCTACCATGAGTTTGACCAAGCAGTGGAAGACAGGAGTGCCTGGCGTGCTCTGGTCCATGGGGGTCACGAAGAGTCGGAAACAACAACAAGGTGAAAACTAAAATCTTAATCCTGGCCCGGTAGGACACTAGCAGCCACCACAGGCCCTTTTCAAAGAGTTGTGTAAGAAGTGCACAGTAGGATGCCCCACTCACCATCTCAACTGCTGCATTTTACATTAGGGGCACCTTCCAGAGCAGTCCCACATCCAAGTATTACAGTTATCCAAACTTGGGTTCACCAATGGATCAGCCACAGTAAGGCGGCTATCCGAGTCTATGAATAGTTGTAGCTGGTGCTATAGCCAGAGCAGGCAAAAGGCATTCTTAGCCACTGATATCTATCAAGTGACAAAAGATGTCTCTCTTGACACACCCAAACTATGCAGCTTCTGCTTGGGGAGGAGGGTGCAACCTCATCCACAGGGGGAGGGCAGCCCAATTATTTCCTATCAACTATTTTTCTGTTTTTATATTGCAAACCACCCTGTGATTTTCGGATGAAGGGCGGTATAGAAATAATAACTATTGCCTGGGTAAATAATGCATTTACAATAATAGGTAAAATGGATGCAGCAAGAAAACACAATGTACAGCCTCAGGTTAGTGTTGCAACTACCGGTAATCCTATAAAACTGTACTGGTGTAGTTGCACAGATTAGCATTAGCACACCAACAAACCAACTCCAAGGCACAGTATTTATCATTCTCTCAAGGAGCTTCCAACCATCTCCATCAGTAACTTAATTGGCAGAGACCAAATGCAATTGTCACCAACATAATAGCAGAATGGAGTTGCTCCACCACCCAAGACACAGTGGTATGTCACTGTGCATATCAACCGGATAAGTAGCAGTCCGTAACAGTTCCTTCAAGATACGTGACAGCAATACATAAACAAGTCAAGACAGCTTTCTAACATCTACACTCTCTCTCATTTTAACTAATGTATACACACACAACTGCCAGTAAACAACAAACACACAAGCCAGCTGAGGAATTGCTCAATAACTCAGTAACTACAGATGCTCATCCAATGTACATCTCCAGTGCCAGGAAGCCTACAGCCAGATGGATATTTTTACTAATGAGGAAGATCAGTTTTGGCAGAGTCTAGTTGGTTTTAGAAGAAGCAGAGTCCAAGGTTTCAAACAAACCACCATGAAGCTAACAGGGTTTTCATAATGTATATGCATAATAGACAGCATCAAGTTCTTCACTAAGAAGGGTGAGGGTGTAGAATTAAGGATGATGCTCCCCAACCTTCAACAAACAAGAACCCAGGGCAAAAGTCATTAAGCCAAATAAGCATTCCCAACACAAAAATGTTTTGTTTTTGTTTTAAAAAACCTGCTTCCATAATTAATGTGTCAATTTAAAGAACAAAGATACGCAGCACGTTTTTCCTTTCAAAAGGTAAGAAGTAATCCATGCAGTTTTGGACTCTGAAATAAAAATGTTACTATGCTGACTGCCTAAAGCAGAAATTGCTAAATTGTGTATTTCTTTTTGGGGGCATTCTGCTTCAATTCAACAGTGTTTTATTTATTTAATTCCATTTTTGAATCAATTCCCATCAAATATATCAAAGCAATTTCACAATAAAAACACCAGTAAGAAAATTTCACTATTTCTTACATTTTTAAAAATGGCAGCAAATAAAATCATTTTCATATGTAAAAAACAATTGCTACTAAAAAAAAAGGTAAAAGATAAGAAGGAATACACATATGATTCAGTATTACTGTTATAGCCAGGCCCAAGGATTTCATATAACTCCTGTTTAATGTAGAGAAAGATGCCCAAGTATACAGGACATTGAAAATAAGACTGAAGGGAAAGCTGACATTTATCTTAATTCTAGATGACAAGGAAAGTCCCACCTGCCAAGATCTGTAGAAACAGCTGAAGTATATCTTTCAAGATGACTGGGAGCCTGCTGGGGTCTAGAGAGGGAAAAATGGTAGACCACTGTTCTTATCTAAGCATTTGCATTCTCTAATAAAGCTCCATGAAAATTCTAACCTTCATTTGAGACACGTTAGAAGTTCTTTGCTTTTGTGACCTGTAAAATTTCCACTACCCCTCTCCCAATAAGAAGCTGTTTTCAGAATTGTTACTGAGGGGAATTGCAATGCATTGTATGAAGAACAACTTTTAGGGCCTAAAATTCAGCAATAGCACTGCAAAATCAGGGCAGAGACAGGCTGTACTGAGTCATTAGCAATGCCCCAACCCAACAGCCCTCCTGAAATGGCACAGAGTAATCTTATTTCAAGCAATTTTATTTCGAGCTCCACGTTTCCTAAATTTTGCTCATGTGGGCTATCTTTATACTCTAAGCTATAGAAACCAAGTCACTCTTTAGCAAACGTAAGTCTAAAATATTAAATATCTTTAAAATCAAGTCAGTCCTGAGCCTCTTTCTGCCATATCCTTACGGAAAGAAGAGAAAGTCCTGTTCCATTGAGCTATTAGATAAGTTGGAGGGCATGAGGGAAGAGAGAAAGAGGGAAGAGTCTCCATGCAACAGGAAGCCCACTTGACAGCTCTTGCTGTTTATTTTCCCCCAAAACTCTCCAATACTGCAGGAGACTCTTGGAGATTTTTTTAGAGGAGGAAGCAGCAAGAGGCAGCTCATTTGATCTCCTTCCTCGCCCTCAGCAACACAATCAATCCTAAGGCGCTTTAAAGCTGAAGTTGAATGTCAGTTGGAGAAGGCTGGGAGAGGTGAATTATCTTAATTTACAGATGGTTCACAGCATCCACAGACAGACACACACAACTCAGAGCACTAAGCAGTCGCAATTTCTTTTTGTTGGTACCAATCCGACATAATTCTGCTTAAATCAGAACACTTTCAGTTGAATTCATTTGTTAAGTAACTGGGGGGAGGACAAAAAACATAACCAGGGTATCGTCTGCCAAATTCCACCCAATGGTGTGGACAGCAAGCAGTGGAACAGCTATCAATATGATGACTGAGTGTTAACACTTATGTGCCAATCACACACACAGAAAAGTTGGGTCTGAATGACCCGTTTGCAAGATAAAGCCCCCATCTGGACATAGTCCACATACATCCTTTCAAGGAACACAAAATAAATGGTTTTATCTAAGGGACCATCCACTTTGACAGGCTTTTAGTATTGTTGACATGGTTGAATTCCCCCCCCCCCTCATTCAACCTCCTCACTTGTGAATATATGAATAGGCAAATGCACCTCAGATGCAATTTTCTGATTTGCCTCCCATCACAGTGAAACTGTAAGCCAGCTATTCAGTCCTAAGCTTGGAAACCTATTTGTCATATCAGAGATCAAGGTGTCTTGGCCCCTCTGGTTGTCACTGGCCAAGCTGCTGTGATGTTATTAATGTCATTACAAATCTAACCCAAACAACTGACCGCTAAAAGGAGGGAGGGATCCTTATTTGCCTTCTGAGATGCAGTATTACACCATAGGATTTAAATTATACCTTGTTGGTTCAATTAATATGCACTCCCTCTCAGTCTTTTGCTGGAAACAGAGAACTCTTCCTGCTTATGTATGTAAATGCCCTACATTTAATTTTCCAGTTTCTAAATCAATTCCTTAAGGGTTTGTTTACATGCTCAGTGATGCCTGAAGTAGTTTCTGGGTATTGCTACGAAATCATACTAGAAATTGGCCATAGAACAGATAAGCCCATGTACATTAATATATTAAGTGAATGAACACAGCAAATTAATATAATGCATGGTGTACTGCAAGAGTTACACGCACACAGAATACCATTTCTCGGCAGACACAGCCAGAGGATCCCTCAGCCTCCCTTGGCAACTGATTCAACCGCCAAGTCCATCTCCCAATAATCAAATTCAACAGCTTGTTAACCTTCGTTCAGTGACGAATGTGAAGAATGGTTTTTCCTTTAGTATTTGCAAGCTGTTGAGGCCCCCACTGATCTCCTTTTCACTGAGCTAAACAGTTTATTCACACATATGCAGTGCACCATAGCTGCAGTACCAGACTGAGGGTGGCGTGGTTGGTTCTCCTGCACAGGACACTGAGCCAAGGGGGCTCAGAATAAAACAGCAATCACCTATATCAGGGGTAGGCAACCTAAGGCCCGGGGGCCGGATGAGGCCCAATCGCCTTCTCAATCCAGCCCACGGACGGTCCGGGAATCAGCGTGTTTTTACATGAGTAGAATGTGTCCTTTTATTTAAAATGCTTCTCTGGGTTATTTGTGGGGCATAGAAATTCGTTCATAATTTTTTTCCAAAATATAGTCCAGACCCCCACAAGGTCTGAAGGACAGTGCACCAGCCCCCTGCTGAAAAAGTCTGCTGACCCCTGACCTATATGGATACCTACTGAAAAAATCCATTAAAAAAGCAACTATACCAAAGGGAATTGTTGTGAAAATTAGAAATATTTAATGGGGGTGACAATTTTTGTGCTCAGGGCATCATATTACCAAAATCCATCCCTGGTAGCTGCTAAACATTTTGGGAAGGGCCACAGCTCAGTAAAAAGTAGAGACATCACCTTGCCAACAAAGGTCCGTATAGTAAAAGCTATGGTTTTCCCAGTAGTGATATATGGAAGTGAGAGCTGGACCATAAAGAAGGCAGATCGCCGAAGATGCTTTTGAATTATGGTGCTGGAGGAGACTCTTGAGAGTCCCATGGACTGCAAGAAGAACAAACCGATCCATTCTTAAGGAAATTAGGCCCGAGTGCTCACTGGAAGGACAGATTGTGAAGCTGAGGCTCCAATACTTTGGCCACCTCATGAGAAGAGAAGACTCCCTGGAAAAGACCCTGATGTTGGGAAAGATGGAGGGCACAAGGAGAAGGGGACGACAGAGGACGAGATGGTTGGACAGTGTTCTTGAAGCTACAAACATGAGTCTGACCAAACTGCGGGAGGCAGTGGAAGACAGAAGTGCCTGGCGTGCTCTGGTCCATGGGGTCACGAAGAGTCGGACACGACTAAACGATTAAACAACAACAATAACACAGCTCAGTAGCAGGCTACATGCTTTGCATGCAAAATATCCCAGATCCAATCCTTAGTCTCTTCAGGTGCTGTCAGAGACCTTGAGGTGCACATAACACCAAGCAAGACAAACAAGTAATCTGACTCAGTGTAAGGCACTCTCATAAGTACAACATTTCTGGTTTGACAAAGCCCTTCTTGAAAGATAGGAATCAGAAGAGGGGGGCGGGGGTGAATCCAATGACCAACAGATGCCTTACAGTAGTCCTTCCTTCAGAATCATGAAAAGCATGCCAATATTATCAGATATTAAAATGTGAAAGCCTTGTTCCAAAGGTTACTGGGTTTTGCCCAAACATCAAAGGGTGAGGGGACAAAAAAACCACAGAGGGGACACTTACAGAGTTTGGACAATAAATTCCCAAAAATCTAATGGTGTATTTAACTTTTTAAAAAATAATCCATAGCTATTCTACGGTTTCTCATAAGGAACTTGCAACTCAGATCCAGACTTACAGTGCTATTGTATTAATACCTACTCAGAAGTAAGCCCTAAGCAACCTAGGCCATGCTTAGAGTGGCCCCACTGAAATCAATAAGTCTTAAAATAAAGTTTGGATCCAACCTAGAATCTCCCCCATCTTTCCACTCTTTTTAAAATATTGCACACATTTTCAAAAGAGTTTTGCATTCACCACATTCAATGGCTATTTTTATGGCAGAATTGTGCAGAGAAAGCACAAGCTATAGCAGCAGGTGCAAAACACAGCGACTTCAGAATTCCATCTGTCAGTTTTAACGGAAGATTCTAGAAAAGTCAAATGTCAGTCAAAGTCTCAGACATTTGAAGAGATGGATGAATAGGACAGATAGGCAGAGCTTCAGGTATGCATACCACTTTCCGTCCATCTCATGACTAAGACTTGAACGAACTATGCAAAGCAGCTACGCAAATATGTTCAATTTGTATTTATTTATACATGTCACAGATTTCAGTTTTTCATAGCATAGAATTTGGAATGCTTAGAGGGTTTTTTAATCAGCGTCATCACTGCACACACAACTCTGATTATGCTTCCACTGTTTACCAACAACAGCTAGTTAAGATAGTTAACAACCCACTGCTTCACTGCTATCCAAAAGCATGAAGCAGTTTGGTGACCATAGCAACAGAGTCAATGACTTCCTTCTATGCAAACACTGCCAGTCTACTGAATCATCCTAAGCAGAGCTCACATTAGCCATTAGGCTAAGTATGTTAAAAAGCATGGATCCGGCAAAATAAGGTTTTGTATTCCCTGAAAGCACATTGGATAAGAGTGTTACCTATTCCACTGTTCTTTTATTGTGTGAAAAGGGGGCAGTGGCCATATATCCAGCTGTGAAACACACACATATACACACACACACACACACAGAGAGAGAGAGAGAGAGAGAGAGAGAGAGAGAGAGAGAGAGAGAGAGAGAGAGAGAGAAGCCCTGCACACAAGGCCATGATCCACAGTTGGCCTTACTCAGAGTACATCTTTCTCCCTGACAGCAGCATGGAAGGATGCAGTGGCCAGCAATGCCTTTTCCCACCTTTGGCTACTGCACCAGCTACAACTGTTCGTAGACTGGGCTAGACTAATTACTGTGGCGCATTCACTGGTCAATGCAAGTTTAGATCAGTACAATACACTTTATTTGGGGCTGCCCTGAAAACTACCACTAATGTAAAATGCAGCAGTTAGGGTGCTAAGTGGGGCATCCTACTGTGCACATTATACCACTCTTTAAATATGATTTTAAAGCAGCATAAAATAGACAATTTATCAGCAAATCAAAACTGGGGTTGTGTGCACTTGTGGCAGCCATCCTGTTTTTTTGTGCCTACAACAGCTCTTCTCAGCAAGTTTCCAGCTGACTGGATGCTATGAGTGACATTCAATGGTGTTTTGCTTAGAGTAGGCCCATTAAAATTAATGGACCTAACTTATCCAAGTTAAATCATTTCAAGGGTTCTGCTCTGCATAAAACATTGCTGAATACAACCCTAGGAACAAAACCTAAACTTTTATACAATGCAAGCTTCAATACAGGTTGAATAGGGGCTTAGAAAATTGTCATTTCTGTTTGTGGTGCACACCAAGAGCATTTCCAATGGCAGAGAATAGCCACCATGGGCACAGAAAACTGCAGCCAGGTGCCAGTTATAGTTACCAGCTAAGTACCAGCTGCAACACACCGCATGGGAAGGTAAGAACAATATCACAATCTGGGATTCTGACAAACTGATGACAAAGAGATGGCTGGCAGTTGTAAACTTCCAGGTTCTAGTGAAAATGTCCTAAAGCAATGAACAACTTCCTCTATCTCTGGAACAAAGTCACGGCACACTTTTTGGGGTGGGGACCAGGCCGGCCCACCCATGAGGCAAGATGAGGCAACCACCTGAGGCAGCAGAATCCAAAGGGAAAGCAGATCCCAACATAGATATTTATTCCCCACCTGTCCCCAGTGTAGATATTCACTCGCACCTTCTTCCCTGGCAGGGAGCAGGACATTTCCTCAGGTGCCAGAATGTCTTGGGCCAGCCCTGGGTGGCGATGAGTTGTTCAACTGACACACTGAAACTCAGTATATCTATTTCAGACAGTAACTTGCTGTCGCTGTCATGGATGGCACGGCAGTCTAACAGCTACTGATGCAAAGCCAGCATTCAAAGGGGGAAAAGATGAAAGGAAATACAGTATGGGAGGTTTTCTCTCTCCTTTGTTCTCTTCAATGGGCCCGTGGAATGAAATGTGTAAATCTAGTCCCTTGACAGAGGTTGAAAAATGTGAACACCATCACATTAATATACTGTCCCTTGCAGGAGCCTATAAATATATCAGTTACACAAACTACAAGAATTTGGTGCTGGACTCAACTTAGCCCTTTAAAAATTATTCACTTGGAACCAGAATGAGATACAGCCTACAGCAAAACCAAGCAGGAGGGTATTTCTTTATTTTAAGAGATTAGCAGTGTCACTTTCCAAGCATCTTTACTGACAGCCACCCTTCCCAACAGACAGCAGTATTTATACGAGTGTTAGCCTGTTGTCCTGGAGCACAGCTCCTTTGCCAAGCAAAGGGGGCATCAAACAACTCAGGTCTGCTGTAGAGTTTCCTATTTCTATCATTAATAAAGGCAGAGAACAGCTGGCAGTGAGCCAAACTAATTATAAGTTACCTTGACCTTCTGAGGGTAGTTAAGCACAGCTCATAATTGGTCTAGCTTTTCCAAGCCAGATGAACTCATTTTCAAACCTGCCTCAGTTTTGATATTCTGATCTATACTTTCGCAAAATAGCACAAACACCCATTCATATTCTTTGCTTACTTTTTCTTTATACAGAATGATGTACAATGTTAGCAAACAAAAAACAATAAATCCCTATCCCAAGGGTTTTTAGTCTCTTAAATTTAAAGGGGACTAACAGATGTATGGAAGTGAGAGCTGGACCATAAAGAAGGCTGATCGCCGAAGAATTGATGCTTTTGAATTCTGGTGCTGGAGGAGACTCTTGAGAGTCCCATGGACTGCAAGAAGATCAAACATATCCATTCTTAAGGAAATCAGGCCTGAGTGCTCACTGGAAGGAAAAGATCGTGAAGCTGAGGCTCCAATACTTTGGCCACCTCATGAGAAGAGTAGACTCCCTGGAAAAGACACTGATGTTGGGAAAGATGGAGGACAGAAGGAGAAGGGAATGACAGAGGATGAGATGGTTGGACAGTGTTTTCGAAGCTACCAGCATGAGTTTGATCAAACTGCGGGAGGCAGTGGAAGACAGGAGTGCCTGGCGTGCTCTGGTCCATGGGGTCACGAAGAGTCGGACACGACTAAACGACTAAATAACAACAGATGGACAACTAAAACAGATCCTGTGAGCCCATAGAGTTGCAGAGAGACTTCTACTCCAAGGATAGAGGGATAAACACTTGCCATCCATTACTCAGTAATCTAAAGATCTTACTGTCCTTTCTACATTTGAACATATATATTACAATAGTCAATCTTGTTTGGAAATATATGTGGGCACATGGACGGCCTATATTAGGATTGATAGTTAATCTTAATGTAAGCCAACATAGTTTCTTTTCTCTTACACACACACACACACACACACACACACGGAACGAAACAGGAAAGCTAGAATAGAAGAAGCAAGGGTAACAGAGACAAATGCAGTCACACACACATGCATTGCAAGTCTATCCCTTTACAGGCAGGGAGTTACATACACACTATGGTCCTCATGAACACATGTGTACACACACAGCTTCTGTGTTCACTGGATTCCATTGGAGCTAATTGGAGCTTCCTTCCCAGTGTAAACAGCTTCTGGGGATATCAGTTGTCACGATATCAATTAGAGTTAAAAAAGTTAAGATATCAGCTCTACACAAAAAGTTTAATTTGCTCACTCACAGCTATTTACACTATTTTTTTCCAAGTGTGCATGTAAATTGCATTCATGCAAATTTAATACATCACATCAAGTTTGGCCCTTAGCCTTGATAACAGCTGGGCATGCATACCAGTGTGTTCACTGCAGATGTACATTCTGAGAAGAAATTAAGGAGCAGTGTCCCATTTCTCTGCATCTCTGCTCCAGGTAGATACCACTAACGCCCTCATCCATGTAATTAAGTTTGTCAGAAAACAAAAGAGCGGGGGAAGACACCTGTTGCCATAACAATGAATGGTTCTGTCTCTGCACCCCACCAAATATACACACCAAATATCCAAGAGAGTTGGTGAGGAAACATAATTACTGTGGAATTACTGTGGAAAGGAACAGTCAACACACATAACACTTATCTGTAAACATCTAGACAACAGTCTCCCTCACAATTTTTTCCTGCTTCCTTGGGAAAGCTGGCACTCTGCTGTCCGTTCAGGTTCTGTAAGAAAAAACTTAACCAGGCACAAAGCCCTGAACCACTCAAAGCCACTTCAGAGGTTCATTCATCAGGTGAATAGGAATGAGAACCCTCACTTATCAGAATCACCATTCCCATAGTGGAAACCCTTTGTGCAAGAACTGCACCCCACTTCAGAATCGGTCAGTCACAGGCCAACTTGGGAACACAACATGATGTCATCAACATGGTAGACCTAGCACCACACACTCCCACAGCCAGCACTTTGTGTACTACAGAGAATGTCTGAAAGGGCTTTCATTACATTTAGGAATATATACATTCCTCCTTTCAAATGTAGACTTTCTTTGATCACCCTCTTGTTCTTTGCAGGTTTCTGTTTCACCAGAAATTCAACAACAGGTGGAACATAAATAAACAAGAATGAAGGACAAAAAGCCTTCCAATCTAAGCCTCTGTCCCAACCATTATATACCACACTTTGTTCTGATTCCTTACTCTCAAAGGGCCCTCAAGCCAGTCATGGTTGGGGTATGTGGAGCCATAATGGCAAATACACTGGCTTAATCATGTTTGTCTGTCATTCTTTCCTCCATTTTCTCTGCAGAAAATAAACTATTGTGAGATGGGAGCTTCTACCCCTGTTATCAAGGGCTTATCCCTGCAGTGTGTATAACTGAACAGATTGCACAAGCCACCTTTGCTTCGACCTTTTGCTTCTTTACAATAAAGACCTGGATTTGAGAGGCTCCGCACAAGGCCGTTCTCACAAATGCAGTTCTTATACAGATCAGGCTTTAGGAAGCTACTGTTTACAAAACTTCACCTGTGCAAAGCAATAGTGTTTAGGAAAGGGGCTAGAGTAGTGATTCCTAAACTATTCCCCCTACCCATAGAACATTTACAAATTGTTGCTGATCTTGTTGGATCTCTTTTTTCTGCTGTTGAAGCAGCTGCAATGCACTGTGCTAGATGCTATACAATTTTTACTTTTTATGTCTTATATTGTGTGTTATTGTATTGCAATTTGAATTCTATAGAATACAAATTTCAATCCAACAAACCAATTGCAATACAAAGTGCTTCCATATTAGGTGTCAGGTGTAGAATTACCATGCTTCCTTCACTCAGTTTACAGGATATCCACAGAATATCGTCATCCAACTATTGCCATGTTCCCCGTCATTGTATGTTCTCTGTGGTTCTTCCCATCCTATCAGTCCACAGAAAGGTGCCTCCAGACCATCACAGTTTTGTGGGAGGAATTCAAGTGTATACTGCAAATTTAGGTTTGTGCAATTCAAGCACTCACAAACAAGTCTGCTTTCTAAGTACCTAACTTTTAACAGTTAAAAAGGTGATGGAGATCTACACTGAAAAGTGTGGGACAACAATTGACAGGAAGATGCACAAGCTTGGTGCAAGCAAATCAGGAAGAAAGCTCAACAAACAGAAGAACAGCACAGGTGCAGAAATTCTTAGCACCACTCTTCCATCTTTTTCCAAGGGTCAGTTTTGACATGGAAAGTGATACACGTGGCAGAAAAACCTATCACAGTTGTTACAACCTTGGCTGTGGGACCATTTGTTTATTTTTAATTAGCTGTGTGGAAAGCGCCTACTTCTGTTGCCACAATGCCAGGGATCCCAGTCCCTCAGCCTCACTTAACTACATTTTTAATTCCTTTGCTGCCACCAATTCCCTCACAAGGCTTTACAACCTCCTAGTACTGTGAATCTCCATCTCTGCAAAACCTGTCACCTAGCAACCACTGCTAAACAGGCTCGTAACATCATAAGGCCTCATGGCAGTTACAGAGGTCACCGACTATATCTTCCTTTAAAACAGGCTTCCTCAACCTTGGCCCTCCAGATGTTTTTTGGCCTACAACTCCCATGATCCCTTGCTAGCAGGACCAGTGGTCATGGATGATGGGAGTTGTAGTCTCAAAACATCTGGAGGGCCAAGGTTGAGGAAGCCTGCTTTAAAACAATAACAAACAAACAGACATTATATATTCTCCATAAGCATTAAAACACTTTTCCTGATATTTTTAAAGCACTATAGTTTTATATCTGATGCAGTCACACAAATTAAGAAATAATTTTAAGAAACTGTTTCTAGTCACTATCATAAACCACACTGCTAAAATAGCAGTGATGGGTAAAGGCTTTGACGCAAGGAAGGGATAGTCTTACCTTAGAATTAATGCTCTGGCTGCCATGTAGTGCCTGTGAAGGACCGTGGCACCCAACACAAGAGTTGAAATTGTAAGAGAAGGGAGCGGGATGTGCTGCTGTGTGCACACCTCCAGTCAAGGTGCAATAGCCCTGCTGATTGTGGAGGTCAGGTAGGAGTACACCTTAAGTATTTAGCTTAGGAGACCTTCCTTCCTTCCTTCTGATAACCTTAACCTAAAGACAAATGGTTCAGCAATAAAAACATTTCAACACACACACACACACTGCTCCTGCAGTTCAGTCTTGCATGCATACAGGCACAAGTACAATTTTCGATTGCTTTTGTATGACGCCAACCATGCTATCCAGTGCCTTCCAATTGCTGGATGAAAGAATAGCCATCCAGTCATCTGCTAACCCAAAAGATTAAGTGGATTCTGACAGGCAGAGTTTTCCAAGAACCTGCTGACTTAGTTGAACTCTACTGGCCTATATGCAGAAATTGTTCTGGATGTTAGCTTAACAGGACGCACCTATGATAGATTCAATTTGTTTCCATTAGGGAGGATCAATTAATCTTTATTATGAATAGCAAAAAGTGCAACTCTTGCTCGTGGCCTCCTGGCTAGTGCTTCATTCTGTATACTGTATTAAGCCTCCTCAATCCGTGTGTCAAATATCCTCATGCAGAGTGGACCGCATTTGAATCAAGTACCATAATAATGCATGCTTACAGAAAGAGTAAAGGATGAAAACTGTCATCACATATATACCCTAGGGTATAAACCAATTCCAGAGACATCCATCACAGTTATCCGTGCTTAAGATTCAGGATTCTGATTTCACACTAAGATGTAAATTATGAAAAAGGGGTCAACAGTCAGTTCTTCAACCAGTGTGTTTCCTCCAGCTTTGCTATTTGAACAGAAATAGGGCATGCCAGCAAACTGAACACTAGTTTGGCCATCAATCTTGTGCCTTTCCCATAATGTGCAGACCTCAGAGCTCGGCACTGGAGAAGAATCAGGGTTTCATGTGGCAAGGCCAATTCCAAACCAATGCCCACAGTTCATATATATTTTGCAGGAAGAAGGCAGGTGCAACTACCTCAGAACTCTGAACTAAAGAGTCAAGCAGTCTGTCAGCCACCACTGAAGAAACTCTATGCTTACAAACACACACCAACTGAAAGTCCTTGTGCAACTTCAATTACTCTCAATGGAAGCAAAATTATTCCACCTGTAGTCCCTTTTTATCTACGTCCGTCTGTTCTCTAAACAGGTGCTAAGTGCCACTGCTGTTCATGCAAAGTCACAATGAAAAAAAGTATAATAGTTACATATCAACCAACACCCAAGAGGAAAAGTCTGCCTTTTCCTTATTATTTCATTTCTCTTTACTATCTCACTCAGACTCTATCACACTGCCCTAATGAACAAATAAAGGCAGTGTTGTTCAGTTGTATTAAATTCCTGTTAATTCACAGCAATCCTCAATGCATCTTGTAATAAATGAAGCGAGGACAGGAGAGATTGCTCGAAGCAAAAATATTTTTTTAAAACCCACCCCAGAATAGAACAATTTTAAAACAGCATCTGTATAAGCATTTACCAATCTAGCACAAAAGTTTTCAAGAATGAAGAGGTTTCCAGTGATTCCAAAAATGCTATGAAAACAACCACCTGGAGCATTTTTAATGGAAAGGGAGAGAAAAAATGTAACCAGTTAACAAGTATGGAATCCCTAAATGAAGAATTTCATAAGGAGGGCTCTGTTTAGGAACATAAAAAAAAAGACTGAAAAGATTTACCATTACCTCCATATGATATATCTGCCTTCCAAACACTTAAGCCAAGATTCTGAGCATGTCGAGAGAGTAAAGACTGCAGTTTCGCCATTATAACCTTAGAATGCTCAAGTCAGGGTGTTGGACCTCACTTGGAGTAAGCAACTTTTGTGAGGAATGCTAGAGCATCATCCCAAGTCATTAACAGCACACATCTCCGGTTCCATTTCTCTCCTGGTTCTTCTATTGGCCAAGATGCCCTCCTGGGCTGCCAAAGGAAGCAAAATTTATCTTCTGCCCTGTAGCAGCAAGCATGGGTGAAGAGGTAGGCAACAGACATGGGGAAGAACACACCAAGAGAACTGAAGGAGGATTTCTGAGACTGCAGTTCAGCAACTCCACAGTTTACCATGTTTTTTAAAGCATCCTTAATCCTAGGCACAACCCAGTGCTTTTATCTCCATGGGGAAACAGATTCCAGCATCACTGGTGATTTTTAATACTGTACTAGCATAGCAAAGCCCATAAGAGGTAATCTCTGCTCAGAATGCAGTTATGCTCCAAGAAAATTTTTTACATGCTATGTTTTTCTAGAAGTCACATTCATGATATAATCCTCAGTACTTTGTCTTAATTTTATCCCATTTCATAGAGCAATTATGAAGAAATTTTCATGCCACACAAGACTCAAGCTTGAAGTGTCTATTCACAACTATTTTCATGGTCCTCTCAAATGCACTAGTAAAAGACAAGGCCTTTTACAGCTACTGTTGATAAAAAAGCAAAAGAGGAAATATGATTATGGGTATATTTTGCAGTCTAATATAGAGGTTGCCAAAAGATGAACACCAAACTAGCATTTGCAACAGTTAATGAAAGATTTAGCCAAAAGCAAAACAAAACAAAAAAACCCACCACCTAACCACCAGAGAACATATTTCCCTGCTATATTTATAAGCCTGTATCAAAAACAATTGCCTTTCTACCATTAAAGCATATTAACTCAGCCAAGTTTTAGAGCTCTGATAATATATACCGTACTTATTGTTCTGGCAAGACAAAACAACACAATCATATGTATGACACAAACAAAGCAAACCCATAAAAGTCAGTGGTGCTTACTCCCAAGTAAGTGTTGTAGGATGGCAGACCAAAGTATTATGTCTGAAAGCTTATTTTTAAGAGCTAGATATTCAAGAATCTACCATGTCTTTTGGAATGAACTTTAATTTGCCTACATTAAATAAGTTCCAATCCCTTCACCACTGAAATGATGTGTGTTTTGTAGAAAATTATTCAGTGGCCTAAATTGATTGGGGTCCAATTTAGCATGTTGATTTAACTTAGTGGAGAAAACTGAAAGAATTATCCAATGTTATTTTTACAAGCTGTATAAACACCTCAGTTTTCTCTAATTGCCCAAAGTATATGAAATAAAATATTCAGTTATGGAAAAAAAATCAGCAGAACATATGAAATGCCCAGTCCTATACAAGCCTACTCAACCAACAGCATTTATTCATATATGATAGTTTTAATGTGGTTTAATTTTGTTTTTACTTACATAATTGTGATCCTAAAATATTTACAATTCAACAGCATGCAGTTCCTTTATATAAATTAAATACAAGAGAAAATGGCACTAAACTGTTAATATACTGATTTTAACACGCCCAAATAGTTATGCAATTATATGCTTCCAAGGAATAGGTCACCTGAAAACAAAGTTTATTATGACTTTGAAACTGCCCAATCTGGTACCATATCCATTCATGATGCTATGAATTAATTTTGTGATAAAGCAATGCTTTTTCACATAAGGATCCTTTCCCACAGAAAAATGCAGTAGTGAAAAAGTTCCACCCCACTTATTCTCATTAGCATTTATTTTAGTGCATCTATTTACAGGTATTACAATCCAGTGTTCAAATAACATGCAAAGGAGAGCGATGGGGATGGTGAGCCCATTGGCCGTCTTGTGGAGACTGACTTGTATCAGGTTGTATCCATAAAAACCCCATGGGCATTTTAGAACCCTGGAAAAATCAGGGTGATAAGGCACAGGGAGATTCTGCAGATACAGGAAACACTCCACAAGGTCACCCTCCATGAGCTATGTGGGACAACAACTAAGGGGGATGAGTTAGGATACTTATCCTCCCTGTCCGTCTGTCCCCCCTAGTGTTCATAAAACATAATTCATAATGCCTCCCTAGCACTTTTGCATCAGCAAAAACTGAACCTCCAAAGTATCTGGTCCCATCTAGTCTACTTTTGTGCTACTACAGTTTCATTTCTTCTACATTCCAGCCTGTTTTGCAAATTTATAACATCTAGGGTTGGACTATACTCCCTAAGCATGGTCCAAAGTGTTGGAATCAAGCCTTGTCAGAGGAATGTGCCATTCTTTAGGCACCGGCTGATATCCTTGTTGACCTCCCCGTCTGCGATTCCCGGCAGGAAAACAAGCGAGGTCTCTTCGGCGATCCTCCTCAAACGTGAGAAGAACACACCACTCCTCCCCTCTCCTCCCTGCTATCCCCAGGGAGGGGAAAGAGACAGACATAAATATATTTACATGCTTTTATTTCTGTCTTTTGCAGCAGTACAGAGAAACGTGTCTGCACTCAACAGCAGAGAGAATATAACCCCTCCCATGTACTTCCAGTACAGGTCAGATGACACACTGAGCTAACATCCGGTGCTCAGTACAGTGAATGGACTGCCCCCTTCTTCCCATGGTAACAGTCACAAACATCAACATCCTGTTTGGCTTTCCAGCCAGCTGAAGAAGCTTCTGCTCGCTGCTGCATTGCTCCTTTTTGGTAACACAAAGGTGTATGAGGCTGCCACATGGTTCTCTGTTCATAAAACTCTATCCTCTCATGAATGGACACAATTAAGAAAATCACTACGGTAATCTAAAAGATTTAGACCACCAGATTTTGTAAGAACTGCCATAAACCATACCGAATAGACCAATGTGTTCTCACTTTCACTGGCCTCGTTCACATATAATGCTAACTCAAACTATGACTTATTTGGACCACATGAACACACCGGTTCTTGCTCCTTTCTAGTCCTTTTAGCACAGTGTGGCATGAAAAACTGAGCTCCCCGATACTCAAGCTCCATTCTTCTTATTCAGAGTGCAAGCAACTAAATAAACTTCACAACTATTCTTCACAAACCCACCAAAGACAAGCACCCTGGTCCATCTAAAAAAATAGACAGAAGTTGTGCTCTTTTCATTCTTACATATCAGCTCTCTTAGAAATGCTTTAGTTGGCCTGGGAGAAGTTCCTGGATAATGGCTTTAGTGGGCGTTTAATAGTGGAACTACATAAATCCCATTAAAGCCATCAGAAGTAATGATGTGGCTGCACTGTCCACCTCTGAAAGGAGGCTGTGTTTCACTGTCTGCGACTTCTCTAATGAATGAGGAGAGTCGGAGATCGGTCAGGGTTTGAACGTTAGCACTTGAGTACACAAAATGGCAAGTTCACTCCAGGGCTATGCCAAATGGACAAATGTTTACAAAAGTACATGCAGACAATGATATTTTTGAGAAGTTTCATCTATAATTGAAAATTACCTGCTTCTTCTTTTTGATGGAGATACAAAATTATTTTGGGGGAGGGGATCCAAGTGCCTAGAATTTCATTTTTCCAAAAACAAACAAAGCCTGTTCTGAGGTCATTTTTTAATTTTAGAAAATTAAAAATGCCTGCCACCATAAAAATGTCTGCCTCCTTCGTCACACACTGGGGGCTACTGCTAGGGTGGGCATCAGCTGAATGAATATCTGCAGGAGAGGTGCAAATGAGAACAGCCAGAGTGGGCACAGCACCCCTAGAGCAGCTCATTTTTTCCAAGAGTTGCAGTACAGTTATTTTTAAACCTCAACTACTAAGAAATAGGTTTTTACAGATGGATTTCTTTCTTTTTTCCCTTCCTTTTTGATGAGCATGTCTCACAAAAATTCCAAAGATGTTCTATTTGAATGCACATCCAAATGTTTAAAAGGTATCCCATGTTTTTTGGGGGTACGGCAGGTAGGGGAGATACAGAGATTAGACATAGATGGGTTTGTTATTAATCAGAAGCAAGTCTCACTGGGTTCCAACGTTACGTGACTAACTGCCAAGAAGGGGTGGGAGCGAAAGATTGGGTTCAGATAGTATCTAAAGGCAAGTCTACCCAGTTCGCTCTTTGCAAAGCAGAGCGACCCTTCAAACTGCAGACTTCTCCAAATTATGCAATGCAGTTCTCTAGAACAAGCAATGTGTACTACGGTAAATGCATATACAGCTGCATATGTTAGTGAACATGTACACAAATAAACATTTTGGAAAATATAATTATAGAAATATGATTTGCAGAAATATGTACGTAAGGCAAAACTGTGTATGAAAATGTATATTAACAGAAACTCACACTAAAATGCTAGTTAATTTTCATGAGGACTTTAAAAAAACAATTCATAAGCTGTTGCGGAAATGTGGAGAACTCAACTCAAAATTGGAAAAATGAGAAAGTGACAGATTTGCCCAGCCCTAAAAAGGTAAAGGTAAAGGACCCCTGGCAGTTAAGTCCAGTCGCAGACGACTCTGGAGTTGTGGCATTCACCGAAACCAGAGAAGTGCACAGAAACGCCGTTTACCTTCCCACTGGAGCGGTACCTAGTTATCTACTTGCAATTTGACGTGCTTTCGAACTGCTAGGGTGGCAGGAGCAGGGACCGAGCAACGGGAGCTCACACTGTCATGGGGATTTGAACCGCCGACCTTCTGAACGGCAAGGTTTAGACTCAGTGGCTTTGCCCAGCCCCACTCCCAAGTAAATTTGCTGATGAATGAGTGAAACCATTCAAACAAACAGAATCTGGGTTTTTTTATGAAAGCATCTGTCCTCAAATTACTGGGATAATTTCACAAAATTTTGGTCGAATCAATTTTGTTCTTCTCAAAGTCTCTCTTGCAGATTTTGATCATTGAGAAGCAGTTAGGGGAGACTGTCCTTTCATTTTCTGCTATCCATCCCCTTCCAACCCTGCTAAGAGAACATTTTAACAACCTTTGGCCTCCTCTTCCATATTCTTACTGTGGTTAGCCATCTTGGATTCAAGATGGGATCAGAGGAAGGAGTACCCAACCTCCAGAAATCAAATGCTGTTTCCTGAAACTGGAGGCAAGCAGTATCTGCTAAAGACTTCCAATCTGTCATACCAACAGTTGGAAGGTAAGGAGTTCCCATTGTTTATTGTGGGAGAACCTCAGCTGAATTTAGGCAATGTGCTACACAGAAACAGTTGAACTCCTTTGAGTACTGACTCTGTGTGTGTAGCTTTATTCCCAGCCAGAACTCAACAGAATTCTGTTCTGGCACCTCTCAGGTGGGCACCATTGCCATTATCAGAGAACAAGGGAGGCATTCATGGAGAGTTCCGGCACCCCTTTTTCTAGAAAAACAGGAGTTTGTGTGTACATTTTCAGTGTACTTTCTGCATTCAGGTAATACACTTGAGGGTTTGCAGATGTCCTTGTTAAAAGAAAAAACTGGGGAGGAGAGAAAGCTAAAGGACTCTCACAGAATACCCCAGAGAATGTTCCACATCTGTTTCATAATGGTATCTTTTCATGTTTGGATCTGGCTGCACTAAGTGTGCCTTCACTCGCTCTGTGGGGGTTTTCTGTTTATAGTCTAGTTTATCACTTGATGGTTAATGGATTACAGAGCACAGATTCACACTTGAGCTCCTTCCTTTATAGCTCCTGATACAATGGATCAGAAAACCGCCATTTAATATAGCCATAATATTTGTCAGAGCCTATTGAATGCCTTGGAGCCTTCCACTGTAATAAAATGCATGGAGTGCATGCATGTTTTTGAATGTATGCATGCTGGCTGTCACCTACTCTGTACTAGATTTCTCCTTTTGGTGCAGGTACCTCACATCTACATTGCCTTTATCTCAAGCCAGCCAGGCATATTTCTCTCCTGGAAATAATGTGCAAACTTCTGTTTACCAAACCTCTCATTTTGATCTCGCATTCTGCAAGACATTGCAGCCTTCTGCTCAGATGTTGAGCCCCATCCCTAGTAGAGGGGGACATGCCTCTTCAATTTTCTCTCATTATCATTTTCATATGTCAGCTGTTCTACTGCCAACATGCTGTTTCTATTAGATTTCTCTCCCCTCCCTTCCTCCTTACTAGCCTACTTCATTTTGGAGGAGTCATTCTTTTTAGAGAGTCTGTAACTGAAACCTAAGCATGATATGTATAGAGAGTTATTTTTGTGTGTGACAGTACAGTACCTCCACGTTTTTTGCTGCCCATGGTAACCATTTTGTGCTGGTATCCATAGCACTTTTATCAAGATATGAGCCCCAGCATCTCACTTCTCATAAAAAATGTGCTAGATACAAATCTTCAGAATTATCTTCAAACAACCCTTTATCTTTTAACATAGAGGCGAACATGGGAAGCTGCTTTATACTGAGTCAAACCATTGGCCTATCTAGCTCAGTATTGTTGATACCAAGAGCAGCTCTTCAGGCAGGATTCTATCCCAGCCCTACGATGCTGAGGATGGAACCTGAGACATTCTGCATACGAAAGAGATGCTCTACGACTGAACTATGGCCCCTGAGGAGTTTAAGATGACAAATTTTTAAGGGAAACACCCAATTTAGAGATACAATCTGGTACAGACAAAAAGACACCATAACACCACTCACACTGGCTTTCAAAGAGCTTTTGCCTAAAGCAGTACTTTGAAACAAGGGCTGGGAAGTATAATGGTGTGGGGGGGGGTGTGTGTGTGTGTGTGTGGGTGGGTGTGTGGGTGTGTGTGTGTGGGTGTGTGTGTTATCAATTGTAGACCATGGTGTTGGAAGGCTGCCATCACTGCTGTCAGAACTTCAAAAGGCAAGAGGGCTTTTAACTAAAGGTTTTTGGACCCCTTTCCTGAATGTTCAAGATTGCAAGGAGAAGGATTTTCCCCCAAATACTAACTGCCTTGAAAAATATGCTCAAATTTATATCCCACCTATCGATCTGTTATGAACTACAGCAGCCAACAGAAGAAATACAGAACCACAACTGGCCTAAACTGTTCCAACTGCAGGACAGAACGCCACCTATGAACCAGATGGTTTGAGTCCCAGACTTGAGCTGGCATTTGTAGGATTTACTAGAGATTATAATGCTGTCAAGTTTTGGCAAAAGTATTATTTTCAGTTTAGGCCTTCAGAGGGAAGAAACCATACAGAAAACACAGAAAAGAGAACTGCTGCCATTACAACACTGCTGCTGTCCAAAGATGCTGTCCAACTTGGCACCTCATATCATGTCCATTATTTAATATCTGACCTCATTTTATTCTAGGCCTAGTTCTGTCTTATCACACCTCGGCCTACAGCCCCTGCTCCATTCCATTCCAATGTTTCCTGTTGGCTAAAGCCAAAACTAGTAGGACTGAAACATTTGAAATTAATATGAGTCTAACAGATTGCAAAACAGTATTTAGGGGACACTTTCCCCATAGATTCTACTAAACGTTTAAAAAATTGCTTCCCAACTGACAGAAGTACTTATTTTCAAAATCACAATCTGCAAGTGCCGCCTTTAAAGATATCTCACCTTCTTTCACATACAGAAGGAAATGACCATTCTAATGTTGGTCTACATCTGTAAGACATTAAAAAAAAAAATGCTTCTTGCTTCAGAACCAAGATATGTAGCCACATTCAGGAGTAAATGTAAAACATAGGAAGCTGCCTTATATTGAGTCAGACCATTGGTCCATCTTGGCCAGTATTGTCTACATTGACCAAGCCCACAAAAACAACAACTGAGAAGCAGATGAGACTGCCTGGACAAGAGGAACGCACCAGGGCTGGATGGGGTGCCCATGTTGCTCTCTGCCTGGAAGCTGCTTCAAGGATCCCTTTCCATCCCAACACCTTTTCCTGCTGGAGATCCTGGCGGATTCCTTCTGCTGGGAAAGCAGGTGCTCTAGTGTTGAGCCAAGGGGACGCTCCAGGTGTTGCACGAGGACTCCAATGACTGATAGGTGATTTTTGCGCCCTCACCCATGGGCCTACACTGCAAGCGAAGGCCAGTTTTGCCTGCCCCTGGGTATGCCTCTGCTGGTCAACCAACTGCAATTCCTTCAATCAGGTGACAATTCCAGGCTTTACAAAGAACTACACATTAAGATGGCAGGAACCCTCAGTGCAAATGTCGCATCCATTTTGGGGTGGCCTGATCTTGCAGGGGAAGGCAAGTGAACAAGCAATGCCACTTATGCTTTCAGCCGCCACCACTCAGCCCCCATTAATCCTAAATTTCAGCCTCTGTTGGCTCTGGTTCTTCGAGTTCTTGACCCATGGCTCCCATTTGGCTCATGTTCCAGCCTCATAACCCAGTGCTTTCCCAACTTCTTCAATTTAATAGTGGCTCGCCTCCAATCAGCAATTGTCAGGGCAACCTCAACCCTGCCATCTCCAAATTAAGCTTCTTTCTCTGAGCTCCCAGTAGCTGACCTGCTAAAGCACCTTGCAATTTTAGATGCACAGACCATTCCTGGCCCTCAGCATTAAGTTATCATTAGCTTATACATTTCATTAATGCAACATATATCATCTTGTGTTGATACAAAGAGGTAAATAAGCGCAAAACATGCCCTTTTTGAGGAAGGAAGAATTAAAAGCTTTCCTTTCCAGGTCTTCGTTTTCGATGCTGGATCGCTCACTGCCTGGAATAATCAGCTACTCTGTAATTTGGTGCAGAGTTTTATAACACCATGATCAAAAGCCATTACACAAACAATCCTCCCCAAACTATTTCTTTGACAATTTCCAGGCGCCGTTACATTTCACTTCATCTTAAAAGCCACCTTGTGAGCATTAGGAACAGAGCAATTAGCTATTTTATGCTTACAGGCTTAGAATCACACAGCAGGTGAGAATCTGATCATCTACTAATCTAGTCCACTGGACTGAGGCTGGTTCCCTCCTGCGTTAATCTACATCCACCTCCATGCAAGAAAGGTTACATCCGCATCATGCATCTAAAGCACTCTTATACCACTTGAATGACTGTGGCACACACACACACACACACACACACCAAGAATCTTAGGAACTGTAGTTTGATCAGGGTGCTGACCTTACAGAGCTATAACTCCCAGCACCCTTAAACAACGATGATTTCGCCATCCAATGGCATGGATTTATAAGATGGACACAAGACCTGATGACAACAACAAAGACACCACAGACAAATGGTGAAATCTGGAAAGACTTGTTAGGATGGAAAAACAATTGTGAATATACATATTCTACACACAAGCTGATAATCATGCAATGGAAAATGCATGCAGCCTATATTTTTGTACCTTGACTATTTTTTATTGTTAGTGTTAGACTGGTTTGCATGAAAAATTTAAATAACTTGCTTTTAAAAACAAACAAACATGAACTACAGTTTCCAGGATTTTTATGACTGTTAAAAGTGCCATTAGAATAATTAAAATGTATGGTATAGCTGTAACCAAAACTGAATGTGACCCAAACAACAACAACAACAACAAAGAATGGGTGTGTGGGCAAACAAGGCACCTTGTGCTAGAGGCACCTGTACAGTTTAAGTTTAGAACCTGTACAGTAAAGTTTAGACTATAGCTAGTTTAGACTATTTGCATCCTGACATCTTCAAGGGAAGTTTCTCTCACCCCAACCATATTGTGAAGGACCGAATTTAAACAGCAGACTATGCTACGTGGATTCCCTGCTCTTGATCTACATCAGTAGCAGCCAGGACTGAAGAAACCCATTGAATCCTCGTGGCCTCAATTCATGCAGCAAGTTCTGCTTCATGACATGGCTAGAACAATGCACAATTGCCACAGGGTGCCAATCCCCATTGCAAAAATAATGATCAGACGGGCGCACAGTAACAGCAGCTGTGAACTGAAATCACCCATCGTCACAGCTTAAAAGTTCCCTCACATGTATGTGCAACAGACACTACTTTCCGAAAGTGCCAGACTGGAGAGCATGTTGACACTAAGGAACCATTGCTCCATGTTATAAATTCCTACACAGAAAACAACTTCATGCAGAAATTTGTCTTTACCTAGTACAAACCACAATATACTTTGCCCAGCTCATTCCACAGCACACAGTAAGCTCACATGCACCCATGCAGGGTCATAAGACACCAATATCTGCACATGCCTTCCATGTGACCATTTTGTAACATGTAAAACAACCTGTACTTACCCCAAGCTATGAGCCACATGGGACACAGGTGGCGCTGTGGGTTAAAGCCTCAGCCCCTAGGACTTGCTGATCGAAAGGTCGGCGGTTCGAATCCCTGCTGCGGGGTGCGCTCCCGCTGCTCGGTCCCAGCGCCTGCCAACCTAGCAGTTCGAAAGCACCTCCGGGTGCAAGTAGATAAATAGGGACCGCTTACCAGCGGGAAGGTAAACGGCGTTTCCGTGTGTGGCTCTGGCTCGCCAGAGCAGCGATGTCACGCTGGCCACGTGACCCGGAAGTGTCTCCGGACAGCGCTGGCCCCTGGCCTCTTAAGTGAGATGGGCGCACAACCCCAGAGTCTGTCAAGACTGGCCCATACGGGCAGGGGTACCTTTACCTTTTTATGAGCCACATATCTGTTTACGAGTTAATTGACAGTTATTTCAATACTAGCATACCTTTCCTAGGATTCAGTCCAAGGCAACTATCCATAAATGCTGTGCAGGTGCTTGACGAATGTCTGGAAGCAGTACTAGGCTGAGAGCCAATAATCTGAAGGTGAATCTCAGTAAGAGAGAGATGCTGTGGATGGTGGTTCTCATGTCCTGGAATTAGGTAGTCATCCTGTTCTGGAGAGGATTGCACTCCTTCTGAAAGATCAGCCTGGAATTCCAGCCTGTGCTTCACTTTGTCACTATACCCAGGTGGCCTCAATGGCAAGGAGTGCCTACTCCTTGAAATGATTCAATCAATCATTTTAATTGAGCATGGTTTTGGCTTTGGAAAGGCAGCATACAAAGTGGACAAACAACATATAAAAAACTACATTACTGCAAACACAGAAAAGCAGACATAAACAAAAAGCAAGACATCAAAAAGCAAACAACCAAACTGAACCACTTCTACACAAATCTTAAAATCCGAAATAAATATACAAAAAATGAGCAGCAACAACAGCAACAACCTCCCCCAACAAAAATCCCAACCAATACCTCAGTCCATGATTCTGTTCAACAGCCTCAGCTTTTGCAGCTGGAGTCAGTCAGAGCTCTGCCCTCCCAGGCCAGGGGGAAAATGGCCTGCAAGGCACAGAGCAGGTATTCCAGGACTCACAGCCTGGTCACCATGATCCACACTCTTTATGGAGCTTTACAGTGCCCCCACACTGACATATTTTAAAATAGACTTTGAAATCCACTTCCAACTGCTTTTAACTGACATTTTAATGTTCTGTATTCCATGGCTGCCTTGAAAAAAATAATGCCCTTGTTTATACTGAAACTGATATTTAATGATATAAACATTTTTCTGCTGCTATCATAATATTTTCAGATGGCAGTTTTATGGATTACAAGATTTCATAGTGAAATGTTATCTTAAAATGTTGTGAGTCAACTTGGGAGGGTTAACTCTGAAAAGTGGCTTGTAAATAAGTAAATTATCACCTGTCTTCTCCCTACCTCCAGCCACTAGTCACAATGAAACCAAAGGCCAAAAAACAGTAGAAGGCACATGTAGAATTCAGCCCCTCTCAGCAAGCCTCCCCCCAAAGCATATCACCTGTACTGCCCATTACCCTAGGATGAACAGTTGGACGTGGCAGATTCTACTAACACAGTTGGACATGGCAGATTCTACTAACACTACAAAAATAAAGCAAAGTTATTCACAAACCAACAGCAGCCACAATAGGGAATCCAAGTGCTACAGGTGACGGCATCTAGTTAACATTTTCTCACACTTGTCAGAAACATTCTCCTTCCAGACAAGCAACTGAAGATACAGAAGCCCCCTTTTCTCACATTCCAAAAGCATGTAAAATCTTTGGGACCTGCCACAAAATACTTCAGCTGTTCCACAGCCCCTCCCACCTTCACATCCTGCTTGTGGGCTTTCCAGAGACATCTCGTTGACCACTGTTGGAAACCACTGTTGGAAACGGTTGGATCATTGATCTAATCTTGCAGGCATCTTCTTATGTTCAGTTCAAGAATTAAATACTCTGCCAAGTCAGCTCTCTTAGCAAAATGCTTGGGCTTTCTTGTCATTTGAACGCCAGCTCAGATACCAAAGACGAGAGACACGTTAAGTAAATAAAAAGACCCAGTGCAATAACCCAACAGCAGAAATGCATTCTTTTATCTGGGAGAGGAAATAAGAAAGAGAAGTCTTGGATGATCAAAATGAGTGAGCATCGGAAAGAGTTTTCGAGCAGTCCATAGCAATAAAAGGTTGAAGGATAAGGGATGAGGCCACATTCTGTGAACCATATTACAGACCCACTGGTATATAGAGACGACGACGTCCAAAACTTGCCATGGGTGATAGCAAATGCTGTATAATGTAGGACAGATATAGCTCAACTGTGGTCCTCTAGACGTTGCTGGACTACAGCACCCATCATCCCAGCCCACTGGCTGGGACTCCTAACAACTTCTGAGGTTAGCCACCTCTGATTTAGGACAACTTACTACAGGAACTGAAGCCCTCACATCAGGCCCACCAGCAAAATGCCATCCATGTAGATCATGTGATCCTGACTCAAGCAGCAAGTTGCCATCACAGTTAGCAAGTCCTGCCTCATGTACCCTGGCAACACCACTGTAAGCACTCCCCTTTGGTTGCCAACTGGCTCGTCTTCAACTGGGAGTCGCTATTTAGATCAAGAGCTAGCTTTACGGCAGAGCACCAGCCCCGAGTTAGTATGTACTGCAACTATTTAAATCCAGGGCACGATAATATGAAAATTGCCCAAATTATACACAAACGGCTGACAATTAGCATACAGCAGCATGTGTTGTGACAGTTGCATCACTGTTCAAAGCGAAGCACTTAAGACCGAAAATGCCGAATACAACAAACAGATACACAAGACCAAAGATCACTTCCCAGTCCCAAAAATACCCCTTTTCAGAAGGTCTGACAATGATCCAAGAAGCAGCATCGATCTATTTAAAGTAGGGAGGCGGAAACTTAGGGCCAGGGGAGAAACAAGACCCTCCAGATCTCTCCGTTCATAGAATGATAGAGTTGGAAGGGATCCCAAGGGTCATCTAATCCAACCTCATGCAACATAGGAATCCATTCAGCTCTCAGGATTCTACCCAAGCCATACCTTCTGCCCCCCAGCCTTCCCTCAGCTGTCTCCATGCCCTCAAGTCATGGCTGTAGCCAAGAGGGGACAGGGAGGGGCAGCTGCCAACCCCCCATCAAGTAAATCAATACAAAATAACCACCGTATTTTTCTGTGTATAAGACTAGTTTTTTTCATCTTATGCACAGGTAGTGTTGAGGGCTGTTTTCTTAATTTGGAGTCCCCAAAAATAGGGGGTGTCTTATACATGGGAGCGTCTTATACACAGAAAAATACGGTAACTGAGGTTCCCCCCCACCCAAAGAAAACCCCCATAAAATCTGACACCCCTCCAACATAATTCCTGGCTACCCTAATGCCTTGAGTACTTTGGCAGGCTAGGATGCGCCCTTTAACTCTGATAACCCTTTGGTTGCCTGAGTAGTGACGTGGGGGGGCGAGGTATAGACACGTCTGACTGTTGCATGGCTGGGAGCCGGAAAGGTAATAATCACCTCTGCTGCTGCTCCTCCTTCTGCCTCTGACCACGCCCATGGCTGGCATAGAGAGTTGGGGTGGAAAAGGTTCCCCTCTCCTGCTTAAAAGCATCTGGGAGATGATGGGGTGGAACTCACCTTGAAGGTGACTCAACCAGTCTTAATTCTGCTGCTCAAAAGGGTTCCCAGGTTTTAATTCAGTGCTACAATTAATATTGTGCTTAGTGTGTACATTCTGATTATTTTTATTCAGAAGCTTTCCAAGTGTGCTCTGGGAAGAGGAAATAAATCTGAAAGCATTTCTTCTCAATATAAAATTTAACTGTATTTAACAGAGGAAAGACCAGATCACCATAGCTATCCCTAGTCTTAAAGCTACGTAGACCTTTTAGAACTCTCTCTGTCTCTGTCTGTCGGTCTGTCGGTCTGTCTCTCTCTCTCTCTCTCTCTCTCTCTCTCTCTCACACACACACACACACACACATGAGAGGAAGGAACACTGCAAGCTACTCGACTACTAACAATGAAATAACCGCTGACTAAAACACAACATTATGGCAACAGCAGCAGATTAAGAAGTTTCCTGTAGGAACTACTACAGGATATCCAAGAACAATTATATGGGATAATATGTTCTCTTTCATTTTAATCTGTCAGATCTTGCCTCTATTGAAGTTAATGGGAAAATTTCCACCAACATGCAAGAGTTCCCAGATTTCATCCTGTCTATTTTGGCAAGGGACATCAAACTGCAGCCCTAGAGACTCAAATATCTGTAAAATGGTCTAGTCTAATGCCAACCTTCCCATCACAGAGGGTGATACCCAATGTTAATCCGAGTATGGATCTGCTCTGTTAGAGCCACTGAAATCAATACGCTTAAGTCATTTGATTGGGTGGGTCTATTTCATGTGTGACTTAGTTGGATAACATCCAAAACTATTCATTACAAGGACTGTGGTGCTTACACAGATAGTCTTCTCTTGATTTTACTCTGGTACTTCCATGCCTATATGTGTCATATGATTTTAATTTACGGATTTTTAAAAAAATATTTTAGTTTTATTTTATTATGTGAACATATACTGCATGAAACTAATATTTTCAAAGGCCACCCAATGACCATTTACTGAAGGATGGGCTAGAACGAATAACGTAATAGACATGCACCACCTTGAAAGTTGTTTCCTAGTACTTCATTAAGTCCTTACACACACACTCAGTGTAATGTAGGCTTCCAAAAAAGCAAAACAAAATCTAACTACTTGATAAATAGCATACATATCGTCTTATGACATTTTGTCACAATCACAGGAGGAGCACCAAGGGTTGGTGCAGATGGTAGAGCTCACCATTAACTTTGCCATCAAACACCCCCACCCCAAATCTTTTGCTGGCACTACTCACCATTCAGCACTGAACATGCACATGCAAAGCTAACCAGACTACTTGCCCTTTCAGGATCAGTCCATCAGTAATCCATGGATTAGCAAAACAGACGTAAACACTGATACTTCATGTCATGTCAGTCCCACAGTAAACACTACAATGTATGGGGTGAAGTCCGCACCATGTTTCACGTTTATACTGCTAATGGGCTTTGATTTTATCAATGAATGAGAAGGAAGAGAGTTCTGTTTTTTCTAAATGCTTGATAAAAACCAAGGATGCAATGTGGTGCGTGGGTTTTATGTTGCACTTCGCGGTGTTGCTTAATGGACAAGAGGAGAGAGATGAGGCTGTGGCAGAAAACAACAGGCCGGATCCCACCAGATTAGAGCCAAACCTTCATCCGAGGGTGTGTCATCCATAGGTTCTGGTGTGGAAGCAGAACAGATACCCAAGCTTCCTTCCTCCCTGTGCAGAGCCTCCAGGACCGATCAGCTGAGATTGCTTGTCCTCAGCCCTACCCATTCCCCTGGGTTGTGTAACCTAAGAGCTAAGGAAGGCAACGAAAGGGGGTGCTCTGTGTAGTTTTAAAAAAATAAATAAAAGATAGGCTTAAGACACAGGCATATCAAGAAATGCAGACCCTTTCGTCTTAAATGCTATTTGACGTGATGGAAAAGGCACCACATCAAGAAGCATCATTCTACATATGGGAGATATACACACACATATATATATAAATCGACGCCTACATACTCCATCTATGCAGATGCAAATCTAGCCAGCCATATACATATCTGTTATATACAGATGGGTGCCCCCGCCTACACCGAAATGGGGCTTTAATCGAAGGAAGGCACCATTTATCAAGCGATTTCGCGAGAAGGCTCCAGACCTCGCCGTGGCGAAGATATTTTTACTTTTCTTTTTTTTTTTTAAGTGAGGCTCTTACTCCGAACCGAGACTGTTAAAAAGCCACCATTCACACAACTGCAATGCAGCTTTTACTACCCCCACCGCGATTCCCACCCCCCAACCGCACGACCTCTGCCGTCCACAAAAGCGAGCCCTCGGCAGCCAGGGCTTGCTCGGACAACGCAAGGGCTTTCACAATAAGATTAGCGGTGCATAATAAGATTTATAACAATGAAAATGGGAGGGCGGCAGGAGAGAAAGGAGGAGAGGAGGGAGGCTGGGGGAGGGGAGGAAAAGGAACCGGGTGAAAGTGAGAGAGAGAGAGAGATAGAGAGAGAGAGAGAGAGAGAGAGAGAGAGAGGGAGGGTACAGCTTCCACTCACCTTTTACTTGAGTTTCATATTCTGCTATGATCTCTTTGTCTTTCTTGAACTTTGCTTGAGATGACATCTTCGGGAAGATCTACCAAGATCCCAAGGATTTTTTCCCCCCACCCTCCTCTCCTCTTATCTTTTCTTTTAGGAGGAGCAGAAAGTCTCTCCCTCGGCTTGGTCTCCTCCGCCGGATCAGCTTTGCAGCCTTCTCCGTTTTTCACTTTGCTGCAAAGACAACACAGCTTCTCTTCTTCGCTCCCTTCCCCGGCATTTGCCTTCCGCGACCGGCGATCAAGCAGCAGCAGCAGCAGCTTCAGAGAAGAAGAGGAAGAAGAAGAACCTGGCAGATCCAATAATCTACAGCTATTGCCCTTGTACTAACAAGAGGAGTGAATGAAGCGCCGGGGGTGCGGGTGGGGGGAGAGAGGGAGGAGGAGGAGGAGGAGGAGGGTGTGTCACCTGCACCCAAGTAGCCTTCAAAGAGACGTGCTGTGTTGGAGAGGACGATTAAAAAAAAAGAAAGAGAAGGCGGCGATCCAATAAATCAATCAATAAATAAATACACAGCCAAGCCCTGGAAGCAGCTGAGGGGAGGGGAGGGGCAGATCAGAGAAGGAAAAGCAGCAGCAGCACACGCAAAGGTTCCTCCTTCCTTAGCATGCAGGCAAACCCAGAGCAAGGAGGAGCGGCGTGAAAAGCTCTCTGGCTGTAATCCAAGGGAAGGTCAGGTTGCAAACGGGGATCGCATCCCCGGCTCCGCCTCGACCCACAGACATACACGCCCTCCCCCTTTCCAAGCAGGCTCGAGGCTCCCGATGCCGAACGGGGAAGGTGACAGGCGGCGAGGGGTGGGGATGGGGGGGAGCGAGCGCCCGAAGTTAGTTTGGCTGCTGCGAATGCATTGGCTCCGGTCTGCGGCGCCGGTGCACGGAGCTGCTTTTGACTGCGGGCTTGAATTAAGTTCGCTCCACGTCACGCACAGGCAAGGCCCCGCCTCCCGCATTTTGTAACAACGGGCACTTTGCAGCCTGCAGGGCGCTTCGGCTCACTGCAAGGGGCAGGGGAATCGGCAGCAGCCCCGCCAGCATAGCAAAACAAACAAACAAAAACGTGCAAGGGGGGGGGGAGATCTGCGGGAGCAGTCCTGTCTCACAGCAGCGCCTGGCCTCCTCTCCTGCGGAAATAAAAGATTTGGAGGGACGGGTAAATTCGAGCGGGAGGCAAATTGGGTCTAGAATGATTTACATTCTAAAGAAATTGCCTTGATCTCACTATTTGACAGAGGATTATTTTTTTTAGCACCGAGCAGCGTAATAGTAGTTTCCAAGTTAGCTTCGTGCAAAGTTTAGGGCGAGGGGAGGGAGGGCGAAATCAAATTCTGTGTTGCTTTGCCTTCCAGGTAGGAAGCTGAGATCGCAAGCAGTCGTCAGCTTTTCCGGGTGCACGCTTGGCACGTTAGCTTCCACACTGCTGCGGGCGGTTCTTGGCATTTTTTGTCCCACCCCTCCATCACTTCTTTCCCCGCCCTTTTCCCTATTCTGGCAATGGGTGCCCACTATTGGCGCTGTAAGTTATTGGCAATGCAGCAGATCCACAGTGCGGTCGTGGGCATGCTTGCTGAGAAGTAAGCCCTGCAAAGTTTAGTGGGACTTCCTTATTTCCTGTGTTACCTGACCAATCTGGTGCCAGAGGGTATCGAATAAATGCCTGATTTTGCTGAGCGAGGGGCTCCTTGGCCTTTGGCGTACCACAGCTGGATGGATCTGGCCTGTGAACTACAAGTTTACCACCCCTGGTAAATAGGCTAAAGAATGCAAAAAGGGTCGTGCTGGATCTAGCCAAAGACCCATTTGATCCCACAGGAAGCCCACAAGCAGAAATGCTGTCTTACAGTATAATCCTCAAAGTAAACACCAGCGAATACAGTGCCACTTACCTCCGTGTGAATAAGATTGCAGCCTTGCTTGCTATAGCTATACAGTGGTACCTCAGGTTAAGTACTTAATTCGTTCCGGAGGTCCATTCTTAACCTGAAACTGTTCTTAACTTGAAGCACCACTTTATCTAATGGGGCCTCCTGCTGCTGCGCCGCCGGAGCACGATTTCTGTTCTCATCCTAAAGCAAAGTTCTTAACCTGAGGTACTATTTCTGGGTTAGCGGATACTGTAACCTGAAGCGTATGTAACCCGAGGTACCACTGTATTGCACACAGAAAACTGAAGTTAAGAAACAGTGGGTGCTTCCAGACTTTTGATATTTTGGGGTGGCATTCAGTCACATACTGGCAAAGAATGAGGTTTTGCAATTATACTGGGTTAGGAGGTCTTGCACAGCAAAACCACTTCCCCAACAGGCTTTTGGTAATAAAGTGATGGGAAAACACACTGGGAAATGGGGGAATAACACTTGTTCGGACCCAATGTAATCTAGTCTGCCCTCAAATAAATCATGAAGAATGCTCGTTAAGCAGGTCATCTGGAGGCACCCAGTGAATTACTGCAGGCCATATAATGAGTCCAAGGAAGAAGTTGCCATTTGAACCCAGATACAAGGGCAACCCTCTCTCAACTGGGACTACACGCTTTCAGAAATTAATCTTATGTGCGACTCTTGTGCTTCCACAATGATACACAGAAGCGAATCTCACTGTGTTTGATGGAATTTACTCCCTGCATTGCAGCCACGAGGACCTTTGCGTACACACCATACATTTAAAGTGCATTCACACTCCAAATGATCCTGGGTACAGTGGTACCTCGGGTTACGAACAGTCCTGCTTACAAAAGCTTCAGGTTATTCCACAAACCCGGAAGTAGGTGTACCGGGTTGTGAACTTTGCCCCAGGATACGAACGCAATCCGCTTTTTGGGCCACGGGAGGCCTATGTAGGGAAGGCGCGCCTTGGGTTAAGAAGGCTTCAGGTTAAGAACAGACTTCCGGTGTGAAGGGAACATATTAAGTTCATAACCCAAGGTACCACTGTATTGTAGTTTACCCCTCAAAGAACTACAATTCCCAGGTCTCTTTAAAAACCACAGTTCCCAGTATTCTTTGGGAGAAGTCATGTGCTTTAAATGTGCCTTAAATGTACAGCTATTTAGTTCTTCCAACCCCCCCCCCCCCAGGACAATTTATTTCTGCACTGTTACGATTTACACTTATTTATGCTGTCAGGATAAGTGAAATCATTTTAAGACACTTTAAATTCTTTAGAATAATGTTGGATTGGAATTAAGTGGTTTCTAGCTGTAATGGGTTAAAAGAATATGAAAAAATGGGTTTCTATAAGTAAAAATTCAAAATTGTAATAATTTAAGAATAAAGATTTGGGTAGCATAAAGAGGGAAAGAAATTGCTGAGCTAATAACTCAAATTGGAATACAAAAAAGGGAGGTATGAGGAGGTCCGAGAAACAAGTAAATGAAAAATAATGTGATGGAAAGATTGATTGTTTTTAACAATTTTTATTTTGTATTTTTTCTTTTTTCTTTTTCTTTATTTTTTGTAATGCAAAAAGCTTAATAAAAATTTTATTAAAAAAAATAAGACACTTTAAATTCAAAAGTGCAATGGAAATTCTGAATAATTATTAAAGATTTAAAAATATCAAGCCAACAGTGAAGCACATACGAATGATCATTTGATTTTAAAGGAAAACTTATGCACACTTAACTCTTTTGGATGGTATCCAATATGTGAAATGTATTCCAGGAAGGCAGACAGGCATACATGCATTTATAAGCTATCCATTGCTACTGTGTTTGTTTGCATTTGTGGTCATTTTGAATTACAATGCCATCTTCCTCCTTCCACCTCCATCCTCACTATAATGTATGCTGAATATTTAATTATTACAAAGAGCAGGAAAGTGATGTAGCTTCATAAAAACTAAGCCAGACATGGAAAATCATAGACCCTGACTATAACAACCAAATGTGTGCAGGTGAAAGAGTCTGATCACATATTGCAATCTACTCTGGAGTAATGTATTCTGTGTCTTCATATGTTTAATAGGGAAAGTTAATTATATTTCTTAATTAAAATAACAAAAAGGGGATAATAAAACATTACCCACCACAAACGTCATAATGAATGTGTGCCCATTACAGTGATACCTCGGGTTAAGTACTTAATTCGTTCTGGAGGTCTGTTCTTAACCTGAAACTGTTCTTAACCTGAAGCACCACTTTAGCTAATGGGGCCTCCTGCTGCCACCGCACCGCCAGAGCACAATTTCTGTTCTTATCCTGAAGCAAAGTTCTTAACCTGAAGCACTATTTCTGGGTTAGCAGAGTCTGTAACCTGAAGCGTATGTAACCCGAGGTACCACTGTAGTGCCCATGTCCAAAGCCCACCCTTTAAAAAACATGCTGAAGGTATCTACTCTACAACTGTGGTGACTGCACAACCCTTCTGTTTCTCTTAGAAGTATTTATGCAGCCTGAGAAAAGACGGAAGGACCACAGGGAACATACAGGTTCACAATGACAGGAAAACAGTGCTGTGTGGCTGCACTGTATCAAGTGAAGGAAGTGTGGCAATCCCACATTGAACACCTAGTGTGGAAGCACCCTTAACTTCAAAGCAACTCAGCAGTTATGAGCTTTCATGGTGAGTGTCCAGGGGGCAAAAAATATTATTTCATTTGAAGTATTTTTACCCTACTCTTTTTTTAAAAAAAAAAAAAGGCTTCCAGAGCAGTCTACAATAATATAAAAAACTTGTTTTTCTCAGCTTACAACAGAATACAAATCTAATCTATTTTTGAGGGTGATGGTCTGCTGAAGCCCTTTGCTTCTTTTGCAGGCGCAGGAGACATCCCTCTCACCAGGTCGTCCCTGCCTGTGGCTGGTGAGGGTTGGGTTCTTTAATTCCTCTCAATAACCTGCACTGCTAAGAAATTTTGCTACTTGCTTAATAATTAAAAATTGTACCCCTCCACCCAATGAAATGATAGACAAGAGACTCAGGAGATAGCCCTGGAAGGGACTGTGTAATAACGGTGTTATATCACACTGTATATCAGTGTTTCCTGATATAAACTGCTTTTAAAAAGAAAAATTGACACTGACTCCACCTCTTAGTTATTACAAGGGCAGTATCTGTTATTTTCAGGAATTGTGTTATATGTGCCCCTTTAAAAGTTTTGAAGGTAAGGCATTAAGGTGTGACAGAGAAAAAGCTTTCCTGTATTTGGGAGTATTTCAAAGCCAGGCAGCTAAAAAAATTAGAGTAGTTTCTAAATTAAGAACAAGTAGCACCATCAGCACATTTAGGCATAGACTTTGAATAAGAAAATGAGATGAAAGGGAGTTGGGAGGGAGGAGGGGGAAATGGACCCAGAAACGTTTCTGTTTTTTAAAGGTTCTCTTCCAGCTTGCAATTCTGGCATGAGCACATTCATTTCACCTTATCACACTGCTCACTGGGAATTGTAGTTCTCAGCACCAGCTTTGGCAGAGAGATGCTTGGAAATTCAGCTGCATACTAACACAGCACCGCCAACAAAAACAAACATATGCAGGACTTGAAGAGGGTTTAACATGTAGATAGGAAACAAAAAATGTGTATAAGAAACAACTGAAAGAACTAACCACAACAGTGAACATATGCACCTGACAAAAAGGCTGCTTAATTGAGTCACATAGTTCACAACAATAAATAAGAGTTTCATCGAGAATGGTAAACATTAAGGAACTTTGTAGTTCTACAAAGAAGCTGGCTGTTTAGTTCATTCATATAGTTTCATAGCAATCAAAGATAGTTTCAATGAGAACAAGGGGTTTAGCATTAAATAACTTTTGTCCACGCTCTTACAATACAGCTGGCTTTGACGTTCACATAGTTTCACAGCAAAGAGAATCTCAGGCTGTGTACAGATTACTGTTTACTATGGCTCCAATGTGCTCCCATCAGTGGCATTTGAAGCCAAAACACACATGACATTAGCTACAATCCATTTGTAGCCTGCAGTTTCTTGAGAAATACTCCTGTTTGACGCATTTGCCCACTAACCAGCTTTCATCCAATGTGAAAACAAGCCGTGTGACTCAGCTACATTCATAACAATAATATGTTTTGAATGCGTTATAAACATGCAACACCATGTGGCGTCAGAGAGCAAAAAGGAATTTATATAATATTTTTACATAGACTTTTTGGGGGAGTAACGATTTAATTTCTGACTTATAGTATTTTTAAGCTGTGCCTAGATCCACCCAAGGTTAAGATGAAGTGTGTACATTTGAGACAGCCATCGCACATGAATAGATAACAGCTTTGCTGAGCTTCAAGAGGTTGCAGACACACGGAAACAAATTAGGTAGTGCGTATTGGGTGAAGACATCCCTGCTCCATCTCTGGTGTGTATAGCAATGTAAAAAATGCAGCTTGAAATGTAGCAGGAGGAAAGAACCTTGCAGCATTTTAAGTCACTGACGTGTACTTAGCCTCAGTAAGAGCAAGGGAGTTTCCATTTAATAAAATGTTGCACATACATCTACGGATCAACTGGCTAGGCAAGTGATGTGATGAATGCTGACTGCGTATGCGCAGATGTAACCAAAATGAAACATAACTTTGAGAGGAAATAGCTCAATACAAAATATATATAACAAAACAAAATATATATAACAAAGCATTACAAGCTGAACAAATTCTTTTTCTGAATTAAAGAATGACGAACTCTGGCAACCTGATTATTTCTCTTGTACTGACTCCAGGTTTAAGGCATGAAAAATATTTGTGTGCAAGACCCTATAGAGCTGGAGAATCAGAGTTAATAGCTTGACCTGAATGGATCACAAATCCAATTCAGTTTGTTTGTTTTTTAATTTTTTGGATAGAAATTTATATCCCACTCGTCACTATGTGGGTCTCAACTATGAGATGGTAAAGATTACCTGTACCATATTCACATTGCCAAATAGCAGTTTTAGAGATGGAGAGAACAGCAGACTGTGACAACTAAGGCAGTACTAGATGGGAGACAGAATTACGGTAATATATTAGCACAGGATGGGACAGGTTAAAAATGTGGGAGACCCTATCCAAGATAAATGCTTTTGCAATGCCTTAGCTCTCCAGCACTGATATTAAGATGCAACTTCTCATGTGTCCCATTGAAGGCAATGGACTTGATTCTCTCTTTCTCTAAGTCTGTAAATTCTCAATAGTATTTTTGCTTAATCTTTGCCTCTGCGATATAATAGGGAAATCAAAGAACAACGGTGGTATTGCAAAACACTATAGTAATAGCAGAAAGGAAGGAAGTTGGGTCCTGTGATGAAGATTGGTTATTTCACCAGTTTTGTTTGTCCATTGCTTCATCAGATCAGACCTCAAGGATCAGGCTATCGTAGCATAGCCCTGCTCTGCTTTGCAAGAAAAAACAACAACTCTGTGAAAGGATCTCAACTACAAGCACTAGAGCAGACGTCTTTTCAAAGACATTAGAGAGCAGCTACCACTCCACGTAGACAATGCTGGGTTAAACGGATCATTTTTCTGTCTCCATATAAGGGAGCTCCTTGTGTTCTTTCCACCTACACAAAGCTATGTTGCCTGACAAGTCATTTCTAGGTCAAGGCTTGCTGAAGGCTTAGTTAGGGCTTCCAGTGCAACGCTGGCTAGTTAAGCAAATAACAGGAAAATTGTGTCTCAGAGTACTCAGAAACACCTAACACTAGCATTAAAGCCTTTTATTTTTCCATTGCTTTTAACTGTGAATCGTCATAAGATTTAAGTCAGTTTATGGGTAGCCCAACTGTATCTTCACGCTTCTACAACAGCACTGAGCACCTTGATTCAAAGGCAATAAGTATGATAGTCAGAATATATATATGGAATCATAGAATCATAGAGTTGGAAGAGACCACAAGGGCCATCGAGTCCAACCCCCTGCCAAGCAGGAAACACCATCAGAGCACTCCTGACATATGGTTGTCAAGCCTCTGCTTAAAGACCTCCAAAGAAGGAGACTCCACCACACTCCTTGGCAGCAAATTCCTCTGTCGAACAGCTCTTACTGTCAGGAAGTTCTTCCTAATGTTTAGGTGGAATCTTCTTTCTTGTAGTTTGGATTCATTGCTTCGTGTCCGCTTCGGCTTGCCGATCAGAAGGTCGGCGGTTTGTTTTGTTTTTTTATAATAATTTTTAATGATTTTCAGAACATACAACATACAACAAACAAAACAAAAGAAAACACATATATCTCAAAAAACAAATACATACAAATAAAATTTGACTTCCCCATACCTCCCTTTCACCGCATCCTTGTTTTACCATTTTTTAGCAACCCTTAAATCAATTTTTCTAATTAACTCTTTTTTAGATTTTCTTAAGATTAACATTTACATCTGTAATTCTCTGTTTCTTACCCCTTAACATCTTATCAGTCCACAATTTTGCAGCAATTTTTAAGATATACTTTAAATTTTCCCCAGTCCTCCTCGACTGTCTCTTTCCTCTGGTCGCGGATTCTGCCGGTCATCTCTGCCAGTCCCATATATTCCGTCACCTTCGTCTGCCATTCTTCCAGAGTAGGTAGTTCTTGCATCTTCCAATACTTTGCCAACAGGATTCTTGCTGCTGTAGTTGCATACATAAAGAATGTCCTATCCTTCTTTGGTACCAGTTGGCCGACCATGCCCAGGAGAAAAGCCTCCGGTTTCTTTACAAATGTCCACTTAAGGACTTTCTTAATTTCATTATAGATCATTTCCCACTAGGCCTTAATCTTTGGGCAGGTCCACCAAAGGTGGTAAAAAGTTCCTTCAGATTCCTTACATTTCCAGCAGTTATTATTGGGCAGATGATAGATCTTTGCAAGCTTGATTGGGGTCATGTACCACCTGTAGATCATTTTCATTATATTCTCTTTCAAGGCACTACATGCCGTAAACTTAATACCGGTGGTCCATAACTGTTCCCAGTCAGCAAACATAATATAATGACCAATGTCCTGTGCCCATTTAATCATGACTGATTTCACCGTTTCATCCTGTGTGTTCCATTTCAGCAGCAAATTATACATTCTAGATAGATTCTTAGTATTGGGTTCTAACAATTCTGTTTCTAACTTTGACCTCTCCTTCTGAAAACCAAAGAAGGTCGGCGGTTTGAATCCCCATGATGGGGTGAGCTCCCGTTGTTGGGTCCCTGCTGCTGCCAACCTAGCAGTTTGAAAGCACGTCGAAGTGCAAGTAGATAAATAGGTACCGCTCCAGTGGGAAGGTAAATGGTGTTTCCATGGGCTGCTCTGGTTCGCCAGAAGCTGCTTAGTCATGCTGGCCACATGACCCAGAAGTTGTACGCTGGCTCCCTCGGCCAGTAAAGCGAGATGAGCGCCACAACCCCAGAGTTGGTCACAACTGGACCTAATGGTAAGGGGTCCCATTACCTTTACCTTAAGAATATAGAAAGAATCCCACTAGATCAGAGCAAAATCTGTGTGTCCCAGGAGCCAGCCTCCTCCTTAATCTTGCCGTTGTCCTTGTACAACATAGCAGGGAGGAGAATGGGGACAAACCTAGAATTAGTTAGCTCTGCTTGTAATTGGCTCTGGTTCCACCCATTGTTGGCCTTCCTGTCTTCTCAATGAGCATCGCCCAGCACAGTACCTGGGAACAGGTACTGCCCTATGTCTTCTCCTTTTGGTGGGATTCTTAAACCACCATTCGTCAGCAGCCATGCTTTCAGGAATAGACAAGCTTCCCCAGCTGTATGAATAGGTCTGTGTCGTGCAGGTGTACTCAGTATCCTTTTTAAATTTATCTGTTGCTATTTTCTGTGTTGCTTTTATTACATTTTGTGTATCACCTTGAGATGTGTGGGTAAAGTGGTTAATATAGAAACTAACAAATAACAACAACAACAACAACAACATACATACATACATACATACATACATACATACAATCAATTGGCCCTGTTAAGACATTTAATTCACAGGACTGCAGTCTTCAGTTGAGTGAATAAAGCCCTTGCGGCTACTTAAAGGTAAAGGTAAAGGTACCCCTGCCCGTACGGGCCAGTCGTGTCCGACTCTAGGGTTGGCGCTCATCTCACTTAAAAGGCCGGGAGCCAGCGCTGTCTGCAGACACTTCCGGGTCACGTGGCCAGTGTGACAAAGCTGCTCTGGCGAGCCAGCACCAGCGCAGCACACGGAAACGCCATTTACCTTCCCGCTATAAAGCGGTACCTATTTATCTACTTGCACTTAGGGGTGCTTTCGAACTGCTAGGTGGGCAGGAGCTGGGACCGAACGACGGGAGCTCAAACCGCCACGGGGATTCGAACCGCCGACCATACGATCGGCAAGTCCTAGGCACTGAGGTTTTACCCACAGTGCCACCCGCGTCCCATTGTGGCTACTTAGCCCTGGCTTAATTGCTCAGTAATAAATAATAATAATAATAATAATAATAAATTATTTATACCCCACTCATCTGGCTGGATTTCCCCAGCCACTCTGGGCGGCTCCCAACAAAATATCAATAATAATAATAACAATAACAATAATAACAATAATAATAATATCAAACAAAAACGTCCCTAAACAGGGCTGTCTTCAGATGTCTTCTATAAGTCACGTATTTGTTTATTTCCTTGACACATGATGGAAGGGAATTCCACAGGGCAAGCGCCACTACCGAGAAGGCCCTCTGCCTGGGGCCCTGTAATGTCACTTCTCGCAGCAAGGGAACCGCCAGAAGGCCCTCGCCGCTGGATCTCAGTGTCCAGGCTGAACGATGGGGTGGAGACGCTCTTTCTGGTATACTGGGTCAAGGCCATTTACTGCTTTAAAGGTCAGCAGCAACACTTTGAGTTGTGCTCAGAAATGTACTGGGAGTTTAAAACTTTCAGCATTTGTTTTTGAGAGTGAAAACTTTCTTTTAATCCCCTTCGTAATGTCCATCAATCAAAGCTCCGAAGTGATGGACTTATCATACAGCAATAAGAAAAAGTGGTGGTTGGAGTGTTCCCCGTGGACACTGGAAGACACTAGAATCATCCTCAGAAGAGAGATATAAAAGGTAAAGGTAAAGGGACCTCTGACCGTTAGGTCCAGTCACGGACGACTCTGGGGAGAGATATAGGAGTCATTAAAACAGTGGTCTTATTTAATCTCTACAAGTGCTGTTCTTGAAAGATCTGTAACTGTTTCCCTCACTGGACTGGCTACTCTTTTAAGGCCAGAAGTGGCCGGTGAAGACACCTTCCTTTCTGTGTGTCTTTATAGCACTTTTTACACTCCATTCTGGAGCCTCCAGATCTTACAACCATAAAAGGTGGCGTGGATCAGTATGCCAATCCAGACAGCTGCCCATATTAACAGTTCATACAGCCAGCCTGTGACTTCAACCAGAGAGACTGCAAAAAAAAAAAAAAAAAGATTATTTAGGAAGTGTTTCAAACTATTTCTTCAGATAATATTCTTCTAATGTACGGAGTACAGCATATAGACTCATATGGCAGGAAGTGTTCTTTGTGGAAGTAATATATGAAGCTAGTTATTTTGTTTAGTTTAGTTAAATGGAAAATATTTGTATTTTAGAACTTGTTTTATGGTTTTAATTGTCTTTGGGGGCCTAAACTGTGGCTGGAGAAACCCAGCCAGATGAGCGGGGTATAAATAATAACAAGAGTAATAATTTAATTTATTATTATTATTAATATTATTATTATTTATTACTAAAATGCAGTGCATTAAGTACTTTTAAATATGTAGGGCTTGTTCACACTTCCACTTGTCCTGTGCCTAGAAAGCATGGGTCTGAGCGGTTTTCCTTTTACCCCGCTCCTTTCCCAGGGAAAACCCACTCTTTAGCGATACGTTGGAACAAATGGCAATCTGCAGAATACCTGAATTGCTGTTTGCTCCAATTGAGCCCTAAAGAGCAATTTCCCTTAGTGTAAAGCCACAGGACAAAGGGAAGTTTTTAAGCCCCTTCTTAAAGCAAAACATAAAAATAAGGAATGCTTATTATATAAAATCAGATCAGTCTTCCATCTAGGATAGCACCAGCTATCCTGACTTACAGGCTCTACATCAGGGATGGGGAATTTCAGTCCTCCAGATGCTGTTGGACCACAACTCCCACAATTCCTGACCATTGGCTATGTTGGCTAGGGCTGATGGGAGCTGAAGTCCAACATCAGTCCACAGATTCTCCATCCCTGCCCTAAACAAATTGAGGCTTGATCATGAAGCAGTACCAAGTACATTAGTTTTTCCACTGAGCTATGCTCCTAGTAAATGATAAAAATATAAAGGAAACTTGTTATGTCGATCAAATTATCTTATATTTTGTTTTGGAAAAGACAAAAGAATATGTTCTCTCTGAAGGCATTTGTTCAGTTTTGAGATAGTGATGCACTTTTTACAGAACAGTCCTATATCCAAATTCCACAGGCACAGCAAATGCATATCTCATTTTCCTGCCCCCAGCGTAATTAGAGTTTAGAATTGCTCTGCCTATCTAAAAAAGATGTACATACAGTGGTGCTTCCAGTTACATACGCTTCAGGTTACAGACTCCACTAACCCAGAAATATTACCTCAGGTTAAGAACTTTGCTTCAGGATGAGAACAGAAAACGTGCAGCGGCAACGCAGCAGCAGCAGGAGACCCCATTAGCTAAAGTGGTGGTTCAGGTTAAGAACAGTTTCAGGTTAAGAACGGACCTCCGGAACGAATTAAGTACTTAACCCGAGGTACCACTGTAAAGGCATTTGCTGAGGTGAGGACCCCAACACCAGATTCTCCAGCTAACAAGCAAGCTCTACTGTAGTCCTGAATCTGATTTCTTCTGGCAGTCCAGACACCAGACTCAGTACATGTCTCCCCATTCAAAGCATAATATCCAAGGCCCATCCACTTCCTCAAAGATTTGTGACTATTTTACCAGGAAAGCAAAATCAATATGAAGGCAATAACATTGCTGTTATATAATCTCGGCGAGCCTGGCTGCTCTTCAGACATCACTAAAAATAAAGCAGCAGCATCTGGAAAACTTGTTACTCTATGAATCAGTGGTCTTGACTAAATATATTAGTATTTGAACCAGGGAAAGAAAGGGACACTTTGCATCACTTACCAAGCGGACAATTTTTAAATAAAGGAGTGTGGGAGGAGAGAAAAGCATCTTGTTGTAAAAATAAATACTTTACAGCTTCAAGGTATAAGGAAGCCAATGGTAGCTATAGCAACATGGTCACTCCAGTAAGGCTAATACAGATTACTTCCAGGGCAGTAGCCTTGATTATGCTCAAGAAGCAGAGGTAATGCTAGCTCCAAGTGAGTCCTAAATGAAGGAGAATTCATGAAGCTCTGGCTGGCAAGCATTGTATATGACTTCAGAAAGTAAGTATTCATGATATACAGATCATGCACACTTTAGAGAAAGAGGCAAAGGTTACTTGAGTTACTTGCGTGGATAACCACACATGCCTGAAGCGCTCCAACTCCTTTTGACACTAGAAGAGAGAAGAGTTTGGATTTGATATCCCGCTTTATCACTACCCAAAGGAGACTCAAAGTGGCTAACATTCTCCTTTCCCTTCCTCCCCTACAACAAACACTCTGTGAGTTGAGCAGGGCTGAGAGACTTCAGAGCAGTGTGACTGGCCCAAGGTCACCCAGCACCTGCATGTGGAGGAGCGGGGAAGCAAACCCGGTTCCCCAGATTACAAGTCCACCGCTCTTAACCACTACACCACACTGGCTCTCTTAGGAAAGTATGCTAAGACTAAAGCGCATAGGAGAACCCCATCATAAAACAGACGACGAAGACATATATCTTTGATCAATCGATTCAGGTTCTAATGCAAGCATTAATGATGACATTATTATTGCTCCCACTTGACAGAAGACAATAAGCTGGGGCGGAAGAACCTTGATTTTTCCTGATTTGCGGTTCAAGTCACAGAGCCCGCCTCCCCGTGCAATGGCTAGACTGTGCTGAAGGTGCACTGCGCAGTTGGATTTCAAGCATCAACGGTGGACCAGAGTGGAAACATCCGATCCACAGCCCACCAGTCTGCCCATTAGAGGACCCATGATTGGCCAGTTCAAATTAATGCTTTTGGCGGGGAATTTTGTCCTGCAATGCAGTTGGCTGGATAGAGTCTCAACAGGCCAGGCTTGTGCATCCTGGCTGTTGGGGATGGTGACTGTCCCACAAGGGGCTGCAACTGCCACCCACCTGGAATCAGGTAAGTGGCCAGTCTTCCACATACATAGATATTCAGGCAGTGCACAAACCCCCAGTGTGACCATGTTTCACAGGGTCTTGCAACGGGTTAACTCCAAATTGTGATTTGCCATCATCATGGGCTGGTATATGTGTGTGTATATGTGTGTGTGTATGTGTGTGTGTGTGCATGTATCTCAATTGATTGCCCTGGATGATTACTGCACACTTTTGGTCTGGCAACTGAATATATATGCACCAAATGACTCAGTGAGAAAGCACACCATGTTTGAGGTGATATAAATGTTCCTGTACATGGAAGCTGTGACTAGGGATGGGGGAAGAAATTCGCTCCACATATATTTGTTGTTGTTGTTGTTAGAATTTATATACCACCCTATACCCACAGGTCTCAGGGCGGTTCACAGAACAAAATCAAAATATAAAACCACAAAATATATAATCAAAATAAAAATAACCCCCCCCCCCAAAAAAACCCCAATATTTTACAAGGGCATAGGATTTTAATGTGAACCTACCTAATATGAACTTTTTGAATCAATATGCAAAGTGAAATTTTAGAAATTTTAAAATTCACACTTTTCCGAATTTTGCAATGCAGGTCTCCAGCCAAATGATGTCAATAAAATGCCTATATAAGGGGACAGTATACTTAAAATGCATATATATTTATGAAAATAACATACATATATTGGGGGGGAAATGCTTGCAGAAATGTGTACATTAGGCAAAACTACAAATAAAATGTTCTGTTAAGTGAAATGCATATTGAAATTATGCTGGACCTTTCTGAGGACTTTTTTTAAAAATAAAAAACAACTGATGCAGAAATATGATGAAGCAAACAAGACTGGAAAAATAAAGAACCAAGAAAAACGGAAAACAACAGGTTTGACCATTCCTACCTGAGACAGCTCACTGCTGCACACAAGTCATCACTTAGCAGTCAACCCTCCTTATAATGAATATGCATGTGTGAATCCACCCTGTTCTACAGCACAGTCATTACAATCAATATTCATGGAGGGCTAGTTTGCTATTTCTCCACTTTCAATCATCTTGGAGAAAAGAGGAACAAGTCCAGTGCTCCTCCCTCCCCTTGTTCACTTCGAGTTATTCAAGCATCTAGCCACAGGCCCTGCAATCACTGCACAGCAATCTCCAAATAAAAAGGCATTTTTTGAATAATACTCTGTTTTGTAGCACACTTCTGTGATTAAAAACCTTTCCTGCTGAAGTGCATCTGCTTAACATGCTACCCCCTTTGGAGAAGAGACCACTATTTTGACTGTTTTCCCATCATGTTTGCAGTCTGTTCTATGCTCTGTGTCTTCTCAGTCTCTTGATTTTTTAATTCCTCCCCACTCTGCAGTAGTCCCATCTTCTCATGAGAGTCTGCTAATATTCAGAAGTTAGGGGTTACTTCCTTGTGTCTGACAACTGGCTGGTGGACACAGCAATGCAAAACAGGTCACACGTATACAATTTTAGGGAAATGGGAAGCTGCTCGAAAACAAAATATCCACAATGGTTTGCAGGGCTATGATGTTATGGAATAAGGGATGGTGTCTTCAGATCATGAAGGGAGAGCTGGCATCATTTGTGAGGTACTCCACTGCTTACCTTCTAAAATGATAAAATGCTGGAGTTCTAAAACCTCTGCAAAGCACACCCTCTGCTTTGGAAACCTCCAGTTCTCTAAAGTAGTCTTGCTGATTACAGTTCTTCAAAGCCAAAGTGGATAAAACATTAGAAGATCTTTGATATTGCTTTTAAAAAAACAATAGAAGTCATAAGGAATTATGCAGGGCAAGGGTGGAATTTGATTGGCACTGTGACACTGAAAAGGAGCAAACCATTTTCCCCATACTGTTTTTCTGATTAAAACAATACCACCAGCCAATGCACTATTTGCTCTATGGGGCAAAGTTTACAGGTACCACATTAGTTAGGCCAAAGTATCATAAATATAGGGACACGGGCAGCGCTGTGGGTTAAACCACAGAGCCTAGGACTCGCCGATCAGAAGGTTGGCGGTTCAAATCCCCGCGACGGGGTGAGCTCCCATTGCTCAGTCCCTTCTCCTGCCAACCTAGCAGTTTTAAAGCACATCAAAGTGCAAGTAGATAAATAGGTACCGCTCCAGCGGGAAGGTAAACGGCGTTTCCGTGCGCTGCTCTGTTTCGCCAGAAGCGGCTTATTCATGCTGGCCACATGACCCAGAAACTGTACGCCGGCTCCCTCGGCCAATAAAGCGAGATGAGTGCCGCAACCCCAGAGTTGGCCATGACTGGACCTAATGGTCAGGGGTCCCTTTACCTTTACCTATCCTAAATATATTTAAAATCACTGTCTTATTTATTACTTCTAAATAATAACTGGAGAGCCAGTGTGGTGTAGTGATTAAGAGCGGTAGACTCGTAATCTGGGGAACCGGGTTCGCATCTCTGCTCCTCCACATGCAGCTGCTGGGTGACCTTGGGCCAGTCACACTTCTCTGAAGTCTCTCAGCTGCACTCACCTCACAGAGTGTTTGTTGTGGGGGAGGAAGGGAAAAGACAATGTTAGCCGCTTTTAGACACCTTCGGGTAGTGATAAAGCGGGATATCAAATCCAAACTCTTCTAAATATGGTAGCTAAGGCTTGACATTGGAAGAGGTTCCAGCGAAACTTCAGTGAGTCCTGGCACTAACTTTTGAGTTTATCTGATTTTGCAAAATGTTCTGTGATTGCCTAATTGTATTTTTTCTTTTCTTTGAAGAGTGCTATAGAAATGAATTAATCGAATGGACAAAAATCCATAAGGAATTTGCACAGGCAGGATTGCAGAAGACTAATTACCATGGTTATGTGAAAACTTATCCAGAACTGAGAGATGGAGGTGCCATTAATATTAGCAAAGATAATTACTGTGAGTCAGTATCAAAATCTTTCTCACTGTTGAGTCTGTGTTTGGAAGGCTTCCACCTTATTCCTCAGAGAGATATGCTGAGCTCCACATGCCAGTTGAAAAACTGTTTATTAGACTGCAGGCATGTCATGTCTGTTCATTTCATTGCTATCGGATCTCAGGAACAACAGAAGCTGTCGGCAGCTAAGGTCAACCTTCAGTATTTTTCCCAGTTTTGTGGCAGGGAGATTTTCAGCTGCCTTTAACTCTGCTTCCATTGAGAGACAAGCACTGTACACTTTGCAAGCTGCATATGATGTCTCACTAGACCAATTATGTTGCTACAGGAAAAGTATATTTCTTTGTTGATCCTGAAATATTAAATTTTGTCATAATCACAATCTTGCTATAAGGCTGGGAATAGCTTTTAATCTCCAAGAAGCAATATTCAAAATTAGTTTCTAATCACACAACTTTGGTGTCTCTTGCCTTAATCTGAGCAATCTACCAGTGTGGTGTTTTAAATTAAATTTAGGTATTTAAAATTAGCAAGCAAACCATAGACAGGTGTATCAGAACTATTATTTTAGACAGAACACCTATCTGATATTCCCAAGTCCTCATCATTTTGTTCCTCTGATGCAGGGATGGGGAACCTCTGGAAGTTGGACTAAACATCCCATCATCCCTGACCACTGGCCATCTTGAAGGCCAAAAAACCCCCATACCTGCTCTAAGGCCAATGTTCTGACAGGATAGGTCTGAAAACTAATCAATCTCATGTTTTTTATTGTGCAGTAGAACTGTAAGTGAAAGCTGGACCATAAAGAAGGCTGATCGCTGAAGAATTGATGCTTTTGAATTATGGTGCTGGAGGGGACTCTTGAGAGTCCCATGGACTGCAAGAAGATCAAACCTATCCATTCTTAAGGAAATCAGCCCTGAGTGCTCACTGGAAGCTGAGGCTCCAGTATTCTAGCCACCTCAAGAGAAGAGAAGACTCCCTGGAAAGATTGAGGGCACAAGGAGAAGGGGATAACAGAGGACAAGATGGTTGGACAGTGTTCTTGAAGCTACCAACGTGAGTTTGACCAAACTGCGGGAGGCAGTGGAAGACAGGAGTGCCTGGAATGCTCTGATCCATGGGGTCACAAAGACTCGGACACAACTAAACAACAACAGAACTGTAAGAAGAACCCTCTGTATAGAATTCAGAGTCAATCTAGTTCATAACTCTATTTTTGTAGTATGTATGTAACCTACTGAGGGTTTTTTTTTAATGTGGAGTTGTTTATAAATTCTTAAACAAAATAAAAATAACCTGTGTCTTCTACATTGTCTAGCCAAGTTGGTTTCAGAAAATAAAGGCCAGGGCATGAAGAGAACAGTATGCCCCTACTGTCTGCATTCATTTGTGTGTGAAATCACAGTAGACTGAATTAGGCACTTCAAATAACAGAACTATTGCTGCCCCATAATATCATGCTGCCTATTTTCTCAGCTCTTTCTTCCCACTTCAGAATAAGACAACAGCCTATTATCTGATGCACTAGTGAGGAAATGCCATAGGTTGTATCCAATGTTCCACAAACAGATTTCTACTCTCCTCCCAATTCCCCAATATCTGCTCCAGAGAGTCCTTCAACCCTTCAGAGCCAATTTTGAGAGCATGTGGGTGGGGGGCTGCAGGGGAGAGGAAGGGAAAGTTCTGTCCCACAGGTGAAAGACACTTGCACTAGTGGAACAGAAATGTTGAATACAGCCCCATGTTTTGAATTACACCACACATTGCCAGGAAGATGTGACAAGTGTCTGCTCTATATGCCATGTAACATGTCATCCCACCTTAAGTGGTAGGATATTCTAGGTACAACCCAGCAAACCTTTGTCCAAAATACTTGTTTCATGGGGCTCCATATAGGTTTCTTTTAACATTTTCTGGTTTTAACCATAGCGGCCTTCAATACTTTAGCAGTAGAGAGGGAGGGTTGCTTAAGTCTTTCCCTTCTGATTTTCCATTCAAAATCACATAAAGGTAAAGTGACCTCTGACCATTAGGTCTAGTCGTGACCGACTCTGGGGTTGCGATGCTCATCTCACTTTATTGGCCGAGGGAGCTGGCATACAGCTTCCGGGTCATGTGGCCAGCATGACTAAGCTGCTTCTGGCGAACCAGCGCAGTGCAAGGAAACGCCGTTTACCTTCCTGCCGGAGCTTTGACATGTTTTTGAACTGCTAGCTTGACAGGAGCAGGGACCGAGCAACGGGAGCTCACCCCGTCGCGGGGATTCAAACCACCAACCTTCTGATCGGCAAGTCCTAGGCTCTGTAGTTTAACCCACAGTGCCACCCGCATCACCAAAATCACATACACATTCCCAAATTGCTTTTCGCTCCATATAGGAAGGGATACAAGCCCCTGGATCTTTCCCCCAGCTGTGAAAAGCAGCTAGAGATGGGACTTTGAACAGAAAAGAATCTAGAAGCAAAAGCCTTAAGTAGCCCCTCTCCAGTTCATTTGTCCAGTGGCGTAGCGTGGGTTGTCAGCACCCGGGGCAAGGCAAGTAATTTGCACCCCCTAACCCTAACCCCCAGATGTTGCGCCCGGTGCAGTCGGCCCCCCCTGCACCCCCCACGCTACGCCACTGCATTTGTCTATTGAAACTCACAGCTTTAGGGAGGGATTTCGGTTTAAAATGACTGCTTGTAATGTGTAGTATTTGCTCTAGTGCTGCAATCCTATACACACTTATTAAGGATGCAATGCTATTTTTACTTAGAAGGAATAAGCCCATTGAACTTGTTCTGAGTAAACACAATTAGGACTGAACAGTAAGGTACCCAGTGGGACTTTTTTGAGGGGAAAACTACATGCAGGCTTAGCACATAGCATGAAGCTACATGTTTTGTTTCACCTTAACTAATAGCACACACATAAGCATCTGATTTTCACTGTGATGGCAGCAAATGGGAGGGAGGCTTTTTCACCCCTCCAATGGGATCACAACAGAGACCCCACAGGCAATAGTACGTTCACAGCGAGAGACAAAACCATCTGTCTCTTTTGAGGATATGCTTGGTTGAGAGCAGCACCCCTCTTAACATCTGCAGGCAGTGATCATCCTGCAGGTGATCAATTGCCTATAAAGAGTCGTTCAGAAATGATTAAAATAGCATGGTGTGTGAAGCACAAGAGCTCTTCTTCTCCTGCTCCAGTGCTAGTTCCTTTTTTTTTTGGTATGTTGTTGCTACAGCAACTATGCACCAAGAAAAAAAAGATGACAGAAAGTTATTAAATTTTGTAGCAATTTAATTTTCTCTGGAGGGTTTTCTTTTTCCTTCCTAGGAGAGAATCCTACTCAACTAATCACGTTACAGATTGCAAATGGAAAATATGAGGCACAAATTCCCTCCACTCCTTTCCCCTTCTTCCCTTTAGAATCCAGTTAGACCAGATGAGCCTTGTTCAGAATCCTCCTGCCAACACCACTTCCATTCTCAGTGTGCAAAAGCCATACAAGAAGGCCAGAAAGGATCCATTCTGCCAATTTCCAACCATGTTAAGGGTGTCCATTGAGGGTGTGTTTCCTGAGAGCTCCCATGCTCAGCAACTGACATTACCTCTGCCCCCCACTGCTACTGAATACTTGGAATTGTCCATGTTGGAAGAGCCACATTTTAGATGACTACACACACACACACACACACACACACACACACACACACTTTTCCCCCCTCCACACGAGTTCAAAGCAGCTTACAAATATAAAATCAAAAATTAAAAGAATGATCCAATTGTTTAATCTCAAATTATCAAGAACACAAAAGAGCAGCACTCACAGACCACTAGATGAAACAGCAACATAATAAAGATTAAGTTTTAAAAGGAATGTTTTCAACTGCTGGTGGAAGACAAATGAAGAGGAAGCTCACCTAATGTCTTGGGGGGGCAGTTCCAAATACAAGGGAGTCACTGCAGAAAAAGCCCTGTTGAGTTTGCCACTGACTTCTGCTTCAGAAGGCAATGGGCACACACAAGAGCAGTATAAGAGTTTATCTTAAAGGATGGGCAGAATTGTTGGGAGATGGTATTGGCTAGATGGTCCTGGAGGTTGAGAGGGAGGAAGGGAGCAATTAGGAGTAGAAGATAGCTACATGCTCCCCCCCCCCAAGGCTTAGTATGATACAGGCATACCAGACTTAATGAAGGTTGTAAAAAAATCCAGAAAATATAATTGGACTTCTAGGATGCACAGACAGCCTGATTTGGTAAGGATTTGTATGTGTGTGTTTGCAAACAAGTGCATCTGACTATGTTAAGTGGATACGGCATTGTCCATAAAGCTGGAAGTCTTCAGCTTCAAGTCCCTGAATTGCTATGGACTTTTTTGCTTTGATAAAATCATTATCTCTCAGTCTTTCTTCAACATCTGCAAAATGGGGCTATTGCATTACCTACATTATAGGGTTGTTCTGGGATAAATTACAATGTGTACTGAAAAGTGCTATATCATTATCAGCACTGCGAAAGAAAATATTCCTTTGTAAGAGGAAATTTTAAACTACTAGTTAGAAAGAGGAAGGCAAAGTGCTGAAGTTTTCAGTGCTAAAGCTCTTGATAAAATGTCACAGCAACTTTAAAAAGAAAGGCAGAAATGTGAGGAAAACAAAACTGGATTAAATAACTAAATACTGAACCTTTCCGCCTTCATGAGAGAAAGAAAAAATGGAAGCATATAACAATAACAGAATTACTGTTTTGTTCTTTCATATCCTTGAAAATATTGGCAGAGGAAAAGCTCACCTACGCAAAATGTAGGATAACAGAAAGAAATCTGTGGAGTCAGGACTGCCTCTAGGGTTGCTCTTTGTGAGATTAACAACCCTTTCTTGAAACTACAGAGAGCTTTGTTGCATCATAACAAATGTATGGTTGCGTAAGTTTTCATGAGCTACAGCCCACTTCTTCAAATTTATTAGACACAATTTATTAGACATTAAGAACCTACAAGACATTTTGACATTTTTGCTACAACAGACTAACACAGCCACCACACCCCTGTCCCAGAAGCCAGTTATGGTTTACCAGTTTATGTACACAACGTGAAACATAAATGCACACTTAACATTGTGTGTGTGTGTGTGTGTGTGTGTGTGTGTGTGTGATCATCTGCAAATGGTTTGCATACATTTTCCTATACAGAAATCTTTTGCTACATAATCTTTAGACTCAGAGAGTTCAATGTACAGTAGTGGGCTTTTCAAACATTTTGCCCTTAAAACAACTTTATGTAACATTTCTAAATTCGAATCTTGACATTGTCACTGATATTTACTGCAGAAATTTCTGAAACACAAGTCACTCAAGTCGAAACACCCAACCTCTGTAGAGTCTTAACTTTTAGGCTACAACACTATACCCTATTAGGTAAAGGTAAAGGGACCCCTGACCATTAGGTCCAGTCGTGACTGACTCTGGGGTTGCGGAGCTCATCTCGCTTTATTGGCCGAGGGAGCCGGCGTACAGGTTCCAGGTCATGTGGCCAGCATGACTAAGCTGCTTCTGACGAACCAGAGCAGCACACGGAAACACTGTTTACCTTCCCGCCAGAGCAGTACCTATTTATCTACTTGCACTCTGATGTGCTTTTGAACTGCTAGGTTGGCAGGAGCAGGGACCGAGCAACAGGAGCTTACCCTGTAACGGGGATTCGAACTGCTGACCTTCTGATCAGCAGGCCCTAGGCTCTGTGGTTTAACCCACAGCGCCACCTATGTCCCTTTTACCAGTGCCTTTTACCAGTCCCTTTTACCGCGTCCCTTTTAACAATGCCCTATTACCAGGGAGCAAACCCTACTTAACTTCTGAACATACGTGTGTGTGTGTGCTATTTGCAATTGCACAGATTAATTTCGACAGTGCTCTAGTCACCGTCTCCAGGTTAACAATAGCCACGTGCGAATGTAAAACTTTCTAACTTGTTGTAGCAAACCTGGTTTTGTTTTGATGGTAAAATAAACCTTTGGTGGATTCTGAACTGTTGCCTCTAAGAACCTGCAACAAAAGCCAGCAGCTGTGGAAGGGTGAGCATTCTACAATCTGGCTGTAGACCTCAGGATGCCCTCTCAAACTCTTGGAAGGCCTCTCTCTTTTGTCTAACAGTAAATCACTGCAATACACTCCCTCGGTTCCCCTCATTACTAGGCATCTCGGGGCGAAAGAGAGAGAGAAAGAGAGTGGGACGAAGGGAGCCTGGGAAACTGTGACTTCACTGTTTTTATCCTACAAAGCTCTATTGTTCAGGGGCTTCAGCAATTCATTTTAGTAGGCCACAGTGTACCCTTTGCTCACTCCAGCCAATGGGGCGCACACAAAACGAAAGGAAGCTACATGCAGGGGTCTTCTGTTAAAGTGACAGCAATTGAAAAATGAAAAGGGGGCTGAATGGAAGACGTGCTATTGAGTAAGAATTTTGCACTCTCATTAGACCTGAATTAAACTGGTGAAAGGGGCCTTCCCATGGCAAAACCCAGAAGCTTCAGTCACTCTATTCACAACTTCATTGTGAATTCAAGCACGATAATGTCATTTCCTGAAACACAAAAATGCAAACTCCCCCCCACCCGCCCAGTAAAACATGCCTGTTTTCTTAAGAAGACCTTTGCTTTAACACCCTCCACACAGAGTTCATAGAGAATCAAAATGGGTAAAGTTTTGCCACTTTCTTTTTCCAGTATTGCTAGTGCATCTCTGCTGCATTTGGCATCAGCAGAAACAGGGATACTGCGAGACACCTGCTGCTATGGCTAACTCCAGCTGGTTTTGCTCCATCTCTCTCTCTAGCAGCCTACAAATTACAAAGCCAAACTGGGGCTCTTCCTTGCAAGCTCCACTCAGTTCCCTGTCAGGCTCCAATGCTCCCAAACCATAGACATACCTGAGCCTTTTCACTCCTCAAAAGTCCTTGCAAGGGAGACAGGTTCGGAGGTCTCCTAAATATATCCCTGCTTTGAAGTGGATTGTCACAAATGATAAAGTTTCTAGCTATTGTTTCAGGTGAGTGGAAGATGGGCAAGAGCAGAATCAGGCAGCAAGGGCAGATGACCAACTCACTAAGTCATTTACCTGTGCATTAGGTACAGCTGTTTATGCACTTGAGCAAATGCACACAATTCGGGTGTTTCTACACACCCATAGGCATCTCTCCATCTAGGCAATTTAAGAGACATTATCACAGTTCAAAGACACATTCCAGCCAGGCCAAAGCAATTGAGGAGGCCATAGAACAGGGCCAGTGAAGCAGGGTGGCCTCGGAGAATCCTGAGAGCCAGACAGAGAGGCTTTGAAAGCTGCATTCTGCCTCCAGGCCTGAGATTCCCCACCCCTACTGAAATTCTAAATTAGGGTTACCATATTTCAAAAAGCGAAAATCCGGACTCACACACACAAAAATGCTGTTTTTAAGGAAAATTGGCAAAAACAACACTGCCATGCAACACATGGGTTGCCATGCGTCCAGATTTCCCTTGATATTTTGCCGATTTCCTCTCAGAAACTGCTTCCGACTGCAGTATTCCAGGTATGTCTGAGAAATTCCGAACATATGGCAACCCTATCTAAATTAACTCACGCCCCATCTCCACTATACATTAAAAGTACATGGCTGCCTCCAAAGAATTTTGGGAACCATAGTATGTTAAGGGTGCTGAGAGGGTGTTCTCAGCACCCTTGACATACTATGTTGTTGTTGTTGTTTAGTCGTTTAGTTGTGTCCGACTCTTCGTGACTCCATGGACCAGAGCACGCCAGGCACTCCTGTCTTCCACTGCCTCCCGAAGTTTGGTCAAACTCATGCTGGGAGCTTTGAGAACACTGTCCAACCATCTTGTCCTCTGTCGTCCCCTTCTCCTTGTGCCCTCCATCTTTCCCAACATCAGGGTCTTTTCCAGGGAGTCTTCTCTTCTCATGAGGTGGCCAAAGTATTGGAGCCCAAGCTTCATGATCTGTCCTTCCAGTGAGCACTCAGGGCTGATTTCCTTAAGAATGGATAGGTTTGGTCTTCTTGCAGTCCATGGGACTCTCAAGAGTCTCCTCCAGCACCATAATTAAAAGGTATCAATTCTTCGGCGATCAGCCTTTTTTATGGTCCAGTTCTCACTTCCCAAAATTCCTATTTTGGGAATACTATACTTCCCAAAATTCCTATTCCTATACTATACTATATTATACTATACTATACTATACTATACTATACTATACTATACTATACTATACTATACTTCCCAAAATTCCTATTCCCCACAGACAGCTACAATTCTCAGTTCCCTAGGAAGATGAATTGATTGTTAAACCACTCTGAAAATTGTACCTCCGTGGCATGAGAGGCCTTCTTGCATCCCTACTTTACAGCAGGGTTAGAATTACTTTCTTAGACTATGCACAATGTTTGAGGTGCAATAGCAAAAAACAAACAAGATACCTGCAGTATTGAGAGACAGTTACAGAATTTATTAAAGAAGTATTAGGAGATGAATTAACGAGGAATCCAATTGTGTCATCATTAAATTATTTAAAGTATAGGATTGAACAGTGCAATCTGAAATTTGTCACATTTTTTAAATGAGCTACAAGCAGCCAAATGGAAATAGAATGAAGTACCCACAATTGATGACTGTTGAATTGAAAAAGGTTTGGCCTGGCAGATCACAGAAATGTTAAGCTAACTAATTTTGTTAGAGTCTGAACAGCATAAAGATAAATTTATTGAAAATTTGATAGCCTGTTCTCCATACTGTACAGTCGTACCTTGGATCCTGAACGCCTTGGTACTTGAACGTTTTGGCTCCCGAATGCCGCAAACCCGGAAGTGAGTGTTTTGGTGAACATTCTTTGGAACCCGAACATCCGACGGGGCTTCCACAGTTTCCGATTGGCTGCAGGAGCTTCCTGCAGCCAATCAGAAGCTGTGTTTTGGTTTCTGAATGTTTTAGAAGTCAAACGGACTTCTGGAAAGGATTCCATTCGACTTCCAAGGTACGACTGTACTAGTATAATGAATCTGTGTATCCTTTTTCTTGTATTACTATATTCTATGATGTCTGACATTAATGCTTCCAGACCTCAGTAACTTCAAATTTCTGATGTGGTTCTAGAATGGTTAAACAGGCTTCATATAAGAGATCTTTCCCAGTCCAACTGAACTTTCTAGATGCAAGTACTTGCTCCACCACTGAGCTATGGCCAGTAATAATAATATACAGTGGTACCTAGGGTTAAGTACTCAATTCGTTCCAGAGGTCCGTACTTAACCTGAAACTGTTCTTAACCTGAAGCACCACTTTAGCTAATGGGGCCTCCTGCTGCCGTTGCGCCGCTGGAGCATGATTTCTGTTCTTATCCTGAAGCAAAGTTCTTAATCTGAAGCACTATTTCTGGGTTAGCGGAGTCTGTAACCTGAAGCGTATGTAACCTGAAGCGTATGTAACCCAAGGTACCACTGTACAGCCAAAACAACTACTCCCAGTGGTAGACTACATTTTGGGGGCCTTGGAGTTTGAACTGTTATGGGGGCCCCTTCACAACCAGCAATAAGTTCTGGGTAGACACTGTTCTCCTCTTCAGTGGGGTTGACAGATCACCATAATTTTTTGGTGGGTTTCTGATATTTGCCATGGAACAACTCCATTGAAGAAGCTAACAGTGGTTACCCGGACTTCGTTGCTGGTTGTGAAGAGTCCTCCCTAACAGTTCAAGCTTCAGGGCCCCCCAAATGTATGTCCACCACTGTATGTGCTTGAGGGTAGAGTTCCAGAGATTTTGTGGTGGGTCAGTTGCTGAGACGCAAGGCATCTAGATCCTTAAAAGAGTATGGACACAAGCCCATTTCATCTCACAACACATGGCAGCTTCCAAATGCACATTCCACTGGCTTCCACCTACTAACATCCATCAGCTTCCACCAGATCCATTGTCCATCAGCCAGATTACAGTCATGGATATCTGCTACCTTCAGTCTGCAAATTGGCTGACCACCATCCTATGCACATTCCAGCAGCTTTCATTACCAAACTTGCCTCCAGTGCATGAGACACATCACCCTGCCGCATGATCACCTGCTTAAATGCGCCAGATCACATTACGGCATCCCTGTACTCTGCCTGAGAAAGATAGACAGAATGGGTATTTCAATGTGGCTCATAATAGGCTTATCAAGGAAGGCAGGAGTAGCTCTGTCTTTGCCATCTGGATAACAGTCAGCACACCTACGGAGAAGAGGTTCCCATGGTTTAAGCGTTCTTGGAAATCCTTGACTAGGAAGAAGACCTAGTGATGATGATCAGCACATCCATTGTCCATGGTGTTCTTTTAGGGAAGAGCAAAAGGGGAATAGAAAGAAGACCTAGCAAGGAGAAAGGAAGCTGTCCTCACATTGCCTAATAAGCCTTGTTGTGGTTCTTTTCATTGCTGGCTTCAGATAACTCTGGAAGGCACACACAAACACACATGGTGACTGGGACAGCTCATCTGCTGCCACCCTCCAGCATTACCCAACCATATCCACTGGCTTCCATCCTGCAATATCATCCTCTAGCTTCTGCCTGCCAACTTCCACTGGCTTCTGCTCACTAATATCCACTGGTTTCCTTCCATCTACCACATTCCCTCAGCATCTGGAGGCTCACCTCTGCCAGTTTCTGAAAGCACACATACACCAACATTCACCTTGACTACGTCTGTTGCCTCCCATATATTAACACAAACACACCTCAGAACATTCAGCAGCAACCAACCACTCCGTCAGCCGCTCTCCTATCCATTGACATATGTGTTCCAACCTTAATCCATGAATATTCAGTGAGCTTCCATCAGCACAGTTCGAAAGGCAAACTTCCACTAGCTTAAATCCACAAATATCAGCCAGCTTCAACCTTGTGACATCTTTCGACTTCCAAATGCACACTCCATCAGCTTCTGTCCACTAACATCCACCAGCTTCTCCCAAATCTATCACCCAATATCAGTCAGATTCCAGCTGTGCATTTCTACTAGTTTCAGCCTGAAATTCACCACTCCTATATGCAATTCCACTGGCTTTCGCTAGTGAACTTTCACCTCCCCTGCCATGAGCCACATGCCACTTCCAGATGATTGCCTGCTACAATCTGACAATTTGTCTCTTCCAAGTGGTGTCACCCCCACACATAGCTGTCAACGTTTCCCTTTTTTTAAGGGAAATTCCCTTATTCCGAATAGGATTCCTTGCAAGAAAAGGGAAAAGTTGACAGCTATGCCCCCACAATCTGCCTGCAAAAGAAAGGTGGAACAGGCACATTAAAAATAATGCAGGGGCAGCTGTGTTTCTACCTACCAGATAATGACTTACATGTTCTTAGGAATTCCCACTTTGCCCAACAATGGAAGAAGCTGTTGCTGTCAGAACTCTTCCTCCTTTGTATTCCAAAATGGTACTAGACTATTTTCTATGCTTGGTAACCTAAACACTGTCCCATTGCCTCAAACATTTACTTGACTGCTGGTTTCTGCTGATGATCAGCATACGATGCCGATCCTGGCCCAACTGCACTAGTAACCGTTTCTGGGCCCAATTCAAAGTGCTGGTGCTAACCTATAAAGCCACACACAGCTCAGGACCTCAATACCTTAAGGACTGCCTCTCCCCATACGAACCAACACTTGTCATCCGAAGGCCTTCTCTATGGCCCTGCTCCTTGAGAGGTTTGGAGAGCAACAAGAGAACTGGCCTTTTCTATGGTTGTTCCCCATTTGTAGAATGCTCTCCCCTGAGAGGCTCACCTGGTGTCATCATTATATGACTTTAGGTGCCAGGTGAAAATATTCCTCTTTAACCAGGCCTTTGGTAATTAAACAATCAATAGCCTTTTAAAAGTGGGCAGACTGTTACTGTAATTTTTTTTCTGTGATCTTTTGTATTGTTCTTTATTATCATGCTATGTAAGTTAAATTTTTAATGTTGTACACCACCTTGGGAACTTCAGAAAAAGGGCGCTATATAAATTGAATAAATAAATAACAATGCAAGAAAGCCTGTAATTTGATTTTATGTGTTTATTTCCCCCAGTCCCAATCTCTCCTTGGCCCTTTCTTTTGTAATGGATTTCCTATCAGATTGCTCTAATCATGGCTTTCATTGTGGACTGCCCTAAAACCTGGCTGAGATCTCATCCATGGCAAAACTATGTTAATAAACCGTATAATATCCAGGTTGCCTGTCTCCACAGGAAATCATCCTTTATTAAAATGTTCCACTGGAAACTAATATAAACTTCTACTGAACTATTCTTACATTAAATCCACAGCGGATGATTTAATACTAGCCGGTGCCACTGAGCTGTGAATTCTCTTGCCTCCCTTGTCCCACTTCAGTTCCTTATTCCATACAAAAAATGTATTATGTATAACTTAGTTTGCCATTAAATTACTGTATTTGGTGTCAGAACACACCTGGAGGGCACATGCAGCCCCTGGAATGAAACAAACCTCTCTGGGTGTCTTCCTGATGCGGCGCAGCCCAGGATGTCCATAAATCTTCAGTCCCAGCACACACCAGCGACACATATCAGAAGACTATGTGCACGCTCATTCAGCAGAGTATAGCAGAAACAATCGTGGAACGTGAGTGTAGCATTCTAAGTATTTATTAAGCAATATATATAGGACCAAACAATAATGGCGACCCCTCAGTTCTTCTCCAAGAGAGCGAGAGAGTAAAGAAAAGTACAAAAGTACAGTACAGCGGAAGAGAGATAAGACTGACTTCCATTCTCACACTTTCCAAGCCTAGAAAGTAAACACTGACATGTGATGTAACAATCACACATCCAGCAACGGAGGAGTGAAATGCTAACATCTGGTATATTTAAAATAATAATTAAGTGAGTCAATAATTACAAAAAGAATTATTATTTTTGTTAGCAATGGAGCTACAAGCTGAACTCTAAGGAACCTAGCAGCTCTTTCATTTTGCCAGTTTATGAGGAACTGGCAAAAATCAATAAAAACAGAAGAAACCATAAACAATATAGGGGGGGGATTATGAAAATGATAATGGGTTGTATTTAACCAAGTTCTACTCAAAGCAGAACCACTGAAATTAATGGACCTAAGTCTGTCATGTCTATTCACTTCTGTGGGTCAAGCCACTGCTTGTGCTTTGTTGGTATGGATTGTGCACCAATCCAGGTTTAAGCTTTAAAGAGCGGGTTTTCACAGGGAAAGCTCCAGAGCAAAAAAGGGTGCTTGGACACAGAGCTTTAAATCGCAAACCATGCCTGAAAGGTTAAGACAAAATGTAAGTGTGGATAATGTTGTGGAGTTTTTAAAAGATCAATTTTCCTGTCAGACTGGGAATATCCCCTCACTCAACCAAGTTGAGGATACTCCACCATTCTTCAGCAGAGTTTCTTTTCTTTCAGCAAAGTAAGTGGCTCACGTATATATCAAGCAAAGCTTTAATGATAAAGAAAATGGAAACACAATAACATACTGCCTGAGAGAAACTAAAACAACATCGTGAGGCAAGAATGACAGTTGGCCTCTCTAACTGAACTTAAGTGAACACCTGAGGGGAGGGGCTGATTCTGGAGCACAATGCAAAAGCCCCACCCACCAGATGCCAGACATTCTGCTATTCAAATTAGGCCCCAGTGTTTTTCCAACAGATAAGCCCTAACGTGTTCCATTAGTATGAGTTCCACTTGTACAAGGGAACTTCCTCCTCTCTCCTCTCTCCTCTCTCCTCTCTCCTCTCTCCTCTCTCTGCATGGTGGGAACCAATTATAAGTCAAAAGAAACAGTTGAGAAGAGAGTCAGGTGATCAGAACCCAAGAAGAAGCTAGACCCAGTAAATGTTATTGTAGCCCAAATCAACTCTCAGCCTAGGTGGGTGGAATCACTCTGGTATTTGGGAGCCATCTACTGTCTAGGAGAAATACTCCAAACTATAGCTCTGGTGGCTTGCCACAACAGTCAGCTGTGCATAGAGATATCAGTTTCCACTTCTAGCTTCTCACAAAGGGATATAAGCGTCATTCTGGAACATGTCCCAATTCTTTTGGTAAAACAGGGGGGTTCTTGGCTGACAAATCATTGTGAAAGAGTTCCCTGAGGATAAGAAGCATGAAAATGAATAGTCTAGGTCAGGGGGGTTCAATGCGGCACCCTCCAGACGTTGTTGGACTACAGCTCCCATCAGCCTCAGCCAGTGTTTTTTTCTGGGGGGATACAGGGGTATGCATACCCATAACAATTTGTGAATCTTTGTACTTTTGTTCATTTACTGTATTTATTTTCCCCGATTTAACTATAAAATGGTGATTTTCCTGAGTGAAAATGAGAGTACCCCTAAACATTTTTTGGGGCGGAGTACTGGCCTTAGCCAGTATGGCCAATGGTTGAGGGTTATGGGAGTTGTGGCCCAACACTATCCGGAGGGCACCTGGTTGACTATCCTAGTCTAGGTGATTGACATAAAATATACATCAGTAGAGAATCAGGCCGGCACATCTCTGATGTTTGAAATTAAAGCATTGCCCTTAGTAATAATAGAAAGCCTTAATTATTGTAAATTAGTTGTGGCTGTACTACTGTTGTCTGCCTTGAGCTTCGTAGTTGGGGGTAAGCTGGAAGAACTGAAATGGCCGAATTTTTCATTAATGTTTCATGCTGTGGATTAGAATGTGATTAGATTTCTCTCCAAACTAGAGACACTGCCAGTATTGAGTTGCACCCAGGGGTTCTTGGCTTCAGCATTTAATTTGCCAGGCATCGCTCTGTTGAATTCCCCCCTCCCATTCAGTCAGATGTGAAATAGTATGCCATAATCACAATTCCATCTTGAGCCATAGACAGTCTTTTGCAAATGAAGAATGCAAGACTGGGTATAGATTATTCACTACACTGCCAAACTGAAGCAAGTCTTGCTTTGAGAGCAAACTTGCTTGCATTCCCCTAAACACCTTATTTGCTTTCTAAAACTTAAGTGTCTACCCATTCTTTTATTCTTTTGGAATGAAGCAGGGGCCTGCAAAATAAACGTTTTCATTTTGTAATTCATTTAATTTTGCTTCTTAAAGACTTCGTTCATTTTGTTATTAATTCATATCACATTAGTTTTCATTCATATTTTTACTTGTTTGGGTTTTTTTGCTGCCCCTGCTAACAGTGACATCAAGATTTTAGGAGGCAACAGTTGATTTTCCTGTCATGACCAGGATATTGCATCATTCTCGGACATTCTACAGAAAAAAATGGTGGTCCTTACGGGTACCCATCATTATTTTCCCAGAAAGCCTCAGAAGTATATGCCATGTGGGAAATTCGGGGGGAGGGAAACATGACTGGGGCCTCTTAAAAGAGTTAAACCCCAGCAGCCCTAAAGGACTGACAAAAGAGATAATGAAAACCAGCATCTGTACACATTTGTTATCCATGGCATTCTTTTATAATAATGGAAATTGAACCAAATTGGGTCCATTCACTTCCATGTATAATTCAAACCTGGTGGAGGTGTCAAGTATTGAACCCTGGGGCATGCTGCGTGCAAAGGAAGTGCTCTATCACTGAACTATGACCCTCCCTTTACATTTGTCATTGCTGAAGTTCAGTTTCTATCCACTCAGCCCCACAACAGATCATTTTAAATTTTTAGTCTATACCTGGTACAGCAACAAAAGCCCTTTGTAAACATTCAGTGTGCTTCTAGCTATTCATACCTGAAGGAGTATACCTGAAGGAGCGTCTCCACCCCCATCATTCTGCCCAGACACTGAGATCCAGCGCCAAGGGCCTTCTGGCAGTTCAGTTCCCTCCCTGCAAGAAGCAAAGTTACAGGGAACCAGGCAGAGGGCTTCTTGGTAGTGGCACCCACCCTGTGAACGCCCTCTCATCAGATGTCAAAGACAAACAACTGATGTTTAGAAGACATTTGAAGGCAACCCTGCTTAGGGAAGTTTATAATGACTGATGTTTTAATGTATTTTTAATTTCTTGTTGGAAGCCGCTCAGAGTGGCTGGGAAAACCCAGCCAGATGGGCGGGGTATAAGTAATGTTGTTGCTGTTGTTGTTCATGGAGGAGGGCTCTCTATCCCCGATGGCAAGTGCTGCCTGCTCCATACACCTCACGACTGGACTTCAGCATGTGCATTTATTTCCATGCAAAAGGTTCAGCCAGTGTGGTGTAGTGGTTAAGAGCGGTGGTCTAGTAATCTGGTGAACCGCGTTTGCTTCCCCGTTCCTCCACATGCAGCTGCTGGGTGACCTTGGGATAGTCACACTTCTCTGAAGTCTCTCAGCCCCACTCACCTCACAGAGTGTTTGTTGTGGGGGCGGAAGGGAAAGGAGATTATTAACCGCTTTGAGACTCCTTAGGGTAGTGATAAAGTGGGATATCAAATCCAAACTCCTCCTCCTCCTCCTCCTCTTCTTCTTCTTAAGCCCCCTAGTTTCTCCAGGTAGGGCTGGGAAAGATTCCTGTGCGAAACCTTTTGAGTGCTGTCACCTGGCAGTGTACATAATACTGAACAGGGTGGACCAGTGGTCTGACTTGGTATAAGGCAACTTCTTATTATCATCTAATATCCATACATACAATGAAGCATGTATGTATGGAACATGTAAGCATGGAGTACCACTCAGGCACAGAGACAGAGAAAGGTGATGCACCGCCATCTCTCGCTTCCAGCACTGAAAGGAAGAGGTGGAGATGTGTGGGCTTGTCTGTTCACCTGAATGGTGCTTCAAGCTCTGAACACCAGTCAGACACAGAGACAGGAGCATCCACACTTCCCCTCCAGCTCTGAAATGCAGTGGGGTGGCTGCTTGCTTTTTTGTACAGGAACCCCATCTCATCTCCACAATTTCCCCCTAACCTTGTGCTACATTTCAGAGGTACTGCACAGAGCCAATAACCTGCCTCTTAGGGGAACGGGGTTATGGGGGAAGGAGATAGATATTTTGTTGGCCAGAAAGACAGCTGAAAATGGTTGGCCTTTGGTGTAGACCCATGAATTCATAGGCATGTTTTGCACAAGCTGCTCGCTCACTGTGATCTGAAGCACTTTGGAACTTGCTGGCTAACCCTCAGGCCATGTTGTCCTGATATTACTTGTGTACCTGACAAATCATTGGTGCCTCTCCAGATTCTTTAGGCTCCCTTTGGCAGCTCCCTCTTGTCATTTATTTAAGCCGAGGGAAGTGAGCTGACACACGGCTTTGGCTTGGAAAGATTACATTATCCAAGTGTTGTCCTTGGCTGAGAGTCGCATTCACGATTTCCTGATAAAATAGTCAGCAATCATGATGCCAGGCCAGTGTTTTGGAATGCCTGGAGCCTAGATAAAAGACTAACAACTAAAACAGTGAAGTCAGAGCCCTTGAAAAGGAAGAGCAGATGGACCAGCTCCCCAGGGAATAAATCTCTCAGGATCCAGGGGCATCTGTGGAAACTGTTTCTTCTTGTGCTTACCCAACAGATCAATGGAGAAGAAAAGCAGGATATGTCTGATGGATAATCATAAGGAAGGGACTTGGCTCTCCTAGAAGTGCCACATCCAGAAGTGCCCCATCTAAATCAATGGCCAACAGACACCTTCCTTCTTTGCAACAGCTAGTTGCCTTCTCCCCTCCCTCCTGTTTTTAGTGTTGTACTATAATGTTTTAGACAGCATCTTTAAAAGCAGAGACATCACCTTGCCAACAAAGGTCCATATAGTAAAAGCTATGGTTTTCCCAGTAGTGATGTATGGAAGTGAGAGCTGGATCATAAAGAAGGCTGATCGCCGAAGAATTGATGCTTTTGAATTCTGGTGCTGGAGGAGACTCTTGAGAGTCCCATGGACTGCAAGAAGATCAAACCTCTCCATTCTGAAGGAAATCAGCCCTGAGTGCTCACTGGAAGGGCAGATCGTGAAGCTGAGGCTCCAATACTTTGGCCACCTCATGAGAAGGGAAGACTCCCTGGAAAAGACTCTGATGTTGGGAAAGATGGAGGGCACAAGGAGAAGGGGATGACAGAGGACGAGATGGTTGGACAGTGTTCTCCCAGCTCCCAGCATGAGTTTGACCAAACTGCGGGAGGCAGTGGAAAACAGGAGTGCCTGGCGTGCTCTGGTCCATGGGTCACGAAGAGTCGGACACGACTAAACAACTAAACAACAACAACGTAATGTTTTGATTCTGCTATGATTATGATCAGCCGCCTTGAGCTCTGTCAAGGAAAGGTGGTGTGTAAATGGCTTGAATAAATAAATAATGGCAAATTGGAGCCTGAAATGAATCAGCTGATTTTCAAGGAGCTAGTGGGCGAAGATTTATGGCGTTGGGCCTTTTCAACTCATCCAACTTGGTGTAGTCCTTTTAGTAGTTGTTGTCTCATTGCAGTAATGACATGAGCCAGTGTGGTGTTGTGGTCGGAGTGTTTGAATAGGACCTGGGAGCCCAGGGTTCAAATCCTCACTCACCCATTAAACTCACTGGGTGATCATTGGGCCAGCCACTATCTCGTAGCCTGATCTACCTCACAAGGCTTTGTGAGGAGAAAATAGAGAGTGGGAGATGTGTGTATGCCGCCTTGAGCTCCTTGGAGGAAAAGTGGGATATAAATATCAGAGATTAATAAACAGATAGGCAAATAAATAATGCAAGTGGGCCTGAAGTATGAGGCAAACCCAAATACGCTGAGATTGTTAGCCAACTTGAGTTTAACATATCTCAAAAATTAAGCTGGACAAATTTAGGTTACTTTTTATATTAACGCATCTTTAATCAGCTCTGGATTGCAAGAAAACATAGCTGTATGAATCGACACAAAGCCAACTAGCAAACAGCAATGATGTGACAACTTTCCCACTGTGCTGAGTCACAGGTAAATCAGGTTCTCAGAACCATAAAATAAAATAAACAAAACAAAACCCTCTCAGCGTTATTCTAAGCCATTTTTAATGATGCTCTGTATCTCATAGTTAGGATCCCCACAGAGAGTGCCTGTCTTGCTTTCCACTGCACTTCTTCACCAGAGGGAACAGCAGTTGGCCCTCTGAACATGCTGTCAGGTTGTATCATGTGTATAAGACTATCACATTTGAAGTACATAATGCAATAAGAGGCTATTATGAAGCACCTAACAAGATCCATAATATGAAAAGTATGTTTATAACCCAGCTGTATTGTCTTCACTTAATATCCTACAGCTAGCATAATATCAGGAGAAAACTAAAAGAAAAAAGGACGGCCTCTACTCGGTGTTACAGCAAAGCACAGCAATATATATGCATCACATTAAAAAAAATATTATTCAAAGGCTGCTGGGAAACACTTCTTTTGGTTGGCGTCAAGTGGAGCCTTGCTGTTGTGTTTATGATGTTAGAAACAATTCCTTTAGGAGAAATTGGGCTCAACAGAATTTGTTAAAAATGATCATATTCAAAATTGTGGAAACTGTTATTAAAGGAGAAGACCATAGGATAAGATCCGGTGTCTTACTACCAGAGATTGTTGTCAGAGATTCTCAGGTTTATCCCTCACAGAACTACTCCAATGTGATTTTTTAAATCAAAAGAATGAGAATTAAAGACCCTGGAGCACCTGGAAAAAACCTTTTAGTTCACCCAGGCTTTTGGCCCTTAATTTGAAGGGTACCTAGGTATTTTAGGCCTCTTTTTCTGCTTGTCGTTTCAGTGGGGTGGCTTGAGTTGGATCTTCCATTTTATATATTGCTATAGGTTTTGAGTGCCTGGATTTGTGGGTGCAATGCACCCTTCTGCCTACATTTAGCAAATGTTAGAATATAAGCAATACTTGGAGTAGTAAGAGAATGTGCCAGACATTGAATTTAGCAGTGTAAAAATACAGGCTAAACTTGTTTTTTTCCTGACCAGGGAATTACCTGGAAATAAGCCATTACTGTATTAAACAAAGACAGAGTCATGACCCATCAAGATTGGAAGGGACCCAAGCAGGGGCGCCGACTTATAAAAAATATTGGGGGGGCCCAAGACCTCCAAACCGCTGCTGCTGGGGGAACGAAAGGGGCGAGCCCCGGGCTGCCCCGACCTTAAGTGAACCTGTGAGGTTGGCTGCCGCCGTGGGCGGTGAATATTAATGATGTATCATTTTTGTGCTTCATGCTGTGGCCACAGACATGTGATCTGATGGTGAATTTGGGGTGACCCAATGCAAAAAATCCTGAGAATCCCTGTGGATCCATGCTTTGTAACCACGTTTTTGCACCACTGCAGCCCCAGGCAACAGTGGGTGTGTGATTTTTGGGGGGCAGGCTGTAGCCATGGACATGCTATGTGCTCTGATGGTGAATTTGGGGTGACCCAATGCAAAGATCCTGAGAATCCCTGTGGATCCATGTTTTGTAACCACGTTTTTGCACCATTGCAGCCCCAGGCAACAGTGGGTGTGTGATTTTGGGGGGGGCAGGCTGTAGCCATGGACATGCTATGTGATCTGATGGTGAATTTGGGGTGACCCAATGCAAAGATCCTGAGGATCCCTGTGGATCCATGTTTTGTAACCACATTTTTGCACCACTGCAGCCCCAGGCAACAGTGGGTGCGTGATTTTTGGGGGGCAGGCTGTAGCCATGGACATGCTATGTGATCTGTTGGTGAATTTGAGGTGACCCAATGCAAAGATCCTGAGGATCCATGTGGATCCATGCTTTTAAACCACATTTTAAGTGGGAAGGAAAAACACAGAACGGACAAGGAGCACAAGAGGGGTGTGCAGAGAAGCAGCTGGCTAAGAATGCAGGGGAGGGGTATAACGGCAGGGAGGAAAGGAAGGCAAAAGTTTTCCCTCACCTACCCACCCAAGCCAGCCAGCTCCCGAGTGCGCGCTCTCTCTCTCTCTCTCTCTCTCTCTCTCTCTCTCTCTCTCTCTCTCCCCCTCCTGGAGCACAGAGACGACACTCTGCTTGCCTGGAGGGGAGGGGCTTTCCCTGCTCTTTGTTCCGTTTGAGCAAACACAGCAAGGAAACAGAGGAGGGTGGGCAGTAAGACCCTGAGGCAGAATGCAGGAAAGCAGCCGCTTCCTCTTTTTGAGGGAAAAATACGGTAATAATTTTCTTAAATTATTGGGGGGGCAGAGCCCCCCCAAACGAATTTTTGAGGGGGCTCGGGCCCCCTCAGGCCCCATGGAGTCGGCGCCTATGGAAGGGTCATCTAGTCCAACACCCTGCAATGCAGGAATCTCAGCTAAAGCATCTGTGACAGATGACCATCCAACCTCTGCTTAAAAACCACCAAGGAAGGAGAGTCCATTACCGCCCGAGGGAGACCATTCCATTGCCGCACCAGATGTAAATGGGGGGTATTTAGTAAGACAAAAGACCAGTAGTTTCTGTTTAGGACTGCAGTTTGCCTGATGTAAGTGAACAGAGGAAAAGTGTCAGTTTTGCAAGCCAGAGGACCAGAGTACAAGGCAGGCTGTCTGTTTTATGCTGCAAAGAGGGTCAGACCCAATATTTGGGGTCTCTTGGAATCTGAGGCTGCAGCAATGGAAGGAACAGGACCCTCCTGGGATGTGAATGCTCTGCACTCTCTCCATCCTGGCTCAGGTTGTAGGTATGTAAAGTGAAACACATACCTTGGTTAGCGTGCCTGATAACCCTGGAATCCCATACCACTCAGAGACTGGAGTAGAGTGTAACAATGCATTGTGGATGAGCAGTGTAAGTTCTTATTCTATTTTCATTTTTACACCTGATTTTAATGCCTGCTGTTATTTTGTAAGATGCTTTGAGTCACTTTTGTGAAAAAAATGACAAACGCAATTATAACTAACTAATGGAGATCAGGAACTGTGTGTAGTGGAAGAGGCAGGCCTCCTTTTATACTCTAGGAGTGGACCCAAGTGAAGCCTGCTGCTCAGTTGGGCCCGCCCTCTGGATGAGTGCCTGCCCCTAAGCCTGCTCGCCATTGGCCAATTAGGCAGCAGGCTTGGATTCAAACTTCCCGGCAGCTGAGGAGGCTCGTTTGGCCTTCCGCCTGCTGGAAATCCTCCACCGTGTCAAGGCTGTGTCGGATCAGCACCAGGGAAGGAGGCAGCCAGCTTGAATTGCCGCTGCACCTATTATGAGGTAAGCGGGCTTCGGCAGGGATGAGGATCACCTGTGGTTCTCCAGGTGTCTCCACAGTGGCAGAAAGAGAGAAGAGAGACAAAGGGAGATTTGGGAGGGTGGGTAGGCAGAAAGGAAGAAAGAGAGAAGAGAGACAAAGGGAGATTTGGGAGGGTGGGTAGGCAGAAAGGAAGAAAAGGGAGTGTTTTGCCGACTTTGGCTCTAGCCCTACCAACCAGAGGCTCAGGCCTTGCCCACAGATTACCTCTGAAGGGTATGCAGCCCTTCAGCAAAAAAAGGTGCCCCCCAGTCATTTGCATGGATATGTTTAGAGCTAATGCAGTGATTCGTGATAAAAGCTAATACATATATTTATCTACTGTATAATATGCAATATAACAGTAGAGCTAATCATCATGAAAGCTCTATCTTACTCAACCCACTGTAGAAAATGACCCCTCAAAAGTGGGTGAGAACAGCCAAGTCTGTAGAAACAGGACCACAGAAAAGATCTCGTTATAAACAGATACATTTTCTCCCAGACCTTGAAATCTAATCTGTCGTTTCAAGGAAGAAAGCAAATAGAATGAATGTTCCCATTCTTATAGTCATATAATTCTGAAGAGCTCCTGCAGCATCCATATTTAATGTAGCAACTGGAAAAAAGAAACAGCACATTAGTGTTATGGCTTTGAGCTGCAATTAACCCATTAAGTCCACAGAAACAAGGCCAAAGGTCCCAGAAAAGCCACTAGAAATTTGCAAGAGGAAGAAAGGTTATAAATCATAAAATAAGTTGGTTTCTGCTCTGACCGACAGAGGAACAAGATATTTTAAAATGACATTGGTCTCAAGAACCAAAGTCCCAAAGTTGTATTAATACTTCACCTCCCATCAGCCCCAGTCACAATGGCCAATAGTGAGGGAAGATGAGAGTTCAGAAACGTCTAGAGGGCCACAAGTTCCCCATCGTTCCTTTAACATGGCAGAGATGTGAGCTAAATTATAGACTGATGGAACTGAGGAAAGAACTTGAAATAATTTGATAAATGCACATCTGTTACCTGATTAAAGAAATTTCAGCTAACTAATTGTGTGAGCTTTAATAGGCTAAATATCCATGCATTTTTATATAAATAAAATACTTATGAAGGGGAAGCTTTTATTATTATTTCCATATTGTTGTGGTGGTGGTTTCATTTATATGCTGCTCTTCATGAAATATCACAGAGCGGTTTACAGAATAAAACCATACAGTACAACAACTTCTAAATAATAATTAAAACACAAAACAGCTCAAAAGGATGGGCCATCCACACTTTTGTTTTTTCCGTGATTTCAAGTTAGTTGTCTGGGAGTGTTTCTTCTCTCTCTCAGTGCTTTCCTTTGGAAAACCTGCGGTATACTGAATTGGAACAAACGCCAATCTGCAGAAAACCCAAATGACATTTCTTCCAACTCAGCAGTAAACAGTGGGTTTTCTTGGGGAAAGTGATGGGACAAAACAACAAAAACAAGCCCATCTCAGGTGATGTGACTTAAAATCACTTGAAATCATTGAACAAAAGTGTGGATAGGCCCTAAGAGTGGCTTTGCAGAAAAAAACAAAGAAATAAATAAAGAAACTCAAAAGAGCAGTGTGTACAATGCTATAATCATCCTATAACAACAAATGTAATACAGACTCCTTAGCAGTGCCCAAAGGTCCTGCTTTGCAAAAGGACAAAGATCCAAGTGTACAGAGATTTCAACAGCAACAGAGGTTTCGTAGATAAAACTGTGTGCATGTCACAGCAGGTGCATTGAGCCTCAAGCGACAACAAAGGATCCAGACGCACTGTCAAGCTACATACCAGCTTCCATCAAGAGGAGGCAACCTCCCATTTATCTGGATAACCACCCACTAACAATGCTTCGGTCTTATCTGGATTGAGCTTCAGTTTGTTGGCTCTCATCCACTCTATTACTGAAGCAAGACAACAGTCCAGCATATCCACCGCCTCACCTGCAGATGTAAAGGGAAAGTAGAGTTGTTTGTCGTCAGCACATTGCTGACACCATACTCCAAAACTCCTGATGACCCCACTCAGCAGTTTCATGTTGATGTTAAATAGCATAGGAAACATAGCTGTCAAGTGTCCCTTATTTGAAGGGACAATCCCTTATTCCAGTGCCATGTCCCGCTGCTGTCCCTTATTGATGGATGTCCCTTAAATGTCCCTTAAATGATGTCCCTTAAATTTCAAAGGAAGCAGCTCCTCTCCCTCCCTCCCTGCTGGCCAGGGAGGAGGGGGGCTCCAACTGTGTTGCTTGGCTGTGTTGCTCACCCAATAAGAAGTCTAAGAACGACTGGGGGGTGGAGCTTGCATGCCTTGTGTGTGGCTAGTTAATGCAAGCTGAGAGGGTTTTTGAATGCTGGATGCCATTTTGTTGCATGTGCTGCTGCAAACTTTGCAGTGCAAAGCCAGGCTGGGGAGCCATCTTAAGTTGAGGCTGCATAGGCCTTGTGGTGCATGTGATTCAGATTCTATTCAGTTGAACCTCTGGTTACAAAGTTGGTTGGACAGTGTTCTCGAAGCTACCAGCATGAGTTTGACCAGACTGCAAGAGGACAGGAAGACTGGAGTACCTGGAACAGGTGAGGCTGCAGGTTCCTTTATTTTCAAGGCTGCTGGTCCCTTATTTTCAAATCTGTAAGTTGACAGCTATGATAGGAAATAAAATTGAGCCCTGAGGAACTGCACAGGGAAGGCTTGATGGGGCTGAAATGAACTCCCCAAGCATCACCTCTGGGAACAACCATCCAAGTAGGACCGGAACAACTGCAAAGCAGTCCCACCTACTCCCAACTCAGACAGCCATTCCAGAAGGGTACTGTGGTTCATGGTATCGAAAGCCACTGACAGGTCAAGGAGAATGAACATGGATATATTTCCCCTATCTCTCTCCCAACAAAGGAAACCAAAAGCAGGGCGACCAAAGCAGTTTCAGTGCCAAAACCAGGCCTAAACCTCAATTTCATATCCTTCTTTCCCAGATTTGTGGTAATATTAAAATACAAAGTACTAATCAACAGGGACATCAGTCAACCTTTTGACCAGAAAAATACATTTGTGTACTGAATAAAAATCATATTTTTAAAAAAATCATGAATCACGTTCCACGTGGGCCAGTGGTCATAAGAGTGCCAAAAGTTACATTAGTCACAAACATTCTTAGCCAGATTGTGAGCATTATTTGAGAATACATTCTCCATTTTGACTTAGGGGAAATGATGCAAATCCTTCAGTGTTGTTTAAAAGTCTTTGCATAAAATCAGACTACATTGTGTATCAATAGCAGGGACTTTTTGTGCTCATTGTGTCTGTTTCGATTCCTATAAAAAGCTGTCCCAATTTGGTCTCCCTTCTCCACCCCAAACCACAAAAGACATATGAGCAATCATAACAGATGGTTCATTCAAATTTGTTTTGTATTGTTTTGGCAACATCTAGCTTTCTGACACTGCCAGAATGGGGTGGGAGAGGTGGGAGAATCCACACTGGTTTTCAATTAATACAAATTTGGTACAAACGTTTTATGTCTGCATGTGCGTGGTGTGTTTATAGAACTTCCCCCATTCCATTCCAAGTGCCATCTAGGAACAATATGTCTGCAGAAGGCAAGTTGTATTTAATTTTATGTGACAGCACATGAATGTTTATATTTCATTTTTATAAATACGCTAGGGACTGCACCCCCCACTCACTCCACTGCCATTCCAACCACATTAACCCCCTAGAGTTTCCCCTTCCCACCCCATGCAGCTACTAAGCTTGCTTTTCACCACCCCAACCCCACTTCTGAAGTCTCTTCTCTCTTCTGTTTTGCAGCCCTGCTATGCACCCAGGTATTCACTTTCATCCCTTCATTTTTGGGCACAACCTGCACACAAACCAACTCCTGCTAACCTCCTGCATCTTTTTCCCATACATTCCAAATACCAAGCACCCTTTTTACCCTCTGCCTCATTATGAAGCCACCATCCCCTCCTATTCTTCATGCCTGCAGTCATTTCCAACCAGAGGCATACCTAGGCTCCCTTGCGCCCTTGGCAAGGAGCTGTATTGGCACACACAAACACGTCCCTTGCATTCCTCCGCCAAGGCACCAAGATAAGTCTGTGTGCCTCACCTGGCCGCCCAGAGTAGCGGCTTGGAGAGCTCATGGACGTAGCCACTCCGAGCCAGAGTGGAGAGGTGTGAATTTCTTGTGGTGTAGTGGTTAAGAGTGGTGGACTCGTAATCTGGTGAACCGGGTTCGATTCCTCGCTCCTCCACATGCAGCTGCTGGATGACCTTGGGCTAGTCACACTTCTTTGACGTCTCTCAGCCCCACTCACCTCACAGAGTGTTTGTTGTGGGGGAGGAAGGGAAAGGAAAATGTTAGCTGCTTTGAGACTCCTTCGGGTAGTGATAAAACAGGATATCAAATCCAAACTCTTCTTCTTCTGTGTGATGACAGCCTTACATTCATATATCTATGAGAAGATATAGCAAACAAAAATAATGGGCCACTGGATTTACAGAACGAGCGAAAACAAGCTAGCTGCCTGTCATCCACCCACAACGGAACTATTCTCATACTGGATATTCATTAACCGTTTGGAGGGAAGAGTTAGTTGAGGAACGTTATCCATCAGTGTGATCACTATGACAGAAGCAGAAAGTTTGTGAGGCTAATGGGGAAAACCCACACCGAGCATGGGGATAGTAACGGGAAGGAGCCAAAGTGGTGGTAGAACCAAGGAAGCAAGGCGGCTTTCTTGGAAAGTCAGGGGGCTGCATTTCACACACTGATGCAAATAATTGAATGATTTCTTCCCTACCTACAGGGCATTAACAAGGATATGATATCCAAGATGAAGTACCACTCATGCATCTCTGTTGTATGTATACAGCACTGCCAATGCATGGGGCAGCACTGAGAATGAAAGGATAGGCTCCTGCTTCAAGGGCCTTACCATCTAAAATATGACACAGGAAAAACAACAGAGGAACGGGGGTAGGAAATGCATAGTAAATAAGGTAGGAATATGCAACTCTTTCATTTACATATGCTTAGGTTCGGTTCCCTATAGTACAGCATGAGAACTTGGGGGTGAGTGAAGGGCTATAATCTCTATTATCTTCACTACTACCCACTTAATTTCCAAATTTAAAAAACCCTGAGGAGATGGCAGTTAATTAACAACAACAACAACAACAATAATTTACTATTTATCTGCTACCCATCTGACTGGGTTGCCCCAGCCACTCTGAGTGGCTTCCAACAAATTAGAAAACCACAGTAAAACATCAAAATCACCCAGCAGGTTCTTGATGGAAGAAAGAGGCCGAGATGTACAACACCCTCAGATAATTGCATTTTGTTGGGAAGTTTTTCCCACCCATGCTGGTTGTGATCACTCCACCATGCTTCTCCCCTTGTCTCTTGACCTTCTTCTGCCTTAGCCCCAACAGTCTCCTTCTCTCTTTTGCCTTTGTTCCAGCCCTGCATGCTTTCCATCTTAATGGCCTACTCCTTCCAACTCTCATTTCCTCTCCTCCCATTCCTTTCCTTTCTCTCAGCTGGAGCCAGTCAGAGCCAGGCTTCTTTCTTCTTTCTTCTCTACTCTTGTCTTCTCACTGCTTCATTCACTTATCTCCTTCACCCTCTATTCCTTGCTTTCACCTCGTTCTCTACCTTCTACTTTAATATGTTCATAACATCCTCTTATGTCTTCCATAGCTGTGCTCCCATGGCATCTTTGAGACCTTGCCCACTCTGTAGCCAACGGTTGCTGTCCAATGACATTGTCTCTAGGTGATAGCTGCCACAATCAGGCTGGCCTGCTTCTTCCTTGCTGTATACCAGTGAGGATACCTTGATGCCAATTGAGTGAACTGCATTCTATAGAAATGAGTGCAATGTAGGCCACCAACTGTCTGAACTTTCACTATGCTAACACCTGCAAATACGGTTTCCATTTTTATCTGCAACATTTTTAAATGAGCTTCCCTGTAATCTTGAGATCAGCTGATACAGCCCTACAACTTATTCGCAGACCCTTGTTGGTCTGCACTAGAAAGAAGACCTTTTCAGTTTCCACCACACTGCTTGGAATAGCTTTCTGTCCGAACAAGGCTCTCCTCATCCAATATCCTTATGTTTGTTAGGTTCCTATTTTTGTTTTGCTTTTGGTTTCATTGTGAATACGTTGTGTTGTCTTGAGTCTATTCAGAAAGCTGGTTTTTAAACCACCCTGAAAACCCGTGTGTGAATGTTGGTATCCAAACTTTGTCAATTAATTAGATTAAAGAGATTTTTTTCTTCTCATATAACCCAAGTATCATTCAGTCTCTTCCACCCACAGAAAAGTTCCAAAGGATACGTGGCTGCATCTGGTTTTCACAATGTTACTTTGCACAACTGCTTCAGAAGCACACAATCTGCAATAAATTATCCAAAGATGCAGCATACGTGCGTATTATCTTCCTATGACTTACCTCGGTAAAACTGTACAAATACTTGATAAAAGAACTGCTGGAATTCACAAAATTAAAATCATGGCACACATACCAGCTTAGCCACATTACCGGTTTTAATCAGAACACCCATGTGCACAAAAATGATAACGTACTTAAAGCGTATTCATATTTAACAACCAGGTTCAGGGGGGGAAAGGGGTTTCTTGTGGTCAAAGAGAAAGGTTTAGCAGCAGAGCACACACAGCCTTACAAGCAATGCATGCCAGAGTTTTCAAATAAAACCTACTAAGAGAATGTAGAGGAAATATATGAGTCAGGTTTTTTCTCAACTACTCAAAACGCTTTCCAGCTGGGCATTACCGGCATCTTCCATCTGCTTCAAAGATTTTGGGTCATGTGATTTGGCAGACTGTGGATCTCTCCCCGCCTCCCCCCCCCAACCCACCCACACTTTCCACTTTTTGTAAAGACGATGGACTGTTATTACACCCTTGGATGCAACTTCTTCAGGCAAGCATTCTCTTCAATTTACAGTATCGTGTACTGCTCAAAAGATAAGCAAGAAGGGTAATCTTGTCACATGAAGGGAAGCAGCTGAGCTGGAGGTCTTTTCTTACTAAGCCTGGAAAGGCACAGTTTACACATTAGCAATGCTAACGTGCTCTATGAATGCCAGGACAGGATTTGGAATCAGATGAGAGGATAGGACTTCCTCCTCAATCCCTCATTTACTGCCCCAACCCCAGTCTTAGTCTTTATCCCAGGTTTATTTCCATCTGTCCCCTATCAAAAATGTATATCCCACCTTTCTCCCATTTATAGAGCCAAAAGCAAAAGGACATGCGATGCTGGAAAAATGAAGGTGCGTTTGTGTCCTTCTCAAAGTGAGAGTTTTTTTCACTCCAAATTACCCTATAAGTGCTTTCTGGCGATGTGAGTGTTTTATGAGGGTTCAGAGTTCAGTGGGGCTTGATCTCTGCAAAAGTACATATGATTGCAGCAAAAAAAATATTTATTCCCTACACGCACATACTTTTTCAGACATCTCTTTGATCTTATTGACACATGGAACATATTATTCCCTTTTGATATATACATGGCTTTCAAGTTTTAAAAAAACCTCAATTACCTTGGTTGTCTTGCATACTCTATCACTTTTAAATATTAAGATAAAGGTAAAGCTCCCATTGCTCGGTCCCAGCTCCTGCCACCCCAGCAGTTTGAAATCATGCCAGTGCAAGGAGATAAATAGGTACTGCTGTGGCGGGAAGGTAAAAGGCGTTTTCTTGCGCTCTGGTTCCCATCACGGTGTTCCGTTGTGCCAGAAGTGGTTTAGTCATGCTGGCCACATGACCCGGAAAGCTGTCTGTGGACAAACACTGGCTCCCTCGGCCTGAAAGCAAGATGAGCGCCACAACCCCATAGTTATCTTTGACTGGACTTAACCGACCAGGGGTCCTTTACCTTTTAAATATTAAGATGGTTTGTTAAGAAATGATCTCCCAGCTTTCAGAAGGCTCCTAGTTGGTTTTGTATCATTTATGTTTATTGTGATTAAATGTGAGGTGCATCTCTATTGCAAACACAGTTTGCAAATGAATTGCTCTGGAAACATTAGATTTAAACAGTAAACAGGAAATGGAGTCTGTCATTTGCACAACAATGGTGGTGGACAATCATTCTTATTCCAGGGTGACTTAATGTGGCCCCACAAAAAAATAGGTAGATTGATAGAGTCTTTTGAGCAATGGAGGCTGGTCCATAAGGGGCTCTACTCCACCAACCTCAGTCTGCCAGTCAGGGGTGGTTCTGCCTGTCACCGCTGTGGTTCAGCTTACTATTGGCCTCCCTGACTCCATCAGTTCCAATGGGCACCAGCCACAACTGATTTTGAGAAGAACCTGGGTAATACAAGACAAATTATATACACTCCTAACTATCACTAGCTCCTAGCTGTTGATTCCCTTTATCAGCACCAGGCCATCAGATTATTTTGAGGAAACTAAGTTGTTAGTGAACTGCACCATAGCTGTCAACGTTTCCCTTTTTTAAAGGGAAATTCCCTTATTCCGAATAGGATTCCTTGCAAGAAAAGGGAAAAGTTGACAGCTATGAACTGCACTGAAGGAGTGTGACTGTAATATTTGAGGAGTGTCAATTGTGGACCCTTGGGTATTTAATGATGTTCACCTGTTGCACTGTGTGTGGATTCTGATGCTGCCTCTTAAGAGAAAATACAGTGGTACCTCGGGTTACATACGCTTCAGGTTACATATGCTTCAGGTTACACACTCCGCTAACCTAGAAATAGTGCTTCAGGTTAAGAACTTTGCTTCAGGATAAGAACATAAATCGGGCTCCGGCAGCGCAGTGGCAGCGGGAGGCCCCATTAGCTAAAGTGGTGCTTCAGGTTAAGAACAGTTTCAGGTTAAGTACGGACCTCTGGAACGAATTGAGTACTTAACCCGAGGTACCACTGTAGTTTGCATTTGTCCTGGTTCACTTTTCTTCTTGTTGTTGGTAGTTATAATAGTTTCCAGGCAGACTCATAAATGGTTCGGCCTGGTTTCAATACAGGTCTCAAAGTCTTATATTAACAATAGGATTGGCATCCATTTGCTTCAGGAGACAACACAGGAGTGCGCCTTTGGGGATGAAGTTAAACCACTGGAGATTTACAAGTGCCTGCTGTGGCTGTAGAGACCGATACAAGAGAGACATGTTTTGTTGCAGCTGGGGCAGATGAAGGCGTCTGGTTGTGCTGCTGCAGATGCACCATGGCGTTTCTTCTCTCTGCACTCCTCTCAGCAGCCATTTCTCCTCTGGTCACAGCTATGGATTAAACAGCAACAACAAATTAATATACCACTTACTTTCTCACTTGCCTTTCTGGTACTCAGCTGCAGTACTTCAAGAACAAATTCGAAGGAACTTTTAATGGACAGTGAAAATGCCAGTGTGTGCTGCCTTATTTACAATCCTAGCTACGTTCTGTGTGATAGTTCTTATCCCAACCCTGAGGCCTGAGACACTTGGCCTTTCACGGTTGAAAGGTTTTTCATTGGATGGATAGCATAAGGCTGTAATAAAGAAGGAAAGAAATTTAATGTTGAGAAAATGTGCATAAAACTTGATGACTAATGGTTCCATCCAATCATGTAGGAGGCTGCAGCCTTGGCGGTATTAATGAGGGCACCACATAGTTTCCGTTAGAGTTTCCAGATTACTGTGATTACATTCTAGCACAGTAGCTTTCTTGAAGCAGTAAAGCAGGCACAGGCAAACTCAGCCCTCCAGATGTTTTGGGACTACAACTCCATCATCCCTAGCTAACAGGACCAGTGGTCAGTTGTAGTCCCAAAACATCTGGAGGGCCGAGTTTGCCTGTGTCTGCTAGTAAAGTCAAGAGAAAATCTCTGTGCAAGACAGCTTATATTAAGATCCCTTTTTATTGGGAACCAAATTTAGATTCATATACAAGTGGGGGCTGGAAGCAGCTCATAAGTTTTTACTTTAAGCCATTTATGATGCATTATACCTGTGCAAAGAAAGATTTTACAAATAAAATATATTTTCTTTTTCTGGACCATCTTAGTTTGCAATCTACATATGAAGCAAAAATTGTGCAGTGCTAAGTGCCACCCTGCTCTGCCGCTGGCACCACCACTGTGCCCACCCACAGCTGCTGGCACCACACGCCTCTGTCAGCACTGCCACCAGAAAAGCGGTGCCAGTATCAACAGCGATTTCCAGCCAAGATCTCATGAGATCTCATCAGAAATCAGCTCTGATGATGGCACTGCTTCTCCGCCGATGCCAGAGGCAAAGGGGTGCCGAGGGAAGGACCACTTCAGGGGTTTCTGCCACCTGTGGCAGATGCTTCACCTTGGTTGGGCTGGTCTTGCATAAGCACTAGTAACCCTGCCAGATGAGCGGGATGTAGATAATAAATTATATTATTATTATTATTATTATTATTACAGTAGAGATAGGATGTCAAGAGACTAAAGCTGATGCACATTGCTCTAGTCTTCTGTGTTTGAGCACAGCTGTGCCTGAGACAGTTTCATTCCATGCAGGTCCTTGTCAACACATACAGCCCCCTCCCCCGTCTCCTCCCTCCCGAAATCCAACTCTCCCCTTTCCTCTCACACCCATCTCCTAACTGTCACACTCCACCCTCAGCATATCAACACATGACACACTCCTTCATTCCACCCCCTCTCCCCCACTTGCTCTCACTCCTTACCTTACATCTTATAAATATCTCCTTAGCTACATAACATTTTATCATATATCTCTTAGCATGCAAATCTATACAAGTCAGATATCATGAGTGACGCCACACTGCCCTTATCTGAATGTCTGAAGTGGGGCAAGTCTTGTGAGACACATGACATGCTTTCTTTAAGACAATTCTGTTTGGGTTCCTTTTTTAAAACAGATTTTACGCCCTCCCATCAGATGTCAAGGAAATAAACAACTATCTGACTCTTAGAAGACATCTGAAGGCAGCACTGTTTAGGGAAGTTTTTAATGTTTGATGATTTATTGTATTTTTAATATTTTATTGGAATCCACCCAGAGTGGCTGGGGAAACCCAGACAGATGGGCGGAGTATAAATATTATTATTACTGCTGCTGCTACAGCTACAGTGGTACCTTGGTTTAAGAACAGCTTAGTTTATGAACAACTTGGATTAAGAACTCTGCAAACCCGGAAGTAGGTGTTTTAGTTTGTGAACTTTGCCTTGGAATAAGAACATGTTCCGCTTCCTGTTGAGTGTGTTCCATGTGTAAATTGAGCCCCCCGCTGCTATGGGAAAGCAGGCCTTGGTTTAAAAATACTTTGGTTTAAGAACGGACTTCTGTAACAGATTAAGTTTGTAAATCAAGGTACCACTGTACTTCACTATATATAGAAGCATTTGCCATCACTTCATTCTTGACTCAAAAAATGTTTTGTCAGGGTGCAGCCGTGGTTGGAAAGTTTAGGTTTGATTGCTATCATATAACCCCTTTAACCATGTATACATAGGATTAACAGATATAATTCCAACAAGCTCTTAAATTAAGAATCAAGAACTTTGCATGAAGGGTTTTAATAGGCGTTGAGTGCTGCTCTTACGGTCTGCCAATCTCATTTTATCTTCACTCAGCATCTAAAAATGCACTTAACCCACGCTCATTTTTCAGTGCTGTGTGTAGGAAGTTTTCAACAATGTTGTAAGGTTTTGATTACCTGACAAAGCCAACAGTCGCATGAGTAATAAGAGAGTGGCTTATTAGCGGGCAGTGAACGTGCTCCAAAATTTCCTCAGCACAGAACTCTGAATTGAACCTTTCCAGTTTAATACTGAAGGAGCCTTGTTGCAAATAGAAGGAAACACCCCAGAGAAATATACCGGTACTGGATGAATGACACCAGGGCATTATTCACAATGTAATTTTTCCTAGTTTATATAGAGAGACTCTCCCATCAATATGGTCTTTTTGGGTGCTAACAGCACAAAATATGAAATTTTTAACCATTTCCTGGCCTTGGAACAGGAAATATTAAGGAATTCATAGGACTCATCTGTTTAATTAACATGTGTTGTGCCAATAAACATCAATCACTTCCTGCATGCTGGGCATGGCAGCATTATTATCAGGATACTGTTTTTTTCTCTCTTTCCCATTTCCCCAGTAAAGTCTGTTTAGTTGGCAATCTCTCAGTTCAACCTGATGTTCAAAATGTTATAAATAATTTTTATCCTGGTATAAAATTTGTCTTAATTTATTCTTCTCCTCTTTGGAGAGGGCAGATTTTCCAACCTGTTATTGTATTCTGGCGTTTCTACGGGGGAGGATAGATACAGACACGCATTGTGCTGAATCGCTGGTAAAAACTAAGTTTGACTAATTACAAAAAAAGATGATCTACTCACTGCATTCCAACTATAATTGATTTATAATTCCAAATTATTATTAACTGTGCCTGATGTACTTCATGCAGCTACAGAGCATGGCAGGATTTTATCAGCCTCTGGCCCATCATAGGACTTTTCCCCTGCAGTATCCACAACTTCATGGAAGTCTCTGCCCCTGTTTGAAATATTGTATAAACATGAATTCCCCTTTACTCCCCCTAACTCTTTGTTGCCATTGTTAGGGAAGTGGTTAAATCCTCTATAATGCTTCTTCTTCCTTGTCTGCTAAGAAACTGGAGCTATGATTATTTACCTTGGATCCACAAATAAGTGTTTTTAGGACAACACATATAGAAGGATGTTCTTCCATTCTCTCACCAAAAAATCAGCTCTCATTCTGGAGGCAGTGCCACCAGGTCCCACCATGGTTTAGGGAGGTAGCAAGCAGGTGGGTGGGTGGGAAAGTGGGCAGAGAGTACTAAGCAGAAGGAAACATTGGTCGATCACAGGATGCAAATGGATCACCTGGATTAAAAGCAACCAGTCCAGCCTGATGGCCTGTTTCTTTTCACAAGGAGTTATGTTAGGGCACGTTGCAGAATGTGTTGAATTTGCCTTATGATTCAGCAGAATACAGCAAGACGTAGTGACTGATGTGATAGCCCCAAATCAGCACTTCAGTATAGCTGTACCTACACAGGGATGTGGGTGGCGCTGTGGGTTAAACCACATAGTCTAGGACTTGCTGATCAGAAGGTCAGCGGTTCGAATCCCCACAAAAGGGTGAGCTCCCGTTGCTCGGTCCCTGCTCCTGCCAACCTAGCAGTTCAAAAGCACGTCAAAGTGCAAGTAGATAAATACGTACCGCTCCGGTGGGAAGGTAAACGGCGTTTCCGTGCGCTGCTCTGGTTCGTCAGAAGCGGCTTAGCCATGCTGGCCACATGACCCGGAAGCTATACGCCGGCTCCCTCAGCCAGTAAAGTGAGATGAGCACTGCAACCCCAGAGTCAGCCATGACTGGACCTAATGGTCAGGGTTCCCTTTACCCTTACACAGCAGCTCTGGTGCCCAACACCCTTCAGGTATGCCCTGCCAAATCAAGTGACTCAGCCGTCCACTCATGGAAATGGGCATGCCTGAACTAGAGGGAAGCATTTGCTGGCCGTGCCTACTTTTACATTCACCAGTCCTACGACCTGCACATTCTTGGAAATTTGGCTTCGTCCCCTGAAAACATAGTTCTCCAGATACCTATAGAATTTATCGACTGACTATTCACCCCCTCCCCCCCACCTACCCACCCTGTGTGTCTCATGAGCACACGGCAAATGAAAACACCCATAGTTTCCCGCTGCAAAGACGCCACACGTTTCTGTTTCCAACGCTTCCCTGTTCTGTCAAACAAAATCTGGATGCCTGGCGGATTTGCAGTGGGTCCCGAGGGAGGAGAAATCAAAGTGGGAGAGGGAGCAATGGAGCCCTGACAAGCGCTGTGTTGCTCGCTTGACTTGCTTTTAAAGGCACTTTTGTGATGCAGATCACAGCAGAGCAGTTATTCAAGTACCACCAGAGATGGATATGAGCCATGATTTTCAGAGCATGGAGGAGGAGGTGGAAAACAAAGGCAAAAATGTGGAGGACGATGACAAAAGGCCTTTCCCCCTTCCTTCTACCTTGCTTTGAAATTAATGGGAGTTCCACCACTTACTTCAATTCGGGGCAAGGCTCCCCCACATAAGATCTTGAAATGTATTTTGGTTCACTGAACGTTGCATTCAAAAAGCTATTTGATATGGCAGACAAGGCGAGAGAGGCAGCCGAGCTTCAGGAAGCCAGATGCCAAACAGCTCTTTCTTCTTACAGACTCTCTGGCCGTGTTACAGTCCTCCCCCGACCCATCCGCACTCATTCACTTTTCCTATCCACTGAGCACAAACAATTCTGCATCTGAGCCTGGCTGCATTCCTCTCCCTCGAATCCTCTAGCAGTTTCCACACAAAGGGAAATCTCCTACTGTAAATGGTTTTTAAAAGCGAACTTCCTGCCAAGCCTCGCAAGGGTGTTGATTTCTGTTTGGAGCCGATAAGTAGCTTTCCAGTCCTGAGGAGTGAAGCTATGGGAGGACAAAAACAGATCTGTATTAATCCTCATCCTCCCTGAGCTTTTAACCGTTTTCTGTTTGTAATGAGTAATGTGTGTTGTCGGGGGTGTTCCTAGAATACAGGGAATGCTCTTTACTATCAGCTGGTTCATATTCTGAGCTTTTAAACTGCAGCTGCTTTTCCTAGGAAGATGCATTTTGGACTTGCCTTGGGCTGGCCCTGCCAGTAGGCAGAGTGAGGTGACCAACTCAGGCGGCTGATTTTGGTAGCTCCACCTCAGGCAGCAGAATGGCTTGGGCTCGCCCTTCTTCAAAGCACCTGTTAAAAGGAGTTCCAGGCAATGAGACCTTAGCTTTGAACCTACCTACACACTAAGGTACTCATAATAGGCCTTGTTTTGAGGCTCGGTATCTTTAATCAGGGACACGGGTGGCGCTGTGGTCTAAACCACTGAGCCTCTTGGGCTTGCCAGTCAGAAGGTCGGTGAGTCGAATCCCTGCGACGGGGTGAGCTCCCATTGCTCAGTCCCAGCTACTGCCAACCTAGCAGTTCGAAAGCATGCCAAAAAGTGGAAAGGTAAATGGCGTTTCCGTGTGATGCTCTGGCTTTGCCAGAAGTGGCTTAGTCATGCTGGCCACATGACCGAGAAATACTGTGTGCGGACAAACACCAGCTCCCTCAGCCTGTAAAGCGAGATGAGCACTGCAACCCCAGAGTTGTCTGCGACTGGACTTAACTGTCAGGTGTCCTTTACCTTTACCTTTTTTATCTTTAATCAGCTTCCTAATGTTGGAGATACAACAGTGGAGGATGCCCCAACTCTCTGGAGCCAATGTTTGGGTTTGGGGGAGCTGCAGGGGAGCAGAGAATCGGTAAAAATAACCTCCCCTCTACTATTTGTGGAGCCATCCACTGGATCAGATGCCCTTCAGATGCACAAAGACTCCACCCTACATTTACACACTGCTTTGGAGTAAAGATTAGCTCCCAAAAGAAGTTCACCGGTAAAAGCCCACCATAAAAGTTCAGGGTGCTAGGGCAGAGACGGTGTATGGTCGCTGGCGTCTGATAACGTAGTACAGATTCCCGCCTATTCCCTTCAGAGGGAGAGGACAGAAGGCACTGTAGACAGGGTTTGTATGTGAAAAATTGGGATTATATCCAGGCAGCAATAATTGTTTGAGCAAATGCCATTCTGACATCAAAGTATGCAAATAATAGTTAAATTAGATGCAAATTAAGTGCCCATCTTTTGGGATTCTGGCAACACTGGCAGTCCAATTTAATGTTTTGTTCTCAAGAGTGAGTGAGTGATTAGGCCTTCTGGAGGAAAAGCAACATAAAACATTCTGGTGCCAACTTTAATGATTCTAGCTATTCAACAGAACATGGGCCATCACAAGTGGAAATTCACGCATATATAAAAAAGAAACAACACACAAATCCAGGTTTTATTTTTTTAAAAGAATAATAATTGAATTCTCAGGAAAAATTCAATATAGAATTGTTGTATTTTAGTGCCATTGTGTTCCCACACAGAGCTCCACCCTAATCAGAAGGTAAGCATAATAATGTTCTGTGCTGAATGGTGACTAAAATGGGTGATTTATCCCTTCACCTCAGTTGCAGCTCAGTGGGTCTTCATTTTCTAAGCAAAAAGCCTTCGCTGTGTTGCATCTGCTTCAGCTGCAGAGGTCAGAAAATATTCTCAAGCTCTGATTAATCTAATTGTGATGCAGTCAGGAGGCTTTTTTGGAGAGTAGATCTCTGATTAGACCCTGATTGGACTTCCTTCCCTGTGTTCAATTGCACAGCAGAGCTCAGCACTGTAAATCTGTGATTCATTCAACGGCTCAACCACTGAGCTCAGAAATCAATGCACTTATGGGGGGGGGGAGAGAAATATGGATAGGAAGATGGCAAGAAGGGGGAGAAGGCAAGAAGATCAATGTTCTGCTTTCATATATTGTAAAATCGATATTACCGTGCTCATAAATTATAGTGGCTGATGTAGCAGCCCTAAGTCAACTTGAGCCCCGCAGTCTTCCTTTCTCCAGAACTACGAAGGTACATGAACAAGCCAGTTTAGCCTCTAGTTCAGAGCTTTCCAAACTATGTGTCACGACACATTAGTGTGTCAGCTACAATGTGTAGTAGGTGTGTCACACAAAACGCTCCCTGTGCTCCTCCTGGGACTGGAAAGGGTTAGTTTAACCTCCGGTTTGCTAGTAAAACTGACTTACTGTGTCGCGAAATGATCCATGTCCAAAAAACGTGTCACCAACTTGAAAAGTTTGGAAAGCTTTGCTCTAGTTCCTTTTGGGCATTTCTTTAGTTAATAATAGAGTAAAGGGACTCCCCCCCCCTTTTTTTACCTGAGGTAGAAGCTGCTTTCTGTAAACTTAGCAAGTGGAGTGCTCCTGTTCAGGTTTCCACCAACTTTGCCTCTTTTCAGGATACTCCATTCCATTCTCCTTCCTCCTCCCTAGTTTTCTGCCCCGCCTTCAGCCTGTGTTCTGTGACCACAAAGCATGCTCAGTCCAGGTTGTTCCATTTAGGGAATGCAGGTGGCCCACTTAAGTTTTTTCTCCTAACACTCCCCCCACCCCCTGATTCTCGGGTAACCTGAAGCGTGTGTAACCCGAGGTACCACTGTAGATATTACCTTACTTGTTTCCCTGCAACCCCGCAAACTCCTATTCAAGGAAGCTGTCTTCTGCACATGTGCAACAGCTGTCTGAACTGTACATACCTCAGCTTAACCATGGTTTGCATAACTAAATTGAATGAAAGCTGGTTTGAGGGGAAACCAAACTCGAGTATTTCTCAAGAAACTCGAGTATTTCTCAAGAAACTCGAGTATTTCTCAAGATACACCTGGATTATGGCTATGTCATATGTAAAGGTAAAGGTAAAGGCACCCCTGATTAAGTCCAGTCGCGACCGACTCTGGGGTTGCGGCGCTCATCTTGCTTTATTGGCTGAGGGAGCCGGCGTACAGCTTTCGGGTCATGTGGCCAGCATGACTAAGCTGCTTCTGGTCAACCAGAGTAGCGCACGGAAACGCCGTTTACCTTCCCGCTGGAGCGGTACCTATTTATCTACTTGCACTTTGACGTGCTTTCGAACTGCTAGGTTGGCAGAAGCGGGGACCGAGCAATGGGCGCTCACCCCGTCTCAGGGATTCGAACCACCAATCTTCTGATCGGCAAGTCCTAGGCTCTGTGGTTTAACCCACAGCACCACCTCTAAACACCAGCAGTGGAAACACGTTGGAGAAGAGTGAACCAGTAGCAAGCTGGTAATGTATACCATGCGTATCATGGATCATGGGCTCCATGATCACTGCAGATGGTGACAGCAGTCACAAAATTAAAAGACGCCTGCTCCTTGGGAGAAAGGCGATGGCAAACCTAGACAGCATCTTAAAAAGCAGAGACATCACCTTACCAACAAAGGTCCGTATAGTTAAAGCCATGGTTTTCCCAGTAGTGATGTATGGAAGTGAGAGCTGGACCATCAAGAAGGCTGATCGCCGAAGAATTGATACTTTTGAATTATGGTGCTGGAGGAGACTCCTGAGAGTCGCATGGACTGCAAGAAGATCAAACGTATCCATTCTTAAGGAGATCCGCCCTGAGTGCTCACTGGAAGGACAGATTGTGAAGCTGAGGCTCCAATACTTTGGCCACCTCATGAGAAGAGAAGACTCCCTGGAAAAGACCCTGATGTTGGGAAAGATGGAGGGCACAAGGAGAAGGGGACGACAGAGGATGAGATGGTTGGACGGTGTTCTGGAAGCTGCAAACATGAGTCTGACCAAACTGCGGGAGGCAGTGGAAGACAGGAGTGCCTGGCGTGCTCTGGTCCATGGGGTCACGAAGAGTCGGACACGACTAAACGACTAAACAACAAATGCGTACACAGCCTAATAAAATAGGTTTTACTGCAGCCAGACTATCTAGTAGGAAGTCGCTACTTTATTTTCCCAGGTTCTGATGTAAAATGAGAAACATTCATAGATGCCGTCTTAAAACACTGAAAGCAGACGTCTCATATCACCTATTTAAAGGATCAAATATCGATATTTTTTAGAACTAATAGAGGCCGGAAGCCAAGCCTATGAAACATTACCTGGAATTTCATCATGAACAGATCTGAAGCCACAAACAGCCTAAACATTATATCAAAATACTTTTGAACAGGAGTCTCCAAAGAGCCGATAGCTCTCAAAATAAAATTCCACCCCCAATGTACCTTTCAGTCCTAGAGTTTTGATGCATGGTGCTAATGAACTGGTAAGGGCATCAAATGGCTTGTGCAAGTCGGCAAATGGCTGAAACCCCCATCCCTCAACAGATAAGGGCAGAATTTAGAGTAGAGAGGGGAAGGAGTTATATGACTAAGAAGCAAGGCAGCAAGCGGGAAAGTCAGAAAGGCAGAGAAATGGTAGATCTCAGCTTGAATCCAGGGCTGTGGCTATGGGAAAAACAAGACCCTTTAGGGTGTTGATGCTGTGAACCCCTCCATTGTAAGCTCAGGTTGTATATATGTGTAAATAAACCATATATCCTAAAGACAGCACAGTCTCCACTGTGCCTCAATTCCCAAGGAAACATGAACTCTGGGTAAGCACCTGGAACCCCTTGAATCTCACACTGCTTGGAGATTGGGGTGGTGTGAAACAACACTAAAATGTTTAGAAGAAACTGGTGGTTTGCCACTCTTTTTAAAGTGGGGAGGGAGGTATGTTAGAAGCCACCAATGTATACAAAAAGTAACCATCTATGGTGATAGGTAGAGCTATAGCTCATATAACTTTGTTTCTTTAAGGAAGCTTTTGAGTTACATGGAGCTCTTTGTTCAGTTAGAACAGGTGAAAGAAAGGAGATTCTTCTTCTTTCTGGTAAGTTCTAGTCTCGTTTCCATTCAAATTGGCTCATAGAAAATAATTTGTAGGTTCCATAGCTTCATTAAGTATTTTTAAAACCACTATTTTGAGACATTGCAACTTTTATTCTGTAAAGTTATATTAATAGATTAATAATTCGGTGGTACACCCACCCACCCACCTATGATATACTAAAAAAAAAGGACTTTGGAACTCAGTTGTCAGCAATTTTAAATTATAGCTGTCCAAACTGGTTTTCAATTAGCACAGCTATAATGGTGCTCTGTTGTAAATGGCTTCCTTGGTGCCAAATAATATGGCAATAATGGAGCAATTGAAGTTTTTACAATAGAACAGAGGAAAATATAGAGAAATATGGCACTGTCACATTACAGTAGCCTCACACAGTCAGCAGTTGATCCTCTGCATAATAATCGTAAACTACATCTATATTAAAAATGTCTAAGGTATAAAGTCTAATTATGCGTCAAGTATACAGTGGTACCTCAGGTTACATACGCTTCAGGTTACATACACTTCAGGTTACAGACTCCGCTAACCCAAAAATAGTGCTTCAGGTTAAGAACAGAAATTGTGTTCTGGCAGCGCAGCGGCAGCAGGAGGAGGCCCCATTAGTTAAAGTGGTGCTTCAGGTTAAGAACAGTTTCAGGTTAAGAACGGACCTCCGGAACAAATTAAGTACTTAACCCGAGGTACCACTGTAATGGGCACACATTCATTATGACGTTTGTGGTGGGTAATTTTTTATTATCCCCTTTTTGTTATTTTAATTAAGAAATATAATTAACTTTTCTTATTAAACATATGAAGACACAGAATACATTACTCCAGAGTAGATTGCAATATGTGATCAGACTCTTTCACCTGTACACATTTGTACTTCTATTTGTCTGCCTGCAGTGGAAAAAACAACCTAAGAGTGTAGAACAACTTTGACCCGAAAAACAGTATGGAAATGATTACGCATGCCTCCTTCCTTGCTGGAACAGCAATAAGATTTACAGCCCCTGACAGTCATTGGTGCAGTTAGGTAATTTTAGATTTTGTGCTTTGACTGCAATCATTTCACTCACTTGGAAGTAAACCCATTGAATTCAATATAACTTACTTCTTACTAGAAAACGGTTAAGGGTTGTGCTGTTAACTGTTTTCCCTGGCCCACCTTCTTTAGATGTTATGGAGAAATCCTGTTCATATGAATGGGTATTATATAATTCATCGTGACATTTGTCTTGTAGTGTATTTGTCTGATCCTGTAAAAATCAGTTTAACTGTCGCTTGGAGTCTTAACAGACTCATGCAAGGAAGGTTTGGTGTCAGAATTCTCAGTATGAAGAAGGAGGGAAAGGAGATTTTGATTGGTGGAGGGCAGTATAGAATTTTCAGTTAGACAGGGTGATTGGCTGGAGCTGAACTAGAGGGACCGGAGGAAGTGTATATATGAATGGGTGCTGATCAGTAGGGAGTTAGTTAGCGATGTTGGAGCTTGGTGTTCATGAAGTCATCTAGAAGATGAAGATGGAAGAGGACCAGGGAAGAAGAAGGAAGATCTCAGAGGCAGGCAGAGTGGCTTGATGATGATGAAGAAGATAATTGGTATTTATAAAATTTGTATACTGCCCTTCATCCAAAGATCACAGGGCAGTTTACAACATAAAAATACAAAATGAGAACACAAAATACATAATAAAATAAAATAAACAAATCAATATGCCAAAGGCCTGGTTATGGAGAAATGTTTTTGCATGGTGCGTAAAGATATGTAATGAAGGCACCAGGCAAGCCACCTCAGAAAAGGCTTATTCTCATGTTACTCCCCTCTAGGCCTCTCATAGTGAGGACACACAAAGGCAGGCCTCAGATGATGATCACATGAGCAACCTGGCCACCAAATACCACACCAGTTGAAGTTTACAAACCATTTTCGGAGGCAGTCCTACACATAACGCTTTGCAGTAAACTAACCTAGAGGTTCAAAGCACAGGCAACAGAAGTTAGGTGAGGCATCCCCAACCTGCAGCCCTTGAGATGTTTTGGCCTACAACTCCCATGATCCCTAGCTAACAGGACCAGTGGTTAGGGATGATGGGAATTGTAGTCCAAAACATCTGGAGGGCTGAAGGTTGGGGGTGCCTGGGCTAGGCTATCCCTGTCCAAATAAAGGTGCAGCTGGGCCACCAGCCCAAGCTGATGGAAAGCACTCTGCAGCACCAAGGTCATCTGAGCCTCACGCGAAAGCAAAGGATCCAGGAGTACCCTCAAGCTATGTACCCACTCCTTCAAAGGGAATGTAACCCCATCAAGAGCAGGCAACCTCCCAGCCATGTGGTCTAGTGAACCACCCACTAGCTATGCCTCAGTCTTAGCTGGATAGAGCTTCAGCTTGTTGGCCCTCATCCTGTCCATTGCCAAGGCAAGGCAACGGTCCAGCACCTCCACTGGTACAGCTGCAGATATCATGGAGAAGTAGAGCTATGTGTCATCAGCATATTGCTGACGTGCTCCAAAACTCCAGAAGTTCAGCGGTTTCATGTAGATGTTAAGCAGCATGGTGGATAAAATTGAGTCCTGAGGAACCCCACATTGGAGGCTACACAGGGCCACCCCCACCCCAAGCATCACCCTCTGGGAAATGACCATCCAGGACCAGAACCACTGCAAAATCAGTGCCAACTCAGACAGCCATTCCAGGTGGTATCAAAAGCTGCTGAGAGATTGAGGAGAATTAACAGTAACACATTTCCTCCATCTTTCTCCTGACAGAGGTTATCATGCAGAGAGTCCAAAGCAGTTTATGGGCCAAAACTAGGCCAAAACCCCAATTGAAATGGATCGAGATGGCCAGAGACTTGCTGGGGCCAATTGAATCACTTGGCTTAGATGGGAGAGACAAGGGGAGAAACTGGGGAGAAGGGAGAAGCAGCTTGGGATGTTGGTCGCTAGTGGCTGGTAGAAGGATCAGGGGGAAGATTTCCAGGGCAGTGGAGCCAGACCAGCTTGTGGTTTAATAGGCCAGTAAAGGGCTGGGGAAAGAAGGCTTCCAGCCCAGCCCTCATTGACAGTGTTAGGGGAGCTTAATTGGGGTGCATAGAGAGATAAAGGGAGCATTTTGGGTAAGGAGTTTTTATAGGGTAACTAACTGCTTCCTTCAAGCTGTCTCCTTCCTTCATTAATATGTACTGTAGTTGAATAGAAGCTGTTGGTATTTAAAAGGGCAGTAACAAGTTGACAAAGTGTGTGCTCGTTTAAATATGCAGGACTATTTTAAAATAACCAGATAAGCCTGTGCACTTAATGATCTTGTAACAAATCAGCATAAATACATTTGTTAATGGTAACATCTGTAGCTAGCTGGCTTTGTACCACTCCTCTACACTACAATTCCTAAGTTATTGTTAAGTGCTCACAGGCAATAAGTGAGACTGAATAGTAGTAGTAGCCTGGGTCTAGGAGAACCCATTGGAGTGGAGTTTGAAGTTTGTTATTACAGAGTAGGTAAGTAAGTAAGTACAACCACCACTGCCCATTGCTGTTAGCTAAGCTATGCTTTGGCTTAGTGTTCTGTGTGAATCCATGTTCCTGGTTTATCTCTCCCAGACAAATCAGGTGCATATTTCAAACATTTCAGCGATTTCCACCCAGACACTGCTTCCAACTGCAGTATTCTGGTTATGGCCAGGAAATTCTGGATGTATGGCAACCCTAAAACTATAAAACATATCTTGGGGTTGTTGTTTTCTTCCCTCCCTCCTACACTGCATCACTTCCTCATACCCTTTTAACTATAGCAAGCTTTCTTATCATTCCAATAAGAAGCAAGTGTTTAGGACCATGGTTGTAAAAACAACAAGTCAAGAGGATGATATACCTCTTCTGTTCATCAGCATAATTTTCCTGAACATGGAGGCCTAGATTGTAGCAACCAAACAGACAGAAAGATCATCATAATTTTTTAAAGAAATAGCTCCAGCAGCAATCTGTTGTCATGGAAACAATTCTTCACCTTAAGGTGCTTGGTATTTGTCTTTCTGTTTAATGACATTGCTTGTGTGCCTCACAGCTTCCATTCTCATTTGTTCTCTAACTCCAACAGGGATTCCTTGAGGCTGCTATAAGTTAGTTCCTAATTGCTGTATTTTATTTCTTAATGCTGACCTTCAATATTTTTTTGTCAATCATAAGTGCTTCATTCTTTTTAGCATGTCTGTATTTCACAGTGGTAATTTTTTATGCTGAACAGAGAATAATTTAAAATTCTCAAGTGCCCAATTTCCAAAATGAGTTGAGGTAAGCTTATGTTCCCATTTTAGTGGTGAATAAAGGATACACAGAGAGATTCATTCATTGGAGCTAGTCTTGCCAGGGCAGAAAAACTGACTAGCAGCTTTGTACTGCCATATCTGTTTGACTAACTGGAAGATGAGTTAAAATTACAACAGTTTTACACCATCATTCATAAACAGACTACTGGAGTATAAGGTTCTTTGATTGCAGAAGTACTTCTAACAGTCTTGGCATTGCAATGTACAGTTTCTCCAAGGCTATATATGCCAGCCCCCTCATCAATGGCACACTGCGAAAGCTGTCTACACAAGCTGCTTGATTAACAATGGCTCTGAGTACACAATCATTTGGATCAGAATGCTACAAAACCATCTGAAACCAACCGCTTGAGACAATAATTTTTCCTAATATTTGGCTTGGTATAGTTCCTCTTGGCACAGTACACATTTTCACATTGTTCAAGAGCCAACAAGGGCTGCCATTCCTCTACATCGTCTGAATATTAGAAAGGAGATATTTCCAGTCTGAAACCCTCTGCATTTGAAATTTAAAAAAATGCTATTGAGACCATTACACTGCAAAAGTTGATGAAGAAGCCAGATATATTAAGTGAGTGGAGTCTTTAATTTGATTGCGTTAACAACAGGGATATATTTTCTCATTATGGGCCTGATAAGGACAAGGTAATTCTATGCTTTGCTTTTAAGATAGCATATAGTCAAACCTGAGCACAGAATGTACATCTGATATAGGGCACGGCTTAAAGCAAAAACCAACTGCTGCCATTTTGGAATCTTATCAGACTACCTTTGATTAAAGTGTGACTAGAAATGCTGAACTTTATTATCTGAAGGTGGTGGCAGAGGAAAAGTGTGATTGTGCTGTAAATTGGCTGAAGACTGAGGCTGCAACATGGGGCAGCCTTGGCAGGGGCCATGGATTAAGAAAAGCCTACTGGCCCCTGTTTGGTCCCCCAGCATGAGTGAATGGCTTCTAAAAATTTTTTAAAAGGGATCCCCCAACCCAGGCTTAGGGGGTAACATCCTTTGAAAACAGAGAACAGCTAGATTGCACAAGCATGTGGTAATGAGCAAATATAAAATCTGGAACTCACCAGGCCACCAAACCAAGCCAGTTACTTCGAGAGGGTGGGGAGAGATGGCTGACAGGGGTGGAAGTGGGAATAAGCAAGAAACATAAAGTGAAATGAGTGGGGAGATGTGTGAGGACAGTGGGGAGAAGAAGTAAGGGGTACATTTGAGGCATAAAACATTGGTGGTGGTGTTGTTTTTAAGAAAAGCCAGAGGCCAATGAGGAATGTTCAGTGGCCAAGGCATGTTATCAGTTGGCAAAGAAAAACGGAAAACCGAGGAGAGTGGAATGGGGTATCCTAGGGGATGCCTGTAGTCATGAACAGAAGCACTCTACACTGCAGCTTTTCTTTTTATTTAGTGGGCCACACTTGTTTTGCAACTGCCAAACTGACCTAACAGACCTATTAGATGGTAAATATCATGGAGAGTTGTCCTCAGTAAGAGTTTTAGATGTTCAAAGCCCTCCAGAATTAAAATCTCAGCCCACTCTGCTGGCTTTACCCTGGGTACTAATTAGCCGTACCTATTGATGTGGTTGTGAGGTTTATGATTGATATATTCATGCAATACTGCCCTCTAGTGAGCCATTCAGTATCACCCACAGAATAAATATCAGCTTTGAGGGAATCAAGCTGAAGTAAAACGAGCATTTCAGACTTGAAGCAATATTTGGAATAATCCTTTAACAAATCGCATGACTCTCAGCTAAAGTCAACACCTGTTTATTTTCCTGGTGGATTTCCAATTGATAAACTAGTCTTCAGACTGTTGGAATATATTCTCAGATTATAATGGCCTCCATTTTGGTACAACCCATTTCCCTCAGACTTCTGAAGATGTGATGAATGCTGACCCTGGACACACATGTTAAATCATTCAGTGAGCATCCTGAGAGCCAAACCACATATTACACACAGGCACATGAAGCTACAGCTCAGCTCCCCATGTCCTGTTTCAACAGCCACTTTGGGAGGGTGCAATTGATAGGGGAGAAAGGCCAGCAGGAGGCCTGCTTATCCCTTTCCCCACTCATCATTTCCTCATTGTAAACAGCCACAGGTGGCTGCAATTAAAATGCTTTCTTGGTGCATCACCTTGTTGCAATCACCTTTTGGTGCATTTTTTAAAACAAAAATGTGCTACATGACCCTAAAAAACACTGAAAGGAATATATGAAGAAAAGGACTAGAAGAAATAAAACATTTTAGAAATAAAGACCAGGACTTGGGAACTATTACATATGTAGCATTACATTGCTTGTAGCATTTTACTTGTTACTGTGACTACAGTGTTCTTTTACTATATTTAGATTTCTGCATCTGAAAGTTGAGACTGTGTATTATTTCCACCTTTAAGTCAGAGGTGGGGGTGCTGCCCTTTCTCCCCTTTGATAAACACATCTAGGCCAGCTGCTGCCTCCTTGCTTGTCTGCCTGTTGTCATGGTGGAAATTGATGTGTCTTCATATTGGCAGCTGCATAAACTGCAGCGTGATGACAGCCTTACATTTTACATACATAAGAAGATAGTTTACAGAGCAACCTTAACCCCCAAATTTGATGGCTGAAGGCTTTAGGCTGCAGCTTAGGTGCCTTTTTGCTGGAGAGGAACATGGCTGCTGGAGGCTCCTACTATGCGCATGCGAGTGGTTCAGAGGGGAGGAATCTGTGGCCCTTCAAATGTTGCTGGACTACAGCTCATATCATTCCTAACCATTGGGACTGATGGGTGTTTGCATCCAACACCAGGAAGACTACTAGTCAGTGGTATAGTGTAGGGGCACGGGGGGGGGCATTGCCCTGGGTACACATTGGGCAAACCAGGCACACACACACACACACCCCACAGAGATCAGGTGCGTGAGTGCCCACCGTCAACAGTGGGGGCTGGGGAGTGCAAAGGGTGAAGAACACTCTCCATGAGGGCCTAAGCTACTGATGATAATGGGGCCCTTTATATGTCCAGCTGTCCTTTGTCAACAACAAATTGTCGCCGTTTTTTGTTGTGACTATTGCTAAATGGCAATTTATGGACCTAATAGGTATCTAAAGGTATTTGCACTTCACAAAATCTGTATTTTATCAAAGTAATTGATGAACTGAAACCAGTGTTATTTTAGGGAGCAGGCTAGCAGTCCGGACCCATTACTTGCATCATAGGAGCCTACACAACACAAGGCACTGTTGCTGTATGTTGGTTTTATTTTATTTGTTTTTTATCTTATATTTTGGAAATGTACATCCAGGGTTTGTTTTCTTTAAATTTTGGGGGGTCTCCAAGAGAGTGGGGCCCTAAGCTATACAGTACAGCTTGTTTAGCTTCTACGTAAATCCGGCACTCATACGGAAACCAACGAGCACCCCTATAAAAACAAAGGCAGTTGGCGGCGGCTGAGCCAATGCCTTGGGTCTCGCGCGAGGTCGGTTTCCATAGCAACGCGGGCCGATGTAGCCGTTGAGCACGAGCTCTCCTACAGGCGTGAGCGGAGCGCGAGAGCAGAGCGGGCGGCTCGCCGTGAGCGCCTCCGACTGACTTCGCTCCGCAGGAAGTGCTTGCGAGCGAGCGAGCGCGCTCCTTTTCTTTTCCCCGGAAGAAATTCCCGGTGCTCCTCGTGCGCAGGCCGGATCGGATGCTTGCTGCCGTTGCGGCTGAGGGAAACGGGCCCGGCCGTTGCCTTACCTGAGAGAAGAACTTGAAATACGGTCTGTGTCTCTGTGTGTCTTACCTTTCGAGCGGCCCCCGTTCTCCCTCTGCGCGGCGCCCGGACCGCCAGGGCGACGCGAAACGGGCTCGGAAGGAAAGGCGCTTCCCTCCCTGCCCCCTCCTGCCTTGTAAGACACGAGAAACTTTTCTTCTTTGCTATTCCTTTCGAACTTCGGTCCTATTTAAGTAGTTAACTTTTCCGGGTTTGTGGGTGTCACTCTTGGGAAGTTGTGGATATTTCAGTTTTATCGTCGTCGTTCTAAAAAATAAGGTAGCATCGTTTCTATCACACACACACACAAAAAGGTTTGAAAGGAATTCGCGTGTCTCATCTCGGGCCAGGATATTTTATATGCCACGATTCATCCAGATTTAAGCATCGTAAACCCATTTATTCAAATAGAAAGGGACTTAACAATATGCTTAATTTCATTAATCAGTGCTTAGCTTTACGTGGATCATTTTTTTAAAGTATACAGGTGAAACTCAAAAAATTAGAATATTGTGGAAAAGTTCATTTATTTCAGTAATGCAACTTAAAAGGTGAAACTAATATATGAGATAGACTCATGACATGCAAAGCGAGATATGTCAAGCCTTTATTTGTTACAGTTGTGATGTTTATGGCGTACAGCTGGTAGACGGCTACGTTGACCCTGGACTCAAAGAAGCATAGTGGACCAACACCAGCTGGTGACATGGCTCCCCAAATCAACACAGACTGTGGAAACTTCACATTGGACTTCAAGCATCTGACATTGTGTGCCTCCCCATTCTTCCTCCAGACACTGGGTCCTTCGTTTCCAAGTGAGATGCAAAAGCTGCTCTCATCAGAAAAGAGATTTGGAGAGCCATGTCATCAGCTGATGTTGGTCCACTGTGCTTCATGAAGTCCAGGGTCAACGTAGCCGTCTACCAGGAGATTTTGGAGCACTTCATGCTTCCTTCCGCAGACGAGCTTTATGGGAATGCTGATTTCATTTTCCAATCGGACTTTGTCATCTGCCTACACTGCCAAAAGTATCAAAACCTGGTTCAATGCCCATGGGATTACTGTGCTTGATTGGCCAGCAAACCCACCTGACCTGAACCCCATAGAGAATCTATGGGGCATTGCCAAGAGAAATATGAGAGACATGAGACCGAGCAATGTAGAAGAGCTGAAGGCTGTTATTGAAACTTCCTGGTCTTCCATAACACCTCAGCAGTGCCGCAAGCTGATAGCATCCATGCCACGCCGCATTGAAGCAGTAATTGATGCAAAAGGGGTCCAAACCAAGTACTGAGTACATGTGCATGCTTCTACTTCTCAGAGGTCCAATATTGCTCTATTTGCAGTCCTTGTTTTGCTGATTTCATTTAATATTCTAATTTTCTGAGATTGTTAATTTGGGGTTTTCATCAGCTGTATGCCATAAACATGACAATTGTAACAAATAAAGGCTTGACATATCTCGCTTTGCATGTCATGAGTCTATCTCATATATTAGTTTCACCTTTTAAGTTGCATTACTGAGATAAATGAACTTTTCCACAATATTCTAATTTTTTGAGTTTCACCTGTACTCTTCTGCAAGACTAAGTGGTTCATGTACTGTATATGGTATTAATTTTATTAATGTTTGATTGTTTTTTTAATGATTTTTTTAATGTTTTAGTGATTGTTTTTACAGTATCTGTTAGTAGCCTTGAGTCCCGTCAGGGAAAACGGTAGGGTATAAATAAATATGTAATGATAATAATTCATTGTGTTACTTGTTTTTGCTGTTATTCTGTGACTAGTAGCTGTAACTGCTTTTAAGTCCCATTAATTTTAGTGAAAGGCTTAAACTTATTTTTAAACATTTTATGTGCACACATGAATAGAAGAAGTTCCACTATGTCTAGTGGGACTCACAAAGTTCTAAAGTTCCTCCCAGCCAGAATAGAATGTGGCAGCAGGTTTTTTTTTTATTTAAACCATTTATAGACTTTCTTATGTTATAAAAACAACAAGGTGGTTTGCAAAATAAAGCCAACACAATAACATTTATAAACAGATTGCCAAAGTTCAATAGTACTGGTACTAGGGATTGTTGCCCAGGGATGCTGGCATCAAGTTTTTAGCAGCTGGTACAACACCTGCACCATAGATGCCTGGCAAATCTCTAAAAGTCGGTAGTTACACAGTGTGGAGCGAACCACAGAGAAATTTCTCCTTTCAGTCACCATATGGTGTACTTCCACTGGACATATTACAGCTAGAAGAGCTTCTGATGATAACTTTTGTGAGTGAGCTGGGCAGTATGGAAGGAAGCAGTTCAAAGGTAATGTAGCTAGCACCAAGCTGTGCAAGACCTTGTAATTCTATGGGAAAACCTTTGAAGTATTTGGTTGTGAGTTTAGTTGTGCCTGCTCCACACTTGAACAGCAGTGGACCTGGACTGGGTCCCTTTTTGGGACTTGACTGGCTTAGGATTCAGTAGGGCCTTCGCCAGCCTAGGTTCATCCCAGTAGGGCCCCAGTTCAATTACTTGTGCATATTAATTCCATTTATTTGGGTGTGTAACTTAGTGTATATTTCTGCCATGTTGAATGCTACCTCCTCTTAAGTAACTGCACCTAGGAGTGCTGAGTTTGGCTGTAATTTGGCATGAAGCAATATCAAATAGAAAGCTGTTGTCAAATAAAGATTTCTAGTAGCCAATATACATTTTATTGGGCTATCTATTTATCAGGTTTCACAGAGGTTTATTTTTTGTGCAAGTATCTGAATAAGCAGATAGGTGGGAATACAGTGGTGCCCCGCAAGACGAACGCCTCGCAAGACGAAAAACCCGCTAGACGAAAGGGTTTTTCCGTTTTGGAGGCGCTTCGCAAAACGAATTTCCCTATGGGGTTGCTTCACAAGACGAAAAAATCTTGCGTCCCCCGGCGGGTTTTTTTTGCTTTCTTCGCCCTTTTCCTAAGCCACTAAGCCGCTTATCAGCTGTTCCGCTGATAAGCCGCTTAACAGCTGATCGCTGGAAGCCGCTTGACAGCTGTAGCGCTAATCCGCTAAGCTGTCAATGGGCTTGCTTCGCAAGACGAAAAAACCGCTAGACGAAGAGAATCGCGGAACGGATTAATTTCGTCTAGCGAGGCACCACTGTAATTAAAATAGAAGTGAAACACAACCCTGTGTTTTTGGAGTGCTATTGTCAGAGGAGCCTTATCCTTGTATTAATTTGCAAAGCCCTGAACTACTTAGGTCTAGGATACTTCAGGAATCACCTGACCCCTTCTATCCTAGCTCGATCACAGAGATAATCTGCAGGAGCATTGTTGCTCATTCCTTGAGTTGGCGAGGCTCACTTTATAACAACATGAAATAGAACCTGTCACGTCATTGTCCCAGTATTGTGGAATGCTGTGCCAATAGACATTCAGCAGGTGCTTGCTGTTTTAACTTTTGGATGCCTGCTGAAAACATCTTCATTCCGCCAGGCCTATGAAAGAAGTTAAGAATACATTTTTATACAATGGTTAATTTATACCTGTTACTAACTTTTTAATACAGGCAACTTCTCATTTATGCACATTCAATATGTGTGTGACAGCACTAACAAGCATCAGCCCAAACCCAGAAGTGACCTGAAAATGTCACAAAATAAGGCAGGGGTGGAATAGGGTGTTTGCCGGCTTTTTTCAATGGTGTACCTCAGAACGTAACCCCCACATAAATGGGGGGGGGGTTGCCTGTACGTTTTTACTGTATGGTTTTATGTATTTTTGTTGTAAACTGCTTTAATCCTTTTAATGAAATAGTGGTCTATATTTTTAAAATACATAAAAATAAATTATCTTGAGATTATGACAAGTATCTACTTGCTTGAAATTTAGGCAGCAATCCTGTGAATGCTAATTTGGAAGTAAGTCCATCGAATTCAATGGGATCAGATGGCTCTATGTAAAAAGATGTGCTGTTTGTTACAAAAACATCTTTTAAATTGTAATATGCCTATAAATAGGGAAGAAGTAATGGCTTTGGAATCTGTACTGTTTGCTGTTTTAAATACCTCAACAAGTGAATTACAGTACTTGAATTACATTTGCAGATTTGCTTAAAGACTTATTGTCCTTTACAGAAGTTCTTCTAAAATATAAGCCTCTGTGCAGGCCATATATGCTACCAGAATGTCTGGAGCTGAAGATGCTGCTGCTGTGCTATCTGAAGTGAACATTGGTGATTCATGCAAGCCATTAGATGAGCACAGAGAAGCCAATCCTGATGCAACCCCTAAAGATATTGTGGTCACTATTGGAGCTACTGTGCCAACTGGCTTTGAGCTAACTGCAGCGGATGAAGTACAAGAGAAGCTAGCATCAAAGTCTACAATTAGCAAGGACCGAGGGAAAATCTATTTTGAAATTCCTGTAACCAGCCTTCCAAAGGTTTGCATATTTTATTATTTGAATAATATATCCTGGTAACTATTTGATTGATTGAGGGTGTTGTACTCCTTGCAGTTACTGATATATACATTTCCTTCATTATAGTAAACTGTAGAAGTGCAAACATATTTTTTTTAAATGTCTTTGTGGAGCAAGGAAACTTTCCTTGTATTTACATGAAAACCAGTAAAGATTATTTGGGGGGGAAATAAAACTGAGGGGGGCGGAAACAGCCAAATACCAGCGCAACCGCCAGTGTATGTTTCGTTTTCCTGGAATGGGGAGGGGGTGCAGCATGTTTCTGTGTGATCACTGACATGCACAATGACCCAGAATGCAACCCCAGGGGAAAAAGGGAGTTGTCTGTATTTTATTTTGAAATAATGGTACTTTTATGCCAATCCTTACACATCTACATTCTGTCCTATGAGGCTTACTCCCAAGTAAGTAGATACAGGACTGAAGCATTTAATACCATATCACACTTAATTCCGAAGAGAGGTGCATGTGCATTATTTATGCATTTCTGCAAATAGAAGCTACAAAAATGAAACAAAAAATTGTATTTAAAGTTTACAGTGATATAACACAAAATGTCCTCAAGACATGAAATGCCCTCAGACACATGTTTTGTTTTACATTTTTTAAGATAAAGACAGCCACTACAAATGGTTGGTCTACTACAGAACTTAAGTACAGGTGACAAATATCAGAAAAGGAGAATACAGCATTAAAAAAGATTGTCTCTAATTTCCTTTAGGTTCACCAGTTAAGGTCCGTGGACAACTTATTTGTTGTTGTTCAAGAATTCAAAGATTATCAATTCAAGGAAACTAAGGTAGGTTCTCTCTCTCTCTCCTCTCTCTCTCTCTCTCTCCCCGCCCCCCGCACTGTATGTATCAGTATGTAAAGAGGTAGCCTAGTTAGTCTCTTGCAGCAAAAAATTGTTTGTCGTTGTTTTTCTTATTGTGTGTATGTACCCACCACTTTTGCTGCCTCTTTGACACATCTGATGATATTGATGTCCTATGAAAGTATTCTAAAGAACTGCAGAACATTATTTTCTTTCTGAACACCCCATCTGTGCCACATGTGAGAGTGCTTTTTGAATACAGGATAATTTCAGTAGTTGTCTATGTGATATGAAGGTGTGGCTGTTGGTGAATGGGGTTGAAAGCTTAATGACATACACGAACCATTTCACTTACCTAAACTTCCACCATGGTAGGCCCAATCTCTAATGTGCCATATCTGCAGCAGGGCAGCAGCTGCTCCAGATAAACTCAGCTACTCTTCTGAAAATTAGCAAACATAGAAAATAATTGGTTGTATTAAATGACTTTTATGGATACTTTCTCCTGATACGTTTCAGGAAGAAGCTCTAAAGGATTTAGAGGACTTGGTTAAGAAACTGCCATGGACGGACCCTTTGGATGTGTGGAGGTTAAATACAAGCCTTAAGAAAAGAAAAACAAGGCGGAAAAAGAATCAAACCAATGCAAAGAAAGAGAAACAAGAGGATGACGGGAGCAGAGAGCAAGCTGTTGATAAAACAATTAATGAACCTGTGCAAAATGTTTTTGAGGATACTGATGTCCAAGACCCAGAAAATGCAGATGAAATTGTGCAACCAGGTGATGATGAACTGTCTGATTCTAAAGAAGAATTGACATCCAATGGCGAAAGCAGAAATGGATCAGGTGACTGCAAGAAGTGTGAAATGAAAGCTGAGACGCTGAAGTTCCGGGTAACATGCAACAGAGCCGGTGATAACCACAGCTTCAAATCAAATGAGGCGGCGAGAGATTTTGGAGGAGCTGTGCAAGATTTCTTTCAGTGGAAAGCAGACATGACAAATTTTGATGTGGAGGTGCAGCATACTTTTCTCCCCCCCCCCCATTAAAATATTATTACTATTACTCCATTAATAGTAGGGGTGGGTTAAAATATGACAGAATTTACATGGTTTAGCAGTATGCAGTAGTCTGCTTCTGACATTACAATGAAGTTCATGTGATCAAAGCTTTTTTTCTTATGTGTGCTATTAACTGCAATTTTAACATTATGCCCTAACCCTAAAGGGGGGGGGGTTATCTTAACAATGGCTTATTTGGAACAAGCAAGCTTCAAAATCATTATAATTAAGATTAGTCAGAGCCTGTTGTGTTTGGACTAAAAGACAAGCTACAGTTAAAAAAAAAACAGAAGTGAAAACATCTGATCTTGCAGCTGTGCCAAAGGAAGAAAGGAGAGTGGGGGAGCATTGAAGCCCAAGGCTTGCTGTGTTCTGTTCCCATCATGGAAAACCATAGCTTTTCTTTGTCTTGGTGTCTGAACCAGCTCAAACGAAAATGGAGATGGCTATGTTAGTATTAATTTATGTTGAGATTTCATACTGGGACCACTGGTCACATATACTGGCCAGTCTAAAATTACATCTTTTACATTAGATATAACATAGCCTTCCCAGTTTGAGAGATTTAGGGTTGGAATGACTGACAATCAAGTGCTGACTAATGGTCTCAAGTTTGCCCAACTGCAAGATACCTCATTCTATGTTACAAGGAAACATAGTGGAGGTTGGATATAGTGTTTTCTATCTCACTTCCTTGTAATCTGCAAAAGTGGGGTGGGGAGGATAAATGTTCTAAGAATTGGTTGGATTGCTGTATATTTTAGTGGTTGGCATATGTTTTCCTAGTTTCCCCCCTACCTCAGACTCCACGTCACATAACAAAAATACACCAGTGGATGGTCATTGCTTTCTTTGCATTACCTCAGGCAGGGGTGCCAACTTGAATAGAATATTGTGGGGGCCCAGGGAAGCCCTGCCCCGCATAATCAATCACGTGACACAGTGCGCGCACACCATTTGAATGGCAATGCCTATCAACTTCGTGGGGGCCCAGCCCCCTCAAATATTTTATTGTGGGGGCCAAAGCCCCCACAGCTCCTAGAAGTTGGCTCCTCTGACCTTAGGATTTCTAATTCATAGAATTCCTAGCCTGGGATGTTTCAGCTGTTTGCCTATTTCAGCTATCCTGTCATAACTGTAGGAAGGGACAGGTAGCGAAGGATGAACTAGATCCTGGGAGACTAAACAGATTATGTGGGTCAGATTGTTCATCTCCCAAGTATAGGAGGACTATGGAAGATAGCCCTTTAAAGGATAGAATTTTGGAAAATCCTACATTAGCACTTCAGTGAGGTAGTCTGTTCTGTTTTTTGTGTATATATCAATGTTTACCTACAGTGAAAGGGGGAATGTCTGTGTTAAATGTAAGGGACTTTTACTCTAGGTTCTCCTCAACATCCACAATAATGAAGTGGTAGTGGGGATTGCCTTAACAGAAGAGAGTCTTCATAGAAGAAATATTACCCATTTTGGACCCACAACTCTTCGATCTACTCTAGCTTATGGTATGCTCAGGTAAGGAAACTGGAACAGTTGCAAGATCTCTTAAAACATATGTTCTCTGTTCAAACTTGTTGTGTAACTGCATGTTCTGCATATTCTGCTACTTTTAAACATTAAGCAGAGGACAGTCTCAATGTACCTTACATAAGTAATCCTCCTCAAATGAAATACTCCTGTTCCCCTTTTTATAAAAAAAATAATAATGTTTAAGTGTATTAATTTTTTTCTATTATGTCCTACAGCCTCTAGGGACCACATTTATAAATTATTAGTTACAGTATACTTGGGATTTTTAAGATCAGACATCTATTTGGCAGTGTCTTTTGTGTGATTCACTATTTTACACTTTGCCCTTGATTTCGGCCCAGAAATTCAAAAGAGGAAGTTGGATGTGTTTTTCAAAGAAACAGCTTTTTTTTCATTTTTTTATGTCTGTTATAATATTTTTAGATTTTGCTTTTGTCTTTATTACACAAACTTTGGTCCTCATTTTGTTTAGGCTTTGTGATCTTCAGCCAGCGGACATAATAATTGATCCAATGTGTGGTACAGGTGCTATACCAATAGAGGTACTGTAGCTTTTTATCTTTTCAGTTTTAAAGCATAAAATACCTTACCCAGGTATTGGGTTGCAACCCGATACCCACTTATCAGGAAGTAAGTACCATTAAATCCAGTGGTACGAGTTCTTCTTAGACATACACAGGATTGTACCACATCTACTGACAATCTGGGGCAAAGCAGTCTGATGGGCAGGGTGCAAATAATAAAATTATTATTACAGTGGTGCCCCGCAAGACGAAAAACCCGCAAGACGAAAGGGTTTTTCGGTTTTTGCGACGCTTCGCTAGACGATTTTCCCTATGGGCTTGCTTCGCAAGACGAAAGCCCATAGGGAAATCTCCGGGGACCTCTTTTAAATGCTGGCGGTGGGGAGCAAAGCCTTTCCCCCCCCCCTCCGGACTTCAGAAGAGGTCCAGGAAGGCCGGCGGGGGCGAAAGGCTTTGCTCCCCACTGCCAGCATTTTAAAAGCGGTCCGGGATAGCAGGGAAGCGCTTCCCGCTATCCCGGACGGCTTTTGAAGGCAGGCGGGGGGAGCAAAGACTTTTGCCCCCCACCAACCTTCAGAAGAGGTCCAGGACCTCTTCCGAAGGCGGGCGGGGGACAAAAGTCTTTGTCCCCCCTGCCTGCCTAACCGGGGGCTTTTAAGTCGCCCCGGGACTGTCCGGGGCGATTTAAAAGCCCCCGGACGGCTTTTGAAGGCAAGCGCTGCCTTCCCGCTCTCCCGGAAAGGCAGGCAGGGGGACAAAGACTTTTGCCCCCCGCCCGCCTTCGGAAGAGGTCCAGGGGGCTTTTAAATCGCCCCTTGGGCTGGCGGGGGGCAAAAGTCTTTGCTCCCCCCCGCCTGCCTTCAAAAGCTGTCCGGGGGCTTTTAAATCACCCCGGACAGTCCCGGGGCGATTTAAAAGCCCCCGGTTAGGCAGGCAGGGGGGACAAAGACTTTTGCCCCCCGCCTGCCTTCGGAAGAGGTCCTGGACCTCTTCTGAAGGCTGGCGGGGGGCAAAAGTCTTTGCTCCCCCCCGCCTGCCTTCAAAAGCCGTCCGGGGCTTTTAAATCGCCCCGGACAGTCCCGGGGCGATTTAAAAGCCCCCGGTTAGGCAGGCAGGGGGGACAAAGACTTTTGCCCCCCGCCCGTCATCGGAAGAGGTCCAGGACCTCTTCTGAAGGCGGGCGGGGGACAAAAGTCTTTGTCCCCCCTGCCTGCCTTTCCGGGAGAGCGGGAAGGCAGTGCTGCGTTTTCCGCTCTCCCGGGAAGGCAGGCAGGGGGGAGCAAAGACTTTTGCCCCCCGCCAGCCTTCAGAAGAGGTCGGGGGACAGACTGTCCCCGGACCTGGTCTGAAGGCGGTTTCCATAGGAACGCATTAATTGATTTTTAATGCATTCCTATGGGAAACCGTGCTTCGCAAGACGAAAAACTCGCAAGACGAAAAGACTTGCGCAACGAATTAATTTCGTCTTGCGAGGCACCACTGTATTATTATTTATTAGTAGCAATATCTTCAGATTTGATAGTAAGCTACGAAACATCCCTTGAAGTCCCAGAAATGTCCTGGCATGTTGATGTATTGTTGCAACACATTGTACAGTTGACGCTTGGGTTGCGAACGTGATCCGTGTGGGAGGCATGTTCGCAACCCGCAGCGCCGCATCTGCGCACGAGCTGGTTGCAATTCGGTGCTTATGTGCAAAGCGCGATTGCCAAAACCCGGAAGTAACCTGTTCTGGTACTTCTGGGTTTTGGCGTGCCCATAACCCAAAAATGTGCAACCTGAAGTGTCTGTAACCCGAGGTATGACAGTGTAGGATTTGGTGTACTGGAACGTAAGGGTGACAAAGCAGTCTTAAACATCTCTACATGGAAATCAGACTGGGTTCAAAGGGATTTACTCCCTTGTTTGATTAGGATTGTAGACTTTGATTCCTTATGCTGTGTTGGGTAAACAATATGACCAGATAAGTTGCGCATCCTCAGGCTAGCAAGATGTATAAACCATTTCTACTTCCACAACTATGATTAAGTAAAGGTGCTTGGTCATCTTTAATGTAGTCTTGGAAATCTTTGTAGCACCCCTAGGAGATAGGCCAATATTACTTCACTGCTGGTCCTGTATATGATCCCACAGCTCAGTGTGGGAGGTATTTTCAGCAGCTGTCCGATACAGAATTTTCTCTCTACTTGTTGTGACTCTCTGGCTTAAAGGTCTTTCCAAAATCTAAGCAAGGTAAAAGAACAAATTGCTCTCCTCTGAGCTGGGATCACAGTTTGGAAACCTCATCTTGGTTAGCTTGGGCTTTTGTCTAACAATCCTCCCTCCCACAAAGGGAATAATTTCTTAGCTGCCATGCAGAGACATAAAGTTCCAATCTAAAGTCATTTTAGGTGGGTGGATTTCTCATCTGCTTTCTGTTTGTTTGACCCTTGGGATTTCCTTGGCACTACAGCAGAGAAATCCCCGCCCCCTTACTTGGGGTGGTGGACTAAGGATCAGTTCCCCTTCTGATAATTTGTGCCATATAATGCATTCATAGATGTTATCTCCTAGAATTAGATTTCAGTTGGGTTCTTGCATTGCTGCTAAGTTTGCTGTTTCTTTCTCATTGATAGGGGGCTACTGAATGGCCTAACTGCTACCATATGGCTGGGGATAACAATCCACAGGCTGTGAAGAGAACAGCAAATAATATCGCCTCTTTACTGAAGCAAATTCAAAGTAAAGAAAGGTGGGAATTAAGTACCCAGTGGTGGTTTATGCCATATATTTGTTTTGCCGTTTGTTTGTGTAACTTTTTTATAGTCACTTAGATATTTTTAAAAAATGTTTCCCAGTTCATTAACTTGAGCTTGTTGGTATGGTATGAAAAATTTCTTCCAAGTAGTGACTCCTTAACTTATCTAGTTTTTTTGTTCTTAACAGCACACCTGCAGGCAAACCTATAGATAGTATTCAGTGGGATATCTGTTCTCTACCTCTGAGGACTGGCTCTGTGGATGTCATTGTAACAGATATGCCATTTGGAAAGAGGTAAATGATGGGTGTTTTACAGCTGTGTTTCTGATCCAGAGCCTTGCAGGTACAATGAAGCTTCCAAACTAGGAAGGAATTGCTGGATTTGAATGTAGAGAACTGCATTGTAGAGTTACCAAGTTGAAAACAATCGCATTTCTATAGGTCTCCATCTCTGCTCAGCTGATGGTCAACATATCTTTGGGTCTTGATCTTTATTCCTTTTTCTTTCCTTTTAAAATTTTTTATTAGCTCCAATAAAGTAAATACATAAATATTTGGACAAACAGTCATAATATTTGGACAAACAACCCACAATTTTTCTATGAACAGATTAGGCTGGTTCATATGTATTCTTTTATAATAAGTTAATGTAATCATTGTTACTATAGACCAGATTTTTTTCCAAACCATGCACATAAAGTAGGAGATAAACATTTTTCCAGATTTTGGCTATAACATTCACAGCAGTTACAAGGTTGAATAATATTTCTCAGCCATTTTCCTGGACAACATCATGCAGATACCCAAGTGACATATTTTAACTTCTAAAGGTATGTGATATCCCAACATACCAGAAATGTAGCCTGTACAAATTTCAAAAAAGTTTGTATTTGAGAGCAGTTTCAAAAGGTGTACAGTATAGTGGGACTTCCGGAGGCGGCGCAAAACGGCAATGGCGGTCCTCTTTACTCAGTGAAGAGGGGCTCCGCGAAAAAGGGTCTTCCGCTACGGCGAAGCGGAGACCCATCCAGATAAACCGCAGGCAGAGCGAGCCTGTGGCCGTGGGACTCGGCGGGTGCCAGAAGCCCCCCCAGAAGCGAGGAAGGGACCTCGTAAGAGGCTCCGGATCGTGAACGGGGGAGCGGCGCTGTGAGTTCATCGCTCTTTTCGCGGAAGTGAAGCCGCGCTGCTGTTGCTGATGAGCGCCGACCTTTCTTCTTGAAAAACATCGAGATTGGCTGCAATTTACCCGTGAGTAAGGGGTACCAAAGAACTGATTAAGGATTAACTTAAATTTGTCTATTTTGGCTGAAAACGGGAGGCGAGTAACAGGAAGTCCGCCTTCCGGTCCTGCTAATCGGAGCAAAGCAAAGAACCCGATGCGGGCTGAAGCGTTAAAAAGAGACTTTGAAAGAAGTAAGAAGGGGCATTAATAGACTGTGTGTTTCTAGAAATCGAAAAAGGGTGAAGAAATAAATGTTTTAGTTCAGTGTGCTAGAGAATCTTCCTCCTATTGTGAAGAGACGTGGAATTGAAGGGGATAACCGAGTTATTGGACTGCCAGTGTTGCAAATGAGTACTGTCAGGCTGCTGAAACTTTTCTCTTAACATAAACTGTTGCATTGATGGATACACTATCGCTTTAATACTGTCATCGAAACCTCTCTGTTACCTTGTGGCACTAATTTGAAACAGAACTCTCTGAAATCCTCCTTTCTGAACTTGGGGATTTTAGTTGAAATAGGAGCTTTGATGGTGGAAAAGAAACTTTCTTTCCTTTGAAAACCCCCCCTAGTGGATTTGCGGAGGCATAGTGGCCTGGGAACTGTATCTTATTGGGATTTTTTGTGGTTTAATTGTTTATACTCTGGACTTGCCTTTCTCATGGATTGAAAGACTATTTGACCTTGAACAGCAGCTAGGGAATGAGTGGCCCAGCGAAAACAAGAGCAGCTAAAGCTAAGGAAGCTTTAGCTGAGGAAGCTAAAGAAAAGAAAAAAGACAAGAGAGCTGGGCAGCTGGTCCAAACAACCTTGATTCATCACCGTAGATCCTCGGTGCCAACTGTGTTGACGGCGCAGGAGGAGGAAGTTGAAACGCCTGCTACAGAAGAAATGGCAGCTGGAGGAACTGATCCAGTCTTGAAACAAATTTTGGAACAATTGGCACTTTTGAATAAGAAGGTGGACGATCAGTCATCTAAAATTGATAGAGCTACATCTACTATCAGCAAGTTAACAGATCAGGTTTCGCAGCACACTCAGGCTATTGAGAAACTGCAAGGAGCTACGGCGGAGAACTACAAATTAGCTGCGGAAGCCAATCAAAAAGCTGAGCAAGCGTGCAAGAAGGTGGAAGAGATCAAAGGGGAAGTAAGACCTCTGAGAAGACAGGTAGGAGAACAGCAAGCCTACCTGTCAATGGTGGAACTGAAAAGTAAGGAATGTAATCTTAGGCTGAGGGCTGTCCCAGAGTTGGAACAGGGCAACCTAGAGAAATTCTTGACGGAGCTGTTTTCTAAATTTTGGGGGGTTGAAGAAGATAAAGATTTCAAGATTGTGACGGCCTTCAGACTGGGAAGATCGGTTAAAAAAGATAAGTCCAGAGACTGTTTGGTTTGTTTGAGAACAAGAGAGGAAAGAGACAAGATATTAGGCCAACACTTTAAAAAATCCCTGGAAGTCGAAGGTAAAAGGGCAGAAATTTATAGAGACATTCCTAAATATTTGCTGGACCTTAGAGCCACATATACAGACTTGGCCAAATTGTTAAGATACAACGCAATCCCTTACAGGTGGGAATTTCCTCAAGGTCTGTCATTTACCTATAAAGGAAAGAAGGTAAGAATCAAAACGCCAGAAGATCACCAGAAGTTCCTACACGACAACGAGGAGGACCTCCAAAAGAGAGCCGTAGATTCTTGGCCTCCACCACCGGGATTACCACCAGGATCCATACCATCTGGAGGCGGCCCGGCACCACAGCTTCCGGAAAAGGACGACAAATTAGATACCCAACTGTGATATCCAAGAAGTAGACCGGGATGTCTCTACAGCTTCTTAGTTGGAATATAAATGGCGGGAATTCTCCAGAAAAACGCAGAAAAGTATTTCATATTTTGAAAAAAGAACAATTGGACATTATTTGCCTGCAAGAAACACATGTGACAAGACTCCATAGAAAAGTGCTAATCAATAAAAGGTTAGGCCAAGAATTTATTTCATCGGATAAAGTTAAGAAAAGAGGAGTGGTGATTTATGCAAAGGAGAACTTGTCCCCAAAATTTGTATTTAAAGACGAACAGGGCAGAATTTTGGCAATTGAAATCCAGACACAAGGAGAAAAGTTTTTAATTCTGGGAATTTACGCCCCAAATGATGGAAAATCGGAATTTTTTAAGAAGCTGCACGAGATTATGCTGGACTATTTGGACTATAACAACATTATCATGTTGGGAGATATGAACGGTGTCGCCTCAGTGAATATGGATAAGTCACAAAGTGCTAATATAACGAAAGATGGCAGACTTCCAAAAACCTTTTTTGAAATGACTGACAATTTGGATTTGATTGACATATGGAGGATCAAGAACCCTCTAGGGAAAGAAGGAACTTTCTTTTCTGAGGCCCATATGACATGGACGCGAATCGACCAAATATGGATAACTAGAGGGCTGGCACCTAAGACCAGAAAAGTGGAAATCTGCCCAAAAACCTGCTCCGACCACAACGCCTTGAGAATGGAATTGAGACTAAATACAACCGGATCGTTCAGATGGAGAATGAATGACGCCTTGTTAAGAGATCAGGAGATTGTTAAGAAGGCACAAAAAGTTTTAAAGGACTATTTCGAAATAAATTTAAAGACAAATGTGGAAAAAAGAATAATCTGGGACGCAAGCAAAGCAGTGATAAGAGGGTTTCTAATACAACAGAACACGATTAAAAAAAGACTCTGGAATGAAAAGAAGGAGAAGATCTTGGAGAAAATAAGAGAAGGAGAGAGAAAACTGAGATCCAGGCCTAAATCAAAGGAAGTATTGAGAGAAGTGAAGTTTTTCCAGGCACAATATTCGAAACTGATAAATCAAGAGGTGGAATGGAAAATTAAACAAATGAAACAAAGATCCTTTGAATCTGCAAACAAATGTGGAAAATTGTTAGCCTGGCAGCTGAAAAAGAGACAAAAACTTAACACAGTTACAAATCTAGAGATTGAAGGGAGAATGGTTCAGAAACCCGATGAAATTAGAAGGTCCTTCCAGAAATATTTCAAAGAACTCTATTCTCAAAGGCCACAAAAAAGCTCAGAGGTGGACCAATTTGTTATAACTAATGGATTACAAAAAATACCCCAGGAAATGAGAGCAACCCTGAACTGTAATATTACAACCCAAGAAATTGAATGCGCCATTCAGAACCTCCAACTGGGCAAATCTCCGGGACCTGATGGGCTTACTTCCAAATATTATAAGGTACTGAAGGACTCATTGACACAACCATTGCTGGAAGTTTGCAACCAGATTATGGAGGGGAGGAAGGCACCGGAAACGTGGAAAGAAGCCTTCATCACGTTGATCCCAAAACTAGAATCTGAAAAAACTCAACTTAAAAACTATCGTCCTATCTCACTCCTAAATGTGGATTATAAAATTTTTGCAGACATTTTGGCAAGTAGGTTTAAGAAAGTCTTAAATGAAGTGATTCATAAGGACCAAGCAGGCTTTCTCCCTGGTAGGCATTTATTTGACAACACAAGAAACATCATTGACATTTTGGAGTTTTTACAGATTAATTCAAACACAAGAGCGGTGTTGATTTTTATTGATGCGGAGAAGGCCTTTGACAACATTTCTTGGCTGTTTATGAAGAAAAATTTGGAAAGGATGGGAGTAGGGCGGGGGTTTGAAAATGGAATAGAAGCAATTTATTCAGAACAAAAGGCCAAATTGATAGTAAACAACGTGGTGACAGAGGAGTTTAAAATTGAAAAAGGGACACGACAGGGGTGCCCTCTATCTCCTCTGTTGTTTATTTCAGTCCTGGAGGTGCTACTGAACATGATTAGAAATGACCGGTTGACACAGGGAATTGTGGTCGGAGAGAAACAATATAAACTGAAAGCTTTCGCAGACGACTTGGTATTAACATTACAGGAGCCAGCCTCTAGTACTAAAAGAGCGTTAGAATTAATTTCTGATTTTGGTCGGGTGGCGGGATTCAAGCTGAATAAACAAAAAACTAAAGTTTTAGCAAAAAACTTGACAACTACTGAAATAGAGGAGTTCAGAAAAGAAACAGAACTAAATGTGGTTAAAAAAGTAAAGTACCTAGGGGTGCACTTGACCTCCAAAAATTTGAATTTATTTAAGGATAACTATGAGAAATGTTGGTCAGAGATAAAAAGAGATCTGGAAACATGGTCAAGATTAAAACTTTCCTTGTTGGGCAGAATAGCTGCTATAAAGATGAATGTATTGCCGAAAATGCTATTTTTGTTTCAGTCCCTCCAGATCGTGGATAAGGTGGAATGTTTTGGAAAATGGCAGAGGGATTTATCTAAATTTGTCTGGCAGGGCAAAAAGCCCCGAATAAAGTTTAAAATACTAACAGATGCGAAAGAAAGAGGGGGGTTTGCCCTGCCGGACTTGAGGTTATATTACGAAGCTGCAGCCCTCTGCTGGTTGAAGGATTGGATCCTATTGGAGAACACCGACGTCCTTGACCTGGAGGGATTTGATAATGCTTTTGGGTGGCATGCATATTTGTGGTATGACAAGGTTAAAGTTCATAAATTGTTCAAAAACCATATTGTCAGAAGGGCAATTTTCATGGTCTGGTCAAAATACAAAGACTTATTGGAGAGTAAAACTCCGAGGTGGCTCTCACCGATGGAGGCCAAAGCACGTAAAAGACTCAATATGGAGGCCCACTGGCCTAAATATTGGGAAATAATTGAAAAAATCGGAGATAATTGGAGGTTACAGAGTATGGAAAAGTTAAAAAACAAGGTGCGAGATTGGTTGCATTATGCTCAAATCCAGGAAGTTTTTAAAGCAGACAAAAAAGTGGGTTTTCAGGAGGATAAATCGAAACTAGAAACAGAGTTGCTTGAGCCAAAATCCAAGCTAATTTCGAGAATGTATAACTTGCTGCTTAAATGGAACACACAGGATGAGATTGTCAAATCCTCTATGATAAAGTGGGCACAGGACTTGGGGCATAACATTATGTTTGAAGACTGGGAAAGGTTATGGAACACCGGAATGAAATTCACGGCATGTACTGCCTTGAAGGAAAACATTATGAAAATGATATACCGGTGGTACATGACCCCAGTCAAGCTTGCAAAGATATATCACCTGTCCGATAATAAATGTTGGAAATGTAAGGAAGAGGAAGGGACATTTTTACACCTCTGGTGGACCTGCCCGAAAGTGAAGGCCTTCTGGGAAATGATACATAATGAACTAAAAAAGGTGCTGAGATTCACCTTACCTAAGAAACCGGAGGCCTTCCTTCTGGGCATGGTAGACCAGAGGATGGTCAAGAAAGATAGAACTTTCTTTATGTACGCTACTACAGCAGCGAGGATTCTGTTGGCAAAGCACTGGAAGACACAAAATCTACCCACATTGGAAGAATGGCAGACGCAGCTGATGGACTATATGGAGTTGGCTGAAATGACTGGCAGAATTCGAGACTCGGGAGAAGAAGAAACGGAGGAAGTTTGGAAAAATTTTAAGGACTATTTGAAAAAGCATTATAAGTTGTATGAATGTTAAAAAATGCTCCTTTCTAGGAAGGTATACCTTCAGTATCGGCAAATTTCTGAATTGATAAATAAGATACTATAAGACAGAAGTGAGGTAACGAAATATTTTTATTGTGTGGAAATTAAAAATTAATGCAATTGTATCGAAATGTTTACATCAGATAACACGATAAAATGGAAGATATATTGTTATGTATAAAACAAGTCAACAAATTGCTGAGGTTTTGGTTACACAGGGAATGCAGTGCTCGGGAGATGGGGGAAGTCCATTGGATTCATGGAAGTATGTATTTGAAAGTGGAAATTTGTTTATTAAAAACCTAATAAAATATTTATAAAAAAAAAACAAAAAACAAAAGGTGTACAGTAGTACCTTGGTTTTCTAACATCTCCGTTGACAAACATTTCAGTTTTCGCCGTAAATCCGGAAGTAAATACATCGGTTTCCGAATACGCCTCGGAGGCCTTGCTGTCGGCTATTGAGTTTTCGGTTTTCGAACGTTTCAGAACTCAAACTGTCTTCTGGAACAGATTATGTTAGAAAACCGAGGTACCAATGTGTATATATACCTTGCTTTGCTCGATCTGCATCACCAGTGTTTATCTGATACCCACTTATATATAAAGTTTCTTTTGTGGGGTGGTAAATAGCACTGATGGGATGCGGGTGGTGCTGTGGGTTAAACCACAGAGCCTAGGACTTGCCGATCGGAAGGTCGGCGGTTCGAATCCCCGCGACGGGGTGAGCTCCTGTTGCTCGGTCCCAGCTCCTGCCAACCTAGCAGTTCAAAAGCACGTCAAAGTGCAAGTAGATAAATAGGTACTGCTCCAGCGGGAATGTAAACGGCCTTTCCGTGCGCTGCTCTGGTTCGCCAGAAGCGGCTTAGTTCTGCTGGCCACATGACCCGGAAGCTGTACACCGGCTCCCTCGGCCAGTAAAGCGAGATGAGCGCCGCAACCCCGGAGTCTGCCACGACTGGACCTAATGGTCAGGGGTCCCTTTACCTTTAAATAGCACTGATAAATGGTCTTAAAATAATTATTTGGATCTGCTGAAATGCAATTCCATTGTTCCCTAGTTATTCTTTGACCTGAATCTTGTTGCCATTTTCTCATGTATGTAACCTCATTCCAATCTAAACCAAAGGTCATAAAAAAATCCATTTCTCTTCCTGGTTTCCCCATATTTATGTACCGCGGAAGAGGTTGCACCTCTAATTTGACTCCTGTAACCCCCTCAGTGGTCAAAATGACCTGACCCTGTAACATCTTCTTTATACACTAGTGGCCAAAATTGTGGAAACCTTTTGGAGAAAGTGTATTTCCGAGCTTTGATGACTCATAACACCACTTTTTAATTCAGTAATACCATAAAATTATATATGAATGGAAAGATAATTTAATAAAGAATGTAATGCAACAAGGTTTGGTTTGTTCAATTATCTTTATTCTATAAAAAATTATAGCCAAATAGCAAAAAAGGAGTGTTTAGAGAGCCAGTCAGGTATTTCTTGTAATGAATAATCCTTCATAAAATTTATTTCATTACATTCTTCATTAAATAACTTTCCATTGAAAAATAATTTTATGGTATTACTCCAAAAAAAGTGGTGTTATGCGCCATCAAACCTCGGAAATACACTTTCCCAAAAGGTTTCCACAATTTTGGCTACTAGTGTACTTTTTAAACTGGTATTTTGCCATTGCTTTAAATCATTTAAGTACTGCATTCCTATTTCTGGATTTAGAAATTCATTGTAATATTTAATTATTTTATTAATAATACATTCTGCAGTGAAATTGTCTTAGATAGGTTCATAATCTTCTTTAGAAATGTGTACTGATTTCCAAGACATTGTTGGGCCCATTTCTTCATCGTACATGGCTGATTTTCCAGGATGGTATTTAATGTTAAAATATCTCCATAATCAATTTCCCTTTTGCACCTTAAGATGGGAGGAACATTCCCTGCAAACATTCAGTATTTGTTCAGTAAATCCCTTGCTTTAAGATGCTTAAAAATTGCTTATAAGGGAGATAGAGGGTAGGAGCAAACAGATTATTCTACCGTCCACAAATCTTTTTTGAAGTTTAGTTAAATCTGAGATTATCAGGGTTCTACATAACCAACCAGATTCCAAACTGGAGAGCTTATTCTTCACTTGTATTCATGCAACCCTCTATGCAATGTTCATTCAATAAGTTATTAAAAGCAAGGCAGTATGAAAGGCTTGGATTCTCTTCCCCACTCCAACTCATTAATTTGAAAGGAGTTGCCGTTGATTAAATATATGGATAAACTCACTACTATGGGCAAGAAATACTGGACAATAGACTGTTTGTACTTCTAAGTTTCCTTTCTGTTGCTTCTCAATTTCACTCTAGGATAGGGTCCAAGAAAAAGAACTGGGATCTCTACCCATCCTGCCTTATGGAGATGGGCCGGATCTGCAGACCAAGGACTGGCAGAGCTGTGCTGCTGACTCAAGATAGGAAATGCTTTGCTAAGGTAGGTAGTGGCTAGCTAACCCCCAGGCATTTGTTAACAGTGCCTTTTGCTCTTCACTGCTGAAGGCAGGACAATGGTATTGCTGTTATCTAGGATAAATACTGCCAGAACTGAAAGTCAAATATTCTTGTTTCAGTATAGAGCAATTTGCTGCCATTTAGAAAAGACTAACACTCTTATAGCATTATCAGTTTTCATTGTTCAACTGGGTAATATATATTATTCTAGATCCCAAATTGTGCTTTTAAACTAAGGATAAAGGGCTCCCTCCCCTCTCTCCCCCCCCCAAAAAAAAGCCAAGAAGGGGGGTGGACAGAGGGAGAAACTGATTTTCCTGGTACACTATGTGTACTGACTAAAAAAAAGAGAGAGTTTCAGATAGGGGCTGTAGTAAGTGACATATAGGCGCATTTTCAATAGCAAGTGAAAATGGAAACATATCTGTAACTTTCATATCTGCTTGTCAAGAGAAACTTGCCACTCGTTTGCATTTCAGGCCTTGTCAAAAATGGGACACCTATGGCGAAAGTCTCACACCATCTGGGTGAATGTTGGGGGACTCCATGCTGCTGTGTACCTTTTGAAACGCTCTGCAGAAAAAAATTAAGGAGACAAGATCATACTGGTAACATCTTGCTCAATTTACTGACCACACATGCACTCTTTCGGAGGGCTATTTGTTTATTGTTTCCCTGTGATTCTGAGTCAACCCATCCTTATGATATTGAATGGAGTAAAAAAAATAGGAGCAAGTGAGCAAGCTTGCTGGTCCAAGGATCAGTTGTGTCATACCTAACCAGAAACTCTTGAAGGAGTTTTCAGGGCTTAAATAGAAAAGTATAGCCAATTTATTAATGAAACTAGTAACTCTTCAATGTGCCTGTGAACCTGAGTTACTGTTTCAGTTTGGGTGCAAATGTATTTTTCATATTCATAGAGCAAGTTATCCTGTTTCCTACTACAGGACAGCTAATTTAAGATGAAAATATTTTGCCATTGGAGAAGCACCTCCATGTTGTTTTGTTTAGTTGCCAAAAATAGGCAACTAGTTTGTTGCTTCTGTTCATTATATGATAAGCTGTATCCCAGAATCCATTTGTTCAACAACTTCAGAGCTCAGTAGTGCTGCCTGTTTTCTCACCTGCTACCTCAATTTATGCCTCAATTCACTTGTTTACTTTGATCTGCAATGTATATTGCTGAGAATGCGTACTATTCAGCCTCAGCATATTTCTGTAGTCATGGTTTTGATTTGGAATAAGACTTGAAAAATGCTGTAATAGCCTTCCCCGTGTACTGCTACTGTTGGTTTTGGACACAGGATAGATTTAGATGAGAATATTTAGTGTGGTTGAATTTAACCTGATAATATAGCTAGTTATATCATCTGTTAACAAATAATATACTCAAAAGTTCCCTAATAGTAACCTATAATAATGCTTATGCACCATCCAATGACCAAGGTTTATTACAGCTGTGTTCAAGAGATGTTGCCAGTGAGTTGTGTCCATTGTTTATATGTGTACTGAAACCGATTTGTCAAATTTGGGAGCCTTTCCCTGTGAGCTTGAAAAGAATAGCTAAAATACTATAAAATATATGTTGAATGCACTGTTTTTCAGTCTAGAAAGCATTTAGGGGGATGAAACATATATTATACATGCTTGAAATTTTTAATTCAGATTTTGAGCTAAAGGTTTAGGAGGGGGAGAGGAATTAATGCTTGTGAGATAAGAGATGAGCTACATGCAGCTGTAAAAGGCTATGAATGAAGTTCTTTCATGAGAAATAAAGCACCAGCACTGTTCCAATTACTGTAAAAAGGTAGCTCTTTGTCGTTAGAACACTTTTGCCCTCCCAAGTTGCCATTTCTTTCCTATCTATGGGGGTTACTTTGGTGTTTCTCACTGTTGTTGTAGCATTTGAATTTTGATGTTATAATTTTACCTCTGTGTAATAAAGTTTTTACCAGAGCTATCTCCTTTTTGTTCTGCTGTTCACTTGGGTCACATAAAATGAGGTTAGTAGTTTATTTTCAGGAAACTATATTTAATAATTTCTTAAGCCGCAAAGATTATCAGTGGAAGTCTATCATCTATTCATCCATATTTATTTCTGGCAGATTCCAGAAAACATGCAGGGGGGAGAGAGAAAGAGAAAGGAAGGAAGGGCTTGGGTGGGGGGGGGAGAACTTTTGCCTCACTTTCCTCCCCCCACTTAAACCCCCCCCGCCCCCCGCCTCGTCCCTCCAGTGGCAATGGGTAGACAATTGCCAATTTTTGATACTGGGTAGTAGATTGCAGCCTGGTTTATTGCTTTCATTTTATGGATCAATGGTCTCATTAGATAGTAAAATTCATGTTAAATTGCTGTTTTAGGGGTTGTTTTTAATTGGAACAGATTAATCCATTTTGCATTGCTTTCTATAGGAAAGCACACCTTGGTTTTGGAATGCTTTGGTTTTGGAACAGACTTCCAGAACAGATTAAGTTTGAGAACCAAGGTACCAGTGTGTGTATGTGTGTGTGTGTGTGTGTGTGTGAGAGAGAGAGAGAGAGAGAGAGAGAGAGAGAGAGAGAGAGAGAGACACCCCAGCAATTGCTCTGGAATGTCTCAGGGCAGCAGTATTTCCACACACAAATGACTTTAGCCATTGAGGTGCCCAGTCCAGGCACGTTTTCCTGGGGAGGAAATCCCATGGAACTGTTGGGATTTATTTCCAAGTGGAAGACAGCCTCCAGATCAGGATTAGAAACAACCATTTCCCCCGCAAATGGTGCCCAAATTGCTTCCTTTGTTTCTCATAGATTGCAGTGTATTTTATTGTTGTACACATTGAATTCCATAAAACGATGTTCATCTTAAGGCTGCACAATACCTCCTGCAGTCCTGCATCAATTTTGAGCTTTTCCATCATGCCCACTTTTCCTCCCCACTGCACTCCACCCTGTTACTGTGCTTTCCCTCCAGTTTACTCCAAGTAACATTTCTGGGTATTCCCAAATCTTTTCCTCCACACAGTGACATTGTAGGTGGTGCTGATAAAGATAAAGATATACCTGAATGGCAGCTTTATGATAAAGATATACTGGAATGGCAGCTTTATTTCTTTCCCACAAATGGACCAGGGCTCCTGCCCACCAATTACTGCATCCACACAGTTGCAAGGACGTCCAGGAATCAGCATCCCAGAAGCTGCCTGCTTCTTCTTGCAATGCTTCCCAATCAGCGTCCCTCTCTTTACACACAAGGTGTCTGCTGCAGTGGGCAAGGGCAGCCCTTCCCTGGGCATGCAGCAGCGAGCCATCTTAGCTGCGCTGCCAGGTGGGGAGAAGCTTTTCCCAGCCAGTAGGGGGAAAGCAGGGGAAAGTTGGACAAATTTGTTTTTAAGGTGCTGGAACGGAGGTTCAGAGAATTCTGGCTGAAGAAAAGACCCTGTAATCCTGTTAGAAGAAGCACTTCAGCTTCCAGTTCCTTGGAAATGTTCATGAGCAAGCTGCAGGTTCCTCATTCCTGTTCTAAAAAGCAGATGTCTTCCCCCGATGATCCTGGGAACTGCAGTTTGTTAGGGGCTCTGGGAATAGCTCCCATTAGCAGAGATCGAGTCCTAGGAACTAAGTCATGAGGAGGAACCAGGAAGGTTGGAGGAGCTCAGATTCCAGGTTCTTGAATTGGGGAGGGACCCCCTGCATTGGAAATGGAAAACAGTTGGGTGTTGAGTGTCCCAGGATTAGGGCTGGGAGAACACCCTACAAGTTGAGTGTCAACAGAGAACAGGAGAAGAACCTTCCTGCATGAGAGCAGAAAGGAGATGCTCTCGTCTTGAAGTGGGTGGGCCAAGCTTTCTTTGGGAGCAATGTCAGGGCAGGGGCATTGGGCATCCATTCCGCACGTCTGCTAGGAGGATACCAAGTCCTTCCTTCACAGGGCCATGCTTCAAGAGAATGTTCTCCGTCGCCAGCACCCAAGCTGTTGGACAAGAGCGAGACTCCATCATCCGTGGCATTCCAGTCTTCCCTTTCTGGATTGTAAAGCCCTTCCAAGTCGCTGAAGGAATCCATGCTGCTCAGTGCCTTGCATGTCTTCTGGGATGTCACACATGCTGTCTGAATGTGCCAGTCCCTGACGAGGAGAAGGGCATCACTGTCATATAAATAAAGAAATTGGAGAACTGGTTGCTTTTGATATGCCAAAGATTAAATAATATATTGTGATCAAGATTGTTAAAAAGAAAAATTAACAAGCAGTTTTCTTACCTTTTCTGCCTGATGCTGGGAGCTCTGCTTAAGAAGTCACTCCCCCTTCTCCCCCTTGAGGCTGCTGTTCAGCAGGTGAAGCTGATTCCTGCCCCATGACACTACCCCAAGGTGCACCTCCACCTGCCGGATGGGTGCCGCCTTTCAGGGAGCACGACGGTGGAAGTGTTGGACCAACCAACATGCAAGGCATCTTCCCATGAGGATTTTCCATTAAGTCCATGTCCATTAAAAAGGCCATAGCCCCCCAATTTCTATCATCATCTTTGGCAATCACACGTAGCCGAGTAAGATTGTCTTCCATGAACACGATCTTAGCAGTGAGTCCATAATGGACTGTGGAGGCCAATTCTGGTACCACACATCCTTCCACAGTGGGACATAGGTTTCCTGGCGGGAGTCGATCACAGTGAGGGTTTGCAGAACGTGCCTTCATCTTAGCATGTTTCTCCCTTTCATCCTGATTTTGAGCATCTTCAAAGTCCATGACACCTTTGGTAAAGGCTGTTCTCCAATTGGAGTGCTCACAGGCTAGCCTTTCCCGACTGTTTATACTACATTTCTTTTAGATTTGCCTTGAGAGAGTCTTTAAACCTATTTCGTTGACCACCAGCATTACATTTTTAAGTTGCTTGGGAATACAATAATCAGGTATAGCCCAGGTCTGTAAACCAGCTTTCCAAGTAATTGGAGGGGGTGGTGTGAGGCATCTGGGCCTCAGCAGTACAAGCCAAGCCCTAGCTCCATAGCCCTAGCTCCATAGCTCTCTTAAATTGAGGGTATTCTGTTCCCAAGCAGCTGTTCTCTTGTCAGGGAACAGCCACATGCCCTGGGCAATGACGACTGGACTACAGTGGTACCTCAGGTTACAGACGCTTCAGGTTATAGACACTTCAGGTTACAGACTCTGCTAACCCAGAAATAGTACTTCAGGTTAAGAACTTTGCTTCAGGATGAGAGCAGAAATCGTGCAGTGGCGGCAGCAGCAGCGGGAGGTCCCATTACCTAAAGTGGTGCTTCAGGTTAAGAACAGTTTCAGGTTAAGAATGGACCTCCAGAACGAATTAAGTTCTTAACCCGAGGTACCACTGTATTGATCCTAAGCTGAAGAGCTGACCTGCTCAGCTTCAGGTCCTCCACCAAGTACCTCCCTTCTAGAACCCACCGCTCTCAACTGCCCCCCCCCGCAACATTCAAACTCCTTTTCCAAGCCTCCCCCAATCTTCTCTCTCCACCAGAATTCCACTCTCTCCCCCCTCCCTCCCTGCTTGACTTTCCCTTTGGAATTCTAATATCACCTCAATTATCCTATTGCACAGTTTTTTAAAAATAGATTTAGGGGGTATCCCACTAAACCCTGGAAATTGAGAAATGGCACAGTTTGGGATTATTTGGGTTTTCAAGGGAGAAATACAAGCTGCAAGGGCCATTAAGAAACAATTGAAGGCCCCTGAGAGACTAGCTGGAAATGCAAGAGAAGGACTTCCGGGTCGGCGCCATCGCCGAATGGCGGGCTCCCTCCGAGCTCCGGAGGGAGCCTGCTCGGCAGGGGCTGGGTCCTACCGCACCGGCGATGCGGGGACCCTCAAAAACCACGGCCAGAGTGAGGCCGTGGACATGGAGACTCGGCTGGCACCGTTAGCGCCCTCCCGGCTCGTGAAGGAGCCTTTTTAAAGGCTACGGATCGGGCGCCGGGGAGAAGCGTGGTGCTTTGAGTTCTCTGCTATCCCTGCCGAGCGCAGCCGCATGCCATCCGGCGGAGAGCGCTGACTTCTTCTATTGAAAATCTGGACCTAAAAGAAGAACCCGTGAGTAATTGGATTATGGATTAAAAAAGAGGGATAAATTTTTTAAATCTGGAGCGAACGGGGGAGGTGGAAAAAAGGAAGTCAGCCTACCCCTTAATTGTAGAAGAGCCAAAACAAAGGACTTAACGACTAAGATCGAGCGTATCTTTATCTTCATGAATTAGCAACTTTGCAAGGGAAAATTATAAGACTGTGCTGGAGGAGAAAAGTGGAATTTGTATTAAACCCCCCCCCCCCCCGGAATCCCTGGAGTGATCCGCGAAACTACCTGGGGAAGAGCATCGGGAGTTTTGACAGCTGCCAAAGGCTGTCAAAACGGAAGAATAAAGCAGGGACTTTGCTTTGAGGACTTTGCCGGTTACATTTGTTTTAAATTGTATATAAATTGTTTCAAATAAGGATTTACAAACTATTTGGATTAATGGATTTGATCTGGAAGGGAACTTAGTTACTGCGATCCACCTAGAGGAGCTGAGTGACATTGCATGTGTTTTTCTCAGGAAACCTGAACAGTTGTAACTCTTAATCTCTTGGGAACTGCAGAAATGGAACATTGTTTTGTCTACAGAGGGCTACAAACTACAGGAAGCAATGGATTCTTTAGTTGGAAAACGAAAGGGACATGACATAATGTTTTGCTTCTGAACAACAAGCCTCTGCAGAAAATAAGAAGGTCATGGAAAAAGAACATTTTTGCGGGAAAACAGGGAAACAGAAGGAGGAGAGAGAATGACAAGAATATGGAAACATCATGAACTGGACAGAATTGGGAACATTTGGGACATCCAGATTTGACAAGCTTATGGAAATTAAATGGGAGTTTTTTACTCCTGGATATAAAAATCTGGATAGAAAAAATGGGCCCCTTTTTGAGACAGACTCCTTCCAAGATTGGACATTTGTAATTAAATATGACTGGCAAACTATTAGAGGGATATGGATTAAGCGGGTAGGAACTTCAGGAAGACATTAGGATGAAGGGATAGAAGGAACACAACAGAGAAAGGGGGGAGGGAAATTTGGAATCCAAAGGTTGTAAAATTATTTTTTATCTTCATATCTTTTTTTCTTTTTTTATAAAATTTTGAAAGGGGGAACTCGTGGAAGGGAAAAAATCGATCTTAGGGGATGGGAATTTGGAAAAATTGGGTTATTGATGTTAAGTGAGTCATGGGATAAAAACTTGTTGAATTTAATTGCTTATTCGGAAGATTTGGAACGCAATTGGGGGCGGGAAGGGGAAGTCCTGGCTTTGGTTTTGGAAGAAAGTGTATGAATTGGATCTAATTTGTTTTTAATTTGGAAAATCTTAATAAAAATTATATTAAAAAAAAAAAAGAAATGCAAGAGAAGTCCTTCTGCCTTGCCCTGCAGTGTGAACAGAGGCAAGGGATCTGGAAGGGGGCCAGGATAACTGGGTGTGAGGTGGCAGTAAAAGAGAGGCTGAGCAAGGGGTGCTGAGGAGGAGGAGGAGAGTCTGTTATCCAACTTGGGAAGGCTGGCTGCCCTGCTGTGGCGAACAAGTCCCTCTTGAAATGACCCTGCTGTACTCTTTCCTAAAGCTACAACAATCTCCGCCATGTCTCAGTTCTCCAAAGGTGAGAGCCTGGAACCCTTTGGGCTCTTGCTACCACTCAGCAGAGAAAGGGGAGGCACCCAACTTTTGGAGCGATACTTTCTACATCCTGCTCTGTCAAGTCATCCTATTAGATGCACATAAGCTTCCCGTTCCTGCTTCCTAGGAAATTGGGGGAAGTGAGCTGCAGGTTCTCCTCCCTGTTCTAAAAAGCAAGTGTCTTCCCCCAAATGATCTTGGGAATTGTAGTTTGTGAGGGGTTCTGGGAATCCTAGACGGCTCTGGTTGCCCTAACAGATGATCTTCGTAGACAGCTGGATTGAGGCGGGTCGGGGCTGCTGATTCTTCTAGATCTGTCAGCAGCTTTCAACATGGTTGATCACGAACTCCTGGACCACCGCCTTGCCGACGTGGGGATTCAGGGCACAGTCCTTCAATGGCTGCGCTCATTTCTCTCTGGTCGGGGACAGAGGGTGGCGCTTGGGGGGGAATTGTCATCGCGCCACTCCTTGGTGTGTGGAGTACCTCAGGGTGCGATACTCTCCCCAATGCTTTTCAACATCTTTATGCGCCCCCTCGCCCAGCTTGTCCGGAGTTTTGGGCTGGGTTGCCATCAGGTGGCCATCCTGACTCGGCCCCAGACACACTGACCAGATGTTTGGAAGCTGTGGCTGGATGGTTACGTGGGAGCCGGTTGAAGCTAAATCCTTCGAAGACAGAGGTCCTGTGGCTGGGATGGGACTATATGGGATCGGGGGGGCAACTACCATCTCTTGCGGGGGTGCAATTAGTGCCAGCACCATCCGTTAAGAGTTTGGGTGTAATGTTCGACACCTCCCTTTCCATGGAGGCGCAGATTGCAGCTATAACAAAGGCAGCATTTTTTCATCTCCGCCAAGCTAAGCAGTTGGCTCCTTACCTCTCTTGCCCTGACCTAGCCACTGTGATCCATGCGACGGTCACCTCCAGACTGGATTATTGTAACTCGCTCTACGTGGGGCTGCCCTTGAGACTGACCCAGAAACTCCAGCGGGTGCAGAATGCTGCAGCGAGACTCCTTACGGGGTCTTCGCTGCGAGACCACATTCACCCGGTGCTATACCAGCTGCACTGGCTCCCGGTGGAGTACAGGATCAGGTTTAAGGTGCTGGTTTTAACCTTTAAAGCCCTATACGGCCTAGGACCCTCGTACCTATGGGACCGCCTCTCCTGGTATGCCCCACAGAGAAACTTACGGTCTTCAAATAAAAACATCTTGAAGGTCCCAGGCCACAGAGAAGTTAGGCTGGCCTCAACTAGAGCCAGGGCTTTTTCGGCTGTGGCTCCGATCTGGTGGAACGCTCTGTCACTAGAGACTAGGGCCCTGCGGGACTTGACATCTTTCCGCAGGGCCTGCAAGACAGAGCTGTTCCGCCAGGCCTTTGGCCAGGGCACAGCCTGCCTCCCTCCCCTCGGCAATCTTCGTGGAGCTCTGGCACAATGGTTGAAAGTAACAGAAATGAAGTTCCTCAAACATTTCTACCTTTCCTGAACTATTTTTCAAGCAAGCAACTTCCTAAAGCTAATATATGCTCTGACAAATGGCATTTGCTGCAATGGCACTTTGGAGAGTGGTGAATTTTGGTAGTGAAGTAAGCAGGGGTATTCTGATTAACAACAGACAAATAGAGTTCAAGGAAAATCACCTTTATTTCATAAGTTATGGTCCCCAGTCCAGGCGGACTGAGGCAAAGTAAGCAGCTGAGTCCAGATTTTTATAGCCTGTAGTCACTCTCCCTCCTCGCTAACAGAGTAATCGTAGAAAACTCTTGTTGGTCAAAAGACAAGCCGTATATAATGTGGGAAGCCCCAATTGGTCAAAAATAAGCTGTCTGTGACATAAGAGCAATTAAAACAACCGTTCTGATATGATTTATGACACAAGAGGCACATGCTGCAAGTACACAGTGCCAGTTTTCTCACATGGCTTCCATCATTCCTTTTTAGATCCTTTGCCAAGATTCTCGCTTGTTCAAGTGGTCAGGTGGGCTTAGTTCACTCACAGTTCATTCCTCACATGTTTCTAGCCTGGGTCTGCATAACCTTTGCATGAACTTTTTACCTTAAAGTTTTACATCCCTTTTTTATAGGCTTTTTTTATAGATTTGCACTCAAATTGGTGGTTGAAAATAAATTCTGATCAACACCACCTACAGTAGGAAAATAGATCAGGGAAAGAGTCTACCAGTAATCTTTCCCCATATATTAAAATCTCAATCCAGATTACAATGATTTCTGCTGTTGTTATTTTTAAAGGAAAAACAAACCCAGGACAGATTATCATATGGTAAATGTTTCATATGTTCTGGATCTTTGTAAACCAGTCTTCTGTGTCATCCAACTCCCACCAAGTAGTGAATTTTTTTTCTGTTCAGGTTTTTGACTTGTGGCAAAATTCTTCTAATTTATCAGGGGCAATACTTACTGTTACGCCTATGTCATGGGATCAATTACCATTTGGTACCTAGTCATTTGTACTTGCCCCAAGTCCATGACTAAGTTAGGATAGATGGTCATCCTATGTTTTGACATTTAAAGTACAACCCTGTGCATATATAAGGTAAAGGTAAAGGGACCCCTGACCATTAGGTCCAGTCGTGGCTGACTCTGGGGTTGCGGTGCTCATCTCACTTTATTGGCCAAGGGAGCCGGCATTTGTCCGCAGACAGCTTCCGAGTCATGTGGCCAGCAAGACTAAGTTGCTTCTGGCGAACCAGAACAGTGCACGGAAACACTGTTTACCTTCCCTGCCAGAATGGTACCTATTTATCTACTTGCACTTTGATGTGCTTTCGAACTGCTAGGTTGGCAGGAGCAGGGACCGAGCAATGGGAGCTCACCCCATCATGGAGATTCAAACCGCCAACCTTCTGATTGGCAAGTCCTAGGCTCTGTGGTTTAACCCACAGCACCACCTGCGTACTCAGATGTAAATTCCTTTACCTCCCACATAAGCATACACAGAATTCCAGCCTGAATTCAGGGGATTTCCTTTGTTATGAATTCAGATCTCAGCACACTGTTTGCTTATGCAAGTTCCATTAATTTCAATAAATCTTGAAACTAAAGTCCTTTACGAATCAAACTCTGTTTTGAAGCCAAAACAAGTAAATAAAAACATGTTTTAGCAAAAAAAAACCCACTAACACAGTATGATGCTCTGTAAAACAAGCAAAGAATGACTGCATTTGGATGTCTTTTAAAATCTATGCAGAAGATTTGACTGAAATGAGAAAACGAATAGCATGCCACTTACAATTGGATATATATTAATTTCCAAAAGCACTGTGTACACAGATGCGGCAAACTGATTAATTTATACCAATTATACATATGAATCACCAACCAAACTTCAGTACTAAAAGCAGGTTTTAAAGTTGGCACCTCCCACCCACATACCTCATTGCTAATAGCATCCAGATAAATTCATTCTATTTCCATACAAACAGGATCCCTTCGTTTCTTCATTGCCAAGCTTACTGCTGTTAAAACAGACTTTGGAAGCTACTTCCTCATTTACTGCAGAACTGCCAGGCTATGTTCGCTTTTTACCCTGTAAAATTGTGCAGGCATCCGCATGACGTAGCCATCATAATGTCCTGGTCCAACATCTTCCCTAATCAGACTCAGGAAATACGTTTAATTTTTAATTTTTTAAAAAACACCCACAGCAACCCACAATAGCTGGTTTCTACAGGTGTAGATGACCCATCACATTTCTGAAATTCTGACTATACAGGCTGCTAGTTGCTAGTATGCTCTAGTCATTTCCTTCTGTGTATCTCCTTGCTCCCTCTAGGAATCAACTCTGTGCAATTAGCATTACTTTTCCAAATAACATTGCTTATAAAGATTTTTAGAACATGCGAATAGCCCTGCTGGATTAGGCCAGTGGCCCATCCACTCCAGCATCCTGTTCTCACAGTGGCCAACAAGATGCCAATGGAAAGTCTGTAAAGCACGGTCTGTAAGCAGGACCTGAGCACATCAGCACTCTCCCTATCTTGAAATTAGGGATGGGGGCATGATTGGGAATGGATAAAGGGGCAGCATGGTCCCAATGAAAATTCAACCCACCTCAGCATTTGAGCCTGTGGGAAATGGGGCAGATCACATGGATTTGGAAGAACAGCTGCTAGTCCACTTCTAGTTTAAAGAAGAACAATGACTGGGTGCTACTAAATCATCCACCTCTGGAAACACCGAGAGAGACCTCTGTAGCAGAACAAGGAAGTGCTATGTTACAACAGCAGGAAATTCTGCTAAATTTAGGCCTGAAGCTATGAAAATGTCATGTAAATTGAAGATTAACATCTTGGAATTACCCTACCTTTTGAGATATATTTGCCCCACTATCAATAAGGGAAGCTTTTAATGTTTAATAGGTTATTGTATTTCAGTGTTCTGTTGGAAGCCGCCCAGAGTGGCTGGGGAAACCCAGCCAGATGGGCGGGTATAAATAATAAATTATTATTATTATATTATTATAAAGAATTGCAGCCATATTTCACAGAGAATAATGCACACACACAAAAGACCTGCAGCAAGATTCTAAACTGTCTGGTCTTGGTGACATATAGGGTACTAAGACCCCATGATGCATAGGATTGCACTGTAAAAGAAATACTTTAACCCAACCCTCCTCCAAACAGCCTGCTTATACATTCTGATTTGTTTGCACAACAGATATATTCTGTTAATTGCACATCCATGCTGATCTGCTTGTGCAGAGATTATAGATCCTATGACTGTTACTTCCCACTTTATAGTGCATTTCTTACTGCAAAAAGCCCATTTTTTATTTCCAAAAAGCTTTATCAGAAAAGGGGACAATAAGCAAATGTCTGAAATAAATAGAACATCAATGTGTGGATGTACAAGGAAGAATAAACCTTTACTGTAGTGGATACAATAAAGGTTTCTGCAGTCCATCACCAGGCCAACAAGGACAACTAAGTCTCAGCTTCAGCTGATCTAGGAATCCTAAAAGGGGATTTACCGGTAGTCAAATTCAAGAAGGATAAGGTTATTAATGGCTGCTAATCATGACGACTGGGGACGTCGGTGGCACTGTGGGTTAAACCACAGAGCCTAGGACTTGCTGATCAGAAGGTCGGTGGTTCAAATCCCCACGACGGGGTGAGCTCCCATTGCTCGGTCCCTGCTCCTGCCTACCTAGCAGTTCGAAAGCACATCAAAGTGCAAGTAGATACCGTAAATAGGTACCGCTCTGGCGGGAAGGGAAACAGTGTTTCTGTGTGCTGCTCTAGTTCGCCAGAAGCGGCTTAGTCATGCTGGCCACATGACCTGGAAGCTGTTCGCCAGCTCCCTCGGCCAATAAAGCGAGATGAGCGCCGCAACCCCAGAGTCGGCCACGACTGGACTTAAATGGTCAGGGGTGCCTTTACCTTTACCTAATCATGACAACTATATGCCACTTCCAGGATTGGAGGCAGCATCCTGGTTGGGGCATGTTGTTGACTGCTGTGGTAAGTGGGATACTGGGCTATACTCACTGACCTGGGAGTAAGCACGATTTAATGGAGATTTATAGGGCAGCACTGTAAGGAAGCTGCCAATATCGTCATACAAATCTCCTTAGCTAAAAGGGAAACCATCACTATGTGCTCGAAAGCAATGGATTGTTGTACTTCTCGAAAAGAGGTCATACAATGCGTCTGCAGCCGTATTTGCATATCCACGTTCTGCTTTTGACACGCACACATATTCTATAGAGCTGAAGGAAAGCCTTGCTTCTGCACATGACTGTGGCCTGATGGGAAGTCTTGCTTCTAAGCTTCGCTTCTGCATATGATGCTGCGCAAACCGTTCTAAGCTGAAACATTCCTAGAATGTTCAGTTCACATTGAGTTCGTACCCTGACCTGTTCTTAATGCATAGTTGACCACATCTACGGATGAATGCTATATCAATCACTAGTAAAAGTTTAATAAGGAGGTTTTCACGCCCGTCCAATTCTGTGTTCCCTTTCCCACCCTTTAATCTATTGGTGATTAATGCCTATATGCAACCTTTGCTTTGTACTTGTGTTAACCAATTAGAAATAAGCACATACAATGCTGTAATATTCAATAAAAGAGACTCCTCGAGACTTGTTCGGGAGATGCCTCCCATATGACACCTGCTACTTGTCTGTCGTTATTTCAACCCAACATCTGGTGACCCCGACTCATTGAGGAAACTCTAATTTCCCCAGCCTACTCTCTGTTTCCTGAAGTTAACATCCCACTCCAATCCCTTCCCCTCCCTCATCGGTTTTAATGGAACTTTTACCCCACCCCAGCCCCCGCAAAAAAAGAAAGAAAAACCTCAATTTACCATTTCCAAAATGGCTAATTATGAAATGAACATATCATAAACTGGCTAGGCATGAAGCTAAGGGCGCAACAGAGACCCTTCCCCTAAACAAACGAAACGCCGAACTGCGCAGGCGCCCAGAGGAAGTGAGCGGCGGCGGCGCCTGTCTCTCTGGCTCCCCCACAAAACAATGGCCGCTGAGGGTGCGCATGCGTAGTGTTGCTCTGGTTCCCCCCTCCCTCAGCCTCTACAAAGCAATGGCTGCCTGCGCGCGTCTAGGCCCGGCGTGGTAGGCCTCCGCTTCACTTGGGCTGCGCGGCGGAGGTGCCGTTTCGTGTGGTTCCGAGTCGTCAGGATGCCGCAGAAACCCGGGGAGGAGGACGAGGAGAGAGGGGCAGGAGAGGCCTTGGGGCGCCTGCGCTCGGTGAACACTCGGGAACCTTGCCAGGTCATTTTCTGTAACCGGAGCCCCCGCCTGGTCAGCCCCTTCTGGCTGGACTTCGAGGGGAAGCCGCGCTCCTATCCGAGCCTGAAGCCCGGCACGGGCCGACGGATGCACAGCTACCTGGGTGGGTATTATGACGGGGAGAAGAAGGGCGACGGGGGCAGCTCAGGAAAGCATCGCCGCTGCTTCGGTGCCTGAAGGTTAGGCAGGCAGATATTCAACAGGTGGAGCTTCCTGGCGCGAACCTTCCAGCGAAACCTGCGCCTGCAGCCGGGCTTCTGCTCCCTCTTCCCTCAGACGTTAGAAGGGCCTCGGCCGTGCGAGGAGCCGGGAGCGGAAGGGCCCCGAGTAGGGTTAGAAAGTGGGGTGGCAGATGGAGGAATTGGGGGGGGGGGATACCAGAGTGGGGTGGTTTGGCCACGTTGCCTCTGTGGAGAAGGAGGAGGGCTGGACTGCCTCGAAGGCAGTGGTTTGGATGGCCGCTCCTGTGTGCAGAGGAGCGCAGCTGGGTGGATCTCTGAAGACCTCCTTTCGGTGGGAGCAGCTGTGATGTGAAGGGGATTCGGAAGCTTCCAACTGATCCAGAATTCGGCTGCCAGATTGGGGACTGCGAGCCTGCATTGGCTCCCAGTACTGTACATTTCCGAGCACAATTCAAAGTGTTGGTGTTGTTGACCTTTAAAGCCCTGAACAGCCTCGCCCCTGGATACCTAAAGGAGGGTCTTCAACCCCATATCCATCCCAGATGCCAAGGTCCAGCTCCAAGGGCCTTCTGGAGAAGTGAAGTTACAGAGAACCATGCAAAAGGCCTTTTCGGTAGTCACGGCTGCCCTGTGGAACCGATTCCCTGCATATGTCAAAGAGATAAACAATTATATGACTTTCCTTAGACATCTGAAGCTAGTCCTGTATGGGGAAGTTTTTAATGCTTGGTGTTTAGTTGTGCTTTTATATTAGGTTGGAAGCTGACCACAGTGACTTGGACAACCCAGTCATATGGGATATAAATAATAATAATATCATCATTATTAATAATAATAATAATTGGTAGGAATCCTGTATCCCTGTGCAGCTGCTCATTTGTTTTTCTGTAAACCCAGTACTGTATAGCCTTTTCTGCATTCTTTTTGCAACTTTCATTTACTGACATAAGTTTCAGTGAACCACATTTGACTCATCGGTAGTTGCATACCATTTGGAATCAGTCTGTAAACATTGCTGAGCTGTTGAGCTTAGATCCTGCTTATTTGTTTGTTTTTAAAATTTGTTTATTAAATTTCTATACTGCCCTTCATTTCTGGCTTCTCGTGGGCATCTGGTTGGCCACTGTGAGAACAGAATGCTGGACTGGATGGGCCTTTGGCCTGATCCAGCAGGGCTCTTTTTATGCTCTTATGCCCTAACTTTATTTGTGATTTGTTTTCTAGAACATCTTTGGCTGTTCAGAGATGCTGGGACAGATGATAGTCTTCTTGTCAACCAAGCAGAGCTGTTTGTGGCTACCCGCAATATGAATGGGCAGCCTGTATTTGCAAATATTACACTACCAGGTAAAAATCCAATTATAATACTAATGTCTTTACATTGTGAATAATGTTGTGCAATTATAGTCAGAGTACCATTTGACTAAATAATAATCAAGTAAAATGTCTGATTATGTTTATTTGTAGCAGTGTGACGCCCTCAAAACAGTCCTTCCCACCTACCCAAGGTTCATTTAAGATGCTCCCAATTCTGTCCGGTTACAAATCATTTAAAATCATTTTATCTTGACCATAAGAAAAGCCAGTAATGGGGCATTTCAGAAGTGATGTTTCTCAAACAGTGTATTCCAGTTGCTGCTTTTAAAGGTTACTTGTATAGTTTCTCATTCTGTGCCTTCATAATGCTTCATGTTTGTATGGTACAGGAGTAGGCCTTCCAGATGTTATTGGAGTACAGTTACCATTAGCCCCAGCTGGCATGGCCAGTGATCAGTGAGGATGGGAGTTGTAGTCCAATGACATCTGTAGGGCCACAGTTTCCCCATCTCTGGTCTATCAGATTAAGAAAAACATGAATTGTATTTCATTTTCTTACTGATTAGCAAAACATTATGGTATTCAGGTATTCGTGATCCATGCCTCAATATCTTCAGCATGGCATTTAAAATCTCACTTTACTATCTCTCTGCAGTGTACACTCTGAAGGAAAGATGTCTCCAAGTTGTCCGTGCTTTAGTAAAACCAGTGGACTACAGGAAATTAGACATTGTTCGGTCACTATATGAAGATTTAGAAGATCATCCAGATATTAGGAAGGATCTTCAGCGGCTTTCTCTGGAAACGAATGATAGGCTAAGGAATAGAGTTGGAGGGTCATCAGTGGAAAACTACTCTTACTAATAAATTGTTGGGTATAAGACCAACTGCTGTACGAACTGAAAAGACATTTACATTCCATAGTGTTTTAGGAAGCAGACATTGCTTTGGTTTAGAACTTGTAGCTTCATAACTTAGAGACAAAGCAATGGGACAATGAGGCAGAGTGGGAGAATGCTGCAGCTGAAAATACTCAACGAAATCCTGTCCTGGGGAAACCTATACAAATTGTATTTTACATTAGACCAAATACAAACACATGTCAGTTGATAGAAGATTAGATTGGCAAAAGCCGTTTCATGTTTTTCCACTTATTTAAAATATCATTTTATTATATATGTGTTTAGAAAACATCCTGTATGTGTGGTCTTTGGAATTTGGGCAACTTTAATTATCATACCAAATGATAAATTATCCTTAAACTGCAATTTGGTCTCCCGCCCCTCACCCAATAATTCAGATTGAATACTGTAAATTAGAACTCTCTGGATTTACTTTTTCTTGTGCCAGTGGTTTCCTACAGGTCATTATTTCCTATGGTGGACCAACATACTTCCAATGTGCAGGAACTGCACTGTGTCACACATTTGCCCTATGTTTGTCTATGCTGTTATGGGAATTTTGGTGTGATGGGAGCTACTACCATCCTACTTCAGCTGGAGAAAGAGCCTGGCAGCTCTGTGGTGCAGGCAAAGTTTTTTCTCAGATCACAATTTCACCCTTAGTCAAAGCTTGCTATCGCATTGAAGGTGAATTTTGTGAGTATAAAAAGAATATGCTGTCTCTTAGAGGTTCCAATAAATAATCCATCAAACTCATTCTTTGCTACTCTTCTTTTTTAGAACACTCCCCAAGCTATATATTGCCTTCTTAAAAATTATCTGCAAAATTTTGAGGCAACAGTTATGAAGCTGACTACTTTAGAACGTATTTTTGTTTTGAGCTACACAGATGATCAGTGGAACACTATTTTCCTATTTTCCAATATCCTGTGTTTGCAACTATTAAAATTTTTTGGTTTTGGGTGTCAACCCAACATTTTTACCAGTTGATCTTGTACAGTTATTTCCAAGTATCTTAATAGGACTACTGTGAAATGAATTTGTTGAAGACATTACAGTGTACTGAATGTGTTGTAAATTGTTACCTTTTGTAAAGTCACTGGTTTGTGATGTAGGTGTGTACTAATTTTTTTGTATACTTTGTACATTTCTTTCTAAAAAGTTAAAGCTTGAGAGATTTCTGTATATATGATAAATCTGTACTTTTGATGTTGCCAGACAAATATGTGCACACAACCAGAAATTTCCCTTAAGAGTTCTGCAAGAGGAGGGAAGAGACAAGGTTTACCCTTCACAAAGCTACAGTTCCCAGTATCCTTAACAGACCTACGGTTCCTGGGATTCTTTGGGGGATTCTGTATGTTCTTCCAGGTCTAAAGGAAGAATCAAAAATAGCAAAATGAAGAAGAAAGTCTGTGAATATGAATTCCATGCAAGATAGATTGCAGTAGCTAAGCTGTCAGTTTTGTATCTGAATTTTTGAACCTGCTGGGGCACATTTCGAACATTGTTAGATTTATATGGTTCTTTGTTTCTGATAAATACTTAGTGAGAAGATCAGCTGCCCAGACCAGATTATTAGAATTGCAATTTTGATATTTAAACATTGCTTTTAATATGTATTCAGCTATTGCTCAGCATTCCATACAATGCCATTTCATGTATTATTATTTTTTAACCTATGAGGCATTAAAGCATTCCCCCCCCCCTTAATTGCAGCACTATTATTTCCCCCATTCTTTACTTTGTCTTGTACTTTATTATATGTAAGCAATGGTGGCAGCCATTATGTTTCCTAATAAAATATACTAGGATGCATGCCCGTTCTTTTCTTAAAGTTCATGTATGACTCAGGTTCATTTCATATACAGTGGTACCTCTGGTTAAGAACTTAATTCGTTCTGGAGGTCTGTTCTTAACCTGAAGTACCACTTTAGCTAATGGGGCCGCCACTGCACGATTTCTGTTCTTATCCTGAAGCAAAGTTCTTAACCCAAGGTACTATTTCTGGGTTAGCAGAGTCTGTAACCTGAAGCATCTGTAACCCGAGGTACCACTGTATTTTGTTTCGTTGGTGGTAATGTGTTACTCCCTTTTCAATGTATTATTTAGCAATGATTTTTTCCCCTTAGAATCATAAAACTGTAGAGTTGGAAGGGACCATGAGGGTTATCTAGTGCAGTCCCCCTGAAGTGTAGGAATCTTTTGTCCAACATGGGGCCTGAGATTAAGCGTTTCATGGTCTGCCAACTGCCAGAAATGACCAAGAGGAAGAGCAGCTTCCAGTGTGGTGTAGTGGTTAAGAGCAGTGGACTCATAATCTGGTGAACCGGGTTCAATTCCCCGCTCCTCCACATGCAGCTGCTGGGTGACCTTGGGCCAGTCACACTTCTCTGAAGTCTCTCAGTCTCACTCACCTCACAGAGTGTTCTGGGGGAGGAAGGGAAAGGAGAATGTTAGCCGCTTTGAGACTTCTTCGGGTAGTGATAAAGCGGGATATCAAATCCAAACTCTTCTTCTTTTTCTTAACCAATGTTTCAATGTGGATTGCCTGTGGAACAGATGGAGGGATATTCAGATGCATTTTTAATGTAGGAGTCATTTCCCCCCATTTCTTTGCTATTTTCTTTTCTTAAAACAGCTCAGGCTTGAGAGTCTTAGACTTCAGGCTGGTGTGCTTGTTATCTTAAACATTACATGGGTATCTAAAATGGAATGGCTGCAAGGGCATCCTGATCAAATTTGCAGATGACACCAAACTGGGAGGGGTGGCTAACACCCCAGAGGACAGGATCACACTTCAAAACGACCTTGAGAGATTAGAGAACTGGGCCAAAACAAACAAGATGAATTTTAACAAGGAGAAATGTAAAGTATTGCACTTGGGCAAAAAAAATGAGAGGCACAAATACAAGATGGGTGACACCTGGCTTGAGAGCAGTACATGTGAAAAGGATCTAGGAGTCTTGGTTGACCACAAACTTGACATGAGCCAACAGTGTGACGCGGCAGCTAAAAAAGTCAATGCAATTCTGGGCTGCATCAATAGGAGTATAGCATCTAGAACAAGGGAAGTAACAGTGCCACTGTATTCTGCTCTGGTCAGACCTCACCTGGAGTACTGTGCCCAGTTCTGGGCACCACAGTTCAAGAAGGACACTGACAAACTGGAACGTGTCCAGAGGAGGGCAACCAAAATGGTCAAAAGCCTGGAAACGATGCCCTATGAGGAACAGCTAAGGGAGCTGGGCATGTTTAGCCTGGAGAAGAGAAGGTTAAGGGGTGATATGATAGCAATGTTCAAATATATAAAAGGATCTCACATAGAGGAGGGAGAAAGGTTGTTTTCTGCTGCTCCAGAGAAGCGGACACGGAGCAATGGATCCAAACTACAAGAAAGAAGATTCCACCTAAACATTAGGAAGAACTTCCTGACAGTAAGAGCTGTTCGACAGTGGAATTTGCTGCCAAGGAGTGTGGTGGAGTCTCCTTCTTTGGAGGTCTTTAAGCAGAGGCTTGACAACCATATGTCAGGAGTGCTCTGATGGTGTTTCCTGCTTGGCAGGGGGTTGGACTCAATGGCGCTTGTGGTCTCTTCCAACTCTATGATTCTATTCTATGATTCAATCCTTATCCCCAGAAGTAAGCCACATTGAATTCAATAGCACTTACTTCAGAGAAGGCATGGTTAGGATTGTGCTATCTTTGACCTCAATAAAGATTGATGGATGGATTGCTGTTAGTCTGGAATCGGTCTCCTTTTTAAAAAAGAAATCTCGGACGAAGATCCTGGTGTATAAGCAAGAATTAGGTTAAAATCAGCAATATTCACATTTACTGTTCACAGCCGAGCACTCCCAACATGTGGTTCTTGACGCCGGAGAAGGGAAAAATATGTAAGTGATTCAGTATTAGATTATGTACAATATTAGAATATTCTATTTGGAATATTTTTCATAGAATATTTTAATGGCACACAATTTATGTGTATACCTGAAGGAGCGTCTCCACCCCCATCATTCTGCCCGGACGCTGAGGTCCAGCGCCGAGGGCCTTCTGGTGATTCCCTCATTGCGAGAAGCAAAGCTACAGGGAACCAGGCAGAGGGCCTTCTCGGTGGTGGCGCCCGCCCTGTGGAACACCCTCCCATCAGATGTCAAAGAGCTAAACAACTACCTGACATTCAGAAGACATCTTAAGGCAGCCCTGTTCAGGGAAGTTTTTAATGTGTGACATCTTAGTGTATTTTTGGTCTTTGTGGAAGCCACCCAGCCACTGGGGAAACCCAGCCAGATGGGTGGGGTACAAATTATTATTATTATTATTATTATTATTATTATTATTATTATTATTATTATGTTTCTGTATTTTTGTAATCAGAAGTGTGAAAGTTTTACATGCAGAAGCAAATGGTGTATTATGATGGATTTACTAAATCAGGGCCAGTCCTACCATTAGACAGTGGGGTAGCTGCCTCAGGCAGCAGAAGCAGAGGAATGGCATGGAGGTGTTGGAGGGTAGAGCTATATGTACCACATGCATCCTAACCAAGCTAACCTGCTGTCCTCAGCTGTAGTGGAGGATAGTGGCCTGTCACTTGCGGTGAAGATTAAATTGCAAATCAGGTTGACTGGTACATCGAAAGGTTGTCATCTTGCCCTTCAGCCGAGTAAATACAATGTATTGGGACTAGTCCTGAATACACCAGAATGGATAGGTGAACAGCTTAGAACAAGACTATGCTTCATTCTAATACCATACCTTTTAATTTTTGTTCCTCTGTTTATATGCTTGTTTTGACCATTGCATCTAATGATGGGCTTCATATTGTTAAAAAAAAAAAAACAGGCTTGCTACAATAACAGTGCAATCCTATGCATGCCTACTCAGAAGTAAACCCCATTGGGTTGAATGAGGCCTGCTCTAGCAATGTAGAAAGGGCTGCAGTCTAAATTCCCCGTTTTATGTTTAAAAAAGAATAGATTGCACACTTCAGTTTAGTCGATGTCGATAATAATAATAATAATAATAATAATAATAATAATAATAATAATAATAATAATAATAATATAAGATACCCCACCCGTCTGGCTGGGTTTCCCCAGTCAAGTTAAAGATTCACCAATACTAGCTCCCGAGGCAGGACTCCTTCAACTCACAACCAGTTGATTGTTTCCGAGAGCTAAGTTTCTCCCCAGAATACTGTAATTTGCTCGTCTATTCACAATCGTGCACCTCCTTCTTTCCCCTATGTATTTTATTTATGAACTTTTCCTTTTTAAAAAGCACACATGCCCCGAAGTCAGGGAAGTCGAGGCTCCAGCGAGATCAGCCCGTCCCTTTGTTTTTTTACTGCTGCGCACCGATCGGCTGGGAAAAATCAGGTGCGAGCCGGTTCATAAGTAGTCCAGCCGCGGGAGCGAAAAGTGGGAGCAAGCGCGCAGCCCTCGAAGAAGGGAAGCGAGCCAGTCTCGCCCTGACGTCAGTGAGAGAACTCCCCGGCGTCGGGAAACGGGGCAGGACGGGGCAGGCGGAGTCTGAGAGTCAAAACTAAAGCCGCTGACAAGTTTTGAGAAGCGAGGAGTGGCTCCTTCAGACGGGGAGGAGGAGGAGGCGGGCGAGAAGACCAGGTTTCCTGGCTGGAGTCAGGGAGAAAAAAGAAACCCATTTCCTTCCTCCTTCAGGCCTTTGGGTGGACAGCCGTCCATGGCCAAAGGAGAAGAGAGGGGAATTCCCGCGGCTGTGACACAGCAGGAGAAAGACATGGCCCTGCAGCAGCGGCAGCCGCCGCAATATCCCTCGACGCCGCTTTCCTTGGGCAGTTCTGCTGCGCAGTCTCCTTACATCCACAGCATGCCCGCCTGGGTGCTGGAGGATTTTTGCCAGAAGATGGACTGCCTCAACGACTACGACTGGATGCGCTTTGGTGAGCCCAGGATCTCGTCGCCTGGCGGGTGGGGGAGCAGCAGCGCCGGGTTTGGGGGTCCCTGGGCAACTTTTTTGGCCCGTCGGATGTTGTGGGACTTCAGCTCCCATCGGCGGGAGCAAGTTCAGGGATGTGGCCCGGCAATGGGGAGGTCACACCCGGAGCCCCCGGTGGTGGAAGGAGTGCTGGTTTTAAGGAGATAGATAGATAGAAATATGACAAGCACAGGTGTCCCTATGTTTTAGCTGAACCCTGAATCAACTCTATCCCGGGGACCCTTCTCCTCCCAAAAGCACCGGTAGAGTTCACAAGCTGCTGGGTCTGATTCAAGGCTTGTGGACTCTACCGGTGCTATGAAACATGTTGCTTCTTGGATAAAAAAGGGTCCCAGGGATAGTTGATTCAGGGTTCAGCTAAAACATAGGGACACCTACACCAATAGGGAAACTTGTGGCAGCCCTGCATACTTCACTGAAGCACTTCTGCTGGCACTTAAGAACTACACACATCATACAGGCCCCAGATTTATAGATTAAACTATGCGCTGTCACATTAAACTCTGTAATCGAACGTTAGAATAGACATTGGTTGATTTAGCTTTCCAAAGTATCAGAGCAGATTACAAGGTGACTGATAAAACAATTTTTTTTCAAATAATAAAAGATAAAGGGACCCCTGACCATTAGGTCCAGTTGTGACCGACTCTGGGGTTGCAGCGCTCATCTCGCTTTAATGGCTGAGGGAGCCAGCATTTGTCCGCAGACAGCTTCTGGGTCATGTGGCCAGCAGGACTAAGCCGCTTCTGGCGAACCAGAGCAGTGCACGGAAACACCGTTTACCTTCCTGCTGGAGCGGTACCTATTTATCTACTTGCAATTTGACGTGCTTTCAAACTGCTAGGTTAAAATGTAACTTGAAAGCACTGTTAAAACATCTTCTGGCAATATAATTCATCTGAAGCATTTTTAAAGCTATAGTGCATTTATCCAGCTTGTCAAGTCCTTCCATGCTTTGTTCCTGCCTTCTATATGCAATTCTTACTGCTCTTGCCCTGCGCCTGAACATTACTGCTAAACAGCACCTATTGGTGGTCAGTGTCCTGTGTTTTAGTACTTCCCAATCCCTGGCATCTCCAGGTAGAGGTAGAGCTGGGAAAGGTTCTGTCTTGCCTGAAATCCTGGAGAGCTGTCAATCAGTATATACTGACAGGTGTGACAGATAGACGGCACTGGGCTAGATGGAGTGATGGGCTGACTTGGTGTGAAGCCACTTTTTCTTCCTGGTGGTGGAGGGATATTGGTGTGGAAAAGATGGATACAGAGACAGCTTCATAGAACTGTAGTGTTGGAAGGGACCATGAGGGTCATCTAGTCCAGCCCCCTGCAATGAAGGAATCTTTTGCCCAATGTGAGGCTTAAACCCACAACCCTGAGATTAAGAGTCTCATGCTCTATTGACTGAGCCACAGTTTCCTCATCCCACTCTCCTAAGACTAGGAACTCAGGGTCATCCAATGGAAATTATAGGCAGTAGATTCAGGACAGATGAGAGAAAATGCTACTTCTTTCCACAACACATATGTAAATATATGGATCTTCTGCCCCAAGACTATTACACCTTTAAAATATTAGACACACTGGTGTCCAGTACAGGTAGAATAAAATCTCTGTACGCCAGCTGCTGGGAAGTAACAATGTGAGAGCTGTGACCGTAAGTCCTTTTTATGGGCTTCTGGGAAGTGTCTGGCTGACCGTCAAAGGAAGTGTGATGCAGAACTCGAGAGACCCTTGACACTTGTGCAATATTGCGAAGGAGCACTGATGTAATCTAATGCTGACATTCTGCTCTGGCTAAACTATATTATTTATCACATGCCTAGCACCCTAAGGTCCTGGGGCGGGTTACAGTGATTAAAACACAGTGTTAAAACCCATTCAAAAAACTTATAATAACATAAATAAGTTGGGTCCTAAAAATATTGTTATTTGCCGCCCCAATCTCTGAGCAGTGTGAGATTCCAGGGGCACCAGGCACACTGGCTAGGGTCTGTGCTTTCTTTTTGGAAATTAGGCACAGCGGAGACTGTGGTGTCCTTATGATACATGGTTTATTTGCACCTATATACAACCTGAGTCTAGATGGAAGGAGCGCAGAGCATTCCCATTCCAAGAGGTTTGGGCTTCTTCCATAGCCACAGCAGCTTTAGTCACCAACCATTCCTCTGCCTTTGTCCCCCCCCCATCCCATTGGTCACTAACTCCATTGCATAACTCGGGTTTACTGTCTAAACCCTTTGCTAACCTAAGCTCTAGTTTTTTGTAATACAGGGAGAGGCCCCAACACCTTTGATGTGCTAGATGGCTCATTACCCCCAGGCTATTATCTCAAAGGAAATTAGCTTTTACACATGTTGTTTGCCTAGGATTAAATAGTTAAAAGATACACAGTTTAAGCAGTTTGCCTAAATTGCATTAGAAGGATTAGAAGTGTCTAGACTCTAGCACATATTTATTAATAAACACTAATGCACGCAGGTCCTATTTAGATTCTGGCACTTGGTAGTCTGACACACAGTTTTACATGGAAGCCTTAATTAAAATCTAGCACACCTTAATTAAATTCCAACACTAACTTGATCTGGAATTTAGGGTATCTTGAACCCACAGCTTCATAACATTATACATCCCAAATGTGAAAAGCCAGGGAGGTTAGATCTCATGTGGGTTTTTACATCAGTGCAGTATATTTTGTGGAAGAGGTTTAATACCTTTTTTTTGTAATCTTTCTCTTCCCCGCAGCTACTGTTAGCCATTTGGGAAGAAAAATGCAGATTCCTGTAAAAGCATACCTGGCAGTGTCATGGAGTACTTTCCTAATACACTGAATGATTAGCCCTTGCAAGCTACACTGCACAGAAAATCTTGTATTGTGATCCCATGCCAGGGGGAATCTAGCCTGGGACAACAAAACGGTGGCTGAATGTGATTGGTTGGTTGGTTGCCTAATTGCCTACCCTGCACCCTAAGGTCACTAAGTCTGGGTTACACCAATTAAAAATTCAATAGTCACTTAAAAAGTACCTCTGCAAAAACCTGCAATTCTACAACTGCTTGTCCCATACTGTTTATTCTGAAGCTTCAGGAGTAGTAAGTCATCCAAAGATTGCAGCCTTGAGGCATTGTCATAGAAACACTTAGGCTTGCTACTGTTTATAGTGCAGGACTCTTGCGTTAATTCTTTCTATCTCTGTCACCAGGTTTGCTGCCCTTTACAAAAATTTAAGGTAGTGGACTCCGGATTAGAATTAACCTAAGAATCCTTTAGCTGCCAACATTTTTGCCTGGGTTATCACATTTCTGTTCTTCCTTGGAAAGAATAAAGCAGGATGTGTTTGAGACTTTCCTTTTCATTCACTGTGCAATATGAGTCAAGAGGTGGGAGTTGCTGGACTACATTCCTTGAGGGATTAATGATGCGGAAGATAAATGCTTGGTTGGCACGTGTACAAATATCTCTCAAATTTAGGGTTGCCATATTTCAAACAGTGAAAATCCAGACAGAAAAATTGTTGGACATATGGCAACCCTGCCCTGATTACAGAAGAAAAGAAAAAAATGGGTGCCAAATTCATACAAAAAGGAATGTGTGTTTCTCCTTAAACTACGCTTGTGATGCCTTAGATTTTACTTCTGAACCAAATCTGCCTTGTTTTCTTTTAGCATCCCATGTGATAACTGACCAGACCGAGCTGAGGAAAATCAAGTGCATGGAGAAGGCAGGAATCAGTATAACGAGAGAGCTGATGTGGTGGTGGGGAGTGAGACTCGCAACCGTCCAGCAGTTGTTTGAACTTCTGCAGGAACTTCAGCTCTATCGGGCAGCACAAGTAATTGCAAACTGTGAGTAGCTGGACTTCTTTCTCCGGAACTACCTAGCAGTAGTTGCTTTTAACAATTTAGTGAAAAGCTTGTTCGTCAACTCCCGTTGCCATTGTCGTTCCTTCTAGAGCTGAACTCCGTTCCAGCAGGGGCTGCTGGTTTTGCAGCCAGAATTGGGTCACTAAGCAAAAAGGGAGCCTGCTTAGGTGAACCGTGAAAGCAAAGAACTAGGGGACTACAAACAGAAAACAGGAAATGTACATCTTGAGGCCATGCAAAGGAAAGGGGAGGGGGAAGGAGCAGGAAATGAGTGAAGCTGAATGTTGGAAGAATCGGGACAGATGAAAGTCAGTACTTATTCACGCAGCGTACAGTGGTACCTCGGGTTACATACGCTTCAGGTTACATACTCCGCTAATCCAGAAATATTACCTCAGGTTAAGAACTTTGCTTCAGGATGAGAACAGAAATCATGCTCCAGCGGCATGGCGGCGGCAGGAGGCCCCATTAGCTAAAGTGGTAAAAAATTTCAAATCGGGGAAATCTCCTGGGCCAGACGGTCTACCAATAGAATTATTTAAGACCTATATAGATTGGTGGGCAGAACCCTTAGCCCAACTGTTTACGCTTATAGATAAATATGGGATCATACCTGAGATATGGCTAAGATCAATAATTATTCCAATCTTTAAAAATGGCGACCCAAAAGAACCAAGGAATTATAGACCGATAAGCCTTCTATCAGTGATAGGGAAAATCTACGCTAAGCACCTCTTATCTAAACTCCTTACCTGGATGAAAAATCTAAATTTACCAGGGAAAGAACAAATAGGTTTCTCCAAAGGTTGCTCTACACTAGACCACTGTCTTATTCTTATGCATCTGGTTGAAAAATACAGATCCCAAAGGCAATCTAAGATATACGCTGCTTTTGTAGACTTTCGTGGTGCATTCGACTCAATTGACCGCCCAAAGTTGTGGAGGAAACTCGCAGAATTAAAAATTGATCAGCGCCTATTGATCCTAATCCAAAATCTACACTCTTCCAATACCTGTCAAGTCAAACTTAACATCAAAGGTCACCTTTCATCAGACATCCCAATCTCGAAAGGGGTAAAACAAGGGTGCATTCTTGCCCCCTTTCTATTTAATCTATTTTTATCAGACTTGCCAGATTACCTTCAGAAAATAGAATCACATGCCCCTAAACTTAATCAGAAACCAGTTCCTCTCTTACTATACGCAGACGATGCTGTCCTACTATCCTTAACGAGCTTGGGTCTAAAACGTCTTATATCTTCACTGATCCTCTATTGCGAATGTAACAAACTCTCTATAAACTATGAGAAGACAAAAATTTTGGTCTTCTCGAATGGTTGGAAATTAGAGAAATGGAAAATAAGAGGGCAAGAAATCCAACAAGTGAAAATCTATAGGTATCTGGGAATCTTATTCCAGAGCAATTTAGGGTGGGCAACCCATCGCACAAATGCCATAAAACAGGCAAAGTGCATCTCATCAGCAGTTGCCCGTTTTCATTATCAGAAAGGTAATCAATTTATTCCTGCGGCAAATCAGATATTTCAAACAAAAGTGCAATCCCAGATATTCTATGGAATCCCGCTATGGGTCCAAGCATATAACAATGATTTAAAAAAGATTCACTCTAGCTTTCTGAGACGTATTCTTGGACTCCCAGCTATGATCAAATATGAAACAATGTGTGCAGAAATAGGCATACACACAATGGAATATTGGGCATGGTCCACCTCAATAAAGTATTGGTTACGCTGCCACTTCCGCTGCCCTCCATCAAGTCTGCTCGCTGATTTGCTCAAAGACTCCTATAAATCAAGATGGTATCAGCACCTCGAAAAAAAGATTGAATCTTTAGGCGTCGAGCTGGAGTCCCTGTACAATTCTAATGAGCAATATATTTCCCATAATATCCTAACTAGACTAAAGGATGTCGAGAGACAAAATATTATGGCAGCTGTAAACAAAATTTGCTCCCCCATATTCTATGAATTAAATGTCTTAGATAGCAGAGCCAATTACGTCACTAAACTAATAATCCCAGCCCAATGTAGGGCTTTTATGCTGGCCCGCTTGAATGTTTTTCCCTCAGCATTTGTCAGGGGAAGATATCAAAACATTCCTAGAAACAAGAGACTCTGCAGATGCTCTATGAATGTCCCGGACACTGTAGAGCATATTCTCCTTCATTGCCCATTGTACAGTACGCTCCGTCAACGTGTGCTGTCCCCTCTTTTGGGTGGTCTGGAACCGCAGCAAGGTGAATGTGTGGGATTCTACCTATCCGACGTTGACCAAAGGGTAACGGCGGGGGTAGCCGAGTTTTTGGCAGCAGTCCTCCAAGGAGCAGGTTAACAAGGAAAACCACTGACTCTATATGTATATATATATATGTACTTAGCAAACTGCTGCCTTTTTTATATATATTTCAAGGCTTTTATATGTTATTTTCTCTTTTAAGGTTTTATTTCCATAATGCCTAATAAAGGTTTGATAAAGTAAGTAAGTAGCTAAAGTGGTGCTTCAGGTTAAGAACAGTTTCAGGTTAAGAACGGACCTCCGGAATAAATCAAGTACTTAACCCGAGGTACCACTGTATAGTTAAACTTTTGAACTTGTTCCCCTATGGCGCAGTGATGGCCACCCACCTAGATGGCTTTAGAAGATTAGAAAAATGAATGGAGGAGATGGCTGTCAAAGGCTACTAGCCTTGATGGTTGGAGACAGTAATGCTTCTGAATGCCAGTTGCTAGAAATAAAAATCCAAGCAATATTTTGTTAGGGGTTTCACTGCTTCTCTCTAATAGCAAACTTGGGAGGTTATGTGTCGAAGGTTTGAAGCTAAAACCAGGTGACTGAGAAACAAGTGGAAGATGTTTGTATGCTTATGTAAAGCTCATGATATGCCAAAGTATGAAACATTTTAAAAAAAACAACCCAAAACGGGGCATGCACTCCAAAAAAAACAAACCCCAGCCCTGTGAAGACTGAGTATGCTCAGTGGTCTGTGGAATGTTACGTTTTTGTTGGAAAAGCAAGATGGAAGGCTTGGAAGCGGAAAATGAGTTGGGCTGATTGTAGTTTGTATGGTATTCTTGAAGAATATGTAGCTGCCTCGAATCCTGAACAGTAACAGTTCTGTTGGGGGATTGAGGATACGCTGCAATGTTTTTTGCTGTATTGCATTTTGTTTATTATTTATACCTTCCTGGCATGGCCTTTTATAGCCCCTCTTACCTGATGACAAATATTGTTTTCTTTAGGCCGACCTTTGGTTTGTCAGGTTGATTGCTTTCCCCTGTTGTTGGTTGGCAGTTTTAGTTAAGTTGGTTGCTGTTCTTTATCTGTTCTTTTTTTCTGTTTGTTGATACATTTGTTTTCATTATATTGTGATTTGTTGTTTTACTGTTGGCTCCCCTGGGCTCTTTATAGTATGGAAAAGCAGGAAAAAATACCCAGGGTACAAGAACCATTGTTTCTAAATATGTCTGTATAGACACCAGGGTTGGGTTCAGATGTAACAGGAACTGTGGTTTTCCATTATGAGCATGAACCGCAAAAAGCTTCAGGCTGCCTCCCTCCCCACTCCTCTTTTCTACACCAGAGGAGAGTGTACACTTCCAAATGTGATTTTAAACTAACCACAGTTCCTGTGAAGCTAAGCCAGAGTCAGACTATGAGCCCTCTCTGTGGAAACCTGCTGAATACATTTTTTTTTGTACATAGAAATATGGTTTACTGATATACATCCCCCCTTCACTGCTTTCACACCTGCACATTGGTTAAGAAGGGGAAGTAGCCCTTCTTTGAAAGGGGAAAGAAGAGGGCTGCATTGCCATGCTAACCACAGAAAATAAAATAATATTTTAGACCAGCTTTTGCTTTAACTCATTTTCCGTTAACACCATTTTCATTTGGGCTCATCATAGGCTATATGAATTCCTCCGCACTGTCCTTTTTTGAATGAAAAATACAGTAATGTGAATGTGGCCATTGAAAGTGATGCAAATTGGGTACATCTGATTTGAATTTCCTGTAAACTTTTACACACACACACACACACACACACACACACACACACACAGTACTAGGAGAATATTGCGTTCATGTAGAAATGCCCATAGTGATAAATTTCAAAAATTAGACAGGAAACATGCTGGGATGTTTTCAGTCTTTTCATTAAAAAAATCTGTCATCTACTGGGTTCAAAATTGTTGCATAACATGATTAGACAATATGGCAGTGTGCCTTCAATGCTAGTGTGAGACACTAGCAGCTAGAGGAAGAATAGATGGTGGTGACTCATAACTTGCCTATTATGCTGCTGTTCTTCGTTGCAAAATCTAGAACCCCCCTATTAGTTTACTTGCAGCATGCCAGCAGAGCCTTGCTTTCTGGTGGTGAAAGAAGGAAAAAAGAGTGTCATCAGGCTGACAGAAAAATCTTATAGGGGGGAGGGCAGTTTCAGATTTCAGTGGCACCCTGTGTGATGCTGAAATCTGGCTCTCCCCCCCCCCCGCCTCTTACCTTCCATTGGACTTCACAGTTGCGGTGCCCCAGAAGCTCAGCACCCAGTGCGACCGAACCAGTCACACTCCCATAGATCCACCTTTGAGGGCAGGGAGATACATTGCTATTATACCAGTGGAATGGCTGCCCTACCTGTACTTGCTGAGACCAAGTGCAGAAAGGAAAAAAACCCAACAAGAAAATGCAAAATGGCTTAACAATGCTGGGTATGCCCTCCTCATCTCTAGATACACCGCCAAATTCCATCAGTCAGGGACAGGGTCGTCTATGACACCCACATGATGCCCACCCACAGTGGGAGCCAGTTAGCACAACAGACATGCACCCAGCACATACCCATTGAACAAAAACACACACACAGTATGCAATATGCTATTATGCCCCAGGACGTATTTGCTGTTTTGTTGTATGTGGTATTTTCTAGAACATTTGACCACACTGTTGGGATTGGATTCTGGGTTACATCCAGAATAACACTATAGACCTGTAAGCATTTCCCTGGGAGTGAGTTCAGTTGAACTTAGTTGGGCTTACCTCTGAGCAGGCACAAATAGGATTTGGGCTAGTTGTACTTAGTGTTCCATTGAGCCGGTTCTGGAATCCCCCACCCTTGGCTGCCTGTTTTGGTGGGTGAGTGGGGCTCATCTACCTATCAGCCACCTAATGTCATTAGGGTGTCAGGTGACCCACTCTAGCAAGCCATGCTAGGAAGGAGAATCCAAGTCCAGTCAAGTGGTGCTTGAAGTTACCACCGATCAGTTAATAGGCACTGACTTCAAGCTCCCCTTGCAGCTCTGCTGTTTTCTGGGATAGGCTGCATTTTGGAATTCCCCAAGGGGAATTCTGTAGCACAGCCTGTGCCAGGTGACAGCAAGTATCCCTTGGCAAAGCAGTCCGGAACTCATTGGATGTTGGGTGTGGAACAAGTATTGTGGTTTGATGAAAATGGCTTAGTGGGCCATACTGGGTTTCCCACTGCCAGTCTTGATCCACTGTTTTTGCGGAATCCACCTAGGAGTACAAAATAAGAAGCTTCATTAACAATAGCTTCATTGTTCATGCTAACTCTGAGGTGCCAGGGTGCAAATGAGACTGCATATTTAAATTGCAACTATTTTTAGTTTTAAACTGACGTTTTAAAAAATGGAAACTCGTTATTGCCCAGGCCTTAAACAGGCCAACCAGTATGACCATTGCAGTGATGTGACAGCCCACGCTGAAAATTTAATTGTTCCAGTTACTTTTCCAAATCAAATTGCTCTCTGTGCGCACTCGTCCCTGATGCACAGAAAAGAATTCCATTATGTGTTGCAATTCACGCTGATTCACTCCTAGAAAATGTGAACAGTGTTTCTGAGTAATCCTAGCATATAAAGCATGCCAGTTTACCTCTTTGAGAAAAATAACCTGCTTTTCCTGCTTTTTACGTGCATCTATATTTCTAAACATTTTTGGCATATAGTGGAGAGGATCTATTCAACGAGGTTTCATATTCCTTTAGCAGCATGGGACTTCTTTCTTCTCCAGATTTTTTAAAGTTCACTACAAGGAATGCAGCACTTCATTAAAGATGTCAATAGCTGCACAAGTGTTGTTGTGTTTGCTTGGGGCACACAAAGAAGGCCTTAGCAGAGGGACTAGCTGGCCTCTGCAAAAATATCGGAGACACTGGCCAAAGAATTATATTTGCTGTTCCTCTTTGCTTTCCTCAAGGGAAATTTATTTGGATCCAGCTGAAAGGACTGAATCAACTCAGTTCAGCTGAGTCCTTGTGCTCCTGATGTTTACCTTAATTAGGAAAATGTTGAAAGCAAACACAGGGTTGTACTGATCCTCATTATCTTTTATGATTGCAAGTGCCTCAGTAGTCTTAACCTCTGGCTTCAAGAGAGATACTGTTAAAGTCCAGTTTATTAAAATATTGTCCAGTTTTTTTAAAAAAGCATCAACAATAACGGCAAAGAGTGATGTACGCATTCTTGCTTATGTTGTAAAGTACATTGTCCATGGCAATTGAAGTGTAGGTGGTTTCATGCATGACCCAAGAGGTCTGCAATGTCATGCATACAATCTGGCTTTGGCCTACAATGCCTGGTGTCAGGAATGAGCCAGCTACTAGTGGAACTTTACAGCCGGCTGCAGAACAGAGAGGGTTAGAATTGATGCAGGCTGAACAGTGGTTAGCGCAGACTCTCGTGGACCTTGGAATGCCAGTTGCCAAGGCAACGACTGAGAGCAGGCTAGAACATAGCCAAGGCACTCAGGAAGCTCAAACGGGCGCAAACAGAGATGAATGCAGTCTGTCAGAACTGGAAGAGGTTGGAGCTGATCCAATCTCTCCTAAAAGTCGTTGAATGGGAGGGCTGCTCAACAGTGAGCAAAACAAGAGACGTAAGGGGCGACGGTTCAATATATTCTGTAGGAACCGGAAGGAGCCTTCAGAAGGGTCATCTTGAGTGAAAATGTCAGCGGTTTCGTCCAGAGCTATCCAGAGCTATCTGCTTGTTTTTGCAATAAATATTCATTTTTAATTACCTATGTTTACTGTGTTATCAAGCAAGGAACTGGACTCCTCACACCTACATATATAACAGCAATCATTATTTTTCATTATATGATGAGGAACGCCCTGTGTAATGCACTCCCATCAGATGCCAAGGCAATAAGCAACTATCTTACTTTTAAAAGACATCTGAAGGCAGCCCTGTTTAGGGAAGTTTTTAATGTTTAATGTTGCATTGTGTTTTTAATTTTAGGTTGGGAGCTGCCCAGAGTGGCTGGGGAAACCCAGCCAGATGGGTAGGGTATAAATAATAAATTATTATAAATTATTATTATATTAAAAATATTTTTAAATTGACTATAACAGGGCAGAATGGGGGCAAGTTGGGCTTATGCATTCTCCACTGATGCACGCAGGGGCCAGTAATGGAATTCCCATACAAAATCGTTCCTGGCTGTATGTAAAAGTATGTAAACTGGTTAAACATTCATTTTGATACCTTACAGCTAATTCATTATGCTCTGAACAAATAAGCGGTTCATGATACTCCCCTCAACTCCAAACCTCACAATTTGAGAGATTGCCATTCGTTCCTGGCGCTGAAATTTGGCAGCAGCAGGACCTAGTATAAAAAAAATTTAAGATGAATTTGTGAAGGTTCCCTAAACATAGCAGACACACATTGTGTTAACATAATAAAAAGGAGAAAAGCAGATAATCTTTCCTAACTATAAAACTGAGGCAAAACTCAAACCCTCCCTACCAGTGATAAACACGTATCAATATCACTCATAATAAAACCACAATCCTGCAAACAAAAGCTCGGCAGTGTTTATCCGAAATAACAAATTCTATATTAAAAGTAAATTCTAATGAGAATTGCAGTTTATGATCTTCATTTCACATTTCTCTTTCTTGATTGTTTTCCTGTCTTTTTGAGTCTTCAGTCAAAAAATCAATTGTGTAAGCAACCTTGGCCAAGTAAGGCTTTGCCAATGCCCTTGGTCTGTGTTTGATCCTGCCCCATTCCTATCTCTGTGAGACTTACAGTGCAACTCAACAGAGGCATAGCTGGGGGCGCACGCCCCTGTCCCGGGGGCCCAAGTGGCTAGCTACACCACTGACTCAACATAGGCACCTCCGCTATGGACCTCTGCAAACTTCTAGGGAGGAAAAGCAGAGCTCATGCGTGATTTTTTTGAAAGCGGCAAAACCAGCATACTATACTGTTACATGCCACCCCCAATCTCCATAGCAGTGTGGGATTCCAGGGAGTTTCAGGCGCTCTTTACCTACCAAGGTCTGAGTTTCCTTTTGGACAATGAGGCACAGCAGAGACTTACACATACAGTGGTACCTCGGGTTACATACGCTTCAGGTTACATATGCTTCAGGTTACAGACTCTGCTAACCCAGAAATAGTACCTCGGGTTAAGAACTTGGCTTCAGGATAAGAACAGAAATCGGGCTCCGGCGGCAGCAGGAGGCCCCATTAGCTAAAGTGGTGCTTCAAGTTAAGAACAGTTTCAGGTTAAGAACGGACCTCCGGAACGAATTAAGTACTTAACCTGAGGTACCACTGTATTTACAACCTGAGCCTACAATGGAGGGGTTCAAAGCATTGCATTCCAAGCAGGTTTGGTTTCTCCCATAGCTGCAGCCTTGGATTCAAACTGTCAACCTACATTGAGCTCTGAATCCTCCTTTCTCCAGCCTGCCACCGCTTGCAAACTGCAACTCCCCCCCCCCTTCAGTTTACATCATCCCCAAATGCAATCCTGAAACTCCCTCCTAGAAACTGGCATTGTGTTCTGCTCCACCTGTTTGCTGGCTGGCACATAGTCTTTGCTTTGCTAATGTGTTTCTTAATGGCTCATCACCCTTCTCTTTGTTAACGGCCATCTCGCTAGGCAATTACTTCATCAGTAAGGCAGCCTGGCTTATATTTGAACGTTTGCTGGGGAGTCAGGGGTTAAAAGGTCTGTCGCCCACATACTCATAACAATGCCTTCTTCCTCCTGTTAGCAGTTCTGTTGGAAAATCTTTATGACTAGGCCAACCAGTGTGATACTGATGGGAAGAAAGGCTGAATGAGTGAGATCTTCACTGCTTGGGCGGGGGGGGGGGGGGAGAGAGAGAGATTGCATAAACATTGCACAAGCAATACCTGTGTGTGTGTTCACCTTTATATCAGCCTCTCCAACCTGGTGTCCTCCAGATGTGCCAGCCAGCATGATTAGTGGTCAAGGATTATGGGAGTTATAGTCCAAAACATTTGGAGGGAACTAGGTTGTACAAGGCTATACAGTGATACCTTGGGTTAAGAACTTATTTCGTTCCGGAACACCACTTTAGCTAATGGGGCCTCCTGCTGCCGCCGCGCCGCCGGAGCACAATTTCTGTTCTCATCCTGAAGCAAAGTTCTTAACCCGAGGTACAATTTTTGGGTTAGCAGAGTCTGTAACATGAAGCGTCTGTAACCTGAAGCATATGTAACCCGAGGTACTGCTGTATGTGTGTGTAAGAATAAATAGTTATGCCCTTTCTCCTATTAGTGGTAATAAAATTACCAGTGTGGACCCTCAACATCAAAACGACCCCAACACCTATGTTAATTTGATCAAATATACATACATAAGCTTCTTACCTCAGGCCCTGACCACTACTGGAATGTAGCCCCTGCCAGGTTGTCCAGAAGGGAAAGCAGCCCTCAGCTTGGGAAAGGTTTCCTACCTCTGATGTATAGGATTACACTTAGTCATCCAAAGCAAACATTAACTAATTGGTACAGGCGTAAGATTTCAAGGTGCATTGGATCGTTGTCATATCATAGATAATTATGCTTGACTCTTTTTATTGCTTCCTTGCCTTGAGGATAGTGTCAGAAATCTCTACTGGATTTAAGTGAATTCAATATATGGTGATTTCCCCTCATTCCCTCTCTTTCTCTCATTCTCATTCTGTTGCTCATTCTCTCTCTTACTCTCTCCCTCTCTCCTGACATGCAGTATTTTTTTAAGTTGTTGATTTTATGATGTAATTCTGGATGAATGAATCTTCAAGCGAATGAATCTTCAAGCTGTTTCTCCCCTCAAAAAAAAAAAATCGATGTAAATTACTTCTTCTCTGCTTTTCTAAGAAACTTGCATTAAAAATAAAGCCCAGACAAATTGGAGAAACAATAACCTACAATACAAAGATAATTTAAAAGTTGGCAAAGAACAATAAAAGCATTAGACACAGCCATAAAACACCTTATGAGATGGTTTGTTGTGCAGTAAATGTGCTGCTGCTGCTGTTCATTGCAGGGAATCCAAATGTCTTTCCCAAAATAGCAGTTGTGCTTAAAAAGAATCTGCATTTAAATTACAGCATTTTGTTGCTGGAAAGATTACCCCCCCCCATCAAGGATGTACAGTGGTACCTTGGGTCAAGAACTTAATTTGTTCTGGAGGTCTGTTCTTAACCTGAAACTTAACCTGAAGCACCACTTTAGCTAATGGGGCCTCCCGCTGCCGCTGTGCTGCCAGAGCACGATTTCTGTTCTCATCCTGAAGCAAAGTTCTTAACCCGAGGTACTATTTCTGGGTTGAGTGGAGAACCCCACCTGAGGGTATGTTCACATTACCGCTTTAAACCTCAAGTTCTGTGTGTTCCCCTGCCGCCCCATGTGTAGGAACCACTTAGCAGGCTTCCTCAACCTCAGCCCTCCAGATGTTTTGGCCTACAATTCCCATGATCCCTAGCTAGCAGGACCAGTGGTCAGGGATGGTGGGAATTGTAGTCCCAAAACATCTGGAGGGCCGAGCTTGAGGAAGCCTGACTTAAGGACTCCAAGCTGGTTTGAGAAAAAACTCATTATACAGTAGTATTTTATAAAATAAAATGGAAGTACAGGATGCATATGCATTTTGGATGACTTTTGAACACGGATTAGAGACAGCACTGGAAATGTGCAAGTGCACAGGAACTGAAAACACAAACACAGCCTGAGTCACATTTCCATTTCTCTATGTAAGTCTGATCCATATCCTGCTACTTTAACTCTGTGTGGTATATTCACTCCGCGTGTGTTTTGATGCTGCTTTCACAGGGAACTCACTTTCGTCACCTACTGATTCTGCAAGGACTCCTTTAGAGACCCCTCAACAGGAAAATGCATCACTGCATCCACCTGGGAACAAAAATAAGGCCACAGCAGGTGAGACAGAAATGCCAGCACTGCCAAATTCAGGTACAATACAGGCAGGGGTGAAAACAAAACAAAAAAATGTTTTCAGACTTTGGTGAAGTTGTACAAGGAAGTGGTTCTCAACTGGTGTTAACCACATGCGTGCAATGACTTCATTCCCAAATGTGTCATGCCCTCAAGTTTCAAGAAAGTTCTGAGTATTCTCGGCAGCTGACTATTTACTTAACCTTTGATTCTGCTGGAAGAAGTGAGAAAGTTGTCTGTGCTGCAATAATTCTACAGATGCAGTACTGAGCCTGGTCATTTAATAGTTGTGTAAAAGAGAATTTCAGCAGATGGTGCAGAGTTGAGAAAGGCTCAAAAGTTCTTTTTTCTATGTGACTGTTGAAGGTACAAGATCCCTGAATATAATAGCACCTAACCTCTCCCTCCATCAAAAGAGGATCATTGCATCTTACACATAGTAAAAAGGTAAAGGTAAAGGTACCCCTGCCCGTACGGGCCAGTCTTGCCAGACTCTGGGGTTGTGCGCCCATCTCACTTAAGAGGCCAGGGGCCAGCGCTGTCCGAAGACACTTCCGGGTCACGTGGCCAGCGTGACATCGCTGCTCTGGCGAGCCAGAGCTGCACACGGAAACGCCGTTTACCTTCCCGCTAGAAAGCGGTCCCTATTTATCTACTTGCACCCGAGGGTGCTTTCGAACTGCTAGGTTGGCAGGCGCTGGGACCGAACAATGGGAGCGCACCCCGCCGCGGGGATTCGAACCGCCGACCTTTCGATCGGCAAGCCCTAGGCGCTGAGGCTTTAACCCACAGCGCCACCCGCGTCCACGTACTTACACATAGTACCTGAGTTTAAATGGCAAAATTATTGTATGATTCATCAAATAAATGACACGTGCATATTTAAAATTCCTGAAATAAATATTTGGGTGCTCGTTGGGAAAATAATAGGCCCTTACCTTTTCGTGAGTTATGGAGAGACTTAGCCATTTAAACCAGCGGTGGGGAGCAGGTGGCCCTCCAGATGTTATTGGACTCCATCTCTCATCAGCAGCATCAATGATTTGGGCTGACAGGACTTGTAGTCCGACAACATGTAGAGCATCACAAGTTTTCCCATCCCTGTGTTTAATTTACTTTTGCCTGGACAATGCTCTAAACAGTTTTGTGCCATTCGTAATTGACTATATCTTTTTTTGTAAACCGCTTTGTGGTTTTTTATAGCCAATCAGTATATAAATTTTATGAAATAATAATTAATAATTAATTGATTTATACCCCACTCATCTGGCCCGGTTTCCCCAGCCACTCTGGGTGGCTTCCAACTGAATATTAAAAACACAATACAGCATTAAACATTAAAAACTTCCCTAAACAAGGCTGCCTTCGGATGTCTTTTAAAAATACCGTATTTTTTGCACCATAACACTCACTTTTTTCCTCCTAAACAGTAAGGGGAAATGTCTGTGCGTGTTATGGAGGGAATGCCTACGGGTGGCATACCTACAGATTTTCCTCCTCTAAAAACTACGTGCGTGTTATGGTCGGGTCCGTGTTATAGAGCGAAAAATACGGTAAGTTGCTTATTTCCTTGACATCTGATGGGAGGGCGTTCCACAGGGCAGGCACCTCTATTGAGAAGCCCCTCTGCCTGGTTCCCTGTAACTTCCCTCATTTCTTACAAATGTCATACAATGGTGATCAGTGAGGGAACCTCCAGAAGGCCCTCGGCCCTGGACCTCAGTGTCTAGACTGAATGATGGGGGTGGAGATGCTCCTTCAGGTAAATAGGACCGAGGCTGTTTAGGGCTTTAAAGGTCAGCACCACACTTTGAATTGTGCTCAGAAATGTACTGGGAGCCAATGCAAGTCTCTCAGGAACAGTGTTATATGGCCTCGGTGGCCACTCCCAGTCATCAGTCTAGCTGCTGCATTCTGGATTAATTGTAGAAATAATAGTAATACAGTTGTCCTTTGGAAGTCAAAGAGCTTAGTTCCCAAATGTTTGGCCTCCCAAACGTTGCAAAGTGACTGTTACAAAGTTGCAAAGTGACTGTGAACTATTTTTGGAAGCCAAATTTCCAATGGGGCTTCTGTGGCTTCCGATTGGCTGCAGGAACTTCCTGCAGCCAATCAGAAGCCACACTTTGGTTTTCGAACGTTTTGGAAGTCAAACGGACTTCTGGAATGGATTTCTTTCGACTTCCAAGGTATGACTGTAGTGATCTTTGCCATCTTAATCTGAACACATTTTTTTAAAAAATAAAGTAAAAATAAACGCTACAGCTAAGCAACCATGAAGTGGTTTGTAATACTGTACTTCAAATTAGTGCCTTAAGGTTTCCCCGCTAACCAATATGTCTGAAAAGCTACAAAATGGTCAGATGATATGTAACCACATTGATAGCGGAGAATGTTCCATTTCACTCTGTGGACATTACTTCCAAGCAAACATGTAGAGGATCAGAGTGGCAGAGAACATGATAACGTGTTCTTTTGTTGGAACAACTGGTGTGAAATGCTGGAGGACTTCTAACCCTGTGATTTTTTTTCAGCAGACACAGATGTTCAGAACAAAATAAATCTATTTCTTGTGGGGCCCTCGGGGTTGCACAAATAGCCTGTTCTTAAAGTACCTATTTTTGTCACTTTCAGATCCTGTTCTAAAACCAGAGGCACATTTGTTTCCTCTATCCCCACCTCCAACTTCTATGGACCTTCCACATTCTTTGCGTTCAAATCCACCAGTATTGCCAAGTGTCAAGGTAAACGTTAGATTCATAGATTTAGAAATATCATCCAGCTGACCCCGCTGAAAGTTCTGCTATCAAAACAGCTTGCACCCAAGTTCTTCCTAATTTTCAGTCAAAAATCCTTGTTCTTGTTTGATTTTGAACTTGTTGGTTTGGGTGCAGATTTATACATATAAATAAATTGTTTTTTAAAAGATTGTGTCCAATATTTTACATGTTTTTGTAACTTGTCAGGAATAAGCAAGGACCAAACTACATGTTATATTATTCACTCCTTTTTAAAAGCATGACTAAACTAGCCACTGTTGCTTAAAAGAAAAGAATCCACATGGCCCCTTGATTCAATGTCCTCTTGAAGTGGATCAGAGCAGAGCAGTGATTTTCCATTGAAATTCACCCTCCCTCCCCAGGTGCTATTTGCCCATAAAAATGCTGTTTCATATACCTTCAGGGTCAGGTAGCAATGGATCTGTTGTTGGACGGGTGTGACATCCCCTTCGTGGTATTCAGTGGAGTAACCCTGCTATGTCTTCTCTCTCTGAAATCTCTAGCCTGGCAGTTCTCCCATCCCTCAAAAGGAAGCTATTCCTAATCTCCTCACTGCAAGCCTTTTGTGGGCTCCAGAAGAAGTGGAAGCTGTCACCAGTGGCTTCAGTGAGGAAAATCGAATTAGTGAAGGCATGTTTGCCATTGCCTACAAAGGTTGCCGGGACAACAATTTATACGTGGTTAAAAGACTAAAAGAGGTAGGTGACTTTCTTCATTTAAGCCATAAATTCAACAAAAATTAGAAAAGCTGGTTATAAGTAGGTTTGCCACTGAATTCTTAGAGTGGATTCTTGAAACTCCCCCTCTTAAGACCTCTGTTGATTTGGTGGAAGCCCCACAAGCACAGAATTGGAAAATCCTATGGAAAGAAAAGTAAGTACAGTGTAATTAAACCCAATGATAACCATACAGAGAGGATGGCTTAGTGTCCAGGCCTTAACCAGTCTGACAGGTTAGAAGTGCAAGCAAGTACATGTGAGGCTAAATGCATAGCTAAGTACATGCTAAGGTGACAATCCAGCAAGCGACACGCTCCCCTCCGCACACTATATTTTCGATACGTGGGGTGGGCACAACTGTTAGCAAGCAGCTGGAGTCCTGAGATATTGGGGCAGGGAACAGGACACACACCTGATTGGCAGAAGGAGGTGGCAAAGGCTCAGCAGAAGGCAGTGAACTGGGTGTATCTGGAGGGATGGGATGCTCCTTTGCTAACTGTCTGATCCTTCCCTGGGGTCTTCCTCTCCGTGCCCGAGGCCACTGGGTCCCCCTTTCCTCTGGATCAGACACCTATTGAGGTTTGGAAATAATGACCTGGGGCACATTGGGACATTCCCCGAGACTCTCCAGCACCAGCAAGTGTGGTGTAGTGGTTAAGAGCGACAGACTCGTAATCTGGGGAACCGGGTCCGCGTCTCCGCTCCTCCACATGCAGCTGCTGGGTGACCTTGGGCTAGTCACACTTCTCTGAAGTCTCTCAGCCCCACTCACCTCACAGAGTGTTTGTTGTGGGGGAGGAAGGGAAAGGAGATTGTTAGCCGCTTTGAGACTCCTTCGGGTAGTGATAAAGCGGGATATCAAATCCAAACTCTTCTTCTTCTTCTTCGAGTTCCTCCCACTCATCCTCCGGCTCTGATCACCCCCTCTATGACACCTTCATAGGGCTCATAGCACTTAGTTGGATATCCCCTGTATGGATTGTATGACATTTACAGGGCATGGGGGAAGCTACAGGGACCCAGGCAGAGGACCTTCTCGGTAGTGGTGCCTGCCCTGTGGAATATCCTCCCATCAGATGTCAAGGAAATAAGCAACTATCTGACTTTTAGAAGACATCTGAAGGCAGCCCTGTTTAGGGAAGTTTATAATGTTTGATGTTTTATCACTTTATTATTATTAATATTCTGTTGGGAGCTGCCCAGAGTGGCTGGGAGAACGCAGCCAGATGGGCGGGGTATAAATAAATTATTATTATTATGCACAAAGGAGGCGATTTCTAAGGGGTTGGTATACTGATTAAATTAAAAGATATCAAAGTTAAAATACCAACTGCATCACCTCCATTCTCAACTCAACATTTTAATATTAGACTCAGATTAGTGCTACTGAATCTTAATTATCTGCTTAAGATAGTGGACAGTGGATATATGGTTTATTAGAATATATACATATATTCATCATTTAAACTGAGTAGACTATTGGGGCAAGAAATAAATGTATTCTCTTTTTATGCTTCACAGCAAAATCAGACACAAAAACTATTCCGTACAGAGGTACAGATCTGCTTCCGGTATGTAGCTACACAAAACTTGATGGTGTCTGCTCTAATGGCTTCAATTTACTTTGTTTTTAAATTATGCAAATGAGCCTTCTTCTTTTTTTAAGAAGCTCTAGGAGGCATTGGATCTTTTAGCCCCTGCAGGATGTGTGTGTATGTGTGTGTGTGTGTGTGTGTGTGTGTGTGGAAAATTTACCATTACATGACAGAGAATGGTAAATAAGTGGAGGCTGTTTTGGTGTTTCTCTCCTTTGTAACTCAAAATGCACACATTCCAGGCTGTTACGCAGTCTTTGAATATTCATTGATGTGCCTTTGCTAGTTGTAAAATCTTTGAAAATAATTAATTGCGATTAAAAGCTAGACTTGTCTGTCAGAATCAAAGATTTCCCCCTTGATGTCCACTGCACTCAAGCTCTGGGCACTTTCCCAGTCTGCTTGGAAGGGGAACAGATGTGCATTTTTTGAACAGCCAATAGCTCAAGGAATCCCTGATCTAGCAAGATGCAGCTCGAAAGCATGAGACCCTTCTCCGACTCATCCAGATTGTCCCTATAATTCAGGGTACACGAACTGATGCACACCCCTAACAAATACACTGAGATGCAACTGTTTATTTGATTCCATTTATGAATTACTTCCCATGAAATACCTCCAAGTGATCTCACAGTAAAATGTTAACAATAAAGACAGTTTTTTTACTCCCATATCTGTCTGTCTGCCTCCTCATGCACACTTCATATGTAAAATAATTTCAGATTCAATACAGATACCAGCTCTTAGTAACTATAAGAAATAATTTTGTGGTTCTTCTGTAGCATGCAGTAGAAAAATGTTAAGTAGGTATGTGTGTTTGTATGCATAGTTTGATGGAGCTTCACTATGGCCTGTATGTAAAAATAAGTCCCTGTGCTGCCTAAAACACTTCAGTTCAGTTTTGACATAGCAGTGAAGTTGTAATGCAAATATAAGCATGTCAGAAGGGTTGTTGACATACACATATTTTTAGACTTCGAAAGTCATTTCAGTATTTGGAGCAGAAACCCTTGACCGGCTAGTTTACTTCACGTGCAGGAAGCAGTAGTGATGAATTGAGGTGGGGGGGTGCATAAGCCTGAGGCATATTTCCGTTCTAATCTCACATGGCAGCGTGTAGAGCGAGAGAAACATCTGAAACATCCAAGACTTAGTACTCTCTACTGACCGAAAGGATTGCATACCGAACTGTGAAGATCAGGGCTGGCACAACCCATTTTGCCGCCTGAGGCAGAACAGGAAATCTACCCCCATCACTTACCTCCACTGTTGCAGTATGCCTCTGAATGACAGTTGCTGAGCATCGCAGGTTCAGAGAGTGCTGTTTTGCTCAGGTCCAGCAGGGCTCTTCTTATGTTCTTAAGTAGGCATCTTAAATTCTGGTACATTACGTTTTCTCACATATCTGTTCAAATACCCTTTAGGAGTTGCCATCCTAACATTCTGCGGTTGTTAGGCTTTACTGTAGAAAGTGGATTTCACTGCCTGATATACCCTTACATGCCTAATGGATCGTTGATGGACAGACTACAGTGTCAGGTAAACAATCAGTTTGCATGCTGTGTCACAGTTCTACAAAAATACTGTGTTAAAAGCTGACATACTCTAATGTACTATACCAGGAATAGGCAACATGGTGCCCGCCAGATGTTGCTGGACAACAACTCCCATGATCCCCGGCAGCTGGTCTTGCCAACTGGGGCTGATAGGAGTTGCGGATTTCAGCAACTGGAGGGCACCATATGGCTATCCTGTATGATGCTAATGTTGCCCTGGCTGCACAGATGAGAGGAAAGGCACTTTGGCCACAGTCACTGGCCATTTATTCTGACTCTCACCATTTTACAAACAGCTGCTTCCCTGTTCCTTTTAGAAAGAAGACAGCTGCAGTGGCCAGTCAGTTTCCAATCACTGTAGCTATAGAGATGAAGGCAAGAACAAGAACACCATAGCCCCAGCTGCTAGCCCAAGGAGGCTGGATTGTCTCCTTTTCAGCAATAAAATAATTTATTTATTTATTATTTAGGTGTATACCCCGCCCATCTGGCTACATTTTCACAGCCACTCTAGGCAGCTCCCAACAGAATATTAAAAACACAATAAAACATCAAAAATTAAAAACTTCCCTAAAGAGGGCTGCCTTCAGATGTCTTCTAAAAGTCAGTTGTTTATTTCCTTGACATCTGATAGGAGGGCGTTCCACAGGGTGGGTGCCACTACCGAGAAGGCCCTCTACCTGGTTCCCTGTGACCTCACTTTTTGCAGGGAGGCCAGAAGGCCCTTGGCGCTAGACCTCAGTGTCTGGGCTGAACGATGGGGGTGGAGACGCTCCTTCAGGTATACTGGGCCGAGGCCGTTTAGGGCTTTAAAGGTCAGCACCAACACTTTGAATTGTGCTCAGAAACGTACTGGGAGCCAATGTAGGTCTTTATTTTTAGGACTTTAAATTAAGTTTCCTTTAAATGTAATTATATGCGTATATATATATATATATTGCTCAGAACTTTTGAGATGGAGTGGGACTATTGAATCAATGAATGATATTAAACTAAGTAGACATGCTGACCCACATTCTTTTTGGAACACATACATACCATACATTTAAAGCACATTTTTTCTCCCCCCCCCCACCAAAGCATCCTGGGAACTGTAGTTTGTTAAGGGTTCGAGGAATTATAATTTGGTGAGGGAGTAAACTGCAGTTCCCAGGATTCTTTTGTGTGTGTAGCTGTGTGCTTTCAGTGTCTGATTTGTAGGCATCTCTTGGCATTGGTCCATCTAGCTCAGTGTTGTCCACACGGACTGGCAGCAGCTGTCCAGGGTTTCAGGCAGGGGACATTCCCAGCCCCACCTAGAGATGTTGGGGATTGAACTTGGGGATTGAACTTGGGACCTTCGGCGTGTAAAGCAGACGCTCTGCTGCTAGACTATGGGCCTTTCCCAAAGGTCACTGAGTAATTGGTAGTGTAGGGGCAGAAACAAGTTCAAACATTTGCCTGCGTCAGGTATTGAAAAGGTTGCACATACTTTTCACGTAGGGAAAATTTTTACTGCCACAAGGTGAGTCAGGGCAGGATTTGTCTGTCAGCTTCTGCTTGTGGTTTAAGAAACTAAAGAAGTGTATGACTAGTTCTCTGGACTTGTGATTTGTGAAGAGTAGCAGCTCCCACCTGAGCCAACATTTTTTGAAAACTGGGGGTGGGTGAGGTTAAAAAAGCAGGAAGTAGCATGAAATCTACTGATTAAAGAGGGGGAAATACCATAAGGACTGGCCAATCCTAGGATGTGCTCAGCATAGTTCTCTTGATGCCCAGTTACGGAATCTGTGCAGTTTTGGAGTTTGAAATCTGTTCTGCTCAGATAATAAATCCAAAAGTAGCAGTAGTGTAATGACTTTTATTAGGTATTGTACTGCTGTTACCTTTAGACTTATTCCCCTAATGAACCAACAACCAGACAAGTCCATGTCTGTATTTTAAAAGAGAGAAACCATTCCCTCCAGTCCTGTGAATTGTTTGATTCCTGCGTTAAACTAGCATGAGATTTAATTGTCTACCTATCAGAAAATTTGGGCCAGCAGACAGCTTGGTTACTCCTACAGAGAAAGGTGCGTTGATGGTCACAAAATCTCTACCCTTCTGTTGCAGGGTGCTTCTGAACCATTAACATGGGAGAAACGCATCAAAATTTCTTTGGGACTTGTTCAAGCTGTTCGGCACTTGCATCACTTAGGAATTATTCATGGAAATGTGAAAAGGTGGGGAGCTGACTTTAAAACACTGTTCTCTTCTTTACGCCATCAAAACATATATTTCAATAAGCTGGTGAACATTTTCAGTTGGTTAAAGATTTTGTTGCAAGGCAAGAATAGAAATTGGTTCCATTTCAGTTCATTATTGGTTTCAGATAGATAAGCATATATAATTGCAGACTATTTGTGCAATGATGGACATGCCTACAGCGTCTCTTGCTTTGTACTACAATTTTAATTCAGCTGTATTGAAGAGCAATAAGCTTGAAATGTGTTTGTGATAGGATTAGATATATTTGTTCACTTACTGGAACTTTCTGTTTTCTAATTCTTTGAAATACTTCTTTCTTTTGCTAGGACTGGAAATCAGAATTAGAACAGATTTATCACCAAGTAGTATACTTATTGTAAATGAAAAGTACATGTTTCCCTCATTTGGCTGGCTGAGGGCGCGTTTTGCAAGGCAGAATCAGCAGGCAGCGAGGAAGTGGGAGGATTCCTTTGCCACTGGCTGATTAAACCCTTGCTGGTTTTAGCCCATTTCCATCCCAGTCAAAAGAAAGCCCCGCTCAGGGGGCAAGGACTATAGGACACTTATACAGGGAAGAATTAATGGTTGCCAGAAGAGTAACATTCATTTCTTCTGCCCACCAATTATTGCTACAAATGTTCAACTAGATTCACATTTTCTTAGGATCCAGGTTTTGCAAAAATCTTCTGTTTGGAGTGATATATTATTTGCCCTAGCGACGCGGGTGGCACTGTAGTCTAAACCACTGAGCCTCTTAGGCTTGCCGATCAGAAGGTTGGGGTGAGCTCCCGTTGTTTGGTCTCAGCTCCTGCCAACCTAGCAGTTCAAAAGCATACTAGTGCAAATAAATAAATAGGTACCGCTCCAGCAGGAAGGTAAATGACGTTTCCGTGTGCTGCTCTGGTTTTGGCGTTCCATTGCACCAGAAGCGGCTTAGTCATGCTGGCCACATGACCTGGAAAAACTGTCTGCGGACAAACGCCAGCTCCCTCGGCCTATAGAGCGAGATGAGTCGTCTGCGACTGGACTTAACTGTCAGGGGTCCTTTACCTTTACCTTTTTATTATTTGCCCTACAATTAATAGGAAAATAGGTGCAGTATTAGCACTTTGTCAGGACACTCTTATTAATTAAAAGGATACTTAAATTAGTTTGCATTATCCCAGGCTACGTTATCATGTTCAGATGTGGATGACTACTATTTCTTGTAGCTCAGTAGTCTTCAGAACTGAGACCCATGTTTGCTTGTTTATTAAGTTTCATTTATATGCTTTACTCAAGGCAAATATTGCAATACACTTCGATTTTATTTTATTTTATAAACTTTATTAAAACTTAAAAAAATAATTTCCAAACACAGTCTTCCAAGGCAAATATATGTATAGATGTTAAGTCTTGTGGATGCCATACCGGTGACCGCATGCAAGATGGAGACCCAAATTTAGTCCAAGCATTCTAGTGAGTGGGGGGCATTTCTTTATTGTCTTACTAGATATTTGTAGCGCTGTTTCTGTATCCCAACATAAGTATTGCTGTGGCACTAGTTGAAAACCAATGTTGTAACTGACGTTTTACTTGCACTTCTTATCTTGCTCGCACAGTTCCAATGTCTTATTGGATGAAAACTTTGCACCACAACTTGGACATTCTGGTCTCAGGTTGCAGCCTGCAGAGAAAAAATCTGAGCGCTCTGTGATGAAAACCAAAGTCTTGCAAGCTTCTCTCGCTTACTTCCCGGAGGATTTTGTCAGGCACGGGCAGCTAACGGAAAAAGTGGACATATTTGGTTGTGGAATAGTAAGTTGCCCACCTGTTGTGTGCAATGCTATATATGATCCTCACCTCAAGAGTTTGGCAAGTTTTCATGGAAGTGAATTTCTTATATTGCTTTCTCCAAATGAGTTAGCATAGTGTCAATTTATTTTAAAATCAGACTCTGGGTCTGGAAAATTATAGGTCATAGATCAGTGATAGGACACTCTTTGCAGGCAAAAAGCCAGATTCTATTCTAGACATCGCTAGTGAAAAATTTTTTGGCTGATGGCTCTCGCCCTGACCTAGACACTGTGATCCACGCGACTGTCACCTCCAGACTGGATTATTGTAACTCACTCTATGTGGGGCTGCCCTTGAGACTGACCCAGAAACTCCAGCGGGTGCAGAATGCCACGGTGAGACTCCTTACGGGGTCCTCGCTGCGAGGTGCTATGCCAGTTGCACTGGCTCCCGGTGGAGTACAGGATCAGGTTTAAGGTGCTGGTTTTAACCTTTAAAGCCCTATACAGGCCTAGGACCCTCGTACCTATGGGACCGCCTCTCCTGATATGCCCCACAGAGGAACTTACGGTCTTCAAACAAAAACATCTTGGAGGTCCCAGGCCACAGAGAGGTTAGGCTGGCCTCAACCAGAGCCAGTGTTTTTTTGGCTGTGGCTCCAAACTGGTGGAACACTCTGTCACAAGAGACTAGGACCCTGTGGGACTTGACATCTTTCCGCAGGGCCTGCAAGACAGAGCTGTTCCACCAGGCCTTTGGCCAGGGCACAGCCTGACTCCCTCCTTTGGCAATCTTCACAGAATTCTAGCCCAATGGTTGCCATTAATTTGATTTGAATTAATTTTATAATGAAATGATTTTAGAATGTTGTATTATTTTATTGTTGTTAGCTGCCCTGAGCCCGGCTTCGGCTGGGGAGTGCGGGATATAAATAAAAATTTATTATTAGTAAAGAGCTCTGCCTCAGAGGTAGGATGGAAGCTGTGAGTCAGAGTAGATAATGCTGAGCCAGACTAATTGGAATACTTACACTGAGTGGTGTAACCAACACCAGTGGTTTGCAACCTTTTTGGTATGGCAACCCACAAGTCCAAATTTAATTGATATAGTGACCCCTTGATTCATTATTGCATGAATTCTAGACCTTAGGTCTCAGCAGCCATCAGTCGCATGCATTTTAAATGCAAATTAACCAATTTTATAACTTAAGACATCCAATAGGAAAGTGTTCTTAGCTATGAGCACAAGCATTTTGGGCCTGAGTCATATGAACACCTTCAATTGGTGTGAAAACAGACTAAAAGTGCTGGAGGCAATGCTTGGTGAGGTCAGGAAAAGGGCTAAGTAAGACTTGCCAATGTTTCAGAGGTAGGATTTCAGTGTTCTTAGTGGCTCCGACTGTCAGAAGAATACATTAGGCAATATTAAACATCCACCTGAAAATTGGCATCCTTTATCCACAGATTTCAATTTCTCTGAACACTGAATTTATTTGTTTACTTCAGTTCAGAAGTTGTGCAATATACACATCCCTGAATATAGTAATTGCTTGTAATGACTGTTTGGTTAATGGACATCTCGTTTGAGCACAGAGAATGAATACTGATATTCCTTTGATCTTAAGGAATAATCCATTCTAAAAAGGGAAAGTATGTAATTATAAAAACAATGTTTTCAAGGTTTTAGGAGAGATACTGACTGGCATGAAGGCCATGGATGAAGGAAGGCATCCTTTTTACCTGGTAAGTTAAGTAAGTGTGTGTGTGTGTGTGCGTGTTGGTGCTTGAGGCAGGATCATTCCCGATAGAAGATCTTCAACCTGGTCCAAAGAATACAATCCTTATGCCGAAATATGTTTTCCCATGCAGATCAGTTCTGCAGTATATGCCATATCTTCTCTTTTTAAAATTATTTATTATTTATTTAACTTATATACCATCCTATACCCAGAGGTCTCAGGGCGGTTTCACAGAACAAAATCAAAATAGATAATCGAAATAAAAACAACAACCCAATACCCCACCACCACACACCTACTGCTAGCGATGGGACCACCACATCCAAAATCCTAGTACTGCCTTTACAACCCATAGACAGCTGAATGCCGAACTGGATCTGATTGAATATGTTTTTTCAAGTATACATATACTTAGCAAAGTAAACAAAAAAAAAATATTATTATTACATGCTGCATAAATACAGGGCCGTCTTAAGCATATCCACCGCTGTGTTGCAAAGATCCCTCCGCGCCCCCCCCCCCGTTTCCCAGAGTTGTCAACTTTTTTTAAGGGGGGACCCCAAAGTTGTAGGAAAGGTTCCCCAGAGTTGTTGACCTTTTTTTAAGGGAGGTGAAACCATGCCTACACATTATCTCTAACAAGCCCTTAGAACAAAATGAAATGAAAAAGCAGAAGAAAATCTAATGAAGTCCTCAATTCCAAAGCAAGACTCATTCAAAACTCAGCAGTTCTTCTAATTCATCCTCATGATTCAAATCACCACATATCAAAAAGTTAAAGCAATCACCAGTTTGTTGTTCTTTAAATAAATTGATAAAGACACAGAGAATGAAATTCCTGGCCAATTTGGGCTTAAGTACAAAGCTGATGTTTTCAGATATTGTGGGGGGTGGGTGTAAAACTGTGACATCCTGAACCTAAAAAGGACCCAAAACTTGGGTCACAAAGGCTGCAGCCCTAACTGCACTTACCTGAGACTAAGCCCTGCTGAATCTAAAGGACTTTTTGTTGGCGTTTGTTTGTTTCTAACCACTAACTGCATGGAGAGCATGCTCTTGAGTTCATCCTTACCTCTGAACTGAGTCCTAATGGTCGTGCGCCCCCCCCCAGCTTTCCCCTCCCACACCCTAAATCTGAATGAATCCCTCCTCCACCTTTTTCCTCAACGGAAGAGATGATGTTCTCGGTGCCCTTCTGCCTCCCTGTCCTCCTCGCCCCCTGCGCTAGGCAGCTCAAGGCTCGCTTGCCGGGCAGCCTTCTTCACCAGTACCGCTACTGTTGGGGGCAGACAGGAGGGAGACGGGCGCTATGTAGCTTTGTGTGCTGCCTCCGCTGCCTCCTCTCCCAGGCAGGAAGCGAGAGAGCATGGCTAGCCGTAGGAAGAGCCGACGTTACCCAGCAGTGGCGTAGCGTGGGGGTGCAGGGGGGGCCAGCCGCATCGGGCACAACATCTGGGGGGGGGGCGCTCGCACTCGCAGCTCTCTGCCCCTACCTGAAATCCACGGGTTAGGGGGCGCAAATTACTTGCCTTGCCCCGGGTGCTGACAACCCACGCTACGCCACTGCTACCCAGCATTCCCTCGCAGCCGTTCCCGGTCAGTCCCGGACTCCCGCTGCTGGGCGCCCCGATGGGCGGGCACCATGGTGCAGGGCGCCACTAACCCTAATGGGTAAGATGGCCTTGCATAAATATTTTAAGAGTTTGTTTCCCGCAATAACCAAAAGTACTTGAACTGGGGGGGAAATCAGTTTGGAACCCTCCCCCCAGTAAAACACACATAGGACTCATCCAAACTTCTGCTTGTTCTGCCACTTTCCCTGGGAAAACCTGATATTTACTTCTGAATCATAGCACACATTAATCAGCTTTTCTGCAGATTGATGTTTGCTCTGATTCAGTGCTAAAGAGTGGGTTTTCCCCAGGCAAGCAATGGGGCAAACAGAAAACTTCTTGGACCCATGCTTTCTAGGCACAGGACAAGCGAAAGTGTGGACAAACCCTTAGAGAGCAATCCTATGTCTCTGGAACTAATCTGTAGTAGTTTTTAAGTTCTGAAATATGAACGCTGTCCTCTGCTTCATAGTGTAATTTTGAGGCAGTCGTCTGAATGAGCCAGCCAGCTTAATATTGTTCTCATACAAAAGGAGCTAAGCACACTGCATTTCTCCTTCTCATTTTCTTCCATAGAAAGACGTCTTCCTTGATGAAATCCAGGTGGCAAAGGAACTATCCAGTTCTAAGGAGAAAACCTTTGAAAGACGTGCTGCCACAGAAATATGTCACAAATATCAAGACAAGCATGCATGTCACTTACCAGAAATGACTGCTGTTTGGTTGGCCACTGCTTCCTGTGTTTGCCTGCGGAAAAAAAATGCTAACATGGCAGAAGTAAGCGTACTTCTCTTTCCGCTTCCTGCTACAAGAGCAAAGCTTTGCCCTGCATTCTTATAGCTTTGCAGCCGAGTAGTGCAGGTCTGTGTCTCTGCTATTGTCCGGCATCTGGCTATTATTTGGGGTAGGGGAGCTAGTTTGTGCAAAATCAGCACAGAGAACAGATTCTTGATTTATTGGACGCCACGAGTACACACACTGGTCTTAGCTGCAAAGAGTGACAGGAAGATATCTATCCCCAGACTTGAGGGACATTTGTTTGTTTATACCCTGCTCCTTAATAAAAAGATTCATGGGATGGCTTATAGAATAATGAAAATATCTGTTGCGATAAAGCCAAGAAACACGGCAACAGATAAAACACTAAAGATTTATTTGATCAGAAGGGAAACCAGAGTCTGCAAACACAGACCTTTTCTTCACTTTTTATGCATTTACCACAGTAAGCACCATGGTGCTACGCAAACAGTGGCTTAGATCATTCTAGAAAAGGTGGATGTAAGATTGTCCCTGTTTTTTTTTTCCATATGGTGGGCAGACCTTACATTTATAAAGGATTGAGGCCAACAGATGTAGGGCAGTGGGCCACCACCCTCACAGCAGTAGATACAGGCTGCCTTGCTGGTGATGAGGTGACAGCATAACACTCCAAACTTGATGCTAGAATGCCAGTCCTCATAATATGTCTATACAGTGGTACCTCGGGTTAAGTACTTAATTCGTTCCGGAGGTCTGTTCTTAACCTGAAACTGTTCTAAACCTGAGGTACCACTTTAGCTAATGGGGCCTCCCGCTGCCGCCGCACGATTTCTGTTCTCATCTTGAAGCAAAGTTCTTAACCCAAGATACTATTTCTGGGTTAGTGGAGCGTATGTAACCTGAAGCGTATGTAACCTGAAGCGTATGTAACCTGAGGTACCACTGTAAACCATATCCCTCTTCATGAATGGGTGGGGGTGGGGATGAGGGATCACACATGGAGCGGGTTGAGATTTCAACCCCTTGGCCTCACTTCTGACCTTCTGCTCCTACGCCTCTGATCTTTGTGTTTGTCTGGACATCTGCAAAGGGTCACCTACACACATGCAATTGGAGGCATTTCACACAAATGGGGCTCCTGTGTGTTGGTGGGCATCCCTTACTATACGGTGGATGTACGCTGGCAATGAGGCCAGCAGGACAGGCAGTGTCATGGGTAGAGCCAGCAGGCAAAGTCCCACCCCTTTCATTTTCTTAGTACAGTACTTACTTCCCCTTCCTGTTTACTTAAGAGTGTGTGTCCCTAAGTGTTGACGGAAGCAGTTGCATTCTTTCAGTGAGGAAAATCTGAATGAGCTGTTTTAACGTTGCTGTTAAAAAAACAGGTGCATGAAATAATCGAAATGGCAGATCATCAAATACAGTGTCAGAAAATGCCCGAGTGGAGCAGATACCATGGACTCTCCATGAATACTCCAGAAGAAAACGATGAGTCAGCCAGCCCCCTTCATTTTGGTTTCTCAGATGAAGCGAATCCCGGGTCTTTGAACTGTGGAGATTTGTTGCCACCTTTGATGAGCGCCATGTCTCCTGAAACATACTCTGGGCAGATATTACGGGTCCCTTGTGAGTCAGATGAATCAAGTAACTTTTCGTGGGACCCTACAGATGCTGCTGCTGCCTGCCAGCCACCGAGCAACAACTCTCAATATCTAGAAAATGTTTCTCCCACAAAGCCTCTGGCAAATGATTCAGAATATAGCAGTGTCGTCTCAACAAAAAATATGGACTCTAATAAGGAGCCACTAGAAATAACTGGTTCTTTAAATAAAACGACTCCATCAAATACAAGTACGGAAAGCTCTGGTGCTGCCTGTTCTTCACAAGGTAACAAGGTAACTTTTAAATATTCTTTGAGGAAAATTAGGAACATTTATGAAGTATATAATAACAGTAATACAAATAATATTATTTCATCAGTTTGCATGGCAAGATGATCCCTGCCCTGAAACCCTCACAGTCTAAAATTGGCCACAGGGCAGACAAGAGAAAGGTGAGAGAAGTGGATGAAGGGTAAACAGGGAAGGAATATGCAGCTGTTTCAGATCCTTAGGCTTACAGTATTTCATTAAGGCTTGGGAACTAGATAGTTGTGTCAAAGGCTTTATGGAAAAAGTGGGTTTATAGGAAGGATTTGAAAGAGTAAGAGAAGTGGTATCATGCAAGGGTTGTATGATAGTTCCAAGCACATGAGGCAGCAAGTTCTATTAAAACAAAAATAGGCAACTTCAGAATTATACTGTGACCTGGACTGTTGGAGCTAAATTATGTGACATGTAATTAACACCATTTTGGTATCATGTCCGTGTGCTGCGCTGGTGCCGGTTCGCCAGAGCAGCTTCGTCACGCTGGCCACGTGACCCCGAAGTGCCCCCGGCCTCTAGAGTGAGATGGGCGCACAACCCTAGAGTCGGACACGACTGGCCCGTACGGGCAGGGGTACCTTTACCTTTACCTTTTAGGATGTGGTAGATGGGTTTCATGTTCTCATCATACTTCGCTTATTCCGCAATAGTTTCAATTTTGTAGTGGCCCTCAGATTTTTTTAAAAAATGAATCAACTCTTGGAGGGAAATGGATTCCTTAGCAGTAGTCTCTCCTGCTGTATAGCATAAAATCCCTGGGATAGATCATCCAGGGATTGGGCAATGGCGTCATGAGTATGCCAATGACATCCAGCTCTCTCTCCTTTACATTAGATCCAAGGGGTGAGGGTCTGAAAAAGTGCCTGGAATTAGTAATGGACAAGAGGCTGTAAACAACATCTGGAGGGCCACAGGTTAGCCCCTCCTAAGTATAAGCAACTTTTCAGCAATTCCTTCATGTTAACTTAAAGAAAAGCAACATTCTATAGTTTATTCAAAATAACTTTTACCCCAATAATTAGTGATTGTACACATTATTTGTAATGTTACTAAATTACATTGCTTGTTTGTACTTTCTTTCAGCAGGGGTGAAAGAAATAAAAATCAACGATAAAAAGAAAAAGATGATGGAACGATTTTTATTGTATGAAGAAAATAAGATAAATACTTGTGAACTCTTTGAAGATTTGATGTAACTAAATCATCATCCATGCAGTTTGCAGAAGATTAAACTTTATTGGCAGTAGAAACAAAAGCACAATGCATTTTTTGAAGTTACATTGGGTACCTATACAAGATATAGGATAGGATGGGGAGAGCATTAACTTGAGGTGATTAGTGTCAAGAAGATTATATTCACAGCTTTATGGCTGTGATTGCAATGTATTTTGGTAGACACAGCTCTTTTGAAACCAAAGGCTGCAGCCAAAGTGAAACACAGAACATTGTATAAACTGAATTTTATGGTACATTTATAGTGCTTGCCTGCACTACGAATAAAATGCTTTGGGGGGGGGGGGTCTTCTCTTGCTCATGGTTTTATCATTGTCTTTTTATTTTACACAAACCTCCTCTGACATGGCAAGAGAATTCTTCTTTACAACATGAAGACTATGCTATGGTCAGAATGCTATTTGTATTTAGATTTTATTTATTCATTTCTTACATGTATATCCAATTACTCAAGACAGCACACATGCTTCTTCCCCTATCTTTTATCATCACATCTCTGCAAGTTAGGTTACATTGAGGGATGATGACTGGCTCAAAGTCACCTCAGTGAACTTCATAGACAAGGAGGTTTGAACATAGGTTACCCTAGTGTGATGCAATATACAGAACTGATGTCGTGCTTTGCATCCAAGCAGACAAAACTGGTCAGAGTTCTGATTGCTCTAAATTTAAAATGCATCTATAGCAGCTAAAATAAGACACATTTTGCAGGACTGCCTAGTTTGTACATTTCTTAGAAATATAATTCAGAATACAGTAACTCACACTAACAATGCAGTCCTATGCATGCTTATTCAGAAGTAAGTTCCACTGAGTTCAATAGGACATATTACCAGGTAAACCAATAGGACATAATACCAGGTATTAATAGTGTAGCCCAGATTTGACAAAATCCTGTGAATGAGACATATTTCAATACTATAGAGATTTAAGCAGTCCTAAATCCAAGATTACTCTAGCTGATAGACTTGGTACTTCTGTTTCATGTAGCAACAACCGTTTGCTTCTTCAGCAAAACTGCATTTACCTCCTAATGGTAGGTGGTTCAAAGGGATGGGTGTATAGACAATATAAATGCTGTATTGGTGATTTGGGGGTTTAAGTTTGCTAGTAAGCTAATGGTATTATTATAAAACTATTTATTCACTGACAGTGTTTAGCTTTTGAAGCTATTAATGAATATATTGGAAATATTTTGTAGCATATTTTGTATTTTATGTATTTTCAGAACTTTGATTTTTTTTTTAACTAAGTTTTGAAGCTTATTTGCATCTATCGTGTTCTTTTTGGCATTAATAATTTTGCTTGCTGGAGTTTTGGGGGGAAGGGGCAAGTCTTGCAGTGCAATCTTAAGACTTGTGTACTGAAAAATAAGTGTCATTAAGTTCAGTGGGCCTTACATCTAAGTAAATTTGTATAAGCTTGTGGTCTGAAGCATCCAAAGAGATGACAGAAATAGATTATTATGCAGTTCCATGGCTTTATTGAATAGCTATATTTCCCCCCTTTAAGCTCCATAACTTATCATTGCAACATACTTTTCAGGTTCATTGCTCCAAATGCTTAAAACGAATTATACATTTGAAATAAATTATTGAAAAAGGCCGTTTTGTGAATGTGGTCCTTTTAATGGTCTATGGTGTTCTGTCTCCATATAAATTATTTCTCTAGTTATATGTGCCACTGTTTATGGTACTGAACAGAAATTTGTTTTGTTTATAATAGCCTGCTCTACATCTATCGGGACCCCTAGCCGGTTGCAGCACACAATCCCATAAAGTACAATACAGTACACAGTAAAACTCAACAATAACATTTCAAAAACCATCTTCACAACATTTCAAGCGATTAAAAAGGTCAGAATTCCGCAATGCTGGTAAATCAAGTGTGGGCCATATATAGCTATCACTGAAGTGCCTTACATTTTCATACTCCACACTGGAGGGCCCTAGCAAGACGGTTCAATTATCTGAGTGTCTCTGCAGATGGGGTTGCTTGGATCCCAATTGTTTGCTCTCAGCACGTGCCTAGGGCCCCAGTGGTCATCTCCAGTTGCATAGAAATTTCTGAATACCACAACCGGCCACAATTCCCCACGGAATTGGGCGTTTTGGAGAGGACGGCCTCTCTCTGCGGGGTCTTCGCCAGCCGCCGACAAGAACGGAGCCTGCGTCCGCCGCGGCCCCCTTCACGCCCAACCTTAACCAACTGCCGAACAGGTTGCGCAAGCGCGCTTCTTCCCCTCCGCCAAGCTCGCTTCCTCTTCCCGTTCTGCTGCCCTTCGCTTCTGTCACGCGGACCCCTGCTCCCGGCCACGCGCCCGCCCCCTGACCCTCCTCTCACCCAATCAGAAGGCGAGCCTGTCCAACAGCTTTCCCCCCTCCCCGCTTCTCCCGGCGTTCGGTTGCCGCCCCTAAGCTTTGTGAAGAACAGGGCGGCTGCGAGCCAGAGGAGGCGCGCGCGGTACTGTACTGAGCGACGAGAGTGGGGCCCTGGGCGGAGGCGGGGGGGGGGAGAGGGAGACGCCGCGCGGCCTTGTAACTGCCAACCGCCCTAGTTTGAAAAGTGGAAGCCGCGCGTGGGGCAATGTTCCCCCAAGGGGGGGGGGGTGGGCTGACGCGGGGAGGAAAAGAAGGCGGCTTCGTCTCCGAAGGGGCGGGCCCCCCCGGTGAAGGCAGCCAATGGCTGTCGGCGCTTGGCAAGGAGGGAGGCCGCTTGCAGCCCCTGAGGAAATCTCTTCCTGGCCTCTCTTCTCCTTCCAGGAGTTAGGCGGGCTGTGGCTCCGCGGTCAACTGCTCCGCCCGCCCCGCATTCCTGCTTCCCACTCAAGGCAGGCTGGGAGCTCCGGCCTCTTCCTCCTTTATGGGTGTTGAAGGAGGGAGGATAGAAAGAGGCGCCCTGGCGAGTTGCTGGTGACATGGGTGGATCAGGGCCTTGATAAGCACAGGTACCTGAGTTCTGTGGGCACTAGCCTGGGTGCACTTGAGAAACTCTGTGGTGGAAGTCGGGGAGCATAGCTGTCTGTTCTCCAGTCTTTGCATACACATGCATAAGTTTATACTTTAAATGGACATGTTTCTAATGCCTTGCTGTTCTCACACGTTACAGAAATGTGCAGTCTCTCTGCGGCGCAAGCTTGGGCAGCGTGTATGTGTTAAAACTCTGGCTTTTCTCTCTTTTCGTGCTCAGGTAATCCAGCCTCAATGCAGCCAAACAGGAGGCGTAAAATAGAGTGGGACAGCTTGTCTGTTGGATCGCCCGCCAAATATAGCAGACTCGCCAAAGAAGCGCCATCACAGCCTTCCCCTAGCAGTAGGTCTGCTATATCCATTGAGACGGCTACATTCAGGAAAGCTCCAGAGTCTTATAAAGCATTCTCGAGAACTTCGTTCGCCGCAGCAGATTCTTCCTCTGATGAGACTGAAACGAATGATGGAATTGACAGCATTCTTGGAGAGAGCCCAGACCGCTCTCTTTCCAATAAACTGTTCCTTGTGAAACGTCCCGCCTGTGACATGTCGGAGGAAAATGTGACATCTTCGCCTCGAGAATCCTTGAAACAAAAGGTAGATAAGTGATGACAAATATTGGAACATCAGGCGGGGTCGAGGGGAATTGCATTTGTTTATAATGTACTTGTGTGTGTTTGTTTTTATAGTTTTTATCATGGATAAAATCCTACCTTGGGAGTTTTTGTTGAAGGGTAGCATAGAAATTGTATGAATATTTATGAATATTTAAATAAACTGCCAACCTAGCAGTTCGAAAGCACCCTTGGGTGCAAGTAGATAAATAGGGACCGCTTTCTAGTGGGAAGGTAAACGGCGTTTCCGTGTGCAGCTCTGGCTCACCAGAGCAGCGATGTCACGCTGGCCACGTGACCCGGAAGTGTCTTCGGACAGCGCTGGCCCCTGGCCTCTTAAGTGAGATGGGTGCACAACCCCAGAGTCTGGCAAGACTGGCCCGTACGGGCAGGGGTACCTTTACCTTTACCTTTTAGCATAGAAATTGTATGAATATTTATGAATATTTAAATAAAATGTATTCAGGTTGCAATTCTTTGTCCCTTGGGAAGTGTCTTAGAGGGAGCCGTATATACCAGAGCTTCTCCAGTGCTAGAACTTATGTCTGATTCCAGTGCCACAGAAGCCTCTATAACTCTGGCCCTATTGTAGTTGTTGGGCCAAATGGGACATGTTTAAGCTGTTTGTGGGCATGTTAGGGGAGGACTGTGAAATACTTTGAGTCTTTGGATTTACAGTCTTCTCAGCAGCTTTGAGGTGCCTCCAAACTGGAGAGAGAGATATTCCCACATGGGGCCTGGTGTAAGTCTGTCCTGTACTGTTTCCAATGAGAAATCTAGCCAATGCGAATCAGTAGCAGTGTGGATCTAGCAGTGCTTTAAATATGATGGTTAAAACACATTTTTCTCTCTCTGCCCCTTAGGATTGCAGCCTTAGTGGAGCATCCTTGGTAGCTTTTCATACTTTTTGAGGATAGTCAGGTTTTCAGAAATTTGTTAATTTATGTCCAATTGCTTAGGACTAATTTGCCCTAACCAAAATCCCCCTTTTTTTTTGCAAACTATTGTATGATTCTTTTAGGCTGGCCTTTTTAACCTACAATATGAAGATATTTCTATGAAATGGATACTAGGTATGTTGTATGAAGTTTACACTGTTATTTACTGTTTAGATTAAACAAGATGGCTGCAGTGAGACAGGGCCAAGCCTCACACCAAGCACAGAAAGAAAAGGTGCTTCAAAGGAAGCAGGTGCTGAATGTGGCAGGAGGAGGATGAAAGACCAGGACCAAGGATCTCGACTAATATACCGCAAAGCTCTGCTTGCTATACTTGGGGGACCACTGCGACCTAGAAGGGAGGTGGCACCTCCAAATGGAACCTTGGAAGAAAGCGTTCCTAAAAAAGTGGCATCTGAATCAGCTGGCCACCTGAGACGTCCCTCAACAGCATCAAAACTTGGAGAGCAGCAACCTGGAAAAGAGTCAAACTGTCTGAAAACCATAGAAAAAGAGCACATTAATATTTCTATCAGGCAGGATAGAAAAGAGTCTCATGGGTCAGATGGCAGCTCAAGACGTGTATCTGTAGTTTCAAGTTCAGAAAGAGAAAAAGACTTTAAACAGGAGTCCACCTTTCAGAAAGCTGCTGCAGAAGATGAACATAATATCTCTAGGCATTGTGGAAAAGAGGCTTCCAGGTCAAAGAGTAGCTTGAGGCATATTCGTGCATTATCAAGATCTGAAGATGAACCAGAAGTTGAACAGGACTCTGTCTTCCAGAAAGCTGCTGCAAAAGAAGAAAAGAAAACCTCTAGGCATAGTGGGAAAGTGGCTTCCAAACCAGGTGGCAGCTCAAGGCACATTCATCCATTAACAAGATTTGAAGATGAACCGGAAGTTAAGCAGGAGTCGACCTTTCAGAAAGTTGCTGCAAAAGAAGAAAACAGTATTTCTAGGCATAGTGGAAAAGAGGCTTCTAGACCAGCGGGCAGCTCAAGGTATACATTATCAAGGTCTGCATTATCAAGATCTGAAGATGAACCAGAACTGGAAAAGGAGCCAAAAGACACCAACATTTCTGTTGGACGGAGTAAAAAAAAGGATTGCAGAGAGCATTGCAGATCAGATGGTAAATTTAAAAGCACATCTCACCTTTTACTGGTTGAAGGAGAACAAAAATATAAGCAAGAGTCCGCCAAACAGCAGAGTCAAACTGATGATGAAAATGCCTGTGCCAGTCCATCTAAAAAGGAGTATGGGAGACCAGGAAACCAGCTGAGAAGTGTGTCTGAAGTGTCCAGGTATGAAGGTGAAGAACTGTTCAAGCAAGGTTGCAGCAGTGAGAAAACTACGACAAAATACAACACTACCTTCACAAAGCAGAAAACTGTGCCAAAAGAAAAATATGTTTGCCCCAGTTCATCTGATGCACATTGTGTTACTGCTGCAAAGGAGTTTGTGAATTTCCAGAGGACAGTTATTGTGGAATCTTCTCCAAAACCTGTGTTTGTGGATGACCACAGTTCAGAAGTAAATGAGAAGGTGAGGCATTTTGTTGTGGAATAAGGTTTTCAAAATGAAACCGTAGCTAAATGTTCCTGAAATGTAATTGATTTCACACAAATGAAGAGCCAGCACTGAAAAGTAAACACATTCCCAAAAGTTTGAGAAATCCTTAAGATAGCTTCAAGGATTCACCCTTGAGCTAGTAGGAAAAGAATGTAGTTTAAGGAAACTTAAACTAAACTTAAATTTAAATTACTAAAAGGTGCTATTTAAACACAGAATCCTTCCAAATGGTTGTAGAAATGTTTAGTAGCGGTTTTCAGAGGTGCAGGATGTAAGACAAAATAGTAGTTACAAATACAACCTTTGTTGTTTGTATGATTCAGGATTAAGAGATAGTTTTCTGAATTCCATTAACTTAGAAGTTGCCATGTAGCAATGTACAAAACTGATTTCATCCTTTTTATGATGTCATGTGGCCTTTTCTGGATGACACTCATAATGATAAATTGTGTCCCATATAGCATTGCTGATCAATACAGAAGTCTTCAGTGATCCTAAAATTTTACTTACCTTTTGTGGTCGACTACCAAATATCCGAAATAAAGTGGTGTTTGCTCTCTGTGAATAACAAACTGCAAGACTAACATGCTTTTATTTCAATGTGCATTTTCAACCATTTGTCTGAATGGCATGTTACAATTCTTAAGCATTTTTCACATATTGTTGCCTTAAATTATATTTATAAATCCCTCATATCTTCCTTTACTTTTGTTATAAACCAGTATAGGCATGGCAGGCCTAACAGATTAGCTGGAGAGCCATGTCTATTTTTCTTATAAAAACAAAATCTGCATACCTCTTGTATTTTTGTCGTCTTCCCCTGTGACCTGGTCATCTTCCCTTGGATATAATTTAAACTAATCAGATGCAAGATAACCAAGCCGAATTGATTTTCTCATTTTATTTCATGACTTGCAGTTAATGGGGAAAGAAAGAGAGTCCTCAGCTGAAAGTGATTGGTCTGACATGGAGGATGCAGAACCACCTAGTACTTTCTCCCAGGAGGATTCTATCCCAAACCACAGTACGCCAAAAACAGTGGAGACTTCACAGTTGGCAACAGAGTTGGTGATGTATCCTCCTCATTTGTACAATCGCAGAATGAGTGACTATACAAAGTATTGGACAAGCTGCAGCAAGCCAGCGGATTGTTCTTCTTTTTCATGTTCTTCTGAAGATACCTCATATGCCACCCATCTTTGTGATGTTTCATTAGATACCTCATATGATAGCCCATCAACTACACCAAGGGATAAGGAACCTTGTATGCGTGTTAGGCCCCGGTCACTGGGTTCTCCACTGGTCAATGAAGAGAAAAGCAGACGACGGAGTAAAGAAGTAGCATCAAGTGTTCCTATTTTCTCCACATCTCGCAAGTCAGAGTCTTTTGTCAATCAATGTGTAAACCAGGATTTGCCTGATGACCTGCCTAAATATTTAAAAGAAGGGTTTATTGATACCCACTGCCATTTGGATATGTTATATACAAAGACAGCTTTCAGGGGCACTTTTTCTAAGTTTCGAAAGACTTACAGTAGCAGCTTTCCTGAAGAATTTCAGGGATGTATAGCTGACTTTTGTGATCCTCGTACATTGAACAGCTACTTATGGGAAGATTTATTGAAGGAAGACATGGTTTGGGGGGCATTTGGCTGTCATCCTCACTTTGCACGTTATTACACAGACCTTCATGAAAGAAGTATCTTACAGGCAATGAGGCACCCCAAAGCTATTGCCTTTGGAGAAATGGGGCTGGATTACTCTTACAAATGTAGCACTGAGGTCCCAACGCAACATAAGGTAAAGGAGAGTGCTGTTACTTTTTGTGCTCAGTGTCTCTTAAGATTTGTGAAGAAACAAGTCATTCACTTTGTAAGATGTCATTGGTCTGTAAAGTTGTGAAGCAGTTGTTCAAAAAACCCACTAAGTTGAGATGGTAGTAGCTTTCTTTTGGAAAAAAAAACCTTTCCAGTCCATTGCTTGGAGTATGTTGCAATCCACAGAATAACAGGATTGGTTGCTAAATCATTTTTGTAGTGCTGGTTAAATGTATTAATGTGCAGTGTTGACCTAGAACACAGGGGTGATACGTAGCTCAAATATTTCTAAGCATCTCTGTTATCTAATCACTCGTAATAGGCTTTGGTTTGAATACATTAGCAAAAGAGACATATCCCATATTTTGGAATTTCAGCAGCATGTGATTTCTACATCCAAAAGTAGTATTGCAGTGGTGCATGGTAGCAAACAACCTACTAGCAGAAATGTTTGGTCAAAAGCTCAGGTAAGTGGTCAGAGCAGGAAGAATGAAAGAAAAATGCATCATCGTGTGTAATATTAGTTGGCTGCAAAAGAACAATTCTCAGCAAAATGTGTTCGTAAAACTTGCTATAGCACAGAACTATACATTGGATGGCTTGGATCCAGAGTTACTGGTTTCCCCCCCTTGCAACCTCCTAGGGCTCTTTTGAAGAGTCCCTAAGTTCTCTTGAGCAGCTGCTCAGTGTCTAGGGAGCTGCAGGAAGGAAGAGGAACTGGTAAAAATTACCTTCATTTCCTACAACAGCTGTTGCATGAGTGGAAATCTATTGAACATGTCAGTATCTACAATTTGATCTGTTTATCCAATGTTAAATTATTCATATTACTTTCAGTTTTGTATGTGGTGTTTCCTAATTGCAACAGCATCATGTACAATACTGAAACTGAAGCTCAGCCAGTCTACTCCTTTAATGCCTTTTAAAATGAAATAAATGAAAATGTGCTCCTGGACAGTTTTCTCTCTCTTATGTCCCCCCCCCCTCCCTAACAAAATTGACTGTGTGGTAAAAGTAGTAAGATTATAAATGGTAGTGGTGGAGTGAGGTACTAGATTGTTTTCTGCACATCTTACATTTTTGTTCTCGGGGCAGTTCTAATAGCATTTGAAGATATACTCCTTTCTTGCTTGCTTCAGGTATTTGAAAGGCAACTGAATCTTGCTGTTTCCTTAAGGAAACCATTGGTAATTCACTGCAGAGATGCTGATGATGACTTGTTGGAAATCATGAAAAAATGTGTACCCAAAGACTACAAGATACACAGGTAATTGTATTAAATAATTTTAAGTCTACCCATTCTTGACTTTAAAAAGAAGCTGAAGGCCAGAGGTCCTAAAATTCTGTGTGGCTGTGATTCCCTGGTTATGACTTACAAAGACCTATAGGGCTTAGGTACAAGCTATCTGAAAGAATGTACGTATTCCCTCGCAGGAGCCCGCCTGGGTTCTGAGATCCTTGGGGGAGGCCCTTCTCCTGGTCCTGCCACCCTCAGGCATGCTTAGTGGGGATGCAGGAGAGGCCTTCTCAGTGGCTGCTCCCAGACTTTGGAACTTCCACCCTAAAGAAGTTAGGCTGGCTCCCTCATTGTCTTTTCTACTGGCAAGTGAATACTTTCTTGTTTGAACATGCTTTGGGGAACTGGCTGCTTTTAATTTGGGGGCTGGTGCCATGCAGTTTGTGTTGTGATTGTATGTTTTTAATAGACATCTCAAAAAGATATGTGTTGTGTGTTTAATGGTTTTTAATTATTGTTCCCACCCACCCCAGCATTTTTAGCTGTTCTTATTTTATCTGTAAGCTGCCATGATTTCCTGTCAGGGAAAAAGGCGGTGTATACATAAACAAAATCTCCCTTTCTATTTAAAAAAGTTACCATTTAATTTTTCAGACCAGCATTCTAAAATCATAAGTGAAAATTAAGACATAACTTGAATGCTTCGAAGGTCTCTATTTCATTGAAATTAGATTCTGTAATTCCTTGAATATAGTATTAAAATTATAATCTGCAGCTTCCACAACCAATTTTAGCTGAAGTGTGGCTTTTATTCCAAGAATAAATTAACAACATAGCAGCCACCATTCTGTGTCCAGCTTGCTGTGTGGTCTTTAGCATGGCCAGCATTACTGTTTGCCTGTTGCTGGTTGGCCATCATATGTTGCAGAATGACCATTGTTTTCTCTCTATCTTAGGCATTGCTTTACTGGCAGATACAGTGCCATAGAACCATTGTTGGACTACTTTCCAAATCTTACTGTTGGATTCACAGCATTGCTGACATATCCATCTGCTACAGAGGCTAGAGAGTCAGTTCAGAAAATCCCTTTAAGTAGAATAGTTGTAGAAACAGATGCGCCATATTTCCTTCCTAGGCAGGTAAGGTATTTTGTTTTATTTGGGGTTGTTTGCAATCCTCTGTCCCTTTATTGTGTGCTGATTGATACTTCATTAAAATAATGTCCTTTCTTGTTTTAGGGTGTAGTATGAAAGAAAAGGTTAATGGTTTAGGGTGAAGCAGGCCCTTCATATGGTGCAATGCAGTGGGGGGTTTTATCACTCCTTCCTGTTGAAAGTCATGGCCCAGGAAGAGAAGGGAAAATATCAAAAGTCAATCACTGCCCACACAGGTGGGGTCATCAGGAAAGGTTTGGGGTCTTGGACCATGGTCTCCACTTCCTCAAGGAAGCAAGAGATAGGCTGCACCTCACAATGGTTGGCAAGAATGTGTTTGCTAAGAATCTCACAAACCTGATCAGAAGAGCTTAAAGTAAATCCTGAGGGGGAGGGAGATACTATTACAGATGACGGAAACACCTGGTACTGGGGATAGTAGCTTCATAGATGTGCAGGAAACTGAGGTGGGCAGGAAACTACAAGAAAGAAGCAGCTGCAGGAGGTCTGACGTGCCATCTGGACTTTAAGAAGGCTGATTTCAAAAGGCTAAAGGAGCTACTGAGGGATAGCTCAGTTGGTAGACCATGAGACTCTTAATCTCAGGATCATGGATTTGAGCCCCACGTTGGGCAAAATATTCCTGCACAGCAGGGAGTTGAACTGGATGATCCTTGTGGTCTCAATTTTACCATTCTATTATTCTGTTGGGTGAGATCCCATAGTCAGAAATACTCAAAGATAAGGGAGTTGAAGATGGATGGGAGTTTGTTAAATGTGAAATATTGAAGGCACAAGTGCAGGCAATAACCTTATCTCCTAAAACTCTGCTTCTGCTTTTTCCAGGTTCCCAAAACTGTATGCCAGTATTCACATCCAGGAGTAGCTCTTCACACCGTTAAAGAGATTGCTCGGCTCAAAGAAGTGTCATTGCCTGCCATGTTAGGCATTCTAAGACAAAACACAAAAAGAATATATGACTTGTAGGGAAGCACAAGGGAGTGTAGAAAAGAGTTGATGAGGAAATACTTTTTATGTAAATATAAATTTGGAACTTGCACATTAATGTTGACCAGCTTGGATATTGTGACTTCTAGAAACAAGGAAAATATTATAATAAGTGCTTAATTGAACCACAGTCCTTTAAAGTTCACACCTTTTCCTGCTGCTTCCCCTCCCCTCTGCTATTTGTTCCCTTCCTTTTAAGGTGCCTTAGTGTTGATTTTATTCATAAGAGTGGCTTTCTTTTTTAATTTTAAATTATCTTGAGCAGACAAAAAATTGTCAGCATATTGATTTTTTAAATTTTTATTTGCTTTTTTTTAATGTATCTGAAGGAGATTATAACTGAGCATTTTTAGAAGGCCAGTCTCCAATAGAAAGGAGAAAGCCAGGTATGCCTTAGTACAGGGTAGTCAATATGGTGCTCTCCAAACGTTGGACTCCAGCTTTCATTAACTCCAGCCCCACCATGGCCAGTGACCAGGAATGATGGGCAGTGGACCCTGATGGCTACCTCTGGTAAGGCGAGGCTTAGCCTTAATAAAGAAAGTGCTCCTAAATTGTCTTTGCCTTGTCTGATTATTTCTCTTAAAGTAGCAGTCCATGTAACTGCAATACTATATATTCTTAGTTAAAAACCTTCTATTTGGTATAGCATGAATATACTCAAAGAAGTAATGACATACATTACCAGTATATGATAGTAATCCCTCCATATGCATTGGCACAAAGGATCATCTCTAAGGATGTCTATAAACTATATGGCAAGAGCTGAATTTGCATAAAACTCAGAAATACTGAAAGGGCTGTGAAATAATCTCTAGATCTAATTTCTAATCTGGTGTCATCTGCATGTTGTTGGACCACCACTCCCATGCTGGCTGGGACTGATGGGAGCTGGAGTCCCAACAGCATCGGGAGAGCCTTAGGGTGAGGAAGGCTACTCTAGATACACTGTGTTCTCCAGAAACCGAAGCACACACAAAGTAATTAAACAAAGCAAGGGAGTGAAATAGGCTTCCAATATTATTTTGTGGGAAACCATTATTTGTTTTTGTTTTAATTAGGCAGTTTTAACCTCTGCAGTGGGTTCTTTTTTAATAAAGAAAAATGATTCCATGTTTCTATATTCTATTATGTATTATTTGGACTTTAAAAAGATTACTTGTAAATAAACATATTTTTATATAAATATTCATACATGTTGTATACATGACTCTTGGGCAAGAAATTAAAGTATTGCAACCAATAACATGGAAAGCAAACATTGTTGTTCTCTGCCCTTCCTTTGCCTTCAGTTCAGCAGTGTCTTCATGTTATATGGAAAGGTCCTTCTGTATATACTTCTATTTGTTTTATTAAAAGTGTTTCCTAATACTTGTGAAAATAGCATTCTAAGTAACTTTTTCCTTCTGCACACGTGTGTGAGGTGTATGTATGTATGTTTATATGCAGGAATAACAATAAAACCATGGTCTCCCTTTCCAGTCATAAGACAGCTCTCACTTTTCTATCTTTAAAACACCATCACCAGCTGTTTGACATCTTGAAACTCTCAACTCCCAATTTGGCTTACTATAAACACATGAATGATTTGGCTCTCTGGTTGGAGGCACTAAGCTTCTGAAAATCAGTTGTTGGAGACCACAGGAGAAGAGAGTATTCTTGTGATAGGGCTCTGCTTGTGGGTTTTCCACAGGCATCTGGTTGGCTACTGTGAGAACAGGATGCTGGACTACATGGGCCACTGGCCTGACCCAGCATGCTCTTATGTCCTGGCAAAGAGGAACTTGACCCACTTTGCTCCTCCCCAGGCTTTTTAGGGCAGTGCAGAATGCTAGCAGTGTGGTGTTCTAACCCAGAAAGATAGTTAAGGTCTCTCCTCAATCACTGCCGTGCAGTACTGACCTAAAAAGCCATGGCTGCAATCTTCTTAGGAGCTAGCATGTCGGCATGGGACATAGTATAGTTTAGCATGATATGCTACTGTGGCTCAGTTGCCTTGAAGTAGAATTTAGGAGTCCCTTGACCTGCTTTTTTTAAATGCATGCAACATAGCAAAAAAATGTCATTCTTTGCAGAGTTATGCCTGCGATCCAGATCATAGCTAATAAAGAGGAAGCCTCATCCTTTTTTGTGGTAGCAACTGTATTCCCTAGTGTCAACACAGTTCTTCCTTTGATGAAAGAATGTGTTACTTGCTTCGCTGTTATATAGTTCCTTAAATTTAATTCCACACTGTTTTAGAAACTGATAAATAAGCACAAGCTCAGATATTCTTTTCTCCTGCAACAAATGCATGAGGTAACCAGTAGTATCCAGCTAAATTCATTCTAGTCTCCTAGCTCTTTCCCCTGATTACAATCTTTCCGCTAACCCTCTTATTGGCATATTTTATTTTATTTCTTTACAAAGCTCTGTAGCTTTGCCAACACAGAATATTCCAATAAGTTGCCAGATACGCTTTTAACATTCTGTAATAAAGGCATTTATTAGGTATATCAGATAGCATAAAGTAAGATTTGAAGCAGTTTAATTCAAAGCATGAAACTCGTTTTAATGTAAAGTTGTTATGTTAACTCCAGCATCTTGATTTTCAGCTGTTTTTTCACTGTGTTTCTTGGTTCTCTGAAAGGTCAACAGGGCAGTAGTTAATATAAAAAGCTGTTAATGTAAAATGATTTTCAAGGCTCTACCTGTTAAAAGAGCAAATAATATATGAATGAAGGTAGACATGAGAAGCTATATATATATATATATATATATATATGCTTTCGTAGATTTTCACGGGTACAGGAATGCAGGTTTTGGTGTCCTCGGGTGTCTTCCCGTGTAAAAGTTGGGGTGTCTAGGCGACGTTTCGACGAGGTCTCACTCGTCATCTTCAGGCTGGTGCTTTCGGCTTCTTGTTACTGGAACAGAGCAGGATCTCAGTGTTTGAGTTCCTATAAATACTGTTGAGGGGGTGTGGTGTATAGCCTCCAATGTTCTGGGCAGAGAGGAAGTTCCCAGGCTAGTGTGCCTTTTCTTCTTTTGTTCCTTAATTACTTGAGGGATATCTTGAGTGATTTCTTGAGTGATATCCTGAGTACCACTTAGGTGGGTCATTAGGTGTGGATTAGTTGCTAAAGTCTTTGTGTCTTGACCTCTTGAACTTTGTGAAGAGTTTTTCTGAGAAGATGGCTGTACTGCACTTAGTTGTGCTCTGGCTTGGCTTCGTGTATAGGGGCGAGCTGTGGTTTTGTGGCCTGTGTCAGCCAGATCTGTGTAGGGATTGCAGGGGGGTGCAGCATCCGGAGGTGCCACCATGGTTTGGCTACTGGATGGTGTCTGTAATTTATCTGTGGAGAGGGTCTGGGTTTGGGTCTGGTGTGGTTGATTGGTGATGGCGTTCTGTGTGCCTCTGGATCTGGTGTCAGTTTTTGTGGGGAGGGCTAATTTCCAGATGTCTGGCAAGCGGGATGTGTCGTCACGCTTGTTCATGTTGTGAGGGTGTTTCTCTATCTCGATGGCTTCCATGATTATTCTCTTGTAATTAAGTAATTAAGTAATTAAGGAACAAAAGAAGACACCCGAGGACACCAAAACCTGCATTCCTGTACCCGTGAAAATCTACGAAAGCATATATATATATATATATATATATATATATATATATATATATATATATATATGCAGGTTTTGGTGTCCTCGGGTGTCTTCCCGTGTAAAAGTTGGGGTGTCTAGGCGACGTTTCGACGAGGTCTCACTCGTCATCTTCAGGCTGGTGCTTTCGGCTTCTTGTTACTGGAACAGAGCAGGATCTCAGTGTTTGAGTTCCTATAAATACTGTTGAGGGGGTGTGGTGTATAGCCTCCAATGTTCTGGGCAGAGAGGAAGTTCCCAGGCTAGTGTGCCTTTTCTTCTTTTGTTCCTTAATTACTTGAGGGATATCTTGAGTGATTTCTTGAGTGATATCCTGAGTACCACTTAGGTGGGTCATTAGGTGTGGATTAGTTGCTAAAGTCTTTGTGTCTTGACCTCTTGAACTTTGTGAAGAGTTTTTCTGAGAAGATGGCTGTACTGCACTTAGTTGTGCTCTGGCTTGGCTTCGTGTATAGGGGCGAGCTGTGGTTTTGTGGCCTGTGTCAGCCAGATCTGTGTAGGGATTGCAGGGGGGTGCAGCATCCGGAGGTGCCACCATGGTTTGGCTACTGGATGGTGTCTGTAATTTATCTGTGGAGAGGGTCTGGGTTTGGGTCTGGTGTGGTTGATTGGTGATGGCGTTCTGTGTGCCTCTGGATCTGGTGTCAGTTTTTGTGGGGAGGGCTAATTTCCAGATGTCTGGCAAGCGGGATGTGTCGTCACGCTTGTTCATGTTGTGAGGGTGTTTCTCTATCTCGATGGCTTCCATGATTATTCTCTTGTAATTAAGTAATTAAGTAATTAAGGAACAAAAGAAGACACCCGAGGACACCAAAACCTGCATTCCTGTACCCGTGAAAATCTACGAAAGCATATATATATATATATATATATATATATATATATATATATATATGCAGGTTTTGGTGTCCTCAGGTGTCTTCCCGTGTAAAAGTTGGGGTGTCTAGGCGACGTTTCGACGAGGTCTCACTCGTCATCTTCAGGCTGGTGCTTTCGGCTTCTTGTTACTGGAACAGAGTAACTCTGTTCCAGTAACAAGAAGCCGAAAGCACCAGCCTGAAGATGACGAGTGAGACCTCGTCGAAACGTCGCCTAGACACCCCAACTTTTACACGGGAAGACACCCGAGGACACCAAAACCTGCATTCCTGTACCTGTGAAAATCTACGAAAGCATATATATATATATATATATATATATATATATATATATATATATATATTGTCCCCGTACATAAAGTGTTAACTCCATGGGATCAATAGCAGTAAAGCGGGTAGAGAACACTTCAGCAAAAAAATATATATATATTCTGAAATCTGTTCTTAGTTATGGGGGTTTCCCCAACCCACTGGGGCAGATATAGACAAGCACATAGGAAGTCTTGTTGCATCAGGAGAAGTTCTTGCATTAATGGGTGACTTCATTGATAGAACACTTTGTCTTTTAGCAGGAGTGATACCCTACAGGGATGCCAACAAGATTTCCTGAGCCTTATGCTTTGTTTAGATTGGGTCCCCTACACCACCACCACTTCCAATCTGGAACATAAAAATAGGTTTGTTTTCCATTGTGATGGATAACAGCTGGAGTTAATTTTGCCACAAAGATTACAAATCCCATACATTCAAAATATGATTAAATCATGACATGGGTTTGAAAATGCACAAGATTTACAAATTAAAAACATGGTGCCCTTCTCGTTATTCTGAATGCATAATCCTAAAATATTCGTGCATACAGCCCTATCTAAGCATACTTACTTGGAAGCACTTGTTTAAGAGGAATATTCTCTAGTAACTATTTAGGATTGTTGGTGTGCAACCAGATCCTAAGCATAATTTACTCAAGCAAGTTCTGTTTGTTCCCATGTAGATGTGCATTTGTGTGCAGCCTTAATTTCTGATGACTTGGGCTAGAAACAGCTGAGGTGTTTATCAAGTAGATTGAAAGGAACCTACAGCTTGTACAAAAGCAGGGAATGCATTGAGTTGCCTTTGTAGCTGATGTCATTGTTTTATCACTGCATGGACTGATGTAGTTAGGGGAGAATATTGAAAATGTGCAATACAGGGTATATTTATTATTTATTTATTTATTTATTTATTTATTTATTTATTTATTTATTTATTTATGTTGATCTCCAAATACCTTGTGGATTGAATTTGGGTAAAAACCCTGGTTCCTTGAATGAGGAAATTTTACCTTTATTGCCTTCAACAAGTATGTCTTCCAGAAGCTTCTCCAGTATTGGGCCATAGTCTTGGTACTGATCTTCTGAGATTTTCATGCCAATTTCAAAGGGAACAGTGAACTAAGGAAAGTTGCAGGACATTAAGGTTAGACTTTATTACTACTATTTATTATTACCCATATACCCACACAACTCAGGGCAGTTCACAACATAAAAACACAATATAAAACCATCCCAGACTATTACACTTTGTAGGCAATATTTATAGAACTAAATACTTGTTTTCTATATCCGCTATTAAAACCTAAAATTGCCAAAGAACTAGTTGGCCTCCGAAAAACCAGGCAAGAGCATTCATATCCAAATTACAAAGTGCTCACCAGGTAGCTTGGTCATTAACCATTTTTCAGAATCTGTGTGTACAAATGATTTCCGTGAAGGACTGGCCCAAAACATTTTGCTGCCTGAGGCAAGGGACAAGATGAAAAGATGACTGGACTGACAACTGAATCTTATTTCAACACTAATGAAGGGATAACATCCTCTACTGAACCTCTGTCTTTCAACAGAAAGGGTTCAGGGGTTATGAAGAACAGCCATGGGAGTGCTGCTGTGCCCCGCCAGCACCTGCTGCCTGTGGCAGTTGCCTCACTTTGCCTAATGGGAGGACTGGACCTACTTCCAGAAGAAAGGGCCTAGTTTCCATTCTTTATAATTTGTTACATTTGGAGCTTTGTGGTCAATATGGAAGGGTTAAGAACTGTGTGGGAAGTTGCCACATAAGAGCTTCCATTTCAGAAACCAGTCTGAAACAACCTCATCTGCAGTGCACAAGTCATTTCTGCAGACATAGCGCCTTACTCCTGCATGACTTCATTGTGTTTCTGGTGCAAGAGAGACTGGAAATCCCTATTTTACCTGTGGTGGCCCTGCGATACTGTCACAACGTTCTGGGAACAGGCATTTGACACTATCCTGGACATTGTATGACAAGACTGTATAGACAGACCAGACCCTGCTCTATTTCGTCAGTATATACAGAGAGCCACAGAAATAGTTTATCCATGCCACAAGGACATTATTTTGTTTCAGACGCAGCAAGAATGCAAAGCAGCCAGTTATCAGCAAAGCTTATCCAATTCTTCTGCTTGTACCTTCTTCTCTCAAGGTTATTGAAAAACCTAAAGACCAAATTAGGTGGTAAAGAATGTCCCGTTTTCATACACAGAGAGTAGTTTCTGGGTCCTGTCCTTCATTATCTCATTCTTGTTGCAAATAAGAATCCTGTTCAGTGGCTAGATACTAAATACTAAAAAGACTTCAGTTACAACCCCTAGCTGCCTTTTAAGCAAATGAAAAATACAAGTTTTAAAAGTGAGTAGAAAGAGGCAAGAGATCCGAGACCCAATATAGAAGATTCAAGGTTCGGGCCCTTTGGATTACCCATACTGTAATCATATCCCTGTGCATGGGGTTATCTGTATATGCACTGATCTCTGGCTGGAGTATGATTTTGGGCAGTGGCTATTTGTACATGAAAATGCTAAATGCTATATCTTAAATTATGGGGTTTCCCCCCCCCTTTTGTTAAGATACTATGTACATCAGTAAAATGTTTTGGGAGGAGGGGAAATATTTTACTCTTAATTTGTGTGGTACAAGTTGATTTGGGGCAGCAGGGGTGGGGAGTAGCAGACCCTCTGTGTCCCTATTTTCCAGGGACCATCCCAGTATCTGTTTTGACCCCACTTTTCCTTAAGATATCCCTATTTTCAATGGAAAAATGTTGGAGGGTATGGAGTTATCTGACCCCCCAAGCTGTCTGAGGGCAATCCTGTACAGGGACGGTTTTTTATGTTTAATGTTTTATTATGTTTTTATATATGTTGGAAGCTGCTCAGAGTGGCTGGGGCAACCCAGTAAGATGTGTGGAGGATAAATAGTAAAATTACCATTATGAATAGGACGTCCCTATTTTTATTGGAGAAATGTTGGAGGGTATGGAGTATTTACCTTTATTTCTATTTCATTGCTGTCTCTCTCAGTCTCACTTCCATGAACATCCAAAAATGTTTCTGCATCTCGGCGATGGAACTTTGTTGTTGGTTTTGGGGAGACTTTTCGCTGCTAAAAACAAATCACATGCAAACCCAATAGGCAAATGATTAACTGTCCAGGATGAAACACCTTTTGATCAAGTATCAGTGTGGGGACGTAGCGATGTGTTCAGCATATACCTGAGTTTTTGGTTGTTCGGGACTTAAAAAACTAGAACCGGCTGTGGTGGTCTCTGTCCAGAGAGAGCAGATAAGAAGTATTCCTACCACCATGTTTCTGATAAACATGGTTGTCTTTAAAAGATGCCTGCGATTCAAGCTGTATCGACCTGCAACACAAAGAAAACTGGTGCATTCTAAAATAAACTATTTGTTTTAAACTCAATAGGTGAATCACATGAACTGCTAAAGTTTTAATTAGCCCATCATTTAATAAAATTTGGCACATAGAGCCAGGATCCCCATACATTAATGAACACGGTATATAATGTTTTTAAGAATGTAAAACAATGCTAAGCAAGAGGTAGAAAAATGTCTTACCCAATACTTCCTGCACGTATGAATTAATGGAGAGCAGTGCTGAAAGCCTTTAAATAGTCATCAGTGATGTTTGCTTTGCGTACATAATACCTTTCAGTCCAAGTAGTATTAGGCATTCCTTGGAAACACATTTCAATTACGTTAAACAGTAAACGTAAGGAAATGCGTATGATGCATTAGCTTCAAGAAACTAATGTTTTTTTTGGGGGAAATCTGTTTGATTTGTCTAAGAATTTTTATATTGCAAGGGTAAAATAATAAGATACAGCTGGCACAAATACACATGCACACGCACGCACACACATACACAAACACACAGTGTTTTTTTCTGGGGGGATGCATACCCCTAAACATTTTGTGAATCCCAATTTGAACTATAAAATCACTATAGTGATTTTCTTGAGTCAAAATGAGAGTACCGTGGTACCTCAGGTTAAGAACTTAATTTGTTCCAGAGGTCCGTTCTTAACCTGAAACTGTTCTTAACCGGAAGCACCACTTTAGCTAATGGGGCTTCCTGCTGCCACCACACGATTTCTGTTCTCATCCTGAAGCAAAGTTCTTAACCCGAGGTACTATTTCTGGGTTAGCGGAGTCTGTAACCTGAAGCGTCTGTAACCCGAGGTACCACTGTACCCCTAAACAATTTTAAAGAAAAAAAAGCAGTGTGTGTGTGAGAGAGACACAGAGAGGGGGGGATTCCTGGATGGCAAGATCCAAGTTTGAGACAAGTACTATTCTTTGGTGACAGAACTCCAGTGCAGATTTTAAAGCCACAAAACAAAACGTGGAAATATAGGCAGTTAGACCTTTAAAATATGCCCCTCTGAGTTCCAAAATGTCCCCTTAAAAAGAAGTCTCCCTCTTACCCCAGCATAGGGAAAAGACCACACATTTGGCAAGTTAAAAAATGGTTTATTTACAAACTATCCAAAGATCAGATTCAGAAAAGTTGCACAGGCAATAAAACTTGCTTGGTTGCAAAGTGGTAAAAGTTCCTAAATAATTGATATAGGAACACCAGAATGGCTGGTAAGAGCCATGCAGTTGAGCTGCAGCAACCTGCTCAAACCTCTTCACATGCTGAGCTTCTCAGGTAGACTGGGGAGAAACAATAGGCTTGATTACCTATTTCCTCCCAAGGTAAGGGAAGTGATATAGCTAAGCCTGGCATGGCATCTTACTCTGGTATTAACATTTAAATGTATTGATTAGATTTTAGCAGGTTAGTTATATGAGACTTGTTACCCCACAGATATCCTCATAAATGGAAAGTTCCACACACAAACATGATGCAAATTAATTCCCTGGACAAAATACAAAGACTTATTAGAGAACAAAACACCGAGGTGGCTGTCACCCTTGGAGGCTAAGGCCCGAAAAAGACCTAATATGGAGGCCAAATGGCCAAAATATTGGGAAATATTAGAAAGAGACGGAGACAATTGGAAATTGCAGAGTTTAGAGAAAATGAAAGATAAAGTACGAGACTGGTTACACTATGCTCAGATTAAAGAAGTGTTTAAGAATGATAAAAAGTTAGGATTCCAAGTGGAGAAATCGAAATTGGAAACAGAATTGCTAGAACCTAAGACCAAGGTACTTTCAAAAATGTATAACTTGCTGCTGAAATGGAACACACAAGACGAAATGGTTAAATCGGCTATGATAAAGTGGGCTCAGGATATTGGGCATAACATTATGTTTGAGGACTGGGAAAGGTTGTGGACCACTGGGCTGAACTTCACCGCATGTAATGCTCTGAAGGAAAATGTAATGAAAATGATATATAGATGGTACATGACCCCAGTGAAATTGGCTAAAATATACCATTCGTCTGATAATAAATGTTGGAAATGTAAGGAAAATGAAGGAACATTCTTTCACCTCTGGTGGACCTGTCCTAGAGTGAAGGCCTTCTGGGAAATGATATATAATGAGTTAAAAAAGGTGTTTAAGTATACCTTCACCAAGAAACCAGAGGCCTTCCTTCTGGGCATGGTCGGCCAGAATGTGTTAAAGAAGGACAGAACATTTTTTATGTATGCTACAACGGCGGCAAGGATACTCATTGCTAAGAACTGGAAAACTCAAGATCTACCCACACTGGAAGAATGGCAGATGCAGCTGATGGACTATATGCAACTAGCCGAGATGACGGGCAGAATCCGTGACCTGGGAGAGGAAAGGGTTGAAGAAGACTGGAAGAAATTCAAGATTTATTTACAAAAGTACTGTAATTTGGCTGAATGCTAACAAGGATGTCAGAGTAGAAACAACTGTCTACCATCAAATTATATTCTATATTTGAGTTTAACCTAAATTATTGGATTTAAGATTATAAACAAAATGATAATTTGCTTGGAAAAATTTTCTTTTTAATGATGCAAGTGGAAGCAGGAGGCGTGAGGGAGTCCATAGTAGAATGAAAAGATGTTATAAAATTTATTTTGTTTGTTAAATATGTATTTGTATGAAAAAACCTTAATAAAAAATTATATATAAAAAAAAATGATGCAAATTAATTCCTCACTCTTTGCTCCCAATGCCCTTCTTCCTGAACTTGCAGCACTGGTTGATGGCTTCTGAAAATCCAGTTTTGGGGAAATATGCCAGAGATCCTCTGAGATCATTATCTGTTGAGCCAGAGCAAACCTTAGTCTGGTTCCTTCTCATTTCTCCCTGCCTCCCCTCCTGCTGCTCCTTTTGTGCATTGCTCTTCAACAGGTGGACCAGGACCCACTTCACAATGTGATCCAAGGTTGTTCACAACAGTCAGCAGCACTAACACTATACAAATATATGGTCTGATTAAGAATTGGGTTCCCAAATGCAACGTTTGGGTTGAAGGTGGATCCCAAGTCTGGAAAAGTTGGAGACTACTTCACTAGAGTGGTGGGTGGGATGGGAAGGGGCTGTGCCATATTGATCTAGTGGCAATCAAGATAATTATCATTATCATGGTGTGCAGGAGTGTAGTGTACCCTTTCTACCTCCCAAATCTTAAATGGTATGAGGCCAGGATATTTGAAAGCACCACCTCTTCCCACAGAATCCTGCCTGTCCATTAGGGCCTTGCTCTGCATCCAATCTCAGCTACAGCTGCATGCGCCATGAGACTGGATTCACATCCACACCATGCATCTAAAGCAGTGTTTTTCAACCTTTTTTGGGCAAAGGCACACTTGTTTCATGAAAAAAATCACGAGGCACACCACCATTAGAAAATGTTAAAAAATTTAACTCTGTGCCTATATTGACTATATATAAAGTAATTCTCTTGAATAGGAATCAAATTTTTCCCACGGCACACCAGGCAACATCTCGCGGCACACTAGTGTGCCACAGAACAGTGGTTGAAAAACACTGATCTAAAGTACAGTACTCTTTATACCACTTTAAGACACAACTTGCCTCAAAGAATCCTGGGAACTGTAGTTTGTTAACAAAGGCCATAACAAACTAGAGTGCCCAGGGTTGTTTTGGAGAAGCCGTGACTTTTCTGTTGCCACAACCAATTCTCACCCTAGAGAAGTTCATTTGGGCCTTACGCTTTTAAGCCTTTGACATGCTGTTACGACTTTCAAAAAAATCACCTAGCTTTTAGTTTTAAGATTTCCCCCCTCCTTGCAAATGATGCTGGTTTTATTTTGTTGCCATTTTTTAGTTGCAGTGTTTTTGTGAACTGCTTTGAAAGGAGGACTATCTACAACATATTTAGCTATATGACAAAAATATTAAAAAAAAACTTAGCTAGAGAACATGTTTTTTTTGGTTCTGTGGGAAACTAAAAATTCTACATATTCCTCTTTCGTTTCCCTGTTTGTGTGATAGTTTCAATATGGTTCAATTGATCCAAACTACTCAAAAAGCAGTTATTGGCTTTTCCCAGTTACTTCTTATAGTTTGGCTGTGATCCTAAGCTTACTTGTTGGAAGTAAATTCTTTTGAACTGAAGGATTGCAAATCATGCTATCAACAGAAGGCAATAAATAATTTTCCATGCAGCAAAACGCTCTAGTAAAGACCCTTAATGTACCCAATATATTACCTAGCAAAGTGCCTAATATGTTCCACAGCACCATAGGTGGGGTTTTTTAATTGAATATGAGGGTACAACCACAACACTGGCAAATATGCCTCCCTCTTTAGGGAGGGAAGTTTGTACTTTTTCCAACATGGTAGATTTCTCCATTCCATTTTTCACACCTTTAAAAAAAAACAGAGCCATATGGCTTGGGTGATGAGATTCTGAGCTAGTGATGGAAACTGTAGACAGAAAGGTAACAAGTAAACCTGACCTTTTGTGAAGGTTTTGCTATGAAAACAAAGCATTCGCTTTGGGCTGGGTTTCAGGGGCAAGAGGGCAACATTTATCAGCTGAAAGCATCTCTCTTTGCTATGGCACTGACATAATAGCTTGATCTATAAGTGTTCTCGGAAATACTGGCCTTATATTTATCCCCCCAGTGAAACAGAATGTTACAGTTGTTAAGTGTTTAAGCCAACATCTATAAAGGGAGAAAACTACTCAAATCTGATATACGTACAAATAATGCTTATAGCAAATTTAGCAGCGGCTTTGACATTCCCTTTTCGGAGGCCCCCACTGAGCCAGCTCTTTGGTGATCTTGCACTAGCCAGTGAAGGTCATCTGAATTTAGACAGGCCAGTCTGCCAGGGTGGTTTATTTTGCTGTTGCTGATCTTATATGCTCTTGCTTTTATCGTTGGCTTTGTGGCTTGATTTGCTTTTATATTGTTTTAATATAATTGTAGCCAGCTTGGGTACGTAGGGCATTATGAGGGATGTAAAGTGGTCAAAACACATCACATACATTATAGCAAAATCCTCACAGGAGCCTGTTCAGCCTAACACTGCAGTTGCTCATGTCTGCAATCCTTTGCTCACTTTCTTGGAAGCCCCACTGAACATAAGGGGTCTGACCTTTGTGTGCACAAGAATAGGATTGCATGTGTGTTCACAGCAGAGGAGAGATTTGAATAAGGCACTTCTCTGCTCACAACTCAAGCAATTTATATACTGCTCAATTACTATCTTCTCTAGGTGGTATACAGATAACACACAATAAAGATAAAAATCAGTGAAAACTATTAACATCAGAATTCAGTTAAAGTGCCTGCTGGAATAAAAGGCTTCAGTAGGCATTAGATGTTCAAAAAGGGAAGGGGCCTATTTGTCGCAGCTGGAATGGAGTTCCATAAAAGTAGACCCACATGAATGCACAGCTGCTGGTGGATATAAGCCAGGCTTCCTCAACCTCAGCCCTCCAGATGTTTTTGGCCTACAACTCCCATAATCCCTAGCTAGCAGGACCAGTGGTGTAGTCTCAAAATGGGAATTGTAGTCTCAAAACATCTGGAGGGCCGAGGTTGAGGAAGCCTGATATAAGCCATGGGTAGGCAGACTAAGGCCCGGCAGGCCAGATCCGGCCCAATTGCCTTCTAATCCAGCCCGTGGACGGTCCAGGAATCAGCGTGTTTTTACATGAGTAAAATGTGTGTTTTTCTTTAAAATGCATCTCTGGATTATTTGTGGGGCATAGGAATTCGTTCTTTTTTCCCCTTCTTCAAAATATAGTCCGGCCCCCCACAAGGTCTGAGGGACAGTGGACTGGCCCCCTACCGAAAAAGTTTGCTGACCCCTGATATAAGCCATGCGTCCTTGCCATGGGGGACCACTAACAGCGACTCCCCCGAAGTGATCAGACAGGGCTATAATGAATCAGACAGTCCTTGAGGTATCCTGCACCCAAGTTGTCAAGGGCCTTGTAAATTAACACAAGAGCCCTGAACCTGGCCTGGCATGCAGCCAGTGCAAGCTTTTGAGTGCCTCAGTTATGCGCTGGTGATATTGCCTGGTAGAGCCTCCATACTACCGTACTTTTCCATCTATAAGACACCCCCATATATAAGACGCCCCCTATTTTGGGGGACTCAAATTTAAGAAAATGGGGGGAGATGGCACACAGTTGTTGAGCCTTTTTGGGGGGGGGATTGCTAAAAATCGCTCACCCGCACACATATCAAAATCCACCTTCTGTCCGTCCCATCACCAGTAGAAGCTGTCAATCACCCGCCCAACTGCTGGAGCGTTGGCCAATCAACACCACCCATTGATGCACCAACCAATAACACACACAATAGTTGCTGACAGCCGCGGCAGCAACCAAGCAAACGTCCCTATGCACTACTCATGTATAAGATGACCCCCACTTTTTAGAATGATTTTTTAAAGGGGGGAAAAACAGTCTTATACACAGGAAGTTCAATCCTGTGCTGACACAGGAAATTCACCCCTACAACTGACAGGCAGAAAGTCACCCCGTGTTTAAATTTGTTGCTTCAGGTCCTACCCTCTGGAGCATCAGAAAAAAATGGCTCCAACATCTTTATGATAGATTGTCATCATATCACATCTGAATAATCTCTTCTATGGTGAAAAGTTGAAGGAGTTGGAGAAGTTGCTCTCCAGACTCCTCACCTTCATTTGGCTTCCTTCTCTGTACACATTCCAGATTGTTGATACCCTTCTAAAACTCCAGACACATTACTGCACATGGTATCTGACCGAAGCGGAATAGGAGACTGAAAAGAACTAGCCTGCTTGAAAGACAATAGACCTAAGAAATGATCGCTGTCCTCAAATCTGGCTCTTAAGACTTTTGACTCAGTTAGTGTTTACTGCCGCCCCATCTTCTTCCCTGTTACACTGGCAGATTTTTCTCTTCTTAAGCTCTTGCTGTTTTCACTCTACTTGTTTATGAAGTAACCCTTTGGACAAAAGGAAAAGCAAGCTTTGGACCAATAACTTGTTGATACATATATACGCGGGGAGAAAATATATAAAATATATAAAATAACCTCTGTAAAAAAGTAGCCTTTCTAAACAGTTGAGATTGTTTTGATCAGACTTTATTTTTTCTTTTAAACAAAAAGAGGTACACAAAGTGGCTTAGAGTTTATTAGCTTGATAATATTTTGGAGGTCAATTTCACAAGTACTTGCAACCAATAGAAGGGCAAACTGTAGAACAAAAGCAACTTTGAATTTCTGGTAATCCTTCTCCATGTTTAAATGGCAGTCTCCATCTCTCTTGCTTAAGTTCAAATTCTGTATTAGGTATCTGATGCAGAGTTTCTTTCTTTTTGTTGAAAGAGAAAACATTACCAGGCTTTTAAATGATAAGAAGACTATAGTAAGTATAACAAGTCATTCTGAAAGAGAGATCCATAGAAACTTTTCCTCTCCTCCTAATGGAGAGGAGTTAATGGAAGGCTTATCAAGAGTTTCCCAGCAAATTAATGAAGAAAATGAAGTGATGCTTAAAAGAAAAAGAAAAAAATCTCACTGCAACTGAGCAATACCTTTTGATGTACAGTTTGCCTTGAATTTTACAAAGTGTCAATTAAGGCAAAATGCTATGGTATGTATAGCTTTCCTGAAACGTTAGCTTTGCTTGTGCCAGATCAAATAAATTTGGTTTAATAAGAAAAGTAGTAAAAATCATGTCTATTTCCTTGCATTGATAATTTGGGATTGATGTTAACCCATTTGTCACTGTTCATTCTGTTGCCCTTCTGTAATAGCAGATACTGCTCCTTGGCCCTTATTAACATCGCTGATGCACGCCCACTGTCCATCTACAGATTCTTTCCATAAAGTTACCTGTAAAAGATCAGAATAAGAGTGTTTAGTTCTTGCCCAGGTTTTAGAATCCACTGCACTTGGCAACGTGAGTTTATTCTGAAAATTTCCCCTTGCCAATAGTTGCCAGTCATTCCATATTTGAGGCAGCACAGTATTCCCACTCCAAACAGATTCAATTAAATTCACACAAGACAAGCTAACGTTTAAATTCATGTTCTTCCAACATTGCTAAAGTCAATACAACTTAGTGAAAATATGGTTAACTGATGTCTGTTTTTAACTTTTAAAAAAGTTATTAAACTTCTAGAAAAAGTAGATCCCACCCCCACCCCCCACTGCTAGAACCTAGGAAGATATAGGCCTGGTTTAGATATGATGATCTTGGTATAATAAGCCTTATCTTAATAAATCAAGAACAAACCTTGGGTTTGTGCACTCTCCTCCTCTATTTCTCACACTGAAATGCAAGACTTGCAGCCTTTTGTTAATTTAGTTTCCCTATATATCCAAATTGGGAAGCTGGTTTATTCTCTGACTACAAATAAGGATAAAAACTGAAAAATTTGGATCTCATGAGCATAAGAACTAGTTAGATTGATACCTGCATATGGCCATGTGACTGAAAGTATAAGAATAAAATGCTTTACACTCACTTTATTATCTCCTCCAGACACTGCAAGAATATTTGCAGTAATGGACCAGCTAACGTGCCAGACTACGTCATTGAACTTGTGTAGCAATTTTGGTGACCATGAATTTCCAGAGGGATCATCACACATCCAGATAAAAACTCTGCCATCCTAGAAAAACAACAAGCAAAGCTGTAAGGACAAGGGCAAGCTCACATTCAGCACTAAATACAGCAAGGCCTCCTTATCAAGGGCATCTTATTTTCAGAACCACTCAGGCAGCATCCCAAAGGCATGTGGCTGCACCATTTAGAAGCCCGTAATTGTTGGCCCATAAAAATACTGTATACATTTCCAACAAGCAAGTTTACAGACATAGCATATTGACACAGGTCAGAGGTGAGAAACTTGTGGTATAATAATATATTGAGGGTACACTTCCCATCATTCCTGACCATTGGCCCTACTGGCAGGGGTTGGTGGGAGTTGGTGTCAAACAACATCTGGAGGGCAAAGTTCCCCATCCCTGGATAGGTTTTACATGGATTATATTGCTTCAAACTTTAAGTGTGCCATTGTACAAGTGAACATGGCAGGCTTACTTTTACTATTTTTACTATTACAGTGGATGCTTGGGTTGCAAATGTGATCCGTGCGGGAGGCACGTTCGCAACCCACAGTGCCGCGTCTGTGCACACATGGGTTGCTATTTGGCACTTCTGCACATGCGCAACTGCCGAAACCCAGAAGTAACCCATTCCGGTACTTCTGGGTTTCGGCACATCCATAACCTGAAAAAACGTAACCTGAAGCATCTGTAACTCGAGGTATGACTGTATTAAATAAATAAGTATCAATGTTAACATGCCAGCTTTCCGTATGCAGGGAGATAAGACAGACAGACAGACAGACAGACAGATAGATACAGATAGATATATTTACATGGCACATCAAATATGCATCCCCAAATCTGAAGACTATGTGGTACAGCCCAGAAAGGACTGCGCCACAATGAATTCCTGCAAGCTTGAATCAGTTACCTATTGCGGAGCTACCCAAACTAGCCTGTTGGATGTATATGCCTTGTCAGTAGTGTACAGTGGTACCTCGGGTTAAGTACTTAATTTGTTCCGGAGGTCCGTTCTTAACCTGAAACTGTTTTTAACCTGAAGCACCACTTTAGCTAATGGGGCCTCCTGCTGCTGCTGCGCCGCCGAAGCACGATTTCTGTTCTCATCCTGAAGCAACGTTCTTAATCCGAGGTACTATTTCTGGGTTAGCGGAGTCTGTAACCTGAAGCATATGTAACCTGAAGCGTATGTAACCCGAGGTACCACTGTACTGATAAATCAACAAATGCACTTTTAGATTATGAATTTTATAGATCAGTGATACATCTTTTGCTAGATGAAATAAAGTGAAACTAAAATATATGATTTTTTTAAAAAGTCAGTCAGATCCAGACTCTTTCCACTTGGTGTAGGGCCTGAGATCTAGTGGAGACTCCTGGAGGAGGAAGGATTGGTGAAGTGATTTTTGCTGATCTCCCCTTCTTCCTGAAACCCTCTGCACCACTTTCCACACTACAGTGGTACTTCGGGTTAAGAACTTAATTCGTTTTGGAGGTCTGCTCTTAAGCTGAAACTGTTCTTAACCTGAGGTACCACTTTAGCTAATGGGGCTTCCCGCTGCTGCTGCGCCGCTGCCACACGATTTCTGTTTTCATCCTGAGGTAAAGTTCTTAACCTGAGGTACTATTTCTGGGTTAGCGGAGTCTGTAACCCGAAGCATCTGTAACCCGAGGTACCACTGTACTCTGATTTGGGGGAGATACAGGGGAAGGGAAGAATTGGTGAAAACCACCTCTCTCTCTCTCTCCCCCAACCCTATCTTCCAAATAACTTTCTATTAGTCGAATTTCACTTATGGAAATTTTGGATCCAACCACAGCTTCTAAGCAGAGGGTGGTGGTCTCAGGAGCTTTCTTTGCCTATAGTGGCTAAATGTTATGTGAAAAGTAACTGTATATAATTTACTCCATTCAATCTCTACCTGTGAGCAGCTGGCAATAGTACTTGTTGGCAAGCCTATGGAGGGGGCCCAGGCTACATCTCTGACCCAGTCACTGTGAGCTTCAAGTTTTTGTTCTTCTTTCCACTGGCCATCTTCTTCTCTGGCAGGATTCGAGGGAGAAAGGTGCAAATTTAGAAAGAGCAAAACAAAACATCTTCTCGTCCTATTTCCCATGCAGAAGCTTATTATAGTGTTGCGATACTGGCTGCTAGTTATCTGGGCCCAATTTAAAGTGTTGATTTTAACCTATAATGCCTTAAATGGCTCTGGACCACAGTAACTCAAGGACTGCCTCTCTCCATATGAACCTGCTCAGACCCTGAGATCACCCCCCTGAGCCCTTTTTCATGTGCTTCCTTCCATGAGAGGTCTCGAGGGTGGCAATATGAGAACAAGCCCTTTCTACAGTGGCTCCCTGTTTGTGGAATGCTCTCCCCAGGTTTGTGCATTCATTATACACCTTTAGGCACCAGGTAAAAACGTTTTTCTTCAAGCAGGCCTTTGGCTGATTGACATCCCGTATCCTTTTAAATGTATCATGGGATTGGGGGGGGGGTTCTTGGTTTGTTTATATTTAATTACGTATTTTGTGCTCTTTATATCGTAATTTTATGTTGTGAAATGCCCTGAGATCTACAGATGACTATATAAATTTAAATAATAACAGTAATAACAATAAAAAATGCTAACCTTCCACAAAACAAGAGCAAAAACCTAAAGTTGGGACAGCCATTCTGTCAAAGCAACACTACAAATAACAGGCTGATCCTATACCCAAGATACATAAAGGAGAAGAATTTCATAAAGCCTTGTTCTGACAACCCACTTCAATGATAACGTAAGGGTTTTGCAGAACTTTCTGTTTTAAACAGCAGCTTCCCATGCCCTATTTGAAGCTGCTTGTGAATATGAAGGTAATTTTTTGTAAGTCTCTTCAGAAGACAGCTGCTGTTTGAAACTCCAGATAAAGCCATTTGGCCTCCAAGACGTGGATGTGCATGCACAGATGCACACATTGGAATGAAAGTGAGCGAGGTTAGTCAGAAATAAAGCCTTTTAAGCAATTTTAATACCTTGGAAGGAGTGTGGGTGGGGGGAGGTTGAAAAGAGGAAATACAAAGAAAGGTCCGTCATATTGGAAGACTTTAGGTAAATTTGTCAGTACAACTTACTTCCAAATCTTGATAAGGTTATCACAGCCGCCTGATGCAAAACGCTTAATGTAGTTTGGTTTTTGGCTTGATGGCGGTTCTATAAGGCTTCCTGGTACAACTGCAGGGGCCCAGCTAACAGCATTGCAGCCAATCTATGCAAGAACACAAATTTATGCAGTTTCTTTCTATTTGTAGCCAAAGCAAGCATCCAAATATTTCTTAACACAACATAATGACAGGATACTTACTGAAGTAGCATACTAAACATACCCTTTATCATGCTATTCTGAATACATTCACGTTAAACAGAGCAGTACAATTATGTCAAGAAATGAAGGTCCTGAGTCAATGTCAACTTTTTCATATTATTTGTTTGGACTTATGAAACTGCCTTTCACTGCCAGACGATCTAGACAGCTACTGCCTATTGTACTAGCACCAGCTCTCTGCTTTTTATTTTATTTTAAGGCAGACATATTTTCCAGTCCTGTTACCAGGAGTTTCTTAAATGGAAACACCAGCAACTGAACTTTGGACTGTCTTCTTCCACATATGCACTCTAACCACTGGGGTATGGGCCTTCCCATATGTAAACATATTAGCTATGTTTTTGGACATCTGACATTCCATCAAAGTGGCTTTTCGTTTTATCTTCAGTTCAGTACTACAGAGTAGCAAAACTTTCTGCAACAAACTTGTGATTATTATATATTGATTTACATGCAACTTAATGTCTAAACAGGTTTCTATGCAGTTTACAAAGAATAAAATTGTTGCACAGACATTAAAATAAACATCCATATCTGAAATACACAATAAAAGAATCCCATTAAAATTACTCACTGTATGTGCATTGCCGATTTTTTTCACGTCCCATGTTCCATCACCACTGCAGCTTAGCAGAGAGATGGCCCCATCAGAGCTGCCGCAAGCCAGGATCAATCCAAAGTCTTGTGGTGCCCAACATACGGAATTCACTGCCAGAAAACACAAAAAATGGTTGAATTATTTATAAAGGCTACTTAAAAGTTGAGGGGAATTCATGTGTACCTTGACCTGAATAGATCTGTCAGCAATGACTGAGGCAATCAGAGCAGAAGCCTAGGCTTGTTAAGTGGATTAAAAGTCTGTCACATTATGCTTAAAGCTTTTGTTTTTAGATAGCAATTAAGTTTTAGGAATTTTAGATGGTACCAAGGTAGATTTCTCTGTGACTGCACTTAAGGCAGTACATAGTTTATTGATACTAGTAATGCTTTACCAAAATTAGTATAATGTAACATCTGGAAATGGGGTTGATAGCAGACAGTTGCATTGTAATAACAGAAAAACACCACAGATGATTTTTTTAGGCTGCATTCCAGGACTAAGAGCCTTTCAAACTGGCTCACAATCAGAATGATAACAAAGTGCAATAAAATGCCATTACCATTCCAGTCGGTATGATTTTGTTTCCTAAATAAATTCTTTTACTTTCACTGTCTGTGAAGTTCGGTCTTTAACAGAGCATTACACAGAAAAGGACAACGGACATGCAACAGAAGCTCAGTAGGTTCAATTAAGGAAGACCAAACAAAGATCTAGGACCAGCATGATTGCATGAAGTCTCTAATCAATGCATGAAAATTATAACTGAAGCAACTAAGTATTGTCGTACCTTGGAAGTCGAACGGAATCTGTTCTGGAAGTCTGTTTGACTTCCAAAACATTCGAAAACCAAAGCACGGCTTCTGATTGGCTGCAGGAAGCTTCCAAAAGAATGTTTGGAAACCGGAACAGTCACTTCCGGGTTTTGATCAGGAGCCAAAACATTCAAGAACTAGGCTGTTCGACTTCCAACGTACGACTGTACTCAGCTAGCTAGCAGGAAGAACAGCCAGTACCTGAAGAATCATGCCCTGTGTATTCATGTGCCTTTTCCCAGGTACCGTTCTCCTCCTTCCAGATAATAACCTTCCTATCATAGGAACAGGAAGCCAGGATGTTTCCATACATGGGATGAGCCCAGGCGACCTGCCAAACAGGGCCTTCGTGTCTACAAAAAGCAGAAGGAATTGGGGTGGGGGGATATTAGTGCACCAAAACTTTATTATCAAGAGCATTTACAAGCCATTCATTGTCATGGAAATATTTTCAGTTATGAATACATATTACCACTAAAATATCAAAGTGATATTTTGTAGCCAGAAATTCAGTATCTTTCCATATGTTTTTATTTTTAAAATTTCAGAGTATGTACCTATTAGTACACCTTTTTAAAGGGAAATATATGGAATTTTCAGTTACAAAAATAGTCACTGTCTGGGAAACAGGGGCAAGGGATTTGCTGGAAAAATCACCCAAATTAACAACAAATTCCACAGAATTTTCTTCCTCTTTTAAAACCCCTTTCACCTAAATTCTTCTAAAATAAATATTTCAGCTCTCTAGTTCCTCAACCAAGGATAGTACTCATTATGCCCAATGCCTTTTACTACAGCTCTTGTGCTGTTCATTCTTTCACTCTTTCCTCTGCCCCACCACTATCCTGATGATTGTATGCTGAAATTTCTCTCCCCTTCCTAGAAAATTAGGAATGGGGAACATGAAGCCTGACAGTTGTGTGTAGTCCTTAGATTAATTTTGTACAGTCCTTGGTCTAATTTCATGGGGGCAGATTGAGGGGGAGATTAAAGAGACAGATCAATGGAGGGGGAGGAGAGAACCCTCTTGCATTTGAGCTGACAAGGAGTTCTGGCAAGGAGAGGAAAAATAGGGGGGGGGGGAGGCTGAAATTGGTAGAGTGATGGAAGGAGGGAGAGAAAGCCCCCTGTGGGAGTGATCTGTCCCTCCCTCTAAGCAGTGTGCTGGGCACAGTAGAACAGAGAAGGAGAGGAAAGGGGTGTCAGAAAAGGAGTTTGTGCTGGCATGCAGTCCCAATAGATACCCCCAAAGAAATGCGACCCTTGAAAGAAAAAAGGTTTTCCCTCCCTCAGACTGTGGTAACTGAAAATTGCAAAATATGTGTAAGTAATTCTGAGGCTTATTTTAGCCAATCATAACAGATACACTTTCGAAGAAGTGTTTTGTTAAACAGCTTTGAAGGAAGACATTATCAAGCAAACTGAAAATTGCGCATGTAAACAAAGCACATTAAGTTTCTACCACTCTGCCCCCAAAGCCATTAATTGTCCCCCTAAACAGAAGCTGAAAATGGGGAATTTGTCATAGGATTATGTTGTCTTTAATTGACTCACCCTCTCAAGTCAGCTATGAGAATTTGCCCTCCATTCCTTACATCAAATATTTTCACTGATCTGTCTGAGGAACAAGTTGCCAACCGCATGCCATAATAATCCATCTGAGCATCATGCTGAGAAGTAATAAAGAAGTTTTCATGATCATCTATAAATTCTGGATTGATTGATTGATTGATTAATTAATTAATACAACCGGTTTTAAAATCTCAAAAGCAACAAATCCAAATGTGTAAAATGCTGAATATCACAGTGCAGTACGATGAAAAAGTGTGATCACACAGCATTTTCCTGGAAAACCCAAATGCAGCCAATATCGTACCAGACTGAGATAGTGATAACTATCAGGCAAAACGGGGCTAGAGTCTCAAGAAGGCAGAAATTGCCCTGACCACCTCTGCTTCTACTGGGAATAAGTAAAATTTAAGGATAGAGAGTATAAAGCAGTTTAGAATTATTAGGAAGGTCATGTTAACTATATGCCACAATATTATCTGCTCTTTTGATACAACACGGCTAAGCTGCAATAATATAGAAAAGAACCTGCACCAAATAGTCAACTAAATTAATGGTAGGAGCAGGATTGGAAAGCTACTTACTACTCACTCAGAAAGTTTCCATTATTTACCCTGGATAAAGCTTGTAGCAAGATTGCCATTAACCGCTTTTCACACCAGATGTACACAACACTAAGTCCTCACTGACACAAATGGGAATTATGACAGAGCACAGTTCTGGAAGAAATTGCAATGCAGATAATGCCGATGGGTTGTGCCTTCCTTCGTTGCATTTTACCCACTCAGCCATATAGCTCCTACTGCTATAATTTTTTTATTAAAAAAAAAAGCATTTTCTGCTCATTGTCACAGTTTCCAAAAACCATAACGCATTGTATCACCCTCCTCTATATACAACAAAATGCTGGTTCTATTAAAAAGGTCACTAAGCAAGACTTTTCCTAAACATAAAATCTAAAGGGAACTTAGCCAGAGCATGCTCAATTCACGCCTCTCTCCCTGGATTCAAGCTTGCTATTTCACTTTGCCCCTACCATTCCCACCACTGCTTCCAAGCTCATCTCACAACTGAAATAGGTGGTCCCTTTAAGACAGTTGCTTAGGACAAATGTTCTGTCATTTACTTCATTCTTTTAAAATAAAGTTAATCATTACGATTTCTTTCTTTTTGGAGGGGGGATTTTTTTTTAAAAAAAGGAAATACTTACGATCATGTCCTCATGAGAAGTGTCCACTGTATTAATTACAGACACCTAGTAGGAAAATACACAGCAAGACATTTTAAAATAAATAATAGAGTCTGACCCTAGAGTTTCACTCAATGATTAAAACATGCCATCATCTTTTGCTTCACATTTTTATGTAAGGTTTGACTGCATTGTTTTAATGGGTGTCCAAAAAGTTGGAATTGATTTAACCCTCAGATGACTTTGCAGAATCCCCATGTGTACAATCACTTTCTGAACTCAACAACCTGTGGAACTTCATTGACATCATACCGAGATCAGTAGAGGGAGAATGTGACATATTAAGTTAAAACTTGCACTTCTGAAAGCTTCCTGCTGCACTGTAAATATATATACATATACATATACATATATAACAACATAAGATGAACCCTGCTAGATCAGTCTAAAGGCCTAGCTGATCCAGCTTTCAGTTCTTACAGTGGCCCGTGAGACACCTATGCTGTAATATTCCCACAAGGAGGACATGAGCACAATTGAACTTCCACCAAGATTCTCTGCAACCAATTCAGAGACAAATTGTCTCCGATACTAGAGATTAAATAACTGCCATGACTAATAAACCCTAATAGCTTTATCCACCACATATTTATAGCACTGGGCTCCATTCACCCAGCACTACCAACTTTATTTTTTCTTCTTTTTGCAGCCAGGGGTGGGGGGCAGAAAATTGGAGGGGAGGGCTGGATCAGGCCCCACACTTGTGGTAAGTCTCCTGACTTAGATTATTTAAAGGGGAACCAGGCAAAAGCATGGACAATAGATCCTTTAGCAGCTATTGAATATGGCAGTTAAATGGAACTTCCAACAAATACGTCTGTTAATGTGGGAGCAGCGGGGTGCACTAAGCACTACTGCCTTCATGTCCTGGCTGTGGGCTTCCTGTTAGAGACAAGATACCAGACCCTTTGGAGCTGACCCAGACCTTGGGTAGGCTTTGTTCTTAACAGGCACCTTATGTTTTTAAAGCGGCACAGCTACTGCGAAAGTAAACACACGCAAACAAGAAAAGCCAATCCTTCATCAACGTAAAACAGTGTTTGTGTGCGTGTATGTGTCATGCTCACTGACCCCCCTCCTATGGGAAAACAGGGGTGTAACAAGTACATGAGGGTGTCCCTGTTGGGTAATATGTGGCTTGCTCGGGAGATGGGGCTCAGCCCGGGAGTGGGCGACGGCTCTTTCCCCCGAGCCAGCCCCCCCCAATCAATAATAATAATAATAATAATAATAATAATAATAATAATAATAATAATTTATTTATACCTTGCCCATCTGGCTGGGTTTCCCCAGCCACTCTGGGCGGCTTCCAGCAAAAATATCAAAATACAATAATTCATCAAATATTAAAAGCTTCCCTGAAACCCATGTGTGGTGGGTAGCGGTGATGAGGACCCTTTGCAGGCTTGGCATCCCTTGGGAAAAGGCATACGAGGATGCCCCGTTACTAGGGGCAACCCCACGTCCAGCACCAGGGAAGCGCGTCCTCCCCACCCCCGCCCAGGGCACCCCCACCCCCTGGGCAAGCCGCGCCGGGGGCTAGGAAGGCCGGGCCCGAAGGGCTCAGCGCGGGAAGCGGGGAATGGGCGACGGCCCCTCTTTATCCCTCTCGGAGCGCCCCCTCACCATGGTGACGGCCGGGGCGGAGGGGAGTCTCCAGCTGCACCAGTCGCTCTCAGCCGCTCACAGACGTGGCAAACCGCCGCCGAGACGCGCGTCCCACGATGAAGGCCTCCCGGCCGGGGAAAAAACGATCTTCCTGCTGAGCGCGCAAAGGTTCCGCTTGCCGCTCGTTCCGCCCTCCTTTCCCATCGGCTCCTCAAGGACGGAGGCCGCTCTCTTGCCAGTCTGTTAATTCAACCACTGGCACATGCGGGCGCTGTGCTCATGGCGGGTCTTTGGAGAGCCCCGAGTTCAAATTCCACCTCAGCCCCCCCCCCATGCTGCTTCAGGTTGTTCTCGCTCAGCTCTCGTTCCAACTTTTGTAAAATTAATAATTGTTTCCTCGTGCTCTCAGGCAGCCCTTTCCCCCCACAAAGGAAATTATACTGGCATTGTCCCTCTCTCCCGCCCAACTCCCTGCGATTTCCCTACGAGGTAGGGCAAGGGTGACTTACTCGAAGTGAGCACAGTGGCTGAAAACAACATTTGAGCCTCCCCCCTATAAATACACTTCCCTGGCTCCCAAGGGCAAGCGTGACTTGCCTCATAACTGCTGCTAAGAAGCTAAAAATGGGCTATGCATTTGTATACTAGAGTGAATGTATGCAAGAGAAGCTGAAATGGCTTTCGTCTTCACAGTAGAAGATGTAGGATACAACCTCTGGGCCTGAATGAACTTATTCAAGAATGAGAAACTGAGGCAAATAGCACTGCAAGAATTCTAGGACTTTTTGGCAATAGAAAAGCTCTCAAATCTCTGGGTCTGGATGGCATCCACTGGAGATTGCTGATCTTTTTGCCAGAAAATACAGTGGTACCTCGGGTTAAGTACTTAATTCGTTCCAGAGGTCCGTTCTTAACCTGAAACTGTTCTTAACATGAAGCACCACTTTAGCTAATGGGGCCTCCTGCTGCTGCGCCGCCAGAGCCTGATTTCTGTTCTTATCCTGAAGCAAAGTTCTTAACCTGAAGCACTATTTCTGGGTTAGTTCTTAACCTGAAACTGTTCTTAACATGAAGCACCACTTTAGCTAATGGGGCCTCCTGCGGCTGCGCCGCCAGAGCCTGATTTCTGTTCTTATCCTGAAGCAAAGTTCTTAACCTGAAGCACTATTTCTGGGTTAGTGGAGTGTGTAACCTGAAGCGTATGTAACCTGAAGCGTATGTAACCTGAGGTACCACTGTATATATAAAATTTATCAGCCCCACATGTGCAGACTGGAAAGCAGAGGAATCTGAGAGATTACCAGCCAATTAGTTTAATATATGTTGTGAGAAAATTGGTGGACAGTATCGTTAAAGATGTAACTACCAAGCATAGAAGAACAAGTGCTGCAGAAGTAGAATCCGCATGGGTTCTGCAAGGGTAAGTCCTGCCTCACAAAACTTTCAGAAAGTTGTTTGACAGTGTCAACAAGCATATACATAGAGATGATCCTATCAACATTGTGTACTTAGACTTTCAAAAAGCTTTTGATAAAGTACCTCACCAAAGACTCTTCAGAATAAGAGAATTTGTGTTCAGGTGACCGTCTGTAAACAGTCTTTTCATATTTTTTCCAGATTCATATTATATATTGCTTCCCATAGAAATGTAAATCTATTCCTACAAAATACTAAACTTCTACTGAACAGTTTTGTGTACTGTAAGCTGTATCGTATGCGGAAAGTTGAGCCCACAAATCAGCAAACAAGTAGCAGTTACTTAATGTTCATTTCAAAGAGTAGAGTGGTTTATTTGTTTGCAATCATTAAATATTTTCAGTATGTTACCTGCAATGAGAAAGTTTTGAAAGCGCTGGAAAAGCATGTTCTTTGGGCAGGGGTATGTACAGTACCTGACACCAGGTAAGTAGATTCTAGATACAAGTTAAAACAGTCACAGAGCTAGTGTAAGTTGCCACTAGAAAATCGGTTTGTGGCTATTGGTCTTACATGCACTTACTCATCTGTACAACAGAAATAAAAATGGCTTACCAAGAAAGGTTATGTGGGAGGGCAAGAGGACCCAGCAATACTTTCCCATTGAAATCCCTGTTGGCAATCTGGTCCTATGCAGAGTTCTGCTACAAAAGTCAGTTTGTTTCAGTAGGTTTAGCTATGCCAAATTTTTCAGGGGATTGGTTTGTAAGTAATTTATAAATAAACCGCTTCCATAGGAACATAGGAAGCTGCCATACACCGAGTCAGGCTATTAGTTCATCTGGATTAGTATTGTTGACACTGCCTGGCAGCGACTCTTCAGGGTTTCAGGTAGGAAACATACCCAGCCCTATCTGGAGATGCTGAGGACTGTACTTGGGACCTCCTGCATGCCAAAGCAGATGCCCTAACATGAAGCTGCAACCCTTCTCCTTTTCCATACTATTTCACTTAAAGAATTTTATATTTATTCCTCCAGAGATCTCAGCTTGCATGTAGCTGGGTTTTTTAAAACAATATTGCATATTATTTCTTCTTCAATTTAGAAAGCGCTGTGCAGACAATGAGTAGTTGTGCCTGTTCTTCCATTTGGGGGAACAGTTGATTAATTTCTAGAGAGAAGTTGATATTCAAGACAAGCCCCCCCCCATGTCAGCTATTAATTTCAGCTGACCCCACCACGCACCCAGCACGGAGGGGGTGATTTATCGCTGGTGCTTCTTTCATTGCAAGAAGATGCAGGATGTTAGCAAACACCTGCAGTCCCACTGCAGCACTATAGCAGAGCATCCTCTGGAATGGGGTGAAAAGACGCGCAGCAGCTGCTGCCTTCTCTTCCCCCCTCTCCTGTAACTTGAGAGGCTGCGGATATCTGCCAGTAGGTGGCGCCCTCGGCCCAGCCGTAGCCCCGACTATAGGCTATATATATCCTATGATAACAGTGCAGGGGCTCAGCTTTTCCAGCGACTTCTAACCAGGGGAGGGGGTAGGAGAGGGAGGGAAAAGAGAGAGAGAGGAAAAACACTACCCCCGTCTCACGGTGTCCCTCCTGTCGCCATATTCTCCATGCAGATCTCCAGCAGAAGGAACCCCTTCTTAGGGCAGCAAGAAACTTCAACTCCTTCCTGAACACCTATATAATATTTTAAAACAGGCTGCACAGAAGAGATCGTCTTCCAAGGCCAGCTGTCCAAGATGACTAACATATCCTATCACATCTCCAACCTTTTGGAGAAGATGACATCCACCGACAAAGATTTTAGGTAGGACCCGAGGTTTGGTAGCGTTTGGTGCAGATAATATCATGCGTGGGTGCATGTTGTAAAGTCATGTTCTGAGGTTTCGTATGTTGTTGGCTTTTTGGATTGCACACACGTGTGTGTGTTTGCTTGCAAACCTTTTAGAGGGAGGGGGTTGTGGAAGAGGGGGAGGTTTTTAAAAAATACCTACGCCTGAAAAAGGACACCCTTCTAAAGGGGATGATGTGAACTAAGGAGGCTCACTGGCTGTAGTCCGTGCAATATCGCCCCTCCCCCCTATACTATGGGGCCTGTAGTGTGTGCTGTATCTATAGACAGGGCTAATAAGACGGATATGAAACGTACTGCAGGCTTCCAGGGTTGAGAAGGAGAATACTGCCGTCCTAAAATTTCTCACTGGGTAGCTGATGTTATGATAACCTTTTATGTTCCTCTTCCTAGACCGAGGTAGAGATGCACTGCTGCTAGACAGCTGCAGTGGGCCATGGTGGGAGTGGGTGGGGAATCTTCCTAATCAGCTGTTACCATTTGGGAGACGATTGGTCGCCTTCAGTGCATTTTTAAAGAAAAACAAATCTGATCTCTGCAAAGCTGGGGAATAATAGCCAACCAAGCACTGGTGTTTGGAGGAAACCAAACTGAAGTTCAGTTGTAACTGGAAGAAGATGCATTCAAACAGCAGCTGAAAACAGGCTGTAGGTTACGGCTGCATATTTGAAGGAATCAGTATACAGTATGACTAAATAAGAGGAGTGGGTGGGAAATCAGCCACCAAATGTGTAAAAGGATTTGTAGCTCTACCCTCCAGAGTATGGTGCTAATAGAGTTGAACATTCCCCAGAGGGAAGGAAGGAATGAAATCCCTTTGATTTCCATGGAATGTATGGCCTAAATTGGTCTAAATCCAAGCACTAGGATTCTCGTTAGGGTTACCTGTATCTGAGGGATGCAAAAAAATATGTTCTATGCTCAAAATTGTGAGGAGGAATCAGGGTATTGTGTGCTTGATGTGCCAACGGTATTGGGCCTGGTATGGTGTCTCATCACCTTCTAATACCAGCGTGATTTATACTTGAATACTGTACTCATGAATAGAATTTGATTATATTTGGGGGAATGATATTGAAATATGTTTACATTTCAGTGTGGTGATGGCCTGGTGAATAAACATAATTGTTTATACAGTACACTTATTATTTTACTGTGTGTATAATATGTGTTGGAAATAAAGTATTTCTGTAAACACTTACATGGGAGTAAGCTCTATTGAATCCACTGGGGCTGACTTCTGAGACAGCATGCCTCCAGTGGCACTGTGAATTTATTAAAGGCCCTGAACCAGTTTTATTCATTTTTCACAGTGTCTCAATTATATATCTGAGTTGTGTATTTTGAAAGCTTACTATTTTAACCTTATTTCTGGTGGTTACTTATAACTGAGAGTTCAGCTCTTTTGAGATTCCAGTTTTAAGCAGAAGTCCTTTTTTGAAAAAAAAGTCTTCAGAAGGAATACTGTAGTTATTAAATATTTTAGATAAAACCTTAATGGGATAACCAACTCCAAACAAGTTTTTTTTTTAAAGTTGTTATATTCTGATCTTAAATGAATATATTCTGAACAAAGCCCAACTGATTTCAGTGGAACTTGCTTCCGAGTAGGTATGTCTAGGTGGCAGCTTTAAGGCATAAACTTGTGAGGTTCTGTGATTAGTCCATGTGTGATGAGAATGAAGAGTAATGACTTCTACTCTGATGGAACATCCCACTCTGAGGCGTTAGGAGCAGGCCAAGGGCATCACATTGGCACAGCAGTAAGTGTTGTGATCTCATTAATGCCACATGTGGAGTCACTATACTCAGGTGAGATGTGGGCCTAGGTATACCTATAAGGTTTGCAGCAACCACAAAAAACAGGTATATTGATGCTGACCTACAGCACAATCCTATCTATGTCTATTCAGAAGTAAATTCTATTGAATTCAGTGGAACGTACTCCCTGGTAAGAGTATATAAGATTTCAGCCTTATATACCTAATTTTTGAAGATCCTACCTGTGTGGCTTGCAGCTAACACAGTGGATAATATCGTGGTTGGTGACTAGTTTCATGATGGTGGTGGTGAGGCAGCTGCAGGACTAATGTTAGAGCAATAGGCCAAATGTATTTATGTTTCCGGGACGCAGGTGGCGCTGTGGGTTAAAGCCTCAGCGCCTAGGACTTGCCGATCGAAAGGTCGGCGGTTCGAGTCCCTGCGGCGGGGTGCGCTCCCGCTGCTCGGTCCCAGCGCCTGCCAACCTAGCAGTTCGAAAGCACCTCCGGGTGCAAGTAGATAAATAGGGACCGTTTACCAGCGGGAAGGTAAACGGCGTTTCCGTGTGCAGCTCTGGCTCGCCAGAGCAGCGATGTCACGCTGGCCACGTGACCCGGAAGTGTCTCCGGACAGCGCTGGCCCCTGGCCTCTTAAGTGAGATGGGCGCACAACCCCAGAGTCTGTCAAGACTGGCCCGTACGGGTAGGGGTACCTTTACCTTTTTTTATTTATGTTTCCACATACTGCATACTTCTTTGGCTCTGTCTGCCCTTTCCAGGAACTATGTGTAGGAAGAGCTCCTCTTATTTTCTCTTCTCTTTCCCCACTTCCCTGTTCATGTTTTTGCAACAGCAACAAAGGGGGAAAGAGCTAGGTAGGAGAGGTTGGTTGGGGCTTTGTATATTTTCATATACAGTACAGTACATTTCAAATAACTCTAGGTTCATAAGGAACCCTTTCATTTCCATTTATTCCACCTCTTCTCCCCAAAGTGGATTTAGACAGTTCTACTTTTCTAGAAAATGAGGTGCTGGAACTGAGCTCCTGTGAGCTCTGGCTGGGGGAAAAAGCCCTGGATATAGATATGGAAGAGAGTAAAAAATGCAGAGAAGGCAATAGAGAGAAGTTTAGATTGTGGCGCAGTCCAGCTGTGAGGAATTCACAAGCCAGGCTTGGCCTATGAATGGTGATAACACCTTACCTGTAACACCACAGGTTTTTACTAACACCTTGTGGGTGCCATTGAAATGGTCAGCTCTTTGGTGTGCCTGGGTCTGCTCCCTGTACGCTACTTGTTCACTTTTATATATGGAGTGTTTGCAAATAATGCCTTTCTGTGAGTTTTCACCCTATCCCCAAATATGTAGAAAATCCTGTCCCAATTCTCAAGGCTAATCCCTCACTGAAAGCTTCGAAGTCCTTCGCATCTGATTTTGCCAAATATTAACAGCTTCACTTGCCCTGTCCAAATTATGTGCTAATGATTCTCAAGCAAAGATAAATGGTCCATTAAGAATGGCTGTTTAGGGCTGGAGATTATGCATCATTGGGAGCTGCACATTGTACATGATCCCGGAGAAATGATGTTTTGCAATAGGTAGTAGTATCTCTAGGGAAGTGCCAATATTAAACACTGAGGTGTGGACCAAGTTTTGTTTATGCGTAGCACTGCCTCTTCCAGCACCCATTGATAAAGTGCTGGCTTTGTGTCTGGCATAGCACTTTGGTATAAGCTAGCACCCGTAGCATTCTGTTAATGAAGAAGAATACGTAACATTCTCTAATTGTAAACCATGTACTTGAGAATAGATGGGAAGATAAATATAACTATTTCAGCTAGTGAAGGCTCTCAGAGCTTCTTCACACTTTTGTGCAACAGATGAAGTATGCCATTGTCCCATTGGTGTTTTGCTGCTGTAAATACTTAAATCATGCACATCTTTCCAGTCATGCAGTATGCGCAGAATTAAGTGTGGTTGAGTTGGAAAGATTGAGGTTTTTTTAAAATAAAAAATGGTTTAAGCTAAGTAAATCCTTTGCTTCCATATGCCTGGTTATCTTTAGTTAAGGGGATTCTGTATATTGATTTAACTAGTAGGCAAGCTATGGATTAGTTACTGTTGGTAAAAGTTTGTTCTTCCTTGCACTCCAGCTCTATGGATTTTAATCTTCCATTCTGCTGTCAACCCTTTTAAAATGGAACTGCTTGCGCCAATCAATACAACGTGTTGCTGATATGTGTGTGTGTGTGTCCCAGGTTTATGGCTACCAATGACCTGATGATGGAACTGCAGAAAGATTCCATAAAGCTGGACGAAGACAGTGAGAAGAAAGTTGTGAAAATGCTTCTAAAATTACTTGAAGACAAAAATGGGGAGGTGCAAAACCTGGCCGTCAAATGGTAAGACCCCTCTACATCAGCTACAGCAGTACTTGGGTTTTTAATGTAAAACTGCTAAGTAATCCATAGGAGGCGTGGACAGGTTTTGCGTAGGCTATGTCGTCTTGTATTTTGCTTTTCACCCTGTATGAAAACTTGCTATTTCACACAATGTAGGTTCAGTTGTGGCTTTGCCTGCTGATCCTGTCCACAGACACAACCCTTCAGGGGATTATGGGTGATCCTACAGCATATGTGTGTGCATATTTGCTTGCAACAGAAAGCTGTACTTTTGTTTGTTTGTTTGTTTGTTTGACTTGCCATCTCCCAGTGTTGCCTTGTGAAAGATGCCCCTGGTATAAGTCAAGGTCCTATGTTTGCTCCCATGAGTACAGTATTTCCTTTATAGCTGTCATCTTCCAAGCCTTGTCTGCAGAAGATTTCTATTGGGAACAACTTCATTTCATGTGTGATACCTCTTATCTCTTTCTTCCTTGCCACCCCCTCACCCTGGCATTGCAGTTTGGGCCCTTTGGTGAGCAAAGTGAAAGAATATCAGGTGGAAACAATTGTTGATACACTGTGTACAAACATGTTATCGGATAAGGAACAACTCCGGGACATCTCCAGTATTGGGCTGAAGACGGTCATTTCTGAGTTGCCTCCTCCATCTACAGGTAAAACGGACAAAACCCAAACCCAAACCCGCCTATTTGAAGTTTTGTAAAATTCTTTTTCCAAATGCTAGAAGCTATTAAACAGAAATGCAATCATGTCCTGAGTGGAAAGGGTTTATTTTACTTTTAAAGCTAGAAATGAAATGGTTGAAAATTACACTGGGACTTAATGCAAATCTCACCACTCTGACTAAAAATTGTCGTAGTCGAAGGGAGATAATCTACATTTGAAGCATTGCCAGATATATTTCCTTGTTCTTTTTCAAACCCCTTAACTCCCCTCTTTTGTTGACCATTCCGGGTCGCCCAACCACTGCCACAGTGTCGTTTCTCCTGGCAGATCAAGAGGAGCAGATGACTGCAAAGGTTGCCAGGTTTCTAGCTGGGGCAATCAGAATAAGGCCCACTATTTGACTGCTGATTCAGGAACCTAAACTGTGTTTTATAGAATTTACTTTTTATTTTGTTCTGTGTATATCACATTGTTTTTTGTTGCTATGGCCGATGGTTGATGCAAATAAACTTTCATTCATTCACTCACCCCTTAATTCTGGTTTTCTCCCCACCCTAATAGGTTCCACTATGACAGCCAACGTATGCAAAAAAATCACAGCCCAGCTTACTGGAGCCATTGGAAAGCAAGAAGATGTCTCTGTGCAGCTTGAAGCTCTTGACATCTTGTCAGATATTTTGAGCAGGTATAAATAAAACATTTCAAACAGTTGTGTAGTAGGTTGCATCTGCAGCAGCTTTCTAGAGATGAAGAGCACAGAAGCATTATGATGCTTTGCAAAGTGTGTTATTTCCCTGGCACCAAGCGAATGACACATTAGAGAAAAATCAATTCAGGCAGTATTCATAACTTGGTTTTAATGAACGTGTTCTTAAAAACTGTGTTGATAGGAAAATATGTGAATTCTGTTCCTCATTTTGTTGTAGAAAGGTGTAGAGAAGTGCCAGCAAGTTGTTTCTTCGTGGCGTTTATGTGGCCGCTATTTGGCGAGGAGTTATGCTGACATGAGTCTCCTGTGTCTCTTGCCCATGGCTGCAGGTTAGGGGGGACTCTGTATTCCTTCCACTCCTCAATCCTGAACTGCCTCCTTCCTCAGCTGACAAGTCCCAGGTTGGCCGTGCGCAAAAGGGCCATCATTGCCCTTGGCCACTTGGTTTTGACTTGCAATGGGAACATCTTTGCAGAGCTTATGGAGCACCTCTTAGCAGAGCTGAAGAGAAACAACTCCACGTCTACCACCAGAACATACATCCAGTGTATTGCTGGAATCAGCAGGCAGGCTGGGCACCGCATAGGTAAGTCTTGTTTTGCGAAGGCTTTGCCACTTGTGGCTGTTGTTACCCAAGTGGATTTCTATGCCTGTATTTCCCCCCTAGCTCTTGGTTTCATTCTTCCAGTGAGGTGGGATTTTTACCTGGGCCTATCTTGAACTCCTGAATTAGTATCTTGGGAATCCAGTTGTACTACCGTAAACATCTTTTCTGGCTGTAGCAACTTTGAGTATGTTACGGTGTAAGCAGGAGCCAAAGGCAGTTTTTATTGCTTGGGTAAGCTAAGAACCTTTTATACTAGGATCAATGGGGCTGGAAGAAGCCCAGGTGTATGGGAGCCCAGCTTTCTGGCCTAAGATTCTAGCAGGCCACTAGCAAAGAATAGGAGTGAATAAAGTGTCAAAGATATATACACAGAACAGATCAATTCAGATGGCTCCAGCAAATGAGCTGGGAAAATGCTCCATATGGATAATTGTAAGCCAAAAAAAAAAAAAACTTTAGCAGGTGATTTAAATTGAGGATGAAGGAGATATTCTCACTGCGGCTGCTACTATTTTCTTGGATTTATGTGGTCCCAGATCTATTGATTTCTAACATGTAAACTGCCATTGTACTGCTGTCACTGGATACGGGCTCCCTTTCATGTTGTAGAGATAGTTATGCATTATGATATGTCTGAAAAACAGATATTTTGGATTTTACATCCAGCACTATCAGGAGCCCTCTGACTACTCTCTAGGCCTGGGAAAATTTATGTTTAATGGTTCACTCCTTCGCTGTCTTCTAGGAGACTATCTGGAAAAGATGATCCCCTTAATCGTTCAGTACTGCAACGTTGAGGATGATGAGCTGAGGGAATATTGCTTCCAGGCCTTTGAGTCTTTTGTGAGAAGGTTTGTGTATGTTTATCATGATCTGGTTTTCTGTGACATGCAAAGTTCAGCATGCAATGTTGCTTTGTGTATTTTTTTTTGGGGGGGGGTGGTGTGGTTGTGAAGGGTCTGCTTTTCAATAAGCTGCTTCCAGAAATATGTGCTGTCTGATCTGATTTTATTCCGGTTAAGGGAAATGTGTCTCAGGAGCCCTCCAGTGATGTTTTCTAGATGGTTGGCTGGCCCCTTTGCATGCCTATGTAATGATTTCCTTATGTTACATAACCACACCTGCTGGAAAGGGACTTACCACTGAATGGAGACCTGTCAAGTGGGACACATCTGGTGGATCTGGAAATTTTGCAGTGAAGAGTCGCAGTTCTAAAATAATTGAAACTTGAGTCATGTTTCTGCAGCTGAAATCCCCAATAGTTTGTTTTCAGGGAAGATTATAACTTCCTTTTCTTCATTGTTCTAAAGGTTAAATAAAATGAAGAAAAGGGCTTACGTCATTTAAAAAAGGCAGGAATAGAGTGAGATTGAATCAGGCATTATGAAACGAGATCTTGTCCTTTGTATAACTGTTAAGGGAAATTTTGACACACTGAACCTCTCCTGTGATCCTGCATAGAGTGGTCCAGTTGTGAAATTGTATCTGGTCCAGATAATGATTTTATGCAAATATCAGTTTCCAGATTGATTTTAGTAGAACCCCGATTGCATACATACTCCTTTGTGCATGTGGATCTGGCCTTTTTGTTGAAATGAATAGGCAACGCTTGAGAGGGTCATGTGTGCATTTGAGACTCATAGTTGCAATCAATCACAATTAATTAAGAAGTATGGTGAAGTTTTTGAAACTGATGTAAGGTGTTTCAAACCTTGGGGGTGCCAGAGACTGTTATTAATTGGTTGTATGGAGAATACTATTTATTGAAAAAAACAAAAAAAATCCTTCCAGTAGCACCTTAAAGACCAACTAAGTTAGTTCTTGGTATGAGCTTTCGTGTGCATGCACACTTCTTCAGATACCAAGAAGTGTGCATGCACACGAAAGCTCATACCAAGAACTAACTTAGTTGGTCTTTAAGGTGCTACTGGAAGGAATTTTTTTGTTTTGACTATGGCAGACCAACACGGCTACCTATCTGTAACTGGAACTATTTATTGAATTAGGTATTTTGTTCCATTTTCATTTGACCTTTTCTTGCTGTTTTCAAAGGTGTCCAAAAGAAATTGGCCCTCACCTTCCTAGTGTGACAGCATTGTGCCTCAAATATATCACTTATGACCCAAACTATAATTATGACAATGAGGAGGAAGATGAAGAAGAAATGATGGAAACTGAAAATGGGGAGGATGAGGAACAAGGTACGGCATGCTTAGAAATCTGATGGTGATATATTCAGAGAAGCCTGGGCTGCCCCATCAGTATCCTGAAGAGTCCTTTCAAACCTCTCTGTCTCTTTCCTGAGCCAACCAGCCCAGAGGCTGGCATGGAGAGACTCATCTTTCCATGGTCAGCAGAACATGAAAACAACGTGTTCATCGCTTTAGAAGTAACTGTAAATTAACTCTCCAAAAACATGTCCAAGTTGAATTTTGGAGCATCTGCAAGATGGGTTTAAATGGATCAACTGAACTGAATTATTTTCATTTTTAAGCAGGAGAGGCAGTGAGGCCTGGCTTAGCTATAAGCAACAGCCACTTGGCTCCTGTTTCTCAGAAAAGTTCTCCAATGCCTACTTTTCCCTGCAGTTGTTTGAATGAGAGGGAGAGATAGCAAGCTTCTTTCCATTGTGTTGACTGAAACTGGTTATTTCTCAACTCTGTTCCTCCATAGCAGGATCCACTGAGAGGCCAGTCTACCCAGCAGCTAGCAGAAGGAAAGAGAGTGATTCCCCTTCTCTTGTTCTTGCTGGGACATGCAACCAACTTGACCTTTTCCCTTTTACATTTCTTTTCTGTACTGAAGTTTGTCCCTCTGTCCTTTTTCCTTGTAATTCTAACTGGACAGAAAACTATATCAAAATCCTATTGTACTGCAGTGTTATGGGAAGATTTGAAGTGATGGTTTATTGTCCCATTGTCCGTCTTGGGTTTCTTTGTTTGAAAAAGAGAAATGGGATGTAGACCCGTTACACCCTAAAGTAGTCAATACCTGCTTTTCCACTTTCCTAATGCTTGGTTTTCCCCTTTTTCTCCTTAGAAAGTGATGATGAGTACAGTGACGATGATGACATTAGCTGGAAAGTTCGCAGGTCTGCGGCGAAGTGCCTTGAGGCTATTGTCAGCACCAGGCATGACCTCCTGCAGGATTTCTACAAAACACTCTCACCGGCTTTAATAAGCAGGTTCAAGGAAAGGGAGGAGAATGTTAAAGCTGACATCTTCTGTGCTTATATATCTTTGTTGAAGCAAACGCTGCCCATTCAGAGTTGGTTGCATGCTGCAGATGAGGCAAGCAAGGAGGATATACCTCTCACCATGCTCCAGAACCAGGTGAGTGAGGGAGCCAGGGGCCTGAAGAGATGACCCTGCCTCACACAGAGTTGGGGAACCTGCGACCCTCCAGATTTTGCTGAACTTTTACTCCCATCATTTCTGACCATTGACCATGCTGGCTGGGGCTGATGGGAGCTGGAAGGCCAAAGATTCCTAATCCTTGGCTTAACAAGGTGTTTTCAAAATGATGAACTTACGTTAGACTCACTGGCTTGGTTCAAATGGAGCTCTGTTGGTTCAAATGGAGATCTATTGCCCTTAAGACAACTGCTCTGATATGATGATCTGGTTCCATAAGTAGATAGACAGCAGCAACAACAGGAAGATGCAGCCTACTATTTTGTGGAGGAGCCCTTCCTCTCTGCAGACGCCTTGGAGCACTGGTTTAGCATGGCGGGGAGGTCATGGCAGCCATAGTCCAGGTGCAGTTTTTATGGGGGGGAGTGACCAGGCACCTCCACAGCAGGCACCTTCATTGGAGCTTGGCTCTGTGTGCTAAGAAGCTGTGTCCTGGCCACAGCTTTGGTCCGGGGTCAGGTCTCACCCGGGAGTGGGGGAGAGCAGGAAAGTTGGTGGCAAGGCTCCAGCCCACCCTCCTTGGCTGTGGCATGCCTTGAGCCTGGCTGAAGCAGCTCCGCTCCTGGGTCAGGTGTGATCCAGGGGTGGAGAGCAGGAAGAGAGTCAGTGGCAGTTTCGCCACCCCTCTCCTCTCCTGAACTGTGATACATGGGCTCTGCCCCCCACCTCCCTTGGGGGTGTACCCCATGCGCCCACCCCAGGCGGTGTGGGCATATGCTCTGCCACTTGAAAGGTAATCCGCAGCTTGATTAATAGTGTGCCAAAACATTCACGTAATTGGGTCTTCTGTCAGCTTATGAAAATGTGGTGTGCTGTGAAAATGAAATAAGAAAATAACTTGTCAGCACCCACTGCATTGTTTTCAAAACAATATGATTTCTCTAGCAGCTGTAGCAATGCGGCTACTATTCTGAAGTGAGCAAAATGTTAGCTGCCATATAAAAGTTGTGTTTCACTTTCTGAATCCATATCTCATCTTGATAGCAATGGGGTCTGGGGCTATTGAGTGCCTGCAGAGATAGGGCATGCACTGATTTGAAATGTACTTGATTGGAATGATCCTACTTTGTGGATCTTGGGGGAACATTCTGGTGGATCTGAAGTTTTAAAAATGGCTCCTGTCCAAAAGTTTGGACACACAGTACACTTGCTGTTGTTGTTTAAAAAACATACCTTTGGAAGAATAGTTCATGTGAAAAACTTTTTATCTGCAAAGAATTGGATCCCCTATGTGTTTGCTTCCTGCCCCCCTCTGAGAAGCTCACCCATGTCCACATAGATGAATATTATGAGGAAACAATCCACGACTATAACCTTTCCTGCATAACAGAAACCATTTGCAAATTGGCTCCCCTTCCCATTCCATACTAAATGATTAATGCCCAGTCTTAGACTTGGATCACTTGCTTCTTTAGCTTCGTGTTGGGTTACTAATGAGTTTCTTTCTAACCTTACAGGTTCCAAACATCGTCAAGGCCTTGCACAAGCAGCTCAAAGAGAAGAGTGTCAAGTCAAGACAGGGGTGCTTCACTCTCCTGACAGAACTGGCTAATGTTCTTCCTGGTTGCCTTGCAGATCACATACCTGCACTAGTACCTGGTAAAACTTGTCAGGAGGGAGGGGACATAGCAGGGCAAAAGGTTTTCAGTATAGAATACTTTTCATTTTCAAATGTGATGCACCTAAACCATATGACAGTGGCTTCTTTTACATGCATAGCTAACCTTCTGCTCCTTCAGAACAAGTCGGTGGATATTTTACTATTGGCTTTGCAGAAGCCAAGAGCTGGTACTATCTAGTCCTTTAAAAATCCATTTGAACTTCATGGATTGGGGGTAGATTACCTTTCTTATCTAAAATTGTCATACACAGTGGAGGCACACATCACTTCAAGCCAAAGTGTTTGCTCAGAGCTGTCACTGGCATAGGCATGGCAGGTGACCAGTTCTGAGGTGAGCTTGTTCCAGCACACCTTTGCTTTAGATAGAATTGGAGTGTGGCGAGAGAGCAGAGTTACCTGCCCTCCAAGGAGCTATATAGTAGGGGAATGACTTCTGTAAGCTGTTATAAGGCACTCAAAGGGATTTGTACATGAAACAAATTGTGCAGAAGGTGCAAATTATTAAAGAATGCAAATTTATCTGTGACTAAATCCCCACCCTGCCAGTTCTCTTTTGTATGAGTTTAATTCTGTCTGAAGCGAACTTTGTATTCTAAAAATAGAACCAAGCTGACTAATACTTTCTCCAAACAGGCATTGTCTTCTCCCTGACTGATAAATCCAGCTCCTCCAACATGAAGATTGATACGCTGTCTTTTCTTCACGTCGTCCTTTGCAACCACTCCCGGGATGTGTTCCACCCACATGTTAAGGCCCTGTTGCCCCCCGTTGTGATTTGCATAGGGGATCCCTTTTACAAGATAACTTCAGAAGCTCTGCTGGTTACGCAGCAGCTGGTGAAAATCATCCGGCCCCTGGATGTGCCTTGTACGTTTGATGCCAAGCCCTATGTGAGAGACCTCTTCTCTGCTACTCTGAAGAGGTTGAAAGCTGCTGACATTGACCAGGAAGTGAAAGAACGGGCCATCTCTTGCATGGGGCAGATTGTTTGCAACCTTGGAGATTACCTAAGCAGTGATCTCCAGCCAACTTTGAAGATTTTCCTGGAGAGGCTGAAAAACGAAATAACCCGACTGACCACAGTCAAAGCACTAACTTTAATTGCTAGCTCCCCACTCAGAATAGACTTGAGGCCCATTCTTGCAGAAGGATTCCCCATTTTGGCTTCCTTCTTGCGAAAGAATCAGCGTGCCTTGAAACTGAGTACCTTGACGGCTCTCGACATCTTGATCAAGAACTACAGCGACAGCCTCAAGCCGGCCATGATTGAATGTGTTCTAGTAGAGCTCCCTGATTTAATCAGTGAGAACGATATGCACATTTCTCAGGTGGCTATCGTGTTCCTTACAACCTTAGCTAAGGTTTATCCCTCGTCCCTGTCCAAGATCAGTGGTACAGTTCTCTCGGGACTCTTTCAGCTTGTTTACTCGCCTCTGATGCAAGGCGGGGCCCTGAAAGCCATTGTGGACTTCTTCCAAGCGTTGGTTGTAACTAAGACAGTCAACATGAGTTATGCAGAACTGATGAAGCAGCTGACTAGCCCTATCTACACTTCGAGCCCTGGCGGGGCATCTGCAAATTTACATAAGCAGGCCTATCACTCTGTTGCAAAGTGCGTGGCAGCCCTTTCTTCCGTGTGCCCCAAAGAAGCACCCGGGGTGGTCAACCAGTTCATTCAGGATGTGAAGAATCCCAAGTCCAGCGCTGCTGTCAAAATGTTGGCCTTCCTTTCACTGGCCGAAATAGGACGCACCACGAACCTCAGCGCTCAGAAAGAGCTCAAAGCCGTGATACTGGATGCGTTCGCTTCGCCCAGTGAAGAGGTAAAATCGGCAGCTTCCTACGCTCTGGGCAACATCAGTGCAGGCAGCCTGAAAGAGTACCTTCCCTTCATGCTCAAAGAGATTGGAGGCCAGCCTAAACGGCAGTACCTGCTGCTCCACTCCTTGAAGGAAGTCATCAGCTCCTCTCCGGGAGAGAGCCTGAAACCCTATGTGGAGGACATTTGGGCCCTGCTCTTCAAGCACTGCGAATGCACCGAGGAAGGGACCCGCAACGTAGTTGCCGAGTGCCTGGGGAAACTGACCGTGGTGAATCCTTCTCAGCTGCTGCCCAGGTTGAAAAAACAGCTGTCATCAGGTAACAACGAGGCCAAGCCCGACTGTAGCACTATTGAGATGCTGTCGGCACTAAGGCCCCCTGTGCCTTTCATGACTTCTGTCATTGAGCCAGTATTGTGGAAGCAAGGGCAGCCCACTTGAGTGAAGCAACCGCCTCAGGTGGTAGAAGCCCCTGAGGTGGTGTCTCCATGGGCAGGCCTTAAAGCTGGAACTAGTGGCAGGGCCTCCCTCTCCAGTAGATAAAAGTGATTTTGGTTGGCGTATTTTAGTTAGAGGGATTTATAGATGGCTTAATCAAAGAGCTCTCTGTGCATAATAACCTTGGACATAAAAACTCAGCTAAAACTCACAAAACTTACTAAAAACTATGCATTTGCATTCATTTTTATACTACTAGTGGATGGCCGCTAGATGCTGCAGCAAATTATAATAATTTGTTGGTTGGCTCTTCTGTATATTGATGCGTGTGTAGCTTCAGAGGAGAAAAAGCAAGAGAGATATTCCAGCTAGGAGAACAAAATGGGAAAAAATGGGTGGGGGAGACTATTCTGGTATTTAGATGACTCTATGAAGAAAAAAAGGGACGCGGGTGGCGCTGTGGGTAAAAGCCTCAGCGCCTAGGGCTTGCCGATCAAAAGGTTGGCGGTTCGAATCCCCGCGGCGGGGTGCGCTCCCATTGTTCGGTCCCAGCGCCTGCCAACCTAGCAGTTCGAAAGCACCCCCGGGTGCAAGTAGATAAATAGGGACCGCTTACTAGCGGGAAGGTAAACGGCGTTTCCGTGTGCGGCTCTGGCTCGCCAGAGCAGCGATGTCACGCTGGCCACGTGACCCAGAAGTGTCTTCGGACAGCGCTGGCCCCTGGCCTCTTGAGTGAGATGGGCGCACAACCCCAGAGTCTGTCAAGACTGGCCCGTACGGGCAGGGGTACCTTTACTTTACCTTTATGAAGAAAAAACTACAGTATTTGTTTTTATTTAAGAGGGGGAAAACCTAAGGTTTTTATTTAAAAGGGCAAACACTTGTTCCCTTCTACATATGTACGTTCCTAATGAAACTATATTCTGTAGGGTATTAACAAAGTAGGTTTTCTTCAGATGTCTTAACATTTGCCTAACAGAGGGGTGTCAAATATAATGGGCAGTTCTGGATTAACCACTAGGCCAAGTCACCTTAAAAATTATCTGTAATTTGGTTTACAAACTTCACAAAACCAGAAGTAGTGTTCTGGTTTGCGAACTTTACCTCAGTCTTTGAATGGGAGTCGAACGGTGGAAAGGCACCGGTGACGGGAAGCCTCATTAGGGAAAGCATGCCTTGGTTTAAGAATGTATTTGGTTTAAGAACAGACTTTAGGAATGGATTAAGTTCGTAAACCGAGGTACCACTGTATATAAAATAAGCATACTGTGGAAGAGGGTTCCAATTTCATTTGGGCTTGCTATTGTTGCAGAATTGTCTGAGTGCAGCTCTGTGGATGACTATCTTTATATAATGGGGGAGCAATGGCTATATTCTCCATTTCAAGGGGCTTCATCTAGGAGGGAAATTTCTGCATTGCAGAAAATGGGTGTAGGCTCTTATCGCCGTGACTAATGCAGAGGGAGAAATTAAGGAGTCATCACAGAGGTGTGGGCTTCCAGAATGAAATTAAACGGAGATTTTCTTTTCTTTAAACCAGTGTTGATGTTTGGGAATAAAGCACTGGAAAGGTTTTTTAAATCCCATTTTAGACAATACAGTATTACTTTGCCATGCTAAATGTTCCCAGTAAAATTCTGCTCATACTGTTAAGCATATTTGTTTGTCACTTTACCCTACCCTTCGTCTGACAGTTTATTTCATTAGACAATTAGATGACCACCCTGCTTAAACTGCAGCTGTCTGCCAAGTGGCTTAAGCAGGGAGATGAATGTAAAGTTAGTTATAGTTTTAGTCCTCCAGCTGGTTCACTTGAGTACCAAAAAAGAGCACTAAAAAAGGTATGTCATGCACACTTAATATTCCTGTTTGCTAGCTTATGTTGGATTTCTCTCTCTCTGAGTCTGTGTGTGTCTGTGTGTCTTTTGGAGTGGCAGAATCTGAATAGCAATCTTAATAAAATGTTGTTATCTGATCTCTATGCTCCTTCTTAAGACGATTCTTTCCTCTGTTTTGATTGCAGGTTCACCATATGCTCGAAGCACAGTAGTAACTGCAATCAAATTCACCATTTCAGATCATCCACAGCCCATTGATCCCCTTCTTAAAGGATGCATAGGTAAATGTTTGTTTCATACAGAAACCTCCCTGGGCGATCAGAATACCAGCTAGGGGAGTTGTTCTTTAACCACAATCAGTAGAACTGCAAGGCTGAATGCATGTTGTAGAAGGCCCCCTCAATATATTAGCCATTATGCTTTAGAGCAGAGAAAGGCATACTGGGATTGAGCTTAAGCCTGGTTCCTCCTTGCCTCCTCCCAGGTTTAATGGGGGACTTGAAGAGCACTGATTATATTGTGGGTAGCACACACATGGTGCCAGAGCACAACTCAAAACAACCCTGATGATAGTAGTGCCCCCCGTCCTTTGGTGCTGGTTATGTCATGGAAATGCTCCCTGTGCAGGAACATGTTTGTTTCTATACATGGCTTGGTTATTTCTACAGAAATCTATCCACAGATAGATTTGGATGGGTGAATTTAGTAGTTTTTTGGAGCCACCTCATAGGTGGAGAATTAAGAGAGAAATTTTTAAAAATCATGGATGGACTCAAAGGTTGTACAAGACGACTTTTGCTCATACAACAGGACCTTGGCTTTCTCTGCACAGCCCTAAAATCTGCTCTGGAGAGTCCCTTAACTCCTGCAGATCAGACTTTTGAGGGCCCACGAGAAGAGAAAGGCAAAGTCCAGTGGTCTAAGCGGAAGCAAGTTCCAGCCATGCACAGATGTTGCTTTGGACAAAACTTCTCATCTGCAGTTCAGTTTATGTGGCGGCTGCTAATTTCAATACTGAATGATCAGGTTTGTCAAAAAGAAATTGCTTGCTGCTATATATTCTGACATTTCTAATACATTTGAGTTCTGTTTCCAGTTTTAATTTTCAGAGAATGAAGGGAAAAGGGAATGGTGTTAATAATAGATGCAGCTAGTCTAGTCACTGCAGGCCTTCTCAACCTTGTGCCCTCCCAATGTTTTTGGATTAGCTGCATGTTGGCTAGGGCTAGTTGTAGTCCAAAATTGTAGTACAAAACATCTGGAGGGCATCAGGGTTAGAAATATAGAAAAGAGGGTTTAAGGTGGCTTGTTTCTACAATGCCGACACCTTGTTTTCACAGTTTCTGTAGGTGTGACTCAGTTGATGGGGTATCCTGACAAGACAGAAGTACTGTTCTTGGGGGACAGGGGGCGGGCTGGTGTGGAGGACTCCCTGATCCTGAATGGGGTAACTGTGCCCTTGAAGGACCAGGTGCACAGCCTGGGAGTCATTTTGGATTCACAGCTGTCCGTGGAGGTGCAGGTCAATTCTGTGTCCAGGCCAGGGCAGCTGTTTACCAGCACCATCTGGTACACAGGCTGAGACCCTACCTGCCCACAGACTGTATTGCCAGAGTGGTGCATGCTCTAGTTATCTTCCGCTTGGACTACTGCAATGTGCTCTACGTGGGGCTACCTTTGAAGGTGACTCGGAAACTGCAATTAATCCAGAATGCGGCGGCTAGACTGGTGACTGGGAGTGGCCGCCGAGACCATATAACACTGGTCCTGAAAGATCTTCATTGGCTCCCAGTACGTTTCCGAGCACAATTCAAAGTGTTGGTGCTGACTTTAAAGCCCTAAACGGCCTGGGTCCTGTATACCTGAAGGAGCGTTTCCACACCCATCATCCAGCCCGGACACTGAGGTCCAGCACCGAAGGCCTTCTGGCGGTTCCCTCGCTGCGAGAAGCCAAGTTACAGGGAACCAGGCAGAGGGCCTTCTCGGTAGTGGTGCCTGCCCTGTGGAATGCCCTCCCAGCAGATGTCAAGGCAATAAACAACTATTTTACTTTTCAAAGACAACTGAAGACGCCCTGTTTAAGGAAGTTTTTACTGTCTGACGCTGTATTGTTGTTAATATTCGGTTGGAAGCCGCCCAGAGAGGCTGGGGAAACCCAGCCAGATGGGCACGGTATAAATAACAAATAATAATTATTATTACTGAGTCTGTCTTTTATGGGGTGAGACTGTTTATTTCATAGTGACGTTCCCATGCTGATCAAAGGTGAACATGCTGGATCTTGTGAGAATATTTTCTTCCACATCTGCAACAAAGTGACCACTTGCTGTTTCCCAGCTTGTTTTGAAGTAAAAGCTGTTTTTTGTACTATTACTATGCAGGTGACTTCTTAAAAACACTTCAGGATCCCGACTTGAATGTTCGACGTGTTGCTTTGGCTATGTTTAATTCTGCTGCTCACAACAAACCTACTCTGATCAGAGACCAGCTCAGCACAGTACTGCCCCACCTGTATAATGAAACCAAGATTAGAAGGGAACTGATACGGGAGGTATGGACCCATGTAGATAATATTATCCATTTCAGTTTCATATTGTGATTTGGCTTTTTCCTATAATTTGTGGATTTATCTGGTTTAACTCCATAGATTCTGTTTGCCTAAAGTCTGCATATATTGCATAAACAGAATAGATAGATTGACATTTGGTTTAGCAATTTCACTGTAAAAAAAGAGGAAAATGTGGCTTGGCTTCTAGTTTCATGGACCCTATAGCATTTTAATGCCCTTACGAGTAGCATGAAGTAGCATATGTTTTTCTGACAACTGAAACAGTTCAAACCCCAGCTTACACACACATTAAAAAATGCTTTGCTGATAATGTCTTTGCTTTAATGTCAAAAGTAATTACCAACATAAATAGGCAATAATCAGGATAAGGATAAATGGGCTTTAAAATTTTGTATAGCAGGGGAGTGCAGACATTTGTGATTATTACTGGTCGGGTGGAAAAGTCTAATAGCACATGTAAACTTTAGCAGACGTTAGATCTGTTCATTTCATCATATATAAATTTTGGCATCCCTTCTAATGATTTATAAAATTCAAGAAATTATGTTCTCCCCATGTAGTACAACTTGTGTTAAGCTTTACAGTGCAATCCTAGGCACTTAAGTTTCAGTGTTAAACTGAACTTTCTTCCTGGTGTTTTTAGGATTGTAGCCTCAGGGCAACTATGTGGTATAGTTCACTGTTCAGGATAGGGACTGTGTCTTTCCTGGGGAATATTTGAGGCAGCAGCAGATATAGAAGAGAGGATTTAAATGTTGTCGACGCTGGTGTCACACAGATATTGCCTACTGGAAAGCTCTTCTCTCTTTGAATGACCAGGTATAATAGCATTTCCCCTTTTTCTTTTTTTAGGTTGAAATGGGGCCATTCAAACACACAGTAGATGATGGCCTTGATGTAAGGAAAGCTGCTTTTGAGTGCATGTACACACTTTTGGAAAGCTGCCTTGACCGACTAGACATTTACGAGTACTTGAATCACGTGGAGGATGGCTTGAAAGATCATTATGACATCAGGGTAACTACCTCCTTTTCATAAGCAGCACAGCTTATTCCATCTGTTACTACTTCACTAAGGGCTGTTTGGAAGTTACTCACCTCCCATGCCATGTAGAGAACAAGGCTGTTTTCTTCCTCCCTGTGCACAAGTGAATGCCTAAACTTGGGTGTTGTTTGAACATGAGCTCTTCTATATATTCCTAAATACTGAAACCCTTTTTAGTGGTTTTGAAATAAGAGATCAGTGTTTGGACATCACTTCTACATAGGAAAGGGAGAGTAGGGAGGAAGTGTTGCCGGCCTGCAACTCACTGCCATTCTTGCGAAGTTTTTAGGAGTAGGGAAACAGCCAAACAATGGAGTTTTGTCATTTGCTTCCCTGGTTTATCATAGAAAAATCCATCATTTTAAAATACAATGGGAACTGAAAAATCCATCATTTTAGAATACAATGGGAACTTTGGTGCAGTGATTCACTTGAGGCTGATGATGGTTGCTTGAACCTGTTGTGTGAAAGTGATCGTAAGTTACTGGAAATTGTAGCACTGAAAATCTTCAGGGGGGAAATAGTTCATGTAGCCTTTTCCTTTTTCTCCCCCATTTTTTTTTTTAGATGCTGACTTTCATTATGCTGGCTCGCCTTTCAACACTCTGTCCTAATGCAGTCCTACAAAGATTAGAACGACTAGTTGAACCCCTGCGAGCAACTTGCTCTACAAAGGTAATACACTAGGAAAGCTCAAGTATTTCATTTCCTTGAGCAGTTTGCTTCCAGGTCTGTTTGATCCCCTGCCCTCCATTCTCAGGCTAGACAAAATACCTACCTTTCATTGCTGTAAGCTAGAGATAGCTAACCTTTGGCCCTCCTGAATACAATTCCTGTATTCCCTGACCTCTAGACCTGCTGGGATTTGGGAGTCCAACATCTGGAGGGTAACCCTGTATGTAAGCCAGTTGTTTTAAACCAGTGTGCTGTGGCACCCTGGGGTCCCTTGAATGATGATCTGGGTGCCACGGGCAACACTGGCCTCTGTCCCCCTTTCCTTCCCTCCCTCAGATGCCCTATCGCATGTCTGCCTTCCAAGGGCTTGCACAGCTGTTTGTTGCAGCAGCCCTGGCTATAAGCTCCGCAGGCAAATGGTGCCTCTGGGAGGCACCTCTTTGGAGTGGGGTGGTGAATTCAGAGACCAGGTGTGACAGTAGCAGCTGCCCAGAAGACACCCTAGGAGTGTTTGAAAAAGGGTGAGGCTGCTAGCTCTGCAAGCAAGTGGTGATGTACGGTAATTGGGCTCCTGGGCCCCACAGTGGTGCTGCAGAAAGAATGCAGTTGGCCAAGGGAGTTGTGGACTCAAAAAGGTTGAAAATCTCTGCTATAAGACATTGTAAGATCTTTGTGTTTTATTCAGTGCTGCTGTTCCTCTCACACAAAGACTTCTGCTTGCTCAATGCAATTTCTCCAGTTACAGGATTGCTAGTCAGTTAGATTTTTATTAGCGTATTTTTGTTCTGCCTGAAGGTCATTTTTAAAATGTCTTATTTTTCTTAGGTAAAAGCTGGCTCTGTAAAACAGGAATTTGAGAAGCAAGATGAACTGAAACGCTCCGCAATGAGGGCAGTAGCTGCCTTATTGACCATCCCTGATGTAGATAAAAGCCCTGTGATGGCAGAATTTTACTCTCAAATCAGAGCAAATCCTGAAATGTCTTCACTTTTTGAAAGCATTCAAAAGGATTCTACTTCATTGTCTGCTGCAGAATTAATGGACTTGAGCTAGAACTCCCAATTTTCTCCTCCTCCTTACACTCCACTATGCTGAGGGTGGACAATCATATTCTAGAGCTGATTTTAGATGCAGATGTCATTTTAAAAATGGCAACTTTCTATATAAACAGGCATGATTTTAGAAACATAAAAATGACAGTAAGGCCTGTTAATATCAATAGGGTAATACCACTTTTAAGGTCACTTATTCTTTAGCTCAAATACACAATCATGTTTTTTTGCCAAAAGTTGTGCATTGACAATTCTATCTCCAATCACTGATGTGGTGGCACTATCATGGAATTTTATAAAACAGTGATGATAAAGGAAGTTATGCTATGCTCAAGCATTAGTCAATGGCTACAAAGATCTCATAATTGCCTCAGTTAGTGACTTTTATGTGTGCTAATTTTACACTGACTTGAGTGACTTTCATAGTAGCAGGTGAACTGAAGTGCTAAACTATGAAAGTAACCCAACTGTCTTCCATGATGGAATGCCTTATGCTTAATATTTGTCTGTTACCACATACCTCTTAAATGCAGCAGCTGGGTATTTACTATCCCCCCCCCATGAGAGCTTGATACCAAAGCATTTATTTTAAAATACAAAAAGTTAGCATGTCACTCCCAAGAACCATTGATCTCTCTGGTATGAAGTATTTAATAATGAAACAGCACCATCTGGTTATAAAAATGCTAATACCAACATACTGCTGTTTAAATCTCACAGTACAGCAGAGAAAATGTTAATTTCGTGCAACCATGGATTATTAAGCTTCACTTATAGGATTTTTTTCCCCCATTTGAGTCAGTCTGAATCACTTAAGTGCTCTATTTATAAAACAGGGTGTCACCTTTTTTTGTTCTACATGAAACACATCCGATGAAAATAAAGATCATAAATGCATCAGCAGTATTAATTCAGTTGCAGCTTTCTTTTTTTGCAAGTTGATTTTTGTTAGGAGAGAACTTTCTGGTTCAAGTTAGTTGCTACAAAAATACTGCTTGTTACTAGTCATACCTCGGGTTAAATATGCTTCAGGTTGCGTTCCGCGGTGACCCAGAAGTAATGGAATGGGTTACTTCCGGGATTCGCCGCTCAAAATGACGTCACACGCATGCGCAGAAGTGGCGACCCGCACACACGTGGGTTGCGTTCTGCTCAGGATGCGAACGGACCTCCCGTTTGAATCCAGAGGTACCACTGTATGCAGATATGGAAGTTCCAAGACACCCAATATTCTACCCATCCAGCAATGACTAAGCTTTGTGCTCTCTACTTCGATAAAACAGAATGTAGGGTTGTACAGGGTTTGAGGTTATATTCTACATTTTAAGCAGCATCTACTTTCTTCAAGTGAGGAAGGAGGAAAGATCACAACACATAAAGAATAAACAGGTATGCTGCCTTGTAGCAAGGCATTTGGTCCATCTAGTTCATATTGTCCACCCTGCCAGGTAGCAGGCAGATTCCCTCCCCTACCGACAGATGCCAAGGATTGAACCTGGCATCTTCTGCATGCTAGCTTCCCCAACTGCTCAGAGTGGAACACCTTAGTAATTACCATTTCACACACTATACATATGCAAATGAGTTTGCACTGCAGCTGGTTCCAAAGGAGGTATACCTGTTTGGCACACTCTTTTTAAGATGTATGTTTTAAAGCCAGCTGTGAAGTTACCTTGGGAAGATACAGCCTAGTGAGTTAAGAAATCCTACTTTTTTCTCACTGCTAATGTACACCTCTTCCATGATAGTAGATTGTAATTGGGTAGGTTTGCAAATACAGTACCTGTTAACTGAGCTTCATATGAAGTTACAAAAATTGCTTTTATATACCCTCACAGCAGGAACATCAGTTTTCCGACACTTTTTTTTTGTTTTACTTTTTATTAAATACAGTTGTACAATAACAACTATTTATTCATTTTCCTCACTGCGCAGTCTGGCATTTGGATTGGTGACTTTGATAGCAAGCTGAGCTGCTCTTTCCACAATTACCTTCCGATTCTTGGATGAAACATTGTGAGCAATCTCTGCACAATAGGACCTGATAAAAGATAATGGCATTGTGTCATGAACAGTTCATTACCATGTTAAATCTAATTCTAGGAAAGGCTGAGTGAGAATCTAAAATGCTGGAGGTCTGTGAGGTAGTCAAGTATGTATTGAGCAAAGTAGGGGGGTAATTAAATATTAAGGAAAATTGCACAACAGTCCTAATGTGATTGTTCCACCTGCAAGGGGACATTATGTTCAAATATTATTGTACTATTAGGTCAAAAACAACATGCCTTTGTTAAAGTCTATGCACAGGAGAAATGGCCTTTGCATTCAAATGTCACTTTCCACAGGCAGGATGCTTTTGACATAGGGGTTGGAGGCATTTACATATGTGGAAGCAGTATGCTTCCAAAAGGACTGCCTAGTTTTTTCTGTTCTAAATGCAACTTGAAGACTCCAGAAAGAATAAGGGATTCATTTGCTACAGGCTTAAACACACAGGCTTAAACAAATTGGAAGACTGAAGGAAATAATGTGTAAGGAGCTTCCAGATCAGATCAGGTGCTGCTCAGGTTTCCATAGCATCCATGCAACGTCATCAAAATCCCAGCATACAATTTTAGATTTAATCTTATTTTGTCTTGCCACAAAATTCATTATGTGAAAACAACACATTATACAACTGCAGTCATCACTGCTGTGCAAGTTTCGAAGTACTTTTTTTTGGTGGCCAGTTTGTAGTGGGTGTGGTTTCTGTGGGTGGTCTTTATTGCTACACCCAAGTTCTTTTCAATGGTCCAAACAATGTGAGTGTGCCTATTTCCACTGCTTGCTGAAGGCACACTGAAATTCCAACCCAGGTCAGAGGAACTATGTTCTCAAGATTGCAGACCTTGGAGACTAACTGCAGTAGATGTACCTGGATTTTAACAGTTTTAATAGAGGATTTGCACAAGAACTATACAAAAAAATTAATAGCCTTAATAGAAATGGATGCTGTCCCTCTTCCCCAAGAGCACAAGCCTTGATTGGGCCCACAGGTACAGAAATACCCACTCGTATACTCTGACTGGGGAAAGATAGTCAAAGGCAGGGGAGTAATTTGAAGGGAAGGGGCCACAACACCAAAGACTACCCATTGGTGTGAATGGAAAACAACAATATAGTTATGCACATTTTGACTGGGTCCAGTAAGAAAACCTGCCCGAGCTGTGCCGTTCCCCATTTGTCTGAACTGAATAGATACTGGAGAATCAATAGGACATTATAACCTTCCTGAAAGAGCTCTGTGTGGCATTTTAGCCTACTAACACTGTGTTAAGAGTTTACAGAGAACCTGTCCCAGGCTGCCTAACAGGAATTTGAACCAGGATTTCCCTACATCAAATTTCAACAGTCTCTAAACCTCTACAGAATTATCTTTGAGGCAGATACCTAAACGGTACCAACAAATACTCTGCTGTACTTTGAACACTTTAAAGAATGCAATGACTTTCCCAAGTGCGAAGACAATCTTTCTCCCCTCAGCATTATGACATTAAAGAAATATTAATATTGTAATATACAAGGAGATTTTCTAGTGGTAAACCTTCCAGCAGTGACAGATGGAGTTCTAATCCTAGACAGGAAAAGTTTAAGATTCAAAAGGAAAAATGAAAGAAACGGATGGGGAAGAGATGGCTTGTAGCAGTATCCCATCAATGAAAAGAAAAACAGGTTTGTGAGAGATGAGCTAGATCCCACAACTCCCAAAATCTTTTTGCATTCAGTGACTACCACTCCAAGCCAGAAATCTTCAAACACAACATAGCATCCCTGAATCCCTTTTCCAACTCACTTGTTGCTCATCATCAGAACCTCCAGCTCTTTGACGTTGTGGACAAGGAACTTTCTGAATCCTGAAGGCAACATGTGCTTTGTCTTCTTACTGCTACCATACCCAATGTTGGGCATCAAGATTTGGCCCTTGAACCTTCTGCGGACTCTGTTGTCAATACCTCTGGGCTTCCGCCAGTTACGCTATAGAAATCCAGGGAGAAAGAATATAAAAACCTCAACATCTGCACCATCTTTTCAGAGATCTAATATATTACCATGTCAGTGCTGCAAAACCAAAACACAAGCTGGCACTCTTGAGTATTTTAATATCTGGTGATTTATCAAAAGGACACCTTACCTTAATTTTGACATAGCGATCAGATTGATGGCGGATGAACTTCTTGGTCCTCTTCTTGACGATCTTAGGCTTGATGAGGGGTCTGAGGGCCGGCATTGTGTCTAACAAAAACAGATTACACTTAAGGAATCAACACACTATAGGAAGTAATTACCCTAAAAAACAAAACAAAAACCTCCCTGTAGCAGCGCATCTTTTCTCCCTACCGTGTCCAAAGCTGAAGAGTATGAAAAGCTCTCCAGATGCAGTCCTGGGAGATAATCAAATTAAGAGCTGAACCTCTGAATTATTTTCTCCCACATCTATTTAGTGCAGAGAAACCTTTAAAAAATGCCAGTAATGTCCTAGGCCTAAAATACTTATTATTAATGGGCTTTGTGTAACATATGCTGTAAGTAAACCCACTACTAGTAAAATGATGTGCAAGATTTCACAGAAATTATCCTCTTGCTATTATCTTTCCATGGCCAAGCTCCCCAACTGCCTACAATTGTACAGTCGTACCTCAGGTTACAAACACTTCAGGTTGCGTGTTTTCGGGTTGCACACCGCGCCAAACCTGGAAGTACCGAATGAGTTACTTCTGGGTTTCGGCACTTGTGCATGTGCAGAAGCGCAAAATCACACTTTGCGCATGTACAGAAGCGTCGAATTGCAACCTGCGCGTGCGCAGACGCTGCGGGTTGTGAACGTGCCCTCCACATGAATCATGTTTGCAACCTGAGCATCCACTGTATCCTAGTAGAATCCTCACACCTTCCACCAAATATATGGTTGTGGGAGGGACAGTAACTTAAATCCCACTTCACACGCTGATTGAAGGTGGATGGTACACAAGACAAATGTTTGCACCTATGAAATATTTGTGGGTTGCATCCAACCAAATTGTACTCAGCAGGGCCCCCGAAATGAATGAACCCAAGTTACTCGTGCCTATTAACAAACATACACCTTGATCTGCTACACCTTTATGAATTTTCCCGATAAAACTGACTTCCGAATAAGTACCACTGCTAAAGATTATGCCAAAGCAGCTGCATTTTGCATGTGCGCGCGCACTCACAAAAATCCAGCCGAGGTAAATCAGGACCTTGTGCACACTTAAGCTTCAGGAGAAGGCGATGGGGTTTACTTCGGGCTAAATGAACATTTTGACTGTGCTAAGCGCTGTGTTGCAAAGGTTGATTTAGAAAGCTGAATTAACCGGGGCGAAAAACCTCAGTGAGCAGCTTCTTTATTTGAAGCCAAGCCTTCCACCTTCGATAAAGATTTACTGGTCGCAAAATCTCAAACCCCGTTAGGAGTTCTGTCCAGTTTCTCCTCCACGGACCTATGGTGCTGCTCTGGCGAGCGAGGGCTAAGCCTTCAGGCCCTTGTGCTTGTCTGCTTTGCCCTCGCCTCCCGCCCTTCCCATGCCAGGTTAGCTTCAGCAAAGGGAAACCGAGCTTCGCCCCAAGAGCGCCCCCAAACTCCCCGCCTCCCCCAGCGCGCCTGGAAATAGCGACCGGCCCCGACAGAGGAGGCCTCCAAGCTGCCCCTGGAAGCGGCAAAGCACTCCCAGGAGCCTCTCCCGGCAAGGATGACAACGGATCTCCCGGACTTACCTGCTGGAGAATGGCGGCACCCGCGCAGGGAGCGAGCACGGAGAGAAAGAGCGAAGGCGGAAGCCGCAAGGGTTGATGGGACACTGCTGTAGGGTCCTGGCAGGTCGGGTGAGAGCCACACCGAGGGCACGGAAGGACATAAAGGCGGAAACACTCACGCCTCCGGTCCTCCTAAACAGGACTCTAACGTGTATTTTATCATCGAAAAACGTCCTGGCTGAATATTTCAGACTTTAATTGTTATATTAGCTTTTGTGAGGTTAACTAGGGATATAAAGGACCTGGGAACGTCACTTCCGGCAAGCTTTGGCATAGGGGCAGGAGCTCAGAGATAAGAAAGTAGTAGAGAAACATGGGCGGGTAAATTTCGGGTTCGCATGAAAGCTTTTTTTAAATGCTTCCCGCCTCAACAAAAGGGTGCACATAGACAGCAACGAAGAGATTGAAGATTTTGGCACGGATTGGACTGCTTCATGTTGAGCCATGAATAAAAAGTAGAAGCAGAAGTTATGGCGTGGAGGTGGTGCGGCTTAGCGAATCGGAAGTGAAATCCCATGTATCACTCTCCTCATAAAGTCTAGGAGCTGAGTGGTGGGGAGCTTGGAGGCGCTTGAGCGGGTGCTGCTGCCACAGGGACACCTGGTGGTCATACATGGGTAGCGCAGGTACAATCTCCATGCCGAGGCTGCTGCGGTTGGTTCTGGCCGCCTCGTGGAGTTGCTCGCAAGTTTCGCCCGCTCTCGCGTTAAAAAATAACCCCGTTTCTTCTACGGCAGTTTTCTGCTAAATAAAACGCTCGTCTTCCAAAGGGACCACTTTTATAAGTTTAAAAACAGACTATTACACAGACCATTGTACATCTGCAGTGTGCAATCCTGGATAAGTCTCCTCAGAAGCAAATCCCATCAAGGTCAATGGGATTTGCTGTCAGGTTCATACAGGGAACAGGTTCTTAGTTATGATCATCATCTCTTAAAGACATGCTTGTTGATGATTCAGAATTTCCTGCTTATCCCTGTGTCTGGGTTTCATATTAAAAGAGATGTGCTTAAAACTTTGCAGCACGGGGGTTTGGCAAGGCAGGTTCTCATGAAGTTCACATAGATAGTCTACATGAAATTACCGTAATTGGCATTCATTAGTTCCCACAGTACTATGTGGAGGGCAAGCAAATTGCCTTGAAAACCCTCTAGGGAAATGGTGCAGTTTTAGATAATAGATGCAAAATGTGCCTTTGAAAATATAAGGAGCTTCGTGGATGCTGGAATTTCCCACCCCAAATACATACCAAAGCATTTTTTATGCATAGCCACTGGCAACCTTATTTGGAATTTTATTTGCAAATAATTAATCCAACCTTCAGTATTAGAAGTCATCAAGTATATATTTTTCAAACTGATATTTCACATACCCTTGCATTCTACACACCTTGAAGCACTCTGAAGGTGCTGGGATATTGGCAGTTGTTTACTGTATTTTTTGGTGTATAACACACACACACCCCACCCCATGTATAACATGACCCCTATTTTTTGGGACTCCAAATAAAGAAATCCCCCATATGCACTATCCGTGTATAAGACAATCCCCCAATTTTAAAGTTGAAAAAATAGGGAAAAATATAGTCTTATACACTGAAAAATATGGTAATTGCTTATTGTACGATGTAGCAGTAAAGAGCAACCACTTCTTACAGCCCTTCTAGACGATCAGGGTTTGAATACAATTTATTAACTCAGTAAATAGACCAATTGTTTTAAGGGGTGCCAAGCATTTTATTGGGGGATACTGTATTTCGCTAACACTGCAGTAAAAATTTGCGGGGGGGGGGGGGAATGCATTTCTTTATGCAGGACGAGTTGCCATTGCTACTGGAACATCCAGAAAATGAATACCTATTGGACAGTGTCTGGCACCGCGATTAGCATTTGACTGTGTACACACTATGGCTTTGAACCACATTCGAGGCGTTTTCTTTCCCTCAAAGAATTATTGGGACTGAAGTGTGTTAAAGGTTTCTGGGAACTGTAACTCTGTGTGCCCAGAATTGCTTGAGAGGGGAAAATGTGAATCAAATTTGCTTTAAAGGCATGCAGACTGTGAATAATTACAAACAGAGTTCCTGATGCTGAACGGGCAACAAACTGGTAAAGGAGATTCAGTAGAAGTAAGTAGAAAGAGGTGCACAACAGTGCACCCCCCAACTTCATAATGTGAATAGCATGAACTAGCAAATGTGTGGGATTATGGTTGCTGCAGTCCTCCCTGGGTCCTGCTGCTGCCAAGGTTTTGGCTTAGTGTTACATCTATACCTGGGCTGTTTTGTCTTGCTTGACCTGTAGTTAAGCTTTGTTCATGGCTTATTGTTTGTGTTATTTTCCGGGGGAGATTGCGGCTTGGCTCTGGGTGGCATGGCAGCAGAAGCTAAGCAGCTGTGAGTACTGCTGTCAGTCTCCACACGCCTTGTACATGCATAGCCATTGTTTGGCTGAGTGTCATGACCATAGCCAATATATGCTTATAGGATCTAAACTGACCATTAGAAACTAGGAAAGAGATCTTGTCGCTATGGTGGATAGTTAAGTGAAAGATCAACAGAGTGTGGCTGCTGTTTGGAAGAAAGACAAATTCAGTACTAGAGATTATTAGGAAAGAGACTGAAAAAAACCTGCGGGGATTATAATACCTTTATATAGATCTATAATGTCATTGGATTTTGAATACTACATACTCTTCTGATTGCCCATCTCAAAGAAGGAATATATTGATTGCCGATCTTAAAAAGGAATAGATATATTGCATTACATTTTCCCCCCATTCCCCTCTTCAAGGACTCCCAAAGTAGCTTACAAAATAATGATAAATAATAATGATGATGATGAAAGCATAACAATACAACCAGGAAACAAAGACCAACAAACTTTTAAAGAAAAGAGTGAAACCAATACAAGCAGACTTAAAACTCCACACAAAGGCCTGGGAAAATAAATGTGGGTTATCTGGCACAAAAAAGATAAGACAATGTTAGAAAAACACCAGGGATAGAATTTTAAAGATAGGAAGCCACCACACAGAAGGAAGGCAGATCTTAAGCTGATTGCTCATTCATGGGGTGATCCTTAAGGAAGAAGTGCGAAGAAGGAACATGACAATCGCTGGTGAACCTCTGGATGATTTGTAAATGTTTCTGGCTCCCAACTCTTTTAACTATAGCAACAACTAAGACCTCCCCCCACCCCAAACTATGTGCTAAAATAAATATTATGGAAGAATCAGGTGTTTTTGTATTAAATAATTGTGAGCTTAGCTTGGGGGCAAATTCCTGGGCTGAGCATGTGCTCAGGGGGCATTCTACTAAGTTTTACTCAGAGTAAACCGGTTGAAATGAATGGAAGTAACTCAGTCATGCTCGTTAATTTCAATGTCTCCCCTGCCCTCCCCCCCAGGTACTATTTAACCCTCTAGTTTGTGAAATATGAAGACCTGTCTTATACTGAGCCAGACCATTGGTCCATTTAGCTGTTGCCTACATGGATGCTAGTGCCTCTCCAGGGTTAAAGGCACAAGTTTTTCTTGGTCCTTTCTGGAGACGGCATGGGTGGCACCTGGCACTTTCGGCATGCAGAGCATGTGCTCTACCATGGAGCTACAGCTCTTCCCCAAAACAGATCCTGCATGTCTGACCACCCAAGTTTAAGGCCCTTGGATTCTGAGCCATTTAGGACGTTACAGTTAATACCAGCACACTGCATCATGCTTGGAAGCAAGGCAAGAGCCACTCTAGGACTCCAAAGTGCGGGAAGAGGTCTAGAAAGAGGAATTCAACGACCAATTAGTCAGATCACCTTCCCTATGAGAAAAGGCTAAAATCTTTGGAGCTTTAAAATTTGCCAGGGTGCTGGGAGGTGACCAAAGGAAGACCTTGACTGTGATGTATAAAATTATGCTGGCTGGAGCTGATGGACTTGGGAGCCAAACTACACCTGGAAGGCCCCAGGGTGCCTATCCCTATGCTAGAACCTGCCTTCTGTACCTGTAGTCTCTCCATACGTTTAAGAACCCTTATTCTCCATAGATACATAAACACTCCTGGTGTTTCCCAAACTTGGTCTCCAGCTGTTTTTAACTACAATTCCCACCATCCCTAGCTAGCAGGACCCATGGTCAGGAATGATGGGACTTAATAGTCCAAAAACAGGTGGAGACCCAAGTTTGGGAAATACTGAGACAATACAAGGGTGACAAAATCAGCAATGGGGCCTGGGGGACCTAGCAAGCATGCCCCCTAAACCCATGCATTTACTTTTCGGAATGCCTAAAGTCAGAAAATGCAGAAAATATCTGAAGGCAGCCCTGTTTAGCGAAGTTTTTAATGTTTGATGTTTTATCACATCATCATCATCATCATTATTATTATTATTATTATTATTATTATTATTATTATTATTATTTATTATGTTGGGAGCCGCCCAGAGTAGCTGGGGAAATCCAGCCAGACGGGCAGGGTATAATATTATTATTATTATTATTATTATTATTATTATTATTATTATTATTATTATGTTTACTGATAGCCTTGAAAAACCCCTTTAACCAAACAAGACTGTTGCCATCCATCTTTCTCTGCAATCTTCTTACCATGTCCTTGTTTGGCTTAGGATATTGGCTTTTCACAGCAGATCCGCCAGAGTAGTCATGTGCTCATGAAATGTCAGGAACATTTTGAAACACTGTCAAATATAATAATTATGCTTTTGGGATTCTGGATCCCCGTACGACACGTATCCCTGGTCATTGACTGGCCAGCTGCGGTCCGGATTGTATCTAGCAGGATAGGCTGGGCACGTGCGAGGGACATGGCTGAATATAGCATTCCCGTTGTCACGGGCTTCCAGGGGTAGAAAGAGACGCAGTTGGCTAAGAAGATGTCCTGGCCAGAAATTATTTGGGTCAGTCTTGGGATTCAGGTGGGCAAACATCTTCCTTAGCTCACTGAAAACAAAATCCAAGGAAATAAATACTGTTAGCGTGAAACACAAACCAACACACAACCACAATATGCAGGCTTCGTGACATGGAGACTTCATGAAAACATGGTTCGTCGTTCTTGCAAGCACAAGATGAAAATACCCAGGTCTACACAAAATGGAAAGGAGGCCTAGCTTTGGAGTAGGGTAGCGTTATAAACTCAGATATATAAGCTAGGCGCTGAATGACTCCTTCCACCAAGGTTACGGTCACCAAAATTGAATGTCTAGTTGCCATTTTGGGGCAAGATGGCTCTAAAGTCTTATTTCTCAAATGGTGGACTGGCTGCGATTGATTCTCATTTAAACATCTGGCTCATTCAGATGACAACCTTGAGCTAGGTTAAGAGCTTTGAGAACTTAAGGAAGAAAAGTCACTTGATCCAGGGACAGTTTGCATATATATACATATGCGTGCACATGTGTGTGTGTGTGCGCGCGCACACACACACACGCCCTTTCCAACCTCTTTTTCTTAATGGTCACTGCTCCTGCTCTGGCTGCACAGAAAAAGCACTTTGGTTCCTGAAATTCATTATGATTGTGCAGATCAAATATGACTGTTAGAATTCTACAGGACGTAGTTTTAGTGTGTGAAAACAATCTAGATCCAAGGATCCCCAGATGATGGAGATGTCAGGCACCATCGTGACACATCTGCACTAGACATTTAAAGCACTATGACACCACTTTAAGAGTCATGCTTCCCCCTACAGAATCCTGGGGACTGCGGTTTGTGAAGGGTGCTGAGTTGTTAGGATACCCCATTCCTCTCACACAGCTACAATTCTCAGAGTGGTTGAACCATCAACTCCAATCTGCAGGTGACTCTGGAAACTGTTGTTCTGTGAAGGGAACAACTCTTAGCACCCTTAGCGACCACAGTTCTCAGGAGTCTTTGACTGTTTAGACCACATTACTTTAAAAGCATGGTGTGGACACAGCCTTAAATAAAGATGGGATGGGGAGTTTGAGGGAAATGCACACAAGCAGGGAGAGAATAAAAGAATGAAGCAGACTTAAAGAATATTATCGTTAAACCTGGGAATGGGAAGACACCAAAGCAAAGTGGGAAAAAGGCGAGGGGAGGGAAGGAAGAGGCCAACCAAACCTTTAAATCAAAAGCCTGCCTGAGGAAATTCCTTCAGGTACGAGACTATAAATTGTTTTTAAAACTCTTCTAAAAGAAAAGAAACATTGTGTGCCATACCTTTCCACGTATTGTTCCACAAGTATGCCCATTGATTCAGCTAAGGCGAAGTTATAAGCAGTGAAAAAATTATCTGGAGGAAGCACTCTTTTTGAGTGAGGCCTGCAAAAAGAAATGCAGCGTGAGCTTAGAGGTGGTCAAGCTGGAAAGGAGAAATCTGACAGGATAGAGGAGCCCCAGACCCAACACCTATTTCTACCCAAACAATATATCTGAAATATTTCAGCCTGATTTCAGATCTAATACCCGGAAGCAAGCGTAGCCTAACTTCTATGTAACACACGTGGAAATATTACGCACTCATTCACACCAACTGAAGCAGGCTCACTGAATGCAGTGGCTGAGTTCAAAGAGAAGGCAGTAGCAACCGGTTCTGCCAGCACTGATCACCTGACAAGCCCCTGACTTATTCTGCACACTCGCCCCGCGAACACTCTTGCCCGTGTTTGCACTGGTGGTGGGAAGAAGCACCTCGGCCTCCAGAATAGAGGGAGCAGCCAGCAGGCTGGATTTGGTTGATGCAAAACAGGAGTGGGGAGCTTTCTTTCAGCCCAAGGACTGGAAGGCAAACTGGGCCTCCTTCCATCAAGCACCTGACGCCATCACCTGAGGCCACTTGCCTGTGCCGACCAGCAAAGCCCCTCTTGGTCAGTTTGCAGGTGTGTTTTGGATTCAAACCATGCCTGCACGTGGATATATTTCCTCTGCAGACAGGCAAAGCTGCTCAGCGGAGGAAAAAACATCAGTTTGCGAAGCAGTGGAACCACAAACCGAACCTGCGAACAGGCAACTGCAGAGGGGCCTGCTGTCCGTGTGCCCCGCTCACCAAGGAATGTCCAGCCTGTGGGTCTGCTTAGGCACAGCGGGAGACCTCATTTGGCTCACAAGACTATTTTCCAAACTATGCCTGCTTGTCCCACATCAAATGTCCTACGTGACATCAGGTGCGAGGGCAGGTAAGGGGGCAGCCGCAGAGCAGCAACCGGATACTTACAGTGCTCTGTGTCCTCAGCAGCACAAGAATGCCTTCCATCAGCTTCGGCTGGTGGCCCAGCTGCGCTCTTATTTAGACAGGGACAGCCTATCTACTGTTGTCTGTGCTCTGGTAGCTTCTAGGTTAGATTACTGCAGCGTGTTACACGTAGGGCTGCCTCCAAAGACGGTTAGGAAACTTCAGCTAGTGCAGATTTCAGCAGCCAGGTTGCTCACCAGGGCAAGATGGTTTGAAAATATTACACCGATACTGGCCAGACTGCCAATTAGTTTCTGGGCCCCATTAAAGTGCAGGTTTTGATCTATAAAGCCCTAAATGGCTCAGGACCACAATACCTCAGGGACTGCCTCTCCCCATATAAACCGACCTGGACTCTGCGATCATCACCTGAGGCCCTTCTTCATGGGCTTCCTCTGTGTGAGGTCTGGAGGGAGGCAACACGAGAACAGGCCTTCTTTGCAGTGGCTCCCCATTTGTGGAATGCTCTCCCTAGGGAGATTTGTCAGGTGCCTTGTTCATACACCTTTAGGTGCCAGGCAAAAACGTTCCTCTTTAATCAGGCCTTCGGCTGATGGACATCTAATTGTTGGTTTCTGCTTTCTTCTCTGTGCAGCGAAGTGCTTGTCACGAGACAGGTTGTTTACATTCCACAGAGTCTGTACTGTTGGAGGTTTTCCCACGGGAACGGGAGACTGGATATGACGTACACTGGTTTCCTGTTTTTCACTGTTCTTTGCAGTTTCAGTTTGTGATTCTCTCCGTGCCTTAGAGGAGAGATGACGCTTTCTCTGCTCCGGCAGAGGGAAAATGTTTTTCTGTAACTTACCAGTTTTGAACTGTAAATAAAGTAGTATAGAGCATGTTGGCTCATACTTTTCATCATTCCGCTGTGCACTGGACACTGCTTATCAACAACATTTGGTTTCGGGCCCAGAAAAATGCAGTGTTTTGAGATTGGTCTTCGGAAGTCGGGCTCCTGGCAAAGGAATAAAGGAGCAAAGAGGATCGGAACAGCGGCAGAGGCACGGATCGCAAGGTATCTGCTCTGCGCGTCAAAATGATTGATGAAGGTATGTGCTACTGCTCCGGGCAGCCTGCCAGCTTCTAATTAATGGCTTTATGGCTGGACTTTGAACTTTTATAGCCGGTTTTGCCGCGGCACAGGCAAATGGCTCAAAGGGACGCTATGCTGGGGGAAAACGAAAGTAAAGTGCTGTTGTTTCAAAGCAGCTGCAAATGTGACGCAGCAAAAATTAAAGGGCAACATTGAGAAAGCACTTGGGGACTATCACTTTTGAGCTTGCTTTTGGAATGCAGTTTGAAACAGCTGCAGATAAGCAACGCAGCATACAGAAAGGCGCAGGCTCAAAGGCAGAGGCTGTTTTGAAATTGCCTTTGGATTGAAGCAGCTGTACACAGAAGCAGCATGTATACAGCAGCTTGATTTAAAGCAGCATAGATGATGCAGGAGGCAAATGCCAGAGTCATGATGGCTAGCTGCAGAAGGCTGGATGAGGCAAGTGGGGAATTTCATACCACTGATCAGCCAAATGCTCAACTCACAGTAGCCTGTAATACTGCCATGATTCAGAATGGAGCGGATCGGCGGGGTGATAGCTGCATGGGAAATGGGGAGACTTCACAGACGTCATCCCATAGTGCAGTGGAACCACCAGATGGCGCCAAAGCTTTGAAGGCAGTGAAATGCTACTCGTGTGGACGTCTAGGCCAGTGTTTCCCAAACGTTTTTGGGCAACGGCACACCTGTTTACTGAAAAAAAATCTCGCGGCACACCACCATTAAAGCCCCGCCCCGTGACGTCAGCGCGCAGCGTCACGCCGGGAGGGACGCACAAAAGTGAAAGTTTTTTCCCTCCCCCTTGCTGGGGAACCTCCAAGCTTTGGGGGTGGGAGGAGGCAGCAGAGCGAGGGACTGAGGGACGGCGGCAACTGAGGCGGCGGCGGCTGAGGCAGAGCTGGGAAGGGGGTTTCCAGGGGACACGGCAGCTCCTCGAAAGGCTTCTCTCAGCTGCGCTCAATCCGCCTCGGAGACGATTTCCCCTCCGGTCCCATGCGTTCGTTTGGGGCATCGCTCCGGCTGCTCCCTCTCCCGCCGCGCAGGAGCGATGCCTCTCTCTGGCTCTCCCTCCGCGCAGGCTGAGGGAGGGAGGGAGGGGCGCGTGTGACCCGTCTCTGCTGGGAGACCAAACCCAGCGAGGCAGAGTCGCGCGGAGGCGCCCAGGCAGCGCTGCCGGCTGCGAGGAGGAGCGCCAGGCAGCAGCAGGAGGCGCGGCCTCTACTCGCCGCCGCCGCCCCGCCTCTCGCCGCCCGACTCGCCCGCCTCCCTCCAGGCATCTCGCGGCACACGAGGCAACGTCTCACGGCACACTCGTGTGCCGCGGAACACCGGTTGGGAAACACTGGTCTAGGCCATATGAAGAGGGAATGCAAATATCCCAGGGCCAAGACAGAGCAGCGCAGCGGAAGCTCATCGCGTGGAAAAGGCCAGAGCAAAGGCAAAGGTCCGGTGTCCAGGACAACGCAGCACATGGCAATGGTCTCACGCTACGCTCCAAAGGTTACAAAGGTTGCAGAGGTTGCAGAGGTCCAGAAGACGTCTAGATCTTTCTTCGTTGTTGATTCAGCTGCAACGCATCACATGTGCAACGATAAGCGACTGTTCGTGTCTTTTACACCGCAGGAAGGTGCAATTCACCAGGCGGATGACCACACAATCCCCAGTAAAGGCTACGGAACTGTTGTTCTTCACAGTTTGGACTTATCGATACAGGACGTGCTTTATGTGCCAGACGCGAAACATAATCTGCTTAGCGTTGGACAGCTGATGGAGCGGAAAATAGACGTTTCCTTTAAGAACAATAGATGCATCATCACCAAGAAAAATGATTATCAATTGTATGCTGAATTTGTTGATCGTTTGTTTCTTTTGTATTATGATGATGTTGTGCAGGATGACACTTGTTGCATTGCAGGTTCTAACAAAAGTTTGCATGCAGAATGTATTCACGATTTTCACAGGAAATTTGGACATTTGCATTTTGAGGCAGTATCTAAAATGCCTGCCTTGGTTGAAGGTATGACTATTAAACCCTGCAGGTACCACATGAAGTGCAAGGCATGCGCAGCAAACAAGGTAAAAATGGCTGCGAAAGGTAAGGTGTCTAGTAGGCAAGCTACAGAACCATACCAGGTTGTTCATGCTGATTTGGTTGGACCACTAGCGCCCTCTTTGGGTGGAAATAGGTACTTCATGGTTCTTCTTGATGCATTTTCCAGGTATATTTATGTGTACAATCTCAAGCAGAAATCAGAGGCTTTTCCTAGGTTCAAGGAATTCTGTGCTTGGTTGGGTAATGTGCGTGGTAAGAAGATAAGGATTCTTTTCTCTGACCGGGGGGGAGAATTCACTTCTCAGCAGTTTGAAGCTTTTCTGGCTGAGAAAGGAATTCAACACGATTTGTCTAGTCCTCGCTCGCCATGGCAGAATGGACTTGCGGAACGAGCAAATCAGACATTGCTTCAAGGGTTAAAAACCTTGCTGCATGATGCAAATCTTCCAGAGAGTTATTGGGCCGAAGCTCTCTCATGTTTCACTTACAGTTATAATCGCAGGTTATCTTCAGCGATTGGTTGTACCCCCTATGAGAAGATGTTTGGCAAGAAGCCATACATCAAACACATGAAAATTTTTGGTTCTGACATGTGGGTTCACTCACCACAAAACTCCAAATTAGACAAGCGTGGATTGCATGGTATCTTTCTAGGTTATCAGAAAGGGTCTTACAGAATAATGATGACTGACTCTAAGGAAATTAAGCTCACAAGAAGTGTTGAGTACAATGCCAAGTGGGGGGAGAATGTGGGAATTTTCCAATGTTATCCTGATGACAGTGATGAGACTGAGGATAGTCAAAAGCAACCACAACAACCCACACCCACTGATGAAGGTTCTGATTCTGAGTCTGAAACTGAATCAGATGATTCAGAGGATTTCAAGAGTGCGAAAGCCTCTATGCGACCCTCTGAAAGCTCTGATCAGGAATTGGAGGAACCATTGTTCACAATAGGTCACTTTTCTCCTAAGAAGGAAGAGGAGAGTGTTGAAGACCTAAGGCTAATTCGTAGGTCACAGAGAGCCACAAAAGGCAGACCTCCAAAGAGATTTGCTGATGAGTTTGCTAAGATAGCAGTAACAGCTGTTAAAAGCTCCAAGAAGGTTTTTGAACCTTCAAGTTTCCAAGAAATCCAGGATTTGGATTCAAAGGAAGCTGAGCCATGGTTAAATGCCATGAAGGCTGAGCTTGATTCCTTGGAAAGGAACAAAACATGGGAGCTTGTTCCAGTAGTTCCAGGAATGAAACTGCTTGGAAGCAAATGGGTCTTCAAAGCCAAGACTGATCAAAATGGCAAGATGGTCAGACACAAAGCCAGATTGGTAGCCAGAGGATTTGCTCAGGTACCAGGTGAAGACTATCACGAGACCTACTCACCCACAGTGAGGTATGAGAGCATTAGGCTTATGCTCAAGCTAGCTGCAGAGGAGAATCTACACATTAGTCACCATGATGTCAATACAGCTTTTCTGTACGGATCTCTAAATGAATCACTTTATATGCTTCCACCTGATGGCGTACAGGTAAAACAGGGATTTGTTTGTGCTCTGAAAAAATCCCTTTATGGTCTCAAACAAAGTGCACGGTGTTGGCACACAAAACTCACTGAAGTATTGTTTTCTCTAGGTTTTAAGCAAGGGAAAGCTGATCCATGTGTATTTGTCAAAGAGGAGGGGCAAGAGAAACTGTATTGTTTGTTTTATGTTGATGATCTTTTATTCTTTTGGAAAGATGTCACAATGTACAATAACGCCCTAGCTCAACTGAAAGAGCACTTTGACATGAAAGATCTTGGTGAGGTAAACAACTACCTATCTCTGGAAATAGAGAGAGATCAAGATGGTAACATTCTAGTACACCAGTCACGGAAAATTGCTGATGTGTTAAGCAAACTAAACCTGATGGACGCTAACCCTGTGGACACACCGATGATAACAGGTTATCAGGTAGATGACACTGAAGAAGCATTTTCTGACACTACACTGTACAGAAGTGTGCTAGGCAAGCTAAACTTCATTGCCAGATGTTCAAGACCTGACATTGCTGTAAGCTGTAATTTGCTAAGCAGACAAGTCAACAATCCTACTGTTAAGGATTGGAAAGCTCTGAAACGCATAGCGCGGTATTTGAAAGGCACTATGCATTACAGACTGAGATTTAACAATCAGAAGTCTGGTGGTCTTGAGATATTTGCAGATGCAAGTTTTGGAAGTGACACTACAGACAGGAAAAGTACGTCTGGAGTTTGCTATAAGTACAATCAGGGTCTATTTGATTGGTCATGCAAGAAGCAAACAACAGTTAGCTTAAGTACTTGTGAAGCTGAACTGAATGCACTGTCTTATTCACTTAAAGATTGTGAATGGTTGTTACAATTGTGCAAAGACATGAAAATTCCTGTCAAATGTCCAATCCAGGTTTACCAGGACAACAAAGCATGTTTGGCATTGCTAAATTCTGAAGGTTGTAAGCAAAGCACGAAGCACTTGCAATTGAAGGTGCAACATGCTAGGGAACGTATTCAGAAGGGACTCGTAACGGTGTCCTATATGCCAGGTAATGAAATTCCTGCTGATGTATTGTCCAAGATTGTATCAAGGGATCAACACTGTACCTATGTGCAGAAGTTGGGTTTGTACTGATATTGTACGAACACGCTGCCCAGAGATGTTCACAGAAAGGGGGAGGATGTTGGTTTCTGCTTTCTTCTCTGTGCAGCGAAGTGCTTGTCACGAGACAGGTTGTTTACATTCCACAGAGTCTGTACTGTTGGAGGTTTTCCCACGGGAACGGGAGACTGGATATGACGTACACTGGTTTCCTGTTTTTCACTGTTCTTTGCAGTTTCAGTTTGTGATTCTCTCCGTGCCTTAGAGGAGAGATGACGCTTTCTCTGCTCCGGCAGAGGGAAAATGTTTTTCTGTAACTTACCAGTTTTGAACTGTAAATAAAGTAGTATAGAGCATGTTGGCTCATACTTTTCATCATTCCGCTGTGCACTGGACACTGCTTATCAACAACACTAATACCCTTCCAAATGTGTTGTGCAAGTGGGATTATTGGGTTGTGTTTGTTTTTATTAATATATTGTGTTTTTTACATTGTAATTTTATGTTGTGAACCACCTTGAGATGTGTGATAATAAGGTGGTATGCAAATTTAATAAACAAAAAAGAGGCAGCCTGTATGGGAGAGGTTTTTTAAAAATAATAATAATAATTATATACTGGTCTCAGAATAAAATCAAAATATGAAACCACAAAATAAAAACCCAATGACCCCACCTCTACTTTAATGTGAGGTAAACATTTGTCCCCTGTGGTTTAGAGATAGAGGCCCCAGAAGTGGCTTTTCGCCATCACTAAGACAAGACACCAATCAGCTTTTGCAGAGTGACCAGGTCAACTTCAATAGGAATGGTCAGTGAAAGAATAAGGCTGCAATCCTCACCACACTTACCTGGGGGTATACCACCTTGCTTCTGAGTAGACGTGGGTAGGATTGCAGCCTGAGTGGGCCAAACTCAATGGCACAGCTCTATATCACAAGCACCGATAAAAATCTAGGATAACACCCAGCAGACTGAACACATACTTCATTAGTTTCCAAAACTCTCTGTATGACTTCCAGCGAGTGTTAAGGGTCTTGTCTGTTTTTTGGACCTCTGGTTTCTTAACCTCTGCCTTCTTCTTTCTAGGGGAGAAGGAAAAACAATTTGTTTAGAGACACCAAGAGGGGAATAGAGGGAGAAGACAAGAAAACACTCAGAACGGCGTTTGTCCGCAAGCCTCCTAATATTTTTGCAGCAGCAAAAACGCTGTTGTTCAAATGTTGCTGAGGAAATGATTTTAAGCCAGTGACCCAGTATGGGAGCCCATAAGCAGCCCATAATGGCTGTGCTCTGAAGGAGGGGCATGGATGTGGCACAGAAATCCTAAGACCTTCCAGTCCAGTGTTCTGGACTTTGCATCCTATAGTGCCTTTGCTTTTGCCAGGTTGAGGCACTCACTTTAAGCCTCAGTGCTGTTCAAGCCTCAGGAACATTTCCCACAGTTCTTGTGGCCGCATTAAGGTATGGTACTTCAGTCAAAACCAGGCACCCTAACCTTATGCAGCTAACAGCCTATATTCCATGTGAAAGTTGCCCAGAACACCCGTGGACAATTAAGCCAGGGAGCTGTGGACTGAAAGTGCCCAATCAATTCAAAATGCCCAGTTGACTGGCTTTGGTTGTAGCAAGGAAATTCCAGCATGAGAATTTGCAAAGACTTCTCTGCTGCTTGTACAGGAACTGTAATAGGATATTATCTTCAAACCAAACCAAACCAAACCTATTTGTATATCGTCTTGATTTTTTTAAAAACCCCAAAACCAAACAAACCCTTTTTTGTCTCCCGAAGTGCTTATGGGTTGTGCTGATGGCAATCTTGGTTGGTATCCAGATTGGTCATAATAACCTCCAGGTTGTCTCATCTTGCGGAAATGGTTCCCCTCTCTTACAATTCTGTCCGGTGGGTAGAGCAAAGCTGATGGTAGAGAAAACGAAAATTTTAGAAGAAAGAACAAACTGTGGCATTACAGTCAACCCACATACAGCAAAATTTCTACCTTAGCTATACAGTGGTGCCTCGCAAGACGAAATTAATTCGTTCCGCAAGTTTTTTCTTCTTGCGAGTTTTTCGTCTTGCGAAGCACGGTTTCCCATAGGAATGCATTAAAAATCAATTAATGCGCTCCTATGGAGACCGCTTGCCAGGCTGGCGGTGCGGAGAAGGGCTTTTCTCCCCACCTCAAGCCTTCAGCACAGGTACGGGAACAGAGGGGAAGGCGCACAGCGCTTCTCCTCTGTTCCCGGGGCTTGCGGTGGGAGGAGGGTTCTTCCTCCCCACCGCCAACATTCAGAACAGCATTCTGAATGTTGGCGGTGGGAAGGAAAACCCTCCTCCCACCGCAAGTCTTCAGGACAGCCATCCGAAGGCTGGAGCGGGGAGAAGGTCTCTCCGCCCCACCACCAGCCTTTGGAGCAGCTTTTCGAAGGCTGGCGGGGGGAGGAGGTCTCTCCGCCCCACCGCCAGCCTTCGGAGGAGGTCCGAGGACAGTAGGGAAGACGCGCTGCACTTCCCCGCTGTCCCGGAGATTTCCCTATGGGCTTTCGTCTTGCGAAGGAAGCCCATAGGGAAATTTGTTTTGCGAAGCGCCTCCAAAACGGAAAACCCTTTCGTCTAGCGGGTTTTCCGTCTTGCGAGGCGTTCGTCTTGCGGGGCACCACTGTACAGTGGTACCTCGGGTTAAGTACTTAATTCGTTCCAGAGGTCCGTACTTAACCTGAAACTGTTCTTAACCTGAAGCATCACTTTAGCTAAAGGGGCCTCCTGCTGCCGCCACGCTGCCACAAGATTTCTGTTCTCATCCTGAAGCAAAGTTTCAGGAAATAGTACCTGAGGTACTATTTCTGGGTTAGCGGAGTCTGTAACCTGAAGCGTATGTAACCCGAGGTACCACTGTACAAATAATCTTGGGTAGGTTCAAGCAGCTTGTGGATTTCCCCATGACTCACTTGAGTGGTGGACCTCTAGAGCTTGCCTGAAAGAGCCCAACCTGAGCTGGTGCATCTGAGTTAATTGGGTGTTGCTGTCGTAACTCTGCACCAGCCAATCTCCCTCCCCGCTTTCCCTAGCTTATGGAACTTGGATGGGCATTGCCCGTGCTCTAAAGCCTACCTTCACAAGGGCTAGAAATGTAGCCAAGTTGGTGTGCTTGTGGAGCACTTGTAAGGAATCGCAGGATACCGACAGGCTGTGTGTTAAGTTCCACAGCGCAACCCTACACATCTTTACTCGGAAATAAGTCCGCTAGAACATAACTCCCCAAGCAAGTGGGTTTAGGGTTGTAACCTGAGTCGACCCACCACGCACCAGACCTGAACAACTATGTAACAGTGTTATTCTGCCTAGGTATTTTTGGGGGGACAGGGATTAGCAGGCGACTTTGACCCTGAGCCAGTGTAAACACCACCCTGCTTTGATGATATATACAGCATTCCCTCCAGTCCCCTTGTTTCACCATACCCCTTTTCAGCATCTTCTCGGTAAGCGGGACGCCGTATTTTTCACACAGCTTGAGACACTGAGTGTAGACCAGGTAGCAAGCCAGGCGGTGTTGGTCCACCAGCTCTCCCATTTCACCCTGGATGGTGCTCGGAAAGCAGTGGCCGTCCACAACCGCGTCTCCGGATTTCACAAGCTTACACTGTTCTGCATATTCTAAGGGGTTGGTCTTTCTCTGCAACGAAAAGACATTGCCTCTTTTGTTACAAAACATCTGAACGCTGCTGTGTTGTGCAAAACATCGTAGCGTGCCGAGGAGGATTTTCTACCTGAGAATTAAAGGACCTACTAATATAGGGCTTGTGGGGAAGTGTGGTCCTCCAGGTATTGTTGGGACAGCAACTCCTCTCAATTCTAATCAACAGGACTGATGGCCGGGGATGATGGGGATTCTTGGTTCAAACGCAGGTTTCCCATTCCTGACCTAATGTATATTCCTTTCTAACCCTGAGGAAAGACTGCTGCCCTACACACTGTCAGGGTGCGAAGCCTGTGGCCCAGCCAGTGTTGCTGCACTCCAACTCCCATCAGCCCCAGCCAGCATGGCCAACAGTCAAGGATGATGGGAGTTGGAGTCCAACGATGACAACAACAACTGAAGGGATACGAGTTCCCACCCCTGATCTGTGAAAAGGTACCTGAAAATAGTCTGAGAAGCTCCCCCCACCAAAAAACCCCTCCCTTCCTCCTGCAGCCTTTTAGTGACCCCAAAATCTCCTCTGAGGAAAGGGGGAATCAGGACAGAATATGGAAAGAGAAATTGCTGAAAGGAGTGTCCAGTTAGCAGGGGGAGAATTTCCACTGGATTTGACTCACTGCTGTGAATGGAGTAAGTCCTTTAACTTGCAAAACCCAAGGTTTGGAGCCAACTCAACAGAGTAAGACAGCGTTTGAGGGGTAAGTCGACGTGTCTTTTTACAGCATCGAAGGTGCAAAGAGTTCTGCCGCAGAAACACAGTACCTTAGTCCGTCGTCTCATTTCCTTGTATCTTTTCCCAGCTTCCTCCATCTGATTAAAAGATAGATGCATGCGGTCTACTTCTGTGTTGATGGGGGGAACTTCAAGCCGGCATATCTTTGCTTCACCAGAATGTTTGGAGAATGTACTTCTCCTACAAGACTTCTGTGGTGCAGAAGGTGGGAGCTCTTCTGTTTCTTTCAGAAGGGGAGAAAGGGGGAAACATTAGAAACCTGTCAGAATTTCTCACAAACCAGAAATCTGTGCCATGACCACCAGCAAGCACCTGTCACCTGACAGTTTAATGCCTTTTCATGCTAGATCATGCTGGCTCATTCTCTTTCTTCATGGGAGGATGTCATGAGATATTTTTCCTCACAGGGGTTTTCAAAGTGAACAGTAGTCATTCTTGTCATGAAATTCTACTCAATATTGAACCAGAGCAGAACTCCAACGTTTAGTTAGTAGAGTAAAAACTTATGCAGTTTCCCCCCAAAATAGACCAGAGGCAATTAATATTGAATCCAGCAGAGTTTTACTGCTACTGAAGGCAAATGAGCATAATGGTCACAAATCCAATACATTCAGGATTGGCACAGTCCATAAGAAATCCAGTTGCAGCAGACTGCACTAAAAACTTACAATAACTTATAATAAGTCTAAACCTTAACACTAAGCATACTATGTACAGAAGACCACACCAGAAGGAAAAGAGATAGAAAGAGAGAGTGAGACCTAGGCTCCTTCTGGCCCTACATTTATAGTCAGCATGACCTTGACTGAAAGAGAAAGAGAACCAGTTTAAACCAGCTGTACTCAGCTTCTCAGAAGGAATAAACCAAACATCAGTAACCTTCTGCCTGTTTCTTTCACACAGAGAAGCTTCCAGAACCCTCTTGAATTAATTAGAATAGGAAAGATCTCTACACATCAGATCAATACTTTCTGCACTCAGAAATGCAAACTGACAATTCTGGCCTGTTGTATTAAAAGAAAGTAATTCCCTTGCAATACTTATTCGAGAGTAATCACCTCAAATCCAGTAGGGCTTACATCTGCACAGCACTGGGAATTCTAATCTGAGCTACAGACTCATAGAACTGTGGAACTGGAAGGGACCCAAAAGGTCCTCAAGTCCAAAGCAGGTAGCTATGGTGAAAACCAAAACAAAGCAGCCCTTGTTTCTGATATAATTCAGAACGCTTTTGCCTCTGGCTCCACCTCTACTGGCCTGCAGCCCCTAACAGATTACACACACACCACTGAAGGAAATACAGCTCTTGACATAAAAAGCCTGTCCATTTGACTCTGAATTGCATTTGTTGGGGTTTCCTTGGAGTAGGCACAGCAAAGGGGAACTTTTCCCTGCACCTTTATCCCTGGCCAGCAGGGGTTGAAGGACTGCGGCGGCAGCTGTGCTGCTCCATCAGTCTCCTTCGCTTCTGACCAGGGGCTAGGATGGCAGCCTTACAACATACTGGACAGCAGAGGAGCAAAAGCATGGACTGAAAACTGAGGGTGGCCTTTCCCCCACCCCCTCTGGCAGTGGTTGCAGGTTGGCCCAGTCATGCCACTCAATTATTTTATGTGAAGATTGACTCCGTAAGACCAATGCTGCTGGAGGTGAAAAGTACTACTAGGGTTATTCAGATATGACTCAAACCTGCCTTTCAAATATGTAGGCCAAACATGCCTTTCTTTCCCATCTGTAATCAGCTTGGGTTATCATGGCTCTTAGAAACTCTTGGAGGTGCAGGATAAATTGCTACAGCCAGGGCTTGTAGTATCAGGATACACACTGGAGTGCCAACTTATGTTTTTTTGTACAAGGAATTCCTATGATAACCTTTATTACAACCATCAGCAACTGAAGCTGAAAACTTCATCCCTGTTAGCGATGTCAAGACAACAGAACCACGTCCCAACACTTTTGCTTGTTTGTTTACCTGGCTTTGATTCTTTAGGCTGCCTCCATTGCTCTCTTAAGTTCTCTGCCCATATTCTCTGACACTCAACCAGGTCGTCATTGTTTATATAATTCACTTTCTTTGACATCATGAGGTAGGTGATCACGTCTTCCAGGTCAGTTGTACTGAGAGGAATGTTGGTCTGCAAACAAGTATAAAATCAAAACTGCAATCATCAGGTCCAATCATAGTAAGATTGAAAATGTGTGACCACCAAACTGAAGAGAGAAACAGTCACTCCTTATTGCAATAATCTGCCTTATCTTTGTACGTTCTTCACAAAATATGCATGTTTGAAATGCATCATATCCTAAAAATACACATTATGTATGCATTTTAACCTAATATGTGCTTATCTTTAATGTATAGTTTTTGTGCTGAGAACCATATTAGCAAAGTGCAAAAATGGAAGGGGTGATTTTATTTCAATCTGTATATTCTCCCAGGAAGCAGAATTCAGAACCCGTTATATTCAGATACTGACCCATTTAAATCCTTGAGCATTCGTACTGTGTGTGCCCGTTAGCAGCAAGTGAAATGATGTAGGCCAATAGTTGGTGTGCAAGAGGATGCCTGTGCCCTGATTTGGCTAGAAGCATAAGCATATAGAAGCTGCACACACATCCTTCAACGTAAGAGGAGCAAGTGTGCAAAAATGGGTTGAATATGTGATTCCCATGGCTGAGAAGCAACTACTGAAAATCCCCACCCAGGAGCATCTACCCAATCTCTCTGTCTAAACAGGGAAATGGCTTATAAATAGTCTTTGCCACTTACCTCTTGGATTATTTTAATGAAGTCGGCTCTGCTGAACCTCATCGTCTTGGTCCTGTCTGATTTCTTAAAGAGGTCCACCAGCTTGAGTTTCTGCTTGTGCAGAAGGTTTTGCAGCGTCATGAGGGACTTGGGGTGAGGAGCGTTGACACGAGGGATGACAATCTTGTGTGGTGGCTTCGGTCTCAGATTCTGAAAGACATTGGGCGGCGGGGGGGGGGGGGAGAGGATAGAAAAGAACGTGTTAAACTTTCTTCCTGTGAAGAAAAAACATTCTCATTGGTCATAGGAACACGAAAGAACCAGCCAATCAGTCATCACAATGAACACAGCATTATGAAGCCATGTAGCCAATCAGAGCTGGCGATGTGTTGATGGTGACGGCAAGAAAAACAATTCCCATTGACCTCACTCTGACTAGAGGGAACAGTTAAGTGTCCCTTTTGATCAGGTGAGTGAGCTAAACTCGCTGTCATGCTGCAAATTTTCTTACCGGCCAGGATTGCAAAACAACCCTGTTGCCCTGATCCAAATGCAGTTTGTGGAGTTGCAGGTGATGAGTTGAGGCAGAATGTGCAGGCAACTCCCAATTAACATGGGGTTTGTTGCAAGACACTGCACATTTAAGTGAAATCGAGTATATTTGGAGAACCGCCATTGAAAAAGTCTGTAAACACCCCATTCGGCCACCGCACCACCCTTTTTCTGATGCTTCCGGGTCACTTCCGGGTTTGGCGCAATGAATGCATGGTCATACACATACTGGATGCACCTAAAACAGTCGCTGCCTGTATATATAGATTCACATCCCATTGAAGAGGATACACTGTAAATAAACCGTGTCTACTTTTGGATGTGCTTCCAGATACACATGTCCATGCATATTGCATTACCTTAACAAAATGCCTATTGGCTGCAAATCCCCGTCCCCATCTTGCCCTAATCAGGATCTATGCTTGATGGGATTGTGGCAGGAGAGGGTTACGGTTAGCTGCTTGGCAACAGAGACACGCTCCCTCTTCCCCCCAATATCCTTCCTGGTGGCAAAGGTTTTTAACCTTTCGTGTGTGTGTGTGTGTGTGCGCGCGCGTGCGTATGTGCGTGTGACCTTGTTGTTATATTGCATAATTTCATTCGTTACATTGTTCTATTTTTGTTAATGGATATTGTAAAAGAGTAATAGCTGAGATGGGGGAACAAAAACCTCCATTTGGGCTCTTCACTACCTTAAATCAGTCAGTCAGTCAAATTTATCCGTTCTGCTGAGCTGCTAAGGCACAGGCAGAAACCTTATCAGTAGAGTATTTATCCCAACCCATCAACAAATTACGTATTTCTCCCATTATTCGAAATTGAAACTCCCTGGAGAATTCTATCCCTATGAGTTCGCACATAGGGAGCAAAACTGCCTTAAATCTCAAACAGCTGAGTCGCTGTGGCTCTCTGTGGCACTATGAATTTGCAAGTTCCTAATAAGTTCCAACAATGTCACACAGGCAACCCCTCATTTACCTGTGAAACCGCAAACCCACTGAAAAAGCCTGCAAACACCCGGCACCGCCCTTTTAGTGACGTCTTTATGACGTTTCTGGGTTACTTCCAGGTTTGGCGCTGTGTGTGTGACAGCACATATATTGGTCACACCTAAAACAGGAGGGACGCGGGTGGCGCTGTGGTTTAAACCACTGAGCCTAGGGCTTGCCGATCAGAAGGTCGGCGGTTCGAATCCCCGCAATGGGGTGAGCTCCCGTTGCTCAGTCCCTGCTCCTGCCAACCTAGCAGTTCAAAAGCACGTCAAAGTGCAAGTAGATAAATAGGTACCTCTCTGGTGGGAAGGTAAACGGCCTTTCCGTGCACTGCTCTGGTTCGCCAGAAGCGGCTTAGTCATGCTTGTCAAATGACCTAGAAGCTATACGCCGGCTCCCTCGGCCAATAAAGCGAGGTGAGCACCGCAACCCCAGAGTTGGTCACGACTGGACCTAATGGTCAGGGGTCCCTTTACCTTTACCTTAAAACAGGAGAGCGGATCTGGCAGTCAGAGCCAACCCCCTGGGCTAACTGTAAGTAAGAAGGCAGGCAGGTGGGGGCTAGTTAAGGGCAGGCAGAGATGGGGGGGCCCCCTGCCACACTAGCCCCTAAAGGACCAGCCTCCACCGCTTACCTCAAGGGTGTCATCTTCCCACAACTTGGCTTGCACCTTAGTCTTCAATGCTTCCTTGTCTTCTTGTATCTTCCTCAGCACATTTTGTTCCTGCTCACTGACGGGCTCTTTCCCCATCAGCCACTGCTCCAGGTCCACACAGTTCAGCAGATTCTGCAGTTGTATTCTTCCCTGGATCCAAGCTTCCAGCTCTTGCAGGTCTGCCTCCTCTTTCGTAGAGGTTTTATCTTCAACCTCTGGAGGTTTTCCTGAGCCCACAGGTTTCTGCTCCGGAGCGGGAAGTTCAGGCGGGTGAGGCCTGGGCCCGCGAACCACCATTTCACTCATCAGAGGGGCGATGAGAATGCGACGTCGAGATCTGGGGGGCCCGAATCTGCTTGCTTTCACTTTGAGGAAAAAATGTGGATAAGCCTCTCTGATCTTGAATTGTTTAAAGCAGTGATCCAAAACCCAATCCAGGTTGTCGGCAGGGGAGTCTTCGAGCAATGCTGCATTTGACAGAGCTTCGCCTTCGCTGAAAAGAGAACAAAGGGATGAGGAAGTTAAATTTACCCCAATAAAACAAAACCTTGATTTATAGCCCCCCCCCCCAAAGCTAAGTCTCTTTCCATTAGACCTCCACCAGGAATGGAAAATTCTGCTGTTTCTGCACTGTGTTTGATCTGACCAGTCAATCAATCACAGTTACTCAAGGGCACAATTACAGGTGCTCTCTGAGACACACCATAGAAGTGGCTCATGAAGAAACAGAAAAAAATAATAATGAAGAATCAGAAGGGGCTGGAGTGTCTCTATCGCTGGGCAGTTTTTTCTTTTACACATACTAGATAAACTGTTTGGAGTACAACAAAATGTGCTTGTTTGTTTTTTTAAAAAAATATTGCATGTAACCCATGTTCAGATTAATATGTGTGTGTGGCGTTGGGGGACGGGACTTCTTACTTTATGTGATGGCCTCACCCGCTATTGTTTTTAGAAAGGGATGGGGAGGGGGACAGTAATTTGACAAAAACTACAGGGGGCTGGAGCTTGCAGATTACCTAAAGGGCTCTCATACCTAATTGCCACCCCCCCACTAGCTGGGCACCACATTTCATTACTTCAATGTGCAATTTGCATGCACGGTAATATAGAATAATAAATTCGCGGGGAAGGGAAGCATTTATTCATGGCATAGGAACTACATGTGTTACTTGTTTCACCCAATGAGCAGATTGTTGAGAAGACAAGCCAGAACAGGTGTCTTCAAAGTCGGACAATCCAGCTTGGGTTGCTTGCTGGGTGATTGTGGCCCTGTGTATCAGCTATCACTGTCTGGGAAACATCAGTGTACAGAAAGAATGCCTCTTTCAGTTGCTCACTCAGTGCTATTGTATCATAGCAGGAAGCAACTTAAAAGCCAAATCCCACACTATGCTCATGAGAAAGAAAGAACTACGAGGTAAATTGTACCAGATAGTTAAGATTGCCAGTTTTAAAGGTTTTTACATATCTGCACACCCTTCTTGCTTTCTTTTTTAAATGTATTTTTATTAAAGATTTTCTTGGTTTACAAAAGTATGTGCAATCTCTCTCTTTTTCCAAGTAACATTTTTTACAGATCAGTTTCATTTGTTGAGACATTAGGAAGAAAAGGGGGAAACAGGTGGGAGGAAAGGTGAGTGGGGGTGAGGTCAGGTGGCGATGTTTCTATTAATATTTTTGTGTCAGCGTCGCTTGTGCAGGTTCTCTGCTATTCACTTGTGTTCCTTTGATGGTGAGAGAGGTTGGGGTTGGCCTAGGCACACCGTTCTTTCTTAAGGAAAAACAAACCTTTACAAGATTAAAATTATTCTACCCCTATTTCTTTACAAGCAAAGAACCACCTCTTGGGGGGGGGGGTTCTTGTCTTTTATATGCTGTAAGAAATGTTTATGTTTTATATGAATGTTTTCCTGTTCTGTTTTACAATACAGTACATTTATGTATGAGTTTTTCTATGTAACCCGCTCAGATACCTTTTAGTTGACAACTTTTGGCCCATCTTGAGGGCACCACGTTGGCCATCTCCAATAAACAATAACAGTTCCTTAAATGCTGCACGATTGAATTCACGCCCCCTCAAAACCCTACTGAACTAGTTGTTTATAATGTTAACTATGGGAAACGGGCTCCGTAAGTCCTCATGCTGCAGTCTACAAACCTCTTGGGCGAAGAAACGACACTTAGCCGAGGTTGCGACGAAGTGCTAAATTGCCGCGATCTACTCCGAGCGCCTGATGTTCCCGATGACCAGCTCGTCTGATCCATTTTGGTCAACATTTCGGTGTAGGATCGGACGCCTCCTAACGAAAAAAATCGTCCGGTGGGTTTTTCAGAAGAAGCTCAGAAAAGCCTTCTCATCTCAGATCGGCAGAGGGGAAAGAAGAAGCCGAGGACGAACCCCCTTCTTTCTCTTCTGTAGCCCTCAAGCGGCCCTGGGAGCAAAAGGGCAAGGTCCGCGTTGTTCTTTCTTACGCATCTGCGTTAGAGCACAAGGCAAAAGTTGCATTTTGGCGGGTGCCAAGGCAACGGCCGCGGACGGAGGCAGCTGATTGGCCGGGAGACGCCGGCCCGAACGTTGTGTCGGCAACCCTGGGAAGCAGCTCGCGCCAATGCCGCGTGGCGATGAATGGCTCGGCGTGGCTCTTGCGCCTGTACAAGGGATTCTCGAGACGGAGGCCGTGAAAGCGGGAAGGAGACTGGACGTGGCGCAGGCTTTTGGTTTGCTCGCAGCCTGATCCTATCCAAAACCCCACTGAAGTCAACGGGGAGCGCGCGTGGCTCTCAAGGCGGAGCACAAGTTAACACTTAAATCGGTTTCTCTGCTTCCCCGTCTATGCAGTTGGCCGAGCAAACAGAGTAAGCATCCCGGAGCGACTTTTTAATACTAGGTTGCCATATTTCAAACAGTGGAAATCCGGAGCTTTTGGGGGGCAAAGTTGTTGAGCTATTTTTTTATGGAAAATCGGCATGGGCTGCCGTACATCCGAAGTTTCCCGGATACCCAATCCATTTCCACCGGAATGCCGCTAGAGACAGCAGTATTCCGTATATATTATATATAACCGGCAAATTCCAGACGTATGACAACCCTATTTCCATAGGAGCCAGCTCCTAGGGCCTGAGGGGTCTTCGCCCCCCTAAAGTATTTGAGGGGGCCCACCCACCTCCAGTTGATGGGCATTGCCATTCAAATAGTGTGCTGTGCCTGCCATGTCATGTGATCCAATTTTGTGGGGCAGGCCTCCCCCCCCCATATTTTATTCAAGTTTGCACCTGTCTATTTCACGATTCATCCTGTAGCTCCTAAATTCTAAAGCACGAACACTCTGCCCATCATGAACTTGTTTGGTTATATAATAAATCACAAACAATCTCATTGTTGGCACAGTCCCGCTAAATGTTTCTTTGGTAACATTCAGGAATATTTCGTATGTTTGGTACCAATGAAAACCTTGTATTCCACTATGAAATATATTTTATGGCACTCATTCTTTTCTATTTTATTTTTCCTCTTTTTATTATTGCTTTCAAGTACAGATAGGGTGAACCCACAGAATCAGCAAGTGGCAACAATCAGCCATTTTGAACTATATTTTCTATTAAGGCCACTTACTTTTATTTAAGGAAAGGGCTGGTGCTGTGATGTTTTCACTCTTAACAAACACTGCTCTTTGCAGTTTTCTTTGCCATGTTCATTTGCTGCAGAAAATGTGCCCAAGAGTCTTGCAGCTTCTTAAGGATTAATTTATTATGTTATACCCCTTCATGGCATGGAACCTTCACAAATGCAGTGAGCTATGGCCCATGGTAGCTTATGCAAGAGTAAATTAGTCTTTGTGGACCAAGATTCTTTGTGATTTTTCCTTGAATGATGCTTGATTATCACTTAGCAAAAATGGCCCCACCATAAATGAAAGGCAGGCAAATAAAAATAAGTGAGATTCAATGTTGTACCATCAAACATAACTTCTTTCCCCTCCTTGGCCCCATGGTCTTCTGTGCTCCTCCAGGAGCATATTTTGGGGAGCAAGAAAGCCTATGAGCAAAATGAAGCCCTGTTTGTGAGAACAGAAGTCCATTTCCCAAGTAGTTTGCAATCCACACCTAAGCACAGATGAGCAAATGTGGATTCCTGGAGCAAATATGGCAAGTACTGCATTCCTCTCCCAGTCTTGCTGCCACCACTGCCCAGCAGTAAGCTATGGTTTGCCTTGGTATTATGCCCAAACCTGGGCTTCTGGTTTGTCACCCCAGACAAACCATGAGCGATAGGCTAAGAACAAACCTTGTTTACAGCTTGTGGTTTATTTGAAGCAGGGCAAACCATGAGTGAGGGATTTGGACATACCGTAATCCTAAACCAAACTATATGTTGTATTCAATTAGCTAGAAATCTGTGCTTACGTTGTTTGTCCTGGGTAGGACCTATTAGTTGAGAGAATTGGGAGGGAATAGGAGGAAAGAGTTTGCAAATAATGTGTTTTATTGTTACGAATAAGGATTTCCTTAAGAATCAGTTGAATTTATTTCTTATGGTTAAATGGGTAGATATAAAACCATGACTTGCCCCAGCTAGTGAAAATCCATTTACACTTGAACTTAGCTCCATTTATTTCAGTGGGTCTACTCCAATTATGACTGGTGATGTTTAGAGAAGGTTCTATATCTTGAATTTGTAACCATTTAATATTATATGCTATAGGGACTTCAGTAAATAAAATACAGAACTGCATCTATCGTAGAACAAATTGGAGAATTATTCTGCAATTATGTTGCATTCTAGTAAGGTTAAGTAAGTTTCATGGTTGTTTGGTACAGTATTTGCAGTGTTGAAGGACTGAACAATTTAGAAAGTGTCACTTAATATTAACACAACTCTTAGTCAACTTTAATTACAAAAGGTCTGAACAGGATTATGTACATAAACCAATGCTGAAATTTAATACACAGTGTTTATACAATACAATATCTATATTAAAATATTTACATTTATAGTAACCAAGAGGGATGACTGAAAGAGTTTGATATTAAAAAACCCCCAGTAGATACTGTACCTACACAGAGCTATGCATTAATTAATATTCAGTTTATCATGATTTTCCCGCAGCCAGGCATGATATACATTCAGCTTATGGTCTTGTGGCTGTACCTGAAAATAAATCAGGATGTTAACCATTTTAATTAAGAAATACAAAAATTGTATTAAGCTCAGAGTCTCAAGCACACAAATGGAAACCATTCTTTGGCTTATTGCCATAATTTCAAGTACATTTACTTCGAAATAAGTCCCACTGAACAGCTTTGGTCTTACGCTGCAACTGTGTTTGCTACTACAATATAAATCAGCTCTGAATCTTCACGGTGAAGGGTTGAAGATAGTCCAGCTTTCTCCTCCACTCTGATGCCTACAAATTCTCTGCAGAGCTTATTGCCGCATCTTCTGCAAGGCAGGAGCGCAACCAAATGGCAGTGCTACATTGCAGGAGGGAAATATGGGACTCTGCACACCCACCCCATCCCAATGCTGGTTCTGAGTCTATTGCTGCATAGCAGATCACAGAGCTCTACCCACTTGCTTTGTGCAGTTCTGGTTCATGCTCATTTACAAGAGAGGGACTGAAGGGAAGCAGAGCCATCTCAGTTTTGCGGAGAGGCAAGCTCTGTCAGGCTCCTCCTTCCAACAACTGCCACCTGGCAGCAGCCGTTACACCAGGCTGTAGCAGAGGATGATCGTTGGCTGACAGATCAGCAACTTTTGGCTTTTCTCTCTTTTTTGTGACTGCTTTTTGCTACAGAACAGGGTAACCTAGAGCTAGTGCCTGTGTTTGCTTTTCCCCTCCTCCCTCCCAATCGCTTTTCCTTTTGTGTCCTGTCTCTTAGGCTGCAGGCTTGAGAGTAGTGTCTTCTTATTGATCTCTGTTAAGCTGCTCCAGGAAGCTTTTTTGGTTTGGTGGATGAAAAATCATTTAATTTAAAACAAATAAAGGAGAAAGGGCCTGCCCTCATTGTAGGTCTTGTACCACATGATTAAGGGCTTCTTGTTTTAGGGCCTTGGCCATTCCATTATATGTTTTTATTTATTTATTGAATTTGTATACTGCCCTTCATCCGTAGATCCCAGGGTGGTTCACAACATAAAAATACAAGATAAAAGCCACAAAATACATAATAAAAAGAACCAACAACAACAACAACAACAACAAACCAATAACCCCATCCACCCCCTCCCACAACACATTTAAAAGGGTATCAGATGTTATTCATCCAACAGGCATTACAAAAATCAAAAGCAGAACACTTAATCTTTCATTGATTTAAGAAGATGGCAGCATCAGTTACCTCTTTCCACTCATTGATGCAAAAGATCCTGTAAGAGTCGTTTCCATATTTCCCAATCCCATGCAACTCAATAGGATACCTCCACTGTTTGACCAAGTATTCATCTAGGGAACAAACAAAAAACGTACAATAAAATATCCAAGACTGGATTCATTAAATCCACCTTTAAAATTTGTGAAAACATGCATCTTTGAATAAGAGGTGAGCTACACAGAACTAATTTAAAAATCAAAAAAGGGTGAAAAAAATGGGTGACGTCTAACATTTGTCACTCTTGGGAATAGTCCCAGTGAAATCAATGTACTTGATTCCAGTGGGTCTACCCTGTGTGTGACTTAGGCTATGTACGCACTACACCTTTAAAGCATCTTTGAAACACATTCTTTATTTCAAAGAATTCTGGGCACTGTAATTTATTAAGGGCTGCTGGAAATCAACACACTGTGTCGGGTACACAACACCTGGTAGGCTGATACTACAAGGAATCACGGCAAGTTATTATAGTACTAGCATGCTACATTGATGCTGAAGGAAGTGACTAGAACGACATCTATAAATAAAATATAAAGTTTAGAGTTTCAGTTTTCTAAACTGCAAGCCACAGCATAGAAGACATTAAAATGTAGTGTCACAGATGCAGCTCTCCAAACAGTTATCTAAATGGCTGTCAATAAGATCAGCAGTCTTTTTACAGCAGAAAGGAAATGTATAAATGCTGTATGTAGACTTAATTTTTTTCCTCAACTTTCCCTCCCTCAAAACTTCCCCACTTCCTCATTTGGTAGCCTCTCAAAACTGCTTTTTTAAAATATGTTCTGTGCTTGGGTAGTTCAGCAATTCAATATGGACGGTTTTCAAAGGGGAAATGTCACCACTGTTCTCCAATCTTTCGCCTCCCACTCCAAATGTTCCTTCAAGGTAGCAAGTTTATGCTCACTTACTGAGGAGGAAGCCTCATACAACACAGTAGAATATAAACCTGAATAGGAGTGCACTGTTAAAAACAAATAAATCCTAATGCCAAATCTCTCAAATATATTTTGCGTTAGTTCTATGGATCTGAAGAACACCCAAGCTTATATAGAGACAACCTTGGAAAAAGAAACTACCAGTAGAAGAATAAAACAGAAATGCAGTTTCATGTGCAGAGCATGTGTGTTCTCATTTCTCTGGATCATAGTCTTTAGTGTTCTACCTCAGTGGCAGCTGGAAAATCTCCAGATCTTGTCTCAGTCAGGAAGTCACTAAGTGGTCTTTAATATACCACCATCTCTCAGCCATGGCTTCCCATCTGTAATATGAGGATAACAACACTGATCTACTCTGCAGGCCCGTAATTAGGATTTTATGAGATAATGTACTCTTTCTAAAACAAGCTATAATATACATTACATGCCAAGAGTTGCTACCTGAAAATTTGATGATGGTCTTTGCTCTGAGTTCATAAAGGCCAAGAGGTTTAAGCAACTCTGACATTTCCTTCCAGTTTGCAGCTCTTGCTATTTCAGGTGAAGGATATTTCTTGAAAAATTCCCACAGCACAGGGATGGCCATCTTACCTAGTCAGATATAAGAAAGTGAATAGTAGGGTTTCTACTGAATTTCTTTGCAAGGCTGGCATAGGCACATATGCTGAATCGCTAAAGCAGATAACGTCTAACCTCATGTAGCAACTACTAAAAGTAACAAGACTAAGAAGCATCTTCACGTAATCTTCCACACTTGGCATGAATCCTGCTGCCAACGTGTCTTCTGGCCACATGTATGTATAGCAAAACAGACACATGTGTTTACTACACATTACAATCAAATGTCTTCCACAGGAGAAAATTAAGAGTTGTGTGAAGAACTCCCGCGGCACAGAAATATATTTTGTGTTTCAGTACAGACACAGAAGATGCGTCATCTCAATTTTAATTTTTTTATAGAATATTTATTAAGGTTTTTAATAATAATACAATAAAGGTAAAAATAAAAAAATAAAAAATAGTAGCAAAAATACAAAAATAAAAATAATTTTTAAAAAAAGCATGCAGATTTTCCATTGCTTATTTTCCTTTAACATGTTTCCCTGACCTCCACATACCTCCCTTTTTTGTATTCCAATTCAAATTGTTAGTTCAGCAAATCCTTACCATTAAATTTTAACCTGTTTCTAAGCCTTTTCCCCCCTTTCCCCCCCTCTCATATTCCCTTAAAGCATTACAGCTGGAAACAACTTAATTTCTATCCAACATCATTCTAACATTCATTAATTTTACAATATTTCTGTAGGTAGTCTTTAAATTTCTTCCAATCTTCTTCCGAAGAAATATATTTTGTGTTTCAGTACAGACACAGAAGATGCGTCATCTCAATTTTTAAAGGTATGCATCATCCCAAACTTGTATAACACATTCAGCAAATGGCAAAATTTAGGTCTATTCTAGTCAACCTGCTTATTGAACATTCATCCTGATTTGCTTACGCAAAGCTTAAGATGAAGATAAACTATGTGCAGTCTTTACTGAGCATTCATTCTGACTTGTTTAAAGGGCAGCTACACAACAAACATTTATACTGATTTGCATCATGTCTTCCCATTAGTCATTATTTCATCCCATGCTTTTCAGTGCATTTCCTATCATTTTCCTAACTGCAAAACAGCTTTTTAGGTATTTGTTGCACTAGGATGACAGAACAGCAGAAACCCAAAGTTCCAGTATGTGTTGGAATCCCTCTTGCACAAAATGGTGTCATCATTTTAGTATCCCTTTTCCCACTTCACATAGGTCAAGGTCAACATTGGCCCTTTTCTCTCTTCCTGGGGAATGTGTGTGAATCAAGCAGAGCCATTTACCATCTAGCCAGCCCCCCACGGGAAAAACTGAAGTAATCAGTTCTGCCCACATAAGAGATTCATGAATGCTCCCTAGCAGCAGTGTGGGACTGTATAACTGGAAAGCAGCTCAACACTGGTGTGTTTGCAAGTGAGGGGCTGGGCAGGGGAGAACATAAGTCTTGTACCTGAGGTCTTATTCAGAAATATAGTTGCAATGAGAAGTTTCCATGGATCATGAAAGAGTGTTTCTTGGACCAAATTAAAAGGAGAACGAGGCGGAGTCCATTTCCGAAAGGCCTTCCTTCTAGGTGGGCTTGGAGCTATACAGAGAGAGAATCAAAATGTGAAATTCAATTGCCTCTCTTTTATTTAAATACCTTGACAGAAGCAGAATGAGGATCGTTTTGACTGCCTCTTCCAGCTCTAAGGAGCCTGCTACAGAAACAGCTCTTTCAAGAGTCCCAGTGGGATCAGCTGCAGTGAACAAGATCTAAGAGATGCCTGTCCATGTTGCAAGCCTTAATCTTCATTTGCCCAACTGCAATCCTTACTGAGAATTTTGGTTTGTTTAAATCCCACTTATCAAAGTTGCTTCTACAATATCAGTCACCATAGTTTGATTGTAGTTTGTCCTGAAGCAAGAGTTTTAAACAACTACAATTCTCCCAAGTCTCGCTGTAATGAGGAACTAGGGTTTGTTTAACATTGGAAGAAGCTTCTGATAGCCTCTAGTGCACAAAAAGAGAGAACACACAAGGCAGTGTCTCACAGTGGCTTATTTACATAGTGAGAAACCAGTTTCCTAGGCTCACAGTTAGCTTTTTTGATTGGATACCTTACTATTCAGATTTAATTTACTCTCCCAATACCAAACATTTATGAAGTGCTCATATCAACCAAAAGCTGGTAATAATCTGACCCATTAATCTGACCCACTACATGGAAAGGAGTAAGAATTATGGATAGTTGCTGTGTAATCTCTTCTTACCTCACATAAATTCTATCCCAATCTAAAGCACTTTTATTTGGAACCAAGTACCAATAGGACACTCCTGCCAACCTAGCAGTTCGAAAGCACATCAAAGTGCAAGTAGATAAATAGATACCGCTCCGGCGGGAAGGTAAACAGCGTTTCCGTGCGCTGCTCTGGTTCGCCAGAAGTGGCTTAGTCATGCTGGCCACATGACCCGGAAGCTGTACGCCGGCTCCCTCGGCCAATAAAGCGAGATGAGCGCTGCAACCCCAGAGTTGGTCACGACAGGACCTAATGGTCAGGGGTCCCTTTACCTTTACCAATAGGTTAAGTGGGCTTATTTCAAAATAAATGTGTGTACTCTTAGCTATGCAAGTGAGAAATACATTGGAATTACTTCTGACTAAATATGGCTAGGATTGGTGTGCAAATTATATTGCTAAATCTTGTAGCCCCCCACAAGCCATTTTCATAGAATGCATTTTTTACCTCCTTGAATGAATTTACTAGAAAAATATGGACTGGTTTTCCTTCTCTCCACTTGAGGTCTTCGAAAATGGTCCTCTAAAACGTTGAAAAGCAAAGTAAAAAACAAATGCAGATATATATATATAAAACTAAGTACTGCACTATCTTTGTATGTGCCATTCTCTTACAGAGGATCTTCTATCATTAAAGAGTGGTGGATTGGGAGCCCACTGTAGTCTATCCCAGCAGCTACACTGGCTATGTTTGGAAGATGGTTTCTCAGCTTAATAAGCAAAGATGTGAATAAGTCTTCCTTGCTCCTTTCTTTGGGCTTTATCCATTGTAGTGTTAAGTCAGGGTTCCATCAGTTCAAGCATACCTGCAATTGCAATGTGACATGGGACGTGCACTTTAGGGGGGATTTCTGTCACTCTAGCAGTAATCCTTGCACTGATAGGACGAGCTAGTAGAATATCACCTTTTGTGCAAGTGGGAACAAATCAAGAAGTCTTCCATTAACTATGATTTCCCATTTTTTTCTGAACCAGGGAACTATGGTTAATGACTTCAAAGCCATGATTTGAAGCTGACTTATTCAGGCAAGCAAGAGGCATTTATTATGGTTCAAGGAAAAAGAGAAACATTCTAGCCAGGCAAAAGCACTCGAGGATGCAGGGACACTGACAGGGGACGGCAGACTGGAGAGAGTCCCAAGGACCAGACAGAGCTCAGGCAGTCACATTCAGCAAAATCATGTGAACACACTCAGGTAGACAATACTAGCCACACCAAAAGCACAGAGCATGAGGCAAAAAAAGCTCATTTGTACCACTGGCCTGTGATTATCTCCACAGGGAATTTAGAAAAGAGCTCTACTCTGAAGAATATACCTTTTACTGATGTAAAATGGCTCTCATCACTGGTCTGTGACTCAGTAACTTCCATATTGGAAGCAATGTTTAACTCTTGGCTCCCTGAAGGCACCCTGTTTCTCTGGTTTTCCAGTTCTGAAAAGTTTTCATCAGCTGCTACAGAAACTACGCTGGTGGGATCCTCATCACATTTTAAAACTTCTGTGCTTGACTTGTGTTCCAAGATAGCAGCTACTGGTCCAACATGCAACTCCACTTTTGGTTCAGAAACCAGCAGTTCATCCTTTAAGCACGTTTTTCTTTCTCTTGAGCCTCTCTGGCACACTTTATGGACACTATTAAAAATGCATGTATCTTTTTTCCTTCTGGGATTTTTAACAGTTTCTGCCCTTTGACTTTTTGGGGGTTGTTTCCTCTGTCTTGTGTTACAGGCATCATCCAGATTCCCCATTTCTGAACCGCATTTAGCTTTCTTAATCTGGGTCTTCCTCTGAGCAGCACTCCTCTCTTGGGCTGTGAAACATGAATCCTTTGAGGGGTCCTCTGCAGTGGGCCCATCCTGCAAATCTGGCTCACCAGCACTGGTTTGAAATTCCAGAATCTTATTTTGCTTTTCTTCACTGCTTTGCGGTCCAAGATCTAGAGTCTGGCTGCTAGTAATACAGTTCTGTCCTTCTGACCCCAGAGCCCTTGTGCTTGATTGAATACTGTCCCGAACAGAGACAGAAAAATCGAAGTCCTCTGATTTAAGAACAGTCTCTCCGTTCTTTTTAAAGTAATCCAAAAGTGCACGCCTGGATCTGACCTTCACTCCTTGGGGACTAAAAGGGAAAAAGACCATCCAGTAAAAAGAAGTCAAAGGGCAACGTTGAGGGGAATGCAGTGTTGCACAACAGGACTTCACCTGCTTCTTCTCCACCCTGCAGCAACCACACCCCCAAAATCAGCTCTGGAGGGTCAGAGCAGGTTCTGAGGGCATGCAGGGGGGTCAGCAGGGAGAAAGAGAGGATGGTGAAGTCCCATTGTAGGAGTGTACTTTTATTCCACTCTCACATGGAAAGGGTTGGATACAAGTTGTCAACTGTAGCCACCCTGTAGATTATATTGTGGAAAGACAGACCATACATTTTTCAAATAAATATATATTTTGGAAGGTCAAAGTTGAAGCTCCAATACTTAAACTATTTGTAAGCTGTTATAAATGCATTTACAGTTAAACAGTGGTGCAAGTACAGCTGCCTTGGGAATTGCAGCAGAAAGATGAGATACAAATGAACACGAACTTAGTATTTGCAAATATTATAAACACAGATGTTTTATATAGCAAAGAAGCCATCAGCATGACGCTTGGTTGGAATACTAAAGGGGAACACAAAACTGTGTCCTGACTAGATATGTGTTTCTAATCTTAAGGAAGGAAGGAAGGCTATCTGGAGGATTTGAAGTTGTTGCTCAGCTGAACACTATTATTCTTTGGAAAAAAGCTGCCCAATGCCCTCTGCTTCTGGAGAGCTATGGGGGCAGGGGCAGGTTACAACAATTCAGACTTTGAGTTGGAAGAGAAGCAAAGAGTGATTATTATGCAGGAGATGGGGAGAAAGAGGGGGCTCAAACTGTGGTTAAGAAGGAGGAACGGGTGGGCTGCTGTGTTGTGGGGGCTACTGCTGTTGGTGGGACACAGCCCCTTTTTTCTTGATAGATCATTCAACCCTGGATATGTAGATGAAACAGTACAGAAAGTTGCATCTGTCAAATTTCTGAATACCAGGTTATTGTCAAAGCGATGAGAGTTCTGTCAGAAAACAACAGCAATCCCACATAATTTCTTCCTCTCTTTAGTAACACTTCAACAAGCTTAAACATAAAACAGTATATTTACACTTCTCCCTATTATAAACATAATTATGACACTATGGCTCTCAGTGCACCAAAATATCATTTGGATGACATAAGATGTACAATGTCAAATTTTACAATCAGCATTACTGTACCTGACAAAATAGATGTCGTATCTTCCTTTTGTTTTGCCAGACTGTCTTTGCTTTATTATCCTTTCCCATCCTTCAGGAACAGCTTTGCGACACAGAGGAGCCAGGAAAGATACAGTTGCTTCAGACTCTTTGCACCAAGTTAGACTTTCTGTGATGGTCTCAGTATCTTCCCCCTTGGGATCAACACATTCCCCTCCTGCTGTTATAAGATGCCCTTTCTCTTTGTCTACCTCTTCAGTCAGGTGCCTATTACCTATATCACTGAAAGTGAATTATCAGAATATCAGAACAAGTTTCACCTTTTTGTAGCCTTTCCTTAAATAGACATTTGAACCTCTCAATCATTTCAACTGCTCTTTTTTTGCATCTCCCCCACATTTCCTTTTCAGTTGTTTCAAAACTGGTTTATTTCTGGCAGAGTAAGAGGCAATAAATTTTGCACCTAAAGGTAGAAAAATAAGGTACAACTTAAGCAACGGAGAGCCCTGGTTTTGTTTTTCGGGCTTCAAACACCAATTGCCTAAAAGGTCTGGGTGAATAAGGAGGTCTCCACTGGTGCTGGAAATGAAGAGGGTGCCAGGCAAGCCTTTCTGGGGAGGATTTTCTATAGCTAGGGTGCCATCACTGAGAAGGCCATCTCGGAGGCAGCAGCCCACCTTTCCTCCTCATTTGGTGGGAGCACGCAAAGCAGTGGGAATGGGAACCAATGGGGCAATAGAAGCAGGAGGCTAGGAACGGCACAAGTTAAGAATGGCTTTATTCTGGTTTGCAGTACAGTGGTACCTCGGGTTAAGTACTTAATTAGTTCTGGAAGTCCATTCTTAACCTGAAACTGTTCTTAACCTGAAGCACCACTTTAGCTAATGGGGCCTCCTGCTGCCGCTGCGCCGCATGAGCACGATTTCTGTTCTCATCCTGAAGCAAAGTTCTTAACCTGAAGCACTATTTCTGGGTTAGCGGAGTCTGTAACCTGAAGCGTATGTAACTTGAAGCATATGTAACCCGAGGTACCACTGTATTGCCATAGCCCTCAATCAGACAGAAGACCATCATGTCAAGGCAGCAGAACGCAGGCGTGCCATTTGTCAAACTGCCGTGACATCACTGCATGCAAACGAAAGGTGGTGATAGTGAGGGTGATAATAGTTCCTTGCAAAGCAACAGGCCGAGGGGGGCGTTTCCTATTTCAAAAGCCCCGCCCTCGCCATTCCCTCCTGCGTTAAGTCCTTACCTGCCGTCAGGCTGCCCCGTCCCCCCTTGAACTAGCGCCAAGGACATCTTTCCTCTCCTCTCTTGTAAGGCGGCAAATTCTCCCGCGCCGGCTCGTACGGCGCGTGCGCATTCCTAACACGCGCGCCGCCAACCCGCACAATGACAGTAACCAAGAGATCGCTCCCTCCTCTTCGCGCCGGGATCAAACCTCGCGAGCAGCGCGAATACACCTGAGTGGGCTTTTGCGCACGCGCACTTTCGACATAAGCTCCTCCTCTCTCCACACCGTCGTCCCACCCGCCTCTAATATTAATATTGCGCGTCCTCCCCCGGGCGTCATAGAAACTGTGGTTGGGGGGCGGGGAGGAACCCGGCGGAGAGTTCAGACATGCGCAAGAGCGTGCGCACAACCAAGGGCGCTTCGCTCGTCGCTTTCCCCCTTGTGCAAAAGGGAAGGAAAAAAGGAGGGGAGGCGCGTGGACACTGCGCATGCGTGTTGCCTTGGGTTGCAGCCCGGCGTCCTGAGTACACAAATAAATAAATAAATAAATGAAAGCGGGAGTTGGGCGCTGGGGGAGGGGCAGGCAGGGAGGTCGCGAAGGGGATGCGCCGGAGGGGGAAACATGCGAGCTGCGCTGACCTGGAGAGATAAGGCCGAGCAGTGGTAAGAAGAGGAGGGGCCTCCCTCTGACAAGCCTAGAGGGTGGAGTGGGGGAGACTTGGGGGGGGGGCATGGAGGTAAGGAAGGAAGTGGGGGCTTCGACCTCCAGCCAAAAAATAAGGCCTCCTCAGTCCGCTCTCCCTTCCTGCATCACCAGCAAGTCGTGAGGGGGACGGCGTGCAATTTGATCCCGCTCGCGGCAGGCAGCATAACACCCCCGCAGCGTCCCTCACGTCCGTTTCTGAAGGCAAAGGAGTTAATGCAACCAGCGGCAGCAGCAACAGAAAAAACAACTCAGAAAGATGCTTCTACGTTTAAACTGGAAGCCACAAAACTGTTAAGATAATGCTTTTGCAGCAGAAAGGGAGCGCGTGGGTTTCCCTTTTTGGTGGAAGGGACCCTGGCAGGTTTCAGTTGTTGGGGGGGGGTGCGCCTTCCAGAGCCCCTCTGTCCCCTCGACGGTCCTGTTGTGTCCGTTGATGTAACGTTAGATCTTACCCGCTGAGTTGATGTTCTTACGGTTCTCCATCGGTAGGACCGGAACCCAGCCATATGGGTAATAAAATAATATTAAAAATCCGCAGTGGCTTATCCTGGTTGTTTTACTCGCCACCTCAATTCTTGTACTGAGCAGGTGGGTGAAGCTTTCAAGAGGAAACTTTAACAAAATAAACAGTTGATGCAGGTTCGTTTTTTTCCTAACCCAGTAGGTAGTACAGTGGTACCTCGGGTTACATCCGCTTCAGGTTACATCCGCTTCAGGTTACAGACTCCACTAACCCAGAAATAGTACCTCGGGTTAAGAACTTTGCTTCAGGATGAGAACAGAAATCTTGCTCCAGCAGCAGCAGGAGGCCCCATTAGCTAAAGTGGTGCTTCAGGTTAAGAACAGTTTCAGGTTAAGAACGGACCTCCGGAACGAATTAAGTACTTAACCCGAGGTACCACTGTATATATTGCCGCACATCATCTTGAAATTCAAATGCTTTGGTTTAATTGAGGTGTATCTTTTTTTTTTTTTGGTACTACCTGTGTACTCTTTGTGACACTGGTCTTCAGCTGGTGGGTTGGGACTGACCTGATCGTCACACCAGCACCATTACTGCTGGGTCAGACCATTGTCCTCCTGTAATCCACCACCTTTTCCTCACAGTGGCCAACCAGACGCCTTTGCAGCAGAACATGACAGCCACAGCACTCTGCCCACCTGTGATTTCCAGCAACTCAGAGTCATGGGCATATTGCCTCTGATATTGGAGGTGGAATGTAGCCACCTTGGCCAGTCACCGTTGATAGCTGTGTCCTCCATGAATTTGACTAATTCTCCCTTTTTAATGTATTTTTTTATTATTATTATTAAATATTTTCTTGGCTTACAAAAGTATGTGCAATGTCTCTTTCTTTTTCCCCCCAAGTAACATTTTTTACAGATCAGTTTCATTTGTTGAGACTATCACTGCCCTCTGTGGAAGCAAATGCCATAGTTTAACTATGCACTGCATTATAAACACTCTCATCTGTCATGAATCTTCTAAAATTCAGCTTTGTTGGATGAGCATGATTTCTAGGGGTGTAAGAGTGTGGGAGAAAAAATATATATATCTAGCCGCTGTCTTTATACCATGTGTAATTGGGTAAACGTCTATCATGTCACCTGTTACCTTTTCTGGAAACTTTAAAAGTTCTAAATGCTGAAACCTTTCCCCTTCATCATTTTGGTTGCCCTTTAAGCATTTATAACTCACATTTCATTGGATACTACAGTATTACAGCAGAGAACAATTAAATAAAGCAATAATAAAAGATACGTAAAAAGATAATATACAATAATTACAACAGCCATAAAAAAGTGTTTGGCTGAAATGTTGATTTTTTTTACTATTGATTGTGTGGGTGAATAAAATCCCCAGTTTTGTCTAGAATATGTACATTTAATATAGATAAATCGCAATGGCTAGAGTAGCTAAATGAATGATAATGATAATAATAATAATAATAATAATAATAATAAATAATTTTATTTATATCCCGCCCTCCCCAGCCGAAGCCGGGCTCAGGGTGGCTAACAACAATAAACAGTACAAAAGTACAGCACAAACAGCACAAACAAAATAAAGTCAGTGTTTTGATGTAATGCTTTGAGTATGTAAATTGCAGCCTTTTGATTTGGCAGATATGAAATGTCTTGAAAATGGTGTGATTGAGGAAATGTATGAATGACAATTGTGGTATATGAATATTACTCTGAACCTACATGCACAAATTGAATTCTTTTCAAAATACTCATTCTGTAGGGTAGTGATCTATATCTAGAGATCTTGTTTTTTATGTACCATATGGGAAAATATTGGGGATATGAGGCGTTTGGTGTGCCATTTAATACCTTCCTTTGTTTTCACAGTATATATGACCTTGCTTTTAAGCCTGATGGAACTCAACTAATAATTGCAGCTGGAAACAGATTACTGGTACGAGGTTTTCTTTAAAAAAACAACAACCCACCCACTCTTATTTGTTAATTAACATCTTGAAATATTTGGTAGATTAATTTATCAAAAGAACTCTTATTTCTTTATTATTTACTATAACACATATGGTAATCTATTGAAAGAACTCTTATCCCTTCTCTATTTAATGTAACACATTTTTTTAAAAAAATCTTACAACTGTGATGTAATTTGACTATGTTAAAAGCTAATTACTTTTTAGCTATTTAACATCTTTAAACAGAGAGAAGGCTCTTGTCTTTGTTTTGATAAATTAAGCTGAGCTGGAAGAAGTCAATATCTATTTTAAGTAGATACACCAAATTATCTGTCTGCATATTTCATAGATGCTTTTTTCCAATTTCCTAATGTTTGTCATTATTTGTAAAGTTTGCCTCTAATTTCTTGTTGTGGATGTATGAATGGTTTCTAAGTACATGATGTAAGAAGTTAAGTGAAGGTAGGTCTACACCAGCCTTGCAAATAAGCCCATAAAGAAACTAGCCTGTGGCTTTTGTTTTTCATGCCTGAAGGCTGGTGGCCTGAATTTCCATGCTGGTTATGAAGAGGGGGAAAGTTCCCTTCTCCAGGTCAATATGGAAATACAGGGTACTAGCCTCTGCTAGAAAAAAAAAGCCTTCTAGCAAGAGTTTGTGGGAAAGGGATGGGCTTCCCTTCTTTTGTGACCAACATGGAAGCTAAGCAGACTGGCAGAGGTGGGACAAAGAGACTCATTTCTTCTCTGCCAGCCTGCTCACTTACCTGTATGGCAGGGATGGGGAACCTCTGGATATTGTTGGACTACAACTTTCATTGTCCTTGGCCAGTGACCATGCTAGCTGGAGCTGATGGAAGCGTAGTTCAACAATTATCTGGAGGGTTGCAGGTTCCGCATTCCTGGTGTATGGAGTTTCATGCACTTCCATGGATTTTTTTCTTGCTTATGACAGTCAGGAGATTTATTAAGTCTCTACACTCCTTCGATAAGAGGTTGTTATGCGCACTATGGAAATTGGTTTGGAGGGGTTGGTGCAATGGTATTCAGAGCTTGCTGAAATAAGGCTTTCTCATAACTTTTCAGGGCTGGATTGTCCTTTTGATACCTTTCATTTCTTTCTAAGCCCCATGGAGCAGATTCACTGCTCCTAATGTCAGCTCAGTCTGGCGCTGGCTAGAAGCTGTAACACAGGAATTTATTTTTTGTATCTAGAAGAAACAGAATAGACCTGCCCAGCCCTGCTCTGCTTTACCAAACCCAGGATCCCCAGTGGCCTTTATTTTTCCTATCCCACACTGGATAGGAAAAGAATAGGGTTAGGCTGTTTGTCCTGTTATAATGCTGGCTTCTATGTGTCAGTCCATTAAGAAAATTACTTGTTGGGGTTATGTTTTAGAAGTCATGTAACTGCTACTTTTAAAAAAAAGAATAAACAGAAGAGAGCCTGTATCTGGACTGAGAAACATAGGAAGCTGCCTTGGTTTGTCTAGGGCTATAGTGTTAATTTATGTGCCTAATTCTTAGACTTATCTCTTTATTTTATCTCTACAGGTGTATGACACTTCGGATGGAACATTAATCCAGCCCTTGAAAGCACATAAGGATACAGTATACTGTGTAGCTTATGCCAAGGATGGTAACTTAAACCTTCTGGATTTTTTCAAACCATTAGCATTTGATCAGGTTTCATAGTGTCATTTGCATTTATATCCAGTCTATTATTCATAAATATTTTTAAAGAAGTATATCTGTATCACCACACAATGTCGGTACAGTCCATACTATGACAGCTGAGTTTCATGTCAGACCAGAGTATATGTAGATACAGGTTTGATTCTTGCTCACCTGAAGTCACTCAACTAATAGTAAACAGTGTCATTGCTTTTCTGTGTGCTTTAGACTTACCAGTTGCAATAAACTTATGTGAGCTTCCATAACATTCCCTAGGTAAGCGCTTTGCATCAGGAGCTGCAGACAAAACTGTGATCATCTGGACTTCAAAGTTAGAAGGTATCCTGAAGTACACGTAAGTGGATTGCTTCATGATTATTTTGCATGCCTTAAATATCAGTTTTGAGTATGGACTCCAGCCACTATTATTAATAATAGTAGAAGGAATATGAACACAGGTAAGAAGCTAAACATGCAAACACAAAGGACATTACATCACTTCACCAGGTTAACGGGAGAATGAGAAAACAAGTTGTGAGGGCTGTTCTCACTTCATAGCTCTCGAAAGGGTTCCTCTGCAGTTACTGCACTTCTGAATCATATAGTACAGATGCATTCTGGATCTGATATTGTGTTCCTATTTTCCTTGTTCACTTCCATCACAGAAACAGATTGGCCCGGCATTGTGTCTGTAAATTCTGCATAATAAACATTATGTTACTGGGGGTGGGGGGGCAGGGCGGGGCGGGAGAGGTAACTCCTTCTTCAAGATTACTTCCTGAAGTGCTTCTATTCAGCATTAAAGGATAACAATATAAGTTGCTGGCTGATGTGTTCTAGGTAAAGTTTTAGTTACTTATTAACAGCCCATTACCATTTCCTTGTTTTATGTATTTAAGAAACTTTTATTCCACTCTTACGGTAAAAATTGTCAAAGCAGCTAGCATAGCAAAAACTAAAACAATAAGGAGTAAATAAGAACAGTGTAAAATAGTACCAACAGAAGGAGAGCTGAGTCAGATCAGAGCATTATACTAAAACCCAGCATAGAAAGGCTTGGGCAAGTAAAAATATATTCCCGTGCCACCAAGAAGACAGCAGAGTCAATGCCAGTCAAATGCCCTTGCACTGAGCATTCGAGAACTGGGATGCCACAACTGAAAAGGCACTTTTCATGAGCTGCCACTCATCTCTTTTCTGAAGTTAGGGGGACCACTCAAATAAAGTTCTCTGAATGGGGTCTTGGTAACCAGGCAGGCCTGTGTGGGTAAGGTTTTGCTTAAGAGACTCTGGTCTCTGACTTTTGAACCAGCTCTGGTGCAGTGTTGAGAATCATTATAGAAGTATCTCTGTATTCCTCCCCTCACCCCACACAATGCTTGAACGCTTTATATTTTCAAATAACCATATTGCACCTGAACTATTTTTAAAGCCTGTTGGATTTTGGTTTGATTTGCACTGAGCTCCTGGTAGAGTTGGGTGAGGCTTAAAAAATAAATATCCAAAGTTATTTGTTTATTATGCCTAACCAGTTTTCAGACTGTTTTGTTTCAGTGTTTCTGGTTAATTTGTTTTAGGCACAATGATTCCATACAAAGTGTATCCTACAATCCTGTCACTCACCAATTGGCATCTTGCTCCTCCAGCGATTTTGGTACGTCTTCCTCATCCTTAGTTTCTTAAGGCCAAATCCTATGACTTCACATAGCATTCAGGAATCAATCAGATAGAAATGCAGTGTGTGCTGTACCATAGGTATAAGCAATTGAAGGACCACAGGAAGTTGCAATACAGCAGCTCAGACTGTCTATCTGACCCTGATCTCAGGCAGATCTCAGGGATCCAGAGCTAGTCTTGGCCACTATGAGAGCAGGATGCTGGACTAGATGGGCCACCGGCCTGATCCAGGAGAATCATTGATATTAATGGACCTGTGTTCATCATGCTCATTAATTTCATTGGAACTACTCTGGCTAGGTCTAGACTTAGATACAACAGTTGGTTTCAAATAACCTATCACGTAGAATGCCTATCACGTAGAATCAGATAACTGATTAAATGTGGAACCTTCTGGTGCAAAGCATGTGCTCTGTCATTGTGCTGTGGTCCCTTTCTTGGCACTGCTGTCAGATGGTGCATTGTGGCATCATTACGCCATTACGCAGCACATAAGCTGGCAGAGAGAAGGTGTGGCAAGGGGAAGGACTTTGGGGAGTTGTATTTTGTTAAGATTTAGGAGCTCTTCTCTTTCATATTCCCTCGTTGTTGGTGGTGCGAATGTTTTCTTATAATGATGAATGAATTGGATGGTAACACTATGCTGTTGTTATTTTCAAGGTCTTTGGTCTCCTGAACAGAAGTCAGTCAATAAACATAAAGTTAGCAATAAGATCACCTGCTGTAGGTATGTAAAATGTAGTTATTTTGTTATTGTAAATATTAAAACATCTAATGAGTTGCCACACGAAAGATTGAGAACTCAAGGCAACATACAATAGAGGTAAAAACAAAACTGAAACAAATCTGACAATACAATAGAATGGACAGCAAAATTGTCCTCTAATGAGTTTGTACAATTTTATTATACATTTAATTATAAGATAAGGTTCCGGGATGGGTTGGAACAAAAGAGTAAGCAATTAAAGAAACTATATCCTTGTTCTTCCTGTGTGTGGCAATTATTCTGTTCATGCTGTTTCTTCCTTTCCTTGTAAGATGTTATGTTTTTCTTTCCCCCGGTTATTGCTGTTATTCGTCATGCCTTGAATGGAGCTGATATCCCACTGTCATTCCAGAAATTTCTCCATCACTCCGCCCCATGCTTCGTTGTTTTGCAACTTTAACCACAGCTGCAAAAGTCACTCTGTCCCAGTAAATAACCTTTTGTCACCATTTTCCCTCTCAGCCTGGGAAGAGTGGTCTGTTGATCTGCAGACGACTCAATAAGGAACTGTATCAGTTTCTTGGCAGTTCACAGACTCCTTTCATCCTTCCTTCCAACTGAAGACATATGAGCAATTATTCTTCCAATTAAATTAAATTCCAAGTTCTCTTAGTGTTATTCAGTTCACATCATTAATAATAAAGGATGGGGAAGTTTCCATCGTAAACCTTTTGCAAAATAGAGCTTCCCTCCCATTTCCCTTTTTTTACACAGTTTACACAGTTCTGTTTGATGTTATATTCTATATTTATGATCCAAACTCTTCCATTCTCACTTGTACAAATAAAATTCGAACTAACATTGAGAGGAGGGTTGCTGAATCATAAATGTAGAGAATAAAACTTATAATAAAGAAACCGTAGGCTCCCCCCCCAACCATCTTTTGCACTGAATGAAGTCTTATCTCAAGTTCAAACCATAAAGTCCTTACAATTGGTTTGTTCTGTAGTTTGTCATCTCATCTCTTCTAGCATGTGCCTGTAATTTAGTCCAATTAAGCTCTAATTAACAGGAGAACCTCTGCTTCTTAATGGCAGCGTTGGAGGTTTTTCGGCAGGCTTTTGCACTCAGTGACTCCCTGCCCCCAGCATTCCACGCCGGAGTGAGAACCAGGTACCAAGACGAACTGCGAGTGAAGCCCATTCGCCCCTCCATCCCTGGGGGAAATTTGCATGGATAATTACCCTCAGTCACCCTTGTTTTTCCTTCACCAACAATCTCCCTTTATCACGGGGGCTGCTTCCATTAAGGCAGAGTGGAACTGGAAGCCAACCTTTCAAAATCACTATTCAGTTAAACAGAGGTTACCTTATGCTGCTACTGCTCCATATTCTTAATTAGCATGTCCTCTCCTTCTCGGCATGCAGCTGCGGTTCATTTGGGCAAATGTATACTTTAAAGCCATATTTGTCAGTGCAGTGGAAGAGTTCAAGGAGTACTTTGTGTCCTCTTGAGCCTTTTATGCCCACCTCTAAGTAAAAGGTATAATTTCTGTAGGCCTCGCGACTCTCTCAAATGTTGAGGAGGGGGGAATTTTTTCAAGCTGCTTTATTATGATTCTTCCCCTTTCTTAGTTGGACTAATGACGGCCAGTACCTCGCTTTGGGGATGTACAATGGTGTGGTCAGCATAAGAAATAAAAATGGTGAAGAAAAAGTCAAAATTGAACGACCCGGTGGATCTTTATCTCCTGTGTGGTCCATTTCTTGGAATCCATCAAGGTAAATGTTTCTGTCCCTATATTGTTTGTCTTTGATAGTATCTGCACACTAGTCTGAATTTGACTTTTAACAGTAGTTTTATAAACATAAATAAGAAATCATTTTGATGAAGCTCAGAAGACTGATTTAATGCTTTCATTTTCTTGGCAATATCAATAAAAATTCTTAAACTTTCTCCAATTTGAAGGGAATTGCTAGTTTCTGAAGTTGCTAAAATTAACTGTTCCTGAATCTTAAAAAAATAACCCCAGAAATAAAGCACATTATAACTGATCAGCTCCCTCTTTGTCTGCTAATACAACATATGGGATGTGGGTTGGAGGTTGACTTTGGAATGAAGAATGCCTAATGCATTCTTGGATTGTTGAGACTCTAAAAAAAATAAATATATTTGGTGGCTATTGCTTCATCCTGTGGAAGTGAATTCTATACTTTAACTATGTGCTGGGCAAAGAATGCTTTCTTTTGCCTGTCCTGAATCTTCCAACATTCAACTTCATGGGGAGGCATTGAAGAACGACAAATTACTGGTATTTTCTCCAACCTTTTCCTTCTCTATCCCACAGCGGGAGGGTCATGTTTTCCTAAAGCTTGACAACCAATTGAGTTTGCACTGAAGAAGACTTACTGTCCCTTTTAGTAAATCTGGGGAAGAAAAGTTTCAAAAACTACCTGGGCAAAGTGTTTTAACATCAGGAGAGTTGATCTTGGGCTAAACTGTTTTGAAATTTAAGTTTTGTAGCAGTAGGTCATGTGAATGAACAATTGATATTTGCAGTCGATGGGAGAATCTCTGGAGTTCTAGAGAGAGCGAAGAGGAGGAGGAGGCAGGTCACGCCTGTTTAGAGGATATACCAGTTCTGAAGTCCATCACATGCAGTAGTCAGGGTAGTGAGGCAGAGGAAGAAGAACATGAGGAAGATGAGAGCCCTAGGAATGCCAGCTCGTGAGTGCAAAATCAGAGAAATAAAACTATAGTATGAAAGTAGACATATATTTAAATCTTAGCTTATTTCTGTCTAATTATCAATTTATAATTACAGTAATGCTTCACAGTATATAAACAAAACAGTATATATATATATTTATTTGTGGCATTTATATTCTGCTATTCAGGTGGACTTCACAAAGCAGTTTATGTGAGATTGCTACAACAATAAGCATTGGGTGTTTATTTTTAAAATAAGTTATAATAACATGGAAAAGACAGCCACTTAGACAAAGCTGTAATTGCTTCTCTCTGCTCCCCGTCAGGGCAATTTGTGGTGATAGAGAAGGGAGGGACCATTACTGGGAGCTGGATTATAGTGACTCACCAGACTATTTCTTTTTTGTTCACTCCACTCAAGCCAAAGTGGAACCGCTATTAGGGCAGATAGAGGCTCCTGTGAAGACTGTTGGATGATAGGGAAGGGCCCCCGCTTGAAACTGGATGATAGCAGCTCATCAGGCTATTTTGTGACTGCCTGAGGTTCCCCTAAAGTGACCTCACAGTGTTTGTCCATACATTCCCCTTCCAATAAATTTCTCCATTCTTCACTCTTAAGGATAGTATCCAGCATTTCTCAGCATAAGTTCTGGCAGTCTTCAACAGAAGTTGAATGTTTGCCTGAACTCAAGTTTGGGGAAATTTCCATGTTTGTGCAGCACACCTTGATTCTAGGGATCTGTAGGCCACACAGATGTCTGAAGAGATTCCTGGAGTTCCAGGGAATTGTTGAAAAGGACAGTTAATACAGGTCGACAGTGCTGGGCCCCGTGTTTTTTCCTGCTAATCAGAAACTGGCATTTTTCCTCTTGAATAGATTGACTCCTATGGCTTATGGCCAAATAGCATTTATTTTAATAGATGGAATTTCAATTTATTTTAATAGAAAGGTTTGAACAGCAGTTTGCCAAGGATCATTTTGAAGGAAAACATTCTGTAGATGGTGGGATGAGAGGTATATTTAGGTTTTGGAGTTGTGTTTTCTTTTGCACTTGTGTGCAGTTGTGCAAGTGAAAGGGAGCTCTACACATATAAGAATGAGGGTCAAGGGACAGTTTTAGGTAAGGTGGGGTGGAGACTCCTTTTCAGACTAAGGAGTCACAGCCCCTCCTGGCTAACCTTCCAGGTGCTTCATGCCACTTGTGAGCGCAACCAAAATAGGCATGGCCATGCACCTGTCTTCATTGCTGCTCAGCAGTATCAGCTAAGCCGAGGGAGGAGATAACCAGGAAGGGTTTGAACAACCCCTCCTCGTGATCTCTCTCAGAAACGACACACATCCACACAACACAGTCCTCCTTGCCTTTGCATCATTGGGGGCAGATGGGTGGAAGGGGGTTAGAAAACTCTGTTTATACAGCTGACAGCCATAGTAGAGAACACTAGGGGCTATCTGTTGCTTTGTAGTTCATCAGAACTGTTTACAACGTATCATAATTGGCTTCTCCTTTTGTGCATGGTAGAGATGAACACAATGACATCTTAGCTGTGGCAGATTGGGGACAAAGGCTTTCCTTTTATCAGCTCAGTGGCAAGCAAGTAAGTGTTATATTAATACAATGCCTTGGAAAGTACACTTTTTATTTTCTTCCTGGGAAAGAACTGAGTTGAAAGTTCCACTTATCTAGTAAGGTGTGACTTTAAAATTATAGGCCTGCTTGCTGGCCCTTTGTACAGTAAAGCATTTATATTTTTCTATATAAATCATTAGCAGCTCATGGCTCGGATTTGCAAGTTGCTAAGGAGATAAAAAGCATTGTCTCCTTGATCATTAGCCAGTTCAAGCTGTACTGTTTCTCAGGTACGCATTAGAGTAGCTCCACAGCTGTGCTGAGTGGTGTCACTTGTCAATATCACCATGTGCTTCAGAGCCAAGGACTGCTGAACAGGAATATCCTGACCAGGCTCCATTGACTGGTTTGAAGAACAAAACTGGTGTATGAGGTAGACTTGCCACCTGCTACCAGAGCTAAAGACCGATCGTAACCTAAAAGCATTAATTAAAGCTTGTGAGATCAAACAGCGATATGTGACAGATTTAATAGGAACGTGTATTTAATTACTGCATTACCTATGAACTCTAAAAAATATATATCTGATGTCTTCTTTCATATTGTTCTAGATTGGAAAAGACAGAGTCCTGAACTTTGACCCCTGCTGTGTTAGCTATTTTTCAAAAGGAGAATACATTTTAATTGGAGGCTCCGACAAACAAGTCTCCCTCTACACAAAGGATGGTGTGCGCCTTGGTACCATAGGGGAACAGAACACGTGGGTGTGGACGTGTAAAGCGAAGCCAGATTCCAATTACGTGGTAAGAGTGAATTGGTAAAAGCCCTTGTACATGTGGAACTGCAAGGGGTCCCCACACTTTGGGGTCATGATTTTGTTCCCACTCTCCTTTGTTCCAAAACCATCAAATGTGAGAGATAAGTTAGCCATGAGACATACCTTGGTTGACAAACACCTTAGCGATTGAAAGTTTTGGCTCCTGAACGCTGCAATCCCGGAAGTGAGTGTTCTGATTTGCAAAAGTTCTTTTGGAAGCTGAACGTCCAGCGTGGCTTCCATAGCTTCCGATTGGCTGCAGGAAGCTCCTGCAGCCAATCGGAAGCTGTGTATTGGAAGCAGTGGCGGAGGAACCCTCTCTCGCAGCCAGGGCAGGATGCTGAGGAGCGGGGCAAACCACCCGGTGACGCACACATGACATCCGTATGGAGTGTGCACGTGCGACATCCCATACGGAGTGTGCATGTGCGGCATCCTATACAGAGTGCACATGTGAGGCATCCCGTACAGAGTGCGCGCGCGCGCGGCAGCCCGTATGGTTGCCGTGTGAGACGCAGCCCGTATGGTTGCCGTGTGAGACGCAGCCCGTACGGACGGTGTGTGAGAGTGGCAGCCTGTACGGTCGCAGTGCGAGAGGCAGCCCATATGGACGCCCGTACGGACGGTGCGTGAGCGGCGTCCATACTGACTGCGCGCGCCCTCGGCCACTCTACAGCTGGGAGGAGGCAGGGGCCATCTTGTCCCCCCCCCAAGTGGCCTGCCCCCTCTGCCCCCCACTTCATACGCCCCTGCTTGGAAGTCGAACGGACTTCCGGAACGGATTCCGTTTGGCTTCCAAGGTACGACTGTACTTCAAAACAAATGCCATGAAGGTGGCTTTTTACAGTTCTTGGAACAACATGTGTCCTAGGGACCATTTCATGTGTTACAAAGAGAGGCAAATCTGAGAATACACTCAACAGGACAATACAGCTGTTCACAGCTGGTGTTGCCGTATGACACCTGTTTTTTGGCAGACATATTTGTTGCATTCTCCAGTGGTGGCAAATGGATGGCATGTGCATTAAGGTCTCCCGCAAGTGTAGTTAGCAGCCAGATAACAGGTCTGTGCTAGGAAAATTCACTGAGCTCTGTGGCATTTTGCCTTAACTTTAATAATACTACTTCAAAGCTAACATGCGCATTTGGGGCATATAACAGATGAATAATGCCTCCAATCTCTCCAGTCTTTTTCCGTTTCATTTTTCCCTTACATGCTGAGATTTGTCTATTTGAAAGGCAAAATCTGCCTCTTACTTGGTACAATGATCTTTAAAAAAGGTCAAGTAATCTAAGAAGGTTGCCACCTTTTCAGTCGGTTTTATGGTTCGGATACATAACCATATGGTTTTCGACTTCTCATGATCTTTTGCTTTCTCTTCAGGCAGTAGGATGCGAGGATGGAACAATTTCATTTTATCAGCTGATTTTCAGCACAGTCCATGGCCTTTATAAGGACCGCTATGCTTACAGGGACAGTATGACTGATGTTATTGTCCAGCACCTCATCACAGAGCAAAAAGGTACCTTTTGAGAGGCATGTCTCTCAACTTGGGTGGATATATACAGCTTAATTGGTGTCTGCATATTTGACAGTAAAGGTAAATGGACCACTGACCATTAGGTCCAGTCGCGAACGACTCTGGGGTTGCGGCGCTCATCTCGCTTTATTGGCTGAGGGAGCCGGCTCAGCTTCCGGGTTATGTGGCCAGCATGACTAAACTGCTTCAGGCGAACCAGAGCAGCGCACAGAAACACTGTTTACCTTCCCGCTGGAGTAGTACCTATTTATCTACTTGCACTTTGACGTGCTTTCAAACTGCTAGGTTGACAGTACAAAGTGTATTTAAAATAAAACATTGATCTGCCGTTTTATGCCATGAGTATGAAGGTTACAACAATCAATGGAGGCCCTGCTTTTTGATTTGGCACCAAAAGTGGTCGAGGCAGGGCCTTCTTTGTGGTAGCTGCTCAGTTTCAATGTTACTTCCCAAAAGAAGGTAGACCTAGTGCTATTCCTGAGATATTCACTCTGGCTTTTAATGAAGTTTTCTACTCTCTTTACTTTTAATCCTTTCTCTTAGTTCTGTTAAATTATGTGCATAATGTTTCAAATTGTCCAGTGCTAAACATTTTTGTGAGCCCTTGTTAGGGCTGAACAACAATCTAGAAATCATCTTGTAAATAATTTTTTTGCATCCAGGAGACCTAGCGTACCCTCTCAGTGGGTATCTTTTGGCAGCTGTCCAAGATTTGTTGCTGCAGCTGCTATTTTTGAAGTTTGCTGCTGCTGATTGGTTTTATTGCTTTAAATCTTGAATTGTGAGCTTCCCTGAGGCATAGGGCTGGAAGGTGCAGGATAAAAGTGTTATTGCAAATCTATATTTTTTTAGAGAACATGAAATTAGACTTTTACTTGGATGTCACCATCCTTTTGGGGTCAGTGGGCACATTTGGAATTTTGAGGAAGGGCTGTGGGCACCAGTCACAAAAATGGAAAGCAGATGAGGAATCAGGACCACAAATGGGTATGGGCAGTGCCGGATTTATGTATAAGCTAAACAAGCTATAGCTTAGGGCCCCACTCTCTTGGCCCCCCCCCCAAAAAAAAATTAAAGGAAAAAAACCTGGATGTACATTTCCACAATTTTAAGTTAGAGCTTAATAATTATTTCACTATACCTCGTCTTAATTGTATTTCACTATTAATATACTACTTCTTAATTGTATTTCAGTTCAATGATTGCTTTGATAAAATACATATTTTGTTATGTGCAAATGGCTTTAGATACCTATTAGGTCCATAAATTACCATATAGCATATATTCAACACAAAAAACAGCAACAGTTTGTTGTTGACAAAGGACAGCTGGACATATAAAGGGCCCCATTACCTTCAGTAGCTTAGGGCCTCATCTAACCTAAGTCCGGCCCTATGTGTGGGCATATTCCTGCCCCCAAACCAGCCTATCCATTGCAACCTGGGGGAAAAGACACTTATATTAGCCACCATGGCACTTGTTCACAAAGAAAAGCTCTTTGCACCTCTCCTTTGTTTGGAACTGATGAGAGGGTGGATGTTCAGTCCTAGCATCTATTATGAAATGTGGACATTTCTAAGGATGTGCATTCAAACAGCCTGATTCATTGCACGCAGAAACAGAGCAGGAAAAGGAAGCAGTTTCTCAATGATGGTGGATTTTTGAGGAGATAGTTATTGAAACCTTTCATGGGCACCATAGGAATACTAGTGGGCACAGTGGTGCCTACAAGTGTTGCGTTAGTCTAAATAGATGCTGTAATAGGATATAAGGCACTTTAACTTAACCCTGCAAATCAGTTTACTATTTTCTTTTCTTTTGTTCCAGTTCGCATTAAAAACAGAGAGCTTGTCAAGAAAATTGCAATATACAAAAACAGATTAGCAATCCAGTTGCCAGAGAAAATCCAGATTTATGAACTATATTCTGATGATTCTTCCGACATGCATTATCGTGTGAAGGAAAAGATAGCAAAAAAGTTTGAATGCAACTTACTGGTTGTGTGTTCTGAGCACATTATTTTATGCCAGGTAATTAATAAATATGTACTTTAAAATGAACTATACACATATTGAAATATTTTTTTCTAATAAGAGTTTCTTGGGCAGAAGTCATCCATAATGAACTAGTTTATTTAGAGATGGCTGTGAAATGAGGTGCATATATTTTTTCCCACCTGTCCCACCCCAGATGTTACACATACATGGCTTGCCCAAAATGTGGTATTTAGAAGAAACATCAATATTTTATTGGGGGTTAGATTCCTTTCCTTTTTTAAGCATAGCAATATTATCCCTTTTATTTGGTTGCTATCGGAATGTTAATAAAATGTTGCCAGTAAATCATCCGTACTTGCTTTTGACATAGTTGTTCTTAGAGACACTAAAATGGTTTGCTGCAGACACTCAGTGCAACAATCTACTAGTAAAATAATCTGTGGCTATCCTTTAAATGCTGTCTGGCAGTTCTTTTTGTCTCTCCGGAGGCTTCTGTCCTGCTTTGATGCAGTCTTGAATAACTAGATCATAATGTGTGGTTGTAAACATTTCTAATGAGGGATCCTTGAAGAATTGTAGATACTGCAAAACCAGTGTTGTTGCGTGGTTTGCCGGTGTCCGGGATGCAGAGGGTTCATTGAGTCCTCCGCACCAGCCCAGCTCTCGCCACCAGAGCCAAGCGGGGCCATGCCGTGTCACTTGCTCACCCACCCAGTGAGGAGCCCGGCTCGATGATGTGGCCCTTGTCAGGCAAATTCCTCCGACGCTGGCCAGGCAGCCATTCAACAAGGGGGACACGGTGGTGAGGCCAGGCTCTGGGGCTCAGAGACGCCTGGCGGCAGGCAGGGTGGGATGGGGATCCCGGAGGAGGGCACGCTTGGTTTGCGCCCCCTCAAATTCATGCCTCTGGGACTAAGGCCCCCCTCACTATCCCCCTGTGTAAAACTTTCCTCACCTGTTGCAATGTAAGCGGTTGATGAGTTGCAAATCAGACTGATATCTGTACCTTGACTGCCTAGCATGAAAAAGGCCTGGCATGTGTACAGCACTGTTAGGCTGAGAGATATGAGAATTACTTTAATGAGAATGTAACATGTTCTTCCCTTTTTTAGGAGAAAAGGCTCCAGTGCCTCTCATTCAGTGGTGTTAAAGAAAGGGAGTGGCTGATGGAGTCTCTCATTCGGTACATAAAAGTAATTGGTGGACCTCCAGGCCGAGAAGGACTTTTAGTGGGGCTAAAGAATGGCCAGGTGACCTTTTGTGATTAAGTTCATAGGCTTTTGTGAAATTTGTACTCCTTAAGGAGATGATTTAGATGCTAAAGGGCCCAGTCAATAGGCTGAAATTGCATATATGCTTCTTAGTGTCTTTGGCTGCTCTTTAAGTGACATGTTTTTTAGTTTTTTGCACGTTCTGTATTTGATGGTTACCAAGAATTACATGTTCACAGAAAGTGACAGTTAATCAAAAGCTTCCTTCACCACTTCTTTCCTTTAATGGAAAATGAGTTTCAAGGAACTGGTTTGCAATAAGTTAGGGAAAAGTACGTACTTCAGTAAAGTGCTGTAGAGAGCAACATAGACTACTTGCAGCTTACTGTTTTGGATGAAGTTACTACACTAGCTTCCTGGTAAGCTGGTTGCTGTTGCTTACCAGTGGGGAGAGGGGAAGAGGCAAAGCGGCAGGGATATTGGCAGGGTGCTGTTGCACTGTGCCAGATTGGCTCCAAGGTATGTTTCCACCACATCAACCTTACTGCCACTTTGCAAAGTGACCCACCTGTTGGGAAACTAATGCCCCCCCCCCAGGAAGCTGTTTCTGCTTTTATATTAAATGTTTTTTGGGGGAAAGAATCAAAGTGTGGAGTTAATTTTTGTTTCTGATTCTTGTGACCCTAAACCTAGCCATCATCTTGCCACATGTTTTTATTTTTATTATTTATAATCAAGGAAGTAATTTGGGCAAAAGCGAACAGTCTGCTTTAAATTTGTTAGACTAATTATTCTCCTGAGTTGTATTCTCCTGTGCATGAGACTGACAAATAAAAATAGTATTGCTTTTAAGACGTATTTTATTAACCCTCTGAATTTAATCACATCCAGATTCTAAAGATATTTGTAGACAATCCTTTTGCAATTGTCTTGCTGAAACAATCCACAGCTGTGCGCTGCTTGGATATGAGTGCATCTCGAAACAAGCTGGCAGTGGTTGATGAAAATGACACCTGTCTAGTGTATGATATTAACACCAAAGAGTTGCTCTTTCAGGTAAACATTTGGAAACTCCATCCCTTCCCTCCCTTTGTCTAGCCCTAGCCACATGATTGCAAAGAGCTAAATCAGAGAAATAGCTCTATCATGCTGCTCCTTTGTCACCCTGTATCTTAGAGAAAAGTTTCCCAAAAGGATGAGAAAGGAGCCTTAGTGAGACTGCTTGGGTAGCTATTAGGAATTGTTATCTACTAAAAAGAGGGTGGAGGATCTCTGGCCAGCAGATCAATAGTGGCCCTCTAGGAAGTCCAAGTTGACCTGCCAAGCCTTCTTCAATCATGATCATGTACCATAAATGAAGACCATTCATTTTTTGTATTGCATCTTGTTTGATCATCCTCTAGGAACCCAATGCTAACAGCGTGGCTTGGAACACACAGTGTGAGGACATGCTCTGTTTCTCTGGTGGTGGATATCTCAACATCAAAGCTAGTAACTTTCCTGTTCATCAGCAGAAACTGCAGGGCTTCGTTGTGGGATACAATGGTTCCAAAATTTTCTGTCTCCATGTTTTTTCCATGACTGCTGTTGAAGTTCCCCAGGTAATCTTTAATCTTGTTCATTAATTCTTTTTGTTGCTGATGTCAGCATTATCTTAAGTGCTCCTGAAACATTACTTTCTGTCCAATAGAGTTTAAAAATACTTATCCACCAGCTTTTTGGCCTTCCTTTCATGAATAATGTCTGTAGTTTTGTGCTTGGAGGAGAACGGGATAGTTTTCACTGTCCTGTGAGAGGTAGGTGAAAGTTTATTGGGTTAATCATTTAACACAACAATATTGAATAAAATCAGGTAGACAAGAAAACTCCTAGTAAAATTTGGCATTACCAATTGCAATTGCATATTATTCTATGGCATGCTTTCACTTTAATGTTACTATTTCTCCTATTACTATAGTTATAGGTAACTTTGCTCTGTTTTTTCTTTCGCTTTGGTGAAGTTCCAGCCAAATGCCAGTTATTCTCCTACACATTCTTGCTTGTGACTTGTTCATGTACCAGTTGTGTTGTTCAAAACATTTTAGATCAACAACAAATGTGATTTATCCCTAAGAAAACGGTGTTCTCAACAAAACAATTGTTTGGACATGATGGAAAGTACTAGCAATAGAGCCACTGAAGTATTTAATATAATGAGTAAAAGCTGGTGGTGTCAGTCTACTAGCAGAACAGACCTCCGCAACAGGATTTCCATTTCTCCCCATTGCAACCCTTTGTGCACCCCAAAGTCTGCTCCAGAAGTTTGTAGGGACTGCAAGTATTGGGAAGAGAGGAAAGGAAAATCTGGTTGCGCAAATGGAAGGTTGCTTGCACAGTGTTGGATTACAGGAACAGTTCACTTAATGGTCAAGTTCAGATGTATTTATTACAATTTAATAAGTAAACCTATGCTTAAGCCTTGTGAGTATATACTTCATCCTTGTGCCATGCCTTTCATCCTCCTTGGTGCACTGCAATTAACTCAAAGTCTTCAGCTTATCATAGTTATCCATTACCTCCAGCAGGGAAACTATGGTTACCAGAATTTAAACAAGTCATGGTCTTAACTCATGGTTTGATGTTGGGTTAAGATCCTTGCTTGTTTGTATCCTGGCAGCCATAGTTTCTTGATCTGAACAAAAAGGGAAATAATTAACTGAAAAAATCCTGAGTTAATTGTGGCATGCTAAGAAGGAAAAGGGGTAACATGAGAACAAAGTGTGCAGGCCTGAGGTACATGCACATCTCAGCTTATTAAGGCGAGACACAAACCAGACCGTTAAGTTTGTAGGGACTACTTTGGAAATGCCTTTCTTTGTATTGTTTGAAATTTTAAAAAGTATGGTGGTGGAATTTGTTCTTGATTTTGCACTTTGTGTCCATTCACAACTGACTAACATTAGCAGAAAGAATGCAGAACTGGGGTTTAAATTTAGCTGTTTTGCATTTACATGATCAAAGATCTAGTAAATGCCACTCCTAAAATTAAAGGATTTTGGAATGCACTTGTTTTCCACTTGGCTTACATTTAAAGGAAGAGAAACTGAGGGGGTTTTATAGAGCTTTGGCTTGGAGCTGGTGGTCACCCTTTTAAATAATGACTTGAATAAGAGCAGACAACAAAGTTGTCACAATTACTTCTTCGTTTTCTGTCAATCTATACTTTAGAATGTAGGCTAGGAGGATAGGATTAGAAATGAAAATCATATTGACTGAGTGTACTATAAAGTTCAGCAAAAAGAGCACAGCAGAGGTTATATTTTCTGAGAATCCTCCGGAAAAACAATCTCTCAAAGGACCTGTTGATGGCATTTTACCATTGCACTGTGGAGAGTGTACTAACTTATGGTCTATGTGTGTGGTTTGGGAGCTGCACAGCCAGGGGAAAAACAATGCTATCCAGGGTTGTAAAGACTGCAGAGAGAATAATTGGGTGCACTCTTCCCACCTTAGATCAAATATATGCTGCCAGGTGCCATAAGAAAGCGGCAGAGATAGGGCAGGATAGTACGCACCTCGGAAATGATCTTTTTCAGCTTCTGCCTTCTGGAAGAAGGTTTAGGGTTATAAAGGCCAGGACTAGCCGCCTGAGAAACATTTTCTATGCAAATGCAATTCTGGTTCTAAACGCAGCATAAGGGGTCTCTATAGTATAGTGTATTTTAAAATGGGGTTTTAGAGTTTTTAGGGGTTTTTGAATGTTTTATGTAGTTTTGTAGTAGTTTTATGTAGTTTTTATGTAGTTTTGTGGTAGTTTTATGTAGTTTTTCAATTTCCCTGTTCTGCATGGAACAGTGACAATAAAGATATCGTAATCGTAATTCTGGAGCCCTGGTGGGTGTGAGACCAGGGAGAGGGGACCCAGCCTGAATCCTAAGGCCACTTAGCTCAATCACAAGATGTGGCCATGGAACATTATTTTAAAGACTTGTTTTTCCTCTGCCAGACATAGGCAGAACAGCTGCAGCCCTGCTGCTTAGCTGAGTTTGGATACGGTATAACTTTACATTGGCTTAATTTACACTGGCTTGCTTTCCCTTAGTTCCTTGTTTATAGCATTGCTCCCTTATTGTGCTAGTTGGCTTAGTAATGGTAAGAGGTCTGTGTCATCAAGAACTGTGAATGTAAATTAGCCCTGTTAATTAGATCCTTTTTTGCATTTCTTCTAACCTCACTTCTCAGAATCCTACTTCAGCCTGTGTGTGTGAGAGTATACATGTACGCCAGGGGTGGGGAACACAGGCCTCAATGTGACTATCCAAGGTTCTTAGGACACTCCCCAGGCCACACCCCTCACTGGTCGTGCTCTGTGCCTGGCTTGAATGAATCCTTGAGTTGCAATAATGTCTCCTGCATAACTAGATGGATGACTTTTGCATGGTTGAAATATAGCCTGCTGTACTCATCTGATGTCCCACCCATCTTCGTCTCTGGCACCATCCGCCCCTGGAATGTGGCCCTTAGGAGGTTCCCTCTGAGGCAATGCAACCTTTGAGCTGAAAAGGGTCCCCCACTCCCAATATATATCTATAATATGGGGGAGAACTTCATGTATCTGATGATGTGAACCTAGTTCACTAATGCAAATGGTGTAATATATTCGCTGGCGTTTAAGGTGCCACCAGACCCTTTACCGTTTGGGCTGTAATAGTAAGAAGTCTTGTCAACCAGAAATGGATGGGGGAAATTCAGTTGTTTGGCACTGGTTAGACCCATGCAGGACTCTTTCAACTAGATGATTATAGAAGTAGATGTGTACATGGGATCATGTTGGGTTTTGCATTTCACAATTAAATTATCGTGCTGGGGAAGACGGAAAAGTTTAGCAGAGATGAAATAGCATAGAATACAAGAGGCAGGAGAAAATGTTGAATGCATTTTAATTTATTTATTAGCACAGAGAACGTTAGCACTTGCTTTGTAACATGGATTTCCCACCAGCAGCTAAAGAATGGATTTGTTTTAGCACAAGGAGAATGAAGTTGCTTGAAAACATCTTTTAAATTATAGATGGGTGCAAATGTAGCCTTAAGGAAAGGGATTTTAAAGGGGATCATGGAGCGGGAATAATTTTCAAACGTTTAAAAGGCTGCCGTAAATGGTGATAGAGCAATTGCAGTCTGTTGCTTTGACAGAGAGAAAACAGAATGCTATCTGCAAGAGCAGTTTGGCAACAGAACAAGTTAGCCAGGGGATGTGTTTTGGAATTTCCTACACATGAGATGTTTTGTACAGAATTCTTGGTAAACATCTGTCGAAGAGCTTTCTTTAGTGAATACTGCTCTTAGAGAAAGAACACTGATCCAAATTATCACACTTAAAATGGTTATGAATTCTGTCATAATGTGGATAGAGATGCACATTCAAACATGAAACCTATGGAAGTGCCATTTAGATGGGTGGCATTCGTTATTTGGTTTGTAGTCCAGAGGACATTTGAATCGGATGCATGTCTTTCAGTTCCCGATCCAGCAAATGATAGACATCCAGATTTCCAAATTGGGGTACTAGGGCTAACTTATTGGGGCTACATTATTTTATTTTATTCTGTCATGTCTGAAATTTTCTTTATAGCATCTTAGTGGGAAATGCAGAAAATTTGGTTTGCCCTAGAGTTATAGCCGCTGTGATATGATAGGAAGTTTATCAAGTGCAGGAAATCACACTAATATCTTAATGCTTTACTTTGGTTTTTCAATTTGCAGTCAGCACCCATGTATCAATACTTGGAAAGAAAAATGTTCAAAGAAGCCTATAAGATTGCTTGTTTAGGAGTAACTGACACAGATTGGAAAGAGCTGGCTATGGAGGCTTTAGAAGGACTTGAATTTGAAACTGCTAAAAAGGTAAAGTGTTTCAGCTTCATATCTGAATCTTTGTATTGGCATGCAGTTAGAGTAGACTAATTGTACATACATTCCCAGCTGTATCACTAGGAACTGTGAGCTGAGTGCTTAAAAAAAATTATTCATGTTGAATACATGTAGTTTGTTCTCTTCTGTTTCTGTTCAGAATGCAGACTAGGGGTTAGGTTAGCACATACATTTTGCTACTCAGGCTTTTAAATGCATGAGGAATCTATAAATTCCAACTGAATTCCAGTGATAGGTAATGATTTAAATGAAAGTTTAATTAGAACAGCACTTTTCACTATGGGTAGAAAAAAATCACCGGTATTCACCCATCCTTGGCTGTGTTGACCACTATGTGGCAGTAAAGATTTATTTTGCTGTAACGTAATAAGCCTGCTTAAAAAAAAAAGTTACAAATTTCTTTGCTAGTCTTCTCTTCATTGTGAACTGCTTTAACTTTGAATATGGACATTTATTCTATTTCTCTCTCATTCAGAAAAGCTTTGAACATCTCTTTTTAAATGCCCTCCTGTGTGTGTCTATGGGAGGGGGGGTATACAAACTTCACATGTTCCAGACAGTATGCACTCTCTTAACATCTGGAGCACATGTGTCTTCTCATCCTGGCGGTGAGGAGTTGCATGGGCTTGGCCTTGGACATTGTAAACAAACCTAATAAGTGATAGCACATTTTCTTTCTCTTCTCCTTCTAATTTAAAGTCCCTTGCCATTAGGACTAGGTAACATTGTGTTTCCTAACGTTTGTACTTAACCTGTTTTCAAGTTATTTCTGACGTAGTGTGGGAAAATGTACTTGCTGATCAAATATATTCCCCACCTTTGTCCCATCATGGAATTCAAGGTTGCGTATATGAAGTTTCTAGATGATCTCCCATTCTGGCACTGACCAGATCTACTTCACTTCCAGCATGGTTGCTGTAGTGTGTCCCTTCAGACCATGCCCTGGGACCATTATTCATCATTTGTATTTATTCTTCAACAACCTTCAAAGAGGATCGTTTTGAAATTAAGGCTAGGTATTGCTTAAATACCAAGTTGTTCAAATGTGTGTCCTTCTTTCTTAATTATCATTTTCACAGAGCTTCAATACGCAGAGTTTAGATACAATTTTCATTAATAGTAGATTTTGTCCCATAGTGACTTTGTGCAAAGATGTTTCTGTTCCTAGAGGGGAGGCATCTGATTTTCACTGATACCACCATCACCTACCGCAACCCTCCTTACCGTATCCTGTACTGTTCCAGAGGATTCCCCTGACCCTCAAGAGCAGCTTTTTCAATGGGGAGTGGGGGCAGTAGTGACAATTGATGAAAAACAAGAGCCTTGCCTTGAGCAAGCAGGAGTGTTTCCTAGAAAGCCACCACTGACTAAAACTCAATAGATGCTTCTTATTTCTTAAAGCATTTTTATCCTATTACTTGGCCAAAGAAAGGGTATTAGATCTAGTAGTTTAAAGGGAGGTTGTTTTTACCATCTTGAAGATGTCAAGTAACCTGTCCACTAAGTATTAGAACAGATTAGCACGAAGAAAAACAGCTTCCAGAATACATAAAGAGAGACACAACTATCCATGTGTAAGCACAATATATTCGTTTTAGATTAAATATCTCTATAAATGAGGAGCTATCACTGCATTTATTCGAGCAGATTATAGAAATGTAAATAGCTGTGACTTATTTAGTATGTTGAGATTATATTCTTAAATGTCACAGATTAGATTATTAAATGCTACAGGGTTTGAGATTTTTTTTATTGAACTTTTCTCCTCTTAATTTATATGCTATATCATATAACAGCGCACAAGGCAGCCCATACAGATTAAAGATAATAAAGATGAAAGATAACAACTTTTCCTTAAAAACATTTTTAAAGGAAGCCCCATGCAGCATGCTTAACCCTGGTCAAACCTCATTATTGTAATGGCATGGCTGACAGTGGCTAAATTCCAGTCTCTTTGGAAGGGATGCAGGAGGTATCTCAGAGGCTAAGTTTATTACAGCTGACAAAGGAACCTCTTAGCCATAGCTACTACATTTCCCCCTGTACTGTGTTTGGATGCAGGTTCTTGCACAAATTGCACACCTGATTCAGCAGCGCCACCAGTGTTCCACGAATCACAAGTAGATCATATCCCCAGGAGCATCCATGTTACAAGCATTAACATCATCTTGTCTGTGTTCAGCATCTGTTGTTGAGCCTCAAAGAATTTTGCAATATCTCACCTTTATGGTGTAAAAGTGCCACTCATGGCTTCTTACAATATTTAGAAATTACAGTTTTTTAAAGACAGTAATATAAGATAAGTAACCAAAGGGCAGCAGTTCAAACCTGAACATGGAAGCAGCTACATACAATAAAAGCTTGCTGTAATTTGTCTTCAACTGGAGAGAAACAGCAAGGGAAGATGCCAATCGACTTCAGTGGCAAGTGTTAATTGGGCTAAGGATTGTAGCCTTGTACCTTGATCCCTAAACTTTAGCCGTGAGCTAAAGGATCAGTGAACGGGAACTGCCTGTGTTGTTAGGATTCCCAGCAATGTATTAATTTATTCATTTTTGCCTCCCCACCCCCGGTTCCATAGCAGTGGCTGGATAGGTGTTTGGCTCTCTGCCCTCCTGCAACAAAAACTGGAAGGAAAGCTCTGACGATGTGTTTATTCTTGGGCTCCACTGAATTGTGGTCAGTACACACAAGAAATTCCCATTGATTTCAGTGGTACTTGCTTCCAGTTAATGCATTTGGGATCAAGTGTTAGACCAATTATCTTTCCATGCCTATGCCCATACTTAATTAGTGCATCCAAGAGATCCTACAATAGTTCCGTCTTTTGAATACAAAGTAGATTAGTGGTCTGACCTGTTTTAAAGTATGACCTGTTGTTTTCCAGTTTCTGGCCAATGCAATCTTAGTATTGCTGTACATTCATATTTTTTTAATGATACCTGCTTATTATAGATTGGTTATAATTTATCCTCAGTGATAATGACTAAGGCAGTTCCATCTTCTTTTTGCTGCCAGATTTGTGTGTTGTTTTGTCCCAAGAGTACATGACACATGGGGTCCCATTCTTAATAAAGGCTATACACTGCACAAATACATTTCCCCCTTCACTTGAATTAATATCATATCTATACACATGAGGCTAAGTTTATTACAGAGCTGCATTTTTAAAATACGCTTGTCTCAACCTGACTCTGTGTAACTCAACGCTTTGCACAGCATGCATTATGTTCATATCGGATATTCTGTTTAAATCTCCATATTTAGCTCATGCAAAAAGTATAAATAGTAATCTAATTCACTGCCACTTGTGGTACACAGTAATCAATTTTTTGTCTAGTATGCATAGGAAGTAACCATAACTAAGTATATGTGGAATATATTATACCTGTTGACTGTTTGCCTACACAATATTAGGACATTGCTGATGCATTTTTGTTTCTTTGTTTCAATAGGCATTTACCAGAGTACGAGACCTTCAGTATCTAGAACTGATAAGCAGCATTGAGGTAAAGAAAAAAATAGGGGGATGCAAAATGTGAATTAAGGAAAAAGCTTACTCGGTGCAGTATCCATATAACAGAATGTTAAATGGACAATGAATCTATTGAGAGTAAAAAAATGCTGAGTATTTTTGATTTGGAATGATGATTGATATGTATTGACTTTGATCCACTCTTATGACAGAAACTTAATGAAAAAATGGGGAATGGCTTGAATATTCAATTATAATGCTGTAGATTCCTATGGCTTGTTTCAAAGTATTTTATAAATAGGAATTAATTAAGTCTTACATCACCCTCTTGAGATAGGTAATTATTTTTATCTCCATTTTCCAGACCAGGCAACTGGCACAGAGGTACTGTGACTTGCCCAAGGTCACATGACAAATCAGCGACAGATGGGAGTAAAATTTGGGGCTTGCAACTTTCATGTTGCGCTCTTAACCTGTTCAAATTCCTAGCCCATGACTTGATAGATTTTTTAATTATAGAATAATTACTAAGAAGAATCTAAAAGAAAAGCAAATCTATCACCACTCTGACCTTCCTGTAGGATGTCGTAGTAATGTAAAACATGTGGGTCTACAATGAAAAGTCTAAAGGGAATCCTTCATGTAGATGTTAATTGGGGTTCCTGTCTCTTGTGTAGGGATGCAATCTGCTCTCTGCAGCCACTGGTGGCAAAAATGTCCTTGTTTTATCACGGTGCTTAAAGGAAGTTTACTACTGACATGGATGACATTGGATGCAGGAAGGAATGCCACAGTTATCATTCTTTTTGCAAACTGTGAAAGAACAAAAGTGTATTTGCGTTACTGAATCAGCCCGCCATCTGTCCTGTTGTTGTACATGATCTCTGGGTTAGTTATGATGCCTGAAAATGAATGGCAAGGGACCTCGAATTGTGCAGACTACACTTTTCGTGTGTAGCGATGGGGATAGCCAAGTCTAGGTTTGAGAATGGCTACCGAAATGGTTGGAACTATTTTAAACCTTTCTTGTGTAAATGTCCCCAGTTAGTATGTTAGGCTTATTTTGAAGCTAGGTCAGAGCAGTATATGCCCAGCAGTATGTTAACTTGCTTGTGGCAGATTCAATGAAAAGAGAGATAGCAGGGTCCCAGGGTCACATATAGTGCTTTAAAGAATTCCCACTCAGTTGCAGTTTTATGCAGTAAAGGTACATTTTATTAATCATTTCACATGGGAAGAGCCCTGCTGGCTCCTTCAGACCAAAGCTCCTTCCAGCCAAGCATCCTATTTCCCAGACAATTCCAGGAAGCTCACAAGCCGGGCATCAACTCTCCAGCAACTGGTTTTCAAAGGTCTGTTGCCTCTTACTTGGACAGTCCACTTAATTAGCACGGATAATAGCCACTGATGGACTTATCTTCCATAAATGTGCCAGGTTCAGACATTTCATGTCATTTGCAGAGATGCTGCATTATCCTAACCTCCCAAACCACAGTGTTTTTAATACTTCTTGATACAGCACCTATAGCGCCCCTTTTTCGTGCAGTATCTAGATGCTTGGTGTATCTAAAGATACTTGATGTTACTGATTCCCAGCACCATTTTAATTTGTTGCTCTGCTGCTGTATGATTCATAAAACAGTAAATCTGCCTCCTCCCATTCTATCAAGCAAATTTTGTTTTAGGTGAGGGTTTGTTTTTCCATTTGAAGGCTATGTGCTCCCCCTTTTCAGAGTTGTGAAAAAGCTTTGACCATTTCACTTCTCTGCTTTTGATAGCAGAAACTGAATTGAGCTGGGAGGTTCTGGATGCTTCCAGTATTTGCAAGCCTGCCCCCCAGCTGTCCTCTGATTGGCCCATTCTCACGGGCAAGGCCTGCTAAGCCATGAAGGCACAGGGGGAGGCTCTGGTGTCCTCCAATGGTGCCGCCACAGTGTGGATGGCCCCAGGAGTGGGCCGCAGCCGCACCAGGCTGCAACCGCCACCCCAAGTTCCAGTTGAGCAGCCATTGTCAGTTTCACTTCTCTGCTTTCGATAGAAGAAACTGAATTGATAGAATTCATTTAGGGTGCTGTGAAAGACCCTTCAGGGCAGGAAATGACAAATATATCCAGCCTTCTGCATTGGAGCTTATATCTAGCCTTTCTCTCATTAAAGTAAAGGGAGATGTGGAGCACTGGCTTCTCAAATGAGTCTGAATCTGTAGAATTAGTCATTTGTCCCCACCCTTTATCCTTTGAGATTTGTTTTAGTCCTCTGGCAATGAACTTGCAGATTATTCAAAAGATAAAATGCAGTAGGGGGTATACTTTGTAGGGTTGTATGTCAGACAGACCATTAAGATACATGGGGGGAGATTCTGTATCCTGTAGGATCAATCCTCGAGATGCATGAGGGAGCTACATCAAGGAAGGAAAAGCTTGGGAGGCAGGGACTGAATAGAAGATGCTATTCTGTTGGTTCGAAACACCGATAATCAACAAAAAAGGTGGACTGTAAGACTTCACTAAATTAATTGGAGAGAGGTGGAAGCAAAAACAGGCTCTCCTGCCTCATGTTAGATACCCCATGAGATGGATGACAGATTACTCTCTATCTCGTAATTCCCTGTGCTTCAGAATGTAAGTCCACAGTGGCTATATATGCACTGTTGTTTAGCTTAATGTGGGTAGTTTAGAGAGAAGAGCTGTTGCTCAGTGGTAGAGCACCTGCTTCACACACAGAAGGTCTCTAGTACAGTCCTTGGCATTTCCTGGTAGGGCTAGGAATGTCCCTGTCCTGGAACACTGGAAAGCTAGATAGACCAATAGTCTGAAATGCTACAAGGCAGCACCCTACGTTCCTTTGTAATTTGGCATTCTGTATGCATGCTATAACATTAAACCTTCCTTTCATAGATAACATGCCACTAATTAGAGAGAAACATTTGCCAAATCCTGTTTTTCATTATGTTCTTGTCAGATTAATTTTTCTTTTTAATCCAGATGGTATAAGCATAACTTTCAGCAGCCATTTGATAAATTTTAGTACAGCTAGGTTTTATGATCTTGAAGTGGGGCAATTGCATGTGGTTTGGAATTCCTAGGCTAGTTTTTTGCACATTTGAGGAGCAGGGAGCAATATATAATAAAATAGTATATACTCACATGCAACTTGGTGTGTTTGCATATCTCTTTAGGTGCAGAACAAGTGGACTGAATTTCATTCTAGACTTGCTTGCTCACTGACTGGAACACTTCTCTGGAGTTTGTTTGCTTTCTCTTTAGGTCGTCCAGTCACAGTAAAAGTACATAATGTTGGGAAACCTGTGAGCAATGTGCTTCTTTGGCATAGAAAGCAGGCAAAACTCTACCAGTGTAGACAGAATGAAGTAATTTCTGTTGTGGGCTGCCCTAGTTTATCCCTGGGAACAAACAACAGGATTGCACACTCTTTCTTTCCTTGCTTCTTCCCTCCTTGCTTCCCCAGTGCAAACATTTTGGTTTAATTAAACTGCAATTAAATGGTTTGTCCAAAATGAGGAATGCCAGTTTACAGACCAGGATCTTAAGCCAGCTACAAACATAATGCTAGACCATTCTTTATCGCTAAATGGACAAGCCTCAGGGAGCCTGTGGTCGGCATGAGCCTTGCTCAATAACCCTTCCTCTCTGCTGCTGAGAGGAGGAATTCTGCTGAGTTTACTTTCAGTTCCAAAGAACCTTGGCTTATTTTTACATGCAGATGAGGAAACCTGGTTTAAAACAAACAATGCTTAGTTGCTAAGCAAGTCAGCTTCAAACCGTGGATTATGAACCTGTCTTGTTTAATTAACTGCTGATTGTTTTGAACCAGGTTTCCTGGGTTGCACTTAACACTAAGCTCAAGCTTCCTTGAGACTGAAAGTAAACTCAGTAGCCACCCTCCTGTTTGTGTGAACACAACACTGATGCTTTGCTCAGGCTCATCGAGGCTTATCCATGCAACACTAAACTATGGCTAAGTGTTGCATGTGGTTTAAGATCCTGCTTCATATGCTAGTATTAATCCACAGTTCCCTGTTTCGACAAGAATAGTTAATTGCTTAAATGAGTGTGTGCATGCCAAGGAAGGGTGGAGGCAAGGGCAGCATGCTCATTCCTGGCTATTAAACTGTGGTTTAGCAAGCTGGGGATTCAGCATCTGAACTGGGCTACTGACTTTGTAACATTTAAGCATTCAGCAAGTCTGGATGTTACATTGCTTATTTCAAATATCTCCAGGATACATTTAGAATGGAATCAGCCTCTGTCACTTGGTTTAGAGTTCTTGTTGTTTAGTTGAGTCCGACTCTTCGTGACCCCATGGACCAGAGCATGCCAGGCACTCCTGTCTTCCACTGCCTCCCGCAGTTTGGTCAAATTCATGCTGGTAGCTTCGAGAACACCGTCCAACCATCTCGTCCTCTGTCGTCCCCTTCTCCTTGTGCCCTCCATCTTTCCCAACATCAGGGTCTTTTCCAGGGAGTCTTCTCTTCTCATGAGGTGGCCAAAGTATTGGAGCCTCAGCTTCATGATCTGTCCTTCCAGTGAGCACTCAGGTTTAGAGTTCTAGCTAATGCCAAACCATGATCTCTGCAAATGCAGCAAGAGTTCAGAAAATGGCATTCTTAATGCCTGCTATCAGTTGGTTCCACCAATCACATTCATGTTTTGTTCCTCCTTTCTTAATAATTTGTTTCTGTTTAGGTGATAGGCACTGAACACTTGACAAACTACGGCAGTATTCATTGCTAGCAGTTACTATTTTGATCCATAAAGTACCTAAGTTACTAATCCTGAATGGAATTCCGGTTAAGTGGAACATCGCCTCCCTCTCCTCCCTTCAAATGTCCCCCAATTCTGTTCTGGCATTTCCCCCACCATCCAGGACATATTGTGAGCCAGGTGGGAAGTGGGGGACACAGGGAAAGAAGAGGAAGGAGGAGTTCAGTTGTGCAAGCGGAAGGCCTTGCAGGGACGACCCACTGTTTTTCATTATTTATTTATTCACTTTCTTTTTAGCATTCCGGTTAGGATTCTTTGAGAGACCAATTCTTAATCTCTATATCCAGTTTTTCTCAAGCGGGGAGGGCTGTATTTCTGTTCCCGCGAATGATCAGCTCGGTATTCCTGGAGATTGATTCTGTCAAGAGAGGTGAGGGGGGTGGGAACGGACAAAGTGACAGCTTTCCAAATTAAATGTTGCTGCTTTGTAGAACAATGAGAAATAGGCCAGAGAGAATGGGGTTTGGAATTGTTTAGTGGGTAATTAAAGTAAAGCGTGGATCCATTTCCATCTCCAAATGATGTTTGTGGAGGATTAGAGGAGAGGGAAGGGAAGGGAAGAAGAGTAGGGTGGCAAATGCCCCTTTCCAAAGAGGGATATGCACAAGGAACCATATTGAGTGGTATATTTTAGCCTTTGTTCTAAGATACCAAGTTATTAAATTCTTGCATATAGCCAGGCCACCTTTCAGCATGAGTGATGTAAATGCCAAAAATACTGAGGAATAAAAGGCTTGTAAGCGACACACTGTGCTTCTTAAATAACATAAATATCTTTCGATCCCGCTGCCGGTTCTGACAGGATTGAAAGACAAAGTGCTACTTTGAACAGCTAGAGTGGTAAACCTAGGTGGTCTGCCCAATCATTCTTTTTAGATTTTTGAGAATATTTGAGTAATATTATTAAGGCCATTGCTTTTAAAAGTATATGGTGTTCTTAGAACAGTCACTGATATTGTTTGGATTCTGACAGCACTTGTGTGCAGGCATATGCATGAATGTGAGCACACACAGACGATATGGACATTTCCTCCAAGAAAGCATCTTTCCATGACAGGAAAGTGGTTTTATTCACACTAATACAACACACATCAGATGGGCAGGGATAATATAATATGATGATGATGATTTCTGGCAACCAATTAAGGTTAGTCCTTCCTGAAGACGTAGATTTATTTCACTGGGAGGGAGACATGTTGGAGAGTTCATTGTAGATGTAGCCATCCCATTGAAGGATATTTTTATTCCATTGTAGTGACTTTGAAAGTTCTTCATTAAAATTTATTCTTAGCTGTCTGTCAGAGGCAACTTTTTAAAAAGTTACACTCAGTGCCATGTTTCTTAACTAGAAACTATTAAATTTAAAATGCAAAGTACTTAATTAAAAATATAGGCATTTCCATGCTGTTGATCACCATAACAACAAACTGATAGTGCAGATGGTGACCATTAATTTTTAAAATAGAAATAAAAGCAACACCACCACTTTCTGATGTTTACAACCTTGGTTATTAAATCTGCATTATACTATAAAATCTAAGGCTACCAGACACTTGAAATTCCCTTTCATTCTCGTGTCTCTGTATTCGTTTTGCGTGCCTTCCATAACCTTGTCAAAGTTGTAAGAGCTTTGCCAAGAATCACACATGTCAGCAAGCAGAACAAATGTAAATAATACACATTTTTCAAATGTGTTCAGTTTGTATTTCTTTCCTAGCAGTTACTGGAGAAAGAGGAAGGACAGGACTCATGGGGCAGCAAGTGAGCAGGGTAGAAAGGGAGTGGATAGATAAATTTAGTAGAAAGGCTTATGACAATTGTAGGTACAAACTAGGACACTTCAGAAACATCACCTGGGCTCCTAACCAGGGCTTTTTTCAGCCAGAACTCAGTTCTGGCACCTCTCAGGTAGACGCCATTGCCTTTATAAGAGAGCAAGGGAGGTGTTCATGGTGAGTTCTGGCACCTCTTTTTCTAGAAAAAGAGCACTGCTTTTAACAATTGTTTTCACATATTTTAAAAAGGTAAAACTGAGATTTTTCAATGAATTCAAATGCACAGTCCAAAGACCCTGGCATTACTTGTATTATTTTCAAAGGGGCTTCTGCAGAACAACAGGATCCTAATGTCCCACATGAAATTGAAGCATTTTTATATGTATGTATCTGTCTTTGTAAGGCAGTGGACTGGCAGGATCCTTTTGGACTAATTTGCACTGCAATTTCCACTGCAGACTGAAGAGTCCAGTCATGGATCAGTAGGGTCAGCTGCAAATGTGACACCTGTAAACTTCATTGTCCAAATGCCCTGCTTCTTAAACTCACATTTATCCTGCCATGAAAACTGTTTAACGTAGCAGTTTTGTATGCCTGTATCATCATCATCATTTTTATTTCTATCCTGCCTTTCCCCCAGATTGAGACTCAAGGCAGCTTACAGATAAAAATACAAAAACACAGATTAAACAGAAAAGGCTAAAATCAAAGTCTACTTCATATAGTTGCCATAGTGGCTCACTTAGTATTATGGTTATTTTAGGTCATATTTACAAACGTGTTTGTATCAGAGCTTTGGGCAATCTCAATCAACTTCTTGGTTTCTTTGTGTTATCTCTCTCATGCATTAGCCAGTACAGCCCTTGCTCTTGAGAAGCACCAAGGGGCTTCATTGGTTGTCCTGGGAAAAGATACCCATAATGATGAACTGATCTTAACTCAGAAATGCGAAGATTACAATGTGAACAGTGGAGGTGGAAGCTGCTGAGCTTTCTTAACAACTGCAAGTGGATAATTTCTCATTGACACGCAGGAGGGCAATGAGACATTTGGTAGATCAGCACCTTTGGCATTGTTCCAGGGACACCTCTTAAGCATGCTAAACTAAGACGTGATCACTTTCCCACCGTATTTAGTCTTTCATTAAATTGCAAGTTATCAATTGGTGCCGGGTAACAATTTATTAACTGCTTGAGGGTTATCCCAGCACAGTCTCAGGCATTTATAGCTCAGGGAAACATTTCATCTGATACGACATATGCTTTTATTTCTTGGAGATCCACTCGCTCTCTGCTGCCTTTGGGAGAATGGAGCTGAGGTCCTCCTGTAGCCATAATAAAAAGCATAAAAGCAACTTGTATTTTGCTGTACTGATCATTCCAGTACTGATTTGCTCAGTATCTAGCTGCCTTTTGTACTGTGCTCTTTGCCGGCAAGTTCCTCAAGAATTTTTGATCATGGATCATTTTGTTTGATTCTTTGCCTCAATGACTGGCGCCATTTCATTTGAGTAAGTTTCAACCCAGTCCTTCATGTGACAGAACTGTTATCTGAAAGAGCTTTAGATGGTTCCAGCCATTTCCTTATAAGTCTTTTTTGTCTGGTTGGTAGACACTAAACATCACAAATACACTCTTCCATCTTTAATGCTGAAAGTGTTGATATATTGCAATGTATCCATGGAATCCTAGCCCTTTTGAAGTGCATTTGCCTTGGACTGTAGATAAGAGCAACATTGCAGTAAGCATTGGTAGGAATAAGGTTTGACATGTGTTGCGTAGGGTTTGTCTACATATCGTGCCAATGTAGAATTGATGTTACCTCTCAGATCTTGGTTGTCATTGGAAAACCTGCATGTGCCTACTGTTTTCATGTGATAAATTTATTATCATTCTATCTTGAGGCGAAACACATGATAGTGCTAAACTGCGGTTCTTTGAACGTGTTTCAAAATGTTTATTCTGAGATGCACAAAAGTTTCTTTTGCAAAAGTGCTGTCATTAGCCTTTTGTCTTTAGCCTTTCCACCAGTCTGTGGGTGATACTCAAGGTTGGTCATCCTCAGTGTACATCCACTGAAAACTGCCAAAGTAATTTGAGCCCATTGGTTCCAGTGGGTCTCCTCCAAGTACGACTTGGCTAGATGTCACTTAGTATCCTGGTGTTTCCCTCCCTGCGTGAAGTGAGGTTACTGGGAACCAGGCAGAGGGCCTTCTCTGTAGTGGCGCCCGCCCTGTGGAACGCCCTTCCATCAGATGTCAAGGAAATAAACAACTACCTGACTTTTAGAAAATATCTGAAGGCAGCCCTGTTTAGGGAAGTTTTTAATGTTTGATGGGCGGGGTACAAATAAATTATTATTATTATTATTATTATTATTATTATTATTATTATTATTATTATTATTTTATTATTATTCCTGAAATCTACATCTTAGCAGCTGTTTGCCTCATGATATAACCTGTATTAGAAATAATAAGGAATGAGAAACGTGATGAATTTGGGTTTCATTTATTTGGAGACATTTCATTTTCAAGTTTTATGAGAACTACAAGTATTTTTAGAAATGAAATTTGGGGTAAATAGGATTATAATAGGAATATTTCATTAAGAACATCTTGGAAATTTCAAGACAGATAAAATGCTTCTTCACCCGGACCATAGTAAATGATGGTTAGCCCTCTTCCAGGAGGCAGTGATGGGCACCAACTTGAATGGCTTTAAAAGAAGATTAGACCAATTCACAGAAGACAATGCTATAAACAGCTAGTAGCCTCAATGGTTGTGTTTTACTGTTGTGTCATAAGCCTTATGCCTTTGAATACCAGTTGCTGGGAATTTCAGGTGGGCTCTTGCGCTCACGTCCCAGTTACAAGCTTCCCACAGGATACTGTTGGAACAGGATGCTAGACTATGTGACCATCAGCCTGATCTAACAGGCTCATTTTATGTTCTTCTTAGGTACTGCATTAAGGTGTGAACCTGCCTTGACTTTTATGTTCAGCTAAATTATATCTTACAATGGCATGTGTTCTGTTTTTTACTGGACTATTGAATGGGCAGGGCAGTAGAGAGACAACATAGAAAGCTTACTAATGGTGCTATTGCTGTTAGCAGGGCTAAGTCAGTTTATGCGTCAGTAATCCAGTTTAAAAGCTTTGTGAATCACGGCTTAATATTTTCAGTGGCTCTAGCCAATCTTGTTTCCTGCCTGATTATGTTTGCTAAAACATTTCCTGTCCTTTATTATTATTTTTTTAAGGAGAGGAAGAAGCGAGGAGAGAGCAACAATGACTTGTTTCTAGCCGATGTTTATGCATACCAAGGAAAGTTCCACGAAGCAGCCAAGCTGTACAAAAGAAGTGGACATGAAAACCTGGCTCTTGATATGTACACTGACTTGCGCATGTTTGACTATGCAAAGGTACATGGATGTGATTTATGGGGTGTTTATTTAAACGGCCTCTGGCGTCCAAGAATCAAGCAGTTTCCTTTTGGCGTGTGCATTTTCTTTGGTTCTTCTTTTCTGGAAACTCCTGGTAAATATCACTGACCTAAGTAACTAACCTCTCAGGAACTTTCCCACACAGCACACAGTTAAACTATGGAATTCACTCCCACAGGATGTATTGATGACCACCAATTTGGGCAGTTTCAAAAACGGATTAGAGACATTCTTGGAGGATAAAGCTGTCAATGGCTGCTAGCCCAGATGGCTGTGTACTGCCTCCTCCAATGTTGCAGGCAATGTCCCTCTGGATACTAGTTGCTGGGAATCTCAAGTGGGGAGAGTTGTATTGAACTCAGGTTCTGCTTCCAGTGTGTGGTGTAGTGGTTAAGAGTGATGGACTCGTAATCTGGTGAACAGGATTTGCTTCCCTACTCCTCCACATGCTGCTGCTGGGTGACCTTCGGCTAGTCACACTTCTCTGAAGTCTCTCAGCCCCACTCACCTCACAGAGTGTTTGTTGTGGGGGAGGAAGGGAAAGGAGATTATTAGCCGCTTTGAGACTCCTTAGGGTAGTGATAAAGCGGGATATCAAATCCAAACTCTTCTTCCAGGCTTCCCGTAGGCATCTAGTTGGTCCCTGTGAGAACAGGAAGCTTGTCTAGGTGGACCTATCACTTGACCCGACAGGGTTCTTTGTACAGTCTTAGGAACCTACATGGTGGTATTGTGCTGTATTACTGTGCAAGAACGTGGTTTAAAAACTGGGGTTCCCATTGTATCTCAGCAAGTTTCACAATACCAGTTAACAGCCTCTGAAATAATCTTTGATTCCTTTGATCCTGTAAATGAACCCTGAAGTTGTTTTTGTATACGTCTGCAAATCAAATTCCCATGTAGAAATAAGTTGTACACAATATGAAGAATGTGACAGTTTTACTTGCACTTTCATAAGTTTTATGTTGCAGACTTTTAACGTCTTCTGTGGTATTTTTCTTATCAAAAACCTTGAAAATCAGTACACTTTATAGTCTCATTAATCACTCGTTACAGACTTGCTCCATCCATTACTGGACATAAGCTTTGCCTTGGCGCACATATTTCTAAATTTCTTTTCTGTAGGGGGGAAAGGTCATCTGAAATGCAGATGGTATTGTCAGTGTTTGAGCAACACTGCTTTTCTCTAGCAAGTTAGACTAAAAATTGCAAGGTCTTAATATCGGTTTGTGTTTAAACTCCTCTGAAGCAGAAATCTAATTCATAGAGTAGAAATTTGTCATCATGCTAATAAGAATTTTCACAATGCTGAACCAGCTTAGAGTAAAATGAAATCTTTTCAGGGTAGCAGAGCTTCATATAGAGGCTAATGACCTATTACACACATTAAGCCCTGAAAGTTGGGTTTTCAGTCTGTTTATTTAATGTTAAAGAAATAGCAGCTCTGAATGAAGAAGCAATAAGGGATTACTTAACTCTTTCCCCATCCTCTCAGTCTCTCCCTCACTCCAAATCCCTCCTCTTGAAATCTGCTTTTCCTTTTTTAAAAAAAAAAATCACACAGCTGCCAGAGCTTCATTACACATATTTGCATGTAATGAAGTTAACTTCACGGACAAAAGAGCAACTAAACTGAGTCAATTTTATTCAGAGGTTGAACTTTGGTTTGCCAGTACTGCTTTTTAAAAGAGTATGCAGATTCTTATTTTTTGCCTGCTACCCTCAGGCTACTAGACATTTGCAGAGCCTGTCTCTTGAGCCTTGATAGTTTCAAATGACCCTGGACAGTTCGTAGTTGGGAGGGGGGATCCTATACTGTGGGGACAGCTTTGGAGATCATGTGCATATGGGACCTTAGATTTCTTATCAGTATACCAAATCACACATTACTGTCAACTCACAAGTAATTTATTGCAGTTCAGGAAACTGAACTTTCTGCTTCTAATTTATTTCAGTGATCTAAGCTACAAAACGCAATTACACAAAACAAACACTGTCTCTCTCATTTCTTGGTTCAGCTTCTTCTCAGTCAAATAAAACAAAATGCTCTTATTTTTAACTGGACCCCACAGAACAGCAGGATGTTCTTAAGCAGAATTGAATTTAATGTTCTGTAAATGCTGTTCTGGGCTCACATTCGCTGCAGTGATGCTATATACCTGTCACACTAATTCAGAGTGGTTACTTCATTCCACTTAGTGTCTGATCTCTGCCGAGTTCTGCTCTACCTTAGAGTCCTGTAGTGTGGTACAATCTAGCAACTGGATATATTCCTTTGCATTACATTAAAACCAGTCTGCTGCAGGGATGTGCCAGGATGACTTACGACACTATTTCACCCAACACAATGTGATTCCCTGCAGGCTTGGTTACAGTTGTGTCCCATTCTAAGTATGTGCTTACTCTGCTTCGAGCAACAGGATTTCTGTCACTTTTTGTGGCCTCCTAACTGATCAGTTTCTTTTCTGTGTTTCTCTGTTCCCTCCACCCCCAAATCCAATAGGTTGTAGCCATCTGGTATCAACTGATAGGGCTGTATGGTAGATATGTGTCAGATTCACAGCCCTTCTCATACAGCAAACATTAAACTAGCACAACAGGTACCCGGCCATAGGCACTTTTCCTTTACTGTGCCATAAGTATTTTAGTAACATCTGGGTTTGTGTCAAATGTGTTACATCTCTCTAAAAACCAGAGGTTCTTTACGGTCTTTGTAATACATGTTTTCAAAACAGTCTAGCAATTTAGGCCTCTTTGGTTGCCATTTTGTAAATGTAAAACCTAGGAGAGAGAGTACAAGCTCATGGTGACTTACAGAATCACAGGCAGTTGCCCCTTCACAGAGATGCCAAAAACTGAATCAGAGGCATGAGGTGTGCAAACCATGTTTCCTGGCTCTTTGATTGAGAGACCTTCCTCATCAAAATCCAGCACTCTTGTCTCTTGAGCCACTCGTAGGAGAACACTAGTAAAAAGTAATGTTGCAGTTAATGAAGGGTTTGGGTCAACTATCACATTCTAGTCTCACATGTTTGCTAATCCTTTCCTTAAGAGCTGTTAAGTAAGCCAAATTTGCCATTATGGTTTTCGACCAGATTTCATAATTGAATCCATTGGCTTTAGGACGTCTTAAATTGTAAGACTGACCTGTTTTGAGAAAACTGTCACCTGTCTTTTAACTTTATTTACAGACGTTGTTCTTGGCAAGTCATGGAAAGTGGGCAAAAACTGATATTTCATTGGTTTTTCCTCCAGAGAATTTTCTGCAGACATTCTGTTTTCTCTGTGTTCAAACTATGAGAGTTCTTGTGTATTTTGTAATACCAGTCATGCTTAAATCTAATCAGTTGATTTAGTAATTTCTTCTTCTTTTTTTACTCCCCATGTGATGTAAACTGCAATTAAGTTACCAGAGTATATTGAAAAGTGAGTTGGTAGGGAAATGGGTATTTGGAATGGGCAGTTGGCACAGTGAATGCTACAGGAAGCATCGTGATTGTCATCTCCTGCACTTTACTCAGGAATTCCTTGGCTCCGGAGATCCCAAAGATACAAAGATGCTAATTACGAAACAAGCAGACTGGGCCAAGAACATCAATGAACCCAAATCAGCTGTGGAGATGTACATTACTGCCGGCGAGCACATGAAGGCCATAGAAATCAGCGGAGATCAGGGCTGGGTTGATGTGTATGTCTTGATTTGTTTTTTTCAGAGCTATATGCTGCCATTGTTCAGCAGAAATATTGCCAATTTTTTCTGGTTGTGCTCTATGGGTTGCACGTGTTGAGGGAGGGAATTCCTATATTGGCATAGTGGGAATGGGGTCTGTACCTAGTGAGAGACGTAGAGTGCCCCTGAATTACTTAGGAGCTCAGTTGTGCTAGTTGTTGTACAAATCTGTAACTGAAGATAGTTAAAGATTATTATGCCTGTGTGATTTACATGTTCAGCAACCCTGTTTTCAAAGCATTCATCCATTCCTTTGTACTTTTGTGTATGGCTGCTTTTACACAAAATTGCATTCCAAGTGGCTCTGAGCATATCAAATGAGTAGCAACAGATAAAAGAATTCAAAACCATGGTATGAAAAAATAAAATTACAAGAACAATTATAAGGACATTCTTCAAGGTTATCTATAATTACTCTGATTTGTTGAATGTTGGTTTCAGAGTCTTAAGAAAACACTGCTGAAGATAAAGCATGCATGAAATACGAATTTCTTAGGATTTTTAATAGGATTCCAGAGTCTGCATCAAAGCTGCAGACTGGATTCTCTGTAGCAAGGCTGTGCCATGCACATTAGAAGTTGCAGTTTTGTAGCTGGAAGCTTTTGCTTACAGTCCAGGAGTCCTTTCTGGTAAACAGGCAGGTTTATAGTTTGGCAAGGAACCTGCCGGTCTATACATGTAAACAAAAGTGCTTTGCCTTCATACTTAGAACTCTGTACAACAAGTTGCATGCATATGTTTTCAAGAGGTAGCAAGAACTAAGAGTTTTATAGCCACTGATGGGTCTTCTTCTTCTGCATTTAGATTGATTGATATTGCTCGGAAGCTGGATAAAGCTGAGCGCGAGCCTTTGACCAAGTGTGCCTACTATTTTAAAAAGCTATTTAACCATGGCTACGCAGCGGAAATCTATACAAAGATTGGGGACTTGAAGGCCTTGATACAGCTCCATGTGGAAACTCAGCAGTGGGATGAGGTAAGTACAACTCATTTATCATCTTCTGGGTATCTGCATCCTGGATATATCCTAGGCCTTAAATCTTTTCAATTGCATAAACAAAATTTCTCCTTTTTTAATAACTTAAGTTGTGTTTATGTGAATGTTCTATCATACATTTCAAAGTAACCTTGCTACTTGAGGAGAAATAAACCAATTGCATGAGAAGCCTGTCACCTGAGGAATTCCTCAATTACAGTGAGCTATTTACCTCAGATGCTGATCTGTGACATCTTTGTGCCACATGGGGCTCATTTTGTCACAAGAAAAAGAGGTCAACAGAGGGGAAGAGAGAATGGTTTGCAGGAGATGACATTCAACTTAGCACAGCTTGCTACCCTTTTGCCATCTTTCCCTGTTGTGTGGAACTGCAAAGCCACCCTTAGGATTTTCTGGTATGACTGAACTAATGCAGTTTACCAAAATCTGAGTGGATCTATGCAGTCCTTTTTTACTCAGGAATCAGCTTCTCTGTTCAGTGGCAGATAGAGATGATGGAAGTCGTAGCCCAAACTGTCTGGAGGGCACCAGGATGGGGAAGGTTGGATTACAGAATTCATTTTCAATTGTCTGGGGGAAGCATTACTTATTGAAATGGCGTGCTGTTGATAAATTTCTGTCACAAGGCACCAGTTCTTGACTGTAATGCAAACCAGGTCTGAAACCCAAGACCCACATGTGGCAAACTACTTCACTTTGATTTCATTGTTTATTTGCCATCAGGAACAGTTCCTCAGATGTATTTCTGAATTGGAAAATCATTTATGTTCAGCTATGTTTCTCAGCAAGCATGTTAAGAATGATTTTTATCTGGTACTTAGGCATTTGCTTTGTGTGAAAAGCACCCTGGATTTAAGGATGAGGTCTATGTTCCTTACGCTCAGTGGCTGGCAGAAAATGATAGATTTGAAGAAGCCCAAAAAGGTAGGACAGCATTGCAAGTATGCCTATGTGTGTGTTTGACTAAAATGTTGATATCACTCAACATGCCTTGGGAAAGTTCCCAGGAACAAAAGTTCAAGCACTGTCTCTTTGAAAGTGATGCTAAAATTTGCATTAAAAGCAAAAGAAGACTCTTAAATGGATCTTACTCAATACTTACTTTAGTTGTTGGGTAAGCTTCTTGTTGTCACTAACAGCAGCAACAAATTTAATAAAGTATAAGTTCAGTAAAAAGAGAAGACAAAAAAGTAGATTCTACATCTAGTGTTTCTACTTACTTTCTGCTCCAACAGTCCTTGATAATAATTTGACACATATATATTCTGTATTTTTTTTTTAAAGGCATGTACTGGTATTGGGGGGACGTGGGTGGCGCTGTGGTCTAAACCACAGAGCCTAGGGCTTACTGATCAGAAGGTTGGCATTTCGAATCCCCGTAACGGGGTGAGCTCCCGTTGCTCGGTCCCTGCTCCTGCCCAACCTAGCAGTTCGAAAGCACATCAAAATACAAGTAGATAAATGGGTACTGCTCCGGCAGGAAGGTAAACGGTGTTTCTGTGCGCTGCTCTGGTTCACCAGAAGTGGCTTAGTCATGCTGGCCACATGACCCGGAAGCTGTACACCGGCTCCCTCGGCCAATAAAGCGAGATGAGCACCGCAACCCCAGAGTCGTCCACGACTGGACCTAACGGTCGGGGTCCCTTTACCTTTACCTTTACTGGTATTGGGGAAAGGATTATCCCAGTCTGAATAACTAGAATAGCAGCAGCTCTCAGGAGAGCTAGAAAAGCATTTGGCAGTCTTGCACATTCATACCTACTCTTTAGGAACAAAAATAATAATAATGAGCCTTCATGTCCTTTGCATATCAGTGGAACACATGAGGATTGCTTCTCTAGCCATAGGGCGGTGATGAGTCAGATATGAAAATCTATGAGAATGCAGTTTGTAGAGCAGCAAATTCTGTGTATTACCTTTCATAAGCAGTTCTGTTGTATAAGTTGCACATGGGAACAAGACCATTAACAGAAAACGTAAGAGTGTGAATTAGCCCTCAAAGCTCATTCAAATTTCTGTTTTGGGCTTTTGTAAAGCATATATTTACTGAGTAGAATCTGGACCAAGTTTTAATTTCAGCTAGTGACTCTTTATATTTTGAGCTTATTTGCACTTTACATTTTAAACTTGGGTGCAAGGACCCGAGTTTAAATGGCACATACATATATGGCTTTGTTGATTTGGAAGTTGATGTTTGTGTTTTAAGTGACAGGGTTTCTCAGCAATGAACAGTAAGCAGCAGTTAGGAAAGGATCAGGGCTCTGCTTTCACATATATTGCAGGGAATATTGATCACTTAAATGCACATGTGCAATTCCTTAGTCATTACTGCCGCTGATGTTTTTTTTTTTTGCCATTTTAACTTGGGTTTGTACTGAACTCAAAAACTAAAGTGTGAATTAAATCTCTTATGTGTAGGCTTTCTTTTGATCAGAATTATTTTGCAGCTATCGAGACACAAATAAATTTGATTGGTCCCTTAGCTAGATAAACACCCAGTTACAGTTTTCCTTACTTCACTGCTTTTCAGCCCATTTAGTGCTGCTGCACAATCTCATTGGTTTCAATGGGTCTTTTCAGGAACCATACAAAGGCAACCTTGAAATAAATGGGAGTTGTGCAGCAGCAGTGCTTGCTGGATTGTGCCCACAAAGTACATGAAAGAAGCCCAAGACACCACAAAAGCCACAAAGTACATTTTTGAAGTATCTACTGCTACATTAACTTCCCCACAAACATGGAGAAGAATACTAGGGTGTAATCCCTTTCATCTGCTCCTTTGTTTAGTTGTGGGCTCTGTTCTTAATTTTAATCAAGTTAATTGGTTTAATCACTTTGTAAAATCTTCTTTATTTTGGCCCCCTTTGCAGCATTCCACAAGGCTGGCAGGCAAACCGAGGCCGTAAAAGTGTTGGAACAATTAACTCGCAACGCTGTGGTAGAAAGCCGATTCAATGATGCAGGATATTATTACTGGATGCTGTCCATGCAGTGTTTAGATATCGCTCAAGGTAAGGAAATACAAGCAAGTTTACATGTAATCTGTTCATGCCCGAAGGCAGAACATCTCTCAAACTCTGATGGCTTAACTGAAAACTCATTGTGAATTGCGTTGTACAAGACTTTTGAGTTTTGTTATATTATACATATTATGATCTTATCTTTTCATGTATGGCTGAGAAGAGAAACCTCATTCTTAACTCTAGCTCAAGCTATGTCTTCTAAGGAAACTAGGTAACTTCAGTTTCTCAAAACATGGAGGCACACACATCTGCTAGGGGAAGCCCAAGCTCAGTCTGATTGAATGAACAGAATGGGGTTGGTCATGCCCACCTATTCATTTCAAGGTGGAGGGCTTGTCGACAGTCCTGCTCTTCCTTCTTGCTCTTCTGGTGTATTCCTCCTTTGGGAACCTTAAAAAAATGTTCATTTATTTAAAATGTTTGTCTCCTGCCCTCCTTTCTTTTTTTTTTTACTGATGGGGTTTAGATCATATCACAAACACAGCGAGAGCAGAAAATACAACAGTATGAATATGATTAAAGTTCCTGTTAAAAAAAATAAAGTTCCAGCAAAATTTCCATAGGTTGATATCATGCAGATGCATGTGGAAACGTAATCATTTGGGGTTGCTTCCAAAAAGAAACTACAGTTGGTGTCAACTGAATCTCCAAGCTGAGAGTATTCCACAACTCAGGTGCCAACGTCAAAAAGGCCCTGTGCCATGTTACTTCTAAATGTACAATCCCTTGGTATCAGAGCAGCAGGAAGGGCCCCACCTTTAAAGATCTTAACATCTTGACAATTCGGTGTCAAGAGAGGTGCTGTTGTGGACTTGATTCTTTTCCCCATCCATATGCTTTCCCTTCCAATATCCCAGGCACAAAATATGGGGACAAGTTTTGGGTTGGGGTTTTGGTCTTCATTTAGGAAGGCTCACTGTGGCTGATGACATCTGCCGTACATAATTCCTTAGCATGCTGCTCAATGGGTGGCCAGAAGGCTAAATTCAGAGCTACTGGTCTTTAAAAGTGAAAGGCTTTTACAGGGTAGAGAAGTTGACATTCATTTGTTCTTCTAGAATGTGATTCTTGTTCTGGCAATAGCATTGGGGAAGCTGAGCCATGGGCCCAGGGCCCTATTGGGCAAGCTCCAAAACTAGGGCTGCTGGAGAGGTTTCTCAGTCTAAATGCTGAGAAGAGAGGAGGTTTCAGAAGCCATTTATGAATCTTTACACTGCACTGTTAGCAATTCTTTGCTTAGGGGGATTTAATGTGTAGACAACTGTGCTGAGGAGCACAGCCTCAACACGCATCTCAAACATGTTTCACTGAGGATGGGTCCCACTGAGTTTCCTGCTGAGTACTGTAGGGATTGCAGCCTTTGCATACAAAGTAGCTTAAACTATTTCTTTAATGCATACAGTGATCTTATAAAGCAGGCAGCTTATTGTTCCCGTTTCACAGAGTGGGGTTTACACCAGGAAAGAGCAATTTGCCCAGGAACATGTCAGTCTGAGAGCTGATTTTGGCTCCATATTCATTATTCCCACTACCATAAGATGTTGTCTGTCCCTAGCTTTGTGTGACCCAAAATTAAGGTGGAGCAGGCATTATAATTTTTTAAACAACACTGTACAAACATTGATATCATTTTGCCAGTACTTACTCTTAAATACTGTTCACTGAGTAAAGTCGCTGCCCTTCCTGTGCACACTTACATGGAAGTAAGCCCTATGGAACACAATGGGACTGCCGTCCAAGTAAACCTGCACAGCAGTGGCGATAATATTGTGTAAATTATTCCAAAAATGCTTGTTCAGTCTAAATGTAAACATGGAAAATGTTATTTCCTTTAGTTATAGCTTCTGCAGATGGTGTTGCTAGAAATGTGCTCCGCTATTAGCTATGGCCCCTGGCTGTGTTAAAACTATGCATTTGTCTTCTTAATTTTCCTGCTTTTAAAGCCCAAAATGACATATAAAGCTCACCAAACTACATAAGCTATACTTTGAGGCACACTTGCTCAGTGGTGCTAATCTCTTAGGGGTGTTAATGCAGTAAGCAGGATGGGTCTGTGATCTTTCTTGAGTAAGTCTCTCACTGCAGGTTGGCAACTGATCAGAGGTTTTATATTGATGCTGCCTTTCCCTCCCTCAGACAACGAGCAGCAGAAGACTGAAATGTTACAGAAGTTTCACCACTTCCAGCACTTGGCAGAACTTTATCATGCCTATCACTTCATCCACAAATGCACTGTAAGATTTTCACATGGAGCTTCACAGTTAGTTCACTCTTTGTCCTTTGAAACCATTCAAAAGACTGTTAACTGATGCAATGTGTTTCTTAGGCCTCTTGTGTCTTACCCAGCATATCCTCTCATGGAGAGGCTGGTATAAGATTGTCCCCTGAGTAGCTTATCTTTGTTGCCTCTTTCTTTAAAGTTGAGATTAGATCTAATCTGTTTGGATTCTTCAAGTGTTGTTGCTTTCTGAATAAAGGAAAGCAGTGTGATGCAAGATAGCAATCAACTAATGCTTAATTCTGTGCATTTCTTTATTAGCTTAACCTTTAATTTTATTTTTATTTTTTTAACATTGCAGGAAGAACCCTTCAATTACTACTTGCCTGAAACACTCTTTAATGTCTCTCGGTTTTTACTTCATAGCTTGACCAAGGAAACACCTTTGGGAATTTCTAAAGTGTATCCTTTAAAAGGCAAAATCCAAATTCAAGAGCTGACAGGCCAAGCAGAAAGCTCATTGGTGTTGTCTGTTACTGGTGTGCTGCAAAAATCTATGTGATACTTGCTCTCTCAGAGCTACATTACACAGAATATCAATAGGTTGCTATTCCATCCTCTGTATGATGTTTGAACCTCCAATGCTCTTTAAACACCTGAAAGCATAAAACACTTCCTGCATAGCTTTGGAAACATCTGTGAACCGTACAGACATGTTGCTTAGAAAATTAGCCCTTCACTTGGGCAGATGAAGTTGGATCTTCACGTTGCCACACGACTCACCATTGTGTTTGCTGCAGCAGACCAGCATGGTTACCTTTCTGGGGTTTGTCACTGTGAAGATTGTAGATACGTTACACTTGCCATAAGGAGTCTCTTGACTGGCCATACAGTTTAGTTCAAGGCATGCAAAGTTCAGGCAAGTATCTGGAATGTAACCGAGCTTTTCCTCCCACCTCTCCATGGATGAATGTGTGGGACAACTTGTTTCCTATCACTTCCTTTGGGAAGGGGCCATGCCTTAGTAACAGAGTATCCATGTTCAATCCTTGGCATCTCCAGGTAGGTCTAGGAGAGACTCCCATATGAAATCTTGGAGAGCCACGACTGACATTGCAAACAGCGCTGAGCTAAATGGATCTGACTGGCTCTTGACAATCCTCCTTTTGGCCTGGCTCCAAATATGAAACTTCCTTCGTTTCTGTCCAGAATTGCTTTTCTGGAAGCTTGGTCCTGGTCTCCACAGAACACATTTATGATCAGCTTGAATTCAGGATGGCCTGCATCAAGCTTAAGCTGCATGGTGTGTTTTCCCTGGGACTTTTGAGTTTCTAAGATAAACAGGCTTCATTACAATAAGAGGATGGCCAAGGTTTTAGGGTGGGTTAGTTTCTTGAAGGAGGTTCCTCATAACTTGCCCCTTCAGTCTTGCTCTTTTCTGTTCAGTGAAGTCCAGTTAACCCAGTTTAAGTGAAAATATTTGAATTGAGGCCTGTTAATTCCTGTCAAATGCATTTAGTTTATCTAGACAGCAGATTTGGCCCCACCTGCTGCCTAATCACCTTTCAGCTGGAAGGAAGCACCCTTGTTTTTTGTAATGGACTTTGGTATGAAAAACAGACTGTAGTGATGCTTTTCTACTGGCTTCCTTTTGCATGCAATAATTTATGTTGCAAGGTGGAGGCATTTTGACCAACAACAAAAAAGGGGGTTCTTTAAGAAAAGCCATCTCTGTGTCCCCTCTTCTCTGTGCAAACATCACTAATTTTAAAGAAGCACCCTTCATATTGATGGGATTTCTCTTTCAAAACACCATCCCCTTCAGCCATCTAGCAGTTGTTTCACATTTTGTTTATGTAAACATGCTTATGTAAACAGACTTCTCCAGCGGAGGCCTCTTCCAAGCCCTGGCTTTGGTTGTGCTTAAGCACATAGCTTCTCTGATTGAAAGCAATGATGTGGTTTTTTTCCTGCTTGCCATATGTATGTTTTGTTCCTTAATTTGATTACAGCAATACGTTATTTGCCCTGGCAAAGCAGAGCAAAGCTCTGGGGGCTTATAAATTGGCTCGTCATGCCTATGACAAGTTGCAGGGGCTGCAGATCCCAGCTAGATTTCAGAAATCAATTGAGTTGGGAAGCCTGACAATCCGGTCCAAGCCTTTTCATGACAGTGAAGTAAGTTCCCATTTTGTATTTTCCCCATTTCCCCCCATATTTGACATGACACAAGAGACCACACTGGCACGCGCGCATAATCTGAGAGTCATTGTGAGTAAATGCATTGCTTCTGCAGAAAAAATATGATGTTATATGTCGTCTCCTTATTAAAATGAAGATAGGTGCCTTGCATGTTTAAATGTATGTCTTTGAAGAAACTGCCTCACCCACTTAATCCCCACATGCTATCCTGGCTGATACTGTTGCGCTGCTTATTCCCACCACTCTGTGGCATGCTTCACCTTACTTATTTTATTTGCAATATTATTTATAATCTTGCCGGCCCTTCACCATAAGTTCCCTGGGTGGGTAACAACAATACAATATAAAAGCAGATAAAAGTGGTTCAGGAATAAAACACCTAAAAGAGCTCCAAATGGAAGAGAACAGTGTCTATCTAACAGTGCAATCATGTCCTGTCAGAAGTAAGTTCATTGAGTTTAGTGGGGCTTACTCCCAGGTTGCAGTCTAAGGGGCTCTGTTTTCATGTATTCCCATAAGCATTTAGTTCCTTTCTTCTCTCTGGGACTGTTCACAGTTGGTCTCTTATGTTTGGGCCTACCCCATTCGTCAGGCTCCCCCCTTTTCCAGCACTTGGGACTCGTTACTCTTTGTAAATCATGTTTTTAAAAGCTTGCCTTCCTCTTTTTAGTCATTGTCTGAGTCTTGCCAATGTTCTATAAAATTCTATCTAAAGGGGCGTGCAAATCAAAATAAATTGTATGGTGCAAATGCTTAACCTTAAATGAACAGGAAAAAATGCACTCCATCTGGCCACCTGAAATAATATAAACACAATAAGGCCCTAGAGATCCATATAGCTGACTGAAGTAATTGTGCAATTTAAAAGGACATGAAGTGAATGAATCAAAGGTCCCATGTTTCATCAAGACTCTGAGCCAAAAAACCTGTTTCAGTAACCTTTGTTCACATCTTTCTGGCAATGAGTTGTGTGTTGCATAGGACGCTGCAACGTTTGAAAATAGAATATCTAATGACTCAAGCAGTCATACACTGGAAGAATATTTATGAAAGTTTAAAGGCCCCAATTTCACTATTTTATGTTTGGTTCTGTACTCCCCCCCCTTTTTTTGGTGTAAAGAAACTTAAGAAAATGAGAATTCTCATGTGGTTCATATAGCCTCGTTTTTTGGCTGCCAACATTGAATAGGCAGACTGCTTCAGCGAAGTTCACACACAGTCAGATGCATACAATATTTTACAGCTGAATGTGGCTAGTAGCCATTAATAGATTGATCTGCCTCCTTGTGTTCATGCCGTGGTAGCAAATGTGCTGCCATCCAGATGTTGTTGGACACCAGCTTCAGTTAACCTCCGCCAGCCTGGTCAGCGGTCAGGGATGATGGGAGTTGTAGTGCAGCAACATCTGGAAGGCACCGCTTTGGCTATCCCTAGATTGCTTTCTAAATCCCGACACATTGTGAGACATTCAGTTCCATTACTCACTGATATTTTATGGTTTTAAAAAAGGGTGTGTGTGTCTGCCTTTTTCTGCTTTTGGAGAGAAGGTGAATAATTTCACTTTACTTAGGTGCTTTATATCAGACATGAGATTTTGCACTTTGTTGTAACTCCCTTAGCTGTTTTCCTGCCAAAGGTGTCTCTCAACTATACTGAAACTCAGCTATGCTTGGCGTGAACAACCTGGGCCCTCTGTATTAAAGATGAACTCTTCTTCTTTATTATGTCTTGATTGCTGCTATCTACCAAGGATGGTTCTTAATGGTCTCTTCAGCACATCAAACAAGAAACATGATGACACATGCTTATAGCCTTGTTAGTAGTTGCTGTCTGCTCTGGAAATTTTTCTCCTCTGAAAGTTCACCAGAGTCTGAGCATGTTTTGCAGAATCCATGGGATATATTTTTAATTTAAGATGTCATTTTAGGATTAAGGATATATGTTTCCATTCTGAACCTTTCAATATACGTACTCATTTTGGTTATTTTTAAAAGGTAGCTGGCTCGATGTGAAAATAAATATATACTGTAACTGTAGTGATAACTGGTCAGATTCAGTAGCTGGAATCTAGAATTCTGCAGGTGCATCTAAATTCTTCCTCACCAGCATCAGGCTTTGGGGATTTCCCCCTCTTCAACCCAGTTCCTTCTTTTCGAGGTTGCATTGGAAGGCCGCCTGATTTTTCTGAAGCAGATCTTTTGAGCGGGTGGGGGCATAAGGAGGTGCTAGGGAAGGGGTTATTAGGAGTTCTCAGACTGGCTCCCCACTGTTCTTACGATTCTGCCCAACACGTTCAGCTGTGCTCTTTTGCTTGCAGTAACCTCTGTGTGCTTCTTTGCAGGAGCTTGTGCCTCTGTGTTACAGGTGTTCCACCCACAACCCATTGCTGAACAACCTGGGGAACGTCTGTATTAACTGTAGGCAACCCTTTGTCTTCGCTGCTGCTTCTTATGGTGCGTTGAAATATTACCGCTCTCCTGGATAAAATATGTCTGATATCTGTGGAGTCTAAAATTGTTGTGATTCTGCATTCTTACAGGAGTATCTGGCAGTGCAATGCCTGTTTCTACTGTGTTTCTGTCTCTCTCTCTCTCTCTCTCTCTCTCTCTCTCTCTCTCTCTCTCTCTCTCTCTCTCTGTTCTTCCTCAGGTGGGTTTCCAAGTATATGAATCTCATTACTAACAGGGTGTGTGTGTGTGTGTGTGTGTGTGTAACAACAATGTCTATCTCTTGAATGGCTACAGCAGGCATTGTGGATTTTCTAAGTCTCGCTTTCACCTCTGTCCTTTTCAGATGTCTTACACCTGGTTGAGTTCTATTTAGAAGAGGGGATCACTGATGAAGAAGCTGTTGCTTTGATAGATCTGGAAGTGCCGAGACTCAACAAAAGAGACAATAAATGGCAAGAGCAGATGAGCGATGGTATCCTTTCACTCTTGAAAACGTCACTTCCCTTTTTCACATGTAACGCTAAGCTAAACCATGTCTTAGCATAAAAGAGCATAGTGGGCTTCCAGAGAGGAGATTGTGGCCACTTTGGTCTTCCTTGGTCATTTAGCCTTTGTACTTTGCTGAGCTAAACCATGGTTTGGCTTAGCATGCTTTCTGAAGCTAAAGTCATAGATTAACTCTCTTCAGACAAACCACAAGCTGTAACCAAGTATTGTCCTTTGGTTTACAGGTTGTGATTTGCGGAGAGAGAGCGAAATGTGAGTCCAAGTTCAGATGACACACTAAGCGAAACCAAAGCTTAGCTCACTGCAGCAGCAAAACAACCAAAGTAGCTTGGAGCCTGTATATTTATTCATTTGTGCTTCACCAGGTTTTGTTTGGAACAACTATATAGTAACACTGTAATTTTTATTTTATAAAAATCCACATGGTTTATTAGGGTTTACACATTACTGTACTACAATAGAACAGTACAAATCCTTAGTTTCCCTTCCTGCTCCCAGCTTCCTTCTCTCTCCCCAACCTCATGCACTTCTTTAAAAATATATTTTTAGCTACAGTGTTTTCACCTCTGATACTCAGTTGTTTAGCATGCAATTCAGTGTTCAGGTTTACATGCACAGATAAAGGTTAAGATAAATGAGTATCAGTGCTCTGCTGCAGTCCTAGATTAACATCTGTTACATTGGAGAAGTTTCTATCCCTTCGCTGGGCTGAGCTTATCCAGCCCCCACAACAGGGGAAAAAACCCCACTGTGCAATTTTAATATATTTTAAATCCTTTTTGTTTGAACAATCACATCAAACTGTTAGGACTTAAAATAATTGTTTCTCTAACAGACTTTAAAGAAACTACTTTTTTATTTTTCAATCCTCCAGCCTCCAGCCAAGGAAGACAAGACCGGGCTTTCTTTGAACTCCACCATTATTGATAGCATTGCCAAAACTTGCCATTTTAACGGGCCATTCGCTTTGGGAGTCTCATTCTACTGGCTGCAGTATAAAGGCACAAAGCCAGAGAGATTGAGATCCATGTTGAGGCAGGATGCTGTGTGCAGCACTATACAGAAGAAAAGTGGGAATGGGAAATAATGAGAATAACACTTTAAATGCATGTTGGGAGAAAGGTTGAGAGTTAGCCTATTAAGCATCCTTGTTCAAAGGACTAACTGTGGAATAACTTGTGTGTGTTTGTTTTCCATAATCTGCTGCTCTTGAACACTGTGAGGCAAGCCTTCTGCATCCTGATCAAGACTTACATGCAGTTTTGATCGCAGGCCAGGGTTTCTATCACAATGTATGAGTTTTTCACCATTGGACATGCGGGGAATAGAAATCTGAACACCACACAGGTGCTCTCCCTTTGCACTTCCTACTTCTGTGCAATTCTTCCCTAACAAATGTTCCTAGATGTGCAGACAATGAGACTTCTTTACAAAGCAGACGAGATCGAAGAGGATGACCCATTTACAGCAAAACTGAGCTTTGAGGTTAGAAAATGTCTTTCCTCCAAATCCTTTGTTTTTTGCTTTGTGCTGCGAAAGAGCACCTAGTATGGATTTCCTACTAGCAAATGTTTTCTTCGTGTCACATCTTCATTCCATCTGTAAATATTTTGTAATTTCCCATAAACCATCTCTACCTTACTCCACCAGATACAGCCTTCCCTTGACTTGTCTGACTGCTTTATTTCTTAATCCTCCAACTGGTGGAGCGTAAGACCCAGCTGAGAATTGCTTATTTGAGTCAAATGGCCCAAATTGCAAGAAGACTCATGAAAATTCATTGAAGGAGCCATCCTGAGCCCCCAAGAAGGGTGGCTGGGAGGCCACTGGATATGGCAATCCTTCCTCTCCATGGTCTCACGGGGAGGTTCACAGCTAGAGGTTTCCCTGGTGGGCTGCTGCCGTAGCTGAGTGAGGTAAGGGGGAAAAGGAAGCACCCCAGAGGCATGCCAGGAGCAGATCAGAGATCCAGCACCCACTTACTCTCTGACCATGCATCTGGAATGGGGAGAAAACCTATGTCAGGCCAAGAGTTGGCACAGTTATTTCAGGTTTTATTTTATTTTATTTAAGAGCCCAGCAAAGAAGAAGAAAGTGCACATGTGTGCACAAGCCCAGCAGAACTGAGGAATTGCCATTTTTTCTGCCCTGAATTGTCCTCCTTCCTACCCAGGAAGCCTCAATAGGATTGCCATGTCAAGGAGATACATTAATATCCAATATGCCTCTACACATTTCATTCCTGTTTTGTTTTTTAAAAGAAACCCAATCACTTTAGGTTATTGATTTATTTTAGAAATACCTACCCCGCTTTTTTTTTAAATTTGGAGAGGTGAACTTCAGTGAAAGGCTATACAGGCAGCTGGACACCCTGCAGGCAAACATTCGTTACTATTTGTTAGAGAAACGGGCGGCTCACAACATGAAAAAATACATAATTACAGACCTAACAAAAGTAGTCATAAACAATAAATATAATATCAAAGAGTAGACAACCAAACTGAACAATTTCCACATAAATCATAATAAGATATAAAAATAAAGATACCAAAATATTAAATAACTTTGGCAGTAAGAGCTGTTTGACAGTGGAACTGACTCCTTTGGGAGGTTGTGGACTCTCCTGCTTTGGAGGATTTTTAAGCAGAGGTTGAATGGCCATCTGTCATGTATGATCTAGTTGAGATTCCTGCATTGCAGGGGGTTGGACTAGATGACCCTGGGTTCCCTTCCAGCTCTACAATTCTATAATTCTATGATTCAGTGCTTTCCAGCACTGTGTTGCAAGAGGACACGTGCAAGCACTCCAGAACTAGGAATATTTCCAGGACTAAATACAGAACTGAAAAGAAACTGATAACTCAGTGCACATGCTGCTTTAAAATATGCAGATTATTCCCCCCCCAAAAAAACCCCTCATACTTACTCCCTGAAAAAAACACCTTGCCTTTCCAGTGATCTACCAAGTTCAAACATGTTTTTCCTTTTCTCAATCACTTGTTTCCTGCAGCAAGGGGGGTCGGAATTTGTCCCTGTGGTTGTGAACCGCGCAGTTCTCGGGTCAATGAGCAGGAGAGACGTGCTGGTTAAACGCTGGCCCAAGCCGTTACAGTGGCAGTACTTCCGATCCCTGCTACCAGATAATCCCATTACCACGTGTCCTTTCTGCTTTCAGGTAAGGGCAATATTTTACATCAGGAGAGTCTGATAAATGTTCAGTTGTACCACCAAATAAAATAGTACAGGATTATTATTATTTTTAAAGCCCTCATACACTGCTGCTTAATTGTAAATATACCTGTGGCACTAATTCATTTTAATGCTTAAAAATAAAATAAAAGCCTTAAAATTAACTTTACTACATAAGTGGCAAGGCAAAGCATCACTTTGTGGCTGCTGTAAAGCCTTTGGGAGACCTAAATGAAGCAGCCAAGTTGAACTAAAGTGGATCATAAATTGCACTTCTGTTTGGGGGTTGCCTCCTCTTTTTCTGACTGTATTCAGGGCTCCTCCAGATGACCTGTTTATTGAGCATTTGCCTTGATTTGCTTGCACAAAACTTAAGCACACATTATACAACGTCCAGTCTTTATTATGTGTTCTTTCTGGTTTATCTGCAAATCAGGTTATATGACGATGAGGTCATATGACAATGGATGTTAATTCTGATTTGGGTGCCCAGAAGATACATGTCTAACCAGTCAATCATTTTTGCTAGTTTTCGATGTCAGACTTGTGTCCCTTTATTGTCTTTCATAGAGACTGACATGTCTGCTCAATGGAAACATTAGAAGTGCATTGTTGACATATATTATGTGGGAGAATGTGTAGGTGAATGAGTTCCTGGTGATATATAGCTGATGTTACCAGGGTCATAAGAGTGTTGCAGTTTATGTGCATGTTAATACAAATGGAGAAAGCACCAAAAATGCTTTTAGAGCAACCCTGTCCACTCACTTTCTTCCTACACTGTGACTTAAATTGAGTCACACCTGACATCTGCAACCCTCATTTACAGATGTTTCATTCAGAAGACTACGAGCTCCTGGTGCTGCAACATAACTGTTGCCCATATTGTCGGAGGAAGACGGATGAATCCAGCCAGTGAGGGAAACCAGACGCTCATGCATCCTGCTGCTTGGTTTCTGTAAAGTGTTCCTGAGGTCCATTAGGCTTTCTTAACAGCTTGTTTGATGGCAGAGTATAAAAAAGAAAATTATATATGATATTCCTACTTTCCTACTCTTTGTATATGAAACTGGCACATGCCAAGTTTTGTTTTACCCCCCAAGAGAAATGTATACATATATATTTATTTTTAACAAGTGTAACTGCAGAATTTGTATGACTGGTGGGTGATTTGTACATCTACAGAGTAAAACAGAAGAGAGGATCTATGGAGCTATATTTTTTCTATTAAACAGCCCCCCTGCGTAATGCTAGAATGTATTCTTGACATTTTCACAACAGCCTGTCAATTTGTCACTGCTAACCTTTTAGGGTGAGATTCTGCCTGAAGAAAAATATGCTAGTTTTGCACCTGCTAGCACTAGTTCTGGACTGGCTCCTTAGCATTTGGGTTTTATGACAGTTTTCAATAAAATATCTCTTTTTGAAAGAAACCTGTGTCCTTTCTTTTCATATTTGTTCTCTGTCTCTCTCTGAACTGCTATTATGAAAAATGGGCTTCCACAATTTTGACAAAATAACTGTACTTACACGAAGGACATTTCTTTTTCAAGGTCTTATTTACTGCCAAATGCTTCCTGTTATTTTAGAAAAGAATTATTGTAGTGGGAGTTTCATAGAATTCAAGAGACAAAAGCTCTCATTTATTGAGGTATCAGAATCGTTAGGGTCCTTCAGCATGACCTAAAGACCCTGACATTTGCCACATCTGTAGGCACCCTAATTATGAAAACATTTTGCAAGCCACATTTTGAGATGTGGGGCGTGAAATAGAAGCCAAAAGGATTTAAGTACTTTGACATCACTTACAGAGCTGAACTTTGGGGTGTGTGTGGGTGTAGTTTGAAGACACTCTGATTAGAAGCAAACAATAATGTGACATTTGTAAATATGACTCAGATGTAAGAATGAGTTGGGTCCCCAAATAGTTAAGCTGCTCCATTAGCTGAAACGCTGAACTTCAATACACTCATTGTTGAAGACACATTGATGGTTATAAAGCAAACATGGGAAGCCTCTGGTGCTCTAGATGTTGTTGGACTCCAACTTCCATCAGCCTGAGCCAGCATGCTAGGGAATGATGGTCTAGCAGCCAAGGTAACTGTAGCAAGACTGAGTAAAAAAAATTAAGTGTCAATCAACGATACATATTTTGTAACAGGTGCTGCATATGCAGGTCTCTGACCCAGCTGTGAGCATCAGCAGTAGCCAAAGCTGCACCCATGTGGGCTGGTCAGCAAAATTGGGAATCATACTGGTCACCTCTTCAGCAGGGAGGCAACCAGAGACTAGGCCAGAGCACTTCCAAAAAATGAGGTTTTATTGATGAAGTAAAATAGAAGGCAAATTACTAAAGGTTCTCCGGGAGAGGAAGGGGAAAGATGAGAGTGATGAGGCAACAAGCCAAAGGCAGGCGAACAGAGATGCTTCAGCATTTGGAAGGAAAGGAGCAGGGAACACTGGAAACTAACGCAAAAAAGAGCATCTGAATGAGACAAACGTAATACTGAGTCCTTGTTTGATATTTATTAAATTTCTATTCCACCCCCTCATCCCGAAGGAAACTAGGGCAGCAAATATCAAAATGTTAAAACAATATCAAACACATCCTTCCATTAAGATCTGTCAGGAACATGCCAGAGGGAGGCAAGGATCACAGGATGATGGGCAGACCTGGACTGCCAAAGTCAGGAGATCTAAGAGTCAATCGGACTGTGTGCCTGCTGGCAAGACTGTTCTCTTGAAATCTCACACAGTTCAGGGGTCCAAGACCAGCTATAGCCTTTGAAAAATCAGTAAGGCAAGACACTGCAAAGTTTAGACAGTGCTGTCATAAATATACCAGCATACATGGAGCCTGGACATGTTTTGGCAGCAGACTTGCCACATAACATCAAAGGTGTCTTTTGGATCTTCATAACTGCTCGGACTGTCAGAAGTTCTGATAATATATAAATATGTCATGCTTAATCTAAAAAGAGCTTTCTAAAATCTGTAGTGGTAGCTCATAGATGTTAAAATATTAACTTTGGCACCACTCATTATCATTACTCATATATTGACCAAACAAGCAATCTAATAAAAGCATCCTTAGTCAATCTGATTTGCTTTATTTCCCCTTTCCCACTTTGTTGATGTGGGTGGTGCACTTAAAAATAAATAAATACTTTTTATTGCCTTTCAAACCATATAGCCAAACAAATATCTACTGCTTCCATTACAAAAAGCCCTTAAAAGTGAAAAGTTAAAGAAAATTAATAGGCTCTCATCTGTCTGGTCTTTGACCGCAAGAAAGACTGAGTGATTGATGGATGATTGATTGATTGATTGATTGATTGACTGCCTAGGCCTCATACAGAAGCTACAGTTATTCTATGTAGTGACAATATTGTAGACATATTGCAATTAGTTAAGGAAAGTTGTAAGGAAGTGATAATAAACCATATGCTATGTAAATAAGCCATTGTTCATTTAAAACTTAGATTCTATTGGTTTTGTTAACAAATTTTATTGTCTTTGACCTCAAAGCATTCCTAAGTTTTTGAGTCAGTTTCCCCATCAACACAATACTCCATTGTTGTACCTGTTAGATCTTGCCAGGGTTTTGCTATGGTTAATCATTCCACCCTTAGCAAATGTCCCACCAAAGCCTTACTCAACCTCTCCACATTCCAGTCATATAATGATTCCTTAAGGATGACTGGGGCGGAGTCCTGGCATGATGCAGTTTTGGCAGCAAGCTCTGTCAACCTCAGCAATGGCTTATTGAATCTTAATATAGTCCGTTTGTCCATCCAAAAGATAAAACCTTTAATCCCACAATGCCAGATCTATATAACAGCTAAGTATTAGATATCTGGGTCATGTGCGCATAGCAGATTCCATGCCCTTGGACCAGCTATGTAGCAGGGGGAGCATTCCTGTACACAGTTTCCCAGTTAGACACCCCTTTCCATCAAAGTGGGAAGTCAGGTGTGCAAGCTTCCTGTCCCACACTAATGGTCCTAGAAGGCATGACCTGATATACCTTGCATTTTGAGTCTTTCTTGGGGGGAATCAGTTGTCTGCTGAAGAAATCAGAGTGCATTTGTTCAAATCCTGACATGAAGGTGTTTATTAATAAATTAACTCTCTTGTTCCTACTGTTATTACATGCATTTTATTTAAACTTGGGTGGCACTAGAAAGGAACCAGTATAAAAAACTATATAGCACCCATTCAAGCATGCTTCACCCACCGTGCAAGTAGATTGTGCCCTGTTAATTTATGTACAAAGCACTGCTTTATTATTTCAGTGCTGCAACTTTACTGCTGATTTTTATGACTGTTTATTGTTATGATGGTTTAATGCCGATTTTTATTATGTGGTTTTATTGATAGTTCTGCATTTGGGTTCTACGGTGGCTTTCTATTTCGGATATGGTTGGGAGGCACATTATAAATGATGGATAGTGTGCCAGCATATTTAAATGCAAGGTGCTTCTGTGCCACAAGTGTAGAGCAGTTTCATTCCCATTTCCCTGCCATGGCTCCTACACACAGGAGCTTGAGGAATGTAAGGAAGGGACTGGGAATCTGTAACAAAAGCAATCTGGGCATCTGCATGATTCCAAGGGTTCTTTCAGGGAATCGATTGCATTTAAACCAGTTTTGTAGTGGATTCATCTCTATTGTATAAATAGACCTATTGCTATTGCCTTAAGGGCCTTAACTGAGATTACATTCAGAAGCAGAAAAGTCTTAATAGGCTAGCTACACAGCTGAACTTCAGGTATGATCAGCAAAAGCATGCAGACATGTGTCCCTGGAACTTCCTTCCAAAGGAGACCTGGTTTTCTAGAAACGGTGCATGATGTTTCTACTCTAGCTGAAGTAAAAGGCAGGGAGCAGCCTCTTGAAGCCAAGCAGGTAACTGGTTATTTCCTGTATCCTATTTGACATCTTTGTGTTATATCTAAGCACTCTGTCAAATACACACACACAATCTGTTCTTGCAGCAGCTTTGTAACACCATCACAAGTACTACCTGAGCGTCACCCCAGCAGAGAATTAACAGTTCCAATCTTAGCTTGGATTATTATGATTAATGTTGACCCAAGTCTAAATTGTGCTGACATCAATAACACAGGGCTTACCTGTGGTGGTTTTTTTTATAAAAGGAACAGTGCTAGCTTAGCTTGGAACAGTCCAGCAAATGTAAGAAGGAGATTTATAGAGAAATACAGAGATCTATACTTGTTGAAGAAGCCAAATACCTACAAAGCTGCCACCATGAATGGAACAGAAGGTGAAAATTTCTATGTCCCCATGTCCAACAAGACCGGAGTTGTTCGGAATCCATATGAGTATCCTCAGTACTATTTGGCAGAACCGTGGAAGTTCTCTGCGTTGGCTGCCTACATGTTTCTTCTGATTCTTCTGGGATTCCCAATCAACTTTCTGACTCTCTTTGTCACAGTCCAGCACAAGAAACTCAGAACTCCTCTGAACTACATCCTTTTAAATTTGGCCATAGCCAATCTCTTCATGGTCTTAATAGGCTTCACCACTACCATGTACACATCTATGAATGGATATTTCATTTTTGGAACGGTAGGATGCAACATTGAAGGCTTCTTTGCTACAATGGGCGGTAGGTCTGTTTTATGTTTTCCTTCAAGTATCATGCCACTATGAATTCACTGTAGACATAAGTTCCCATTTCAGATCTTATAGAATTGTATAGGAGGAAGAGACCCCCGGTCATCTAGTCCAACCCCTGCAATGCAGGAATCTCAGCTAGATCATAACATGACTTCATTCTTCAACAGAATTCCAAAAGCTAGTACTATTCAGAGATTCTACTTATGCCTTCTTGTGTCGCATACCTGAGCTAAGGTAACCGTGCTGGAATAATGTTAATAGAATTGATGGGAAACCAAGCTTTTGATCATGCTGGCAAATGGTTAAAACTAGGTTCAACTTCAAAAGTGCAATGCGATATATGGTTCTGTGCACTATGCCTACTTCTCCTGTTTTATAAAGTTTGCAGTCGTGATTTTTCTCATGGTTTTGGTGGAAGACATTCCGAGAGCCTCCGGAGATGGTAACTTGTAAGATCTCACACCTTAGCTGAAATGGCAGGGCTTTAGCTAAGGCATCTTTTATTCCACGTGTAAATCAGGAACGGAATTAAGTTGTTAACAAAATGTAGACCAAAACCTCTTTCTGTGCTCAAGTCAGTTTCAATCATCATCTCTCGATCATTTTGATTATGTGATGTTATCTTTTATTTTATTTCTACTTGGTTTTCCACTTGACATACAGTCCTTAGGGTAGAGAAGACCTAAATTTGAAATAAAATAAACCAGCGAAAAGCAAACAAACCCGACCAAATTGGCTCAAGTCTCTTTAGGCGGTCTTTATCCATGATCAAGAAGGGCAAAAATCCAAGTTTTATTCCCTTCACTATTCAGTTTCAAAGTGTCTTGCTGTGGGCAAGGTCCACCCAGTGCTGCTCCCCTACAAGCCCATTCATTTCACTGAGGTTTGTAAAGAAGTGAAGCTTCAAATATGTGGCTATTCCCAGGTTATTGTTTGGCTACAGGCAGACAGCAGAGAAAATAAACCTTTGATCAAGAATTATGTGACTCGGGCCCTTACCTCTCAAGCGTCCCTCACTGGGAGGCGTATCCTGCATTCAGCCTGCTCTCCAAGGGCTGAGAAATGCCAGGAACAGAGCGGTGGGAAGCCACAGCATCCTTTAAGAAAGGATCAAAACAAATGTGGAATGGTGCTTAAGGCAGCAGAGCTGTGTTGGTTTTCGTCATGCTGGGGTTTTTTTATGTCGCCTGTGTTTTGATCTGTTTTGTTGGGCTTTCAACCGTTACTACATATAATGATTTGATAACTCCGTTGTGAGTCACCTTGGGCAGCTGTGTTGAAGCATGAGGCATGCTTGTTTTAAATAAAATATATTAGTAAATGAGTGAATAGAACAAACTCAGATTTGCCTACATCCCATACAAAACAAGTGGTGGAAGTCTAATGTAACGAGAGAGGAAAGCAACATCTTCCTCAACACTTTCCTCCCTATATAATCTGAACCCTGGTGCCCCCTTTACCTCCCCTGGGCTCTGCTGGAAAGTGTACCTGGTTGAGGGAGAAGCACTTGAGGAAAGGAGCTACAGGGATGTGTAAGCTATGAGACTGAATTATTGAAAAGCAGAATAAAAATGTTACAAATGAATTGACCAATGGTTGGCATGAAGAGGGTTCAGCTCTCTCATCCTCTGAGCTTAAGTGCATGAATTTGCCACAGTCTTGTGTGAACCTGAAGAATGAGGGAACGAAAGGAGGATCTGATGAGACATGTAGTATGATGCTGAGTAGACCATAGGACAGGGAGGTGAAACCTGATGCCCTCCAATTGTTTTGCACAACTATCATGCCCAGCCTTTGGTCATGCTGACTGGTGAATTAGAGTCCAATAATATATGAAGAATCACAAGAAAAAGAGGAACCCATTGAGGTGCTTGAGGGGGTGGCTTTTCAATCTCTCCCTCTCCTTCTCATCTTCTCCCCCCCCCACCTTATTGACAGATGCTTCTTTTGTTCTCTTACAGGTGAGATAGCCCTGTGGTCTCTGGTTGTCCTGGCTGTTGAAAGATATGTGGTGGTCTGCAAGCCCATGAGCAATTTCCGCTTTAGTGGGACCCATGCCATCATAGGGGTGAGTTTCACTTGGATCATGGCCTTGGCATGCGCTGGTCCTCCTCTCTTTGGATGGTCAAGGTAGGTATGCATCATATTCCTTGCAGTAATGCAGACTGCAGTAAATTTGGGGGGTTTGGATAGGAGAGGGATAATGGAGCCAGAACAACTAGTGAGCATTCCTTAATGATCAGAGGTGAGGGGTGTTATTTGTTGGGGGAAATGACAGATAAATGGCCCACAGTGACAGGAGATACTTCTGGAAGGTGAGAGTCGTTTTGGCAAAGGCATACTTTGCCAAAGTCGAAACCAGCACTTTAATTGGACCCAGAAACTAATTGGCAGCCAGTGCAGTAGGGACCAGGACCATTGCAGTATGCTCAAACGATCTTCCTCCAGTGAGCAACCTGACCACTGAAATTTGCACCAGTTGAAGTTTATTCATACTGTTAAAACATTAAATGAATGAATGAATGTTACAATTTAAAGCTATTGGAGTGTTAATATGTTTACCCTCCAAACTATGCCCTGTTTATAAACCCAAATATTACAAAATAAAAACCCACTGTGACTGTGCTCTCTTCCTCCAAATGAAACCAAACCTGGGTTGCTGCTATTGCTGGAGCTTCTGAAATCTTGTGGAAGTGGTGCACACACAGTAGACTACAATCCCACCCACTAACTCTTTTGGTTTAACTGTAGGTATATCCCAGAAGGTATGCAGTGCTCTTGTGGAGTTGATTATTATACACCAAACCCGCAAGTTCACAATGAATCCTTTGTCATCTACATGTTTCTGGTGCACTTTGTCACACCATTGACTATTATATTCTTCTGCTACGGTCGCCTTGTCTGCACTGTTAAACAGGTGAGTGACCCTACGAAAAGATAGAACTCTTCTCCCTTCCCCAGCACAAACCTATCAAGGCTGAAAACATTTCTCCTGACTTCATCAGTCCCAGCCCAGTGTAAGGAGATTCCACAGTGCAGCTACCAGGATAATCCAAGTTTTGACTTTGTACCTTCAGGGTACTTCTGAAACATAACCGCAGCAATAATTGTGGAATGTTGCATTTATAGTTTACTTAAGGTAAAGGTAAAGGAACCCCTGACTGTTAGGTCCAGTTGCAGACAACTCTGGGGTTGCGGCGCTCATCTTGCTTTATTGGCCGAGGGAGCCGGCATACAGCTTCCGGGTCATGTGACCAGCATGACTAAGCCGCTTCTGGCGAACCAGAGCAGCGCACAGAAACGCCATTTACCTTCCCGTCGGAGCGGTACCCATTTATCTACTTGCACATTGTGCTTTCGAACTGCTAGGTTGACAGGAGCAGGGACCGAACAACGGGAGCTCACCCCGTCGCAGGGATTCGAACCACCAACCTTCTGATCGGCAAGCCCTAGGCTCTGTTCTCCTTAAATGCTGTAAGCCCTTTTCAATGATGCCCATGCAGTTGGTTACAAAACAGAATATAAATAAATATTTTGGGGGGACGGGGCGGGAATTCAAACTGCGATTTGCACAAACTATGAAACCCCATGCTGTTTTTCCACATCCCTTCTGCTTGCTCTTCCCTCCAATGCCAGCCTTAACAATTCAACATATTGTAATAATAGTTTTTGATTGTCACTTGCTTCTGAAAAAGGATTGGGCACCAGCTTCACAACGAAGAGAACCAACTTTTATTCTTTGGGATGTAACAGAGGTTCTGGAGGCCCAGAACCTTTAACTACAGCAACTAAAGAAACCCAGCCAGAGCTGTATCATCCCCCACCACACTGGAATGCTGCTAGTTTCTGTTCCAGTGATTAGCTGGAACAGCCCTGTTGCCTAGTCTTGACCACCCTCTGTTCTCATGCTTCTAGGCAGCGGCTCAGCAGCAGGAGTCTGCCACCACCCAGAAAGCTGAGAAAGAAGTCACCCGCATGGTCGTCATCATGGTCATTTCCTTCCTTGTTTGCTGGGTGCCCTACGCCAGTGTTGCTTTCTACATCTTCACTCACCAAGGGTCAGACTTCGGCCCTGTATTTATGACCATCCCGGCCTTCTTTGCCAAGAGCTCTGCTATCTACAACCCGGTGATTTACATCTTAATGAACAGACAGGTAACTTGGCAACGTTGCCCTGGCTTTCCAACAATATAACAATACTTGAAGAGTTTATGGCACTCTCCCTAAGTGCTTAAAGTGCTTCCTTATGTACATTAGCTTAATAATTCTTGTGGCAAACCCTGTAAGGTAGGCCATTTTTATTACCCCCCGTATTACAAATGTGAAGTGGAGGGACGCTGAGAGACGGTGGCTTCCCCTAAGTGATTGTGTTGCTGAGCTGAGATTTGAACCAGGCTCTTTAGCTCATGTGCTAAATTTATCTTTACTGCATTTTGCTTCTTATTAATGTGCCTGAATATAATGCGTCTTGATGCAGGTGCTGATGGTTAATATGAAAAAAAAATCCTAATCATCTGTTTTAAAATAGAACCGTGTGGCAAGGGACTGGAGAGGATGTTCTCACATTATCTCAAGGATGATACTTGCTCTCTGTTGGTTGCCAAAAAGCCTGTCCCCCTTCTCACCCATTTTTTAAAATTAAAACAGCAAGCTCCTAATGACTCTCACCATTTGTGAAGCATTTACGGCAACAGGACTTAAGCCTAAGCATTTCTCAGACTATGAATTATAGTATTATCAATTACTTCCCTGGGAGCTGCGTTGTGCCAGGGAATCAACATATGGGTCCCAGAGGATTTTCACTTGCTTTAAAATACAGTACAGCTTTTACTATGTGACTAGACAGAGAGGGGCAAGACAAAGCAGGTTTTTTTTTTTTTTTAAAAAATGTAGGATTACAGTGACAGAAGAACAATGGAAGGTATGGTGAATTCAACTTTAGACGATTTGTGTAGCCATTGCCTAAATCAGGATTTCCCAAACTTGGGTCTCTAGCTGTTTTTGGACTACAACTCCCATCATCCCTAGCTAGCAAGACCAGTGGTCAGGGATGATGGGAATTGTAGTCCAAATACAGCTGGAGGTCCAAATTCAGGAAACACTGGTCTGAATGGCCTTTCCTGATGCCCAGATACATCAGTGACTTTTGGGCACAGCTCCACATGCTGATTTTGTTCGTTTGTTTGTTTCCAGTTCCGTAACTGTATGATCAGTACCCTCTGTTGTGGAAAGAATCCGTTGGCTGAGGAGGACACGTCTGCAGGCACTAAGACTGAGACTTCCACCGTCTCCACAAGCCAGGTTTCCCCTTCATAGATCTACCAAGGAAACCTTGGGCTTTAGACTGTTTCATTTGCATGACCGCATTTTTTTCACCCCTGCCGTCTCTGTCACTCTCTGCAGCATGCCACCTGCAATTCACCTGGCAGGGCAGAATGGACTCTTCATTTTCTGACAGCTGCTATCAGAGAAATGAGCCTGTATTTGTGGTGCAAATCAACTCAGGCCCAAGGCTGCGATGTCGCATGAGTTCATGGCCCTAATATGCCTGCCTCTAAAACCATATATTCCCTGCAAATTGACTTACCTGCTTGGTGCAGCATTTGCATCTGATCTTCATCTTCAGTCATATGGCCTGTGTACATAAGGTTGTCTGGGGCCAATTGGCTGTGCTGATGGAAGCATTGCCATGGTTAAATTTTCATTTTCCTCCTAGGTTCTTTTCTGAGCTTTGTACAGAATGAACAGCTGAACATTCATGCGTAGCGAAGAGACCTCTTTTGTTTTCGTTGTAGCTGTTGTTGCTCATTTCTTCTTATGTAGAGAGACTTAGCAAAGCTTAATTTACGTAATCAAAGAAAAATGTATAATTTGAAACTCACTTTTGTGAACTGGGAGTGTGGGCAAATAGGAAAACCAGGACATCTCTGTTGTAGCATGAAGTGGGTTGGCCTTTCTTCAGATTGCTTCAACTTTCAATGCAATAAAACTGTGGTATACCACAATGCCAGTGCCCACATGCTGTCAGTGCAAATCATAGCAGGCAGGATTTACATTTCACTTCAGGCATGTACTGCATTTGCCTTTGTTTCTTCCTAAAAAATTATAACCAACACCTTCAGAGCCAAGTGGCATTCCCAGGATAGATGATAGAAAACATAAAAACAATAGCTTGGATCCTAAGAAAAATTAGCAGAAGGAAAGTTTCCTTTCCACTCCATCCTTGCAGCAGCTCACAAAAAGCTTAGGAACACAGGAAGCTGCTGTATATTGAGTCAGACCATTGGTCCATCTAGCTCAATATTGTCCACACTGGTTGGCAGTGGCTCTCCAGGGTTTCAGACAGGGTTCTCTCCCAGTCTTACCAGGAGATGCTATGGATTGAACTTGGGACCTTCTGCATATAAAGTAATAATAATAATACTAATTTTTATTTATACCCCGCCCTCCCCAGCCAAGGCCGGGCTCAGGGCGGCTAACAAGCAATAATAAAAACAAGTTGAATGAATACAACTTAAAAACAAGATTAAAATACAACATTAAAATATTGAAACATTAAAATATTAAAATGCAGCCTCATCACAGGAGGAGAAAGGAAAAAGGAAAAAGAAAGAGGGGGAGGGAATCAAATTGGCTCCAAGCCAAAGGCCAGGCGGAACAACTCTGTCTTACAGGCCCTTCGGAAAGAAATCAGATCCTGCAGGGCCCTGGTCTCATGAGGCAGAGCGTTCCACCAGGCCGGAGCCAGTGTTGAAAAGGCCCTGGCTCTGGCTGAAGCTAATCAAACTTCCTTAGGGCCCGGGACCACTAGGATGTTGCTATTTATGGACCTTGAGGCTCTTGGTGGGGCATACCAGGAGAGGTGGTCCTGTAGGTACGAGGGTCCTAGGCCGTGAAGGGCTTTAAAGGTCAAAACCAGCACCTTAAATCTAACCCTGTACTCCACCGGCAGCCAGTGCAGCTGGAAAAGCACTGGGTGAATATGCTCCCATGGGAGAGACCCCGTGAGGAGCCTCGCTGCAGCATTCTGTACCCGCTGGAGTTTCTGGGACAGCTTCAAGGGCAGCCCCGCGTAGAGCGAATTACAGTAGTCAAGCCTGGAGGTGACCGTCGCATGGATCACTGTGGCCAGGTTGGTGCGGGAAAGGTAAGGGACCAACTGCAGATGCTCTAGCACTGAACGATGGTCCCTCCCTTTCTGGAGGACCTCATGAATAACGTGAGATGGGTCACAGGGTGAAGCTGGGGGTGGGGTTCAGTTGTGCCTTGGAACTGGATTTGGGTTCCAAGTTAACTCAACAAGTTCAAGGAAGGAAAATGTTATATTCCTTTCTCTTGTAACAATACAGCACTGTGTCCCACATTGTTCAGGAAGCTCCCCTAATCCTCCAGAAAGGCTTCTCAGGGGTCAGAAGTGCCTGTGGGCAAGAGAGGTTGTGAAAGGAACCCATGTGGACAGGTTTCACCTCAGGGTGGCTCCTCAGGCCTTCCAAAGTAACATAGAGGTGTTACAAGCTGTGTAGACAAGCTGTGTAGGGTTATCTCATGCTGAGTGGAGGCAGAGAATATCCAGCAGTTGAAACATTGCAACGTGGGAGTGCCTGACCCAGATTTTAGTGGGGAAGTGGACAGGAGCAACAGAGGAGGAAGACAGAAAATACAATGAAACCAGAACAGTTTGGAGGGTGAGGAGAGAGCTATGAGGAAAGAAGATGGATGATGCAGGGGGGAAAGAGGTAACCTACAAAGGGGATTTGTGCTGCCCCAGTGAAGACAACGAGGGAGGGGAAAGAGGAATAGGAATAGGATGGAATGGTCTGGGGCACAACAATCGCAGTGGCAAGCCAGAAAGAGGGAGAGAGTACAAAAGGCAGAAGGAAGAGGAAATTGTACAAGGGGAGAGAGGGGGTGAAAGATGGGCAGGAGATGAGACTGTTCAAGGGAAAAGAGAGCGGAAAAGAAAGGCAGGATAGAAAACAGCCTATATAAAACAAAACAAAAATGTGGTATCTTGTGATTAAAGGGAACAGCCAAACACTTCATGCAGGTCCCCACCAGGGGATTGTCTGAAAACAAGAGACCACCTGAGGGGTTCAAGGACTTCTGGGACAGAAGGCAGGGATGCAGCTGACAAGAGTTTGTGTGCCATGGATGGATATACAGTACATGAATGCTGGAGAAGAATGGGGACAGTGGCCAATAAAGGCAAAACAATAGGGTACCAACAGTGAGAGGAAACCTGCATTTGATTTAAAACAGCCAGCCAAATCTTTGATTTTGGATAGTACTTGAATTTCAGAGTAGCTAAAGAGGACCCAACTCCTTTGCTTTTTGTAATGACTGGGTCCCATTATCTGCTGTTGTGTTTTGTTTTGTTAAGACGCAAGCCACAAGGCCCAGCACAAGCAGGCTGTGTAAGACCACTGGAAGAAATGGTTTAATTTTTGCAGCAGAAGCCTGTATAGGGTGTCCAGTTTTGCATTGCCGGAAAGGAGGATTTGCTTCCCAAAAAAAGAGGACAGCAAAGAATACCAATTTGCACAACATTTGCAAATGGTAATTGGATTTGTAAAGACACTGATTTAGACATAATTTCTATAATCTAACTAGAAATAAAGTGCTTCTCGCTGTAATGGGGAAGTCAATTTGTATGCAAGTTCAGTGTGCTGATTAGGTTCTGCCAACTGTTGAAGGGCAATGTCAAGACTCTTGCTGTCCTGTTTTATGATTCTTTATCTAAAGTCAAACTTGGACTGGACAGCCTTTCAAAAAAAGAAGAAGGATATCCTAAAATAAAGGCCTGTCATCTGACAGCCTTTCAAATAAGAGGCCTGCAGCCTGCCCGTCTAGAAGATTGAAACACATAGTCACTCTAAACGTGTATGAGTGGTTGAGCCTTGGTAATCCTTGCAGAGAGGCAGATGAACCCAGGTCTACATACACACATAATTTTATTTGTATTTTTCCCTTCTGCAGTTCAAACCATGCTTGAAGTAGCTTACAACATGAAAAAACACATAACTACAACATAACAAAAGTAGTCACAAACAATAACAAAAGTAGTCACAAACATTTCATGCACAACCAAACCGAACAATTCCAACACAATATCTATAATAAAGATTTTAAAAATGAAACTCGACAGCAACAATTCTCTCAAACCCCCAAACAACCCCCCAGCCCAAGACTCTGTTCAGCAGCTGCAGCTTTTGTAGCTGGAGTCAGTGGGGAGCAGGTCTTCAGCCAAGATGGTCTAGAGCAGTGTTTCCCAACCCTGGGTCTCCAGCTTTTTTTGGACTACAACTCCCATCATCCCTAGCTAGCAAGACCAGAGGTCAGGGATGATGGGAACTGTAGTCCAAATACAGCTGGCGACCCAAGGTGGGAAACACAGGTCTCGAAGCCAACAACAATTTCATTAAGGGCTATTCTAGCTTTCCAGCCTGATTGTGTATGCCTGTCATATAAACATAGTAGCACAAACCAATTCATGTGCAGGGGGGCAGGATGGTGGGGCAAGGCGCCACCAGGAAAAAAAAAGGCTGACTTCCTCTTAGCTCTGCAGACCGCAAAGGCATCCTGTCACCAAGACTGGGAGACAGAATGGTATTTGTTTGCCCACCTATCTTCTTTGTTTTGTTGCCTCCTGACACCACACATAAATGATTCAAGAAAAGGCCTAGGCTAGGAGACTCTTAGTCAGCAGAGACTTTGCAATGTCTTCTCCGTGCTGCGTGACACGTTTCCATGGCAGCATATACAGATTGTCATGTGGCCTCGTTTTTCTCCTTTCCCTCTCCCTTCCCATTTTCCCCACACAGACCACACAGCTTCTGACCTTGAGTTTCTTACCAGTCTCCAGCGGGCACCTTTCTTGTTTTCAGCTGCAATACCATTTGGCGGCTGCCCAAGTCGGAAGTTCTTGGCCAACACTCCCTCTTGAGAGGATTAATGGGCAGCTAGCTATTCTTCACTCTGTAACAAGCAAACCAACTGAGCATATGGACTGAGATTTTGACATATGTTTGAGGAGCCGCAAGATGGCATAGTGTAATTGTACTGAAGTATTTGAAACTTTATTTTTAGCTCAGCTTTTTTTTTAATAAAAGAAGTCTCTTTCTCTCTCTCTCTCTTCTGCATTATCAATGCTGGAGACTACTTCTGTGCAGCATGATGATCTTCTCTCTGGTTTTTAATCCTAGGCAGCTTTGCAGGGAGTGATAGGCAAGGTAGGAAGAAGCACAAAAGTTAAATCTGCAATAAGGAACTATTTGCAAGGGCAGCCCCTCTCATTAATTTTACTGACATTTCTACATGTTAAGCTCTCTTTACTTAAGCTGGCACCTAATTACTGTTTCGCACATAAGAGGGGTAATTTCTAGGAGGAATGGAGGTGAACCGAATACTTTTCAGTATTGCCTGGGAATATTTTATCTCAAATTTTATTCGTAAAAAGGTATATTATGAAATATATGGGGTGGGAGGGATTTAAGCTTTGATTGATTAATTTTTACAGTTAATCACCCAGGGCATTAAATTGAGTTTTTCGACAGTCTTATGGACTTATCTATAACTGCTGGGATCCACGCTGTAAATAGCAGAGCTAACTGCAGATGCCTCACTTAAAATTCTCCAAAGAGGAAATACAGTGCTAGAAAAACAAGAATGAAGAACTCCCCACATACAGCCCAAGGCATAGGATTCCCCTACCCCAATGCAAGAGGCTTTTAAAATGCAGAGCAGAAAAAAATGTCAAAATTCATTAGCAATTTTGTCCTAACACACATAGTTTTGTTTGTAATTTTGCCATCTATCTATCTATTCATCTATGCAAAGCAATTTCCTCTAATATAGTTATGCATATTATTTTCACTACTATGTGAGTTTTAATGCATACTTTACCCTGGCATATGCATTTTTGTGCACATTACTCGGCTGGGTGACTACATTGCAAGATTAGGACTATGGGCTCTTTACCACTGCACCACTTGGTGACCCAGAATTGACATGACTTGTATCACTAGAGAGGCAAAGACCAATTTTCTGCTAAGAGTAGCAGTCACCACCAGTCTGCCACATAATTAAACCCAGGAAAATAGAGATACCAAGGTCTCAAAAGCTGGTTCTTCAGCTGCTGCCTTACATTCATCTAGGCATAAAATATTTATTTAATAATTAAGAGGAGCCTTCCTTCTTCCTAGAACAGGCACAGAGTGCACTCCACACTCCCTTTCTCCTCTCCACAACCCTGCCTTGTGGGTTAGGCTAAGTAAGAGATATTGGCTGGCCCAAGAGTTTCATGGTCTGTTCTGACCCATTATCCCCTATATTAACATGTTATTCCTGAACAATCTACCACTATTCTGATTTCTCAGGTGACCTGTATTTGCTTTCCTGCATTCCCTTATGTTATCCATCCACTTAATTTGTCTGTCTAACCTATGAAAGCTTATGCCACTTAAAAAAAATAAAATAATAATAATCTTGTTGCTTTCGTCACACTGAAGAAGCTGGAATGGCCTCCATGAAATAGTTTCTCGGTGCCACCTCTCTGTGCTGTGTGTCGTGGCTGATCATGTAGCGCCCTGCCATGTGGACATTTTCCAAGCCTGTGCTGTTCATTCCCAGCTGGCACTATTAAGGAAGCAACCCTCAAAAACAAGCCAGATTTCCCTTACTCTGCAGATCGGTTGTTCTTCTGGAATTCAGTATTTCAATTCCTGAGAAAATTAGGTCATCTCCAACTTCATTTGACAGCCATGTTAAATTGCTCCAATACATGAGGGATGAGACAAAAGGGAAACAGGCAAAACCATAGAGAGTGGGTCTAATAGTGATGACCTGAATGTTCAGAGGTTATACAGTACGTCTAGTAGGAATAAACCCTGGAGCTGTGCTGCTGTTTGTAGAGTTCCTAAAAGCATCTAGCTCACCCTTGTTAGAAGTAGGATGTTCCTTAAATAGACCTCTGGTTTGATCTAACATAACTGGGATGCAATCTCAAAAATGATAGAATGATCTTGATACGAATACAAGGCAGACCTTTTAACATCACAGTAATCCACTACTGCTGCTGAAGAAACTGAAATTGACCAATTCTATGAAGACTTACAACACCTTCTAGAAATGACACCAAAGAAGGATGTTCTTCTCATTATAGGGGATTGGAATGCTAAAGTAGGGAATCAAGAGATAAAAGGAACAACTGGCAAGTTTGGCCTTGGAGATCAAAATGAAGCAGGGCAAAGGCTAATAGAGTTCTGCCAAGAGAACAAGCTGGTCATCACAAATCCAACAAGAGAACAAGCTGGTCATCACATTTTCCAACAACACAAGAGACAACTCTACACATGGACATCACCAGATGGGCAGCATCAAAATCAGATTGATTATATTCTCTGCAGCCAAAGATGGAGAAGCTCTATACAGTCAGCAAAAACAAGACCTGGAGCTGACTGTGGCTCAGATCATCAGCTTCTTATAGCAAAATTCAAGCTTAAACTGAAGAAAGTAGGAAAAACCACTAGGCCGGTAAGATACAATCTAAGTCAAATCCATTATGAGTACACAGTGGAAGTGAGGAACAGGTTTAAGGATTTAGATTTGGTGGACAGAGTGCCTGAAGAAATATGGATGGAGGCTTGCAACATTATACAGGAGGCAGCAACAAAAACAATCCCAATGAAAAGGAAATGCAAGAAAGCAAATTGGCTGTCCAATGAGGCCTTACAAATAGCGGAAGAGAGAAGGCTAGCAAAATGAGAGGGAGATAGTGAAAGATACAGGAAATTGAATGCATATTTCCAAAAAAATAGCAAGGAGAGACAAGAAGGCCTTCTTAAACGAGCAATGCAAAGAAATAGAGGAAAACAACAGAATGGGAAGAACTAGAGATCTGTTCAAGAAAATTGGAGATATGAAAGGAACATATTGTTCAAAGATTACCATAATAAAGGACAAAAGTGGTAAGGACCTAACAGAAGCAGAAGACATCAAGAAGAGGTGGCAAGAATACACAGAGGAATTATACCAGAAAGATATGGCTGTCTCGTGCACCCCAGGTAGTGTGGTTGCTGACCTTGAGCCAGACATCCTGGAGACTGACGTCAAATGGGCCTTAGAAAGCACTGCAAATAACAAGGCCAGTGGAAGTGATGATATTCCAGCTGAACTATTTAAAATTTTAAAAGATGATGCTGTCAAGGTGCTACACTCAATATGACAGCAAGTTTGGAAAACTCAGCAGTGGCCAGAGGATTGGAGAAGATCAGTTTACATCCCAATTCCAAATAAGGGCAGTGCCAATGAATGCTCTAACTACCGCAAAACTGAACTCATTTCACATGGTAGCAAGGTTATGCTTAAAATTCTACAAGGAAGGCTCAAGCAGTATGTGGACCGAGAACTCCCAGAAGTGCAAGCTGGATTTAGAAGAGGCAGAGACCAAATTGCAAACATGCGCTGGATTATGGAGAAAGCTAGAGAGTTCCAGAAAGACATCTACTTCTGCTTCATTGACTATGCAAAAGCCTTTGACTGTGTCGATCACAGCAACAATGGCAAGTTATTAAAGAAATGGGAGTACCTGATCACCTCATCACCTCCCATGGACTGCAAGAAGATCAAACCTATCCATTCTGAAGGAAATCAGCCCTGAGTGCTCAATGGAAGGACAGATCCTGAAGCTGAGGCTCCAATACTTGGGCCACCTCATGAGAAGAGAAGACTCCCTGGATAAGACCCTGATTCTGGGAAAGACTGAGGGCACAAGGAGAAGGGGATGACAGAGGATGAGATGGTTGGATACTGTTCTCAAAGCTACCAGCATGAGTTTTACCAAACTGCAGGAGGCAGTGGAAGACAGGAGTGCCTGGCGTGCTCTGGTCCATGGGGTCATGAAGAGTTGGACATGACTAAACGACTAAACAACAACAACAACTTTTCTTATGGTCTTATGGAACCTTAGCTGGTGATAACCCTTCTCTCTTGCTGTCTCATTTCTCCAAACCTTCTCCAAGCTACCGCTTCCTCTATTTTATTCCTCAAATAAGATATATGCTTTCCTGAATTTCCTCCATCCTTTTCCAAAAGAAAGGTGGGGAAAATTTGAATGCTCTTGCATTTGTCATGCATATATACATATATTAAATCCTTTCGCTACCAAATAGGTAGAATGGAGAAAACTGATGTAATCAAGGGAAGCCTCGGACCATCGACTGGGTGAGGACTGCAGGGCCTGCTCCCTTCCAGGGCCTTTTCCAACTGGCCCAGGGGGCGTGGCCCAAGCCCTCTCTCCCAGCTATAAAGGGACTCCTGCTAAAGTGAGGCCTCGGACCATCGGCTGGGTGAGGACTGCAGGGCCTGCTCCCTTCCAGGGCCTTTTCCAACTGGCCCAGGGGGCGTGGCCCAAGCCCTCTCTCCCAGCTATAAAGGGACTCCTGCTGCTGGGAAGCCTCGGACCATCGGCTGGGTGAGGACTGCAGGGCCTGCTCCCTTCTAGGGCCTTTTCCAACTGGCCCAGGGGGCGTGGCCCAAGCCCGCTCTCCCAGCTATAAAGGGACTCCTGCTGCTGGGAAGCCTCGGACCATCGACTGGGTGAGGACTGCAGGGCCTGCTCCCTTCCAGGGCCTTTTCCAACTGGCCCAGGGGGCGTGGCCCAAGCCCTCTCTCCCAGCTATAGAGGGACTCCTGCTGCTGGGAAGCCTCGGACCATCGGCTGGGTGAGGACTGCAGGGCCTGCTCCCTTCTAGGGCCTTTTCCAACTGGCCCAGGGGGCGTGGCCCAAGCCCGCTCTCCCAGCTATAAAGGGACTCCTGCTGCTGGGAAGCCTCGGACCATCGACTGGGTGAGGACTGCAGGGCCTGCTCCCTTCCAGGGCCTTTTCCAACTGGCCCAGGGGGCGTGGCCCAAGCCCTCTCTCCCAGCTATAAAGGGACTCCTGCTGCTGGGAAGCCTCGGACCATCGGCTGGGTGAGGACTGCAGGGCCTGCTCCCTTCCAGGGCCTTTTCCAACTGGCCCAGGGGGCGTGGCCCAAGCCCGCTCTCCCAGCTATAAAGGGACTCCTGCTGCTGGGAAGCCTCGGACCATCGGCTGGGTGAGGACTGCAGGGCCTGCTCCCTTCCAGGGCCTTTTCCAACTGGCCCAGGGGGCGTGGCCCAAGCCCTCTCTCCCAGCTATAAAGGGACTCCTGCTGCTGGGAAGCCTCGGACCATCGGCTGGGTGAGGACTGCAGGGCCTGCTCCCTTCCAGGGCTTTTTCCAACTGGCCCAGGGGGCGCGGCCAAGGCCCTTATTCCAAGTGGTTAATGTGTTTTAAAATGTCCTCAAGCAGTCGGTGGCAATTTAAATTTGTATTTCTCTTTTTCCTTTTTTCTTCTGTTGGGGTGGGTGGGTGGTATGGATATTTGGTTGGGGATTAATTTTAGTATTATTGTTCTGTTTTGTTTTCTGTTGTTTTATTGCTTCTGTATAGTTTGTATTTTGTTTTTAAGGGGCGGGATCAGGGCTGCCTGGGAGTGGGGCCCCAGCCAACACGATGGCTGGGACAAGTTCCACAGGGGCGGAAGCACTGGGACATCCGATCTCGGTGATCATGGGCAGGAGGCGGAGTTACGCTAAGACCAGACCATGTCATTACCGAGGAGGCAGGTTTAGTCGCTGTTTGAAGACTATCCCTGCCTCCGGGTCTGGCCTTGACCGGATGGATACTGGAATCAACAGGGGAAACCCACATGACCTGAAGGTGTTGCTGTGTAATGCCAGGTCAATGATGAATAAAACCACTGCCATCCACGACCTGATTGTGGATGGAGGATTTGACCTGGCATGTGTGACAGAGACCTGGTTGGAGGAAGCAGATGGGCCTGTCCTTGCTGCCGCTTGCCCACTGGGTTTCTCTTACGCACAGCAACCCAGGTCATGTGGGCGGGGAGGGGGGGTTGCAGTGATTTTTAGGAAGTCACTAGTTTGCATCAGGCGTCCTACTGGGAAGACCCAGTTTTCTGAGTGCATGTTCTGGAAGTTGGGCAATAGGGGCAGTACAGGATTCCTTTTGGTGTACCGACCTCCCCGCTGCACCAAGGATTCCCTGTCCGAGCTGCTTCAGGTCGTGGCGGATGTTCTCCTGGAGACACCTAGCTTGGTTGTCCTAGGGGATTTTAACATCCATGCCGACACGACCTTACAAGGGGCCGCTCGGGACTTCGTGGAAAGCATGGCCTCCATGGGGCTGTCCCTGAATAAGTTGGGCCCAACTCATAGTCATGGACATGCCTTAGACCTGGTATTCACCTCTAGTGACGTGGGTGATCTGACACTAAGTAAAAGTGAAACCAAAGAAGTGCCATGGTCAGATCACTTCCTGGTGCAACTGGACTTCTCCGCGACCCTTCCCCTCTGCAGGGAGGTGGGACCAATTCGGATGGTCCGCCCCCGCCACTTAATGGATCCAAATGGTTTCCAGAGAGTGGTAGGGGATGCTTTATCCCATGTTGATGGCCTTTCAGCTGATTCCCTGGTGGCCCGCTGGAATGCGGAGTTAACCAGGGCTATTGACTGTCTGGCTCCGAAGCGCCCTCTCCGATTGCATGGAGCCCGGACAGCCCCGTGGTTTTCTTCGGAGCTGAGGGCGATGAAACAATCGCTGAGACGGCTAGAGCGTCGGTGGCAGAAAACTCACTCCGAATCTGACCGGACACAGGTTAGAGCTCAACGTCGAGCCTACCAAGTGGCGATAGCGACGGCGAAGAAGACTTTCTTCACCGCCTCTATTGCATCTGCAGAAAATAGTAGCAGGAGACTCTTTCAGGTGGTCCGCAATTTAACGGAACCACCTTTACCACCGGGGCCTTGTAAAGACCCCAAGATCTCCTGCAACGATTTTGCAAAGTTTTTTGCAGATAAAATCACTCATATTCGGAAGGAGCTAGACACCACCGTGGGAGCAGGGCTGGGGCGGGAGAGTGCTAGAGCCCTGTCTGGTCAAGTTGCATGGAATCAGTTTCAATCCGTTACCCCCGAGGATGTGGACAGGCTGCTTGGACGCGTGAAACCAACCACCTGTCTCCTTGATCCTTGCCCATCCTGGCTAATAAAAGCAAGCCGGGAAGGGCTGGGCGATGGGCTCTGCGGGGTGGTGAATGCTTCCCTCTGTGAGGGAACATTCCCAGATCCGCTGAAAGAGGCGGTCGTTAAACCGCTTCTTAAAAAACCATCTTTAGACCCGGCCAGTATGGCCAACTATCGCCCAGTCTCAAATCTTCCATTCTTGGGCAAGGTGATTGAGCGTGTGGTTGCTGAACAACTCCAGGCACGCCTGGAGGATGCGGACCATTTGGATCCCTTCCAATCGGGGTTCAGGCCTCATCATGGGACCGAAACTGCCTTGGTCGCACTGGTTGATGATCTCCGGCGAGCTAGGGACAAAGGTGAGAGTTGTTTCCTAGTTCTGCTGGATCTCTCAGCGGCCTTTGATACAATCGACCATAACATCCTTCTGGACCGTCTAGAGGGGCTGGGAGCTGGGGGCACTGTTATACAGTGGTTTCGCTCCTTCCTCCTGGGCCGTGTTCAGAAAGTGGTGGTGGGGGATGAGTGTTCGGACCCTTGGGCCCTCACTTGTGGGGTACCTCAGGGTTCCGTCCTCTCCCCCATGCTTTTTAACATCTATATGAAGCCGCTGGGAGAGATCATCAGGGGGTTTGGACTGGGTGTCCATCAATATGCAGATGATACCCAGCTCTACCTCTCTTTCAAATCAGAACCAGTGAAGGCGGTGAAGGTCCTGTGTGAGTGCCTGGAGGCGGTTGGAGGATGGATGGCGGCTAATGGATTGAGGCTGAATCCTGACAAGACAGAAGTACTGTTTTTGGGGGACAGGGGGCGGGCTGGTGTGGAGGACTCCCTGGTCCTGAATAGGGTAACTGTGCCCCTGAAGGACCAGGTGCGTAGCCTGGGAGTCATTTTGGACTCACAGCTGTCCATGGAGGCACAGGTCAATTCTGTATCCAGGGCAGCTGTCTACCAACTCCACCTGGTACGCAGGCTGAGACCCTACCTGCCCGCAGACTGTCTCGCCAGAGTAGTGCAGGCTCTAGTTATCTCCCGCTTGGACTACTGCAATGCGCTCTACGTGGGGCTACCTTTGAAGGTGACTCGGAAACTACAGCTAATCCAGAATGCGGCAGCTAGACTGGTGACTGGGGGCGGCCGCCGAGACCACATAACACCGGTCTTGAAAGACCTACATTGGCTCCCAGTACGTTTCCGAGCACAATTCAAAGTGTTGGTGTTGACCTTTAAAGCCCTAAACGGCCTCGGCCCAGTATACCTGAAGGAGCGTCTCCACCCCCATCGTTCTGCCCGGACGCTGAGGTCCAGTGCCGAGGGCCTTCTGGCGGTTCCCTCATTGCGAGAAGCAAAGCTACAGGGAACCAGGCAGAGGGCCTTTTCGGTAGTGGCGCCCGCCCTGTGGAATGCCCTCCCAGCAGATGTCAAAACGATAAACAACTACTTGACATTCAGAAAACATCTTAAGGCAGCCCTGTTCAGGGAAGTTTTTAATGTATGATATTTTAGTGTTTCCTGGTTTCTATGGAAGCCGCCCAGAGTGGCTGGGGGGGCCCAGCCAGATGGGCGGGGTATAAATAATAAATTATTATTATTATTATTATTATTATTATTATTATTATTATTATTATTATAATCATGTTTAAAAAGAAGTTGCTCTACGTTATTCACTCTGGGTGTGAGCCTGGCTTCCTATTCACTGTCTACATGGCCTATGTACATTCTAGCAAGCTGAATTCTGGGCCAGCTGTCAGTCTTATTTCCTCCTTGTTTCATGCGGGCCACCCACCTTGTTATTTCTAAAATAAATGCCTGTATGTTTATCTGCATGTTCATCTTTTGCCTTATTTTAAAAAGTGTTAAAATCCCATTAAAAATAATAATTGCAAAACTTCCGGGGGGGGGGGGGTTGGAGGAAAATATATTGGTGACATCACAACAGCTAAGGCTTACCAGCTAGGCAAGTGGTGCTGTTTATTCATCACTGACTTTACCCTACAAAATCACAATTTTTATTTTTAACGAGGCCAAGCCTTAAATAGAAAAGGTAGTCAAAGATAAATTTTATTCGCATTAGCCAACGGCCATAACAACATAAAACAAGCAATATATACAAATAAAATATATACAAATAGAAAAGACAGCAATGGGTAAAAAGGGCAATCAAATGGCCAAGATTATCATTCAGATAGTGGCCCTTAATCTCATTGCACCCTCGATAAACCTAGCAACCTTTGCTGTTGAATACAAAAGGTATATTTGTATTTAATTCAGTGTGGGTGCTTCTAGTACAGCCTCACTATTCTACAAATGTTATCTCTGTCCTCATCCAAAGATGCTGCTGGCTGTGGATGCTGTACTTGGCAGTTTCTAGCTGTCACTTTGCTTCTTCAGACTGCTGCATCTCCCAATTCTCGCATCTCTGTTAGTGCATTCAGATGTCTGAATTCACTGTGTGGCTTCCAAAAAGCTCTTTATGATTTTCTCTGTTCGGCTTCCAATACTGGAGTTTCCAACCTCTTCATTTCCAGTTTTAAAACTGAAACATCTCCAGTGTTTTAGCATGGTTTCCAATACCTGTGGTAAATTCCCTCCCCCTGATTATTTCAGTTCAGGGGAACCATCGGTTTGCTGCTTCTTAGAAGCCATTTCTCCCCCTGTGCTAATGACCCTCCCTTTGGCTGGGGGATGGGGGTGGGCAACTGATATGATTCCAGAGTCTTATCAGGGTACACTCTGGACTCAGAGCCACTAGAAGTATCCAACTTTAAACCTTCTTCACACTGTGGTCTATTGTGACCTAGCTTGGACAAGACCTAGTCACTATAGCAACCACTTTTCTGTTTTGCTCCTCATTTCAGAATCCAGAGGCCCAGAGGCTGAGAAAAATCACAGCCTTCTCTTGCAACAGGAAAGAGTGAGGCTGTTTATGAGATGCAGTTCTGAAGGAAATATTTACCAGATTAGGCTGGAGGACATTCAGTGTTGAGGATGATGCCTCCCACTGGATAGGAAAAACCCTGCAGCATTTTAATTCATCCTACCCTACAGATCTTTCTGCCTGTGGCTGTGACAGCCTGGACCTTTTTCCCTCTGGGGGAAAAAAAAATCCCAATTCTGAGCATCTTTTCTATGAGTGTGTTTCCTTTTCAGTTCTAGCTTTTGTCTCTGTGTGCCCTCCTCCCCGTTTATTGTTGGGTTGTTCTCTAATTGTGTGTTAGCGCTAGTTTCTCCCTCTTTCCCTCTGCTTCTTAGGTGCCATGTTGGACACCCTGCTGTCCTTTAGGAGGGTGTCCACCAAACATATTATTACACACCACCCCTATCTCCACAGCAGGGTGAGATTCCAGCAGTTCAGGTGCACTTTATCCTCTGTGTTTCCTTCAGAAAATGAGGCACATCGGAGACTGTGGTGTCTTTATGCTATATGGTTTATTCACACATATATACAATCTGAGCCTATGATGGTATGTGGCCAGGATCTGCTCCATTTTCTCCAGGAAGGCATTGCCCTGGAGTCTTAATACTAAGACCATTAAGCGGCAAGCGGATGCAGTGAGCAGTGTGCTTTCTTGTTGGGGAAGGGGGCGGTTATTGGCTCATACCCTCTATAGGGGGTTCATGAAACTACTATGTAAGGAACAAACTATTATATATAGCTACTATATGAGGATGGAGCAGGTAGTTGCATGGAATCAGGGTTTTTTAATGTTAAAGAAGGTAGTTAATCTGCCATACCAGGACTACTATGCAGCAAGCTGAAGCAGGCAGTTTCAGGTGGCAGAATTTAAAGGGATATAGATGAAGGCAGTCACTGATATATAAACAGTGCAAAGTGATTAAAAAGAAAATAATTGTTGGCCCCAGTGTCGATGATGACGACTTACATAGTGCTCCACTTCAGGCAGTAAAGTATCACGGGCCAAGCAGCCTTAGACTCCTGTCTTTTCAGAACGTGACTTCTGCTAGCAACTTGAGCCATCTGCTTCTCATAATCTGAGGAAGTCTGGTATGGTTTGTAGAAACAGAATATAAGGGCCATGTGAGATGCACACTCATTACATCTCCAGCTATGATTCTCTCTGCCCCCCCCCAGTGTGTGTGTGTGTGTGTGTGTGTGAGAGAGAGAGAGAGAGAGAGAGAGAGAGAGAGAGAGAGAGAGAGAGAGAGATGCAAACATTCTCTGTTCTGTATCAAACAGGCTTTTGGATTCTGTTTGAATTTACATTTCCTAAGTGCAAATTCAGCCTGCTGTTTTGTGGATTGCATTGCCACTGCTAGCAAAGGGACTCCATTGCACATGTTTCTAAGAAGGGTTTGTATTATGTTCATACAGAGCATGAAGATGGGAAGGAGCACACAAAGAGACAGGCAGTTGCTCCTCTCTCCTAGTATATATACTTTTGCCATCTCTGCTCAGTTTTTACATACAGTACATTTCCAGAACAATCCTTACACCCAAGGCTGCCAGATCAAACTTTTCAATATAAGAGGCTGCTTTGGAACTGTGTGGAGTTCACAATATGGGGTGTTCATTACGTGCTACAAAAGCATGAATTTACAGCAGGACCAATAAGTTCTGGATAGAAAGATCCTTTAAAGCAGGACACATCTGGCAACCTTACTCCAACCAGCGGTTGATACTCAATGAGAACTCACAAGTGGATGAATTCTGTCTATGTTATTTGGGAAATTCCTGGTGACCCAGAAGTTTCTACTCTTCCTACTTGTTCTGCTATCTCCATGCACTCTCTGGCAGCCTGACAATCCACCCACTAGGCTCCCATGACCCAACAAAACTGAGAATGACTTGCATATGCAAAGCCTGCTGTGAGTACACATTCCAGCAGGAAGGGAGTGCCTCTGGTTTGGATCTCTTACAGCAGCTGCCCTAATACAGTCCCCCAGTTTTCACGGCTACTCTATGATTTCCCAAAGCAACACGGTAAGTGGGTGGGGATGTTGTTATCATAGTCTGTTATGTAATAAATCCTCCTCAACCCAGTTCATGCACCACTTTCTGATGCTGCTGTTCTTTATTACAAGAGTGGGAAACATCTTAAACTGGAGGGCCACATTCCCTCTTGACCAACCTTCTGAGGGACGCATGCCAGTCAAGCAAAAGCACTCAAAAAGGGTGTGTAAACTGGAGGGACTAGGGCCAGTGAGAGGTGTGGTCTATAGAGGGGGCAAAGCCTGTGGAGAATCCCAAGGGCCAGATTCAGCCCTGGGCCTGAGTTTCCCCACCCCTGGTTTATTCGGTTTATTTGGCTGTATGTCCCACTGTGTTCAACAGGGCTCACTCCCAAGTAAATGCAGATAGGACGGCAGTCCTAATTATTTATGTATTCTTGCATTTCCCTCACCTCCTTTCAAAGCACTTGAACAGGAAACAGTGCCATTAAAAATAATTACACTATAAAACAGATTCCAATTAGAATGCAAAATGCCAAACATTTGAATTTCCACATGCCACCTTACTGCTAGTCGCTTACGGTAGTCCATACTGTAATGTCTCAGAGTGCTTTCTGAAAATGCCACAAACGCAACTCTGAGAGATTAAAATCAGATTTGCGAAGGGATTTTAATATCCCATGTATCTTACATATCCCCAAGGGCTTGTTTACATGCTGCTGTTGGGTGCAGACCACATTTAGGCTGCCTGTCCCTTTAATAGTTCTGAGGTACTGGCCTCTTCGCCTATCGCTTTCCCCTCTGTTAGCTGTGGGGCAAAAGCAAAATCCTTCCAGCTACAGATGGGGAGGGACCAGAGTGTCCAAAGAGATCCTTGAAATAGTGGAACAGGAGGAGGGATAACACAGCTGCATGAGTTCCTGGTGCTCAGAACTGTTAAAGGGACAGGCAGCCTGTCTTTCAGTGAATACTTGGTTCATGCGAGCTGCACCTATTATCACACCCATTTCAAGCGGAAAGAGTTCCCATTCAAAATGTTCTCTAGAGCAGCCACACATTTAGGTGAATACACTGGGGTTTGTTTGTGTGTGTGAGTGAGTGTGGAAAACAACCACACTCCATATCCTAATTCAATTGCCTCAGTGACATTCAAGAAAGAGATGTCAACAGGTTCAGCATCACTCTGAGCTTTGCAGAAGTACAATTTAAAAAAAGAAAAACAAGAAAAACTCAAGAGGGAGGGGGAGCCCCAAAGCAGCCCCATGAGGACTGAGTGTGCTCACTGGCTGTGGAATTCTGACACTTGGGGTGAAAACCCAGAATGAGGCAGAGTGGACTGGGAGTGTCTGGAAAGGAAGAGACACATCGATGTAAAGGCAGCTGCTCATTCTCTCTTGTATTGCCTCCACAGCACTGGCTTAAGCGGGCTTTAGGGAGGAGGTGTGAGGCTCCGGCAGGGTCCTTCACAGACCTTGGTAAGAGCTTGTCTGGCTTCATGAAGGAACTTAGAGGCGGCCTCTAGGACTCTGTGAGAACCCTCATGCCTCCTTCCCACAGCCAGGCAAGTATTTACCAGGCTTGGTTGCTCCTTTGTTTTGGAGTATAACTCCCATCATTCCTGACCATTGGCCATGCTGTCTGGGGCTAGTGAGAGCTGGATTCCAATAATATCCGGAGCGTACCAAGTTGGAGAAGGCTTGAGGTAGGCTAGTGACTTATTCTATTTCGTCATGTGCCAGTTTTCCTGACACTGAAGCACCATGATAGGAAAACACGCACCTGCCACACACCTATCAGTTGGAAAAAAAAGAAAAAGTTTCTGGTGACTTTAACTACAGCCACCACACAGAAATCTAGCAGGTGAAAGTTTGTCCAGCACAGATAAAAGCCCCCGCCCCCTGCTACATATGGTTGTGTGGAGATGTTTTCAGAAGAGGGGGGGTGGCAGCCCTGCAAGGTAATTCCTGGTACAGTTTGTTCTGGTTTAAAGGTGGTGGCTAGAACAAGCCCCTGAAGAATTCTCTTTTATTGTTGAGATCTCTAATTATCCTTTCCCTCCTTCCTCACCCACACTCCTGTTTGCAAGTGCTGGCAAACTAAATTCAGCCCCACTGCCACCTGTTCGTAATCACGCTGGCACACTGACTTGAAGGAGAATAATTAGCAGCTGCCACTGCAGCCCTCTCAATTAAGATGCTAATCAGAAGCATTAAGAGGAAAGTGAGGAAAGAGGAAGGGAAGAAAGCAAACTTGCTCTGAAAGCAAAGGTCTGCTTGTGCAATTTTGTTTTATGATAAGAAAGGCTAATTCTATTAAGGTAGGCGAGAAGGCACTGGCCTGAGTTACTGCCATGGAAGCTGGGCTAGGCCAGTAAAAAGTTTTAAGAAACTGGTCCGGTTAGTGCTGTTGTTGTTTTGTTGTTGTTTTGGCAGAGCTGCTGTGGCTCTGTAGAAGTCAACAAGTCTTTTCCCAGGATGAAGTTGCAGGAATGGGAACTGCTTTGCCAGTTGCGCAGTAGTTCAAGGCAAAAGACATCCGCTTGCCTGTGATTTCTGTATTGCAGAGAGCAGCTGCCCTTCAGTGCCACCAAATTGCTAGCCATGTAGCAAAACAAGGGCAAATGATTTTGGCTTTCTCTGACTTCAGAGAATGGTGGTAGGATCAACATAATATTAAAGGGATTCATGCAGCTGTTAAACCCACCATTTTGCTCCCTCTTCCCAAGCAGGGGGATGTTCTGGATTGCTTTTCTTGGACTGAATTCATCTTTTCTCATTCTAGGGCTTATCTACACTTACCCTTTGCCCCACTTTTCCCAGGCATAAGTCTGTGCTTTAAAGCTCTGGGTATGAAGCCCCACTTTGTTGTTGCTCTGGAGTGTTCTCTGCGAAAATCCGCTCTTTAAAGCTGAAGCACAACAAAAGGCAACCAGAATTTTCTGTTGTTTGCGGTTTGCTCCCATTCAGCCTTAAAGAGCAGGTTTTCATGGGAAAAGCTTGTGGGGGCGGGAGGGGTTGCTCAGACCCAGAGCATTAAATCACGGACTGTGCCTGGAAAGAGCAGAGGAAAGGCAAGTGTGTGTAAGCCCCTAGTGCCCATCGACCAGACATGGCGGAGAAAGCCCTCTTTATGATGACCACCAACCTGATAGAAGATGGAACTATTTGAACATTATCTGTGCTGGAAGGGATATATGGGGAAATATGGGATATAAGGGATATATGCTCACACAGATATCCCAGAATCAAATCATAAAGGGCTTTTTAGGGAAGTTGTTGTTGTTGTTGTTCTTCTGTTGGGAGCCGGCCAGAGTGGTTGGGGAACCCCAGCCAGATGGGTGGGGTATTTCTTCTTCTTCTTCTTCTTCTTCTTCTTCTTCTTCTTCTTCTTCTTCTTCTTCTTCTTCTTCTTCTTCTTCTTCTTCTTCTTCTTCTTCTTCTTCTTCTTCTTCTTCTTCTTCTTCTTCTTCTTCTTCTTCTTCATTTTGGGTTTAGCCCTGAAACAAACCCATAACCAGTGCCACTCACATTAAGATTGGTGTTTTGTGTTCCCCTTAGCTAATTCCCGAAATCTGGGCAAGCTGCAGCTTTCAAACAACTTTCAAGCCCCACATCTGACACATTTCAGGGGGTTCTAGTGCACAACAATTACCAAATCTCTTTTTTCCTAGAACAGGCATAGTTGTGAAATCAGTGGCAGCCAATAAAACATGTTCTTGGCCACTCTCTCAACCAGGCAGCTTAAGTTCTGACTGAAGTACTCCCAGACACTGAATTGGCTCTTTCGGGGGGGGGGGAGTGTTACCCCACTGGGTTATGATAGGCTTATTGAATTGGTCTCATCAGGCTCCAGTTCTAAATTATTCAGACACCGATACTTGACTGTGTTAAGTTCCCAAGCTCCGATGGCCCATTAACCTCCTTGATTTTGCACGAAAGACTGCCCATCTAAACTACTGGAGGCAAGTCTAGCTCTGCATCAGTGTGTTATGGCTTTGATTGACAAATTAGGCCTACTGGCTGATAGAGGGGTGGGAGGGAGATTAAATAGCCTAATATGGCACTGATTCTCTTGTAAACAAAAGAAAATGACTCATCTGTGTTTCTCTCCTCAATCCTCTTTCCCTGCTCCGCATCCCCAATCTTTTCAACAGATGCTAAGGAGGAGAAACCAAAAGCTGTGAGCAAAAAACCTAAGGCAAAATCCAGCAACGTTAAGTCTTGGATGCCAAATGAAGGACTCCCATCTGTTTGCCTTGCTCAGTGCTGCAAGCGCCTTAGTTGTGATTAGGAGCTACTTCTCAACAGTGTCGAAACTTGACAGTGTGGGGAATGCTGGAAGGGACCCAGCTTCCTGCCATGGAGGTCTGAAGTATTAAACTTTTCCCAAAGCTGCAAATTGAAGCAGAAAGTGCTGGATCCGATGTTTCCGCAATGACTTGTATTATGACAGCACGAGAGCTTACATTCCTCTGGTGAGAATCTGCAGTGTGTTAAAAGTGCTAGAACCCAGTTTCGTAGGCGCAAGCTTGCATACAAGCACATGCTGTTGCGACGATGTTGACCAAACTCTTGGATGCAGGCAGGCCAGCGTGCCTGCGAAACTGAAGGAAGCAGCTCACTGAAGGGGAAAGATGCCAGGGCAGACAAGAAGCAGGGGATCCTGGAGAATGCTGGCCAGTGGAACAAAGACAATTACCCTGGCCAGCAAGAAGCAAGTTACAAGCTTTCCCCTTTTTCATGTAGTCAAATATTCACGAGGTTCATTTGCCACAACAAAAGTAAGTTGGACAAGGTCAGCTTGCTCTGACTCCACCATGTTTAATTTTGCTGTGACTTCACAACCATTCTGTAGGCAGTACGATCACATCTTATGCTGGGGTTCGGTTCCAAGAGTTCCACATATACGTGAAAATTGCGTGTGCCCAAATCCTTGGAACTGCCCTCATGCTAGTGAGCAAGAGGGAGTGAGAATCTCCTGTACTGTTAGGAGGGTGTTAAATCAATAAAAGGTGTTCCTATTAGTGGTGCCAACTCAGGGAGGCCATGCCAATTGGGGGGAGGGGGCCACCCCCCCACATCCTGAAGAATTGGGAGGGCGGCTCCTCCTCCTGATGCAGAGGGGGAGAAGGGTCGAAGCAGCTCCCTGCCAGTGGTGGCGCCAGAAGGAGGCAGAGGAAGAGCTGCCAGCCATTGAAGCCACACTGTTTCTGCATTCAGCTCCTCCCAACCTCCTGACGTTGCCCGTGCAAGATTGGCCTCCCAATTGCCCTTGCAAGTTGTTGCCTTTGGTTCCTATACAAGAAGCATCACCATAACCTCATAAGCAAGAGATGAGAGTGTTATGTACTGAAGTTCTCACCCTGGGCCAGCAGGGGGATACTGTAGCTAGTTTTCACTCAGGTCCACATATGCAAATAAGGGATTGAAAGTGACGTTCAGTAATTGGATAGTTACAGAAAGTGTTACAGTTGCGTTGTAGTGAAGCTCTATATAAGCAGGCTGGCTGAACCCTTCAGTTCAGTTCTGGCCTGTGAATAAACAAGAGCTGTTTGAAGAATCGCTGTGTTGTCTGATATGTTCACGCACAACTTAACAGAGAGGGTGCCCAGCGCTACACAATTTCATTCTACAGTGGTACCTCAGGTTACATACGCTTCAGGTTACAGACTCCGCTAACCCAGAAATAGTACCTTGGGTTAATAACTTTGCTTCAGGATGAGAACAGAAATCATGCGGCTGCAGTGGGAGGCCCCATTAGCTAAAGTTCAGGTTAAGAACAATTTCAGGTTAAGGACGGACCTCCTGAATGAATGAAGTTCTTAACCCGAGGTACCACTGTAGAAGTAAAGTTGAACTCAAGTTTCTCATCTCTAAGTTTCACCCTGCCAGGTTGGTTGACTGCCTAGAGAGTTGAAAGCCCCCCCGCCCCCTGCTTGGGGTAAGCTAAGGTGAAAAGTCCTTGTGGAAAGCTACACAAAAGTCCAAGGTCATTCTGTGGACTTGGCACCCTACCTTGCAAAATGAAGTATTTTATTTTTGTCCTGCATTGTCTTTGCTCCTGCTAAAGGCTTCATTGAAACCTGAGTGTGGCCCCGGCTGTGATGCATTCATTTTTTCCTTTGCCCTTCTTAATTAGAACAATGATAAATGCCGTTTGGGTGAAATGGAGCTAAGCTGAAAGTATGTGGCAATCTTCCAGTCCTAAGGAAAGAATGACATGGGACTAATTAACAAAACTCAATCAAGGGTTGTTCTACAAGGGCAGCCGTGTTCACATCTTTTAGCAGTGGAGGACGGTGTCTGCTTACCCCAGTAGTCTGTGTGACATTACAGCTCGAGCTTCTAGATAGTTAATAGGAATGATATACAGTTGAGTAGGTCAAAGCAATATACTTAACTTGTTGAGAAAGGCAGAATTTCAGCTTCTCTCTCCCTGCCACTTCTCTGTTTCCAGTTTGTGCGATCGGCAGTTTTGCTGCAGGTGGAAAAATATCCACGGCTGCTTCACACATGCACGATCTAATGCCACATACAGAACATCCTTTTTAACAGTGTGGTTTTAAATATTCAGCCAACATTAATTCACTGTAGAGAAGCCCAGGGGTACACATGAACCCATACATGAACAAGCCTTAACGGTGCAAATGGCCCATCACTAAGTACCGCAGAGGAAAAAGGGGCTCTCAACAATGTAGAGCTCTCTTTTTTATTATTAGAATCATATAATTGTAGTGTTGGAAGGGACCACAAGGGTCAACTAAGCCAATCCCCTGAAATGCAGGAATTGTTTTGCCCCATGTGGGGCTCGAACCCATGACTTTGAGGTTACGACTCTCATACTCTGCAGACTGAGCTGTCCTTCAGGCTGTGCATGTAGACACCCACTATGAATGGAGTTAATGGTACAACAAACTTCATTCGAAAAATGGACTTTCCCCCATAAAATGATAAATAAAGGCATCTGTGGGGTTTTTTTATTCAGGAAGTAAAGTAGGCAACATAAGTCTCTGAATTAGGTACATCAGTTGAATTTGGATGGGATGCTGCTTCTGATTTGATTGTCCCCCCCACCCCGACTCCACTATACATTTTGTATGGTTTATTGATGCACTATTCTCTTCTATGTGTACTATTATCTGACAAGTGATATGGCAAACTGTATTTAATGTTTCATTGTAATAATTTATTAAATGTTTTGTTGAAATAATTTATTCAGCAAACAAAACCCAGAGTTTGAAATATATTGTCAGAGCTGCCCAAGGTCCCAGCTCACAAAGGACCAACGCCAGTTCGTTACTATTTACAAAAGTCTTTATTGAAGTTCAGTTTCCATTTCAAAGCCGCGGCGCGCAGCTCTACGTCTCAAACTCTAGACCGCTGAAGCTCCGTCTGAATCTCCTCCCCCCAGACACCAGTTTAAGACTCGAGCCTTGCTCCACCTCTTCCTTTGCTCTTTCCTCCTCTGGGTCCGCCTGTCCGCTGGGGTCTTCCCCTTTCTAGACTCTTCTGACGCTGAGTCCCCTGATTCTTCCCCCTGCTTCCGGCGGGCTTTAGGACCTGGTTCCCAATCCGGGTTTTCTGCTGTCCCGCGCGCCTGTACATTTGAACTTGGCGCGCGCGCCCAGCCGGCCACCTTCCTCCTGACCGTTACACTGCTCCTATCACTGCTTCCCCCTTCGGGGAGGCTAGCTGAACCTGACTTCCCCTCCGTTCCCTCACTCTGCGATGGAGGCGTGGCCAGCCCTGACTCATCTCCTCTCCCTGCTGGAGGAGAAGCTGGCCCTGATACATGTGACTCTTCCCCCTCACTACGCTCTGGTGAAGGAGCTGGTCCTGATCTCCCGCTGCTGCTTTGGGAGTCCCCGCTGGCCCCTTGTTTCTGGTGTGTCCCCCCTGGGACCCCCCCCCCCTGCCCTGGCCATCGGCGCCCCCCTCTGGGAATCTTCTGATTCGCTGGAGAGACTCATGGAATCTCTCGGGCCACTTTCATACTCCCCTACGCTGCCCTCAGATTCTTCCCCTTCGCTCTCCATTCCCTCTCCCCCCTGTGCCTCTGCTCCTGAGCCCCTGACATATATTTTAAACAGGTACTATCTGAAATACCTCCATGTTCATTCCCCCAGCTGCATAACCTGTTTTTAATTACAATTAGAAGTCTAACAGCCTTCTAAGAAATGCTCAGACTAGGCCTTCAATGGGTCTCTGAGGAAATGAAATTTCAGGACTATAGAGAGCAGAGCCTGCGACTGCATATGCTGATGACGTCACCCAGACTGTAGTATCTGACTCGTTCCTCAGAGGAGCTGGAGGCAACTAAATGTATGGGGAAATGGCTGGAGTTTAAGGGACAGAAAACCGAGTAAGCGGAAGCTCATTGCTCATTTTTGAGCCTACTTGGTAGTGAGGAGAGCAACATACTTCTCCACTATCACTTGTGTCTGCTCCATGTTGACCCGTGAAGCTGCTCTGGGTGGTTGGCAGTCCATATATTTTCAGTAATTAATGTGTTTTTAGCACCTCAAAGGCTAACAAATTTATGATGGCAAAAGCTTTGGTGGACTGAAGTCTGCTTCGTCAGACGACATCTCATTTCATGCATCTGAAGTGGACTGTAATCTGTGAAAGCTTTAAACTAACCGATTTATGATGGCATGAGGTGCTTCAAAAACTTTCCTTGTTTTTGCTGCCACAGAGCAGCACAGCTACCGCTCTGAAAGTAACTGAGACATTGGTCTTCACAAAAACCCTAAGTGTTAGTGCTGTGTTCAGAGGCCTGGGACTCTTAGAAATAAGAACCTGGTCTCAGGATATGCTTATTAGATGGACAGGTTTTAGAGTTTCTTCCTTGGTTACAGACACAGCTTATCTACACTTACGCTTTGCTCTGCTGAGTGGCAGACCTACACTTTTTTTTGGGGGGGGGGCTTTGTAATCAGCAGTGAGGTCTGGGTAACCACAGTTGCCTTCTTCAGTGGATTTGTTCCACGACAGATCACATTTTAAAAAATCAGCAACTACATCATATATTTTGATTAAAATTGCTGTACTGGGTTATCTCACATGTCAAAAACACTGGTGTGAATAAAAAAATCCCCATGCCTTATAGTTTTCGAGTTATAGCTTACTTGGTAGAGCATGAGACTTTGTGGTCACTTCCATCTATTCTATGTGGTGCATGAAAAGTAGGAAAATGTGAGATGCACTATAAAAAAGTTTTTTGTTTTTTTTAATGCGAGGTGGACTAAAGTCGCTTATGGGGCCCTAGTGGGATTAGGAGCCCTGAAACTTAAACTTCATTAGTTTCATAGTAGATCTGCCCTTGTGTCTTTCCAGGCACAAGTCCACATTTAAAAGCTCCTTATCGGAGCTTTCTTTTTCTTTTTTGCCCTGGAGCTTTCCCAGTGAAAACCCACTCTTAAAGCTCAATCGGTCAATTTGGAGGAGTCATAAATGTGGATAAGCCCTTAAATGTACTTAGCCTGGAGTATTGTGTAACCCTGGTCTACCTCAAGGAATAGATCTGGCATAAGCTTTACAGGTAGGCCCCTATTTAATGCAATGATGAATTGAACTACAATCACTTACAATAAGCATGCAACTGGCAGAGTCAGTGTGGAGTTGTGCCTACAGGGCTGGGAGTTTAGGACCGGGAGTTAGGACCAAACTGGGGCATGTCATTACAAGAATAGAATGCTGCATCTTCTTTTCAACATTTGTGATTGAATATGATATGCTATCTGTATCTTTGACAGTAAACTGCAGTCACAGTTCTGTGGTGGGCAAAGAGAGTGAGTTTAGCCCTGCAATAGTTCTGTGGTACGGAAGTTTCCATTGGCACCCATGTAAATTGGAGTTTCGAGGGGGTGGAAGCAGACTGGGAAATGGTCAAGCTCCCTCTCTCTGCCTGCTGGCATTCTGATCCTAGTGCCACTCCTTGCACCTGCTATTTGCTTAAAAAAAACGAGAGAGAGAAAAGATAAACTCAGCATTCATCAGCAATTGTTAAAAAGAAATACATGTCACATTTAACCGTGTATACACACATTTTGACCCATAACTCATGAAACCTGGGTGAGAATTGCCACTCAGCCACAAAGCATGCTGAGTAACCTTGGGCGGTTTGCTGTGTCTAACCTACCTCACAGGATTGTTGTGAAAATAACAATCAGTGCCTTGTCTTGAGCACCTTACAGGAAGAGTGCAATTAAAAAAACACAGGTTACAATAATGAAATCATTAGCTGCGCGTAACTTAAAGCTATTCAATCAGTATCAGGAAAGAGAAGGGTTTTCAACCCATGCTTCCCTAGTCAAAGATCAGTGCCCCTTTGGAGAGATGTTAAAAAGTGGAAAGGGGGGTGATGGAGACCTTCCACCTGTTGGGATTTCTGAAAGGCAATGGCTGTCAGTATCCACATATAACTGCCATCTTTACAGACTGATTGTGGTTTGCCCCAGCTAGGGTTCAAGCGAGAGTTGAGTGAAATTGTTTTCCTTGTCTGCAAGCTGGCTCAGTATCTTGGTTGATGCGGGTTTAATTGGACTGAGGATTGTATTCTCTTTAGGCAATCAGATTGTAATAACAGCAACCGGAGATGATCTATGTGACCTCTTCAGTATTTTAGCCAGCTGTTTGTGCTTTATAGCATCAAAGTATTGACATATACATAGGTGAAGCAACGCAGACCTACTTTGCTGGATGTCCTTCTGTTCCTACTTTTTCGTTGCAATAGTTCAGGAGTGTTCAGCATGGGAGAAATCATAGAATCGTAGAGTTGGAATGCCTTCCAAGAGAACGTAACAGATTGGCTACAATATTTTCAGTTAAATGAAATCTTTAAGAATGATAAAAAAGATAGGATTTGTGTGTGAAATTTCAACCTTTCAGAGAGAAATAATAGAAAATTATGCGAAATGAATATCTAAAATGTACAGTCTGTTGCTGGAATGGGAAACGAAAGATGAAGGGGTCAAATCAGTTGTGATTAAATGGGCACAAGATGTGGGACATAATACTCAGCTGGCAGAATGGGAAAAACTATGGAAGGATGATATAAAATTTACAGCATGTGTGGCGATTAAAGAAAATTATATGAAAATGATGTATAGATAGCTTTTAACTCCAGTTAAATTAGCAAAAATGTATAAAACTAAGGAAAGCAAGTGTTGGAAATGTAAAGTAACAGAGGGGACATTTTTCCACATGTGGTGGGACTTTAAAATTATAAATAAATATTGGGAAATGATTTATAATGAAATGAAGATGTTTAAAACAACCTTTGTGAAAAAACCAGAAGCTTTCTTATTAGGTATTATAGGAGTGGACCTATCAAAATCACAAAAGAACTTGTTTATATATGCAACAACAGCTGCATGGACCTTATTAGCACAACATTGGAAAGAAGAAGGTGTCCCATATAAAGAAGATTGGCAAGTTAAATTAATGGAATATGATGAATTGACTATGAAATTAAGAGGAAGAGACGACAATGAATTTAAGGAAGAATGGAAGATGCTTATTGCATATTACTTGTAATTTTGTTATGAATGAATAGGGATTTAAATAGGTTAAAAGTTTAGCAATAGACATGCAGTATGTTGATACATAATAGAACCAAGGAAGGGATTAGAGCAGGCATCCCCAACCTGCAGCCCTCCAGATGTTTTGGCCTACAACTCCCATGATCCCTAGCTAACAGGACCAGTGGTCAGGGATGATGGGAATCGTAGTCCAAAACATCTGGAGGCTGAAGGTTGGCGATGCCTGGATTATAGGGAAGTCAATTTGTTTTCTTTTCTTTTTGTATGGTTGTTTTTATGTTTGTTATTTTTGCAAAATCAGTAAAATGTTACCCCCCCCAAGTGTCATCTAGTCCACCCACCTGTGATGTAGGCATCTCAAAAAAATCATACCTGGCAGATGGCCATCCAACCTCTGCTTGAAAACTTCCAAGGAAGGAGAGACCACCACCTCTCGTGGGAGTCTGTTCTACTGTCAAACAGCTCTTACTGTCGGAAAGTTCTTTCTGATTTTAGTCATAATCTCCCTTCTTGTCACTTGGTTTGTGTCCTACCCTCCTGAGCAGGAGAAAACAAGCCTGCAGCATCCTCCATGTGACAGCCCTTGAGATATTTGAAGATGGCAATTGTATCTCCTCTGCTTGCCAGGGGGAGAAGATCAATATAATGGCTGTTGACTCTACTTCACATGCTCAAGAGTTCCATGAGGGTGAAAGCCTGAGCAGAGACTGCCATGTGAATTATTCCTACCCTTCATCTCTCCAAGGTGCATACAGAAGCCTGTTGTCGCAAAATGGACCCTTAAACACCACGGCAGGACCAAGATCAGCTGGTGCATCCCCCCTCCACACCATCATTTCTACACAGCTGGACACCCAAACAAGATTATCATTTCTGGTGTAAAATAAACGGGTGGAAGCTTATCTGACGTGTCTGCTAAGGAACCTGATGTGTCTGTGGATGACCAGATGCAGAGGAGAGGAGAGGACTCCAAACCTTTAATACTTGTGCAAAGGAATGAATTTCAGCAGGTTTAGCTTTTCCCACATGAACCATTTCACTGGACAATATCCTCTCTTCTATCCCATGTTTGAAGGCATAATGGTGACCATAAAGTTGTCATCACAATGCACTGAGTCTCTATGGACCATTGTGTATCTGCACCTCTCAGTTAACAATCCCCAATATCTCAAGAAGTGGTGATGAATGATGTTCCATAAATCTAGTGATTGAAGTGAGAGCAGCAATTCCCATATTAAAAAAAAAAAGCAGTTCTCACTTTATTCTGAGCAAGGCTGGCCCTACCATTAGGTACAAGGAAGTGGTTTCCTTGGGCATTTTTATATCATGGAAGTGCAGTGAATTTATTAGTCATGATTTTTCCTGCCAGAGACAGTGAGTGATGCTTGTAGAGAGGATTATTTATTTAATAGGCACCAAAATCTCTTGGGTAGCTTTGTGTATACCATACAGTTTGACTTGAAGGAGCCACCTTGGACCAGTCCGGTAGCTAACTTTAGATCCAAAACCTGTGGCCCTTTGTCCATCAAAATCATATTGTACCACTTAAAGAGTTTTTCTCCCAGATGCTACCACTAACTTTGGGATTTCTAGTGTCGTTTTTCTCCTCCAATTCAGCCTTGATGAGTAAGCTGTAGGTAAATTGCCCATGGTTAATTCTCACGTCTATCAATTATACAACCCATAATTCATTGGGTGCAGTGGTTGGTGCACTATTAAATCAAGTTGCCAGACAAGGAAATGGTCAGTTAAATTCTTTACCTGCACAGGTTAGCAAGAAGAGGCCCTGGCAGATAGCTGAGTGGGGGCAGGCAACCTGCAACAGGCTGTTGCCAAGAAGTGAAACGTTGAGCTTGAAGCACTAGGAAGGCTAGTCAAGGCTCAGGGTTCACAAAGGGCAGAAGAATGAATAGGGAGTGGATTACAAGGGACAGAAGAAAGGAGAGGCAAGGGAGCTGTGGAGGCTAAAGGAGTGTGGGCTTGAGAGCCTACAGGGTATAAAACCCTCAGGTTCAAACCCAAGAGCTCTCTACTTTTAAGAGTGGCACTAAAGAAGGCTATCTACCAAGTGCCTTCCCCCATTTCCCTTTCTATGGCTAGAAAAAACACCACCTTGATTTAATTATCAAGGAATTCTCTCAGGGCCTGGTTGTGGCAGACAGTGAAGAAGAAGAAGAAGAAGAAGAAGAAGAAGAAGAAGAAGAAGAAGAAGAAGAAGAAGAAGAAGAAGAAGAAGAAGAGAAGAAGAAGAGTTTGGACTTGATATCCTGCCTTTCACTCCCTTTTAAGGAGTCTTAAAGCGGATAACATTCTCCTTTCCCTTCCTCCCCCACAACAAACACTCTGTGAGGTGAATGGGGCTGAGAGACTTCAAAGAAGTGTGACTGGCCCAAGGTCACCCAGCAGCAGCATGTGGAGGAGCAGAGACGCGAACCCGGTTCCCCAGATTACGAGACTACTGCTCTTAATCACTACACCACACTGGCTCTCAAGAGGCAATCAAGGACTGTTCCTCTAGGCATGTTTTTGCAAAGGAGCTAGAGGGAGACACGGCATGGCAAGTGGTGGTGAGAGCCCCAGAGCTTGCCTATTCCTCTACACATGATAGTGGTACCTCTGCCTTCTAAGGATCCCTTCTGCTGGACTGAGGGAAGCAGGCAAGAGGAGGGCAAGAGACTGGCATAATCCTGCTTTGGTCCAGTTACCCAGACCAATAGCTCACAGTTTAAGAGATTTCCAATTCAGTCTTGTACTACCAGAACCCAAAGCCCTCTTCCTCAAGACTGGAGCAGGTAGCTGGGTTGGTTCTTCTTAAGAGTCCAGTTTAGAAACGGACATATTCCCACATACTTTTTAGTTGCTTTCATCGTGGGGGTGAGTGAAGTTTCATACTGAAGCTGGACACATGACGTTCCAGTTGACTTTTGTTCCTCTCCCAAAGTTTTATGAATGGAAACACTCCGACACTCATTTGATCACCTTGTTTTATTACAAAGATATTTCCCACCAAAGATTCTGCCACTTCCATTAAACAGCAGGTAGGGGAAAAACACACCCACAAAGAACATGACAGAATTAAAAATATATTACAATGGAGTTGGTTTCTGGGCAACAACTCCAACCCTCAGCTTCTAGTTTGTAGACAATTCATTTCAATGGTTGTAGCAAATATTTGGACAAAGAATTAAATAATAAAGCATATGCCATGATACACGTATGCTGCCAAGCACATTACTTGGAGCATACATACATACATACACACACACACGCACACACACACACACAAACACTCAGGATATAGTAATATGTGAGGGGGATACAGAGATCGGTCCCTCTGGCCTGGTGGCCTGTCCAGACAGTGGCTTTCTGCAAACCCAATTAAGTGCTGAAACTGTGCTGATGCTTTCCAAAATTACAGCTGTCTGCACTGACTGGGCCAGAAAAAATCTCTAATCCTGTCTCTGTTTTCCTTCAGCTCTCTCCTCCTCCCCACAACTGGTGGTCCAGCAGACTCTCTTTTCACATTCCTGAGTCAGCCTTCTCTGTATGTGTGTAACTGGCAGCTCTTCACAGTTCAAAAAAGAAAAGGGAAAAAAAGAATTTTGAAGGGGGAAAAAAATCTCTTTCTAGGTTAAATGTAGCCCAGCTACATCCTTAAAGTTTCTCTTCTGCAGCCACATTCTCAGCAAACAGATGTAGATTTCCTCAGTAAGCATAATCTTCTGCAATTCTGTCTTTTTTCATGTCTTATATTCCTCTTTATTTTTGCACTGGATAAAATCTGTACTTTTAATATACCAATATATAAAATCCATCATGACATGTCGGTTCCCCACATAATATACTACACTATGCATTTCTGATATACTTGACAAAGGATAACTACCCATAACAATATTGCAATCGGGGAAAATAAACTGCTCAATTCCTACCCAAGTGATGAAATCTTAGCCTCATAAACTGTGGCAACTCCCCTTTAGACCTTGCCGTGGATGAGGTAGTGTATTTTTTTTTAAAGCATTATTTGGCAGTTTGTGACCTTGGCATTGTCAGCAGCATCAGCTGGCTTCAGTGCTCACGGTAAATCTGGATTTTGTTGTATGCAACAGCCATTGCCTTCAGGCAGCTACCTATTATACTAAGGAGGAATTCAGAGAGAGAGAGAGAAAAAGAAAGAAAGAGAAAGAGACAAGAGAGCTAGGACTACTGTGTATCTTCCTCACATTTGAGAAAAAATAATGCTTCCTAGTGTAGTCAGTGTAAAGGCATACGGGAAACAGTTAAGGGGCTTTATGTTTAAAACCAAATGATACTTTAATGATGCTGGCAAATATAGGATACTGCATTAAAGGATGTTACCTTATGCATGAAGTTGGAGCAGGAACAGACACTTTTTTTTTTGCTTTTGTGAAGCTACTAGTGGTCTTGTGTTAAGCCAATTGTGGATTTATGGTGAGCCAAGAGTTCAGCTTTGTACATTCCCTCTAAAATTGTAGGGGGCAGAACAAAGAGAAGGAAGTGCATCCCTTTGACCCCCGAAGTGTATATATATATATATATATGTATTTTTCTCCTTCTAGGGGAAAATTATTCCTGGAGACAGATGGGCATTTAGAGGGGAATTTGTCGACTGCAGTTCAGTGTGCATAAACATCTGGGAAGCTTTGGGAAGCGGGAACAGCTGCACTGATTTGTTCTTTTTCAACATTGTCTGCTACACAATAATGATCCCTCCAGCAAGGTAACAGCCACTTCCGTTTGGGGGATAAAGTGCTTTCACATGTCTCATGACTACTTAGGAAGCAACTGCATTGTCTAGCCTGTGAGTTCCCCACCTCTTTTCAGCCTCGGATGAAGATGTGGTTATGTTTCCATGTACAGTACAAAAATAAAAGGCACAAAATACATCTAATGCAGCAGGCTGTGTACAGTAAATGGGTTCCCTGATATTTAAAGTACACAGAAGGGAGAGGGGGCACTGTTTTGCAGGGGGTGGGGAGTCCCCTTGTTGCTCCAAGGGCCTTTTGAAACCTTCATTCAGTGTTTCCCGAGACGTCTCTCTGCTTTTCTCCAAACCGCCTCAGCATTGTTTCCATACCCTGAGCTCTGGTTTACAAGAGTCTCTCCGGGAAAATGAATAAAAGGAAAGACGGCCACTTTGAATAGGAGTAGGAGCTCTTCAGAAAGAACTACTACATTTGGCGGCGCAAGTATTGTGCCTCTGTCTGAAAGATCAAATAAATTATGGGTGCCGTGCAGTGCAGATCACATAAGGGATTTCAAGCTGTTTGGTGGCCAAACCCTCCCGTCGCCTGATGGTTCAAGGAGGCTGGCCAGACAGACGCACCATCAAGTTGGTTTCTTTATCATCACATACATACAACAGGCTGCATATTGACACACACAGATACTTTGAAAAGGTGTTCCCTAAAGGACAGTGCACTGTAGAGAAGGCCACTTCTAGACGTGGAGCAAAGTCCAGATTGCCACCTATGCCTCGCTGCAGCATTCGTAAATGTTGTCTTCCATGAGTGCAATCACTTGCTCAAATTTGTGCTGCAGCTGTGTGCGCCTCGTCGTGGGGTTGGAGTCCAGCGCATTCACTATCTGTGGGAAGAAGGATTGAAAGAAAGAAAAACAACAACAACAAGATTTGAGATTGCAGGTTTTGAGATCCTTGCATTCCGCCAGTGCAATCCCATGCATATCTACTCAGGAGTAAGCGCCGCTGAGTTTAATGGGGCTTATCCTCCGGAAAGTGTTCCAGGACTTCCAACAAATAATGGTTTCCCTGCCAAATAATTCCATGTCGTTCAAGAGCATAAATCACACATCTGTTTAAGTCCATCTATTCATTCCTCTCTCACAGCAACATTTCCCATAATTTCGATTCTCCACCATTCACCCTCACTTTACCCTCTTCCATATCATTTACCACCCTAATTCCTAAATACTCTGCTCTTTATGGAAGGGTGTTGTGTAACAGAGCTATCGTTCTCAGTTTAAGCTCAGCCCCTTGTCTTGCTATTTTGTGAACAGCATACTGCCACTTGATTGAAAACCAGGGTTTGTAACCCTGGTTTGAATGCCTGTATTAGAGCATAAACCACAGTTTCCTAGAAGTAATGGAAAACTGTGATTCTACAAATCCTGGATGTATTGCATTGCCAATGATAGTCATACTCGGAGGAGACCCACTAAAATAAATTCCTTTCACTGGGTCTACTCTGAGAATGACTAATGGATTTCACCTATAGCATTTGAATTTCATCCTCGTACTGTAGTTCTCATAGCTTTCACCCATATTGTGATATACAGATTCTTGCCATTGATAAGTGAATGCATTTAGTAACTGAATCATAGGTGTGTGAGTTATGTGACTTAATAAAACAGCCCCCTGTCCGCCAAACATTTTATGCTTATTACTATTTTTTGTAGAAAAGCTACACCATGTTTTACTTGTTTAATACAATTGTTTTGCATTATTAATTTGCATGTCCTCTCTTAGGCAAGGGAGGAATTCAACGTCTCACTAATGCAAGTCTTTTGTCAGGGCAAGCATTTCAGCTTGCGAGACTAAACAACCCCCCCCCCCGCCTGCTGTTCTGGGGATTCTCCTGACTCCTGCAAGCCAATTTTGGGGTGTATGAGATGGAGGAGGGAAGAACAGTGCCACTGCACAAGTGGAAGTCCTTGTGCAGGGCTTCTGCTGGCAGACTCCTTACCTGCATTCTGCCCAGTATGTGCGAAATACTGATGTTTTAAATCACTGCATATTAAATTGCTTTGGCCCTAATTGACTTGTAAGATAGGCTTGTTGTTTTTAATATCCACATAATACAGTCTCTTCTTGAGATATCATTCCCTCAAAACCCACTAAACTTTGTGAATAAGTAAACATGCTAAACATGTCTGTGAATACATAAACATGTCTTTGTGAATATGTAAACATGCTAAACATGTCCCTAATGTGACTTTCTTTAATACATTGGACTTGCGACTTTGGGTTTGCTGTTTCTCTGAGTTGGTGTGTTAATGGCCATTTCACATTGTGACAAGCAAGGTTATCTCCTGAGCAGTTAGAACAACACCAGGATCTGTTTGTTTCTAAACATAATTAGAATTACTTGTTCCAAGGTGCAATATGTTTCACATCCACAATGAATCTCATCTGTCATCATTGTGCTTGACATTCTGTTTGTACGGATTGCTTCCCATGTTTTGGATTATACAATATCCTGAATGAATTTGTTTTATCTTTAAATGTTGTCTCTGATGTCTTCATATAATTTATGACAAAGTTCAGAAAATTGTGCCAGTATATCATAATATATCATATCATACCATATCATACTATATCATAAAAAGGACAGGGACCTACCAAACTACTTCCCAAACATTAACCCAAGTGGGATTTGGGCTCTCTACCCATTTGGCTTCTTAATGTGGGAAGATGGCAAAATTGTCACCCTGCACACTGCCCAGCCTTTCCATTGTTCAAATAACATAGCAACAGCAGGTGTGCTTAGATACAAATGCTATAAAATTATAACTCTCTGGTACACAGCTGAACAGTTGTGTGCTTTCAAATGAATAAAAACAACATCTCCCGATTTTGGATAAAGTTTTGATCACATATCTCAACCTTTGCTATGAAATCCTGATGTGCAGGAATTGCAGCTAAATGGAAATTTCAGCTGGTGGTAGTAAGGTTTTAATTTAAGAAGTGTTCTAATTACACTAGGTTTATTTTTGTGTGTGTGGGAGCTCCATTGTCCTTTAAAAACCCATTTGTGGATGTTTAAGACAGAAAAAAGCTGGCATTTGAAGCAAAGTGCTTGACAATGGTTGGTTGTTGTTTTTTAACCAGCAGTAACACAGATCTGCTAGAAAAAGAAGCAACAGCAACAAGAAGAAGCTGTGCAATATAAATTCAGCACCTTCACCTGATGCTTAGGACCCCAAGGACACAGCACAGAATCACAGAAGATGGAAGCCTGAGCAAGGTCTGCTTCCTGCGGCCCTCTTTGTTTTAGAGCTGCGATCCACTAGACAAATTATTAAAAGTTACTTACTCCTTTTAGAGTTGATCAATGCATGCTGAGATATGGCCTTACTGTATCTGGACTATGTTTGTGAATCAGTCATATGGCTGGCTTCGCTGTGCATCTAGATCAGGGATGGGGGACCTCTGGCCTGTGGCTCCCCCACAAGGCCAGCTTTCCCAGTACTGAGGTGGGTGTGGCTTGGCAGAAATGGCCTTGTGGACCAAATGGGGGGAGCCACAGGCCACATCACATGTTGTGATTCCTGCATTGCAGGGGGTTGGACTAGATGGCCCTCAGGATACATTCCAACTCTACAATTCTATGATCCACCCTGGCATTGACTGGAAGCTGTGGGTAGATAAATGCTGCCTTATATTCTTATCTCTGATCTTAGCACTGCCATGCTTAGGAGCTCAGATTGGGAGATAAAACCCCTCTGCTCGCTCTTTACAGATCTTTCTAGATACTCCCATCCCATGGCCTGGAGAGGGCTGGAAATGCTGAACAATTGTGTATGCATGGATGATTGTGTGCCTGTGTGTGAAAGTGTGTGCCTGCTTGTATGCGTGTGACAGACACAGAAAGGGAGAGTGCGCAGTGTGCCTGCATGCCTGGTGCATGTGTTTGTGACAATGGGGAGAGGGGAAATAAAAGTATGTGCTTTTTCTTTTCAGAGGTTGCATTTACCCCTGTCCCACCACTGCAATGTGTGCCGTAGAAGGTTGGCCAAATCTGAATTCAGCACTTGGGCTCAAACTGGTTCTCCACCTTGGGTCTGCATCAATGACACAATAAGAAAAGTCTTTATGATAGCTGGTTGTCAGTGACTTGGTAATACCATGCACTGAAGAACAAGGATCTGGACTTGCAGTAAAGCTTCAGTGCAGAGGGCACATGTTGAAATTTCATATGACTGTTTCAACCATCCATGCAAACAGAGCCTGTTTGCATTCAACCTGGGTCAACAGCACAAGGTCATGTGAATTGGAAACTAAAAGGGGAAACAGCGAAGAAAGATGCTTACCTGACTGCGGTATCTCTTGGCATATTTGTAAATTTCAGTCATGGCAACATTGGTGTTAAACTCATTCCGATATTTCTTCATAAAGGATAAAACAAACAGGGGAAGACTATTAATCAACATACACAAAATGATATCCATCCTGTTTGACGGAAATCAATTACACTAAAATGGTACTTGGATTTCATTGCGCTGTAAGCTAACATCAGCATATTTGAACTCTGGTTCTCTTCTAAGTTAGTTAATTAATATGTGACATACATAACTTCAGAGTTGCAGGAGGAAAAAATGAAACCAAGGTCAATCCCTTGATTTATACTTGCTTTGGCTCATGCATAGATTTGTTTGATCCTCCATGTTACTCTAAATAATATCACTTAGCATCTTTTGGCTACAGAACTTAAAAATATCTTTATATAGATTTGAAGTCAGTGTTCTATATATTGGACATGACTAAAAACATTTGCTCCCACAATATGGGATGCTGATGTCATAAGCTATTGCTCTGAGTGGCAGAGCTGATTTCTTACCCTGGATTCCTCTGCCAAGTGTGCATTCATTTCCTGTTCACTGAGAGGTGGCATGTCATGGATCTGTTTGTAATACCTCTGCACTATTTTTCTATATTCTGGAATCTCCTTGGCGTACAGCAGTTTATTTGTAGGCGAGTCCTAGAGAGAGAAGAACAGGAAGAATCCGTTGTTATTTCATTGACAATGATTAGTTCCCATACTATCTGATCCTTAGTGGGCACAATATTGGCATCAGTTTAAGAACGTAATATACAACCTTAAGGAAGAAACTTAATTATATGTACCTTGCCCTTTAAAACAGAGACATGCAAGGCATGGGGTTGTATCCAACAAAGTCCTCCTGTTACCTCAATGATTTTCACCTGCACAACAAGACTTCCTCCCCTTGCATGCCTCCCTCTCTGCCCTCCCCGAGTCTGTTTCGGAAGTTTCTCCAATCCTCCAGAGTAGATTGTGTGTGTGTGACTGGGGAGACACGGGGGAAGTCCCAGTGTGCTAGTGGGATGGCTTCACTGGACAAAATGCATTGAAACCACTGTATTGGTAAATACAATGTAACTGTGCATGTATATTGCAGTGTGTAATACATATAATTAACCAGGATCATTTGCTGATGTGTGTACCTGCAACAGCAAATGCCAAAGCTATCCGGCTTCTAGATGACCCACCAGAAGCTTCATGTGGAAGGGCTAAAGAGCTTATGTTATCAACATATTGCCAACATTACACAGAAACTGGGTTTGCCTCTCACTATTTGCCAATACTGCAAGGAGGAGTAAGGGCATTTACACTGCCTTAGTCAGATCTGTAAAATGCAAGTGAAGCTGCTCACATTAAAAACTGACCAGCCGCATCAGTCTCCAACTCTGTTTCTTAGCTCAATCCACCAGTGTCCCTACTTACTGTGGATTAAAAAAAGAAAGAAAAGAATTTTAAGACCCCATGAAATGAGGGGTCAGGATCCTTTAGATAAGTCTAGTGAGGTACTTGACTGAAGTTAGCAGCTTTTAAATCATTGGGGTGGGGAGAACTGGGTCCAGTAAAATAATGACGTATTATAAACACATGTCACTGTATTTTGATGCATGGGGTTTATTTCCCCCACTTTACTCCACAATGCAGCCTTTTATGCTGTTGTATTCTTTGAAACCGTTTCCATCTGCTGTCTGACCCCAGCTGACCCGTTTTCTGTCCTGACTTAGGGTTTGACAATGAAAAACTGTAGATGTTTCATAACAGATGCAAAAATGTTCAGAAACCCAAATATACACAACCGACACATCTCATTACAATGTCACCTCGTGTTAATCTCTCTGGGCGAAGCGGTTCCCAGTGAGCAGAGGGGAATGCTCAGCTGCAGTGGTTCGCATGGGCCCTCTCTGCACCGCAGCTCTGCTGCGCATTCACTGCAGACGGGCCAGCATTGAAACGTATGTGATTTACAACATTCCCTAATAAAATTTATTTATGCTAGAAAGTTTCAAATGTCAACACCGAACTCAGCAGAGTCATAAAGAGGACAATATAACACACACACACACACACACACACACACACACCCTTTCTGCTTTCGCGATTGATCTTGCTCCTGAAGCTTCCTCCTAAAAATATATATTTATATGAGCCAGTTCTAGCAGGATAAAGTCTGTGCCAGTAGTATATGGCCTTATGAGTTCCCATGATACAGTTTTGTGTCCTGACTGCACAGCTTGCAACTCTTTCCTCCTGGAACAGGAAAAGTGAGCTAAATCAGAATATCTATATCATTACTGCATTACCATGCTTTGGCCTCAAACTTTCGCACTATAACCTGTTTTGTAGATATCCGCAACTAAACATGGCACATACACAAAGAGGGGTTTCCTGCTGCATGGTTCCTATTGTTGACGGTTTCCTTCATAACCATGTAAGAATCTCTCATGAATAAATGGTGGTCTAAATCCGTTCCACCACCACCAGAACGATCATTTATTATTACAGTCATAAGGCCTGAGAAAAATATATAGGAAGAATCTCTAAAAGAGCCTAGAGCCTTTTGAGTCTATTCCAGCCTGGATTCTGCGAGCTATCAATCTGCTTAACTGGACACTAAGCTTTTAAAACATGAGCCAATTGGTCAGGCAGCCTCTCTAGGAAAATGGGGACACTCTCTCGACTACTCAAGGACAAAACAGTGTAAGTAACAAAAAAGAGATGATGATGTATTAAAAAAATGAGAGGATCAAAGCCCACTGCTGAGCATATAAAGGAAGTACATATACAAAATGGTCCCATTTGGTTCTATTCTGGCTAAAATGTGGAACAATGCCAAACAGGCCTTTGTTATAATTAATGGTTGTAAAACTCAGAGATGCGTCCCATAAATCAGCATCAGGCTTCCTGTGGTTAGGAAGCTTCCTGGACTCCATTAGAATACGGTACATAACATCTACCTACTTACACAAGAAACAAGGAGAGAGTGGAGTACATATATTTTCCCCACCCCTTATTTCCAAGAGATTTAGCATTGGTATGATATATACTGATTCCCAAATTACTGCTTCTGCCTTATTTGCCCCCATAAGATTATTATAATTATTATTATTATTATTAAAAATTATAATACAATTAGGGAAACTAAGCTAAATAAAAACAAAAAGGAAATACAGAGTCCTGTCTCAAAGGTAGCTCTTAGCCCTTGTCACACACAGAGTGGTGGACCCTCCCAGCTCTCACCTGGGAGCTTCCCATTCTTCTCCCAGTCTCTCACCTTGGGGGATCTTCCTTTCCCTGCCACTGACTTATCTTTGTGAAAGAAAGTCAAACTGGAATGCTTTTTATTTCAACGAAGTGGAAATAATTTTAAGCCAACACTTCAACCTGAAACCCCACTTTTAGTGTTGCCTGTTCAAACTACAAAATGCTGAGATGACCTTGGAATACCAGAAATATCACACTTAAACAAGGTCTGCCACTTCCAATGCACAAACAACGTGGCAAGATAAGGCATCTTCAGATGACTGTACTGTGCTGATAGGTACAGGTGATCTTTCAGATATTCTGGTCCCATACTGCACAAGGCAGCACCCTCAGCTTGGGCCAGGAAGCAAATAGGATATCATTGCTCTACGGTCAAAAGACTGGGCTCCTGTGAGCAACACTTTTGCATTTTGCACCAATGGAAGCTTCCGGACACTATTCAAGGGCAATATAGTAGCTTAATCTTGAAGAGACATATGCATGTGTAACTGTGAAAAGAACACCCTTCTACAAGATACGCTTATCACATGTATAAATTTTAAATTTATTGTTGTACATTGTTTTAAATGTTTGTTTTCCTTCTGGGATTGTACCCCCAAGTGTGTTTTAGAAGAAGAAGAAGAAGAAGAAGAAGAAGAAGAAGAAGAAGAAGAAGAAGAAGAAGAAGAAGAGTTGTTGTTGTTGTTGTTGTTTGGATTTGATATCCTGCCTTTCACTCCCCTTCAGGAGTCTCAAAGCGGCTAACATTCTCCTTTCCCTTCCTCCCCCACATCAAACACTCTGTGAGGTGAGGGGGGCTGAGAGACTTCAAAAAAGTGTGACTGGCCCAAGGTCACCCAGCAGCTGAATGTGGAGGAGCGGAGACGCGAACCCGGTTCCCCAGATTACGAGACTACCGCTCTTAACCACTACACTACACTGGCTCTCAGTGTAAGCTGGCCTCCGACCGCAATAAATTATCTATATATCTATATAGTCTCACTGACTGACTGACTGACAGATAGACAGAATAGTCTATAGTTAGCAAACCAAAGATGAGCAAAAGGAACTCCTGGACACAACCACCTGTTTATCCAGGAACACTCCCAAACTGTGTAGCTGCCAAACCTGCTCTCTTATCCCAGGCCGAGCAAGAAGACTGAAAAGGGGTTGATCCATGTTTACTCTCCTAAGCTACAGTCTATTTTTGAGTTGCCCCATTGGCAGGAACCTATGGCAGGCTTGTGCCCCTACATGTACTTGCTGAAACAGTCTCAAATTCCAAGCTGCCAATGGCCATGCAACCCCACTGCTTTTTACCCCACAGCAGATCTCAGGTCTTTCGGTGACAAAGCTGACCTGTCTGCTGCAGGAGCTGATCACTCAAAAAGTGTTTAAAATGTCTGGATGGCAATTCATTTGAGCGGTATGAGCTGGACAATTTATCATGAGTGATTTGTGCCATTAGCACTGCTGTACTGATAACACATCTGACACAGCTACATTTAATAACAATGAAATGGAAGAAAGCTTAAAGTGCCATCATATAATTCTCATTTTGTCGGCTGCCCACAATGGCCAGATTCATCCCCCTAGTATTCTTGGCTAAGCTGACACTAGCTGCATTGCAAGACAAACAGAAGGGAAATATTTGTGAGGGAAAGCAAAGGAAAAAGTTGTCCTTATTGGCAGTAATGTACCTTGCCCAATTGCAGGTCAGAGATGGAGCAGGCATCGATAAAGGCCTGGGCTATTACAGACAGGCAGGCATCTATGTGGTCCGTTTTGTCGATGTCAAAAACAAACTGGGGGTTCTTCAGAATGTTGACCCAAAACCTCAGAGGTAGGCTGCAAAATAGATGTAAATGGTTATCATTCTCTCATCTCTCCATTACAGCGTGATGGAAACAACTTAGGTCTATGGGAGTATTAAAATATAAACTGCTGAATCTGAGTAGTGCAGTAGAGTTCTGGGTTGATGCATGATATCATCTGACCGTCATGCTTTCTTTCTGGATTCTAATTTTTCTGTGTTTATGAAAACACAGGTTATTTATCTGCTGACAGTTATTTCCATTACTGCTCAGAAAATGATGTGGAATGAAACTGCTGTAGCATGGAGAGGAGCACAAGTTTCAGTGAATACTCCTCCCTTCACGCATATAGGGTCATTAATCTCTTGGCTTTTCAGCCCAAACTGCTGACACGATTGTCAAAAAACATGGGTGTATCTGCCCCTGAAGAGCTTTGCTATGAGTACCTGCTTATTTAGGAGAGATACTGTATAACTGATTGGGAGTGGGAGAGAACCCTATTGATCACTGCCAAATGGGCTATGTTACCTATAAACCAACAGAGTCTGTTCTTCAGCTTTGACAAGTCTGTTTACAGTTGTCCTCAAATACAGTGAATCTGTAGAGCTCTCTGCATTTGCACAAATATTTGTGGTTGCCTATATTTATATGAAAACTTGCTGACACTCAATTTTGATTTATTTTTGAGCTGGAATGGTTGTTTCCCCTGCGACAACTTGAAAGGCATCTCTTTAATATTCTCTGAGGAGGATATACGTTCCACTGCTGAGCAGACCTGAAGCTATTTTCTGTTCCCTTGCCATTTCCCGCCATTTCCTTTTCTGTATCTGCTGTCTCCTGAGAAACTACAATGGAAATCAACGAGATGTGCTCAACCATAAGCATACTTATAATTACAGGAAGTTCTCCCCTTTTGTTTATTTATTCCAATCAGCCTGTCTTGCACCTCAGATGTTGCACACATAAAATGTCTGTTGCCCCCTTAGTATGATTTACTCCATGCCCTCTCCCCCTCAACTCCTTAATCTTTCTGGGTCTGGACACTTAAGTATTCCAGCCCTCTCACTGCATATTCTTATTAATAATTCTAGTGATAAATAATATAAGCCATGGTTATTTTGAAATACAAGGTTTTTTTTAGAAGTATGTGTTCATTCAAGGCAAAAGGATTGAAAATTCTTTTCCCAACCTGTTTGTTTTCCAAATGTGCAATGTGTCTGGGTCAGAGATCCCTCTCTTTTCTGCTTGCTCTTCCAGGAAATCAAAGAAATACTTGATAGCCAGAGGAGGTTTGTCATCTCGGAAACTCAGAATGGCTTTGAATAAGTCATCCAGGAATTTTTGTAGTGTGCCCTCAAAAAAGAAGAATATTCAAGTTGGTTTAAGAAAGTGGCAACTGTGGTGGCAAAGATGTTGATGAGATATGACTATTTCTTTTTAAAACTAAATTGAAGAAATCTTGCTATAGAACGATTGAAGAATGAGGCAAAAATAAGAGCCTGGAATGGAGGACGGGTTAATTCTGTGCACTGTGATATAATTAGCTTTAGTTTGCATTTAATCTCTCTTGGCACGGAGAATCTCCTTCTCTGTTGCTGGAATCCAAGAGCACATCTGTGATTGTTCTGTGTGGTAAACAGTGGGAAAAGCTACAGACCCCTGGCAACTCTTATGATCTCTCCTCCAATTATGAATCACAAAGCACTGGAATTACAGGCTGGCTTAAAGCCAAGCTCTGTGTCCAAGTCTGTTAAGAGCAATGGTCTGATGTTGTAAGTCGAGTTTCTCAATGCAAACTGGACTGTTCTTCTCCACTGCTGCATCAGGCACTCCTAGGCTGCCTCAGACTCCGTTGAGGTTTAGCACTTGATCTGACACCCCAACATGTGAAATCCTTGCGGACTTTAAGAACTACCGTCATATTTCCCATAGTGTTCAGGTCCCATTTAAGCAACAATACAAGAAGCAGAATTAACGACATGAGAGTGCTTGAAAGCACCACTTGTGTCACCGGTATTTTGAGAACTACACTGTGAGTAATGTAAGTTAGTAAGAAACAGCAAATTAAGCTTTTTCTCTCATGTTTTAGTCCAGCCTTGCAAGTATCCACATACCTTTTTTCTTTACTAACCTGCCTGTCCAATCCATATATCCTTATGTTAAGTCATTTGTAAGTATGTGGAGGACCTAACTATGTGTTACACACATTACTATGACATACATTGCAGGAGGACCATCATGGTCCCTTCCAACAATTCCATGATCCCATGTAATCCTCATGTAATGGGAATTGGGGTTGCTCGTGCGTAAGTTGCCTCTACTCTTGGCAAAGTTGCCTGGTTAAACCTTTCCCTGGCTGCACAGCCCTTACTCCACGGCTGTGTCAGTCACTGGCAGAATCCGTCAGTGGGCGTTTCCTGAACTTCTTCCAGCATACAAGTTCTTTGATGCCAAGTCTCCACCTAGCCTCCCTACGCGGAAGTCTTCTGCGCAGGGTGGGGGTGGCCAGAGGAGGACCTGTGCTCTCCCCGCTAGTTTCTGTGGAAGAGTCCTGGAGACATCTCTCCGAAGCCCTCCCCTGCTCCCCTTTCTTCCTGGTGTCATGCTGATTTCCTTCCTCAGTAGATGAGTTCCCTCTCTCCCTGCTGGGCCCTTCTCCGGCATCGCTGGAGAGCCTTACCTCCACTCCTGGCTCCGATGGCAGTTCCCTGACACCTCACTTCTAATCAACAAACATACTTTTCAAGGAGCTGATTTGAAGCAGAGAGGGGTGTGAAGCGGAGAGGAGTGGGTGCCCTTCCTTTCCCTCAACTGCTGATTTTCACTATCACAACTATTTTTATTTATTCAAAATTTATAAGCCACTCTTGGGGTTTTGTTTTTTTAAAAAAGAACAAACTTCACAAATTAGTATCTTGAAACCCGTGATAGAAAGGTGGCTGGGTGAGTGTGAATTATAGAGGGAAAGCAGCAAGGAAGGGTTAAGCACCATTTTCTCCAATTCAAGCCACTCCCTGGCACACTCCTGAAGTGCAATCACCTAAACCAACTGGCTGTTGGGATTTCCCTTTTTGCTCAGGCCCTCAAAGCAGTTACAATAAAACATAGTATTATGAGGTACAAAATACAGATGCAGTAACTAAGCCACACTGGCATATTCTGTGTGGTTCCACTTTGAGGGCCCTGCAAGGAAAGAACCAAAATCCTTTTCCCATTAATAAAGCATTCTAAGTAAAGGATCTTTAAGGCCTGCTGATCTGAGTTGGTAAACTAGCTGTACAATCCTAAACTTGCTTATTCAGAAGTAGGCTCCATTGTCGAAGGCTGCAGTCCTATGCATATTAGCTGAGAGGAACCTCCCATTTGTTTATTTTTTGAATACTCATGCCCAGAATCCCACTATAAGCATTCTGTCCATTTTTGATGAATGAATTTGGCTATTCTGGGTATTGGTCATCAAAAGCCAGAGACGGGATGCTTCTTCAGGAGTTTAATTTGTGCTGATTCACACCAGTGACAAGTCACCATTCTTCACACTCAGCACAGCCATAATGTATCCTACCTTTGTGGACAGCAATCTGGTCAGGTAGATTTCAGGGAGAACTTTTTTTCTGTGACTCTGTCGATGAGATTTCTTACTCTCATTCAGGTCATCTGTGGGAAGGACCTGAACAGTTGCAGAAAGACAGGGTTATACATGGTTAAAATGAATGTTTTGAAATAAATGCTGCTAATAAAGCATGTGTGTTAGAAGAAGAAAAGACTGTTAGCCCATGCTATAAACCAGACAATTCATATTATGCGTACTGGAACTATATACATATATATATGAATGAAAACACCAATTGTACTGATTCCTTTCCACCGCCCTCCACCTTAATGAATGAATGATTTTGCCATAGATTCAGTTTGTAATGAATTCAGCTGTCTGAAACATCACCAGACACAATGTTCCCTTTCCCCTTCTGGTAATTGGCAGTCATCATAAAGGTAAAATACGTTAGAAATATATGCAAGATTATGACTGAGATTAAGATGAAAAATTGAGTTCTCCCCTTCTCTCTGCCAAACATAACGTGTGTTCAATTATTATCTTATTACACAAACAATGCAGGAACCACAAGGGTCTCAAACGCACCCCCCTTGATGGGTCTGATCCTGGGCCAACAAGCTGGCCAGCTGACAAATGCATCAGTCGGCATATGCTGCACATATGAAAAACATTCCTAGATTTGTCTTTGACAATAAACTATGTGCAGCATTGCTGCCCTTTCATTGTACATTGCTAAACTGATGTGAGGAGGGGGAAGGAAAGGTGGAGGTTTGTTTCATAACAAACACACTTGGCAAATTTCATTGGACCAGACCAGCCACCCACCCACCTATCAAACCATTCCGGTTAAGTAATTATTTCCACACGTTTGCATAAAGCTGTTGCGATTTGTGTGTGAACAGTGATTTACCCGTACCATGTCATCTGCACACACACACACACACACACACACACACACAATTCCCAAACAGACATTTCCTTACGGAGGAAAGAGGGGGAAACGACCCACTAAGAAATCTTTGGCCCACCCACAGTGGGCGAGTCATTATCCCAGACTGATTTTGGAATAGGATACTTACCAAATGAAAGTATTTTTCAGTGTCCAGATCTTTCACTGAAAAAGGAAAAAAAAAAGAAATATTTTTTGGAGAAAATTAAAGAAAATGGCTTAGCTTGTTACTTTCCACAGCAAGTTTTTTCCCCCTTAGAAGGAATGTTTCTGCTGCTGAGGATAATCAGAGGTAATAACACATGATATACTTAACTGTGCTCAGAACTTAAGTAACATACCCAACAAAACATTAACTGACCCAGATGACATTTACACGAGTATCTGGTAGTAAAATCCATGCTTTATAACTGGAGAACTTGACGCAGTGGCTGAACCGAGAAGGAAATACAGAAGATACTGGCTTCCAGTCCTGCTCTCCAATTGCTAGGCTACATCCCTGCCTGGCATTATTTGGCCTTTGTTGCCCTCATCACGGAACAAATGCCAGTTCCTTGAATAGAGTGGTAGAGAATTAGACCTGGACAAATGGAAATCTCTACAGTGAATTGGCACCACTGTATTTGCTACAAGAGGAGGCTGCTGTAATTGAAGGCTGCAATCTTTAAGCGTTATCTGTGAATTAAGTCCCACTGAACTCAATAGGGCTGAAGTTTTGAGTAGGTATGTGTGGGGTTGCACTGTAGGTACTACTTCCCTCTCCTTTCCAGACTCTTCCCCTCTTTTATAAGACCTCATTTTCCAGTGAAAAGCAAAATAGCACAGAATAAGTAGTGTTTTCCTCTTCCTCGGTGACCTTCAATTCTTTTCATCATCGTTTCATTTGTCAGCTTCGCTCTGAAAGTGGCCATTGTGACTGCTGAAAACTTGATCTGCCTACTGGTCGGCCACTTACCCAGCTAAAAGCCATTCTGCCCGGTGTCTAGAGTGGGCGGAGATTGGCAGCTGATGCGTTGCAGTAGAAGATGACAGCCATTCAAGGACAAAGGTCAACAAACAAGCCTATTTAGCAACAGTAAAGAGGATGACCTCATAACATCCAGTCTGATGATGACCAAAGTATTTATGGACAGCTCCAGGCCTTGGTGCATCCCCACCCCCGCCCGCTTTGCCAAAATACTGCTTGCTGCTGTTTGGACACCCATTTTTCTCTCTCCGGTTGCTGGCTGCCATTCAGAGAATGTCATGCACTGCAGGGAACAGGGCACTAAGTGTCTCCGCTCTGCTTTTCTGTCTCTTTGTCTAGCCATCAATCCTACTCAGTTCTGTGGTGGACGCTGAAGGCTTTCAGATGAATGGTATTATTCAACAACATAAATTACTGTAGCTTAATCACTGTGATTGAGATAGGGATGTGAATCTTGCTAAGTCCCAGTTATAACAAAGTAATATCATGATGGGTTGATTACTTTTAAGCTGTAGAAATTTTGCATAGCATCATTAAATTGCTTTCACCTTGAACTGGAAAAAACAAAGAACAACTTCACAAGTGAGGCTTAATTTGTGCCCCCCCCCCAATTTCTTTTCTTATATCTTTAATGCAGAACAGAAAGTGGAGTAAATTTGTAATGTGAGTAACCAGTGCAGGATTTGTATTACAAATCCAACTGAAGCAAGGACCACTGTAAGCCTCCCATGTGAAAATACCCAAAGAGCACTGTTACTCCTTAGAGACTAATGGGCTTACTGTGGCATGAGCTTTCAAAGGGAGGATTGGGAGGAAATGCTGTTGAATTCTGCCACAGATGCAACAGCACTAGGATGGACTTCTAAAATGGAACATGGGGTTCAGAAATCCAAAATTGTTTCTGGGAGGAAGGGTCCAGAAGGTTTGGTGAACTTTCAGATTTAAAAATCTGGCAATGGCAACATTGGTAAAATTGTATGGTCCATTTCCAAACGTTTTTACTGTAGTGAATTCCTTTTACTCTCAGAGTCAAAGAAGGAAAAGCACTGCTTCCTTTAGCTTCTACCCTCCCTGGAGAAAACACACCTGGAACAATGTGAATAGGTGTTGGGAAGGGAGATCATACGAGATACTATCATTACATTATTACAGCAGATATGCAAATGGAGTCTGCACAGGAGTGAAGTTTCTATTGGGTTTTCCCCATTCCTGTGAGTTATGAGGTACAAAACCTCATAGTCCTGCCTTCAACTTTCTGTTTTGCTGGAGCAATGATAGTAAATGAATAAACACTCAAAAATCTAAGAGGACTAGATTGGCCTAGCGATTAGAGTGTTGGCATCAAGTGGAGCTTTTATCCTATGGCTAATGGCAGTGTGGGCAATTCTTGCCAGGATTGTGGCTGGGGAGGGAGGGGCTAGACTTATCATCCTAGTGTACTGCAATCCCCGTGAAAATTGGAGTGGGTGGCCCACACCTGTCACCATTATAATTTTAAAAAACAAAACATGTTTCTAATGAACAATTAGTATCAAGAATGCTTTGCTTGGTAAACCTTATAGCAAAAACCTTCGCACGTGGAGCACCCTCCCATCAGATGTCAAGGAGATAAATAACAATACAACTTTTAGAAGACATCTGAAGGCAGCCCTGTAGAGGGAAGTTTTAAATGTTTGATGTTTTATTATGCTTTTATATCTGGTGGAATTATTATTTTCAAAAGATGGTAGCTCTAGCTTGATAAAACATGCTAAATACAACTGAGGAATCAAACTACATGTGAAACATGGTAGCATATGGGTCCATTTTGTAAAAGAAAACACAAAACATCCCAACAATTTGAGCGGGGGAGGGGGGGACAAGTGACAGAGAGTTGCATGCAGTTTGGTCTCTAAGTAGCAATATGAAAGGCACTCTAATCCTGGCTTCAGTCTGCAACTTGTGAAGGAACCCCTTCCCCTCAAAAGGCATAATCCATTAGAAAAGAAGTAGCAGCTTACCTCTACTTAAAGTAGTATCTTTCTTATCAGTTAAACTCATAGCTAGGGAGGCACCTTCAGGGATCTGTGAGTGAGGGGAATACAAAATAAATAGATAGACCAATAGAAAATAGGTGGACAGATGGACTATGCATTTCAAGATTTCCCCTCTTTCCTGATAGCACTGCAACAAATTTATTGTGATGTGAGTGAGCACACAGAAGCCTGCAAGTCTGCATACTGATAGGAAATCTGAAGATTACTGCAGGGACAAATGAATGAAATGCAAGAGGAATCCTGATCAAGATGGATCCTGAAGCCCGCAATCCTGAACACACTTATGAAGGGAGCAAGTCCCAATGGACACAGTGGGACCGACTTCCGATTAAACATGTATGAGATTGCACTGCATGCACCGTTTTGAGTCTTCAGAGGAATTGCTTGTGGAAAATATTACATTAGAACGATAAAAAACATGTGAGGATTTTTCACGAAAGACCCATTAACAAGAGATGATAGACGTATAATAACCAGTTTACAGATCCTTGCAGCAGAAGACACACGAGTTTTTTTGTTTTGTTATGGCAACATTCTGCATGTGGGTTCCTTGATGGAAATTACTCCAAACACTGTGGTGGAACAATCATAGACCCAGGACTGGTTCACATATGTAGCCATCCATATGATTTGGGTCGTGTGTGCGTCATAATGAGACGACAAGGGCCTAGCTCCACAATACCACACTGCTGGTGTTATGTTGCTTCCCCAAGCACATCCGTAGTAGTCCTTTGAATACACACTTAAATTCTTCGACTTTAACTTCAAATGAAATTATTTCCTCAAAAGAAGAAAGGAAGGGGGGGGGGAACCATGCTCCCATAAGAGACCAATGGGAACTCTGACACCACTCTCAGCAACAAAGAGGAATGGTATGATTTTAATTAGGATGGATAGCAGCCATTGGGAAAAAGAAGCTTCCCCCCAGCACTAACTTGTTTCGCATGAAGAGTGTTTAATTAGTCTCGATGTGTTGCAATATTAACGAGTTTCTCGCCAGGGCAGATGTCTGTTCCCCGGAAGCTCTTATGGAGTTATGGCAACCTTCCTGCTTGCTTTTGCTAATTCTGCTTAGAAAGCAAATTGTGGCATCTCCCCGAGGAAAGGCAGACCCAAAGGAAGGGAAGTTCACGGAGCATTCACACTTCTTACCTTATAATGTGCTAGCGTGTTCAGTTTCTTCCTGCCATCCTCCATCACTGAAGTGTCATCGAGGTCCCGGAGGATGTAGCTGTCAGTGCTTGTGGCAAACCATTCTAAATATAAAGAAAATGGGACAAGTGGAAACCCTCTCTGAACACAGCATGTGCTGGCAAGAACACAGTGTGTTTCCTTTTTGTGTCACGTTTGACAAGGGACACAGGTGTTTCGGTGTCGAGCTCTGCGGCTCTTTGGGGGCACTTGTGCCATGAAACTCAAATACTCAGACCTTTTAAGTACCTATTGTGGGAAATCTTACAAGGATATGCCAAACAGGTAAGAATGTGACCACTGCATTTCATTCTGATGTCATCTATCTCTCACACTGTGAATAAAAAACCTGTTCAAGTACAACACACAGTGTGTAAAGAAAACAAAGGAATCTGGATGTAAAGTAGAAGCACACACCTGATCTCCAAGAATCTGGGCTTTTTTTAAAAAAAAAGTGAGAAAATTCACTTAACTGATAGCTCATTTTGAATACATTTGTATGGAAGTAAGTTCAGCAGATTTGGAATTATGGATCACAGCTTTAGAAAGATAATGTAAACAAAGCTAACACCTTTTCATGGGGAGCAGATTTTACCTTCTGTTCCCACTCATTTTGTTCTGGTTTCAACTGTGGCACTTTCTCCCCAGTGGGTAATTCAATTACAATTGTATCCTGATTTTTTTGTGACCCGGAAGGGAAACCGCCACGATTCCTGTGAGCTTCACCATATTCAAAATGCATTGTTATGTTGTGTTTGAGAGATGTTAAGACAGACCCAGGGGAAAGCAAGTGATCAATTAGAAAGGGTCCTGAATTTTTCAGGTTCTGCTCATATGCAAAATATGCAACTGTTTTGAGGTTTTATTACAATCAAGTGGTATATAAATGTTGCAATATAAACAAAACAAAACAAACACGGAAGTAATGTTCATTCTGTATCAATGTTCATTTCTGATGAACAGGGTGGGCTCCCAAAAGATGTTTACTAGGCAAGTATTCAACTTGGGACTTGATCTTAGTAGCAGGTTATTATTTTTTAAAAAATCAACTCACAATGTTCCTAAGGCACCACAGTTCAACAACAGTTAATTTACGGAATATAGGTGTTCCATGTTTAATATTATGCTTGCACATGATGAGAATTTGCATGCTAAAGATAATGACAGATATTTCTGAACAGGGAAAAAAATGGTTTACCAAGATCAACATCTTCTACTCTAGGCCACTGGGAATATGGAATATTCTTGCAAAAGGCTTCAAGTATCTTCTCTTTAACCTGGCTGAGAGTGTCTGTATCCATGACCCGAACACTCAGTGAATCCATCCCACAGCCTTGGAAAGACACATTAAGATTCTGTGGAGAAAGATGGTTGCTTACAGTATGAGGTGATTTGCACAAGTTAAAAGACGTAAAAAGCCTGTGAGCTATAAGTGGAGGGAAAAAATCTTGGCACACCATAAGCACTGTACTAAAAAGAGATGAATATTAAAGCTAGCGAAAAGTGCTGATTTACAGTCTCATAGATTGAAATTGAGCATATTATTCAAAGAACTATGAGACCATGAGAGAGTACAGTCTAAGCTTCCCCAGAATTGTCCTGTCAATGAACCTAAACCCTGAAAAGCAGAAACTATCTTAAGCTGGGAGTAGGAAAAGTGACTGTTGCAATTTTTTCCCATGCACTCACTTTGTCACAGGAGGAGACTGAGTGCCAGTGAATCAATTGGTATAGTAGAGTGGCAGCTGGTTAACCTACTGTACAATGATGAACAGTGACACGAGGTAATGCTGCACTTTGAAGCCCTGCCTTTCAAGACTTCAAAGTGCAGCATGGGGCTATTTGACAGTGTTTTGTCATAATATAAGGACTAGACAACTCAGCATACAAGTTCCAAATTCAAGATTTGTAGAAGAAGGAATCATGAGTTCTTCATCATGTGGTGAGGAGCTGTCATTCAATGGTAGAGTATTCATGTACTTTCACAAAAGCATTTTGACAGCATAGAATGAGCCATCCATGTTTGATAGATCTATTAATTTTGGTTTGTCTCATTTTTCCAATCTTAAATTCAGTTCTCACCATTTGCAATTTTAAAAAAATGTTCATGAAAATTCGTAAGCATTTTAGTGTGGATTTTTCTTAACATACACATTTTTTGTATGCATTTTTGCAAAGGAGTTTCCCCTAAATTGTGTATTGGCATTTAGTATGCATGTGCATTTTTATGCTGACTTACCCTGGTATAAGCATTTTTGAACATATTCTTTGGCTAAAGAACTGCACTGCAAAATTTGGAGAAGTGCGGCTTTTGAAGAGTGTGCATTTAGGCTTGCGTTTTGTTTTGAAAGAATTAGGAAAGTTTGCCTTTAAATGGAAGCTGAAGTGAATTTATCCCCCATCTGAATTTGATAGCAACCTTTTATAATGTGTTTGCAACAGACAGGATAGCAAGGTGTATCTGAACCATTCCCTTGCTTACAGGATGCCACTTTCGCTTATTGCACTATTACAGAGTTTGAATTATGCCTATTTCTAGGATCAGAGTTTGCTTTGTGAATGGTAAGCAATGGAACTTAAAAGTTTAATGTCTTTTCTTTTTAAAGATAACCAGGTTTACCCACAGTCTGGTTAACACTGATGTTATCCTTGCAGGGACTTTTATTTACTATCACCTGGGAATTGTGCATTCGCTTAAGTTTCACTTACTTGTAAACAAAGAGTCAACAGCACTTTCCCAATTTGTTCTTACGGAGTTATCTCTGTAAAGAGAAAGTTAATGCCAAAAGCCCTGCTGCTAGCCTCCTTAGCTCTGCATCATAAATTATAAACCAGTTGGTAATGTGAACCTACAGCAAGGCAACAAAGGACACCCAACCAAAAACCTGTTCTCATTTTTACACCAGCACAGCTCTTGAGTGAACCCCACTGATTCTGGGAGAGCTCCTTCAGATTTATGCTATCGTAATCAAAAGCAGAGCTTGGTTTGGACTTTGCAAAGGTCTGTCTACTGCATTTACTGTCAGGGTTGTAGTTAACATATTCCCCAAGACTCTACATTCTTTGTATGAGTTAGTCCCACAAGAGGCATTTTACAGCATCACTTTTCAGCACGACTTCTGTAACACCCTGCGTAAAAGCCTTCACACCGTGGACTCCGCTTTACAACCAGCAACCTTTGCTGGCAGCGAAGTCAGTGCTTTGCCAGAAGCTGAAAAGATGTGACCCTCCTTTTTGATAATGGCTTGTTAATTCCCCCCCCCAGCATATCCTGAACACCAGCCAATCAGATGGAATTTTCAATGGCCTCAATATATTCTCTGCCTTGAAGATCTTAGTACCCAGATGTTTTAAAATAAGATATACTTCCATATGTACTTTTCCAAGTCTAATATATGCTAGCACAAGGATGGTAACTTTACATGGAGAATGAAACAATTTTGACAGTGAATCTGAAAACAAAGCTATCTGATATGCACAGTTCCTAAGGAATTGTGTACTTAGGGCACAAGCCTTTCTATGGATCTCTTGACTTGTCAACCTCAAAGTTCTTGTGATTTACTGTACCCATTGATTTTAGTCTATTTACAGGATATACTTGTTGGACTCAAAATACACTTTCTTTCTTTAGTACTGCCCCTCTCCTCCAGTTCTCATTCCCCAAGTGTCCAATACGTCTAGAAATAGGGCACACTACCTCACCCCGTTAAAAGAGCTTCAGTTCCTAAAATTGATATGGATGACTCAACTTTCAAACATAGCCATGACACAAACAAATCCTTTTCACTGAAGAGCAGGAGCATCTCTTACCCTTGGCTTTGCTTCAATATTCTCTCTCAATAGCCATTCTTCGTTGAGAGTATACCTGGCTTTCCCAGTGATGGCATCTATGGAGCCTTTGTTGATCTGTTGCTTGATTGCACAGAGCAGGAGGAAGAAGGGCTCCCCAACAGTTTCCTAATAGGGGAAATAACAGGAAATGGTTTGGTGACCAAGAACCAATGAGCGTAATTTCTCACAACACGCCCCCCCCCCAATGATTTACAGCAGGGGTCAGCAAACTTTTTTGGGAGGGGGCTGGTTCACCGCCCCCAGACCTGGATCGCACACATTGCGGAGGGCTTCTCTCGCTCCCCCTCTCTCCCCCAGTCCCAGCCCCTGCCTTCCCTCTGCCTACCTATGGTGCTGCTGGCAGCGGCAGCGGGGACACACACGAGTGGCCCCAAAGCAGCCCTTTCCATCCACTTGTCCCCCCTCCTCCTCCACCAGCCTCTGCCACTTGCAAGGGCAGGCACAGAAGCTGCGGTTGGCAGAGTGCAGTGCCTCTCCCACCTGCGGCTCCTGTGCCTGCACTTGCAAGTGGCAGAGGCTGGTGATGGCGGTGGAGGGATGAGCTGCCCAAAATGGTGCCCAACCAGCCCCCTTCCTCCACTACGCAGGGCTGGGAGAAGGGCGAGGAGAAGCCAGGAGGAGGGAGGGGGGAATGGCATTGGGGGGGGGATGGCGGCGCCGAAAAAAAAAATTAATGGAAAAAAATAATGAACAGAATTGCCAATCAATGGACTGTCGGTGGGCCAGATCCTGAGGGCAATTGGACTGGATCCGGCCCGCGGAAAGTAGTTTGCTGACCCCTGATTTACAGAGCCATTTCCCTGCTGCTATATTTACAGAGGTCAATATTACAAGCAAAGTTATTGCAGGGGGCCTCCAGGATAGTCATTATTTCGTGGGAGGGAATTCAAGTGCAAACTGAAACATTACATTTGTGCAGTTAAAGTGGATTAAAGTCCTCTGTTGTCCTAGTGCAACAAATCTCACTTAAACCCCCCTCCCCCAACTTTTTGCAATTAGGAAAGCTATGGGGAAGCACATAGAAAACTTTGAGGTGAAAGAATGATTAACAGGAAGATGTATCAACACCCGCAAGCAAATTTGGATGAATGCTCATTGTCATCTAGCCACCCTATAAACAAATCAGAATGAATGCTCAATAAACTCAAGGCAAAGTCTAACCACCATGTAAACTTTGCGCAAGCAATCAGGATGAATGCTGAATAAATGGGTCGTCTGCAGGAGCCCTTAAGATCCTGGAGAGCAAATGCAGCTTTCAAGCAACCAAAAAGAGATGCTCATCACTCTATACAATCAAGCAATATTATCATAGAAACTAGAGCAGGAAGCAGAGTTGGAAGCAATAATACAATGAAATTACAGGAGGAATTTTAAAGAGTCAAAATGAAATTATCCTATTGTAAAGCCCCACAAATAGATGGGATCCTTGCTTAGTCTCTTCTGAAACCAGAACATGACATTTATATGTCTCTATATTGAGAGGATAGGTAATATTATCAATTGTACAATCTGGATCCTATCCAGACATTAACGCCATGCTTATTTTACTTGGCAGTACTTCAATACTGATACGACTGAAATTGGATAACAGTAATTTTATTCACGTTTTCAGTACAGTTTTTCAGAGATTTCAAAGGCAATTTTCCAGATTGAATCCATCCAGCTTCACTGTCAAATAACTGTAAGCTAACCCCAATGTATTTTAATTCAGAAATCCTTTATATGTCAGCCTTTTTAATATTCAGAATTTTTTCTTCCAACTAAAACGTTTATATTAATTTACCATTTTTGTAATTCAATTTCACTCTTCCCCTCATGCATTCATGCACACGCACACTTCTTCCGAACTTCTTAATTGCTAAGGGCAAGAGAAGTACAATTACTGCAAAAATGTTTCAGGAATCCAAGTGGCCAGCGTCTGTTCATTCTGATTCCTCTGCTTGATTGATGCTAACGCTATTAATGCTTTCTCATCACTACAGCAGCTAGTTTAATGCCAGCTTTGGCTTTGCTACACTTGGGATGCTACTATACGGCTGAAGATGGGTACATGCCATCTGTTGTGTAAGTGCCAGGATTTAATTTGCAACAAGCAGCATTCTTATGCTAAAACATAAAACAATAATCATACTAGCTTCTTATTTGAAGGTTTTGTCAACACTCTGCCAGATACCCACATCTAACTGGGCCTGTTGTGGTCAACAGTTAGCAATGTTTGAATTTTACACCCTCGATTTTTCTGCATGAGTCACACAGCAGTTGCATGAAGAGGAGAAACTATAGCTCCAAGCCACAGAGCTATCAAAGCATTGATTCTGAATGGAGATGTACTTTAGGATGTGCTTAATGCTATACACATGCTTAATTAAGGTGCTTTGTTGAGTCAAGTCTCACAAAAACTGGAGAACAGACTGTGGTTTAGGGCTCATTGAGTTACAAGTGGGGAAATAGTGACACTTATTCAAAGTAGGGAGGGAGAAGAAAGATATCAAGGGTCTTGGACCCAAGAATGACGATGGCCATTGTTACAGAATAAAATCAGATGTATTTTTTTTTTTTGTATTCACATATGTTCTTGCAATCAAGCTTTAATGAAAGCAGACAATACTGAGAGTGCTCCAGATTGCCCTCTGCTTCGGATTTTTATAGCACAATCCTATGCATGTTTACTTGGAGGCTCAATCCTACTGTGCTCAAGGATGCTAACTCCCTAGCTAATGCATTAAAGATTGCAGCCATGCTTTCGTCTCTGAGAAGGAAGAGTGTGTACCTTGTAAGGGAGTTGCTGAAAAGGCTGACCTTACTGTGAAATGCTAGAGAGGAATATAGGGTGGTTGTGTATTAAAATCAGATTCCCCCCTACCCCCCCGCCTTGTAAGGCATGTAGCTGAGTCTCCACCACAAAATGCGTCAGAGTCTCAGCCAGAGACAAATTGCACCTGAATCATAAACCTGCTTCCAAAGCCAGTAAAAGTGTTTTGCGAGAAGGCCACAGTGACAGAGCTGATATTTACTGCCTTGGCATAACATGTATCGCATATGATTAAGCAGAGCATGTGAGCATTTCTCCCCCGCTACGTCTGAGAGTGCCGCAGCAAGAAGCAGTTAAGCAGGCATTTCAGCTCCAGCTACACTATTCATGCTGTAGACTTTGCAACAAGAATTATTACACAAGAAATAAACTCTTTAAGTCCCAGCCTCTGACATGCTAGTTCTTTGTGTTTATGAATCCCAGAAATCGTGGGTTGTTGTGAAAATCTGCAGAAACAGAAAGTCGGTATATTTCAAAGATTGGAAAGGAAGTGGACAGCGAGGGACTACAGATGAAGTGGATAACTTGGAATTTATTTCAAATTTATTGCTGGGAAACTGGTTTGGGAAGGAGTCGAAACCATCCTCGGACTAGGTTTTTTGTTGTGGGGGAGGGATGTAAATGTGCTTATTTGTGGGGAAAAGGGATGTTTTGAATACATTTACCGTTATGTACTGAGCTGAATCCTAGAATAGGATCCAGAATGCAGCAGTCTGATTGGTCTGCAAGAGCCACGCAATCCAGCTCCAGGTGGAAGTGAATCAGTGACCTGATTGGCCTGCAGGAACAGCCAATCAGGCTCCTGGATGAAGTGAATCAGCAAACTGATTGGCCTACAGGAGCAGCCTGGAATTAGCCAATCACATGGGGCCCATTGTGTAAATAATGTATATATAGCTAGACGTTTTGGGGAATGTTTCATTCATTGCTACTATGAGCTGAATAAAGAATATGAAATTCACACTCGACTCCGAGTACATTTCATTTACAGAGCACATTTTCTTCTCTATTATATTTTCTTTTTAATGAAATGTTTGGTGATTTGTAACTGCAATGTTATGGGCTCTTACACGTAACCCTGGGCGGTAAAATCACTTTGTATTAATGAAACTCAAAGCTGGCATCCTTTGAACTGTTCCATATAGGTTGTATGAAGTTCTGTTTCTATATGCTGGGTTTAAACAACAACTGGGAGGGGAAGAATGAACTCTTGGGTTAAATTTACAAGCTACTCTTCTAATGAGACTGAAACAATGTTAGAGATGTCTCTTGGGAACATATTATAGACAGTTAAAATGCCTGAGGGCACAAATAAAACTATTCCAACTACCCCAATTCAAAGTCATTTCTTACATTAAAAACATTGCTTTATGGAGGCTAGCAATGGGAACATAATAGCAAGCTCCAGTGTCTCAAGCCCACTATCTTGGCTTCACATTCTAGTTCTTTGGCTAGTTATTGGGCCACAGAACCATAGCTGAATCCTTGCCCCCTGTTTTTCCTCTGTGGCTAGGGGTGACTTTTACCAAATTTGCCTGGAATGCCAGGTATGGCCATTCCTGGACAGGGATGTCCATGCATCGGTAACCTTGAAGCTGAATTACTGCAATCCACTTTGTGTAGGGCTGCCCTTGGGCCTGGTTTGGAAGCTCCATCTGGTGCAGAATGCAGTGGCCTGACTGCTGATGGGGACACCTAGCTGACAACATGTGGCACCATTGCTAGAATATCTGCACTAGCTGCCTATCTGAGCCAGGTTCCAGTTATTAATTTTGAAAGCTCTGAACGACGTAGGTCCAGGGCACCTTAGGGTTAGCAAGGCTCTTCTGACATCAGCATGAAATAAGAGTTTTTGGTGTCATTGGCCCAGTCCTGTGGAATAATCTGCCAACAGAGATTCAGCAGGTGCCTTCTGTTTCAACCTTTAAATGGCTGCTGAAAACTATCCCATTCTGCCTGGCTTATGGAGACAATTAAGAATTCATTTTTCTATAATAGCTGATGCTCTCTAACTTCAAATGTGTGGATGTTTTTTTCTTTATTACACATATCTACTGTTGTAAACTTCATTGATATTGTTTATGATCTAGTGGTATATGCTTATTTTTTTATAAAGAATAAATAATAACAACATTTTCAAGGTGAAACGACAAATTCTTGCACTCTGTGTTCATTCGTCCAGAAGAACCCCTGGCAACACCTTCCAAGGCTCCATACTTACAACCACTAAGTTACTATTCCTACCTTGTCTCTCATCATACACTGAAAAGATGAAAAAAAAAACTACCCTGATGATGAGTACAACTGAGTGTTTAAAAGACATTGACTAATCTGCATTATGCAACCTTAATCTTTGCAAAGAATCGGCTATCTTGTCCTATCAAGAGAAGATAAAGAAGTGCTAGAATGTCATTTGTGATGGGCTTGTATATTAGCATTTAGTTAGACTCCAAAGAGGACTCAGTTTATTCTTCCCCCTATGGTTTCTGAAGCTAACTCCAGAGAACTCCAAAGTGCTTCTTTTAGTGCCAAACTAGAAATATGGTACCTATACGACTGCAATGAACATACCTAGTTTTAAACCATCAATAGTGACTGTACAGTGGGAGCAGGTGGGATGAGAATTGGGTACACAGCATGCAGGGAAGCACAGTTAACTCTCTCCCACCCCCATGTTGGAGTCCCACTGAAAGTGCTCCCACCTGAAGCTGTAATTCAACCCCAGGAGAGATGCTTACATTGACAGCTTCCAATAGCAGTTGGGGAGGGTGTTATTAGGACTGCAGCATATGGAAAAGTGTCCACCCACCTTCTTGGTCCTAATTCTGATCCCCTGCAGCTGCTATTAAAAATTTAAAAACCAGACACGTTAATTGCAATCATGCAATAAACATCACAGCTTGTTTGGCTCTCATTGTATGACAAAAGGCAAAAGACTTCTGGGGTTTCTCACTTATAAGTTAATAAAATCCTAAGTTTGTTACGGCAAATCTAGATTTTTATTGAGGCACCTTCTCCTTCTCCTGAAACATACAATAACTTTCTGGAAGTCACATCATATTTTTACTGGTACACTTCAAACATCATGCCAAACTATGGTTTAAAACCTGAACCATTTCTTACAATTCCAAATCAACCACTATTTAGAGATACTTGCTTGCTCCCCTTCCTTTTCCTTTTGTGTCTTTCATTTTCTATAAGAGTAATAGTCTCAACTATGGTTTCAGATTAATTCAGCAAAAGCATGCCTTGCAAATATACTTTTAAACATAGATTCAGAAAAAGCTTTGCTGGCTGATTGCAAACCATGATTTATCACTTCAGACACCACACCAAACTATCACCTTCTTTAACCATGAAAGTTTCTTTAAAAGAATTCCTGTCTGAATTGAAGCAATGTGTTTCTGCGGAATTCTTTTCAGACTTGTGTTTTTGAAACTCTTTGTTTTTCTTTCCCCCAAATGTCTGAACTCTCAGACCTTGACCACAACGTGAATTTGTGCACAAGAATGAGACATGTGTGAATTGGGGGAGGGGGGGAGAGGACCCTGAAGCAAAATAAATTGTATGAAGTTGTTCCCTAAGGATTAAGCTACGCGAGTTACTCTGTGTACAATTAGCTGCATTTGTATGTCATGATAAACCAGGGTTGCAGGCTTAACAAAGTTTTGCTGTGAATAAGTAATGTAATGGCACATGCAACCTGGTCATTCCCTCTTCATTCTTCCCTTGGCATGGGAGAAACAAACCATGAAGTCACAATTAAAGTTGTTTATTCCCCTCAATGAGGCAAAATTGCTAGCTAGCCTTAAACCATGTTTTGCTGTTGTCAACAATATTAACACTCTTGGTGGCCATGCTGTGGCCACAGTATTCACACATACACCCCAGCAGCATGGAACTGCACCACTGTGAAGTGGACGCCACATCCTTGGGTGCCCATTTGAAGGAGGTCTGAGTCTAGCCCACTTGTGTTGCAGAGTAACCACAAGGGGCCAAGTCTAGTCAAGTTTGGCTGAGTGAGTCCAAGTGCAATGAAAATAGCCTAATTACACCAGGCAGTTCTTTGTAAATTCTCTTATCTCTTGGGCAGCAGAACACATTTGTGAAAGCACCTAAAATCTGAGCCTTTTAATTTTCACAATAGGGCTATATTTACAAACTGAACCAACTAGTCAGGCTCATCACTGGAGTTGCCCTTTGCTTAGGCCACGGATGGCTATTTGACTATTTTTGAATGTTTCCATTTTTAGATGGTTTGCTCTTCAACCCTCCATTTCTGCAATACAAATGGATGGATTGTTTGGCACAGAATTAATATAAAACAAATGTTTAAATCATGTAATGCTAACTTACGAGGGAAAATACAAGCAGCTGGAATTTTTCCACTGCACAATTGTTAAGGACCTTTTGCAGCAGCTGTTTCAAATAGATGTTGTGATTAATGGGGATAATTCAAGAACTAAAAACAGACCCATCGTCACATATGTCTCACGGCCCAGTGCTACAGGAGGGCTAGTAAATTTCTTTACCAAAAGCTGCCTGTAAGACTGGGCTTGGTTCACAAAAATGTGGTGCATAATGGAAATGGTTGACTTATAGCGGATAATTTAAACTGCAGATTGTGGGTCTAATTTCTTGTTGGTGGATCTGGGCGTAATATCCTTGAATACAGTAGGCTTGCTTTACTTTTCCAAAACCTTTGCAGCTAGAAATCAACTGTGACTTCCATTTTCTTTTGGTTGAGCAGACCTGGGCTGACATTCCATTGTTAATCTGAGTTGAAGTAGTCAAGACTCTAGTGGCACCTTAGAGACTAACACATATATTATGGTATAAACTTTTGTGGACCAGAGTCCACTTCATCTAACATTATGAAGTGTAATCCTAAACTAACAGGCAAATATACACACATGTTTTTTTGGGGTGAGAAGAGTAAAGTCAGAGGATCATGAAATGCAAAAAGAATGATCATTGATAATAATAGTAGTAGTAATAATAATAATAATAATAATAATAATAATAAATTTTATTTATTTATTTATTTATACAGTTTGAACCTTGGTTCCACTGCACTGGACTGGGTTTGGATGAGGCTCTGTTGCTGCAGAAGTTTCCCACTGTGCCTAAAGAAAACTTGAGTGGGAGGAAGCAACCACCAGCAGTATACATGTCAAAAGGTTGGCAGTATAAATTATTGAAATGGTGCATCTGGGGACAGAGAGAGTGGTAGAGCTGAGCTGACTCAGTCATCACTGGATCCTAAGCTTGTCCAGCTCCTGACAGGTTGTGGCAAAGGGGCCTAAATTTGGCCTGTTTGCTTGGTCTGAAGGTGGTACAGCAAACATGTAGACTTTGCTGCCCTGGCTAAGAAAAGCAGGGGGGCTTCATAAGCAGTGGTGGCCCCACCACCCACTGTTGCCTGCCAGTGGTTAGGACTGCACCCTGACTATGTATGAGCAAAATGGTGACTGTATCACCAAAACTGCTTTTTCATTTTTTTACAATTGCCACAATGCTCTTTGTTATTTTCCCATTCCCCTGATATTCTCATGTTTTCAGGAGGAAAACACATCACAGGCACTTTTGAAGAAGGGTTCTATCATACCCTGCGATTACTCTATTGTGATGGCAACTGTAATAACGAGACACTGGTGCAGCATAACATTTAATGTTTTGAATAATAAATTTATGGGCTTTCGCTACATTTACATTTACCTTGGAGGCACACACACCCAAAGAAATTAAACACAACAAGAACATGCTCTCTAATTTTTGGTCCTGCAAGCATGCATGCAGAAATAGCCAACCATTTCAAAATGTGCAGCCACCTATCATTTGTTTTCTGTGATTCTAGGAAACTGTTGAGTGGATTCAGGAATATCATCAGGAAATTCGTGTGTGGGCAGAAATGTTCTCAGTCCTAATTATCACCAGATTTAACCAAAAATCTCTGAAGCCACCACAAATAAATGGATCACTGAACACTACAATCATCATACTGTGTAGCCACAATTGTGTAGGACAAATATGATTTCTGAAACTATACTTTGCCTTCTCATTAAGATTTCCCAAAATGCTTACAAAAAGAGAGCAGAGCTGATGTAAACTGGATGACTGAATTTGTCCTTTAGGACTAACCTATCAGGAAACCTATAGAGCTTGCTTAGTTTCCTGAGAGAAGGGACCATTCTGTATGGTTACATTATCCATGAAGGAATGTGGGCTTGCAGTGGGAGCTTATAGTCTGAGACTGGAATCCAGACAGGTCCCAGAGTTGTCTTCTGTCATATAAAGATTTTGTTTTAAGCTAGTCTATATTGTGCTTGCCACAATCAATTCTGCCCCTCCTCCAATTTAATGGACAGGAGAGACCATGTTTCTGACATTGGACAGGATTCCAGGGACATTTGAAAGCAGTGAGAAACCTTGATGCATCAGAGTACCCCCAATCATCTATGCAGTTGAGTGAGCCTACTCCTGGGTTGGGCTTGTGTTTTCCAGTTGTGCTGGACTTCAGAGGTGCTCCAAAGCAGTCAAAAGTTTCTCTCTACTTCTAGGTGTCTCATAAGCAAATCATGAAAACAGGTGGTCCCTTACCAGTCCCTTATTTTTGTGCTCACTTGATTAAAGCATGTGGTCTTCACTGGGGTGCTCATTTGTGATGCTCAGGTTTAGACTGACAGCTTCCAGGGAGGAGCGATGGGGAGTGGTATGCCTCTGAATACCAGCTGAAGGGAATCATTAGTGGGAGAGTGCTGCTGCAGTCATGTCCTGCTTTAATGTATTTTAATTTAATGTATTTTTAACCTTCTGTTGGAAGCTGCCCAGAGTGGCTGGGGAAACCCAGCCAAATGTGGGTGGGGTAGAAATATATTATTATTATTATTATTATTATTCTACAAACATATGGTTGGTCAGTGTGAGAGGAGGATGCTGGATTACCTGGGCCTTTAGTCTGATCCAGCAGGACTGCCCTTCCGTACTTAGCAAGAGATGCGGCAATTCTTTCTATGTATGAGATAATCCATTGTATCTTCACTTGGATGATTAAAAGCACTTCTACCTCAGACTGAGATGAGTTCAAGATCTACTATGTCCACTTAGGTTGCCAACTAATCCTGATTGTTCCTGACCACACAATTCATAGCAGCAAGCCAGAAAGTCAGGGGTAGCTATCCTGCTTTGTTTTACAATGAGACTTTTCCTCATCAGTTAAGTCAAAACCAGAACATCAGCTGTATATTTCAGGACAAGTACTGTATGTGTTTGTTGTTATCACTCTGCTTAAAAACGCAGTATTGTTCCTAATGAAAAGTGCTAAGCAATTTTATATGCATATACACAAAATATTTTTTAAAACATTGAACTTCATCACTGGCATGCTGCCTTTTCCTGTCCTCCGGTTCTACAGCTAAGTAGACAAGAGCTGATTTTCAGCTGAACGAACAACAGCAGAAGGAGAGGTGGCACTGTCTCACCCTTGTCAAAACCAGCTTCCTTCCAAATTGTCTAATTTACTGGCAGGCTTTCCCCAGATTCAGCCAGTTATCGGCTGCTCCACAAAATACCACAGAATTAAAGCATTATCACAGCACACATGGAGAATCAATTTATGTTTATAACATCTGTCTTTTATCTTTCTCTTAGCTGGGACCATGCCAGGTTTAAAAGATGGGGGGCAGGCTGGGGGGGGGGGGAAACAAATTATTTACAAGCTAGCTTCATGTTTTAGATTAACATTTAAGAGTCCTAATCTTTGCTTCACTCTCCTGCTATGAAAGCTGCATCCTTCACCCTGGCTGTGCAGACCAAACTCTTCCTCTGAGATAGCTCTCCTGCCCTCAGACAGGCGCAAGGTGGGATGTGAAGCCTTGGAGCGATAGTAAACAGTGGCTGTTTCTTCATGCGTGCCTATCTGAGAGTAGCAGAAGAGAGCTCAGAGGAACATAAAAGACCGTATGAGAACTGCAGGCATTGTTAATTTCTTTTGTAAGACCATCCTGCTCAGAGGTCCCGTAAGATAAAGCTCTATCCCCTCCCAAGGTTTTCTTGCACAATGTTCAGAAGAAATTAGGCAGCTGAGTTTGGTTGTATCGGATTCCAGCTGAGTTCTCTAGCCCCAAAAGAGGTCTCCACTTTCTTACCCGGGAGGCTAAGTATATGCAAAATCAGCAGATTTTAGCACCATAGCAGGCAATTAAAAAAAACACACGTCTCCTACTTTCTTTCCCTTCCCAGGCTTGTTGAATGTCTATCACCGACCGCACATGAACAAACTGGTTTTGTTTAAATATGTGATGCAGTTCAGACTTTGAATGCCTATAGTCAAATGGCACATCATACAAATCATATAAATCAGACAAATGGATGATCTAGTGGAGATTCCTGTATTGCAGGGGGTTGTACTAGTTGACCCTTGCGATCCCTTTCAAAATAGACCAAACTTCTAAATATTGTTCACTTTAATAAACAGTGCTATTTTTCTAGAATAGAAGGTGCCAGAACTCACCATGAATGCTTCCCTCATTCTCTTAGAATAGCAATGGCGGCTACCTGAGAAGTGCCAGAACTGAAAAAGCCATCTTAATGAGGGAATTATAGCCAAATTATGCCAACCTAGCAGTTCAAAAGCACGTCAAAGTGCAAGTAGATGAATAGGTACCGCTCTGGTGGGAAGATAAACGGCGTTTCTGTGCGCTGCTCTGGTTCGCCAGAAGCGGCTTAGTCATGCTGGCCACATGATCCAGAAGCTGTACGCCGGCTCCCTCGGTCAATAAAGCGAGATGAGCGCCGCAACCCTAGAGTCGGTCACGACTGGACCTAATGGTCAGGGGTCCCTTTACCTTTTTATGTCATTCGGGGGTGGCGGGGGGTGTTCAACATTATTGGTTAGAACGTAAGAAGTGTCTGCTAAATTAGGCCAATGGCTCATCTAGTCCAGCGTCATGTTCTCACAGTAGCAAACCAGGTGCAGAGAAACCAGGGAGCAGGACACAAATGCAATGGCACTGTGCCCACCTGCTATTCCTAGCGACTGGCATTCCCAAGCCTCTGGCAGTGGAGGTAGAACATAACCATTGTGGCTAGTAGCCGCTGATTGCTGCTTACTGCCAACTGCATACGTATTCTTTACGTACTTAAACTTTATGTATTCAACTTAAAAGGTCCATTAAAGGATATAGTACTTTTAGTAAATTTTAAACTCTTTCTGTAATGGATGTGACATTAATTCAAGAAATTAATATACGTCTGGGACTCAAAGGTGACTAGTGAAAATTAGTTGTGGGTGAGGACATGTAGTGAGCTACCGTATTTTCCTGTGCGTCTTATGGAGTGAATGAGTGGTCCCTGGAGCTGAATTGCCCATGGGCGAAAAGCAGATCGTGCTTTTTTCTTTTTCTTTTTTGAAAGAGGGAAGGGGGTAAGGACAGCGAACTTGCAAGGAGAGGAGACAGGAAGACTAAAGCAATGAGGAGAGAAATTAGAAGAAAAGGAGGAGCAAAAAACTGCTCTAGCTAAGGAAAAGTCACTAAGGCAAACAAGAGGGAAGGGAGCGTTGAAAGGAAGCAGCTGATCGGTAAAGGATTGGGAGGGAGATAAGGGAGGCTAGCGATAAAGGAGACTGCCTGAGAGGTAAAAGCCCATGGATCCTCAGGATTTGGGTCACCCCAAATTCACCATCAGATCACATAGCATGTCCATGGCTACAGCCTGCACCAAAAAAATGACACACCCACTGTTGCGTGGGGCGCAAAAACGTGATTACAAAGCACAGATCCACATGGATTCTCAGGATTTTTGCATTGGGCTACCCCAAACTCAAGGGGACGTGGGTGGCGCTGTGGGTAAAACCTCAGCGCCTAGGACTTGCCGATTGCATGGTCGGCGGTTCGAATCCCCACGGCGGGGTGCACTCCCGTCGTTCGGTCCCAGTGCCTGCCAACCTAGCAGTTCAAAAGCACCCCCGGGTGCAAGTAGATAAATAGGGACCGCTTACCAGCGGGAAGGTAAATGGCATTCCGTGTGCTGCGCTGGCTCACCAGATGCAGCTTCGTCACGCTGGCCACGTGACCCGGAAGTGTCTGCGGACAGCGCTGGCTCCCGGCCTATAGAGTGAGATGAGCGCACAACCCTAGAGTCTGTCAAGACTGGCCCGTACAGGCAGCGGTACCTTTACCTTTTACCCCAAACTCACCGTCAAATCACATGTCTGTGGCCACAGCATGAACCACAAAAATCATACATCCACTGTTTTGTTCAGAATATTTTCTTGTTTTCCTCCTCTAAAAACTAGGTGCGTCTTATGGTCAGGTGCATCATATGGAGCGAAAAATACGGTAATAAGCATAAGAAGCTGAGGTAAAGCAAGACTTACTTAAATGAAAGTATGGAACCAGAAATTGGGAGCTGACCAAATAAAAATCCTTGATTCATGGGGCTCATTAATAAAATAGCTGAGTATCGGTAGTTTTGGTCATCACTGATTATGTTTTGAAGCATAAAATTGTATTTTTTTTAAAAAAACCAAAACTAAATTTGAGTTTAATTCTTGAAAGCAAACTCCAAGCCTTCAATCCTTTCTTGAAAAGCAACATTTTCAGACAGTATGCTGACAGCATTTGAGTTGAACCAATTACAAAATTTGCATAAACAGGTGCAGCCTTTGTGTTCATGTTTGGATTTCTCATGTTGGGCTATAGACATATCAGCCTAGTAATTTTCTAGGATCAGAGGGAGCCCCTTGAAAAGAAATATGGCCAATATCAACAATCCTGGTTGAAACATTATGATAAAAATGCAGTTGTTTCGAAACAAAATCTGAGAGGCTAACATTTGACATTTGAACAGAAATTCCACAACAGCATCAATGGGAATAATTCTTCCCTAGAAAAACTTGGGGGATAAAGAAGTGGGAAATGCTGAAAATACGATGACATAGACAACTTCCCTCTATGCTAGTTATCACCTTAGTATGTTATTTTGCCAGAACATTATTATGATAGTCTAAATGGAAAAAGTATCAACTGTTTCAACAATGGGGATTAAGTTTTTTTAGAATCTTAACTTTTCAGGAATCACACGCATTACTGTTTTGGATCCTCACAACAACTGCTTAAATGACAGCCGTTCTAAATACTTATAGATACAGTGGTAACAGACGCTTCAGGTTAAAGACTCTGCTAACCCAGAAATAGTACCTCAGGTTAAGAACCTTGCTTCAGGATGAGAACAGAAATCTGCACAGTGGCGGCACGGCAGCAGCAGGAGGCCCCCTTAGCTAAAGTGGTACCTCAGGTTAAGAACAGTTTCAGGTTAAGAACGGACCTCTGGAACGAATTAAGTTCTTAACCTGAGGTACCACTGTATCTGAAAATCTCTGTTCAGCTGTGAAGTTTACTTGATGGCCTGGGACAACTCACTGTCCATTAACCTATTCTGCATTGGAGTGTTGTTGATAAAAAGTGAGATAACACTATATCTTAATCTCTCTCCTGGGCCACCATTACCTAAAAAGAGAGCAGGGGGGAAAAATCTAAATGCCCTGAGTAGGAGACAATGAACTATCAAAGGTGCCCCGCCCAGTTTCCCACAGCCACACCAGGTCACAGCCTCCCCCAAAGCTAAGTGGTCTTTCCTACTTACTCTAAGAAAGCTGTACATGCAGATGGACATCCAGTTGGTCAGCATCTTCTCAACTACAGATTCTGTCCTCCTCAGCATAAGCTTGGGGTTTTTAGAGGCAGACGCGTCAATGAGATCCACCAAGAGGTCCTTCATGATGCTGGTGTAGTACTCCAGTTTCCCATGCAACGCAATGGTGAGCAAAGAGGCCAGGTTGCATCTGCAAGAATAGTTAATGGATGGTTTTTGAGACTGATAGTACAACTGGGACCCATCAATCAACGTGAACAGAAATTAAAACCATGGTAACGTTCCAGATTTTTAAAATTTTTTTGCGCAAAGCCTTTCAAAATAGTTGAAGCTTCAAACCATTTGTATTGCAGCTGTGCATAATCACATTGTATTATGCCCCTCCGATAGAAATGGATGCCAATCGTTCAAAGAAAAAAACACTGTTCTGGCACTCTGTAGAATAATAGAGAAGGTTAACACCAGAAAGCTGGAAAACGGCATAGTTGTATCTTTTAAAGAAATAAAGGAACAGCATGATGTTTAGGGGGATATGGTGGTTGTTTTTTGTTTGTGGGTTATATACAGAGCCCTTGAGATGCAAGGCTACTTAGGTCCGCTGTACAATAACCATAAAACACAGCCAGCCAGCTCTACCAACTACTTTACTTTCTTCATCCTTTAAAAGCTCCCCAGTTGCCATTTCTTTATACAGGGTGCTTCTGAATTAAGCACCATATATTGTGTCTCTTGCTGACAGAGGCAGCCACAGAATGCACTTCAGAACAGGTTAATCCTCCTTGCTCCACGATAAGACTACTTTGTGATATGCTAGGGACTCAGGAGGAGGCGTAAATGACTACTAAGAGGGCCTACATAGTTGTCATAGTGCAGAGAGGATGCAAGAAAAGCAAAGAGAAAATGATTTTAGCCACAGTGCTGTGGAAGCAAGCTTAACTCATAAGGATATCAAATTCCTCCTCCTTTGTCCCTTCTCAATTTCAGGACTGTTGAAGTCCAGTCCTCTTCAGGCATTCTGTCTTCACATTAAGCATGCAAGCCCAGCCCCACACTGCTCTTCCAGTTGCCCTCCGACCCTTCTGAAAAAGGGAGGCTCCCCAAACATTTTAGAACCCTGATTTTCCAGGAAGTTTCCTGCTTCAGATGCTTGTCCTCCCATCTGTGGAGGGTGATGAAAATTGCAATGGCGGCAGGTGTGTGCGGCTACCTGCTTGTCCCTGCAGCATCCAACCACCATGTGCTACTTAAAACAAAAATAGGATGTCTGAAGAGGACTTATGTGAAGATGAAATCCTACACCTGCTTTTTCCTGAGGTGTTGCTTGGCTTCCTTCTGTCAGGTAGATAGAATTTCTGTAATATGTTGAGGGTATGTCAAGGTTGATTTGAGGTACGTGTGTACCAAACTTTAAATCCCATCTGCAAGTGTGTGAATGAGCCCCAATGGTCTTTATATAAGCTATAAATATTTATTTCAGGTAATGCATTCAAAACCAGCAGTCCAAGGCTTATTTAGTATTGCTTTAATATATTTTGGAATACACAGAATGTGAACAGGTTATCTACCCTCTTTAAAACTTGGAGTTGCTCTGAGTTTGGTTGTTTTTTTAAAAAAACAACAACATCTGGAAGCATTCATTCCCCTATAAGCACAGATATCAGGTTTATAAAAAGAACGCAAGAGAAAACCAAGTAATGATTCTGTGTTTATCAAACAGGAAGTACTTTTAAATGCCCAAAATCAGGGCAGGGCTCATCCAGGTTTGCAGGGTGAAAGAGGTGTGTAGTCAAGTTAGGCTGAACTTGTGTGCCACCTAAAGTTATCTTAAAATCTTAAAAAAGAACCTTACCTGTCTCTAACAGCAAAATCTTTCTGCTGCTCAAGAGCATGGACGAAGACATTGAGAAAGTGCTTGTTGTTGAGTAAGGTTGAGAACAACGCAATTCCTTCTTCCATGTTAGGTCTACAATTTTCAGGAATCTAAGGCAAAAGCAGCAATTTGGATGAGAACAGTCTCTCCATCGCCCATCACATACATCTTTACTAGCCTACTTCATTTTAAGACTGTGTACAGCAGCTTAATAGTGGCTAGCAAGACCAAAAAAAACCTTCTTTACCACTGAAGGCACTCCAAATAGTTTATGACTACAAATCTGATAGGTATGAGCTACCTTGATACACAAAACAAAAACCATTTAATAAAAACCACAGTATACTTAACATATCAGCCACAAAGTAGGCACACAAAGGGAAATATGCATTCCCCTCCTTTGAGCCTGATTCATCAGATTCATGTGAAAACTCCCCCAAAGTTATGATTCTCCATCAAGTTAGACAGGCAGCTTTTTAAAGTGAGCCTAAAAGTGCTTCCTTGTGACCTACAACTAATGATGGATGGATGAATTTGTCAATTTCAGCTTGCCTGTCTCTCATTTTCCTAAACTAAAGTTCAGTTTGTTCGATTTCGGCATCTGTTTGTGATTGTTTTAAAAGAAGTCCACATGAACATTCATTCCCATTGTTATGCCATTGTTTCTAACAGGCACATTTTTGCATGTAATTTGGCACAGTATGCACATTTTTGCAAGCGATTTCCCCCAATGTAATTATTTTTTATTACATTTATACCCCACCATTCCTCCAAGAAGAACAAGGTGACATAAATAATTATCTCACATACCATTTAACCCTCACAACAACTCTGTGAGGTATGGCAGCCTGTGAGAGAGAGAGACTCAGCATAAGAATATAATAAGACCTGGCCAAAGACCCATCTAGTCCAGCATCCTGTTCTCACAGCAGCTAACCAGAAGCCTGCAGAGAAACCAGGGAGCAGGACACAAATGCAATGGCACTCTGCCCACCTGCTATTCCTAGTGACTGGCATTCAGAGGCCTCTGGCAGTGGAGGTAGAACATGACCACTGTGGCTAGTAGCTGCTGACAGCTGCTTATTGCAACCAGCATATACTTTACAGGTGTCTCCCCACTTGTGTGCCATCAGCATGTGTGCTCCTTCTGACGTGTACACCATGTACAACACGTACACCAGGGGGAGGAACGGGGGAATCCATGGTGACGTGCGGCAGATGGGAATGAAGCCCCCACATAAGTACTTACTTCTCAACTTAAAAGGTCCATTAAAGAAAAGAGAACTATGAATTCAGGAAATCAACATATACCAGGGACTCAAAGGTGAAAATTAGTGAGGAAATAGAGTGGCAAATGCTTAGTGTATCTGGGCAGTAAATGTTTGAGGTAATAAGGAGCTGAGGTAAGTCATTACTTCTTTAGATAAAGTGTGGAACCAGAAACTGGGTTTGGAATAAAAAACTCATTCACAGGGCTCAGAGGTCTGCAGGAAGTCTGCAAGCAGGTCTTGAGCGCCACAGCATTCTCCCCAATTGTGATTCTCAGCAACTGTTATACAAAGGCATAAAGCCTCTGACAGTGGAAGTAGAACACAGCCATCGTGGTTAGTGGTCACTGGTAGTTTTATCCTCCATCAGTTTGTCTAAACTTGTAAAGCCATCCAAGTTGGTAATATCACTGTATCTTGTGGGAGCGAATTCCATAATTTAAACTATGCACTGTGTGAAGAAGGGTGTTTCTTCAGTGTATCCTGTATCTTCTAATATGTGTGAATGCATATACATTTATTCTAGAGCTCCCCCCCCCATGAAATTATATTTTTTTCTACAGCTTTCTACATCCTAGGAGGACATTTCCTATTGTTTTTACTCCTCTGCAGCCAAACTTCATTGGTTCCTCAGCCTTTCCCTTTCCCTCAGTATGGAACATATTACTTATTTCTCATGCATTTCTTAACCACTATAATAAAACAACACACTGATCGTTACAGCTGTATCTGTAGCCAATACTCACCTTCCATTCTCCCAACAGTAATGGGTGAGTTTCTTGCACCTGAGAGCCCATCTGGGAATTAAGGTGCTGGGAAGGCAGAATGTAACGCTCTTCATAGAGGGAGGAACACTATTTTTTTTTAAAGAAACACAGAAAACAAATCCAAAACACATCTTGTTATTTGGCAAAAAAGGAAGCATGATCAAATCCCTCATGCCTTCTCCAAGTCCCTGTGCCAACAAAGCAGTATTGTTATGGAGTGGCCAGGAGAGATGTCACCATGACTTGAGGCTACTCACAAGTAAGAAATAATGTGGTTTTATGGAGGTTTTAAACTCTCCGCAAGAAGCTTCTGAATGAATGCACAGAAGAACTTTGGGGGAGGCATATTGTTTGAGAGAAACAAGGCATTCACAGTGTGAAGGTTATGAACTGCCTAATCTGGCATCCATGGCTTCACAGAAAAGGGGGAATTATTTGGGACTAAGCCACAATAAGTAGTTATTGGGTATTTGAATATTTGCCTCTTCCAAGACAAAAGGAGTGAACTGTTTCCTTCTCCTATATTTATATACTTGCCCAAGGCTTTGCGTAATCTGCAAGACAATTCAAATTCTGCTCACAGAATTCATTTGCAAATGAAGGAATTGCATATATTTCCATTTCTTCCTGTTTTTTTGTTTGCTTTCATTTATTCTGCTTCTGAAATGTGGCTTTTAAAAAAATTGGGGCAAGTACTGCGATGGAATAGTGTAATGGGGAATGAAGGAAGAGGGGGCCATGCATACTGTAACAAGAGATAAGATGTAAGCATCCATTGGCAAGGGGCAAATTGCTGGCAGCATATCATAGTCTTTCCCTAGGACTACCCAAAATCATTTTCAGCCCCAGTTTTCCTTTTAAGCACTCGCTGCTCATACATTTTAGTGCTTTCCCACAACTATGAGAGCTAGCAAATCTCATACCTACGGGATCGCCTCTCCTGCTATGCCCCACGGAGGACCTTAAGGTCCATAAATAATAACACTTTGGAGGTCCCAAGCCTCAAGGAAGTTAGATTGGTTTCAACTAGGGCCAGAGCCTTTTCAGCACTGGCCCTGACTTGGTGGAACGCTGTCACAAGAGACTAGGGCCCGGCGGGATTTGACATCTTTCCACAGGACCTGCAAGATGGAGCTGTTCCGCCTGGCCTTCGGCTTAGACTCACTCTGACCCCTTATATGGGATTTGGTATATAAATTTTCCCTTGGCTTTTTTGCTCGCCCACGTAGGACCAGCATGGATAGCTGGCTTGGTTGAATATCTGATGTTTCCTCCCTTTATGGTCTTGATTTATGGGCTACTACTAAAATGAGGCTGCATTTTAAGCTGTATTTTAAGCCGTATTTTAATTAACTGTTTGTTGTTGTTGTTTGTTTTTTTCTATTATGTTTTATTGTAATTCATATTTGGTGTTAGCCACCCTGAGCCCGGCCCTGGCCGGGGAGGGCGGGGTATAAATAAAAATGTATTTATTTATTTATGCTGGATCTGGAACAGCTCAGTTAAAATGTATACACCTGTGAAGAGTCTGTAAGGATGTCATAAGGACACTGAATGCTGAATTGTTTCTGCCAAGAAAGTGTCTTATAACAACTTCAATTATTGTTATATTCCTATCTTTGAGATATTTGGTTCTGAAAGTGAGCATGGTTGAACAGGCTGTCCAGATGTGATTTGACTTAGCTGAATTATGAATGTAAAATTGAACTCCGTAACACAATTCCTGAGGCCAATCTCAGTGTAACACCAACCATCTTCTCACTGGGGAACTGAAGATATATCTAACCCTGATTGCTGTAGTGCATAAATCAAAAGTCCACAACTGGGGAAAAGATATTTGCTTATTAAACGTTTAAGAAACAGCACTCGATGCTAAGTGATGACATGCTACAGCCCTAGTTAATACTAGTTTGGACTGGGGATCTCTCTTCAGTGCCACTGCCTGACTGCGCAGCCATTATTTTCTACTATAAACTTGCCTTCTAATTATCAACAAGGTCTGCTTCTGCTTACAAGACAAAGATCCATGGTGATGGGAGGCAGCTTCTGGGGGCTTGCTGTAGAACTAACATCACAATAACTGGACAATAGTATTAAACTGCACTCTAAACAATGAGTGTTAAAGGCAACATCAAGCGTAAAGGCAAACAGAAACACACACACCAGTGTACAGATGGGAAAAACCATGCATTATTAGAACCTTTAAAGTGCCACATTGTCTTACTTTGGGAAAGAACGTTCGTGTAACAAAGTACTTGTATTCCAGGAATGGGATTCCTTGACTGCGATTTAACTCCTTGGTAAGATCTGTCATATCCGTCTGGAGCTCTGCAAAACCTGATCCAAAGAAACCACAATCAGACCAAAGAGCTGCTTTTATGTAATGAAAACTTTTTCTTCTTCTTCTGTATGTTGCAGCACGTTGGCAGCAGTTACGCCTACTTTTGGGGTCAAATCTTGCATCCTAATGATCTCTAGAACATCATGTGGAGGATTCTGTAAAGACTCATGGACTAAAAGGAAATCTATTTTTCCTCTAACTTTGGCATGCAATATTTATATTTCTTAAGTATCTACAGTGCTCTCATAAAATACAGTGCTCTGATAAAATAGCAGGGCAGTGTACAGCAACATAAAACTATAACATCCCTTCCCCCAAATTAAAAGCAGTTTAGAACAATAATTTAAAAGACTGGCTACTCAAGAAAAATGTTGAATAACTGCATATGCCTGTTGGCATAAAAAGGTCTCCAAGAGACACCTGAAAGTTAAAAGTGAGGATGCCTACCAAATCTCTACTGAAAGTGTGTTCCACAGGACTGGCAACACTAACCACCTGACTTGTAGAGGCCAGTCAGGCTGCTGTAAAATGGGGACAACTAACAGAACTCCTCCAGAGAATGCTATTTTAGTTTCTTTCACTAATGGATCCTAGAGCATCATTAATGCCTCACAGGACTTTTGTGAAGAAGCCATTTCACACATATGGAAACCAGCAACATGAGACCATTTAGCAGCCACCTTCTTATGGCGTTGGTAAGACAATAAAAAGAGCCATAGGCAGAAGTAGATCCTGTGCTCCTTGCTCATCAGATTATTTTACAATGCTAGTGAACTGGAAGCTTGCTATTTCCCCAAGTCCACGCAACAAGTTTCATTCAAAACTCCTGACCCTTCACCCATTAGGCTGCGGTTTGCCTACTTGGTTGCGATTTTGTTTACAAGTTCCCCAAATGCAGCAAACCGTTTCTGGAAGTTTCAATCACAGCACGAGGTGGCAGCTTCCCTTTTGTTAACAATAATACCATTTTGCAATCTCCGAGGAAGCTGATCTCCGAGTCACAGGACTCAATGCTGTGGGCGCTGCTGTTTCTTCTGCATGAACTCTGAGGGGCATCTCAGGATTGCAAACTTCCCTCAGAGTATTTGAGAAGAAACATTTATTTGATGCCCTTGAACACTGACTTTTTAAAGTAAAGGTACTTACCTTTACGGATCTCTTCTCGGATCTGGGACTCCATCTCTTCCATCTGCAGAAGAGTCTTTTGCCAATAACGCTCCGCCCTGCGACTCTTGGTGCAAAACACAAACAGGGCTGGAGGAATGGAAGGAAAGAAAGGCCCAAAGAGAAGACAATGAGCAGTTGTGGCAGCATTCAACACATCCATTTCCTATTAAAATAGCACTGGTGTTGCTATTACGATTCACTGGGAAAAGAGTATGTAACGCTACCCCCCTAACCAGTGAGAATTGCTGCTCACCAAACATGAGTCAATTGGAATGGAAAATAATTGACAGAGCTGGGTCTGATGGCTAGTCCTTTGGATCACGGATGAAGGAACATGTCCAGAGGGTTAAGACGCTTCAGTTTATCTCAATACAGGAGCAGATGCTGCTTTGATATGCTACAAGCCCATTTGAGATATGAGATGAACACATTTGTGTTTGGATTGTGGTATAGTCTATCCATCCAACTTACATTAAAAACAATCAAACACAAACCCACCCACTGAATTATAAACTGTGTGGGTAAGCTAAACGTATTTCTCCTGTTTTCTTTCCTTTCTCGATTATTACATTAATCAAATACATTAGTAGGGTAGCTTACAAAAGAACATCAAAACCCCTTAAAAAATGGCTGGCCTTAACCTAGGCTTGGAAGCATAATACATGATGGAACACCTCTTCTCATATGAGCCCTATGCAGACTCTGAGGCCCCAACATAGTTCCTTCTCCATGTATTCCTCTGAAAGCAATCCCAACCATGGTAACAAGAGAACAGGTCTTTTCAATTGTGTCTCCTCCCCAACTTGTGGAATGTTGATATTAACATATTTTGACTTCCTTCTACCAGGAATTTGAGTGTTAACATTTGACTGTTATAATTTGTGTATTATCCCTTTCAGTGTGTTGTTGTACTGCTTTCTATTTTGAACAGTCTACTGCCTTTTATTTTCATATGTTGATTTTTCTTCCAGGAAAAGCACAAATAAATAAAATAAAATAACTCTATTGGATCTTTGGAATCTCTACTTGGAAAATGGTTATGTTGGGTGAAGCTGCCTGTGACAGGCATTTGTCCCTTACCTACAACAGAGAGCAGCAGCAAGATACTACAGATGACTATGGAAACAGTGATTGCCGTCTCACTTCCTCCAAGGTGCAACATAGCAATTGTTTGATTGAATTTCCCAACCTGGATCTAAGAAAGAACAGGATGGAACCATCATGAAGTTATTTAATGAGAAGCTAGGAGCAGTACAGAAATCAGGTTACATGGGAGGGATGTTCTGCACAGACAAATGAGTTTAGCAAATCATTTAGTGGCTGGCTCTGCAATACTGAATGAATCACAGTTCTGTAGTTTAATCGTAGGACCTACTTTGATTAGCATTGCCGGGTCTGGTTGATGGTTATCAGATTGTCTGTGTGTCACATGCACAAAGGCAAAACTTATCCACTGAAGTTACTGACTTGGGGCCCAGATACTACTGTTTATATCCCTGCTCATCACAAGAATTGCTACAAGACCCTGGATGACTTCTTCAGATCCTGTTGTCCACTATGTTTATTTATAATGTACGGGTACACTTTAAGAAGTCATACCCATGCCTGAAGATGAACATCAGAACTAGAATAAAGTATCAGTCCCAGAGAGACAAAATATGTTTTGATTTTTTTAAAAAAATGTAAGTGCACATGCAAAATGTACATCAAATGTAAGCTTGATGCAAAAATTAAAAAATAAAAACACTTCACTTTGTTTCCAACATCATACTGTCATTAAACTTTGTGTGTCACTCCCAAGAATACACCTTTGTCTTTTCAATGCAAGGAGCCTCTGTCTCAGCCATCTAAATGGCTGTGGGAAATAGTTATTCAGACCCAGTTGATTAAACTTTAATATAAGATTCCACAGTCAGGTTTCTCCCTTCCCTTAGCAGCATGCTTTTTTTCAACAAACAACCTTTTTCATGCACAATAATATTTACTCAATCCGAATTCTCCAGCTCAGTTCACATTTAGCAGTCTTTCAAACATTTGATTTGAAACAGAAAGAAAAACATATGCAGCAACCTCAACTATCTGCAAAGCACAGTTCCCCCTCATTAATTATATAAAGACTGACGAGCGCTTTGACCTTCCTGTGCTAGGTGAGCAATGTATGATTTTTAAACAATACAGTGGTGCACAATTCTATGTCTTTTTATTTCAGTTTAACAAATCCCTTGAACCAAGAGTATTATTTGCCGTTTACTGTTGTCAGTTGTTAAACTCTTTTAAAATGGGCTGGAAATCTCCAAGTAAAAGACAGGACCAAGAAAGGAAATGAAGAGTCACAGGCACGTGCTGAAGAATTTGCGGCAGTGTTGGGGTTAAGGCACAGTAGTGGGATGGGCAACTGGGACCAAAGTGTGGCTTTAGGCAACCTACTTTTTCATATCTGCACTAAACGGTCCAGCGGAAAGCTGGGGACAGGGAATTCATTTGTGATTTAATGGGGAAGCATACTCTCAGAACAACAAAGAAAATGAGGCATTTTCACTTCTGGAAACTTGAGTTTTGCTTCCCCACAGAAAGGAGTGTGACCTGGAGGGAGCTGGTCTGTGCCAACCAGTTGTGAATCAGGGGTCAGGTGAGAATTGAACTCTGTTTTCACTGGTAGACTCTGCACAGGCAACTGCATAATCCTGCTGGAAGTTACTAGAAACGACCAGGAATTCCACTAAGGGGCACATCTATAGGGCAAAGAAATGAGTGGAAGAGGGGTTATTTGGGCTTAAATCATTCCAACAGCAGGAAGTGTTGCTCGTCCCTGTGCCCTATGAAGGCAGAATACTCCCCATCACTATCCAAGAGGCCAGACCTAGAGTTTATTGATATAATTTAGCTGTGGGTAATCTAATTTAATAGAATCTGTCACTAGAGAGTTTCCTGGATGGGATTTATTTCCTTTAGAAATGGTATCAGGCATCGGATTATTTTGATATTTCCCATGTGCTTTAAAATGTTGTTTAGCAACATGATAAACCCTGCCATATCTAGCAATGGAAAAGCCTATCAGGTGACCCTAATTTTTTAAAACATTCTTTTACAAATAAGCACAGAATTCATGGTGCCTACTTCTTCAGACTTGGAACAGAAGAATAAATATGTACAGCAACCTAGCCTCTAATTAAAATAAAAGTTTCTATCTACTAAACTTCATAAGCAAAACATAAACATTTTCACATTTCCTGAAAATCCTGGTTTAGCAGAATATTCCACCATACATATATTCAGGTATCTAATAATGGTGGGAAACAGACAGAAAGAAGAAGCAACAGCTTGAAGTTTCCACATCCTTTGTCTAAGAAAACTGCAATGTAAAACCTCTTGATTTATTTTTCTTTATTGGTTATGTCTTGTTATGCTGCCCTCACATCACTGTTAGTGCAAAAACCCACACTTTTTGAGCAGCTCTAGGTAATAAAGGAGCGTCTCCACCCCCATCATTTAGACGAGATATTGAGGTCCAGCGCTGAGGGCCTTCTGGCGGTTCCCTCACTGTGAGAAGTGAGGTTACAGGGAACCAGGCAGAGGGCCTTCTCGGTAGTGTTTCCCGCCCTGTGGAATGCCCTCCCACCAGATGTCAAAGAAATAAACAACTATCTGACTTTCAGAAGACATCTGAAGGCAGCCCTGTTTAGGGAAGTTTTTAATGTTTGAAGTTTTATTCTGTTTTTAATGTTCTGTTGAAAGCTTCCCAGAGTGGCTGGGGAAGAAATAATATTTTTTTTATTATGATTATGATTTTGATTATTGCCACAATTAGTAGCACCATGAACATACCACATAACATAAGCCAAAAAATGAAGTCCCTTGCACAGTAAATTTTGATACTGAGGTAGACAATAAAGGAAGGTGAGAGAGCAATGAGAGAATTTTACATGCACTTAGGCTTAGTTTCTTAGTTGGACTGAGTTGCACAAAGCATGGTTTTAAAAATGTACGCATAGCCCTGGTATGGAGCCAGTGCACCAGACAAGAGTCTTCACACAATTGCTCTCCCTGCCCCCCCGGGGAAAATATAAATGGGGAGCACGAAGCATGCTTTTTAAAAAGCATGCTTAATGTAACAAGTAGTTTGACCCTAAAGGTTTCCAAGCTGACGAATTTATGGAAAGAGTAGCTTTTAAGCAGGGATTTGATTATGATTTCACCTAAGTGTTCTGGGAAGGGGGTTCCAAGCACGGGGAGCTGCAAGAGCAGCAGAAAGACTGAAGCTATTTAAAGACTTTTGGGTGAGCGAGGCTGGACAGGTTGGAGAACTGACGATAATAAAGAGGGATTTGGGGAGACAAAGGAAGAAAAAGAGAGGGCGAGGCAAGCCTATGAAGACCAGGAGGCAGTGTTAAGTTGTTCGAGCTGGTTGCAAAAGGAAGTCAGTGAAGGGATTTGGGGGTGGGGGTGGAGAAGGGAGTGCATGGTCCGCATGATAAGAGAAGCGAACAATTTTGGCAGTAGAATTCTGGAGCACCGCGATGAAACCCAGCCTTGTTCTCTTAGCATCTTTCCTGCTTAGCTGGGTTTAATGGCTGCTGGTATGGGATAAGAACGACATTTTCCAAATTTGCTGCCTCTGGGTCATATGTGGGATGCCAGCCAGGCATTGTGACCTGCCAAATACTTGGTAGACCACCCATGTTTATCAAGGAGAGCTGCAATACATACCTAGTGTGGCACATCTACCCTGGGGGGGTTGACAGGCTGATAAAGTGGCATGAATTTAACTGACGGCACACTTTTTTTAAGGATACAGCAATTTACATGGTATTAAAATAACTCTGAAGTAAGGGGGGGACCCTACCAGCTTGCTTTTAAATATATATATAGCTTACCCTATATTTATAAAAGTTCCAATTAAAGATGGAATTTTCTCATTTTATAGTTCCCTGTAACAATGGGTGAGGAAATTCAGAGGCCTGCTATTTCTGCCTGTGTTTGTTTTGCCTTTGCAATGGAATTTCATGTACAAAGACCCAAATAACAAAATAACACCCTCTTCTCAGATGCAGTGCTAGAAGCATGGTTTCTCCAGCTTAAAGAGAAGTTTCCATCCCACATTTGCGAAATGCTGTGCTTCTGGGGAAGATTTGGCCACAGGCTTCTCAAGTCCCAAAAGGCTCCCTCCCTCTCCCTCTCTCTAAGCGACATGTTCCTGCCAACTTAATATTAACACACTTACTGGAAAAAAGGGAACAACTGAGATTTGGGGGTAGGGAAAAAGAGAGAAAGCTGTAGGTTGTTAGGCCTTAGAGAGAACGTCTCCACCTGTCTCGATGTGTGAACAGCTTTAAAGCCACTCTGAAGAAGCTAAGGGACACGTAGAAGGTAAAAGTAATTGCAGAGAAATGAGTGTAATTAGTGACTCAGTCTGGAAAAAAACCCAGAAACGAAGACTTGTAAAACCACAAAAGCAGACATACAAGTTGGAAGAAAGCTTGCACTGAAGAGCAAAACCTCCCTGAACGTGAAATCAGCAGCTGGGACATGGCCCTTTTGAGGGCTGCGCATCCACTCCCACCAGACTGAGGAAGAGGGAGGAAAGGAACCCTGGGCTGGGGAAAACACAAGACAGCCAACCATGGGAATTGGCTAAACTTTCTCCATGCTGCCTCTGTCCCCACAACTATACTCCCATCTCTCACATCCACTTAGTCTACTGCGCTGAGAGCAGTAGCAGGAATGCTAGCTCACAATAAAGTACAGAGAATTGCCATACTCACTATACATGGGTGAAGGAAGACAAAGCACTTTTAAAGGTAAATATTCGATGATAGACAGGACCTGCAATTCAACACTGCAATACTGCCGCTTGGGAATTCACAAAACCATATACCCAACTTTATTTGTATTTAATTTGTTTATCCTCAGCAGAACCGGTCATTTCTTAATTGGACATGATCCCACCGGCCTGTCCTTAATGGGTTTCAGTTACTCTTAGCCTGCAGGGGAATTGCTGCCTTCTTTCTTTCTCTCCACCTCTTGCCAAGGTTCTGTCACACGTTAGCATTGCATTTTAGAGTGACAAAGAAACAAAACCCACGATGAAGAGAATGGACTTCTGTCTGAGTCACAGTTCAGAAACCAACAGTTCACAAACATGAACATCGCCCCAGATAATGAGGTCCCAAAGGGGTAGGGATCTCCTCTGATGATGCATTCCTGAATGCACTCCTTCACCTTCTCCCACGTAAGGTAAGTGATGTAATTCCATTTTAGGAGGGGTGAAAAGATGGGGGCGGAGGTAAAATGCTACACTAAAGTAAAAGTGAGAATTCTAAAGATTTGATTGGATTGCCTGCACATATAGTGGAAGCCAAAATCTAGGGTGTCAACAGTGTATGTATGTGGGCGAGGAGGCAGGTTAAATACAAGCTGGCAAATGCTTTCAGGCTTCTGCTACTTACCGTAACAGGGAGTTGTCTTTCTGAGGTGCGCAAAGATTCATTGACTGAGCAGTGAATTACTTTATCTGAAACTATTTGGATCTCGCAGGAAATTAAGCCAATCTTAACTTCATACTCGTTGCTTTCCAGGCCAAGGTTGTCAGGCTCTTTCTAATTATGAAAAAACAAACCAAGTGAAAAATGACTGTGCCAGTGAATCAATGCTGGTCTTCTACACTGTCTACTTCTCAAAAGGTCGACTAAACTCTTGTCTCAAACATTTCTGAAATCTTTTGATTTAGTCCAAAGCTCTCCTTTTCAGCTGACATTTTCCATTTTACCAAGGCACCACAGGAAACACACAGCCCTCTTCCCATATTTCTATTTTAGATGTGATGGAGATACGGGGGATGGGGGGGAACGGACAGGAACTGTTTTCCAGTTCCTTCCCAACTCCCAGAATGGAAAACATCAGAGCCAAAAAGCCTTAAAGGCCTGGGGAAACTGTCTTTGATCTTCCCCTGATTCCGCACATCAAATGGTATCTGATTAAAGATAATCATAAGCCTGTATAGAAACTGGTGACAGAAAGAAGACTAGATGGTGCTTAGATCCTGATAATGGCTGCATTTGACTGGACAATGCTTTTGAAGTCCATGGTACTCAGTGAGAACATTTTGCAGTACATAAAGGCCTGTGACTAGCATTGTTCCAAATCATTCAATTCTGCTTTGTCTTGATTTCCTTGTTTATTTAACAGGAGGTGTCAAAATGATGTAGGATTTCTCTGAATAAGTATAAATTTTCAGCCTCCATTTCTGTGTCTACATTTCCCCTTGCATTTATTGAATCATGAGGTGCTCCTTCTTGCCCCAATCAATTGTTACAGTGTTTGAGGTGCTGGGAGGTCCTATTCCAGGCTAAGACTGCCTCTCCATGATCCCTCTCTTTAAAGGATTTCACAAATAAGCACAGCCCTGCACCCTTTTCACTTTCTTCACTTATCTGCCTGCATAGGACACAGAACCACCCAGGCAGCCCACCTTTGTTTTGAGGGTAGTTTCAGATGAGACATGAAGGTGCAAGGAACAGGAAGTCAAAGTGTCTCTTCTCCACCTCCCCTGCTCGGAAGATGTAAAACTTGTCCGCCCTTCAACAACTTGTACATCTTCCAAGAGAGGGAGAGGTGAAAGTTCTGGATAAGCTGAAGATGCAGAGGAACAGGAAGGAAGACACGTTTGCATGTCATCTATTTCAGCATCGTATCCAAAACCACTCTCCTTAGGGGGATTAAAATTGCATTGCTCTTTCTTAGGGTAAGCTCATTATGACGCTGTTTGAGAAACAACATTCCCCCTTACAATATTTCTCACCATCAATGGGGTATCACCATCAACTCAGTCTAGCAATATTCCCTCACCAGCTGAACAAAAAGGTAATATTAACCAATAGGAAATGCCACCACTGAAGCATGCTTCACGTGCACCACATTCTTACATGTATAACTAGCGTCAAAGGCTCTCCTGGATGGTGTTTGATCCATTTCTCCTTCTTGGCTGTGAAGAACTGGGGGTCCATATAGTATTCCAAGTGGAACTTGCTAATGTGTATGGCCTCCTCCGGGTGTTCAAAAGGGAAAAGGCTGTCGTCGGTATACAGGCGTCCATTGATGTAGAAGTCCACAGGTGCTGGCTTGCTCCCGGTGAGGTTGGAAGCAGCTGGAGAAGGGCAGGTAATCACAGTGTCCGTGTGAACCTTACAGTTCTGAAAGCAGGAGAAAGCATGCACATCAAATATAGATCAACTCAAGTGGTGTCGATGGGCAAGCAAAGGTTTCAAAAAGTCTGCAGGCATCTGAGGGTTTTTTTTGCACGGGGCTAGATATTTTCATCAAAGTGGACAGAGAAAGACAGCACTGAAAGGGAGCCCTGCTTGCTAAAGGGATGAAATCAGCAATTACGAAATTATTGAATCATCTCTGACCGTCATGTATCATAACAAAATAAAAATGGAAAAATCCTTATATTTTGGCAAAATAAAATAATCAAAGTCCACAATCACAAAAATTACCCAAACAGACATTTCCAAATATGAGAAATCAAAATTCAGTTTAAAAATATTTCATTTTTAATCAAATAGTGGGATTGGTCTAATGAGAGGAGCTTTATAACTTGACCCACAAAATCTGGACTGAGGGACACCATAAGCAGAGTGTAGGTGCACCCCAAGGTTGTTCTCCCAAACCAAGAGTTACCGGTAATTGAAAGCCAGTGTGATGTACTAGCTAGGCTCATGGACTTAAGACCAGTACTCACTGCTCAGCCATGAAATTCACTGAATAGTCTTCTGTTAGGCATCCTCTCTCAGCATAACTTATCTCACTGGCCTGTTGTGAGGCTAAGGGTGGAGGGAAGAGAAGAACATGTGCGCCACCCTGAATAGGAAGTGCAATATAGCTATTTAAGTAATTTAACCCGTGGGAAAATATCTACACCGGGTTAAGGAATCTATAGCTCCCTGGGATTGCTGGGCTCTAACTCCCAGTGGCTCCAGCCAATGTGGTCAATGGTCAGGGATGATGAGAGTTATAGTCTAATGATACCAGGAGGACAACAACCTACCCACGACCAATACGATCCTACATATGGCAGTAAATCAAACTCTAACCCATCCCAGAGGAAACAGGAATGGAATGGTAGCAATTGCCTGATGATCCAGGGAAAGAAAAATATTGTAGGAAGTTAGGTGGTGGAGGAGGACAGCCATTTTCAGTGGGTCACAAACTCAGGTGAACTAATATCATTTCCGGCTTCTATGCAAAACTTATGCCTTCTATTTTGCCCACCATCATATTTGACTGAATGCTTCCATCATTTTCGCTTTTTTCTTTATCATGCTACTCTCACAAAGACTTACCGTTTGTTCTTTTCCAACATTGAGAACAACGATAGACACATTCTGAACCATCAAGAATCCATTTCCTTCCACGGTGATGATTCTGCCTCCACTTTTAAACAAAATGAAAACAAAAACAGTGAAGTAAGGGATCAGATGAAGAATGGGGCATCTTTCATTCATACAAGATAAGAAAATGAACGAAAAGGAAATAGACACGGTCCTGTATTGAATGAAGTCTGCAGTCCTGTTCAGCCCAGCATCAATCAACACTGCGACTGGCAGTGACTTTCAAAAGTCTCAAGCAGAGCCATTTTTAGGTTATTCGCTTTACCAAACTGTAGCAGAATAAAGGCTACTTCACACATTACCCAGAAGTAAATGCACACAAATTTAAGCACATGTGGTGGAAAGCATTGGTCAAGCAAGGTGTGCAAGGACAATGATCCGACATGTGGTGGAAAGTATACTTTGCTGTATGTGCATCTTACAGTTTTACAAGTACGCACAAAATGCATTTTAACATGCATGGATAAAAGAAAATGTAATAGCATCTGCTTGGACTAAAAAGTGGACAACCTGCAGCCTAGGGGCTGCATGCAGTCACTGAAATAATTTTACGTTGCTCCCAGCATTACCTAATAACTTCAAAAGCACAATTCACTAATAAAATAACAAATAACTATTTCACCACTGAGGCTAAATAGAGACATGCTCTGAATATATTTTATTACCTCGGCTGCAAAGTACGAATAAATAGTTGCGCTGACATGAATCCTGGATGCTTCAAACAGTTGTTATTAAAAAGTGGAAGGTTTGGATAGTCTTACCCCGTCAGACAAGCTGCCTGAGGAATGCTAAATGTGGCACCATCAATGTGAAATCAATTAAAGAAAATAATGAGATAGCTTTAGCACATGCCACCAATACAGAGAGGAGGAGAGAGGAGAGGCTTGTCTCCATTGGTTACCAAAAACTACATCCAGACTTTACCCCGCATGTGGCCTTTCATTACTTCAACCATTTCGTGTTCTACTTGCTTTAATTATACCGCAACATCAGGTGGCTCATCGGGGAATTCAGGAAGATAGTGATTTATCCCCTTTGCCTCCAAAAGACACTCAAATCCAAAGTGATAACACACAGGGCTCTTACAAGCACAGCCTTCGCAAGTCATTTAAGGCCTCTAAAGCCTCAGCGTGCTGTGGTTATGCATATTCATAGGCTCTCTGTAGTTCACGCTACATCTGCGATGTTGCTTGGTGTTTCCTTGAAGAAATTTAATTCCGAATGGTATTTGATCATTGCAGGGAAAAACTATGTTAGGTCCAATTACGCTTTTGATGAGGAAACCTACAACACCACGTTCAGCAGAAGCGGCAGTGTGGTGGTAAAACGGAACTAGCGGCGAAGTGCTCAAAAGGAATCCTGCAGTATAAATTTCCAAGCACTTTGTTGCCCTCTTTGGTTGGCCGACAGTAACAGTGCCATTTGCACACCACGGTTTAAGGTAAATGTAAAGGAACCCCTGACCATTAGGTCCAGCCGTGACCGACTCTGGGGTTGCGGCGCTCATCTTGCTTTACTGGCCAAGGGAGCCAGCATACAGCTTCCAGATGATGTGGCCAGCATGACTAAGCCACTTCTGCCGAATCAGAGCAGCGCACGGAAACGCCATTTACCTTCCCGCCGGAGCGGTACCTATTTATCTACTTGCACTTTGATGTGCTTTCGAACTGCTAGGTTGGCAGGAGCAGGGACCGAATGGGAGCTCACCCCGTCACGGGGATTCGAACCGCTGACCTGCTGATCGGCAAGTCCTAGGCTCTGTGGTTTAACCCACAGCGCCACCCATATCCCCTACACCACGGTTTAGAACAGCATTTATTTGCAGCTTAGTGATCTTGAATGCTTCTGCCCGACTCTTATGTTTTGCAGCTGCCACCCTGCATTCTGACCCAGTTCTGTCCTGCCTCACACTCACAAGACTGACAGAACTTCCCGCCCAGCACTGAAAACTGGGTGTGCTGCTGCTGCTGCTCATTTGCAATTCCCCACGTTGCAATTCGTGTTTTGGGTTTTGTGATGACATGCAATCCTACTTTAAGAACGTTGCATAAGATCAGGGCAGTTGGCCCTGGTTGGCCTTAAAACACTTCCTGAGTAACTTGGGCTTCAGGTGCACTTGCAGACTTCCTCAAATTTCTTTGTTCACATTATGCTGTTACACTTCAAGACTGTACTAAGCAGGGAGTGATTTCACGGAGAAATTCAAAAAGGAACTGGAGCCCCAAGGGCTCGAGGGGGGGAATGGAATCAAAAGCATTTTTTTTTCCAAAAAGAAAAAAGAAGCCCTGAAATGTGTCTGCCTTGCAGGTTCTTTTGAATAATAAAAAAATTTGCAAACTGTATCAATCAGTCGGAGCCAGTAGGAATAGTACAATAATCATGCGGACTTTGGCCTGAATTTCTACATCCTTTGAAGCACATAAACTTAGGATTCTTTCCCCATTATTAGTTTGGAGTTTAGTGATGCTAGCTGAAACTGGGTTTATGGTGAACAACTGTTCTGCCCCACTCATCTGCTCTGCCTGTTTTTCACAGCAATTTGTCTATTTTACTACCCCAGCCTCAGCACAATATGCAGCCTCCATGAATGCCCAAACCCCAACCTAGATGATCATCTGCCACCTTTCTAATCCTATTAGCCCGTTAACAGTTCTAGAAAATTGCACAGAGTAATGTCTTACCTGATCTGACTCCTTTTGGGGTTGATATCTCTTATACTTGGGTTTTTCTCATACTTGAAGGTGGTGTTATCACCAATGCAGGACTTCCTTTCAAACTGGACACAGACTTTCACAGTGGTAGTAAATTCCACACCTGGCATGGTGCAAGTGATGCTAGTGTCAGTGCGACTATAAAAAAAGAAGACACAATGAGCTGCTGAGTGCAATGCTTGGGTATGCCCGGTTGTTGTTCTCTACAGTGAGAATCCACACTACATGCCATTCAGCCGAAGCTTTATAACACAATGGATGTTTATGAAATTACGAATGGTGTGTAGTGAGCATGCGTGTTTGTCTCTTTTTTGTCTCTGTCCATCTGCCTCTTCCCTCAAGCACAACTTGGGGCCACCTAATGACTGATTGGCAACCAGCTGAGGACAGAAAAAAGGAAGCGTTTCTTCATAAAATGCACAATCAACATGGAATTTCTCAGTATGTGGTGACGAACACTAGTCTTTATGGCTTTAAAGGATAGGTGGACAAATTCACAAAGGGTCTATCAATAGCTATTAGCAATGATAACTAAATGGAGCTCTATTTCTCTCGAAACCACTGATTTGGGTGACAAGCTAAAGGGAAAGGTCATTGCCTTCATGCTATCTTCTTAGTAAACTTCTGAAAGGCATCCTGCTGGCTGGCGGGGGAAAAATAAGGCTGCAACAGATGGACTTTGGTGTGATTTCAAGCAGTCCTCTTCCAATGTAAGGTCCTGCCAGTTGTTTTGCTAGGGGAGGCAGGCTTTTTTGTGTGTGGGGGTGTGTGACTTCAGTTTGCTAGGTATTTTTATTGATTTGGAGGGCCAGCCGCCTCTCCTTGCTCCCCCCCAGCTACGCCCATGGTCCTGCCTCATTCTTCCCATCCTTTACTGCTCACACCATCCTCATCAAACTGCTGTGCTGGTGTGCTTACCTGTGGCGGTGTAGTGGGGAAAGCCCCATTGCATGAGAAAAAGCTATTTTGCAATCCATGCATCAAAGACTATATTAACAGAGCAAGATGTGCTCCAGACTGGAGAACTGGGTTTTTTAATAGACTTGTTTTCTCACTTCTGATCAGGGCAGCTTCTGACCCTATTTTAATATTTGCAGCTTATGAGAAAATTCTGCAAATATAAAATTATCTGCTAGTTACATATAATTTGAAAGAATTGCTAAGTACCCTTCACAGATGCAAAACAGTGGGGGAAACCATGCAAGACTAGTAGTGAGATTTTATGGCTACTCAGCAATTTTATATGTGTTGCATTACAGAGAGCTGTGCTGAATTTGTTCATACTGAAGAATTATCTGAAGAAGTGTGCATGCACACGAAAGCTCATACCAAGAACTAACTTACTTGGTCTTTAAGGTGCTACTGGAAGGAATTTTTTTTGTTTTGAAGAATTTGTGTTTCCTTGGAAAAGGCATTGGACAAACACTTGGCATATGGCATATGGTTCTTGTTTCTTGTCAGGTAAATTATAATTTCCTGCCTCCATTGCTGAATTATGGTTCGTTCAGAGGCAGCACTTACCTGAGGTCTTCACATTCTTTTGTGTTATTAACCAAAACTCGGAGCTCAGATCCCACACTCAGGTTATTCCCTGTGATGGTTACTCTGGTTCCTCCTGCTTTAGGGCCAGTAGATGGAGACATAAACTTCACTACCGGAAGCTAAGTAAGAGAGGAATGTCAAGGTGAGGTATTCATTAGTTTCTTAGTCTGTAATTAATGCTAATGATACAGACATACCGCAGGCAGGGAAGATTCTACATGTCAAAGGTTCTGCAACAATTCTCCAGGAAGAAACCAAGGGGGGTTGATTTTGCGAACAAAGAAAGCAATTCTAACCACATTTGTTTGGAAGTGGGCTCCACAGACTTTGTAGGGCTTCCAAGCTTCCAATGGGACAACCTGTAAAATTAATCTCACAAGATGAAGATATGTAAAAGGATCTGGAGTAGGTTGTCCTCAGTATGCTGCTGATAATCAACTCTATTTCTCTTTTACATCTGAAACTGGTAAAGCTGAGAAGGTGTTAAACTGCTATCTGGAGGCAGTAATTAACTAGATTAGTGCCCCAAAATTCAAACTCAGAAATGAAAAGGTAGAGCTGCTGTTGGCCAGATTAAGCTGGCAACCCACTTGAGGAATACCCGACTTGAACTTTTAACTGGTATCTATTTTGATGTCATTTTGATACAACATACAAATTTCTAATTCTTTTCCTGACTGTAAAAATAAATAAATCGAAGCCATTGCTGCCTTATCTGCCTTGTTTTATCTATTCTGCTGCTTTCATTGTTTTGTAATATTCCATATCTGAGTCTTTGAAATTGTTTTTAAACTTTGAAAACAGAAGCTGAAGAGCAACACAGAAAACAAACAACAATCATTTCTCACTTCCCACCAGTGACTGGTTTCCAAACAGTGTCCCTTGAACTCTGAACCCGGCCTAAAACCGTGCTCAAATTTTAAAGTCCTCTCGAGTTTCTGATGCAGTAATACACTTGCATTTTCAGTCATATTTGTATCAGACTGGCAGGCTCTGACTGCCTTGATTTGTAAGTAAGGATAATAATATCTGTGACAGTAAAACGGAGATGAAATTTATTGTACCTTTGAAGGAGCATTTTTAAAGAAATGCCATAGGTGTTCTTTTTCTGGCCTTCTGAAATATATTCAAATGCCTTTTAGTTGAGTTTAATCTTGCACAGCAAAATTTAATACCGAAGTGTATACTATACAGTAACATTGCAACTTTGAAGGGGCCTTTTTACCGAAAAATACTGGGATAAGCAGAATGTTTTTAGATACTTTTTAAAAGCACTTTGACTTTAAAAAACCCTATAATCCTGTGAAAAAGTTTTACTTTGTATGAGATTTAAGAACTAAACCATGGTGAACAGGATCTCCTCCCTAGGCCTCATTTTTAACACTGAAAACCAGTCACTGGTGGAAAGCTGAAGATTTGGATAAATATTTCAATGCTAGGGAAGGAGTTAAACTTTCTCTCTGCTTTAAATTGCTTTTCCAAAGCTACTATTTACCTAAGAGCCAAAACATATTAATGTAATAGATTGGATTGCCCGTTATTTGGGTCATTAATTGTTATTTTTGTTAATGCCAATTTGTTAATGTCTATCTCTTCAGAAAGTTATCTGAGCCTTCTTCCCTTGGGAGTTCCTAAATTGGTACCCGCCCCTTTCTCTGCATTGAGCCAGACCATGACAAATAGAGACCTCCAATATATAAACTGCCAAGTGGTCAAGTTATGAGTGGTACTGAAAGGCTTGAACCTTGCATGAGAGAGGCACTTTGAGGTCCAACGAGACAAGTTAAGATGGAAGATAATCTGGGTGAAGCACCCTCCACCAGAATTCAAGAGATGACCCACAAATTGCTTCTCTGGTAGCACTGGACCCTGGTGAGACTCTCCCACAGGAGAAGGACCTTGTCCCCACTCTGCTGGTGCAGATGTGAGGAAAGGAGAATCCCTATTCACATGGGATGTGAATGTGCCAAAGTAACCAAATTCTAGGTTTGGGTGTTTGAATTAGCCTCCATTATAACTGGCAAGATTTTAGTCCTGGACGTTGTGTTGACGTTGCTCTTGGATGAAAGCGAATAGAACCTCCTTGGTGTTCTATAGCGAATTAGCATCACTAATGTTGTCAGCTGTTTGGATGGAGGCGGACAGATGATAGAAGGCAGCAGAAGGGCACACAATGGAAGGGTGCTGGGCCAAAGTGTGCGAAGGAGCTCTCTCAGAACACCTGACTAATCAAAGAAGAGTAACAAGAGTTGTAGCTAAACATGGCAAGTTTGACACTGTATAGTTGCTGTTTGTCGGCTTTATTAACAGTAATACCTCCTAGCAGTCCCCAATGACACACACCAAGCTATGGAGCAGATATCTCTTGGCAAGATAATTATAGTATTGATGTGAGAATTGTATACTCTGTAAATTTCCGTTTGTGTCAAAGCTGGAAGTGTTGATAAGATCGCTCTACCTGCGAGTTTCCGTCAGTGATGGCATGTTTTTGTTGTTTGTTTTCTTAATCTTTTGAATTAATTAATAAAACATTTTTTAAAAAAACTGTTGACTTCTATTGTTGCCGGGCAAATTTTGATGTGTTTTTCCTCGTGCAGTTAATGGATGTACCTTCAATTGCTTTCTCCTGTAGGAATGTTGCCTGACCTGAACAAAGGCCTGGGAATGTTAAATCCATCATTAATGGAAGACTTCCAACCAAAGCCACTGGCTCCTATTTTTGCTTCTGTGCAGGTGTTTCCTGAAGATGCAATTTCCTCCGGCACCATCAATAGCTTTATAACATCCTCATCCTTTTTAACTTCTCCATCACCGCTATAATAGTTCTAACACCAGATACAGTTTTTTTGTGAGCTCTAATTTGCTACATTGCATCATATAATATGACTTATTATTGCTATTTTAAAAAAAGGAGACTTGAGAGGAAGAGAACAAAGGAAGCTGCCTCATGCCATTGGTCCTAGTTCAGTATTGTCTACACTGACTGGAAGGGGCTCTTCAGAGTTTGAGACATGGGTATTTTCCCAGTGACAAATTCAAAGTTAAAACCCCCAGTAAGAACATGAAACAACTTACCACATAAGAGTATCGGTCCCTGGATTTTCCTTCTCTGCTCAAATTAACTGTCACCACATCAGAAAATTCATCTGGAGCTTCTCCAGTCCAGCACACAATTCTGTGTAAAAAAATAAATAAATAAGCAATTGTGACTGAGAGGAAAAATATGGATGAACTTGAAATAGTACCTCATAAAATAAAAGGTGGGCTGGATTGAACTCTATTCCCTGCTCTTTAAAATTCTTTATTTTTATATTAAAATCATTATTTCGGATTCCAACTAAGATAATTTATACAGGAGACAGAGTAGCTTCAAACTTAATGCCTCAAATGGAGTTGGGCTACCATTTCCAGTGCAGATTATATTCCCATACAGAAAGTCTGACAAAAGGGTACTCCAGGTCAAAAGCACTGGAATCAGATTACAGTGGACCCTTGGGTTACGTTACCTCCGGGTAACGTAACTTTCGGGTTGCGAACGCGGCAAACCTGGAAGTGGGTTTGCCGCTCGTGCATGCACATAAGCGCTCTACGGCACTGCACGCATGTGCAGAACAGGTGCCTCCAGTTACAAAGATTTTGGGATATGGCCAGTCCTCCAGAACGGATCGCGTTCATAACCGGAGATACCACTGTATTTTGCTTGTGTGGTCACATGCTAATGGATAATCCATTCTGCATGAAAGGGGGGAAGTGTCTGTTGGTCTCCCCACCAGTTTGCATTAAGAATTCAGAGCACTTTGGATGTTTTGGTAGGAAATGCTCACTTTTCTCTTGATGAAACTGGGATGCCCCCCCAAAATGGAATCCAAATGCCCAGCTTGCACATCATGGCTTACCATGATCAAGCAGAAACAGCATGCTCTCTTCTATGGCAAGGTGCCTTGTCATACTTTCCTCACACAGAAGCCATTTCAACGTCCAAATAGTCACAAGTTGGTGAATTCATGATGGCATATGCATGGTAATAGGTAAGGCTCCAGAAGGGGGCATATATAACCAAGTGTAAACTATTTCACTAACCCTTTTCTGTTCATGATGGACTGAGCTGGAAAGAAGTACCGTATTTTTCGCAGCATAGGGCGCACCGGACCATAGGGCGCACCCAATTTTTTGGGGGGGAAATAAAGGGGGGGAAATTATTTTTCCCCCCCCAGGCGCGGGGCTGGGGCGGGGGAAGCTTGAGCTTCCCCCAACCCCAGCCCCCAAACAGGCAAGTCTCCGCAAGCCGAGGGAGCGCTCCCGCTGCTTGCGGAGAGGTCCGCGAAGCCTAGACGCGCTGAGCTCAGCGTGCGCAGGCTTCAGCATGCAGGCAAGTCTCCGCAAGCAGCGGGAGCGCTCCCGCTGCTTTTGGAGAGGTCCGCGAAGCCTGGGCGCGCTGAGCTCAGCGCCCACAGGCTTCAGCATGCAGGCAAGTCTCCGCAAGCAGCGGTGAGCACCGACCCCTCTCACTCTCCAGGCTTCAGCGAAAGCCTGCATTTGCACCATAGGACGCACACACATTTCCCCTTCATTTTTGGAGGGGAAAAAGTGCGTCCTATGGTGCAAAAAATACGGTAACACCATTCCTACTGAGGCAAGAGTCAGTTCAGAATTTTGGGGTGCCCTTCTCAGAATTAAGCTTATTCTTATTTAAAGTGACTCGACTTTTGAAATTTTGTTGCCATTTTTTTCCTGATCGAGCAAGTACGTATTTCACATTACTTGAAAATGTGAAGTTCATGAAACTCCAATTATGCTTTATTTCTTATGAAGAGTCACTAAAAATAAAATAAAAGGTATTTTCGTTATAGAGAAATATGAAGTTTGTTCATGACCCAACAGGAAATAACTAGGTGTTTATATTAGTAGTAAATAATCCTGGGATTTAGATTTGGTAGCACCCTCTACTTCAAAGTATGTCTGTACCAGCAACCTTTGGGCTTTAATTAATTAATCTTTGGTGTTTTAATTTGCTCCTTGTTGTCCCAGTGCTGCTGTTTATGCATTTCCTGTCCAGGCATGCATGTTCCCATTGGGTCAACAGACTGCTCTTCAGATAATTGCATTCATAAACAACAACAACTAAGAGCTGAATATGTCCACTGCAAAAGCTATGGCGTATCATACTATAGGGCGCAAGAAAGAGGGGGGGGGGGGGAGTGGCGGGTGGGAGGAAGCAGGAGGTCATTTCCATAGGGTAATACAACAGCCATCATCATTAAACACTGGAAATACCCCCTCCATCACCACCCAACAAAGGAACAGCATCTCTTTTTGTGGGGATTACTATTACTTTAAAAACTTTGGAATGCTTATTCAAGATAGTGCAAAGGACACTATGAGAAGGTTAATAAATGAGGCACTACTCAGATGTAGCGCACTGGGTGGGGTGGAGCCATTACTCTAGCTTCCCAGTGGATTATTGTTGCTTCCTGGGAGGGAGAAGGGGAGACAGCAGGGAGGTCACCACAGTGTAAACGGAACAGCAGAGCCACTCCGTTACGCCTGCTGGTGCATTTGCACTATGCCAACTTCTCCACTGACCTGCCCCTCTCCTCGTGGTAAGCAACCCACATGTCAGGAAGCTAGTGTAATGGCCCTGCTCCACTTGGCGAGTCACTTCTGGCACTACCTTTAATTCAAAGAAACCCAGGATTGGGAAGTTAATCGGGGTCAGGACTTGGGATAAAGTGTTCATTATATCCACTATTCCCACAAAAAAACACACAATTAGTGCAGGAACACCAATGCCTTGTTTGCATATTTCTCCTCCTCCTCAGATGGAAATGGTAACTTCATAATTGCTATACCCAGCTATTTCCCTCAACTTTTCCTAATGGGTAATTTCAATTTCTTCCAAAATTAGATCTTGCTATGTTGCTTGTTATCAACAGCATGCCTTCAAGCACAGCCCTTATAGATTGCTTGATCTGCTGATCTTTGGTGGCCTCAGCTCATTGGCCTCCTACAACCGTTTTCCACAAGAAATTATCATGAGAATTTCTCCTAGGTTTTTGTGGATGATTTCATTCCAAAATAACTGCACACAATCACCTCAGCTGGTCTCTGAAGCCTGTCTAGCAGAGATAACAAAGACAACTTTGCAAAAATGTATGTGAACGTGAAGCTAGTGAAAGGTCTGACAGCACAGAAGAAGTTTCCCAGTTGTTTTAGATGGAGCTGCAGAATGGGTAGCAGCTGTGCGAGTTTTGATTACATTTGTCCTCCTGACCTGCTGAGGGCACAGGCAGGAGACAGGCAGGAGCTTAGAATATTGTGGAGATCAATTCCCTGGCACAGCCAGCTAACTAGAAGGCTAGTTAGTACCTGTCTTTTCCGCACTTCTTCACAGAAAGCGTTTGTCTCATGGTAACTTCCCCTCTGAGGATGCATGTGCATCACTCAAAACAAAACAAAACAGGACCTACGGTAATCTTCCAGATGGAAGTCCTCAGCAGAGAATACAATTCACAGGAACGACCTGAGAATTCTAGAATGTGACTTCTCTCAGCTGAAGTTATTACTGTGGAATAAATTCCTTGTGGGGATAAAAATCATTAATCAGTTTCAATATGTATCATACAGAAATCTGCCCTTTTCATAAATGAGCTGATTCAGAGTCAGCTTGGTTCACTGGGTCACAAAGCAAACAGTAGCAGCTACTATTAACAACTAGGCGGCCAGTGGATAATTGGATGCCTTACTCTCCATTTACGCATGCATGTGAATCCCTGCAAACATTTGCACGCTCATACCAAGCCCTCACATTCCTGATCTCTGAAGAAAGACCGCTGGAAGAGATCAATCAGCTGAAGAGGAGGAAATAAAAGACAGCAATCCCTTTCCTTTCACTCGCTTTTAAATCATTCAGCATGAGTTACTCACTCCTCAGAGACGATATATCTGTCCGGGAGCGGCGAACACTTCACATTCCCTATTCTGACAGCGTTAATGACATCACTGAACCTACGGCCCAGATTTCTTCCTCGTATTGTGACTAGAGTTCCTCCTTCCAGGGGTCCATTCAGGGGCTCGATCTGCAAGTTCAAAGGGAACCTGATGAGAGTAGTTTAAAAGCAAAGGCATGGAAGGCAGCAAGGTGGGGAGCATTCATTTTTATTCCCGTCTGGGTACAAACATCAATTTTATGCTCCCTATTCTTCTACAGGGGGAAAAAAGGCTGTGGGTCCAATAAATGAGCCATATGCTTAAGATTCATGTCCTACTTTGGCTTTTGTGACTAATACAGTTTTTACAGTGCCTTTTACCTCATACAGAAATAATTTCATACACCACTGAAAATACAACTATCAGTATTCTTAAAAGTTTTGAATAACAGTTAAGGGAAGGGGGAAAGTAGTAAGAACTGACAAGTGGAGAAAACATAATAGTGATACCAACTCTTTGCGCTGGGAACAGTCAGCACAATCTTTTGTATAATCCTTAACAAAAGGGTTGGTCTCTCTAAACACCACCATGCATGTTATGAATGATAACAGCTATAAGTGGGCTATTTGTTCCCTGCCTTTTTATATACTGACCCAGCACTGATTCAGAGAGAAGACTGCCTAATTATCACCCTGGGGTTTTTCATTTAAACAACAATATCCAAGTCTTGCTGCAAAAAAGACTATAGTTTGTTTCAAAAAAGTGTTTATCTACCTGTCTACCTACCTATGGCTTTTATATACTGCCCCAATCAACAATGTCCTCTGGGAGGTTGTGGTTAGCGTCTACACAACAACATTTTGTTGCACATTCAGGAGAGATTTTTATTTGTTACCCTTTGTTCTGCAGTCAGCCACAAAGCCACTTTGATTTCGCTGGACATCTGGCCTAGCTTAATGCCCTACATTTAGAAAGGACCTTTTAAATTGCAACAAACCTATTGGGGGAAAAAATAAAGCCGCCGAAAGCTGCACAGGAACAGCAGCCTTCCTTCCTCAAAGTACAGTTATAGAGGCTGCAGCTTGCCATTCACTGTAGCTGCTGCCAGCATAACATGACGTAAGCCAAGGGGCAGGAGGTCAAGAGTGGAGGCTCCTTCTTCCGCCAAGCTGCTTAGGGCTGATAATGTCCCCTTACTAAGCTCAGCGTCCCTTTCCAATAGACTTGTGGTTGTCCTCCTCCCCCACAAGACAACTCTGTAGACACTAAAGAAAAGCTTGTTTGTTTTTGCAAATGGAGGGATTTGGATTGAATGTACAGTATCTGCTAAGAAATAGCATCCCAACCCCGTGACATGCCGTAACCTTAATTCTTGTGGTTTGCTTTCAATTCTTGATTTTGGCAGAGAGGCAGGAGGCTAAGTTTCCTATACCCTGGAGAGAGGTGGGCTCCCTAGCATTTCCTCTATGCAGCAGGGACTGAGAAACGGGAACGGTAGATGTTAACAATAAAATAGGTATTGGATTATGAATGCAGTAGGGACCTACCCATCCTCACCAACACAGTTTTAAGAGCATTTCTCTGGATTGTGATATATATATATATATATATACATATATATATATGCAGGTTTTGGTGTCCTCGGGTGTCTTCCCGTGTAAAAGTTGGGGTGTCTAGGCGACGTTTCGACGAGGTCTCACTCGTCATCTTCAGGCTGGTGCTTTCGGCTTCTTGTTACTGGAACAGAGCAGGATCTCAGTGTTTGAGTTCCTATAAATACTGTTGAGGGGGTGTGGTGTATAGCCTCCAATGTTCTGGGCAGAGAGGAAGTTCCCAGGCTAGTGTGCCTTTTCTTCTTTTGTTCCTTAATTACTTGAGGGATATCTTGAGTGATTTCTTGAGTGATATCCTGAGTACCACTTAGGTGGGTCATTAGACACCCGAGGACACCAAAACCTGCATTCCTGTACCCGTGAAAATCTACGAAAGCATATATATATATATATATATATGCAGGTTTTGGTGTCCTCGGGTGTCTTCCCGTGTAAAAGTTGGGGTGTCTAGGCGACGTTTCGACGAGGTCTCACTCGTCATCTTCACCAGCCTGAAGATGACGAGTGAGACCTCGTCGAAACGTCGCCTAGACACCCCAACTTTTACACGGGAAGACACCCGAGGACACCAAAACCTGCATTCCTGTACCCGTGAAAATCTACGAAAGCAAATATATATATATATATATATATGCAGGTTTTGGTGTCCTCGGGTGTCTTCCCGTGTAAAAGTTGGGGTGTCTAGGCGACGTTTCGACGAGGTCTCACTCGTCATCTTCAGGCTGGTGCTTTCGGCTTCTTGTTACTGGAACAGAGCAGGATCTCAGTGTTTGAGTTCCTATAAATACTGTTGAGGGGGTGTGGTGTATAGCCTCCAATGTTCTGGGCAGAGAGGAAGTTCCCAGGCTAGTGTGCCTTTTCTTCTTTTGTTCCTTAATTACTTGAGGGATATCCTGAGTGATTTCTTGAGTGATATCCTGAGTACCACTTAGGTGGGTCATTAGGTGTGGATTAGTTGCTAAAGTCTTTGTGTCTTGACCTCTTGAACTTTGTGAAGAGTTTTTCTGAGAAGATGGCTGTACTGCACTTAGTTGTGCTCTGGCTTGGCTTCGTGTGTAGGGGCGAGCTGTGGTTTTGTGGCTTGTGTCAGCCAGATCTGTGTAGGGATTGCAGGGGGGTGCAGCATCCGGAGGTGCCTCCATGGTTTGGCTACTGGATGGTGTCTGTAATTTATCTGTGGAGAGGGTCTGGGTTTGGGTCTGGTGTGGTTGATTGGTGATGGCGTTCTGTGTGCCTCTGGATCTGGTGTCAGTTTTTGTGGGGAGGGCTAATTTCCAGATGTCTGGCAAGCGGGATGTGTCGTCACGCTTGTTCATGTTGTGAGGGTGTTTCTCTATCTCGATGGCTTCCATGATTATTCTCTTGTGGTGATGTTCCATGTTAAAGAGCAATTTGGAATCTGCAAAATTAATTTCGTGTCCTGTTTCTTTCATGTGTTGGAAAAGAGAAACAGGACACGAAATTAATTTTGCAGATTCCAAATTGCTCTTTAACATGGAACATCACCACAAGAGAATAATCATGGAAGCCATCGAGATAGAGAAACACCCTCACAACATGAACAAGCGTGACGACACATCCCGCTTGCCAGACATCTGGAAATTAGCCCTCCCCACAAAAACTGACACCAGATCCAGAGGCACACAGAACGCCATCACCAATCAACCACACCAGACCCAAACCCAGACCCTCTCCACAGATAAATTACAGACACCATCCAGTAGCCAAACCATGGAGGCACCTCCGGATGCTGCACCCCCCTGCAATCCCTACACAGATCTGGCTGACACAAGCCACAAAACCACAGCTCGCCCCTATACACGAAGCCAAGCCAGAGCACAACTAAGTGCAGTACAGCCATCTTCTCAGAAAAACTCTTCACAAAGTTCAAGAGGTCAAGACACAAAGACTTTAGCAACTAATCCACACCTAATGACCCACCTAAGTGGTACTCAGGATATCACTCAAGAAATCACTCAGGATATCCCTCAAGTAATTAAGGAACAAAAGAAGAAAAGGCACACTAGCCTGGGAACTTCCTCTCTGCCCAGAACATTGGAGGCTATACACCATACCCCCTCAACAGTATTTATAGGAACTCAAACACTGAGATCCTGCTCTGTTCCAGTAACAAGAAGCCGAAAGCACCAGCCTGAAGATGACGAGTGAGACCTCGTCGAAACGTCGCCTAGACACCCCAACTTTTACACGGGAAGACACCCGAGGACACCAAAACCTGCATTCCTGTACCCGTGAAAATCTACGAAACCAATATATATATATATATATATATATATATATATATATATATATATATAATATTTTTATTACTACTACTGTCCAATCACAATTAGCCCTTCATGAGCAAAGAGTAAAAAAGGACAGTGTCCAAGCAACTTCATATGTGCTTAGAGGAAGCAGATTTCTAGACCCATTTCAAACTGGTGTCAGGTCCAGTTTTAGCACTGAAACAGCACTGATTGGTCTGGTTGATGACAAGCATGATTTTGATTTTCCCTGACCTCTTGGCAGCTTTTAATACCACTGACCATAGAATCCTCCTGGAATGGCTTTGTGGCATCAAGAGATTTCTGTTTGTCCCTGCATCATCTGTGTTAGCGTTTTAAAACTGAGACTGGTGAATTTATTCCTACTTTTGTGTTGGTTTTAGGTACTGGTATTGCTTTAAAGTGGGTATTTCTAATGTTTCAATATTGTATTTTTAAAATACATTTAAATACTTTTAAACTGCTTTGGTACACTGATTAAATACATAGTTAAAGGTTAGAGTCTGTATCTTAAAATCTCTGCATTGGTGGGGTCGCACTAGTAAAGGTAAAGGGACCCCTGACCATTAGGTCCAGTCATGACGGACTCTGGGGTTATGGCACTCATCTCGCTTTATTGGCCGAGGGAGCCGGCGTACAGCTTCCGGGTCATGTGGCCAGCATGACTAAGCCGCTTCTGGCGAACCAGAGCAGCGCATGGAAACGCCGTTGACCTTCCCACCAGAGCGGTACCTATTTATCTACTTGCACTTTGACATGCTTTCGAACTGCTAGGCTAGGAGCAGGGACCGAGCAACGGCAGCTCACCCCGTCGCAGGGATTTGAACCACTGACCTTCTGATCGGCAAGTCCTAGGCTCTGTGGTTTAACCCACAGCGCCACCCGCGTCCCTGGGGTCGCACTAGACAGTCTTTAAAGTTGGCTCCAATTCTAAATACCAAGCTAGCCTAATGTATCCACCGTAAAGTCCAGAATACTGGTCCCTGTTCCACCATCCATTAACAACAACCAATTCCTGTTTACTGCGGCAAAATGACACTGAGCAGAATGCCTCTTTCTGTACTGTGCCCAAGACTTACCTTCTTAATCTCAGGAGGAGGACACATGCCTGGAATCTGGAGGGACTCCGTGTTTAGTCTACAATTAGAACTGCTCTCGCTCCAAATGCACTGATGACCCAGATCTTCTCTCCCAAGACACTGAGAACAGTCAGCACTTCCAATTGCACAATTATAAATCTCCACTAGAAAAAAGAGATAAATATCCTAAGCTGGAAGCATATTATGACTTTGCCTAACTTTGTGTGTGCAACTGCCCCCCTGCCAGAGTAATGCAACATTTCCAACAGCAGAGTCTGGACATACAACAATTTAAGAAGTTTTGGCCATAGTCCTAAAGATTTCCCAGAAGTTCTGGGCACTCGTTCCCACTGCAACATAATTTAGTACTTGAAAATCCCTTTGTCAATTTGTGCTACATTTTTCTAATTCTAGATATCCACATGAGAGGCAGCTTTGCACAGCTCAATACATCTAGTTAGCAAAAATTTTAGTTTACAATGGCAAACAATTATCATTACAATGCTCAGCATGATACGTGCATTTCACCAACTTCCCCCAAATGGGAATCTTTTTACTTCTCTTATTTCTGCCTGTCCTTGTTTCAGTGGCTTGTTACATTTTTATTAGACCAGGAATGGAAAATATGTGGGCCTCCAGATGTTGTTGAGCCCCATCTCTCATCAGCCCCAGCTAATGTAGCAGACAGGATGATGGGAGTTGTACTCCAACAGCATCTGGAGGACCACAGGTTCTTCATCCCTGTGTCAGAGAACAAAGGGATTACCTGCTCTCCTAAGGTTTAGGCCTTTTGTCCCTGAATAAATAGGAAATCCTATTTATTAATCAACAGAATGTGGTGTCGAGAAACATTTTCACCACATGCTATAGAACAAAACTAAATCACATAGAAAGCAAAAATCAAATGGGAGAAGGGAAGGAAAGATGTGGATTAATAACTGGTGGTATTTTTCAGATAGCTATCTGAATGATTGCCTTCAGCACCCTTTGATCAAAGATGTATTACCTATGAACATTGATATTACATACGTGTATTACAGCTAACAGCCATTTATAAATCTAACTTCCATAGACACTTGCACTATAGGATATTGCAGGCAACTAATCTTTTCCTGGTGCTGTTTAGCATCCATATGAAGCCATTGACAGCAGTCATTCAGAGTTTTGGTGCCACATGCCATCAGCATGCTGATGACACCAAGTTCTATTTCTTGATAACAACTTAATCAAGTGTGGCTATGCAGTCCTGGACTGCTGCCTGAATGCAATGATGTGCTGGATCCTGCATCTGAATCCTGGCAAGATGGAGGCTCTGTGGGCGAACGGATATATCAGTTGCTTGTTCTGAATTGGGCTACACTCCATTTGGAGGAGTGGATCTGTAGTCTGGAGATATTACTCGTTCCATCATTGTCACTCGAAGCCCAGGTGACCTCAGTGGCTAAGAGCGTTTTTCACCGGTTTGGCTGATAGAACATCTCTAGTCATTCTTGGATGACTCATAGCTTGACCACAGTCATTCAAGCATTCGTAAATTCAACCTTTGCTGAAGCAACTGCAGTGGCTGCCAGTATGCTACTGGGTCAAGTTTAAGTAATTGTTTTAAGTAACCAAACAACTTGGGAGCAGGGTATCTCAAGGACTACTTATGTTCCTTCTTGGTCAATGCAATCTTCTGCAAAGGCACTTTTAGTGGCTCTATACGCTCCTGAGCAATGTCTAACTATTGGGAGCAAGGCTTTTAGGGTCGCAGTGTCTCTTTCTCTGGAATTTCCTCCCTACTAATATTAGGCAGGCATCAACCGTGCAAAATTTTCAACCATTTTCATAACACATTTTTGTTTAGACAGACTAGTCCTGACCCAGCCATGTACCACTCATATTGAACTTATTATTTGGCTGTATTATGGCATTTAATGATTTTATATTCTCTGCTGCTTTAGCTGCTTTAGTATTTTTACAAAGAGCATTACACATTTTTATATATAAATAATGCAAAAATAATCACCATTTAAAAAATCTGTATGAAAATCTGTATTTAAATTCATGCCTCAATGTGTACGTAAATATTATTTGGAGACAAAATATTTTTTATTGCTTGTTCACCCCTCACTTGAAAATAATTTCTTCTGAGAAGTCAACAATAAAATCAGGTAAGTCGATATAAATATTCAGAACACTTGAATTCAGCTATCAACTAAACAAAGCTGGTCACATTCTAGGGAAATCTCAGTTAACCCAAACTGTTTTTGATGATAAATTATTGAATTACATACTACATAACTACATATTTTGTGAGGAAACATTTAAATATGCGTTTTATACAAATGGACACATTTCTTAATATATTTCACTTGAAAATGCATGCTTTTCACATATTTTGGTATGTTTCTGGAGCTGAAAACTTTATTGGAAAATTCAGAGAAGCACAAAACCCAAAGGCTAAAAATGCCCCAATCCCTATATTAGCCTCAGGGGTGTGAATGAGGTCAGTTTGCTAAAAATGCAGACCAAACAACATTCTCCTCCCTCCCTGGTTGGAAATAAATTAAAAACTTAAGTGGTTGCTCAAGAGTGTTTGCTTTGATTACAAATATATAGGCAGGGATGACAGAATTAGCAGAAATGTGTTTACATATTTTGTTTCTTCCCAGCATTGAAAATACACATATTTCAAATGTATCCCACAGTGACACTGTGTTCCCATAAAAACTGCTGCTGGTTTATTTGGAGATTTATCTCCTTTGAGCTAAATTCCATCCCTGACCCTAAACAGTCCACACATCTCTGTTTCAATATCAATCCAGTATGATATTTACAGTACAACCCTACACATGCCTATTTGAAGCCAAGCCCCACTGAGTTCAGCAGGGCTTGTTCCCAGGTATGTATAGCATTACAGCTTTAACAGCTCAATCCTATACATGTTTGCATAGGAGAAAGTCCTACTGAAATCAACGGCACTTACACCCAAGTATGTACATATAAAACTGCAGCATATAAAACATATAAAAAATATTGTGTATTTAGTAATTGGATGGGTGCACATAGCATAACATATACTGTATACTCACACATGAGTATTTAGCCGGAACTCACCAGAACTCAGTTCTGGCACCTCTCAGGTAGGCATCATTGCCATTATAAGAGAACAAGGGAGGTGTTCATGGTGAGTTCCGGGTATACGCGGCAGCTAAAAAAGCCAATGCAATTCTGGGCTGCATCAATAGGAGTATAGCATCTAGATCAAGGGAAGTAATAGTGTCACTGTATTCTGCTCTGGTCAGACCTCACCTGGAGTACTGTGTCCAGTTCTGGGCACCACAGTTCAAGAAGGACACTGACAAACTGGAACGTGTCCAGAGGAGGGCAACCAAAATGGTCAAAGGCCTGGAAACGATGCCTTATGAGGAACGGCTAAGGGAGCTGGGCATGTTTAGCCTGGGGAAGAGGAGGTTAAGGGGTGATATGATAGCCATGTTCAAATATATAAAAGGATGTCACATAGAGGAGGGAGAAAGGTTGTTTTCTGCTGCTCCAGAGAAGCGGACACGGAGCAATGGATCCAAACTACAAGAAAGAAGATTCCACCTAAACATTAGGAAGAACTTCCTGACAGTAAGAGCTGTTCGACAGTGGAATTTGCTGCCAAGGAATGTGGTGGAGTCTCCTTCTTTGGAGGTCTTTAAGCAGAGGCTTGACAACCATATGTCAGGAGTGCTCTGATGGTGTTTCCTGCTTGGCAGGGGGTTGGACTCAATGGCCCTTGTGGTCTCTTCCAACTCTATGATTCTATGATTCTATTCTATGATTCTATACCCTGTATGTTGTAATCTGCAGCTTATGGTGAAGGGTGGGCAAGAAATATGATAATAAATAAATAAATAAACGTTGTAAAACCGAGATCTCATTTTTTGTATGTTTCCCTGATTTCAAAACATCTGCTACTAAGGTATGTAAAGAGACTCTAGAAGGTCAAAAGCACCAACTAGCTAAGAATCTGTACGCTTTCTAAAGGATATTTTAGCCTCTCTAAACGAAAAAAAAGGTGGAAAATGTGTTTAGAACAAACCTGTCATCAGCGCTGGACTATCAATGTATCTTTCGGGTTTTTCCTTCAGCTGAAGGTTTAGTGGAAAGAGGTGCCTTTTGTCTGAAGTGTGAAGCTGTACAAAGAAAGTGAGTTAAGAGTTATCCCATTTACAGAAATACCAGACCCCAGTGGCAAAATACATGTTAGCTTTATAGCTGTCAACACAAGGCATTTCTATATTGCAACAAGATGTTTCTTGGAATACGATATTCAAATTCAGCAGGAGAAATCAGGAGCCTGGGGCAAAAAAATAAAAAAGAGGTACTGCTCTGTCTTTGTTAATTAAACCTCAGTAGCAGAGTACCAAACCAATGGGAAAGCAAAATTATGTTTCCATGTGGAAACCAGGCAAGCAAGCTCAACCTTTTTTTAAAAAAATGTTTCTAGCTCTCAACAATTAGCCAGAAAAGCCTATAGATAAGAGAGCAATTTGCTCCAATTTTCAATTGGAGTTTCATCGCTGGACATGTTGCACATCACTGCTGTATATTCATACTAAAAAGAGCGTAAGAAAACTTGGAATGAACTTACGTCATGGAAATGCTAGAGTTCATGGAAGCAGAACCTAATGAACTTCGATAGGATGATATGACTTGATAAAACAGCATACACAGGGCTTGTGGCTCTGTCACTAGAACAGAGGAAACATCCCCACTAGTTGTGAACTCACCAGTACGTTGCTGCACTGAACAGCAGATGCATTCACCCATTGGGCCTCAAATATCTTGTCAGTTTGAAAATGACATTCCAAAGGCATCTCCTAGACAATTGGGAAGACAGGGAAGAATTTGCATAGCAATATCAATTTTTTAAAGTAAAAACACCGATTTTTCTGTACTCCAATAAACCCAATAAACCAAATTCTGTTCTTAGTAGTGATGGATGTCTGATCAATTTCAGAAGATCATTTTCTGGTTAATTTCACATATGTTCATTGCAATTCATAAATCGATTTCATCCCATTTCTGCATTCATCCTTTTTTTACCAAAAAACCTGCATGAAAATCTGTATTTAAATACATATGCAATTTTTTTGTAATCACATATTAAAATATGCATTTTGTCTTAATTTAGGTACCTCTTAGCATATTTTATCCTAAAATATGCATTGTTTATGCATTTGGTCATTTTTTTTGAGCCAAGAACTATATTGCAAATTCAGAGGTGTGAAATGCAAAGGGTAATGACATTCCAATCCATGTATTAATCAGGAGGGATGAACCAAGTCAATTCATTTAAAAATGTGGACCAAATGAAACTCTCCTTCAGTTCCTAGTTCTCTGTGACATAAGATTTCATTTATCCCAATAATAATTTCAGAAATAATAACTGTGACCAATAACTAGTTTCATAATCCTAATAAGCTTGATGAAATAAATTTGAATGAGAGCATTTGATTTAGAGACAGTACTTATCCTGAACTAACCAGGAGCCATAACTCACTGGTAAAGATATATCATTTGAATGCATAATAAGATGGCATTCTAGATACAATGCTTACTTGAAAAAGTAGAGAATACTGGTCTAGATGATGTATAATGATATATATATTTATTATATATAAAAAAGGTTCTTATCAAGCTGGTAGGTTTATTCCTGTAAAAAGATGATTGATGCATAATGCATGCTCTTAGACTACCAAATATAATACTAAGATGTAACAGTAAAGGGGCCCCTGACCGTTAAGTCCAGTCACCGATGACTCTGGGGTTGCGGCGCTCATCTCGCTTTACAGGCTGAGGGAGCCGGTGTTTGTCCGCTTCCGCACAGTTTTTCTGGGTCATGTGGCCAGCATAACTAAGCCGCTTCTAGCACAACCAGAGAAGTGCACGGAAACGCCGTTTACCTTCCCGCCGGAGCGGTACCTATTTATCTACTTGCACTTTTTGGCATGCTTTCAAACTGCTAGGTTGGCAGGAGCTGGGACCAAGCAATGGGAGTTCACCCCGTTGCGGCGATTCGAACTGCCAACCTTCTGATCGGCAAGCCCAAGAGGCTAAGTGGTTTAGACCACAGCGCCACCCATGTCCCCTAAAGGCTCACCTTTCAATGCAGTCAGATAGCCACGACTTCAGTTTCCTTCCCACAGTTGTGCAGAATCAAGCAAATATGTATCACTCCTATTTTCCTACACTCTGATAAATCAGAGTGAATCAAATTCTGTTTTTGGCTGTCTTGGAAATAATGCCAGACTAGGCTTGTAGTTCAATCTCATTTCAGAGGAGATTTTGAACCCCTCGATCTGAGGCATGATTTTGGGAAGTAGAGGCCTAAACTGGTTCAACTAGTTATTGTAGTATTGTGGTCGTATGAATGGTGGTATTGCAATTATTATATAATACTATAGGGTGGGAAAATTCATGAGTAATCATTAAAAATCTCAAAATACAAGTGTGATTTCAGTCAATGGTGTTTACTTGTGTTTGTACATATATAGTGCAATCGTGAAGCATACATTTCCCAAAGAAATGCAGTGTTGCTAATCTTTCCCTTGTATTTGCAGACAGGCTGAGAGGAAACCAGACTGTAAGATAGTTGTCTGGATTTGCCATCTAGGAGCTGAGTTTCTTTAGTACCTTTCCTGTTTATTTCACCTCTTATCAAGTTACACACAGTATTTCTCCCCTGTAGCCACCTTGCAGCACCCCAGAGGAAGGCAGCTTCCCCCCACCTTCTCTTCTGCTGTAAACATAAGGGCATATCCTTATTTACCAGTGCCAGACCTTAGGGAAGAAACTGTAATAAAGCTACAACATAAAGAGTTTTCTTTGCTAGTGTTGCAAGCCAACTGTGCCTTTGTCTAAGGCTTGTTAAGCTCCTCTGTTGGGTACTGCAACTACTTCAAAAACTGTCAATAAAGGCCCTTTAAGAAGCTTTTAAAACACTTATTTGCTCTGAACAAAAAAGGACAGGCTACATGCATGCACAGCTATAAGCAGGGGGAGTGCTTTTCACACAAACCCACATTTAATTTAGGCCTCTAATCACATGTGATCATTTAAAAATCATGCAGCACTATGAGACACTGAAATGCTCTACAATGCTAGCTTGGGGGGGGGGGAGAGTTTTCTTGTCTTCATTCATTCATGTGGCATTTGCTGATTAAGCACCTAAAACATTGTGCTCCATCTACCCCAAAAACTCGAGAGGAAGAAGAAAGGTAGGATATTTGGTACATCCACACTATAGCTTAGTTATCCCTAATATATTAAACTACTAGGGGATCAAGATGGAAAGGTGGGAATGGATGACTAAATTAATACCATGTCTACATAAGCACCCTAAATTACCCAGACCTGGCCAATGAAAAAGAGGATACTGGGCAGGACGAAACACTATATTCTAATGCAATACATGAGCTCTCATATTCTTTTTAAGGGTTCATATAATAGCAGCTTTCATATACTTCAGGGGGAATGCACAAAAGCGTAAGATACAAATGAAGTATTCTTCTGTGTCATTGATTCCTAGACTCCTATAGAAACTAGTTTATGAATGTACCTCAAACACATAATGCTGTAATGCTAAAATTATTTGCATGACCCAATTCATGTGTCAGGAAAGTACAAAGAGCATGTATTTCCGTAAGTGCAAAAAACACCCCCAGATTGCCAAACTCAGGGTGTGATTTGCAGAGCAGAGAGGAATTATGTCCATGTTTCTGGTCTTGATTCGTTTCCAGTCATAGATTTTGCCATTTGTTTTTAACAAGCTGCTTTTTCTCTTTTTCAAGCACGGCTTGGAGTACATTCCCCTGTGAGAGTTGCACACCTGCAAAGTACACTGAGTGAAATATGGAAAAAAATATCTTCAAGTCTATGAAGTTGATTTGCCCCCAAACAATCTGTTCAAGTGAAAGTTTTACAATATTATAAATCCACCTATTGTATAAATATCATGAAGGTTCTTGCATTACATGTAACAGACCCCAAGAGAACGTCTGCATACACAGTACATTTTCTTCTTTCTTTTTAAGCCCACCCAGTCACTTGCCAAAGTGACTGCTTTCTATTAAAGGTCTTTCCTCTTATGCCTAATTCTGCCATTATGGCAGTGTGAAAAGACAAGTTTTGCATTAACTTCATTTCATTTATTATAAGAGATTGCTACCCCATTAGTAATCTCAGTTTTCTGACTCACGGTGTAAATGTGTACTCTTCCTGCTTTTCTGCAATGCCTCTCTGTTTTATTACCTTTATGAAAGCAGTATTCATCAAGGTGATGACAATGTCCTGGGAAGTCCCTGTTGGTGCTGGTGCAACAGAGGAAGGTACAATCTGTGGACAATCAGTGCTGTTCTGTAGTTCAAGAAGCAAGCAAAAGAAAGGAAGGTTAATATGGGAAACTTGGGGCCTTCTTAACACTTGAGGCAACAGAATTTACAAAAATACATCCTTGGCATTCACTAATTTTTAGTCCCAAGTTATAACAGGCAAAGGTAAGGTAAAGGTAAAGGACCTGTGGAAGGTTAAGTACAGCCAAAGTAGACTATGGGGTGTGGTGCTCATCTTGCTTCCGGCTGAGGGAGCTGGCAGTTGGCCACAGATAGCTTTCTGGGTCATGTGGCCAGCATGACTAAACCGCTTCTGGTGCAATGGGACACCGTGACGAGAGCCAGAGTGCATAGAAACAGCATTTACCTTCCCACCAAAGCAGTACCTATTTATCTGCTCACATTGGTATGCTTTTGAACTGTTAGGTTGGCAGAAGCTGGGACAGAGCAACAGGAGCTCACCCTATTGCATGGATTCGAACCGTCAACCTTCCGATCGGCAATCCCAAGAGGCTCAGTGGTTTAGACCACAGTGCCACCCACATCTCTTCCCCAACTTATAGCACCCTTTTGAAGGCAGTTCTTTGCCTCACAGCCTTAAAATCCAATCCTGCAAAGTCCCATCATGGCCAATGGGACTTAGTAAACATGCTTAGAACTATAGGCTTAGTAATTTAATTCTATGCATTTCATCTCTGCATTATCAGTAAAAGCCCTCTACTTTACATAGAAGATAGCCGTCAATCCTGAACTCAGTGGCAGGTGCCAACTGCATGTGGTGTGAGCTGGCACCTTTGCTTGCACAGACCAAGAATATATTAGTGCGAAAACAGAAGAAACTTCACCAACAACCTCCTCCCTGGAGTGTGACCGTGTGAGGCTTGCACCATTCCTTCCTATTCGTCTTCTGTTCTACGGATAAACACTGTGCTTTCAGACTTCAGGCAAGTGTGTTATCAATCTGGGATTTTTCACAGCAAAATTAATTTCCTCACAAATTAAAAGGAAAACCATATGCTCTCATCAGCTGCCATGTCTGAGGTAGCTACTATACCCGTTATTTCACTAAAAGAAATGAAACCAAATAATATGATACAGTGTATTTACAGAAATTCCAGCAACAGTCCTTGCAAAAAACCGAGCATTTTGCTGTGCTTTTTGTTTTTTGTTTTAAGTATGCACTTGATGCTAAATTTAAGCACTGCATGCATGTGGCTATGTACAGACAATAACTCTTATCAGTTTTAGAGGTGGAATTGAAGGGCTGTCATTGCCTATCTCTCACACACATCATCATCATTATTATTAAGGCATGATTTCTGCACAAATCCATTTTGCAGTTTTGTAGCTCTTCTATAACTGCCCTGAAAAAGCAGAAGTAAACAATCAGAAGCATGACTAGTACTGTTGCAGTAGATGGGTGCACAATATGAGATGGCTGTGAATACTAAGTACCCATAAAGAGCACTGCATTGCTGCTGCTGTATAGTGCATGAAAGAATGGGTACACATTTCTGTCCACATTCACGTCACAATTCAAAATGTTGGGGGGGGGGCGGGACATGGAAGCAGTTTCCCTTAGGAGTAAACTGACTAGCTTAAAAGCTGCTCCTAAGTTGGCCTCGTCTTGTTCATGTTCACAACTGTACTGATATGTACAGGACTAGGGGAAGTTGCTTTTTTATGAAAATGGATTAAGTTATTAAGGTTCCTCTGCTGGATCAGGTCTAGTGTAGTGTCACGGGAGTCATATAGAGAAAGTCATTCCCATTGCTCCAAATGAAATAACCATCTGTATAAAGACTGTGTGTATGTTGAGCGTTTACATTGAAGACAGGCTATCGTGGAGCACAAGAGAAAGAGGACAACCATTGGTGTGGTGACATGTGCGTTCTTTGATTAAGCAAGGGCTGAAAATGAAGCAAATACAGTGGTACCTCAGTTTTTGAGTGTCTCGGAATCTGAACGTTTGTGCCTTGGTTGTCAAATGTTTCGGAAGTCAAACGGTATTCCGGAATGGATTAAATTCAACAACCAAGGTACCACTGTATGTTATCTATTATTCCACAGCACCCAGCTCTATTGGACGACTTTTATCACAGTTCGAACAAAGGCTCAAACATGCATGAAGCCATACGTACAAAGTTGGAAAATATAAAAGAACCCTCTCTCCATCTTCTCAAAAGTGTATCACATAGAACTGATGGATGGACAAAGGATCTGATTACAACGAGCCCAACTTTCATGATTTGGTTCATCTAAAAGGTTTACACACACACACCCTGAAAAGTCAGGCTAAATTCTTATCTCCCTAGTCTACCAAATATGCATAAATAGATTACATGAGCTAACTGAGAAAACATCATGTCCCACAGTGCACAAAGGTTGATTCTCTTGTCATTGACTGACTTCTAATTTACACCTGAGTGAGACAACTTAAGACCTGGGCCTTGTAACACTTAAAAAGATAAACAGTAGAACACTGCACTGGGAACTCCTTGCACTTAAGACTGGCTCTCCCCTGGTTCCTGCTAAGCCCATCTTCAAGGCTTCTCAATTATCTTAAAGTGCTTGTTTGATGGGGAAAAGCATGTTTCATGGTTTATCAGGACACTGATCTTAACCATGCACCTTCCCTGGGCTGCCTCAGCACGAAGATTAAATAAGAGCGATATGCAAGCAGAGAAGTAAATCAACAAAGAGGGAGTGGATTGATTCTGGTCCCTGAGTCTCCTTAATGTGAGCAAGGAAAAAAAAAAGAGGGCAAGCAAACTCAGCAGGGAAATGAACATAGCTTTGTGTGTCCCTGCACAGCAAAGAAGCTAGCTCAGATTGCTAGAAAAACAAACAATAGCGAACAGATTAACTCACTACCTCACAGTGCCTTCTCCTGCCTTGTGCAAGTGACTACTTTCATTTGCCTCGGGGAGAAGAGCCTGTATCCATGTTTCTCCCCAGTCTGTCCACTTTGCTAATTGTAATTTCCGCCAGCCCTGCTCCACCACCCTCTTGTTGGACAGACCCTGAAAGGTTACCAAAACAAGACCCCCTCCCCCATTTCAGCAGAGGGCAAAAGTTTCGGCGAAACAGATCCCTCCCTTTCAACTCATGACTTGCCTGCACGCAGTGATCACTGCAAATGCTTATTAAGGGTTAAACTACTAAATCCTGGTTATCAACTAGTCCCTTATTTTCAGTGCTCCTGTCTTTAGTTTCCAATCCAAGGAAACCAAATGAATACTGCAGCCCACGCATCCTGATGTTTAATCACCCCAGCAAACACATTCTAGATGGATGAACCTGGTACATTCAGTTGCACAGCAGGGACAGCTCGCCTGAGTGTACCTGAGACAGAAAGGGCCTTTTCATATTTGGTGTTTAATCCCTTAGTCTGTTATTACTAAGCATAGAAACAGCGCTTTTCATCTTTTGCTATGAAGCAGCTCTCTAAAATGGCACTAATTCTTTCAGCTGGATAAGGGGGAAATGTTTTTTCTCCATTTTGCACTGGGCACACTGAAACAGGGGGGGAAACCAGTGGTGCATTCAAACAAGTTAGCATCTCAGAGACAGGGAAGAAACTCCGTTTGCCAAATACAGTACATGCTTCGTATTTCCAGCATAGCTCTCTGGGCCTATAGTTTAGCAAAAAGTATTGCATAATTTAAACAATGCACAATATCTAACTGTATCTGTGCATTCATATCTGTTATTCAAACAAATCAGAGGAGTTCCCAGATTGCATTTTACCAAAACAGAAGTTGATAAGTGTCAGTTTATAATGTGAGAACAGTTAGGCAGGGTGTCTGCTTCAGGGCTGCTGAGACATGAATTTGGTGAAAGCAGTCTGGGATTTCGGTGTCTTAGCAGTGAAGCAGTCGTATGGTTTCTTATATCTATTACTAGCCCTCATGTCTTAATATCAGAGAGGCACCAAAAATAACATGGAAGATGGCACACAGGTGTCTGTGAATACAAATACGTGTTTTTATTTGAATGCAGAATGGTTTTTTTATGTTTGTGGGACTGAGGCAATTATGCTTTCAGATGGTAAGGGTTTGCTGGCACACTTGTCTATTAAAATTCAGTTCATGCCCTTGAAACTTCATTTGAAATCTTGCTTTATTTCCTTCATCCCCACCCACACCCACCCCTCAGGATGTAACATCTGCTAACTAAAACCATTCTGTGAATTTCAGATTAATGCAAATCTTTGGGGCTCTCACCCACTTCTCTTAGTCCATCTCATGGCAGCAAAAATTTCTACCTATTCCAGAAGGAGATTTAAAAGGTATATAAAAAGTAAGCGCAGGGGTTTCTAGATTAGCCTTGCCAAGCCTTTTTGAAGATGATCCCTTCTGGGTGCCCTAGATTCATCTGCTTAGTTTAATCCTCAACAGTTTAGGAGGCTCGTTTTGCTGACAGCGCAAGGATCTTAGGGTCCTGAAAAGGTGAAGCGGCGGTCAAAGGGCCACTGAAAATACCATACTTTCCCAAAAGGACTTGGTGTGGAATTCTAAGGCAGGCCTAACATATGCCTTGTGAGGGATGCTTTCATGGAAAAGACAGTTTGTGGAACTGAAAAGCTGAGTTTTCTTCCTCTGTGTGTTCACATTCCCAAGGAACCACACAGATAGCAATGCAAGTGTATAGGCAGTTATTCCCTCCATGCTATATTTTCTTCTGTTCCAAAGAAAAGCAGACAAATTCACACAGTCCTTTCTACCCTATTGGAATTTCTTTTTCATGTAATGGAAGTTTGTCGTAGTCAGTATGAAGCAGAGGGCTTGGCTACAAATGTTGTTCCACAGAGAAGACTTGGCAGCTGGACATTAACAGAAGGAACCAGAATCCAGCGGGTACTAGGGTCAGCAGTGGTGACGGAGGTGCTGAGACCAATCTAGCAGCCTCTGAGGAAGCCCAAATTTGAAACCTCAGAAGAGGTGGAGTGTAAGGACAGCTTCTAAATTGTTCAGAGTTATGATCAAACTAGTAACAGTTGGGTGTCGCCTTAGATCAGGCATAGGCAAACTTGGCCTTCCAGATGTTTTGGGACTACAACTCCCATGATCCCTAGCTAGCAGGACCAGTGGTCAGGGATGATGGGAATTGTAGTCCCAAAACCTCTGGAGTTTGCCTGTGCCTGTCTTAGATACTACGTATAGACCAAACTACTCATGTGCCTACTTTTACTATTCATTCTGCTTCAGAAAAGGCCTACAGGCATAATTTTGCAAATGTGTAGATTTTAACAACCATCAATTCAATGTTATGCTGCTGTGGTGAAAATGACATTTACTGAGGAAAACATAACTGAACAAGCAAAACCAAGGCCAATTTTTTAACGAAGCCATGCATGAAAATCCCTGTATCTAATAAATTTACACCACACTGATAAGATCTGATTTGTCTAATGTATTCTTTCTGAATATTTTGCACTTATATATAATTGAAGCAGAGTAAAAACTGGAAAGTGAAAATAGAAAGTATGACAAGAAGGCCAAGGCCCTTTCTGAATAAAACAATCAAGGAGAGACTCAACATGCTAGAAAATTTTCAAAGCTACAAAGAAGTAGAATGGAATTTAAAATGTAAATGATCAGTAAACTGACTGTTAAAAGGCCAATTTGTTTAAATTAACCTCAGGAACATTATGCCAAATTTCACTATAATGATGAGATGGATTTGGATAACAGTGATTTCCTGTTCAAACTGGTGATTTTACTAATGTTAGCTTCTTTTATTAATATCCCACAATAGACTAGTAAAAGGTAAAAAAAAACCCTGCAAGGTATTACTAGATTTATTTTATTGCTAAAATCCAGGCATTGCGATTCATGTGGAAATAATGATACTGTTCCAGTTTTAAATGGTAATAAAGATCCAATGGATAAAGCCTGATTGGACAGCCAGGAAATGTGAATATTTTTGTTAAACACATATAACTATCAGTATTATTATTATTGTTCTTGTTGTTATCATCATCATCATCATTAAAAGCTGTCCATACTTTCAAATATCCTGCACCTGGATAAACTTCTTAAACAGAAATGCTCTACTCTCCATGCATCCAAGTAGGAAAGAGGTGGTTTTTTTTTATCAATGAACACTACAGCACAAGTTTTAACAAAAGGAATTGCAGTGCTCATTTCACACACATGGAATGTGAGACGCAGAGGGATGAGGAACCTTACATTTGGTCAAAGAACAATGTCAGTGATAGATGGAGAAAGCATGAACACAAACCCATCATGATTAGGAATGACTTTTGAAAGTCATCTGGCCTTCCACTGGATCAGGCTGACAGAACTACTACCTGGGACACTCAACAGCTAAATAAATGGGCCGCAGAAGATTTATGGAATCCAAGCCACTCTCCATTTATTTTACTGCACACACATGTAGAAATGTCAAGTACTAGAGGTTTGAATACCAAATAGTGAGCAGGTTCTGCAACCTATTATCATTTGGGGGATAACTGGAAATCAGTGTCAAAAGACCTTGTCCTGGCTTCCTCAAACTCAGGCCTCCAAATGTTTTTGGCCTACAACTCCCATGATCCCTAGCTAGCAGAACCAGTGGTCAGGGGTGATGGGAATTGTAGTCTCAAAACATCTGGAGGGCCGAGTTTGAGGACGCCTGACCTTGTCCTTCAAAACGACACCACCACCACAATACACAATGTTGATGCACAACTTCTATACACACTATACTCAACTATTGCCATTTCTGTAAGGTTTGTAAAAACAAGGTCCTCAAAATTCTACCAAACAAGGAGAAAAAGAACCCTAGTGTCATTAAAACAAAGAAGTATGATGAACTATCAGTGTTATGTGCTTACATTCATCTGTATTGAGTCCTCACATTCAGTTGAATTGGAGACACAGGCGTATTTTCTAGTGCACCAGTAACACTTCCATTTAGCCGAGAGGCAGGTGATACATCTGAAATGCATAAAAAGTATGTACACTTACTAATCCACACCAGGGAGGTTTATAGACACCTGTCCGGAGCTAAATTTCTGTTGCAAATCTGCAGACTCTTCATTATGGCCTTGTGGCAAGTCCTTCCACTGAAGGTTTTTAAAAGTCTAACACTCCATTTTTTTTTTCTGGTGAGAAGGCCCAGAAACTGCCCTTCTGCCATTCCACTTAATCCACGGACCAGAGAGCTAATATAACATCTGGTTTTGAGCTACTTCCCTTATTGTTTTTCAGAAATAGCTTTCTTCAATAAATACAACTTCCACCATTGCATAGAGGCAACTTTGCCATTAAAAAGCAGCAGCCCAATCTTGCTCTTAGTAAAGACTCAACACCACCATTGTTGCTCCCTCTATTTTACTATTTTACTGTTAGATAAAGAAATCTTTAGTCCACTGTTAACATTGCGACAATGCTGTCTGACCTGCCAACATGAGTTGTAAAATTTTATCCTGTGCTGTGTAGTTCATGCATGATATTAGCTAGTGATAGTGACTTTTAAGCTTTGGGGGATATTTTGCAGAGTGGTAGGTAAGAATCTAAACCTTTAGTTTTGAAAAGATCAGTTTGATTGGCTGCAAAGTATACGCTAACATCCAATCATAATGTAGGTCTTAATCAGCATTTCTCAAATCGAGCCAACAAGACCATATGTGAGCATGAATAACATTCTTGCATCAACAAAACATTTCTTAGCATGGGTATGCTGAAAGCATGTTACTGACATGCTTTCAATGCTGACCCAAGCAATCAGATTATTCTAGAAGGAGAGTGAATCTGTTCCTCTAAGTCGTTAACTCTATACTGCCTTCAAAACCCATATCCTTTTAACTTTGCACATCCACAACTGCCTCTTCACATCCCTTAATTACTGTTTCCTTTGAGGCTTCCTGCAGAATATATCCCCCTTCCTATAAACAAAACAAAAGGGATGGTTATACTTGGGGAACCAACTGTGTCCAACTCCAGGGCTGATAATCCATTCAACAGAACAGTTGATCGGCTCTTGAAATTGTACTGAAGTAATACCATTTCACATACTGCTGTAACTATCCCTAAAAGTTGTCTCCAAAGGTTGATTGGTTAAAGAGCATGATCTGCAAGCACATGGAAGAGAAATTCCTAGGGATAGTGGAAGAAAAACCAGGCCTGAAAAGCTAACACCTAGTTATTTCCACAGCTCCATGAGCTGCATAACCTTCATGCTCACTATGTTTACTGAATCCTGGGAAATTGTATTTTGTTTTACAATAGATTGATCAGTCTATTAATACATAGAATTTATCTCCTGAAAATCAAGCAGACTTCTGAGGGTTAACACTAAAGCTTTCAGATAAAATGAAATAAAATATTAAACACGTTTAAGAAACTTGAAAGGAAAAAATGCCAAAAGCTGTCAAAATTGTCCAGATGGTCTGAAATGCTCTAAGACCCTTTCTCTGTGAATCTTGGCAAGCTGCACAGACTTCCCTGCCAAATCCTGCCCAGGGTCTAAAATATCTGGTTGACAACTAAGTGGTTCCTGCTTAGTTAACCCTCTATAATAATTGCTCCTGGGTGATGAATGTACTTTTTTTTTTTAGGACTACCTAATACACAATCTCTCCCCTACCGAAAACAAAACAAAACACGGAAAGGGTTTCCCAATGTCAGATTCTGATGCAAGTCATAGCCAAGCAACCTACTGTTTGTCAGCAAGCTGCCATCTCCCCTCCACTGTAATTTACAGACCATGAGATCACTTACGCTGTCTTTGGATAAATGTTTCCAGTTCTCTTGCAGTCATAGATGGTGAAATTGGCCCACACAATATTTTTGCCGTTGACCTGTACAGCAGTTTGAACAATCACATGATCTGCGGGGAAAACAAGCCAAAATATACCAGATCACAAGAGAGTTGCTTTTATATCTTTCTAAGCTTTCAAGACAAGATAAATGCCTGGGCGGGTTGTCTCAAAACTGTTTCTTTTCCCAGGGGACGCAAGTCCTCAGTTTGCCTTCCCCCCCAAACTCAAAAGTTTCTCTTCACTTAAAATTACAGCTTTCAACTCTATTTCTCCAAACTAGGTAGTCACACAACAAGGGGGTAGTGTGTAACACTGATGTTAGCAGTGGGATTTGTGTTTCCTGGAGGAAATTGGGGTGACATGTAACATATAGAACAAATAAAGCTGCTGGGTTCTGCTTTTCGCATGTAACCCCCTTTTATTGCACATTCATGATGGTTTGTGCTCATGATGCTATCAGGTTGGTCATATGTGATCTCACTTTCAATACTATTTATGCCTGCAAAGGTTCTGAGAATGTCATACTGCTTCCTTTCTAGTCAATGCATTTTCAGCAACCTGCTGATAAAATCCCATAACCTCTCATACCCCAAATATTCTTGGGTGGGTTTTTTGTCCTGTGCTTGTTGCACTATAGTTCATCCAGGCTGTAATTGGGGAAGCACTGCAGAACAACTAATAAAGCAGGATAAATCCACCACTACTATTATTGTGTCAAGACCATGCTACAGAATAGACTTGCAATAAAACACCCGTCTGGAGGGGCCCCATGGGCATGAAGGAAAATTTGGTACCAAACATTAATACACCTGTGAGAAAATAATGCATTAGTAAGAAAACATTTCATAAGTTCTGAAGCATTTTATCTTCCACACATGTCTACCCTAACAGGATGCCCAGGGAATCCTCCAATCTGAAGGTCGCAGAGATTTATTTTACAGAAATAAGCTAATCATCTGACTTGGTTCATTGTGGCAAAGTTCATGTGCTATACTCAAGAAGTTAGGATACAAAATTCTACACAATTACTTATTCAACATCAGAGTACCAAAAACACCCACAAGATACAAAATACTATTTCAGTTAAGCACAGAGTTGCAAAGTATTACAAGTGATTAGAACTAGGCCACATTTAGACTGACTAACCGTGCTTGGCAACTGCTGGCTAATGAGCAGAAAGCCACATGGCAAGCAGTTAATCAGCAGGTAAAGCTTTTCCCAATGGCTTTGCATGTCTGGAAATGCTTCTCCTGCAGAATTTCTGCTAATCACACAGCTGTTGAAGACACAGCTGCGCCGAGGGGGAAAGGCTGGCAGTTCCCCGCAGAACTTTACAGGTGCCTGGCATATGGAAAATTGCAACATAATGCACAAGTGTGGCATTCATGAATTGTCAAGGTCCAGCAATCAATACCAGATGGAGGAAAGAGGTGGTTGCTAAGGCCAGAGGGAATCCATACCACCATTTGGATATGGCGATGACAAATGAAGTCACCATTAATTGAGACTTTTTTCTCCCATCAAGGCTGGTGTTGCAGATGCTCTAGCATGTGCCGAAATCACAGCTCCGTACTTCCTGGGTTGATTTATATTTGACAGGAGATGGTGAGCTGCAAATTCCAATATATTCAAGACATATATGAACACGCCTAAGACTTAACACCATGCTTGTGGTGCGCTTATCACCACGAACTGGTTCTTATATGCACTTATACTATTTGCATGATTTAGGAACAAATATGCACATCCTTCTCTACCATGCATCTATAGTGATATTCAACCTGAGGACTCTGTGACAACCACCATGTATCCAAAGTCATACTGGATCTTCAAAAAGGAATTGTCTGAACCTGCATGATATAGCAAGGTAGCAGATATTGTGTTTTCCCCTGGCAACATCTTCTTCTTGTTGTTACAGAGTTCACAGGATTGTGGTCAAAACCTAGCAAGGTAGTACACATGAGGACTTCAATATTTCCTTGATAATGCTCACACATAAATGAACACACACAGATATTTCACGCAGTAACCCAGTTTTCCATATCAAATAATTATGAATGACTACAGAAATAGTGGAGTTTCCAAGTCAAAGTCACAACTGCTCTGAATTTATTTATTTTTAAAGCATGTTGTCTCTATTCTTTGTTACATACCTTGATTGTATGGGAAGGCTGGATATTTTTCTCTAGGAAGAAAATTGCAATAAACAAACTGGCTCCAGGAGTGGGCAGCAACTTTAGCTACAGTGGATATATTATTTCCATAATTGCAAGACATCTCCATTCCATTCAAACTTGGAATATTCCCATTTATTTGGATTATCATGCCCTAATACAGACAAAAAATATTGAGTTATTGCTACAAAAAAGAAGAAGAAGAAGAAGAAGAAGAAGAAGAAGAAGAAGAAGAAGAAGAAGAAGAAGAAGAAGAAGAAGAAGAAGACATACAGAATTTTGAATTGCATCGACTATCTGGTTTAGGAAACAAATGGCTACAACTGATTTTTCATTTTGCATAATATTTGTCAGCTGGAAAATAATGTATGGAAAGCATGGCTAAACTCGTACAGCTTTCAGAAAGGTAATAAGCAGTCGATGAAGGAGACTTATTCTTGGCTAGTAACATTGTTTTCTCTTAGGTTTTTATTGCAATTTCTATTTGGACATTTTGAAAAAGGAAGTTAGTAGAAACATTTTGCTTGGGGACAAAAAAGTATACTTATTTAAATTTATTTTCCAATTAATTAGCATAAACATTTTTTTCCTTTTAAAAAGCCCTGAAGTGTTTTGGAACAATATTAATATATAAATTATATATATATATATATATATATATACACACACACACACACACACACACACATATATATATATATATGCGCGCGCACACACACATATGCACACACACAACATACATAGTTGCATCCTACTACATTTACTGAGAGTAGACCCATTGGAAGTAATATACCTATTAATCAGGTTCATTCATTTCAATGAAATGGAGTAAGACCAATTGGAGTAAGACTGTATCCATGCTGGATACAACCTACAGCCTCAATAAGCAGCAAAAATATTGTGTGGACTCTCCCCAGCCAGTTGCTTATCAAGTGAAGTGGATTCACGTGTACCAAATCCACCCCTTTGCCCATGCACAATGGCCACACCTCTTGCTGTCAGTGCACACAGCAGGAACACTTCCCTGATGTCTGCATATTTGGATGGTGTTAGAAAAGGATGCTTCCCAGATACTGATGTTCATGGATAGAACTTCTCTATGTAGGGCACTTTGGCTCAATCAGGGTCCTTTCCAATGCTGAGCTGTGTGTACATCAGACAGTACTTGCGGAAAGCCCTTTCCTATACCACTCATCCTACGCAAGCCACAGGGTGGAGGAATAACCAAGGTGCACATCAGTGGGGAAGAACTGATGCATGAGGTCTTGTAACCATCCTCACCCCTCTGTCTCGGAGTGTTGCGTGAACCTCCCTTTCAGAACCAGTGAAAAGTGGAACTGAAAAACAGAACGCCACACTGTAGGAGACATAATTCCTAAGGGGCCAAAGCTCTAGTCTTGGGAGAGGGGATGGAATGCAGCAAAGCAACCTGCTCTGGTGTGCTGCTGTAGCATTCCAGTGGTGGCTAATCAAGTGCAACTGAAAAGGAGTGTGATCAATAAATCTGTTCTACTAGTACACAATCTGGCAGCATAATGTAATTCACCCCACCTGATCGGTGCAACAGAACTGAAGAGGTTTCTGTTTCACTAACGGAAATCTACGAAAAGCTATTTCACAAATTCAAAGCTGAAAGATTAAGCTAAATGTATTAATTAACATAATTTCCATTGTGTGCTTTTTACTGAAGAGCCAGGAAGCAGTAGCTTACTAGCCCTAAAAAATAAACTTTAAGTGAATGTTTGTTGGTTTATTTAAACATTATGAATGCAGTTGTGTAAAGGGTTAGAGGTTTCTAGGGGAAATGGTTTAATTATTTACTGGCTCTTATAGTAAGCTAATCCTGATCTCCAGAGAGGAATGACAGAAGTTGAACAAAAATCTTCTGCAGTTTACTGGCAACCAGCAAAGGTCTTTGGATTTGTCATTCAAACCATACTCCCCTCAAACTCCAGGGAAGTGCAGATGATGCTGTTCTTAAACATAAATAAGTTCAAGTCTGCTTAGCATTCAGTGCTAAAGGCATCTACACTCTTCGTCCAGTGAAATGTACCACAGTACTAGCCTTGTGTCATTAACAGTACAATCCTGCACGTAACTACTCAGGAGAAATCCCCACTGAGTTCAGCAGAATGCACATCCAGAGTTATTTGCACATTAGCTAAAAGTGGCCCATTATCACAATTATATTATGTTATGAATAATTATATTACCACATAGAACCAATCATCATTTAGGCATAGTTTCTTCAGCAGAAAAGAAATCTTGGGAAATGATTTGACAAAAGGCTTCAAAAAAGTGAAAAACCATTTTAACTCTGAAATGTCAAACTGATGTTTATGTGCAAATAGGTATGCTGAATATTTAAACTTCAAATTTTCATCAGTTCAACTGGTTCAGCCTTTTGTGTTCAGGCAGTACTCTCTTTAGACTTGGCCTGAGTGGTATGTTAAGCCAGTTCCTCCTTGCACAGGGACGACACTGACAACACGATGCGACTTCCTCTGCGTGGACAGCTATGGCCCAAAGACTACTTGATTCCATAGGTGCAATATTTTGAATGAAATTGCTGCTTCACAGAGTCAAAAAATCCAAAATTACCAGTGCTGTCTCAACTTTCAGAGGCGGTAACATGGTAAACATTCCTTCTAATAGTGATTCAAGTCTTCAAATGTGCACCATTCTGTAGCCAAAATCGTACTGTCTGTGCAAAAGGGTGATGCAATGGCAGACCTGCGGTAACCCCAAGGTTTGCTGTTGCTCAAAAACTCTTTGAAAAGAAAAAAATGAAAACTCCCCAAACAGCCCCATGAGAACTCAGTGGCTTGAAGCACTGAGAGACTGAGAAGAAAAACCCATAACAATGGGGGTGAGATGTGTGGGGGTGGAGGGGGCAGATGGAATGGAGTCTGATCCTGTCAATCCCTACTCAGAATCTGATTAGTTCTAACTCAGAGTAGACCAGCTTAGGTCAATTGATTTCCATGGGGGTGTGCTCTGAGTTTCACTTAGTCAGATACAACCCATAAAGGATAGAATCATCACATTGTCAAGAAAGGTCACTTCCTGGTTCATACTGAGAAGCCTTTTTTAAAAATGTCCCCAAGGATGTACCGTATTGGCCCAAATATAAGCAGCTCCCTTAAAATTCCACAGGCATTCACACCCGTTCCGTTTTACCGTATATCTGTTTCAGCTGCGACATTGTAAAAGCCAATTTTTGTAAGGTCACGAATTTAAGATGCACTTTAACTTTTCATGGTCAAAATTTGGGAAAAACCGCTTATGTTCAGGCCAGTACGGTAACAAAGAGAAACCATGGAAACTCATGGATAAAACAAATAATTTCATGTAGGTTGGATACTGTGAGAGGATGGGTGCCTCTCACAAAAAACCCAATTTCCCCCAAAAAAATGAGGAAAAAACATAGGAGGAAAGAAATGGAGGACTCAGTATGCTCAACGTGCATGGAACACTGACAGACTGTTGGTGGCAGGGGCGGAAAGTGACAAAAATGGGGAGGGGTACAGAATGAAAGAACAAGCTGCGGTAATTTTGCTGGAGAGCACCACTGGTGACATCTATTTAAAATGCACACAGTTGAAGATGCCCCTGGCTGCACCTGAAGTCTGATAACAACAAAGACAAGTGATGTATGCCTACCAGCATACATAAAAGTCAGATTGCAAAGTTCTCTTCTTCTAATAATAGCAAACACAGTTGCTGGTGTGATTATGGTTCCTGCAGGCTTGTGGAAACCCCATGGTTTACAGGTGTAGATAAAAGTATTTATGGAAAATACCTGAGGGAGGAAAAAAGGGGTGAAACAGTTTCATGAGGGTGCAGCATACTCAGTCGCCATGGAATGCTGTTGTGGAGAAGAAAAGGAAACTGGGATAAAATGGAAGTATTCTGAAAGAGGACATGGCTGGCTGGAACCAAAGCACTCTATGCACTGCAATGTTTTGCTGCTGGTTCAACTTTCCCTCATAATTTCTGAAGCTCAGAGGTGGCTTGGGTCATTATGCAACCAAAACAGCACAACCCACCCACAAGAGGGTTGTATCTGCAGACTCAGGAAAACCAAAAGTTTGCAAAGTACAAAAGTCTCGGCGTGGGGGGGGGGGCTAATGGGGCAGATCCTCCAAAACAGCCTAATGGGGACTGAGCATGCTCAGTGGCAGCGGAATGCTGACGGTTGAAGTGGGGATAGAAAATTGGGGCAGAGAGGGAAAGGAGTGGTGTTTCCATGGCTGTTTGGAACCCTGAGCATCACACCAAACCATTTTTTTTTTTTTGCAGGTTCCACTTAGAATGGTTTAGAATAAATCCCACTGCTTACGACACAATATCAACAAATAGCGCAATTCTCATTTGACGTACTTTGTTCTCCTTCTCGATGTTTATTTCTGAGGGTAGTATGGTCATTGACGGACACTGCTGCACTCCTTCGCTGGCACTTATCCAGAAATTGGGTTCAGAAGAATTAGCGCACTCATGTTGCAGGGAACACCTAAAACAATTAAAAAACAGTCATGACCCCAGACCCTCAAAATTATTAATAATGTTGCCGGGAGAACTGCAACCCTCCTCATATTTTTCACGGCGCTAGCATCCATTTTATATAATCAACATGATCTCCATGATATAAACATTTTAGCTTCAACACCCAAGTGCACAAGAGACAAAATTGAGAGATACTTTACACATTATGCTTTCCCGCATACTCTTATTCTGTGTCTGATGCTGAAAAATCGACTCATAAACCCATGGAAACCAGAAATTAAGCTTTTGAACTATGTTGGCTTAGCAGACTCAGAGGAGACAGTGTATCAGCTAGCCATGAACGTTACTTTCTCCCCCTCCCCTGCATGTTCTATTTCTGTTTTATCAGATTTCCCCTTAAAATAAATATATTGTTCCAGCAAACTAAATTGATTGTTCTGCCTTGGTTATCTTTACTATGTTCTGGCTTGTTTCCTATAAATACTTCTGTTTAGTCTTTTGCCCCTATGATTGAGTTAGGAAAGGCTTGAGAGAGCGGCAGGATTCTTATTAGTTGTAGCATTACTCCTGAAAGGGAAGTGCCATAGCTCAGTGGTAGAGCATCTAGGCTTGGCATGCAGAAGGTCCGAAGTTCGATCCTCAAGTGGGAGAGACTCTTGCCTGAAACCCTGGAGAGCTGGTGCCAAACAGGGTTGACAATACTGAACCAGATGGGCTAATCGTCTCACTCAGTAGACGGCAACTTCTTACGTTCCTATGACGTGGCAAACTAGCAACCTATGTGAAGTTGGGTGAGTTTGGCCAGTTTTTGAACTGTTCAAAACCGCACATAATATGTGGCAGTAAAAATAAAGAGCTGTTGCTAATCTCCAATTGACATTCTTCAAGTAGTCATCCATGAAGTTGCATGATTAGGTTCTCCACCTACAGAACCTTCTAGAGATCTTCCTTTCAGAGCTGGAGGGAAATTCTTTCCACACATGCTCTGATGGGCAAGGCAGGCACTCTCCCTCCCATGTCCTTCTGCACAGCCTTAGGAAAAAACTTTGATCTAATGTTTGGCAAGTAGGGCAGAGCTATCTAGCTTATTCTTGTTCATCAGACTATTTTACTGCTTAGAGAATTGCAGGGTTTTATGAGGATATGATATCAGGGACACAGGTGGCGCTGTGGGTTAAAGCCTCAGCGCCTAGGACTTGCTGATCGAAAGGTCGGCGGTTCGAATCCCTGCTGCGGGGTGCGCTCCCGCTGCTCGGTCCCAGCGCCTGCCAACCTAGCAGTTCGAAAGCACCTCCGGGTGCAAGTAGATAAATAGGGACCGCTTACCAGCGGGAAGGTAAACGGCGTTTCCGTGTGCAGCTCTGGCTCGCCAGAGCAGCGATGTCACACTGGCCATGTGACCCGGAAGTGTCTCCGGACAGCGCTGGCCCCTGGCCTCTTAAGTGAGATGGGCGCACAACCCCAGAGTCTGTCAAGACTGGCCCGTACGGGCAGGGGTACCTTTACCTTTTATGAGGATATGTTGTTCTGGGACATGGCGATTGCCCGTAATATATAGCCTATGCCTGACCTTGCTCCCTCTGCTAAACCATTAAATTGGGACCATTAGTTCAGTTCTTGGGGCGGGGGATGCTGATTTCATGTTTTCAAGACCTATAGCTTACAAACTTACTTAATTTTTTTTATTATTATTATCAAGACTACAGATTGCACATGACCTGATTGTAGGTACTGTGCTCAGAATAAGACCAACAATATTCAGTTGTAAAATACTCTTATCATTTTCCCAAGGGGTGGTGTAATCCTGTTAGCTTCACTCTTGAATCCCATGGTTACAGTGGACATTGTATTTGACAAAGGAAAAAAGAAAGAACACTCGGCCATTTAGTCCTATGCTGTCCCTTCAAAATATTACCTAGCAACATGTTTTAAAATAATCTTAATTTTCAGGTATATGTGTTATCAAAGAAATGTTCCTAGGATTTTGGTCCCCTGCTTAAAGGAAGCCACTTGAAAAGGACCTTGAAAGGTCTCTTCACAGATCTTCTATTTTACGGTACGATAATAGAAATACAGATGACAAAGCACTTCTATACTGGTTTTAATTAGAGATGCTTTTTATTCTTGTCAAACTCAGCATCTCATAATTTTTATTTTGTAAAGTATTATTATTTTCCCATAAACAATTATGTGTTTGAATTATGAATTATGAAATTACACTTGTGAAAAGTGTACCTTGTTTACAAGATATTTTTTAAATGGCTTTTGAATGCTTAGGTTTCAGCCACGGCAATGATTTCTTCAAAATGAGCTATTAAAATTAGAAATGACTTTTGAAGACTGCTATCAAACAACCCTAATCTTGTCAAAAGAGCAGAAGCAGAGTAATGAAATAAAAAAGACTAGTGATTTCCCTCAACAACACACAATTATTTTCTGCACAGAGCAGCCTATTACTAAGAGGCATGTAGTGTACAAAAATACCCACCTGGTCTCCAAGGTGCACCATCCACAGTAAGCATCGGCTGCAGCCAAGCACTCTGTACATGTGGTATATTGATCACAGGCAGCTACTTTCACACGGGCTATCTGCATAATAACAGAGGTCCAAGAGAATAATATTTTTTATTTAAAAAAGCTTTCAGAGAGGAATTAGTTTATTAATAGGAAAGAAGGAAACCACAGTTTATTAACATTATTGTTTTATGTCATAGGTTATTGTCACCACAGAGGTCTTTAACTATTAGCATAGATCGCGATAGAACACTCTGCTGCAAGAGACCTTTAAGAAGAAAGTGTTAGCAACCCTAGCAGTTTTTAAAGACAGGCCCTAGAACAAGCAAAAGGTAAAGGTAAAAGGACCCCTGACCATTAGGTCCAGTCGTGACCAACTCTGGGGTTGCGGCGCTCATCTCACTTTATTGGCCGAGAGAGCCGGAGTACAGCTTCCGGGTCATGTGGCCAGCATGACTAAGCCACTTCTGGCGAACCAGAGCAGCGCACGGAAACGCCATTTACCTTCCCGCTGGAGCGGTACCTATTTATCCACTTGCACTTTGACGTTCTTTCAAACTGCTAGGTTGGCAGGAGCTGGGACAGAGCAACGGGAGCTCACCCTGTTGCGGGGATTCGAACCGCCGACCTTCTGATCGGCAAGTCGCAGCCTCTGTGGTTTAACCCACAGCGCCACCCGCGTCCCAGTCCAGAACAAGCTAATGAGCTATAAATTCCTCACTTTGGTTCAAATCTGATCTCCTAGGAGAAAGCCTTCTCTCCTGTGTGCTATTCTGAGTTGGGAATGCTCTCTTACACCTACAACCAGATTTATACAAGGTTGCATAAATAAATGAGTGATTGGTTATTACCAGGGCCATCTGTAGCGAGTATAGGGTGATTCAGCAGACAAGTGCATTCTTCTTTTTTGTGTTTTGCGCTGTCGGCTTTTATGCCTCACCGAGGGCAGGCGTGCAGCCAATGCGCTATCAGCCTGTGAGGCACACCCACAAGGGAGGCCACTGATTGGCCCATTTGAGATGGTGCAGCAGTCAGGAACTTCAGCCGGATGTCCAGGCGGCAGGAGGAATTTCCCTAATGGCCGCCCGGCCATGTGCACTCTGTTCTCATTGCCCGGGGATGGCGGCCGAGTGCGAGAGCCGCAACAGGCACCCACCCAGGAAGGAGTAAGCATCCAGTCTCCTCTTTTGTGCTTCACTACAATCTCCCCTCCACCTGCTGCCGCCACCTCACCCCTTTGAAAATTCTGAGATTTAAACTTTATGCGTCACATAAAGCAATCCCACACACAGGTGGATTTATAACCGAAATCTTTACTTTAAGATCAAGTAATGGAAGTGCTTACTCTCATCAAGTGAAACGTCCACCCGTTATTCATGTCTCATAACATTTTAACTTTGTTTTAAGAAATATAGAACATCACTAAGGTAAAGGTAAAGGGACCCCTGACCATTAGGTCCAGTCGTGGCCGACTCTGGGGTTGCAGTGCTCATTTCGCTTTCTTGGCCGAGGGAGCCGGCGTACAGCTTCCGGGTCATGTGGCCAGCATGACGAAGCTGCTTCTGGCGAACCAGAGCAGCGCACGCAAATTCCGTTTCCCTTCCCACCGGAGCGGTACCTATTTATCTACTTGCACTTTGACGTGCTTTTGAACTGCTAGGTTGGCAGGAGCAGGGACTGAGCAACGGGAGCTCACCCCGTCACGGGGATTTGAACCGCTGACCTTCTGATCGGCAAGTCCTAGGCTCTGTGGTTTAACCCACAGCGCCACCCGCGCCCCTTATATCACTAATATTGACTAAAACATTTTAACTTTCTTTACCGTCTTCCTCCTAATCCTTAGCCTGCAATCTCCCCCTCTAACCTCCTTACATCTATAGTAGACAACAGCTTCATAAGTGCAACTCTTACCCATTCACTGTGTGCTCAGAAGAGAGCACTCTGACTCACTCATAGCTTGAAAAATATGGAATGTTTCACAAATTTATGTGTCCTTCTTGCACAGAGGCCATGCAATTCTTCTCCGTATCATGCCAACTTTAGCTTATGTGCTGCTTCAGCTAACCAATTTTTGTAAGTTTTATAGGCTCAGTGACTCCCTGCAAAGGGGCCTCTGGGTGAGCATGAAGATGCCAGCCTGAGTGCCACTGGGGGCTGCTGCTGTTGCTACAGGTACTGCATTAAAAGGATGGGCTCCAGCTAAGCTAAGTTGGCCAAATTTAGCCTCCCCACTTCCCCACACACCCTGGAGCAGCTCTGTATTTAATCTAAGAAATCCCCATTCCTGGAAACTCATTAAAAAAACAGAGCAGAAGAATTCTGAGAAGTCTTGCAAGATCATTTCTGTGGGCTAAGTTTCTGTAGAAGCATCTAAGATGGAAACGGCAGTGACAGTTCAGTGTGTTCTTCTGTTGTTTTAAATATTCTATTCCAGTGCTATTTCCCAGTTGAGGAATTTTGGATGAGTAAGGCAATAAATCTATATGCTTTTACTTAAAAGACGGTATTTGTCTTCTATATGCAGAACATTAAGATCTGAACAAGAGAAGATTGTCAAGATGCCTGACAAGAAAAAAGTCTAGATTTCTTATTACTGAAAACGGCATCCTTAATAAAGTTGAAGGATCAATTCAATGCCTTTTTGTTCTTCTGTTGTTATGACTCCTAGGCTGTTTTATTTCTAATTTGATTGTTTCTGTATTTCTTTATGTAAACTGCTCCGGAAGTTTTTGCTGAAAGGTGAAAAACAAAAACATTGGATAGTGAAGAATGCTGCTGCCAATAATGCTGACCAACACTTCCATGTAGGTCTGTGTAAAGCAGGCACCCCCAAACTCGGCCCTCCAGATGTTTTGGGACTACAATTCCCATCACCCCTGTCCATTGGTCCTGTTAGCTAGGGATGATGGAAGTTGTATTTCCCAAACATCTGGAGGGCTGCCTGGTGTAAAGTTTCCCTGATCCCTCCCTGATTTGGCAGAAATATATCCAGACCTGATCCGACCTAATCTGGACTCAGAAATCCTAATCTTGTAATTAGAAAATGCAATACTTCAGAGACAGTGTTATCTAGCTTTTTTTGGAGCATGTTTTAAACTCTGGATCAGCACAAATGGCTACAAATCAATATGGCTCCACCTAGCCGACTCTGTAGTTGCTTTGAGCCAACTTGTACCAGGCACAAATCAGCATGATCTGGTTCAGGATATAGCCAGATTGGTTGCATAGCCAGACTTTGGTGAAGTCTCATGTAATACCTATCTTCCCCAGACTGGGATGGAAATATTCAAGGAAGAGTAGGCTTATATCCTTATAATCCTTATAAGGATCCTTACATCCTTATAATCATTTCCATCATCATATTTTTGTGGGATGTGCACTGGCTGCCTCTATGTGACAAAGTCCATTTCAAAATGCCAACTTTAAATATACACAAATTGGTACCTAGGTACTTAACAGAATGCCTCTCCCCATCCTGAGCCCAAAGATAGGCAGTGGGAGCCTTACCAGAGGTCCAGAGGGTTGCTTGTTATATGAGGACCTGGGACGTGGGCCACCTGGGGGGGGGAATGGAATTACGAAACTCCCTCCCCTTGGAAGCACAAATGACCACAACATTAATGGGTTTTCACCTGTTGGTGAAAACTCATCTGTTTTTAAAACTTTGGAGGTTAAGTCTATCCCCCCCCCCCAAAAAATTGGTTCTTTCTCATGCTATTGTTCAGTGGAATGAGATTGTTATGAATTACTATGTATGTGTTGTCTGTCTTTTATGATATTTTATTGATCTTCTTGTTGTTTATGTACACTTTTATGGAAACTGCTTTAAGGTCTGCATGAGATAAAGCAGCATATAAGAGTTTAAATAAATATTTAATTTGGCTGAAAGTTATTTGGATGAAGCAACACTGCCATATAATTTCACTAGTGGCCTCTTGAGTGACAAGATATTCAAAACTATTATAAAATACCATATGAAGAGAAGACAGTGAAAAATAGTTCCAGCATTTACCCCTCCAGGCTAAAGGGTGTTAGAGAAATTTAATAAACAAGAACAATTTCAATACCATTTTGCAATTACAAAGAATACTTCTGCCCACTATCTTGTGCAGATTCTGTGTGCAACATTCTAACAGTAATAGCTAGAATACCCAGAGTGATCTGACATAGAGATCACATCGCCCTTCAAATGCTTGATTTAAACCAACTCAAAAGTGACATAAATAAACCTCTTACACTCTCACAAGCATTGTTTTTACATTGTTCTGGCTTCTCCTCAGATGGCCATAATTCTCGACAATGGCCATAATTCCATTTGCCTTCTTGTGAAATTTAACACATAACTCAACCAGAACCTATGGTATGATAGAACAATATGGGGGCGGGAGGAACTCACACACAATTTGAATATTGCTGCCACTGTATGGTGGCGATAAGGCTTCAGGATGGTATCATCGCACACTGATAGCAGCAGCTGATATGAGATGGTGATAAGTGATGTTAGCACAGTGAAACCTCTCAAACAGACAATTCTGCAGGCTGTGGGATTTCTCTAACCAACGGATAGCATATGCTATGCTATGCTAGCAATTGACAAGAGAAAGGCATGTTTTCAAGGACTAACATTCATAAAGAACAAGTTGGGTTTTCCTCTTCATTTTTTACTAGTTATTTATGTTCCACCTTTCTTCAATAGAATATGATGGAGGCATGCATAGGGCTACCATGAGGCCCTCCTATTCAGCGTTGCTTGACCCAACCCAAACCTGCATAACTTCAGCAAGGCTGGTGCATTATGTAATTTCAAACCATAGCTCTGGCTTGTGTAGATTAAGTGAAACTTTTGACATATTGTTCGGAACACCCTCTTGTCTTGCCTAAACAAATTTTCCCAAAGCTAAATACCTCTGGAGAAAAGGAAACAGAACCAAATTAGCCAGTGAAGAAACAAATTATATCACCTGATGCCTTGCAGACTTAGTGCGCTTGACGGAATGATAAAGCCTATCCTAGGTAAACCATTTTGATTTGTTAATGCTAATGGGATACAGTAATGGCATGATATACTATCCCAAAAGGAATCTTGTGAGAGTCTGTACAGTGATATATGGATATTCTGTAGGGAATTGCAGCTGGAGAGTTTAAATACCAAGTACAAAATCATTGGTTGCACATCTGTTTCAGTAGATTAAGAATGAATGTAGCTTGCACCATTGATGACTGGAGCACATACCAAACTTGAGTTTCTCTTCAACTAGGCAGTTTAAAGGCAACAGGAAGGCAATGATTATACAAGAAAAGAACACTTTATATGCTGAATAGTTCTTGCTCATGCACTGTGGTATCCAATAAATTAGGTACAACTGTGTACTGAGAAAATCTCTAGTAGTGACAACTTTAAACTCTAGGCAAAATTGTGGTAGAAATTCAGTGATACCTAGATAATTATTATTTTGCTTTCACTATAGATAGGAAAGGAAGTAAGGAAGGAACCACTATCATTCAGCTTTCAGGAAAATCCAAATGCAGAATGAACAACACAGATAAAACTTTTAAAGTCCTTTAAAGAGACAGAGTGAAATTATCCTAAATAATATTAACGTTCCATGAGATCAATATTGATAACAAAATTTTAAGTCTTGTTAACATTTTTTTGTGCATTTTTGTGATGCCCCAAAGCAGAGGTTTCCAACCTTTTTGAGTCCACGGCTCCCTTGATCAACTGCGTTCTTTCTGTGGCACCCCTGTGGGGCTCAGGAGCCCAGTTGTGTCACCTCTTGCCTGCAGAGCTAACAGCTTCTCACCCTTTTTTGAACACCCTCCCTTGGGGGTGTTTCCTCAGCCTCCTCTTCTTGAGAGTCCTCTGGGCAGCCACCCTGGTCTCTGAGCTTCCCTCCCCCCACCCCAAAGAGAGGCGCCTCCTCACGCTGCCCCACAGGGGCCTGGGACTTGCCTGTCTATTCCCAACAGCAAGGGCTGGCAGACTGGCTGGCTGGGCTCCCTTGCCCATTTGCTTGCTTATTCTAAGGCCACTTCAGCTCCTGGCAACCAGCACCCTCTGACCAGCCCCAGAGGCACCATTTGCCTGCTAAGCTTGTAGCCAGGGTTGCTGCAACCAACAGCTGTGCAAGCCTTTGGGAGGCAGAGATACGAGAAGACATCAGAGGAGGGAGGTAAGGAAAGAAGGACAGAGGCCAGTGTTGCCTGCAGCACCCCTGACCATCATTCTAGGCACCCCAGGGTGCCACGGCACACTGGTTGAAAACCACTGCCCCAAAGCATTTGATTCTAATCACTGAACAAGTTATGTTCAAGCCCTTTTTATATAATCTATACTTTTAGAGTTTTCATGGGTGTACAGGTTTATACCAAGAGACTTATCTTTTTAACAACAAGGTATTTAATACCAAGTTATTAAAGCAGACAAATATTCCGAAATTATTTATTTCCAGGATTATTTGTTGTTGTTAAAAAAATAAGTCTCTTGGCATAGACCTGTACACCCACGAAAACCCCAAAAGTATTAATCATATCAAAGAGGCATGAACATAACTTGTTCATTGATTAGAATGAAACTTCTACAACTTTTTAAAAAAATCACCTCATCTCCAGAACACTGTTTATTCCTCCGTACTCACTTAATGGCACTGAGAAGGTATGTCTGTAAAGGAGTCTTACCTGGTGGGAAGTCATTAGATACAGGTAGCTGGAGTCAGAAGGATCAAACTGCATGATGGGATGGACAGGTTCACCATAAGCCACAGTAATTGACTCCCTGCTTATCTCCTCCATAGAACTGTTCAGATTAATCTGCCAGGGAAATAAATATTTCATAAGACCACCACTTTGGGTTTTTTGAATGAAGAAAGGGAATCATTGTTTATAGAAACTTGAAAGTTATTAATTGAACAGTTAGCATGAATTAACATAGTATTACTGTATGTTTGATGATTCAATAAACCAGTTTTTAAAATGAAGAATATCCCAAAAGTAAAAAAAAGGGGGGAGGGGGACTCAGATTGTAATACTATTGGCTGTTTTCCCCAAACCACACCAACAATGACATCAGGTACTTGAAAGATGGATTGTCCTGCTCACCTGCCAAAGGTGGCTGTGGGTTGGGGACTGATAAGTATCTGTCCCACTGGGCCAAAAGAATTCCCCAGCCCTTGCTTACAATTACATCCAAAGCCACCTTAGCTTAACGTCATGATTTATTTGGAGTGAAACAAACCACAACCCCCAGTTCTGATGTATTGCTAAAGCCAGAGATTGTAGTTTGCTGCGCCCACTAGCTTACAGGGTGCAGTGAAGCAAAAGTCATATGCAGATTCACTGCAAACCAGACACGGAAACCCTGCTGCTGCAACACTAACCCCAGAAGCACTGAGGCTTTACACATACTGCTTATCCATTAATGAATCTCTTGAACATGCCATTGATAATGGCCCTTGTAAAATGCCCCTCTGCGGTGCACTTTATAACTTACCGGATCAGATTAATTCCCTATGTGATAGGAAATCATAATTGCTGCTTGGGGAGCTGGCTGAACATTGCTTATGCCCTTTTATACTGTCTTGTCTTGGATGGGAAACCTGAATTATAACTCACACCAAGTATTCTGTATGCAATGCCAAGTAACAAGGAGCCCCTAAGGTAAAAAAAAAAAAAAAAAAGCGGGTGGTGCAGCTGTGTAGCAGAATTAGATTATAGCTATCTGAGCAAATTATCCCAGCAAAGAGCAGCCAGGAGCCTTTCTCTAATGGAGGTTCAGCAGATAAGGCTGCCTTTTCTGATATGATAATGGAAGCAGATCTGTTACTATTGTGTGAATACAAGCTCTGTAAGGAATGAATCTGCACCGACTGCCCTATGGAGCTGGCTCTGATGCCGGCTGCCTACCACTCTGCTGCGTAGCCTGTGCCTCTGGGCCAATGTCAAAACAGAGGACCTCTGAGATCTTTCCCACCTTCCTGCTAGGAACATTTGTAAAGCAAAGAAATTGGATTCCCTTCTGTCCTCCCTCTCGTCTGATCTAATATTCTACATTATGTGTTATTATCTCCAGACTGATATAAAACAGGTTTCTAATAATGCCCTTTCCTTTTCTTAATGGCCGGCATCTCATCAATTGTAGCAACTCCACTGAATGACTACTCTGACTGGCCAATACTGAACCTTGCTTTGGCAAGTGGGCATACACCCACCGTGGTTATTGCAGCTGGTGGCTGTTCATGGCTTGAAGACAATTATAGTGCCTTAAATCTTGGCCCCTGATGTATTGTTTTGACACAGATGAAACAGGCATATCACATGCATTGGTTTACGTCTCTTCTCCAGCTTAGCAATAGCGGGGACCAATCAGGGAATATTTATTCAAAATGGAGGGTGTATCTCTCTATGTGCTTTTTTACAAGTGCCAATCAAGACAGGGAGCATTTCATACGAGGAAGTTGTTAATAACTAAAAGCTGTGCCATAACACTTCAAGTATGGGCATTTATTTCTACAATATATTAAATGACATCTTGATTGCACTGTAGCCTCAAATGCTGATTAAAAGTTAAGAATTAGTAGATATTGTATATCACTATGCAATTTAAAACCAACATCCAGTTGCTTCTTTATTGTAGAATGAAAGCCTGTGCAGTGCACTTGTCAAGTGAGGGAGTTTCCTGTTTAAATTAACAGAATCATGGATTAACATGCCAATCTTACATTGCACAAGTATGAATTCTTTAATTTCATCATCAGTAGTCTGATCAAGTGTGCTGCATCAGCACAATTATGCCCACAGTGCTTTGTCAAGATGCTCTTAACTCTGAACTGAACACAGTTATCATTAGGCGCACTTAAGCAGTTGTCTAGCTCTGTTCTTCAACTGTGGGTTCTCAGATATTGTTAGACTACAGCTCCTATCATCCCTGGACATTGGTTCAGCTGGCTGTGGATGGTGGGGGTTGTAGCCCAATAACATCTGGGGACCCAAGGTTGACGAACAGTCTATGGAAGCATTTTGTTTGAGACATTACTGAATGGGTGACGGCACAAGAGCTATTGTGGTCCATGACTGAATGAAAGACTTAGGGAAGGGTGGAAGAACTGCAGCAGAAGGCTAACAGCTGAATAACAAGGGGAGTGAAGAAAACTCATCCTGGACCAACTGTAGTCTAAGAAATATGTGATAGAGATTCCTAGAGCAGCCTCCTCAGGCTGATGACATCATCTACCCCGTTGCTGGGAAACTGCAATTCACTCCAATGCAAGAGTGACTTCTGGGCAGCATAGTGCCTGGACTGGACTCTCCCACTCTTATCTCCTGCCAGCTGACACACAAAGATGGCAATCACTAAGAATATAGGTCTGCTGCATTGGCTACCACAGCAATGACATGACATGCAGCCTGCAGTCCTGCCCCCTTCAAAACAGGCCTTGACTGCCAAAAGCAAACTGAATGGTCAATGGTAAGGCAGTGTGCGTATTGTTTTAATTTCCCCCAGATATTAAACTGCCACAGGCAGGCCCAGTTCCTTGCTTGGATAGGCAATAAAACTGCCAGTTTATGGTGAAGGAAATTTCTACACTCCACACCTGAAATCTACAGGTTTAGGGCAGTATACAAATTTAAGAAATAATAATAATAAATAATTCTATTATTGTGAGGATCTATCACAAGCCATCATTTCACAAATGCTAACCCAAGTTGTTCAGACAGTCATATCAGCCTTTCATGATCACCCAGTTCCTCCCATACAGGGATTTCAAACACTTAAATATCACTCAGCAGACCTCATAACATCCCTGCAGCCACCTATGAGATAAAAAAAAAGAACAGCTAGTACAGAAAGCAAATGCCCTAGGATAACTCTGATTAACAGACAAGCTAGAGCTGAACGAGCCAGATAATTGGCATTGCAGATAATCATAATGTTCGGTGCTTATCTACTGTTTAGCACTGATAGCACATTAAACAGTGCTTAATCAGCCTGTTTGGAACAGTACAGTTTGGTGGAAAATGCAACTGAAATTCAATTAATCTTAAACTTTCAAGAGAAATAGTCAGACAATCAAATATGACTGTACATGCAAAGAAAGTGGCTGGGGAATTTGGGGTTTAGAAAGTACAGTTGCACAAACTGTTATTTAGCCAAAGTGCACAAATTAGCAATTTTATTGTTTACAAAAAAGCACCACGGAATCTTTAACAACCACAAGCACTCAGGACTTCTTCTGTCTTTTCTCTGAAAAATCATGCCTTCGGTTCTTTAGCGTCCCGTAACATTAGAAGGGAGATGAATCATTAAAACCACTTCCTTCTGATTCAGGAGCTCCTTGGCAGTCAATCATTCAGGAACTGAGCCAGCCTGACTCAATTTACTAAGCATGATAGCTACATAAAGGTGAGGTGGCAATTTAAAAAACAGCTTTCCAAAGGTGGTTACTTATTGTCAAGCATTACACCATGTAAATATATACCAATTATTAACTACGAAGTCCATTTGGTTACTACTGTTAAGTTTTACCTTGAGCAGTCTTCCATTGGCTGTTCCCAGGAATACGACTGTGTAATTATTGACGCTGGTGACAGCTACTGATGTAAGTCCTGGCGAAGTGAACACTGGCCTGGCCTTGATAGGTTGCAGGATTGACAATGGATGCTGGAGATGCGCTGCTCCACAGTCCAACTGTTCTGGTTGCAACTGAAAAGGGGGGAAAGATACATTAGTAAATAAGTATTGGGACACTGTAGATATCTGTATTTGGTTTTTGCATCCCCTGCACTCTACATTGCAAACAATGCACTGGAGGTGGCCTCAGAGGTGGGTGGGTGTGCTGAGATTTTAACAGGGGAAGCAAATTTTGTATTACTTCACAATGTTCCCAAACAGAGACACATCTATTTTTCATGTTCTATATTTCCTGCTCCCCCCACATAACACTACTATGCAAGAGAGGTATAGAGCATATATAATGTCAATGGTTTCAGCTTGAGGCTCCTTTTTTCTTACCATCTATTTATTACAGGTATTTTTAGGCCACCCCAGGGCCATTTACAAGTAAGAATAAAACAATTAGAACATGATTACAGAAAACAGTAACGTAGGAAATGAAAAGGTCATAAAACCATAAAAGCAGGAATACTATCAAAAGTGAACGTCACTGTCTGCCTTAATGTAATCATAGTTGAAAATGATTGATCTTCTACTTCTGTTTGAAAGAGTGTTTGGTGTAATACAGATCTGCATAATCTGTCACCAAAATAGCTTGCCCGATAAATTGTATCGTAGTCTCATGACACTGATGGATTTTCTCGAAATTCATAAAGTCCACGGGGGAAAACAGTGGCTTTATACATGAATTCATCAGCACCAAATGCACTTGTTCTCACAGGCAGGATGCAATGCAGAGAAAAGACTAAAAAGGTTATCGTATCATTATTTGTATAAGTCTACAGGGTTTTATTCTTTGTCACACTTGCAGGTGGCTTTTCCATCTCCCTGACTTAAACATATGTAAATATTCTGTCCTCTATGTTTGGCAAATTTGCATATATCTTTACAACACTGCAATATTACTGAAGTTAAGCAACCTAATTCCCTTAACATTTCTTTCCAATGGTTTTAGGTTGCAATCCTCAGCATATTGAATAAACTCCTCTGAACTCATGCTTCTCAGTAGGAATATAGCTATCCTACTGCACTTTAGGCTCAAGGTCCATTTAAGGAATGAAAACAAGCAATGTCAGTATCTTTCAGGTAAGAGTAGTTTCCTGAATTCCAAGGCAAGAAATATTAACCTTGCCAAAGCTGTTTTTTTTTAAAGAACAAAGCAATAAAGTTTGCAGCACTGAAAATAAAAACTAATAACAGCTGCACTGCTAATCTCAGAATCTGCTCAGATACCATTTAAGTAAAAAAACAGCACTTCAGTGTATGCTACAAGTGAATTTTTTAAAAAGTCCTCAGACTAGAAACAAATGAGTAATATGCAACTTTTTTTTCTTCATAGCTCTGTTTTGTTTTGATGGTTTACAGAATTGTTCTAACTGAGCATGGAAAATGCAGCAACTTAACAGACTCTAAACAGAAGACTCCTTCACAACTTATCAATGTTTTTGGTCAGCCGTCACAGGCTGTCTAGCAGGAGATGGTCAGAGATTCTGAGCAAGGAAACGGTGCATGTTGAAGAAACACACAAGATGAATCATAGAAGGATTCACACTAGTGGAATGGCCAATAAAGGACTTGGGTCATATACTTGCTGAAAACCCTCCGCTTTTCATGTTAAAACCGCACCCCAACTCGAAAAGACACTAAATTTCAGCCTATTCAGACTATTATTAAAGTCAATGTCCCGGTTTACACAACACGCTAACCCAAACTTTGGCTTAGCGATCGTGCAAATGATTGGGCTCCCCAATGGGAGTTTGCTGCCACTTTGCTCTGCTTGGTCCTTGTTGCTAAGCAAGGGAAAGGTTTGGTTTAGCATGCTGTCCAAACAAGAACTTGGGGCTAAGTTGCAAACACAAGCGCAGCAGGTTGGAGGTCCCTGGGGAGAGGGGTTCCGAAGTGCTGAAGCAGCAAGCATCTTGGGATTGAGATGGCCACAGCTTCATTGGTTCAGATTTAATCGGTTTGGGCATAGACACTGGGTATGTATCCCGAATCAGTCAACCTGAATGCTGCCTGATAGGCCATCCGGGTTGATCCTGGGGTTAAGGATCCCGCCCCCCAAGGATGAAAATCAAATAGGACAATCCCACCAGGTTGCCCCTGAATGGGTCATTTTCAGATGGAGATTGGTTTTGCCATTTTCACTGCAAATTTTAAAAGATCTGGGGTTTTGGTTTCAGGATGTTATTGTTCCTAAGGAACTGAAACATATAATCATATTTGATTAAGCAGGTATGGTGATAAACAATTCCTATTCTGAACATTCCCTTGGCATTGTTCTTTACAGATGAAAGTAATTGTTGTCATCCATGGAGTGCACCTCCAGGATGGAGTTAAATCGCTGTGTTAGCAGCACCAAAGTGGCCTCCTCAGTGCACAAGCCTGGGCAGTGTGTATGGAGGTCCTGAGTGGACTAGGACTAACGGGTGGGCAGGCAGTATCCCCCATAGGTCTTCACAGCCTTTAGATCCACTTAAGCAAGTATGGAAATAGTGACCTATAATATTCTCCTTGATCAAATGCACCTCTTATCATCTGTTTTAATCTCAAACCATTGCCAAGGCAGAATTGAAGAGTTGCAAACCTGTTTTTGGAGCCTCTCTCTTCATTAGCAAGCAAATGCAAATTTGTTGCCACGAACTAAAGGACATGTTTTATCCAAATTAACGATCACTATGTCTGGTCATTCTCCCCTATCCTGCAAAGGCATTAGGCCAGGAGTTAACTGACTTTGTAAGCCACACTAAGGCAAGATGGAAAGGGCTGATTTAAAAACCTTTTATGCTGAAAACAAGTGCCAAGAAAGACTAACATAGGCTCAACTATATGGCATGGTTTATTAGAGACCAAACAGAAGAGATAATGTGTTACAAATATGAGGATCTCTGCAAAATGTATTTTGCAGCTCTGCATTATTTAATGCTACGAAAAAACAAAAATCCAACCCCATCTCTGAAGCAATGCTTTTATTTCTTCCTGTAACTGGGCAACACAATTGGTTTTTACTATGTACATCCCTTTCATTTTTCTTATTTAATAGTCCTTCCCCAATTTAGTCTACTTATGCAATGGAACTTTGATTGTTGAATGCTTCAAAAGCTGAACAATTCAGAACCCAAACGCTGACATTTTCAAACACATCTCGGAAGTCGAACGGCTTCCGAGGTGCATGTCTCCATTTTTTCAATGGATTTTGATGATTGGCAATTGCGCCTCGGTTGTCGAATGTTTCAGAAGTTGAACGGTCTTCCAGAACGGATTACGTTCAACAACCAAGGTTCCATTGTACATATTTTAAGTCAAGTTGCTAGGTCTCTCTCATAGTGATCAAAGTCGTTGCCACTAAATATAAAATACAGATACTCAAGTACAGTGGTACCTCGGGTTAAGAACTTAATTCGTTCTGGAGGTCTGTTCTTAACCTGAAACCTGAAAGTGAAGCACCACTTTAGCTAATGGGGCCTCCTGCTGCCGCTGTGCCACCGCTGCACGATTTCTTTTCTCATCCTGAAGCAAAGTTCTTAACCCAAGGTAATATTTCTGGGTTAGCGGAGTCTGTAACCTGAAGCGTATGTAACCCGAGGTGCCACTGTACAGTTAATGGCTATAGATCAGAATAAGGGAGCAATCCAAACAAAATATCTCCTGGATGAGTGAGTTAGGATCAAACGGATCTCCAGCTCAGTCGATTGATTCCTGGAACAGCTAGACTAGGCATAGGCAAACTCGGCCCTCCAGATGTTTTGGGACTACAACTCCCATGATTCCTAGCTAACAGGACCAGTGGTCAGGGATGATGGGAATTGTAGTCCCAAAACATCTGGAGGGCCAAATTTGCCTATGCCTGAGCTAGCCTACATTGGCGTAAATCCCTCATCCCAGCTCAGCTGGAGTTATGCTGGTTTAACTCCTTCATATGGCTCAGCTGAGGTTAGGGAAGCTGGAGCAACACTGGAGGATTGAAAATGGGGGAATGGCAGGGCAGAGGACTGGGCAAGGGTGACTTATGGTGAATCCTAACTCCATTCAGCTCAGCCATGTGACCCGGCATCCTGATGGGATGTACACCAACAAAAAGGAGGTGCAAATCAAATTATTTTAAAGGTTTGTTTTCCCTCTGCCAGGCTTAGGCCAGCTACTAGTCAGCAGTAGCCTCACTCCTGAACAGCATTTCAACCAGAATACTTTACACTGGCTTAACTTAAACCAGCATACTTTATGCTGGCTCCCCATACTAATGATAGTTGATTAGTCCCTTGTAGTCCATGCAACTGAACTGATTCAAGTACTTTGACAGCACAAGTCCTTTCTATGAAATGGGAAAATGAGCCAAAGACCAGGATAAGCAATGTGTTCTTAACTACAGAATGCAAAAGGTTGTCCATGGATGAGTATATTGATTCTTATATACGTCAGCAATTTTTGTGAATTCTGCCATCCCAAGCAGGGGAGGCTCATGCTTTTGTAATACCAGGCACCAGAAAGTGTGTTTCTTCCACACCAGAAATGGGTTCAACAAGTGAATCCTTTTCAAACGCAACATTTCTTTGCAATCAGTACAATGGTGGAGGCTGTCTGTATATAAAACAGCACATATCGCTCTGAAATGAGATATCCCTGTAACAAAAGTTATACCTAGGCAAAACACACGCAGACAGCACACTACAAATTGGAAACAAATGCACATGGCCTATTCAGAAAATGAGAGTATGGAAGGCCCTTGGGAGAGGCAGGAACAGCTGCTTTCTTTATTTAACAGTCTTGGATTTGGCAACCACTGGTGAAGATAATTGTTTCCTGAACTAGAAGGTCTAGATTTCTTCTTTGAATGCTGTAGAGGACAACTTTCATGCCTCATCGTAAACATATCAAGAGCCAGGAGGGCTGTTTTTAATTCAAATTTATGTAATAATCTATATATCATTTCCCTTCATGTACTAGATATAATGGGCAGAGGAAGAGAAAGTCCAAAGCTTGGAGGAACCTCAGTCAGAGGTATACATCAGATCTTATGTGCGTTGAGCTGAGACCAAGAGATGTCTGGATCAGAACACACATTTGGCTTCACCTCCACAGTTCTCCCGAATACATTCTCACTCTCTCCCATTCCTTTCTATAGGAAAAAAGACATCCTTCAGATAGAGAAAACAAATTGTCTCCTGCACGTGAAATAGGACAAACACACACCACTCCAATGGTGTGCCTGGATACAGAGTTTTACTTTATGCCAAATGAATAAACACCTAGTCATTTTAAAAAGTCTAAAGTAAAACAGAAGAACACATGTGTCAGGAATTTAGAAGGCTACCATGTGCAAAATTTGGGTTTGGGCATATTTTTGCACATCTCAACTTATGTTAACTGTTTATTAATCTTTTTGTGTCTTCCTTCTATTGCACAGAGGCTGGCGCAAAACTTCTAAGTTAACATATAGTAAAATCAGATCAGAAACAAGAGTTTGGTAACTGGATTGGGAAAGGTATGAAGCCGACAGAGGAACTAGGATAAGAGAGGATAGAGAATAAGGAGAGGAAGGACACTGGATGGGTTGGATCTATAGTCTTTGGTTGTTGCAATTTTCATCAAAATCTTCTAAATATGATGGTGGTTTTTTCATATTTTCCTGGGTTTATTTTTTGTGAAGCATTGTCTGTTTCCTCTCTGCTAAATTTAGCTTATTATCATGCCATTTATTTGCTGATGACACAATGTTGTGGCCTTCCTATACGGGGAAGCCTGGTTATGATGCTTGCCTGTTCCAGAGATACTGTGAGATAGTAAAAGGATGGTAAAATGATGTGATCCTTTCCTTTCTGTCCAGAGTAGTGAATAGTCCTGAGTCTATATATCAATTCCGGGGTTATACTACAAGATACTTATCAGAAGAGTACTTTAGCAACTAAAAGACTAACAACTTTATTACGGCATCAGCTGTTGTGGATTAAAGTTCACTTCAAGTTCATTACTGTAATTAGAATCCTTCACCTTCTGTTGTCATCTGTATTTTATTAATGTGATTTGAGGGGGATTTCCTTCCATATCCCTACAAAATTATTCCCCCCAAAAGACATAAACATTTGTATGGCCTACATGATTTTTTTTGGGGGGGTAGCAGTTTTCTTTTTCATCATCTGCTATTTAGCAAGGAGGGTAAGGGAGGTAGAGTAAATGATGGTAGTAGGCGTCCATGATATTTCAACTGACTGGTCGTTTTTGTTTAGGTTCCTGTTTTGTATGGAATTCTGCAACATCTTTATGCTGATGAAGCTGATGAAGAACGATGAGTAGGGGAAGAGTTGCATGACAGTGCTCCCTACTGGGCTGCTGTTATATCCCTGCCAACAGGGTTGAAAAGCTCCCAAGCACCTGATTACCTATGTAATGCCTGCTACTAACAGCTGACACCAAAATCAAGAATGTGTGATATTATTCCAGTCTCACATAACTGAATAAAGTCCAGGGAGGACACAAACAAGACACCCACCCTTCTTTCTGTCCAAATTAGGGAACTGCATATTTTGTACACCTGTAAGCATATATAACGTGGCAGAGAGGTATTTCAGTGTAGGGTATAGTATTCTTACTGCAATTAACAAAAATGGCAAAATTGTTTCAATTCCTCCTGTTCATACATATATAAATATATATGAGATATGATTCTGGGAGAAGAAGAAAAAGCTTATTCCATCTAAAACCATAAGGCCCCAATGCATTTTTTCTTAAATCTCAAAATTGGAGTACAGTATAAGATAGATGATTAACCACAGTTGCTGCCATGCGGAAGATTAATTAAATTAAACAAGGAGAGGTTAGTTTTCAGGAAGTCAGTTTCTCAAGAAACACAGAAAAGAAGTGGTAACGCAATGCTCAAGGAAACAATGAATTTAACAGATTTTGGGTCCTGTATTTTGTGAGCTTGAACATTCTTGACCAAATTGAGGAGTGTGTGTGTGCGCCTTACAAATCAATTGTAAACTTATTTGAACAGGAAATACTGTATTTCTATTAAAACTTTTTTTGCCACAATGCGAAAGGAAGTCAGAAGGTTTCTTCTGGTCCTTTTCATGCAACTTAGCAGAGGATTAAGCTGTTGACTCCAAGCATGCATGAAGTCCTGGGAAAATGACATTGCTAGCATTAAATTATTCTTTATGAATTTATGGGACAGAAATATGGAGCATATGAAGACTCATGTCAAAAGCTATTTTTTACTACACAAAAAGAATTTCTATTAATTCTTATGAAAGAGACCCACTTTTTAAAAGTAAACTATTAGCTATCATTAGAATTAAAATGAAAAACTCTCCAACTATAAACTACTGTATAATATCCAGTGACATAAATCCAGTGTAGAGAACACTTTTCACCATCATACAATTTGACAATAGTTATGAATCTGTAGACTTGTGCGGTACTCAGCCTTTTATATCAAAAATAAATAGCCCACCCTATGCCAATAGGGTTGAGTAAAGGTAATAATGTTGTGTAATACTAGCAAATGCAGGTTGGATTCTCCCCAAATGAGCACTTCCAAATATACTGCAGCTACGGTATATTCTCATTCATGCTATGCTAGTCTTTTACTTTTGATTGTCTCTGCCTAGGATGTGCTGTGTTCACATGTAATATTAAAAACACAGGTGGGTAAACTGCAGCCGCTGACCTAATTTTATGTGGAAGCTGCCCCCTTCTTCCATCCCATCTGAGTTCCTCCCTTCCTATTCATTTCCCCCTTTGCCCTGGCACTAAAAGTATTTTCCGTCTCTCATTGTAGTTTCAGAATACATGGAAGGAGCTGTATTTTACCCGATCAAGATAAAGTGATTTAAAACAACTGGCGCTTTGTCATATGCACTGAGTCCCAGACCATTTCCTCCAGCTCCAACTAAAAAGTGCCGGTTGTAACTTTTAAGGCTCAAAACGGCTTCAGAGCAGGTTATCTGAAAGACTGTCCTTTCTCATCTATAACTGCCTGGTTTTTAATATCTTAAACAGAGCCCCTTGTTTTAACATAGGGTCCTTGGTTCAAGTGAAATGAAACACTGCAAAAGTCCTCCTCCTTGAGGAAACATGAACTCAGTGCTTTGCTCAGGCTCAGCCACCAACCTTTCCCATCCTGTGCCCTCCAGATGTTTCGGACTACAACTTTCATAAGCCCAGGCTAGGATGGGCAGTAGTCAAGTACGACTGGAGTTACAACCCAAAATAGCTGGAAGGAAGGGAAGGGGGGGCTGGCTTAAAGTGATTTTTGTTCTGCCATCAAGTATTCGATCAGAATATGTATCTTCCAAAGCATCTCAACACTACAAAGTTTATATACTTTGGTTTTTGCATTAGCAGATGCAATACAGTTACCATTCATTGGATTTTGTAGTGCATAAACTTCTCTCTTTTTTACATTTGTATCTTACATGAAAACTGGAAAGGTTGGAGGGACTGGTTATGTTTAGACTAGAGAAGAAACACAAAGGAACATGATAGCACCTTTCAAATTCTTGAAGGGCTATCACACAGAGAAGGGCTGCACTTTTTCTCTGCTGCAGCAGACCGGGGCTGTGGGGGAAACATATAGACATATACAGTATTGTGAAGGATTAAGTTACAAAAGATTTCAGTTAAACATTAGGTGTAATGTCTCCACAGAAAAATCAGCTCAGACATGGCCCTCCTGTTTGCACGTCCTGGTAAGCCATAGTCTGAAACAAACCATGTTTTGCTGTGCATGAACAGTGTGCTGGTGTGCACTCCTCAAATCACACCTGCCCTGCTCCTCTTTGCTGATCTTAGAGGACACCATGCTGGCACAACATGACATGAGAACTAGTGCATGCAGTTTGCTTCTCCCAAACACACCATGAGTGGCAAGCCAAGGCCTAACCTTCATTTCTGCTCATTGTTTATTTGACCAAAGGAAGTCACAAGTGTCGGTTATCATGCAATGCTAAGCCATCGCTGTGGTTTGTTTCCACCAGGCTTTGGTAAACTGAGGAGTAGCATGAGCAGGATTTGAGCAGAATGCAACACCAGCATGCTGCTTGTTCACGGTAAGCCATAGTTTGTTTCAAACTTTTACTCACAATGACAGGTAACCAAAACAAAGAAGTTCCCAAGAAATCACAGCAACCTCCTAAACAATGAAAATGGTATGAAAATGAGCTATAACTAGACAAAACAAGGCTGTGTGCATATAAATGAGCATATAAATATGAGTGGTAGCCACTGTAGTGTAACATATACAACAATTTCTCCAAATATTCAAATTATGATGATGCGATCTCCTGGACTGCATCCTGCTTTCTGCTTCATCAGAACAACACAGAGGTTTCTCACAGATGGTAGCTATACATCCCATTACAGTGGTACCTTGGTTTGCAACCGTTTCGGATTACAACCATTTTGGATTACAACCACGTCAAACCCAGAAGTGTGTGTCCCTTTTTTTGGATTACAACCCCCCCTTTTTTTGGAGGCCCGCCCCATTGGCGAAAGTGCACCTTGGGTTACAACCTGTTTTGGTTTACAACCGGACCTCTAGAAAGGATTATGGTTGTAAACCAAGGTACCACTGGGCAGCCTTGTTGTTTGACTTTTCAAAATTATGCTAATCTTTATCTTTAATCTTTAAAAGTATAATACAATAAATAATGTCACCCAATTGACTGGAATCCAAAACTTAAGAGTGAAATGCTATTATGAATGGAATACTCAGTATAGTTCCTCCACAAGAGCTTCATCAATGAAACCTATCCCACAAGGGCAGGGCCGTCTTTACCCAGGGGTGCAAGGGGTGCGGGGAACCCGGGTGCTAATTCTGGGGAGCACCAAGTGCCCGCTGCTGAAGCCGCCTAAGCTCTTAACTATCTACCTGTTATGAAATAATAAATAATTTTGATCAAGCTACAGAAACAAAATCCATATATACCTAGGTATTACCAAAATGTATACCTACTGTTTCACTAAAGGATTTTCGACTTTGTGTGCTCATTTACTAAAGGTGCGCAGCACCAGCAGTGGTGCTTGTCATTCATAATGGCGGTGCTTGTCTGACTCAACGATGGCACTTGTCATTCTCAATGGCACCGTGCAGGCGAAATTAACTCTTACATCAAAAGATTAAGTTACGTATTATATTGAGCTGCTATGCAGCAGTGGGGTCAGCAGCACCTTTGACACAACTGATGTTTCGCTAAACTAAATTTGGGGGCGCTGGGTGGATCTTTGCACCCCGGCGGCACATACGGCCCTGCACAAGGGGCTTGCTGCTTGCAAAGATTACAACATGAAAGGATTGTTTAGTTATCACGAATCGTTCTAGCACAGAAAGTTTGCATAATGGAATAATACAAAGCTACTGTATGAAGGCACATCAAAGTGCAAGTAGATAAATAGGTACCGCTCCGGCGGGAAGATAAAGGGCATTTCCATGTGCTGCTCTAGTTCGCCAGAAGCAGCTTAGTCATGCTGGCCACATGACCCGGAAGCTGTATAAATAAAGTGAGATGAGCACCACAACCCCAGAGTCGTCCGCGACTGGACCTAACGGTCAGGGATACCTTTACCATACCGTATGAAGGCAAAGTGTGTGTGTGTGTGTGTGTGTGTATATATATATATATATGGTTTGCCTGTATTACTGCTCAAAAGATACTGCTTCACACAAAATGTAATATAACTAAGGTCTTACACAGAGTGATGGAAATCAGCTGACAAGCCATATATCACCAACATATGTGATTATATTTGAATAGAACAATTACTCACGAGCAGAGCTATTTTTTAAAAAGTAACCACATATTTACATTCACTTTTCTCTGAGAGAGGAAAATATTTATGAAAATATCGATAAACTTAAGCCATGGTGGGGACATGGTATTCAAGTTGTATAACAAAATACTTCTTTTAGGGAAGGTGACAAGTCCAAGGATCTCCTTGGACTTGTCACATATAACTTGGAACATGCACACATAATCACATACATTGTATAACATAAACTGAGCTGCAATTACTGAAAGATTTTTTTGTTTTGTTATCTTTTTGTTATCTCTACAGGATGGAAAAACTTTTAGTATCGAAACTCTGTGGACAGCATGTATAATTAAAGTTCCATGTGCATAATATCTGCAGAAGACCAATTTATCTGCTAAATGTAGGGTTCTGCTAAATCCCACAAAAGGAACTCTTTGGCACCCTGGCAACTAATATCCCAATGTGTTTGCTATTATAGGCTAATGATTAAATTCCCAAGACCCAAATCATCTTATTTGCTTTAATATCAGATGAAGATGTCAATAATGAACAACACTATCTGTTCTTAACCTGAACTCTAAATCTGCCTGTTCCGTGAAAACCCTATCGCACAGATCTTGAGAGAAGTAACAAGCCTGAGATGTATAAACTTGATCAAATGCAGTTTTCGTTATTCACAGTAAGTAGGTCACAGATGACCTATAAGACCCCCTCCAATGATATGGATTATAGCCTACACACAGTAGACCCACAGAAATTAATGAACCTCGCTAGCCCTGCCCATAAACCTCACTGGGTTTATTCTGAGTAGAACTAGCAATGAATATAACCACCCTAGTATGCAATCTACAGCATCTTTTAAAAAAACAGATTGACAACTGTCCTGTTTTCTAGGATTATTGTTCACTAACATTTATAGACATTAATTTTAGTGCCTTCGTCATTTTATTAGGCTTTTAAGTTATCAGCATCTATCTAATCCACATGCTGAAAAAAGGAATCTTGAGTAGCTGCTTCCTTTGCAATATCTATTAACAACTCTGAATTCTTAAGCAGTTTTATGTGCAATTATTTCCTGTTTATAATATCTAAGTATTTTGAAAGGAATGGCTCATATATAGCATATATTTTCTTCTCCATGAAACTAAACTTCTCTCAACGTATCTGGATGTAAAACTGATAAAACTTAAATCTGTCATTAATTAGAAGCATGTTTCCATCCCACATGGACCTCTTTTATATCTAATGCCCAAATATTTGTTCTGATGAAATTCCAATTGGATCTATTAAGAGAGATTTCCATGATTTGATCCGAAATTGTTGTGAACTGAAAGGGGAACATAAGCACTCTAATCAATGGGGGGAATGCTAATGAGAAAAGAAAAACAAACAAGAAACAGTGAAAGCAAACACTTTGAAGTCTGCTCAGCTAACATAATTCTTTCATCTATTGTAGTAGCTAGACAGAAGACAATGAACTGATGAAACAGCTATTCGTTTTTCTCAACTAATTCTACTGATTTTTCTTGATGTCACTGGCTTTTGTGCAGTGAATGCTCATTTATAATAACAATGATGATGCATCGGGGTCGACAGAGGAAATCAGTTAATGATTTTACGCAAGCAGCTACATTCATGCACTTAGCTCAGTCTTCTGAGTTGGGGTTGAAAGTTTCCATTTCAACAGAGTGTTTGTAATTTGTTTGTTTTCATATGGTACCCTTACATTCGGAGTGTCTCTTCTTGTACCAAAAAGCTTTCCCTGATCTTGAAATTCCTTTTGCATTTCAGTGTAGCTTTTTCTAGCCCCCATCACAGAGTAAGAAAAAAGTAGTCATCGGTTCAGCAATATAGTAAACATTTTGCCTCTGAGCTATATTTTCCACCATACATATAAAAAATGTTTGGCTTGAGAGGGATATCCAAAATTCATAGTAGGCCAATACCTTCCAAAGCTGGGGTATCCCGTTAAAGGGATCTGGAGGGAGTGGCCATGTCCGCGTGCCCAGGCGGGGACCAGGGCCAAAGGCACTCCCCCAGATAGAGGTCCCTGCGGGGGTCACCCTATTTAAGTCTTAGGAACCCCCACCAGCATTGACCACACATCACTTCCGGTGAGCCGGCCGGAAGTATTTCGATTGCCCCATGCCCAAGCCAAAACTCTTTCATCTGTATTCAATAAAGTCGTGGCCTGTTTTGATCCCAAACCAGTCTTATTGGGCTCTAATTTATATGGATGGCGCTGTGGGTTAAACCATAGAGCCTGGGGCTTGCCGATCAGAAGGTCGGCGGTTCGAATCCCCACGATGGGGTGAGCTCCTGTTGTTCGGTCCCAGCTCCTGCCAACCTAGCAGTTCGAAAGCATGTCAAAGTGCAAGTAGATAAATAGGTACCACTCCGGCAGGAAGGTAAACGGCATTTCCAAGCACTGCTCTGGTTCGCCAGAAGCGGTTTAGTCATGCTGGCCTCATGACCTGGAAGCTGTACGCTGGCTCCCTTGGCCAGTAAAGCAAGATGAGCGCTGCAACCCCAGAGTTGCCCACAACTGGACCTAATGGTCAGGGGTCCCTTCACCTATTTATATGGGTTGGGGTATGGGGAGCCCGACGCCTGGTCCCACAACCAAATTATCACAAAACAGCATGCAAGCTTTTGAATTCTCCAGAACTCTTCATCAAGCTAGACCAAAGTAGACCAATGTGGGTGGGAGAAAAAAGTATTGTTACACACCACCCCAACCTCCAAGCAGTGTAAGATTCCAGGGGTTCCAGGCACTTCTCTAGAGTTTGTGTTTTTTCTTTCAGAAATGAGGTACAGCAGAGACTGTGGTTTATTTATATACAACCTGAGCCTACAATGGAGGGGTTCACAGCATCAACAAGGATCTTATTTCTCCCATAACTGCAAGCTTGGATTCAAGCAGAAAACAAACATCATGCTCTGCCTCCCTGGCTTTTCAGCCTGCAGCTTTTTGCATTCAGCTTACATCACAGGAAACTCAACTGTGGCTTTTGCCCTTCCCACTAAGAGTTGAAGGAGCAGCCCCACCCATTTGCCATCAGGCGCAGAGTCTCTTCTCCTTGCTTTCTCAATGGCCCATCACTTTCCCTTTATTTTCTTAATGGCTCATCATCCCAGGTGACTACCTCATCAGGAAGCTAGCTAGACTTATATGTCAGTTCTCCCTTTTTGGAGGGCTGCTTTGCGGGTGGGAATCTGGGTCCTTGCAGCGATCTGGTATAGGGAGGAAGAACGCAGTTCATGTCAGCAGCATCCCTGGCCACATCACGCCCCCTGGCCAGCCCATTGGGTCTGCCTGGAGGTGTGCCTATGAGAGTTTAAATTGTGGGGCAGCCAGGGAGGCAGCCTCATTTGCTTCCACTCTAGGGATCTCCCAGTCTGCCCACCCTCTTTTCTTGCTTGGATTGACTATGGCCCTTGCTATGACTTATGTCTGTCACCTGGTTGTCGGGTAGGAATTTTTCCACTTGGCAAAATTGGCACTAGCCATTTGGTTTTCGCCTACCTAGTAGCAATCGTCACAACTTTGTAAGGTTAGGCGTTGGGTAAGCCTTATTATGAAGCTGAGGCTCCAATACTTCGGCCACCTCATGAGAAGAGAAGACTCCCTGGAAAAGACCCTGATGCTGGGAAAGATGGAGGGCACAAGGACAAGGGGACGACAGAGGACGAGATGGTTGGACAGTGTTCTCGAAGCTACAAACATGAGTCAGACCAAACTGCGGGAGGCAGTGGAAGACAGGAGTGCCTGGTGTGCTCTGGTCCATGGGGTCACGAAGAGTCAGACACGACTAAACGACTAAAAAACAACAACAAGCCTTATTATGGGAGGGGAGGTTGTTGCGTCCACCTGCCCCTCCATGTTAAGGGTATCCTGTTAAAGGGATCTGGGGGTGTGGTTCTTGTCTGAAGCCTGGGTGTGGGCTAGGGCTATGCCACGACCCCAACGGTGACCCTGGGGGGCCCCTCATTTGATGTACATCATAGGGCTCCCCCTTCCGGTGGTTGACCCTTAAAGAGACTTCCTGCAGTCGGGCAGGAGTCAGGATATAGTCTTGCTTCACCCAATTGCCTAAGCCAAACCGCTCACATCTGTAACCAATAAAGTTGTGGCCTTATTTATCCCATTAACCCAATATACCTATGTTTGTGTATTTATTTTGGAGGGAGCTAGGGGGTATGGGGGCTCACCAATCAATTTAACACTTGCTGAATGCAAGTATCTGGCACTCGGTTTAACACTCCAAACCTTGATTAAATTCTAACACAATCCAAGAAGTATTAGGAGTGAATACTGTTAAATGAATCTACTTTTTTCTCCCATTAATAATACTTTAGCACATGACAAAGGCTCTCTGATCAATTCATACATCAAAATGGCAGAATTTCCTTTCAAAGAGATCTTAGCTGTCAGAAGGGCAAGTTTTTGAACAACCAGTTGAAATCTTTCTCCATAAAAATCCCAATATTTCTTTTCATCACTACGCAGATTTCTCAACTATTTTTCCTCACAGGAATAAGTTAAAATCCACACTATCCATCACAGACAAAAGTTATGATCTCATAAAACTTCTTGCTATGTTACTTTGGAAATGTAGTATTCCATCAGCTAGAACTACTAATTAGTTACGAGGTGGTTCAGTCCATGGAATAATACATCTTAAATCCAATTTGTGTTAAACTCACTTGCAAACTCAAGGCACTAATTTTTTAATTAGCTACTCCAGAGTAGCTGTGTGGTTTTGAAATGGTATCTTAGAAGGTAGCCTTAGATTAATATTTTCAGGATGGATCTTTAGCAAAATGCTTCCTATTAAAACTGAACAATTTCCATTTCCTCAAAAACCCAGAGGTTGAAAATACATAAGCATATAAGTTAGGGGGATCAAAGCTAGCATCAGCTCTAATGCAGATACTGCTATACAAATATTTCATCAGTTGTCTGTTTTAGAGTTTTTAATGTTCCTCACATTTTCTTTTGAATGAAAAAAAGTTCAAATAACGAACTAGTCATAGGGCAAGTTAAAATGAATGCTAATTTGACAATCCAGCGGGACTTGTTTAACAGGGTTTTCTTTTTGTCATTGAAGACTGCATATGTTTTTTTAAATAATTAAAGAACTACTTAGCTTCATTATACAAGTTTCTCTACGCTGTCAGCACACCTAAGCCTATGAATGTGGCCAGGGTGGGTGTTTTGTGTCATAAAGGAAAAGGAGGAATGGCTATAATCTCCATGCAACTAAGACAGCGAGTGCTCAACTGATTAAAGTTGTTGAGGGAAGTGTTTGCCCTTTCCTGAGAATGCACATCCTTTTTACTAGCCATGAAGACGGATTATTCTTCGTTCTGTGTTAAATACAATACTTTAAGATTAAACAATGAAATCCCCGAACAATGGCTAGACTGATGGATTAATGAATAACAGTCTCTAGAAGGCCTCTTATAGCCAAAATATTGTATGTTTAAGCAACTAAATCCTTTGTGTCCTTTAAAATCACCCTTTTTAGAAAACGCTATTTTTCTGCCCATGCTCTCCTGGGACAGGAGACATAAGTCAAAGCACCTCTCTGCAAGGGCATCCCACCAATTTAGAAAGCGCAGCTAAAATGTCGCTTTTGAAATTGTTTGGAATAAGTCATCTGATTTATTCAGACTATACTACATTATTCAAGCTATATTTTCTTAGCTGCTCAGTTCTCAAGAGAATCCCCCCCTTTTACCATTCAAGCTGTGTTTCTCATTTATGTTTAGCTTTGGCTTTGCTAACTGACTTCAAAAATATCCTAACTTTCCCAGAAGACAGAATTTTGGATTGACGGTAAATTTGGCTTCTTACACTTTGGAGGATATATTCTTAATACTGCTACTAATACAGTGCCCCTCTGATCTTCAAAGTGCTTCAGAAGCAATAAAATACAGCTCTGTTCTGAAAAATACCCATGTACAAATAACATCTTTGTAGTCATTAGGACTATTCCTTGCTTGTACTTAATCATGTGTCTGCTTAGTTTAGTGAAATGCTGGATCTTTGCATATCTTTTCCTGCTAATCCTGCACAGCCAATAGAATTATGGGAAAGGGCAAAGGAATTCATCCCCGCTCAAACTTGCATAATTTACTCAATACAGAGGACAGCTGATGTGGCACACATTTTATTAAAGCCGTTTTTGAAACAACCTTCTCTCACACTGATGTATGTAAGAAAGTTTGAAGAATAGGAAAGAGAAATATTTGTTTCAGATTTACTGGCCCAGGGAAGACTGACCCATCTTCTAACCCAGTATCTTATTTCTGATGAGAGTAGGGAGTTTGAAAGCACAGCATGCCAGTAATGGGACACACAATGCTTATTTTTATCAGCATACCAAAACAGGCTTTTATAAGCAAACAAACAAACAAACAAACAAAAAACAATCATCCATTGATCTCAAACCTAAAATTATTATTTTTAAAAACTGACACAGGTGCAATCATTTCCCACTGGACTGGCTTAGGAGGAAATAAGACACCTCAGGGTGTCAAAGTTGGTAATAAGGAGTAACTATATCACATATCCTGGAACTGTGAAGTGTTTAAAGACCTTGGGAATGAAGTAACCAGCAGATCAAACCTGTTCGTGCAAATATGTATATGGGAGTTTGAAAAAAAATGTTATATATCCCAATGGTGAAGAAATAAAAGTGTGGAGAACAGGAGGAAATAGGAAGATTTGCAGTCATAAATCAGAACTTGATTCAACAGATACCCCAAAATGGAATGAATAGCTTTAGCTTTTCATGAAAAAGTAGGGCAATAGGCAAACATAAGGCAAGTATAAGGGAAAATGGGGATAAGGAAAGATAAAGCCAGAATGCTGCAATACAGGGATGAGACATGAGGATGCTGATTGTTGATAAGTGTACTTTTTAAAACATGTCCTTTGTCAATACTCTTTGGATTATTTGAATAAATCAATGGTGCATCATGGGGAAGTGAATTGGGAATGTATTAAAGCATCACACCAATACCAGAAAGATGAGACGATTTGTCTGAGGCCATATGGAAAGTCCACAAAAGGGCAAGTACTCAGAGATTTCGGATACCCTGATTTGTGCACAGCCAGTCTATATTAAACTTCGGGTACCTTTCTAGATCCGTTTGGACTATGGCTCCTTCAAGAATTCTGGAAACTGTATTTGCTGAAGTATTGAGACTTCACGACACCGCAATTCCCAGGATTCTCACAAAAGAGGGACTGTTGAGCCAATTTTATTCTGTAGGGTGGATATGCTCCAGCTGTGCTGAGCTATTCTCAAAACAATCCAGGACACAGCAGTATTGGTGATGAAGGACAAACCTCATTATAAGGCAACCCCAAATTAAAAGGGTTTGGATTCACCTCACATTGGGATTAAGATTTTTTGGGGGGGGGAGTGGGAACCAATCTGAAGTATACTTCCATCACTAAATCATATCTCTCCGTTTGCTTAAACTGTCTCACAAGGATGTAGTGAGCACAAGCAAGATGCTATATAGCACTGAGCACATTGATTAAAAGTAAAATCCAAAGTAATCGAACAATTGATTATGATTAAGAATATGCTCAACAACTGTAGTCTATAGTCGTATGATAAAACGCTTTGCCAAACATCACTGTACTTTCATAGATCTTTCCAACATTCACAGAAACAGATGTTTCGAAGAATCTTTGGAAAGATCAAGTAAATATATCAAATCCAGTGTGCGTCTTGTACCAGAACTCAGTAAAGTCAGAAAGTGATGAGAGGGATGAAAGACCAAGTTACATTTCAGATTCACGTCTTAAACTTTAGAACTTTCAGATCAGTCACATAAACCATCCGGTCAGATTCACTCACTTTAGTGAACAGTAAGAAAGATGGAATGTCTCACCAGACAGTGGTCATTAAGAGTGAAGATTTTTTGTTCAAAGTTTCTGTTTTCAGATTATGCATTCTCAGAGCTAGTAAGAACCTGCTTAGATCACTCCAGGAGATAAAACTCAACTAAAGTTACAGAAAAGGACAATGGTGTAGTAAAATAAATGTACACTCTCTATGTTCTCTGTAGGATGTATCCATTTTTGTGTGAATGGAAGGCAAGCTCTTTCCTTTAACTCCCCATCCCCTGCAGTCCCCTGTACTACCAGAAAGGCTGCCTCTCCATAGGGTTGGGGACCATTATGGTCTGTGGCATATGGAGTGGCAGTAAGAGGAAGAATTCACCAGAATCTGCTAAGGGAATCTTGTACCACAAGAACACAAAGATTCCTCTGACTGATTTTGGGCAATTTCTCCTTCCCACTGTGGCCTGGCCCACAATGTTCCGTAGTCGACCACCCCATGACCCTCTGGGGAGGCTTTCGTGAGAGGCTGAAGGAAAGATCAGAAGCACAAACAGCCTCCCACTTATACAATGCTAGAAACACCACATTTTGCTTCTGGCTTGGCTTGTGTGTCTTTTGTTTTTCCTGGCATGGACATACAATACTGGGAGATGCTTACCTGCTGGACTTCAGTCATTCTGCTGCTTGACACACAAGTCCTGCCAGAACAAAAGGAACCACAGGCTCCTCTCTGCTTTCTTCTTCTTCTATCACAGCTATTATGTATTAATTTATAAACATTGTTATCCCACCTTCAGATTAAACTCCCAAGGGTATCTTAGAGTTATGAAACAAAATGAGAAAGCAAGAAACACACAGCATATTACAGTGAAATAACCAAGCAGAGCAGCGGACTAACAAAAAAGAAAAAACCAGGGGAAATCAGCAGCAACAACAGCAAAACCAGATTAAAAGATAAAAGGCTTGCTTAAATAAAAGGCTGTTTAGTGCTGAAAGAAAAAAGCTTTGGGGGTGGGGAGTTTCACAGGTGGGACACCTCAACTGCAAAGGCCCTTTGGCCAGTCACCCACCTGCCTCCCTCAGACGGTGGCAGCACACAGAGAAGTGCCTCAGAGGATGCTCTCAACATTCAAACAGGTTCATTACAACTTAGCTCAGAGGTATCCAACATTTTGTGTTCACCTCCCATAAACCCTGACCACTGGGACTGAGGGAGTTGGAGTCCAAAAGATCTGCAAAGTGCCACCTTTGTTAGCCCCGATCTAGATAGTATCTTACTCCAGCTGCTAGAAAGGTAATGTTCCCAGTGTGATTATACATTATATCAAACTTTTACCCTTGGCCCTCCAGATGTTGCTGAACTACAGCTCCCTTCATTCTTGACCGTTGGCCATGGTGGTTGGGCTGATGGAAGCTGCACTCCAACAGCATTTGGAGGACCACAGATTAACCACTGCTCCCTTATAAGATAATTGTTTCTCTTCTTACCAAACGTGTGTTAAGTGGAACTGTTGCACTTGTGGGGCTCCTGTAGTAGGAACACTGTGTTCTAAATGGCAGCTCTCTTTTACCCCATGCAGTTAGTGTGTGCGGAAAGGGAGGTTGCACAAAAGGAGGGGGGGTTGGAATTGGCAGGGAGGTGGAAACGGGGCAGCAAAGTGGGGTTGCAGAATGGAATAGAGAAGTGGTTTGGGAAAGCGAAAGGGGAGCTTAGTAATTATATGGGGTAGGAAAAGGAAACTCTAGGGCAGCCTTTCTCAACCTTGGGTCCCCGGATGTTCTTGTACCACAACTCCTATCATCCCTGAGCACTGGCCATGCTGGCTAGGAATGATGGGAGTTATAAGTCCAACAACATCCAGGGAACTAAGGTTGAGAAAGGCTGCTCTAGGGGTTCAATGTGGGGGATAATTTCAGGAGATTAGCAAATGGAGCAAGCGGGGTGCAGTCGTGTGTCTGTGTCTGTATCAAGAGATATATGCACCCATACACTTACAAAACTGAGCAGCAGAGGGTTTTTAAAGAGGGTTAATTTAGTTGATGGTAATGGTAACACACATTAGCAAATGACGAAATATCTTAACATTTCAACAGAAAGAAGCCAAGCCAAAGAACAGATATCCCTTTGAACAGACATGGATTTAACTGGATCCAACACCGTATATTTTGATTTCAGTCTGGATTTGGAAGAATTCTTTCTCCATTTCCACTTTTGGTTCATATGTTTCTGGAGTCTTTAGATTCCTTGGTAATTTAAACCAGAGGCATAAGGAATGGTGGCCAACAAGTGATCGAAGAAGATCACTATCATTCAAGAGAAACTCATCAAAAGCAGCTTGCTGAAATCTGAAGTTCATTTCTCTCTCATAAATCTATTAAACCAAATAGATAATATTTATGCTTGAAATATTTTCAAATGGTTATTTTCTAAAACACATAAACATGTATTTTGTGCAACTATGATAATGTCAGCAGTAGTCAACCAAGCATGTTCACTTTTGAGCACTTTTTAGCTACAATAATAAAAAAGTTTTTTTGGCATCAAAAATTAAAGAAAGTGTGAATATATTTTATATTCTACTACCAAAATATAATGAAAGCCAATCTGCTTAAACTGCTAAAAGCGATATAATTCTTTTTTATCTTTAAAAATTCTGAATATTTTAATAAAAATGCTATTCTAGTAAATACTAACATAATCATTTGCACAGTCCTTTTTTACACAGAAATTTGGATCAGTGCTGTTGAGAAACTACCTGCCAATTCCACAAGATTTGTGACTGCAAGATTTATAATGTCTGTAATTTATCGTAAGATTTTTTTGGCAGCACTTATTCCTTAACAGCCTTAACAGAACTGAATCTGGATTCTTCCTAGGCCTAAGTTTCCTATAATCTGGAATCTACCCCCAAACTTTGTTCACAGGTCACTCATTTTTTCATTCCAATATATTTTATAGTTTTAATAGTGTGTAGTCTAAAATCATGGAAGGATGTGAACTAGATGACAGCACATTCAACGTAACCACCTATAAATCACCTATCCCTTCCACCTAGGGTAGCCAGGGTGAAATAACACTACAAAACAGAGTTGGAAATAAGAGAAAAGGAGCTTTCTTCATTTCTAGGGGAAGAGAATTCCACAAAACTGGTGCCGCAATGCTAAAAATGTGTGCTGGGGTCGCAGCCTGCTTTATTGCAGGGGCATGTTCCATCATCAACAAATCTTCATCCACAGAACTAAATTAAATTAGTGGAATACCCTGGTCCAGAACTGCATAAGGCTCTTTATGTACCAGAAGTAACGCTTTTAATCTAGCACAGTAGCAATTGACAGGCAATGCAACACTTTCAAAGGAGGTGTTGCATGTTGTTGTTAAGTTACTGTAGCTTCTGGACCAAAGCCCCATGTAAACTGCATTATAACAATCAAGTCTAAACTCTCCCTGTCCAGGAATGGTCATAACTGGCATATTAGTGAAAGCTGGTAAAAGGCACTCCTAGACACTGAAGATGCCCCTCCCCAGTTGCCAATTTCTTCTTCTTGGGCAAGGTTCTTGAGTGCTTGGTGATGGACCAGATCCTGGTGCTCTTGGAGGAAACTGATTTTCTAGATCCATTTCAACCAGGATTTAGGTCTGGCTTTGGCACAGAAACTGCTTTGGTCACCCTGTATTATGGCCTCCGTCGGGAGAGAGACAGGGAAATGTGTCCTTGTTAATTTTCCTCAACCTCTCAGCAGCTTTTGATACCTTCAACCATAGTATCCTTCTGGAGTGGTTGTCCAAGTTAGGGGTAGGTGGCACTGCTTTGTGGTGGTTCCGGTCCTACTTGGATGGTTGCTTCCAGAGGGTGATGCTTGAGGAAAGTTCTTCAGCCCCATGAAGATTTCAGTGTGGGAGTTCCTCAAGGTTCAATTTTATCCCCTATGCTGTTTAACATCTATATGAAACTGCTGAGTGGAGTTTTCTGCAGTTTCGGAGTATGTTGTCAGCAATATGCTGATGACACACAGCTTTACTTCTCCTTCACATCTGCAGGTGAGGCAGTGGATGTGCTGGACTGTTGCCTTGCCCAGGTAATGGACTGGATGAGGGCCAACAAACTAGAGGAGAAATAGGTCCTTTAGGCGTTGTAGGCTGGTAAAGGTGGCAAGCTGGAGAGAGGCTTAGAGCACGATAGTTGATTTCCTTTTGGATCCAGAAGCAAGAACCTCTTAGGAAGTTAATGCTGTGAGCCCCTCCCTCGTTGTATATTTGTGTAAATAAACCATATATCCTAAAGATACCACAGCCTCTGCTGTGCCTCATTCCTGAAAGGGAATTTGCTCTCACCTGATAGAGGCTAGAGAAGAGGCAATGTAGGTGTGAAAAGTCCAGCGCTCTAAATCTACACATATCAATAAGACCACACTGATTTACAGTAAGGGGGAAGAGATCACAGTTAATTGTGCTTTATAATTTATCACCTTTCCCTATAATTTATTCCTGCTTTCCCTGGTCACAGTTGCAATGCGCACCATTGCTGATCAAGGTTCACTTCAGCAGTGAATTCCTATTCTCTCACAAGAGGATGAGAATTATGGGCAGAACATGAGCATAGAATCAAAAGTATTTAGGTTCCATGTGTCACACACACTTGTGCAATGTATCAAAATGCAGTATTTCATAAGAAACAACAGGGCAGATACAGGGTACTTATCCCAAACCAGTAGTGGGAGCACACTGGATGCAGAATAATCAGGAGCGTACAACTAGATTTGCAGTTTCAGGTCAGCCCATTCTGAGGCTGGAGCTTCACCGATTCCAGAAAGTCTCACACTGTTAGAATCCATCAGAATTCTTAAACAGATGTTCGATATGAATGCTGCTCTTTCTGCTGAAATATGTCAATAAATTCAATCAGTCTCCCTAAGAGAGGGATCATTTCAAACAGATTTTTCATTTCTTCAGTTACTTTTAAATTTTTTCTCCCCACTTGGTGAGGAAAGCAGAGCTGAAACTGCTACTCAGCATATAGAGAAATAATTGTTGAGCATGGGAAGAGCTGCACTTGAAAGTTAATTATCCTGATGCTAAATTCACAACTGAATTCACTTTATTTTTAATCACAAACTATTGATAAAGTTCAAGATCTACAGAGAGGACAATTGCTCTCCATTGACAGAGTACATGGCTTGGAGTTCTCAGTTCACAAACTACTCAATGAATAAACAAGTGACTTTCCTTTAGATCTGCAGCTTCACTACTGAGAAAGATTTTTTTACTTTTTTAAAAAAGATATTTATTAAAGTTTCAAAGATTATATAAAAACAAAACAACAATACAAACAAACAAAAACAAAAACAAGTATAATTTCAATCCCTTATTTTCTTGTAACTTATTTCCCCGACTTCCTCATACCTCCCCTTTCTGTATTCCAATTTCTAATTATTAATTCAGCAAACCCTCTCCCTTATTTTTCATTTAATTTTTAGCTTTTCTTTTCTTTTTACTTAATGGAATTTTTTACTTTTCAATTTGCCTTCCCCAAGAAGCACCAAGAGCTTTACAGTGCAATCCTATTTGTATATAATCAGAAGTAAGCCCCACCAAGTTCAATAGGACTTATTATCAGAAAAGTATAGGATTGTAGCCTTAACTCCTTACTATATTGCTAACTGTCTTGAGAGCAAATGTCTTGAGAGCGGGTGGGGCTGTGGTCTAAACCACTGAGCCTCTTGGGCTTGCTGATCAGAAGGTCAGCAGTTCAAATCCCTGCAACGGGGTGTGCTTCCGTTGCTGTGTTCCAGCTCCTGCCAACCTAGCAGTTTAAAAGCATGCGAGTGCAAGAAGATGAATAAGTACCGCTGAGGCAGGAAGGTAAACGGCGTTTCCGTGTGCTCTGGTTTCTGTCACAATGTTCCGTTGCACCAGAAGTGGTTTAGTCATGCTGGCTGCCATGACCCGGAAAGCTGTCTGTGGACAAAAGCTGGCTCCCTCAGCCTAAAAGCAAGATGAGCGCTGCAACTCCATAGTCGCCTTTGACTGGACTTAACCATCCAGGGGTCCTTTAACCCCCCCCCCACCTTTTTAGCGCTACAAATTATTATTGTGGTAATCCAGAGAAGAGTACCAAACTTCATTATAATTTCACTTGTCTTTGGCTTTATGGCTATTTCCTGAAGCTGAACAGAAGGAAACCAATTTTTAAAACGCATACCAGTATATCTCACTGTTATATGAAAGGCCCTGTTAACACATACTGCAACTTTAATCTTTTCAAGTAGGTACCTCAACCCATGGAAGTCTGGAACTAAGAGTTAAAAGTTGTGCACTTAGGTCAAGAGGTAATAATTATTTGTTTGCAAGGAAAGTACTCTAATGTGTGACATGTTATAGGAATTATTGCTTTAATCTTAAAGTTTAAGTTAAGCGTTGAGTTCCAGTTTCATTTTTGTGGAAATTTCAGCTGGAAATGGAAAAAAATTCATTGTCATGTTTTGATTTTCTGGATTAGTATAAACTAGAACTTCAAAGTAGCACAATTCCTTAAAAACCCAATCCAGCTGAGAAAGGCTTGAGTATATTTGGACAGTAAGTAGATGTTCCATCATATTCCCATGTGGATTCAACTTTTACTCTGGGAACATTTTCTTGGTTTATGTTCAATTTCTAAACCCAAGGGTACACATACCAGAAATGTTTATATAATTTACTCAAGCAATACACTTTATTCAACAAGTCATTACTGTAAAAGTAACTATTGGCTATTCAGTTGCTGAACCACAAAACACCATTTTCAAATGATATGCAAAGCCTGACAGAAAACCACAAGAGCCAGGAAATTCAAAGTTAATGCTAAAATTGCCCTTGCACATTTTACAGCATCACCCTATGCCTGTTTACATAGAAGCAAGTACCACTGTGTTCAGTGGGACTTACTCTGGAGTAAGCCCTGAAGCTGCTTAAGTAGAACTGTTTGGACTTGGAGCATAGATATTTTTGCTTGAAATTATTTCTCTTGTGTAGAAGATGACCATCTGCAATCTTCACTCACAGCAGAGGACATCTTACTCAAGGGGATATCTGAAATGGCATTAGGTTGTGACTACACAAGTGCCAGACCAGGAGTTGCTTACATGTTGGAAACATCCCCAAATGCAGTCATTGCACCATATATGCACCTTCTGGTGAGTTGATTGTTCACCAGATGCATGACACACACCCAAGCCTCAGTAACTTCATTGGAGACTGGTGAGATCAGCTTAATGAGATTAGCTCAGTGTCAGAAATGGTGTAAGAGCGGTAGAATCCACTGTACAGCCTCATAAATCAATGATACAGTTTTGAACAAGACAGACAGAACAGTAGATTAAATTGCCTCTGCTATTCGGTGCAGCATTCTGCTGCTTTGAATGGGAACTAAGAGACCTTCAAACCGTTTGTGAAGGACTGCCAATGAGTCACTCTTATGAAGTTCAGATAATGTTTAATGTGCCATCCGAGTATGCACAGATCAATCACATCTTCCATGAAATGAGTACCCAACTCTCCTACCTGCAAGAAGGAGGCCAATTCCATTTTCAAGGCTTGCACCTCCAGGTCTGCCTACACAGCCTGGTCACTTAAATATTATTCCTGCTGCAGAGGCATAAGTCAAGGAAAGCTGCTCCCGTGCATGCAGGGGCGCCGAGTTATAAAAAATATTGGGGGGCCCCAAGACCTCCAAACCGCTGCTGCTGGGGGAACGAAAGGGGCGAGCCCCGGGCTGCTGCGACCTTAAGTGAACCTGTGAGGGCCCGCCCTTTGCGGCAGCCGATTGGCTGCCGCCGTGGGCGGTGAATATTAATGAGCTAGGGGGAATCCCCACTTCTCGCGGGGCTGACGCCAGCCCCGCGAGATTGTTGATGGGTCGAGAGCCCGCAACCCCACCCCCTCTCTAGATCGGGAGTGGCTTTGTTTTAACTCATTACTGAATGTATTTTAAAAGGTAACTATCGTCAAACAAGGAAAATAAAAAATACCAATATAATTTTGTGATTTTACAAAGCATAATATAACTAATAATTTTCTTAAATTATTGGGGGGGGGCGGAGCCCCCCAAAACGAATTTTTGAGGGGGCTTGGGCCCCCTCAGGCCCCATGGAGTCGGCGCCTATGCGTGCATGTAAGGTACATTTTTAAGGTCCTTTTGATTAAAAATGGCTTTTAGTCTACTCTAACAATTATCTAATTAATAGTACATCCCCATGGAAAGTAAGAATGCTGCACTGGTATTCTAGCAATGACATTCCACTTTCAGTTTGACAGGGCTATTCATAAACATAAATTAAGCATAAAACAAACATTTTCCTGAGGTGGCGCAAGGAAGACAAATGGTTCTCTGACAAAAGGTTACAATGTGAAGTACAATTCTGCAGTTCATTGTTCACTTTATGTGACCAGCACCAAACCTGAGTCCTTTCGCACTATTTACTACTGCGGGGAAACATTTCAAGAGAGCCTTCCGTTTCAACCAACCTCCAATCCCACCTGGATTCTAACTGTCTGGGGCTCCAAACACAAACAGTCCTGTTAAGTGCTAGAGATACTATGCTATTCTGGCAAAGCAACGTATTGTAGTAATAATAATAATAATAATAATAATAATAATAATAATAATAATAATATATCCCGCCTTTTCCCTGATAGGGACTCAAGATGACTTACAGCTAAAATAGAAACGGCTAAAAACATAGAAAGGCAATAATTAAAAAACAATTAAACATCAATATAATTTATGTATAAGATCCATTAAAACATACAGATCATAACAATAAAAACATCACAACACCAGCCCATTCCTTAAGAGTGGTTGGGGCAACCCAATCAGATGAGCAGGGTATGAGTAATAAAAAATAATAATAATAGTGATGATAATGATGATGATGATAGAGACAGTTCCCAAAAGCCTTCCTTCAAGGAGCTGAGGGCAACATACAATACTCCCTTACAATAACCCTGCAAGGTAGGTTGAGAGAGGGTGGATGGTCCAAAATAATCCAATAAATTTTTTTGGGGGTGAATGAGGACTTGAACACAGAGGTCTGTAATCTTAAATACAACACTCAAAATCACAGCCTTTTTTTTTACTTCTTCCTCACCTTCAGGTGCTCAAAATTGTCCTCAATGGACAATCTTGCATCAGGGTTTAGTTTGTTATAAGCAAACTCTGTCAGTTGATACAAATAATCTGTGTTAATGAACCATCATTCCTTAGCTGCCCTTAATTGGGCTGTTAGCTCAAAGGCAGCAAGTGTAGGGCCCTGAAGATAGAGGTAACATACTCTCCTCAAACTGTATATTAACTGTGCAAAATCATTCTATACTAACTGCAGTTTCTTGATCCTCTCCAAGCTTCTGGATCTTCTTCATGGAGAGGTTGTTAGAGAGTGGAACACTGCAGGCAAACTCAGTTGAGGAATGGTGAACCAATCATAGCTGGATGTAAGCATTCCTTGCCACTGAGGCCATCTGTGCCTCTACCAACAGTTTAGAAAGACTGCTTCTCTTTCCAGGGATATGGCGATTGTGGCCTGACGTGGCCAATGGGAGCCAGAGGATGGGACCTTTGTTCCTCATAACAGGTTTAGGATCAGAGTTTTCCTTTTCCTAGACAGGCTACCTTCCCAGGTGGTGGAGCCCTAGCAGAAACCACCTTCCTGACCATTGGACCCACTATTAATCTAGTCCACTCAATCATTGCAGGATAAGGATTTGAACCAGGGTCTCCCTGGTTATAATCCTACATGCTAAGCTCTGGGTTACACTGGGTGTAACCAAACAGAACAAAATAATCTAGGCTAAAAAGGAGTTAAGCACTTGAACTGTGCATGAGCAAAGAAACACTTGGAAATTCACTAACCGCTGAAAAGTGGCATTGCAACAGAAAGGGAGACAGACCCTTAAATGCAAACCATGACAGCTGCTCTTAGAATATATTTTCCCTACTGTGTATTCAAAGCTGGGACACAAAATGATTTAAAATCTTTCGCTGCCTCAAAGGTAAAAACCAAGGTAACAGGCTTAGTGCAAAGAAACACAACGGTACAATCTCCTTTTTCTCAAGCAGTTCAAGGAGTCAGAAATAAAAGCAGCTTGTTAGTTCACCGGCATTCATGATCATTAAGGAAAATGGGGAGGGGACATGAAAAACTCTTTCCAAGTAGATGGTGAGCAATGAGGTGCCCAGTGGATCCAGTCAATGTTTCTAGAGGCCCAGAGATCAAATTAACGGGACATATAAAAACAGTAAGCAAACAACAGTAGCATGTTTCACACTGCGCACTGAAGTAAAATCTTCAATCCAAAATTATCAAAGGGCTTTCAAAACGTAATGCTTTTCAGCCACTAAGGCAGGCTTGGTGATAAAAACATGATATTTTAACAGATCTGAAAGCCCGAACATGTAGAGAATGAACTTTTTGTAAAGCCCTAAGTAGCTCAAGGTGTAAACTTCAAACCTCTTTCCCCAGAATACTTCCACTAGCTTCAGTAAATCTGCTCTGAAGTAGATGCTTTTCATGCATCAAAGCCTAACTGCCTGATCCTGTGCTTGCTACTCAGATGTAACAAAATCCAGCAGAAGAGCTCTGGCACTAAAAGTTATGTGCAAAGTCTAAAGACAAACCCTTACATGGTAGAGAAGTGAGGCAGTTTTTTGTTTTTGAATGGGAAAGAACAGAGAAGGGCAGGGATGGTGTGAGCAGAGCTTTTCACTGCAGTAGTTATGATCAGGGTCAGGTTCAGATCTCCTGCATCATTGTTTATACAATGGACAGAGCAATCCTAAATGGGTTGTGGGGGTGGGGGGAGTGGAGAAATACAAATCCACCACCTTAGCCCAAGCACTGTCAGCTCACACTAGCCAGGATATGACATTTCTCTCCCTCTTTTTTGCTATGTCAGCTCCAGCTTGGTATAGCAGTGGGGCCTAAGGATCTGTGGGACTTTGCAGAAATACCAAAATTAGAACCATACTTAGTAAACATACAGGGTTGCATCTAATGCCAATCCTACTCAGAGTAGACCCATTGAAATTAAGCGACATGACTAGCTTAAGTTCATTTATTTAAATGGGTCTACTCGTTTCATAGAATGTAGTTGGATACAAGCCATGGGCTCCAGACACTGTGCCATCCATGGACATATTCACAAGGTAACTGAGGAGAAACTTGGTCTGTCCTTATTTTTTAGTCTAGGGCAGGGGTAGTCAACCTTTTTTATACCTACCACCCACTAATGCATCTTTCTTGATGGTAAAATTTCCCTACCGCCCACCAGTGCTTGATGGAATGAGGACTCTGCTTCTGCCGTAGAACCCCCTACCGCCCACCTAGAATCCCAAAATGCCCACTAGTGGGTGGTAGGGACCAGCTTGACAACCCCTGGTCTAGGACTACTCCTGTTCAGCTTCCAGTTCCCAGCTCTCAATTCAAAGCCCTGGCCTCAGGCAACTACCCATCCAGGTTTAAAGAACTGTCTTGCTCCCTGTGCATTTTCCCTAGCTGGTGGCATCTCCACTTAGCTTCACTGTTATTCTCCTTCTATAAAGAAAGTGGGACCCACAACAAAACGTTGCAAAACTATTCCAGATTGTCAGCCATCTCATCTTTATGGTACTCGGTTTCATCCCCCTTCCATGCGGTTCCCCACCCACCCCCATCTGAGTTGCCAGTCAGCCTGCGGTGGCCACTGAACATGCATAGTTCTCAGTGCTCCCCCCGCCCCCAGTTGGGGGCTTTTGTACTTCTGCAAATGCAGAATAGCTCTCTAGCCTGTTGCTTCTTTTCTGTTTGCCCTGATCACTTTGAAGCAATCACCTTCTCCCAGCTGGAAGCTGGAAGCCTTGACGCGGAGAGGAAAATGTGAAGAACAAACATATAAAAGAGTTTGCATTTCAGACTTCTGGAGCTATGCACAAATTATATCAACTGGAAATATATATATATATTAACATTTTAAAACAGAATTTTTTAAAAAACTAATTATTTATTTAAATTTCTAGTATGCCCGGTTGCAAAGGCTCAAGGCAAACTGCAGTCTGAAACAGAACATCAATCTAGGTCATTGGAAAAAATAATAATACTGGTTCCCATAATGATTTTGATGAATTGTACTGAGATAAATGTTTCAATCCTATGTTTACTGGGGTAGTGCTGACCAGGAGAAGAATTAATAAATTCTTGTGGTTGCAGATTAACTTACATTTGCTTCTACACAGAACTGTAATTACCCTCAAGGCAACACAGTAAGGGGATGGTCAAGTACGGAAAGGAGAGAAAAGTGTGGTCAAGAGTGGAGTAGTCACAAAAGCCACTCCTCCATGAGCCACAAAGGCGGTTTGCCAATGCTTGAATGATTACTCCCCACCCATACTTTCTACAAAACCATGCAAGTCTTCACATAAGAAGAGTCTTGATGGATCAGGCCAAGAGCCCATCTTGTCCAACAATCTATTTCCAACAATGACCAACAAGATGCTTATGGGAAGTCTAGAAGAGGAACATGAACAGGCCTCTCCTGCAGCTGTTTTCCATCAACTGATATTCAGAGGCATGGTGCCTTTGATGCTGGAATTAGTAGAAAGTCTTCATGACTAATAGCCAATGATTATTCTTATTTGTCATGAATGTGTCCGTTTCCATTTTAAAGCCATGAAAATTGGTGATTCCTATATCAAGTAGTGTATGAAATAAAGAAATAATGAGGTGCAGTTTTAACTACGCTCAGATAAAGTTCTGTTCTTTGTCTTTTCTGAATCTCCCACCGTTTAGCACAGTGATGGACAAACTTGGCCCTCCAGCTGTTTTGGGACTACAATTCCCATGATGCCTGGCCACTGGTCCTGTTAGCTAGGGATGATGGGAGTTGTAGTCCCAAAAAAAGCTGGAGGGCCAAGTTTGGCCATCACTGGTTTAGAATCATTAGGTGATCTCAGGTGCTAAAGTTATGAGAGGAGAAAGACTTCTCTCTACTTTCTTTACACAATGTCTAGTTTTATAAACTTCTAAACTACATAGCTCCAAATGAATTATCAGTACCCCTTTCCTGCACCTTTTCCAGCTCTAATATTGTGATTTTGCCAGGTGCTGAACAGAAACCCAGGATCCTTGAATATGGAACTGTGTAATTGTCAAAGAATTTCTAATTGCTATGACAACTAGATGAGATACAGAGTTCTGTTTTTATATCTATTAAATTTTACGGGTGTTATTTTCAAAGGCCTCAAAGTAACTTTTACTGCACGCCTAAACACATTGACTTGGAAATATGTACCATTAATATCCATGGAACCTACTTTAAAATAAAATCGCTTAGGAGAGCAGCCTTAGGGCTCTAGGTTCTACTGAAAACTGATGGACTATATAGTCTAGAAATGACTCTAAGTCATTCTTGGTCACTATAATATTTCTCCCAAAGATAATCAACTAATCATAAAAAGCCTACACATGCACAAATCTAGCCACTTCTTACAAAGATGCGGTAAACCTTAATCTACAAACTACTGATGCATTCATTCTTTGATTCACACTTTAGATTTGGGGCCAAATGGAACTTTACACATAGTTGCTAGTAACTTTCCCCTAACTTCATAATGATAATAATAATAATAATAATAATAATAATAATAATAATAATAAAGCATGCACAGAAGACTGTGAATTTCAGAAGAGGACTGGCAAGGAAAGAGTGTGTATCCTTTTTTCATCCAGTGGTTTTCTGGTTTGTTTGTTTTTTAAAAAAGCTGTCCTTCCATTCTCCAGTAAAAAGATATAGGAACCCATATCTTTTTTTCTGGGAAGTGGAAAAGCAATTGGGTTGGGGAAGAGATTAAATACCCAGTCTACTGCTCCACCATTAAAATTTGCAAATTCCCATGACTGTGTTTTATTTAAAACAATAACAACCAGGGGTAATTGTGCCATCAAATGTAATATTGTAACAAAAACTGGTGTAAAGTAGTAGCCAGCTGAACTGTGGATAAACAAATTCCTGGTTTGAATTTCACCAGTAGCTTACTATTTATTTGAAACATTTTTAATGCCCTTACTTATAGAGTGGTACAGTGGTGCCCCGCAAGACGAATGCCTCGCAAGACGAAAAACCCGCAAGACGAAAGAACTTGCGGAACGAATTAATTTCGTCTTGCGAGGCACCACTGTACCTCGGGTTAAGTACTTAATTCGTTCCAGAGGTCCGTTCTTAACCTGAAACTGTTCTTAACCTGAAGCACCACTTTAGCTAATGGGGCCTCCTGCTGCTGCTATACCGCCACTGCATGATTTCTGTTCTCATCCTGAAGCAAAGTTCTTAACCTGAAGCACTATTTCTGGGTTAGCGGAGTCTGTAACCTGAAGCGAATGTAACCTGAAGCGTATGTAACCCGAGGTACCACTGAATTTGGATTTCAATGCAATGCGCAATTAAAATTACTGTACTCTCCGCTCCCCCCATCTACAACACAGAGGAGGATAATAATAGTAACTTATCTAAAAGAGCTGTTGTAAAGATCACAGCTAGATGAAGCACATGATGTGGCATACTTAAAGGTCACATAAAAATGTGAAGCATGTAGTTTGAGTGACCCTTGCAATATGTGTCTGGCTGCATCTTGCATGATTACTGCTGGAATCTGCCATGCACAGTCCTCACCTCACCCATTACTGTTCTGGCCCATATCTCCACTTTCAGTCCTTTAGCATGAATTAGTACTTTTCTGTTCCAAGTCTTGCCTTTTTAAAATTGCAAAAAAGTATTTATTTGCAAAGATTTATTGACTTTGGTATTGAAGTGTATTGCGAGAAACGTTTTAGCCTCAGAAGATTTTTGAATGGGGAATAAATTTATGAAATAAAATTCTACCTTGCACCCTGTACACCCGTGTGTACACCTTTAGGGCCAAACTAGATGTGACTATAACATATGCAAAAACATGCTTAGATGGGCCATATTTACAAAATATCAACACAGACTTAGCAGAGAGTGGAGGAAAGATTTAACCCTTTTACCTCCTATGCTCTTTTCCTGCTAAAAAGTACTTGCATCACTACTATTTGTTGACACAGCTTCAATTTTTGAATGGAAAAAACAGGAGATGTCTATAAAACATCCTCAATGGATCTGGTGGCCACAGAAGTGGTTTGAAAGAAAGAAAGAAAGAAAGAAAGAAAGAAAGAAAGAAAGAAAGAAAGAAAGAAGTGGCATGTCTAAGCATGTGAGTCAATCACATGCTTACTTAATCACATCTTTTTTGAGTGGCTTCCTTTTCTTTCTCTCTACCACTCTTTCATGGTGCATGGCGGGCAATTTTATCTTCTCAAAACTCCAGCACCAAGGATAATGGCTCTCTTGCAGGATGTGGTTGCATTTCTGCGGGTATGTTAAGTTTGTTATTTCTGAGTCCGGTGGTGCCAATATAGGTCAAGTCACTAGTTGGCAGAACTGCTACCCGTTCTGAAATGGCTTCCTGTTCCCTGGGAAAAAAATGACTGCCCCATTCAAAGGTGTTGAACAAATATTCTCAGAGCAGATAGTTCTTATTCAAATTTCTCAAACAGAATGAAGCTGAATTGCGCTGCTATTATTATTATTATTTCAATTTATACACTGCCCTATACCTGGAGGTCTCAGGGCAGTTCACAAACAAGACCACAACATATAAATCAAACCAAAAACTATAACCCAATTAAAAAACAAACAAACCCAAAAAGAGCCACATTCTAAAAGGGTGTTGGAATTCAATAAGATCAACCAAAGGCCTGGTTAAAAAGGAACGTTTTTGCCTGGTGCCTAAAAGTATATAATGACTTACCAACTGAAACTCACCCAACACAACAGGACTAGACTATGCTCTGGAAACCCCTTGAGATTCATCATAACAGCAGAGTCAAGATCTTGGTGCATGCAAGCGATTTTATCCTCAAAATGCTTTACAAACAAGTCACAGCATGCTACCATTGGTTCTATCACCTCCTTTGGGCCAGCCTGTAAAAGACCCTGTACAACCCAGAAAAGCGCTGCCAGACGACATACTGAGGATGCAATGGAGGCAGCAAAATATGCCTTCTTTGTTGCCTGTCGAGTTGCAGCTCGGCATCCAAAGAAAAATCAGTCTCACACCATAGTAGGTTCCGAAATATGGCTGCTCCTAGGGCTAATGCAGCACAGCTTTTTATTGTGTGAAATCAGAAAGATACAAAGTACAAGCCAAGCAATTTGTTCTAGCAAGCAGATAAGAACCTTCGCACTAGACCATGCGAGCATCAGGCCATGCCACGTTAGCCAATCATATAGGACATCACGAGCTGTCCACGCGCTGTTCATGTTCCAAGGATGCTTCTAGCTATGAAATCACCCTATAACAATAAGAACTTTGCTCATGCTCTCATGTACAAGCAATCATTTTCCCACATATCCCCTTTTCTTGTTTATATTATTAGAGGAAAAGAGGGACCATTAGTCCAAATCGTACACTTCCTTGCCGAAGCGTCTACACCTTGCAACATAAATTCCTCTTGTAACCCCTGTGGTGGGCCGTGGTCGGTACCACCATGCAGTGCATTGGGAAATCAAAGAGGGTATGCATTGAATGCAACAACACACCATAATAAAACCAACAATACATGCAATTACAATCAATAATACTTTTCTTAACCACACTCCATTGGGTAACCAAGAAGACAACCACTCCCATGGATCAAAACCTTCAGGTGGATTTAAAGGATTATGGGCTATCATTTGTTCCATATGATTAATAGTAGCAGAGATATTGGTCGATTGATCAGTTATATACATGCAGCAATGAGAATAAATTAAGGCACAAATTCCACCTTTAGAAGCAAGGATCACATCTAAAGCATAATGATGTTGAAGAACTACATTTCTTATTTCTGATATTTCTTTGTTAATCATTTTTAAAGCCAAAATGGTGGAATTAAACAAATTTTCTGTCCAGTTTGCCAATTTATGCAAATCACGGTAATTCATGGCTGCACCTAAAGAAGGCAGAAGGGACCTAGAGATGGCCGTCCCTGTATATTGAGAAATAGGTGATAGTACTTCCCTTCTGTTACGCAAACGGACCGCTGGGAGCTTATCTATTTTATATACCAAGGGTACTACTATACCTAACGTGCAGGTACCAGAAAAGGCAGAGGGGATTTCTTTGTAGGCACGTGTGCCACAAAGTAACCATAAATCAGATTGAAGCAAACATGTAGTTCTGCTGCTCTTTCTCATCCATTCGAACCAAACATAAAAGTCTCTACACGCAGCTTGTTGTTCATAGGTCATGTAAGTTGTGACATTATTAATTAAAACCTTTGGTCTGCCACTCATGGTTGTAACATTAAGAAAACAAGAAGATCCATTAATGTATTCATGTGTCCAATTACAATATGGATAATGACCTAAAAATTTTTTGCTATTGTGATTAAAATGAAAACAATAAGGAGCTAATTCTACAAGCGATAGAGATACAGGAGGTAAACTTATGCGATTGTCCTTCATATTATTGCTAATCTTATATGAAGCATTTATAGGAATACCATGTAATAAAATGCCAGATCTTTTTGATTGAGGAGGGATATGCATACACATCCAACAATCAGAAAGGTTAAGCATAGAAGCAAAATGATTAATGTCTCTAACGTAAGTATTGTTAGTCCAAATCTGATGATAAAGTTCAGGCCTCCTGGCCTTCTGCAAAAAAGCAGCACGACGAAAGCGGCGTTTTACAAAGTTCACGGAGAGGCTCCATCCGTGTGAAGTGGAATTGTGGGGCCACTCAGGACGATGCCATATTGGTTGCTCGGGGGGGCAATAAGGGTGAGAATGGTAAATTATTCCAATAGCTGTTTCCGAGCAACCTGCGTGATATTTCGTGGCTCGATTATTGGCATGCAAAAACCACAAACCAGGAGAAGCCACACAGCCATTTCTGCAGATACAGGAGCCCATTTGCTGTAAATAGGCCTTATGTACTGTTCCGTGCATTGCGGAGCCAAAAATCCAAACCCAACGAAACGTGGTGACACAGATGGGATGGTCGCTATTGGGGGGCAAAACCCAAGCGATGCCGGTCTGACGAGGGCATCCTTCAAAGCCAGGTTCATTTCCCAGACAAGAGGCGGCAAAACTGTAACGATAAGTGGTAGAAACGGTGGCTTCCCAGGGGGAAGGGGGGCCAACGCGATAGGGTTGAAGATGGCCTTTCAACGTGCCAGGAAACACTGGAACCGCTGTGGAAGGTGACGTAATCCAGGGCACATCAATATGGCGATGTCTCCAACTGCAATGTGGGTTGAGGTCAGGTGAGAGGTCATCACCGGCAAACAGCGTAAAATACGGTTTCAAGGTGCTGGTGTCTCCTCGGGCGAAGACGAGGCAACAGAAGAGCGCCAAGGTCGAACGCAGCGGGCTGGAACCCATCGGGGAACTCCGTCTACGTCAATTGCCGCAAACCCGCGACCCCAGGAAATCAAGGAAGTTGGACCCTTCCACTGTGGATCTGGAAGCAACCTGTAAGACACTAAAGGGCGTTGCAATACTTCCTCCTTCCGGAAATGGAGTTCAGCAGGCGTAAAATCCTTATTGTGGGGATACAAGAGATGATTTAGAGTAAACAATACTTGATGTACAGCATTAGGTATTTCAGATACAGCAGGCGATCGACCTCCCAATTGCTTGTTGAGAAGGGTCTTAAAGGTCAAATGAGAACGCTCGACTATCGCCTGCCCTGTAGAATTGAAAGGAATGCCATGAGTCAACCTTATATCCCACAAAGAACAAAAATCAGAAAAGGCCTGAGAAGTGTACGCAGGGCCATTGTCAGTTTTTAAGGTATGGGGTTTTCCCATAACAGCAAAACAGCGCATTAAATGTTGAATAACATGACGAGTGGTCTCTCCTTTGAGAGGAGTGGCCCAGATAAAAGCAGAGGCAGTGTCCACAGTGAGATGTACCCTAGAAAATGGAGCCAAAGAAGGCGTGTGGGTGACATCCATTTGCCAAATTGCCAGAGGATGCAGGCCTCTAGGGTTAACTGCATCAAAAGGAATGACTGTGGGAGATTTAGCGCATACTGCACACTGTGACACAATGTCTCGAGCTTGAGAAATGGGCAAGGAAAAAGATTTTGCCAGAACTTTAGCATTTTGATGAAATACAGAATGACTTTCAAATGGGTCGGAAAACAATGAAAAAATACCAGTTTTCAAAGCATGGTCTGCCCGGGCATTACCTTCTGCCAAATACCCAGGGTGGCCAGTGTGAGATCTGAGATGGGCAACATAAAACTGACAAGTTCTAGCTTGTACCAAGTTCTGCAAAGTGGAAAACAATGTAAACAAATTTTTGTCAATAGCAGGAGTGATATAAGACAATGGTAAGACATTCAAAAGATTATATACATACTGAGAATCCACAATGAGATTGAAAGGGATATTAGCAAACTGTTGAAATGCCAAAATTACAGCTGCCAATTCAGCACGTTGTGCTGAGGTCTGCTCAGTAGTATACAAACTTTTCCATCCCCCCTCCTCTTCCCACACCACCACCCCTCTGGATTTGTTACCATCAGTGAACACAGTAAGGGCGGAGGGTAAGGGTAAGGGGGACAAAGCAGTTTGCAAGACATAACGTAGCCCTGTAAGGAAAGACAAACGAGGGTCTTTAGGAGGAGTATGAAAGATATGTCCCAAGAAATCAGCAAAAGCTATTTGGGTAGAAACGGCTGTCATCATCAGATGCTGAAATTCTTCCTGTGAAAAGGGGAGGTACACTGACTGTAAGTCCATTCCAGAGAGGGCAAGGGCTCGATGTCGGCCCTTAGCAACAAGGTCCATGACGCTGTTGGGTGTAGCATACACGTTCCGTGGAGGAGTATGAGGCAAATGAAGCCACTCCACAATAGACACAGTCCCAGGCTTTTGGCCTGTGGTGTACAATATAGCTGTTGGAAGGAGCGGGGTGGCAAATACTGCAAGTGATAATTGTGCCATGGAAAGAGAAGGAATCCTGTCCACCATACACCTGCGGAGATGGTTGTTCACAGTGGTTAGAGCCTCTTTCATTGCAGAGGTGACTGTGATCTTGTCTGCTGGATCCTTATGTCCTTTAAGGGCAGAAAATAGTGGAGACAAAGTAGAGGTGGGCAGGTCCAAATAACTCTTTATCCAATTCAGCTGTCCAAGGATTTGTTGTAAATCCACCAGTCTAAGATGACCAGGAAACTGTAGTTGAGGCATAACTGGAATGGCTGCAGATGCTGTCAGTTTGTGTCCCAGGTACGTAATAGGTAAAGTCCGCTGGATTTTTTCTTTAGCCACTGTCAATCCTGCTTGCATCAGAGTATGGATTAGGTCCTCGAGAAGAGTGTCAGGGATGTGTGATGATGAAATTAAAATATCATCCATGTAATGACAACAGATGACCGCTAGGTGGCGCTCACGGAATGGTTGAAGCGCCTTATCCACATAATACTGGCATAAGGTCGGAGAATTTTTCATACCTTGTGGGAGAACCGACCATTGAAAGCGCTGGGTTGGCTTGGAGTTGTTCAGGACTGGCAAAGTGAATGCAAAACGCTGTCTGTCTTGTGGTGCCAAAGGGATAGAGAAAAAACAGTCCTTGAGATCGATGACTGCAAGCTGATGGTCTTGTGGCAACATGTTGGGATTTAGAATGCCAGGTTGCAAGGTCCCCATAGGGTGCAATTGGTTGTTAACCCTTCGTAGATCGTGCAACAGACGGTATTTTCCAGATGTCTTTTTTCTGATGACAAAAATAGGCGTATTCCATGGGCTGGTAGAAGGTTCAATATGCCCCAGTTCAAGTTGTTCCGCAATTAACTGGGCTGCCACTGCAAGCTTCTGTCTAGGCAAAGGCCACTGATCCACCCATACGGGGGTGTCTGTGGTCCAGCAGAGAGAAAGCGCAGTCCGGGGCATGGCAGGGGCAGCCCTTAGCATAAATTTGTAGAAATAGTAGTTTCCGCTGCAGCAAGCAGGTCTCGCCCCCAAAGGGAGACGGGAATGTCTAGAACCAGTGGTAAGATAGTCATTTCAAAGCCTTGTGAGCCTTGAATCAAAATAGGGTTCCTGCTGCGCTGGGCAGCTGCAGCGCCACCAACGCCAATGACAGAAGAAGCTGGCTCAAGTGGCCAGGCAGAGGGCCAATCCTTGATAGCGATCACAGAACAGTCTGCCCCCGTGTCCAAGACCCCTTCAATCGTGCGACCCCCAAGGGTCATGTGGATCTTTGGACGCTTCTCTGTGACTGGGAAGGTAGCAGCAATGAGGGGGTCATGGTCCTGGGTTGGCTTCGGGACGCATATAAGTTTTGCTATAGGAGAACCTGATTGCAAACGCGCCTCGCGATCAGAAAATACAGTCACATAGGGGTCATTTTGATGTAATCCATGTAAAACATCTGGAACAAGGTGGATCCCTTGCTGCAAAACCTCTGACAGTGGAAAAACAAGGCATTGTGCTGAAGAAGAAAAACCAGCCCCTATCGACACCCTGGCTTGGTGTGGTACAAAGGGGACTGGCAGGTATAAGTCCTGAATTAAAAGGAGGCGAGGTAAAGCCGGAGGTGGGATGGCTGGAGAATGCACTGGATCCCCTATTGTTGAGCCTGGGCCCGGGGTGGGCCCGACTGCCGGTTTCCCGTCGGCTGATTTTGCTGGTTCTGCTGAGGCGTGGCGGAGCGACACTGATTGGCCCAGTGGAAACCTTTTTTGCAAATGGGGCATTTTTTGCTAGGACGACATTGCTCTGTATTAGATCTGCACTGTGCACGAAAATGGCCCACTTTGCCACATCCATAGCAGGTTTTATCCTTTGCAGGATTTTTGGACACAGTGGAGGATAGAGCTGCGGCTAGCAAGCGAGCTTTATGTATCTCAGTCCCCACCGATTGGCAGGCTTTAAGCATATCTGCAATGGCTACATTGGGAGTTGCCATCAAAGGGCGTAGTGCTTGCTTACAGTCCTCATTCGCATTATCAAACGCAAGCTGGCGGACAATCACTTCTTGGGCTGCTACGTCCTGAACTTGCCGTTTAAGGGTGTTATACAAGCGATCGACAAATTGTCCATAAGGCTCTGTAGGACCTTGTCTAACGCTCCCCCATCGGCCATCGCGCTCAGTTTTGTCATCAGGGACAGAAGCCAAGGCCTCCTGAGCAGCAGCCGTAGTGGCCTCCCAATATTGAGGATCGAGAGTTAGCTGTTGGGCAACAGTAAGAAAGTTGCCTCCTCCCGTTAACCCATCGAGGACATCAGCTTGGGTTAACATGACGGGGGCTGGGGGTGGGGCGGCACCAGCAGCGGCAGCAGCCAAAGCAGCCTGATGATTAGCCAATGCAACATTATTAAGATTATTCCGAATCCCATCAACACGACGTTGGCAGGCCCAGTGCCAAGCTTGTATAAACAAAATCATTTGATGAGGCTGCATTACAGTGCGGGCCAACAGCTTAACATCCTCTGGTATCAAATTTTGTTGAAAAATAGTGCCTAACAAACCCAGGGTGTAAGGAGATTGCAAGCCATTGTTCTGGACAGAGGAATACAGTTCTTTTATGAATCTCAAATCAAACTGTTCGTGCCGGGCTGGGCCTCCCCCTGGCGCGGCAGGAGCAATCACAGGAAAAAGATTAGGAGTTGTAGAATCAAAAGCTAGCAACGGAGCAGCGGCGCGAAGAGATTCTTGAAGTGGGGTGGAAACGGTGCCAGATGCCTTGGGCAGAGGAGGTGGAAGAGCGGGGGGTGCTGCAGAATTTGAAGAATGCAGGGGAGTGACAGGATGAGGCGAAGAGAGAATGTCCGGAGGTTTAGGAGGAAGGTTTGAGGCAGGCAAAGCGGGAACCGGGGGGGCGTCTGAGGAAGCTGGTGCAGCAGCCAGAAGAATGTTTGAAGGAGTTAAGCACGACATAGCTTTGTAGACGTTACCCCAGGCATGTAAAACCTTTACATCAATCTGCGGATGATTTTGAAAGAAGTGTCCAATTTTTTTCCAATCGTCTAACCCCCAATTTCCATCCTGGGGAAACCACGGGCAGTGGGTGTCCAGGGCTTTTATAAGGGACTTAAGGTCAGCTTTCCGAACAGCAAGGTTGTTACTGGCCAAAAGGAATTTAAGGTCTTTAAAAAATTTTTTCTGTGGTGCAGAGAGAGATTTTCCCATGATTGCAAGAGTTGCAAGAAAGAGCAGGGAGCACTTACCGAGGGATCCTTAGGAGGATGAGGGAGGCGCCTTTTGCCCTGTCCGGGCGGAGATAAGTGCTGATCCAGAATCACATTCACACGGGAGCTCTCACCGGGGATCCACTACGTGGATGAACGACGCGTCTGCAGCCCTGCCGGGCGAGGTGAGGCTGAACGTTGTAAAACAGCATGAAGTCCGAAAGAAATCACACGGGAGCACTCACCAGGGATCCACAACGTGGATGAACGACGTGTTGGTGAGTGCTGAACAATGAAAAACAACGTGAAGTCCGAAGGCCTCACACGGGGCACCAATTGTCGAGTTGCAGCTCGGCATCCAAAGAAAAATCAGTCTCACACCATAGTAGGTTCCGAAATATGGCTGCTCCTAGGGCTAATGCAGCACAGCTTTTTATTGTGTGAAATCAGAAAGATACAAAGTACAAGCCAAGCAATTTGTTCTAGCAAGCAGATAAGAACCTTCGCACTAGACCATGCGAGCATCAGGCCATGCCACGTTAGCCAATCATATAGGACATCACGAGCTGTCCACGCGCTGTTCATGTTCCAAGGATGCTTCTAGCTATGAAATCACCCTATAACAATAAGAACTTTGCTCATGCTCTCATGTACAAGCAATCATTTTCCCACAGTTGCCTTCACTGCCACTAGGTAGGCTTGATAATGAGCCCTTACCAGTGTTCGGTTGCACTCATTTGGATCCTTCCTCCACTTCTTCTAGGTTATCTGTTGTGCTCAGTTATCAAACATACTTAAGGCAGTTAATATTTTTAAGTAACTACTTTGAAGAAGCATTGAAAACAGCTGCACTTCAGCAACTGGGTGACATAACTGATAGTCTTAGTCTAGGAGAGCCAGTGTGGTGTAGTGGTTAAGAGCAGTGGACTCGTAATCTGGGGAACCGGGTTAGCGTCTCCGCTTCTCCACATGCAGCTGCTGGGTGACCTTGGGCTAGTCACACTTCTTTGAAGTCTCTCAGCCCCACTCACCTTACAGAGTGTTTGTTGTGGGGGAGGAAGGGAAAGGAAAGAAAGAGAAGCAATGCAGCTGTGAATTCCTCTCCAGGACCCTCACTTTCACATGCTTCTAGTAAGCCATGCCATGTGAACAAGTCCATTGTATAACGAAGTGCTGGTGACAAGACCCAAGTTCTAGAGCCACTAACTTGGAATGTGTCTGTATAGCATGGGGTATAGCCAATGTGATGCCCTCCAGATGTTGTTGGCTTCCAGCTCCCTTCAGCCCCAGCCGGTATGGCCAATGGTCACATATGATGGGAGATGAAGTCCCAGTTCACGCCAGTTATTCCTAGGTAAAGGTAAAGGTACCCCTGCCCGTACGGGCCAGCCTTGACAGACTCTGGGGTTGTGCGCCCATCTCACTTAAGAGGCCAGGGGCCAGCGCTGTCCGGAGACACTTCCGGGTCACGTGGCCAGCGTGACATCGCTGCTCTGGTGAGCCAGAGCCGCACACGGAAACGCCGTTTACCTTCCCGCTGGTAAGCGGTCCCTATTTATCTACTTGCACCCGGAGGTGCTTTCGAACTGCTAGGTTGGCAGGCGCTGGGACCAAGCAGCGGGAGCGCACCCCGCCGCAGGGATTCGAACCGCCGACCTTTCGATCAGCAAGTTCTAGGCGCTGAGGCTTTAACCCACAGCGCCACCTAGGAATACCCCTTAAATTTCTATCTATGTGATGTGTCCCATATAAATGTTCACTAATATATTCTGAAAAGTTCCTCAGCCCTCAGCCCTGCCATTTCCTTGTTACGCTTCTATTGAAGTGTTTTTCCCATTAGTTTAAATAATGCTGAATATATGCATTTTCATCAGTTCACCCAGGTTCACAAAAAACAACAACCTCAAGTTGCTTTGTGTTTGCATTTTTGTATTGCAGACTTCAAGGTACCTTTGAATTTTAAAAAGAACCTCCCCACCCCAATTTTCATACTAAAAAAGTTACTGTTGTATATGTACAAAGGTGCCCAGTTGTCTGGGCACATATTTATTGTTGTTTTAAGCAAAGAAAGAAATGAAACAATCCCAAAGCAAGTCAGTTTTGGGCATATTAACTGTGCTGGATGGCTTCATTTTGCTTTTTACTTCAGAAGCATGATTTTCTTTCTTTCTCTTTCCCTTTATTCCCAATCCTGTAATATCAATGTCTGAATGCTTACTTATCTTTATCTACCCTATTATTATATCAGCAAAATACCCTACAAGTCTAAACTAATTTAAAAAGAACAGTGTCCTTAAATTAATCATTTTTAATATATAATTACAGATGATTAATTTAAGATGTGGCCAGTATGCACCAAAGAAGTCAAAAGCCCCAGGAAAACAAACAAAATGTTCAGTTAACCACTGCCCTCTTTTTAGGCCCCTCTTAAAATCCAAATATGGGCTTTACCCAACAAAGAGCTTCACCCAACAAAGAATTGAATATCTGATTCTAAAAGCAGTCGACAGTTCAGCCACTGTAAAAAGCAGAATCTCAGCTTTAAAAAATTAGTTACAGTGGGACATGTGATTACATAACGGTGCAATATTTAGTGTATTCACCCTTAAGGAATTAACTGAAACACCATCCAATTACCAAATGTCTTGGCTGTAGCAGCTTAAAACCTGTACTTGATGATTACTGAAGCATATCTATGAATTAACTGCAGTGAGGCCGCAAACTTTAGCAAAGCATTGAAGATGCCATGCCAGATGCATTTGGTTAACAGAAAAAACTCCTTTCTGACACCGCCAGTGGAAGGCAGACAGAGAGAGAAGACCAAACTTTCATGGTCCAGCTTCTCTGTGAAATCAAACAGATGTTTCATGATCCCCGGGAAGAAATGTGTTGTGCATCTTTCCCAGAGGAAGAGAAAACAAGGCAGCCCTGGTAACTTTTCAAAAAAGGAAAAACAGGCACTGACATTCAGCCGACACTAACATTTATGTCCAGTTGGTAACAAATTTTGACAATAGCAAACTTTCACCCTGAAAGCTGTAAAACAAGGCAGCCTGTGTCCCTTCTCTCTGAACTTTACACATACAAGAGCTGCCCCACTGCAGGAATATGTGGGAAGAGAACAACTGTAATGGAACACACATTCTTAAGAGAAAAAAACCAAAAGTGGGTGAGCAGGGAGTGGGGGTGGGGGGGAAGCAAAACTATGAGTCACCAGTGGTTCATTTAGGACAGAGAACTTGGGAAGAAAGGCACTTCTTGATTTAAAAAAAGTGTGTGTGGGGGGGGGAGAGATTAAATTCTTTATGCATTTGTGTGCACAAAACCACTGCACATTTGGCTTCATTGTAAACTGCAAAAGAACCCAACTGACTTTCACAATGTACCTAGGGTTGATATATGATACTGCATGAATATAAGCACCATGCTTCATGCTCTGATCACCATGCTTCACCCATCTTTTCCCCTAAAAGATACTCCCTATGTTGCACGTATACAACACACATTTAGCAAGTACTTATAATGTTCTAGTACTCCTACTACTAATAATAACAATAATTTATTATTTATACCCCACCCATCTGGCTGGGTTTCCCCAACCACTCTGGGCAGCTTCCAACAAAATATTAAAATACAATAGTCTATTAAACATTAAAAGCTTCCCTAAACAGGGCTGCCTTCAGATGTCTTCTAAAAGTCTGGTAGTTGTTTTTCTCTTTGACATCTAGTGGGAGGGCGTTCCACAGGGCGGGTGCCACTACCGAGAAGGCCCACATATAAAGTGACCATAGGCTTTTTATTTCAGCAAGTGTACACAAAGAAACTTAATCGGGAGAGCCAAAGTCATTGTCGCTCTCCATAGCATGTTGCTCTCCATAGCTTGACTTAAAGTAGACACATGCATTTAACTTCAAACATTTTGGGGGTACAAGACGATACACACTATAAATCTGTAACATGTAAAGTGGCCTTAAGGACCCACACAATGCATTAGGAGAACTGATAATGGATTTAATAGTCATCATGGGTATGGAAAGTCCCAAATGTTTTCAGCAAAAAACAACCCAAAACTTCAGGGAACATTCCCCCCGCCCTTTCCCACTCACAGCATCACTTTTGGATATGGATCTTAACATGTACATTCTCATCTCTGCTCCTTCCCCTCTCACTGCAGGGAGTGCTGAATGAACCAGTAAATCTAAATGTGGGGTGTCCCTGACCTAGGGAAGAAAACGTACTTCCCATCAGGTTTACTGTTGCAGGTTATGTATGGGGTGTTAGGGGATGGGTAATACCTCTGGTAGGCATGCTCCTTCTGGGTTCCTTGGTCCACCTTTAGTCCCCACCCTGTACTCAGCTCTCACCTGTGCCTCCTAGAAGCTGACAGAGTGGGCGTACCCTGGAAACGGCTTTGACCAGGTGAGGGTAGCCAATGGTTCTCGAACCCTCATTGAGTTAGGGACATTGCTTGCATGCAAAGACAGGCTCTGGCAGATTGAGTGGATGAGACCAACAGTGTGCCCAACAGGCAAGAAAGCGGTTTTTGCACATGCTGTAGAGGGAAGTGAGGGGCAGATGGGGCTCGTCGACCCAGGAAGGTAGCCCATCTAGGAGAAGGAAAACTCTGATCCAAAACCTCCACTGCCTTGCGGGATGCTTTTGGGAGAAGAAAAGGCTAAGGAGTAAACCCTACACAAATCCAGAGTGAAGTCTCTAAGACAGTTGGATGGTGCCTTGTACACCTCCTTCTGGCAACTCCTGCAGTCAAGCTGGTGCCAAACGTATTGCTCTGCTTTCCTTTGGACCACATCAGCGAGGCCGGGGTGGGGTGGGTGTATTGTCGTCTGGGCAGCCCAGGACCCCCATACGCACTGCCCAGGCTGCCACTCCAGTTTGGTGCTGCTGACGCAGCGGTTTGACTTCACCCCCGAAGGTGCACTCCACTGGCTCTCAAGACAGATGCCAACAACAACAACTGTTGCAGGGTTGATCACTGAGATTCTGTGTTCAAATTAATGTGGAATCCCCTAATTAATTACGCACTTTTATCCACAGGAGTTGGAAAGGGATTAAAAGAGCCTAAGGCCCCCCAACACCCATTACTCTGTCCAGCTGCAACCACTGAGGAGGAAATGCCAACGAATAGAACTTTAACATGGCTAAATTGCAAGTTAGAGGTATAGATTATGAATTCAGGTCCCTTTTATACATGCATTCTAACAGACACACAAAAACCAATGTTGAGAACAATCTAAGCTTTAAATGTGACTATTATAAAAAGCCAGTGTAAGCACTTAAAACCCCAGTTTTGCAAAACCATGGTGGCTACACTCTTTCTCAATGGCTGGAGGTAGCAATACTCCTGAATGCTAATTGCTGGAAACCTCAGGATGGGACAGAGCTCTTGTGCTTGGTTCCTGCTTGTGGGTTTCCCACAGGCATCTGGTTTGCCACTGTGAGAACAGGATGCTGGAGTAGATGGGTCACTGGCCTGATCCAGCAGGCTCTTCTTATATTCGTATCACACCCTAACCTACCCCACAGGGTTGTTGCAAGAAGAAAACTGGAGAACCATGTGTGCTGCCTTCATTCCTTAAGTGAAAGGAGGGGTGCAAGTGTAAATAACGATAGTAAATAGAAGAAAGCAGGCATTGCACACAGAAACAGATCTGCAATTTGTTTGGGATGCAGAATCAAACCTACAAAAATTAAAGATGCTGGGTTCTAAATCAATCTGTCAAAGCTCAGTGATATTTGGACCCAAAGTATTGATTTAGTCTATTCATGTGAAGGATACTGTCAGCAGATACATGAAAGTTCATTGTTTGCAATACAAAACAGGACAAAACAAAGGAAGCCTTGAAGAACCAGTTAGAAATTGCTTTTTAAGCTACACTACAGATTTACAGTGCAATCTTAAGCATGTCATCTCAGAAGTAAGTCCTATTGAATTCAATGGGGCTTGCTTGCAGGTAAGTAGGGTTACGATGGCAGGCTAGTATGTCTTTTTAACTTTCATATTGCTTTGCACATGATATAAACGTTTAATTTTTTAGAAGTTAGCTCTGTACAAAGAACTATATCCAAGGCTTACACTGACTGTTTGAGGAGCTTTCCCTGTGCAAAATCTGCACAATCAGCATTGTGGAGAGATGACAACATAAGAGAAGGACATCTAACCAAGGGAAACACAGCACCATATTCTGCCAAAACAATGTACCTTGATTCCAAAATTGCCTCAGCAGATTGCTTCATCAGAGAGATTTCTCTTTTCTCCATCACCCACATTGTTTTCCCAATGGAAAATCTGTACTTTGCTCTCGAATAGTAAAATGCCCAGGAAACAGGATTACTATCACAATGAGTCTTTCTACAGAGATACACATGATGCAAATAGACCTCTTAAGGACCACCTTGCTAGATCAGCCCACCTAAATCTATTACTCTGCTTCCAACAGTAGCCAAACAGATGCTTTCCAGCAGGGCCTGAAAACAGCAGCCATTCCCTGCTATTTCTTCACCAGCAACTGATTGCTGACAGCAATAGGATATAATTATCTTCCATGAATTTGCCTAACTATTCCCTTTTAATAGATATAATGGGAGTTGAAGTCCAACAACATCAGGAAAGACAAAAGTTCCCCATCTATGGTTTTTACAACAGTCACAGTTCAGATTCCCATGCCTGGATAAACTGAAGATTGAACTGTTAAAGTAAACATCCAAAAAGTGTCTTCTGAAGTCAACTAAGACAGGATCTAATTGCATGGCAGCAAATCCCAGACATTAATTATGCACTGCATGCCCGAAACACAGCAGACTGTTCAAAGAACGTTTGTTACAGGTAAGCAACCTGCCATTTCTTTTGCTGTCCTGAAGCTATTTGCAATCCATTTCATCTAGTGACCCCCAAGTTCTGGACTTACAAAGGAGGAGTAAAATGTCTCTCCACCCACTTTCTCCACACGCCATGCACATTTCTATAAACTTCTATCATTCCTCTATCCAATCCTTCGGCCACAAAGTAGGTAAACTGAAAAACACTGCCTCCCTTAACCTTTGCTCAATGGGGACACAGTGCTCCATGACTTTGATGGTTTTGGTTGACCTTTCCTTCTGACCCGTCAAAAGGGAGCCTCTCCAATATAACTCTCTGTGCTGCAGCTACTTACAGAGGGGTTCCCAGCTAAGTCATCACCAGCCCAGCCCAGCCCGAAAACACACCTGAATGACACAGTCCTGTGCTTCTAACATTGGAACTGCTTTACCAGGTGCATCCCACAAAATCTTCCTCCTAATCCCTATGGAGGGTGGCTGTCCTTGTTCAGCTTTCTGGACATGCTCAGCTGCACTCTCTTTATCACTGTTGGCATTATCATACTGCAATTTATTACCCACCCTTCACCCTAAGTTCCCAGGGCTGGTTGCAGCAAATTAAAACACAACATTGCTATTAGCAAGCACTATGGGAAACAAGTTTAAAACCACCTAAAACTACAAAAACAAGGTGGGCCCCCAAAAATACATGGTAGTGAGAGCCCTGGCACTAAAAGCAGGCCAAACTTTGCCTAACTGTGGACACTGATAGGCAGGCCTTCTTGGTGGCCCGCCTTCTCCCTTACCTGGATTTTCCTCTTCTCGCAGGCGGGCCCGGTGCCTTGCACCACGCTGTCGAGCACCGTGACCAGCCCGGCGTCGGGAGCCACGAAGCAAGAGTTCCTGGCCACCCGGATGGCCTCCTCAATCTCGGCGAAGCGGAAAACACACAGCGCCGAGGGCTGGGGCGCTTGCCGGGCCCCAAACCCCGTCCCGGAGGAGGAGGACGAGGCCTTCTCGAAGACCCCGAAGAGCAGCTCCTCCGGCCGGGGCGGCGAAGCGCTTCCCGAGCCCACCTGCAGGGCGGCGCTGGCGGGGAAGACCGACACCAGCCGGTTGAAGAGGTCCCCGCCGCCGCCGGCCGCCCCCGACGCCGCCCCACCTCCGCGCCAGGCGCCGCTGCTGCACTGCAGCCCCATCTGGATGTAGGACTCGGTCAGCTTCTTGGTCTCCGCGCCGCCGCCGCCGCCACCGCTGCTGCCGTTCAGAGTCGTCGCCTCAGCCGGGTCGCCCAGGCAGATGCGCGCCAGCAGGCTGTGCGAATGGCTCTCCTTTTCCCGCGCATTCGCCTCGCTGTTGAGGGCCAAATAGGCGTAGCGGCCGAGCGGGGCGCCCGCCGGAGGAGAGAGCGGGAGGCCGCTCCGGGCAGGGGCGCCGCCGGGGAGAAGGGAGGCCCCAGGCCCCGCGTAGGGGCTGCGGCCGCTGGGGGCGCCCTTTTCCTCGCCGGGGCGAGAAGGCGGCGGCGGCGGCTGCGACGGCGGCGGCGGCGGCCGGGCTCCGCGGTGCAGGAAGGCGCGCACGAAGCTGAGCTTGTGGCGCTCCTTGGCGCCCTGCTTGATCTTGAAGATGTTGTCGTCGGAGGGGTTGATGTCGAAGGTGAAGAGGCGCGCCAGGTCCCCGCGGGCGTCCAGAGCGCGGATGGCGATCTCGGGCGTGTTCTCGAAGCGGTGGTCCTCCAGGCTGGCGTTGCGCGGGAAGAAGGGGCTGCCCAAGCCCGTGTAAGTGGCGGCCACCAGCAGGCGCGTGTCCTGCCCGGCCTGCTTGAGCACCAAGCCCACGGTCGACGCGTTGGCGTGGTTGGCCGCCACGTTGAGCATGCTGGGGAACACCGTGACCTGGTCCCCGCCGCCGCCTCCACCTGCCCCGGGCGGGAAAGCGACGGCCACGACGGAGATGTTGTCCATGCTGCGCAGCTGGCAGAAGCCCTGGTAGACGGAGCCGCACACCACCAGGATGCCTTGCTCCGGGTCGGGCTGCAGCAGCTTGTTGTAGTTGTCGGTGGGCTTCCGGGCGTGCTCGCACGACGCCTGGGGCAGCTGCGGAGCGTGGCAAAGCGGGTTGTCCTCCTTGGGTCCCACCTGCTCCTCCACCTCCAGGGTCAGGTTGGGGCCCGACAGCTGGTAGAGCCGGTTGACGGCCGCCAGGTACACCTTGCCTCCCGACGCATCCAGAGCGAAGTTGTTGGTGGCCGTGAGCGAGACGAACTTGTGCTGCACTTCCAGCCCGGGCACCGGGAGCAGCGGGAGCAGCAGCAGCAAGAGCACGAGGGGAAAGGCTGGGAGAAGGCGATCGCCCCGCGGCAGCACCTGGCTAGCGCCTCGCCGACCCGGCGAAGAAACCATCCTGCCTCCTGGGCTGCTGCTCTGAACAGAGCATGAGGCTCCTCGGCGAAACGGGGCTTGGCAATCGCCAGGAAAGGAAAGAGCGGCGGCGGCGGCGGCGGATGAAGCAACGCAGCGGAGCACGAGAAAGGAAAACCTGTTTCCTGCAGAGGATCTAACACGCCTCAGCTCCGGAGTGACGCCAGGAGGGAAGTCCCGAGCCTTTGTTGCAAGCGATCGGCAGCCTTTTGCCTCCTTACTGGACCGACGTCTCGAGTGGGGTTAAAACGGCACGTCTGAGAAAAGCTGCGCCCTCCCCTAAGTCTGACAGCTTCTCTCTCTCCTTCCTTTCTCCCTCTCTCTCTCTCTCTCTCTCTCTCTCTCTGTCTCTGTCTCTGTCTCTGCCTGAGGACAAGCTGCCGCTCTCCGACTTCTCCGAGGTCCTCTTTTTTTTTGGCATTACCTCTCCCCCCTCCTTTATTTAGGGTTTGTCATGTGAATATGATTAAGTTGAAGCAATTTTTCCCCAAAGCTGGAAGGCAATCACCGCACCAGCCCCAAACACAAAGAAGCAGCTCTTGATAGCAGCTCCTTTGCTAACAAATAACTCTTGTGTTTTGCGCTTTTCTCCTTTTTTTATGTTGGGAAGCAAGAATGTAGGACTCCACTAGCGGGAGGCGGAGGGAAAGGGTGGTGGTGGTGAGGAGAAGAAGAGTAGGAGATAGAAAACTTTTCTCCTCTAGCCATAAAGCAACACTGCAATCAGTTGTAAAAATAGACCTAACCAAACAACATTAATTTCAGGAAAAGGCAACACTAAGCGACCCTTTCTCCTTGCAAGCTGTTATTCTCTCCCTCTCCCACCCCCAGCAATGAAAATAAGTTAATTCTCCATCTGCTTGAAGTGCTGCCCTACTCATAAAAAGGGTTTTACCAGAAAGGATAACAAAAAAGAGAAGGTCAGGCTGTCTGGGGTTTGGGGGTCAGGAATAAATTAAGAGGACAAGTATGCCAAGCATGTAAGATGAGGGAGGGGCGAGCTGGTTCAGTCCCACTGTGTTTTGCTCATTGGCACCATAGAGCAGCGAGGCTGTTTGAAAATGTACTTCAGAGTGTGCTGAACTGCAGGGCACCTCTTGTGTTCTCCCAAGTTCACAATCTCAGGGACCTTCTTCCCCACAGATCAGTTGTAGCATACTCCAGGTTTCCTCCTCATCAGTCCACCACTTGGAGGAATCGTCTCTTGACTATCATTATTTTGAGAAGACAGTGCCTGCTTTAGATCACTCTGCTTAGTGCACTGTTAATGATACATGCTTTTTCAATGGTTTTATTTATTTTATTTTTTTAAAAAATAGTGTAGTAATAGCTTTTTGTGAAGAACGTCTGTTGTGTAAAGCATAAGCTTTTAGACTTTGGTCTGGGATGCCTGGTTAGATACCTCAACTCTGCCACAAAGCTTTCTGGGCATCACTGGAGCTTTTGTCACATACTCTGACCTGAGCTGCTCAAAGGTGATGGGTTACAAATGTAATAAATTAAAAGAAAGTGGCATGTCACAAATGGAAGCTGTTGGTACATCAGAGACACTTGAAACTCCTGGTGCCTACACACGCTTCAAACATTTCCTGCTTCTCTTGTGATTTAGAGCTCTTGCAACTTTCCCACTTCCATCATTCCCCAGCCCTCTGCTCCCACTGTTCCATGCCAGCTTCCCAGACTCTTAACATTTGATTTCCTCACCTGTCGGGTTCTGGCATGGATTTCTGTCCCTAATATCTGGGTATCTTCATGCAAACAAAGGCAATTCAAGCCACTTTACAGTCCCCCCCCCCTGCAAATATTATCCAGGAGCAAATGCCCCACACCTACAGGAGTGCACACCCTCATGAGTAAACAAATAAGAGTAGGTGGATACATGTCCTGAAAATCACTTTTCACTCATCTATATTTAGTATGTAGAATCAAAGCAAAGAGAACACAAGTTCAACTCCTAAGCTTATTGTGATATGCAGATGGTTAGTTAAGGCCTGACCAAATGACACGTGGCTGACATGTTCGGCAGTCTCATGATCACTTCTTCAGTTCTGGGGTGCTGGGAATTTAAGTGAGGGAACTGAAAGAGTGTGTTTTATGCTTTACCATCTTGTCATTTTTCTTCTCAGTATTCCCCACCCCCTTGCTTTCTACCCATGTGTATCTTTTCTCCTGAGGGTGGAAAATCAGCTGGGGCAATTCCCCAGAAAGGAAATGGTTAAGCCACTCCCCCGTCTCCTCCATTCATCTGATCATTGTCTTACCCTTCTACATTTTACTATATATATATATATATATATATATATATATATATACTCCAGAGCATTACACACATCTGCTGTGTCACATTGGCCTTCAGCCACCCAGACTAACTGGTTGAATGCCCCTTCATAGTTCAAGCTCACACAAAGAGTGGGTGGCTGATTCTCCAGTGTTAATTTTTCCTGTAAGGTTCTGTATCTATAGAAGCAGTTGCTGGCATTGGGCCAGAATGTTGCCCTTTAGGAAATGGGAGGTGACTAGTAGATGGCATATCAAGCTTTCTTACAAGATTGATTCAATCAGAGGGGAAACAGCAATCATTTTTTAACTCTGAGCCTTGCTGGCTCCATGGAGTTGTTTTTCCCCCAAAAGTCACATGATGCAGAGATTCCTTAACCTTAAAATCACGACTCAATGTTAAATCACGGGAACGTGAATTATTGTTATTATTATTTTATCTTCTCTAATTCAGCCTTTTAATGCTCCAAAGGCATGTGAAGGAAAAATTAATAATGTGCCTGTAGTGTCCCCTAAAAGGCTCAGAACTAAAAAAAGAAGGGGGGAGGGGGAACCACACAACTGCATTTTTCTTTATCGTTAATCTTATAGTGTTGATGTGGTTTATTATGATAGATATAAGGAGCAGGAGAAGGACATGCTTTCCTCCCTCCCAAAGGCTGGGAAACTGACATCCATAGTCCCATGCTTTGTATGCCACACACCTCATTAGATGCCAGGACCCTAAGCAATGGGACAGCCTTATTTTGCTAAGAAAGACTATGATTTTAGCACTGACTAGCAAAAGCTTCCCTTTGGTGGAGCAGATTTGCTGCTTTGTTGGTCACCCGCCTGCTAGTGTTGAAAGGCTCCATTTCCTATTTTATTTCCTTGTGCCCACTCTAGATCTTGTGTCACCCAAGTTATTTTCACATGTAGAAAACATCAGTAAGGGTGATGGGATTTCTGAATGATCCATGCTCAGGATGGGGGGCGAGCCCTACCTCGTTGTCTAATCTTATTTCTACACCTGCCAGCTTGTTTCACCCGCTTTCCTAGCCTTTTCTCCTCTTCAGAGCATTAATTAATACATCGGAGCAGTGGCTAGCCAAAAGCATGTGTTAAATGAAATACAGACTATTCCTTCCTCTGTCTGTCCGTCTATCTCATAGTTCATGCTAATCATATTCCTAATGGACAGAGTTATTAATGTGGAACTCCTATAATTGCTGGGATTTTACATTTTCAGTTTCTGAGTTTCAAATCCAACTGTGAGCAAGGAATAAACACCAATGTTTTGAAGATAATAACACCTTATGTTTAACACCTTTTATTGGAAAGTGCCAAAGGAATTTATAAGCATAAGTTAATTAAACATTACGATACGCAGCTGAGCTACAGAAGAATCATTAGCCCCATTTCACAAAAGGATATCCATTTCACAAAAGGATAGAATGAGATACTGGGCCTATAATTTCCAATATCTTTACTGAATTGTGATGATTTCATTTTAGGGTCTTCAGCCAATTATCTGTTAGGGTGAATCTTTGGGGGAGGGGAGAAAGAGAACAGGTTTCTTTGTATTAGAGGCCCAAACTCTGGCACCATAAGAAGGAATCTAGAAGAAACAGTCATAGCCATTGATTCTATGGTCTTCACACCAGGCAGCTGCTAAACTGGAGTCACACTAGTGTAATATATGTCCCATTTGCATTCACTTAATCCTTCCAGGAAATGGGAATTGTGCACGTTTCCAAGTCAATGTGCACAATCTCCAAATAGCCTTGGGGAATGTGCATATAGTGACTGAATTTTGTACATTCTCTTGGCAATGTGAGATTATCTGCTCAGTATGTATAGTCTTTTTTAAAAAACCAAAACAAAACATGCCCCCTTTTGGGTATTTATGTTTCAGAAGTGTACCATCTATGCTTCCCAGGCTTTTCCTAGCCCACTGCCTAATCTTACATGTCCCACAACATACCATCCCACTGATCAGTCAAGCAGTTGGGTTGCATTGTGGGGTTCCAGATAAAGAGTTTTTTGTTTGTTCTGTTTTTTTTGAAATCCAGCCTCTTCACCCTCAGATGAGCAGCACAGTCAGCTGAACAGCACAAGGGGCATTGCAGGGAGAAGAAAATTTTGAACTTCCTCTCCCACAATTCTGATGGAAATCCCCGCCCCCCCCCCCTGGACTGCTATAAATCTTAGGAAAAAGCACCATGGGGTCTGTCATCAAGGGAATCTCAGGGAAAGGAAGATACAAACAGCTGAGGAAAGAAGCAGATCCATGCCCTCTGCCCTCTGGAGTCCATCAGGTTTTTGTCAGGACTTCCTCTGGTCCAGTAACTGCTGTTACCTCAAGTACTTAGGAAATCTACTGACAGCTATCTGTAGAACTCTCCCAAGGGCTGCCTCTTGAGCCACAAGTTTCTCTCCACAAACCTCAACTGTAGCCCAGTGATGTCAGCTTTTGGTTTCTGAAGCCTCTCAAAGCCAGTTCTTAAACTTCCCGACTTCCGCTTTCATCTCTTCCTTCGGTTGACCAACAACCAAACATCAGCCATTCTCCCTTCTCCTTCTGCTCTTCCTTCTTCCTCTTTCTCTCTTGGATCTGAATGGTCTTGTAAGGTCCTATTACTATCATTTAATGGGCTACGACCTTTTTACTAGTCAGTTATAATCATTTGCAAAGCTTAATAATTTGCAAGAACTTCCATAAAATTGCCAACATTGAGTCCCTGGAGCTTTCTGTCCTGAAAGTTAGTCCCTCAAGACAAATTTATAACATCCAATACATTAAGTTTGCAAAGTGGGGCTTCCCTTTCACTCCTCTTGGAGGAATTTAACATAGCACTCATGAGATTGTTCCGGCAGCACAAGCATTGCTGGAAGGAACAAGCTCCCCTTCATGCGCTGCTCTGGGACCACCCCCTCCCAGCCAATTTGGGGGGCACACAGGGGGAGGAGAGGGGGCAGGAAACCCTGTTGCACTAGTGGGAGTCCTTGCACTGGTTTCCACTATCAGGGCTCAGCTGAATCCAGTCCAATATCTCAGACAAACCCATCCTATTTGATCAATTTGTTTCCTTCATCCCACGAGCTTCATAAAGGTCAGTGCCAGTCCTTCCAACAAATTACCCTGAAGAACAGCGTTCTATCAAAATCCAAAACAGACTTGCTTGTTTCATCCATTCCCTGCAGCTTTAAATTTTGAAAATCTAGAGCTGGACAAAAATGAAGAGACCCTCCTATCCATGAAGCCTGGTTCAAAGTATCTATGCTGTTCACTCACAAGCTTCTACTAAACCCATTTTAATTCCAGGGAGGACAATGGCAGCACAATGTTGGTGCCCTTATGTGTGAATGCATTCTTAGCAGCCTGGTCCACCATATCATTGCTAACAATCCTCACACGGGCTGCATTCCAAGAAAAACAGACCCAAAGACCTATTATTGTCTGCAGTTCTGAATACAAAAACCGTATTCCATTTACCAAGCCACATTTGCATCCCATACCTCTCTCTGCTTGACCAAAACCTGGCCTTTGTGAAAAATGTGCCAGGACCAAAGTTTCCACTTGCACTCCCCTCTTTCTCTAAATGTGGGGGTTCGAGTCGCATCCAACATATACAGTATTGAGATATGAAATCTGTGTCTCCCGGTTGGCTGCAGAGTTAAATGGGAGGCAGTTGCCTTTGGCTCCCAGTCTGGTTTTAGTGGGAGTGCTTTAACTTATTATGTCACACTTGCAGAAATAGCAATATGCCATTATTAAAGGCAGTAAGAATCCCTAGGAAGAAGAAGAAGAAGAAGAGGAGGAGGAGGAGGAGGAGTTTGGATTTGATATCCCGCTTTATCACTACACTAAGGAGTCTCAAAGCGGCTAACAATCTCCTTTCCCTCTCCCACAACAAACACTCTGTGAGGTGAGTGGGGCTGAGAGACTTCAGAGAAGTATGACTAGCCCAAGGTCACCCAGCAGCTGCATGTGGAGGAGCAGAGACGTGAACCCGGTTCACCAGATTATGAGTCTACCGCTCTTAACCACTACACCACACTGGCTCCCACACATAGCATAGCACATAGCATAGCACATCCGCTCGGCCCATTCCTGCCCACCATGACCCCAGTTCCACTCAGGTTCCTTTTGCTTTGACGTCATCCTGCCAACATCAGGGTTACATTGGCAGAAGCCTCCTGCTGACACCAGAGTATTGCTATGTTGCCATATTTATTTCCCTGTTGTAACCAGTACAAGGGGATTTAGGAGCCATCCTATCTATCTGGGGGGTATGATTACTATGTTATATATGTGCAAATGACTCATAAAAAACACGTGCAGAGAGTAACACATTTTATTTCTAATATAAGGGTGGAAAAACACATCTAACCATGTTTTGCAGGAATAAGTGTTGCAGGAAATTCCCTTCATATATCTGTTAGTCATTTGGAAGTAGATGGTGAGCAGAGTCACAGAATCTTTGTGAGGATTATGTGGGCTGGGACATATTTCACACTGGGATTTGAAGACACCCTTCTGAAACCAGACAGGAGAGTGTAGAACTAATATGGCCAGAAGCTCTCATACATTCTCTGCCACTCTGGAGGCTTTGCCTATGGCAGGATCCTCTCTCCCTGGATGGGCTTTGCTCTTGACCACTCCTTTTCCAAGTCACATTGCACATATTGCACAAAGGGGAAGCTGCTCCCCGTTTCTGACCCACTGGACCAAATGCACATGGTATGTCAGGTGGCAATTGGCACAGCAAGATTTGGGGGTTCTCATAGACAACAAAATGACTGTGAACCAGTATAGTGGCATAATTTGTGTTGAAAGAAAATACTGTTTCCAGGATTTAGGATATAATAGTGCTAATCGCACTTTCAGTGCTGAGAAGAACCTAGATGAACCACTACAGTACTACAGATAAATAAGAACGTTTGCATAATTGCAAGATGAAACCCAGTCTAGATGGAATATAGTGAGCAAGAGTTTGATTCTGGGATGTTTTGGCCAGAGAAAAAACTGAGGAAGCAGAAATATCATAACAATACTTGTTTTTTTTAAAAAATACAGCATTATAAATATGGTGCGGCATTTTATAAAGAAACATTAGCAGCGTGTTGACCACTTTCAAACATTTAAAAGATCTCAAAAAGGGAGATGGTTGTTCAATTCATCCAATGTGCAAAATGCAGTAATAATTTATTTAAGCTTAAGAAAAATGAATTTAACTTTAAAATTAGGGTAGAGGCAATTCAGTATTAATATAAGTTGCCTGGAGATGCTACTTTTTCATGTTAGGAGATCTTCAGAAGAGGTGTGGAGATTTTTAGTAAGGGCTTGAGCAGGCATGTGTATGCTTTAGCTTCCTCAATGTGGTGCCCTCCCTATGTTGTTGATCTACAACTCCCATCATCCCTGACCATTGGCCATGTTGACTGGGACAAGGGAATTTGAGGCCAGAATGCCTGTAGGGCACCAAGTTCTAGGAGCTAATTTAAGGATATGCTTTCTTGGTCACATGAGAGTGAGCTAAATTGATCCACAGAGTCTCTTGCTGCTGAAATACAGAATTCACAAAACACAAGAGGCACAAAATTCTAAATCCACTAAAACACATTAGAGACTTGGCCACATCCAGTACAGAACCCAGTAATATTGTGGTCTGAGCACACTAGCAAGCTCAATTAGGACAAATACAAGAAGCCTGAGTTTTTGCAGATATTCTGTTAATTAACCTTTCACTGTTCTTCAGGAGCTGCTGTGAGATTCATGCTTCCAAATATGATTTCCCCCCATATTACTATTTGTGGAACTGGTAGCAGCCATGGAAGATGGGTAATTAATGAGATAGCCAAATTTGCAGATGACACCACAGTATCCGAGACAATAAACCCTAAATACAACTTGAAGAGCTCCTGAAGGATCTCTCCAGAATGGAGGTCATGGCAAAATTTAGAAGATGAGATTAAGTGTCGATAAGTGCCAGATAATGAATTAACATTCAACATGCAGCCCACATTTAATTTATTCTACTTATCTCTCTCTTATCTTCTTAACCCATGTTTAAGAAAGAATGTGGTGGTATTGCTGTTGACATCCTCCTTAGGTCAAGATAGAAGCTAGCAGTGGGTTATGTGACCCACCAAATGGAAAGCCAATGAGTGAAATAATACATCTAAAGATTCTGGATTTCATGAAGCTGCTCAGGAAAAAAAGGGAGAAGAGAGAAAAATCATGGAAAACTGTCCATTTTGCTCTGGCAGTATAAAAGGTAAGTAAAACAACATTATTAGGAAATTATTAGAGGAAATGTATAATATGTCCATCTTTCCTATGAGAAAGATTAAACAAAACAGCCTTTTAATATAGAAAGAAAGAACTGTGGATTGTATCTAAATAAGGTCTACTCTTCCAGTGAAATTAATGCATTTCCATTAGTTATGTCCATTAACTACAATAGGTCTGCTCTGAGCACCGGAAATCGCTGAAATGTCCGGGGAAATCTGGACGTATGGCAAAAACACACAGAGGCTGCATATGCATTGACCTGTTTGTAGTGCAAAAATGTACTTTTTCTCAATGCAGAATCCTTCAGGCTTGTCCTCAACATGCTGTTTTCAATCTGTTCTAGATGCTACTGTCACAAAGGTAAGTGTGGTTACTTGAAACATGTTTGAAAACCCTCCCCTGGATTCGGTAATCCACACCTTTGCCTCCCTGCACATGCCTCCACCCCCGTGAATGATAGAGGATGTGGTGGTCATGATCTTGGGATACCCACCATGTCATTGGCCAGGGTCATCTACATCTCTTTTCCAGTGGACACACTGCAGGGTAATGCAGACTCAAATCTGCCATGACCTTTCATTTTTGGAATGAAACCAGTTTCTCAAGAAGCGTTTTTCAGGGACCCAAAAATGTGCAAGAGGTCTAGACTATGTGTGGACTATGTAAAAATATCACGTGCCCAATCTCTGTTTCTGAAATAAAAACCCATGTGTGTGCAGTGAGAGTCTCTTTCTTCAAGATAATTTATCCTTTCCTGATTGGGAATTGCAGCAGACTATTTTCCTAAATTGGAAAAGGCCCTGATGTTGGGAAAGATTGAGGGCAGAAGGAGAAGGGGACGACAGAGGACGAGATGGTTGGACGGTGTTCTCGAAGCTACCAGCATGAGTCTGACCAAACTGCGGGAGGCAGTGGAAGACAGAAGTGCCTGGCGTGCTCTGGTCCACGGGGTCACAAAGAGTCGGACACGACTAAACAACTAAAGAACAACAACAACAACATTTTCCTAAGCCCTTTAGTGCAATACTTTACACCAGAAACCAACAAGTTCTTGTTGTTGTGCACGTTTTACCTGGGAATGGCTGGCAGTTCCCCCAGCCTGAATTCAATGTTGCTAGTGTGTATGTGTGTGTAGGAGGGATTGCAACAGAGGTATTCTAAATAAATATGTGGGGGTTTCAGTTGTTGCTCGGAGAGAGGGAGTGGGGAGAAATGGCCATATGGTTCTGTCCCATCTGGCTGGTGCACTTGTCAAGTAAACACAGGGAGGAAATGTTCATTCAAAGCAATGTTACCCTTTGAGGGTTTTGGGAGCATGTTACACGGTAAGTGTACTGGTCCTTTACTTATGTGACTTGGACCAGCACTAAAGACCCATGTACCTGCCATTCTCCCAGTCTGCCATTCCAATTGCAAGAGGACAGCACGCATTGTACACAAGTGCTATTTGGCTTGCAGGGATCAGATGTGCTGAGTCAGTACATTAAAGCTTTTTTTTTTAAAGGGGGGGGGACTCTGTGGGAGCAGGCCATTTATGCTCCTGAGCGCTAACAGCTCCAGCTCCCCCCAACAGTGCCTAATTTGGTTCTACTTTGTCCTGCTAGATGCTCAAGAAAAGAAACCCAGCATGAGCCGCATTAAATCAGGGAGAGCAGAACAGTTCCAACCCATGCAAGCAAGTTTTAAAAGGTATGTTTGGAGTGGCTAAAGCAACAGTTTTTACTTTGTCCATTTCCCTTATCTGTGCGAGTGATTAGCAAGGGGAAAAAAAGAACCTTTCATTCAAAAGCACTTGGAATCTCCCGTAACAAAATTGAATGTTTATTAATTTTAAACTTATTCCCAGCCCTATCCAAAAGGCTCAAGGTGGCTTATAGTTTATTAAAAGATAAAACTATAACAGAAAAAAATAAGATATCCTCCCCCTAAAAATAATTCTGCTAAAATAACCCCTTGCTTATCATCAGCCACCAAATGCCTGCTCAGAAAATACCCAGGTGGACCTCAAAGGGAAGGGAAGGCCAGTCCTAAAAATCAGTCACTGAAAATAGTTTCTCTAAGTGCCTTGCCATTGAGTCCTTGAGATTCAATTTCCCCATGAAAACTCTAATACAATTTGGGGAGCAGCAACATGACCCCTTCCAAAACACAAGCATTTTGAATGTTTGCATACTGGGGGAGATCGGAAGCAGTTTTCTATGTCGACAATAGACAAACAACATTTTGCTGTGTTTGTAAGTGGGCGTGATGGAATTTGTGGTCCAAAAGATCTGAAGGGCACCAGGATGGTGAAGACGAATTTAGGTTGTAGTGTAAGGTATGATGTTATGTTATAGGATGGTTATCAAGAAGAAATATGTTAGACTGAAGAACTTAGATGGGCCAACAACAGCCATAACTCAGGCACGAACGCTGCGCATGTAACATAGATAAGGCTAAGGGCACAATGTTAGAAATGATATGTTCACCCCTGACCACTGGTCATGCTACCTGGAGTTGTAGTTCCAACAACATCTCTAGGGCACCAAGTTGGGGAAGGTTGACTTAGCAGATGGACCAATGTTCTGACACAGTATAATGCCATTTCATAGGTTCATATTGTATATGAGAAGGATGGGCCAAGAGAAAACATTATTGTTTCTAAAACCCATGCTTTAAAATTAATGTTTAGGGCTCGATGCAGATCTTCTCCTATGAGCAACATTGGCAGCACACTTCCTTTCTATGACTGCAGGTTCCTCTATATGGCAGGGGAGGTTGATGGCCAGAAACTCCCACTTTCAAAGCAGTGCTTATAGGAAGGGGAGATGTGTTGCAGTGCGAGACTGTACCATCCATTTCCTTATTGTTTTTGCTGGAATCACATATGATGTTTTCCTGGCCCTACTCGCATACTTATTTCTGCTCCATTACCTATCCTTTTTTTTTAAAAAAAAGACCATGTTTCACAAGAGCTGTGCCAAAATGCAGTAGTCAGTGCGGATTGTTTTCTTGCACTGAAGGGAATTTTGCACAGTCCTATGAATGTAGCTTGGGGGAAAAAATACGTAGCCAAGCTGGTATTTTTCTTAATTTAAAAAAGAAGGAAAGAAAGAAAGAAATAATTGTCTGGCACATGGCTAGATATTCAGAAATCTTTTTTTAAAAAGAGAGACGTAGTTGTCTGGTTGATTGATTTGCAACCCTTCAGCTGAACACAGCCATAGAATCTTGTGTATTATTAACCTTAATTTTCATTAGAGTGGTAAATTAGGGCTAAATCAGGCAGATTTCTTGAGTTGTCAATATTAATGATTTATAAAGCCCCAGCCGTGTGCAAGGCACTTAGCGGTAACTGTTAGATGGGGTTCTTTTCCCAGACTGTTTCCAGTCTAAACAGACTCCAAAGTGTGGTCTTCTTGGGCTGTGTTACAAACAAATCACGCAGATGTGAGCTCCAAGGGCAGAGGAGTCACGTATGATCAGTGTGGTTCCAGTGGCACTAAGCTGCAGCCTGCGAGTGCTTCTTTGAACAAGATGGTGATTTATTGGGGCCCTGAGGAGATTTCTGAGTGGAATCATGTTTTTCCCTCAAAAGTCCTTGTATTTAAAAGATGAGCCTTTTCTGATGCAACACAGAGACTTACAAACTGTTTAATGCCAAGAATCAGTCACAGCCATGTCTCCTGGACACAGTGCACTAATACATTTAAAAGGGAAACGTTTGACAGCGGGCAAAGCTGCACATATCTTGATTGTGACCAAGCAAATGTTTCTCCTAAGCAATCCACTCTCCGTGGAGTCTTAGTAAACAACTAACAGTGTGATTCCCCGGTGCAAGGACTATTTAATAGTAATATCCATCTGGCTGGGTAATTAATAATAATAATAATAATAATAATAATAATAATAATAATAATAATAATAATAATGTGTTTTTGTTGTTGTTAGATTTGCTAGGATACAGTATTATGCTAAATCTTAACAGCTGGGCGAATGCTTTTGCAGCAGACGGAATGCAAACTTTCCATTCTGTCACAAGTTCCTGACATGATCCAACCTCAATATGGTAAAGAAAGAAGATACTTTTAACGTTTTCTTGCTTTTTAATATTCTGTGATCAAGGTGGACACATGGCACAATAAAGTCCTACACAACAGAGTGATTCTAAGAACAGTTGACTTCAATGACTATTCCACTTTGAGATCATGAAGGCATGCTTAGGATGGAGATCTTTAATATCTTGTAGCAGCAAAATTTCTGGAAAACAGGAGAGCAAAAATGCAGGCTAGAGGGTCAAAGAGGGGCTAGAACAGGAGTAGAGGGACTTGCAGAAGAGTGAAGTGCAAAAGAAATGACATGGATAGGTCCTTGATCTGCTCCTTCCTGGTTAATATACAGCCAAGATGATAAAGGGTCTAGAAAACAAGCCTTATGGGGAATGGTTAAAGGAACTGGGTATGTTTAGCCTGGTAAAGAGGAGACTGAGCCATCTCCAAATATCTAAAGGACTGTCACATGGAGGATTGAGCAAGCTTGTTTTCTCCTGTTCAGGAGGAGAAAGGAGATTCTGACTAAACACCAGAACTTTCTGACAGTAAGAGCTGTTTAACAGTGGAATAGACTCCCATGAGAGGTTGTGGACCCTCCTTCCTTGGAGATATTTAAGCAGAGGCTGGATGGCCACCTGTCATGTATGATCTAGTAGAGATTCCTGCATTGTGGTGTGTTGGATTCGATGACTGTTTGGGTCCCTTTTAACTCTACAATTCTACGATCTTCTGTCCAGTTTATTATTGTTTCCTGCACTGCACCTTTGTTTTCGGAAGAGTAATAGGATAACTTGGCAACATCTGCCTTGAAACGTGCCAGACAGTAGGTACTGTGTGCCAGAAGCAATTTGCTTGCATTCTAAAGAAATTTTTGCCAATTGTGAATTTAATTGGTTTGGCATTTAAAATCAAACAAAATCAGTTATTGTGATTCAGAGATTATTGAGGTGTTTCCCAGAATTAGGAAAAGAGAATGATAACAGACATCTGGTAACTGAGTGGCAATGGATCTATTTTTCCCTTGGCCCTTTCAAACTGTCTCTTCAAAAGAATTCACCAATTCTATTTAAAACAAGAAATACACAAGCTTCACTTGACTAATGTAGCGCTATCTATACCCTAATGTTCAGGGGATTTTGTGAGTGCGCAGTGAAGCCTCATGCAGCGGTTGGCTGAATTACTGTGATGTCACAGAATGTTCATCAACATTCTATCTGCTGGAGAAATGACACTGTTGACAATAGAATATGGAGGCGGGGAAATAAAGGTCAGTTGGTGTGAAACTGAAATTTCATACAGGCTTGGGGGAGAATGTGAAAAGGAATCGGAAGGGGTCCATGGAATGGGAAAGATTGTGCCAAAGCAAGGCAGCTGAAAGGAGGAGGGGAAGTGGCAGCAGGCAAAGCAATATGAGGGCAGAAGAGGCTGAAGGGAAGGGAGACCAGCAGAGACGATGATTGGACAAAGAAAATGTCAGTCAAGGGGAAGCAGCAGCAGCAGGGAGGAATGTACACAGTGCATAATTATATTATTGATTGATTGATATTATTCCAATAAGAAATTTGTACCCTGCTTCTCAAAAAGAGGTCTGAGGTGGCTTACGAAGAACACGTAGAACCCCAAAATAGCAACTAAAATAACTTGCATAAAAACTGATACAGAAGTCCAGAGAAAACTCCAGCAAAAATAAAATGTGAACTATATTAGCATACTGAAATTGAAAATCAGTAGGTGGGCAGTCGTGTTTATTACAGTGTTGCCCTTAGGTCTGGCGAGACTCAGGTTCAAATCCACACTCAGACATGAAGTTCAGTAGAAAACCTTCAGCCAGTCACCATCTCTCAGCCTGACCTACCTCACGGGGTTGCTGTAAAGAGGGGTAGCGGGGAACCATGCATGCCACCCATAGCACCTTGGAGGAGAGGTGGAATATAAAGTTAATTAAGAAAATGTCATTAAAGAATTAAACATATGGGAGGCGGGGCGGGCAGGAAATATGGCCATGAGGGTATTATGTAAACAGGGTGCCACAACAATGAGAGCCTTTTTCTCAGCCCCCAACTTCCAGATCTCAGCAGGAACCTGAGTGAGCGTAAGGTAGCAGTAGCAATCTCAAATGCTATGTCATTATTTCCCTGGCTGCTTGCTCACCAGCCCTCTCAGTACTGCTGCTGACTCTTCCTCCTCCGCCACCATGTTGAGAAGAGAAGAGAGGCGGCTGTGCTGCTTCCATCTTAGGCTCCTGGCTGCCAGGCCTGGGCTGGTCAGCTAGCAAGCCCAGCCGTTGAGAAGCAAGAATGGCACACCAGTGTTTGAATGCGGAAGGCAGATGTTAATATAAAAAGAGAGCTGGCAGCACATTCTCAGAGCCATGAGCCTTCCTTGTTGTGTTGCGACTTTCTTTAATAATAATAATAATAATAATAATAATAATAATAATAATAATTTTATTTATACCTTGGCCAGAGCCGGGCTCATGGCAGCTAACACCAGTAAAATTACAATAAAAACAACTGATTTAAAATACAGGTTAAAATACAATTTAAAATGCAGCCTCATTTTAATAGTAGCCGATAGATCATAATAGTAGCCTTTAGGAGGATAGCTGTTCATTTTTTCCACCTGTTAGGACACACTGCTGTGACATCATTCAGGCACAACTCTTGAGGGGCAGGAAACATGGTACAGTGGTACCTCAGGTTACATGCGCTTCAGGTTACATACGCTTCAGGTTACAGACTCCGCTAACCCGGAAATAGTGCTTCAGGTTAAGAACTTTGCTTCAGAATGAGAACAGAAATTGTGCTCTGGCAGCGCGGCAACAGCAGGAGGCCCCATTAGCTAAAGTGGTGCTTCAGGTTAAGAACAGTTTCAGGTTAAGAACGGACCTCCGGAACGAATTAAGTACTTAACCTGAGGTACCACTGTACTTTGAAGGAAAAAGCTACTGCTCTCAGATTTCTCCCAAGAGCTGGCATGCATCACGAACTTGCCCTGGCAACCACATACTGTAATCCCACCTGTCATTGCATTTTGAGAGGATGCCCTTCTAATCCCAGTCAAAAAGGCTATAGTGGTGCAGTAAGAGATGACATCCCATCTTTGCGTTTAATGCTATGATTCTTGGTCAGGCTAAATAACATGTCTAGTTCCCTGCAAGTTTTAGGCGGAATCCACACCATGTTGTGGACAGCTAAAAGGTGGGATATCCGTCGAGGAGAGTGCGGAAGCTAATGTGCCAATTGTGCGTACAGATAAATCAGATCTGGAAAACTCATTTGCAGTACAAAGGCCCCTTCTGGAAACACCCACAGAAGTAAAATGGCCTATTGTGGCCGCGTTTCCATCTCAAAGGAGTGTCTCCACAATTCCACAGTGTCTCATCATTTCCGCAAGAGCAGAGACCTCTCGGTTATTTGGGAGATGATCCTAAACGTTTCCATTGGTGTGTAACATCCGATTCTCTAACATCATGCTGGAGTGCATTCACATGCTGTCACCTCAAGTCTCCAGACAGAGTTGTCAGCCATGCTGTCTTCTCAGTCAGAAGCTATGATGTGGTGCCTCTACAGAGAACACTTCATAATTGATCCTGAGGGATTATTCCTCATTAATAACAGCGTAATCATCAGCATGTTTATCTAGAAAGAAGCCCCAATGAGTTAAACGAGACTTCGTTCTTATGCGTTTGCTGATTTACCCAAGAGTAAGCCCCACTGAAGTCGGTGTGTTTTACTTCTGAGCAGCCTTGTACAGTGGTACCTCAGGTTAAGTACTTAATTCATTCCAGAGGTCTGTACGTAGCCTGAAACTGTTCTTAACCTGAAGCACCATTTTAGCTAATGGGGCCTCCTGCTGCCGCCGCGCTGCCAGAGCACGATTTCTGTTCTCATCCTGAAGCAAAGTTCTTAACCTGAAGCACTATTTCCGGGTTAGTAGAGTCTGTAATCTGAAGCGTATGTAACCTGAAGCGTATGTAACCTGAGGTACCACTGTATAGAACTGCACAGGATGTGTCCTTAGGATGTTGGTGCCTAATTTTTATGAAAGGAAACTTGAAGTGCTATTTAGAACTAATGGGCAAAAGTGCAAGCTTACTAAATGGTATCTCATATATATAGTTATATATATATATTATATCTATAAATCACCAACATTAGCCAACTGTTTCTCATTGACTACTTTTCTAACTGCACATGATGGAAATCAGGTATGGAAAAGGAAACCCAAAATAGAGCAGGCATTCATTATTTGTGTAAGTGGCTGGGCTTTTGTAGCTTTTGTTATTGCATTATTTTGTATTTTTAAATGCTTTCCATGTATGCTATAAATTCAAAGTAATTTGGCTTTCTGGAATTTTTACATTGTCCTACTTGCCTGCCTGGTAGAGCAATTTGATAGGGATTCATTCATAAGCACTGAGCATAATTAACTAATAACAATGTATGTGTGCCTGAGGTTGCTCATCTAATACAACAATGTTCATATAACAAAGGGGTTTCTTTTTGTCTAAATTAATAATAAGGACCCCCATATCTGAAAGATGCTAAATTGCATGCTAAATAGGAAAGAGGCAGGTGCTTCTTCTTCTTCTTCTACTTGTAAAATGCTTTTATATTAATTTACTTTTATATCACATTTAATTTTCAAGTTCTTATTGTGCTCATCTTCATTACAATTCAATGAAGTGGGTCACTGTTATTCATCTTTTGCAGCTGGGGAAATGTGGGTGAGGACTGTCTCTTTCGTGTGATTTGCCCCAGGTCACGCCATGAATCTCTGGCAGAGACAAGACTTCAGATCTATCCAAGTGGCAATTTGCTACTCTAAACAGTGGGAGGGGGCTATTGCCTTTATGTCCTAGCAGGTCTATCTGGTCCGTCGCCCAGCTCTTCACAGTGGCCAGCCAGATGCGTCTTGTATGAAGGAGTGGCCTTTGATCCAGGGAGGCACTCTCTATGTTCTTATGCTCTTATTAGGGGCTGTGCCTCTGCTCACATCGCTTGCAAACCCCGCTGCCATTCCCTCCACATTAACCCCCTAGAGCTTCCCTTTTCTACCCCATGCAACTCCCAAGCTTGGTCATCACCTTCCCAGCCCAATTTTGAAGCATCTCTCTTTTTCTGCAGTCCCACTTTGCACCATTTTCACCTTCACTCGCTGTTCAGGTCTCTCCCTGCCTGCTTCTGCCTGCACTTTTAGTGTCAGCTTCCTGTGTCTTCCTCCTCCTAAGCATCCTTCTGCCCAATTATGAAGCCACAATCCCCTCCTATTCTTCAGACCCTTTAATGCAGGCATAGGCAAACTCGGCCCTCCAGATGTTTTGGGACTACAACTCCCATCATCCCTGACCACTGGTCCAGTTAGCTAGGGATGGTGGGAGTGGTAGTCCCAAAACATCTGGAGGGCCGAGTTTGCCTATGCCTCCTTTAATGCTCCTCCTTTCATCTTCAGCACCATTCCCATGCCTCCTACTCCTTCATTTTTTGCAACATCATTTGCACCCCATTTTCACCTTCACTGTCTTTCCCCCTCCCCCTTCCTTCTGACTCTTGTCCATTTCCATGTCTCCTTCTCTCTCCTGTTGTTTAGCCCCCTTTGCACGCACACACCTTTCACCTTTCACTTTTTCACCTTTCACCCTACCTCCCTTTTTCTACCTTCCTCCTTTTTTCAACTTTCCTTTGCACCAGACCACCACTCATTCCCAATCTTAAAAGCAAGCCTGCCAATTAGCTTGTTCAGATAGAGTTCAATTGGTGTGTGTTGTACATATATAGGAGTTTGCTTGTTAATAAAATATCATAAAAAGTTATGATGTTGAATCTGAAATTTCATGAAGATAACACATAGCACCAGAAGTGAAATACCGGTACATTGTGGGAAGGTACTATGGGATATTTGAGGGTTCTGCATCCTTTATCTCATATGAGGTAGCTGAGGAATGGAAGAGGAAGAGCCCTTTTTTATCCTTTTCAGTGTTGCTTTCAAGCAACAACAGAAGTCTGAGTAAAGCAGGGGTGGAGAGACACTGATATGAAGCTTGTGGATTTAAATAATGACACCAAGCTGTTTAACAAGGACAAATAGTAGCGGTGAGTACAACTCAGAAGCTAACACAACAGAGCGTTTCCCATCTTCCTTCTCACTCTAATCAAATCTTGTTTTAAGCTGCCATTTCTTCCATTCCCATGTCCTCCCCTGCTCCCTCTCCTGAAACCTCCACCAATGTTTAAAACCACCATTTTCTTCTCAGTCCTCTCCAACCCTACCTTCTTTTTCTCTTCCCTACTCTGAATTGACCTCATGTGATATGGCAAATCCTCCAATGGGGCCATGCTCCGATTTCATACTAATCCAATATTAGGATGTGGAACTACAATGGGGGCTGCGTGATGACAGCCTTACATTTCATATACATATGAGAAAAAATGTGCTGCAGCAGCTCTTATGAACAAAGGTGCTCAGTCAAGTAAAGAGTGTTAGATGTGTGCCTTTAGAATCTCATTGCATGTGTTGAGCTTTTGTTAGAAATATGTGCCCCTCTGTTAGTTTTACTAAGAAACGTGAAATGTTTTCATTCTTAATCTTGGGAGACGCCACTATCTCCAGCTTTGAGATAAATCCTTGACCTTTCGGAGCCCAGGCAGCATGTGTTTTGCATTCACACTAATAGATGTTCCACATTGTAATGTCATTTGTAGGGTGTCATCTAATGTTGCGTTTCTTTTTGACAGATCTGAATAGCTTGATCTTTTCCTTGACATCTCCTCTGTGATTAAGTCAATGGCTAGAGTCATATCTGGAGCGCGAGCTTTATACATTTATTCACATTTGCTGCCAGCATATTAATGGGTGAGGTATTAAAGAGACATTGCCAGGTGGCATCAGGCCACAAACATGGGGCTCCTCTCGTTAAGGGTTTGATGTGTATATACAATGTAATGTCTTGCATACACAACTGACTGTAAAATGAGTAACAAATGCTTAAGTGCTGTACATGCACATTTGACAGGTGTACAAAAAGGGAACAAACATTTCTAATCAAAGTTAAATCAGCTTTTTACAAAAAACAACACACACATAAAAAAATAAAAGCATGGCCTGGTTTAGCTAGTAATGAGAGCCTAGGACAGTGGTTCTCAAACTTTCCCCCACTTTGATAAGAACTTCATTGGAAAACATAAAGAAACAACTCCTAGCAGTGCTTGATTTCTAACACATACTTTATAGTATGGTCATGGGACAGCCAGAAAGTATAAAACATTGCAGCTACATAAGAACATGAATCATTCCCACACACCTGATGTTCTTGCTCTCATTTTGAAAAGGTATCTATCCATATTCTGCAAATGTTTTGATACTATATTACACTGAAATGTTTAAATGTTGTTGTTGTTTTTTGTTGTCCTTGAATCTTCCTGCCACACTTGCCATCCTCTCTTGTCACACTAGTGTGGCATGCCACACCCTTTGAGAACTACTGGCCCAGAATCTTAAAATGAAAGCTGGAAGATGCTGTAGGACCCCAATGTTACAAAATTCTTGAAACTGTAGGTTCAGCAAACAAACCAATGTGTGGATCCCAGCCTTTATTACCGACACACTTGACTAGTATAGTGTTACTAGTATGCTACACACCAGCTCTTTTATCAGTAGGATTTGTGACACAACACCCTACATGCCCATTTGGTTGATAGCTCTAGTATGGACTTAAAACTACCTAGAAAGGCCTTCTCCTTCATGTACTTTCTGTGTGTTAACCAGCCTCGTAATAACCAACATGCTTAAGTCTAATTAATGCATGAAGGGGTTAATATCATCAAGTAAGATGTCATGCCAGGCTTAGCGAGATCACTTCCCCTTACCTTTGAAGGAAATAGGTAACCAGGCCTATTGCCCCCCAGTCTAGCAGAGAAGCTCAACATGTGATGAGTGCTGGGTTGGTGGCTGTAAGCTCAGACCGCATGACTCTCACAAGCCACTATTCAGTTACTTTACCAATAATCTAAGAATTGTAACTAAGGCAAGATTTACTGTTTGTGCAACTTTCTGAAGCACGTAAACTTGACCTTTGAAGAGTTTGTAAGTACAGTGGTACCTCGGGTTACAAATGCTTCAGGTTACAGACTCCACTAACCCAGAAATAGTACCTCGGGTTAAGAACTTTGCTTCAGGATGAGAACAGAAATTGTAGTCTGGCGGCGTGGCAGCAGCAGGAGGCCCCATTAGCTAAAGTGGTGCTTCAGGTTAAGAACAGTTTCAGGTTAAGAACGGACCTCTGGAACGAATTAAGTACTTAACCCGAGGTACCATTGTAAACTGCTTTTAACTTACCAAACAAACCAAAGAGGGAAACTTTGGAACTGACTTTAAAGGGCACATTTTAAGGCTTTCCAGCCTATATTTCCATGCATGTTTTGTGATTTTAAATCTCTGCCAGGGTTCTCTCACCAAAGAGTACTGGCCCCAAACTTGGATCTTGGCACCTGAGAATTCTCCTTTTGTATTTATTTTCCATCCCCTCGAACCATCACATTCCTCATGCAGGGACTTGTGTTGACCAGCCTGGTGGTTGTTGTTTTTAACGTGGCAAAGCCACCTTAAGTATAACCATACAGCTCACTTCTGCATTCTGAAGTTTTACTGACACAGCGGAGGACTGTACCATGTCCTTTTGTGAATATTTAAACCAGCTCTTTGGAACTTCAACTATCTCTGTCTTTGTCATCAAGGAAGAAGGGGTAAACAAAGCCAATAATAAGTAGGAAAGCACATTAGATATTTTTTTTAAAAAAAATCTGTCAGAATGGATCATCGTTGGCTCTTTAAATGTATGAATTTTAACTTCATGCCATTCCTTGTAAGATTCAGCTGTCTGCAACTGTGGCATTTGACTGTTCTTGGTGATGATGGGTGACCTTTCCTGAGGCTCTTTACTGTGTATATAGCACTGCTATGTGCAATCCATTTTGCTGCAGAGTGAGGTCTGTGAGGCTACTGAAAAAGTTTCCAGGGTTACATATGACTCTTCCCCTCCATCTCCTTTTTAAAACTACAGCTGCACTCCAGAGCTAACGGAACATATGCAAGAGTTCATGCATCCATGTGCGTGTGTATATGGACATAATTGAGTTTTATGATGCAGCAGCCCCAAGCAGTTTTGGAAAAAATGATTTTGGAGAAAAAGAGAAACCCAATGTGGCTGGAAGCTGTTGTGAAAACCGCAGAAAAACCTTGATGTAGGCACATGCAGATCTGGGAATTGTGGTCAATATGTTCCAAGTAGGGGCAGGCTGGAATGTTCTCAGTGTCCCCAAGCAGGAAATAGGATCAGTGCCGTGTAGACAGATAGATGAAATGTTTAGAGACACCAAGGTATGAGTTACGAAGGAACCCACTGTTACAGCTGAGAGGGCCTTTGAGCAGAGGTAAGCCACACAACATGTGTAGCATGTGCCAGTGCTATTTACTGACCCCATTTGCCCCACACAACAATCATTGTGGGCCTGTCTTACCTGCTCACTGGTGGAAATGACAAACTGGAAGTTGCTTCAGCCCTTTGCGTATAGATCTGGAGGTTGCCTTCAAGATTACAAAATGGGAAACAATTTATTTCAGATGCCCCTCTGCCATTAGGTCTACTATGAGCCCGCAGGAGACACGAACCAGCCTGTCACAAAGATCACTCTCCTCCTTTATCCTGAAAACAAAGTCAGCTTTTCTGCCGCAGTGGTGCTAAGCAACCAGCCCACAACCCCAGCAGCCCTGTGTTAAGCCAGTGGCTCATTTAGCTTTGGCTGGAAGCAGTTAATGCCTTGTTACTTTGTTCCGGGAGATGTGAATTGCAAAGAGTCTCTCTCTCCCCCCCCATCTGAATTTAAAACAATCCCGCAATCAGTTTTGATCTACATAAAGTTGCATCTATTGCTAATAAAATATGACAAACCAATCTGAAGGCCTCACTTAATCAGGGCGCAAGTTACACGGACACCAATTTCAGTAGTAGCTTCTGGATTTAATGCTAATTCTGGACTACTAAGTTTGCCTAATAACTTATTATCATAAACATTTGCATATCACCCTTCCTCAGCATAGCACACACAGATGTGGGTTTCCCTCTCAACAACCTGGTGAGGAAGGCCAGGCTAAAAGAGAGAGACTGCCCCTGGTGAGCTTCATGATTGGGTCGGAATTTAAATTTAATGTTCCTTAGGCTACATTCCCAGATCTGCATGTAAAGCCCCAGCAACTATCCTGGGAACTGTGGTTTATTCCCACAAAACTATAATTCCCAGCACCCTTTAGCTAAAGTTCCCAGGATGCTTTGGTGGAGAAATGTGCTTTAAATGTTTAGTGTGTTCTAGGGATTGAGGGGAGGAGAAATTTGATTTAGTTCACATTTAAAGGTGAATCCACCTCATTCAGTTTTCAAAACAATGTGTGAACTGAAACAGGACTATCCTTTGAAATCTGCATTTCTCTGAATTTTGCGATGCAGTTCTGTTGCCAAGCAATGTGTACAAAAATGCATAGATTGGGTGGAATTGCTTGCAAAATGTGTGTGTTTGTCAAAACTGCGTATTAAAAAGTATTCCTGGGGATAAATTCACACTAAAATCTTGATGAATTTCCATGAAGATTAAAAAAAACACCTGCAGAAATGTCAAGAGCTGAATTTAACATTGGAGAAATGAGAAACTGAGAGGACCAAAATTGACAGATTCACCTGCCCCTGGCATGTACACAGTCCTGGTTAAAATTTAATCTGAAGACAATCATGCAGTGTTTGTCAGTGGCATAAAGATTCCAAAGACCTGCCAGTAATTTGTAGTTAGATTCCCTGTCCCCATAATTATTATTTCTGTGGATATCCTTGGCAAGAAGTACTGGAGAAAGTCTGTTTACCAGAGGGAATGATTTATTCTAGAGTGTTATTACTGATTAACGAAGTGCATTTGGCAGATTCAGATATACAGCAACCAAATGCCAATAGGATTTGGCAATACGGGCAAATATGTATTGATTGGCAGTCTTCTTCATCTCCTTTGTATAACAGCTGGGATGGAAGGAATACGTCTTACAGGCAGAGAGAAATAAACTCATCTTTTCAGTATTCACATGGTCTACGCAATCTGAGCCGCCATACTATAGGTTTCTTCCCTATTGCAAAAATTGTGCAACTGATAGGAGTAGCTAGAGATGGTGCATTAACTGCCTAAAACGCTGCATGGTGTGACTGGAGGAGTGTACATTTCTTCGTATTATTGAAGTGTGGCCGAAGCAAGGCAAGGAGTTTCTCATGAGACTTGTTGTTATCGTTTTCTTCATTTATAAGCATTTATCACCCACTTAATATTTCAAAACATCTCCAAGCAGTGTGAAATATATAAACAAGCAATATCATTGAAACAAAAATGCCACCTAAATCCAATAAAGCAGCGGCAAAGAAAGCCTGATAAAATTTAGGCGGAGATGACGGGCAGAATCCGCGACCAGGAGAAGGAGACAGTGGAAGAAGATTGGAAGAAATTTAAAAACTATCTTAATAAATATTTTAAAATTAATGAATGTTAGATAGACAGGGGTCTTAAAAATAATGTGGTTTTTTCAGAGACCTTGATTAAGAAAAGGAATGGAATCACCAAAATTTTTTGGGAAATATGGGAATGGATTTGCTGACAGGATAATGAAACTAGAATACAAAACGGGGAGGTATGAGGAAGTCGGGAAAAATAGGTTGAGAAAATAAGATTGAAAATTATACTTGTTGTTTTTTGTCTGTCTTTGTTTTTATTGTAGTTGTTTTGTATTTGTATGTTTTTAATGGAAAAATTAATAAATATCATTTAAAAAAAAAAGAAAGCCTGATAAAATTCATCTGGGACCTCATGGCCTTCAACTGGCATCTAGACAAGTGGGCAAACTGGGACTGTATGTACTCAGTGTTTTATTTGCGTGTTCAGACCCAGACCCCCCCCCCCCCGAATAAATTCACACATGACTCAAATTTTAGTTTTGGTTTTTGGCAGAATTTAGGCCACAACTTTATTGATTACAAAAAAATGAGTGGTTGCATAGGCTCTGGTTCGACTAGCTCCCTGCACCCTTGCAGGCAACGCTGACCCAGGACACCAGCATAGGTCAGCCAAGGGTGAACACCTGAGTAGACGAAAAGGCGGGAACAAACTATGTTCACCCCCCAAATGCTCCCCTGGACTTAGGCATGAGCACAACCGCCTCTTGGGGGTTGACCAAACCAGCTGAATCCCTGGATTCCTTTAACGGAATACCCTTCACATAGGGATGGCGAGAGTGTTCCCCCATCCCTATCACCTGAACCAGAGCCTATCCACAACCTTACAGGTTGTGATGATTTGCTACGCAATGGCAATAGCCAAGTGGGGAAATTCCTGCCGTGCCCCTGACAGACGACACACGACGGCATAGCAAGGTCAAAGCACAATGCCCTAAAATTAGGGAGAGGTGGGCGGGTGTTCCAAATGCACGAGCCGAAAGAGGAAGCTCTGGGTCATGTGCATGGGTATATATAGGTCCCTCTATCCATTTGGACTGCGCCCCATTGGTCAGATTGAACCCAACATTGAGAGACCCACCAATAGGGTGTTGTGGCTAACCAATCAAACCAACCCACAACACAGGGGGTCAGTTTCCAGGTCTCACTGCAACACGTGCCCTCTTTTAGGGAGGACATGATTTGGCATAGAGTGAAGCAGTGCAATGCAATATTATCCCTTGCTATTTGGCAGGCAGTGTCAAGTGCCTGGATTGGCTAGGCCTAGCATATATACAGGAAGCTTGAAGAGCAGAATCTCAACCCTGTTGGAGGCTGCTGGTTCTAGTTTCCAGTTTCTGTCTGCCACATTGTGGTCAAACCCACCCTCAGTCGAACTCAAGCAGCCCAAATCCAACTTCAATAAATAAAATGTCTGTTAAAGATTATATTTTACGTTGCTGTCTCTCATCCATTTTGTCCTTACCTCAGTGGGAGAGGAGAAAACTAGTTAACAAATGAATCAAAATGTTAACAAAGCATTATATGAACAGAGGTGAGTTAGGCTGAGTGATGTTGACTAGTCCAAGATCACCTAGCAAGCTTTCTGCATGAGTGGCGATTTGAACCTGGTTCTTACTGATTCTCCGCTGACTTCCTAACTATCAAACTGCACTGGCTTTAATCTATAGTACATCATAATATATTTACAGTGGTACCTTAGTTCTCAGACACCTTGGTACTCCCACGCCTTGGTTATCAAATGCCGAAAACCTGAAAGTAAGTGTTCCAGTTTTCGAATGTTTTTCAGAAGCCAAACATCAGATGTGGGTGTCGGCTATTGTTTCCGGGGCGCCTGCCCCAATCAGAAGCTGTGCCTTGGTTTTCGAACATTTCGGAAGTCAAACGGACTTCCAGAATGGATTAAGTTTGGTGCCTTTGTTTTTGCTATTTATTTTGCGTTTTTGTTTTTGAGGCTTTTTCAGTTAATTTGTTTTTGTGACTGTGTGGAACCCAGTTCAGCTACTGATTGATTGATTTTGTGACTGCAGAAATGGATAAAAGCCTCCCATCCAAACAATGACTATCATCAGTGCAGGTAAGGAAAAACCCCCAATTTTTAGTTTTCTCATCTAAAAATACCGTATTATTTATTTTATAGTACAGTACATTGATTATTGCTTTCATTTTATGGATCACTGGTCTCGTTAGATAGTAAAATTCATGTTAAATTGCTGTTTTAGGGGTTGTTTTTAAAAGTCTTGAACGGATTAATCCATTTTGCATTACTTTCTATGGGAGCAAGCGTGCCTTGGTTTTGGAATGCTTTGGTTTTGGAACGGACTTCAAGAACGGATTAAGTTTGAGAACCAAGGTACCACTGTAGTTGTGACATCATTTTGGTACAGAACTCACAGTCACTATTTCTGAGAATTTCTCAGATTTACAGAATTCAGCGTACTTTCGGATCTCAAAATGTAATTTATTGTTATGTGCTCCTCATTTCCCTGTTCAGTTTTAGAAGATGTACTACTGGACTTAGCTCCATTTGGATGAGAGCTCACTGGGAAAATATTTGCTTTATTTACACATCTACAAGCAGAGGATAAAGGGGCAAAGAAACACCTCGACAGCAGATTCCCATGCTCCAGCTGTGCTCTAGGAATGCAAGAGGTGTGCAAAGTCATTTGTTTTATGGAAGTGGGCTGTCAACAAAAAAGCAAACTTGTGTGCACAGAGAGTTTTAACTTTCACATTCATATCTCTGGAGGCAAAGGCCAGGGTGCTTGAAATGGAGGGTCTGACAGACAGCTGCGTGCAACTGCAATCGTATTCCGATACAGATGTTTCTATTTCCCACTCAACAACAACTTATAATGTAAGAAGCTGGCACAAGCTACAGTCATTCCAAAACATGTTGTGCTTTCATGTCAAAGGCAAAAAAATTGATGGGAGTGTTATTAAATAGAACATACTGATATTTTGCCAAAAGGGTCTCTCTGTCCTCCTAACTGTGAAAATTAAGAATATCATTTCTTTCATTCTGTTATTTTAACACCAAACCCCTCAGACACTTAAAAGATCAGAATCCTCCCCCCCCCATTTTAAATACATAGACTCCTGTTCATTTTGATCACCTAGTTCTCTAGGTACCTCTGAGAAAAAGCTTTTACCTCAGCCTCTGGAGAATCAATGTGGAAAATTACCTGTCAAGTCAAACTTTTTTTTGCTACCCATCTACCTGAATCATTGATTATCCTAAAAAGCAGATTTTTTGCCTTTACATTATTTTAAAGCTAACTGGAGCTGCAAAATTATGGTAAGCTCAGCATCTAGTTACTAAGGATGGAGAACTTTGTTTGGTTTGCAAAGTGCCCCAATTTACACCTAAGAAACAGAACAGAGTGTAATTATTCTTTGGATTTCACACTTCTCTGAATTTTGCAATCCAGTTCTTGGCTCATGAAAAGTACCAACATTTTTTTTAAAATTATGTTTTGGTACAAAATATGCTTATAAATGTATATATTGTGATACATATATATGTTGTGATAAAACATGTATTTGCATTCCATTCACTTATGAATTTTTGTATAGATTTTTGTATAGATTTTTTTAAAAAGGTTGCAGGTTAATACAGAAGTGGAACAGAATGGACTTATGAATAAGTGCATGCAAAATGACAAGGTCTGAAAATATACAGTGGTACCTCAGGTTAAGTGTTTAATTCGTTCCGGGGGTCCATACTTAACCTGAAACTGTTTGTAACCTGAAGCACCACTTTAGCTAATGGGGCCTCCCACTGCTGCTGCACCGCCGGAGCACGATTTCTGTTCTTATCCTGAAGCAAAGAGGTAATATTTCTGGGTTAGCAGAGTCTGTAACCTGAAGCATATGTAACCTGAGGTACCACTGTACTGACTCATGCACCCCTTCTCTTGACTCACGGGGCACATCCACACTACAACACAACTTGTTTCTTTTTGCTAAGCTGCCAGCTCGCAACACTTCCAATGCAGGTGAAACTGAGCTCTGCCTAATCATCAGCACTTCTGTTCTCCCACGGAGCATCCTGTGTCATATCTGGGTGGAATATGCACATCGCTGGGTACTCTACACTTGCCTTGTATACTAAGGGAGTATTTTCTACAGCATCAACCTTAGTATAATAGCAAGGGATGAGGAAATTATACAGCTGCTGGAATCTCCCACTGGGGTGCTTCTGTCTTATTCCCTGGCTCTGAGATTTGTGCTAATTTTCGAAGCACAAATCAATCTTGTAATCAACCTACTTTCGATATGAAACATTTTTCTAACATCATGATTAAAGCAATTTAAAGCATTGTGTGTGTTTGGGGGCACACATGGAACTCGTGCAAAAGCTGGCTCTTCCACTCCCCACCCCCTCCGTCCCCTCATTGAAATGGATAGGGAAGCTGTGTGGGCAGAACAGTCACCCGCTAAAAGACCACTGAGTAAGGTGAATAAATCCAGTGTTTTTTTTCTTTAAAAAAATGTTTAGTGGTAGTACCCTCATTTTGACACAAGAAAATCACTGGGAAAGGAAACTAAGCCGCCATCGGAGGTGGTAACAACAAAAGTGACCAATCACCATGCTAGATTACAACTCCTACTTAACACAATTAAATGCTCGCTTCCGTCTGAGATTCAGGAAACACTGTGACAGGAAATGAGGCCACCATCAGGGGTAGCAACAGAACTGATGATTCACTGTGCTATAGAAGAAACAAAAAAATTTAAAAATTTTAGTTGCTTCTCCTGTTAGATTCACAAAACGTTTAGGGGTATATGTCCCCCTGCGTCTTCCCAGGAAAAAAGCGCTGACTAAATCTAACCAAAAACACCAGCAGTTTCTAATGCAGGTGTCATCAAAACAGTCCACATAGAACTCCACCGTCGCCTCCAGTATAGGTGAATTTAGTTTTGATTTAAAAACAACAACAACAAAAATCTGTTCATAGGTATTCATCTTGAAACTCATAATCGATGTACCCTGTCCTACCATGGCTGTAGCTCCAGCTGTGGTAGCTTGATAACTGTATAAACATAATACAGGGGGAGGTTTGCTGAAGCAATGCTGGGCTCCTTAGGGCATAATCCAAACCCTAGATCCAGTGGGATGAGTGAGTTAGGATGTGGTAGATTTCTGACTCAGCCAGCGGGTTCCTTGCTCAGCTAGAGTACCCCACTGCAAGGCCCCCAACCGCAGCTCAGCCAGAAATACAATGGAGTGACTCCCTCATTGTGGCTCACCTGGGGCTAAGTTGGCTGAGCTGAGGCTGGCAAAACTTATGCCAGCCAAAGCTTCTGAAAAACATGGTGAGGACCAGACTGGTGTTGTATCCTAACTCCATTCAGCTCGTTCACAAGTTCACAACCCAATGGAACATATGCTGGCAAAAAGGTTAGTGTTAGTCAAGCTCTCTTCTATAGGCTTGGTTTTCCCCACCTGGCAGTAGTCCTGCTCCTGAACTGAGTTTGGATAGGGCGTGTTTTATGCCAGTTTAACTTCCCATTTGGCAGAGATGGGGAAGGTTTTTCCCCAAAAAGAGTCCCAAAGTACCACTTGAAGCATTATGCAAGCCTGCAAAACTGAATTGATTAGAGACACAACAGAGCACCCAATAGATAGACAGATGATAGATGATGATAGATGATAGCTAGCTAGCTAGCTAGATATAGCTAGATATAGATAGATGATAGATAGATAGATAGATGATAGATAGATAGATAGATATAGATAGATAGATAGATGATAGATAGATAGATAGATGATAGATAGATAGATAGATAGATAGATAGATAGATAGATATAGATAGATGATAGATAGATAGATAGATAGATAGATAGATAGATAGATAGATAGATAGATAGATGATAGATAGATATAGATAGATAGATGATAGGTAATTATTAGTCCATATATGTTATAGTTAATGACATCCCTATGAAACTGCTTCCAATCTCCAAAAACATACTAGCAAAAACCTGCTCGCAACAATAAATGCACCGATTTAAGCACACTTAAACTCAATTATGTAGACCCATGTATTCCTCGAGGATCTTCTGGATTGCCAGTTCCTGGGGTATAACAATGGGAGAGGGCCAATGCCAGAGTGTGAAACAGGATGCTTGATTAGATATTCCTTTGGTTTGATCTAATGCAGCTGCTTTGGTGATCTTGTTTGTGTGTGTATCTAATTGTCTACTTTGCATTTCCCAGTGTTAATTCAAACATGCAAGTATGACAGTGGTTCTGTACCATACACTAGGGATACTTTGCAACTCCTCCCCACACCCAACTCATGTTTCCTGTTTTGACTTTTTCCGGAGCAGGACTTGAAGTTCCATTATTTCAACCATCAGGTAAAGTGTTGCAGAGATCCAAATGAAATGTGATAACAGCAGTTCTGTCTGTTTAAATATAATCACATGCAAAGAAGATTCCCATGGCTGAAAGTTATCTCAGGGAAAAAGTACTTGTGAAGGTATAGCAGTGGGTGAGGTAGGGATGGGCGAATCTGTCAATTTTGGTTCTCTCAGTTTCTCATTTTTACAATCTTAAATCCAGTTCTTCACATTTCCGCAGCAATTTATTGTTGTTGTTATTTAAATTATTTGTGAAAATTCACCTGCATTTCAGTGTGAATTTCTCCTAAGAAACATATTTTTGATTGCATTGTTGACTAATGTACACATTTTGGCAAGTCATATTGTGCATTGTTTTGTATGTTGCTTTCACTCATATATGCATTGATATACAATCTTTAAACCACCATGTGTAGTTCTGGGTGGAGAACAACATTGCAAAATTCGGAAAAGTGTCTAAGGATAGTTGTAGTTTTAGTTCACTTCTTGTTTTGGGAAGTGCAGCTTCGGTAAATAGATCTTAAATACCTACTGAATCTAATTTCTCCTCATCCGTTGAGAGAGGAAGAGTTCACCACTCCTCACCTATACGTCCTTTTGCTGTTACAATTGAGCTTTGCTGCCCTCTTTCTATACAACTAGGCCAATTGTAAACATGGAGCTGCCACCAACACGTATCCTTTGCCCCTCAAACACACAATGGAGAGATGGAGAGAGTCAAGCAGCAGGCATCAAAAAGCACAAATACCCCCTTTTCTTGCATTGTGGGTCAGCAATATTTGATATCTCTGCTGTAACATTTCATCTGGGCAGAAGGCACACTGAGATTTGCAGCTGATGCCAGCATCTGGAAAACAAAATGAAGGGTTTCCGTTTTTTTAAAAACCTTTAGACAGTACACAGACACCTCCCCCACCCACACTGCAGTTGATACTCACTGGCAGCAAAATGACGTATCTGCCACTGGTGCCCTGTGGTATTTTTACTCTGTAGAGAGAAGTTTCATCCTCGGGGGCCGTCAGGCTGGCACCGTCAGCTAGCATTATATCCCTGCAACACCCACTGGGAACTGAAAAGATATTAATGTATTCTCCTTGCTATTATCATTCCCGAACTCTATCATTTTCTCAGCCACTTCCTTTGGGACTCTCCCACCACCGCTTTCTCTCTATAGTTAATGCCCTTCGGAGTTATACGCACATGTAAGGAGAGGAGACAGTCCTCTTTAGGGAGGAAATCAATCTAGACCAGAGAAGCTGTGATTACACCTTAGTGCAAAACTGACCTGCTGTACCTAAAAAAGGAATTAGGAATGGGATTAAGACTATTCTACTTGCCCTGCTATCATTTAATACTCCCAAGTCTGAAACTGACTAAGTGGGAAAAGAGAACTAGGACGTACAATGACTTGCGCTTCCTGTTTCCTCTGCATATCTATCTTGACCTTTTCCCCAAATCCAGCTCTCAGCAAAATGTCCGACGTTGTCTGAATCAAACACTAAGAAATGCTATACAAAAGAATTTTATCATTTCATTTTAATAAGTGCTAAACAACCATTCTTGGACACACACCATTTCCCATTTGTTCAGTAGAATAAATGATGGGCCTTACTCTGTGTTCCCTCACCATCTGAGGTGAAGTGAGAGCGTTTTTCAGAGGTTGCCACCAGATCCTAGAATTGTCTCTCCTGGGAGGTTCATCTGTCTTCCTCCATTCTGCCCATTTGAGAGATGAAAAATAACCTCTTCTTTTAGAAAATATTTGGTGGGAGGGCAATCCGATTGCCTATTATCTGGATGCTGATATTTAATATGTGGTTAGCAGTTTGAGTTTTTTAAAAATTAAGTCATTAGGTTGTATCAAACTAACTTTGATATTCAGAGCACAGAATTAAAACAATAGACTTAGGCATAGCCACTGATTTCAGTTGGCTTACTGGGATGAGGGTGGGACGCAGTGGTCTAAACAACTAAGCCTTGCTGATCAGAAGGTTGGCAGTTCAAATCCCACAACAGGGTGAGCTCCCGTTGCTCTGTCCCAGCTCCTGCCTACCTAGCAGTTTGAAAGCACACCAGTGCAAGTAGATAAATAGGTACCACTGTGGCAGGAAGGCAAATGGCATTTCCGTGTGCTCTGGTTTCCATCACGGTGCTCTGTTGTGCCAGTAGAGGTTTAGTCATGCTGGCCACATGACCCAGAAAGCTATCTGTGGACAAACGCTGGCTTCCTCATCCTGAAACGAGATGAGCGCTGCACCCCATAATCACCTTTGACTGGACTTAACCGTCCAGGGGTCCTTTACCTTTTTAAAAACCTTACTCTGGATACAGCCTGTAACGTTGCTGTCTTGTTTCTTCAGTGGCATTTGAAATTTATTGTTGTTAACTTTTTGTGATTGAATTGCTTTGGTTTTGTTAGCCACCTTAGCCATTTTAGGTGGAAAAGTGGGATAAAAATACTGTTAATAAAACAGAACAGTATGAAATCTGTGGCAATAATATTAATAAGAAACCACCACTGGGATTTCTAACAGGGACCCGTAGAGGAAGGAATGCAAAGAAGGCAATAGATATGTGTGACTAGGTGGAGGGGTGGACATGAGGTCATTCAGGATGCAGGTGTTCTGTCTGTTTCATTCCTATGGGCCAGTCCACCCACTTCCCTGTTTGGTTTCTGATGAGTCTTTGAATGGCCCCTTTGAGCAGACAACTTCTCATATATATTTTCAAGGTTTCCTCTTCAAGCTTAAAGTGGGAAGTGCCTTTGTGCTTGAGTGCTTTGTTTTGATTTTGATGGTGTGTTTTTTTAAATAGGATTTTGAAAGGCTCAGCATATTCCATGCACACACAAAAATAAAAATAAAATAATGTCACTTACTTTCTGTATCCAGTGTAGGAGGAAAGAAAAGGAAAGAAAGAAGAGTGCAGTTTTAAGAACATTGTTTACAAACAGTTATGTGACCAGAAAGGTTAAACTCTGTGATAAATGACAAAATGTGGGAGAACTGTGAAATAAAAAAACTGTGCTTGTTTAATTATGATTGCAGCATCTGGTTTCTTCTACAGTTTTGATTGAGAGTATATGCCATCAGCTGATGGGCAGGAGGAGCATGCATTGCTCTAGCAGCGCACAACAATATGCATTGAAACTGTTACAAAAATGTAGGGAGAAAACCCTATTTTAGCAGTGCTTTCAATAAGAACTTTGACGTCACTCATCTGATATCATTGCAGTCTGTGGGAGAGTTTCTTGAGAAGTTTCCAAAGGTATCAGAAGCCCTCTCCACAGTAACTTGGAGCAGGGCTTTTAATGTGGCTGCCCCTGTTCTAGCATTCCTATTGAGAAGCGACAGGTGACAACTATCTGCAGAAACAGTTAAAGACATTCTTGTTGCAATGGGATTTCCCAGCCAGATGAAAGGGCCTTTGCCATGGGATGGGAGGGGTGGTGGTGGTAGGTCTACTATACATTGTTTTTAATATAATGATATTTGGCGATTGACAGGTGGCTTGGCCCTCCAGCCTGCCAGAGTTGGCCCATGCAGCAAATAATGATCTGGCACCCTGGGCCAAAAAGTTTCTCCACTTCTGGTATCTTGTATCAGGAGATAAATGAAATGGACAACTAGATGGGTCATGAGAGGGCAATAGATATCCACCTGTAAGGAAATGCAATGGGAAGAAGTGAGGCAAGCTGTCTTGGAAAATTCTATTCCACCTTAAGGAGCAGACATGGGATTGTTACGTGTCACATGTCTGTTTACATTTTAGCACAGCTTGCTGGGAACTTCCATTGTGTCTTTTGACTCTCTCTCTGAGGAGACGAAAGAGAGATGACATGTTTTCTTTGTGCTGATTTATGCTTAATAAATCGGTAGCTTGCTAGTATGCTTCCACAAGCCTCACGCCTGTTCTGTTTGTGCAGTATGCTCTGGTGATATAGTGTGCTCAGGCTTTGAAGTCTGAGTCGCTCATTTACGTCGCACCAGAGATCAGGGGATCGTCATGGCTGGAAGGGCATGATCCAGCTGGGGGCTAGCCAGCTGGCTTCTCGACCCCCGAAGGATGCCGACAAGCAGCTCCCAACTCTATTTGCTGTTTCTACTGCATGGTCCCAGATATAGTACACGAGAACACACCCAAATTTGCCAATCAGCTTCATCCCACAATAGGACCATTAGTAGTACTGTATTGGACAGCTAGAAAAGTAACAATGGTAGTAGAACTGGGCCTCATTGGCCTTTAGCCAGGAATAGGGAACCTGTGACCTTCCAGATGATATTCAGCTCCTCATTGGTCCCCACTAGCATGTCTAATGGTTCGGGACAATGAGAGTTCAGGGTTCAATAACACCTGGAGGGCCACAGATTCGCTACACCTGCCCTAAATGGTTTGGGACCCAAGGATGTGAAGGACTGTCCCTGACCACTGAGATCTACTCTCCCTGCTTCAAGTATCCAAGTACTTTCAGAGGTAAGGTGAGTGCTGACAGGAAACAGGGCCTTCACAATTGTAGCATCCCATCTCCAGAATATGCTCTCCTGGGAATTCTCATTAGCACCATCTTTGCTTTCTGTTAGGCTTTTCTCCTGGGCTTTTTTGTGTGTGGAGACAAAGGACTTCACAGCTGTCAGTCATCTGATGACACTGTGGACGAGTTACAAGTTCCAAAGATATCAGAAGCCTGCTCCACAATAACTTGAAGCAAGGCTTTCAGTGTGGCTGCCCCTGTTGTTTGCTCCCAGATTTGGCTTTATGCTTTTATTCCACAGCTGTTTAAGTTGCTATATTAATAGATTTCTGTCAGTATAGTTTTATATAACTCACCTTGGGTACTGAAAACTGGAACAGCAGGAGACAAATTTCATGTATAATTAAATAAAGAAACTGGGGCCCATGGGAGAAACGTGGGGAGCCCAGAGCTGTGAGTTTTAGCTGGGGCTCAGGCCAACTGCCTGGAAGACTTGACTGCTGCCATCATCTCTGTCACAGAAAGATAGCTATGTTTTTGAACACATGCACTCTTGTCACTGGCCACAAGAGTAAAATGAAACAGCAATTTAAAATTCTAACGGTTGTGTGCCTAGCGGTTAATTTGAGAACAAAGAAAGTTTCTGTATGAGCGATGTTAGCTGAATGACAGTTCTGTCAGCATTGTCTAGAGAGAGAAAAATGAAGTCATGGCTCGGGTATCTTTTAGGGACAAGGTTTGCAAGAATATACGAATCTAGAGCTGGGGAATTGTTTTTGGTTTTTTAAAAAGATTTTTGGTGGTTTGAAAGAGAGACTCTATTTCCCACAGTGTATGCACCCATGTTTCTTTTGTCCCACTGTCACTGTTTCATCAAATAGATTTGGAGGGTTTAAAGGTGAGGGTGGGAGGAATGTACAATATATCTGAAGGCAGCCTTGTTTATGAAAGTTTTTAATGACTGATGTTTTAATGTACTTTTAATCTTTGTTGGAAGCCACCCAGAGTGGCTAGGGAAACCCAGCCAGATGGGCGGGGTACAAATAAATAAATAAATAAATATTATTATTATTATTATTATTATTATTATTATTATTATTATTATTTCCAAGCATATATTCCTCTTTCAAACCTCTTTCAGCTGCTTTTAAAAAGATCTGCATCCAGCCTACTCCACAGACCAAATTTAACCACTGACGAAGAATTAGGTTCATTTCTCTCTTTCTCTCTACTCTTAAGACTGCTTAGAATTTTTGCAAGGCAAATAACAGGTAAGGTGAAACAAAGTTTGATACTGAATCTAGAAATGACTTTGAAAGGCAGGCAGGCAGGCAGGCAGAGGGACACACTGACAGATCTGCTTGCATGCCAGTCCTCTGTGCTTCTCTTCAGGCCACATGATGAGGCAGGATGCACATTTGCATTCAGTCCCTGACCCAAACTTCCAATTGCTGGAGAGGGAAAGAAGTCAGGACAATTACATTCATTTGTCTGACTTGCTTTTACTGAAATCATTCAGACAAGGAAAATTGCATTACGTTGATTCTCTAAGGTATAATTTAGGCATGAGATGTTTACAATCAGGCCTCATTTGCATTAGTACAGAGGGAGGAAATATGGGTTTCTGTGGGATATTTCAATTGGTGGGTAATTTGCCAGTCTAAACACTAATGTTTACTTACATTGCTGCACTTAAGCAAATGATGGGCCAGATCCTGCATGTGTGAGTGAGTGCATGATTGAACAATGCCCATTAACCTTTGGGGCGGGGGAATAAAATAGTTTGCTGCAGAAAATAGTTTACTATGGAGGATATTTGTTGTAACAAACTGTTTACAAATGTCTGGGTTGAGCAGGTAACAAAGAAGCATGTCTACACAGGCAGGCAGCAGTCAATTCCCAAAGGAGCATCACCACCAAAGAAACAGTTGCACCCCAGCACACACTCTGTATGTTTAAAACAGTCACGGCTTCCCTCAAAGAATCCTAAGGGCTGTAGTTTATTGAGGGTGCTGAGAGTTGTTTGGAGGCCCCGTGTCCCAGAGCTACAATTCCCAGAGTCATATCACCTTCCCAGGGAACTCTAGGAGCAGATGGGCCACACACAGAGCCTGGTTGCTTTTCCCCAGCCAATTCACACACAAGATTGCCCTTTCCTGGCCAAATTCACATATTTTTGGCACAAGTTCTTTTTAATCATTTTGGACTAGATGGTTTCCCAGCACTTTCTCCCACTCCAGATATTAGACAATAACTGAGGTGCTGGTGGGACAATCACGGCCATTTTATTAAATGCAAGCTGTTTATAATCAGCTAGCAGATTTTACAAAAGCCAGTGGAGTAAGGGTGATAGTTTCACTTGGTCATGCAGAATAGCAGAATAGTGATGCCCAGCTAAGCTCATCTCCCATTAAACAGCAGACTGGACTGATATCAGTGAACCACCCTAAGATCTTATGATGAAGGGCGGTATACAAATCTAATAAATAAAATAAAATAAAATGAATAATAATAATAATAAATGAAATAAAATAAAAAATAATCTCATACCTCTCAAGTGCACATTGTCAAATCTAGTTGAAGTGAAAATTGTGGGAGAGAGAGAGATGGAGAGCAGGAAAAGAACGCCAGATATTAAGAGGCTTTTTAGACCCACTTACACAATTATCGCTTATGTGCACAGGGGCTTGGAACGTAACCCGCACGTAAGTGTGGGGGTGCCTGTTCTTGAGAATTGCATTCAAGCCTCGTGACTGCAACTCAATGGAAACCACACATTGTGCATGCTTCCCCACTGTAACATCTTGGTTAACCCCCGAGTGAAGCATAAGGTGTGTATCAGAGTGTGGGTGTCTCGCTAGACAGGAGGAAACCTTTTCCTTTCGGATGTTTGGGTGGAAAATACAGTGGCTAGATGTTGGGCCACTTAGGGAAGCATTTCTCAAACTGCTCTGTGGAGTCTTTGGAGTTCTATGAAGCAGCCCCAGGGGTTCCCACAAAGAAGAAAAATCTAATGGTGGGCAAGCGTGTGCAATGTGTTCTTTCCATTGAATTGCAGTCATGAGGCTGAAATGCACTTCTCAAGCAATTGCCCTGACTTCTCCTCCATTCCTTCCCTTGATGCCCTTTCCAAGGGTTAAATCAATAGCAGCTGGTGGGGTGAACATGTTGGCACAGCCTACCTGGCTTCTAAATGCTGTGCATCACTGCCAGTTACTGTCAGGAGGATGGGCGAGGCAGCAGGGAGCTTGGGGTGGTGAGGATGCAACTGTGGAGCCAATCCAACTCTTCCGATGCTCCCTTTTCTGTATGTGGCAGTGACGTGTGGCTTTGAGGAGCCAGGTGAGCAACGCAGCTTTGCCCTTGCTGACCCACTACTGGGTTAAATGTGCTGTTCAAATGTGCATTTGTCATGGGAATACCTCACCCCCTCTTAGTTTCTCCTTTCATGCTATTGGAGAGATAAGAACTCTCTCTGATAAGAGCTGGAGCCTTTAAGGGTGACAAACAAGGTGAAGGCTTCTCCCATCCAGAGATCGACAGCAAAGTTTTTCAAAGTCTCAAAGTTGCTGTTTTTAAAAGCTGGCACTTTGTCTAGCTCTCCTTTACAGGCTCCCCCAATAATTGACACTTCCGGCTTTTAAAAAATAAATAATTTTGAGTTTGTTACAGCAAGTCCTGGAGTTATTTAAAACAAATATGCAGCAGCACTTGGTGATCCTGGGAATTTGAGAGGAGGAGGATAGAAAGGATTTGGAAATGATTACCAGCTTGCAAATGTCCACAATTCTGCTTGGGGCCTGCAATTTAAACAAGCCATGCAGTCTAAGGGTCAAACTGGAAAGGGATTGTACTCAGGGTTGTACATCAGAGACCAGAATAAAATAAAAAAATTCAAGCGCAGCCCCGAATCACTGAGGTATTTTACTCAGTCACACATTCCTCCCCATTGATCCAAGATCAACAGGTAGATATCACTGGAAAGACTTTACAGGTTTTTAAGACAAAGAGAGCAGACAAAGAGAAACATATTATTATTTGCCGATATTCCTTACTGCTTTCAAGGAGTTAATTTCTTAGCTCTCTCTCGACTTTTCCCCTTACTTCCTCTTCTGAAGTTCTAGAGCATCATGGGGAAAGACAGGAAGGGTTCCAGAACTCTGAGGCATTCGAATTTGCTCCACCACTTGCTGTGGCCAAAGGAGAAAAATAGAACTACATTCTAAGTAGCCAGGCCATCAGAGAAGCCTCTTGAACAGCACTAGGCTGGGGCAGATTGTGAGATGAGACCAAACATAAAAGCTTCCAAATGAGGCTTCCTGAGGCCACTTCAACTGCTGCTACATTCCCTCCTCCTCCTGTTAGAGATTTGCATCACCTCTACCTCACCAGAGTCATCGCAGCCAGTTTTGTCATGCTTCAGTTGCCCCCTGACTTGGCACAGTATGGATGGATCTGACAGAGAGAGGTAGGAAGAGGAAAAGGGTAGACTGCACACAGTTGTAGGTTACAACAGAAGGTGGTTGAGGCCTCAAAACATTGAAGACTGCTGGTTTAATCAACAGTGACATGAATGAGCCCAACAGCAATGTTGTAGGCAACGACTGTGACAAAACAGAAGGAATCTGATGAGAGTTGACTGAAGTTGGAAAGTTTGGAAAGGGGACACAGCTAAAATGGTAAAGCAAAACCACCTAGAGGCACCCCTGAAGGAAGGAAGCACTAGAATCTCAGCGGAATGAAGCTGGCCCTGATGCAAGCCTGTTCTTGGTGACAGAATGCAAAAAGAACAGGATGAGAGATAAGATCTTGGGGACACCATGGGTCAGATCCAGGACTTTGGAAATATTGACACCCTTTTCAGTTCAAGGCTCCATCTGCAACAGTTCTAATTTATGCCAGCTGCCAAGGTCTGCGGTGATGTTGACACTTCTCTGCTGGGACCTGACCTGAGGCCACTAACTAATTTTTCATCAGTGGGATTTGGGCTGTAGCAAGTTTTGGTCTTTCTCAAGAAGGCTTTTCTTGAGAAGGAAGGATCACTGAGGTGTGGGAAAGAGACTCCAGGGCTCCTCGTATGCCCGCACAGCCGGCCACCAAAATGTGTGTGTTTTCATAAGATAACCTCAAACACTCATTCTCATCTTTGCAGAATGTCTAGCATGACAGAAACATTAGTCAACATTAGAACAATGAGTTCAAACTGAAAAGGCCAAGGGAAGTTTTCCATGGTGTGAAGAGAAGCCTGGTGCATATGGGTTCTTATAGCAGACTTCACTGGCCTGGTGTCCTCATACAACTCTTATCAGAGCTGGATGGAAGTTGTTATTCAAAACATACAGAGCCCACCATGTTGATGAAGACTGTGGCACAGAAATTTCTTTTTTTAAAAAAATCGCATTGAACACCTGAAATTGTGCAGCCATATTTCTGCAACATATGAGCGTTTCTGAAAGGGCCCATCTCCCTTAGGAAACAGCTGCACTGTTTTAGGAATGCTCTTAGACTGTGTCTGTTATGTCCTGGAGTGCTTTGCATAGCTTTGGCAGATGCACCAACTCTGGTGTTTGGTGGTCAAGGGTTATTATACATACTTTGGTCACCTCCAGGATAGACTACTATATGCACTGTTTGTGGGGCTGCCTTTGAAAAGTGTCCCAAGACTTCAGTTGATATCTAATGTGACCACTAGGTCTTGTTCGTTTGTGCATTTATTAACATACTTTTATCAGCTCCACTGGCTTCCAGTTTGTTTCCAAGTGCTGGTTTTAGCCTTAAAGGCTTGAAAGTTTGGGACCTAGATACCTGAAGGATGACCTCAACACAGTACACACTGGTGTTGAGGGGAGCCCCCGATGTAGGCCCCATCTGCATGTTGGAGGGCACAAGGAAAGGGATCTTTTCTGTGGTAGCACCTGGGTCATGGGACATTTTGCCCAAGGAAGTTTTACAAGCCCTTGCCCAGGCTCCAGTTACAAACTTTTAAAGGATTATTTAGGATCACTTTCCAACAACTTGTTGCTTCCTGGTGGTCTGATGTTGTCATTTTTTAAAGTACCGTACAATATTTTTGCTTCTCATTTTTCTGTGTCTTGCTGGTTTGTTTGTTTTATTGCTGTTTTAAGTTTATGTTTCTAATGGAATTTGTTAGCCGTCTTCTTGGCTCCAGCGAGGAGCTGAGAGGCAGGATAGAGATGTTTTTGATAAATAACAAATAAATAAATAATGTGAGAAGGAAGTAGCAAGCCTGTTCAAAAAGCAGCACTTTCCTTCCTCCTGCTCCACCTACCCAGTCATTAGTACTCTAAAAAAAATAAAAAATGCAGGATTTTGCTAGTTTCTGTTTCCCCACCCACCCTTCCATTCAAACAGTTCATCAGAAAATACGCTGTAGATTCAGAACATCAGCACAGTTATAAAACATGTGTTTGTGTTCCGAGAAAGAAAATTCTTGTTGTAACATAAAAGAATGTGCTTCAAAAGTACTGTACAGTGCGTACGCAGACTCATTTTAAATGTGAAGCTGGCTGTGTAAACGACAACAGGCCCTTACCCTTCAGGGACGGTTACTTGCAACTGAATAACTGCACCTAGTGACTGAAATCCGTTTTAACTGATTTTAATTATGAATTATGAATTTTGAACTGTTATAACCCACCCTGGGACCTGCAGGTGAAGGGTGAGTGATGATGATATAAAATAATATTTTCCAGAATATGCAACCACTCAGGCATATACCCAACCATGGATCTCTGTTGTGATAACCCTACTTTTGCAACCACCTGTGACCCAGTTTAGATGTGATATGGAACCTGTCAGTTTAGGGAGGTTTTGTTTTTTAACACAGCCATGTCTCAAGTGACCAACTGAGGCGAGCACTTTTAGATCTGGGACAGGATATTACGAAGTCATTTTTTCAGAGCCTTTTAGTCACTACCCTTCCTGAGCACCTGGAAAATGCTCTACTGTAGCGGAGCACATTCACTTCATAAAACACAAGATTTTAAGTGACTCTAAGATTCCAAGAAAACAACCTGTTTACTTCCAGCTTAATGTGTTGTTTCATGCTCTGGGCTTACTCTCCCCCCCCCCCTACACTGATAGTCAAAAAGCTGCAACATTGGGCCAGCCATTAGCATTGTTTATTAGAACAAATGGTTGTCAGTTGCTGTTAATTAAGTGGCAAGTTCAGGTATGAGGCATCAGTGTTTTGCTTTTGCTTTCACCAGGATCAAATCTGAAAGGGCAGGCAGGCAGACACCTTTCAGAAGATAGGTCATGTGTTTTCTTTTTGCCACTTGCAGCAGCAGTGAATAATGGAGCACAAGATACGCTTGATCTTGGCACACAGCCACTTCAGAAACGCTTGGATGTTTATTGCTCTGTCTGCTGAAAGATCCTTACAACCACTTCATAAAACCATGGCAATGGAAATGCTTGTATTGACAGAGGCCTCTTGGGTTTCTGCACAGAATTCTAAAGAGCTGCCTCATTCAAATTCTCTGCCTCATGGCCAGACTAAATATGCATGGCTTCAACTGAAAAGGACTCCTCTCTCTAACATCTAGGAGAACTCACCTTTCGTGGTTGAGATGTCACAAAGTTTCTCTGCTCACGCTCCATGTCATGGGGAAGTTATCATGATGTCAAAACACAAAATAGGTTCTGTTAGATGTTACAAAGGGGAAGAGAGGAGCTAGATGTACACCTATCATTTTTAGTGGCCGCCAGCTGTTTGTCCTGACATCCATCTTGACTTTCATCATCATCATCATCATCATCATCATCATCATCCAGTCATGATAGCATTATGTAGAGGAAAGCAGATTGAAGGTGATGTAAAAATTGGAGTTTGGCTTTTGCTGGCCAACTCCCCATGGGACTCTGAGCCCCCTAAGTCCATGATCAGTCAGAGAAGAATGGTTGGGGGCAGGATCCAGTGGAAACTATGGCAGATATTTATTTTTCTGTTCCAACAGAGTTCCCTCTCCTCCTTCCATGGAGGGAGAGACACTGACCAAAATTTTGCAGGAAGCTTTAAGACTTTTGACATTGCCCAACCCCCTTAGCCAAAGACCACCCCAAAATGATCATACATACATCACGGGAGGCAGTCTACAGCAGAAATCCTGTCTGCCAGGATACCTGATAATGGTTGCTGATTGCATTACCTGGGCTAATACTTTGATTCCTGAATCCAGGTCACAGGCTCACTCTATTCATACAGAAATATGCCCTCAAGACAGAATTTGTAAGTGAAAAGACAATGGGGAAGGCTTTCCCCATTTGCCTCCCTTACTGCAGAGGAATATTTGAGGTCATTGGGAGCATCAAAATGGCTTCAGGATTGCTCTCCTGTACTATTTCAGCCACATGGTTTATATATTTAGATATGTTAGCATTTATTAATATTTATTCTATATTTGAGGCCTTAGAATTCTTATAATAAAGGTGAATCCAGGTAAGACTGAATACCGTAATAGTCACTGTTCCCTGATTGGCATGATAAGGAAGGGTGAAAGAAGATGCTCAGGAATCATGGAATTGAGTCTCTTCTTGTTAGTCAGATTCAAATCTCTCCTCAGCCTCTCTCACTGACTGGCTTTAGGCAAATGCAGTGTTCCTCAGCTGCAACCTCCCACTGCCTACTTTACATGGTTGTTGTAACTAATGAGGAATTTTAAGAAGTTAGGAAAAAGTGTCCTAAAATACTAAATATTATTTAACTAGGGGTTGCACTCCTACTCACCAACCCTCTGCTGTTTGCTCACATTAGCCCCATAGAGCTTCTTTCCTCCTCAGCTTGCTTTTCACCTTCCCACCCCCATTTCTGAAGCCACGTTTCTCTTCTATTCTCCAGCCCTGCTTTGCACCCCCATTTTCACCTTCCCACCCATGTCCTCCTGCCCAGAGGGCACACCTCCTGCCACCACCATCTGACTCAGAGGTCCTCCAGGGAACTCATCCTCTACCTTCTCTGTCTTGCAAGGAATCGGAGCCTACCACATGCTGGGCCTGACCAGGTAGAATAAATTGGCAGTAGCTCTCTGCAGGAACGGCTTCTTTTGAATTTGCTTTACCTTGGGGCTGTCTAAGGTCCTGTGGGCTCTCTGCTTGACGTGGTATTCTGACTGGGCATGGTCTACTTCCATTGGAAGTACTTGTTCCATTCTTTTCAGAAGCTGCACTGATGAAATGGAGCAACACCTTGCCTATCTAGCACCTGTACTGTAGAATTTCCCTCCAAATGTGACTCTTCTAGATCAGATTGAGGTGGTGACTTCCTTGTTGTTTTTTTGTTTAAAGAAAGTTGGTGAAGAGCTTCATATATTCAGCAGGTCTTTTACAGAGGTAGCCTGGAGGATGAGGCCTTGTTGATAAATGAGTTGGCATGTGTTTCCTGGAATTTGCCGGACAGTGGGTTTTTTTAAAAAAAATTCATTTAAGAAAATACCTTGCTCTGTCACAGCCAATTTGTAGTTTATATGATATGATGTTTATTGGTATTGTAAACTGATATTGTTTTTAAGACTGCTTTTACTATTGCTTTATTATATTAGCTGCCCCGAGGGCTAGATAGAGACATGTTTAGTGGGGAAATAGATTTTAAAATACAGGAATGAATAAACATGTTTGTGCAGAATTCATGGCTGAATGATTAAGACAATGGAATGGAAAATTAGAGCTCCAGACGCAGGCTGATCATGACTTGAACTTAAATTTCAGACCCAAGAAAGTGCCGTGAGCAAAGTCAAAGAAGGGCATGGGAGTTCTAAGTTCAAATCGTTGCTGAGGCAGGAAGATAACTGAGTGGTCACAGGCACCTAATTTTTTCCTCAGCCTCATCTCCCTTATGAGAGCCAGTGTGGTGTAGTGGTTAAGAGCAGTGGACTCGTAATCTGGTGAACCGGGTTGGCGTCTCCGCTCCTCCACATGCAGCTGCTGGGTGACCTTGGGCTAGTCACACTTCTTTGAAGTCTCTCAGCCCCACTCACCTCACAGAGTGTTTGTTGTGGGGGAGGAAGGGAAAGGAGATTGTTAGAAGCTTTGAGACTCCTTAGGGTAGTAATAAAGTGGGATATCAAATCCAAACTCTTCTTACCTCTGTGCTGAGGAGCCCTGGCTACACCTGAAGCAAAACAGCAAACATGGTTCAGAGGCAAGAAAGGGATGTAGCGGAAGTGGTAGTACCATGATCCCTGTTTCCATTTCTTTCAATGGTATTTAGATGTTGCACCAAGTCCTGAGTGCCACTTAAGATTCAGTTCAAGGTCACCTCCCCTGTCATTGGATCCAAGCCCAACTGTTCTAAGACACAAGACATTTAGGATGTGCCTGGTACTTGCCATTTGCCCAGTCAATATGGGGTTACCGGTAATCGAAATATCTTGTGATTACAGCACATTGTCCTTTGGGTGCTTCCTTCATTTAATTCTTCATTTCAGAATCATCCTGGGCTTTTTATTCAGGGGCTGGCGACAATAGCCATCTCCATCTCCTAGAAAGATTCCATCAATGGTGTCTCCGAAAATTTTTACACATCACTTGGGAAGACAGGCAAACTAATGCCAGTGATCCACTGGGTCTTCTGCTTTTTTTGTTGAACTTCATGAGACTTCTGTTGAAATCTACAAATTGAAACAATGAATAGTATATCTTATTTATTCAAAAGTACAGCTGGTTACGTCTTGTGTGTTTATAGTATTATAGTGTACTGGAAGAAGTAAAGATCACCAGTGTTGAAGCAATGATGCTTCAATATCAACTATGTTGGACTGGTCATGTTGTGCAGATGCCTGATTATCGTCTTCCAAAGCAACTACTCTATTCCAAACTTTAAAATGCTGGTGGTCAACAAAAGAGGTTTAAAGACTGTCTCAAGGCAAATTTTTAAAAAAATGTAGTATAAACACCAACAATTGGGAAACACCTGCCTGCGAGTGCTCCAGCTGGAGAACAGCTTTTACCAAAGGTGTCATGGGCTTTGAAGACACTCGAACTCAGGACACAAGGGAGAAACATGCTAAGGGGAAGGCAAGCTTGGCAAACCGTCAGTGTGATAAACTCCTGCCCGTAAACCTATGTCCCCACTGTGGAAGGACATGTGGATCCAGAATTGGCCTCCACAGTCACTTACGGACTCATTGTTAAAACTGTGTTTATGGAATACAATCTTACTCAGCTACAAGTGATCGCCAAAGAAGAAGAATGACACTCCTAATAATGAATAGCTTTTATGGCCTGGTATTTCCACTTACAGTAACTCTTTGGAGAAGTGTGTCATGTTTGAGATTTCTATCATGTTTGACTCTGTGTCCTCATTGATGTACAGAGCAACGGTGCCTCCAGTATGCCCTTGTTTGTTTATTTGGTAAACTTAAGATCACTTCTCAGACAATAAATGCCTTCCAAAGCAAATCAATAAAATATTAAGGCCATTTGAGGCATATACAAGCCCCTTCATTCAAAGATCAATAAGCAACACCCCATGCCATAAAATAAATAATACAAACAGTAATAACTAGTCCAAGTACAGCAGAGACAAAGTCAGCCAAAGGCCTAGATAAATAAGTACCGTAGTTGATGTCATATTTTGGGGTGCAGTGAGTTTGATAGTTAGAGTATTTGTATGTACTGAGCATGCCTTCTTTTGGGTTGCCACATAACAAATTACTGGCAGATGTGGCAAGAGATCTTAATGTCCAGGCAAGTGCCAGTAGGAGAAGACACTCTGTGTGTTTAGGACTGTAAGCCGTATAAGACTTCGTGTCAATAATGAGCACTTTGAACTTGGTTCAGTCGCATATAGGCAGTCAGTGCAACTGCTTCAGAACTGATAGAGTCTCCCATTTCCCTGCCCTTCCTATAAAGTTCATATCCAGAGATAGCTGGTTTCTGAAAGAATGGAGAGAGAAAGAGAGAGAGAGAAAATTCAGAGTACAAGCACCCAAAATACGGATGTTTGCCCAAGGAAAACTCATTATGGAAATCCCATGATCTCAACTGAATCCAGAAAAATCAGAATTTCTTTCAAAAGGGAGTGTTGCTAACCATACGACATGTTTTCTTAGAGAAGTAGACCCGCCGATCTGAATGCAGTCGTGCTGATTATTCTCTCTACAAATTGTCATTCCAACCCAATCAGCTTACTCAAGAGAAAGCCCCATTGATTTAAGCACAACATACTTCCAAGTAAGCATTGTACTGTAACCTGAGCCATACATATGGCTCATCCCTAACCCTGTTTCCTGCGAAGCAAATTCCAGTGTTATTAACGGGACTTACTTCCAAGTAAATAGGCTTGCAGTCTTAAAGGAACAGTGCCCTGGTTCTTGCTAGAGTTCAGCAGGCAGGCAGATTACTTGGCAAAATGTCAAGGTTGATGACTGATAACACCCAGTCCTTTTAGAGTTAGGATATGACTCAGAGCCATGGGACTTCCTATGAGAATAAGAAAAATGGAGCAACAGAATCTAGTTTGCTTGGCCTTACTTTTGCAGCTGCTCCACTTGTTAAAATCCACCAGCGGCAATCTTCAGGTCGGTTAATATACAGTTCAGAATTTCTGCTTTAAGACTGTATCCTCATTGAGTGAAGGTGTATTCTGATTTATTTTCTAATAGCAGTGCATCTTAAGAATCATATTCGAAAAAGCAGTAAGAAATTGCTGCACCAGTGTTTATGCTACTGCTGTGATAGGCAAACAACAACAACATGTTGCAATGTTTTATCAGATGAAGTGTCAGATTTAACAAATTAAAGCTTTCGTTGATTAATCAATTAGACTATTTTTCTTCTGACTTGTTACTGTAACAGGGAATGAAATAGATGGACTTTAATACTAGGCTGTAAGTCATCTCAAGTTCCCTTATTATTTGTTTAATTAAAACATTTCTGTGCCACCTTTTTATTTCAAGTTCTCTATTGGTTCACAGTGATATAAATACATTCTGAATAAAATCAATACATTATAATAAATATATTGACATCCACAGTAAGCTGGATGATTACTACAAAGCTTGTTTTCAATGCCTGTGTGAACAAACAGGTTCTTAGCAAGCATCCTTCAACATTTCAAAAAGATACATGGTTTATCAAGTACAACATTATTAATGGAGTGTCAGCCACAGGGGTAAAAAAATAAAGGCATTTGCTGGAATGTTAAAAACTGGTGTGTGTGTGTTCTTAGGTGATGCACTCCTCCATCTTAAGATCTGTGACTGTGTGTAACTTATCTGTGGGAATAGACTGGGGTCGGGGCAGAAGAGCAGACAGAAAATGGAACTGCAAAAAAGTTCAGGAAAAAATATTGATTTATGTGGCATCTAATCAGCTTAAGATGGTTTTGTGCAGGAAAGTGAGTTCAGTAGTAGCTGGAAACTAGAATGCAACTGTCTGATCAGGCTTGGTGTTGATTTGATCAAGGAAGTAGGGGCATGTGCTTCAAGAATAGTGCCCAAAGTTAGATTTGGAGGGATTCAATAATGTGTTTGGATGGCATGCATATTTGTGGTATGATAAAGTAAAGGCCCATAAGGCTTTTAAAAACCGTGTAATTAGGAAATCTCTGTACAATGTATGGATAAAATATAAAGATCTCTTAGAAAGGGAGACACCCAGATGGCTCTCGCCAATGGAGGTGAAGGCCCAGAAAAAGCTAAATATGGATATCAAGTGGTTGAGATACTCAGATTTATTATTGGAGGATAAAGAAGGTTTTAAATTAAAACCATTTGATCAAATTAAAGATAAGATAAATTGGTTACATTATCACCAGATTAGTGAACTGTACAAATTAGATAAGAAAAATGGTTTTGCTTCAGAAAAATCTAAGTTGGAAACAGAGTTGTTGGATTCTAAAGTTAAAAACTTGTCTAAAATGTACAATTTATTATTGGAGTGGCATACAAAGGATGAACAAGTTAAATCAGTGATGATACATTGGGCAAGAGATGTGGGACATAATATAATGTTTGAAGACAGGGAAAGACTGTGGAAGAAAGGGGTTAAGTTTACTGCATGTACAGTGTTAAAGGAAAATATAATGAAAATGATGTATAGATGGTATTTAACTCCTGTAAAACTAGCAAAGATATACCACAATTGTGATAATTTATGTTGGAAATGTAAAGAAAAAGAGGGTACCTTCCATCATATGTGGTGGACCTGCCCCAAGGTGAAAGACTTCTGGGAGAAGATTTATAATGAATTGAAAAAATGTTGAAATATACATTTATTAAGAAACCAGAGGCCTTTCTTCTTGGAATAGCAGGTTTGGAATTGGCCATAAAAGATGTTAAGATATTTTTGTATGCCACAACTGCAGCAAGAATTTTGTTAGCGAAGAATTGAAAAACACAAGAAATACCAACAGTGGAAGATTGGCAGATGAAGATGATGGATTTTTCGGAGCTAGCCGACCTGACGGGAAGAGTCCGTGACCAGGAGGAGGAGGATTACCAGGAGGAATGGACGAAATTAAGGTGCAGGTAAAGGTACCCCTGCCCGTCAGGGCCAGTCGTGACCGACTCTAGGGTTGCGCGCTCATCTCACTCAAGAGGCCGGGAGCCAGCGCTGTCCGAAGACATTTCCGGGTCACGTGGCCAGCGTGACGAAGCTGCATCTGGCGAGCCAGCACCAGCGCCGCACACGGAAACGCCGTTTACCTTCCCACTAGAAAGCGGTCCCTATTTATCTACTTGCACTTAGGGGTGCTTTCGAACTGCTAGGTGGGCAGGAGCAGGGACCGAACGACGGGAGCTCACCCCGCCGCAGGGATTCGAACCGCCGACCTTTCGATCAGCAAGTCCTAGGCTCTGTGGTTTAACCCACAGCGCCACCCGCGTCCCATATGTTAAATATGTTAAGTTAAGTCAATTGGAAAACTTGCAAATATAAGATAGGCTTAGGATTTAAATATGTGATGTGATTAATTAATATGTTTAATGCCAAATTTGGAAGGAAGAAAGATGTTAAGTGATTAAGTTAATTTTATAAGAACATTGGTTTTGGAAAACTGTTAAAATGATATACATTGAAATTCAACCAGGGGGATACGGGGAAGTCACTTAACAATGTTACTAAGATTGGTTTAAATAGGCTGAGATTTACGTTTGTTTGTGTATTTGTTTGTTTGTTTAAAAAAAATATTGGAAAATTAATTAAAAAATTGGGGGGGGGGGAGAATAGTGCCCAAAGTTCATTCATTGGGGTAAAAAACCCTGAACAAACAGCCCTTCATACACATTGTGGTTTGTGGAGAAAAAGTGTTATGCAATTTTTGAATACTAATTGATTGATATTGGGATGAACTATCAGATTCTATGCATTATCCAGATGCATTTCTGAATGCTCAGGTATTTCACTAGCTCCATTCTCTGTTGGTAGAACTACACATTACATGATTAAGCATGTTTGCCGAACATGCGTTTCCCAGATGATGTTTCTGGGGAGAGTGAGTTTAATGTCCCCGTCACCCATCATGCTTTCCCTAACATGGTAGGGGTGGGGTAAAATTTTAATGGGAAGTGAATGTACGTGGTAGTTGGTTAGTGGGAGAAGGGTTAAATATCTCCCCATTCACCCACTAATTACCTTGCATTACTGTAATGTGGAGATCTGTGCTATTCTGCTTCTACGGGGGTGGGGGATGTCTGCAAGGTCAAAGTGGCTGTTTCCATCAGTGCCCTTACTTTATGACAGTTGAAAACTCTATCCATTATTAGATCAAAAGGATTTGTCCCAACTGCATGAAATTTAGCATGCGGAATCCAGCAGGTGCTTTGAGCAGCAGGCCAAATTTCATTGGGGGTGGAGGAAATCAAATTTTTAAAAATACCCGAGAGAAATACCATTTTTAAATGTTGCTTTGATTTCCATCCCCCTTTTTGGCACATCCAAAATATACCTTCTGTTTCTCCTTTTGCTGCTTTAAAGAATTTAAGAATGGTGCAAGTGGGGGCGGCGGTTGAGTCTTGCCTTTTATGGCTTGGTGAAAATCCATTGTGTTGTGAGGTTTAAATCCAAGTAAGGGCAGCCATAGGCTTCTTGGGAGGAGGTGTCAGATAGACATGCCGGACACTAATAAATCAGTGTCAGATTCACTCTTCCCAGGGAGAGCACAGCCTCTTCAAAACAGAAAGATGGCAAGCATGAAACCAAGGAGGTTTGCAGCAGCAGAATTTGGGAAGTGGTGGTGGGGACAAGTGTATGTACCATGGTTTTTGGTGCACGAGAGAAATTTTTAAAAGCCTCAATTTCTCTTAAATCAAAGGTGTTTTGATCTGTGACTTCAGTATTCCTGTCTACACTTCTCTCATTTCACACAGGCAAGGAGCGATGACAAGAACATTATTATGAATTTCTGGTATTCATTTACTCCTTGCCCTCTTCTGCTCTAACCTGTGGTATAAAAATAGCAACAATTAAATGAAACTATATAATTTACCACACCTCTCCTGACATTTTTTTTTTTTGAAAAAAGAAACCATAGAGTATTGAGTCCTGACTTTATATACTTTACAAATCCAGGGGAGCAGGAGGGTCAGTTTAAACCAATGGGGACCGAACAGGGATTGGCTCACATCAGATAGAAACAAACTGGAGTATTTCTCAGTTACCTCCAGAACAACTGAAGACAAGCGTTATCTGGAAAGGCTGATTTGATATATTTGCCTGATAAAAAAAACAGCGGAGCCTCTAGGCAGCATTAATGGAGCCAAAAGACAACCCTTGCACTAACAGATTGTAAATCAAGATGAATAAATCAGCCATCCACCTTTTGCTCTTGGGACCTGATCCTGTAAGTCAAATGTAAAGCTCATTGAGTTCAGAGGTGCTTACTCCCAGGTAGACAGGGGTAGGATTTTGCTGCAAGAAACTTACCAGCAAATGCCCCACTGAAATCAGTGTAACTTCCAAGTAAACAGAGAGCTAGGCTGTTAGTGTGAGATGCCCCTTAGGGTCAAGCACACGAGATGTGTTTCTCCCCAAGGTATAGTGTGATAGAGTATAATGCGCCAGTTACTCTGGGAGTAGTGCAGTGTTACCTTAAGAGATCAAAGACCTTATTTTAAGTTTCTTTTAAATCTGCAGTGGCGTAGCGTGGGTTGCTGTGCAGAGGGGGTGGGAAACGGACAGAGTGTCCATGCACATTCAACTGCCTAAAGGCATCCATGTCACCCAGGAGATTGCAGCCGCAGAGATAAGAAAATAAGAGGGTGTCTGGAGAGGTTACTTCCTGGTTCGCATGGAGAAGCTGTCCTCAACAGAGCCCAGTGACACAAGGGCACAGCTGTACTGAGATAGCACCGGGTGCTGAAATTTTGTGCCCAGGGCAACTGCCCCTGTGACCCTCCGGCTACACCACTGTTAATCTGGGACAGGTAGAAAATAAGGACTGCCCCTGGTAACCAGGATGGTTTCAACATATACCTCTCATTGCTGCTTCTCTGCTTCCAATACAGTGGTACCTCAGGTTAAGTACTTAATTCATTCCGGAAGTCCGTTCTTAACCTGAAACTGTTCTTAGCCTGAAGCACCACTTTAGCTAATGGGGCCTCCTGCTACTGCCGCGTGATTTCTGTTCTCATCCTGAAGCAAAGTTCTTAACCTGAGGTACTATTTCTGGGTTAGCAGAGTCTGTAACCTGAAGCGTATGTAACTCGAGGTACCACTGTAGTTTCCACCCAAAGCAGTCTCTCCTGCTAAAAGGAAGACATCGTGCTATTGCTACATACACTCAGGCCATGCCATGCCCTAATTTTTCTTTTAGCTCCAGAGCCTAAATTCAACAAGGTCTCCCATGTTAATGAGCTAAATCTATTTAGTTTGAAACCTAATTATGGGATTGGAAGTTGAGTCTTGCTCCCTGTTAGCTGTGAGGATTTTCCTTGCATTTTCCTTGATATATAGGTTGCGTGTATGCTATGGAAGGGAAGGGAAGTGTCTTGTCTGAATTTTCCAGGACTTCCAGATACTATGTTTAAGAATCTAAACATCTGGGAGCAGCCTCCACAACAAACTCAAACAAAGCCAACAATAAACGGAAGCTAGCCTGGCTTAGCTTCAGAAACCTGGAAGTCCAGGTGGGGAGAATGCTCTCTGCATCCTGGTTCCAGCTTTTAAGTCCTGGCCGGGGAGTTACTTAACCTCTTCACCAGTTGCAACAGAAACAAAACAAAAGCATGTTGGGTGGTAGGTAATCTGCCAGACATTTGGATGGGAGGTCTATTTTAAAATTCACCAAAGAATGAAAAACAACAAAGAAGGAAGTGAGTCATTGCCAAAACACACACACACTAATAGAGATGAGAAAACAACAAGGGGGGGCAGTTTTATCTGGCACTTCAGCAGACAAGAGTACCACAGATGGAGGAATGGAAGCATGGCAAAGGGGAAAAATGTTAGATGAATGTGTGACATCCCTGCCACCAAACTGCTTCCACTGCTTCCCACAATGCCACCCTATGACAGAGCCTAAAGGAGTGACTGAATACCAGAAATATATATTTCTTATCAGAAGACGGCAAAAGTGTGCCTGACATGGAAGCTGAACACCATTATGCTGATGATATAAACACAGTTGAAGGGAATATAGGGGTGGCAGCACTGATTTGCCTATGGCGATGAGCTTGGCCTGCCCTGGCTACATCTCTTTCAAAAGCACTAGCATTTTACTTCAGCAATGAAGAAGCGGCTGCCCTCACTCATTTATTCACCCTTAAACTCAGTCCACATTTGAAATGTACAGGAGGGGAAGATCTTAAAAATAAGGATGGGTTATCACTGCAAGAGCTGAAAACCATCCCAGAGACTTTGAAAGAAGAAGTCTCACTAGTGCGCTTTTGTTCCACTGAGCTAGACAGCTGGTCAAACAGAAGATTCTGAAAGCTTTTTCCAAAAGTGTCCAAACAAATGCACTTCACTCACAGCAGGAATGGGAACCTGTGGCTCTTCAGATGTTGCTGGACTTCAACTCCCATCATCCCTGATCATTGGCCCTGTTGAATGGGGCTGTTGGGATCTGGAGTCCAACATGGGGGGGACTGCAGGTTATCCATCCCTGACTTACACTTTAGCCATCGAAATATATATAAAAATAAAAATATTGTACAGTAGCACCTCAGAGACCAACTATGTTTGTTCTTGGTATAAGCTTTTGTGTGCATAGAGTTAGTCTCTAAGGTGCTACTGGACATTTTTTATATGGGCTGCGCTCTGCTGCCCAGGAGGACTCTCCTGTGTGAGTGTCTGAGGGTCCTGCTCTTGCTGCTTACCACCTACCTGGCCCAGGGCGGGGCCTGAAGCCTCACAGGGACTGCTGCGCTCTGCTGCCCAGGAGGACTCTCCTGTGTGAGTGTCTGGGGGCCCTGCTCCTTCCTGCCACTTACCACCTGGGGCAGGGCCTGCTGGGCCTCATTAGGACAGTTGCTGTTACTGCTGGAGGGGTGCAGAGTGCTTATAAAATGTTTTAAATTTTTCTTTTGAATTTTTTGTATGTGGGGGGGTGGGGTGGGATGGATGTTTATTGGGCCTGGGAATTTGTTTGATTTTATGTTTTTGTAATTTTTACTGTTTTTTGTTTGTATGGGTTTTTTTTTAATTTTTTTAAGGTGTTATTTTGTTCTTAAGGGGAGGGATCATGGCTGCCGGGGAGTAGGTCCCAGCCAACAAAATGGCTGGGGCATGTTCCACAGGGGGGGATGCACTGGGACAACCGATCTCAGTGATCACGGGTAGGAGGAGGAGTTACGCTAAGACCAGACCATGTCATTACAGAGGAGGCAGAGGAGTCATTGTCTGAGGACTATCCCTGCCTCCGGGTCTGGTCCTGACTGGATGGATACTAGAATCAGCAAGGGATACCCACATGACCTGAAGGTGCTGCTCTGCAATGCCAGGTCAATGATTCATAAGACCACTGCCATCCATGACTTGATCATGGATGGAGGACTTGACCTGGCATGTGTAACAGAGACTTGGTTGGATGAAGCAGATGGGCCTGTCCTTGATGCTGCTTGTCCACCAGGTTTCTCTTACGCACAGCAACCCAGGTCATGTGGGCGGGGAGGGGGGGTTGCAGTGATTTTTAGGAAGTCATTAGTTTGCACCAGGCATCCTATTGGGAAGACCCAGTTTTCCAAGTGCATGTTCTGGAAGTTGGGCAATAGGGGCAGTACAGGATTCCTTTTGGTGTACCAACCTCCCTGCTGCACCAAGTTTTCCCTGCCCGAGCTGCTTCAGGTTGTGGCGGATGTTCTCCTGGAGACACCTAGCTTGGTTGTCCTAGGGGATTTTAACATCCATGCCAACCCGACCTTACAAGGGGCTGCTCGGGACTTCGTGGAAAGCATGGCCTCCATGGGGCTGTCCCTGAATAAGTGTGGCTCAACCCATAGCCGTGGACATGCCTTGGACCTTGTGTTTACCTCTATGGATGTTGGTGATCTGACACTAAGTAAAAGCGAAACGAAAGAAGTGCCATGGTCAGATCACTTCCTGGTGCAACTGGACTTCTCTGCGACCCATCCCCTCTGCAGGGAGGTGGGACCGATTCGGATGGTCTGCCCCCGCCACTTAATGGATCCAAATGGTTTCCAGAGAGTGGTAGGGGATGCTTTATCCCATGTTGATGGCCTTTCAGCTGATTCCCTGGTGGCCCGCTGGAATGTGGAGTTAACCAGGGCTATTGACTGTTTGGCTGCGAAGCGCCCTCTCCGATTGCATGGAGCCCGGAGAGCCCCGTGGTTTTCCATGGATCTGAGGGCAATGAAACAATTGTTGAGACGGCTAGAGCGCCGGTGGCAGATAACTCATTCCGAATCTGACCGGACACAGGTTAGAGCTCAACGTCGAGCCTACCAAGTGGCGATAGCGACAGCGAAGAAGACTTTCTTCGCCGCCTCTATTACATATTATATATATATTGCCTGTGTCAGACCTACATGACTTTAGCCATCTTCACCCATCTTCCGTTGATGTTTTATATGACTGTACATAGGGGTGGGAGAAGCACTGTGGTGTCAGGCTCCAACTCCTGTACGGGATGCGTATTCCATTGTACATCTGCAGGGTCTTTTTTCCCCTGCAGGGTTGCCAGCTATATGGAACGATGCCTGCACACACAGACATGCTGCAGACACGCAACGGGAGGTGAATATGGTGTGGCATGTGGGCAGAGTCTGCTGCCACAGTGCTGCCTCCCCCCCCCATAGGTTTGCTCAGCGTATGAATGTAGGAAGGGGGACTGGTTTATTCCCCTGCTTTGAGCCACTTTGCAAATTATGCCTTTACAAATAAGCAAAAGCAGGGACCTGATCTCTTCCATCCTGCTGCTTGTAAGTGTTTTGCCGCGGAAAGCCGTTTTGAACCGACGCCTTCTGAAGCCGGAAGTTCAGTTTTCTGAGACAATTATTGCTCTGGAATGCGTATGGAGAGTCATTCCCCTCTGACCTTTGATGATTGTGCTGCTTCGTTCAGCACTTTCTGGCAGGAAGAGCACCGGTGTGAAGGTTGTGGATTCAGCATGCCCATCTCCTCTTTCCTGACCCTTGGGCTGGGATTGGTTCAGAATCACATGCCTTCTGCCCTAACCCCAGGAAGACATATCCATTAAATGGCTAGCAGTTGCAACTCTCTTTTGTTTTTCTTCTGTCCTGCAGATCTTTTGGAAACTGGAAGAGATCCATGCCAGACACAGGGCCAAACTAGACATGACAGCCACAGTCCAGTTTCTTGAGCCCCATCTCTGCTCTATAGGTGCCAACTCCCTGGGTCCTTGGGTGCCCGAGCACCCACAAAATTCCTCATGAAGGGGTCGGACACCCACAAATTTCGGTGCCAGGGCCATACATGCTGCATGGTACCCACAGCCCTGGCCACTGCCCCATTCACATGAAAAGTTGGCAAGCAACATAAGCAGGAGGAGCAGCCCCTAGTAGTAGATATGTATCGCATATATGATCATTGAGAGTCATTAGTTAGCATGCTTTTGTGCTTATTTTATTAAATATCTCATTTTATGATTCCTTCTGTTCTCCTTAAATACATGTTCAGATGTGCCTTGGGAATTTGGTGTATCTGACCTGAGTCATCTTGATTCTTCTGTTGTTTAGTTCTATAGCTTTAGCAGTTGAATGATGAAAAGGGCACTCCTTTCAGGTTCCCTGGTTTGTGTTTCCAAAATTTAGGGTTGCCATATGTCCTCATTTCATGGGTATGTAAAATGAGAGTTGTCATAGTGATCCATAGTTAAAAGTTGGCAAATGTGTCCTCTTTTTTGATCTTCAGAATATTGCAACCCTACCTTTACTCACACCTGGGAAATATGCAGTAGTGGGAGCAGCAAAACTATACATTTATGTATAAGTATGACTTTGTTTTAAATCTATTTCTGTAACTCTGCACTGAAAGTCTTTCCTCATTTGGGCCTTAATCAGAGAAAAAAACAATTTGACTTGATTAAGCTAGGTACTGGCCTCCTAGGTACTGGAGACAGGGGGTAAAAAGTATTCTAGTTTCTCTCACATCAGTTATCCTCCGTCATTAGACATACGCACATTCTACTAAACATTGATTAATATTTTTATGAAGTATTTTTTAATATAAAATCCATTTTCAGTCAAGCATTTCACCTGTGAAAGTCAGTCTCAGTCTAACGTACCTTGCAGCATTGTTAAAAAGATAAATGAGGAAAAGATATATCATTATATGTACTCACACTGTGCTCTTAAAATACAGATTTATATGTGCCAGCTTCTTTGTAATATGTCTTTTGTGTCTGCATGATAATTTAAGAATGAATATTTTACATGCCATTGCTGAGGCCAAAGACTATTAGCACATCTTGGCTTTGATAAATGCCTTGGCGTGCACGTCAAAGGTCTAATATTCCGTGGAAAGTTGGTTTTCAGAACAATTGGGGTAAGTGGGTTCAGTGCCTCCAACGCTACAAAAATATTGGGCCTAAAGGGTCAGTTTCACCTCAGGAAAGCCAGCCTCCCATTGGCAGTATTATGGCACTGTTGGAGCAACCTACAGAGATATCAAGGGTTTTCCGGTGATTTTAAGTCTAAGAGAGGAAATGAACTAAGAGAGACCACTTGATACATCTATTGATCCCCATCAGGGGATCAAGACCAGGGACCCCATATTAAATACTTTCTAAATATCAGTGCCTGCCATCAGGAGTCAGCATTGCTGGATACTGGTTAAGGAGCATCAACCAGGCAGAGGGCCTTCTCTGTAGTGGCGCCCATCCTGTGGATTCCCATCAGATGTCAAGGAAATAAACAACTATAGTGGTACCTTGGTTTACGAACTTATGGAAGTCTGTTCTTAAACCAAAGTGTTCTTAAACCAAGGCATGCTTTCCCATAGCAGCGGGGGACTCGATCTACAAATGGAACACACTCAACAGGAAGCGGAACATGTTCTGCTTCCAAGGCAAAGTTCACAAACCAAAACACCTACTTTGCAGAGTTCTTAATCCAAGTTGTTCATAAACTAAGCTGTTCTTAAACCAATGTACCACTGCATCTGACTTTTAGAAGACATCTGAAGGCAGCCCCTGTTTGGGGAAGTTTTTAATGTTTGATGTTTTATCGTGTTTTTAATATTCTGACCAGAGTCTCCCAAACCTGCTGTCGTTCCTCTTGTCACTACTGTCACTTGCTAGGACACTCTGACATCCGGCACAGAGGGAGAGTGCCAGCAAGCAACGGGAGTGAACAGGAAGAAATAACCACAGTTGCAGCTGCCTCTGGTTCGGTACTCTGCCCCCTTTTCACTAGGAAGCAGTGGGGACTGGCAGGTGGAGAATATGGAAGGTTGCAAGGAGAAAGCTCACTGAGAGCATCAAGCCCAAGCTTGCTCTCTCCACAAAACTAGGAGCTTGCATTGCTACATATAGAAGATGAGTTCTTCAAGGCAAATCTAGGGTAGCCTTTTCCTGGATGTGCAAGTTTTGTATGCATAAGGAGTTTTGTTCAAATGTGCGTGTGTGCCGGGTGTGGGGGCAGCATCCTGCCTCCCCCACCTGCAGTGGTCTAGCCCAGCACCAGATACATCATGCAATGCTTCTACTCATTTGTTTCGGTTCTAATTTAGGATTTAAAGCATTCTCTGTCAGAGGCAACGTTGCACAAAGTTATGCCGACTGGGAGAGAATACAAGAAGGAAGGGGGCCATCCAGCTTAAGAATGCTGAATTGATGAATTTTCTCCTTTGCCTATAACTCAAAGTGAAAGATGAATAATCCTCCTAATTTGCACTTATTTGTAAGGCACCTGTTATTTGTAAATTGAAGCTCTGCGCAGGAGACCAGCAATTCATCGCGGACACCTTCCGTGAGATTAATTAAAGCGAAGGAAGCACGACAGCCTGTTTTAAAAATAAAAAAATATGATATGGAGCAACCTTGCCAGGTGTTTCTTCTTTAGAAAAACAGTAGGCATTGCAGCAACAGAGCTGGCAGGGCTGCTTATGAGATGTTTTGTGTTTGTTCTTCCTCCACAATACTGTCTTGACATTACAGCAACCTTGTGAGGAAGATTAGGGAGAGAGATAGTGACCCGATTAGCTTCATAGCCAAGGATTTGAACCTGCATTAAAAGGTAATGGTAAAGGGACCCCTGACCATTAGGTCTAGTCGTGACCGACTCTGGGGTTGCGGCCCTCATCTTGCCTTATTGGCTGAGGGAGCCAGTGTACAGCTTCCAGGTCATGTGGCCAGCATGACTAAGCCGCTTCTGGTGAACCAGAGCAGTGCACGGAAGCGCCGTTTACCTTCCTGCCGGAGCGGTACCTATTTGTCTACTTGCACTTTGATGTGCTTTCGAACTGCTAGGTTGGCAGGAGCAGGGACTGAGCAATGGGAGCTCACCCCGTTGCGGGGATTCGAACCGCCGACCTTCTGATCAGCAAGCCTTAGGCTCTGTGGTTTAACCCACAGCGCCACCTGGTCCTGAACCTGCATTACCCACATCCAAATCCACTTCCCTATTTGCCTCTAAATGGAACCATATATGAGAGTTCCTCGCTTTTATCTAAAGCCTCAGGATTAACAACGTTTGAGTTGGGAAGTGCACCATGTGCTGAACATGGAGCTGCTGCTGCAAATGGCAGCCTCATGTCAGGTCCTCCACACACACCATGCCAAATTCAACCTACCTAGGGCTCTGATAAGAAGATAAGAGCAGTCCTGCGGGATCAGATCAATGGCCCATCAAGTCCAGCATCCTGTTCTCACACTGGCCAACCAGATGTCCATAGGAATTCCATAAGTAGAACCTTAGCACAACAGCACTCTGCCCACGTGCCCTTCCCAGCAACTGGCGTTCAAAGTCACCATGCATCTTAATCTTTGTGTCATGGGTTCGAGCCCCCTGTTGGTCAAAATGTTCCTGCATTGCAGGGGGTTTGGGCCAGATGACCCTCGTGGGTCCTTCCAGCTCTACAGTTCTATGATTCATGTACCTGCATGCATGACCGCAAGGAGAAGTACAGTAGGACAGATGGAAAATAGTACCAGAAAATAGATGGAAGTCAAGTTAGAAAGGTTTTACCCCTCCTTTTCTGTACATTTGTGAGAATTAGGTCATGTCCTTACCTATTGCTCCAGCTGCTTGAGCTATTATTGCCAGTAATGAAACTCCCCCCCCCCAAAAAAAAAATGAACAAAAGAGCTAAGATTTTATGGTACTTTATGCCTTATAATGCAGGAGTGATGAGGCTGGGACTTGGCAGCGCTGACACTGTTCCAGATCTCGTGCCATGTCCAGAAAGTAGAGATCGTTCAGTTCTGCGATTCAGATTCAGAGGTTTTTCCTGCAATGTAGCCAATGGAAAGTGGTTGTGCATGCACCCAGGGAGTCACACTGGCTCAAGACATGCCCTCTTCACTTGTGAAAAGGAGAGGCTTTGTCCAGCAGCGTGAATGGATGGTGTCCATATAGACATCCCTCCGAGGCCTCCCTGCTTGCCTTTTATGTGCCAAGTAAGTGGATAATCCCAGAAAATGCCTCTCCCTCCGTTTCATCAGGGCTTGGAAACAGTGGAGCAGCATTGCTTGGTGGATTGAGCCCAGCGTTCCTTTTGGATTCCACGAGCTCCTCGATGGCTGGGCCAGCTTTCATCTACTATCACAGAAACACACTGTCTCCTTAGAGATAAGATGGCTTCAGCTTCCAGCCCAAAGGGTCTGACTAGCAGGAGCTGAACGTTACTCAGGCTTTATCAATGGGACTCTTGTTTCGGGTATTATTCTTGATTCTCGCCCCCGCCCCCATCAGAGTTGTAATCTCATGATGAGGTTACAGAGCTGAGCTGAGCCAAGTCAAGTCAAATCAGAGAAGTTTCTTTTGTTGTCAGAATTATGGTGTGTGTGAGGAGCTTTTCCAGTGATGAAAGTCCTTAGGTCACAGCAGTGAAAGGGGATCTGTATCAGGAGGGGGAAATTAGCTCTGAAGTGAATAGAGATATTAGAAACCATCCCCCTTTCTAATCTCTAATATTGGTTCCCTTGGGGGCTTTGCTTTCTTTCTTTCTTTCTTTCTTTCTTTCTTTCTTTCTTTCTTTCTTTCTTTCTTTCTTTCTTTCTTTCTTTCTTTCTTTCTTAGATAGGAATATATTGTGGTCATGGCTGCCCTATCAATGGCAACACTGCAGCCACCTTTCATTGCAGATGAAGGGTGCTTTCACATATGGCATGAGCACGTTTCAAGGGCCCGCGCATGCGGTGGTGATGCACCTGGGAAACCCAATTAGCTAGGCTGTACAGTCATCCTAAGAGCAGCCAGCTCCTTTGTGCTCTCCTCTCCCTCATTAATCATGTTCGCAAACGGCACAAGCCCAAGAGGGCCAGAGGTTCCCGGCTGCTTTTCAGCCGTACGTGGCGAAATGGTTTGAGGGGGGAAATAAGGGCCAGAAGGGCTAAGAGAAAACATCCCCTGTGCCCCTTTGAAATGCCCTCCCGGCCATGAGAAGGACCTGTGCAGGAAGGAGACTGTGTCTAACAGCCAAACTTCAAGAGGGGAGCGGGGTTGTTTTTTCCTGGGGAAAATTGCCGCAAATGGTAGCAGCACCGCTTTTGAAGTGCTTATGGCTGTGGCAATGCTTCTAATAGTTGAGAACTTAAAAGTGGGGAAAGGCTCATTTTTCAGAAGCCAGCGACAGCAGCTGAAAAATACGTTTCGGTGCTGATGGTCCGGGAAACCTGCTAAAGAATTCAAAGGCATGTTCACACTGGAGCTGGGTCTCAAATGGAATTCGTGTTTTTCCCCGTTCAGATTTGACCTCCTCATTATTATTCTTTTATTACTATTTATTAAATTTTTATTCCACCCTGATGATGAAGGTTTGGAGTTGCATTTCAAAATTTATTGGATTATCCCCGGACGAGAAAAATCTGAATTTACAGGGGAGAACCATCATGATAAGAGTTGTTTATGCAGGCAATACTACTTAAATGGGAATGCAAACCCTTCCAGTTACCCACTAAACTCAGGCGTGGACAAACCCCAAGTCAGCTTGTTGCTCCTACCCTTACAAACACCCCACAGACAACCGATTTTTGGGGGAGGGAGAAGCTACATTCAAGGGCAGAATATGCAGTACAGTTTTCTGGTTCAGTTTGCATCCCAACCCCCTTCCCCTTCTTTTCAAACAAAAACCACTGTGGTAAAAATAATAATAGCAACAGAAATCAATGGATTTATTGTGAAATTTTGCAATTTCTCACAAGTTGATCCACATCAAGCGGCCCTAAAGTAGCGTTGCTAAGGGCGGGCTCTGTTTGGCCTGTATTGCAAGCTCTCACCACAGCTTCTTATCTCTTTCTCAGCCCACCCCCCCCCCCCTCACAACAGACCACCAAATTTGCTTGGGGCAGGGGAAGTCAGGGCCAGCAATTGTGGGGAGGGGATGTGCAAAAGGGCAATCTTTTGCCTGTGCACGGAATGCATGCCCAAAGGCCTGGACTGCGTACCTTTATGGCAGGTATGGGGACACTGAAATCCCTCACTGGAAGCTCTCAGGCAAGACACAAAGGTGACAGGCGCCCTCTGTTTTCTGTACCTCAAAGCATCTGGCATTCAGAAGGATACTACCCTTGCATGTTTCCATTTGCTTGTAGCTAGAAATATACACCTCCTTCTGTATAATTTATTTACAGGATCTAAGCCCCCAAACTGTTCCTTCACCACTAGACCACAATCCCTCTTTGATATGGATGCATATGGTTTATATGCTAGGAAAGGTCATCAGCCCCAAGTCTGTTTCTTTCTTGAACAAGACAAAAAAATTAAAACCCAACTTCTTCTGAGAGCCTGCCCTTTGATCATATTTCTGCTAATTATGCCCTATTTTATAAAGCAGGCAAGAAAAGCTACAAGCTGATCCTGCTCAAGTCATGATTAATTTACATGTAACTAGTTGCACGAGAATGTCGATGCTCACGCCCGCGTGCAACCCACGGAAGGCCATGCAATGCAATACAGAATAACAAGGCCCTTATGCAAAAGGCACATTTTCAATGTGCATTTGATTTAAATCCATAGCTCCTAATCCAGCAAGCGATGAATGAGTGACAGCTTGCTTCTGCACGGGGATCTTAGCTGGGCTGAGGTACCGGGAAGGGTTTAGAGGCAACTTTCATAGTGAAAGTGCACAGAACATCCTGCCCCAACTGTTCTTTCAGTGACGTCACTACATCTAGCCCTGGAAACGATAAATCAGTGGCTAAGCACAGTGGATAATTTCATTTGCATGGATAGCAGGCAAAAAAATAATTCACGCTGCAGATGTGTGTGTTGAGCCTTGACTGTTGAATTCAGACTCCACACAGGTGTTTGAAACTTGATTTATTTACAAGGTTGTATGTAGCTCCCTGGCAGGCTCCGAAGTTAGCCTTGCACATGTTTTCGTCTAGCGAGAGCCTGGAGGCTGGGCTCTGCTTAAGAGGACAGAGCACAATTCAATCACTTTGCTGGAACAACATGGTGTAAATATTACAAAGGGCTAAAAAAGGGAGCGGGGAGTTCAGGAACACAAGCTCTGTAGGTTATTATTTCCACATAGCCCAGCTACAATTTATATTTTACTGTCTTGTTAGCAAGACCATGGACTAGAGGAGTACAGAGCTTTCAGAATGGTTTGTCCACCTCCTTAGCTCAGGACCTTCAGGTTTCCTGTGGAACCCTCTTACCACAAACATATTGAGCGTTTAGAAACAATTTAGTCACCTGCCTCTTGCTTATTACGCAGTTTATATTCCTTTTACCCTTGGGGAAGAACGCTGAGCTTCCAAAACGTGGAACGGCTTAGGCAGAGATATGGATTCTACCATACGCAAACAATGCATTTCACGGATAGGCTTATTAGGAAGGCATAAGAGTGTAAAATGGCCTCTCCACCAAAGCCTGCAGGCCAAGCTTTGCGGAATATAAGAGAGAACGTGGGAAAAGCTCACTGCCTTCAAGAGCTCTTTGGGATCAGAGATGGGAGAGCCCAAAGGGGCTGCATTCAGCTCTTGGCAGGCTTATAGCTGAGGAGAGTCAGAACTCCAAGCTGAGCTGGAAAGAGAAATGTAAATGAAGAAATATTTGGGAAGGGCACCAGATTTGGAGTCAAAAACTCTATCAGCACCGTAATAAACAAACAAAGATGGTCCACCAGCAGCTGCAAGTGGAACTTCTGCAAAACAAGGATTTGGGGAGCAATATATGGGGTACCTGTGGACCTTTAGCTGTTCTAGGAAGCTGTCAGACCCTTGATCCCCACAGCTCAGCATTGTTGTCGGCCCACAACTCCCATCACCCCTGATCATTGGGCATGCTGGCAGGGGTCCAACAGTATCCAGATGGCACCATGTCAGCTATTCTTGTGACCGCGTGACCTAATGGATAAGGAATTAGGATCAAGACCCTTCGTGGTCAATACGTTTTGTAAAGGTGGATAGCTCACTTGGTTAGAGTGTGGTGCTGGTAATGACAAGGTTGCAGGTTCAATCCCTGTATAGGACAGTTGCATATTCCTGCATTGCAGAGGGTTGGACTAGAATCCAGTGGTTCTCAATCTGTGGGTCCCCAGATGTTGTTGGACTACAGCTCCCATCATCCCTGAGCTCTGGCCTTGCTAGCTGGGGGTGATGGGAGTTGTAGTTCAACAACATCTGGGGAACCATAGGTTGAGAAAGCCTGGACTAGATGATCCTCAGAGTCCCTTCCTACAATTCTAGGATTCTATGCCCTGACTGGCAGCAGCTCTCCAGCGTTTCAGACAAGCACTGGCACCTGCAATAACACTGGAGATCTTTGGCATGCAAAGTACATGCTCTACACCTGAGCTACAGTCATGTGGAAAACGTACGGAGAAGTTTACAGGCAACAGCCACAATACGCTTTGCTCTGTGCTGTGCTGACAACCATGCAGTGAGAAAAAGACAGCATGGGACAGGGCATTTTGGGAAGAACTAAAGGCACAGGTTCAAAGTACCTGAAGGAAATAAATGTATGTCCTGCTGCTTCCTTTTTATTGTGTATACTCCCTAAGAGGACACCCACAAACTTGCTGCGCATGCAAACTTTTATGTGCTGCAGTCAACAAATACTCCCATACCCATTAGAAAATGTGATCATTAGTTGTAGCAGATGGGTAGTTTGGGGGAAGAGGAAGGGCAAGAGGAATATCTGACAAAAAAGAAGCATGTGGTTTCAGGGATGGTGGGAAAAGTGTTGAGCACCATTACACCTACACATGTTGACCCTTAGGGTATCAAGTGCTCTCTTTAGACAGAGTCAGGCGGCCACCTCAGGCAGCTGATTGTGGGTGTTGTCAAAGGGCAGCAGGTGGTTTTTTCATTTTTCATTGTTGCATTTTAACTGCCCTGAAAAGACACTTGGGGATTTTCTGCCTCAGATTCCAAAATAACTTGGTCTGCTTCAGATAGGGTGCACTGTGACTCAGTTGTGGTGGCTGGGTATCATTTGCTGTTCTGCCTCAGGCAGCAAAATGCCTTGGGCTGGCCCTGTCTCAGAATTAAGGCAACCCGTTTTATAACTTTCTAATGTATAGTGTATGATGTACCTTTATTATGTCCCACACTCAGGTTTTCTTTGCCCATTAGTGTTTCCAGCATATTTTTCGGAACACCCATTGTGTGGCCTAGTTTCACAATAACCGCCACTTCTGAGGGTGTGTGGGAAATAATGTACTTCCTGCCCCATCTCTCTTCCACTCCCAGACCGGACATCAGCTTGCTACAACCTCCTTGAGTTCTGGTGGCTGGGTGGAAATTGCCTAGGGTTTTTTTTTGTTCCCACATGCTGTGGGGCACATCCCTGCCCAGCCAATCAACAGGAAGCAGAGTTTCCAGACATGTTTGGAGAAGTGAGAAGGTGGCAGGACCTGTGGAAACAAGATGTTTGTATAACTAATGGGTCAAGGCTAGAAATGTAATCTTTAGTCTCACAGCTCCTGAATCCAGAGGAAGAGCATGTTATAAACAAGGAGGAATGGCTCTGCCGGGGAATTTGGATTTGCTCGGGTGTGCCCGGATAGAAACAGAGGAAAAAGTCTGCAAGCTCATGCACATTACTTCCTCTGCCATTGTGGCCGATAAAGCAGAAAGGTTTATTTACTTACCCATTTACTCAACAGATCTTTATCCTGCTCTTGGACACCAGCATTCCCAAGGCAGCTGAGGGTCACAATTACAGTAATAAAATACAGTACAATAATATAAAATAAACAAGTACAACGCCTGGTAGTTCACATGGGGAAAAGTAAGGGTATGGTGATATTATTAAGAATATAAGAAGAGCCCTGCAGGATGAGGCCCATCTCGTCCAGCATCCTGTTTTCACAGGGGCCGAGCAGATGCCTGTGGGAAGCTTGCGACGGAATCTGTGTATTGTGGGACTTCACCGTGATTCAGCCGCTCAGCCGCACACAAACAAGCACCAGAGAGCACAAACAGCACACACAAATAAGGGAGATGGCAGGGCATACGAGACAGGCATGCCTTTAAAATGTTCGTGCCAAGCAATAGGAGTGTTAACAGAAATATGATGAAAAGACAGACTGGCAGAAGAGACAGCCTTCTGTTTGGTTCAAAAGAAAAAGAGAGAGAGAGAAGCAGACTTTGGGATGGTGACATTTCACTATATATAAATCGTATGTATTTATTTGAAAGAGGAAGCATGATCTAGTGGCAAGAGAACAGTTTGAGGAGCAAAGGCTGTGTAGCTGAATTAGGAACCAGGAAATGCCTGTTGTTAGCCGTTGTGAGTCATGAGAGCTAAATGGAACCATTCAAGAGGCAGGATATCTCTGGACATCAGATTCTGAGGTCAGAACATGGCTTAGGGAGAGATCCATTTGTTTACCAGTCCATGTCTCTGTTGCACGTGCTTATTCATAAATCTGCTCTCTCCAATTAATCTGTGATTCTTTTTATTTTTTATTTTTTGACCTTTCGGTGCATTTTTAAAGCGAGAAATGTATAACAAAATTCAGAGGACTGTGAAATCCAAAGGATCCTTATGCTAAATCTGTGTCTTAGTCCAGGAATCAGGTCGGTTCACTAAAAATGTGGAGCAAACAAAATTCTCCCCCATGGCTTTCATGTCCTGCCTGAGAGCATCTAATATTAGGGATGCACAGGTGTTCCTGTGCTTGACTGAAAGGGGCTCCCGTTTTCATGTACATTCCAAGTGCACATGTGTGCAAAATAAAGATCTTTTGTATATTCCCCCTTTGCTACCACTGTCTCCCTCTGCTCTTGACCTGGTAGTGCTATACATTTGTATGCACTGTGTTAGCAGAGGTTAGGATCTGGCATTTGTTCAGTCCTCCAAAAGCTACAGCTAGAAATCTCAGATGGGGCAATCAGAATATAAATCAGCTACATTTGCCAACCAAACCTTTCCTACTTCTCCCATCTGCAATGTTTGGGGTTTGACAGTAACTGAACGTTTTGGATTGACTTGGAAAGAAACAAATAAATGCCTGAATAGCTCAGCCGGTAGAGATTGAGAATCTTATTCTCTGGGATGTGGGTTTGAGCCCCACGTTTGATTAAAGATTCCCACATTGCAGGGGGCTGGACTAGATGACTCTCATGGTCCCTTTCAACTCTACAATTCTATGAAACAGGCTAAAGCTTCGGAGCAGTGACAATGACACATATGTGACAAAGGAGTCACAGTCTCTGTGAGGCAGACAAATGTCACAACTGAAAGGCATATTTCTAGCATTTGGGCCTTCAGTGCAGAGTAATTCATCTCCAAACCCCCCTCTCCTCTACTACCACCAAGTCTAGACTCTTTGGCTTTTTCAAAATGTAAGCTGTGGTCGTTAAACTTGACTCCAGTGCATTCACTGTTACACAGATTCTTAAACCATATTTCTATGAAGCAAAACGGCCTGAACTCAAGAAGATATTTCCTGTTTGTGTGCTCGACACATTTCCTCGCTCAGAGAGAATGGGGGATCATGACGCGTCCTTCAGAACCACCACCACACAGCCTCTGGCACAGATAAGGTGACAATAGCGCTTCACCTCACAACTATTCACACAAATGAAAAACCAGAACAAACCCAGGAATGCAACACCTTGTGGTCCCTCTCTTAACAGAAGCATGTCTTCCAGACAACCAGTCCATCTGTCAGCCTTATATTATGAATTCTTCTTCCCAACCTGAGGAAGAGAGCATTTGGACTACGTGGTATACTCAAGTCCCTTCCATGTCCCTAATTCCCAAGAAGCAACAAGCTGAAGTTCTGCAGCAGTGACCCTGAGCCCTGGCACTTGGATTAGCATCATTTCCTTTGAGGTCTTGTGGCTGAGGCCCTTTAGCACAAAACCAAGCAGTCTTCCTGCTGCCCCTCTGCTATCTCACCAGCCCCAGAAAGACCCTTATCACCCTCGCCATTGTTATCAGCCATTCACACCACCCAGGCAGGGGAGGAAGGGGGTCTGCCTGGCCCCCAACTTCCTCACCGCCCTCACCCAGTTGTTTCCTCCAAGATAAAGAGTTTGCAAGTGTCAGGAGAATGTAATGGAAATTTGCTTTGTGAAGCAAGGAGGCTGGGTTTCTTCTAAGATTTGCGGTTAACCCTGCAGTCCACGGGGAAGTGTCTGGGCTAAGCTGGTCCGCCAAAATTATTCAAGATAGCGCAGAGCTTTCCATCTCTCGGTTTAAAGGAGGAGAAGCACAGAGCAGAGCCTGGTGGTAGGAAGCTCAGTTTTTGGAGCCAAAGGCTAGATTATTACCTCTTCCCAGAGGATAGAGAAAAGCTGTGTTTCATTAGCATATGCTAATCATCACAGCCAATGATTGATGCCTCTGTTTCTATTTTATTATGCATTGGCTTGAATGCTATCAACTGTTGCTTTGAAATAGGGATATGCTGATTTATTGTTGGTTTGGGATATATCAGAGCGTATTTGGTTTTTAGCACACTGCTTTGGATTAAGGCTATGAAAATCCAGGTAAAGAAATCAAAATAATTTCATACGTATGTGAATTTAATTCTTGACGATGTTACAATGTCAAGCCCAAATCCTCATGCTGCAGAAATTCAGGGGTGTGGGCCTGCTCAGCAGATGGAAATTAATGCAAAGCCACTAAAAGTCTCACCAAAATCAAGAAAGAAAGCAGGCCTTTAGCAACTCGGTTAACTTTTCTCTGGCTTCTTTTCTCCAGAATTGGAGGGAGCCACATTTCCACCTGCACAAGCGGCCCCAGTGGGATAATACAAAGAAAACAGGTTGTGTGATAATGAAAAGACACAATGTAAGACATTTGGTAGCAATAAGCAGGCCACCTGCATTTAACAGCGTTGGGATTCACATACCCAGACAGAACTTGGAAAACACAAAATAAAAACACACCCACCAAATTAGCAGCCGGCCGGTTTACGAGTACCAAGTGTGGGTGGTCTAGTGTCTAGGGAAAGGTCAGATGAACGCTTGTTCACACTGCATTGCTCATGAGGGTCCCCATGCATTTTTATTTTATTTTTACATATACTCTATATTATTCATTAATATATAAATGCTTCAAGATGTGAACACCACAGTTCTAACTTCAACATTATTTTCCGCAACTGTGCTGTAGGTTGTAGTTAGATTGCAGTGCAGTCCCAAATCCCAAAACAGAGTTCACTTAGTTGGTCTGTTAGGAAGATATAACGTCTAAAGATCTGTGTCTCTTCAGTATGACTTTGGCTTTCCTTCTGAAAAGTTTTCATACCACTCAGTGGCAAGGTGTAGTAATGAATGACCGGCTCCTGTTTCCTCTCACGGGAGCCGTTTACCTGAACCATTGGTGTAACGCACGAGAAGGGAGCTCCATCAACACAGAGATTTTAACTGCTAAAAGCTGTTTGCAGAAGGTCTTGGGTTCATTCCTCAGCATCTATAGTGAAAAGCAGCTCCTGGAGAAAAGCTGAGAAAGACCCTCTCGCTTACATCCTAGGAGTATGACCACCACTCAGAGCAGAAAATACGGTAGTAATAATAATAATAATAATAATAATAATAATAATAATAATAATAATGTATTTATACCCCACCCATCTGAGTGGGTTTCCCCAGCCACTCTGGGCAGCTTCCAACAGAATATTAAAATACAATAATCTATTAAACATTAAAAGCTTCCCTAAAGAGGGCTGCCTTCAGATGTCTTCTAAAAGGTCTGGTAGTTGTTCTTCTCTTTGACATCTGGTGGGAGGGCGTTCCACAGGGCGGGTGCCACTACCGAGAAGGCCCTCTGCCTGGTTCCCTGCAACTTGGCTGTAACTTCCCTGTAACTTGGCGAAGCAGAGCCTGGCCAAGCCTGTCAATAAATAGGTGAGTCACATTTGTATTTCTACTACCAGGGTGTGGGAGAGGCCCTTATGGGATTTTCTGCCTTTGGCGCTTAAGTAACTTAGCTGGCTTCAGGTTTGACTGGGACATTTCGACCCCACCCTTTGAGAAGTGGTGGTTGGTGGGCGATGCCATTTGCAGCAAAATGTACTGAATTCAGAATTTAGTTCTTAGGTACGGGTTGGGTTGTACCATCAGTCAATGGAAGTAAAGGAAAATGATATGACTGCAACCAGGCCCATGTAGGGAGGTGGGGCAGTGGCAGCTGGGTACACTTGCCCCAGGCCTCGGAGGGCTCAGTTGCCCACCAGTGGCATGCCGGACTTACAACTGTCATGGCAAGAACTCCCTGTGCCTCTCAGCTGACGGGGGAATTAATGGGAAAAATGACCGTGCCTCTCCGTATGCACTGCAAGCCTTCAATGGTACACAGTGTACTAGCCATGTTTGTGGGAATGTTCAGGGAGGCAGGAGAGGATATATTGTTTAATGATGTCCTTCCTAACTTGCGTTAGCAAGTTCTATGTCTTAGCAGAGTTTAAACATTCCCCTTTAAATGCACAATGGTTTGCTTGCTGCAGGTTCATCTGAACCTCTCTCTATAAGATTCCTGGTAAGATCCCTTCTTGTCCCTCTTAAAAAGAATATACACGACAATCTTATTAAAGTGAATATAAAAGTAGTTTAGTCACATTCATTCAGTTCACAGTTAGATCCCTGAAGTCAGACTTAGGTTACAAAAGTATATATACATGTGGAACTATCCCATAAGGGAGTTAGTCCCAAGTGACTACAGACAGGCAGTCACTTCTGCTCACACACAGAGAAAAACAAAATGGAGAAGAGAGGAGCAAAAGAAGAAGGTGTGCTCCTCTTTCTCATATTAGGCCACACACACACTCTAGTCACATGCAGAGGAAGTTTGTCCCAGCTCAGGAGGAAACAGGAAGTTTTCTCCTGGCTGATACAAAGCATCTCCTAGCATGGCCATTCTAGGAATGTTGTACTTGACTGCTATGTGTTTCACATCCCATAATGTTGCCTCAGGTGGTGCATCTCATGGACTGCGAGTCTGAGGGTGCCATGTGTATGCTGCCAGAGTTACCGTGCATCAGCAGGGCTTGGGTAAGAATGAGGTGTGTAGCATTAGTTTTGCAAGCAAAGTCGAGAATTGCACAATGACTGAATAGATCGGCATAGAATAGAACGTCAATAGTTTTTGAACTTTGGAGTTTTTTTCTGGGTTGGGGCACTAAAATGGGACATCCCCCCCAAAAAAAAACCCTGGAAGCCATCATGTCACAGTTATGTGTGGGCCTTTGGATCTTTCTATCTATTCCAGCAAGCGTCGCATCGTGTGAACGAAGTTTCAGCAAGTTGGCTCTCGTCTAGAGCTCACTTCCGTCAGCCATGGGTTATGAGCACTTTAATTGTTATGTAGTGTAGTTTCACCCTGGGCCAACAGGGGGATACTGTATATAGTTTTCACTCAGGTCTGTAGATAGTTTACACTCAGGTCCGCGGCAGTTATTTTAGGCGGGAACTCTGGGCTGTGGTTGTTACAATGTTGACAGCCGGCTGCCTATAAAAGCAGGCCGGCTGAGCTGTTTGCAGTCAGTTCTATTCCAGCTTACAAAATAAAGAACTACTTGAAGAAATCGCTGTGCCGGCTGCTATGTCAACCCACAACTTAATACTGGCGACGAAGGTGGGATGGATGGACATCAGAGCACAGCCAGATGCGGCCAGCCTCTGAACTGAGCTGAATCACTGAGCTGAATCACAGAGCGAAATCACTGAGCGAAATCACTGGGCAGAACCAATTCAGAGCTGACTGTTCTGGCTAGAGCACTGTGTTCCATCCATCGCCCTTCACGCCGGCATCGGAATCATGGCTTCACTTGTGCCTCAACTGCCGTTTGCACCAGCCTCTGAATCATGGGACTCCTACCTCGCTCGGTTCAACTGCTACCTCCAAGCCAACGAGCTGACAGCAGTATCAAAGGATCGGAAGCGGGGCCTATTCCTCAGCCTCTGTGGGCCTGAGGTGTTTGAGACGGCCCGAGCATTGGTTGCGCCTGAAGCAGTCCAGGCAACACCATGGGACACGATCCAAGAGAAGCTCCGCAACCACTATGCACCAAAGCCGTCCAAGATTGCTGCCCGCCATGCGTTCTACCACCGGAACCAGGCAGAGGGGGAGTCAATCAACAACTACACCACCGCCCTGCGACAGGCTGCAATGCACTGTGAGTTCCAAGACTTAGACGATGCCCTGATGGATCGAATCGTCTGCGGGGTCCGGGACATCCATCTGCAACGGCGTCTCCTAGCCAAGCCAGACCTCACGCTACAGAAAGCCATTGAGGAGGCTGTGGCCTCAGAAGCTGCTGAACGCTCCGCCCAGGAGATCCGCAAGTCCAGCAGCCCGCGTCTTGCTAGGGAGCCAGTTTCGGTGCATCATGAAGAGGCCAGCAGTGATGAGGCATCCTCCAGTGAAGACGATGACGTGCACCAGACAAAGCGGGAGCGCAGGAAGTTCCAACAGAAGTCCAAGGGCCAACCGGAATGTGCCGGCTGCGGAGGCAACCATTCCCGTGCCAAGTGTCGATTCAGAGACGCCATCTGTAGGAAGTGTTCCAGAAGGGGCCACATCGCTAAGGTCTGCCGATCGGCTCCGTCTGACACCCCCCCTTCATCGACTCGCAAGTCCAAGTCTTCACTCCAGTCTGCCAAGGAAAGTTGTTTCGCTCTCACCAACTGCCGCTGCCCGTCTGGAACCACGATTGGCCAAACCGACTCGCCTACGCGACGCAAGCTGAACGTCACGGTGCTCATTGAAGGAGCTCCATGTGACATGGAGATCGACACCGGGTCTGCCCTGTCCATCGTGTCATGGAGCACCATCAAAAGACTGGTACCCAGAGTGTCCAAGAGGCAACTCAACTCTCACCCCGTACACCTGAGAGACTACCAGGGAAACGACATTCCCGTGGTAGGCGTTGGCCGGTTCCGGATCGCCTTCAAGGATTTTTCGGGCCGGCTCCGGTTGGTGGTGGTCGAAGGTCAGCGGCCAAGCCTCCTAGGGCTAGACTGGTTTGATGCCCTCGGCCTGGAAGTCACCGGCATCAACTGCATCTCTAACGCAGAGACTGAGGGTCTGGTCAAAGACTTTGCCGAGGTTTTTGACGGCACCTTGGGGCAATATACAGGTACGCCCATCTCCTTTAGCCTTGATCCACAAGTCGCCCCCATCAAGCTAAAGCCACGCTGGGTTCCCTTTGCTCTCAAGGCTAAGGTGGACGAACAACTGGACAAACTGATTGCCCAAGGAGTTTTGGAGCCGGTTGACCACGCCAAGTGGGAAACCCCCATCGTCACGCCTGTCAAGCCAGACGGGTCGGTGAGAATCTGCGCTGACTACAAGTGCACGATCAACAAGGCACTTCAGCAGCACGCTTATCCGGTTCCTGTTGTCCAACACCTGCTGCATTCCCTGGGTGAGGGTAAGGTCTTCGCTAAGCTGGACTTTGCCCAAGCATATCAACAACTGCCAGTTGATGATGCCACTGCTGAAGCCCAGACGATCGTCACCCACCGGGGGGCATTCCGTTGCCGCCGGTTGCAGTTCGGGGTGAGTGTGGCTCCTGGAATCTTCCAAAGCCTTATGGAGCGTCTCCTGCAAGGGCTTCCGGGCGTGGTACCATATTTTGATGACGTCTTGGTGTCTGCAGACTCACACCAGCAGCTGTTCGAGCGCCTCCGTGCCGTGCTGACCAGGTTCCAAGAGGCCGGGCTCAAGGTAAAGAGGGAGAAGTGCCAGATCGCCGTTCCACAGGTAGAGTTCCTGGGCTATCTTATCGATGCCTCCGGCCTTCACCCAACCACATCCAAGATCCGCGCTATCCAGCAGGCCCCCACCCCAAAGAACAAAACGGAGTTGCAGGCATTCCTGGGGCTGCTGAACTTTTATAACAGGTTCCTGCCCCACAAAGCCACAGTGGCTGAGCCTCTTCACCGACTCCTTAGCACTAAGACGCCTTGGGCCTGGGGTCATCGGGAGACGGCGGCCTTCAACGCGGTCAAGGCTCTCCTTTCTTCAGACAGTGTGCTGGTACAGTACAGTGAATCCAGGCCGCTGGTCCTTGCCTGCGACGCCTCACCTTTTGGCATCGGTGCTGTCCTTAGTCACCGTTTTCCAGATGGAAGAGAAGCACCGCTCGCCTACTTTTCCAGGACACTATCTCCAACGGAACGGAATTACAGCCAGCTCGACAAGGAGGCATTGGCACTTGTGGCTGGAGTGAAGAGGTTCCATGAATACCTCTATGGCAGGACTTTTGACCTCATCACTGACCACAAGCCACTCCTGGGCCTCCTCGCCGGTGATCGTCCAACTCCACCGGTCCTCTCGCCACGCATGCTGCGATGGACTGTTTTCCTGGCTGCCTACCACTACCGGCTCATCCATCGCCCGGGGAAATCGATGGGCCATGCCGACGCCCTCAGCCGTTGCCCTCTTCCAGCATTTGTGGAAGACCCGGCTCCAGCTTCATCGCTCCTTCTGATTGAGGATCTTCCGGCAGCGCCTGTATCAGCTACCACTGTGGCCTCCGCGTCTGCCCAGGATCGCACCATCAGCCGGGTGCTCAACTGGGTGTGGAGGGGGTGGCCACAAGGGCCTTTTGCATCGGAGTTCCAGCCCTTCGCAACCAGACAACATGAACTCTCAGCTCATCGCGGCTGTCTGCTGTGGGGAGACCGCGTCGTGATTCCCCAGGGACTCTGTCAGCGCGCCCTGGAGGCTCTGCACGTTGGCCACCCGGGAATTGTCAAAATGAAGGCATTGGCTCGGTGTTACGTCTGGTGGCCTAATATGGACGATGCCATCACTGCCTGGGTGTCCGCCTGTCAAGCGTGCCAAGAGTCGAGGCCTGCACCACCGGCAGCTAAGGGACACACCTGGGAGACGCCAAAGACACCCTGGTCGAGGGTGCACATAGATCTGGCTGGCCCCTTTCACGGCCGGACCTTTATGGTAGTGGTGGACGCCTATTCCAAATGGCTGGAGGTCGCCCTGATGCCCTCCACCACTACCGAAGCTGTCATCCGGGTGCTGCGAGGCCTGTTTGCAACGCATGGGTGTCCTGATGTCCTTGTCTCTGACAACGGACCGCAGTTCACGTCAGGCACCTTTGAGCGGTATCTTTTGGGACTGGGCATCCGCCATGCCCTAACGGCACCCTTTCATCCATCCAGCAACGGGCAAGCGGAAAGAATGGTGCGCTCGGCAAAAGAGGCACTGGCGCGCCTGGACCGGGGAGACTGGCATGAGCGGGTCGCCGAATACTTGTTCGTGCAACACATCACCCCTCATGCGGCCACAGGGAGGAGTCCTGCTGAACTGCTTATGGGCCGCCGCCTCAGGTCACCGCTCGACCGGCTACACCCGGACTTTGCCGTGGCTGAACCCCCAGGCTGTGCCAACGCGCCACGGTCATTTGTCCCAGGAAACCAGGTCTTTGCCCGGAACTATGTGGGGGACATTCCTTGGGTGCCAGCCACAGTAGTGGGAGTCACTGGACCTCGCTCGTACCAGGTGGCACTCGAAGATGGACGCTTGTGGCGACGGCACATAGACCAGCTTAGGCGCAGGGTTGGGAACTTGGACACTACCGAGGTGCCCCCAACTGCGCTTGCAGCTCCAGAAGAGACACGTACAGATGGCGAGGCCCCACCTACACCTCGCTCGCAAACTGCCAGCATGGAGCCGAACCAAGCCGCTTCAGAACAGACTCAGACCACTCCACTTGCGGAGGCTCCACCCACAGCAGCGGATCCAGGGGAGTTGGTTCCAACGCCACCTAGGGTCGCACCACAGCCTCAGCGAGAACTGTGTGGCCCTCCGGACTTGGCTACCAGTCCCCGGCGGTCTGGCAGAGTTTCCAAGCGCCCAACTTATTTAAAGGACTATGTTGTTGGACATGTATCACTGTTGGTCTAAGTATGGGAAATGTAACCGATATGCTTTTGTGCCTAATTGAACCATTACGCGTAGTGCTGTATATAAGGAAACCATTACGATTGTAACTAACGCCTTATCTTGGTGGGGAGGGGTGTTATGTAGTGTAGTTTCACCCTGGGCCAACAGGGGGATACTGTATATAGTTTTCACTCAGGTCTGTAGATAGTTTTCACTCAGGTCCGCGGCAGTTATTTTAGGCGGGAACTCTGGGCTGTGGTTGTTACAATGTTGACAGCCGGCTGCCTATAAAAGCAGGCCGGCTGAGCTGTTTGCAGTCAGTTCTATTCCAGCTTACAAAATAAAGAGCTACTTGAAGAAATCGCTGTGCCGGCTGCTATGTCAACCCACAACTTAATATTAATGATCTTCTTGTTCTCAGCATCAAACTTCCATCCTGAATCTTGTTGACCACAGTTCCATTATAGAGTTTTTTTGCTGAATAGAAAGCTAGAAAAAAAGAAATTTCAGACTGAGTTGGTATTTATGTTAATATATTATGCCACGGTGAACCCAGGGAAATGTCCACTGAATACTGAATTCATGTACGTTAACATGCATATTGTATCCATCCCAGACATTCCCTATGTGCTTCTGTTTCTAATCCTGAGCTAGTCAATCTTTTATCGACAAAATGAGCTCCTCTGTGACTAAAGGTTGCACAGTAGGTGGGTAGTCTGGTAGGATTGCTTAGTGATAACTAACTTTTGATCTTCTAATGTATGAACAGCTATGTAAAATATACTGTGCTGGAGATGTTGCAATAAACTAGTTTATCTGAACTCTCTTGCCTTCTTATGTAACTGAACTGGCTGTTTGCTTTTTGAGCTTAAACCTTTATTCTAACAAGACTCCCACCCTGGGCCTCAGACAAGCTCTGCAGGAGCCTGACTACAACTCTAACTAGACCACCCTCCTTCTGTTTTTGTACTTCCTACATGATTCCCTTCTAAACAACCCCATGTTGAAAATATGTTAGTCTGTACAGGATGTTAAGAACTCTGGCCTCTGTTTTCAAGCAACATAGATTACATGTACCGAGACCGCTGGCTTTCCCAGGGGCCAGGGCAGGAAGCACCTCACTCTGCACAAACACCTTCGGCCCATGAAAGAAGAGATGAAAAGCTGGTCCTTGGGACAAGAATAACTATGACTCAGTGGGAAGGAAGTGGTGGAAACTGACTTGACTGAATACACACACACACACAGTGGAAGGAGGATCTGCCCATTGTCTTCAGATGAGTTCTAAACTATGAAAAGGATTATTAAAAACATGTAAATGATTGCTTGTGGGTTTGGTTTTAACTGCTGACTAAGGTGGGCGGTGGAGCTCTTGCCTAAGAGAAGTCCATGTATGCCTTTTGAATTAGCAACATATTTTGCATTGCTGTTTAGTATGCTTTTAAAAAAGAAGATCTACAGTGGTACCTCGGGTTAAGTACTTAATTCGCTCCGGAGGTCCATTCTTAACCTGAAACTGTTCTTAACCTGCAGCACCACTTTAGCTAATGGGGCCTCCCGCTGCCGCCGTGCCGCCGGAGCACGATTTCTGTTCTCATTCTGAAGCAAAGTTCTTAACCCGAGGTACTATTTCTGGGTTAGCACAGTCTGTAACCTGAAGCGTATGTAACACGAGGTACCGCTGTATATCCCATTTTTTTGATCCTCAAAGCTGCTTACAACAGATTTCAATAATGCAATGAAGCAACAATCCCCACCCTGTACAACAGGCCTTGGTCCTCTGGATGACAGTGGGAGATGTTCAAATGCACTACCTTCCAGTTCTGGAGTCCAAGGACGTTGGAGCAGAATAGAGCCACTGCTCTGAGTCCAGAAGAGGAAGAAGCAGCTCCTCACATATCCTCCTCTGGTTGAGACAAGGGAGTTTCCCTTGCTTGTATCATCTTGGTGAGAGGCAGGGAGTGCAAACACTCAGCAAACCTGAGACCTTCAGCCCAGGTGTTGGGAAACTGCCTCTCCAGATGTTACTAAATCACAGCCCCCATCACCTTGGGACATTGGCCTTGCTGCTGGAGCTAAAGGTTCCCAACACTTGCTCTAGCCAAGGGAAGAGGCCAGAGGATGCTCTCCTTCTGCTTTGCATTCCCAGGGCAACCATAGCATTAAGTATACAGTGGTACCTCGGGTTAAGTACTTAATTCGTTCCGGAGGTCCGTTCTTAACCTGAAACTGTTCTTAACCTGAAGCACCACTTTAGCCAATAGGGCCTCCCGCCGCTGCCGCAAGATTTCTGTTCTCATCCTGAAGCAAAGTTCTTAACCCGAGGTACTATTTCTGGGTTAGCGGAGTCTGTAACCTGAAGCGTATGCAACCCGAGGTACCACTGCACTTCTTTTGGGTCATTGCTCATTGAGCTTGTTTATTTTGTTTACATTTTATTCCACCTTTGTTCCAAGGAATTCAAGATGGCATACACAGTTCTCCCCCTGCCCCAGTTAACCTTGCAGCCCTGTGAAGTAGATTGGGCTGACAGTGTATGATTATCAGGGGGCAGCAAATGAAAATTTGATGAATTTCCATGTGGGTTTCTCTCTTTTCTCTCTCTCTCTCGTGTGTGTGTGTGTGCCAATTCCCTCAACATTTTGGAGAACTGAATTTCGGATGGAAAGAATGAGAACTTGAGCAAAACTGAAACCTGCTGATTCACTCCTCACTACTGATCCATTTCTTGGGGAGATACTCTGCAAAAGGTTTTCCTGCCTCATCAGCAGCTGTGGGGAGTGGCATGTTGCAGAGGTGGCATGTAGTTTCAGGAGAAAGGGGAAATGTGTCCAAGTTATGAACTCCTTATGGAATCATAGACTGGTAGAGTTGGAAGGGACCACAAGGATCTAGCCCCCTGAAATGTGGGTCTCAAACCACGACCCTGACATTAAGAGTCCCATGGCCTCGACCATAAGGTCACCAGATTTTTTCAATGAATCTGGGGACACTTTTCAACTTCAATGGATTTTGTATGGGGACTGATTTGTAAATCCGAGGACCATCCCCAGGAAATGGGGACGTCTGGTACCCTTACTCTACCAACTGAGCCTCTCTTATCACACTGGTGTAATAGGAAAAGACATTTGCTGCTAAATCTGAGATACTGGGACAATGAGTTTTCATGACCACTAGGTGTCAGCCAAAGCCCACGTTTGAACAGCAACAGACAAGCACAGAGCACTAAAACGGGATTTTCTTGATAGGCAAACTGGGATTGATTGCAAAGTTAAAGCTTGATAAAGGTTTGCAGATACAATAACTAAAACACAGGCCAAACTAGAATGAGATCATAGTTAAAAGCAATAATAATCACTTTGCAAAGTCCACCTAGTCCTAAAAGCTACTGGGAGGCCTCCTGGGCCAGGTGGTTTTCATCATTTCTGATGGACAAAGAGAGAAGATGCCACTCATCTTCCTTAACCAGCCTATCAAAGCTGGAGGAGGAAATAGGAAGTGACTCAAGTAAGAGCAAAAAGACGGTGTGGATCCTTGCAGCTTGGACTCAGCATCAGCTTGCCGAGAAGTTGGGTCAGAAGGACACCAAATTTTACAGATATGAACAACACCCCATCCTCACTTTGAATCTTGGGGTTAGGCTCACAGTGAAGTCCAACCCTTCCCAAATTTACCAGAATGGGGTCAGCGCAGATAGCACTGAGCAGCCATTAGCCTTAAGACCAAGGCATGGATTACAGCACCCAGGGGCGCTGGGAACTTTCCTGCCACCAACAGATGTTGTGGCACATGCTCATAGCAGCACCCAGAGCCTCAGGCTTGAACCTGTGGCTGCCACAAATGCTTCACCCTCCCCTGGAACACAAGTTTATCAAGAACAATAACATTACAATGCAGCGAACATCTTATAGAGATTCTGCTTCAACTAGAGGGCCTTGATCTCATACTCTCCAATGCTTTGAAGCCCAAATCCAGGATGCCACCTTCCCAGGTGCCATCTTCCCATTTTGTTTTGTTTTAATCATGACAGCATGGTGGCCATTTTAGTTGCCCTGAATTTGCGTCGTCCGCCAAAAAAAGCACTGGGGGGTGCATCTCACTGCAAAATTGTGCAAGATCACAGCAACCAAAATGGCCACCATTCTCTCACAATAAAAAAATGTTTTTCCTAGGAAACTTGCTGGATATGTGATCTCAGAGCAGGCCCAAGATCTTTTGCTGCCTGAGGTGGAAGAGAAGAAGGCATCTCTCCTTGATCCACATACAGAAGCACCGGTGTTTGAAGCTTAATACAATGCTGGTGATGGGATAGCATTCCTTGTGCTACACCTGAGGTAGAAGGCTGGATCAGGAGGCAGTACATACTGTGAAATACACACAGCTCTGCTCTCCAGGAGAGGGCATAGCCTAGGGGCTTTTAAAGGAGCTGCCTCTGAAGCTGGCTCGGAAATTTGAGCTGGTGCAAAATGCAACTAATGGGGGCCAGAAAGTTTGAACATGTGACTCTACTCCCCCCACCCGCCCACCAATTGCATTGACTACCAGTGTATTTCCAGGTCCAATTCAAAGTGCCAGTATTAAATTTTAAAACTCTAAATGTTATACTACCAGATTACCATAAGGCTCACCTACATTGAATGGCCCTGACCATACTCTTAAGATTGGCATCTGAGGCATGTGTGCCTGTCAATGATTGGGTGACTACTCAAGGCAAGGCCTTCTTGGTGGTGATTCACACTTGACTCTCTTCCAGTTTACATGCATTTGACCCTTCTGCTCTGGCATATAAGGTGCCCTTAAACCAGAGCTTTCCAAACTGTGTGTCGTGACACATTAGTGTGTCGGCTGCAGTGTGCAAGTGTGTCGTGCGAACGTGCCCCACGCTCCTCCTGGGGCTGGAAGGGGTTAGTTTAACCTTTGGTTTGCTACTAAAACTGAATTACAGGGTCACAAAATGATGCATGTCCAAAATTGTGTCACCAACTTGAAAAGTTTGGAAAGCTCTACCTTAAAAACATACCTTTTTACTACTGCCATTCGTCAAGATAATTTTGTTGATGTACTTCAGTTACTCTCATGCATCTACTTCTCTGTCTCTTTTCACTCAGTGCATCACACTCTGAGGTTCTACTGTTTTTATATCTGAACAAAAACGAATTAAGTTATCTAACTCAGACAACGGTAAACAAATCTTTAATTATTAACAGTGGAGGGTGGTCTATTAGGATGAATGGAGCATTGCCCCACCATTCTACTTGCTCCCAGCCAGCCCCTGAATGCCTTCCTGACAACCGATCCAGGGATGGCATCCTCTGTCAGCTTCCTCTTCCTTTGTCTCAGTGTTGCCCTTATAGAGTTCAACAGGGAAGATGATGGGGACAAACTAGAATTAGCTTACTCTTGTCTGTAATCTATGGCTCCACCTACTGTTAGCCTCCTGCCTTAAGTCCCAATGGGCACCACCCACCATTTTTGAGGAATGGAGGAGGAAGCGTTTGCAGCAGGGACATAGGCAGCACCTGAGGGATCTTAACTCTCAACAAGTATCCCCCCCCACCCCCCGTGTATTTTGGAAAATGTTTTGTCCATTTGTCCTCTCTTATGTTCAGACGACTCTCAATATAGCATTGTCAAACTTAGCACAAGGGTTCCTGAAGAGAAGCGTGGCAGTTTTTGTTAATGTTCAAATGCTGGCTGCCATTTTGAATCAAGTTGGTGGACTGAAATTTGACTTGGGCATGACTTCCCGTGATTTTCAACTCAGTGGGTCCAAACTTCGCTGAGCTCACCCAGCAGCTTCATAACTTGATGGCATCAAAAGCCAATGAGGGATCCAGGAGAACCAATGGACCACACACTTCTGTCTGTCTCCCAGAGAAGGTTATCTATCATTCAGGGCAACAAAGGCCATTTTGGTCCCACGCCAGAGTCTCAAACCTCTGTGTAAATATTTGCTACTAAGTTCATTTCTGAACAGAAGGAACTGCTGAAATAAGATCACAGCAAAATAGATCAGTCCGCCACTAGGTGGTGTGCCAGACCCACAGTTAAGAGTACAGAAAAGTAAGATGAATAAAAATAAGAGCGCCTACCCAGAAGGCTTGTCTGGGAAGATGCTCTTTAGGAGCTATAACTTCCCAGTGTTTTACGATGCATATAATGCTTATATGTGTATATGTGTGCGTGCACACATACACATCATGGGCCAAACCTAGAGAAGGGCAACACAATTCCTCAAACACCTTTATAGTTTGTCACAATTTTAAAATTTCAAAATGTAGATTTTTATTTCACATAGGTTAAGACCTGTTTTTCAGAATATAATGGGCATTATGTTTTGTTTTTAAAAATAAAAACTGATTTTACACCCACCCCACAGGGCTCAAACATCCAGCCAGGCACATTTTGTAAATGTCTTCCAGGTTTTTTTATAACTTAAGTGGTATATACATTTTATGAAATAAATGAAATGAGATAGCCTGTGAAACTGGGTCCTATATGACTGACCAGGGGTGGTGTGTCCCATTTCACAGCTTGAGGCAAAGTGAGAAGTGGCACCCTGCCCTGCCACTGTTCCCACCATCACCTGGTAATCCAAGAGGATACAAGAGCAAGAAAATACTTTGAAAAATATGTTTAAGTGGCAGTAGACCCCGTTGCAGTTTCCCCATACGAATCATAAGCTTTTCCCAAGTTGCTGGAGAGGGTGCAATGTTCTGGGATACCTGATCCATACGCAGGGAGGCTGTGTCCTGATGCAATCATTTTGCCAAAACATGCTTTCTCTGAAATTCCTATTATAACCAATCATAATTTGATTTTGAATCCTAAATTAGCACTTCTTGTCACTTGAGAGCAGCTCTTAACTGCGAGGTTCCATCTCACGTGCCTCTTTTCTCTTAGCTACAGCCAGGATGGAGAGAAAGGTAAACAGTCTATCTACCTTGCCAGAGGAAAGACGACAAATGTGGCAGGTCCTGAAGTATGCCAAATCTAGGATGGAAAAGGCTGTCAGATCAGCCAGTGTTGCCCAGATCTTGTGTGATAAACACAGAAGGTGGCAGCCACTGTATTGGCAAGTCTTCCCTAGATAAAACCCCCCTGTGACATGTACATCCTTTCCTTCTTCCACGGATCTCCAAGTAGATTTCAGCCTTAAAATTACCCTGAGAGATAGTGTAGGCTGACATCGGTTTGCCTGAGTTAACCCACGGTCCTCTTGAACTTCCTCTGTGGGCAAGGAGACTTGTTGCTGAACCCGAGATGCAGACGATCACCACCATCTTAGGATTCCCCCAACCATCTTAAGGCACCAAGTCTAAGCTGAACAAATGCAGCTTTGAGTTCCTTCCCTTCAAGTCGCGATCATGTGATTGCTTCATTGCCTACCCAGCCCTCCAAGGTCTATTGCAAAGAGTCAGTGTTGGAAAGGGCTGTGTGAAGACAACCACACCGGAAAACTTTGTACCACTTATCCTTTATCAGTCCAGGTGTGTGTGTGTATGTGTTTCTCAACTGTGCTCTGGAGCATTTGTGTGGCCACAGGAATTTGGGGTATGCACATAGCACAGCAGATGGCCGTCAACAGGGCTTCATGTGACTGGAGCGTGCAACTTAAAAAAAATCACTTGGCAAATGATGTGAAGAAGTTTATTGGAAGACAGATGGGTGTGGTTAGGGTTCCTGGAAGGTGGAAAGTTTGAAACCCGCTGCTGGGGCAGCACAGAACACATTGCTTTGTATACAGTAGGTCTCAGCTTGAATTTCCGGCATCTCCATTGACAGGTTTTTAGGCAGCTGGGCTGGGAAAAAGACCACTGCTTAAGACTTTGGAGAGCCTCTGTCAGTCAGAGCAGACAGTACTGAACTAGATGGACCAATTTGACTCGCTATACAGCAGCCTTGTATGCGGTCAAAGGACTTGATAATGTAAGCACATGGCCAAAGGAAAAGGCCACACAAACTTTGACAAAAATCAACTTTTCGCCATGCTACTTTGGCTCCCTCCCCCATTTCCGGGTTGGATATTCCTTTCCCTCACAGGACCAAAACAGCGGTTGATAGCTCGAATATCGTCACACCATTGCGTTGGTTCCCTGCCCGACCCCTCCCTAGACAACACTGAAGTCACACAGCACTTAATATCTGAGGTCTTTATTTAATTTTATATACAGTGTAAGCCACAGACAAGCCTGTGACGATCAGACAAGACAAATGTCAATCCCTCTCAACAATTAGCAGCTTAAAATACCTATAAACTACAGTGTTACGTTCACAAGTGTCATTTCTGTAACTCTTCCTCCTGTGCAAGTGAGTTTTTAGTTTTATACTTCTTAAAAAACCACACTTACAGCTATGTCAGTTGCCTACTGATGCACGGTACCACCTGGCATACACAATACAGACACACAGACCTCTTTTAGCCACATTCAGAATTCTCTTAGAAACTGGCAAGCAATCCAGCAAGGGCAAAACACCTGCCTCCCTCCCTCCCTCCGCCAGGAGCTGGCTTCTTGGTTTCTACTGCTTGCAGCTTTCATTTCTTACAAGTCCTACCCCCACCCCATGTAGAAGAAAGATCATGACCCAGCTGGCCAATGCATAAACCTACAGACCTCCTCAACGACATCAGGTTTTTAGGTGTCCACAAAGTTGGAATAAACTAATTAAGTAATCACTGTGAACACAATGTTATCACTTGAGGATACGCTCAGAACATATGAGGCATCATATGCAATGGTGGGAGGTATGAAAGAAAATCAAAACATGGTTAACTTTTCACTTTAGTAAAAAAAAAAAGGCAAATAGGGTTCTTTCCAACCATGTTGTAATCAGAGCAGAGCCACAGAAATTTACAGGCATGGTTAATTTATGCCCATGAATTTCAGTGGATCTACTCTTGAGTAGGACTGAAAATGTTTCATGAAGCATGGTAAGCATGTTAAAATATCACATCTTTCCTTCAAGGCAGTCTGCTACATTTATTCCTTTTTGTGATCAGCTGATATGTGATTAATATATTAAACACTTCACCCTCTCCAAATAAGAAATTATATGGAAAAATAATTCTGTAACTCAAGGAGGTCCACAGCAGTAAAAAGAGCAATAGTAAGAGTAATGTTACACACACACACACACACACACACACACTCATTCACTGGCAGACACTGCCTTTAAACAAGTCATCCAGGAATGCTTCACCTTCAAGAAAAAGAACACAGCACTTGCAAATGGGATGGGAGTTTTAAAGCTAGTTCACATTTCTGAAATTATTAACATCTCTTAAACAATTTGATGCAGCCACAGCCCTTCAGATCAACGGTAGGGAGAAAATGTATGATCTGCTAACCAAAATAAAATAAAGTAAAAATACAAATGGCAAAATGACAAGACAGGAGTCAGGTTAGGAGAGTTGACAGATAGGATTCAACAACACAAAGCACTTTTGGCAATCTTTCAGAAATATGATGGTATTGAGAATCACTTATAACTGTAAGCCAAAAGACCTTCACAGAACAGTCCTGGAGATCAGGGGTTCTATCAATCATTTTCCTTCTGGTAAACAGGACAGTTTGTTTATGGTACACTCAGAATTCAGAAACCATAAATGCATTTTTACAGGGGATGGAATTAAGCGCCACCCCCTCCTTTTAGACTTTAATGAGTAATGAGTAACAAAGTGCTCATTTATCATCCACTTTGTATTGGTTTGTATCCTGGGCTAAACAAATCTACAGTGAATTCAGAGTACCATCAAAAACCTGACGGAGATGCCAGGATACGAGTTCCTGGAAGAGGCTCATTTCAAGCACTTCAGAATGCAGACCAAAGCCTGCCCTTGTTGCTTCCTTTAGTATTTTTTTTAATGAAATACCGTGAAAATTGAGAAAGGGTGGAGAGTCGGATGCTATATCAAGTAAAGTGGGCATAAACTTAAGAGAGATTCTTGTCATGGCAGATCAGTATAAATGGGAATGGGAATACTAACAAATTCATTCTGTATCTGCAAGTCTAGGGAAACAGGAATGTTTGTTTGTTTATTTTTTGGCTTGAGTCTGTTGAAACTGGCAATTCCTTAGAAGGACAAGCAGATATTTGCTCAGTGACAATGAGGTGTAATGTTATTAGATTGAGGAACCTGAGTATATAAAGAGCCGTGAATCTGAAAAGTGATACGCTGAATCTCTTGAACCATGACTAGGGCAGAGGGAAGGTTTCTCCCTGCTGGAAGATAGCAATCAGAAATCAAGTCCCATTCAGGAAAGCAAGGGAAATGGTTACGCAGTTCTAGAGGATAAAGCCCTAACAGCAAGAGTTCCTGGACTTCATATTCCACATTATTTCAGGTCACTTGGGCATTGTTAATTTCTTAAGATGCAATACTGACCAAGGGTACGTTACAATAAATTATTGAATTCCAACGATGTAAAACAGACTTTTAAAAAACAACAAACTTGTTTCACAATGAGTACAGTGAGCCAGAATTAAGAATGAATCTGAATTCCAGAGATATAAACCCTATTGGCCAGTGTAAAAAAGAAAAAGGCTCCTGAAAGAAACATGTCACAGTCTTGTTCCAGTCCCAGGACCAGTTCCAAAAAGGAAAGCAGAGGAACAAGCGGTCATTTCTTATGACACTTCTCCCCTAACTGCATGTCTTGCCCAGGACAACATTCTCTCTCTCTCCCCCTCTGGGACATCATCTTGACAGTCAATATGACTGTGGGTGGAGAATGAACCAGCACAAGCCATTGGCAGTTACACTTCCCCCCCATTTCTTGGTAATGTACAACCATCAGTCAGTAAAGCTGTACAATATATTATTACTTATAGAGGGAAGGAGACTCTCTCCATCACATACTATATGAGAACAAGATGCACAGAAGGGCTCTAAACACAAAAAACCTCACCAACAGTGAACACTGCCAGCTTGCTAACAGGATAACTTTGGTTTCCATTATCAGGGGTTTATTTGAACAGTAAATTAAATCTGGGAATATCTAAGGGATTGGCCTTTTGATCTGATGTTTCCTTAAGTGTTTTACCCTTCCCTTAAAGATACAGGGCAACTTTCAGAAACAGACTTGAAGTTGACTGGATGTAGGCTATTCAGCCACAAGCCTAGCTTTGGTATGCAAGAATCTAAACTGAAAATATAAAACCTATGGACTATCCGTGAGATTACGACTTCCAAGTACCAATTTTATTTTCGGAGCAGAACTTCAGCTCACTCACTTGGCAGTTTCAAAAGTTAGTTTTCATCTCTCCTTACGTCAGACAAGGATTTCTTTACTCTCTGGAAAGTATTCAGTTCTCTATATGTAACAGACCTGCCCGCCACACCTTTTAAAAGAAAAAGACACTATGCGAAGACTAAAAGGAGGAGAGAGAGAGAGCTCTCTTTGTGATGCTGCATCGGCAAGTTAGGGAGAATACAAATCACACCTGAATAGGTCTGCACTCAAGATGCACTTGAAGCTGTTTCCTGCCTTCTCCAAAACTGTTTCAGGATAAGACAGCTCACACTTATTCACACATTTCTTCATTTCAGAACATCACTTCTTTATTTTAAAGGAAAACGAAAAGAGAGAGAGAGATGATGACCCTGCCCACCACTAAGTTCAAAAACAACCCCCAATAAGAATAATAAAAAATCCTATTAGAAACAATAAGGAAGCACTGAGAGTTTGAGTATTACACTCTTCAAGTATGCCATTCGGATTTTTAAATCTGTGACTATACATATATTAAAAAACCGTAAAAGTGCGACCAAGGGCATTTGCTTAAAGTATTTAAAGGGCTACTTCAAAATACTGTAGTACAACTGTGCAGTAACTATGTCTGGCATAACTTGTCCACTTCATATAGCTAGCCAAAAAGTTTAATAGGCCTTGCAGAAAGAGGGTGGTTAGCAGAAGAGGCCAACCCAGCAACGGATCCAGGGACTTCCATGCATTGCACTGGTCTTCCATTAGAGAAAGCCACCCTGAAGCTATACATTCGGACATGGAATGTGGTCAGGTTTCACAGTAGCATTATGGGATCGTCACGGTGTCACTGTGCACTAGATTAATCTTTATTACGCTTTATGTAACTGTCTTCTCCACTCCCCCAACAGGTTTAGTACAGTAGTTTGCCATAATTTAAATTGCCCATTGGTGTGCTCCAAATTGGTGTTTTATTTTTGTACATTTAAGGAAACTTAAAGATTTGCATCCAAAGAGAACCATGCTACATAAAAAGTATCCAGGATTTTTTTTTTTTGCCAAAAAGAGCTCTTGAATAAAATCTAAAAAATACTATTGCCAATGTGTCTCATAGAGAGAAAATGTTATTTTAACTGTAAACAAATTCACACTCTGACACTTTAAAACTTCAGCAGAGGAAGGAGTGGCTGATTAAGCTTTGCCATGCTCACTTGCCAGAGCAAACCGGAGTGGGTAGGGCAACAGCCAGCTCTTCTCGACATCATCTAGGGGGAGAAAAGAACCGTTCCAAGTAGCCAGTGATGGCGTCCCAGTGCTTCCACAAAAAGGCAACGAAGACCACTATAAATAAAGTGCTGAACGTCCTGCTGCGAGTTTTCATGAGGGGGACAACACAGTTGGCCACGGTAGAGACAAAGACCAACAGAACGGCCATGACAGCCAAGAGGATGTTAATTAGTTTGCCCAGGAGGTTTCTGGCAGTGGCATTTTCAAGACCTTCCAACTGGACAACTTGCTGCTGTTGCTGCTGCAGTTCCATCTTTGAGATTCTGGTTTGACATGCCTCCAGTGCCTCCTGTTGAGAGTAAGAGAATGAATCAGTAACTGCACAACACCTTATCTCATGCATATGCATGTTGGTTTCATCCAAAAATGGGGAAGGGAGAGAGGCTGGCCTTGTTCTGTATTGCTTCCTACTCAAATGGGTCAAAAATTGCAGTGGGTTCCTGGACACATTTGGTTGGAATCACGCCAGTCTGCTGACAGTGAGATCAGGTGCCAAGGACACGGATGAAGAACTGGTTTTGCATATCCTGAGTCTAAATAAAGTTTGGGAGTTCAATACCTCAGGCATTCCTGCAGCCTTACTCACACTGCACAGGATATGAGTAACACTTGCTGGATTCATGTCCTGTAGCAAAAATTCCCTTCGTGCTGCATAGTGCATACAGGCAATTCGCAATGCAAACAAGCAGATCCAACCACAATGCAAGTTGCTTATTGCATTTACAACAGTACTTTCACAAGACTTGGTGGCATGATAGATTCAGCCTCAGCAATAGTAGAGGACGGTGGATCCTACCTGTTTTCCATTTCATGCTTTCATATCACAGGCCACTGTTATAAACAGTACAACTCTGGGATTGAATGAAGAGACATAGGTCTTCAGGAAAGGTAGCTCAATTTCAGCTACCTGCCTGAACACCACCCCACACATCCCAGCATGAATACTTGTGTCTCATACCCCTCACCAACAATGGTGGCAGTTTATAATATAAGTGCTCCAGACACTGATGTTTAATTTATGCTGAAGTAGCAACAGTACAGCTGGTGAAAATTGTTTATTCTGATGATTATTATTACCATTTCTATTACTATTATAATTACCATTGAACCAGAAGGGGTTGAATGCACCTCTCTAATTTAAAACCAACACCCTAAACCTACACAGACAGAGGGCCTTCTCGGTAGTGGCACCTGCCCTGTGGAACGCCCTACCACCAGATGTCGAAGAGAAAAACAACTACCAGACTTTTAGCAGACATCTGAAGGCAGCCCTGTTTAGGGAAGCTTTTAATGTTTAATAGATTATTTTAATATTCTGTTGGAAGCCACCCAGAGTGGCTGGGGAAACCAAGCCAGATGGGTGGGGTATTAATAATAATAATAATAATAATAATAATAATAATAATAATAATAATAATAATTACTATTACTACTACTACACGCCTGGACAGTTTATGTGGCAGAATTTTGAACACTGTTTCCCCCAGCTGGAATAATAACAACAACCCTGTAAGGGATTACTTTGGCTTTATAACTTGGGTGAATGTGAAACAAGTAAGAAAGTATTTCACTGCGGTCAGGCAAGGGCTTGGTTACTTGTTCTTGGTGTTTATTTTGCAGCTGCAACTCTCCAAGTTCAACTTTTCAGACTTCTGAATTTCAAATACTTGACATACCCAGACCAAAAACTTCCCCCTCAAAACACATCCTTATTTGGGAAAGAAAAATGGAATAGGTTGCTTCCTGAAAGGCCTGAGAGGATATACAAAGCTAGCTACTGTTTTTAATTCAACATTTGTACAGATAGGATTCAAATTAGTGACAGACACATCCTGCCATCAGCTAACTAGGGAAAATACTATTAAAAAACTCTTATGCTTCACAGGGCAGCATTTTGGCCCAAACACACATGGAAAAGCTTTATTATAGCTTCCCTCAAATACGGAGGCAAACTCTCATTTGAACTTTTGAGAGTACTGTAGATGGTTATCTGGCTCCTGTTAACAAAGACTCCTGCAGTAAAAACAATGAGATAAATGTAATTCAGAATACAGGGCACAAAATCTGATTCCACTATTAATGGGAATTAAAGCGGAAACTGAACCAGCTCAATAGTTAAGAAAAATATAATCAGTTGACCATTTTCAATTTGCTTGTCACTTTCACCAACCTGGATGTCTCTGGCACGTTCATAAGACTGATAAGCTATTTTTTCCTCCATGCTGGCCAATTCCTGCTTTAAATTAAGGATCTCATTCTGGTGGAGCTCAGTCAGGTCATTCAGCTGCTCTTCTAGCCGTTCACATCTAGAACAGAGAAATATGGCCGTCAAACATATTTTAAAAGTATCTACTTTGCATTTCTTTGCAAACTCAGGCTCAAAGAGATGACCAACCATTTTGAAAACCAGAGTTGGTAGCAGTGCTGGATTTAGGGTGGTGTGGACAGTTCCCCCAAACAGGGCACTGAGCTGAGGGGATGCGAAATTTTGGCCTCACTCAGGGTGCCATATTACCAAAGACTGGTGGATTCAATGTGATGGCAGGAAACTTAATACATATTCCCACGTGTAGGTCTTAAAGTGCTCTAAGACAGTAAAACTGAGATTTTCACTGGTAAGCAGCTAAATCTACCTCATTTGAAAGTCCTGTAGATTCTGCATGTTTTATGGACTTTTAAAAATGCAGCTTTAAACTTACAAAGAAAGGCAGGGTTTAAATTTCAAAACAAATTAAATATAGGAAAGTGTATCCTGGAATTCAAGGGTTTCGATTTTCTTTGTGTAGTTTCACATCAGGCTTTAAATTTCCTGCTGTTCACATGCCGCACGTGGGCATAATGACATGTGGGAAAAACATAGCTAGGTAACCTTGCACAACTATAATAATATATGTTCAAAAGGAACCCTGGGTTGCCTCATCAACTGTATTCTTGCTCTGACAGGGCTATTTAACATTCTTAATCAGATTCTAGAGAAGTCAGCCCTTTGTGCAGCTGGTACAAAACATTATGGATGGCTTCTGGGCCAGGAATCACTTCACACCAACGTTACAGCACATATCAGTGGGCTTTCTATAGCCTTCTAAGCATAAATTTAAAGGCACCCAGTATAATGAACTCAAATAAGGGCATCTCAAATTGTAGGAAGTGCCACAGAGGTGTCCAAACATGTTCGCATGACAAGGGCCTTTTCTTATTTCTAGGGCTGGTTTCCTCTTCACGACAGCACACTGTTACTGTTATGCAGCCCCTTTAAGAGACAGCCTCACTTGCTGCCTCCCCTCTATGCAAATACAGTGGTACCTCGGGTTAAGTACTTAATTCGTTCCGGAGGTCCATACTTAACCTGAAACTGTTCTGAACCTGAAGCACCACTTTAGCTAATGGGGCCTCCTCCTGCTGCCGCTACACAATTTCTGTTCTCATCCTGAAGCAAAGTTCTTAACCCGAGGTAGTATTTCTGGGTTAGCGGAGTCTGTAACCTGAAGCGTATGTAACCTTAAGCATATGTAACCCGAGGTACCACTGTATAAGCTGCCTAGGTATGTATACTAAAATGGAGGAAAAAATACATGTCCTGAATTAGCAACTGGTGTGATATTATTATATTTGCAATTATAATGGGGGTTGGGGGAGGGAATAGTACTTAAAAGGTAGCATTAGTTGACAGGTGGATCCCAAAAGGTTGAGTAGGTTTATATGCAGTTTTCACTGGAGAACATATGCAAACCACTGGCTCACAAGGGAACACTTTGCCACATTGCCTTGGCAGTGGAGAAAGGTTGATTCTGCTCAACATCCTTGAAACATTCAGAGGGTCCAGGGGCAGAATTTGGCTTGGGTAAAGTATACCAAAGAAAACACTCTTTCCAAGCCAAGTATTTCCTCCCACCTATGGGTGATAGCTTCACAACAAAGGAAGGATGACTTTGCTCAACATCTGTGCATCACAGGTGCTTTCACAGAGCAAGTGAGTATAAAGGATAGAAGGAAAATCTGGCTCAGACAAACTGACACTAAAAAACAAAATTTGGCACCGAGTCCATCTTCTCACCATAGCGTGTAAGAGAACCTTAAGGAGGCTGGCACCTTGTAATCTCTGGGTGTGGCAGAGCCTCCTTACCCTTTTCCTGCCCATAAATGACTTCTGTTCAGAAACTAGCCATGCTTGCCTGCCTTTTGCCAATTAAACCACGTTGTTATCTTCTCCTACCAGTGATATTCTTCAGCAACAGAGGAATGGACACATTAGGGAGGTTTGGGGAGGAATTTGCAGAAAAGGCAGGGGTTATTAGTCCAACCTGTCAGTATTTTTCTGTAACGGCAGCAAGCCTCTACCTTGAGTAGAAACCTTCAATGACCCTACAGCACCCTCAGAGCATGCAGGCACTGAAGCTTAGTAATATAGAGTGATATTTTGGGTTTATTGTGTCCTATATTGTGAGATTATTGTGTTTTCGGAAACACTGCAGTCCGAGTACCAAGGGGATCAGTTATAAATGCCAATATAACATTTTAAAAAAATATTCCTGCAATTTTTGGCTCTCTCCAAGGCCTTGTATCAGAGGGCAAAGAATGATACCAAATATGTAACATGTTACCATGCTATCAAAACATTCCTTTATTTGTGGTGCCTCACTCAGGGAATTTTCTTCCCAAGAGGCTTGCCTGGGGGCTGCATTAATGTCTTTTTGGTGCCAGGTACAGCCCATTCTATTTTCCCATGCTTTGAATTTGATGAGATACTTTAATCCTTCTCTTGTATTGATTGTTTTATAACGTATTTGTTTTTTCTGCCTTGGATATACCCATTGAAGGGCAATATCAATTCATTAAATGAACTGAAGGTTGAACTGGGCTGAGCACTGTAATGTTATTCAGAGCTGCAATCCCCCACACATTTAAGTTCTTTTGAGCTCAATGGGGCTTACTGCTGAGTAGATAATGCATGTGCTGCAACTCCCTTAACATTCTGAATTTTAACTGACATTTTTGCAGTACTCTGGGTGCTTACTGCCTGGGTTCCGCAGCATACATAGATATTTGCTCGTGATCTAATAGTTGGGGGCGATTTTAATTTGCTGCAGTGCAAAGAAGACTTGCTGCCTCTGAAGGGGTGCCCAATTTTCTCTTTAACGATGAAACATCCAATGCTCCCTTTAGATGTCACAGCACTGCTATGGGAAACTCCTGCACCACCGCTTTAACATCTATAGGACACCCAAGGCGTAAATTGAGTGGAACATGCCATAACGATTTTTTAAAGCTGGTTGTTTTGATCTTGCAGTAAGAGGTATCAAACCCAGCATTTCACTTGAATCGTAGAATGTGGAGTTGGAAGGGACCATGAGGGTCATCTAGTCCAACCCCCTGTAAAACAGGAATCACTTTGCCCAACTTGGGGCTTGAACCCATGACCCTGAGATTAAGAGTCTCATGCTCTTACTGACTGTGCTAGACATCTGTTTTGAAGTAGCAAATGCACACCCTTGTATACAAAAAAAAAATAAAAAAAATTGTGTGTGTGGTACAGGATGTGCCTGTATATTTTGTGGTTAGCATAAGTACCCACTGTTCTAAAGCTCCACATAATATGCATCACTTTTTACATCATGATTTCAAATTGAGACTATAAGAGAAGTCTCCAAAACAAAGTTCTGCATATCACAAGCCAGCAAAGCACTAAATGACTGGTCTCAAGGCTATCTTGGTAGACTAGAATTAAACAGCAACAGAATGTAGATCAAAGGGATTAAACTTGTAAAAACTGAAATACAAATGCAGCACAACACACTAATTGAGCTTCTAAGATGATCCCATGAAGACTGGCAGTCTGTGAGTGAACGGAGTGCATCTAAGCTATCTAAAGTCATTTTTTGCTCTGTAAAGAAAGCTTCGGGCATAAATTGTAAAAAGAGACTCAGTAGAAACTGATGACAGCACATAAAGTCCTGTTTTATCAAGTAAACATCAGCTATATTCTCAAAGCTATTAAGCAACAGGCTATTTTGGAGTTTGGTCTCACTGATAAAGGATCAATTGCAAAAAGAACAGACATGCAGATAGAGCTGGATTACCAAAGAGGGAAGCAAAAGGAGTGGCTAATCAGTCTGGACTATGAGGCCACATCAACTGCCCAATGGACAGGAGGCACAGCTTCTGCCAAGGCTTCTAATAACTTCTGACACTACAGCACAGGGCAGAAGTGACTTGCGGAAATCATATTGTCATCAAAAAATGCTGGCCGGGTGGAATGGGAGGGGGGAATCAGAAGATGACACAGCTCTAGCAGCACCAAGTCTCAGCGAACAAAGGCAACTAACTACACTACCATCAGCAAGAAGGCAGGCTGCAGACAAACAGGGAATGATAAACAAACTACATGCAACACCAACTACTCTAATTAGAGCAGGGATCGCTAACACGGTGTCCCCTAATGATCACAGGACTCTAATTCCCATCAGTCCCAGCTAGCATGATCAACGGCCAGGAAACTGAGGTCCAACCATCTATGAAGGTTACCACACTGGCTACCACTGCATTAGAGAAATAAAATTTTGTACAGGAAACGGAACCCTTTGGTGTAACCCCCTGACTTTCATACTGGGGTCATTTTTAAACACAAGAACGGAGAAATGCCTGCCTTGAACTCCCATACCGGTTCTACCTATGGCCTTCAGCAAACTACCATATGCTTTCTTGGCATCAGTTACCACTTCACCAAGGCCAAGGGAGAGCCCCATCTTTTGGGTGTCTTAAAGTGGATTTTACTAATCCCTCAGCAAGGAATCTTACACAGTAAAAAGGGCAATGAGAGTTAACGAATAAATCTTTTGACGCAATGCTCTTTGTTTTATCTTCAGTGCTATAATGGCAGTAACAGCTAGAAAAGCTGCCAGAAAGGGAACTTCCACACTACTGAGGGGAAGGAGGGAGAGGGAAGACAGCATGATTTTAGCTTTATAGTAAAGGAATGTAATTAACCTCCTTTCTGTTAGGAAACATAACTATTTATATAAGCAACTTTTCCTTATAAACAAAGTAGAGGGTGGCGGCCAGGTATCTGCCAAAACTCTGTGTCTAGCTACAGAATCTTCCTGACAGAGGGGCTCTGCACACACATACAACTCAGACGTGTGACTGACATAGGAAGTTGCCTTATACGGATTCGGACTATCTAGCTCAGTATTGATTGGCAGTGGGTCAGACTAGGGTCTCTCCCAGTCATATCCTGAGGTGCTGGGGGCTGAAACTGGGACCTTCTGCATGTAAAAGAGGTGCTCCACCACTAAGCCTAGGCCCTTCTTACCATTTTATGGTGCATAGGAGATAAGATATATTTGACAACAAGTGTACTTTTCCCCCTCCTTGCAGCTTAATGCTACAGATATAAACTATAAACTGAACTAGTTTAACACATAAAAACATAAAGAATAGCAGAGAGTGGTTGGAGATCTTACAGCATTAGAAAATTACAATTCTCAAGGTTGGGGGCTATGGTGCTTAAACCAGTTTAATAAATTTGGTGTAGATGTACGTTACAACAACCAAATGCAATGTGAGTGTTTAAAAATCATGAATACATTCCCTCACCCTAGGGGAAAAAAGAGTCTAGTCATAGGAACATCTGAAAAAAACTGATCTGGGAAAGGGCCACAGCTAGTGGAAGAGAACACAGATTGCATGCAGGAAACTGTGGCTTTAATTAGTAGCATTACTAGTTAAAATCACCTTAAGTAGCAGGATTAGGAAAGACTTGAGATCCTATGAGCCACTTCTGGGAACAGGTAACAATGGCCTAATGAGTGTATACCAAGATGTCTAAAAGCTAGTTTCATGTGATACAGAAGGGTGATGAGGAAGAACTCTTGGGACAATGCTGTCATTTTGAAATCAGTTAAATATCTCTATCTTGATTGCTTAAGGATAATGGTTTTTTAACACTACCCTTAAACCCAATGAAGCAGATATAGCAGAAGTTACAAATACAACAAAGGGAATAAAAAAAATACACTCTGTGCTTCAATGTCTGCAAATGGCAAAAAAGCAGTCAAAAGCAATTAGTGCTGCCTAAAGTTATATCGTATCCTAAGACCCATATGCCAAATGATACAGTAAGTTATTTTATTCAATAATAAAACACGGCCTGCTCATGCTTGCTCTAAGCCTGAACAAATACTATCAGCATAATATTGTATGATTAGAGCCCTCCCAGTTTCAATATGGAGTCATGGACCAACAAGTCCAAATATCTGACATTGTTTTTTTCAATATGTAACTCAAGGTACAATTTTTTGGAGGCAACCAAAGAACAGCAACTACCAATATCATAATAACAGACAGGGTGAAGTATTCTCCAAGATTTGGTGGCCCTGAAGGTATCACAAACCTTTAGAGAAGCATAGCACTGAAGCCTGCAAAGTGCAGTTTGTTAAGTGTTGGGTGACTACAAGACCAGTATTACAACTACTGCACTGGCTCACAGCTTCCAGAGGAAAGTCCTAGCTTTGGCCTTTAATTTATTTTTTTTTATTTTTTTTTTGCAGCCATAGAACTTTCTTGCTCCTAGAGCCCTCTGCCTTCCACCCTCTCCCTCTATGTAGATCATCGGAAAAGGTTGTGCTCAAAAATCCCTCATCCATTAGGATGAGGATTTTGAGATGGGCAGGGAACTGTAGCACACGGCTACTTTGGTTTCCAAAACTGGGATAGACACTCAGAATGCATGGGCTGTGAAAGTAGCAAGCTGAAAGAGGTGAAAGTCTGGAAGAAGAAACCTGAACATGTAGAAGGGGACAATTGTGCATGTGTATATATATTACGGGTTCTGCCTGATACCTGTGAGACTGTTAGCGCTGAATGAATGCATGCACCTAGGTGTGCTTTAACATCAGTAGTATCAGTGAAAAGTTAGTCTGAAATTCTCACCGGTATCTTTCTTCCTGCAGAGCCTGCATTATCAAGGAATAATCCCTCTGATAGTGAACCTTAAGGTTCTCAAAAGATTCCTCCAGCCGTCCTTGCATCTCTCTGATCTCTTGAATCTCATGCAGTATTGCATCAAACCCTGAGCTCTGCATATCCAGAGTGTTCGTTTTGGAGCTTGGTGCTCCCATAGGGATCCCTGTGGTGCTGTTGGCCCCCACAGAGCCTGATGTGGCACTGGAGCAATCATCCTCGCTGCCATATTTGGGGCTTGACTGAAAATTATGAACACCTAGAGTTTTCCCCCCAGTCCCATCTTCTTGACCTTCTTCCAAGGAGTCCTTCAGATTAGCAATATTGTCTGCACTCCCAAACCTGTTCCTAATGAGTGAGGCAATCTCCCGGGGTTTGGAGACGACAGCTCCTGCTGCCGAATGGGTTGCTTGGGAGAAACTGGAAAGTCCACCCTTAACACTGTCTACCACTCCTTCGCTGAAGCCAGTGACCTTTGCTCCCACATCTTTCAGCCCCTGGTGCATATCCCTCAATACATCTTTGGGCTGTCGAGGGATACCATTCTGTTCGATCTCTCGCAGCTTCCGATGGTAGTGCTCTAGCTTCTTCTGCAATTGGAGGATTGTCTGGGCTGACTTCTGGTTCTTCTTCTCAAATACCTGCTTGATGCGGGCACTCTGTTGCTTGTCCGCATTATTGGCCAGTTTTAGGTATTCAGCCACATTGTCATCCCGAGCTGTTTGCTCTATTTTGATCTGCTCAGTCAACTTCAGTATTTTTTGTTGCAGGTGGGTGATGGCCACTTTTGTGCGCTGAGGATCTGGCGTTCCATCAATGGAATCTGCGTTGATGCTGCACTCTGTGCTTGAGGCCACTGCACTGGATGTTTGTGCTAGACTGCTTACATCTAATCGCTCAATCTGGGGAAAGAATAAGAAAGTGAACATTACAAACTGCTTTAATACCATGCAGCCTCCACTCAAAATGCACTTTGCTTCATTTATGAAGCAAAAATATACTTCTTATTCTTATTATTCTCTTGTTTCTTTAGGTATTGTTCTTCAATGTTCAAGTGAAACCTCTAAATCAGTGAGAAGAATACCAGCAAGCCTCTCCAGTTTTTGGAGAACTTAAAAGGATGAGGGTCAAGAAATTTCATCCAGACGCTAGCTTCAATAAAGTGAAGAGCAAAGGAGTTAACTGTGCTGATGTATTATCCTGTACAACAGAGAGAGTAATGTGATACTTCCAAAAGCTCTATATTTCCAGCACACATAGCAAGCACAGTAATAGTATGTATAGCAAATAAACCTATTAAGTAAATTCAGACTCTTATTGTGTGTCTGTGTGTTCATGCTTCCTTTCCACATACGCTCCTGGGCCAGCACGGATCCAAATTTGTTGTAAACCACTTTGTGAAACTTTGTTTGAAAAGCAGCCTATAATTTTTTTAAAAAATAAAAAATACAGTTGGAACGTGGGGGCCACATCCCCGAGAACAGGAGTATGCTTGTGCAAATGGCTGAATAGGTGAGCATCCGAAGTAAGATTCATTCAACACTATGAGGTATCAATATCATGACTGTATCTAAACTTCCAGGATGATCCACCTTTGTTCTCATGTACCCACCCGAGTCTGAAATCTACATCAATTTACTGAGCACAAAAATTCCATAGCAGCCAGAGATGCTGAAACTCTCCCAAACAAAATATACTGGTATGTAGCCAAGCCTTAAAAATGTCACATGAAAATGAAATTAACATTTAATTTTCTCAACATATGACTACTTTGAATAAGTCAACCCTTAATAAAAACTTAACTACAATTTTTTTTTCTTTTTAACGGGAAAGAAAGGATCCCCTTTCTCTAACCTACCTTGGCTTTTCTGAGCCGCAATAGCTGTTCCCAGTGCATGACTTGAACAAAGGAGCAACATGCCTACAATAGCTCTGCTGAAAGCTATTCTACACTCACTCGCTACATGCAGTAAAATGAAGTCTTAAGGAAGGTGGCTTAATACAGAAACCAATGAATCATTTAATTACTCAGCAGCTCCTCCCCAAACAGGGAAGGCATTAGTTCATGAAAAATAACAGCATGACATCATGTGAGCTGTGGACTCTTAACACACAGGCCCTCTCTCTCTCCCTCCCTCCCTCCCTCCCTCTCTCTCTCTCTCTCTCTCTCTCTCTCTCTCTCTCTCTCTTTAAAAGCAGTCCAGAGAAAACAAACGAAGCTGTAAAGACTTGCCAGCAGATGAAACATGATTCCGCCCTACCTATCACACATAGTTGAGAACCCATGCAAAGGGTGAGTTGAAGCCAAAAGGTGTCATCTGAGGTGGAAGGCACCCAAGGAGGAAGGGGCAATCTTTAAACCACACCAACCTTCACAGTGTGCTCTGCCAATGGAGCAAGTTAAGCTATTTAAACAAAATGAAGAATAGAATGGTTTAAGAGTGACTTGACCCAGTATTAAATTCAAGTGGTGTAGACATTGAAAGCACTATAGTATTTTCGGGGGGGGGGAGTATTAGTAATCCCCTCCTTTAAAAATGGAAGGAAGTTAAATATGTACACATTTATGTTCCACAACTCTGAGGGGTCACAACCCTTAACTACTGACCGCATGTCCCATTAGCAGCAATCACCAGGGGGTGATGTAGGTAGGAAAAATAAACTGCACTATGCCTACTATGGGACGCGGGTGGCGCTGTGGATAAAAGCCTCAGCGCCTAGGACTTGCCGATCGAAAGGTTGGCGGTTCGAATCCCCGCGGCGGGGTGCGCTCCCGTTGCTCGGTCCCAGCGCCTGCCAACCTAGCAGTTCGAAAGCACCCCCGGGTGCAAGTAGATAAATAGGGACCGCTTACTAGCGGGAAGGTAAACAGCGTTTCCGTGTGCAACTCTGGCTCACCAGAGCAGCGATGTCACGCTGGCCACGTGACCCGGAAGTGTCTCCGGACAGCGCTGGCCCCTGGCCTCTTAAGTGAGATGGGCGCACAACCCTAGAGTCTGTCAAGACTGGCCCGTACGGGCAGGGGTACCTTTACCTTTACCTTTATGCCTACTATAGATAAAGGCTGTCCAAGTGCTATAAAAGGTAAAGGGACCCCTGACCATTAGGTCCAGTCATGACCGACTCTGGGGCTGCGGCACTCATCTCGCTTTATTGGCTGAGGGAGTTGGCGTACAGCTTCCGGGTCATGTGGCCAGCATGACTAAAGCCACTTCTGGCGAATCAGAGCAGTGCATGGAAATGCCATTTACCTTTCCGCCAGAGAGGTACCTATTTATCTACTTGCACTTTGACATGCTTTCGAACTGCGAGGTTGGCAGGAGCAGGGACCGAGCAACGGGAGCTCACCCCGTCGTGGGGATTCAAACCGCCAACCTTCTGATTGGCAAGTCCTAGGCTCTGTGGTATAACCCACTGCGCCACCCGCGTCCCCCAAGTGCTGTAGATAAGGCTTAAATTAAGATGTACCAAAATAAGGCACTCTCTTGGGCAAGGCTCATCTACAAACACACACACACACACACACACACACAAATCTACTACAACGAGTACTTGCTCCTGGACCTTGAGTTTTCTTTGCAGTTTGCAAACTCGACATAGCTAGTAAATTTCATTTTACATATAGCTTCTGTGTGTGCTATCAGACTTTACTCTTTTTAATGCCCTCTTCTGTTAAATCTTTGGCTGTGAAGCTGAAATCAATTTTTAAAAAACTTTAGACCAGGTGATACAAGGAACCTTAGTTAGCCCTTTAACTGAAACTCTCAGCTAGTGGGTAAATATTAATCCTACTTTTTGACAAAACTGAATTGCTTCCTGAAAGGGGAGATTTCCAAGTGTAAACAGTTTTATTGCTCAGGACAAGCAATAAATGATCTCAGTTCCTCCACTGAGCGCATGGCACACTAGACACTACGCACACTTACAAGAGTTACACATACAGAGAGGGGGGGAAAGTATTTGATCCCCTGCTAAATTTGCCCGTTTGCCCTCTGAAGAAGAAATGACCAGTCCATAATTTTAATGGTAGGTTTACTGTAGCTGTGAGAGACAGAATAACAACAGGAAAACCCCCAGAAACCCAGAAGACAAAAGTCAGAAATTGATGTACATGCAAAGAATAAAGCTGGTTTTAAAAGGGTTTTAGATAGCCATTGATAGTCTTGTCCTCGATAACTATTGTCATGCTACCATGGCCATGTATCAGAGGTGGTACCCCACTCAATTTCAGTTGCCAGGGAGCACGTGGGGAATGTTCTGTTGTGTTCATGTTCCTGCATGCATCTGGTTCCATAGGCCAAAGGTTTTCAACCTTTTTAGGTTCACGGCTCCGTTGACCAACTATATTCTTTCTTCGGCACCCCTGTGAGGCTCAGGAGCCTAGTTATGTCATCCCTTGCCTGCAGAGCTGGCAGCCTCTCACCCCTTTTTGACCACCCTCCCTTGTGGAGTGTTCCCTCAGCCTCCTCTCTTCTACCCTCTCCTTGGGAGTCCTCTGGGCAGCCACAGCTGCCACCACTGGTCTCTGAGTTGCCCCCCTACCCCAAAGAGAGGTACCTCCTCACACAGCCCCACAGGGGCCTGGGAAGCACCCCCTGGCCAGTCCCAGAGGCACCATTTGCCTGGGGAGCTTGTAACCAGAGCTGCTGCCACAAACATCTGTGCAAGCCTTTGGGAGGCAGAGACGCAATAGGGCATCAGAGGGAGGTAGGGAAAAAAAGAGGGACAGAGATCAGTGTTGGCCACAGCACCCCTGACCATGATTCAAGGTACCCCAGAATGCCACGGCACACTGGTTGAAAACCACTGCCATAAGCATCCTGTTGGCCACTGTGGCTACAGAATATAGGACTAGGTGGCCCTTTGGTGTAATCCAGCAGGGTTTATGATCTTAAGTGGCTTATTGTCTGAATCACTTATTTCAGAAGGTGTGTTTGAAATTTCTCATGAGAAATAGCAATCGACACTATAATTAGTCTGACAATGTGCTACTCCTTACAGTTTCAGGTTTTTTTCAGAAACAGTGCACAGAGTGGCGAACAAGAAAATGAAGTTTCTCTGTGCATGTGCACCTGTTGACCCATCTATACAAATAGCAAGTGCTTTCAGATATCAGAAAACTGTGTCAAGAGCAGTGCTGTGTCTTTATCCAGGGAGTAACTGCCTTGGATTGATGTCATAGTGTATGGCTATATAGTAAGCGGCATTGCCAAACTTGGCTCTTAACCATTAGCTAATAACTATTTACATTGAACTTACCAGCTGTATTTCATTTTACAGCTTTGATAATTGTAAGTTCATTCAAATAACCCTTATTTCAACTATAGGGCAGGTTTCAGAGACAAGTTTGGGAAGGTGATGGAGGTATTCTAACTCTGTTGAACTCCAAAAAGGTGTTATCTGGCATGTGATAAGCTTTGACTTTTAAAGCAGGGCTCCGAAAAAAGACATGCACATTCCAAATCTAGTTGAATGAGTTTACTGATCGTTAAAGGGGAGGCCCTACTTCTTCCAGTCACTGTGATTTTCTCTTTGGAATTTTGAGGACAGCCCTGCTTGAAGATCTTAATAGGCAGCCGCATCACACAAGGAGGGAGGAGGAGTCTTTGAACCATGCAGGTATGTAGGGCTTTAGTAGTCAATAAGCACCTTGATTTGGGCTTGGACACAAACTGACAGTCAGTGTAATGACCTACACTGTAATGTAGGTTGTAGATGGGCGTACACACATAGCCTTATCAGTTACATTCTGCATCACTTGAATTTTCTGGACCATTTTCTAGGGCAGTCCTTGAGGAGCACAGCTTTGAACATGTCTTACCATGGAACAGTGGCAAACCAGGTTTAAGGACTCTCTGGCCCACATGCCTAGTTAGGCCCATAAGGCCTTACCATTTTGCCTCACAAGGCATTTTGGCCAAGCCACCTACACCTGCCCTACACCTGACATCAGAAATAGGTAGGTAAAGACCTGGCTCAAGCCAATAGGGAGTTTGCAGGCACACCTACAAAGCCCCAATGATCATCTGATTAGCGCTGATCACTGATACTTTGCCTGCATAGTTTGATTTCACGTGGGCAAAATAGGGTCACCTCACATCATTGTGACATCAGGCTCCACCAACCTGCCAAACATGGTTCACAGGGCTTGGGGAAAATAATAATCTGGATTACCGACCAGAAACAATACAGACTAAAAGGCATCCCTGATTAACTGAGCAGCACACTTAAAAAAAATGTTTATTATTATAGTAACTGCAGACTGCAGGCACCATTTATTCAAAGCAGGTTTCTTAAATCCTAGCAGATAAGAGAAAGCTGTTAACATTATTGGCTGTGCGTTTCTTGATGGGTTTAGCTACTAGCTGCACCCAGAGTGTGAGAGGGATGGGGCGCACAGAGGGTGATGTTCATCCTCGCGAGTCCTGCCCGGCTGCTGAGCGCTTGCCCAGCAGGACGGGGGAATGGGGACTGACAGTGGGGTGTGGCAACATCCTCAATATTGGGGGGGCTGAGTCCTGTGCCCCAAAATACTGAAGTTGGCTGAAGCCCCCTCTGCCCCATATACTTGGTGCCGTTGTGTTGGAAGAATAAGAAGCATATGTATTTGGGCCCAGAGAAGAGCAGTGATGAGCTTGCCCTGTACCCAGACAGAGCAGGAGTAAGGTGATGCCTTCATACAGCAGCAAGAGTAACCAACCTTCACCAAGGCCTGAAGATTCCCTTTGAAATCCCATGTAAATACAAGTCCTGAAGATGACCTAGATGTTCTCTGATCCATATATAATGGGTATATTTGTTGTACAGCTGGTTTTTAAACACATAAATTATAAAAGAATGTTTCTCATAGGATGTAGTGGTCACTTTAAAAGAGGGACAGTTCTATGGAATCCTTTTGTAGAATAAAAGGCAAAGGGCCTTCTTGGTGCTCGCCCCCGCTTTGTGGAACACCCTCCAGTCAGATGAAAAGGAAATAAACAACTATCTGACTTTTAGAAGACATCTGAAGGCAGCCCTGTTCAGAGAAGTTTTTAATGTTTGATGTCATATTGTGTTTAAATTTGTATGAAGCCACCAAGAGTGGCTGGAGGAACTCAGTGAGATGGGAGACATATACATCATATTATTATTATTATTATTATTATTATTATTATTATTATTATTATTAATTCTGCAGACCGGTTTCTGAACATTATTTCAGTTGTGATGGGAAAAGAGCTCTAATTCCCAAAATGCTTATATTCTGGTGAGGTTAGACTATGGAAAACTTGATAAGCAATCTTAATTACCAAAACTTGCATGACAGATTTTACTGATGCTTTAAAGGAAAAAATCCATTTCCCTAATTATGGGTAATTTACATTTCTTCTGGCTCTGTTAAAACAAAAAATATGTAGTGTTGCTGAGTTGTAGTTTAAAATTTTGTTGCTTTATGTTGATTGCAAGGATGATTATTTGCCCAGAAAAGCACCCTAAACATATTTCTGATAAATAAGTAAATAATAAAACAAACTGGGATATTTTTTCTGCACCAGATAGCTTATAACCCAGTGCTGTTTTGAGGCACATTCCACCTTGAGTGATCATGTTTATAGTCTGCTTGTTAGAAGAAAGCTCTGCAGTTATTATCCATTAGTATGTCTGGAAATGAAACAGAAATTGGATGGCTTTCTGTCATGGGCTATTTAGTTGTGATTCCTACATCGCAGGAGGTTGAACCACATGACCCTTTGGATCCCTTCCAGTTCTATGATTCTATGAATTCTGCACTTTCACAATTGTAATTTAACTACATGTTGTCCATCCAGTGTTTAGAGAGACCCAAAATCGAAGCCCTGTATAAGAACTTACATGATTCATGATGAGTACACAGAGTTGAGTGCACTTTGCAAATCTGCATGTCAGTAAAGCAAATGTCCTAACTTGACATGCAGCCGAGAGAAATCACTAAAAACTATGACTGACTGCATCAGGTCCTTAAAAGACACCTGAATGAGCTAGCCAACAGCTATTCTGCACCATGTGGATTAGTATCTCCACCGGAAATTATTGGTGCCCTGCTACGATGCATAGATATAATTCCGCTGACAACTCCTCTCATCTGACATCATCCTTAACATAACACTGTTTACTCAGCATGCTGGCAAGTTCATATCACTGTTTTGGTATTGATTACTCTAGATAGCAAGCTGGCGTTTCTATTAGCAAAAGTCTTATCTGAACATTTAAAACTGCTGTTAAAGTTATTTTTAAAACAGCACCTGCACATTAATGCTAAGGTTCATAGAAGCACAATACAGTAACCACAACTTAAATGACTGAACTCTTAGATCGAACTACAAGTATCGATCAACATTGCTTGAATGCAAGGAAGGCTCTATGTGGGGAACCAAGCAGTGTGTGTGTGTGTGTGTGAGAGAGAGAGAGAAAATGCCCCTAACTCTCCCTGTTGGTGGCTTATTTTCAGTATTTTGAGCTCAGCTGGGAGGAAAATAGGTTAATAATGACCTGAGAGGATAATGGCAGGAAGCAACAGATCAGTGGCAGTTCATATGCTTTACATCAGGGGTGAGGAGCCTCTGTCAGCCTGAGGGCCACATTCCCTTCTGGCTAACCTTTCAAGGGCCACAGGCAAGAGTGGGGCAACAATGAATGTTAATTCTAACTCTGTACAGTAGGCTAGTTTCTACACACTCATCAGTGTTAGAAACTCAAAATATATAAGCTAATCGCCATATGGCACCCTAAACCAGTGTTTCCCAACCTTTTTTGGGCAAAGGCACACTTGTTTCATGAAAAAAATATCGAGGCACACCACCATTACAGCCCCGTGACGTCAGCGCGCAGCGTAACGCCGGGAGGGACGCACGAAAGTGTAAGTTTCAATTTTTTCCCCTCCCCCTTGCCTTCCTTCTGTGCCAACCGCCAAAAAGCCAAGAAAAAAGCCAAGACTTTAGGGCAGCAGGTCGACACGGAAGAAGCTCCTACCTAAGGACAGGTGCGACGGCCGTGTCCTCTTCTGCCACACTTGGCAGCCCTGCCTCACGGTCGTGACTCCCACCCTGATTTCTCCCCGCAGTCTGTCCCCCGACCTCTTCTGAAGGCTGGGGGGGGGGGACAAGGGCTTTTCTTCCGACCCCCAGCATTTTAAAAAACCCCGGGACAGCGGAGGACTTCTCCGCTGTCTGGGGCAATCTTAAAATGCTGGCGGGCGGCATTTTAAAATCGCCCGGGACAGCGGAGGACTTCTCCGCTGTCCGGGGCGATTTAAAAGCCCCTGGGAAGGCAGGCAGGGGGGACAAAGATTTTCGCCCCCCGCCCGCCTTCAGAAGAGGTCCTGGACCTCTTCTGAAGGCGGGCGGGGGCGAAAGCCTTTGCTCCCCCCTGCCTGCCTTCCCGGGAGAGCGGAGAAAGGCAGCGCGTTTCTCCGCTGTCCTGGACGGCTTTTGAAGGCAGGCTTTTGAAAGCCGTCCGGGACAGCGGAGAAACGCAGCGCATCCTTGCCGCTGCCCCCCGACTTGGCTGGAAGGCTGGCGGGGGGAGAAGCCTGCTCCTTTCCGTCGCCAGCCCCGCAAACTCGGGGGACAGTGGGAGAGGCGCAGCGCGCCATCCCGCTGTCCCCCGACTTGGCTGGAAGGCTGGCGGGGGGAGAAGCCTGCTCCTTCCCGTCGCCAGCCCCGCAAACTCGGGGGACAGCGGGAGAGGCGCAGCGCGCCATCCCGCTGTCCCCCGACTTGGCTGGAAGGCTGGCGGGGGGAGAAGCCTGCTCCTTCCCGTCGCCAGCCCCGCAAACTCGGGGGACAGCGGGAGAGGCGCAGCGCGCCATCCCGCTGTCCCCCGACTTGGCTGGAAGGCTGGCGGGGGGAGAAGCCTGCTCCTCCCCATCGCCAGCCCCGCAAACTCGGGGGACAGCGGGAGAGGCGCAGCGCGCCATCCCGCTGTCCCCCGACTTGGCTGGAAGGCTGGCGGGGGGAGAAGCCTGCTCCTCCCCATCGCCAGCCCTGCAAACTTGGGGGACAGCGGGAGAGGCGCAGCGCGCCATCCCGCTGTCTCCCGACATGGTTTGGAGGCTGGCGGGGGGAGAAGCCTGCTCCTCCCCATCGCCAGCCACGCAAACTCGGGGGACAGCGGGAGAGGCGCAGCGCGCCATCCCGCTGTCCCCCGACTTGGCTGGAAGGCTGGCGGGGGGAGAAGCCTGCTCCTCCCCATCGCCAGCCCTGCAAACTTGGGGGACAGCGGGAGAGGCGCAGCGCGCCATCCCGCTGTCTCCCGACATGGTTTGGAGGCTGGCGGAGGGCTTCCTCCTCCCCCAGCCCCGCAAGCTCCCAGAGCGATGCCAAAGCTGCGCGCAGCTTCGGCATGGCTCTGGGTCCCGTTCTGGGGGAGGGGGAAGCTCGGGCTTCCCCCGCCCCAGCCCCACGCCTGGCGGTGGGGGAATAAATTTTTTCCCCTTTATTCCCCCCCCCCCGCCAATTTTTCCCGCGGCACACCAGGCAAAGTCTCGCGGCACAGGGGGGAGAAGCCTGCTCCTTTCCGTCGCCAGCCCCGCAAACTCGGGGGACAGTGGGAGAGGCGCAGCGCGCCATCCCGCTGTCCCCCGACTTGGCTGGAAGGCTGGCGGGGGGAGAAGCCTGCTCCTTCCCGTCGCCAGCCCCGCAAACTCGGGGGACAGCGGGAGAGGCGCAGCGCGCCATCCCGCTGTCCCCCGACTTGGCTGGAAGGCTGGCGGGGGGAGAAGCCTGCTCCTCCCCATCGCCAGCCCCACAAACTCGGGGGACAGCGGGAGAGGCGCAGCGCGCCATCCCGCTGTCCCCCGACTTGGCTGGAAGGCTGGCGGGGGGAGAAGCCTGCTCCTCCCCATCGCCAGCCCCGCAAACTCGGGGGACAGCGGGAGAGGCGCAGCGCGCCATCCCGCTGTCCCCCGACTTGGCTGGAAGGCTGGCGGGGGGAGAAGCCTGCTCCTCCCCATCGCCAGCCCTGCAAACTTGGGGGACAGCGGGAGAGGCGCAGCGCGCCATCCCGCTGTCTCCCGACATGGTTTGGAGGCTGGCGGGGGGAGAAGCCTGCTCCTCCCCATCGCCAGCCACGCAAACTCGGGGGACAGCGGGAGAGGCGCAGCGCGCCATCCCGCTGTCCCCCGACTTGGCTGGAAGGCTGGCGGGGGGAGAAGCCTGCTCCTCCCCATCGCCAGCCCTGCAAACTTGGGGGACAGCGGGAGAGGCGCAGCGCGCCATCCCGCTGTCTCCCGACATGGTTTGGAGGCTGGCGGAGGGCTTCCTCCTCCCCCAGCCCCGCAAGCTCCCAGAGCGATGCCAAAGCTGCGCGCAGCTTCGGCATGGCTCTGGGTCCCGTTCTGGGGGAGGGGGAAGCTCGGGCTTCCCCCGCCCCAGCCCCACGCCTGGCGGTGGGGGAATAATTTTTTTCCCCTTTATTCCCCCCCCCCCCCGCCAATTTTTCCCGCGGCACACCAGGCAAAGTCTCGCGGCACAGTAGTGTGCCGCGGAACACCGGTTGGGAAACACTGCCCTAAACCTAGGTTACAGTTGCCACAATGGAATGTCTAATCACCATTGTTATTACTATTAGCATTATTATTCATTACATTTCTATACCACTTTATATTTTAAAGGGGGGAAAACCTCAATGTGGTTTACACTGGGAATGGACAGACAAGTCCCAGGGCCCTGTGGGATGGTGTGAGAAGGCACCTCTCTTTGGGGCAGGGGGGTGCAGCTCAGAGACCAGGAGTGGCAGCAGCGGCTGCCCAGAGGACTCCCAAGCAGATGGGAGAAGAGAGGAGGCTGAGGGAACACTCCACAAAGGAGGGTGGTTCAAGAAAAGGTGAGAGGCTGCCAGCTCTGCAGGCAAGGGGTGACATAACTGGGCTCCTGAGCCCCACAGGGGTGCCACAGAAAGAATGCAGTTGGTCAAGGGACCTGTGGACTCAAAAAGGTTGAAAACCTCTGTTCTAGGGCGTTCCTTTCTCTCAGGACAGTCGTATCTCATTAACGTGAATGGGATCACCAGATTACTTAGCTGCACCACTAACTATAACCTTATAACCCTTGTGACTGGACCAGCCTTTTGCACAGGGCTAAGCCTCTTTTCCTCAGCTGGGATAGTCTGGCCTCAGTTGTCCATGCACCTTGAAACCTGCATGTTGAGGCCTTGTTGGTTGTTCCACTACTGGTGACAGACGCATTAGTGTTGACTCATGACAGGGCCTTCTTAGTGGTGGTTCTCCCTTTGTGGAAAGTCCTCCCTGGTGAGATACATCTTTCATTGGCTTGCAGGAGGAATATCAAAACATTATTGTTTACCCCAGGCATCTGATGCTTGATTCTGTCACTGGTAACTCTGAAATCATTGGCTGAGAATGTCACTTATTTTAGAATGCTTTAATGATATGCTGTTGACTGCCCTAGGCACCTTTAGAGGGATATAGATGGAAGAAATAATAATAGCAGCAATAGTAGTAATACCAAAGTTTCTTCATTCCAGCAATTTTCACAGGTGGCTAGACTAAAAGCTGTCTGTGATCCAAACATAACTGATTTTATAAGCCTAGGTCATATGACACAAAATGAGAAACACTAGCAAAGCTTAATGTTTTGTTTAAGCAATTCTCTTACTAGCTTGCTGTTAAACGCAAGAAGCATTTTCAGATGCAACTGGTGTGCAAGAGGATTCATGCCCTGGTAGAAACATGTAGTTCAAAAATTCTACAAAAGACACAGATAAATCAAGGGAGATGGGTAACTAGCTGTGTAATAATCCTGTTAATGCTCTAATTAAAGGAACAGTGACTCATCATGACTCATCACACAGTCCAACTGCAAGGGCCTAACCTACTGGGAATCCAGAGTCAAAACATGGTGCACATGGATTGTGTGGCTTGTATAAAGAACTCCAGTTTTGAATTACTAAATCTGCTGCTTAGAGACTATTAGCACCGCTTCTGTCATCTCTTAATGAAGTGGATCTGGGCAGCTTAATGCTGAAAATATTGTTATATGCCACCCTATCTTTGAGCGGTGTGAGATTCTAGAGGTACCAGGCACACTTTAACCCAGGGGGACACAGACTCTGGTGTCTTTATGATGTATGGTTTATTTACACACATATATAATCTGAAGCCTACAATGGAAGGGCCCCCAGCCTTCCTTCCCCGGAAGTTTCTGTCTCTCTCATAGACACAGTAGCATCCTTGCCTTTTTCAGAGAATGGTCGTATCCCACATATTCTAACCCAAGACCAGGTCTTTTGTAACACAGAGAGAGGCCCCACTATCTGCATTCTCACACTTAGTTCTTTGATGATTTGTTCTGCTAAGGCTCACTACTCCCAGGCTATTACCTCAAACAAGCTTTTACAAGGGTTGATTGCCTAGGATTAAAGGGGGTGCCAGAAACACAATTTGGGAAATTTTCCCAGGTTCATTAACTCTTCACATTCTAATTGCAGGGGCTTTGAAGTGGGTCTTACATGTTCATACAGACTTATCTGAAGACAGAAGGATCTGTCATCCTGTTTTACATACCAGTTCTAAAGTCTAACACTGATTAAACCCAGGCATTAAGCCTCACACCAAAAGACCTGGTCAAGGGTTAGCAAGGTTATTAATATTAAGATACCAGCAGCTAAATGTTTATTTCTATAGGCAGAGACTGGTAAAAATATGCAAGTATTTAAAAATGCAGCTGATACAATACAGCAATAAATTATTTGATTCATTCCTCCTGCTCCCATCCTTTCACTTCAGTAGACAATGAGTAGATGCTACCTCACCTTTAATGTTAAGATTATTTCCTGTTATTATTGTAGGCCAGCTCAAACATGTTATGAAATTTGCAAACGAACAGTGACTAAATAAATATTAATAGGATGACAAAGTTTATGACACCAGACACACATACTCACATGTGTGGCACAAACTTCCTGCAGATTTAATAGATTCTAACTGACATCTCCACAAACAACAAATATTTAAAAAGAAATTCCTACAGTGATAGCCACCTAATTCTCTAGCGCTTTATCGCTTCACTTAATCAGTAAATATGGAAGAAACAGGAGTATATGTCTGTAAACATCAGGGAGGTGTTAAGAGATTGTTTCCCCTGCAGGTGGAGTGAGGAATGTTACTTCTGCTGCCACAAGGCCTTAACCACAGAGCACAAACACTGGCCCCTCACTCCAACTGCTCCACATTCACTTTGTGGTGACAAGGGGTCCCAATAAAAGCAGGGGCTCTGCACAGGGCAGACCAACCTCTTTTCCAGAATTACAGAGAGCAATAAAGTTCCTGGTAGATCCTCAAGAGTAAAGATCCTCATCTCCCCTGTTTCTAGTTCACAGAAAGGACAATTGATCTTGTTTAATAGAAGACACTCTCTACCCAAAATATAAACAAACTGAGCCAATGGAATGGTGGTTTTTCCTGCTTGAATATACTGCAGCCATTTCTACCATGTATTTATTGTAACCAAATGCTCTGGCTCATATTACTAGAGTGCCCGTTCCACATATGGATAAGAATGAAGAGGGAATTTCTTGGGTCAACTATCTTTTAACATGAAGTTATCAAAGTGTAATGCAAACATTTTATCTACTCTCCTCTGCATACCAAACTTGAGGGATAACAGGTATTAATAACTTAATAAGCATGTGCCTCTCATACTTCCACCATTTACTGAAACGCAGATGCATAGAAAACCTGGGGTTTTCCACATTTGTTTCTATTCATGTTGGAATATGATGCTTGATGTGGCAGCTTATAAAAACCTAAAAAGATGGCAAGTTTATTTCTGAAGGTCACTGGTTTAATGATAAGGGCATGTGCCCATACAGGCTGCTTTTTCCAACACCAAGGATGATTCTGCAATATGTTCAGGCTTCCCATGAAATGCACATTGTACAACTGAAAAGCAAAGCAAGCATTTGCATCAAAATATGTGGCTGACCTAGGCAGCCATGTGACACATCAATTTTACTAATATTACTCCTCATAAAGAATGTGCCATTTATATTCAAGATTAACACTCACTCAGACGGGAGCTCTTACACTTCCAAGCTTCTTAACTGCAGATGTTAAAAATGACTCAAGGATTATAAAAAGCCAAGCCAGCAAGGGAGGGGGAGGAGCATATCTAAGAATATTGCTTATTAATGAGCCACTGGAGTTGTAAACAGAGCAGCCAAATCAGACGCAGCAATGCTTTTCTGCAGGATCTCACCTTGCCAGGTTCACTGAAATGATTTTCACAGCACACACAGGTACAGCAACACCACATAAACATTGCCGCATGGCCCGTCTGCAACGCCCTGCTCAGTGCTAGGTACTGCTAGGACTGTCGCCCAGACCAACTACTCTGCTCCCTACATCTGTGAGACTGAAAGAGCTCTGGGCACTTGCTGTATAAACAGACCATTTGCCAAAACAAGCAGCCCTGTGTGCTCCACTATCACTGATGCAAATGAATAGTTACACTGAGCTCACGCATGGTATATGCTTTTCCTTCAGCAGAGAACATTTTAAAAAATGCAAGCTCACCGTCACTTAAATTTAAAGCTACAGAGCACACAACTGTTATGCCCATTACAGCTCCAGGTCAATTACAATTCACTTTCCTTCTATATGCTTCTCTGCCCCTGGGTGTTGGAAATAACTTATGCTAGCTACCCAGGCCTTTGGCTCCTCCTCCCACCCCAAGTTTACAAGCTCTGCAATGCCTTGGAGCAAGGGTGAATAGGTGTATAGGACCTGGATACAAGGACAGTTAGAGGGGAAAACTTTCAAGTGGTTTTGAGCCAGATAACAACTTTGCCGTAGGAAAAGCAAAACAGAAACACCAGAAAAACCAAAGGTTCAGACAACTTTAAGTCACCCACAGCATAACAAAGTTTATCAAGGCTGGCATTAATTAGAGTGAGGAACTACATGGGTATATTTTTCAACACATCAATGCAGATCTTTCAAGGGGCATCAAAGATGTTTGTTCCCAACTAATCAATGAGATCTCAGGAGAAATTCATCCACATAACCCAGTCAACTAATTTAATGTAGCCCTGTTCCCCTACAGTGGTAAACTGGATCTCTGCACCTGACTAAGGGCAAGAGTGGAATGCAAAATAGAGGACACTGTTGTTGGTACAAGTGGCAGAGAAGTTTTGAATGCAGAAATGCAACTCAAGAGTTTTACAACTTTCTCATTGTTCCTTCATTGGAAACATCTCATCATATTGTGACATGTGATTGAGGTTTCCCAATAGAGATGCCAGATTAAGACACTGTCCCAATACTATGCATGATGTTCGGTTGTGAAATCAGTAGATTGTAGTTTTATGATTTTGTGTTATTTTTTTCATGGAATTTATTGTTAGCCACCCTGATATCCTTGAGGAAGGACAGAATATGAATTATTTTAAAAAATAAAAAGCTAACTAAGGTAACTTGGGTAGAGACTCCAACTTTCCAGAACATCTGTCATTGCCACAGTAGAAAAACCATTGTCCATTGTGAACACTGCTGCTGTAAAACAGTTTGGACATGAGCTGGATCTAGATTTACCAATCTAGAGGTGGAAAGGAGATTTCCTGTTGTTCTCTCTCCCCCCCTACAGACCCCAGTACCACTTTCTACATTGTCCTGGACAGTTTTTCCTCCTTCTGAAGCAGATTTTCAGAAGAACAGGCAAAAAACATCTCCCCTCTGCCCCTTCCAGCAGGAGATCCAACCTTGCACCTGTTATCTTTAACCTGGCAGAGACTTATCTCAAAACATTGGAAAGGAACTCAACATGCTCATTTTATAGGATAACTCATATAGTAGGCAACGGCAACTTGGAAGAAGTTCATTCCTGTTCTAATGAGATTCATTGTCTGATACACAGTGACCCACGAAGACTCTCAAAGAGATACTGTAACTGTCTACACTGCACACTGGGACACTTGAGACATCACAATAAAGCATGGTTTATCATTATGGGAGGGAGCCATAAGGAATCTAAGGCTTGCATGTGCTCCCTCACATACACACTCCTGCAAAGCTATAAAGAGGAGACTGGAAGCTTTGGCTTCCAGTTTTGATTAACTGTGGCTTGTTGTTTCATCCAAACCTGACAAACTGGTTACTCTTAGCCATGTTTTGTTGAAACAAACCAGCTCCATAACCCACAGACTACACTACAATAATTAAGGGCAACCAGTTTATCAGGTTTGGATGAAACAACAAGCTGCAGTTAATAATAATAATTAAAAAAAAAACTAGAGCAAAAGCTTCCAGTCTCCTTCTCTTAGATAAGCTGGAAACCTGTAAGCTCAAAACTTGTTGGATGCTCATAACACCTGCAGTTAACCAAGGCTCCTTTCCAAGTCTGTTTGGAACCAAGAAGTTTAGACAAATGAGGAAGGAGCAGCATAATGTCCTTGCCAAAACAATGCTAGCAGAATAAGTACTCTAAGATTTAAAGTTGATAGACGCTCTCAGAGCAGACATGGTGAACATTTCTATGGATTTCTCTCCAGGGATGCACTGGGATTGGTTGAACATGGTACAAGTATAACATTGTGTGTGTGTGTGTAGGCCAGCTAAAGAAAATACTGCATTCCAAAGCACTGGCGGAATAATTCAGAGATGGAAGAATAGATTCGTCAATGAATTTGGTGAGCTGAGGATTCCTTCTCACGTACAGGACAGTAAGTCAACTTAGTGCCTGTTAATGTCACATCTAGAGCTTCCTCAAGCTTGATGGGGACAGATTCCGTTGCTTATTCCTCTCAATTTGGTGCAAGGTGGTGGTGGTGGGGGGGGGGAAGAGTGTGGAAATTGTTATATTGGAACTCAAAACCTTTATCCAGCAAATTCATATATATGATTATCCATGTACTTATAAACCACATTTATCTATAACAAAGAATAAAAATATTTCAGTGGTACATGAAAGTACACTGGCAGTCTAAAAACTGATCATATTTCTATATATTGAAGACTGTATATTAATCTCAACGTAAGTTCTGGGCTAAATTGGTTTCGCCTGTTTTCAACACAGCCCCTGCTGCCAACAAACAAGAACCCCTCTTATAAAACCTATTTCAATTGAAACCATAGCTGTATTGGGGGAGGGGGGAATAGCATGCATACCTATGGCCAACAATACAGCCTTCAGGTCACTAAAAGAGTATTTGTAAAAAATAAAATAAAAAATCCCTCTTAGTTATTATCCTTAAATAGTTCAGTTATTGTAGTTTTGTTTCCAATATATTTGAGAATGTTTCTCCAAATGAAAGGATTTCTCTGTATAAGCCAGTTTTCATGCAGCGCACTTGTGTGCATACATAAAAGTGTATAACTATTTGTGGAATGCATGGCCCTTCAAAAGGAAGCTTGCTATGTAACTGGGGGAAAGCACTATGAATGGAAGAAAACAGCAGTACGGGTAGGGGGAATGATATGCATGACTATTTCTTTATATACTGTTGCAAGGAACAAACACCCAGAAGAGGAGAGAAAAAGGGGATACTAAATTTCAAAATGTGAACAACATGCAGAGAAAAGTCAGCTAAAATAATTTTGTAAATTCATTTTATGCAAAACATCGATTCCAGGGGTAGCCCTCCAGATGGTGTTGGATTACAATTTTCAAGCTAGTATGGCTGAAGGCCAGGTATGGTACATACTGTAGCGTAATAGTATTCGGAGGGAACCACACTGGCTACCTCTGATTTGTCTATAATAAAGACAAGTTAAGATCAAGGGGATATAACTGAAGGATGAGATTATATGTAATACTCAGAATCAGACAGAAGAATATCCCTATAGAGGGTAACCATATTTTACTCTACTGGCAGATAAAACACACCTGTCTCCCAAATGCCTTCCAATGCATGTGCAGATGGGGGTTCACCCATCACCATTTGCCACTGGACCAGGCCCTCTCAGAGGTCCAGAGAGGAGGCCCATGCAACTTCCAGTTTTTGAGGCCCCTAGCCATAATAAAAATAAAAAAGACAACACATGAAAACCATATAAGGCACCTAAAAAGCATGGAACATAATTTGATTTTTAAAAATAAAATAATAAGAAATGTTTTTATAGTCTTTTTTTTTTGCAAAAACACTAATCATTGAGGAAAATTTAGCTTACATACACTGTCACAGTCTATATTAAACATTGCAACTTTTCTCTAAACTAAGAGGTCCCAAATGCTGGATTTTTTTTTCTCATAGAGAAGTTGCTCCATCTCCTTAATTATTTGAGTTGCCTTTTTATTTAAGAGCAATTGTATGTCCCAGCAGCCTTGAGGGTTTTCAAAGCAAAATCCGTTTCCCAACTCCTTTACGCTGCAAATGTCTGGCACAATGGGGACCTGCCTAAGCTAGATGGCTTTCAGGCAAATTTTTTACGATCTCTACTACAGGTCCCTAACTGTGTCCCCAACTCCATACTTCTGTTAGAATCTGGTGAATGCCCAATCTCAATTAAAGCATGGTGGGCTGCCCTAAAACATTGGCTCAGGATTTCAGTGTTTGATCTAGGGAAGAGTTTGTACCAACATCTGACCAATGAGGAGTTTGTCAGCAAATGGCAGAAAACCATGGCTAGAAAAGCCACCTCTAATGGTCTGTCAACCCCCCCCATCTTTTTTACCTGAGTTATGAAGGCGCCCTAAAGACACCAAAGCAATGATTATGGGATAATACACATAGTGACTTGCAATCTCGATCGCAGGCACTCTGTAGTCCATTGGCTGTAGGAGTACAATATAGGCATGTCTTTTAAGTTAACACCTTACACTAGAAACTTTACAGTACCAAATTATCGAAGGTTATTCACCAAAGCCAGACTAAACATTTTCCCATCTGCAGTGTTGGATGGCAGGTTGAGAGGAGTTCCCTACCAGGACAGACTTTGCTTGTGTGCCCAAGACATCGATTCTATAAAACATATTTTGCTGCACTGTGCAAAATACGAGCAAGCCAGGGTTGAACTGATATTGCCCTTGTTGGTACTTTCCCCTGGAAAATCAGAGGCTCATTATGTGAGGCTCCTATTGGAAGACCAGACAAATGCTAGAAAATTAGCAGTGGCAAAGTTTTTATCGGTGGTTGCAAGAACCAATGATACCTATTCTATAACTCTAAACAAAATACTAAATTTTATCACCACAAGTGACAGCTGAGTGCAGCATGGGAACCAAAGGTGGACAAACTACCCCAAAGAAGCACAACATGTCCCCCACCAAAGTTAGTACTCCTTCCCTAACACCCCATACACCCCAAACAAGGAGCAGATATCATGATATCAGGAAACTTAGAACCTACCCTAGTAATTTCTAAGACAAAAGTAGTCACATCTCTTCTTGAAATTTCATCACCATCACAATTACATTATCTGCTTTGCTTGCCACTCTCTATGAGCAGGAGATGAACTCAACCTGCATGATACAAGTTGCTTATTAACCAAATTGGTTACTTACAGTTCCAGGGAGAATACCAGAATCTTGAGACACCCGAAAGAACAGCAGATTTATTGCAATGAAAGCTTTTATCTAAGTCTGGTATCTTTACAATGTCACTGGTGTTTTTTTCTTCTTTTTTCTTTTTACCATAGAGTAGCATATATATAAGGGACACGGGTGGTGCTGTGGGTTAAACCACGGAGCCTAGGGCTTGCCGATCAGAAGGTCAGCAGTTCAAATCCCCGCAACGGGGTGAGCTCCCGTTGTTCGGTCCCTGCTCCTGCCAACCTAGTAGTTCGAAAGCACATAAAAGTGCAAGTAGATAAATAGGTTCCGCTCCGGCAGGAAGGTAAACGGCGTTTCCGTGCACTGCTCTGGTTCGCGTTTCCGTGCACTGCTCTGGTTCAGCCAATAAAGCGAGATGAACACCGCAACCCCAGAGTCGGCCACAACTGGACCTAATGGTCAGGGGTCCCTTTACCTTTAGCATGTATATACCTTTGGAATCTTTTATTGTGAAAAGTTCCAGGAAATACACCTTGAAGTCTTCAGGCTTTTCTTACCTGGGACCTCTCTTTAGGCCAAACACACATTTGTGGGCATATTTCTTAATATTATACCATATGTTTGCATGGTCTTATTGTTCATCCATGACAGATGGCCATCCAACCTCTGCTTAAAAACCTCCAATGAAGGAGAGTCCACCACCTTCCAAGGGAGTCCATTCTACAGTTGAACTGCTTTTACTGTCAAGCTGGGGCCCAACCGAAAATTTGGATACAGGACCATTGAATGTGTGGACTAGGTGACATGGTTTACATGAGAAAAGAAACAAGGATATCTGTGGGAGGCAAGGCTCTTCAGCTGAGATACCATGTTATCGAAAATCAAGTATTTTTTATAACCTTAATGTAATTAATCTGCTTTAAACACTTATTGCCTTCAGGGGTTCAAAAGTGTAGATAATAGAGATCTGCTTCACAGCAAGCCTGCTAACAACATTTTTTTTCATTTATTAGTCATAGTTCATCATATGAACTCTGAATACAAGTTAAGACATCTAGCATAATAAAAAAATATACACTTGGTTAAGTACTTCTGCTTCTGTCACATGTTCTGGAAACAAAAGCAACAGTTTGTATATTTCCTTAGCCAATAAGATATGTCAGTAGTTTCTACAGCATGTTGCACACACACACACACACACACACACACGACAAAAGCAATATTTAAACTGAACCTTAATTTCCCACAAGATAAAGTGGGATTTATAGAGCGCCAAGTTCACCTCTGAATGGCAAATACATCTATGTCAATTTACAAAACATGCCTGTTTTGCACAATTACACATTCATTATGATCGCTTGTGGATTAATTTTTGCTTATCTTTTACAAACAAAAATTAGCTTACAATATAAAAAGGTAGTAATTAGGATGAATAACTTTCAAGTAAAACATTGGCAGATTTACTATTTCTAGCTATACAGCTAGAGTTGACAGCTATGAAACTACATTAGAGAAAGAAAAGACTTCTAACATAGGAGAATTTCATTTCTGGTTCAGGGAACCCTGTCAATGGTTCAGCTGGTTTTCTTCACTCAAGTCCTCACCAGTTTACCTACAAACAGGAAGCTTGCCTCATTCTCAAGTACACAGTTATATTGATTTATTCAGAATGTGAAATGCTTACTTACCGTCTACATTTGCTAATCGGCTTGCAACCCAGGCTAGACCTCTTACACCTAGAGTCTCGATGCTTAAACCCTGGTATCACTTAGGTTGAAAGGGAACTTAAGAAAACAGGACTCTTGCTACAACAGAATAGTCTACCCCACTATACTACAGATCATGTAAACCCATAGCAATGGAGGCAAGGTTAATGGCAGGACCTCTGATGAGCTTCACATGAACTTATTTAAATAAGCTAATAACTGAGAGATATTTTTTTTAATTCCAACTGCTCCCCAGCACCTGAAGTCTTTAATGATACCAAACATTGGTTCAGTGCTGTTTAATTGTGGTGTGTGGTTTGCCACCCTCATAGCAGTAGAGATGTCTACTAATCAGAAGGATCTCTGTTTGACCACAGAACCACTCAAACAAAGTCTGTTTCAGCACGTATACTAGCAAAAGCTAGAGAACACACTGGCTAACACATATACTTTAATCCATATTTAATTTATTCCAGTTTGGTAACCTAACATTCCTAGCCCAGTCTGCATGCATATCAGGGTTTATTGCAGACACTAGACTTTGTCCAATGGATATACGCATTAGTACTGTTCCTGCTAGAGAACTGAAACAAAGGAGATATTTTAGTGTGATGGATTGTAGGACTGGGAGTTCTTGCCCCCCAATTCTATCTACTTTCTTTGCTCCATTTAAAATGGCTTATAATTGTCCCCACATTTGGGGAATGCACTCCTAGCATTCCACCTCCCCCTTGTATAGTATCCAAAATATGCATTTAAGAAGTTCAAATATGCATTAGCTCAAATTACAATGCATATAAAGTTGGCCAAACTAGATATTTAGTGAAAAGCAGCCTTGAGAAGTTGCAACTGGAACAATAGCATGGGAAAGAGATGGATCCTTTTGTCCTCATCAGATATTTTAATGCTCAAAATAGCCCCCACCCAAACTTCTTTTCCCCTTTAAGGATACAAAACACACTTTACCAATCAATACACTGAATAAATCAAGCTTGCTCTACATATCCTGTTTGGCTATAGTTTAGCCTGCAGAGGGCACTCTAGATGAAGGTAAAACATTGCATTTGTGAAATCTGTATTCATAGATGGATTGTGAATTTTTAGCTCAATCTCTTATCTTAGATTGCCACAAACATAAATGTTAATGCATACTTAGTTATATTATGAATATTTACATGATTAGAAATGTGTGGATCAAATAGATTTTACATGAATTAATTTATAGGTAATTTTAAACATATGTTCATACTTAAAGATGTTCATACTTGCAGTATTAACGAAAATTATGTTTCTAGTTGTGAAAACAGTTTTTGCTCTGGAATAAAAAGGGGGGAGGGAAGTGACATGATGCTAGAAAAAGCAAAAATCCATTTAAAGAAAGACCGTAGTGTACACAGCACTTGTTATTTATTTGAAGGATGTACACCACATTTCTCCACTTCAAAAATGCAAGCACTCAGATGCTTATGAAACATCAAATAAAAAAAATCTATAAAATACAAAAAGTAGCACTTAAAAACACTGCCATTCTTTATATGCAATATACAATGGGGGGGGGGATGCATGTCATTTCAGAACACTGTATGACCCACTCTACTAACAGCAAATATATAAATCCCTCTCCACTAACACCAAATGTAACCTAAATCTTTACATGTGTAGCATTTACGAGCTAAAGCTATAATTCAGCAAGAGAAATATGTCTATTCAGATTCCAGTTCACCCAGGGGCTTAGCTCAATCTTCATGTTGCACTGTGATTTTTGGGTGAAGTGCAGTATACAAACAGAGTAAATAATAAATAATTATAATTATAAAGCCAGGCCCTAAACAAATCCTACTGCTTGTTGCTAACCACCTCATCTGGAGAGAATTGTAGATACTTGCAGCTGTAGAAATGAATGAATTCGGTGTTGTTAGGATAAGCAACTATACTACTGATTTCAGGGTCAGCCCTAACATTACGTGGGATGAGGCAGCTACCTCAGGCTGTGTATGCTGGAGGGCAGGAAGCAACAGTGAGGTGCTGGAGGATGGAGCTGTGGCCTGCCTTGAGCCCCTAAGCTAGCCGCCTGTCCTCAAGTGCAGTGATGGATGCTGTATGTGAGATCCAACTGCCGGTTTGGGTGGTTTTTATACATGAAGCAGGGCATTCGCAACAAGCAGCAAAACAATTTGACAGATATGAATATAAGAGATGAAGTATGTGCCCTACATAAATTGGGTTGATGGCAAAATCAACTTGTTAAAAAGGCAGGGTGTGTGGCCAGTATATTGTAGGGACCACTAGGGGAAAAGAGGCGCAACATGCCTGTGTATTGGGTGCTTTCTTCACAGGTCCAGAAATTTAGACAAGTGCAGTACAGTACTTTGTTTCTACACAACCAATATTGCATCAACACTACCTGGCCCTTAAGATTCCTCACAATGGAGGCTGTAAGCATTAAGAACAGGCCTTGCTCCCACAACATTGGAGTCCCACTGGATCAGACAAAGGCCCACCATTCTGGTTAACCTAGTGGCCAACCAGGTGCCTCTAGAAACCACAACAATGCACCTAAGCACAATACTTAGGAGAGGAAGTTATAGCCACTTATATGGGTGGCAATGCAACCAATATACTCAAGAACATCACTGAACCAGCTGAACTGCTTCTTGGCAGAACAGGACAAAAGAACAGGTTGTGCCACTTCCAACAGACTTGCCAACTGTAACCTGCTCACTTTATTCCACAGAACCTAGTGGGAGCCACTAAGAATCAAATGTATTCCTGTCTGCCAAGTTTTATTTATTATTTATTATTCTTTATTTACTGCATTTATATCCCACTTTTTCCTCCAAGAAGCTCAAAGTGGTATACTTGATCCCCGCCCCCTATCAATCCCCATAAGAACCCTTGTGACTGAGAGGTGGTGACTGGCATCACTTTATGATCATGCTAGAAAGCAAATGTCAGCAAATCAGTGGGGTCTTATGAATAAATAAGAGTGTTGGGCTTTGACAAGGGAGACTTGGGTTAAAATCCCACAGGACCACAAAATTCACTGGTCTTGAGCAAGTCACTAATAATCAGACTAATCTGCTTTGGAGATGTTTGTTGTATTACAGTTACCTTCTCCCAATTTAATCTCTTACTACCCATCTTTAATTTGCAACGATTATGCATTGTATTTTAACTACCTAGCACTCATTCCACAGCAAATGAAAGGAACTTTAAATGCTCTCTATTTTCACTGTTTAAGCCCCAACAAAGCAGCTCTGTTCTGGGAACAAGAGCACAGAGAACAAATACAGTATGTCATTCTCTTATTTTCATTCCTATGGATTTCTTATTTGAAACTACTCCCCCCCCCCATTTTTTTGCATCTCCTGATACAACTGGTAGCTGTCTTTAAAGCTGCACAATGCCACAAGTCACTGAACTTTTATAACCCCTGAGCAAACAAACTGTGATTCAGCCATGCTGACAAAAAAACAATCAAATAAACCAAAACTTTCTGCAAACTCAAACAACAAGGAAAGAGTAACCATAGGACAAAGGAAATAAATTCTCTCTGGAGTCACGGAGGTGGGAAGACATTCAAATGGCTGTGTTAAGGAATATTAACAGATCTAACGTAAGCTGATTAGGAAACCAACTTAAGAGCAGTGAGGACCAAACATTCCAATTTCATAATCAAAGTACCTCATTCCATATTTGCCTGTTAATACTACCAATAAATGCACAATCTAGATAGACAGAAGAGAGGCAAACTCTGTTTTAACTAAAATATAAATGCTACTCAATGACAAACCTATGTTTCACCCTTCTGAAATTCTAACATGTTCATGCAGATTGAATTTCAGTTTGTTGCTAAAGCAAAGACTGACCTCAAATCCCTAAGGGGGGGAAATCACTTTGCATAACTACAAACAGCTCTAATGAGGATGAAAAGGGACAAGAACCTTTTGTATTATGATTTATTTCATAGAAAAGGGCAGCTTTATGATGCCCAATTATTCTTCCATCATAAAAGCAAGCAAAAAAATGTGCACAAATACACCATTTATTACTGGCACTATTTATATGACACAAATGGAACAAAAACCACCACCATAAACCATTTCAAGTCCATCTCATTACAGTTCCAAAACAGACCAAGCAGGCATGCACAACAGAAAAGGTATGGCTAAAGTCATTCATCCAAGCCTCCCACTTTTGAATCCTTCTACATGATGAATATGGTTTATGCCTGCTATATATTTCTGACATATTTCATGCTCTCGATCAGCCTGGATAACCAGGACTTGTAAGTCTACGACAGAATGAACAAAAATAGCAGACAGCAGCTATTTCAGAAATGAATGGAGCATCTTTTGAAGGAATGCTTCATTGCATGTATTCAATTCCTATCTGCATGTTGAGCTTTCTCTCACTAGAACGTTAGCAAAAGCACCACTAAAGAAGGGAGGGTAACAAAACATACTGTATCAGAAGAGGATGTTGAGGTTTCCATGCTGGCTCTGAAACAAGCAAAAGAACGTGCAGTAAAGCCGAAGGCTTCTCCCTAGCTTGAACATGCTGTCCTAGAGAGTAAGGTTAAGCAGAATGTTGCTCTAGCCTTGTTAGACTGAATTCTGTCCTGCCAATGCAGTATGAATAGAATATGAAGCAGGGGCACCCTAGGCATGTTGGCAGAGCTCTGAGTGGATGTTCCAGAAAGAGAGGGCGACTCCTAACAAGCAAACTGCTCTGTGTGTCACATGAACAGTCTTCAGCTGTGTCACGAATCCCACTAAAAATATTCCCAGCCTCTGACAGAGAAAAACAAAGCTGGAGTTCCTTTTTTTTTGTTACAGTACTGCAAGCAAGGATGCTTTCTTCCTTATAGATATAGGAAGAACAACACCATGTTTGTTTTTTACCCAGAGGGAAGGCAAAAAAGCTACACCACAGACTAATTACATTTTAACTTTAATAGTGGTGACTCCCCCCATCGCATATGAACATACCTGCCTCCATCAACACCCACACTTGGAGTTCTGGGTTTCTGTGTCTCCATCTTCTAAAGGATGGTAAGTGGTAATTTGGGGCAGTGGCATCAAAACTGTGCAACTCTCTCCATAGGGAAACTTACTTTACTTGTCCTTTGATGGCCTCATGATAGCAGGCTACCTTATCTTCTTTTTAAGAGAGACTTTGAACTTGCCTGAGTGATCTTTCATGATAATTTGACCGCTGCATTTATTATCAACCCTCCACATTGCTGCTACTAACTGCCCCTCAATACACACTGGCTGTGTTAGCACATCATGTTAAACCAGGGGTCACAGCCCCTTTTGGCTCATAGGCACATCTGCAACTGGATAAACTGTCATCGGCACCCCCGCCACCCTGCAACTAATCGCATACTGAAACCTGGTCTATTGGCTAAAACAGACTGCTTCTTTCAAGCCTAATTTCATGGGTGGGAGGGGTGTGGTGGGGAAGTGGCTCTGTGGGCACAATGGAAGGCCTCTCTGTACACACATGCAGGTACCATGCTGGTAACCCCTGCAGTAAACCATAGTTAACATTTGACTATGGTTTAGTGTGAAGGAGTAGTACATTGCTCAAAAGTGTCTGCTTTGGCCTTACCTGGGCCACAAGGAACAAACCAGAAAGTTTTGCTTCCTTGCAAACAAACCATGAGTGGTAGCCAAAGTTTTTTTTAGAGAAAACTACCTGGAGTTTAGATGACACAACATGCCAAGGTTTGCTGCTCCTGAGATGGCAATGGATTTTGTGATGTATTTACCAGCAAGCTGCACATTCACATTAACAATAATAATTCACAGGACTTCGGTTTATGAGAGCTTTTTTGCAAGGAATTTTTTTGCCTATGCAGCTAGTGACAATGAATGAAGCTTGTTAAATTCAACTACTTCAAGATCAGAGCAGCTTCCATCTCCTTCTAGAACAATATTTTTAACCAGTTTCTATTCTTGTTAGATCAGAAAACCATGGTGAGGATTGATGAACCTGTTCTCCACCCCATACCCAAATAAGAGTAATGCTTACTGCCAAGTCTTCAGGACCAAATTTAAAGGCACAAGTGTTTAGTTTACTTTTATCCCACTTTTTAAAAAAGCATTTAACACAGTTTACAAAGTTAAATATGCTGCAACAGAACAGGCACAGGAAAATAAATACCAACAATTCAGAATATAAAATTAGCGCCAACCAGATTCTTGGTACTGTTCTCTATATTCGTAGTATTCTCTCTTGAAGATATCTTGAAGGGAGAAGGAAGGGTTAATAAGGTAAAGAAGCTAAAAGCTGTGGTTAGGCAGAAACCGCAAATGCGTCAGCTCTGTAGGCCAGAAGTTGCTTCCTGTTTTCAGCTCTGCAGACTGGGAGCTGTTTCCTGTTTTCAGCTCTGCAGACTGGGAGCTGTTTCCTGTTTTGTGTTTCCTGTTTTAGAAATATTTTTAGAAATGCAAGACATACATGCAGGGCATGGGAAGGATTTCTTTCTGCCTTCTCTGTACCATTGTATCTTGTAGGGGTTGCTCTCAAATATTTCCTGCAGTAAATTCCTGTATTAATCCTGTTTTTGCAGTTGCAAACAATGGGTGTTTGCTAAACTCAGGCAGGTCAAGAGTCCAGCTTCCTGCCTTACCAGCTAGCCAGAATTGCAGCTGTTTGCAATTCTAACCAACCTACTAAAGAGGTCTCACTCTGTCTTTTATAACATGCATTTGTTTTCATATTTCAAAACTACAAACCATGTTTGGGCACCTTGGCAAAAAAGGTGGTTTCTAGGGGGATGCATACCCCTAAACATTTTGTGAATCTAATGGAAGAAACTAATTTTTAAAACTTTTTGGTTTCTTCCTTAGCACGGTGAATCATCACCATGTTTCCTGCCATACGCTTCCTGCCTTAAGGAATGCAAAGATAAGAAAGACGTGTATAAGCAGGAAGACACATAATAAGGAAGTGCTTAGCTAGCAGAAAGACACGTATGAGGAAGTGCTTAGCCAGCAGATAGATGTGCCATATAAGGGAATAAGTTGAACATTTGCCAGCTGATTGGGGAAAATTTGAGGAAGGAATGGGAGGGGGGGAAATGCTCAAAAGGTATAAGAAGGCTTGCTGAAATGTATTTCTACACAGCCAGTTTGCAGGAGCGATCCTGCTGGTTGTCACTGTGCGCAGTTTGCAATAAACTCTTTTCTCCAAAGAAGAAACTTTCCTGGTGCTTTTTGCTCTCTCTCTCTTCGGCACTGGGGACGCGGGCAAACGATTCCCTGGCAAGGACAAGGTTCAGCCTTCAGTTTGGTGCATTGGCCGGGAATCTTTGCCCCACCCCAGAGGGCCGGGGAGGGCCAGGCTCGACCTCGGTGAACAGCTCGGATCGGCGTTTTGCAGGCTCCAAGCGCGCACCCTGCCAATTCGTGGGGGGAACCAGCCACACCGCTCCGGAGTGGAGACACAGGTCGAGGGAGAAAAGAGAACTGGCCAGAAGGGGTCTGCAGCGAAAAAAGGTAAGCCCAAGGGAAAGGGCGAGGCCTGATCAGCCTCACCTGGCTGTGGCAGTACAGTGCCAGCCAGGAACAAGGGGATTGGTTGTGCAGTACAGTGCCAGCCACCAGGAATAAGGGGACTGGTTGTGCAGGAGAATGCCACCAGCATAAATTTGGAACAGAGGAAGGAGGGGAAATTATATTGATGTGATTTGTATGTTGTGTGTGTTGCATGTCAGATACTCCGGTGATTGAATTGTCGAGTGTGGGCCGGGGTATTAGTGCCCCTTGGTCGAGCGATTGCAGGGTTGTGCGTTTTCTGCCAGGGCGACCTCGTGCAGGCCACAATCTGTATTATTTGGTGTGTGAAAGAATTTATAACCCAGTTAGGAGAGGAGTATCTGAAGGGAAAAAAAAAAAATGGGGTCTGGGGCAAGCCAATGTAGTCCCCTGGAATGCTTTTTAAACAATTGGAAAGCCGCCACAAAAAATGATGACTGGGGAATTAAATTAAGAAGACAGAGAATGAAGACATTGTGTGAAGTTGATTGGCCCTTACAAGGAGTTACTTGGCCTTCAGAAGGAAGCTTTGATTTGCAGCTAATCAGTCCATTATATCAGAACATCTTGAATGTCCACCCAGACCAGATCCCTTATATTTCTACTTGGAAAACCAATGTAGAGAAGAACCCACCATGGTTGAAAGCCTGCCGAGGCAACGCCCCACAGAGTGCAGTTTGTACAGTTCGACCGGCAGGGAAGTCAGAAAGGCCCCCAGTGATACCAGACCAAGAAGAAGAGGAGGGAGGAATTATTAGACCACCTCCACCCTATGCTCCACCAACTGCCCCTCAGGCAAATCCACCGGACCCAGGTCCCCAGGCACTGGGAGGAGCTAGCCCCCAGCCTGAACCCTCCGAGGCTGATGAATCAGATGAAGAAGATGATGAGGAATTTTTAAAGGGATTACTTGAACTAGCAAAGAAAGGAAAAGGGTGGACTCAGTATCAGTCGATAAGATTGCAACGGTATGTACAACCTTATGCAGAAAAAGTAGATGTTGGTCCTCACTTGTTGGCCGCAGCAGAATGCCTCCCAACACAAGGGAAGAAATGGCAGAAGGAATGGATAGAAGCAGCAACCAGGGCGGCCCTCCATAAGTCCCATGAGGTGCAGAAAAAGGGTGGGGCTGGAATGATGCCTTTACGTAGAGTATATGATCCTCCGGCCCCCGCGGGACCTAACGGAGTGGTGCCCAATAGAACTTATACAGTTCAACATGTCCCCTTCTCTAGTGCAGATGTTTGTAATTGGAGGAACCAAAACCCTTCATTTGAGGAAAACCCAGCAAAAATAATTAAGCTGTTTGAGGGAATTTTCAAAACCTACAATCCCACCTATGATGATGTACAGTATTTGATGGATGCCCTGCTAACTACAGAGGAGGTTAGGCGAATTCATACTGAGGCTAGAACTCATCTGAGACAGCAACAAGTACAGGAGCCCAACATTGCCATTTTATACCCAGCAGAAACCCCAGATTGGGATTACCAAACTACCAATGGTCAGAACTCCCTCATTACCTATCGCCAGAATGTCTTAAATGGCATGAGAAGGGCAGCCAGGAAGCCTACTAATTTTGCCAAGATCAGAGAGATAATGCAAGGGAGTGAGGAGCCCCCAGGCGCCTATCTGGAAAGACTAAAGGAAGCTTACCGCCAGTATACCCCTGTAGACCCAGATGAGGTTGCCAATGCCCCGATCATAAAAACTGCCTTTGTAGCTCAGGCAGCACCCGATGTCCGCCGAAAAATCCAGAAGCACGAGGCTTTCATGGGCCACACCCTTGAGTGGATGTTAGAATTGGCTCAAACCACTTATAATCAGAGGGAGGAAGAGGCACAAAAGAAGAAGGAAAAATATCAAGCAAAAAAGTTGATGGCGTTACAGGTTACCACACCCACCCCTCATGAAAAAGGAAGCGCCCGGGGAGGAGGGAGAGGCCGTTTGGGGAGGAACCAGTGCGCCATCTGCCGGCAGGAAGGGCACTGGAAAAGAGAATGCCCACAGGCTCATTCAGGTGGAAGAGGACGAGGAGAACGAATCCCAGGGCCAACCCCCGTGGGACCTGGACAGGAACTGAGACCCTGGACATCGGCGAATGTCGGCAGGGGTAGAGGATGTGGACAGGGACCCCCCTGGCACCCCCCAGCCCAAAGGCAGTCCGGCGCAATGAGCCTGAGAGAGGAAGAGGAAGAATATTAGGACAGACCGGGCCCAGCTGATTTAGGTTCCCGTGAGCCCATGGTCAAAATACAAACAGGGAACCGAACCATCCCCTTCATGGTGGACACCGGAGCCACACACTCTGTTTTGCCAGTACCAGTATCCAAGCCCACCAAGCAAACAATTAATATAGTAGGAGCTACAGGCAAATCACAAAGAGCCCCATTCCTGCAATCTGTTGCCTGTCGCTTGGGCGGCCAAGTGGTCCAACACAAGTTTTTGTATATACCGGAGTGCCCCATCCCATTATTGGGCCGAGACCTGCTATCAAAATTGCAAGCCCAGATTTCTTTCCAACCAACAGGAGAAGTAACAATGACCACAGGGCCAGCAGGGGAATTCTCCTTAGAGGTACCTTTAAGGGAACACTGGCGCTTAATGATGGTAAAAGAAGAGGAGGGGATTATTTCAGAGGACCTCTTGCAAGAAGTTAACCCTGATGTGTGGGCAGAAGGCAACCCGCCCGGAATGGCAAAGAACATCCCACCTATAATAGTCAAGCCCAAACCATTCGCCAACCCTGTGGCTGTAAACCAATATCCTATCCCCCGAAGAGCTGCAGAGGGAGTATGGGTACATTTGGAACGGTTACTTCGCCATGGCATCCTGAGACAGTGTCAATCTCAGTGGAATACCCCACTCTTGCCGGTAAAGAAGGAAGATGGCACGTACCGTCCGGTCCAAGACCTTCGATTGGTCAACCAGGCCGTGGAAACCCTCCACCCCAATGTGCCCAACCCTTACACGCTGCTTAGTCTAATACCTCCTACTGCATGTTGTTTCACAGTATTGGACTTGAAGGATGCATTCTTCTGCTGCCGCCTGGCAGAGGAAAGCCAGCCCCTGTTCGCATTTCAATGGACAGATCCAGGAACAGGCACCAAGGTGCAATATACGTGGACGAGGCTTCCACAAGGGTTCAAGAATTCTCCAACCCTTTTTGGGGTAGCATTGGCATCGGACCTGTCTAGCTTCCCCACCAGCCCACGCAAAGTCTTGTTGCAGTACGTGGATGATCTTCTCTTGGCTTGTTCAGACAAAGACACGTGTATGGAAGCCACCAAGGATTTGCTGAACCATCTGGGTAGAGCTGGATACCGAGTATCTAAGAAAAAAGCCCAAATATGCCAACCCACTGTGAAATATCTTGGATTTGATATATCCTATCAGCGACGGACCCTAAGGGAAGAAAGGAAGCAAGCCATTATCCAGATTCCAGAACCAAAGAATCGCAGAGAACTTCGCGGCTTTCTGGGATCGGCAGGATTCTGCAGAATATGGATACCAGATTACAGCACAATTGCCAAGCCTCTGCATGAATCAACCAGAGGGACGGAAAAGGACCCCTTTGTGTGGGGAGAAGAGCAACAACATGCCTTCCAGGATTTGAAAAAGGCATTGCAGCAAGCACCAGCGCTGGGTATCCCAAATCCAGAAAAGCCTTTCTCCCTGTTTGTGGATGAAGACCAGGGAACAGCAAAGGGAGTGTTATGCCAGAAACTGGGAAGCTGGCAACAGCCTGTGGCATACCTATCTGAGCGCCTGACACCTACAGAACAAGGTTTACCGCCATGCATGAGAGCAGTTGTGGCAGTAGCTACCCTACTGAACAAGGCAGACAAATTTACTTTTGGCCAAGACACTGTTTGTGTGACCCCGCATGCAGTCCCAGCTCTACTCGACATGAAGGGTACCTATTTCTTCTCCCAAGCAAGGATGAGAAAGTGTCAGATGCTGTTGTTGCACCCGCGTTTGAAGTTCCAGGTTACCACTGCCCTCAACCCAGCTACCCTGTTGCCGGTAGGAGAAGGTGAGGAGCAGACGCACGATTGCATCGAAGTAATGGACGAGGTATATTCCAGCAGACCTGATCTCAAAGATGAGGCAAACCCCCATTGGCCTTCATGGTTTGTAGATGGAAGTAGTTTTGTTGAGGCTGGGCAACGGAAGGCGGGCTATGCAGTGGTGGCCCTGGAGGACCAGGTGATCGAAGCAAAGTCACTCCCGCCTGGAACATCGGCCCAGCTGGCAGAATTAACTGCGCTGACCAGAGCCCTGAGCCTGGCAAAGGGACAGAAAATAAACATTTACACAGATTCTAAGTATGCATTCCTGACTTTACATGCCCATGGAGCCTTATGGAAAGAAAGAGGTTTGCTTACCTCCAGAGGAAACCAGGTGGCCTACCCACAAGCTCTATTGAACCTTCTGGATGCTGTATGGGAGCCCGAGGCAGTGGCAGTTATCCATTGCTATGGCCACAAGACTGGACCAGGGGAAGTGGCCAGAGGAAATCGATTGGCAGACAGAGTGGCCAAGGAAACAGCCCGGGAACTGGCCCCCACCTTGGTTATCGGAGCACTGGTCCCAGAAGAGATTTTAAGCACCACTGATAAACCAGCTTACGCAAAGCAGGAAAAGGATACTGCAGACGCCCAGGAACTGACCTTGTCCAAGGAAGGATGGTACCTTACCCCTGATGACAGGATATGGATTCCAGAGTCTCTTTCTCGGCAGATAATTCAGAGGTACCATGATTCAACCCACATAGGACCAGATGCTACAACCAAGCAGCTGGGGAAGTGTTTCTATATATCCCACCTCTACCAACTGGCAGCCCAGATCTCCAGGAAATGCCTGCTATGCCAAAAGAATAATCCCAGAGCCGGACCACTGGCTCTCCCAGGGATTCAGCACAGTGGAACTGCACCTATGGAAGATCTTGTCATGGACTTTACTGAATTACCCCGTTGTGGACTGTACCGTTACCTGCTGGTGGCAGTGTGCACCTACACCGGGTGGGTCGAAGCATGGCCCACCAAGACTGAAAAGGCACTTGAAGTAACCAGGTGCCTGCTTAGGGAAATCATCCCTCGCTATGGATTGCCAAGGTCCATAGGATCTGATAATGGACCAGCATTTGTTCATGCAGTCCTACAGGGACTGGCAAAAGCGCTCCAGATCAACTGGAAGCTGCATACTGCTTATAGACCCCAGAGTTCTGGAAAGGTAGAGAGAATGAATAGAACTCTAAAGAATCAGCTGTCCAAGCTGACGCAGGAGACCGGGTCTAATTGGGTGGCCATGTTGCCCTTAGCATTGCTCAGGGTCCGCAGTCTCCCTTCAAAGCGGACCCACTTGTCACCCTTTGAGGTTTTGTTTGGGAGACCAGTCCCATATGTTAGAATGTTAACTCCATATGCTAGCCAGGATATGCAATTGAATAACTATGTGCAGTCACTCTCCCAAGTTCTCTCCTGTTTCCACAGGTGGACCCAGGCTCGCACCCCATGTGTGTTAACTGAACCGTTCCATCAGTTCGAGCCAGGTGATGAAGTGTGGGTGAAAGACTGGCAGCGAGCCCCCCTACAGCCTTGCTGGAAGGGACCATACACTGTGCTACTTTCTACACCTACTGCTGTGAAGGTTGCTGGCATCACCCCGTGGGTCCACCATACTCGAGTAAAGAAAGCCATTTCAGACTGGACAGTTACACCAGATCCAGAGAACTCCCTTCGGCTGACTATCTCCAGACGCCTGGTAGACGACCGCTCTGCTGATATCACACCGGAAGCTGATATCTCTACGCACAGCTGAAGAATTGGATGGGAGGGGCGCCCGCGGGCAGCATCCCCAACGTAGAAACTTGCTCTCCAGCAAATTTAGAGGCACCAGTAGGTCTTTTGGTATTAGGACCAGAACCCCTTGATATAGTCACCCCATGTGTCAGGCTGTTGCAGGGGTGGATATATTCCTGTGGGTGCATGTTAATATATGAAGAGGGAGAGGTCCCTTTTGGATATAATATTTTGGAAAGACAGCACGAGGGCCCAGCCCATCAACAAGGGATTATAGGGAAATTGCTCCATATAGTGGGTGCTTCAGCAGAAAAGTGGAAAGTCACCCCTGAGGCCCGGAGAATAATTGAATACGAATATCAGTGGGCCCTTCAGCGATAAGAAGAAAAGCTAGAAATGACCCCCGAATATTGGTGGGTGGGAGTTATCTCAACCGCCCTTGCCATATGGATGTGCCTTTTCTTTTGCTGGCATGAACGTCATAGGTTCTGCGGGAGGCAACAGCCAAATCCTTCTACCCCCTTGATGATCCTCCTAGTATTCCTCGTTCTCATAGTTGTAGGAGACAAGGAAGGTGCTGCACCTGGTGAACATGGGCAGATGGGGACTAGATTATTGAATAAAACATCACGAGGAGAAAATTATCATAAGATGTGGAAAGACAATATTTATATCAAGGATATGTTTAAGTTCACCACAATGTTAAATCTCTCCAATTGTTGGCTGTGTATGCATATACCACCTTATGCTCAACGGCCAGGTTTGATGCTACATGGAATTCCCATTGATGATATCTATAATGTAAAAAATAGAAAAAGCCCTGAAGAAGCTCAGTGGCCACCCGTAAAATTGGCCCTGTCCGAGCCAGCTTTTATTTGTTTAAAATTCTCTGAAGGGTCAACCCCACGAGGGATTTATCCTGATTGCTTATATGTATTGAATTTTGTATTTAATAGGACCTGCTCTGCCTTTGTTAATTATGGAAATACCTCACGGTGTTATCAATCCGATACTAGCGCCAAGTTAATGACTGATATGCACCACCTCCACAAAAGCTCTAGATCCAATTCTTCTGTTCAGCCCCTATTAAATTTCACCCAGGAGTTATGGCACGTAAGCCTTCTGTTTTCACAAGCTTTCAAATGGTCGGAGCAACAACGAAACACCAGTCACCTTCTTCCGGAAGAACTCTGGCTAATTTGTGGCGATGCAGCATTCAAATCTATTCCCCGAGATCTTACTGGAGTTTGTACCCTAGGAGTGGTGGTTCCCCTTTTATATAAGATAGGAGAGTTACCAACATCTCTCAGACTGCGTAACCGCAGGGCAGTGAATACCCCTATTAACCACTATGTTGGGACCCAGGTATCGCGGGGCCTACTACCTTCCTTAGGGGCAGCCATGAATTATAGAGATCTTCATTTGCTCGCCAATTGGACAGAAGGGCTATTTAATGATACCATTAAGGCACTAAAGGACCTCAATCAAGAGGTGTCTGCTATGCGGGAGGTCGTTTTGCAAAATCGTTATGCTTTAGATGTAATGTTGGCTTCAAAGGGAGGAGTTTGTGCGTTAGTTCATTCTCATTGTTGCGTGTTTATCCCAGATAATAATGTCAGCATTTCGGCCACAATCGACCACATGGAAACAATGATAGCTGAAAACCCGCTAAAAAATACAGAAGGTGATCCATGGAATTGGTTATATTCTTGGCTCCCCGATGGTGGTTGGATCAGGCATATTATGGTATTGATAGCAGGGCCGCTTATAATCCTTTTGCTTTTCTGCTTCTGTATTCCCTGCTTGATGCAATGTATGCAACATATGATGGAAAAGATGATATCCCGCACGATGGGACCTCGTGTAATTGCTTTTATGAGAGAATATAGACCCTTACCCCAGAACGAATCTAAGTAATAGATTGTTCATAAAAAAGAGGAGGGAGTGAAGGGAGAAGGAAGGGTTAATAAGGTAAAGAAGCTAAAAGCTGTGGTTAGGCAGAAACCGCAAATGCGTCAGCTCTGTAGGCCAGAAGTTGCTTCCTGTTTTCAGCTCTGCAGACTGGGAGCTGTTTCCTGTTTTCAGCTCTGCAGACTGGGAGCTGTTTCCTGTTTTGTGTTTCCTGTTTTAGAAATATTTTTAGAAATGCAAGACATACATGCAGGGCATGGGAAGGATTTCTTTCTGCTTTCTCTGTACCATTGTATCTTGTAGGGGTTGCTCTCAAATATTTCCTGCAGTAAATTCCTGTATTAATCCTGTTTTTGCAGTTGCAAACAATGGGTGTTTGCTAAACTCAGGCAGGTCAAGAGTCCAGCTTCCTGCCTTACCAGCTAGCCAGAATTGCAGCTGTTTGCAATTCTAACCAACCTACTAAAGAGGTCTCACTCTGTCTTTTATAACATGCATTTGTTTTCATATTTCAAAACTACAAACCATGTTTGGGCACCTTGGCAAAAAAGGTGGTTTCTAGGGGGATGCATACCCCTAAACATTTTGTGAATCTAATGGAAGAAACTAATTTTTAAAACTTTTTGGTTTCTTCCTTAGCACGGTGAATCATCACCATGTTTCCTGCCATACGCTTCCTGCCTTAAGGAATGCAAAGATAAGAAAGACGTGTATAAGCAGGAAGACACATAATAAGGAAGTGCTTAGCTAGCAGAAAGACACGTATGAGGAAGTGCTTAGCCAGCAGATAGATGTGCCATATAAGGGAATAAGTTGAACATTTGCCAGCTGATTGGGGAAAATTTGAGGAAGGAATGGGAGGGGGGGAAATGCTCAAAAGGTATAAGAAGGCTTGCTGAAATGTATTTCTACACAGCCAGTTTGCAGGAGCGATCCTGCTGGTTGTCACTGTGCGCAGTTTGCAATAAACTCTTTTCTCCAAAGAAGAAACTTTCCTGGTGCTTTTTGCTCTCTCTCTCTTCGGCACTGGGGACGCGGGCAAACGATTCCCTGGCAAGGACAAGGTTCAGCCTTCAATCTAATTTAAATTTTGTCATGTGTTTTAGCACACATACCTATGTTTTCAACTCAACTGGTCATTCAATTTCATCATGATTTCACAGAATGACAAAGGACTCCTTTGGAGCCCATAAATCAGGACCACCTTATCAATGATCCAAAAAACAGTCACCAACAGGGTTTACCACACCTATCAGTCAATCACCAATTCCTACCACCCTTCTGAGTAATACCCCTCCCCACCCTCTCACTATATATAAGAGTCTGGTAACTTCTGTTTCAGTGTATCTGAAGAAGTGTGCATGCACACGAAAGCTCATACCAATAACAAACTTAGTTGGTCTCTAAGGTGCTACTGGAAGAATTTTTTTTATTTTGTTTCGACTATGGCAGACCAACATGGCTACCTAGCTGTAACTAAAAACATGGCTTTTTAAAAAGACCACTGAATTTAGAAGAGATGTTTTGAATTCAAGTATAGTAACACATATCATGCAAGCACTCATTCAGTTCAGCTGCTAAATTATGAACTCTAAATACTGAAACAATGTTAGAAACATCCACACTCGAACAAATCAGGAGAACACCTTAAAAACAGCCTTCTCAAGTTAAAGAAGGGTTTCTTCAGTTGTCTGAAGCAGAACTAATTCTACATCAGCAGATGGAGCTCTAGTCTAAGGGTGGGATTCAATGCTGCACTAAGGAGCTCATTCAGGCATTGCAAGCATTTCTGCTTGCCAGATGGAACAATCTCTCCCCTCCTCACACTGTGTGCTCTTCTGAGGTTTCTCCCAACCCTCCCAAACAGATTTCAGGAGGGGCAGGAAGACTCCTGTTAGAGGATTCATTGTGCTGGCTTCTCCTAGTGCAACAACTTAGTTGCATTCAACCCCCACTATTTACTGCCTCCACCTATGTAATTGTTCCTTTGCGTAATTGTTAAATCTCAGTGTAATTTATTGTCCCTTTTGTTAATGTAATGTGCACATATATGGCTCAATACCCAGTAACAATACTAATGGGAATAAAAGGCACACATCATTTCAGAATTTGCATAAGAGCCCTTACTGAAAGGCTCCCAAAAGAAATAAGATTATTATTAATCATGCAAGAAGCCTTTAAAATAGGTGTGGCTTAATAAAAATAAAAATAATCTTTTCAACAAGCAATAAGCAAGGTGTACAAGTTCTATACTGTAATAGACAAATACTTGTCAGGAACAATCAAAGTAAAACTTGCAGTTCCTTGATCACAGAGTTAAAGCACATACAAGTCTTCCATTAAAATCAATCAAATCTAAAAATGTTCAGCCAACTGTAATAAATCTAATGCACTTATGACAATGCAAACATAGAAACAAAGAACATAGAATTGTAGAAAAGACTCTGAGGATCATCTAGTCCAACCCCCTGCAATGCAGGAATATGCAGTCATCCCATACAGCAGGCATGTTCAAAGTTCATTTTGGGGGCCTAATCTGGCCCCCATGGCAGTATATGTCCTGGGGAAAAATTCTAAAAAAAGCTCAGCAACTTCAATCCTAAAAAAAAAGCTCAACAGCTTTGGTCGGTCCTTCCGCGTGTTCACTTCATCAAATAATCTGGCCCTCTTTGAAAAAGGTTTGGGCACCCCTGCAATACAGGGATCGAACCAGCAAACTTGGGCATTATCAGCATCACACTCTAACCAATTGAGCTATTCAGGCTCCTCATCACAGATTGAGTTTGATGGGGGAAAACCCTTAAAATTAGTTCAAATGACTAGCTAAATACCGGCCACACATTTTAAAAACAATTTATTGGAATTAATCCTGCAATAGGTTTATACACTGGTTTTATTTATGACAACTAGTTTGCCAGAACACACAATTTAAATTTGGTATGAACAGGTAGACAAATTCTAGCCATCTGTATTAACCAAATCCTTACTGGAGACTCTGTTTTTGCAGCAGTGTGACAAAATACACTTTAACACAACATAGCCTTCTATTTCTGGCTTTGCCTCCATGTTAAGGAAGTAGATATGAAATAATAAAGGAAAGTGTATTTCAACCAATAAGCTACCCTACACTGGATGCCTTCCAGGACAGATTGAGTTCACATCAAGCATGAACCCAGACACCTATTCCCTTCAAAATTAATCACTGCACCCCTCTTCACAATAATTTTATTTTGAGTCTTTTAAAGCTGATTGCTTATGAAGATCCTATCACAACTTTAACTAATACTCTGTATCTGACTATCACATCATTTTCACTACCAAAAGGTACTGAGGAAGCAGGAACCCTTTCTCAAAAAGCCTTGTCTACAAACTAAGGTATCAGATACAAGCCTCCTCAAGTTACTATACTATTAGTTTAAAAAATCCATCTGGTTAATTAGGGCTGTTAGACTGGAGGGATGGAACAGCTTGCAGCAGAGCTGCACAGAGCTACAGTAAAAGTTTTTGCACCAGATCACATACTAAATAATTTGTGGTGAATTATGAGCCATTTGTAAAGTCATCATTACTGCTCTTCGATAAAAAACATATATTCTATAGGGAACCTCCTTTCGGCTGTTCTAGAGAGTGAGTTGGAACAATGTATGTTAACAGATGCTTACTTATGGACAATAGTTTTTTTCCTGCTGGCACATACACTATTTTCTTGCTTTCAACAACAGTGTATAGCAGTTAGAGGGGAGGGACTAAACATCCCCATTCACCTGTGCTGTCCACAGCCTCTCATATAAATTAATCAGGCATTTATTTAACAGAACTAGTAAGAAATCTTGCATTGACAGTAAATGATGGCTGGAGTAGAACTAACATAATTATTCAAATATTAATTAAGAAACATAAGGAGAAACGTATGAAATATATATTAATAAAGATGAATAGTTCACGTAAGGCAGAATTTGAAAAACAAGATGTCATTTGAAACACATTTGCCAAGATATTCATTTGCAGCTAGAGCTTTCTGGCCAAATGTTAAGCTAACTTTATTCCCAAGTGCAGCACAACCCCCAAGGCAAAGATGAATTGAAACAAACAGCAGGGTATGAAACAGTAAGAGAGAGGTGGAAATAATACACATTAGAAAGGCCAAATTTGGCACTTTTAAAAAAGTTATTAGAATTTGTAGTTTCTAGTGACAGCTTTATTAAAATATATATTCCTGCAGCTACAGCAGACCCACTTCCACATTCCATTTATGAGGTATATGACTAATGTTGCCAACTTTTCAAGCAAAGCTCCTGTATCTTTAACAATCGCCTCGCATACAAAAATACTGGAAGAGAAATTGTCCCACAGAGAAAAGTGATGCAATCCTTAGTGGGTGAGGCTTGGGACTGCAGTCTGCAGCTGAGCTTTCCTGCTACATTCTGCATATTGGATCTGTGTTAAAAAGGCATAGGAGCCATTCCAAAACTGTAATTTGGGCTAGCATATTGGAGACTCTGCTTGAGTGCCTGAGCTCTGGAATGAGCTCACTTTGCAATTTAGCATTTATTAACTTGACTTTTATTCTCATGGACAACAGAGGCAACAAATGCAAATGAACTGGCTGCCCAGTTCTTCAACTGCCCAAATTTTGCTGAGACAATCACAAATTTAAAACTCCTTTTTTCAGGGAAACGCCCCCCCCCCATCTCCAATAGTCCTCATTTGCCTATGATAGCTACTGCTGAAGCCCAGAGTAGAAACACAAAGAGGTTTCCTACTAGAGTTGTATTCTTGATATTATTTATTTACATCACTTTACTATACAGGATTACAGGTGGGGCTGTAAACTTAGTGAGAGGGCACATGTTTTGCATACAGAAAGTTTTGGGTTTAATCCAGAGCAGGTAGGGCTCACATCCTACGCTCTCCACTTCCAGTGTGGCTGCAGATGAGTTTGGAAGCGTTTACTTCTACTTCAGATGAACACCACACAGCTTGCTGCATCACCTGAACCCAAACTGCAGTTAAGACTAAGTGGTAAGTGGAAAACTAATCAACCATAATTTACAAAGCTGATTTCTTTCCACTAGTCAGTTTAAAACTAACAGCAATTTAGAGTTTGGACAACACACTACATTGTGGTTAATCTAAACTTCCAATCTCCATTTTGTGGCTGTGCTGGAGGCAGAGAGGGCCATTATGTCTTAAACATACATAAATACATAATTTTATTTATTTCCCACTTTTCCACAGTTCAAACATGCACAAGATAGATTACAACATGGAAAAATATGTAATGATAACATAACAAAAGTAGTCACAAACAATAAATAAAACATTAAAAATACACAACCAAACTGAAAAAAATTCACACAAATCACAATAATATATGTAATAAAGATCCCCAAAAAAAGCATTAACAACACCAACACCCCCCACAGCCAAAATCCCCCAAACAACACCCCAGCCCAAGAGTCAATTCAGGAGCCTCAGCTACATATTTGTAGCTGGAGTCAGTTAGGGCCCCATGCCCCCAGGCGAGGTGGAAAAGGCCTACAAGGCAGGGAACAAGTTTTCCAGAACTCACAGGCAAGTTATCTTATCCTTGTAACACTAAACCATGACTTAGTGCTACATGCAGGCTTGTGTGCCATCTGGAGCCAACTGCTCGCCTGCACTTTTAATTTCCATTTTCAGCTTGTGGCCCATTTGAATCTAGACCAGGCTTCCTCAAACTCCGCCCTCCAGATGTTTTTGGCCTACAACTCCCATGATCCCTAACTAGAAGAACCAGTGGTCAGGGATGATAGGAATTGTAGTCTCAAAAACATCTGGAGGGCTGAGTTTGAGGAAGCCTAATCTAGGCTGTGTTGCCCACATTACACCAGAAGGTTGAGCTGCCCCACTCACCCACCCATGAATAGTTTCGTGTTTAAATATGTTTGCTCATATTGCTGTCTCATCAGCAAAGCGTAGGAGGGTATGTCCATGTAGGGTTTGTGGAGAACATCTATAAATAATATGGTTTCTAGTTTGGAATTCCAGTGGATTTTGTTAGTATTATTATCATTTAGATAGTTGTGACTTGACAGAGGGTAAAGAAAGAAGTGGTAGGAAACAAGCAAAGATGGCACAGCAAATAGCGCTAGCTCTTAAGTAAGGCATAAAACAAGATGGAAGGGGAAGGGGAAGGGAAAACACCTGGCATTTTTAAATAAGAAAGTTCCAACTCACCTCTCTTTTTGAAGGGTTGGTCTGCATGGCTTTTAAATGCAGCCTCCTTCTGTTCCTCCAGTCCTCTTCTTGGCATAATTATGCTTGTATCTACATTGCTGTATTAAAATTCCCAGCCAATGTTTCAAAGCACATCCTTGCTCTGTACTACAGAAGTAGCTGAATTGTTCAAGAAGAACATATAGCTACAGTGATCAGTCCCTAGAGCAAGGTTGCCAGACATCCCTAGTCCTGAAGGGTTTGACTCTCTTGTCACTCTCTCACTGTTACACATATCACCACTCTGAAAATCATAAAAGCTTTAGCCGTTGCTTTTGTTTAAAAAAGACAGAAAGAAAAATGATACAAATATATGTACCAGGGGCTGTGTGTTATCCATTTCAGATTCTGAGGTTAAGAACCTTTAATTCGGAACTCCTCTTTTCAGCAACTGTTTTTGTTTTGTTCCTTTGTTTGGATTGTTTTTAATAAAAATGGATCAAGGATGGTGGAATTAATGGGAAGGTGGTTTTAAGTGGGGCGGAAGATGAACGGAAACTAAGGCAGGGAGTGGAGAGAAACAAACAGCTGAGCAGGATATGGAAGACTTGATTTATTGGTTAGTGAAAGTCACGCCTTGTCTTCCTTTCCCTCTAACTTCTTACTTGTCAAGATATAACATTAGCAGACCTCCAGTATTTTCTCCACAAACGAAGTCTAGATACATTTTGGAAAAACTCAGGATGCCAAATTATGTGCTGAATATGAGATTCTGAAGAGTGGAGCCACAATCTCACACTTAAGGTAAAGGTAAAGGTACCCCTGCCCGTACGGGCCAGTCTTGACAGACTCTGGGGTTGTGCGCCCAGGGGCCAGCGCTGTCCAGAGACACTTCCGGGTCACGTGGCCAGCGTGACATCGCTGCTCTGGCGAGCCAGAGCCGCACACGGAAACGCCGTTTACCTTCCCGCTGGTAAGCGGTCCCTATTTATCTACTTGCACCCGGAGGTGCTTTCGAACTGCTAGGTTGGCAGGCGCTAGGACCGAGCAGCGGGAGCGCACCCTACCGCAGGGATTCGAACCACCGACCTTTCGATCGGCAAGTCCTAGGCGCTGAGGCTTTAACCCACAGCGCCACCTGCGTCCCAATCTCACACTTACCAAGTTACATATATGGCCCTCTAAATTTTGACTGTGATTTATCGAAGGAAAGTCTTTTTGAGTTTACTTATCTTTTACAGTATTACTATTCCACCAAAAGAAACGTCATTAGAAGTTAAGAAATAAACTGCTTCTGAAAGACCTGCCCTTCAAAGACAGAGCTTCACTGGCCAATTCAACTTAACAAATGAAAGCAGGGGCTCTTTACAAGCCACCAAAATATAAATCAACTTGTCTCCTTAGGATATACAAGAGTAAACCTATCACTTACTGAAAAGGAAAAGCAAGGGAGAGAGCTCTTAAGTGTAATTAGGCATAAAACATGTTTAAGAACTCAAGCCAGCAGCCTAAACAGTAGCAACCTAGGTCCATGGAGGCCTTGAAAGAAGCAGAATGGCATCTCCCAAGAGGTGGATTATGCATAAAAGGAGAACAGCAGTTTGAACATACACAAGTTGTTTCAGGCAATTAGACAGCAGATTGGAAAGGAGTGATATGTGCTATTGGCAGAGTTGCAGTGAATACGAGTGAATGATGATAAAGTACAGCCTGATACTTCATGTGTGCAAAGGGCACACCTGTGCTGCAATCTCATTAAGAACTATCTTGTTCTGTTCTCAAAGCACCCCAAAGCTAACATGGAGCAGGATGAGCTTGTTAGAGGTTTGAGTCAGCTTCTAGCTTTTTGACATCTATCCGTCTTGGGAGACAATGGAGCAGTGCACCTTTGGGGGTGCAGTCATAAGGGTACCAAGTAGGCAAATGTGGTACAGTTGTCAGACAGCTGGACTAGAATGAGGGAGATTCAGGTTGAAAATCTCAGTCCACCATTAAGTTCACTGGGTGACCTTGCACAATTTTCTCTCACAGTCTAACCTGCTCCACAGGGTTGATTTGAGGATAAGACTGGGGGAAACTATATATGCTACCTTGAAGGAAAAGTGAGATATAAATGTATATGCCTACTGGATTCCAGCTTCCAAGCAGATGGGAAGCTCTCATTTATAGTTCATGTGGTCACTCTACTAGAGGCAGCTGTAATCCTGTTGAGGCTTTCTCTATGGAAATGGCTTGGAGGTTGTTTCATTGGTTCTGCCCTAACAGTAGCTTGTGTGTAGAATCACACATTTGTACTTGTAGTGGGTGCGAAGACTGGTGAAACAAGAAAGTAAATTGTGAGGGCAAAGGGAGAAAACACTTATTTGAAGCTATGCCTTTACAATAATATATCTTTCTGATTTCTGCTGTAAAATTTACCTCAGAAATATGCCAAAAGACGCTAACCCACTTGAAGGATGAACAACTAATAAAAGCAATAATGACTGTGCATAGTATATACTTTATGTTGATTATAAGGCAATTTCTTGTTTTTTAAAAAGCCAGTATCAAATTACAATCTATTCAACTTCAGATTTTTTTAAAATAGTGTTTTAAATCTCCAATGTTATAACAGAAGAAATAATCAGTACAGTGGAACCTCGGGTTGCAAATGTGATCCGTGTGAGAGGCATGTTCACAACCCGCAGCGTCACATCTATGTGGGTCACGATTTAGAGCTTCTGCGCAGAAACCCGGAAGTAACCCATTCCGCTATTTCCAGCTTTGGCACGGTGCGTAACCCGAAAATGCGTAACTTGAAGCATCAGTAACCCCAAGTACCACTGTATCTTGCTTTAAATGAGTTCTCAAAGGCAAGTACAAAGAAAGCCAATCTGATGTCTTTGCATACAGATTATCTCAGGTGCAGCTTGTAACTGAATTTTCAACTCCAGAAAGACATTCTTTACCAAGCCTTCCAGTCAAAACAAAGTGGGTATTTGGTTTCCACAGTGCTCAACAACCCCGTTCTACACACCAATGCAACTAATAATGTAGTTGAAATATACAGTACTGGGCATTCATATCACGTCACTCAACCAAGGTTTTACATTAAGATTAATGGCAAAACTATTCAACTGAGGCCAATGGATCTGCCTTTTAGTAGTGACAATTAGGGCTTTACAGTGGTACCTCAGGTTAAGTACTTAATTCGTTCCGGAGGTCCGTACTTAACCTGAAACTGTTCTTAACCTGAAGCACCACTTTAGCTAATGGGGCCTCCTGCTGCTGCTGCGCCACCGGAGCATTTTTTCTGTTCTCATCCTGAAGCAAAGTTCTTAACCTGAAGCACTATTTCTGGTTTAGCGGAGTATGTAACCTGAAGCATATGTAACCTGAGGTACTACTGTACTAAATTTCCAACATAATTACTACCCATTATATATAAACAACATTTCTTCCAGCTTATAATTGAATTGCAGGGATCTTATATTTTCCCAGCCCTGGGGTTTTATTCCTAGGAAGAAGTGACTTTCTCCAAGCTGCATATCCTTTGCTTCTGCAATGCTGTGCGGGCATGTTACATTGGCACTTGCCATTAATGACATCACAGCAATACCCAGGCAATAACAGCCACCTCTCCCTCCAGCAAGCTTACATCATTTTATGAATTTTTTGAAAAGTTTACATACTTGTTGGCTATGAATTGCTACACTGGGTTAACACAGGACTTCCCAGGGTTAGTTTAAAACAAAGCTTCATCTCTCTTTCTTGCTATGTCATCATTTCAAAAATACTTAAGAGTAAATTTTTTTGAAATGTTAAGAATGTAGGAGCAGCAGCCCAAAAGCCCAACGTCCTGTTCTCACAGAGTCCAGACAGATGCTTGTGGTAAGTCTCAAAGCAGGAACCGAGAGCACCAGGACTCTCCCCATTTGTGATTCTCAGCATGTGAGAGGCATACTTCCTCCAACAATGGAGGTAAAACAGGCATCGTGGCTAGTAGCTATTGATAACCTTCTCCTCCCTGGAATTGTTGAATCCTCTTATAAAGCCAACCAAGTTGGTGTCTGTGCATTCATTCTATTTCATATAAAAATAGTAGTCTTCCCACATTATGAGGGAATGTGGTGCTATGTTAATCAGAGCTAAAATACAAAGGATAGAAGACCAACTTGGGCCCCACATCTATTTATTGTGGAGGAATGCCTTATTATGTAGTGGACAGTTTATCCACTATGTGCTCCTCTGAAGGCCCATGTCCAAAACTGATTCCCATTTTTGGAGGGCTGTTCTAGTTTGCAATGACACTTTTGCCATTTGCCCTTCCAACACTATTACTGCCCCTCTGCGCACAGCCATGGAATTATCTTAAGTCTGTTGAAGCTCCCTCACACGTTATACAACAGTTATGTCTGCTGCAGGAAACACCACCTCTGATACAGGAGGACAAACAGAAGAAGCCAGACATTCTCTCTCGGCCTAATCTACCTAACAGTTGTGGGGATAAAAGGGTGAGGGTCCATGCACTCGCTTGGAAGTTCTTGGAGAATAGGCAGGAAATAAATATGATAAATGAAATGTACTGAAATGTGTACCTACCATTCATAATCTACACGTCTGATGTAGAAAAGGCTGGTGTAGTTCGGACAAATGCTACTGTTCTATGAAATGTCCCTTAGGCTCTCAGTACTGGTAGGCACATTTGCTCATCTATACCCATCACTATAAGCTCTCACTAAAGCTACTTGCAAAAGTTGTACTATTGAACCTGTATTGTGATGTTAGTCTACCACTACAGCACACAAGGAAAACAGTAATTTGAAGAGGCTATGAAAGCAGCTGTGATTGCAGCACCCTATGTTTAATGCATGATTTCTGTCTGTGCATATTTTGTTTTCTTGTGATATAATTTGTTCCTCTCTTCCATTTGGAAGGGCTTTAAGAGATAGCTTGAGGCTACACCACTTCTTAGAGATGTCATAAGCAATTATTTATATCTAATACTCAGCCACAAAAGTGTAATCAAGTCTCAATAAAGATGCATTACTGGCACACTATGTGCGATCCCTGTGCATGAGAATGTTTAGAGTGTATTTTTAGCAGAACTATGGTTAACTCTGCATAATACCACATTTTCTCATTTGATTAAATGGTATTATGAAATGAAGACATGCATTAGAATCCATCAATCCTCTTGGATTTTCAGGGTAAAGAAGACCTGATGCTCAAATAATTTCCAAGGGGTGGTTGTGTTTGTCTGTTGCACTAAAACTAAGAGTCCAGTGGCATCGGACAAAGTGGACTATAGTCCATGAAAACTTACATCATAATAAATAATAAGATGCAACAAGGTTCATTCTGTTCAAATGTATTTCCCAGTTTAAGTCTTCACTTCGGGGGGGGGGGCTGAACTCCACATGATATTTTCTGGGGAGCAACTAAAAAGCACCAGATGTTGTAAACATTCCCTACAATAGGGCTGCCATACATCCGGATTTTCCCAGACATCACCAAGATTTCAAAGGCAGAATTGACATCGGAGGGGGAATTTCCGAAATGTGGCGTTTTGCCCTGGATCTTAGGCAAGCCAATAGAAAAATTCCAGTCAACTATTTTTGGCATGGCCTGGTTTTTACTTTCAGAAATATGGCAACCCTACCTTACAGTTTCTCCAGCTTTTTGCTCATTTTGATTGCCTTCTCTTCCAGCTCTACAATATCCTTTTTAGGTGCAGCAACAAGAACTGAATACAGCATTCCTAGTGTAGTAGCAACCATATTATTTTTTAAAAGGTATTATTATATTCAGTGTTTTCTTTGCCATCCCTTTCCTAATTACCCCTAACATGGAATTTGCCTTTTTCACAGCTGTTGCACTTGATGGAATATAACTCTCAAGCTGAAAAGGCTTTCCACCTTTTCATACCTGTCCTACTCAATTTATGTGCCATCTGAATGCAAGGATTTTGGCCCCCACCTCACCTAGAGGACTTTTGTTCACAGCTATTTGTGACTAGCTATTTAGAACACTTAGAACAATTTATTGTTGATTTTTATGTTATTATGTTTCAAGGAGTTTTGAATTTTGGGGGGAAACAGTTTTTAAAGGCTATATTTTGTTTCAAAGTACCAGAAATTCATTCCTTTTGAATATAATCCCTTTTGTACCATGGTGGTTAATACGGATTGCAAAAGTGCTTGTACATAGTTAAGTCTTCAGATACAGTATGCTTGAAGGGTGGTGGGAGCTACTGCTACTAAATTATGGAGTGCAAATTAGAACACAGTATCTATTCTGGTTACACATTAAGTCTATTCTTTTACACATTAAGTTGCTTAAAAGGAAACATTCTAAACTAAAACCAGTCATAGTTTCAAATAATTAACTGGCTTCATAATACAAAGTAACTGTGCTGAGTATCAGAAGAAATAGGCTTTGCTTGGAAAGTAAGACAATTTGCAAAAAGCAATCCAGAAAAATAAAATATAGTAACCTAAAATTGTGCACACTGCAAATTATGCCAAGCAAGCCACATACAGCATGGATATCATATGTAATTACATTATAAACTGCAATCTTTCCAAACACCTAACAAAAGTACCATCCATGTAATTTCAGAAGAAGAGGTTGTGAAGAAAAAGCCTGGTGTCTGGCCATTCCATTTCCATCTACCAGAAGGTATCCACAGTGAGTCACAGTTATAACAAAAATGGGCCTGCAGTAAGAGGAAGGATATTTAGCAATCTGGGTTGCAATATCAACCTGCAATAGCAACCTAATCTCCATGCAGCCTGATCTAAGATTGTGTGATCAACAATATTTGTAATATTATTTGAAAGCACTGGCAGTTAGTCGTGGATATTCTGGGTGAAAAGAGTTTGCTGATTGCACATAAAAGAACAAGAGTTCGCTGATTGCACATAAAAGAACAAATCTTAAAAGATTTGTTGATCCACAAGTGCAAGACTCTGTGGATATCATCTGTCTGGATACCACACTTACTACAAATATTAGTAAATGGTAGATGTTTATGAATAGAGTAGATAGCAAATCTTACATCATTCAACGCTTTTGCACCTTTGCACATGTAGCAGCACACATGAGGTGTATGTCATCAAGATTCCTTGCAAAAAAAATTTACGGAAGTCAAACTCAAAGGACCACTCAAGAAACATATAGGTAAGCACCTGAGTAGCACACATAATTTTTAAAATAGTGAATCATGTTGTGCAGTAAGATCACTGTGCTGGAACATTTCCATCGTTTTGTGGGGAGATGCCCAAGGACAGAAAGAAAATTTGATCACAAAAAGTTGCAAGGAACATTATCTGAGCAGCAGATATGCAATGTCTTCATTTAGACCATAAGCAGAAACTAACTACTGTGGTACCTCGGGTTAAGTACTTAATTCGTTCCGGAGGGCCGTTCTTAACCTGAAACTGTTCTTAACCCGAAGCACCACTTTAGCTAATGAGGCCTCCTGCTGCTGCCACGCCGCCGGAGCACGATTTCTGTTCTTATGCTGAAGCAAAGTTCTTAACCTGAAGCACTATTTCTGGGTTAGCGGAGTCTGTAACCTAAAGCATATGTAACCTGAAGCGTATGTAACCTGAGGTACCATTGTATATGTTTTGGATACGGTTTGTTTCCACTAATGGTCTAAATGAGGACCCTGAGAATCTGTCACTTTTAAAATTTCCTCTATGACAATTTTCATAAAGTGAACTTAGACCATAGCATTTCTGGGCAGCTACAGTCAGACACAGAACTTCAGTTATTAACAGCCTACTATACATCAGTTTCATGATGTGTAGAATAAAATGCAATCAAGCATTTTTTGAAAAAGAGCTTCATCCCATGATCGAATCCATAATTCTCGTGTTTTTCACCAACTTATTTATTTATTATATTTATATCTCACCTTTCCTCCAAGAAGAAAGTGAATCTTAGATAGGTAATCAGACAGGGATGTTTTTAGAAAGCAAAATCACTCCCAGTTGCTATACTGTCACTGGTTATGACACAGTATTTCTTTGTTTAAGTCCTTTGTGCTTAAATGCAAAAGAGATTCAGATTGCTTAACTCAGGGGTAGGCAACCTAAGGCCCGTGGGCCGGATGCGGTCCAATTGCTTTCTCAATCCGGCCCACGGATGATCCGGGAATCAACGTGTTTTTACATGAGTAGAATGTGTTCTTTTATTTAAAATGCATCTCTGGGTTATTTGCGGGACCTACCTGGTGTTTTTACATGAGTAGAATGTGTTCTTTTATTTAAAATGCATCTCTGGATTATTTGTGGGGCATAGGAACTCGTTCATCCCCCCCCAATATAGTCCGGCCCACCACATGGTCTGAGGGACGATGGACCGGCCCACGGTTGAAAAAGGTTGCTGACCCCTGGCTTAACTTCTACTCAAGGGTTAATTATAGGAAAATAGAAAACCAGTTTGCGGACAACCCATAAGGCAGGAAATAAGGTGAGAGGTGGACAATGGAAAAACATGAGCTAGGAAAAAAACCAGCTGTCTCAAAAGAGAATTCCACTCTTGATTGGATTTAGATAAAAAATCTGCAATAGAATTAAGTATTGTCAAAATTTTCCAGTATGTGAACTGAAATGAAGAATTGGATTTCAAACAATCAAATCTCAAACAATTCGATGTGGCCTCTACTCCCTTGTCTATGTCAATTACTCTTTGTAATTCAGAGAATACTGAACAATGAACAAGCCCAGGAAAGGACTGAATATGCACTTTGTATAGAAATAATAGCTTCATAATGTAAACATTTAGTACTATTTACAGTAGCACAAAATGCAATTATACTAACTTTCCTTTTCTGGAAAGAAGGATCCAATTCAATTGTCTCCAAAGGAGTTTTAGAGAAGAACAGATAAACTTCATGTTCACAAACACAATCCTAAAAAGCTATAACCATCACAGATAAAACTACATTTCTTTATGCTATCATTCAAATGGCATCTCAAAGAACAGTCATTCAAATGTCTTTATAAACATTCCTTGATGATGATGATGATGATGAAGATGATGCTTGTAAGCCATATGCAAAACTGTCATTCTAGTTAACAGAAAATTTACTTTTCATGAAACAAATGCTGTTTTGGCAGCTTTGTATATATGCCACAGTATATGTAAAGCACAGAGATTGCAACTGTGCTTATTACACTTGAATCAATTTTACAAAGACAAAGCAGATGAGGAATGGTTCTATTTGCTGAAGTATTAACCTCAGTTAATTATCAACCTACTAAATCATTACAAAGTGCCAATGGAAAAATCTCACTGGAAAAAAACTGTACTTCTTAGGATACAAGGAGGGAGGGGGAGTGTGAAGTATATAAGTAGGTATTAGTGTGCAGTCCAAATGTGAAAGAATTAAAAGAGCACTAAATCCAAAAATACAAGGAAATAAATGTGCAGTTACCTCAATTCAGAGCAACCATCAATTCTCTTTACTGCACTTAAAAGTATGAAAGCTATTTATATACAACTACAATCATTTCAATAAATTGAAGAATTTGAATTTAATATAAATTGAAGAATAAATCAGTTGCTCCCACTGATTAATCTGACACTAAGAGAGGTATTAATATGCAACTGAAAAGATATAAATGTTAGTACGACAACAACAACAACCTCCAAGTCCATTTGCTATACATACACCTATGGCATTCTACCAGGTAAGGAATACTAGGTTTACTGCAAACAAATAGCTTAAAAAAATGTTTACCTCCTTTCCATAGTTTAAACCTTGCTCAAGGAGGTTTTACAACATAAAAAATACATAATTACAAACATAACAATAATAGTCGTAAACAATAAACAAACATCAAAAAGTGCACAACCAAATTGAGCAATTTCCACATAAATAATAAGATGTAAGATAAATATACGAAAATGTGGTGGTGGGGTGGCAATGGGTAAGGCTTGTTGCTGCCGCCAGTGATAGTCCCATTGGCAGCCTGGGCCTGACTCTGCAAGGTGCAGGGTGCAATCCACCCCAACGCCTAGTGGAGGTTGATGAAGGTCACAGGGCCCATTGACAGCATTGGCCCAGCTCTGCAAGGCATGAAGTGACATCCTAGCCGAGCAGGGTCATTTGGTGCTGCTGACTTGCATCTAGTAAATAATGAAGTGTCTGCTCAGAAGAAAGCCACACTGAGTTCAATGTGCCTTACTCCCAGGTAAGCGAGTGTGGTGCTATGGTGTTTTATACAGGCATCCAGGGCTCCTCCGGATGACAAGATGCCCCTCCTAACAAAAGCCTGCCCCCCCAAAAAAATCCTGGCTACACCCATGTGCGTTTAACAATATATTGCTGCAGGATGCTGGGTAAAAATCGTTATCGTGGTGTGATTTCAAAACCGATTTTTGCCATTATATTGAAAATTTGCATAGTGCTAAAACAGATAATAAAATTTGTGATGTTATCATGCAAAAATGACGAAAAATAGTTGGGAGGAGGCAAAGGGAAGGGCCATGGACCCCCGGGGTCCCCATTGGTCTTATGTGATCCATACAAGCTAGAATTGACATTCAAGAAATAGCTGTGTCTCATCTCAACAGAACAAAATTCCATATGCAGGGATTCTTCATGCTGCACAAGTGCCTAGAAGTTTGAAGCTGCCAGCTAAAAATATTTTCTTAAACTCTGTATGGAAGTATCACAAGAGATTCCTGAATTAAGAGGTACTGAATACCACTGATGAAATCACTCCTATTTAAAAAAGAAATGGTTGAGGACAAGAGCATCAGACACATTCTAGAACCTTTATGCCCCTGGTGTTCGACAAAAAGAGAACCAGTGTGGCATAATGGTTAGTATTGGACTAGGATCTGGGAGAGCAGGGTTCAAAACCCCCCTCAGCCATGAAGCTCACTGAGTGACCTTAGGCCAGACACCATCTCTTAGCCTAATCTACTTCACAATGTTTTTGTGAGGATGAACCTTGAAATCCTTGGAAGATAAAGATTGCATATACATGGAAATAAATAATAATAATAATAATAATAATAACCACCAACAGGCATTTCTCAAGTTCATTATTCCAAAGGAACAGAGCAGGAAATGCCACACAATGTCTACCATCCAGAATAGTTGAAGTAAGTCCCTGAATGCCAAATTGTATTCCTGTAATTGAAAATTTGGGAGCCAGATGTATGAAGCCTGCTGTTTTCCCAAAATGAGGGTGAATTATGCTGTAACCACCAGTTCTCCCACAAACGGCATTAAATACATCAGAACCAAGAAAGATGTCAAGGAGACAGCTGAACTGGAAGTGATCTAGCCAGCTGGCCCCTCCCTGCATCTTGCTCATAGTTTTTAATCATAATATGCTAAAATTTGCAAGTAAAAGTTATTCCTCGTTGTCTTTAATACTACTATTATCCTACATAGTATATACCTCCAGTGGGAAAGAAAAAACAGATCATATACCCCAGGTAGACAGGGAGTGCACTTTAACATCTTCTGCTTGCCTGTAACTCTGTATGACAAATTAATAACACTGTGTATATATTTCATACATTGCCCTGGAAAGAGACATGATTTGTGAACTTTCTAGCCTTTCCAAGGATTTAGTTTTGCTTTCTTTTACAATTTAAAATTCACATGCAGGGATGGCTCAAAGGGGAAAACTGGTGGTATCCAATTGGTGACCTTCAGTGAGGGAGGCAATTTTTGATCACCTGCAATCCCATTCCCTTCCCCACCCCTGCCAAAAAAGAGAGCCTGCTCTGGAAGGTCTGGAAAGAGATGAAGCAACACAAAAAAATTCCCTCCCTCCCTGTTCTGCCTTCCTTCAGCAGAGGGACATCGACCATATATTATCGTTTATGTTTCTTCTTTTTTGGAGATCACTTGGAGCTGACTAAGATTGTCTTCCATGAATGTGGTATTAACGGTGTCTCTGTAAGTGACTGTGGAGGCCGATTCTATGTTTAGGACAAACTCTGCCAACCAAATGCCTCCAGAATGATGTTTTGTATTACAACTCCCATCACTCCCAGCTACCACTTAGTGAAGGCTGGTTTGGGGAAACACTGGATCTTGGTAGTACACTTAACAGTATAGTGGTACCTCGGGTTACATACGCTTCAGGTTACATACGCTTCAGGTTACAGACTCGGCTAACCCAGAAATATTGCTTCAGGTGAAGAACTTTGCTTCAGGGTAAGAACAGAAATTGTGCTCTGGCAGTGTGGCAGCAGCAGCAGGCCCCATTAGCTAAAGTGGTGCTTCATGTTAAGAACAGTTTCAGGTTAAGTACGGACCTCCAGAACGAATTAAGTACTTAACCTGAGGTACCACTGTATCTGAGACTTCCACATCTAAGTTGAACCACTTTTATGCAAGAGCCGAATTGTGGCTGGTATAAAAGTTGGGCCACCCTGCTTTAAGAGAATAAAGAATACATAACAACTATGTATTTTAAAGTACTTGTTGCTGGGCCTGTTTATAGAAACTGCCTCAAGCAAACACCTAATAAACCTCAAAAAATTCAGCTGTCTCAAGAGTACAGAAATGAAGCACCCCTGTGTATCGCTAAAGGTCAATCCAATTACTACGGGGAATTACAGGAAAGCATCCCACAGAGGTAAATAAACTCATTGTCCCCAGAAGAATGGCTGGAACATCCCAAATCTAGATTCATATTCTTAGTACTGCATATAAACTTTTGGGGACAGGAAAATAGCTCTCTTTTATAGAGAACTCACCTTTCATTCCAATTAAATGAACCAAAAGTTATGCCTTTGTGTGGTGCTACAGTAAGTCCCCTCTACACCCTCCCTCCTCCAAATAAAAACCCACAACTGGCAATCAGCTTATGAGGATGAACTGGTAGACCAGGGCACACCATTCTGTCTACAGAAACTAGAAGCTGTTAGCTTATGTTATTTTATTATACCTCATAGAAGTGATTGCTTTGGGAGTGTGTATGAACCATGATCTCACCCATCCTTATTATAAGATCCATTTGCCATTATACACCATTACTCAAAGCAACTTAAATTACTAAGTGTGATCTAATGTTACAAAAGGAGTAATAGGAGAATATCTTAAAGGACAAAGAATGAAGGAGATTTTCCAGGAAAAATATTGAAGTGCTTCCCTAATCAGCTTAGCATTCATGACATACTCATTGCCAAGAAACATGTCCAAAAGACTGGTCATCTGACACGAACAAAGAAAAGGTCTATGTTCTTTAAGTCAGGGATACTTTAGAAAATACAAAAGCTACCAGGAGGCTGCTCTATGCAGTAAACCAGAGTAGGAACTGGCATTACATGCTGTTTGGTCACTTCTGCATGGTTTTTAATGCTGTAGCAGCAAGCCATGTAGCATGAGCAACTTTGCAAGGAAAACAGTTCACCGCATGGAACAGATGTCATGGACAGGTGGTTTCAACTGACCTGCACATGGCAGCAGCTGTCAGACTAACAGCTGCAACTACTTCCCTAGTTAGGAAAGCCATCTACCATTTCATTTGTTAATATTTCATTAAGCTGGCAAAAACAATTACAATACTGTAAATGCTTGACAGCAATTTTTTCTTCAAGGAGACAGGTGTTGCGTTACTGCACACACTGCAGTCTGGCCTATTTTTTAGCTCAACTCCCAAGGTAGAATTCATATGTCTAGTTCATTTGCCCATATGATTTCCATTTAAGGAGATAGTAGGGAGGAAACTTTTAAGACAAACATCAAATCAAATATTTGTTTTTTTAAGGGTTTTTCAGAAAAAGCTGTTTCCAGATCAGTGCATCTACCTAAAGTTTATTAGATCTGCATTACAACTAAGCATTCCTTATACACACCATATACACAGTCTGGGTCCTCTACATGCTCCCAATGGATTAGCATAAAGGTAACCAAAGAAGTGCTTGCCTCCAAAGTGGAAGGGTTTGCATTACAAGGACTAAGCATAGGTGTGCTCCCTCTTCCTTCTCTGACACACCCACAAGGACATGATCAGAAACTTCGACTTCTGTTTTAGACTACCAACGGTTTGATGCAATAAAGTGTGCCACAATTTTGTGTAACCACAGTACTTTTTGCTGAACCAAGCCACCTTCTCAAACCATGGTTTGAAGCTAGTGGTTTCAATCAACTATTAGATATTAACGACCACAGTTTGTCAGGTTTGGGTGACATGGCAAACTGTGTTAATCCAACAGAAGTGAAAGTTTCCAAATTCCTCCTTGCGGCTACACTGGAGGAAGAGAGAACATGTGAATTGGAGACACACCTATACTTAGTTTCATAAGTGTTTACTGTTTAGTACAATTTTGTTCCAGAATGGAAGGAAGGGGAAAGGAAGTGTCTACTATGTAGGTTGTTGAGTCTTACCTCCCTGACATTTCTGTTAAGACGACACATATATTAAGAAGAAAAAATAAATAAAATCCATTGTGTTGTGGCATGACTGATGTTCCCTTGCTTCCCAAAATGAGTTGCCTATTGTGATGTTCACTCAGATGTTCCAAATTATCCTACCTATATAGCTCACACAGGTTATGAAATAAACTATTTTTACCCTCAGCTATTCAGATGATAATGTCTTCTCAGGATTCTAGTCCAGCCAAAATCATGAGAGGGACTTGGGTTTGTCCACTCCCTTCCTGTGCCCCACCCAGCTAGGGGAAAGCACTGAGCTGAGATATAACTTTTTCCCATAGCAAAGAGGGCAGGGGAGTCCAATGCCAGCAACAACATACAATGAAATGTTTAAGACAACGAATATTGAATACACTACAACTTCTATATAAAACAGGTGTCAGATGTTCTGCTAAATGAACTGTTCTAGTTATGAAAGCAATTTCCATAGCTCTCTAAGGCCATTTTAAACTTTAGACTGACCCCCATCCCACCTTCACCCAAAGTTTGAGATTATTTTTCTGGACAGCTTTCAGTAGCCCTTGAGTAACTTCATTTTTTAAAAACTCTGTTATAAAAATCATTGACTGTTTTGTATAAAAATGCTGAATCGTATTAATATACTAAGGAATATACCTGACTTCCTGGGAGCTTAAGCACAGTTAAGCAATTTGGAACATTACTTCTGTAGTCCAACTTGTTTTCATGATATAAAAGTAGAAAGAACTAATTAGGGGGAGGGGGTAATATCACTGATCAGAAGTTAAGCAAATTTATACTCATATTGCAAATTCATTACTCCCATCTTCACTTTTCTGAATTTGTCTGTGACTGGAAGTACAGTGGTACCTCGGGTTTCAGACGCTTCAGGTTACAGACTCCGCTAACCCAGAAATAGTACCTTGGGTTAAGAACTTTGCTTCAGGATGAGAATAGAAATCGTGCGGCGGCAGCGCGGCAACAGTAGGAGGCCCCATTAGCTAAAGTGATACCTCAGGTTAAGAACAGTTTCAGGTTAAGAACGGACCTCAAGAACAAATTAAGTTCTTAACCCGAGGTACCACTGTAGTAAGCTCTAACATTGTTGATGAAAGGAACAAAGATGTATTTTCTCTGCAGAACTATTTTGGCTACCTAGTAACACCCATTTACTATAATTGAAGTTTAGATACTGTGAGTGTCCTGGATATTAATGCAATAAAAAAGCAATATCCTGCATAACTCCATTAATATAGAGCATGCAGGCTTCCAAGTGATGCAGTATTCTTTATCAGAGTATAAAGAAAATGTATGTTAGTCTCAGGCACACATAGTATCTCCTCATATGTAGTTACAAGATATCATATCTATAAGAGGTTAAACTTTTGAGTTCATTTTTTGAACGTAGTACAGACTACATTTTTTTAAAAGGATAGTAATACTCCATTTAAGATAGACCTCTATAATTGTCTACCAGGTGTTCTACTGCAATTGAATTAACAACAACAACAACAACAACAACTGAAGAATACCAACAGATATAAATGTGTGACCAATGCCTTTTCCACATGGGGTGTATTCACACAGTACGCACATTATATTCATGTAGCGATGATGTTTTTTCAGCCACATTTTGCCAGTCTGTTCACATAATGCAACTTAATAATGCAACTAACTGTGATTAAACTGTTAACTTAAGACTAATGGGAGGTAAGGCAAAAAGAGTGCTACACTAGAAAGGCCATAGATGTAGGCATATCCTATTAGTAGCATTATAGTATTTTTCCTACTGCAAAATATTTATTGGCTACCAGGAGTGTTGCTGTTGAAAGTGTTAATAACTATGCTCAAATTACTGACGCTGGTATAGTTGATGGTATGCTATAAGGGATAATTAGGTGCAACTGATTGTGTACATTCCTATGATCAGAGAACCTTTGAGCACTGAGATGTTCTCCCAGGCACTCTTGCATTAGGTTGGAACTGCTGCATTACCACATTATTGGCATTATTAGCAGCAAGGTCTTGCCCTGACACAGACTCAGGAAGGCAATACGATCTACTCCATACTGTATCATATGAACAGGGCACAAGGCTCTTGTACCTTGCAATAACTGCAGACTGTAGATTCAGTGTACATATGAAATTCATTCACAGGGAAAATGCATTCCAAATTTAAAGAATCCTCAAACACTACCACTTACAAATCAGGAGCAACCCACAGATAGCATCCAACTCCCCAACCACCCATAGAAGCCCAAATTGTTTATGCACAAAAATCTGTGAGGGGGGGATCCATGGAGAGTGATAATGGGTATAGAATACATGACAGAAATGCATGTATTCTGTACCAATTGAGAAATGCAGTTTAGATTGTTTTAAAAAGCAAGTTTTTAGCCCTTATGACTGCACAGTATGGGGAACCATAATATTGGGATCAAATCATCTAGAACCTTAAGGCCACAAACTGGCCTCCCTTGACTTAATGTAAAATTCAGAAGTCAGTGAGAATAGGTTTCTTTTGTGAAAGAACATAGCTACAGAAACCATGTGAAGTCACTGCATGCCTTTTTTTTTATTTAACAACAGTAGAGTCTTCATACAACTATTTGAACACACCCGCTTCACATTCCCAATATTGCTCAAACAATGATCATCAGATTTTACAGCTTATTTCAGATGAGTGAGTAGACCTAGGCATAAACCAATTTTAACTATTTCAATGATACTGCTTATTTCCCGTTGTAACAACACTTGGAAGAAAGGTTCGGTATTGATATGATCTATATGTTCAGATCCTCAGCATACTTTCTGGGATTACTTGCAAGTAAATAATTTAGCACTGGGAAATAAAGTCAGGCTGTGTGTGTGTGGACACATGCAAGGGGGGAGGGAGAAAAATGGGTCTGTTTCCACTTGCCAGCTCCCAATTTTTATATTGATATTTGATATGCTCATCGCTTTGCTATTTCAAAAATGCTGATGAACTCTGAAAAGGGTCATATGGAATGCCAGTTCATTGCAACACCCTAAAGCTTCCCGATAGACTGTCTGCAGGGAGTGCATTTTGACCTAAATGGAGCATTCAGCTGCTGATCACTGCATTTAACACAAAAAAGAAAGCCTTTACAGGCAATTTTAGGGAAAGAGGTACAGAATAAGGGTTTGTTTCATTTTTTTCAATAAATCCAAACTGGGTATAAAGCTTGAGGCCCAAGACCCTATAATTCAGATGTCCACAGTATTTGATTCATAACTAAATTCTGTCTTATCCAAAAGGTATTTTAAGGCCCTCATTTTATTCAGCTTTTAACCTTTTCTGATTTATTTATTTTTTTAAAGAAAGCAACTAAAGGATAGGTTTACAGAATAAACTTATCTACATGTCCAAATTTGGAAAAATACCCATTTTTCAAAAAGCCATCTTAACACACAAAAGAGATGGGAAATATTAAGCAGCAGAATTTCTTTAGAACAATTCCTTTGTTCTTCCTGACTAATACTTTTGAAGAGGCAGCAGCAGCTTCCCTCTGTTTTGCTAGGTGGTTATCAGTCAAATACTATCCTATGCAGAAAGTCCATGTGTTTCATTCCACCTTGCTTTTTCCATTGAGCTCATATTGTGGTATATTAATATGACTCTTGTTTCTTCTATATCACACAAGTATGCTAGATATTAAGTCAAAAGAGGAGCAGCCTCACCAAAGTCCATAGCTCTGGATTTGCAGAGAGGGGGAAAAACCCTGTCTGCCAGTGGACAATTTGCTCTAAAAAACCTTTGTGTCTGTTAGAGGGAAGAACAAAAGGCAGAGCTGCTTCCTCTCATACACCAGACCCCCGCCCACCTCCTCCGTACAAGCAGAGATTTCTCTTCTACAAGAGAAATGTGATAATGAGGACAGTCCCACAGATCTTGATGGCAGAAGTAACCTACCTTTGATAGCTGCCTCCTGAGGCTGAAGCGCTGGACCATGGTCACCTTTTTTCTCCAGACAAAGCAATCCACCAGGGGAACGGGAAGGGAAAAGCAAAGAGCAAAGAAGACAGACTGACAGCTGTCTAAAACTGTGTCAAGCAACGCATCCTGCAGACTACTAGACGGGCGAACTCCAAGGGGAACCCTCCCAGTCTTAAAACTTCAAATCAGTTCATTGTTCTTCCAAAAAACGAGCTTGTGAAACATGCAGGCAAAGACAGCGGGGAATGAGAGGAGGGGCAGAATCCTGGAGCTGATCACCCTTGTGCCAAGCTTTTTTAACACTTCCTGTGAGTCAGCTGTGAAGGGTCCTGACAGATGGACCACCCCCCTCTCTAGATTCATTAGCTAAATGTTGCCGCGGAACCACCTGAGCCTTGGACGGGACTGACTCGCTGCTCTAGTTAATTCAGGGTGCGGTTAGCAGGCATGTGCCTGAAGTACCGGTAAGAGGGTAAACAGCCAAAACAATCCTCACTAAGATTTAAGCAGCCTCCCTCTTGTGGGTGTCAGCTTTATAAAAACACATGCAAGATCTACTCTTCTGCCCTCGTTGCAAAATGCAGCCTAGCTTGCTCAAGCCTCAGAGGGTAGGTGGGGGTGGGGAGATAGATGGTTAACAATGGCTCAGAGGAAGCAAGACTCTCTCCTACTCTGGGCTCAGCAGCTGCAGGGCTGTGCCTAGTACTACTGGCTACACATTTCCTCTTATTCACATGCTGAGGTCTCACCTCTCTGAGCAATCATCAGGTACAACCACACATACTACAGCAATGACATCAACTTTGCTCAACTCCAAAGCAAATTAGAGGTGTTTGCTTTGCTTCAAGGGGCTAAAAAAAGCAGCAAATGATTAACAAGAAACTGAGGTCTGTTGCAGCACTCACAAGAGCCAAGACAGCATCACGCCAGAGAAAATATTTAAAGAGGAGAATATTTTACCACCAGCTTAATTTTTTTCAATCTGTTGCTTCAAACTATACCTAACAAAAATCTCACTTGGAAAACTGAATTCAAGAACTGGAACTTTTGACTGATGTCTGTGCCCCACAACTCTGTCTGCCCTTGAGGAAGTAAGCATACAGTGACATTCACACCTCTTGCAAGTAGCAAATTGCTAGACCAGAGACTGCAGACAGAACAGCAGAATGAGGTGCAGGTTACATTTCCAACTACTACACAAGTGCATGTGCACGTCACCCAGAATTATTACAGCCTTTTTGGTTTTGCATGCACACAGCACCCACATATAGTTCTGCAGCACTAGTTCAAACAGGGTCATTTACTATGTGTTTGCTTAATAAGCTATCACACAATGGGGCCCAACCTAGTCTAGGCTTTAGGCACTGATGCAATACAAATAAAGGGCTTTCAAAGCTGGAGAGGATGACATCCTTAACTCATTCCCTGCCACCTCCAACATGTGTAGCTCAGAAGCTATGTTAAGAACTCTGAATGGGTATGGAAGCTTATTACACGTGGTCTAAGAATTTGAAATCTTTTAACTGAAACACATTGCATGTTCTAGAAATCTAGAATGAAAACAGCAGGGACAAATCTTAAACTATGGCTGAACTGTATAGCCATTGTGACGATGCTAACCACACTGATTGCAAAGCATACCAAAGATCAAATATTAACTCTTCCAGAGTACAGTGGTACCTCAGGTTAAGAACTTACCGTATTTTTCGCACCATAGGGCGCACCGGACCATAGGGCGCACCCATTTTGGGGGGGGGAAATAAAGGGGAAAAAATTATTTTTCCCCCCCAGGCGCGGGGCTGGGGCGGGGGAAGCTCGAGCTTCCCCCGACCCCAGCCCGCAAACAGGCAGCTCTCTGCAAGCCGTGGGAGCGCTCCGGCTCCTTGCGGAGAGGTCCGCGAAGCCTGGGCGCGCTGAGCTCAGCGCGCGCAGGCTTCGGCATGCTGGCAACTCTCCGCAAGGAGCCGGAGTGCTCCCGCTCCTTGCGAAGAGGTCCACGAAGCCTGGAGAGCGTGAGGTGTCGGTGCGCACCGACCCCTCTCACTCTCCAGGCTTCAGCGAAAGCCTGCATTCGCACCATAGGACGCACACACATTTCCCCTTCATTTTTGGAGGGGAAAAAGTGCGTCCTATGGTGCGAAAAATACGGTAATTCGTTCTGGAGGTCCGTTCTTAACCTGAAACTGTTCTTAACCTGAAGCACCACTTTAGCTTACGGGGCCTCCCGCTGCTGCTGCGCCGCTACAGCATGATTTCTGTTCTTATCCTGAAGCAAAGTTCTTAACCCAAGATACTATTTCTGGGTTAGCGAAGTCTGTAACCTGAAGCGCCTGTAACCCGAGGTACCACTGTAACTTAACATCCCTGATGTTAAAAACATGGAAACATTTTTACATGCATTTTCTATGGTCCCGTCCCCCCGCCCCAATGCTGTCTTTCCATTTGTGGAAGATTTTATTTTAGTAAAGGGGTTTCTTCCCCCCCTCCCCTCCCCCAAGTTTCCTCTTTCTCCTAAAGCTTCCTGTGTCACCTACCAGGCTGTTCAAAGGTCCCACATACTTTCTGGGTCAGATTTTGAAGTGTACAGGAGGATATAGAGGAGAGAGGGAATCAGAAAGAAAATACTCCCACTGAATCAACAAGCCTTATTAGAAAACAGCAACACTGAAGACAACCCTATATCTATTCACTCTTTTTCCATCAAACATCTTACTGTATCACCATGGAAGCTAACTTTGTTTTCCTTCCTGACATTCTTGCATAAAAATTGAGTTTATCATTAAGGTTGTTTCAAAGATATACTGGTGATAGCTTCTTACTCCATGTTAGATTTTGATATAATCCAAATACATACAGTATAACTTGGTTTTTCTAAAAATCTTCACCATTTTCGATTGACCAGCTTCTTGCATTCATGATGCATCTGATCAGCTGAGTCACAGACAGGTCTGGCTCAAGCTTTATCACCATTAGAGGCATCAAGGACTGCCATCCATTCATCTCCATCCACAACAGGAGAGCTTCTAAGCTACTCTTACTTGGTGTAGAGAGCATAAGAGGAAGTTGCACTGCTTTTTCACTTTCTGGAAGCTTTGTGTGATGTAGGAATATCAAGTACCAACTCCAAACTTCTGCACACCGAAGGACTGAGGAGCACAAACAATTTGCACAAGCTGACTGGGAAAGTAGCAGTTCTTTCACTTGTTTGAGATGCCTAGCATGAAGGGAAACATCAGACCCAGTCTGTCACACAAAGTACTTTTCTGCCTTGTATATCTGAAAAGAGGCAACTTCGCCTCCCTTTCATTCAAGTACCACAAAATCAGCAAGGGGATTGAGAGCTGTCTACAAAGTTTGACATTCCCCATTCTGCCCACTGTTGTGAGGACTTCATACCATGTCACGGTCAGGTTGGCACTGGACACGGAGGTCTTCACTTTCTCAAATTACGAGAGTATTATATAGTCAGTAACAAAACAGCACATAAAGTTGCCATCACTTCAGCTTTATATACTGTTATAAGAATTCTAAGGTCTCAAATATATAATAAATATTCATAAACACACACATGTCTAAATATATAAACCATGTGTCTGAAATAGTAGAGGAGAGCAATCCTTAAGCCATTTTGACGCTCCCCATTACCTCAAATATTCCTCTGCAGTAGGGGGGGGGGGATCCTTCCCCGTAGTCTTTTCGCTTACAAATCCTGTCTTAAGGGTGTATTTGTGTATGAATAGGGTGAGCCTGTGACCTACATTCAGGAACTAAAGTATTCACCATCATGAAAGAATGGCCAGGCTGTCCAGGTAATGCAATCAGTGACCATTATCAGGTATCCTGGCAGACAGGATTTCTGCTGTAGACTGCCTCCTATGATGTATGTATGATGATTTTGGGGTGGTCTTTGACTAAGGGGGTTGGGCAATGTCAAAAGTCTTTAAAGGTTCCTGCAAACTTTTGGTCAGAGGCTCTCCCTCCTTGGAAGGAGGGGAGGGAACTCTGTCACAACAGAAAAATAAATATCTGCCTTGCTTTCCACTGAATCCTGCCTTCATCCATTCTTCTCTGACCGATTATGGAGTTGGGGGACTCAGCATCCCATGGGGAGTTGGGCAGCAAAAGTCAAACCCCTATTTTTACATCAATTCATTTATTTAGCAATGTCCAGAACACAAGTATTCTATGCTTTATTACATGAAGTTGAATTACAATTTACTACTAACCCATTTCGGGTGTAATTCTCTTGCCTAACACTGCATGGGGTTAACAGCTGCTGGAACAAGCAACTGTCTCCGCATTAACCTTTGAAGCAACACAGAAGTAGTAAGTCCAGTATAACCTGTTTAACAATGCTTAACATTTTTCAGCTATAGCTTGGGAAAGGACTGAATTCAAATGGTTGATAATTAGGTTTCACATTGTACTTGCTTGCATCATACATGCAATCTTACCTCTGTGTATTTCATGATCCAAAGCAGAACTAAAGAAAAAATTCCAGAACTTTTCCCTTCCAACCTTTTTAACATTTGAACCCCCATGAAACCAAAGTCTATGCATATTTATGTGGAGTGACATCTCACTGTGTTCAGTGCAGCTTACTCCTGCACAGGATTACAGGCTTCAATCCACAGCCCGATTTACTTGCATACCTTACTTTCTTTTTTAAAAGACAGCTATAATATCACGAGAATGTTGCAAACATGAGCATTTAAACTATTTTAAAGTTCTAAATCACCGTATTTTTCCATGTATAAGACTAGGGTTTTTTACCAAAAAATTAAGTTTAAAATTGGGGCTCGTCTTATACAAGGGTAGTGCTAAGGGATGTTTTCTTAATTTGGAGTTCCCCAAAATAGGGGGTGTCTTATACATGGAAAAATATGGTATGTACTTTAGGTTAGTGCATATATCTACTGTACAAATTAAGCTGCATTCTAACTGCTCCTGGACAAAAGGTTGTGTGGCCCAAACTGGGATGGCGGCAGTGTAAATCTTCGTTTTCTGCCCTTCCATCAACTCCCATGGGATGGATGTAATTCTGTCTGCATTTCTGGTGGTGTAAATTACTGCAAGCTCTGTGGACAGGGCCAGGGAATGAAGGTAGTTCATTGCAGAGTTCCCTATTTGGTGGCTCTTGCCTCAGGCAGGCCTTATGGCAGAGGTGAAGCCAGCCATGTCCACCTATTACTTACCTGACATTGTATGTGCATTCTCTTCCTTCTTTGCAGCGAGGCTTACATTCAGCACGGTTTAATCAGAGGTCCAAAGTGGAGCTGATCCCAGCTGGAAGTGCAGCTTGTACTTTATGCTAAATATAAAGAACACCAATGGAAGCCCACTGCATTCCAGCAGACATGTGTCTATCTGGTGGATACACGTCAGTGACTGCAAGGTGGACACCTATAAAAACTGAGCTATGGAGGATGGTCAGTATTGGATCTTTACAGCTCTTTTCAGACTATGCCAGCCACTACAACTGATGGCAAATATGATTGGATTCCTCTGGTTCAATGGAACTGTCTTTGCTGAACCACTGAGATGGAAGATCTTCCACATATTTTGTCCTATGTACTTTAAATCATGTTTTAAGTGTCTGGGCATTATTTTATTTGGATTTATTGGGATTACCCTCAAAAACCATCACCCCAAATAAGTCTTATCTATTGTCAGATACTGACTTTGACTTATAAGGTGTCTTTTGCACTAGCTGCTAAAAAGGATGAATGGAAAGGTGCTTTCAGGGGTAGCTATAAATTATCATGGTGATACAGCAATTTGATTATAATTTGATTATTCATTTCATTGCTTTCTTATCCTTTGTTTTATTGCTTGTTCTTTATCCTTTATTCTGGCTTTGCAATGTTTGTATTTGCAAATGTTGATTTGTTGTGGGCCTTGAGCCTGTTTGAATTTCTGCAATGGCCTTTGACCACAGGTAATAAAAGTGTGACCTGACTGACCAGGTTGCCACTGATTACATACAAGTATTCTGGACAAGAAAAACACGTGTGCTTTTTCTAGTTTTACTCACTGTAAAAAGATATTTCATCACTGTAATATCGTCAAGTGTCTCCTTAGAAATATGAAAAGCATGGAATATGCCAAATACCCACTTGATTTTAATTTGGGTTGACAGGATTTTGCTTTTGCTTGTTTAATATAAAAATCACATCAAAACTAAGCACCATACAAAGAAAGAGATGCTATCCAGGTACAACTGAAAGGATGCAGAACAGGTACAACTGAAAGGATGTGAAGCCTTTTCCTGTACCCCCTCCTCCCCTGCAAATAAAATGGAAATTTTGGGGTAAACTGGAAAGTAAGCAATACCTTTTGGCACCCTTTACGAGCCAAAAGCCACTTTGCTTCTTTAGGAATATAAAATCTATTATGGTGATTTTGTAGTGAGCACACTAGTTGAGCAAACACCCAAATAATGCTAGCCTTTGAAGCAGCATTAGCTCGACAAGAAGAAAACATGCCTTTGGAAACCTAGCCCCAGTTCCTTATCAGCCACCTAGATGCAAAGCCCCAGGCTTCTGTCATCTTCTAGCCACCGGTGCCCATTACAGAAAACAATGTGATTTCATTTCACAGTAAATAAACTGGAGCAGGGGTAGCCAACATGGTACCCTTCAGATATTTTGGACTATAGCTCCCATAATTCTTGACCAATGGTTCTGCTTGCATGAACTAGTTACTCATAACTTGGCTTGAAATTTGTTCTGTTCAACACTAAAGTTTGTTTACTTCTTTCTTCAAATTACATACACATCCTACTTATTCAGAATTACTATATACCACCACTGTACAGCAATTAACAGGCCCACACTATATCTATATATATATATAGGGAATATATGAGAAATGAATTCACAGGGAGTGGGAGCGTGAAGGAGAAGAATCACAACATAAAATCAGCTGGGGTCACTTCAAAGTATGGATCAAGAAGGCCAGATGGGCACCAACTATTAAAGGATCAATCCTAACAGAAAACGACTACAAACTCCATTTGTCATCTACCACTTTATGCCAAAACATTTTCAGGACAACAACCTATAGTCCCTTCTGAAGTATTCTTTCTTTTTCTTCCAGGTCCTGAGTGGTAGGCCTATTCTTGCTTACAGATATCACCTATATCCAAATCAGATAGTCATCAATGGCAGCAGGCCACATAATGGACATACAAATCCAGAAACTGTCCCTTCCAAAAAACCAGAGTGGTCACTCCATTTTCCTATCTACTTTTGCTCGTTCACCTGCAAAATCTTGCTCTTTCCTTCAATGTTGGGTTCATATTATTATTATTATTATTATTATTATTATTATTATTATTAATCACATATCTCTGCATACACATGACCAGTTCATGCATCTGATAGTGGACTAGGGCAAAGGATTATACCATGATTTTTCATCAATTACAATACAGATTTACCTTTTTCAGAAACAGGGATCTCAGCCTTTCTTCTTCTTCTAAAATCAGGATACATATTAAACTTCAATTATCAAGATCCACTATATTACATATTTCTAAACTAGTTAGCTAGACATTACCATTACAGGTTTACAGAGAGGCACAGAGAGTATTTAAAAGGTTAATAGTTCAAGCTTCAGATAAATAAATGATACTTTTTAATAGGGCATTTAAGCTCTCATCAGCAGCCTGAGAAGGAAGAAGAGGAGCTAAACCAAGGAAATTGTGTTATTTGACAAGCGCCTACCTAAATGCAGTGGGATGAGTTCAACATTGCATTGAGGGGATTGTTCTATCAGTGCAAGCATTTCTTCTGGATAGATGGAACTATCTCCCTTCACCCCCACAAGCTGCTCAGGGGGTTTTCCAGACACTCCCAAACAAATTTGAGGAGGGTGTGGGGATGCACAGCTAATGGAACTCCTGATGTGCTAGCAGGACTTGTTGCGATGACTTCCACTGGGACAACTACTGGGTTGAATCTGACCCAGGGTGGACTGCTTTCAAATTAAGTGAAGATTCCAAAAGACTGATACAGTGGTACCTCTGGTTGCAAACGGGATCCGTTCCGGAGGCCCATTCACAACATGAAAAGAGCACAACCTGCAGTGGCGCGTCTGCACATGCGCGGGTTGTGATTCACCACTTCTGCACATGCATGTGACGTCATTTTGCACTTATGCATGAGCGGCGAAACCCAGAAGTAACCCTTTCCGGTACTTCCAGGTTGCCGCGGGACATAACCTGAAAGAACGTAACATGAAGCAGATGTAACATGAGGTATGACTGTAAAATGCTACAAAACCCATTAGGCTACTTTCACTAGACTACCATAGGTTTAATACCACAACACCCTCACAGTTATTCCTGAAACAGATTTCAAGTATTTTGATCCAGAAAGTCTTATTGGGTGTAAAATGAGCACACTTTATAAATAAAGCATTCACAGAGCTTCAGCATACCATTTCTTAGCTCCATTTCTTTGAGTTCTTGACAACAAAATGCAGCAAGGCATTATTTTGAAACATGCTTTAGGCAGAATAACAAACCCACAACAGATTTCAGTGACTCAGGCAATCAACATTCATGAAGCCTAAGGAGAGTGATAAAGACAGTAATGAGGCTTCTAATAATACCAGCAGCCCAAGGAAGACATATGCAACCAATATTTACAGACAGTCCATCTGAAGGTGCTTCCAGATAGTCTTCATGTTGCAAACAGGTTATTCAGATCCTCCCCACCCCCAAAATGGGGTGACAGAGTAGAAATTAAGTCTAGAACAGTTGCACTCATATACTATTGCAAAGGAGAGCAGAAGCAATGCAACACATTGCACAGTCTGAAGTTGGCTGCTGCTGCCTTCTGCTGTCCCCACTATCTTCTGCCACCCTTCCTCCCTAACCTGCAGGCCCTGTTTGGAGAGCCACACTCTAATGAAAGGGTCCCGGAAACAGTCTGGGCCACGATCCTTGCCAGAAAGTTAAACTTTCAATAGGATTTGCCAGTAGTCAGAAAGTAGAGGTGGCACGGATGATGTCTGAGCCCACCTCATCTACAATACCTTGCTCTTCCCTCAAAAGTTGCATTGAGTCTAGAGGCCTGTTAGGAGTGTCACTAACTGCTTGCCTCTTGCAGCAACAACACTCTTGTGGTGGCAGATACATAAGAGAAGCTCTGCTACATTAGAGCAAACACCTATCTACTTCAGGTGATTCCCGTTTCCCCCAGTGTCCTATGGGAAGTCCACAGGGAAAAAACAACCCTCTATTACTGCTTTCCCCCAGCAATTGGTATTCAGAGTCATGCTGCCTCTGATTCTTAAGGAAACAGCCATTGTGACAAGTAATCACATATACCATAAATCTATGAATTCGTTGAAACCCCTTCTAAAGTTATTTAACCGACTGGTAATTCCATATTGACCTATGCAATGTATGTATTCCTTTTTTCTGTCCTCAATCTCCCACCTTAGATGACTCTTGGTTTTGTATCAAGAAAAAGTTCATTTTCTAATGATTCCTAACATGCAGTACAGTGGAACCTCGGTTTTTGAACATAATCCGTTTGGGACGTCTGTTCGACTTCTGAAATGTTTGAAAACTGAGGATCAAAGGGCTGTCAGTAATTCAAAGGGGAAAATTGAGAAACACACATGGGAAGCTGTTAGACTTCCAAGGTGAGTTCAAAAATGGAACCATTCACTTCCAGGTTTTTAGCGTTCAGTTTTCGAAACTTTTGGCAACCTAAGACGTTTAAAAACCAAGGTTTGACTATACGTACACCTTTTTCAAGGGCACAACACACTAAGTTGATGTTTTAACTAAGCTACCCATCAGGACTACAAGATCTAATTCCTGGTTAGCTGCTGTCAATTTATATCTGTGTACAGTGGTATCACCGCTTGCGGACGGGATCAGTTCCGGAGTGCCACTCGGATCCCAAGGTTTTTGCTACTGGAGGTGCCTGTTCTGCGCATGCGCGTGGCACAGTAGAGCGCTTTTGCACATGCGGCAAAACCTGAAAAAATACTTCTTGGTTTGCTGCGTTCACATCCTGAAGTTTACCTAATGTGAGGTACTACTTTTTATATGTGAATTTAAGTTTTTTGCACCAATTCTCATCACCATACACTTCCTTACATTGAACTGTATTTGCCTGTTCACTCATTTTGGAGCTCTTCATAAGCCATTTTTTATTTTTATCATCCTAAATTTGGTATCTTATGCAAATAAGTAAGTTAAAAAGTGACCACCCAAATACAGTGGAACCTCGACTTACATACGCTTCGTCTCGCGGATGTTCCAAGTTGTGTTCGTGGAAAAACCCGGAAGTAGACACCGGGTTTGCCGTGATTCGCACATGTGTAGAAGTGGCTTCTGACATCTGCGCATGCGCAGAAACGCGCTGCCACCGAATGCGCACGCACACAAGACACCTCTTCTAGCATCCCGTTTCAACCAGCAGACATACCTCCAAAACGGATTACGTCCGTAAGTAGAGGTTCCACTGTACAGATTCCTTGGCAGTCTGACTTCTTCCTTCTGTTGTGAGAACTAATCACTGACTTCTACTCAGACTCTGCATACTATAGTTTAACCAGTTACTAATCCATAAAGGACTCATTGTCTTATCCCACTACTAAGTAAGTTGACTCTGGAACCCTGGCAAAGGCTTTTGTCAAGGGCTTTTCTGGAAGTCCAAGTACACAAAGTCTACAGCTCCAAACACCCCACTCACATGTTTGCTGACTCTTTTAAAAGTACTTCAAAAGTTGGTGGTAAGACCAACACTGCCTAGGTAGTGGAGGGTGGGCAGATAAGAAAACAATCCCTGTCTCAGAGTATGATAGAACACCAGCTTCCAATGCACTTGCAATCTCGTGGTCCAAGTGGCAATCCAAATTGGCCATCTTTAGGACACAGGATGCTGCTAAATCACTAGTCTGAAGTGAACGTGTATTATATAGACCTTGAATGTCTAATTTTTCTACATCCTGAATACAGAGTACACACAGATGCACACACTACAGTTAGGACAACTGAAATGTGGAGATAAACACACAACTGCCACCTTTTCTGCCGTGGCTCGCCATCTGTGGAATGTTCTCCCCAGGGAGGCTTGGCAAGTGCCTTCATTATACACCCTTAGGAGCCAGGCGAAAATGTGATTGACACCCTATATACTCTTTTAACTATGTTTGTGGCAGGTGGTGGGGAGTGGGGGTTATTGGTTTGTTTCTGTTCTTGCTTTTATAATGCCTTTTGTGCTTTTTTTATCTTGTGTTTTTAGGCTGTGAACCACCCTGAGATCTACAGATGAAAGGCAGTATACAAATTTTGTTGTTGTTAAGTCATTTAGTCATGTCCGACTCTTCGTGACCCCATGGACCAGAGCACGCCAGGCACTCCTGTTTTCCACTGCCTCCCGCAGTTTGGTCAGACTCATGCTGGTAGCTTTGAGAGCACTGTCCAACCATCTCGTCCTCTGTCGTCCCCTTCTCCTTGTGCCCTCCATCTTTCCCAATATCAGGGTCTTTTCGAGGGAGTCTTCTCTTCTCATGAGGTGGCCAAAGTACTGGAGTCTCAGCTTCAGGATCTGTCCTTCCAGTGAGCACTCAGGGCTCATTTCCTTAAGAATGGGTATGTTTGATCTTCTTGCAGTCCATGGGACTCTCAAGAGTCTCCTCCAGCACCATAATTCAAAAGCATCAATTCTTCGGCGATCAGCCTTCTTTATGGTCCAGGTCTTACTTCCATACATCATTACTGGGAAAACCATAGCTTTAACTATACGGACCTTTGTTGGCAAGGTGATGTCTCTGCTTTTTAAGATGCTGTCTAGGTTTATAATAATTGTCCATTTTATTATCATTTATAAAAAGCAACAGAAGTCCTTGTTAAATGTTATAAATTAATACTGTATTAAATAAGAAAGCTGAGCAATTACGTTACAGAAGTGGAAAACGCTCTACTTCTAAAATTTCAAAAACTGCAAGAATCTTGAAAGAAGAGGAATGTAGGGTAACCACTGTCAACAAATAGTGTGCAAAATGAACTCAGTCTGTGTTATGGGAGGTGCACTACATGATTCCAATTAATTCACTGCAAGCGGATTAAGGGCACACAGGATTGCAGCGTAAATCAAATTAGCATACTATAACTGAGACTTGAGTGAGACATCACAGGCTATACTGCAAGCTTGTTAAAGTATTTATGTGTGTTGCATAAATTAATAAATCCAAGGAGTTACTGAGTTAGTGTAAACAAATATTCATTCAATGTTGATACTGCAAGAGTATTCCAGGTGGGTAAAAGGTAAAGGCACAACGTAACACCGTGATGGAAGCCAGAACGCACGGAAACACCATTTACCTTCCCGCCACAGCGGTACCTACTTATCTACTTGCACAGGTGCACTTTCAAACTGCTAGGTTGGCAGGTGGACAGAATATGAAAGCTGGGTTCTAAGTTTCATAGCAAAACTGAAAATAATAATTTTGGGCAGAGATTGTACACTGAGGGATCGTGTTAATGAGTCTTCAGAGAGCAATTTGAACTTTGAAGGAAAGGGATTGGTTCCCTTTCAACAGCATTTCCAGTAAGTGGCCAGCGCAGGAGAACAGCTTCAGAGGCTAACTTACTATGCTTCTACCCTGTGTTCCGAGAGAGGAAAGAAGAGCAGAATGAATCAACATACTGCCTCCACTGCCCAATAAATCTTCCTCAGTTGTTATTATTGTTATTTTATATTTATTTATATCCCAACATTTTCCCTGACAGGGACTTGAAGTTACTGCTTTTCAAAGAAGTGATCTGCCATTTACTCCAGCAAAAGCCTCTTTTATCTAATCTCAATGTAAGACTTGATTATGCGAAGCACTCTGAACACTTGAAATGTTCTATATAAAAGTTAAGTATTATTACTCACAAGGATATGCATTAACTGTATATGAGCGCTAACTGATATTTTAGGCAATGCAGCAGTTGATATTATGAGTACTCTTTAAAATACACAGATCTATATGATGTTTGGGTGGATATTTTCAGTCTGAGTCTGGCTCACCCAAAGTGTTGTGGGGCATGGTTTATGTAATATATACAGACTTGGTTTAATGACTTACCTCCAAAAAAATGGAAAACTGACTACAGCTTTCAAATAACGTAAGAGAAATGCATAGGCATTTTTACATTCTGCCTTTATGTGAGTTGGCAAAGAATCACTTCTCCCCAATTTTTTTTAGTTGTTATCAAACCAAATATTAGAAGTCACGATTTAGCTGTATTACCATTCTACATTAGCTATAACATTAGTCTTTTGAAATACAGAGATCAAAAGGTCCACAGCACCCTCTATTGGCAAAATGTTAAAGTTTGAGAAGTCTCTCTGATTCATTTTTCTTCTGTGAGAACAGCAGTCACTTAAGAGAAATGTTCTGAGGCTAGGAAATGGAATTCAGGTCAACTGCCTCATGGCTTTAAGTAAATAATATTTCACATCCAAGTTGCGGTAGTAAATTCTGCACAGCAAAATATTCAGTTTACCATGCAGAAACTGCTGTTTCAAGGGGTGAGAAATATCTTTAAACACGCTTCCCCGTTGTTTTGATATTTATAGCCATTGTTCCAATACTGTCTTAACAAAAGCCACAGCTTTCAAATATTTTTCCAAATAGACATATAAGTCACAAACTTTAAGAAAAAGTATACATAATAAAATTAAATGATTGGGTATACTTGCTGAAACAGAAGTGTTTTAGTTCGTGTTGAAAACAAATGTTATATATGCACAGCTGCATGACTTCTCCCACTTCTCTCTCTGCCCCCTCCACAAACACTATAGCTAACAACTGAAATTGGTTCTGAAGCCAAGTTCTGGTACAAGTTGAGGTCTAGCCTAGTTTTTTTGTTTTGTTTTGTTTTTTAAACGATTTTCCAACTGAACAAGTTCCTCAGCTTTCACTCCACACTTTAAAGAAGAAGAAGAAGAGGAAGAAGAAGAAGAAGAAGAAGAAGAAGAAGAAGAAGAAGGGGGGGAGAGAGAGGCTGAACATGCTTTACTTCTTGCTTACACTCTGCATCAGTGGCAGTTTCTCCACAGGAGTCCGTAGTTCCTATCTACAATACAGTGATGATTCATTTATCAAACTGCCTTAGTTCAGCAACTTAGCAGGCACAAAAAAGAATACAAGGATACAAATACAGCAAAGCATACTGCTAATCTTCCCAGAGACGAATGTACAGAAAAGGAAATACGAGCCCAAAAGAAGGAGGTGTTTCAATATGGTTGGACAGTTTAAGTATGGATACTGAGCACAATCCACCTTTATATAATTTGCGTACATGCTGCCCCTGATTTTGCCTGTAATTTAAGTGCTTTATAAACACATATGCCTACCACCCCCTTTTCCAGCCGCGCATTATCAGCTTTCCAACTGCACAATTCCCCCCCCCCAAATGCACATTTTGTTTCCAACTGCACACTAATAAAAACCTTGGCCTCGCCAGCACATCAGAGAACATTATACCTCTGAGTGCATTTGTCATGTATGCAGGCATTTACCTTTTGACCATGGAGCTACACTTGAATTCTTAACTGGCTAAATAGCTCAGAGTCTGAAATGTTTCCTACTGTGGGCCTATTTGTTTATTGGCAAGAAAGAATATGGAAAGTTTACCCACACACACCTCAACTATTGCATGTTGTTCCTAATAGCCCATACTTTTACGTCCTATGTTCACTGATCCAGTAATAGTGCCTAGTATAGACAAGGTCTCTTTGCACAATGCAAAGACAGAGATTTATGTCAGCTTGTAATGCAATCTTGAAGTTCTGAGACTGCCTTATCAATATGCAATTAGCCCACTTACTGCCATCTAAACATTTCTTATCTTGCTCCAACACACAACAATGCAATCCTATCTCTGTACAAGGCAACAACACTTCATTTGGGCATTTTAAATAAAATGAACTCTTATTAACCAAGATATCTACTCCAAATTCTGATTTGAAAAATCTGAAGCTTTGTACTGCCCACATTCACTATTACAGGGATATATCCAGTGCTTTTTTTCTGGGGGGACCCAGAGGTACACATACCCCTAAACATTTTGTGAATCTAGGTTTGGCCTCATTGAGGGGCAGTATTTCAATATGAGCAGGAAAATGAGAGTACCCCTAAACATTTTTTTTAAGGAAAAAAGCACTGCATATTATCTATTATACACACACATATACACTGAGAGACACACACAGTGCTATGTGTGTTTTTTTATTTTACAGAACTGTATGAAATTTGCGGGCATGGTAGCCATTCAAGAGCAGATAATGTGAGTCAAACACCAGATAGGCTCAGGTAATTTGTAATAGACACCTTTAAAGCTTGATAGAAAGAAAGAAAGAAAGAAAGAAAGAAAGAAAGAAAGAAAGAAAGAAAGAAAGAAAGGAAGGAAGGAAGGAAGGAACCTTTTTTACTTTCCTTCTATGTGATTTACAAGAACCCCTCCTCATTAGAACCGTTGATTGAACTTACTCAAGCAGGATGATTAAGGTCTGTGTGGAGATAAACTTTAACCAAAAGTATGCTTTATGGAGACCGAGAAGCAATAAGAGCTTTTGGAATGGCGCAGCAATTAATTCGGAGTCGCCATCTTGCCAAAGGATTTATAGCCGGGAGGAAGAATGGACTTGTTTTTAGACTGCATTCCTAGTGAATCTCCTCTGAGGTTTTGAGAAAGGAGGCAGATTGGTGAAGATTAATGACGCTAAGACTGTTTTGATGTATGGAAGTGATGTTATATGGAAAACGTCTGGATATGGCTACTGGATAAAAAAAAAAAATATCCACGCAGGATTACAAACTGTTCTAACCAGCCTCCGGTGACTATCAGAGGTCACAAAGAGAAAGGAAAAATATGAAAATAACAACAAGAGATGTGGAAAAATAATAAGAAAGGACTGGATAGTACTGTGAACATCATAAGGTTAGATTTGTGGACATTAAAACAGCAGTAAGAAGCAAAACGTTGATTGGATCCCTTCGGAACTTGAAATATGGGTACCTCCAACAAAAATTTAAAATTCGGCTGTGTAATTTGGAATTTATGTAATTTGGTTTGATTTGATGTGATTGGTCAGTTAATAAAAAATTATTCTTAGAAAGAAAGAAGCACTTTAACACAGAAATTTTTAAATATTCTCTTAACTTACATCACTCTCTGATCCTTGGCTATCCCAATCTTCTTCCATGATTCTTCTGTTAGTTTCATTAGTGTTTCAATTCATCACTATACCAACAGAGATTGGCCATTTAAACTTTTCAGACTCATGCTCTAGACTTCGCTTCTTCTCTAGTCTATAGGCAATAAGGAAGTCTAATAAACTTCTAAGGAGCAGCAATAAGAAATAGCACACACTCATTGCTTTGGGGTTCAATTGACCAAACAGGCCTGTTCTGCAGCACACTGCCAATGCCCAGTGTCCTTTCAAGAACTAGTAAAATCCATCATGCAAGTTTTAATAATTAAGATTGCTTATCAAGCTTCCCGTAGTTTAACCTCACCAGAATACAAGTAATTTGGAAGTTAGAGCTCTCTTTTTTTCCATCACAACTGAAAGAATCTCCAGAAACTGGTCTGCAGAATTCTTATTCTACAAAAGAATTCCATATAACTGTCCCTCTTTTAAAGTGACCACCATCTCCTATGAGGAACATCATTTTATAATGTTTGTGTTTAAAAACCACCTGTACAACAAATACATCCATTATACTTGGGCAAGACAACATCTAGGTCATAGGTAGGCAAACTAAGGCCCGGGGGCCGGATCCAGCTCAATCGACTTCTAAATCTGTCACGCAGATGGTCCAGGAATCAGTGTGTTTTTACATGAGTAGAATGTGTGCTTTCTCTGGATTATTTGTGACTGGTTATGACAGTTTTTGACACAGTATTCCATCTTTTAAGTCCTTTGTGCTTAAAAGCAAAAGAAATTCAGATTGCTTAACTCAGGGGTAGGCAACCTAAGGCCCGTGGGCCAGATGCAGCCCAATTGCCTTCTCAATGCGGCCTGCGGACGGTCCGGGAATCAGCATGTTTTTACATGAGTAGAAACGCATCTCTGGATTATTTGTGGGGCATAGGAATTTGTTCATTTCCCCCCCCCCCAAAAAAAATAGTCCGGCCCCTCAAAAGGTCTGAGGGACAGAGGTCTGAGCTAAAAAGTTTGCTGACTCCTGATCTAGGTCAACAAGCTCCATAAAATCAAGCACAGAAGTTTGGGCTTATGGTTCCCAATCAAGAAGTCTCAGAACACTTCTGGCTAGTTCAAGGATCTGGTAAACAGTAAACTGAAGTATGTAACAGAAAATAAAAGTATTAAGAAGGCCTCACTATGGGTGGGGGGAGTAAGCAAGCTCCCTCTCCCACTTCGTGAAGCCCGTTTGACCCCACCCCCAGTATACACCAGAGCTTAGGGTGAGGAAACAAGCTGGGAGATGGCTTGAACGCAAGAAGAAAGATCTGAATGAATGCAACTGAACAACGGTAAGGGCTCATTATCGAGCCTACCTAGTGGCAGTGAAAGCAGCAAAGAAGGCATACTTTGCTGCCTCCATTGCATCCTCATTATGGCATCTGGCAGCGCTTTTCCAGGTTGTATGGGGCCTTTTACAGGATGGTCCAAAGGAGGTGATAGAACCAAAAGTAGCTTGCTTTGACTTGTTTGCAAAGCATTTTGAGGATAAAATTGCTTGCATCCACTAAGACCTTGTCTCTGCTGTTATAGCAGATAAATCTCTTGCGGTATCCCAAGAGCACAGTCTAGTCCTGTTGTGTTGGATGAGTTTCAGTTGGTAAGACTCAAAGATGTGGATAAGGTGCTCAGATTAGTCAGGGTGACCACTTGCGCTCTAGACCCTTGCCCTTCTTGGCTGATAAAAACCAGCAAGAAGGGAACAGCTGGCTGGCCAGGGAGGTGATCAGTGCCCCTTTAAACCTCCAGGTATAGGGTGGTATATTAATAATAATAATAATAATGGTGGTGGTGGTGGTGATGTCATTTTAGGTGTTACATAAACAAAGAACTGAATATAGGGGAGTTTTATATTAATTCATACTACACACACATACAGGGAAGAGACATGCTATAAGCACTAATGGCATCATTTTAGATTACCAAAGGAATCACTCTGGAACTCATAGGACAACCACCACCAGATCAAGGCCCTTCAATTGTTCCAATCAGAAAACCTGCCACATGGTTCTTCCTTTGCCACCACACTGTTTAACAGCCAGCCACACCACAGACACCATGGAAAGGAGACAGCAAATTCTCTTTCATTAATGTGCCTTGACCAGCTGTTGTCAGATATAAGCTTCCTAAAGATGACATTCCAGTTGAACCAGCAGAAGGGTAAGCATAGAGAGTATAGCTCCTTCCTGTAGACTGCTAGCACCAATTATGTGCAACACTACTTGAATGAGTCACTTTGGCACTTCTTGTATGAGTCACTTTGGTTTTATTTCTTTAAAATGCTGCTTTCATGATCACCTAGCATACTGTCTTTTCAAATGTTAAATGCTACAGATAACAGCCAACATTAACCATACTCCGAATACATAGAGATCAATAAGTCCACTGATTTCAAGGGTCTGCTCCAAGTATGACTACAGCTTGGCATCACCCTATGGCTGCAACCCAATATAAATATATTGGGTTGTAAGTCCCATTCAACTCAACAGGATTTACATTTGAGTAGTTGTGCAGGATTGTGCTGCAAATCAGTTTACTGCTGCACAAAGCTTTGTAAGCAAGAGTAAGTGGATTATAACAATTAGGGTAAAAGTTTAACTCTCTGGTGCTTATCAAGCTTTAATTAGTACAAATCAGTTAAATTTACAGGGCCACAGGACTCTTGCTGTTGCTGGAATAGAATGCAGTTAATCTGCTGAAATCCGTCTCAAATCCAGGTTAGTTTAAAGGTAACTGATCAAACTTTCCGGAACTGCTGTTGTTTGCTCAAAGTCAATGGTTCATGGTCTTCAAGTTCCACTGTATAACTGTACCGAGCATCAATAATGAACACTGGTTTCATATGTATGCTAGTGCATAAAACAGAAAACACAATGAACAACAAAGAAAGTATCTCATATTTTCCATAAAACATTAAAGATAGTGTGAGAACAGCCACCTACAATTTGATATGTATTTTTGATAAGAATAAGTTTTATCTGAAATTCAAATGCATTTCAAACACTTCAAGCTCAGTTGGTACAGCAGGATAATCTTACTTCAGGGTTGTGGATTTGAGCCCCACACTGAGCGAAAGATTCCTGTATTGCAGGTGGTTGGACTAGCAGGTTTCCTCAACCTCGGCCCTCCAGAGGTTTTTGGCCTACAACTCCCATGATCCCTAGCTAGCAGGACCAGTGGCCAGGAATAATGGGAATTGTAGTCTCAAAACAACTGGAGGTCCGAATTTGAGGAAGCCTGGACTAGATGCTCTTTGTGGTCCCACCCAACTTTATAATTCTATGATTCTATGAATACTGCTCGGTTCTATCTTATACCACAACTGTTTAGAACTCTTTACTGTGCTGAATTAAGATAGCATGACATAGTTATGTCACTGTCAATAAAGAAAGAATGCAAAATGTCTTTTTCTATTCTTTTTATTATTGTTATTTAAAAAGGCTACCAAGATGGCTTCTGTCTAAAGCTTGCAAAATTATCTTTGTTCCATATTGATGTGTGGGTTTTGATTTTTTTTTAAAAAAGTATTTCTGTGTTAGCACACTAAGTTTTATGGAGCTGCATTTTGAGGGGGAGGGGACAGAATTTAATGTGAAGCATTTCTTTATTTACACAATATACAGTGAGGAATGTCTCACTTGGCCAAAATCCACTCAACACTCTGCTACTAACCAGTTTGCCATAATGTCTTTGGAAGGACAGAATCAACTTTTGTCGTGGACAATACAAGACTACACCTAGCTCTTCATGAATTTGATGATGCCACTACAGTTCATATAATATAACAAGACACATAGGAACGAAGCTTCCTATAGACTCTGATTCGTTTCCCAGAAGACAAAACTAAAACTAAGAATTACAAGATTAGATGAGATACCTTATGAGCATACAGTGGTACCTCGGGTTAAGTACTTAATTCGCTCTGGAGGTCCGTTCTTAAGCTGAAACTGTTCTTAACCTGAAGTACCACTTTAGCTAATGGGGCCTCCTGCTGCCGCTGCATCGCCGGAGCACGATTTCTGTTCTCATCCTGAAGCAAAGTTCTTAACCCGAGGTACTATTTCTGGGTTAGTGGAGTCTGTAACCTGAAGTGTATGTAACCCGAGGTACCACTTTATTCTGCTTTAGATATGCAGTCGTACCTTGGTTCTCAAACAGAATTTGTTCCGGAAGTCCATTCGACTTTCGAAAACCAAGGGGCAGCTTCCAATTGGCTGCAGGAGCTTCCTGCACTCAATCAGAAGCCACGGAAGCTGCATCGGACGTTCAGCTTCCAAAAAACGTTTGCAAACCGGAACACTCACCAAAACATTTGAGTCACAAGGTGTTCGAGAACCAAGGTATGACTGTACTGCAACAGTGCTATAGAAGACACTGATCCCATTACCACTAGCTACACATGGGCAGAGAAGCTGATGGGGATTCCCCCCCCCCTAATAATAATAATAATAATAATAATGCAGCTTCTTCCCTGGGGCTGCTCCTAGAGATGTTTGAGTCACATATTAATTTGCCTTTTTATATAGGTGTTTTCATGTTAGTTAGGGATCAATGGAAGTTCTTCACTTAGTACAAGTGGAGCACTGCCCATCCTAATCCCAAACCTGCCCACCCCCAAGCTGTAGCCCAATCTCTTATGTTCCTTATCATTCATATGCAATATAATCTATCACATTTGGATACAGTCTGTTCTTGTTTCATAGCATTAGGCAAGAACCATGAAGAGCCTTCCCAACCAATCAGAAGAAAGCATTTCAATCTGAGCCAACCAGTTGCATGTTACCTGATGCTCTTTTCTGAGGCTGAGGTACTTTTTCTTCCACTTGCAAGCACAAGATTAAAGCAGCCACAAGCACAAGCCTTTCTTCTTTTCTTTTCTTTTCTTTTCTTTTCTTTTCTTTTCTTTTCTATGGCTATCCAGCCAGCCTACCAGCCTTTGCAATCAACAATGTATCTATGTGAGTTCATTGTTTAATTTCTACATTCATCACTGCCACACACATGTACACCCAAACACACATTTCAATGAGAGTGGTGGAAAACTATCCCAAAAACACGTTTGACTGGTGGGAAGGAGGGCAGGGAACCTGGTTTATTCATGGGCAAGACTGGGCCCTTTTTAATTGTTAGGGGGAATGGGAGGGGAAAGTGTTTCCTGGTGGCATGTTTGGCTGACATCATAAGCATGGAGTGGGGGAAGAAAATCTGGTTCCTTCATTGGCTGGACCAGGCCTTTTTATTTATATTCTCTTCACAATCAAAACCAACCGCCTTTAAAAATGTTAACATTAAAGTCTTGTTTTGCTACTAAAAAGTGGTGAGGAGGGGTGCCTACTTTTGGGTTGTAGATATGCTTAAAAATAAGACTTTGTTTCAGTCCTCTCCACTCCCACAAGAGCAACTCAAGGAAATGCTAATGTCCATACTTTCATGATTCATAAAAAGGTGTGCAAAACACAGAGCAGAGTATCTTTATCTTGCCAAGCAAGGCTGATGTTCATAATTACTGTCTCACAGTGACTTTCTTTTACTGAAGAGATGTGTTCCATCTCATCTATGCATGCATAAAGAAAACCTCCACACACACAAGTTAACTTGGAATTAGTACACTTCCATATAATACACACAACAGATCAGAAACTATGAGTCCATGCTTTAAGAGTCTGTTCCACTCCAACCTGTCCTTGTCCCAACTGCAACACACTTGCTTCTTTTCTCCTAAATTCATTAGCTTAATTTCCTGTTTCTTCAGTTCTGCTTCCTCCACCTATGTTGAAGAGTACTGATGATCCCCATATCAATGCACAGTACCCCACAGGCTTCCATGCCTCATCACCTCACTCAGTCTGCTGTTTTACTTGCGCAATGTCTCCTGCTGTGATAGCCACTGCCATGTTAAAAGTTTCCACCATATCCTTTTGTAACTTTTCATTAGATATCTGAACAGGAAGCACTGCTCCTTAACTAAACCAAATGGAATTAATTAGGAAACACAGAGATGACTGCACTGACTTTAGGGCTAACAGTTCCATTCCTCAGTTTCAGCAAGATATGGAACCACCACTTCCTGCCCTCTCCCTCAAAAAAGAACAGTCACATAGATCTTTCTGCGTACCTTCTATACTGCAGACCAAAATATTTCATACCCAGAACCAAGTTTATCTAATGAAACAGTAAGCTTCAATATGGCTCAATACATTTTTTTCAATCAAATGTTATTAAAAGTTTTCAACATAAAATACAATAAAAAGCACACTATAAAGAACACTATATACAGCAGCAACTTGCACAGTTGGAATTGCATACTACCATTTACCTCTTGGCTATACAGATCCTTACATCTTAAATTTAATCCAATGTTGGACTTACTGAAGGGGAAAAAATCAATTATTATGTGCAAAGCAGTCTACTTGGGAGATTCTGCTACTTCCACAAGCTAAACAACTTCCAAAAATTAAAAGGTAAGTCAGCATCTACTGTACTTTATTGCCAACAAGCTGTTGCATTAGAGAGCTGGTTTGCAGCCATCCTCTCTTATTACCAGTGCAGTAAGAACATTACACTATGGCTTTCAAGTAAATATACATATAGACACACAGACACACACACACACTTATTGCCCTTGCTACTATATTCAATGCTCAGATTTTTTCAAAGAAATGCTTCAGCATCCAACAAGAAAATACACTTTGCTATAAACAGAACTCACCCGATCTGCTGATGCAACCTCTTCACCAGCTAGACAGATAGGAGAGGCCATCTCCAGCACAGACATATTAGTAGGGGCATCAGTAGTTGATGAGGATCTGGGCCGGCCTGAATGAATATCCTGGAGTGACTTCCTGTTGATTTGGGGGCTTCCCTTTGGAGGCTCTGCCTTGCCCCGTCTGCTATGCAAGCTTGTTCCTCTCTTCATTTTAGGTGGCACTCTGATTTGTTGTAGAACTCTGTTCAGAGCTGTGGGGTGGGTAGAGACACCATCAATTTCAGCACATGTGCTTTGATTTTCCAATTCCGTTTCAAGCTCCAAATCAACCTGAGCTTGCTGAACATCATGGGGAGACACTGAGGACCTCCTACGTTGATGCTGGAAGAGATGCTTCAACCCTTGACCAATCACATTAATATTCTCCAAGGCATTGTGGGTAATTTTGGATAGCTTTTGCTCTGATTCATGCTGCCTTTTGGTCTCTGGATCTTGAGACTTTCCTCCAAGGTCAGGATCATCATAGAGTTGTTCACTACCAGAAGGCTCCATCAGATGACACCAAGCAAGTTTATTTGACAAGTCAGACACAGATGTTCTGTGCCCTTAAAATTTGTTTTTGCTGAAAAATGCCAAGATTGTCAGCCAATAAAGTGTGCAATTGCTTCAAGAGTGAATACACATGCAGCTGTGCCGCGGTGGTCTCATGCTTATCTACTGTTAAAACAAAAAAACTAGGGTTACACATCATGCACAGATTAAGGTTATTCACATTGAAAAAACATGCAGCTAGTTTACTCTCTTCTCAATCCTAAACTTTTCAAGCATTTTTTTTACCATGGAGATTAAGTGCATTTCCACTGCAGGTGGAACACAAAGCTTATGAAAAAATATTCCAAAACCAAATGCTATATTAAATATAGAAACTATACCTCCCTACCAGCAGAGCTGGTATACTGGAAGGCAAGGAAGATTTTGTCAGAGCCGTAACAAGCATACCCCAATTTTAATATGCGTTGTGCTACATGAGGCTGGATTTGGCAGCTTATCACCATGGTATTAAGGAAAGGCAATGTAACTCAACACATTGCTCTATATTTCTAATAAATTTTATGTTATTACAAACTAAAAAAAAATGGAAAAAAGCAAAATATCTTCTTTCAGGCAAGGACCAGAAGCAGGGACCAGATTCCACATTGCCAGCGCCAAAATATTTTGTAGGTACCAAAGGCCACTAGCAAAGGTTCTCTTAGGAATCTCAAATGTCTAAAATGATTGGTTCTTGTAGACGTGAGCAGCAGAATGGCAGCAGCATTAAAAGTGGGTCTTGTTCAGACTCACAGGAACAGATAATAATAATAATAATAATTTATTATTTATACCCCACCCATCTGGCTGGGTTTCCCCAGCCACTCTGGGCAGCTTCCAACAAAATATTAAATAACACAACCCGCTCCTTCAGGTATATTGCTTTGGGTAAGTGGAAAAGGCAAACAGCTATAATTATGTCACACTACAGGCAGGTAGCTGAGGAAGTAAGCAAGTGAACTCAAAGCAACTTGAATATTAAGAAAGGGAGCATTCATAAAGTTAACAATAACTGAACAGCCTTGTAATACGCTTGTTGTGATTAAGTGCGAATCACATGCATAAGCTGTGTAAGATGATAAAATGGACCATACAAATGAAGCTCAGTCTTGGCAGATCCTGCGTGAATTTTGAGAGAAGTTGATAGAGATATATAATGTTTAGACTGGAGAAAACATCCAACAGAACATATTAAGAGCCATTATGATGATCAGGACACATCTAGGATCCAGTTTGGAAGTCTGTTTTGCCAGTCCTAATACTTGAACCCATGACCCTGGGATTAAGAGTTTAATGCTCTACCAATTGAGATATCCTGCAAAAGCAAGCAAATATTGTCTGTACAAAAACTCTAGCACCTTTGCTACCCTTCTCAGAGGGTACCCTGCACAATATAGTGACCCACTGGAAATAAAGCCATCCCAAATTCTACCATTGTGATGTAACATGTTGCAAGTTCTGTTAATAGACTGAAAGTTGGGCTACCACTATTTTACCCAACAAAAAATAAGCAGGGGCATCATACACATTTGAAAACTTAAAGATACAACAAATGCCTCCAATATTAATTCCTACCATTAGTTTATATAAATATATACTATCCTATTGATGCGTAGTAGTATATTTCTGTGACGTATATAGCTAGGAATAAGGCAGCAGTTCTTATGGCCTGCTTTTATATGCTTTTCTGTGGTAACAGTTTAAATCACAATAATCTTATTTCTCCACGGACAAAAGACAAATTATGGCAATATAAGAAGTTATGCACAAGTGTCAGGAATCCACATGCAACAGCACCATTCCTCCTTTCAGGTGAGTAAGCAAACAGACCAGAAAGTATTTAATGGGACGTCCAAACTGGAAAATATGGGTACTGGCATCCAAACAAGTCAGGATATGAAACCATAGTTTGAAGTCGGCTTTTGCATCCTGGCTTGTTTGGCATTAACCATTATTTGCTTCCAGTATATTTCCTGACCCAATTTAAAGTTCCTATCTTAACCTGCAAAGTCCTAAGAGCAGGTTACTTGAAAAGATCACATCCTCCTTTGTATGCCTACTTGCACCTTAAAATTCTCTTCAGAAACCCTTCCCTAGGTGCCTCCACCAATGAAATGAGGCAGAGGGCAACTAAGGAGATGTGGTTTTTTAGTAGTAGCATATTAGCTATGAAACAGACTTCCCAGAGAGCCACGCCTGACACCTTCTTTATCTTTTTTCAGTGCATTTTAAATTGAGGCTGTACAGTAAATTATTCTATGGTGCCTCTGCGCAATGAAGCTTTTTGCAGTATTATTATTGGATATTACCTATTACTGTAAATTGTGTTTGATGTTTTTATTTATTTATAAAAACATTTATATACAACTGTGTCATGAAAATATATCACAGTGGTTTACAACATTATAAAAACATAAAACCACACAATAAAGTCATAAAAAGTTAAAAACCAACATCAACAGACCATTGTGGGGGAAGTACTCTTAATTGCCTGCATAGGCCTGGTGGAATAGAAAAGTTTTAAGCATGTGTTTAAAAGTTGGCACAGAAGGCGCCCACTGTACGTCTCTATTGATAGGGTATTCCACAGGACTGGGCCAATGAAACTGAAGGTTCTGTGTCTCATTGTTGCCAAAGAAGCCTCACCAACGCAGGGAACAACTAAATAAGTTTCTGCAGATGATCTCAGTGACTGAGCTAGAATATAAGGAACAAAATAAAAAAATTCCTTCCAGTAGCACCTTAGAGACCAACTAAGTTTGTTACTGGTATGAGCTTTCATGTGCATGCACACTTCTTCAGATACACCTGAAGTGCATGCACACGAAAGCTCATTCCAATAACAAACTTACTTGGTCTCTAAGGTGCTACTGGAAGGAATGTTTTTATTTTGTTTCGACTACGGCAGACCAACACGGCTACCTACATGTACTAGAATATAAGGGTTCAGGGTGATCCTTGGGGTATCCTGGACCCAAATTGTTGAAAGCCACCATGGGAATATTTACTGACGGGCTGTTATATAAATCTAATAAACAACTAGTTCTCATATCAGATACAACAGGATGTCATGGTTAGCTGCAGCTTCCTGACTTGTTTTGCTGCTTATCCAAAGGGAGGAGCAAAGCAGCTGTGAGTGCCTGAAGCTCATGCATATCTTGCCTTATAAAGCCAATATTTGATAATCTGAATGTGACCACAGTCATGTGATGCATAGAAAGAAAAATGATTCCAGATACAGAATTTCATCCCATTTATTTGGATAGAAATGACCTCCAATTCTTAAAAGGAAGTTTCTCTATGAAATTCACAACTCCAAGCTAGATACGCCTAGTACCCCCGCAAGCCCCCAATCCATTATAAGGTAGATACAATAGGATGAGTAACTGCAGAGAAACTCAGATTTGTTGCAATTAAAGTGGATCACACATATGCATTAAGGTTAAACTATATCATACACCTGAAACATTCAAAGAATGGGATTACAGACCTATTCCTATGGTATAACATTGTAAACACTCTCTACAGGCTCACTCCAATTTGTGGAATTAGCCATCAAAATACCCAGGGGGACTGCATTATCTATGGAGAATGCCAGAGGTGGAATTTTTAGTAATAACAAAAAAATTTCAAAACTCTGCTGAGTCATATTAATTCAGGCTGAACAGACTCCTCAAAATCTCATTTTTTAAAAACAGGCAGATTTGGTCCCCCATGATTCTGGGAAAATGTTTTAATCTGATAAACATTTGCTAATGAGAATGGACTGCAGATAGGCCAGAGATAACCTAGATGAATATTTTATTGGCTTGGCAGTAATCATATATGCATTGTGTGACTGGCTGTTATACTGTAGCTAAAGACCTCCCTGTAGTACCACAGATTAGAGTTTTGTGAAATTCCATCCTGCTAGAGAAGACTGCATAGATTCTACAACTAATCCAACAGCCCTTGTCATTCAATGCTTTGCCTATGGGGATCTCACTATGCAGCTATTTCAAGAGTCACTACATGTTGTCAGAAAATGCACTGCATTTGTGGTTAATGAACCAAGTGGCAACTAATAATAATAATAAAAATATTTATATCCCGCCCTCCCCAACCGAAGCCAGGCTCAGGGTGGCTAGCAACAATAAAATAATACAACATTCTAAAATCATTTCATTATAAAATTAATTCAAATCAAATTGATGGCAACCATTGGGCTAGAGCCAATTTTTTCCTATTTCTTTCTACTGTGTGTGGTCAGAACTTTTCTCATGCTCCCAAACATTTGCTGGTTTGCCCCTTACCCTTGAAATTCTCCATAAAAAATATTTCTGTATGTTCACTAAATTGCTTTGAAATATTCTACTATAGCAATGGCCAAGTCTCCAAGCTTATTACATGGAGAACTTTCACTGGAACTCATGTACTACCGGTTTTAGGGGGGGGAAACAGCAAAAGTGCTACCTAATGCAGAAGAAGAAACAAGCTGCAAAACACCATATATACGTATTTACAAACATTACAGAACTATTCTAGCATCCTCTCAGGTGAGACTTAACACAGCTATTGCAACTCAGATGCCAAGACACTACTTAAATATAGGGAGGAAAAGGTACTTACCTCCACCACTTATCCTTAAACATGACTGGCTGGTGGGGCTCCTCTGTCAAACAGCAGCTTGGGGGAGAAAAAGTTAGACAAAACTTAGAAAAGAAACATACACATCAAGGGAATATGACTTACTGAGGTTATTTTAAGTCCAACACTGTAATAATATCCCCCTAGTTATGGTTGGTCTCAGCATTACTAATAGGCAACAAAGAAGGAGTAGAAAAATGTGATGACTTCTGTGCACCTGCACATTCTGCTAAACTTCAGCTTACACAGCCATGCCCCTATTCTGTCTCTGCAGACAAAGAACTTGCTGGGAATTTGCCACAGTCAGTGAAAACTCTTGAATATTTGCAAGCTGAACTTTCCACATGCTCAAAGCTATTCAGGGATAGGTTTGCAACAGTGGATTAAGCTTCACTGAAAGGCTTTTCTGCCAAAAATAAATAAGATACCTTTCATTCTTTAATTGTTATTTTTTAATTTTCAGTTTTTTACAAAAAAAAACACCAAAGTTACATGAGAAGAATGCTTCTAAAGCAGTAGGACTTCCCCTTCTCCTACCTAAATCAGCTGCTGTGGGTCCCTCAGAGCAGATTTTATAGGCACATGGGGGGAGACTGGAGAGGAAGCAGGCCCCATTATGTGAGCACTTCTGCACAGACCTCATTGGAGTCCACACTATAATTTATTATTTTTAGCATTAACGAATACTAGAGCAGGAAAAGAGAATTCAAATCGCAGAGAAGGCCCATCAAGCTGAAGGGTTAAACTTCAAAAATGTTTCATAAAAGCATCAAAAATTGGAAGGCACACAACTATCCCATATACAAATTTTAATCAGCAAGTAGTAATTGAAGCAGCATATGGCAAAGCACCTCTTACACAGGGATCTCTAATTCAGATTATTCCATTTTGGCTTGAATCCTAATTTTCCTCCCATGAATGAAACAAAGTCCACATACATGGAACAAGGATTTCCCATCTTCTGCAGCTCCCTACACCCTCTGAAAATGAAAGATTGCTCCTCTTTAGGAGTCCCTTGGGAATGGTGCAGAATATGATGTAGGGGGCCTGGGGATGGAAGAATTGGCAGGAATTACTTTTTTCTTTAAGTGAATGAACAACTTAGAATCAAACTCTTTCCAACATCAAAACTTGTGGATGTTTCCACGTATATAAATATTGGGAGATGGGGGAGATTTTACAGGCAGATATTGATTTCCAGTGCACACATACCATGTTGGTGCTTTATTCCCATATTTTGCTCACTGCCATATTTGTGTTGACGATAAACATTTAACTAACTACTGTGGACAGAATAAGTTGCCATTCAGATGATCTGTATAGGAAAACTCTTACCGACTAGAACCAAAATATCAAAATAAGGGTGTGTTGAGGCCAGTGTCCTTGCTGCATTTCAATTTAGTCTTGTCACTAAGGTAAAGGTAAAGGGACCCCTGACCATTAGTTCCAGTCGTGGCCGACTCTGGGGTTGCGGCGCTCATCTCGCTTTATTGGCCGAGGGAGCCGGTGTACAGCTTCCGGGTCATGTGGCCAGCATGACTAAGCCGCTTCTGCCGAACCAGAGCTGTACACGAAAACGCCATTTACGTTCCCGCCAGAGCGGTACCTATTTACCTACTTGCACTGTGACGTGCTTTCGAACTGCTAGGTTGGCAGGAGCAGGGACCGAGCAACGGGAGCTCACCCCGTTACGGGGATTCAAACCGCCGACCTTCTGATTGGCAAGTCCTAGGCTCTGTGGTTTAACCCACAGCGCCACCTGCATCCCTTAGTCTTGTCACTAGCTGCTCTGATAACTAATTTTCATTATATCTTGTACACTGTGCATTCTCCTTCCAGATTTGTGGGATCCTTAATGTAACACTGGCACACACCACATGCAATTAATATGTTGGGGAGGGAGACACAGGTGTACCCAGAAGTAAAGTAACCAGAAGTTAGCAAGCTACTTCTTAAGTGGTGAATCGGCATATGAGTACAGCAGAACAAAGTGAGCATTTAACATTTATTTTGATAGAATCATAGAACTCATAGAATCATAGGCACCACGAGGATCATTCTAGCCCAACTCGCTGCAATGCAGGAATCTTTCACCATATGTGGGGCTCAAACCCACAACCCTGAGAATAAGAGTCTCATATTCTACTGAGTGAGCTATCCCTCAGTTTGAGTAGAGACCAAGGTAGAAAGGAAAGCATCAAACTGAACATACAGTCTAGATTTATAATTTGGCCTATTCTAGTTCTCTGTGCCATGTATTGAATTACTCACAGCTGGACAAGTTTCTAAACTGCTTAAATTTTAAAATGTCCAAATCCCAGCTCCCTAATATGACATTCTAATTGTTGCAGTTAAAATTATTCCAAGAGGAGGATACAAGGATGAACAAAGCAATTGACATATTATGCCATGTCGGTCCCACGGAATACAAATCATAATCATCATCCATACAGTAGATACACAGCTGCCCTAAACAACATCTGAGAAAACAACTGATAGGCAGCTTGGATTTATTTATATCATATGAGGTAGAATAGTGCAGTTTGTGAACTACACCTGGGTAGCAGCCCAGCCAAGAAGATGGTTCACCAATGTCATCACTATTTTTTTCGATTTGGGTCTATATTTTATTTTATTTATAAATGGAGAAATGGGGGCGCAGAAGAACAGACAAGATAGGAAAGGAGAAAATGGAACAGATATTGTGAAATATTGAGTGGCTCTGTATTGTATTTCCTACAACGCACAGCCTTATCCCAAGCTAGTCACAGCCTCTTCAAAATGTAACCAAATATGATGTCCAGTAGGTGAAACACAGCTTGTGGGTGGTAAAATGCTTTTCCCCAAAACACAAAGTGGAAATGTAGACTGCTGTGAGAACTGTCAAAGACACTTGTGGCTTTGGAACGATCTTGAAAATCCTAATGCTGCGATTAGCAGAATAATGCCTTATAACTTTTCAAAATAAAATTACCACAGAAGGATTACAGGCAAGCTGCCTATATGATTTTCCCACCTGCACCCCCATTCCTCCAACTGGCTAATGCCACTGAACCCTGCAGAGAGGGGGAAAAGAGGAACCCTGCATACTTATGCAACTCCTGGAAAACAGATTCCTCTGGTTGTGTCACTCAAGTGCTGCCACTTTGGTATTCTGGCCAGAGGCAGCCAGAACGTCAGCAAGAATTGTAAAATTCAAAAGCTAGAAGCTACACTTATTTCAGTAATTGTTCAAATACTTGGTCAAGTTCATTTATCATTTTTCTGTTCTTTCCCCCCTCTGTGCACCCACCCACACAGAAAACTATGTCTAAAAAGATATACAGATACATGCAAATGAAGTTGATGCCTAGGAGATACGTACTGGTTTATAAAAATCATGAAGATAGCATATAGGTAGGCTAACTACTTGTTTCAGAGTCATGTTGTTCTGTTCATGCTGTTCTGTTCCTTGAGAACAGTTGGCTCCAGTCTTCTTATAAAAAAAAGTTGATCAATACTCTATTTTAGAGCAATTTCCTACCTGTGATGTGGAAGAAAGATAGCATTGACATACGCAGCCATGAGGCAGCTAGCAAACCATTTCAACCATAACTCAAAAGCAGAAATGTGGTCTGATTAATTTTGCTGTATACAGATGAGAGACAACAGTTTTTGCATCCAGCAGTACAAAACAGGTGATGGCTAAAGAAACTATGCCAACTACAGGACCCTGGCTTTTTCATCACAGTAAGGCATTTGGAAGTCACAAGAACTTGCAACTGGTAAAGAAAGAATCAATAAATCTGATGTCCACCTTTCACAACCAGTACCTAGCATAGGAATCTTAACAACAGCCTTTCTGAAGAAAACTTTTATTCCATTCAGAATTACAGTTGGCACACATAAAAAAAATTAATCTAAGTTTACTCAGCAGATTTTATGTCACTTAAAGAACTGGAGCAAGCACTCTTTGGAGTTTAAGAAAACTGTAAAAAACAAAATACCTGCCCCCAAAATAAGTTTCTCAGTAAGGTATGTACTTTTTCATACTTCTGATATAGCACCCTATATCAGGCTATGATAAATATTGTTTAAATATACCTTTTTTATTAAACCAAGTGCATTGTTAAGGTAAGATGACAAACATTCAAGTTATACAGGACACACACATGCTGTATAAGTGTACAGATACTGCAAGTTGCTTATCACTGTTTCAGATCTGGTTTAGGTATCAATCCTGATTAACAGTAAGTCAGCTAAGGAACAGGAAGTATATACCTGTACCAAACTTAAGAGTTCTTAAGCAGTTTTCAAATTCTTATAACACATCCTTATGTTTAGATCTGCTTTAAAGCAATCCTACCAGTAAAATTAGAGGATAACTCATGTATACAGCTCCAATAAGTTAAGAGCTGCATAAGGAAGACTTCAAAAAAATGCTCCTCACCATGTCAATGGATCAGGCAGGTTTTGGCTAATCAGACAATCCTAGGAGTGTCTTCCTAACACTAGAACTTCAGAGGGGGAGTGTGATCTATGTCCCATCCTCAAACATTGATATAAGGTTGTCTCTGCACCAACCAGGCAGTTGGTGCTCCCAACCACCTAGGATGGTCTTTTACAAATTGCATCACTATTACCAGCTGAATTTCACTTCCTTCCATTCTTAATGCATTTGATGCATCACTCCTTCTAATGCAGAACTGACTGTGCATTACTCCATCCAATAGCAAACGGAGGTGGCAAGTGCCAAAAGAACTGGATCGAAGATGGAGACATTGAAAAATAAGAGATTCTCAGTGTGCTTGGGAGGACCCAGAAATTTACAAAACCACCTTATTTAACAGAATTGATAATTATAGGTGACCAGCAGGCTCATGGAAGAGGGGTGGATTGCTCTGCCCCTCCTCCACCATTCTCTTACCTTCCATGCAGAGGAAGGAAAGCTTACCAACACATAATCGTTGTAACAGAAGTACAAATTAATCAAGGGGTGGGGTTTTTTTGGGGGGGGGGGTCAGTCATTTTTAGAAACAATCCAAATGCTGTTCTTCACCTCCCCCTTGAACCACCAGCATAGCAGAGTAAGCAAAATATCAAGTATCCAGGTCAGTTAGCCAAGAAATATCCTGAGTTCATATTCTTCGTGTACTTCCAAATATATTTGATAAGGTCAAGTGGGCAACAGTAGATGTATCACTGCACTAATCTTCCATGCAGCTTCCAAATGGTTTTGACACCAAAGAGTATGCCTACTGAACGTTTTAAGTTCAAAATGTCAGTAAAGTGGACCTGATGGCAATCATTACTTTTTGTGACAGCTTCATGTTAATAAGTGAGTTGACTATCTTCCCAGTTTCTAGGTAGTCAAGTCATCCCAAAAAATGTATCCAAAATGTATCCAAGCTCCTATCATGTTGCTATCTCATATCACTTGGCATAGCCCAACAAATAAGCAGTGGTTTAATTCCCCACCCACCTTAAAGCAGCTTCAAATTTAGGGCCATAATCCAAGCAGCACAACCAATTTTACCAAAGCTCAATCTCTGCTTAAGTACAGTGGTACCTCGGTTTACGAACAGTCCTGTTTACAAATTATTTGGTTTACGAATTCCGCAAAACTGTAAATAGTGTTCCGGTTTGCGAACTTTACCTTGGTCTACGAATGGAAGCAGGGCACCAGCTGTGGGGGGGGGGGGTCTGCTTAGGAAAAGCACATCTTGGTTTAAGAACGGATTTCAGGAACGCATTACCGTATTTTCCCATGTATAAGATTAGGGGTTTTTCCTAAATGTCAAAATGTCAAATATTAGGGGGTGTCTTATACTCTGGGCAATCTCCCCCCATTTTCTTAAATCTGAGACCCCAAGAATAGGCGTCTAATACATGGGAGCGTCTTATACATGGGAGCGTCTTATAGACGGAAAAATACGGTAAATTCACAAACCAAGGTACCACTATAGCTTGTGTTGTTGTTGTTTGCTTCTCTTCAGGAAGATGTTTTTTAAGTTACCTTGCATATTTAAAATCTTGATAGATTAAGAGGTTTAAGTTCTAAAAGGGTATTTAAGATTCTGTGGGATAAATTGCTTTCAACATCCTCCTGCACTTCTGGTATCCACAGGTCAATAAATTTGGGGTGACAATGAGTGCCAAGTAAAAAGTTCTGCTGTCACCAGGACCTGCCAGTTCTCCAAAAGGTAGGGGCTTCTCCCCAACCCCATGCTCCGTCTTTAAAAAAAAACTGAGGTTGGAGACCATACAATCTTCTTCAGCTCACAGCTAGCAAGAGGCTGTGTGCCATCTTCTGCTGCTTCTTTGCCTGCCAGGTGGTTGAAAGCAAGCTTTCACTCATGTTTAGAGCAGCCGAATGATCAGGGATCATGCTTCTCCAGTATCATGTGCCCAATAATCTTGGTCATCGGGGCCTAACTGGCTCTTGCCATGGCAGGGTGAGAAGAGAAGTAGGATCATCTAAATCCTGCTCTTTATGTTTTTAGTTGGCAGTCAACTATTTATAACACAATGCTCAGTAACTAAAGTTACTCTTACATAGTGAAAAGTCAGCCCTGCACAGATAAGAAAACAGACCAACAGAGATCTGTCAAAGCAAGAGATTTATAGAGTAAGGATTGTCAAATTTCAGAAGGGGCACACACATATTAATTACATCGTTCTTAGCATACTTCAAGATATGGTAGAACAAGGTAAAACAACTCATAGAAATGACTTTGGGTGTGGCATTCTTCTAAAGAATCTTAGCCTGAACCTTGCAGATCTGTGCTGCTATCTAGCTATGGACAAGTTAGCTCTGTACAGTGGTACCTCGGGTTAAGTACTTAATTTGTTCCAGAGGTCCGTACTTAACCTGAAATTGTTCTTAACCTGAAGCACCACTTTAGGTAATGGGGCCTGCTGCTGCCGCCGCGCCGCTGGAGCACGATTTCTGTTCTCATCCTGAAGCAAAGTTCTTAACCTGAAGCACTATTTCTGGGTTAGCAGAGTCTGTAACCTGAAGCGTATGTAACCCGAGGTACCACTGTACTGAGCTTTCAAAAGTAGTTCACGTAGTGCTCCAAGAATTATCTTTTCTGTGCACTACATGCTCAATAGTAATTGTAGACTGGTACAACATGCATGATTCAAACTGCTGCGCAGATGCTGTAGTGCTGTGACTTGGACCCCTTTCCATGTTTTCTACATGCATACATTGCATGTCCATCTTAAAATATGGTGTAATTTCACATTAATGTTAACTGCTTGCTCTTAAACATCTGCTCTCATACATCTTTGGTGTATGTTCTGATTGATTGATTGATTGATTGATTGACAGATTGATTCCATAACCCTGTATCACGAAACTTTTAATGTCTAATGTTTTACAATTTTTTATGTGCTGTAAGCTGCCCAAAGTGGCTGGGGAAACCCAGCCCGATGGATGGGGTATAAATAATTATTATTATTATTATTATTATTATTATTATTATTATTATTAGGCATCTATGTGGCTTTGCATGTATCTGAATACAGATCTCACACTTACAGAATCTCGAAATATACCAAGGCAGAGAATAACATTTCTGGGTATTTAATTTATACTACTAAGCATCATGGGCAAGATATACAAAAGACTACAGGCAAGAATTTCAGTGCCGTCACTTCTCCTAACAAACAGCCATATATCATGGAATAGAAAATGTTCTGTACAAATAGAGATTCTGATTCTTGATTTTACACATCTCATCATTACAATGGATAGCTTCATTTTTTTAAATCTATTTACTTAAACAAAAGTACATTGTGCGGCACCATTGTGCTTTCAGATTTGGCAGAGGGTTAGAAATAATGTTATTATAAAAGCTTTCTTCTTCACTGCAACCAGTAGCTTATTTTAGTTGGGGACAGTGTTGTAGACTGGTGATGTGTGGGAGGTTCAGATTCTGAGGTTTTGGGTTTTTCTAAAAGTAGACCTAGCCACCTTCAGAATAAAAAGTTACAAAGCAAAATGGGCAGAAAGCATTCCAAACAACTGTGTTCTAAGGTTCAGCCTGCTCCCAACTTTCAGCGTTCTTAGTCAATGACTAAACACAGAGAGGTAACTGGCAAATACTAGTGAGAAATTTAGATAATTATACACAGTCAAAAACTGGAAAATGGTTTCAAAATGACTTATGAGCCCTTCCATTCAACAGGGAAGGGCTTCATTTTGAAGCATTTTTTGTCTTCCTTGGTGCATGTGTCACTCTAGAATTTTTTCTCTCTAAGATTCAGACAATGGAAAGGGCAGACCTGGTGCATTTTAAGGGACTGCCCAGTTCACTCGAAAGCTGCTTTTTTGTCTTCAATGGCAAAAAAGAAATTGTTGCCCCCCAAAATTAACAGGAGAGATCCAGGAGTATAGTGTAGCTGTGACTGGGCAGTAGGATGCCCACCCAAAAGCACAAGTCATGATCTTTGTGACACAGGGTTAATTTCATGCAAAAGAGATTTTAACCCGGTAATACAAATACCGCTGGCCACGTGACCCGGAAGTGTCTCCGGACAGCGCTGGCCCCTGGCCTCTTAAGTGAGATGGGCGCACAACCCCAGAGTCTGGCAAGACTGGCCCGTACGGGCAGGGGTACCTTTACCTTTAATACAAATACAAATAAAATGCATCATTAACACATCCATATTCTAAGGGCGAGTGGGGACGCATTGTGATTGAGAAAGTGTGGGTTACATCAGCCCTGAAAATTAGCCCACTGCTGCTGTACTAACTTTGGAGGACAGAGCTGAGACTGATCGGCAATACAATTTCTGCTCTTGCTCTCAATGCAGTATTGCTAGCCTATGTTTAACTGACAAAAGTTCAGCAGGAGGTGTGAACACATGTGGCTTGATCCTCCAGATGTTGCTAAATTACAATTCTCATCATCCCTAACCACTGGCCTCTCTTGCTGGGGCTGATGGGAGTTGTAGTTCAGCGGCATCCAGAAGGCCAAAGATTCCCCATCCCTGATCTAGAGTAACATAACCAGAAACTTGAGTTCTTTCCATGGTTTAGGGTGCTAGAGCAGTGCAGAAATTCATACTGTTAAGCTTTTTCTATGGAAATAAAATTACAGTATGAGGAAAGCTTCGCCTGCTGACACTTATTACTACTTTGTAAGTAGTAGTAATACACATCTTATTATCACTTGTGTGTAGCTCCAGGTTTATTTTTGGACCCTTGGACTCATACCCTCAAACCTAAGTACATCTAACTGTTAAAATAAAGGTAGGACAGAAAATACCTACCAAAGGAACTTCAAATGATACCCTCAGCCTTAAGATATAGATCCTACTATCATCAGCCAAATGATACAGAACCTGAAATAAGTATTCATTAAGGGTTGTAGTCAGGTGATCAAGTAATGCAGCTTATGCGAGAACATTCATTTCCCTACCATATTACACTTGCTGCAATAAATCTTTCATTTGAAGACACGGTTAAAAATAAGTTGCTTCACAAATATAAGCAGACATCACCATTACAGCTGCAGAGCCATTCCAGATAGATTTAAAAAACATATCTTTAAAGATGATTTCACCTACATTCAGCCACAATAAAGCAGTTGTACAAACAGGCATCAAAAGAACCAAAGTAAAAGAAATGAAGGTCTGAAGTGTCTATTATTCTGAGAAACCTCAACAGGTAGTGTCAATATTTTAAGGCCTGAAGGCATAGTAAAGGAAAATCAGAACAAAATCTACCATCTTACAAACATATATATTTTCCAGAAGGCATTTTACCTGCTGAGATTATAGATTCTCTGTAGAAAATGGAAATTTATCTGCTGGATCTTTAGACCAGAAGAGGGATAGAAATGTTCTAACAATTAAATAAGTAAAAGTGGTACTTCTGGCATCAGTGCCACAGCCTACCCAGTGCTATTTTGATTCATCATGATCATCAGGGAATAAACATAAGGGGAGAGAAAAAGAAAGATAATATAGGAGGGGGAAGTTAATATAAAAGAAGCAGGGATCAAGGATAAGGTAACAAGCTGAGTGTGAAAGAATAGTAAGAAAAGCAATTGACAGGTAAAAATACTTTTGAAAGGCCTGTTGGGGTAGGGAGTAAAAAATGTACAAGAAAAATTCTGTGACTGACTCTGTCCTTGAACCACTATTTTGTGACTGGTGGGCCTCAGTGATTTTCAGCTATCTCAAGTGAGCCCTGCACATAGAACATTTGACAATCTATCTTATAATTGTCAGAGAGGCATATGGGAATCACAGGGTTAAATAGCTGGTGGTGACTTGTGGACTCCAATGAATACTTGCCTATTCATGAAGAATCACCATAGCTCTGCAGTGCCCTTGGTTCACAGTTGGGGAATAACTGGGTTTTGTGGCAGCTGCTCCTGAGTAATTGATGATGATGATGATAATTTTTATAATTTGTACCCAGTCCATCTGACTGGGTTGGCCCAACCACACTGGGCAGCTCCCAACAAATATAAAAGCATAATAAAACATCAAACATTAAAAATGTCCCTATACTGTACAGGTCTGTCTTCAAGTGTCTTCTGAAAGTTGCATAGTTATTTATCTCCTTGACATTTGATGGGAGGGCATTCCACAGGGTGGGTGCCAGTACTGAGAAGATCCTCTGCCTTGTTCCCTGTAACTTCATTCTCACAGTGAATGAACTTTTTTTGCTGATAATTCCATAGTAGGGATAGGATCAGGCATTACTCAGTCACCCCTAACATGCTTTTGTCTGGAGAAAATACTTATCTACTGTGCTTCAGAATCTCAAGCTCTAAACAAGCAATACACCACCACCTGCCATGCAAGAAAAGCAGTTGTAAAAATTTATATGTACAGAAAGCCAGAGTTCTTTAAAAAATCTTTTAGAAATGTCTAGTCCAGTTCAAGTGAGGTCAGTTATGCAAGCACCAGAATATCAGAATTGCAATGCTTCAGTGCACATGTGCATATTCAACTAATTTCATCTCCAATGTTCTTTACATTTTAGCTATTTGTTTTTAGCTATTTGTATTTAGATGCAACCATGTGTCATTAAGGGCTTTTGGCACTCCTTCGGAGGAAAGAAATGTTGTCAGATTACATTCAATTTACACACCATTTTTTCCCTTCACTGTCCTAGTGTCTGTTCTGCCAGAGAAAAGCAAAACCTAGGCAGGGAAAGAAAGCATTTATATATAACGCTTTCATTATCCAAGTGTTCTGGGCTCTTTAACCAACAGTTGCAGCAACAGCACTACTTAAACCTAGTTGTCAAGTGTTACTATTTTAGATATCAGCAAAGAGCACATTTGGTAAGCTATGAGATCTGATCACAAGCATTAAAAAATATTTGCTAAAACACTATCAGTTGCTTTGTTTTTAAATATAGAGGGTGAAATCCAATGTCACTTGAGTGGCATTCCACTCACACAACTGGACTGCCCCTTTCTCCCAGTGCCCCACACACCCCCATCGACTAAAGGGAAGAGGAAGGGCATGGCCAATTACTCACACATGGATGCAATTAGGTAAAACTCAGAGGTCATACGAACAACCTGGGTATGGGTGATTCCCCGTTTCTTATAAAGATGTGGATCCGTCTCAAAGTCAGTCTTAAAGTGTTTCCTTGCACAGGAATAAATGCTTGTGCCATGATCAACAACACAAACGCATGCTTAGTCAAGTGAAAACAGAATCTGATGCAGAGGGTGAGGATTACCAGTTACATGACCATTGAGCTTTTGAATTAATTAGTCTACTGTCTCACACAGAAACACATACACACAGTCTCACAAAAGGTATATACTGCGTGACTGTAAAAAAAAAAAGCCTTTAAGCGGTTTACTAAACCTTAAGATTGTCAATAAAAGACTGTTAAAAACAGCTATTTAAAAACATTCAAAAGATAATAAAATCAACTAGGGCCACAGGGAAGATATATCACTATTACTTACAATCCAAATCCATCCAGTTTTGTATGATTAACAAAATAGGAGGAACAGCTAAAATGATTAAGGCCTTGTGTTTATCTTGACACTAATTACATATCATAAGTTCCACAATACTAGTACCAAGAGAAACTTCCTCCCCAGCAAGGGTGCCAACTTGAATAAAATATTGTGGGGGCCCAGTTAAACCCCGCCCCACATAATTGAACACATGATGCAGTGCACACACACCATTTGAATGGGAATGCCCATCAACTTTGTAGAGGCCCAGCCCCCTCAAATATTTTATTGTGGGGGCTGAATCCCCCACAGTCCCTTAGGAAGTGGCTCCTATGCTTCCCATGGCGAACAACAGATGAGGGGAGAAATTTCATCGTTGTTAAGGCCACACCAATACATTTTGGGTTGTTTAAATACCCTGGTGTATCATTTTTCTCTTTGATCTAGTATATAAAAAAACAGAAATTAAAAAAGTAACAATAAAACTGTGCATGCACAGATAAATACCTTTGTGCACACAAAGAGCAACAACCCATATACACAGGAAATTCCTAATGTGGATGCAGCCTAACACAATTTGCTTTACTCAGTGCGAACTCTTTCCTTCTAAAGCAGGGGTGGCTAACTCCCAAGAGACTGTGATCTACTCACAGAGTTAAAAACTGGCAGGGATCTACCCCCTTTTGGGGTTCAGGTGAAAGTTGTTGAGTTTTTTTCAGGGGGGAGGTAAAATGTTGAGCTTTTTTTAGGGGAGCCACAGTTGTTCAGCTTCTTTGGGGGGAGCCAATGATCAACCAGTGATCTACCACAGATGTCCAGTGATCTACTGGTAGATCACAATCTATCTGTTGGACATGCGTGTTCTAAAGCAACCAACTCAGTACATCAAATCCAAATCAATGAATGCCACATCACTTTTTCAAAGCTGTCTCCCATGGTAACATTTTCTGTTCCAATTCTTTTAATAGCTTCCCATGCTAGAGACCTATTAAACTTCTAATTCTGCTTGGAGATATTATTACATTTATTTTAAAAAGGGAAAGGTTTGCTTAGGGAGCAACAAACCAGGAAGAATTAGGGTAACCAATTTAATAGAAGACACTTTACTCTGGAGCAGCACTTGAGGCGGATCTTCTGCTCTCCCCTAGCATGATAACTGGAATCAACAAGGGTTTTAAGTATTTACACATCAATGGTACACCTAATGGATTACAAATGCAAGGAACAGTGTAGGCTGTTGGTTAGCAAACTATCAGAAGACACCGACAACTGTACAAGAATCCCTCCCACTCAAGTTTTTCCAATATCTGCAACTGTTCCATAATACATCCCATGATAGTCTTTCCTTCCACTCAGATGCAATGTGAGATTCTGTTCCTAAGAACACAAAAAACCTGCAAGATCAGGCGAGTGACCCAGCTAGACTGGCATCCATTTCTCAGTGCAAAAACCCACATGCAGGACTCAGATTCCCAGCAACTGGTATTAAGAGGCATACTGCCTCTGATAGCGGAGGCAGAGCATAGCCTTGTTCTCCATGAATTTGTCGAAACTCCTTTGAAAGTCATATTAGTTGCTTCCTGCAGGAGCGAGTTCCATAGTTTAACTACACACACTGCATGAAGTACATTATTTTATCTGTCCTGAATCTTCCAACATTCAACTTGGGATGCCCACAAATTCTAGTGTTATGAGATAAGGATAAAACATTTCTCTATCGAATTTCTTGGTCCTTGCAGTACCTTTCCTGATCTGCAGTACAGACCCAAGTTGAGCATCTAATATTGCATTTTTAAACACGTTCCAAGCATTTTGGAATGAAATGACCCCCTTGACTTTTCAATTTCCCCTTTTCCCAACCCCCTCATCTTGTGTTTCCAACAGTAATCATGTTGAATTTTCTTGGCAGCTGGCCATTTACAAGTACCGTATGTTTAGTTTAATAGCACTATGGTCACTGCTCCCAACAGCTCTGACTACACTTACACCAGGTCCTGGTCCCATAATCCTAATAATTCTTTAATAATTCACAGCAAACCAGAATACAGCTGTGCCAGTATCTTAGTTTTTTGAGTTAACCCCACTCCTTGGCAACGCTACAGAGAAAAAGCACCTTCAAATGGTGTTGGAGGCCCTCTTTCCCACACTATTCTACTTAAAACAACAACAGCAACGAAAAACCAGACCAGCAACTGAAAAATAAACCGGCCCCTGCACAGATGCAATCTCAACTCCGGCCGCCTAAATCTGTTTACTTTTGCGATGGTGGCATGCTGCAAAGCAGAATCTGAAGGCACGGGAGAGGTGGTGGTGGGAGAGGGGAGGAAATCAAAAGAGCCCGTTTAAGACACAATGCACCGCTTTAGCGTATGTCTGGTTTAAAATAGAAGCTATTAAAAACCTGCCTAAAAACCCATGCGTGCAAGGGTGCATGCGTGTGTGTGTGTGTGTGCATACACACACACACACACACACGTGTGCATGTACACATATACAGTATACCCACAACCTTAAAGCAGCAACCAACATCACCAAGAACGAGATCTAACTTTGACTTTCCCCAGCCCTGCCCGTCTCTTCCTCCTCCCATGGATGCGATTAATTTCGGGGCAGAGGGGATCACTCAGAGAAGGGCTGCTTTGGAAGTGGGGGGGGGAGAGAAGAGGAGGAGGAACATACAAGCCCCCTCCCCCCGCAAAGAGTTCTGAGGGAACGAGAAGGGGCAGCAGCAGTTAGGGAGGAGGAGGGAGCACGAGAAGCGGCCCCAACTGACGAGAAAGGGGCCTCCGTGGGGGTTGGGGGGTGCATTAAGACCCTCCTCGCCCGCAACCCCGTCCCTGAGGGTGGGCGCTGAGAAGGGGGAGCGCAGCTGGGCCCTGGCCGAGGAGAGGAGGCGGCAAGAGAGGAAAAGCGGAGGGTCGGGAAAAGGAAGACGCTGCTGCTGCTGCTGCTGGAGGGTCGCTTACCGGCTGTGGGAGTCGCGGGAGGCGACGCCCCAACGACTCCTGTGCTGCTCCTGCTGGTGGTGGTGGCGGCGGCTGGTCCTCCATCCCAGCCGGGCTCCCAGCGCCGCCGCCGCCGCCGCCAACTCTTCTTTCCCCCCCCTCCCTCCTCCTCCTCCCGCCTCCTCACGGCAAAGACAACGACGCCGCGTTATTGCGCAAGCGGGGAAGGAGGAGGAGGCGGGCGCGAGCCACAGAAGCACATAACCCTCGCTCGCTCTCTGACGTCACGCGCGTAGCTCGAGGGGCGGCGCGAGGAGCCCTTCGAGCGGCTAGCCCCGCCCCCTCCCTCCTCCTGCTGACATTGGAGGAGGAGGGCGGAGGGTTGGAACGCTGGGGATGCGGTGAAGGGTTGGCGGGAAGGGGGCGGGGCATCCTCGCGCCTCTGCGGCGGGTTCGGCCTCTGTGGTTGAAAGTGCGGGTGGTGCTTCCTCTTTCCCACGGTTGCCAGGGAGCAGGCACACGCTTGGCTGCGCGCCAGAGCCACGTGCTCGGTCCGAAAGAGGGTTGTTTTTTTTCGGGGGGGGGGGGTGAGATGGTAAGCAGCTTCAGAGGCGCACGCGTTGTTTTTCTTTGCTCTGACATAGAGGCTAAATTGCACGTTCGTTGCCACCTCCTCTCCGTTTATTATTGTTTTTTAGGTCATCCATCGCTTACCGGTAATTTTCATTTTATAACTCAGTGAGCCTTATTTCTGAAAAGGCGTGCATAGGATTGCACTGAAGGCACGCTTAAAAATAAGAATCCCGTATTTCATCTCAGAAGCTGAAGGTGGCTTACATTATTCTCCCCATTTTATCATCGCAACAAGATCGTGACTGATCCAACATCACATCCTTGACTGTGGAGTTGAATCCGGTTCTTACTAGTCCTATTCGGATACTGCCATGTTGATCTGAAGACAAGGAATCAAAGTTTTGCCTTAAGTCTCTGCTATTGCAATGAACTCTATTGTAATGTATACCCAAAAGCCGTGACAAGCCAATTTAAATACTTTAAGTCCTAGCTTTTACAGAAGGTATTAGATATCCCTCGAGATTCTACACACCAAAGCTTTCAGAGCTAAAAATGGTGGCTTCCATTCATGAATCAGTGCACCTATAAAGAGTTAATGTGAAGGGATTCATGATTCGTTGAAGAAAGTAGACCAGAGGAGGCAGGCCTTTTACCAAAAAAATCTCACCCCAAATGCACACACAGGAGCTCATAATACGTTGAATAACATTTTGACATTTTCAAAAGATAGTACGAGTGCATAAAAATCAACTTGGTATTGCATGCACTTAGGTAACTGTATTTTAAATCAGCCCCAAATATTGAAGCTTAGTTGGCTTTAGAACTGTTGTGGTCAAGGAGAAGGGAAGGGGGAAATTCCATTCCACAAACAAAAGAAGCCTCTTGCTGAAGCTTGTCAGATCAGAAAAGTAATCAAGTGTCAGAAGAGGAGGGAGACAAATCAACATCGCAGCATGAAGCAAATCTGTCATTCAGCCACAAGAGTCTATGAACCTAATGTTTAGTTAGTCTAAAATTTGGGCAACAACAAGCAATAGTACACGGAGCACACTGGCCAATTTGTGTGTGTTTAAAGCTCAGAAGAGCTAATACTTCTTAACCATGATCTCGGCAACCAAAAGGAGCATACCTCTTTTGTTCCACATACCTAATTCTCAGTCCCCACCCTGCTCATTTTGTTAGCTACCAAAAGAGACCCTTTCAACTTGTTCACTATCCTGGGAAGCACTGAAAATTAAAGCTTTCTCCCATTGCCAGGGAAAGGGGCAGACTTTCCCTGGTTCTCATTTGATAACCTCTTCCTAGGGTGGGTAGGAATCCCATCCTCTATTTGAACGGCAGTTTGGTCCAGTTGAAATATGCAAACCTTAAGACAAAAGGGTGGGGACCTTTAAATTGACCATCAGCTGTGAGCACCAGGCACACACTCAACAGCCACACCCTGGTCAAAGCCTTCCTAAAGATGGCCAGATTGCTGCTATTTTGAACTTTGTATCTATTGACATATTCAAATCTGTGCCCTCCTTTAATGACATGTAAGCAGTCCTATCTGTTCCTCAAGTTTCCTTTCACAGTTTGGTCATGGACAAAGGAAGGATGAGGAGAGAGAGAGAGAGAGAGAGAGAGAGAGAGAGAGAGAGAGAGAGAGAACACACACTGGGGTGTTTTTGCCTTCAGTGTATAGATTCTACATTTCTTGCAATGCTGTTAGTAGGACTTACTGTACCTGACATGGGTGTGGTGGGAGTGTGGAGAGTATTAATTGGTACAATTGCACAACATTTCAACTTGTTTCAAGACTATTAACAAAGCCTAAGCCGGTCTTCTGCTGAGCCTCTGATATTTATCCAATGTGACTGGTCTTGTGTATTTTTAGAATGCTGCACCCCTTTGAGTGGAAACTGATTTGATATGGGGAAAAGAGTGCCCTTGATCCATTTGTCTCATACAATTAGTTTATCAGAAGTGGGGGAGAGAGGGATTGTCTCAGATAAAAGTTGAAGCCATTCTTCTGATGCTGACTCAGTTCATTTGTCCATGTAAATCACAGCTCTGTTCATACCTTATTAATTTTTTCCCAAATAGTTACACAATACAGAAACACAAAGCTACTTGACTTCAAATAACCTTTCAGAAAAAGGAATTGACCTTTTATTTTTAAGCAGAATGCTGAGTCCAACGCATGCAGAATGAGACCAGTGTGGTCCATCTAAACGAGCATCCTGATTTCTTCCCAAAGACGACAGCTAGATGCCTACAGGAGACCCATGAGCAGGACATGAAAGCAACAGCCCTCCTTTGCTGTTGCTTCACAGTAGCTGATCTCCAGAGGCATTTCAACTTGTTTGCCATTAGCATCTTATAATGTGCATCTGAAGCCATGCATGAACATGACCAACCTGGAAACTTGCCAATAGTTTTTCCCCCTTTTCTCTTTTTGTCCAATAGCAATAGCTTCCTATTTAAGAATACTGTATAAGAACCACCCCACTGGATCAGTCCAGCATCCTGTCCTCACAGTGGCCAACCATACGACTCTCAGACGGCTTTCCGGGTCATGTGGCCAGCATGAATAAACTGCTTCTGGCTCAACAGAACACTGTGACAGAAGCCATAGCGCACGGAAATGTCGTTTACCTTCCCACCACAGTGGCACCTATTTATCTACTTGCACGGGCGTGCTTTCGAACTTCTAGGTTGGCAGGAGCTGGGACAGAACAACAGGAGCTCACCCCATCATGGGGATTTGAACCACCAACCTTCCAATCAGCAAGCCCAAGAGGCTCAATGGTTTAGACCACAGCGCCACCTGCTCCCCATAATTCTATACACCTCTGTTATGTCCTCTCTTACTCCTTTCTCCCTAAGCTAAAAAGCCCCAATAGGGGAGTTGCTCCAGCCCATTAATAATTTCCATTACACCATTCTGGATTTTTCAAGCTTTCGGGAGTGTGGAAACCAGAAATGGACACCGTATTCCAAAAGCAGTCACACATATAATGGCATTATGATATTTGCAAGTTTTATTTTCAACCCCTTAACCAATTATTCCTAACATGGAATTTGCTGTTTCCCACAGCTGCTGCACACTGGGTCAACATCCACAGCAAGCTATCTGCCATGACCCCAGTACAGTATCTCTTTCCTGGTCAGGCATTGCCAGTTCATATGGGGTTAGGATTTTGTTTTATTATATTTATTTTCCCCCTTTTGCAGATGACCTAGTTTTGACCCTGCAGGAGCCAGAATCTAGTACGAAAAGAGTATTACAATTGATCCAAGATTTTGGTCAGGTGGCGGGATTTAAACTAAATAAACAGAAAACTAAGGTATTGGAAAAGAATTTGACAGTTACAGAGTCAGAACGGTTTCAGAGAGAGACAGAACTAAATGTGGTTAAAAAAGTAAAGTACCTAGGGGTAAACATAACAGCAAAAAATCTGAGTCTATTTAAGGATAATTACGAAAAATGTTGGTCAGAAATAAAGAGAGACTTAGACAGTTGGACCAAATTGAAACTTTCTTTGTTAGGCCGAATTGCTGCGATCAATATGACTGTATTGCCAAAAATGTTGTTTCTATTTCAAACACTACAGATTGTGGACAAGACGGAGTGCTTCCGGAAGTGGCAGAGAGATATTTCTAAGTTTGTCTGGCAGGGCAAAAAGCCCAGAATTAAGTTTAAGATATTAACTGATGCGAAAGATAGAGGGGGCTTTGCCCTGCCGGACTTAAAGTTGTATTATGAGGCCGCAGCTTTCTGCTGGCTAAAAGATTGGCTACTTCTTGAAGACACTGATGTACTGGATCTGGAAGGGTTTAACAATGCGTTTGGATGGCATGCATACTTATGGTATGACAAGGTTAAGATCAATAAGGCCTTTAAGAACCATATTGTCAGAAAAGCAGTGTTTAATGTCTGGACAAAATATAAAGACTTATTGGAAAACAAAACTCCAAGGTGGCTCTCACCCATGGAAGCTAAGGCCCGGAAAAGACCCAATATGGAGGCCTACTGGCCAAAATATTGGGAAATATTAGAAAAAGATGGAGACAATTGGAAATTGCAGAGTTTGGAGGAAATAAAGGATAAAGTGCGAGACTGGTTACATTACGCTCAGATTAAAGAAGTTTTTAAAAATGACAAGAAGTTAGGGTTCCAGGTGGAGAAATCAAAATTGGAAACAGAACTGCTAGAACCAAAGACTAAGGTACTCTCTAGAATGTATAACTTGCTGCTAAAATGGAATACTCAAGATGAAATGGTTAAATCAGCTATGATAAGGTGGGCGCAGGACATTGGGTATAACATCATGTTTGAGGACTGGGAAAGGTTGTGGACTACAGGCCTGAACTTTACTGCATGTAATGCTTTGAAAGAAAATGTAATGAAAATGATTTATAGATGGTACATGACCCCAGTCAAACTTGCAAAAATATACCACCTGTCTGATAATAAATGATGGAAATGTAAAGAAAGCGAAGGAACATTCTTTCACCTCTGGTGGACATGCCCTAAAGTGAAGGCTTTCTGGGAAATGATATATAATGAACTGAAAAAGGTATTTAAGTATACCTTCACTAAGAAACCAGAGGCCTTCCTTCTGGGTATTGTCGGCCAAGGGGTGGTAAAGAAGGACCGAACATTTTTTATGTACGCAACAACAGCAGCAAGGATACTTCTCGCGAAGCACTGGAAAACCCAAGATCTACCCACACTGGAAGAATGGCAGATGCAACTGATAGACTATATGGAACTGGCCGAGATGACTGGCAGAATCCGAGACCTGGGAGAGGAGAGGACAGAAGAAGACTGGAAGAAATTCAAGATTTATTTACAAAAACATTGTAATTTGGTTGAATGTTAAGTAGGTTGCTAAATCAGAAATAATTGAGCACCACTAAACTAGATAGAATTAGGAAGATAAGGGAGATTGAGAAAGTAAAAACCTTTTGGAGAACTATTAGATTATAAACTAAGTTTGTGGGACATAAAAATGCAAACAAGACGACAAATTGCTGATAAAAACTTTTAATGATGAAAATGGGAGCGGGAGACGTGAGGAAGTCCAAAGAAGTTGTGAAAATATGTTATGACATATATTGTATTGTGAATTATTTTTGCATTCATATGGAAAACCTTAATAAATATTTTTTAAAAAATAATATTTATTTTCCCCCAATGCACATCAACTGCTTTAAGTTGAATTGCATATGCCATTTTAATTCCTGTTCACCAAGTTTGGTGAGATCCTCACAAGCCCTTTTTGTCTGAACCATACAGAATGCTTTGGTGACGTCAACAACCTTGGTCTGCTCACCACGGTTCTCAACCTGTGGGTCCCCAGATGTTGTTGGACTACAACTCCCATCATCCCTGAGCTCTGGCCTTGCTAGCTAGAGGTGATGGGAGTTGTAGTTCAACAACATCTGGGGACCCACAGGTTGAGAAAAGCTGCTAGATCAACATGATGAGGCTGCTACACCTTTTCCCATACATTCATTCCCTGGTTCTCTCCAACTTGCCATAACTAGCAGGACTCCCAATTATTTTGACCAGCAAGAAGGGAAAGGAGACCAGACTTACACACTAGAGAAGGAGAAGCTTACGTTCTGCTTCCTCTGTAGTTCTAAAGCTACAACATGCGTAGTTGCCATCTGTTTCAAACTGCCCCTGCTATACCTGCAATAGCAGCTTAATAAACAGATATTAAGGAAACGAAACTGTTTCCTATCATGGAGAGAAGTAGCAGAGAAGGCTTCATCTAGAACAGTGTTTCCCAACCGGTGTTCCGCGGCACACGAGTGTGCCGTGAGACGTTGCCTCGTGTGCCGCGAGATGCCTGGAGGGAGGCGGGCGAGTCGGGCGGCGAGAGGCGGGGCGGCGGCGGCGAGGAGAGGCCGCGCCTCCTGCTGCTGCCTGGCGCTCCTCCTCGCAGCCGGCAGCGCTGCCTGGGCGCCTCCGCGCGACTCTGCCTCGCTGGGTTTGGTCTCCCAGCAGAGACGGGTCACACGCGCCCCTCCCTCCCTCCCTCAGCCTGCGCGGAGGGAGAGCCAGAGAGAGGCATCGCTCCTGCGCGGCGGGAGAGGGAGCAGCCGGAGCGATGCCCCAAACGAACGCATGGGACCGGAGGGGAAATCCTCTCCGAGGCGGATTGAGCGCAGCTGAGAGAAGCCTTTCGAGGAGCTGCCGTGTCCCCTGGAAACCCCCTTCCCAGCTCTGCCTCAGCCGCCGCCGCCTCAGTTGCCGCCGTCCCTCAGTCCCTCGCTCTGCTGCCTCCTCCCACCCCCAAAGCTTGGAGGTTCCCCAGCAAGGGGGAGGGAAAAAACTTTCACTTTTGTGCGTCCCTCCCGGCGTGACGCTGCGCGCTGACGTCACGGGGCGGGGCTTTAATGGTGGTGTGCCGCGAGATTTTTTTTCAGTAAACAGGTGTGCCGTTGCCCAAAAACGTTTGGGAAACACTGATCTAGAATGATTCTTGATGGCTGCTGTCAGGGGCAGACTTTGGTCTTTCAAATTTCATCAGCGGCCTGTCTGAGATCGACCCTTCTCTGCCCACTTGTGGCCCTCTGTGGCGATCACACAGGGTCCCCGGACATTTGACAGTCTATTGATCCCTGTGCCACCACTGTGATTGCTTCCCAACCCGTTCCTCTCAGGTACACACGGAGTCCAGACAGTTGTTAACATTAAATCAAATAAGCGAGTTTATTTTATAAGCATTAACAAGGTTATGGTTTCAGATAATTTTTCTTGTCAGTTTCTTAATCTTAGTTTCTTTACTGACCTATACCTTCCTAATATGGGACGCGGGTGGTGCTGTGTGTTAAACCACAGAGCGTAGGACTTGCCGATCAGAAGGTTGGTGGTTCAAATCCCAGCGACGGGGTGAGCTCCCTTTGCTCAGTCCCTGCTCCTGCCAACCTAGCAGTTCAAAAGCACGTCAAGGTGCAAGCAGATAAATAGGTACCGCTCAGGTGGGAAGGTAAACGGCGTTTCCGTGCGCTGCTCTGGTTTGCCAGAAGCGGCTTAGTCATGCTGGCCTCATGATCCGGAAGCTGTACACTGGCTCCCTCGGCCAATAAAGTGAGATGAGCGCCACAACCCTAGAGTCCTAATGGGACACGGGTGGCGCTGTGGGTAAAACCTCAGTGTCAAGGACTTGGCGATCATATGGTCGGCGGTTCGAATCCCTGCGGCGGGGTGAGCTCCCGTCTTTCGGTCCCAGCTTTATAGCGTCTTTCGGTACCGCTTTATAGCAGGAAGGTAAACGGCGTTTCCGTGTGCTGCGCTGGTGCTGGCTCGCCAGAGCAGCTTCGTCACGCTGGCCACGTGACCCGGAAGTGTCTCCAGACAGCGCTGGCCCCCGGCCTCTTAAGTGAGGTGGGCGCACAACCCTAGAGTCAGACACGACTGGCCCGTACGGGCAGGGGTACCTTTACCTTTAATAACTCCTAACTGATTATCCCAACTGTCTATCTGACTCCTCCTAACAGTTTCTCTCACTCTCTCACAACAAAACTTGACCAACCCACAGACTTATCCTCCCTCTTCCTTCTCCAACTCTCAACTAACTTCCCAACAACTCCAATTCTAACTCCACCCCTTGGGTTCCCACTGGCCAATCACTTCACACTCATTTAGGAGGGCAAACCGCACACCCTCTTCCCCAGAGGCTTGGGGGGAAAGGGTTAAATTAACAGGATTCCCTCCCTGTTTTTTCACTGGAATTGCAGTTGTCTTCTCAATAACTATGTTGAAGTTAATTACATCCATTGCCTCTGAGGGATGAGGCTGAGCAGGGTAACACATGTTACAAGATCCTAAGGGTCACTTTTTCTAAGGACTCACAGTTTTAGGAGGAGAGAATAAGGTACAGAGGGAGGAGAGGTACTTAACCCCTTCCCACCCTCTTTTTCCAGTGCAACCATGGCATAATACAAAAAGCTTTAGGTTTTGTAGCAATAAGTCTGGCCTTTTGTTTATATAATAAAGGCAGCTAAAGAACAGAATCCTACCATATATATTATGCCAGAATGTAATAGGTTATGTAATCCCAAAGGCTTGAAAGAGTTTGTGAGATTTTCCAAACAAGGCACTAAAGATAGCAATAATGAGTCATGCTTATCACCTAATTACATGGAGATCAGCTCATAAAACATGCAATATGTTAATTGGCATGCACCAAGTCATCTTAAGCATACCATGTTTTGTGGATTTGCAGATTCAAAGCGAGATTGCAAAAAGAGATTTTCATTTTGTTCCAGATCAAGTCAGAAGTCGGCAGCAACAACTGTTATCATATCAAGCTTACTCAGAAGACAATCATGCTGGCCACCAGAAAAAATTAAGAACGCACATTTTAGATTTCCTTCTGAATTGTTTGGCCAGGTTCATTGTTGCAAATAGCTTTGCCTTTGTTCTAACACGGATTCTGATCTTCAAGAGCCAGATGGGTGGGATATGTATGTATGTATATACTGTATGTATAAATAAATAAATAAAATTAAAATGATACACTTGCTCAGCACTATTTGGCATCTGTCTGTTTTGGAAGACAATGGTGGAATGTGCCTTTGGGGGTGAAGTCAAACTGTTGGACGGTTGCAGCACCTGCTGTCTGAAAAGCTGTATGAAATTGAACTTTGACTATCATACAGCCATTTAATGGCACAAAACCTCTGTCTCAGTGCTTTTCCTTAGAAATAAAGGGTGCTGGTACTGTGTACCCTTGAGAACCCACAGAAAATAAGCACTGCTCTGTGTTCAGTTACAGCAAGCCTAGAAGAATGTGAAATTGTGAGTGCTTTGTCGTAAACAGAGGTCTCTTAATGTTTAACCAAAATTAGGAGAAAGCCATATTCTTAAGGACTCCAGTGGATGAACTACCGTTGGCATTTGTCATGACAAGGATTCCAATACAGGGCTACATGGTTTTTTTATTTTAAAATGGTGCATTTTGAGAAGAAATGTTTTAACCAAGCTGTACAGTTTAATGGGAAGAGAAGAAATCCGTGGGACACTTGGCAGCCTCGTTACCGTTAGATCAACTTACTGATACTTTTGCAGGAAATGTATAATTGACATCAAGAGCTCAGGAAGTCAAGCAAGTTAGTTAGTTTCCACAGAAAGCAGACATGACAACTGAAGAACAGTCCTACTAATGAGCCAGTTCAAAAGTACTCTGTCATAGATTTAAGTATTATAAGCCCAGCATGTTCCCCAGTATAACAACACTGCAATACGAAAGGTTCAAACTAACCTTACAATTTGAGCAGCCACACCCAGCCACACAATGCAGCTATTGGTAGCAATCTCCATTGGAGGCTCAGTCTTAATTATATAGCTTTCCCCATTCAGCATTCTTCCCAGCAAACCAATTAGCTTTCACTAACCTCTTCTAAAGGCCCTTTCTACAAAAATACTTGCAGCCGCCCTCCTTTCTCTAAAATGTTCTCTCCTTGTACCACAAAATTACTATAGAAGAAATAAAAAGCCAGATTATCTCTGGAGTTAATTATTATACGCAAAAGGTAAGCTAAGGGTTTAAGGAAATGAGTATAATATTAATGTAGCCTAAAAAACCCACAAACCTTCCCACATATTTCTGCTTAATTAGTTGTACAGAAAGAGCTTGTTAACTGCAGCTTTTTGGTATTTATTAATTCACCGCTAGGTATGTGGTTTTGAAATCTTTTATATGGACCACTCCAATGGCCTTCTACGGAAAGGCCTTTAAACTGCCGTGTACACTTATGGCTTTGTGTAGACACAAAGTGCACACATGAGCATGGATTTGTGTAAAAAGTTCCTGTTTCATGTGAGATCTGTCATCTTAGTAATAAAGAACAATTGCCCCACTCTGCATCCCACTGGAAAACTACATTTAAGCAAACCAGCATTCTTCCCTGGTCTTTAATCACCATAGAAACCATCACTGGGTAACAATTGGGATATGGATTCAATGCTTCCAAGCAGCATCATTTGTACAGCTGAAAGTGGTGACTCAGATGCTGTTTGCTTCATGGGGTATCTGAGCAGAGCTGGTGTACAGTGCAAAAAAGGAGGAGTTGTTCTCATTGCACCATGGTTGGCAATTCTAAACATGACATTCAAAGCATGAGCTACTTCCAACCACAGGTATAGTCTATTCAGTGCCATTTTTAGTTGCTTGAGATGCACGTACAGTGGTGCCTTGGTTCTCAAACTTAATCCGTTCCGGAAGTCCGTTCAAAAACCAAGGCATGCCTTCCCATAGAAGGTAATGCAAAATGGATTAATCTGTTCCAGACTTTTTAAAACAACCCCTAAAACAGCAATTTAGCATGAATTTCACTATCTAACGAGACCATTGGTCCATAAAATGATAGCAATAAACAATGTACTGCAGTCACACAATCAGTCAGTAGCTGAACTGGGTTCTACGCAGTCACAAAAACAAATTAACCGAAAAAGCCTCAAAAACAAAAACGCAAAATAAATAGCAGAAACAAAAGCCCCAAACATAATCTGTTTCGGAAGTCTGTTTGACTTCCCAAATGTTCAAAAACCAAGGCGCAGCTTCTGATTGGTGCAGGCGCCCCAGAAACAATAGCCGACAGATTCTCCAGATGTTTGGCTTCTGAAAAACATTCAAAAACTGAAACACTTACTTCTGGGTTTTCAGTATTTGGGAACCAAGGCGTTTGAGTATCAAGGCGTTTGAGAACCAAGGTACCACTGTATTTGGGAAATGTGGGTGGCATTCAGCCAAGGCCATGTTCATACCATATATTTAGAGCAGTATCTTGCTGCTTTAAAAGGTCATGACTTTGCCCAAGGAATTATCGGGGCTGTTAAGAGGACGGAGAGTTGTTAGGAGACCCCTATTCCCTGCCTAGATGTACTGGAGAGGTTTAACAATCCATCCCTCTTCACAGATGACTCCAGTTCCCTGCGATGAGGGCGAAGTCAATATTTTTAAAAGTGATTAGAAAAAAACATCTCCCCTCGGTACAGAAGCTCTTCCTCTACTTTCTTGTACTTGAACTGTTACCACGATGCACTTGGTAAGCAACTATGCTGGAGTGACCAAAGAATCACACTAGGTTTCTTCAAAGGTGTGTATTTCGTGCAAGTATGTTTAGGCAGAAATACGCTCTTTATATTCACGTTGGGAAGCAAGGGGAATTATCAGTGCTTTTTTTCTTCTAAAAAAATGTTTAGGGGTACTCTCATTTTGATTTGAGAAAATCGCCATTTTATAGTTCAAATAGGGAAAAATAAAGACAGTAAATGGACAAAAGTACAAAGATTTGCAAAATGTTTAGGGGTATGCGTACCCTTGCATCCCCCCCCAGGAAAAAAAGCACTGGGAGTTATGATGTTAACTCTTCATTCCTTCATTTATATTTTTGCATCTGGCAAATCTGTATGCGAATTATATTTGTTAAAGGAAATGCTTACTTGCATCAAAAATATTTTAATTGTTTTGTCTTCTCCTTCTGGATCTTAGGTTATTACTACTACTACCACCGCCATACCCCCCAACATTTCTCCAATGAAACAGAGACATTCTCTTCCATAATAAAATAAATAAATAATTCCGTACTTTTCTGTGTATAAGACTATGTTTTTTCCCCTTAGAAATCAAGCTAAAAACATGGGGTCGTCTTATACATGGGTAGTGCATAGGGTGGACGTTTGATTGGTTACTGCTGTGGCTGTCAGCGGCTATTGTGCGTGTCATGGGTTGCTGCGTCAATGGGTGGTGTTGATCGGCTGACACTGCGGCAATTGGGCGGGCGACTGGCAGCTTCTGCCGGCGAGGGGACAGTGGGGGTGAGCGATTTCCAGCACCTCCCCTAAAAAAAGCTCAACAACCCTTGGTAACCCCCCTGCCAAAAAAAGCTGAACAACTCTGTGCAATCCCCTGCAAAAAGAAGCTCAACAACTGTGTGCCATCTTCCCCCATTTTCTTAAATTTTAGTCCCCCAAAATAGGGGGCATTTATACATGGGGGAATCTTATAGACGGAAAAATACGGTATATTAGACATCTTCTTTCACCGCAGGCAACTCTAAGTGTCTTTACAAAAAGAAAACATACTAGAAAGCACATGGTTGACCCTATGCACAATATTTTGCTACTCTCACAATATGGAGTATTAGGAATCATACGTTTGGTGGACACATATAGGGGTTTCTATGGATGCATGTAACAGTGCCCCTCCCTCAGCTAGGAGGCAAGCCGTCCTTTGAAATGTAATTTTACTTTTCTTGTCATGTAACAGTGCTTCAAGGCTGAGAAAAGCGATGCTGGAATTCTGCCTTCTGCACAGCTATTATAGGTGAGGAGCCCCCCCGGTTATTTATTTCCATTTAGTCATCCTGGGAAGCAAAGTAAAGTGATGTCTCTCTCAAGATTAATGGCAAGCTGCTTTGTGAAGTGCTTGCAAAGGCACAATCTGTCCACCTTCGAGGTATTAAGAACACGTCATCACCACTGAGAGTGTGTCGCAACAACAAGTCCCCAGTAGGGTTTTAGTAGAAGCTGTAATTTGATTTGCTAACTCCTGTGAATAAATTGAAGCAGATATCTATTTGTGGTTCAGATAGCCTAGTAAACCAGCAATGAAATTATAGCCTGTAATGCCTGGAAGGGTTCACTTTACTCGGCAGGTAATGCCGTTAGATTCTGCAAATGCGGTCCCTTCTGTGAGCGCATTAGTGCTGCCATTAAAGCTACTAAAATAAAACACACAGTCTCCAATACAGGAAAATATTCTATTCCCAACGGAATATGAAGTGCCTAATTTGATATTCTACGAAGGAAGCTATGGAGTAAACACAGGATCACATCCTTTTTCGAATGCAATACAACCGGAACCTGCATTACTTCAGCAGCTCTCTTGTTTGATCTTTGGATTAGTTTTGCCCAAACACAGGAGAAAATTCCACCTCTAGTTAGCCTGGAGTTAAAACACAGCTCTTCAGTGATATCTTTGTGGGATGGGCAGGGCTGGATTTAAGTTTGATGAGGCCCTAAGCTACTGAAGGTAATGGGGCCCTTTTTATGTCCAGCTGTCCTGGGCCAACAACAATTGTCGCTGGTTTTATGTAGAATATATGGTAATTTATGGACCTAATAGGTATCTAAAGCCATTTGCACATAACAAAATATGTATTTTATCAAAGTAATTGTTGAACTGAAATACAGGAAGTATATGAATAGTGAAATCCAATTAAGGAGAATAGTGAATAGTGAAATAATGATTAAGCTCTAACTTAAAATGATTTTTTGTTCATAACAAACTTAACAGTACAAATACATTGGCATTTGGCAATAACAAAAGTTCCTCTAGAAACACAATTTACAAACACTCATAACCTAGTCTCTAGAAACTTGCTATAACATGAAATAACAATAGCAAACTTGTTGAATAGTGGGTAGACATGGCGGACGACACAGCAATTTCTCCAAAACAGCTCTTTATTTTGTAAGCTGGAACAGCAAACTGAACAGCAAACAGCTCAGCCGGCCTGCTTTTATAGGCAGCTGCCTGTCAACATTGTAGCAACAACAACCCAGGGTTTCCCGTCTAAAATAACTGACGTGGACCTGAGTGAAAACTACATACACAATACTCCTGGTGGCCAGGGTGAGAACTTCAATACATAACAAAACTAGTGATATTTTAGGGAACAGGCTAGCATGCGGGGCCCATTACCTGCATCACAGGAGTCCTACACAACACAAAACACTGTTGCTGTATGTTGGTTTCATTTCATTTGCTTTTTATCTTATATTTTGGAAATGTAAATCCAGGGGTTTTTTCCTTTAACTTTTTTTGGGGCCCTAAGCTATAGCTTGTTTAGCTTATAGATAAATCTGGCACTGGGGGTGGGGACTAAAATACTGAAAAGGAGTGAGGGAGAACAGGCTAGTTTATAGATAGAGATATATAGATATATATATAGAATAGTGTCTGTATATTTTGCCTTCTGTCTCAGGCTCTACAAATGCTAGAAACTTTTTTTAAAATGAAAGCTTGGAATCTGGGGATCAGGATTCTCCTCTTGGTTGCCTTTCCCAGCCTTTGGCTGTGCCTACCTTTCCTGAAATGAAAAGATTTCCTCAGGGAGTCCCCCCACCCTCAAAATTCAGACTATAAACCTGGGTGATTATTCCTGTCACTTATAATCATGCAATACAGCTGCAGTATATGTCAACGGACAACAACAGACTGGGTAGTTTTAAATTTTTTAAAAAAACAAACCACAGTTTGTTTCCCCCAGAAAGTCTGAAACACTAATTACCTTGGAATAAAAGTCCACTGAATGCATTGGGACTTCCTTCTTCTTTTTAAATAACTTTATTGGGTTTAAGGATCATACAAATACAGTGGTACCTCAGGTTATGAACTTAATTCGTTCTGGAGGTCCGTTCTTAACCTGTAACCGTTCTTATCCTGAGGCACCACTTTAGCTAATGGGGCCTCCTGCTGCCGCCGTGCCGCCAGCACACGTTTTCCGTTCTCATCCTGGGGCAAAGTTCTTAACCTGAGGTACTACTTCCGGGTTAGCGGAGTTTGTAACCTGAAGTGTTTGTAACCCAAAATGTTTGTAACCTGAAGCGTTTGTAACCTGAGGTACCACTGTAGTAAATGTTACAAATAAATAGACCAAGTCTTCTCATGTCATTTGCATATCGCAAAATTGCACAACACACTTGGAGTAATATCTACACCATACAGTTCATTATTAGTGGCCTTTGTAAAAGTTCTTAGTTCATAAATTGGTAGAGTTTAAGCGGTCATCTTCTTTCTTTCGTGGCCATGCTCCCCCAGAGGCACTTTCTTCTGAGCAAATATGCACAGGCTTGCACTGTAGATGTTAACTGTGCTGGTCCCGGGGGGAGGTTACCGTGAGGCGTGGTCAGGGGCCTGGGTCGAGGGTCTGTAGACTGTCCTCCAAAGGTGAAGCGGGGTCCAAAGCGAGGAGCCGGGAAAGGATGGGAACTCTGGAAGAACAGGTTTGGGTGCTGGCCGAAACAGGTCTTCAACGACGTTGCTCCCACAACCTGGGACCGGGCTGACTGGCCTTTATCTTCTCTGAGGCCAGGGGCGGTCCCGGACCCCAGGAGACCCACCTCTTCTGGCCTTAAGGCGAGCACTCCTCCTGGGAGAAACCAGTTCCCTCCGCCTCTCTGCCCTGAGCCTCTGCAGCTCAGGAGAGGCTGGAGGGTTACTGGGCTCAGGGGGAGACTCACCTTCCCCTGTCAGGGCTGGGAGATGCGCACCTGTAGGCAATGGGTCCTCAATCACCTCCGGAGCCAGAGTGGATTCATCTGGTGTCTGCTCCTGAGGATCCGGCACAGGTGCAGGCGCTTCAGATTCAAGGCCCTGCCCCAGCTCAGCCAGCCCTGGAGGCAGGGACTCCTGTGCAGGCTGGGATCCCTCCAGTTCAGCCTCTGAATCGGATTCCCAGGCCATCACATTAACATTTGTATAAACCTTCAAATCCATTTACTGGTAGTAAGACCTAAACTCTTGAGTGTACTCCTAGGTGGACCTACCTGATGAGCCTAGGGTTGCAGCCCCAAGTTGTATCTTGGGAAATGGAAAGGATGTAATGTATCTTCATCTTACTTTGATTTGACACGGCTGCACATGAATATTCCCAGAAGAAAATGTGATAAATATGGATTTGAAAACATAGACCCCAAATCATGGGCGCCAACTCTATGGGGCCAAGAATACCTCAGCCCCCCCAAGTATGTGGGGATGGGACTGAGCCCCCCAATATTGAGGGGCAGGGCCTCTCTGTGGTGGTGGTAGGTGCGGCCTCCTCCCGACGTGTGTGATGTCACACGTGTGTCACACAAGGGATGTCATGCACACGCAACAAGCCCTCCCCCTGCAATGTTGGGTGAAACTCGGTGCCTCTGCCTCAAATGTACCAGTTAGTGTCAGACTAGGACAGGCACCCCCAAACTCGGTCCTCCAGGTGTTCTGGGACTACAATTCCCATCATCCCTGACCACTGATCCTGTTAGCTAGGGATGATGGGAGTTGTAGTCCCAAAACATATGGAAGGCCAAGTTTGGGGATGCCTGGACTAGGATATGGTTAAAAGGGGTGTTTGACAAGCATTTGTTTTGTGCATCCCCAATTTCACCCAGAGAGAGTTATCATTCCATGTCGCAAGCAGTGCAAAAAACACAAGGGGCACAATTCTTGAAAATTCTCGGTTAACTTTATTATTTCTGCTCTTAGCCCAAATAGTCAGACTGTGTAGATCTATGCACACTGGGAGTAAGTCCTATTAAATTCGGTGAGATTTGTGACCAGGTAAATATGAATAGGGTCACGCTATCACTGCATATTTCTAATAAATTTTCAAGACACTCTCTTTGAGGGCACACATGACGTTAAGTATGATACACATGTAAGAAGGACACTCTCGGCTCAAAGGATATCGGAAGTATCTCCTCTGTGCTAAGTCAAATTGTAATTGGAAAGAAACAGGTCAGTTGTCAAAGTGAAGGATTATCGTCTTCGCTGTGAGCATTCCACAAGTAAGGAACACATATATCATACGCTTTCTCCTTCATCTACCCGGTACTTTAAATAGGTTACAGTCTGCGTTCCAGTGAGCATAATTTGCTATTGTAATACTTTTGACTTTTGTAGCATTATGGTGGTTGCAAATTCAGCCCAGCATGTCCTGTATTTTTAGAACGCTGGTGTGTGCCTCAAAAGAGTTGCACCTGCAAGACACCTTGCTGTTAACTAGGTCACAGTTAGAGGAGGATGCTCATCAAATAGTTCTTCCTTGAGAGGCTGTATGTGGCTGACCGCATGGAGTGGTGGTCAGCCATTGGTGACTGAACCAGTTCCAACTATATGACTGGTAGCACCAAACACAGATGTCACCTTAAGTACAATCTGAATCCACATGGCAATGCGGATTTGCATCTTCTTTTACTTCAGGTGTGAATCTTTATTGCTAGATTGGAGCAAATTTTGTTGTTGTTTAGTCGTGGCCGACTCTTCATGACCCCATGGACCAGAGCACGCCAGGCACTGTCTTCCACTGCCTCCCCCAGTTTGGTCAAACTCATACTGGTAGCTTCGAGAACACTGTCCAACCATCTCATCCTCTCTCATCCCCTTCTCCTTCTGTCCTCCATCTTTCCCAACATCAGGGTCTTTTCCAGGGAGTCTTCTCTTCTCATGAGGTGGCCAAAGTATTGGAGTCTCAGCTTCACGATCTGTCCTTCCAGTGAGCACTCAGGGCTGATTTCCTTAAGAATGGATAGGTTTGATCTTCTTGCAGTCCATGGGACTCTCATCATCCCTTATTGTACCTTGCTTTCTTCTTCTTCTTCTTCTTCTTCTTCTTCTTCTTCTTCTTCTTCTTCTTCTTCTTCTTCTTCTTCTATAAAGATCTCAATAAAAAAAAGGCTTTCTCAGCTCAGGAATTTATTTTCATTGCCAGAACCAAGCTCACATTCCTTTCACCCCCAAAATCCATTCCTGGTCTTCCCCCAAGCTTTCTTGGTTTGAATAGCTTAAAATGGGCAAAACTTTGTTACAATTTGTTAGAGGTCTACTGGAAATCACTGGTGGATCGTGTCAAAGGCTCATCTAGTCTAGCATCCTGTCCTCACAGCAGAAGCTTGCAAACATAACCTGAGCTCAACAGCACTCTTTCCTCCTGTGATTTCCAGCAAATGGTATTCAGAATCATACTGACTCAAGACAATGAAGGCTGAACAGCTGCCCAGAGTGGCTGGGGAAACCCAGCCAGATGGGCGGGGTATAAATAAATAAATCATCATCATCATACTTGGCACATTAGAATTGCGCTATTAAGGATTTAACAGTAGAGTTTTTATATTTGATATTCATTTAATTGTAAGAAAGCACTTTGTGCCTCCCCCTGTTTAACTCAGTTTTTTGTCCCGTCCCCCCACATTTCCCACCATTAATAGCTGTACAACAGAGACTATAGTCTGGGTTTGCCTTAGAATTTGGATCAGATTTAAACCCATTTAGGATTTTCCCTTTAGCGTGGAGCTGGCAAGAATGGATGCCTTTGCTGCACATCTCATCTAGGGCAGGCATAGGCAAACTCGGCTCTCCAGATGCTTTGGGACTACAATTCCCATCATCCCTGACCACCGGTCCTGTTAGCTAGAAATGATGGGAGTTGTAGTCCCCAAACATCTGGAGGGCCGAGTTTGGCCATGCCTGATCTAGGGGGTAACTAAAATCAAACAGAATGTGATGCTAATGCATCATTGGAAAGCACGTCCAAGTTTTAAACACTTAACAAGAGACATGGAAGAAAGATTTTCATTGGGCCCAGAGCATGTGGAAAGGGGAGATTTAACCCTTTCCTTCCCATTTAGGAGCCCAGGTAGAATCCATCCCCCATGGCCACATGGTGGGTAGGGCCTTTTATGGCTAGGAAGGTTTAAACCTCCCCTTTCCGTAAACTGTAATCCCAGTAAATATCTTTCCAAGCCTCCTATTATTATATTTAAAAATCCCAGCTGGACTTTCAAATGACACACTAGTGTTACATCTAATTTAGCCTTTAAGTGAATACACCATATAGGAATGTCTCCAAACTTGACCTTTCTGCAGGCAACTCCAACATCAACTATGGGGCATTCAGCAACTTCACATCTTACAAACTCTCCAAATCTCTTAGTTCATTGGTGGCAGAGATCAAGAGCTTCTCTGCTTGGAAACAGCCTTAATGATTAAACATTTTTGCTTCCGATTATCATTACAATTAGTTGAAATCCCAGCGATAGAGCATCACGCCGAGTTTCCTAATGAACACCATGTGGCTTTCCTTGCAGTTGTAATAACTTAATTAAAAATCTGGAGAAGAGAATGTGCTTGGGAGGGTACGAAGGAAGTCCGTTCCATTTTCAGCTGAAGCAGGAAGCAGCAGTTGCAGTATGCATGCCTCACGCAGTACGACTTAACCAGGAATATTGCCAATACTGTGGAACCTTGGTTTTTGAACGTAATCCATTCCAGATGACCGCCTGACATCTGAAACATTTGAAAACAGAAAACTGAAAGTGGAAGCCTCAATACAATAGGAAACTCAAAATGGAAGCCGTGTAGCATGTTTGGATTCTGAAAACTGTTCGAAAACCAGAGCAGTTACTTCCGGGTTTTCGGCGTTCGGGAGCCAAAACATATGACAACGGAGGCATTCGACAACTGAGGTTCCACTGTATTTACCAATAAAGTCGTACCTCGGAATTTGAATGGAATCCATTCCGGAAGTCAGTTCAATTTCCAAAATGTTTGGAAACCAAGGCACGGCTTCCGATTGGCTGCAGGAAGTTCCTGCAGCCAATCGGTAGCCGTGGAACCTGTGCCAGACGTTCCGCTTCCAAAAGAACATTTGCAAACTAGAATACTCACTTCCGGGTTTGTGGTGTTCAGGAGCCAAGACGTTTGAGTCGCAAGGCGTTCGACTTCCAAGGTACGACTTTACTTCTGAAAATATGGATCTGGGAAGCATTTTAACCAGCTTCATCTACATTTGTCCATGCAATACCCAAAGGGGGTGGGGAATTAAATCTTACAATTCAAGGTTTTCGGGAATGAACGTTGCCAAGAGTCAATTCACAGACACTTTGCTTGAGGATTACCACTTTTTCACTTACCTGAACTGTTGCACGAGTGCAGTGAACAAACTACCTCAAGAAGCCATAGCTTTGCACACCACAGCCATCCTTACACAATGCGCTTAGCAGCTATTGGCCTGTGCCTGTGACGCTCAGTGAGGATAATTCATTTACTGTGAGAATGGGTCAGTCCTGAGTGCAGTGGGGAGGAGGAAGCAATTAAAGTTCTTGCTTTTCTGATTGGCTTACTTGACTGATTTATACAGTCCGTATGCGTAGTGTGTGCGCACATGTCCATGTGCCTACATTGGCCCTACTCACCCATATGACCCTCAGATGGATGGCTGAAAAAAGCTTAGTAACCTCTGATGTATTTAGTAAATGGTCCTAAAATTTAACTGCTGTTTATACATTGAGGAGGCAATTGGAAAATTGTGACAACTCTCCAGATCCTGAATCATCACGATTAGCCAAGAGTCCACTTTTGGTCTTAAAACTCTAATATGAAAGGGAAAGTGGTTTATAATCTTTTTTATTTTTTTTAAGTTTCAGCCTTCAAAGAGGATTTGCCTGGAATTGGGGCAAAACCATTTAAAAATGAATGGAATGTAAGTAATGTTGCTGGATTATCCAAGGACCGCTGAGCTGCAAACACTTTAGGATTACGATAATAAGGAGGAAATGTAGTAACTAGAGATTAAGTGGCAGGTTATAGAAAGGAAGGTGTCACTGCTCGCTCGGTCTAAAATGAACGATTCTATATATCGATACCGTATGCATCAATAACTATTAAAGCAAGTGAACAAGTTTTGACACCCTTGCCGTTTGTCCCTCTGGCCAATTCAGTCGGAAAATGCAGACAGGTAAGAATTGCACTGATTTATTCAAAACCAAATACAGATTCATTGATGTGTGAAGTGCACCATAACAAGGGAACACACATTTTGCCACTGAAAAATTCAAGAAAAGAAAGCACTAGGTGACAAATTGGGAGTGGGATCAATTATTTACCCTATAGTGCCACCTGGTGGAGTAAACCTGCTAATGTTTTCTAACACGCTTTTCTAAATGTACAGCTCAAGAAATAATATTGTCAGGGAATACTTGTATTACAGGGCACCTCAGAATTCTAAAAACCAGAAAATAAAAAGGGATGCAGTGAAAGACACAGCCCAACCCTATGCACGTTTCCATGGCACACTCTGATATAGACTTGACAATGCAGTCGTGCTTATTCTCATTCCTAAAGTACCTTAGAGCTCTGCTTGGCCTTTTGGAAGTTGCCCTTGCAAGTAAACATTCTTAAAGAGGCAGAGGGGAAGCAGGGGGCATTCCCCAGCCCTCCTGTTCAGACCAATCCTTGACAAGATGTGACAATACCTAATTATACAGCCATGATTAAGTGGGCACAAGATATTGGTCATAACATTATGTTTGCTGACTGGGAAAGTTGTGGACCACCGGTATGAAATTTACGGCATGTAATGCCCTAAGAGAGAATATTATGAAAATGATTTATAGGTGTTACATGACCCCAGTCAAGCTTGCAAAAATTTACCACTTACCTGATAATAAATGTTGGAAATGTAAAGAGACTGAAGGTACATTCTTTCACCTTTGGTGGACATGCCCAAAGATTAAGGCTTTCTGGGAAATGATATATAATGAAATGAAAAAGGTATTTAAATATACCTTCCTGAAGAAACCAGAGGCCTTTCTCCTGGGCATAGTCGGCCAATTGGTGCCAAAGAAGGATAGAACATTCTTTATGTATGCTACAACAGCTGCAAGAATACTCATCGCAAAGTATTGGAAGACACAAGATCTACCCACCTTGGAAGAATGGCAGATGAAGGTGATAGACTATATGGGACTGGCAGAAATGACTGGCAGAATCCGAGACCAGGGAAGAGAGACAGCGGAAGAAGATTGGAAGAAATTTAAGGACTATCTTAGGAAACATTGCAAAATTAATGAATGCTAGAATGACGTTGGTTTAGAAATTATGTGGTTTCCAGTGGTAATGGTTTAAGTAAATAGAAAAGAAAGGTCAAAAACTAAATGGAAAATAAGGGAGAGGATTTGCTGAATTAATAATTAGAAATTGGAATACAGGAAGGGGAGGTATGAGGAAGTCGGGGAAATAAGGTATAAGAAAATAAGGGAATGAAATTATACTTGTTTTTTGTTTGTGTTTGTTTGTATTGTTGTTTTTGTATTGTTTTTATAATTTTTTTTGAAACTTTAATAAATATCTATTAAAAAAAAGAAGACAATACCTAATTATAGTGGTACCTCGGGTTAAGAACTTATTTCGTTCCAGAGGTCCGTTCTTAACCTGAAAATGTTCTTAACCTGAGGTACCGCTTTAGCTAATGGGGCCTCTTGCTGCTGCCGCCGCACGATTTCTGTTCTCATCCTGAAGCAAAGTTCTTAACCCGAGGTACTATTTCTGGGTTAGCGGAGTCTGTAACCTGAAGCGTATGTAACCTGAAGCGTATGTAACCTGAAGTGTCTGTAACCCAAGGTACCACTGTATTTCAACAGGCTCAGTACATGGGTTGAATCCAGAGTTAGTCGTTCCTGGGTGCTGACCCAACTGAAGTTAATAGGCACAACTAACTTAGGTTCATTCATTTCAGTGGGCCTACGAACATAGTTGGAGACAGCCTCGTGTTGTAAATGCAAGAGATGAAAGGAGAGGCATGAGTAACAAGAGATAACCGAATCATAGAATTGTAGAGTTGGGAGAAACCTTGAAGGTTTTTGGGTCCAATTCCCTGAAATGCAGGACTCTCAGCTAAAGCATTCATGACAGATGGACACCCAGCTTCTGCTTAAAAACCTCTAAGGAGGGTGAGTCCACCATCAAGGGACTCAGTAGCACTGTCTAAACAGCTTTTACTGCCAGAAAGTTCTTCCTGGTGTTGACTCAGAATCTCCTTTCTTATAACTCGAAGCCATTGGTTTGGGTCCTACCCTATGTATGGAGCAGGAGAAAATAAACTTGCTCCATCTTGCATGTGACAGCCCTTGGGATATTTGAAGATGCCTATCACATCCTTATACGGCTTGACTTCCAGAACCGTTATCATCTTGGTTGCCCTCCTCTGCACACGTTCCAGCTTGTTCATACCCTCAGCACACCAGTAACATTTAATATATGTATTGGAGCAATGATAGCAGTTAAATAAGCACAACAGTGTTTGAAATTAAAGGCCTTCAAATCAGATATGGTTGCCCTTTGCAACCACTGGGAGGCAGCAGCAGCCAAGGTTTGATTTCTTTGCATAGACACACTGTGCCTATATCAAACCACAGACGCCCAGGTGTGCTAGGGATGGGTATGTCAATTGCAATTTCTTTCAGCTTCTCAGTTTTCCAATAAAAAATTCAGTTCTCCACATCAGTTTGCATTTGTTTTTTAAATGTCATCATGAAAATTCACCAGCTTTTGTGTGCAGTTTTCCTCTTCTTCTTCCCCCTAAAACAATTCATTTTTGTATGTCATTTTCACCCATATAGGCATTCATATGGATAATTTACCCCAGCACATGCATTTTTTGCATCCATTACATGGCTGGAGAGCTGCCCTGCAAAATTCAGAGGTGTGAATTTTGAAGGATGGCTCTGTTCAGACTCTCATATCATTTCAGAAAGTGTGGATTAGGTGAGTTCACCTTGAAATGTGAGCCATATTGAATTTCTCCCCTCCATCCCCAGCTGTGTCTCCGTCATTAATTGCTGCAGGTAATTCAGCCAAGCGAAAAGCTGGAGGGGGGAAGCTGGCAATGGTTAGGCCTCTGCTCATGTCCTGGAAGAATAATTCATTCTTGTCCCCAAATACAGAGATTGTCCCATCCTCCAAATCATCCAAAATGAAGTGGTGTGTGTGTGTCTCTGTGTCTGCTTATATGATTGCAGACACTCACAGGTGGAGAAATGGTTCATCACTATTTACAGTGTCACCTTCATTTTGTGGCACAAGGAGTCAGTGCATCTGGCTGTTATCCAGAAGGTTGGTGGTTCAAACTCATCCAGGGACAGCTGTGGACAAGACTCCTGCATTTCAGGGGCCTGGACCAGATGACCCTTCCAACTACAATTCCATGAGTCTAACACTGCTCCTGTGTCTTTAACAACAGCCTAAGATGCTGAAATCATCCAGCAGCAATCTACCTACTTAATAGCCCTGTACTTAACCCGAGGTACCACTGTATACAGGTCTATGATTAAGCATCAGACTTAGTGCCTAAACTGTTGAAACATACAGGAGGACAGAGGCTTGTGTAAGGGTAAAGTTTGTGCCATGCCTGCAAATCAATTTCTTGCTTTTTTGTAATTCAGAAGCAGAGCACTTGCCAGCAACTTGCCAGTGTTAGTACCCATAGCTTATTCTGGAAGGCTGCTGGTGTCCACATGCCACACACACACACACAAAAATCACCTTTTTTACAGATCACTTTTCGAAATCTGCATGCCCTGCCTTAATATAAACCTGCTTCTTTCTTTGGAGACTATTTCCACCGCCTTTCTGCAGTAGCTGAATAGAAGCGTCCCCCTCGCAAACATGCATGGCTTGTTCACAAAAACAACATTCGCGAGATGAAGCGGAAAATCGAGTCTAGTCTCCTGTGCTAATGATACATATACATTTAAAAATAAGAATCTTGCGTTTCTCAGACATGTAGTCAAAGCAGCAGAAAACTGCTCCAAAGCCTATGAAAAACCATATTATATAACCTCTATAATTAGGCTGATTTTAATTACACTGGTCCCTTTCCCTGATCAATTTGTGACTTTTAGGTCTGTAATTAATCTTTCAGAATGTCAGACAGCTCACCGCACATTTATCTCTTTGTCACAAGGCACACCCCTGCCAGTATTGTCCCGTGTCCTCTATGTAGGCTTCATTATTTTAAACTCAGCCTGTGTGCCTCTCAAACAAAGTGTTGTTGTTGTTCTTAGTATTATATGGCTATATATTTTCTAAAAGTGTTTGTCCACTATGCATTTGGACACCTGCTATGATATTGTAACCAAATTTTGCATGATTTCCCCTGAGAACTGGATTTTGCCTATGTTTGGGTGCCATTTTGGATCAAGATGGCGGATGGAACATTTCCAAACTGCACTGGTCTCAATCCCTGATTTCAAAACAGATCTGATTTGCTGGTTTCTTGGAATCCCTGAGGCACACTGTGCATGAGGCTGCCAGTACAGGATAAAAGGAACTGCTAGAGATGCTGTCCTCTGAATGGAGAGCAAATGCTGCAGACAATTGGGAATTTGGGAATGTTTCTTTACTGAAATGTACAGTTACTTTGACATGCCCCCTAAAGCCTTGGCAAGAATGGGAGCTGCTGCTTCTTTTTAAGTGCATGGGGAGGGTGGCAGCTGAGGTGTGAAATGAGGTGGGGGGAGAAAGGGAAGGGAATGGCTGAGGGGTGTGTATCGATGGGGATGCCTGAATGGATAGGTGTGTGTACCTGGAAGGAAGAAAGAGAGAGTTTGTGTGATGGCTCTGCCCCTGCCCACTTTTGGCTCTGCCCCACCAACTGCAGGCATGTGGCTTTTGGATGACTCCCCATTTAGGGTGCTTCCAGACAACCTGTTTATTGAGCATTCATCCTGATTGGTTTGAAGGAAGGCTAGACAAAAGTGCATTAAAGCAAGCGTAATCTCCACCACCAGAGAGGAATGGCAAATTAAGCTGTTAGAAAATGTTGAAATGGCAAGACTGACCAGAAAGCTCAGGAACCAAGAAGATAACAGCTTCAAGAAAGAACGGGGGAAATTTGTAACTTATTTGGGAGACCACTGTAAGCAGATGAAAATATTAACAGGGTTTTAGTAACACTTGTAATGTTACAAATATAATCGACAACATGGAAAGATACAACAGATGGATTAGGTAATAATATGCCATTGAAAATGTTGACAATAGGACCCATGGAGGGGAAGTTGGGAAGTTGAGGGATTCAGAGAAATCTCTAAATGTGGCTATCTATTTTGTATTGTTAGAGCTTTGCACTTGTAAAAATTATTTCAAAATAAAATAAAACAAAACAAGCATTATCTCATACTTCCCAGTGTATTTCCTGATCACAAAAAGTCTGATCTTTTGGGGGAAGTGGGTTCATTGTACAAGACCTCTCCGTCAGCTACGATCACAAAACTGGATTTGCTGGCATGTGGCTGCATCCCATCCAAAAACAGCAAAAGTCCATACGCACCCCTCAGGCTGAAAAGGTTTCTCTGCACTAAGGCCAAAGCAGTTGCTTTAGTTAGTTCATTTCATTGAGTGATCATTTCATTGAGTGGCGCTGTTAACCCTGTACTTTGGGGCATAAGGTCACCCCTTGCCACAGAGTTGGCCCTCCTAAATGGCCTGCAGTCTGGTGGCAGCTGCGGTAGGCCGGCAGCTTCATTAGGAAACACTGCACAGGTAGCGGATACTGCAAACCTGTGTTTTATTTCAACTTGCTTTCCCAAAGTGACTATGGTGAGATTGGCAGTGGGTTCAGGCACTGATGCCACCATGGGGATTTGGGGGGTGAATAAGACATTGGAGCACTGCAGGGAGGCTGAGTTTTCCTCCTGTAGCTGCCACCTGTGCTCTCACACTGTTCCAGAGAGTCCTTCCATCATCAGGAAAGTCTTTGGGGGCCCACAGGGAAAGATGTACAGTGGAGGAACTAAGAAAGTCCTTTTGTGTTTGTGGAACTGGGCTCACACTTCCTGGATCCAATCCATTATTTCTATTGTTGCACTTATTCTTTCGGTTTGTTGTGCTTCTGAAAAAGCAAGATCTCTAAGAGCCATTGATAACAACATGATAGAGTATCTAAGAAGTGTTCTTACTTGGTTTATTTTCTAGGGCCAAAAGGAGGAAACTTCAGCAGAAAATGATTAGCAGAAGAGCATAATTAAAGGGAAGAAGTGATTTACAAGGATGGTGACAATCGATAGTAAGGGAAGAAAACAGCAGAAATGATTGCTTGAGAAGGGAAGAGAGAGAGAAATCGAAAAGTTAAGTAGCAGTGGGCACTGCGAGTTGTGACATTTCAATCAAACTGGATCATGATGAAATTTTGGATCTGTGGTTACATACCAAACTTTCAGAATGATCAAGTGAGTGTTTGGAATAATTTCTTTTATGTAAACGACAGATGGAAAACCAGAAGTCCCTTTTACTTTTCTTTATTTCTTTTTCTTCTTTCTTCTCTTTCCTTTGGTGTCCTCTGCTCTGGGCCATTATTCACACACATGAAGGTGATGGTTGGATGGCGAAGGACCTTGAGTGAGAAGCAGGGTAGGGAAGATCTCCCAGGGTGAGAGACTGAGAGAAGAAAGGCAAGTAAGTTCCCAGGTGAGGGCTGCTGGGAGGGTCGACTCCTTTCTGGGTTAAGAGCTATCCTTGAGAGAGGACTCTGCATTTTCTTTTCTCTTTATCTCTCTGTTTTTGTTTCTATTTACACTAGTTTATTTTATTTTATTTTATTGCAGCATGGAAAAGCTTTAATAAAATCTTATGGGGGAAAAAGAATGATCAGATCTAAGATCTGGGTTTTAGATGACCACACAGAATATTAGCAATGTCAGCTTGTGCAATGGGAGAATGTAGGAAGAATGGAGTCAGATTTACCCTTCTTGAGTTCCATCTACAAAAGAGAGTTGACCTCTTGGTTTCCCTCTCCTCTTCCATACCAGTACTTTATTAAGATGTTCATTATCTCTAACAATGCATCATAAAAGGAGGCACAATCCTGACATCTCCTGTACACGGCCATTGTTTCCCCTGTGCTGTCCCAACAACACCATCCTTCCTACTAGAAAAAGGCATACCTGGTCCCTTTTCAGACATCCATTGTATGCTGTCAGGGATCCTTTCTCTCTTTTTTGGCAGAGTCCCTGATTGCATATATGGAATCTACATGTACACAGTTGAGTACATGCAGCCTTTATTTACTTTCAGATGTATGTGTAGAATTTTGGAGGGAGAACAGGGAACATGATCCCAATCACACACACACACCCTGCTGCCTGAAACCATATTTTCCATTTACGTGGGGAGGCCTATATGTGTACAGTTTGCATGTGATCAGTCTTTACTGAGCATTTCTCCTCCTCCTCCTCCTCCTCCTCCTCCTTCTTTCAGGGCAGTTATATGAAAATGAGCATTCATCCAGCAGCCTCTATCATGAATTGCATGCGGAATGTTTACCTGTCTCCCCACCGTTCACTCATCCGACACTTTTCAGTGCATTTCCATTTCACTTTGCAAACATCAAGAAATCAGATTCTTGTTCGAGGTAGATCTGTTATGCTAAGGTGACAGCATGCTCTAATCTGCTTTAATAGCATAAACTCATGGTTCTGGTATATACTGGTATAAAAAGGTAAAGGGACCCCTGACCATTAGGTCCAGTCGTGACCGACTCTGGGGTTGCAGCACTCATCTCACTTTATTGGCTGAGAGAACTGGCGTACAGCTTCCGGGTCATGTGGCCAGCATGACTAATCCGCTTCTGGTAAACCAGAGCAGCGCACGGAAACGCCGTTCACCTTCCCACTGGAGCGGTACCTATTTATCTACTTGCACTTTGACGTGCTTTTGAACTGCTAGGTGGGCAGGAGCAGGGACCGAGCAATGGGAGCTCACTCCGTCGTGGGGATTCGAACCACCGACCTTCTGATCAGCAAGTCCTAGGCTCTGTGGTTTAACTCACAGCGCCACCCGCGTCCCCTATGCTGGTATACACCCTCACTAAACACCTGAAAAGGTCTAGAGCTAGGCAAGGATTATAATTGACTTGTTTATAATCCTCTGGTTTGGAAAACCTGGTTTTCCTCCTAAGATGTTTTGGGCTGGCATATATAATGTTAAACATTCACACACACACACACACACACACACACACCTCTCTTTCCAAAAGCTGTTTAAGAAAATGACGGTCATATCGCTGTTAGACTGCCTTATTTTCACTCAACAAATGGAAATCTTGGTTCTGCGCCATTTAAATGGAGAGAAGAGGTGGCGGTGGGCTGGCGCTCTCTCTTAAATTGCACCTTAATTACAGAAACCTGCCACAATCGAAGGCGGTTACAGTTCTCTCATACAAAATCAGCTTCCCTGCTCGGTAAACACCTTCTCAGTTTTGCATGTCTTTCAGGATGACATGAAGAGGAAAAAACTTCCCATCTAAACATAGAGGACCATGAGAAGTTGATAATGGCTTTCATTATGGATGAAGATTGGGTCCAGATCATGCTGGGGCCCAGCTGAGACTTAAATGAAAGGCAGTCTGTTGGCAGCATACTCAGCGCTGCTGTAGATCATCTGCCTCTCTCTCCTGTTTCTGTCCCAAAGTTCTTGACAAACAGAAGTTGACCAGGGGGTGCTGAGGCATCACAAAGCATACAAGGGAGAACTGAATGCTGGAAGGCATGGATAGCAGAGTTACCAGGACAACTGTCAGGGACTGGGCAGGGGAGGAATCTTGTTTTATGTATATATGACACACATACACAAAGAGGGGGCTGTTGTTAAGTGCGCAATGTCTCAAAAATCGTAGGCTTATATATATGCAGAACTGTCAGGACATAATCAAATCACAGTTAGATACTTCTAAGTCCTGTGATGGGTGAATAATCAGGGGAAATGTCTTGGGTCTGTGTTGGAGAGATCAACAAAAACATTGAGGCAGTGGGCAACTGCTATGTGATAAAGATGAATTCTGTGCCAGGGATCTTTAGGGCAGGGTTGAAATTAAAACAACCAGTAGGGAAGACCCTAGACATTTTGACACCTAAGGCAACCCCAACATGGTTATTCTTCCCTGCCAGGGAAGAAGGGGTGAGTGAAGATCTACATCAGGAACAAGGTGGGAAGGCATTGGGATCTGCTGCACCTAGAGATTTTGCTGTCTGAGGCCATCACCTCACCTGGCCTCATGGGTGGGCCGGCCGTGACTGCCAGTATTGTAACACCCTTATGCTAACCTGTGGTGCAACCACATTTGGCATAAAGTATACGGTTCTGGTCACCACACCTCATTGCAGAAGTGGTGCAGAAAAGCACAACTCTGTTGTGAGAAATGACTACAACACCATTTGGAGCTTTTAAGTTTTCAAAATAAGTTCAACAAGAGGGAACCTGATAAGAGTAACTTCAGTCTCTCTATCATGTTCATACCAGTAGGTGTTCCCCTTTATGTTTGTCCCTGCCTTCTGGTTTGTTGTTTCTATTACGCCAATTCAGTACCAACAGGGCATGCACACAGAAAACTGTCTGTGTGCATCTGTTTTTTTAAAGCTCCCTGCCCAAAAGCACACAGTCGGGCAATTGCCAATTTGCTTGTGCGGTTTCCTGGTTTCGTGCAAATCTGAAGGATCAAAAGTGCCCAGGGAGGGAGAAATTTCCTCTATTCAAGAGCACAGCCGAAATAGCTAAGGGTAATTTCATGTGGACTCTGAAAATTAAAAGGGAATGCAGACAGCTTCAAACACACAGTAAACTCCAGTGTGGACAAGCCCAAAATGTGGTGACGGCTTTGAAAGGGGATTAGATAAATTCAAGGAGGATGAGCTTATCAATGCCTGTTAGCCATGATGGCTGTGCAGAGGCTCCATTTTCACTACTATTATGCAGGAAAAGGAAAAGGAAAAGCTTTTTCTCTTGTTATGATGGTTGATCAAATCAATATCAATCCGTCTTTCTTGGCTTAACTATTGAGGCAGATCAGTAGTGTTCTTGCAAAGTAGGAAGTTTGTTCATATCTGCCTATTAAAGCAGAAAGGCACTGAGAGCTATTCTTTACTGGGGTCTGCTGGGTCACAGCTAGCAGATACAAAGTGCCATGAATGGGGCTATTTAATTGGGCTTTTACAATGTAACACTTAAAGCACCTCATATTCAGTCCAAGTGTACTTTTCATTTGGCGACGAGAAAAGTGCATTAATTAAGCATGTTCTGTTTTCTTGATCAATAAAAGACATAAACAGGTTGTGTGCATCGTGTTCTTTACATTGCTATGACTACTGCAAACCTAGTTTTCAGGAAGGCACAGTTTTCTTCTTATGAATGATCACCAGTTTGCATTTTTAGATAGCGCAGAAGTAGAGCTCAGTTGATCAGATCGCTAGACTGTTTGGCAGTTAGACTTCTTCCATCCTCACACAAGCAGCATTCATAGGAAATAGGAACTCTATGGATTTATGTTCTTCATGAGTGAAAGATGCCAGCTGGTTTGGGGAACAGTCCATTATCCAGGACCAGGAGACAGTCTTTTTAAGATCTTCCAGAGAACCCGGGTCTCCCCTAATCCTGAGCTCCAGTGTTATTTCCAACCAAGCTGGCTATGCCCAGGTCTACCTACCATGAAAACTGGAATCTTTTGATGTGAGTGTTGTTGCTCCTCTCCATAATGTCCTCAGCCTAGGACAGCAAAGGAGGCTGAGGGGGAATTCACTTTATCAATATCTGTTAGCCACGATGGCTGTGCTCTACCTCCACTGAATATTAGTGTCTGGGAATTGCAAGTGGGGAATTGCAAGTCCTCATGACCTGCTTGCAAGTTTTCAGTAGAAATCTAATGTAGACTACACAGCCTCTTAGATATCTGGGAAAATACATTGCTGTAGACCCAACTCTATGGAACTTCCTCCCACAAGAAGTTAAATTAGCACTGTCCCGACTGAGTTTCAGATGCCTAGTCAAAGCTGCTTTATTTCAGAAAGCTTTTGCACTTTGGAGGCTTCTCGGGTGTTTTATTTTCTTCAATTTTTTAAAAAAGGGATTCTAAATTCTTTAGGTTTTACATTTCAGAGGTTTAATTCATGTTTTAAACTTTGTGTGTTGTACATTTAGCTGTTGAAAGCTGCTTTGAGACCTACATAGTGGAAAGCAGGGTAGAATATTTTCAATAAATAAATAAAATAAATTGCTGTTGGCAACTGTCTGTCTCAAGAGAAAACGGAAGAATGCATCTTCAGGGGTAAAATCGAGCCGTTGGAGAGTCGCAGTGCCTGCTGTGGTTGTAGAGACCAATGTGAGAGAGACACGTTTTGTTGCAGCTGGGGCAGATGAAGGCATCCAGTTTCACTGGTGCAGATGCACGATGGCACTTCTTCTCTCTGTGCTCCTCCCAGTGATCATTCCTCATCTTGTCACTGCTATGGATGCACGACCTGACTGTCTATCTCCAGGCACTGTGATTGTCTGCAAGGGTGGGGTTGATGTTGCCAGCCTCCATGTCATGTTTGCAGACATCTTTGTAACATAGAGTTGGTCTGCCAACAGGCCTGGTGTCTTAGACCAGCTCCTCATGAAGCACATCCTTGGGGATCCTGCCATCTTTCATGCTATGTACATAGATGTCATAAGAATTTTTAAAAGTAAATTGTTCCCCATTAATAAAGGTAATGCAGGACGGTTGTGTTTATTTGTTTTTTTAAAAAAGTTGATAGAACTTTTTTTTATTCTCCTGCGCTAAATAATCTTTTCAGAGTGAAGCAGTGACTTCCTAGAAATTATCGCCGCTAACAATTAACTGCTTCTTTGTTTTCTGTTCCAAGACAAAGGCTGCCCCTTGCATGTCGCGTTTATATGAGCCCTATTAGATGCGGGACTCGCTACCCATCTGCCTCCAAATAGAAATTCTTTGCCTGCGCTGCATTTCCATTGCAAATGGAGAAGACTATTATCAAAGGTAAGATGCAGAAATCAAAGAAAGGAATGCAGGCTCTCATCGAATGAAAGAGAAAATGGTAGGAGCAAAAGAGCACACAGGGAATGGAGAGAAAGAGACCATCTGCAGGTTCTCTGATGTCTAGATGACCTCTTTGCCTCTTGTGCATCATTACCATGCTCCCAGACACTTCTCATTAACACACCAATGACCCTTATTGATTATATGTAAGGTGTTCGTTTTTACTAAATATTTTGTAGATGAAAAGCAAGAGGAAATGTTGAATAATTCCAAATGGACGTGTGCACTTGAAAATAATAATGAAATTCATATATTACACCTAGGAATTGTTTCCTTTGCATAGAAGCAGGTTTTCAATCATGCATAGTCCATTGATACAACCGCAGGATGGCTTTATGTTGAAGAGCTATTGTCTTTAAAGGCCTAAATGGCTTGGAACCAGGCTGTACTTAAGAACACTGCTTCTTCCAATGTGAGCCTGCTCATCTACATAGGAGAGGCCTCCCTGAGTGTCTCATCACCACCAGATGTATGGCTGGCAGGAAGGTACAAAGGGAAGGCCTTGGTAGCACCCATGTTGTGGAACTTCCTGTCCAGGAAGATTCGGCAGCTCCCTTCATGGCTTTTTGATGCCGCTTAGGGTGACCACTTACACAACACCATAAGACTTGCATGTGGAAATTCATATGCAAAATTAGAAATAGTTACTCTAACTTAAATAGAAATACAATATCCCTCACCATAGTGGGGAAGACTGATCAGGCGATCTGTGTGCTTGCTCAGCTTGATGTTACCAGGGGCTGACTGTTGGCGGGAAACTTCAAGGGGTCTTATCTTCCTTGCTATGGTATGTTTATCTTTAAAAGAGACTAGGCCTGGCAATAGAAGATGTCTTCTAGTCAGAGGTGTACCTGGGCTGCCTTGAACCCTTGGCAAGGAGTTGTATTGGCATCCCCTGTCCCTTTGCCCACCCCCGAGCAGAAGAGGAGAGGCTCAAGGAGCTCACAGATGGGTGGCTGGGCTCCTAGTCACCCTGAGAGCCAGTGTGGTGTAGTGGTTAAAAGCAACAGACTCGTAATCTGGGGAACCGGGTTTGCTTCCCTGTTCCTCCACAGGCAGCTGCTGGGTGACCTTGGGCTAGTCACACTTCTTTGAAGTCTCTCAGCCCCATTCACCTCACAGAGTGTTTGTTGTGGGGGAGGAAGGGAAAGGAGAATGTTAGCCGCTTTGAAACTCCTTAGGGTAGTGATAAAACGGGATATCAAATCCAAACTCTTCTTCTGAGCCAGAGCGGGGGTTGCCAACCCCTAGGTAAGCCCCTGCTTCTAATAGAGGACTGTCCTGTGATAGTTCTTAAAATAGATGACTGCAAAGTATGAGAGTTGTCCACATCCTAGACTTGCCCTGCATCTTGTCTTTCATTTAAAAAAGACATTTATATGCCACTCAACAACATATGCATCATAAGCGCCCTCAGAGTGAGATGGCTAGACATCTCCCTGAGTTGTTGAAGTGGCACAAAATTTAACTTCTAATTAGTGAAATCTTTTTTGACATACAGTGGTACCTCTGGTTACAAACTTAATTCGTTCCGGAGGTCCGTTCTTAAGCTGAAACCGTTCTTATCCTGAGGCGCGCTTTTGCTAATGGGGCTTCCCGCTGCGCACACACCTCTGTCGCACAATTTCCTTTCGCCTCCTGGGGCAAAGTTCACAACCAGGAGCAGCTACTTCCGGGTTAGCGGAGCTCGTAACCTGAAGCGTTCATAACCAGAGGTACCACTGTACTAAGCACGGCAACAAAAACAACCAATCACTTGCGCTGCAAATGTATCAGATTAGCAAATAGTACTTTTGTCCTCACATTAATAAGCAATCAACACATGATCACATTAACACGTGTATCAGATAAATATTGTTTCATTCCTGGCACTCTTGTTCAATGGCAGGACTAGTTTGGAATCTGGGAGATGTTCTTTCAAGGGTGCCATGGGAAAGAAGATATCCTATGAAACACCAGGCTGGGAAAACTGCTGGTGCATGTTTTTCTATTTGCAAAGAATGTCACTTATCTAAATTAAATGCAAAGGCGTTAATGAAGGAATAATATTTATTATACACTTCATTACCCCCTCCGGTTAACTATAATTGAATTATGTACTTTGTCACTGAAACAGGCTGGCGAAAAATGTCACAAAATTAGACCTATTTTACCAACCACATCCACTGTGTAAAATACGCCAGCGACAGTTAATTAAATAAATGGTTGGAAGCTGCGTTTTTCTTCTTCTTGTTGTTAACAAATATTAATTCCTGCATTAATTAAGACATGCTTACAAAACACAATTAATTTAAAAGATGGATTCGGTGCATGCACCAGAGCATTATGAGAGATACACCACTGAGGTTCATCCATAGTTCCAGCAGATTCATTCCAGTTAGTACCAGACACCCTGCCACATACTTATTGTCCATTTGTACAATGAGAAGAAGACAGAGCTCCACTGGGGATCTTCTGCATTCCTAGACGAGCCTCATAATTTACCCCTGCTGAAATGGATGCCTATTTATTTATCTACTTACCATACTTTTCTGTGTATAAGACTGGGTGGTTTTTTTACTCTAAAATAAGCTTAGAAATCGGATAGTGCATATGCTTCATTTTCTTAAATTGGAGTCTCCCAAAGTAGGGGGCGTCTTATACATGGGGGCGTCTTATACATGGAAAAATACGGCATTTGCTTCCATTTATGAATCACTTCCTATGAAAGGCCTCAAAGCAATAAAAGCATATATAAAACAATTCTGTAATATTAAAAAAAATTATAATTAGCAAACAAGCCCACTTGGAAATTAAAAGGGCTTGAGGAAGCAGAGTATGTTTAGCCTGGGAAAGATGAAACTGAGAGGAGATATGATAGCCATCTTCAAATATCTAAAGGGCTGTCACATAGAAGATGGAGCAAGCTTGTTTTCTCCTGCTCCGGAGGCTGCGACCTGAACCAATGACTTCAAGTTACACTTGGGGTCCCTTCCAAATCTATGATTCTATGAGGGTGTCATTATAAATTCATCTCAGCTGCAAATGTACATCTTTGTTCCTGGAACAATAAGCTAAGTTCTTTAAAAGGCATTCATCTTAGAGAATAACATAATAGTTAAATGCAAAGTTGTTATAGGACGGCAGGCATTAATGGATCCCCCCGCCCACCCCTTTCAAGCTATATGACTCTTGTCTTTGTCTAATTTACTCATTCATACCCCCAGGAGCATTGCAACACTTCTCTGACTACAGATCAGAAAAACTATAAAGTGATATTTGTGTGAATAACACGTCCTTTATGATGCACCATCAATATCTCTCTTAACTTTTCTGTTCATAGAATCATAGAATTGTCGAGTTGTGGGTATCTTTTGTGTGCAGGTCTGACTGAATATGGGGAGATAAATTATGGCAGTGCCTTCCATTTGACTAATGACTAGTTGTTTAGATTTTCGAGCTTTCAAGCACCTTGCCTTTGAAGGTGTATCTGATATGGAACAAAACATTTTGTGGGTTTCCATGTCCAGGATTGGAATTTTTGTCATAAGGTTGCATTGAGAGACTAGGCTAATTTTTGCTACTGTCTTCTAGAGAACTCCGTGTGAGGCACTAGGAGCTGACACAGAATCCACAGATCCCTCCCTCCCATCTTCAGCACGATGCAGTGTGTGTGTTTAAAACCCCCAGAGGAAAAACCCAGAGAAATATTCATAAAAAAGAAAGATGATATTCAAGACCACTTCTTGACAGCATATAATTTTGTGTAGGCTACACTCAGTTCTTCAAGTGTAACAATCCAATGTCTTTGGGACTGTTTTATTTTGCAATAGTACAGTTACACTGCTGGTGTATATAACAAATGATTTTTTAACTTTTAAACATTTGCACTTTGTTTTCTTTTCAAAATTGCTGAACCACAGTCTCAGCATGAAGAGGGGTTTGTGGGGGGATATGTTTAAAGAGGAATGTCTGTTTTACAATTCTCGGCAGTTTGTTTTCAGCACCATGTCACTGCTTTTCTCATTTCGAAGACGGGAAGGATTAATGATTGTGTGAGAGCCTCGAATCAGAGTTGTCATGTTTTCCCCATGAATAGACTGCGGGAGGGTGCTATGGCTGTAGTCCTACGCACACTTGCAAACAACCAAGCCCCACTGAACACAGTAGGATTTGCTTCTGAGTGAATATGATGAAGGTTGTGCTGTAACTCTCCAACACTCTCCTGCCATTGCTGCTTTTGATGGGTAAAGGAAATATGTCTTCTTAATGCTTGCAGACGTATTTTGAATGCCTGGGCTCAGCCCTGGTGTATGCAAAGCACTGGTTGATTTATTAATTTTGAAACGTATCCTCCACTGCATGACACAATAATGCCTTTGTGATGGCCAGCAGCAGTAGTAGGGTTGCCATATGTTCTCTTTTCCCAGGACACGTCCTCTTTTTCACGGGTAGAGTCATCATAGCGATCCATAGTTAAAAGTAGAAGTTGGCAAATGTGTCCTCGTTTTTTGCTCTTCTAAATATGGCAGCCCTAAAACTTCCATATATCAGTTGCACAAAAACATAATTTGATATATTCAAATCACAATGTAGAAGCTGGTGTGGGCCAGTTGCTCCAACCTCTAGCTTAGCTAGACTCTGCTTAGCTCCACATTTTTCTAACATATTTCTGCTTGTTCCAGGGCCTTTGTAACCCAGTTTGTAATTTTCCTTCTTTTTGAAAGAAGAGATGTGTGAAACTGTCCCTTCTTCAGATTTGAAGCTGTTTGAAACCAGTCTTCTCTAAGTCAGTTGCTTAGGACTGGGGCTTTGGCCCCAAAGCAACACTGAATATATTTTGATTTTTGCTTGTTCCCGGATGAAGTTTATACCACGCCAATTTATTTTTTCAACCTCTGGATCCTACACATAGACTCTTGCATTGATCTTTCAATGCCTCCCACAGAATCTGATTCCTTTTAATCCATTCCTGGATAGAGAGCGAACATATTCTTTCTTTCCTCTTCTCTTAATATTCTCTGGACTGGGGGAAGATTTAGGGAGGCAATAAAAGCAAATCTGTATAATAGTTTAACATAATTATTGCTTTTGCATGCCATACGTATTGTTCGTAAATGTTAATTTGCATATTGTTCCTCTGAGTAAAGTTTCATAGTTGAGTTTCATATTCATGTTCTATTTTGCTCTTCCACATAATCGCTGTTTGAAGAGATGGTTCCTTGCTTTCCCCACCCCCCAGATTCGTTCACGTATAATGTGCCGTTGTTTTCTCTTTGATACTATTATGCTCATAGCTTTCATAAGCTGGAACGGACTCACTGATCTTCTGCTGATGTATTTAAAACCAAGCTTTCCAGATTTTAGCCTCTCAGGTTTTTATTTATTTGGCCACTACACCTTTGCCCATTGGGGCAAATTAAGAACCTCCCTCCCTTCTGAATGGCAGCAGTAGCAGTAGGCTGGAAGAAAGTTTAAATTCTACCCCAGTTTCCCCTCTTCGCCCTATGGTGGTTGTTGTGCAGCAATGGTTTCAAGCCAGTTGCCAGGAGCACTGCAAAATATAATCTCCCCACAAGTTGCCCTCTGACTGTAGCACTGGGAAAATTTCATTTCTCAGCACTGTTACAGCTGTCTCTGCATGCCAGGCAGCAAGAGTGAGTCCCCATTTCTCTTTTTACATTCCACTGTCACCCGTGGAAGAGCAAGCCAGGTAAGCCGCCAGCTGCCTAAGTTGGTAGATGTGGTGGTTGGAGGCTCACCAAGGTGAGTGGGGGACATGATCAGACCCTATTATGTTCCCAGTGACACCAATAAAACTTCAGGTAAATCTGCTTTTACTTGGATTTCGGTTTGGGATAAATTGGGCTATATATTTTTCAATATTTTTTTTGTCTGGGAATAGTCTGATAATCAGGGGTCAGCAAACCTTTTCATCAGGGGGCCAGTCCACTGTCCCTCAGACCTTGTGGGGGCGGCGGACTATATTTTGGAAAAAATAATAATAATGAACGAATTCCTATGCCCCACAAATAACCCAAAGATGTATTTTAAATAAAAGGACACATTCTACTCATGTAAAAACACACTGATTCCTGGACCGTCCGTGGGCCAGATTAAGAAGGTGATTGGGCCAAATCCAGCCCCTGGGCCTTAGCTTGCCTACCCATGGTTTGATTCAACAAGCCCAGTCCAGAGGCTGGTGGGTTTTCCCTACTGCTATTTAAATGACCAGCCCACTCCCACTATTGTCACATACACCTCCCCTGCCAGCTCAGAGAATGGTCTGAACACAGCACTCAATTCTTTCCATAAAGCCAAGGGGACGGGTGGTTGCTCAGGAACCATACATCAGCCACACAGAGCTCCTCGATGGAAACAGGAGGCTATAAGTGCAATAAGTACCTTTCCAAAAATCTAGCCTAGATAACTGCAACTCCAGCAGCATTTGCCACCTGGGAGGGATCTCCCGGTGTTTTCAGCCTTAGCCAGAAGAAACCCAGCCATTTTTCTCTTGTAGAAGTATCAGTCCATTTTAATCAACTTAATTAGGCAGAGTGATGCAATCATCTTAAGCGGCTGATGCAGAGTGTCACTAAAGGTCAGCAAATTTATTGATAGTTTTATTTATTAGCATTGGCAGGGCCGTTACTGCCGGGGAGGGGGAAAATGAATTTGTGGGGTTTGCTGCTTCAGGTGTCAAAATAGCACACAGTGCCAAAATAGCAAACTGTCTTAGGCTAACTCAGATTTGATTCTATTTTATTTTTATTTGTTCATTTGTTTTTGAAGTCATTCTGATGGGCTTGACTATGGCTAGGTTAAAGCCTAGATGACTATTGTTTGGGCCCAAACCATCGTCCTTATTAGGTTTGCCTTGATCCTGAAAAATATAACATAGTTGTGTGTTTTTTGAGCTAATGTTCCTGTGCTAAAGATCCTAGATCATTCTCCAACCCACTTTTTGATGGAGACATCAGATGGGGTCTCTGATATTCCTTGTTCTGTGTGAGCTGATCTATACCTTTATTGCCGGGGTGATAATTCAATGGCTTTGGCACTTCATTTTCATATGAGACAGGTGCCAGGCAAAATCTTTAAAACCAACAGTTCCTCTGATATGCTAACATTGGAGACTTTAGTGTAAGGGGTATTTCGGACAAGTCTCCACTCTGTCCCAGCTTTCTTGCAATTCATTCTAACTCAAGTTAGAAATCTATTGAAAAATCAATTCATTGACAAACCCATGATTATAAAATACAGTAGCTGAAGCCGACTCCTGTATCCTATTTAGCTGCTGTGTCCTATCTTAATTTTAACTAAGACTGAAGTCTTGGGATAGGCTGGAATTGTACCATTCACTATGGAGGTCTAAGTGCTTTTTGGGTAAATAACTGATCGTCTGATGTGTTTTCAAGCATGCTAGCGATTAGGTGAACATGTGACCTTCTGCACAAGGGGAAGGAATGGTAGAACTCACAGGCAATTGATGATGCTGAAAGCCAAGTACTGTTGTCACTCAATGCACAGGCAAATTTATACTTCAGGACAGCCTAGCCAGAGGAGGAAAAATGCCTATACTTTTGAAATAATGACTCACTCAGTTTGATAGAAGAGTTTGCATTTATCAGAAGCCAATGCCTGGTTGCATTTATTTAGTTTAGGTTCCTTTCTCACAACAGCACCCCAAACACCAGTCTGACAAATATGAGCAGGGCATGTCAAAGGTTTTCCTTCTTCAGCTATGGGCTCGTTTTGGAGCGGGTGCTTGGCACAGCTGTAATTCTCAGCAGTGTTTTTAATTTGCCAACATTGTGTGGGAGACTAGCAGCCAAACCTAACATATTCTTGCTAGTTAGCAGGAGAAGGGCCTAAGTCCACAGTGCTGTATTGCTGATAGGCAGATACCTAGACCATAGAAATCAATTGGTGGAGAGGACTCTGTGTGATGTCACTTCCTGTATTTGGTGCATATAGTACTTCCTGTTCCTCTCCCCCCTTCCTTTGACTAGCATTGGATGCAGACATTATTTTAAAACTTAATTTTCATGTTGTTGCCTGATTCTTGTTAAGCGGGGTAAGAAAGAGGAGCTAGCTTACTTTATAGCTGGAGCTGCTCAAAGCAAGGCTTTACATCTCAATTCCTATACTTTTAATTTTGCTGCCAAGGATGAGATTTTGAAACTCTGCTCAACCCACATATGTGGGCTTCTGGAGGGACAAATTGCATTTAATACATATATCGTCTTCTACCTATTAAAACCCATCCCACACACTGTAAATTAATTCATACAGTTCACCAATTTATACTCTGGCTTCTCCTCAGAGCGTACAAATCTTTCTCCTTTTACCAATTTTTAAAAAGAGAAAGAAATAGCAGTGGAACCAAGGAGAGCCTTTGGTGTAGCAGATTGGAGGTGGGGGGTCAATTGCTTGTTGATTAGTGATTGCAGGACCAGGCATTGGACTTCCCATACCCCAACGTGTATACAGTGGTACCTCCGGTTATGAACTTAATTCATTCTGGAGGTCCGTTCTTCACCTGAAACCGTTCTTAACCTGAGGTACCACTTTAGCTAATGGGGCCTCCCGCTGCTGCCGCGCAACCGCCGCACGATTTCTGTTGACATCCTGAGGTAAAGTTCTTAACACGAGGTAGAACTTCTGGGTTAGCGGAGTCTGTAACCCGAAGTGTTTGTAACCTGAGGTTATTGTAATCCAAGGTACCACTGTAACAACTTTATTGAATACAGATGAAAGAGGTTTGGCTTGGGTATGGGGCAATCAAAATACTTCCGGCCCGCCTGCCAGAAGTGACGCGCTGTCAATCCAGGCGGGGGTTCCTAAGACTTACATCCAATAGGGTGACCCCTGCAGCGATAGCTGTCTGGAGGAGTGCCTTTGGCCCTGCCCCCCCCCCCGGGCATGCAGACATGGCCACTCCCCCCAGATCCTGTTAACAGGATACCCTAGTGTTTGGAGGGGCAGGCGGAGACTGCAACCACCCCTCCATCTAAAAAAAAAGATTGCCCCAATGCCCAACCAGTTGTGACGATTGCTATGAGGTAGGCAAAACCACCAGGTCAGTGCCAATTAGCCCAGTGGACAAATTCCTACCCGGCCCCTTGAAGGACGGCAACCACTGTAGCCGCAGCAAAGTCATTGACTATCAGCTTAAACCAAGGGTGGGTGGGTGAAGAAACCCGGAGCAAACAGGCTGAACCCCAGGTGCTGGCTGCTTAAATGGGCATGGGGCGGATCCAAAGAAAGCCCACTGTCGGCTCCATCGGTGCTGCCCCCGGCACAGCCCAAGTCCCAGCCTGCAGCCCCATTTGCCAAAGCAGGGTGCAGGCTAGGATTCGGTTCCTGATAGGCAGAAGGGGTTCATGCCCCCTCCACCTATCAGGAAGGGCACAGCAATTTGAATTCCCATGTTGGGACCCCAGTGAAGCCTCCTCCGTCCCGCAATGCTGCCACATGCAAAGGGGTGAGCAGGCTTGTTAAACAGTGGAATGGGGGGGGGGGGTTAAGCAGAGGTTGGCTGGCAATTGGTCACGTTTGATTCCTGCATCGCAGGGGATTGGACTTGGGGTCCCTTTCAACACTTGGCACAAGGGACCAGTGCATGGATAATAGAATCAGAAAATTCTGAATCAGAAAATGTCCCCAAAGGGCTGGGGGGGAGAAACCTAACCCTAGAGAAAATGGCTTGGATGTTGTGAAATATTCCACTCCACCTGAAACAGTGGATGCCTTTTCTGGCTAACACCAATGAAAGAGAAGTTGACATTTTCCCCCTGGAACTTGAAGGATAATAAGCCTGGGGGAAGATTTGGCAGACACAGCTCAAGACAGTGACTGATTTCTGTTAACAAACTCCATGCTACTTCTTGCTCACCAAATCACCACCTCCTGGGTGATGTCACAGGACGGAACACAGTTTTGTTTCATCCTTTTGGAAAGAGGAGGAAACTAATATCTTCTGCTCCACTTGAAGCTCTTCTCAATTTAGAAATTTGCAGAAACAAAGAGATAGTTGCTTTCTCCCCCCCTCCAGTACCCTTCTCCCTCAGTTGCCTTGCGCCTGCAGTAAAAAATAAGAGACAAACACTCCAAGGCCCATTCAGTATAAAAATTGGTTTTGAAGGTGTGAGGGTATTGTATTATTTCATTAAATTAAATAATATATTGAATATGTGAAATGCTTTGTAGCCCATAACATTCACTCATACAATAACCCTATGCCTGTTTTACAGATGGAAAACTGAGGCTGTGAGATGCCAAAATGTTTCCAAGGCACAGCTGGGGTATAAATACAGGGTTGTATCCAACTCATTTCTGCATAAAGTACACCCATTGAAATTGATAAACCCAAGTTCATAATGCCCATTAACTTCAATGGGTCTTCTCTGAATAGGTAAAAAATGTAAGGTAAAGGACCCTTGGATGGTTAATTCCAGTCAAAGGCAACTATGGGATTATGGTGCTCATCTCGCTTTCAGGCCAAGGGAGCCAGTGAGCTTTCCAGTTCATGTGGCCAGCATGACTAAACTGCTTCTGGTGCAATGGAACACCGTGATGGAAACCAGAGCGCACGGAAATTCTGTTTACCTTCCCACCACAGCGGTAGGTACTTGCACTGGTGTGATTTTGAACTGCTAGGTTGGCAGGAGCTGGGACTGAACAACGGGAGCTCACCCTGTCGTGGGGATTCGAACCACCAACCTTCTGATCAGCAAGCCCTAGGCTCTGTGGTTTAGACCACAGCACACTGGAGACAACCTACCGATACAAGCATGATGCTCTATCCACTGAACAACACTGAGGGCAATCTGTGGCCCTCAGCCTAATTTCATGCAGATGGGCAGGAGGGAAAGGGACAGGGCATACCTGCAGGCATGTGCGTGTGTGCGCACGCAAAAATCCCTCCCAGTTTGTGAAATGCTTTCCCTTGGTTAGATGTATCTATCTCCCTCACTATTAAATTTCAGGAGGAATCTCAAAACATTCCTGTTTACCCAGGCAACCTTGAAATTATTAGCTGTGCGATGATGTGGTCTTTTAAAATGTTTTCAGATTTTTTCATTTTTTAAAAAAGGTTTTAATTTGTGTTGATTTTGTTTTTAATTGTTTTGTTTTATCAGTTTTGTGTTTCCTGCCCTTGGCAGGGTGGGATAAAAATCAAACCAACCCATCAAAAAACTTTACAGAATGCAATAAAAGGCATGTTCTGTGGGGCTTCCAGCCATAAAGTTTCCTTCTGTTAGTGATTTTCCAGATTTGTCATTTCCAGAGTTCCTTCCCCACATCTATAAGTTTATACAACTTAAAATACAACTTACACATGAATAGGAGTCATCGGTGTAGGATTAATCCAGTTAATGAGTGAGTCAATGCATCTTCTGAATGAATTGTTTATGACTGACTAGGTCATGCATGTTGTGCAGTGCGCTGATGTGATTCAGATGCTTACAAAAGATGGGAACTTTAAAAAACAACAACAGGGAACCTTATGCCTAAATGACACGATAGTCCCTCTGTAGTTTGTTAACCACTACTGAAATCTGTGGAGTTACAATAGCTTTACGATCAGGCCATAAAATTCAGTGAGCAGGGCTTTTGTCATGTTATAAATGAGAATTCAGTGATCTAGACAGTGAACCCCATAGATAGAACCACATGACCATAAGTAGCTGGGACATCTATATCATCCTGTGTAGCAGGAGGCATCTAAGGGGAAATGCGTGATTTACCATATATTAAATAGTTATCTACATCCATTTGGTGCCTGTTGTGTTTTTTTCTGCTGAGGAAATGAGCAAGAGCAAGAAATGAACCTTCATTGAAGTTCCTTTCAACAGCAATAACAACACACCATGGCCAGATCAACAGCCTAGATGCCCATGAGTCACCTCATCTATTAGTGTTACTTTTCGTTAGGAGTTAATCAGTAACACTCTGCCGGGTGGTTGAGTTGGGTCACCAGCCCAAAGCTGCAGAAATAGGGGCTTGGGACTGAGTCATAGCGCCTGAATCACAACGCTGCACACTTTGATAAAAGGATATCTAGAAATATCTTTACCTACATCCAGGATGGCCAACAACTTCAGCTTGGGGCATATGCCAATTCCACCCAGGCAAACGTATTGGGGTTCAGACACCTCACCCCTTTACGATATTGTCATGTTACTGAATGCAGTAAGTTGATGGTGTCGTGATCCCTGGACCCAGCCCCTCACACTACCCTGAGGAAGAAAGAGGAAATACAGACTGAGCCAACTAGGAAGTGATGCTCAGCAGCTCCCCTCAGTCCCTCCTAGCCTAAGGACATAGCCCCCCTGCCTGCCTTGAACTCAATGGATGAGCCCTCCTGATCCCTTCCACAGTGTAAAAATTAGCTCCTGTAGAGGTGGACAAGGACCCATTAAGTCAGCCATCTCCTTAAAGAGAGAGGGCCAACTGCTGCACAGATCTTGCCATCCTAGGTTAGGTTTCAGATGGTCCCCATCTCTTAGCTGGGGAAACATCTTCCAAACCTTGACCAGCAGAGCTTTTGGAGACATGCCTTGACCTTTGCCCAGGCCTGTCCTTTTCATTGCCTCCACTTTCCCAGTGAACCTGAAGCCCCACAATAGAGCAGATTAGGTTGCTCAGCTGAGAAGAGCCCAGAGCTCTCAGGTTAAAGAACCTATTCATTTTTGTCCTGGTGATTTTATTGCCACTCAGAAAATGCAAAATGTGTGTGTGTGCATCATTTGACCCCAATCCAAAACAGCAACATGCTGCTTTCAAGATTCATCAGCTAAAGAACTGATACTGGTACAAGTTCTAATCTAATAACATTTGGTTCTGAATTACACCCTGGTTCAAGACCACATTTCTCCAGGAAATCCCATACATAGGGAAAAAAAACTGTGTGGAAATGAGTGTCTTATATGAGAACTGCCTCACTGTGCAAGTTAGTTGTGGGTATGTCACGCCTCTAGTCGTGGCTGAAAATGTTTTGGCCAAGGAACTGAAACAGTTACAAAGCCTTCCCATAATGCTCGAATCCTCCTATGAACTATTCATAGTAATGTGAGAAGCAATTCTGGTTTGGGGCAGTCATTCGTACACTCGGTTTGAGTTGCAGAAGAAATCAGCACTCTGGACAGCACCTGTTACATTTTAACAAGCACTTAGGAGAGAACCTTGTTAAGACCCAGTTTTGTAGGGAATGCTTCTGGCAACGCATTTAGAGCAAAACTCTTGTTAAATCTTGTGATGAAACAAGACAAATTACAAGAATGGTTTCAGGTTACATTGGCCATACTTGAGCAAGACAAATGAGTCTATTAAAAGCCACCTGCACTTTGGGAGAGGGGTAGAGACAGAGAGAAATACTACCATGTAAAGCCTTTTATCAGGGCTGGCCCAAAATATTTTTGCTGTCTGAGACTGAGCAACAACTAGCATCCTCCACCCTACAAAGTGAAGGTCTACTCTACAGCATCAAAGGCACCTGAGGCATAAAATCTCAGAAGCCCCTCTTTCCTCCCTGGCAGCAAATATAGAATAAGAAAGGTAAAGGTAAAGGGACCCCTGACTGTTAAGTCCAGTCATGGACGACTCTGGGGTTGCGGTGCTCATCTTGCTTTACTGGCTGAGGGAGCCGGCATTTGTCTTAGACAGCTTCCAGGTCATGTGGTCAGCATGACTGGCAAACCAAAGCTGTGCACGGAAATGCCGTTTACCTTCCTACCAGACCGGTACCTATTTATCTACTTGTACTTTTTGGTGTGCTTTCGAACTGCTAGGTTGGCAGGAGCTGGGACCGAACAATGAGAGCTCACCCCATTGTGGGGATTCGAACCACCGACCTTCTGATCGACAAGCCCTAGTCTCTGTGGTTTAGACCACAGTGCCACCTGTGTCCCTATTGAATAATAGTAACTAGTGATTTTTGTACAGTACATACACATCATATATGCCTTTCCAGTTGGTGAAAACTACTGGCGTACTTTATTCAAGCTTTTTTATGAAGGCGTACTTTCATTAGTTTGGTGAAAATCTGAGCAGCACTTTGAAAGTTATGAAGCTTTCTTTCCCCATTAAAGCCTATGGCAGCAGCTATGAGCAAAATAATACAATGTGTCCACAGTTTAAAATTTGATCTGGACTGAGAAGGTGCGAGACTGGTTACACTATTTTCAAATAAGAGAGGTTTTTAACCAGGATAAAAAAGTGAGTTTCCAGGTGGAAAGATCAAAGTTAGAGACAGAATTGTTAGAACCCAATGCCAAGATTCTATCAAGAATGTATAATTTGCTGCTGAAATGGAGCACTGAGGAAGAAACAGTAAAATCGGCTATGATAAAATGGGCACAAGATATAGGTTATAATATCATGTTTGCTGACTGGGAGAAGTTGTGGACCACCGGGATTAAATTTACGGCATGTAATGCCCTGAGAGAGAATATTATGAAAATGATGTACAGGTGGTACATGACCCCAGTCAACCTTGCAAAAACTTATCATTTGCCCGATAATAAATGCTGGAAATGTAAAGAAACTGAAGGTACATTCTTTCACCTTTGGTGGACGTGCCCAAGGATTAAGGCTTTCTGGGAGATGATCTATAATGAATTGAAGAAGGTACTTAAGTACACTTTCCCTAAGAAACCAGAGGCCTTTCTCCTGGGCATAGTCGGCCAATTGGTGTCAAAGAAGGAAAGAACTTTCTTTATGTACGCTACAGCAGCAGCAAGAATACTCATCGCAAAGCATTGGAAGACACAAGACCTACCCACTCTGGAAGTATGGCAGATGCAAATAATGGACTACATGGAAATGGCGGAAATGACTGGCAGAATCCGAGACCAGGGAGAAGAGTTGGTGGAAGAAGATTGGAGGAAATTTAAAATTTATTTACAGAAACATTGTAAAATTTTTGAATGTTGATGACATTGAAATGAACTGAAGGGGTTCTAGCAACAAGGTTAAAAATAAGATTGGATTGATAATAGATAAATTAATTGGATATGAATTTGCTGAATTAATTTTCAAAAGGGATACAAAAAAGGGAGATGTGAGGAAGTCAGGAAAATAAGTGAATCAAAGATGAGAATTTAAAAAGAGGGATTTTTGTTTCTTTTAGTGTGTTTTGTTTTTTCTTTTTTTCTTTTCTTTTTTATAAGTTAAATGTTTGTATTTTTTGTATTTTGTAACTATATTTTTGTGTATGTATTTTTTTTCTTTTTTCTGTTTGTTGTTATTCATAAAACTTAATAAAATATTATTTTAAAAAAATTGATCTGGACTGAAATGTGACTTTGGCATGACTGCACCTGATTTTTGGTATGTTGGGCCCAAACTCTAAAATTATACTATCCATTTATTATTATTTTTGTTTCTAAGAAATCCCAGGCAGCACCAGCCATTTCCTGCTAGTGCAGGCACAGGCAAATTCCAGCTCTCCAGATGTTTGTGACTACAATTCCCATCATTCCTGAGCACTGGTCCTGTTAGCTAGGGATGATGGGAATTGTAGTCCCAAACATCTGGAGGGCTGGAGTTTGCCTATGCCTGTGCTAGCCCTTAATATATCAAGGATATGCTTAATGGAGAGCTAAACAACCTAAGGAGACTCTCACTGACTACTGAAGGATGGGATATGTAAGTTATATAGCATATTGTGTGTGTGTCAGAAAAAATATGGCCCTGTCTTTGCCTGAACTCACGAAGCAGAGTAATTCAGGTGACACAAAAAATACACACACATGCAAACATACTGCAGCTAAGGCTGGCATGGTGGGGCAGAAATTTCCCAATTAATGGTAGCAGAATTCATGCTGGCTAAGAAATGTTCCTCAGATGACTGCTGTGACTTCCTTCCTCCAGCCAGGATGATAGCATCTTGAAATGAAGTACAGCTGGACAGAAATGTTCTGTCTGAGAGAACATCTCATGCTGAACACTGAGAAAAGAATGAGCAGAAATTAATGCCTGGTGAGCCATTTGCACTGGTGACGAAAGAGAGGATCCAGCCTAAGTGAGCTGAACTTAGGTTCCATTTGAATCAATGGGATGAGTTAGTCAGTGGAAATTCAGTTCAACCAATGACCCAGCACAGAAAGACATTAAAACTCAAATTATTTATTTGGGTGTTTTTTTAAAAAGTCCCAAATCCTGTTCATTGCCTCCTAAAAAGAAGAAGATGACATTTTGGATAGAGAAAACAAATCTAATTAAATCTGAACATATAACATGGAGGGGCGGGGTGGGGTGGAGAGCCAAACAGTAATAACCTGAAAAGATGGACTGCCTGATACTTGTTGCATAGTCATTTGCTCCTAAGATGTGCATTGGAGATGGACTCTTGGGGAAGCAGAATACATATTTATTTTAGGAAAATTGTGCAAGGGAAAGGTTAACTCTCCAGATCCAATCCACCCCACCCAGTGACTGCTTCGAAAGAAGCTAAAAACAAGCAAACAGGTGGGACATCTGAGCACAGATCTCCACTGTCTCATCTAATTTGGCTACTAAGAGTAAATAGAACAATGGTTTGATTTTGTGTTAAGCAGCTTCATATAATCCTATGGAAGCCTTTCCATGTGTGAAAGTTGCCAGAACCCCTCCTTGTCCATCTTTGCAGATGGGTGAAAACAATATAATAACCAGTCATTTCACCAGCCACTCATCTCTCATTTTATCAATATGTCAGCCAGTTTCCCAAGTTGCTGCTGTCAAATGGATAGGATTGACCATGCCAGTCATTTTTGTCGGAACTTGCGTTTGGCCGAGCTACTCCTCCGGTTGAGCCCTCCAACAGTGAGCCTTTGATGAGGCTCCAGGCACGTTCCCTCATTATGCAGTGTCCAAGCAGCAGAAGAGGACGAGAAATATGAGCTACATTGCTAAGAGTTTTATTTCTAACTACGCAGACAGAAAAGAAACATACATCCTCTTTCTGTGAAAGCAGAGAGGCAACTGGAACAAAGGAACAGGAAACCAGTAATATCAACATCCATCTCCCATGAGACTTCCAACCGTTTGGAATATCTGGAATGTAAACAGAGTCTTGTGACTCCAAGCACTGCACAGTGGCACAAACAGAAACCTAACAATTTTAGCCATCCACTTATTTTCATGCTCTTTCTTCGCCCTTTTTAAAGTGAACAGATATGTTTATTAAAATTAGGTTTAAATGCTGCTTGTCAATTAAACAAAATTGTGAAAACGTTACACAGCGCAGAACAAAACAAAACAAGGCAGCCTCCACTAAAATAGGATTTTTGTATATGGTTTCAATGGCACCTGTTGCATATTCAGGCACTGTGGGGTTTCAGTCATTGAGGGAGACACTGTCCCACTTTTCAAAATGAAGTTAAAGACCAATGAAGAAACGGGGGGGGGTATCAAGCACAGTTAACCCCCCCCCGAAAAGGAAAGGAAAATCTATCCCAAATGGACCTTCAAGGCAAGATTTAGAAACCAGCACGTAATACTGTGGATCTGTAATAACATGAGATGCTAAAGGGCCAAGCAATCCTAAATGGGTAGGAGCAAAGCAGTGGATTCATTGCTCCATCCTCAACTCTGATGGGTGGTGTGCTTGGGTGGTTTTTAAAAAATGTGTTTAAGGCATCATCTCCAGATTGGGATAGCTGAGGGGCCAGAGGAATTGACAAGCACCACTGGATTTACTCCATATTTTCCCGAGGTAGGACAGAGATAAGAATGTGACCTGTGTCAAAGGTTGAAATTGTTATTAAAAGTAGAGTGCATCTGGTTTCTTTTGAAAATGAGAAGTGCTTGTGGTTTTAGTCTTTTAGTTAAATCGAATGAACAGTTTATTAAGGTCACTTTGAAATGAGAGAAGGCCATCAAATTCTTAATAAATGACAAAATGAAACCATGGGTAGCAGGCAGTTGTTATTGTTTTTAAAAAAATGCAGAGTAGACCCATTGAAATTAATGAACATGACTACGTTAGGTCCATTAATTTCAACAAGGTTGCTCTGAGTAAAACCTTGCTGAGACCACTCCATTTCTATCAGGATAAGGGGAGGAAAAGGGGCCCTAGACGACCTATCTGCTATGCTCTGTCTGTTTCTGTCCCTTGTAAATTTTACACAAATTTTACACATAACATAATACTTTCTGTGCAAACATCAATACACAAAAATAACATGAAATAAAAATATGCAAATCATGATGATATACCAAACTCGACTCACAAAGACACTCTTAAAAGCAATTTTCTGCCTTTCTTAAAATTATGTCCATGTGGACTGCACTAACATAGACGATCACATCACTGTTCATTCAAGCCATTTAAACATTGGGCATCTTGCCCAAATGTACCACTGTTATTAGCCAGAACTATGCTAGATTTTACACCTGCAATATTACTTCTTCATTCATTAGTTTACTTCTGAACCATTTGGCTTACCTATTCCTTCACCCCCAGACCCTAATTCTTAGTACAAGGTTTTTAAGACACGGAACTTTTTTTTTTTAAAAAAATAATTTTTATTAACTGGCCAATCACATCAAATTAAATCACATTGCATAAATTCCAAATTACAAAGCCAAATTTTTAAATTTTGTTGGGGGAACCCGTACTTCAAGATCCAAAGGGGGATTCAGATCATCTTCTTATTACTGCGTTAATGTCCAAATCAGTCCCAATCAATCCAAACAAAGTTCATAATTCTATCCAGTCTTATCTCGGTGTTTCCACATCATATCTTGTTCATATAATTTCTCTTTTTCCTTTACGATCTCTTCTGTTAGTCTCCTTAAGCCGATAGCAAGTATAATAATCCTGTGTGGATTTCCCGTTCCTCCACTAAGTCCAGATGGTTTCCATATATCTCCTTCGTAGATAACATCACTCTTTCCATCGTAAATTTTGGCATTTATCGCTCTTAAGTCCCACCGAGGAGTTGATTCACGATATGTAAACAACTCTATTTCTCTCTTTCTCCTCCCAGACCCAAGAGCTCCAACAATGCCTCCCAAAATGGCGATGGCATTTTTACCTGCATCATTCCAAAACTCTTAGCTTTCCAGCTTCATCTTGAAACATTGCTTTGGATCAAAAGTTTATCTCCACACAGCCTTAAATCCACAGCTTAAGTCCTTAATTTCTGACTCATTAGGGGAGGGGATTCTTGTTAAATCACATAGAAAAAAGGGAAGGCAGGTTTTTTCCCCTCCCCCCTCAGTCATTTGTCGTACCGTATCTTGACGTACAGTATCTTCTCATATTGTATTCTTGTCTTGTTATCAGAGATCTCTTCTGTCAGCAGTCTTTATTCCCCTTTTTCCTTGAAGCATGTGCAATTAATCTCATCCAAATTGTTTCTTTTAAAGATTGTTGCAACTAGCGGCGCGAATCAGGGACGGCGTCAAGGAATGCCAGAATCCCACAGGAGGGCTTTGTGCCTAGTGCCCCCACCCCCACAAATTCGGGGGTGGTATAGGGCACAGCAGGCAAGGGCCGTCCCCCCCACAATCCTGGGGGGGGGGGTTAAGGAGGCTAATTACCCCCATCATAGCCTCCAAATTACCTCGTGTGGGTCGGAGAGATGTTATTGTCAGCCATCTTCCGATGCACCACCTAGTGGCCCCGCAAGACACGGAACTTGTGACAAAGCACAGTAGTAACAAACAGCAGTGTCTTTATAAGAAGGGACCACACACTCAGAGACAGAGGAGACCCCAGATTCCATTCGCAGCATCTGCAGGTAGGGTTGGGAATGTCTCCTGCCTGATTTTCTGTAGAGCTGCTGCCAGTCACTATAGACAATACTGAATTAGGTGGACTATACCAGTGGCCATATCAGTGGGGTGTCTACAGCTCAGTGGTAGAGTGCATGCTATGCTTGCAGAAAGTACCAGATTTGATTCTTGGCCTATCCAGTTAAAAGGATCCAATAGCAGACGATATGAAAGATAGCGATGGAACTGGTATAAGACTTCTCCTAGTATTGACCTGAGTGTCTGCAGAATGCCTCCAAGCCTGCTACATATCCACCTGAGGACTTAGGTCCCGCACACATTTCGGACTAGGGCTTCTTGTTTAGAAGAGCTGAAGTTTAATAAATAAATTAGCAAATAAATTGACAGACACAGAAGTGACATGAAATTATTTTAACCTTGCTCCGGGATTGATTTTAACAATTTCAGTTGATTTATTAAGTAGCTATAATAAATCAGACTTTATTTCATACACTGCATCTAAGGAATGTGGCTTATGATCACCTACTGTTCACGGAAATCTATGGAAAAGTACAGTGGTATAAAAGGAAGAGAAGGAGAAAAAGGTTACTAGATACTTTTTGTCTTAACCAAAGGTGGGGTGGGGAGACAAGTTAGGGAGTGGATATGTTTGTTTGTATAGTTTTGGATATATGAAAAGAACAATAATCATAGGGGGTTTTTTGAGGGAGAGTGTAAATAAATGAAATAAATAGATAAATAAATAAGCAATTACACGATGGCCTGTATGGGTTTTCCTAATCCCACTTTGTCCAGCATAAGTGGACCAAACAAAATCACTGTTTCTCCTTAACATTTGAAATAGCTTCGAGCCACTCTAATGCTCTGAAATAAACCAGCAAATAAAGCCTCATTTAACTTTTTCTCCCTGAGTTATCTTGCCCACTTGAGATGTGGTTCGTCAAATCACCTCAGGCCCTTTACTTCTGAAGCACTGGGGGGAAACTGAAACCAAGTGAAATGAAATTAGGGAATTGGCTCTAGTTCCAGGGCATCCATTTGAGGGAGGTGGCAAGACCTTCTTGTACTGGAGGTCAATGACTAATGAGAAGTGATGTTTAAATGTCTAAACCAGACTCCCTTTGCACTTAATGAAACTTAATACGTAAGTGGGCGAGTTTATAAATTTCTTTTCCCCACTGGCTGGTAAAGGGTTTTTTTAACTACAGCTAGAAAATTGGCTGTGATGGTCCCTCAAAGCACTTGCCACATGAACCAGAGATGGTTCGATAATCTATTACTTTCAAACAGTGGTGAACAAAATTCTCCTCCTTTCTGTTTGAGACTCAGTCCGGGATAAATAACACCCGTAATTGACTATATTAGTGAGCTGTGTAAGAGGCTTTACCCTGGAATGATGGTGGCAAGTCAAAATATCTTTAAGACGAGTGAGGAAAGAACTTCTGACGTTTCCTTTGGGCACAATTCACAATCCTCTTGTGCAAGGTTGTGTTACAAATGCCACAAAAGCCCCTCCAGGCCTGGGAACCCCCTATTGTACCTGGAGTCTAGTCACTGCATGGCTAAACAGCATCCTTTCATACCCCTTTGAGAGCCAGTGTGGTGTAGAGGTTAAGAGCGGTAGTCTCGTAATCTGGGGAACCGGGTTCGTGTCTCCGCTCCTCCACATGCAGCTGCTAGGTAACCTTGGGCCAGTCACACTTCTGTGAAGTCTCTCAGCCTCACTCACCTCACAGAGTGTTTGTTGTGGGGGAGGAAGGGAAAGGAGATAGATAGCCACTTTGAGACTCCTGAATTTGTATACTGACAGAATTTGTATACCGCTTAAAGGTGAATTAAACCTTTCAGCAAGCTTCGCATATCTGCCTGGGAATTGCACCTCCTCCCAGCCAGAGAAAGTAAAGTGGTTTTTGCAGAATGACTTTCCCTCTCACTCTGTGGTCTCTGTGCTGTTCTTTCTTTTCTGTTTTGTACATTCAGACTTAAGTTTAAATTGTGCCCATCCTAAGAAACTGCAGTGCCTTCCCTCTTTGCAGCTTTAGTAACAGAACACAGACACACATTGGGCAATGGGAATTATTTGCATGTTGGAGGGGAACAATTTAATTAGCAGTGCTAGAAAGAGAAAGTATTGAAGCAGGTGGAAATCAGGAAGTGGCCATAAAGAACACCTGCTATTGTTCAGTCCCCCTGCCCTGCCTTTTCTTTTTCTTTTAAAGTTGGATATTCTGCAGGGTGGGGGCAAGAAATATAAAACAATGGTGGGAAAACACAGGGTGGTCACATAAGGTTGGTGACATCTGTGGGACTGTTAGGGTGGCAGGAGAGGATATATTGTTTATTAATATCCTTCCTAACTTGTGCTAGCAAGTTCCTTCACTTAGCAGAGTGCATTCCTCTTCTTATGTAGCAGAAAGCCGGTTGCAAACTCATGTGAGTTTCTTAAGACAACAAGCAATTCAATCTGGCTTGTCCAGATTGAGATATGTTCTAATATTCCTGGTAAGACCTCTTTTGAATCCCTTCTAAGAGAATAAAGGCACCACAGTCTTGTTCATAAGTAACAAAAAGTAATTTTACTCATGATCAGGCAGAGCACAGTGTGATCCCTGAAGGCAGGCTTTAGGCTTAAAATTACAAACATGTAGAAGCAGGTTTACCCCATATGGGAGATAACCTGGGGGACTGCTGTGGTAGCCAGAAGTACAGTCCAGGTGATGCAGGAAGCAGACAGGTTGGGGGGGGGGGGGAGGAAGGTAGCAGCGTGACTTGGCCTTTTACCAGGTCTGGGAAGGTCATGCCCAACTACTAGTCACATTCCCTTGCATGTCCACTCTAGCAAAACAAGGAATGTTGTACTTGACTGCTCCCAGTAGATTACATCCCACAACATCTTCTGGACCACCTGCAAAATGGGAGTGAATGAGGTGTGTTCATTCCACATTAGGTACCTAATCTGGAAGAGCCCATAGAGGGTTTTATTTTTTTGGTGCAGGTTACATATGTAAAATAAGGTCAAGCAATCTGATTGCTACAGGATGAGATTAGAAAGAGTGGTTGGGATTGGTTCCACCATCTACTCTCTCTCTCTCTCTCTCCCCCTCTCCTTCTCTCTGCTCAGTTCCCCTTTCCTGTGTCTGGCCATTAGTGAGAGTAAAATGGCTCTATCCTTCCCACCATCCCTTACCTGAAGGAGACTCCACTGGAATTCCTTAAGGTGAGGGGGCAAGGAGGTCACCAGAATATGGGCTATCCATCGCAGGGAGCAATTTAAGGTTGTTCCGACAGCTACTCTTCCTCTTTCTGCCCTGCAGTGAAAAGGGTGAAGGTGGAAGGCTTAGCTGAACCATACTAACAGGCTTTGTTCTCCATGTGGCTTTCTAGTAGCCAGGAAACTTTCTTCCCAGGCTCTTGAGTCTTTTCCAGGTGCATGGGTGAAATATGCATCCCTGAACTCTGTTTGATGTTCAGTTCAGAACTTTTACAGTGTCAGCTCAAGGAGGTCCAGCTGAAATTCATGGGTGGCTGTGAACCACAAGAGATCTCTGAAGCTTCCTGAATGTTTTCAAACTAGTCAATGCAGTTTTCTTGAAAAAAACATGGCTTTTCTCATTCGGGAGAAATGGGCCAGCCTTGTTCTAATTCTCGCTATGATGTTGATGGATTGAAAATGGTCCTGCCAGAAGTGGCAAAGCCACTGGGAGGAATGAAAGGTACATTTTTAATTCCATCTTGTTCAGCTGTGTGCCATTTCGCACCACAGAACACCAGATTTGCAGAGTTAGCAGTGGTTGGGATATTGCAGGAAGGAAGTGGGGGTGGGGAGCGACAACTTAGTGCTGCAAACTGGCAATTAGCCTTAAAACACAGCCGTGTTTCCATTCTTGTGGGGGTGATATCTTCTTCCTTTAATTGTGTCCATAAAAAGAAGTGCATGTAGTGCAAGCATAGTTTTTAATATTTGTACACCTGTGGACATAGGAACTCACTTTATCTGGCGCAGTCAGACACGGAAAAGGTATTTGGTGTAGTTCAGCCCACAGCATGCTCCCTCTCAGCCCCTGCCCTTCATGGGTAATTTGAGCTAGCTGAGTAGGGTCAACTTGGTGGACCCATCAAGTGCTCAATGTGTCTTTCCATACTGGTGCCTGATGTCTTGATGGAGGTGGTTATGTAACCATTCCTAAACAAAACCCATTCTGTGTTAGAACCAGGAACCTTTGGTTCTGTGTGCAGTTGCCCCATATACTGAACAGCCAGAACTGCAGGGTGGAACATCTTCCAGGAAGTGAAATATTTGCAGACTTTGGTTTCTCCTGGGCAGGAAGCTGTAAAGACTTCCTGTTTGGTCTTGGTCCTACCTGAGCAGCAATGTTTTGTAGCCCTGGTGTGCTTAGGTCTGGCTCTCTGGTTCATCTCATGCTGACTCATCTGTGCGCACACAATATTTTATTCAAGAATCCTTGGATAAGTAATTGGTTTTTTTTCCTACGTAGCATGCACACAATCTATTGTATACTTTTGGCGCCCCTGAAAAGCATTTCTCGAGAAACTGGTTTCGTTCTGAAAATAAAAGCTAATTGCAAATTGATTCCGCATTACCCTGCAGTGTGTCCATTTGAAAACAGAAGTAGGCGGTCCTGGCAATGGCTATTGTCTCCACACCTACCTACCTAACGACACGAACTGACACACACCAAGATCGCAATCACCATTTCTTCCTTCATTCACTGGGGCATCTATAGGGGAGGGGGTTGTGGCTAACCTAACCAAAGGGAGGGTTTTAAAATGAGTATTAAGTAACTACATCTTCCCTTGTGGGCAGCAAGATCAAGAATAAATCTAGACTGAAAGCAGCATGTTGACGACAAGCATGAATGATTCTCTCCTGGGAAAAACTATGTGTTCAACAAGTGTGTACACAGCCCATGGCCGTACCTTATCAGACTGTAAAGGTAAAGGGACCCCTGACCATTAGGTCCAGTTGTGACTGACTCTGGGGTTGTGGCGCTCATCTCAGTTTACTGGCCGAGGGAGCCGGCGTACAGCTTCCGGGTCATGTGGCCAGCATGACTAAGTCGTTCTGCCGAACCAGAGCAGTGCACGGAAACGCCGTTTACCTCCCCCCCGGAGTGGTACCTATTGATCTACTTGCACTTTGACTTGCTTTTGAACTGCTAGGTTGGCAGGAGCAGGGACTGAGCTCACCCCGTCGCGGGGATTCGAACCGCCGACCTTCTGATCGGCAAGCCCTAGGCTCTGTGCCACCCACGTCCCACTGTAGTCTTGTTTAATTATTTGAAAGTGTCCTGTGGGGAGAAAGGGCAGCTTCTCATGTGGTAGTAACCTGTGAACTGAACAATTGCAAATGATTCTGTTGCCAGTTTGTTTAAATTGATGATCAATTTCCTTTTGGAAGGGAAAAAATACATAAAGCTACTGTATAAAGTCAGTGGGTGACTAACAACCCCCCCCCCCGCCATACTGTTAGACAAACAAAAGCACATTTTTATAAATCACAGCAAAAATGTCACCTTTGCCATCCATTTTCCTTCAAAGCATCTATATCTCATAATCTCTAAAAGTAAAAAATGGTTTAATGCTCAAAAGTCATCACAGAATAGTAGTCTCAATTGAACCACATTGTCTTTCTGAGTAATTTCTGTGGAAACGTAGGAACTGAATTGCCTGTGCATGTATGCTGTGAGGAGAGCAATAAAAAGCACTCTTGGCAGTAGTCTGGTACAAATAATAGACTGGTGTTGAAAGTCTATTAAGTAAAATGGGAGATAATATAGTCAACAAATGGCACAGTGCTTTGAGGTACACGGCAATTTCAGGTAATAAAATTGTCTCAGCTTGCACATGGGAACTGTTGCAGGGGGTGGATGTATAGATTTCCATTTCTTTAGATGAGAGGCACAGGGACTGATATTTGGTTGGATGGGAACTGTAGTTTAAACCTTGGAGAGCCACAGGTTCCACAGCCCCAACAATGAGGAAGCTAAGGCAGCACAATTGCTCTCTTTCTCTCTCATCCACCCACACACACCGGTCAAACATTTTGGAGAAGCCATTTTTATGCTTATTTTTCTTTTTAAAAATTACCTTTACAAAATCACCTTTTAAAAATTGCCTTTGACTTTACCTTTGAAACCTTCATAGACATGAAGAGTTCTGTCCTCTGCTAGGTTTGGAGAAAGGCTGTCATTTTAACCACCCTTAACTTTTCAAGATATCATGAAAATGGCAACTGCAGAATAAGAAGGCCCATAACATGCAAGGATCTGCTGTGGAATTTAGAAGATGCAACAAGTAAACTGTCCTCATTTGTTTTGTTAGGTAAAGTAAAGGTAAAGGTACCCCTGCCCGTACGGGCCAGTCTTGCCAGACTCTAGGGTTGTGCGCTCATCTCACTCTATAGGCCGGGAGCCAGCGCTGTCCGCAAACACTTCCGGGTCACGTGGCCAATGTGACGAAGCTACTCTGGCGAGCCAGAGCCGCACACGGAACGCCGTTTACCTTCCCGCTAGTAAGCGGTCCCTATTTATCTACTTGCACCCGGGGGTGCTTTCGAACTGCTAGGTTGGCAGGCGCTGGGACCGAGCAACGGGAGCGCACCCCGCCACGGGGATTCGAACCACCGACCATGCGATAGGCAAGTCCTAGGCGCTGAGGTTTAACCCACAGCGCCACCCGCGTCTCTGCTAGTTGTTTTGTTAAGATTTGTCAATGATTGTTGAATTGCATGAGTTGCTTTTTAATTTGTTAAAATTATTCCTGGATTCTTTCCAACATGCTACTGATGCATGATATGGGATGGGGATTCCACCATTTCCTTTATATTTCATTTATTGGTGCATTTAGTCGCTGCCATTAGTTTCGAATCACTGATTTTGGCCAAAGTTAAGAAGTCCCATTGTTGCAGTGGGGCAATGAAATGAAATGGAGGTGTGCTTAACCTTTACAGAATCATGCTTATTTCCCGATTGTTTTCCCTTTCTTTGTTTTAAACTTTAGCTTTTAGTATGTAAGTTACTTAGTTGGTTTATTGCATTTAACAACACACTGTAAGACAACCCTCTTTGATCCCACCAGTGCATTCTGCCCTTCCGTCAAGGAGCTTTGGGTGATGCAAATAGTTCTCTTTTTACTTTTATTCTTGTAACAACTCAGCCAAGCTGAGAAACACCCCCCCCCATGTCTTGCAGGTATAGGGTGGTATATAAATTCTAACAACAACAACAACAACAACAACAACAACAACAACAACAATGCATGTTGAATAGGCCTTTGTGCAGCCACTGCGGGTACAGTGTTCCCTCTGTCACCCAGAAAGTCTTCATGGAGATGTTTCATGTAATGGGGGGGGGGATGGCAGAGAGCGTGTCTGGGGGTCTGGGGAGGGCTGGCAGGGACAGTGGGTACATTTTTGCAAGCGTTGAAGCCAAGTTGTTTCTGGAAATAATTCAACTCATTTCCAAGTCAATCCAAGATGATCCAGGGTGAGGTCACCCACCTCTACCCATAACCTCCAACAGTTTCATCCCCAAAATCAGGACATCAGCAGGGTCATGAACGAGCGCTGGACCAAAAAAGGGGGGCATATTCTCGGATGCAAACAGAAGCTGGAATTGGATTCTGCGATTCAGAGATGTCTCACTTAAAACGGGACAGTTGACTGGTATGCCCTATCTACCTCACTTTGGCACACAGGTCTGCCACTGTTGGGTTTGTAGACTGTGTGGAATAAGGCAGCCTTGAGCTCACTATGTATCATTAAACAAGCCACCATCTCACCTCCAGTTCTGTAATATGAAGGTATATTACAGGGTTGCTGTAATGATATATTTGGTGGCCTGAACACTTTAGGAAAAGTAAGCAATGCTCCGTGCACGAATAAGGCAAGCAAGCATTATCAAAATAAGACAAGCAAGTATTATCAAAATGTTATTTATAGATTTAACTTCTTGTCCGCTATCACTGTAATTTGCTGTATGGATGGTGACAGCGATGTTCTTCTGACTCACTAAATAATTTGCTGTGCTAAATAACGGGACGTTAAATTGTCAGATGTGGGATCTGATGTTGTCAAATGCGATCCTTACCTCTTTTTGTTTTCTGGTGATTCTTCTGACAGTTTTACCGTGGTTGAAATACGAAAGAATCTAAACAATGTGACAAAATTTGAGTAGAAGAAAAATAAAAGCTTAATAGGCTTGTGAGAAGCTGCTTGTGAGACTTAAGAACAGCCAGAGATACATGATGAACACATTTCTTTTTCTTATCTTTCCCCCAAAGAAATAACAGTATGAAATTACCTGCAATTTCTTTTTTTCCCCTTTTTTGACTTTTCAATCTTTATTTCATTTAATTGTTATAACATGTAATATGTACACTAAGGTATACAGAATATGCAGTATAAATTATTACATTGATAAAACCCCCTTTTCCATTCTGTGTCTATCTCATTCTATTTTTGTGACTTCCCTCCACCACAACACTTCCTTTAATATAGGACAACTTATCATTGTGTTATATATATTAGTTACTTTGGCCACCAGAACAATCTTATAATAATTTTTTCCACTCTTTTATGAACTTAGTCCATTCATTTCAATAAATTTGTTTTGGAATGATGTCTTGTCATATATTCTTCTAAGCAGTTCCATTCCTTCTTGAGTTTTTGATTCGACTGAAGTCTAATGGCTGCTGTCATTTTAGCCAACTCTATGAATTCACATAATTTGTTTAACCAATCCTTTATTGAGGGGACGTTGTCCCCTTTCCAATTTTTAGCTATCAACAACCTGGCAGCAGCCGTGGCATATGAAAATATTCTTTTCTTATCATTAGGGATGTCCTTAGTAACAATACCTATTAGGAAGGCTTCTGGCCTTTTCTCAAAAGACCAGTTTTTTTATTATTTTCTTGCATCCCCACCATACATGAAACATCGCTCCTTCTGCTGTGTTATCTGCAGTTTCTTAACACACCATTTGCAAATCTTCAGTCTTCAAGTTTATTCTAGAATATAAAGAATGAATAGCAAGATTTACTGTGCAATCCTATACATGTCTTCTTAGAAGAAACCCCTCATGGTTTAAATGTCCAGCTAAGTGCAGATTGGATTGATATGGCAGGTAAAAAAGAAAAGAAGGGCAAGCACCATGGCTCCCAGGAAAGTGAATGAGCACTCCCATATTATCTGCCTGCCCTGCATGTAGTATGGGAAGTGAAAGCCATCTCAGACACAACAGTATATGCACATTTAATGGGTCAGAAAATGTGCAGGGGACAATGGTGGAATCTAGTAGAGAGCTTGCCCATTTTGCTTTTGAGGTTGAAAACAGACATTTGCAGCAGGGAGTGAATGAAACACATACCCTCCAATATCTCTCCAATGAAAATAGGGATGTCCTATTCAATAATAGTAATAGTGATAATAGTGATAATAATAATAATAATAATAATAATAATAATAATAATAATAATAATAATACCACCGCATCCATCTGACTGGGTTGCCCCACCACTCTGGGTGGCTTCCAACATATATAAAAACACAACAAAACATTAAACATTAATAACTTCCCTATACAGGGCTGCCTTCAGATGTCTCCTAACCTATATTTGCCATATTTGCCATATTTGCCATATTTCAGAAAGTGAAAATCCGGATGCAAAATCTCCTCAAAAATGTTTTAAAACTATTGGGGGGGGGGATTCACAAAAAAGACAACAATTCTGGAGGTATGACAGCCCTGTCTAAACATTGTATAGTTATTTATCTCTTTGGCTCGAGCGTTACATAACTCCATACCCTCCAACATTTTGCCGATAAAAACAGGGCTATCCTAAGGAAAAGAGGGACATTCTGGGATCAATTCAGAAACTGGGACGGCTTCTGTAAGCCTGACACTTGGAGGGTCTGGTACACATCATATGCTTATAGCACATAACTACCTCCTAAAGAATCCTGGGAACTGTAGTTTGTTGAGGGTGCTGGGAATTGCAGCTCTGTGGGGGATAAACTGCAGTTCCCAGGATCCCATGGAAGAAGTCATGTGCTTTGAACAAATGCTGTGTACAGCGTCCCAGTCTCCAGGGCAGAGAACCACATGATAGTTGGGTTCTATTGACCTCCATAACTTCACCAGCAAATTCATATTAGTTGACTGCATGCTTATCCTTCTTTTCCTCCAATAATGGCCTTACCATTAGACAGAATGAAGCAACTGCCTTGGGCAGATGTTGGGGAGGAGTAGTAGCAGCTCCCAGGCTGTTTCTCCTGAGCCCCCACGCCTGGTTATTCAGAGCTGTGTCAGCCACCTGCTGCACCAGGTGCAATGGAGGATTCAGTTGCCAGTTCAGGTGGTTTTTGTATATGGGGAATGGGCAGGCAGACACCATCTTGCCCTTTGCCTCAGACAGCACAATGTCTCAGACTGGTCTTGCCTTCCTCTGAGAAGCTGAGGGTGCCATCCATGGTTTTCCGTTCCCATTTTGTAAAATGAAAATACTTAAGTACGATGGTTGCCTCATGACTTTGCAGAGATGCAGGGAGACAGCAGCGAGGACAGTGTGTGTCTCCTCTTTAACCAGAAAGCCGGCAATCGCCTCACTTGCACGTCAATATATTCTGAAGTTACTCAAGTGACGCTCGCAGACTCCCAAAAGAGTTTCAGAAAATGTTTCTTCATCAGTGCTGAACACGTTTGCTCCCTTTATTTCAGGACCTTAATCAACACCTTAGTTCTATTTACTCTGATTAACACAAAGCATGACTTTCATTACCTAAGAGGGAAAACAAACAAGAAAACAAAAAGTATTTTGTACAGAACTGTTTGTTACTGCATTGCTGTTTTATGTGGGAAGAGACTGGTTGGTCGTAAGGGTGACAGAGGGAGAGTGGACTTCCTTTTAATGGAAAGGATAGAATTTGAGGCCTTGAATTTTGAGCAGTGCCGGTGAAGCCTTAATTACTTGGGATCCATTTGCCCGCTTACCCAGGACGCAGAGGTGACAAAGAAGCACCAGGGATTCAGTTCCTTCGGAGAAAAAGTTTATTGTGATCTGCGCAGAGACCACCAGCGGAATTATTTCCAAAGGCTGGGGGCCCCTAAAACACGTAAGCAAGCAGTTTTTATACCCTAGCAGCACCTCCCAACCACCCCACCACCAGTAACGTATCATATCATATTCCCCCCTTTGCCTTATGGCCTCATTGGGTGTTGCCAGAGCATTTTGGCAGTGCACTCCTTTCGCTTATCAGTCAAACCTGCATATCTTATTTGCTCCAGATGCATTTCTCCTCCTGCTCTCCGGGCGTTGCCTTCCAACTGTCAATGCACCCCCCCTGCCCACTCCCTTCATTTCCCTCCTCTTCTTCTGAACAACCTAACCCATAGGTTCGTTCGCAGGGATAGGCCTATACTCTCGCATGAGGGCAATCACACGGGGTCCCATCATTCGGGACATCATTTTTTTGCATCATCTGTTGCAAAAGCAGGGAATACAGAAGCAGAGCAAAAGCAAAATTAGCAAAGGTCCCATAAGCATAGCAAAGAGCCCCCGGAGCCACCCTGTTGGGAGGAAATTGTCTAGTAGGACATATCCCATCCTTCCTTCCCAAGTTTGTACAGGAACATGGGCTACTTTTTCTGCCAATTGAAGCCACTTGTTATAGAGACTCTGAGCCCCCTGTCTTCTCATTTCATGTGTGGGGAAAATGCTATTACGATTTAAGGCCTGGAAGCATTTGGCCTTGGGAGTGGATTCTCCCACCATAAATAGGAGAAGGATCATCAAGGGGATGGAGGGGGATCGCTTCCTTCCAGAAAACCTATGGCGTTCGTGCCAACAGAAATATAACAGCATCCATATAATCAAGGCAGTACATGTCACCCCTATCCACCATGCCCGATGGTTCCAAGGTTCCTCCCACCATTCCTTAATCATGATAAGGGTCTGGGGAAGGATTTGGCCTGCCTGGGCGTTCAGGGCGATCAGGATAAAAGGGGTCGTGGAAACCTCCAAGGATCAAATCCTATAGTATGCAAATAGAACCCTTCTAGTCCTGCGGGGTGACTATATCCTTGGTGGGTGGAGGGCAAACACAAGCCCCACGGGGAAGGAGCCCAAGGTTGGTAGATTACCACACACCCACAAGAGTAGGTGGCAGCATTGACACGGCCAGCACTTGGTGTCAAAATACCCACGGGCTCTTCCTCACACCAAATAATACACACTAGAGTTCTTTCGGGATTTAAAACATTATCAGGTGGTGTTACTCAAACTGCAGGCACGCTGGGAGCGCTGCCGGCGGGCGCTCCTCCCATCCACTTCTTCAGCCGTGCCTAGAGGTCCGGAGTGATACCAGCAGAGCGGTCGTCCGCTGGGCGCCTGTGTACGTACATACTGCCACAAGCAAATAATGATACAATCCACATCGAGGTAATTCAGTAAAGTCCACAACAAGGTCCTCCATGGGTGCCATCCCACTGTGCTGAACTCCTGGTGGAGCCAAGTGTCCAGTTCTAGGGTTGTTCCTTTGGCACAACATGCATTTCCTGGAAGCTTGGGCAGCCAGTTGGTAAAGGTTGGCCACATAAAAACACTTTTCCAGCTGCTTGGTCGTGGCATCAGGTCCCACATGGGTGGACTCATGGTACCGCTGAATTACTTGCCGGGATAATGATCCTGGGATCCATATCCGGTCATCAGGGGTGAGATACCATCCTTCTTTAGAGAGCCTTAGCTCCTCAGCGTCTGCGGTAGCCACCTCATGGGCAGAGTACCTTGGTTTCAAGGTGCTATCCAGAATTTCTTCTGGTACCAGGGCCCCAATGAAAGGTGTTGGGGATGAACCCCGGGCTGCTTCCTTTGCTACCCGGTCAGCCAGGCGGTTTCCCCTGGCCTCTTCACTAGGTCCAGTTTTGTGTCCATAACAGTGTATCACTGCCACTGCTTCAGGTTCCCAGACAGCGTCCAGAAGGTCTAAGAGCGCCTGAGGGTGCGCCACTTGACCCCCTCTGGAGGTGAGCAGACCTCTTTCCTTCCACAGTGCCCCGTGGGCATGCAGGGTGAGGAAAGCGTACTTTGAGTCAGTATAAATATTGATCTTTTCCCCTTTTGCTAGACACAGGGCCCTGGTAAGTGCCGTTATTTCAGCCAGTTGGGCTGAGGTTCCCAGTGGGAGTGAACTGGCCTCAACCACATTGTTTTCAAGGGCTACTACTGCATATCCTGCCTTTCGCTGTCCAGCCTCAACAAAGCTGCTTCCATCCACAAACCATGAAGGCCAATGTGGGTTTGCCTCATCCTTCAGGTCAGGCCTGCTGGAATACACTTCATCCATGACCTCTACACAATCATGGGTCGGTCCCTCACCTTCTCCTACCGGTAATAAGGTAGCTGGGTTAAGGGCTGTGGTAACCTGAAACTTCAGGCGTGGATGTAATAACAACATCTGGCACTTCCTCATTTTTGCTTGTGATAGGAAATAGGTGCCTTTCATGTCAAGTAAGGCTGGGACTGCGTGTGGAGTCACACAAGTGGTGTCTTGTCCGAACGTGAATTTATCTGCCTTTGTGAGTAGGGTGGCCACTGCCACAACCGCTCTCATACAGGGGGGCAACCCTTGTTCTGTTGAGGTTAGCCTCTCTGACAAGTATGCAACGGGTTGCTGCCAATTGCCCAGTTTCTGGCATAAAACTCCCTTGGCTACCCCCTGGTCTTCATCTATGAACAGGGTAAAAGGCTTCTCGGGGTTTGGGATGCCAAGCGCTGGGGCTTGTTGTAATGCCACTTTGAGATCCCGAAAAGCCTGCTGCTGTTCCCTGCCCCATATAAAAGGATCCTTCTCTGTTCCCCTAGTTGACTCATGCAGGGGCCGAGCAATGCTGCTGTAGTTAGGTATCCATATCCTACAGAACCCTGCGGATCCCAGAAAACCACGGAGCTCCCTGCGGTTTTTTGGCTCTGGTATTTGGATAATAGCCTGTTTTCTTTCCTCCCTTAGAGTTCGCTGTTGGTGAGAGATGTCAAAACCAGGGTATTTTACAGTTGGTTGACATATCTGCGCCTTTTTCTTGGATACCCGGTATCCAGCCTCAGCCAGGTGGTTTAACAAGTCCTTGGTGGCTTTCATGATTCTGAATCACTTCCCTAACTCTCATCACCTACGGTCTGCAAATAATAACATCCTCAAGGTCCCAGGCCTCAGAGAGGTTAGGCTGGCCTCAACTATAGCCAAGGCCTTCTCGGCTGCGGCTCCAATCTGGTGGAACGCTCTGTCACAAGAGACTAGGGCCCTGCGGGACCTGACATCTTTCCGCAGGGCCTGCAAGACAGAGTTGTTCCACCAGGCCTTTGGTCAGGGCACAGCCTGACTCCCTTCTCTGGCAACCTGCACAGAATCTTGCTTAATCAGTTGCCATTAATTTGATTTCAATTGATTTTTATAATGAAATATTTTTAGAATAGTTACAAATAGGTAGCCGTGTTGGTCTGCCATAGTCAAAACAAAAAAAAAAAAAAAGGTGCTACTGGAAGGAATTTTTTATTTATTTATTTTTAGAATGTGCAATTATCTGATTGTTTGATTGTTTTGATTGTTGTTAGCCGCCCTGAGCCCGGCTTCGGCTGGGGAGGGTGGGATACAAATAAAATTTATTATTATTATTATTATCAAATTAGTAGGCTTCCGGGAGGCCCGCCTCATCCCAGTCAATACATGTTGGCGGTACGTATTTAAAGAATTTTGGCCTCCCACTTCTTGGTAATCCCAGTTAGGGGTTTCTCGGGGGGTAGGCGATATTTATGGCCACCTCACCCAGGTTTTGAGCCCGCAAATGCGCTCTTGCCTCAGTGTGGACTCTCCTAGTTTCTTCTGTAGTTAGTAGTGAGTCCAGGAGATATTGTAAATCATAAGTGGGATTATAAGTTTTAAAAATCCCTTCAAACAATTTTATAATTTTCGCTGGGTTCTCCTCAAAAGAGGGGTTCTGATTGCGCCAATTACATACATCTGCACTTGAGAAAGGCACATGTTGGACCGTATATGTTCGTGGCGCTGGCGCCCCGTTCACCCCTGGGGGTCCCGGTGGGTCATAAACCCGGCGCAGGGGGGCTATTTTCTCTGCTCTCTCCTTTTGTTTCTTGGCTGCCTTATGCAGGGCAGCTCTATCCCAAGCCTGTTCCCAATGTCTCTGTTTCTTCTTCCATTGCTCCCTTTTACACTCTGCGGCACTCACTAAGTGCCCACTAACGTCTATTTCTTCCTTAAAGTCATTTACAAAATCTCTAACTCTTTTCCTTTGTTCTTCAGTCCACCTCTTTCCACCCTTTGTCAACTTTCCAATAGTCTGTCTAAACTCCTCATCCTCTCCCTTTTCCTCATCTGATTCATCATCTTTGGCCTCCCCTGGCACTGCCATTGGTGGGGCATATGGGGGAGGAGGTCTCAATACACCTTCTTCTTCCGGGTCCTGTAAGACCTGGGGTTTTGGCTTCGTTCTGACCGCACACAGGCGGGCGCCCTGGTCTATTCTACTGCGGCAGGACTCCAGCCACGAGGGATTTTTTTCCACATTAGTTTTCCAGGTGGAAATATAAGGAATCTGGTCCGGGTGAACATTAACTATATTTTGCCACAGGGGGTCTATTAACTGCAGGTCGAGAGTGCCCTCTGATGGCCAGCCAGTACTTCACATAAAGTTCTAAGTCTCTCTTTCTGCAACTTAAAACCCCAATAGTCATGTTTTGTAGCTGTTCTCCAGTTATCCAGTAAACACTGCAAAGGGGTACATTTACTGCCTCCAGATCCCATGTCTAACAAAATACTCCGCTCCTATACGGGACTTCTCTTCAAACACACCGGTTTTGCTACAGACTGTGGCTTAGACGAGCTCGCGCTGCCAAGAAACTCACAATCCTACACACGCTTGGCCATGGGGACGCTAAGCCCCGGCCTCACATATACATTCATCCTTTCACACCACACACAACACAGGCTCCCCTCTGTCCTCCCCTCCTACCCTCCTGGCGGCACTTTTACTGCCACGACCAGGTGAGGTTGATCAAGCCTCTAGTCCCTTTCCCTTAGGGCTCACCTTTCTCCTGTTGTGGGTCCCTTTCCTCGGCCTTCCTTTTTCTCCCTCGACCCAGTGTCTCCACTTCGGGACGGCATGGCTGGCTCCCCCTACAAACTGGCAGGGTGCGCGCTTGGAGCTGCGAGCGCCAGCCCAAGCTGTTCACCGCGGTCGAGCCTGGCCTCCGGTCCAATGGGTATGGGCAAATCCCGGACGAGCCCCCAAATCTGAAGCCTTAATTACTTGGGATCCATTTGCCCGCTTACCCAGGACGCAGAGGTGACAAAGAAGCACCAGGGATTCAGTTCCTTCGGAGAAAAAGTTTATTGTGATCTGCGCAGAGACCACCAGCGGAATTATTTCCAAAGGCTGGGGGCCCCTAAAACACGTAAGCAAGCAGTTTTTATACCCTAGCAGCACCTCCCAACCACCCCACCACCAGTAACGTATCATATCATATTCCCCCCTTTGCCTTATGGCCTCATTGGGTGTTGCCAGAGCATTTTGGCAGTGCACTCCTTTCGCTTATCAGTCAAACCTGCATATCTTATTTGCTCCAGATGCATTTCTCCTCCTGCTCTCCGGGCGTTGCCTTCCAACTGTCAATGCACCCCCCCTGCCCACTCCCTTCACCGGATTTACGTATAAGCTAAACAAGCTGTAGCTTAGGGCCCCACTGCCTTGGGGGCCCCCAAAAAATTTAAAAGGAAAAAAAGGATAAAAAACAAATAAAATAAAACCTACATACAGCAACAATGGCAAATGGCTTTAGATACTTGTTAGGTCGATAAATTGCCATATAGCATACAGTATATTAAACACAAAAAACTGTGACAATTTGTTGTTGACAAATGACAGCTGGACATGTAAAGGGCCTCATTACCTTCAGTAGTTTAGGGCCTCATGAAACCTAAATCTGGCCCTGATTTTGAGGATCATTCAGTTTATTTCTTGTATGTTTCAAATGCTTACTTTGAGGCTGCTCCAGAGACTCTTTTACTAATGCTCAGTAAACAGACAGCATTATAGAAACACCCTGCAAACAAACCAAGACAAATGCTCAATAAACTGGTAGTGATAAAAAAAGGATATCCCTCTCTGATTCTAGATTTTATTATATTTTGCTAAGTATCATAAGGATTTGACACAGATCTTAAACTGAAAGTTTTCAATCGAAGCAGAACATATCAGAGCAACTTTGATAAATGGCTGCAAGCTGATTATCAGCACTTGGGAAGTACTTTGTTCTGGGCATTCCCAGCAGCAACGACCAGCTGCTTGCCAGTGCTTGGGAGGCACTGCACACACTTTTCTGCCCATGTGTTTTGATTTGAAACCATGTAGGCAAAAATGGGTCACTTGGGGTCATTGTGATGTCAGATGATTGACAGGTGGGTGGCTCCACTCACCTGGCAAGTGTGGCCCATGGGATGTGCAAGGATGAGGATCAGGGCCAGATGCAGTTTTGCACCCCTTAGACAATACTGAGCAAGATAGAATGGTCTGACTCAGAAGAAGGCAGCTCCCTATGTTCCTATGCACGGCTGAACTTGGTTCAAGCCATGTGGGAAGGTGTTCACAATATTTAATTTTCTCGGCAGAACTGAAGTCATACCAACTGTTTATGTGACATATAAATCAGGTCTCAGTGGGAATACAAAAGTGATCAAGCCATATTGGCTGGGGCAACTGAGTCAGATGGGTGGGGTAAAAATAATAAAATAATAAAGATTAATATTATGATATTAAAGGATTTCTTTTTGCCTCCAAATTTTTTATTTATGTCAATAAAAAAAATGCTAGCAAATCCCAAGATTTCAATGCCACCAATTCTTTCTTCTTCTGAGTTATGAGTTTAATGGTGCTAATATAACACCAGGACTAGGTGCAAGTGATTTCAAAACATCATTAATGCTCGTGTAAATGTGATGGGTTTCTGCGTTTTGCAGGTTAATTTTATTTGTGAGTTCAGATTTATCCTACCAGTTTCTTAGATGCACACCACCACTTAAAATTTTATTTAGTATGCTAATGTTTCTTTAAAAGCCAGAAACTAACACCATCAAGGGGGTTTGCCATTATCACCACAAAAAGCACATTTAAAATGTAGAAGGAAGGATTTTAAACAAACCTGAGACTTTTCTCAGAAGAGCTGAAGCGTGGAGCATAGCAAAGGCAGGGGAAGAGTTGCGAGCCAAGGCAGATTAGGTGTTTCATGCACAGGAATCAAAATAAGCAGATGGATTTTCAAAACAACCATTTGGAGAAGCATAGCACAGGGTCAGGAATAATCTGGACTGGGTGTCTGGAAACTTGGTGGGCAGGGGGTGGGATGGGGAATAGTTTTCCTTTCCTGATCCTTATAGTGAGGTTCTTCCCAGGGCAGTGTCTCTAAATCAGGGTTAGCAAAGGGGTTGTTTTTCAGTTCCAGTTTCCTACAACCATAGTCAGCATAGCTAGAGACTGAGGATAATGGGAGTTGCACTCCATAAACATCTTGAAGGCCTAATATTAGCCCCCATCCCCACTGCCATTCTAAATCCACTCATCCTTCTACAATCCCCGTAATGACCTCTGCTTCCTTCTAGGGCACTTGCAAACAACTGATCTTCCACAGATTTCCATCCCCAAGCCAATGCAACCTCTCTCCCTTTATAAGGTTCTTTCTCTGTAAAAAATTTCCATGGAGTTTCTTTGTTTTCAGCAGGTCGCAGTAGTGGAAGCTACGCTATAGTACAGTTGATCTGATAAAGCCAGTGCTTCTTTCGAAAAAAAATGTTTAGAGGTACTCTCATTTTGACTCAAGGAAATCACCATTTTTTAGTTCAAATTGGGAAAAATAAATACAGTAAATGGACAAAAGTACAAAAATTCACAAAATCTTTAGGGGTATGAGTCCCCCCCAGAAAAAAAGCACTGGATGAAGTTGATAGTTTTTACTTAGACTTTGCTATTTTAACTCATTCTATGCACCTATCTTATAGGTTTGTTTCTCATCCTTCAATTTTTGTCTGTTGTTATAATTCTCTCTGTGTTAAATACATTATAAAATGAAATTATAACAATATACATTACATGCACACAGAGAGAAAGAGAGGGAGGGAGAGAGTGAAAGCTATGAAAATGGACTACTTCCTGTCTATAGGCATATTCTACTCGCCAAAAGTCACGTGAAAGGGACAGACCTGTTCAGGGGTCTCTTGAATTTTATTATGTTAATGGTCATTGCTTATTTATTAAAATTATCCTTCATCCCTAGATCTCAGGGCAGTTCTTTTTAATTCATTCATTACTTGAATTTCTCCATTTTCCCCAGCCCTACAGTAAAAAAAAAAGGGGGGGTCAGAGAGGAAGCACTTCATTGCTTCCTTACTATCTTGCAGTTTCTTCCAAAGGCATTCAATACAGTTAGGTGATGTCCTGGCTTTGAAGGACCATTTGTAGGACTCAATAAGCCTTTTCTTCCTCTGAAGAGCTAAATGGATTTAACTTCAGGGATCAATTTGTCTTTTTAATATACAAAGCACAAACAAACAGGGGCATAGGAAGGGGGTGCAGGGGGTACGGTCTGCCCCGGGTGTCATCCCTGAGGGGGTGACAAAATGGCACACTGTGGGGGGGGCACTTCCCACGGGGCCTGGCCTGCAGCGCGCCCAAACCACACATCTCTCCTGGGAGTGATGTGGTGGCTCGGGGCCCCCACACTGCCCAAAATGGCACCGTGGGGCTAGCGTCCGCCAGGCGGACTCCGTGGGCAGCTTGCCGTGGCGCCCCCCCTGAGTGGATTGCCACAGCGCCCCTGTGGGCAGCTCGCCCCGCCCTCGCCACTCCAGGTGCTGGAGCAGCTAGCTATGTCCCTGCAAACAGAGCAAGGGTTTCAACTTTTTATGCATTGCTACCTAGACCATTGTTTCTCTCTCAGAGTTATAAGCCCACCATCTAGTCAAGCAATTTCCCCTCATACAAATTCATGGCTTTATGTTCTGTAATTTGCTATTTTACAATAGATCCATGGAAGAGCTCCGTGTGTAATATCCCAAGGGAGTCTTGTTTTGAACGTTGGGAGCAGAATAATGAATTTTAAAACAAGTCTTTAAATCTGCAGCCATCGTTATTCGCTAGAAAAAGAGAAGGAGATTTATTGAGCCTTGGGCTGTATTTTGTATTAAATCCTATGTTGAATGAGCTGCTGGGTCTGGGCAGACCCCACTTATATGACCAGAGTGAACACTGAGCCTTGGAGTCTTTGCTCTGGTCCATGCCATAAGCCATGCCCCTAGCTTGCCTGCTCTTGGCTAAATTGCAGACAAGCTCTGGCAGCCCATGCAGCCAGCAGAGGGGGGAATGATGGCCTCCCCCAGCCACACAGGAATCAGATGGCCACTTCTGCCCAGCCATGGCCACACCAGGCTGCCGTCACCGCTCCCACCATGGAGACAGTAAGCGGTCCTTTCTTTCATACAGATTCATGGCTTTATGTTCTGTAATTTGCTATTTTACAAAAGATCCATGGAAGAGCTCTGCATATAATATCCCAATGGAGTCCTTTTTTTAACGTTGGGGGCAGAATAATGAATTTTAAACCATGTCTTTAAATCCGCAGCCATCCCTAGGGAAAAAGAAGGAGATTTCTTCTGCCTTGGGCTACAATTTGCATGATCTGGCACTCAGCTTTCCCCTAAGGGATTTGTGTTCTGTGATTTTTAATCATGAGTGCACCTAGTCACAGGTGTGTTTCTTTCCCTGGTGCAAATTGTAGCTTCCGTGTTTTCTTTGTTGCCTCCGTGGGCTGGAGTCTGATGTATCCGGCTAGGTCTGCAAAGTTCCCAGTTCATTCAGCTGAATCTCTGCACTTCACTCCCAAAGGTGCTCTCCTCCATTGTCTCCTGAGACAGACGGGTGCCAACAGTATTCTACTTCAACAACCTAATTGGTGTGTCATTGATTCTCAAGTCCCTATGGGATTTCTGCAGCCTGTCCCACATACCAAGATAGAAACTTTGCTGATTTTGCCATTCTCAGGGGCCCTTTAGATAATCTCTCTTATACTCCTACGTGGCTGGGAGAACATTGAAATGATCTAACCCTGTGGGAAGTAGCTAATTGCACAGCCTTTCCCATGGAATCAACACCCTCTCTCCTGTCACAAGGCTGGCTCAGTGTGAAAGACCAAGCTGACTGCTCCCCACCCACTTGGCTTGGTCATTCAGATGATCTACTTCCTAAAGGCTGCTTCGGATATGAGCTCCCATGCAGCTGGGAAAATATCTGAAGTCCGCTGTGCAACAGAGGGGATTTGCCTCACTGCTACTACATGTTTCTCTCTTACAAATGATACCACTAAACATTATATAAAATGAATGGTGCAAAAACCTTCAACGGCAAGGACATTAGCATGTCTTAACCCATCTGCTCTGCACCTCATCCAGTTGTTTAGAAGGCCACAAGACTGGCAATGCCACTTTCTCAACTAATCATAGTGCCAGCATGAATTTAATGGTATGCATGGGAACGGGCTGTTTGCATGACATAGCAGAAAGAAAAGCACATCAGATTTATTAAGAAAAATACAATGTAGCATTTCTGCAAAATTTCACAGAGCTCACTTTCCACAAAGATTATTCTTATCCCTTTGATGAGGGGAAAACAAGACATATAATTTAGTTTCTACAGAGAGTTTCTTTTTCCAACTACAGTCTTGCTTTTTTATGTTGTGATAAATAATTGCTCCACTTGATCCAAAACCTCAATACCAAAGAGAAATTATTCCAGTAAATAGGGAGTTATTGCTGCCCCCAAAAGCTAACTACACCTAATCTAATATGGACAATTGGATTTCTTCCATCAGTGGACTAAAGATAATTTGTTTCCCCACTGACATAAAGACAGGAGATACATTGAGAAATGTCAATGAACACCAGTGCCATCTGTTTACAAGGTAATCTCCACATTTCCATAATGTCGCCTTGCAATAAAATTTGTCTTCTGCTGGTTGTTACTCAAACAAACCAAGACTCAAAAGCCTAAACTATTGTTGTGAAGAGCTCCCTGATGCTATTTTATAAACAGTCTGTGACAGCCTGCTTCTAATGATGGGATTTTTTTTGAGAAATGTTGTGATACATGTCTTCCCATAAGTAGCTACAGAAATGGCAAGAAGGAAAGATTTAACCCCTGTAAATTTGCTTCTAACACTCCCAGGTCCTTAAATGGTATTGGATTGCATGGTACTGGGAGACAGAGCCAACAAGCCTGAAACATTAGAAGACTTGGAAAGCGAGGCTCCTTGGCCTTCTCCACAAGAAGAAGCGTGTACTAGTTGTCTGAGTGCTGTATGGACCAGCTTTGCTAATATAAAAAGTCACAAGAGAGAAATGAGTTTTATGTGAAAACATACCCCATTTGTATACTTTGTTGTACCTTGCTTACTGAATTCAGACTCAAGTGTTGACGACTTAGTGTGGATTGAGAAGGAGGTCTGTCCATGGAAAGGAGAGTCATTTGCAGAGGAAAGCTCTGCCACTACAGCTGCCCTGTTGGTAGTGTTCCAGGGGTGGTAAGGGTGAAAAGGTCAGGGGTCAAGGGAGGCTTTGGGTCCACCAGATCTAAAAGCTCTTCATTTCCTGGATCCACCACTAAAATGTGTGTGTGAGAGAGAGAGAGAGAGAGAGAGAGAAAAAGAGAGAGAGAGAGAAAGAGAGAGAGAGAGAGAGAGAGAGAATATTTGCCAGCCCTGGAGCTAATGCCATTATTTAAAAAAGAAAAGGAAAACAGCAAGGAAAAGTGAGGAGGTAAAAAGCTTCTGTCCTTGTCAATGTGAACTCAACAGGGCAACTGGAGGAGGAGAGTGAATAAAGAGCTGTGGGTGGAGGGGGACCCTTTCCCCATCCTCTGAGAAACTCAGCAAATTGGGTGTGGAGAGTGCAGCTGAATGGGACACAGCTGTGGGCAGCCTGAGGAAATAACATCAAACATAGAGTGAGGGACCAGGGTGATGTATATTGTTTCCAGGAATTTTTCTCACTCTGAGACATTTGTGGGTGAGATGAGCTAAAGGCTGAGAAGAAAGGTATGTCAGAAGGAAAATGAAAGGAGATATAGATATATAGATATATACAGTATTTTTCTGTGTATAAGATTTTTTTTGCTAAAAAAAATTAGGCGAAAATTGGGTGTCATCTTATACGAATGTAGAGGGAGGACATGTGATTAATGGCAGCAGCAAACAGGAGATTGGCAGCAGCAATTGGGCGAGTGATTGGTGGCTGTGTCGAGGCCTGCTGGCGATTGGCTGTGGCTGCAGCAATTGGGAAGGCGATTGGCAGCTGCGACAGGAAGTGTGGGGGGCTGTTTGTGGTGGCGATAAGGCAGACAATTGGCAGCTGCGGCGAGTTGTTCGATCGGCAGTGGCTGTGGCAAGCGATCAGTAGTAGTGGGCAGGCGGGTGAGCGATTGGCGGAAGTGACCTCCCCTCTCTCAAAAAAGCTAATAACTTACCGTAATTTCTTAATTTTGAGTTTAAAAAAATAGGGGTCGGCTTATACATGGGGGCGTCTTATACACGGAAAAATATGGTAGATATATAGATATAGATATATAGATATACATCTATATCTCCTTTCATTTCCTTATGACAAACCTTCCTTCTCTCTAAAGTAACTTTGTATTAATGCAACATTTTTATATGTAACTGTGTATTCTTTGTATTATTTCATTCAAGCTGTCTGCTGTTGCTTCAGTTTTTTTGCACACCACTTAGAGATACTTTTAATATAGCGGTTTTACAGAAGAGAGAGTGGAGGCTAGGTTGTATGGGGCAGTGCACAGGCAAACTATACCACCTGAAAACAACACCCTGTTCTTCTTTGCTTCTAGTCTGTCTCCATGAGCCGCCTCCTGTTCCATTTAGCATATCAGCACTATAGTTTACTCCCTAAATATATCTGTTGGTTTAATGAAGTCACTAATTGTAAGCAAGGCTTTCCAGTTCTAGCCCTTTGGGGGTGTTTGGGATACTTTAGAAGTGGAATCATTGTAATTACTGCTCATAAAAAAGGCTGCAAGATTAGCTTGACTCCTGGAATGGTTGCATCTTTTACTCCTACTGTGCATAAATGGACAGTTTTGTCCTTTGGGCAAAGTGGAGCATCCTTGCTGATAGGGACAATTAAAGTTAAGCATGCAGTGAGCTGCATAAAGTGTTCCTTGAAACATTTGTCTCTAGTTACTTCCCACGTATATATCTTCTCTGTAAGTCATGCTTACCTGTTTTAATCTGCTGAGATGGGCTCAGATGTTCAAACAAACCAGCCTCTGGCTAAGCAAAGGCAGAGGTGGACGAAGGGGTGTGTGGTAGGTGCGGGCTGCCCTGGGTGTCATCTCTGAGGGGGGTGACAAAATGCTGGGCGGCACTCACCGTAGGGCCTGCAGCACACCCTAGCCATGTGTCTCGGGTGCGCACAGACTTCCCGCTGGCCAAACGGTCTGCCCGCTGCCTCCCCCCCAGCTGTAGAGAGGCTGAGTGGGAGGAGGCAGGCAGACTCCAGAGGCCCCCCAGGTGTTCCCCGCCCCCATGGGCGCTAAACCCCACCCCTGGGTGCGCCACCCCAGGCGCCCAAGCAGCTTCCTCCGCCGCTGAGCAAAGGATTGCTGAAAGTTCTGTGTGAACCAGACCTTGGTTTTTAAAATGTTTGTTCTAGCTCCCATCCTCAGTGTGCTGGTCCCAGGGGGGATGAGGTATTATTACCGTAGGCCAAGATCAACAGGGAGCCGGGCAGGTCAGCAGGAACGGAGGTAGGGCAGAAGCAGGAGTCCAGGTGGGGAAGCAGGAACACTGGTAAGGCAGAAGCAGGAATCCAGGCGGGGAAGCAGGAACACTGGTAAGGCAGAAGCAGGAATCCAGGCGGGGAAGCAGGAACACTGGTAAGGCAGAAGCAGGAATCCAGGCGGGGAATAGGCACACTGGGAGTGCCAAACAAGGACTGGGTAAAGCAGATACTTCACAACGACGTTGCTCCCGCAACCTGAGACCGGGCTGCCTGACCTTTATCTTCTTCTAAGGCCGGGGGCGGTCCCGGCCCCCAGAAGCCCCGCCTCTCTTGGCCTTAAGGCGAGCACTCCTCCTGGGAGACACCAGTTCCCTTCGCCTCTCTGCCCTAAGCCTCTGCAGATCAGGAGAGGCTGAAGGGTTACTGGGTCCTGGAGGAGGCTCACCTGTAGCCACTGAGTCTTCCAGCACCTCTGGGGCCTGAATGATTTCACCTGGTGCCTGCTCTTGAGTTTCCTCAGCAACTAGGCCTTGCCCAGGTTCAGCCGGCCCTGGAGGCGGGGACTCCTGTGCCGGCTGGGGTTCCTCCGGATCGCTCTCAGACTCGGAATCCCAGGCCATCACACCATCCCCCCTCCCAGGCCCCCCCTCACTTGAGGGCCCGGACCCGGCTTGCTGGGGTACGCTGCATGAAACTCCCGGATGCAGGCAGGTGCGTGGACGTTGACCGCTGGTTCCCAGGAGCGGTCCTCTGGCCCATACCCCTTCCAGTCAATGAGATACTGCAGCCTTCCCCTGCGGTATCGGGAGTCCAGAATGCGTTCCACCTCGTACTCTGGCTCTCCCTGCACCAAAACTGGCTGCGGTCGGGGACGGTCTGGGTGGAACTCGTCGGGTGGGGCCACCGGACTCAGAAGGGACCTGTGGAATACCGGGTGAACCTTCAGGGTTGCTGGCAACTGGAGACGGAATGCCACAGGCGAGACCTGGTCCACAATAGGGAACGGGCCGGTGAACCGGGCGTCCAGCTTCCGCGAAGGTCGAGAAGGGTGGAGGTGGCGAGTGGAAAGCCATACCAAGTCACCGACGTGAAGTTCCGGCCCCACCTGGCGGTGGCGGTCGGCCTGGACCTTGTACGCCTCCTTGGCCTGGCGCAGCTGCTCCATCAACAGCTGTTGCTGGGACTGGAGCTCCTGAAGCCACTCTGTCACCGCAGGGACCGCAGATGCCGGCAGCACATCCGGAAACAACCGTGGGTGAAGGCCATAACTGGCTTGGAACGGGGTCTGCTGGGTGGACGCATTCACCGCGTTGTTATAAGCGAACTCCGCCAATGCTAGGTGGTCGACCCAGTCGTCCTGCTGGTAGCTGCAGTAACACCGGAGGTACTGTTCCAGTACCGCGTTCGCCCGTTCTGTCTGGCCATCAGTCTGTGGGTGGTAAGCAGATGAGAGACAGACCTCTGTTCCGAGGGCCTGGTGCAAAGCACGCCAAAACCGGGACGTGAACTGAACGCCGCGGTCGGATACTACACGCTCAGGTAGGCCATGCAGGCGGAAAACATGCTGAAGGTACAGCTGCGCGGTTTCCTTAGCTGAGGGTATGGATGGGCAGGGGGCACAGTGCACCATCTTCGTGAAGTGGTCAGAGAAAACTAGAAGGCAGGTGCAGCCACGAGACGGGGGTAACTCCACTACAAAGTCTAGAGAAACTGTGTGCCAAGGACGTGGTGGAACCGGCAACGGCTGAAGAAGGCCGGGGGGTCGCCCGGTAGGCCCCTTGGCCCGCCTGCAGACGTCACAACCAGCGACGTAGCGAGCCACGTCAGCCTTCAAGCGGGGCCACCAAAACTCACGGCTTACCAGATGGGTGGTCCGATACCGCCCAAAGTGCCCCGCTGCTGGAGCGTCATGGGTCATCCGGAGAACCTCAGCCCGCAGCGGCCCTGGTGGGATGTACAGGCGCCCGTGGTGCAGCAGGAGACCCTGATGCGAAACCAGCCCTGGATACTGAGGGCATGATCCTTCGGCCAGTTCCCGGAGTCGTTCCTGGGCCCAAGCGTCGACCCGTTGCTGCTCCCGCACCCGAGCCTGCAGTGGCTCAACCTCCTGGGTGGCCAGGAATGCAGCTGGTGGTAGGATCGTGGTGGGTGCTGCTTGCTGAACTGTGTCTGCGTTGTCTTCAGGTTTCCGGGACAGGGCATCCGCCTTCTGGTTTTGGGAGCTAGGGATGTAGCGGATCCGGAACTGGAACCGGGAAAAGAACAACGCCCACCGGATCTGCCTTTGGTTCAGCTTGCGGGTGGTCTGGAGGTATTCCAGGTTCCGGTGGTCGGTTCTCACCTCCACCGGGTGTCTTGCTCCTTCAAGATGGTGGCGCCAAACCTCAAAGGCCACCTTGATGGCCAGCAGTTCCCGCTCCCACACGGTATAGTTACGCTCCGCTGGAAGGAGCTGGCGGGAATAGAAGGCGCAGGGTAAGAGTGGCGCTTCCGGTTCGTGCTGCTGAGACAAGACGGCACCGAGAGCCGTACTGGAGGCGTCAGTCTCTACCACAAAGGGTCGAGAAGGATCCGGATGCTGCAAGATTGGCGCTCTCTGGAAACAGGCCTTCAACCCTTGAAATGCCTCCTCCGCCTCCTTGTCCCAGGAAAACGGCGTCTTGGGGCGCAGAAGCCGGGTCAACGGGGTGGTGCGGTGAGCATAATCCGCAATGAAGGTCCGATAATAGTTGGCGAACCCCAGGAAACGCTGTAGGTCCTTGCGGTTCCGAGGTGCCGCCCATTCTCGAACCGCTGCCACCTTCCCAGGATCCATCTGCACCCCACCTGGTGAGAGTCGATGACCCAGGAAGTCCACTGACTGCTGATGGAACTCGCACTTGCTGAGCTTTGCATACAGACGATGCTCGCGCAAGCGCTGCAGCACGGTCCGGACATGGCCCTCGTGGCACGCCGGGTCACGAGAGTAAACCAGAATGTCATCCAAGTACACCACCACGTACTTGTCTAGCAAGTCCTGAAATACGTGGTTGATGTACCGTTGAAACACAGCAGGCGCGTTGCACAAACCAAAGGGCATAACCAGGTATTCAAACTGTCCGTACCGGGTCCCGAATGCTGTCTTCCACTCATCCCCGGCGCGGATCCGAATCAAATTGTAGGCTCCCCGGAGGTCTAGCTTGGTGAACACCTGCGCCCCTTGCACCCGCTCCAGTAACTCCGAAATAAGGGGCAAGGGGTACCGGTCCGGGATGGTAATCTTGTTCAGGGCCCGGTAATCATGGCAAAGGCGGAGCTCCCCACATTTCTTCTTAACAAAGAGCACTGGCGCAGCAGTGGGCGAGGTAGAAGGTCTAATGAACCCTCGCTCCAGGTTCTTGCGCAAGAAGTCCTGCAAAGCCTCGCGCTCTGGCTCTGTTAACGAGTATAAGCGACTCACCGGTAGAGGCGCTCCGGGCTGGAGGTCTATGCCGCAGTCAAAGGACCGATGCGGCGGCAGCTGGTCTGCCCCCCGTTCCTCGAACACGTCGTGATAGTCCCGGTACTCAGCGGGGAGCGTTGCAGCAGCCTCCTCAGTGGGCGCAGCTGCTAGCATCTCAGTCTCAGCAGACGAACTGGGGTCTGGGAAGTGTACAGTCCGTTTGACCCAATCAATCTGCACATTGTGATCCTCTAGCCAGTCCATCCCAAGCACCAGGGGGAACCGGGGCATGGAGGCAATATCCAGAGTTCGCATCTCACGGTGCTGCTGGAGGCACAGGACCAGGGGCTGGGTCTCTCGAGTGACGGCGCCCGAACGCAGTGGCCGTCCGTCGATTGCCTCCACCTGTACCGGTTCTGGCTTGTTCCGAAGTGGCACCCGATGCTGGGCAGCAAAAGCAGCGTCCATATAAGAGCGGGTTGCCCCTGAATCCACCAGGGCATGGGTAAGAATCCATGGCCCTCCTGGAGGGTATAGATGTACTGGAACCATAAGGTGTTGTAATTCGATTGGTGCGGTCCCATTCTGTGCTGTTTGGGACCCCAGGGAGCCAGGGCCATCAGCTACTGGGGTTGGCGGTTTCTCAGGACAGGATCGTGCATAGTGTCCGCTTCCGCCACAATAGAGACATAGATTCCCCTCCCGACGCCGCGACTTCTCTGCGGGGGAGAGGCGTGGCCGCACTGCCCCAAGCTGCATGGGTTCCTCCAATGACTCAGCTGGGCCTGTGGGGCTGCTGGTGGACCCCGGGGCCGATAACTGGAGGTGCCGGCGGCCCCGAGCCTGACGCCGATCCTCTAGCCGATCGTCTATCTGTAGACTCCGCTGAATAAGAGCGTCTAGCGTGGTGGGGCGTTCCATTGTGGCCAGCTGGTCCAGTATCTCATCTGAAAGCCCCTCGAGATACTGGTCCCGAAGAGCAGAGTCGTTCCAGGTCAAGTCCTGTGCCAGCAGCCGGAATTCTGTGGTGTATGCGGCCACCTTGGACTTGCCCTGTCTCAACCGCCGAATCGCCCGGTTGGCTTGACTCCCCTTCAAAGGGTTGCCGAACGCGGCCTCCAACAGATTGCAAAACCCCCCGTAGTCTGCCAACAAGGGGGAGTCTTGCCTGAGCAGCGGCAACGCCCACTTGGCCGCCTGGTCCTTTAACAAACTAATCAAAAAATGCACCTTGGTGCGGTCGTCGGGGAAGTTCCGGGCGCGCCCCTGAATATACAGCTTGGCCTGGGCAAGGAACATGGGAAAGCTGGCCGGAGCCCCATCAAACTTCTCAGGCAAGGCCACTGGGTACTTGCCAGAAGCCGGGGCGTCGGCCCCAGGAGCCGGTAGGGCGTCCAAACGCTGCTGTAGTGCCGCAACCACGTTACTGAGCTGCTGCACGGTGTGCGTCAAGGCCTGGTTCTCCTGGGCTATTGCCAACAATGTAGCCGCTTGGTCAGCCATGGCCTCTGAATCTTCCCGAACGCACCCCAACAAAGAGGGAGTGCGGGTGTGGCGGGAGCAAACTGTGCTGGTCCCAGGGGGGATGAGGTATTATTACCGTAGGCCAAGATCAACAGGGAGCCGGGCAGGTCAGCAGGAACGGAGGTAGGGCAGAAGCAGGAGTCCAGGTGGGGAAGCAGGAACACTGGTAAGGCAGAAGCAGGAATCCAGGCGGGGAAGCAGGAACACTGGTAAGGCAGAAGCAGGAATCCAGGCGGGGAAGCAGGAACACTGGTAAGGCAGAAGCAGGAATCCAGGCGGGGAATAGGCACACTGGGAGTGCCAAACAAGGACTGGGTAAAGCAGATACTTCACAACGACGTTGCTCCCGCAACCTGAGACCGGGCTGCCTGACCTTTATCTTCTTCTAAGGCCGGGGGCGGTCCCGGCCCCCAGAAGCCCCGCCTCTCTTGGCCTTAAGGCGAGCACTCCTCCTGGGAGACACCAGTTCCCTTCGCCTCTCTGCCCTAAGCCTCTGCAGATCAGGAGAGGCCGAAGGGTTACTGGGTCCTGGAGGAGGCTCACCTGTAGCCACTGAGTCTTCCAGCACCTCTGGGGCCTGAATGATTTCACCTGGTGCCTGCTCTTGAGTTTCCTCAGCAACTAGGCCTTGCCCAGGTTCAGCCGGCCCTGGAGGCGGGGACTCCTGTGCCGGCTGGGGTTCCTCCGGATCGCTCTCAGACTCGGAATCCCAGGCCATCACACTCAGACACAGTACTCAGATTCTTGGCTCAAGGGAACCCAGCAGTTTTATTAAAGAAATCAACACATGGTCTCAGCATCAGCTGAAGGTATAAAAGGTAAAGGGACCCCTGACCATTAGGTCCAGTTGCAGATGGGTTGCGGCGCTCATCTCGCTTTACTGGCCGAAGGAGCTGGCGTACAGCTTCCGGGCCATGTGGCCAGCATGACTAAGCCGCTTCTGGCGAACCAGAGCAGTGCATGGAAATGCCGTTTACCTTCCCGCTGAAGTGGTACCTATTTATCTACTTGCACTTTGACGTGCTTTCGAACTGCTAGGTGGGCAGGAGCAGGGACTGAGCAATAAGAGCTCACCCCATCACGGGGATTCGAACCACTGACCTTCTGATTGGCAAGTCCTAGGCTCTGTAGTTTAACCCACAGCGCCACCCATCCAAGCACAGCGCCACCCATCAAGGTATAGGAACACAGAATTCTATGGCCTACAGGCAGATTTCTAAGGTACATGGCTAGACATTAGCAGAGAGGTTGTCCCAACACTTCACATGTTCCTCCTGCTCTGCTTTTAAAGAGTAGGGAAGGACCAGTCATTTGTTCGTGCATGCAGTTCACCTCCCAAGTTAAAGACTACAGGTATGCATGCAAGCATGCGCTCCTGTGGGGAAGGGAGGCAAGCCAGGTATATCTGTGCTGGAGCAGGTGGCAGCACCTCCTTGGTGACCACACCTGAGTCCAACTCTCTGACTCCCTCCGCCTCCAATTTGGCCAGACCTGCTGGTTCGTCATCCATCTCCTCAGCTACCACAGGAACTCCACTCTCAGAGGGTGGAGCTGAAACTGAATCAGGCAGTTCCCCTTCTGCAACATCTGGCAACAATGGGGCAAACCCCTCTTCCAAGTCACTGCCTGAGCTCTCCCCATCCAACTTCAGCTTCTCCGCCAGATCTTGCCAGCCCTGCTCTATCCCAGCCGATGCCGTGGGACTCATGACAATACTGTCCTTCTAACCCTTTTTAAAGCATTAAAAAAATTCAATCAAATAATAATGTACATTTATTTCAATAATGCAGCATACAAACAAAGAAGTGTCCATGCATGTTGTTTCCATATCCCTAAGCAATATAAACAATGCAAAGGTGATACCCTGAACATATCAGATATTATCCCGGAATTTGCTGTATTACAGATTGATGGGATGAGATTCAGGTGACCTTCTATTCTGCAGATCATTGTTCATGAACAATATGATAAACAAGCCTGTAATGTAGTATTGCACCTCTTAACGCTATCAACTATACTATTGCATCATCTTTTCTCTGATCCTAGCAGACTGAATTTACTTTACTGGACACTCTGTCCTCAAAATGCAACTTAATGAAGCCATCCTTCTTTTTCTTAGGGTGCCTCTCTGGCACAACGAGCTTGAAAACCCATGCGAACCACTGTGTATAAATATGGCATGTTTAACAAGGGGATACAGAAACCTTTCAGTGAGCTCTGCCAAGATACTTAATTCTGAAGCAAACGGTGAGTTAGGCTGACTTTTAAGCAAACAATTAAGCATGCCAAGTGCCGACTTTGTAATTTGCCGTTTACCCACGGAGAAGTCTGTCAGGGAAGTGATATGGAGGATTAATGCTGTAGTATCTTGGTTATTCTTCCTCATTAGCTCATGAATCAGTTTAGTTTTCTTAAATGACATGCCAGTGAATAAAGGAAGTTTCACTGACAGATTGTACAGATGTTCACACACACACACACACACACACACACACACACACACACTTGAATATAACAGCCTGGTCTGCACTTTGTATGGATGTAAACAGCTCAGCCGATTTTGTTGTGCTCTGTGAAGAATTTGCTCCTTAATTCTATTAAGAGCTCCCTTGCTCATAAAATTAATGCCCTCATCTCATTCAGTAACAGTCCTCCTATTCATTATCAGAGAAAGGATATCTACTGCCTTTGTAGATTAAGTTTTCTCAGAGGGTTTCCTATTATTTTCAAGAAACTCAAGACATTAAAAGATTTGCACTTCTATGTTTGCAAAGCTACTGAATTGGATTATTTGCCGAACTGTGCTGTTCCTGTGAACTGCAAGGAGAGCAGAGCAGCAACTCGGAATTAGGTGGGTTGAGGGTGTTGGATTTATTTTTGCATACCATGTGATATTCGGAGTGAAATTAAAATTCAGTTCAAAACATCAGAATCAGAAAACAAAATGGAAAGTCCTAGGATTCTGGGGAATACCAAAAGGCGTATCTATGGAATTATTTCATACGACTATGGCCTGGAATATTGCATACGGTATTTGGGTGACTTAAAATGGCTGGTGGGAACTGCAGATGTGACTTGAGCTTGGCTATCATTCAAAGGCAGCATCACCACCCGCTGCGAAAAGGCATCCTGGTGTTCAGCAGGGAGGGTGCCAAATGGAGGCACAGCTGGGTGGGGCCAGTGAGGAGCCCTTCCAAGCCCCTGGGGACTTCAGCCACTGTTCCTGACGAGGGCAACCTCGGGGGGGGGGGCAGGCCTGTCCCCAATAAGTTGCCTCCTGATCCTGAACTATGTCATGTTCCCATCTTTTACAATAACTAAAAAAACAACAACCCAGAATCTGAGCCCAGCTATCTTCTCCAAGGACTTAAAAATGAGGTCATCAAGTACAGGCCATCAAAGGCTCTTGGGTCCTCCCTCTGATTGTTAACATTTGGATCTGAAGAGGGGTTATTGGTTTGTTTTTGTTTTATTATGTATTTTGCGTTCTCATTTTATATTTTTATGTTGTGAACCAACCTGTGATCTTTGGATGAAGGGTGGTATACTAGATGATAGATGATAGATAGATAGATAGATGATAGATAGATGATAGATAGATGATAGATAGATGATAGATATAGATAGATAGATAGATAGATAGATAGATAGATAGATAGATAGATGATAGATAATAGATAGACAGATGATAGATATGTAGATAGCCCAATCTTGAGGGAGATCAATTACCGTATTTTTCGCTCTATAACACACACCCGACCATAATACGCACGTAGTTTTTAGAGGAGGAAAACAAGAAAAAAAATATTCTAAACGAAACAGTGGATGTATGATTTTTGTGGTTTTGTGGTTCATGCTGTGGCCACAGACATGTGATCTGACAGTGAGTTTGGAGTAGCCCAATGCAAAAATCCTGAGGATCCATGTGGATCCATGCTTTGTAACCACGTTTTTGCACCACTGCGGCCCCAGGCAACAGTGGGTGCATGATTTTTTTGGTGCAAGATGTAGCCATGGACATGCTCTGTGATCCGATGGTGAATTTGGGGTGACCCAGTGCAAAAATCCTGAGGATCCATGTGGATCCGTGCTTTGTAACCACGTTTTAAGTGGGGAGGGAAGGAAAAGCACTCAAGGGACAAGGAGCACGCATGGAGTGTGTGGAGAAGGATGCTGCTAATAATGCAGAAAAGGGGTTTAAGGGGAGAAGGCTCCTCTCCTCTCCCACTTTGCTCCTTTAAAGCAAGCAGGCTCTGCTTTTCTCCCTCCTCCCTGCTCATCCCCGGCTTAGCGAGCTGAAAAACTTTGCTGCTATGTAGCGAGCTGAGTGGGGAGGAGAGAGGGACAGAGAGCCTGCTTGCTTTAAAGGAACCAACCGGACAGGAGCCGCTTACACTCGTGTAAGCGGCTCCTCTCCTCTCCCGCTTTGCTCCTTTAAAGAAGCAGGCTCTCTGTCCCTCTCTCCTCCCCACTCAGAGGCTCTTCTCCCGCTTTGCTGTTTCAAAGCGATCTATGGAAGGTGAACCATGGATCCTCTGCTCACGACTGCAGCAGATCCCCCCTGCCACCCGTAGGCATTCCCTCCATAACACGCACAGACATTTCCCCTTACTTTCTAGGAGGAAAAAAGTGAGTGTTATAGTGCAAAAAATACGGTATATCCCCCGACTTATCTTCTGAGGAGATCATTGTTGAGGAAGAAGAGGAAGGAGTAAGGCAGTAGGGTTTCAGTAGGCGCTGAGGACTGAGGCATCAGTCAGTTGAGCAATGTGGTGTTCTAGGGGAAACTGCTTCTACAGGAGACTACTTTACATCTGGTGTTAAGTCTGTTTACCGTGGAGCTATTTTATTTCCATGTGCATGAGAGTGAGAGAGCTGTCCACCCACTATGAATAAATACAGCCTTCCACATTGTCCCCCTGATTAGCCCCATGCAAGGAGAAAATTAGTAGGAAGAATGTAAATACAAACCTTTTCACATCCTCCTGACAGTGTGAAGAATCCTGATGCTTCAAACTTGTAGTAATCCCACGGATTTACATAAAATTTATGTGAAGGAGAGTATCAAACTCATTCCCATGAATTGGTGAAATACCAATAAAGAAATCAAACATGTGAACATTTTAATGTGGGCATACTATTTTTCACTCAGTTTATATCTAGCCCTTTATCCCAAAGTGAGCCGAGGGTGGCGAACACATAATTAAAACAACAAAAATTAAAATGTTATTTAAACAGTTTAAAATGTTTTTAAAACAATCACAGTGTTTTTCAGCCATCAAATGCCTCGTTTCTTCTATGTTTCTTTTATGTTTCTTGTGAAAGTCAAAAACAACGAGGACAGACACAGCTCATCAGGTAGGACGTTCCACAAACAGGGAACCACCACCAAAAAAGCCCTGTCACAGGTCAACATCAACTGGGCAGCAGATACATGAATATGAAGTTGACTTGTAGGGACTAAAACTTTGTTTCTATCTAGCTCAGTGATGGTAGCTTTCCAGAGTCTCAGCCTGGAGACTTTTCCAACCTTCCTCTTTTGAAGTGTCTTATGGGATTGACCAAAAGTTTCCAGTGATTGACCCTAGCATCCTCTGTAGCCAATCCATCAGAGGTCGGCAGCCTAAGGCCCATGGGCTGGAAGTGGCCCACAAGGGTCGCTGGAACTAACTGTTTATATCAGTAAAGGATCTGGCTTTCTCTCTGTAGCATGCTGTGTTTTTCTTCTCCGGAAACCCCTTGTTCTCAGCCAGCATCTGCTTGGGCTGCCAGCTCCTTAACAATTTTTAATGGCATGCACTTCCTAGAACTTTTTGCAGTCAATAGATTGGCTCCCACTGGAAAAAAGCACTAGCTGGAAGTGCTTGGCACTGCTCGGGAATTCAAAGAAACATTAAAAGCATTTTTTAAAAAATGGATAGCATAATAGCTATATTTTTACCTGACACACCAAAGATTGGACAAAGTCGCATTTTGGTCTGCCAGCTTGATTCAAAATGGTGCTCAGCACCCAAACATTTACCAAGATCACTGTTGCCACCTCAGGGTTCCTCATGGAAAGTTTGGTGATGACATCTCAAAAGGTAGCCAAAGCGATGCCAAAAAAATGTGTGCAGTCTTGCGAAAGTGAAGTTTCAGCCTGCCATATTGATTCAAAATGGCACATGGCACCCAAACATCAGTGAATATTCCCACCCCAAACCCAGGAACTCTTGTGCCAAGTTTGGTGATTATATCTCAATAGGGAGCCAAATCTATAGAAAATGGATAAATGGATGGATGGACAAACAAGTTGTTTTCCAAAATATATAGTAGATGGGTTTTCCGCCCCTATATTATCAACCCGTTGCAGTCTGATGAGCAGCTCTCTTGTGTTCTTCCAGGACAATCTTAAAATTACAGCACAGCCCCAGTTCCCAATTCAGAAGATCAGTTGTCACCTGAATTATTCTGTGTCAACCCCTCTTTTGTCTCAGTGGTGTGTGTCTCTTTCTAATTACTGGCCCACTAGAGTAAACTAAGTTGCAGATGCCCAAATCCAATTTTCTAGCAACGTAGACCCTGAGGATCTTGGGCCCTGATGTCTAATGTCGTAAACAATAGTGACAGAGACTTTGATTAAAGTTGACAGGATCCTTATAAAGCCGTGAAGCTGTTGTGCTCCTATTTTCATCACCCTTCAAGTTTTCTTAGTTTAAAAAAGGAAGAGAAGATTTGAATCCCACTCAAAAGACCAAAAACATCTTTTTGTATGACAGCTTTAGAAACAATTTGTCTCTTCAGTGTAAGACTATGTCATGCTTGAAAATACAGCAGTTGCTTTCAGTCACTGGGTATACAATGAAGGCCTTGAAAGTTCACACACGCATGGACATCAATTGATCTCTCCCAGTTCATTTTTTCAATTTTGGGGGCCCAGTTTGCCTACTCATTGATGCCACAATCTAATATGTATAATGGGGCCCTACCAGCACACATACTCCTTCGCCCCAATCTGTATCAATTAGGACTTGCTGATCAGAAGGTCGGTGGTTCGAATCCCTGCAACGGAGTGAGCTCCCGTTACTCTGTCCCAGCTCCTGCCAACCTAGCAGTTTGAAAGCATGTCAAAGTGCAAGTAGATAAATAGGTACCACTCTGGCGGGAAGGTAAATGGTGTTTCCATGCACTGCTCTGGTTTGCCAGAAGCGGTTTAGTCATGCTGGCCACATGACCCGGAAGCTGTACGCTGGCTTCCTCTGCCAATAAAGCAAGATGGCGCCGCAACCCCAGAGTCGGCCACGACTGGACCTAATGGTCAGGGGTCCCTTTACCTTTTACAGGGCATATGGCCAATCTTGAGGGCCCTTTCATCTAAACAAAAAAGTGAAAAGGACCATGGAACTGGACTTTAATACGAACATATGTAACATCCACACTGGACAATATACCATGTCACCGGTGCTCAACCATGCACTGACATGATCACTGAATTTGTGAGCATGTAAACTAGATCTTGAAGACTTGATGGTGAATGTGTGGACTGCTTCTTTTATTATTTTGGAAGGTATTGTTTTTTTAGGCAGTGATGGCACATTCACACATGTAGGTCATCACTTAATATTGCAATTTATAATCAAGTGATATACAAGTATGTATGAAGAGGACTTAACAGGGCACTTCCATTGAATGCATTCCTTGTAGGACTGACAGATGGAAGGAAAGGTAAGGCTGATCACCAACAAAATAAAATCCAAATTCTGCATCAAGGTAGCTCAAATCTCCTCTCAAGATAAATGATTCAGCTAATAATGTGTATGTAATTTTGCATTGTTGAATGATCTGCATCCATAGCATTTGAGTTTGTGTCGCTTCTGGGGCAAGGGGCACAGAGTGGATGATAGATAGCAAAAGGAGATATTATTGCCTCTGGATTTCTACCGTAGTCTGCAGTGAAACAAAAAATGAAATGGATACACTTGACAACCCACTCTCTATGGTCACAGCTATTTCTTTCTCTTCACACAGTGGAACATGAACTGACACTTTTTAATTGTCTCATTGTCAACATATAGTCCAAGAGAATTTAACAAAATGCAGCAAAAGCTTCTAATAAAAGCTTTACTGGAGATGCGTAGGCCAGATGAAGAAACTGCATGGGTTAAAACAACAGCTAGAAAAGCTTTGATTTTATTCAAGATATTCTGTGGTTTGGGGTGAGGGTGGGGCTTGTTAATATAATCACAGTACTTCAATTCAAAACGTATATTGGGTGGCGTTTTCTCAACCCTTGGTACAGAGTGTGCATTGCACATCGATGGACTGCAGGAAATTGCCTCCTTGTGTGTGGGTGATTTCACTTTCCACAGGAAGCAGAACCGAAAATCTGCCCATGAGATGGCCTCACATCAATACATTATAAACCTATAGTTTCTATGCCATTTTTTTTTTTTAGTTTGCTTTTCACTTATTAGAAGAGGCTGCTGGATCAGGCAAGTGGCCCACCCTGCATCCTGTTCTCACAGTGGCTAACCAAATGCCTGTAGGAAGCCCATAAGCAGGTTCTGGGCGCAAGAACACTCTCCCCACCTGTGATTCCCCCAGCAACTGATTTTGGAAACATTACTGCCTCCAGCTGTGGAGGGAGATCATAACAGACATCATTGATAGCCTTATTCTCAATGAATTTGTCCAGTCCACTTGATAGCCTTATTCTCAATGAATTTGTCCAATCCACTTTTAAAGCCATCTAAGTTGGTGGCCAAGGGATGCGGGTGGCACTGTGGGTTAAACCACAGAGCCTAGGACTTGCCGATCAGAAGGTAGGCAGTTCGAATCCCCATGACAGGGTGAGCTCCTGTTGCTCGGTCCCTGCTCCTGCCAACCTAGCAGTTTGAAAGCACGTCAAAGTGCAAGTAGATAAATAGGTACTGCTCTGGCGGGAAGGTAAACGGTGTTTCTGTGCGCTGCTTTGGTTTGCCAGAAGCGGCTTAGTCATGCTGGCTACATGACCTGGAAGCTGTATGCCAGCTCCCTCGGCCAATAAAGCGAGATGAGCGCCGCAGCCCCAGAGTCGGCCACAACTGGACCTAATGGTCAGGGGTCCCTTTACCTTTAAGTTGGTGGCCATCACTGCCTGCTGGCGGCGCAAGTTCCCTAGCTGAACTATGCACTGCATGAAGAAATCCTTTATCAGTCCCGAATCCACAGCAGTGTCCAAAGAAGGGATGACCACTGGGAAGAATGCAGAGGGAGGAACTCTATGGTGCACCTGTAGCAGCAAAACCAGACACCTTCATCTGCCTCAGCTGCAATAAAACATGTCTCTCCTGTATCGGTCTCTACAGCCACAGCAGGCACTGTAAGTCTCCAACCGTTGAACTTCGCTCCGAAGGTGCACTCTTCCATGGTCTCCCAAGACAGATGGATGCCAACAAAGGTCTTTTGCCCTGACACACATCATTTTACACTTGTTTGCATTGCATGTTGAATTGAGCCCTTTAGACGTGACTCATAACCCTTCTCTAACCTGAAGCTCATGAGCCTTTTATATAAGACACAAACTTTCCTCCCCTCATTTAATGCTGTTTTCCAAAACAAAGGAAGAAACAAAAAAAGTAGCATCGTGAGGTCACTTAATAACTGTAGGAATTTTAATGTGCATTCAAATTTCAGATCACTGACATCAATGAAAGGGGAAGGGTGTATGTGGGGGAGACACACAACGCATCACATACGTTAGTTCCCTCACGGCTATTTGCATAATGTGTCTGGAGGCAGCACTGTATAAGAAGGGAAGAGCTAACCCACCAAAGAGAACTCAGGGGCAGTTCTATTGGAGAGCCGATGTGATTCAAAGGAGAAAGGACAGTTTCAAAGCTCAGACGAGTGAATAGCTGCAGAAATACAGTGAGCTCGGAAAAAACTCTTTGGTAACCTCAGCAAAGGAATAAAGCACTGGGGCAGAAGGTAATTTTCATTTAGATTTATTTGCTAGGCTGTCTGGCTAAAGTTCTTCCTTCTGAGGAAGGCTGAAACTAAACAACACCTCACAAGTCTGTACGCTAAGATACAGATTTTCTTCAGTTATGATCTTCATTGTTTTATATAAATATGCTATTTATTTAAGAGAAATGCCTGCTCTGAATTTGAGTTATAGCTTTATAAAACTTTAAAGAAGAATGCATATATTTCATTTACTAGCAAAGCATTCTGTTGTTGTTCTTTAAAGTAACTCTGATTTGATTAAAGTGGGTGCCTTAAAATAATCATTGATAGTTTGCCAGATACCAGATTTAGAAATATAAAACAGTTGGCATTACATTAAAAGCAATCACATTATGTTTTTGTTACATTTTCCAGCATCCTAAAATGCATTTCATTAAGCTATTAGACAAAATATAAAATAACATCAAGGTGTAGTTTTTATTCAAGCTTTTAACGTTGCTTCATTAAAAAATGTTTTAGGGCTATTAGAAAATAAATGGCAAAAAGCCGAAATAAAAATGGATTTTCATTAAAGCTAGAACAATATACTGGTTTAAAACAGTCCTTTAAGAAAGAAATTTTATGCAAGCTATAATAATTATATGCTGATAATTGTGTTTTAAACATTTTTGCATTTTTAAATATATACTACAAAACAAAATCTAAGCCAACGTTTGGAAGCAAAGGTTTTATATATAACTTTGGATAAGTGTAGGCAGTACTTATTTCTGGGGGGACACAGGGGTATGCATACCCCTGAATATTTTGTGAATCTTTTTACTTTTGTCCATTTACTGTGTTTATTTTTCCTGATTTGGAGTATAAAATGGTGATTTTCTTGAGTCAAAATGAAAATATCATTGGGGGGGGGAGCACTGTGTGTAGGTTACATCGAGTTAGCTCTTTGGCCACTTAAAAATCTCATTGCTGGGGGATGAGAGAGAGAGGTGTGTGTGTGTGTGTGTTTTCCATCATTAAATGAATACAGTGGTGCCTTGGGTTACAGACGCTTCAGGTTACAGACACTTCACGTTACAGACTCCGCTAACCCAGAAATAGTGCTTCAGGTTAAGAACTTTGCTTCAGGATGAGAACAGAAATCGTGCTCCGGCAGGCAGCGGGAGGCCCCATTAGCTAAAGTGGTACCTCATGTTAAGAACAGTTTCAGGTTAAGAACGCACCTCCAGAATGAATTAAGTTCTTAACCCGAGGTACCACTGTATGTTAAAATACTGTACCACCAGCATATTGAGTCAGTCCTTGTGTTTGCTCAAAGGCAAACATCCAAATTCATTTGAAGATCTTCGAATAAAGTGAGAGTGCATCTAGAATATTTAAAGGGACAAGCACCCATTTCCATGGGCAACTTCAGGAGACCTGGATGACGGCAGGAAAGCTTACATTTAGCTCCCGGACATTCCATGTTTCTTTGCATTATCAGGAATGCAGCATTTCTTTCCATATTTGCTCCATTCTCTGCCACCCTGTTTTACCTGCAGGAGCTTCAGTCCCACGATGACATCGGCCCAGCGGCTCCTGCTGCTGCTCTCCTTGGCTTTTGCCAGCGTCTGTGTCAACGTGGGGCAGCCGTTTCCAGAGGGGGTGGAGAACGAGGGAAAGAGCAATCTGGATGGCATCCTCCAAAGGGCAGAAAACATCATCTTGAAGTCCATTTTGAAGAAGGTGGACGATGACAAAGAAGATCCCAACAAAGGTAAATGGTGTACCTTTTCAGTAGCTGAAGTTCATGGCTGTATTTGTTTATATGCCACTTCCCTGTCTGTAAAGGGCCTCAAAGGTGTGTGTGTGTTGAAGTTTAGGGAATTTAATGACAGTTGTTAGGAAGAAGAGGCACCCTCCTCAGTTGCTGCATGCTGAGAGCGAGCGATTCATTATTAAATCACATTTTTGCTCCCTTATCCACTCAGTTCCATTTCAGACTGGCCTCTCTAGGGAAGAGGCACGATTCCTTTCAGTATGTGCACGCTGCTCTCTGGTTCAATCTATGGCACATCCAGGTATGGCTGACAAAACCCCGGAGAGCCACTGTCAGTCAGTAGAGACCAGGGGTGTGCAGTTAGTCGGCTGGGATCAACTGCACAGTCAAGAATATATATGGTGACACAGGGAGACCTGCAGAAGATAAGGGCAAACTGATGGTTAAGAGAGGGCTTTTGGATGCTGCAACTGTATTTAGCTTGTTGTGTTAACGTTGTTGCTCACAGTGTCAGGGTAAACCCCTTGTTCTTTTCAAACAGTTGCCTTCCCGTCTTCCTAGGCACTAACTAAATCATATTGCACATTGGATCATCAAGGAGTTCTGACTCCATTTTTTTTTTCAAAATAGCAAGAAGAAAAAGCCTCCCCTTCTAGCTTAGGCTGTGTTCAGGTGAAAGGAGGTGTTGAGAGTGTGTGGCACTAGAGATGGACTTTTGGAATAAGAAGACTGCTATCAGAAGTTTGATACTGTACTGAAAACAGATTCCTGTGCTGAGAGGGATGCTTCTTCTTTCTTCTGTGTTATCACACCCCCACATGACCACTATCACTGTTTTGCACCTGGATCTGCTTGGTTCTAGTAAAAAAACAAAGATCCTGCCCACCTGAAACCTGCCCACCTCTGGTGTAAATACTACTGAGCTAGAGGAACTGATGGTCCGACTCAGTATAAAGCTGCATCCTATATTCCTGGAAGAACATGAGTTAACCTGCCTATGCCTGAGAGACTGGTCTGTTCTGGGGCTGCATCTGACTGCAACTTTCCAAATATGTTCTCTCAACAATGAACATTGGGCAGGCACCCATGCTATACTATTTTAAAAAGCCTTCTAAACACTTTATTATTTCAGCTAGCCTATCCAGACACTAGTATTGTATACTTGCTTTTAGTGTTTGCTGATTGGGGGTGTATATTATTAATAATTGTTCGACGGACACTGCATAGATTTTTTGTTTTTTTGGTCACTTAAGCAAGAACACCAGTTGGATCCAGCTAAGAGAAGGATCTTGACCACGGGGAAAGATGTTACTTCCACTTTAATTCCATTCCCAGATAATTGTGAAAAAGGAATATCTCAGGGAGCTTCCAGATGGGTGATTGTTGTGGAATGAGTGCTCCTTGTGCATGCATGGTTTTTGCAGCATCCGTATAATGTGTCCCCAAGGTGTCATTCACACATACAAGAAGTCACCATGGGTTAGGTCTAAAGAAATGCAGAAGGATTATTCAGACAACACACTGGAACGACAATGGAACGTGTGGGAGCACTGAGAGAGAAAAGGGACAATTCAATTCACATTTACAGGCTAACTTAACATTTGCAGGTTCTGAATACAAGAACTGAAACACAACCATCCTTCAAATTTTCCCATTGTAGAATTTTGCAGTGGAGTTCTTCAGCCAAGTAATGTGTACACAAATGCATATACAAGGGGGTAATGTGTGCATTTAAATGCATACATTAGTGAAAACATCATACAAAATGCATTACATAAGGGAAAATAACTTGGCAAAAGTGTGCATATTGTGGAAAGCTGCATATAAAAATGTGTATAGTAGGAAAAATATAGTAGACACCCCCCGATGCATATAAATTATATTAGATATATATAAATTAGCATATGCACATTGCAGGCAAATTTGCTGAATGTTTCGGGATTGTCTGACCCCCAAAATATCCACTTCACAGCTTTTGGGAAAGATATGTAGAATGCTAACATGCATTTTAATTTTCTAAGCATGCCGTTGGTTTTAATTACCTTTTGAATGTTTTGAATACCTGTTTTTAACTGTATGTTATTGACACAGTTCATTTAATTGGTGTTAAATGAACGGTGTGGGCTTTTTTGAAAACTGTTTAGAGGTTTTTATCACATTCAGGTGGCATCTAATAGGTGTTAAATAAATAAATGCTCCCTTTCAATCAAGAACAAGTTTATTCTCGGAGTGTTTTAATGCTGTTCATTTCCTTGGGCAGAGCTAGGAGCTGTTCAGCCAGACTGGATCTCGAAAAGGCAGCACCCTGGAAAGAGATCTCTCTACGATCTAGAAAAGAAGCAGCATCCCGGGAAAAGGGAAGATGTGGATGAGGAATCTTACGGAGAAACTGTGAAGCGTCAGCACCCTGGGAAAAGAGAGGAAGAAGATGAATTTGATCCCTACTTGGAAGTGCCGAAGAGGCAGCACCCAGGCAGGAGGTACCTGCGAGAACAATACCTTGACCTCCCTAGCAGCAGCCAGCTAGCTTATCTGGATGAATTCTCCAAAAGGCAACACCCAGGCAGGAGGTACCTGACTTACAGCAAACGACAGCACCCGGGCAAGAGGAGCTGGGAGGAGGAGATCGATGAGGGTGAGCAGAACCTGGAGAAACGACAGCATCCGGGCAAGAGGTACCTGGTGGATGCAGAGAACCCAGACTACACTACTGTCCCCTGCGAGCCCCAGGATACCTTTGAATGTAGCAAAGGCAGTTTGCTGCTAGAGTTGCTCGATAATGTAAGCAAGGGCCGCGTCGACGAGAAGCGGCAACATCCCGGAAGAAGGTCTTCATGGGATGGTGCATTGGAGGAAGAGGAATGAGAGGTGGCTGGGGGGGGGGGTGGTGCTTTCTCGTTGTTTTCATTCCTCCGAACGATTTCTCCCAACCATTCAGTGTTCCATCCATAACCCTTTTTTCTTCTTCCTTCCTTTCTGCTTGCTGAACCTACTTTGCAGGTGATTCTTTATAGTGTGCTCCTTCCTGGTGGGCTATGGTCCAGATTTAGCAATGCATGGACATACGGATTTCATTTTAAGCATGGCACTTTGTGCCCCCACCCCTTGAGAAGCACGTGGCCAGGCTCACCCCCACATGCTTAAAATGGAACATGTTAGTAAAGGATGATTCCAATGTTTCATTTCTTGTGTGGGCCATAAGTTAATACGGGACGAAACCCATCCAAATACAAGGGTAGTCAGATATCAGTCTTCTTGATGCTTGCAACTGGCATTCCAGCTCCAAAAGAGTTTGCAAATAGCACGCTTCATACTCATCTCTGAGTATGTTGTTTGCTGTTTTTGTCTAGCATTTCCTTCGATGGGGCTTCAGTCAGAGAAACGCAGTGCCAGAATCAGCTGCAGGTCCCTTTTAATCCTGAAAACTGGGAAGTGCTTCCATCAAACATACGCCAATGGGCGTGCCCATGTGGAAGTTAACGTGAAAGCCTGTGGATAAAGGAGGGAGGGCTTAGGGCAGGACTCAGGCCACATGGACAGCTTAGCTTGTGTGAGCCGGTAGTAGACAGAGTGGTTTGCTTTTTCTTCTAAAAGGAAAACCATTTTATGCACTGACGAGATGACTCGTCATGCAGGCAGCAAGGACCACGACGGTCCAAACACTATTGCAATGAAGAAAAAAAATACACAAGGAGCCTGATCCACAAATATAAGGAACACCAGTGTGTGTGTAGATTTCTAATCGGGGTCAGTATTCCCCAACCTTTATAAGTGAATTCCATCCATATCCACACAGGTTCCACGAAGCTACTTTTCCTGTTCTAGAACTTTTTATGCAGGGCCTCTAGCTATTCTCCATATGGCAATGCTGCTTTCAAGTGGTCTTGATGATAGGGGATTGTGAACAGCCACTGCCTTCTCTATTCTGCCAAAGGTGGATTGGACTGATATCTTGCTAATGAACAGGATTAATGTGCATAGAGAAATGACATGCCTGTTTAGCAAATCTGACATTTGCTATTATCCTTTGCCCTAAAAGTGACTCAGAGTAGTGCACGGTTTTGTTTGGAAAATCCACAGCTGAGAATCCTCACAGGGCCTGGGTTCCAGTATGCTGTCTTTGAATCAATGCCTCACTTTGTTTCCAAATAAGGATTAATTATTACAATAAATATTTTAAATTGCAGCAAGCAGGCGTCTTTGTCTCATTATGTGGATTTTCATTTGTAAAATATGGAAAAGTTTGCCTGTTGTCCCAAAATGGAATGTTTTCAATTTCTGTAGACAAATGGCGTTTATTTACCATATACAAATCAATAAATATCCATCATTAACAGTGCTCTAATGTTCAATTATCCTTTTTGGTCATACGAAAGCAAATAAACAATGTTCCAAATGATCAATGCCCTCCTGAATTTAAAAAAGGAAAAAAAAAATCAACCCAAACTGTGATGGAGGAAAACAGAATTTTTTAAAGTCAAAACTTGTGTATGGTGATGACTACATGTTTGTATAGAGCAGTGGTTTATTATTGGTGTGGAAGGTTGCTTTGTGTAGAAATAGAGTTTTCTGAAACTTTCTGCTTGTGTATGATGAATAAAAAAAAATCAGAATGAACATATGTAAACTAGCTAGCATCCTCCTTAAAAGAAATAATCAACATTGGTTGGGGGGGGGGGTCCAAAGCTTTTGAGAAGAAGGATGTTTTGGGGGTGGGGCCATGTTACTATAGAGATACATAGATGTGTCTTTGTGGAAATCATCCTTTGATTCACACCTGAGCTGCTGAACAAGGCAGAGGCCAAATGTTTTGCTATAAGAAATTAATGGGTTGTATCCAGTGCTGCATGAGTCGACTTCTGCTTGCTTCCCCTTCCTTTCCTCTCCTTGTGAGCCCCCAAATTCTGCTCCAGGATTTTCTGTGTGTGTGGGGGGGGGGGGAGAGAGAGAGAGAGAGGGACTCCCTCAGTGAAAATGGGAAATCACCTCAGACATGACCAAGCCTGAGGTGATTTCCCCTTGATCACTCCTTTCTAAAGCCACTGAGAATTCAGAGATTCTCTATATGTGGTAGCATAGAATGTAAACCTGCAGCAAGGACTTTTCATATTGGAGGTTCCTGTGGCAATTTATTCCCTGAACTAGGTATAAATTAAAGCTGAGGCAAGATGGAAATGAAAACCATTTTTTTTATTAACAAAACCCCAAAGCGGGATGAAGCTTCAGGGCTTCACTATCAAAGGCACAGTACTTTTTGTGTGAGTCAGAGCTGCTGTTTTAGGTTTAAACAAGAACTTCACTAATAATTATCCACAACAAAACGGTCTCTGTTGAAACGATCTTCTCCTAGAATAGCTAACCACTTTTAGCTTTTTTGTTAGAGCACCTCTAGCCCCTTTCTAGGTCCTTTCCCTCCACCTGAGGAAATTAAACAGATTTGTTCTGCCTGACAAACCCTTAAGCACAACTAGCTACTTCTGTAGCCAGCCCTTACCTGCCAGTTAAACTGTCAAAATCTCCATTTACATCCTCAGTCTCTCTTGATTTTCCATTTCTTCTCCCTGCCATGATTGGCTAAGGGTCTCCAGGATGATGACTCAGTGGTCTGTCCATCACAGGGGATGCAGGAGAGAGGAAAGTTCTGTTGTGCAAACGGAGATCTACTGTGTGTGCGGCATGACGTTGCTGAATACAACCCGGCATCTCTGATTTGTCAGTAATTAATCTGTTCCAAGAGGCAGCCTGATCTACGAGTAATGTCAATGCAGATGGGTGGTGGTGGTGACATGACTGGTTTTTATATTCTTCAAACACACACACACATACACACACACACCCACCACTGCTTTTCAGAGCAAAGCCACACACCTTTCCTGGTAACAGACATCCTTTGGAAATAAGAGGCTTGTATGCAGGTATACTCATATTTGCAGCTTAAAACAGAATGGAGTCCGCTCCTCTTCTGCTGCATTTCAAGCCACATTTGCACAGTCTTGTTCATATCAGAGAGGGGGAGAGGTGGGTGGGGGTGTCTTCAGCTGACATGCATGACCTTTTTGGTTTCTTTGACCACACTACTATTCATGAAGTAATCTGCAATGTACACTCATCTGTGCATGTGTGAAGGCTCTCTCAAATGTTGACACCGTTCTGAAACATGCATCAAACGGCAGTATTTGTCGAGAACCTACAGGATCAATATGGATTGTGTATATCGTCCTGCGAATGAGGCTTCAAGAACTAGCACTGGGAATGCACAGGATGCAGTATAGTAGAGGAGAAGGAATTTCAACATGTAGAGCTTTTCACATCCATTAAGCATGATGGAGGCACAAGTTGGAGGCCAGCTTTGATTTTTCTATGTGGGGGGAGGGGGCAGTGGGAGAAGCTGCCACACACACACACACACAAAGGTGGATAGAAGCTTGTAATTGAATAAATCCATGCCTTTTTTATTCGGGCCAAAACCAGGTAAATATGCACAGAACCTTTACGTGCAACAATTATAAACATCTCAGGAAGATAATGAAGTAATGCATAACCAAAACTGGCTTTCAAAAGACTCTTTCATGCAGGGATGGCTTGCTAATTAGAGGGAGATTAAAGACTTTCTTTGGTTTATTTTAGGCATTTAATGTCCCAAGTCACAGAATTCTCCCCAGGCGGCGCAGTGCTTTTTTCTCTGTCCTCCCCGCATTCTTAGAGGTCCATAGAGAGGGAGAGCCACCCACACTGTTCTGATATCTGCCAGTGTGCAAAGGAGCATGGCTGTCTTGCTCTTTGCGCCCGGGAAGACTGCTTCCATGCAGATAAGAACATGACCACCCCACAGATTATGGCACCAGCTTTTTATTCACATGCTAAGGGCAACAGTCCTCCTTACTGAACTGTGGAAAGTTTTAAAAGGAGTTAATGCTGAACTTAGCACATTGAAATTTGCCTATTTCAAGTTCTCTCTGTTTCTCATTTCCCCCCAATCTTAAATTCAGTTGCTCAAATTGGTTTGCAATATATTTATGTATTTAAATCTTCATGAAAATTCATAAGCATTTTAGTGCAATTTTCTCCTAATATACACATTTTTGCAAAGCATTTTCCCCTAATATCGTGCATTTTTGTTTCCTATTTCCACTAATATATGTATTTGTATGCACACTTTACCGTAGTATATGCATTTTTGTGCATATTACTAACCCTAACCCTAAGTGCCATTCTTCAAGGATCACTGTATTTTGGTTTGCGTATTGCTTTGGAAAGACAGAATTAAGTTGATTCACCTTTAAATGCAAACTGAATTGAATTTCTTCCCCACCCCTAGATGAAACTCACCACGCAGGGTTAGGTAGGTAGCTGTGATCTCTAGAATGCTTGCCAGTCTCAGGTGACCTAGATTACTTCCCAAAATAGCCATCTCCCCAGCTTTTCTGCTGTTCTGCTCTGTAGCTTGCTTAGCATTTTGATTGATCCAATAGCACCATACAAGACCACCTGAAGTGGTCCACCTGAAGCATGCCTGAAGTTAGTTAACACTTCTGGACCCAGGCAGATGGGATCTCATCCCCATCACCTCTCCTTCAAAATGGCTGATTCAACTGGTGATTGCCAACAGGACTGTAGCACCCAAATGCCACTGAGAAACACACAGCAGGTATCAACATGCTTGGGAGATTTCAAGGGAACCCTCCTGCAAAAACAGCCCAAGGAGTAGTTCAAGTGTCTACCGTTGAAGGGGTTAAAGCAGAAAACCAGAGGGGAGGAAGAACAGAATGCAGCATTTTGGAAGAAGACCTGGCTGGCTCACTAGAACCCTGAACAGGAACATTCCACGCTGCAACATTTTGTTGCAGGGCCTGCACAAAGAATGAAAATGATTCTGGGTCATAGGAATAATAGCTTCATAGGAAGCTATTCAGTTTTTTGGGAACATAATTTTGTTAATCTAGATTTTCAAGATAGTCTACAAAAGAGAACCGTAAACAAATATAAAACAGATCAAAAACATCAGAAACAAAAGCATTTATCGTAGCAACAGTTAAAAATACAAAAAGCAGTAGGTATAAAATCAGTTTAAATCCTGGGCAATCTTTCCCCCCGAAAACATCTAAAACATGGCTCTCTGGGCAACCTAGTCACATGGTGGCTTATAAATAATAATAATTATTATTAAGAAATGCAGCAGAGTGGCAGGGATATTTAGAAAAGGACCTCTGGTGTCAGACTTAACTAACAGGTAGGTTCCTTTTTTAAAAAAGGAAAGAAAAAAAGCTAACATTTTAATGAATATATCCCCTTTATAGACACCTCTGTGATGATGATGGCATTCAAATATTCTGTTCTTCTTCAATAAAAGAGAAAAAGGGAAACCAAAGGTATTTTGGGGGAAGATGCCCTTGATTAGTCACTGATGTTATGTGAGGCGTTCTGATAGAACAATACTCCAGATACTATTAACCCAAGCCTCTATTGGTATATTAGAGGTTATAGGAAGCAATTCATAAATGAACAACGGAGTGTGTTTCTAAATAAAGAACACAATATTTTGGCCTTCAAACTGTGTAGATATTGAGTGGGGAGGCCCTGAATGTTATAAAACTAAAATATACTAATTTAGTTCTAGTCTCCACTGACCACAAATGCCCTGAGATCAGCCTGGTACAAGAAAGGCACACCGATTGCATGAAAATATTCCATGTGATCTGAAAGAATCAAGTAAGAAACCAAATGACACATTGCAGCCCCATTATAGTCAGGCTGCCACCTAGAAGCTGTTGCCAGCTGGCAACCTAAACCCCCAGAAGATAGAGGTGGGACAGTCTTAATCCATTCCGTTCCAATGCCTAATTAGTGTAATTGCATGATAATGGTTAAACATGTGCTCAGGAGCTGCAGACCTCTGTTTTCCTCTTATTAAATTGCCATCCTTCCACTGTAGGGGAAAGCAATGTCTCAAAGAAAAAAGACACTATGGCAACACCACAGCATAAGTGCATGCTGCTTTATTTATTTGTATTATTAACAGCCTGCAGGGGGCATCTCTCTATATATATATATAGAATAGCTAGGTCTGTCCCATCACCGGTGTTTTGAGCCATCACATTCAGAGAACGTCTAAGAAGCAGGGCATTGAAAATTGGCTTGGGGGAGGCAATGCACCGAAGGCGTGTTGTGTCCTGTCTTGGCTATGATGAGAGTCCAAAGGCACTCAGGGCACCTTGGAAAGGGCTGACCTCTGAAGCAGACTACAGGGAACCGCAGACATGAGGCAGCAGGTTCACCAAGATCTGGGGATGGTCCCAGGGAAGACGTAAGAACCCAAGAAGAATCCTGCTGGACCACACCAGCCCAGCTTTAGCAATCAGATTTCAACTGAGCTCCTAATTTACGAAGCAGGCCTAGAAGCACCAGTCTTGCTCCTCAGCTCAGTGAATTGAAAGGAATGGAACTCTTGCTTGATACTACTGAATGGAAACCAGACATGTCCTCTGCCATAAAAGCCAACTCCTAGGGACTGAGGTCCTTTCAGCCCCCACTATAAAATATTTGAGGGTGCTGTCCTTCCCCAAGTTGATAGGCATTGCCATTCAAAAGGGTGTGTGTGTGCCATGTCTTGTGATCAAATATGCAGGGTGGGGCTTACCTGCCCCCCCAATATTTTATTCAAGTTGGCACCCCAGAGAGCATGGAGGAGTGGACCCAGGTGGTTGATGAGCAGCCAGAGCTGTGGAAGCAGAATCCTCAGCCTCAGAGGGAACAACACAATAATTACCTATGGTAGATAAATGGAAATTCCAAACTTAGAGGCAATGTACTTTGGAATGGCAGATGCTGAGGACGAGCAAAACTGGCTGTCCACTCTTGAAAAGAGAATTGGAGAACCATCCAAGCATTGTTGGACTCCATATCCCATCAACCCCAGCCAGCAACAATGACCAATGGCTGGAAGGGTGATGGGAGCTGTAGTCCAACAGCTTCTGGAGGGCCATAGATTCCTCCCTCCTGTATCCAGTGGGTGTTTGGTGCAACCCAGCAAGGCTCTCTTTATGTAGAGTCAGCTGTCAAGTCTTCTTCAGGCTGGATCATGAGTTGCTTTTTCTCCCAGACTCTTAGCAGTCCTGGGGGAATGTAGGCTGCCTGGGACCAACTGTTGCTTTCTGTCATTCGTAGAGACTGCCACAGCCTCAGCTGCCATTGTCTGAAAACTGGGATGTAACAAACCTGGGACCTAAACAGAGGTGGGTGGTGTCCATTGGGACGCATAGGGCAAAGGGCAGAGAGGCCAAGAGGAGCTAGAACCAGAGCCAATCACAAAGAGAGCCAACTAATTCCCCACCCCTCTTCCTGCAAGGGCAACAATGAGGAGGAGGAAGGCAACAGAGAGGGCTACCCTTGGACTGGGCATTTAGTGGGGGCAGACAGAGGTTTGTGAGGCAGTGCCCTATTTGGGCCAACCCCCACTAGATCTAAAGAAGCTGAAAACTTCATGCTTGTGTCCTGATGTCAGACACAGCAAAAAGTGCCTCTGGGAAGAGGGGGGAAGGCACTGGCTCCCATGTTGGTGTTGCCATGAAGAGAGGCAGCTGGGAAGATAGGAGAGGGACGAAGAACCTTGCCCCAGTCAGCACACTTTTGAGACACATATATTATGGCATTAAAGGCACATGGAGTCCACTCAGCGGTTATGTTCCAACATTAATAAGTCCCAACCATACTCCTTCAATCATGAACTTTGTTTCCAAAGAAGTTTCACTTATAGAAATTCCAGCAAAGGAAGCACTAAATAGTTAGGTTTCTTCACAGTGACCTTTATACATTTCTCCAAGCTCCCTGTTCCCCAGTTTGGTTAAGAAGACAGGGACAAGCTGTATAATTAGCACCTCTTGCAACTCACTTGAAACCAATCTTATCACTGAAATTGTGCCCCCCACACAGGAAGATGCTGCTGGAAGGGCTCGTCCTCCATGTTAAATCATTATAATTAGTATGGGCTGCACCTTCTTTAGGGTTGTGCCGCACTGAGTAACCCTTTATTATTATTATTTTAATGACTCATCATCTGAAGGAGTTTAGCAGAAATAAAACCCTAAAGCCTCCATTTCAGTTTATTATCGCGGAGAGAAATAATTCTCCATGTGTGAACATGTGTAGAATTCCCAGAGTACCTCCAGAAGTCAGTTAAGGGTGAAGATACTATATTATGTGAGTTCTGGCCATGATTGCATTGCATGTTAGCTTCCCAAGAAGAATAAAAAAATAAGACATAGAACTTATAGCAGTGAACTTCAGGGCATTCCCTCCCCAGCTTCTCTTTGTCAGCCAACTGCAAAAATTTAGCCTTGTTTCTCCTTTACAGGCTTTGCTTGGCTGGTACATGACTACTCCAGACTGGATTACTGTGCTGTGCTCTTTGTGGGGCTGACCTTGGAGACAACTTGGAAACTTTTACTGGTCCAAAATGCAGCAGCCAAAATGCTAGCTGGAGTTCCCTTTAGAACTCCTAAAATAGCATTGGTTGCCTGCTTGTTTCTGGTACCAATTCAATATATTTGTGTTTAAAGCCCTGAACGATTTATGCCCAATACCTGAAAGATCCCCTTGTTCCCTGCAGACTCTCTTGGGTGTTAAGATCAGCTCTCCCAGGGCTCTCAGAAGTTTGGGGTGCATGTGCTTAACTCAGAAGAAGGCGTTGACTGTGGCAGCTCCTACATTGTGGAATTTTTTTCCTCCCAGAGGTGTCTGGCAGCTTCATTACACAGTTTTCATCATATCCTGAAGATGCACCTCTTTTGCCAGGTTTTATTAACAACTTGGGGTCAGTCTACCTGTGGGATTGCCTTACCCCAAATATGCCCATTCAGCGGATCTATGGAACTGGCACTGTTACAGGTGCTACATAATCAGCAGTGGAGCAAGCCAATCGGGTGCGTTGGGGAGCACACATGCTCTGTGCCTGGGGGTGGGGCAAGCCACCCATGGAGTGGGGCCAGTTGCCCGTGGGGGCGGGGCCAGCCGGGGCAGGACGTTCCACAGGGCCTCCAAGGAGTCTGCCTGCCTCCTCCCACTCAGCCGCCCTACAGCTGAGGGGGAGGCAGTGGACAGACTGGGGCAGTGCAGAGCCTGCGGGCGCCCAAGCCACCGCATCACTTCCAGGAGAGAGGCGTACCTCAGGCGCACTGCAGGCCCCGCAGTGAGTGCCGCCCGCCATTTTGTTAACCCCCTCAGTGGTGCTTGTTTCAAGATGTTTTTCAACTTACCATTCATTTTAATTATGTTTGAATATTTTAAATAGTTGCTTTTACTGATAATCTCATTGTTTTTATTCATTTTGTACACCACTTTGAGGTTTGGGGTTGGTTGGTGTTTTTTTTACAATCAAGTGGCATATCAATTTTATTAAATGATGTTATTCTTTTTTGAAAAAAACAAAAATGAAACTTGATGGACTTCCCAATGATGGTGTGTGTAAGCTGGCTGCTGATGTAAGGACTAAAAGGATTGCCCTGCCTGTCTCTGGTTCATTAGGGTGACCAGATCAAGAATTGGAAAACATTTGTTGGTTCATGCTCCATCATATACTTATTGCTAGAAAGTGAACTTCTGATGGAGTAAGGACCCATGCATTATTTCCATTTTTTTGTTTAAAAAACCTTGTGCAAAATCCCCAAAATGTTTTTCCAGCTTGGGAAGTTTAAATAGCCATTTATAAGTTTACATGAGTGGCTTTCCAAGACAGAATTCCTCTTATGTTCTCTTCAAATTGGCTGTAGCAATGGCCCTGGGGACAGAGGAAATGGAGGCAGTTTGGACATCTCGCATTCTGTGCTTTCCAAGCTTCAAGGGGCCCAAACACCACAGTCCTCAATCAACTTCTTCAAACCAACGTGGCACTGAAAGCCTGACAAATGCTGCAATAGAAACTTGAAGGCTTTTAAAGTGAACATCCAGAGAAGCTGCAAGAGTCAAAGGCTTTCGTTGTGATCATGAAAAGTAGCAGAGTTGGAATGAGTCACATACACGATCTCTGAAATGCCAAAAATCACTGTTGCAGTTAATAGACAAATAATTTGAAAAGCACTTGACAAGTTCTCATTTGCAGTGCCTATAAATCTCCATATCGTGTCATTTTGACAGATGAGTCTGAAAACAAGACAGCTAAATCAAATGGGAGTTCTCCCCCACCTTCTGAATGTGCAGTTACTTTGCCAAAATATTTAATATCAACAGGTACTTCTGGCACAGGTGGATTTTTATTTATAAGTCACAGGATCACTAGGCAGGTTCTGAGTCTAGAGGCGCAGGTCAATTTCAGATGTAAACACACTGGCCATGCAGCGAGAGTCCTTGTGAATTAGCATTTCATAAGACACCAACAGAAAAGCAGGATGTACAGCTGAGTGCTGGACTAGATGGGAACTTGGCCTGATTCAATAGAACTCTTCTTATGTTCTTATGATGCACTTTGCACAGACACTCAGAGGAGCGGAGGAAGCTGGCTTATATCAAATCAGACCAGTGGTCCATTTTGCTCAGTATTGTATTGGATCAATCAAAATACTCAGTACTGTCTGCACTGTCTGGCAGCAGCTATCCAAGATTTCAGAGCTAGCTGCATATGCTAACATATCACAGCTCCTTTATCAGTTCAGGAATGTTGGATTCCCTAAAACTTTTATCCAGCTCCCTAGATAGCTTTTCAAATTGCTTTTTCCTTCCACCTTGTCCTTAGGTTAGCATGTCACCTCATTGCCTCCACATTCCCATCTCCTTTCACTCCTGATTCATGTTCACATATTTTAGCTGTCAAATCATGTTCATATTATTTATTTGGTTATTCATGTTGACATTTTGCACAAGACTGCTCTTGCACAAAACCTCTGTATTATTATTTTAATTAAAAGCTTGATGTACGTTCTGCAAATGTACCCTCAACATGCAGCAATTAGAAACAGCGACGCTTCTCGGGCTTTTGGCTAAGATCAGGTGTGGTATCTGTTCTTATCAGTTTAATATCTGATACGTCCTCTATTTGAGGACTATATATTTAATGGATTTTTTTGAGCTGGGAGATGGAATAGGGGCTTGCTCCATCCACTCCATGCATCATCCTGGTATTGCAATACCTCTAGGATGGTGCATCCACACACAAAAAGTGCTCGCTTCGATAGCACATATACTAAAATTGGAACGATACAGGGGAATAGCCACACCTGGAAATAAGCATTTATTCATTTTGACCACCAAGAGCTTCCTGAAGGGCCAATTTAATTTTTTATTTTAATACAGCTGTTTTTGCACAAGAGCAGTTTGGCACAAAACAGCTGTTTTTGAAATTGAAAATGCATCTACTGCAAATGTGCATTGAGCAACAACTGGTAAAAATAGGCATGCTGCATCCTTTGCTTTGAGCTGGTGGAAAGAAAATGACTTGCGTTATGGTCAGGTGAACTGAAGTAGGGGACATGGCAGTAGATGGTACACAGAGAAATGTGACCACGTTAAAAAACAACTCTTTCACACAACGCAAATATATTTGACATGCAAATATATATTGGATTGTCTTTCTTTAGCAGATTATCTATGGATTGGGAAAATCTGGATTAATGGGGGTGGGGGAGAGAGAGAGAGAGAGAGAGAGAGAGAGAGAGAGAGAGAGAGAGAGATAGGACACCTTTTCATTTTTTTTCCTGGGAAGGAAAACCTTTTTCTTCTTCTAACTTTCACTAATTAAAAATCCAAACAAAACTTTTTTCCTCTCCAAATTCCTAAGCAACTTGGGTTTTCTTTTGTTTGCCACTGTGAGTTTCTGCAGCACTAGCACTTTCTGACACTGTATTTTAAATAGATTCATTAAAAAAAACCTCTTTGTTGTTAAATGATAATTATAGGAGACAGACAATATTAGAACAGGTGGTTTACTTGTGTGTTCCAGACTGTTACGCAGGCCCCAACTCTGTCCCCTCCCCCCAAAAAGAGCAAGGTAAGTTTTCTCAAGCATCTCATTTCTTCACAATAAGTGCTCCAAGGCCTTTTGTTCATCTCTGGAAGAAAAAGAATTCTTATTTTAGATGAGCAAAATGCACCATCTAGTGGCATTTTCAGATTATATTCCCATGGGTTTCTACTTGTGCAATCACAATGTATTATTAAAGTATTGTTAACTTGTATTCAAGTTAGGTAGCTTTTACTCCGATTGAAAATACCACTGCGGACCTAGGGAAGCCTACAGAATTGTTTGGAATATTATTTCAAAGTGCAATGGTTTGTTGGCTTTGACTTTGTGGACTTTGTTTTGACTTAGTATTTCTGTCTCTTTTGCTCCCTAATTCAGGCATTGCCCATGTATAAATGTCCCTGACATTAACAGCAAAACATGGGTTCTTTTTGCAAAAGGAAGGGTTGACAACCAATTACACTTCACATATCAATTTACATTGCTTAATGGGAGTTGCACAATTTCATGGAAGAATTCTCTCATTAAGGAAAGTGATCTAAAAACCCTTTTCAGTGAGAAAATGAACATTCTGTGTGCTTGACAAAAAAAATCTGACTGAATTTACATAGAACATTACTTTACTTATTCAGTGATTCACACTGTGGATGAACACTTTGTGCTGGCTAGGATACATTTCAATAATAACACTATTCAGTCCCCTTGGGAGAGTGACAGTCAAATATCTACTTCATCAGAATATTTAAACTCTGGTGAATAATGCTTCTCCTCACTTAAGTATTCCTTATGAGTTTACATTCCTACTGGAACAAATAGCTGCCCAGGTTCATTAGTATCTTTCACAGAGAACAATGGACTAGTTCATTGTCTCAGAGGTGCTTCTTTTATCCATCTATTCAACACAATGATTAAGGCTGCTTTTTATGCTTTATTCATCTTGTTTTCTTGCACTAAGTTCCATAGCACACATTTACTCCTAAATGTTAGGTTTGGTTACAAAATGGGATTACAGTCATACCTCAGGTTACAGACGCTTCAGTTTGCGTTTTTTTGGGTTACGGACGCGCCAAAACCCGGAAGTACTGGAACGGGTTACCTCCGGGTTTCGGCGGTCACGCATGCGCAGAAACACTAAATCGCGCTTTGCACACGTGCAGAAGTGCCGAATCGCACCCCACACGTGCGCAGACGCTGCACAGCAGGTTGCGAACACTGCAGGTTGCGAACGTGTCTCCCGCACGGATCATGTTTGCAACCCCAGTGCCCACTGTATTCCTATTGTCAACATGACAGAGTGAGCTCAGGCTTGCCAGAGATGTTAAAAATAATTTTAATTTCTTCGGCTACCTTTGAAGCAAGAGGAGGAACAGGCAAGTAGTAGGGTCCTCTGTATAGAGAAGAGAGAGAAATACTATTGGGTGACAGAGAGAAGGCAGAACTGCTCAAAACTTACTTTGCCTCTGTATTCACCCAAAAGGAAAGCAGCGCCCAACTTAGGGATAACAGAATAAATGATGCAAAGAGGAAGCTGCAGCCCAAGATGAGTTGTGGGGAGACACTGCTGAAAAGGCCAGGTCTCCTGTTGCCAGACTCCAGACCAGGGGTGGTAACTTGAATAAAATATTGGGGAGGGGGGCGGTAAGCCCTGCCTCACGACATTGATCACAAAACATGGTCTCACAGACTATTTGAATGGCAATGCCCATGAAGTCTGGACCTCTTGTGGAGGAGGCACACAAAGGATAACAGAATCTTAGAGTTGGAAGGGACCCAAGGGTCATCTAGTCCAACCCCCTGCAATGCAGGAATCCCAGCTAAAGCATTCCTGACAGATGGCCATCCAACCTCTGCTTAGAAACCTCCATGGAAGGAGAGTCCACTACTTCTTGTGGGAGTCTATTCCACTGCCCAACAGCTCTTACTGTCAGAAAGTTTTTCCTGATGTTTAGTCGGAATCTCCTTTCTTGTAACTTGAAGCCCTTGAGTCCTACCATCCAGAACAGGAGAAAACAGAAGAGCCTCAGATGATCATCGCAGGGTCCAGGTTAGTTCATGTGGAGAGAGGAGGTCCTTGAGGTATTGCGGTCCTGAGCTGTTTAAGGCTTTATAGGTTAAAACCAGCACTTTGAATTGAGCCCAGAAACTAACCAGCAGCCATAGCAATCAGGCCAGGATGGGTGCAAAATGCACTGGCGTAGCCCAGGGGAGCACCTGCCCACCACCCCAATCAAGTAATGATAATCTTCAGTGCCAGATTTATGTATAAGCTAAACAAGCTATAGCTTAGGGCCCCACTATCTTGGGGACCCCCAAAAAATTTAAAGGAAAAAAAACTGGTTGTACATTTACAAAATATAAGATGAAAACAAATAAAATAAAAAACACTACATACAGCCATAGCTGTCAAGTGTCCCTTATTTGGCGGGACAGTCCCTTATCCTAGTGCCATGTCTCGCTGCTGTCCCTTATTGATGAGGCTTTGTTTGGCTGCTGGCTGGGCTTTCTGTCTTTGGCTCGGAAGGGCTCAGAAGTTGAACATACCTGTGCCCGGAAAATCCCTTATTTTGGCTGCTGATCCTTTATTTTCGAGGCTGCTGGTCCCTTATTTTCAAATCTGTAAATTGACAGCAGCATTTTGTGTTGTGTATGCTTCTAGTAATGGGCCCCGCCTGTGAGCTTGCTCCCTAAAATATCACTGGCTTGCTCATTTCTATATATAGGGTGCCTACATTCTGCTATTTATAATGATTAGTAGTTTGCATCATATATTCACACCTGTTATTATTACATGTTATAGCAAGTTTCTAGAAACTAGATTATGAGTCTTCATAAATTGTGTTTCTAACTTTTGTTATTGCCAAATGCCAATGTGTTTGCATTATTTCGTTATGAATAAAAAATCCCTGTAAGTTAGAGCTTAATAATTATTTTACTATTCATATACTTCTTTTTGATTGTATTTCAGTTCAAGAATTACTTTGATAAAATACATATTTTGTTATGTTCAAATGGCTTTAGGTCCATAAATGACCATATAGCATATATTCAACACAAAAAACAGCGATAATTTGTTGTTGACAAAGGACAGGCTGGACATATAAAGGGCCCATTACCTTCAGTAGCTTAGGGCCTCATCAAACCTAAACCCTGCCCTGCCCAGGGGAGTACCTGCCCGCCCACCCCAATCAGCTGCAAACCGGCTGCACCCCGTTTCCTCCTACAGAGCAGCTGTTCCAGCGCCAACAGCTCCTCCCCGCTGCCCTTTCCTAGCTCTACTATTTCTCTATCCTGAAAGCGGGGAGGAGTCTGCAGGTTGCCCGTCATCAGCTCGGAAGGAGATGCCGCAACGGCCTCCTCGCGCCGCGTAGCTCCTCCCTCGCGCCTGCCGCGGAGCGATCCGGAGCCCCTCCCTTTCCCCCTCTCATCCATTGCTCGGCGCTCGGCACCCCCAGCCGCCCGGCCACCGCCTCGGCGGAGAGCCGCCCCTCCCACCCGCGCCATCGGTGCCTCGGCGCTCGCCCAGCTGCCGCCCGCGCGAGGAGGAGGCCCCCCTCTCCCCTCAGGTCAGTCGGGGCGGGATTCGGCCCTTCAGGTGCCGTCACTGAGGCCGCCTCCTCCTCGGGCGGGGAGGGAAACCGCCGCTGCCGCCCCTGCCCCTCGCGCAGGTGTGAGGTGGCCTCCTCCGCCCCACTTGGGGGGATGTCGCGGCGGGTCTCTGCGGTGCCGGGGTGGGTCGGGCGAGGCGGCTCCCGCGGTTGTGTGTGTGTGTAGACGTCGCTTTGGGTCCCCCGCCCTGCCTTCCCATACAGTAGTTCTCGTCCATACTCCTGGGGTTGCCTCTTCATGGGGAGCGGCGGGTGTGTTTGTTTGGGGGGGTGAAGACGCCCCCTCCCCCAGCAAGGCCACGGCAGCAGCTGGAGTTCCTCCTCAGGATAAGGATTTCGGTCGGGCCCCCCCCCCCAAAAGCTCCCCAAAGCAGCGAGCCCCTCTTTCCTGCCCCGCATTGGCTCCTTTCCACTCTTTTTTTTTAACGTCTGGGGTTAGATAAGAGCGGCGCTGGTTGGTCCCAAGGGATGCCGCTCCTTTCCCCGACAGGTTGGCATGTGTGTGTTCGCCTTTCACAGCTGTGTGATGCGAAGAGATTAAGGAGATTAAAAACAAAACCAAACCACCCCAACCTCTTTCTGCAGCACCTGTCAGGCAGCTGTTGTTGCCTGTGCAGGAATCCTGCTTGAACAAAAGGAAACCTCCCCGCCTGCTGTTTCTGAGAGGTGCCTGGGCCAGCTGTGTGGGTGTGCGGCCTGATTCGCATGCCCAAACCAAGAGGGAACAGCATCTCGGGCCTCGCCTACAAGGAGCAGGTTTGAGGTGGTGGCGTGCCAAGGTGGAATGCACCACTTCAGTTGGCGGGTGAAGGATTGGGTTTTTGGATGCTCCCCGTGGGAAAAGGCCCTTCCAAATAGAAGACCAATCTAGCAAGCAAAGGGTTGTCCAAAAACCATTCCCCCTGATGTGATAGGTTTCTGTTTACAGGGAGTCTTTTTAAACTGAGCGTTTACCTGCAGTCCAAATTGGTACATGCTATTATACTGCAGGTGTAGACTCAACCCTTTCTCTTTTGTTCTGACGATTTGTATGGGGGAAGTAATTGGGAGATTCCAACTGGCTTGTAACAAACATGTCACAAGGGGCTGGATTATAACAATGATCTGAAGAAAATGGAGTGTGTGCTGTGATTTGTGTGATAGCCCAATTACACGGAATGCTAAGTTGATGAGGGAGTCGGTGTTTGTGTGTTGAAGTATTAATGGATCTCTCTTAGTTGAACTGTTCTTGTCTTACAGGCTATGATTCCTTTGAAACAATGAATCAGTATCTTACCTTAATATCTAGTTCTGTCAATGTGCATTTTTAATTTTATTTAAATCATTTCTATACTGCTTTATATTTATTTTTGAAACAATCTTAAAGTGGTGTAAAACTTACCTTAAAACATCAAATAGAACATTTCAAATTAAAACATTGCAATTTAAAGTCAAGTGCAGAATACACATTTAAAGCAGCATGATTAACAGGAAAACAAAATATTCCCTTAAATTAAAAAAAAAATACAAATAAAAATGCAATAATACAATAAAACTCCATATATAAAGCATCATTACCAACTAAACAAAATAATTGAAATGACACCTGCACCTATGCTTCCCCTGCCTCAGTAACCACTCACAAATTCATCCATAGCAATTTTCTTTTGCAAGCCTCACTCTGCATTCCTACCAACCATACAGATAGCACAGCTAACCCTTAGCCAACCTTTTCTCACCAAGCAAACACCTTGTAGCAGATTATACCTTTTTACGTTGAGCTAATCAAACCTGGATGTTTCTTATACCACCCTTATATGGTTTTTTCTCCACCATATCCCTTTTCTTGTGTTCAACACATGTAGAGAGAAGCATGATGAAAGAGGATGTGGGGCTGTTTGTTTAGCGTTGTCTCAAAGTCATACTGCTGTTCTGCCCCCACTGCTGCCACATTGAGCATAACCTCTACACCATGGGTGCAATAAGGCTGTCATTCTGTCATTTCTGCTTGCCAGATGGAACAATCTCCTTTCTTTTCCCCTTGCATGCTGTTTTTGGGGTTCTCCCATTCACAGCAGATTTGGTGAGGGACCAGGAAGAGAGAGAGGAAAGTCTCATTGTGCTAGTGGGTGGGTTGCTGGGGTGAAGGATGACTTAAGCACAGCCCAAATTTACAGAGTAGGAATATGTTTATTGATAAAGCAGTCAAATATTGTGCAAATACTTTGCTTTGGAGAACAAGCTATAAGCTTGCACACAGCCCACCCCCTTCTTCCTCTCCTTTGCATTCCTTTCCTTTTGCACTTGCCAATCTTCCCCACCCTAACTGCCTTGTTTGTCTTGTCTAGTTAATGGCCTGGATGGAGCAGTTCAAAAGTGCTGAATGTTTACTAGACAAGACAAAATGTTAACCTCACCCCAAACATGTTTGAGGAGGCTCACTTGGCTTATACACATGGGTATCTTTTAAGTGGCTTCCCCATCCTGCCCCATGCTTCGCATTTTATCTAAGGGAAGCAAAGTTCTGGCAAAAATGTGTGTGTATTGCCTTCTTATTTCAGAGTCATTTAGACTGTGTACACTTGAGAGAAAATTTCATTGAATTCAATGGGACTTTCTTCTCAGTTGAAGCTCCCACATACAACACACACACATAGGATTACACTGTAAAGTTTTAGGAAGGTTTAGGCTGGTCACACAGGATTTTAATGAGCCTCCTAAAAGCCCCCATAAAGGTTGCTGTTGAAAGCTGGTTAATGGATTCAAGGCCACAAACAAACAGAAGGAAGCAATTAAAAAACAAAACAAAAAGGAAAACCAATATCCAGAAGCCAACAGTATCAATGCCCAACACATTGCTGCCCATTTTGCTTTGCAGTGCTTTGTTTTTGAACTCTACCAAGGAAACAGAAAACCTCCCAGGAAAGCCTATTTGGGCTGAAACACATTGGGTGTTAACAAAAAAAGCGCATTACTCTTGAGATAGCTCTTCCTTTTTTGTCTTTAGAGTTGATTCAAAATAATAAAAGGAGACATGAAATAAAATTCCATGGGTCGTATCCAGCAAATAGAATGAGGTACTCCTGTGCAATTTAACTTCCACTTCCTCTTTCCCCCCCAATGTAAGTCCACACACCCAAATCAGCTCAGGGTTTTAGCCCAACTCTCTGGAGCAGATTTGGGCATAGGGGGAGGAGAAAGGAATTATAATTGTGCAAGCAGCAGTTATTCTGCTCATGCAATGACTTAGCTGGATTCAACACCATGGGAGCAGCTTTCTTGGTCTACTAAAGAAAAAATTGTACCATTAAAGGATTACTAAAATATTTGTTTGTTCATATGTATTATAATAGGTTTTATATGAGGATTAGTTTTTTTAAATTGTGGATGTTGATAATTTGAAAGAAACAAGATTTTCATTTTGAATGCAATATACTCTACATTTGGCTTGCTTAATAGACTTAGATGGAATTTTCACTTTCATAAGGTATTTCTAGAGCATCCTAATTACTGCCAGTGTTTATTAATTTTTTAAGCTGACATACTTATCAAATGTACATAACTTATTTATTTATGAAATGGATATGATACATGGTGATTTTTAATTACGTTACCGTTGGGTGTATATGATAAATTTATAAATAAAAGAAGTACATAAGACTTAATAAAAGATTAGAGAAAGTTGCTGAGTTAAACAGGTCATCTTATTTAAAACTGTTCCTGGATCTCTTTCAGGGCAATGTTTTGCACAAGCAACAGGAGCAAAAGCTACTTTCTTGCTATTAGCCTACTTCTCTAGTGATGAATGGCATGCCATTGTTCCACTGCTGCTGAGACCTGGAGTGTGTCAGTATCTTTGGAGTCCTTGGACCACTATGGCAACGAGCTACACACCTCCATTTGATGACCCCGGGGAGGTGAGGGAGGGTTTTCTATGCCCCCTTTGTCTGAAGGATCTGCAATCGTTTTATCAGCTACAGTCTCATTATGAAGAAGAACATTCAAATGAAGACAAAGATGTTAAAGGACAACTTAAAAGTAAGCAAAGCAGTAGCTGCTGACTGTTATGATGTAAAATATAACTATCCACCATATTTATCATTTGACTTGCATAATTAGTAATATATTTTCTCAGAAAATATTATATGTAGAAGTGTATGTGTTTCTGAGTTACACAAAACTTCATTAGGAAGAATAGAAATGCAAATAATGTTCAGTTATACAAAGTAGAAAGTTGGTTACAAATGCAGAATTTTCATTCATTTCTGATAGCACAACTGTCTTTAGGCCATGAAAACCTGATATAGGGTTACAAAATCTTGAAATGTTTTAGCTATTCAAAACTTTGGAGAACTTTTCCTTCATTAAAAGAATTTAATTAGCATTTACTAAGGATTAAATACATCTTGATGTCATAATTTGGATTTGATTTTAGTGTACAATTCCTTATGGAAGGCTTTATAGAACAATGTTATTATGGTCTTGCTGGTGTTAGGAGCTGCTACACTTAATTAGAAAAAAAGCTGTACCTTAAGGGTTTGCACATATTTCTGTCCCCAAGGACATATACACAGCCATATTGCTTCTAGTTCAGGAGTACTCCTGATTGTCATAGTGATTTTGACGTATCCACCTTTGCTCAATGATTCTTTCAAACACTGAGATTGTCTTTTCGGAATGGCATGGGAACTAGAGCTTAGTAATCGTACCATTTCAGCCATTGAATATACAAATTAGTAGCAAGAGCTGAATAATAGCTTAAACTATAAAAATACAAAAGAAATGTAATGTGTTCAATCACTAATTATGGGGTACTTTTTCCTGTTTAAATAGCCAAGAACTCTGTAGTCAGTTCACAGTGAATTGCAAAAGCAAGCAGTTGTGTTGAAGTGCTAATTTTCTTCACTTGTTACAAGTTGTTTCTCAGTTCTTTAAAGGGTTATTAAATGCGTCATTGTTCTACCTTTATAAAGTGCTCTTGTATTTTACTTTGTCCGGTGTTCTCTTTCACAAATTGCTTTCCAAATTAAGGCTGTCTCCGGATACAGAACATTCCTTTGAAGTGCCAATAATTGGACTGACTGATTAACTACCACATTTGTATTCTCGTCAGGTTGAGCCAGGTAGAAGTATTTTATTGGGATTGTATTCTTATGTGAAGCATTTACACAGGTCTTCTCACCTTCAGGACTTCCCCCCATCAAACTTGTAATTGCATTCCTCTGAGAAGGTAAAACATGATTCTGGTGCTCAACAGATGCAGGAGGTGGGAGGCAGAATGGTCAATTATATTGCTCAAAGTCTTAGAGGCAAATACCTCAAGCAAGTTTGGAAGAAGATGGGTAACTCTTACAAGGATGCATAAATAAGTGTGTAATATGTAGCATTTGATCTTCTTTCAGATCTGGTCCAAAAAGCTAAAAAAGCAAAGAATAAATTGTTGAAACGAGAAGATGACCGAACTGATGGAGGGCCTCAGGAACGATATGAATCTTACAGCTATGGTGGAGTGGATCCATATATGTGGGAGCCCCAAGAATTAGGTAAACAGTCAAGAATGATGCAAATAATGCACACCTTTCACTGGGAAGCCCCCTGATCTCCACTGGAATCTATGCATAATGATGCAAAGTTGTCAGGAATTAATAGACCATTTAAATAGAAGATATACGCGAAACACTAGGGCCACAATCCAGTGCAAAACTATACACACACTTACGTTCTATTGCTTAATTGCTTGCTTTGTTCTTAAACATTTTTGCTTAGTTTTGTATTTGATTGAGACCTAGGGTTACATTGCAGTGCAAATAGAAAATATGTAATAGCGTTGTGCCATTGATTGTTTTAATGTAAGAAGCTCCACCATGACCGCAAGAACTTGTGGCATGCTAGTATGTGAAAAAATATATTTTTAGTAAGTTGGGCTTGACCAGTAATTGAGAGATGAAGACTGTAATCCTGTACCCACTTACCTTGGAGTAAGCCTGATTGGACTCAGTAGGACTTGCTTCTAATTAAATATGTATGGGATTGTACTCTACTAGCTTGTAGTAGCCAGGGAATGTTGTTGCTGTTGTCTTCTGAAATCATATAGGCAGAAATAAAGAGCAGTATTTCATCAGTAAAGATCACAACAGAATGTGCACAGAACACTATGATGAAAACATACCATTTCATTTTTTAACATTGAATTTCAGCCTAAGAATGAGAGAGGAACAACAACATGTTAAACTGCCTTTTAACTAAGAATATAGAGTTGAATGACTTTGGCAAGTTTTCTAACAGTGTTTCTTACCAGGTGCTACGAAGAGCCATCTTTCTGATTTTAAGAGACACAGAGCAGCCAGAATTGATCACTATGTTGTGGAAGTCAATAAATTAATAATCAGGTTAGAAAAGGTAAATGGGTTACTCTTGCATTTTTCACATAAATGTGTGGAAGTTCATTTTAAACTACAGTGGTACCTCACAAGACGAATGCCTCGCAAGATGAAAAGCGCGCAAGATGAAAGGGTTTTTCGTTTTTTGAGTTGCTTCGCAAGACGATTTTCCCTATGGGCTTGCTTCGCAAGACGAAAACGTTTTGCGAGTTTGTTTCCTTTTTTCTTAAAACTGCTTGAAGAGGTGCAGTTGCGACTGACCGTGCTTCGCAAGACGAAAAACCGTGCAAGACGAAAAGACTCGCGGAACGAATTAATTTCGTCTTGCAAGGCACCACTGTATATGCTACTACAATATTGCTTCTGATGTGTGGAGAATAGTTTTTCCACATGTATTCAAATATTGCTTGGTTGTAGCCTTGAAACTGCCTTGGTCGCTCTGGTAGAAGACATTTTTGGAAGAGAGATGGCTGGGGAGTGACCCCTGTTTGTTTGCCTTGGTCACTTTGCAACTTTTGATATTGTTGACCACAGTACCCTTTTGAAGTAGTTGTGGGAGGTGGGGCATTAGGGACACTGTATTATAGGCATTCAGCTCTGAATTTTGAGGCTTCTTTTTTATTTTTTCCTTCTCTGTTAGAAGGACAATAACATCTGCCCAATACCAAGATAAGTGACGTAAAGGAATGCTCAGGGAAAGATACTGATTTTAGTGAAATAAACTTAGGAAAACAGACCCTGTAATATTTTTGAGTCCTGTGCTGAACTGTTGTAAAGAGTTCTCTAGTAGAAAACTTGTATTAAGACTTCTGGTTTTAATATTTTTGCAGCTTACATCCTTTGACCGAACCAATACAGATTCTGCAAAGATAAGAGGTAGGTGCAAGCATGTTCGACCTTTGCTAATTTGGATTTCATTAGTGATGTTTGATAGATTTTCTCATTCTATTCCAGCAATAGAGAAGTCTGTTGTGCCTTGGGTTAATGATCAGGATGTGCCATTTTGTCCAGACTGTGGTAACAAGTTCAGCATAAGGAACAGACGTCACCACTGCCGCCTTTGTGGGTCTATCATGTGCAAGAAATGCATGGAACTGGTCAGCCTCCCATTTGCAAGTGAGTACAGTGGTATAGATGTCTTGGACCCATGTCTCTGATGCTGGAATTAACTTTCTCATGTGGGGGGGTGGTGGTCTGTGGAGCTGAGAAGCATGGGGGGGGGGCAAGGCCCAGTCAGCACCAGCTTCAGGCAGGTAGGGATGGTTGTAGGGGGAATTAACTTGGAAATCCTGGATTTATAGTTTTTCTTATAAATGGCTATCTAGGACACAAACCTCACTTAAAGGCTCTAAAGGCTAAAGATGGTGATGTGGGGGTCCTGATTTAGTTCTTTCTAGCAACTGTGCTATAAAATAGGCACTTCCTTTTTATGATGAGTTACTGGAGTTGAGCTGAACTTAATTTTTGAACCCATTTTCAAGACCAGCGTTCTGTTGGTTGGACCGTTGGCTTGTCACCATTATATCTTCTGGATGTATCATTCCAGGCAAACTCACCACTGCTAGCAAGGAAGCCTTGGCCTCTCATACTAGCCCAAACTGCTCACCCAACAGCATTCAGGGCTCTCGCCGTGGCAGCATCAGTAGTGTGAGCAGTGTGAGCTCTGTCTTGGATGAAAAGGATGACGATCGCATCCGCTGTTGTAGACATTGTAAAGACACTCTGCTGAAAAGAGAGCAACAGATTGATGAGAAAGAGTACACACCAGACATCGTGAAACTTTATGAGGTAAAATGACACTAAATAAACAAGAACTGGAAGTGAAGTGGGATTTTCCAGTTATCAATAACAAGCAGTATTATTATTATTATTATTATTATTATTATTATTATTATTCAGTATACTAGGTGCTGTTCAACTTAAAAACAAGATAGGCTTCCAGCTAAATACTTCTAAGGAATAGAAAGGAGGAAGTAAGTTTAACTTTATAGTTTTAAAGAAAGTTTTAACCTGGTATTTTTAAGTGGGTTTCTTTTAAAGTTGGCTTGGCTGAGAAAAGATGTATTAAAAAATTATAACTGAAACTGCTTACTCTGATACAGCCCAGATCCATTTCTGGTCCTGGCTATTAACAATACAACTTACTCATCTAAGCATGCCAATAAATTGATTAAAACATTCCAGTTGCCTTATAGCCTCAGAGTAAACTGGTTTTGTAACTTCTCAGAAGAAGAGACCAGTTATTGACTGTTACCTTAAGAGATGTGCAGTCTGAACCATGTTTACTTGTAAGTAAGTCCTACTGAATTCAGTGGATCTTACTTCCAGGTAAGTGGGCTGAAATTGCAGTCTTAGAGATCTTATTTAGAAATGGTTTCAAAATCTGGAGTTCCACATTTAAAATCTGAGACCTGGTCTCCCGAAAGCATAGATCTTGATTCTCTGGATAGCAACTACTACCGAATATTAAGTTGTTACACACAGAGGACAGGAAAAATTGAAGGCATGTGAAGCAATTGTGTATCTGATTTGTTGCTATAAATAACTTTATTTTAATCTATTAATTTTATTGATTAAAAAAGAAACTCCGACTTTGCATGGAAAAGGTTGACCAGAAAGCCCCAGAATACATAAAGATGGCGGAATCATTAAAGTAAGCCTATTCATTTTTAATAAATATGTCTTTAATATTTAATGTTCAAGAAGAAAGAAGCTTGTGTTGTCTACACACACACTTCATTAAAGCCTGGTTGTAGTTTCATATTAATGGATGGGTATAAAGAAAAAGGAAATTGTGTGGGGTGGGAGGATGCTTGTGGGCATGATGCATAAACTCCAGTCAGCAGATTAGAAAAATCAATATTCTTTTATTCCCCTCCACATTATGCTCAAGATGCATTCTAAAGAATTCAGGTGAACTTGAAAGCTAGCTCGCTACTTCGACATCTCAGTACGTCATCCCCCCCCCCATTGGATCAAATTGGCTACCTAAATTTTTTGTCATATTAACAGTCTATGATCCAACACAGATGTCACTTCCAGATTCTATGAAGTCCTTCTGAGGTTATTTTTAACCTCACCAGCTTTGTGTGATGCATACACAAATGTATTGTCTGAATTTGCCATTATCATGTGCTCCTACTTTTTCTCTGTGCTAAAGTGACTTTTTCGTTTTACAATTTTATATTGGAAACCACCCTGTGATCCTTGGATGAAGGATAGAAATTTAATAAATAAAATAAAATTCAGTGCAAAGTCCAGTGCTTAATAGTTTGATCTGAGATGGGACCAGTAACAGGTCTTTTAACATGAGAACTTGTTCACTTGCAAGTTCTTCATCACACAAAAGTGATACGTAAAATTGTTGTTATGTAAGCAATTTTTACATTATCCAAAAGTATAAATTGTCCTTCAGATAATAAATGTAAAAAAGTATTGTTAGTGCTTACTGTGTTAGCACTGTCAGAGGAATATTTCCACATTTCTGAGTTAGTAAAGATGCTACATAGGGTTTTTCTCTATGTGCTTTAACTTTGTTGTTTTTGTAAAGTGTGTTTGTGTGTGTTGGATGTTGTGAAACTCAATGGTATTGGCAGGCCTGATGAACATGAGGCAATTTTGCTTGCTATCATCTAAGTGTCTGCACATGCAGCATTGCCTTTGTTACCCCCAAAGAAGAGCCTTTGAAATAAATCTGTCCCAAGCTTCTGAGGTTTCATCTTCTTGTCAACTATGAACAACACATTTTCAACTTCTTGTGCTTAAAGTGTCATACCTAGAAAGTGCCACCTTGGCAAGGTTTTAACGTAGGGCCTTGGCTCAGTTTTGATGATGGAACTCTGCCTCGTTTCTAAACACGTTTGCTGAAACTGGTGCACTAGTGTAGGCTTCAACAAAACCACTTGCCAAGGTAATAATTTGGTAACAATGCATGTTTTCTTCCAGTGTTGGGGAGACAACTTACAGTCTGGAACATGCTAACAGTCTTAGGATGGAGGTGCAAAAAATGTATGAGTTAATAGATGCTCTAAGGTAAGTGACGGAACTCAAAAGAGGGGATTTCTGCATTTGTATTTTGATTTTTGTGCTTAATCTTTTTATATTGTTGCAGACTGCCTTGAAATCAATTTTGAAGGTGGTGGTTTATAAGTAAATTAATATGAATTGCCTTAGACCACAATCCAAGCATACTTGAAGACAAAAAAATTCAGTCAATAAATTTTGATTGTAGTTTGTATTGTGATCTTAGGTGGGAAATATATGGCTCAAAGACTTAGTACATTTTAATCAGTCAGTGCCCAAAAGAAGTAAAACTGATTTGATTGGGCTAAAAATGCTTCAGTGTGCATTTTTTTTCTGTGCGCGTGCATGACAATACAGTCCTGTTGTTGGAGAATTCATGAATGTCAGTGACAAAATACCATGATAAAGTGTGTACTGCAAGCAATGCTAATCTATCCGTTTAAATAAAGTTACCAACAATTTACATTATTGTAACTGGGACAACATAACCAGGAAGACTATTTCATATGCTTACATATTGCTCATAGTTGACTGTTAAATTCGTATGCTGATACACTTGTGGTTTTTTGGTTCAGCAAGAAGATTTTGACTCTGGGACTGAATGAAGAACCACAACCTCATCCCCGAACATTGCAGCTTCAGAGAATGATCAGATATTCAGCCACACTTTTTGTTCAGGTAGGTTATCTAGGAAGGAGGAGTAGCTCTTAGGTATACAGGACACAATATGACATACAAATCTTGCACATAAATATTTTTCAGGATGGTCTAAGTTAGGGGTGGGAAACTTAAGGCCTGGAGGCCAAATGCCTCTCTCTGTGGCCTTTAGAGTCTCACCAGGCTGCACTCTTTACCAGCCTTGTTCCACATTCTCAAGTTCTGTTGCTCTACTGGAATGTATTCTTTAACCCTGATAATTCCTTTTGCTTACCAGGATAGAGATAATCTTGCTTGCTTGCCAGGCAGCTAGCTTTACTTTTAGCTAACTAAAAGTATTTGAAAGTTACTTGAGTCACAGTGATTGAAACACTGGTACTTTATGTAATATTGAAGCTGATCTAAACTTCACCCATGTTGCATTTGGGCTTTAGAGAGACACAGACAAACAAACCTGTGACTTAACCCAATGCATAATTAAGGCTGCAATCTTATACACTTGTGCCTGGGAGTAAAGCAGATTTTGCTCTGAGGCTTACTTCTGAGTAGACGTGCATAGGATTGCACTGTAAGCTTCACAGCTCAGTGACCCAGATCAGTGATAGTAGGAACATCAGAGTTGGTGAGAGTCTTTAACATCTTCTTTGACTGCTCCAATTTTTAATAGATGAGCCAGGATCCACATTCCATCTAGCATGTGCAAAGGAGAAGCCACACTCCCTAGTGAAAAGTTGCTTTTGGTGCTGCCTGGGAGCACATATACTGGGAAGGGGCTGCCCCCTACACCCGGGCTCGGTGGTAAGACAGTGATAGCAGGAACCCCATTCTTTTCCTCTTGTCTCTTAGCTATCACACCACTGTGTTAATATTGACTTGTAAGTCACATTAGGGATTTTTTAGGTCGAAAGGTGATTATTTTTTTTTAACAAAAGCAAGCTAAGATAATCAGGAGCTTCACTCCAGGTGCCTCTACCCTAAGAGATTTGGTGGGTGTAAGAGGCAGAGATCCTTTACAATATCCTCCCCAGATACCTTTTTTCTGGCACTTAAGCTTTTGTCTTTTAGGTGTCAGATACTATTATATTTTTAAAAGCTTTTTAAGTGAGTTGATCTATTAATGTTAATGCTTTTGGTCCAGAGATAGATTGAATGAGTGGAAAAGTTGCATGGGAGACAGCCCTGCTAAATTCCTCCAAATTTCACATCATGCTGCAGCCCCCATCCGCACCCCATTCTGTACCATCCCAGAAGCCCCTCAATGTTCAGAAGCAGCCTTTTTTGCATAGGGGGAGCACAGGGAGCTGTAGTGCATAGGGGAGCCAGGTATGCCCTGTTTCCTGAAAAGAATTCCACTTGACTTGTTTTTGATCAAACTTCTTGTATTGTAAGCTGCCTTGACCATATTTGATGGTAAAGGTAAAGGTAAAGGTATCCCTGACCATTAGGTCCAGTCGTGATCGACTCTGGGGTTGCGGCACTCATCTCGCTTTGTTGGCCGAGGGAGCCGGCGTACAGCTTCCGGGTCATGTGGCCAGCATGACTAAGCCACTTCTAGCGAACCAGAGCAGCACACGGGAACGTTTACCTTCCCGCCGGAGCAGTACCTATTTATCTACTTGCACTTTGACGTGCTTTCGAACTGCTAGGTTGGCAGGAGCTGGGACCGAGCAATGGGAGCTCACCCCGTCACGGGGATTCGAACCGCTGATCTTCTGATCGGCAAGTCCTAGGCTCTGTGGTTTAAGCCACAGCGCCACCCGCATCACACTCATATTTGATGGAGAAATATTTAATTTGCCCCCCCAACACAAATGTAAGTATAACTATGATATATTATGTATTTTGTGCAGCTTCCTGTTTCTGAATAAACTTGAGAGCTTGATAGCCCATCCCTTTTTAAAAAACAATATTTTGAAAACATTTCCTCAGGAAAAATTGCTTGGTCTGATGTCGTTACCAACCCAAGAGCAATATGAAGAATTGAAAGAGAAAAGGAAACAAGAACTGGACAGAAAACTTCAGATGGAGAGACAGGTGAATATTTCAGATCTCTTCAGTCAGACACCTTTCTAGGAGTTGTTTTGTATGTCGATTAAAGCTAGTGGCTCTTTAATATCCTGTTGAAAGTCTTGTATGCCATGTTCAATGAAAAAAGTGGGGCATACTTCCATATAATGCAAATAGGAGCAAACGAGTACAACTAATCCTTTGCAACTTTAGATGTTATTTCCACACCTGCTTTACTTATTGGTTTGTTTGTTTACTTGTTATTAGGCAACACTTGAAACGCAGAGACGATTGGAGGAGAAGCACATGGACTATGCTTCCAGATCTTTGGTAGCAACTAACGGTGAGGTGTCTCGGCCAAAACGGGTTGCAGTAAAGAAAGCTGAAGGTTGGCTGCCCACTGCGAACTTATCTCGCCAGCAGGAACTCACAGACCCACTTCTGCAGCAGATTGACAATATAACATCCTTTATTAAACAAGCCAAAGAAGCAAATCGTCTCGATGAGGTCCAGATGTTGCAGGAAAACCTGCGACAACTTCAGGATGAATATGATCAACAGCAAACTGACAGAGCCATTGAGCTTTCTAGAAGGCAAGCCGAGATGGAGGAGATGGAGAGGGAACAATTGCAGATCCTTTGTGAAAAGGAATGGGAAAGGGAACATAAAAAACGAATGTCTCAGCACTCACGGACACGTTCCCTGGATTTCAGAGAAGTGAAGCACAGTAAGTTAGAGATTGGGAAGGAGAGCATAAACCAAATAGCACAGGCTTTGGACCTTGATACTACTCAGAATACAAGTAACCCAGCCTCTAAAGCATCTTCACCATGTGTTGGTGACAAGCTCCAAGTGCAAGAGAGCCCATTCTTTCCCGGGCAGTTTCTAGAGATCCAAGAGCATGACAGCGTAATAGAGCAAAATAAAAATGTTCCCATAAACCCTTTTGAAGATGAGCCAGTAATTAGCACTCTAAAGAGGGAACCTGATAATCCCTTTGCTGAAGATTCCTCCACAGTGGCTCCCTTGCCCACCCAAACCTTGCACAGTGATAAAAAAGAATATAACCCATTTGAAGACGACGAGGATTGTCATCATGCAAATGGAGTAGCTGTCAGTGCTCCGAATCCCTTTAAAGATGCTGTTGGAAATCCATTTCGTGTGCTCACAGTTCGTCAGGAATCTGGAAACCCATTTGAGGAAACGTCTTCCTCCACGAATCCTTTTGAAGAGGATGATGATAATGAAATGTCAAGGGAAGACATCATAGAAGAGGAGCTACTGCTCCAACAGATAGATAATATAAAAGCTTATATTTTTGATGCCAAACATAGCGGGCGGATGGATGAGGTTGAGGTGCTGACTGAGAATTTGAAAGAACTGAAACGCACACTAGCAAAACAGAAGGAGAAATCCAGCTAGTTGCTGTTTCCATGCACATACAACTTTACAGTTCTCTGACTGTCCCAGAAGCAAAGGCGGGCAGGTGGAATTAAAATGCAAGAGGGAATTTTGGGATTGACTCTAATTGTCTGCACTTTGGCGTGGGTATTTCCACTATTATTCAGACTTTGCTAATACTGTCCACACTGTTATGATTTTGTAATAACCTAAAACTGTGTCACAGACCATTTACAAATCTAAAACGTATCACAACCAGTTTTTATCACAACCTAACCTCTTAACATTGTTATGCTTCTTGGCATTCCTTTTATTTCAGATGTAAACTCTGTAGGCTAATACGGAAACGGATGCTTTAAGGTGCAGGAAAATACAATCTTTCCCTCTGTGTTTGGTTGTTGCAGTATTACAGACTGGCCTTCTAAAGCTAGCTTTTCCACTAATAAGGGATCCAGAGTGTCTGGTAAATTCTGTGTCAAGCATGAAATAAGATGGTGCCTTTAGCAAATGTGTGTAACTGCCATATATGCTAAGGGCAAGTGTTAAAAAGCAGGTTGCTGAGATGCAGTGTGACCTGCACAGTACCAAGGCCAATGATCTGACTGTGCAATACAAAAGATAATATAAAGGGATTTTAAAGTAGATTTGGGTAGATGTGATGTTATAGACATAATATCTGTTTTAGAAAATGTAGACCCCAATGATCTTCTGTTCCCTCCATCACCTGTTTTTCAGGACTTTTTTTTATTTTAATAGCTTTCTCTAGCGAACCCTGGGAACAGCACCTTTTGTTGAGGATGCTGATTTTTCTTGTTGCTTTCTCTCAGAAGTTGCAATTCTCAAAATTCCCTGGCTAGCGGAAATGCTATGACTGTTAAAATGATAACTGCAGCATATGCATGCAAAGTGTGTGTGGTGGGGGAAGAAAGCACCAGTTATACTATAAGGGAGGAAATCTGATTTCAATGGAAAAGCAAACTGTTAGCCAACTATGATCTGATCATGTGAAGATGGCCTTCCCTCAGTTTTTAAACAACACCTAGCTACCTCTCTCAAGGTTTGACACCTGTTTTGAATATAAAATATACTGTTCCCTTTATAAATTCAGAATGGGTTCATGGTGTGTGCTTCAGGAGAGCACAAAGCTCAGATATTTGGGAGCTGAATCTACCAGCCATTGTTGCTGTGTAGTTTCTATTACTGCTGTGGAGGGTCTGTGCAAGCCCATACCCTGTCAAACTAGAAGCTGTGAAGCAGCATAGCTTGGGATTGGGTGGTTAATTTTTCCATATAAAAAACTGGTTAATTATGTCCTTTGGATATTTCTTTACTCACTGGATATTTCCAGTTCAAAATATGAACTGGAATTTTTGGGGAAAGTATAAAAATAATTGTATGTAACTGAAGGGCTATCAAACAATTTCTGGTTTCAGTTCTGCTGAATGAACATGATTTGGTCGCATTTGATTATTTTTTTAAGAATGAAGAGCAATTTGAATGTCACACATGGGGGCTGACTCCTGAGGATCATTATGGACTTCTAGAAATCAAATTTTGCTTCATTCATGAGTGGGGGAAAGGCCCAGCAGTTGGGACATGAGTTAGCTTTGCTGTGTAAAAAAAAAAAATGTAAATTTTCACACATTCAAAAGCGTTGGCTTAAATACTACAAACAGAAACAAGGGATTAATCCAGGAGTAGCAAGACACTAATAGCTGGTTCAGGATTTCTAAACCCGAACAGTAATTCAAACTGTTGGGATTCCAGAAAAAATGTTTACAGAGATGTGTTGTTCCTTGGGGGGTGCTTAATATGGTCAAGAGTTAAAGTAGCACTTTACGGAATCAATTCTATATATCTCCTTTATTTGGGGCATGGCTTTAGGCGATTTAGAAAAAAACCCATTCCTTCTAGTTTCCCTTTCATTTGATTTTTCTGTCTGCTGGGAGGAATGTGCTCAGTTACATAACTAATTTAATATACTTAGTATTGACTAAAACTGTTTCAGTGGTAGCTTTGGTGGGGCAGGGTAGGAGGAAAATGATCTCAGCTTCAAAATTAATTTGATTTACAAAGTATTGACTAAAACTATGCCAGCTTGTTTAAAAAGCACTCAGAATTGTGTTGAGCCATCCTGTGGAAACAGACCTGAAGACGGTACTTAGGGCAAGAGTAGTAAGGGCAGATGACCTAAGAATTTAAGGTCATCTTTTTCTTTTTCCTAATTGGAAATAACTGGGATTGGGCTTGCGGAACAGGTGCACCTAACAAATCTAACAGGACAGGCTAATATCGGGTAACCAGACATGTGTAGTAAAATGCAGTGAATAAAGAAATTTATGTATATAGCTAAAGTAAGCAAGCACCACAGCTTTTATGTGACTACCAGCTAAGGAGCAGTGGTTTGTCTAAAACAAAATCATCTATATACTTTATTCTAGGCAGCAAGACACCAGACTTAACTGGAATACTTTGTATATCCCAGCCAAAATGAATGTTTCAGTGGCTTTTTTTTTACATTTAAAATATGTTTCCTTGTTACATCAATTCTGCCTTGTTTTTAGGTACTCTGTAGTCTAATACTCTTTAAAGACATAGTATTGATGTATTTTTACTAGTAACTATGTTGGTTTGTAGCTCCATGACTGCAAGTCAATGTGAAATGTAACTAGCCGCCTTGATAGGATGGTGGTAGACTCACATTTTGACAGCCTTCCATTTGTACTACTGAATTTACACTATGAAACAGAACAAAACCATGCCATTGTGAGAATTAACATTAAAGACATCCGTTTATACACTTGCATGCACTACTCCTAATTTGCAAGCTTTGAAGAAATAAAATAACATATTGGTTTGTATGTGTGATTTATTTCTCGTGTTAAATAAGAGGCCCAAGTCAGTTGCTGCACTCTCAATAGGCCCCTTCCCTTTGAGGTTTCAGCATCTTCTGTGGCCAGTGTGTGTATATGGGCCTCACTGGGCTATGGGAAGTCCTCTCCTCAGGATTTCCCCTGAGAACAAAATTAATACTTTTGTAAACTTACGCATGGTGCCATTTTAGTTACATAGCAACAGCAATTATAACTTGAACATTGCAAATAGACGGAATGGTGTGTAGCATCGCTTGCTCGTAAGTTGGCAACCCACCTCTGAACTGGTTGTCGGCTGAAGATAAAGCTTCTTCGTAATCAACATATTTACATCAGCTTGAAATGATACTTTTTTCTTATACAAACATAAAGTAACAAAATACAGAATGGTTCTTATTTACAAACGGGCCTCTACATAATACAGGCGATACATCTACCTATTGAGATTTAGCAAGGAGCTAAGAACAGCCTTAGCCAAAACTGGGGGGGGGGGGGAATGCAGTAAATTTTAATGCCAAATTTCTCAAGGCCTTATGGTTTTGAATAGAAAAGAATATATTTTGACTAAACTGCCTCCACCCAGTAGCTCTTGCGTTTTTCATATGGGGCAGCTCAATCTATTGCCAGCAAAAGCAGTTTGGGAGCTGGTTCAGTTTTGTTACTTCACTCTAAACTTTAATTTCCACGCCGTGGCAATTTAATTCCTGCCACATGTACATTACACAAACCTGCCTCATTCATGCTAGTTGGATAGACAGGCAAGGAGAATGACCAGCCCTGAAGTCTAGCTAACCACTGGAGATCTTTTTAGCTACCTTTGTTGCCTGGGACTTTAGCAGGCATTATTCACTCTTTAAAGCATGTATTTGCATTTATAAACACTGAAAGCTTGTTTCTTTTTAAAGACATCCTGTTTAACCATAAGCATCTCAAGGAGGTCAAGCTGGCACCCAATATAACCCATACCCTGCCCTCTTCCACTGCTCCTACAGATCTGCAGCATACCCAAAACCTGCGCATAATCCAGAGATTTGTTAAATCCAGAGCCTCCACCACTAAGAGCAGCTATTTGAGTGAAGGGGAGCCTGTCCTCCCAAGACCAGGCACATATCATATAGACAGGATTCTGTATTTGGATGGTTGTAACACAAAAAAGCACACGATTCATTAAACCAGGGTTCGACCAAGATGTGTTCTCCTTTGATTTAAAAACAAATGGCAAACATATATATTCACAATCCAGCCCATCACAAGAACAATTCCAGAATTTATTTAAAAGATTCATCCTTACTTGTTTTAAGTAAGTCCAGATATTTTTCTGTTACTTAAATGGTGGTTTGCAAAAAGACCAATGTGTTGTCATCAGTGTTAAGATGCCCGCTTTCTTGGCATTCTGAATGCTTTACTCCCTGCTGTAGAAAGCTGGCTTAGGAAGCAGCACTCTCTTTCATGGCAGTTCTATATTTCCCAGTCATCTCCTTTGGTAACGGCACTTTACCAGGGCAGGGAATTTGGCCTTCAATTTCACACATGCATTCCCGCAAGTGGTACTTTTTGGGGCCAAACGTTGCGGGATGCCGTAGCTTCATTTTCTCTTGTGCTTCTCCCTGCAGTGTTTCCCTACAAAAAAACAAAGAAAGAAATTTGGTGTAAGGACAAGAAGTGCTAGGCAGTGATCAATGCATTGCAACAATCAAACTACCATATTTTTCGCTCTATAAGGCGCAACCAACCATAAGACGCACCTAATTTTACAGGAGGAGAATAAGAAAAAAAAAAATCTCTCCCTTTCTGCGCAGCACCCCTTCAGCAAAGTGGCAGGAGAAACGGAGCCCCTTCCATTTCTCCTTCCGCTTCACTGAAGGGGCGCTGCGCAGAGGGAAAGCTGAGCAGCGCCTCTCCAGTTGTGAAAGCAACGCGAAGCCTCTGGAGCACATCCTCCAGATGTTGGGAGTGCAACTTTCTTGACCAAACTGGCAATTGCTATTAGAAGTCCCCAAACCTGGAAAGCCACTGGTTCTTCCTCTCCTCTCATGCATTTAATAGCAAATTATAATTTTTAACAATGACTTCCTCTATCACAGATGATTGTTTGGTGTTTGACATGCCGCTTCCCTTCATTTCATGTTTTATGTCAAAACTGCTGGGAACACATAACTGCTGTAATAATAGTTCTGCCCTTGAGTGCTTAGGGCTTCTCTCGGTATCAAAGCTGCTCCAAGTCTGCTGTGCTACTCATCTAGCATCACAGGGCTGTGTAACCCTAGGACTGTCTGAACATTAATCGCTGCTAAGCTTGACTATTCTCTAAGCTCCCCAATATTTGAACATTTTGGGAAGTGCTGCAAAACCTTTATCCACAATAAGCATCTAATGTAAGCTTGTAATTAGCAGACCACCTGGAACAAGTAAGCATTCCCTCCAGGTGACCAGGCTTTTGTAAATTTAAAGAATGAAGGTGTTTTTTTCCAGCCTTCTCGGGCCATCAAGTGGTGCCCATAAATGACATAAAAATGACATTTATGACAACGGATATGTGGGCTACATAGAAAGCTTATTTTAGGGTCCAGAACTCAAGCCTGCAGGAGGATGGAGTTTTAATAACATGTTTGTGTGCATTTAAAACATTGCCCTTATCCCAGTCCAATTGAATGGGGTAGACTCAAAAGTTTGGTTCTACAGCCAAAAACACCCAGAGCCATATAGGTATGTGTGTGTGTTTTACTTACTCGCTTTTACCAAGAACTTTCTTAACATGTTCTGCGATCTCTTTGTTAGTCTTCTCTTCCACATCAACCAGGACTTGCTCTCCAGTATCTGCAGAGGAGAGAGCATGACAGGGTATCTACAGGCAGCTGTCTCAACCAGGATGCTCTGAAGACACCGTCTCCTTTGGAGAGTGGCGCTACCCATTATTTGCCCACCTGTCACCTGTCAGTCTTGGGAAGGTGTTTGCCTAAGCAGAGAGTATTCCAACACACTTCAACAAAAGCTAAACAAAACCATGCATGTTACTTACCTAAATAGAATTTTAAGAATGGTGATGGTGTCATGTTCTTAAACATCACAATCTGAAGCCAAGGGTTTTTGTACTGAATCTGAGGTATGTTGAAGAACACAAATTTTCTGTGGAAAGAGCAGGAGAAAAGTAAGGAAGACAGTGGATGCACTCAGCCTTTTAGAATATGAATTCAGTGAAACTTAAGACTCTTGCCAAAGAAAAGGAGAAAAAGGCAGCTTTGTGTGTGAGAGAGAAAAGGCATCAGATTCAAGAGGCAGAAACCCAAGCTCAGAGGTAGTTTTCCTCACCCTCCAGTATGTCTCATAGCAGACATATCCGCATAAGCAATGCCAAAACAGTGGGCATGTTAATCAGTTGCTGAAAAACCAAAATGTCCATGAACACTGAGGAAGAGTAACAAATTTACTGTGGTGTAAATAAAAGCCACAGGGAGCCAATATGATGCAGTGGTTATATTGAGCTAGGATGACAGCCCTGGTTCAAAGCCATGCTCAACCCTTTGACGCTTTCAAGATGGTAACTGGCTCAAGTTACTTCAAAGGGTTGTTGTGAAGATAAAATGGAAGGGTGAACTGCATGCACCACATTAAGGTCTTGGAAAGAAAGGTGGGCTGGGCATTATTTTATTTATTCATTTCATAAAATGTATACACCACTCAATTGCTAAAAAATAACATCATCAAAGAGGTTCACAAAAAGGAATAACAATAACAACAGCAAGCTGTTACTTCATCTGACTGTATGAGGAAACTGTGCAGTCTCAAAGCAGGCTGAGAAACATTAAAGGAACATTAAAGGTAAAGGACAGGTAAAGGTAAAGGACCCCTGACAGTTGAGTCCAGTCGCGAACAACTCTGGGGTTGCGGTGCTCATCTCACTTTACTGGCCAAGGGAGCCAATGTTTGTCCGCAGACAGTTTTCCTGGGTCATGTGGCCAGCATGACTAAGCCGCTTCTGGCAAAACCAGAGCTGCGCACGGAAACACCGTTTACCTTCCTGCCGGAGCGGTACCTATTTATCTACTTGCACTCTGACATGCTTTTGAAGTGCTAGGTGGGCAGCAGCTGCCCAGAAAGCAGGACTAGATCTAATGAGCTTGAACTACAGGAAGGCAGATTTCAGTTGACCATTGGAAGAAACTTGTTGGGCTAGGCAATGGAGTGGGTGGGTAGACATCTCTGGAGGTCTTCCTGTTCCAGATTTATCCCGCAGCGGAGCAGGCCATGGACGTGGACGGCCTGCTCAGGACCAACTCCAACCCTGTATCTAGCAGGGGGGGGGGGGAGCTCGGCTTGCCTTGGGGCTCCTTCCCTAGTCCCTGCACGAAGCGCACGACGAGCGCTTCGGCAGCGTGGCGAGCGCGGAGAGATGCGCAACAATCCCTGGGACTGGGGGACGGAGGGAGGCTCCTTGCTCGAGGGCTGCCTGCTCACCTGGCTCCTTCGCTGAGAGGCCCCCTCGTGTTGTAGTTCACCGTCATCACCTTCACGGCGTCCTTGAAGATGATGTCGCCCTGGCTCAGGTACTGCAGCGTCCTGCGGATGGGGAAGCGGCCTTTCATCGGCATGGCGGCGGCAGGCGGCAGCCCCGCGCGCACCGCGGAGCCAAAGGCAGCGGCACGAGTCGGCGGCGCAACTTGCTTGCTCCTACCCACCCGGGCGGGAGAGGAAACGGAGAGCCGATCGCAAGGGGATGCGGGAAGTGTAGTTTCCGGGAGAGCGGAGGAGGCGGGACGAATCGGAGGGCATGGGATCGGAAGTGCAAGCACCGGGGGTCTGTTTACACTGCGATCCGAGAGAATAGTGAGAGCGAGATACCTAGAACTGCGCAAACGGAGAGGCATTCAGTAAAATGCACAAACGCGCATTCCAGACGTTCGGCTGGCGGCGCTGATTTGCAACCACCGACATATACTGTTTGAGTGCATGGGAAAGTTACGCAGGCTGTTCTCACAACTTTGCGCTGCGCGAGATCCTGCTCTGCTGCTGCTGCTGCGAGGAAACGCCGCCAGCGGAATGTCGAAATGCTTCGGCTCGTTTGTAAAGTTTGAAGCGGCGGCTTCAGTACAAGGCCGAGTTTTCAGCATTGAAGTAAATGAACTAGGAGGGCAAAGCTTTGATTTCCAAAAAAATCTAGTACTAAATTGAGTATGGCATCTTTTCCCCTATGGAACCACTTTTTTCCTTAAACATACCCTAAATAATATATAGTGACCCTGATCATATGTGGAGTGAAGAAAGCCAGCTTCTGTTAAAATAAAAATCCAAAAAGCAAGGTTCTCAAAATATAGAAAAAAGGAAATGCATCTCACACAGCTCAGCACTCAGAAATGTTCAAATGCTTCCTTCCTGGCCAACAGGAATTGTATTGAACACAGTATTTTCACCATGTGGAGCTTCTTCCATTCTTGTTAAATATGTATCCCGCTGCTCCACCAAATGATAGTCAAAGCAACTAACACCACAAAATATACTTTAAAATAATCAAATATAATCAAATAACAAAACGGAAAAACAGGTGTAAAAAGTCAACATATTTTCAATTCAGCCAATGGACCAAATTCTAAATAAAATTATTTATTTGCTGACTGTAGGTCATCAGAGATGCTCCTTTTGCAAGGAGTTAGAGAGACTGGCGTTGGCAACTAAGGCCCTCTCCCGCATTTCAACTGAATGCCCTTCAGAAGTAGGCAGGAAAGAAAGATCCTATGAGAACCAGCAGAGAGAAAGTGGTTGGTTTTTCAAATAACTCAGAAGTCAAGTGGGGCTTTGTAGGTCGCAACCAGTCAACGAAACGGTTTTTTTCTCCATACAGTTAAAACTGCTCCAGTACTCTGGCCAGTATCCAAAGAGCTATTTCAGGCATGCCCAATGGAGATTTTTGATTCCCTCCACTTTTAGGCAGAAGCCAACCCCAACTACCGCAAACTGCTTTTAAAATCCTCCTTGTCTGAAAAGTCATTTGCCCTATGGCAAGGATGGGAAAACATTCTTATGTTGAAGAAACACTTGGATAAAACCCTATTAGGCAGGCAAAATTACCGGTAGATGAACAATTCTTTGGATCCAAGGCATTCTCAAAGAATATTGTGAACCCATTCAAAAAATTTTGCCATAATTACCTGCTCTGAAAAAAGAACTCAGAGGCCATAAAAGGGTCTTTATTTATTTTAATAGTATAAACCTTCTGTAGGCAGAAATATTAAGCCACAACAATATAATGCCACATTTAGACAGCATTTAATAAAATGCATAAGCATGCACTGCAATACTCTATATACACACACAACAATGCAAATTTCTCTTCATGACTGAAGACATTGATTAGATATAAAAATTCAGATAAAAAAAGAACATGCTATTTTAAATGCTATCACATTTACAAAGCTGATTTCACAAAATAAACTGTGAGGAAGCAACAGCTTTTGTCAGGTTTTAAACCTTGTATTTAAAAAAAGAAGATACAGAGACAATGGACAATGAAAAGCACAGGGTTACAAAAGATACCCCAGGGAATTATCACCTATCTTGTGGCAAATAGGTTAGCTTTAATAAGAGCTTAGCGCTTGAAGGGTTTTCCAAATACATACAACAATTATATAATGGATAAATATGAGCAGTTGTTTTGTTACAAAACTATTGGGAACAATGGTGTTATTTAGAATTAGTGGTTAGTCACAGAAGTCTTTTCGGCATATGAGTTCCATAGATACTGCAAGTAAATATACTGTATTTTGGTCAATAGACTACTCAAAACTCCTCCAGCCTTATGGTAAGATTTCCATTTTTCACACCCCTGCCCCTCCAAATGTGGTACAGAAAGCAAAAGTAGCATACTTGTTTCCAGAAACAGCTTAAATCATCCATTTACCAGAATCAGAAATCGGGTTAGTACCTCTATTACAGGGGATTGTACCTTTTAAGGAACAATTAAAAATGGGGAAATCATTTTATGATGGAAGTCTTCTATTCAAGAAGACTTCACTTTAATTAAAGCAAACAGAGTACCGATTGTCATAACACTAAATCAATGGAGCTTTCTGCCAAAAATGTTTCAAAAACATCCACAGCTGAAATATCTTTTTTTTAAAAACAAACAAACCCCCCCACTATGTACATTTATTAAGCAGCAGGTCAGGAAATGGAAGCTGGGCAGAAATGCTTCTCCAAGGATTGCATGCCCAATATAAAGGAGCATTTATGAACTTTACAGTCAGAACTCAAATCCTGCAAGTACAAGACTAGATGCAGGAGCTAGATTGTATGCAACTACTAGGAGCACTCCTTAGTTCACCAAAACTTTTAAAAGATCAGACCTAGAGCACTGACCAGTAGGAAAATGTGTGGAGATCAGGTCTTAGACTGTATAGGCATCAGGAGGATTGTTAAGGTGGTGAAGAGAACAGAAAGCTTCATTTTCCAAGAATTAACTTTGGGCATAGTTCTTCCTAATGTTAGTACAATACAGTTGTACCTTGGAAGCTGAATGCCTTGGCTCCCGAACAAATTGGCTCCTGAACGATCAAAACCCGGAAGTGAGTGTTCCGGTTTTTGGAAGCTGAATGTCCAGCACGGCTTCCGATTGGCTGCAGGACACTCCTGCAGCCAATTGGAAGCTGCGCTTTGGTTTTCGAATGGTTCTGGGAGTCGAATGAACTCCCAGAATGTATTCTGTTCAAAAACCAAGGTACCTGTATGTGCAGTGATCCTCACAAGAGACCAATTTCTCTTTCCCTCTCTGGATGTGGAATGATGTGGATAGGGTGCCAAGGCATTGTGGAAAAAGCAAAGTGTGTAACACCTCCCAAGTCCTCCATCAATCTCCTGCTGCCCTCCATGCCAAGCATGTTACTTCAATTCCAAAGAAAGCGAAGATTGGATGATGACATGGGAGGCACACACAGACCTGCCATAGCCTATAATATCTTGGCTTCCTGCTTGGGTGTATGGCTCTCATCCACACATGCCAAAAGAGGAAAGGGAGAAATGTCTCTTTCTTGGAATGTCGACGGAGATCTTTCAATGTACCAGGAAGCATCTTGTCCTTTGTTTACTTCACAAATCTACTACTCTTTCATTAAAAGAAAATGTCTCCCTTAAAATATGTTCACAATTATCTCGGACCACACTCTATATGACTCATGCATGCTCAGCTAGCTGTCATTCTTGACCAACTGTTTCTATCTGAAACCAAAGTTTCTTCCATGGGAAAAGGAAAGAATGCCTAAGCAAGCCAGAGTAACTATATAAACAGGTTTTAGGGAAGGTAGGACAGTAAGAAATATTGTCTGTAACACACAAACTATTTTCCTGCACAGGTTATCTGGAAACCTTCCATAGACTTTCACTAGTAGCATAAGACAATTCCTATAAGCTTGTTTGTTTGTTTTTAAATTCCTTTTAGTGGTCTGTCTCTAAAAAGAAATGTATTTATTTGCCAGGAAAGATATGGTGCCATGTATTACGTAGCTAGCAGATAGTGACATTTATGACGCTACTCCTGCAGTTTGCCTTATGCTCAGTTACACTAGATGGTTGTCAATACAAAACTACACACATCTGTTGTGCAGCAACCTTGTTCCTTCTCATTAGCAACTTCACGGGACGTACAGACATTATAAACACAGTGATGAAGCTTTACATGCTTTAGAAAAGAAGACTGTATATATATTTTGAAAAAAGCCAAACCTTTCAGAAGAGTTTTAAAAGCCCCCTTTGCATGTGTCAATAACATAGAAATGTTTATGGTCCACAGATGCAATTCACCAAACACTATCACTGCACAACCTCATTTCATTTCAACAGGGCTTGGGTGTATTTAGAAATAACATGTGGAACTATTAAATAGTTTCAGTATTTAAGAAAAAGTGCAAATACATCCTGGGTTTAGAAACAGGTACCTACTCTACCAAGGAAAGTGAGATGCAAATAATCATACCAGGACTGAGCTTTGAGCAAGAAATAGAATTTAGGAAGCTCAATCTTTGCAATGCATTTATAAATCTTTTTTTTTGTTAACATATAGAAATCTGATATATATGATTACATGACTGTACATAGTTCTATATACATACATACACACTTTATATTACACTGTACATAATATACCAGACTAAGTTAGATACAAGCACATAAAACATCATACACACAAATAAATATGGCCGGGATCCAAAGCACTTCTTTAGGGGAGCTCAAGAGCTTGGGTAGACCTTATTTGACTCCTCCCCCATCAAAGGCATATTCTTCCTCCCTCCAATGTTACGTCACAAGTTGGTTCTGAAGAAATAGGAACACCTACAGAAACATACTTTTTAAATTATGACTCTCCTTTCACAGGAACTATTTGCAGAACTCAGAACCATTGTAACTCATGGCAAGTGAAGCTTTGGGGGAGAACATGATGTTAGTTAGCTTGCCACATAAACTCTCCTATAATCCACTGAGGCTGCAGACTAATAGACATGCATGTCTAAGTCCCTCTGAAATCAATTAAACTCAAGATTGCCATCTTATTTAACAATTGGCAGGGCACACAGTGAATTTGTTTTAAATGCTTATGTTTCCAATCTTGTAGATAGATAAATACATGTATCTTACTGATCTCAAAACGAAGTTGCTTCCAAGGATGCTTACTAAGTAACCCTAGACCAGGGGTCTGCAACCTTTAAGACAAAAAGAGCCACTTGGACCCGTTTCCGAAGAAAAAAAAAACCTGGGAGCCGCAAAACTCGTCATTATAAAAATAACTTTTTTGTCACTTTTTTATTATTTCTTTGTTTGACCCCTCAGAATTACTCCTCCTCATAGAAATAAACGTTAAATTAACAAGTTACCTTTTTGTGTGTGTGTTCTTCACTCCCCTTGAAAACAGTGACCAGCGTATATGCCCCCTTTCAATGCAGTGACCAGCGTACATGGCCCTTACAATGTAGCGGGCGGGTGGGCGGGAAGGTGACGTCGGGACGGTGCGTGACTAACACACATACTGCCCCCATGCGTCGTCACAGCCAGTACAGCGCCCGCCACAGTGGGGAGTGTCGGGGCGCACAATGCGCCTCTTCCCCTCGCTAGTTTCCGCCCCGGAGCCGTGGCAAAGGTGTAAAAGAGCCACATGCGGCTCCGGAGCTGCGAGTTGCAGACCCCTGCCCTAGACAATCTGAACTATAATCAACAATGAGCAATTACATACACTTTTTTTTCCTTAAGAATATGCAAGCTAGGCTAGATGGGAAACAGTGAATGAGAAAACAGGTGCCTTTTAGCAAAAAATTAAATATTGAAATATTTCATAGCAGTCATTAAATGACACTATTTAAAAACAGTACTTCAGCTGGATCCAAAATAAAGCAAAACTAAATTAATTTAAGGTTTGTGGATCAAGCTGTGCAAACCTGCAACACAGAGATTTCAGTGTAGCAGACATCACTTTTAAAAGTATATGCTGCTCTGAGTTTTATAAGAAATCATTTTTGGTCTCAAAATTGTACTAAAATTATTTTTAGGATATTTTATCATGTAAATTACAAATTTCTTCATTAAAAGTGCACACTCAAGTCTTGACACTATACATACTCCAAAATATATGATTATATCTTAATTAGTTTATACCACAATAGTATAGTAGGTTCATCATGCTGTGTCTTTTGTCATTTATATTTAAGACAAGAGTTGATTAATTTTAATTATGATTTTGACATTGTATTTTCTTTACTGAAAGACGTTCGGTGCTCACAGTACTATTGACTGCAAGTGCATAAATTATTTTAGGAATAAAGTCAGAGCTAAACAGTAAGTCAAGGAAACACAACACTGTTTCACTTCCTCTGAAGCAGTTCTTGTGTGAATTAAAGGAAGTGACACCCAATGTTGTCTGTCTGCTTGCACAAGGGTGCTTCTGGATTCTCTTCTCTACCCTCCAGCCCCCTATGCCCCACTAAAAACTGCTCCAGAGGGCCTCCCAATTCTCAAAAACAAGTTTTGGAGGTTTGGAATGGGGGAAAGGAAGAAATAGCCCACTGTGCAGGCCACTTGCATTACATTGTATCTCACCCTGTTTTTTAAACATTTTTAAAAGTAGGAAGTGTAATTGATTTGGATACACCCAGGAGCTTACTAAGCGAATCATCATTTATAGTAGTGTAGTTTAATGATCTCTGGGGCTATGCCAGCTTAAGTAATCACTGAATTCCTTCCTGAAATGTAGGTTATAAATGAAGATTCTTATGAATGGGGATAAATAGGTGACTGAACTGTGCCTGGTCCTGTAAGACATCCCTCCAACATTCCACCAGAGAGCTTAACTAGAAAGACAAAAAACAACCTTGTTGGAATATGATCTCAAATGAAGAGCAATCTGACAAGTTGTTTTCATGTGATTAACAACACATTATCTTAAAAATAAAGCAACACAGATCAAACAGAAAATGGCCAGCCCCTGGAAGCATTTTGACAGGTCACGACACATTTCTTAGTACTCCAAACTTTAAAAAGAATCCACAAAATTATGTTATGGGAGCAGGGAGTCCCTTCATGCATGATACCTTTCCTATATAGAGGTAAGATCTGTATGGAAATATATTTCCATGAGACTTGCAAAGTGGGGAAATCATTGAAATGTCTATTTTGTCAAGAGTTATTTATGTGTGTTTGGATACAGTAGAACAAAGCACACCTTAACAGATGCAAGCATGTGGTAATGGGCAGCTGTATGATACGCATGCAGCTGACTGCACACTTTTTGCTACAGAATTATGCCCAGGTATAGAAAATGCCATGTGCAAAGTGGCTCAGAATATAATATGCTGTATTGCAAGTGGAGGTTGGAAAATGGCAAACAGTGCAATTCAAACCAAAGATTCTCCAGGATGAGAGAGTTGGCTTTCCTAGTTGAGTGGCTAAACCAGCATAAGTCCCCCACTCTGGCTCAGCCAGGGCTCAACTATCATAAGTCCCCCCAAAGGGACATGGCAGAGCAAGGGGAGACCTATTCTAACCCCCTTTCAACTGGGCCATGTGACCTAGCAACCTGGCATAATGTGACAAGTGAAAAAGGTGGCGTCAGTTGAATTCCTCCTGAAAGGAGTTTGGGATGGGGAAACTCAAGCTGTTTTAAGTTACACTGACTTACCATAGCTAGGGATTGCTCAGAGCAGCTATAATCCTGGGAGTAAGTTTCACTGAACCCAGTGGAACTTTCTCCTGAGTAGACACATATAGGATCTGGACCGTAAAGCAGAGTTTCTAAACTTTAAGAAAAAGACTAAGCCTCAAATTCTGAAGTAACCACAGTACTGGACAATGTGATATGCCAAAATAGTATTCTCAAGTGTCAGACAGAATGAATGAGTTTGAAATTATAATGTACTAAAGGACACATTTGCTGCTTTTGAAACTGATAGCATCCTCATCACTTAGCGACTGATGCAGCACAATAAAAAGGCATCTTATGCTACAGCATTTATAAGTAAACAGCACCAGGCTTGAAAATCTCAATGGTTACCCTTTACAAAGCCAAGAAGTTAGAATGCTCTTTTCTAGTGTGAATAACTTCTACTGCATCTTATTCAGCTGACAGCAAAGCCATAAATTTTGTGTCACTTAAGCTGTAAACATTTAGTAAAGTTTAACTTCAAATAGTATAGAAATCTCATGGAAAGGATCACATTATTAATAAACACATACAATTGAAATTTTGTAGCATAAATGATTGTCTCCCACAGCTCTTCCATGTTTTCACAGAAATCACTAGCATATGACTGCATTTAAAACACAATTATTCATTTACCCTGAATGCTATTAATCACTTACCTTGCTCATACAAGCAAGAGGATGACAAAATCATAGCTTTAACAAGAAGTGCTTTGAAAGTGCTGATAATGACTACATCCTGGTAATTTTAAAATATAAATTAAAATATATAAAATATGGGCTTGGATACAAAGAACCCTTAATCAAGTGGAAAGCACTCCTGCTTGCTCAAGGGTGAGTGTGTTGACAATTTTCTCTGCCAGCTGCAACTTTCCATGTGGCACTGCATAACACTCATTTCATGAGCAGAACTCCACCTGCAGTTCTTTGGATCCAAGCCAGCGTTCATAAGTATTCTGATATTATAAAACCTATTTTTGCTCACTGATAATTTCCAAATAAAAATTTTGCTCAGCAATTCCCTGTAACCAACCCTTTCATCAAAAGGCATTAAAGTATTTCTTCTGGCAGAAGTGAATCCTAGAAAAAGCGTTTTTTGCAGGTTTTAAAATCTTGTTTTTCAATGTTGATAGGAATAAGTTGTTCTTTCAATGTGGAAAAGAATAAATTTAACAAGAAAAGGGAACATGATCAAAATATTTATACACAATGCCAAGGTTAATCAGTGACTTATGATTACTTGGTTGATCTGTGAAGACGCACTGATCTCTTCTAGGAAGATGAGCCTGTTATTTGGCCATTATATTCTGCTGTTTCCATTTTCAATATGTAAGGGATGATACTGTCTATTGGAACATTTCCAATTAGCCCAGTAAAAAAGAGTTCTTCAGTAATGCTAGAGCTCATCAGTCTAAGTGCTGGCAGGCGAACTAGAATCCGGGCTAGTCTGAAATAAGAAGACAGTAGTATATGAAAAGGTATACATCAGGTTACCAGTTTGGCACCCACTTATAGCAACTTGATTAGGTGAAAAAAGAACAGAAGAAGAGCTTGCTGAGTCAGGCCAATGGATCATCTAGTCCAGCATCCTAGAACCCTGAGCTTTGTAACAGGGGTTTTTCCCCAGGAGATGGGGGGACGGACACACACACAGGAATATACAGATATATTTATTTACAACCCCCCAAAATAGAATTTATGATACAGGCATAGTGCTGTTTCCCTATCCTATCTTGAGAAGCTGCTTGAAACAGAATTAGCATAGACAGTTAGTAGTTTCACTGTTCCATTCATTTCTGTAGAGATAAATAGGAGCCCTGGTAGCTTAGTAAATTAAATGCAGTTTTAAAAAACACTGAAAAGGGAGATATGCAGATGAAGCACCATGGGGCAACTGATCCCATAACTATCGAAGAGCAGATGGATTATGAAATGATTCAAGTTTGCCAACATGTTTTACAAATATTTTTAAACAGCTCACAGCAACCCCACTGGCTTGGGAGAGTTCAAATAATTTTTAATCCAATTTTGTGTTTTCATACCTATCTGACTGTTTTTTTGTTTCGTTGTTTTTTTTTACAATTAGAGAATAACCTCATAAATGTATGAGGTTCTAAAGGTAACTATTTACAAGAGCTTAAAACCATATTCTGCTTTTATATATGTAGCAATAAGACCATTATTTTTAATCTAAGTTTTCAGAGTTTTAACAGCTTGTATATATTATTATTACTCACAAATCCGAGGCTAACAACACTAAATGTTGTTACACTTTACTTGTGGATTTTATCATCACTGGACACCTAAGCCAATTCAGGTCCCAATGGGTAACAGAGGGGGAAAAGAATACAACTCAGCACACATCAACTTGGAAACAATAGGAATTACCGTATTTTCTGTCCCATAGGATGCACCTAGTTTTTTGCGGGGGAAATAAAGGAAAAAATGTTTTCCTTTATTTCTCCCCCAAAACCAGGTTGTGGGAACAGCGGGATGGCAGCGCTGCGCCTCCCCACTGTCCCCCGAGCTTGTGGGACTGGCCGATGTCTGCCTGGCGCGAAGGGCGCTCTGCTTCAGGGCGCACCGCACGGCAGGCTGCTATCCGCAGCGTGGGGAGCCCTGCGGGACCTCCCAGCGCGAGGGGCGATCTGCTTCAGGGCTGCCTAGGCTGCGGATGTCTTCCTGAAGCCTGGAGAGCGAGAGGGGTCGGTGCGCACCGACCTCTCTTGCTCTCCAAGCTTCAGCGAAAGCCTGCATTCGCCCCATAGGACGCACCCAGATTTCCCCTTCATTTTTGGAGGGGAAAAGGTGCGTGCTATGGGGCGAAAAATATGGTACTTCCAGGTAAGTGCAAGAGAGAGAAAATACCTGTAAGTATCTTCTGGATATGTTTTTTGAACATAGTCTTGTAACTCCATCTGAGCTTTCTCCTGGAATTTTTCTATTTGGCTGGAGCTTGTGAGACCAGGGTGATCTAAAGAAAACACAAACATGTCATTGTGCATTTACTTGTATCAAAAACATGACATTTATTTTTAGAAAGAATCTTCTGTTGAAATACTTCCAGAGGCAATATATGCTATCGCATGACTTTCTGCTTTCCACAGAAAATAAGCAGGTTGGCCTCTACACAAAATAAATAGATACAAATCTGACATTAGAAATAGTAATATTTCAGTCTCTTGGGACACTCAAATGTTTGTGTGCCATTTATACATTCTTTTAAAGTTATTTCAAAATATTTATATACTGGCTGTCATGTAAACATTATCAGGTAATGTACAAAAGTAAAAACAATGAAAATATAAAAAGGTAAAGGGACCCCTGACCATTAGGTCCAGTCGTGACCGACTCTGGGGTTGCGGCGCTTATCTTGCTTTATTGGCCGAGGGAACCGGCGTACAGCCGGTCATGTGGCCAGCATGACTAAGCCGCCTCTGGCGAACCAGATCAGCGCACGGAAACGCCGTTTACCTTCCCGCCGGAGCGGTACCTATTTATCTACTTTGACGTGTTTTCAAACTGCTAGGTTGGCAGGAGCTGGGACCAAGCAACGGGAGCTCACCCCATTGTGGGAATTCGAACCGCCAACCTTCTGATCAGCAAGTCCTAGGCTCTGCGGTTTAACCCACAGCGCCACCCACGTCCCAAATGAAAATATACAGTAGACTAAAAACACAAAAATATTTAATATTCTTCACTCTAAAGTCTATTCATGATAAGAAATGATTACTATACATGAAACTGGGAGACAAATTACAGAGTTAAATATCAGGAGATGACTGCACTGTTAATTTGCTTCTTAAACAGTACAAATTTATTGTAAGTGGGTGTAATAGGTAATAGCATTTTCCTTTATAATTTTTAAAATTAAAAGCTACCAGACATATTTCTGTTAATATTCCACATCCAATACAAAACATTGTCAGCTTTGCAAACAAAGCCTTCTCCCCAACTTTGTATGTCCTGCACAATTCAGCTCTTTACTCAAAATCAACAGCGGAGGGCCAGTTTTGTCATCAAGTATTTCTTCTGGCACAAGGACAGGTAATATCTCTGCAGACTGCATCCCACGCTATTAATGCTTCCTCCTGGAAAGCCTAAGTTAGCACAAGTGGTGTGCAGGCTGTAGAAAAACTGTAGCAGACTTGTTGCAATCCACCAGCCTTACACTGTCTGCTTTAGGGTTATCCTCAAGTGTATTACTGAGTATTTCATAGAATCATAGAGTTGGAAGAGACCACAAGGGCCATCGAGTCCAACCCCCATTTCATGCTGCTGGGATTATTCCAGATGTGGACAGATGAAATAGCAGCAAAAAGGTGGATTGATAATACAGCTTTTAAGAAAGCGTCTGGCTAATACTTTGATATTAAACATAAGTAAATCCCAATAAAACCAAAAGGAAAAATAAACACAAATATGTCAGTTAATTGAACTGTATTATGAAGTACCTTCATTTGTAGCATTTTCTTCAGCATTGGATTTAACTGGTGTCAGAGTATTACCCTCTTGTAAATTGAGCACCAAAACAGAATTTAAGAGAAGGGAATAATTACCAAATGCCTTACCAGGACTAAAGAGGACTATAGCTTTAAGGTAAGCATATTCATATCCATCAATATCAAGCTTAGCCATGCTATTACAGAACTCCTGAAGCTTCCAGATGTGTTCCATCACTTGTTTTATTCGGTCTCCGGAAAGTTTATCTACAAGTAGACATTACACATTCTCTTAACAGCGCAAAACTGTAAGTCAACCAACTATCTAGACTTTTTCAGATAACAACCAGTTTTAAACTGTTCAAACGTATGCAGTCTTTCATGGGAAAATGTATCAAACTGCTAAATTTCATTCTTTTTTCCACATGTCTGGTTACTCAGTGAGTTTTAATTTGTAAACCAGAAACTTCCGTATGTACTGAATTACAGAGGCTTTGGAATATGACCAAATGTTCAATGGAGACCTAAGTGACTGCCAAGTAACCTAAAATGCATTACCCAGACAGGCATGTTATCTAGTTATTTGAAAGACAAAGCTTAATGTAATAATGACTGATAGTTTCCCTCTATAAATGCATATTTAGAAATATATGCTTTATCTAGCAGACTGGAATCAGCAGCTTACCCTCAACTTTTGAATGCTTCATAGATTTAATTGAATGTTTCTATAACTCTCCTCCATATGCCAGAAACTTACCCCTTGCTATTTTGTTAACAGTGTAGACAATCTGAAAATTGATGAAGCAGTGTACGAGGTAAGGAGGTGGTTCTAGTTGGGAAACTATATAATTGGTGCTAGGCTGAAGTGTGTAGGGAAAAGATGGCATGGGTGTGATAACATTTCAAGACTGTCCACTCCTTCATGCTATTTTCAATTCCTTCTTAAAATGGTTGAGGAAAATTCAATCTTTGTTGTAATTTATCAGAATTTAAGAGCACTTGACATTTTTCTTTAGATGATAAGTATAATGTCGTGGAGTTTAAATTGTAAAGGTTTGTGGAATGATTCCTTCTCAGTATGAGGCATTTTTTTGGTCTTTATATTGCAACATTTGCATTTATTCAAGTCAATGAAGAAGAGCGGAGTTGCCATTTGTAGAAAAAGATTCTGAACAGAAAGCTGCCATTCAAAAACTAGTTCCCCATTTTCCTCTGTTAAGAACTGCATGCTGCATGACCTATATATAAAATAAGCAAAGTTCACTATTACCTAAATATTTTCCTTGGCCTGTGTTGGTAATAATTGTAGATATTTATGACTCTTCTGCCACCATATTGAAAACCTTTAATCTACATTTGTTAAACATTGCACAAATAGCAGGCTGCAAGTTGTCCTTTTCTCTTGATCAAAGAATAGCAATGATCTTGTTGTTTAATCTAACCTACACCCCAAACCTTGGGGCAAGAAACATTGCTTTAATTATTCTATCTATCCATGGCCTTCAAAAATTGGTTTAACTCAAAAGGCAGTGCACTACAACCATACAGTTGCAGCAAGCTCTCTTATCTACTGTGATCCTTTGCTTTCCACGAGGCCAGTAATTTCACTGTGCCTGTTCTTTCCACAAATCTGGGATGCTGGAAAATCTTACAGCCCTACACTTAATCAAACGTAGGGCACCTACCTCTCCATGGCCTCTGAATATCCTGCCTCTTTCCTTGCCCAGAGGAACTACATCAGTTCTGTTGTTTTTGAGGGCTTTGCTTGGGGGCGGAACCTGCCTATTATAATTAAGTTTGAAAGGATTTAACAAATTAAATCAGTAAATGTTGGTAACTGCTAACTTTATTTTTCTAGAGCCATAACAAGCACAACAAGACAGCCAAAACCAAACCCATCATACTAAAAAGTTCTCCTGTAGATACATGAGCCTGCAACTTAATAATATAGTATTACTGTTCTAGCAGATGGTTTTTGTACAACAACTGATACTTCTGTTATCTGCTGGAGAAAGACAGCATTCTTGGGACAGACTCTGCTATATCCAGAAATGAAAGTAGGCAAGAACAGAAAGGTATGGAATTCCAGATGTACATTTTGCTCATGTTTATTACCAAACATTGACCTTTTTTTGCAACCATGTAAGGTATTCCACAGTTCAGAATCTCTACATCCAATAGGTACTTTCCAACTGGTACCTTTTCTCTTTGGAAAGAATTAAGCCAAAATTCATGCATGGCACTGTTGTTTCTCCAATAGTTTCTCTAGTGCAGTTAAGTGGTTATTCATTGGCTTTCATACGGTAATTGTTACTGTCAAGTGCCTATTAAATAGTCTACAATCATTGTTCCACATTTAGAGCTCCATTTAAAACTTCTGCCTATAATTTTAAAAATAAACACAAAAAAGCCAAAGGACTCTTGTGTTTTTCTGAAGATCTATTTGGTTTCATAAATCTACTATGAAAATCAGTAAACTCTTCAAGGAAACCTTTATGAAAAAAACAAATATGTGCACAAGAGAATACATATTACAGTGGTTGGTGTATTCCCTTCTACCTTACTGAGTGTGCAAGGTTTCCTCGTCAACCACAATGTAGCAGCTGAATATACAACCCAACATGTGTGCTCCATGCCTTGTTGTTGGTGAAACATTTTTTCTAGAAACAACTTAGTAAAATTTTTATTCCCACCCAACAGATGCTTTTAGCACCTAGATTCTAAACACATATACTTGGAAGGCAAGTCCTAATGACATGGTTACAACTTGTTAACTGTGCTTAGAATCACAGCCTTAAAAAAACAGCCACACATACCTTCCTGTATGCTGTTCTGTAGATGGTTGACAATGGCTGCCAGAATAGTTGACAAGCTCATCACCTGTGCACATTGTGCAAGGCCTAAAGTGAACAGTTCATTCCAGCATGCACGCACAAGGCTTGTATTACAGTCCTGCCTAAAGGTGCAAAAGCAAATAAATATAGTAGATTTATCAGTATTATTTTTTCTGCATAGATTATAATTCTTTTTTGTAACTACTGAACATTAGGGCTCCATTAGGATTTTATTGTAAGTAAGTTTATTTTATGCAATAGTATTACATGCAATGTTTGACTGGCTCGCGTTGCTGTGCTGAAAAGAATGGTGGAATTTGTGTTAGCTTGTAGGAGGGCAAATGTTCCCATTCAAAAAACTGTTACAGCTGGAAGAAAAATTGTCCTGAAAAATGGACAATATGGCAGCTGCTTACAAAGTCCCTTGCTTGCTCCCCTCATTCCAAGTATTTTTTGAGATCCCACCCCCATCTTCGTAGTCTCCATGCTGAACAGCAACACAAAAAATGTAATGTTACATATGAACTTACAGTTAAGAAAGAACCATAGAATCAAGAGAGGGAGAAAAGAAGTCACAGGCAAAATAGCTGACAAACAGAATATCAGCAGTTATGCAATACACTACTTCATAGCCTGTGCCAAAAAGCAATGTTCCCAAGTTCTACAGAAATCTTCAAAACACAATAAAAAGTCAGTAGAATCTTGATTACAGAAAGAAAACTGTAGAACCCTTATTTAAAGATAATGTGCTGGTTACTTTGAACTGCTTAAGCTACCTCCCACAATAGACATAAAATATTCTAGCAAAATACACAATAGGATCTGTGTAAGATTTTCTGATGGTTTAACTGAAATTGATAGCTGCATTAGGATTTCACACTAAACCATGGTTTACACAAGAGGCCGTTAATGTGGTGCCCAGGAGGTCTTCCTTGGTGCCTGAGAAGCTTCTAAGCCCCCACATCCCATTCACTGTCCCCTTGGCCATGAGATGGTGAGGGTTGTTACCTCTTCTTCCTTGAAGAGGGCTGAATGAGGAACTTACATATTTCCATTTCCTCTTTCATCTCTACGAGCTTTGCAAGGTTCAGGTCAATCCTAAAGTGTGCATATAGGTACTTTCTTTCTTGTCTGTGTGTGATTAGGAGGGGTGGCACCCCCAGCACTTGCTCAGAAATCCAAATGTACCCATGGGTATAAAAATATTGGCAACCTTGGATTAGCACAGTGTTCATGAATCTAGCCTCATAAGGATGGCACTTTTTCCTCCTCTCTTTTTTCCAGTGTAGCTGGAAGGAGGACACTGGAAACCTTTATTTAGCTTTTCCTTCAGCTCTGCATATTGTTGTATCTGTATTTGGGGTTGTGGTTTAACAAATAATCAGTTTCAGCTTCATAACCCAGAAGCACACGCACCAATAACAAAATAAGGGTGAAAGGAATATGGGGTGTTGGAAAGGCTTTGGTACGAAGGGGAAACAGAGACTGGGATATATAATGAGATAGAAAAGATTGAGTTATCTGTTGGGGATATAGTGGGAAAATGTGTAGAAGATAATGAGGTGAGTCTAGGGAGAACTAAGTGGGGACATGAAAGAGTCAGGAGTCTGACAGGTGGAAGAGTGAGGTGTCATTTGATGTGTGATAATTTCATTCTTCACAGCTAGTTTAGATTGAGAAGATCCCTCCAATTCCTTATGTAAAAAATTAAAAAGAAATCATCTGCTCACCCTAGTGCTTGAAAAGCAGGAATGGATCTAGCCCAGTGCATGGAAAGAAAAAGTAAGCGGGATGCTGACTCACAAATGTAATGCACATTCAGATACTCTGGCATTGGGCTTGGCATGGTTAACTGTAAGAGAACAGAAATGTACATGTATAAAAGCCCATTTTCATCAATTCTTTTAAAAATCATTAATAGATGCATTTTGGATACAGAACATGTACAGAGCCTTTTGTTATGGAACCATAAATATACCATATGCCTTTATACTTTATAGTGATAATTCTTTAAACATTCAAACTCTGTAACAGTTTAATCCAGCTATCTTAATACAAAGTCTGCCCCATTAAAATGACAGCTCAAATGAAGCCACACTTTGTATTCAGAAAGAATTGGTTTGAATTTAAAATAGGGTCTGCAATACAGTTAGGGATAACACTTCAAGACTGTGAATATAGAGTAACTCAGGTACAATGCATAAAACTATTAGCAATTGGAAAAGTCTGAAATTTACACATATATTGTGAATTCATTTTTGTATTTTACAGATGTATGGCATTTGGTACATAGTCACAAAACTCTTCCATTTTATAGTCAAGTAATGTGTCCTGATCTCAAATTTTATGAAGCTGGAGAACTTTTTCAGTCAAAAGATTTCAGTAGCTGCCAGAAAGAATGTGTGGTCACATGTATTTAATTTACCATTGGGGTTTAAGGGATAACCCATTGCTCCCCCCTTTATAAGTTGTAAAATGGGCATCAGCTGAAGAGATTCCAATGAAATAGTTAACTCTCAAGGAAAACAGACAGCATGGGAAGTGAAGATGATGTTCACTAACTTATTTTTGCTTGTTAAAAGTCATTGTGTTGTTATTTCTAGAGCTTCTTGGCATATTTGCCCAAATAAATTAAGGAAACACACACACCTTAAATGTCACATGAGTGTCTGTAAGGAGGGGTCCTTCAACTTCAATGATTGGCGTAGACTGATCCCTACTGATTACATGAATGTTCCCACCACCTGTGGGATCCATTCCATCTGCCAGATTCTGAGCTGTTGCTCCATCTGTGGTGTTAAGTGCTTTAGCCAAAGTATCAAATGCACTGCAAATAAGAGTAAGTCTATTAAAACATAATGTCACTTATACTTCTGTACACAGATACATATGTATCAATGGTGAATTAATTATCTGCCCTGCTTAACATGTCATGCATGGTGAGCCAAACTACAGTTACCAGGGCTGTGCAAATGTGTGGGTTCCCAAAGAGAAACTTGCATTTGCATTCCTCCATCCTTGCCTTTTTTAAACTCTTTTGCGGTGCTGAGCCGAACCAAAGGTTGACTTAGTGTGTTGTCTAAATGTACGCTCATGGTCAAGCTGTTTCCTCACTACTGAAGAACTATAGTCAAGATTTATTCAGGTAACACAGCAAGCCACAGGTTGGCTTAGCTCAGTGCAGCAATAAAAAAGTCCAGGAAGGAGCAAAGCAGCTGCAAGTTCCTCTTCAGGAGCCCACATAAGAAGAGCCGGCTGGATCAGGCCAATGACCCATCTAGTGGGCAAATGCCTGTGGGAAAGAAGGATTCAAGCACAAGGGAATTATCCCTTCCTGTTGCTTCCAGCAACCTGTTTTCAGAAGCACTACTGCCTCCAATTGTGGAGGCCAAATATAGCCATCACGGATAGCGGCCATTGAAAATCCCTCTCCTCCTCTGTCTAATTTGTTTTTACAGCCACATAGGTTGGTGGTCATCACTGCCTCCTGGGGAGCGAGTTCCAGAGTTGAACTATGTATTGCGTGAAGAAGTACTTCTTTTAACTGTTCTGAATCTTCCAATGTTCAACTTCAGAGCATCCCCACAAGGTTCAAGTGTGCCCTTTTCTGAGCCTTTTCCAATTTCACAGTATTCCAAGTGAGGTCACACCACAGATTTGTATAATGGCATTATGATGTCAGTTTTATTTTTGGTGTGGTCCTGGTAACCCATAGTTCGGCTTACTGTGACATGCGAACCAGGCCACTGAGTACGTAGCCTTTCTTTACCAAAATGGCAAGTTCTTCACACAAAAGGGAGGTGTAAGAACTCCAAGGGCTGAATTCCCCACCCCCACTTTCCAAAGACTGAACGTTGTCAGTGAATGAAATGAAACAAAATGGCTGGAACTCTGAATAGAAGCATTCCACACTAAACGTTTTTGTTCTAGGTCACACTTGTATCCATTACAAACTTAAAGTGAATCTCTGTAGTAGAATCCCATGACTAGAAAACAGCAAATTAGAAATAGTTTAATAGAAAATCCCTTCACTGTCATAGTATTTTCACAGCAGCATTCTGTTATCTTGCTATTTATAACCCATTCCCTGAAATGCTAAACAGAGTAAATAAAGTTATGCAGGTTGATGACAGAATCTAAATATAGAACTTGACATTGATGCTTTAATATAAGGCATTGCCTATTATCCATAGCCTGGCGTGCTGCTGCTCTAGTTTATTCAGTTAACTAACTACATATAATGGACTGGGAGATAAGTAAGTTTTTAATATGAAGTACCTACCGAGTGATCTCACTTGCAGATTGGTCTTCTTGTGGAATTTCAGAAGTGTCTCCATTATTAAGCGACTCGTTGAGACTGGCAAGTGAAGTTACAACATTTGCTAGCGTCCCCAAGGCACCTTGGCTTGTCTCAGCCTACAAAAGAAATTTATATATGTGTGTTAAGTAAACTTAACCATTAAAACCATTATGCCACTTTCCCAACATGGCAATGGAGAGAAAAGCAATTTAAAACTACACTGAAAAAGAAAAAAATAAACAAAATATAAATTGGCTAGTTGATTGAGCCAAGTCTTTTTTTTTCATTGCTGGGATATGCTCTACTCCACACAATCATCCTTCAATAGTTTTACTGAGCTGTGCTCCTTGTGAGGAATGATGTATTCATATATATCTGCACAGAAAGCACCTTATTGAAACAACAAAATATGAACTGTACAGTGAAATCTATGGAAGATACCTTGGAATCTGTAGCCAGGAGAACTGTACCATCTTCTCTTATTAGCGGCTGCTGAATATTCACAAGCATCCCTGAATCAAGAAGGCCAGCTGATCTGTTCAAAAAAGGGGAGCATGAGTAATAATCTATTATTAAAGAACCACACCATTTCCCTTTCAGATAATCAAAAGTAGTGCCATGCCTTTCAGTTTTGATAGATTTCTTTATCAAAGTATCTTCAAGTTTGAAAGCAGGATAGTTAATCCATGGCACTCCAGATATTGTTAGAAGCCAATTCCTGTCAGCCCCAGCCAGGGATGTCTGGAGTTGTCATGCAACAACATCTTGAGGGCCACAGGTTAGTCACCTCTGATTTAAAATGTGAATATTGGCTATTCTCATATAGACAGGTAAACACTTTAGGACTTGGACCCAGATATCCTGTAAGCAGAACTCCACTCATGCAATGGCCACACTGCTGGGAAGGAGTAGAACGATTTTTACCAATTCATCCTCTACCCTGTATGCCACCCCCTCCCCCCAAACGTGGACTAGAAGTTTAGGGGATCTTTCTGGAACAGGATGAGCGCCTACTTGGGAGGGAGACTGCAGAAGGAAGAGGAAATTCAGCAAAAATCACTTCCCCACTTGCTCCAGCAAGAGCCTTTGCTGGATCACAATGCCTTCTGTGAAAGAAAGAGGCCCTTTCATTTTGCATGATACAACAGAGATGAGCACATGACAAGCCTTTGTCTCGGGGAGTTTACAATATCAGAGCCTCATTTCCGCCTGAACAGTACAAATCCTTTGAGGCAAGGTTCTGTCATACATTAAGCTGTACTGTGTCCTTTATAATAAGAATAAGAAGCTATATTTTCTTATTAACATCATGACTTAAGACAGGTAGTATCCATGTAAGTATGGAAAGTTCCATACTGATTCATTATAATAGCATCTGAACTCACAAGAAAGAACCATCTCAAAACTAGGGACTAATTAGAAACCAATTGAGTCACGTTTTAAATGCTATCTTCTATTCTGTGACTTTGAAAAAGCTCAGAATTACATACACCTCAGTAAGATTCATTTGTCACATACCTAGCCCCATCTTTATCTGCTACAAAAGTTGGGGTTGCTATTAGAGGACTTCTCAAGTCCTTTCTGATATAGATTTTTTCTGTTGAAGCAGCACAGTTCGTTGGCTTCTCACGTTGCACATCAAATGGCTTCCTTTCACTCTGTACAGCTAAATCACATAAAGATACAGAGCTTTAAAAATAAATCATTCATTTAAAGACTTGGAAAACATGTACATTCTTAAAGCAGGACTTTAGCTTGCATACAGTCTTAGTTCAATTTGGTTCAGTGAAAGTGAATGCTTTGCACCAGTTCCAGTTCTACCCAATAGTTCAATCTCAGAAATGTGGAGATGGCTGATTACTGGTGGCACTGTGGTCTAAACCACTGTGTCTCTGGTGTTTGCTGATTGGAAGGTTGGTGGTTCGAATCTGTGCAACGGGGTGAAATCCCGTTGCTCTGCCCCAGCTAGCAGTTCTGCCAACCTAGCAGTTCGAAAGCACACCAGTGCAAGCAGATAAATAGGTACCACTGTGGTGGGAAGGTAAACGGCGTTTCCGTGTGCTCTGGCACTATGAATCATACCTAAACCAGGACTGGATACCTGCAGACATGGCAGCATTATTAAGCATAATAGCTACCTACAAAGCAGCTTCTATTCAGTTAAGAATGACCTCATTGCTTCTACCATCATATAACTTTCATGTCCATCCTAGACATTACTCATCACTGTCAAGTCATGCCATCTGACTTAGTAGTGTTCCAATGTTCTGCCTAGTTGTACTGTTAGGCTACTGGATCTCATGCCCTGTGGCTGTTTTCTTATTTCTTATCATGCTGCCATTTTTCAAGGTATCTGATCTTTAGATACACCTTTCACTGTGAATAGCATCTTAGCTATTTTTGTAATGTTGTAAGAAAAAACATTATAAGTCATTTAATGCTTATTTCTAACATTCACAATGCAAATGATCAAAAAAATATGGCTTAGAATATAAAACATGAAATAAATTTTGATTTTGGATAATGAAAAATTATTAAAAAAAACAATAGAAATTGATTTTAACCACAAGCCTCTAAACTATACTTGACAGAACAGGCTGTTTGTCTATGCATATCTATCACTTGATAGACAAAGAACCACTCTGTGTATTTTAGACTCACATTCCATTTTCATTCCCATCTCAAGGCATTTTTTTAGCCGACAAAACTGGCAGCGATTCCGATGGTGCTTATTGATGATACAGTCCTGGTTGCTACGGCAACTATAGGTCAGATTTTTCCTCACACTCCTTTTAAAGAAGCCTTTGCATCCTTCACAACTGATAGCACCATAGTGACGACCTAAAAAAAGCCAGAAATTAAGAATATACAACTAATGTGGCAGGAAGATGGACTTTAGAACTATTTTTATAATATGCAGGGTACTTTGTTCAGATATTGCTGTGGGTTGCTTTTCAGTTTTTTCACATTTTTAATATGCATTGTATTCCAATCAGAAGAAAATCCTCAAGTATTTGCATGCATTTTCAGGTTTCACACATACACAAGTCTCATGCTATTCTGTTAGTTAGACTGGGGTGTATTTTGTGCTTAAACCCATCAGTGATGTACTAGTATGGTTCTAAAATGGTTACTCATAGCATTTCTTTTATTTAGAATATTTCTTATCCAGCTTTTCAGCCTGAAGGCAGACCAACTAACAGCATTTTAAACACCAAAAAACAAGGTTTAAAAGTAGAAAACACAGAACAGTTAAATATATGCCAGTGTAGGGCCAGCTTAACTCATAATCTAAGTCATGGGCAAATGAAACGCATCAGACTCAGTACCAAGTGGATCAGAGCACCACAGCTATAAGCCCAATCTCCTTGCCAGGGTGGAAGACTTGAAAAGGGGCCTCTGAGGACAATTTTAACATTGAGGCAGATTCATGTGGGAGAATAATAACCTTAAAGGTTACATCAATATTTTCAACTGTGACCAGAAACAGATCAGGGCTTTAAGAATGGCATGATGTATGCTGCATTTGTCTGGCTCCTAGTCAGCAATTTAGCCATTGAATTTTGTGCAAGAGTGGCTGACATGGCGGGAGGGGGCCACAGTGCCCCTTGATGGCAGCAACCCTAAAGGGTGGGGCAGAGTGGTGGTCAGGCTGGGGCTGCACAGGTGCACTGATACACCCAAAAAGTCTTAACCTTGCCAATGACCTTTCACCCCTGTCTAGGTAAAGAACAGTAATGCTGCTGCTGGGTGAGTGCCTGCACCATGTTGGCCGCTCGGATTTTGTGTCAGCATTAGGAGTCCTCATGTTGCATGGCACAAATTAACCATTAATAACAGAAAACTTCTCTTAGGGGGATAATGCTGTTTGGCATGAGTTTTTGGCGCTGTTTCTTCAAACAATGTCCCTCCTATGATTGTTAGGCAGCAATGAGTTGACTAAAACAAGGTGGACTGCCGAAGTGGCATTAATGCTGAGATCTGCATTTAAAAAATGGAAACTTAGCCCTATGCCAGATTTTGAATTTACGTATCTACCCGCAGATATTCAGAAAGCAGAAAATGCTAACTATGGTTTCATTCAGCTCAGGAAACAAGAATGGCTTTGTTATTGCGTTTCTGTTGCTAACTGGTGTGATGTACGTAGGAGCGTCAAAATACTGGAATTTGAAGTTAAAGTAGTTGAGCAGACTATATTTGTAATAATCCCCAGGTTTACCCTGATGGTGATAAGTACTTTATTTTCTGAGGGTTGTATATTTGGATTGTAAGCTTGAGTTTTGCTTGCATAAGGATCAAGATGTATAATAGCTCTTAGGGGTTGATTTTAAACTTCCATCTGTTGTGAAGCTGCTATGCCAGGCACATCCAAATGTGGCCAGGCAATTCATGTCATCAATCAGAAGCTTCCTCAACACCACCTATGCCATGTAGCAGCTTATTCTTCTCCAGGCCCTCAGAATATTGCTACTTAGGAGAAAGTGGAATAGAACTACACTCTGCTGGGCAATATCTAGCTTGAGTTGTTTTGCCAGAACAATGTTCTAGAATCAAATTCATCTGTTTAACAATCCACAAGTGCCATTTTTTGACATCAGTGAGCACAGTCAATTTCTTGCACCACATCTAATAATTCTCCTACAGAACATACCTGATGCCTTGTCTCCACAGACAACACAATATTCTACTACTTGGGGTCGCTGGACATCAGTTTTAGCCAACAAACGTTCCACAGAGGCAGAGTCAGTCACAATCTAAAATGAAATATTTAGAAGGCTTACAGTGCCACTCTCCATCTCAAATTAAATAAAAAAGGAGCTGCCTAAATATTTTAAACACAGTTGTATCAGAAGAAGTCCCATTCAAGTTAGCATAGAAGAAAAGTGAAAGTAATGACAGGATTTTAGGTACTTTGCAAGGAAAGAAAGGGGGGAAGTATGGAGACTCTGGAAAGGGAGATGTTCCATGCAGATGTAGCAGCAGTGAGTAAGTAACAAAAATGCAGAGAAGTTGAGATTTAAAAAATAATGAAATGGGCAAATATGAATGCAGTGAGAAAAAGGGGGAAAGGATACAGAGGTGCAGGTGTGGTTTGAAGACAATGTGAAAAACCTTATATTGGATTAGCAACAGGCCAATGGAAAGAGAAAAATGACATTAGTGGCAGCTCCACAACTAAATGTTTTCTGGCTGGCATCATATGGCAGGCTTGCTCCATACATTCCTAATCAAGCCAAATGTCTTGCAGACTAACATGCCCTTGAGGCAATCTTCTGGAGGCAATTTTTATAACTCAGTTCTATATGTTATTGCCATCTCCTTCTGGAAAGCTGATGAATTGGTGTTTGGAGTCAGTGATGGACTGACTAGCCTGAAATTAAATCTGGACAAGGCAGAGATACTATCAATCGGTAGGCCTACTAGAATAGGGATAAAATATCAGTCTATTATGGACAGGATGCACTCCTCTTAAGATCAGGCTTGTGGCCTAGGAGTACTTCTGGATCTGCTCTTGTTACAATAAGTTCAAGTGGCCTGCAGTACTTTTGTGTGCAGCTTCAGCTGGTGTGCCAGCTGTGCCCATTACTGGTGCAGTCAGACCTACCATTGGTCCAACATGCATTAGTCGCATATTGACTGAGCTACCCTTGAAAAATTCAATTCAATTTAATTGGTGCTGAATGCTGCCAATAAAATATTCATGGGGCAAACTGGTGTCTTACTGTATCAATTGCCCCAGCTGCCCCTTCATTTCTGAGTGCAATTCAAGGTGCCAGTTATCCTTAAAGCTCTAAACAGTTTAGAATTAAACTACATGAAACACCCACTCTTCCCATGTGAATTACCCTATCCTTTAAGACCAGCTGTTCTGTGACAAAGTACAAGAGTTTTCTCTGTGGCAGCACCTGGAATTCCCTGCCCCAAAATAACATCCCATTTGCATTCTGCCAGTATTTTGAAGATGTCTGTTCAAAACTTTGACTTGCTTGTTACTTAATTTAATTCATTTATTTATTGTTTTGGCTCTCATTGCCCTTGTTCTCTCAAGCTGCTTTTTGTCTTAGTTTTTTTGGTAACTTATTTTAATTATGGTTTGTTTTATTATTGTGTTTGCTTTTATATTTTGTTAGCCACTTTGAGTGAAGAAGCAGGATGTAAATTATTTTATAATTAAGTAAATAACCCTGCGAGGAGCTGATCAGTAGCGACCTCAACTGTGCAGCACTTATATTTTTTTCAGATAAAACAAGCAATCCTTCAACGGTAAATCATTTTATATAAATCAGATTGTAACAAGACATGTTATAACTGACCATTAAGCATATCCATTGAATCAGTATATATAACAATCCAGGATAAACTATATACCTTCTGCCTCATATAACACATAATTAATTCTCAGAAACAATTATTTTTGTTTAGCATTCATATTTATTTATTGTGGTGAATATGATTACTTTTGTTTCACGTGTACATCTTATACTCGCTGCATAGATCATCCCATGAAACAAACATTTTATTTTTAATAAGCTATGTAACGTTTCCTTTGCTTAATGGCTGACACATATACCCTTATTTAATTGCTGTGTTTACCTGTATTCTGCCTGGCACAATGTTATCTGTGGTGGTAAAGATAAGTTGCTTGGTATTAGAAGCCTCAGGTGCAGCCAATATCACTTTCCCTGTTCCTGTTCCGTCTGGACTAGCCAATATAAACTGCTGCTTTGGGGAGACTGATGAGTCCACTGCTGTTACTATTTGGATTTTCTGCCCTGTTTGCTGATCTGTGACAATCTATAACAAAAATGGAAATATTTTATCATGTGAGATTTAACAATTTAGTAGAATCATATTTTATAACTTCATAAAGTGATGTTTTCCCTCCATTGTTAGGTTATACGTGCAGTTAAGCCACAAAAGGGTATAGAAGAAGTAAAAAACTTTTATGTACATTTTATGTATGTAACAACTCAGAATGCAAATCAGTATGGAATATGAATTGGCTACATCCAACTGGTGCATTTGCACAAGTGCAAAGACTTCTGATCCAGTAAGAAGTGGATCAGTAGAAGAGACTATTTTTGTATGTTTTCTCTCCCCACTACAGCCCACAATTCCCCCTGAAATTTTGTTTTGAATGGTCCCCAAACCCTCCAAAACAGTTTTTTTTAAGGGGGGTGCTGGACTGCAATAGAAAGGAGGAAACTGGCCTCCCCATGTTCATTAGCAGATTATAGAATCATAGAGTTGGAAGAGACCACAAGGGCCATCGAGTCCAACCCCCTGCCAAGCAGGAAACGTGCAGAGCACAATGGATTAGCAGTCCATCGCCTTAACCACTTGGCCACCTCGTCTCTTCCATGCTTAGCAGTCATGGTTTTGTGGCCCTCTGGTAACATACCATTGAAGTCCACAGGTACGTTTTTTGACGGCTGAACTTGAAGCGCATGCCTCCTTTGGAACAACAGTGCTAGAAGGACCAACTGGATTCCACCCAATGCACACAACCATCCACAGTGCACAAATAAGCAAGAATAATTTCTGTGGCAAGATGTAAACATAAAATACAGCTCCAATAGTGAAACAAAATCTGGCAGTTGTTAAGTAATAACTATTAGTAATAATACTGTCTTCTCACTAAGGATGAAACTGAACACATAGAAGAAAGATCTAGGACCAAGAGACATGGATGGCAAGAAAGCTGCTGCCGTGGCCTGCAACATCTGTGCCATGCTTGTCTTCCTGCCTGAGAATGTGCAAAACTACACCTGAACTAAGAAAACTCATACCGGCAGAGATACTGTAACTCACACTTGAGTTATTGGGCAAGATGAGGATTTTCTTGATAGAACAGAGTGGAGTGTCCTGGAACAGTAATGAAGTGAGGGGTGCCCCTAGGAAGCATAAGACGAACCACTGGAGGAATAGGACATACAGAAGCAGGACTATCAGGAGCTATGTTCTGTCACTGGAGCTGCAAAATTGATTACATGCCCCCATCTCGGACACTGATTCTGGACCAGAGGAGCAAGGACAGCAGTCACAGACCTCAGTACTTGAGGTGGCTATGTAAGGTACAATGTACAGAAGAATTCCTGTCACTCCTCAGATGAGGAAGAGAGATGTAATGGTGATTCCCTACTGAAGGGGACTGAGACAGTAGTGTGCGGAGCTAACAGGAGGTGTGCTGTCTTTCAGATGCAAAGATTCACGATGCGACAGAGACGTCTTATAAAGCCTAGTGACCTCAACCCTTTCCTGATGACTCATGTGGGTACAAACAATATTGCTAGTATCAACACACCCTTGATGTATAACAAGGGACTATGAGACTCTGGGTAGAAAGCTGATGGGCCTTGGGGCTCAGGTGTTTTTTTCTGGTTTTCCTTCCTGTTGAAGGTTGTGGCACAGTAAGAAAAAACTGGAAGTAAACCACTGGCTGCACATGTGGTGTCATCAGGAAAGGTTTGAATTCTTGTACCACAGTCTCCACTTTGTTGAAGGAGGACTTCTGGCAAGAGATGGATTGCACCTTATGGTGGTTGGCAAGAATGTGCTTGCTAAGAATCTTGTGAATCTGATCAGGAGAGATTTAAACTAAAACTTGAGGGGGAGGGAGACAATAGTACAGACAACAGGAGAACAGCTGGTATTGGGGATAGCAGCTTCACTGATGCACAGGAAACTGAGGTGGTGCTATAGCAACCTGTCAAAGGGCTGGAAACTATAAGAAGAAAACAGCTGGAGGGAATGACACATGGTTTTACTTGTCTCTAGACTACTGCACAGAGAATGGGAAGCAAAGTGAATTTGAGCTCTTAATACAGAATGGCAAATATGAGCTAATAAACATTAGTGAAACCTAGTGGGATGAGACACTTGGCTGGAATGCAGAAATTGAGGGGTATAAGCTATTCAAAAGGAATAGACCAAATAGGAAGGGATGAAGGGTAGCATTTTGTGTAAAGGATGTGTGCACTTGTGAAGAAATCCATTACTTGGAACATGCAAGGTGGATTGAGAGCATATGGGTAAAAAAATGTAGGGGTGGGGAAACAACAACAGTGACATTACTGTTAAAGACCTCAAAGCTAAACTGAAGACATTTGACAAAGTCCCACATGATATTCTTGTGGAGAAGATGATAAAATGTGGGCTGGACAAGGTTACTGTTAGGTGGATTTGTAGCTGGTTGACTGACCAAACTCAAAGAATGCTCATTGATGGCTTCTCATTATCCTGGAAAAAAGTAACAAGTGGGAGCCACAGGATTCTGTCCTGGGCCCATTGTTGTTTAATGTCTTTATAAATGACTTGGATGAAGGAATTGAGGGGATGTCCATCAAATTTGCAGATGACACCAAACTGGGAGGGGTAGCAAATGCTGCAGAAGACAGAACTGGGATTCAAGATGACCTCAACAGATTGGATAACTGGGCCCAAACTAACAAAATGAATTCCAAAATGGACAAATGTAAGGTTCTGCACTTAGGCAGAACGAACCAGCTGCACAAAAATAGGGGACACCTGGCTTGCCATGTGAAAAGGATCTAGGGGGTCTTAGTAGACCACAAGCCTAACGCAAGTCAACAGTGTGATGCAGCAGCAAAAAGAAAAGAAAAGAAAAGGCTAATGCTATTCTAGGTTGCATCAACAGAAGTCTAGCTCCAGATCAAGGGAAGTCATAGTAACACTCTATACTGCCTTGGTCAGCCCACATCTAGAAAACTTTGTCCAGTTCTGGACACCACAATTTAAGAAGGATATTGACAAGCTTGTAACAAGTGTAGAGGAGGGCAACCAAGATGATCAAAGTCTGGAAACCAAGTATGCTCAGCTGGAATAGGAGGCATCTGACAGGAGACATGATAGCCATCTTCAAATATCTAAAGGGCTGTCACATGGAAGTTGGAGTAAGCTTGTTTTCTCCTGTTCCGGAGACTAGGACCTGAAACAATGGCTTCAAGTTACAAAAAAGGAGATTGTGATTAAATATCAGGAAGAACTTTCTGATGGTGAAAGCTGTTCAACAGTGGAACCGAGTCTTTTGGAAGGTGGTGGACCTTCAGAGGTTGGATGGCTATCTGTCATGGATGCTTCAGCTGAGATTCCTGCATTGCTGGGGGTTGATGACCCTCAAGATCCCTTCCTACTATGATTCTTTTAAAATCAAATTGTTTTATGATGGAAAATACAGTTTTAGCAGCTAGAGAGAAAAGTCAGATGATATAAGCAAATTCACAGGTGGGAAAACTCTTATACCTGGATGCGCTGTGGTGAAGCTACTGAAGAATCTGTGGAGATTATCTGGATGCGTTGGGAAGGGCTGGTCATCACTGGAGATTCAGATAATGTTGTCTGTACGGTTTGCACCTATATTGAATAATTTAAAAACTGATTTAATGCATGGCAAAACACAATTGTGAAAATGGTTAAAACTCAAATACTAAGTACTTCCAGCAGGAAATGTTTATCTGAAACAATTCACTAATACTCCCATACCCAAAGGACTAACACTTCCTCTAACAGGATGATCAGCCATGAAATTTGATGCCCCAGTTTAGGACTATAGATAAGATGCTACTTGTCTAGTGTTAAGGTAGTAAGTGTTGCACTGATCACCAGAAATCATATACAGAATTAAATATGGTGTAGCACTGATTGTTTGGGCATTTAAAAAAAGACATTCACAGACATTTCCATTTTTTAAAGGAAAGTTAGAAGTTTCCTTCTACAACCAACCAAATATTGAGTCATCATGATCACACTCTGTAACAGTGAACTCAGACGCTCGAGTGCCTGAAAATGAAATAGGGTCATTTAAAAATAAAAGAGTGGTTTAAAGATGAGGGCTTCCTGGATATGCAGAAGTTTGTTTGTCTATTTATTTGAAGTAACAAAAATGCCTGCAAGGTTACAAAATGCAAACAACAGTTTGTATCAACAGAAGGGGGAGAAGGGAGGACCAACGGAACCAGACTGAGACTGGAAGCAGTTAAGACACAGAATGTTGGAACATCAGTTGTTTGTGGGAGAAGAGGAAAGAAAATGGAGCTTCAGATTTGGAGCAGGCAGCCCTGTATATGGAGTATTTGGAGAAGGCCTTGAGGAGGCCCTTTCCTACCCCTGAGCCCTTTGCCCAAGAGACCTGAAGAGGACTGCAAGACTCTTATTCCTGGCTGTATATGGAGCCCAGGACAGCAGCACTCCACTTAGGAGGTAAGAATAGATTGCGGCACTGTGTTGCAAATCCACTTGCTTCTTCTAATACTTAACTTGGGTGGTTCAGTGACTGTCCTTTTGGCAATGAATTGGGGCATATAAAAATAACAACAATGGTTCTGCATACTCAGGGGGCTCCTTGAGTATGTAGAATTATATAAAATATTCTGATTCTCCAGATAATACACCAGCAGCCTAAATGGTCTATGTTTACTTCTTTCCAGAACCCTGAGCTCATTTGAATGGCATATGGATGTTGTCAGCTGAGGCGAAAAAAAGAAAAGGAATGGGAGGAGGAATTGGCCAGGTTGAGATGCAAACAGCTTATAGGACTCTGAAGGTGGGGATTAGGTTTTCATGAATGTGTGTTGTGGCATTAAAAGAAATCCCCCTCCCACCACAATATGGTATTAGGAGTGGTGGAAGGAAAATGGCTACCGGTTTCCAGAAGCATCCTGCTCACCTTATATAGCTATAAAATGCTTAGGTTCAGGGCTGGAAGTCAGCCTTAACCCTGTTCCTTTTAACACTATAGAGTCCAGCAGGGAAAGGAACAAGGACTTGAAGCCTCCCTCTCAGAAGATTGACAGGGACAACACTCCTTCCCTCCCCCAGTTATTCTCTCCACCCCACAAGCTAAATATGGTCAAATTCAAAACAAGGCAACTTAGAACTATGCTTCTTCCTGCTTGTGCAAGTTTTGCTAAATCAGTGTGTGACATGCAAACACAGCCACTGCACCTTACAGGTTGGCGTGTTTTTGTCACTGAGATTTACCTCTTTTTTCTTGCAATTACACACCTATGACCTGGGTTATAAATCTGAGTTATCTGCATTTTGATTTGTTTATTTGGTCCTTTGCCTCAGAGGACCTGCTGCCTGGCAACTGCCAGCAAGGGAAGACTGCTTCCATTACAATCCAGTTGCTCAGCTTGCCCGCCTTGCCTCAGAGGATTTCGGTGGGGCTGTTACCATATACAACAAGGAAGAACTAGTTTGATGGCAGGAAATGTTGCCTGAATTAGCCTGGCTCCATTAGGATAATTTTTGTATCCGTACAGTACTAGATTTTTTTGTTTCAGGACTAGATTTTTTTGGTAGCCTCTTCAACAGCCTCTCAGGACTACTAATTGGATGTGGAAAAGAGGGCCCTTGCATAGCTTCAGGAGATGTACCAACTGTGCCCTTTTCTGTAAAAAGCAGATCTAATGTTGGTCACATAAACTCTATAGAAAGTTGCTTCTGAAAACTATTCAGGAACTTCAGCTGATACAAAATTTGGAAGCCAGAGTTTTGTTGCGGGCCCGTTTTTCAGAACAAATACTTTTCATACTGTTCAATCAGCATGGAGTACCAGTTCATTTCTGAGCACAATTCAAAGTGCTGGTTATCACTTGGCTGAGGATGGAGTAGCACAGTGTGGAAAAGGGAGGATTAACCCGTTGCTCCTCAACTGCTACCCACGGTATTCAGGAGTAAATCCCATTGAGTTCAATGAGGTTTATTCCCAAAGAAGTGGGTATAGATAGGACTGCAGCCAAAGTCAGGGATAGCATAAGGAGAAAGGAGCATGCAAGACCATGACTCGTGTATATAATGCCAAACAACAACTTGGTACTGCATCTGAATTGAGCCATTGTGATAGAACAATTTTTTCTATGTAACCATTTTTTCTATTTAGGCCAAAAGAAAGAATGAGAGAGAGACACAGAGAGAGACTCCTCAGAAAGACAAGTCTTACAAATATGACAATATAAAGCATTTTGTAGCTATTATTTTGCAAATTTGGAATATGCATCTAGCAGTCAATCAAACAGAAAGTTCTGGCCACTTGTCATCAAATAAGTGATCTTGCTCAGTGTCCTTTCACACACAAGACAAACAGAAATTCATACGTTCACAATTGTTCCCTTAAGCAAATATAAATTCTACAGAACAAAAAGCATGTAAAGACAAAACAATCCCTATCCAGGCTCAAGGTTCTTGTGTTAATTTACAATGCCCTTAATACCTTGGGTCCAGGATACCTCAAGGACCACCTGATCCATTATTTCTTGAAGACACCACTAAGGTCTTTGGGGGAGTCACTGCCAGTGATCCACCATGGCTTGTATACACAGCTTGTATCTACCAGCAGCCATGCATTCAGAATTGTGGGCCCATTTTATGGAACTCCCTTCCAACTGAGGTAAGACAGGTTCCCTCCCTTCTTAACTTCCGGTGCCTACTGGAGGCTTTTCTTTTTGTACCTGGAAGGTATTCTGAATTAATTTTATTTTTATAGTTTTAACCAATGCTTATTTATATAGTATTGTGTTCCTTTTACACCACATTGAGACTACTGTAATTAAACAGTGCATAAATAAAAATAAATACAAAGGAATGATATTTTAATATGAAACACATGCAACAGCATTATCTGGTTACTAATTATTTTTTACATTAAGAACACAATTAACTAATTATTATTTCCCAAGAAAAATATCCTCAGAATGTCACTTGTAGTCTTACAGCTACAGGGAGTATCATGGGGAAAGCACACAAAGCCACCATATTAAAATTTTATGCAAAATGTGTTAATTAGGTAAACACAAATGAAATATACAAGTGGTTTGCAGCTCCTCAGCTTGGTCCTTGGTGCTGTACTGCCTACAGATCTTAAATGAAACAGACCAGCTATGTAAATAAACAGGTGATATCCAATAATGTCATACTCAGAACAGGCCCCCCAGTAATCAATGTGTATGACTAACATTAGCTATCAGCCACACAATAAAATGGTATAAGACTCGCAGAATGCTATTGTTATCCATAAGGAAAGAACATATGCTGAAAGTTCAAAAGCACAATGCAAGAGATTTCTGTTTAAAAGCTAACTTTGCATTTTTGACACTGACAAAATATAGCAAATGTTGAGAAGATGCTGCATTATGTAAAAAAAAAAAGGACATTTAACTTTAAATATTTAACTCCACTTTTAAAGCTACCCAACATGTTCTAACTAATTTATTTTGAATCCTATATATCTGTAGTTCTACAACTATTACAGTCAGTACCCTTCGGTTTCTCTTTAAATCTCACCTTTATACACAGGTCAGAAAAAGGTTAGTCATCTGCAGCATTTGGCAATTGGTAGGTAAACAGTTTACTTGGTATCAGATTTATTCCTACACTGAAATTTTAACCTGTAATAACCCTTAATTTCTGTTGAGCAAAAGGCAGTATATTCTAGTTTATCAGGAAATACAAACTAAATCTTAATACGCTTGTTGTAGAAACTGCTATAAACTGTGGATTAAAATTCTGTGCTAAAATACTGTACATACTATCTAAAGAGAACAAGTAGTGCTAATTATTTAAACTATTAATTAGAAGTCAGCTTCCAGATAAATGGCCATTACTGTGAAATTAGAATATTCTGAATTTTAAATCAAATTAAACTAGGAACAGTATTAGCAATATACTCTTAGTTAAAATTGCTGTTAAGTTAAAACATTTACAAGGATTAGATAAGCAAAGTGAACGGACTATACATTTAACATAAATGTTTCTTCTTAAAAATAACAACACTCCCATCTTCAATAACCTTTGAATCATTTGCTTCCTGGAGCCTCTCGCCTGATACTGTACAGACTCTAGTACTTACAGTGTCAAATCCTTCTGCAGCTTTATTTACATTTTTCTTCAGCAAAGATCTTTGGCCAAAACAATCGAAGAGAAATGAAGAGATCACTTTTAGTCTGTTCCCAAATGTTTGTATCCGAGCTCCATTTATAAAGATTCCAATCACAAAACCAGACAGAATTGTTTAAAAATGCCCTCTCTATGACCCTGCTCCTCTGAAGGTCAAGTACACTATCACTCCCTGTAACCAAGGAAGCAGAATCGACGTGTTCCTGCTGTTTTGCCAGCTGCTGAAGCAGTTTGTCTAATAATACAATTAATTTCACTGGGGGAGATGTACCCAGGTTACAAAGCTTTTCCTTCTCTTTGTCTCCCCTGTGCCCAACTACTACTGCTCAATAAAAACTACAAAGTAGCAGAATTCAAGAGAAAATAATTTGTCCAGCTCTTGAATAATTTTCAGACCAGTAACATGAAAAAAGGAAACTATTTTGTTCCCTATGGGACATATTTTATCTTTACAGTTCATTAACTTAATATAGCTAAACAAACACCACATTCTTGTGCACCCATCAAATATTTTGCGCTGGAATCAGTTTTACTGCACATAATGATAAATCCATTAATTTCATGGTATGTGTTAGAAGCATTAAAGCCACCATTTTAATTCTCTGGAGGAGCAACAACAGCAACAACAACAAGATAACTATAAGTCTTGTAAATTAACACAACACACTAAAATTTCCGAAAATCACAGAAACTTCTGAAAAGGTGGGCGGGGACCACATTATGTTGATTCAGCTTTTTCAAAGTGTTGAAACCATGACATTACAAAACATTATATGCAATATACTTTCACTGCATAAATTTATGCATTATTGCATAAATTTATGCATTATTGTTCAGCATAAATTTAGGTCATTATTGTTCAGAAAGTGGTTAAATTAAAGATGGCACTCTCAGTGACATGCTTTGTGCTGAACTGCAATGCTTCCCCCCAGAACTGGGTGAATTACTGTATTATTAGACCAACTACGGTACTTCAGCAGCTAACAAGACCATCCTTTCCAAGCAAAACCCCAATCCACGTAACGTTTATGCTCATTTGTGTCTGAGTCTGTCCACCTTCCTATTTTCAAGCACCTTACTGATAGTTGGGAAAGGCATAGTTTGGAAACTGACAGGAAGGGAAAGGTCATATATCACCATTGGTGACAATCCTCCTCCCACATGCTCAATGCAAAACTCCAAGTTCCCTGCACGTTTTCAAGGGGTGTATTTCACTGTTTCAACCGAGAAACCAATCTCTTGCCCCTCTTCTGCACTCTGGATAAAACAGAAGATTCAGGGGAGAGAAGCATTTGGCTTCTGACTCCGTATTTTAACTTGATAACAAAGATTCTCACTGCTCATGCCCCTTCCAAAGACCAAAGCACTGAGAGACAACCACTCCCCTGATTTTTCTATGTGTGCCAGAGGACTCAAGGGAAGAAAGAGGAGTATGGCAACCACAAATAATGGCAGACTATGTGAAGCCAATATATGTTGCCTCTTTAGCCATGGGGTATATAGAGGTTTGAGTACAATATTTCACCTAGGAATAGAGGGTCCTTGTTACATGAGGAGTAAGTAGATAAACCTGTTCTCACCCTAAGGGTTAACATTTTCTTTCTCTTCAAATGAATGGAATACAACAATGTTCACCTGGTGGTGTCCTAGTGCCCACTCAACGTCAGTCTCCTCCAGTAATGCAAATAAGCAAATATAACATACATTCCAATAATTTCATGGGCATTTTGCTAATCAGAAATAATAATGTCTATAGATGTATTTGGTTATTCTGAACTGAAGACTATTTCAGAATTAACTCAGTTAACTGGACAGCTTGGCTAGTGATATTGAAGAGTAAAAACCTAGAAACAAAAAATGCACTACTGTACATGACAATGTTAAACACAAGACAGAAAACCCAAATGTAAAAAGTAGATGTTGCAATGCTACTGACAAAACAAAGGACTACAATAACTATATTGTGCAACAGAGGAAACTAGTTGAACAATGTTACTTCAAGGAACATTTCATTAAATTTTAACAAACCTTAATTTCAAATGCAGATTTAAAAAAACTGGGATATAACCTTTATTAATAAACAGTCTTTTAGCCTTAAGATATGGTCACTGGATTTAAATCTGAGAAAAATGAACACAGTATTTTCTCTAGATGATGATGGTGAGAAGGCTCCTGGCCATTTTAAAAAGATAGAGTAAGCCCACAACCTACACACATTTAACTTGTGTGCATTCACCTTTATGTGCATGGCATGCATAAATAAATAAATAAATAAATAAATAAATAAATAAATAAATGGGGCAGGGTTCCAGGGAAAATGACTTTGGCAATCCTACCCATCATTGAACCTAATGGGTTTTGACTATACACAATGTTGGCTTTAGGCACGATCCCCAGAACATAACCCCCACATAGGCTGAGGGCTTACTGTATGCAAAGGATGCATAAATGAAATAGAACCCTACAATGCAGGTTTAAAACAGATAATGGGCAACTACTTATCAACAGCATAATCGATGACCTCCTTGACAGAAATACACAATCACTTAACACCCATTATGTAAACAGTTCCTGTATGTTATTATAAGTTAGAGGCCTGGTGCGGAAATAAAAAATGCGTTGGCTGGGACGGTACAAGTGGATGATATGAGATTAGACTAATCAGAAAACATAGATTAGTTCACAGCTAACAGCAAGGCGGGAAGGTAAACGGCGTTTCCGTGCGCTGCTCTGGTTCGCCAGAAGTGGCTTAGTCATGCTGGCCACATGACCCGGAAGCTGTACGCTGGCTCCCTTGGCCAAGAAAGCGAGATGAGCGCCGCAACCCCAGAGTCGGTCACAACTGGACCTAATGGTCAGGGGTCCATTACCTTTACCTAACAGCAAATAGATCTGCTTAAAAACATAAGAAATATCTATATGGATGAAGCAGCAGAAGCCACACTGGACATGTTCAAAGACTTCCACATGCCTACAGGTCTCATCTAGGCCCTTCAGCCAGGCTGCTAGGAATATGCAGGATATAGGGGGATGGTTGCAGAATTAAGTGCAGCCCCACATTTTTTTCACCCAGCAGCACTGTATGACAAGCTGTCATTAGAAGGTGGAGAAGGGCATTACCTTCTGCTCTCCTGGTGGACATTTTGTTATATACAAATGAAGTTCAGTACAAAACATGGGGATTGAAAAATATCGCTTTATATTTTCAAGTGGAATAACCAGCATTTTATGAAAAAAATCCACTTTAGATCTGACCATCTGTAAAGAATAGACAATTATATTTTCTTTTTAAAAACCAGTCAAGAGTTACTGTAATATCATCCTTCACTCACCTCAGCCACCTGCTGTGTCTCCACTATCTGCTGAGCCAGCACCTCCATATTGGTTGTCATGGTGAAGGAGGATCATTAGAGAACCTTTTTGGAGAGATGCCAATAACTTCTATCAACAACAGAAAAATTAAAGCTTTTGCCATTTTATTACTAAGAACAATTAAATATAGTACAGTATACACCCCCGTGATAGTACTGAACACAGTTTCAAATGTTTCATTATAAAACAGTGATATTATGTTATTATATTATGCTCTATTCATGAAAAAAGTAAAAATAACATTTTTAAAAATAAAAGAGGTACTGAGCTCCATATATGCCATCACCAGGTTGCCAAAAGGACCAGGAATCTCTTATTAGTAACTGTATTTGTGGATGAGCACAACATGGAGAGGCCCCTCATCTCTTTCAAGTTCTTCATACACTGCAGATATGTCTCTTATGCCAAGCAAGAGACAGACCCCTGACAAATTCACAGCTCATGCAACCATGGGAGACACTCACATCTGTTTAGAAATATTATCTCGTCCATTGAGTATCTCCCAGCTCATTCAGAGCTTTCCTCCCAACCAAAATCTAAGCACCTTTGAATAGGCATTAATATTGTTGGCTATTGTGAAATAACCAAATCCTGTGTTCAGTTTGTGAAATAGGGTTAATTTTATCAGATTAATGAAATAAGAAAACATTTGCCACTTTCATGAAATAACCATCTCCACTTTGTTCAGAAAGAAACAACCAGTAGTAGTCATTATCTGCTTTTGCAAGCCTTCACTAGCTGCTTAGCAGGGCCAAAGAAACTATGCTTCCTAGCTTCCATGCTTACAGCAACAGAGGACTGAACACGTCTTGCTTTCACATAGCTTTGAGGAAATGCAGGTGTATCCAACTGTTTTTGGTGGGATAATGGGAACTATAAAGTGACTAAATATACTGTAGAGCTAAAAGAACAAGCTGATTTCCAGATCTTTTCACACTACTGAAATTGCAAATTATCTTAGGATTTCACTTATTATAAAGCAACTAAGAAAATGCCTATCATTGTACTTTGTAAAGAGGAAAGAAAGCCAGAACACAGGCCTGTATATTACAGGATTCCATGGAGGCAGGCACAACACACTTTCCTGCATCATACACAGTTAAACTTTTTCACATTATTCTGCTTACCATTTCACTTTTTCACATTATTCTGCTTACATCTGTCACTAAACTGTTGCATGTTCCAGGTGATCCTGGAAAGGACTGAAGGATGCAGATTAAGTTCACATAGGTTGGTTATTCTAGACTTCACCACCATGCGTGAACAGACACAAAACATGCTGAAGCTGTGTGCTACAGGGAGAGATAGGAATGAATGGCAGCCACTCATTTAGACAGAAGAGTAAAGAGGTGCACCTGAGTTTGGTCACTCTTAAGTGACAAAGTATTCCAAAAGTAGAATGGGAACTAACATTTATATATGGATACTAGCTAAAGGCCAATCCTCTCCCCAAATCTATTACCTACTGATGCCGAAGCACCAGTGCGGTGACCATTGCTGAATTGTAGCCACCACCACCTCTTTAGGATGTCCTCTTCCATTGTGCTGTTGTTGTTGCCAGGAGTGATGAAAGCAACACAACCACCTCCCACCGAAGAAGAGGTGTAGTGCAAGATGGACAGGTGGCACAGGTCAGCAGCATAATAATGTAAACATCACCACATCTTCTTGTGCACATTCTCTTGGTATAATCCTCCCTGCAGCAGCTATGCAGGCAAGGGGTTGGACCAAATTCTCCCCATCACCCCAGAAAGAAAGGATGCAAACAAAACATAGCAACCATAATCTGAAGAAACAGTCACATTCTTCTCCTCTTGCTATCATTCCATCTAGGCAATGCAACAGGGAGAAATGGGTCCAGCAGGACTAAGAGCAATTTTCCCTTTAAAAAAGCTCATTTATTTTATTTGTTTATTTATTGAATTTATTTATATACCACCCTATACATTTATATGATGCTTTTGAATTATGGTGCTGGAGGAGACTCTTGAGAGTCCCATGGACTGCAAGAACATCAAACCTATCCATTCTGAAGGAAATCAGCCCTGAGTGCTCACTGGAAGGACTGAGGCTCCAGTACTTTGGCCACCTCGTGAGAAGAGAAGACTCCCTGGAAAAGACCCTGATGTTGGGAAAGATGGAGGGCACAAGGAGAAGGGGACGACAGAGGACGAGATGGTTGGACAGTGTTCTCGAAGCTGCAAACATGAGTTTGACCAAACTGCGGGAGGCAGTGGAAGACAGGAGGGCCTGGCGTGCTCTGGTCCATGGGGTCACGAAGAGTCGGACACGACTAAACAACAAACATTTATATACCACCCTACACCCGGAGGTCTCAGGGCAGTTCACATACATTCTGAAATATGGCAACCCTAGTAGTGTCATCACTAATGGAACTGGGAAACAAATTATAGTAATAGTAAAGATCTAAACTTACAAATTACATTTGGTTGAAGTAGGGATAGCCAATGTTGTACCCCCAAATATTGCTGGACTAACACTCCCATACTGGCTGGGGCTGATGGGAGTTATATGAAGGAAACTATGTTGGCTACACGTGGGTTAAAGGTATAAAGCACATTCAGTCTATAGTTGTGGCCCATGAGCTCCTCAAGATGATCTGTTTACTGAGCATTCATCCTCATTTGATTACACAGTTTATTTGTAAGTAAGGTCTATTCATTAAGCAGTTGTTCAGGTTTGTTTGCTGGAAAGTTTTAAGACTACAGTACGAGTCTTCATTCTGATTTGCTTGTGAGGTTACACATTAATAATTTACCCCACACTTCTTAATGCATCTCCATGTCACTTTTCTAACTGCAAAAAAACGAGGGTTTTAAAAGTACATTTGTTGTGTCCGAGAGCTTTAATCCACTTTAATTGTGCAAACCCAAATGTCCGGTGACTGGATCCCTCACGCTAAATATTGACAGCCTGGGTTGACCTGTTTTTAAACTAGTGACACGTTACCTTTTGTGGAAAGTATGCTTTGCATCACTTTTCCTGGTTTTTTCTGTGGTTTTGTGTGACATACTAAAATCATTTTCAAAATATATATTTGAAACATATTTGCAACAAAGTATTCTTTTCAAGTACACATCACAGGCTTCAGGTTGTGACAATTTATACATTCCAGAAACACAGGTGCAAAATTTGGTAAATTTCTGTTAGTGGGGACAGGCTAAGAGCACAATCCTACTCAGAAGCAAGTCCAGCTGAATTCAGTGGCGCTTGTTCGTAGGTAAGCGAGATTACGATTGCAGTTTGAGCTCTGACACGCAATTAAAACGGTGTTCTTGAGTTTGCTAAAGGCAAGAGAAGCATTCCTAAACCTTGCGTTCCCACAGGATACTGTTGTTCAACGTTTTTGTGAAAAACGGGGATTAATTCAGCCAGGAACTACGAGGGCAGGAACGAAAGCTTTGACGAGGGGTATAGCGTCGCCCTCCACAGAACCCCTTTTCGCGCATTCTCCCGGCCCAACCAATCGGCTCTCGTCGCCAGCGGAAAGGAAAGCCCGCCCTCCCACCGCCACAACGGGTATAATTGGCCAATGCGACCGCCCTTCAGGCCACTTCCCCCCTCCGCCCCCCAATTAAAGTTGCGGGGGGGGAGGAGAGATAAGGAGAAAAAGGCACTTGAAGCACAAGATGGCGGAGTTGGCAGGTAGCCAAGTCCAAAAGCTCCGCCATTAGTCTCCCCGCCTTCCCTAACGTTCCTTCGCCCGTAACTGGTCGGGCCCGGTCGCGGGCACCCAGAGCGTGGCGAGCGGCAGCCCAGAGCGGGAGAGAAGCGGGTGGTGGTAGTAGGGTGGGGGGAAGAGTCCGCTTAAGATGGCGACGGGCTGCCCCGTATGCAAAATACCCGCCGCCCCCTCCCCTCCGCCCTCCCGGTGGCAAAGGTAAAAGGGTCGGGTTCAAGCCACTGCCTCCGCCCGCTCAGACTCCATCTTCTTTTCTCCCTCACTCGGAGCCGGTGCAGTTTTCGCGGCATCGCGGCCACGGCAGACCCCGGGAAAGGAAAAGGCGCAGCGCCCGAAGCCCGCCGACCTCCGCCAGCACACACCCCCCCCCGCCCGCCCGCCCGTTTCGGCGCCTCCCTCTCCGCCTCGAGAGAACCGTCGCCCCTCCGAGCCCGAAACGCGCCGCGACCCGCTAGAATAAGGAAGCTCATTTACCTCAGGGTTTGGCGCCAAGCAAGCCCGGCGGTGGCTGCCTCGCAACGGGTCTCTGGCCAGGCCTGTGGTGCCCCCCCACCCTGCGGGCCCCTCGAGTGGGGTGAGGGGGGGAATAAAGGCAGGCGGAGGCAGCGGCACCGGAGGGGTTAACGTCTTGCCCTGCACGGAGCAGAGAAGGGGGGGGGAGGAAAGGAGAGCCGCTCTGTTGTTATTATTATTGTTGTTTTCTGGGCGGGGGGGGGGGTGAACGGGAGTCTTGTGCCGAAAGGTCAGAGTTCGTGACCCCGCCGGGCGCCGCTGCCGCCGCCTCTGCCGCCTGGGAGCGTCCCCTCGTTTCCTCTTCCCAGCATTACGCCGGCCGCGGCCCCCTCCATCTCTTCCCCCCACCGCCACCCCCTCCGCCTAATGAGGCGGGGCCGGAGCTGGGGAAGCGGCAGAGAAGAGGGAGGGGCTACCTGTGGTGGCGGCGGCGGCGGCTTCGAGCGCCCGCGTGCCTCCTGTCCCATCCCACACAGCTTCCTTCTCCCCCCCCCCCCGCCCATTCCAGCTCTGCGATCCTTAAGGCGCAACTGGCGGAGTCCGGGTTCCATGTGCGCGGCCTGCGCTTTGCAAACCGGGGTAACGGACTAAGGGCAGAGCTCGCTCTCGCGCGCGCCTCCTGGAACCCCGACGCCGCAGGCGGAAGAGCCTTAAGCCGCCGGGCGGCGCCCGCGCTATCCTCGGCAACGGTATCTCGCGGCTGCCTCTCAAGGGGCAGAAGTTCCCCTCAGGGGCGTCCTGATCTCAGGCATGCGAGAGGTAATCTCTTCAGTTACAGATAGGTAGCCGTGTTGGTCTGCCATAGTCAAAACAAAACAAAAATCCTTCCAGTAGCACCTTAAAGACCAACTAAGTTAGTTCTTGGTATGAGCTTTCGTGTGCATGCACACTTCTTCAGATACACTGATACTTCTTCAGGTATCTGAAGAAGTGTGCATGCACACGAAAGCTCATACCAAGAACTAACTTAGTTGGTCTTTAAGGTGCTACTGGAAGGATTTTTGTTTTGTAATCTCTTCAGGTATCCTGTCCTCGAGCATTGCTTAGACTAGAGCAGTGGGATTCCCAAGTACGGCAGTCCCCGTGTTTTTCAAAAGCCAAAGCCAGGGACTTTTGAAAAGTTCGATATCTCTGTGGTGCTTTTTCATGTGTGAATGGTGCCACGGACCCCCTGCAGTCCACAGACCACCAGTTGGAAAGTGCTGGCTTAGAGCTTTAAAAGTTAACAGCAGGGCTTTAAATTGGCCCTGGAAACTGGCTGTAAGCCTGTACAGATGGCAAAGTAATAGGTTGATTGTATTGGCCAGGCCAGGTAAACAAGCTTGCCCCATTTTGGATCAGCTGACGTTTTCTTAGATGGGCCCATTAAAAGTATTGCCATGTTTTTTACTGTGTCTGAAACTTTTTAAAGTGCTTTTTTGGCAAAACTAAGGAGAGACCCATTTAGTAAGCTGCTTAATATAGGTTTTAAGAGCACTCAGAGGTGTGGCTACCAGGACATTTAAGAGGGCACCTAAGATTTGTGCTTGGCTATGCTGTCGTCTTTATCTGTCAATCTGTAAAGTAGTTTCCTAAGTAGCATATCTATAGAAATTATCGTTAGCGTCCTGCCTCTTTCCTGTCTATCAGTAGGTGAGAGGCATGCATTGTGATTTCTAATGTAAATTTTGAATAAACAAGTTTTAAGTTTTAAAATCTAATAGTGGATACCACAAAATTCTAACAATGGGGGGAAATGTTTCCCCATATTACCTATTTCTCTCTATTGCTTTCTTTGGAAAGTTTTGTGTACATTATGCCTTTTTTTCCACCTAAAAATTATTTTATGTTGTGGGGTTGTGTTGTACTAACATAACATTTCTGTGAATGATTGATTTTTAAATTATATTTGCTGTAATATAGGCCCTTCAAGATAGATACATGATAAATGGCATGAGGTTATTTTTTTAAAAAAAGCCTTACTTCTCTGATAGCATTCTCAATAGATATGATCTACCCAATGGAGTTGAAAATTGCCAAGCTTTATGCTTTTTCTAGAAAACTAGTATTCTTGGAGTTCAAACAGAGCCTAATCTGAGGGCTGCTTGTGTGTATACACATCCCTCCCTCCACCTAGCTCACAAGGATAATTTTAAGTTTCCATTCTTGTTATTAACTGACATAAGTTTGTTGCTGTTCCTGAACTTGGCAAATGATGGATTGCTATTAAGCCAAGATATCAAACAATTATCCTAGAAACCAAGAACCCACTTTAAGGAGAGTTCTTACAGACAGCACACTATTCTAAAATTGATATTCTTCAGCAAAGATAGGCCACCAAATAGAAACAAATGCCAGCAGTGTTTCCCTCAGATAATATCTGCTGCACTATTAGCTCATTCACCTGCTTATGTCCAAGTTGATATAGGCCATAACCTGCCAACAATGCCTTTCTGCTCCCTACCTATGACAAACAAGTTAGTTTTTGAAAGAAAACATGGGCATACAATTGATATAAAAGATGGCAATATTCAGAAATCGCAACATTTCAGTATCCCAAGACCCTCTGCCACTGATCTCAAGTCACCATTCTCCAACAAAAGAACAACAAAGAGACACTCAGGTGTGAAATTGCTGAACTAGAATTTATCAGTGAGTTTCATTCTACTGGTTTCGGACTCTTCTGAAACCAGTAAGTCCTCTCTTCCAGCAGAATGAAACTTTTTCAAGCCTCATTGTTGTAGGGGAAAGGGAATGGTTAACCCACCCTCCCCAGCTTCATTATCCAGGAAGAGCACCTTCCTGCCAGCAGTTAGGCTGGAAAAAAGGTTAAAATTATGTTTTCAAGCTCCATTGCCTGGAGGGGAGTGTGTGTACATGTGTGTGGTGTGTGCAGACACTTAATATGTGTGTGATTTGTGTGGTGCATGACCAACACTAGATGCAGCCCCCAGAGGGTTGCCAAAGAGGGCTGCTCTAGCTGAAAAAGCTCCCTACCCCATGTCAAGCAACCACAAAGTTGCATTTTTGTCTAAATCTGGGTGTTAGATTGAACTTGTGTCAAGATGATAACTGACTGAAGCAGTTCAAGTTGTTATATTGGATGTAGTAAAAACAGGACAATGTGAAACATATTAAAAATCCAAACAATAGCCTGTTGGGGCTTTGTGTCCAACTGGTTGAGCTGTGCTTTATAAAACTTTCAAAAGATGTTTAACCAACTCTTAATGGTAGAGGTTCCTACAAGTATGAGGGGATAAAAATGCCTCTTGATAACTAATTCTGTCTTATGCATAGAGGATGCATGGCTGAACTTAGATTTAGAGATGAAATATTGATCCTGTTTCCTATAGTAATTTGGAAATATAGTTTGGGGTGGTTGAGAAAACTATAAGAATACACATTAAATGTGTTTTAGCAGGCACCTTCACTGTTCTCTTTTTGGCACCTGCTAAAAACATTCCTGTTTAGAGACCCAGATCTATTTTAGTATTTTAACTTTGTATGTTTTAAAGCAGTGTTTCATTTTTTTCTTGATTCTACTGTTTTATCTTTTGTAAACTACTTTGAGGTTTGTTTTTACAATCAAGTGGCATGTAAATGTTATGAAATAATAAACAATGAATAATGATAATAAATAGCCACAATGCATGGAGAGACATTCAACAGGGTAGGGCTCTTTCATGAGGTGAGTTCTTTGTGTCCATGTCTATATGAATACAGGCATCTCAACTTACCCAGGGGTTATGTTCTGGGGAGAACACATAAAGACAAAATCACATATAGTCAAAAGACATTCAATTGGTTCAGTGGCGGGTGGAATTGCCAAAGGTCCCCCCCCCCGATGCCAGCCACCTTTATGTTCCCCCGCCCTTTATTTCAAATTGCTAAGTGCATAAAGCTGAATGCACACAAGTTAAATGTGCGTAAGTTGCAAATTACCTGTAGTATATAGCAGCCCAAATCATACAAGCTGCTGCTGATAGTAGTCTCATATTAAGGATGTTTTATGCTAAAACCAGCCCTTTGAAATATATACAGAATACACATAGAATCATAGAATTGTATGGTTGAAAGGGATCCCAGGGGTCATCTAGTCCAACCCAGGAATGCAGGAATCTCAACTAAAGCATCCATGACAGATGGCCGTCCAACCTCTGCTTCAAAACATTCAATGAAGGAGAGTCCACCCCCTTCCAAGGGAGTCTGTTCCACTGCCAAACAGCTCTTGCCATCGGAAAGTTCTTCCTGATGTTAGTTGGAATCTCCTTTCTGGTAACTTGAAGCCATTGGTCTGGGGCCTAGTCTCCAGAGCAGGAGAAAACACGCTTGCTCCATCTTCCCATGTGTCAGCCCTTTAGATATTTGAAGATGACATATCTCCTCTTTTCCAGGCACATGTTGGATCCCTGATATTTTAGACTTAAGCTTATACCAATCTGCACACAGCAATTACAGCAATATTGGCAGCAAAGGCATGCATGACCAATCAGTCCAGTGCCCGTTTGCTAGACAGTATTGTGGCTTTCTCATTAGGTAGATGGAGAGTGCCACCACAGCAATCCAACATTTATAATGCAGAAAGAAGTTAAGCTTTTTATTTATATACAGCCTTTTATTTATATACAGCTATAGATTTCTTGTCTAGCTAGGCTGAGTCTCTTGCTCCTGGTAATTCAGGCATAGTGGAGCATGCATACATACATGCATGCATGCTTGCAGGGTGTTGGTTGGCTAAATGCCCCTGCTCCAAAACAAGAGAGAGGGGGTATTTTCCCTGGGAAGTTTAGAATTCATTGCAAAGAGTATCTGCCAATTTTATAGGATCAGGATTAATTTATGTAAATACTGATTTCCAAACCAAGAAGAAATGGCAACAAATTCCTAGGGACCTGGTATTTTCTCATTTTATTTTTCTATGTTTCTTAAAACAAGAACTAAATAATTACTGTATTTTTACAATGAAATTTGAATAGTTATTTGTTCTTTTGCAAACTTCATACAACAGTAGTTAAATGCTAGCACCAAAATATCATAATACTGTTATTCTGTAGTGCATTTAAAAAAACAGAAAACCAAAACAAAAACATTTAGTTACTTACAGTGCAATCCTATATCTGTCTACTCAGAAGTAAGCCCCACTAAGTTCAGAAGGGCTTATTACCAAGTAAGTTGCAGTCTTAACCTGGGAGTCAATCCCGCTGAACTGGCTTAGTTCTGAGCAGACAGGGTTGCACTGTTAGTGTGTTACATTTGGCATTTAACATTCTGTTCCTGTCAGTGCAATTTTCCCCCCTTCTGCACCCCCATTTCATAATAGTATGATTTTAGCAAGGCCAAATTTGCAACTGGAAATGTGAGTGACTGAAAGTTAACTTTTATTTGAAGGTAATGTGAAAGTTGTGTTTTCATACTTAATTTTTACATACTATCTGCTTTATGAAATAGAAAACTTGATAGTGAAGTAACAAATCCATGCTACTGTGTTTATTTCCTCCCCTAAGACTCATAGTTTATTGAAACACAACAAATAATTGTGTGTTTGAATTGGTGTGAACCTTTATACAAATGGGGAAAGATCAAACCCAGTCAAAAGTCTAATTAGGAGTTCAGGTCAGAGAACATAATATAAATACTAAGGTTATTATTATTATTATTTAACAAAAATGTATTTTACTGTACATCTGAAATTTTTGAAGGTAACTTTAAAAATGAATGAAAATCTGCTTTGCTGAAAGATACCACAATATACTGATGCTGTGTGTCACAAAGACTGCCACTAAGGTACCAGTCCTACTCGGATTTGCTTGCCTAGAAGATCTCAAAATAAGTATTTGGGATAAAGGTATGGCAGCAGTGTATTGGTCTATGGTGGAACTGATAGTATTGACATTGCAATATTCACATGGATTATGATATTTGATTAACACAATGCTTAAAATCCCCAGCCTAAACAGTTATTTGGTAATGCAGCATTAGGCTATGTCACTTTAGTGCAATACTATGACTTCCCCTCTTCATTATTTGGGTATAAAACACAGCTTTTCAAGCAAAATAGTGCACAAATCCTTTGGATCAATGGGTACCATACCTAAAACATGGCTTCGCTCTGGTAGTCTCTGTGGCTTAAAAATGAGGACCATCCTCATAAAAACCCTTGAAAGAGCAATCCAGTTTTAGTATGCTCTGTCACTGGAGTTCTAAAATGCTTCTCTAGGCTTTTCTAAAAGCAGTGTGGAGATGTTTATTTGTGTTACTGGCCCCATTACCTGACTTTATGACATCACATCAGCCTCTTCTGTGGGTCCTGCTACCATCACCTACTGATGCACTCTGATTGAAAGAATGAACCAAAGCCCAGATTTGCAAGTGAGCATTGAGGGAGACGTATCTCATCCCGATAACCAGCTGCTACATTGTGTGAAAGCCACTTACATTTTCATTTACTTAATTTCTTGTTATGTTTATACCCCTCACAACAACCCTGTGAGGTAGGTGAAGCTGAGAAAGACGGTGAGCATCATGCCTGAGTGGGATTTTGAATCCTGGTCCTAGTGCAATATGCTAACCGTTATACCACATTGGCTATTTAAATACTTCCCGTCAGAGCCTGATTCAAGGTAGCTTGCAAGCCCATGGAGCAGTATGAGTACGTGCACCCACTGGAGATACACTGTGAGGTGTAATGGCTGCTACATATCGTAATCCTTTGCTAGACAAGGAAGCATTAGTGGCAATGGCCACCATATGCTTACATTTGCTCCGTTGGCAGAACACAGTGGAATACCAGCCACCATTCTTGAAGTGAGTGGCACAATTAAAGAGTGTAGTTGCGTATATTTCCTTGGATGAAGCAATAGCCCCACTAAGGCACTCAGATGCACATGGTTGCCATCATATGTACAGCGGTTGGCCCTGCTCTTGTGCTTGCTGCTTTCCCCCACCCTACACATTACAGGAAAGGTCTTAAGCAGGGAGCCTGCTTTAGGCTTGTAGGTTCCTAGATGTTTTACGTGATCAGGCTTCTAACTTGGCCAAGGAACCTATGCACATACAACAGGTTTGTGCCTTAAGACCTTCATGCATTGAAGATGGGGGTGTAAGAGATTGCCACCCATGTTTAAAATACCCCTGCACCACTGTAATAGTCATGGCTTCCCCCAAAGAAACCCGGCAAAGGGTTGTTACAAAACCCTTCACTAAGCAACAGTTTGCAATGCTCAAACTACACTTCCCAGGATCCTTGGGGGGGAAGCCACAGCCATCAAAGTGGTGCAAGAGTGCTTTCATTGTATGGTGTGGGTACAGCCTGAGTGCCTGAATAGAGCTGGGGTAAACTGAATGGAATATTTCTCCCAGCTTTCCTTATCTTTCCACCAATACAGTTAAATGTTTCTCTGCCTTTGGAGTCAAGTGCTGCTGACATTCGATCTGGATTATGAATCTTATTACTATATTACTACTAAAAATCCAATACCCTCAGCGATTAAAACAGTATAATAGTTCTAGATACAATCAGTTTCAGACAACCTTATGTGAAGGTTTGCAATGAATTAACATCCTCTGGAGTGGAGATGGATGTATTCTTCAGTAGAATTGGGTTGGGCCTTGCAGAGGACTGATGAAACAGGTAAGAAAGAAGACTTACCACCATCTATGTAAATGCCAAGTTGAATTAACCTTTTTGTTCCTTACCATTGAAATGGTTTACCATTGTGTGGTTTACGCACATTTTCTTTGGCAGGAATTCCAATAAGCATGACACAGTTTCACCCAGGCACTGTAAATGGATTAGTGGTATGTCAGTCCAGAATTCTTTAGATAAGAAGCTGTAATCTGAATAAAATTTAGGACACCATACTTCAGCTTCATGGCTGACACAGAAACAAGTTGATGATACTCTCTAAGTAAATAGGACTGAACCAGTGGCTATGAGTGACTAAGCGTATCTTTTTGAAATAATGCATACATTTATTCTAAAACTTGAAAATATGCAACTATTATATGGGAGCAGAGTACAGCGAAGGATGAACTTGAACTTGCAGAGATAGAAAAAAGGACCATAAATATTCCTTGTTTTAAAGGCTTCCACCTGTAAGGGAATAAGCTTGAGGAAGGAACAAAATAGTCTTATACAAGTTCTCTCCTGTGTGTTTAGCCACATGGGGATATATACAGTTTCTTCCAACAGAAGGGTGCTGTTGCAAATATAAATGTGTTCATTCAAAGTCCACTTGGTTGATAACTGCTATAATACAGATGCTTCCTCCATGGCTTCAATCCATCTAAGAAAAAAAAGTAGAATCATAATCATTTTATTGTATGTCTCTGTTTAAAAAGCTCAGGCAAGAATTAACACACATATGCAGAATGATGCATAGCTAGACTTGATTTTGGGGGTTATGGGAACATTGTTCAGTTTGCAACACTGGCTTTTCATCACGTGTACTATAGCTAGGATGCCAGATACCTTCCCCACTTCCTTATTTGCATGGAAGGTGGTTGCTATAATGTATGGACAGCTGTAGATAAAAATAGGTTTCAGATTTGCAATCTTATACACACCCTGAACTCAGTGGTCCTTACTTCCAAGTAGATATCTGTAGGATTGTGCCGTAAACCTCCTGGTTGTATGTTCCATTGCTCCATTATTATTATTATTTTAAAAAAAACATAATATGCCACACAGGTGAAATTTGGAAAATACTAGAATGAGTTGCCTGATGCATTTTCCACCATAGGATCACTTATTCACACTATCCCTAATTTGTATAAACATTCACTTGTGTTTGCATAATTGCATAACTTCCATACCAACCTATGGCTGTCTACAATTACAGGCAAATGTAAGCTGGAGAAAGCACCATTGGACTTGCCTGCTAACAAACATGCATAGGTCTGCACTGTAAATTACAAGCATTCATGGTTTGGTGGGAAACAAACCTACCCTAACAGAATATCATGTATTCCCACGTATGTTCAAGCACAGCAATTACAGGAGCATTCTAAGACCAATACATAACACTCATTGGTCCCAAGTAACATGGTATGCTTAGGCTGAGCAACTCCCAATTACAGTGGTACCTCGGGTTAAGTACTTAATTCGTTCCGGAGGTCCATTCTTAACCTGACACTGTTCTTAACCTGAAGCACCACTTTAGCTAATGGGGCCTTCTGCCGCTGCGCCGCCGGAGCACAATTTCTGTTCTCATCCTGAAGCAAAGTTCTTAACCTGAAGCATTATTTCTGGGTTAGCGGAGTCTGTAACCTGAAATGTATGCAACCTGAGGTACCACTGTATTACACCAGAAATTCATTTGCCTTCACAGAGCTTCCCTATCTGCATCAATCCAAACCATCTCAGACCCTTTGCCATGGCCAAGCCAATTCTGTTGCTGGGTTAATGCTTGCTGGACTGCTTGTGTTAACAGATTGCACTAGGTAAAGCTGAAGCAAAAGCAGTTGTGCGTATTTAGCAGCATTCAAAGAGCTTCAAAAAGGAAGTGAGAGCACATTAGAAGAGCTAGAAGCATTGCAAACAGTGTTTCCCCCCACAGGTTAGTATGTTATCGTGGGCAGATCAAACACTCAGTACCTCTGTGCTGAATTGTTATCCTCTGCTCGGAAGCTATAAAACAGAGTTTGCTTGTGGTAAAGATGGAAAACTGCATTCACATTTCCGCCTTCCTTTTCTGGGGCAATTGTGAAACCCAGCAAAGGCAAACTCTCTGTGGCGACTTTATCCTGAAATCAGTGCAGAAGGGAAGATGGGCTTTAGAGGGAGGGAGCACTACACACAGAGATCTGAGCTCTGAGAAAGAGAGTAGGCCCGTTTCTCATTGTACAAGTGAGTATGCCCTGGGGCCTCAGCAAAATATAAACAAAGCTGGGTTCCAGATAACCATCTTCGGAAATCTCCCACTTGACGATTGTAGCGAAATTCAGTGGCACATTTTAACGATCCTGAAGTGTCCTACAGGTTTAAAATAACCATTTTATGCCGGTGGGGGATAAGAGTTATCAGTGCCAGATACACTTTCCAGTTCTGTGCATGTAATGTGCAGTACATGATAGATAGCCTAAGAATGATCTCAAATGACAGCAGACCTTACCTCACTCGCTGTGTAGGTGTAGAGCACTTTCCCTTTAATGACAAACCACAGCTTTTTCCAGTGCCTTTTCCCCTTCTTACATCTGCTGAGATAGCCACTGATAGAAGAGCCCTCTCCTGAAGCTGCCACCTGTAAATGGGCAAGAACCAAACCATTCATGACAACAAATGCCTTGGAAAGGAACAGATTAATTTGAAGGACCAAGAATGTGCCCCTCCCCTCTGATTTAAATAGCTTTCCATTCAGATATGTACATACCTCTGAAGCAAGCATCCATGTCAGTAGCAAGAATATTAAAAGCATACCGCTTTGCAACCAAATGGACCCTTTGCACAACCTAGGTGTGTGTTCCCAAATCTTTGGCCATGCTGCCCATTTATACTACTAGATTATGTCTACCTGGACAAGGGACAGTAGTTCTGAATAATGATGCACATGATGGGGTTTTGGTGTCCAGAACATTGTAGAAAGCACAAGACCAATATTTACTTGGCAAAACAGCATTTTTCAGTGAGATGGAAAGTAAGGTTGATGCTGCTAGATTAGGACAGTTCTAACTACTAATAATTTGAAACACAAAATGCTGTGGCACTCAGGTAGTTGGAAGATACAAAACTGGAGTACAAGACCATTCTTGTGGATTATCCTAGTGATATTCACAGTGGCATCTCTTGAATCCTAGTGTCTGTTAGTCCCTATTTCTGGCAGGAACTCCCACATTAAGCAAAACAGCATATGACATTTATAATGCTTCACCTTGGATATTTTTCAAAGTGCATAGAGAGGCTGTAGTTCACATGTCTTTTGCCACTGTACTGCAGTCCTTTGTTGAGGGGAGTTTGTTAATTGAAGAGACACAAAGGGGTGCTTTGGTCTTTATTAGCATTGCAGGGATGAGCGTTCACAAGCCTTAACCTAGTGCACTTCCGTCACCCCTCTCTTCTTCTGTTGCAGCCACAATGAGGTCAGAACCACCTGATTCCCATTTTTAAACCACAGCTCACTGTGGTTAGCTTAAACCCTGGTAAGTGAACAAGCAAGGGTGATAAAGCCACAGTTTGAACTAACCACAGTTCCCATGAGTTTGAATATAATGGAGCTGTGGTTAGCTTAAAACTAGAAGCAGATGCCTCTGATCTCACAACTGCACCAGATGAGGAGGTGGGGCAAGCTCATTCACTAACAGTAAACCATAGTTTAATGCTGCATCTGAAAATGGACTACTTACAGTTTATTTTTATTTAATTGATGTTTATGCATTGAAATGTGTTTTCAATTCCTTAAAGCTACACTGCTGTGCTTATTTTATTTTAAAAGGCTTCCAACTGAATTAAAGGTAAATATGTCCATATATCTGAATTTTATTTGCTTTTATTGCAATCGGATAAGTTTAGCAGTGTGAATCTAGAAGTTAGTAAGGCCAACACATATTTATTTGTTACATTTATATCTCCCATTTTGCAAAAATAAGAAATGCCCAAGGCAGCCAATGACACTAAAGTCCACTGCAGAGTCCATATATTCTTTTGACTGTGAGAAACTAACAGTGGGAAACTGTTTCAAGTGAGAAACCCTTGATCTGGGCTAGCTGGTCTTGCTTCTGCTTCACCCTCTGGGATTGTTGGGTGTAACTACTAATAAAATGCAGTATTGTTTTGATACCAGCTTTGGTTTCAAAATGGACAGAGTTTTGTCCCTAGAAGATTGTGGCAAGGTAACTTGGGACAATACTAAGTTGCAACCTGTGACATTTCAATCTGTTCATGCTGCCCTCATTTTTATACATCTCAGTTGTGATCAATTTGACAAGGAAGGGTGTTGACAAGGAAGTGAATAAAATATGGTTCCATATTGGGTGTTTGTGTGTGTGTGTGTGTGTGTGTGTGTGTGTGTGTGTGTGAAGTCTGTTTAAAAATGCTTTTAATTGTTTTTTTTCAGATGGAAACATGAGAATCCCCCCCCCCCCCACATTTTATATGTTTCCATTCTAGAATATCCCTTGGTACAACAGCATATCCCAGTAGAAGCTCACAGTGACACAAGTGATGTGCAGAGCAGGCTAATTCTGCAATGCAGAAAATTACAAATACTGATCATAGAACATGAGCATTCCTGTCTTTTAGTTTCCTTGCCTTTTTGCAGGCATCCTTGATCCTACCTCCAAAAGAGCTGAAGGGATTTTCTTTTGTCTTTTGAAGGATGAGTAGTGGATATTGTGGAAGACAGAAGAGAAGGCACTGCCTGAAAACCTGGATGAACTTGTAGGGAAGCTCACACTTAGTGGCCGCTCTGCAATAGTAGATACAGGAAGAAGGGGAAATAATTATTTGCTGTGCGGGCCGACCCTGTTCTGTATTCAAGTAACAGATCCAGTCTCAAAGCACTTCATTATTATTTCTTCCAACTGTTTCCCACCCTTTCTCCAGAGTGATTAGGACAGCACGCACAGATTTCCTTACTTCATCTTCCCAATGGCCCTGTTAGGTAGGCTAGATTGCAAGACTGAATATAGCTGAGCTTAGGCTTTTCGGTTCAAGTCAAACACTCATCCTACACCACCAAATTGGATCTCTAAACTCTACACACGAAAGCCCATTGGTCTGACTAGGATGTGGCAACAGTGCATAAAAACACCCCTCAGTAATTAAGGGCATTTCACACAAGTCAAAACTTCTAGAATATTCTTCTCTGGGAACAAATGTGATCTTTGTGTACTGACTGACCCTACATCAAGCACAGTATAATGTTTTCCCTCCAGGAGTGGCAGGGTATAGCTAATTGCTCCAAAGAGAACTGGTGCAGTAACCAGCTCATGCCTGCTGCCTGAATCAATCTTGCTGGATGGCTGGTGAACACAAAATTAGTTCTCTGTCATGGGTGTCTCTGTCAAAAAGCGCTGCTCTCCCAGAAGCCTTTTGCTTTTGGTATGTGAGGAGGGACAGAGAGGACTCACCTCTCCTCCTCAGTTCAGTGTAGCAGCCATCACAGACTTTTGCAAGCCGATCTTTGAGGTACTTCAGAGGATACTTGTTTCTTGAGCAATTTCGGCATATAATCTACAAGAACAGAAGATGTGGTATGTATGCATTCTGCAGACCAGTGAGACATGAGTAGAAAACATCCAAAAGAGACTTAAAAGCTAATCCAGTCCAGGACCATCCAGTCTCATCACTGCCACCACTGCATATTCATCCAACACTCAATGCAATTTGCCCTGAAGCAGAAACCAGGTACATTAAGCAGAGGACAGGATAGAGAGCTTGAGATGACTCATGTAATGAAACAAGTCTCTTTAATTCTATTTCCTGGATATAACCACATTGTTTGTCATCTTCCACTTATGTGTGGCCGTCATTCTTTATAGTAAAGCTACATCCTGCCCATCACCTGAAATGAGTAACAACAGCATCAGCACCATGTCAGGGATCAGCCTCCACAGGCCTTCTGGAAGCACTATAAAACTGATCTGTGCTTGACTACAGTCCCAGCTGTGTTCATGAAGCACAGGGCAATGCTGCTATGAAATCCTATGTGTAGAAACGGCATCTCCACTTTTGTCATAAGCTGCCAGAAAGTCCTACTTGGTGCAATGAAGATATTTTGAGCAGAGTGCTCTTAGTTGCCAAGATATGTGAAAACAGCCAGATTTAACACGAATTACCTTCCCACATGCATGGCAATGATGACGTCTCAGCGTGAGCTTGAAGTCACAACCGCAGTTCATGCACATCATTACGTGAGACACGGGTACCAAGGTTGGAGGTCTCTCACCCAAGGACATTCCCAGCCTTTCCCGAAGCTGAAAATATAATGCAAAAATGCACTGGCTTTATTCTTAGCTCTGCCACGTAGTACAGGCTATGCTTCACCTGAACTACTCACTGGCGGGTATGTGCATTGGGATTCAGTGCTAGCCCCAGTCTTTTCACCGTTCAGCATGAAAAGTGCAACCCACAAAAACCTGATCTGGTGGGTCCTGCTTCCTGATCTCTCTTGCAATGGCAGTAGAGGGGGTAGGCAGTGCCTCTAAGGCAGTGCTTTGCATGTGCATTACGTGCAGACTTCTAAAGAGTGGTTGCATTTGGGACAATGCCATCTCAAAGAACGGCAGTAGATGCAGACAGTGATGCAATAGATACAGAGAGTGATGCCTTGGAGACATTCCCCCCTCCCAACATTCTGAGGATCAGTCAAGAGGGTGCCATTCCTCCAGTAAATGGAACATGCATGTGGAACACCATCTTTGAGTCACTTCCCCTTTTCTAGCACCATTGTAACAAGAGACCGAAGTCTGCTACCCTAGCATATTCCCAAAGCTTCCAAATGAAGCATGAAATGGCTGCATGTAGGGAGCTGGCTCTGGATTCACCCTAAAAATCCAGACGGAGTCTAGAACTGCTCACAGCAGGCGACTACCACAGGATTTAATTGAATGGAAAATAATATTTTATTGCTCAATCCCAGACAAGTCTACTTTTTATGATCGCCTAAAAGAAAATAATGCATATATTGTAAAGCTACACTTAGGCCAGATACACACTATTGTTTATCATGAATGAATGCATATCCATTTTGCTATATGTGCAAATAAAGAGGTGAATGCAGTACACAGTTGTGTCTACATGCACAGAACTTACATCTAGGTAGGAAATTGTATGTGAAGCAGGCTTAAACTGTCACTTTACGATGTCTTAGGACATCTAACAAATTGTATATAGATTTAATTTCATTAACAACCCCAAATCTAGTGTTCAGTCTGGATTTTTACTGAATGCATTGGTTCTTATTCCAAATCTTTATCTGTCCTCAAAAAAACGGAAGGGGATTTTTTTTTTTAAAGAAAAAACGTTCCCAAGGTGCTAGTTTGCTTTCAGTTTGTACAATAGTGTGCATACAGGTAGATTCATCTGCAAAGAGGGATACTTGCCGTATGTGGGAAGAAATATAGAATTGCACTGGAATTTTTTTTACCTATGTCCTTGCAAAACATTTTTCAAGCCAACTTTTATTTACAAGTTACAGTACAGAGAATCTTGTATTGTTCTTTTGTTCTCTATTTCTTGTTTTATGTGATTTTTGGTTTAATATTATCGCAGCGTCTGTTACCCTTGCATGTTATAAATATTTAAATTAAAACAAAACACATTTAAGCACAGAGAACCAGGGTTGAAAATAATCAAAAGGCCATCCAGTGCAGCCTCAGCAGGACCACCAACCCACCAATTCAAACATCAGTCTGTGAATCCTGGACTATCACATAATAGTGCTTTGCAAAAATAAAACACCAACTAATGCTAGCCTCATTACAGCAAGATACCTGGAGTCTCCTCTGTATCTCATTGCACAACAATAAAACTGGAAAGAATTTTAAAATTCCAGGAGCAACCGCATGATGGATGAATATTAAACACACATGCTTTGGTGACCTTTGCTGTCTAGCCTTGGCAGGGCAATTTAAATGAAAATAATCCAAATGCCTGGCCATAGGGGACTCTCTTCCTTGTTGTCGTTGGCATCCCTCTGTCTCCATAAATAATGGAGTACACCTGCAGGGGTGAAGTAAAACCGCTGCATTAGCAGCACCAAAGTGACCTCCCTGGGGCAGGAGCCTGGGCAGTGTATATGGAGGTCCTGGGCTGCCCAGACGACAAGACACCCTCCCCTTTTGGCCTCACTGATGCGCTCCAAAGGAAGGCAGAGCAATAAGTTTGACAGCAGCTTGGCTGCAGGAGTTGGCAGAAGGAGGCGTACAAGACACCATCCAGCCATTTTAGGGACTGAACTCCGAATTTGTGTAGGGTTTACACTCCCAAAGATAACCTGCAAGGTTGAGCATCAAAGTTTTCCTTGTCCTAGGTGGGCTACCTTCCCAGGTTGACAAACCCCATCTGCCTCTCACTTCTCTACAGTACATGCAGAAAACGTCTTTCTTGACCATTGGACCCACTATTGGTCTTGTCCACTCAATCTGCTGGAGCCTTTCTTCACATGCAAGGGAAGTCCCTAGCTCACAGAGGGTCTTCTTAAACCTACTCAAATAGGTCAGACAAGCCACTGGAACATGCTCTTACTTCAACACTGTTGTGAAAGGCAGCTGTAGTGTGAACTCTGTAGTCATCCGGGATACATCTACTGATGCAGCTGTACCACTCGTCCCTTTCAGAGCATGAGCTGTGGAGAGAAATGCAAGCAACTTGGTCAGAGTTGGGCATCCTGTTTCTTAACGGCAGGATTTTGTCCTTAAGATTCCTTGCCCCTTGCTCTTCTTTTGGTTGTCCACGGAGTTCATGCAAAGCCCTCCCATTCATGGCAGTCAGTCCATGTGCCCTTCAGCAGAGGAAATCTGCATTGACCTGGAGTGCTTTGAAATGTGTCTTAATTTGCAATGGGTTATGGAGATGTCACAAACGAGTCAATTAAAAAACAACAACAACAAACGAGTTGTAGAAGACACATTTTTGTTTTACAAAAATACTTGCTGGCTTTCCCTTGGGAAAAATACATTTCTGATGCCAACGACATATCAAGGCTGCAAAAAATGACAACCCCAAAACTTGCATGCAAGAGCAGTAAGCCCATACTTCTGCAGGCTGATCATTAGAGGTCGCTGTTGCACTATGAAAAGCTTTCAGAGAGCAATTCTTAGGGAGTTAAAACAATTCCACCTGCTTTGCCAGGACTTCAATAGGAATTGGCCCTCTGCAACTGGCATATGGGTATCTTTATGTTTACCCCCATAGGGCAAATAGCAGCTGTAGGCAGGTAGGGTGTGAAGAAATAGATTTAGAGCACCAAAAATATGTGCAAGTAAGGGCTTGTCCGCGCTTCTGCATGTCTCATGCCTAGAAAGCACAGGTCCGAGCAGTTTTGGACCCAAGTGGCTTTGCCTTTGTCCTGCTGCTTTCCCCCAGAAAACCTGCTCTTTGGTGCTAAATTGGAACAAATGACAAGCTGCGGAAACTTGATTGCTGTTGGTTCCAATTCAGTGCTAAACCGGGGGTTTTCCTGGATAAGCCCTAAGGACCCCTCACCTCCATTGCCGGGGATCAGAGCTGAATCCCCTTCCCAGCAAAACTGCATTTACTTTTCCCCAAAAACATGGGAGATCTAATTACTGTACAAATTTCCTGCCCTCTCATCTAGTTGTGAGAAAATGGCTCAGTGGTCACAAACCCCTGCTCCATTGGAAGTTTTGTCTTGCTGGTGCTCTAAACCTCCCTCTGTCTTGAAGTTGAGAGAGAGCAAGTGCCTGAAGCAGAAATTGCAGCTTGTAGGCTGAGCAGCCTTAAGAAAGTTAAGAGTGGGCGAGGGTTAAAGGAGAGCCAAGATAGCAAGCTGAAGAGCATCTCTAAAGGGTTGATCCCCTGATCCCTCCTGCATTGCATTCCAGCTTCTTTCTAGTCTCATGTGAAATGCCATTTGAAGAGTTCTGCATTTCAGTCGGTTAGAAGTCCTAGATTTTATAAAGTATTGCTGGGTTGCACAATACTAACATTGCGGGTTGGTTGGTGTAACCACTGGCAGGGAATGAGACCAATGGTTATTACAAGAAGCTAAATTAAGTTCCCCTTTGCAAAAAAAACATTTGTTCCAAATTTAGACTGAGGGAATTTTGCATCAAAAGCATGCAGGATGCTGGTGACTTGGCTCCTCCATGAGTGTGCAGTTCTGAGCTCTCTGAACTTTACAAAGTATTGACACTTGAGATATATGTATTTTAGGACCCACCCTGGTCTTGTGACTGTAATCCGTTTTGCACTGGTTTTAATGCTGTGCTTTAAATTGCTGTAACCAAGCCTGCAAATTTGTGGCGGGCATGGACAAAAAATAGAAATTAACAGCAGCAGCAGCAACATCTTAATGTGACCTGCTCTTTAGTTTCTGTATAAAATCACCACTAGCATCAGTGCTGGGCCTGCAGCATTGCCCCTGTTATCTCTCCAGCCTGTGCTCTTGTGTGCGGTATCAGGCAAAGACATCTGAGACTAGTTTATCTTTTGTGAAAGAAAACCAGAAGCTGATCAATGGTGCTTGACTGAGGCTGAATCCCCACACCCCCATGAGCACTTAGCTGTGAAAAACATCAGCTGCTATAAAACTCAATTGCCCTGCTGGTGAGAAGAAGGCCCAGGACAGAGGCATAATGAGATGAGATACCTTGCGTCACCTTGTGTCTGTGCCTCCTAGTTTTATTTACTCTCCACGTGCTTCCCACAGCCAAGTCCTTACTTGCAAGATGGCTTCCATCTATTAAAGACCTCTGACGTTTGCATTGCCAATCTTAGAGTTGGAAGGAGTCCAATGGCCATCTTGTCCAACCCCCCTACAATGCAGGAATCTCAGCTAAAACATCCAAGAGAGATGGCCATCCAGCCTCTGCTTAAAAACCTCCAAGGAAGGAGAGTCCACCACCTCTCGTGGAAGTCTATTCCACTGCCGAACAGCTCTTACTGTCAGAAAGCTTTTTCCGATTGTAACTTATTTCCAGCAGGATTTCTGTGCCTTTATTAACAAACAAAAATTTAATGGGTAGATTTTCCTCTGTGCCAGTACTGCTTCTGAATGCTAGGGAGAGCTTCATGCAGCTGATGAAGGCACAAGACCCCTCCCAACCCACCTGAAATGCTAAATCAAGTCTAGCTGAAATCTCTGGATATATACATGCATTTTGGAAATAATGGGAAGAATTCAATGTAGCACTAAGGAGATTGCTCTGTCAGGCAAGCGTATGCTGTACTGGGGTTTTTCTCAATCTTCTAAACCAATTGGGGGGCACAGGAGATAGATAGGTAGGGACAGGAAAGCCCTGTTGCACTAGCAAAAGCCCTTGCACTAACAGAAGACTGGCCCACAAGCACTGTGTTCATTTACGACAGGGAGTAAATGAAAGTGGATTTGAAAAGAATTGCAGGTGAAAGCAGCAATGTGGATGGCTCTTTAACTATCACTATTGCATATTGTTAGACAGGAGTGTCAATTGGATAAGATGCCTGTGTCTGTCTGTACAAAACATTTACCGGTACTTGTTGCAAGGTGAACGACTTCCAACTACTGTCATACTTCTCACTTTTTATTATTCTTATTATTCTTATTTATTAAATTCATATGGCCCCCTTCACAGGATGGTTTTGATGCATGTGCGCCAGATATGCTCAGTACGAAATATGGGGCATTCCTCAGATATATGCATAGACAAACTGCAGCATAGAATCACCTGCCACGAAGTTCAAAGCATCTTTGAGAAAGAGGGAAGAATGAACCCACAAACCAACAGTGTGCACTACAGCAAAGTTAGCCAGAACATGTGATCAGGGATTATATGCCAACAAAAGCCTGATCTTCCACAGACACTTTCCATCTGCTTTCTGCTCCATTAAACTGCTTCTGGACTGATATATTGCTTAAGTGAGGAGAGAACACTTGGCTGCTGCTTTGTTAATTGGCACTGATCTTTTCTGTGTAAGTAGCTTGCTGGGGATGAAGAAGGGCACACAGCTGTGGATGCACAAGCCAAAACTACCAGAAGTACCACCCAAGGTATCTTGCTTCTGATCTGTAAGCTGTCTTGAGTCCCACCAGGAAAACAGGCAGGGTAAAAATAAATGTATTGTTATCATAATCATCATCATCATCATCTTGTTGTGGCCTCCTGGGCCCTCATTGTGAAAGCTGGTTTGTTTTTAACTGTGCATATCAAGTGATGAGCAAACTGCAATATTTGTTCTTTTAGCAGAACCCCGTTTCACCAAGTGCAAAAGAGATACACTTAGAATTCAGTAATGCTCAGCCCAGGAATTTGTTTTTTGAGGATCAGAACGGAACTAAGCTTACAGTCCTTTCACACACAAAAATCACTCCTGGTTACCTCTTCACCCCTACCCCCAAATTCAACAGTATAATTACAGAGGGGGAGTCATACTGCTGTGGTCTTGTTCAACAGTTTGGGAGCCAGAAATCCTTGCCTATTCGCTTCAAATTACCCAGAGATCCAACAGTTGATCTTGATTTATTTTGCCAATTCCTGGTTTAAGAACAGTGGAAACACGGACCCTGATTGCTACTGCACTGTGGCAGGCAGCAAGGAACATCAGTGGAGCATGGGAACTAGCCACGAGGAAGACCCTACAAATCTCAATGCTAAACAGGGTTTCACAGCAGCCTAAAGATAATTTTGCTGAATAGCCTCCTACAAGACTATCTAAAGTCGCGTTGTTAAGGGGCACTGCCTGGTTGGGCTTGTGTGTCTGACAGACAGATAAAGCACAAAGAATCTCATTTGCAGTCTGCATAAGAGCTAACTCCAGCCAGCTACACAACAAAGATGAGAGAGATCTCAAGGCCAGATATACCACTAGCTCTGCCTACAGATTCCCCCCCCCCCCGTGGTCTTGATCTGTGCCTATGGCAGACTTCAGGGGTCATCTGATTTCTTAAAAGTTGCTTCTAATGGGTCCCTGCGACCCAACACGTTGATACAATTCTAATCTTTTGTCTATTTCCTTCTCACAGCGCTTAATTGCAACTCATGCATCTTATTCATTCCTATTTCATGAGAATGAACTGCTCAAAGGTAGGGGGGGAAATCACTTTGACTAATGTGTGGTTCTAAACATGTCCTCTTCTGATTCCTACCTGAACTGCTGCTCTTTGCCAACTGAGGTAAAGGGAGCTAGTGGACAGGGTATAAAGGCAAAACCCTATGAATGTAGTTTTTTCTAAGACCTAAACTTTTCTTCACTGAGCCCAGATGCAGTAATAGCAGCAAGGTTCCATTTGTGCTGCTGGCAATCCTGTGATCTCAATGCACTTTTTGGTTTTAATAGTTGTTAATTCATTAGGAAGGTTCCTTGTAAACAGAGACCTCCATTACATTGTCAGTTTTTTTCAAAAAAATAATCTTTCCTCTTTCATTTAAGCGCTATAAAATGCCCTAAAACCCACCAGGCAGAATTAGGTAATTATGACTTTTTATTAGCCCACCAGTTACCTCAGGGACATGACAAGTGAAGTTATAAGAAGCGAAAGAGGCAAAGCGTGACAGCAGGGAAGTTACGAAAGATCAAGAGACAGACCACGAGTCTATTAGAAATAGATTTTCTGCTCTCCGCTCTCTGTCTAAGATCTTCTGAAGTGCTGAGCTAAAGCCTTCGGCTCATTATAAGTGCTGAGACAGTTATGTCTTCTGAGCTATACGTTCAAAATGAATGCCTTCTTTATAGTTGAACACTTTCCCATTATCCACTAGGACACCATGGATATGAATGGAGTTTAAATATAGTGAGATGCCAGCTAAGTCTTGGGATGCAGTTGGACTCGAAAAACGAATAGTGCTATGATATTGCCTACCTTGCCGATAGAGTTAAGCAATTTTCAGCGTATTCAATCTTCAAGACATTTTGTGCCTTTTCTGTCACTGGACGGCTAACCTAAAAACAAATGACATTTGTCTGTAGGTAGGAAGGAAATCTGTTAAAAACCATCCATGCCCAGAGCATGCAGACACTTAAATCCCTTTTGTCATAGAGCTGGGGCAACGTGGTGGCCTCTGGTTCCCAAGAAGGTCTCAAAGTGCCCATCAACACAGACAGGCTTTCTTACGTGTTCACATAATATACTGTAAAACTAAGTGATGGGTTTTCCAAGGAGGCATGCCAAGTGAAATATACTCAAGAGAACAGCCATAGGTTTCATGGAGTTTATTTCAGTGTGCTGGTAAAAACAGTCATTGGGTGTGTTGCTTGGCTGGCCCCTCCCAGACCCAGGCTATATATCCTTTATTCACACCCAAGGTCACACCTGATAGGCTACTTCAAACTTCCCTTCTGGAGCCAGATTGGACGGCTCCAACGGCCAATAAGATGCTACATTATAAAACCCTCCCTGCCTATTATTCAAGTACCCCAACTCCAGACATAACACCGAGTAAACACAGAAGGAAGGCCAGCCGAATGAGTGAAAGCCTTTGTACTCTGTTGGGAGCAATGCATCCCCTCAGGCAGCTGCAGGGCCAGATCAAGACATTTTGGCACCTGAGGCAAACCTCAAAATGGCTTTGCGAGTGAAGGTCTACATCAGGAAAAAGGGGGGCGAGAATAAAGATCTACAAGTGTGGGAGGAGACCAGCAGTGCATTCACCAAGAGGCCTCTGTAGAGGCAGAATTGGGGGGGGGCCTACTGGGGAGGCAGCAGATCGAGCCTCCAAAGAGCACACCAGCAGATCTTTATTCCCATGTTATGAATGGGAAACCGAAGCTGAGAAACAAGGGGTTGAACTTTATTTTAGTCACACTCATTGAAATCAGCAGACATTGCTAAGGCGTTTTAATTTAAATAGGTAGAGTAGAATTTAGTTGGCTACAATGCCAGGTCAAGACAACCTGGTCCACTGGATCCCACTCTCTGGAATTGAGATGGTGGAAAAGTGAATGTTCTTAAAGGATGAAAAAGAATAATAGACATCTGAAGGTTTGGATCCATTCAGCACGGCTTCGGACAGCAGCTTTCTAGGCAGTGTGGAGACATTAAGCTAAACCGGTATCGCAGGACTTTCCCTGTTGTTTAAATTTAAAATGTTCTGAATACTTCACAAATCAGGCATATACTCTGTCCTCTCACCAATCTCTTAAAGAAAAAAAATTGGGGAGGCACAGGTGCAATGAATAATTTTCACATTCTTCAGAAACATATTAATTTAAATTGATCCAAAACGTCTAACACTGCCACATCCAACAGCATAGCTTCATTACTTGTTGATGTGGAGAAGGGCTTCTTGTTAGTGCTCCAACATTAACCCCTAGCTAAAGCAACTCTCAGGAGCGGCAAAGAGAACCAAAGGGAATCCTGACTAGATAGTAAATCAATTTTGATTTACATTATTCAGGACCAGCCTCTTTGGAAACTGCCTCATTAGGACTTTATTAACATCCTCGCCCACTGCTGCTGAACTTGTTCTAAATTCCTGCGCTTTAAATACTTTTCTCATTTTAGCTCCTGTAGCAAACAAAGATAACCTGAAGATAAAATATCTCTCCTCCCTTCCAGCCAAAGAGAACTAAAAGGCTTCCAGCTGGATGAAGATGCAGTGCTAAACAAAAGAGAGGGTGTTAACGTTACCCTCATGCCAGACACAGCCAAGGTGTTCTTCAGGCGATACTTGCCATCCTTCTGGGGATATGTATACAGCAGAACATCATTCATCTGTACAAAGAGAAAGACAAAATCAATTACTTGCAACATACCTCACAAGTCTCACTGGCATTCTAGGTCCACTACAAGGAGCAACTTGATGAACTATCTAGGGAACGGTCTGATTGCCAAGTTCCTGAAAGGACCAAGTGTTTCAAATGTGGGTGGGAGGATTTGTCATGTGACAGAGTGGCGGCTTTACCACTCGCCTGCTTTGTAACCCGGCTCACATTAACCAAACACCTGCATAACTTCTATCAGTGGGTCAAATGATATGGGGCATTTTCAGATTATCTGTTTATAATGCAATGAGCAGACAGTTCTTCTGGAAATTTTGTTGTGGGAATAGCCTCACCCAGCAAGAGCACAAACCCTATTAACTCTCAAAAGTTATATAGAAAAGTAGTAAGAAGTAAGAAAAGTAGTAATAGTAAGGAAATGTCTTGTGAATACTGGCTAAAGAACACTAAAAACAAGCCTGCTTAGATAGAATAATTCAGGACACAGTGGTACAGTTGGCTAACTTGTGGCATTCAGCACTTAGAAAGGTGTGTGCTGTTATATAAAATCTACAAATAGTAGTTCAGGAGTTCAGCTGAGTGTCACTGCTTATTGTGATATAGCCATGCTTTACTCACTTTTACAGGGTATCTGTGTAACATCATAATCACAACATACTCCTCTCATGTTTTCCATGTTCAGCTTCCGCTGCCCCTTTTGATTTTAACACACACAAACACAATGGAACAGTGGCACACTTTCCCGTGGTGCAAACATTCAGTAGCTTTCCTGGCTGGTTACAGCCTATTTCTCCCCCATCCCTGTTACAGATTCCCAAAATATTGCATATTTAAATATGCTGAGGAAATGTCTATTGTGTCACACTAGGATTTACCAAGTGTTAAGGGCCAAGCTAGACAAAATGGCGGAAGATTCAGAAGATCTCTCTTTTAAAGTATAATCTGCTACAGTGGGGAGAAGGCAAATCAGGGCCTTCCTCCCCCTGTACGTTTTCTTAGGCTATCATTATTCCCTGAATAGTATCTGTATGATTCCACTCCATGAATCTCCACAAAGTCAAAACTTCTTTAAAAAATAAGCAACAACCCACTACTATGCCACTACTGCCGGATTATTTAATCAGACAGGTAGAACGTCTTAATAAAATATCTGTATAAAAAATGAGCCCCATTATTATATTGGGATAAGCTATGTAAGCAAGAACCCAAAGAGGCACATGGATAGGCAAAGACTGAAGACTGAAAAACACAAGTCACAGAACTGATATTAAAAAGTAAGATTGAATTCATTATGAGGGAAATCAGACGTCGCAATGCATTTAAAGCTAAGAAAATATTTTAAGACTGGGGGAAATGGGTGATTTGTACGGTTGGAGCATAGTGGGGGAACCATTGAGTGCCACCAGCCCTATGGACAATATGAGCGGAAAGAAGCTCTCTTCACAAGGAAATGTAGTGTGTTTATTTGTGTTTCTGTATATTGCACCCACACAAGTGTAAAATCCAGCAGCAAACTCCAGCCACCATGATGGTGACATAGTGTTGACTTACACAGGGTCTTTGTTCTGTCTGAGTACTGTCAACTTTTAACAGCAGTTTGCCTTCTTAACCACAAAACATGCAGTCCTTTAACTGGAGGTATTAGACATGCAACCTGGGACCTTACACCTGGCAAAACATACACCATAGCTCTGAACACTGGAAAATAGAACTGGAATGCTCGAATCCTGATCATTCGTTCCTTCCATGCTATACACTCACCCTGCTTCCTGCGCAATCATTCTTTGTCTATCAGATTTATTATGGCACAAGGAGAAATATATTCTTTTCTTATCCCTTTAAAGAGCCCATGTTTGCTTCTCAAACAGCCTCAACAGCAGACTTTCCATATGACAAGGTGACAAATGGCTTGTCAGGGAAGTTTTTGTATCATTTACTTATTGCTTCATAAATTACCCACCCTGCCAACATTAATCTAATCATCTTGGTGACCCCCACGTTGCTGTGATCTCATTATGTATCCCTGTTTAACAAGGGCTAAACATACCCACAGAGACAAATTCATTACAGCCCCTTGGAAATTGGGGATTGGTGAGGTTAGCAGAGGAAAAGCCTCAGCTATTAAGAAATGGTTCACTGAAATGAATTTGACTGTGGTTATTTATTTATTTCAAAAACAGATTAAATATGGGAACTAATGCCACAGGAAGAGTATCAAGAGAAATTAATTTTGTTACTAAGCCACAATAATGCTCTTGGTTCATGCAGCTAGTAATTCAACCTCCCAAATGAGATGGTGCCGGTGCAAAAAATAAATAAGAGAATTCGGCTGCAGCATCCTTTGCATATTCAAAGTTTGCTTAATTACAGAGAAGGCCATACATACACTTTATTTGGCTGTAATGCAGCCACATTGTTCAGGGTCATTCCAAGTCTCAGAAAAGACAGCTAATGAAGGGCACCCCGCCAACAAAAAAAATGAGTTCATGTGAGGCATTGTCAGGCTTTTCCCAGCATGCACTGCTACACCCCTTGGCTACAAATTCTGCTTATTTTATTTATGAGAAATATTTCCACGAAACCAAAGACACTGTATGGTTGGTGATGATTAAGGAAGCCACCCTAGCGCACTGTTGCTATGGCAGCCATGATTAGTATCCCTCAGTTTTATTAAACATTAATGGTGGTTGTGTTTTGTTAATTGCCCATTAGAGTTATTTCCCATCTGTTTTGTCTTTACATTCAAGGAAATGTTTCTGTAGTCTCTTCTAAGGCCTCACTGGCCATGACTTGCCACTATGAAATTCAAATTAATGCTCCTCAGCTTACCAGGAGGGGGATGGTAATGCTAAATATCCATGCAGGGTCTGAGTATCTGTATAAAAGAGCAGTATGAATGAGATTACGCTGGTGTAAGTACCTAACTGGCACTACGTACCAGCCATTTCCCCCCATTGCTATTTCATTGCTACCATTATAGCAATATTTTAGCCAGTTCTTGACGGACTGAAAATGCTTCTAGGCATCCTTAATCTGCAGAGATACCAAGGCAGCATACAAATATATAGAAGGGGAAACCCAAATAATACCATTAAGGATTAGTGGCAATAGCTAAGTGATGCTCAGACTTAAGTAATTTTGTAAGCGCCTATCAAAATGTTTTCCCTTTTCCCAATGTATAAGACAAAGGAGAGGCGATGTTTTCCTAAATAATGTCTGGCACGATGGCATTGTATCTGAAGTAAATCAGTAAGCATGTACACATGGTAAAGGTTAACTTCAGAATGGGCTGGTTGATAGCATTTCTGAGAAGGACCCTATACCTCATCTATGCTATTATATGTGGATGGGATCAATTAAAAAAGTTATTTCCATGAGATAAAACAAAACAAAACAAATTTACAGTGAGCTTTACTATCTGTCCAGTCAGATCTGCCAGGAAAACCAAGACATGGATTTAGCCTTTTTGTATAGGTGAAAAGATTGGAACCGCTGCAAATACAGAAGATAGTCCGACAGGGAGTATATTGGTGTGTAGGTGTCTGCATGTGTGAAGAAGTGTGCATGCAAATGAAAGCTTATACCCAGAACAAACTTAGTCGGTCTCTAAGGTGCTACTGGACAATTTTTTATTTTTTTAAATTTACTGTGAAAAAGAAGTTATTTAGGATAAAGATGACAACATATCTGTACAGTATCTTTTCATGACTAAATTTAGGTTGGACATCAGACTTCTGGAGCAGTCTTCCTAGAGAAAGTGTGGGAAAGAACCTCAACAATTTTGAGATGTTCAAACGAGCTGCAGAAGAACTGTGGAAGAAGCGTGAATGATAATTTCCACGGTGTAATAAAAGCAGGGACTCATGCATTTCCTCTGATGCAAAGTCCAAAAAGAACAAGGAAACGGGAAATATAAATCACTTGTGCTTCCTCTGTCACTGCTTGCTTCTTTCATCTGTGACCAGTTGTATCTAGTTCTTCAGATGAGGCCCTCTTCAGTTTCATCTGCAAAATGAAGCCTTAAAGGACACTGCCTTCTTGGTGGTGATCTCCCAGCAGTGGAATGCCACCCCCCCATTAGACTGGCACAGACATTGTATTCTTTTTGTTTTTCAGTGCCAGGTTAGGACATTTTTTATGTGCCCAGGATTTTTAATCCTGCCTGCTTGTAGTGCTCTGTGATATGAATTATATGCATGAGCTTAGTTTGTGCCTCTCAACATTTGAAGTTGGGCTCCATTCTAAGGCTATGCTCCGTTTTCAGTGCTGGATTTTGGGGGTGGATGCAAATGTACCTCTTCCTCTAGTGTGCAAGGATCTCTGCATACTCACAAATCAGCATACAACCCACAAGTAGCCACCACACACACACAAACTCATTAAGGGCTCGCTCCCATTCAATCTATCCAGGTACAGGTTTCTGAGAGATCAAGGTGCAGCCTGACTCATAATCTTGCACCCTGGAACTTGTGCCTCCTCCTCCAAATGTTCCAGCACATTCAAATTTGATCCCAACCCCACAACTTGAGAACGACTTTATTAACTGGTAAGGGGAATAATGAATGGGGGAAACCTATGCTACGCTGGGAGCCTGGATGTAGTTTTGCAGCCACAAAGTTGTGCAGTATTGTTGAATTTGGTGCATCCTGGCAGGATGTTTGTTTGCTCTGTTTCACTGGATGCCTGCCTGTTTCCTGAGTCCAATGTCTGTTTACAGAGATGCTGGATCCTCTTTTCAAAGTTTACCAGGGTACGCTGCTGAATTGACACTCTCTACCCCCTCCAAGCTTAAACACCTTTGGAATATTCTGTAAGCACTGAACTGTCAAGCCAATTTACCTGTGGGGCATGGAATGAAACCTGCATATGGATCACCAAATTATTTCAAATATAATAAAAAATTGTCTGTTTGCTGTGCAAAATGTCATTTCTAAAGGACCATCTTTCTGCCACCTGAAGATCCAGAAATGCCTTTTGGTCAGCAGCCCTTTATGTAAGGAAGTAAGTCCCACTGAACTCAATGTTACCTCCTTCCAAGCACACATTTACTCAGACTGTTTCAGTCCCATACTAGAAAATATCACTGGGGAAGTTCTACTCTTATCGTAGCCGCACAATACATGGACGCACAATCTACATATATTGCCTCCGTTTGCACAGCAGGCTTCCACTTGCACAAAGGAACTTCCCTGTCTTCTTCCTTGCTCCTGCATCCCCACACAAAGCCTCAAAATCTGGTAGAAACATCACAATCTGATAGTATCTCCAGTCTTTACTACTCATGCAATGAAGCTTCCCCATCCTCTCCTCTGCAGCTGCCTCCCAACCTCAAACTCCAGATTGTGATATTCCTACCAGAACCACTGATGGCTTTCAGTTCAATCGATAGTGTTGAGAAGTACATCACAGGTTTCTCAGGCTTTTATTTTCCTGGATTGTCCTAGAAATCTTTCCCTTTAAAAAAAAAAATCACAAAAAACTACCAAAAATGGGACTGCATGGCCCAGATGTTACACTTTTTAAAACTGGTTGATCCCTATTCTTCCTTTTCAATCTAAACTCCAGCAGTTTTGTCTTTCGTGATACTACACATGCACGACCATATCATTCATTTCTGGCAGGCAAGCATTAAAAAAAAAAAAGAGTCACTGGTATGTCTGTTAAATCCCACAAGAATGAGCTCATGCAGTATCTCCATATGCCAAGGGATTGTTATTATTCCCCCCCCTGCAGTGAGCAGCCAGTTTTACCCCATTCAACACAACGTTTAACAGAAGCCTAAACTCATGTCTCATGGAGAAATTGCCACCCCATAGCCCTTTAATGGTAAATTTACTCTCATTTCAATGCACACTTTGTTTCAACTATAACATTGCCTCTGTCTCTGCAACTTTTTATGATGAGGACAACTGTGAAAAGCATAATTGAAGCCGAGGCTGTGCTTACATCTCCATACGCCTCTTCAGCATTGCAGCAAGAAGGGCGAAGGAACACTACTGCAAGGAAGTATCCTGGTCCCTGGAAGATCTGCCTGCTAAAACTACAGCAGTGGCTAGCTGAAGCTCCTTAGTAACCAAAGGAAGGCACACTTCTCCCGGTCAGAGGCACCTCAGCCTTGGATATTACTTTGCATGCTCCAGAGCTAAGCACACAGGAAAATAGGTTTTAGTGAAAATAAGGTGTCGGCCTGATCTTATATAGTATTGGAAGCAAGATGGACATGATGTTGAATGTGTGTGATTGCATTTTACCTGTTTAGTTTTGTTTTCCAAATAAGAGCCACAGCAGGACCAGGGACACCAGGGTTAGGACAGTAGCAGAGGTGGTACTGGACCTCTCCCCCAACAGTCCTGACAGAAATCCTCCTGCCCAGCAAATTTCTATTTGCTCCCAACAGAGGCACTTACATCAGCATCAAAGGAAGCTAATATATACTGTACCTAAATACATTGAAATCAATGGGTTGAGGGGGCATACCTAACTAACGCTGCATAGGATATAGCTGTAAAAAATAAATAAATCCTGCTACAAATTAAAATATTGTCATTCCTTGTGCCAAATAAACCCTGAGACCCAAAGGGTGGCTTCTATTGGCCCACTGTTAGGGTATAATGATTATGAGACAATTAATATACAGAGTAATATACTATGCCTGTTTATGCAGAAGTCTGCTAAGCAGGTTGGGAATTACTTCAAAGTGGGTGCATGGAATTGCAGCTTGGCAGTGCCGTCCTAAACATGTTTGCTCAGAAGCAAATCCCACTGCATTCATTGTAGCTGGCCTCCAAGCTGGGATGTTTAGATCACAAGCCTCAGTCACCAAGACCCACTTGTCTGCATGTGTCCGCAGAGTGAAAGAGATTAAAGTATTCTTACCAAGAACAAATGTCGAGGGTGCCTATTTTTTCCACACACTTTCATCAGCGTCCCTTCTTTAAGAAACACCTGAGGAGGAAAACAGAGCCTTCAGTCAGTACCTCCTGCCTTCGAAGATGGGACTGCAGGCGGCAGCTAGCGCTGAATGCGGCAGCTAGGTTGCTTATGGGGGGCAAATCACAACTAGCATATAGCACCTGGTTGCAGGATTTGCACTGCCTGCCAATCTGCTAGGTTCAAGGTTTTGGTGTTGACATGTAAGGCCCTGTACAGCTCAGGACCAGGTTACTTGAGAGACCACTTTATCCCTGATATAGGTCACTGCGTCCTCCTGCAGAGTTTCTTCCTAAGGTCTCCAAACTATCACAACTCAGTTCCACAGTAACTTGGGGTAGGGCTTTCAGTGTCAAAACCCCTGTTCTATGGAGCAGCATTCTTGTTGAGATACAACAGACGTCCACTATCTGTACTTTCCAGAAACAACCGAAGACATTTTTGTTTTGACAAGCTTTTCCAGCTGCATGAAAAGATCTCTGCCTTAGGTGTTTGTCTTGTATTTTCTTTAAACCCATTTTGGGGGTCTAGTGTTTGTTTTTTGGACTGTTTAAAAAAAAAGAATTTTGCCTGTTTTTATGACATGCATATAAATTGCTCTGAGACTTTTATGTAAATGGTGATTCCTAAACAATTTAGTAGGAGTAGGAGTAGTCATTAAGGAGAGGCCTGGGTGAATTCAAAGTGTTTTTTTGCTTTCTGCCTAGAAGTTGAAAATGTTGGGGGCAAGGCAAGCCTCTCCAACTATGGTCCTCCATAACTGAGATGCTATGGCTGAAAGGACCTTCTCCCTCACCACTGAAGGAGGCCTTTGGAGAAGGGCGTCAGCCAAAGAGCTTAAAAGCACCAGCAGCTTTTCTCTTTGGGGTGATAACCTGTTCTATCACAGGAAGCAGTCCTTGAGGTGATGGGGCTGGGGTGCTGCAGGGTGGAGGTGAGGTTGTGCCTGCAAGGATGTGCTGCCAGACCCCCTGCTGGTGCGTCTGTGCGGGTGTGCGGGGGGGGCATCCTTGCAACCACCCTACCCCATCCCAGGCCTGTTCTGCTAAGCTGCAGGGATGTAAGTGTCCAGCGGGCAGTTCAAGACTTACCATATAAGCTACTAATGATAATAGCTACTGGGGCCTTGACAGAAGAAAGGATGGCAACCTTACAGTAAGCAGAACCGAACCCAGGTGGAACTCACCCTTCCTGGTCGAAGGAGGTTGCTCTGCCCCTTGACACTGTGCTCTATATGTACCAGCTTCTGCAAATTTTCCTGTGGCAGAGAAAGGACCAAAAACAAACAAGAAAGGTTTAGCTTTTGATTCTTAGAAGGCGATCAAAACATTCCCTTTTAAGTTCAAAATGCGCCAAGACAGGGCATTTTGCTACCTGAGGCAAAACAGCAAATGGCACCCTCTTCCCTACAAGTCAAGGTAAATAATATCCAAACCTCGCCAAGTTATTTGGGCAGTAGAAGCAGGAAATGCCACAAACATCTCTGTCTAGCAGTTATAAAGAAACAAAGACTTAAGTCACAGTTTGCTGCCCTTTCATGACCCCCCAATCATTTTTTTTCCCCTGAAGCAGCTCTTTTGCTCTGCCTAATAATAGGGCCGGCTCTACACCTCGATTTCACTAACCAGCTGGGCCGAAGGTGGCCTTCCCATTAGAAAGCGTTATTATTGCTGAGGCATTAATCTTCTGAAGTGTGCTAGAAGCAGAATTAACATGGAGGCTCCAGACAAGCACTTCAAAAAAAATTCATTTATTTTCAAATATTTCTACCCTGCTCTCCAACTCCAAAAGAGGTTCCAAAGTGGCCAGCAACTGAGAACCAATAAATTTAAAGCAACTTTACAGAGCATTAACAATAGCAGGGATGTGAAACTTTACAGAGCATTAACAATAGCAGGATTGACAGCTGCACAACTGTTAGTAGTCACACGACAGGTGTGGCACGGGTGGATTTGAGCAGAGAGTCACTAAACCCTGGAACACCTCAGTGTGGTCTTGTGAACCAGCCTTTATTACAAGAAGCACTGTATTGCCCAGAAGTTAATGTGATCTAGATCATCTTATGATGATTAATCAAGAGGAAGCAGCATTCCACAAAGGTTCACTGCAACATGAATTAAAAAGTTTTTTTTTCCCTTTTGGGTGCAGTATGTAGTCTGCAAACTATCCCTTTGAACAGCTTAAGTGCCTCCGTTTCCATTTCCAGGGTCACACCTACACTATACTTTTAAAGCACATGACTTCCCCCAAAGAATTCTGGGTACTATAGCTTACCCCTCTCAGAGCTATAATTTGCAGCAACAAAAATTCTCAGAATTACCTGGGGGAAGCCATGTGCTTTTAATGTATGGTGCAGCTATGAACTATGTGTAGAAAGGAGAAGAGAATTGGTATTTTTTGTTTTTATTCAGAAATTTGTGTATTAAAAAACAAGACAAAAATAATGAAAGGAAACTGCTAATTGTTTCTCCCACTTCAGAAAGAGACATTTCTGCTGTTCAAGGGGAAAGCAATATGTAATTTTGTCACTCAGCTATCCTCACTGGGAAACAGTAAAACCTGCTGAATCTGCAAACAGGAAGTGTTTAATTAAAGACTCAGGAGCCCTTAGAAACCACAACAGAAGTTTGCCTGCCCACAGTAGACAGGATGGAGCGGCATCAGCATTTTATTGGGGGTGGAGATGTACCACAAATCAGGTCTGAAAAAGCAAATGCAAACAATACAGAAAATAATGGAATGCAACATCTGCCTTTTCCATAAAAAGTGAACAGAGAATGGTAATTCCAGAGAAAAGGGTTGTTGTGGAAGTAGCCTAAGGCCCCTTTATAGGAGTGTTGCCATATTTTTATGGAAGAAGAACTCTATCTTAGGAACTGCATCAACAGAAGCTCAACATGTGAAACATTTCCTGGCATTGAGATGCAGAAATGAGAAATCAGCTATTCACTCACTGCCTGCCATCACAAAGACACACAACAACATCAGTATAGTTAACTGTTTTGTCTCTGTGGACAAACCTTTCTTCCCTGGATATTTAGTTCTGTAACAGGGGCAAGGGATCTTTATGAGAGAATTTGCTGTCTACAGCATCACCAGACCACCATCCCAAAGTCTGCTTCGGAGACCAGGAGTATAAAATTACTTATATGCAGTCACAATATTTGCCACGTATCTGAAATGGTGGGAAGTAGTCTAGTCCATTTCAGATCTCCTCTAGGTCATATACGTCACACAATCCATAGTTCATAGACTTTAAGTGCATTACATTTGTTATTAACTGAATTTTAAATAGGATATTTTATACTGGGGTGTTTTATTTTATTGCAACTTTTCCTGAGCTGCTTTGGGCTGGGTTATAAATGCAGTTGCAAAAGAGAGAGACAGTAGATAAAAGGGAGTTTTAAATAAATAAATAAATAAATATTATGCAAATTCTTAAAAAAACAAACACCTCAACAACAACCCACCTTTGAATGTCATAGAATTGTTGACAGGATTATTTGTGATGCTTCACCTTCAGTAGCAATAGATATGTAGCTGTGGTCTTTACAAGCAAGGTTAAGTATTAAGTAAGTAATGAAATCTGGTGTCCTTTGCAGAGATTAGAGAACTCATTAACGGAGTCTGACCCTATTAACTGCCTACCTGCATTGAAGAGCTTGGACACAATCAATGAGTCCTGGCAAGTTGTGTAATCTTCCACAGTATGGTATTTAAAATGAATCTAATGAGACCTTTGTTCCCATTACAGTGACAATGCTGGATGGCACTTCAGTACGAAAGGGATGAGTTTTTAATGAATTGCTCTCATTACATCCGCAGCATTGGTGCGTTTGGTCTCCTAACATCTTGGTCTGCATGTCTCCATTGCAGTAATGTTTTCTTGTTCCCATGAAACATTTTAATTGGGCAGATGGTTTGTTGAGGCTGCAAGCCTATATACGCTTACTCTGGTGTTAACTGCTTTTGAAGACACTGGGTCTTATTTCCAACTTAACACACACAGGATTGAGCTATGAAGGAGACTTGGAAAGGAAAAGAACAGTGCTAGTTAAGTTTTGCCCGGTGCCAATAATTACGGCTGAATTAATTGACTAATTGGTATGATGAATTGATTAATCAAAAATTAAAGGAGTGGACTGAATTTTAATCAAGACCCTGTCTGGGGAAATGGAAGTCCTATTCACAGGTGATGCTATGTCTCATGATACAATCAATGCTTTTAAAAGCATTTTCTTCACAATGCATCTTTTTTGGGGGTGGGTACTTAGCTGAGAAAATTTGCTAGCTTCATTAAACAACAGAAAAATATCAATTGAATTGGGAGTAATTATTATTTTAATAGGTTAATTAAACAGCCAGTTAGTAAAAAGCAAGATATATAATTTATTTTAAAAGCCTTTCATTCAACCAAAAGTAATGTTAGGAAGTGAAGCGTCATTCATTTTTATTGCATTTTTCATTGTTGCTTTGGTATATATTAAATTTTACTTTTGAAAGAGATCCAAACACCTTGATTAGTGACCATAAAGCTTCATAAAGCAGTTTCAGAGTTGGAGGGCAGAAGATAAATAAGTGGGTATGTCTCCACTTCCCCTTTAGGCAGTTTTCATAGAGTTTGATAACAATAATAATCAGTTGGTGGACCGGAGGGTTTCATGGAGGCAACTGATGAAAGGAAAATGGATGGCATAGCCACAGAATTCTAGATCATGAGCCTAGTCTTATTTTGAATGGAATTAGATTTCTTGTCTAACGTTTATTTTCAGGAAATGCTTAATACCGATTCAGCTCCTGTGGGCAAAGTTAAAGCAAAAAAGTGAGACCCTTGGCTTTTCAGGATTTGTATCTTCAGCTCTTTAGAAAGTTGCCAGCTTTTCTGTTGTCCTCCCTCTTGGGCCTTTCACAGCAGTTGGATATGCAAAAATTAAACATTCCCCCCAGTACGTCTATCACTATGCCAGGAGAAATTTCACCTTCAAAATTTATGTGTGCCAACCTTCAGAGAAAGGCACAGGAGCCGAGCCAGAAAGATGGCGGAGGGGAGGAAGAGGTAATCCTGCTTGCAGGTGGTAATGCACCCAGCCCCGCCAAACACATTTTCTTCCTCTTTAATGAAGTGGAAATGGCAGTGTGCAAATGTCTACAGACTTCGCAGTGCAAAGACCCATCTGTTTTTTGTCCACAAGGAAAACTGTTGCTGAAACCTGGACAGTAAAACAGACCATGAAAATGTTGGCCCTGCTCAGTCTTGGCACATGTTTCAGAGACATGGATTTTAAATCCCACAATCGGAGATTCCCAGCTGTGTGGAAATGGGGGGACATTCTTGGCCATATTTTAAGCAGCTGCTTTGACTTTCCGTCTTGACAAAGCACATGGCTTCCTTTTTTAAATATATTTTTTTAAAAAAGTGGAAGCTTAGTTTCCTCTTCACAGGCACACAGCAATCCTAAATTTCTGTAAAGAGAAGGTGGGCTGCATCTGACCAGACGGAAGCTGTCGGGTGGATCTGGCTCACAGACACTTGGCAGGCTACCCTCCCCAGACACTTCCGCCTTTCAAAAGCATAACAAGATTCCTTGCACAATCCCCCAGCAGCATATAAGAGCAGGTGAATTAGTATAGCAGTCCCCACCATGTGGTTCCACGGAAGTGTCGGAAGTCCATGAATTTCCTATCTAAAAGCCATAGTTAAGAAGTGAATTTGTTTCTTTTGTTACAGATACGTAGCCGTGTTGGTCTACCATAGTCAAAACAAAAAAAATTCCTTCCAGTAGCACCTTAAAGACCAACTAAGTTAGTTCTTGGTATGAGCTTTCGTGTGCATGCACACTTCTTCAGATACACTGAAACAGAAGTTACCAGACCCTTCTATATAGTGAGAAGGTGGGGAGGGGTATTACTCAGATAGCTGTGATGAGCCTGTTGACGGCTCTTAACGACTGCAATAGGTAGGTCTTACAGGAAAAAGCAAGGGGTGAGAAGGTGAAAAATGGCTTTGTCATGTATAATGAGATAAGAATCCAATGTCTTTGTTCAGACCAGGTCTCTCCATGGTTTTAAGTTTGGTAATAAGTTGCAATTCAGCAGCTTCTCTTTCCAGTCTATTTCTGAAATTCCTTTGTAGTAAAACAGCTACTTTGAGATCTTGTATAGAATGTCCTGGGAGATTGAAGTGTTCTCCTACTGGTTTCTCTGTTTCTTTGGTGGTCATCTACTGTAGGGTTTAAAAAGCATGCAAGTCTCAAGGCACCTGTCCACAGGCTCTTGTAAGAGTTGCCTCTATATCTTAGGATGCAAGAAATGTCAGTACAGTGGTACCTCTGGTTGTGAACGGGATCCATTCCAGAGAGCTGTTTGCAACCTGAAAAGAGCGCAACCTGAAGCACCATATCTGCGCAGGTGACCGGTGCGATTTGGCACTTGTGCGCATGCACAAAGCGCAATTTAGCGCTTTTGCACATGCGCAAGCGGTGAAACCCAGAAGTAACCCTTTCCGGTACTTCCAAGTCACCACAGGATGCAACCTGAAAAGACGTAACCTGAAGCATCCATAACATGAGGTATGACTGTATTTTCATCCCTCCCATTGCAAGGATCACCTGATCATCTTGTTTTACTTTCATACTGTGAGAAAGGAGGGGGCAGAAGCTACTCTTCAAGACTTCCATCTCTAGTACTCTTGCACTTTTTTTTTCTTTGAACTGTCCTGCGACAGGATGGCTGCATGAGAGCTGCTTCTCTCGTACATGTTTGTTACATTCTTTTATTTCTTTAACTAGTAGAAATAAATTAGGTACGCTGCAAAACCTCCTGCTTCCGGTTACTCTTCATTTGGGTGCTCACAAGAGCAGATGTGAGTCCACAGCACCAGGACCGATTCCTTGGAATACTGCGTTGGTGTTCCTGTGATCGGAAGGTCAGAGAAGCTGCTCCGGTCACCCAGCCCATGCAGGCGCTGAAGACGTGGGCTGAACATGGGTGTACGGAAAAGAAAATGTGTGCTGCCAAGTTGCAACCGTAGATCAGTTTTCTTGAAACAGCAAACTTTAATAGGAACACAGGATGGTGCCTGACACTGAGTGAGACCAATGGTCGATGTAGCTCAGGACAGTCCCACACTGACTTGCAGAGACTTCCTAAGGTTTCAGTTTCCAGCCCAACTGAAGATGCATGGGATTGAACCTGGGACTTTTTGTGTGCAAAACAGATGCTCTACTGCAGGTATTGTTTCTTTTTGGTCCCAACATTGGCTTCCATTTCCTGCCTGCTGAGAAACACCCCTGGAGCTCTGTTTGCTAGAACAGGTGGGGGAAGGAAGTGGCACAAGGGAAAGAAAAACTGCTACATTATGGAATTAAAAATTGTGATGTAGGTTTCCAGGTTGAACTCTATTTGTGTGGGAGCCAAACTAGACCTGACACAGCAGATCAATTGTTAGATCTCTGGAAATGTTTCATAAGCAGCTGCCATGGAGACTTTGATGCCCTGATGTTAGAAGTGTTTAACCCGAATTTGCATAGCTATTTTGTCTATTTATAAGCAATCCCCATACTATGTCAAACCACCTAGCTCAGGCAAAGTCATATTTTGTTTTAACACTGGAATGTTTCATCGTTGCTTTACAGCACAGTGGTACACATGTTTACCCAGAGGTAAGCTTGCAATACTAACCCCGGTTACCAGGGAGTAAACCCCACTGAATTCAATAGGACTTGCTTCTGTGTGGGCATTGGGGAGCTACCCTGTGCGGTAAGTTTTACACTTTAATATTTATTTCTGACAGATAATTAAAAATACATGTTGATTTGAGATATATCTGAACTGGTAGCACTTAGGAGGCATCAGGGCAAGGTGGAACTCACCCCTTGCTGCATGCTGTCATTGGCTCGGTCCGCAACTTCGGAGACGATGAGCAAGGCAGCTGCGGTGGAAGAAAGCAGAACACGTTAACTGAGGTTCAGAAAAGAAAAGATGTGCAGATTTTTAGGAGGAAGAATATATATCCTTCTTAGGTATGGAGTCTCGCTAAGACCAAAATAAGTTGTACTGCCTAGGAATTAATGCTGTTCAAGAAATACATGTTCAAATTCCCATTCAACCATTACTTGGTCTGGGAGCCTTATACAAGTTGCTACAGCTCAGCCTCACTTCTACAAAATGAAAGCAACATTCCTATTGAACAGGGGGCTATTGCACACTTGTCTCAGTTACAGTTATTGCAAATACACATTATATGTAAGGTAAAGGTAAAGGGCCCCTGGATGGTTTAGTCCAGTCAAAGGTGACTATGGGATCTTGCTTTTCAGGCCAAGGGAGCTGGCATTTGTCCACAGACAGCTTTCTGGGTCATGTGGCCAGCATGACTAAACCGCTTTTGGTGCAACAGGACACTGTGACAGAAGCCAGAGCGCACGGAAGCACTGTTTACCTTCCCGCTGCAGCAGTACCTATTTGTCTACTTGCACTGGTGTGCTTTCGAACTGCTAGGTTGGCAGAAACTGGTGTCGATACACTGGATAAAGTTACTTGAATAAATGTGAGTTAGTGAACAAATGCAATGGTAGAGTTCAGACTTTGGTGGGGTTTTTTTAATATATATATATATATATATATATATATATGCTTTCGTAGATTTTCACGGGTACAGGAATGCAGGTTTTGGTGTCCTCGGGTGTCTTCCCGTGTAAGAGTTGGGGTGTCTAGGCGACGTTTCGACGAGGTCTCACTCGTCATCTTCAGTAGGTTCTTGTCAGCTGGAAGGTTTCCTCCCCGTAGAGGTGAGATATTTGCTTTCGTAGATTTTCACGGGTACAGGAATGCAGGTTTTGGTGTCCTCGGGTGTCTTCCCGTGTAAGAGTTGGGGTGTCTAGGCGACGTTTCGACGAGGTCTCACTCCAGCTTCCAGCTGACAAGAACCTACTGAAGATGACGAGTGAGACCTCGTCGAAACGTCGCCTAGACACCCCAACTCTTACACGGGAAGACACCCGAGGACACCAAAACCTGCATTCCTGTACCCGTGAAAATCTACGAAAGCAAATATCTCACCTCTACGGGGAGGAAACCTTCCAGCTGACAAGAACCTACTGAAGATGACGAGTGAGACCTCGTCGAAACGTCGCCTAGACACCCCAACTCTTACACGGGAAGACACCCGAGGACACCAAAACCTGCATATATATATATATATATATATATATATATATATATATATATATATATATATTGCTTTCGTAGATTTTCAGGGGTACAGGAATGCAGGTTTTGGTGTCCTCGGGTGTCTTCCCGTGTAAAAGTTGGGGTGTCTAGGCGACGTTTCGACGAGGTCTCACTCGTCATCTTCAGGCTGGTGCTTTCGGCTTCTTGTTACTGGAACAGAGCAGGATCTCAGTGTTTGAGTTCCTATAAATACTGTTGAGGGGGTGTGGTGTATAGCCTCCAATGTTCTGGGCAGAGAGGAAGTTCCCAGGCTAGTGTCAAGTAATTAAGGAACAAAAGAAGAAAAGGCACACTAGCCTGGGAACTTCCTCTCTGCCCAGAACATTGGAGGCTATACACCACACCCCCTCAACAGTATTTATAGGAACTCAAACACTGAGATCCTGCTCTGTTCCAGTAACAAGAAGCCGAAAGCACCAGCCTGAAGATGACGAGTGAGACCTCGTCGAAACGTTGCCTAGACACCCCAACTTTTACACGGGAAGACACCCGAGGACACCAAAACCTGCATATATATATATATATATATATATATATATATATATATATATATATATATATATATATATATATTAAGCAGAATACTGTGTTTGCCTCTTCTCAAACAACGCATTTTGGAACCCTCTAGGTTTTGGATCTGGCTACAATCTGGCATATGCAACTGGCTATACTTTGCACAAATCCAGAAGACAAAACATATACACTTTGGTTGCAAGGCATTAAGAATGCTTCAAATGAGAACACTGCACAGTAAAACCCCTTTCATGGATTCAGTTTTCCATATAAATCAAGCTGCGTAGTAACAACCAGTTCTTGACCATGAACATAAAACCAACTGCTTTGAAAAGTTGCTTTGAAAAGTCGCATTGAGTTGCCTGCAGCAAGAAAAAATGACTAATAAATTTAACAAATAATAATAAATAATAATAAATTATTACGAGGGCCATTTGCAATGCAAGCCTATACACATATACAGACAAATAAGCCACATTGAGCACATTGGGACTTATTCACACTTAAGTGTATATAGGATGGCAGCCTGACAATTCAAAGTGTCACGATCAAAGTTTCAGATAGTAAAATTGTTTCATGTTAAGTATTTGGTCATCACATACATTGTTCATTATCTAATATGACCCATTTTGAGATCACAAGGAACTTAAAAATCAGAGAACAGTACATGTTTTGATGAGTGAGTGGCCCCAAATGACATGAACAAGAGAAGTAATTTATCTTAAAATCAAGCTGAGATCTGAGTAGAGTGATGTTGTTTGTTCACAGACTTCTTCCTGGACAAGTAGAGACACTAGCTATTTATTAGGCAAAATAAATAGTTATTATTATCATTTTTAAAATTCTGAATTACCTTGTGTTTCTTCATACTCAGCGGAATCAGGACAAAGGTTATTCAAGTAATCTGTGGGGAATCAGATATACAGCAGGTAGTAAGTCTCAAATAAATTCCTTTTGATCCACTCTAAACACTAAACCCTTAATCTAGGTGGGTTTTCAGCCCAGATCTCAGACTGGTGGAACGGATTCTGTCGCTCTGAAGGCAGCCAGCTTCAGGCTGCAATCCATTTGCACATTAACCTGAGACTAAGCCTAAGGAACATAGTAGGATCTACCTCCGAGTTAACATATACAGGATTGTAAACCACACTAAACCTAAGGTTTAAGATCAGGTTTGCAGCTTAGGCGTGTTCTGGGAACATAAGAAGAACCTGTTGGGTCAGGCTAATGCTCCATACAATCCAGCAACCTGTTCTCACAGTAGCAACCAAGATGCCCATGGGAAACCTCAAGCAGGATCCAAGCATATGAGTGATCTCCCCTTCTGTTGTTTCCAGTAACTAGTCTTCAGAAGCTGTAGAAGCACAACATAGCCTTCATAGCTAGTAACCATTGGCAGCCTTCTCCATGCATTCCTCCAATCCTCTCTGAAAGCTGTCCAACTCAGTGACCACTATGGTCTCCTACCCCATATTTCAACCACTTGTAGACCTCAGTTTTCTATTCCCAGGCAAAATGCTCTCAAAGAGGGGGCCTGGCATATTTCCCTAGGCAGAGAAGTTCTGCATCCCATGTCCCATAACAAAGATGGCCCCATTGCACTTCAGAAAGCAGCAGGAAATACGAAAAGGGTTCTTCAGCTGATCTAAGTGGATGGACAGGATCACATGGGATGAGACACTCTTTGAAGTAGTGGAGAAACAGAATGCATGAGGACATGCATCATTTCCCTATACATAAGAAGGTTGGAAGTTTCAGTTCATTCAAGAAGATGCCAGTGCTAGGGTAAGAGTCAAAAGAATGGGATTTTTAATTGCAAAATTCCAAACTGCCTAAGATAATGGAACAATTTCCCCCCGCTGACGCTCCCCCCCGCCCCGATTAATTATATTCTAGTTTAGTTACAGTGGATACCCCTATGAAGGATTAAAAATAGATAAACACAAACTTATTCCAAATTGAGAAAATATGTTTAACTGAGTAAATAATATTTAATTCTTGACTGCATGCGACTTGATACAGATTACAACTGCGCTGAATTAATGAATACGAGTTGCGTTACTGATAGAAGTTTATACAAGAAGATGAGGGATCTGTTATTTCTGGATCTCCCTGGACTAAGGGAAGAGCTGTTGCAATCACCACTTTGCAATATCTGTGTAGGCTATACGCAAAAGCTGTCGCTGGGGACTTGAGGCATTGCTTATCCCTGCCGGATGAATCATTGTGGTCTACAGTAATTTTTCCCAAATGTGTATGGGAAGGCAGAAGCACTGCAGCTGTAGTGCTTTGGCTGGTCCTCCTAAGTGTATCCTGCAATGAATTTTATTACGCTTGTTTGGTAATACGAATGAGAGCAACAAGGCTGGAATGATGGGCCCCTGTCAGGAGGAGATGCAACAGTCCTTTAAGTGGGGGAAAGGGGTCCTCTGAGCCCTTTTCAGCAAACAAACATTCATCTCCCTACTTGGAAAAAGAGAATTAAAGCAAGAGAATGTGGCTGCAAGCCACTAGCCAGTTACACATGCTTAAAGTAAATGGGGCAAAAGGATCAATAGCAGATTGTACAGATGAGGAAGGTGTGGATCCAAACAACTGCAGAGTTCAAGACATTTGCTTGACAGGAGCAAGGGCAGCAGGTTGGATCCAGAGTCACAGAAGGAACTACAATCCAGCTGAGGTTCCCACCGGAAGGAGGAGGGGAGGCAATTTTTGTCTCCCTTTCACTGCAGTCCCCATACCATCTCCTACACTTGAGGATCTCAAAGCACTCTTCAGCAGCTTTTCAGAGAGCGGAGAGAGCTACAGGGGAAAGGAGCAAGCAGCAAATATCAGCCACCTCTCCCTCCAGCAGTACAGTTCCATGAGTGGTTCTAAGTCAATGATTTTTGAGGTCATTTGGGGTCATTGTTATGTTCTCTGGAAAGTTGACTAGGGATCAACCAACTAACAGTCTTCCCACTTGCAGAGCACATGCACTCCAGAGTATCTGCATTTCTTGCTACCTGAAAACCTTTCCCCTCCCTTTTCCTAGCAAATGAAATTGACAGAAAACTTCTCATTGTAGTTGAATTAAAGTTGGACAGGGCAACGTAACATTGAACTAGTCCCCAGAGAATGATCCTTTTTTTTAGATCAGTGCAGACAAAGGAAAACCTTGTTAACACCCAGTGTCAGACCTGTCCATGTAAGCTGTACTGGTGCTCAGATCAGGAAGACATCTTATAGTACCTGGTAGCTAATGGGAGTGTGACATTCACAGGGCTTGTTATTCAGCAGGCAAGAAGAAGAAGAAGAAGAGTTTGGATTTGATATCCCACCTTTCACTCCACTTCAGGAGTCTCAAAGCGGCTAACAATCTCCTTTCCCTTCCTCCCCCACAACAAACACTCTGTGAGGTGAGTGGGGCTGAGAGACTTCAAAGAAGTGTGACTGGCCCAAGGTCACCCAGCAGCTGCATGTGGAGGAGCGGAGATGCGAACCCGGTTCCCCAGATTACGAGACTACCGCTCTTAATCACTACACCACACTGGCTTAATCACTACACCACAGGCAAGCTGTTTACAGGCATGCTGTATGCCAGGGGTGGCTAGCCAGTGGCTCTCATTGGACCCTATTTCTCATCAGCCCTAGCCAGGACAGGCACTGACCAATGATGATGAGAGTTCTGGTCCAGCAACCATTGGAGGGTCACAGTTTAACCACCCCTGCTATATGTGAATACACCAAAGTCATCTCACTACTATTATTACTAACTTTATTATTTATACCCCGCCCATCTGGCTGGGTTTCCCCAGCCACTCAGGCTGGCTTACAACATAATTTTACAGCAAACAAATCTGTTTAATGTACAAAACAGATGCATGGACCTATTAAGGTAGTTGTAGTGAACTAACGCCCCCTTGCTTAGCATCTGTGGAGGAAACCAAATCACCCAGCAAAATCACACATTGGCATCTGGTAGTCACTTGTGCTGCTGTTCTTGCAAAAACAAAAAAACCCCCCACAAAAAACAGGAACCACTGGGAAGACGGCATTTCTTTGGACTTATGATCAATGTTCTTGGACCAAGATGAAAGTACTTCTAATCAGTGCTGTGAAGTTCTCTTCGGGAAGTTCCCTTTGTTCTAGTCCATTGATTTCAGTTCTTTCTAATATGTTCTGAAGCTTTTTTTACCACTTGCTGAATATGGGTGGGACTTCTTCCCATTGCCCGCCCCCTGCAAACTTCATCATATGTCACTCTCCACCAAAAGACATGGGCCACCCCCGCCACCTGCCCATCTTTATGCCTGAAATGCTCCACAGCTGGAATTCCTGTGGACTCATCTAACATGCTTTGCTTTGGGATGTGGTTGCTTTCAACCCAGCCTGCCAGGCTTTTCACTTTTCTATTCTTTTCTGCTCTCCTGCTCTTCCAGGCTTCCAGCAGTGATAATGAAGGTGACATTTGGCAGGCAGAAACATTGGGGTTACAAATACAGCTTGACACAAAACAAGGGATGCTGAACATTCATGGGGAGGAGCGGAAGCATAGAATCAGGCCTTGTTCCTGACATACATGTGTTTAGTAGACTTTGGGAACAGATCCTATGCATAAGCAAGTGGCTTCTGATCTTGTATACAGAGCCTAGCCCATGTGCACAAGGTCTGTTCTCAGAGTCCATTGGGGATGAGATCAGCTACCACACTCTGTTTCCTTCCAATGCATGTTGGCTGCCCCTACATTTGTCTGAGAAGGAAGGGATATAGAGTTTAATACAGTATTTTCTGATTGGCATAAACTCTACAACATCTCAGAAGAAAGACTATCCTCACACTCCTGCAACCCGAGGCCTTTTAAAGTGGAGAAGACAATAATATTACGTGTTGGAAAGTATGTTCTCTGCCACAGAGCTACCGACTCTCCACTCCATTTTTCAGTGGAGTTGCTGTCACTGAGAGAAATCCACGATAACGTTGAAAACAAAAGGTTGAAATGTTTAAGTCAAGTGTGCTACGAGTCACAAGTTACTGGGATTCTCTCAGAGTGTATGGGATTCCTGCTCTAATTCATTCTGCCTCTGCCTCTTCAGATTCATTAGTATTGCTCTGTCAATGTTTTGTGGAAAATCCAAATTGTTATTTGCACCGACTGAGCACTAAAAAGCGGTTTCCCTGGAGGAAGACAGTGGGACAAGAGGATGTGCGGATAAGCTCTAGGTTGACTTTCAAGGGCGATAATGCCTGAGAATGACTATAAGCCAGGAACAAACCAGGCAAAAGGAGGAGCCTCCTATAATGGGAGTGGCATGTTTTATATCTTGCTTACCTGTGAGGAGCACATGGTACTGGAATATGCGCTGCACCACTTTCAAGAGCTGATGTTTCACATTCAAGGGACTCCCACCACGAAACTGCTGTCCTCAAGAGAAGGAAAATAAGAAGGGTGAAGGTCAGAGCTCAGACATCCACAATCAGAAAATAATCAGTCATCCATTCAGGTTCACATGACTGGCAAGAGAGACATTTAAAGCGCTGTCAGAGAGAAGATGTGCCCAGGTAGTCTCCAGGAGCAGACCTTTTGTCCACAATGTTTCAAAATGAAACTAAAACCCAATATTAAATTTTCATGATTATTTATATTTTGGTCGATAGTCAAAATAGACTTCAGAATTCAGACTCCATGTGACTACAGATTTCAAGTGACCCTTGTATATTTTTGAGGCTACAGCTGGTTGACTGGAGCCAGCTGGAGGGTTCCTGCCACAAGCAGCTTGATATTTATAATGCATGAGTATCTCAAGGCTAATATAAAATCCAAGAACTTTCCCAGAAGAAGTTGACATTAGTGCTGTGCGCAATCCACAGGGCAAGTGTCTCTTCACTTGGGCTAAAAGGTCGTGAGTATACAGTGGGGGCCTGACATGAGCTCGGTAGCTAATCATAGGGCTGGCAGAGAAAATAGATGTGCCTTCATGACTATTTGACACATCTGGCGAGGTATGGCCCATTGACCTCAACACTGTTCTTCTCTATTGTGACATGCTCACAAATGGTATTAAAAAGTGAAAGGACCACTTTCCTTTGGAAAAGCATGCAGGGATTACTGAGGTAAACACAGAGCAGAAAGTAGGCTGCTCTTTTCCTTTTAATACAGAATTTCTGGCAGAAGTTTTAAGATGTATTAGCAAATGAAAATTGTTTCATTTCCCCCAAACAGCAGCTCTGAATATAACCAACTGCATGAAAAAGTATACACAGTCTTGGCTGGGGGGGGAAACTAGGCTTGCCATCGCATGGTTCAATTAGTAGAAAGTATTTTGTCACAGAGCTGAGTCAAGGTGAGGGGAGTTGTGTAAGTTATCGCTAGCAGAGACTCAAAACTGATGTCAAGTGCCATATTTGAATTGTCTTATTGTCTCGGGAGGGGGGGCCGCTGTTTCTGCTCCTATTTTTTCTAATGTAATTTATCTTCTTTTTTGAAAACTATTTTGAAAATGTTTTTCGTAGAAAAAGAAACAAATAATACATCGGAAAGCAGCGACATGCTCAAGAGCTCTACATATGGGCAGATTCATATAGGAGGAGATGGTCCCATAAGTGGCTTGGTCCCAAGCAATCCACGGCTATGAAGCTAACAACGAGCAACTTAAATTGCACTTAGAGCTGAAACAACAGTTAGTGCAGCAGGTACAACAATGGGGTCACATGATTCTGCACTGACTGAAGTTTCCAGCAGCCTGTTACAGTTGCCCAATCATTGATGCAACACATGCATCTATCACTCATGGTAATATATGAGAGGGCTTTTTCTGTGAGGACAGCACTCACTGCTCCAAGAGCTTGGATTAGCTCTTTCTCTGTGTACTTAGGTTCCACCAGCAGTTGAATCGTTTTTCAACAAGCCTTTGATCCCTGCCGCTGCTTAAATTATTAGATGTTTGTTCTGGCTCTCTGGATTGTTTTTCTACATTTAATTTTGGTCATGTGTTTATTATCTTAGGGTTGAGTTTGTGTGTTTTTGGATCCTCAGTGTTCTTTAATTGTACTTGTCTCGCTACGTTGTGGGTTGTTTTGTAAAGTCTCATGCCTTGAAAACGGAATGGAAATATCTCGACAGGGAAACAAACAAGTAACGTAGAAATAAGCATCTTGTTACTGCGACTCCTCCTCCTCCTGTTTCCAAGTCTGAGAACAAACTTCAGCCAAAAGTTAACAAGGGTCATCTGGCATGGATGAACTATGAAACAGGTTGCGACAATCCAGGCTGCCTTGGCCGGCCCTGGAGCCATTAAAAATGAATAGCCATGTCTCTGATGGGACGTCGTTGCCACAACTTACTGTCTCATCCATTTGCTACTTTCCACCTAAGTTTCCATAGCAGCTTCAACAAAGAAAACAAAGGACAAACCCAGGGAGTTTGCATTAGGAACCTTCAAAAGCCACCTTATACTGAAATGAGACCATTGATTCATCTGAAGGAGCGTCTGCGCCCCCATCGTTCTGCCCGGACGCTACGTTACAGCGCAGAGGGCCTTCTGGCGGTTCCCTCACTGCAAGAAGCAAAGTTACAAGGAACAAGGCAGAGGGCCTTCTCGGTAGTGGCACCCTCCCTGTGGAACGCCCTCCCATCAGATGCCAAGGAAATAAGCAACTATCTTACTTTTAAAAGACATCTGAAGGCAGCCCTGTTTAGGGATGTTTTTAATGACTGATGTTTTAATGTATTTTTAATCTCCTCTTGGAAGCCGCCCAGAGTGACTGGGGAAACCCAGCCAGATGGGCAGGGTATAAGTAATAAAGTAATAAATTATTATTATTATTATTATTATTATTATTATTATTATTATTATTATTATTAAAGTCAGTATTGTCTACAGTAAATGGCAGTGGCTCACCAGAACTTCAGGCAGGACTTTGTCTTAGTCCTACCTGGAGATGCTGGGGATTGAAGCTGGGACATTCTGCATGCATAGCAGATGCTCCACCACTGAGCTGCAGTCCTTCCCTGAGATTTCCACCTGCTGCTGCTGCTTTTCTTGTCATGGATTTGCGGTGAAAGGGGAAGCGGCGTCTGTTCAGTTTCTGATCCTCACCATCATCATGCAGTGATGGCTGCTTCAACACAGCTGTCTATTGTCCACTCGGTGCTGTTCGTGCATGGAGGATCTTCTCAGCATGCACACAATGCTGTCCTCATCAAAATGTCACTCCATATTTTCCCCCACCTCGTTTCATCCATATTTGCAAGTTTTGCAGATTTCTCCCCCCCCCCCGGTCAAATTTTCAGTGGAAATGGCAAATACGGAGGAAAAGAAGGGGGAAAGGGGGTGTCATTTTGAAGACGGTGTGGATGCTATGCAAAACTTCCATGCGTGAGCAGCAACAAGTCCCCCAAAAACCTGCCATATGGAGGCACCCTAATTACTAAAGATGCTGTAGGCAGCCCTTTTTACTGACCAAGCCTTTGGCACCCCCATATTCAAACATTTCCAACTTTGTACACACACAAATATCCGATCAGGATCAGTTTCAAAAGTGATACAGTGGTACCTCTGGTTACAAACTTAATTTGTTCCGGAGGTCCGTTCTTAACCTGAAACTGTTCTTAACCTAGGTACCACTTTAGCTAATGGGGCCTCCCGCTGCCACCGCGCTGCCATTTCTGTTCTCATCCTGGGCCAAAGTTCTTAACCTGAGGTTAAGCAGAGTCTGTAACCCGAAGTGTTTGTAACCTGAGGTGCTTGTAACCCGAGGTACCACTGTACAGGAGAGATTTGCCTTTCTTCCATCACCATTCCTTTAAACGAAGTTACTGAGTGTTATTCCTATTTGGATAGTGTTGTGAGTGGGGAGAAGATCAAGGATACAAAAACGCGAAGCAAAACCCAAACCCACAGGAAGCTTCTGAGTTCAGATTTACGACTCCAATAAAAATCCCATTAACTCCAATTGTAGCGGAACTGAGGGGCAACACACCAAGCTGAGATAAAAGCATTAACACGGCAACTTTTATCCCTTACTTAATAGTAGGGTCTGTGACGTTCCTGTGAAATACATTCTGACCCTGCTTCCTGGGGCATTGCGAGGGAGATGGGGAAAGGGCAGAGTAAGAACCATTGATCTGAAACACACCAAAGGCATCTTCAGAAGAGCTGTACTGATTTATGTGCCAGACAAGAAGAGCAGGATTAAGGCAAGACTCTGCATTAGTCCTAAGGGAATAGAGCACATTCAACTGCTAAGCATAAACTCAAAGAGAGTCGGGACCTTTCTGGATATAGGGTCAGGCACTAATTTACCTCTGAATTGGTGAACTGGGAGGACAGTTTAGACATACATATAAGAATTAGGGAAGGCAGAATCTGAGAGTGTATTACTGGGGCTAAGATCAAATCTCTCCCCACCCCCAAAAAATGTATGTGGTGAAAATTGGGGGGTTGATCCCAGAAACAGTTAAATCTTCCTTTTTTATTTTTACCTTTCCCCCTATTTTTCCATTGCTGCCTATGGGGACATTAAAAATTGAACTTTTTTAAAAAGAGAGAGAGCCCCCACATTAGTTTTCTGGATCTCAGCATGCCCCAAACACAACATTATACTGGAGCATGGTGGTGGTAGTGAGGAAAATGGCTGCTGCTAAAAAAAAATATGGCTGCTGCTATCTTTTTGTGGTGGCAGCCATTTTCCTCCCACAGTGCCCCAGAATGCTGCTGTATCTAGGGTATTCTGAGGCCAGAAAATGGCAGTGGATTGGTTGCTGAAGGAAATGTGTTACTTTTGGCTGGTGACAAGAAAAGGAAGAACAAAAACAAAGACCCTACTACTAAAGGAGAGCAGCTCCCTGAATTTGACCCCTATTCAGGGTCATAATTTGCACCTGCTACCAGCATTAGGGTTTCCAAAATGATAATTACATCAACCCTGACCTAAGCTCTGGTATCTACAATACAAATTTATATAGGATTTATACCCTTCTAACTGTTATGGTTTCCACCAAAAAATCCTTTGAATTTTAGTTAGTGAAGGGCGGAGACAGAGAGCCATGCACCTGTCAGTCAGCTAATGTCATATGATTTAAATCACAACAGGTGAGTTAAACTTCTGGGAAGAACTCTATACATGCTCTCAATGCATCCTTTGCAAGTCTCCCTCGAATGCAGCCACAGCTGTAAAGGAAGATTGATTCCTCAAATTGAAATTGGCACCATATGACACTAGATGATGGACATGGTGGGCCAAACCATGTTCTAGGCCAAATGGGGAGGCCTGGCAGCCCCAATGAGGCCCATGGGTCAGACATTCCCCACTGCTGGTAAATGGACTGACAATTTTCTGTTACAGTAAAGGCGGACAGACTTAATGGAATAGAAGTGTTTGGAACACATATTCTCTGCCCTGCAAACATTACCTTAGAAAATGTGTTTTCAAGTAAGAATCTATGTCTAGAAGGCTTTCAGATGAACCAACCCCATATGTTGCTGTAAGTGTAGAATCCCATAGTCTTCTCATAGTCAATGAATATGCAGCCCCTGAAGGAGCAGAAGTAAGCCAGGTGCTGTTAGCACATCTAAACCTCCTTCCTGTCTTTATTCTAACAGAGAGTTCTCAGTTTCTTCCACTTTACCCCCTCACAAAATTATAGCTTACAAGGTTCTCTGGGGAAAGAGAGTAAGTATTAAACCAGATAAAGTCTGTGGTATGAATATGCTCTGAATATCAAACACACAGAGATGGGTTTTGTGAATATATCCCTGCTGGTGAGAATACTGTCATTGCCTTTGAGACAAGCAGTTTTTGACTCTAGTACATTGAACACCTGGGCAACTAGGAAGCACAGCCCACAAGATAACCAAGTTTGAGATAAGCCCCAAAAACAATTATTGCAATTAGAAGTCTGCCTTTCCGATCAAAGCCTACGGAGCAGCATTCTTAGACTCCATTTTTATATTTTTGGCCTCAAGGGTTCAGACAGTGAAATATCCACGGGCAAATGTTGACAAACGGTCATTTTAATGAATTATCATTATTAATATTTCAGATGTGCTGCAGAGGGAGACATAATCCATATCTCAAAGGCCTGACAGCCCAAGCCACATTAAAAATACAGCAGCCAATTTATCCTCGTAACCTTTTCTGTCAGATAAGTAAATATTACTACCTCTCCTCCCCTACCCTTTACAAATGGAGAAATGGATATATATTAAGGCTGACATTGTGTGCATCGCCACCAGAAGAAGAAGTGTCACTGTGGCAGGAAGCAGAAGAGAGGGACAAAGTTTGCATTAGTCCCGTTCAGGGATTCTAAATTCCTTCTACACTGAGCATGAGCACACTAGCCCTATGGTTTTCCCTGTGACGGCTGGAAAGATAACCTCTGAGACTGTTGGCAAGCTAGCAAAGGCCAGGTTGCAGTAATGTGCAGGACAGAGGATGAAGGAATTACTTACCGGTAGTTCCCATACATTTGGTGTTAGGTATGGAGCACTCAGTACAAGACAATCCCTGACCTAGAATTCTTGCTGCTTCCATCTCCCATAGCTGCCCACAGTTATGTGAGAATGGATGATCACACATTCATTGTTGTTGTTTTATTATAGCAGCCCTTGCGTTCCATACATAAGGGCACAAGCAACCCCAATTCTTCTCACTTGAAGGTGTGCAAGTGGATCTAATAGGTACTCCTCCAGACTTCACCCTCCTCCAAAGCTATCCCTGAACTGAGTCATCATTAATACCCCCTACATGACCCTTTCTGAGCTCTGAAGGGAGGGCACACAAGGAAGGAAGGAGAGAGTGATAAAGAGAACTACAGGGCAGTCGTAAAGGCCCTTACCTCAAATTCCCGAACGACAGTATCCAGCTGGGAAGTTTTAAGGCGGGCTTCATCCAGCAAAGCCAAATTCCTATCAAACTGCATAATGTAAGCCGTGTGGTGAATGAACCTTGATTCCCTGGAGAGGAAAATGTCAGCCACTTTCTGGTGATCTTCCCTAAAGCCACATCAGGATAAACAAACAAACAAACAAACAAACAAACAAACAAACAAACAAATGAAAAGGTTACGACATTTGGGGCTTTTTCATTTAGGAAACAGGGAAGTAAGAGGGGTCATGATAGAGCAGGCATAGGTAAACTCCGGCCCTCCAGATGTTTGGGACTACAACTCCCATCATCCCTGACCCCTGGTCCTGTTTGCTAGGGATGATGAGAATTGTAGTCCCAAACATCTGGTGGGCCGGAGTTTGCCTATGCCTGTGATACAGGCATATGAAGATTATGCATGGTGCGGAGAGGGTGGACCGGGAGGTGTTTTTCTCCCTCTCTCATCACGCTAGAACCCAGGGTCATCCAGTGATATCGCATGGTGGAAGACTAGTGTGCAGACAAAAGGAACACACACACATGGAATTCACTGCCACAAGACGTGGCTGCCATCTTGAGTGTTGTTGTTGTTGTTTTTTTAAAAGGGATTAGACAAATTCATGGAGGATAAGGCTGTCATTGGCTACTAGTCATGGTGACTGTATACCCTGTCTCCAGAACTGAAAGCAATATGTCTCTAACTGCCAGTTGCTGGGTAACATGAGCAGGAGGGTGCTATTGCCCTCATCTCCTATTCTTTGCTTCCCAAGGAAGCCATATTAGCCACTGTGGGAAACAGCCGAGGGGGTCTTTGGTTTGGATCTTTCCCACCTCTACTGGATGCTGCCCACAGCCATTCCCATTTATCAGCCCTGAGCTGCTTTGTGAAGAACAGGCCTTTTTAATACTCCAGGTCCACACACCTATCTGAAGACAATCCACTGGCCACATCTGGTGGCCCAGCAGAACCTCAACAAACCTCCTGTTCGGGGAGCTGGCCTAGGACTGTGAAAACAAGGATTTCGTCAAACGTCCCACAAGCACAATATATGGTTGATGGGTTATTATTTGTCTTGATGGCAAATAAATAGGTTCTATATATTTAAAATGTTGATATCCCACCCTATCCATTCAGGCTCAGTGTAGCTTTTGCACATCTCTTTTCACTTACACAAATACTGCAGACGGTATCTGTGACTTACTATCTTGTTATCGGGATCCCAACCTTCCAGCAAAATGTACGTTAACAATGGTAGAGGAAACATATCTGGAATCTATTGAAAATGAGGTCATTCAGTAGCCAGATATATAATGTCTGAGTGCATAGCATCTGGAGTTCTTACAGATCATGCTACCATGTTCTTGTAACAGATATAATGTAAAATCTGAGGGTGGAGGATAGCCTCTTAGCATTCAGGGTGAGGCCATCACAGAGGCAAGTTGTCTCACATTCAGTTACTTTTGATTCTCCCTCTATTCAAAAAAAATAGGTGCTTGGTTTTCCTAAAGATTTCAGGATGTCGGGAAATGGATGCCGTCCTGAGATGGTATAAAGGTCTTGCTAAATCACTTACCAATTGAGAACTTTTTCTTCCAGCTCTTCCAGTATTTCTTGGTGTAGTTTGTAGATTTCTGGGATCTCATTCAATCCTTCCTTGAGCTTTGCTTCTTCATGGTCATTGTTATCTTCATCTCCCAGCACTTTTAAGACAGCTTCATAGAAATCCTGTGTACACACAATTCAGAATATCATCTGTAGGCTGTTGCCCAATCCTACTCACATGTTCCTGACTACCATATTCAAAACCTGTCATTCAGTGCCAAATTTCTTGTCTGTGCCTTGGTCATTTCTCTTCCTGACTAGCCATTTGCTTTCCTTACCTCTTGTTGCCTCACTTTTCTTCAACTAAGTTAAGGTTGACCCAAACCATAATTTTCTGATGCCACACAGTCCTCTTGTGGGATTCAAGCGCTCCCTTGTCAAGAGCTTGAAAACCTTTCAGAAAGACTCTTGAAAAAGGCTGTGAATTTGACACAGAGGCACTGTGTGAAATCTGAGATGTCACAAATGAGAGAACTAGACCAGCCGGACAATGATTGTCTCCTTGTTTGTTGCTTTGAACCAATTTTAACAATGCTAAAGAAAATCTTTACCCATGAAAACAACTTGTCTAGTTTTGTATCACCACAATAACATTACCAAAACCTATGTACTAGTTTCCTTAATTTTATGCATCAATAAGACCCCTAGTCTTCATATTGAAAGACTTCCTGCTGTTCTGCTCCAAACTACATTTCAATTCCATCTTTCCCTTAATCCCCTTTGTAAAAAACAAAAAAAATCCCTAATGCATTATGGTCACCCTTTGTTCACCTCACTGACGCACCCTTTTATACTTTCCTCAGTACTGCTTCCTTGCCCTACAACATCTGCCTTCGCTAAATAAACCCTTCCTCAAAACAGACTTCATTATAGTGTTGTTTTTCAAGATAACAAATTCCTTGCACATCCATGTGGAAAACTGGAATTTCAGTTCTGTCTGCCCTTATGCAATAGTCAAGGCACTTCAAAAAAACCACAAAACCCCTCCACTAAAAATTATGATAGTTATGCACTCCCCTTCGCCCCAATCATAGAGACATAGAGGCAGCACTACTGGATTTAAGCTGCAATCATATTCCTGCTTACCTGGAAGTAAGTCCCTTTGGACTAATTGGGGCTTACTTCTGAGTAAACATGTACGGGATTGCACTGTTAAGGTCCCTAGCATGAGATGGAATCTCTTGGAACTGAACAGTGTCACTGTCAACACCACCAGCAAACACATCTGGAAAGGCACAAAGCAGGATGCATGCTATGTGAAAAGAGTGTGAAAGGCATGCAGCAGTTTGCTCCCCAGACTTTCAGAGCCCAGGGATCTGAGTCATCTTTTCACAGATGATTGTGCGGTTTCTGCAGAGACCCGCAGGCTAGTGTCTATGGGAAAATATATAGCTCCAAGGCATTTCAATGGAACCAAATCATAAATCACTGTTCACCTGTCCTTTTTGTAATAAGCATCTTGCCTCACTGCTAGCCCTTGTTAGTAGGGCTTGTGTTGTCACACATCAGCAGCTCCATTTATTCCACAAATGTCAGCAGCAAAAACAAGGCAAATGGGGGGAATGGTGTCCCTCAACAATAACCCATAGCAATGGTTTTCTCATTGTTGATTTTTAAATGTATGTCAGATGGGACCGCGTTCAAGTTGTGCATGTCCTTTCGTTGTGGTAGGTAAAGGTAAAGGGACCCCTGACCATTAGGTCCAGTCGTGACTGACTCTGGGGTTGTGGTGCTCATCTTGCTTTATTGGCTGAGGGAGCCGGCGTACAGCTTCCGGGTCATGTGGCCAGCATGACTAATCCGCTTCTGGTGAACCAGAGCAGTGTATGGAAATGCGGTTACCTTCCCGCCAGAGCGGTACCTATTTATCTACTTACACTGGTGTGCTTTCGAACTGCTAGGTTGGCAGGAGCAGGGACCGAGCAACGGGAGCTCACCCCGGCATGGGGATTCAAACCACCGACCTTCTGATTGGCAAGTCCTAGGCTCTGTGGTTTTATCTACAGCGCCACCCGCATCCCTCTTCGTTGTGGTAGCAATAGGCAAAACTATCCCACTGCCAAGGAAGGCTTCGTTTGAATCAAATTTCAACTCTAGGAACTGTGTTTGGTGAAAAGGTTAAACACTGGAACATATGGTGATAGGATGCATAGCACCTTTCCTTTACCATAGACTGCCCATCACCACTTTTGCCAAAAGCTTTCAGCCTAATGGTATACATTTGTGACTATTTGCACCTCGAAAATGGTTGGTGCTTCTAAATACAAGCTATATTTTTTGAATAGTAAAAAGCAGAGTAGCAAAATCACTTTCCCCCACACCTTTCACTTCTTTTCCCTTTGATTCCCAGATAACACATAAGACATGGCGTGAGTTAAGCATGTTGCTATCAAATTCACGGACATTTATCAGGACCTCACTGGGCTTCCGCGAAGCACTTTTCTGCCACTTTTCTACCAAAACTTCATTCCTTTGGTCTGGTTTAGAACCATTGTTACGCTATCCAAGTTTAGTTGGGAGGCTGGATTTACCATTTCCATGTGTTCTTTTTAATTATGCAATTTTCTGCAGAAATGGCAAATCTGGATTAAATAAGAAAATACTTGATGAGGGCAATGCCATGTGGATGCTGTGCATAAAGGTAAAGGTAAAGGGACCGCTGACCATTAGGTCCAGTCGTGACCGACTCTGGGGTTGCGGCGCTAATCTCGTTTTATTGGCCGAGGGAGCTGGCGTACAGCTTCCGGGTCATGCGGCCAGCATGACTAAGCTGCTTCTGGCGAACCAGAGCAGCACACGGAAACGCTGTTTACCTTCCCACCGGAGCGGTACCTATTTATCTACTTGCACTTTGACGTTCTTTCGTACTGCTAGGTTGGCAGGAGCAGGGACCGAGCAACGGGAGCTCACCCCGTTGTGGGGATTCGAACCACCAACCTTCTGACTGGCAAGTCCTAGGCTCTGTGGTTTAATCCACAGCACCACCCACGTCCCTATGCTGTGCATACATCTATATTAAACTGCTGTGCCTAAGTGCCCATGGACTTGATGTCTAAAACTGATCTCTGCTCCTCCTCTGGTATCCTGCATCATCCCATAAGCCTATGCCCTTCTGACAGTAACAAAACATGGCAGGGTTTGTGCAGAGAAGCTAGCCGAGTATTTCTACTGTGCCTGGCAAGTATCCTGAAGAACTATTCATGGGTATAAATCTTTCTCTTTATTCCCCTGGAGCGGATACACTTAGAGAGGAGTCTGAGCCAGGCAGCTGGGTGTTCCTCGTTCTGGCCTGCGCGAAGGCTCTTGCAGGCAAAATGTCTTCTTTTCTGCCAATCTAATCTTTATGGGAAAAATAACTGGATCTTTCGTTGTCTACAAAAGTAAATGCACACCGGAGGGAACTGGAAGCAAACTGTAAGCTTCTGCTAGCAGTGGAGGACCATATGGAATCACTTAGAAAAACATCCAGCGCTTTCCCAATTCCTCCTCTGCACCCCAATAAACCATGGAAATGCCTGGAGATTTTAATTGCACAAGAAAGAGGAAGAAATGGAGGAAGAAAGAGCAGCCGAGAGAGGAAGAGTGGGACCCATCGACTGGAAAGCCAGCATGAAAGAGATGTCCTCTGAAAACTGCAGAGTTTGAAAGCTCCCTGGGGTTCTTCGTTGATAGCAGCCGCAGCAGATGTGGATGTTACAAAGCTTCTTGGTTTCATTTAAAAAAAGAAGTTTTATCTGTCCTGATCTGACCTTCCTTTGCTGTTTCTACACACCAATAACTCTTGCAACAGACAAAAACTACCTGGAATATCACAATGACACTGTAGCTATTGCTAATACAGTCATATCTCTGCTTACGTATCCCTCTGGATACATAAACTTCGGGTTGCGAACGCAGCCAACCCAGAAGTGTATACTTCTGGGCTTTGCCACACGCGCATGCACAGAAGTGCTCTGCGTGCAGCACGCATGCGCAGAAGTGCTCAATCACGCTGCATGCGTACGCAGAAGGGTGCCTCCAGTTACAGACTTTTCGGGATACGGCCGGGCCTCCAGAACGGATTCCTTCCGTAACCAGAGGTACCACTGTACCAGGAATATGCCTGGTAAGAGACATAGTTGGATTATGGGTGACGGGAATTCCAGCTGATCAAAGGATATCCTGTGACACACATACACACACAAGAACACAATGTTCTTGCGCCTGGAACTTCCTCTCTTTCCCTCAGTGTCACTGTTTTCATGTGTCATAGCATTTTTATCCTGTATGTAGGTCTACACCAGGCATAGGCAAACTCGGCCCTACAGATGTTTTGGGACTACAACTCCCATCATCCCTGACCACTGGTCCTGTTAGCTAGGGATGATGAGAATTGTAGTCCCAAAACATCTGAAAGGCCAAGTTTGCCTATGCCTGGTCTACACAGTTGCTTGTACACTAGCCTTTTTTTCCAGAATTGATGTCCTCCTTTCCCTTACGTATTGGAATCCACACACAGCATCGCTGTCCTCCCATGTTTTGTTTTGTTACAAAATTCAACTGCAGCAAAGCACTTTTAGGGCTTCTGAGGGGAATTGTTCCTTGGAACTAAAAGTTACCTGTTTGCAGGCTCAAATTGTTTTACTGGTAGCCCAGCCAGCATGAATGACTTGCCACACAGTTTAAAATTAAGGCTGTAATCCCAGCCCTGCCTAATCAGAAGTAAATCCTAGAGAATTCAGTTGTTGCTGTTGTGTTCAAATCCTGCTTGCTGGTTTCCCACAGGCATCTTCTCAGCCCCTGTGAGAACAGGATGCCAAACTAGATGGACCATTGACCTGATACAGCAGGTCTCTTCTTATGTCCTTATGTTATGTTCAATGAACAAGGAGTTCCTGTTCACATAAATGCTAACCAGATTATTTATTTTAAATTATCAATTTTTTTTTAAAAAAACCAATTAACACAGCTGAAGCTAACTAAGCAGCAAAACCTAGCCAGAAATTAATCTTAAAACAGCCCACACTTCTGAAATAAAGCCACCTTTGCCTGGCTCCTGAAAGCTGAGAGAGATGAAACACCGCTGTGAGGGCCTGTTCCCAAGGAATTTCCCATTCAGTCTCAGATGGGGAAGGCCACACACAGGCCGGGCCCCTGGAGAAAGATCTGAATATATGAATAAGTTCATATTATAGAAAGTGATCCTTGATGTGTCATGGACTGAGCTGAGTTTAAGCTTCAAATGTCATGCTGAGTGCTTTGAATTAAACTAGGAAGCCATCTGGATCCAGAGAAGATGTTGTCAACACCAACATTATACTGGATGACAAACATGGATGGAAGTTCACTTGGTGCCTTTACCAGCCTGTGTATGATCCTCAACCCAGTGTTTACTCACTGGGCCAAACCCTAGTAAGACCCAAACGGTTTATATTACAATTCTAGCCATGTGTACTAAGAAGTGATTCTTACTGAATTTAGTGGGGTTCTGGTGAAGATGAGGGAGAAAATCAATTCAGTTCCCATTTAAAGACAAATCTATTGAATTCACACTTTGTAAAACAATTATGAGAACCAAAATGTAGCCATCCATTGAAATTCACACTTATCCAAATATTGTGATGCAGGCCTCCAAACAAACAACGTTCACAAAAGTGAATACATGAGGTAAAAGCATGCATTAAAAATGACTATCTTAGTGAAAACAACGTACATTAGGAAAAATTCTTGGGAAAATGTGTCTATGAGTCAAAACTGTAAGCAAAAAAATATGTTTATTAGGAGAAAGTCACGCTAAAATGCTGATGGATTTTCATGAGGATATTTTTAAAGTTGCTGATTGCTGCAGGAATATGGAGAGCTGAATTTAAGATTGGAAAAAGGAGAAACTGAGAGAATCAAAATGGACAGGTCTTTCCATCTCTACTCTCAGCTGAGTGGAGTTAGAACTGCAGCCTTAAACATTGCTTTAATATCATTACACTTTTAAACTTGAGACAGGATATTCCATGTCCAGACACTTTGGATAAATCCTGGTGAGAGTTTGTGTTTTTACAGACTACTGTACACAGAACAAGCAAAAATTTAGAATGTTACCAGCCAGAGGGGAGTACCAGGCAGAGGGGAGTGCAGCTGTTTTAACAATCCACCAAAAGCAAAGATTCAGCAGAGTTAATAGACATAGCAGCCACCATCCTCCCAAAATTGTGAATGACCATTTCTCAGCCACACTGCATGCAGTATGGCAAAACATGCTATGAGAGTGCAAGAGAGGAAACTACCATGGCCATATATCTCATCCAAGGATGCCATTCATACGTCATGCATTTAGGTACCTCTATAGATCGGGTTAGATGGAATGCAAAATCAAACACTCATGGTTTCAGTGAAGAAACTCGAAATTTTATGGCTGCTTTCAAAAACTATGTTGACTTTCCCCAGCAAGCACAAAGTAAAAGTGAAGTTTACACAGCACAGCCATTCTACTGCTACACCTTTACCACTGCTGGTAAATTGCTCCGAAAGCTTGGCACATTATCTCCCTCCATCATTAATACTAGCACTGTATCACTTTGCCACTTTCCATTTCCACTCATGAAGAACTACACAGATACTCAAAAAATGTATAGGCACTTTCGAGCTTTTCCTCTCAAATTAATCTGGAACGTTCAGTATTTTCACCTCAAATTAATCGGGACTGTTACTCAGTCCCATGAAACACACCATACGAATCTAAGAGAACATTGATTATTCATCTTTCAAGCTCTGAACTAAAGGGATTGTATCCAACTAAGATCCACTGAAATGAAAGGACCCAAATTAGTCATGCCCATGAATTTCAAAGGGTATACTCTACTCTGAGTAAAACTAATGTTAGATACAACCCACGGTGTCCTGAAAATCTGCCTCCACTTTTTTTGGGGGGTGGGGATCCATTCTATCCCTGAAAAAGTGGAAGTTTGCGGGGTGGGATTAGGATAAATTCTGAGAAATATTTGAGGGTGGGTGTGTTTGGCTAACCCAAGTTAGACAAGGTGGTTGAGGGCTTTAAAAAAAAAAAATCCCCCCTTAAAGAAAGATTTGGGGGGTGGGGGTGGGTAGAGACCAGTGCAGCTGCTGTGAGCATCCACATAACCAACCAGGGTTTCTATGCTCTGTGCTTCCTGGAGCCTGGGCCAGACTTATCATGGAATTCACTATGTGACATGATGCGATGTAGTTTAACTCCCATTGTAATTCTGTCACAGGCTACAGAACATGCAGTGGGGTGGCTGTGGAGTTGTACAGCAGCTGCAAACAGCTGCTTGGTTGTGTTTTTTAAATTGATAATGATAATCTATAAAAATGAAAACAATTTTGGCCATCTCATCTAACTAAGGAAACATTTTTTAATGCTGTATTGTTTTTAATACTCAATTGGGAGCCGCCCAGTGTGGCTGAGGAAACTCAGCCAGATGGGCGGGGTATAAATAATAAATTATTATTATTATTATATTATTATTATTTCTCAGAATTCCCCCTCCTGTGTTTTTTTTTTGGGGGGGGGGATATTTTTGCCCCACATGAACTGAAAAAAAATGGCCTAGCCCTATCCCAAATGGTCCCAGACATACGGTAATTACTTTAAGGGCTGTCTGCTTCTATATTGACCTGCTTGGGCTTTAATATCTGCTTTGTCCTCCTTGCCATCAACTCGGTGTATTAAAAAAGTGAGCATTTTCAGTGATGGTGTCAAGGCTCTGGAATACTCTCCAAGTGGAGACAAGTCAGCTTCCTCCTTATTGTGTTTTCGAAATAGGCTTTCATGTATGAATCTGCTGCTCTTGATTTTAAAAGTGACTGCTGCTTTTAGATATTTAATATGCATGTTTGTAATTGTATTATTCTCCTTTAATCTGAAATGTATTTTTTCTTTCTTTCTAACACAAACTACTCTACCTGAAAAAGAGCAAGATTTATCTAACAGGAGAATTTTCCAAAACATGTACCACTCTCCATGTGGGCTGGTGTTTGGTGGTTGAGGATTAAGGCTGATGTTCACAAGTCTATGTCAGAGATGCACTAAACATTTTCAAATGTCAGGGTTCACTTTGAAAGCAACGCATTCAGCTGAACAAATCCTAGGTGGGAAAAATGCTCACCAAACATTCTCACTGCTTCAGTGCTATTTGGTGCCCTTTTTTGTCTTTCTGGCTGACACGGGTGCTTCTCAGCTGCATTTTCACTCCTCTCACAGTCCTCATTTGCCCACACTTCTGCCTTACTGACTGTGGTGACCCAGAAACTTTGATAATTTTCATCCATGATACCATCGCATTACACAATGTGTTGTGGTGTCACTGAACAGATCAAGTGGGTTATTAAAGCCACTGGCAACAAATGGCAATGTGGACATGTGGAACCACATTGTGGTGAAGAAGATTTAAGCAAAAGGAAAATGTTGCTGTAAAGAACACCACCGAAACACAGATGTGATCACAGGTGCTGAATATAGCAGGAAATGGAAGGTGATTGTGAACACTCACAAAAATGAGCATGAAATGAGGCAAGTAGTGTTGGCTCATTTATCTTCTCTTCTATTTGTCTTTTTTTAAAAAAGCAGAAGGAACATTTGCACTGTGTGATACATCTGTTGCTGCCCTTTACCATTTCAGTTTAAAGGTTGACAGTATTGAGAAATCCAAGAATTTCTCTAGATTATTTCCCCCTGAGAGTTCACTACACATCATCACACTATAGCAGCCAAAGCTATGCCTCAAATCTGTAAAAAAATAATAATCACTTAACGAAACTAAAGTTTTTCCTTCTCATGGATTTCAAGCAAATGTTACTATATTATTAATTGCCTCAATAGATGTGTGATTATAATTAATTCTCAGACAAATGAATTAATTCCAGCAGCCAGGATGGCTAGCCTCGCAATGATTAATTCTGCAAAACCAAAGCCTAATAGTAATGCTGTAAGCATCCATAAAAAGAAAAAAAAATGCTGTTGCCTGAAGTGCTGAAAGCCTGGGAAACCATTAATCACAGGTAAAGTACTTTTGCAGTCTCAATAACTCTGATCAATCACAGTACCCGAAAGGTCTCCAAATTCATCATCTGAAAAACACAGTCCAAGAAAGAAGAGGGAAAAGGTACCAAATATTTTTTAGTTCATACAATTCCCCGCTAGATTCAGAACTGAGGAAAGAACTAGAGCCATCCAATTACATTCTAAGTGACTTGTGAGGCTCAAACCGGAGTGTATGCTCCTGGCACTATTTCTGCCATTAGAAAAATTGCAACTGTTATTTCACATTCACAGAGCGCCAGCTATTTTCTAGACACTGTGTAGAACATAAATGTGACATGGTCCTGAGACCTAAGCAAGAGAATTTGAATCCCAGCATTTTGTAGCTCTCTCTCATGAATGCTGGAAGTGTCAATTAGTCAATGGCAGCATTCAGATGTAAAAATAAACTCTGGCTTATTACACTAATGAGCTTGGGACTTGTAAGCTCCCTCTTCCTCTTCCCTCCACCTGTGCAGCTGCACAATTGAAAAGTAGTGTAGCATTATGTCTGAACCTTAAATGCTGGTTAATCGCAACCAGGGCCGGCCCAACCTGAGGTGAACCACAAAATGGCACACGTACTCCACCAGGGAAGAAGAGGTAAGTGAAGATCTACACCAGGAACGGGGGAGGGGGGATAAATGGTGGGATGAGATCAACAACACCTATTTGCCAAGAGGCTGCTGTGGAAGTGGCATTGCGGAGGTGGGGGGCTGCCAAGGAGAAAACAGGAGTTATGCTATCATTATGGTCAACTAACCAGAAAGCCTGATGTCTTCCTCATGTCATATGTACTTGGTGCACTGATTCAACAATTTGCGCTGTTCTTAGCAGATTTAAGAGACCATGATAGCACACAGAGTACAAGACAGTCTCTAAGGTGAGCAAGGACCAAGCTACCACAGTCTATGCTTTGAGCTAAGCTGAGGCATCTCTGAGGGTGCAGAATGAGTGGCCTTGCACAGCAGAGAATAGCAATGCTCTGAAATCTTTTCATTGCCCACCCCTGTTTTTCCAGTTGAAGATGAACTGCAGTAAATTCTAACACAGCAGACACAATTTGCCTACTATACTTCAACTGCTGGGTGGAAATTAGGTCATGGATCGTGAACCCAGTACATGCACTCACTCATTCACTCACACACAAACTTGCACACACACCAAAATCAAATGAGGCTAAGCACTGGCAAACTGTACAATGCATGTTTCAAATACTGTACCAGTAGGCTGTTTGCAAAGTACTTGGCCGAAGGCCAAGAAGGGCTGGCACACATTCTCTCTCTCTGTGTGTGTGTGCGTTTAAAGGAGGGACACTAAGTAGTTGAACAGCCATTTTGGCTTCCTGTTCCCTCTGTAAAGACCCATGAAGAGTTATTTTCCCACCTGCTGACTAGGAAAAAATGAAGACACAGAAGAATAAATGAATCAGCCAATTGCAGCTGAAAACAGCCTATTGTTCTCAGACGTTATATCGCTCTAAGCTTTTGTCAAGTGCTTTGGGCACTGTAACATTCAACGTATTTTTTTTTTTCATTTAGACAGACTTCTCCCATTCATTGGGAGATTTCATTAGCAAAACAAGCACTTGATTAGTCCAACAGGACTTTCAATGCTGTCCAAGAAACCCAAGGCAGAAGAAAGTGTGCTTTGGCTCATTGCTCACTACCCCTCCTAATCATTTCCAGTTAATTATTACTGGCTCAAATCTCATGATGTTTGCAACACATGTAGCATTGTATAGCTATATTCAGTTTGGTCTTCATGCTTAGTGTCTAACCTATTTCTGTCTTTCTAGCAAACCACTGATGCAAAAGCAAAATGACAAATGGAAGGACTTATGATGGTACTGAAACAAATGTTCTCTACAACGAACTTTCAGCTCAAATTCTGAGCCACAGTGGGGTTGAGGGGTGCAAGGGGGAATCACCTGGCAAATTTTATGGGTGGGAGGAGAAATCTGTGGGAAGCTGAACCTCCCACCACTTCTTGGGCTTATCTCCCAGCAAAATTTCTTGGGCTTGCCCTGTTTGAAGTGGCGCCTAGTGACAGTGCAAGTTCTCTCTATCGTGTTTGCTTTCTAGTGGCATATATGTGAGTCAGCACTTGATTCTGCAGTCATCATATGATGAACATGGTATGGATAATCTCTCCACTTAGTTTTCCTCTTAATTTTGCCCAATCTCCTTTCCCCACAATTTGTTGAACTTCTTAGTAAAACACTGCAATCAAAGCTGGATGAAGAGCAGCTACACTTCCAGATTAACATCATACACTTTATTTTTGAGCCACACCAGCTAATATAAAGTTTGAGCTCACACAATGTTTCCACTCTTTCGGTTGAATAGCAGAGTGAGTATATGGAAATGTCATCATTTTGGCAATCAATCAAACTATTAAGGTCCCTGCTGAAAGGCCAAACTGATTCAGTTCCGCTGAATGGAGTGGGGATCTGCTCCGATTTGCGGGGAGGGGGAGGTGTCAGGGAAAAGTTGGTGTTCCTGAGGCGGTTCAAATCCCCGTGGTGGGGTGAGCTCCCATTGTTTGGTCCCAGCTCCTGCCAACCTAGCAGTTCAAAAGCATGTCAAAGTGCAAATAGATAAATAGGTACCGCTCCGGCGAGAAGGTAAACAGCGTTTACGTGTGCTGCTTTGGTTCGCCAGAAGCGGCTTAGTCATGCTGGCCACATGACCAGGAAAAACTGTCTGCGGACAAACGCCGGCTCTATAGAGCGAGATGAGAGCACAATTCCAGAGTCATCCACAACTGGACCTAATGTTCAAGGGTACCTTTACCTTTACGTTTTAAGTGTGTTCCTAATAATGACAAAACTACCTATGTTAAAATAGCTGACAAGAAGAAGGAATCCTAGGGGTGCCAATCCCCCCTCTGTTTGTGGCCCTGCTCCTGTGTTCTTAATATGAATAAAATTGGGGTGCATGGGGTGAGGAAAGGGGTAGAACCTCCGGTGGGGGAACATTTCATTTCATGCTCCTTCTGGGATAGTGTGTCAACTTTCGGTTTTCACCCTGCACTCAACTTTTACCTGTGGCTCCTAGAAGCTGTCAGCATGCGACAGCGGCCAAACCCCGGGAAACAGCTTTGACTGGCCAGCTAAAACAGGTGAAGGTAGCCAATGGGTATCAAACCCTCAGTGAGTTAGGGACATCCCCTGCATGCAAAGACAGGCTCCAGCAGATGGAGCAGACAAGACAAATAGTGGGGCCAATGGTCAAAGAAGGCGGTTTCTGCAAATGCTGTGAAGTGAGGAACAGATGGGGCTGATCCACTTGGGAAGGTAGCCCATCTAGCAGAAAGAAAACTCTGATCCTAGACATCTGCTGCCTTGCAGAATATATTCAGAAGTATACACTGCCTACACAAATCCAGAGTGGTGTCCCTAAAACAGTTGGATGGCATCTTGTACGCCTCCTTCCAGCAACTCCTGCAGCCAAACAGGATGTGGTTTCCTTTGGACCACATTAGTGAGGCCGAGAAGGGGGTCTTGTGGTCTGAGCCGCCCAGGACCTCCTTGCACACTGCCCAGACATGCACCCTGAGGAGCTCACTTTGGTGCTGCTAATGCAGCAGTTTGACTTCACCCCTGGATGCACACTCCATTGTCTCTTGAGACAGACCAATGCCAACAATGGAAAAAATAAAAAGCACATGAGGCTTTTTAAAAATCACTTTCCCCTGCATATCAATCACAGGCTCAAGCCCAGGACAAGACTTAACAACAATGTTGATTGGAGAAAAGTATCGTGGAAGAAGTACGTGAAAAGGGAGCTGAAAAATGAAACAGTCAGCTGACATCCCTGGCAGTGGGAAATGAGTAGCATGTTCTTCTAGCCTATATCTCTTCCCCCCCCCTTCCTTGAGCTATGTAACATCTGGTCAACCCCATATTACACAAAGATCTCTGGAAAGTTCGTGAATTAAACAAGTCAGAAGTGAAGGAAGTGAGTGGTGAATATCATCGGCTCAGACTCAGACTTTCCACCAGAAGGACTTACACCACAACAGGTGGGGATTGTTTTGCGCAGAATGGTTGATAAGATAACAGGTTGAGGGAGTCCAGAGCATTACCAGACCACCTAGCCACTAGTTAATAGGTGCTTGTTCCAGACACTGGTACTTTAGGGTGACCTCACAGAGATTCTCACATTATTTCCCAGAATGCCATCTCCAGTGAGAACTCCACGCCATTTTTGTACAGTGCAATTCTAAGCTTGTCTATGCAGAAGGCAGTCCCAATCAACTCAACGGGGCTTATAGCCTAGAAAGTGTGATTAGGACTGCAGCAATGGTCAGTTAATTAACTGACTTATTGGTTAACAACGAGCTATTCGACCTTGTAATTATTAATTTTCCCCACACAAAATGATTCATACAAGAAATTCCCACTAGTGCAAAAATGAGAAAATGCCTTTTAGATTAAGAGATGATTTATGCTTTTGGCTCCACAACAGACCTGTGAACTGAAAAGGTCTGAGATCCAAGTGGGAGCTGACTGTATTTCTCAACCATACAAAATATTTGTTTGCACAGAGATAGGGGAAGAATTCGCTGGAGCCATCCCATGCTGACAAAAGCAGCTCTAAAGAATTATTCCTTCTTCCCATCCCAAGGTTGTGAGGAAATACTCATACAATGCCTCCAAATTTCTTTCTCTTCTGTCCATGAAATGGATTTCAAGAAAAAGTATGTTGTTTTAGACAAATCACCCTATCAAGCTGTTCAGTCAAAGTTCTATTCCAACTGATGAGGAACTCGAGAGTCTACATGTCTGGCACATACAGAGCAGGATAGCTTTTATCACAAGACAGATTCCTTTGCAATGGTCCAATGAGCATTTCTGCAAGACAAGCCACTCCTGACAGAGTTCACCTCAGCCTCTTCAACTGCCTTTTCTGTCTCCTAAATTATACCTAAGTAAGAGAGCAATTAGGTTTTGACAATTAAAATGATTTACTTACCATATGTAACAGCCGGAGCATCTCCACATATCTGTGTAAAGAGACAGTTTTATTAATTGTCAACCAGCTACCGCTGAATAAATCAATGTGCAATGCAAAGCCCAGCTTACTGCAAACCAAATTTTAGCTGGTGGACTTACTCTTTCTCTGAAGACACAAGCTCCTGGGCAATGAGGTGGGCTCTGGATTGTCCCTCTTTCTGTACAAAACAAAATAAACAAAAATTCTCCATAACAGAGAATGTAAAATAACAGAGAATCCTCTCAGTCTGAACACTCTTTGGACCTGGTGGTCTAAGAACATCAAAGCACAGTGGAGGCGAATCTTAAACTTCAATACACACCTGCAAACCAAGACAACATATACACCCCATCTTAGTATCTGTCAGGTAGAGGAATGTGCAAGATCTTTCAACAATTTAATATGAAAAGGTTGGTTAATCTTTTCCATATGGGGCAAGCAGGCACAACTGATAGGCCACATCCTAGCATCTGTCTGCTAAGAGAATGTAAAAGGTATTTCATCCATTTAATGCAAAATGTTGATTAGGTGCTCATCTTTTCCCATATGTGAGACACACATCCAAGGGGATGACATACAGGAGAATGACTGCAGGAAATATAAAGTATGGTGTATAAATTATGCTTTGCGCTTTTGATTTGCTTTTTCAAGGAATGTTAATTTCTAAAGATCACAAGGAGCTGGTTCTCCGTACGATAATTACTGCAAGGGTGACATTTGAGAGCTATTGGGAAACTCAAAATAATCTATTAAAACAGCATGGTTAATTTAGATATAGATTATTACCCTATACGTAAGGAACAAAGAAGGAAGGCAGAAATGGATAATTTCAGAAAGAACAGGAGTCCCTTCTTAGACAAAAATTGTTCCAAGTTCTAGCTATTTCTTAATTTACTATATAACAGCACAGATTAGGTTTATGACATTTATTGTAACATATACAGAGGGTCAGCTCCGGAAAAGATGGGTAAAGTTATTGCCACCACATTCCTTGCGTTTGTGAGACATAGTATGCCCCTAGAATCTCTAGGGTAGGGTTTCCCAAACATGGATCCCCAGCTGTTTTTGGACTACAATTCCCATCATCCCTGACCACTGGTCCTGCTAGCTAGGGATGATGGGATGGTGCCAATGTCACCAAACGTCAAGGAAACACACACTAGAAAGGAAATAAACAGACTCCAGTGACATCGCAAAATGCTACAGTGGCATAAGCTTTCTTGAAAGAGTGATGGACAGGCAGACAGAGAGGGGCACATATGTATATAAATAATGCACACATCCACTTGGGTACAGAGGAAGTTGCTAAACAGCAGCGCCAGAAAGCCCTGAAATGCACCCTGGCCACTCGGCACGCCCTCTACTGATGGGCTTGGCTCCGATATGCCAAGAAGCGGAGCATATTTCACTACTGACCAAGGCCCCCTCTCTCTTCTTGTATACAGTTTGTCACAGTCAGCCATTCTATTAGTGATTGATTTGTCTTGAGCCAAAAGCCAAAACACTGGTACCCCTGGTGTCACATGGCCTGTCTAGGGCGAGTTCTGAGACAGTGTCTCTAGGCGTTGCCCCGTCTTGTGTTGTTTAATTGCTGTTTGTTTAACCAGGAAATGAACTCTGAGATTGACGACAGTGTCCGGAGACAGACTTCTGGGAACAGGGAGATGTAGGGAGCTCAGGTCCTTCAACTATCAGGTTCCTAACACTGAACCCAAGCGGTGGTGAAAATATGAAGATCTGCCGTTTCATTTTAGAGAACTTTGCCAGCTGTTTGCTTTCTAGCCTAGAAGTAAGTGCTTTGAATGTACGCTTCCTTCCCAGACTCGTGTTTCCCAGTAGCTGCAGAGACTCCAGCCCCTGCTGTTAACTTTGGTGAGGGAAGCAATGGATTTGACACAAAGTTCTGGCTTCTTGCCTAGTCAAGCCCTGTTGCTTTTAATAGCCTTATCTTTCTCAAGATCTAAGGGCCTTTCCAGATTCCCCCTCCCTCCAAATATTTTTACCTTTAGCATGATATTTGCAATGGCTGTGCCATTACTCCAATAAGGGATAAGGAGATAAGTCCACAGAGAAGGAAAATAGTACTGGTGGTGGTGATATAATATCAGAGGAGATATGGATTTTAGCATTGGGGAGGTGACATACCCAGATTTCCAGGGGGTGGGAATTGTTTAAAAGGAACAAGCACAAAATGTGGGACATCAGGAGGTGGTGGCATGTGCTATCCATGACAGGTTGTTTTGTTTTGTTTGCAAAAAGTCAAAATCCTGCTGACCCCTCATCAGCAGTTATGATGAAAGAGGAAAGTTGAAGATAGGGGGAGAGCTTCCCCTTCTGGAATTTGCTGCTAAAATGGTTGGTTATTATTGGTTAAAGATTGAGCCAGTTCAGAAGAGGTGGGTAGACTTTGTTATGTTAGCCACCTTCTTTGAAAGGATTTGAGGAGCAAGAGAGTGCTCAGCCTTTCTAAAATAAAATGTTATTTAAAAAGGTTTAAGTTTCAGTAAATGGTGTAGCCATGAATGCACGAGATACCTTTGTGAAGTCAAAACTGCACTGCCGAATGCACTGAACAACCACCAAAACATCAGTTGGTTCATAGAGAAACATAACTTGCAACTAGAAATTTATACTCTCTTAGCCCAAGTCCTATTTACATTTAGTTAGAACCAGAAGCGTTTGAGTAAAGAACAGGCTTAAGTGTGCCTAAATCTCTTCATATATGCTATATGAGAGAAGCATGTGGTGGAAATTACATGCCCGTGTCAGCCAGCACAACGTCCCTCTCAAGGCTGTTTTTCCCTTCCCTTTGTCTTCATCTCTGTATGCTCAGGTGACACCCCAAGCAGATAAGACAGGAAAAGGCACAGACAGCATGGCTAAAACAGAGACTTGGCCCTATATATGAAACGCCTGTGTCTTATTGATATTGTGCCACTGTCTGCCAAAGGGATGAATAACAGGATAAATATCAAGGAAATGCAGGCTAGGGTCTGATGTGAAGCATTAGCAAGAGCAAATGTGTTTCAGGAGGCCATTAACGCTTTGCAAGCAGCTCTTCATTCATTCATGAGGTGCTTACCCTTTCCAGTACAGGCACTTTTATGGATAACATCCGTTCATCATTCTTGGGACAGGAGAGCCTCAGCTCACTAGTGACACAGCTTCCTGTTTTCCTATTCCAGCCTGTTCCAGGTAGCCATGTCTGAGGCAGCTACTATTTTCAGCTGCTTACTGATTTGATAAGAACCTGGAAAGCTACATTAGGTCAGGCCACCTGCTCTGGTGGGCAGCAGTCTTCCAGGGTTTCAGGCAATGCTCTTTCCCACCACCTGCTACCTGGAGGTACCAAAGATCAAAGCTCCAGCATGCAAAGCAAGTGCTCTGCCTCTGAGAGTTACTGTCACTCGCCTAAAGATGATGTGCATGCTAGGGAGGCGGCTTGCAATTCTGAAACAGTGCAATGCCTTAAACTGGCCTGTTCCAGTTGCCTTTCTGGTTTAATAGACCTCATATATGCATGATGAAAAATAAGAAGCTTAAAGGATGGAACATGTCAGCGTTCTTTGGGAATCTAAAAGCCTTACAGAAAGAAGTAATGGAGAAGTAAACTGTTCAGTCAGGGCCGTCTTACCCATAGGCACTAGGGGTGCGGGGCACCCAGACGCAGGGCTCTCAGGGGCACCAGGCTGAGAGTTATAGCAGGATGGGGGAAAGAGAGAGAGAGACTTCCCAAACCTGTAAGTTTGTATTGCGCAGTAGGACAGTTTAGGAAATCCTCCATTTCTAGAGGAGTTAAAGCAAAGACTGAGCAAATTTCTGGAAGAAATACGCTTCAGTGTAGTTTTTCTTGCCACTGAATCCAAAAGAGGTGATGAGAATTCCAGATTTCAAGGCAAAGGTAACCCTACCACTACCATTGGCCTCAATGCCTCTTCTGACCCCGAAAGACTGCAGCACTTTGATTTGGTGGTCACTGGACAAATATAATTATTAGAGGCCTGTATTTTATAAAAAGACATGCAACCAACCTACTCCACATATAGTAAATTTGCTATTCGTGTTGGTTTGGAGTCAAAATTGGCAGGGGACAAATCTCCAGAAGTTTCTTGTTTTATTGTAATGGGCGAGGGCATATAATGCTGGTGAGCCAATACCTGCAGTATTTCCACTGACCTTTGTACCTGCTCTACCACTCTAGATATCACAGTAGTGCTTTGAAGGCAGTGGTAGCATTATTTCTCTGGGTGCCATTACCCCAAGCCTGCTATCCACTGGTGGATTTAGGCTATGAAACAAGTCGTATTCAGAGGGAAGAATTCAACATGGCACTATGGCAATTGTTCCTTCAGTCCAAGCCCTGTTGTGCTGGTGGAAGTCCTTGCATGGGCTTCATCTAGCGAGACTAGTTCGTTCAATCCCACTCGGAGAATTAGTTCACTATGGCAATATAGGATGGGAAATAACATCAGGACAGTAGTGCTGAATCACAGAAGGGTCAGTTGAACCTAAAACCTATGTGCCTCAAAGTTAAAAATTAAAAAATGCAAACTGGAAAATTATGTCTCCTGCTCCCTTTCTTGGAGGGAGGTATATCACACCATCTCCTGGGGAATCTGTTTAATTATACACATCCTCTTTGTGGGGTGGAGTAGGGGGAGAGAAACTTTCTAAATCTGTCTCTTCCTTAAAGGGATGCAAAACAGTCACTCCCCAAATACGTGGCTTATGCTCGAGGTTTTCTTTTTTGGATTTTTTTAAAGTATGTGGGCTTGCTTCATTATACGAAGGTTAAAGGTTTGCAAAACAGAATGATTAATGGAGCCTGGAAACCAATCCCACCCAGTAGAAAGATAAGAAACGGCAAAGACAATTTGACGTGCTGCAACAGTGAGGCTGTTGCCGCTTGGCTCTCTGCAAAATCTCTGTGGCCTAGCCTGCTATTTCCTCTATTTGCAGACAGATCTGTTCTGCATGCTGCAATTGTTCACCATCCTGTCCCTTGCTCTGTGTTGTTGCCATACATTTCTGGCAACTCACTAGGGCCAGTGTGGGGGTGATGGTGTCTCATTCCCACTGATAACCACGCATCAAAGATCTGAAATTCTGAAGACCCCACTATGCCTGTTAAACAGTTGTTGTACCCAGGTATATTAAAGTTTTCTAAAATGTAGAGGTTTTCCTTCCTGGACAGAAGGACCCACCAAGAGGGGACACTAGTCTCAGGTTTTATTTTTAAAATATTTGGCACCAGCTCGTCGCATTGTAAAGACTTTTCCAAATTTGAAGCCAACACAGCAGATAAGATGTTAACTGCCTTTCCCTGTAGAGAGACAGGAGAAGTTGCGAAAGGGAGCCTGTTCTTGCATTTTCAAGACTTTATAAAGAAGCCCTACAGCAGCATTTTCAAAGCTTTCCTTGGGAGGTGGACTAAGAGTGGTTTAAAAGAACGGCAAGAGAATTGCCACTTGGCAAGTTTTAAATTAGCCTCGCTGGGTTTATTTTATTTCTTTTGTCTCTAAACCCATTAAACCGTTTGGCCTCAGCGCTAGGAGGACAGCAATTGCAGATCAACATCCATTTAAATTAATTAGTATAGGTAAATGAGCATACAGATAATAAGGGCCAGTATCTATTCCCCTCCCCCCCCCGCAGGGAGAAGTAGAAATGATATGATTTGAGGTGCACAGGGGTAGCACATGGATTTAAATGTACAGGACATGAGGAGACAGCAGGCTTGCGTCTGCTGGCCCTGGCCCTGCTACTGCCAAGACCTCTACATAACATATTTTCCCGTGTATAAGACTAGTTTTTTCCCCTTAAAAATAATTTCCAAATTTTGGGGGCATCTTATACACGGGGGCCATCTCCCCCATTTTCTTAAATCGGAGTCCCCAAAAATGGGGGTCGTCTTATACATGGGGGCATCTTATAGACAGAAAAATACAGTAATCAGGATTCTCAATAATAGTGGGAACCTACATGCAGACCTTGCCCAGGGAAGGCCCACCCATGAGGTAGCTTCAGGTGGCAGATCTGGCCTCAGAGAGCGCTTTGATCCCTGCTGCAGCTTCCTCTGTTGCCACCTGCTGTGGACTCTCTGGCCTCCTTTTGTCCCCCCCCCCACTGCCTTCAGCAAAGTGCTGTGTGTGTGTGTGTGTGTGTGTGTGTGTGTGGAAGAGGCACTGGGAGCTGTGGTGAGGGATGTGGAGGAAGATGAGGAGAAGGCATGCACTTCCCAAATACTTTGATTACCTGATACATAAAGGTACAGGCAGATTGAATCTTACATTAAGTTCACGTATGCAATCGCAGCTTCATGTGGATCACTGAAAATTTAGAAATAAAACTGAAGCTGAGGCTCCAATACTTTGGCCACCTCATGAGAAGAGAAGACTCCCTGGAAAAGACCCTGATGTTGGGAAAGATTGAGGGCACAAGGAGAAGGGGACGACAGAGGACGAGATGGTTGGACAGTGTTCTCGATGCTACCAGCATGAGTTTGACTGCGGGAGGCAGTGGAAGACAGGAGTGCCTGGAGTGCTCTGGTCCATGGGGTCACGAAGAGTCAGACATGATTAAAAAACAACAAAACAGGGCAGGAGAGCAAGAACCCCCCATCCCAGAAAGGGCCATCTGAGATCTCGGGGGAGCCCTCAAGGAAGCCCACACATAACCTTTCCAAAGCTGGGTCTCTGCCTCGTGGGGCAGGGAAGAGGGCAAGGTGTGCTCAGTGTCAGTTTGGGATAGGTAGAGATGGTTGTGTCGGGCCCTTCCCAGGTTTTACGTGATTTTACTTATACACGTGATAGCCAGGAACATAACCCCCAAATAAGATGAGGTCTACCTATACAGGCAGTGCTGGATTTACGTATAAGCTAAACAAGCTATAGCTTAGGGCCCCACTCTCTTGGGGGCTCCCAAAAAAATTAAAGAAAAAACATCTGGATGCACATTTTCAAAATATAAGATAAAAAACAAATAAACTTTGATAAAATACATATTTTGTTATGTGCAAATGGCTTTAGATACCTATTAGGTCCATAAATGACCATTTGCTGAAGGCCTTGAATTAACAAAGCTCCATGTTTGGGAAGTATGTTTATGGGGTTTGTAGATTATATGAGTATAATTGAAATGGAATGTGCAAGTCAGATGCAACTCTCCAACGCCTAGGGGTCCCTGAGGGTGAGAAATTTCTGGTGCTTGTAGGTGATAGTTACCCCACTGAAACCATTTGTGTGTCTACAGTATACTCAAACGGGTATAGAGAGACACACAGGGAAGGATCTTAACGCTCCCCCCGCCTTTTTTGTTTTTTACTCTTAACATAAATGGGGCTTCCCCTTGGAGAAGAATCAAGCTGAGTAGACATACAAGGGAAAACATGTGCTGCTCCTAGCTCCACATTTCACATTAACTTTTTGCATTGAAACCCCAGGCAGCAGTTAAGTATAATGAATGTGACTTTTTTTATTTCTCCTGCACTGAGAGTAAATGGCAGGCAGGACCATCCTACAGCTGCAAACGACTTTCTATAAATCCAAAATCACGCTTAATTGCCTCTATTATGACCTTTAAACATCTGTATCCTGAGTTTTGTCTTTATAAACATTAGCATTACTGCTGAGATCACATTAATCCGCTTTAATCTTTACCGTGAAATCGTTTTGCTTTCCATATATAATTTTCAGCTGCTCGTACAAATGTATGCATCTATTTTCTCCCAGATACAATGGAGCAGCCATGCCGGTTTACGCCTTCCCTGTTCACTGAGGATAAGAACCTGTCACTTGTTGGACCAAACTAAGCTCAGATGTTTGCTGCTTGGTTGGGGGTGATTTGTGCCATGGACTGCATGCAAGGAGTAGATATAGCTTGCCCCTGGTTACGATTGTCCATGTGCTTGGCACCTGAAATGACGAGGCAGCCCTCCTGCAAAGGGCTCTCCTTATCTCAGGCTGAAATGGTAATTTAATGAGGATTTCAGGGAAAGGAGGTGTTTTTGTGCCCCAATCTGATGCTTGCTTCCAGCAAGCTTTTTTCCTGAACAAGCTGGAAAAAGGCAAGGTCACCTTCACTCAGAGCAATGGAATAAATATATAAAAGAGACACACATGTGAAGAATGGCCTCAATATGCCTCTTAGGTAGTTTTTAGCTGGGTAAAACTCAGCTATAGGGGTCTATGTGAAGGGCACCCCCTTCTCCAAGGAGTAGCACGGCAATTTTAAAAAATGACAGCATCCTGTTGGAAATTTGCTAGTCCAACACCAGCTGCCAGGGATTCCACCCACCCCCGCCAATGGATCCAACCTTGATAAGAAGATCCAGTTTTAAACAAAAAAAAAAAAAAAAAACCTCCCCTAGAATACAATGTGACTCTGGGGGTGGGATGGGGGGGCACACACTGCATATTATACAAGACAAACTACATATATGGGGGAAATCCATGACGTTCTGGATGTCCCAGAATATTCCTTCTCTTTTAAAAACAAAAATGTTCTGCACGAATTTGCCAGGTTGATTGGAGTGATGGGGCTGCAAAATGTGGGGGGGGTAAATCCTTCCCCCAGCACCAGGTTTGGGATCAAAACTGCTCCCTGCAATCTGCTGTTTTATACCACGGAGGAAATATTTCGTTCTTTGCTTGTACAGTGGTACCTCGGGTTAAGTACTTAATTCATTCTAGAGGTCTGTTCTTAACCTGAAACTGTTCTTAACCTGAAGCACCACTTTAGCTAATGGGGCCTCCTGCCGCTGCCCGATTTCTGTTCTCATCCTGAAGCAAAGTTCAAAACCTGAGGTAATATTTCTGGGTTAGCGGAGTCTGTAACCTGAAGCGTCTGTAACCTGAAGCGTATGTAACCCGAGTACCACTGTATGTATGTATGTATGTATGTATGTATGTATGTATGTATTAGCTGCCTTTGAACATAACAATGGTATACTCCATGGTATGGTTGGGTGCACGCTTCATTTCAAAGAGGTTAGCTCAGAAGAGCAGAGAGCCACAAGATGTAAGCCAAATGTACACTCCAGAATCAGCGGCAGAGCAAGCCGATCGGGCACCTGGGGTGGCGCGCGTGCCCTGCGCCTAGGGGCGGGGCCAGCCAGGGCAGGGCACTCGATGGGGCCTCCGAGGAGTCTGCCTGCCTCCTCCCACTCAGCTGCCCTTCAGCTAAGGGGGAGGCAGTGGGCGGACCATTTGGGAAAGTGCAGAGCATGCGGACGCCCAAGCCACCACATCACTCCCAGGAGAGACGCGTGGCTCAGGCGCACTGCAGGCCCTGCTGTGAGTGCCGCCTGGCATTTTGTCACCCCCTCAGTGGTGACACCCGGGGTGGCCCGCCCCCACTGCCCCCCTTCCTACACCCCTGCTAAGAATGTTGGGTGTTTCTTTGTTTTTTAAAGTGTGGTCAAGAGCCAAATTATGTCCCCAAATCTGCAGAGAGGTCATGCCAAGGGTGGCATAGTCAGAAGTGGCTGTTACTTTGGAACAGTGTAGTGATTCTATGAAAACATGAAGGCACTATTCAGCCAAAATTAAGTACGTTTCACCTGATTGTGCCTTTGGCTACTTTTAATATATATGCTTAGTTGTTTTTATTTTTAACTGAGCCCCATTCCAACCAGTATAAAATTACATGCAGAGACATAAGGGAATCTAAGCTCACAAAACTGAAGAGCAAGAATCTCTTGTATAGCAGATCCTTCCCACCTTCAGTAGAAGCACTGTTAATAAAAAAAAAAGTACACTTTCTGAATAAAACCATAGATCTTATCTGCTAGGTGATCTCATGCCTTTATTCAGACTGATTTTCCCCTGGGAGATGGAAACCATAGACTAACAAGCAAAACATTAAAAAAGAAAACCAAAAACTTACTCTTGCTTCCAGACCAGCCCAAATACTGTTTTCACAAGATTAGCTCACTTCCAAATCCTTGGTACTATTTTTGGCATCCAAACCTACTGAAGTCTGCCAATTCTCTCTAAGTGACAGTGCACTGAAATTTGCTCTTGTTTTACAACTACTTCATCTTGCGCTAAGGATTTCCCTACAAGAGAGAGACAGTACTTTTGCTGGGTACTTAGATTATTTACTTGCACTTCATCACTCAGGCATGGCTAATATTGCAATCCTTCTTTACATGTGAATGCAGAAGGAAGTTCCACTTAGGTCAATGGAACCTTTTCTGAGCTAAGTATGTATGGGACGGAAGCCTAAAATTCTCTCAGAGGGCTGAGAGTTTTTTGTGTGAAAGCCTCAGAAAGTCGTAATATATTACCAACTATGACAAGCGCTACGTTATGGTATCAGTGATATGCCATCCTTCTTGTTCAATCCTGTCAGGAGTGTCTCTGACAGCATTCATCTTGGGAATTTAGAGAATGCTAAATTTTATCAGTAATTCTTAAGAACTGAAAGGTCTAGGAGGAAGTGTCAGAAAATTTGTGGTGGTGGTGGTTGTTAAAATTTGTATATCGCCCTTCAGCTACAGATCTCGGGACAGAATTATCACACTGACCAGCATTTCTCCAGTATTTTCCAATCCACGTCCATAACTTAGGGGATGCTGTCTCCAGACAGACACATAAATACTGGACTAGCGAATGACAGTGTCTGGGCAGCTTTCTCCTCCAGCAGTGACTGACACTGCAAGAGTCTTCGGGGTGAAAGCCTAAGGTGATCTCACATTGTGAGCAATTGATAGGGAGCATAGCAAACCATGAGCAATGAAGGGGGTGTTCTTCGGTTGTTGATCAGCAGTTTAATGGAAAAGATGGTTAGGTGCTCCTATTCTCTGCTATCCTTTTTTTAATGACGCCTGACATAAATAGGGAGGCCACTCTGTCGGAAAGCCTGGAATGCCAACTGGACATGCAGCTGAATCTTACTTCTACATCAGCAATGGGGTAGCATCCTCCACCACACTTGTAGGCAGCAGGCTAGCTCAGGGGGTACAGGGCTGGCTCTGTGCCTGACTCACACAGCTCTGTCTTCTAAAACCGAGGAATGCCCAAGCAGGGCTCAGAAGGAATGGCCAGGAGGCTGCTGCCATTGCTCCTCAGTCTAGAATCTGTTGTCTGAAGTGGCTGCCACACTCTTCTAATGCAGGGATAGCCAACCTAATACCTTCTGGGTGTTACTGAACATCCATGGCCATTTGACTTGCTGTATGGGACTGATGGGAGTCTAATAATATCTGAGGGGCACCATGTTGTACCTAATGAAAAGGCTGGCCCTGCCAACTACCTGAAACCTCAGCCTAACAATGAACTAATTTCTGTTTTCCTGGTTCCTTTTCACTGCAGAAAATTGTATTTAGACTCACGTTGAACTGCTGCCTTTGCCTAAAGCAGAACAGTCATATATTTGGCCCAGGCATAAGACTCAAACTTCCAACATCTGCAGCTAATTTTCATTCAGCATCATATGTTTCAGCAATATCTTGCTTTCAACATGATTCCGTAACTGGGCTGAATGCAACAAAGGGAGATCAAAATTAAAATGGCAGGGGCACTTTACAAATGCTTCCCCTTTATTCTCTCTGTATGTCAGCCTTCTGACGGCCTACTCAGTAGTGGCACCCTGGCTGTGAAATGCTCTTCCCAGGAAGGCTCACTTTGCCCCTTCTCAGATTTCATTAAAGTGCCAGGCAGAAGCATTTTTTTCCCCTAGGCTTTTTTTTTTAAAAAAAACATCTTTACATTGTTCTCATTCTACTTTGTTTTATTGCTCCCAATGGCTTTTATACTATGGTGTTTTAAACCATCAGCTTTTACAATATGTTTTATTGCAATCTTAACTTTTTGCAGGCCACATAGTGAAGCAAAGAAATAAAAAGCGGGCATGAGTGGAAGAGCAAGTGGGAAAGAAAGGAGGGGGCAGCTATACCCTCCAACATTTCTCTGAGGAAAATAGGGACGTCCCATTCCAAAATGAAAATTTTACTATTTATACCCCACACTTCTTATTGGGTTGCCCCAGCCACTATGGGCAGCTTCCAACATACATAAAAACATAATAAAACATTAAACTTTTTTTATAAAAAAAAACCCTTCCCTATGCAGGATTGCCTTCAGATGGCTCAGGAGTTGGATAGCTCCATACCCTCCAACATTTCTCCAATGAAAATAGGGACATCCTAAGGAAAAGTGGGACATTCTGGGATAAAATCAGACACTAGGATGGCTTCTCTAAATCAGGGACGTCCCTGGAAAATAGGGACACTTGGAGAGTCTGAGCAGGCAGGACAATCAAGAAGGCTTCTTCCTTATCTTGCCTCCTTCATGTATACATCTGCCTTTCTATCTAAAATACCTGTTTCTGGCAAGTGGATGAATAGAGGCCTTGAGCTGGTACCTGTGGTGTTGTGCAGGCCAGATGGCAGCTCCCAGGAGTCCAGCTTTGCCTCAGGGGCTGTCAGTTGTCAGTTACTTTCACAGTCCTGTTTTGGGCAGAACTGAGAGTACGATAGAGTACGAGACTGCTTATAATGGGAAGGACACTTTCAGGAATAAATATATGTCCAGTGCGTCTTCTGACCACCCATGTAATACTGACACCCCACTTGATCATTGATCCCAGCTTCAAGTTCAGACAAATGTGATGTGGGCACATCATATGTTGTTGGTATCCTGCAGGTAGTAGCTGAATCCACTCAGGGAGCAGGGGCAGGGGTGGAATCTATTGCAGAAATGGCTCAAGACACCTCACAAGATCTATTGGATTTGTTGCAAGACTTGCCTCCAAAATTTTATTTACACACACAGCTTTAAAAATGATGTTTTACCTTATGGAGGAGATTGGACTCTCCCTGGTTCCCATCCTCATCTCCAGAACTTTTCTGTTCCTCATCTGATGTGACGTCTTCAATAGGAATCACAGAGATAGGGCACACCTTGTAAGGTTCTGTGTAGGCACTGTGGACAGAGGAAAGCAAGTTATTCTAAGGACACTCTCAATGGATGATAGCAAGAGAGGCTGCATGCAACAGATTCTAGATTCCGGTCCTCTATCACTATGCTGGCTGGGTCTGAGTGCTAGGAGCTTTGTGCCATATTGTAAATAGCATCATCCTGCTAGATTCTACAACCTACAAATTTATATTCCATGTCAGTCATTTTGGTGTTGTAGAGAAGTTTGATGTCAAGCAGGTCCCTGTGTGTGTGTGTGTGTGTGTGTGTGTGTGTGTATTTTAACAGTGAACGGCAGAAGAAAAGCAGACTATTCCACCTTCTTCATAAAGCAGTGAGGCATTCACAGAACAACCACCTTGAGTCCTACATTGCAGGGGGTTGAGGTCCCTTACAGCTCCTGAGTTTTGACTCTATGAACCACAGAAGTGGGAAAGCATGACTGGCAGGGAAGGAAGGAAGGAAGGAAGGAAGGAAGGAAGGAAGGAAGGAAGGAAGAAAGAAAGAAAGAAAGAAAGAAAGAAAGAAAGAAAGAAAGAAAGAAAGAAAGAAAGAAAGATGTTTTCAGACAAAAACATCTTGGAGGTCCCAGGCCATAGAGAGGTTAGGCTGGCCTCAACCAGAGCCAGGGCTTTTTTGGCTGTGGCTCCAATCTGATGGAACGCTCTGTCACAAGAGACTAGGGCCCTGCGGGACTTGACATCTTTCTGCAGGGCCTGCAAGACAGAGCTGTTCCACCAGGCCTTTGGCCAGGGCACAGCCTGACCCCCTTCTTTGGCAATCCTCACAGAACTCTAGCCCAATGGTTGCCATTAATCTGATTTGAAGTGATTTTAGAATGAACTGATTTTAGAATGTTGTACCATTTTACTGTTGCTAGCTGCTCTGAGCCCAGATTCGGCTGGGGAGGGCGGGATATAAATAACAATTTATTATTATTATTATTATTATTATTATTATTATTATTATTATTATTATTGAAAGCAACTGGTTTATGCACCTCATGAGGAAGGATTCTTTCAAAATGCATCAGATCTTACATCAAATCTTACTTCAAGTAACTGGAATTCATCCCCCCGCCCCTGTAGCCTCCAGATCACTTGATGGGAGGAATTCAAGTGCATCTTGGAAATTGAGATTTTCATAGTTCAAAGAACTCTGTCACCCTAAAATCCCTATCTATCATCTATCTATCTATTTACTTTTTGATGCAACAGTGAAATGCAGTGAAAAATATGGTATGGACAAATGATTAAGAAGAACACATTCAAAAACACTCACTAAGGAAATTGGGTTGAATGCTAGTTGTCGTATAACCTCCCCACAAACAAGTCAGAATAAAGTCTCAATGATCTTACTTCTGGTAAGGTTTTGTGAAAGCAGATCAGGATAAATGTTCAATAAACAGGTCACCTACGGAAGCCCATTATTTTCTGAAGAGGTATTAGAGATATGGTGAGGAGAGAAGTCTTGATCATCAAACTTTACTCTGCATTCAGCTATTGAAGGTACATAACAAATAATGGCTAGCGTCCTGACCTCTCCCTTTCAGATGATATTTTCCCAACTATATAAATGGGTCTTTACCACAAATGTCTACTTTCTATGCTTTTTGTCTTGTTTTAAATGTATTTGTTGTTTTTGTGTTTTTAACTGCTTTTAATTATCTTCAGTATAAAATTGCCTTGAGATGGTTGCTTAGAAGGCAATAAATCAATCAGTGAAGATGAGAATATGTACATAGGGCTGCTGCCTTAAGATGTTTATTTCTGAGAAACAGCTAAATGTTATTGGAATGAGGAAGTTAATCTAATGTAACAGAATCTGGATTTTCTATTATTTATTATTATTATTATTATTATTAGTTCATTACACATCAGCGAAACTTGATTAATTATTGTGAATTATATATGTATCCTAGCCTCCTTCCACATAATTAAGTGTAACAAGCATGGGAGTTATGTCATTTTTCTCATATGAACAACATAATGAACAAAGAAAACTGAGTTAAACCAGTTGGCTGTCTTACCAGTTGACTGTTTAGGGAGGGGTAGTACCTTTGGCAAAAATGTTCCTCTTCAACCAGGCCTTTGGCTGATTAACATCCTATACCCTTTTTAATGTGGAAGAGGAGAGTTATTGTTTTGTTCTTGTTTTTATTATGTAATTTGTGTTTTCATCTTGCAATTTTATGCTGTGAACCACCCTGATATCTACAGGTGAAGGGCAGTGTACAAATTTAGGAAATAATAAAAATTAAAATGAATGCAATATATTTCTCCTACCACTGGGTTATAAGCACTATCCATTCTTCACAACCCTATGAAGTAGGTTAAACTGAGGGACACCCAGTAACTTACATGGCTTAGTGAGAATTAAACCCAGGTATCCCAAATCTGACACTCCACCCCTGGCAAATTGGTAGTAAATATGCTGCATACATATATGAGAAGACAATGTTTTGTGATCCTTGTATCTCTCCTGAATAATAGTTCTACTGACTCCAAGAAGCTAATAGGATTTGGTGCCTAAGCCAAGTGAAATCTGTCTATCCTGATTTTCAACTGTTGGCACCTGCTGTTGGATCCCACATTCTGGTACTGCAGGGGTAACCAACATGGTGCTTCCATTTGCTGTTGGACTCCAGCCAACACGGTCAATGGTCAGGAATGATGGGAAATAGAGTCCAATAGCATCTAGAGGACACCACACTGGATATTCCTGTGGCAGTCTAGCTCAATCCCGTATTCAAAATGATGGTCCAATGATACCTTGCCTGTTCCAATTCTGAGGGAAATCAAGATTACTTTTTTGTTTTACGTTATGACCGTAGCATCAGTTGACCTGTCCTGGATGCTGGGATGGGGCACAGCAACTGTGCCCCATGCCAACGTTTGTCAGTATTACAACTAGGCATGCTTTGGAAAAGTTCTGCAGGAAGACTCAGCCATGATCATTCACAATATTAACATTCAGAAGACTTTTTTTTTTTCTTTTTTGGCCATATGTACTGAGATTGTCCCCAAAATGTATACAGCCTTGTATACATAGAAGCTGGGCTGGAAGAGCATGTGACTGATATTTCTTTTATCTCATTCCAAGCAGGCTCTAGACTAATCATCTAATACCTCCGATAACAGCACATAACAATTGTTAATAATGTCTGGTGTACACGATGAGGCCATAATGGCTTTAAAATGAACAGCAACTGCCTAAGGAAGAAACCTGTGGCACATTTTCACAGGCAGCTATGCAAATGCTAGTCATTATGATTCCCCTAAGCACTGCAGTAGGAAACTCATCACCTTTATGATTCCCCCACTGCCCCCTCCCCGCTATTAGATATTTATAGCCTTTAATTCAGTAAATAGCTCCAGGCTCAAGAACAGCCAAACTTTCCTTCACGTCATTGGGACCTTACGTGCATGGGCTAAGAACCATCGCTCATATACTATCAATTATGTGGTTGCCGTAAGCATTTTTGCATTACTTGGTCCAAGTTTCTCACAGTTGCTTTTGACAAAAGAGACCCCTTTGTTTTCCCAAAGACCCAGAATTTTTCAGTCACTTTTTCTTGGTAACCATTTACCCTAAATGCTGCAGCAACCCAATTACACAAAAACAAAGCCCAGAGCTACACATTTTCATGCTTTTGCGTATTCATAGCCCATTTCTGGGCAATATATTTTTGGTGGTCAACCACACATGTAACCTCATATGGTTCTCTACAGCCTTTCCGCATTCCCTCTAAATCCACTCACCACTGTTCATTTCCCTCCACTGTCTTCACCACTCCCATAATTTTCAAGTCACCATAGTTGGGGGGAGGGGGAAGCGGGATGATGGCAGCAGGTTGCACCTTGACTTATGCACATAAAGGCCTTCACACAAACAACCAAACACACAGTGGGTTCTCTACACCAGACATATTGACACCAAGAGTAATTTGGCAATGGAACCAAGTACTTAGAGGGGTGGTGGGTTCTTCAAGGCTGTGAGTCCTCAAGCAGAGACTGGGCAGCCATTTGTTGGAGGTTCTCTAGATTTCCTGCCAGGGCAGATGGCCTACAAGGCCTTCTCCAACTCTACGATTCTATGACTCTATGATTGACAGACCCCGAAAAGCAACTGGGTATATAGGTGCTCTACAGATGTTGTAATTAATGTGTCAACCTGCAAAAAACAACATAAGAGCCTGTCGGATGGCCAGCCAGTTGCCTATGGGGAGCCCTCAATCCTCCTTCCCACTCCCAGCTTATGTATTGGTAAGGGGGAAATGTGGTCATGTAAGGATGATGCAAGGTGAATACATTTTGGGACTTCATTTTTCTATCACAAAAGAAAGTTCATGGACAACGAAACATGAAGGGAAAGTTAAAAGAAAACCTAAATATAAACATAAAACTAAATATAAAAAAGGGGCACCATTCAAGTTTTGAACACTGTGAATGGTTTTGTGAATGGTTATAAAACACAACAAGCATGAAGTGCAACCTTTTCGTTGCACTATCTCTGTATTATTATTCCTGATGAGATTGAAGCTGTGTGGGCCAGTGGTTTATGCCAGTGGTTCCCAAAATGAGTGATACCAGCAGAGGGGGCAGTGGGATTACTGGGGGGGTGTGTTAAGAGGGTGGCAAGGGGCATTGAAGTTGAACAAAAGAGCAATTAATTGTTACTATTATGAATTTTATTCTTATCTTCATCGTGCAAACCATGATTCTGAACAATGTTTTTTATAGGGTAGGGAGCACTTGGGATGAGTTTATGGAACCAAGAAGACAGTGGCCCAAAAATGTTTGGGAACCACTGATTGACACCACTCAACACATGACAAAAATAAAAATGTGTTAGGAGGATAGTCAGCACGGCAAATTTCAAAAGGGGGAAAAATACAGTTGTTTAAAAAGCAGCATCACACATAATATAAGAGCTAGCCAAGAAAGGTTCCTGAGAAGAAAAGAAACCTAGTATTCTAGCAGTTTCCTAAGGATTATAATGAAAGATGCATAGATCACATTAATTCTGTCAATACATTTTTAAATGCCAGGTGATTTAGTAAGACCATCTCTCTGAATGGTCTTGGAATGAGATATGATATTTCATGGCATAGATATTCGGTGCACACAAAGTATATGATTGCAAATGCATCCCCTTTGCAAGCATTCATCTTCACCCTTGATTATTTATGATGGGCAATCTCTTCTCCACGTTGGAAGGCTATTATTCTTTACAATACAAGAATTTTAAGCAAGACCCCTTTCCAGAAAGGGCAGTAGAACTTGTCAACAGGCTATGGATTCCATTTGGCTGAAGGAGGGAAGGAGTAAAAGCAGCTCTAGGCCACTGGTGCAGTTCAGAGATGCTTGGAGGAACAGAGCAGCCTTCTTTAGCTCTTGCAAAGAAAGTAGGGAGGGATATGCATTCAGGCCCCCCCACCTAATGCCCCTGCCTATGTGAGCTCCTCTCCTGTGCACTGAGCATGAAAGTCTGTTAGAGGATTCTAACTATTGTATGTTCTGTAGAACATGGTTAGAATCCCCCTTGCAATGAGGATCCCTGAGCAATCAGGGTTCCCAATTGAAGAGAGGATTCCAACCACATGCAGCTGGACGTGGTTAATATCTCCCTGCAAGCCTTCATTCCCAATACACAAAGCTTGGTAGAAAAGGGTAGTGTCCCTCAGGTGTTCATTGAAGAGGGATAATATTGATGCTATTGCAGAACCTCAGGATTTGGCAACTGCTTCCAGCTCAACTCTTAAAACAACAGCAGGCCTAATGTATGCTGCAGTCCTGGACTCGGGGGTGTAATAAATTCATTGCAATCTCTGGACCATGTATGGTATGATCTAAGTTTGGGAGATAGGAAGCAGGAAGTATGGTCTGAAAATTCTGTTTCACTCCAGTTACATCAACAGGAATATAACAGGGCTTTCAAAGTGGGAAAAGGTGAGCTTTTAATTATAGATTTGACTTTTGGGGAAACAGTTTGGTTTGCAGAGCCCAAATACCAACTGAAGACCTAGGTGAGCTCACCCATTCCAAGGGTTCAGCACATATGCAATGTATTGTTGCCCAACACAGGAATAGGGTTTCAAAGGACTTGTGAGGAAGTTACACTGGGAAGAAGCTGGTGAGCTGCAGAAGACATTGCCAGCAGTAGTGGACAATAGATCTAGAGCAGAAGCATCCTGACATTGGTCCCACTGCATAATACTTGGATGGGGATGGTATAGGGTAGGGTGATGGCAAGGCCAGGGCTGTGTAGACACTGTGGTGGACCCAGTTTGTCAGCTGCACTGTTTGTTGCATCCATCCAGTCAAATCACTCTAGGAAAGTCAGTTGCATTTAACATACCAGCACTTCAAAGACAGGCGCTTTCTCTTGATACATGGGCTAAGTTCCTACAAGGACCGTGTTTATGTACAGCCTTCAGAAATGCAGCCCTCTATTTACCCAGAAGGACTCTACCACCTGCTTTTCACAAATGTGCATGTCTCCTCTTTATCCTACCCTAAGACAAAATCCCTGAGAAGAAACTATCTGCTTAACGGAGCCCGATTGTTACTTAGGGTTTCCCATGAAACAACACCATCACAAATGCCAAAATAACTTCTTGATGATACATTGCAGTGGGTTTCATGGCAAAAACAGAGCGGAATGACTTTATAGCATTGCCTTAGATTGCTCATAAAGGAACTTAAAAGTACACTCTGTTGTTGCTCTCTCAGTATCTCTGCTGATAACTTAATGAGCTCCAGTGGGACAGGAACTAGCTGTTCCCGCATTTAGAGGTAATGATGATGAATTATCTTTCAGCTTGTGTCTCTGAAAGTGGTACCAGTGTTGGTACAGCGATCTCAAGCAAAGCTCCATTTCGGAGCTCCTTATTCATGCGATCAGCAGTTTTGTGCCATGAAGTCATGACATTTGTCAAACACAGCAAGTATTCTGCATATTTCAAGAGGGGTTTTGGGGGGGGCGCAGGGGTTGTGTGTGTTGCTGCTGATAAACAAAGACAAGAGTGCGAGAGAGGAACTGAGGCCAGAGTGTGCTGCTCTCCAGCTCTGCAGTCCCAGGGCAACACTATTTAAGAACAGTATCGAAAGATCCAAATGATTTCAGTAATTGCACAACTGCAAAAAGACAGCCAGTTCCTTTTTCTATCAACCCACTGAAAAGGAGAGCTGGTGCAGAACCAGGAACATATATGCTCCATCTCCTATCACAATGACACACTCTCCGCAGGGAAAGCGAGGGGAGAGTCAGACAGAATATTATAAGGGCTCCTTTCTAGCTCCATAGCTGGAAGACAGGTCTGTATGCCAAAAAGCTGAATCAGTTTTGCTCCTGTCCTTCAATGGCCACTACTACTCCCACCATATTCTGCTCTTCTCTGGCTGGGAAAAGCATCCTCAGCTTGGCCCCTAAGAAAGGAGGAGGCTGCACCACTCATTCCAGTGAGATGATGGGGCATGAGCAGAGCCGTCTTTCCTATTGGGCATAGTGGTGCATTGCGCCAGGGAGCGCCCCAGTGAATGGGGGAGCTGCGCAGCTTTGCCGGTGGCCTCCCCTTTCCCTGCACGTCCGCCAGCTATGCCCCATCAACCATATGGCTGGCGGGCGTACAGCTTGCCTCCCAAGCCTCCGCGGGAGGAGAGCGATCCCTGCAGAGGCTTGGGGAAAGGTTGGCAACTCTGGGAAAGGGGAGGGGACACCGGAGGGATCTTTGCACCACGGCACCGGATATGCTTAAGACGGCCCTGGGCATGAGAGGCAATTTTAAGAGGCAAGATCTTCCTGTCTTCTCATCTGCCACTTGGCTAAAGGATGCTTCATTGATTGCCCTGCTTGCTGCCATCTTCTCCTCTGGTTGGGGTAGACAAGCAAGTGGTGACAAGGCTAACAAAGCAATACACAGCGCACACCTGCCTTTCCAACTGCAAAGCCCTGAATACACCCCCTGTTCACTTATCCACCTCCCACACAGAGCAGGATAGTGCCTGCTGACTTTGCTCCAAACCTACACAGACACATTCAGTGGAAGGACCACGTAGGCATGTTCACACATAAGGTTTCCCACCTGATCCTGATCACATGTAAGAGATTATTTTTAAAACAAAAATCGAAGCCAGAATGCTCTCAAGAATGCAGCATGGGTTTAATTTAGGGGAATGGTGATTGCTGATTGGTGAATGATGGTTGGATGGTGAATGGTGATTGTTCATAAATCAGAAAATCTGGATATTTTCTGATGCCCTAAGGCAGGTGTCATGTCTACTCCTCTTTTTTTTCCTGTAGGTGTCTGTAAACATTCCCTGTAAGCATGTAAGTTGTATATAAATGAGTTGGCATCCTGGGTGCTACAACCAAGAAGACCCTGTCTCTCACACCCTAGCCAACCATAGTTCCTATGGCAACAGAATGCAGAGCAAGACCTCAGTGACTTTTTCAGTGGGCAGGCAGGCTCCTGTGGAAGAAGATGATCCTTCAGATATCCCAATTCCAAGCTATGTAGGGCAGGGATAGACTCCAACCCCCATGAGCCCCAGGCAGCACAGTCAGGGATGATAGTTGTGCTCCAAAATATCTGGAGGGTCACAAGTTCCCAACCCCTGGTTTAGGACATTATAAGTAAACTGCTTTGAGGTTTTATTACAATCAAGAGGTATTTAAATCTTGTGAAATAACTAATTAAATCAATAAATAATAAATAGGTAATGACATTTTCAGTAAATAGCGCCTCTGGTGTGCGGGTGGGAGAGGAATAAAAGCTTGGTGGGAGTAATTTTTGGTGAAAATGTGCATTGGAGGAACAGGTTAATTCCTTCTTGTGTGCCACAGTTCTGTTCTGGATCAGGACCCTATACAACTGTCTTTATTTTCTGGGGGGGAAATGAATTGGTCCCTGCTGAGCACTCTTCAGTCTATTGATTGGTTGATCAATTTATCTCTATCACTGTGTAGATAGCAAACAACTAAAGCACCCCCCGAAAGAATCCTGGGAACTGTAGTTCACCCACCAAAGAGTTACAATACTCAGCACCCTTAGCAAACTACAGTTCCCTTGATTCTTTGCCGGGGGTGGGGGTTGTTTGAAATGTATAGTGTGTATGCAGAGCCATCTATTAAATGCAATGTGTAGTTTGACCTTAACACTAAATATAAAATGCAGTGTGTAGTTTGACTCTTCCTATAAATGCTCAAGGACCAAGCCCTTCAAGGACCGATAGCACTTCATCCAGAGAGTAACTCTGGAATGGCTGCTTTTATAGCCATTCTGGGATGTGAGCAGTGCTGTGCATTCAGGACTTGCTTCCCTGGTTCCTTGCTCACCTCCCCACTTCACACCTGCATAAATAATGCCAGGCCAATAATGCACAAGCTATATTGCAAGCTGGGGAGAAGGAACGCCTAGAGGGAAGGTTGCTACAGCAGAGAAGTCAGCAGGATTCAGTGGAGGAGAACAGGGAAGAGCCCGGGGGAAAGCAGAGCACTTCCAAAGGATCTGGAGGGCAGGCACAGATAAACGCTTTCCCAGAGAGCAGAAATGCCAGTTTTCTCCTCTGGCCACCTCTGCACTCACAGTTCTAAAACGTATTTTCTTTTCATCTGACGCAACTGCAGAAGACCATAAACAGACCTGCACATCTTAATAATAAATAACTACCATGTGAGAATTAACCGAATTTCGCTCAGTGAATCAATCCTGGCACACAATCAGCCTCAGGACAACTGAAAGTGAAGGGGATGGGGATGTTTGAATTTTGGTTAATTAACACCCATATAACTTCAGTGCAATAAAAATTTCATCATCACTTATTCTATGTTCCATGTTCAAGTCCAGGAAGGCACTAGCGCAGGAAAGGGGAACTAGCCACCCTCCAGCCATTTTTGACAGATGGGCAGGGCCTGGGGCAATAGAGCCTCCTTCCTTGCTCCTGTTGCAGTTCTTGCTCTCTTGGTTGCAATTTAATTGTTCTTAATATTGTATTTTTAAATGCTTGTAACCTACCCTGGAGCCTCACTGTGAAGGGCATGTAAGAAATCTAAAAACCAAGCATTTATAATAATCACTATATCAATAATACAGCTGATACTGTTCTCATGGGATGCATGGCTAGGCATAAACATTACCCATTTGCAAGCCACCATGGAAAATCCAAAGTGTCTAGAGACAAGATTGGTCTTGGCCAATGGGAGTTGTATATATAAAAAAGGCCTCCAGTTGAAAGAGAAAACCATGACGAGAGATGACATCAAAAGATAGAGGGCAGGGATGGGGAAACTGTGGTCCTCCATTTGTTGTTGGACTCCAACTCCCATCAGCCCCAGCCAGCACGACCAATGTCAGGGATGATGGGGGTTGTAGTCCCCCCAACATCTGAAGGGTCACTGCTTTCTCATCCCCAATATAGGAGGAGCAAAAAGTTCTAGTTACTAGATCACAGTCACTGGAAATGGGAGGTATATAAACACCGGGAGGATAGCTGTGTTGCAGAGCCACAACCCAGCTTTCCCCACTCCCTACCTTTCCCCCCTGTGGTGAGATTGAAAAAATGGGCCAAAAATGTTGGCCAAAAATGGGGGGGGGGGGTTGCTCTTCTCTACCAGATATGCCCAGTGAAACACACCCCAATTTTTTAAATAAAAAATGGCTTGGGCCTTCAAGCAGTGAAGATGCATTGTGAGATATTTTTTATGCAGGCACTTTCCTTGAGCTACTAGATGGCGGAGTTGAGGAGGAACAGATTTTGCTAGCTCCCATAGCTTTGCATTCTCCTTATTTCATAGCTGTGCAAGAAATCAATCAATGGCAGAAGAGCGCTGGCTGCATGTGTCCTCCTTCAGCTTTGATTCCCTCTTGTGACAGGTTTGGATTTGTTTTTCTTAGGCTGCAGCATTCTCAGCCTTCCCCCTCCCCCATTGTACTTAATGTACAAAAGCCACACACCCGCCTCCACCAACCTGGTGCCACCAGATGTTTTAGATTACAGCTCCCATCAGCCCTGGAGTTATGGTCCAAAACATCTGGAGGGCACCACGTTGGCAAAGGCTGTCAGTACATTACACATGCAAGCAATTTCGTAGCATATTCCTACTTGGATCAAACAAAAACCGACCATCTGACGCCATTCCGAGAGTGTATGTAATAATGATGACTAATGATCGTAAAATGATGTTCGCCTCCTTCTGTTATCTTTCCCCATTAGAAGCTCATCAAAAGGAGACACGTTCGGAAAGTACCCAAGAGGCTGCAAAGTGGCAGAGCAAAAAATATGAGCCGCTTGCTCAGCACAAGCAAAAGCAGCAGCAGCAGCAAAACAGACCCCAGGAACAGATTGAGAGCCATTGCAACAGCTTTGCTGGTCTCTCCAGGAAAGTGCCTTTTTTTGCCATTTGTAACGGATTGTCCTAGCAGATGCCGAATTAGGTTTCTCTCTTCCGCTCCCAGACAAATGGCTGCATTGCACTTATGTAGAAGCACTTTCTAATCTGGGGAGAATGTCTCAAGTGTATTACGGCACTAATTATTCTGAATGGCGCTATTAATGACTGGTACAGTAGCAACGCTTGCAGAAATGCCTTTCTACGGTGCTGGGTCTCGTTTTTGGGCGCAGCTCCATCGGACAGTGGTGGTTTGTCTTCAAAGGGCTGGCAGTGTCGCTCACAGTATTTCCATGGCTCTCGGTCTACCCTCCAGATGACCTCCTTTCTTTCTAAGCCATTCAAAAAAAGCTTTTCTCTTCCAACAGATTAAGTCAGATCGCTGTCAGAGGGTGGCGACCTTGCGTGCTTCCAAAATGGGAGTTTATCGTGAGATTGGTACTCCCTATTCAAGGAAGTATTTTGTACCAACCCATATTACGTAACGCCCCCCCCCCATTTAATCCAGATGTCTCTGTTCCAAGGAAAATCTGATAAACAAGAAAGCCTGGCCAGCACGCCACATTCCAGGTACAAATGTTTCAGCACTAGCAATGGGACAGCACCCTTCACTGCACCTGAGGGCAGCAGGATAGCTTAGAGGAGCCTTTCTCAACCTTGGATGCCCAGACATTGTTGGACTACAACTACCATCATCCCTACCGATGGTACTGCAAGCTAGGGATGATGGGACTTGTAGTCCAACCACATCTGGGCACCCAAGGTTGAGAAGGCTGGCTTAGAGGGTACAAGGCAGGCTATGTGATGCTCGCAGCTCTTGCCATCTCTCTCTCCATACCTAAGCATCTGCCACTCTGTATGACCACCTCACTCTGTCTCATAGCAGGGTCACAATAACTGCCGTGGGACTTGGGAAAGTTTCTGATGGGCTGACCTTGGACTTGGATGAATTGAGAAAGCATCCTCAGTGGTACTGGAAACTTCCTACTTGTAACCCAATTTGTCAAAGATCAGCTGTGCAAAATCTTGGTTATCAAAAATTTCAGTTTCTTCCCTGTGTCCTGAATAGACACAGTCTTATGAATTCTTTTCCATTTTAAGTCACTTGTTGGTTTGATTTCCAATTTCTCCAATATTCTTCACAGCATCTGCAGCATTAGGCACTTTTTAAAAAAATAACAAAATTTATATACCGCTTGATTGCTGCAAAACCTTTAACTGGTTTATAAGAAATGTTAAAATTATCAATAAAGATAGTTGAAAACAAGTAACTGCAATCATAGAATCATAGAATCAAAGAGTTGGAAGAGACCACAAGGGCCATCGAGTCCAACCCCCTGCCAAGCAGGAAACAATCGTGTGTTGTTGTTTTTTTAAAAAAAAAATAGCAGTAAACTAAAGAGAGATTAAAACGCATCAACTTCTGTGTTTCTGGATAAAAGGTAAAGGTAAAGGCCCCCTGAGAGTTAAGTCCAGTTGCAGATGACTCTGGGGTTGCAGCGCTCATCTCGTTTTACAGGCCAAGAGAGCCAGTGTTTGTCCACAGCCAGCATGACTAAGCTGCTTCTGGAGCAACCAGAGCAGCGCACGGAAATGCCATTTACCTTCCCACCGGAGCAGTACCTATTTATCTACTAGCACTTTTTGGCATGCTTTAGAACTGCTAGGTTGGCAGGAGCTGGGACCAAGCAATGGAAGCTCACCCCGTCATGGGGATTTGAACCACCGACCTTCTGATCAGCAAGCCCAAGAGGCTCAGTGGTTTAGACCACACTGCCACCCGCATCCCTCATGTGTTTCTGGATAGCCTGGACTAAATAAAAATATTTTAAGCAGACACTGAAAAGAATACAGCAACGGCATCTGCCTAATGCCAATAGGCAGGGAGCTCCAAAGTGTGAGAGCTGCTAAAAGAATAATTTCTTACAAGTGTGGAATGAATATTGTGCCAATGCCGGTTCTTTAGATTGAAGCAACCAAGTGGGCAAATATGGGGTAAGATGATCCCACAAGTAAACTGATCCCAAGCTGTTAAGGGCTTTATATGCCACCAGTAACACCTTGAACTTGGCCTGAAGCAGTATTGGGCAGTGCCCTGATATTTGCAGACTGTAATGACACAAAACTATTTGAAAGATAGCATTGTATAAAAGCTCAATTGACATATGGCAAGGAAAAGAAAAATCTGTTGAATGGAGACATTTAAAGGGTCCCTCATGGTATAATATCTTCCTAGCCCAAACACTTTTTCAAAGGTCAGCATCGGTGATGTGAAGCCAGGTTAAAGCTGAGAATTGAAAAGACACCCTTAGGAGTTTAACTCCAGCAACATTTCCAGTGAGACTTCTTGGCAAAGCTTGGCCTTTGCAAAAGGTTCTGCAGCAATTTTCTCAAAAGAGACCTCTGAATTTCAAAATGAAAGCTGTTCAGAAATGATGGTGGTGCCCTGGGAAACTTCCTTCAAATTCTTAGACTAGGACTTGGTGATATGCACGTCAATGGGAATGACACCTCCACTCCCGTCCCAGTCTTTCCAGGGAGCTCATTTTCCTTGTGTGTTATCAAGGCCTTGCTGGGTAGGACTCTCTTATGGTCACAATATCTGTGCAAGGCAGACGAGATAAAGGTATATAATAATAATTTTATTTATTTATTTATTTATTTATTTATTCATTCATTCATTCATTCATTCATTCATTCATTCATTCATACCCCTCCCCGGCCAGGGCTGGGCTCAGGGCAGCTAACACCAAATATAAATTACAATAAAACGTAATAGAAAAAAACAAAGAAAAAAACCAGTTAATTAAAATACGGCTTAAAGCATCCATATAAGCATCCATCTCCCTTTTTCGGGTTTACTGAATTTACAAATCACTCCCCACAATAAAATAAAGTCCCAAAACAACTTACAAGAAGAAGAAAAGTACAGTAATGGACATACAGAAATGTATTAAAAACATAGATTAAAAAAACCCAATCCCTGGGTGGAACAGAATGCAATCATTCCACTCTCTGGGAAAAAAATCAGTATAGGACTAAGCAGCTTCCCACTCATCCCAAGACTGGACAGAAAAGCACTTAAGGGATTCATTAAAAAGAAGCACTTCCCACTACCCACTAGGAAGGGTATTTCTGGGAGCATGACACAGGCAGAATGCTTTAGACGCCTCTGAGAAGTTCTGGCAAACACCGTTAAATAAACAGAGCTCCTGATTATGCACATCCAATGTGCTGTATGAGCACTCCAGTTTCCCAAACCCTTCCAGCAACTTATGCAGCATATTCTTTAAGTGTATATAAAATGTGGCCACTTCAAAGTCATTATCTTAAACTACCGCTGCAACAAGGCTCAGATTTTCTATAAAATTAACCATTATAGGCTCATAAAGCGCTGGAAGCCTATGCAAAAAGGGGAGTTGTGTTTCTTAATTCAGCTAAATGATATTCTTCCTTAGATCGTTAAAATCACTGCTAAGTAAAACTTACTGCAAGCAATAAACTTTAATGCAGCAGCCAAAGAGAGAGAGAGAGAGAATATGCCAGTAAAAGTGTATATGGGAAGGTGGGAAGAGAAAGACGCATAGCTGACAGCATCGCCGTAGACTCTCTAATCCTCAACTAATTTCCCTGCTTGTAGCAATGATATGGCTGAATGAGAGCAGATTGCAGACATTTTATCCTCTGCTCTTCTGATGATTGCTGGCAATCATTCCAAGAGTTAGCCAGCGCACCAGAGGAAGCAATAGGCCTTCTGGGACAAGCTAACCTCAAGCTGACTGAATCAGTACAAGTGGAGGCAGAGCAATGAAAACAATTATTTAGCAGTGCTTCCAGCATAACTAGTTATTTGGCAACATGAGGTAAGAAGAACCTCTACATGTCTGCTAACATCTGCTTATCAGAGAGACATTGCACTGGTTCACCGATAACTACAAACTCTTGTTCCTCTATCCTCAGGCTTGCATGCTCTCTCCTTCCTCTGGTCATTGTGCCCTCCCAATTGATTCTTCTCCTTGTTGAGGTAAGATAAACCATTGTTTCTTGAATTAGAAAACTGTGGCTTGCATTTGCCCTCCAAACCAGAACAGGAAACCACAAGCTGAAGTGGGCTTCCAATTCTGATTTCAAAGGTAAACACAACTGTTCTTGTATAGCAAATAATGGCATGCCCCAAATCAGAGGTGAGAGAGCATGTGAGGGAAGGATGAAATACATGGGTCCAAGGCTCAGACCCAGCAGACAAACCATGGTTGCTAAGGTTACATCCAAACAAGTCCAGGTAAGCAGGTCTCCTCTCTGATGTAAGCAAGGAATATTAACTCAAAGAAAACTGATTTTCAGTGATGCTATGCACCAGCCATATTTACTTGATTACCTTGTGACATCTTATCTTGTCCTTTCATTTTCCACTAACACAAAATGCCTACTTGAATTTGTACATTGCCAAATGGATGATTGCCTACTGATGTCAACCATTCAGGGTGGTAGAAGGTGATTATTACTTTTTGTACCTGTGTAAGAGGTTAGGAGGGACACGGGTGGCGCTGTGGGTTAAACCACAGAACCTAGGGCTTGCTGATCAGAAGGTCGGTGGTTTGAATCCCTATGACGGGGTGAGCTCCCGTTGCTCGGTCCCTGCTCCTGTCAACCTAGCAGTTCGAAAGCACGTCAAAGTGCAAGTAGATAAATAGATACCACTCTGGGGGGAAGGTAAACAGCGTTTCCGTGCGCTGCTCTGGTTCGCCAGAAGCGGCTTAGTCATGCTGGCCACATGACCCGGAAACTGTACACCGGCTCCCTCAGCCAATAAAGTGAGATGAGCGTCGCAACCCCAGAGTCGGCCACGACTGGACCTAATGGTCAGGGGTCCCTTTACCTTTACCTAAGAGGTTAGGGGAAGAAATTGCCAGTTAGTAGCATTCATAAACTTTTTATATCCCTTATTTATTCTGCTGGTTAGTAGATTTTAAAAAATAATTATTAATGGTTAAATGTTTTCACAATCTGCTACACTCTACAGATGGATAAATATGGCTCATCTTATAAATCACTTGCAAAATTCCAGTGCATCAATTGTTTAATAAATGAATATATGATTTAGGTTTATCTTTAATTATTTCAGCCAGCTCTGGATAATAAATGAGAGTAGGGCTTGCATTATCAAAACATTAGCAAGAACCAAATAAACCAGCAAATTAATTATGATGTAGTTTGTAGGAAGTCAGAACTGAGAAAACTAGGAGTTTAATAAAGAATGAGCCAAGTGAAGGCAGGCATTCACAGCTGGAATATTTCCTCTCCCTCCCTCCCTCCCTCCCTCTTTGCAGTCCCAAACATAGCAACCAACTCCTAGGGGTCACAGTCCCATTGGCCTCCCCAATAAAATATTTGATGGGGCCAGGCCCTCACAAAGTTGTTATTCAAATGGTGTGCATGCACCACGTCGAATCTGCAGGGTGGGACTTACTGCCCCATATTTTGTTCAAGTTGGCACCCCTGGCCTGAAGTCTACATTTCAAGAAGTACCCTGATTAGGGTATTATAAAATTAAGGGGATGACTAGAGTGGTAACAGCAATGGTGACTAGAACCAAAAGCTCAGTCTAGCTTAAGCTGGTTATGATTTAGGCTTCAACTGCAAGTTAATTCCCACATAGACTTTCTAGACAAGAAGTCTCATTAAACTGCATGATCTTTTAAGTCAAGGATGGTTAACCTGCAGCGCTCCAGATGTTGTTGGACTCCCAACTCCCATTAGACCCAGCCAATGTGACTGGTGATCAGTTATGATGGGAGATTGGAATCTAAACCTATCTGGAAGACCACAGTTACCCAATCCCTGTTCTAAATGAACATGCTTTGAATGGCACTGCACATCTCACTGAAACCAAGGGAACAGATTATTGACTAACTCAAGTCTCATTGCTTTTAATGACTTAGCCACAGCTATCTAAATTTCTAGACAGACAAGAAAAGCAGCTTAGGTCTCCTACCATCTTTCTAGCTGTGTTATGATACACCCCACACCCCATTAGTGAATGGTTTTCTTGCATTCCTCCATTACATTTCACCAGCTTCTTTAAAAGTAATTGCAAAAGCAAATTCAGTGACGCTAATAATGCTCATGATGTCAGCAACCCTGCAAGATGGGCTATTCTAAATATGCACTGAATGCAGCCAACTCTTGGAATGAAAAACAAAGCCCACAGGCTTTGCCAGAAGTATTAAGAAAAAGGAAAAACCAGGCACAATCTTGACTGGTTTCAGCTGCCCAGGATAATACATGGGACTCGTTGAGCCTTTATAGTTATGGCATATCTTATCAGCTAGCAAAGGACGTTCATCTTGCTTGTTTTCTGCTCTATGACTCCTGCTCCTACCACTCCTAGCCTGATACTTCCATCTGATAATGTCTTTGTAATACACCCTTCATGACCTCAGTTATGTTTTATGATGCATCTGAAGCATATAGCCTCTCCATCAAGAAGAAGAAAAGTCATAGAGAACGGGATGGTAACTGACTGTCAAAATGGAAAAAGCCCATTAGCTCTGTTATCTTAGTGCCAGCTTTTTCAAGGGTGTCCAGCCTGCAAGTGCCAGTATTGCTGCTGCTGCTGTACTTGAAAGCTGTAACACACAGCAATTTGAAATTGAATCAGCCCATGAAGGGGATGTCTGCAATCCATTTGAGCTTTCTGGGCCAAACCCAAGCAAGTGTTAAGGTAGCTATCAGGCGAAGGAATTGTTCAAGCCAGGAGAAAAGGCGGACCTGGCACGACCCATTTGTTAATAGATTTAACAACTGCAAGAATCTGATCAGGCTCCATAATGAAGAGGAGAACCTTTCATTTAGCTCTGCCAACTGGATTGTGGCTTCCTGGTACACATTCTGGCAGGCAGGAGATTCCTTCATCTCTTTCATGGAAAATGGATTATTATAGGAGGGCTGGGGAAGCCTCTGACCACACGGCCAGGGTTCTTGAAAAGTGAGGAACTGAGCCAAGCGTCAACTCTGGACAATTCACAGGGATCCTCTTCCAAATTTCTTCTAAGGCTGCTATGTTTGGGACTTGCACAACCACTGTTCCTTTGGCAGAGAGGCAGGCTGATGAAAATATTAAGAAGAGCAGGAAAGCAAACACCCAAGACTGAGAAAGTTCAGAGTCACTCCAGGAAGCAGTGGGGTTGATGTGGCCCCAAGATACAGAGGAATGCTTTATACACCCTGTCCAAAGTTACAATTAGCAGTTTAGGGGTTACCTGCACATTGCATGCAAACAGATGTAGCAGAGCTCTAAAACAATTTATTGGAGGGATTCTGGAGTGGTGACGTGGCAGAGAAGGTGGGCCTTAACTGTTTTCCACACTCATCACTTCTCTGTTCTAAACCCCATCCACCCCAAATCTACTTTTCTTGCAGTGGCAATCCAAACATGGGGCTGAAATGCATCTCTCTGAAGCTCCAAGCAAGTACTATGATGACTTGCGTTTACAAAATTTTGGGTTTTCAACATGAAAGAAGGGAGGTTTGAAAAAGAAGCATCTCAAAGCATTCTGTACTTGGGACTCCTGGGATCCGCCTCCGTTCAACCAAAAGCTTTTACAAGCTTTTTACATCTCACTTTGCAGTTCTGCTTGCTGTCTTGGCCCCCGTCCTGCATTTCCTGTAAACAGGGAACACTTCCTCCCTGGAGATGACCTGGCAATGAACTAGCAATAGTTGATGTTGGATGCACCACACCCAGAACCTTGCTGTGCTGGAAGGTACAATTGGTGACTGTTAACATATAATAAGTTACTAAAAGCTCACTGAGCCTGTTACAGGATTCTCTGTATCCAACACTGACAATGCTGGAAATGTTCATTCGTGCCATAAATGTGGTTTTATTCTAACAAAACAAAATGGCGGAAACACGATCAACTTAGGCTTTCTAGTTGTTTCAACGCTACCTTTTCACTGTGATGATATCTCCTGAACATATCATTCTGCTTAAGTATCAAGCTTAGACCAATAAATTCATATCCCTTCACAAAGGGAATCTGTGTCCCCCGCCCCTGACGTTGCTTGACTACACCTCCCTTAATCCCTCAGCTCCATGCTAACCGGGACTGATAGGGCTTGGAGGGCCACAAGTTCCCTGTCTCCGATCTATGGGCATGCCTGCACTAGATACTTCAAGTGGTTTAACAGGTCTTCCATTTTCTCGGAAAACAGTGGGAATTGCAGTTCTTGGAGGGAAATTTAGGGATCTCTTTCAGAATTATCAGCACCTCACTAATCTACAAAGAACCAGGATACTTTGGGGGAAGCCATGCTAGTTAAAATGGTATGAAACCAATAGAAGCTTGGAAGGGAGGACAAAACAGAAGTTGGCAGCGTAGTTTGGGGGGCAGTTAGTATAAATTGTAGAATGAATGTTTATGATGCTGCATTGGTAGTAGAGATTGGGAGGGGGGGTTGATTCATTTCACATTTAAAAGTGATCCTACATAATCCATGCATTTCAAAACAATATGATAACCCAAACACATTCCTCCTTTAAAATTTGAACTTCTCCCCTCCCCCCAGTGCTGTTCTCCAGTCAAGTAATGTGTAAAAAAATGTATATTCTATGGTAAAGTATGCATAGGAAAGTATATATTAGTGAGAATAACATGCATTTTACTGGGGGAAATTGCTTTGCAAAAGTGCATTTGATAAAATTGCATTCAAACATATGTATATGAGAAATTCATTCCCGAAGGCTCGTGAATTTTCAAGAGGCTTTTAACAAAATCGCACACTGACGTGGATGTGTGGAGAACTGAACTTATGTTTGTGAAAATTAGAAACCGAGAGAACCAACACTGTTAGATTCACCCATCTCTAATTAGCAGTGAACTAGTAGATAAATCAACACTCCGCCCCCTCCTTGGCTTTTATTATGTATCCTCTTCAGAATCTATTATTCTCTGCTGTTTGTAGTTACGCTATGTCAAATAAAGCAATGCAAACATTTCTAGGGTTATTACTGCACATCTCCTAGCCAACTGGAAAAGTAATTCATACATTTACGTGTTTTATTAGGATCCCACCCTATTTTATGGATGCTTAACCCAGTGCAGGGAGCTGGGCAATTAATAGAAATTTGGTGGTGAAACGTTGCATGGACTGATCTAGAGCAGCAGCAACTTGCTGTAGAGTAATACCAGAACATTTCACCCACCTTCCTCACTAAATAGGCCCATATGGGTTTAAGACTAGAAGTTCTGGGGAAATGGGGTGACAACCCTCATCGCTGTAAGCAGCCCAAGGGCAAAAGCAGTTATCATGAAGCTTAAGCTGAGCACCACATAGGTTCAAGCCATCACTCACCCAAAACACTGGATGTGTAAACATCACCTTTTCTGCCCGTCTGTCAGAGATGCAAGAAAATTGTCTGGATATATTGCAGCAAAATTGGCTAACCTTCTTGAGCCTTTCTCCCACCCTACCCCCTTAGTTTTACAGTTGAGACTCCTTCCAAGCAGGCATTTGTCCTGATGGTTTCTGTACAAATACACACACCAGACAAGGGCAGCAACCTTGGAAGATTTATCTAGTGCTGCTTCCCACAGAATTGCAACTTGGGGGAGGGGGAGGGGAGACGGAGAGAGAGAAAAGTAGAGAGGCATCTCAGTGAATACTAGAAAAGCATAATAATCTTGAGAAAGTGTCACCAGGCCACAAAGCCAGACAGACTGGAGCTGTGTTAATGGCACATACTGGAGATTGTTTTCACTGCTCAGGACTTAGAAGAGAATCCAATCATGAACTGTACTGCACTAAGTTATTCTGCGGGTCTACTATATACAGTACGTGTGAGGTACTTAAGATTTATAAAGTGTCAATGGAGGCTTAAATTTAGGGACTGCTTACGTATACATGCATAACACTCATGTACACACTTGCGTGTCGAGGTCCCCAGGTCCACCCCAATAACTCACACATCACACAGAATTTTTGTTTAAGGTTTTTGGCATAATTTTGGCCACAACTTTATTAAAATACAAATTTGTGAGTGGTTGCTTAGGCATTGGTTGCGACTATCTGCCCCCACCATGGGGGACAGACTGACATTCCGCACGATGCGAAAGTCAGAATGGGGGTTACGCGGAGCAGGGAACCTGCCCTCACCCCAAATGCAACCAGGCATTGGTTGCGACTATCTGCCCCCACCATGGGGGGCAGACTGACATTCCGCACGATGCGAAAGTCAGAATGGGGGAATACACTTGGGGGTTACGCGGAGCAGGGAACCTGCCCTCACCCCAAATGCAACCAGGAGCTCATTGCTATGGCCCGAGCCCCCTTGACAGAGTGGACAAGCAATAGTTAGCCCCCAATTCCTTTAACGGAATCCCTTGCAGCAGCAGCATTAGAGGGGCAGGCACAGCCAATCCATGCCCCTCAGCCAACCAAACCATAAACCAATGCCTAACCGCAACCTTACAAGTTGTGACGATTTGCTACGCAGTAGGCAAAAACCAAATGGCCCCAGCCAATCAGCCAGATGGACAAAATTCCTACCAGGCCCCCGCTCCAAAGCAGACGACCCCATGACAGGCATAGCAAGGTCAAAGCGAACAACCCTATTCTAGGGAGGGAGGCAATCCGCTGCACGGGCGAAAAGAGGAAGCCCTAGCCTCGTGCAAGGAGTTTTAGCATTTCTGGCTGTCAATCAATAAATGGCAACATAAATTTCTTCCCAACAACAAGGGAAGCCCCAATCGCATCAGTGGCCAACGATCAGTTAGCCCGCCCCCAACTTTGGAGTGTCCTGGTGGCCCCCACCGCAACACGTGCTCTCCATGAAGGAGAACACGCTTTACCAAAAAGTGAAAACACTGAGTAGCATTCAGCGGAAGTTCTACTCAAATTAGACCAAATGAAATTAATGAACCTAAGTTAGACCACAGTTACTCCATACATTTAAAGCACACTGATACCACTTTCATGAGTTCCCACAAATTATGAGTTCCCACAAAGAATTCTGGGAACTGTAGTTTCATATCCTGCAACATTTCTCCAATGAAAATAGGGACGTCTCATTTCATAATGATAATTTTACTATTTATACCCCACACATCTTACTAAGTTGCCCCAGCCACTCTGGGCAGCTTCCAACATATATAAAAACATAATAAAACAATGAAAAAAATGTAGGGACACTAGGAGTGTCTGTAGTTTGTTAAGGGTGCTGAGAGTTGTTAGGAGGTCCCAACTCCCCTCAGAGAACTATAATATTCTGAGTGATTTAACAATCAATCCCTCTTCAGAGGGCACTGTGAGAATTGTAGCTATTGGGGGCGAATAAGAGTCTCGCTTACCAGACCCAGACCTGCTTAGTTTCAGCAAGGTGGTAACTTCATGTGATTTCAGACCAGCAAAAGACGGATCCCTGATAGTTTTTAAGGCAGTTCCACATAAAATGGGCCACAGTAGTAAGTTAAGTAAGGCATGAGGCATGAGAAAACATCAGCAGAACTTTTTGACATTTCACGCATTTCATAGGGCAGCAAGTAGGTAAGGCTGATCTGATCACAAAACCGTAGAACAAATGAATATCTTTCACATTATGGCCCCATATACAATAACCAGCAGAATTCCCCCATAACTCATCTCTCTGGAAAAAACAAGATCAAGGACGCCAGCTTAGAAACCAACCAGTTCACACATAAGTCTCAAACAACACCTTTGGATAGTCATTTTTCAGTGACCTCCTTATTAATAGACTTTCCTGCCAACTAATCCCTGAGGCTTCAGGCAATGGCTTCGCTGGCTGAAGATGGAAGAACAATTTTACAGCAAAAGATGGTTTCTTTTATTTTTCTGTAACTGCTGGGAAACTTGCCAGTGAAGAGTTACAAAGGTAATGCTCTGAACACCCTTACAAAATTGCTGCCACTGGTGAATTTCAGCTGTTTTCAAAATCTCTACGCCAAATATGTTTGATGTTATAAGGGTAAATTAAAGGAAATTATTACTCAAAGTAAATAGAACCATGACTCCATTGCATAGGATTTGTTTACTTTCTGAGATCCAAACCCAATCAAGGCTTCAATCAATCATGTTATTTGTATGCTGCCTTTCCAAAGTTAAAACCATGCTCAAAGTGGCTTACAACATGTAAAAAATTACATCACTGCAAACGTAACAAAAGTAGTCAAAAACAATAAGCAAAATATCAAAAGTACACAACCAAATTGAACTACAGTGGACGCTCGGGTTGCGAACATGATCTGTGTGGGATGCAAATTTGCAACCTGCATCTGCGCATGTGCAGGTTGCAATTCAGTGCTTCTGCACATGCGCAAAGTGCAATTTAGTGCTTCTGCGCATGCACGGCCGGTGAAACCCAGAAGTAACCCGTTCCGGTACTTCTGGGTTTTGGTGGTCCGTAACCTGAAAAAACAACCTGAAGTGTCTGAAACCCAAGGTATGACTGTGTTTCCACACAAATCAAAAGATAAAAAAAACCCCAGCAACAACCTCATTGCAACCCTGCCTCTTAAACAACACCCCAGCCCAAGGTTCTGTTCAGCAGCCTCAGCTTTTGTAGCTGGCGTCTGCCCTCCCAGGCCAAGTGAAAAAAGGCTGCAAGGCAGAGAGCAGGTCTTCCACAGCTCACAGCTCAGACGCAGCATGTTCACATGGTGCACTCATAGTCACAGATTCTGTTTGGTGGACTTCTAAAATTACTGATCATCCAGAATGCAGACAGTGTGAAAATTGCAAATCACTCTGTGTGAGGGTGAATCATAATCAAATAACTAATGCAAAGCATTATCGCAAAAAAAAATATTGATTTCATTTCCCCTTCAGCCATGTGTAAAAAGGGACTAAAACAGATAAAAAGCAGGAGAAGAGAAGATATGGAGAAAAGGAATTGGATCTGGATCTCTGAGAGAATGATATAAAGGAAGCAAGAAATCCTTAGTTTGCTCTTTGTTGTTCAGTAAGGGAGATGAAGTGTGTGATAGACACTTCCTTCAAAGCAATAACAATGCCCAGAGCCCATGATTCTCACTTACACAGCACTTTTTAGTATTCAGAGCACTGTACGACTTTTTTCTCTCATCCAGCCTCAAAATGTCCCTATGAGCAAATAGCATTCTTGCAGCTTTGTTGCAGACAACAGACAAAGCCAAAGAGAAAGGGCTGGCCCAGAGGCAGTGTAGTGTAGTGGTTAGAGGACTGAGGAAACCCATGTTTGGATCCACACTCTGGTATGAAGCTCACTGTATACCCACCCATGCATAACTCACATGGAGTTTACTGCAAATAAGTACAGTATGCATATGATGAGTGTTTTTAAAGGTGAAATGAACGCTGTTCAGTGTGCACCTACTGCGATGAAATAGGCTGTGGCTCATCCCAGCCTGCAATTTGGGTCATGTGATGTGAAAGCCACAATCCTCCTAGTCTTGTAAATGTTGGGTGAGTGTCATGGACTGGCTTGGTGCAGAGGAATGGTGGGAAAAACCAGCCAGGGAACCTTCAAGGGAATAAGGCTCAGAGCCCCGAGATTGGTGGTAGGATGGCAAAGAGTGGTTGGAGGGAAAAGAGACAGATGATTGGGAGGAGAACATGTCAGAAACTGAAGAGGTAACGTGGCCCTCTGTGGCGGAGAGAAGTCTAGAAGCAGAAGCAGAAATGGAAGTAGGAGAGTGGAGTGAGGGAAGTCCACAAGCTCCCCTCCCCACTGGTCTCACAGATCCAGAAGAGGTATGAAAAGGGTGGAGGAGAAGTTAGCTTTACGGAAGTGCAGTCTCAGATTGCTTAGGAAAGGCCCTGGGGAGGAGAAGACTTAGGCAGATGTGGAAAGGCCTTCTCCGCAACTGCCTCATAGGGGCAAGACCTACCGAAGAAGAGTTGCTGTGCTCATTAGGCCTGGCACTCATATGCAGATCCTGTTTTTGCTAATGAAGACTTGACTTCATTTATTCCATGTGATTTACTGCTGGCTCTTCTCCTGGCAGTGAGAGAGCTGAAGTACTCCCAGTAAACTCTGCATAGAACCAGAATCTTTCTTATCTGTATTATTTCTACCTGAAGGAGCGTCTCTCCCTATACTTGCCTGCCTGTGTCTTAAGATCTTCTGCTGCAGTCCTACTCCAACTGCCTTCCTTAGTGTTATGGAATCACAAAGAGGAGGGCCTTCTCAGTGGCAGCACCATTCCGGCTTTGAAAGACACTTGCCTAGCTGGCATCTGCTTTTTGCTCTTTTCAGTACTGGGTTAAGATATTTCTATTTACCCAGGCATTGCATAATCCCTCAGTCTGCCCTGTAATTCTGCTGTCTTTTATTATGGTTGTCACTGTTAGTATTTTATTGTACTGTGTTAGGTTTTTGCACTTGGAATCTGCAGTGATGAAGATGGTACAGAAATATTTTAAGCATTTTTTAAAGGTTTTAGATGTGGATCCCCCCCCCCCTAAAAAACCCCACCTGGTTTTACACTGTATTTGCTCGTTTCTGACCCGCTGGATTTATTCTTAAAGTGTAGCTTGCAGCCATTCAGTGACCTCGGCTGTCTTCATAACGGGGAATTCCACACAAAGAATAATACAATTCATATACTGGGTGGAACAAAACATGGAATTTTCCCTGGCAGGGGGCGAACAACTTGTTGATATAAATTTGCAGACCAATTGGATGGAGAGTATAAAAAGGACAATTGTTTTGCTAAGATTATTTCCAGATTTTCCAGGCTGTTATGGGCCAACACAACAATCAAGAGCTGGCTATTCATAATAGGAAAAAAACATAGAATGAAAGAGAGCAATTCACAGATCAGTTACAAAGGCATCAGCCTACTGAAGCCAATAGCATTGCACTGGTGTGACATGGCGTGTGGAGGGTGTGCCTTGTTAATAGGTTTGCTGTTTCCTCTTCAGCAGAATTTCACATACAATGATTTCACATGTTTTGTGATAAATTGATTGACTTTTAAGGTGATTTATAGAACAATGAAATTCTATACTACTCATGTGGTACCATAAGAGGCAGCAAAGAAACAACAAGAAGTAGCAATATTAAGAATGAGAACTGATATTCAATAGATATAATTCTGCCAATGATTTTAACTCTCAAAGACTAAATATAGTCTTTATTTATTTAAAATAGATTGTTCTAGCATTCCATTTTCTGACTATAAGCTTACTTTGAGTTATTGCTGAACTCATAACCCAGGAGTGAACAAAGGAAGACCAAAAACTCTCATATGGACTGGTAACACTGTATGTATTGTAGAACCAGGACTGTAAGCATGGTCCTAATTTGTCTAGATTTTCCTTCTCGGGTTCCCTTTTCTTTAATTTCAAAGCCAAAGTATTACTTTTACTTTATTTGTGTTTGGCAACATGACTTAATCATGAAACTTGAATCAAGGTTCTTTACATTTTATTTTGAATTTCTTGCCAGTTTCCTAGTCCATTGTTTCCATGGAATTCCTCACGACAAGGAACAAATTTCCACAGTGGCCTAAACAAGTACAGGAGAGAACAAGTTGGCTTTTTGATTTGCGGAATTCACGAGAGGACACTACCCAGTGGTACAGCACATGCTTAAAGGCTCAGGTGGAACCGCTGGGATCTCCACTTAAAAGCAGGGGTGGGGAATCTGTGGCCTTCAAAGGTGTTGTTGGACTCCAGCTTCCATGAGCCACAGTCAACATGGCCAACAAATAGTCAGGAATGATAAGAGCTGGAATCCAACATCTGTAAGGCCACAGATTTCCCAGCCATAACTTGAAAACATGAGTACAGAGCTGGGAAAGCCTTCCACTTGAACCACAGCCAATCTTAACAGATAGACAATATTGATCCAGGTGGGCAAACAGTCTCACAGTTTTATATGTTCATAGTTGGAAAATGTTTGTACTTTGGAAATGTGATAACAAGTCAAAGTGTGGTGCATTGCTACCTACAGCACAGATCAAATAACCTACCATGTACTAATGCAAAACGTGCCAAAGAATAGGAAGCTATCTCCCAGTACACATTTTCTGAGCCCATCACTCCATTTATTTGACTCCATGGTGAAGAACCAATATTTTGTACAGTGTATCTGAAAGCGATGTCCAATGGCAGAATAGCCACTGGCAGAGAGGCTGAGGAAATTCACCTGTACTAGCACCAAGTATCATTGCCTCATCCTTTTCATGACACATTGCTTCAAGCTCTTCTCTGCAATGGCCTGTCCAGCACTGGCTTCACTATTTCCTCAAAAGGAAAATAAGGACAAAACTGGAAGAGTGCTTTACCAGGAACAGGCACCACTCCTTGAACAGGGTCTGTCCCTGTTAAAGAGGGAAAATTGGAGCATCTGGAAATGGCATGGCGCAAAGTGAACTGAGCTTCAAGAAAGCTACTGAGGCCTAGTTATGGGAATCTAAGTACTTCCTGCATTGGTAGACGGTCTCCACTAGAGAGAGCAAAGGTCTCCACTAGAGAGAGCAAAGGAAACAAAGATGCAAGAAGGAACTATTCTTGCAATATGCTGTTGCTTTGATTATGTCCTACAGTATGGTGATGCCCCAGTGACAAACCCAGTCCAAGCTGATAGAAGTTCAGCTTGTGGCCTGTAGATCATGGAAAGGTGTTTGGTGGTGATAGGTCTAATTGTGCTTACTTTAGGCCTTTGAAGAGATACCCCCCTAATTAATCCGACCAATTACCCAAGCGAAAGGGTCCTTTTATTGGCTCTTTAAGAGGGGTCCTGGCAAAGCAGACCGTGCCTCTTAAATACATTCTCCCATCCATTAACTCTAATTGGTCCATTAAGATAAAATTAATTGTTGCGTGCCAGTGAAAAGCCAATATTAAGGGGCTTTACATTAAACCCCCATGGGTCCCATCAAAGCACAGTTCTTGCAGGATAATTAAAAGTGGACTGTATGCTATAAATAACTGTGTCGGATTGAACAACAGACCATAAACTATTGAATTAGATTTGTAACAACTGCAACTACAACACCCAAAAGCAATTGCATTTTTAATGCTATGGGATATAGGCACTGTGTATCATTAAGTAGCAAGGAAAAGAAGATTCACGGGCTGCCTCAGAGTGGTAATGCACCATGCCTCATCCAATAAATCTTTGCAATAAGAGTCGGCAAACAGCATATAGAGAAGATAATGCATTCCTATGCAGGATAGAAGAGGAGTTGGTGATTTCTAATGTGAACATACGCTGGCCATATTCTCATTCTTCTTCTCATTACAGGCAATACCGGACTAGTTTTGCAGGCTGATGAACTCCTTTCCTATCTGTAACAATTTTTGCACTCAATATTATAGCCAAGGTAGTATACAGTCAGTGTTACTAATGGCACCAGGAAGGAATAAGCGATAATATGCTCTAGTAGTTACAGTTGCTGTTGTATACGTCAGTGTTTTGCTTGGATACCACTGGTTGTGATAAAGGAACAGCATCACGTACACAACTAATTGTTACTAGCACATCATGCTACCTTAGGTATTACCTGGTAAAGAGGAATCGACACAGACATGTCTCTGATTATTACTGCCAGTATACCAATAATGGTGATGGAGTTACAATTTAGCTGATGTAATCCCGTGAATGCACATACATATAGACATAGTGCTAAACTTTTAAGAAACTACTGCATGAGGGGGTTAAGATTATAGGGTAAGATGTCCAGTCAGGCTTAGCACCTTGGGAGGAAGGATTACCACTTTGTTCTCTCACTTCCACCATGTGAACCCTACCAGCAAGGAAGTCCAAGCAAATTACTTAGAAACTCTTACCGTACTTAACCTGAAACTGTTCTTAACCTGAAGCACCACTTTCGCTAATTGGGCCTCCTGCTACCGCCGTGCCAAAGGAGCCCGATTTTTGTTCTTATCCTGAAGCAAAGTTCTTAACCTGAAGTAGTATTTCTGGGTTAGCGGAGTCTGTAACCTGAATCATATGCAACCTGAAGCGTATGTAACCCAAGGTACCACTGTACTTTGGGTGTGAGAAATTCAAATCTGCTATTATTTTGTGATTGGACAACATTTAGCTTGGTAAATCTATGTTTGATGAAGAAGCACATAAACTGCTTTTGGAAAACCAAGAAAATTTAATTTTACCTTCTGAAAACGTCAGGTGATGCTAAATATTAAGAATAAGAATATATAATATAACTGCATGTACTTGGCAATCATTTTTAATTATTTCTATGCAATTTTACACACATTTTACCTACCAAGTAAGACAAAATTATATTAATTTATTCAAAATATATTTTGTATTCCCAAGTACTGTGGAATGCCCTCCCATCATATGTCAAACAGATAAATAACTATATGGCATAAGGAATACATCTGAAAACAGCCCTGTACGGTTAAGTTTTTAATAGTTGATGTTTTGTTGTGTTTTTAATATTTTGTTTTTGGAGCTGCCCAGAGTGGCTGGGGCAACCCAGTCAGATGGATGGTATATAAAAAATAAAATTATTATTACTGTTATTATAAGTTGTGTTACAACATTTAGCACCCCTCATTTTTGAAACCTGAAAGTTGAAAAATTCAACACACCCTACTGTGTCCTGCCTTTGAAGCATTTGTAAGTAAACCATTTTTAACTTACCAAACATGTGGTCTTTTTCTATGCTAAGGGAAGTGAGGAACTTAGAAGCAACTTAGAAGGAGATTTTTTAAAAGCCTAACAGCCTATATTTCCATGCTTTACTTTGCTGCATGTTTCACGATTTTAAATCTCTGCTGGGATTTTAAATCTCTCACCAATGAGTACTTACTCCAAACCTGGATCCAGGCATTCAGGGAATATTACTTTTCTTCTACCACATCCAGTATCCATTATTCAACCAAACCGAATTAACCAGCACAACATTCAGTGGTATTTTTCTAGAAAAAGAAGTGCTGGGACTCACCATGAACTCCTCCCTTGTTCTCTTATAATGTCAATGGCGCCTACCTGAGATGTGAGGAAACTAAGTTCTGTCAGTTCCAGCTGAAAAAAAGTCCTGACACATCCCTTCCAACTCTATAATTCAACAATGTTGTTCATCTTCCAGTCTTCGGTTTCCTGATTTTATAAGGTAGGCTTCCCTTGCAACGTTCCTTATGATCACAGGATAAACACTGGGCGAGATATTTTGCTCCAAGAATGCTTTCTGCCTAAATTGTACTTACTCCTGGATAAATTGGCTCATGTTTTATGCCCCAGCCTGACGTTTCAAGTGGCAAGCTGACAGCAAATGCCCTCAGCCAGGAAATCAGCTTGAAAGGGAGGAATTCAGCCAACAATTCCCACGCTGGCACTCGGCCTTGCTAGGCAATCCTGGCAGGCTGCCTTCTGGTCTAGTTATAAGAGGAACCCTGTGGATCCAACCTAAGAGGCATCTAGTCCAGCTTTCTGCTTCCACACTGGCTGACCAGAAACATCTGGGAAGTCCACAGTTAAAATATGTAGGCAATAGCAGCACTCTCCCATTCTTGTGTCCCAGCCTTTGATATTTGGATGTAGAATGCATTTGACCCTAAAAATCCATCACAATCTTTTCCTTCATTAATTTGTGCAGCCCCCTTTTAAAGTCTTGTAATTCGCAAGAGCAAATTTGTACAAATTTGTCCTAAATCCCCATCTACTTTAATGGGATGAGTCCAAATTCTAGTATGATGTGCTGGGGGGTGCGGGTGGGACGGCGTCTCTCTGTCTATTTTCTGTACACCATGTATTCTTTTATAACCATCTGCCATGGCACCTACTTACTGTACTTCTATCCCCCCACCACAAGCCAAATGTGTCTCCTTTACAGCCAAAGAGCTGATAAGACACAGCCCTGCTGCAGCACACTCCAAATGATCACTCTTAGTGCAAATCTATATCTTAATATTCAACATGGGGAAGGTGCTGAAAATGGCATATCCGCGTCAAATTGTCTCTCACTCTTCTGTAACATGGAGCACTCCACCCAGAAGCTGACAACCACCACAACCTGTGCATTTCCTGTCCTTATTAGTTGTAGGCAATGGTGTGCAGTGGGGGAGAGGAAAGCACACCAGACCATTATCTCATTATGATACAGGAGGGGGTGAAAGAGGATACCATTCTTGGCAACAGACCCTTGGCCAGTGTCATGCATATTTCTGCCCTTAGGCAGGTTTCTTCCACACTACAGAAGAAGAGAAGAAGAAGAGTTTGGATTTGATATCCCACTTTATCACAACCCGAAGGAGTCTCAAAGCAGCTAACATTCTCCTTTCCCTTCCTCCCCCACAACAAACACTCTGTGAGGTGAGTGAGGCTGAGAGACTTCAGAGAAGTGTGACTGGCCCAAGGTCACCCAGCAGCTGCATGTGGAGGAGCGGGGACACAAACCCGGTTCCCCAGATTATGAATCCACTGTTTTTAACCACTACACCACACTGGCTCTCTACAGACCTTTTGTGGTGCATTATTTTTTCCAAAACCAGCTGGAAGTGGAATTAAACCAGAGGTTCCACACAGCACATAAAAGACCACTATATTATCCGAGAGTGCCCTTTGTCCCACTGCCAAAACCCCTCAGTAATGTCTGCTCAACAGTAAGTTGCAGCCAGCAAAAATTCCCAGCAAATTTTTTTCTTGTAGGTTCAACCTGTTTTATTGCTTTCTGATAAGCTTAGGTAGGGGATTAGCAATGAATGGCCTATTAATTACTTCTTGACTAACCTCTTTAGGACTTCCAGGTGGGAACTTTTCTCTTTTATTTTTATGTCATTTTTTATAGCAAAATAATGCTATTCCTTTATTACAGTGGGGGGGGGACCTAAGTGATGTAAGGAAACTATTAATTAAAGTCACCTCTTTTTCCAGAAACAGTAACAGACAGTGGGGCAATTAACAGAGGCTATACAGAGGTTGAGGGACACAGGTGGCACTGTGGGTTAAAGCCTCAGCGCCTAGGACTTGCTGATCGAAAGGTCGGCGGTTCGAATCCCTGCGGCGGGGTGCGCTCCCGCTGCTCGGTCCCAGCGCCTGCCAACCTAGCAGTTCAAAAGCACCTCCGGGTGCAAGTAGATAAATAGGGACCGCTTACCAGCGGGAAGGTAAACGGCATTTCCGTGTGCAGCTCTGGCTCGCCAGAGCAGCGATGTCACGCTGGCCATGTGACCCGGAAGTGTCTCCGGACAGCGCTGGCCCCTGGCCTCTTAAGTGAGATGGGCGCACAACCCCAGAGTCTGTCAAGACTGGCCCGTACGGGCAGGGGTACCTTTACCTTTACCTTTATACAGAGGTTGAATCTGTAAACAGGGAATGTTTAATCAAACGTGCAGGAGCCCTTAAAAACCTCAGTAGTGTTTTGCTTATCTACACTAGACAGGACGGTGCTGCAATGAAGTATAACTGCCCCTCCTTTTGCCACAATTCAGATATTAAAAACCAAAGGAGGACAGCACAGAAAACCATTTGAATGCAATGGAAGGACGACATCATCAGAATGCTCTGTAAACACTTAATGAATGAAGTTTTTCAAAAAGTGAAGAAACTTAGGAATCCGATTTCAAAGGAAAGGGCTAGTGCGGAAACAACCATAGCATGCAGACCAGGACTTAACAGAGCTGTACAGCCAGGGCAGGCGAGATCCTACAGCAACATGCATCAGATACTGCATTGTCAAGGGGAAATGTAATATATTCATTCTCTGCTTCTATTAACTCAATTTCCATTCCACTACATGGCCCATTTGAGCTCTCAGGGTGGCTAACCATAATAAACAGACAATAAAACAACAATAAAAACCAACAAAATAAAATACCAATTAAAAGAAGTGTTGCCAAGATAATAGTAAGACAGATTTGCAGTCACAAATAGATAGTACTGAGCTATGGAATGTAAAGCTCAGACCTAAGGAAAGGCAAGAGTGACATGCATCAGAAAGCTCTTTCACGAAAGCTTGAAAAGTGCACCTACAATGTGCTCATAGGTGAAACCCCCTTGTGCTGCTAGAAAGAGGGTATCAATCTGGGCCCCATGTTTTTATGCATCATCTGCTCCACACCTCTAGGTAGTTAAGGAGCCTGGTGGGAAAGATAGGGAAATGTATAGTTCTGCTCAAGAGTAGACCCACTGAAATGAATGAATCCCAATGAGATCTGCCCATTAATGTCATTGGGTCAAGTGAGTAGGGCAAACATTTGAATTAGTCCACCATTTGCACCTTTTCGTGTGTTTGTTATACATTATGTGAGTTACGAAGCATTTAATAATAATAATAATAATAATAATAATAATAATAATAATAATAATTTATTAGTTGTACCCCATCCATCTGGCTGGGTCTCCCCAGCCACTCTGGGCGGCTCCCAACAAAGATTAAAAATGCATTAAAATGTCTCACATTAAAAACTTCCCTAAACAGGGCTGCCTTCAGATGTCTTCTAAATGTCAGAAAGTAGTTTATTTCCTTGACATCTGATGGGAGGGCTTTCCACAGGATGGGCGCCACTACCGAGAAGGCCCTCTGCCTGTTTCCCTGTGACCCCACTTTTCGCAGTGAGGGAACTGCCAGAAGGCCCTCGGCGCTGGACCTCAGTGTCCGGGCTGAACGATGGGGGTGGAGACGCTCCTTTGGGTATACTGGGCCAAGGCTGTTAAGGGCTTTAAAGGTCAGCACCAACACTTTGAATTGTGCTTGGAAACGTAGACAGCACATCTGGCACAGTGGTTAGAGCATTGGACTGAGACCTGGGAGACTGAGGCTCTAGCCTTCACTCAGCCATGATGGTCAGGGGCCTGTGGATGTTTCTTAGCCTAAACCTACCTCACAGGGTTGTGAGGTTATAAAGGGGAGTGTAAGACCCATGTCTGAGCTTCTTGAAAAGTGGGATACAGACAACAGCTTTCAGTCAGTTTGTTTAACTTTGATCGCAATGATTGCCATTGCTGCGAATTACTGTAGTCCCTTGCAGAATAATTACAAGTCCTGAATTTCACCTTTTTTTTTACTTTGAAACCAATTAGCTTCTAGTGACAGCTGACAATCATCTCTGATTGTGCTGACAACTGTATAATAGGAGCCATAAACACAATTGGCTATTTGAAAACGTTAAAGCAGTGCAGTTTTCATCTTGTTAAAACTGCCCAGCGCTCTCATCTACCTAATATTTGGAACGGCCTCATCATCCCCAGAATTCTGATCTCTTATTCAATACACTTACACCTTTACCCACAGAAGAACTATCTCACCCCCTGCACCAGACTATTGGGAATTCAGTGCTAACTAGCGTTATAGATCCCACAAAGCGTTGTGTTTTGTTTTGAAACATAGGAGTCACTCCCATAGTTCTAATGTCCAGAGGTCAGAGTTTCTGATGTATCCAAAACAACACCATCCATGGAGAATGAGGAGATATCAGCAGGTGGGGGGGGGGACTCCAAGGTTTACAGAAGTACAAGCAATATTTTCTGGGGGGGAATACGTAGGTGGGAACCCGGCCCCCAAATAGCACCAGGATGCATGCTCAGTAGATGCAGAATGCAGACTGCTGGGGGCAGGGCAGAAAATCCGGAGGGATAAAATAACCTGAACAGGAAAATTCTACATTGCAACATTTTGTTCAGGTTCCACATGCACAGACTATAAGCCATACAAGACTGTGTGACTTTTCAAAGACAATGGACAAAAACCTTCATCCATCACCACCACACCTTGCCACTGGAAAGAGCCAAGAGCTGCCTGTGCAAGGAATAGAAGGAAATGACCTTGTACTAAATCTAACAAATGCTCCATCTAGCTCAGTGTTGTCTGCCCAAACTGGCAGCAGCTGGCCAGGATTTGAGGCAAGCGCTACCTGAAGACCCTCTCTTCTGAAATTCCCGACAGTGAGTCAGGTTACTCACGGGGAGGCCATTACAACAGAGGTATTTGTCTTCCTTTCTGAACACATTGCTTCCCAAAATGTTGGGATTTCCCAAAACATTGGGAAAATATAAAGTCTAGAATGATACTCCAAAAACAAGAGGTGAGAGGCAATATGCTGCTAGGCCACATCACGCAGCAGAAAATTCATCACTGCGGGGCCCATAGGCCTTCTCCACACGACATGACTAACTACTTTTCACGGAAAGAACAACCTTAACGGCATTTCTAATGCTGCATTACCAAATTATATTTTAATTATTAATGCTAGTTGGCTAAATTTTGGGTAACGCTGGTAACTGCCCTTCAGGGGACAATGTTCCAGTTACTAAGCCCCACGTCAGTAATTGAAAGGAAAGATTATCTCTTGCATGCTTTCATTACCGAGTTCTTTCGCTATCAATTTGACGGAATCTAATTAAAAAATATTAGCCAAGATATACCACACCCACCCGCACAAAGGCCTTTATTTCCCCTTTCTTTTCTGAAGAAAAGAAATTAAAAACCAAAGTCTTCTCTCTGGCCAGTTGTAATAAACCCCTGCAAACACTGGGGCTTCCGAGGCATCTAAATGGTGTTGTAATATGATAGTGTTTTTTTGAATTCTATTCATGAAACTCAATACAGTACAGAAAAACCATCATAATGAGGACTAAAGCTGGTGCAGTACAGAGGCAGGTAAGAGACTGAGGTGCCAATCAGGAAGTCCCCAGATCACATTCTGTCTCTAGTATGAACTCGCTGGTTGATCTTAGACAAACCTCTCTCTCTTAGTCTTCATTTCCCAATTATAATACTGACTCACCCTACTGGAGAATTATATTAAAGAAAGTGTGTGTAGAAGTGAAAACAATGTACAAAAGCAGAGTACAAAATTTCTTTCAATAATAGGCATAATTGCATACAAAACTGGATATATCTGGAAGAGTGAAAGAAAATGTGGGAAGATGGGAGTTGTATTCCAGCAACATCTGGAGGGCCACCAGTTCCACACTGCAGCATTACATAATGTTCTACGGTTTGCAACCCGGTAATATAAAGTGCTGTTTTGGGACTACAACTCCCATCATCCCTTGCTAACAGGACCAGTGGTCAGGGATGATGGGAATTGTAGCTCCAAAACAGCTGGAGGGCCAAGTTTGGCCATCACTGGCCTACACTGACTGTCAACCACTCTTAAGGGTTTTGAGCAGGGTTCTATCCCAGCCCTACCTGCAGAAGCTGGGGGCTCAACCTGGGATCTTCTATGTATGAGGCAGATGGCCTACTGCTGAGACATAGCCCTTCCTCATTGATTTCAGTGGGTCTACTCTAAGCATGACTAAGTCTGGACCCAACCCACAATGCTTTAATTGAAGCTGGGTTTTCCAGAACCATAGAGGAAATCATTGTATTCCTATTACAAAATGGGTGGTTTCACCCAGTGCTTTTTTTCTAAAAAAAATAAAAATGTTTAGGGGTACTCTCATTTTCCTACTCATACTGAAATACTGCCCCTCAATGAGGCCAAACTTAGATTCACAAAATGTTTAGGGGTATGCGTACCCCTGCATCCTCCAAGAAAAAAACAGCACTGGTTTCATCTGTTAAGTCTTTTTTATTTAAAAAAAAAATCAAAAGCAGTTGTCATTTTCCCCCAGAATACTGCATACATAGAAGCAGCCTTGAATACTGTGCTGAAACTTCCTGAACCAGTTTTGATTGGCTTCCCCTTAACAGACCCATGCTTCCATGGGAAGTTTATAAATGTGTCACAGCCATTTGCGTTGTTCAATATTTTAAACTTTTATCCGCAAGGAACACTCTGAAATTGTACTTCACTTGACAACAACAACAATAAGAGATATCAGTTTTCTCAGTCCAGATGCAACCACCGAAAGTGCCAGAGATAAACACCTATAAAGCCATGTGTCTGTGATCAGATATGAATGTATTTCTGTGTCAATATACTGCTGCCCAACCAAGGCTACCAGGCTGATAATACAGTAATGAAAAAACAGAATGGCGCATCCATTGACAAGTGAATCTAACTAGTATGATTCTTAAGATTTTTCTTTGGTCATGTCCCCAGAAAAACATGTTAAAATCTATGTAAAAAAATTCAGGATTTGAATTTAGCTCTTGAAGGCAAGACAGTTTTCACCCACATCCAAGGATAAACTACATGTGCATGATGTCTTCTATTAGTACTTATTTATTTATTGAATTTGTATACTGCCCTTCATCTGAAAATCTCAGGGTGGTTCACAGCAAAAAAATACAAGAAAAAAACCACAGGATGCATAATAAAAACAAGGGCAAGAACAAAACAATAACCCCCTTTCCACAAACACGTTTAAAAGGATATAGGATCCTTGATGTTACATGGATGTGGAAACTGGTCCTCCAGATGCTGCTAGACTACAACTCCCACCATCCCTAATTATTTACCATGCTGGCGGGGGTTGATGGGAGTTGGAGTCCAACAACACATCAAGCAGTGGTTTTTCTCAGGGGGCACTCAAGGGCACGCAGTACTGGCACCTCTTTTTGTTACTGTTAAAAAAAGTGGCATTTACTGTAACAACTTCACGGTGAGTAAGGTAAAGGGTAAAGGGGACCCCTCACCATTAGGTCCAGTCGTGACTGACTCTGGGGTTGCGGCGCTCATCTCGCTTTATTGGCCGAGGGAGCCGGCATACAGCTTTCGGGTCACGTGGCCAGCATGACTGGAGCAGTACCTATTTATCTACTTGCACTTTGATGTGCTTTCAAACTGCTAGGTTGGCAGGAGAGGGACCGAACAACGGGAGCTCATCCCGTCACAGGGATTTGAACCGCCAACCTTCTGATCAGCAAGTCCTAGGCTCTGTAGTTTAACCCACAGCACCACCCGCGTCCCTTCACGGTGAGTACCAGCACCTATTTTTCTAGAAAGAAAGCACCGGCCTTAAGGATCACCAGTTCCCCTTTCTAGCTTTATTATGTCAGAGTATTAAAGCGTTCTAGTTTAGCTGTGCATAGTTCAGCTGCTAACTGAAGCTCTGACCCAAGATTATGGGCGATGTACAACAAATGGTAAATAAAGTGAAAATCCCATTCTTTTTTTTTATAGAAATGTGTGTGCATGTGTCACTGGCTGATTGCCTTGACTGCCACCAAATATAATGATGAGTTTGGATAGCCCATAATAGCTAAGGAAATAGATGCTTCTTTCCCACACAGTTGTCCTTTCCTCTTTTTCTGCCTTGACTGGTATGGGGACAGATTTGCTTTCAAGTTGGCTGGTGTTTCCTCTGAGTTATAAACCTGCGAGGGATTGTTAAGATGGAATGTCAAAGCAAAAGAAATCTTTGCTTTGATAAGAGAAAACTAGTGAAATTAAAGGTTAGATCAAGATAGGGGTCCCCCCCTCTCCAAATGATCAGAAAGAAAAAAGCCTCACTGATGTCTCAGATCTCACAGCTTTGGATGTGTTTTTCAATTGATTCGAAAACTCTCACAAACATTGATCATGACAGACTTTGGTAAAAACAGCGAACTTCACGTAGTTTGTAATGGCTGAGTTTGGGGGAAGTCTACAGATTAATCCTTTAACTTTTGAAACTGACCCTTACAGGAGCAGACAAGAATAAGGAGTGACATAAAAGCAGGTAATGTAGAATGCAGTGTGGGAGCTAAGGAGGCAGGTAATGGATGAGCCACAAGCCCCACTGAAATGACAGCATCTAAATCAAACAAGCATGCAGACACATTATCCAGAATAAAAACAAGCAAGATTCAATCTATCTCTGTAGAAGTTAAGAAGTTCCTTAAAGGAAGTGTTATGAGAAAAAAAGTAGATCATCCAGCACAAAGGGGGGGGGAGGTGTACACAGGTTCTGACAATATTTACATCAGTTTGCATGGGCTTGTTATTGTTATGAGGGGGGAAACTGCTCCTTTTCCCTTATGGGGTACCCAAGAGCCCATATAGAGTCCTTTTGTAGGTTCTCTATCGGTAGGAGAAAATAACAGAGACCAACCAGAGAATATTGAGAAGCAAAGGAGCTAGTAAGCCTGATCTTTACTAAAGCTGTTGCAACAGGGTGTCCCCCCCCCCCCCACAGGAGAGGAGGCGGGACCCCAAACCATGTGCACAAACCCTTATATAGATATTTTAAATGACCCACCCAGGAGTCCATGACCACCTCGAGAAACATCATACACACATCACAGAAGGGGTGTAGCCCCAGACCACCCCCTTAATACATCAGAGAAGGGGCGGAAATCTGGGTGTGTTGTTTCTTCCTGTCTGCCAGGTTACCTGATTGGATTACCTGGGCACCCTGGCCACTCTTTTGTTATGATAACTACTCAATTCCTAAATCCAGATCACAGGTCACAGGCTCACACCCTATGCATATCTTAAATGTGCTCTTAAGGCAGGAAAGAGACAGTGGAGAGAAATATTTGAGGTCATTTTGGGAGAGAGAAAATGGTTTCAGGACTTTTTTGTGGGTTTCAGACATGTGCTTTACATATTTGTATGTGTTTGGTTGGTACATTTATGAACAACTATTTTATATATATAAGACCATTATAAAACTCTTATAACACCAAGCTTTGGTTTTCCCAGTGCTTCCATATATGGGGATCTACGAACCAAGCATTTAGATTAGGGGACACTGAAACTTTCTAGTGACTCGCTTTTAAAAATATATACTATGCCTTTTAAAAATACTGTATTCTTCCCACTCTTCTATAGAGAGCATTTCCTGAAAAAGGGAGATAAGCCCAGCAAAGTTGAGAATAAGCCTACAACTCCCAATACACAGGAAGCCTAGCTTCTCCGGTCAAGGCTAGCAGGCCTTACATAAATATGTGTTACAATACCTTTCAGTTTCCTGGCTGGTAGGTTGCTGCTTGTTGTTCTCAAAGGCTGTAAAACTGCTCATATCCACATAGCCGTCATTCTCATTTGCGGCAGATAATGCCCTGCTAGGATCTTCAAAAAATTCAGTAAAGGTCCCAGCCCTGGTTGGCCTTCGTGGGGGTATTTGTATGTTTTCATAATCAGAGTTCATAGCTGGGATGTTCTCATAGTCAGACGTATCAGCATTAGGAAATGAAATAGACCTGGGCTTAGTTAAAGGAAGGGGCATGAAAGGAGGCCTGGAGCGATCCTCAAAGGACTCCACCCGTGACACACTCCTACTAAAGGTTTTGGGCGTCCCTTTTCTTTTGCCGTCCTTGTAGAAGAGAACAGTTGGAGACTCAGATGCCCTCAGCTTGCCGGTCCGTGATATCAGCTGAGGGGAGCTACTCAAACTCCTCCTGTCGAGTTCCATGAGTCTGGAAGGCCCATGATAACTAGACTCTGAGGAGGACCTTGAAGAAGAAACATGAACGTCCACATGGACTTTATTTTCCGTCTTCTTCTTGAACTTTAAGGTGAGGAACTTCTTGAAAGAGGACTTCTTTTTCTTGCAGTACTTATCAGGAGAGTCATTCTCAATTAAAAGTGAAGGCGAACTTTTTGTTATTGGCTTCTTGGTGATACAGGCAAGTTCAAAGGGAGGTGGAATATCCACAACTGAGGACGGGGTGGAGACCCCACTGGATGGAAGGTGATTCCTCTGGGAAAAACTACCCGAGGAACCAATGACGCAAGGCAAAGAGAGGTCTTCTGCTCTGTTTATTCTATTGTAATCCAACATGGAGGTCTCACTTTCTCTATATACAGAGACAGGGATATCTCTGCCTTCTACTGAAAAAGATCGAGGGTATAAAACAAAGCGCCTTGGCTTTGCAGGTAGGGCTCTATTCATATCCATTGTCTTTCCTTCTGACAGAGAGAAGCTATGGCTTACATCTTCAGACATGGTGGAAGCAGTGGCTGAGGACTGCAGTTCAGTGTCTGGGCCTGTTTCTTCTGGAACTGTTTCTGGCACATACCCAGGCACTTTCCCGGAGAGGGACCTTGTTCTAGTAACAATGCTTTTCCGATCAATGGAGAGCAAGTGGTTTTCACTGTCCATTCCCCCTCCCTCTCTGAAATCACTTGAACTATCTTGGACACCAGCCTCCCCCATTTCTTTTCCAGCACAGAGGATTTCATTTGCTGAAGGCAAGCTGTCTCCCAATACGTATGGGTCATCTAGGGAGTCACTGCTGATTTCTCCATCATTATCAGGAACAACCACCACTTCAGGGACTGCTGAAGTTCCATCAATCACATATTCACTGCCTGAGTCTATTTCCGCTTTTCCGGGGTGGCAAATGTCCAATTCTCCTGTGGAGTGCCAGGTACCTTCAGCTGTACCTTCATCAGGTGTACTTGGGGCAGTATCTTCAACACTGCAGTGATCCACCGCAAGCATTTGGTTATCTGATTGTGTACCTTCCAAAGCACACTCACTTATGCTGTGATCTCCAGGTAAAACATCTGACTTGGATCTTTCTGCCAGCTGCGAGTCAGATTCAAGCTCATTAACTTCTTGAAGGCTGAAGAGCTGGTTATCACTGTTCATTTCAGTCCCTTCTAATGGCAAATCTTCTTCAGAAGAGTCAGGAGCATCCTCACTGCACTCTTTTTCAAAGGGAATGATCTGGCAGCTGTCATCCATGGTCTCTGTGTCTACCACTTCATCCTTTTGTTCTTTGGAGTCTTCCCTTGTATCACATGCTGCCTCTGATGTTTCCTCCTCGCTCTTCATCTCAGTGGTTTGGTAGCCATCATCTGTATTTTCTTCCTGTTCTACGTTTGTTTCACATTCATCCGCTGGGTCTAGTTCCTCCTCCTTTTCAGCACCGGCTTCATTTGTGGCCTCCCCCAAAGTCTCTTCAGGATCAGGACCAGCTTCATGTAGTTCTAATCCAGTATCTACTTCTTCAGAATCATTAGCAAGGGGGTCGCTTAGGCTTGCACAAGCATCCTCTGCAAACTCTGTTTCTATATTTGAGGCTGATTCATCCCCATCATTATCCATTGGGCCCATTTCTGCATCAGCATTAGACTGCTCCTCTTCTAAAACCTGAGACAGACCTTCCTCTCCTGGAGCCTCACAAATTGGTGACTGATCCTCTGAAGATGATGTTGGCACCTCTAAATGCTGTAAAATAATATCTTCACATATGGCATCATTCAAAGCCTCATCTCCATTCAAAATCTTATTGTCCACATTATACTCATTATTATCCTTTACCAGATGTGGTTCTTGGAGTGCTTCATTAGACTCATCTGCACAGTTCATCTTCTTCTCGTTGGCATCAGTTTCACAATCCACTTTGTCATATCCACCCTCAGAAGCACCCTCCTTTTCAAGGGCTTCAGCGTTGCCAAGAGCTTGAATTTCAGATGGTTCAGTTTCATTGTTCTCCAATAAATTTATTTCAAGATCACCGATGTCATTGCTGTGGGTACAGCCATCCTCTTCTTCATGTGCTTCCTCAGGAGTGTGCAAGATCTCGTTCTCTGCTGATTCTTGCTCATGTTCAAAGTCATAAACTTTGTCAATCAATTCATCTTCAGAAATCACTATATATTCATCATCAGCTTCTGATCCTAAGAACTCTGTGTTGTTGCACTGATTTCCTTCATAAAGCTCTCCCTCCAGTTTTCCATTGGTAAATTTGTTCAAGGTATTGTTGGCATGAACACTGGATCGCTGTAGAATCGATGGATCGTTGTCAGCAGAGATTTTTGGCTTCGGAGCAATGGGTGGTTTTGGACCTCTAGACATAGAGTTTGAATTGTTAAGTGTGCCAGACCTTGATAGCGACGGAGGAAATTTGGAAGCAGCTATGGAAGCGAGATGACTGAGAATCTTTGGTTTTGGTGCTAATGGTGGCTTTGTAAGATCTGGAGAAGGAAGGAAGAACAGGAAAAGCTATATTAGCAAGCTTCGATATATATTGAGTTGTTAGTGCTACAGTACTTAAAATATGGAGATACAAAGTCGCTGATACATCAGTTTAGATTGGTGGAGAAAAAATTGCCCACATCCCCCAAAAGGCATATGGTTGATCATTGTGGGAAATTGGATACTGGACAATATATCCAACATGGCTCTGCTTACATTCTTAACCTATGACCCATCCAAGCTGTATACAATTGCCCAGCCACATACTTTGCCACATGCTTGGAAACCCCACCTTTGTTTGATAACAAAGCTATGTGATATTCATTTGAATGCATTACAAATTAGATAAGCCTAATAGTTCACATATTTATATTTATAGATAGATAGATAGATAGATAGATAGATAGATAGAGATAGATAGATAGATAGATAGATAGATAGATAGATAGATAGATGATAGATAGATAGATGATAGATAGTGACTGAATGTGGCAATAAAACTATGACAGCCGCATTCCCTGGATAACAATGACCTGTTTTATACACAGCACTAAACTGTGGTTTGTTTGATGATCTGAACCCTATCCAGTCTTAACTATGGCTCACGTACTGCCAACAAACCATGACCTGAAGCCATAGTGGGCTGTTGGGTTACAAATCTTGTTTGTTTTAACTGTGGTTTGTGCAAATTCAGCAACCTTTCATAACCATGACTTGGCCGCTCCCAACCCTCATCCCAGACAATCAGTAAGCTACAGAGGCATGTAGTAAGAGCATCGGGGGATGGACGGGGACCAAGCCTTTACAAAACAAGCCATGGCTTATTTGGCTGTCCATGGGAATTGTGGTTGTTAAACAAACCATGGCTTTGTGTTCCATGAGAACCATGCCTATAAGATTACCCTGTTGGCAAGGTTATTTTTACAGTTATCTTTAAACAATGAACACAAATTATTTTTAATCAACTGCTGAACCTAAACTCTTACTTCCACTGACTACCATAGCAAACAAATCCAAAGATATTCCAGTGGCAAGTCAGTCAATAAAGAATAATTGTCAATAACATGTGGGCATGGTCCAGTCCCGTTTTAAGTTTCGTTAAAGAACTGATGGGACTTAAAAGTGCTCGACTTTGGCTAAATGAAATGCCTCCCAATGGCTATGAAGTGGGCAATATTTGTGATCAAGCCATGAGGCTGGAAATGGTGTCAACACAAGTTCATCTTCCCCAAATAATTCCTTCCGTTGTTTTGCTTCTTCTAAAGAGCAACACAATAAGGGTAAGTCTCCTTGGCAAGCAGCTTTCTTTTGCTTTAAAGTTACTGTTGGTGCTCACAACAGCTTTATGATGGATAGTCTTGGCGGCTATTGACTCTGTTTTAGCTGCAGAAGAGGCGGGAATAGTAGCTTTCTTTGCCACACCCCAGAGCAGGATATCACAACAAGACTTGTTTGCTTTCTGCCAGCTTGAGATATACAAGAGAATTCCTGCTGTTCCTGAACCTTGTTTATTATCCCAAATCACAATTTGGTGTGGGTTTCCCTTGCATTGCCATAATGCCACATAAACAAAAATCCAGTTTATGACGGCTTTTGATTGTTCAAACACACTTGGGGAGTGCATGCCATTAAATCCTCCATCCCATCAACTCAGTTAAATACAACTACACTGGTCGTTATAACAACAGCTTAAGAGATTTATAATGCTTGGGGGGTGAAGAAAGGGTTAAATAAAGGGGAAATAATCCCTCCCAACTTGCCCAACACATTTTGCTTACTTTCTGAGGCTGGTAGTTCTCCATGACTATCCCTTAAAAAAACAAAACCCTTTCTTTAAACAATATAGATTATGGGAAGACTTTTTAGGAAAAGGTTTTCCCCAAACTATCTACAACAAGACAACCATCTCCTTGCTGGATCATGTAGCCAAAGAGATGCCTCTAGGAAGCTCAAAAAACATCCTTCTCTTGCCATTTGTGCCCATTTTTCACATAAAGGCTGTCTCTAAGTTCTATTTTGATATCATAGATCAGGGGTCAGCAACCTTTTTCAGCAGGGGGTTGGTCCACTGTCCCTCAGACCTTGTTGGTGGCCGGAGTATATATTTTTTGGGTGGTGGGGAATGAAAAAGTTCCTATACCCTACAAATAACCCAGAGATGCATTTTAAATAAAAGGACACATTCTACTCATGTAAAAACACACTGATCCTGGACCATCCGTGGGCCGGATTTAGAAGGCGATTGGGCTGGATTCGGCCCCCGGGCCTTAGTTTGCCTACCCATGTCATAGTTGATAACAGCTATGGATTCTCCACAAATTTGTCTAGAACTTTTGTGATCTCAGTAGCTGGAATACAATGCCTTTATCCATTACTGTTTCTCTTTTCAATTTACAAATGTATAGATGAAGTCGCCAATACATAAGTGGGCACTGCTGTCTAGGAAAGAGATCCATGAACTGGAATGCATCCAGAGGGGTGTGCCAAAGATAGTTAGAAACCTAGGGACTAAGTCCTACAAGGAGAGAAGTTGTAAGGAGTTGGAAAGCATGTTGAACCTGGAGAAGAGACAGGGTAGGTGGTAATCCTTCAGGTTTTTTAAGATAGTTGTGTAGAAATTGCTCCATCTACTACAAAACAGCCATGTTTAAATATCCAAAGGACTCTCAGCTGCCTCTTCTCTATCTTCTCCAGATGGAGTGAATTTGTCCTCAACTGATTTGGGTCCTACCTTATGAAGCAACAAGGTTCAAGTGACAAGAAAGGAGATTTTGGCCATATGGTTGACAGTGGCCTTGCCTTCACTAGATGATTTTAGGCATAGGCTGGATGTCCACCAACCAGGGATGATGTAAGAGTAGGTTTCCTGCATCAGGAAGGATGGATTAGATTACCTTTGAGGTCCCTTCCAATTCTACTATTTTAATTACCAAATAGGATTTAAGCTTTTGACTCATCTTTACGAGACGTATGGGAAATGAGCAGCTTGCCACAAGAACTTTATCAAAGGTTTGAACCAGATGGTACGAAAGAGGGAAGCCTTTGGGGAGCCATATGCAGCCAGATTCACACAGTGTCTCACTGGCATTATCCAATATTCCACGTTCTAATATTTCTAAGAGTGCCATCCTCCCACGATTGCAAGATCTTTAATTGTTACGACCTGCTATTGACTAAGCTCATTTTAATCACTTCCCCATTTCTTCTGAGTACCAGTGATCAGGGTGTGCATGTGTAAGGTAAGCAATCAAGTAATAATAATAATAATAATAATAATAAATCTCTCCCAGGACAAAGTATCTCAGTGGCACTTTTGTCAGGGGCAATTTCACCCCCAATACGTTTCTGCCTCCGTTGCAGCTGGCCAGTGCAGAGCTTTTCCACTGTGACTTTGTGAAGGACAAAATATACAGCACCATGAGAAGCATGTAGGCTTTTAAAATGGTAAACATGTCTGTTTGTTTCAGAGATCTGTCACTGGGCTGCTGGGTTGAGAAGGGGGGTGGATCAGATCAGAGAAGAAAAAGACACCCTGTACCTATGGAAAACTGTTTTGGATCAGACAGCTTTTCTTGTGTTTCTCCTCCCCTTATTGTTTGAGGTTTCCTTGTCAGCATCTGTTTCTTCCTCTGCTTGTCCACTTTCCTCTGGGTGAGACTCTGTTCCAGCAGAGCTACATCCCTTTTCGGAAAGTCCATTCAACTGCAATTTCAGAGCCGCAAAGAAATGCTCTAATGAAGAGGCAAGCAATTCCCTGCCTTCCCCGCCTCCCCCCCCCAAAAAAGCTGGAAGTGGTAATGTTAGGCTCTTAATTCTTTATTCTTCCTCATATGGGGCTCATCCAGACTTCCTATTGTGCCAAGTTTCTAGTCTATGCTTTAAAGCACGATGTCCAGACCCTTTAAAAAAAATGGTCCTGGTGCTTTCCCCTTGAAAACTCTCTCTTTTACCGCTTCATTGGTGCAAACAGCAATTCATGGAAAACCTGAATTGCTATTTGTTCTGATTCAGAGTGGGTTTTCATGGGGAAAGCACTGGAGCAAAACAAAAAAATAAATAAAAAGGCACTTGGACCCAGTACTTTAAAGTGTGGGCCTTTGCCTAGGAAGTGTAGGGCAAAAGCTAAGTGTACATAAGCCCATGGTGGTAAAACCTCTGTTGCACAAATTCACATCATTGGATCTGTACAATTATGCAAGGAACAGATCTGCAAAGCAGTGCCCGGACTCTAAAGTAGACATATCTCAGAATGCAAACCCTGTTTGTGTTGTTCTGAATGTGGAAACACAGCAGAGGGAAAGTACACAAGACTTTAGGAGAACAGAGCTGCACAATCATCACAAATGCAATCACTTTCAGGATATCCACAAGTCAATTGCCTTTGCATAGTGCTTGATTCATATTGAAAATGTGCCCTAGGAACCAACCCCAGTATGACGCTTTGTAGGCGAAGTTCCAGTGCCATTGGGCAAGTTGTCTTTCAGGTAACCCTGGAACACAGTTGGAAAACCACCACTCTATAAATCATAAAAAGAGCAACCTCTTACATCTATCTGTCACATGGAAGAGGGAACAAGCTTGTTTTCTCCTGCTCTGGAGCGCAGCACTTGAACCAATGGCTACAAGTTACAAGAATAAACATCAGGAAGAACTTTATGACAGTAAGGATTGTTCAACAGTGGACTCCCTTGGGAGGTTGTGGGCTCTCCTTCCTTGGAGGTTTTTAAGCAGAGGTTGGATGGCTATCTGTCATAGATGCTGTGACGGGCAGCAGAGCCAGACTAGAGTCTGGTGATGCAGTCCCCCTGAAACTCCACCAGAGTGCTGGAGCCTCTCACTGATGGGCTACAAAGTCAGCTAGCCACAGAGTGGGGAGGAACATCACTTTAGGGGGAGCAGAATAAAAGCAGCAGTTTCTGAGGGAGAGAGTTAGATAGGGCTGCATTTAAGATGAGATATAGGGGTGGATTTGAGAAGAGGGATAGGATTTGATATGTTTAGAAAGGTTTCAGGTTGGGAGATAGGGAGTAAAATATGGAGAAATGGTTCTAAGGTATACCATTTGGAACACCTCAGGAGTGGGATTGTGAAGAGAGTATGTAACTGAGTGGGTAACTGTGGAGAAGCGCCCCTCACTCATGAACCAAAGTATTAAGTTGTGAAGGAAACAGTATGGTGCTGAAAGTATTTAACTGTAGTATCTAAGTGACAGAAACTGAATTGAGAATGTTACCATCTATTCCAGAAAACTGAACATCTACCACCTGAAGTGTAACAACTTATTTTCAGCAACTGAAGTTTAGGAAGAGCTGTGCCTATAGTGTTGCATTTAAGCCTGAAACATCTTAGAGTTAATTAAAGTAAACAAGTTAACTTCTACCTGAAGGAACGCATTTCCTGACCCACTTTGTTTCATAAACCTTTTTGTTGTTGTTTAATAAAACTTTTCCTATTTGTTTGATTATTTTCTGCCTAAGACTCTAATCATCAAGTTTTCCCTCACACAAGTCCCCCACTAGACAATCTGTGGTAAATTGTAGAAATTCATGTAATTGGTGTACCTTGAGGTGGGTGCAGTATAATTAATTGGGGGCAGTTAGCAGGAGTAGATCCGCTGCATTATTAATGGGTGGTATTAATTGGGAGGATTCGCTACAGATGCTTTAGCTGAGATTCCTGCATTGTAGGGGAGGTGGGGATTGGACTAGATGACCTAACTGTACAATTCTATGATTCTATGATCCTAAAGACTATAGCTGCAATCAAGTGCATTATTAGGAATACTTGAGTCACATTGACTTAAGTCTGTACCTCTCCTATGATCCCAAACCAAAGGTCCACTCCAAATGGGCTAACATATTCAATTTGTTCCTGAGGGTGGTTTATAGAGACATTAGAACCAAAGAGTCTCTGAATTACTACACATAGGCACAATCCATAAAAATTAAGATGTGACTAAGTCCCAGTGGCTGCCGCTGTGGGTTAAACCACTGTGCCGCTTGGGCTTGCTGATTGAAAGGTCGGTGGTTCGAATCCCCACGGCGGGGTGAGCTCCCGTTGCTTGGTCCCTGCTCCTGCCAACCTGGCAGTTCGAAAGCACATCAAAGTGCAAGTAGATAAATAGGTACCGCTCCGGTGGGAAGGTAAACGGCATTTCCGTGCACTGCTCTGGTTTCGCCAGAAGCAGCTTAGTCATGCTAGCCACATGACCCGGAAAAAAACTGCCTGCGGAAGTGGACAAACGCCGGCTCCCTTGGCCTTTAAAGTGAGATGAGCGCTGCAACCCCAGAGTTGTTCATGATTGGACTTCATTGTCGGATCCCTTTACCTTTAAGTCCCATTAAAAATCATGGGCCTTTAGTAGGGCTGGCACCAGGGGTAGTCACCTGCCAATGCACGAGGAATCTGCGAAACAACTCACACCTACAGGATGACTACTGCTAACCTCTGGCTTTGCTCCTCCTCTCGCCTGCCCTTTCTGAGCATGTAAACAGTGCTCAGAGTGAGGAGACAGAGCAGCATCCTCTGTTTGCTTTCTGCTCTACCTCTGGGTGCTTGTGTAGACTAGGCCTGGAAGCGGAGGGCAAGGAAATGGTCCGGAGGTGACAGTGAGAAGGAGGTAGGCTCTCTCAGACAGAGGAAGCACCCACTGTGAGGACACCTTGCCCAATGCCACACCCAAACCACCAGGAACCAGCAATGGTCTGCAGCAGGAGTTCCCAGACTATGGTCTGTGGACCGCCAGTAGTACGTGAGCTTCATTCAGGTGATCTATGGCATGTCTGTGGACTTATGGTTGAGGACGGGAGATGGCACATCCATTGCATCAAATATTCATATTGATTTTAATTGCATTCTCATTGCTTCTTTTATTTCTTGTATTGTATTTTACTGCATTGCAATCTGAATTCTGCAGAATTCAAATTGTAATACAATAAAATACAATATACAAGAAATAAAAGAAGCAATAAAAATACAATTAAAAAGCATACAGCATCTAGCACAGGGCATTACAACAGGCATAAAAGCCATTACATGGTCCACCAAGACCTTCAGCAATTTCCTAACACTATCAGTAAAGCTAAAACCAAAGGCTTGGCAATCCACTATTACTGACTATAATAATAAAAGATGAATTTTTTTTATCCTCATTTATTTTAGCTCATTTCAGAAGTGCTGCACTGAGATGAAGTCTACAAATGCTAATTTCTGCTCCTCAGGCTATCTTAACCACCCAATAAACCACAGTTTAATAGGGCTGTGTTGATAAGCCATATTATCATTTTTTCCCTCAGAATTTAGATAAATCTGGAGCATATGCTTTGTGACCTGATTCCCATATGTTATAGAGATTGTTAAATTGATGGGTTGGAGTGATTTACAAGGAAATAATTCCAGCAAGAGGAGCTCCGCTGACGTTATAAACCATCTGAGCTGTCATCAATGGTATCGCGGAATGAAACTGTAAATAATTTCAAGACGTCATGGATTTCACACCCCTGGGGTTTTGCTCTTTTTCATGAGTTGTGTCTATATATGAAGGTCCAAACTAGGTATCATAATTATGAGGGATGTGTGTACAACCAAACGTATCCATTCTGAAGGAAATCAGCCCTGAGTGCTCACTGGAAGGACAGCTCCTGAAGTTGAGGCTCCAATACTTTGGCCACCTCATGAGAAGAGAAGACTCCCTGGAAAAGACCCTGATGATGGGAAAGATTGAGGGCACAAGGAGAAGGGGTTAGGGTTAGGCTCAGCATGCTTTCTGAAGAACAGGGGCAGGGCAGACGTTGGTCTTTCAAATTTCAGCAGCACCAAAAATCGGCAGTGAGGCATCCCTCATCTTTTACCTTCCATTCTGCTCAATTCACTACATCATAGTTATGATCACACCGCCCTAAATCCGACTCTGACAAGGGTTGGGGAACCTTTCTCAGCCTGACAGCTGCATTTCCTTCTGGGTAACTTTCTGAGGGCCAGAGGCCAAAGGAGGTGGAGCAATGAATGATAATTCCCCCTTTGTACAGTGGGCTTACTTTTTACACATTTACACATTTACACACCCATCTGTATCCTCCACTCATAGAAGCAAGAGGCATTGTTAGAGTTCAAAAACATATTCTGGACAAAAATACTTGGCGTGTGAAGTAAGGGAGTGGCCTGTGGAGAGGGGGGGTAGCTAGATGGAGAGGCTTGGAGAAGTGGCAAACTTTGGGCTTTCATATTTTGGCAGCGCCCTGTGCAACACTAAAATTTAGCGCCCCCTGCTTCTTGCACTCTGTTCCACAGCACTGTTTGGGTGACCCCTGCAGGGAAGCATCCAGTGTGACCGCACCAGTCATGCCATGCTAAAACCGCCTCTGCTTGGAGGGCTTGAAGTTCCCCACTCCTGCTGCTGAGGGTGGCAAAACTTAGCAGACGTCATCACATTCTGTACTAAACTTCCTTTACTGGGAGGATTCAGGGAGGAGAGGTGTGGCTGCCAGTGGCACCATTAGTGCAGTATTTTGGGGTAGAAGCCCTAGGCCCCAATCAGCGAAATGAGTAGGAAGGCCTGCAAGTACAGCAGGGCTGGCTTTCCATATTCTGAAGAGAAACACTACACATTATCGTCTAAAGGAGCCCACCTTCATCCCATGGCATCTAGAGGAGTTGGTCTTGAAAGGCCATTAAAATCCAAGCAGGCCTGGCCTGGCACACACACACACCTGGGAACCTGTCCTGAACCCCTTAGCTAGCTTGCTGTCCTCAGGTTCAGTGGAAGATCCTGCCCCAATAGCAGCGCTGAAGTAAAATTCAGCTGCAAATCTTATTAGTTTCTGTAAAATGTATGGGAGGGGCAACACGTCCCTTGCTTCAGAGAGGAAATTGACTTAGGCCAAGCCTAGTTGCCTCACTAGAGGCTGCTGTGGTACCCATGGTTCCCTCATAATGTCTAGAAGTAGATATTAGATGGACCTTGAGAGATATCACAGGATTTTTACCTAAAGCAAAACAAAAACAAAGTGAACGTAGAAGTTTTCCCTCAGGTGAAATGAAGAGAGTTTAAATATGACTAATGCAGTTCCTCATGATGACAGTTCTACCAAAACAAAACAAAAAATGCTATTGGATTTTGCCTCAAAACAAATTGTGCATCTAAATAATGTAGAAGGCATCTAAAATGGTGTGAATAACACTAACGGAATTAGTCAGGGGGTAGTCTGGCTTTATAAGCTTCCTAGATGGTAGACCTCCAGAAAAACCTGCTGTAAAGTCCACAAGGGAGGAGCAGTGAAGAAGAATAAATGAATAATACATTTTGATCCCTTAGATCTTCAGTGGAGGCATTTCTTCTGTGCCAGCACGACTCAAGGCTACCTTGGCCACCATAACAGCAAGTCCTTCTTTGTGGTGATGCCATAATTATGAAAAGCTCTTTTTCACTCGATCCACTTAATCCAGTTTAGGGAAACTTTAGGAAAGCTACTGTTAGTGACTGTTTGGCAGGTGCAGTTGTGAAACAAGCACAAAAACTAGGGTAGCACCACTGACCAGCAAAAAATAAAAGGAAAAAGGAATCCCAGCTGTTAGAAATATAGTTTATTCTTGGCCCAACATGAAAACTTAACAGTGTGTTCTATATCTATTTTTTTTTGTATTGGGTTTTATAGACAAGAATAATGTTATACAAATAAGTATACCAAGTTTTCTCATGTCATTTGTATATGACAAAAATAGCATAATAAATGTGGAAAAATATCTGCAACATATGTTTCCTTATTAGTGGTCAATGTATAAGTTCTTGGTTCATGAGCTGGTTTAAACAATTAGGAAGAAGGGAAAAAAGAAAAGGGGGAGAGAGAATGGTGAGTGGGGTGGTGTCGGGTGGTTACGCTTCTATTATTCTACTTGGGGGGGGGGTTGTGTCAGTGCTATTCACTTGTATTTCCTTGGTGGGGAGAGAGGCCGGGGGTGGCTTAGGGTGTGGTTGGTTGGCTGTAGTGAGAATTGTTTTTGTATGTGAGTGGGGTGTGAGTGTGTATTTTTGAATCAGGTTAGCCAGATTACCTGTAATTTGTACGCTGTCGTGTAATTCTTGTTGTCCTGTTGGGCTATATATGTGATAAAGGGGAACCAAATTGGGGTGAAGGCGTCTTCTTCTATTTGTCCCCGTGTCAGTTTCACTTTATTGGTTAGTTTTTCTAATAAGGCTGTTTCCCATACTCTTTGATACCATTGGTCCATGCTTACTCCTAACAGGTCTCTCCAGTGTCTGGCTATGATGTTTCTGGCTGCTAAGGGGAGGTGGGTTCTTAACAGTGTATTCTTAGCAGTGTATTCTAATGACAGTTCTCAAGTCCAAGATAAACTGCAGCAACTCCTGCACAATTGTGAACCCTAGTTTAGCAAATGGATGGTGTTGGGACATAAGAATGGATGGATAGATGGATGGGTGGCTACTAATATGTTTATACCAATTAGTATAAACACTGACAACTGGGAAATACTCCAGTTAAAGAACAGCCTTTACCAAAGGGGTCATGGGCTTTAAAGACACTCAAACTCAGGATGCAAGGGAGAAACGTGCTAAAGAGGAAGGCACACTTGGCAAATCCACACCGTGAACATCTCCCGCCCGGAAACCAATGTCCCCACTGTGGAAGGACGTGTGGATCCAGAATTGGCCTCCACAGTCACTTAAGGACTCATTGTTAAAACCGTGTTTATGGAAGATAATCTTACTTGGCTACAAGTGATTGCCAAAGAAAGAAGACTAATTTGTTCCCCTCTCTCTTTCCTTTCCCCTCCTTTCTTACATGCAATCAATGGTTCTTCTGCCTATTTCATTCTACTCTTTTTAAAAAACAGAAAGTGTGCCGCTCATGTCAAAGATCCTTTGGTCAATCTCGAGTTTAATTTTCTGCTTTGTTCCTAAATACTCATTTGAAAGATTTGCCAAGCATTAAAAAAAGAAGAAGAGAGTAACGGCTTTACTGTAAAATTTTATGGGGAATTTGGACAGGAATGTCAGAGCAGGAAGTCACTCTGCAGAGATAAAATGAACTACAATGTAATAATTCAAATTACTCCCCCTCCACCTCACCAGAGCTACTGGGATGCCCAATCAATAGGTCAGAATTTTTACTGTATAAGTTTTGTTATCACCCATAAATCTAATTCAGTAAAGTAATATCTGGCAGACATTGGCATGACAGAATAGGACCTGGCCCAGTGTGTAGGAAGTGACAGTGGCTGACTCAAATCTGAGCGCCCAAAGTTCAATTACCTCGATCCAGCTAGGTCCATCTATTTAGAAGCCTTCTCTCCCTCTCTCTCCCTCTCCCCCCGCCCCCCACAAACACACAAGCCCATGTGATTCCCTGCTGGCACCCTGCCCAATGCTAGTAAGATGCTCAACAATTACACTGATCAGCTGTTCATGAGATGGACAGATATCTGAGAATACGTGTCTACTATGGGCGTGATCTAACTAAAACACTGTTGTTCTACTAAAAAAAAGAGGAAATCTTGCAAGCCAGAAGTATGTCTGCCCCTGCTGTAAAACTCTATTCTGAAAATCATCAAGCCTTAGAATTCAGCACCTGTCACATATCTGAAGGTTATCTACTCCCGCCTTTGTTTGCATTCAGTCATTCCCCTATGGTTGCCATTCAAAGCATTGCAAAAAGGCAAGGCAAATTTCGATCCATTTCCTTCAGAGCACAATGAAGCATTTAAAAAGAAAAAGGGGGAAAAAAGTGTTGACTATCTGGAGACTGAATCAAAGTCAAGCAAAAGTGGCAGGACAGTTTGGAGAACGGAAGGGAGGGTGCAAGTTGAAAGAGAAAAGTACCTGAGCCCATGACATAAGCTTCAAGGAAAGAGAAGGAACTATGCCCAAAAGCTCTTCCCATCTCAAGCCAATAAAGGACAATGACTTTGCATATAGGAACATAGGAAGCTGCCTTATACTGAGTCAGATGATTGGTCCATCTAGCCCAGTATTTTCCACACTGACTGACAGCAGGCTATCTCCAGGCTATCAGGGCAGGAGCCTCTCCCTGTCTTACCAGGAGATGCTGGGGACTGAGCTTAGGACTTCTGCCGACAAACCTTCTGTCACTGAGCTCCGCCCTTCCCTTTTAAGGTATATTTTGCATAAACCAAAGCAAGCACCCACAAAAGTGTGGCAATTGAGAGCATCTCCCATTCCCCCAATACAAAAGCAGGAACAACTAAAGACAGGGATGAACTCCCATAAGCCCCAGCTAGCAAGGCCAGCAGTCAGAGATGATGGGAGTTGTAGTCTACCAAAGCCCACATGTTTCCCATCCCTGCTTTGAGAGCAGCCAGAAGAGGTTTGTTGTTTTTTTAAAATAGCAATAGCTATCACAAGCAGCAATTGGGTTCTGCTACAGAGAAATTCCATCAGTTACTAAGTTGATCTTAATATTTCAGAGATTACTTTTTTCTCTTTGTCTGTATGCTGCAGTTTCTTTCCTCTGAACATATTCTACAGTCTCCTTTCCTGGATCTCACCTTGGGGAACATACACGCACAAACACCACCAATTATGGCAAAGGTTAAGAGGTTCTTGGAGGACCCTGTCTTCAAGGAAAGCCTCTCTAGCCAATTATTTCTACTCTGGAGGATAAAAGTCTTTTACTCAAAATCCTAGAACTATCATTTTTTGTTCCGCTTTCACACCAATGATTGAAATAGCTGCAATAACTTCATAACTCAGTCTTTATGAGCAGCACTGCTGGGGGAATCCCTGCAGCAGCATGAATCCTATGGAAGCGCTGCCTTTCCCCCCTGCCCCCCCCCACTGGCAGCCCATCCGACATTTCCTCAGGGATGTATTATCATCAATCTATCAGGTGCCACACAGAAAAGCATTTGGAAGTGGAGCAAGGAAGACCTGCAATCATAACTTAAGGAAGGACCTGATGGGGAGTACAGTGGTACCTCGGGTTACATATGCTTCAGGTTACAGACTCCGCTAACCCAGAAATAGTGCTTCAGGTTAAGAACTTTGCTTCAGGATGAGAACAGAAATCGGGCTCTGGCGGCACAGCAGCAGCGGGAGGCCCCATTAGCTAAAGTGGTGCTTCAGGTTAAGAACAGTTTCAGGTTAAGAACAGACTTCCGGAACGAATTAAGTACTTAACCCGAGGTACCACTGTACTATGTTGCTCAAGGGTAGAACATCTGCTTCACACACAGACTCCATGGTTTATGCATTCTCTTTGGTTCGTGAGGGTCTTTCACAGTCCCAGGTTCAATTTGCGGCATCCCCAGGCAGGGCTGGGAAAAGCTCCCTGCCTGCGACCCTGGAGAGTCACTGCCAGTCAGAGTAGGCAATACAGAGCTAGGTCTGACTCCATACAAAGCAGCTTCCTACATATCACAGAAGCAGCAAATGGTGCAGGTATTGCAATAATCATAGTGTTGCCCTCTGCTGGAAAGGGCCCAAGTCAGAATGGGTCAAGTGATGAAAACCAGAGAAATAATAAGAGGCAACTGATCTTTGAATCCTGGCTATTGCAATATGGCACTTTGGCCCTCCAAATGTTGTGGGGAGCAGTGGCGTAGCGTGGGGGGTGCAGGGGGGCCCGGCTGCATCGGGCGCAACATCTGGGGGTTAGGGTTAGGGGGCGCAAATCCACGGGTTAGGGGGTGCAAATTACTTGCCCCAGGTGCTGACAACCCACGCTACGCCACTGGTGGGGAGTCTGGTGCCAAGTCAGCATTGGCAACGAATTCCTTTATTCATAGAATTATAGAGTTGGAAGGGACCACAAGGGTCATCCAGTCCAACTCCCTGCAATGCAGCAAAACGGGACTTGAACCCACAACCCTGAGACTAAGAGTCTCATGCTCTACCAAGGGAGACCATCCACATCTGAAAGGCCACATAAGAAGAGCCCCTGCTGGATCAGGCCAGAGGCCCAGCCAGCCCAACATCCTGTTTCTGGCAGCGGCCAAGCGGTTACCCACGGAAAGCTCGCAAAGAGGACTTGCTTGCTCTCGTTCCCACGCATTGGAAAAACTCGTTCACACGGGCAGTTTTAACCTTTTGCCTGCCTGCCTGCCTTCCTCCCGCGTCGATTAAGCCTCTTTCGCTCTGCGGAGCCCGCCCTCGGCTGCCCAAGGCCGGCGAGTGCAAAGGAAGCGCCACCCCACTCCCCAATTAACCTCCGCCGCGAATGCGCTCCCCGGGCGCGCTGCAACGCGCGCACACACACATACACAAACTGCAGCAAGACAGCCTCAGCATAACAAACAGCGCACTGTGTGTCACCCGGGTCCTCCAAAGCTGCTGGCTCCTCGCCGGACCGGCAGGGCTGTGCCAGCCGCGGAGAGATCCGTTCAACCGGGTTGTGTGGAGAGGAAGAGAAAATGGGGGGGGGGGGGAGTTGGCACAGCCGATCCTTCGGGTCAGAGACGAAGCCCGGGGAGCCCATCATCCCTCTGGCGGGTCAGCTTGGGAAGATGGCCAAGCACACACGCCTGGACACACACACACACACACGAATCCTGGGAACTTTAGTTCCTCCCCTCACAGAGCTATAATTCCCAGCACCTCCAGCAAACTACAGTTCCAAAAAATCTTTGGGTTGGGGAGCTGGACGCGCTCTAGACGCCTGGTGCGTGTCTGTCCAGCCCAGGCTGGGAAGGGGAAAGTCCCCAGAGAACCACAAACTCTCAGCTCCATAAAATTAGCAGGTCGTTAAGAAGAGGACACTTCGGGCGCGGAGGACTCGGGGGACCTGGCGAGGCTCCGCTTCCCGCTCTTGTGTGCGCGCCCGGGGCGCGGGCGGAGAAGGGAAGCGGGTCCTTCCTCGCCAGGGCAAGAGAGTCAGCTCCGCTCTCGCCGACCCTCCCCTCTCTCGATTCTGCGAAAGAAACGACGGACGGACTGGAATCGATTACCAAACCGGGTAGCGGGATCGATCAATCGATCGGATATAACCCTGGCGGGGTGGGTGGGAGAGGAAGAGTAAACGCCTCCCGCAGGAATGAGAAAAAGGCAAACTCTGCTTGAGGAATCCCTGTCCCTCAGCACGTCTGTTTCGGAAGGGAGTCCCCCGATCCCCGCCAGAGTTTCCCCCGGGCTCCTCGACTCGCGCCCGGCCAGGAAGTATTCCTCAGGCGCCGGGGTCGCCCTCGGGAGCCCCTTCTCCTCTCCGGGTGGCGTTCCAGGTCCTTACCTGCGTGGCTCATCTTCCGGAGTCTCCGCCAAAGCGCTCGACAGGCTGCGTCCCTCTTGGCCGCCTCCCCGGCTTCAAATCATGTTCTCCGCCTGGCAGGCGCTCAGGGTTGCTCCCTAAGCCGGAGCCCCCGGGCTGCTAAAGTTCAGGTCGGGGCATGGAGGGACTGGGGAAAGGGGGCGGGGAGGAGATCTCTCCAGCCAAGTTGCAAGCGACGGGAGGGGATGCGAGGAGAGAAAGAGACGCGAGTTGCAACAGCAGAAATCTCTCCCCCTCTGTCTCCAAAAGTGTCCGGACGGAGCCTCTTGGACAGGGATTGGGTGTGGGGGGGATCAGTGCCTCGGGGAGCCGCGGTGGCCCTGCCCCATCGCCGCTCTCAGCTCGCTGCAAGTGGACGGTCCTTGGTCGCTGCGCGCCGTGCGATGCCCAGGGCTGCTGCTGCTGCTGCTCCTCTTGCTGGTCTCCCCCTGCTGCTGCCGTTGCTCCGGCCGGCAGGCATTTCCCTTCCTTCCCTGCAGAGGAAGCCCTTTTGCTCACGCAGAGATTGAAAGGCAGCAAAGAAACAGAGGCGGCGGCGGGCGGGGGGAGAAGAGCGCGGGTGCCAAAACAAGCGGAGATTTAAAGAGACCGCGGAGATTAAAAAAACACACCAAAACCCACGAGGAGAGGGAGAGAATAGGAGGAAACGACAACGCCGCCGCCGTCCCACTGCTAAACAGACGCTGGGCAGGTTCAAAGCAAGCGGAGAGGAATTGTGCGCGTTCCCAGTCCCGGCGAATGTCTCGGGTTGCTCCGCGGAACTCCCCGCGACAGGATTGTCGATTACTATTGCTAAGGAAGCAATATTTGGGAGGGGGGACTAGGGGTGGCTATTGGCTAATGGCAGCAACTCCGTCTTCAGATTAGACAAGACGTTCGTGTTCATCTGACAAAGAACCCTGTGTGTGAATATGTAGGTGCATAGGCACACTAATATATTTTTATCTTATTCTCCGCCACCCCACCAAAAAACCACCTGAGGAGCTATCTGTGATGTCACCCCCTGCGCGCACACACATTTCCACATACACTCGTACTGACCAATTTTAGCACATAGTATACTGGCGGAAGAACATTTTTGCAGGATTTCCAATAATCCCCAAAAGTCGCGGCTGTGAAATCCCTAAGCCCACTCAGGAACGTTGCGGCTCGCCTTTGCGATCCTAGAAGCGCGCTGGGCTGCGATCCTCAAACGTCCACCGTGGCTTGTAGGCTCCTCAACCGCGGTCCCGAAGCCAACTAAGCTGCTCTCACCGGGTCCCTGAGGGACTCCTAGGAGCCGCATTCCATCTAGTTCTTCGATTTCCTCACCCAAAGACGCGCAATCCCGTGTGAACGCGTTTGCTCCTTTTCTTTTTACAGACGCGCTCCTTTAAAACAAGCCGCCTGCATTGATCCCGATCCTGTCCTCGTCAACACCGAAAGTCACCAGGCTCAAGCCTAACACGCCTACTCTGAAGTAAGCCCTACTGATTTCACTTACTCCCGTAAGGACTCCCATAAGGTCAGTTCCTTATTTCAGTGAGATATTGCCTCCTGGGGCAATATGTACAGGATTACAGCCTTAAGCGCCTCTAGGATCGCAGCCTACAACCGAAGTGTAAAAAGCCGAAGGGACGTGACAGTCGTCTGAATTGTCCCCCAACCGCATCCCTTAATAAGCCGGAGGTGCTTTTGCGCTAGTGGAAGTGGGAAGGGCAAGGGCAGCCGCCCTCTACGCCAGAGGAGAGCATCTCCGTTGGGAAAAGGAGGGGAGACCGCGGGATTTACCTGGAAGCCGATCTCTCCTGCCACAGCTCCCGGGGCGGGGTGAGGAGAGGAGAAGGACTGGAAACAAGTGCGCAAAGTGAAGCGTCTCTCTTGGAGAGGAGCTGTTCCTTGCGCCCCATCAGCCCCGGGAAGGGCGAGCGAAGCGTTTTAAAGCGCGCTTTGGGGCCGTCGCCACCCCCACCCGTTTCGCGCACTCCTGTTCTTCCCGAGGATGACATAATTTCCTTCTCCTCCCATCACCATCCAGCCTCATTGACAAATCCCGACTGTCAATCTGGCTCCTGCCCATTTCACAGAAATTTTGGAGAAAATTCGCCAGAGGCTAAGGGCGCTTCCAGACTCGCGGATTATTGACTATAGCTCCATCCTGATTCGTTTCGAAGAAGGCTGTTGGCTTGCTGAGCACCCATAGAATCAGAACTGTCGAGTTGGAAGGGACCCGACGCGTCAACCTCCTACAGTGCAGGAATCACAGCTAAATCACATTCACTCTGATTTGTTTGCGGAGAGGCTAGACGGCTTAACTGTTCGATGAGCATCAGCTGTGATTTCTTTCCCCCATCTCCACTATAAAGTAGTAGCACAGCACAGTCATGACTTCTCCCCAAGAATCCTGGGAACTGTAGTTTGCAAAGGGTGCTGAGAGTTGTTAGGGGACCCCCCCCATTCCCCTCTCTCACAGAAGAGCTACAATTGCCAGAGCTGTTTAAGGATCAATCCCTCTTGCTAGGGAACTTTGGGAACTGTGGTTTTCTGAGAGGAACAGGAACCTGCAACTTCTGAAGTGTGGGGAAGCAGTAATTTAAGAGAGGCAGCAACCACACACAGCACAAATACATCCCATCAAGCATCACCTGCTAGTGTGGACAGGAAATGCCATATAGATTTGAATGGAAAGTGCTCATGTGTGGACAAAGGTGAACATAGAAAAATAACTCAGAAGAAGAAGAAATAATTTATATGCCACCCATCTGGCTGGGTTGTCCCAGCCATCCTGGGCAGTTTCCAACACACAAAACACAAAAAACCTCAAACATTTTAAACCTCCCAGATGTCTTCTAAAGGTTATACGGTTAATCACCTCCATGACATCTGATGGGAGGGTGTTCCACAGGACGGGTGCCACCACCGAGAAGGCTCTCTGCCTGGTTCCCTGTAACTTCACTTCTTGCAGTGAGGGAACCGCCAGAAGGCCTCAGAGTTGGACCTAAGGGTCTGGGCTGAATGCTGGGAATGGAGACGCTCCTTCATGTATTCGTGGCCAAAGTTGTTTAGGGCTTTAAAGGCCAGCTCCATCACTTGATGTGCGAGTGTACTGGGAGCATACACATCCTCTCAGTGAGAGGCCAATAGTGGGCAGGGCACCATTATTGATCAGCTGTTCACTCATGGGGGCAAACCACTAATGTCCAGTCTCAGTTCCCCATCTTAAAATGGGATTAATCATGCCAATAGTGAAGGTAAACAGAACAGGAATCCTAAGGAACCAATGGCAATACACTTTGAGGGAATGACTGCTATTGGGAGTCACCAATTTGATTGTTGTCTTTGTCCATGGAGTTTTCTTGGCAGGGATACTGGAGTGGCTTGCCGGTTCCTGCTCCAGGTGGATCACGTTTGGCCAAAACTCTTCACTATGACCTGTCCATCTTGTGAGCATGGCATAGCTCGCATGAGTTTGACCAAACTGCGGGAGGCAGTGGAGGACAGGAGTGCCTGGCGTGCTCTGGTCCATGGGGTCACAAAGAGTCAGACACGACTAAACAACAAACAACAATTTGATTGTGGGAAACAGCTTAAGACCACTTGCTATGCATTAGATTTCAGAAGTATGGAAGTTTCTTTGAGTGTTTTCTAATTATAATGATTTGGGATTCCCCATTCATTCCCTTCTGTTCTTTCCCTCAATTTGCATGCTTGCTTAACAAAACTTCAAGGGGGGCGGGGGACTTTCATTTGTCTAAGGATTGCTCATGCGAATAAGGACCTTCCTATGCAACTGGTTCTAGCACAATAAGTGCTCATTTCTTGGGTACAGTCTATGTGGTTTCCTAAAGGATATGCTTCTGTTAGCACATCCTTTTTAAAAAAATAAAATGTGATCACTAGATGGAATGTGGTTGTGGGAGGCTAACAGGAACCTACTGAATACCATTTCCAAGGCAATTAGTGATCAAGTACTTCTCCCCCACCCCTGTCCCCGCACCATTGTTGAAATGAAACTCTTTATTAAAAAATATTTTTATATATTCTTTTTTTTTTTTGCAGGCTGTTTTCCATTTTCCTAGCCCCAAGTGACAGATTTCCTGTTTGCCTATTCAGATTTTGGTTAGTGTCATTTGCATTGCTGTTTCTCAGCGGTGCCAGTCGCTTCCTTCAGTTAGACTCTATATAAGCATTTTTCATCCATTTGTATTTTGCTCACAGCAACCCTGCATTATGGTTTCTATAGTCTTAAGGCTGCATAAACAGCTACTTGTTGTGCATGCCCGAGTCATCTGTGAGTACGAAGACATTTTAATACAAAAATATTGAAATGGTATGAAAATGCTGATATAGCGAGAACACACCATGTACGTTCATGTCAGCAGACGCATTAAAAATGGCAGGTGTCAGAAAAACTGCCAGAATGTGTGGCTCAGGATCCTAAAGTGATGAAACTTTGACTTGCATTCCTTTTTTTTCAATGCCAATGTCTATTGGGTTTGTGAATTATATTTGTAGTTTTAAAATTTGCTTTTCACCTTGGGTGCCTTTGGCTCGAGTGGCTTCCCTTTAAAAGGTGTGGGGGTTGGAAAGGACAACTTCCCACACTTGAGTAAGAACAGCAGGAAGTGGAAGAAGGTTGTGCCTGTCAATCTAGAAAGGGAAATTTATTATAAGGACCAATGAGTCATTTGGGAGCATCTGATGCTGAGCAGAAAATCAACTAGGAAACTCCATAAGAGTAGGATACAAGCAGAAAGAGATGCTCACTTTAGACGTAATTCTAACAGAATGGGCATGGCATGGCTGCAACTTCCCAAGGGCTTTGGCTCATACTGTACCTCTCATAGGAAGAACTATGCACATTCAGAAAGCAGAGGTCCTAATACTGATCTTGGGGGGACTCCCAACTTTTAAACCTGCTCATAAATGATCTAGGTGTGGGCACTGAGGTATCCTAGTTTGCAGATGATACCAAATTGTTCAATGTGTTTAATAATAATAAAAATATTCACTCATTCATTCATTCATTCATTCATTCGTACACTGCCCATCTGGCTGGGTTTCCCCAGCCACTCTGGGCAGCTCCCAACAAAATACAAACAAAAATGCAATAATCCTTTAATACAAAGGATTGTGAAGAGTTCCTAAAGGATATCGTCAATTCAGTGTGAGCAAATGTAAAGTGACACATATTGAGGCCCAAGAAAAATCACATACGTGATCATTTTTGTTGGGAAAATGAGTTGAATTTTTGCGAATGTCCAAGTCGAGACTTTTTTTTTGGCAGGCCTTCACCTCAAAGGAAATGATCAAAGTGCCATCATTTTCCCACAGAGATGATTAGACTGGTGATCCCAGGCCCATTCCTAATGACGAAACACACTTTAACAGCATCACTGGAATGCCCACGACCAGTTCCCTCCGCCCCTTCACTAAGGTATGTAAATGGATCCTTGAGAGACGTAAAGGGGGCAGGAAGCAGTGGTTGGCGCTTGCAGATTCAAAGCAAGCCTGCTCTCCTAAGATCTGCTCACAAGCCTTCAAACATGGGTGCTCTTCCTTCTATCTCAACATCCATAAACCTAAATATGTTAACTTAGAACTATGTCCGATTAATGTCAACAAGGCTTACACACCAGTAAAAACCAGTGTGGTGCAGTGACCAGAGTGTTGGACTAGGCCTTGGGAGACACAAGCTCTAAATCTACTCCCAGCCTTGAAGTTCACTCGGGGACGTTGGGCTGGGCACAGTCTCTCAGCCATACCTGCCTTACAGGGTTGTGAGGGAAGATGAGCTGCAACTATAACAAAATAAGTGTGCTTTGGAACTTGGCCTAAATTTCCAGACCAGGCTGGGATGAAACCACTTTGGAAAATGAAATATTATTTTGAAGAATGGAGGATGAAGTTAATGGACTATGCAGAATTGGATAAACTAACAGGAAGGATTTGAAACGGTGGGACCAGAAGTTCACCAAAGACTGGAGTAAATTTACGGATTATTTGAAAAGTATTTGTGAAGACTTGACGACGTTTGTAGGTTTGCAAGAAGTTTTGTGGAAGTATTGCAAAAATGGAGAAGGAGGGATGATATGTTAAGAGAGGTAAAGGCAATATAAAGTTAAGAAATACATAAGAAGTGGTTAAGAGATGGAGGATCATCAGAGATGCTGATGGAAGTCCAATAAGATTGTATAAGTGATAAATTGTGTGGTATGTTTTATAATTTGTATGTTAAAATCAATAAAAAATTATATACCGGTATATATAAAAAAGGGAAATGAAATATTATTTTTTTTCTTACCTAACTTTCAGAAATGGAGCTTTTGATAGCTTGAGAGATGGTGCTATTTCATTTGTTTCATGAAGGCAGAATCAAGTGAGGGCACTCGCATGGTGCTAGATATGTGTTTTCTGTAACACAAATGCTTTAAAGAGCCCATTCTGCTCACAAACAGCCCTACAGCAGGTGGTTTGGCCCAGGAGTTAGTTGGCTCTCCACTTGCTTTATTGAGGTGCTGAATATGCAGGCGGAGGGTTTGCTTTCCTTGATCGCAATTCCACCGACAACAACCGAGTTTACACAGAGCTGTTAGAGGTTCAAAGAAGCCCTGTAAATATTTTATGTGCCTGGAGATTATTTGTGTTTGGCGGATTACGCGCAAGGTGATAAGAATCGCTAATAAGGAGAAAATTCTTCGGCAAGGTGAAAACGTACCGCAGCCCTGCTTCTCTCGGCAATATTTCATGTTTATTTCATTCTAAAATACGGAAAAAGCATGCTTGTCGCCAGCCCATTTACAGCGCAGGGGCAAAAAAAGAAAGACCATATAAAACTATTCATTGTGCTGCTTTCATTATAATCCTGATTAACAGCGTTTTATGGAGAGATGGGAAAACCAGGGAGATGAAGGCAAAAACATAGAGCTGGGACACAGATAATTGAACTCCATATGTTATATTTTTAAAGCTCGCAGGTGGAAACCACCAAAGCCTATTTAACAATGAGGGTTTTTATTCTGTGGGTCTTTGTGGCACCTGACTGCAGGTCTTCCTGTTGCCATTACCTGATAGGATATGGCAAAAGGTTCTCTCTCTCTCTCTCTCTCTCTCTCTCTCTCTCTCTCTCTCTCTCTCTCTCTCTCATTTCTCATACTGATAATCTTAATGCAAAAACCTTCATCAACTGGAATGTGCTTTTGACTGTAGCCCTACTCAAGTTTTCACCTGTACATGAATAGTCTTAAGCCAGAGGTTGGGCATGCATGCAAGTCCTAGCCCCTATGTCTCCAGGCACACAGCTCCTCCGTAGACCTCCACGTGTTTAGTTGAAAGTCTGCATGGGGTATGTTTTGCTGTCGACTCAGCTATACAGCTGCAATTTTAAAAAGATTAAGTGCAATATATAAATGTGACACTAGATGGCGATGGTGAGCTATGGCAAATTCAATATATATTTTTCAAAATGGTTTTTTAAAAAGCATTTTCACAGCGTTTTTATATGTGTATATTTCACCTATGTCTATATATATTGTCATTCTTACATGCATAATTCAAAAAAGGTCTCCTCCTATATAAGCATTGTGAGGATGTTAAGGAAGGTAGGAGAGGATATATTGTTTTGTTATTATCCCTCCTCACTCACGCTAGTGAGTAAACAGCAGAGCACATTTCCTTTGCAACTTATTGGAGGCAAGTTGATGATTTGTTAGATAATCCTTTAATTTAAGGTTACCAGATTTTTTTCAATGAATCCGGGGACACTTCATTTGGAATGATTTGTAAATCTGGGGACTGTCCCCAGGAAATGGGGACGTCTGGTAACCTTACTTTAATTAAGCAATCCCATCCGCTTGTCCATTCTGGATTGTTCCTGGTAAATTCCCCCTTTATTTTCCTCTTAAAGCAAGAATGGATTTTTACTCACATTTAGTTCACAGCAGTAATCTGAAGGCAGGCTTTACCTTGTGGTTACAGTGGAAAGGAGTCTGAGCTACACCTCAGACTTCCTGCTTGAGGGCTCCATCCTATGTGAAGGTTGAGCCATGTGCTGGCTAAGAACCAGGAGAGCCCAAGAGTAAGAGAGTAAGAGAGTAAGAGTCCAAGAGATATATGGTTGCATGGCCAGCCCTTTTATTTGGTCAGCTAGGGTCACGCCTGGTCACACACAGGGGGAGGAAGCTCCAGAGCAGGTATAACAGGAAGTCCTCCCTGTCTGAAGCCACATTCCCCTGTGTATCCATTCTAGGCAACAGGAAAATGTACTTGACTGCTCAAGCAATAATACAGTGGTACCTCAGGTTACATACGCTTCAGGTTACATACGCTTCAGGTTACATACGCTTCAGGTTACATACGCTTCAGGTTACAGACTCCACTAACCCAGAAATAGTGCTTCAGGTTAAGAACTTTGCTTCAGGATGAGAACAGAAATCGTGCTCCAGCAGCACGGTGGCAGCGGGAGGCCCCATTAGCTAGAGTGGTGCTTTTGGTTAAGAACAGTTTCAGGTTTAGAACGGAGCTCCGGAATGAATTAAGTACTTAACCCGAGGTACCACTGTACTCCCACAAGCTATATCATCTATATCTATATCTATCTTCATACTTATTTTTACATCCTTAAAATCTTCCTTGCCACTCCTGCTTCTGCCAGAAGGCTAGTGCTTTGAGCCACTTTTGTGTAAAAACCCTCTCAGGTTAAAAAACATGTGGCATCATGACAAGACTTGTGCTGAGGGGAAGGGAAGCTGTTTGAGGCTGCAATTCAGCACAACACTTCCCTGGGAGTAAATGCCATTGAGCTCAATGGGGCTTGCTTCTGACTGGACATGAATTGGATTGCATGGCATTGTGATGTAAGCCCGGGGCTTTCTGGGTTAATCAAGACAAAACCTTGACTTCCCATGAAACTTGCTTTCAGTTCTTCCTCATATTGACCCTTAAAATCGGCATCAGAAGTGCCAAACTAAATGAAATGTGGGTGACCACATTCTCCACTCCCTTCTTAAAAAGGAGTTGTCAGCAAGTGTGTTTGTTACTTGTTTTAGGATGAAATAAATATGAAATATCTCACCCCCTTGAACCGGTGGATTGGAGGTATGATTCTGGGGAAGGGTCAGTTAACCCCTCCACTGCTTTATTTTAAAAATTGAGTTTAACTTCCAAACACTTCCAAACACTGCAGTTTGCCCAACTGTAAAAATAAATAAATACAGCCGTGCTCATAAGCCAATGCTCATAAGCCAATGAGGCTGTCCAATGAGGCCTTACAAATAGCGGGGGAGAGAAGGCAAGCAAAATGCGAGGGAGATGGTGAAAGATACAGGAAATTGAATGCAGATTTCCAAAGAATAGCAAGGAGAGACAAGAAGACCTTCTTAAACGAGCAGTGCAGAGAAATAGAGGAAAGCAATAGAATGGGAAGAACCAGAGATCTGTTCAAGAAAATTGGAGATATGAAAGGAACATTTCGTACAAAGATTTCCATAATAAAGGACAAAAGTGGAAAGGACTTAACAGAAGCAGAAGACATCAAGAAGAGGTGGCAAGAATACACAGAGGAATTATACCAGAAAGAAATGGATGTCTCGTATACCCCAGGTAGTGTGGTTGCTGACCTTGAGCCAGACATCCTGGAAAGTGAAGTCAAATGGGCCTTAGAAAGCACTGCTAATAACAAGGCCAGTGGAAGTGATGGTATTCCAGCTGAACTATTTAAAATTTTAAAAGATGATGCTGTTAAGGTGCTACACTCAATATGCCAGCAAGTTTGGAAAACTCAGCAGTGGCCAGAAGATTGGAGAAGATCAGTCTACATCCCAATCCCAAAGAAGGGCAGTGCCAAAGAATGCTCCAATTACCGCACAATTGCACTCATTTCACACGCTAGCAAGGTTTTGCTTAAAATTCTACAAGGAAGGCTCAAGCAGTATGTGGACCGAGAACTCCCAGAAGTGCAAGCTGGATTTAGAAGAGGCAGAGGAACCAGAGACCAAATTGCAAACATGCGCTGGATTATGGAGAAAGCTAGAGAGTTCCAGAAAGACATCTACTTCTGCTTCATTGACTATGCAAAAGCCTTTGACTGTGTCGACCACGGCAAACTATGGCAAGTTCTTAAAGAAATGGGAGTGCCCGATCACCTCATCTGTCTCCTGAGAAATCTCTATGTGGGACAAGAAGCTACAGTTAGAACTGGATATGGAACAACTGATTGGTTCAAAATTGGGAAAGGAGTACAACAAGGCTGTATTTTGTCTCCCTGCTTATTTAACTTATATGCAGAATTCATCATGCGAAAGGCTGGGCTGGATGAATCCCTAGCCGGAATTAAGATTGCCGGAAGAAATATCAACAACCTCAGATATGCAGATGACACAACCTTGATGGCAGAAAGTGAGGAGGAATTAAAGAACCTTTTAATGAGGGTGAAAGAGGAGAGCGCAAAATATGGTCTGAAGCTCAACATCAAAAAAACGAAGATCATGGCCACTGGTCCCATCACCTCCTGGCAAATAGAAGGGGAAGAAATGGAGGTAGTGAGAGATTTTACTTTCTTGGGCTCAATGATCACTGCAGATGGTGACAGCAGCCACGAAATTAAAAGACGCCTGCTTCTTGGGAGAAGGGCAATGACAGGCCTAGACAGCATCTTGAGAAGTAGAGACATCACCTTGCCAACAAAGGTTCGTATAGTTAAAGCTATGGTTTTCCCAGTAGTGATGTATGGAAGTGAGAGCTGGACCATAAAGAAGGCTGATCGCCGAAGAATTGATGCTTTTGAATTATGGTGCTGGAGGAGACTCTTGAGAGTCCCATGGACTGCAAGAAGATCAAACCTCTCCATACTGAAGGAAATCAACCCTGAGTGCTCACTGGAAGGACAGATTGTGAAGCTGAGGCTCCAGTACTTTGGCCACCTCATGAGAAGAGAAGACTCCCTGGAGAAGACCCTGATGTTGGGAAAGATGGAGGGCACAAGGAGAAGGGGACGGCAGAGGACGAGATGGCTGGATAGTGTTTTCGAGGTTACCAGCATGAGTTTGACCAAACTGCGGGAGGCAGTGGAGGACAGAGGTGCCTGGCGTTCTCTGGTCCATGGGGTCACGAAGAGTCGGACACAACTAAACAACAACAACATGCTCATAAGGTTTCTCGAGCAGAATTTTGCAAGTAATTACAGCTGACAGATTCTAAATCTTAACACAGAGAAAGAAAAACTGCAGATAGCATAAAAAATCTGAGGCAGCCCACAGACTGTATTTACTGGGTACCCATTCATACATTCTTTAATCCAATGCAACGCTATCTAACTGAGACAGTTTGCTGATGTTCAGGCACTTCATTAGGCTGGTTATGAGATTTCATTTGTCCGTGCTTTTTAATTAATTTAGGAGCCGTATTCTCTTTTATTGTTATTTTCCCCCTCCAAGTATTCATGCAAAGGGAATTTGTTCCTACTCTGAGCAGAGGGGGTTTTATAGGTTGTTACATACTAATGTGGCTCTTCATATCCCCAGGTTTATTCTTTATAGCAGGCGTCCAATAAAGGAAACTTGGCTGCAGCTAGACTGGGGATAAGGGCAGCCCACACAGCAAAGATGATCATAAGCAGAGCTGGCGGTGGCAGAAAAATCATAACAAGTTTCCTGCCCCCCCCCAAAAAAATCCAACAACTGTAATATCCCTTGCATAAAATACTCCTCCAATATAATTTTATTATCTTTGTCCATGGCGCCTAGTACTTTTGTGCTATATTGGTATGTAGCTAATGATTTTCTACATGACAAAGAAAAACAGTTGCGGTTCATAATTTTGTTCAAGGTTTCGTTTTTGTTTTGCTGGTTTTCAGTGTGTGGAATGTATATCATTGCTTTAAATGTCTACCCTCCCCCGTCAATATAAAGCAGTACCTCAGGTTAAGAACTGAATTCGTTCTGGAGGTCTGTTCTTAACCTGAAACCGTTCTTAACCTGAAGCACCACTTTAGCTAATGGGGCCTTCCGCTGCCGCAGCACGATTTCTGTTCTCATCCTGAAGCAAAGTTCTTAGCCCGAGGTACTATTTCTGGGTTAGCGGAGTCTGTAACCTGAAGTGTCTGTAACCCGAGGTACCACTGTATAGAATTTCAGTTTGCAAGGACTGGACAGAGTCTCTTTTCCTAACAACCCTGTTTGGGAAATGGTGGTTGCTCTTTGGCAGCTGGCAGACATTTACCCAAGGCCACCACATACACGTGTGAACCTAGAGAGCTTGCAGCTCTGAATCATGATCTTCACCCAGTGGTCCCTAGTGATCATTTCCATAATGGAATGGGCTGAAAAGGGATAGCTGAAAGGTCTGTTCATACAAGAAGGGGCAGGGGAAATGTGAATGTGCCAGCTAGTGAAAGGTTAAGCTTAGACGAGAATAGTTGCAGTCATGGTCTGCTCAGACCTCAGAGAATAGACCCCAAAGACCCCAGTACTATTGTACTGTGAGCCTTGAGAGAGCAATCCTAACAGGCCCCACAATGCCGACCTGTCAGGCTGAACAGTGAGGCAGGGTCACTGCTGCGTCTGCAGCCCTGCCACTCCTGGTGACCTGGGTGGAAGGTGCAGGGAGCAGGAGCTGGTGTGGTGACTGGGTCCCTGTTGGGCCCAGTGCCACTGGAAGAAGGCCAGCTCAGGAGTCAATGGCTCCTAGGCTGACTCAACCCCTCTTTGCTCTTGGAATGCCCTGGGGCTTTCCACTAGCAGCTGGTGGGGATCCAGCCAATGTCACTTCCACTGGGCAGCCAGAAAGGAAGCACCACAATGGTGGAATAGGGCTGGTGTCACTGCTGGTGAGAGTCTAGTGGCAGCTGGGCAGGGCAGGGGACATTTCACCCCATCCATATGCACATACCCCAGCCTGGCACAAATGACTCTGGATTGCTCTGCCAGTTTGAACCCTGCACACCAACCAGACATGGATATCAGCTTTCTGTCAACATTTCCCCCGAAGTTTTCAAGGGTTTTTATTTTAATTTGAAGCCCCAGAAATGTAAGCCTTAAAAATCACCCAGGCATTTAATGGGTGCTGATGTCTGAGTCGGTACTTGTTACGTTTTAGCTTCCTTTTCGTAATATGAGACAATATAGACATACAGATATAATTTCATATATTTCTATACCACCCTTCACCAAAATGGTCACAGGCAGTTTACATCAGAATAAGGCAATGCAACATGCAATCAACTAAGGCATTAAAACAATTCTCATAAGTATAAAATCAGCAGACCAAAACTCAGAAAGGACTCACTCTGACAAAAAGCCACTACTTATTTAATACATCTATACCACCTTCCAAGAATAAAGTTCTTCCCAAGGCCAGACTTAGATAGGACTGACCTTGTGCAAGAATTATTCATCACAAGGAAGCAGCTAGTGGCCTCTAGGAAGCAACTCAATCACTCAAGATTCCAGACTGCTCATGTGAAATAAACAATGATTACATAGTTTAAACCTGTATCTAAAGTGTCATTCTGGAATGTTCTAGGTTCTAAAAGCACAATCTTAAGCATGTCTACTCACACTCAGAAGAGCAGCCTCTTGAAAATAATGGGGCTTACTCCCAGGTAAATGGGATTAGGGTTATAACTTAAATTCTCACATTGATCAATATTAAAACAATGGGTTCCTTTCTTAAAGTAATAGCTTTATACAGTGGTACCTCGGGTTACATATGCTTCAGGTTACATACGCTTCAGGTTACAGACTCTGCTAACCCAGAAATAGTGCTTCAGGTTAAGAACTTTGCTTCAGGATAAGAACAGAAATTGTGCTCTGGTGGTGCGGCGGCTGCAGGAGGCCCCATTAGCTAAAGTGCTGCTTCAGGTTAAGAACAGTTTCAGGTTAAGAACGGACCTCCGGAACGAATTAAGTACGTAACCAGAGGTACCACTGTACACTTAAAAATACACTTAGAATAACCGGCACCATTCTCTTTTTCAAAGCCACCTACACTGAGATTTGGGTAACATGAAAATGGATGTAAATCCTATTAAACGGTGACAAATTATTTATGTTTAACTTTCTGAGGCCGTTTTTTGGAGTAAACCTCACTGAATGCAATGGGGCTCACTTATGAATAGATATGCATAAGATTGCCCTGCTGGCAGTCCTATTGACATCAGTACGGAAGCCCTGCTGCTGGGCTTTAATTCAACAAATGTTTAGAAGAGTTTTCCTTGGCTCTCTTCCATTTAACAGAACTAGCGCTCACTTTTTAAAACGACTGTCACATCAGCATAACACATTTACCATTTTAATGAACGTCTAAAGCCTTCACCAGTCTTCATCATTAATAGCTTTTCTTTGAAACATGTGCTTACTTTTGCCGATTGAGTAGTTTAAGATGATGTCTGCCTCATTACAAATAGGTCTACAGTTCTTGAACAACACTCCCCCACACTGCTGATTAGACTTTTTGGACGTCTGCATCAAACGCCGCTCAAAGTTAAAACATAAACCAGCCTCTAAAGAAGAACAAAAGGAAGCTATATGGCACCAGAACACAACATCTTGAATGTTTCATTTACTGATTTCCCATTTCTTCCTCGATAAGCTTTTGAGTCCATTACTGCCCCGTCAATCTGAGTTTTGGGCGGCATGAAAAATATGGGAGGCCGCTACGTAAAAAGCACAGGGCTTGAGATCAGCTGCAGCATCCTTGCTAGAAAATTCCTCACATATATTTTTGCTACGCCTATTGCAAATGATGGCTTATGGGCTATATTCCAAGTAGTTTAATCCAAGCTCTCTCTCTCTCTCTCTCTCTATATATATATGCACCCAGACAAGAAATGTCAAATTATGCAGCCTGTACACATCATGTAGTCATTACCAAATTCACATAATTTATTCTTAAATGTCTACTACTTTACATAATTTCTGCAGCCTTTTTTGTCATGGGCAGTGGCAAGGAGTACATGGGGCATGGAAGCCTCATCTTGCCCTCAAATATATATATATATATATATGCTTTCGTAGATTTTCACGGGTACAGGAATGCAGGTTTTGGTGTCCTCGGGTGTCTTCCCGTGTAAAAGTTGGGGTGTCTAGGCGACGTTTCGACGAGGTCTCACTCGTCATCTTCAGGCTGGTGCTTTCGGCTTCTTGTTACTGGAACAGAGCAGGATCTCAGTGTTTGAGTTCCTATAAATACTGTTGAGGGGGTGTGGTGTATAGCCTCCAATGTTCTGGGCAGAGAGGAAGTTCCCAGGCTAGTGTGCCTTTTCTTCTTTTGTTCCTTAATTACTTGAGGGATATCTTGAGTGATTTCTTGAGTGATATCCTGAGTACCACTTAGGTGGGTCATTAGGTGTGGATTAGTTGCTAAAGTCTTTGTGTCTTGACCTCTTGAACTTTGTGAAGAGTTTTTCTGAGAAGATGGCTGTACTGCACTTAGTTGTGCTCTGGCTTGGCTTCGTGTATAGGGGCGAGCTGTGGTTTTGTGGCCTGTGTCAGCCAGATCTGTGTAGGGATTGCAGGGGGGTGCAGCATCCGGAGGTGCCACCATGGTTTGGCTACTGGATGGTGTCTGTAATTTATCTGTGGAGAGGGTCTGGGTTTGGGTCTGGTGTGGTTGATTGGTGATGGCGTTCTGTGTGCCTCTGGATCTGGTGTCAGTTTTTGTGGGGAGGGCTAATTTCCAGATGTCTGGCAAGCGGGATGTGTCGTCACGCTTGTTCATGTTGTGAGGGTGTTTCTCTATCTCGATGGCTTCCATGATTATTCTCTTGTGGTGATGTTCCATGTTAAAGAGCAATTTGGAATCTGCAAAATTAATTTCGTGTCCTGTTTCTTTCATGTGTTGGAAAAGAGAGGAAGTTTTTTCTTCTTTTTTGACGGCATTCTTGTGTTCTGCGATACGTGCATTTATTCGTCTGTTTGTTTGTCCAATGTACGTGGCTGGGCAGACTTTGCAGGGTATTTCATAGACCCCTTGGTTTTCCAACTGGATTTTATCCTTGGGGTTTCTGAGGATATTGGCTATTTTTTGGTTGGTGCAAAAGGCTGTTTTGATATTGTGTTTATGGAGGATTTTGCTAATTTTATCTCCGGATGCTGCACCCCCCTGCAATCCCTACACAGATCTGGCTGACACAGGCCACAAAACCACAGCTCGCCCCTATACACGAAGCCAAGCCAGAGCACAACTAAGTGCAGTACAGCCATCTTCTCAGAAAAACTCTTCACAAAGTTCAAGAGGTCAAGACACAAAGACTTTAGCAACTAATCCACACCTAATGACCCACCTAAGTGGTACTCAGGATATCACTCAAGAAATCACTCAAGATATCCCTCAAGTAATTAAGGAACAAAAGAAGAAAAGGCACACTAGCCTGGGAACTTCCTCTCTGCCCAGAACATTGGAGGCTATACACCACACCCCCTCAACAGTATTTATAGGAACTCAAACACTGAGATCCTGCTCTGTTCCAGTAACAAGAAGCCGAAAGCACCAGCCTGAAGATGACGAGTGAGACCTCGTCGAAACGTCGCCTAGACCAGTAACAAGAAGCCGAAAGCACCAGCCTGAAGATGACGAGTGAGACCTCGTCGAAACGTCGCCTAGACACCCCAACTTTTACACGGGAAGACACCCGAGGACACCAAAACCTGCATATATATATATATATATATATATATTCGTAGATTTTCACGGGTACAGGAATGCAGGTTTTGGTGTCCTCGGGTGTCTTCCCGTGTAAAAGTTGGGGTGTCTAGGCGACGTTTCGACGAGGTCTCACTCGTCATCTTCAGGCTGGTGCTTTCGGCTTCTTGTTACTGGAACAGAGCAGGATCTCAGTGTTTGAGTTCCTATAAATACTGTTGAGGGGGTGTGGTGTATAGCCTCCAATGTTCTGGGCAGAGAGGAAGTTCCCAGGCTAGTGTGCCTTTTCTTCTTTTGTTCCTTAATTACTTGAGGGATATCTTGAGTGACCTTTTGCACCAACCAAACAGCCTTTTGCACCAACCAAAAAATAGCCAATATCCTCAGAAACCCCAAGGATAAAATCCAGTTGGAAAACCAAGGGGTCTATGAAATACCCTGCAAAGTCTGCCCAGCCACGTACATTGGACAAACAAACAGACGAATAAATGCACGTATCGCAGAACACAAGAATGCCGTCAAAAAAGAAGAAAAAACTTCCTCTCTTTTCCAACACATGAAAGAAACAGGACACGAAATTAATTTTGCAGATTCCAAATTGCTCTTTAACATGGAACATCACCACAAGAGAATAATCATGGAAGCCATCGAGATAGAGAAACACCCTCACAACATGAACAAGCGTGACGACACATCCCGCTTGCCAGACATCTGGAAATTAGCCCTCCCCACAAAAACTGACACCAGATCCAGAGGCACACAGAACGCCATCACCAATCAACCACACCAGACCCAAACCCAGACCCTCTCCACAGATAAATTACAGACACCATCCAGTAGCCAAACCATGGTGGCACCTCCGGATGCTGCACCCCCCTGCAATCCCTACACAGATCTGGCTGACACAGGCCACAAAACCACAGCTCGCCCCTATACACGAAGCCAAGCCAGAGCACAACTAAGTGCAGTACAGCCATCTTCTCAGAAAAACTCTTCACAAAGTTCAAGAGGTCAAGACACAAAGACTTTAGCAACTAATCCACACCTAATGACCCACCTAAGTGGTACTCAGGATATCACTCAAGAAATCACTCAAGATATCCCTCAAGTAATTAAGGAACAAAAGAAGAAAAGGCACACTAGCCTGGGAACTTCCTCTCTGCCCAGAACATTGGAGGCTATACACCACACCCCCTCAACAGTATTTATAGGAACTCAAACACTGAGATCCTGCTCTGTTCCAGTAACAAGAAGCCGAAAGCACCAGCCTGAAGATGACGAGTGAGACCTCGTCGAAACGTCGCCTAGACACCCCAACTTTTACACGGGAAGACACCCGAGGACACCAAAACCTGCATTCCTGTACCCGTGAAAATCTACGAAAGCATATATATATATATATATATATATATATATATATATATATATATATATATATAATTACTCAGCCCCTTTGAAGTTTCAGCAGGTACTTCAGAGAGCAAACACAACTGCTGTGTGGTATGTGAAACCTGCCCCATAATCAGTAATGGTGAAGGATGGATCAGAAATCTCTTAAACAAATAATCACATTTTCACAGAATTATAGAACTGTAGAGTTGGAACAGATACCAAGGGTCATCTAGTCCAACCCAAAACCATTTTAGGCTTGCTTTTGCACCAATAATGGCTAGAAACATGAGTGTTGGGTTTTTTTTAATGATTAAACCTGAGATTTTCAAGAAGTACAAAATTCTGTACCCCATACAGTGGTACCTCAGGTTACAGGCGCTTCAGGTTACAGACTACGCTAACCCAGAAATAGTATCTTGGGTTAAGAACTTTGCTTCAGGATGGGAACAGAAATCACACAGCTACAGTAGGAGGCTCCATTAGCTAAAGTGGTGCCTCAGGTTAAGAACGGTTTCAGGTTAAGAACGGACCTCCAGAATGAATTCAGTTCTTAACCCGAGGTACCACTCTACTGCTGTTAAGAGACACTTCAGCAGCCTAAAGGTGACTTAGGAACTACCTATTAGTACAGCAACAAATTGGCAAATACACTTCGTGCATGCTCCATTCACGCCTCTCTGGCTGCTTCCTGAGTCCAAAAAGTAGCACCGGCAGGACCCCATCTCTTGTTTTGTCCAAAGGAAAAACAGGAGTGATTAAGGGGGACAAATGATTTCTTTTTAAACCATGAAACGCTGGTCAAAAAACGGGAGGGAGCAATAGTGAAAAAGGAGCCACAGTGAAAGGAAAATCAGAAGAAATGCACAGGAATGCAGTTCACCACCACAGTGTCATGTTGAGCTGCAGATTTTTGTGTCAGCCTTACTCTGACTTCCCTGGGTGTGATACATTTGTGTGTGAGTTACACCTGTGGAAGATGGAGGGGGTGGGGAATCCCACTTCCACATGGTGTTCAGCTGTGTCTCTGCCTTGTGTTGCTGTTGTTTTGTAGTCACTGTCCTTCCCTTAACAACTGTGTAACCCACATATGCCCCCTGATTTAGGTGTTGCAAATGCTGTGATTATTTATTACAAAAGTTTAAAGATAGAGTGAGCAAAGAAAGAAGAAAGAAACATCACTTAATATGCCCTTGGCAGCTGTGTTCTCCATTTCCAGTTCACAAATCTGCTTTCTGATTGGAGAAAAACAGCCCTTAAGCCTTCTTGAAAACAGGAAACTGCTCCCCCTGCTTCCTGAAGTACAGGAACAGTTTCCTTGGCAACCTCTGGACAAAGAGAGCTCCTGTTAACCACTGGGGTGCCATAACAGATACAATGGGAAGGCGATAAATTACATGGCATTCCTATCTTGAAGGATTGAATAGCTTTTTTTTGTGTACTCGTCAGTTGTTTTAGGTGGTCCTAGTTCACATTTATTTTGCTAGCAGCTATTTAGAAGTCAAAGGTGTTGAAATGTACTTTTGTTCTAGTTTATGAAACCTCCATGTCCTCTCACCCCACAGAAATAAAACATTATCTGTGTGCATGGCACATTGCAGACAGATGCATGTCCCAAGGAGCTTACATTTTTCTCCCATCATGTTTGGTGCTTCCTCTAGATGTTGCTGTTCTGCTGCTATTCCCCCCTCTTATATATCCTACCTTAATTAGTCACAATGCTGATCCCAGTGAAACGGAGATCATATGAGGAACATGATTATTCCAGAATGGGAATGATGCCAGACTCAAATGTGGTGACATGATGGGGAAAATGTGGGGAATTCTTCTGAATGAGGCACATGGATGATCCTAGCCAATTGGGTATCATACAGGGAGCAAAATAGCATATCCATACCACATAGCCAATCTGTTTTGGATACGTGTTAAAAGCACTGAGAGGAAACAAAATTGTGAGGGATGGCAGTGGATAGGTAAGGGCAAATTAATCAACTTAGGTTTCTCTCCGCTTCTTATTTTACTAATCTTAAGTTTAGTTCTTCACATCACCACGTGAGGTGGTGGGTTTTTTTAAAGTCCTCATGAAAATGCATAAGCATTTTAATATGAATTTTCCCTAATATATGCACATTTGTATGCAATTTTGCCTAATGTATACATTTTTTGCAAAGCAGTTTTCACTAATATACAGTACAGTAATGCATTTTGTATGTTATTTTCATCAATATATGCACTTTTATGCACACGTTACCCTAGTATATGCATTTTTGTTCATGATAATAATAATAATAATAATAATAATAATAATAATAATAATAATAATAATTTATATCTTGCCCTCCCCAGCCGAAGCCGGGCTCAGAGCGGCTAACAACAGTAAAACAATAAAACATTCTAAAATCATTTCATTATAAAATTAATTCCAATCGAATTAATGGCAACCATTGGACTAGAAGTCTTGTGAGGATTGCCAAAGGAGGGAGTCAGGCTGTGCCCTGGCCAAAGGCCTGGTGGAACAGCTCTGTCTTGCAGGCCCTGCGGAAAGATGTCAAGTCCCACAGGGCCCTAGTCTCTTGTGACAGAGCGTTCCACCAGATTGGAGCTACAGCCGAAAAAGCCCTGGCTCTGGTTGGAGATATGCATTGCAAAATTCAGAGAAATGCGAATTTTGAAAGATGGTTGTGTTTTAGTTCTCACATTGGTTTGGAAAATCTGAATTGGGTAGTTTTAGCTTTAAATGCAGACTGAGCTGAATTTCTTCCCTATCTGCATCAGAGGTAGAGGACATACAAGACAGGGCATGACTGTGTATTATCAATGAATAGGCAAACATCTTCCAGGCATGTCCAAAATATTGTCAGAAGCATATTTGGACATTGCTGATAATGCACCTGAAAAACAGGTATAATCTGACCAGGATCCAAAACGACAAAGCTTGCCATGCAACAGCAGCCCTCACAGCACTGATATAATCATGAGGGAAGAAATGGGTATGCAGAGCCCTTTTCTCACATCCTGTATATTCTCGGAACTGACAGTGATGAAAATATCTTAGGTTAGGTGCTCCACATCAGCCTGTCAGTGTGTAGCCATATTTATTCTGTAACAAATACCTAGTGTTTCAAAAAAGATATTACATTGCAAGCAAATCTTAAAAAACAAAAAGGAATCAAAATTCAATTAAGATACGCACTAAACTGACAACTTAACTCCCTTAGTTTCCTCTTGGTATAGTTATGTTTTATTTTCACTCTGAAGGGAAACTATTCTCAGAATTTGTTCCTTGTCCTGCCAGTGACCTGTCCAACACTTCACATTAACTTCCCAACAATGATCAATCTGTTGGTACTGATGATGTTGCTGGTACCAGCAGCACCCATCCCTTTCCTTCCTGTGTTCTGACCAGCCAATGGCTTTTCCAGCATCTCACTGTACTTCCAAACCAGTCATGATGATGTCATTTGTTCCAGCACATACCCCTTCCTTTTCTGTGTTCTGGTTAGCCAATGGACACTTCATACTTGTTTGCGGCAACGGATGTTCCATTGGCATTCAGTGATAGCAACACCTATGCATTTCTTTCTGGGAGTCAAGTTCTATCTGTCCATCTCAGCCTGAAATCCCATTAACACTGAGAGCAGGTCCTATTGAACTCACATGGGCTTACTTATAAGTAAACATACCTAGGACTGGACTCTGAGATTTGCTTTGTCAGTGCACCTGTCTGTACGACATAAAACAAGAAGGCTTAAGAAATTAGGGTTAAAATCTATATAACCCGTTGGGAACGACTGTTCAAGCAAATGGGTAGCTATGTGGAGACATTCTCATCCAGGGGTCACCAGTGGCTGTACATAGGGAGCAAGCCTGATATCAACATTCCATTATAACTAATGATAGCAAGGTTCGAGTTGCCTTAATTATTTCAGATGCAGACTGGCTATCAGAGGATGCAATCAGCCACCAAAAAAATGTGCAAGCAAGAATACATGCCACATTTTAATTATTTTAAGGTGAGAGCGGGAGAGAGAAATCCCTGCTCTTCCCCCTTCATAAGGGATTACAGAGGGAAGTGAATCCCTTTTACTTGCCCCACAAAAGGCTCATGGACTTATTTGTCCACAATTTGGTAGGCTTAGCACATTCTGGAGGAGGTCCTGTGCTTGAAAATTTCATCCACTTTGGCTAAAAGGTGAGGAGGAAGGTATAGCCCTTTTTAGATTCCCCATTATGGTGAATGCGGAAAGAGAGCTTTGTTTTATACAAAACAGTTGAAAACCCAAAACACAGACTGAAGTGGAGAGATTTTTAAAAAGCTGAATTTTGGGGCTCCTGCTCACTCATATCATTGACTACCCCACCACTGGGACAGCTTACCTGTGCAGCAGTTTCTCTAGGACCTATTATCCTTTCACCTTGAAACTTACTCACTATGCTTTCTTCCCATCTGTTGCTTTCCCTATACAGTGGCACTCTTCAATACCCACCTAATAACATCTCACAGCAATGTTGGCCAAAACATGTCATGCAAAGAAGCCACATTGTAAAAGAAAACTTTAAACACTCTTTATGGGTCCCTTTGGTCTTAAGGGTTGATTTTGTTTAACTTGGATTTTAAATGTGCAACTTTAAATTCAGTTTTGGACAGTAATGGGTTTCCTGCCACTGCATCCTGCCCTATTTGTTTGTTATCAGCTACACCTTAAAAATCACTGGTTTGTATTGGGTTAATAATGGGTTCAGTCACATCACTGCCCAGTGCATGACTGTTAAGTGGGGAAGCTACTGAGGAAGGGTGTGAAACATTATAAGAATGTCGACTCCCTGCTTACTGCACTTGATAACACCAAGGTTTTGCCACCCCCCTCCTCACCAGATTGCTCTTGGCACTGATAATTAATTAAATCATGCAAACGTTGACCAAGACATGCAGGATAAATGGATAAAATTTTATGGGACCAATGCCAGCCCTCCCTTATAAACCTCTTGAGCATCAGCAAATTGTTGAGAATGCACCATCTCAACTTCCAGCCATTCATAGTTCCTCAACTACTCCTGAGACATACCATTCAAATGCTAGCCCTTATAGGGCCAGAACTGAAGTCCCTTGATTCAGAGAAAGATGCCTGTTGATTGGCTGGGAGCAACTCTCAATAAACATATGGCATCAGGTGTGGGGTAGGTAGATTATGTTTGGGGAAAATGGCACCACAGGCCAAATTAGGGCCATGAGCCAGATAGTCCCCAGCACTGCCTTAGATTGTGTCATCTGGACATTTGTGCATGCAGTTAACCTCTCTGTTCCTTTATTTTAAAATGTATTGGCATTATCATCTAAAGCAAGAAGTACGTTGGACACTGGGTGTAAGGGGAGGGGGCAATTTAATCAAGCAATATTGATAAAGGCCATTTAATTTCTGTGAGTGTTTCCATTTACCAGAAGAGGAGATGACCACCCTAACCCCTAATTATTGATGTCCTGAAGTGTTGAAGACTTAGCTCTCTTTTCATATGCCAATTAATAAATTGTACCTAATAAATTGTGGGCTCCCGTACCTAGCGAGGGCAACATACATCTCCCGGTGCTGCAGCGCAATCCTTTCAGCCCTCATCAGTTTATGGGGGAAAGATTGCAAGATGACTGTCACCAGGACCGTCATATGTATAGCACAGGGATCCCAGGAGCACGGCAGCAGTGCTGGTAGCTCCGTCGGTAGAGCATGAAACTTTTAATCTCAAGGTCATGGGTTCGAGCCCCATGTTCGGCAAAAGATTCCTGTATTGCAGGGGGTTGGACTAGATGACCCTTGTGGCCCCTTCCGACTCCACAACTGTATGATTCTACAGTGTATGATCCCTTCCTTTGCCTCAGTGAAGAGTGAACAGCTTCCACCATCCATCGTAGGGAAGGGTGATGAGGTCCTCATCCAAACTACAGCCAATCAGGAAGTTGCAATAGCCCCCTGCATTCACATTGCCTTTTGAACAGCTTCCTTTTGAGTTGCTAGTCTCTGCTGGTGCAGCAGCAGTGCCTGTTTGCCAACCCAGAACATTTGGTTGGGGTCATAGAGGAGAGGGAAGTCACTGGATCCATGGTCCCTCAAGCCATCTGGGCCATGGCCCAGTGTCCCTTGAGGTGGGGTGGGGGGGGGCTCTTGGCACCGACCTGTTCCAGCCCCAGGCATCATATGAGGCAGAATAAAGGAGGGTGTGGCTCCCTAAGAATAGCTTTCCGGACCAACCTCTGAGGCTTGGCAGACCTCATTAGGCCCATGGGGCAGATGTTGAAGAACAGTGTGCTATCGGCTGGCTGGAAAAAAGTCTGTGGTTTGTTTTTGTTTTGTTTTTAAATGTTAACGTCAATCTAGAAAGCACTTTTCATATTTGGGGAAATGCAAAACATCTGTTTGTTTTAATACTGCAGAACTCTAAAGGCTGCAAATTTTGCAAAATATTCGACAAATAAGGACAAATGGATGATTATCAATCTTCATTCATTGCTTTCAGTCCTAGTAGAGAAAACGCTTTGGGCAGAAGCCAGAATAGGAAGAGGAGGCTTTAATGCTATCTCTCTAAATAGCTCTAGCTAGCCAATACAGTGGTTTCTTTTTATCTGTTTTACCACTTAGCTAATCTCTTTTTTGCCAAAGCCATTAAGATGCTGGGCATGGCAGCCCTGGCTGGGAGATTTAAGTCCTCCTATCCCTGCTTTTCATGTTCAGAAAGAGTTTATTCTCTCCTGCAGAGCGAAGCACTCTCCAAAGTCTCGAGGAAAGCGGTAATTTCAGAATAATGGACCCTTAAGGCAGCAAATTGGCAGTGAGAACAGGAACACAGAGCTGGTTTTGCTAACCTACGTAAACGTCACCAAGGGTCAGTTGTAAGGAGTGTTTGCGACTGCTTTGACATGGGAGGTGGGATTCAGCTAAAGTGTCCTGCCAGTGGAAGGGTTTCCGCTTGTATAATGGGGCTTTCCTACTTCTCTTTCCCCTGCATGCATGCTGCACCCCCCAAAAAATATGGCTGGGGGGTGTCAAGAGAACCCCAGAACAGCGTATGCAGGGAGGAGGGGATACTGTTCCATCTGGCAAGCTGAAACACTTCCACTGATGGAAGATTCAGAAGAGCACAATGTTGAATTCCTCCCACGCTCTTTAGGAAACATTTACAGTGCATTTGCATTCTTTCATCCCAATTTGTATTCTTTCCTCCCTGGGCAGCCCCTGTCACACTTTAAGAAAGTACACTTCTGCATGACTAGCGGCACCAGGATGGGGGTGGGGATACAAATTTAAATGGATGTCCTTTTGAAAAACACACGCCGTGTGGAGGAGCAGCAATGACACTCCAGGGCAGTTTTGGACTTTGCCACCATCTATGGGCCAGAAGACCAGTAGTGATGTATGGAAGTGAAAGCTGGACCATAAAGAAGGCTGATCACCAAAGAATTGATGCTTTTGAATTATGGTGCTGGAGGAGACTCCTGAGAGTCCCATGGGCTGCAAGAAGATCCAACCTCTCCATTCTTAAGGAAATCACCCCTGAGTGCTCACTGGAAGGACAGATCCTGAAGCTGAGGCTCCAGTAATTTGGCCACCTCATGAGAAGAGAAGACTCCCTGGAAAAGACCCTGATGTTGGGAAAGATGGAGGGCACAAGGAGAAGGGGACGACAGAGGATGAGATGGTTGGACGGTGTTCTCGAAGCTACAAACATGAGTCTGACCAAACTGTGGGAGGCAGTGATGGACAGGAGTGCCTGTCGTGCTCTGGTCCATGGGGTTACGCAGAGTCGGACACGACTAAACGACTAAACAACAACAACAGCAACAACATGGGCCAGAAGAAGTATGCCTGGCCCAAATGAGCAGTGTGCAGGGTTCAGATTTTATGCCTACATATGGGATGCTGTTTGAGGCCATGGAGCGTCTTGGCTGCATCAGGGAAATTGGGAAAGGGAAGTCAGGAAGTGCACCTGGTTCACTGAGACATGGGCAAAGAAAGAAGGCAAATCTTTCCTGCAGGGTGAACAGGTAAGGGAAGAAGTGGCGTTTATACCTGGGTTTTGCATTGATATGGCAACAAACGATACACAGCGCAAAGCAGGAGAAAACTGAAGAGCTAAATTGATGGAAAATCAAATGTCACTGAGACATTTATCAGAACCATCAGTGGGCTTAACAAGTGGTTAGACTGGACTGTGGTTCTCCTGTTTAGATCAAGGGGAAACACATCCCTCCTTAGTTCTTTAGAACCTATGGTCCGTAGTTGTGCTCTTCTGAATACCCGATTTCAAACTGAAATGCAGTATGTAAGAACATCAGTGGCTTTCGGCAATGATTGACATTGAGGAATCCTAAGTTGGTTGCATTTTAAAATTAATAACTGTAGAATTGGTTGCCAACACTGCTAACTGCCAGTGTCCACTTACAGCGACCTGACTTCCATTTAGATTGTACAAGCTATAGGTGTAGCAATAACATAACGTGTAACTCCAATGAATCTTTAATTCTGGAGGATTGCCCAGGGTATAAATCTAGATCTGTGAACTGCACATCTTGCAGGCTGTGAAGTAATGAATTAGTCATCATAAATGGGCATCATTGCCACCTACTGGACAGCACTGGGAACAGATGTAATCTAACATGGGTGCTCCAGTGCGATTGACTGTAGAAGGTGTTCCATGGATACAAGCAATAATGGTGTCTACTTTCTTTTAGAGAAGCAGGAACCTTTGACTTGTGGTGTCATTGTTACCCAAAAGCAATGTAGGAACTAATGACCAATGTGAGATAACAGGCAGATGTGCATTTGATGCAATACTGTAATACATAAAGTATACAGTGGTACCTTGGGTTAAGTACTTAATTCGTTCTGGAGGTCTGTTCTTAACCTGAAACTGTTCTTAACCTGAAGCACCACTTTAGCTAATGGGGCCTCCCACTGTCACTGCGCTGCCGGAGCACAATTTCTGTTCTCATCCTGAAGCAAAGATCTTAACCCGAGGTACTATTTCTGGGTTAGCGGAGTCTGTAACCTGAAGCGCCTGTAACCCGAGGTACCACTGTAATGGGTTTCAGCTACCTCTAAAATGCAGGCAATATTAAACCATATTACAGTAATACAGAATTTGCTTTGGGCATTATATTTTTAATCTCAGGGTCATGGGTTCAAGCCGCATGCTGGGCAAAAGATTCCTCGATTGCAGAGGGTTGGACTAGATGACTCTCGTGATCCCTTCCAACTCTACAATTCTACAATTCTATTATTCTAATCTAACCCAGAAGTTATTAGAATCTGCCCTCGGAAGTTCAGGTTAGAGATTAAAGCCAAGGAAAACTATCTGTCTTTGTGTTAATATAGGCATGCCTCTCATTTTCTGTAATTTCACAGTTTGGCTTTACCTGAAGGAATGCTTCATCAAAATCTGCTTTCCATCATGATCACAGCAGATGCATTTATCTTAGCTTTGAGGGTAACAGTGGAGTAGTTCTTGCTACAGTATAATTAGTTTCTAGCTAATTTCTCTCTTTCTGAGTCACCTGGGTTATTAAAGAGCTCACTTCATGCTCCGAAAGAATATTTAAATTCACTCCATTTAGTTTTATTCAAAAACAGCAAACTCAAAACATCTGTCAGTTGTTAATTCAGAAAACAGGATTATATTTGACGCTCAGAGGTTTCATTCTGTCACTGTTGCATCCAGATCTGTGCTCCAAATCCTGGCAGCTTGAATTTTGCAAATGTTCAGACTGGGAGACACAGTTTCATCCCCTGTTCCCTCTAAATGTATCTGATATATGAGGATTTGGTTCTGCTGGGGGAAAACTGGTGGTGGGATAAAAACTTTTTAACACTCCCAGCTTGCTGTTGCAAACAGGTGGGGATGATGTCCATCAAACATGGTGCTTCACAGAAGCCTCCCCCCAACCCCAACCAAGCATCATGCTTCTACACTCAGAATAATAATAAATAAAAGAGATGTTGCTTCATATGCATTGCCCCAGTGATCCTCAGTAGTCAGGGAGAAGGAATAAGCTTTTATGGCATGCACCTATTAGATAGATTGAGCCACAACTCATGGATTGTGACTTTGAGCAAGCTTAAGAAGTGATGAGAAGTATCTCAAGTGTTGCAATGCTATACGTAGGGCCAAGGGACCCCAACTTTCATATATTTCATGGAAAGCAGACAGCTAGTCTCACTACCAATACGGTTGCATAGCATCTCTACCTAAGAAGAAAGGGATATGTCTTGTGCAACTGGCTTATTGGAATCCCTGGAGTCAGCCACATTAGTAAAAAAAGAGTGGTTTGAATGCATTATAAACATGCAACACCAGATGGTGCTAGAGAGCAAAAAATATATATTTGTGATTTTCCATAGCGTTTTTTTCTTTTGTTACAACCATTTAATTTCTGACTTTTTTATAGTGATCCCCCCCCCCCCCTGTGTGTAGATCCACCCCATGTGTGCCCTAGATAGCAGTGAGTAACTTGAGCTGGAGACTTTCTTAATAGTGTGCTATCAAACTGCCAATGTTGATGTTTTCTTGATAGATTATTTGGGGTTCTATGCGCTAGTCAGCCCATTCACTTGTGGCCAAGCACACATGGATCCCAGCCAGGCATTTGTACAACACATCTGTCTTTCTTCCTGGTTATAGATATGTCGGGGAAACCAGTCATGTGGCCTTAATCCACATTGTGCCCATGACTCTACCAGCAGTTTGGATTGGTTGGTTGTCCAAAAGTTAAGAAACAATTTAGCTACTGCAATGGATGTCAATAGTTCAATAGAGGCTTCCTCTCTGGATAGCTACTGTGCTGGTTAGATAAAAATAACTGATGCATTGTACAATTAATAGGGTCTCAGCTACCTGATAACAGAACTGGGAAGCAGAAAAATAGCTTCCATAACCTTTAGCAAGAGGAAAATAGATGAAAAAACTGAGCATGTTTTTGCTACGAAAATGGCAAATATCCGATGTTTTGGGAAACGTGGGCATACTTGTTTTCCTTTTCTCCTTTATGGTTTTGGTGTTTTTGTAACAACTTATAAATATTCCTATGGCAAGATTTTCAAAGCAAAACATGTTTTCCAGCCTGCAATAGCCTTCCTCTTCCTTATTTTATTTTATTTTTCATAGGACATAGGAAAGCGCAGGGGTATGGCGCCGAGTCCCTTAATGATATTTTTCCCCAGTCCAATTTGCTTACTGATTATAAGACAAGGCAAAACATGTTTTCTCCCTGTGCCATGAAAGGAAACTAGATAGGTTGTTTTCTGACTTCTTAAAAACAAAACTACTCTCCCGTCCTGGAAATTTCCTTGAAGGTCAGATGGTTCATGGGATATGCAGTGTAAAAGCAGCTCCATGTGATGTGTTTATACTTAGCAGGTAAAATCTTGCTCTCTATTGTGGCATTGCAAACTCATGGACTTTCAGGAGAATCCATTTAAATACAGCGAAGCCTTGGTTCTCAAACTTAATCCGTTCTGGAAGTCTGTTCTAAAACCAAAGCATTCCAAAACCAAGGTGCGCTTTCCCATAGAAAGTAATGCAAAACAAATTAATATGTTCCAGACTTTTAAAAACAACCCCCAAAACAGCAATTTAACATGAATTTTACTATCTAATGAGACCATTGATCCATAAAATGAAAGCAATAATCAATGTACTGTACTATAAAATAAATATGGCAGTGTTGTAGATGATAAAAATAAAATTATTATTATTTTCTTACCTGCACTGATGATAGTCATTGTTTGGATGGGCGGCTTTTATCCATTTCCACAGTCCCACAATCAATCAATCAATCAATCAATCAGTAGCTGAACTGGGTTCCACACAGTCACAAAAACAAATTAATTGAAAAAGCCTCAAAAACAAAAACATAAAATAAAGCGCCAAACTTAATCAGTTCTGGAAGTCCATTTGACTTCTGAAATGTTTAAAAACCAAGGTACAACTTCTGACTGGTGCAGGTGCCCTGGAAAGAATAGCCGACAGCCGTATCAGATGTTCGGCTTCCGAAAAACATTCGAAAACCAGAACACTTACTTCTGGGTTTTCGGTGTTTGAGAACCAAGGCGTTTGAGAACCAAGGTACCACTGTACTCATGAAACTGAATGCAGAATTCATATTCATACACCCTCACTGTTTCCTATAGAAAGTATGTGGAATTTCAAGAAGGGAGGCTTATTAACGCCAGTTCTGGTCCTTGCAAGCACAGGGAGCCACTGCTGGGCAGATGGGGAGGGAGCGCTATTTAATGCCATCATTTGGAATCTTCCACAACTGCTGTGTGCATGTCTACATTTGTGGGTGGGAGCCTAGAACAGGGATGGAGAGCCTTTGGCCCTCCTGATGTTGTTGGACTCCCAACTCCTGTCATCACTAACCATTGGTCATGTTTGCTGATGGGGGCTGGAGTCTAATAATATCAGGAGAGCCACAGGTTCCCCATCCCTGCCTTGGAATATCAATTGTTTATGCATAAGCAGATAGACGGATATTGGTTTATCTATATCCATCATTCTACCTTTGTATGCATATACATGCAAAATTATTATTATTTGTTGTTGTTGTCTACAACTAAACCAGATGTACATGATGAAGTTAATCAAATATGCTAACATTTAACCAGATCTTAAGGATGCAAACATCTAGGGTGGCATTCAGCTAAGCTTTACTCAGACTAAACCCACTGAAATGAATGAACATGACCAAGTTAAGAGCCATTGATTCCAATGGGTTTACTTTGTGTAAAACTCAGCTGAATATCAACCATATAAATTTATTTTCACAGGTGTTGTGCTTGAACTTGTTTATTTTTATAGCCATGTTTTGCTTGTAATTTTGATTTTATTTTTATTTTTTTATATAATATTTTATTGAGTTTTTTTTCCATACAAATGCATATTTAACAAACAAAATAAGTTTCATAACATCCTTTCATTCTATTGTGGACTCCCTCACGTCTCCCGCTTCCACTTTCATCATTACAAACAAATTTTCCCAAGCAAATTATCATCTTGTTTATGATCTTAAATCCAATATTTAGGTTAAACTCAAATATAAAATTGTAATTTAATGGTAGACAGTTATTTCTACTCTGACTTCCTTGTTAAGATTCAACCAAATTACAATACTTTTGTAGATAAATCTTGAATTTCTTCCAGTCTTCTTCAACCCTCTCCTCTCCCAGGTCACGGATTCTGCCCGTCATCTCAGCTAATTGCATATAGTCCATCAGCTGCATCTGCCATTCTTCCAGTGTGGGTAGATCTTGGGTTTTCCAGTTCTTAGCAATAAGTATCCTTGCCGCCGTTGTAGCATACATAAAAAATGTTCTGTCCTTCTTTAACACATTCTGGCCGACCATGCCCAGAAGGAAGGCCTCTGGTTTCTTGGTGAAGGTATACTTAAACACCTTTTTTAACTCATTATATATCATTTCCCAGAAGGCCTTCACTCTAGGACAGGTCCACCAGAGGTGAAAGAATGTTCCTTCATTTTCCTTACATTTCCAACATTTATTATCAGACGAATGGTATATTTTAGCCAATTTCACTGGGGTCATGTACCATCTATATATCATTTTCATTACATTTTCCTTCAGAGCATTACATGCTGTGAAGTTCAGCCCAGTGGTCCATAACCTTTCCCAGTCCTCAAACATAATGTTGTGCCCAATATCCTGGGCCCACTTTATCATAGCCGATTTAACCGTTTCGTCTTGTGTGTTCCATTTCAGCAGCAAGTTATACATTTTTGAAAGTACCTTGGTCTTGGGTTCTAACAATTCTGTTTCCAATTTCGATTTCTCCACCTGGAATCCTAACTTAATTTTGATTTTAAAAACCATTAAATTTAATAAACAAAGATGGTCGTTTATTAAATTTAATGGTTTACTACTAATAATAATAATATCTTCCTTCAGGATCTTCATAAGGCATATTCACTGAAGATAAACACAATCCTAGTAGCATTATTATACAGTATCTTTATGGGTCACTGGGCACACGAAAATTGCACACAAATGACTCAAGAACATTGAAAATAAAACAAAACGTTGTGGCGACAAGAAGTTTGGGATCATCAGAATGTGGACTGTACTGTGTATGAACAACTTAACATGCTGTAGTAAAGCAGAGGCTAACATTTCAAGTTTATGCAGCAGATGCCGTGAGAAAAGATCCTTTCCTGTGCAAATAATTCACAGTGTGTACATGTGTCTTCCCTTTGCCACTTGACCTATTGTCTTCCACTTCCACCAGAATTAACAGATAGTATTTACTTGTAGTTAACTCTTTGCGGTCCAGTGTGAAAACATAATTCCAAAGCTGAGAACTCATGAGTCTGACAGTCTGAATCCATTGCATTTATCACATCCAAACTTATTTCCCCCCAGCCATGCTGCTTTGATTGGTGATAATGTGTTAGCACAAGCCCTAAATTGAAAGTGGCACTAATTGCATTTTACTCTGCTCGTTATCCTGCCTTCACAGAGTACTTGTTCACTGCTCACCTGCTTCCCATTTATTAACCTGTGAATTGTGTTCTACAATCCCAGCTACTGAGTGGCTCTTGCTTGGAGTGATTCCTGAGCCTTGACATGTGAGCCATAGCTGTCAACATTTCCCCTTTTTTAAGGGAAATTCCCTTATTCCAAATAGGATTCCTCGCAAGAAAAGGGAAAGGTTGACAGCTGTGGTGTGTGCAAGCAGGTTGTGTGACAAGCCACACATACAGTCTGCCTTCTGATTAGCCCATGACTTGCAAGTTAGGACAACAGAACCATCAAGAAGGAAACTCCCTGAACTAAGGATCTGACAGTTGACTGAAGGTTGAGGAAGAACCGATACATTTCAGGTATTAACCAATTTTGCTGGTTGCAAAAAATTATTAATGGCGGGAGAGAGGTCAGAAAAGAGAGATCTTTCGAGAGAACTGAATAGTTATGGTTTTGCCACCTGCTGTGCTACCAGACTATGGTTTTCTTGATGTCTTCATAGGAGCAATATTTTTTCTCATCCTTGTCATTAATTAATCAACTAGTCACATGTTATGTTCCTTCACAGAGTCCTCTGACAACCCTGCAGATTGAAGGCATTGGCCCCTCTACCCTCTGGCCAACTGCATGGATGGCATGAAGCACAGGAGAGAAAAAGGTGAACATCTCCCTCTTCTGCCAAGCTAACAAGTAGTACCAAGAGTAAGGCACCTGTATCCTGCTACTGCCAGAGTCCCCAGCCACTGTAGGCCACATGGCCTCCAATGAAAAAGTGACCATAGTTGTCACAGGTAATAGCTATAGTGTCTCTGTGCTCATTGTCTCTTGCTCAGTGATGAATCTATCTGCATTTTTTGGAGAAGAGTATAAACCCAATATTGTGGGCCATTTCCTCTAAAAAAAATTTAGACACCTCCCAAGATACGTTCTTTAGAAGGTATATAATATTATAAGAATTTTAAGCTCATATCTCTCTCTCTATATATAGATAGATATCTCTATCATCTATCTATCTATCTATCTATCTATCTATCTATCTATCTATCTATCTATCTATCATCTATCTATCTATCTATCTATCTATCATCTATATCTATCTATCATCTATCATCTATCTATCTATCTATCATCTATCTATCTATCTATCTATCTATCTATCTATCTATCTATCTATCATCTATCTATCTATCATCTATCTATCTATCATCTATCTATCTATCTATCTATCTATCTATCTATCATCTATCTATCTATCTATCTATCTATCATCTATCTATCATCTATCTATCAATCTATCTATCTATCTATCATCTATCTATCTATCTATCATCTATCTATCTATCATCTATCTATCTATCTATCTATCTATCTATCTATCTATCTATCTATCATCTATCTATCTATCTATCTATTAGAAGTTCATAAATGTACAAAACACATACAAATATGTAAACCACATGTCTGAAACCCACAGAAAAGTCCTGAAACCATTTTCTCTCTCCCAAATGACCTCAAATATTTCTCTGCAAGGTTGAAGGAAATGGGAAATCTCCCCATTGTCTCTTTCACAAATCCTGTCTTAAGGGCACATTTAAGATATGAATAGGGTGTGAGCTACACCCCTTCTGTGATGAATGCATGATGTTTCTGGGGGTGGTCTTGGACTCCAGGTTGGGCAATTTAAAATGTCTGTATAAGGGCTCGTGCATGGCTCGGCCCCCCCTCCTGTGTGTGTGTCTGGGGGAGCACCCGGTTGCAACAGCTTTAATAAAGATCAGGCTTACTAGCTGCTTTGCTTCTCAGTATTCTCTGGTTGGTCTCTGTTATTTTCTCCTACCGATAGAGAACCTACAAAAGGACTCTATATGGGCTCTTGGGTACCCCATAAGCGAAATGGAGCAGTTTCCCCCCTCATAACAATAACAAGCCCATGCAAACTGATGTAAATATTGTCAGCCGTCAGAGGCTGTCTCAGCTGCTGTGCAGGTTTTTATTCTTAGCCACATGTTACAGGAAAGAGGTGGCACTCAAAAATGAGAACCTGTGTACACCTTCTCCCCTCTTTGTGCTGGATGATCTACTTTTGGGATGAACTTCTTACCCATTTGGGGGTTCTGTACAATTTGTGCCAGCAGCCGAGAGAAACAGAAGTTTTGAAGTATTTTTAGATCTCTGGCACATGACCATTTCTGCTGGCCGCTCTCCTTTAAGCTTAAGGTACAAATGCAGCTGCTGTTTACCTTCTCGTTGTTGTTTCTCAATAAAAGCACCCAGAACACAGAGCTTCCAAGGACTTGGGCTTGGCGACTCAGGGAATTTCCATTATGCTTCTCAACTCTCCACACACACACACACACACGGGGTTGGCCTCTGGAAACACACTCATTGTGTTGTTTTGACGCAATTTCAAGCAAATATTTTGCCACCAAGAGGCAGTGCTGGGTCACGGAGGTCCCGAAGACTTTAGTATCTCGCTCCACTCGAGTAAACAATGGTCTATAACTCATTAAAACTCCCTCTTGATTACCTTTTCCTGTTTCTGATTGTTTTGGAGCGGCAGAGATGGATTCCGTAACTCAACACACTTCCCCCACCCGACTACTAAATTTAAAGTGCATTAAGAGTAAAAGAAGGCTTTGGGCTGAATAGACTTTGTTGTCAAGGCTGCACAAACCGAAATTAAAAGTGTAAACAAAGGCAGTTCTGAGAGGGAGCCTGCATCAGACACAGCAGTTAATCCAAGATGTGCTTTTTGCCTCAACTACAGTCTTGGCACCAGGATTTAAGTGCCCCGAGCGATAGAAAAGGGGGATAAATTAAATTCAGATTGTGTTTATAGGTGAATTTACCTCATTCATACTTTCCAAAACAATATGTGGACCAAAGTGCAGCCATCCTTTGAATGCGGTTCTTCACCCTTGCAGAAGGTTCCAGTTCAATTCCTGGCATCTCCAGCTAGGCCTGGGACAGAGTCCCATCTGAAATTCTGGAGAGCTACTGCCAGCCAGTGTAGACAGACAGTACTGAACTAGATAGGCCAATAGTCTGCCTCCATGCAAAGCAGCTTCCTATGTACCGCCAGTGTCATATCCGTCTGAGTACACGTTACTAGGTTACACAAGTGGGAAGGGTGCTCGTGGGCTCATATCTGCCTGAAGGCTCCCCATGGGTTTCTGACTGGGCCCTGGAGATCCTGGTTAAGATATGTGTTTAAGTCTGATCCAGCAGGACTCTTCCTAGGTTCTTACGGATTTGGCCCACCATCTCTTGAATAAATGCAGTTGGTGTGGATCTTTTGCATGTAATCCCTGCTCTTCTTCAAGCCTAGAGGCTCAATCCACCCACACCTGTATTTTACTGTTGAATTTCCGCCACTTTCTGCACCAGGAAGATTCTAGAACACAAAATGCATTAGCTGGAGAAGTGTAAACCATATATGTGGAGCATGTTTAAATGTTGTGAGGACCCTGTGCCCTTTTAAAATGTGGTTTTGGGGGGTGGAGTGGGGTTATTGGGTTGTTGTTTTTATTTTGATTATGTATTTTCTGGTTTTATATTTTGATTCTGTTCTGTGAACCGCACTGAGACCTCCGGGTATAGGGCGGTATGTTATTATTATTATTATTATTAATAATAAGTCATCATTAGGATTGTGGATCCACCAGTTATGCCCTTGCCCTCAACATAATAAAAGTATGTATGTCCTCCTTCATGGTTTCATATTGCTTATTGGTTACATGTATGTATATTCTTTCCTTTGTCAAAGAAGCTCAGGATAGTTTCCATGGTTCTTCCTTGCCACTTTTATCTTCAGAACAACCCTGTGAGGTAGGTTAGGCTGAGAGATGGTAACTGGCTCAAGGTCACCCAAGTATAGCTCTATGGCTGAGTGGGGACTTTGACCTGGGTCTCAGCCCTACCCTGATACAATTCACTGCTGCATCCACACAACCTTATTGTGTTCAGGCAAGGGCAACATTGCACCTGGCCTGACCACATCAGGAAATATGTGAACATGCATGACAGTGAGATCCTGTATGTAGCTGGACAATACAGGCCTGTCCACCCCTAGGTAGTTGGTCTTGATTTAAAAATATTGGAATACCTGTGTGAACATCATTTGACTTCTCAACTTAGCACTTGAGGATGAATAGCTACCAAATGTGTCAACTGACCCCCCAAGGAAGAGGATTGCATTTTAAGTGAAGTGAACAGCCCACTGTTGGGGGGGGGGAGCATCTCCAAGATTTGTAAGAGGGAATGCATGAAAATAAGGAACTGGCATTGAAACAAATTGCACAGACTCTGTTTTCCTCTGTACACTAGTAAAGTATTAAGACACAAACAGCTCAGCAAACTCTGTGCTGCGTTGCAGGTATGCCTGGCATAAAAATAAAAATAAAGGGCTGTGATACCTTCCCTGAGGTCTCAGGATTCAAGAATAATTGACATTGCAATGCTGGGTAATAATATCAACTCTGCTCTTTGCAGACATCGCCCATAAACCTCCCATCCCATTATGGAAGCACAGGAAAATGAATGCGAGTGTAAATTCATTCTAGAAGCCAGAGGGTGTGATTGACTCTACCAGTGACCCTTAGACAAAGAAATTTGTGATCCCGCTGACATAATGGAACATCTTCATCCTTGGTGTAACCCCGCTCACGCTGGTGTAATTACACCAGGCATAAACTGATCCTAGTGCGCACTGTTGTATTATCACCTTTCAGTTCAATGGCTCTGTAATTGAATAATGTTGAGTGGCACCCTCAGTTTATTGAATTAAAGTGAATTGGTCAGTTGATTGCCCATTTGATTGATTATTACATTAAAGCCAATGGTTCTGCTTGCACTTAAGCAATAGTCTCAGCCAATACCTACCTGATCTCCCATAAACATGTCTGAAACTCATTTATGTTTCTAAACAAATAAAAATTAACTTTCATCCAAGAATGAAAATGTCATTATTATTATTATTATTATTTAAAGGCATTTTATTAAGAATGACTCACATGTTTTGGTGGAACAGATATTGTTTTCAAAACATCAGAAGTGAGAGATTAATGCAGCAATTAAGTAAAAAAAACTTTCTTCCAACATGACACCATGGAAAGAAAGCGAAGAACAAGAGCTGAAACATAAGGCAGAAATAATGTTTTTTTCCCCACTTGCTAGACCTCTCCTCCCTATTTGCATTTTCTATTTTGATTGGAGACAGGACTATTCTGAACACTGCTTGACTTGTTAAAGATAGCAGGGCACTTCCTAAATGTCTTGGCAGCATCTCTGGCTGTGTATAAAGGTGACCTTCTCAGCTGCTTGATCCAGATGTGAAGGTCAAACATGTTTTGAATTTTTTTAAAAAGGTTGCAGTGTTTGCGTCTTTCTCTAGTTTCCTGTTGGCTTTTCACCTAGATGGATGACTCTAGACTTCTCTATTATGGGGCTTAACAATAAAAGCTTTCTACAGCTGGAAAGAACTTTGCTTGTATTGTTTATTTCAAACAGCCGAGTTCATGGTTTGCAGGTCTAATGCATGATTCTTATGCCTCTTAGCAGTCTTTTGGGTTCCTGATCATGGCAGGTTTGGGTACAGGTGAAATAAAATCATAAACTGCCTTGCACTTTCACATATTCTGTAAACATGGCAACTAGTTTGAAATATTTGATTTGATGGACTGGATCGCTTTAAATTGATTCACATCCAAATTTCACCATCCACAAGCAGGTGCTATGGACAGGAAAGTAGCCATAACCAAGCTGAGCAGAATACAGCTTACGACAATGAAGCATTAACAAATAAGGGAAACACTTCCTAATATAGAAAAAGAACACAATGAAGATACAATATATATAATAAATGAATCAAAACTGTATAGATCACAAATTATGAATCAATCAATCCTGCAACAAAAAGCCAAACAAGTCACCCACATATCTCACCCACGATGCACAAATTCGCTTTCCCACCTTTCACCTGGGGGTGAACAGGTGTCACAAACAGGCTCTCACCCTGGGGTACGAAACCAGTTCTCTGAGAGCAGCCAGGAGACAAAACATTCACCAATCACACATTGTAACAACCAGGGTTGGGAGAGAGAATTTGATGCTGGTAATAGTTTTCGTTAGTTAACGCAAACAACTTCCTTATTGTTTGGACAATCACCTTGAGCACATCAACTGCATGATGAGAGGTAGATGGATGGTTTAAATTGCAGCAGTTCTGCCATACCTTCTCATAAGGGACAGCTTAGATTATAATTGGCTCAGTAATAACCCACATACTAATCTGTAGGAGGTGAGTTAACCAATGTTTACAGCTTTATATACCTGGTATATATTTGTGGTTCTAATTATGTTATTCCCCACCCCCTGCCCCCAAATTTTGGTCACTGTTTTGTGGGAAAGTGGTACATATTTCAAATAAAATGAAACTGCCTTGAGATCCAACTGCCTCAATTTAGCCGGGAAGGCTACAATTTTCACCTGCAATTGTCGGGGGGAGGGGGAAATCCCACCTTCCAATTCTCCTTATTTTAAAAGAGGAGGCTGTTTATCTTTCTCTCTGTATTATACATGCCTATGCCTGGCGTGCTCTGGTTCATGGGGTCACGAAGAGTCGGACACGACTAAACAACAACAACATGCCTGTAGACCTAAACAAATGTATCTGGGAGTAAGCCCAAAGGAACACAGTGGGACTGACTTCTGAGTAAATAGGCATAAAATCGACATTTCGCTGCCTGAGGTAAATCAGCTCCCCATTCCACGCAGGGAAGCCAACTAGACGGCCAGCTGAATCTTATTTCAGCACTTGCAATGGGACAGTATCCTCTGCCACACCTGAGGGCAGCAGATAGTGGCCATGTTAGACAGAATTAGACAAATTCATTGAAGATAAGGCTACCAATGGCTACCAGCCATGATGGTTGGAGGCAGTATGCTGCGGAATACCAGTTGCAGGAAACTGCAGGAGGGGAGAGGGCTCTTGTCCTCGGGTCTCACAGACATCTGATTGGCCACCATGTGAACAGGATGCTGGACCAGATAGGCCTTTGGCCAGACCCAGCAGGCTCGTTCTATGTTCTTATATGCTAGTTCTCTGTTTGAAGAGTTGTCTGCACCACATTCTGGTTTAAAGATAAGGGGTCAGCAAACTTTTTCAGCAGGGGGCCAGTCCATTGTCCCTTGGACCTTGTGGGGGGCCAGACTATATTTTTTGGGGGGGCGGGAATTAACGAATTCCTATGCCCCACAAATAACCCAGAGATGCATTTTAAATGAAAGCACACATTCTACTCATGTAAAAACACGCTGATTCCCGAACTGTCCATGGGCCAGATTTAGAAGGTGATTGGGTCAGATCTGGCCCCTGGGCCTTAGTTTGTCTTCCCATAGATAAGACCATATGAAGGACCTTGAAGTTTTCCATCAGCAGCAAGAAGCTGGAGAGCGGATACTGAGCAGGTGCACAAATCACAGGTTTCTCCATGATGGTGAGGTGCAGTGCTATTTTCCAGACAAAGAGGTGCCAGAATGCCTCCCTTGTTCTCTTTTAGTGACAATGGCACCCACCTGAGAGGTGCCGGAACTGAGTTCTGGCAAGTTCCAGCTGAAAAAAAGCCTTGCTGAGATGTATTATACCTATATTTATATCATAGCAACTGTTTCTCAATTTGCAAGCTAGCCTTTGCTGGTGGGGGGAGGGCACAGGGCAAGACTCGTGGCATACACAACTTTTCCCTCCAAACATCTTGTCACCTAGCATCCACTGCCTGAGGTGGCCACCTCATTCTACCTAAAGTCAGAAGCACACCTGGACTCCCATCATCAGTGTTGCTGTGCTGACTGGGAGGGTGGGGAGGTGGGCCCAGTGTGGGCACACCTTAGGGAGATTGGTGGAGCACAACAGAGACAATTTTGCTGCTGCCTCCTGGTAAGCACAGTGACCATGCAGTTAGGAGGCCAGGTGTAGGGCACACTCTTCCTTACTGGTTGCCCCTGCCTAATGGCAGGGCTGCCCCAGGTCAGAGAAGTCCAAATGTTATAACCCTGGGAAGCCTCTTTTCACATTCATCAACCTACTGAGGAATGCCTGTAGACCTGACACGGACGTGGAGCCAGGACTAGCCCAAAATGATTGTACCTGAGGGTGACTTCCCATTCGAGGTGCAGAAGCTGACCAGACTGGTGGTTGGCTTCAAGTAGGCTTCAAGATTGCAACAGGGCAACATTTTCCATGCATCCAAGAGCAGCAGGCTAGTGACATGCAGGACTCTGTCCTCCAACACCTCCTCAGCATTCGTCACTTGAGGGAGCTGTCTCATTCTGCCTAGAAGTAGGGCACACTAGCTAAAGCTGAAGCCCAGGGACTAGGATTCAAAAAGGTGATGCCAGAAACACATTTCTTATCCCCCATTTGGTCACATGTACAGCAGTTCTGATCCCCAATTGACTGGCAATTGCAGGGTACAGCTTGTAGATGGTGTGGTTGTTGTTGTTTTTAAGTCATGCCTGACTCTTCATGACCCCATGGATCCCTCTCCCTGTAATGCATTAAAGCTGTTCTTTATCTCTTTTTAGATGTTATTTAGAGCAACTTTCATGTGTTAAACTTTCCTGTCATCCAGTCCCTCCTGGCTCTACCATCTTCTCTATGGTTTTTGACAGCCTTGCCTTGTTACTGCCACCCATTACTCAGTGTTGCCAGAGAATTCTTTATACAGTGGTACCTCGGGTTAAGAACTTAATTCGTTCCGGAGGTCCATTCTTAACCTGAAACTGTTCTTAACCTGAAGCACCACTTTAGCTAATGGGGCCTCCCATTGCAGCCACACGATTTCTGTTCTCATCCTGAAGCAAAGTTCTTAACCCGAGGTACTATTTCTGGGTTAGCGGAGTCTGTAACCTGAAGGTACCACTGTAAAAGGAGAAGCTGCTCTTGTAAGGGAGGGGCAAAGGATTGGTGAACATTTTTCCTCCAAGAGCAAGTGCACAGGAATGGACTTTTCTCCTATACTGTATAATTATCTCTCATTAATCTGAAACTACTTTCCATACTGTGCTGGTGCCCGTCATCATATGCAACACAGAGAGGAATGATTAGTAAAAAGTCTTCTTCACCCTACTTTCTCCCCATTTCATGTTATTAATTAAAATGACTGTGAGAACAGCAAATTACATAGAGTGAAACAATAATTTAAATGAAGATTAAAAAGAGAGAGAGTGCCACTTCCCACAGCTAACAATTTAAAGGGCTCTAATTAACAAAGTCATACTCAGAGCAGACCCATTGAAATGAATGAACCTAAATTAGTAATATCCATTAATTGCAATGAATCTACTTTGAGGAGGGCCAGCATTGAATGCCACTTGAAATCTATACATTGCACCTCTTGAATGGTATGATATTGGTTGTTCATCCCTTCAGCAATACTTGTTCTTTACAGACCCACTCACACATTAGCAATTTGTTTTGTACACTTTACTATTTAAATTTGTTTCTGATTGTTGACTATCTATTTCTCTGTCTCACATACTGCCTTTTAAGTTTTCAATTACCAGCATGCATTCATTTAATTCTTCTGCAATGACCCCATCCACAATGAGTTATCATTTGATTCTGGTTATTTACCAAGCAGTTTAATTTAATTCTTCTTCTTCCACATCTTTAATAATTTAGTTCTCACACGTATATCTAAGGAATATGGAAGGAAAATGGAAATCTCTTTTGCTCTTGTATCTTAGACTGTCTTAAGCCAGGCATAGGCAAACTCGGCCCTCCAGCTGTTTTGGGACTACAACTCCCACTATCCCTAGCTAACAGGAACAGTGGTCAGGGATGATGGAAATTGTAGTCTAAAAACATCTGGCGGGTCTATGTCTGCCTTAAGCTATCTACCAGGAATTTAAAATCTCTCCTTTTTGTGTGAAGTGACTGGTTATGTCAGATTAAATAATATGAATCTACCTTAATTCCTAGATTCCCCCCAACTACATACATTGTTTATACGAGGTTGAATCCAGACTAGGGATGCACATGAAGTTCGCAGTTTTTGAAATTATTTACAAAATATCACACAGTTTCCTATTTCATTCCATCTTTGAAGCAAGTGCACACTGAATATGACCCCATGAGTGTTTGTGGGGTTATGGTGCCCTGGACTGTCCTTGCCTGAAATTTTCATAAATATTACCTTCAGAAAGGATGAGAAAGTTGAAAAGTGTTCCCCCGCTCTCATTCTGCCCTGCTGGTGAAAGTGCAGCAGGGCTTTGGGTGGCTGGCTCAACCATCTTTTGCTTCTCCCTCTCCTTCCTGCTCCACTGTAGGATTGTGTGACTTCATTTAGTTACACTTAGGTCCTATTGAAGTCCACGTGAAAATGTATCATGGCACAAGAACCACTTGTTTCAATGCAAAGTAAGTTCAGTTAACATAGTCTAGATCCAACCCGTGTTCTGTATTTCAGATATAACCTGAGAAGCAACCATTATACCCTTCATTGTTTTCTTCCCCATGGTCAATTATACAATAATTCTACATGAAATGTTAATTGACTCATCAGAATCTGATTCCCAAACTGGTTGTTAAAAAAAATACACAATGAAATGTCACTTTGTGCTTTGCTCTTCAAGCCTCAATGTTGTTTTTTTAAATATTGGACTTCTTGCTGTTGTTGTCAAGGGTTTCCTCTTCAGTTTTAAATGAAGATTGCCCATATTCATTTTTAGAAACAGCTAACACATCCATCTGGAATCTGTATTAGCTATAGGACTGCCTTCCTTCAGAAAGATCCTGCTTTCAGGGGACAAAGAATACTTTTTTTTTTGCAGAGATTTTAACAAAGACATTATTGTCACTGCTTTAACTGTAGAGTCACTAAATATAGCTGATGGCTTGTCTGGAAAGAGAAAATCTGTGTTAGTAATCACTAGTGTCATATAAAACTTGGATGAATGCATGCTGTAAACCATGTTGTAGCCATTCCAGCCCAGCCAGAGCAGCCAAATTTCACTTGCAGGAGCCAGAATAAAGTATATGTATACTCCATTGTATAGCAGGGGATTCCTTGGCATTACGTGACTGCAGCAAATTTGTTTGAACCAGCACCTCAATGGGATTTTGCTAATTTCAGCCTCGCCAACTGGCTCCACGAATCTAATTAAGACATGGCTTGGACAGCATGGCGATTGTACTGATTATATTTATTGACTTCTGCAAGCCAAGGACAGAAAGTATCATTGCAAAAGATGAACTGTTAAAATAATCATCTCTTTAAAAGAAGGCTTTAATAGTATTCTGCACAGTGTGACCAAGATAATTAGGTTATCTTTCCAGATATTTTTGTCCCTGCTAAATTTGTGAGTTTCTGCTCATTCTGCAGCACTATGTTGTCCAGAACATTTTGCATCAGTTTCTACAAGACTTTAGTGTGTGTGGAAAGAATACATTTACAGTGGTACCTCGGGTTACATACGCTTCAGGTTACATACGCTTCAGGTTACAGACTCTGCTAACCCAGAAATAGTATCTCGGGTTAAGAACTTTGCTTCAGGATGAGAACAGAAATCGTGCTCCGGCGGCACAGCAGGAGGCCTCATTAGCTAAAGTGGTACCTCAGGTTAAGAACAGTTTCAGGTTAAGAACGGACCTCCGGAACAAATTAAGTACTTAACCCGAGGTACCACTGTATAAATATGGGGGCTTCCTGCATTTTTTTAAAAAAACAAAACACAATACAAGCAAACATTGTGGTGTGCATGGTTGCAGCCATGAATGATAATGCTTCCATATCTGGTGAGGCATAATCACTTGACCGGTCAAAAAGATTTAAGCATTATATTGGATGGGAAACTGGTTCAATGAACCTACCAGGATTGTAAGGCTAATCCAGCTTTGCTCATACTTGGTTGTAAGTGAGTAGTGACTTGGGTTGGGGGGGTGCTTTCATCCCCATATCCACCAAGTGCAGTACAGATTGTGTGGGCATCACATTAAATGTTGTGTTTCTGCCTCCAGATGCCCTTCCACATCAGTTACATGGGAACTAATCTTTGCTGGAGCAGATTTCTGTGCAAGGAAATTGCAACACATCATTCCTCTGCAACAATAAATGGGTAACATTATTTTCTCCCGTTTAGCGGTGGAGTGTTACTGACATCTTACTGGAGTTTGAAAAGTTCTAGACAGGTGGTAGCCTAAACGTTCAAGATCAGGAACAAAGGTTTTTTACTTCCCCAGCTTCCAGCTTCTCTCCATCTGTTCGATGGATGGTGTTTCACCTCTTGCATACTCTGTATGTCCAAAGAATAACTGGTACAAAGCCTGTGGTTCCTCAGTGTGTACATCAGGAGCATCATATATCCAGGTAGCAATGTTGGCAAACTGGCAGATGGTCGCAAATGGGGAAGCTGATGATTGAATCAGTGGTCAAATTAGTGCTGGTTTTGAGAAGAGGCTTATATTAGAAATGTCTCCACCTGCCTAATTTAGGTTGATCTGAATCTTACATGAAGCTATGTGTGCACGTAGAGGACCATTTCTGCCTTTTCTTTATGGTACTCCATCAATTGTCATGTGCACTAATAGTGGTAGGAAAAGAGTGAATCAATAATCATAATTTTGCACCAAAGAGCAGGGCTGCGACAGTTTTCTGGATGATGTTCCGTGCCATTTCCAGCTGCAAGGCAGCTCCATCCTGGAGAAAGCACCGCCAAATGAATTTCTGCAGCTGTCCAAGGCACACAACATCTGTCAACGGTAATAAGAACTAGAAACCCTACCATTTCCTCCCCACAGGAAGCTTGTTCTGCTGTCCAGCTGGAACCAAGCATTTACACAACGTTACATTTATATATCCCCTTTCCTCCCAATGAGCTCAAGGTGGAGCACATGGTTCTCCTCCTCCCCATTTCATCCTCACAACAACCCTGTGAGGCAGGTTAGGCTGAGAGATAGTGACTGGCCCAAGGGCACCCAGTGAGCTTCCTGGCTGAGTGGATTCAAACCTTGGTCTCCCAGGTCATAGTCCAACACTCTAACCACGATGCCACACTGGCTCTGGAATAATATACTGGATGCACACTGTACTGGAAGGGTAGTGATGGCGGAAGCTGGCGTTCCCATGGGCTTCCCGCATTGCAAAGAAACAGAGCATTTTTGAATTATGGTGTTGGAGGAGACTCTTGAGAGTCCCCTGGACTGCAAGAAGATCAAACCTCTCCATTCTGAAGGAAATCAGACCTGAGTGCTCACTGGAAGGACAGATCCTGAAGCTGAGGCACCAATATTTTGGCCACCTCATGAGAAGAGAAGACTTCCTGGAAAAGACCCTGATGTGGGGAAAGATGGAGAAGGGGACGACAGAGGACGAGATGGTTGGACAGTGTTGCCGAAGCTACCAGCATGAGTTTGACCAAACTGCGGGAGGCAGTGGAAGACCGGAGTGCCTGGTATGCTCTGGTCCAGGGGGTCACGAAGAGTCGGACATGACTAAACGGCTAAACAACAACAGGACACTTTTCTGGTGTGAGATGCCTCCGATGAAGAGCTGCAGCAACAATTATGGAGCAACAATAGCACCCGTTGTAATGGACCTAGAGAGAATTAGCACTGGATCACTTCCTGCTTCAACAGGTGCCAGCCTGGCTTTGCCAAATCTATGCTGATAATTATCCCCCCAAAAGCCATTAGGCAACTAGCATGCATAAGCTATAACCCAGGAATGACAATAATTCAGGGGACTTTTGTTCCGGCATCTCATTTGGTAGATGCATCGCATATGCTTTTAGCAGTTCTTTGCTGGAGAAATGTGCTTGTAACAGAGAGGAAATCATTTCATGGGTATTTTAGTAAGGGGTGGAGGTGGGAATCCTACAGTTCTCTGGCCTGGTTTTTTCTCCATCCTCTCATAAACCTTGCTCCCATGTCCGGATATGCTGGGGAAGAGAACGAGAGAGATTGCAACACTTTCACCTTTCCTCATCTTCTTTCCTAACAGCCTTGGGTTTGTATCTCTTAGCCATCAGAAAAAACAGCTGCAGGGGTCTTGCGATCTTCTTGTCCCTAACAGCTGGATTTTTATTCCAGGCCCTGAAACCCCAGGCACCTATTCAGATTATGCAGCTGTTTCACCTGTAGCTCTTTCCCTTTCTTACCAAGGCCCGAGCATCATATTTTGGGGTCCACGATAAACATGTAGCATGGGACCACAGTCCCACACACATACCACAGTCCTAGCTCATATGATCTCAAGAGCCATGTAAGAAAAGTTTCCATCTTAATTCTGAAATTACATTTTCTACATTTCCCAAATTATACCATGACTCACAATGGGGGTTTTCTTTTTATTCCATTCAACACCACTTACCAGCATCTCAAACTACAGTTCCCAGGATTCTTGGGATGGGGCATGCGCTTTTAATGTCTCATGTGTGCACAATTTTAGACTGTTGCAATGCACTATACTGAAAGATAGCCCCAAAGCTGTGCTCAATTCTCTACAATCATAAACCTTCCTCACAAAAGTCTTATGAAAGAGCCATTTTGCTCTCATTTTGCAGATGGGGAACTGAAGTTTTAAAAAAGCTGTGCATCCAGGGCCACCCATGCAGTCTCATCACAGAACCTCAGTTTCCCCAAACCAACAGTTTTTTTCTGCTGGATTGATGTCAAATTTATTTGTGTTCAATGGCACAAATATTGCTCCAATGCATCTAAGCAGCAAAATTACCTGTTCAGCACTCAGATGGTAATCCTCTAACAACATTGTACTTGTTCTTTGTCCAATTATTCAGCCAAGGGCTCAAGTCAATTACCTAATCAATTGACTTTTGAAATAGAATTAACTTACATACGAAGAGCTCAAGATCTCCCAGGATGCAACAATGGAATTCCACTGATGTCGCTGTGGCTCCTGTCAGCACCACACAGGGACAACCTTAGCAAGCCATTCCTACTCCAGAGGGTCCATTATCTGTGATATAATTCAAGTTGCTGGATTTCTTGTCAAGTAAAAGCATTAGCCAATTCATCAGCGCAATTAACCTATTAGAGGCCTGATTGCATATAAATAGCCATCTATCAGCATTTCTCCATTGTCAAGAGATCTAACTGGCTCCTTTACTATCTCTTCTCCTCTGCTCTTTCAGGTGCATGAGGAATCTTATCACAAACCCTGTGGGGTAAATGAAAGGAGAAGGAGCAAAGGGGCAAGGGAATTTACCTGGAGAACCATAACCTTCTCACTTGTGTACTTGCATACTGATATTGTCTTAAACATGGTGTACAAATATCCATAGGCGCCGACTCCATGGGGCCTGAGGGGGCCCGAGCCCCCTCAAAAATTCGTTTGGGGGGGCTCAGCCCCCCCAATAATTTAAGAAAATTATTGAGCGAATGTGTGGTCCCTGGAGCCGGAGCGCAGCGGCAAAAATCAGGGAAAAATAAGATCGGGCGGTCGGTCGGGCGAGGGAAGGCAGAATGCTTTTCTGCATTCTGCCTCAGGGTCTTACTGCCCACCTGCTTCTGTTGCTGCGTTTGCTCAAACTCAACAAAGAGCAGGGAATCCCCTGCCCTCCTGGCAACCAGAGGGTTAAGGAAAGGATCGACTCCTAATTCTTTCCTAGTCACACTGCGTGCAGGGAGAGAGAGAGAGAGAGGGCTGGCTTGGGGGGGGGACGACTTTTGCCTTCCTTTCCTCCCCCCCACCCCGTTAAACTCCTCCCCTGCATTCTTAGCCAGCTGCTTCTCCGCACACCCCTCTTGTGCTTCTTGTCCCTTCTGTGTTTTTCCTTCCCTCTCCATTTAAAACGTGGTGACAAAGCACGGATCCACATGGATCCTCAGGATTTTTGCATTGGGTCACCCCAAATTCACCATCAGATCACATTACATGTCCATGGCTACAGTCTGTACCAAAAAAAAACCACGCACCCACTGTTGCCTGGGGCTTCAATGGTGCAAAAACATGGTTACAAAGCATGGATCCACAGGATCTTTGCACTGGGTCACCCCAAATTCACCATCAGATAACATAGCATGTCCATGGCTACAGCCTGCACCAAAAAAATCACGCACCCACTGTGGCCTGGGGCCACAATGGTGCAAAAACGTGGTTACAAAGCACGGATCCACATGGATCCTCAGGATTTTTGCATTGGGTCACCCCAAATTCACCATCAGATCACATAGCATGTCCATGGCTACATCTTGCACCAAAAAAATCACGCACCCACTGTTGCCTAGGGTCACAGTGGTGCAAAAACGTGGTTACAAAGCATGGATCCACATGGATCCTCAGGATTTTTGCATTGGGCTACTCCAAACTCACTGTCAGATATTAAAAATCTTTATAAAATAGAGAATTAAATACATACAGAATGTTAAATTTTCAGTTTCGAAATATTAGTACTAGTTTAGTACTGTATTTCTATATTACTATAGTACTGTATTAGTTATTTTCAAATACTTAAATATTTTTAGGGTGTAAGACCCAATTAAAGCCCGTTATTTACATACAGTATTACAGTATTTACATACAGTATTAGGCATACTGTATTAACTTTATTAACTGTATTAAAGCATTAACTTTGAGATATTATTTTTATTTAATGAACCCTCAGCCTTATTCAAAGTAAGCTTAAATTAGCTATTTCACTTATTAATCAAAGCGCTATTACTGTGCGACAGCAATATTTTATGTTTTATTCTTTTAATGATAGTTTAGGATTTATTTAAATATCATTTCAGTCTTTTCAGAGCTATAAATTCACTGCTCTGTAATAGTCTATAAGCATAATTGTTACTGTAAATTAAATTAGCTTTTTACGAAAATACCGTGCGTGTTTATGTTTTGATTCTTTTTTCAAAGCCAAAAAGTGTTTCAGGCTTGTCGAGTTTCCCGGAGTGTGGAGTTATAGAGAGTCGAGTTTTCGGGGTTCTAATGTTGATCATATGACTCTAAAATACTTTTTAAAAACTTTAAAACTCACTAATTTTCATCTAAAATTTAGAAAACTTCCCGGGGCAGGACCCCGGTATGGGCCCCCCCAATATTTTTTATAAGTCGGCGCCCCTGCAAATATCTCTTTCATAACACTAGAACTTGTGGACATCCAAGGAAGCTGAAAGTTGGAAGATTCTGGAAAAATAAAAGAGTCTTCTTCACGCAGTGCATTTTCAAACTATGGAATGTTGGGAATCTCAGGTGAAATCACCACACAGAAGCAGAGAAAGGTTCCTGGTGCAGAAGATAAGGCGAAGCAAAACAGATATATAGATAGATATATACAGCTTTTGCAGATACAGATATATACAGATGCATACAAGGACAAAGTATCTCTGTAGCTCTAAATAAGTTCAGCAATTCAAGGCATAGCACTGAACAAGTAACTCTGGCTAACAGACAGACAGACGAGCTGCAGACAACAGTCTACTGAGCTGACATACATTAATCACATATATAGTCTGGGCACTGGGCTCTTGTCATAGTAACTGGCTTGGCTGTCCTTGCACCTGCAATTAGCTCATCCATGGAATGATGTATGTTCATGAAGGAAACTAACCCCTTCTCATGTCCAGTTACTCTAACAGAAACTCGCTCCCACAGAAGGCAGTAATGGCCACTTCCTGGGCTACCCTGCCCAAGCTTCTGAGGGCAGAGAAACTACCAAGAGGCCCCCTTCTACCAGTCTTAACAACTGAGATAGTATGTAAGGAAGGAGGCAGTCTTTTAGAAATTTGGGGCCTAGTTTAAACAACACCTTGAATTCAGTCCAGAAACGAACTGGCAACCAACTATGAGGGTATACCACACATACTTTTACATACCTCTATGTATGAACGAAGCACAGTGGGTGCCTGCACAAAATGGCTGCTATGAGCGGTCGAAAAAGAGGCAACGGCACTCCATGTTCCCCCATCCCCTTACCTTATCTTCCTAAATGAAATAATCCCAAGCATTGTAGTCTCTTCCAGTAGGGGAGTAAATGCCTGATCATTTAGGTTGCCATTTTCTGCATTTCTTTGTGTGTGTTTTTTTAGCTCTTTATGTTTCTTTGTTTTGTTTTGTTTTGTTTTGTTTTAGATGCAGTGACTAGGACTGGAGATAGTGTTTCAAGGATAGTCACAGGATAGATTTGTATAAAAGTATTAGCATAAAGGCTATCGGCATGTCTCTGTTGTGGTTAATTTGACATTTTGCCTTTTCTTCTCGAGAGATGAATACATTTTACCTTGCTCTTGAAGAAAGAGGGGTTACCCTGATGACAACCTGCCTACTTATTCCTTAATGGCGACTGAAATGTCACCCTGATACTGCTCCTGTTTCTGAGATGCTGTTCATCCAGATACAAACTGTGCCCCTTATTAATGCCAGCTGTTCTTTCTTTCTTTCTTTCTTTCTTTCTTTCTTTCTTTCTTTCTTTCTTTCTTTCTTTCTTACACCAGCTCTTTATCTTTCACTGCATGTCTCTCTGAATCTTTCTGTTTTTAGCCATAATATACTGCTAAATACACAACTAATAAGTAGCCCCCTAAAGTCTACTGCTGCACTGTAAATATAGTGTTAGAATTTGGTGTAGTGGGTGATGGATGGGAATTAGCTGGGCTTCTTCGGCAAGGTTCTTGAGCGTGTGGTTGCAGGCCTGATCCAGGCTCTCTTGAATGAAATCAATTTTCTAGATCTATTTCAACTGAGGTATAGGCCCATTTTTGGCACAGAAACTGCCTGAATGATGGACACTCTGTATGTTGGCCTTTGTTGGGAGAGGGAAAGGGGGACTGTGTCTCTACTAATTGATCTCTCAGTGGCTTTCAATCCCATCAAACATGGAATTTTTCTGGACAGACTGTTTGCGTTGGGAGTGGCACTGCTTTGTGCTGATTCTAGCCCTACTTTGATGACCATCTTCAAGGGCTTGAGTAGTTTTGCTTAGCCCCATGGAACCTTCAGTGTGAAGTGCTGCAGGGTTTGATTTTATTTTCCATGCTGTTTAACATTTATATAAAACCGCTGAGTGGGGTCATCCAGCATTTTGTAGTGCATTCTCAACAATATGCTAATAATAATAATAATAATAATAATAATAATAATAATAATAATTTATTATTTATACCCCAACCATCTGGTTGGGCTTCCCCAGCCACTGGGCAGCTTCCAACAGACTATTAAAATACAGTAATCCATCAAACATTAAAAGCTTCCCTAAACAGGGCTGCCTTCAGATGTCTTCTAAAAGTCTGGTAGTTGTTGTTCTCTTTGACATCTGGTGGGAGGGCATTCCACAGGATGGGTGCCACTACCGAGAAGGCCATCTGTCTGGTTTCTGTAACTTGGCTTCTCGCAGTGAGGGAACCGCCAGAAGGCCCTCGGCGCTGGACCTCAGTGGCTGAACGATGGGGGTGGAGACGCTCCTTCAGATATACAGTGGTACCTCGGGTTAAGAACTTAATTCGTTCTGGAGATCTGTTCTTCACCTGAAACTGTTCTTAACCTGAAGCACCACTTTAGCTAATGGGGCCTCCTGCTGCCGCTGTGCTGCTGCTGCACAATTTCTGTTCTCATCCTGAAGCAAAGTTCTTAACCCGAGGTAATATTTCTGGGTTAGAAGAGTCTGTAACCTGAAGCGTATATAACCTGAAGCGTATGTAACACGAGGTACCACTGTACTGGACCAAGGCCATTTAGGGCTTTAAAGGTCAGCACCAACACTTTGAATTGTGCTCGGAAACGTACTGGGAGCCAATGTAGGTCTTTCAAGACCGGTGTTATGTGGTCTTGGTGGCCGCTCCCAGTCACCAGTCTAGCTCCTGCATTCTGGATTAGTTGTAGTTTCCGGGTCACCTCAAAGGTAGCCCCACATAGAGCACATTGCAGTGGTCCAAGCGAGAGATAACTAGAGCATGCACCACTCTGGCAAGACAGTCTGCGGGTAGATAGGGTCTCAGCCTGCGTACCAGATGGAGCTAGTAAACAGCTGTCCTGGACACAGAATTGACCTTCGCCTCCATGGGTAGCTGTGAGTCCAGAATGACTCCCAGGCTGCGCACCTGGTCCTTCAGGGGCACAGTTACCCCATTCAGGACCAGAGAGTCCTCCCACACCCGCCAGCCTCCTGTCCCCCCAAAACAGTACTTCTGTCTTGTGAGGATTCAACCTTAATCTGTTAGCCGCCATCCATCCTCCAACCACTTCCCGACACTCACACAGGACCTTCTCCACCTTCACTTGTTCTGATTTGAAAGAGAGGTAGAGCTGGGTATCATCACCCTGATGATCTCTCCCAGCGGCTGCATGTAGAGAGCCAGTGTGGTGTAGTGGTTAAGAGTGGTACACTCGTAATCTGGGGAACCGGGTTCGCGTCCCTGCTCCTCCACATGCAGCTGCTGGGTGACCTTGGGCTAGTCACAGTTCTTTGAAGTCTCTCAGCCCACTCACCTCACAGAGTGGTTTTGTGGGGGAGGAAGGGAAAGGAGAATGTTAGCCGCTTTGAGACTCCTTTGGATAGTGATAAAGCAGGATATCAAATGCAAACTCTTCTTCTTCTGCATGTAGATGTTGAAAAGCATGGGGTACACAGCTCCATGGCTGATGTCTGGCCTTGGCAATGGACTGGAGGAAAGTTTCTACATGCATAATTGTGTGCATGAATATAGCTCCTCCATGCAAGGGGACCCTGGCTCCACCTCATGGCAGAACCCTATGTGCAGAACATCATAATAATAATAATAATAATAATAATAATAATAATAATAATAATGGCAATACATTTTTTTAAAAATCCCTTCCAGTTCCTTAGTACTTCTGTGATTCCACATCCCAGCCCCATAGTGTATATGATGCTGCCAATGATGAATATTGTTGAGTGCAGAACTACCCTGGAAATGAATGGAATGTTTTACTCTGGGTAGATTGTTCCTCATATTGATGCAAATAGCATTTAACACAGGCAGATTCCCCTGACTTCAGTGGACAGCAATGTGTTGTGACGCCAGGGTTGGATCCCACAAAGTCTTAACAATTTCCACCTCTTCCTCTCACTATGCTTATTATTTGGCTGTTTAGTAGCTCTGTTGCTGAGGCAAATTTCCATTCAGGCTCTTTCCAGACTAGCTGATTCTGAATTTATTTACCAAGGTCTCCTGTCTCTTGTGTTGACAGTAAAAATAATGAATTACTCTATCGGTGAATTAGAAAAACAGCAGCTGTCCTCATTAAAAGTTAGTAAGGCAAGGGAGCAAGTGCAAAATGGTTTCCTAAACTAGAAAAAAAAAATAGTAAACAGGAACTAGAGATATAAAATGTGGAGATATTGGAGCCAATGTGGTCAGGCTGACCTAGGGTTTGTGCCTTATAAAAGACAATTCGCACCATAATTTGTATTTCATGGTCATTTTATCCCCTTTTATGTGTTCTTTCTGTTCCTGCTTGCATATAATGAGAGGAAGCCAGATTTGATTCTCTGTGATACCACCATTTTCTCTGACAGGGACTCAAAGCAGCTAAAATAGAAGCAGCTAAAAGCATTGGGTGCGTATGTGATAAAGCATTAAAACACACACACACAAAAAACACACATATATGTGAGAGGAGTAGTAGTAGTAGTAGTAATAATAATAATAATAATAATAATAATAATAATAATAATAAATAATTTATTTATACCCCGCCCATCTGACTGGGTTTCCCCAGCCACACTGGGCAGCTATAATAATAATAATAATAATAATAATAATAATAATAATAATAATAGAGTGATAAAACATCAAACATTAAATACTTCCCTAAACAGGGCTGCCTCCAGATGTCTTCTAAAAGTCTCATAGTTGTTTATTTCCTTGACATCTGATGGGAGGGTGTTCCACAGGGCGGGCACCACTACCGAGAAGGCCCTCTGCCTGGTTCCCTGTAACCTCACTTCTCGCAGGAAGGGAATCACCAGAAGGCCCTCGAAGCTGGACCTCAGTGTCCGGGCAGAACGATGGGGGTGGATCCTATGTTAACCTTTACTTATACCGATCCTATGTTAAGTTTTGCCTATACTTGTAGATTTGTCCAGATCTGATGTATATTTGCTGCACTAGAGTCAAGGCAACCTTTATCATTTACTTTAGAGACTGACATTTTGTGTCACCAGAAAGTCTGATCTCTCCCCCCCCCACATCCCCCTACCCCCAAATCGCTATTTGAAATCCACACAACATGTTCACCAATCAATCAAGACAGACATTATTCCAAAATCTAATGATCTGATTAATTTCTCCAGCATGTGTTTCTCAAACAGGAGTGTGAGAAATTAGTCTACAATATATGCGGTGTGAGAATCTGAGATAGTTGTCTTCTGCCACTAGTGATCTTTCTATACATTACCCTTTTTGCTGTGCTGTATACATAATATATACAGGGGGACACAGGTGGCGCTGTGGGTTAAAGCCTCAGCGCCTAGGACTTGCTGATCGAAAGGTCGGCGGTTCGAATCCCTTCTGCGGGGTGCGCTCCCGCTGCTCGGTCCCAGCGCCTGCCAACCTAGCAGTTCGAAAGCACCTCCGGGTGCAAGTAGATAAATAGGGACCGCTTACCAGCAGGAAGGTAAACGGCGTTTCCGTGTGCAGCTCTGGCTCGCCAGAGCAGCGATGTCACACTGGCCATGTGACCCGGAAGTGTCTCCGGACAGCGCTGGCCCCTGGCCTCTTAAGTGAGATGGGCGCACAACCCCAGAGTCTGTCAAGACTGGCCCGTATGGGCAGGGGTACCTTTACCTTTACCTTATACATAATATATTTTAGGTTTTCACCTAACAAAGTAGATGTGATAGATGCCCATTTGCACACACTTGCACCACTAGGGATGGAGGAGAGATTCAATTCAGTTCACATTTAATGCTGAATTATTCAGATGTACACTTTCGGGGGGGGGGACAGCTATTCTTTTCATTTTGCACTTAACTGAATTATACAATGAAACACACACACACACACACACACACACACACACATTAATTTTTTTTTATTAGAAAAGCAAATATATTGGGGAAAGGGTGCATAAAATCAAATGTTTTAAAGAAAATACAATACCAAAATGCATTATATGAGGGGACATCATTTGCAAAGATGTGTACATTAGTCAAAACTGCATATAAAAATGTATTTATCCAGAGAAATTTGCACTAAAACACTGGTGAATTTTCAAGAGTATTTTTAAGAAATAGTCAAAAATTGCTGCAAAATGTTGGGAATGAATTTAGAATTGGGAAAATTTAAGCCCCTGTTCATACATTCAGCCACAGGCTGTGCTGAAATATTGTGGTGAATGAAAAGCTGACAGCACTGTGCTCTCTACCATGCAGATAGCTTCCAGTGTGAACTGGGTTCACCAGCTGAACATGTGATTGCATGGTAGTCTGGTGTGCATAGGTTTTTTTCCTCAGTGAAACTAAAACACAAAAACAAAACCCAACTGATCCATGTAACATGTATGAATGCTTTGCACATCTAAATGAGTGGGCTGTGATCTTTGAGAAATTATGCAACAACAAACCTGGTGGCGGCCTCAGGATGCTTTGTTGGTAAGTACTGGGATAGTTTCTGGAGACTTTGAGTTCAGCCTATTCAACTTACCATGAGTTTATCCAATTTCTAAATAAGGATTTTACCCGCTAAGTTGAAGGAGCCATACTCTGACCACATTGCTCCATCTTGTACCCCACAGAAACTGCTGTACTTTAATCATAGCATCCTGATGATCTGGAAAGTGCCTTAGGTGTTGGACACACCTTGACTGTCTGGTCCAATTGGTGAACGACCCAAACCAGGCTTTACTGAGTGAGCTAGAGGATTTCCTAAACTTTATAGAGTGTTTGAGCAGCATTTCCTTAGGATTAAGGGTCACTCAGTAATTCCATTATAAACAGTGCTTTCTTAAGAGTTTACAATTTAGTTGTAAAAATGTGATTCAGACTTAAATTTGGAATATGTAATCATGGCACAGCAGAAGAGCTATAATCCTGTTTTGGAAAGTCACCTTGGTTGTCCTTGAAAGGTAGAAAAGAAGGCAGGAAGGCTAGTGGACTTCCTGGAATGTTGTAGAGCCAACATTCAACATCATTAAACAGCAAAACGAATTTGATCCCATACCTATAACTCTACAGCTCTACCGCATAAGTCACAGTCACACCAAACATTTAACACATGTTTAAATGCACATTAAAAACATACTTCCCCTGAAACAATCGTGGGAACTGTAGTCTGTTAAGGGTGCTAAGAATTGTAACTCTGTGATATACAGTTCCTGGGATTCTTTGGGGGAATCCTTATGCTTTAAATATGTGTTAAAGGTAAAGGGACCCCTGACCATTAGGTCCAGTCATGACCGACTCTGGGGTTGCAGTGCTCATCTCGCTTTATTGGCCGAGAGAGCCGGCGTTTGTCTGCAGACTGTTTTTCCGGGTCATGTGGCCAGCATGACTAAGCCACTTCTGGCGAACCAGAGCAGCGCATGGAAATGCCGTTTATCTTCGAACTGCTAGTTTGGCAGGAGCAGAAACCGAGCAACGGGAGCTCACCCTGTTGCGGGGATTTGAACCGCTGATCTTCTGATCGGCAAGTCCTAGGCTCTGTGGTTTAACCCACAGCGCCACCCACGTCCCTAAATATGTGTTAGGTGGGCTTTAAATGCATGTTGTGGATACAACCATCTTTTTCTTCCCAACTGTCCACTCCCATCAATTTTTATCGCAACTTGCTGTTTTTGCACATCATGAACCCTGTGATAACCGTGAGAGGTTGGAAGATGAGTGCGCATGATTTTGTTTGGTTGGTTGGTTTCCATACCAACTTCATATTTATTATTAAATGCAACATCCCTTTCTCTCTCTCTCTTTTTTGTAGAAATCACATCTGTTGTTATCCACATCCATCTTTGTTGTTATTCTTGTCTATTCTGTGGCAGTGGTAGCAGCACAGCTGATTTCAGTGGGCCATTCTCAGTCCAAGTCATTGGCAGTGGTGGGGAGAGGGGATGGCAGCCATTACCACAAAATGGCAGCCTCCACTCGTGGCGGCTTTTCTGCATGTGGAATCAGGATTAAGACTTAATTTTTATAGAGGATTTTGCAATCTCCTTTTCCTCCCCTCTCATTCTTTTCTTCTTTATTTCTTCCTTTCCTCATCTTTTTTATCCTTTCTATTTTTCTTTCTTAGATTGTTATTGTATCTTATTGTATCTTATGCGGAAAACTTTTGATAGAAATTGAATATAAAAAGACCTACTGAAATGAATGATCATGACTAACACGAGTCCATTGTTTTTCAAGGGTTTACTCTTAAGTAGAACTTAGGTGGATTCAATCCCCAGGATCTCGTCGGTGGGACAGAAGACTCTTCTTATGTTGGGCTTAGTAGTTCTGTTTATTTAGGTTCTCATTCCAGCATAGTAAGAAAATCTGCACAGAGTTTATATACACTTTAAGTGTCTGTGCCCTATGGATGTGCTTAAAATCATTAGATCCTGTGCTGTGAATGTGCCATGTTGGCTGCTGAAACCACCTTTTTTTTCTCCTCCTTGAAGAATTATGGAGCCATGGGATCATTCTGTACTGGAAATGCCCTCAAGTAACTTAAATACAGTACTACTTTTGTATCCTTTCCCGTTTTCTCACTCTGTCTTTGGTACAAAAGCAGTCTGGCCAGCTTTTCAAACACCATATAATCTGTCTTGTCTCACTCTGACCTTAAATGTGAACAGACTTGGACTACCTCTATAAAGATCTTTAGGGCCAAGAGTTCCCGGGGGGGGGGGTGAGAGCCCATCTACATAATCTGCAATCTATGCATTGTTTATACAAGCTGTCAGATGTCCTTAATGCTTTGAAGATTAATGTTCCTATGGATTTTCTGTAGAGTATACTAGGAATCCAGGTGCCTAATGCAGTCAGCAGCTATGGCATTTATGGCAGGCACCTTCAGACTTCATCTGAAGGGGAAGCCAAACTGGCAAGTTGTTGAGCACAACAAATGCAGTGCTGATCTTTAATATGGACACACCTCGTGCCAGGAGGTTACAACAATAGCACAGTGTATGGTTCAACCTTAAGAAGGTAAGAAGCTTAAGGTGGTTTGCATCAGGCCAACGGCCTTCCTAGTTTCATCATTCTGTTTCCCCAGTGCCCAGACAGATGCCAATGCTGTATCTTCTGTAACTCAAGCATTGTGATCTCAAGCTTGTTTAGTCAAAGTCCCATTAAATTCATCAGGAGTTATACCTAGCAGTGCGTTTAGGATTGCACTAAATTTGTTAGTGTGCCCAAAGCAGCACTCTGGATTATGGCTGTTGTTGCTGTTGTTTTAAACACTGGTGGATGGAATGAGTAAAACAGAATATCTCTATTCCAAAACTGTTTAAATGGATTATGAAACTGACTCCACGAGCTTGTGGCCCAGGTCACAGAATCATAGAATAGTAGAGTTTGAAGGGATCCCAAGGGTCACGAGCTCTCAGAAATTGTCCTTTCAGTTTCTGTTCTGTGTTATAAGCAGCAGCATCCTGCACGGTCTCCCCCTCCATTTTGCATTAAAATTGTTTCCGTTGTGTATGCTCTTTCCGGCCTGCTCTTCTTCATGATGCTTTTCAGCCGTATATAGTGAAACATCCTGGCCTAAAGGCATGGCACAGAAGTTCTTTATGAATTCCTTTACTGGCCGCTTCCTTGAAAACGCAGCTTTGCCACCCACCGCCATGTGGATGGAAAGATGAGGGTGGAGAGAAGCCAAGCTGCTCAAGCGCCCAAGCAACAATAACTGGGACGACTTTTCTCATTTCCAAGATCTGAATCTATCTGCATTCGGCCGTGTTCCTAACTGCTTTATGAGGCATCTCAAGCTGTGTAAACAGTAATGCAATAATGGCAGATCACAATGCACTTATCACAGCCGATGACGAATGGCCTACCAGCCAAGCAATATGCTCTCTCTAAACGATATAATGCCTCTTGCCGACAGGAATATTAATCACCTTGGGAACTGACAGGATCTGATGGAGCAGACTGTTATTAATACTATCTCCCCTGGAAGCATTTGCAATGGTAATAGTGATTTTAATAATGCCAAGGCAAAATAAGCTGGGCTGGGCTCTTTCGTGGCCAATGCGAGGGAGGGCAGTTATAAGAGAGGTAATACATAAATACAATGACTAATTCATAGAGGGGACGGTCTAGAGATCTCTCTTCAGGCATTGCTGCAGGGTGGGAAGGCGGGGAGATTTTCTTTCAAAGGCCAGAGGTGTTCCATCAATCGTCAAAATCTTGTTAAAAGTATAATTCAGTTATCATCCTTACGATGCCGTCCAAGGACTGGATGTATTAGACAGACTTTATATACAAATCTTGCCTTGGGCAATTTACTATTATTTTATTATTCTAATTTTCCTGGTTCCCATGGAGCCTCCAAGAGCAAATCATATCAAAGGCAGATGAATATTAACAGTGCCTCAAAACACACTCGCCGTCCCTGGAGGCCTAATAAAAAAAAGCACAAAGTAGGTCAATGCAGAGTCTTTGGAAATGGCCACTGCAATGTCAGCATAGTTATTATTACCATGATCATTGCTTTATTTATTTTGTGGCACTGGAACAAATATGGGGGCTCTAAGAGATGCCTAGGAGGATTATGCTCTTACCTCAAGATAATAAGCTGTATGTCACAACTGTGTGAGCTAACTAATGAGGACTATCATGGGGGAAAGAGAAGGAGATTTTTTTCCACCTGGCATGTCATAGATCTTAACACACCCGAGGAACTGGATAAAATTCTCACTTGCAACATACACATTCTGAGCCACACAATTCAGAACTGTAGTTTGGATGATAATAGTGATGATCATGTTCACTGAGTTAGACATCAATAGACTATAAACTACCAAAACAAAAAAATTCCTTCCAGTAGCACCTTAAAGACCAACTAAGTCAGTTCTTGGTATGAGCTTTCGTATCTGAAGTATCTGAAGAAGTGTGCGTGCACACGAAAGCTCATACCAAGAACTGACTTAGTTGGTCTTTAAGGTGCTACTGGAAGGAATTTTTTTTGTTTTGACTATGGCAGACCAACACGGCTACCTATCTGTAACTGGAACTATAAACTACCATTTTAACATCTGCCAGATTATGGAAAGTTGTTGGTTAACTGGCTTTAGAGTAGTAATCCAATTAATGTAACTATCACAGTATTTGCAAGTTTGAAATCAGATGGGTAATTAACATAACAATCTTCCCGTGTCAATACTGTGCTACAAAAATGCAGTTTCATAAATCATGTCAAAATGCATTGCTTGCATTTACAGCAGTACATATATATGAATCTGTGTCCTCAGTAATGAACCTCTTCAGGGGAAGGTTCATTTTAAAATCTGATCAAAACACCTTATTTTAAATCTCTAGTTAGTGAATGAATGAATTCATGGAGTTAATCAGTCATTCAACTCTGCCATTTTAATCATTGTTTCACTAAACCTTCTATGGATTGGACCACCACTGGCTGCATATTTGATGGGAGGTTCACATTAATTCATTAATGCCAATGTTAAACATTTTAGAGGTGTGGAACAGGCACACTGCACCCCTTTCATCAATGTTGCACAGCATAAGTACATGTAAATCCACTAGCTTAGCTCTAAAGGGGTGTGGTGAGATTCTTATTTAATTTCTTCCTTGTTAAGACTCTGAAATGGGATTCCTGAAAATTCCTGTCTTGTCAAGCAGTACTATCACCACCTAAATGTTAAATATAATGGCTGTCACTGACATGTTGAAACCATTTGCCCTGTGTGTGGTCTTATGTCCATTAAAAAGCAGTGGATTCCAGTGAATAATATTCCATATGTTCCAGACCAACAACAGAGCTGAAACAAGTTTAGAGTGGAATTCTCTTTTAAGTCTTCCAATATTCCTCTTTACATATAATAATCTGAGTTTTGGAATTCAAATTTGAAAATGACATTGGGAAGAAATTCTGGTGTCTTGTCTGACCAATGACCACTGCACTTGAGTTGCATTTTGGGGATAATACTGACAAAACTGTAACCAGAAATTTGTGAAAAATGTATCTATGTGTCATGAACCAGGTCTCAGACCCACCATCCTCAGGGAAGAGGCCATGAGTTCAGAGGACATCTTAGACTGGGAGGGAAATGTGCCCTCTGAACCAACCTTGGAAGGTCTACCACCAGAGGAGACCGTAATGTCAGCACCTCTTTGGCATTACTATCATCAGCCTCCAGCTTGAAAGCCATAATAGACCACAGTCTCCCCACACCACAGGAGTCCAGTGCTCTTCAAACAGGTTGGACCTCTCTCAGTACTCTTAAAAATTCCATTAATCAGAAGCGGAGCTAGCTGCTCAAAGGAAGCTGCAGGCCAGTCTGAGATTACTGGTTTTTTGGAGCAACGCTCAAGCTTGCCTTGTCTGATGAGCAGCCCAGGTGCCACTTATTTTTAAATACTAAGGGTGGAATGCAACGTGACACTAAGTGTGGTATATGCAAACAGAATGAGAAGCCCTGTTGCATGAGTAGACCTTGTTTTGTGCATCTGATAGCTTAGTTAAATCCCACCTTATAAACTTCTTGCATTATACATTTTCAAAGTGGTATACAGAAAACCAAAAAGAAATATTAAATATATGCCAGTAAAAATAACAGTAGAACACCATAAGATGACCAAAATATTACACACACACACACACACACACAGAGAGAGAGAGAGAGAGAGAGAGAGAGAGAGAGAGAGAGAGGAGTCAGAAATAAGAAAGTTTTGAGCATGGAGCTGAAAGAGTAGATTGTTGGAGCAGAAGTTAATGATCTCCACTTTGAAGGAGCCACTACTACTGGTCTTATCCAGGAGATGCCCTCTTCTTGCTTCTTTGCTTGTCTATCTGGATTCACCCTCTGCTGTGTTGTTGTTGTTCCTACCTTGCCTTCACCTATACTTGACCTTACTCTGCTTCATGGATTTGGAACTGGTAGTAGTTGTATGTGATCTGGGGTTCCTGGACTCTATGCTGAGTACAATCCCCCACTTGGCTGAAATCTTGTCCCCTAGCTAGAACCACTGTCTGGGACACAACACTATGAAGTCTGGGGTGAAATTCTGAAGCCTTTCTTTCTGACAGTGCTCAAACATTGCTTGAGATTTAGCTCACAAAAGTCTGGCTTCAGTTTGGATTTAAAGGTTGGTGTTTTTGATTCCCAACTTCTCTCTACCATCTGAACTGAGGCAGGTAATAATCCAGAAAGGGCTTTCTAGTCTCAGCACCACATCTGTGGAATGCCCTCTACTTCTCCACAGAGTCTTGTCTGATGCCAGCTTTGATATTGTTCTGTAACAGGCAGAGCTCTTTTTATTTGCCTGGGCATTTTGGCATATGTGCAAGTCACAACAATCATAGCATTATTTGTTCTGTGGAAGAGTATGTCTTTGTTTTAATCTCTTCACCAGCTGGCTTATTCTTTGTCATTATTTTATATATTTGTTGTTTATATCGATTGTACTGCACACAGAGTTTTCAAAAGAAGAGTGGTGTAGAAATTTCCAAGTGTCTGACTGCAGGCCTACTTAAAATTGAAGACCCAAGAAAATTTTGCCTGAAAGCAAAACAAGACTTACATCAGCCATGACTAACTTTAGTCCATTTATTTCAGTGGGTCTACTCTATGTATTACTTAGTCAGCTGCAACCCACTGCCAATAGATAACCGTAGCTACTGAATGATTTAAATACACAAAACTGGTGCATTCACTACACAGCAGAACTGTCAAAATGATACAATTGTGCATTATCAAACAGCATAATACAGATAAGAAATAAAAAGAGAGTACACTATTTTCTTTTGAGTCTGAAAATGCTTTCCAAACAAATCAGTTAGAAGGCATGCTACATATTTTCTAGGCAAAGGCTATCAACCTGCAGAAGGAGCATAAAGAAAACAATGTGCTATTCAAAAAGCAAACATCTGAACTCCAGGCATCCAATCCATCAGCATGGACATCACCAGCTGATCATTCCCACCATTTCTGATGTTCAGCTTGTGAGTGCCATTTCATATCCAAAATGGCACCCATCCTCACATGAGGGAGTATCAGCAAACTCAGGCTGCAGGAATACGAAGAATCATTAGGGACGTCTTTGCTGCTGGTGGTGGGAAATCCCCCAAACAGTTCAATGAGGCCTGAACATCTTCCAATAAGGAAAATTGAGGGAAGGAGGATGGAATGGAATGGATTGGCTGGAAACCTGAACAAATCTGAGTAACTCAATTTAAGTACCGTAACTACTGGCCAGTTGCTAATCTGCCCTTCTTGGGCAAGGTTATTGAGTGAGTATTCGTAGGCCAGATCTAGGAGCTCTTGGAGGAAACTGACAGTTTAGAAACTTCAGCTGGTGCAGAATTCAGGGGCTAGGTTTCTCGCCAGGGCAAGATAATTTAAGCATATTAGTTTCTGGGACCGATTCAAAGTGCTGATGGAAAGAAGATATAGTCCCTTCCAGAGAAGAATGACAGATCAAGTTGATGGATTATGCTGAAATGGCTAAAATGACTGGAAGAATAAAAAATCAGGAAGACCAACATTTTAATAAGGAATGGGGAAATTTTATAACTTATCTTAAAGACCATTATAAACAGTTAAAATCATTAGTAGGATTGGTATATCACTTGTGGTTTAATGGTGAATTTTGGATACAATGGAGATATAAAAGATTCAGATTATTATAAAAGATGAAGGAGGAAATGATAAACAATAGGACCCACAAAGGGGAGGAGGGAAGTCCAAGAGATTCATTGGAATCTTGTTTTTATGTTGTTTGTGGGACATCTGATTATAAATTTTTAATCTGAAAAATGAAGTAAATATATATTTTTTAATAACAACAACAAAGTGCTGATTTTTAACTATAGAGTCTTAAATGGCTCAGGACTGCAATATTTCAAGGACATATTTCTGCAATATTTCAAGGACATATTTCTGCAATATTTCAAGGACATATTTCAAGGACTGCAATATTTCAAGGACATATTTCAAGGACATATTTCATATTTCTCCATATGAACCTGCCCAGACCCCGAGATCATCTTCTGAGGCCCTTCTTTTGTATGCCCTCTCCATGAGAGGTCCAGAGGGTGGCAACGGAAGAATGGGCCTTTTCTGCAGTGGCCCCCCATTTGTGGAATGCTCTCTTCTTGGAGATTCATGTGATGCCTTCTTCATACACCTTTAGGAGCCAGGTGAAAATGTCCTTCTTCAACTGGGCCTTTGGCTGATTAACATCCTATATGCTTTCAAATGTGTATGTGGGGGTGAGGTGTATTGGTTTGGTTGTTCTTGTTTTTATTCTGCATTTTTATATTGTATTTTTATGCTGTCAATTGCCTTGAGATCTTTGGTTGAAGGCTGTATACAAATTCAAATGATGATGATGATCATCATCATCATATACTTTAAACAAACAACAACCAAGGAGTGCCCTGGAACACTACATTTTGCTTCATGTCTCATTTTTCATGGAGTAGATCTTGTAGAGACTCCCAGCCTACGCTCAATGTTCTGTCTGTCCAGAGCACAAGCAATCTTTAAAAAAGTGAAGTTCCAACTGATAATGTACCAGGCTCCTTGAGGTTCCCCTGTACATTCAATATTTACCTGTTGTTTGTCCCCATCCAGGCAATGAGGTTGGAGAGGAGGCAGCAGCAATAAAGTGGGGGAAGAGATGGGAGGCTGCTGCTAAGTCTGCTCCTGCCACAAGGATGCAAAGGGGAGAGGAAGCACTAGCCCACACTGTGGCCAAGTGAGCCCATTTAAAACCTATTGATTCTAACGCATCCAGACACTTGGCCATTTGAAGAGCAAGGAGACTGTGTAAGTGGCTTGTGCATCAAAACCATCAAACTAGATTATTTGTTCTGCAGCTTGTCTCCTCTGCAGTGATGTAGAACCTTGGGAGTATCATAGCCTAGCTTCTCCTGTATGAAGGTTAGGGACAGGGGAGCAGCAAGTTGGCCTTTTTCAGCGCGGCCTTGTGTCAAGAGGATCTGCAAACAGATAAGCTTCCTGCATATGAGGAAGTTGGTACAGGCGCTTCTCTTCTACTATGAGCTATCCTGATGTGCAGTGGTGCTCAGAGAGGCACAACATTAGTCTTGCCAAACATCCTTTGCCTCTACGTGTGCCTTTTGAATAATAAGTGGGAACTACTAGAAATCCACAGGCAGCATGCCTCAGTGCTGGTGGCTGCTGTCATCTCTCAGTGAATTAGTCACAGCTAATTTACCAGCACTTAGAAGCTGAAAAAGGGATTGGTGCATGCTGGAAATAAGTCAGAAATTGATACCTTCACATCACATTGTCATTGTGCACGTTATATTGTAAATGTGCAACTGCCTGCATTTCTTCAACATTCAAAGAGCACACATGGCCTCTTTACATAAACCATGCACATTTGGAGTTTTTAGGACACCTGAAGCCAAGGACTCATATTATTTTCACTTTTATTCACACATCTGTACTGCTGGGGGAGGGAACAGTGCTAGAGGTTTGTAGCTTCACTGCTTCTGCATTCTCAGAACCATTACAGCTCATAGCAGCGTCAGGATAAATTAGCTTTTTGAACAGAATAGATCAGTGGTGGTGGTGTTGTTAAAAAAACTATTTTTATTAAAGCTTGAGAAACAAACAAAAAACAGCATACAGAAGTCAAAATCAAGTACCAAACATTTTTAAGCATAAAAATAAAAATAAAGAAAAAGTTGAAAAGCAAAACTCTTACTCTACAAGAACATCCAACTCTTCTACTTTCTGTAAATCAACCTTTTATTAGTTTTCAAACCCAGATATCAAAAGCTCATTTTCTTTTTCATGCAAAAAAAAGTTTCCAATCATTAATAAAAGTCAACAATGATATGTTTTTCTAATTAAACACATCAAGCAATGGTTTTTGAACATTCAAACTTAAGGGAACTCTTCCTGCATTTATGGCAGAACCTCAGTGCTTGTTCTAGACTGGTTACAGATAGGTAGCCGTGTTGGTCTGCCATAGTCAAAACAAAAAAAATTCCTTCCAGTAGCACCTTAAAGACCAACTAAGTTAGTTTTTGGTATGAGCTTTCGTGTGCATGCACACTTCTTCAGATACACTGAAACAGAAGTTCTAGACTGCACACAGTCAGTTCCCATGATGTACTAGAAAGGTTTATTAGGCCTTGTCATTGTCCCACGAGAATGGAGAGTGTGCCCTACCTCTGTGTGACATCCAACTTCTGTGGTTGAACATTGCTGGAGAAGATTGGTAGTGATGAGCAAGTTTTCTTCCAGGGAATTTTGTCTATTACTGATCACATACACATAACAAACTGGAGCAACCAGCTCAAACCGTTCTCCTTTCAGTCTACCTGAGAAGCTCAAGGTAGTTCTCAGGTAGACTGAAAGGAGAACAAAAGCTTGTTTACCTAGTTTCCCACAAGGTGAGGGGAAGTGGATTTAGCTAAGCCTGGCAGGACAGCTTATTCTATGGTATTAACTCCTTCATGCATTAATTAGACTTAAGCATGTTGGCTATACGAGGCTGCTTATCCCACAACATCAGCTACAGCCAGTGTAGCCAGTGCTTGGAGATGGCCACATTTTCCAACCTCCTTTTAATTTTGTAATAATAATAATAATAATAATAATAATAATAATAATAATAATGCCATGCACATAAAGCTGAATACACACAGGTTAAATGCGCACAAGTTGCGACCTTACTATAGTAGATAACTCCTCCTATTTATGGTCTTACCACAGCAGGTGATGTTACTAGCTTTTAAGAAGCACAGTTTGTCTAGTGTTCGTAATGAATGAGCTAACTGATCTCTTGAAGCAACAGTTAACAGATACCACAGGTAGTCTTAAAGAGACCTCTGCAATGATAGAGCCGACTACAGAACTAGGATTAACATTTCAGAGTGAAGTCTGTAGTAGACTTTGCACTTAATATTGAGGAAATTAAGAAGAAAGAATCAGTACTTTCTTGGGTTTCCAGAAACATTTGTTTAGCTAATTTGATTACTGGTTACTGCATTGAATGCACTTTAGTAGAAGGTAGAATTGGATTGGCTGCAGAGCATGGACATGATATTGAGGCTAAAGATGGTACATGTCCTGTCAAGTTGCAGGAGTATTGGCCCACATTGACTGCTGGTTAGAGAGTTTAAAAACCTGTAGGCCACTGTAGGCAGAGCCAGTGTGGTGTAGTGGTTGAGAGCCAGTGTGGTGTAGTGGTTGTAATCTGGTGAACCGGGTTCGCGTCTCCGCTCCTCCACATGCAGCTGCTGGGTGACCTTGGGCCAGTCACACTTCTCTGAAGTCTCTCAGCCCCACTCACCTCACAGAGTGTTTGTTGTGGGAGAGGAAGGGAAAGGAGAATGTTAGCCGCTTTGAGACTCCTTAAAGGGAGTGAAAGGCGGGATATCAAATCCAAACTCCTCCTCCTCCTCTTCTTCTTCTTCTTCTTCTTCTTCTTCTTCTTCTTCTTCTTCTTCTTCTTCTTCTTCTTCTGTTTCACTCAGTTCCTCATGACAGAGAGAGAGAGAGAGACTTTCTCATATAAAGCAGACTTCCTGAGTGTCTGTTAGCTGTCCAATCTACAATGCCCACATTTGCCTCTCAGCACAGTGTAAGGGTTTTTTTTTATTATTTGTATTTTGCATGTCTCTCATTCTTTATCCTGGGGCGCCAGAATGACAAGTTCAGACAAGAAATGTAAAAGCAGCAAACTTGGCAGAAAATGAGAGCATTTTCCTTATTGATCTGTTGTAATGTATTTCCCCCCCGCCTCTTAAACACAATTGCCTCATTGGGAGTTTCTGTCTTCCGAATGAGAGATGCAGTTTAATTAGCACCCCCTGCTAGAGTGCCATGTAAATTATCTTTTGGCAGGATCGGAAGACATGCAAGGCAGCGTATTTACTGAAATGAACTGGAAGAATAACCCACATCACAAATAGAGAGAGCACTGAAGAAGTCTGGGGCAGTTTGTGGGTCAGTCTGCTTTGTTGAGTTACCATTGTTGTTTAGTTGATTAGTCATGTCCCACTCTTCATGACCCCATGGACCAGAGCATGCCAGGCACTCCTGTCTTCCACTGCCTCCCGCAGTTTGGTCAAACTCATGTTGGTAGCTTTGAGAACACTGTCCAACCATCTCATCTTCTGTCATCCCCTTCTCCTTGTGCCCTCAAACTTTGCCAACATCAGGGTCTTTTCCAGGGAGTCTTCTCTTCTTATGAGGTGGCCAAAGTATTGGAGCCTCAGCTTCAGGATCTGTCCTTCCAGTGAGCACTCAGGTCTGATTTCCTTCAGAATGGATAGGTTTGATCTTCTTGCAGTCCAGGGGACTCTCAAGAGTCTCCTCCAGCACCATAATTCAAAAGCATCAATTCTTCAGCGATCAGCCTTCTTTATGGTCCAGCTCTCACTTCCATACATCACTACTGGGAAAACCATAGCTTTAACTATACGGACCTTTGTTGGCAAGGTGATGTCTCTGCTTTTTGAGATGCTGTCTATGTTTATCATCACTTTTCCCCCAAGAAGCAGGAGTCTTTTAATTTTGTGACTGCTGTCACTATCTGCCATGATCATGGAGCCCAAGAAGGTAAAATCTGCCACTGCTTCCATTTCTTCCCCTTCTGTTTGCCAGGAGGTGATGGGAACACGCTTAGAGAGAAATGGACGGGCACTCACAGTCTTGTGAGTTTGCTTAGAGCGCCGAAAGGAGGAGTGCAGGAAAGAGATTTTCTCAGCATTGAATTACGGTATTGTCATAAGAAACTTGGCAGGAGAGGTGGAGATGGGCAAAATGAGAGACGCCCAGTTCTTCCACATCACCACCTGAAGACTGTTTTTTGGCCTTCCCAGGCATGAAGGTATATATAAGGTTTTCTTTGTGGGTGGTGTTTTTGCCTGAACAACCATAGAATTTCTGGCGCTGGTTGGTTTCTGTTTGTTTTCTGTCTCCTCGCCACCTGCACCTCCAGCACAATCACTTGGCCTTAGCCCCTCAGCATGGTCTCTTAATTTTGGCCCCCCAACTCTTGAGCCCTTCAAATAGCTCACCTGGAGTTCATTCCTGACTTCTGACATTTATTGTAGAATTACCAGTGTGCTGGGCACTGTACATGGTAGAGAAATTGCATTGTTCCTCTCTAGTTCCTGCAACTTAGAAAGGACAAAGATGAGCAAAACAAAAAAAAGAAAACGGTTTGGATTAGACAATGGAAGGAAGGATGGGGGTGAAAAGCACAGGAAGCAGGCAGCACAGAATGCTGCTTTGCAGCAGAAGAGGGTTTTCAATGAGAAAAATGTGTGATGTGGCACAAAAGTTGCAGGCTGTGGAACTGAGTCAGAGTACGTAACAGATTCTATGGATAAAGTTGCTGGCACCATGGCTAGACCACAGGCACCCCCTATTTGTCATGCTTAGGCTACCTGCTCAGCCTGCACCACCCATTGCTGCCTCCATAGACAAACATAAGCAAACAGCGAACATTGCTGCCTTCCCGACTGGTTCCAACACTCAGAAATCCCATTCATTCAAAAATGAATAGAGACTTCTGTGTCAACAACCATTGCAGGAGTAGCTCTGGCATTGTTGACAAGTTATTAATGTATGTATTAAGAGATTGTTGCTGCATAAATAAGAGCAATAAGTCTGGGGAGCTGAGAGTTTGTCCCTACCTTGCAGTAATTTATTATCCTATTATCACTCCTTGCAAACCGCCTGCGCTCAGCACTTCCTCCCTTGTAGCTGGCTCTGAAATACTGCAGCACTTTTGCAAAGCTTAACCAATGGCAATAAACTGCTGCGTGCACTAACGTGGAATTAAAGCCTTTATTTTGGGTGATTTATGTTAGCCACACATATGACAGGGGAGGCAATAAAAATCACCATCAGCTTGATTTTATTTTCTTCTCCTTCCGTAACACTTGCAGTTATTAGCTGGCATATTAAATAGGAGACTTTATAATTTGGATATTCGCCACAAACAAAAATCCCACCAACAACCTAATAAAAACTGATAATCTAAATAACTGTCAAAGTTATTACAGCCAACGTTTAAGTCACAACAGGCTGTTTAATTGGCCAGAAGCTTCTTGTTGCTTCACACCTGGGGTAATGAGGAAGTGGTTGTTGGGTATGCCAGTTGTTCATACCAAAGGAATGAATACAGAGAAAGGTTGGCCACCCAAATGGAAATGAAGAAAACGTGGTGCAAAGAAATCACAGAAGTTCAAGGCATTTAGGTCGACATTTCCAGCCCCAAAGCAGGCACCAGTCAAAATACCTTGACTAGAAGGAAAATGTGACGATAGGGATACAGATTAAAATAGTACTTCCCTACCTGAAGCACTGGATCCAGTTCTGGGCACCACAGTTTATTGATAAGCTGGAACAAGAAGTTAAAGGATCTGGAAACCAAGCCTTATGAGGAATGTTTGAGGGAGCTGAATATGTTTAGCCTGGAGAAGAGAAGATTGAGAAGTACCTCAACTATCTAAAGGGCTGTCGCATGGAAGATGGAGAAAGCTTGTTTTCTGCTACTCTGGAAGGTAGGACCCAAACCAATGGATTCAAGTTACAAGAAAGGCGAATCCGACTAAACATTAGGAAGAACCTTCTGGCTATAAGAGCTGTTAGACAGTGGAATGGACTCCCTCAGGAGGTGTGGAGGTTTCTAAACAGAGTTTGGATAGCCATCTGTAAGGGATTCCTTAGTTGTGCTTCCTGCATTGCCAGGAATTGGTGTAGATGGCTCTTGGGGCACCTTTGAATTTTACAATTCTATGATTCCATAGCTATACCACAATTATCATTAGCCATAGAACTGTAAGCATTAAACCTGAAATTTGATGGCCTTCACGGTGCATGGGCTCAGTAAGTGCTGAGATCCCTGGTCTGGTATTCTACAGTGATCCAGGAATCACAGCAAGGGTTGCACTAACCATTTCATTGAGCCCTATTAGCCCTGTCTTGACTTTGTGTTGCTAATGTTCCCTCTGCTAGATAGCAGGTTCCTTGCAGTCAGGCAGAAGGAAAGCCAGAGAGGGAGACACGAAGGGGAGGTTTATTATCCAAGTGCTGCCCTCCCAAGGCGTTCTGCTAGAATTGTTGGTTGAAGGGGAATAAGGATTGTCACATCATGAAGCTTAAAAAATCCCCACACAACCCAACACCCTTTTTATCTGCCTCTAGTCAGTAATATTGATAGAGAAGCCTTTGGGGGGGCAGGGATTGGGTACAAATCGCTAATTCTGTAGAGCAGAGATTGAGAACCTGTGCCCTTCCAGGTGTTGTTGGACTAAAACTTCCATCAGCCCGAGCCATAGATGATGGAAGATGGACTACACCAACATCGGAAGATTCCTAGATTCCCCATCCCTGTTTCTGAATACCAGTTGCTGGAAACCACAGGAAGAGATAATGCTGTTGCACTTAGTAAATATTTCCGAATTATTTGTAAAGAAACACAAAGATGGCTTGCTTAAGCGACATGGTCTAAGCTTGGAGCATCCAGCTTAGACCTCCTTTAGTGGTAGAGTTCACATGGTAGAAGGAGAGAGAAAACAAAGAGTTTGGTATCCCTTGTTCCCAATATGAGAGTGTGTGACCTAGCTAAGCATGACAGGACAGCTTACTCTATGGTCTTAACCCCTCCCTGCATTAATTAGAATTAAGCATGTTGGTTATATGAGGCTAATTTACCCCACACAGGGTGAGTAAATGCAGCATATCTCCTAAAGCAAGGAAGCTGGCAGGTCTACTCTCCAAATTATGGCATTATTTTTTACATACCACCCTCCTCAACCTGGTAGCATCACTGTCCAATTAAAAAGCAAACCACCCTTCCTGAATTTTGTCAAAATCTTCCTTAGAGAATGAAGTAATAATCTGAAAAGCCATTATTATTATTATTATCTATTATTATTTTAGCCATTGGTTATATTTTAGTTCAGTTCTGCATTTTATAGAATTTTAGCAAACTTCATCTTTGAAAAAGTGTGCATCTACAGATGAAAAACATGGAATCCTTGAATACTTCATCCTGGTGTTCTCTGATAATTTCCCCTTATTTGACATACATACCATTCTGAGTTTGTCTTCCTCTGCAGGTGTGAACTGTTATCACCATACATGAGCAAGAGGAAGGTCAGAAGAATGTGAGGGCTCTCTAACGAAGGTAGCAGCTTTGGCAATCAGAGCAAGTAGCAATTTGTTGCATCGGTGCTGACTTCAGTTTTCATAACGCTTGCTTTGATATATGGATGTGTTTATGCTGTGGAGATATAGCTGAATGCCATGAAGGACAGCAGTCAGGGCTTCAGGCATTTGGCCATGAGCCTTGAAATAAGACAAAGAAGCTTTAATGAAAGTACAAGCAAACTTGGAGGGGGGGGGTTGAAATCACTAGTCCGCTCTCTAGGCCATTGGCTTGAATCCAGTGGTGCACTAAATACATTGGCTCTTTGGGGAAGGAGGGAGAGATAAAAATAAGTAAGTAAGTAAGTAGAGTAGAGTAGCCATCCCATCAGCAAGGATTTTCACTTGTGCAATAGAATTTTGTCTCCCTGTCCTCTCCACATGCACCCTTTAAATCTGTTCTCGGTTTTCCTCAACCCCCTAGAGCAGATTTGGGAAGTGTAAGGGTTACATGCTGAAGGGCAGGGGGTGTCGTGTTGTGCAAATGGAAATCCACACACTGACAGAAAGGTTGCTTAGCACAGCAGTGTTTAAAAGCTATCATTATCATTATTTAGTTCACATATAAGGTCCTCTAACTGCTTCAAGAAACTGATTATTTAATTGTTGTTATTTCATTTGGGTTTAGGATGTCACATTGTACCTAACCTTTGTAGGTTAGGCTGAGAGATGTCTTACCAAAGCCCATCCAGTAAGACGAGCAGGGATTCACATGTTCTTGACCAAATCCAACATTTTGGTTTTCGTTTTCCAGTTCTCAGTGTTTCTTCCATCACCTTCAGTTGCTGCTCCTTAACATAATCCAAAGATCTGTTGCACCAGTACTGAAATATTTAACATGGGATACACTAACAGCTCCACCTGTGCAGTAGCATGAAACCTGATCATATGCTGGCACTAGAGGCAAATATGCCAGCAAAAATGTTTAGGGTTGAAAATGGAAATTTCTTCTCTGGAGTGTCTCTGGAGAGGCTAAAAACTTTTTAACAAAACCTCTGAGCTATTCTTCTTCCAGCCTCAACATCTTCCAAAAGGATCATTTCATAAGGATGCTTTGCACAGGAGCATCTGTTATGCAGAGTTGCTTCAATAAACTCTGCCATAATTCAGGCTGCAAATGTTTTTCATTTACTGGGTAGGCTACTAGTGCACCAGACAGTAGCATAAATCCTGCTATCATTTTGCATAGTAGAGCAAATGAATTCCTCTTGCTTTGCAAATTAGCTCAAAGATGGGAGGTATCAGTAATTGATATTTATTGATACTTATTTATCAAGCCCTCCCAGAAGGTTGACTGCATATCACTATGCAAACCTCGCACTTAGGAACAGCAATTATATTTCATAATTATTCTTTTACCTCCTTCGTATTCAGAGAAACCTTATCGGATAGAATACCCCCCTTCTTTTAACACAGAGGAAAAACTCACATGGTATTGCACCTTACATCTCAATCCCACTGCTCTGCATTATTACATATGAAACTCTGAGAGGAAAAAGAAGTGGTGATTATTGTCCTTCCAGAAAGAGAACTCATTGTGAAGCATTGTCACTATAGGGAGACAATTAATATTATTTTTGATAGTGAAATGGCAGGTATTTTTGAAACTGTTGATAAGCATTAATTAGGAAAATGAGCAAATATCCTAAGTTAACCAGGGAGTCTTTCTTGAAACATGAGGCGTAGACATCTGGTAATCATCAAGCCCATGGTTCTTTCAAAGCCTTGGAAGAGGAATGGCTCCTTCGTCTGAAGAGACCCTAATAGTTCTGGAGCTACCAAAGCTAGAGTAAGGGACCCATAGCCTGGTGCACAATTGCCTTTTTAGGTGAGCCCTCAGAATTATAGGTTGGGATATCTGCCTAATTGGCAAAGGGTTCCCTGGTCTTGAAGTGTCTCCACCCACCTAGGTTGGCCATTGGTTCACCTCAACAGGAAAAGCTATAAAAACTTCCTGCCATGGCTTGGACGTTGGGCATCTTTACTGACTCTGGCTTGTTCCAGCCTTTTGCTTGGTGTCTGGCTCTAACCGTTCCTGACTCTACTCCTGGCTCCTGCCATAATTCCTATGGTTCCGTTCTGACACATGAAGAGACAAGCAGCAATGTAAAGGATTGGAAATGTTATTCCAGAATTCTAAGTTGAGGGATGAAGTATTTTACTTGTATCACAAACCTGCTAGTTCCTGTCCACTTGGAGTATTGACAGATCCACTGTTTCTAGTGAAAGCTGTGAATTGTACAGAAGGTCTTTATTCTGTAGTAAGCATAGGGCTTAAAACCAGAATAGGTACCGTTGCCAGCCGTATCTGCAGAAATAGTAGCTTTACGGTCATGATTTATGCTTTTGCAGAGCTCCTGCTCATTTTAATAGGGCTTGCTCGGGAAAGCATCCTGCTGGATTGTACCCTTAGGTTGTAAACAGCCCACTTTGCTCACTATATAGCTAGTAAACACAGTACCTATTTTTATTTCTGCTGGAAATTGTACCCATACAATGTTCAGTGTCCAAATACAACCTTGTTCAAATACAGCCTTGAAGGAATTTGAGTGCTCTCTTAAAGAGTTATACAGAAACAGGTGATTGCTGGAATGGGAAATGCAGTGGGTTGTTTCTTAGAAGAATGCTGAAGGAAACTTAAGCATTTATATCCCAGCTTGTCACTGGGATATAAGGAGGAGCCAGCCGACCTCAGCTAAAAGCCAGGCATTTGGAGTCACCTGCCCCATGCTGTGTGCAATGCTCTTCCAGCAGAGATTCAGCAGGTGTTCTTGCTTTTGACTTTCATCACCATAGTCTATTTCCACAACATTGCAGTGCTCATGGAAGGACAATTAGATTGCTACCCTATTCAAAAACTATCCCATAAGTATCCAGGTTGGGAGTGGTTTCTTAAGGGATTGTTTTGAGAGATGTACTAAAGTGCAGATATCCATGCATAAAAAGCATATGCTGCCCATCTACTATGTATTTATGAATTTAGGATACACTCCCCTTTAAATACTATTGTTATGGGATGGTGTAACACAATTGAGGCATTATAAAAACATTCATTACTCCCAAAGTAATGCTTTTTTAAAAAGAAGAAGCCTTTGGTATACTTGATAAAATCGGTGAGACTTAAGTGCACACTTAAGTTCTTCAGATTTTATCGATTTCTATGGAACCTTGGCAAACCTTTTATCTTCTGGATAATTGTGCTCAAGCTTTTGGGTTACATTAAAAGTTTAAGTCCTATTGGGCTTACTGAACTTCTAATCAGTATTTTAAAATGACAGTACTTCGAACAGCAATTTGATCCTACCTTTCTCCACTCTGTGTTTAAGGTGGCTAACAATACTAAAGTTAAGGGCATTTTCTTCACACAGGTTGACCACCAGCCTTTAAAAAAATCACCAAGGGTACCCTGTCAGGTTCCCCAAAGCCACAGGGAATTCCAGCCCCCACCTGCTTCAGAGTGCAAAGTCTATTATTTACTTTCTTCCATGTGAAATCTGACACTGATGACAAAAGCTCCTGTAGAGCATTTACAGTTGATCTTTCACACATCACTAAAGCCATTTCCCAACAACCTTACTTCTTTGCCTAGGCGGATTTATGGCATGCTGCAAGCTATGTTTGCCTGCATCATAAGTGCTACATTTGGATGATGAAAAGCTAAAGCAGGTGGAGTGTCATTAATTGGTCTGAGCAAGTTGTTTACATGGGTATGGAACCATGTCCATAATCATCTTGGACACACAGCATTCAATTCATTGTTAAATATTGACCCAGGGATGTATCCTTGCAGATACAGGGTGAGTGGGGAAGGGATGCTGAGTACTATCAAAGGGGGGGGGAGGTCGTACCTTGGTGGCCACAATTCTCAGGCAGCAAAGGCTAAGGCAGGGGTGAAGAACCTAGGTCACTCTAGATCAGGGCTTGGGAACCTTTGGCCATCCAGATGTTGTGGAACCCCAACTTGTGGAATATTCAAAGGGCAGTCAAACCAACGTTCCATGTTTGCTAGATTCGCACATGATAGAAGCTGAAGCTCACAGAGTTTCCCTGTAAGATTGCGAGAGAGCCACTCCCACTGTGCTCTGACAGAGGGAGGGCGTAGCCACATATAATCTCCTCACCTGTCTGAGTACTTCCTCTTTGCTCTTTGCTCTTTTGCCTCTTCATCTCATCACCAAGCCAGAAATATGAAGAACAATCTGTTCCGTCTGAGCTCCAGTGCTCAGACTCTATCTTAAGCTAGACTTAAGCATGTCTTTGTAACTGAATTATGATTTTAAGCCCGCCTGAACAAAGCTGCTGTATCTGATGTTCTGCAACAGAAACGCTGAGTGAGTAAATGTTATTTTTAGCTTTTACAAGACTGTGTGTGTGATTGTTGATTTAAGGGGAAGAATCGGGGAAAATACCAAGAGAATCCAGTCTGCCTTCAAAATTCTAAATTAATTAAACTAAAAAGGTTAAAACTAGCATATCTAAGCTTCCATTTACGGTAAGCTGCAAAAGGATGCCCTCTGTTGAACTCACAAACACAAGGAAGAAATCTGAAGAAGTGTGCATGCACACGAAAGCTCATACCAAGAACTGACTTAGTTGGTCTTTAAGGTGCTACTGGAAGGAATTTTTTTTTGTTTTGACAAGGAAGAAAGGATAATATCTAACAAATATATCCTTTCTTAGCATCTATACACATCCCTACACAACTCTCATTAGTCCCAGCCAGGGCAGCCAATGATGGGAGTTGTGGCTCAGAAATATCTGGAGGGCCAACATTTCCCCAGCCCTGATGTAGAGGTTGCTGGGCCACAGCTTCCATCTTCCCTGACCATTGGCCATGTTGACTGGGGCTGGTGGAAGGTGGAAGTCTAACATCATCTGGAGGGACACAGATTCCCCACTCCTTGTTAAGTCAAGATGGAGGAATCCAATGAACGTGGGATGATGTTTCCAGCTTTTTCTTATAATTCTCTTCCACACGGGCTGTGTCGCAAGGCATAAAAAATTCAAAGGCTGAATAGTAAATTCCCTTCTGAGCTGTCCCTAGAAAGGTCATTCGTTGCATAAATGCTTACCACTCCAGATCTGCCAGTCTGTCACCAGTTCCCCCCCACCCCCCATCCCCGCATCTAACTCACATTGACCGGATGCTGTTTTCAGCCAAAGCACATAAAGCCTCCTATGAAATTTTAATGAGCATGGATCACTGAGGAGAAGACGACGAGGAGGAAGAAAAAGGAATAAACTTGATGAATGTGTCCCTTTCCAGCTGATGCAGTTTAAAGTGGAAAAGGTTTGTATGTTTTCATGCTGGAGTGCTACTGGAGATCTCCTCCACACCTCGGTGTTCATCATAGCAAGCACAGGCAGAGGCAAGGCAAAAACGGCCACTGTGAATGAGCCCTCGGGCACGGGGAGATTGCTTGTCCCTTGTTTGTAGCCAGCAAATGACCTCAGATGGAGCAGCTATTGGAAAGTTCTCCTGTGTGTGTTTTGTCACTGAATCTGATGTGAAAACCTCAGGCATTCTAAGAGCAGACGTGAGGACCTCATCAAAGAGGTACTGGCCATTGTGCTGCAGAGAGGGATAGGGGTGAAATTCAATTCACATTCAGTTCACACTTATGGGCAAACCTACATGATTTCTGAAACAATGTGGGAACCATACAGCCATCCTTCAGAATTTGCACTTCTCCAAATGTCTGCGATGCAGTTTCTCCAGCCAAGGAACGGGTACCCACGTTTATGTAGTAGGGCAAAGTGTGTGTAAAAATGCACATTGGTGGAAATAACATACAACATTGCATTCAGGGAAATGGCTTTGCACAAATGTGGAAAAGTTGGGCAAAATCACGTAGAAAAATGCTTATATTAGGAGAGCTCTGCCCTGAAGTGCTGATGGGTTCTCATGAGGCAAATAAAACAGAATGGCAAACTGATGCGGAAATGTGGAGAATGGAAGTGCTCAGATCCTGCTTGCGGTTTCCCCACAGGGGTATGGATAGCCATACTGAGAACAAGATGCTGGACTAAATGGGCCATTGGCCTGATCCAGCCGGCTCTTCTTATGTTCTTAAGACAAACTAAATTTGACAGATTTGCCCATAGCTGTGGTTCATCCTGTATTATTCAACCCCCACACCGCACTGCTTCTCAAACTTCTGATAGCGAAGATCACACATTCCCCTGAATTAAAACTGGAGGTCCACCTATCACATGGCAAAAGTTTTGCTTTTGGAGTTCAAAAGACAGGTGGTGGGATCTCCTTCCTTGCAGGGTTTTAAGCAAAGGTTGGGTGGCCATCTGTCAGGCATGATTTAGCTGAAACTCCTGCATTGCAGGGGGTTGGCCCTAGATGACTCTCAGGGTCCCTTCCAACTCTACCATTCTATGATACTATAGGAAGTTGTTTTATACCCAAAATGACCATTTGACCCATCTTCCACAGTATTGTCTACACCGACTAGCAGTAGCACTCCAAGATTTCAGATGGTGGACATCCCCAGCCCTACCTGGAGATGTCAAAGATTGAACCCAGGAGCTAATACATGCAAAGCAGATGCTCCACCACTGAGCTATGGTCCTTCTAAAAGAGGACCCATCTCCTCTCTCTGCATAGGTCTCTGATCTGGGCATACTTTTACATTTTAATTTAGGAAGGCAATCTCCACTGATTGTTAGGGGTGGCTTCAGGAAGTGACAGAGGTGGGGGAGCCCTAGGTCTTTTGCACTATTTTCTGGATCTCCTGCCCCTCTCGCTCTCTTTTTAAAAACTTAACAAAAATATATGTTTTTTAATTCTTTGCTTACAGGGCAGCTGGGCATACTGCAGAAGCACATCTTTATCTGCCCAGAGGCATATCTCTCTATCATCCATCCATCTGTCTATCATCTATCTATCTATCTATCTATCTATCTATCTATCTATCTATCATCTATCTATATCTATCTATCATCTATCATCTATCATCTATCTATCTATCATCTATCTATTATCTATTATCTATCTATCATCTATCTATATCATCTATCTATCTATCTATCTATCTATCATCTATCATCATCTATCTATCTATATCTATCTATCTATCTATCTATCTCTATCTATCATCTATCTATGTCTATATCTATATCTATCTATCTATCTATCTATCTATCTATCATCTATCTATCTATCTATCTATCATCTATATCATCTATCTATCTATCTATCTATCTATCTATCTATCTATCATCTATCTATCTATCTATCTATCTATCTATCTATCTATCTATCTATCATCTATCTATCTATCATCTAGCTATCATCTATCTATCTATCATCTATCTATCTATCTATCTATCTATCTATCTATCTATCTAATCTATCATCTATCTATCTATCATCTATCTATCATCTATATCTATCTATCATCTGTCTATCTATCTATCTATCTATCTATCTATCTATCTATCTATCTATCTATCATCTATCTATCTATCTATCTATCATCTATCTATCTATCATCTATCTATCTATCTATCATCTATCTATCATCTATCTATCTATCTATCATCTATCTATCTATCTATCTATCCATCTATCATCTAATATAGCAATGCATACCACATGCACATTTGCATCATGGGCCTGTGGTTAGGTACACGATATCATCATCACCATCGTGATCATCATAATATATTTTCACCTATTGTTTTGATGACCAAAATTGTGGGCCAGCAGCTGGGGAAAGCTGCACACTGTAGAAAATCACAAAGAGCAGGAAGGGCAAAATGACCAGTAAGAAAAAGAGAAAGGGCAGAACTGACTTTGAAACATCAAAGAACTCATGAACAACTTGACCCAGCACTTTCCTGCTGCTAAATATGCTTGGCACTGCTCATACACTCTGTGCAGAATCCTATTCCTCATCAGCACTGGCCTCCCAAGTGAGATGAAGACAGTTGCCCTTTGGGGGTCTGGCATTATAATGCACTTGTAATTAAAACATGAGTCGAATGATAATGTGGCTAACATGGCCCACTGATTGAAAAGTTGTGGGGTTTTTTGGAGTAATATGCCAAAAGTGCATTTTCCTTGCCCTCTTCACCCTGGTCCAACCTATTTCTAGGCAATTGGCATTTGTATTTCAGAGAGAAGGAAGAGAGATCTCAGATCAATAGGTCTGCAATCTCTGTGCCAAATTATGGATGATGAATATGGAAAAATGCAAAACGAAACACCCCAGGCTCTTGATGCATAAGGTAGTGTGTTTATTGAGCTGCTAATGTGAGTGATACTAGCAGTTCTTTAGGGTTTCTAGAGGGGTGGCTGTGTCAGTCCATTTCACTGTGAAAACATCAAAGGGTTGTATCCAACTAAATTCTGCTCAGAGCACACCCACTGAAATTGATGGAGGTAAGCTGCTCATGCCCCTTATTTTCAATACAATCCAAAGTGTCTCAGAGTATCCTAAAAACTTATACATTTGTTATAGTATAAGATTTTGTGGACCACTTCCTATACATCACAAGCCTAATTTGACATTAAGTGCCATATAAATTAATAACTAAACTATGGCTTTGGAGGTTGGGGGGGGGGGCGGCTGAGAATCTTGGGAGGACTATGCCCTACTTTGCCCAACAGAGAAGCAGGTAACCTTTGCCAGGGCAATGAAATCTCCATTTGCTCCCTGGCTGTTCCTGTAGTTGCAAGGGAGCCTTCATTCATTCTCAATGAGACTACATTTGCACCGTACATTTAAAGCACTATGATATGACTTTAAAGAGTCCTGCCTTCCCCCAAAGAATTCTGGGAGCTGTGGTTTGTTAACTGAGAGTTGCTAGGAAGCCATGTTCCCTTCACAGAACTACAATTCACAGAATGGTTTAACAGCCAATCCCTCTTCCCAGGGAACTCCATGCCTTCTAACATGACATGGCCCCAATCCAGGATGCCATCATCTGGGTCCACACTCCTAAGCGAGCCACATGACTCATGTGAGATTGTGCTCCCCCAAAAAAACACCTTTTATGGTCACAGTGCTCCAAAACACATGTTTGGGGGCACCATGCCCCAAAGTAGTGAGAGCTGAAATCGTGCAATATCATGGCAGCCATTTTGGCTCTTGTCCTCTTGTGAGAAAAACCCCTGTGTCCCGTTTCCCCCCGGGGAAGTTGCTGGGTATGAAACTCTGGGAACCATGGTTCTTTGAGGGGAATAAGGGCTCTCAGAATTCTTTGTGGGAAGCCATGACTCATTAAAGCAGCATCCTAGTACTTTAAATGTGTGGTGTGAATATGGCCTGAGGCAACCAGCCTGCCACCTCTCATTTCACCACATGGCAATGTGGTGCTTGTCTCCTTCATGCTCTTGACTATTGGGCCTGATTGTGCTTCTTCTTGCTCTACAGTCATGCACACTGTCTTTCTTTCATCATGGCTCTCCTACCCACCCCACATCTTTTGCCACCCCCCTTGCCACTCCCAGGCTGAGAGATGTGCTCTTTGTGGTGAGGCTTTACTGCCACAGGCGCAGTACGATAGCAGAGTTTCAACTGGTTCACTTGATTTGTCATAGATCATCAAGCACTCCCGTTTCAGGATTTTGTTCATTTCCTCACAATGAGGGAAATGGAAGAGATCTGTCTACGCATGCTATCAAACTCTTGTTGCCTGAAAAGCAATTTGAGAGACCTGGATGGGAAAAGACGGTATATAAACAAGCTTCTTTTATGTTGGCATTAAAATAAAAAAACCTGGCAAAAAGGCCTATGCTGGGCTTGAGCAGCATTTAAGAAAGGTGAGTGACTGGGGGCCACTAGGGGGCGCATCGGAAGATGGCTGACAATAACATCTCTCTGACCCACATGAGGTAATTTGGAGGCTATGATGGGAGTAATTAGCCTCCCTACCCCCCCCCCCCAGGATGGTGGGGGGACTGCCTTGCCTGCTGTGCCCTATACCACCCCCAAATTTGTGGGGATGGGGGCGCTACGCACAAAGCCCTCCTGTGGGATTCCTGTGCTCCTGGACGCCGTCCCTGATCCGCGCCACCAGCTGCAAGAACTTCAAAAGAAACAATTTGGATGAAGCGAATGCACATATCTCAAGGAAGAAGGGGGAGTAAAGACTGCTAACAGAAGAGATCTCTGATAAAATAAGACGAGTTGGAGGAACAAGAGAAATCATGAGAAGATACGCCAAGACTCGGTATGGCAAATGACTGATGGGGGAGGGGAAAAAAACTTTCCTTTCTTTACTTATGTGATTAAACAAGAATCCCCTCCCCTCACGAGTCAGAAATGTCATTTTAAGGACTTAAGCTGTGGATTTAAGGCTGTGGGGAGATAAACTTTCGAACCAAAGCATGTTTTAAGAACAGCGTGGAATGTATAAGAGCTTTGGAATGATGCAGTTAAAAATGCCGTCGCCATATTGGGAAGTTCTGTCGGAGGACTTAAGTCTGAGAGGAGAAATAGAGAAATAGAGCTGTTTTTATATTGTGGGTGAAACTCCTCAGTGGGACTTAAGAGCGACAGTTTTGCGAGATTAATGATGGAAAGAGCGATGTTATCTATGAAGGCGATGATATATGGAAACCGTCTCGATTTGAGGATTGGAAGAATGGAAAAATTCACACAGGATTATTATTGGTGTTTATCGGCTTAAGGAGACTATCAGAAGAGATCATAAAGAAAAAAGAGAAAATATATGAACAAGATGTGATGTGGAAACAGCAAGATAAGACTGGATAGAATTATGAACTCTGTTTGGATTGATTTGGACTGATTTGGACATTAACGCAGTAGCAAGAAGATGATCAGAATCCCCCTTCGGATCTTGAAATATGGGTCCCCCCAAACAAAATTTAAAATTCGGCTTTGTAATTCGGAATTTATGTGATGTGATTTAATTTGATTTGATTGGCCGGTTAATAAAAATTATTTTTTTAAAAAAAGAAAGGTGAGTGACTAGGTTAGCATATTGCTTAACTTTAAGTGAAACAAGCATTTGCCTATTCAGCCTCTCAAAACACATCCTAGCTCACTCCCATGGCATTCAGGGACACACACACAAAGCATTGAGAAGCACACGCAGTGGCTCGAGGTAAAGGAATATTCAGCCACTGAGACACCCTTAGCTGAGTGTAGTGCCTTAAATATTTCACTGCTCAGTTGGTATTATGCATTCAGCTCACATTGCAGAAGAGGGCAGGATCAGTTGCAACCAGCAACTTCTAGCTCGTTTTCTGGTGCCTTTCTTTTCTGATCTCATATTCATGAGCGGGCTAATGCGATGCAATGGGCTCACTTAGAGAAGGTGAATTGTGCTGAGAATGTATAAAGGTGTTTGAGGGGCAAGCGGGGGCACTGAGCTTGGGAAAACCCGGGGCCTGGTGTTTGTGTGTTTTAAACATGTGATTTAAAATTCAACTCGGAAGACGGAGGAAGAGACCTTTAACTAGGAATGAGACAATCTGTCAGTTTTGGTCTCTCCCAGTTTCACAATTTTCCAGACTTAAATTCAGTTCTCTACATTTCTGCAGCAATTTGCATTATTATTATTATTGCAGTGGTACCTCCGGTTGTGAACGGGATCTGTTCCAGAAGTCTGGATGCATCCTGAGGAATTCACAACTGGAGGACCGTTTCTGTGCATGTGCGCGGTGTGATTTAGCACTTATGCACATGCACATGGCACGTAGAGCATTTCTGCGCATGTGCATGCGACGAAACCCGGAAAAATACTTCTGGGTTTGCCATGTTGGCATCCCAAAGTTTACGTATCCAGAGGGATACGTAAGTGGAGGTACTACTGTATTATTATTATTATTCCTCGCAGTTTCAACAAATACATACATTTTTCAAAGCAGTTTCCCCAACGATGTGCACTTTCTGCACTTTAGTTTCTCTAATGTTTTTGTCCACTTTGTTTGGCAAAGTCCATCGCAAAATTCGGAGAAGGGTTAATTTCAGAGCATACCTGGGTTTCCATTTGCCTACTTCTGTTTCCCATAGGTGTCTGGGTGGCCACTGTGAGAACAGGATGCTGGACTAGATGGGTCATGGGCCTGATCCAGCAGGCTCGTGTAATGTTCTTACTGGTTTGAGAAGTGCAAATTAGGTCATTGCTCATTAAAATGCAAACAAAATTGAGTTTCTCCCTCATCCCTAGCTTTAATCCATAGCATTCTATGCATGGGTGACATTTCAGATTTTAAAGGGGACAGAGGAGCTGCATTTTAGTAGAGAGGGCAAGAGTTAGCAAGGTCTTGTGTTCTGCTATATTTAAGGCTAGATTGGAGAAGCCGTGTATGTTAAAAGAATTTGTTATCGCTTTCTTTGACATGGTTCACGATAACTCTAGAGCAATGAACAACATTGGACAAGTACCCTTAGTTTATATGCAGAAGTATTTCTGAGTTTGATAATCATACCTAAAATCTAGCACCATCTATAGCACAATGCTGTTCATGTCTATGCAGAAGTAAGTCCCAGTGAGTTCAATGGAGCTTAAAAGAAAAGGGTAAAGGGACCCCTGACCATTAGGTCCAATCGTGACAGACTCTGGGGTTGCAGCGCTCATCTAGCTTTATTGGCCGAGGGAGCCGGTGTACAGCTTCCGGGTCATGTGCCAGCATGAATAAGCCGCTTCTGGCATACCGGAGCAGCGCATAGAAATGCTGTTTACCTTCCCGCTAGAGCGGTACCTATTTATCTGCCTGCACTTTTATGTGCTTTTGAACTGCTAGGTGGGCAGGAGCAGGGACCGAGCAATGGAAGCTCACCCCGTCGCGGGGATTCAAACCGCCGACCTTTTGATCGGCAAGTCCTAGGCTCTGTGGTTTAACCCACAGCGCCACCCACGTCCCTTCAGTGGAGCTTACTCCCAGGTAATTGTGTATATTATTATTATTATTAGTAGTAGTAGTAGTAGTAATACCTCTCATCATCCATAGATCTCAGGGTGGTAAACACCCAAGAACTGAAGGATACATATTTGTGCAGATCGAACTATGCTAGCCATTGTGACACCAAATCCATGGTATTATATGATACAGTTAATCATGATTATGAAAACGATCTATAGGAATTTAGTAAGTATCCAATTAGGAGAGCATTGGCACTTCTTTCCACAGATGCTGTCTGCTGCTTTAGATAGACATTCAGTCTGAGACATTGTATAACTGGCAAAGGTGTAATGGATGATAGTCTTTCATTTTCATTTCATTTTATTTTTGTTGTTGTAATGATTAGTCTACAAGGAGATTAGACACAAATCTACTGACTATTGTTTTTGTTTGTTTTAGTATTGAATCGTGGTCTGTGCAGCAGAAAATATAGAGCTTTTTCTAAGGAATATTACCCCAAAGGTTGCTTTTTATGTTTTGTGTCATTGAAATTTTTAAACTATGGATGGAGTAGATTGCTTCAATGATAAGTAATTGCATATTTTATGACACATATTTTATGTGTTTTTATACAGTAAGCAGCCCTGTGCTCCTTGGATGAAGATGATATAATAATAATAATAATAATAATAATAATAATAATAATAATAATAATAATTCTACAGTTCATGTCAGGGTACCTAAAGTGGTGTTCTAGCTTAACAGGCTCAACAGATAAAAGTATTCATTTATTTGTTCAAGGAGTGCAGGGGTTATCCCCCCCCCCCAGTTTTTAAATTCAAGAGCACATGTGATTTTTTTCAGCACGGTGTCTTATTTAAAAAAGGGGAGAGAAGAAACATAGCCATTGTAGAACGAAAGAATGACGGGTTAGTAGTCATTAAAATTCACAGACACCTCACATCCAATTTCAGAAGGCTTCTGTCATTATTATATATACCCACATATACTGCTGTTGTTGGGACTGTTTCATTTCCTACTGCTTTGATCTACTGGGAGATGCAGTGATTATCCACAGATACAGGAACATGCTGACACCTTGCTTGTTTTAAATGCTGTTGTGCGCAGCCCAGACTGAGAATTTTAACCCTTATGGAGGCAGGAGCTCTTGGCATAAAAATGTGGCTATGGGCGAAAATGCAGTAAAGTGTGATGGTGGTATTGGGGTGACTAAAAGATCAAATTGGTGAAATTACAATGTAACACCCAATGCATGGCTAACCCTCTAAGTAAGCACACAAGACCTCATTGGGTAGAGGGTTCTTGAGCACCAGCTTATCCACAGCAATACCTGGCAGAGAGATGCCAATATGGTTCAGTGCAAGCCATTTGTTGTTGTTATTTAGTCATTCAGTCGTGTCCGACTCTTCATGACCCCATGGACCAGAGCATGCCAGGCACTCCTGTCTTCCACTGCCTCCCACAGTTTGGCCAAACTCATGCTGGTAGCTTTGAGAACACTGTCCAACCATCTCCTCCTCTGTTGTCCCCTTCTCCTTGTCTACGGAGGGCAGATTTCCTGTACTTCTAACAATTTTGTAGAAGAGAGAACTTTGGCAGATTCATCTTATATTACAGGGATAATAAAATCTTCCCCTCCTAAAATAGCTTCTTCTATGTACAATTTTTAAAAGATACAGGAACCCCATCTTCCTTTGTATCTGATCACTCTGGCAATATGATATAGGAAAAGACCCTCCCCTACTCTAAACTGTGTTCACCATGTTTGTTAGTCCGTCACTTGACTTCATCTATTTCCATTTTTCCAGTCCTTTTCCATAATAACTCCTTCGCTTGCACCTCCTCTGTCTACACTTACATTTGCATTCTTCATATCTTTGCATATGCAAATGGAAGTGAGGGGAAATGGAAAGCTTTTAAAATGCAACTACCACATCACAGACATTGAATTCCTTGTGGGCAAAGGAGCTCTGACTGGCAGAGTGAATTTCCCCAAACTCAAGGGGTTTCTCCTTTATAAACAAAGAGATGCATATGTAGGCATGCCCTTCCACTGAAGTAAATAAGGAGAAGGCATATTTTGTGCATTCGTGGAGCTCTGAACTGGCTGTGAAATAGCTAGTTGGGCTGCAGATGGGCTGCAGTTGTCCACGCAGTCTTAGCTCTATCCCATGGCTAAGGGGAATGGTCAGAACACACAGCTCTGTGGTGGACTCTCCTTCCTTGGAAGTTTTGAAGCAGAAGATAGCCATCTTTGATGGTGTGCTGGTCCAGGGGGGAGGTTACCGTGGGGCGAGGTCCAGGACCTGAGTTGAGGGTCAGCAGACAATCCTCCACGGGCGAAGCTGGGTCCACAGCGAGAAGCCGGGCAAGGACAGGAACTCTGGGGGAACAGGACTGGATGCTGGCCAAAACAGCTCTTCGATGACATTGCTCCCGCAACCTGGGACCGGGCTGACTGGCCTTTATCTTCTCTGAGGCCAGGGGCTTCTGAGCAAACCCAAGTGATAATTTCACTCAAAGGGGAGAAGGGACTCAATTCTACCTGCCCCACCTTCCTGCTATAGAAGGGAAGAAGACCTCTGTGTTAACTATGCAGTTGTTGTTTGCATCTGTCTATCTTGACAGACTTTCCTAGTAGTGATGTATGGGAAGTGAGAGCTGGACCATAAAGAAGGCTGATCGCCGAAGAATTGGTGCTTTTTGAATTATGGTGCTGGAGGAGACTCTTGAGAGTCCCATGGACTGCAAGAAGATCAAACCTCTCCATTCTTAAGGAAATCAACCCTGAATGCTCACTGGAAGGACAGATCGTGAAGCTAGGGCTCCAGTACTTTGGCCACCTCATGAGAAGAGAAGACTCCCTGGAAAAGAGCCTGGTGTTGGGAAAGATGGAGAAGGGGACGACAGAGGACGAGATGGTTGGACAGTGTTGCCGAAGACCCTGATGTTGGGAAAGATGGAGGGCACAAGGAGAAGGAGGCGACAGAGGACGAGATGGTTGGACGGTGTTCTCGAAGCTACAAATATGAGTCTGACCAAACTGCAGGAGGCAGTGGAAGACAAGAGTGCCTGGCGTGCTCAGGTCCATGGGGTCACGAAGAGTTGGACACAACTAAACGACTAAACAACAACAAAATCTTGACAGACAATGCACCTCCAGGGGTGAATCATATAACTGTAGAGTTGGAAGGGACCCCAGGGCTAATCTAGTCCAACCCCCTGAAATGCAGGAATCTCAGCTAAAGCATCCATGACAGATTACAGATGGCAAAGTCAAACCACTGGAGAATGCAGCATGAGAACTGAATTTCAGACTTTTTCTTTTTTAAGCAGATTAACTGCTCCATCTTACCACCAAACTTCACTTGACTATAACTCTGCAGTGGTTGCAAAAGGTCACTGTGGAGTGAGAAAATTTGTTTTCTGAATCCACCTGTCAGAAACACCATGGAGCATCAGTCTGTGATTAATAGGTCACTCGTACATCTTAAAAAACAACAACACCTTGCACCACATTGAATATCTAATGAAGAACTTTATCCTCCCTTGTTGGCAGTTGAGAACAGTTACTATGATCTAGGAGGCCTTTTCCATCTCTGATATCTCTTATTTGGCAATTTTCTTGGAAAGGGTTGGATGGCTTCTGAGTAGAAGCCATTACATGCTGCCTATGAGGCCAGCAATAACCAGGAGTTTATTCATGACAGAGCAGGGGAAATCACCAAAGTAATAGCTGTGACTTTGAAGTATGCCAGATGATGCTCTGTATGGAAGCATCAGGTAGGAACAAACTGCAGGGTTTGAATTTGCCTTGAATTCCAATGCAATTTTCATTATTAGCATTATAAACAAGTTCATGAAAAACCCAGGGAAACACCTTTCCCACAAGCATGATAGGTTTTGATGTCTGTTGTTGTTGTTGTTGTTGTTGTTTAGTCATTTAGTCGTGTCCGACTCTTAGTGACCCCATGGACACCAGAGCACATCAGGCACTCCTGTCTTCCACTGCCTCCTGCAGTTTGGTCAAACTCATGCTGGTAGCTTTGAGAACACTATCCAACCATCTCGTCCTCTGTCGTCCCCTTCTCCTTGTGCCCTCCATCTTTCCCAACATCAGGGTCTTTTCCAGAGAGTCTTCTCTTCTCATGAGGTGGCCAAGGTATTGGAGCCTCAGCTTCACAATCTGTCCTTCCACCCCCAGTTCCATTTCCTGTGGAGCATGATCAAAAAGTGATAATAACATGGGAATAAAAGGTGACCGCAAGCGATCAAACCAACAGCAATTATGTACAAAAGGCTAGATGCTTTGCTTATTCACTGTGGTTTGATCTCACAACAACCCTATGTAGCAGGGCATGCTCTCATCCCCATTGTACAGATGGAGATCTGAGGCAGGGCTACCTTATAAGGCAGAAAATAGGCTCTGTTTGGCAACCAAGGGACGTGGTTCGGGGAGAAGTGCTACAGCATGATCCAAAAGCCCATTTAAATGGGGTGTGCTACAGATTGTGTTTATAACTGCAGCCTTAGTTAAGAGTTGTCATGAGCCCTTTTTTTTACAGAGCACAGTTCTCTATTTGACGGTGTCTTCTGTTTGAAAGCACCGTAAGAAGGGAGAGCAGAGACCTTGAAGTTGCAACTCAACCATAGCTGTCAACTTTTCCCTTTTCTTGTAAGGAATCCTATTCGGAATAAGGGAATTTCCCTTAAAAAAAGGGGAAACGTTGACAGCTATTAACTCAACTGTTGCCCATCAGTTTTTAGCGCATGATCTACACATTGCTGTAACCAGTGCCCAATGATTCTGTCTGCATCAGCTCACCCTGCGATTCTCTGCAACCAAGATCCTCCATATACCTGATGGTGCATGAAAGTTTGCATGGAGAGAGTTGCAGAAAACCAAGAGGCTTTCCTCGAATGCATGATACTGACCTCAAACAGAAGCGAGGTCGTTGAGAAGATAATTTTTCACCATCATCCTACAAGCCATTTCCTCCCATATAAATTAGGCAGCTTGTTGGCAGCCTGACTCCTGGCTTTTGTCCAACACATCAAATTAGAATGCAGTGATTTGTAAAACAGAATGCTTTCTAGTCATACAAATGGAAAGCCACACTAGCCTGTGGTGTTCACTCTGCGTGGGCCGGGTGCCTTGCTTATTGACAGGGCAGAGGGCAAGCAAATAAATATACTTTATTGCTCTGGATGGATGCAACATGCATCATTAACTCAGGACTTGCCAACTTAATTAGCAAGCGGTAATGACTGCACAAGGACAGATATCTGCCACGTCCATGGAAAATGCCCTTCATATTTCCTTGAAGCATCCCAAGTTTCACACAAAGAAATACTTGCAAACTAGTTTATTATTATGGTTATGGTCATAGCTGTCAAGTGTCCCTTATTTGAAGGGACAGTCCCTTATTCCAGCACCATGTCCCGCTGCTGTCCCTTATTGATGGATGGCCCTTAAATGTCCCTTAAATGATGTCCCTTAAATTTCAAAGGAAGCAGCTCCTCTCCCTCCCTCCTTGCCGGCCAGGGAGGAGGGAAGCACCAACTGTGTTGCTTGGCTGCGTTGCTCACCCAATAAGAAGTCTAAGAATGACTGGGGGGTGGAGCTTGCATGCCTTGTGCTGATCAAATCAGCTGCATTCCCTGGGGACTCGCCTTTGCTAAGCGCTTCCCAGCGGAGAGGTGACGGTGGTTTTCCTTGAGGCTTCGTTTGGCTGCTGGCTGGGCTTTCTGCCTTTGGCTCAGAGGGGTTCAGAAGTTGAACATACCTGTGCTGAGTGCTCGGATCGGAATCGGATGGATACGTCATCGAAGGCCCACTCACCCTTGCCGGTGAAAAGGTCTGTCTGGAGCGGGGGCACATGGTGGGGGGGGGGAAAGGAAAGGAGATCTCGTGGGAGGGGGGGAGGCTGTGTGTGTGTGGCTAGTTAATGCAAGCTGAGGAGTTTTTTGAATGCTGGGTGCCATTTTCTTGCACGTGCTGCTGCAAACTTTGCAGTGCAAAGCCAGGCCGGGGAGCCATCTTAAGTTGAGGCTGCATAGGCCTTGTGGTGCATGTGATTCAGATTCTATTCAGTTGAACCTCTGGTTACAAAGTTGGTTGGACAGTGTTCTTGAAGCTACCAGCATGAGTTTGACCAGACTACAGGAGGACAGGAAGACTGGAGTGCCTGGAACAGGTGAGGCTGCAGGTCCCTGATTTTGGCTGCTGGTCCCTTATTTTCAAATCTGTAACTTGACAGCTATCGTTATGGTTATTATTAGGAATTCACAAGATAGGTTTATTGTGGGGTTGGTGCTGCTAATGCCAGCAGGTTTGGCACAGGGGCCACACAAGTCATCCTCATCAGAACACCGACCAATATTATTATTTTTGCCATTCAACCTGAATTAACCCTTTCCATGGAAAAATCCGAGGAGTGAAAAAGAAAACGTGGGGAAATTGGAAGGTGGGGGAGATATGGGACGGGAATTTGATGATGATGTCTCATGTGGATGCTGCAATTTTTTTATTAAAAAAAATGCATTTTAACCTGTTGTAACTGTTATGTATACCAGTGACTGCTATGTTTCTGTGCAATGTTTTTGGACCTCTTGAGCTCCAGTAGTTTGCATACCACAGAGCTCCAGGGTACAGTTTCATTTCCAGTCTTGTTTTGTAGCAGCACGAGGACTGTTGTGTTTGAGAGGCCTGCTTAAATTTCCTGGCTCCTTCTAGAAAGTTTTTGTAAGTATAGCTGCAATCCTACACACAATTTCTTGGTAGTATTAGCACAATAGAATGCAATGAGACTTAGGCCCTGTCTGCACTACACATTTAAATCTGCATCATACCATATTCCCTATACGATTTAACAGTCAATCGCTGTTCCCGAGGAACTCTCTGAATTGTAGTTCTGTGAGGGGAATAGGGTTCTCCGAACAACACTTAACAAGCAACAGTTCCCAGGATCCTCTGGGGGAAGCCATGACTGTTTAAAGTGGTATGCTAATGTTTTAAATGTACAGTGCAGATGGGGCCTTTGTGTAGAGTGAACATTCATAGGGTTGTACTGCAAATGAATTGTTCAGGATTAAGCATAAGCAACTATTCTACACCTGGGATGGCATCACTGAGGACGCTGAGTAGTTTGAAACTACCCACCCCACTTCATTTGTAGCAGGGCCTCTGAAGAGGATCTCAGCTGGATGATTTTCCAGTTTACTATTGAAAGAATACTGCCTGCATGTGAACATATTCAAAGGAATGATGGGAGGTGGAGAGGGCCAAAAAATCTGATTGTCAGGGGAAGGATGGGAGGGAGAACCATAGCCTGTAGACTGCTGTAATGAGAAGATGCTGTGGATTAAAATTTTGAGAAGAGTTAGAATGAACAGGTTCTGCTCTTTGCTCATTGGCTATGTAGCAATCTGGCCAAGTAGAGTTTTGCCTCTGCAGAGGACAGCATCTTGAGGGAAAGATATTCATCCTGAGAAAAAAAAAAACCAGAGGAAGAGGGAGCGGAGAAACAGGAGCAAGAGATGATATCAGTCTTTATTCTCTTATATGAAGATGAGCTCCAAGCTTCTTTCCCTTCAGAAAGACACCATCAAAACATTGGGGAGGGAGGAGGGGAGAAGTGGGGGGAGAGATGCTCCAATTTCAGATCAAAAGATTTAAGCGAGGAAATTATTTCCTGCAGAGCAATCAGATATCGAGCCTTTTACCCAGATGGTTATGAATATTAACCACTGCTTTTGTCACATTTGAGCTATGCCAGCTTAGCTTCACATTCCCTGTACAACCCAAGGAATCGCAGCAAGTCATAAACCAGTGGCACATGCCGCTGATTAATTCCCCTCCTTACAGTTCACACTGCCTGCATTCTTTTCTTTCTTTACATTTGCTGTAAGATGTCAGCAAGAATAAAACATGTCTGACACTCAAGAAGATCCCATGTCCTTCATTGTGGCACCTGTGAGAGAAGGAGGGGGGGATGGCAGCTTTGATGTGATTATCGTTATGGAGGCAGAGCAATTAATTGTTTCATCTGTCAGCTCTGCCTCAAAATTAAATAACCTGACCATCTTTGTGACAGATTTTCTGATGGATTTTAGTGTGTGTTGTTCATAATGGTGCAATCATAGTAAATATTATACATATTAATAAGATCAGCAGCACTGGCGTACCCATAATGTTTTTTTCATTACTATAGGCAGCATTCAAATTGCATTACCGGGGAGCGGGGGACTCCACTTGGCTTTCTGGTCTTTGTTGCCCATAGAAATCAAGCCACGTTTTGTATCTAATTTATATCTTGCATCTGGAAATATAATCAGCCAGAAAGAGTTCTGCCAGTATATCTTGTTAAAGCATTATTGTGAATGGGCCGATTTTTTAAAAAAATGATCTGTACCTTGATTGTAGACAAAAGATTTTTAAACGGTCCTTAATGCTGGAAGTCTCTTTCTAGCCTTTGAAGTGTCAGATTCTTTAGCTATTTGGAGAAGCAGAGAAACAATTTCATTCCACTTTAAATTTTAGTGGAGAGTGAGTCAGACAGTGAGCATGGAGTTTAGCTCAAGTTAGCTAAACCTGAAGCAGCTTTGTAGTTAATGCTTTTGTTCTTTAAGAATCTAATACAGTGGTACCTTGGGTTACATACGCTTCAGGTTACATACACTTCAGTTTACAGACTCTGCTAACCCAGAAATAGTGCTTCAGGTTAAGAACTTTGCTTCAGTATGAGAACAGAAATCGTGGTCTGATGGTGCAGCAGGAGCAGGAGGCCCCATTAGCTAAAGTGGTGCTTCAGGTTAAGAACAATTTCAGGTTAAGAACGGACCTCCGGAATGAATTAAGTACTTAACCTGAGATACCACTGTACTCAATAAGCAGTTATGCTGCCTGATTAAGGAGTTTGCAAACTTCCAATATGCTTTGCCTGAATATTTGTGAATATAAACAGATATTATTCATTATTCCATATTATCATGTTATTTTAGGGGTGAAGCTTAAATTATGCAAATTTCTTCAGGGAAGTGTATTAAAGTTGTTTCTGGGTATGAAGAATTCCAATCTGTTGTTGTTTTTGTGATTGGACAGCATTTAGCTTGGTAAATGTACGTTTGATGAAGAAGCACATAAACAGATTTTGGAAAAGCAAATAATTTTAATTTTACGTTCAGGTAATGCCAAATAATAATAAATAAAAATAATGTTGCTATATAATATAACTCAAGGTACTTGGCAATCATTTTTAATGAATTCTGTGCAGTTTTACACACATTTAACTTAGCAAGCAAAACTAAATTATATTAATTTAACTAAAATCAATTGGCTCCCAGTACGTTTCCGAGCACAATTCAAAGTGTTGGTGTTGACCTTTAAAGCCCTAAATGGCCTTGGCCCAGTATACCTGAAGGAGCACCCCCATCGTTCTGCCCGGATGCTGAGGTCCAGCGCCGAGGGCCTTCTGGCGATTCCCTCATTGCGAGAAGCAAAGCTACAGGGAACCAGGCAGAGGGCCTTCTCGGTAGTGGCACCTGCCCTGTGGAACGCCCTCCCATTAGATGTCAAAGAGATAAAAAACTACCTGACATTCAGAAGACATCTTAAGGCAGCCCTGTTCAGAGAGGTTTTTAATGTGTGACATCTTAGTGTATTTTTGGTCTGTGTGGAAGCCGCCCAGAGTGGCTGGGGAAACCCAGCCAGATGGGCGGGGTACAAAAAAATTATTATTATTAAAATACCTTTTGAATTCCCAGGTCTTGTTGCAACTTTTTAGCACCCCTCATTTTTGAAATTTGAAAAATTCAACATGTCCTATTAAGTATTCTGTGTGGTCTCCCATTACTAGAAAAAAGATCCTGTATAGAGTACATTTCAGAACATCCTTCTTGACGAAATGGAGTGAGCCTATGCATAACAATATACATTTCTAGTTTTGATGAAGTAGGATAGCATCTGTGGAGGTTCATGCCTCAATTAATCAGTCTAGTCTCTGAGGTGCTACACCACTTTTTGTCTCATTTATTTTACTGCAGTCCTTATTGCCATAAAAAACAACATATAATAAATTGGGATTTTAATGTATGTGATTATTATCTTCTGCTATCTTCAAACTGTAGAACATATAAAGTATTCCCTGCAAGATTCCTTGGAGCCTGGAAGAGAATGTCCAACTGTCATTCACTAGAAATAACAGACTTGCCTGTTGTAAGATTCTTATATAAATTAGCTGGTTTTGATCTAAAAAAGAGATTATCTGTCAGGGGCCCCATGCCAACTCTGGGCAGAACAGATCTTTCTGCCATGCATCCATCTCTCTCTCTCTCTCTCTCTCTCTCTCTCTCTCTCTCTCTCTCTCTCTCTCCCTCCCTCCCTCCCTCCCTCTGTACTGGAAGAGAGACAAATTGTTGTTGCCCGAGATCTAAACTGATCACTATCAGAAGGCTTCAGAATTGGGCAAAGGGCTGCAAGATTGCAGTTGGAAGTGCGGAACTGGGGTGGATTTCTGGTTCTAGTGCATATATATGTGGAACATAAAGGAAGACAGACCCAAACAATTAGACTCTAATAATCAGAATCTAATATAGGTGTGGGGAATCTTCATATCTCCAAATTGGCCATGCTTCTTGGGGCAATATCTGGACCAAATATCAGCAATATCTGGACCAAAGGTTCCCCACACCTCATCTAATGTAGCAGAAATCATGTTCAGAAACATGACCCATTGCATGGAGCAATGCATATCCCAGTATCTATTTGTCTCTCACTTGCACACCCTTGCATGTTGTCGGACATACACAAATTCCATACAGATGACCAATAAGAGGTCTTATCCCAGGCCATCTTGGTCACCTTCTAGCAAACATATTACGGCACTCTGCACCATCCTACCTAGTGGTAAGGAGAACTTTATCACAAATCAGGTGCTGATGTGCACTCTATGTGTGGCAGAACAGCAGTCTGCATAGACTCATGCACAATTTGGTTTCTGCCACTAACCTACACAGGTTAATTATCCTCAAATCACATGGGAAGTTCAATTGGCTCTAAAAATAAAATGCAAGGGAATGTGTTTAAGGTTCCCTTACTGTTGCTTGTACAGAGTGCGGCAAGATAGTGCATTGTAATGTGGAATGCATTGATTTGCTGTTAAAAAGACTTACAAGAAACTTTTGAATGAAGTGTAAGCTTAATGAACTGAAGCTGGTTTAATGGTGGACACAGAACCGTGAGCAGACTGCATTCAGAAAGAGTATTGCAAGTTTCGTGTTCACAGGATCAATAGATCATAATGGGGAATTGGGGAATGGGGAGAATGTTCCACAGAGTATTAATATAGTTAATTAAAGATGGCTGTCAAACCTAAACATTTATGTAATGAGGAACCATCTCCAGTACAGATACGAAAAGTTTTAAATTGTATTTATATATAGTTAATACTTCAGGTTCTGTCTTATGAATGGTGAACCATATATATTTTCAGTGGAAAGAGAGGTGTCATTTAATGAAGATGGCGCCATCTTTGCCTCTGAATGAGGGAGAAACTTCATTCAGTTCATATTTTGAAGTGAATGTTCCTCATTCACAATTTTCAAAGTGATATGCAAACTGAAGCATAGGCATACTTCATAATTTTTTACCCATCCCAATTTTGCAATGCCATGTGCTACTCCTGCTAAGTAATGTGTAGAAAAATGCATATGCTACTTAAAATATAGGGACGCGGGTGGCGCTGTGGGTTAAACCATTGTGCCGCTTGGGCTTGCCGATCAAAAGGTCCACGGTTCGAATCCCCATGACAGGGTGAGCTCCGATTGTTCAGTCCCAGCTCCTGCCAACCTAGCAGTTTGAAAGCACGCCAGTGCAAGTAGATAAATAGGTACTGCTCCAGCAGGAAGGTAAACGGCGTTTCTGTGCGCTGCTCTGGTTCGCCAGAAGTGGCTTAGTCATGCTGGCCGCATGACCCAGAAAGCTGTCTGAGGACCAACGCCAGCTCCCTCGTCCTGTAAAGCAAGATGAGCGCCACAACCTCAAAGTCGTCTGCGACTGGACTTAATTGTCAGGGGTCCCTTTACCTTACTTAAAATATGCATAAAATGCATATATTAGTAAAAATAAATACACAAAATAATATATAAAAATGTAATATATTCAGGGAAAATGAATGTTAGGCAAAAAGTGTATTAAAATGTGTATCTTGGGTGATATTTGTACTAAAATGCAAATGAGGAATTTTTTTGAAAAATCACAAACTGATTTGGATGTAATTTGCCAAATTAGCTCACAATGGGTTTAGGGGAAAACTTCAGGCCTTAAGTGGGATTATGAGAGCAAAGGAAAGGAAGATTGGGGATTTGGTAGATTATAGTCAGGTTTTGGAAGTCACTGAGTTGAAATCTGAGCCATCCCTAGTTATAAATAGTTTCAAATGAAGCAGCATGGGAGGGTGAGTGAAACTGTCCATTTGGGTCTCTTTCAGGTTCCATACCCCCCCCCCCGCCATCTTAAATTCAGTTCTCATCAGTTTGCAATGTTCAGCTCACCAACCCCACACCCCAGCCTCAATTTACTTCAGGCAGCGTTTCCCTTCCTGGGACAACATTGTCACCCCTCTTCCTGCCTCAGTTTACCCCTGGGACCACAACTTCTCCCTGCCTCAGTTTCTCTCCCTCAGAGCGCAATACCTTCTGTCTCCATGCCTTAGTTCCCCTTCCCAAAACTTCCCCACCCCATGTTAACCCTTTTTCCTACCCACAGCTTCTCCCTCAAAGAGCAACACTATCTCCTCCTGTCACCACTCCACTTTCTTTCCTTCATCCTTCCTTCCTTCCTTCCTTCCTTCCTTCCTTCCTTCCTTCCTTCCTTCCTTCCTTCCTTCCTTCTCTATCTCTCTCACCCACAGACAGACACACCCATGCCACAGTGCCTTCATTGTGAGTGTGGGGACATGGTCACAGAGCGAGCAAAGTGTGTATAGACCGGCCAGCCGCAGTTTGGATTCTCTCTCCCCTTAGCTGCTGTGGCAGCCAGAAAAACAACAACAAAGCACCCTGGATCACAAAAACCTTTGCCTGACCAACATCAGGTACAGTGGTGCCTCGCAAGACGAAATTAATTCGTTCCGCAAGTCTCTTCGTCTTGCGGTTTTTTTGTCTTGCGATGCACGGTTTCCCATAGGAATGCATTGAAAATCAATTAATGCGTTCCTAGGGAAACCGCCTTCAGACCAGGTCCGGGGACAGTCTGTCCCCCGACCTCTTCTGAAGGCTGGGGGGGGGCAAGGGCTTTTCTTCCCACTGCCAGCCTTCAGAAGGCTGTTCTGAAGGCTGGCGGTGGGAAGAAAAGCCCTTCTTCCCACCTCCCGCCCCGCAAGCTCCGGGGACAGGTGGGCTTTGCTGCCGACCGCCAGCATTTTAAAAGCCCCTGCTGTCCCGGGGCGATTTTAAAATGCTGGCGGGCGGGAGCGAAGTCTCCGCTGCCCCGAGGAGATTTTAAAATGCTGGGGGTCGGCAGCGAACGCTTCGCTCCCGCCCGCCAGCATTTTAAGATCGCCCGGGGCAGCGGAGAAGTCTCCGCTGTCCCGGGAAGGCAGGCGGGGGGAGCAAAGACTTTTGCCCCCGCCTGCCTTCAGAAGAGGTCCAGGACCTCGTTCCGATGCCCGGCGGCAGGGTGCGAGGTTCCCGCCCCACCGCCCGGCATCGGGGCATCGTTCCGATGCCGGGCGGCGGGGGGAGAGGTTCCCGCCCCACCGCCCGGCATCGGGGCATCGTTCCGATGCCGGGCGGCGGGGGGAGAGGTTCCCGCCCCACCGCCCGGCATCGGGGCATCGTTCCGATGCCGGGCGGCGGGGGGAGAGGTTCCCGCCCCACCGCCCGGCATCGGAGCAGCGTTCCGAAGCCGGGCGGCTGGGGCAGGTGTTCCCGCCCCCCCCGCCCCGCTTCGGAGCAGCGTTCCGAAGCCAGGCGGCTGGGGCAGGTGTTCCCGCCCCCCCGCCCCGCTTCGGAGCAGCGTTCCGAAGCCGGGCGGCTGGGGCAGGTGTTCCCGCCCCCCCGCCCCGCTTCGGAGCAGCGTTCCGAAGCGGGGCGGCTGGGGCAGGTGTTCCCGCCCCCCCGCCCCGCTTCGGAGCAGCGTTCCGAAGCTGGGCGGTGGGGGCAGGTGTTCCCTCCCCCCCGCCCGGCTTCGGAGCACCGGGAGAAGCGATTTCCCCGCAGCCCCTTGCTTCAAAAGAGGTCCGGGGGCAGCGGGGAAGAAGCGCTGCGCTTCCCGCTGCCCCTGGACCTCTTTTGAAGCAAGGGGCTGCGGGGAGATCGCTTTTCCCCGCAAACCCTTGCTTCAAAAGAGGTCCGGGGGCAGCGCGAAGCGCTTCCCGCTGTCCCCGGACCTCTTTTGAAGCAAGGGGCGGTGGGGAGAAGCGATCTCCCCACAGCCCCTTGCTTCAAAAGAGGTCCGGGGGCAGCGGGAAGCGCTTCCCGCTGTCCCCGGACCTGGGGCTGCGGGGAGAAGATCGCTTCTCCCCGCTGCCCCTTGCTTCAAAAGAGAAGACCCGCTGTCCCCTGGGCAAGCTTCGTTTTGCGAAGCAAGCCCATAGGGAAATTCGTCTTGCGAGGCAACTCGAAAATGAAAAAACCTTTCGTTTTGCGAGTTTTTCGTCTCGCGAGGCGTTCGTCTTGCGGGGTACCACTGTAGTTGGAATTACAGAGGTGGCTTTTTCCTTTTTTGCAAAGTAGGCAGAGACAATACACAGATGCAACCATTCCTCCTTGCTTTGTTGCTGCTACTGTTGTTGTTGTTCAAGTTATCTTTGCTTGCTAGTACAAATATTGATAAGGGGGAAAGAACGGAAAGCCTGCTGAATCTGCTAAGCAGCTCCCTGAATCCTGCAGACCTCAACACCTTGCAAGCACTTAATCTCACCCCATCAACAACGGCAAAGAAAAAACCACCTTCAGCAGAGGATTCATTGCTGCAATTTCCCAGCAACTTGGATAAAGGGGACTCAGCTCTCTTATCAAGGTGACACAAACTGACCACAGTGGAATAGTTAGATGTCGCCTTTACAATGCGCATAAGCTGCCATCTGCCAGGTTGATCCCTTAGCGGCAGATTGCATAGTAGGGAATGCGCTGTGCTTGCCTCCCCCTGCTCACCTCTTACTGACACATTATTTCTGATAGTCTCCCCTTTCCCCCACCCTCACCACCTCTGTGAATGTCACTGGGGTTGGGATTGTGCATAGGAAACGGGGCAGCTCAAGGAGCCATGGGACTATTTGCCTAACTGGAGCAGAAAGATGTTGTGTCAACAGGGGCGGCAGGAATCATAAGAGAAGTAATGACTGGCTTCACGGCCCCATCATGATTGTTTACATAGCACCCTCACACGTGGTGATCTGCGATTTATTGCCATGTTGAATATTATGAAACGGTTACTATGATGTGGGCTTCAAACCAATTTCAGATGATGTACAGTGGTACCTCTGGATGCGAACGGGATCTGTTCTGGAGCCCCATTCACATCCTGAAGCGAATGCAACCCGTGTCTGAGCGTGCGCGGGTCATGATTCACCACTTCTGTGCATGCGCGTGACATCATTTTGAGCATCTGTGCATGTGCGAGTGGTGAAACCTGGAAGTAACGCGTTCCATTACTTCCAGGTCGCCGTGGAGCGTAACATGAAAATGCTCAACCTGAAGCATATTTAACCCGAGCTATAACTGTATTAGGGACGCGGGTGGTGCTGTGGGTTAAACTACAGAGCCTAGGACTTGCCGATCAGAAGGTTGGCGGTTCGAATCCCTGAGACGGGGTGAGCTCGGTCCCTGCTCCTGCCAACCTAGCAGTTCGAAAGCACATCAAAGTGCAAGTAGACAAATAGGTACCGAGCCAGCGGGAAGGTAAACGGCATTTCCGTGTGCTGTTCTGGTTCGCCAGAAGTGGCTTAGTCATGCTGGCCACATGACCCAGAAGCTGTACGCCAGCTCCCTCGGCCACTAAAGCAAGATGAGTGCCACAACCCCAGAGTCGGTCACAACTGGACCTAATGGTCAGGGGTCCCTTTACCTTTACCTTTACCTTATGACTGTACTGATACATCGCTCAGGCCTAGTGCCATGGTAAGAGCATATGAAAAGCCTGCTAGGTTAAGGCCCCTCTAATGCAGCATCCTGTTCTCACAATGGCCAACCAGATGCCTATGGGAAAGCAGAATCTGAACCCAAGAGCACTCTCCTGCCCTGTGGTTTCCAGCACCTGATATTCAGAAGCATTAATGCCTCCATTTGTGGAAGTGGAGCTTAATCTTCATGGCTAGTAGCCATCAATAGCCCTCTCCTCATTTAACCAACAGTGGTTGAGAATGCCTGAAGACAGCTGACATTTGTCCATTATTTCCAGCAACTCCCCAACCATGTAGCACCCCATAAAAGAGACACGATGTCTCCTAAGTGTCCCTTTTTCATTGAAAAGTTTGATCCGGCAGTTCTGTCTGGGGCTGTTAGGTTTTGTGGCTATTAGTAATAGCACATATAACCAATTGACTCCACTTTTGTGATGCCAGCCACACAAATCCTGGGCTCCTCCCCAGAGCTGCCACGGTGTTTGCTTGGAACATTCCTCTCGTTTTTTCTCTCCCCTCATATGTGTGCAGATGAAGTGAGCCCTATAATAAAAATAAAGATTTATTAGCCTTTCCCCCGTGTCCCCAAGGCTCAAGAGAGAGGAGATTATTGGAGCTACCACATCAGACAGTCAATGCTCTTGCAACAGTCATAAAACTTCCATTAGATGCTGAGAGGAGGAGGGAGGAAGGGGGAAGATATTTACTCCTGCAACCGCTGCAAAAGCCCGGAGTCAAATCCAGAGATATTGGCTCACTTCACAGTGCTTTGATTCGACAGTGTATGAAATAAATAATGTAGAATTAAAGTGAATCCCAATAAAAAAACACACGATGCCCAGGATATTGACGATCCTATTTCTCAAATGGCAGGTTATTGAACGTACAGGGTCTGCTACACACACAAAGAAGAACACGCTGTCGACTCCCCCCCCCCCCACTTTTTAATTTGGTCTATTTGCACAGAGCGGATGTTTTCAGGCGGAGATGAATTTAATATGTTATTTATATGGTTTATTATCTAAACAGCTGGGTCTTTTGCAATGATGCTCATCTTTGTAATCATCTCATGCACTTACTAAACGCCCCATCTGACTCCCCACCCGGCGAGGGCTACGTTGCTGATTTAAAAGATGCAGGATCAGTTCTTTAACCAGAATCAGGGCTCATATTCAGAATTGTTGGAAGTGAAGGTTGGAGAACATAGAAGTAAGCAAAACGATTAGCGTGAATATGAACAAATCCACCTGTTGTGTCCTATTATGGCAAGAGAACAGCAAAAATCATGTAGAGCGGTAAGGATTTTCTTTGCCTTATACTTTGTATAACCATATATTACAGACTTTGTTTTTTAAAAGTGGAATAGGCATTCACTGGCCCTAGAGAGCCTCAGAATTTTTCACCAAGCAACAAAGATTTATGTAACACCCCCATCCAGCACTCACCCTTATGCACTATACCAGCCCTACCCAACATGGTGTCCTCTAGATGTTTTGGACTACAATTCCTATCAGCGTGGCCAATGGTCAGGAATTATGGGAACTGTAGTGCAATTTATCTGGTGGGCACCACAATGGTTAAGACTGTGCTATATCACCAAACAAGTGTCTTCTCATTTTGGGGAGACACTGTTTTGGGGCCACTGAAGCAGGCATCCCAGGCACACTTAAGGGCCCATTAAACACTGTAGGCATTACTTTGCATTAAACAAGCATAGGACTGGGCTGTATTGATCAATACTCAGCCATTCAATAGGAGCAGAAGGTGACAGTGGCTTATTGCACCTGCAATTGGGACCATATCGGCCTTCTCAATCTCTCCACCAACCACTGGCTCCCTGAAGGGCGGATTCGGACAGCAAGACTAAGCCAGGCTGACCAGAAAGGAAACTTCCTGATGATCTGCACCTGCTATATTTCAGTGCTGGCTCCATTGGGCTACCCAGTTGCCTTCCTCCAAAGAAACACCCAACATCTATTATGCTTAAAACCTCCATACTCAATCTGATTAATCTGATCATCATCCCCCATGGGGATGGCTGAATTGGTAGAAGCACACCAGACCAAGAAAGCTGGTCAAGACAGAAGAACAGAGTCATTAAAAATGGTTATATTGAGCGATTCAGGGGCAGATTCATTATAGGTTGACGACTGTTTTGTGCTCTTCCCGGGATGCGGCACAGTCATAAACCAGGGTTAACATGCCAATTAAACTGGGATTTCTGATGCTTTACTTTGTCAGCATCACCAGTAGAATGATGTGATGGGGCTCTAGAGTAGAATATGACATGTACCACATAGCCTTAGTGCCGGCTCAAAACGCATTCAATTTCATTAATGAAAGTTGTTGACACTGTGATTAGATATATGGGAGTCTGTTTCTGCTGGACTAGAAGCAAATGTATGCAGTTCGTTGAGAGAGAGGTGGAGTCGTTTCTCAGTAGCAATGTTAGCATTTAGAAACCTAATTCCCAATTGATTTTTCAATAGAAATTCATCACCCTATAGCCAGATTACATTTCATCTGCAGAAGAAGGTCTGTAAGGCATTTTTTTTTAAGGTTACATCAGAACTGGGCAGGTGGTTTTTGCCTCTGGGTAGACTGTTACAAAGGGCTATACAATGTGCTGCCCTTCAGATGTTGCTGGATACTAGCTCCCATCAGCCCCTGTCAGGATGACCAAATGCCAAGGAAGATGGGAGTTGTAGTCCAACAATATCTGGAAGGACACAGGTTAGCTGTCCCTGCTGCAATCAGTTCTAGGATTGCTGAAGCAAATGGGAAGAGCATCTTCTTGAATGTGATGGTGGTTGCTCAGAACTGTAATCCACTTTGAAGACCTCTGGGTGGAAAGGCAACGTATAAATGTTTTTAAAATAAATACATAAGTTGAACCTGAATGTTTGAGGAATCCTAACGTTAGGGATGTGGGTGGTGCTGTGATCTAAACCACTGAGCCTCTTGGGCTTGCCGATCAGAAGGTTGGTGGTTCAAATCCCTGTGACGGGGTTAGCTCCTGTTGCTCGGTCCCAGCTCCTGCCAAAAGCACGCCAAAAAGTGCAAGTAGATAAATAGGTACCACTGCAGCAAGAAGGTAAACGGCATTTCCGGGCACTGCTCTGGTTTGGGTGTTCCATTGCGCCAGAAGCAGTTTAATCATGCTGGCCACATAACCCAGAAAAATTGTCAGACAAACACCGGCTCCCTCGGCCTGTAAAGCAAAATGAGCGCCACAACCCCAGAGTCGTTCGCAACTGGACGTAACTGTCAGGGGTCCTTTACCTTTTTAAAAACCTTTTTGATGTTCTCACCTTACATATACGAAATTCAAACTCCATCAGAGCTGCAGCTGAGAAGCAGATAGGAGCAGAAAAATGGTGGTGGATAAGCAGCTCTCCATATTTGGTTCTAACTCAGGCACCTAGTATGAATGCATTCTTGATAGATTCAGTTGCCCCAGACTGGGAACTCCCCATGACTAGGCATGTTGGAAGAAACAGCAGAAATGTTTTTTTTTTCCTCTTGAGAAATAAAAACAATAGGATTTTAATGTGACAATTATTCTGGTAACACTTTACTCATGTGAGATATATATATATATATATATATATATATGCAGGTTTTGGTGTCCTCGGGTGTCTTCCCGTGTAAAAGTTGGGGTGTCTAGGCGACGTTTCGACGAGGTCTCGTCGAAACGTCGCCTAGACACCCCAACCTTTACACGGGAAGACACCCGAGGACACCAAAACCTGCATTCCTGTACCCGTGAAAATCTACGAAAGCAAATATATATATATAACCAACACGTACTTCATCCACAATGGACAAAGATACAAACAGATAGAAGGAGCACCTATGGGATCACCCCTCTCACCGGTCATCGCAAACCTGTACATGGAACACTTTGAAACCAATGCTTTAGACAAGTCAGAACACAAACCCAAACTTTGGCTCAGATATGTTGACGACACCTTTGTAATTTGGCCACACGGGAAGGAAAAACTGGATAGCTTCCTCACACATCTCAACAGCCTACACCCCAAAATACAATTCACTATGGAAATAGAAGCCAACAACCAACTTCCCTTCCTTGACGTCCTAATCTACAAAAAACCTGATGGCTCCCTAGGACACACTATCTACCGGAAAAAAACACACACCAACCGCTACTTACATGCACAATCACACCACCACCCTGCACAAATAAACTCCGTAGCCAAGACTCTCATCTCCAGAACCAAACGCCTGGCTGACAAAGACCACTTGACAACTGAGTTACAGAATCTCTCAAATGTGTTAATTGCCAATGGATACCAGCAAAACAGGGTTACGAAGCTAATCCAAAAAGAAACACCCCCCAAAAACCAAGACACAGAAGAAAACAATGGCATGGCCCTCCTTCCTTATATCAAGGGCACTACAGATAAAATTAGCAAAATCCTCCATAAACACAATATCAAAACAGCCTTTTGCACCAACCAAAAAATAGCCAATATCCTCAGAAACCCCAAGGATAAAATCCAGTTGGAAAACCAAGGGGTCTATGAAATACCCTGCAAAGTCTGCCCAGCCACGTACATTGGACAAACAAACAGACGAATAAATGCACGTATCGCAGAACACAAGAATGCCGTCAAAAAAGAAGAAAAAACTTCCTCTCTTTTCCAACACATGAAAGAAACAGGACACGAAATTAATTTTGCAGATTCCAAATTGCTCTTTAACATGGAACATCACCACAAGAGAATAATCATGGAAGCCATCGAGATAGAGAAACACCCTCACAACATGAACAAGCGTGACGACACATCCCGCTTGCCAGACATCTGGAAAAATTAGCCCTCCCCACAAAAACTGACACCAGATCCAGAGGCACACAGAACGCCATCACCAATCAACCACACCAGACCCAAACCCAGACCCTCTCCACAGATAAATTACAGACACCATCCAGTAGCCAAACCATGGTGGCACCTCCGGATGCTGCACCCCCCTGCAATCCCTACACAGATCTGGCTGACACAGGCCACAAAACCACAGCTCGCCCCTATACACGAAGCCAAGCCAGAGCACAACTAAGTGCAGTACAGCCATCTTCTCAGAAAAACTCTTCACAAAGTTCAAGAGGTCAAGACACAAAGACTTTAGCAACTAATCCACACCTAATGACCCACCTAAGTGGTACTCAGGATATCACTCAAGAAATCACTCAAGATATCCCTCAAGTAATTAAGGAACAAAAGAAGAAAAGGCACACTAGCCTGGGAACTTCCTCTCTGCCCAGAACATTGGAGGCTATACACCACACCCCCTCAACAGTATTTATAGGAACTCAAACACTGAGATCCTGCTCTGTTCCAGTAACAAGAAGCCGAAAGCACCAGCCTGAAGATGACGAGTGAGACCTCGTCGAAACGTCGCCTAGACACCCCAACTTTTACACGGGAAGACACCCGAGGACACCAAAACCTGCATTCCTGTACCCGTGAAAATCTACGAAAGCATATATATATATATATATATATATATATATATATATATATATGGCTGTTCATTACTGCTGTTACTGCTGCTGAACACCTTTCATAATTATTGACCTGACCTGAATCAACCTATTGGATTTCCACCACAGATCTGAATTTATTATGTGCATCATTATCATAAACATTAATGGCTGGTTGGAGTGGCTGGGAGAGCAGCCTGCAAAATGGCACCAGCAACCTCCATGCATCTATCATTAAAGGGACAGGTGTCTCAGCCATGCACATTTATTCCTGTTCAGAATGCATGACACATGTGTGCTAGACTACCAATGCAGACAGTTAATTCAACACGAAGCTTCGTGGGCAAGGGTCAGTGACACGGAGAGTTGCCATCCAAAACGTGTGGAGAGCAGTAGGTTAGGGAAGGCGGCATGAACATGCAAGCTTGCATTATGAAAACTTACGCATGTGCACTAGTGGAAAAGTGGTAGCCCAGGAAGGAAAGAGAGTATTACTTCCTTGAGCTTTGTTTCCAGTGGAGAAGAAGACCCGAGAATCAAGAAGGTAATATTTCACAAGTCAGCAAAGTCGCAAGTCAGTTGGTCGCAGACCTTGTTGCATTTGCCATAAATGGGGCCATGGGAACTGGCCCTAAATGACAAATGAGACAAATAGGCTGTGGGATCCCTGCCTACAATGTCTGTGTGGGCCAGCCATGCCCTGAGCCTTTGTGATCAGTCTGGCTCCTGGCTGAGACATTGAGGAGCAGCGATACACTGGCAGAGGCAGCAGCTGTGACTCGGCTGCCTTTCGGGATGACATTCTAATCTATAAATCCAAATAGATAGCTTCCTCCACAGCTGCTACAGGAACCATGTGTTTGTGATTAATGAATCTTTTTTTAACTGTCCACTATTAATTTTCCCCAGCCTTATTATAGCTAGTAAATCTGTATGGCGTTTTTGTATTCCCCCCTCCCCCACCCCGGTCTCAGTCCAATCTTATTGCATTCAGTAAATCTTTTTACTTTTTTCCTTACCTTGTGGTTGCACAATTCTGCATACACAGATGAGGAGTCATTGTTCACCACATCTTTTTCTATTGGGTTAACGTCTCCAGCTTCACACGGATCATCCATCACTTGGGCATTATTGCCCTTGAACCACAGCACTTGCTTTCCCTTTCCTTTTTAACATGCACAGATAAAAAGCTTTGGTCTGATGTCTCCAAGGCACAAGTTCACAACAGATGCCCCCAAGTGCAAAGCCCTCTTGTCCTGCTAGACCTGTCATGTTTTGATTGGGTTTGGGGCTTTGCATTGCAGTTGTGTTCCACTGCAGCATTGGAAAAAACCAACAAGATACATACATTCAAAACTCATGGAGACATTCTGAGACTGAAATACATTTGATATGTAACACCTGAATTTGCCTGCTTCAAAATTCTGCCTGAGGGGGCAGGAATAAGAGGGGGAGGAGATTTTAATTCCAACGGTGAAGCCTCACATTTCCATGGTTTACATCAGGCATGGGGAACTTTTGGGCCTCCAGATGTTGCTGAGCTACACCTCCCATCATCCCTGACCATTGACCATGTTTGAAGGAGCAGATGAGAGTCATAGTTCAGTAATAGCTGGAAGGCCAAAAGTCTCCCCACACCTGGTTTGCACAGATTCACATCAAGTATCTCTACTGTGGTCTGTGCGTGGTGTTTTCAACTGAGAACTCCATAAAGAATGATTTGGATGTGTGTTTCTGTCAACACACAGGGATACAGGCTGGAGACAAGATGGGGAGCCACAGTTATCCACAAGCTAACAACATGTTCACTTATATGCACCATCCCTGCAAATATTTGTTTCCTCTTCACACTTTATGTTGCCTGTTTATTCATCTACTATTTTATTTATTTCGTGAAGGTGGTATAGATGCTTCTCCCATCTGTGTTTTATCCTTCCAGTAACCCTGTAGGCTAAGAGATTGTGACTGGCTAAGGGTCACCCAGTGAATGTTATGGCTGAGTTTTTGAACCCAGGTTTTCCAGGTCTTACTACAGCACACTTCTTCAGGAGACACTGGTTATACATGCAGCAATTCGCCTATTTCCTGAACCATGAGTTTGTTCTTTGCTAAATGTCAGATAATTGTGAGTTTAAATACAATAGGCAGTTTAAAGTCAGTAGATCTGGGGAATGGTTGTTTTCAAGTGATGGCAGAATGCCAATACTGGTGTGGCCTCTCATATTTCAGCAGGGAATGTATTCCACCACACTGGTTCCACTAGTAAAAAAAGCCTGTTCCTGTGTTGCCACAAGCTGATGATAATCATCAGGCAGCGGCAAAACTAACTGGATTCCATTTGTTGATCTTAATGCCCTTACAGACAATGGAGGGGAATTTCAGGTAACATTTCAGGTGAACTAGTCCAGAGTTGTTCAGTGCTGCATATGTAAGTAGCAGGACCTTAAAAATGGTTTGTTAGTTAATAGGCAGCCAGCTAGTTATAATCAATATACAATCAATAACTAAATTATAGCTCTGAGTAGGCTTGCTGAAATACTGTAGGGCAGTGAATAAACAAATGCAGAAGGAGGAGGATATGAAACATCTGCCTAAATCATGTCCGTGTCTTTTGAGAAATGCCTGGGTTCATGTTTGACTGAATAAACCCTCACTTCCACACTGTCCTTTATATGAATAGGGAACTGATTCCTTGAGAATGTGCATCCTTATGTAGACAAGGCAGCACAATCCACACCCAAAAAGGAGGTATCAGCACCAATTCCAATGTGTGCAGAAGTACAAAAACTATTTTGGGGGGAGGGAAACACTAGGGAGGGGGAGCCCACCAGAACAACTTAGTGACGGTTTATTCAGTCGAACATGAACCCAAGCATTTTGCAAAAGACATACTTAGTGGGTATGGAATGCTGACTGATTATTTGGACAGCGCAGGGATAGAATGGTCTCTTGGAGGAAGGCATGGCTGGCTGGCACTTTCAACCAATGGCCTCCACAACACAACATTTCCGTTGCAGGTCTCACTTACAGAGACTTAGTAAGCACATTTGAGATTCTGGCCCTGTTATGGTAAGTGGCAGATAAAATTAGTTATACACCAAAGATTTCTCAAGATAAATTAATCTTCTCTTTGTAGAGAACATATGGCCAGGACGGGAACCAGATGGGCTTGAGCTGCTGAGGCGGTAAGTTACATTCTCCCGGCCGGAATTAGGTCCCGTTTACAAGGAGCAGATTACCAGGTAGCACAGATTGCAGGTGTCCCTATTTGGGAGAGGTGATGTAGCATGCCATGGTCATGGATGATATGTTTTCCCACCAGCGCATTGGCATGTGGACATTTTTAATGGTTCCCTCTCGATTCCTGCTTCCGGAGCTCTTTCTGTTCAGTTTCAGCTGTTTTAAAGGAAGTTTTTTTATTTTTAAAAATCAGGGATTTTGATTGCCTTTCTTAGCCAGGGCAGTTCAACCAGACAGGCAGGTGAGGCATTGCCTAGGGCCACACAGTTCAAGGGGCGACAGAGAGCCAGAAGCATCAAAAGACTTTTACTCTTTCATGTACGTACTTTCTACCATGGACAGCTCCCCATTCCATATTTTGCAATATTGTTTGTGCCAGAGAGATTGAGGCACATTGCCTGGTCACTTTCCAGCCCACCAAAGGTGGTAAATCATCAACATCCTAATAATAGATAACCAATACAAGCCATTCAGACTGATCTGAAAAACAAGCAACTTGCAAGCAGAACAAATGTACACATACAAAGGTCTATTTGATGTGAACATAGCGAAGACTGATGGGACCTGTCTGTTCCTGAGTTATGTAATGCCCAGGTCAGGCACTCATATTTCTCAGTCAGAGCCATTTCCACAGTTTTTAGCTTATATTTTGGGAGGTTTGGAGACACAGAAATTGACACAGCTGATGCAAAGCTTCCCTGGAGCATCCAGATGGCCACAGTTATAGGCAGCGAGCCAGTCTAGACTGACGCTTGGTCTAATCCAGCAGGACAGTTCTTAGGCTGGAACCAAGTGTGTCTTTGTAGTTTGCTGCATAAATTTTTTTGGATTCAGTAGTGACAGGCTCTTAAGAGAAAGGAAACGAGAGCAAAAGAACAACACTTATTCCCATATGACCCAATAAAACCATCGCCATCTAGTCTTCTTGCTAATGTTCTTCTTGTACAGAATTCATATGACATGATTTATGTCAAATTCATGCAGTGTCTTCTAGATAATGGGAATGAGTCTGCACGGGAAAGACAGGCAGCAAGCCTAATAAAATGTCACTTTGACTATGGCAATTTTCAAACCCATATTAATTTATTGCAGCCTCTGGGGGACACTTTGTTACAAAGCTATTACATCCAACACTTGCCCGCTTTATTGAAAGGTGACGAACCAAAAACAAAAAATCTACAAAACACACACAAATTCCCAGCCTTGGTAGAGGGATATTAGAACTTTGTTTCACAATCTCAGTAAATTATCCTATACATATCACAAGAATGTATACATAAAAGCAGTATATTATAACTATGGTAGAGATGTAATTTTGCTGCATGATAATTTTGCAGACATTTTGATTATGAGAACCATCATCTTGATTGTAAAACCTACTTACGGTTAAAAAAAAATGCACATAAAAGTACGAAATCCTATATACTTTTAGTCAAATGTAAGTCCCATAGAGTTGAGTGGCATTTGTGCCAAGGTAACTAAGTTTAGGACTGCAGCTTGGCATTTGAGGTGGGCTTGTCCAGTATGAAGTTGTTATCTGCATAAATTTTGTATTGGTGAAATCGATATTTACACATGTTTATGCACTTTTAAATTATATTCCTGTAGTATGGGGATTAACAGCAGGACAACTCTTTGGCCACTGTGACAATAGGATGCTGGACTAGACGGGTCATTGGCCTCATCCACCAGGTTCGTCTTATGTTCTTAGGTACAGTGGTACCTTTGATTACATACGCTTCAAGTTACATACGCTTCAGGTTACAGACTCCGCTAACCCAGAAATAATGCTTCAGGGTAAGAACTTTGCTTCAGGATGAGAACAGATATCGTACTCCGGCGGTGTGGCAGCAGCAGGAGGCCCCATTAGCTAAAGTGGTGCTTCAGGTTAAGAATAATTTCAGGTTAAGAACAGACCTCCGGAACGAATTAAGTACTTAGCCCGAGGTACCTCTGTGCTTGCAACCAAAGGGAATTTTGATCCTTTGGTTCGATAAAGAGCCTTTATTGTTGCTAAAAGCAGTGCTTTTTTCTGGAGGGTACGGAGGGGTACACGTACCCCTAAACATTTTGTGAATCTTTGTACTTTTGTCCATTTACTGTATTTAATTTTCCCAATTTGAACTATAAAATAGTGATTTTCTTGAGTCAAAATGAGAGTACCCCAAACATCTTTTTTTTAAAAAAAGCACTGGCTAAAAGACTTTGAGCCTGGAAGGATAAACACCCACTGTCTATTATACAACAGTCTGAAGACCTCACTGCCCTGGCTACATCTTAATTTCATGAGAATACCTACTGGATTACTGGACGGCTTGTGTTAACCAATAAATGTAACTTATAATACATGTACTGATGGATACACCCTTAAACTTCTGGTATCCATAATGTGAATTGCTGGTGATTTTTTGTTACTATTAGTATTATTTATATTGTATTTATTTTCCTCTATATCATGTTTCATTTATTTCCTCCCATTACTTTTGTTAAATTTTTGAATAAATGAATCTTTCAAAAGGATTGCAACCCTTCTTTCTGAATATATATCAAAATAAATACAACAGATTTATATGGAATTTATAGTTCCATTTTGATTGGTTTTGTTTTATTGTTGGAATGGTTTCCTCTGTTTTTATCCTCTATCATTCAATAGTCTATTGTTTTAACATGGGACCTTAGAGTGAAGGATGGGCAAGAAATTTCTACCTTTCCCTTGGAATCGAAATTTAAACTTTTCTGTTAGGTGATCTGAATGGCAACATTTGGACTCATAAGATTCTAAAGAAGTCCTATTCCTTTCTGGTTACCCCAGTAAGTTCACCGTTAGATCTGGAACTTCAGTGGTCCAAAAAATCAATAAATTGTTGATATGAGGTCATGACTCACTCTACTTTAAAGAACATTTTGACTTGGTAACAGAACGGTCTTCCTAAGGCGTTAGCTGTGACTGATTCTTTGAGCAACCTCCTGCATATACATTATGTCTCCACAGGCTGAGAAGCTGACCTTTCACTTTCTTCTCTTTGAGGATTTGGATAAGCCTATACAGTGGGACGCAGGTGGCGCTGTGGGTTAAAGCCTCAGTGCCTAGGACTTGCCGATCGAAAGGTCGGCAGTTCGAATCCCTGCGGCGGGGTGCGCTCCCGCTGCTCGGTCCCAGCGCCTGCCAACCTAGCAGTTCGAAAGCACCTCCGGGTGCAAGTAGATAAATAGGGACCGCTTACCAGCGGGAAGGTAAACGGCGTTTCCGTGTGCGGCTCTGGCTCGCCAGATGCAGCTTTGTCACGCTGGCCACGTGACCCGGAAGTGTCTCCGGACAGCGCTGGCCCCTGGCCTCTTAAGTGAGATGGGCGCACAACCCCAGAGTCTGTCAAGACTGGCCCTCACGGGCAGGGGTACCTTTACCTTTACCTTATACAGTGGTACCTCTGGTTGCGGACAGGATCTGTTCTGGGGTGCCGCTTGCACCCTGAAAAGTCCGTAACCAGAGTGGCGCTTCTCTGCATTTGCGAAGCGCGATAGAGGGCTTCTGCGCAAGCGTGAACCGCGCAGTACACTTCTGTGTGTGCGGCAAAACCCGGAAGTAAACACTTCTGGGTTTGCCATGTTCTTAACCTGAAAAAACGCAACATGAAGCGTTCGTAAGAAGAGGTATGACTGTACATGCCTTCTGTGGATTTTAAGGACATTTTCACATAAGGCTTATGTGAAAGCATCTGGGGTGCTATTTGTGTCATGTGGCAGTGTTTTTGACATGAGGCGGTGTGTAGAGAAGAAATTGTATGTACATTTAACCTAGAAGAGGTTTTATAGTCATAGCTGGCATTCTGTGTATGCACTTCCTACATAAGAGCAGCCTGCTGGATCTGGCCAAAGGTCCATCTAGTCCAGCACCCTGTTCTCACAGTGGCCAACCAGATGCCTGTGCAAAACCTGGAAGCAGAACATGAGCACTCTCCTCTCCCGTGGTTTCCAGCAACAAGTATTTGGAAGCATTGTTGCCTCCAACTTTGAAGTCATCATAGCTAGTAGCCTGCCAGGCCTCGGGGAAACCAACCCCCACAGCAGGGTGCCAGGAACGGTTAAGACAAGGAAAAGTCCTTACCATCTGCTTTTATTAAATATTTACAGAGAGAGGCTTGGGAATGCAGCCTCTTGGAATAATGGTGTTGCCTCAGGTAAATCTCCACCCTTCTCTCCCACTTCCTCATTCACCATCTATTCTACAGGTGGCACTGAAGGCCTTTTGCTTCTGAGTCCTTTTCTCTCCTACTTTTAAGGCTCGCCAGGTTCTGGGAGGGGGGCTCTGGAATGCTTTCTAGTGTCAGCCTGCTGCTCCATGGGAAGGCGGTCTCCACCATTCTTCCTCTGTCCAGTCCCTGACATAGCCTTTGATAGCCCTCTCCTCCATAAATTTGTCTAATCCTCTTTTAAAGCCCTCGGCGTCAGTGGCCATGACTGCCTCCTGGGAGAATGAGTTCCATAGTCTGACTATGCACTGTGTGAAGAAGGCTTTTAAGTGTCCTACATCTTCAAACATTCAGCTTCATTGGATATCCATGAGTTGTAGTGTTATGAGAAAACCTTTCTCTATCCACTTTCTTCACACCATGCATAATTTAATAAACTTCGGTCGTGTCACCTCTTACTCACCTTTTCTCTAAACTAAAAAGTCTCAGCCAATGCAACCTTTCTTCATAGGCTATCAGAACTGTACACAGTACTATTTTCAGTTCCTTTCCTAAAGACCCCAACCTATAATGTGACTTTTTCATGGCAGCCACAAACTACATCAGCATCTTCATTGAGTGATCTACTATGACCCCAAGGCCTCACTCCTGGTCTGTTCCCTCTAGTGCAGACCCCATGAATGTGATGTGAAATTAAGATTTCTTGATCCAACATGCATCACTTTATACTTGTTTTCATTGAATTGCATTTGCCATTTTACTGTTCATTCACTCAGTTTGGAGAACTACTACCAGTTATTGAAGGTCTGGTGTAGCCAATACGATTCCAAGATTAGGAAGAGCTTTCTGGTGGTGGTAATTGTTTGACAGTGGAACAGACTGCATCAGAAGGTGGTGGTCGCTCCTTCATTGGAGGTTTATAAACAGAGGCTGGATGGGCATCTTTCAGGGATTCTTCAGGTGTGGTTAATGCATTTCTGGGGCTGGACTAATGACCATTTTGGGTCCCTTCCAACTCTACAATTCTATGATTCTATGGTTGCAGCTCCAGGCTGAAAGGCACCTGACCTAGTCTCACTCATGACTCTCAAGGGTTTTCAGAAGCTCTGGCCTCCCAATGATGCTTCCACCCACTTGATAAACATGTTAGTTTTAATATAATGCAGGAAAGAGGTGATAGGCAACTGAGAAGTTTACAGACATATGACAATTCTACTCCATGCTGTTGTGTTTCCACAGGAATCCTTCTGTCGTTTCTCGAATGAAGCAGTGTTGGCTCTAATGTGAAATTGGCACAGCTTATTCTCATTTGCCATCCGAGAGCCACAGGCATGTGGAACATTCAGAGCAGAATTGAGTGATATTTTTCCCCCTAAATTGTAACATTTTAGGCTGTGACAGGGAAGGTGGTGGAGGGGAGCTCATGTCTGAATGCTTGGGGGGGGGGAGGAGAGGGACCCTCATGGCACACAGCAGAATAGCATGTGGGGGAGGATACTAACACTGATATCTTCTTGTGAAAATGAATACCGGACCCTAAATTTTAGCTGGGCCAAGTCCACACTATTGTAGTTCCTTGTTCCTCACATGTAAATGGAAAACTAAGAAGGTAAATTCACTTCTAGCTAACATTAAAACTGATATCTCACTTTCCTGGTTTTGGCTCATCTTCTCCATTCCCTTGTCATCCTGAGGAACCCGCCCTCCTGTCTTACATATTCCAAATTTGGATGATACCACTCTGACTTTGCTTCCATTTCAAAATGTTAGGACTTTGGTACCCCGGGAAACCAGACATTTGATGCAAATGATTACTACAAGAACTCTCACTGCATGTTTGGAGAAGTGATTTCCATATGTTTTAGAAAAGCAACCTTCTATATGGAATGAAAGAAACCAAGGCTGCCATTGTGGGCTCTTTCTTCATAATGAATAAAATATAGTTAGCTGCATCTATATGGGTACATTAAGTGTGTGTGATACTATATATCTCTATATACACAATGTCAACAACAATAAAAAATATTTCCAGTCTCAGTATGCTATTTCTTTGATTTTTTCTTTCCACGTTTTGACTTCTCTGTCTCTTTCTGCTGCTCGCGAACGGGCTCTTCCAGAGGCAAAGGCTCACTATAAAAACTATATAGAGGGGAAAAGAAAGGGAGAAGTTTGCAGTGTGAGTTGTATCATAAGGCCAACTGAAAACCACACACAATGGGAACCATAATCATCTTGCAGGTGGTGTTAGGTGTTAAGCGTCATGTTGCAACATTCATGATAAGCTTGTGAACTCTGGTTTCTATTTCAAGGCAATATAATATATCAATCTGGCAGCATGTTCCGAATGCCACTATGGTGAATTCACATGCGCTTCACTGTGTGATCATTCCATCACTGTGCAAAGGTTCTGTTCTAATGCAGCTGTGTTAATGGTAAGAGACTGATAAAAGAGCATTAATACAGCAGACCCAATGTGTTTTTAGCCAAAAACTTGTTGCAGCAGCATTACAAACCAGAATCCTGCATATTTATCATGTCTGCCAACACTTCATTCAGGTATGGAATATAGAACATAATTTGGCATCTTGAGGATATCGGGTAGTATGCAATACTAGTCCTACTCAAGAGTAGACACATTGAAGTTAATGGACACGACTAAGGTCACATTCACACCATACAGCTGAAGCATTATAGGTTCAAAAATTTCAGTGGGTCTACTCTGAGGTGGACTAGCTGACTACAACCAATCAAACTGATCTTTTAAAAAGTAAGTTCCTGGCAGAGAAAGAACAGAAATGTGCAAGCAATGATTGGTGAAGGTTAAAACAATGGAACCTCAGTGGGTTGGATTTCTGTTAACAAGCAAGTAAAATAATAATGCCCTGAAGCCCATAGCTGCACTATTCTGCAGTCGTCGTCCCCCTGCTCTACTCTACTTCATATTATTCTTTCCTGTTTGCACTCTGACAGCCGTCTTGTAAAGAAAAAAGGAAACCTGTCTTGAAAGCAGAATACATTATGCAAAGTATATACAGTATATGTAAATTTAATTTGCATAATTTATTAAGGATGCATAATACGGTTTTTGCTAGGCTGTGGTATATAAGTCTTTAAATAACTCTAGTAAGACATCCAATTCAGAAGAAATTCTGCAAATTTAGGCTCAGTCCCATACATTAACCTGTGACTCCCATGCTCTTATTTTAGAATATCTCACATCCTAACCATGTTTACTCTGAAGTAAGTCCCATTGCAATCAATGGGACTTACTCCCAAGTAAATGTGTGGGGATTGCAGCCTTGGCAGATGTAAGAGAATGTAATGAGCTAACCTATGCTGAATCAAACTCTAATGTTTATTTAAACCACCAACATCAATTCTGGTGGCAAGTATCACAGGCAGCGTTTCTCAGGCTGAGATCTTTTAACTGGAAATTTCAGGGACTGAATGTGAGCCTTCATATATACAGAGAATGTGCTCTGATATTAAGCTTGCTTCCTCCAAAAGAAGCACAGGAAACCTGCCTCCAGATATTTTTGACCAAAGATCCCTTCAGGCCTGACTGTTGGCAGTATTAGTTGTGGCTGAAGGGGGTTGGAATCCAACAGCTTTTGGGAGGCTGCAAGGTTCCCATGTCTGGTTTAGAGCATCATAATTGCTTTGCATATCAGGCTAAAGTCAGCATCTTCAAGTTTTTAAACATGACCTGATGGGTACATTCAGCACCAAACCCATGTCCTAGTAATGGGAAGTGGCCTTTTAGACTCTCTGCATCAATTTTATTTATGTCAGAGGCGGATTTAGAGGAGTGTGACTGGTTCAGTCACACCGTGCGCCTCAGAGGCACTGCCGGGGACGCCACAACTATGCTTTAGAATAGAATACGAGAAGGACGCTGAACTTTGGTGTTGGACAGGGCACCGCTGAAATTTGAGACCCCAAGATCTGCCACTGTTTATGTACTACATTTTAATTTTGGGGAAAAAATACAAAGCAGATTATACTAAGATGGGACAGGTAGAGCTTTAGATTCTGGGTTTTGTTTTTAAAGGTAGATTCCAAAGCCTGTAGAGAGACAGTGACAGGCCCAACTAAACTTCATGCCTGATCGGGGACTTGAATGTGGGTGTCCCTGGTCTAAGTGCAACATGGCAGCTGCCACACTATGTGGTCTCTCATTCAATCCTTTTGTACCTTCAAAGGATGCTTTAATTGCCTCTAGTGTTTTACAGACATGCCCCAGCGTAAAACAGTTACTGCATCACAGGAAAAAGACACGGGAAAGACTCCATACTCTCACTCCCATTCTGTCATTGAGGATTACTCTTCTGCAGAATCTCAACAAACCTCACCTTTTACCAGGTAAAGTGAAATGGCTACAGGGGTGGAATTAGCATAGCCTAAATGAAATTAGCATGCTCCTGACAAGCTGAGAATTTCAGATGTGTCCTAACGATAAACTGTAAAGCTGTCAAAGCAGTCAGGTACAGTTTAGTCGAGGAAATGAGCCCATTAACTTGGCATCCTTGTTAGGAGTTTGCTTATAAGCGTATCCTGGGTTGGTATAACTGTCCCCCCATAAAAAAAACACACCAGCCAATAATCATCATATAGAGCTATGAGAATCTACAAACTTAGAAATCTCTCTGACAGTGAGCAATTAACAAGGGATTAGCTCACAAGTTATGACATCCACATAAGTAACAGTTTCCCACTTCCTGATTCAGGAAGCCATCATGGATTATTGCCCCCTGTCATATCAGCCTGTCGCTCAACAGCAGGAACTCTGAGCAAGTTAGCCATTGGCTAAATTGCTCAAAATGTGAATTCACCATAAGTTGGACAAAAACTGGGCACTGAGATACGATGGCAGGAAATCAGTTAGTCAGATGATCACCCTGGGTGCTTCCAAACAGTGACAAAAGTAACGTAAATACATTGGCGCGGGGGGGGGGGTAATGGTATGCTAACACTAGCTCTGTTCTGTGGTTATTGCAGCTTTATCTTGTTTCCATGTGGGAAAGCAGCAAAGAAAGGACCAAAAAGGGAAATGGAAACTGTCAGATCAATAATTATTTGAGCAAAGGTTGTGATTTTACTGGATACTAGGGATGACCAGTAACAGGAAGAGGGTGCTGAAGCCTCCCAGCCTCCCAGTCCTTCTCTTAATACCAGGTTTTTAAAAACAAGAAAAGGTGTGCCAGTCTTGAAAGGGGGTGCTTTGGGGAGGGAGCAGTGTTGACACAACTTGCTTTTAGGTGCCAGGTGCAGCATTTAGTGGCCACCATCTTCTTTCCCCAAAATACCTCTGGCTCCCTGTATAGCTTCACAGCCAGCATAGCTTTGCATGGGACCCAGTGGCATTGAGGGTGGCGGATGGCAGTCATTGCAGCTGTGCCAGGCCTGCCCTTCTCCTCTGAGTGCTGAACCCTTGCAACTTGACAAAATGATTAACAATAAAATGCTCCTAGCATCAGTCACCCCAGCATTTGCCCCACCATGCCAGGTTCTGATGTCGGGCTTGGTTTTTATTATCATAGCCCCAAATCCCACCATTTAAAAACACAAACCTTTCCAAGGCAGGGACAGAGACCTTCTTTGGATCTTCGAAAGTGGGACTGGCAGGAGAAATGAAAGAAGTTTGTGTCAATAAACACATGTAGGTATTCTGCACCACCTCTTATGCACATTTTTAATAGAAAGTTTGAATTTCTTCTCTTTTTTAATCTTAAGCCAATGTTGCAAATGTCTGCCCATCTGGTGTCAGTTGTGAATTCCTCCTGGTTAACCAATTACTCACTCCATTGCTTTGAGGCCCATATATACACACATGTCCGGAGGAGGAAAGTAAAGTTTCTGAGGGCTAACCACAAAAAAAGGATTAAGCTATTTTAGACTGTGTATGTATAATACATGCCAAAACCATTTTATGAAATAAATTGGATTTAATGACTCAATTACTTCTTCATGACAAGTTCCACTTCCCTATTACTAGTTGCAATTATTATTTACTACATTTTTATTTTTGTTTATTAAATTTATATACTGCTCTTCATCCAAGATGGTTTACAGTATTAAAAAAAATACGCTGCCTTTTGTGTATAACAAACAAGCAAGCAAACAAACAAACTAATACACACACACCGTTTAAAAAATCATAGATTGTTTACTTAATCAAAGGCCTTGGAGAATAAGACTGTTTTCACTTGGTGTCTGAAGATATGTAATGAAGACACCAGGCAAGCGTGCCTGGGGAGAGCATTCCACAAATAGGGAGCCCCTGCAGAGGAGGCCCTGTTTATCCCACCCTTGCCCCAAGGAAATCAGGGTGGCATACATTTTCTTGCTTTTTCATCTCAGAAACCCTATATGGTAGCTTAGGCTGAGAGTAGGTGACTAACACAAGTTTACTCAATGAGTTTCATCGAGATTTGAACTCTGAGAGTCCAACACTCTCACCACAAAATGACATTGACTCTCTTTTTAAATGGCAGGCATATGCAACTTGCAGACCTATCATGTGTGCCTTAATCAACTTGTTTGGCACCACACCTGGGACTATACAAACTATGGAAGTTGTTAAGCACCTGCATGCCACAAAAGGGAAAGCTGGTGTGTTGTGTCCAGCTTGCTGGGTCTCCAGTTTTGCAGGCCTGATTTAATGCTTGCTGCTCTCAGTTGACAAAGTCATTGTCAGGGATATCAAGACATGAGATCAATTTCATCACCTGACCCACCCAGAACTACCCCAGTGTCACAAGTAAAGGGAGAAAGATCAGAAGATCTTCCACTCAAAAGGAAGTGTTGCATAAATCTCATGAATGCAGATGAGTAATAATCTTAAGAGGTTTCTCGTGTTTGGGGGCACAGGAATCCTGTAACTGATTCAGCAAATGTGAGTCAAGTTGATTCCACCAATATTGCAATCAATGCTTCAGACTGGTTTAAGGCACCACGTACAAAGGTAAGAGGTACAAAAAGCTAGCCTACAATGAGATACATGTACCTCTGCAAACATCGCTTATTAACTGCTAAGGTCTATGGAGAAATGGAAGAACTTTAGAACATGCAAGCTACGGCTTGTTCACTTAATTATTCACTTGTTCACTTAATTATTATTTCTTAATTTGAGAATTCAATCAACACAAGAAGCAGGAAACAGATGCACATACTGTACTGATTAGTTGGTGATGATGGATGGGGAAAAGTCATTGCTATTCCTCCCCCTGGGAGGAGTCAGAAGCTTGTACCTCCCGTTATACATCTCGAGCTTTTCTAAACAGGCCTGCCCAACACTCTGAAACCCCCTGCCCCTAAAATTAGCACTCTGCTACAGTCTGAACCACCATGATAGTGTACATACACCAGCTGCTATTAGACTTGGACCGTCCAAGTTCTTAAGCAGTGTACTGCTTGGAAAGTAGGTTTTTTTTCTAAAGTACAGTACCATATTTTTTCATGTATAACATGGTCCCATGTATTTGGGGGGACTCCAAATTAAGAAAATGGGGGGAGATTGCCCAGAGTTGCTGAGCTTTGTTTGGGAAGGATTGCCCACGGTTATTGAGCTTTTTTTAGGGGGGATTGCCAGAAATCACTCACCTGCCTGACCTACGCTGCTGTTCCCTCACCGGCAGAAGCCACCAATTGCCCACCCAATTGCTGCAGTGACAGCCAATCAACACCAGCCCTTGCTGCAGCCACCAATAACATGCCCAATGGCCGCTGACAATCTCTGGCTCATGGCAGCAACCAATCCCACGTCCCCCCTATGCACTATCCGTGTATAAGACGACTCACAATTTTTAACATAATTTTTAAATTAAAAAAATACCTTGTCTTATACACAGAAAAATACGATAGGTTTTATCTTAAACAATTGCAAACACAGTAAAAAAAGAGTTCACTTGTAATATGATATATTACATCAGTGGTTCAGTGCTCATTTCTTCTCCTTCCAAAATAGATCTGATCTTGAACAATTGCAAACACAGTAATAAAGGGTCCACTTGTGATATACCAGTGGTTCAGTGCTCAGATGTCATTCCGGTAATTAGACATTTTGTCACTAAAGAGCTTAGTCATTGAGCTTTGTGGTAAATAATATACAAGAAAAGACAATAGTTAAATGATTTAAAGCAGGGGTTATATCTGCCCCCATCTGCATGTTTCCATCAAGAGGAGCATAGAAAGAGGACAATGTTAAACCTCCTAGGAGGTTTAACAAACTGAAGGACATTATTTATGGGCTGCCCAGAAGCTTCTGGTTGGCCACTGTGGAAAATGGGATGCTGGTCTAGTTGGACTTTTGGACCAGGCCATCCTGGAAAAGTAGTGGGTAGGTTCAGTCTATCTGGGCCCATCCTGAAAGGAAGAGACCATAGCTTTGCAGGCAGAATATCCTAGTTCAATCCTCAACATTTCCAGGTAGTCTGGAATAGACTCTCTGGAGCTCTCTAAAGGGTAGTAGGCAGTAAGCAGCTGGATGGACCATTGGGCAGCCTCAGTATAATCTCTGCCAAAGCTAAACTGGAAGTAGTAATAGACAGAGACTGCCAGATTCAAAAGATGACACCTCTCCTGTATAGCTAAAGAACCTACAATATGCAAATTTTATTCGGCACCAGCTACTTCCATCATAGAGCAGTAATGATGGCAGAAGGCATGGTGGCTGACATCCTTCCTTGTATGCAGTTATGAAGATGGTATTGCCTGCATTTAATCCGGTTAATTTGTATTTAATCTTCCACTGATTCATGGAAGATCTTGAAGCCTCTCATAACTACCTGCACTTTAGGAAAGCTCCTCTTAGACTTTGGTCCTCACAGCTAAAGTCACATACCCAACAGAATCCACACGTTTTAAAGAGAGAAAGATTACAGCAATGACTCATGTTTTCTTTTGAACTTGTGCTCCTTTGCTTGCAAGTTGTCTACCAAATAAAGGCAAGGGATTGCATCTTGATCTAAAGGGACACCATTAATTTCTTTTTTCTTATCCCTGCACAAAGTCTGAGAAAGATTCCGTTTACAATTGGGTTAAATAAGAACCAGCAGAAATCCCAGGAGGGTCAGCAAAGTAATTCACTCCTGTGACCCATCCTTCTCTGAAGCCTGGGGCCTTGGTGTACAAAAGAAAATGTCTATTGCAAAAGGCTAGTTCTACCGATGTTTAGTTTAAGTGGGGTTATGGGTACAGAGGCAATAATTTATGGCGCTAAAGAGATAGGTCTTTTAATTTTGAGAGAGGAGGTGAAACAGAAATATATTTTGGCAAAGATTCATCTTTATGTTACTCTAATATGTTAACTTAGCTCATCGCTTTAACAGGGCCAGTCTGAAGACCAGTGATAGAGGAACAAAGAAAGCTATTAGCACCAAAATGAATTGGATATTCCAAATTTACCCATTTATTTATTTGTATTGTGACCTGGATCTGTAAGAAGGTAGAGATGCTATACTTCAGTGCTTGCCAGGACTCCACATCTCTAATCTGTTTAATTTAATATATGTCACCACCTTTGTTTTACATTTTTTTTTCTGGCTTTTCACAAGTTCGTCTTTTATTACAGGGCACCCAATGTGCACCATACACATCTGAATGCCGCACACAGAAGTGAGCCACAGCTAGATTTGCAGTCACTAAACACCTGTAACAGACTTTGAAGGTATTCGAACTCAGGATGAAAGGAAGGAATGTGCTAAGAGGAAGGCATGCTTGGCAAACCCTCACCATAATCAACTCCTGCCAGGAAACCAATGTCCCCATGGTGGAAGGACGTGTGGATCCAGAATTGGCCTCCACAGTCATCTATGGACACACCGTTATGACCGTGTTCATGGAAAACAAATGAATGATTGCCCAAGAAGAAGAAGAAGAAGAAGATCGACTCTTCCATCCAGCATTACTTGTAAGTTTTCCCTAGCAATTCTTCTATAATCAGGGACATTAGTTTTCTGCAAGTCACCAATAAAAATTCTCCAACCAATTTTTTAATGCTTGATATGAACAGAATGAATTACGCTACTGGTTTGGGATCATCTGATTTAAATAGGAGCCCGATGCTTAATCTAACCTGATGGATTTGCTCAATATTCCACTGGGAACAAGGTTCCACGATTCATAGTATAAAAGCAGTGGTGACTAAAGTTCCTGGATTCTGAATTTCTGTTGTACTTGTAACAGCTGTACTGGGAAGGAAGTTCCATAGGACAGTATTAGTTGAAAGGTACATTAGAGGGGCAGTGGAAATAAAGCTTATAAAAATAGGACTGCTGAAACAAGTGAGTCAACCCAGTACCCATGAACCTTAGCAATTTCCCTAACTACCTTTTTTTACAGCTCTTACTTTCTCTTTATACCGCTTCTCACCTCAAGATAAGGCAGTGTGGCTTTACAAGAAAATTAATTTTGAAATGGTAAAAGCAATAGGGAAAAATTCTTTATAGCAAACTGGGGTGATGGCTCTACATAACGAAGTGCTCAGCAGAGCCCATTAAAAGGCCCACCTGCACACAGATCTCTTGCTAAGCCTGAAAGTTGGCTCACAATTCTCTTATATTAGCTCCATCATTTTTCATTCTCAAATATTTTTTGGTGGAGAGATACATTTAAACCATAAACTTGACTGCTTGCTCAAGCCCAGCAGATTACAGCTGTAAGGCAGCTACTAGAAAACAGCTAACAGGGATCATATATATCCAAAGTACATCACTGAATAGAGTGATATAGTTGTATTGGCAGCAAAACAGGCTCATATAAATGTGCATCAACCGGTAGCAATTTAATGAGCGAGGGACCATTCCCAGTTGAGTTGGGTGAAATCTTTGAGGTCTGGAAAGCTGCATGTACACTGCACACACACACACACACACACACACACACACACACACACTGCTTCTCCATCCCGAATCCACCTCTTGAAGCTGCCTCTTGGACTTTTGTTAGATGTATATTCACACAGCGTGTTTTTCCACCCTGAGATATGATTCTGAAATTGTATTTTGGTATTTCTATAGCTCTCCCTCTTTCTTAAAAAAGAATAAAATCAGATTCTAGTGCAATTGATTTCCCAAGCCCTTGGGAAAAAGTGAGCTAGAAAATCCAGCTAAGTAAATACCATTGCTTGAAAGGTTTAGTGATGGAGTGATAAAGTGTGGCTAAGAAATGAGTGCCATAATGAAAAGATTAACCCTCTCTGGTTTTTTCAAAGGATATTTGAAAAGCCTAGGACCACAGTCCTTTCAATTTATTTCAGTGTCAGAAATAATGATGGGCTGGTGATCCTATACGCGGAACCTCTCCTCTGGACCAACTCTGTCACATATACAGCACTGAAAGGACATGAATAGTCCAGCTCCTCTCCCCACCTACACTAGAGATGCAATCTGACTGCATCATATGTGGGCTGAGATGGGAGCATCAGGGCAACAGCATCAGAGGAAGTCAATACCTGAGGTTGTGGGCTTGAGTCCTAGCACTGGTGCAGGAGGAATAATAAACTGTGCCTTCACAGTGCTGCCAAGATCTTGGTGCAGAATCTCCCACTAGCAACTCAGAGTACAGGTCTCAAGTGCTGCTCTTTATTTCGAAGGGATGGAGGGGGTTCATGCTGGGGAACTCCACAAAAGCAATATATGTCAAGGGCCATTTGTAAAAACTTCCAAACAGGCAGCAGCAAAGGTTCAAACGCCTTGGGATCTGGACATGATTTACAGGCCATTTCCTTGTTTCTTCCATTACTTGATTTAATTCAAAAATCATTTTAACTATTAGCAAAGTTCCAGTGTGTGTCACCATGCTCAATTATTCACAGCAATGAACAGAGACGTTGACCAACTGCACAAGCGTGAATGCAATTTAGGAATGGGGACTTGTGGCTCCCCGATAATTTATTACGGCCGATTATGCAGACCAGGAGAAAGGCAGGGGCTTACTTACAATAAATGTGCAATCCACAATCCATCACAAACTGAAAGACACACTGAATACCCAGGTTCCTTAGCCTCCTCTGGATTTAAGGCCTTATTAGCAAGGCAATTTTGTTCTTGTTACATTCTGCTGTCCGGGATGCTTAAGACAGCCAAATGCATTACACATCTTCCTATTGGACCGTACGGACATACAGAAGCCTGGGCATTAGCAGACCCAGGAGGCACATTCAGCCTCCATTACAACATTTGTTCATAGTCCACAGCTATCAAAGTTAATCTTGAGCAGATTTCTAACTGTTTCGCTTGCAGAAAACAAAATGTAAGGAAAAAGCAGAGGGGCATCTCATAGGACACTCAAATGCACATTCTCCAAATTGCTACATTTGCAGCACATTTCTAAAGGGAGTATGCTGCAATGATAGAAGTGGATAAAATTATGCATGGTGTGAAGAAAGTGGTTAGAGAAATGTTTTTCTCCCTCTCGGGAGCATCTATTGAATATGAATGTTGGAAGATTCAGGACAGACCTTTTCATAGTCAAACTATGGAACTCACTCCCAAAGGAAGCAATGATTGCCACCAACACGGATGGCTTCAGAAGAGGATTAGACAAACTCATGGAGGATGAGGCTATCTATAGCTTCTGACTCTGGTGACTATGTTCTACCTCCACTGTTGTGCTCAGGTCCTCTTTGTGGGCTTCACATAGGCGTGTGATTGGCCACAATGAGAGGATGATGCTGGAAAAGATGAGTCACTGGCCTGCTCCTCTTATGTTCCTATGATATAGCAGATGCTAAGCCTGGTGACACCAGGCAGCATTGCAGGGCAGCTGCCAACAACCTTGCACCACCTCCCTGCCGCTCTCCTCACCTTGCTAGCCATGCCACAGCTTCTGCTTCCTCCACCCATGGCACTGGTTTTGTTACTACAGTTTCCTCTCCTTGTCCACTGCGGGTGGGGCTGTCCCACCCTGCTTGTCTTTCCACCAGTAGCAGACATAGGACAGAGGATGGGAGGGCAAGAGGAGCCAGAGCTGTCCATCCTGAGGGCCCATGCCAACCTGGAGCTGGCCCAGACAAAGACCATGTGACAATCACAGAGCCAAGGCAATGGGTACAGTTTTGTCTCACCATGTCAGTCAAGAAAGTAATTAGTCAGGAGGTAGCTGCCCACATCCTGCATGTTGTATTCTTACAGGGAATTAACTGTGCACTGTTCACTTAAGTGCAAACAAAACTCTTCCTTCTTTCACTTCCCTTGGACTAGCAGAAACTTTGCAGAATTAACAGACCTATCAGGGTGCTCTATCTAACCCTGTTGTTTAACTTGTATATATAACTTGCATGGAGTCTGAACCAGCAATCAAGGTTCAACATATAACACATCGTGCTCCACTTGTCCCACTCCTGCTCCTCTGCCCCTCTTCCAGCTGCTGCCACCAATTCACCACTTGTCTGCTCCAGTTAGTGACTTTTTTAACACTAGAAGACAGGAATGGGGAGAATTTGTGTTCCAATTCACATGTAAAGGGGGAAATCTCCCTAACTCACTGTTCCCCAAACAATATGCAAATCATAATCTACTCTTCTTTGAAATTTGCAGTGGAGTTCCCCAGTCAGTAATGTTTATAAAAGATGAATTCACTAGGGTAAAATGTGCATTAAAATGCATATAAGTGAAAATAACATTAAAATGCATCATGTTAGAGGGAAATGCTTTGAAAGAATATGTGGATTAGGATAAATCCACTGGTGAATTTTCATGAGGGTTTAAAATTGCAAACAGATATGGAAATATGGAGAACTGAATTTAAGGTTGGAAACATGAGAAACAGAGATAAACCAATATTGACAGGTTTGTCTATCCCTACTAGAGGGCCATGTGTGCAACCCCCATAGCTCTGCATTTAATGCACAGCAGTACTATGATGACTGCATGGATGAGACTCTCTTGTGTTAAAGAGCAGTTTCTGCACTCTCACTCTTCACTTTGTGGTACAGAGGTCTGGCGCATGAATCATGAGCCAGGTGGAATCCTGAACAGATACAGGAACACTCCCAAGTGCAACATTTTGTTGCTGATCTCACTTGTTTTGCCTGTTTGCCTTTTGATGGAGTGTTTTGTGTGTAACGTCCTCTCGCTTCTATGAACTGCCTTGTTTTAACAAGAAATATATTGATTATTCACTATAAACACTTCTGAGCAGAGGACAGAATGTGGTATGTGTGCGTGTTTTTAAAAATGGTGCTCCTTGTAACAAATTCAGCTACCTTCAACTTTTCCTGAAAGCCAGTGCCAGAGTTTTGTCTTGCTGACCTTTGAGCAACAGACTTTCCTTTCTGCTGCTTTCTAGCATTCCTTTGCTATGTCAAATGCATCCTATTTGACAGGCCATCAGACTGCTTTCCTGCTCCCAACCCCAGGCAGTTCATAGTGGCAGGCACAAAAAGGAACACAGCTGCTATGTTTTCATAGATCTGTGAGTCATTGGTTGGACTCAGATCATTGCCCTGCTTAGGGTAAGCTGTACAATAATAAATAGCATCAACTCAACAATATCTGCAAGTTGCTAACTTGTTGGCCTTACTCTCACTCCTCTTAGTTTCCGGACATGATCATTTGACTGTTGTTGGGTTTTTTTTTAATGCAACTCCTCTCATTGACTGTTCACACACCTGCAGTTATTTTTGACCTTCAACTCAACAAAAGTGTTAATTGCCAAAATAGGTTTGGCAAGAATTAAAGTTAAGTCATTCTCATCATGTGCTATTGCTCCCCCACTGCCAGCTCTTCCACATTAATGCCTATACGAAAGAGGAAAGTGCAGTTGGCCATAGCCTTCCCCATTTTCATATCTTTGCCCAAATGGCCGCCAGTTGTTCCTTATCCATTGATCTTCCTCTCCACTTGTTAATATTTGTGATCCTCTCTAATTTACACCCAGCTAATTGACTTCCTGGACTCCAGTCCATATACATGTCTACTCTCCCTGAAGCTGGTTTCTCATTCCCCCCCCCATGGGTGCTGCATGGGTGGTATCAGTGGCACTGGTCTAAAGGGTCACTCAGTAGAGCATGAAACTATTAATCTAAGGGCCATGGGTTCAAGCCCCACATTGGGCAAAAGATTCCTGCATTGCAGGGGTTTGGACTAGGTGATCCTCATATTCCCTTCCAACTATGAGTCTATGAACTCCATCCCTTGTCCAGACATCAGGAGTTCTGAATAAGGCTGCAGAAAGGGCTCATTTCAAGCCGGTAGATGAAATACAGTTACGGCACTTTGCTATGAACAGAGAGCAAGTTTTGCTATACTATTGAGCAAAGTGCAATACAGTAGTAGATTCCCTTAGCACTGGCTATCTTGAGATGGATGAGTTGAGAATTTAGACCTGTAATACAAAGGTTTTTTTGGGGGGGGGACTTGGTATGTTACCATTACAGAGTTTCAATAAAAAGAGAGGCTATCGCATGTTTTCTCTATATTACTGAAAGTGCTAGTTCTGATTCAATGTTGCTTGATGATGGCTCTGGTGGTCTTTAGATATCAGATCTCTTAAAATAAGGAATGTCTATAACTACCACCTCTTGGAAAATATTGCCAAGACTTGATAGAAAAATGTGTATATGATATATGAATATATGTGGATCATATGTGGATATATGAATGAGTATAGTCTATATGAATATATTAAATATTGCTGTGCTTCTAGAGATAGGATTAGATTCATTGGTCAGTGATTGTAAAAATTAACCAAGCAAACAAGACCTTGATCCTACATATGTTCATGGAAGAAGTCATGAAGGAAAACATTGCACTGAAAGCACCAAATCCCACTTCCTTTCTTTCGATATTTCGATTATTTTACAGAGAGAACAGATATTTGCAAACAGGGTGAAAATGCTTCCTGACTTCCCCTCTTATCTTTACTTCATTCTTCAGTGTATGTTAGTTAAGATCACAAGCAAGCTCCAGTGACGCATAAAGGGTTTCCTAATCCCTCCAGTTCACACAGAGGCATCTTGTTATCAGCAGGGAATGGATCAGTTCCTAGACTCCACAGCCACAATCCATCAAAACATTAGTCATCATGACTAAATCCCAGTGAAAGTGATGATGGGGTGGACATGACTTAACTTGAGTCCCATTTATTTCAACAGGGCTTAACAATGGGTTGTGCCTGCTTTCTTTAAAGACTCTGAGATGCCTGGCACTGTGTGTATGTGTGCTTCGAAGTACTTCAAAGTAGAGGGAACACAACAGTGGTGCCATATATTTAGGATGTGAAATATCTCACCCTTAGAATTCCTACACACAAAGACAATGAGTTTCTAGCAAAGTCAGAGTCCACAGCCCTTGGTCTAGGAATCTGACACTGCGCTATAGTTTAAATTCCAACAGTAGCTAGTTTATGGGGTGGAGGGAGGAACAGAATGAAGTCATGTTGCTCCCAGATATCAGTGTCGCTCCAGTAATAAGATTCTAGCCTTCTTGAACGTGACTGCGGAGAATACCACAGGAATGAACAGCCATTAGTCACCCCTGGCAAATGGTTTAACAGACTGTAGTGGAGCTGATGCTATATCCATCCATTGAGCACATGCTTTGAATGGACTTTCTTCCTCCAGTCTCCTGAGCTGCTAAAAACAGACTGTAAATCTTGCTCGGCGCTGGAGTTGCTGCTAAAGGCGCCCACATGACATAAAATAATACGCACCAAAGCACAGGACTGGCAGGTAGGGACAGCCTCACATCGCTGATGGATAATCAAGGCCGCGTCACTAGTTCCAGAATAAATTCCAGGGGTGGGGTGGAGAGGCAGTTCAAAATGAATTAAGCACATTTGGGGAACATGTGTCCATTTGATGCATTTGTGTCTTTCGTTCAGTTTCCTCAATTTGGGCTGTCCATAGAGTATAGGACACGCAACTGGAATACAGAGTAGGATGGAGGAGAAGGAAAATACGCAGCACCGCAGAGTCATACAGAGATGGGCTGGGAATAATAGAAAGGAAAGGGAACAAGATGGGGACAGACAGCTCCCCCTCAAACATCAACAACAGACTCTCAAGAGGGCTGCGGGAGCCCCATTCTGCGAACATGCACTGTTTCTTTTGTGCAAGGGAAGTTAGGCTCCAAAGCCACATTACGGATGAAAAGGGGATGAGAAGGCAGAAGGAGTAGAAAGGGAAGATAAGAAAGAAAGGATGGAACTTGTGTTGTAATTCAGTCTGTTACATTGACTCCTACAGGTTTAAGAGATATGTAAGGGGTATGGATGGGCAAATCTCAAATTTATTTTTCTCTCTGCTTATTTTCTCTCTGCTTATTTTCCAAAGGTCCATCAAGTGGCGAACTAGATGCTTTGCAGTGGCAAACTAGATAACTTCAGGAAGCCCACAAGCAGAACCTGAGTGCAATAGAACTCCCCACCACCACCACCTTACAATTCCCGGCACTAGTATTCAAAGGCATAATGCATCCAATTGTGGAGTTATAATGCAACCATCATGGCCATTGGCAGCATTATCTTACACAAATTTGAATTTGTCTAATCCTCTTTTAAAGCCATCCAAGTTGGTGGCCCCTTACTACAGCCCATGGTAGCACTTTCTCCACACTTAATAATCTTATATTCCTCTACATGTACACCTGCTTTGCTTGTTCCATAGGGCTTGCTCATGTTCTTTGCCCCTTTCTGAACATTTTCCAACTTTACAATATCCTTTTGGAGGTGAGGCAACCAGAACTGTACCCAGTATTCAAAGTATGGTCTCACCACAGATTTGTATAATGGCATTATAACACTGCTAGTTCTATTTTCATTTCATTTCCAAGGTCTCATTCCAGGTCAGTCATCACCTGCTTAGGCTTCATTAGTGCACTTGTGAAATAAGGATTTTTTTTGCCCCAATGTGGTACACATGCGTACACTGAACTGCATTTGGCATTTGGGTAAAAAAGAAAATGATGGTGCCCTTTCCTAAGTGATGCAAGTCTATTAACCCAAAAGTTCATTTCTCTCATTCTTAATGGAAACTTCAACAGGCTAAAAAAATTAAAGATTTGGTAATATGCAGATTTATGTAAACATAATGCATTGATTACATTGAATAAGCAACAACAAGTATCCAACTGACTTCCAAGTTCTACTGAAAATAGACTAATTCAAATTAAGAAACCTAAATTATTCATGCCCACTAACTTAATGGGCTAACAAACACCAACTCTGAGAACTAGCTTTGGATACAACTCTAAAAACTTAATCAGTCAACAGGCCTAATGTTAGGAACCTGAAACACAGAAGGAAGAATTTAGCATTCAACCTTTTTCCTTTTTTAAAATTATCCATCTTGTTCATCAGTTGCCAACATGGTACCCCTGGATGTTCTTTAACTACAACTCCCATCATCCCTGACCATTGGCCAAGTTGGCTGAGACTGATGGGAGTTGTAGTCCAAGAACATCCCGTCAGTTGGATTTTTACAATCAAGTGGTTTATAAATTTTATGAAATACATAAATAACATCTGGGTGGTATCCAGTGGCTATCCCTGCTCTATTTATATACTTAGCAGCAAGAACAGCTAACAATGGAGTTTATGGGCACATCGTACTTCTTATAACAGCTCATCTCTGGTCACAGTGCACCAGTTCGTCCAGTTCTTGTTGCAAACACAGACCTCTGCATGACATTGCCTCCCCTGTCCCCATTCCCATCTTCCCCTTCCCTTGGACTTCCTGTTTTACCTAAATTTGAAGCTCTGTGGCAGGAAGTGGCCCATCTTGCAGTCAAGGCAAACTTGGTTGATCTGCTTCAGCAGGTCTTTCTTGCTGAAGCTGTATCCGTTGAAAACACAGCCCCCAAAGACTGGCTTCCCTCCAGCATACATCTGTTGACAAACAGGCAGGAAGGAGGGGAACAAAAATGCTTTGCAATAAAATATATATATAAGCGAGTTGGAAGACTTGGACCAAATGGTTTCCTTTTCCTGTTATGCACAGGAGGCTTAAATGTTTTCATCCAGACATGAAGGGGCTTTGACAGCTCTCTCTCTCTCTCTCTCTCTCTCTCTCTCTCTCTCTCTCTCTCTCTCTCTCTCTCTCTCTCTCTCTCTCCCCCCCCCCCACACACACACACTTCCTGCACATCACTTAACACTCCTGATGTTGAATGAAACATCATTCACTTTGGGAAAGCAGAAACAGTACAGGTCTTACAGCCTGACCACAGAAAGGCTTACTGCAAACCCTTTTTGGCTGCTGTGTCCCTCCAGGCATTGCCTGCTGACCACACCCCTATTCCCCACAAATCACAGGAGGTTACCAGCTCCTTTTTGTGTGTGCCAGATATCAAGACAGCGACATATTTTCACATTTCTGTAGGTGTGTGTGGTTGCAGCAAAGTTCAGTGGCTCGCTCTTGGATATATAGAAGATTAAATTGCCAAAAGTCCTGTATTTTAAAACTATTTGGTGTGTGTTTGTGTGTTGGGGGAACATTATTGCCTGAAAGAACTACAGCAATATTGCTACCACAAGGCAAAGAGTCCACTTCTCTTTTTTAAAGGAGGGTATGTTGTAATTAATTTTAAAATTTATGGTGGGCATGCCTCCCAACTACCTAGGGCCAGTTAAAAAAACTTGTTTTGTTTTTGTAATAGATTCATATACACAAATAAATAATATTTCTATTCAATGTACAGCAATAGCAATATGTAATGTACATATCTGCAGGCAATGTGCTATTGGATAGGGGGCTCTTATTACAAAAGGGTGTCAAAACTATTATGGAACTTGAGCTTTCTGGGCAGCAGGGGAGCACAGAGGAGAAGAAAATTTGTTTGTGCAGCAAAATGTACTTCAGCTTCCAGACTGGAGAGGAGTGTAGCCCTTCAGAGTAAATAAGCTGGCCTTACCTTACTACTAATGCAGTGCAGTAGTTTATTTTATTTTATTTTTAAAAAGAGTACACTGTAAAGGAAAATTCATTGGGCAAGAATAAGATTACAGAATATGGTCATATCATGCTGGATAGAAAAGGTTCAAAAGCAGGTGGAGATCAAAGACAGGACACTGCAAGTGCCTTACTGATGTTCATATGGGGCAAATTAATCCATGATAGGGGAGCAGCAAAAGTAGCCAGGTTGGTGTCCTCCAGATGTTATTGGACTACAACACCCATCATCCCTGGCCACTGGCCTTGCTTACTGGGATTTATAGGAGCTAAAGTCCAACAACATGTGAAGGGCACCACCTTGGCTATCCTTGCTGTTCACTCAGAAGCATCAGCTTTCCTGAGTTCCAAACCAGGCTGAAAATGTTCTCTACATCTCTTGCTATATGTAGGGGGCATATCAGTACTGGTTAAAATGAATGCATGTAGGTTAGGATGGAGCCATGATGCTTTTGCCAGCTCCTCACATCCATTCACTCTATCCCAAATAAACATGTAAAAGGTAAGTGTCCCTAGAATTAAGACGGACAGAGAAGGGTGTGTGCAAGTCACAACACCACTAGGCAGATAAGTGGAACAGCAAGAGAGTGGGCAGTGAGGCTAGGTGGAGTGCTCATGGAGAAGAAGGAGGGGGTGCATTGCAGGGGGTTGGACTAGATTGCCCTTGAGTCCCTTTCAACTCTAAGATTCTATGATTCTAAGTCAGAGCAAGAAAGTCTTGAAGGGCTGACTGGCCAGGAAGGGGTAGGAGAAGATAGGAGAGGATAAGTAGGAGAGGGTAGGAGAGAAGGGGTAGGAGAGGGTAGGAGAGGAAAGAGACGTGGGTGGGAGAGAAAGGGTGGCAGGCCACAGAAACAGGCATATGAGCCAGGAGAGAAGGCAGAATGTGGAGTTGCTCGGGAGAATGAGGTGGGGCCACGGAGAGAACAAGGGATGTGGGTGGAAGGCCTAAGGAGGCAAGGATATGAGATCAGGGAGGTGGGACGGAGGGGCTCGGAAATGGTAAGGGTCCCTGTAGGAAATGGGTGGCTGGCAACCACATGCTCGCCCTGTGTGATTTAGCGTTGCTTCCGTGCAAGGAACAAAGCGTTCATTGTGAAGCCAAAGTTCTTTGGCAGCTGTAAGTTGCAGCCTCTTCTCTTCCCAGCTCTGCCCATTCAGAGCATCAGCAGTTCCCTCTAGTGGGCTACGGCTTCAAGTGCCATAGAAAGCACAGTATTACAGTACTAAGTTTTAAAAGTCACCTTTACGTAGGAAGTAATGAAGTTTCAGGTGGTACTCACTATTTTCCTTTTTAAAAAAACAAACAAATACCCAGCTGGACAGATGGGAGTTGTTGCTGTCATTGATATTTTTTTTTTAATCTTTATTTTAGATTTATGCAGAAATTGTTCAGTTTGGTTGTGTACTTTTCATCAATTTGGCACGTGCTTTATTTTTATGATTATTTTGTTATGTTTGTAATTTTGTAATTTTTTATATGTTGTAAGCTGCCTTGAGTGTGGTTTTACCTTTGGGAAGTGGCATACAAATAAAATGATTGATTGATTGATTGATTGATTGATTGATTGATTGAACTACAGTTCCCAGGATTCTTTGGGATAAACCGTGACTGCTTTAAATGTATGTTACAGATGGGGCCTTAGTCTGCGTATGTAGTCGGCACCCCGTGAATGTCACAGTCATAAGATATCGACAAGGCAGTCTCAAATACACCTGCTGGGCTTGCCCATTTCTATCTAGAGAAGAAAAATAATCTCTATGCACTCATTAATTTACCTCTGTATATTATGGCTGGCAGTGCATAGATGGTCTATGGCCATGGGTTGCAATTTACAATGTCTTTCAGGTTGGAAGAACAAATCTTAGTGTGTTCAACAAATCTTTCCAGCTGATAAAAACACCCCAGATATTACTGTTCTTCTAAGTCATTTTATAATCCGGTTTTTGCCCCCTGTGTGCAGACTAAGATGGCCAAATAAATATTCTATGCTTGATTCTTCATATGGAGTCAGCCTGCAAGAGTACAAGAACCCTTCTATTCTTGTGCTCTTCAATAGGCAATATTTTGATACAAAGAAACAATCCTTGTCAGGATAAAGGCATGGATCTATTTATTTTTACTCATAAAAATATTTATAGGCCACCCCATCACATAAAATATCAGGGCAGTATACAAGTACAATAAAATGTAACATAAAAAAGTTACAAAACAATCATAAAAATAGCTGGTTCATCTTGGAATAGTTTGAACAACTGAACAGACCTGTCAGTATAAAGAGGTCTTCAAGAGATGTCTGAAAGCTAGCCGTGAGGTTGTGTGCTGAATTTCTGCTGGAAGTAGGGCTGCCATATGTCTGGGTTTTCCCAGATATGTCCAGGAATTGGAGTGTCAAAATGGCATCCGGGTGGATTATCGATGAATCAGCAAATATCTAGGGAAACCCAGACATATGACAACTAGGGCAAAAATGCTTTAAAAATCCCTTTCAAGAAAAGCTCAACAACTCCCCCCCCCCAAGAAAATTGGGAATATGGCAAGTCTAGCTAGAAGAGTATTCCTCAACAATGAACTAGTCTGAATTCTAGTTGAAGCTTCTTATGGCTAAAGACCTTTTGGCACCTGAGGTGAACCACAAAATAAGACTCCCTTCCCCACCAGGGAAGAAGGGTTGAGTGAAGATCTGGATCAGGAACAAGGGGCGAGTGAAGATCTACATCAAGGTCTGCTGCCCCCGTGGATCCTGCCGCCTGAGGCGGTCACCTCATCCTGCCTCATGGGTGGGCCAGGTCTGCATGGAGGGCAGCTAACAGTGCTCCTCTGGATTATCTCAGTGATTGAGCTACATTATAAAGGCTCAGGTGGTCCTTAAGGTACCCTGGACCCAACTTGTTCAGGGCTTTGCTTATGAATACAAGTAAGTTGAACCTGGTCTAGTAGCTGACCAGGGTATTTTAGCAGAGATGCCACATGCTGTTGGCCATCTGCCCCTGCCAGCAGTCTTGTTGCTTCCTGCTGCACTTAACTGGAGCTTCTGGACCAGGCCCAAGGATAGCGCCACACAGAGCACAGAGCAGTATTCCCAAGGTTTGCAATGCATAGACTACAGTGGATGCTACCGACTGGGTTTTTAATTGTATTTCAACTCGGTTTTTAAAATTAATTTGTTATCATTTCATTGCTTTATACGGTAGCTTAGTGTTGCGTTTTATTTAATTTTTTGCTTTGCGAGCCACTCAGAGAAGTCATCACGAGACAGCTATATTAATGCAGTAAATAAATAAAATAATCCAAGGGAATGCTCACCAGATGCTGCTGCCTGGCACCCATCCATATTCAGCCAGTTATTATGCAGATTATTTGCACATGTCACATGCAAATATTATGGTTGCAATTCTAAACATATTTGCTTGGAAGTAATAGCATTTGAAGACAGGAGTGCCTGGCGTGCTCTGGTCCATGGGGTCACAAAGAGTCGGACATGACTAAATGATTAAACAACAATAGCATTTACTCCCAAGCAGACATGCATAGGATCTAGCTCTTTTAAAAGGGTCTTGGTTCTTACATTTCTGGTGAACTCAGAGGTAACTAAATTATATTTGGGGTGTAAAGGATAATATACATCTATGAAAAAGTTGAAAAGAGTAGATTAATTATGTCAGTACTAATTATGATCACAACAATATTGTGGAAGAGGGGAGAAAGTTACCTTATTTTCCCACCATTTCTTTTAACTATTTCTTCCCATGTGGATAATCTTGGGTGCCAGCCTTCTGCTGAGATGAATCAAAGTTCTTACCAGTGACCCACACCCCACCTCTGATTCACTTCTACCCCCATTTTTATGCAGTTAAAATATTCTCTCCTGCTATTAGAATCAATGTTGCCTGTACTTCAAAGTGGTATATAATATGATTAACTGCACTGGGACAGAGCAAGGGTGAAGTCAGCCAATAGATTCTTCTGTGCTGAAGGGAATGAATAATATCCTCCAAACCCTTTGAAACTCTGAACTTGACTACCCAGTGTGTTAGACTTCCATGGCCAGCGGTTTACAAGCATTTAATAGAGCACAGAAAGGCTTTCATTATCTGATCTGGTGCCTCTGTCAATGGGTCTAAATAAAAAAACATCTCTCCTTATGTGCTTAAGGCTCCCAAGAAGAGAGCAATATACTGCAGGAATAACTAGAGTGGGAGCCCCAGTCATTCAACACAGTAGCACATTTTCTGCACAAAACATGAGGTTTGGGGGAGTCAACTGAATTCCAAGCTCTATTGCTCACTTGTTGTATATAGACAGATATTAAAACAGATCATGATGCTGAGTTCACAGGTCAGATGATGAGATTAAATCAAGTAGAAAGAGTGCTTTTAAATCTTCTGTTGGAAAAGAAACCAAAGAGAGGAGACAGGTATTTTACAGTGTATTTATAGGGATTGTGAATACACTGCATAATCATTATGTAACTAGGACTACAACCCTAAACATACTAAGGAGTTCTGTGAAAGTCAACCAAGAGTCTCGTCAGCACTGGATATAGTGCACTTCCCCTGCACAGGGCACTGAGCTAAGGAGCCACATAAGCAGCAGCAGCAACTATATTTATATGGGCACCTACTTGTCAGGGAACTGCCATTGGAGCCAGAGGCGGAGGCAAGGCTCCAGAGCGATGCTGGAGAGGGTCCCAGCAGGGAGAGAGGTAGCCCATCTGCTGGGGAAGGAAATCAGCGTAACACCATGGGTGAAGGGGGGCAGATGGGGGAATCGGAGAGAAGGCTCCAGGACTCTTCCCCGGAGACCAGTGGGGAGAGCACGGGTACTCCGCTACCCACACCCTCCCTGCGCAGAAGACTTCCGCGCAGGGAGAGTAGGAGGAGACTTGGCGTCAAAGAACTTCTTTGCTGGAAGAAGTTCAAAAAACGCCCACTGACGGATTCTGCCAGCGACTGAAACAGCCACAAAGTGAAGGGCTGTCCAGATAGAAAGGGTTCAACCAGGTAACCTAGCCAAGAGTGGTGGCAACTTACGCACGAGCAACCCCTATAACCATTACACTACTGAAAAGATCAACTGTCCCAAAAGGAATTACTGTGAAAATAAATATTTGGGGGCCCACCAAATTTTGTCCTTATCCAGGGCACCATATTACCAAAATCCGCCCCTGGTCTAGTGGCACCTTAAAGACTAACAAATTTATAATAGCAAAAGCATTAGTGAACTCCTCAAAAGGTTGTGGGGTCTCATTTATTAGAAGTTTGTGTGTGTGTGTGAATTTTTGCTAGAAGAAAAAGACCAGATACTTACTACCACCATTCCAGGAACAACGGCATGCTTCTGCACCAGCAGAGGAGGATTTTTGTTTAGAGGGCACTCAAGATCATATCTCAGGAAGCGGAATGGATCATGCTTGCACTAGGAATGGAACAAGTGATACTGTCAGTGTATTGGAAAGGTCCTGGGGGTTTCTGTTCTAACCAATCAAATATGTGTAACGTTTCTGATGCTAGGGAGCAGAAACAGTCTAGCACAGGAACTAAATATTGCCAACTCCAGCAGGCAGGCAGATGAAGTGGAGACAATGAGGCCTCTAGCAGACCTCTCTGTTTTCCTTGCATATGAGTAGGGTGTTTTTCATTCTCTTTTCCCACCCACTGTTTGAAAACCTGACTGAAAGCAGGGAGAACCTGTAGCAGAGACTTATTCCAGCCATTGGCAATATAAACTGCTAAGAGACTATGAGAAAGGCTGAGATTATCAGCTTTACCGTAGAGCCCACTGAACCCACATCTCAGCCAGTGTGGTGTAGTGGTTAAGAGCGGTAGTCTCGTAATCTGGGGAACCGGGTTCGCGTCTCCGCTCCTCCACATGCAGCTGCTGGGTGACCTTGGGCTAGTCACACTTCTTTGAAGTCTCTCAGCCCCACTCACCTCACAGAGTGTTTGTTGTGGGGGAGGAAGGGAAAGGAGAATGTTAGCCACTTTGAGACTCCTTAAAGGGAGCGAAATGTGGGATATCAAATCCAAACTCTTCTTCTTCTTCTTCTCTTCCCCAAGGACTGATTTGCCATACATTGCTTCCTTCATTCCAAAGTCACCAAAGCCAGTTTAAGACTGATATCTATCTACTGCAGGCACCTCAACTGTTGCCGTGCCCTGGTAGCTTAAACTGAGGCAAAGTCCAAAAGCAACAGTGCTCTAAGGAGTACCAGGCTTCTGAATCTAGCCTCCATTTTGATTTCTCACAATGTGCTGATGTAGCGTTAATGTGGCACATTGTGGGGAATTAAAATGGCAGCAAGATCCAACCATTGTGTACTGGTCAAACAAACATTTTAAGGCGACTCCAGGGCAGACATCAGCAATGAGCCCTGCTGAGATGCTGTGGTCCTGGCAACTGCCCATGGATGACAGATACTGGCACAGGCCCTGAAAATGAATGTGTTGAAAAACAATATCACAGCCTGGAGGGATCATTGTGGGGAGGGAAAATGTTGTCACTGGAGTTCCTGTGCCTGTAACAAAATATAAATCCCTCTAACCTCTGTGTCCATTTTTCTTGAGGGATACGAGAAATTCACAGAGGATAAATACATAACAGTCACATTGCTAAATTGCTATTCTATATTCAGAAGAAATAAATACCACCAAATACTAAATTCTGAGGACAACTGGTGGGGGAACTGTTTTTCACCTTCTTGCCCTGCATGTGGGCTACAAGATGGCTGCCGTGGGAAGCAGAATAGTAGACCAGATGGGCCTTGGCAGTCTGTTCTAGCAAGGCATGTTCTCATCAGGCAATATGTGTCTGTGTGCGCATGAGCTGCCTAAATGACAGGGAGCCTGTCCAATACCTTTAGTGAAAAGAAGCCAAGTAAACAGGGCCTCATATCTAAGGTGTGTATATGCTTCACCAAAATCCAGTTTAAGTACCAAAGTAGTTCTATTCTTGTGACAAGGAAATACTGATAGGGTGTTGTGAATCAAATATGGAAATAAGCAGAAGCTGTTTATTTGTATGACTTTAATTTACAGTGTAATTCTATGGATGTTTTGCAGTTCCATTGTGCCTATTGGGGATTAGAAAGTGGGCATAACATTGCAGCTTTATCTATTTTGAGAGGAGTGACAAAGAGCTTTTGGTGCAGAGAATAGAAGGGGTCACCCAACCATTGGAAGGTCTCCTTTTGGCTTCCACCCTCATGTTTCAGAGTTTATCTTACTCTCAGCTTCCATACGCTCCACAAACATGCTTTTAAACTTAATTAAAATGAACAGGAAGAAGACTTCTGTGTCAGATATCAAATCCTATGCTCACAAAATACAAACACAGATGTACAACCAAAACAACTTGTGTGTGTGCGTGCGCGTGTGCACATGCACGAACATGTTTAGCAGCTAGCTTACCTGAATACAAGGCGAGGGACGGCCGTGTTGCATTTGTATGTACAGATTTTCGATGGACCACTCAAAGAAAGGGGAGTAGGAATGATTTTGAGGCGAGATCACACAGATCACAATGACCTGATCAGGGTCTCTTGGGGCAGTAATAAACTTTTCAAATTCCAAGTCTGTAATCAACGGGATCTTCACCACACACCTGCAGCATAAATCATCTCCATTTTTAGACATAATTTTGTGTAGCACGACAGGACAGTCAGCAAGAGAAATTGCCCAAGGTTCTGCTGGACGAACTGCATCCTTAGCTGCAGACACCTCTGCTTTGCTCCTGTGAGAAGCACGTGATGCGGTTGTGAGAGAAAGAGAGGTAATTGTGGGGGTGGGGGGCAGAGAAAGCAAAGTGAAGTTGCGACTTGAACCCTAGTCAGAGGTTGGTTAGTTATTTTAAGCATTTTCATACTGCTCTTCAATTGTATTCACGAGTGTGGCATACTAAGAGCACAGAACCATTAAAACATAAATAAAATAATAATCTAAAAGACACAGAATTAAAAGAAGTAGCATAAAACAGCCAGCAGCATTTAAACTGCATCTTCCAACATGGGGAAATAAAAAGTTATTTCTGCCTGGGACTGAAAGGACAATGAAGTTGGTACATATGGAAACAGGTGGTCCTTGGGATGCTGTCTTGTATTGAGTCAGGCCAACTGTCCACTGAGCTCAGTGGTGTTTACACTGACTGGCTCTCTGGGATTTCATAGAGGGCTTTCTCCCAACCCTACTTGCAGACGCTGAGAACTGTACTTGCTGCCCTTTGCACACAAGGCAGATACTTTACCACAGAGACATGTCCTTCTCAAGTACAGTTCTGTTATGGTCCATCAAGGGCAAAATGCCAAACATGATAGAAAGCAGGCTGCATAGTTGAGGACCTGGTCAGCAACTAGTTCAGGAGATGAAGGAATGAGTGATGGGCCACAGCTCCAATCAAGCCTGTCATCTTCCAAAGTGGCTTGCCAACAATCTCTGTTTCCGTAGCCCTTATCCCAGTTAATGCCTCTTTAATTTTGGGGCTAGCTAAGGAGGGGCAAGGGAGAAGCTGGGTTTGGTTTTGAACTTCCCAAAACAAAATGTGAACCAAAAATCAGCAATCTTTTGAAATCTGCAGTTTTCTGAATTTTGTGGTGCAGTTCTCCAGGCCCCCTCCCCCCAATGTTTATTAGGAGAAAGCGTGGACAAAACTGTGAACACACAAAACTACATTATATCAGGGGAAAGAGCAAGCAAGCCCATTAGGATAAATGCACACTAAAATGCTGATGAGTTTTGTGAGGGCTTCTTTTGAAAATAATCAATCAATCAATCACAAGCTGGGGTACAGGTGTGATGAACTAAAGATTGGAAGAAGGAGAAACTGAGAGAAACCAAAACAGACAGATTTGTCCAGGGTTGGTAAAACAGGGACTGGGTTTTCTGCAGATTGATGTTTGTCAGCAGTAAAGAGGTTTTGCTGCGGAAAATGGCATGACACAAGAAGAACACTCCAGCCCATGCTGAGAAAGCACAAGCAGAAGTCTGTATGAGGAATAATTCTCTCCATAGTTTCTCTCCTGTTTACGTTTTTGGCTGTTTTAGTGCTCCAGGGAACATTTAGCACAGCAGTTGTCAATTTAGTGACCTTCTGATGTTTTGGACTAAGGCTCTGTGATGGACAGAGCTTTGGTCAGCCTCCTGAAGACTTCAGAAGCCAATCAATGAAGAGAGATTGGAGAGTTCAAAATTTGAACCTGACAGTTAAACTGTCAGATTGGGATGGACTATAAAATAGGAATCAGGCTGGGATGGGAAGGGCTGAGTTAGGGCTGAGACAGAGATAAATGATTTTTAATAGATTTTAAAAGTATGTGATACTGTGTTTCAGTATTAATGTTGTGTTTTTATTGTTGTAAATTGCCCTGGGACCTTAGGGTGAAGGGCAGGAATAAATTGTAGTAGTAACAACAACAACAATGATAATAATAAACTGTCAGATGGGAATCAGACTGGGATTTAATTAGAGCCTGGAAAGGGGTTAGCTAGGCAGGGCAATCCTGACTATTTCCCTGAGGGGAAGGTAAAGATTTTCCCAAAAGGGCTGGGTGTGTTTTATTGGCATAGTAGAACAAAATAGCCATCCTAGGAGGGATCAATTTATTCAGAAACAAGTTAAAGTGAGAGTTTTACGTAAAGTTCTTAACTATCTCTTGTAAAGAGCTTTTGACTGAAACGAAGGGTTGTGCCTTACCAAAGTAAGCATTACACTATAACCCTTATGGAGAGTGTATAAATGAAATTCCAGTTCAGTTTACAAAGTGCCTCATCGTTACTTTGATCCTCTAGTTGAGGGATAACTGGCCACAGGTTTTCTCTTCACATTATTAAAAATCCTTGCTGCTGGATATTAGGAAACACTACCACATACAGATAACATCAGACCTCTCAAATTTTACTGACGACAGGGAGTGTCTAAATTTCAAAGAACCCAAATCTGGTCATGTTACCTCTCACTCATCTTTATCAAGGGAGGTTGCCACAATGCCACAGGCTCCATTCAGCCCCGGCCAGGTAGAAGTGGAAGTCCAAAACCATCAGGTGGGCACAGGGCCAGATTTAGGTTTGATGAGGCCCTATGCTACTGAAGGTAATGGGGCCCTTTATATTTCCAGCTGTCCTTTGTCAACAACAAATTGTCTCTGTTTTTTGTGTTGAATATATGCTATATGATAATTTATGGACCTAATAGGTATCTAAAGCCACATAACAAATAGGAGCCTACACAACACAAAACACTGTTGCTGTATGTAGGTTTTATTTTATTTGTTTTTTATCTTATATTCTGGAAATGTACATCCAGGTTTTTTCCCCTTTAATTTTTTTGGGGGCACCCAAGAGAGCGAGGTCCTAAGCTACAGCTTGTTTAACTTATACGTAAATCTGGCACTGGGCGGGCACCAAGTTGGCAAAGACTGATTTAGCATCCGTGTTCATGCAAATGCACCTATTATGGCAGCTTTTTTTCCCTACTGCAGCATGCTTGCCAATTTGGGCATTCTTTAGTGCACCTGAGACCAAGCATCTCTGCATCTTGCACCTTCTGCATCCATTTCATGCCTCTGATGCAATGTGCCATGGCCTACAAGTCAGAAGCAGCCTGCAGGGCAGTGTTGTCCATCCAGTTTTCCAATGTAGAGGTCACTGCTGCCAGCTGAGAGGCAGATTGGCACAGTAAGGGTGCAGTGAAGGGAGCATCAGAATGGCTCTAGCGCTGCACCCACACCACACCTTGCCCCTCTGTCCTGATTACTGCTGCCCACTGAAATGCCTGCTTACAAGGATCATATCTGCAGCCGGCTAACCCACATGATTAGTCCTGCTTTTCTATAGAAACTAAGACACTTCCCCCACAAAAGATAACCCCACTGACCTTGAAGGAGGCCTATATTTCCCCCTGAAAGGCTTATCAAAGGCAAGATTCCGTGTAAGATATGGCTTGACGACTGATCTCCGTTTAGCGGCCAAAGGTCTGGTATCAACTCGATCCCAGGCCAGAAGTACTGGGTCCTTTATCAAAAACTTCACTTGCTTTGAAGGGGCAAGGTCAATTGGATACTCTACACAACATATCCCTGCCATAGAAACCAGAAGAGAATTGTCAGTTATTTTTGACAAGGCAGGCCCATTGGAGCTACTGGGGCACAGCTCTCCCAATGAGAATGTCACACTTAATAATAATAATAATAATAATAATAATAATAATAATTTTTTTTTTTTACACACAAGCACCTGTGCAGATATGGCGCTTCAGGTTGCGGGCTTTTCATGTTGCAAATGGGCCTCCGGAATGGATCCCATTCATAACCAGAGGTACCACTATACATGAAATTTGAGTATCAAGACTGCCAGCTTTTCAGTCCCAGTTGTGAAGGTTACCCCTCCCTCTTGTTGTTACGAGGGCAATTCCAGCACCTGTATAGGGCAACAGAGGGTGATTGAAGAGCAGTTCTTCTTGCCTTCTGAGCATGCTCAGAGCTATTTCTTTGAAGACCCCATCTCCAAACAGTGCAAAGCACATTATTTATACTAGTCAGAAGAATAATGTGGTTGCTAGCTTGAACTATCTTTTTGACTAAGAGAGTGCAATGGGAGACACAGTGTGAGTCTCTTTTGATAATAAATATCAATAATTCTTATTTAGGTTTTAAAATGCTGTGTGTGTGTGTGTGTGTGTGAGAGAGAGAGAGAGAGAGAGAGAGAGAGAGAGAGAGAGAGAGAGTGAGTGTTTGGTAGGCTACTGCAAGAACAGGATGTTGGTCTTTGGTCTGATCTAACAGGATATTCTGCTGCGGGGATTCTATTTGTACAAAGGATACACGTTGTAATATCGCCAAATTAAATACAAAGAGCTTTCTCACAGGTGAGGCAGATGCACTCTGTGCATGCTCATTTCATTTATTTCTGAGTCTCATAGTGCCTAAACAGGTTGTGGTTTGTGGGGCACTAACATCACACTTTGATTGAGTTAGCTATTGTCTGCACACTTTCCTTCTCAGTAAGCCAAAAATGGTAAGGGCCTCATTGTCGTTAAAAAACAACAAGCACACCAGTTTCTTGATTCTTTCCTTTTTAGGTTATGCTTTCTTTTGTTCATTATTCCAAATGTGGTCCCCTTCACTCAATACAAAATTGGGGCAGGCAAACTGGACAGAGACTGTTTTTTTTAATTATTTATTGGTTTATATCCATTCTACTTTTCCTCTGAGGAGCTCAAGGTGGCATTCATGAGTCTCCTTTTCCCCAAGTTATCCTCACAGCAACCCTGTGGGGCAAGTTAGGCTGAGAGCCAGATGGGCCAAAGGCCACACAGTGAGTTTCATGGCTGATTCTAACACTGCAGATATGAATATAAGCACAAAACCTAATAAAAAAAATAAAAAATCTGGTTCCACATTCTGAATTTTATACTTTTTAATGTTTAGATTTTGAACTTTTAGTGGAACAAGTGAGAATCAAGAGTTTGGCCATACCAAAATTCAGCCTTCATTGGATGAAAGACCATTTCATTCATTCATGGTGTGTGTGGGTGTGTGTGTGTGTGGGTGTGTGTGTGTGTGAAGCTTGTACAATTATTCATTTGAGTTTTAATTTGTATCATCATGGTGGGTGTGGGTTGGTTTAGGTGTGTAAGAGAGTTAGAGAGACCTCATGATGCAAATTAAATTACATGCAATATGAATACCACATGACCAATAAGAATTACTATACCTACCTGAGACCATCAAAATGCCATTTATAAATTGTCTCACTATCTTCTCAAACCTCTTCTTAATCTCTGTTAAGGCTCTGACCCATTGTCCTTCCTGGTCACCACTATCTGTGCTTTTCCCAGTCGGCTGTGGTAAGTAAAGAGAAAAGGAATTATTATTATTATATTTGGGCAAATGGAAATTTATCCATGGGAGAAGTGGCCCTTGCTGCATTTTGTGCTATTTGGAAATAAGGGAATATCCCCTGCTAAAACCCACAATACCAGCGTGCACAGTTCAGCACCTAACCTTCCTCTGAATGCACAAGGCACTGCAGTTACAAATTCTAGCAAATTTTACAAATATGGATTTGAAAATATTTTTGTTTTCCTAACACATACATCAACAGTTTTGCTCTCAACGAGAAAAGGGAATTTAAAATATACATACATATCTATATATCTATATATTGTACACACAACACACACACACACTGTATTTAAGAAGTGGAAGCAGTTGGGGGGAATGCCAGCTGGGACAACAATGAATTCTTAATCTAAAGAATGGCCCAATTAACACCAAGTGGCTGAGAAATATGTCATTCAGCCAGCCTATGAAGGCAGTCTGTGGGGTAATAAAGCATTTTAATGCAAAGGCTGTCTTTCCACAAAAGTGCATTCACAAAATAAATATTTAGAAGAAAGACCAGGAAATAGGCTCTTAAAGAAAGGAGGTTGCCTTTAATGCAGGTTTCAGTGCCGTTCCTGAGGGCTACTCTTCAAAGGTCAATGGGACTCCAGGGAAGCAATTTGAAAAGAGTCAAATGTGGCATACCTTCTTTTTATTATTATTAAGGAAGAGGCAAGCATAGTTTGCTTACTCGCCTTCATAGAAGAGTTAGCTTTTGCTGATAAGCATAAAACCCAGCTACAGGGATGTGTTAGCTAAAGGGCACAGCACTCTAATGTCTGAGGCTTAAGGCAATGTGCTGGAAAACTTAGGACCAAACAACGCATGAAACCAAATGTGCTGTTAGGAATCACATGGGTGGAAGACTATGCACAGTCTGGTCACCTCACCGCAGAGATCTGTGATACAAGCATGAGGCATCCCTTGTGATGAGACATCGCTAGCAGTACAATGTGCGATAGCATAACACAAAAATATCACCACAAATGTGATACGCTGCCTTTTCTTATCCGGAATGGAAACAACCAGACTAAAATGATACCCCTTAGGCTTCCTGTTTCCGGCAGTGAGAAATGGCTGACTCCCACACGATCAGACCCCAGCCATGCTGGTAATCCAGGGTTGATATGGGGGTAATTAGCCCTGGCAGACTCCCCAGGGTTGGGGAGGACTGTCTCATAGACCCACAGACCATCCAAGATTGTCAGCTTGCATCAAGGTGCAAGCGGCAGGACGCTGGGTCCCAGAGCACAACACGGCTGGCACTCTCCGAAGTCACTCTCATAAGCCGGAAATATCTGTTTGATAAAATAATTAGATTTGGACAATAAACAGACATAGTCTGGACCGAAGAAAATTGAGAAAAACCTGCAGAACTGTACGGTCCCTGGTGCTTAAGCTCGGACTTCAAAGAGATTCTCATCATGGCATTTGGATTACGGAGGTGATTGGTATGTCCTTTTTTCTCTTCTCAATATCTACAATTCATTTTCTATGCCAAGCCTCATCAAGAAACCTTTTTTTTAAAAAAAAAGTACATATGGACTTCTATTTATAATTAAGTATTTAATTGCACAGCTTTACTTAGACTTGAAAGACTTGATAAAGATAAAAGAAGAAACAAGATGGCACTTGTTAATATGACACAGCACGGAAAAATAAGAGTTCCTCCCTTTTTTGAGGAAAGTGGGAAATAGCTGAGTTTATAAAGACTTCAGACAACAATTTGGGATAACATACAGTGCATCTCCCAGTAGTGATGTATGGAAGTGAGAGCTGGACCATAAAGAAGGCTGATCGCTGAAGAATTGATGCTTTTGAGTTATGGTGCTGGAGGAGACTCTTGAGAGTCCCATGGACTGCAAGAAGATCAAACGTATCCATTCTTAAGGAAATCAGCCCTGAGTGCTCACTGGAAGGACAGATCGTGAAGCTGAGGCTCCAATACTTTGGCCACCTCACGAGAAGAGAAGACTCCCTGGAAAAGACCCTGATGTTGGGAAAGATGGAGGGCACAAGAAGAAGGGGACGACAGAGGATGAGATGGTTAGACAGTGTTCTGGAAGCTACAAACACAGTCTGACCAAACTGCGGGAGGCGGTGGAAGACAGGAGTGCCTGGCGTGCTCTGGTCCATGGGGTCACGAAGAGTTGGATACACGACTAAACGACTAAGCAACAAACAACAGTGCATCTGTTTGCAGAATTCCTTCATTATGAGCGAGAGAGAAGGCCAAATGGATGTCTCTCAACCCCCCCTTCTAAGGCCCGGGGGGGGGGGTGTTGTGTGGTCTCCGGGAAGGCTGATCGATCATCAAATGACTTATATCTGTGGAATACAGTTCATTTACATCGCAACATTGCAAACAGTATGCTCAACAATTTAACAATTAACCACATGGAAGTTACTGCGTCATTAAATTTCAAATGACAGACTTGGACAACAGCCCGGATTGGAAGACTGGAATGAAATAAGGAAAAGCTGCGTTGGCAAATCAACAGTTGAAAAAATAAATATACATAAACAAAGCTGAACTCAATGGATGAAAGGATATATGATTTCTGACATGATTGAGAATCGCATAGCCAGAGACGGAGAACTTTAAAGCGTTAAGATCAGAATGTGGAAAATATGAGAACAAGAAGAAGAAGGCAGGAACGAAGATATTGTAGATATACTTCAGAGGTCCAGACTATGGGAAGCCCAGAAAAAAATAATAATTAGGACTGTAATTTGGTTGTTTTTTATTGGATTATAATTGGATTATGATTATGATTTGATGGATATGTTAATTGGCTGTTTTTATTGGAAAATTAATAAAAACGATTTTTAAAAAATGATACTCCTTCATCCTGTGGATTGTGGTGGTACCTATGGAGTTTGTTGTATGCTATCTTAAATGATTATTCCATTTTTAATGCTTTGTGAGAATTTACTATGTATATGTGATTTGTATGTTAGCTGTATGTTAGGAACTTACGTTGAGGGACGATCAGATAGATAGATAGATAGATTCTATCACAATCTACAGTGTACGGAGGTAAGACTTTTGTATCCCAAAAAGAGAGATAACAGGATTGCTGTACTAGAGAAAATTAGACCTAGGACAAGTTTTCAAATGTTACTTCTAGAAATTTCCCTCAGGGTTATGAAAAAGTCAATGGACACGCAGTTACTGGATATCCTATTGTTACTTGCATAATGTTGTTTCCATGCTGTGACTTCTTACCTGTCTATCAGATTTGGATCTATGTGTGCATCCCTCTCTTACCAAAGACAAGGTGATGCTTTCACTTTGTTCGGTGAAAGTAATTGTCATTGAATTTTGATTAACAACCTTGAGTTTTAGCTGTTCATTTATCTAAGGAATAAAAGAAGATAATGAAAGTCTTAGGGGCTGATTCACACAATTGGCATTTGCCACTGTCATCATGCTTACATGATTGTATCCAGGGTCAGTTCTACTCAGAGCAGTCCCATTAGTAGACATGACAGACTTAATTTCAATGAGTCATACCTGAGTATAATTTAGTTGGGTGCAATGCAAAGTGTAAAAGCCTTCTTTCCCACATCTAAAAGTTCCCTCAACTAGTGGTGAAGAATTTGTGGGGAAATGTTGCCCAAATTTGGGGTGCAGGTTCCACATTATTTAGGCTTCATGTTACTGTGATTCTGATGGGAAGTTCATTATAGTACTTTATGTCCACAGCAAACTCAAGTCTTGGACAAATGAGGCATTTGAGTTCCAAGCTAGATGACATTAGTTGTGTGAGTGCACTCAACACGCCATGAGCTAAGCCATGGTCTGGCTAAGTGTGTTATCCAAACCTAACCTCATGGCTTCTCATCCAGACAACTCACAAACAAATCTTGATTACAGCTCATGGTTTATCTGGAGCAAGACAAACTACAAACCAGGGTTGAGATGACATGCTAAGCCAAACCATGTATTAGCCCCCAGCAGCACAGCAGAGAGAGGACCAAGGCAGAAGTTCAGCAGCTGTGATATTGTCTCTGGGAACCCTCACACAAGTGAGTTTGTGGCAACTAGCCCAGTGCCTGCTGGCAGTTCTGGGATTTTAAAAATGTGACTCTGGAAACCAGCAGGAACAAAGCATAATCTAGAATCTCTGCCTATAATTTCTCTCAGCTAGAAGAGCACACGTTTACAGATCTTTGTAGAATTCTAGAGAGACCAACCACAGAGACAACTATTCCAAAAATGTGAGATGTTAGTGGATTCTTTGGTCTGAGAGTTTCATTTGATACCTGATAGTCTAACGACTGCAGAACCTGGTTTTTGGAATACCAGCTCCAGTGCTGGGTTAAATAGCCATCCTTGTCTCTAATGCTCCCTCCTTCATTATTCATCATCAGTGCTATTGAACAGCTGGGTGAGAGGAAAAACAGTTAAACTATGCAATTTAATACTAAATGGGAATACATACATAATAAAGATTCTGACTGTAGTGATTGCAGTAATATTGGGAAATTCATAACAAGGAACTCAGTGGCCCAGTTTTTTAATATCCTGAACTGATGTGATTGAACCATGATATTCATAGCCCACAATAGATGTTATAATACTGTTTCACACCTCCCCAATCTCCAAGCGGTGTGAGATTCCAGAGGTTCCAGGCACTTACCCAGGATTCATGTTTCTTTGGGAATGAGGCACAGTGGAGACTGTGGTACCTTTATGATGAAGGGTTTATTTACACACATATATAGCCTGAGCCTATGAAGGAGGGGTTCACAGCATCAACACCCTAAAGGGTCTTGTTTCTCCCATAGCCAGAGCCTTAGATTCAAACAAAAGCTTGCTGCTTTACTTCTAGGTCACATCACTGCCAACTCTCAACTCTCACATGTGTCTTTTTTCTAACTACCAGCCAGCTGGGCCACTACGTTTCTCTGGTGTGGAAACTAAATCCTTGCAGGCTTTCAGAAATTGTTAAAACTGGCTAGTTGCATGCATTTACATCATTGTGTGATTTCTTCTGATGATGATAAGTCAGGTGGTCAATCTAATGATCCCTTTCCTCATTCCCACAGGCACACCAGTCAGTCTTCCCCTTTTTAGGGGTCCCTACTTTCCTATGGACAGAAGAATCTGCCAGAGCAGACTAGTTAGCCCATCTAGTCCAGCACCCTGCTGTCACAGAGGCCACCCAGATGTCTGTGTGAAATCCTCAAGCAGCACCTAAGCGCAAGAACACTCTTCCCTCCTGTGGTTTTCAGCAACTGGTATTCATGGCTGCCTCCAGCCATGGCCTCTTTAACCCTGGCCTCTCAGTTTCCTCAGATCTCTCTATAGCTGCTGTGCTTTTGTTCTGGTTGCTCTTTACTCCCCAGGAAATATCACGCGTAACTGTTTCTGGCCTGCCCCTGTCTGGCTGCAGAACTATGTTAGTCCCCCCACCCCCCTTTTACAATCCCCTTTCCAAATCCTCATCACTCCAATGACCTTTTTCTCCCTGAGCATTGCCACGTAGCGTAACCATTAGTTACACCCAGTGGGGTTAGGCTTTTAACATCTGCCATTAGCAGCTTCCTGTATCACACGCTTTAAAGGCTGAGAAGTGAGATAATTAATTAATCCTCCCATATAAAAGGAATGATGGATGCAAATCATGACAATAAATGACCAGTAACAGATCTACACTACTTGGTTTTAAAAGTCTACCATGAACGATAAGGCACATTTGATTTAATTGGGGTTATGGCCCTTGGCTTTTCCATCCATGTCACTGGCTAGTTATGTGACCTTGAGCTTTCTCTGTGTTTCTTGTTTATTCATCTGTAAAACTGAGATAATGCCTCTCTCACATGATACCTAAGAGGTCCAGGAAATGAAGGCATTTCTATAAGCACTCATTAATATCTTTATAATCCTGAAGTTACTACCACCACCCAGTCAGCAGAGTTGAATGTTCTGAGCCTATGAGACATGTGCAGGTAAAGCTATCAATATAAACAGTTTGCTCTAAATGAGCATGGCTTGGGTCAGGATTACGGTACCCATGTGTGCTACTTTACAGAGGACAGTCCTCTCTTTGAAGGGCTTTCACAGGATGACAGTCCTCAACTAAAAGTAGTCTTCTGTTTGGGCCGTTTGGTTCAAGTCCAGTTTAAAGAAAAGCAAGCCATAAGAAGTGAGAGCAGCGACCTTGAAACTACCCATCAGCAGTGAGCCCCTGAACAGCAGGCACCCAGTTGAGCTGGCCACAGCCTTGCCCACTATGGTGAGATGGATTGTGGCTAACATGTGCACCTCCAGATGTTGTTATACTACAACCTCCACCATCCCTGATCAATGGCCGTAGAGAATGGAGCCAATTAGCCCTGGAGTCCAACAGTGTCTGGAGGACTGCAGGTTCCCTATCCCTGATTATAGTAAATTATAGTAATGAATTCTAAATTCGCATCTATACATGTGTAAATTACATGCACATTTGTGACCTTTCTGGTGATGCCCATCCTTTTTGGCCTAAGCAGTGATGCCCATGTGGTGGAGAGGTAGGGAGCTCGGGGCATGCATGTGCACCAGTGGGAGTGCCAGATCAGCAGTGTCAGCCCCACCCATTCAACCGCACAGCCCCAGGACTTTTCTAGGTAAGCAGAAGCAATGCCAGTGCCAATTGTGAACAACTGAACCAAGGTCAGTATAATTCAATGTGGGTTTTTTTTTTTAAAGTAATCTCTCAGTATGCTTTCACCACTGTTTTGAAGGTGCTGCTCCCTTCTTGTTTAGACATTTGGGAATAAGGAGAGTCCTACTGGATCAGGCCAATGGCCTATCTAACATCAGTACTCAGAATCCACTGCATACTCAGCTGTTGCACTTTTCCCCGCTCCACCCCCTGACCAAACATTTAGGATCAATAAGGGACACTCACCTGGCCTTAAAGCAATAGCGTATCCACGAATGGCCCTGAGACGTAATTGTACCTAGAAGCGTTTGACTAGGAGCATCCTGAAACAGAAGGGTGATGGTTCTTCCTACACAGCATATGGGAAACTGGTAGACAGCAACACTTCCTGATGGGTAACTTTGACATGGGTCAAGTAATATCACACTTTTTTAGAAAGAAAAAGAAAAGAAAGGCATTTATCTTATTATCCGTTGTGGGAACTTGTATTATTACAAGTCCTCAAATTACCAGCTTCTTAATACTAAGGTCATAGCCACTGCTTTTAAAATAAATAAAAAAAAGTAAATAAGGTACCAGCACTCACCATGAAGTTGTTACAGTAACTGCACACTTTTAACATTGGGGGTGCGTGATGGTACTACGTGCCTTTGAGTACCCCTTGGGGAAAAAAAACACTGGGCATATCTCTGAATTATAAGGTCTATGGTTCTGATTTACTCTTGAGTCCTGACTACTGGCTTCCTCCTCTAACCAGCTCCTTGTTTCCTGCAGCTGATTCATCCCAGACTCTTGCCCATGGCCTGGTAGTGTGGGGGAAGGGCACGGGGGGGGGGGAGAGAAGGAATCACTTTAAAGTCTCTGCAAGTGCAAAACTAACACAATTAATTAGCCTCCTCTGATGCACTAGCTTTCCCCATGAAGGGAGATTAGCAAGTGCGTACTCTATATCTAAAATCATTGTCCTCATCATTCTAGGGCTTTTTGCCTTTTTGTATCATTTTCATATGCAGATCCTTGCCAAACTGCCAGTAGTGAAGTTTTATTCAAGGCTTCTGAGTGTCTGATGGAGCATAAGGTGCCTCTGTCTGTGAAGCAATCTGCCTCAGAGGAGTTATTTCCCCGACATGTTCATAAGCAGCGCAGCAAGGAAAAGAATCTATTAGCCAAAGTGATCAGCTAGAAAAAAGGGGGTATGTAAAGGTCTCAAAATGAGGCTTTGTGTTTAACGCACTGTGTTAGAAAACGGAGACTGACAAATGGAGTCAATTGAACTACAGAAGTGATCTGAAAGCCTGCACTGTCAGAGTCTTTCATTCTTAATTCCCAGTTTGGTGGAAAGATCAAATGGAGCATGTGCTTCTGTGAAACAACTCCAAATGAACTGCAGCCAAGGGGCTGTCAAGGAAGTTTGGGGAGGGAGGGAGAGAAGAGAAAGCAAGAGGGCAAAGGATTTGAAATAGCTTAGCTCTGTGCTCTTGCAATGCAAGCAGAGAGGCTTCAGCAGACCAGCTAAGCTAGCAGTACTTGAATTACATCACCCCCTTGGTTTTTTGTGCCATTGCTCCCTTAGCTACTGATCTTAGAAGGCTACAGTGCAGCCATTATTTGGCTGGCATTGGGGGGGGGAGATTCTTGGAGTGTGGCTGTAGATCTCATTAAGGCTCTCTCCTCTGACCTCTTTTCCTGCCCTCAAATTTGGGGTACGGTAAAGTGACATCCCACAGAAAGTGAGCCCGTGTCCTCTGCAAGCCCTCACACAACAGGGATGAGGGGATTTCTGATAGTTTCTCATTCTGTGGGTTTGCTCTGTCCTAAATTCTACAGCTCTCAGATGCCAACTTCATTAGGAATCTCAAATGAATTTCAGAACTGGAACGGGCACACTTTGCTGCACCTTTTCTTCCATTCACTCATTTGCATCCTTACATCCACAAGTGCAATGCAATTTCCCCTTCCCTCCCCCTTTGTGCAGCCCCCACTGCCAAATCTACTCTGGGTTCCTCCAAAGTGGTGCCTAGTGCCTATTGGTGCTGGTAGGGTAGAAGGAAAGGAGACTAACAGCAGGTGGCGCTAGAGACAATGACAGGCAGAGCCAACCCTGACTCATTGATTGCAAGGCAAGCAAACAAGGACAGACTCAGGTTGGTGGGGCACTGCCTCATTGGACCTAATGGAGCATCCTCCACTGGCTTCCCCCATCACTCTTTGGAGGAAGCCCTGCCCCATTTGTCCTGCCCTCCCCCTTTGTGCAGCCCCCACTGCCAAATCTACTCTGGGTTCCTCCAAAGTGGTGCCTAGTGCCTATTGGTGATGGTAGGGTAGAAGGAAAGGAGACCAACAGCAGGTGGCGCTAGAGACAATGACAGGAAGAGCCACCCCTGACTCATTGATTGTGAGGCAAGCAAACAAGGGCAGACTCAGGTTGGTGGGGCACTGCCTCATTGGACCTAATGGAGCATCCTCCACTGGCTTCTCCCATCTCTCTTTGGAGGAAGCCCCACCCCATTTGTCCTGCGAGGCCAAGCCATGTCCACCTACCCTGCGCCTGATGTCACATACAGTGGTGTCATGTGTGGAGCAGGTTAAGATGTAATGTGCCAAAGCAGGCACCGCTGATCCGTTGGTCAGTGGCCCTTGCAAAGTACAGTGCATCACGCCCAGTGCAGTTCTTTGCAGCAAGCCCCACAATCAGCTGACCTGTAAATATTCCAATCCAGCACAGGAGGTTTGGCTTACAGAGATAAACCAAACAGTCTAGATCCATTAAAGGTCTAGATCCATTAAAGGCCCCAGCCCGCAAAATGGCTGGGGCATGTTCCACAGGGGGGGATGCACTGGGACAACCGATCTCAGTGATCACGGGTAGGAGGAGGAGTTACGCTAAGACCAGACCATGTCATTACAGAGGAGGCAGGTTTAGTCGTTGTCTGAGGACTATTCCTGCCTCCGGGTCTGGTCCTGACCGGATGGATACTAGAATCAGCAAGGGATACCCACATGACCTGAAGGTGCTGCTGTGCAATGCCAGGTCAATGATTCATAAGACCACTGCCATCCATGACTTGATCATGGATGGAGGATTTGATCTGGCATGTGTAACAGAGACTTGGTTGGATGAAGCAGATGGGCCTGTCCTTGCCGCTGCTTGTCCACCAGGTTTCTCTTACGCACAGCAACCCAGGTCATGTGGGCGGGGAGGGGGGTTGCAGTGATTTTTAGAAAGTCATTAGTTTGCACCAGGCGTCCTATTGGGAAGACCCAGTTTTCTGAGTGCATGTTCTGGAAGTTGGGCAATAGGGGCAGTACAGGATTCCTTTTGGTGTACCAACCTCCCCGCTGCACCAAGGATTCCCTGCCCGAGCTGCTTCAGGTCGTGGTGGATGTTCTTCTGGAGACACCTAGCTTGGTCGTCCTAGGGGATTTTAACATCCATGCCGACACAACCTTACAAGGGGCAGCTCGGGACTTCGTGGAAAGCATGGCCTCCATGGGGCTGTCCCTGAATAAGTCTGGCCCAACCCATAGCCGTGGACATGCCTTGGACCTGGTGTTTACCTCTATGGATGTTGGTGATCTGACACTAAGTAAAAGTGAAACAAAAGAAGTGCCATGGTCAGATCACTTCCTGGTGCAACTGGACTTCTCTGCGACCCATCCCCTCTGCAGGGAGGTGGGACCAATTCGGATGGTCCGCCCCCGCCACTTAATGGATCCAAATGGTTTCCAGAGAGTGGTAGGGGATGCTTTATCCCATGTTGATGGCCTTTCAGCTGATTCCCTGGTGGCCCGCTGGAATGTGGAGTTAACCAGGGCTATTGACTGTTTGGCTCCGAAGCGCCCTCTCCGATTGCATGGAGCCCGGAGAGCCCTGTGGTTTTCCACGGATCTGAGGGCAATGAAACAATCGTTGAGACGGCTAGAGCGCCGGTGGCGGATAACTCATTCCGAATGTGACCGGACACAGGTTAGAGCTCAACGTCGAGCCTACCAAGTGGCGATAGCGACGGTGAAGAAGAATTTCTTCACCGCCTCTATTGCATCTGCAGAAAACAGCAGCAGGAGACTTTTTCAGGTGGTTCACAATTTAGCAGAACCACCTGTAACATCGGGGCCCAGTAAGGGCCACATATTCTCCTGCAATGATTTTGCAAAGTTTTTTGCAGATAAAATCGCTCAGATTCGGGAAGAAGTAGACTCCACCGTGGGAGCAGGGCCGGGGCGGGAGAGTGCTAGAGTTCTGTCTAGTCAAGTTGAGTGGGATCAATTCCAATCTGTTCCCTCCGAGGATGTTTGGACGAGGCTGCTTGGACGAGTGAAACCAACCACCTGTCTCCTGGATCCTTGCCCATCCTGGCTTATAAAAGCTAGCCGGGAAGGACTGGGCGATGGGCTTCGTGGGGTGGTGAATGCTTCCCTCTGTGAGGGAGCCTTCCCAGACCCACTGAAAGAGGCGGTTATTAAACCGCTTCTTAAAAAACCATCTTTAGATGCGGCCACAATGGCCAACTATCGCCCAGTCTCAAATCTTCCATTCTTGGGCAAGGTGATAGAGCGAGCGGTTGCCGAACAACTCCAGGCACACCTGGAAGAAGCGGACCATTTGGATCCCTTCCAGTCGGGATTCAGGCCTCATCATGGGACTGAAACTGCCTTGGTCGCACTGGTTGATGATCTCCGGCGGGCTAGGGACAAAGGTGAGAGCTGTTTCCTAGTTCTGCTGGATCTCTCAGCGGCGTTTGATACCATCGACCATAACATCCTTCTGGACCGTCTTGAGGGGCTGGGAGCTGGGGGCACTGTCCTACAGTGGTTCCGCTCCTTCCTCCTGGGCCGTGTTCAGAAAGTGGTGGTTGGGGATGAGTGTTCAGACCCCTGGGCTCTCACTTGTGGGGTGCCTCAGGGTTCTGTCCTCTCCCCCATGCTTTTCAACATTTACATGCAGCCACTGGGAGAGATCATCAGGAGGTTTGGGCTGAGTGTTCATCAGTATGAAGATGATACCCAGCTCTACCTCTCTTTTAAATCAGAAGCAGTGAGGGCAGTGAAGGTCCTGTGTGAGTGTCTGGAGGCGGTTGGAGGATGGATGGCGGCTAACAGATTGAGGTTGAATCCTGACAAGACAGAAGTACTGTTTCTGGGGGACAGGAGGCGGGCAGGTGTAGAGGATTCCCTGGTCCTGAATGGGGTAACTGTGCCCCTGAAGGACCAGGTGCGCAGCCTGGGAGTCATTTTGGACTCACAGCTGTCCATGGAGGCACAGGTCAAATCTGTGTCCAGGGCAGCTGTTTACCAGCTCCATCTGGTACGTAGGCTGAGACCCTATCTGCCTGCGGACTGTCTCGCCAGAGTGGTGCATGCTCTGGTTATCTCCCGCTTGGACTACTGCAATGCACTCTACGTGGGGCTACCTTTGAAGATGACTCGGAAACTACAACTAATCCAGAATGCGGCAGCTAGACTGGTGACTGGGAGTGGCCGCCGAGACCATATAACACCGGTCCTGAAAGACCTACATTGGCTCCCAGTATGTTTCCGAGCACAATTCAAAGTGTTGGTGCTGACCTTTAAAGCCCTAAACGGCCTCGGTCCAGTATACCTGAAGGAGCGTCTCCACCCCCATCATTCTGCCCGTACGCTGAGGTCCAGCGCCGAGGGCCTTCTGGCGGTTCCCTCATTGCGAGAAGCAAAGCTACAGGGAACCAGGCAGAGGGCCTTCTCGGTAGTGGCGCCCACCCTGTGGAACGCCCTTCCAGCAGATGTCAAAGCGATAAACAACTACCTGACATTCAGAAGACATCTTAAGGCAGCCCTGTTCAGGGAAGTTTTTAACTTGTGATATTTTACGGTATTTTTGGTTTTTATGGAAGCCGCCCAGAGTGGCTGGGGAGGCCCAGCCAGATGGGCTGGGTATAAATAATAAATTATTATAAATTATTATTATTATAAAGGTCTGAAAAAACTGCTAATCAAGAAGCCACACGGAATTTTGTAGCTGCACTCAGAAGAAGCCTAAGCCCTGTACAGTAGGGATGGAAAAGAACAACAACCAATCCTATTTCCCAAACTCGTTCCCCATACATTCCTAAGGATACAACATCAGGGATGTTCCATCGGGAAAGGAAAAGAAGAACTTCTTCCCTTTCATACGCCGGACCTCGGTAGCTATTAGGGACACTGAAGCCCTTTTCAAGGCCTGAGACGGTGATCTGTGGATTGTCATGTAATTTCTCAAGATTAGAGGCCTCGTATGGCCTTTTGTTATGGCTGCATTCCTCTCTTCCGCTCTAAAAGGAACAGAAACAACAGCAGTGTCTCTTATTAGACACCTGTGTCAGCAGAGTTGGGACTTCAGTAGGTTTTTTTAGTTAGTTAGTTAGTTAGTTAGTTAGTTAGTTAGTTAGTTAGTTAGTTTACCACCTTTCATCCAAAGATCACGGGGTGAGGGGGGGAGGGATAAAAATACAAAATGAAATCACAAAATACATAATAAAACAAGAACAAACTGATGTCATTCTCAGGATTATTATTTTCAATAGCTCTCATGTTCGGGCTGCCAGCAACTTTACAGAGCAAAATAAATGAAAGGGGATGAAACTTAGAATTAATTCACACATACATAAGTGCCACTTGGGAGAGGGAGTCTGAACGGAATGAGCAGGAGGGGGCCCCAACACAGCAGGGCGGGCTGGCTACATTTTCAAGAAAAGGCAACATCCACACAATACATTTAAAGCACTATCATACCACTTTATCGCTCATGGCTCCCCACAAAGAATCCTGGGAAATGTAGTTTGTTAAGGGTATTGAAGGTGGTTACGAGACCCTGTTCCCCTCACAGAGCTACAATTCCCAGAAGGGTTTAACAGCCAAAGACTCTTATGAGTGAACTCTGGGAACTGTAGCTCTGTGAGGGAAACGGGTCTCCTAACAACTCTGGCACCCTTAACAAGCTACACTTCCCACTATCCTTCGAGGGAAGGCATGAGGCCTGTGACTGTTTAAGTGGAATGCAAGTGAACATAAGAAGAACCTGCTAGATCAGGCCACGGGCCCATCTAGTCCAGGATACTGTTCTCACAGCGGCCAACCAGATGGCTGTGGGAAACCCTCAAGTAGGAACCCAGCACAAATGCACTCTCGCCTTCTGTGCTGTCCAGCAACTGGTATTCAGATAGATGCATTACTGCATTTGGTAACTAGTGGTGTGGATGGGGCCTAACTGAGTAATACACATTTCCATCTAAAGATGAGGTAGCCCTAAGACCGTTCCAGAGTCAGTAATGGCCAAAATGTTTTGAGCTAGGTTTGAGCTACATTGTTGGCTACCGGTGCAAATCCCCAGTTTTGTATGTATAGAACCCACTGATCAATCCTTGTCCTCTTCAAGTAAGTCTCTCATGGTGCAGGGTAAGGAAAGGCCAGTTCCTGGGACTCTGGAGAGCTACTGCCAACCAGAGAACCAATTACACGCCTAGATGGACTCTATGTAAAACATCTGTCTACATATCACCCCACTGCAGATGTGGGGTTGCGCGCTGAGCTTTCGACCTATTAAAATAACCCGTGAGATTACCCTATAAAGGTGTGTTGTATCCTAAACATTTGAAGATGCTTACATAGTCCGGCAAATTTCTCGGAGCAGCTCCCTAGCTTGAGGACACGGGTCAAGTCTCTCATCATAAGCTTTACCTGGAAAACATACATACATACATACATACATACATACATATGGAAAGAGCTCTCCTAAAGTCTTCCTGTAAATCCGTCAAATATTAAATTTTATTCCATACAACCTACTGGATACATTTGACATTTCCACATGGTGTTTTTGTAAGTTGCAAATAGCCTTTTGTACATTATACTTCACATCACTTTATCAAAACTGGAAGTCAAAATTCATTATTAAATTCTTTGCACTCACCAGTAAATCACTCTCTCTCTCTCTCTCTCTCTCTCTCTCTCTCTCTCTCTCTCTCACACACACACACACACACACACACACACACACACACACACTTTGTTTATAGGCAAATAGCCATGTGGATAGCCCTGCTGTACCAGCTCAATAGCCCGGTTACACTAATGACTGCTACACCATGGTTATGTTGGCATATTGTAGTCATGAATCCTGTGCTCCTCCAGCAGTAAAGTCAAATGCAAAATGATACCAGTATCTACAAGGCCTAACACAGCAACAGAATTGCAACATGGGCTCCCATAGCATCTGTGGAAACTCTGCCCTACAGAGCATTTAGTATTATCTCATTTTCTAGAAATTGTATCTACCTGTGCTCTTTTGCTGCTTGGTGTCTTTCATAGACAACTGAAAGCAAAGACAGTTCATTGACATTTGCTGTATAAGCTGGGTGGTGGAAGAAATAGGAATCGCTGGAAGTATTGGTGCCATACCACGTCCTGCGGTAATAAAACACAAACTGATGAGTTAAGAATTCCTTTCAATTTCAGATTGTTTTAAAAATGAAAACCCTCTGGAGAGCAGGAATTAAAATGCCTCAGATGTACCACATCTGTGAAGAAAACCTGGAAAGGCAACCCAAATGGGCAGCCTGATGGAGCAGCTGCTTCATCAGGAGGAAAGCTTACAATGTTTGCGGCTTTTTAGTTCAGAGCAGAGACATGATAGAAATTATGTATGTACAGAAAATGGAAAGAGAAAGGTTCTTCTCCCTCTCCTCACATACGAACTCAGGGGCGTTCAGTAAAGCTGAATGTTGGAAGATTCAACTCACACAAAACAAAGTACATCTTCACACACTGCAAAATAAAACTGTTAAGGGTGCAGAAAGTTATTAGGAGATCCTCATTCTCTTCACAGAGCTACAATTCTCAGAGTGGTTTAACAATCTAGTTATATGGCGGAATTGTTCTATCATGCATTTCAATTACGAGTGGATATTTTATAATTGATTTTGTCCTTAAGAAGCCATTTTGGCATGTATGTAGTATATATATATATAAATTAATAAATAAGAATAAAATAATGTAAGAATAAAATATGCTGGCCTGGACTCTGCCACCTCATTCACATCTTGTTCTGGTGCATGCATACACTGAGGCCGAGGCCCAAGTGTTCTTGCTACCATACCCACTTGTTGGCCCATCTTCTTGACACATGCAAAACTCCTGGGAACAAAAGCATTTCCAGCTGCAAAGGAGACTAGAGTATAAACAGTTAAAGGAGCGGTGCTATCACAGGGTCCAAACACCTGACAACACTGTTTCTTCCCCAACCTCTCCTCCTAGGTTCTTTGGGTGTGAATTCAGCTGCATCTTCGCGTGTTTTCGGGATCAGATTTTGGCCACCTTCCAAAAACCTCCTTGCAATCTCCTCAACACTGGGGCCTGGGAAGGAGACATAATGGTTAGAAATTAAAGGTAATATTTGAACAATTGGGGTGCACATTTAGATAGATATAGATATTAAAGCAGCTACCATGCATAAAATAAGAAAAGTGTGTGTTCATAGCGGCAGCGGAATGTAATTTCCCATTAACCAGTGTGATTAACTGCAGATAAAAAATGCTGCTGAGTGAAACAATTGGTCCCACTACCTTGGTGTTGTTTAATTGGAAGCAGTTTCCCAAGGTTTCTGTTATTATTACCAAGCACTTGTTATTATTAGTGGGAGAGGCCAGAGATTGAACCTAGAACCTCAAAGCAAGAATGAAAGCACTAGCCCAAACAAATCTGGCCTCTTTACAGTCCCATGTCAAAAAAATTGCATATAATTCATGAATGCTAACTCAGCCTCTGAGCGCTAGCTCAACCCAACTCAGATCTTACAGATTTCATCCTGTACACCCAAATATAAGGCCAAAGGTGACAGGGTCTGCCCATGCAACACACATGTTCAATCAGATATTTGCAATGTGGCTACATTCACACAAGGGTACATGAGAAGGCAATAATCCACATCACCAGGAACCCTGGTTTTTGGTGTTTCCAACTGCAGGGACCATAGCATGTGCTGGTAAGCACATGACAGATATGTGGTGCCTTCCACAACACTCACTTTCATCCTGGAGGATGGTGCCTACTTGTCTGATAAGGTTCAGGATTTCCAAAGAGATTACTAAATTCTATGTGTAAATTGAAGCTGGCAGGAACACTTAGTGTAGATGATCTCACCAGCAGCTGCTTCAATCATTAGTTTCATCTTCATCTTCAAGAGTTCAGTGAGGAGATGGACAGACCGTTTTTGGAATTTGAGAAGCATCTGTTGGTCTTCAGATGAAGGGGTCACATAATTCGCTTTTAACCTTGAGGGTGTTGGACCCACCTTCTGAGCTCTTGAAGTAGGAGTGGAGGAAATATCAGCGTCCTCCGTGGAAGCGAACTTGACCACAGGACAATATAAACCAGCAAATGATTTTCTCGGTGGTGTCACCCGGAGCTCATCCCATGTAAACTCAAAGATATTCTTGACCCCTCGTGGCACATGGAAGCCCATTTTCCGCCAAAGGATAAGCATTTGTACCATGTCTGCCAGAACTCTTGGTGCCTTGGCTTTGATTTGTGCATAGTCTACACTTTTCACTGGGGAGGCCCTTGGGCTGGGCTTCTGGTCAGCCTTTTGGTCACCCTTGTGATCAGTCTTTTGGTCTCCTTTGGAGCTACCCTTTGAGTCGCCTCTTTGGTCAGTCTTTGTGTCTGGTTTTGGGTCATTCATATCACCACTTCACCTATTCCATGGGCTAGAGTTGATGTGAGGAGATCTTTAAAAAATGTGGTGGAGAAGAATGTGTTATTGTGTTATGAATGCCTTCTACAGCTAGCACTAACACTACTTCACACATATTTATTTCATTTATATCCCACCTTCCTCCTCAGGGAAGCATGCCTAGCATTCCCAGATGGTATTCTATTCACATCAGCCAGATTTGCTTCCACAAGATTTCTGCATCTTTCAGAGCACACCCTGGGACCCACATGGAACTTGGTCCTTTTCCAGAGGACCTGCACTCTACAATAGCTAAACAAAAAAATGTGGTGGACAAGAAGAGGTTAGAGTTTGCTAAATGGATATTAGGGACAGGACAGGGAAGAACCAGGTGACAGAAGGGGCATAAACTAGATTTGGATAATCAAGAAATGGTTTGCTAGAGGAGGAAAGTATGTTGATTGGCAAAGAGAAGTGCATTCTACACAGATAAACAAATATAAATGTTTTGATTAGGTAGGGGTGTCTGTTCTTTGAGATTTTATTCAGCTTGGGTCAAACCAACCTAGACGGTAACCTTTGCAGGACTCTTACAAAGTGGAAGCCTTTCTGAATCATTTGCTTTTTGACCCTGGGAAGACTATACAACTATCCCCAGCCCAACCAGGTTATTTGTCAATACTGCGGACTCATTTCTAGAAAATGCCTTCTTCCGCTATGCTTTTAAATCACCATATTCACCACTTCAGAGTTCCTTGGAGGATGAGCAGAAAACACACATATAAGAGACAGCTAAATAAAATGGGGGTGGGGGTGGGAGCTCAAATTTGGCCATCTCTCCTAGAGTCAAGCTACCCCTCTGAAGCAAGGCTTCCACCATATGTTGGTAGGAATGCTGCTTTAGAAGGCCCCAAGCACAAATGCCTCATGCTTAAAGAAAGCCTGCTGTGATAGCTCAGATGGTAGAGCATGAGACTCTTAATCTCAGGGTCCTGGGTTCAAACCCCACGTTTGGCAATAGATAGCTGCATTGCAGGGGGTTGGACTAAGATGATCCTTGTGGTCCCTTAAGATTCTATGATTCTGTGCACGGTGAAAACGATTCACAGGCTTTGGTGGTTTGGTTCCATCTGCAGCCCTCATACCTGTCATACTCTTTTTGCTGCAATGTAGAGATTAACAAATAGATTAAGAACACACAACCTTTTCTGTTTCACTTAGCTCTTTCTTCATCAGTCAACAGGTATATTAAAACTCAGCTCCAGGTTACAGTTTGCAGACTGTGACATCAAATGAACCAGCTATAACGAAGGAGAACAGGATGTGCATCTCTTCTGCTTTCTTAAAATTTAATCTAGAGATATGTATAAACTGTGGGTCCAATTCAGTCAAGCCACACTTAGAACCACTTTGTTCTGGTACTCTTAGAAATACATCTTAAAAGAAACTGACTGCAGTGGCCTAAGGACAGAAGCTGGCACAATAGGCTTGAAGGACAAAAAATGAACTGAGTTATCATGTATAATTGAAAAGGCTATGAGAATTAAAACATGGAATTCAAGAGACATTAAAACTTCCCAGCATAAGCTGGCAGCCATGCTTGTTTTTATTGCCCCTATGTTCACCAATGAGAAGTCCAAAAATAGTCCCAGGCATTTCAAGTGTGACAGATAAATTACCCTTGATTTAATTAGAAAATGCATCTGAAGCACTTTCTTAATTACAAAGTAAACTTTCAGCTGGAACTAATAAACTGTCAGTCTAAGTTTTATGGAAGTTGAGGTTTCTACGGCTAGCTAGAGGCTAATACCCTCTACAGAGGAATGGCTAATTAAGTTCAGCCTCCTCCTCACACAAGCCAGCTCAGTAGAGACTTCTTTGCACTCATTGAGGGCTTGCTTTGCGATCGCAAATGGAAAGAAGCAACCAACATATTAGACGGGCTGTCCAGTCCACCCACCTGAACCATGAGAAGACAACAGGGGAGGCTGGTTCATTAGGGAAATGGATTGCTGTCCCAACCTCCATCTGCCCTTAGCCAGACCCCACCTGCTTTCCTACTTATGAGTCCCCGTGGTGACACTGTCATCTTCTTCCTACTTAGCCTCAGTGTTGCTGTTGTAGAACACAGGAGGAAGATGGCAGCAGCCAAAACTGGAATTAGCTAGCTATCCTTGTGAGTGGCTCAGGCTCCATCTACTGTTGGTCTCCCTGCTTTCTGCTCCCCCCCCCCCCAACAGCCCTAATTTACCATCTCTGATTGGACAGTTGCTGTGTCAGTGCAGGGATCATAGATTTATGGCGAAGGTGCGGGATGGAAATGTTGTAAACAAGCTAATAAATGCTATTGTCCTTTAAAAAAACCAAAATATTCCCCCCCCCCATACCTGATAAGCACAATTACTGCATTTTGAAGAGTGTGCCATCTGCCCGGTCCCTACAGTTAGACCGGGAAGAACCACGTGGCCAGTTCTACTTCTGACTAGGGATTAGCATGCAGGAAGCCAGCATAATTTTTATTTTATTTTCAAAATGCATTTGTATCCCACCCTTCCTCTAAAGGAGGTCGAAGTAGCGTATATAGTTCTCCTTCTTCCCCATTTTATCCACACAGCAACTCTGTGAGGCAGGCTAGGCTGAGAGACAGTGATTGGCCCAAGGTCACCCAGTGAGCTTTGCGGCAAAGTGGATATTTGAACCCTGGTCTCTCAGGTCCTATTCTGATGGGCCCTAGATGGTTTGGAGTGTGTGTGTGTGTGTGTGTGTGTGTGTGAGAGAGAGAGAGAGAGAGAGAGAGAGAGAGAGAGAGAGAGAGAGAGAGACAGACAGACAGACAATGAACTGCAATGCTTTCAGTGAAATGCTTTGGATTACTTACTGTTAACTGCAGATGTTCCAAGAGTCGCAGCAGCAGCAGTTGAAAGTTGTGTGGTGATGCTGCACATTCCATATGACATGCCCATTCTTGCATCATAATAGGAGAGAGCACTGTTATGTAGAATCTCACAGTGAGGTTCAGGCCACTTACGCAAGGCCACACTCTAGGCAAGAATGAGCTGAAAAAGCTCAACTTGTTGTTTTTACAACACAATGGACACTTACCCTTCCCAGGTGGGTGGCAGTTACAGCCCCTCGCTCTGCTGCCATTCCGTCAGACAGCTCTCACATGGTTGCTGGCCATTTGAGAATTCCCCCGGCTGGCGTGATCTCAGGGCGGGGCTTCCCGATTGAACGCCAGCTTCAAACGGACCAATCCGAGGCCCCACCTGATGGGCAGTGCCTTGCTGGCAGGCCAGGCATTGGCTACTGCCTGCTGCCATGCGCAGTCAGGCAGCAATGCTTTAAAAGGCCGACTGCGCTTACCTTCTGCAGTGCTGTTGGCTGAAGTGCTTTTATATTGAAAATGTCAGGGACTTCCGGGTCGGCGCCATCGCCGAATGGCGGGCTCCCTCCGAGCTCCGGAGGGAGCCTGCTCGGCAGGGGCTGGGTCCTACCGCACCGGCGATGCGGGGACCCTCAAAAACCACGGCCAGAGTGAGGCCGTGGACATGGAGACTCGGCTGGCACCGTTAGCGCCCTCCCGGCTCGTGAAGGAGCCTTTTTAAAGGCTACGGATCGGGCGCCGGGGAGAAGCGTGGTGCTTTGAGTTCTCTGCTATCCCTGCCGAGCGCAGCCGCATGCCATCCGGCGGAGAGCGCTGACTTCTTCTATTGAAAATTTGGACCTAAAAGAAGAACCCGTGAGTAATTGGATTATGGATTAAAAAAGAGGGATAAATTTTTAAAATCTGGAGCGAACGGGGGAGGTGGAAAAAAGGAAGTCAGCCTACCCCTTAATTGTAGAAGAGCCAAAACAAAGGACTTAACGACTAAGATCGAGCGTATCTCTATCTTCATGAATTAGCAACTTTGCGAGGGAAAATTATAAGACTGTGCTGGAGGAGAAAAGTGGAATTTGTATTAAAAAAACAACCCCCCCCCCGGAATCCCTGGAGTGATCCGCGAAACTACCTGGGGAAGAGCATCGGGAGTTTTGACAGCTGTCAAAGGCTGTCAAAACGGAAGAATAAAGCAGGGACTTTGCTTTGAGGACTTTGCCGGTTACATTTGTTTTAAATTGTATACAAATTGTTTCAAATAAGGATTTACAAACTATTTGGACTAATGGATTTGATCTGGAAGGGAACTTAGTTACTGCGATCCACCTAGAGGAGCTGAGCGACATTGCATGTGTTTTTCTTAGGAAACCTGAACAGTTGTAACTTTTAATCTCTTGGGAACTGCAGAAATGGAACATTGTTTTGTCTACAGAGGGCTACAAACTACAGGAAACAATGGATTCTTTAGTTGGAAAACGAAAGGGACATGACATAATGTTTTGCTTCTGAATAACAAGCCTCTGCAGAAAATAAGAAGGTCATGGAAAAAGAACATTTTTGCGGGAAAACAGGGAAACAGAAGGAGGAGAGAGAATGACAAGAATATGGAAACATCATGAACTGGACAGAATTGGGAACATTTGGGACATCCAGATTTGACAAGCTTATGGAAATTAAATGGGAGTTTCTTACTCCTGGATATAAAAATCTGGATAGAAAAAATGGGCCCCTTTTTGAGACAGACTCCTTCCAAGATTGGACATTTGTAATTAAATATGACTGGCAAACTACTAGAGGGATATGGATTAAGCGGGTAGGAACTTCAGGAAGACATTAGGATGAAGGGATAGAAGGAACACAACAGAGAAAGGGGGGAGGGAAATTTGGAATCCAAAGGTTGTAAAATTATTTTTTTATCTTTATATCTTTTTTTCTTTTTTTATAAAATTTTGAAAGGGGGAACTCGTGGAAGGGAAAAAATCGATCTTAGGGGATGGGAATTTGGAAAAATTGGGTTATTGATGTTAAGTGAGTCATGGGATAAAAACTTGTTGAATTTAATTGCTTATTCGGAAGATTTGGAACGCAATTGGGGGCGGGAAGGGGAAGTCCTGGCTTTGGTTTTGGAAGTAAGTGTATGAATTGGATCTAATTTGTTTTTAATTTGGAAAATCTTAATAAAAATTATATTAAAAAAAAATATATATATATTGAAAATGTCAGAAGTGAAAATGAGAAGCATCGTGAGATGGGGAAGGGCCAGAGCTCAGTGGCAGAGCATGTAATGATATGCATGAAAAAAATCCCACATCTTGTGCTTGCCATCTTCATGCTGGCTGGGAAGGGCTTCTGCCTAAAACCCTAGAGAGCAGCAAGCCTGTGTATACATTACTGAGCAACACCCCACATACAACTATGCTAGAAACTGAAGCCTGCAAACCATTATATATTCCTAGCAACGCTATAAGCCACAGGGTGCCAGCTGCGGGAGTCAGAGTATGCTCTCATATTCCAGGGTTTCTAAAGAGATTTGTCTTTAGATTGGTCTATGTTTTTCTAACACCCCTTCAACCTATTAAAGTTCCTCTTAAGTACTAGAAATCAACAGTTGATTAAACTTTTGGGTACATAAAACAGTTGTCTGACCCTTGTGCATAGCTTGTCAATATTTTAGTAGTCTGTTGCCATCTAGTGGGCTGTAGCTTTGTTAAGTCTCAGGAATGCTTTGGAGGATAGAAGTTGCCACCGTTCATTGGGCTTACTTCTTGAAGAGAAATGTGATCTTGAGACACATGGAATTGCTGTTCCCTTCCACCAACACACACACATTTGCACCCACTCACCCCGCTTGTTGGCTGCATCCAATGCAACACTGTTGTTCCTGTTTATATCACTGAGATAAGTAAATCAGGAAAGGGAATACACAAGTGTTGCCTTATTTTTTAAAGCAATTGCAAAGCTATGAGCCCCCCCAGATCCTACATCAACTGTATAGCTCAAACTAAAATAGACACCGTAGAATTGGAAAACACATCCAGTTTTATTTTACTGCCAGTTGTCATCCTAATCACTCTGCATCAGTGAAAGGGACAGCTTTAAATATTTAAGTAACACAAAACAACTGTTCGGGTTAGGGAGATGGGTGGAAAAACCCCGCTGAATCTTTCCATTATATTAAAATAGCAGCTTCTGGTAACACTTACCCACATGAACTGCTTGCTTTGTCAGCACTGTCAGAAATCCAGATGATTAATGGGATAGCAGAACCAGCACCATACTAATCTTAAGAGGCTTCCATTCAACGCACTCTTTTGCTTGGTATGTGAACAAATGCCAGCTGCCACGGGGTGGACATGGTTTATAATTTAGAAGACCTTTCATGGAATGCTGTTTACTATACCCTACAAGTTGGCACTAAATTACTCTTAATGCTGGGATGCAAAGGCCTGGGCAACTAATTCTGCATGCCAAACGGTGTGCTGTGTTTCTCAAAGAATAGTCTGTCATGCTAAATAATAAACTATATTTCAAAAAGTAAGGGGATTTTCAAAAGTAGTTTGCAAAATAGCATGGTGGCCTCTTTCTGGGTATGAATACTTATTTTATTTTATTAAAAAGAGTCATCATTCCCTCTGATCAGGTCCAAGGCCTTAGATGTGCCTAAAGGAGGCTCTTGGATCTTAGTCATCGTATTTATGGTGAAGCAAACAGCAGTGGAAATGGCAGCGAATACAGAATACTATAGCAATAATCTTTAAAAGCAGAAACCTTTAATGATAGTGGTGACAAAAGTAGCACAAGGGCTGCAGTAAGATGCATACATGACAAAAGACATGTGATACCTATCCTACCAAGGTACCTTTTCTCTTGAGCTTAAAACTAAATGAAAAGTGAGAATCCCAAACACTGTTTTCTGATTAATCTCTGATAAAACATCTAAAGCTCATGTTACTTGTTTATAGTATGAAAGCATGTCATCTAAAGTTTGGTAAGCTGGCTGTTGATTTTGCAGTTCACTGTCATGTTCCTGAGAGGGGGAGAACTGATTGCTCTGCGAGCTGCTACTGTAAGGTTCAGTTGATGGGGGTGGCAGGTTTCTTGTCAGGGTTTCTGTTTTTTCATATGAGGTTCCAGGCTTGTTCCAATTCTGGCTTCTAAAGTCATGTGTTCTCTTTTGACCCATAAAATAAGCAGAGGGAGGTGCAAATTCCGGGTCTCGTTCATTTCTGAGATCTTCCTGCTTCTTTGACCACAGTCCAAAAGTGAATTCTATTAACGGGAAGGAGGGAAAAAAGAGCAAGCTCAGTTTTATTTTATTTTTTTACATACTATGCTTAACCATCAAACTCTTCCATTAACCCAATCTTGGTCACACTGTCGCATAGCCACAATAAACCAGAGAGGCAGAACTAACGAAGAAAACACATTTTAACACTATGAATGTGTCAACATTCCTCTTGCATGGTGTGCCCTCTAGTGGTTTTGGTAGGGAATAAATATTTTGAGAACAAAGTCGCCGGTTGAAATAACTTCTTTTTTCAGGTGACAATTTTTCACTAAAAAGTCCTCAAGGGAATCAAGGAGCACATCAGAGAGAAGGTAAGGCTAAAATGTTTTCCATTTTTGCCTAATGAATAGAGAGGTAGCATAGCCTTCTCCCCAAACACCTGAGATTCAAATCCACAGGAAATGTGGTGCCTTCTCCCCCCCCCCCCCCATGCAGGACTATTACAACATGAAATTCCTTCGCCAGCCCACCGAAGCAGAGATTATACTGACACAGTATGAGCAGCTCACCATTCAAAGGTTTTTTATACCATGCTAAGCTGATGCACATTTCAAGTCTTTACCTTTGCCTCTATCCCACTCTCGGACATAGGGCACGCCAGGCTTTGTATCTTTCCTTTCCTGAATGATCACTTCCACTTTTCTATTTTCCGCGGAAACCCTTGGCACTTCAATGGGCTTGGATTCAGCTGCTGCTGGCATAGCAACTTCTTCTTCTGTTTTAGTGGAGAATAAAGATTATTAAAACAAATGTTACTTGGAGCCAGGAGATAATTCAACAAGCTACTGCCATGCTACAAGTTGACACTCTGAAGCATTACCTAATGGGGTGTGTGGGGGGGAGCATCTCACTGGGACGTTCACTCCCCACCCCGCAAAGAAAACTGCTGTAGATAAAATCACGACAAAGCAAGAAATTGAAGAAAAAATAAATTAAACCCCTAGCATTTCAACAAATAGCTCAAATTTTGCTTAGCAATGTATCTTTTAAAGGCTGCATTGGAATAACAAGGGGGCGGGACTAAGCAAGACTGAAAATATTTCACTATAGTTTCCTAGACCTCCGATAACTTTTGGCCCTGCAGATGTTGCTGAACTACAGCTTCTAACAGCCATAGCAAGCATGGCTAATAGTCAGGGAGTTGTAGTTCAGCAGCATCTGCTGAGTCAAAGGTTCCTTCTACTTACCCCAATTGTTTTATATCACAGTTGGGGAACTTCCAGTCCATGGGCCTTTCTTGGCCTGCCATGCCCTCTCCCCATAACTACGCCCACCCATCAGCATGACAGTGTTGAATCCTGAATAGGTTCCACTGCCCTGTTCCCAGGTGCAAGCAGCATCATGCGGCAGGATTTCATATGCTGAAGAGCAAAGATTAAAGCCCTTTCCTTTCTCCTTCAAGCAGGGAGCGAAGGGGCATTACTGCTACTGCCTGCCCACTTAAAGGAGTAGAACAAAGCACCACTTCAACCAGGAGGGGAGAGACTGATTCAAATAGCACTTTGAAAAGCTGCAGAGGGGATTTTGATGGGTGGTCAGTTTTGTGTACCTGTCAAATTTTACTCACAAGGCTGATACTGATAAAAATCTGGACCATGGAGCCAAAAAGGTTCTCCACCTGGTTCTATATTGAGCATGCATCATGACCTTCACTTTGCCAGGCTTCACCAGTCTTACAGAAGCCAATTAACATTGGCAACAGAAAGTGCCTTGAAGTAGATGGAAATAATCCCAATAATCTTAATGAAGACATAACAAAGGCTTCTGAATATCTGACAAATGAGAAAGTTTGGAGACTAGGCACACATGGCATATATGAGCTCTGAATTGGAAAAAAAAAAAGTTTAGCCGTATCAGTACGTCCCACAATCCTCTGATTCCCAACTACTTCCCCCTCTCTAACATGCATTCTCTATGTGAACATCTTTCTCTACTCTTCTCAAAAGCTGCAACATCATATTGGATTCAAGGTTTTATCTGAGCAAGCCATACTCTGAGAAGTCCCAATGAAATCATGGCTAACTTTATTTCAATGGGTCTTCTCGGAGTGTTGCTTAGTCAAATATAACCCTCAGAAAATGGATTCTGAATACCATCTGGGGGGGGGGAATGCAATACAATAGAGATGAAATATTGGTCTTATGATCAGCGTTTAACGAGGTCCTCATTAACAGTTCAGTTTTATGAATACAAATGTGGATCCTTTGTTCTCTGCATTTAAGGAAAGTAATTTATAGAGAAAGTACCTCCATTTTCCTTTGTGTCACCTTCTTTCAATCGCTTTTTCGCTCGAAGCTTGGACAGCCTGGCTTCCAGAACAGCCTTACGTTTCTCCGCTAAATGTTCACGTTTTGCTCTCTGGTCTGTAGTCTTAGAACAGTCAATGACAATTGATTTATGCAGTCAGTAGCAAGTGATTTAAGTTGCTATTTCCAATAATTCACTGCTTACAATCACACACAGACACTACTTAACAGCCATGTAGTTTATTTCAACCCATCTCCCCCGCCCCCATATTTTTCAAATCCAAACTCTGATATTGCAAACACTTCTGTAAGTGGCCAAATAATTACTAAGGCATGCTAATAAAACCTTGGTATGATCAAATCTTATTTCAGAGACAGTCTTAAAACAAACAGTACGGCGTACAAGTTTTTCATTGCAGCCACACAACTAAAGGTATTGGGTTTAGAAAAAATTAGTATTTTAAATCAAAGTCACACTAAGAAATCTATTTAGGAAACTTGAGCTTCTGCATAATTTTCTGCACCTAAACCTAAAGAATAAACTGCAATCCAATTTGAAGTTTTAATCTCCCTACATTTGCACACATGGAGATTCATTACCCACAGATGTCACAATAATAATTCGGACACATATTGGCAGTTCTTGATTCAGCTACGATTACTACACGTCTTTCAAAAGGCTGGCACGGGACATTTTAGGTTACTGCTCGTATGCACCAACCATACAATACCCAAGGAAAAGCTCCACAGTGGAACATATATTTTCCCCCAGCACAATTGTGAACACTTAAACTTCATACCTGTTCTCTTAGCATTTCTAAGGTTTCCATTTGCTTTCTCCTCAAAGCTTGATCACGGGCAAAGGCAAAGTAACCAACACCAAGCTGTCTGGCCTCTGAAAGGAAGATTTTTTTGTACAGTGTTATGAATTCATCCTACATTAAGCTACAGGGATATTGGGACACAGAGAGTTGCCTCTCAGGATGATATTCAACACTAGTCACAGGAACACAGAAGAGTACTGAATCCATCTAGCTCTGTTTTACTGAGAGTGATCTGCAGTTCTCCAGGGCTGCATACAGGAGTCTTTCCTATCCCTACCTGGAGATGCCAGGGAATTAAGCAGGGATCTTTTGAAAAAAGAAAGCATGTGTTCTACCACTGACCTACAGCCCTCCCTAGGCAAAGGAAGACAGTGCTTGCTTAAGTCAGTTTTTAATGAAGCGGAATAGTAACCTGTTTATTACACCTCTAAATACACACAGAATACTCACATCACAACAATCTTAACCATCTTTTTTCAATGGATTTTCCCCACTTTCAACAGATGAAGGATGGGGACAGAGAATTTCTACTCTTCTGACAGTAATCACTCTGGATCAAGATTAAACTTTTTATGGTTTTATTGTATGACTTTATGTTTTTATATATTGTTGCAAACTGCTGTGATTTATTTTATGATACAGCAGTATATAAACATTTTAATCACTAATTAGGTAAAGATGTGTGATGTATTATTATTATTATTATGTGGTATAAGTTCATGGGACTTCCCAATTTCCCCCACATTTAATTATAGCATCCTCTGAATTCTGCATGCTGATGATCACCTTGCTAAAAAAATCAGGATATGGCCTTGATCGAGGAGATATCCTGAACTGAATCTATTTATGCAATGGAAGTAGAAGCGCATCTCATTTCTCAAGGCAGATCTGCATGCACAGTAAGAATACACACCATTTTCTCTAATGTCCTCATAATGCATTGGTCCCATAGGTTTCTTTAGGGCTTCTTCTTCTTCCCTTTCCCACTGCTGACGCTGAAGCTCCTTTCTCATATCTTCAGACAACAAAGTCTTCTCTTCTGTCATTTGCCTAAGGGGGGAGGGGAAGCATCCCTTAAGAGTTTGTGAGTGAGAAATGGTTGTAATCCTACCAGTCCCAAAACCAATTAAGTATATCCTATCTAAAAGCACAATGCCATATAACAGCAGCTCTCTAAGAGCCTTAGAGCACCTCTGGGTAGATATTCTGCTGAACTGCCAAGACACTTGCAGAGCAGCCACCAAAAAGCATTTCTCTACATATCCTTTGAGTTATACATTCTACAATATAAATGGATTGTAATTACTCGATGCTGTAAATTGTTATATAGCTTTCAGAAACTATTTCGAGGGAGCAATGTGCTGCTGACACAGTACTGTAAAGTCCTGTCTTAAAAAGCATTTCATTCGTTATCTAAAAAATAAAATGTTAAGAGAAAAAACTGGAAAATTCCTAAAAATATAAGAAATAGCTCCTCCCACTGCCAAGTGTTCACATTTCTCTGCAGAAGGCATTCTCTTGATGGGAAGCAAAGATGGAATAAAAAGAAGATAGAGCAATTGGCAAGCTACCCTCATCAGATCAACAGAGTTACATTTCAAGATCTTTTTATTTTTTCTACTTAGCTATGGAAAAAAAATGAATGAGTCAATTACTTAATAACTCATGCGATTAGTTTCCCTAAAATGCCCATTTTGCCCGGTTATCATAAGACTTAATAGTGGAAAAACAAATCAAGTTCTACTTAATAGAACATTATGTCCTTGACTTGATCAAAAAGCTTTGAAATGCATTTATCTAAGAACAGAAAATGCCAGACTCCTCTAGGTTTCATTAGGACACATTAAAATTCAATTTTATTGCCTGCGGACTGTCTCACCAGAGTGGTGCATGCTCTGGTTATCTCCCGCTTGGACTACTGCAATGTGCTCTACATGGGGCTACCTACTCCAGAATGTGGCAGCTGGACTGGTGACTGGGAGTGGCTGCAGAGACCATATGACATCGGTCCTGAAATACCTACATTGGCTCCCAGTACATTTCCAGCCAAAAAATTAGTCATCCCTGATTTCCCCAAGCTGATCCTCGACAAGAAGCAGTATAACATTGCTAACTTGGCTGCAAACACAGATTTGACCAGAATGCACAGACAAATTTGTCAACTTGCTCATCTCCTAGAAGCTTTTTCATGTATTTTTGTAGAATCTGTTCTCTACCAAAAAAATAAAGTGTCCTCTTAGCTCAAACAAAACAAGATTCTTCAGGAACCTGGGCAGGGCTTAGGACATGGGGAAAAGAAGCAGCTGGATGTACCCTTCTGTGAACACGGAACATTTTCCATCAGAGTCCAACTGGCCAAGTACCATTCCATATGTGAAAGAAAACAACAGCTATTTAATTTAGTACAAGCCTCACTTCTTCCCCTGAAGCTCTTTATCCATTTGAAGCAGATGTGGCAAATCTTTCTTCATACAGCGTCTAGAACGGCCCAAGGAATCCACATAATCTACCCTAGAATTAAATGGAAAATCAGCTTTATACAGAAGTAACAGTCTGATTTATAGCTTAGAAAATATGGAAACAAATACATACATGTAATATGCATACTTTGCATAGAACAATCCTTTAGTTACCTCACCATAAATGTTAGCAGTCACAAATTTAACAGAGCACCATTTCCGTTTTTTTCAGCATTCCCAACATTTATGAGAGTCGCCGTTTCTAAAACTCACTGTAATTCAGCGGCTAGCTTTTGTGATAAGGTAGTTAAGAGAACCATTAAAATTGTGCAACAGCAAGCATCTAAACTGGCACACTGTGCCTGTTCCCTGTGGCGAAAATAATGATGCAGCATTGACTTCCCACACAAGTATTAAATTTGAAACAATATTTTTCAAGACTCATTTAATGATCGCTTCTGCATTTGTTCCACTATTTCAATGAAAGCTGAAGACAAATGCAAAGCAAAAGGTCTGTCAATGTTCTTTTTATGTAAAACGGTTTCTCAGTTACTTCTCTTATCGAAAACTGTTCAAGATCCAGACACGTACAGTAGCAGTAAATGCTGCCCATTAAGAGTGGCAGTAATATTTGGTGTTTAATGCTCCAAATTATTTAGAGTGCACAGACCCATACCTGTCCAAAGTCCTGATGGGCCCAGCATGCAGTGCCAATTATTAGCTATCAATGAGTTATGCTTTCATTATGTTGCTTTTTCCAAGAATGCCAAGGACCCAGGAGTAGCTCTCTCTATCTCTATCCACCCCCAGGAGCACCTACTGGTAGGTATCCAATTCCTGTTTATCAGAGTTTTTCCCAACCCTGGGGGCCAATTTGGGGGGCCGGGGGTGGGGAGAGAAACCTTGCAGCATCTCAACACTTTTCTTACACATTCGCTGACTGTCCAGAAAACAATTTATGAGTTGTTTGTAGTACTAAGATGACTGTTTGCAAGATGCATGCTTTTACAACTAAAGTAAATTTAAATATCTAGAAATTTAACTTCTGTAACACAAGCTGTAACACAATACAGCAGCTCCAGGCAAGCCAGGAAAATAGCAGTTGTGATCTTATGGGCCAACAAGTTCACAGAAGTCTTAAGAGAGAATGACAAATATCAATGCTTTTAAAAAGTATGCACTTTTGTTTTATGAAAATATTGCTACTAAAAAGGGAAAGGTGGCTGTTTATCTAAGAGATGTGTGTACTTCTGATAGGAGAGAAGTGAACAGAATTTCAGCTGGTTGATTTAATGGCTTCTGCATATGAATCAGACTTAAAAATGCTGTTCAAAATAATATTATGACTGAACTCTATTCTAAATGGAGGAGGGGGTGAAATTCATGCAGCATCTAACCAAGGAAAACGTACAACTGAATCACCCTTAATATGAAAAAGCATAGTCTGCTGGAAATTCTTTTGCAAGGAAAACTCATGGAATACTGTTTCCTTATAGGTAAGAAAGTTAACTATAGATTAGTAGTATCCTTCACTTAAGAGATGCTCTCTGTGTGGGAGGTGGTATGGGAATGATGGTAGTAATTGCAGAGAAATAATAGAAAACAAGATTGAACCACCACAATGCTACCACAAACCATTCTTCAGTGGGGTCCTGAGGAGGTGGAATTTCTGCTTCAGAAAGTCTCTCTTCCTCCCTGTTTGCCTTCTCTGCTGCCTTTCTAGCAGCTTCATTTGCACACAGCTCCTGTACTTCTCTCCGTTTGTCTATAATCTTCTGCGTGAAATCCACAAGGTACAAATCCTCAGTTTCTTCATCTAAAACAGAAAAATCAATCTGTAAATGACAGATATCAAAAGGACCCAGCCGAGAGAGGAGTCAATTATGAAATTGCAGCAATCAGCTCTACCGCTGCCAACAATGCCCTTGACTACGCTACATGACAATGCGCAGAAAACAGAATCTGACAAGCAATCCTAGGGAGATAGTAGCCAATTTTGCTGTACATAAAGAAGAAGGCTTTCACTCACCTGGAAAGTCTCCTTTTGTCATCTTCTCATAGAGCTGTGCTTTCTCTTCTAGTTTCTGCCTACAAAACACAGGAACACATCCCTTTCAGTTAACCATGAGAAAGCAAGAAGTCTTTTGCCATTACGGATATGGGAGAAAGATTTCATTTCTTACATCATTGCCTACAGTCAAGGCTGCTTCCTCTTAAGGCAGCCTATGCGACCTAAACCAGCAGCAACAGGGGCATTTTTGATTCCCAAGCGTGGAATGGTGAGAACACTGGGTCACTACTGATGTAGCTGTGGACAGAACGGCAACATCCTCCACACAATCATGGGCATGCATATATACAAGGACCTCTCAGGAGGAATCATAGGAGGCAATTTTACTTTTTTAAAAAAGAGGCTATAGTGCTTTCCTAGAGGCCCAGAAGGCAACAATCAAAGCCATGGGCACTATCAAATGTAGCAATGCTAGGGAGAAACTTTGTTCGGTTTAATAAAGCAACTTATTTTGGTAGAAACAACAGTAGCCCTAGCTGCAAACACAATTCTCTCTTCTCTCTGCACGTTACTTCCTTCCTTGTTCCTTCCTTTTCTGTAATGCCACAGTTTTTAATGAATTTGCCTGTGTGTTCCAAGCCATTTGTTCCTTAGCGCCCTCAGGAACAAGGCGATGGGAAAAGAGGGATACTACTAGTTTCAGTTGGAAAGACACCAAACCTCCAAGAATGTGATGCCGTATATAATTGTTGAAATGCAAAGAGTGTTACACTCCCCTCACACAGAGAATGAAGGACATTACTTATTATTTGCAGATAGACTTCAATCCTGAGCACTTCCTAGGGACGAATGACCCACTGAAGTGAACTAAGACTTCTAGGCAAAAATGCTTATGAGCATCCTACAAAGTTGGAGATGTATTTCAAGGGACCATATGCCTGAATCTGAACTCTCTCATGTGCAAACTGTCTGATAAATCAGACCCTTAGAAATGGACTTCAGATGTATTTTAACAGGCAACCTGTGGTATCAGATGCACAAATGGTTACACACTTTGTGTCAGAGAAATTATTGTCTATAGCACAGGCATTCAAGCCTAGGGCTGCAAAAGTTCAGAACTAATTTCAGAAGCAGAAACTGAGCATCAGCTCTGAAGCACACAGTCCTATTTTACATTTGTTTAGTGTATAATATGTAACCAGACTAATGAAATCTTATGTCTTCCCTTCTCAGAAGTATTACCTTGATTTGTCCAATGTTTGTTGCTCTTCTATCTTTTGTTCAGCATCTTTCTCAGATCGATCTGAAACACCTTTATTCTGTTTAGTCCAAATACTCGGCTTCTGCAATATTAAATTTTCAAAAACGAAACATAAATACTATACCAGAGTTCAGTTATCACAAATAGTCGTAGAACATCCAGCACCTCCATTGTCAGAGGCAGCATGCTTTTGAACATGAGTCGTTGAAAACTGCAAGAGGGGAGTGTGATGTTCCACTCAGATTTTACTTGTGTGCTTCCCAAAGGCATCTGGTTGGCTACTGTGAGAACAGGATGCTGGACTAGATGGACTTTTGACCTGATCAGCAGGCTTTTTTTTGTTTTTTGTTAAAAAAAGAGATAGATCTTTCCATCATCTAGGCTCCAGTACTGGCCAGTTCTAAATACATCAGAGCTCAGGTGTGTGACATGAGGCCCCTAGCCTATATCCAGCGCACCAAAGCTTTCCATCCCTACAAAATTCTTCCTAAATGTAATAAATGGTTTGCAAGTAACTTGCTTAACAGTAGCATGGGGTTCTACAGGCCCTCCTTCTTAAAACGAGGTCTATTCTGTAGTATAAGGGACGCGGGTGGCGCTGTGGGTAAAACCTCAGTGCCTAGGACTTGCCGATCGTCTGGTTGGCGGTTCAACTCCCCGCGGCAGGGTGAGTGCCCGTCGTTCGGTCCCAGCTCCTGCCCACCTAGCAGTTCAAAAGCACTCTTAAGTGCAAGTAGATAAATAGGGAGACCGCTTTATAGCGGGAAGGTAAACGGCGTTTCCGTGTGCTGCGCTGGTGCTGGCTTGCCAGCTGCAGCTTCGTCACACTAGCCACGTGACCCGGAAGTGTCTTCGGACGGCGCCGGCTCACGGCCTCTAGAGCGAGATGAGCACGCAACCCCAGAGTCAGACACGACTAGCCCGTACGGGCAGGGGTACCTTTACCTTTATTCTGTAGTATAGAGAACTACAGAATTATTGAATGTCAGTTTACACAATTCTTCAAATTGCAGCTTTTTAGCTCATTAGCCTTGAGCCTGTTACATTTCTGGAAACTACTGTTCAGAATTTCAGGCAGCTGTTCAAGGAGAAGATCCCTCTTGAATTACAGTCCCACTGAATTCAACAAGACTATTAAGTTGTAGGCTGCAATCCTATGTACAATTCCCATTGAATTCAGCAAACTTATTTCTGAGCAGATAGTTATAGGATTGAATTGTAAACAAACTCTACCTTGTTTGTTGCTTTAGGTTTTACAGGGACTCCAGCATCTTTCAGAAGTTTTTCTTTTTTGAATTCTTCCTGTTTTCTGAAAAGTTCAGCTTTCAAGTCTATGAGCTGCATCAAGCACAGTGAAAAAGAAAGACAAAGAACATAAATTTGCAACTTACTGTATAGTCCAGCAACTGAAATACTTACAACCTTGAGAAATTAAAATACTGGTAAGGTAAGGTGACCAGCGCAAATGCATATAAAGTGAGGGTTGACAAAACTTTACCCCATACGATGCTTGGTTAGAAATATACCCAATATAATATAGGAGTAATAAGCAGTTCTAGTTTCAGATGTTCTTTAATCTATAGCCTTACAAAAAGACAAGGACTGGTATTTGATTACCTCAGATAAAACTTGATTATTTTGAAAACTCAATTGATATGCCACACTTGCATTGACTGGGATCATTCTTGGCAGCAAAGAAAAAATGGGTCACCTGATGTTATTTCCCTCCTATCACAGTGGTTCTGGGGGGGGGGGGAAGGATGTAAGAACACAACTTACTGAAGCTGAAAAGGTTTCCAACCACCAATTTAAAACAGTAAATTGCAACACAGTTTATTTTATGGAACATTATAGCGTACACTGTCATTTTTAATCAGTCATTTTAAAAAAGATTTGCAGAGGGGATTGATGAGATTGACAGTCCCAGCTCACTCTCCCAATCAATATACTTGATCAAGCAGAATATTTATATTCCTAAGAGAATATCCAACATCATCTTATCAGACATTGAACATTACTACCCAAGTGTTTCTTTTATGCAAAAACCCCCAAAAATGTGAATAAAAATTTACCCGAGCATTTTGCAACACAGCAGTGGGATAGCTCAGGTGTCTGACCATTGCTCAGAATTTTCATGTATAATAATAATAATCTTTATACCCCGCCCATCTGACTGGGTTTCCCCAGCCACTCTGGGCGGCTTCCAGCAAAATATTAAAATACAATAATTCATCAAATATTAAAGTTTCCCTAAACAGGGCTGCTTTCAAATGTCTTCTGAAAGTCAGATAGTTGTTTATTTCTTTGACATCTGATGGGAGGGCGTTCCATAGGGTGGGTGCAACTACCCAAAAGGCCATCTGCCTGCTTCCCTGTAACTTCGCTTCTCGCAGTGACGGAACTGCCAGAAGGCCCTTGGCACTGGACCTCAGCGTACAGGCAGAATAATGGGGGTGGAGACGCTCCTTCAGGTATACTGGGCTGAAGCCGTTTAGGGCTTTAAAGGTCAGCACCAACACTTTGAATTGTGCCCAGAAACGTACTGGGAGCCAATGGTGGGATCATTTCTAAAAACACTGGTCCATACTTCACATAAGAGTAGTACATTCTGGCTGGCTTGAATGAACAGGTCTGATAGCTGTCTACATCAACAGCATAAAAATATTATTGTACTCTGGGTAGCTAAAATATTTTTAAATGAAATGAACTAGACCTAAAAATGATCCTAAAACCTAATTGGGTTTCCGCTCCCCTTAACAACGGTTTCTGAAATATTTGAATTATCAGGACATGGAAAGAGCTGGAAAATTACATTCTCATCAGGACCTCTTTGCATTTAAAGAGCCCAGGAACTGTCAAGATGGCCTTGACAATCTGAAAGGTTCGCCTTCAAGAGAGGCCCTTGGGATTAGCAGAGGAGCTGAGGTGTATGAGAAAAGGTGCTTAACTTGTACCTGGTGCTCAACCCTAATGTCGAAAGGTAGATATTCTTACTATACCCCCCCCCCATTCAACCCTAAGGTCCCGAGGCAGGTTACAGCATTAAAACCGCAATATTAACAACAATCTAAAGCAACTTATAACCATAAAAATTAAAAAAGACAAGTAAATTAGAGCTTAAGTAGCACAAAGAAACCATTTGTTTCCCACAGCTAAGCCTGGGCGGCTCACAATCTGTGCAAGGGCGGCAACTTCTTCTGTCATGCCAAAGGTAGTAATGCTGGGTTTTCCAAGTACCCCCGAGCATGTGCAGAGAGCCCCCCTTCCAGCAGAGGCTGGGCCTTCAACTCAGCCCCCTTTGCAGGCGAAGAAGGGCAAAGGCGGCGGGGTGGGCGTGTGTGTCCGGGACCCTATGGGCTCCCTCCCCGTTTCGCCACTCACCGAGGAAACCGTAACATCCAGCGGCTTCTTCTTCTTGTCCATATTGCCGCCGCCGCCGCCGGCCGCCCCAGCGACAGCCGAGAACAAGCGACGCGGAGACAGTAAACAAAACGAAACGAAACCCCGTCTCCGGATACTTCCGGCGCGTCGTAAAGCGCGAACCCGACTTCCGGGATGGAGACGGCTGCTTTAGCACCGCCGCTTACGACAATGTCGTAATGGGACAGACAGGCTTTGCGGCGCGAGGTGTAGAACGTTGCGGGAGGTGCGCTTAGGGAGCAGCGCGGAGGAAAACTAAGGCTTGTTAACATAAGAAGTAGCTCTGTTGGGTTCATTCAAAGGAATGTCCAGCTGACTATAATCAGTTGCCTCTGCAGAGTCCAAAAGCCTGGCATGGAGGCAACAGCCCTGTTGTACCTCTTGTTGCTTCCAGCAGGTGGTACTTGCAGGTTACACCGCCCTTGAACCTGGTAGTAGCGTATAGCGTAGAAGGCAGATGGGGGCGCTCTTGGACAGATTGCGGGGTGATTAGCAGTACGTAGAGGCTTTCTTCTGGCTCCTAATTATTTAACAATAACTGCAACGGAGAGCGCACGGTAATGAAACCATAGGAAGCTCACTTTGTTCGTAGCATAGACAGAAGCAATAAACAGGACCTGATGTTCAGAATACTGTACGAGGATAATTGCTTGCGGAGCCAAAAGGGCACCCCTCGCATACAAGGGAGAGATAATCAGCAGGCTTGGGGAAGCATCGTATGAAAAAGAAATCTTTAAAGGGGAAAAGGTCTTAAGCGGGCGGGGTCATAGTTCCCTGGAAAAAAGACCAAAGGAGCGAGTGTGCTCAGTAGTCATAGTATACTTACTTACTATTAGGGGAGAAAGGAAAGGAATAGCCCTGTTCAGATAGTCTTAAATTTGTATGTGTGCAGGGGGTGCATGGATATGTGTGCTGGAACATCCCCCTGTCCTTTTAGTACTGAGAGGAAAGGTCGGAAGGCAGACTCTTAAGTGTGTTTGGCTGAAATGACAGTCTTCCTCATGCTCCAAATTCCTGATCATGAGAGGATAGTAATCATGTAGGGAGGTTATGGTGAGGTAGTCATGCTCCCCTGCACATCATCTCCATGTGCAGAATTTAAGAACGCCTAAATAGAGCTAGAGAAAGTCAGACTTCCCTTCTCTACAAAGATCCTCATGATTCCCTATTATAAGAAAAGTAGAATGTCTTTGGTAAATCTTCCAGCTTCTAATTTTCCATAATTAGGGTTACTCTGAGTCTACATTCATTTGTTAGTAGGGTTTGAGGTTTGATCAAATGAGCCCTTGATGGACTTATTGATAAACTGAGCTAGGGTGGCGTAGTGGCTAAGAGCCTGAACCATGAGCCAGGGAGTACCTTGTCCATATATTATGCCTACCTTGAATGTATAGCGTAGCTGTAGCCTCTCATTCCACCCACCCCAAGGCTGACTGCAGCACAGTGCTTCTAACTCTAAACTGCCCAATGTGGAGGAAAAGCAATGTTACAGAGACGCCAATTTGAATGGAAGTTCCGACTATCCTATGAGGTTAGAATTAATTGGCGTAATAGACTGTTACTTAAGCTCTGATTTGGCTGGGAAGCCACACTGGCTCAGGCTCACGCTTCCCTTCTCTCAGATGTGTATGAGTCATTTTAATAAAGGAGAAATGTGCCTTGGTTTGACATGTTTGAAATGTGGTGTGTAACCAGTCAGTCAGTTTCACACTGTGATATTGCATAATTTATGGGCTCAAGCCACGAGCGTAACCTTTCGCTGGCATTCCCTTCCTCAATTAAGAGAAAGAGAGCAACAGGCAGTAATGAATACCTACCTGTTCAGTTGATGAGCAAGCGGGGGCTATGGAAATCAGACTCAGCTCCTCACCCCACCCCTGTTCCTTGATCTGCTATTGGCGTGTGATTCACTGCTCTGAAGAGTGGCCGAGACAGATAGTTTCAAAGGCTTTCTGTTCATATCAGTCCAGTACTGTCTAAGGAATGACAAGCTTTTAACGTACGGTTCCATCAAGGAGGGCTGTGCCTAACACAAGTACTGCAGGTTTGCTTCGCTTTGTAAAAATGCCATGCAATTGATCAAAGTATTCTAATGATCAGAGGTATAGAGTTCTGGAAAAGCCTCTCTGGGACATGCCTAGCCTACTAAAATTGGAAAGGTGCACACTCCTCTAGCATGGAGTGTTGGATTTCCCTTGCCTGTTCTAGCACAGGGGTGGAAAACGTATGTTGCTGGACTACAGTTCCCATCGTGCCTGACCATTGGCCATGCTGGTTGGGGATGATGGGAGTTGGAGTCCAACAACGATAAGTGGAGGGCCACAGGCTGGGGAACTCCTGTTCATTATCCTAGCTTACATTATAAAGTGGATATCATAATACACCTGACCAGGCTCTTTACTTAACAAAGAAACTGGATCGAACTTTTTAGTGGTCTGTTTTTCTGTAAAATCCAACTTTAGCAATATAAAAGCAAAGGATTGGAGGGGTTTATAAGAACTCATTAAGTTTAATCTCATTACATTCATTCACACAGAAGGTTGGCCTCAGTGAATGGATTTTACTGACAGGGTTTATTGGGCAAAACTTTTCTGCCACCTTATGTTTGCTAGATAACCTTGAAGGTCTTCCTTTTGCTACTGGGTATGGCTTGATGGTTTGTACTTTAGACCACATTGAAAGCACCCCCCCCAAAAAAAAAACCCCACACCAATTCAGGGCACCAATGTTTGTTAAAGCTTGCTGTGAATTGTAACTCTGTGAGGGGTAATCTATACTGCCCAGAATTCTTGGAGGGAAGGAACGTGCTAATCGTGTGCTTTAAGGGTGCAACGTGTATGCAAGCCTTTCTTGAAACACCTGGGAGCATTTGCTCGGTAGTAACCTTTTATATAGTGCACATGAATTTCAGATGATGCTCTGCTGCAGTCTGTAGATTTGATTGACCTTAAAACAGTAATATTGATTGATCTGATGAGCGGATGGCCCTGCTTATGAGGAATCAGTTGACTAAATGACCTTAGCCCACCAAGATTCTACCTGCCCATTAGGGTAATGAGCCTAAAATAAGAAGCACTCTTGCTTCATCAGAACATAAGGACAGATTCTCCAGCATATTTTATGCCTGGCAGCAGGCAAGCAGGTATCAGTCGGACTGCAGAAGCAAGGCAGCAAGGTATGTCCTCAGGAATTGGTAGGTAATCAGAGGCACACTGTTCTGAGCAAATACCTATGGCACTGTCTAATCAGATGGATAATCTTTTTCCTTCTGAAGGCCATCCCCATGCGGGTAATCTAGGAGCCTCATGCTGACAGCGGACAGAGCCACAGCCAGTGGCGGGCAGGGCCAAAGTGGGCAGGGATGCCCTTTCTCTTTTTGCCACTCCTTTCTCTCCACCCCCCCCCCATCCCCTACTGAGAAGGCTGCTTGGGAAGGGACATCTTGCCAGAGATCTGATCATTTGCAGAGAATGCCTCTTTCCATCACTCCATCCATTTTGTCCATTTCTCCCCTTCCTCCTCTCCCTCTGGGCTCCCCTGTCACATGCATTTAATTAGGCTGACCCCTCTGGCTGCAGGCTTCTCACCCTTGATGCAAATCACAATCTGATGAACCAGTATAATTAAAAAGAAAGGAAAACAATGTTATTAACTTTTCAGATTGCATATAGCTGTCATTAAGTGTATGTAATATACTTTATTAGAGATCTGTGAATGCTAAGTAAGCCATTGTGTTTCTAATCTAATGTCGTTGATAACTCAGGAATAATTGATTCAGCACTTCTTACTAATATGCTCTAGGTTTTAGCACAAAATTGCCTGGATAAAACACACACACACACACACAATTATCACCTAACATTTATTAAAGGAAATAAGTTAAAGAAATTGTCCCCAAGATTAGGAGGTATTAGCTTCCTGTCATCTGATAGATCTGAAATATCACAAAAATCTCATTATGAGGCAATTTCTCAAGATGAGATATGTGGAAAATCACAGACATACATCATAAGCCCCTGCTCCCCCCCCCAAAAAAGGGGGGCACCATTGCCTTGGAACAGGTGACTTTAAAGAAATAATTTTAGCAAACTAATTTGATGGACTTGCTATTTTGAGAATAATTCTTGTGTTGTTTGTAATAAAAAAGCCTAAAAATAGAGCCTCTCAGTCTTTTAGTGCGACATTGCTTCAGAGAGAGAGAGAGAGAGAAGAAGAAGAAGATACAAGCAGATGTTTCAGCCTTACAGACAGCGTGTGGACTGATAAAACAAACCCTTGGAACAAATATCACAGGAAGGGAGGAATTATGCTTCACAAAATTCATCTACTCCTTTTAAGCATTTGCCTTAAAGATGCCCACAATAAGTACTACCGGTATATCCCTAACAAACAGCAACTGCTTGCATGCTAATAGTTTCAGATTGCCTTCGGCATATAAATTTATCTGCAGTGCAAAGGAATGATGTATCTGTTTAGTACAAGGTGCAGGAATATGAATGTAGCAGATACAAAGCATTTGAATTTTCTACAACTCTGAGGAAAGACTTAGTAATAACTTGGTTCGATCAGTCCAAATACCTATAAAGTCAAGCCTTCTGTTCTCTGCAGTTGCCGCTTGCAGACATGAGCGCAATAGCCCCCTTCAGTATCAGAGGCCGTATGCTGATAAACATTAGTTGCTGGGGAACAGGAGCAAGACAGTGCTATTGGGAGATTTGTGGGCTTCCTTATAGGCATATGTTTAAAAAGGTAAAGGGACCCCTGACCATTAGGTCCAGTCATGACCGACTCTGGAGTTGCGGCGCTCATCTCACTTTATTGGCCGAGGGAGCCGGCGTACAGCTTCCGGGTCCTGTGGCCAGCATGACTAAGCCACTTCTGGCGAACCAGAGCAGCACACAGAAACACCGTTTATCTTCCTGCCAGAGCGGTACCTATTTTTATACTTGCACTTTTGATGTGCTTTCAAACTGCTAGGTTGGCAGGAGCAGGGACCGAGCAACGGGAGCTCACCCCGCCGCAGGGATTCGAACCGCCGACCTTCTGATCGGCAAGTTCTAGGCTCTGTGGTTTAACTCACAGCACCACCCGCGTCCCTAGGCATCTGTTTAACCACTGTGAAAAACAGGATGCTAGAACAGACGAGACTTTGGCCTGATCCAGCACAGCATGTCTTAATTTCTTACATTTTAAAAACTATGCATTGTCATTTTGAACCAAAGGAGCCTAATAAAGACCATATTAAGCTGCAGTTTCCAACAGCAAAAACAAGTGCAGCATGTAACTGGCAAGCAAACCTCTAAACTATTTTGAGGTGTGTGAGAGACAGCTGTGTGTGAATCTTTCCCTCAAGATTAACTGTACCACAAACCCATCCATTATGTACTAAGTGCTGCAATCGTTTCCTTTTCCTTTTTGTCTTTTAATTAGTGGTTATATTGTATTTTTATTTGATGTTCTTGCTTTTGTTCGATTTTTTAGTTTATTCCAAAATAAAAAGAACTCAAGTCTTTTCCTTTTAAGGGCCTCATACTAGCTCCATTAAGCTTGATGGTGCTTCAGTTGCAATCAAAAATAAGTTTGATCATGAAGCCAGAGGAGACACAATTAGAAAGTTATGTGTATGTGTGTGTATTTTCATGCTTATGAGGTGAGAAGTATTGGATTAGTAAGTGGTTCATGTAGTTGATGGGCCAGAAAAAAATCTTATCTTTTGTTGATCACAGAGAACCAGAAGTTAATACTTTTCGTTTTAATTTGGCAAGAATGACTTGTGAGAAATGTTTTTGAATAAATCAGTGAAATATTATCCTACACATGGGGCTTAAAGGTAAAGGTAAAGGGACCCCTGACCATTAGGTCCAGTCGTGACCGACTCTGGGGTTGCGGCGCTCATCTCGCTTTATTGGCCGAGGGAGCCGGTGTTTGTCCGCAGACAGCTTCTGGGTCATGTGGCCAGCATGACTAAGCCGCTTCTGGCGAACCAGAGCAGCGCACAGAAACGCCGTTTACCTTCCCGCTGGAGCGGTACCTATTTATCTACTTGCACTTTGTGCTTTCAAACTGCTAGGTTGGCAGGAGCAGGGACCGAGCAACGGGAGCTCACCCCGTCGCAGGGATTCAAACTGCCGACCTTCTGATCGGCAAGTTCTAGGCTCTGTGGTTTAACCCACAGTGCCACCTGCGTCCCTACACATGGGGCTTACAGAAGAATTAATGGTTGGCTTGTTTGGTAAAGGCTAGGATTACAAACTGGAGAAGGGGAAATCCCAACTGAGGGGTGGGTGAAGCAGAGGAAAGGTTTAAATCTATTATACAAGCCTCTGTTTACTCCCTGATTCTGGGCAGAAAGACAAAAAATCTCTTTCAAAATGGCACATGGGAATTGATTGTCTAATATCTATTTCAGGGTTTATCAAATCTCTTTCCCTGAGGGTTGATACCCCATCTGTACACACACACACACACACACACACACACACACACACACACTTACTTTCAGAATTTAAATAGGGCTGAAAAGGAAGTACATTTGTGAAAACAGAACTTGCCACTCAGGACTCAGGGGCAACGTAGTCCATCACACCCTCTCTTCTAACCCCCCCCCCCAAATAACTGGTTTCTAATCAATTGACAGGAAATGTTTGCCTTGACTATCAACCCTAATGTCCATCTTCTGTGAAATTTTATCTCCCCCCTTCCCCTTCCCCAATTCACTGTAGCTGATCTTAAAAAATGAAAGGTGCATGTTACTTTTTCGCAACTTGAGTAGTGAGGAATTGAAAGGAGATGTTTTAGCCCTGAGAGATTCCATTTTATTAGGCACTACCTCATTACTGAGCACTTACTTTGCAGAATGTTGTAGTGCATTCCGTTAGCGTAAGCACCAGGCATCAGTAAGAAGATGTTCTGCCATATTTCCACTTCTTGAAGATTTTATCAAGAAGATCTTTGGAGTATGTTGTAAACTGCCCACACATTAAGATGTCTATTGCGGAACTCAGCTACAACCAAAAAGCACCTTAAAACTGCACTGCACAACAGTTTTGACAACGATTATTATTATTTTAAAAAATCATATCCAATACACATCGATAGAATTTCTATCAAAACTGAAGAACACTAAAGCAGATTCCGTGAAATATTGCGTTGTTTGTTGGGTATAATAGGAGGGGAAATATTAAAAGCTGACCAGAAATAGTTTATGTATGACACTACGGCAGCTAGAACTTTATTAGTCCAAAAGTGGAAACAGAAAGAATTACCGACGATGGAAGAATGGCAGACAAAGATGCTGGACTATGTGGAATTAGCAAAGCTGACGGGGAAAATCCGAAACCAGAGTGACCAAACGTTTCAGAGAGAGTGGAGTAATTTTTTCAATATATAGACAATTATTGTAAACATATAAAAACACTAGCAAGACTGTGATAAATCTTGCAATGTTTATTAGAAGGAATTTTCTACATGTGCTTAAGTTTAAAAGAACATTAAGAAAAAATGTAGAATTGTGAAGGTATAAAGGTGTGGAATTATGATGTAGTTATTTTTTTAAAAAAACACCAGACGAGATGGAGGGAAGTCGAGGGGCTCAGTAGAGCTAAAAATATGTAAAAGGAAATAAGAGGTTATATTAATGTTAAAAATGGAAAATTAATTTAATTTTTTTTAAAAAATGAAATATTGGGTTGTGTGTTTCTACAAGTATTCAGTGATGACGTCTTGAATCTACATCTGGCTTCTAAATATTTTTAAAATACAACAATAAAATTCTATGCACGTCTACTCAGAAGTAAGATTTATTATGTTCAATAGGATTTAATCCCGGTTCAGAACATAAGAAGCACCTGCAGGATTAGCTCAATGGCTTATCCAGTCCACCATCCTGTTTTCACAGTGGCCGACCAGATGCCTGTGGGAAGCCTGCAAGCCGGACATCGCTCCTGCGATTCCCACCAACTGTCTTTCTGAGGCATACAGGCGGTGACCATTTTGTGTGGGGATTCTGTTCCCAACCCCTGTGCCCGTGGCGGAGCACACATGCCCTGCCCTGTTATGGCCCTGTTAGAACCTCTTCCGGGTCCCAAAGGACCCTTACATCTGCAATCACACATCAATTGGAGGCGCCTAAAATGTCTGCTGCCTGTACTGTCTCCGACAGTGGAGGCTGATCATAGCCATTGTGGCTGTTAGCAGTTGATCGCTTTATCCTCCATTAATTAATCTTCAGGTTGGTAAGGCTGCATAGACGTGCAACATGCATCTCAGTTACATGCTCAGTAACATGAAATTTATTTCATGTGCTTGTAGCCCTTGTTGGAGTTGAAGACATGGGCCACTTGTTTCAAGTGCCATTCAAGTTTAGCAACTAAAGGAAAACTTATATTTGTGACATGCAGGACAATTTTTTTATTCATGTATTTAAATTTATACTGCATCCAACGCCACAGGCTCAGAGTGGCCTACATTTTGCGTCTTTGTGTGAATGCTTCTCTTGTCTTTCTTGCATCTTTCCCCCACTCTCCGTAAACCTGATGACATGTGCTGGGTTTTTGTGTTTTATTTGTTTTGAAACATCATTTCATGTGCACTTCCTCCTCTGTGTGTGATAAAATGCAGGGCAAAAAAGCAAAACAAAAACTCTGTGATTTTCCTATAAAATAAATAGAACTTGGCCAAGTTGAACGTTTTCCAAAAGTGACTTGAATATAGTAAATACTAAAGTGACAAGAATGTATTATTAAGGCTACGTGGTATACATTATTGTATATAATGCATGCTGCAAATGTAAGCCAGTTGGCAAGTACATTATTATCATGTATCTCTCTGCAGTAGAAATTACCGAAAGGTAAGCCAGCTCTTTAAGGAACAGCATGGAAGAGCCTTGCAATTTGCCCTTCCACCTCTTCAAACCTTCCCTTCCACTCCCAGCCATCTGTTTCTTTTTGCTGTGAGCATGTGAGATTGCTCTATCCTGACAGCAAAATTAGGTCCTGACTGATGCTTTGCAACAAGGTTTTCACATAGTGTAAACCAGAGTTGTGGATTTTTCTCCCCGTCTTAGGGACCATTTATGGAGCTGCCTCAAGTGTCTAGATAGAACTGTCAATCCATAGAAACCAAGGTGGATTACAATTTCAACTGCGCGTATACAGACCCCTCCAAGAGGCTGACAACTTGCAGTTTCTTTGTCTCTCTCCAGCGCCAGAATGCCATGTTGGAAGAATAGTCTTGCTTTTTGTCTGCAGGGATTGCAGGATAGAGGTAAGGCTGGAGGCATATATCATATGGGAGCGGTGGCAATGGAGCGGTGGCAATGGAGCAGTGGCATTTGACGGCAATGGAGGTAAAATCGGACTCTGTCCTCCCAGATTTCCTCCCGTATTCATTGCTAGAGAAAGGGAAAAGGGTATACAACCCATTTTTTTTTAAAAAAATGTATAAATGTGGTACAACCTAACACCTGACAGAGGAAAGTAAGAATATTCATTGTTTCATCCCCATTAATGGGAATGGGGCTTATAGAATGGCAGTGTGCAGGTCAAATGTGTGAATCACTTCCACAAAGTCTGTTGGCACAAACTCGGCAAAGATTTGCCAAAATAGTCAATGAAGGGGTCAATAGCTGGTAACCCCCAGACTAAAGCTGGCTTCTGGAATGGTGCAGGCTAGCTTTCACCCCAGGTGAAAGTGAGATGTGGTAGGAACAGTGGCTGAAAAAAGAATGGGTAAGACACTTGGCCCATCAATGTCCACCTTCAGAGATTGGGACACCCAGCAAAAAGTCATTGGCTACAGGGTACTCAAAAATTCCCAACCACCGAATTTAGTTGCATATCATATCCTAAACCATATCAGATAGTATTGTGCCAGCCAAAATAGGTATGTTTAGAAGGAAAGCTGTGGTATTCACTACATGCTCAGAAACCACAAGCCAGCAGCCTGTATATATAGTGAAATAATAGCTTTGGTGTTAAATTCCTATTATGCATAAATTAAATAGGTACAGTTGGATGGTAAGATTGAGTAGTCTCACTGCCACTATTCAGATCTCTATTTATTCAGACTTTAAATGCCTACTGATTTCCGCCCCCTTCCCTCGTGTTTTTCTCCAATGGAATTGTACCTAAAGGGTTTACTTTTGATCTTGGCAAAGAGGTTATTTCCTTGTCTCAAAACATTTCAGCTCAGCTCTTTGTGTTCCTTCAGAGTCAGTTGATGTCACAAAACTGTACATGTCTCTAGCACTGTTTGCAAAATTATTCTGTTTGCATCCCACTGTGTTTGAGATGAATTATTTTTAAACCTGCCAGCTGATAGCAGCTGGCACGAGAGCTCAAAGCACCCGTTCAAAATGGCGGAAACATTTGTTCCCGCACAGATTGAAAATGGTGTACAAGCTAAAACATGATAAATGTGGGAAATATGGGAATAAAGGAAGTAACTTGGTCCAAATTTGAAGGCATTTTACACAACTGTATTGCTTTACAACATTGACGCTGTTAAGAAAACTGCTAGATAGGATATTCCATTAGACCCTGTATTTTTCTAGTTTCCCTGGGAAGAAAGGGAAAGATAAAAATACAATATGGAATTTATTTCTAATCTATTACTTGTGCCAAAGTTGTCTGCTGAGGGTAACGGAAATACAGTGCTTCACCAGATTGTTTTCACTGAAACCCGATTTAGAATATAGTGACCGTAACAGAACTGACAGAATTTTCAGTCCTAAGCATATTTACTTGCAAGCAAATCCCATTTAAATAAATTGGGGTAACTTCCAGGTAAATATGTTTACCACTGAGCTGTAATTTTGTACAAGTGAGAGAAGGCAGACAAATACTGAATAAATTTACAGAGAATTGGGTATTATTTGTTCAGTAATTGAATATGGAATGCAATTATCTCAAACTATTTACAGTGTTTTCCTCCTATCTGATTTTCAGTCAGTTACTCTCAAGATGGGGCCTGCTTGTTAATGAGTGTTAATGTGTTAGTACCTCTTGCTTTATTGTGATCCTGTTTGTTAAAATAATTGCTAGGATAAGATGAATAAAATGTTTTATTAAAAAAATAGGTGGGAAAGAGGGGCATGGGTTTGATTCCTAACTGATCCACTATGAATGGAAGGGCTGCTTCTGTTACTGGAAGGGACTGGAACCCAGTAGAGCTTCCACTGGAGTACTGGCATGGGGTGGTGTATTTTTGCTTATCTCTCATTCCCCCTTAAGCCCCCTGCCCTGCCTCTCATACTGCTCCAGAGGGTCCCCCAACCGTCCACAGCAGATTTTAGAGGGGCAAATGGGCTACAAGAGGAAAGGGACATTGGGGGGAAAATGCTGTCACACTTCCACTGGTGAGAACATCCTATTGGTGGAGGCAGTTGAAGGAAGGAATGCTGCTGAATACCAGATACTGGAAGCCACAGGAGGGGAGAATACTCTTGTGCTCAGGTGCTGCTAGCCAGATTCCCACAGACACCTGACTAGCCACGGTGAGAACAGGATAATGGACTGCATAGGCCATTGGCCTCATCCAGCAGAGCTGTTTTTTATGTCCATATAAAATGCCACTCACTGAACGCTCCCAAGAGCATCACTTAGGTTAGAAACAAAGCCATTATCTGTTTTATGCGCCATTTCAGCAATATTCCTTGCTGTAAGCTCCTATCTTGTTGTTGTTTCCTGAAGCACTAAGGTTTAAGTTTAGTTTTGTTATTTAATCGTATTGCTTTTCCTACTTCGATGGTGGGATAGAAATTTAATAAAATCAATTAATTGGAAACCAATACTTGCTTCCATGGATGTTCGTGCCAAGAAAACAATGGAGCAGCACTGCTGCTAAGGATGCTGTTTTTATTGAGCAGTAGCTAATCAAGTCACATGTGGAGCCCTTGCCTGAGTAATTATGCCAGCCCACCTCCTGTTCACTGAACTGCAACAACCTGAAAGGAACAAAAAATAATGGGCAGAATACATAGGTCTTTGTACTGTCTAGGCATGGATTGCTTCAGGGATAGGTGATGTCACTGATATGTTTGCACTTACTGTTTACTTTTTATTTGCATGTGACCCTTCAGTAGAACTATCCCTAGGTAGAGAAGCCAAAGTAAATAACCTGTCAGTACAGGGCTGAGAGCAGGTTTATTTTATTATATTTACATATATTAAGATCAAAAGGATCAGAAAATAATAATGTCAAGCATTTTCACCAGAAATAATTGCTGCTGTTGTTTGTAGTTGTTATTTTGAATGCCCCATGTTTGCATTTTGAGGTCATATCTTGCCCGCATTGCACATGCCCAGACATTTACTCACTTTATCTCCTATATTTAGTGCGGGATAATTCATGCCCCCAGAAGAAAAGTGTGGATTTCTGAAAATTATGGCAGGTTGCCAAACTATACCAGTATGTAGGGTTCTCAAGTGTTTTTCTGGCCTTGCTCCTATCTTGTTGACAGAAGCTTGTTGTTGCTTAGTTGTTTAGTCGTGTCCAGCTCTTCGTGACCCCATGGACCAGAGCACGCCAGGCACTCCTGTCTTCCACTGCCTCCCGCGGTTTGGTCAAACTCAAGTTGGTAGCTTCGAGAACACTGTCCAACCATCTCGTCCTCTGTCGTCCCCTTCTTCTTGTGCCCTCAATCTTTCCCAGCATCAGGGTCTTTTCCAGGGAGTCTTCTCTTCTCATGAGGTGGCCAAAGAAGCTTAGTATGCAACAATTATGCAGATGATGCTGTTCATAGCTTGCAGATAAATGGATGAGGAAAGCTTCATGGGTTTTGTTTCTGTGGTTAAAGGCCCCAGGCAGAGAGCCATCAGCAGTGTTGGCAAACCTAGCAAGGAGCATAGGAATGATTTTGCAGAATGGAAGGGTATACTTCTTCAGGAGGGTGTGAAAGTTCTTCTTGAATAGGGATGGGCAAATCCGTTCATTTCAGTTTCTCAGTTTTTTTACCCTTAATTTCATATTATCTATTTTCATATCAGTTTGTGAATGTGTGCTTTTGTTTTTTGAAAGACCCTCTTGAAAATTCAGCAACACTTTACTGCAAATTTCTCCCAATATGTAAATTTTTGCTTGCAATCTTGCCTAATTACACAAATCCGCAAAGCAATTTCCCATAATATAATGCCTTTTTGGGGTATATTATTTTCACCGATGTATGCGTTTTAGGTACATTTTACCCGGCCTAGTGTATTCATTTCTGTACACATTACTTGGCTGATGAACTGCTTTGCAAAATTCAGAGATGTGTGAATTTTGAAGGATAGCTGTGCTTCAGTTTATATTATTTCAGAAAGTGCGAATTAGGTTAAGTTTGCCTTTAAGGGTTAACTGAATCAAATCCCTCCCTCCACCCCTATTCTTGAATGACCCCAAATGGCAGCAAATATATCCTGCTACCCTATTCACTCCTCTAGGTTTTACTATATTAAGGCACCATATAGTGTAAGTACAGGGTGAATCTTTTAAAAGAGGCCCTGTGGAACATGTGTACTCTGTATCCATGGGGCCTCTTTTAAAGGACTCACCCTGTATAATCTTGCCATAAACTCGATTTTATGGAATCTGTGTGGCCTACAGTAGCCCCCGTCAATAAGGGCTGAGTGAGCATGCTGGGGCTATGGGGACCGCTAATACTGACCTCCTCCCCATTCTTGGGAATTCTGGCATAAGAATGGCATAAGGGTGTGTTCTTCTGGTTTCCTTCTAGCCCTGTAATAATATGGCATTCACCTTTCCTACTTGGAATTGGTACTTTCTCAGTAGATGGCAGTAAAAGACTGTCGCTGGAGATTCACAGTTCAGATGGCTCAGCAGGGTGGCAATCGTTTAGCAAAACATGCGGCTTATTAATGAGAACATCTTTCTACCCCTGTAGCCCTATCCTCTCTTTAAATTGCTATACTGTATTGTGAGAATTAAATTGGTTTTTGCAGTTTTATTTTCAGAGTGCCGGAGGCATAGTTTCACCTCGCATTTAACAAAGAGAGCCACCTACTCCTGCCAAAATGGAAGGGATGAAAGGCAAGAATTGCCAGTCTCACAGGGGCTGGCCCCAGCTGCGAGTTCAAATCCATGCTCAGGGATGGGGTAGAGGAGAGAGGTGAACGTATCACATTCTGATCCTTCTGTTCCTGAACTGATGCAACTGACCAGAAGACAATACGAATAATACATGAAATTAGCAGCAGCGGTTGCACAGTTACCATTGACTTATTCAGGAAAGGCACTCTTAGCAGTGAGGTGAACCCTGTGTTTGGAATGAAAACTTCCCCCTCAAAAGGAAAACTTCCCCTTTTGAGGAAGCCCATTGAAAAAAGTAAACAATATAGTTGGGCGCAGCTTATTGTACTGCTGCCTCAGCCATTCCTAGGTCTTTTAGGTATTGCACATCACATCACCTTAGCATCTCCTATCACTGCAGATCAAGGCTGGCCCAAGACATTTTGTCACCTGAGGTGAATCAGAAAATGGAGGCCCCTCCAGGAATTGTAGTTTCTTTATTCCTTTTTTAAGAATGGGGCTGAACTGGGGGCAGAGCATATGGGTCCCTCCCCCACACCAAAATGAGTCAAGCATTGGCTACAGCAGAAAGAAAGCAGCCTTAGCCACATCAGTGAGGCAACTCCCAACTCGCCTGGCTCCTCTCCCCAGCCCTTCAAACAGAAGACTTCCTTCAAATAGAGCAGTGTTTCCCAACCTTGTGCCTCCAGCTGTTTTTGGACTACAATTCCCATCATCCCTTGCCACTGGTCTTGCTAGTCAGGGATGATGGGAGTTGTAGTTCAAAAACAGCTGGAGGCACAAGGTTGGGAAACACTGAAATAGAGGACTACCCTCAGTAAAATAGGACACATTGCACTACCCTGGTCATCTACTACCTCTGTATATGCAGACCAGGCCTATGTGATGCTCTCTTTGTGTAGAACATGCCCCAGAAAGTTGGTGTTTCTCACATAGTGGAGAGGCACCACAGCTGGGAGTGGGAATTGGTCTAACTGATGAGGAGAAAAATGCACTTCAAGTGCTAAAAGCAATACTGAAGCTACCATGAAGATCAAGAACACTTGACTGGTAGTCCCATGTGGTAATATGGCAAGAGAAGGGAATCAAGAATCATAACTGTCAGAATACTAGAATTTTAGGCATATACCAGGCTTCCTCAAACTTGGCCCTCCAGATGTTTTGAGACTACAATTCCCATCATCCCTGACCACGGGTCCTGCTAGCTAGGGATCATGGGAGTTGTAGGCCAGAAACATCTGGAGGGCCGAGTTTGAGGAAGCTTGGCATATAGAAAAGGCTGGACAGGGTTAAAAATGTATTTGATAAATTATTTTTCCTGGATTAAGGACCAGAAAAAGACATTATCTGATTAACAAAAGGTAAAAAACAATTTTGCAATTAAGAAATGTATGGAGATTTCTTTTCATACTGAGGATTATACAGCAGCACACAATTCCTTGTGAAGTCAATAGCAAACTTGGCAAGGTACAGAATGCACTTAACACACACGCCACTGGGTTTTAATGAAGTCCCCAGAGCAAGCCTGTACACACACAAAGCATGGAAAGACTTGCTTATATTACACACCAAGTTTGCAGATCAGCCCCAGATGTCATTGTATTGAAATGCCACCAAGATTTAAGCAACTGCTGAAAACACCTGCACTTGATAAAGCAACAGTATACACCAGAGATGTGCAATAAATGCTGTATGTTAGTCACAGGTTAGCAGCACAGACAAGGGGGGAAAAAACACCAGCCATGACTGCCCAGAAAACTTGACTTGAAATAGAAAATTAGTTGGTGGATTGAGAGAAAGAAAGGCACCTTAAATTTTCTGGGAGGTTTTTCTCATTTTTTGCAGATGGGGATTCTGTGCAATTTAATTGCCCTCTCCATCTAGTGCTCCCAAGCGATAAAACGAATAAACAACTCAAGGTCCAGGTTTAATTTCAAAGAAAAAATAATGGAAATTGCTCGTGCCATGTATGTATGTGAGATATATTTCCTGTACTGGAAAATTGCATGGGACATTATGTCACATCCAAGGAATCTGTATTTGAAACTTTCGGTTGTATCCTATGTTAGTCCTCCTCAGGGTAGACCCATTGAAATTAATGGGCATGGCTAACTTAGGTTAGTAATTTCCTTGGGTCTACTTTTAAGTAAGACTACCATTTAATTCCCATGCGAAATTTAACATGGAGCTGAAGTTTTTTGGGGGGCAGGGGGGGGAAGAAAGATGAACAAACTGGGTCTTGTCTTGAGCTTCATTAGCTGGATTTGTTCAAGAAAATTAGGAGACCAAGATTTATGGGGTTCTTGGTGGAAATTTGCAGAGGAGCAAATTTACTCAAACAATCTGAAAGATGGTAAAAATGTTGCCAGTTGCCCCACAAAGGGCTCCGCTGCTATGTTGCTGAATAAATCTGAGCTAAATTAGCCGTGGAAGACATTGCATCACATCTGCGGCGTACCCACGACCGCGATGCCAACTGCCAAGATTTTGGAACTCAAAATTGATCCAGTCGGAATGAATGGCGGAACAGCTGTTGTCTCCTGCGTTACACAATTACAAGCGCAAGTTAATAGCATGAAGCAATTGTGGAAAAGGAGCTTGTGCTCCTTTGCTGACAACTTGGAATAGGAGACTATGCAGGGTCGCATGGTAATGTGGTCAGTTGTACCAGTAGATTGAATTACGAGCCAAAGATTCCATCAGCGGATCAGAAATCGATACGCGGCAGCGGCTGTGGAACTTGAAAGCAATCCTCTGAGAAATACTAGAATGTGAGAAAGGGGGCAATGAGGCACAGTAGGGCTGCTTTTGGAAGCTTAGGTGGCGGAATGCTTTTTACCAGATTTGGCTGGTATGCCAGCTGCACCCTATCCTGGGGAAGGCAGACCTAGACAATATGGTGTTGCAGTTAGAATGTTGGACTAGGACCCGGGAAACCAAGGTTCAAGCCCCCACTTGCCTGTAAAACATCACTGGGTGACGTCACTGGCCATTTACTGTCTCTTAGCCTATCTTCCTTCACAAGGCTGTTGTGGGGATTAAAAGAGATGGGAGGAGAACCATGCAAGCTATCTTGAGCTCCTTGGAGACAAAGGTGGGATATAAATGCAAGCAATGAATGAATGAATGAATGAATGAATGTTGGTTTACCTCCACTGTTAATGTGCCTCTGAGTGCAAGTTGCTAGGAAAAGCAGGTAGAGGGGAGCACTCAGGATCTGCTCAAGCTTCCCATAGGCACCTGATTTGCTCTTTGGCCTGATCCAGCAGAGCTCTTCTTATGTTCTTTAGTAACCTTCAGACTGGAGTACTCTAACGTGTTCTGTGTGGGTCTCCCCTTCAAAAGCACCTGCAAATTTCAACTGGGGTGCTGCTGCCAGAATGTCGACTGAGATCAGCCAACTGGAGTGTATGACCCCAGGTGTTGTTCAATCTGCAGCTATTATGTTATCTGAATCAACATCTGAGATCGAGATTTGCATACCCAGCCCCCATGACATAGAGCAAGTGGCTCCACGGAACAGGGGTCTTTTATATCATCAGTGTTTGTAGTTCTAGAGGGGGAAAATACCTGGTATTCAGACTTTTGATAAGTGGGCAAGGAACAACCTGATCCAACCCTTTTGTAATATACAGAAGTTTGCAAAACCAGGTAATTTAAATGTGGAAATACTGTTAAAGCATTCAGTACCGCTCCTCTGAAGTTGCTAGCTACCCCATAATCAAATTAATACACCATCTTTTATCAGTGCTGCTCTTAAGACTGTGTCCTTTGACAATGCTGATTCCTGACATCAAAGGAAAAGTCCAAACTATTATTTATTATTATTAGAAATGTGTTGAATTACTCTTTGCAAAGGTGAAATGTACATGCCATTTATAGGACTGATGGCCATCCGCTACCTTTATACTACAATGAGCAGACCTTGCAATCACTCACAACTAGCTTTAAAACAGAAATCATTTCCTCTAATACAAAATTCCAGTGGTGACTGCTGACAGACATAAAGATAAAATGGGGTCACTGAGGGCCAAACTCATGTGGCACAATTCATATTATTTGGCCTTCCACTGTTGTTTTAGAACTAAATAGCTGTCATGACCCCAGGATCAGATTCTCTTTCTTCAGGGAATGAGGTAGAGGATTTGAGTCAGAAAGCTGGGACAGATGAAGTTGTAATCTATTATCACACCCACATCATACATTTAAAGCATATTGCCCCCCCCACAATAATTCTGGCACCCCCCGACAGAACTGCAGTTCCCAGCACCCTTAATAAACTACAGTTCCCAGGATTCTTTGGGGGGGAGTCATGTGATTGAAAACGTGCTTTAACTCTGTGAATATGACTCTGTGGTGTGAATATGACCCACAACATTTAGAGAGCACCATGTTGACTACTCCTGGTGACAAAACAGGATGGGCCATCCCTGAGAACTTTACTCATAAAACACTGCTTCGCACCAACTGCTAATTGAAAAACAGGGGTGGGACTTCCTGCAGGCCATTCTGTGTTTGAGAGTTGGTGGTGATGCCTTCACCAACTCCTACTTCCTTCTCAAAGTGGCCATGAGATGCACCTATCCGGTAGCTCTGGACCAGGGTACCTGAAATATTGACTTCCCTTTCATTGCTCAGTACCAGCATTATGATAAGCAAACGGAACCAGGTTACTCCTGACACAGCCTAATGCTGATTAGTTGGCAGAGGTGGGCCTTTTTGCTAGTGGTCCCCGTTCTATGAAGTCTGCTCCCTGCTGAAATACAGGAGACCCCAGCTTTACTGACATTCCATCAGCTTTTGAAGATGCACATGTTTACACAAGCATTCTCTTGATCTCTAGCCTGAGCCTCTTGTTTTAATTACCATGTCAATTTAATGGGGTTGTGTTCCTGCATATTTTAATTACAGATGCATGCATTTGACTGGGATTGTTTTACTGTGTGTTGTAATTATGGATGTTTAAATTTTAATGTTTGTGTAATTGGTTTTTATACTTGTACACCACTTGGAAGCCTACCTGGGTACTGAGTGGTATATAAATTAATTAACAGCAACAAAAACAACTACGGGGTTAAAAACGTGCCAGCTGTCCAGTGGTTATGGGGAAAGTGTCTGCAGCAAAACCTGGCCAATCTGCACACTTTTTGCTGGTGAGAGTTTACTCTGTAACCTCATAAAGGTTATCTCTCACTGCCGACAATGTAATCAATCCTACAATAGAGAGAGATCCATATTGAGACCTACCGGTCTGCTAATAAAGGCCTGGCAAAGTACAGGAAGATCTGCCAGTCACTGCTAAGAAATGTCGTCCTCCAGGAAATTAAAAACCCCTGCAAACTTTGTGTCATGCACGTCTCCTTTGTTATCCTTATGTTATGGCTCTGCTGAATACTGTGAAATCAGTGAGATATTTTTGAGGCCATAGGCATAGATTCTTAACTCTTTGTGAGCAGTCATTTAAAATGAAAAGAAAAAAAAACCCTATTCACACAAGTGTGTCTGTGTGTCATCGAGACTGGAGACAAAACTACTTTGCTCACCTAAATGTGTACTTAGAAAGGCAACCAACTGCCAAATACACTCAGTGAAAAAAATAGTTTATGATCCTTTATTCTTCCCACCACCATGTGTCTGTTTCCTTCTTTCGGCTTGGACCATGAAAACCAATGATGCGTGCTTTACTTCTGCCTACAGACAGCTTGACTTCAGGCTCCCAGTTATGGCTGAAAGATGTTTACTTGCTTAAAACTAAGTCATCCGTATCAGCCAAACTTTTGAAAAAAGGCCAGATCACGGAAGATCTCCTTTGGTTCTAGGTCATCCGGTCTGAAAACAGACAAAAGCCAAGTGATATGGAAAGGAATATTGGCAGTTTTAGAGATCACACATAGTCTATGACCATTAAAAAATAGTGAATGGCAATACTGGTTCCATTGGTGCAATGAGTCAAGTACATATGGCTGTTAACTATAAGGTTGGTGGTTCGAGCCCACCCAGGAGTCACTGTGGACAGGATTCCTGCTTCGCAAGGGGTTGGACTAGATGACCCTCTGGAGCCCTCCCAATTCAATGATTCTATGAAGGGAAGAGAGAAACAAGCAAAGATGCTATCTTGTGATTTGCATATGGCCTTGATGGACCATAGCTGGAACACATGATGTGCAGCCAACAGATGTCTGTGTGTGTGTTTAAACTTACTGGATTTTCTGTTGTTGTTTTTTAAAAAATCCAGATTAAATGAGGCTGGCATTTTGATGCTGATGCTGAACTTATTAAGTGCCCTGTTGGATCAGTCCAAAGGTCCATCTAGTCAAGCATTCTTTTTTCACAGTGGCCAACCAGAATTCAAGCAAAGACCTGAATTCAGCAATGCTTTCCCCACTTGTGATTCCCAGCAACTGATATGGCAGAACCTTGGCATATGGCAGAACTTTGCCATTGTGGCTAGTAGCTATTAATTGATTTATTCTCCATTAAAATTGTCAAATCCTTTTTTAATGCAGTCCAAGTTGGTGGTCATCACTACATCGTGTGATAATGACTTCTATCACAAATCTGTCACAAGCTCTCTTGATTTCCAGCATTCAACTTCACTGAGTAACCCCAGGTTCTAGCTTTGTGAGGAAGAAAAACTTATCCCCACCACCACCACACTGTGCATAATTTTAAATACCTCTTCCATGTCCCCTTATACTTGCCTTTTGTTTTAACTAAAAAGCACCTTTCCTCATAGGCAGGTTCCTCCACCCACTTTATCATTTTGGTTTATTTTCTGCACCTTTTCCAACTCTACTGTATTTTTTTGAGGTGAGGCAATCAGAACTGTGGTGGAAGCATAGATTTGTATAATGATATTGGCAGTTTTCCCCCAGTCCCTTTCCTAATTATCCCAAGCACAAAATTTGCCCTTTTCACAGTGGGTTGACATCTTCATTGAGCTATTCACTACAACTCCTACATCTACTTCCTAGTCACTCACCTCCAGTTCAAACCCCCATCTATGTATATGTGACATTAGGATTTTATTTTCTTTTTGCCCCCATGGGCATCACTTTATACTTTCTTCCATTGAGTAAGATGTGCCCATGAGGAAGATGGACATCACCCCCCCCCTTTGCTCTCTTGGCCACAGAAGGGATAACAAACAAATCAGGGGCGTAGGAAAGGGGGGGTCCGCCTTAGGTGCCATCATGGAGGGGGGTGACAAATTATCAAGGAACAATTACTGCCCCATTAGGGCGGTTCATAAAAAAACTTTTTTTAGAAAATACCTTCTCTGAAGGTCTTACTACACTAGGGATTATATAGCTATATATGAAATTTCATGCATACCAGTTAATATCTTAACCCTCCCCCACAAAAATAGCTGTTTACTTGGCCATTTTCCTATGTCGTGAAGACTGAAATTTCAATTCAGTGGAGCAGGGTCAAGATATTAACTGATATGCATGAAATTTCAGATATAGCTATATAATCCCGAGTTTAGTAAGACAGGACCTGTGGAGCTGGCATTTTTGTTTTTAAAGTTTTTTATGAACCACCTTACTGCCTTACCCTCCGCTGGGCTTCCTGGGTCCTGGAAAGTTGGCCTATGTGAAGAAAATGAGACCAGGCCGAGTAGATTAGGCCTTGCCTTGCCTTCGCCCCGCCCCCTGCACGCAGCTGATTTTTCTTGATTTTGCTGCTGTGGTGTGTTTTTTGTTTTGGTAAACCACTTTGCATGTTTTTAAAAATAATTTTTATTAAATAAATAAACAATAAATATAAATAAAATAACACAAGCCAAAACACAATCCTGTAGATTTGAGTATCTGTCCATAGCCACCTACTTGTAATCAGAGGCCCAGAATCCACAATTCTTTGTAAGAAAATATGAAATAAGGAAAAACAATTTTTGCAGGCAGGCCAAAAAATTTAAAAAATATCAATATGGGTGGGTGATAAGAAATTTTCTGCACTGGGTACCACCTGACCTTCCTACGCCTCTGTGTATGATACAGTGTAGCAGCCTTGGAAAAACTGTGGAAACAAGTCAGGGTGAATGCTTAATAAATACGTCACCTGAAAGCGAACCCTGTGACTCTGAATCACACATCTACCTTGCAAATCAATATAGCCATATATGTTGCCTTGCCTGAACAGGAGTTCCGCGCCTCTTCAAGTTTGTATCCCTCTTTGGCAAAAGTAGGCTGCCCATCCATTTATGCTGGTAACTTGGTCATTCTTCCCGCCACTTAAAGTAGCATCACCAAGAGCCCAAACCACACACCTTTTCTATTCCCTCATGCTCTTTCAAATAACCTTCCTTCAGCAATAAGGCAGCAATGCAACAGATGTGGGTTTAGGAGGCATGACCAGTTTGGCTGCACTGGGCACAGAGTCTCGGGGGGGGGGGAGGGCACCACAGGTATGATGCAGAGTGGAAGGTGAGAGGCAGGGGGTGCTGAATTTTGGTGTCGCAGAGGGCGCCACTGAAATTTGAGACACCAAACACACCTATTGACTGAGGCATTTGCTGGCTGCTGATGTGGGCCAACTGCCGTAACTTTTAAAGTTAATTTTTGGGACTAGATTCAGGTAGGGACTAGATTCAGGTAGGTAGCCGTGTTGGTCTGACGCAGTCGAAATATATATAAAAAATAAAAATATTGTCCAGTAGCTCCTCTGTTGTTGTTTAGTCGTTTAGTCGTGTCCGACTCTTCGTGACCCCATGGACCAGAGCACGCCAGGCACTCCTGTCTTCCACTGCCTCCTGCAGTTTGATCAAACTCATGCTGGTAACCTCGAAAACACTATCCAACCATCTCGTCCTCTGTCGTCCCCTTCTCCTTGTGCCCTCAATCTTTCCCAACATCAGAATCTTTTCCAGGGAGTCTTCTCTTCTCATGAGGTGGCCAAAGTACTGGAGCCTCAGCTTCACGATCTGTCCTTCCGAGCTTCCAGTAGCTCCTTAAAGGTAAAAGGTAAAGGTACCCCTGCCCGTACGGGCCAGTCTTGACAGACTCTGGGGTTGTGCGCCCATCTCACTTAAGAGGCCAGGGGCCAGCGCTGTCCGAAGACACTTCCGGGTCACGTGGCCAGCGTGACATCGCTGCTCTGGCGAGCCAGAGCTGCACACGGAAACGCTGTTTACCTTCCCGCTGGTAAGCGGTCCCTATTTATCTACTTGCACCCGGAGGTGCTTTCGAACTGCTAGGTTGGCAGGCGCTGGGACCGAGCAGCGGGAGCGCACCCCGCAGCAGGGATTCAAACCGCCGACCTTTCGATCGGCAAGTCCTAGGTGCTGAGGCTTTAACCCACAGCGCCACCTGTGTCCCATTTGTTCTGGTTATAAGCTTTCGTGTGCATTCTTCAGGTATCTGAAGAAGTGTGCATGCACACGAAAGCTTATACCCTGAACAAACTTAGTTGGTCTCTAAGGAGCTACTGGACAATATTTATATTTTTGTAGGGACTGCTACACTCTGCTAGATTTCTTTTGTTGTCTTTGTAGTACCTCTAACCAGGGCTCTTTTCAGCTCAGCCAGAACTCAGTTCTGGCACCTCTTTTAAGTGGGTGCCATTGCCATTCTAAGAGAGCATGGTTTGTGGTGAGTTCTGGCACTTTTTCTAGAAAAAATATATAGCACAGCCTCTAATGGATTTTGTTTTAAACGGCCTTGAAATGGGTTTCCCTAAGAAGCAGCACATAGACATTTTAAATAAGTTTAAAAAGGGAAAAGAAAGTGGAAGTGTGTGTGTGTAGGGGGCGGTTGGCGGGGAAAGTGAGGTGTGTGCGCGCGCGCCAGACGCGTCTCGAGCTTCGAGCCGGCCTTCCGCCCCCTTCGCGGACCCGGCGTCGCTCGCACCTCCTCGGGGGGTGGAAGTGGAGGCGCAGGCAGCCGCCCAGCCATTAACAAGCGCTCCCCTTCGACGTGTTGGCTAGCGCCGTTCCCCCGCGTGCCTCTTCCTTCTCCGTTGCAGAAGCGTACCCTACATACCCTCAACCCAAGCCGGGGGGGGGGGGCGGGCGCCGGCCTCCTTTCCGACAGCCTTGCTCGGGTGAGGCGCCCAGAGCTGGGAGGCGAGGAGTGCGCGTGGCTGCCCCACCACCCCGCCTCCCATGTGCTGCCTAGCGAGACGGGCAAGCGTCGCCTCTCGCCTCAGCTACTTTCCCTTCCTCCTTCTGGACCGCGGGGGTCGCCGGAGAGACTCCCGCCACGTGGGAGGAGCGGCGGCTGAGGCGAAAAAAAAAGGTCGAAAGCGCGGGAAGGCGGCGGCGAGCGAACCAGGTGCCCGAGCTGCTGCTTCTCGCTGTCCCTGGAGGAGCCCTTCTCCTCCCGCTCACCTGCGCCGAGAGAAGATGCCGGCCGAGCGCGAGCAGAGCCGGCGCGCGCGGCTGAAGCCTGAGCCGGCGGCCTGCACCCCCTCGGCCGGCGGCGCCTGCAGGGAATGAGGCGCCAGCGCCCGGAAAGAAGGGACCTGGGCTAGAGACCTGGGCCGGCCAGGCGCTCGCAGAAGCCTGGAAGCCCGCGGCGGGATCCTCCTGGACGTCGAAAGATTGGACTGGGAGGCGAACTCCCCTCCTTTCCCCCCTCCTCCTCCCCCCCCGGCTTCTCTTGTCACATAGTACGGTCCCTACACATTAAGAGCTGCGGCTGCCGTGGACGTACCTCAGTCACTCCAGGGCAGGCGGAAAAGGTTTCGCGGCGCCGCTAGTCCCGCGCACCTTCTGTATCTCGATCTATACGCGGGGCCCTTCCGCGCACTCGCCTCCTCGGCCGATTCCCCGCCCGCTCCCCTCCTTCCTGCCGGCCCCGAACCCAGATGGAGCACGCGGCGCGAATCAATGCCTAGCGTGGCCGAGCAGGCAGCCTGGCTCCCCCAGCGGCTCGCTGCCCGCGCTCGCCTCTCTCCGAGCCACAACACTTTCGGCGTGCTGTGCTGGGCGGGGGTGGCGTGGGGAACTCTCCGCTTAGCCTTATTCTACCCAGGAGGGGAAGCCTGCCGCCGCCAACACCTTCGGGGCTTGTGCACAAGCGCGAGCAGGTTGACCCTGTGCCGGGATGCCGGGCTGGAGGAAGAACCTGACTCTGTGTCTGCAGAGGATGCAGGATGACGGTAAGGCTCGCTGGCTGGCTGGCTGGCTGGCTGGCTGCAGGAGCCCCTCCGGAGGGCACGCGCCTGCCGTTGGCTTGGGAAAGCGCCCGGGAGCTGCCTTCGCATTGGGTTTTTTTTTTTTTAGTCTGTTTCTCTTGTCCCTGGTGGGGGGCATGCTTGGAAATGCAAGCCGTCTTCTGAGGCCCCCTGCTGAAGCTCTTTATGTTATTATTGCTGTGCATTTATTGTGTGCATAGTGATTTTAAATAAAGTACAACGCTCTTTCCAAATGATTTATGTATCAGGAATGGAAGTCACCTTTCCAAACTGGGGGCGGGGAGGAGGTGGAGGGAATCCTCTTTGCAACACATTCGGCAGCATCGTGAGCTTTGAATGCTCTTTCTTGGTCGGTGATGGGAAGAGGATTAGGCGAGCAGAATTGTTGAAGTGCCTGATGTGGTTTTACCCTCTTGTCAGAAAATGTGGGGGGCATATGTGGAGAGGTGGAGGAATAGAGGCAAGGATCGAGAAAAAGCTAAAAGCTTCATTGTTGATGTTTCAGCTGGCAGGGGTCTTTTTGGGCGGGGGGATGTAGACTAAGGTTCATGTGTGTGATTTTATGCTGGTCCTGTGAGATTTCCTGCTCTCCTGTTAGATCTCAGAGGTAGGGAATGAAGATGTTTGCAAGATCTGCAAGGGAGGGACAGTAAATGAGTGCTGCACCCAGAGCTCATAAAAGTTTGAGGAAATGTCCCACCAGGTGGCGGAACATGAAGGATATGGGAAATCTTGCACGTTTGCTGGTTTCGCTTCATGTGCTTGAGAGGCTGAAAAACTGCACTCCTTGAAATCACCAGTCCCCCCTTTTTTACTTAAGTAGCAAAGTCTCAACTGATAGACATGGATTTCATCATGCGTATGTGTGTCTGATGGAGAGTTTATCTGCCTTTGCCTCATGCTTGATGTGACTTGAGAGTTCCTCTGACATGCATCCTTTTATGTGCCAACTTTGCCACTGAAAACATGGTAATTCCTAAGAGGGATTAAGAATTGTGGTTAGTCAACCATTTGCACCCTTTCAAACTAGCAACAAATTAGGCAAATAACTTTCTGCTCTACACACTGTATGCATTAGATAAGGTTTGCAGGAAGGTTTCCTGGTTGCAGGAAGTCCCATTTTTCCTGTGGGTTTCCACCCCATAAGCCACTGCCTATGTCTGAGCCACACATTATGATTAGTTATTAAATTTGTATACCAGCCTTCCATCTGAAGATCACAGGCAGTTCACAACATAAAAATACAAAATGAGGACACAAAATAAATAATAAAACTAAAACAAACTAATAAAAACAAAACAAAAACAAACAGCCTAGCTAGCTCAGTTGGTTAGAGCGTAATGCTGATAACACCAAGGTCGCAGGTTTGATCCCCATATGGGACATCTGCATATTCCTGCATTGCAGGGGGTTGGACCACATGATCCTCAGTGTCCTTTCCAACTCTACAATTCTATGATTCAATAACCCCCCCTTCCACAAACACATTTATAAGGCCATAGAATGTTAATCAGCCAGCGGCCGAGGTGCTTTTGCCTGGTGCCTAAAGATATGTAATGAAGGTGCCAGGTGAGCCTCACTGGGGAGAGCATGCCACAAATGGGGAACCACCGCAGAAAAGGCCCGTTCTCATCTTGCCACCCTGTGGACCCCTCGAGGAGGCACACAAAGAAGGGCCTCAGATGATGGATGGTGTCAGTGGGTGCCACAGCTTCTTCACTGCATTTTAAACACAGGAATTGAATACTTTTGAGAGAGAGAGATATGCTGCTGAAATGCTTTTGTTTGAAAGCATCCTATTTCACATTGGTATTTTAGCTATGTTCAACTTGTTTCTCTCACCAAGATGCAACCTATGTGCCATCTTCCACTGTGAGTTGGGCAGCAAGTCCAGTGACTTCAAGTTGTATACAGACATTGGCAGTTTTGAGCCATTTCCTGAACTCAAGTGTGGCATTAGTGGTCTTTGCTTGTGTTTTTGTTTAAGGTTTTCCTCCGTGACTTTCCCAGCAAAGCAGCTTCCTTTTAATTTAATCTCTTTGTCCATCGATGAACAGTAAGTAGTTGGGCTATCGGTTGGCCATGTATTGTGCTTGCTACTCCAGTTTGCACAGGATGTGCCTAGAAGCCAAATAAATAATGACACAATTATTAAAGGATCTAAAATGGGCTGTAGACCTTTTCTTTAGCTGTTAGGAAATTGAATTGGAGGAGTAGGGGAGCAGATTATCTGGCATCTGGTAAAGAGCTGGCAGATGTTGCTTATTTTGACTTGCTGTCCATTGATTCCAGAACTTCGCAGGCTCAGAGGACGTGATCAGCATATTGGGAACATTGCATTGTTATACTTGATATAACAAGCTCTTGCACTGCTTCCTGATATTGAAATTTTGATCTTGTGGTTCTATAGTGGCTACTGTCATGCAACCAGAATTAAATGAATTACAGAATGGCAAAAACAAGGCAGTTTCTACACTGTTCTTTTTATTTCTCCTGATAACATTGTCATTTCCAAAGAGTGCTCTCCAGAGAAATCAGCCTAACCAATTATATGGTCATTTCCAATGCTTTAGCTGTGTATGAAAATTGGAAGAATTTCTTGCATAAGATAGTCCTAGATTTGGGGCCTCCATAACGATTACCTAAAGTTAGAAGACAATATGAATTATGTGCTGAATCTCAGGAGAAGGGATTCCCTCTCATCTTTTGAAATTACATCCTTCTTTCTTCTTCACAAAAAAGCACTAAGCAATAATGTTTTTATATTACAGACTGAGACAGTGCCTTTCCACTGGGAAAACAAGAGATAGCCCATCAGTATAGCACTGAGAATACATTGTTCAGCTAGGCTTCAGAAAAAACTTTCTGTGTCTTGTCCTGATATAATGGCATCACAAACTTGCAACATAGCTTTGTTCAGATATTTCTTTTGAAAGCCCAGCTCTAAATACAGTCTTCTTAATGACTTTTTCCAATTTTCTTTGCTGCTGAGTATGCTACCTGTCTCTGCCTGTTGTCACTGTGTGATGGAGGAAAAAGATGACATTCCTAGTTCAGGTATCCATGACTTGAAGCCATTAGACTAAAAAAAAACAACCCAAAAACTTTTTGGTGAAGAGAAAGTGTGCATTATGCTATAAGTGAAGGTGGCTTGCTGGGCTTATTTCTGTCTGCAGAGCATTTGTGTGTCAGTGGCATGTGTTTAAAGGAGTTAAGTGTGCCAATTTCTGGTGGGATGCTTGAAGATGTCACCCTAGTGAAAACAGGGAAAACACCAATTTTGCAGTAATTACTTGCTGAAGTAATTCTTGCTGTATTTAGTGCATCCTTCTCACCTAGTAATTGTGTTTAGGGTTGCAGCATTAGTGGTGTATGTTATATTATTTTATATGTTATGTTATATTATATTATATTATATGAACCAGTTTCTAGTTTCTGAAGTAAGTGTTTTGGAAACCTCAGTCTACTTAGGAAGCACACCATCTTGGTTACTGGAGAGTCTTGTGATCAATAACATTTAGTATATAGTCACTGTTCATTTTGGCACATCACAAAGATGCTGCCCCTTTCTGGGAAAGATCCTTGAGAGGGTGGTTGCCAGGCAGATCCAGGTACTCTTGGAAGAGACAGATTTTCTATTTTTTTTTTTATAATAATGTTTTTATTTGCTTTTTTCCAAGGTCAGATACATCGTCAGTTATTCAACAAAGGCAGTTTTACAGAAAGAAAAGGAAAAAGGTTATAAGCAAAAAAGAGATCTTACTTTACAAAACAATTTTTCATGATCTACTGGACTTCCCCACATCTTCCATCCCCTGCATCTTTTTCAATAAAATAAAGTTACAGCAAATTAATACCTTGTTTCCTGTGTTTTGTACTTTCCTCAATTGTATATTAGGTTTAGGGGAAATATTGTTAGTTCACAATTCCAACAGTCCTCAATATAGAAACTTTACCCTAGACTTTAGTCATTTCATCATCAGAACTTAAATTCAGCAATATCAAAAATTTGAAATCTGAAGCTTGTTGTCTAAAAACTTAACAAATTCTCAACATTCACATAACTTATAATGTTTTTGTAAATAGTCCTTAAATTTTTTCCAGTCCTCTTCCACTGCCTCTTCTCCCAGGTCTCGGATTCTGCCAGTCATTTCGGCCAGTTCCATATAGTCCATCAGCTGCGTATGCCACTCTTCCAGCGTGGGTAGCTCCTGTACCTTCCAATATTTAGCCAATAGAATTCTTGCTGCTGTAGTTGCATATAAAAAGAAAGTTCTATCCTTCTTTGTCACTCTCTGGCCCACAATGCCCAGGAGAAAGGCCTCTGGTTTCTTAGTAAAGGTATACTTAAATACCTTTTTCAACTCATTATAAACCATTTCCCAGAATGCCTTCACCTTCGGGCATGTCCACCAGAGGTGAAAGAACGTTCCTTCAGCTTCCTTACACTTCCAACACCTTTTATCAGACAAATGGTAAATCTTTGCAAGTTTGACTGGGGTCATGTACCACCTATATATCATTTTCATAATGTTTTCTTTCAAGGCACTACATGCCGTGAATTTCATATCGGTGTTCCATAACCTTTCCCAGTCTTCAAACATGATGTTGTAACCAATGTCTTGAGCCCATTTAATCATAGCTGATTTAACTAACTCATCTTGTGTATTCCATTTAAGCAGCAAGTTATACATTCTTGAGAGCACTTTCGTCTTAGGTTCAAGTAGTTCTGTCTCTAATTTTGATTTTTCCACCTGGAAACCAATCTTTTTATCTTTTTTAAACATCTCTTGAATTTGGGCATAGAGAAACCAGTCTCGCACCTTGTCCTTTATTTTTTCTAAACTCTGCAGCTTCCAATTATCTCCAACTTTTTCTATTATCTCACAATATTTAGCCCAACCACTCTCCATGTTAAGTACTTTGGTGGTCTTCGCCTCCGTTGGTGACAACCACCTCGGTGTCTTATTTTCAAATAAGTCCTTGTATCTAGTCCAGACATTAAACAAAGCTTTCCTGACAATATGGCTCTTGAACAATTTATGTACCTTTACCTTGTCGTACCACAAATATGCATGCCATCCAAAAGCATTGTTAAACCCTTCCAGATCTAGGACATCAGTGTTTTCTAGTAGAAACCAATCCTTCAGCCAGCAGAAGGATGCTGCCTCATAGTATAACCTTAAGTCCGGCAGGGCAAACCCCCCTCTTTCTTTAGCATCTGTTAGTATTTTAAGTTTTATCCGGGGCCTTTTGCCCTGCCAGACAAATTTCGTAATGTCCTTCTGCCACTTTCCAAAACACTCCACTCTATCCACGATCTGCAGGGTTTGAAACAAGAATAACATCTTTGGCAATACATTCATCTTTACAGGAAGAGACAGATTTTCTAGATCCATTTCATTTTGGATTCAGGCCTGATTTTGGCACAGAAGCTGCTTTGGTTGCCCTGTGGTGGGAGAGACCTGGGGGTGCGTGTGATCCTTTTGATCCTCCTTGATCTTTCATTGGCTTTTGATACCATCAACCATGGTATCCTTCTGGAGCTGCTATCTGTATTGGGGGTACTGCATTGCAGTGATTCCACTCCTGATTGCATGTCTGACTCCAGAAGGTGGTTCTTGGGCATCTAGTAAAACCTTACATTTTCCCCAGGCAATTTATGGACTGAGTGTGCTGCTAAATCTTTCCACCAATCTTGGGAGGGACTGTTTTGAATTATAAAAACATTAATGTTTCGTATAAATTTATTTGTCCCCCCCCCATTTCATTTATAGTATAATGTATTTGTGTTTATGTTTTTACATGTTAAGTTGCTTTTACGTCAGTGATGGGTGGGGGTCCTGGGGTTGTAGACTGAGTGCTTGTAGGTCATCCAGGGGATAAGTTCATACATAGCATTCCATATCTATGGGATGATAGAGTGGTGGAATTTCATATTAATTTAACACACCGAATTCCTTTGATAAATAAACTGTGATTTTTGGAAAGGGTGCCCAATTTGGTGCTCACTTTGTTATAGAAAAAACTAAAGTGCTCACATACATTTACAAGGCCATTTTTGTGAGGCACAACGAGGGTTATGAACCATGAACATTCAGTCAATGGTTAAGTAGTAACACTGCTTCTTCTCTGTACCCCCAAGCCCATGCTGTGGTTCCTGTTATTCCCTATCTAAACCACTTTGGGGAGGGCTAGGATAGCCTTACAAGGCATAATAGAAATGCACAGTGAAGCATTTTGGACTGGAGCAGCGGACTGGAGGAAGGGGTATAGTTCAGGGGTTAAGCCTTACATGCTGAAGGTTCCAGGTTCAGTCTCTGGCATCTCCAAGTAGGATGAGGAGTGATTTCTGCCTGAAACCTTGGGGATTTGCTGCCAGCCAGCGTCAACAGTCATGAGCTAGATGGACCCATGGTCTGACTTGGTATAAGGCAGCATTGTGGTAGCTCTCAACAAGTGGCACGCATGAAACATTTTGATGTCATGTTTTCATGTATAGTCATCTGCAGGAAAATCATCCCGGTGTCAGCCTGTCAGGGCAAAAGATTCCATGTCAACCAGCCAACAGTTTCTGCTGAGCAGCGTAGCCTCAGGGCAGCTCCCATCCAATGTCCTCATGCCTGCCTGCCTGCCAGTGAATTGGGCTTCTTCCAGGTTCTCTCAGCCACTGCAATCACATGAGAGGACTTCTCTGCATTCACTTCACCTCAGAGATACTGTGTTCGGCAATGGCACACAGCCCTTCCCTAACTCCTCCTGTGATGATGCTGAACAAATAGAAGCGTTAGGGGGAGCACAGATCCCTCAACTTTGTGAATAACTTTCTCTGCATGAATCAGCTTGGGAAGGGGGGTGGGCGGGCGGTGGAATTGTACCAAGTGAAAGCTGTTCTTTAAAAGCAGAGATATTGTAGGATTAGGTTGCTGCTGCATTGTTCCTTTCTTTCCGCTGCGTCTATCCAGTTTATATGGTTCTGTGGTGGTTACCTAGGAAACAGCTGTAGGAGTGTACAATGGAATTTTATTGGCTGTGTCATTAGGCTGACTGTTAAGGTTGTGGGCAGAGGTTCCTATTGGTAGGTCTGAGCAAGTGAATCCCTGATATTGTTTTGATTTGTAAGATGAAAGAGTGTGGCTAGGTCTTTAATAAGCTATACCAATCACTGTGTAATGCATGGCCTACCTTAAGCAACCAAACTGGGAGGGGGGCAATATTTAAATAGAAATTAAGTTGATGATTGGTTGTTTTTTTGAAAAGGTTCTCACTTATATCCCATGTATGGTTCTAATATTGAACTGCTTTTCATCTGTAGTTCAGGTTTTTTTGAAATTTGATTACAGACATAATTTCTTTAATTACACACTTACTTGTGGGCATAATTCCAATCATTTCCCCCTTACTGCTTGTTTAATATGTTGTCTGTGAAAGAAGAACAATGACTTAATGCTGGTATTGATTTCACTTTTTAAAAATGCAATACTTTTTCAAAAGGCATTTGATAAGATGCTTGTGTTGAAGGTGCTGCAGCAAAGGTTGATAAAATTTCATGAGCAAAAAACAACAACCCAAGGGTTGTATTGTATCTAAAGTTTAAATTCTGCTTGCACAACAGACTTCCCCTCCTGCCCATCCCATTCTACCTCCTCTTTCCCCATGCACCTTCAAAATCTGCTCCAGAGGGTTGGGGACCCACCAGAGCAGATTGGGGGGGGGCATGCAGGAAGCAGAGAGGCATGTCACTCACACAGCATTGTATATAACCCTGTATCTTTGGTTCACTGAATTGAGCTGCTTTCCTGCTAATTCCCCTCTCTAAAAATGTAGAGCCAATGTCTAACATGTATTTGCTGTTCATATTCAAAGTCCTAGCTTTTTCCTGGTGCATGCACTTGCAGGAAAACAAAGTGGGCATTTTCTGTTGACGTTGACCCTTTTTTTTGTAAACCGCTTTTACAGAGGTGTATAAATGTTGTTAAATAATAAAAAGGATGCTTTCACATTTCAGTTTATTGTGCACTTGGTGCTGCTCATACTTGGAGGTTTTCCACAGTGTCCACATGGCCGTGTCTTTATCAAAATGCCAACCTGTACTTTTTCTTTATAAAATTGGGATTTTCCCTCTCTGCAGTAAACCAGCTAAATAAAAATAGCCCGTAATACACCTGCAGTCTGTCATTCCCAATGTAGAAGCTCCTTGGGTGGTTTGATGTGTTATGGCATTTCAGTGGGTAGCCTCTATTGCGCCTTCCTAACAAGAAGATTTGTGGAAAACTTGCAATAATAGAAACAAATGTTTTGGGCTGCTTAATGCTCTGGATGGAGATAGGCATGTGTGTGTCAGTCTTTCTGCAAATCGGGATAATTCCTCTCTCCTAATCTTTTCCTACTCATAGCCAGCAGATGAGTAAATATTTGCAGGATCAAATCAGGGATGTTAATAAGCCACGTTCCCACTAAAGGCATACTCATGCATCAAGCTATTGTGGAAAACTTAGATCTGAGCTATGGCAGTCACATTTAACCACTAGGGCCAAATGCTAACTTAAATCCTAGAAATTTTTGTCTTAACTGGTTTGGTTGATTAGATTGCTAGTTTATTCATGAACTTTAATGAGATCCTTTTATCCATTACCCTGAAGTCTCAAGTGGATGTTATAAAGTACTACTTTACCGTTAGCCAATAATGACCTGGCTTGCTTTTAACCAACCAATCAATTAATTAACTGATTAAAATAAATTGCACCATATCTCAACATAGTGGCATACTCGGAGGACATTTAATGAAGGCAACAGTTTATCTTGATTACATAACACATAGATAACAATTTTGCCAGAATTTCTCAAAGTGCAGGCTGAACTGTTGGTGAAGTCGGTTTCTAGACTTCCCAGAAGGAAACTCATTGTGGAGCCTGATTTCCTCAAAGAGGTGCTTGGCCAAGATATACTTTGGACAGTCATAGTCAAAGCTAAGCACCCTCAGGTCCTATTGATTTCAGAGGGAAGAAATCTAAATGTAGGTCATGCTCATGCGCATTGAGGGCAAGCGATTTCCCAAAGCACAGCTTTCATTAAAATCTAGTTGAAATTCATGTTCTGGATCAGACCAAGGGCCCATCTGCATTTCCAGTTGTGGCCATATGGTCAGCCCCATGAAGCAGGGCATGAATGCCAAAACTCTTCTCTGTTGTATGCCCCAAGCACCCTATATTCAGAGATACACTGCCACTGAGCATGGAGGTTTATTTCACTCTCATGGATAATAGCCGCTGATAAACTTCTCCTCTGTGAAATGGTCTAATCTAGAAGGACTCTGAGGGATATTTTGTAAGTCACACTGGCTGTTTGAGGTGGGCGAACTACAATGCTATCTTGAGCTAAATTGTCCCTTTTCTAATTAAAAGCCATCACTTCTATTTTGTTCCAGCTCAATGTATAGCCTGAAATTTTTCTGTAGATCTTTATGCATCGTTAAAGAGCTTTTCTGGAACTGACTGGATTAGTTAAATAAAGAATATTGTCATCCCCACATAAAGGCTTATTTTCCATTGAGAGTCTTTCATCTTTATGCCTGCTATTTCATTACGTTGCCTGAAAATAGCTAGTGATACAATAGAGGTGGGAAAGCAGACAGCCCTGTCTTATCAAGCTTGCTTTGCTGGAGAGTGTTTTCACGAGTTTTTTTTGGATGTCCAAATCTATAATGCAGTCTTTCCCAAACTTGCATACCCAGATTTTGTCTGATTTCAGCCCCTGTCATCTTCAGCCAGCATGGCCAGGGGTCAGGGATGATGGGAGCAGCAGTCAAACAACATTGAGGTCCCAGATGTTGGGAAAGATTGCTCTGATGTCTTCTAGACAGACCTATTTATAGGCTTGCATATTTCTCTTGGCATAAGCCATGCTGGTTTATCATCAGCATGGCTTGTTCTTCTATGCACTTAACAACTTTACCTTTAATAACGCTGTCTTTGAAATTACTTTGGACAGACATTAGGTTGGCAGTTGTGTAATTTCCCAGATTCTCCTTGGCATGCATGCATTCTTTCTCTCTCTCTCTTTAAAAAAGGTCATTATCTGGCTTCCTGTCTTCTAGTATGAATATTTTTCTTTTGTTTTTTAAAGTTTAGCTCTTTCACATCTGATAACTTTAAAAAACTCTTGGGTGAATGCCATTTGGCCCTGGCGATGTGTTAATTTGTAAATTGTCAATTAGCTCTCATCTTCATCCTTTGCCACCACAGCTTGACATAGGTCCTCAGACCCCCCCACCCCCCGAAAACAATAGCTCAGATATGGGCAACTCTCCAACACCTTCCATGGTGAAGGCACAGTGCAAAGAATTTATCTCTCCTTTCTTCAGCCTTCCTGCAGTTAAGGAATTTACTGATTAATAGCAGCAGTTATTCAGTGTTTTACCTTTGGCACTCATTACCTTGGGGCATCTGGTATACAGTAGCTGGCAAAGCACCTTTTGTTCGGAAATACAGGGTTGCTGTTGTTTAATGTTACACACAGCTGGGCCAGGAGTGGTGGTGTTCACTGCCTGCCTGCCTAAAGGAGGGATTGGTAAGGCCACTCCTTAAAGCACACTTCACAGAGCTGGAAAATCTAAGTAATGGTCAGTTGCTAATGTTCCCTTCTTGGGCAAGGTTCTTGAGCATGTGGTTGTGAGCCACGCCCAGGCTCTTTTGTTGGGGTTTAGGCTTAGGTTTGGCACAGAAACTGCCTCGATTGTCCTGAATGATGGCCTTTTGGAAGAGAGACAGGAGGAGTGTGTCTTCCCAGGTGTTTCAGGGGCTGCCGGTGCCATTGTCCATGCTGCTCTTCTGGAGCGCTTATCCAGCTTGAGGGTGGGCAGGCTTGCTTTGCATTGGTTCTGATCCTACCTGGATGACTGGCTGCAGAATGTGGTCCTTCAGCCTGCTACATTCACACTGAGACTTCCTGCAGCGTATGACCTGCACCTGCATTATTCACAGACTCCCGTGTGAAGTAGCCCCAAAGTCATTTCCAAAATAGCCAGTATTATAGCGGTCTCTCAGTTAAGGCAGCAGAAATAACTGAAGGGAGAAATGTTACTCCAGATTTATGCTTCTATGTGAGAGATGAGAATTTGTTACAGTCTTGCCCGAGGGTTATGATGCAAAATACTCCGAAGGGCTGCATTTTGTACTAATGCTCTAATCCTTATAGAGAGTGATGAGTTTCCTCCTCAATAGTGATTGATTTCATTGAATTACAAGCTACAGTAAAAAAAAGAAAGAAAAAAGCTTGCATTTTTTGTTCAATTTTTAAAATGCTTTTCCGGACACATTTTATGAGAAGGAAGAGCAATGAAACTTTCTTTTTAGAATTCAAGAGTCTTACCCTTCCCTCCCTCAGCACCATTCCTCTCCCCTCCAGTCTCCTATATATCCTCCTTCTTCTGAAGGTGACGGTGCTGAAATAGGATAAATGCCACATCCTCAAAATTGTAGGTTTTATGATGATTCCCATTTTGCTTGACTTTTTCTTTCATTAACATTAGATGTTTTTGGCAGCCTGTAATTACCAGCTTTGGATCTGTAGCCAGAGCTGTCTTCAGCTCAAGCAAAATTCACTGATTCCAATGACAGTGTTTAAAACATTGCCTTCCACTGGGGAATTCATTCAGTCAAACACACTCTGCTCTGACACATTTAGCTCCAGGTACTCTGCATTCTGACCGCATGGGATGTAAGCAGAAGGGGACCACAGTGCACCCTGCGAAGTTCAAAGGATCCCCCCTGAATCAGGCAGCGATTAAGTCCATGCATTAAGTGAGAGATGTTGCTGACCTTGCCAAGTGAATAGCTGCCTTCTGGCTAGCAGAGGGCAAAGGTGATATTGTGAAGACACACACTGCCTTCCAAAGGCTTGCAAAACAATTTCTCTCACAAATCTCTCACACTGGCAGGAGTCGTACTGTTAATAGAACATAGAATGTTCGAGCTGGAAGAGACCCTGAGGGTCATCTAGTCCAGCCCCCTACAATACAATCTCAGCCAAAACATAAATGACAGATGGCCATCCAGCCTCTGCTTAAAAAGCTCCAAGGAAGGAGAGTCCATCATCACCTCTTGTGGGAGTCTGTTCCATTTTTAAACAGTCCCTGTATAATTTCATTTTGTTAGTTTGGGCCCAGCTCTCCAATCTGTTAAGGTCATCTGGAACCCCGATTCTGTCTTCTGCAGCATAAGCTACCCCTCCCAGTTTGGTGTCATCTGCAAATTTGATAAACATCCCCTCAATTTATTCATCCAAGTCATTTATAAATACATTGAGCAACAATGGGCACAGGACAGAAGCCTGTAGCACACCACTTGTCACTTTTTTCCAGGATGATGTGGAACCATTAATGAGCACCCTTTGGGTTCGGTCTGTCAGCCAGCTACAAATCCATCTAACAGCATGCAGATCTTTTGGAGAATCAAGACTTGAGAGATACATTTAGACATTGTATTTTAGCCCAGTTTCTTGGTTTTCATATTGCTGATCAGTTCTTTGAATTGCAGAGCATCATATATTTATGCAGCTGCAAAGCTGGAGAACAATATGACCACATTCCATTTAGTGTAAGTTAGTAGAAGTTGTGAAGTGAACACTGGTGCCCATTTACGTCAGTGCTTAAGAGATGCAAGCAAAGTCAATCAGAGAGCATTCAGGACCTTGAACAGCTCCAGGGACTCTATTATAGCAGCTAAAGACATTCTGTCTGTACAGGGAGCTAGAGACATTAGAAGTCCAATGTAGGCTGACAAGGAGCATAGCAGACTCTACCTCCATAAAGGAGCTGCCTGGCTGGTTAAAGGGTAGTCTTTAGCTTCTATGAAGAGAGCATGGCTGGTTGGTTGGAACAGGAACATTCAACAATGCAACATTTTGTTGCAGATCCCATTTGTTATTCTGTGAAATACAGCAGAGTTCTCTCCACGCATAGCAATCCAGTGGAGCCCTGGGGTTCAATCAGCCATTCTTACTGTTTCTGTTTTCCTTACGAAACCTGTTCGTAAAGGGGTTCATGAGATATTTCTGCAGCAAAATGATTTGCAACCAACTCAAACTCAGGATATCTTCTTAGTTTACGTATATTCCATCCTAAATGCTTATCAAAATGTGTGAGAATTGATAACTGGCAGAAACTAAGTCTGCTTTACTCATTCGTGCGCTCAAAGTGCTGTGTGGATAATTTGCTTAGCCCCCCAACAAAAGCTCATTTAAGGAAAAACAAGTATCATTCACATCTCTGTGTTTGGATCATCTTTGAAAGCTTCATCAATCCATGCTTTGGTGTGTCAAAAACTGGGCACACTGAATCATTCAGTACTAGGCTTGTGCATGCAAATTCCCTGAAAAAGTCAATCCATGTTTCCTTCCAACACATTTTTTAGAACGGTTGTAAGAAACAACCTCGAGGCCTGAGTGTTTGTTTCCTTTTGAGTAGCATTTATTAAAAGCAGGACCTAGAAGGAAGCATAACCAAGAGCTAATATTTGTCCCAACAAATAGAAATGAATAATTGTGAAAGCTTTCCCCACTGAATCAGGATGAAAGACAACTGTCATTTCAGCCTTGTAATGCAGAAATAAGTAGCAGTGGCTGGAAAATGAAGATTTTTAAATTAATTTTTAAAAGGTTTTTCAGCTTTTCTTTGTTGGAAATATATATATATATAAGCCTTGTTTCAGCCTGCTTTTAGCAAAGGTAGCAAGATTATGGTCCTGTCAAATACTTGTGTTGTAGACTCTTGAGCCTCGAGCTCTGTGTCTGAATGCAGACATCACATATCATTGCAGTGCTGAAGCAGCATCTTGCCTTGGTGCTTTGGAGGCTGGGAACTGCAGGTTGCTTGCATGAGCGCCAAAGTTCCCAGAAGGGCGAAAAATATTTAGGGGGAAAACTCTCAAAGACACAGCACTCCGAAGTATGCCCCAGATTGATCCGAGACTGCATTTGCATCTGTGCCAATGTATTCATTATCAAGAAGGGTTCACTTCATCTTCTTGGAGTTGGTTTAATTCTTCTGTTCAGAGTGATTTGAAGCATTTGTGACACTCTTGCAGTTGCCATCTCTTATTGTGTGGGATCTTCTGCTGCTTCTTGTTTACTACATGGACCACAAAGACCATGGTACCATGCAGCCACAAACCATAAGCCTTGGTGTGATTTCTTATTGTGAGATGAGTATGAGTCTCCTTTCCATTCATGCTTACTGACTTTCACATCATTCAAAAACTATTGTGCAGAGGACTGTCTTGAGATTAATTGTTCAAAGAACCCGGCCATCACAATGTTATGATCAGCGATTAAGTTTTCTGTATGCTCTGTCCTTATACATGATCAAAATGAGCCTTAGGTGAGCTTCATGCTAAATAAATATTAAAAATCATATTAAAGTTATTACATTAGTTTTTAGTTATAATTTTAATAGCAATACAATTATTTATTATTAGAGTTATATTCCATCTTTCCTTCGGATATTTCAGGGTGGCATAAAGGGTTCTTCTCCTTGTTATTTTATCATTACAGCAACCCTGCGAGGAAGTTTAGGTTGAAAGAGTGTGACTGGTTCCTGGTCACCCAGTGAGCTTCATGGCTGTGTGAAGATTTGAATTGTGGCCTCCCAGGTCCTAGTCCCACACCTTAAGCACCCTCCTGAAATTTTGTGAAACACACTTTGCTACTGCAATGAACTGCTTGCTTGCCAACTTGTTTCATGTACATGCAACCTGTATTGCTAATGTTATTTGGGTTGGGGGTGGTTGGAGTGGCACAATGATAATCCAATTTTATTTCATTTGTTTTTTCTCTCCATTAACTCCTGCCAGAAATAGTCAGCATTTATAAAGACAGTTTCTGACAGTCTGTTAATAGTTTGGTTTTTTAACTGGCCTACATGCTGCTGATTGCATGTCATTTTTGAACATCCCCAGATTTATGGAGGAAATTGTGGAGAGCCAAGAGCAGAAGGGGATGCCAAATAATTTACAATGCAGAAATCGGAATGTAACCAGAGAGTCTCTCCCTCACTTCTGCTACAGATCTTGACAGCCAACAAATGGCCATTCTCTTGTTGGCTTCTTGTGTTTGCGCCTCTTCGGTCTTCCCTGGTGGCTACAAACTCCAGATGCTTTCCTTGCCCTGATTGTTTTGCATGGGCAGCCAATTGCTTCACTTCTTTATTGAGTGTGTGGCATTTGCCAGAGACCGTGTGCTGCAGGGTTGAAAGGCAGACGTTAACAAAACATCACTGAATGATAGGCTTTTAGTGGTTTTTAAATAATTAAAGGGAAAGAGGAATTGAGCCTTGAACAGGGAAGGAAGTTGGGTTGGTTTGGTTTTGTGGCTTTGTTGTGTTTTGTTTAGCCATCCCATCTGCCATGTCAGATGCTAACTGCCATCAGCATCATTGCTGAGAGAGCAGCTGTGGCCAGTCGTATGCACATTGCAGTAGAATCCTCTTCTGCTGAAGAGGGCTGCTGAAAACATGTTTGCTTCTCCAGGTGAAACAGCATCCCTTTCTCTCCTTTCTCTGTCCTTCTCAAACCTGGTGGCCTTTCAGGTCTGGCCCAAGAGCTTTGCTGCCCGCAGCAGAGCCAGTATGTGGACCAAAGCACGACTATCATTCAAAGTACACAATTCTTGGGATTTTGCAGTGGGTTCTTCAATGAAACAAAATGCATGTACAAAATATGCAAAAATGCATATACTAGGGGGACATTTAAAAATGCTCAGATCAGTGAAAATAACATACAAAAATGCATTATATGAGGGGAAATTCCTTGCAAAAATGTATATGTGTATTTGAGAAGAAATTCACACTAAAATGCTCACACATTTTCATTATAACACACACACACACACACACAGAGAGAGAGAGAGAGAGAGAGAGATATCAGTGCAGAAATGTGGAGAACTGAATTTCAGATTGGGGGGGGGGGGGAATGTGCAAAGGGGCAAAGGCTGAAGGGGACCAGGCCCAGAAACAGAAGGGCTCAACTGAGAATCTGAACTCTTATCTGAAAATGTCTTCTGTTCATGGGGCTCTGTCCAGGGTCCTGAAAGACCTGCCTTTGACTGTCCTTTCTCATTTCTTGAATCATCCAACATTCAGTTTCATTGGATGTGAGTTCTAGAGAGAGGGAGAAAAACTTCCCCAAATATAGTGCACATTCTTTGTTTGGTTTGCTCCAGGGAAAACATTCAGGCCTGGATGTTGGATGCCTCAGAATACTTTGGAATGGGTAATTTTTTTCAGAGGCAAAACAAATCCAAACATGAGAGTCTGTCACTTCCACACCATTTGTTGCTTTTGAAAAATCTCCCCCATAGATTTTCTGCATCTTCAGTCAATCATCTCCTTCGTTTGAGATTCTAAACATGCATATTTCTTTCTAGCTGCATTAACACCAAACATCTAAAACACAATTTTAAGTAGTTATGGTTTTCTCCCCAATAATACTGGGAACTCTGGTTTGTCAAGGGTGCTAAGAGTTGTTAAAGGTAAAGGGACTCCTGACCATTAGGTCCAGTCGCGGACGACTCTGGGGTTGCAGCACTCATCTCGCTTTATTGGCCAGCATGACTAAGCTGCTTCTAGCGAACCAGAGCAGCACACGGAAACACTGTTTACCTTCCCGCTGGAGTGGTACCTATTTATCTACTTGTGCTTTGTGCTTTCAAACTGCTAGGTTGGCAGGAGCAGGGACCGAGCAACGGGAGCTCACCCCGTCGCGGGGATTCGAACCACTGACCTTCTGATCGGCAAGGCCTAGGCTCTGTGGTTTAACCCACAGCACCACCCACGTCCCTAAGAGTTGTTAGGAGGCCCCTATTTTCCCCCACAGAGCTGCAGATCTCAGAATAGTTTGACAATGAATCCCTCTTCCCAGGGAGCTTTGGAAATTGTAGCTCTATGAGAGGAATAGGGGCCTCCTTAACAACACTCAGCACCCTTTAAAAGTTATAGGTCCCAGGATTATTTGGGGAAACCATAGTGGTATCATAGTGCTTTAAATGTATGGTGTGAATATGGCCTGTCTCCCCCCCTCCCTGTTTGTGGTTACAAATGTCTGACATTTTTCGCTGTTTCCCATTTTTTTACAAACCCATTCCTTCTGCTAGTTGAAGCTGCAAAGTATTGACTGGATTTTCAGGGCTTGGGAAGCTATACTGAAGTGAGTTTACTTTCTGAAAGAATGTTACAGAAATATTCTGGCACTTCTACAACTCTCTGCTGGATAACAGCATGAGAGTGTTCGCTTTACAAATTCCAGTTAGGAAATAATACATTTTATCCCAACAGATCTATTCTGTGGCATCCATTTTCCATTGAAATAAGTAAACAGTTCTGCCCATTTCCTGTCTACACTGTTATTTATTCAAGGTACATAAAATGAAGCCCAGCAAGCAGGTAGTCTTCTGAAGTATGCATCTCTAATTTACAGCTTCTGTTCCAAGTGAAATGGAGACCTAAACATCCCATTTTGGGTCTGTAATATATGTTTTTAAAATATTTACAATTGTTATAATTCAGGGCTTTTATGAAGCCCTGAAAGTGGAGCTGCTTGGCTTTAGTTATTTTTTAAATATTGGCTCGCCCTCTAGAAGTACAAGTGAGATTATAAATTACTAGAAGCCTCCTTTTTTAATACAGTACTTGCTGCCATGTTAGTATCTATAGAGATTGTAGGCATGCTGTGCACTTCTCTGTGCTAAGATTCAGATATTGATATCAGATGCTTTAATTTTCTACAACAAATCCTCTTAAAATTTTCCTTACTTCCAGAAAGAAAAAGATGTCCAGGTGCTAGCAAAATAATACTAATTATTTCTGCCACCAACTAAGCAGAATGCATTGCAAGCTTTTTGATTTCATGCTTCTGACTAAGGATGTTGACCAACTAGAACAGGGTGATCCAATGCAAGGCCCTTGTGGTGTTTTTTTGGTGGCCCTCAGCAACATCTCAGCCCCCCCTCCCAGCCCTCGCACTGCCTTACCAAAGTCAGGTAAATGAGGTTCTGGGCTTTGTGAAGGAGGCATGAGGGCTCTGACAGGGTCCTAGAGTCTTCTCACTTCCTTCCCAAAGCCTAGTTAACTCTTTCCCATCTTTGGGAAGGAGTTGGGAAGGCTATAGAACCCTGCCTATATTTCCAAAGCCCAACACCTCGCTTTACCTGCCTTTGGGAAAGCAGCACAAGAGCAGGGTGGGGGTTGTCAAATTTTGGGCTCCCCATCCCCATGCAACACGGCAGTGTGCAGCCTGCAGGTTTCATGTCAAAATACTCTTGCTATGAAAAGTTGGGCCACCTTGAACCAGATGTACATTCCACTTGAATACAAACAATTACTGTTCAGGCATCTTTTTCAAACTTGGGCAATATCCTCCTTTGTGTTTCGATTACCTGCATCAGTTTTCCTCTCCCATAATGAAGTTTAAAGATCTAATAGATTTTGTCTTTGGCTTCACTGTTCTTCCTACAGATATACATATATATATATATATATGTATGTATGTATTCTCACAGAATTTCACAAAAAGCTTGGACAGTCAGAATGTTTCCTATTTTGAAGAATCAGGGTGTTGATGTTTTTTAGCGGTGGATGAAAATTAAAAACCTAGCTTGCACACTGAGTTCACTGTGCATGGACCTAATGTATGGAATTGTTATTTCCAGATTTTCAGTGCTAATGGTCATGCCAGTGGTGGCTGATGCCCATTGGCCATGGTGGGGCAGAATGCAGGGAGTTGGACAGGAGGTAGAGCCTGTGCCAATGATAGGCAAAGACAACTAATTCTAGTTTCGTCCCCATCCTTTTCCGTGTTGAGTTATGCAAAGGCAACACTGAGACTCAGGAGGAGGAAGCTGGCATGCAGTGCTACCCTGTAAGTAAGAAGGCAGGCAGGTGGGGACTGGCCGAGGGCAAACTGAGGTTGGTGGGACAGTGCCCCATTTGCCCTAAACGATCAGCCTCCACTGGGCTATGCATCATCAAGGCTTCATGCATTGGACCCTCTTTGCCTGTGAACCAGTTAGATGTCACATGCAGTGCGTAAAGGCAAGCCATGCCTGTAGCAAGGCCAGGTGGGCACCACCTGTTGCCCTGCTATTGCTTCACTGTGTATTAAATTCATGGCAAGTACAAAAGTGTAAGCAGATGTGTCAGGCCTATGGCTGATACAACCTTCCCCACACTTCCGTGCTGCAGTTTGAAATCCACAGCTGACTGCTAATTCCCAAAGAGATGCTGCTGCTTATTGTTATGCCTGCTCAGAAGTAAATCCCACTGACTTCAGTGGGACTTAGTCCCAGATAAGTGGGCATAGGATTGCAGCCTTAATTACATTCGTAATTATTCTGATTCCTATCTTGCCTTCAAGAATACCTCTCTATGTACTATTTGAGTCTGTATTTGCAGTTGGAAAGCTTTTCCCAAAGGCTTCCCTCGGTTCACAGTGGGGCTTACTTCTGAGTAAATGTGCATGCATGGCCATCTTTGTGAAGCTTACTGAGCCATCTCTCAGCTTATTCAGCCTCACAGGGCTGCTGTGAAGCTCAGACACTCTTTGACATTGTTGTAGGAAGGTCAATACAAAAAGCATTAAAACTTTCCCTGATTTCATTAAATTTATTATGGGCCATACAGATCCAAGTAAACAAATTCTAATATTTTGTATTTGGTCATTCCTTCCATTCCATTCCCATTCCCCAGTCTTGTTGTAGGGCATTTATGTCACCATGTTGTGTGGAGTGTGGTTGTGTAGAGAGAAAATGAATGAGTGTATATGTTTGAGGAAATCAGCTGGCCTGGATTTATTGGCCTGACAACACTCCTTAAACCTTCCCTCTCCTCTCTGTTTCCAGAGGTCCTGTTACACCGTGTTACCTTCTGTGCATATTTTCCCCCAATATGCTGCAAGCATCAGTTTAATTAGAAATAAAAATTGATTAGGGTATTCTCAGTGGTTCTGTTAGATTTTGGCAGCAAATGCAAATAGCATGTGTGAAGCTGTTTACTGAAGCAGGGAAAAGAAGTGTTATCCCCTTTAAAAATTGATCAGCACCAGTTCTGCCTATTGATCTGCACAGCCTGAGCTAGCAGTTGTGATGCCAACCCATTAGGGGCAGGAGGAAAGGTGGTGAATAGGCTGGCAAGCAAGACTCAGGGAGGAGGGTTGGCTTAGTGACAGCATGGCTGTCTAAAATATTTCTCAAAACCATCAAACAGAAGAACTCTCACAGTTTGATTTAAACAAAAAACAAAAATGTAGTCACATGATCTATTTGCTTACAGTATTTATATAAAGAAATAAAATGATAGGTACGTGTTTTATTTGTCCACGGGAAGCATGGCAAAATCTGTGCCAGCTCCTGTACAGCTAAGAGATAGACAGCTGTCTTACACACAGTCGAGTTCATCTATCCCAGTATTTGGGGAAGGGCCTTAGCTCAGTGCTACAGCATCAGCTTGGCATGTAGTAGGTTCAAAGTTCAATCCCAGACTGGAAATGTCTCCTGTCTGAAACCCTGGAGAGCTGTCAGTCATTGTAGATAACACTGACTCGCCTGAGTCTGCATAAGAGAACTTTTTGTTCCTGTTGTGTATATTGGCTTGCAGCTGCTCTTTGAGCGCTCAGGCAGAGGCCTGCCATGTTTGCCTGCTATTTGAAATCTTTTACTTTGAGTGAACCCGGGACCTTCTGCATGTAAACATGTGCTTCACCCCTGAGCTGTAGTGGAATGTTTTTCTCCTCACTTCTCAGACGTATTGTTGAGCCGGGGTAGTCAGTGGATAAAAGTGTTGGATGTCAACCAGCGGATGAGGAATGGAGTTCACAGGGCAAGTAACAATCTCTCTTGCCAAACGGGGGTGAACTATTAGGATAAAGTTCCACATATACTACCCTGTGCTCCTTAGGGAAAGGGTGGGATGCAGCTGCGGTAAACAGGTAAATCAATAGTGGTCAGATGGACTTGCTGATTATGCTGCTGAATTGACCATGCCCATTCTTTTGAGATAACGGATGGAGGTGTTCTTTTTTAAAATGTACTGAGCATATGTCTTGGTCTGGAATACAGCAATAAGTGGTAACGTCACACCTGCTGCATGTCCCCTGACTTCTTCATTCCTTTAATTAATTGTTGCCCTTTACTGAGCCACAGTTTCAGGAAGCTCGGAAAGTAACATCCCAGTCCAGTTTGGCAGCTGCAAGCACCAAGTTACAGATATGATTACTACTTTTTCCATCGCAGGCAGAAATGCTCAGTGCAAATGTGCTGACTGTCATCTTTTGGCTACAGCCTCTTCCTACTTGCGTGGAATTCTCAGTGATGATGTTGATAATGATAATAATAATAATAACAACCACAGAGACCTCCTTCAACCTTATGGACTTAGAAAGTGTGAACAGATGCTAAAGAGGAGCAGAAGAATGGGATAGACGGAGGTTTCATGTCACATTTCATTCAGGCAATGCCATTGCTCAATGGTAGAGCATCTGTTTTTCATGCAGAATGTCCCCAGTTCATTCCCCAGCACCTATAGCTAGGGCTGAACATGCCCTCTGTATTATGAAACCCGGGAGAGCTATACCCATCATTGTAGGCCAGTGGTAGCGAATGTGGTTCCTAGATTAGGAAGTAAGAGGTATTCAACAGTGGAATGGACTCCCTCAAAAGGTGGTGGCTATCTGTCAGAGATTCTCCAACTGCATTGCAGAGAGTTTTGGTCCCTTCCAATGCTACAAATCTATGACTCAGTGAAGATGAGTTGGTAGAGCCCTTAGGTGGTAAAGTTTCATTGCTTGTTCACATTAAAATGAAAAGAAAAGTAAAAAAAAAAACCACAAAGCTGCAAGTTGAATGAACAAGCATAGCCGTGAGAGATCTCATTAGAATTTTTCTTTGTATGCTAGCTTTCTACTTGCAGGGAGCTTAAAAATAATCTGAGAAGCAGGCAAAATAGAACCACCCCACCTGCAGTCTGAAGTTGTGCTCCATGAGCCTCAGATTTCTGCTAGCTCGTTTTGCTGCAGATGTAGATCTTACTTTACATTCAAAGTATACCATTTTCATGGAATGAAAGAGATGGCTGGGACATCTGCAGCCACACATGTCTCTTTAAGGCACTTAGGTAAGTGGAGATCTTTATCCTTTATTCAGGATAGGAATCCATCACTTTATGCATACATAGTGGCAACCTTATAAATACTGTTTCTCTTCCTGGACCATTTAGATTAAAGCAGCCCACAAAATGAGAAAAACTGATAAAGGTGAATGTTAGTCTTCAACCTGCATAAAATAGCACAGAACCCCACATGAATCTCGCCTTTGACCAATATTTTTATGGCCTCTCTGCTTGGACCAGCCAGACTCCTTTCTATAGCTCGATAGGGTCAACCCTCTTATTTTAGGTTTTTGTCCTGTGAACTGATGCACAACACCAGATGGAGCAGTTAGCTGCTCATTTCTGTTCTTTGCATGGTGATACTGATGCCTCTTATTCCTTGGCAGGATCCATTTGCAATAACATCGATAGGGCTGAATGTTGTTATTGCTAAATCCTTTTTAGCAGTAACATCCTTTGCTACCCATTTCACTGCATCCTTTTTTCTTTTTTAGTTTCAGGATGCCCATAAAGCATCACTCCCACTGGTGTGAAATAAATATAGCGTGCCATGCTGGTATATTGGTCAAAAAGCCACTCCTCCATACTGCAACAGGTACTGCAGCTTGAAAGGAATGTTAGAAAATGGGACACCATAAGCATGGAAACTCATGCAGTATTCCCCATGTCTTGAATGCACCCTAAGCTGATACGCAGGGCCACCCTCTGGACTGGAAGGCAGGTGGGGGCTAGCTGGGAGCATACTGAGGTTGGTGGGGCAGTGCTGCATTCTTGGACCAGCCTTTGCTGCAGTAGGGTGTAATACCTGTATGAAGATACTTAAAATGCCACCAAGTGGTGAGTGAGCTATTTGAGTTCTCCAGCTGGAGGCTCTTGTGGTTATGGCTCTCGATCATGAATCCATCTCCCTTTCAGCCTATTCTCTGAGCTGGACTATACAGATGGCTCTCTCTGGAAGCAAAAACGGTGCCACTGCACCTTTTATGGCCAACCCATAATAGCTCGGCAATGCTAATGGCCATCGTAAGATCAGAGGAATCAAGCTGGCTTCATCCTTGGCAGGCACGGGATTGTAAAGCTAGTTTATAACAGTTTATATTAAAAAGTATTATTAAATTTGCCATCAATCAGCAGCATCTGTGTCTGTGGGCATGAAAATGCAGACATTTATTTGGGGATGTGTCTGTTCTAAGGACAAAGTGTTTGCTCTCAAGGGCCACTTCAGGCTCATTTTTCATTCACCAAGAACTGGAGCGTATTTAAAACAAAACAGATCAATTCCAGCCTGACAATCTCAATAAGAAACATAGGTAAGTACTAAGTGGGGAGTTGAATGATACACAGAGCATTTATAGATCTTTGGAAGTGACAACAGGATGCCTTTTTTTTTTGGAGGGAAGATGCTCGCAGCCCTCTGTCTCCTGAAATGTAGAAAGTGCTCAGTACTATATTGAGAATCAGGCAATAGGAGCACCCGCCCTGGTGTGGTACAATCAGGATAGGGGAGCAAAACAGGCATATAAATCAATGTTGCACTATTATGAACGTCTTGTGAACACAAACATTCCTGGACCAGAAAGAACAATTCCCCTTCTCCTCCCTTTGCTTGCTGTTCTGGGGGAGTCCTCCTGATTTCCTCAGAGACAATTCTGGGGGCACACAGGATAAGGAGAGAGAGGAAATCCCCACTGCACAATTGGAAGTCCTTCTGTGAGGCTTCTGCTGACAGGCTCCTTTGATGAATTCTGCCCCATGTTTTTCCACCTGAACCATTTATGTCAAATGCGAAGCCTGGGTGATAGTTGTAGGTTGGATCCACGGCTTCCATAGAAGTGGCTAGTCAATGGAAAAGAGATCGCCTTGCAGAAATTGCCTATGAAAAGCTTGCAATTCTTTATCTGGGAACTGTGTGTGTTCCCTGTTGTCCTGAAAATTTGACAGTACTAAAAACTCCCAATTAGAATTAAACATGCACACAGAGCTGCAAGTTAATTTGAGGTAAGTTATTTAATGCTCACCAAACCACAGCACTTTTAATCATCCCCACAAACTATCAGCTGTGCTTCTCCCCTCCTCCCGACCCCTGAATCAGTCAGTCTGCAGCTGTGTGGCGGAGGATGACTTTCTGAAATCATGACCTAGAGCCAGTTGACTCTGAATGTACTGATCAAAAGGAGAAATGTCAATTGTGCCGCGAACCTTGTTGAGCATGCTTTTTTTTTTAGGGGAAATCACAGATAAAAACTGATTGCATGTGACAAAGTAAGAAGTTTGACTACAGCACATACATGAAAAAGGCAGGTTTTAAACGTCAAATTGGGGAAGGGACTGGATACCAGTTTTCAGCCAAAATTGGGAGGCTTTATTGAAACAATTCAGATGTTCTCCCTTGGGGCACAGGGAGACAGGCAGGACAGTGACAGGAGAGCTAGTTTTCTTTCTTAAGCCAATCTGTTACCCCACTCTGGAGGCAGAGGACCTCAGCTTGAGCTCCTTGAGTTCTGTCAGCAAATAAACGATCTCACCTCATCTGGTCAGGGAGAGCAACACACTTTTCTCAGAGGTGGCTATGAGATAGAGGAAGATCACCATGAAGCACTTTTTCCTCTAGGCAGAGAGAGAGAGAGAGAGAGAGAGAGATGCTGAGCAAGTCTAGACTGCTTGATTTTCTCCCACCAAGATGAATACCTGAGACCTGAAAACCGAGTCGTCTGCTATGGCCTCATCTTACCTTCCGAACACTGCTTCAGCAGCCGACGTCACATGAATGGGAACGCTTCTGAACTGGCAGGTGCCATTTTGAAGGCACAGGATTCAGCTTGGGTTCCATATGCCTTTGAGTCCCTGTGTGTGGGGCCCAGGAAACCATGGTTAAACAGAAGGACAAAAAGCAGAGTGATCATAAATGCTAAAGCCAGCTGACTTGGCCCATTTTTCCTTCTCTCCCTCTTGGGTACTTTCACTGCAAATGCAAGGGATTAAGCAGAGCAGAGTTATCATGGCTGGTTGCCTTACTTTTCACAAATTTATCCAATCCTCTTTTAAAGCCATCCAAATTGTTGGCCATCCCTTTCTCCTGTGGGAGCAAGTTCCATAGTTTATCTATGCACTGGATGAAGAAGTACTTCCTTTAATCTGTCCTTATTCTTCCAACATTCAGCTCCATTGGATGTCAATGAGTGCAAGTATTATGAGAGAGAGAAGAGCCTTTCTGCACCCACTTTCTCCATGACATGTATACTTTTATAAACTTCTATCATGTCGGCACTTTTGGAATGATGCAAACAAACCTGACTGTACCAAAATAAAAAAATTCCTTCCAGTAAGGAAGACCAATTGCAGTTGTTAACAGTCGTCAACAGGTTTACCACATCTATCTGCCAATCACCCATTTCCACCACCCTTCTGAGTAATACCCCTCTCCATCCTCTCACTATATATAAGGGTCTGGTGAATTCTGTTTCAGTTTATCTGAAGAAGTGTGCATGCACACGAAAGCTCATACCAATAACAAACCTAGTTGGTCTCTAAGGACCAACTGGAAGGAATTTTTTTTTTTTTTGTTTCAACTACATCAGACCAACATGGCTACCTACCTGTAACTGACTGTCCCAGTTACAATTCTGGCAGCCGAATTCTGCACAAATTGAATCTCCTGAATTGCCTTCAAGTTAAAAAGACCTCATGAAAAATTGTCATCATTTTAGAACAAATTTCTCCTAATGTTCACATTTTTTGGGGGGGATGCATTTTTGCCTGATGTGCACACATCATTTTTGCAAGCAGTCACCGTAATATAAGGCATTTATATGTTATTTTCATGAATGCTTTTTATGTACACTATACTCTAGTATACGCATTATTTGGTTGGAGAACTGTATCGCCAAATTGGGAGAAGTGCAGATTTTGAAGGACACCTGTGTTTGTGTCCGCATGCTATCCATCAACCCAACAAGTGGAAAGCTATGTCCCTCTTTGGGAATGATGGTGCAAATGTAATCTAAGATGGTGCAAATGTAATCTAAGATGTGTTGTAAAGATAATTAAATGGAGGAGAAGCATCCTATGTGGGCATTTCTGTGGCATTTTAATATTATGTGCAATTATAAATCTCCCTGGCTAGCTATGCTGAATTAAATTATCCTATAGAAAAGTAAATTGGTTTGAGTATTGCTGGTAAATCTAAGCTAACGACCACGTCTTTCTTCCAGTACGTTTAGTTACTCCTCATTATATTTGCATTTAGAGGATCCTGTACAGTGCACTATGGAGTTTCTTTACTGCCCTTACAGTGAAATCCTTCACCTGAAGCTTAGGTGAAATGGCCACTGCTGCCCAATCTCAGGACTGTGCCAGGGACTTGACAGAACACAGTCAGTAGATCTTATTGGAAGATCCAGTACAGTGAATGTTGGACATGGGCTGAGGATCTGTGGGTTCAGAAGCCTGGTCCGACATGTGTGATGTGAAGCCAGTCAATACTGTCCAGTCTCATCCAGCTGTAGCAAATGGGGTGCCCTCCAGATGTTGGACTACAATTCCCATCATCCCTGTTTTGGGAGTTGCTGGCTTGAACCGATGGAGTCCAACAGTATGTGGAAGGCACCACATTCATCACCCCTGGTCTAAACTATCTATAGGTACATTCATTCTTTCTTTACCCTGGTTTTTGACACTTGAGATGTATGTTTTTAGAACCCACTTTATTTCCATGATTGTAAGTTGTTTTAAGCTGTTTTTGATATTGTGTTTTAATAGTAATGTTGCGTTTTGCCGATCAGAAGGTTGGCGGTTCAAATTAGTGTGATGGGGTGAGCTCCCGTTGCTCTGTCCCAGCTTCTGCCAATCTAGCAGTTTGAAAGCATGCCTGTACAAGTAGATAAATAGGTACCACTGCGGTGGGAAGGTAAACAATGTTTCTGTATGCCAGTAGCGGTTTAGTCATACTGGCCACATGACCCGGAAAGCTGTCTGAACAAACGCCAGCTCCCTCAGCCTGAAATTCTGAGATGAGTGCTGCACCCCATTTGACTGGACTTAACCATCCAGGGGTCATTTATCTCTTACCTTAATAATAATAATAATAGTTGCAGCAGGGGGTCAACCAGGATAACCCCATGTAGGCTTCTTTAAGCTCCTTGGAGAAAATATGGGATACATACGTAATAAGTGGGATCAGAGAGTTAGAGACGTCTTTGGAGGCCATCTGGAGCAAAGCCCTGTTTGATGCAGGAATTGCAATGCTGCAGCATCCCCAACAGATGACTATCCAGACTTTGCTTGAAGCTACCTTCCATTCTTTAGTGATGGGCTCGCAGTTCTGTTCATGTTCATTCATCAGCAGGAGCAGATCACCAGGTATGGGTGGAGCTGCAGTCATCTCCTGTTGGCAGAAGCATTACTGAGAGAAGGGAAGGGAGGTCTTGCTCTGCTGTTCCACCCACCAGGTGAGTTCCTGATTGATTGCCCCCAAAGACAAAGTTCACACTGTTCGCATTGGACCATTAATGCTGCCTTTGTTGCTGAAAGAGCAAAATTAGATGAGATGTGCTTGTTGTGCCAGGTTGATGTTCCGACATTGCTGCTTGCCAGCTTGCCTTACCTGGGATACCGTCTCCCTCTGTGTCCTGAGCACAGTGAAAAATGTAGACTGACTGTCAAATGCTGCCATCCTTCAGGAGCTCCAAAGTGTGCCACCAGCGCATTCTAGTGCAAAAGCAGATCTGGGCTGTGTGTCAGACTTACTGGTAGTCAGAAATGGCTACAGATCAGGATTTCTCATGAGGACTGTTATCTCCCAAGGAGCAAAATACTTATGTCAAAAAACTGTAGACTGCCGTGCTTTGCAAGTGGACTGCTAACCTTTTCTTCCATTCCAGAGTAAGCTCTTGCCTGCTGGTGGGGTCCCTGTGGGCTTTTCCTCTGCAGTGATAATTGACCCTGGCAAGTTTTGCTTTTGCTGCAGGGCCCACCTTCACTCTGAAGGGATTTCCCCTGACATATTTTGAAAGAGCGAGAACCAAGTTGTTATTTGTTTGCTAAATGCAAACTGAAACCTAGCACATTTCACTGAATTCTTTGGGGGGGGGGGAGAACTTCCTTCCATCTTACCACAGCTGATTTGCCTGAGCAGAACTTTCAACCTTTGCCTCAAATGCCAGTTTCAGTGGCAGGTTGAGTTGTAAGCTTGCATGTTTGGGCAGCTGAGTTGGTGATGAGGAGGGTACAGGTGGGCATGCATTTGTCCGATCGGATGAATGCTTTTCCTTCTAGACTGAGCCTAGATGGAGCAGTTTCAGTGGTCCCTGTGATAGGTTGCTTCCATTCCTGTTAAGAGCACCACTGCAGCCCATAAATTGGGTGGATTCCAAGGGTGCCCATGAACTCACGTGGCCTCTGTCCACCAGCGTAAAGGGTGAGGAGACTCTTTTTGACAGTTACCTCTCCACTTGCAGTCCCACTGTGCAAGAAGAGTCCCATGCTCTTCTGGAGGTCCCCTAGCTCTTCAGAACTGGTTTTCGTGGGACACCAGGAGGAAGAAGGACCTGTCAAAATTTTCTTCCCTCCCCACCCTCCATTAGGGGGGTACCAAGAACTCAGCTTAGGATCCAACTCATTGTGTTTCTGCAGCACTTGCCCCTATATTGACTGTATTTTAGTTTGCTATCTACCCCCACATTGTCTTTATACTAGAGACAGACTAGAACGACTATCCATGGGCTATTGATCCTGGCAGATTTGTCTCCTGCCGTGTCATTGGATTGCTCGCCTGGTGTTGAAGCAGGGAAGAAGGGAGAGAAGGAGAAGAGTGTACAGATGCTAACCCTACGGGCTGTGGGGCAGAGAGGTGGGCAGGGAAAACAGCTACATGTCTCCTTTCTTCAGCAGTATGTTTCCAGTTCAGTTCCTGCATTAAGAATACATTAATAGTCCCTGATGACGGTTTCACGCTCTGTTTGGATTCTTTCTAACAAGTTCCTTTCATGTTTTTCTTTTTTTTATGGGAATATTTTCTACGGGGGGGGGGAGTGCCATCTGCAGACGAGCTGCTAAATTGCTGCCAAAGAAATGCAACATGAAAACCTCTCTCTGGGATCAACGCCAGTGTCCTTTTGCCACATGCGCTGGTCTCTCGAGAGCCCAAGGGCACCCAAAGGGGAGAGAGAGAAATGCCTTTTATATCAAGACATCAGTGGAAATGATGAACTGCTCGTGGTCAGTGACGATCCAGCATGGAACGAGGCCATCCAGTGGGAGATTTAGAGCAGAAAAAAGAAAACACGTCTTCACATGTGGATTTTGCTCCCACAAGAGGCCGTAATGGCCAGCAGCTTGGATGGCTTTGAAAGGGGATTAGACTAATTCATGGAGGATAAGATTACTGACTAGAATGACTATGTTCTCCCTCCGCTGTTGGAGGCAATATGCCTTTGATTACCAGTTGCTGGGAATCCCAAGTGGGGAGAGTGCTGTTGCCTTCAAGTCCTGTTGCTTGTGGGGTTCCCATTGGGATAGGCTTCCAATTGGCCACTGCAAGAAGAGGATAGTGGACTAGATGGGCTCTTCTGATGTTCCTATGTAGGCTGGAAGCGGACACCACTACGGAAGCGCTTGCACTTGTTTAGATCAGTGTTTCCCAACCTTGTGCCTCCAGCTGTTTTTGAACTACAATTCCCATCATCCCTGACCACTGGTCTTGCTAGCTAGGGATGATGGGAGTTGTAGGCCAAAAACATCTGGAGGCACAAGGTTGGGAAACACTGGTTTAGATGTTACATTGGCAGGAGAAAAAAGTGTGACTATAGTGTTAGAAGTAGATCAAGGAGTCCTGGGTTCAAATCTGCACTCCTCTACAAAGCTTGCAAAATGACTGGCCCAACATCATTATCTCATAGCGTGGCTTACTTTACATAGTTATTATAAGGATAAACGTGTGTGTGGAACAGTGAGTTCCTTTGAGAAAGAGTCTGCCTTGACATCCAAGAAATTTAGACAGCCTTATCAAGACTCCTTCGGCTTTCCTTGAATTCTTTTGAGGTTTGGCGTAAGAGGAATCTGGAGGTAGACATTTAATTTTGCTGCCAGGAAAATCAGTGGCAGCGGAGGACAACGTTTATTTTTCCTTCCCTAGAAAATGTTTAGGTGCTTCGATTGAGGAGGAGCCTCCGAGTTCACTTTGAATTGGCAAATGAAGCCAGAGACAACCTGGAGCCTTCTGATAAAATATATTTGGTGTACACTGGAATCCTTCAAGTGTTTTGCCCTGATGTATCTTACAGATCCATTCCAAAGGGCTGTATCTTAGCAGTAGAGCAGATGTTTTACATGCAGAAGGTCCCGGGTGAAATCTCTGGCATATCCAGGTAGGGCTAGGAATGCCACTGCCAGTAAGCATAGAGTCTATCCTGCAGACAATACTGAGCTAGATGGAAAAGTGGTTTGACTTGGTGTAAGACAGTTCACTTACAGTAGTCAACAACTTTGGCTCCCCCTCCCTCAAAACAGCTCAACAACTCTGGTCAATCCAATGGGTAGATCACTGCCCGTTTATAGTGGGGGTAGATCGCTGTCTCTTGGAAGTTGGACGTGCCTGGAGTATTGCAATGAATTTCAGACTCCCAAGACTTAAAGCTGAGAAATTGTGCACACAGGTTTATGGAGCAACTTGATGCCGGAGTCTGTCTCATCTGTCGGTAGCTGTGATTTCTTCAAGTCAGGGATTTTGCCCCGCTGTTCATGCCTGCCTGGAGAGCTGGTGCATCCTAATGACTGCAAATGCGAACTGTGAATTAGAAAGCTCCCAGTTCATAGCTCATCCCTGAGGATGGTGATTCAGACGCCTCAAGGAAGGAACCAGAATCCCCATCACTAGCAATGCACCACATCCACTTACTCCTCTGAAGGCTGCCAGCAGAGAAAAGAAAATGCACTCAGAGGCAGCCCAGTGAATCCAGAATGTATCTGCTATCTGTCAGCTGAGACTTTGGGCGTTGGTAGGTCTGCTTCACTTTTGGGACTCAGGGTTTACCACACTTATCTTTCCTCTGCTCTTTCCAGGCACAGTCTATGATTTAAAGCTCTGTTTCCGAGCACCTTCCCCCCCCCCCCCGGAGCTTTCCCTACAAAACCTGCTCTTTAAAGCACAATCGGAACAAACTGCAATCCATGGAAAGCCCAAACTGATGCTTGCTCTGAGCTCTAAAGAGGGGGTTTTTGTAGGGGAAGTTCTGGGGCAAAAAGCAAGAACACTCACACACAGAGCTTTTAAGTGCAGGCCTGTGCCTGGAAAGAATGGGGCAAAGGGTAAGTGTCAGTTACGTGCAGATGACTTGTCAATGCAAGGTGTGCTTGCTGTGAACTTTCCATGGTTCTGAAGAACCTGGTCCTGCTCTGTTATCCAGATTTTGCCCTTTGCAACCTGCTAGCCTGATACAACACATGGTACATATCTGTTAACTGGAACCAGGCAAGCTGATGACTAATCAAACCTTGCTTCATGAGTAGGGAGGTCTCTGACTGGCTTGTACAGGACAGTTTTATGGGCAGCTGCTTCTGCTTCTGTTGTAGCATAACATTCAGTCTCCAGTTACAATGCATTTTGCAGCCCAGCTGGAGATTTTAAAATGTTTAGATAAAATTGGGGAGGGGGATAGCCATCTTATTTGAGAGGTCATTAGGGCTTGGTTAAGTAGCAGCTGGTGTCGTGGAGCAGAGCCACAGAGCTCATCTTCCATCAGTAGGGTTGCTGTAGCTTACCAGAATAGGGCAGGGGAGGTCGACGCTGTACCAGAGCCCATCCAGTGCTCCCACTTTTGCATCTGTGCAGCCCTGACCTCACTGTCACACCACCTCCATCTCAGTCTAGGTGAGCTGTAGAGTCGCCAGTGACAGGAGGGCAGCTCCACAGTTCTGCTCTACCAAACCTTCTGCTGCAGGTTAATTCCCAAAGAGGATCACACTAGTACTGGATTCAACCCCCTTCACTGTCCAGATGCAGTAATTCAGGTCCATCCCTCAAGGGCTCCTTGGCCCTTGTCTTGGCTGGCACCACTATAATTTTTGAGCCACCGGCACTGCAAGCTAATCCCAGGAATATGTGTGCATATATGAAAATGGATGTCACAGTGGCTCCTAATGCACAGTATCATGCTAAAGTGTGTCCATCCCTCCAGGGCAAATAGACAGGGAGGAAGACAGATAAGCCTTTGAAAGATCTGTTTCAAGAGGCCAGGTTCACAGAATAGGCACACAGTGACTATTGTGTATAGAGGGGGAAATAAGGGTAAATAAAAAGGTTCTTTGCTGTATTGTTCATCAAAAAGGACAAGGGGCAGATGCCAGGAACAGATTTTTCTAGGGCATGATTGAGTTAGTGAAGGAAATTAGGGTCAGGCTGGAACAGCTGATCACAACAGCCAAATGTTTGAAGGCTGCAGGGGGTGGAGGAGAAACCTAGATAGCTGAACAATGTAGAAAAGAAAAGAAGAGAAGAGAAAAGAAAAGAAAAGAAAAGGGAGCTGCTGGCAGATGTATGCTGTGAGGAAAGATCTGGAGTTGGTCCAGGCATGCATGGACTGCATTGAAGCTGGATAGAGAATGGCTAGAAAGAGGGAAAAGAAATCTAAAAACCTGCAAGCAAAATTTAATGAGAAAGAATGTGTGTGTGTCTGAGAAATGTTCCTAGAGCCTGAAAATTTCTGCAGGTTAAATATTCCAGGGCTGTTGATATAGTCTGATGGAAGGAGAGGTAAAATAAACTCTGTCCAATTCAAATATGAGGCTTTTGGAACCTGTAACCAAGATCATATGTGCCGTGGCTCATAAGGGCTCAAGCCTTTTATTTTGAACAGCTTGACTTACGTCTAGGACGTGTCTACAAAAAGAAAAGAAAAAGTGTGTTACCTGTAGGTGCCCAGGACGCAACGCAGAACCATTGGGTAACCAAAGCCAGAGACCATATGCAGCTAGGAATTAAATAAAAGGGCTTCCAAGTTAAATAATGTGTCTTCTTGTGAAGTCTTAGCAGTATCTTTTTTCTTTTAACATAAATTGAGTAATGCAATCTCTATTCCAGACAATCTAGTTAAGGGACGTTGCTTCTGGGGACAAATGATATTCCTAGAGAATTCAGTTTGTACCTTCTGTGGCAAAAGAGTTTCTGTGCATTCTGTGTCTGCCAGGATTTCAAGGATCAGGAAGGCCACGTGAAAGAATTCCAACTGGGCAGGAGATAATCAGCTGGAAATGTATGCACGAGTGTGTGTGTACACACACACACACACACACACACGTAAAGGAGCATTTAGGCATACAGAAGCAATTGAGTTTTAGATGCAATTTTCATTCCATTAAGTGTAAAGACTGTCTGCTTTACATTCCTCAGCTACAGAAGGTCTGTGCAGGAGGCATTTTCCTATTTTGATGCTTGGTAGACTATGAAATGTACTTAGTCACACTGCTCTGTCGTTGATCACAAAAATTGCTCTGATCTCCCACTAATAAAAGCTCCTTAAAGACAACATCTTAATTCTTTTCAGAACATGAATAACTCTTTTCTCTTTTGCATATTTTTGATGCTCCTGAATGCAATCATTTTTTAGGAGATGTTGCTGCTGCTGCTGTTGTTGTTACAGTCTTTTTCAGCTACTATATTTACTTTGTGGGTGTTACTAGCCAGCAAGGGGTTCTGTGCCCAACATCTCTGTACACCATGATTACCATTTCATAATTGATTTGCCTGGTGTTTTGCATGCTAAAAACTATCTACCATAGGTTCATAAAGGAGGAATGGCATTGGTGTATGTGATCTGATTATGGACCTCCTTTCCAAGGGAGATCTACCTGGTTCCTTCTTTATTTTTTATTTTTTTTTAAAGCAGCAAGTGATTTGTCCTCTTAACATAAGTGACTGGTGGGTGATTTGTTTATATTGCTTGACTCTGCTTTCACTAGACTGGTCTACTTGGTTTAGTTAATTAACTTTGCTTTCTTGCTGTTAGGTTTTTCTGGCTGTTGGTTCATTTGTTGCAGTTTATTTTAAGTCCGCTTACCTTAACTGGTGGGAGGCTCTGTGGCCGGGCCACAGGCCGTGCAGTGATCCAGTGAGGGGCCAGAGTGTGGCTGCCTGCCTCCTGGTGATTGGCCAGGGCAGCATGATTTGGGCGTGTATGGATGGACTTGTGTTCTGTCTTTCTTAGGGTACATTAGAAGTGAGGGTCTATGATGGGTCTGGACTTTGACTGTTCAAAGTGGTGTTGTGTGGTTATCCATACAGTGCAAGTATGATCAATAAAACTAATAGCTAGTGACCAGTCAAGCATCAGCGCTTTGATTTAAAGTGCTCCCTGGTTGCCATGGCAATAGGTTAGGTGGTAGACACCTGCACAATCTGATGTAGCCCAATTTTATAGGCATAGAGTGGTACCTTGGTTTATGAACTTAATCCGTTCCGGAAGTCCGTTCTTATCCCAAAACCGTTGTTAAACCGAGGTGCGCTTTCCCTAATGAGGCCTCCTGCCGCCTGTGCCCTTCCACCGTTCAGATTCCATTCTTAGACAGAGGTAAAGTTCTCAAACCAAGACACTATTTCAAGTTTTGCGGAGTTTGTAAACCAAATTGTTCTTAAACCGGACTGTTCTTAAACTGAGGTACCACTCTAGTCTCTTCTCAAGAACCCTCAAGTCTCGCACCTGATGTGTGAAGCTCATGCATATTCAGCCTCTCTCTGAGTTTCCTGAACATTTCCTACTCCCTGATAGTAGAGGCAGGTGACAAACTGTGGCACAAGATCAACCAAACAGATGCAGATGCATTCCTCTCCATTTTCCATCTCACTGCAAAAAAAAAAGCATGCTGTCATCACATAAGGTGGGTGCTTGTTGGTAGTTACATTTAAATCTGCCTTGCTTAGGACTCAGCTAAAGGTAAAGGTAAAGGTACCCCTGCCCATATGGGCCAGTCTTGCCAGACTCTAGGGTTGTGCGCTCATCTCACTCTATAGGCCGGGAGCCAGCGCTGTCCGCAGACACTTCCGGGTCACGTGGCCAGCCTGACAAGCTGCATCTGGCGAGCCAGCGCAGCACACAGAACACTGTTTACCTTCCCGCTGGTAAGCGGTCCCTATTTATCTACTTGCACCCGGGGGTGCTTTCGAACTGCTAGGTTGGCAGGCGCTGGGACCAAATGCTGCAAATAAAAGGTTTTAAGTTTGTTTCAAGTGCAATATACAATGTGACACTAGATGGCGATGTATTTTTAAAACTGCTTTTCAAACAAAGCATTCCAAAACGGTTTTTTTATGTATGTAGATTCCACCTTAATCTCGGTTTATTTACCCTTGATGTCTCTGAGCATAGGAGGCATAGAAGACCAGAGTGGCAAGACTGAGAATTACAGGGATGTATTTCCCCCCCAGAAGAGGTCCCAAGTCGAAAGGAGTCATATGTGGCTGAAGGGAAGGGAATTAGAGGGCATCCCTGGAGGTGGGATGTAGTGTGCCTGTGGTAGATCATGGCTCTCACCACTCATGTGACTGGGTGACAAAGATGCATGGAGCCTCTGGGGTGTGAGGGTGACATTTCAGGCTTATTGCATTGTTTGTTTGATGTGGTAGATTTAAACCTGATTTATGTCTCAGTTATGAATACTCTTAGGTGTCAAGCAGCTCATCAGCTCTCCCCCAACTCATGCAATAGGGGGATAATAACGTTGGCTTGCCTTACAGAGCTTCTATGATTGCTGGCATAACGACCTAGCTTGCATATAGTGCTAAGCTAAACCATGACATCACAGTCACCTTGCTCCTCCTCTGGACTTTCTGCAACAGTGCTGCTGTGAGCTAAGCCATGATTTGGCTTGGTGAGTTGTCTGAACCTGGGCTCATGGTTTACAGCTGGGTATCATAGCTTGTTCTTGTGGTTTGCAGTTTGTGGAGACAAACCATGAGTGTAGTTTGCAGCAGCAGCAGGACCAGGACCAGAGGAGGGACAAAGTGGCTACAACCTCTTCTCCAGGAAGCCGAATTCCTGTGCATTCACACTAAGTTACGTGCAAACCAACCATATGTACATGAAGGAATCCCAGCAGTTGAAAAGTGCTATAGAAATGTCATGAAAACGATATTTGTATTTTGCATGTGTGAAATAACACTGGTCAGCAATTCCTTCCTCTGAAGCCCTATCTCTAGACCCTTACTGGGAGAAAAATGGATTTGTCTCTTATGCAGAGGTCGGAACAGACCATTGTGTGTGCAGAGAGTAATGGAGTGTGGAGTTCCATGTCCTAAAGCGAGAAGCTGTAATCATTCTGTCGCTTGCATTAAAGGGCATCTTCTGCCTCACACAAGGCCTGGCAGGCTAGGAGCAGAAAGGTTGAGAGTCCTTGCTGCAGACTTCCCCGCTCAAAATTAGAATCTCCAGTGCAGCCATTTAACCTTCAGGCAGAAACTTAGCTATGAAGGATGTCTTCCCCCTATTACAGTTGATGCCTCTGGTTTTTAATTTCACTCCCCACAGAGGTCGCAGAACCGATCAAGTTGTGTCTGCCGCTCCCTCCTTGGGGAACGTAATTACTTTGGGAGGGTTGGTGATGGGCAGGGAAGACAGAAGGCAAAAAAAGTGCTGCTTCGCTTTAAGGCTAGGGAGAGCGACACATGCATCCTACTCTTGTTTTAATCCATCTCTGCATCTCTTCAGCCTCGCCACTGTCTGTCCAAAGCTAAGGCCAAAGGAGGAAGGAGATTTTATCTCAACAGTGTCTCTCCTGGCGGGGGAGCTGGGGGAGTCTTTTTTAAATGCAAAGACATGACCTTACAAAGAAAAATGTTGCTGCCAGTGAAATTTGGGGGCAACTCCAATAGGGATTCTGGGGGTTGGAAAATGTTTAGGATCTGCTAAAGCCTTTTGGGGGGTCAAGTTGTGGATATGAGAGGAAAGGTACCCAGAAAGTGAGGTGGGATTTTCAGACCAAATTACAGTGGTGCCCCGCAAGACGAATGCCTCGCAAGACGAAAAACCCGCAAGACGAAAGGGTTTTTCGGTTTTTGCGACGCTTCGCTAGACGATTTTCCCTATGGGCTTGCTTCGCAAGACGAAAGCCCATAGGGAAATCTCCGGGGACCTCTTTTAAATGCTGGCGGTGGGGAGCAAAGCCTTCCCCCCCCCCTCCGGACTTCAGAAGAAGTCCAGGAAGGCCGGCGGGGGCGAAAGGCTTTGCTCCCCACCGCCAGCATTTTAAAAGCGGTCTGGGATAGCAGGGAAGCGCTTCCCGCTATCCCGGACGGCTTTTGAAGGCAGGCGGGGGGGGAGCAAAGACTTTTGCCCCCCGCCAGCCTTCAGAAGACAGTCCGGGGGCGATTTAAAAGCCCCCAGTTAGGCAGGCAGGGGGGAAAAAGACTTTTGCCCCCTGCCCGCCTTCGGAAGAGGTCCAGGACCTCTTCTGAAGGCGGGCGGGGGACAAAAGTCTTTGTCCCCCCTGCCTGCCTTTCCGGGAGAGCGGGAAGGCAGCGCTGCCTTTTCCGCTCTCCCGGGAAGGCAGGCAGGGGGGAGCAAAGACTTTTGCCCCCCGCCAGCCTTCAGAAGAGGTCGGGGGACAGACTGTCCCCGGACCTGGTCTGAAGGCGGTTTCCATAGGAACGCATTAATTGATTTTTAATGCATTCCTATGGGAAACCGTGCTTCGCAAGACGAAAAACTCGCAAGACGAAAAGACTTGCAGAACGAATTAATTTCGTCTTGCGAGGCACCACTGTATATAACTAGCCGTATATTAATAGTTGCATCATTTGTTGGCCTTTGGGGAAGGTTCTAAGGCACATTTCTTCCATCTGGCTGTTTGTCCAGTGGGCTAGGCTGTTGCATTTTTGGGGTGGGGGCATTGTTAGTGACTTCTGTCTTACTGTCCTTGTTTTTATTGCATCTGTAAAGCCTTCCTTGAGCTATGTCTATGACTTTTTTTCCAGGATATTTTGACTTTCTGAAATGGACTTCCCACACATGATGAAGTGCCATGTGTTGGGCACACTGGCTTTTATGTGGCTATATTGACAGATCTCTCTGTGGTTTTTAAGACACCAGTTTTATTTATACACATACCCAGGAGTAAATCCCATTGATCTCAGTGGTCTTACTTCTGCATTGACATGCATAGAACTGCACAAGTCAGAAGCAACTGAGACACAAGATCCACTGGGAGGAATGAGTTTACTAACCACTGCTGGGGAGAACAGGTTGTGGTCCTGCAGTTTTTCTGGCATCCACGGACTCCATGGGGTTCTGACATCGGTGGTTTAAGTATTTCTTTAGTGCTTACTTTTTGTTTTTGAATTGGTTTTTAAATTCAATGTCAAAGACGCTCTGAGCCGCTGGGTAAAGTTAAATTCCTGTTTTCGAGATTTATTTGCCAGCCGCATGTACAGAACAATTTCCAGAAAGGTCTGTAGAGTTGACAATACAAATCAAGAATCTGGTGTGGAAACGTAGTAAGGTTTGGAGTCTGTAGGCCTTCATCCTGTGAGGACAACTGCTTTTAATTGCTCTGCTACAAGATGATTCAGTTAATAGGCTCAGCAAAGTAATGACAGGCACAGCTGCTGCAACTCCTCACTGCTTTCATCCGTTCTTTATTTTCCCCTCCTCAAAATCCTTTTCCAAAACACTCTTCCGGTGTTTGCACTGGGTTAATTATGCAGTCCTTTACAATTCTCAACAGCCCTTTAATATCACATGTTTTCATCCAATGTTCTTACGCCTCCCCTGTCTTCTTAACACCAACAGATGTAATCTGCTGTTAGGCTTTGCCCTCTCTCTTGATTCTGACCATTCTCCTCTCTGATCTCATCAAAGGTGCCTTGACTGGCAGTAGGAGATTGTGCAGCCAGTGCTACTGGGACAGTACTTACTGGGCCATCTTCCATCACTTTCAGTATGTTACTTCTAGGTTACCTAAGACAGGTTTGGGGGACCTGTGATCCTCCATATGTTCCTGGATTCCATATCTCATCAGCCCCAGTTAGTGTGGCCATGTGAGGTCTGACTAGCTCAGTAAGTGCTCACCTTTGGTTGAGGAGGGAAAATGGCTATTTAGTAAGCCTTTTGGAAGAAGTTGCTATTTGGCTGCTGCTGAATATAGGGTGGAATCCAATGCAGTGTTAAGTCTCTCACTCCAGCAATGCAAACATTTCTCCCCTCACAAAGGAATTTGTTGTTGTTTAGTCGTTTAGTCGTGTCTGATTCTTCGTGACCCCATGGACCAGAGCACACCAGGCACTTCTGTCTTCCACTGCCTCCCGCAGTTTGGTCAAACTCAAGTTGGTAGCTTCGAGAACACTGTCCAACCATCTCGTCCTCTGCTGTCCCCTTCTCCTTGTGCCCTCCATCTTTCCCAACACCAGGGTCTTTTCCAGGGAGTCTTCTCTTATCATGAGGTGGCCAAAGTATTGGAGCCTCAGCTTCACAATCTGGAATATTCTCCTTCTTTTGCCTTTGCCCTCCCCCCCATATCTGTTGCTGGAGCAGATTGGGGAAGGGTGTGGGGTGTGTGCAGATGGAGGAGAAGGGGGCAGTCCCCTTGCACAAACAGAAATCCTTGCACTGATGGGACACGGTAGTTGAATACCACCTACAGTTCCCAGTGTTTATTATCTTATTATGTTGTAGCGTGTTTAGGTTTGGTTGCTGTTGTTATTTTGCTTGCTGGGGGTGGGTTAAGTTGGCTTGGTGAGTTCTTTTGGGAGTCCCTAAAACGCAAGAAATGAAATAGCTTGCAGCCATTCACATCAACCTAGAAATTTATGGCTAATGGCCACAGGAGCTGATCCACTTCTTTAAATGGAAAGGCAGTTCCCCATTGCATATATTCCAACGCTAACCTACCATTGCAGTCTGAGGAAGGGTCAGAAAAAATATTTCAAATCCCAAAGCATCTGCAACAGATTGAAACTAGCTTCAACATTTTTAAAGTCTAGTACTCTGAAAGACCAAGCTAACTACCAGGTATTTTTCCATCTGCGGCCTTAAGGCAGCATCCATCTCCAGATGCGATTATCAGTATTCATTCATTCAGAAGATTTGTGTCCTGCCCTTCCAATGCATTTGCATTGCTTAGAGTGGCCTATGACAACAGAAAGGCAACTATTGTATAATAATATACAACATGAAAACAAAATAGGCTCAGTAGAAGCAGGCTCAGAAGCTAAAAGACAAAAATAGAGCCCATCAAGACAAAAAGCCATCTATGCCTTGAATTCCCCACCGCAGTGCCCTTAGGCACCCACCAAGGTTCCCTGTCCTCCAAATCGCAGGATAATGGTGGGGTGGTGTTTTTTTTTAACTTATTCTACTTGTTTCTGTGCAACACCAGTGCCTCTTCTGTGAAATGGGTATTCCACAGTGAAATGGTATATTTCCAAACATGTCCTAGGGCCCCCAAAGGTTAGGGAGCCCTGTTTCCCATTTCTAAACGTAGGCAATGTTTTTCATGGAATCTCCAGCAACATGAGAAAACCATGCCTGATGAATTTCTGTCTTTCATAAACCTGTTGAAGCTGTTGCTTCCATGCTTCCGGTGATCATGTGTAGGGGCAGAGCAGGGTCATGCCTGCTAGCCTCGCCAGCTCAGCCTCCCCCCCATGCATTGAGAAGGGGGTTACAGTGGTACCTCGGGTTAAGAACTTAATTCGTTCTGGAGGTCCTTTCTTAACCTGAAGCTGTTCTTAACCTGAGGCACCACTTTAGCTAATGGGGCCTCTCACTGGCACTGCACGATTTCTGTTCTCATCCTGAAGCAAAGTTATTAATGCGAGGTACTATTTCTGGGTAAGCGGTGTCTGTAACCTGAAGCCGAGGTACCACCGTATTTGTAAAAAGATTCTAGCTTCCAATCATAGGAGAAACCTATGTGCATACTGTAGACTCCCCTTGACAGAGTTACCTATTTACAACATTTATACTTTCCCCTTTATCAAAAAAGGCTCTTATAATGGCCTTTAAAAATTAGTTTTAAGATGGTCCCTGCCCTCCAGTACACAATCTAAAAAGATACAAATATGGCTGATGCAGTGAGTCAGGGTATTTGAATACTTTAATTACTTCTCCTTGGTATAACAGGTTCTGTGTTTTGTAACCCATTTTTGTTTAACCATTATGTCTATGCTATAAATACTTCCAGTCACTGCCTCCTATGCATTCGCGTACCTGTGGTTTATTTATTTTTTGTTTTATGTCTGCTTTTGTTCAACAGTGATCTACAATTGTGCATGGAATATGCATATTGCCATCATATCCTGTCTGATAACACTTTTGTAGAAATTGGTATAACCTTTAAAAAAAGAAAAAGAAAAACAAAGATACACAACACATGAGGAGAAATGAATGGGAGGGAGGAAGAAAAATAATAATGCCAAGTACAAGTTCTTAAAGTTACAATTCTTAAGGGTACAGCCAGTGCCAGTGGTGGTTCTGGCAGTCTTGACAAGATGCCCTCCCTCACACAAATGGACTGTGAGGGATAGGACAGGCAAAGATCTGATGTGGGTATAGCCCCGCTCTTCCCTGCCATGCAGTTGCAAGTGCAGTGGACGAACACCTGAGTAGGGCTAGTTTGATTTGTATTTGTATTGTCATTTGCACTAATGGCCTGCTAAGGTGATTTTGCAAATATAGAGAGAGCCCCCCAGGATTCAGGCAGCAGAGAAGCATCCCTTCTCATTTAAAAACAAAACAAAAGCAAATGGCTCTTACTAATGACATGAAAAGCAAACCAAGGTCCTAAGATGAGCCATTGGAATACCTTGCTTTGGTCCTGTGTATGTGTGTGGGTGCTTTATGAAGTACCCAGAGGCAGGTTTCAGGGCTGGTATCCCGTATTAGCAGTGGGTGAGCTTATGCATAGACCACTGGGCAGATCAGGTGGAGCTAACCTTTTTGTGCCAGCTTTTCCAAAGGAGGAGAAATGCTAAGAAGAGCTTTGCAAGATCTGCATGTGGCGTAATGAGACTTGGACAGCCCTTGCTGTTGCCTCCAGAACTATGGGTGAGTTTGCCGCTCCAGATAAATGAATATAATTTCATCACTGCAGACAGTGGCAGAAATCAAGACCAGCTCCTAGCCTGCTCCAGAATGATAAAAGAGCAAGACATTAATAGTTTCCCATCTTAACTTCAGATAGACCATATTAATTAGGGGGAGAAAGGCAATGGGGGATTTGAACTGAAGGCTGCTGGCTCTCACTAATGGAAGCTTTAATGTGTAAGTTCAAGGCAGGACCGAAGCAAAAAAATTCCTCGTTTCTTGTGCCAACTCATTTTCATGGCAGGTACTTATACTGAAGGGAGCCGTTGCGTGATTAAATTGAAAGGGTCTTCAAACTCAATTTCCCTCAGAATGGCAACACATTATTTATCCCAAACAGGGGTAGCCAGTGTGATGCTCCTCCAGATGTGGTTGGCCTTCACCTCCCATCATGCTTCACCATTGACTGCTTTGGCTGGGGCTGATGGTATTTGCCACCTGAAACATCAGGAGGGAGACATGATTGCTACTCCTGATCTAAACATTTATGCCCCTTGCATACCACTTACATGATGTGCAACTTGCAGCAGTTAAAAACCACTATATGAACTGTAAAGCACATTGTCATTTGAAGTCTGTGAAATCAGAGCCACTTAAGTTGTGGTTCCATGACATGGTCAGAAGATGCCCAAGGCTACCAATTTTCTAAGCAGGACCAAGTCTTGTCAGTGCCTGGATGAGAGTCTGGCTGAAAACCTCAGCTTGGCCTGCTACTTTCACTACAAGAATCCACACCTCGATGTAAAATGTGATAAAACAGTTTTCTATCAGTGACATTAGTATTTGGCACGTGTAACTCTGCGGTGCTCGGAGAACGGGGAAGAAAACGATGAGGTTGTCATCAACTCCCAGCAGTGACAAAGCCCTTAGGAGTGACATGTTGAATTCTAAGAGCCGAGCTATTTCCAGGACTCAACAACAAGCAAGCAAACAAACATCCCCTGGCATATGAATGTGCCCAATAATTTTTTGGTGCCATCTCTGCATGTTGCCATTTCAGACACCAAAGCCTGCAACTTGTTCTTATTATTTCTTTAACTCAGAAAAGAAGAGGACCAATTTATCCTGTAAGTATAACAGATGCAGATGCATTCCTCTCCATTTTCCATTTAAAGCTGTAATAACACTGCAGGTGAGTTTCACATACAAGTGTTTTTTTCTCTTTTCCTTTTTTGCATGTGAATGTTTGGAGAATCATTTTTAGATCTCCAGGAAGAATCTCTTGAGAACTCCTGTAAACAGAAATCTCCTGGGCATGGTGTAACCACTTCAGAGAAATGCCATCCCAACACGTCGGTTCCTGGAAAGGGCAAAAGTACGGTAGTTTCCCAGGTCACTAACTGTTTGTTGTTAGGTTGCTATGAAAACTCACCTTGTGACCAGTCTAGATGTTCCTGGGTGCTGAACTCTGCTTGAGGTGACATTGTTTATGGACAACTACATCCCCCAGAATGCTCAGCATGAGCAAGCTAGCAAGATTGTGTGTGTGTGTGTGTGTGTGTGTGTGTGTGTGAAGTGCAGAAAAGAACAACAGCGGTGGTAGTGGTAGACTCACAGCTGTTGTGGCCTCAGAGTTTAATGCTTCCACTGGGACGCTTGATCGATAACTGAAATCACAAGAGAAGCATAATAACACTTGAAATTCATGCAGTTAACTTTATTGGAGGTCCTTGTCATTCAGGGGTAATTCTGAAATCAATACTAATGTGACTTTGCTGCAGCATACAGACAATTCAAGTAGGTTTGGCCATCCGTGCTTTTTGTACTTAAATGCATTCCACTCTGCAGTGGGAAATCATTATTTTCCACCAATCTCAGCAGTGGGTGGCTAAACACCAGCCAAACTGAACAATCCCTTTCCCCTCGAAGTAAGCAAAGAAAGTCTCTGTCCTGCTTCTTCACCCTGTTGCTCAGCTTCCTGTGCTGCATAAAAGTGCCCAGCTATATTGGTGGCGCCGCACAGCACTGTTCTCTCTGACATGGCTTCTAGCGACATGGATCATCCTAAGAACCTCAGTTTTCATTAAGAAGATCAAGTCTCCAGCATGCTTGGCTTGGAATCAAAGACTGGCTCAGCATTAAGAAACCAAAGGGAAATTAAAAAGCTACCTGGTTATACAGGGCACTGTTTGCTGCACAGGGTCTTGTCTTCCTCCACAGTATCCAACCCTATCCTCCTGGCTTTATGAGCTGTAGCTCAGTGGAAGAACATCTACTTTGCATTCAAAAGGTTGCAGGTTCAATCCATGACATTTCCAGGTAGGGATAGGAATTGTCACCTGCTTGAAACCCTGTTGTTGGTCAGCATAGTCAAAACCGTGCTAGGTTATCCAATGGTCTAGCTCAGTATTAGGCAGTTCTCTATGTTCAGATTGCCCTGGGCATCTTTTTCCTTTTCCTTTGCCAAAGTCTGGAGGCAGATAGTAGTTTTTAGGAAAGTCTAATAATGGTTTGATGGAGCCATAGCTGAATGCAGTTGTACACAGGCTTCCCCTGTGTGAAGGAAGGACCACTGCTTTGCACTGAGAAGGCCTCAGGTTCATTTCCCACCATATCAAGACGTGGCTGGGAAAGGCCCCCGTCTGAAACCCTGGAGAGCAGCAGCCAGTCTACGTGGAGCCAGATTGGAGTTAGCACAATCTGCAGCTTCCCACGTTCCTTGCACAATGTTCTCTCTCCTCAAGCAGACTTGGCAGGCTTTATGGAAGTGCTATACAGCTTGTAAGCAGAGACAATAGGCGCATGAACCTGGATCCATCGCAGCACCTGCAGTTCTTGAGAGACGGCGGGCTTGCCTCTCTCTAATCAACATGGATAGGCGAAGAAGACATCTTGCTGCCTGAGGCAGAGCAGCAAATGATGTCCCCTCCAAGTCAAGATGCATAGCACTCAAGGGCTTGTCAAGCTCTTTCAGCACTTCAGGCAGAAAATCCCATAAGCGCCTTTCCTGCTGCCTGGGTGCGCGCGCACGCACACACACAATAATAACAGTACATTAAATAACTAGCAATTTCCTACCCTCCCATGACATCCAGCTGTATTTCACAACCCCTTCAAGTGCAGTAAGACCAGCATTAGCAGCTGGGAAATTGGAGAGGCTGGGGAAGAAGGCTTGCCATCAATGCCAGACCCCAGTGCTTTCATTTTTTACTTCTGCCTGCCTCCTCTGGGGGAGAGATGAGGAATTCAGCTGTGAACCATCCATCCCGGTGAAATGAACCTCTCTCCTTCAAACCATATATGGCTGTTGTGGCTTCTTAAGGGCAAGAAGCCCTTGCCCTTAAGACTAGAATTAGCAAGACTAGAATTAGCAGTGCGGGTCATTTCTTTATTTAGTGCCTGGTTAATTTTGATTTTATTCTGTCCTGTGGAGTCTAGAGTCATAGTAATAGCTGAATTTATCCTACTTTTATTGAGTTTACAATTTTGTCACCATTTGATAAGCTAGGTAGGGTGGAATTCAGCGTGATGCTAAAATGATGGTTCTTTCGGCGCAGGCATAAATTGTGTTCCATCAAGAGCAGAAATACTTTCCACCAACCTTCTGTAATGGCTTCTTGTGTTCTGATTGCAAGAGGCTCACTCTGTTGGCATATTTACCCTATGGCCATTCAGTCCAATTCTATGTAGAATCATAGAGTTGGAAGGGACCATGAGGGTCATCTCATCCAACCCCCTGCGATGCAGGAATCTTCTGCCCAACGTGGGGCTCAAACTCACAACCTTGAGATTAAGAGTCTCATGCTCAACTGAGCTCTCCAGAGCTTCAAAGCCCTACACAGCCTAGGACCCTCGTATCTACGGGGCCGCCTCTCCTGGTATGCCCCACAGAGGAACTTACGGTCTTCAAATAAAAACATCTTGAAGGTCCCAGGCCACAGAGAGGTTAGGCTGGCCTCAACTAGAGCCAGGGCTTTTTCGGCTGCGGCTCCAAACTGGTGGAACGCTCTGTCACTAGAGACTAGGGCCTTGCAGGACTTGACATCTTTCTGCAGGGCCTGCAAGACAGAGCTGTTCCACCAGGCCTTTGGTCAGGGCATAGCCTGACTCCCTCCTTTGGCAATCTTTACAAAACTTTAGTTTATGGTTGCCATCAATTTTGATTGTAATTAATTTTTATAATGTTTTTATAATGTTGCACTGTTTTAGTGTTGTTAGCCGCCCTGAGCGGCCGGGATATAAATAAAATTTATTATTATTATTATTATTATTATTATTATTATTATTATTATTACTTCGGTTTATGAACTTAATCCGTTCCGGAAGTCCATTCTTAAACCAAAGCCGTTCTTAAACCAAGGTGCACTTTCCCTAATGAGGCCTCCCACCACTGGTGCCCTTCCACCGTTCGGCTTCCATTCGTAGACCGAGGTAAAGTTTGATAACCAGAACACTACTTCCGGTTTTGTGGAGTTCGTAAACCAAATAGTTTGTAAACAGGGCTGTTCTTAAACCAAGGTACCTACCACTGTATGTCTGAAGATGTACATTTCCCCAGGGGTTTGTCCTACTGAATCCAGGGTGCATAGGTGAGCAACAAGTTTGACAGTCATTATTCCCTCTCTTGAGGCAACTGGTGGGGGTGCAGTTCTGTGGTGGGCATTAGGGATCTCTAATTGACAGTGCCCACAGGATTATTTGGGAGAGGCCATGGATGTGAAAATTGCATGAAACCAGTTGTATAAACAGAGCAGGGCTCAGCAAACCTTTTCAGCAGGGGGCTGGTCCACTGTCCCTCAGACGTTGTGTGTGGGGGGGGGCTGGACTATATTTTGGAGAGAGAGAAAAATGAACGAATTCCTATGCCCCACAAATAACCTAGAGATGCATTTTAAATAAAAGGACACATTCTACTCATATAAAAACACACTGATTCCTGGACCGTCCGCAGGCCAGATTTAGAAGGCAATTGGGCCGGATCTGGTCCCTGTTTGCCTAGCCATGAATAAAGCCTTCTGTATGTCAGGTGTGTGCTCAGAGGGTTTTCAGTCAGTGGGGTTGATCAATGACCAGCCTTCTTCATGCGACCCATGTGTCATCTGTGAATTTAGAGCCCCAAGGCATAACTTGCAAGTCAAAATCTTTTTCACCCAGGCATATTTCTCTCAATCTGTGCTGTGTCTTACAACGTCACCACCATCTCCAGGAACTGGCAGCAGCCTGGTCTGCACTATGTGGTCCTGTATGAATTGTCACCAAAGTAAAAAAGCTTATTAGGCATTCAGGATGTAAACGTGAAAGGCATGCCATTGTTCTTAAATCCGGCTATACATTATTAAATTAAGAGAGCAGAAGAATGTGTATGGTATTCACAAAAGAACAGTTCAAACCAGACTGTTATCTGAAGGGGATTCTACAAGGAATGAATGGGGGAAAAAACCATCTGTAGTGGCTGTTAATTAAAAGTATTTGTGTGAGTTAGCACTCAATTCATTGTGGATGGAGGCATGCTGGGAAATAGTCATTGGTTAAGGTTGGAACAGCAAGAGCCCTGCTTTGCTTTATAAAATAGGATGTGGGAAGGAGAATTGCCCAGGTGCTTTTAAACAAACTCATACCAGCACTGATAACATTGGCTCCAGAAGGAATATTCTAGGGCCAGCGGGTATGAGAATCAGAGTAATTTAGCACACTGCAAAGTAGCAAATCTTGCTAGGCTACAAATAGAGCCACACTCATTTATTAAATTGAGCAAGCCTGAAGAAAGGTATGAGAGATGACAGAGGTAGCACACTTGGGGTGGAAGAAAAAGAAGAAGAAGAAAGGACTAATCAGATCGGGTACTTTCTGCGCATAGGATGTTCTTGCAAGTGGAACTACCTGTGTGGAGCTCTGCGTTTGTTTTGCCATCTGTTTCCAGCTAAATGGGATTTATGCACATACTGTCAACAACCAAAATTGGATTAGGAAAAAAATAATTGTCGGTGACCCTCGCTTCCAAAAGGGACCTGAACCACTTCAACTTGGCAAAGCAGAAAGGGATGAGGTAATGCTTATCCTCAGCAGTAGCTGTAGTTCTCCGGTCAAAAGTTCCTCTCTCCCAATTTACTAGAGGATCGAGAAAAACGTGGTGCTTTCAAGATTGTAGTAACTGAAAAGTGAAATTAAAACTTGTAATGCTCCAGTCAGGTATATATTAATGGACCTCTCATTTCCACTGGGGTCCTGCTGTGGACCCAAACCCTGAAGCATTAATGTTTTACATTCATGTGTCAATGACCTCAGTGAGAGTTCCAGTGAAGTTAAATTATCCTAGGCTATGATGTGGATTTGTTCAATAGGTGCTTGATTTAATTGAACTATATAGCACAATGAAATCCATTGTGTGGTTATTTGTTTAGCTAGCAACAAAGGAGAACTCCTGCTCTTACTTTATTTTGCCATATTCAAAATTCTGATTGAAGGAACACAAGATCTGGTGTAGGACTGGTACATTTCCCCCTTGTTTTCTGAACCTTTAGCTGCAGCATGACTGGCAGAAATTTAACAGGTTCATAATTTCCCACCTTAAAAGGTAAAGGTAAAGGACCCTAATCGCTAAGTCCAGTCGCAAATGACTCTGGGGTTGCAGCGCTCATCTCGCTTTACTGGCCGAGGGAGCTGACGTTTGTCCACCCGCAGACAGTTTTTCTAGGTCATGCAGTCAGCATGACTAAGCTGCTTCTGGCAAAACCAGAGCAGCGCACAGAAATGCCGTTTACCTTCCCACCGGAGCAGTACCTATTTATCTACTTGCACTTTGACGTGCTTTCGAACTGCTAGGTTGGCAGGAGCTGGGACCAAGCAACAGGAGCTCACCCTGTCACGGGGATTTGAACCGCCAACCTTCCTATCAGCAAGCCCTAGGCTCAGTGGTTTACACCACAGCACCACCTGCGTCCCTTAGAGGTGCACTAATGAGGAATGCCCTGCCAAATGCCTGAAAGGCCACTTCCTTCCCTACAGACAACCTCGGGTGTTGCGATGGGCAAAGCAGACCCTATTGGCTGTTCTACCACCCTCAGAAGTTCCCTTTTGGTGGGAGTTGGAGTCTGACATCTAGAGAGTGTAGTAGGTTGGGAGAGCTGCCTTAAATTGTAGAGCTGGGTTAAAGATAATTCTGGGAGTTCCTCTTCCCTAGCTGTTGATCTCTTGCCCTTGTATCAAGGGAGAGAGGCCCCAGGAAGGAGTAGACAACAGAAGAATTGGACCATGTGCACTGCAACTTCAGGCTTCCTTGACACTAGAACAAGGATAGTGAATTTGCGGCTGTCTAGATATTGTCATTGGACTGCCACTCCCATCAGCCCCAGCCTGCGTGGTCAATGGCCAGGATTGATGAAGGGAGTTGGGAGTCTAACAACAGCGGGAGGTCATGAGAGTGGCGTTTTGTTTTTGCACTGGATATTGCTGAGTGGCAACTTGAGTTCCCTCACTTGTAGAAGTGCAGCTGAAATTCATTTGCAGGTGCGGTGACTAATTAGTGCAATTGAAGCTGCCTGCTGCAGGAAAGTGGGGGAGGGGGCTCCCAATGCAGCAGAGTCTTGTTAGTGAGTCACCAGTGCAGTTGCATCTAATGAAATTCAGAAAGAGCAGGTTGAATTAGATTAGCTAATAGAATTCTTCACTTCTCAATTGAGAGGGATTCTGTGCAGTGCTTATTAATTTGCTGGGGAAATGACAGCTTGTTTGAGATGGAACCCAAGCACAATAGACAGCGTTTCACTAAAGCCCTGGAACTTTGAGGGAGCTTTCTCACTGAACATTTTAGTAGGAATGCTCCCCCCCTTTTGACATATTGAAATGGTGTCCCTTGGTCCCAAGAGAGCTGCTGGATATAGTAGTCCCACTGCTCCCCTCCCCACAATAGAGCTAGTGGAACTGTGCTGGGGTCTCCCTTATCTGACTCTACCTATTGTTGGGATTCTTAGCTCTCGCCTTTACTGCCACCCTGCCAACTTTTTAAAACCAGTCCTTCCTCTTGTACTTTTACAACTGGTTTGTTCTGCAGACTCTTGCATGTACTCATGTAAATGTCACAGAAATCTTTCAGCAGATTACACTGCTAAAGGCACATGAACAAACAGGGCAATTTTTATTCTGATAAGTTGGCAGTCTTACGATTTGGTGATTCCTAAATCAGGATGGACTCTTTCTGCTTGCCTATTCTTCACATTTAGCGAAGTGTATGTCAAGGTCAGAGCTTCTCTAAGATTCTTCAAGTGATGAGAGGACATCGTTGCAAGAGCAGATCATAGAATCGTAGAGTTTGAAGGGACCCAAAGGTCATCTACTCCCCCTCCCTCAATGCAGGAATCTCAGCTGAAGCATCCATGACAGATGGCCACCCAGTCTCTGCTTAAAAACCTTCCAGGAAGGAGAGCCCACTGAAAGAGAATCTACTATCTACTGCCTTCCAATTTATCATGCATTAGGTACAACACCACATATTGTTGACCTAAAGGAAACTCTGAACGATGACTCATTTGACGATGAAGTTGCTGAAAAATAATATGTACACCAGTGTCGTGTGTGTTCTGAGCTAATTACTAAGGGTGGGCAGATGGAAGAGAGAACAGGGCTTCTGTACCTTTTAACAGTTGTATAGAAGAGGAAATTGCAACAGGGGTAGCTTCTCTACACAGCTATCCCTTCTTCTATACAACTAAACATCTTCATGCCATTTCTGCTGTAAAAAGAAGAAAAGGCCACTTTGGATCAGGAGCTGAGATTCCTTGCACTTTCCCCATCCCCTCCAGATCTGAAATAGCTTGAATGTAATTACTTCTCAAATGCCATCAAATTACTGCTTATTTGACAAAAGTCTGTAGGAAAATTGAGAATGGGTACTGAGAATCAAAGGTCTGCTTTGATTCACTTGCTTTCAGGGTAACCTTATTTTAAGAGAAGTGGTTGATTCGTTCTTGACAAGTTATTTTGCTTAAATGTTAGCATTCTCTAGGGGTGGAGGATGTGAACAGATTACCATTCCATTGCAAGAAACTTTGCACTGGTGGCCTGCTCACCAGATGCTGGGTGGTTTGGTGAGAAAATGGGAAAGAGGGTGAGAATGATAAAAATAGCAGCTTTAAAAAATATAGCAAAATGGAGAGATGCCCCTGTCCCTGATTGATTGCAGACAGTGTGTGCTATTATTAAAAGGCCATCACTGCCTCAGCCTGTACTGCTGTCCATAGCCATTGGGGAAGTTGCGAAGTCTTGTAATATCTTTGACAGCCACCTGCATCCCAAAGGGTGATTCTCAAACTTTGGCAGCTTAAGAACTTTGAATGTAGGAAGCTGCCTTTACTGAGTCTATCTGGCTCAGTACCACTGACACTGACAAACTCTCTAGGGTTTCAGACAGGGAATTACCCAGTCCTTCCTAGAGATGGCAAGGACTTGCACATGCAAAGCATATGCTCTAACACTGAGCTATGGCTCTTCCCTTTGTTCTTCCCAACAGTTCACTAACTCGTCTGTTTACTTGGTTGAACTTTCTCTTGTCGACAGCTTGATATTTAAGCCAAGCAGAGCTGCCATCTGCCTAAGGGAAGGAAATCACCCAGTGCTAACATGCATATGTTTGAATGCTAATGTCTGTAAATGTAGAGACAGGGATGGTTCCAGGTTTTTTTGTGGGCCTTCAAGGAAGGAGGGCATCAAGGGGAAGATGGAATGCTTGTGTGTATTTATGTGTAGCACTTATTCACCACAGTTGGCTCTAGGGTGGCTTACACAATTAATATCTCACAAAAGTAAAATCTTTGCAGAACGCATAATAAAACAAACCAGTAGATAAAAACAGAACAATGGGCAAGATTTTGAAATGGCTAAAATACTTTAAAAACCTTGGATTTGTTTAAAAGGTTTGTGCCTTCCACTTCTCAGAAAGCAACATTGGCACTAGGTGAGCTGATCTGCATGGAGAATGGGGATGTATGTTTCCTGAGTGTGAGTGAGAAAGTGTGTGTGTGTCAGTAGGGGGATGCCTATGCCACTGCTGGTATTCATTCCCTGTAGGGTTGGCCAAGGGTGAATGCAGCCCTCGAGTCACAAAACATTAGCTCCTCCTCCTTCAGAAACTCTCCTGCACAGAAGGGTTGAAAGTACAAGGCAGTGTTTTGCATACAAAGGTCTAATGTTCAGCCATTTAAGTTCTGCCATTAACCAGAAGTCTGCTCTCTTTCTGAATGGCCAAAAAGTTGGAAAGGGTTTGAAAACATTGTATATTAGCTGGGCTAAAAGATCCAGTAGTTAGTTAAACAGACGGAAGAAAACGTGGAGCGAGAAACTAGAAGAGTGGCAAGAGAGACAAAGGGCTGAAGTGCTGGAACACTGAAACAATAAGATGAATGGAGGGATGCAAATGGATAAGCAGTGGTTTGGGTAGAGAAACAGCCAGAAAAGAGGTATAGCTAGATGCTTTTATCCCTGTTTTTAAAACTTTACTTTTAAAGATAACTATACAAACCGTAAAGTTAGCTTCCCTCTCTAAAACCAGTCTCTTAACTGTTTTACTTAAGGTTTTAGTAAAGCAAGTTAAAGTATTGTTTGTTTTGGGGGGAAATAGTCTGAGGCCTTGTTATTCACCCCATGGCTAAGTGCCATACCTCTTTATCCAATAGAGGGAGTAGGCTGGGCAGTTAAAGGGCTGTTTAGTGGAGGTAGCTAAACAAAATAATTATCTCCAGTTGGTGGAATCAAGGAAGTTCATGAGAAGGAAGGGGTGGTTCAGCTGGTTTGTTTGCATCCCTTTCCTCTTGTGGTGCTGGCAGTAGCTGGTGCCATCACATCAACATTTAGGTATGGGAAGGAAATATCCTGCTTTTACCTGCCAAAATGTCCACGGGTAAAAACTGAGGATGGGTCTAATTTTAAAATGCCCACAGTCACATACCTCATGATACAGTGCTATTTGAATTGCATGATAAAGAATGATGTTCAAATGGAACCCATCACAATTCTAATTAGGACCTGGCAAAAAAGTGAGAGAAAAGCGTACGAAGTGCAACTGCAAAAATGATTTTTTCCAGCGAGCTTTGCACAGGTCCACTGAAAAGCAACTCCACATTTTATGTTGGTTGCAGCGACAACAAAAAACCTTGGAGCAACACCAGTCATGGCAAAGCAGTTAAAATGATCTCTCTGCCATTATCTTTTCTGTAATCAGCAAGGAAGATGGCAAGATGGAGTGAAAGGTCTCCCAGCTACCCATCACCAGCTCAGTAACACACTGTGCCAGTGGGAGACAATGAAACATCACAGAGATTTATCAGGGATGGCAGGCTACCAAAACCTTGCTGGGGCTTGTCGTGCTGACTAATGACCCATAGTTCATGGCTGCCATTAATCTCAAAACGAACAGAACACTTGTGAGGGGGTTGTTGCATCATCCCGTCGGTGGAAATCACTGAGGCTGCCTCTTTATTACTTATAAAGCAAACAATGTGATGGGGACAGATTTGTGATTAAATCTAGAAACCACATGTTTACAGAAAGGTTGAAGAGAGTGTTTTGCTGGGCTTCCCAACCTCTTTAACCAGCCTCTCTTCTACACTTTAAACCACAGTAAATCCAACACAGGAAAAAAATTAAGCAGGTGGTGTTTTTTCTTAGTTTGTTGACATGCAGCACAAACCTATACATATCTGCTCAGAAGTGTGTGTGTGTGTGTCTGGCCCTGTTCCACCCCACTATACCACCTTTAAGCACTAAAAATGGCATGTGCATGCCTCAAACATGCATGAGTGGGTAGTTGCCTGTATTGTAAACCATCCTGTGAAGGATGGTATAGAAATTTTAATAATAATAATAACAGTAGTACTGTGAAACAAAATAAAAAATTTCCTTCCAGTAGCACCTTAGAGACCAACTAAGTTTGTTATTGGTACAGTGGTGCCTCGCAAGACGAAATTAATTCATTCCGCAAGTCTTTTCGTCTTGCAAGTTTTTCGTCTTGCGAAGCACGGTTTCCCATAGGAATGCATTGAAAATCAATCAATGCGTTCCTATGGAAACCGCCTTCAGACCAGGTCTGGGGACAGTCTGTCCCCCGACCTCTTCTGAAGGCCGGCGGGGGGGGGGGGCGAAAGTCTTTGCTCCCCCCCCCCCCGCCTGCCTTCCCGGGACAGCGGAGACTTCTCCGCTGTCCCGGGTGATCTTAAAATGCTGGTGGGCGGCAGCGCTGCCGCCCGCCAGCATTTTAAAATCGCCCCGGGACAGCAGAGGAATTCTCCGCTGTCCCGGGGCAATTTAAAAGCCCCCGGGAAGGCAGGCAGCGGGGACAAAGACTTTTGCCCCCCGCCAGCCTTCAGAAGAGGTCTTCTGAAGGCTGGCGGGGGGCAAAAGTCTTTGCTCCCCGCCGCCTGCCTTCAAAAGCCATCCGGGATAGCGGGAAGCGCTTCCCTGCTATCCCGGACTGCTTTTAAAATGCTGGCGGTGGGGAGCAAAGCCTTTCGGCCCCCGCCGGCCTTCCTGGACCTCTTCTGAAGGCCGGACGGGGGGGGGAAAGGCTTTGCTCCCCACCGCCAGCATTTAAAAGAGGTCCCCGGAGATTTCCCTATGGGCTTTCTTCTTGCGAAGCAAGCCCATAGGGAAATTTGTTTTGCGAAGCGCCTCCAAAACGGAAAACCCTTTCGTCTAGCGGGTTTTTTGTCTTGCGAGGCGTTCGTCTTGCGGGGCACCACTGTATGAGCTTTCGTGTGCATGCACACTTCTTCAGATATGCGGTAGTACTGTGAGTTGCATATGTGCACCTGTGGTGCATAACATTGACCTGCTCAAGTTCAGACTGTTTCTCATCATTTAGAGCTTGTTGAAAGTCTTAAAAGGTTAATGAGTTTTCTTATTGGCTGTGTAGTTCGAGGGAGTTTTCCTCTGTGTGTTTAGTTGCATGCCTCCCTTCTATGTGCTTGAAGTAAGAAAGATGAAACCTTTCTGTTCCTTTCTCCTCAAATCATAGACTGTTTTTGTGTAAAGTGCTGTATTGTTATAGGTCTGTAGGTGCTAAATGCTAGGGTTTAATAAATGTTGGGATTTAATTAGAACAGGGATGTGAAAATGGCATGTCAGACCATTGTGTCTTAGGATATGTGTATTATAGATTCTGTAGACACACTTCGAACCTCCTGAAATTAGCATGTGAAAAAACTAATTAAAGAAGACCCAGTGTGCTGAGTGGGTGCCAGTCATGGCTAATCCCATATAATCAACAAGTGTAAAAGTTAATTAACTCAGGTAATTTCCTTGTGAGGTGACCGCCTGCGGATAAGCCATTTAGGCGACACAAAGGGGTGAAAGGTCATATCTCATTTGCAGATGTGTGGGTTTCCTCCCACTCTCAGTTGAGGATTGAGATTAAAAGACTACAACCAGTGTTTTTCAGGGTTAGTTTTACAAGGGGAGTTAGGTTAGAGTTTAGTGCAGGGGTGATGTAGTCAGGAAGCAGGGGGGAAACAGTGACACTTGGGTGTGCTCTGTAGAGCAAGAGAAGCTGCAGAGAAAAGATGCTGATTCTGCTACTATGGAATAAGCTTGTGGGTTTTTTTTGGGGGGGGCTGCTGCTGCTAATTTCCTCCATTGTAGACTCCAGGTTGTAGATATGTGTAAATAAACCATATATCACGAAGATACTGCAGTCTCCTCTGTGCCTAATTTTCCAAAGGGAACAAACCCTGGGTGAGCTCCTGGAATCTCTGAAGTCTCACGCACCTCTTGGCGGAGATCAGGGTGGCATTTGGCAGAATCCTTGGGATTTTTCTCTCAGTTTGTGTAATTTAGGTACCTTTGCTAACACCCCCAACATCCTATCACTCTCTAAGGTTGCTAAGGATCAAAATCTAGCACTGGCTTGGGCAGAAATGGAAGGTGTGGTCCCCTAACTGGTTCCACAGAAGTAAGGAGCAGACTTTTCTCTTAATCCAGCAGCGTCCCTCACTGCAAACCTTTTAATTTCACACTTCCATGAAGAAACATAACACATGGTTCTCGAGAACACAGTTGTGGGGTGGGCAGCACCAATTTTGAAACCCTTTGACACTAAGTGGCCCAGCCTTAATTTATGGGATTCCTTGGGGTATGGGAGCAGTGGTTCAATGTATGTGGTGGTGAGGACCCACAAAGACTCACTGCATTCATGCTCTCCAATGATCTTTATGGTGCCCAAGCTCTTCTTCTACACTTGAGGACGTTTTGTGAATGCAATTTAATCTTGTGAGTAAGATAATGGTTTGCAGTGCTTCAGTGAGTATAGTGAGGAAAATGTCTTGAACAGATCTCGAGAATGTGTAGCCTAGGGAAATTAAATTCTTCCTTCCCCTGAATGGAGTAAGGCTTCCAGGGGTTTTTTATGTATATACCTTTTAAGGCAGGGTGGTGTGTTGTTTTACAGATGAACCTGTGATCTGTTTCCTTTTTCTCCACTGTACAGACACAGTGACAATGTCCTCTTCATTTTTTCAAGTGTCTAGAAACCCGGCTTCAATGTTATTCAATTACACCTCATACAAAGCCAACCAATAAATAGTTGCTGAACAAGGATCAGTCTGTAAATGTGCATTCGGTGAAAGGCTATCCATTCTCGTAAATCCTGTGATCAAGGTTGCTGCTGTGAAAAGGTGTTTTTTCTCTCCTCTTGGTGTGTTTCTTGGTACTTCATGTTTTGAATGGAAGAGGAAACAGCTTCTGAACATTTGCTCCTTTTATACACCAGAGAAGTGGGAAACACATTTCTACTACTACTATGAAAACACTGGATGGTATCCAATGCTGCTGTTCTGCTTGCGCAGCAGACTTCCAATTGCACAATGGGATTTCCATCTTCTGTCTCCTACAGACTCCTGTGCCCCCTCAAAATCTGCTCCAGAGGGATGGAAGACCCTCAGGAGCAGATTGTGGGGTGTGGGGAGAAAACAACAGCTCATCCAACCCATAAAATGGCAGTAAAAGAGATACATAGAGAAGGGCACAGCTCTTTCTCGGGTAATGACTATGTGATGTTTTTTTCTGGATACAACCTCCTCCCCAAAAAGAATAAAAGAGGGAAACATGCTGTAGAAGGCAAGTTTTATTCTCAAAAATGGTCCAAAAATGCTACCAAAATGTTATCTGGTATCGCCCAGTTGGGCAATACCAGATGAATCATTAAGTGTCAGTAGTAATCCAGGTCTTGGGCACGAGACAGTCTTTTGCTTCCACTCCTCATCTCTTCAGTCCTTTCCAATTGCCACCAGGTAACTCCCTCCAAATTTTGTGTTGCTTAAGTTGACTTTCAACTTGGTCCGCATCCTTTTCCTGTCACTGATTTTTTTGCATTTCTGGAGTGTCAGATTAATATACATTTTCTCTGCCCCCCCCCAGGTTCATCCCACTTACTTGCCTTCCAAAAAGACGCTGGCACATCCCATCTATAACAACCCCTAATTTGAAACTCCTCTTCAGGCATCTCTCCCATAGCCAGCATGCTTTGATCCTTCTTGCTCAGATGGGGTTGGGTGACTATTTGAGAGATTATTGTGAATCCTCAGTTAGCTCAGCCAGAAGTGCCATGATCTCCAGCAGAAAAAATATATGGCTCATTGCCACCATGGAGAGATATTTCACTGCAATGTAAGTAGCTGGTGTTTTCCATTCCACCTTGCATTCATTGCATGCATCACTGTTTCCATTCCACAGCAGTTCTGCCAAAAACTACATTGTTCACTTTGCTGTCCACTGTGGTGTAATTATGTAACATATTTAATTCATTACATATGTTACATTGTCATAACAGTATTCCTTTCATCCCCCTTCCTTTCTGTGCAAATGGGGGCAGGAAACCTCAATTACATATCAGTTGCAGACTGAAAAGAACAGCAACAGCAGATACCAATATTTGCTGGTTTGATTTCCATTCCAGACTTGGGGCGAATAAGCAAGCATTGTCAATTTCTGCTCCCATTTCTGTTTTCGTTGGAGTTCTCCAACTTCCCTCCTGCCAGCTACCCCCTCCCACGTTCCCTTTCTGCATGATTAGGGCCAACGCTACCATTAGGCATAGTAAGATGACAGACTCGAGTGGCAGATGCTGTGGAGGCAGCAGTGGCATCCCCCTGACTTCTTCTGTACTCCCTGGCTGTACTGTTCCATTGGAAGACATCTCTATGTGTCATGTGTCCTCTCCTGCACTCCCATAACAATCTTACTGTCCTCAGGTGGAGGGCACTCTCCTGTTCTACTACTGAAATAAGATTTGTCTGCCAATCCAGTTGGCTTGGGTATAGGGGAGTGCCACCCTGTCCTTTGCCTCAGGAGCAAAGCATCTTGGGATGTCCATGGTAAAGCTTTGGGACATCTTGGGATGTCCCTACCTTGCAGCTAAAGGCTACAGTGGGACTTATGAGTGTTTATTTTGAACACTCATAAATCCTACCTTAATTTTGTGGGAAGCAGGAGGGGGCAAGCAACAACTTTAGTCATTATGTGTCCCCCCCCCCCGGCTTGACTGAATCTGAAGCCAGTTCATCTCATCAGTGCTTTGAGCATTTCTCATTCATTCTGGGGGGTGGGAACCCCCTCTGATTCCCAACTTGTATCTGTCTTTCTTTACAAACATCCATATACATGCAGCAATTTTCTGCAAGAGCCATCTGGGTATGACAGATGCCTCAGTCTTTTTCTAGGCCTATTGTTAAAGGGAGGGAATACTGTGAATTGGAGGAAATAGCTTTTGATAGCCGTCTGCAATTTCATGGGCTATGAAGGAGCTGCCTCCCTTTCAGTCTATTGCCATCAGCTCCATTCATTGCAATCTGCATTTACTAGATGGGAAGCTTTCCCTTTCGCTCGACAACTGTGCTTTGGAGATGCCATGTTCCTTAAGGAAGCTTTTACGCTTATTACAGATGTTGTGTGCCTGCATCAGGGTTATATTGTGCAGAATTCTCTGCACCGTGCCCTAAAAGCAGTGCAAGAATAATATTTGTGTGTGTATATACACTACAGTTGGTTCTTCAAGGCTGCCTGCTCTAGAGTTCTGCACTAAAATGCCCAAATTCTGTGACCAAACACCATCTCCACACCATATGATGGAACAAATTGTTTTCTCAATTGGCCTTTATGTCATTTGCATAGACCTGATTGCAGTCTAGTGTTTTATGAGGAGCACATGACTTTTTCCAGCTCAATGGATATCAAATCAAACAATTTTTGTATCAGAATAGGCCTCGGAGGTCCTGTAGTCCAATCTGCTGCTCAGTACGCAACTTTATAGCACTCCTGGTGGATGGCCATCCAGCCTCTGCTTAAGCACATCCAGCATAGGACAGACCACTACTTCCAAAGGTGGTTTGTTCCATGGTTTAGCATCTCCTAGTGTTGCAAAGTTTCTCCCACATATTTAGAGGAAATCTTACTCTTTTCCATTTTCATCAATTGATTGTAGCCTTTACCCTCTGGAGCAACAGAAGAACAAGTCTTCATCCTGGCAACCTTGCTTGGTTTATTTGTTCATTTACTTGAATCATTTGTATACACCCAATTGACAGTGTGCTTTGGCTATTTAACTATAGAAGTTAGAAGTTAAGTGAAAAACAGGTTAATGAGGAATCAGGGATGGGGGAGAGATTCGGTTCCATTTGCACTGAAAGGTGAACTTTCCTTCAAAATTCACAGTTCTCCAAATTTTGCTATTCAGTTCTCCAGCCAGGTAATGTGTTCAAAAATGCATATATTAGCATAAAGTGTGCATTAAAAAACTCACAAACCTTGATATGCAAAAATGCATATTATATTATGGTAAAGTATGGTAATACTGGTTGTTTACTTTTGTGTGGAGCGGGATCCTTTTTGGTTTTGGTATGTAAGATTCTTCCCACTCCCTGCACCATTCAAGCAAATAGTTAATGTAGCAGAGCTGACTGTTATTTAAGACCATATTCAAAATGAAACACTTCAGTGTCTCACTTAGCGGTTTTTTAAATGAACATACTTAAAAAGCCACTGTCTGCATGAAAGAGATGATACTCAAAACCACAAGGGTGTATTAAGCCTATGCCTACCATAAAGGTCACACACCAGAAGTTTCTGCCAAGGAATACACAAACAAGACAATTGGAAGAGGTAATTAAGGTATCATATACAGATGGACTTTAAAGGAGCAAGAACCACTAGCTACTATGGGAAATAATAGCAAAGGAAGATCAGTCCTCCATATTAAATAGCACCACACATGTAAAATGAAATGTCAGACTGAAGACCTCTAGCCAAACTGATGTATTAATTTTGCATGTGCATTGATTATTATTTTTTCATGGGGAAACATCCAGCCATTTCTCTGGTTCTTTAGATTTCTGATCAGCTGTAGAAGTGTGCTTTAAAAGGTTGGTTGCCTCTGGGTGGGGCAATTCAATTGACCAGACTGCCAAATGACCATGGGCACCCCATTGTAACCAATGACTCAGTAAAAGGTCAGCTGCCCTCATTCACCTGCATATCTTATCACATACTACATTTCTAAAATGTTGGGGTTTTAATATATTCTATAAGGAAGGATCATACTGGTTAAGCCTTGCCAGAGCTATCCATGACCTGGTAACATCCAGACTTCCAAGTCTGCAATGCTTTGCAGATGGGGTTGCCTTTCAAGGACTTCTCAAACCTCTTGAAAATATGGTGACCAGGCTAGTGGCTGGATCTGACCGGTAGGAATGTATTTTGCCGCTAATAAAGCATCTCCACTGTGTTCCAGTTTGTTTCCAGGCACACATCGAGGTGCTGGTTTTGATCTAAAGTTCCTCAGCTATTTGGGATAAGAGAATCTGTATAAAGCTGCCTGTCCTTTACCATTTGCCTCTCCCTTTGGAGGTTAGGTAGTTGGCAGCCTGGGATTGGGCCATTTTGGTGGCTGTACCACATTTGTGGGATACAACAATTGCCTACTTTGTGAGCTTTCATTCACCAGTGGAAGACCATTTTATTCCTGCGAGCTTTTTAATGGATGATGTTGTAACTCTGCCTTTGCTGTTTTATTGCTGCTGATTGCTCTTATTGTTGCTTTTATAGCTTGTGTTATTTTTACAGTTTGTGTTTTCTGCTTGGGAGGTTTTTTCCTGTTTGAAAGGCAGGATAAAACTGTGTTGCATATTATTCGCATTTTAGTTCCTTTGCACTTGATTGTCAGCGAGCAGCTTTAGGAAGAGGATCTGAAGAGCCCTGGCAGGAAACAACAAAATATCTAGTTGCTTCCCTCTCCACTTTGTTGGGATTTGCTACTTTTGTGTTTAGGAATTCATCACCTTGAAAGGAAAAACAAATTGGAAAAAGGCCATTGAGTTGCAATGAATCATAGTTACAAAACTTTCTGATCACTTTGACGTCCCATACATCATCCTGACACAATATAATACATAAAATCAAGTTTATATTCATTTGAATAAATGGTGCTTGTCGGCTTGCTGCTTAACTTCTATCTCTCGCTTAACCAAAAGCACCAAGTTGCCCTTGTGTTATTTAGCTTTGATAAGACATGGAAAGGACACAGTTTCTTGGACTCTCCACACACTAGTATTAGGGGGTTGGGACTGGAATTTGGGATTAGTAGGAAGTGAGAGCTGGACCATAAAGAAGGCTGATCGCCGAATAATTGATGCTTTTGAATTATGGTGCTGGAGGAGACTCTTGAGAGTCCCATGGACTGCAAGAAGAACAAACCTATCCATTCTGAAGGAAATCAGCCCTGAGTGCTCACTGGAAGGACAGATCCTGAAGCTGAGGCTCCAATACTTTGGCCACCTCATGAGAAGAGAAGACTTCCTGGAAAAGACCCTGATGTTGGGAAAGATTGAGGGCACGAGGAGAAGGGGACGACAGAGGACGAGATGGCTGGACAGTGTTCTCGAAGCTACAAACATGAGTTTGACCAAACTGTGGGACGCAGTGGAAGACAGGAGTGCCTGGCGTGCTCTGGTCCATGGGGTCACGAAGAGTCGGACACGACTAAACAACTAAACAACAACAACAACAAGTAGTAGTAACCCCACGACTTGCTCAGGAATTGTGTTTCAGGGATCGAGCCTAAAGCCAAAATCACACATAGTTAAAATACAATGGGTGCAACCTGCCCTCTTCCTACCCCTTTCTAATTTGCTTATTTCTTTTATTGCCAAGTGCATAAAGTTGACTGCACACAAGTTAAATGCTCATACAGTTCCTGGAAGCCACGGAAGAGTAGTGTGTTCTTCTGCTTTAATCCTGATTGCCGATTTCCCACAGGCATCTGTGAAAATGGGATGCTGGACTAGATGGGCCATTGGCCTTATCCAGCAGGTTCTTCTTATGTCCTTACTTTTAAGCACAAGTCACACACACACACAGCAGATGGTTGGAACTGACTCTGTTGCCATTGTGGCTCTCTCTTGATTGCCTCAGCTTTTCATCTTTCTTCCATAACTTTGATCAATGCTGAGAGCAAACAACTCTTTTCTGAGACTTATTCTCCCCCATACCCCATGTTTGTCAAATATGTATACTTGCATTCACCCTGCCCTCTTGACCTGCCCTCTCTCTGCTTAACATCCTTAGTTCTTAAGCTTCAATCACATCCACTCATTCTGAAAAGAATGAATGCTGTCTGGCTGAAAATGAGCAATATAATTACTGTATAATTTTAGCTCTGATTTGATCCCCTTTTTTGCACAGCAGATATCAGATGGCCTGCAGATTTTCCAAGCTGTCTATCAAATGCCATGTGTTTTTATTTATTTTCAGATGCACACACATATATTTGCCCACACTTTTAAAGCCTGCATGAAATCTCACTGTCAAAATCAATGGCTGTTGCATGCAATGTAAATCCATGAGGTGATGCTGGACAAACTGAATGTGTTTATTCTACGCTCTAGAATAAATTGTCTAGAACAGGCATAGGCAAACAAGGCCCTCCAGATGTTTTGGGACTACAACTCCCATCATCCCTGACCACTGGTCCTGTTAGCTAGGGATGATGGGAGTTGTAGGCCCAAAATATCTGGAGGGCCGAGTTTGTCTATGCCTCGTCTAGAATCTAGAGAGAAGTAACAGTTGAGAGAAGGAAGGCAACTGGAGTCTTAAAAATATTTGAAAAGTTGCTCTTAAGAGATACTCTTCTCTGGGGAATAGTTCCATTCTGCTCTTGTGTGAAGGGCAAGACAAAATGTGTTTTAAGTTGCAGCAGAGTAGATTTAAGGCCGGGCATTATGGGGGAAAAGTTTTTTGTACTTGTTCCACGTATTGTGTTTACAGTGTCATCATATAGTTTGGTTGCTGGATGGCACTGGCTGTAATTATAGCTGGGTGGAGTCAGGCATTTTCTGGCACTGGTCCGTTCTTGTCTGAGAGAGAGAGAAAGACCATAAAGTTTTTGTGTAGCTTCCCGACTACTGTGTCCCCCAAGCCTTCCACAATCCTGTTATTATGAAGGACAACATTCTGTGGTTTAGTGTGTGCTCTCACAAGTTCCTTTTCATCCATTTCAGTCTAAATAATAATAATAATAATAATAAACATTTATTGTCACTACACCACCTGTGTGCAGTGAAATTAAACGAGCCCCCTCCCATACACTCAGTCTTGTTCGCGCATCAATTACACCATTTCCCCCCCCCCCCATTCAGCAGCCCAACAGCCCATGGATAAAAACTGTTCTTTAACCTGTTGGCGCGGCTGACTATACTTCTGTATCTCCTGCCTGAAGGTAGGAGATTAAAGAAGTGCTGGCCAGGGTGTGAGTCGTCTCTAAGAATTTTCCTTGCTCTCCTGAGGCAGCGATCTCCCTTGATGTCATCTAGTGAACTCCAAGGATAGCCCATGATGTCATGTGCTGATGTGTCCTCTCAGATAGGAGTGCCTTCTTCCCAGAGGGAAAAGATTTGCTGCCATGGGTTCTTCCTTGAAAACCTATCATTCCACTCACCACCACCATCATCAACATTATTACCCCAGTATATAGCCCTCCCTTCTGTTCATAATTAAGAAATGCTGCTTTGTGTGCTAGTTTTTCCCGACTACTGTGTCCCCCAAGCCTTCCACAATCCTGTTATTATGAAGGACAACATTCTGTGGTTTAGTGTGTGCTCTCACAAGTTCCTTTTCATCCATTTCAGTCTAAATAATAATAATAATAATAATAAACATTTATTGTCACTACACCACCTGTGTGCAGTGAAATTAAACGAGCCCCCTCCCATACACTCAGTCTTGTTCGCGCATCAATTACACCATTTCCCCCCCCCCCATTCAGCAGCCCAACAGCCCATGGATAAAAACTGTTCTTTAACCTGTTGGCGCGGCTGACTATACTTCTGTATCTCCTGCCTGAAGGTAGGAGATTAAAGAAGTGCTGGCCAGGGTGTGAGTCGTCTCTAAGAATTTTCCTTGCTCTCCTGAGGCAGCGATCTCCCTTGATGTCATCTAGTGAACTCCAAGGATAGCCCATGATGTCATGTGCTGATGTGTCCTCTCAGATAGGAGTGCCTTCTTCCCAGAGGGGAAAGATTTGCTGCCATGGGTTCTTCCTTGAAAACCTATCATTCCACTCACCACCACCATCATCAACATTATTACCCCAGTATATAGCCCTCCCTTCTGTTCATAATTAAGAAATGCTGCTTTGTGTGCTAGTTTTAAGCGTGCATTTAATAGGGTTCAATGTAAGACTCTTGTGGGTTAGATTCTGGATCCCTGCCTCCTGTGCCACCAGGCATCCTAGTCAGAAGAGGACACTTCAGGAAGCTTAAGCCTAGATGCTGTCATGGCTGTGCCCCATTCAACCGCACTCTCCACACCCAGTTCCAAGCACAGCAGATTTGTTGAGTTTCCCAGGGGGTCCAGAAATGGGGAAAGGCCTCCTTCCACTCAAAACTCTTTCTTCACCATCTGACCTCTCCTCCTCCTCCTCCATCTTCTTAGATGCTGGCTGCTGCTGTGACACATACATGCATCACAGCCAAGATGGTCTACTTTGGCTCTGAGATCCTTGCCCAAAGCCTACCTCCTCCCTATGCCTCTGGGTTGTAAAAAATCTCATTGTTTCATTGTCTCTTGCTCTGCAGTAGTAGAGCTCTGGTTCAGACTTTTGCTGCATCCCTTGGGAAATAAGTTTTGATCTTGTAGCATTCCTGCAAAGGGCAAAAAGAAAGCAAACAGGAATGGAGAAGGTTGCACTTTGTACAAAGAATTTCTCACATTTCCTGGTCTATATACATATAAAATATAATTTAAGGCAAGCCTATGTCCCTTAAGGTCACACTCTTCCTTTCTGTCTCTGTCTTTTCCAAACAGCAGCCTGGACTTACAAGTTTACACGGGCTTTCTTGGTAAACAGCATAAGGGTGGGTGGCCTTCTTTCCACTTTGAATACCCAGTACTGTAGCATTGGTAAAACCAGGTGGTTTTGGACCTGGTTAGTCCTAGAGTTGGAATCCCATAAAAGCTACTGTAGATTTATGAAAAAAATAACATTGGATCTTAAAAATCTATCTTGAAATACCCCTGCCAATTGTAGCCGCCGTCAAGTATTTTCAGATATGCAAATGCTCTCTAAACATTATTGAAGAATATTGAACCATTCAATTATGGTGGAAGGTATGAGGATCTATCTTTTCTCTAATGTGTGAATTGGCCCTTGGAGATCAGTCCGTATGGCTTTTATTGCGTCAAGGGATACATGGGATTCACAATGTTTGGTTACAGCAAATAGGAATTCTGTGTTTCTGCACCAGCTCAAAGCTTTTAAGCTTACACACACACAGGGATAATTGATTGTTGATGTTCAGAAAATGCAAACTAAATAATTCTATTTCACAGCTACAAAGAACAGTGTTTAATAATTGTTTTTTTAAAAAACTCTTATACCTAAGGCCCTCACTGCCATGCTGCTTCCTTCTGCCCATTTAGAGGTAGCCTCCCATTGGAAAGACCCCAAAAGTCCATCTCTGATGGGATGGCCAGGGAAAGTTTGGGAGGACGTTAGTTAGAGGCCAAACTAAACACAGTCATTTTGACGAGATATGGTCCCCATATAATAGCAATGTAAATAGAAGCCATGTTAATGTTATACCTCCAGCTACTCATGCTTCCATATAGTGAGGCTATGTCACGGGTAACGGAAGCCTTGGCAATGCAGTCAATGATTCTATTATTTGACAGTGTCCCTGCTCAATTAGTCTTTTCATATGTGACCGATATATGTGTGTAGGTTTTGTAGGAACTGATCAAAGTTACCTTACTATGAAATTAATAAAATATTCTAAAAAAGAGAAACCTCTAGGATTAAACCTGTTTTTCAGACTACCATCATTTTGCATAATTCTCAGAGTCTGTAGATATTGAGGAGCTGCTCCAAATGGTATTATTATTATTATTATTATTATTATTATTATTATTATTATTAATTAGATTTATATACTGTCCTTCCTTGAAATATCTCAGGACAGTTCACAAGATGAAATATGGGACAAAGTCCATCTTAAGAACATAACTTCATTGGTTTCCCATCTTAAGAACATAAAGATAAACCCATTGGATTAGACCAGTGGCCCATTCAGTCCAACATCCTGTTCTCACAGTGGTGACTAGATGCTTGTGGAAAGCCTTCAAGCTGGACATGAACATGTTAAGGGTGTTAGGAAATAGAGCTCTCTGAGGGGTGAACTACAATTACCAGGATTCTTTGGCATTAAAATGTGCTTTAAATGTAGGGTGTGCATGCAGCTCCACTGAAAACAAGGAACATATTAATGCTTTATAGTCAGTAAACTTTATTCATAATGGAAGGTATTAAGCTGATCTATTCTGAGTATGACTAATGCTGGATATCACCCATTTTTGTGTTTGAAGCTTAGTCTGTTTGTGCTAGCAGAAATTGACTGAAAGGTCAGTACCCCAACTCTTTGAGTTTTGGCTGATCAGAGCTCTGATTCAGAAACTCAATCACATTCATTCAATATCTGGATACGTTATAATTTCTTACAGAGTCACCTGACTTTTCAGAGCTTGCTCTTTCTGGACTGAAGGTGTAAACGTGTTGGCCCTGTTGTGGGGAGGGCAGTGGCGGCAGAGAGCAGGTGGGGGCTGGTGCGTGTCCCGGGGGGTGGCACACCGCCTGTGGGGGCAGGGCTCCCAGCGCGGACGGGGGGCAGCCGCGATGGCACCCCACCGGGATTGTGCTGCTGGGGACAGTGCACTCTCCCCCCCCCACTCCTCTTCCTCTGCCAATGGGGGAGGCACAGATTCAAATCTCTTTGATGGACTTCATTGCATGCCCTTACGTTGCATGCCTGCTGCCTGTCAAATAGGAATAATGGCTTACAGTCATCTGACTGACATAAGAAAATGTTATTTCTCTCATTTCAAGCCTATATGAATTTTGAAACAGTTAGTTATTAAGAAGAGATGCCTGGTAAAGGGTATTATGTTTTGTTTTCACCCCATTGCACTTTCAATGTCTGATAAATAATTGTGTAAAAAAAAGATTAGATAAATAATGAAGACCCACACACCCTCAGGAAAAGTCAGAGGGAATGTTGGATATTTTGAAATGTCATGTTTTGTTTTGTGGGGTTTTTCTTGCATTAGTAATAGGAAGTAGACCTGGCCTGTTCATGTCAGTAAAGAAAATGGGTTCTGAAACATGCAGGAAAGAAGAAAAAAGTTTTGATTCTAAGGACTCTTCCTTAGAAATAAGAACCATTGGGCTGGCTCAGTTGTAATGTTCTTGGCTTCATAAACCCATGGTTTATGATGCTGGCAATGAGCCCTGGGCCTCTGTGCGCTCGTGCACCAGCTTCAGTGTGCAAAACCTGATTTGTTTAACACAGAGCATGAAACTGGGAACTCTGATTCAGTGTAGATTTACTATCCAGAATATTAAATCGGGATTTTGCATCTTTCAGCATCTCTTCAATGCAAGAGTCATAGGACGGGGAAGTGCTTATTTCCATGGGCAACATGCCACCTTCTACTGCAGCTCCCATAAGCCCCAGCCAGCATAGCCAATGGTCAGATTTGATGGGAGTTCGTATCCAATAACATCTGGAAAGCTGCAGGTTCGCTGGCCCTGCTATCTGTGCTGAGCAGGAAAATTGATGGGACATGAGCAGGTAGCCAGAGGCATTGTTCAGGTGCAGTTTGTCTTGAGGGGTGGGAAAAGCTTCCCCTGCTAAAATTCCTTCTCCTGATTGACTGTGAAAGGGTCATCAGCATCCTTGCCTTCCTTTTTGCCTGGGCAAACTTCACAGAGGCATGCAAGAACGCACTTCAGATAGAACCCCCCATAAACTTTTATTCCGCCTCCGTTGGATGTGACGGATAAATCACAGCAGAAACAGCACCCTCTCTAAAAGCCAAACAAAAAAAAAGGAAGGGGAAAAAAAACCTATCGTGATCTGACTGATAAGTCAGCTGCAGCTTTTCTGTTTACAGTTTAATTAATTACTTTCCCTCTTTGCACAGTGTTCCTTAAGATGAGTTCAGTGACTTTCTTCTTCAAGTGTAACAAAACAAGAGAAATGTGTGCCTGTTGTAGAGGAGGCAATCTGGTGTTCTTGGCTGTGCTAAATAGCCTACTGTTATGATTGATTATGGTGGAACTGGGTGGAATAACCCCTCTAGACACTGATGCTCGGCAATAAAGAAAACAGACTTTGGGCATCACATAAATCTTATCACTTCTGAGCAGCAACAAAAGTAATATCTTGGGATAGCCCAGAAATGGGAAACTTCTCTTAGAAGGTTTAAGTCAGGGACAGGGAAACCCTTTCTCCCTTCAAATGTAGCTGGGCTATAACGCCCATCACCCTCTGACCATTGGTCATGCTGGTGGGTGTACATAGGAGCTGGAGTCAAGAAACACCTGGGATTTTAGTAAGATACTCTTTCATGTTGATAGTAGTTGTGCTTTTATTGAAATACACTTGCAATCTGCCTTGGGACAGTATGAAAATGTTCTGCATGAATACATATAATACCTGCTACTTCTAAACTTTCTATTTCTATATATATAAAAACTAAACATGCAACACTTCTTATAAATTGTAAAATGAATAAATGGCATTAGGCCCTGTGCATCAAGCCAGAAACACAGAAGGAGTCATGAGTTGCCACTCGGCTGTTCCGACATGGCCCATGCCTCCACTTCCTTCGCAAAAGCTTATGCAAATGATGGCACTGATGCCATCTGATGCAGTCTCCCTGACTCCACCATCACACACCTACTCCCAATTCTTCATTTCATCCCCCTCCCTCTCCCCCCGCCCCAATCGAACCATCTTTTGTTGCATCCTTGATGCCCAACCCCTCTCAGGTCACAGGAGATACACTACCACTTTACAGCGGATGGCTTTTCTCCATTGGAAATTGAGTGGGGGGAAGTCACTTCCTAGCAACTCCACCATGGAATGATTAGGTGACTTGGCTCAGGAGAGGAGGATCTTTGGTTGATGATATCACTGGGCTTTGGTACAACAGCAGTAGTTTCCATGAGTGCTCCCATGAGCCCTTTCCTCAAACATATGAGGTCATAAGGGGCTCTGAGGCATTTTCTGGAGCTGGACTTCACACCCTGGGCTGTACTACCCTTAGTTTATAGCATCTCTGGATGCTGCTATTGCATGTCCTAAGGACCCAGTTGCTGTAGACCCAGTTGGAAGTTCAGATTAATGTTTGGAACATCCAGCAGATGGTAGTTGATATAAGCTGTTTCTTTTAAAGTTTTTGTGACTTTTTGTATTAGATCTGATTGTTATTATGTGTGTGACCTTTACTGTCTGCTGTGTTGTTTCTTCAGCTTGTGTATAGTAATATAGAAAGGCGGCACACGAATTAAAAGTGAAATGAAAATGAAATGAAATAATCCATTTCCCCCAAATTATTTCTGGAGTGCACTGGGACAGGCAGCCCTGTCTTTGGACTCCTCACCACAAAACAGGCTGAGTTGTTAATCTGTGTAGGAAGTGCATAGGTTAACATGTGAAACATGGTTGTTTCCTGCATGAGGAGCATACACACGCATTTTAGAGATCAGCCTCCCTGGGGAATAAGCACATAACAATTCTTGCCATTTTGTTATAGTTCATTGTAAACGAGTGGGAAACCTTCATCCCTTGGTTTTTTTTTGGTTTTTTTATTTTAAAGAAAACCCTCTATCTGGTTTCAGCCCAAAACATAAATGCACACACTCCTCTTGCTGATGACATTTGGAAATCAGGATGAGCTTTTCCTAGTTTTCGCCAGAGGCTCCACTGCTGCGTGTTTTGACTTGGTACAGTAAGCAACCACGAAATTGCTCTGCAGAGATTTGGTTGGAATCCTCTGCTGACAGAATAAGCCCTCCTCCCTCCTCCGCTGCTTTTATTCTTGGCCAAGCAAAATTAATGTAAAGAGGCAAATCATCTGGCATTAAACCCAGAAGGCTCCTCATGTTGTTCCTCCCTGGAAGCCTTTGAAGGTACTGGTTATTTGAAGGTAATGTTTGCCTTAGAATATTGTCAAAATGAACTAGGAAGCTTGGCGGATGCTACTGCTCTAGACACACAGTGAGTAGAAATAAGGTCCCTCCCTCTCCTTGCTTTTGAAGGAGCTTCCTTTTCATGGATGAGGCTGGGTGGCCACATGTCCTGTTTTACAGAGGAAAGCCCTCTGTTTCGAGGCATCCCTTATTTGAAGGGTTGCTCAGTCCAAGTCCTGTTTAAAGATAAATAAACCACAGGAAGGGAGAGCAGGGGCCTTGAGGTCACCCATCAACCACAGATCACCTGGCCACAGCATTTTACACTACGGTGAGGTGAATCTTGCATTTCCTTTTAAATTATAGTCTTCGTTTCTAAATTTCTGTCTACACATATAAATTAGCACATGCATGTTTTGTGCAAATTCGGGTCCTCCTTTGTCCTTTTGTTTGTAGGGATAGGGATGGTGATGCATAAGCAGCCAACCTTCTGTCGCAACTGCCCAACTGGGTGACTCCTCCTGGTTCTTGAGGAGGAATTCAGTGTTGCACGATGGTAATCATTCCATCTGTTTTGCCAGGTGGAACTATCCCCGTTCTCTCTCTGTAGGTGCTGGTGGTTCTCCTGACCCTTCCAAGAGCAAATTTCCAGGTACGTGGATGGCACACAGAGGGAGGAAAGTCTCATTAGGCTAGCAGGAGCACTTGCACTGGTTTCCGTCAGCAATACTCGTTGGTGGAATCCTGCTTAATCATTCCAACTGCTTCATCTTCATGCTGAATGTCATGCTGAACAAAAAGAGCATAAACAATCCAGTGGTACCTTGGTTCTTGAACTTAACTCATTCTGGGAGTCCGTTCGACTCTTGAAACTGTTCGAAAACCAAGGCGCGGCTTCTGATTGGCTGCAGCAGCTTCTTGCACTCAATCGGAAGCCACGTTGGACGTTTGGCTTCCGAAAAACATTCTCAAACCGGAACACTCACCTCTGGGTTTATGGCGTTTGGGAGCGGATTTGTTTGGGAGACAAGCCATTTGACTACCAAGGTACCACAGTAAAGAGAAGATGGGACTGGGGCATTGTAGAAAAGCCCCAATATGGAAAGGGCAATTTCAGAATTAAGACAGAAACTTGCTCATGGCTCATGAGACTGAATGTATGGGATTATTATAGTAGATCATTATATAGTAGATCAGATGATCATTATATTATTATTATTATTATTATTATTATTATTATTATTATTATTAAACTAAATTTATATACTGCTTGCATGTAAAAAGAATCTCTGGATTACAAAAACAAAACACCAGAACAGACATTAAACTTGTCAAAGAAAGACAAAATTAAAAACAGGCATTTAAAAAAATTTAAATCAAAATATAATTTAAATCAACAGTAAGATAAAAACAGGTTAAAATATATGCCAGCTGCTGCATGTCTGCATATTCTTGCCTAAACAAAAATGTTTTCAGTATCCCCACTGAAAGGTGTTCAGGTGCCAGGCTGATGTCAATAGGCAGGGAGTTCCAAAGCAGCCTCAATATAATGTGGCGCCTGTAATGGTGGCAGTTCCGCAGATCAAAGTGGCTGAGTGGGCATATATGGGGTAATGTGATCCTTCAAATAAAGCTGATCCTTCACTTAGGGATGTAAGGCAAGGCAACCATTCAAGTGATGTGTATATAGGAGAGGTCCCAAATTACAAGTTTGTATCAAATGATGCTTAGGCCCTGAACAACCCTGCTTGAATACATTTGTGGCCCATCCTATTACTGAAAAGCACCTTTTCCAGGAACAATTCCGATACTGTACAAATACATTGGAAAGTGAATTTATGAATTGTATACTGTTGAAAGAGAATTATATGAAAATGATGTATAGGTGGTATATTGCATCATTAAAATTGCCCAAAATGTACAAAACAGAACAAAAGAATTGTTGGAGATGTAAAGAAGGGGAGGGTACATTTTATCATATGTGGTGGGATTGCAAGATTATTTTAAAAAATTGGGAAATGATATATAATGAATTGAAAAAAAATGTTTAAAATAACTTTTGTGAAAAAAACAGAAGCTTTTTTGTTAGGTATTTTGGGGCAAGAATTGCCAGAGAAAAATTTATGTATGCTACTACAGCAGCAAGAATCCTAATAGTACAAAATTGGAAGACTGGAGACATACCATCTAAAGAACAATGACAAGAAAAATTGATGAACTATGCAGAGTTGGCAGAGTTAATGGACAAACTGCATGAAAAGGACAATAGTGATTTTGAAAAAGAATGGGAACCTTTTACAACTTATTTGCAGAAACAAAACAAAAAAATGGACTCGTTGGCAGGATTTAAATAAACATTTACAACTTTATTTACAGAGAACAAGAAATATAACAGTGATAACAGAACATTATGTATAAACAGCAGAATGTAACATTTGGTGTAACAAACCAGAAATGGAAGTTGGGGGAAGTCAACAGGGAGGGGGGAGACTAGAAAATGGATGTTAAATGATGATATTAAATATTTGTTATGAGAAAAGAAAATTAATAAAAAATTATTTAAAAAACAAACAAATACATTTCTCATCACAACACCCACAAGCATAATCACTCTGCTCATGCCAAAAAATAGATAATTCTCCAAACATGGTTGTTTGATGGGAAAGCCAGGGAAGTAGAAGGGGCGGGAGAGAAGAGGAAGTAAAAGTATACGAAACCGAAGAAAATTGGCACTGCTATTCCAGCAGTCCTGGTGGATCTCAAGAAATACGGCCTGTGATCTTATCTCTTAATGAACTAGAGGATTATATTGTGCATTCTTGGCAGCAAGGGCATTTGATAAGATTTAGCACTGTGATTCCTGCTTGGCCCCAATGAAAATTGGAATAGCTTGCCAGTAACACAAGTGTCAACATCTTATGGAAATTCCACGGGTAAAAATACAGCCACTGCTCTGTGAAGGGTGGTGAAGAATCTAAAAGACCTTGGGCCATCCCGGGCTGCTGATTTGAAGCAGCAAACTTCCCCACCACCGCTAAGAAAAGGAAGTGGTATCCTCTGCCACCTCCTCTCATAAACATAAGCTTCCTGCCCTCAGAAACAACCCCCTTCCCCCATAATGAAGTTCATCATTTGCCCATTTTGCAAAAGTACCTGGTTGACACTTCTGTGCAGCACTAGATCAACCAATGATTTGTGGCCCTTCCTCACATGGTCCCACTGAATCAAATGTTTATTACTACATTGGGTGATGCTTTCAGTCAAACACTGCAAGCTTTATACACCAGTATAACCATCATGGCTTGCCCCCTCCCTGTCCAAGAAACCCAGTTCTATGGTTTGGTGAACATTCTGTGAGTTCTCTTCTTAGGGAGCCCTGAGCCACCCTTGCAAAACGGCAGGGCCCAAGGTTTTCTGGGAAGAGGGTGAGACCGCTGAACCAGTTTAAACATCTTAAGTGTGGATATGATCCTAGCAGTCAATGTGGTGGTTACCACTTGGTCCTTCAGCTAAGGGGCTAAACTTTTAAATTTGCATCCAGCACACATAAGAAGTCTACAGACACAATTGCTGTGGCGGCATGTCCGATAATGGTGCCTGCCTACACTCACTGACTGTTCCAAAACCTCACGTCAGAGCTTTGCTTATTTAGCAAGGCATAGATGTGGCTCCTCAAGCCATTTTCCCCCTCATCATATTTGCAAGCACAGCAGAGCTAGTGTGAGCAGGAAAAAGAGGCGTCGCTGCATTTTGTTTGAATTTCTCTCAGGGCCTGGATTTTCTCAGTTCACCCGAACAGCCAGGCAAATTTACTCAGGGTGCAAAGCAGGATGCAAAGAGTTTGGGGGGGGAATGAGGTTCCACATTCTTGAAATAAATTATAGGCCTACCATTGATCTTTCATGGTACTTTGATTTCAGCCAGTGCTTCATGAGATCAGCTTAATATTCAGACATCTCTACCCATCCTGCCCTCTCCTCTTCCTACCCCAGCCTACATTACCCTTCAGCTGTAGTGGAACAACTCCAAAGTCATGTTCACCAAAGGCTCTAAGATGACAGGTGGGGGGCCTGTTGCCCTGTGGGTTTTGATATACTACAACTCCCATCATCCCTGACCATTGGCCACACTGATTGGGGCTGATGGGACCTAGAGTCCAACAACATCTAAGGGGCCACAGGTTCCTCACTAAGATAAACCAAGCCAAGCACAGTGGTTTACCAAGGAGCAGAAAACAGCAAAGCATAGTTTTGGACAGGAGTTTCACTCTCCTAAAACTCACTGGCTGGAGAGAGAGAAACAGCCTATTGAACTGGCAGAGGAGGAGAACTCTTTACTTACTTTTTAAATTATTATTAAAGGAGGGCAGATGGGTTGTGTGGTACTTCCTGACCACTCAGGAAATTTAATGGAAAGCAATATTGAGTATCGCGTTGGATGAAATTTATGAAAAGATGTTTCAGTAACTTGGAAATTAATGATTGGATTTTTGTGCACTGGTAGGCGTTTCATCATGACAGGCCCAGGGATCATCTGTGCTGATCCATTGGAATACAGTTCTTGAAGGGAAGCAAGGTTAAAGAGCTGCAAGTTAATAGCCACCTGTTCCTTACTTGCCTAGCAGATTGTGGGGCAGTAGCCTGTAGAGATTTTGGATCTGGCAAGACTGGAGTCACAACTGTAAATGAAATCAATCTAGGTGCAAGTGCATGAGGCTATTATTTGTTTAGGAAGTGTTTTCAAATCTTCCTTCATAATATCATTTGAAGAGTGGGAAAACTGAACTTCAGGAGTGACTCATCGTAACTGAAGTAAAGGTCTATCAGCTGAAGGCCAAAATTTGCTATTGTGGCATTGATGGTTTCTCCTTCCACCAGCCATATTGTCTGCCCATCTCTAGCTGCATTTGTTTGTTTACCCAGCTTTCCTCCAAGATGCTTAAGGTGGCATATTTATATGCTGTCCAGTAACAACATATGCTCTCTGAGTGGCACACAGGAGATTAAATGAATAAAATACAATATCCAATTCGTAAAAAGCAAAATAACCACTGTTCTTTCTATCTATCTATTATCTATCTATGTATCTCTTTCCACACACACACACATCTCAAGGCAATGTACAAAATACAACAAGCATAGCTAAAGTGCATTTAAAAACAACACAGAAAATAGCAGTGGATAAACAGAAAAAAGTAGACACCCATGGCAGAGACCTATTCATCCAGCTGGAAAAGCCTGTCAACAAAAATGACTCCAATTGTATCTGGAAAGTGCAGATAGTAGGCACTGTATGTTGCATTAAGTATGCAGCAGCTGCTAGGTAGTAAAAATACAATATCAGAACAATAGAAAGCTGTATAGAATTGCTGGTAAAGGAAGAAATACAACCATTATTAAATGTGGATATGCAATAAGAGTCAAATGGTAGTTTGAAGCCTAGATTGCTTTTTGTTGCTGTGGTTTGCATGACTTTATTGAGCAAAAAGAATGTGTTCACCTGGCAGCAAAAGTCTATAGACAGGACAAACTGAACTGAGTAAGCTGTTCCATAGTCAAGGGGCCACCACAAAGAAGGCACCACAAAGAAGGTATACGACCAGGACGTTTTCCAGCTAGAACTCACTAGAACTGGGTTCCAGCACCTCTCAGGTGGGCACCATTGCCATTATAAGAGAATAAGGGAAGCATTCATGGTGAGTTCTGGCTCCACTTTTTCTAGAAAAATAGCACTGTATACAACACGGCAGTTTCACTTTCATGACTTACTGCAGCTTGCACAATAGAACTTCCTCTTCCTTCCCGTCACCCCTTCTGGAAGCCCCCTGCATATGCTCAAAATCTACTCCAAAGGATTGAAGACCCTCTGAAGCAGATTTGAGGGGGGAGCATGGGAGGAGAAGAGGACGCAAAAGTCCTACTGCACAGCTAGAACTCCACTCACAAAGCTCCCTCTCTTTAATAGTCACCTTTCTCATGTCCTTTGATGAGGGCACCAGGTCTTCTGGAGAGGTTCTCAAAGAATGGGAAAGGCATATGGAGGAGAAACTGATCTGCCAGGTAATTCACAGGAGGATGAAGTGTGTGCACTTTTGAGTAATTTTCTTAGAGCTGACTTAATTTTTGGTAGAAGAAGTTTGTGGGCATGTTTTATTTTTGATATAGATATACGGTAGATATTTTAAACGTTAGCAAGCTTGTGTGCAGACCAGTTCTTAGAAAGTGGAGGTTTAACTCTGACCCACTAGATGTCACTGTTGCTCGAAAGACACATGATTGATACTATACTGTTCTGGCAGCCAACAAATGTGGTCACCTTATGTAAACAATTTTGTACATAGTGGGCCTTTACGATCCCTCAGTTTGTGGTATTGCAAATCACTGTGGTTGCTAGTTCACAGCTCCTGTCATAGTCAACACTGGCCTTGATGTGTGCTGAAGAGCAGCAGTTTGCAATGCTGGCTGCATTCTTAGTGGAAGCAAAAGTCCACTGAAAAATTAAGGAGATTATTTGGGGGGGGGTTCTCTGTTATGGCACCCTCATTGGGCCCCCTAACCTAGAAGGGAATCTTTGGTAGCATCTAATCACTTTGAACTGTGTCTTCTGGTAATCTCAGTTACTGTTTACTGGGTTCCTACTTGTTTGTGAGACCACAAGTCAACTGAAGCGGATTGGTATGCAAGTGTGCTGATTTGGGCCACAGTCCTATGTGCATTTACAAGGGATCTCATTGAAATCTTGCTGTTAAGAGGTTCCTGGATCCAGTCTTTGACCAATCATTCAGACTGAAGTTTGCAATCATGACGGGTCAGATCTCATTGCATCTCAATAAGTAATGAACGAATTCCCAGCATGGAACATTAATCATTGAGGAAATGTGGCACTCTGCTTTTATTATTCATTTTATATTATCACCAATAGAGCTTTGGGTAATGCAAGGCAATACAGAGCATTTGCCTCAAAGTAATCTTGATCCTTGTTTCTGATTAGCCAGGTCTTCTTCAAATTGTTAATAATCAACTACCCTGTTTAGGAAAGACATGTGAAGGTATGTATGCATGAGTGTGTGTATGTATTCTTAAAACATCTCAGAATTTGCCTGGTTGTGGTGACTGAGTTTCATGAATCTGGCAGGAGCAAACTGCAGACAAACAACCTGTAGAATTAGGCAGAGGCACAGAAATGAGCAGACAATGACAGTGTGATTAAGCATCCCTGCTCTCATGGAAGTTTCTATTGAACCTTCTGAGTGCAGTAGGTAGCTCAGTGGGCAAAAGCTGTATTCTAGCTTAGGTTCAATCACTTGACATCATATGACATTTGGTGGCTGATACAGGTTGGCTGATACAGTTGGGCTCTGCCCAAAATGGCTCTCAGTAGATGGGCCAGTTCTGGATCTTAGCCTTCCTTCTGGATCCAGTTCCCTGCCCCTGTAATAAAACAACCACCAAAAAAACACAACAACTTCAAGCCAAAGCCAGCAAAACCACATGGGACTTTCAGGCCCTCCTCCATGCTTAGTGATTAGGAATGATGACTGTCCCCTTCAAGCAATGCATTCCAGAGGTGCCAAGCGTATTATTAAAATGTGATATCTGAAGAAAGGCATTTCAAACGTTGTGAATTATTAGGCTGGTTATTTTTGCTGCATCACTATAATGGTTTGGAATGGAAGTGGGATGGCAAATGAGTAGGTCTCCAGATGTTGTTGGCCTCCAACTGCATTTGGCCCCAGCCAGCACTGCCAGTATCCAGGGAGGATGGGAATTGTAGTCCAAACAGGGCCAGATTATCAAATAGGCAGAGTGGGCACCAGCCTATGGGCCCCACACCTTTTAGGGGTCATGCGACAATGGATCAAAATAATATTGATTTCATCTTGAAATAAAATTGGTTCAGTAAAATGGTTGGTTGATAAAAAAAAATAATGGAGATATTAGGAGATAATTAGGAGATAATTTGTGAGGGCTCCCCCCCTGAGACTTTGACTTTCTAGGGGCCTCTGCAGGGTTTAATCCAGCACCTGGCCAGGGTTTAACCACCCCTGGCCAAGGGCTCTTCCAATTGCACACACAGGGGATACACCTCTCTTTCCCTGGTGATCCCATGGCAGTTTCTTTGCTAGTTGTTGTCTAACAGATTGGTATCTGACAGTTGTTCCTCAGCTTTTGTTCTATTTTTGTCTTGTTTTAAAAGCAATCAAGCATGATGCTGATATCTATTGTGGGCAATGTTACACGGCAAGCTATTCCTTCAGTCAGGGAAACGAGTGCTCATTATTGAGAACCAACCATTATTGGTCATCACACTTTTGTTAATAGGTGCCTCTTGTAGGTGAGGGGAGCAGCTTGTTGCGTGGGAGACCTGGATTTGATTTCAAGCTCTAGTAAGCTCTCTGGAGAACCTTTTGACATGCTGTTTAATTTCTCAATTAATTTCTAGCTGGTGCTTCCCTGACATTTAGGGGTGATGTTGCCATAAAGCCAATAACGGGAGATGATCAGGTGCTATTGAGTCAATGGCCATCTTGGGAGGGGGGAAATAGCTAAATGCCAGAGCAGTTACCAGAACTGAATATCAACCTTAAGGCACTGGTTTCATTGTGAAAAGGTGAATAGCTTAGGCCAGTTCCTTTTAAAAATTTCTGCCTCCAGGGAGCTTTTTGCTCCATTTCCCTAGATTAGGAAGACTGGAGCTCAGGGGAGAGATATTGCTTCAGCAATGGAGCAACTGAAGCCGGGAGTTTGTACAGGAGCCAGAGGGGCAGTGGGGAACCTGTTTCAGCCCAACGGCTGCATTGTCTCCTGGGCCACCTTCCAAAGGTCACATGCCAGTAGTGAGTCCAGAAACAAAAACAGGCAGAGCAGTGGGTGTACATTTCACCTGTGTACAGCAAGCACGTTTCTACACATCCCTCTCGTTCCTCCATCCAGATAAGCAAGAAATATTGTAAAACTTCAAGGACACATTCCAGACAAGGAAAACAACAACAGCAATAACTCAAAGGTGAGAGGGTATGCCAAGGGCTGCATTTGGCCCTCAAACGAAGTTGGGTGCTAGGGGTTCTAGAGAACAGCCAGTTAAATCCTTATTGAAGAGAGAAGAGGCATTATCTGAATATGTGTATTTGTGTGGGGTCCATTGCTCATGCTCAGTCTCCATGTTTTCAGTCTATCGGGGGGGGGTGTTGTACAATATACATACAGAGGGCTTCCTCCACACAATCGAGAATTATCTTTGCTTGCTTGCTTGTTTGTTTTTCTAAAAAGTGATAGATTCAAGGCTGATGAGAGAAACATTAACTTTTGAGGATGCAAAAACTGGAAACATGAGGCAAGGAAGGTGTTTTGTGTGATATTTGTGTCTTTGGATCTGGATGTTTGGGGCAGTGTCTGTGGAGGCTTCAGAAGCTATGGACAGGATTAATTCAGGAGAAATCCACTGCAAGGTCCCGAGTGGTATGTGAAGTGACCCTGTAAGCAAGCAGGTCACAATCGCAGTGTTCTACTCTGATCGCTTCAGCTCCAAATGGTTAGGAGAAGATGGAAGCAGCACAGAGAAAATGATTGGGCGTGTGGTATTATTTCCACGCTTGGAGGAACTAAGAATGTAAAGACAAGCTAAGAATGAAGAGACCAAGGGGGAGAGGAGGGCGGGTGGGGGCAGGGGGAGAGGAAGCAATAAACAGCTTAGGACTCAAGACACTGAGAGAGTTGAGTATGAAACTATTATTTTACTTTTTCCACAATATTAAAGCATAATCCCAAGAAATTGGCAATGTGAGATATTTCATTTCATTTTTTTTGTTTTTAATCTTTTTCACATGCTGTGGCGCTAATTGCTGTTGAGACTGAGGGAAGATTAATAACCGAGCTGGGTTTAAGAAGAGATAAAGGCAAAGTTGTGAGGGAGAGGTGGGCAGGTGATGTCACCTTACACTCTGAATGTCCCTAAAAGTATTAGACGGTGGGAGGACAGGAGTGTGTATGTGTTTGTGAACAATTATAAATGTAATAGAACTGATAATTTTAGCAAGGTTCATTCCCTTTCCTCCCTCCCCTTAAAATCCAATAACAGGCAGGATTCACCCCGCCCTCCACAGAATTAGAATGCCCTGAGTTTAGGAGTCTAGGGAAATATTATTCTCAGACTCACTAGCCGGACCTGTTAAAAGATCAGGTGGGTCGTCTCTGCTGTTGTCAGGATCTGGCATCTCTGGATATGGATACCTTAATTCCTAGTCACGGCCCATTTAAATATGCAGCCTGCTTCTCACACTGTTCTTTTGAAAGTCTCTCAGAACATCCCGTGTTTAGCACTGATGGAGACAGTGAGTAAGACCATCAGTGTCTTGGGGAATATTGATGTTGGTCTGTAGAGCCACCCATCCCCCTGCTCTGTTACATGGCAGCAGTGCCTGCCACAATCAGCTTCCCAATCTGTAGGGAAATGCGTTGAGGGAGAAAGCAGTGGCAATCCGACATGAGGGGGTTTTTTTTCTTCCAGAAGGTGGATGTTGAGCTACCCATGCTGAGCTACTTCAGGCTACCCATGAGTGCTGCAAAGTAACAAAATAACAAACTGGATCAAAGCCACAACACATATCCTGGAGGGGGTGTGAAAAAGTAATGAGAAACAGAATTATGGTATTCTGTAAAATGTTAAACTTGTGCTTAAATTCTCCAGGCTCAGATAAATTAGCATTACTTACATGCACTCTCTCTAACCTCCTCAAGAGAAAGCATTACTGGATCGGACTGTGAGGTTGTGAATATTGCTGGTATTAGTCACAGTCTTACTCATCTTAAAATCACCCATCAGCTACCCTCTCTTCCTCACAAAGGTAGCTAAGTAGTCTAAGGAACTTTGTCCCTTAGAAGTCAGCTCTACTTTGCCACCAACCCTTGGCTATTTTTCTGTCCCAAATCACCATCCTCACACTCCTTTTTCACCTTTAGAGAGAAACACTCAGGAAAGTTGTGGAAATTCCACCTCTCTCTCCTCACCTGAAGTTGGAACAGCCAGCTTCTGAGTGGGCAACTGAGCAGAAATGTTAAGCTGCCACTAAATTTTGCAGATGATGTAGATTAAGAAAGAATCTCAGAACTCCATGCGACATGCTGTTTGAGCCTTATTCAGAAGAAATTGCTTTCTCCTATTTGGCCCAGGAAAGGAATGGATTTCTGAATGCTCAGTATTCTCCCTGTTGCTTTCAATCAATTATTTACTCCACAAAACTAGAATCACTTTGATTTTCCTTTTTATTATGAAAATGGTTGTTGTGGTGTGTGGTTTTCTTTTCTTTACTGAAGCAATTTAGCATAATGACTTTTTCAAGATTACTCCCCAGGGACAGGATCACTTTGTTTTCTCTTTCATGTTCTCCATTCTTCTATCTCTCTCTCTCTTCCCCTCTTCTCCTTTCTTCTTTTCAAAATGATGATAATTTCCCCCTCAGTGAATGGCTGCTCTCTTGCTGTATTGAGGCTGCTGATGGGACTGTCAATAACAGTGTGTGATATGAGATACAGTGAAGGGGAAAGTTTGGTTTTGTGAATGGAATCCATTCCTGGAAATTGATAAAATTACATGGGTGCTATTTGACAAAACATCACTGAGGGAAAAGTTCTTTTTGTCCTGGATTTGCATTCCATGAAGCATCTTTGTAAAAAAATAATAATAATCCTGAACTTGAACAGCATGAATCTTAACCTCTGGAACTCCATGAGAGGGAATGTAAGAGCATTGCATATCTGCAGAAAAACAGGCACTGAGGGGGATGCTTTGCAAACTTTCTGCCTTCAGAGAACCATTTCTATTCTGGCTTAGCTGCTGTGAACTGCAGGCAGTTACGTCTAAATTAGGAAAGTATAAAGCTTTTAAAACAATGGTTTAGAACTCAATTTGGGTGGAATGTTGTCAAAAGGTTCTGTATGTTTTAAGGAGCCTGGGCTGCCTCACGTTCCATGATAAATTGAATGTGCCAGTCTTTTGTAACAGCTAACAAACTATATAACTATATAACTAACAAACTAACAAATTATATAGATTAATTAGTTAAGTACAGCCCTATTTGGGTGTTCAGGGAACATATATGTGTGTGGGATAAAGCACGCATGAGTTCGCACTTGCTGGCCGTACTCCCAAATTTCCTCTGTGTGCCAGCACCACCAGCTCCACCCCTGAGCTTCTTGCATTGAAGGGGAAAATCTGAAGGGGGAATTCTAGCCTCTCTGGAAGGATTCTTAAGTATACAGGAATAATTCCCCCTTCATACCTTCTGCCCAGTGTGCAAAGGTCTGAGACTGCAGCCAGCAGGGACAGGAACATTGGGAGTGGGGCTGGCATGAACAGCCAACAGGTTTTCAGGTGAACACTTGATTAGGCCTTATGTTTAAAAATGTTTCAGTAAAGTAGAAACATAAGTTGTTCTACAGCAGGGGTCCTCAAACTTTGAAAACAGGAGGCCGGTTCACTGTCCCTCAGACACTGTCAGGGGCCGATCAGGAAGTTTTGGAGAGTGGGCTGGCACACTCGCTGGATGTGCTGGTCCAGGGGGGAGGTTACCGTGGGGCGAGGTCCAGGACCTGAGTTGAGGGTCGGCAGACAGTCCTCCTCGGGCGAAGCGGGGTCCCCAGCTGGAAACCGGGCAAGGACAGGAACTCTGGGGGAAACAGGACTGGATGCTGGCCGAAACAGCTCATCAACGATGTTGCTCCCGCAACCTGGGACCAGGCTGACTGGCCTTTATCTTCTCTGAGGCCAGGGGCGGTCCCAGCCCCCAGGAGACCCGCCTCTCCTGGCCTTAAGGCGAGCACTCCTCCTGGGAGAAACCAGTTCCCTTCGCTTCTCTGCCCTGAGCCTCTGCAGTTCAGGAGAGGCTGAAGCGTTACTGGGCCCAGGGGGAGACTCACCTGTAGGCACTGAGTCCTCAACCAACTCTGGAGCCAGAGTGGATTCACCTGGTGCCTGCTCCTGAGGATCCGGCACAGGTGCAGGCGCTTCAGAATCAAGGCCCTGCCCCAGTTCAGTCGGCCCTGGAGGCAGGGACTCCTGTGCAGGCTGGGCTTCCTCTGGTTCAGCCTCTGAATCAGATTCCCAGGCCATCACACTGGAGCTGGGTGCCTCAGAAGCTGGGAGCCTACAGGAGCTGGCCGAGAGCAGTGCACACTGCCCAGTGCACCTCTTCAAGGAGCACAGAGATGGAGACAAGGACAAGCTGGTGCCTCATCTGCAGCTGCCGCCCCACCCCTTCATCCTCCTGCTCCCCAGAGGTGAAGGCTGCTGCCTGGGCCACTTCGCTGCCAGCTTCATCGTCCTCTACCATCATGTCGACTGCTAATGTGAGTGCGACCGCGGTGGCTCCGCCAAGCCCTAGCCCAGACCGGCTGTCCTCCTCCAGGAACGCTGCTACTGCCCCCCTCACATAGACGAAGAGTGGCAGCAGCTACAGGAGCACCAGGGCGGTGAATGTGATGGGAGGAAGAGGCCGAGCGGTGGCGGCTCTGCCAATCAACCGCCGCACCTGGATTACCTCAGCGCAGTGTGGCTTTTGATTGGCAGAGCTGCGCTGAGGTAAACCAGGTACGGTGTTTGATTGGCAGAGACGTCCCTGTGCTGAGGTAAACCAGGCATGGTGTTTGATTGGCAGAGCCGCCGCTGCTCGGCCTCTTTCTCCCTTTGCCATCTCTGGGAGTCTCAGCTTCATGGTGGGTTCTTAAATGGCTGGGCGGGCCGGATTTAGAACCCTGGTAGGCCTGATCTGGCCCGGTAACCGTAGTTTGCCGACCCCTGTTCTACAGGGTGAACCTTTCAATTTCGGTTTCTCTCCATTTCTAGTTTCTCCAATCTTCCCCACATTTCTGCATCAGTTAAGAAAAAGCTTTTCTAAAAAACACAAAAAACAATCAGTCCCATGAAAATTCACCATCTTTTCTGTGCACATTTCTCCTAATATACCCATTTTTTTTGTGTGATTTTGCCCACTATACACAAGACACCATCCATCTCAGGATTTGTGTAGGGTTTGTTCCTTAGCCCTTTCTTCTCCCAAATATATCCCACAAGGCAGTGGGAATTTAGGGACCAGAGTTTTCCTTCTCCTGGATGGCCTGCCTTCTGAGGCTGAGGAGCTCCACCTGTCCTTCACTTTCCTCTACAGCATGTGTAAGAACTGCCCATTTTAGCATTGGACCCACTATTGCTCTTGTCTGCTGAATCTGCCGGAGCCTGTCTTCACATGCAGATACAAAAAGTACACACAGGTGAACAATTATGTTACAATAAATTACAGGGAGCGCTTGATCTCAATGTGCAAGGAACTGCAAGGTGAAAATTTGGCAGTGGAATAACAAGGATGCAGCCAACAATTTGCTGCAGCATCCTCCCTATGACCACATTTGGAGGGGTTTACCTGCCTGTTTTGGCTGTCAGGTTTTTGAGGGGAGGCGTGGGAATAATACATGAGAGGTATCACTGATCCAGAAAGCTTATTCAGGGTCACAGAAGAAAGGGAGAAGCTTTGGCATAGGTGGACTGAAGCAGACAGCAGGCAATTTATTTCTTCCCTCTTCCGATAAATATGCATGTCACATAAATAATATATCAAGCATAACCTTGTAGCTAAATAAATAATGGTCTACGTACAACATGAAGAGGTATGTGAGCTGATCTGCTTTCCCCCCCTCCCCATTGAACTGCAAGGAGAATTGATGAGCACGGTTCAGTTTGCTCTTATCCACTTGGCAATGCAAATCTCTTGTAGTCATACTCTGTGTTCACAAAGGAGCCACCTCACTTACTATGCATATGTATGTATATAAAGGCAGTAGCCCATGTAGCCTGGAGCTCTGCTTTCTGCATGAAAATCATTCCGCAAGGAAGGCACTCAAAATGTTTGGCATTTACCCTAAAATAATAGATGCATTTGGTGAGGTGGGGGTGAATATTATTTTTGTACTAGGACACCATACTCCTGCTTCTGTTTCATATTATGGTATACTAGTGAAATGGATATTATTATGGAATAACTGTGTTAGCTGTTTCTCAGCACTATATATTCATTCTTGACCCTTTGCTTCTGAAGGCTTGCCAAGGATGGCAGTGTTTTGTATGTTTCCTTCGATGATCAGGTATGGTGGTTTCTGGACATGCAAATAGATGATGGTGGTAAAAGGTACCCCTGCCCGTACGGGCCAGTCTTGACAGACTCTAGGGTTGTGTGCTCATCTCACTCTATAGGCCGGGAGCCAGCGCTGTCCGCAGACACTTCCGGGTCACGTGGCTAGCGTGACAAGCTGCATCTGGCGAGCCAGCGCAGCACACAGAATGTCTTTAACCTTCCCGCTAGTAAGCGGTCCCTATTTATCTACTTGCACCCAAGGGTGCTTTCGAACTGCTAGGTTGGCAGGCGCTGGGACCGAGTGACGGGAGCGCACTCTGCCGCGGGGATTCGAACCGCCGACCTTTCGATCGGCAAGTCCTAGGCGCTGGGGCTTTAACCCACAGTGCCACCCGCGTCTCAATTGCTGTAATAGACAGACTTGCTGATTATGGCATGGTTTGCACATCACACTATACCAAACCATGAGCAATGTGAGTCCCTGGAGATAAGATTATGGCCCTTACCTCCCTCCTCTGGTCCTTGTGCTGCTGTTCTGACATAAGCTAAGCCATTGTTTAGTCAATGTATTCTCCAGATCTGGTAACCAAGGTTCGTTCTTGGGTTCACATCACATGATTTGTCTGGAATGGACAATCCACAAGCCTGGCTTCAGATGAGAGGCTAACTGAACTATGGATTAGTTTGCAGTGGCACAATGACCAGGGAAGGACTGGCATGGTCATGATCTCATGGCGCAGAGTGTGAACCACCCCAATGTCTCTCTGCAGGGCACTGTTATGGAATAAATTTTAGAAAATCCCTCCAGGTCTATTTATCCTTGTAAGAGTTGGACTCATCACTGCACTGACTCCCCACTTCCATGTGGCACAGCAAACACACTTGGGAGCCAAAGTATCTCCAGTTCACAGTTGGAAGCAAATCTCACAGGGAAAGCAGGGAATTTATTTTAGTTATTCCTAATTTCTAAACTGTTTGGGGCTACATTGCAGCTTGCTCTAACTTCTAAGACTGGCTGAACAGCTTCTATTGTCATGTAACAAAATGGGTACCAATTTCAGTCACAATCTGTAGCTCCAAATAACCAACGTGAGCTAGATAGACCTACCAAATTTGACAGCCATTTGCAGTTTTTAATGGGTTTGGGTGGGGACACAACTGAATCTGTTTTAGAAAGATATGGAGGGGAATTTTGTTCAGTTCACATTTTAAAGGAAAGTGACCTAATTTGTAGCTCACAGACTTATAGCCATATCAGAACACAGCTGACAATTGAATTATACACTTCTCCAAATTTTGCAGTAGGTCTAAAGTGTGTACAAATGTATACAATTTAAATGAAAAAAATAATGCATTTTCTTTTCTTTCCTTTTTTAAAAAAGAAGATGGAAAAAGGGCAGAACAGACTTATGATGGAACACATAAAGCAACATGGACAGAAACAGGCTGGCCATCCATCCCTAAGTTTAGGGTCCTAAAGTATCTGGAGGTGTTCTAATAGCTGGTTGATAGGTTACAGAGCAGCTGATCCACTAAAACTATTGAATACCCCAAACAAGAAGAAAATAGAAATGACTTCCTTAGTTGCCCAACACTTTGCACTCAGGTTCCACAGGTGGGAGATTTGATTCCCACTGTAATTGATCTCTGTACATGTTGATGAACATTAGTCTGAATGTTCCATTGTTCAACCCTTAATAAAAATGTGAACACATCACAGCTCTAGGGTACAATCTCTATTTTCCTGAGTGGATACTGAGGTCAGTAAACTTGTGTACTTTAATCCAAGGTACTAAGATTATATGGCTAGAGCGTGATAGCAGTAGCTGTAGATAAATATATAGATATCTACTGCCTGACCCTAGCCCCCTAAATCCATTCTTGGCATGAAAATAAATGGCTAAGTTTGTGAAAGTGCTGAATGCACATTTGCGACCATTGAAGTCAATGGAATCTATTGGCTACTCAGCACATTTAAACTAAGCACTTATTTAGGCTCTTGATGATGTTTACGAGAGCCTGATTTTTATTAGATGAGGGCTTTGGTCCTATGCACATTTCCCTGAGTATGCACCAATGAAGTCTGTCCAACTTACTTCCAAGTAAACATGTTAAGGATTGCACTGCATGCTTGTATGTAGCTAGGTTTGGGGGAGAAATTATTTTTTTATTTAAAGACGAACCTGCCTAATTCTGCGCTTTCTGAAAGAATACAGAAACCGAAACAGAGACATCCTTCGAGATGCAGCTTATATGATTATTGCAATTCGGTTCTCCAGTTGAGTAACAGGTACAAAAATACATATATTAGGATGAAGTGTGTATACAAATGCATATTATAGTGAAAATAGTGTTGAGAATGCAGTATATTTGGATGAATTGCCTGCAAAACTGTATTGTTGTTGTTGTAGTAGTAGTAGTAGTAATATTTATACCCCACCCATCTGGCTAGGTTTCCTCAGCCACTCTGGGCAGCTTCCGGCATCATAATGAAATGTGTATTTTAGGCAAAACAGAGTCTATGCTGTACATCACCCAGAAATCAGCACCCAAAAGGCACCAATCTACCTTCTGTTTACCCCTAGTTTAGAGTGGCCCATGACCATATTGCGGTCCTTCTTAGAGCAGCTCTTTTAAGGCAGATCAGTTTTATTCTTCCCATGTTTCAGACTGGGAGTGGCTGCTGAGAGAGCAGTTTGCCTAGCATAATTGCCATGCCTGTGAAAAACTGTGATAAGTACATATGTATAGCTGCCTAAGTTAACAGAAGTCCTTCCCCTGAAATCCTCCTAAAGAATGAGAGCCATGACGAAATCAAAGGCGGAAATCTGGGCCTGCTCATAAATTCACAAAGCAGAATGACGCCTCCCTACATCAAATCCATTGTGCTGCAGAAACGTTGCTGGTTTCCCCCCTGTCATTTTTTTTTAAAAAAACCTTCCCCGGGTCTTAGATCTCCTTTCAAATTTGCTTTCACGCGTCTTTACTGTACTATCTGCCTTACATCCCGGGCTGACGGCACTAACAGATGTTTTAAATATTAATGCCTTTTAAAAAACTAATCACATTAGTAATACCGTCCCTGCTACTTAGGAGTAATCTTGCCATCGTGGCCAAGCAAGATACATTAGGGTTCCCCGTGGAAAGCGGTAATTCTTTAAAGAAGCATGGACAATATGTTGCGCTTGTCTGCTATCTCCTAGCAAATGTTCTCTGCTGATGACTGTGCTTTGGGGAAATTGAAAGGACATTTCCCCCCCTAGGAAATATATAAAGTGCCTGTCTATTAAGGACGTGCCGAGAATTTGACAGACCTGCAAGAAATTTACTATCCTACCTACAGCATCTGCTTGAACTATGGCTGTAGTGGATGGTGCCTGTCTTCTTTCAGGGACTCTTTCCACATTCAGAAATCTTCTGGAGAAGCCATTGGATTCTGGAACATGATGCAAGGTTGGCAATCAGCTCACGCATTATATTCGCCAAGCCCTACTGGGTTTCATTATTTGTTTGTTTACTAAAATATCCATGTTCCACCTTTCTGTCCATTCCTCCAAAGGGAAACCTCAATGTGCTTATCAACCACCATCTCCTAGAAAGCTGTAATTAGTTTTATGAACCCCAATAAAAAGCAGCAGTATCAGGGCTGACACCACCATTAGGCAGAGTGAAAGCAAGCATCTCAAGCTGTTTCTCCTGAAGCCCCTGAGTTGGTCCATCTGGCTCAGCAGTGTCCTCACTGACTGGCAGTGGTTCTCCAGGATTTCAGCAGGTGTCTCTCCCAGTATCTCCTTACCTTGAGATCCCAAGGATTGAACCTATGACCTTCTGCATACAAAGCAGATGGTTTGCCATGGGAGGACAGAGCTATGTGTGCTGTGTGTCCTGTCTTGCACTCATAACTAGCTTAGTACCCTCTGCAGCAGTGCAGGACACCCTGCTGCTCCAGTGTTGAAATATTAATTCAGCAACCAGACCAGTTGGCTTCTGTACACAACTCAGGCAGCAAAATGTCTTAGACCAGCTCTGAGCAGCAGTTATAATAAATCAAGAACAGGTAAGGCGATTTTTCCCAAGGAAGTCTTTCTGAGAAGCATGTTGAAACAATATTGGTTTTAATTGACGTCTAAGGGCACAGAGAAAGGGAGCCACCAGGATTGTCTCATTCCAAGGTGGAAGATGCAGAACCTAAACTTATTACAGGAGAGCCCATGGATGATTCAGGAGGCAGCTGTACCTCTGCTGGTTGTAAGATGCAGAGCAGGACCTATTTGAAGTCCAAGTTCATGGACAGCTTCATATGGGCAGAGGCGCTCTTTTAAGAATGACTTGAGGGTGTCTAAACACGATTAATAAGCAGGTGCCAAATGGATGCATATTGATTAATTAATTGAAGTCCTGTTCCCCCAAAATAGTCTCCCCCTGCAGAAAGATGGGCTAATTTTCTGCTGCTTTCTTGGATGTGGGATTTCTCTGAAATGTTACAGAGATGGTTGTCACTTCCTTTACAGGGTCTTAGCAGGAAATATGGCTGGTGGTAAGCTATGGACAGAGCCCCATGCCACTTCATGCCGGCCACTTCCAAGGTATTCTAGATGGTGCAGCTGACAGGAAGCTGTGGAGAGAGCCTCACAGGTCTAAAAACTAGAAAACCATGGCCACCTCCTCTGGTAAAAGCAACTTTCTCCTGAAAACTTATCTCCCTCTCCCTTGGGTTGCCTGTATCCAGCCTGAGTGGCTCTGCTCCACTGGGAGCTGTCCATGGTCCTGCTTCTTTACTCGAACTCTTTTCTCTGCTTTCCCAATTCTCTCTGCGGCTTCAGCTTGGATCCCAGAATACGCTGTCAATTCAGTATAGAATGCTCCAAAAGAAACTCGGTGTTCTTTGGAATGACTGTTAAAAGACAAGAAATGATCAAGGGACTGGAAGCACATCATCATCATCATCATCATCCCCACAAGAACAGAGCCTTCTGAAAATGACAAGGACTCTACCAACCTATGTTTGAGGAATGTAACAGAAGGATTTATTGCATGATGTTGCATGCTCAGATGTCCTATACCTTATCAGTACCAAATAGTATGGAGAGAAAATTCTAAGAGATTAGGAAAAAACCCTTTTGTGTTGCCTGCCTCTGCCTGTTGTGAGGTTTGTGACTTTCTTTACCTCTGACTGCTTTGATTTTCAGCTCCAATTATTGCTTGTTTTCCCTCATTCAGCTCATCACAGACATTGTAAACCTACACTATATAAAACATCAGATCACACTGCTGTCTGGCATGAAGAAACATCCTGCCACTACCATTAGCATCCTGGGGGGGGGGGGGGACAGAGTGTACAAACAAAGGCAATGAATTTTTTAACAGAGGCCTTGACTTGATCTTTCAGTTGTCTGTCCCTCAGGCAAAGGGGCTCTCCGTTCAGTAGCCTAGCAACAAATCCCTTACTTTCTCAGGCATTTCCAACATTGGCTTGGATGAAAGTGCACTTGTATATGTCAGCAGCAACAGATCAGATCTACAAACTCCTAAGACATTTCACCCAGAAAGGAGAGCCAGACAGATAAATGGCACAATGTTTTAATAGCCTTTGGAAACCCTATTTAGAAGCCTGTGAGGGTTGATGTGGCATTGTAGGCAGCTCATATTGGAGGTTGGTGGTCTTGGCCACACACAATCTAATTTTCCTGGTAAAGAATTTATAGTATAAGCTATGAAGATAAAACAAGCTAAGGCTCCAGTATCATCAAAAGAGGGATTCTTGCCATGTTATTGAAGTGTGTTCCCTTTCAGTCCTAGGCACTGGGAGCTTAAAACCTGCATTAATCTGTCCTGTGGGGAAAGCCAAGATGTAGAAGTAATACATGGCCTGATCCAAATAAACCCTTTTATCTCAGTAGGATTTGGATCAAGGCCAGGGTTTAATTTGAAGCAAGGGAGGATCACCAGAATGTAGCTCCAGAACCTGTTTTCATTTTGAGGACTATGCTCTGAAGTATATCAAATTGTTTTTCTTAAAAGGGGGAGAGAGACTTTGATTAGAGTCCTTTCTCTCACCTCCTGGGTTCCAAAATGTGTGAGGATCCTCCAGAGATCTAAAAGGCACCCTACTGCAAAACGTTGCTTTCCAACTTGTGGAAAGCAATTAAAAGGGGGATGGCAGTGCAGAATTTATAAACGTGTCCTCATACCCCCCCACGTGATAAATTCCATTTTCTCTAACTCCTGAGCTCTCACATAAGAGAGAAAATACTCACTTAGGAGAGAAAATGTGGAGGGATTTTGTCAGAAACTAAGTGTGGTCTGTGGTGAGCCTGGTGAAGGCGGAACAAGTGTGATGACGATCCAGAGATGAATAAGAAGAACTAAAGTGGTACGACAATAATCTGAAGAAGTTTATTGTCACAGAAATCTAGTCAAGAAGAATGGAATAATTGGTAGTTGAAGGTTGTAGAAGGGTCAAGAAGAAAAGGAAGGGAGGTTGAATTTGGTGCAAAGAGAGACCATTGGCTCATGTCTTTATAGTCTGTGCCTGGTATCTTTGTCTGTTGAGATAACCAATCAAAACATTTGGGAATATAAAAGCCACCTTTTTGCAAGAGGCACTAGAGGCCGCATCTGCGTGAGCTCATTGGATTCATGAGAATGAGGAAGAAGAACTTCACAGTCCATGTTCCATTTCACAGGCTTCCTTGCCCGCTTCCCCCCAGACAGATAAACCTTTGCATGGTATGCTGGATGCATTTGAATGTCAAATGGCTGTGCGGTAAGCAACTACTGCAGCTGTATCGATCAGTTGTTTGAGAATGTGCATGGCTTACTGAACCGAAGTGACACAGAAAATAAAACTTTTGATTGAACAACAAGCTGTGAGAAATAAACATCTCTCCCAGTGGAAATCAGAAATGAGTAATTCAAGACCCTAAGAACCTGCTGATGGCATGCCTCCAAGATCCTAGCTAGAATAGCCTTGCGAAAGCAGAGGAGCTCCTGGGAGCCTCTCTGGGCCCACAAACCAAATTAGTATTTTTCTTTGGCTGATGAAGATGTTATAATTTATTAGTGCAAAGCAACCTTAATCCTGAAGATGGGCGCTGGGCTTACCCTATTCAAGGGAAATTTCACCTGTAACAAAAAAGAATGGCAGATTTGTTCTTTGTGTTTGTTTGTTTGTTTGTTTGTTTGTCTATCTACCTACCTGTTTAACATTTAATGCTGCAGTCTTAAACTGATTGATCAGGTCGTTAGTTAAAGCAACCTTTTTCCAACTAATAATACAGCCCAGATTAATCAAGTTGCATGTTTTTGAAAAGTTGCATATTTTTCTAATTCTGTGAGAGAAAAGGGTAGATAAAAGTTACAAGTAAAATACATAAAAATTAATGCAAATACTGATAAACACTGGAAGGTGGAAGGTATAGTCATAGGGTGCTTCCAGGCAGCAACTTAATTTGCAAACACTTTCTTGAGATGTTCTTTTTTCTTTTCTTTTCTTTTCTTTTCACTGGAGGTGCTGTTGTCCTTGTTTCCCCCAGAAAGGGTAAATCTGGATTAAATGGGGGAAGATACTGCATGTCCTTTTGATGGCAATGATACTGTGTGAATGCCACGAAAAAGCTACATGCATGAGGACCACCAGTCCCACAATAAGCACCCAGCTGGAAGCGCCCTTAGAAGAGGCATCTACTGTTGCACCAGAGGGAATGCCTTTCCTCATCATCTCAAAGTTGTAGTTGCCAGAGGAGCAGGGCAGGATTGTCCACCTGCCTTTCCCAATGCTGAGCATTGCCTGCCAGAGTTAGGGGTGGGGGGCATGGTATGACTATACTTGCACCATACTGAGCTTTAGGAGAGCAACAACACTTGACATTGGGAAGGCAGAAAGACGCTGTAGAAAAGTAAGTGTTTCAAATTTGTGTGTAGCAGCTGAGTTGGCAGCCTGGCCGCCATTTTGAATCTCCCTTCAGTCAAAGATTTTCACAATTGGGAAGCTTTCGTAAAGCAGGCAGCTTGAATGCACTTGGATGTAATGTGTCTATCCGCTTAATCTCATTTGTAAACTAATTATCCAGTTCCTTTCTCTTGCATTAACATTTTGAAAAACAAGTCCATCATGAATAAACCGAGGGCCAAAGTGGCTTAACTGAACAAAAACGGAAGCTCCAGTTGCCAGCCAGAAAGATATTTGGCTGCCAGGATGAGGGAGGGAATTTCCTCTATAAGTGCTAAATCATTGGTCATATGTTTCACTGTGTGTGTGTGTATATATGTATGTCTGCAAGAGCATTCTGATTCTTTGTCCATCTTTGCTCTCAGTAGACCCATTCTCCCAGTTGGCCCCTCCTGCTAGTTGGCCCGCCGGTTCCACAAAGCAAATGTATACAGCTGTCCAGTGGAATAGGCTAAGGGAATGCTAAGCATTTCATGGCCTAAGACAGTGGAGAAAATGGAAGAGCCTGCAATGTTCATCACTTCCAGATAACCTGTTTACTAAGCATTAATTCTTATTTGTTTTCAGGGAAGCTAGATAGCACTGCATCAAGCAAGCATTATTCTGCATTTTCCTGCCACTTTCCTTATTGCAAAATGTCTTGGGGGGGCAGTGGGTTTGTAGCAGAAGGCTGCCAAAGCAACTTTAATTGTGCAATGTGTATCACACACAATATTTGATTGAATCCCACCTGCAAATAGTAAAAGTCAGGAAGTGCTCATTGTCCATTATCATTAACGGAGGATGCTACCTTCCCTTGTCTGCCTTTCTTGCTCCTTTTGTGGTGGGGGGCTTCAGGGTCATGACTGGGCCTTATCCTCTTTGGGCAAGTAGTGCATTTCATTATGGCTTATATTCCTTTTTTCTGCCTTCTCAAGGGACAGCCAAAGCTTCTAACAACACAATGGGAAACAAAAACTTAACACAAAATATCAGAAAGACAGTCATAATAATAATAATAATAATAATAATAATAATAATAATAATAATACTTTTATCATTTATCCTCCTCCCATCTGGCTGAGTTTCCCCAGCCACTCTGGGCGGCTCCCAATCAAATGTTAAAAACAGTACAGCATTAAATATTTAAAACTTCCCTAAACAGGGCTGCCTTCAGATTTCTTTTAAAGATAGGATAGGTGCTTATTTCCTTCAGATCTGAAGGGAGGGTATTCCACAGGGTGGGTGCCACTACCAAGTGGTTCCCTGTAACCTCACTTCTCGCAATGAGGGAACTGCCAGAAGGCCCTTGGCGCTGGATCTCAGTGTCCGGGCTGAACGATGGGGGTGGAGACGCTCCTTCAGGCCGTTTAGGGCTTTAAAGGTCAGCACCAACACTTTGAATTGTGCTCGGAAACGTACTGGGAGCCAATGCAGATCTCTCAGGACTGGTGTTATGTGGTCCAGGTGGCACTCCCAGTCACCAGCCTAGCTGCTGCATTCTGGATTAATTGCAGTTTCCAGGTCACCTTCAAAGGTAGCCCCACGTAGAGTGCATTGCAGTAGTCCAAGCGGGAGATAACTACAGCATGCACCATTCTGGTGAGACAGTCTGTGGGCAGGTAGGGTCTTAGCCTGTGTACCAGGTGGAACTGGTAGACAGCCATCCTGGATGCAGAATTAACCTGTGCCTCCATGGACAGCTAAAATGACTCCCAGGCTGCGCACCTGGTCCTTCAGGGGCACAGTTACCCCATTCAGGACCAGGGAATCCCCCACACCTACCCACCCCCTGTCCCCCCAAAACAGTACTTCTGTCTTGTCAGGATTCAACCTCAATCTGTTAGCCGCCATGCATCCTCCAAAAGCAAAGCATATATAGCAAAGCATAGTATATATTGAAATATAAAACAAATCTGAGTTAAATTAATGCCAAAGCATTCTCAAACATACATACAGTGGTACCTCAGGTTACAGACACTTCAGGTTACAGACGCTTCAGGTTACAGACTCCGCTAACCCAGAAATAGTACCTCAGGTTAAGAACTTAGCTTCAGGATGAGAACAGAAATTGAGCAGCGGCGGCAGCGGGAGGCCCTATTAGCTAAAGTGGTACCTCAGGTTAAGAACAGTTTCAGGTTAAGAATGGACCTCCAGAACGAATTAAGTTCTTAACCATAGGTACCACTGTAGTGCACCTTAGAGCTGCAAGAATTTATTCACCAGAGATCATGCTTGGCCTCCTTTGTTCAGTGATGGGAGCTGCCTCTTCCTTCTCCCCTTTGTTCAGGTTTACATCCCAGTACATGCTGTGGTTCCAGATTTGCAGTTGCACCTCCACTTAAATAGAAAAAAGAGAGAGTTTAAAATAAAAATCCGGCTCCTACCAAAACCCAGCATCAGCATTTGTGATCTGTATGCTGTGCCCATGAAAGTGAGGGGAAATGTGAATTGCCCTGATAACACAGCTTTGGCATCCTTTCATTAGAGTGAATGCAGTCTATAAAACCATAAAGAGATCATCAGGGCAGGTTTAATGCCATAAAAGCTTTCACGCTGCCATTGTAATAGCATCAAATCTGAATATATGTGTTTATATCCGTACCGGCTTTGAGGCTCAGAAGTTGTTGCTGCAAGGAATGCAAAAGCAGGGAAAAGGAAAATGTTGAAAGTTCTGCCCAGAAATGAGATTGCTAACATCCTTGTCTCTTCTGCATGCAAAAGAGGTGTGAATACCCAAGAAAAAAAAGTGTGTAGGGCATATTCTACAAGTGAGGCCAGCGGTACCATGTTAACTTAGAACAGAGAACCTGTAGCCCTGGCCCTGCAGATGTTGTTCCTCCCTGACCATTGGCCATGCTGACTGGGGCTCTTAGCAGCTGGAGTTCAGCATCATCGGGGGGAGGGGGCACAATTTCCTCTTGTTTTCTTTAAAAATCTATCATTGCTCTGAGGTATTGGATCCCAGAAACAGAGCATTTAAAAATTGTGTTACACAATCTATAATGCCCTATAGTTTAAAAGTTTTTTTTTTTGTGGTTGATCTGAAAATTATTAATGTATGAGGATTTTTGTCTTTGTGGGTAGTTTTATTTGGTTTTAAATTGTTTTGGTTGTGCCATAGTAACCCACCCTGGGACCCCAAAGGCCAGGTAATGAACCTAAGGCTTGCAGTATAGGACATTTTAGCTAGCTACCGTATATATCCTATTCATTAGTTTCTGCGCCAATCTAAGTATTTGACTGGCTAGTCTGGATCTGTTAATATTAGGAGGATTCTTACATTCTGGCAGGGTTTTAGGGAACAGATCGTTCCTAAGCACCACCAGAGAATCCATTCTTGCAATGTCTGCTCAGAATGTTTATTACAGATTTATAATAATATTGATGCAGCCCATTTCAAGTGTTCAGAGTACTTTTCCATTCATTCTTAGCAGGATTTGAATCAGGCCAATATATTTATTCACATATTGCAGGCAGGGACAAGAGCCACATCAAACATCTGGCTATGTTCTGGCAGCCAGATTTTTCTAATGGGCAGAATGACATCTTTGAGCTTTGGGGGCTTGGTTTCAGTTCCCATCTCTGTCATGAAAATACTTGGTGGCCTTGGAGGAGTCAACTTCTACCAGTATCAATTCCCTTCCTGCAAAATTGGGATAATAATGACTCATCTTGCCAAGCTATTGCCTCCTGTCTGAAACCCTGGAGAGCCACTGCCTGCCAATGTTGACAATACTGGGCTAGATGGATGCATGGTCTGGCTTCGTATAAGGCAGCCTCCTGTGTCTCTAATGAATTTTTCTACTTAAAAAAGGCATAAAAATCACAGCATTTGGGTTTGGCCATGCAGCACCTCTGCATTACATTATTTGCAAGTGGTGTTGTCATTGCAACAGCCTTCTCTGACAAAGAACCCTGCTAAAATTATACTTAATACTGCAAGGTCTGGATCAATGCAAGTTTTTTCATTTTCCAATTATTTATCACCAAACAGCATGGGCAGAAGCCAAGCACAAGTTCTCCCATTAGAGCAACAGGTCTTTCCCCCTCAGTGCCCCCTATACACCTCTGTGCCTCACTCATATCTGTTCTGGAGGGTTGGGGGAACCCCCAGAACAGTGAACTGGGGAAGGAGAGGGGAAATTGTGTTATCCGGCAAGCAGAAATACTTGTACTGGTGGAACAGCTGCATTAGCAAGACATGGAATTTCACCTATTGCTTTAAAGATGGCCTGTCCATAGCTGGGAGCAATGGGTTTAAAAAGACCTGAAGATGATGTAACAGAGGCATCATTTCCTGTAGTATATTAGAAGCCCGCATGAAGAAGGCCATGGCAACTTCAGGTGAGGCTGAAGCAAACTCCTATCTGAAATACTATAGAGAGGCTGTCAATAGGTGGAGACAAGGCTGAGCTGGAATGACTCCTTCTGACAATGTAAGGCAGCTCCCCATGTTCTTCCTTACACTCTGAGTGCTTCTGTTTCATTGTTGTCTGTAGTCAAACAAGCTTTGCAGGTTTTTAGAGTACAGTAGTATCAAGACCTGTAGCGCCTGTGAAATAACAATGGGATGTAATTCCACACAATTACCGTTATTATGAAAGTTATGATACATGTCCCGCCTTTCCCCCAGACAGGGACTCAAGGAGACCTACACAAAAGAAAACAGCACAGATCAGATACAGACATTTAAAAATGTATAATTGTTAAAAAGTAATCGAACCCTAAAAGAAAATGATAACAAATCTATTAAAATACAGATATGATTTCCTTCAAGAAGTTACCAAAAGCCTGTCAGAATAAACAAGTCTTCATCTGCTGGCGGAAGGACAACAAGGAAGTAGCCAGTCCACCTTCTCTAGGGAGGGAGTTCCAAAGTCTGGGAGCAGCCACCAATAAGGCCCTGTCCTGCGTCCCCATGAAATGTGCCTGAGAGGTTCGCTGGACAGAGAGAAGCGCCTCCTTTGAAGATTTCGGAGATGAGGCAGGTTCATATGGGACAATACGATCCTTCAGATAGCCTGGGCCTAAGCTGTATAGGGTTTTAACCCTATACAACACTTTGAGTTGTGCCCAGAAGGCAGCTTGTGGGTTTGGCATTTGCTGGGCTGCTGATCAGCAGTGTCTACCTGTTGGCAACTAAATAATAACACACTATTCATTTTGATCACGGCACAAGCCCAATGGGGAAGGCTGGATTAGAGGAGGGCCTGACCAACATGGTAATCGGTCACCTTGGATCTTGTTGCCAGAAAGAGTAGATTGATGTGTGGTGCAGATATATTGAGCTGCCTCGTTTCATTCCATTCATTTAATGGTGAAATCATTTCACAGGCTCTCATTGAGATGCCAACCAGGCAGAGAGTTCCAGCCCACTGTGCTTTGCTTTTTCTTGCACTACAATTATATACTGAAACTGCCCGTTCTCATTAGTGGAGCTGGCATTAAGATGTATGGCTAAATTCCCTGCCTAGATCTTGGTCAATTTATGCCTCTTAAGCATGCTGTTGACTTCAAGGTTGCCATTTTAACTACACCGACCACATTGCACCCGAGCTTCTGATGGGGCCAGTGGGTGACATTGACTTAATGCTGCAAGACTGACTGTTAGGATTAGGCTGTGAGCAAACGTTTATGAGAAGCAGATTTATGGGCGCTGAGCTGTGCTTGGGAAATGGCTTTTGCCGCATTTCAATCGGCATTGGCTTGACAGTTTGGAAGGGCTTTGCTTATCCTTCAGTGAATAAGGGAAGGATCAATGTACAGCTGCAGTCAGGCACGTTAGAGAGAGAGGCAGGCGCAGCTGAGTCAGCCGTTCAGTCATTGTTTGAATTGGGCAGAAACCAATGACCCAGGGATAACACTGACATGCGCTGACTTAGAACATGGCGTTTTACTGTGGACTCAGAGCCAAAGTTTGCCAGCAGTGTACAGAGGCTGCCCAGTGGCAAGGAACACGGAATAATATTACTGTTTCTTTTCGAATCCAAATTTTCGCTGCTGACTTAATCTAGGCTCTGGCTGCCCTCAAGACCCCACCCGTTCTGGTCTCATTATAATCATCAACAACATCTTTCTTTCTTTCTTTCTTTCTTTCTTTCTTTCTTTCTTTCTTTCTTTCTTTCTTTCTTTCTTTTTACAGAACTGACACTGTTGCAAGTGCCACATAATGCCCATGCCTCATTTGTAAGAAGTTGATCCTTTAGTGCGGCAGTTGTTGTTTTCACTTTTCCTGAAAGTTTTATTCTGTCTGTAAACCGCTTTGAGGGTTGTTGTTTTTATTTTACAATCAAGCAGCATCTAAATTTTATGAAATAAATAATAATAAATAGAAGTGGCCCAAAGCAACATTCAAAATAATACAAACATTAATGAATACAAATATTTTTTGACTCCCTGCCCTCATTTGCATTGAGCACTGACTCCTCTTGCAGGGGCAAAACTAGGGTTTATTTCACCTGGGTCAAAGACCCAGTTGGAGACCCTACCATGCTCATTTGTGTACACACACACACACACACACACACACACACACACAGAGGAGACTGGAAGCTTCAATTGCACCCCTCTGAAAGCCAACCCCCCCCCCCGCAACATTTTCATTGCGTTCAAAGGCATCTCATTGTACTGGCTGAGGGCTTAACTACATTAGAGGGGCTCCAGTTACAGAGGACAGTTCTCTGTTTGAAGTAATCGGAACGTAGGAGGCTGCCTTGTGCTGAGGCAGATTCTCCCATAGGAAGCAGCGATGGCCCCCAGTGTGGATGGCTTTAAAATAGGATTAGACCAGACAAGTCCAACAGGTAGATTGTGATCTACCGGTAGATCACTGGACGTCTGTGGTAGATTACTGGTAGAACACTGCTCCCCCCAAAGAAGCTCAACAAACTTGGCTCCCCTGTAGTGAACCCCCCAAAACAGGGCCTTCCTTCCTAAAAAAAGAGTTTGACCTGAACCCCCCAAAAGGGGGTCTTTAACTCTGTGAGTAGATCGCAGTCTCTTAGGAGTTGGCCACCCCTGGATTAGACAAATTTACACAGGAGAGGACTATCAATGGCTACTAGCCACAATGGCTATACTCTGCCTCCACAGTTCGAGGCAGCAATGCTTCTGAATTCCAGTTGCTGGAAACTACAGAAGGGTAGAGTGCTCTTGTGCTTGAATCCTGCTTCCTGGTTTCCCACTGGCAGCTGATCAACCACTGTGAGAACAGGATGCTGGACTAGATGGGCCACTGGCCTGTTCTAGCAGACCCTTCCTATGTTCTTACCACTGAGCTATGGTCCCTCCCAACCAGGTCCAGATTAAAGATAAAATGTCCATAGGAAGGGAGACCTGGAAGTTGCCCACCAACAGTTTGCACTTTGGACAGAAGACTGAGCAAGGATACAGGTTACCTAGTCACTATCTTCCCTACTATGGTGAGATGTCATGCATTTAAATTGTAGTATTTATATCTAAATGTGCATTTAGTTATATGAACTAGCACGTGCAGATTTTATGCAAATCAGTGCCCTTTTTATCCTCTTTGATTATGCATCTCATCTTTTCTTGGCTACCCTAAACTACATACATAACAATCTGCCTTACTATAGCCCCTATATCTAAGCCAAGCCCCCGTCGGGAGGGTGATTTGGGACAGAGGGAAGGGAGTGCTTAATTATTTTCCTGCCTGCCATTTCTCTGCTCTAAACGGTGCTGCTTTAGCTTGGAAATAGTGGCTGCCAGGAGGTTGGCTCGGCCCAGAAATGTTACTGTTTTCTAGCTCCTGTAACATTTGTTCTTCTCATTTCTCATAAGCATTTTGGAAATGTGCTATGCCAAATGTTCAACACACTGGAGGATGGTGTCAATGTGAATTAAGTGGATGTGTCTGGCTAAACCCAGTTCATTCCAGCCTTTTCCATTGGCTGACCAGATCTAGTAGAGGACAGGACTTGAGCACAACAAATTCTTATAAAGAGGTGAGGCATGTATCAGAGATGCAGTCGTATTCCTCCCCTCCCCCATACCCCACTCTGTCCTCTCAATGGGGAAGTAGAGCCTAATGGCAGTAAGAGACTGTCTGGGTTCCCAGCTTGGGTTTCAAGTGGGAATTGCAGGAAGTGGAGAGTGGAATTTAGACTAAGGCAAGGAACCTCACATTCACAGATGCAGGGAGAGCACTGGGAATACTAAATCTGCACTGAAATTCAGCTACAGGGAAGGAAAGACAGTTTAGCACTAGAGGCTAAGTGCGTGCTGGTTGTTTGCCAGCAGTGGCTACTGGCCTTATGAGTCCATTCCAATGATTGCTTTCTACAAAAGCAGGACATCAACTCAAAACACACCCCGTTGTCAATTATGAATGGAGCAAAAGTTTCATGGTAAGGGTGCTCCCTTCTTTATTATGAGAGCTTGTTATGCTTTTACAACACTATAATAAAAACAGGTGTTGTAGCTCCCCCACCCCCCCAGGTTTATCAGCATTATGTGTCATGCAATGTGTGGGACGGACAAGGTTCCATTTGGGCAGGGGGGAGAGAATGCCAGTGCTCAGAGACCATTGCACTTCCTGAGGTCTCCCACTTGCTTCTGCTCATTGTTCCAGCTTTCCAGGAGGGTCTTTGAAGGTCTCAGTAGTGGTAGCCTGGGTTGCCTCACTCATCCCAACTGCCACAAGTGTCACATGCTTCCCCCAAACACCTCCCATCCCTTCATCTCCCCTTGTGGTTCCATGGACCAAGCTGTGCTGGGTGGAGGGGACTCTGCAGGGCGAGAGAGTCAATGATGGTGTGAAGATTTTTGCCCGGTAAGCGTAAGTCTGGTGTAGGGAGGAAGAGTGGATTTTTTAAAAATTTTTTTTAAGAATAAGTAAATCTGGACTGCCATCCCAACAAACACTTCTCATGTTATTTATATCCAACAGGCTTGATACCCTTCAAACAAGGCTCAAGAACCCTAAGCTGCAGGAGGCACAGGTGGCCTTTAAGATGCTGAAATTATTTTCCAGCCTTGACTATATCGGACATTTTACAGGATAGCTTGTGGATAAAGAAAGGGACATTGCTACCGCCCCACAAATGAGTTTGTAGCAGCTTCTCCTTGAAGTGCAAGCAGATATGAACTACAGTAAACTGCTTCAGAGCTGCCTGTCTGGTGCATATTTTTCTTAAGATTTTAATTGAAGTGTAGTTCGGAATACAGTTGTAAGTTTTGCATATTTTGATGTTTAGATTTCATTACACCAACTCATTCCATGAAATCCTGTCCCTCGAGGGACGTGTAGATAAAGTTAATTAATGAGATTTCTGGTTTAGAGATACTATTGTTTCCCCCCAAGATTGAATTTCTTTCTTTCTTCTCTTCTGTTGTACATTAGGCATCCTGAACTTCAAACACTCTGCCAGTGCAAACCCCACTAAATTTTAATTTTACTTGCGTCAGTAGGGAGTGTGAGGATCTTGGTCTTATCATCAGCCCCCTCTCTTTCTCTCTTTCTCTTTCTCACATATGTGGTGCCACCTCTCCCCCTTCCTCTTTCCAAAATCCATTCTTTTTTGCATGGTGGCTGACTTTTTCTCCAAATCCTTAGGCACCCTAAGCTGTAACCAAGTTTTAAGCACATGTGGTGGCATTTCCCCAAATTAGCCTTTTCCTTCCTTCTCTCCCTCTCTTGCTTTCTTCATTGTCTGTTTTAGGCTGTACATTCTCAGGGACAGAGACCTGTCCGTCTTTTCACCTCTGTAACTCTGGTTGGTACTACTGGATCAGCAACAGCCCAGAATGCCTTATGAATAAATATGTTTGCTATACCAAGAGGATCATGGTGCACTGGGTTTATATTAGAGGTGGGTGAACCCAAGCAGTCTTTTGCTGCCCTTAGGCTTTAATTCCACAATTGGAAGGGCTAAGTGGGGAGTGGGGGAGGCATAAAACTGCATCTCTGGTCCATGCCTCCCTTCTTTATAAGAATCAGATACCCACAAGTCCTGTCCTCTACTTGATCTGGTCAGCCTATAGGAAATGTTCAAAAGAACTGGGGCCATAAAGGTTATGGGTTTAGCTAGACATGTCCCCTTAATTCACATTGATCCAAAATCCCAGTGTGTTGAAACTTTGGGAATAGCACATTTCCAAAATGCTTATGGACAGATGTAATGAGAGATGGGAAATGTAGTATTTTGGGGACTCAGTAGCTCTGTGGTACGGAGGAGATGATTTCTCCTAATCCAAGTCCAGCCTGGTGCTCACAGTGGGATCAGACACTACTCGCCTCTGACCCGATTGGATAAGACAGCTGGCTCACCACCATCTGAACCCAGGCCCTTGGCAGACTCCAACAGCTTCACATGGAATGAGGCAGCTTCATATGTTCAAAGTCAGACCATTGGTCCATCAAGTCCAGTACTGTTGGATGGACTGGGGCTGTCCAAGGCATCAGAGGCATTTCCTAGCATTGTTGCCTTAGATCCTTTTAACTGGAGATGCCAAGGATTGAATCTGGCACTGTGCTTTACCCCTGAGATTTGGCTAACCAGAGCTATGGTGAATTGTGTGCCATTTACAACCCCCCCCCGATGTGCACATATTCCTCTAACCCAGGATTTCTTGGCTTGTTTATTACATTATTTTATACCCCACGCTTCCTCCACTCAAGTGATAAAAAAATGCATTTTTAAAATAAATAAAAAACATTGAAAAACTCATTAATGCTTCATGCATCTGATGAAGTGGACTGTTGTCCACAAAATGTGTGACGTTTTCTTGTGAAGTGGACTGTTGTCTTGTGACACCGTGCTGCTTTTGCTGCAACGGACTTAAAACACACATCTGCCCCTCTGGAAATTACATTGAAAACTGAGTTTGCAGGCAAACTGTCTATCTATAACATACATCCATACCCATAAGCTTGAGTGAATTATTATGTGCATAATTTGTAAAGCAATCCACACTCTTGTGTGAAACAGAGTTGTTGATAACTGCCAGGTTTTGTTTGCTTTCGCCTTTTCTCTCGCTCTTCCTTTTGCATAATGAATCGAATTCTGCCTTTCTTTAGAAACTCATTCTCAAGTGATATGTGGTGGTAAATCCATGTGTGCAGGGAAAGACTTGCCAGGAGGGAAGACTTCTGTTGCTCACATGCACTGGGTTTATGGAGAGAGATGGCAGCTGATGGCATGAATGAAACATGGCTCTGTGATTCTTCTCGACAGTTGAGATCACAAGCAGAACATCTTTTTTTGGGGGGAGAGCAAAATATCTCTTAACCACTCATCACTCACTTTTCTGACTCTCTTAGGAAGAACCTTTCAAATATACTAAATGCCTTTTCGGAAGGCATCCTCTCAGAGTTGTGTTCCGTATGCATCATAAAGGCCAAACATCTCTGTTTTCATTCAAAAGACAACCCACAGATTTGGCTGCTTGTGCTGTTGGCGAAGGGAGAGAAGGCACCAAGAATTGGCAGTACAGTGGTACCTCAGGTTACAAACACCTCGGATTACAGACTCCGCTAACCCGGAAGTAGTACCTCAGGTTAAGAACTTTGCCCCAGGATTAGAACAGAAATCACGCGGCGGCAGCGGGAGGCCCCATTAGCTAAAGTGGTACCTCAGGTTAAGAATACTTTCAGGTTAAGAACGGACCTCCAGAACGAATTGAGTGCATAACCAGAGGTACCACTGTAGTTGGATGCATGCCATCTAGAGGTGGGGCTAGGTAGTGCAAGGAGTGCTGCTGGGGGTGCTGTAATATTTTTGCCAGAATAATGTCCTGCAATGGTAGGATTTCTTGCAGTTCTCTCTTCTCCATAAACCACTGTTGGGCATTCAGGACCATGTAGCTATATCTACATGAGCCCCACCCTTGCCTTCCCCCATCACTGTCCATGAATGTGCTCAAGGTTAGAGCTTATGGGGACAACCTGTGTTTATTTAGCAGACTGTCCCACTGTAGAATGCCCCCAGTGCAACATGTTGTCCTGCACGCCAAAATAGGCCTCTCGTTGGCCAGTTTGAGAACAGGATGGTGCACATGACAGACCTTTGTTCTGATCCAGCTGGTCTGTTTTTACAATGTGCTCATATTCTTATTTCCCATACAGTATTCCATTTATTCTCACAAACAGGCCTAGGAAAGAGAATAAGATATTTTCCCACCATTTTCTCATTTTGACCACTACAAAACAAGAGGTCTGGAAATAAGCCAATGAATATAGGAGCATCAACCAATCTCTGTCAGTCCAAATATGCTATTAGCTAGGGATAGCACCCCTGCTGTGATTAGTGTAGTCACCCACCCACCCCAGTAAATGTGATTGTTTCCTTCCAATGCTAAGAGATGAAGAACTGAACTGAAAAGGAATTTTTGAATACTGATAGACGTAATGTTCTAATGTCCTGGGTGATAAAACTTTTGCCTTTTTAAAACAACACAGCTCTTGAGCTGGATGTACTTCTTCATGTAAGCATTAATATTGCATAATTTTGGATTTGAAAATGCCATTTGGCCAAGTGAAAAGCCCATCTTCTCTGCAAGCTCCCTCTGAGAGTCCAAACATTAGACTACCCATGCAAATATTTCGGGTTTATTATAGATGTTTCAGGTGGACTGCACCATCTGCTAAAATAGCGAGGGAGGGGAGCAGATCCATTTATTCTTGCACTGTTCAGTTGGCAGGCATCTGCAGCATGTACAGGCAACATTTCACTCAAGTCAGCTCTGCGAAAGAGAATAAGGAGGCACCCCAAAGTGTAAAGGTAAAGGGACCCCTGACCATTAGGTTCAGTCACAGACAACTCTGGGGTGCTTTCGAACTGCTAGGTTGGCAGGAGCAGGGACCAAGCAACGGGAGCTCACCCCGTCATGGGGATTCAAACCGCCAACCTTCTGATTGGCAAGCCCTAGGCTCTGTGGTTTAACCCACAGCGCCACCCACGTCCCTAAATACACCCCAAAGTGTAGGGGTGCATTAATATGGTGCAAGCACTCACAGGGGCTTTTCTGTGGCTGTAACAAGCACAGTTGCCACAACATGTGGGGGCGGTGCTGTGGAGACAGAGTGTGTGGCAATCTAATGCACCTGTAGTTCTGAGAAACCTAGCCTTAAATTGCCTGTGTGGTGGCTGAATGGCAAAGAGGTGCCATAAAGCTGTCTCTGTTTGTTTTATGGCCCTGAAGCCAGTAAAAAAGGCAGCAGAAAAGGGGGGAGAATTCACTGTGCAGAATTTAGTATTATTGAATTGATGCCACAGACTGAGCTTGCATATGGTCCCAGAGCAACTTTGGCCAAGATTTCCAACTGGGGAGTGTGGGTGGGACTATCATTCATGCAGCAGTGTGGCTTTATAGTGAGATTTGAGGCAGACCAAGAGCGTCGTTTTCTGCTTTGAGGCCCCAAGGATGAGCTTGTTAATGATTAACCCCTGAAATAAATCTGTACTTCTTTCCCCAATATAAAATTCACGATTTCACCCAGGCTTCAATAATCTCTGTTTGGCACAGGCCGCTTACCAGAGGCGGGGAAGTTCCAGTGAGAGCGAGACAGCTTAGTTCACTATCCACGACACTTCCCAAATGAAATAAATCATGTTGCAAAGGTTCATTGACAAACTCAATTCAAACAGCTCCCAAGAACAGCAGCAGAATGTAACACAGACCAAAAGTCAGCAGTGCGTGCTGCCTGAGAGAAAAGTTGCCAGGGTAGGGAGTAAAAGCACCTAAGAACAGATCCACTCAATGTTTATTCTCTTTTATTTTGCACAAGGAACACAGGAACATATGAAGCTGCCTTAAACCAAGTCAGACAGCTGATCCATCTAGCTAAATATTGTCTACACTGACTGGCAGTAGCTCTCCATGCTGTTACTCAACATGCCACATAACATGACTGACTCTTGCCACGTTTGCGGACATTTTGAAAGATGCTGACTGGCCTAAAGGTTAGGGCTAGAAGAAGCTGTGAATGCTCATATCAAGAAACATGTTCAGCAGAAACAAAATAATTTTATTTCTAGTCAAAGGTGGTGAAATTGTTCTGGCCTGCCTTGAATCCACAAGATCCCACCGCTTTTCACAGGTATTTACCCAAGTGGTGTGAGACAATAAAATCAACCACATTCAACTCTCATAAATATACAGTGGTACCTCGGGTTAAGTACTTAATTCGTTCCTGAGGTCCGTTCTTAACCTGAAACTGTTCTTAACCTGAAGCACCACTTTAGCTAATGGGGCCTCCTGCTGCTGCTGTGCCGCCGGAGGACGATTTCTGTTCTCATCCTGAAGCAAAGTTCTTAACCCAAGGTAATATTTCTGGGTTAGCGGAGTCTGTAACCTGAAACATATGTAACCTGAAGCATATGTAACCCGAGGTACCACTGTACAGGGATCTTTGGGATTCAAGGCAGGCCATAACATTTTCACCACCTCTGGCTAGCAACAACAACAAAGCCTAGTGCTTAGCATAGAGTTAAAGGGACAGGCTATGCTGCTGAATATTGGGATTAAGTGCACCTTCTTCATAGCTTTGCATTTTTTTTTTTTAATTTTAAGATGGAATAATTAAAGTCCCCCTCCTCTCGGCTTTCTGATGAAATCATTATTGGATTTACTTAAGTTGGCTTGTTGATATGGGGTGGCTGTGCTGAAGCATGTCATTTTGGGAATCTTTTCATCATCAAACAATTTGTGGATGATAAGAGGTTAAACAGAGGGAATCAAGGAAACAATAGTGAATTGTTTATCTTCCATGGGAAGTGCTCTCTGTTTCCAAGGGCAAAGTAAGGTACAATTAAAGTAATAGCATCTGACACATAAATGGAGGGACGCAAAGGTTTCTGAAGCAGTGGAAGTAATTGCTTTGACTCCTGTGCTGAAGAGCCAAAGGAGCTGAAGCACTGAATGATGTCTCCCGCCCCCATACTTGCCTTCTCATCCGGTTGTGTTATATAACACCAAGGGTCACCCTTCTCATCAGAAATGAGGTTTGAGAACTGTGGTGTGTTGTCTCTTGACCATTGGCCTGAAACAGCTCAACTCATTTAGTCATTCTTCTGAGGGGGAATCAGTTGACTGAAGACCATGTGGCCCCTTCTCTGTGTCAAAGACTTTGATGAGCATCCAAATTTCCTATAATATGTTTGGGAATGTGCTAAAGTGGGAACCATGAAGCTGCCTCTTGCCACGTCAGACCAGTTAAGTTTTCTTTATATTGAAATGAATGTAAATTACAGAAATAGTTATGTAAAGTGTATAACTTACATTAAGTAGCAGACAGCAAGACAAATGACGTAGAACTGGGCAGAAACCGAACTGCAGCCAAATGGAAACAGCGCTGATTGTGATGAATGCAGGCTGGAACAGAAATGACTATCTTCTTTCATCTCTAGTTGTAGTCCAGCTGGAGGGCATCATATTGGCTATTCCATAACTAACGGAGTGATACAGATTGAACCTTGAACCATCTTCTTGGGTTTTTTTGTTTTGTTTTACCCCCACTGTGTAATGCTCACTCTCTTGAGCCATATGGTGATGCACCTACAATTTGAAGAATACCCCTTTATTTAGCTCAGTTGGCTGTTTTTTGTATAGGAAACCCATGGCAATAAAAAATGATGGGTTAAGGGTTTCCCTTAAGTTGCTGATTAGGCACACAGTGATGTTTTGCATTGTCTACCAGTCGCACAGAGCGAAAATAATAATACATTATTCTGCATTTTGTTGGTGTGTTTGTGAAGAGACTGTGCCAGATAGATTAAAAAGAGGAACAGGAAGCTTTTCATTTTGTGTCCAGTTAGCTTTACTGTAAGTATTGCCATGAATTGTGACTTGTGTATTCAGACACATCTTCTTGGGGCTGAATTTAAATGCTTCCATCATGTGTGTTTCAGTCGGGTGGTAGTGTGCACAAGTGGTATTATTTTCTTGGTGACATCCTGAATTCACTTTAGGAAGCCAGGATGCAGACTGCAGAATCCCAACCATTGGTCTCTGGTATCCATGTGGCCAACCACTGTTGACATTCTTCAGAATGATTTTAAAGTTTGAATATTTCCTATGTCTACAACATAAAGAAACTTGCCTTGTAGTTCTTGGATTACAGTGGAGTCCAGTGCCTGTACATATCTGCAGTATTGCAAGCAAAGCTTCCCATTGCGTAGCAGAGCAAGGCATTTTCCTATTTAGCCTCTGCGAGAGAATATTTCATTTCTGGCAGATTAAAAGGCTTCATCCAAATAAATATACAGCCCGCTTCTACAAATCATCACAGTCCGGGCTAAATAATCTCTGACTAATGGAGGAAGCAGACAGAACCCACAAATGCTCAGATCTGTAGATTGACCAAAAGCTGAATCACACACAACCTTCACAGTATTTCTTAAATAAGATGCTGTGCTGGGCAAATTTGGTTGGAGGTTAGGGACTTGTGGAAGTTAGGGAATTATATCTGATTTTGTCTATGCAGCTGAAACTACTGAATCTACCCACCCACCTCGGATATTGTGGTTTGACCTGTTGAGGTGTTTCTGTTATAATATGGAATGAATGGGCTACAGTCTCTGCTATGTGGGTTTGTAAGAACAGTGCTCTAAGGTGTATTTTAAGAGATGATTGTTGCTTTTCCCTTTAATTAATTAATCTATCTATCTATCTATTCATGCCTGCCCAACCCTTCCCCCCAGGGACCGCAGGATGATACAGATGGGGTTATCTCAAATACTATTAGAGAGCAAATTTCATGTGCTGAAAAATGCTTTGTTGTTCTGTTACTCTGAAGCGAAGTGTTTGGATGCCTATTTTTAATTATAGTACTGGGGTGTCAGACAATGTTATCTAGTTTAAACAGGAAGCTTTAGAAGAAGAAGCGGATTTTGCAAGCACAACAGCCCTGGGTGAAAGATATTAGGAAGCCCTCAATTCATTCTGAACACAAGTCTTAGTTTTATGATAAAGAAACACATAGGCGATGATTATCCAGATTATAGAATCCCACAGAGAGCGAGGGAGGCCACTATGGCAGACATGGAATATGTTTTCTAAAACAAATCCACATGGTACAAGCAATTGTTCCTTGAGAATAGATTTAGAGGAAAATTCCTCTTTGTGACCTTTTTTTATTTTGGTGCTTAATTAGACCCTAAGAACACAGAAATTTCCTTGCTTGATCAGACTGTAGCCAGTACCAATCTAGCATTTTGTTTCCAACTCTGATGAGCTATGACCACCATGACAAGAGAAGACTAACAAGGAAGAAAAGAACTGCACAGCTGCATGATGGAGCGGGCTGTGAAGGGGTGCTGGCAAGCAGGCCCCACTTAACTGAGACTTCAGTAGTTGTGTATGTTCATCCAATATCATAAGACATGGGTCTTTATTACTCCCATTTTGCAGATAAGGGAACTGTAGGCAACGAGTACTGTTAACAAAGTCCTGGGTTACATTAATAGAAGCATAGTATCCAGAGCATGAGAAGTAATTGTTCCAACCTCTTCTACAGAGGTCAGGATATCTCTGGAATACTGTGTCCTGTTCTGGGCATCACTATTTTAACAAGGTTGCAGACAAAGTAGAAAATGCCCAGAGGAGAGTGACCAGGATTCTGAATAATGGTTGGCATAGCCAGCGTATGGTTAGTGTGAAGAGGTTTAATGGAACACATAATAGCTGTCTTCAAATACCTGAAGGGTTGTCACAGAGAAGATGTGAATAGACTTGCTCTCTGTTGCTCAAAAGGTTAGAACTAAAAGTAATGGCTTGAAATTGCAGGGAAGCAAATTTTTGGCTAAACTTTTCGAGAAAGTTCAAATGATAAGAACTTTTTGATGGCGGAACAGTCCTCTAAAGCTTTGGGGAAGAATTAGGCAATATGGTGCTCTCCAGATGTTTGGGACTATGAGATGGGTTAATTTAACTTCTACCTCCCACTTATATTGGGCATACCCTTCTTATTCTTCTTGATCTTATACAATATGCTGCAGGGGCCTTTCTTTGGCTTAAAAAGAGTGTAAAAATCCTTCAAATAAACAGAGGAGCAAGCAAAAGTAACAAAGGTGTCTAGGCGTACATTTTAGTTGACATAAACTCACCATTAAAAGGGAGAAGGTGCTCTGAAATGAAGAAGTGTGCAGTAGGATAAGACTGGGGTGGAAAACCTTATCTGACTCTCAGGCTGCATTCCCTGTTAAAGGTAAAGGGACCCCCGACCATTTCCAGTGGTGACCGACTCTGGGGTTGCGGTGCTCATCTTGCTTTATTGGCCGAGGAAGCCGGCGTACAGCTTCCAGGTCACAAGGCCAGCATGACTAAGCCGCTTCTGGCGAACCAGAGCAGCACACGGAAACGCTATTTACCTTCCCGCCGGAGCGGTACCTATTTATCTACTTGCACTTTGATATGCTTTAAAACTGCTAGGTTGGCAGGAGCAGGGACTGAGCAACGGGAGCTCACCCCGTCGCAGGGATTCAAACCGCCAACCTTCTGATCGGTAAGTCCTAGGCTCTGTGGTTTAGACCACAGCGCTACCCGCATCCCTGCATTCCATGTTAGCTGAGTTGTAATTGAAACCAAGGTGTCCTAGAATGCATATTCTGCTCACAAGTAGTGAACCCTTCTCTTTTCAGTTAAGGGGGCAGTATAGAGCTTTCCAAGTTCCCTGCAATATGGATTCTATTGTCATAAGCATTCCTTAGTAATCATTAGCAGGTGATGAATGAAACAGGAAATATGATGTACCGGCAAAATAAGCTGTGGCCTCGCAGGTTGGATACCAAAGCTGGGAGACCTCTGTGGTCTCCGCTATCAAATGTGCTGCAGTGGCAAAAGAACAGATTTATCTGGCTTCAGAGTCATCTTCAGGGTGACGGATGAATTAGCTATGCCAAGGTGTGGATTTCCTGTGTCTGTTTTTAGGACTGATGATTTAATTCATTGTGATTGAACCCCAGAGGGACGCTTGCATTTTATGTTAACAAGCTTATAATCTATAGTGACACCACTGAAGGTCTGGCCCATTTTTAACACCAGCCAGAATTATTCCTGGCAGGGTTTTTCCTCCTTTTCTTTTCCTGGCAGGAGGGTGGATACAGAATTCCATAGAGTTGATTATTCTGAGGCCAAAATCTATTCTTACTGTGGTGATTGGTGTCGCTACTCAGTACAGAGGTATGCCCCGTTGAGTTCCATGTGACTTGCTCTTAAGTAAGTGAGAATAGGATTGCAGCTCTGTGTACATGGCTCTTTGCAAAGAGCAGGTCTGACAGCTCCCTGTCTCAGGGGACTTACAATCTAAGAAAATGTCCTGTCCTGCAAAACAAAGCCAGCAGCTACAGGAAGATGTCCTGGCTCAGTGACAGAGCATCTGCTTTGCTTGCAAAAGGTCCCAGGTTCAGTCCATGGCAACTGAAGATAGGTCCAGGAACGTTCCTCATCTGAAACTCTGAAAAACTGCTGCCTTTCATTGTGGACCAATGGCTTGACTCAGTCAATGGAAGCTTCCTGTGTTCCCACGTAACAGGTGAATTTTGATGCCTCCCATCCAGAGTGTTGAGCCTTGGCTATACTGATTGCCACGCTATGAGAAGCCAGCTCTGCTTAATTCTAATTCATCGTCCAGGAGGAATAAACATTAGCTGCTCACCATCTGACTTCCCCTTGACTGGCAGGAGTTTGAAAGAATAGCTGCTTAGAAGCATTATCCTGCCTCGATGCTGCCAGTCCCAGAAATTTTGAAAGCCATAAATCAAAACAGCTGCGTATGCACCACCAGCTCTCTTTCTGGATTAACATCTGTCTCTAGCATACCAGCAAGCCGAATGCTCATATGTCATTCTTCCCCTTCCCTGTTTTGCTCAAACTTCAAGCAGGGAAACAAAGCGCCCTTATCTGAGAGATGTTGTTTGCAGATGATGCTGCCTTGACAGCATACTTCGAAGAAGCTCTACTACAGAGTCTCATCAACAGGCCCAAGCCTGTATAAAGTTTGGCCATCAGCCTTGGGGTGTGTGTGTGTGTGTGTGGAAACCCAGAGTTTTTTCATAGCCCTGTGCCAATCCTTTGAACTGGAGATACCATGCATAGTATCTGGAATTTCTGTTTGCAAAGCATGATGTCTACCAGTGAGCCACTGCTCCACAAAATAAGGTACAATGTCAGACAGTGCAATTTGGATTATTTTCAAGTATAGATTGCTCCTCTCTGAGCCTTTCTAGGACAAACTGGGAGAGCATTAGGAATTTCCTAGGAATTTCCCAGTCCCTAACTGCATTCTAATGGATTTTGTCTCAAAACATGTGCAGTTCATTTAACGGTTATTCATGCTCAAGACCCAGCAAGCAACACTTAGGCGTTTGCTGTTGGATGCAAGAGTTCTAAATTAAATTAGACACTGTGTCCCCTCTTTGACTTATTGCATGGAATCCTCACATTAGCACTTACTACTTTGCTTCACAGCTTTGGGGAATCGCTTGAACTGTGTTGTGGCATGTGAAAGGACAACCTAGGGTCACTGCAAATCCCTAATGTCTTTTCCAGCAGAATATGAACACAGAAAGTTTGCCAAGAAGCTTGTGGCTCAAGCAGAGAATTACTTCTGAATGCCTGGCTTCTCTTTTTGCTGCTGATGTGCTCTCTGTGAGCTTACTTAACCTCGATTCCCCTAGCTATAAAATGTGGGTAATGTTGTGTTTCTTCCCAGGATGCAAGTAATTAATTTTTTGATCCTTGGGTGAACACTGCTACAAACACTGGCGTTTTCGTTTTCATTTCAGATTCATAGTGAAACAAAAAGATTATTTCAAAGGCAGTTGGAACTAAATCTGGCTTCGTTGTGGAGGGCCAGGTCTGATAGAAATTGTGTTTGTCAGGTTAAGATGTTTTTGATGCAGGCAGGCAGACAAGGCTAACATTTTGCATGGTGTGTTAGAAGTCACTCTGTTTTTCTTGGGGGTATTGATCTGTAAAGTTATTTCTAGAAGGAGTGACAGCAGTAGACAAGGTGTTGCTTTGACCTCAACATGTGTGGACTTTTGAGAGTGACCAGACTGAAAATATGGAGCGTTTTAAACCCTGAACCTTTGTTTCTACTTTTAAATTATAAATTTAAATGTTTACATTAAATACTGTAAGAATTGTGGGTTTAAAAAACACACACAACCCCCCACTACTTTTATAAACACAGCATGTACTTTTTATAGCCTGCTGGAAATTTGCATTAATTTAGCATGCATGGCTATGTGCAAAGAGGAGCTTTTTCATTACTTATCACATTTATATCCTGCCTTTCTTCTGTGGAACTCAAGGTGGCATACATAAGTTTTCCAGGGAGTCTTGCACTTCGGAATTGAACACACTAAAACTGCAGGAGACCTTCTTGTGAAATGATTGCATCGTATGCTTTCAGACCATGCACATAGGAGTAAATCAATCTACGTCTGGTCCAAGTCACTTTCACAGGCTTTCATTTATAAATTTATTTCTTCTCATTTCTGCATTGCGCTCTCTCTCTCTCTCTGTGTGTGTGTGTGTGTGTGTGTACACACACATCTGCACCAAAATTTGCATTTGAACACACATTATTTATCCCTCAAAACATCCATTTTAACTTATTAGTTGACACTTTATTTGAACAGAGAACTTTCTGAACACTTCAAAGAGTCAAATAGCTCACATTTGATGCGGATGCTGGGTTAGAGAAATCTCTGTGGATGTGTTCAGAGAACACTGCTTGGTCTGACTTTCTGGGATGTGCTGCAGTTGTTGCAGCCTGATGGGTTTGGCCAAGCTCCTATTTTCTTGATGCTTGCCCATTATGAGAGGTGACCAGTGCCACCTCCCCTGTTGAGACCACTACAGTGGTACCTCTGGATGCGAATGGGATCTGTTCCGGAGCCCAGTTCGCATCCTGAGTAGAACATAACATGCAACTGCACATCTGTGCATGCGCGGGTCACGTTTTGCCACTTCCACGCATGCGTGTGACATCATTTTGAGTGTCTGTGCATGTGCAAGCAGCTAACGCGTTCCGTTACTTCTGGGTCACCACGCAGTGTAACCTGAAAATGCTCAACCTGAAGCATATTTAACCTGAGGTATGACTGTACTGTTATGACAATGGACATAACAAGATTTCAGCAGACTGTAATTCCAGAAGCCAGGAAACCTACCTTCAGATTAACTAGTCCCCAGAGAACAATAGGCCACAGAGGCAGATCTTTTTCTCTTACATATGCACCTGTGTTATACTGAGACAGGCTGTTTCTTAAGCCCATGATCGACTACTCCAATAGGCAGTGGCTCTCCAGGATCTCAGAAAGTTCTTTCCCAAGTGAGGTAACAGAGACCTTCTTAACCACAGATATCAGGATTGAACCTGGGGACATCCTGCAATGCAATCCATATGTTAATACTATTGAGTTACTCTCCCTTTATAGGAGGAGAGGATGCTTATGCATTAAAAGCCTGTCCCACTGATGGGGGTGGGGGGCTGCCTGCACCATTTTGTGGCCCTATCTCTTCTGCTGCTTTTTCAGAGGTGGCAGCCATTTTGTGTTATGTCACACCCCCAAGGCAGCCATTTTGTGTCTTGCACACTCAAGGCTGCCACAAAATTCTACATGTGCCCACTGGCCCCCCAAAAGTCTCATTTTTCAGCACAATTTCCTACTCACCCCCAAAATCCCCATTATCCTTTTTCCAACCATGGTCACATTTTTGATACTTCAATGGGTTCACCCATGTTGGGGGTGAGGGTCAACCTTGGGCTCAAAACTAGCTTCTTACCTAGTTGCCTCTGACCATTTAAGAACCAACCACAGGAGACTTAAGCAGGATGGCATTTTGAAAGTGGAAGGTTATTGGTTTTCTCCCCCCCTCCCCGCCACCTTTTAGTTTGTATGCCATAAACGGCTAACAAAAGCACATGTAACCTAGTGAGAATACTTTTGTGAGTGGCTTAACTTTTTGTGAATTTATTTACAGCCCAAGAAAAGCGGGGAATGGGAGGGGAGAATTTGAGACACATCCAGTTAAAGGATGTGAAAGTTCCCGAAATTATCAGCCTGATTTGCTGAAACATTCATTATAGGTGCATTCATCATGATAGGTGACTTGAATCAGATCCCAATACGAGTTCCCCCATTCCTCCTTCCTCTCCCCCTCTCTGTTGAGCTGGCTTTTTATTTGCCTGCCTTATTTTTATGCCTGCATTTGCGGCACTTCAGATCGCTTTAGAAAAGCATCCTTGTTTAATCTGACTGCTGGTGCCATGTGCATCTTGTTGATTAGAGGCCTTTGCATGCCTCCCTGTCAGCAGCTTTTTGCTCCTCTTAAGCCTCTTGAACGTCTTGCTTGCCAGATTACAAACCTTTTCAGCAGAAACAGTGTGATGACTGAATGGCTGTGAACTTTACTCTGGAAGTGCCAGTCACGTAGGGGATGGAGGAGGGGGTGGGAGACAAAAAGGACACCTGTATTTTGTCACAAGAGGCCATCTGGAGATGCTGTAAAGGAAATGCATTACTTAAATAATGCCTGCCAATCAATGGGAGAATCCAGTGCTGGAGGGTGGAGATTATCGTGGCTAATATTCATTTTAAGAAAGGAAAGGGAGGGAGGAAATCAAAAGTAACCTGATTGCTAAGCACCCCTCCTTATGGGTGGTTTGTTCCATTCCCAATTGCAAGCTGCAGATATGGTGAAATGGAAGGGCTTTCAGTGGAGGAGGATGAAAGAAGCTGATTGGTTGCCTTCTATGAATCATCAGTGAAGGATGGAAATAGTTTTGCATTGCTCAGCCAGAGTGTCCTGAGGGTGAAAATATCCTCTGTGTTCATTGCATATTATAGTTGCTTTGACATCAGTGTGTGTGTGAGAGAGAGAGTTTGTGTGTGTTTTCCTGCCTGCATTTTAAAATTGCATTTCATAAAATGTGTGATTACAAAGTGATCAAATTGGCATGTCTTTTAAAAACTGGAAATGTCTGAGCACCAGATGTGTGCTATTTTATTTAAAATATTTTTAGACCTCTTTTTTTAAAAAGAATTAGCTTTGCCTAGCTCTTTACAACCACTGAGCACAATACAATTCCTATTTGTGATGTGAATCTAGTGGTGTGAGGTGAGAATGTTCTCCGGAGAATATTCTCCACAAACTGTAAATTCTCATGTAAGAACCAGTTTTACACCCCACATTTTAAAAATCTAGTAAATAATCAGTCAAGCTGTGATACTGCCAGTGTAAGTAATGAATTGTGATTTTTTTTTTATCCAGTTACATTACTGGGCATTGTGTCATTCACCATTGGCAGTTCTGAAATGTGAGCTACAGAAAACATTTTTCTTTTTTCTTTTAAAAATGCTATTCATTTAATTTAATGAACATCTGAATTTGTATGTATTTCAACTATATTTAATAGCCCTTTTTTCTATTTTGGTGTGACCTTATTCTTAGCAATTCTATACCCTTGGCCATACAGTGTGATTAAAAAAGAAAGAAAGTAGCTTTAATGCTTTATACACTAAAAGTACCTAGGCCTATACAATGAGGTATAACAGCATGTGAGGTGGTCTTGATTTAAACAGTTGACATTTCTATATTTTTTTATTTTATTAGTGTTGCAGTGAAAATACTGTACCATGCTTATTATAAATTCATTCTTATTAAAGAACGTATTCATGTAGCGGACCTGAATATTCCTTTTACTTTAAAAGCTACATTTCATACGTACACAACATAATTAGAATTCAAAGTTGATGGTAAATATATGGTTAGTGGCAGGATTAGTGATTAACATGAGTCATTCACGTTGAATTTTCAATTTCAAGTTTGGTGCAAAAAATCAAAGAATGGGAATTCACTGCATTGCCCCATTGAATAAAAGTATCTGTACAGTTTTTGGTTGCCATCTGAACAAGTTTACCCATGAATAAACATGTATATTAAGTAATTATATCATTTTCAATGCATTAAAATTATTTCATTTTCAATGCTTTAAAATGAATATTCTTCTATTTTAAATGAAAATTCTCTAATATTCTCATTAACCAAGAAAATTCTCAAGAATATTCTCCAAAAGATTATTCTCAAGAATTTAACAACATTATGTGGTGAGCCATTTGGAGTGATGGAGTAGAAGGCAAAGCTCCTTTGCCAGGATGGTGAATCTCAGGCGGGGGTGGGGTGGTGGGGCGAATGTGGCTCTCAGTCTAGACCTCTGCCTCGCCCTTCGGACTCTCCCCATGACAAAACCTTTCTCCAGCCACGCACCTTCTTTGGTCCTTCTCTAGCATTTGTGATTGACTGGGATGTTTCCTTGAACTCTGATAATGCCGTTTGCTTACCTGGATGCAGGATAGAGTTTGTGCAAAAACTAATCTATTGCAGGAAGGCACAATCCCCCCCCCTTTCCACTTTTGCCTCTGTCCTCGTGTACCACTGTCATGTGGCTCTCAGAAGGTTTCTCAGAGGGGAATGTGGACTCAACCTGAAAAAGGTTGCTCGCCTCTGTTTGACACATTGAAGAAGAAGAAGAAGAGTTTGGATTTGATATCCCACTTTATCACTACTCTAAGGAGTCTCAAAGCGGCTCCTTTCCCTTCCTCCCCCACAACAAACACTCTGTGAGGTGAGTGGGGCTGAGAGACTTCAGAGAAGTGTGACTAGCCCAAGGTCACCCAGCAGCTGCATGTGGAGGAGCGGAGACGCGAACCCGGTTCCCCAGATTACGAGACTACCACTCTTAACCACTACACCACACTGGCTCTCTTGAATAGTGATGCCTGCCGAATGAAGCTTTTCCCATTTCTTTTTTCTGCATAGTGGGAAATCTCATGCTTGTCAGATATCAGTAAAATGTCCAGAAGCCTAGCCAGAACAAAAATAGGAGCCCACATGGATCTTATACTCACATTTGCAACAGAAGGTTGTCCCTTTGCCCATCTCCTGGCATCTTCTATACATGTCCACCCCCTAATGCAATAAAGGGAATATATTCTTAAGAGTGACCTGTACTCTGAGGCATTATGGTACCAGAATGCAGCAGCTAATAACTAAACACTGCTGGAGAAAACCAAACGTCTAGCATAGAGAATTAGCACCAGCAGCAGAGGTTGGTTTCTTCTTTTTTAAAATCAATGAAGTCTGTTTATTTATTTCTAATATTTGCCATGCCACTCTTTAGTCTCCCCGAGCAGTTTAGATAAACATTATGCAATGAGCGATACGACGACAAATAAAACAAGAACAGCAGCAGTAAACAAAATAACAGCAGAAGTTCAAAATAAGGAGGCTTTGCTCTAGAGAAGCCAGAGGAAATTAAAAGTTCTCCACATGACACCAAAAAGCCAAACAAACCATCGTGCTTGGTGTCAGATAAGCCTCCTAGGAGAGAGCGTTCTAGAGGTGGGGGCGCCGCAATGAAGAAGGCTCTCCACCCGCTCCTCCGTCTGGGGACCCAAAGAAGGACCTCAAAGGAAGGTGTTAATGCTCAGGCTCATGTAGGACAAGGGCTGCAAAGCATTGGGCAATCTATAGTCCTCAGTCTGTATGTGGACCCTGGCCTATTGTCAGGTAGGTTGCAAAGAAGCGGGAAAGAGGGGTGCAGAGAGGGCAAAAGGAGTGGCAGAAAGAGAGAGAGGGAAAGAAAGAGAATGATAATAACTCCAATTTGATATCTGAGTTCGTAAGTGACTGTGGAGGCCAATTCTGGACCCACACGTCCCCACTTCCATAGTGGGGACATTGGTTTCCGGGCGGGAATTGATCACAGTGTGGATTTGCCAAGCGTGCCTTCCTCTTAGCACATTTCTCCCTTGTGTCCTGAGTTCGAGTGTCTTCAAAGCCCATGACACCTTTGGTAAAGGCTGTTCTCCAACTGGAGTGCTCACAGGCCAGTGTTTCCCAGTTGTCAGTGTTTACACTACATTTCTTTAGATTTGCCTTGAGACAGTCTTTAACATCTTTTGTTAACCACCAGCATTACACTTTCCATTTTTAAGTTCAGAATAGAGTCCTTGCTTTGGAAGACGATCATCAGGCATCCGCACAATATGACCAGTCCAACGAAGTTAATGTTGAAGAATCATTGCTTCAACACTGGTGATCTTTGCTTCTTCCAGTACACTGGTATTAGTTCGCCTGTCTTCCCAAGTGATGTGTACAATTTTCTGGAGACACCATTGATGTAATCTTTCGAGGAGCTGGAGATGGCGTTTATAAGTGGTCCATGTTTCACAAGCATATAGTAAGGTTGGTAGTACAACAGCTTTGTAAACAAGCATTTTGCTTTCCCTGTGAATGTCCTGGCCCTCAAACACTCTGCACTTCAATCGGGAGAAAGCTGCACTCGCAGAGCTCAGGCGATGCTGGATTTCGGCATCTTTACCTTTGGCACAGAGATAAAGTGGATGGTGCTTGATTTCTAGAGGCCGGTACTGTTCGCAACTGATCCAGCTTGAGAAACCTTGCTTGCGTGGATTGCAGGTTTCAGCAGTTCCATATCTCTGTCTTAGGCTGCTGTCAAATGCACAGGAATAAATTATCTACTTTAGCTCAGCTGCTGAATGCTGAGGTAGCCCAAGTGGTACCCTACAGCTACTTTTAACCAAAACTAGCATGGCCATCGGTCAGAGATTATGAGTTTTAGTCCACAGAGCACTGAGGGTACCACATCCCTTATCTCTGAATTTCTGTCTTTAATGCTCTTCGAAAACCAGGCCGAAACTCTGGGTTAACCTCCACAGCCCTAATCAGGTAGGGTGTGTTATTGTGCTCATGCTTATCACTAGATTGATACAAGCCAGGGTGGATTTTCTACACAAGCCTTTCTTGGGGAAAGTCTGCACTGGTGATTTTTGCTGCAGCAGTCTCTCTGCATGACGGTGTTTCATCTCCCCCCACTTACACAATTTCCTAGAGGCTCTTGTGTTCACAGCTGATCCATTCTGAGAGCATTGCTTGCATAGACTGTAGGCTTCAGCAGATGGCGTAAAAGCCCTGAGCAAAGGTAGCGGGAGAAAAATGAACCAGGAAGGAAACTGATGCAATTTAGATTAGCGAGTAAGTAAGCTAAGTACTAATGAATACCAGATGCAGTCTGGAATGCAATATTATCCCTTATTTCTGAAGTTTGGCAAAGGAACAAGCAGGTGGCTTTAATGGTGTTGTGCACAAAGGAATGCAAACAAGTTATGTTTTTTTTTTAAAAAAACAGAATACAAAATTGCATTCTGTTATATTATATAACTGAGGAACTTCAGATGCAGCTCAGCTCATAAATGAAAGCTAGTGTCTACAAATTCCTTAGGTTTCAATCACTTTGCACAAACAGAATATTCCTATTCACAGCTTACTCATGTAGAGCAGGGCTCCCCAACCTTTTTGGACCCAGGGGCATATTTGGAAATCTAAGAAATGGTTGTGGGTACTGCAAAATATCCATTTCACAGGAAAAAAAACTGGTGATGCTCAGAATACCTCCCCCTCCAAAAAAACCAGGCAAATCACCTATAAATATCCTCAAGCACTAAGCCCTCTGCCCCCCCCAAAAAAAACCTCTTCCAAATTTTCAAAGTGAGAACAAGTTAGGGTTGAATTTGAATCTGTAGACAGTGCAGCTCTTCATCACAAGTGTTACGTGTGCACAGTAGAAAATCCCACAAGCCAGCCCTTGCTGCTATTGCATTCGGTGCCGGCTGTAGCTTCCAAACCAATCCTAAGGGCATCCTTAGTTGAGATTCCTGCATTTCAAGGGGGTGGACTCTATGATCCATGGAGTCCCTTCAACTCTGCAACTCTATGATTCTCACATGAAGTGCATTATGGTTGGCAATCCAATGGTGAGCTTGCCAGTGCAGTGGCTAGGCTATCCATGCCCAGGATTGGTTGTAGCAGATGCATTTGCCAAGGCTAGCAATAGGTGTACCTTGCCCCCAAGGTAACTTAATGCCTCCGGTGACTAGGATGGATTCAATAGCACATCCAAGCTCCATTCCTTTTCCTTCAGAGAAGGAGTGCAACCCCACCCAGAAGCTGGTAAATTACCAAATTATCAGACTTATTCCAACAGGTGACATCTGGTAATAATGCAGAGATCTAGGCCTTGGTTAGCCAGTGGTGTACCAAGAATTCCCTGTGGGAGATCATTCAGCCTCTTGTAGAACTACAATTCTTAGTGTTCGCTAGGACAGACTGCCATATATCAATTATATATGTAAACTGTATTCGCACTGAGGAGATATTATGCGAAAGGAAGGCGTGTCATAGGGAAACCTCCTTTCTCATTTATTTTTATTTTCCTTTGCTGTGGCCTGAAAAAGGTTTGTGTGTCTACACCCAGTCTTTGCCCTTGCATATATGAAAGGGTTGTTCCCATGTCCCGGGATGTTTACAGGCTTTCTGTCTTTAAGATAAACCAAGGCAGAAATTCTGTAAAATCCTTTAATCAGTGAAGCCAGTGTCACTATTTAAGTGTACGGCCATACCACAAAACTGGTAAGAAGCATTTTCAGAGGAACTCAACTCTGACTATTAGAGTGAAAAACAACTCCAGATAAGGTGAAAGGAGGACTCTGCATATACAGTAAAAAAAGGGGGGAGGCTGAGAAATTGTTCTCAAGGGCTGTGGTTGGATGAGAGATGGTGCTGGGGTGGCAGAAGCTGAAGGGCTAGAGAAGAAACCACCTAGATGGCATTTCTTTCCAATATAGGGTGTGTGCTAATGCTCTCACAGACTCTTGAACTTTGTCCAGTAATGCATTACAGTGGTAACTTGGGTTACAAACACTTCGGGTTACAAACGCCGCTAACCCGGAAGTAGTACCTCGGGTTAAGAACTTTACCTCAGGATGAGAACAGAAATTGTGCACTGGTGGTGCAGCGGGAGGCCCCATTAGCTAAAGTGGCACCTCAGGTTAAGAACAGTTTCAGGTTAAGAATGGACCTCCGAAACGAATTAAGTTTGTAACCAGAGGTACCACTGTACTGAATAAGGGGTGAGCCCACAAAGGGAATTTTCTCCCACAGTACCCAATACTGAAGAACACCTCCCTGGTTCTCCTCTCAACACGCATTTGTTTCTGGTGGTCCAGAATATTTTATCCTAGGAACTGGGTCTGACAACTTGCTAGCATGAACTGATTTTTTTTTTTTTTTTTACATTCTGAAGTACGGTATTGTAAGGGTATTGGGGGTTGCTCAAGAGCAATCAGGCAAATGCCTCCCTGGTCTGTTGTAAAGCCTTGTTATTGGTGCAAAAAAAACCTTCACCATGCAGAGCGCCACTATTCCGTGGCTCGATCATTCACTGGCAGAATCTGAGAGTGGGCGGTCCTTAAATCTTCCCCAGCAGAGTAGTTTCTTAACGCCCAATCTGCGCCTCCCCTCTTGGCGCGGAAGCCTACTGCGCAGGGAGGGCGTGGGTAACGGGGGACCTCTCTCCTCCCTGCTTTGCCCAGGCAAGGTGTCCTGGCACCGCCTTGCCTCCTCCGAGCCCTGAAGCTCCTCTCCACTGGAGGCGTGGTTACTCTCCTCCGCTGAGGAGGTGCTGCTTCCCACAATCTTTGGGGGCTCGCTGTAATCCACCTGGCTTTTCCCCTCTCGCCCCTGAGCCGATGGCAGTTCCCTGACAGGTACTTTTGGAATGAGCAATGTGTTGCAAAATGACAACTGTGCCCACGTATGTTACCTGTGCACTGCTTCCAGGCTGAAAATGCGTGCCTGGAGGTTTATGTTTTGCCAGAGCCCATGGACCGTTCTGTCATCTCCTTCTACACTTAATTTAGCTGTTAACCTCATCTGTTGTTTGAAGATGTTGAAAGTGGCTCAGTCTCTTCATTACATGCCACGCATGTTTGTTCAGTTTCTTCGTCAAAACGAGTTGACAGAATTGTGACTTATGCAAGCACAAGTTCTTTCCCCATTATTCTAATCATATATCAATCGTTGGATTTTCTGGTAGTTACAGGGTAGATGTCACTCGGAAAGGATGGGAATTATGCAGACAGGGTGCACATCTCGCACCAGGGAAGAAGCCTGCCTAGTGCACTGTAGATAGCTTGCTTATAACACATGCCGATCCTATCCAATGGGTTACTCTGCATGGTGACATTCCCCCCCCCCTTTTGCAGGATCTTTTCACAATTACTCTCATAGTTCCTATGTCCCATAGCAACATAGGAAGTGCCTTAAACCATGTCAGACCATTGAGTCATCTAGATCAGTATTGTCTACACAGACTGGCAGCAAGCCTCCAGGGTTTCAGACAGGATACATCCCCGTCCCTACTTGCAGATGCTAGAGATTGAACTGGGAATCTTCTGTATGCAAAGCAGATGCTCTACCAATGAGCTACAGCCCTCTCTCTCTCTCTCTCTCTCTCTCTCTCTCTCACACACACACACACACACACACACACACACACACACACTCACACACACTCCAGGGACATCTTGCATTTCCACTTTGCGTCTCGTGCTTGGAATGGTAAAGGAAGGTCCATCTAGTCTAGCATTCTGTCCCCAGCAGCAGTAGGCAGTCAAATGCCCTTGGGAAACTTCCAGGCTTGGCCACATGGGAGAACCTGTAATGCAGATGAATGGTGGTTTGGAGCATAGAGCAGGAGCGGGTAACCTTTTGCAGCCCAAGGGCCAGATTCCCTCAAGGGCCACATTCCACGTGGGCAACATGGGCAGAGCATGGTAACAGCTGGTGGGGTGGAGCAGCTTTGATCACCAGCCGCCATCTGTCTTAATGTCTCCTGCAGGACCTTCTCCGAAAGAAGACATTTGCTTAGAATTTCAGCTGCCTCTAGTATTTTATTCCATGTCAGCAGAGGCATTCTCTTGTTTTTATGTTGATGGTAGCATGCATGGAAGTGGGTGACCATTGGTATGTGGCAAACCAGTATAACACAGTATCACTCAGAAGGCTACAGCGCATTCAGGTTGGTTGAAATTGTCTTCAGTCAATTGCAATTGTCTTGCAAATGTCTTAACACATCCAAGCTGTTGGTTGAAGTTTTAGTTGTCGCCGTTCTCTGAAACTCCCTTTCCTCTTTGCATGGTGCAAAGTCAGCTCAAAGTTACCTGTCTTAATCTTCACCAGTAATTAGAAAAGGTAAAAGACGGCTATGTTTTTGGAAGGATGTGTGCATGCTTAACAGCAAGCTGAAGAGATTGGTCCGTCTGACTGTCTCTCTGTCTTTCTCTCCCCAATTCAGCAATTGATTTGAATGGTGAAAAATAGTGTCTGGGGAGAAATAAAAGTGGAGCCGGGAGTGATGCTGAATGATATAGAAGATGTTCTGTAAACAGAATGCCCACAGTTGGGCTGTGCCTTCTGATTCAATTAGTTCAGTATTTTGGAGCCAGTTGTCTCTTGACACCCTGCAAAACAACACAAAAGATCCTCATGGAATGGTAGAGTCTAGAATTGGTCGTGACCAGCTACTCTCTGCTTTCTGCTTGGGGATCTCAGTCTGCATAGGATTGTGCCATTCTTATCTAGCCCCATTTCTGAGTGGCCATTCATCACTCTTATCCTGCCAAAAGCTAATTAAAACAATGGCCTGCAGGTGAGAGTTTTAAATGAGCCATTTAGGCTTGAATGGAAAAGCTTCCAAAACAAATCCTCCACACAGGAGGAAACCTGGGGTTGGAATGTAACTTTTTAAACAGATTTAACATACAGTAAAAGCAGGCAATTTGGACCATGGGCTTCTACGATCTGAGCTTCTGGAAAGGGCTTATCTAAGAGCATACCTTCCAGATAATAATAATAATAATAATAATAATAATAATAATAATAATAATAATAATTTATTTATACCACACCTATCTGGCTGGGTTTCCCCAGCCACTCTGGGCGGCTTCCAACAGAATATTAAAATACAATAGTCTATTAAACATTAAAAGCTTCCCTAAACAGGGCTGCCTTCAGATGTCTGGTAGTTGCTTTTCTCTTTGACATCTGGTGGCAGGGCATTCCACAGGGCAGGTGCCAATACCGAGAAGGCCCTCTGCCTGGTTCCCTGTAACTTGGCTTCTTGCAGCGAGGGAACCGCCAGAAGGCCCTCAGCACTGGACCTCAGTGCCCAGGCAGAAGGATGGGGGTGGAGACGCTCCTTCAGGTATATTGGACCAAGGCTGTTTAGGGCTTTAAAGGTCAGCACATAAATATATGTGGCAAATGAGATAGAGGGACAGGCCTGATTCACACTTTCCATTGCAAGGCTGTCCAGGTGCAACTGCAGCCAAATGCATCGCTTGGGGTCCCAAGCAGAGTGGAGCAAACAAGGAGCCTGGGTGGATGATGGAGTGTGATAGTCAAGAGAGCAGGCCAGGAAAGGAAGCAGAAATCCAGCCTCTACCTACCTAGAGGGAACGGAGACTTAAAATCTAAGAAAGGATAAGTAGCCATCTGGTGCTAAGCTTTACCTGAGGAAAAGGGCCATAGCTCAGTCGTAGAATATCTGCTTTGCATGCAGAAGGTTCCCAGGTTCAATTCCCACCATCTCCAAGTAGGGCTGAGAGAATCTCCTGCCTGAAACCATTAAGAGCCACCACTGGGCTGTGTAAACAATGCTGAGTGAGATGAACCAATGAGTCTGGTTCAGAAGAAGTCAGCTCTCTCTATGTTCCTAAGGTCAATGAAAAGCCAGCTTTTATTTATTTATTTAGATTCATATATCACCCTTTGCATGAGGCAGTTTACAACTAAATCAAATCAAATGAAAAGAATGAATAAAACGGGGGGCCACTAGGGGGCGCGTTGGAAGATGGCTGACAATACCATCTCTCTGACCCACACGGGGTAATTAAGAGGCTGTTATGGGAGTAGGCAGCCTCCCTTGTTGCCCCAAGGAAATGGGGAACACTGCCCTTGCCTGCTGTGGCCATAAATCACCCCCTAATTCGAAAGAAGGGGGTGAGGGCCCTAGGCAGAATGCCACCATGTGGACCTCGGCTCTCCTGGACGCTGTCTCTGATCGCGCACTAGCTGCAGCAATTTGGAATAATTAATTACAAAAGAAGCAAATGCGCATATTTCAAGTGAAGAAGGGGGGTGAAGTCTGCTAATTTAAGTGACCTCTGCGAAAGACGATGACGGGCTGGAGAAACAGGAATATTTTACGATGAAGATACACCAAAGGCGGGGTATGTTGACAACAGGGCTGAATGGGGGGGGGGGACTTTTTTACTTTCCTTCTATGTGATTTACATGAACCCCTCCTCATTAGAACCGTCGGTTGAACTGACCCAAGCAGGATGATTAAGGTCTGTGTGGAGATAAACTTTAACAAAAAGTATGCTTTATGGAGACCGAGAAGCAATAAGAGCTTTTGGGAATGGCGCAGCAGTTAATTCGGAGTCACCATCTTGCCAAAGGATTTATAGCCGGGAGGAAGAACGGATTTGTTTTCAGACTGCATTCCTAGTGAATCTCCTCAGAGGTTTTGAGAAAGGAGGCAGATTGGTGAAGATTAATGACGCTAAGACTGTTTTGATGTATGGAAGTGATGTTATATGGAAAACGTCTGGATATGGCTACTGGATAAAAAAAATAATATCCACGCAGGATTACAAACTGTTCTAACCAGCTTGCGGAGACTATCAGAGGTCACAAAGAGAAAGGAAAAATATATGAAAATAATAACAAGAGATGTGGAAAAATAATAAGAAAGGACTGGATAGTACTGTGAACATCATAAGGTTAGATTTGTGGACATTAAAACAGCAGTAAGAAGCAAGAAGTTGATTGGATCCCTTCGGAACTTGAAATATGGGTACCCCCAACAAAAATTTAAAATTCGGCTGTGTAATTTGGAATTTATGTAATTTGGTTTGATTTGATGTGATTGGTCGATAAATAAAAAATTATTCTTAAAAGAAAAGAATGAATAAAACAACACAACCCTTAAAAATTACCAGCACAATAACTTGAAACAGTTCACTAAATGACAGTTACTAATAGCACCAGCAACTAATCTGTTGTCTTACCTCCTTTAAACATTCATCCCCCCAAAATATGTCTTGTAACCAACCGCCTTAAAACTATTAAGAGATGGGGTCAGACGCAGCTCAGCTGGGAGAGAATTCTGCATGTGAGAGATGCCACTGAAAAGATGCTTCCCTGGAGGCCCCATCAAATACTGCAGCCTATGTAGCGACCACCAAGAGAGCCTCATGTGTTTATCTTAAAGTAAATGCAGGTGGATATGGAAGGAGGCGTTCTTGCAGATATTTTACCTGCAAACAGTGTCCAAGCCATACCTGGAATAAATCCCAATCCCCTGGTATAGTTCAGAATTATTCCCAAGAGTAGCCCAAAGTTGATAGAGAGGCCACTGAAGTTGAGTGGTTGGTTGACCAGAAACTCATTCTCCTAAGGAAAGGGGACACAACACAGAAACCTGTGAGAGTACCTGTAATTTCTTTGCAGGAAGGAGTTGCAATCTGCTGCCTATTTTGAGCTAGATTGTTTAGGGAGACTGGTGACTGACACCAGCTGGCATCATGACCCAAGGATACCAGCATGCACCATACTGATGGAGCGGCCAAAGTTTCTGAAGGTCAATCATCTCCTGCAGCTGAGACAGTGCAGAACCTTCCCTGGACCACATCCAGGCTATTTTCCTCTCGAGAACTTTCTTTTGTAGTATATATATTGCATTATGTTTATGCTTTAGGGTTGCTTCAAGGGATGCGAGTTAAACCTTAATGAGTTTCTGTCCAAGAGGCATCAGGAAAATAAATGCCGTTCCACCTCCTTTCTCTCTCTCTCTCTCTCCTCACTGCGCTCTTGCTCCCTCCGCCTACCTTTCATCTGAGCAATCATATAATCATATGTTACTGAGTAAACAACAAGGCCTTAATGTTCTAAATGGGGTTTAAATGAAACCATAATGACAAACAACACAGATTTTTCCCCTTTTGCAATAAACAAATGTTTGCAGAGAGCTGTATTCATTTGTTAAGAGAGGTGGAACAGCAATCCCACTTGACAATTTAGCTTGATGGTGTTTCATTGCGTGTCAAGGCTTCCACTATAGGGTGGTGGGCAAAGGAGTGATTTTCCTCTCCTTAAGGTCTCCAGTGTGTCCATTGCATTTGAGTTGATGAAAAGGCTCCACAGCGCTATGGGAGTGCAAATGCTTTACATGCAGAAGGTGCCAAGAGTCAGTCCCTGGGAATACCAAGTAAGGTGGGAAAAGTCCTTTTGTAAAACCCTAGAGAGCAGCTGCTAGTCAAGAGTAGAAAATATTAAGTCTGATGGACGAATGGTCAGACTCAATGTAAAAAGCAGCTTCCTAAGTTTGGCTGCCTATCCCAAACCCTAAGGCAAAGTAAGGAGTGTTGCTTAATAGTGATTGCACAGTTTCAGCATTCTGCATGCCATTTCAGAGAACAAGCAGCCCCAGAGGCAACTGAATTTTCTTTCAGCATGTACAGTATAACTTTTTTGAGCCCGTAAGAGTGTTTCTGGAGTGTACTCTCTGCAGAGATAAGAAGTGCTGCCATGAAACTTAAAAAGACTGCAGTGAAAACCTATGGAGTATTTATAGCTGACAATTGGTTCCTGCCTATCTAAATGGCTGACAAGTTATGGCACAGGATCACAGTGGGCTATGCATACGTTCCCCAGGAACACAGGGGTCTCTTAGTGCAAGCTGAGCATTACTTAGGTGTTCCACTAGTTTAGTATGTTTACAACAATAATGTTGATGTTTGGGGGTGCTGATTTATTATTTCATAATACCACATATTTTTAAAACGCTGTGGTGGTTCCTGTGGGAGGGAGGGAGTTGAAAAGAGAAAAAAGACTGAATTTGGAATATCCAAATTCAGAGTACAAGAACATAGGAAGAACCTGCTGGATCAGGCCCCAGTAGCCCTCCTAGTCCAGCATCCTGCTTTCAGAGTGAGCAACCAGATGCCTCCAGGAAACCACGAAACAGGACCCGAGCATAAGGACACTTTCCCCTCTTGCAGTTTCCCAGACGTGGTATTAGAGGCATATGCTGCCTCTGACAGTGGAGGTAGAACATAGCCATCATCTCTAGTAGCCACTGATAGCCTTGCCCTCCATTTAAAGTCATCTGTGTTGGTGGCCATCGCTCCCTATTGTGTGAGCAAATTCCATAGTACAACTACGCATTATGTTAAGAAGAAATACTTTCTTTTGTCTGTCCTGAATCTTCCGACATCCAGCCACACTGTAGATCCAGGCAGGCAGCAAATGTACATGTAGATCTGCCCTGAAATGGCACAGGTGGGATTGGTGGGTGAATGCTGCCTGACACCAGGTTAGACTATTTGCTCACGCAGCTCAATATCCTGACTGGCAATGACTCTCCAGGGTCCAAGGCTGAGGAAATCTTTCCCTGCCACAGTGATTGATCCTTGGAACTTCTGCATCAAAGCATGAACTCTATCACTGAGCCCTCTCCTAATGGTGAAATCCAATCCTCTGAATCACCCCCCTCACTCCAATTCTCCCATTCTCCTCATTAGGAGGTCCAGCTTTCTCCCCATGAAATATGTTTGCCTGCTTTCAGTGGCCTGCTGATGAGTGCAATGCAGGCAAGTGATGAGTGCAATGCAGGCAAGTGGGGAAGGGTTACGGGCTTTTGTGAGTATTTCCAAGGGGAAAGAGTGGGCAGCCTTCTTAAAGACTGATTGGCTAGCCAGAAAGCTCTCTTTTTCAAACTCTGTGGCTTGAGGTTTTCCAATACATTTTTGGCCAACGATTGCAGTTTGATTTATAAGAGGTTGAGAAATGGTCAATACAAGAGCAGACATTTAATAAATTATCATGGGCTTCATTTTTTAAAAAGAGCTTAAGACTTCCGCAAGTTGCTTTTAACCATTATTTATAGCCATAAGTAAACACCTCACATTGATACTCTTAACCTATCTTTAATATTTGATTGGGATTTCTCTGCTTGCCTGCCCACTTGCCTGTCTCCTTGCTTAGGTTATGATTTATTAAATAAACAAAGTCCCAATGTGATTTACAACTAGTATTAAAAAGCGAGTAAAGCATCAACATATTAAAAGTATAATCAAAATTCTAATGTTCAATCAGTTGTGTTGCCCAAATGCTCAGGGGGCAGGGGACTTCATTGCTTGGCACCAAAAGGATAACAAAATTGGGGCTAGGTGGGCTTCCCTGGGGAGAGCATTCAGTAGATAGTGAGCTACTCCAGAAAAGGCCTGTACTCTCATCACCGCCCTCTGGCTCTCCTTCAGAGGTGTGTGCCCATTACTCTTCCTATTCTATCCTATCCTTATTCAAGAGTATGCCCCTTCAGTCCTATTTCTGGAAGATCCTGGCCTGTAGTTGCCTTGGGCTCTGGATTCAGCCATCTTGTGGTTCTGCCCCAGAAATTCACCCAACTCTTTCCCATCCTGGGACTCTGCTCTTCACATGCTCAGCTGTCTACATCCTAAATGCTAACAGCCAGGAAGAGCTGAGAGCATCTCACCATCTGTTTTGTATTTAGCTTCCTTTAATGTCTGCTGAGGCCTCTTCTTTGAAAGGATTGTCCCTTGTTACAAAACATCACAGGTCTATGGAACATAATGGCTGTCATTTAACTCCAGACCAGCACAAAACAGAGACCACAGCTTTGTCTTGTTTGCTTTTGAAATATGTATAGATCTGCCAGATCAGTTATTCCCCAGCACTTGTAAGATTTCAAGTTGTTGCCTTTGATTTCCAATATGTTCCCTGGCTGGTAGAGATGGAGGGGGAAAAATTTGTCATCAAATGGGTTTAATCCTGCTTTATCCCTCCACTCAGAGCACATGAATGTATGAAACATTTTATAGTCCTAATGACGCTGAAGGAAAATATAAATTTTAACTTTCCAAATCAATCATACTTCCTAGATTGATTTCCATTCCAGACACGAGAAGAATATGCGAACATTGGCTTATTTCATTTTCGTTTCTGTTTTCATCAGAATTCACTGGCATTCCTAGTTAAGTACCCAGCAAACTAAAAGAAAATGGAAGGTGGGAAGAAGAAACAGTTCGGTTCAGTGCCCTGTTCAGTGCCCAGCTTGACCTTACAGTTTGGAATCCTGTTTTGTCGTTGCCACCCGTCTGTCTTGAGAGACAATGGGGTGTGCCTCCAAGAGTGAAGACAAACTGCTGTAGCAAGCTTGAGCAGTGTGTAGGGAGGTCCTGGGCTGTCCAGATGACAGGAACCCCCTCTCAGTCTCACTGATGTGCTCCAAAGGAAAGCAGAGCAATAGCTTTGGCACTAGCTTGGCTACGGGAGTTGCTAGAAGGAGGCATACAAGGTGCTATACAACCATCTTAGGGACTCCACTCCAGATTTGTGTATGGTTTACTCCTTAGCCTTTTCTTTTTCCAAAGATATCCTGCAATTCAGTGGAGGTTTAGTGCTAGAGTTTTCCTGCTCCTAGATGAGCTACCTTCTCAGGTTGACAAGCCCCATTTGTCCCTCACTTCTACAGCATGTACAGAACTCGCTTTCTTGGCCATTGGACTCACTATTGCTCTTGCCCTCCATTCTACCAGAGCCTTTCTTCACATGCATGGGAAATCTCAAAGAGTTTGAGGCCCATTGGCTACCCTCACCTGGTTTAGCTGGCCAGTCACAGCTGTTTTAAGGGGTGTGGTTGCTGTTGCATGGTGGCAGATTCTAGCAGCCACAGGTGAGAACCCGGTGCAGGTGGGGACCAAAGGTGGACAAACTACCACAAAAGGAGCACAACAAGAGGTACTACCTCTCCCCTAATACCCCGTACACTCAGCAGCAGGAAATATAAATATGAAAAACATCTATATGTAAGCCCGATACACAATCATTTGACTCCTTGGACCTCTGTGGCTGCAATCCTACTGCTTTAAAAATAAAAACTGAGATAGCCTAATTCATTAGGTTCTTTACTTCTTCAGTGCTAATGGTTATTGGGTTAAAGACTTGTGCCAAATTCTAGATGAGCATTATGAAGCAAATGCAAAGCTACAATATTTTTATCTTCAAATATCTGAATACATGTGACTAAACTGTCACATCTGCAGGATCTCTGCTGTTACAGCCTACAGCTGAACTCACCCAGATATCCAGCCATGGAAAACCCAAACAAGTTAAGTGCACCCTAAGAATTCACTGAGGCTGGATGAAGAGAAAGCCTGCGAAATAAATGGACCTACCTGACGGCTATACAGCTTGTGTGTTGATTGAGCAATAAAGAAATAAAGAATTTTCCTAACCAATAAAAATACAGGCACTTTAATAATCCACAGTGAAATTGCTTTGAATCCCAGAGCACTTTCTGCACACTGTGTGTCTCCGGAGAACCCATACGTTATTCTGTCAGATTGAGTGATACCCTATTTTGGTAATAACAACAAGAGTCATTCATTACTTGTGGAGTTATTTCACTGCTGGAAATATGGCAATGTGAATTTACAACACCCTCCTCCCCACCCCTACACAAAAAGACTGAGATTAACTTTATGAGGGGTAGAAGATGCAGGTGAGAGGAATAAAGGAATAAGAGAAAGACTCTTGGTTTGGTAAAGTCGCTTTCAGATTTGTTTGTGCAAGTGTGGCCACATCCACACCATACATTTACAGCACTATGATAGCACTTTAAATAGCCATAGCTCCCCCCAAAGAATCCTGGGAGTTGTAGTTTGTTGAGGGTGCGTAGAGTTGTTAGGAGACCCCTATTCTCCTCACAGAGCTGCAATGATCTGAGGAGTTTAATGATCAATCCTTTTTCTCAGAGAAATCTGGGGACCTGAAGAAGCAAGGGAAAGAAGGCAGACCTCTGCCACCATCCAAGGGCCACCAAATCTTGGTTGTACTTTTAATCTGTTGTTAGCCTCTTTAGAGAGTATCAGGAGGGCAAGGTAATAAATAGGGGGAGGTGGAATACTGTTGAGGAGGAGGCATTGGGTTGTATTCAATAAATCATTGCAAAAACAGAACGACCTTCTGCTCATGCAACATGAATTCCTCTCCCTCTCCTCCTCCACATGCTGCCTGAATTCCCTCAAGCTTATGCCATGGATGCTTTAGTTGAGATTCCTACATTGCAGTGGGGTAGACTTGATGAGCCTTGGCAATACCTTCCAACTCTATGATTCCATAAGTCTATGAAGAAGAGTGAGGGGAAAGTTCCATTGCACAAATGGAACACATTCTGCATGTGACTACATTGGATTCAACCCGTTAGTATTAAAATAGATGGTAAAACTAAACTGTCTGCACATTGGTTTATCCATCTCTTACTCAAAAATAATCTTTAAAAGTGTGAGGCAAGATTTACAACATAATATAGTCCTATCACAGAGTGTAAAACTAATAAAGATAAAACTGATATGGCAGGAATAAATATAGATAAAAGGTTAAAAGGGCTGAAACAAAATGAATCTGTTTCTGGAAGGAGAAGCCAGATAATGCTAACTAGGAGCATGAATGATTTGTATAAATATAATTATGTGCTATTTTTATATAAGTGTTCATCATTAATACAGATGTGGGGAAAGAAGTAAATTTGGGCCTTTCTTGATAGAATTTCAGCAGTGAAAATATTGTTGTTGCCTGAACTAAATTTTCTTTTTCAGTTTTCCCAATTAATTTGAAAGATGAGTGGATTAAAAAAAAAAATGGCAAAGGCTAACAGTAAAGTATATCTGGAAAAATAAAAGACCACAGTTGAATCAATAGTTCTTCGAGAAGATGAAAAGGAATCATTACTTTTCCAAATATTAAGATATATTATTGGAGTTGTATCAACTGGATGGATTATGGGTTGGATTTGATAATTATCAAGAAACATCCGTCTGTACAAATGAACAAGAAATCAGTGGTCTCCTGCTGCTAGCCTTGTTAATGGGTAAATAGCAGTGTATGCTGGAAAAGATTAAAGATAATGATCTGCTTTCAATTCTGTTTAGAAAATCTGGCAAGGTTAAAAGCTACCAATTGCCTCACAAAATTTAGTTTTAAAAGCAGAACAAATACATCTTAAAATATAAAGCAGATTGGAAGTATATAAGCTTTGATCTCACCCCCTTCTTCATTTGCAGGTGGCAAAATGGATCTTTTCCTTTCCTTTTCTATTTTACTGGCAGGGATGGGGTGGATTTTGTTTGATGAGCACTAGGATATCATAATATAATGTTGAAGTGCTGAATTCAACTAAAATCTTATATCCATATTCAAAGAGAATCAGGTACAGTAGGTATATTACTTCTCTCAACTTGAGCCCATTTTAACATTTTATCATACGCGTGTGCATATAGATAAGGGTCGCATTCACAAATGGAGTTTATTCTGTCCATTTTGCTGATTATAAGGCTAGCGCTTCCGTCCCGTTTCTTAACATTCACACTGCAAGACCTCTGCACCGTGTGTCATATTCAGTTTCATTCAGGCTAGCAGCCTGTACTGCAGTGTGAAAGGAAGGTTAGAAATCAGGTTTCCAGCCTCAGCTCAGCAGGCTCAACTGTGGAGGAGAGGAGCAGATCCTGGGGTGTGTGGTGCTCCACAAGCAGCTTTCTCTCAGGGTAGCCATTCATGGAAACTCACCCAGAACCTGCAGGCTCATCCCTCCCCTAAACAGGATCCTGAAGGTAGAGTGAGCCTCACCTGGACCCTACAGGTGAGAATAGATGGACGGAAAGGAAATGCGAAGGGTGATATCTTTGCCTCCACTGGTGGTGCTGGTGGACAGGATGGTAGGTCCCCAACTGCTGCTCCCCATTACCCATCCTCAGATGGAGGGGAGAGGCAGCCGACATGGTGAGATGATTGGCAGGTAAGCCCAATGTCTGCTGCTCTGCTTGACAGCTGCATAAGACAGCAAGGAGAGTCCAAAGTTCTCCTGGACCCTGCACAGCTCTGCCAAAAACTGCCAGGCTTGCAAATGGATCCCAGGCCTTGGAAACAGATTCTCCCCTCCCCACCCCACTCCCCGCCAAAGCAAATCATAGGGAAATGAGTATTAAACTTGCCCTTTATTCCACTAGATTTCCAGATGTAGCTTTTATGTTATGTGAAAGCTCAAGCATAATGCAGAAATCAACCGATAGGGAAATGGATAAAACTGCAGTGTGATCTAGTTACCCATAGTTAGAGGTAATATTTGTACGCAAGGCTATACAGAAGTTAAGCAGGTCTCGGACTAGTCAGTGCCTGGATGGGAAGCACATCGCAGGAGAAAAGTAGAATATAAATGTTAGAAAATTAATAAAACAAATGCCCTGATTTTATTTATAAGCACATAGCAGCTTACGTTACAAGGAAGCGGATTTATTGGGTGGAAGGAGGTTGGATTTCAGGCCCTCTCCTCTTGAACACTTTCCCCATCCATGTTTAATTAGCCCTGTTAGAACATGGGTTGCAGGCCTTCGTGATGCCACAGCTGCACTCTCCAAATATCTTGCACATGCAACTATATGAATGTTATAAATATGATATACTACTGTATTTTTCCATGTATAAGATTTATACATGGGGGCATCTTATACATGGAAAAATACGACCCCTATTTTTAGAGCCCAAAATAAAAAAAATAAAAAATTGCAACATTCTGTGTATAAGAAGACCCCCCCCCCAATTTTAAACTTTGAAAATTTGGGGGGAAATATAGTCTTATACATGGAAAAAATACGGTATCTTGTCAACAAGTTGCGATGGCAGCCCACCTAAGCCAGGAAGGCTTCTGGGCAAATTTAAAAGCAAACTCTTCTATGAAATCTACATCTTAGAGCGATACACATTTATTTCTTCTATCAAATGTTATGAATGGGTGAGGAATTCATAGTCCCTGTTAAATTTACTCTGAAATAAAAGCAGGAATACCAACAAACCTATGAGTGAGCACTTTGACCTTCCTGGCCATTCTTATCAAGGACCTGAAAGTAACCATCCCCAAGCAAATCAATTACGGCTGAAGGATGGAACACAAGGAGATGGAACGAGAACTGATACAAAAAAACTGAACTGCACAAACCAAGGGTTTAACAGGGACTATGAATTCCTCACTCGCTATAAAATTTGATAGAAGAAATAAAATCTCTTAAAGAGGAAGATTGCATAGAGGTGCTTCCTTTCAAAAGGAAAGCTTGTGAAAGTTTGTGCTCTCAGACACATTAGGCTGCAGTCTAAACCCCACTTACCCGGGAGTGATTCCCATTTAATTTAGTGGACTCATTTCTAGGTAGAAATGGTTACGATTGCAGCTTTTGACTCAAGACCCAATCCTTCTGCACTGGATAAATTAAGGAGCGTAGTCTTGATGCTGTTCACTGTTCTCCCCACATCTTGCCGAAGATATTGAAAAAGTGTTATAAAATGAGATCATAAATTGGTGAGATGTTATATGGAGGGGGAAAGATTTTCTGTACTTTTGCCACTTTTAAAAAATACAAATAAAAAGCAGGAAGGGAGACCATATGGGCGTTCCCTGTAGCAATTATAGAACAGAGGAAATTGCAGCCACCAAAAACATTTTAAAAATGAAAAACAACAACTTGAAAACATGTTCACAAAATGGTGAAAGCACCGAGGTGGGTGGGAGGTTATATAGCATATCCACAAATCATGTCACAAAATGTATCTGACAAGTGTTCATAACATCCTGTAATAATCACATTAGCAGTGAATACTGAAATTGCAGAAATATAACATTTTCCCAAGAATAAAAACATTGCCGTTTAAGTGTTGGGAAAATATGCTCTCCTCATAATAAAAGCAATATCAGAAACTGTACCCCAAACTAGTACTTTTTCTATACAAGAAACAAGCATTCTTTTGTACAGTGGTACCTCAGGTTACAGACGCTTCAGGTTACAGACTCCGCTAACCCAGAAATAGTACCTTGGGTTAAGAACTTTGCTTCAGGATGAGAACAGAAATTGTGCGGTGGCAATGGGAGGCCCCATTAGCTAAAGTGGTGTCTCAGATTAAGAACAGTTTCAGGTTAAGAATGGACCTCCAGGACGAATTAAGTTCTTAACCCGAGGTACCACGGTAGTTCAGAAATGATTTCATGGGAAAGTCCTAATATTGCATGCTGGTGATAATTGTGCTGCAACAGCTGTGTTTGCATCTACACTAGCTGTTTCCCCTAAGTTATGTAAAGAACAGATGGTGCAATCTAGCACATCTCGTAGTTGGTGTGCCAGTGGCTGGAATCTAGGTTCAGGTAGCTTCTCTTCAATGGACGAACTTCAGCAGACCACAGAGAAAAGGATAAAGATGGGCCAGTATCATTGGCTCATATTGGGCAGCAGTCGCTGGAAAACCCATTTCCATATATTCTTCTGTTGATGAAACATCTGAATCATCCCTGCAGATGCTACTCTCATCCACAGCCTCCTAACCAGCAAAGAATGGCATGGGAATTTCCTGAGACAAGAAGTTGCAAATGGAAAAAGAAAAGTGATAATGATATTTGATAAGGATATGCCACATGCTGACAACTTTTCTTTTTTATCCCACACCATATAATCTAATTAGCTATGCACTTCTAGTTGCGCAAAAACGAATTCAACAATTTGCAGTGAAATCCTATACATGTCTACTTAGAAGGAAGTCCCATTGATTACAGACTTAATTTACAAAACTCAACAATCAGGATGTCTAATTTCTAAAGCCTACAAAGTGCTATGCTTTTGAAGCTAGTACTATTATTGATTCTCAAGACAACAATAGTATTTCCTATTTTGAGGAAGAACCGGAACCCAGCTGTTTTCATCTACCTAATGAGAGGCATCCTAATTCTCCTTCCCCTCTCCATGTAGAGTTTGTGATTTGTTGTTAGAAATAAAATGCCTTGTTTGTCCCTGAATTGGGCCCAGTTTTGAAATGTCAAACTAGCTAAGACTGGTAGAAGAATATAATTTAGTAGGATACATTGACATGATGTATCGTAAACACTTAATTTACCTGTCATGATAGGGGAGGCGGCGGGGGGGGGTGCACTTCAGAATTTTGTAAGGTATCTTGTATTGCCTGCAGCTGATGTCGGTTTCTATCTTTATTCGATAAAAAAATAACTGCTCCTTGGTTAGGAGTGAATGAACTTTGAAATGTCACATCAAGAATCTATGAACATCCAGAGAGCTGGAGGCTTACCTAAATTTTTATTTCACCCTCCCTGACAAAGAACACATGGGAAACTTCAAACCCAAAGAAATCCTTGCTAAACTAGAAAGGACTGCTCTTAACCTAGTGGGAGGGAAACTTTTGGAAACTCTTAACAGAGCAATCCTATGATTGCCCGAGAGGCAGGGATTCTGGGAAGCCACTTCCAAACTCCTGCAGCAGTTTCTGCTTTTCAAATTCACTGGTAAAATGAAATAAAAACACAACTGTAGATTACAAATAAAATGAAGCAAAGTGCCAAACAAAATTAAAAATTAAAGCTTTGTTCAGATTGGAGGTAGGGAAAGGAGGGAGAGGTTTTTTTCTATGGTTTTCCAGATTAAAGCAGCCAGAGTTAAGTTCATGTGCAGCATCCGTGTTTTTGTTAAGTTTAATTTGTATTACTTTTCTCTCTGTTCTTATTGAACTGAACACTGAGTAGTTTTGTCACATTTATTTCTGAAAACCCCTCTGGAAATGTAAGACCATATCATAGCTGCTTCCCTCAGGCACCATCAGATAGAGAGGAGAATGAAAATGCAATATATCAGATCCTTCTTTACACTGGAGCAGAAATCCCACACAATATTTTTTAACAAAAAGAAACATGGATCAATCCTGGCATTATATTGCATTCTATAATCATTTACTACAGCAAGGATTAGGGAATATGTGATTGAGACTTGTGCTACATAAGAGGACTGAAGTAATCCTTCAGATGCATCACACACTAGGGGTGTTTGCACTTTAAGTTCAGTATGTGTACCTGTGTACAAAAACAGCTGAGTTGTGCACTTGTACAGTCATTCGCATGTAATGTTCAGTGAGTGTACAGTCTGTACACCTATATACACAATAGTTGAGCTGTGCAACTCTGCAAGTGTATACCGTTTCACACAAATACTTGTACATGAGTAGAGCCAGCCCACAATCGGCTTCTTTGCACATTACACTGAAGTGATAGCTTGTACCTGTGTTCAGTGTAGGGTGTGAACAAGCCAACTGTGAGCTTTAGGGGTGGGAAGTGTGTAATTTTGCTCCACAAAATTGCACCACAAAATTCAGATCAGCATGAATTTTGAAGGATGGTTGTGTTTCGGTTTGCATGTTTCTTCAGAAAACAAGTATTTGATAGACTCTCATCTAAATGTGAGCTGGATCCTATTCCCCCCCCCCCACCCCTAGTTCAAACCTTGAAATTCACAAGTTCAGCAATGGAATCGAAATTGTATGTGGGTGGGGGGTGCTGCCTCCTTCCTTTACCCCCAACCACCACACATTCAGCCAAAGGTGAGAATGAGCTTCATACACACATAACTAAGTATATGCATGTAGTATCTTTAGATGTACTTGGGGAACCTGCAGGGCCTGATCTGATTTCCTGGTTGTATATACAGATCATACGGGTATGTTGCCTGTTTTCTGCTCCCTCACAGATATGTATTGAAGGAGAGGAGAGGAACAGGTATGATCTTGCTTTCTCCCCATGCATTCACTCAGTGTGTGGATACAAATAAGAACTGGGCTATAGCCATTTCCTTTTAGGCTGCTATTCTGCAGTTGTTAGAATGCCAGCTGTCTAAGTGAGTAGACATGCAACATGTATGGGTATATAGACCCGTGGTGTCACCTGGTGAGAAGCGAGCCATGGAGAAGTTTGTAGTAGTCAGTGCAGTTGTTGATCAGGCCATTTGACAAGAGGAAGGGTTATATTTTTCCAGTGCTCCTGAGGAAGAAGCAACATGATTTGGCGACAGACTGAATATCTGGGACAAAATAAGAGTCAAGGGAGGGACTAATAGTGCCATCTACATGCACAACACTTGGCAGGGGACAAGAGGACTGAGCCCTGCCCTGAGAAGCTTCCAAAATAAATATCATCACAGGGTTACAAAAGAAGGGGAAGGAAGCAGAGGCAGGTGTGAGCAGAGGAGCATTGTGTGTTTGTTTCAGTAGCACATGCTTAGCGTTGCTTATAGACTCAGTTGTAGGAGGGCATGAGAACTAATGGGATGAGCCAAAGGCTCCACAGAAAAGACGGAGAAGAGAAAAACAAGGCTTCTTGTGCTATTAGGCATCTGAAGAGTGCTCTCCACTGAACACCAAAATGAAATTAAAGGGATGGATTTCCCCCCTAAAGGAATGAACTGGAGCACACTATTTGCTAAGCACCAAGGGCTCCTCCTTCTAACCTGTTTATTGAGCATTCATCCTGATTTGCTGGCAGAAAGCTTACAGAGAGGTCAGACTATACACAGTCTTTATTGGCCATTTGTTCAGATATGCCTGCCGGGTGGTTATAGAGCATTCATCCTGTATTCATCATGATTTGCTTCTGGGGTTTTTCTGTGCCTTCCTGTTAGTTTTCCATTCGTCCCACAATTTTCAACGCATTTCCCCATCACTTTCCAAAACTGTAAAAAATCTGATTCCTTTGGGTTTGCTACACTAGGGCAACAGAGTCCTTTAATTCACTTCAGTTGCACAATTCTAAATGCACTTGAATCCCTCCCATAGAATAATGGCAGTCTGCAAGCATCCCAGATACTTTAATGAGGACACCATGTCTCATTAAAGTCTATTGATATTGATATAGATGAAGAAGAGACCTGCCCTGATGTAGGAGTAATGTGGTTAAGTAGCCCTTCAAAAAAGCAAAACATTATTCAGGTAGAATAATAAAAAAGTGACTAAGAAGAAGTGGGAGAGAGTCAAGGTTGATGTGGCAGGTTCACTGATTTCCTTCACACCAGCTGGAAGATTCATGTTCAGCTCTTCTGCCTTCTGAAATCACGATGGTGAATGTTCCACACAATCCCCTCACTGATTTCACAAAGGCAATGGATAGGGTTACCAGATGGCATCAGACATTGATGGGGACGTCTGACAGGTGTTCGTAATCACTGGCTGTATTGATGGAAACCAAGGTGTTTAGAACGGCATGAAGCACTTAAAGTAATGGGTACTTAGAAACTGGCACTAGCCAACTGTTTTCATGTCTGTAGCAGAAGAGAAAAAGCAGAGCTCCGGATTGTTTACGTTAATTAAAATTGTAGGACTTTCCTAGACTTGTTTGTTGAAATGCATTATCTTTTAATCACTTCTGTGTGCAGAAAGTCATAGCCTTAGGTCATAAACTGAAAATGTGTGTTCTCTTGTCCTGACATCACTGAGCCATGAAGAAAGCCAATGCCTTCAAGGAGCAAGATCCTGGCCTGAAACTCTGACCCATGAAGTTAGTTGTGCAGTAAGGCAGCTCAGTATGACTGACAAAACAGATTAGTTCTTATTATTTCCCCCTATCAACATACAGTGGTACCTCGGGTTAAGAACTTAATTTGTTCTGGAGGTCCGTTCTTAACCTGAAACTGTTCTTAACCTGGAGTACCACTTTAGCTAATGAGGCCTCCCGCCGCCGCACAATTTCTTTTCTTATCCTGAAGCAAAGTCCTTAACCCGAGGTACTAGTTCTGGGTTAGCAGAGTCTGTAACCTGAAGCATCTGTAACCCGAGGTACCACTGTATTATTGTACTTATCACTCTGTACAGGTATGTTCAGATATTCCCCACTTCCCTTTCATCCTCCATTCATTATTACCTGGTTTAATCAAATGACTGTTAGCTGTTACATACAGCTTGGTATCATAGACTTTGAAAACGCTCGAACTCAGAATGAAGGGAGAAACGTGCTAAGAGGAAGGCATGCCTGGCAAATCCACACCATGATCAACTCCCACCCAGGAACCAATGTCCCCACTGTGGAAGGACGTGCGGGTCCAGAATTGGCCTCCACAGTCACTTACGGACTTAGTTAAAACCGTGTTTATGGAACACAATCTTACTCGGCTACAAGTGTTCGAAGAAGAAGAAGAAGAAGAAGAAGAAGAAGAAGAAGAAGAAGAAGAAGAAGAAGAAGAGAATGGTTCAGGTTGATTCTAGTTTGCAATCCTGGTTGATGATGCTGCAAGTGTTGGTGGAGCCATAACTTTGCAAATTCAGTAACTATGTTTTGTTTGAATCAGCAAAAGGGATGACTTACACCCCACATGTGAGAAGAGGAGGGAAATGGGAAGGAAAGGAAGGATGGAGCATGTGAGCAAATGATAATTCATAACATAGCTGGGAGGACTGTTTGTATTCAACCAGCAGGCATTGGAAATTTTCCCAGTGTACTATAGGCATATAGTGCATGCATGCAAATGGACATTATTTAGTGTTCTTAAACCAAGCTCAGGCCCACAGTCCTGAAAGAAAGAACTGTCTATGTGGCATTTACAAGAAATGCACAGAGATTAGTACTGGGGCAAGCAGGGATGAACTGAAATTTTAAAAGAAATGGAAAAGTCCTTGGTGCAAATACACACTTACAATAAACATGTAATACTATCAGTGGCCTTCAACCTCCATGCTGTGTGTCTCAGAAGGGCATGTGGTGGCCCATGGGAAACTCCTGCTATAGAGTGCTGCAAGAGATTGATAGCATAAAGGGTCTGGCTGAGGATCAAATATGCTTTCTTGGCAACTACACCATTAGTCCTCCCATATTTCTCTCACTCACCCATTTCATTCCATTTTAAAGCTATTTCCCCTTTCCTGATCGCATTTGCATGCCCTACTTTGCTCCCTAACTCTTCCTGAAGGTGACGTTCTATGGACCGTCCCTTGTTTCAAAGGTTCTACCTTGGGTGAATATTTCTCTGCAACCACAGCACCCAGCAATGAAATAGATTGCAAGGGCTTTTCTTTTCAGCATCCTAAATCAGTTTTGACTAGCAGGCTCCGCCATGGCCAAGAACAACAAAATGGCCATGAGCGGCAAGGAACCAATTAGGTATAATTTAGAAATACAGTCGCATGGAAGTCTTGACACCTATTTTTGGGAGTGACATCTCTGGAGGAGAGAAGGGCACAATTCGGAGAGAGGCTGGTGGGGAAAACAAGATAATCCTCACATGGCTTGTGGCTTCACACCCTCTCCACTCTTGCCTAATTAGGTTGTTGCAGCTAGCATGGATTATTTGCAAATTTGGTATTTCTGTTGTTTTAATATTCCTTCTGGGCGATTAATTAGAATCCTTCTTTGCTCTGTAGTTCTCGTATCGTTCTTTCTGCCATTTTTTTGCAGATTTCGGCAGGCAGCAAAATGATATTCATTTCCTCCCACATTGCCCAACTCTTTGAGATGCTCCTCTACTCCCAGCCTTTAAAATAACAATTATAATGGCTTATGTGTAAAAAGCAATTGTCCTTCCCCTCTCCTTTTTACTACCTCCAATCTGATTCCTTGGCTGGTTTGCAGCCAGGACTTTATAATGCCCATCTGAAGCTGCTGTAATAATTTCACAGCTTTTTTTTTTTTTAACATACCAATGCGACACATCTCTCCCTTAGCCTCATTCTCAAAAATAGCTATTCCAGGTTAGCTGAACTTTAAAAGGAAAGTTTAGCCGGAGGCAGCTGCCGACACAATGAATTTATGCTGAAAACTATTAAAGTTATATCTGAAAGTTGGGTATTATAAAGAAACACATTACGGTAAATTACAGGTTTTGGTATCAGCCCTGCATCTAATCTGCCATCATTGTATTTTGCATGTATTTTGTTCACTCGGGGGAGTGGGGAGACCACTGTAAGCTTTCCCTGCTGTCCAATCCCAGACATCATTCAGGAGTTGGAGAGCAAACTTCTCAATCAGTGAGCTCCTTGTTCTGCTAGGCTGAGGCTCCCTGCATATGAATGGGCCACATATTTGCCATAATATACACAGAAACAGTGTGACTATCGGGTATCAACTTCTAGGTATGTGGCAGTAAAATCTATGAAAAATGCATGTGTCATTCAGAGTTGATGCACCATCATGGTGTGTGTATTTTGCAGTTATGTATTTCAGCTGGCCCCTTGGTGGCACTGGGAGATTTTCTCCCAATACTACAAATACTGCCTTTGTAGTATTTATTTGAATTGATTATTTAATTTCTATACCACTTAATATGTTTAAAATATCTCTAAGCGGTGTACAAAAAACCGAAGCAACAACAGACAACTTAAACAAAATATTACACGAAAATTCACAGTTAGTTACATATAAAAATGTTACATTAATACAAAGGTACTAATACATACAAATCAGTATCAATTCATTTTCCTTCTGACGCACCCTCCCTCTCAGCCTCCACATTCTCACCTAGGGTCCAAACAAACGCTCAGCTCAACCACAAATGTCTCACAGTGAGAAGAATTTCTGGAAACAGCAGACATCACCCTAGTCTCTCACTTTAGGCTTGCTTTTTATGGGCAGAAATCAAGGTGGATGCTACTTCCTCAGGCTGCCCACACCTGTATCCCATTCATCTGCACTCTCCACACCCAGTTCCAGGTACAGCAGGTTTGCTAGGTTTCCTGGGGAATCCAAAGGATGGGGAAAGGGCACTCTTCTTTCTTCACCCTCTGTCCTCTCCTCCTCCTCCAGATGCATATTTATCTCTTCTATATTCTAACACTGAATGGTGTTGGTCCCTCACAAGTAAAAAGGACCATCTTTGTATGTAAAGCTGCCTTTCAGAGCAAGGCCTAGAAATGATGCCTGATCCATCCTGTGTAATTCTGCGAATGCTGTGTGCTTCCCTTGGAGTAACCCTTTAATGTGGCAAATTGAGACTGCCCTCTTAATAGAAGGATTTAATGAAAAATAGAAGGGGTTTTAAAAAGCAGAACAGGGACCTGTCTTAAATGGCTGGGGGGGTATAGAGTTCAGTAGTTTTACAAACATGAACATGCTCGGTAGAGCCTACTACCTGGGTATAGTCACAGGTTTCTGGTACTTGAATCTCAGGGTCTCTCTTCGGAGTTTCTTCACAGCTCAAAGAAGCTTGTAAGATTGCATCAGCCATGAGCCAAGGCTGCATATTATTTTGTGTGTGCATTGATGAGCCGTAAACACATCTTTTATTCCTAAGCAATGAAAATTTCTGAGTGAAGATAAAAAGGCTTTTCTAGCTATCCCTTGAGGTTCACATTGGAATTAATCTTCAGTTGAATTAGCTGGATGTACAGTATGTAAATGGAATCATACACTTAACTGGTGTGTGTGTGTGCCTGTGTGCATACAGTACACATATGTTCAGAATGTGTTTCCTAAACAGATTTGCTAGGGAATAAGTCCCAATGTGGAACTAGCAACTGAGTAGGCAGTCTTAGGACTGGGGTGTCAGCTAGGTTCTTGGCAGATTGATTCATAGAATCATAGAATCATAGAGTTGGAAGAGACCACAAGGGCCATCGAGTCCAACCCCCTGCCAAGCAGGAAACACCATCCGAGCACTCCTGACATATGGTTGTCAAGCCTCTGCTTAAAGACCTCCAAAGAAGGAGACTCCACCACACTCCTTGGCAGCAAATTCCACTGTCGAACAGCTCTTACTGTCAGGAAGTTCTTCCTCATGTTTAGGTGGAATCTTCTTTCTTGTAGTTTGGATCCATTGCTCCGTGTCCGCTTCTCTGAAGCAGCAGAAAACAACCTTTCTCCCTCCTCTATGTGACATCCTTTTATATATTTGAACATGGCTATCATATCACCCCTTAATCTCCTCTTCTCCAGGCTAAACATGCCCAGCTCCCTTAGCCGTTCCTCCCATTTTGCCCTACCATAGGGCAAAATGGTTCATACACAATACTCCGATCAACTGCCTGTCTACAGCTTTGTCTCAAAACTATTTCTCTGTTGCCTCCAGCCCTCTAGTCATCTCACATTTAAACCAGCTCTGTTTCTGTGAGACTCGAGTGTGTGTGTGTGTGTGTGTCATTCAGTGAAATGCAAGACTTGTGAAATCTTTGCAACATGTCAAAAATGGTATGTTTGCTTTTAATTTTAAAAATACACATGGGAGGGCGGTCCTTGCTGTCATCCCAAAGCTAAATATGCAGCAACTGTTCTGTGGAGTCTGTCATAAGCTTGGAAAGCAGGTTGGTCTGATTCTGGCTGCTGCTTCTTCCCAATGTCCATCACTCACACCTTTCTGTAACAGAAGGGTTAACACATTGAGAGTGCAACACCATGCATTATTATGATTATTAAAATTTCTATGCCACCCTTCACCCAAGGATCAGGGCAGTTTACTATATAAAAACACAAAAATACATAGCATAGGAACAAAACAATAATATCTCTTCCCTCCCCCCCCCCGGCTTGGGAGGGTACCCCAGCAAAAACAAAGCCAAAAAATAAATAAAATGGAAATCTATTCATTGTTTTTATTATTATTATTATTAGTAGTAGTAGTAGTAGTAGTAGTAGCAGCAGTAGTAGCAGAAGTAGTAGTAGTGGTAGTATTAGTAGTATTATTATTTCCCTGATGTCACTATCATAGACTTTATACTCTTTTCTCTCTTTTTTCTTTTTTGCTCTGGGAGCCTCTCGACTGTAGGCTGAATCATTTTGTACTGTGTATATTAACTGAAAACAGGGGAGGTCTCGGCAGACACTGGAACAGATGCCAAATGTCAGACTTGAAGGGTGATGTTTAATTGCTTCTCACCCATGTGTTGTTGCTCCAGAAGTGCTTTCCTGACTGTGTAAAATGCCCTTTCTCTGTCAAACATCAGTACAGACATCCAGCCAGGGGCTTTGCTGGACACTGGAACAAGTCATCAACAAGATCATAACATACATGGAAGCATGGTAGAATAACTGGATGAAATCTTATATTTTGTTTTAACATTCAGTTTGACCAAACATTCTGATGACCAAAACATAAGGACGTAATAACATTAGGATTCATGTTTACCTATATGGGCAGTGACTGTTTTAGGTGCGTCCAATATGTGTGTGACCTCACCAAACTTGGAAGTGACCCAAAAACATCACCAAAAGGGGTGGAGCATGGGGGAACAGGGTATTTGCAGACTTTTTCAATGGTGTTTCAAATATATGCATATTCACTTAAACATGTGGTACCTTGGAACATAACCCACATGCAAATTTGTAGTTGCCTGTATCTGTGTCAAAGCTTTTATTGGTAACCAGGTGAAGAATGGGGCTTTGGCTCTGAGCTACTACTGATTAGTCTCTGTTCTGTAGATGGAAGAGATGGCTGCAAATTAAGGAGATGTGATTTGGAGAGAGCCTGTGAAGTGTGAGTGATGTCTGCTGAAGAGTGTAGGCTCTAGGACAGGCACTCCCAAACTCGGCCCTCCAGATGTTTTGGGACTACAACTCCCATCATCCCTAGCTAACAGGACCAGTGGTCAAGGATGATGGGATTTGTAGTCTGGGAGACGCCAGAGGGGAGCTTGTTGCAGCAGGAGGGGGAGACACCTGTGACTCTTTGCCAGCCTAACTCACCACTGCCTCTTGGCCTCCCTCCTCTCCTGCTTCCACTTCCACTTCTTTTTCTGGACTTCTCTCTGCCACAGATTCCCCCAGCTCATTAAGCCCTGTTACCTCTTCAGTTTCTGACAACTCCTCTTCCCCATCTTCTCCCTCTGACCACTCATTGTTGTTCCATCATCAGTCTGTGGGCTCTGAACCTTCTTTCCTTAGGGTTCTCCCGCTATTCCTGCCACCATTCCTCTGCATCCAACCAGTCCATGACTCTCTGCCCTGGTGACTCCCAGCCACTGGCTGATCCCCAGCAATTGGCTTTCAGTTCAGGCAGAGCATGCTATGTTTTTATACTTAACCATCTGAGGATCAGAAGTGTTGCCTTGCTTTTTATACTCGAGCTATGGCCGATCTTGTTAGTAACAGGGCATTGGCGAAGGCAAGACCTGTCAGTGGCAGGGCCTTGCCCTGTCATATTATGATCCGAAGTGGCTGTCCAAATCCCCCACCTGGGAATGAAATTTCAGTTCAGGTGTTTCCTCCCACTGGGCCTTTTAATGTTTAGAACATTTGCCATCCCTTCTCTAGAAATAAACCATAGACTGTTTTGCTTTGATGTGTAAAGAGTGAATTAATTAAACGACTGAATTAGCTCTCAGAGCCTCTTGAGAAGGAGAGCCCGGGGAAGCCAATTGGCCTATATTTCATGAGAGCAATTGAGCCTGGGGCTACAGGTAATTTTTTCTCCCTTTCCTTTTGTGTGTATGTGTATGTTTTTGCAGGCTCTCAGCCACTCTTCCCTGCACACATTTGCATTTCTGCTCCCTCCCTCCAAACAAATCACAATTAATTATAGTTCTGGCAGATCAAGCTCTCGACCACCTTTTGCAGTGTTTTTGCTGCCTGGCTTCCTGTATGAAGGTTGATCCCTGGTGTATTTAATATGGGCAGATGACACAGAAGGCACAACTTCCTAGTCCTAAGACATAAGCCCACAAAATAGGGTCTTCAGCTGCTGTTGGAAGGTTGCCCACATTTCTATATTGCTAAACACCCTTGATGCAGCTCCTGTGTAGAGAGATGTGGTTCCTATAAATAACGGAGACAAGCTGCCCCCACCCCGAAAAGAAATATTAGTGATTTAGTTGGGTACAGGCTGAGGGAACCTGCAGCTCATGTCATATACAATTCCTGACTCATCTATACCCCTTGTAGCTTTTAATATTTTTCCTGATATTTCTCCTGGGTAATTGAAACTCCTGGACTGTAACAGACAACAATTCCTTACACAAAAATACATTTTTAAGATCTCTCTTATAGGACAAATGTGTATGATATTCTGAGCCAGAATGTGAAAATGTCAGTTGCTCTCAGTTTCTCATTTTTCTAATCTTAAATTCAGTCCTCCACATTTCTGAAGCAATCAATGGAAATTAGCGTGCATGGGGTTTTGCAAGTACTGCTGGTCAACTGATCGCTGGGTTGTGTGAATTGCTAGGCCTTTTCCATAGTGGCCTCCTGGTTCGAGAACACCACCAGCCCCCTCCAGGGTATCCTTTAGGCATTTTTATTTCTGGCTGCTTTTTTATGAGGATGTGCAAAATGTAGAAAGCCCTGTTTTTACTGGCTGATGGAATTAGATTAGAAAAGTGAAATATTTTACTGCCACTATTACTATTGTCTTCTTCGATCCCTTCCTCCCGCCACTGGTTTTAAATTGTTTTTATATGCTGTGAGTCGCCATGGGAAGATTTTGACTAGCAGAACAAAAATTCATTAAATAAATAATAATACACATATGAATGTATCTATTTCCCGCTTTTCAGAATATAAATCATTACCAAGGGGGGATTATAATGATGAAATCCAACAGCAGCAGCAGCAGCTGCATTGAGAGTCCCATGTCATAACTCTAACTAGGACCTGGCTAATGAAAGAGGACTGTGTTGCCTTACTGCCAAGCAATACAATCCATGAAACTGACCAAGGTGGCAGGATCCTTCTCTCTGGCAACAACACCATTCCTCAGGAGGTTATTATAATCAGGGGATAATCACACGCTGGAAGGATCAGAGGCACTTGCCTGAACCTTGTGCTTCAAAATACCCCAGAGATGCAATTAGCTTATGGCTCCCATTCTCTCTGACAGACCTTATTACTTAAATATCTCACACATGGATATACAAAAATATTAAAGATTCATTTGATGTTCCTGTTGCCTGTAAAGCTGTAATTTTGTGTTCGGAGTAACTTCTGTGTCAATCAAATCTCCAGTTATGGGTACAGCTGGCCGTAAAGTTGAAGTATATGCAACTCCACCCACCATTTTCCCTGACTGCCATTAACTTTAATGGCTTGAGGCTTATCCAGATGCATGGCCCAGCCACATGATAGATGATGTGATAGCCCTGCAAATCTTTCATCCAGATCTATTTCATTAGATTAAAGCGCTTGCAGACACAAGACCAGAGGCGACACTACACCGTGTTTCAACTATGCTCTGATATGTTTGTCCTCACCCAGCAGCCTAAGGCCAAAGTCCATGAGACTTTCCTGCCCAAGACGTCCTGTTCCTTTCCCCCAACTACTCCCCTCTCTAGAAATAGAGCCTCTTTCCGAAGAACTGTATCTCACAGGTGGAGCATCCCTATGTTCAGTCCCTGGAATCTCCAGGTTGAACTGGGAACACCCATTACTGAGCCCCCTACTGAGGTCAGTAATATAAGAAAGAAAGAAAGAAAGAAAGAAAGGAAGGAAGGAAGGAAGGAAGGAAGGAAAGAAAGAAAGTCTGTTGACTGCACAGTGACCATTTTGCCGTAACCCTGACATCATAGTCTCACTACGATCTATACTTTATATTTCAAATATTACCCTGGCCTTCAGTATACTCTGGGCCTACACTGCCCCACATCCTAGAGGTGGCTAAGAATATTTAAAACCAAGCATAATAAGTCATATTCTCCCCCAAATACCTAACAATAAAAATAGAGAAAGCGCAGAAGAAGTTTTAGGTGTTAACTTAAACAGAGCTGGGATTTTTTCTCAAGTGACCTCTTGGTCCCATTAGTTTCAGTCTCCCTGCTGCTTTTACTACAATTTCCATTTGCCGTGGTGAACCTGTGAAGAAAGCTAGCAAAGTTCAAATCAATCATCAGTGCCAGCCCCAAATGGCACATCTCAAGGGCACTCTGTGATTTGGCTGTCAAAACTGTCCACATACTGAGCAATTAAAGACAATCTTTCAGTGATAAACCATGAAGGACTTTACCTCATGACTGCTTTCAACAAGACCTGTGCAAGGCTCACCACCGCTGCTTTGAAGCCAAGAAGAGAAAAACGGGAGCTGGGGGAAGAATGGAGAATAACTGCTGGTGAAGCGCTTTTGAGCAGCCTGGCTTGGAAATGTTCTTTTAGGGCTCCAGAAGCCAACCTCAAACAAGAGGTGAGCTTTTAAATCCCTCATTTTTTCCTCAAGCTCTGGTTGAGTCTGAGGCAGACAAGAATTCCCAGTTGCCCAGCAACCCTCCCTGAGCTGCCACCTCCAAACACACTCCCAGGGGAAAATTGGTAAGGGCAGACGGGCTGGTTTTCATGAAACACTGAGCCCCTGATACCCTCCTATTAGGGTCACAGCTTTTTACATTAGAACTTTGCCACCACCTCCCTTGTTGTGCTTCATCTCAGGGCTTTGAACTTTGAAAAATTGACCTGTAAGACATAACTCTGACTTTTATTGTGCTTTCAGCTCTGGTGGAGGTAAAAATTGGATTGTTCTGTTGCTACTGTTTTGAATGGGCTACCCACTGAAAATGTGCTTAGGGCTGATCTACAGGTTTTTTTAAAAAAGCATGTGGCGTAGCCCACCTGAAAGTATGCTGTTCTGAAATGCTGGCAAGCCTGAGTCCTTCTCCCTGATATATTTACTTTCAACAGGCAATAGTTTAGTTTTAACACAGAGGAGGACTCCGTCATATGATCTCCTCTGTATAAATATTGCACGCTGGCACTGTCCCAGTTGAGGAGTATGTGTGTTTCTGAACATGCAGATCAGTCCTGAATTCTGTTCTAAGCTGTGATGAAGTTGGCTGCATCAGAGGGGAGAATGTTCCTTGGCTGACTGCCATTTCCTGAGCTTTTCAGCAACAGCAAGAGTGGTAAAATAAAGGGTTAAAGATGTAGATTTTGTTGGATTCCAGTTCGCTTCAGGCTTCACTATTGGCCGTGTGGACTAGGGCCAATGGCAGCTGGAGTCTACCAACAGGTGGACAACCACAGATTCCCCAGCCACAGTGTAGAGGATTGAGTTAACATTTTGTGGGATCTGTATCCCTCTTGCTGCTTTATCTGGAGATGTCAGCTACTGCAAGCATTTGATGCAAGGCAGTCATCATCACTAATTGCTGTGCTGTTTTGACATTAAATTCATGACATTACCCTTGAGGTCCCTAGTCAAACAAATAGAACCCAGAGCAGAGCTGAACTGAATCTTCAAAGCAAATTTACCAATATTAAAGTTCACGTCTGTCAAATCTAGCCATTTCAAATGCCCCCAAGTTCAGACACAAGTCTCCTGATGTCTGCTGTAATTTTAAACATGTTTACTCAGAAGTAAGTCTCAACAGAAAGTTCAGTACTATGTCGTTTGGTAGGACTGTTATGTGGTTGTTCGTGTAGTGATTCTCTGTTTTGGCCACAGGAGTGGCATGCATGCTGAAAACCAAGATCAGAAATTTAGAAGCTGTTGTGGGTTTCATTTTTCTGAACCTTGAATCCCGTGGTGGAACAGAACCAATCTAGACTTAATGTTAGGTGACAATACACTGAAATCATGTGCACTCAGAAGTTCAGTAGGACATACTCCTGGATAAATGTGTATAGGAATGCAGTCTGAAGCACACATTGGTGTATGATTCTATTCTTAGCTTACTTGGCCAAAGCTTTATTAGGCTTTACAAGTATAGGCCATCATAAAACATTCATATATAACAAAATTTAAAATATATACAAATAAACAGCCATGTAAAATATATAATAACGAGGATTTTCATTGGGATTTCTTCCTGCTAAATAGTGCCATTCACCACTCTTAAGAGATACTATTGACAAAAACTCAGCCACCCTTGCAGTCACTTTTTGGTTAGCTCTGGGGGCTCTAGGAGGTGGAACCTTGGTTTATGAACTTAATCCATTCCGGAAGTCCATTCTTAAACCAAGGCCTGCTTTCCCATTGCAGCGGGGGACTCAATTTACAAATGGAACACATTCAACAGGAAGCGAAACATGTTCTTATTCCTAGACAAAGTTCACAAACCAAAACACCTACTTCCAGGTTTGCAGTGTTCTTAATCCAAGTTGTTCATAAACTAAGCTGTTCTTAAACCAAGGTACCACTCTATTGCTTTGTACCCTAACCCTAAGCTACATAGTAGACTAAAGAGCATGGAGAAGGTGGATAGAAAAGGGTTTTTATCCCTCCCTAATAATGCTAGAGCTCATAGACATCCAATGGAGCTGAATGTTGGAAGGTGCAGGACAGATAAAAGAAAGGGCTTCTTCACACAGTGCATAGTCCAACTGTGGAACTTGCTCCCCGAGGAGGCGGTGATGGCCACCAACTTGGATGGCTTTAAAAGATGGTTGGACATACTCATGGAGGAGAAGACTATGAATGGCTACTAACCATGATGACTCTGCTCTGCTTCCACAGTTAGAGGCAACAATACTTCCAAATACCAATTATTAGAGGCCATGGGAGGGAAATGTGCTCTTCTCTTATGCTCAGAACCTGCTTGAGGCTTTGCCACAGGTATCTAGTTGGCCATGGTGAGAACAGGATGCTGGACTAGATGGGCCATTGGCCTGATCCAGCAGGTTATTCATATATTCTTAAACCGAGAAAAGGGAAAGTGGCAACCTATTTTTAATCAGTATTCCCACAGTCCTCTTTGATTGCACCAGCCATACTGCTAAACAAGGCGTTGTACCAGTTTAAACTGGAGCCCAGTTTAGCCCAGTTCCTCCAGCTTTGCTTTCTTCTCTTCATAAAGTGTTTGTTGCTTTAATAGTCCATCCTGAAAGGGGAAATATGCTGTGGAAGTCATAACTGGAAAGATTTGAAGTGCGTGACCCCGTTTTGCAGCCTCATCTTCTTCTCATTATTAAAAAAAGAAAATCCCATCAGCTCCAAACCTAGAGAGCAGAGCAGAGCTTCTGATCGCTTGCATTAAGCAGCCACATTCATCTCCTAATGTTCTCTCCTACGAACGTTAATAGCAGCACGGTGTTTTACTGTGGTGAACAGGCAATATCCCAGCTGCAAGACGTGGGCTTTGGCATTCAGGCAGTGTGTTAATTAATGGGAAGTGGCAAACCAGCTGGAAATCATGCAGCTCTAAAGGAAGGCGGTTTGATTAACAGAAAGGAGAAGAATTGCTACAGAATAGGACCACACTTTTTTTTTAGCTACTGATCTCTTGGAAATCAGTGGTTTGCCATAAATCTTTTTCTCACTGTGATTGCTCTTTCATATTATTTACAAAGACAGTTCCCATTTCCACTACAGTTTCAAGTTTGTTTATTTATTTCAGTCATCTGATGAAAACAGGTTGCCATGTTGGCTGCCAATGCAAGTGGCGGCTAGATTCTTTCAGAATAGCAGCAGAAAGAAGGCATTAAGATCATTATTAGCTTTTTGGTTCTTTAGCAAGGTGCAGCAGGCCCTGGGACTGGGGGATGAGGGTTGGAGCTGAGCCATGCTTCCTGGTCCCACCCCTTCTCTTGAATCACTGACACTGGCCCCTTTCACCCTCCATGCTTTGGGGATTGCCCTTCTGCCGTGAGATATGGCCTTCTCTGTGGTGGCACTCCAGCTATGGAACTCCATAGCCCTGCAGTTGTTGCTTACACCACTAACATGCTTGCCCCCTGCAGCTGAAGAACCATCTGTTAATCCAGGCCTTTGAGAAAGCATGAATACCACTGAAGACCCGTTGTTCCTTGTCTGCTGTACTCTCAATTCCGTGTTATATTATTCTGTACTGCGCTTTAAAGTTTTTGAACTGGTTGGTATTCTGTTAGCCACCTTGGACACCTAAGAGAGGAGATGTAATAAATAAATAAATGCTAAATAACTAAGATTGATTGGAGAGTAATGAAAAGAGAGTTGATCTGAAGTCTTTGTGCACAGATTATTATGCTTTAAAATTAATCAGCAGATGTTCTCTTCAGCTGTTGTGCGCCTCTGCTGTTTTTCATTTTGGACACCAGGCACAGATGCCCTGTACCCTTGTGCAATTGTCCCTGTACGTTGTCCCACCACTGGAATTAATATTCTGCAGAGCCCCAGAGCAGGAAGGATTTTCCATGTTCTATAAAGAGGCTTATTTGTATACCTGCATTGCTCAGTGAATATGTCCTCGTTCCCCTTGCTGCTGGTTTATTCCCAGCTCTGGTGAATCCTGCTCCCAAGGTGATAGTCAAGGAGTCGAGATATTTCTCTGCTCTGGACAGGAAAGGTTAGTCAACTGACGTACTCTGTGGGAGGAAGAAACTGTGGAATCTGCAGTAGGCCAAGTATTGATTATATGGTTTCATATTTCTTTTTACTCCCCTGACAAGTAGGGGCTAGTCTTTCAAGGAACAAATCCCCCATTGGGCTTATTCATAGTAAGAACCGCTCAGAGGAATTATTGCCTTCCTCTGCTTTGTGCTAATACAGGAACAACAGCAACAAAAATTGCGGGAGAGGCAAGCTAGACTGAATTTGTGTCATTCCTTGATGGAGTTATCGGAACTACCTGCTCTGATGTCACTTTTGGTGCCTACTCTTCTTGGTTGTGCATAGGGATGGAATTTAAAGACTATAAGAAGAACTTGCTAGATCAGGCCACTGGTCCATCTAGTCCAGCACCACTGTTCTCACAGTGGCCACCCAGATGTCTGTGGTAAACCCACAAGTAAGAATTGAGCAGAAGAGTGCTCTCCCCTCCTGCAGTTTCCAGCAACTAGTGTTCAAAATCATTACCGCCTCTGACTGTGGAGGCAAATCATAGCCATAATTGCTAGTGATTTTCCAAAGATCTCAGTGCTGGGCTTGTTTACACAGATTTTTTGTTTATTAATTCCCGTCTCCTTGATGTTGATGAGAAGTGAGTTATTTTTTTAAACCAGTTCCTCTAAAATTAACCAAAAAAATTGCCCATTATTTGCATGATTCTACATCCAATGTTATATGCCCTTTATGTGCACTGCAGATCCATACAACAATGCATACACTGTACAATTAGAAAAAAAGATAATGGAACTTTGTCCAATATATGATTATGGCAGCGAGACTTTTATATGTATAAAGATGGAAAGGCTCATCACTAACAACAATGGTGGAATGGTTTTTGAAATTATTGGACTTAGCTGAGATGGAGAAATTGACATGTTTAATGAGAGAAAAGTCATTGTTAACATTTACTAAAGATTGGAAACTTTTTGCATGAAAATGAAGTAATGTCATTTGGATTTGAAGGCTAAAGATAATGTTGCATTATAGAAAGTAGTCTTGCTGTGTGTTATATTGGAGTGGATGAGTTGAACAATGTTTATATATAGCTGATAGATGAAAAATTGAAAGTTCTTTCATTTCTTAACTTTAATTGTCTTTTTCTCTCTCTTTCAGTGTTTTTTCTATCTCTATATCTCTGCCTCCTATCACTTTTTTCTATTTTCTGTCTTTCTTTTTTCCTCTGGTTCAGAGTGTTTATCTAGATTAACATTTTAGTTTGTATAAAAAAGGATATTTGATAATAATCTTTATTATTAATCTTTATTTCTCTTTTAAAAATCTAATAAAATTTATTCAAAAATAGAAGTAGGCTTGTTGGTAGGGACATGACCTCGAGGTAATAATATCAATAAACAAAACAGAGAGCTCATTTTGTTTGAAGGCCATCATGTTGGAAGTCCTCTCTTATTAGGTAAGAAGGAGAGGACCTTTTTGATAGGGCCACTTTGACTCTGGAAGACGTACTCCAAAGATGTATTTCTGGTACTGATGCAGAAGCACATGTAAGAATGCTCCCACTCCCCGCCCCCCTTCATTGAATTCTCAGAGTAACCAGAAGTTGAACACACTCTCTACCAGATGCTGAGCCAACCCTGCTGCCATCATGGGATAGCAGTGGACCTGATCTGGGTCTCTCTGTTGCACCTAGCAGCTGGCATAGCATAATGGCATTTTCCCGTGTCCTCTACTCCTTCCACACTGGCTGGTACAAGTGGTGGAGCTGTGGTTGCGGCCAGTGGCATAGCGCAGGGGGTGCAGGGGGGCCGGCCACACCTGGCGCAACATCTGGGGTTTAGGGGGGCACAAATCCATGGGTAGGGGGCGCAAATCCACGGGTTAGGGGGCACAAATCCACAGGTTAGGGGGCACAAATTACTTGCCTTGCCCCGGGTGCTGACAACCCACGCTACGCCACTGGTTGCAGCAGTGGCTATTCTGCTTCCTTAAGCCCATGGCCAGGACTTGTTCTGCCCCTCAAATAAAAAGCATTGAGCATCACATCCTGAGACATGCATTGACCTTCTGGCATACAGATCCCTTTCATGCACTGCCAAAGCCCTTTTAGTAAATATAGAACTTTCTCTTAGGAGAGCAGGGGGGAGTTATACATTTTTGCTGCAAGAATAATCATTAACTCTCCGCCTTGTCAGGCAAAAGCCTACCCTACAATCTAGTGACTCACATCATGGCATTTGTGTCAGTGCTGTTCCTTTATAATTTAACCCCAAAATAAACAAGTTAAATTGAGAGTAACGTGATTAGTGAATGGTTTGCTTAAAAAGGAAAAAGCAAAAGGGGCTCAACTACATGGTCTGTTCATTTCAGATGATGATGGAGGTTTTCAGGAAAATTAGCCACAACCAAACTCCTCTATACCACAATTTTCTACCTATCCAGGTGTACTCTGCTTTTCCTTTAATCTTATATCCAAAGTTGAACTCAGCCAGACATCCCTTCAAAGCATTCATATAGGGGAGGATGTCATGAACTTAAAAGAGAGTCAGTGTGATGTAGTGGTCAGATTGCTGGACTATGCCCTGGGAGACCAGGGTTCAAATCCCTGCACACCCATGAAACTCACTCGGTGACAGCCACATTCTCCCAGCCTAACCTACCTCACAGGGTGGTTGTGAGGATAAAATTGGGAGGGAGTGAACCATGTATGCCGCCTTGAGCTCCTTGAAGGAAAGGTGGGCTATGAATATGAGAGATATATCTTGCCAAATGAAGAGGAGGGGAATCAGATACGACACAGAGGATCAGGAAAGCAAGCTTTCTGGCCAATGCTGGAGGGAACAATTAGAAAGTTCTGAAATTCATGGAACAGCTAAACCAGCCTTCAGCAGCCTGGCGCCTTCCAGTTGTTCTGGACTGCAAGTCCCATCAGTCCCAGCCAGCAGCGACTGGGAGTGATGGGAGTTGTAGTCCAGAACAGCAGAAGAGGCAGCCAGTTGGTGAAGATTGAGATAAACTAGAAGAGAGCTGTGCTTACTGAAACCTCAGTATTGTTGGGGAAGCAGGATCTTTCCTTGCTGGCATTTCTGAGGACTGCTTACAGCATAGCATGATTTTGTTTCTTGTGCTGCAGATTCCTAGAGTCTTGCAGCCTCGTTCTTTACTAAGGCTGGGGAATTCTCTGCTACTTCCCACCCTCCCATTACACAAGCTGTGATTACAAGCCTGCAACACGATATTTATATCCATGGAATAAGCAGCCACAAACTGAGCATGAATCATGCACGTAAATGAGGGGAACTTCAGTGCTGCCCTAATTCCGTTGCAGGAGATCTGTTATGAGGAGATGGGCAGGCCTCCAGCACACCCAGAGACACAAATCCAAGCTGCGGCTTAATGGACTGCAAACAATCAGTTTCAGAAAGCAAATACATTCTGGAACCAGGAGTTTATGGTGGAAGAAACCCAGGAATTGTCTCAGTGATGCAAACCAACCAAGACTGGTGCTTGTGCATAGATAGCTGCCTTCTGTTGACTCGTAATATTGGTTCATCTAGCTCCATATTGTCTACAGCAGCTAGCAGTACCTTTCTAGGGTTTTCTGGCCCTGGCAGAAGGTGCAGGGGACTGAATCCAGGGGTCTTTTCTTCACAAAGCATGCTCTTATCATTAAGCTGCAGTTCTTCCTCAAATACAGCAGATGCATTTCTACATAGCACAACTCATACTATTACTTAACACTTATTTAATGCCAACGCTGGCTTAGACAAGCTGGTGAGATTATTCAGGGTAAATAAAATGGCCTGACCCTTGACATGATCTGCTGAGCAGAGATGGTTTTAGGGTAGCTCAACCAGTTTGGCCACACTGGGCACCGGCACCGCAGGGGGTGCCACAACAATGATGCAGAACAGAGCACAAGAGGCTGGGTGTGTGGGTGTGTGCTGAATTTTAGTGTCGCACAGGGCACTGCTGAAATTTGAGAGCCCAAAGTCTGCCACTATGGTGAGGCCTCGCTCCTTGTTTCTCTGCCATTGGCTGGTGTTCGCCATAGTGGCTTTGCTGATCTAAGGAAGTTTGCCTGGCGTGATCACAGCTTGTCTTTCCACAGGTAGCTAGGATTTCAGCACTCTTTTCCCCCAGGTTTAATTATTTGAATCCTTTGCGTTATATTGATTGCAATTTTTATTACGCTTTTTTATCATAAGTCATTGAATGCGGATATATCATTTTTAAATAGTACTGTTATTTGGACTGCCAGATTGACTATATTTTTTCATAAAAGATGGGCTAGAGTGGGTGGAAGTATCTAAATAAAATAATGTGGGAAAGAGACAGGCAGATGGGCGGTGCCATTCCTGACAGCACAGCCTTTTCCGACTATCACTCCCAGCTTTCAGTAGTGTGTGGATAGAGTGCTCTGGTGTGTTTGAAATACTTTGCAAAGTAGTGTCAGTTATAATTTTCACAACAAGTCTGTAAGTCAGTGTTATTTTTCCTATATTGTAGTGGCTGAGAGACAGCACTTTATCTCAGGTCACCTACTCCATGGTATAGTGGTAAAATTTCTAGTGCAAGAGAAATCATGGCAAGACCCCATAGCAATACACAGGCTATGGGTCCAAAATGCAGGCAGTTGATAAACAGAGAGAGAAAGAGGGAGAGGGCAAGAGAGCAACAGTAAATGGTATAAAATCCATTTTATTAGGCTCACCAGACAGTCACAGAGTAACGAGCTGTCAAAGGGTGGTGCAATTCAGGGTTGGGGAACTACATAAGCTGGGGGGGGGGGATCCTTTCCTCCACCCCAGCAGGCCAGTGATGTCACATAACCATGTTACTTTGCCCATGTCATTTGAAATAATCACTTGCGAAACCTGATGCCTTGCAGGTGCTGCCATGTTCATTAGTGTAAAGTGCAGGGCTTTGCAGCCTCCAGCAGTCAGTCAACTGATGGTGCTTACAATGTGCTGTACCTCCTTAGCTACATTAGGGAGTTCCCAGGGCTGGAATAATCAGGAGTGTGGGGCATGTGGGCGTGGCTTGGGAAAACAGCCTCATGGGCCAAATTGGGACCCATGCTAGAGCTAATTAGACTTGTGAGTCAGAGTTCCCTATTCCTGGTGTATTTGTGTCATGTTCTGGCTCCATGTGTCATGGTGCTGGCAAGGGGAAGGGGACAAGGGGACAAAGGGAAGGAGACAAGGCTGATCGAAGGTTGTTTGTTGGACCATGGACAGCTCCGAGGAAGCAACTTGCTCTGACAAAGGTTGGGAGCAGCCTGAGGCCCTTTAGAAACCACAAGCATTTCAGAAACCACAAATTGGCAATTGTGACACAAACGTGGAGCAACCTGTGGCCAAACACTGATTCTAAGAACCTGTTTAACATATCAGCAAGTGCAAATTTCAAAGGATAGCTGTGTTTCAGTTTGTATATTCCTTCAGGAGGTGCAAATTTGGTATGTGCTAACTGATCCAGTTTCCTCCTCCATCCCGTATTTGCTGTTCTCGGTTTAGTCTCTTAGCCACTAGACTACAGCAGCATAAAGAAAGCAATTGAAAATTTCAATATCTCCCATAATAATATGATCCCTGATTGACAGCTGCGGTCTTTTCATGAGATATTTCATCTCAGGCTGTGGCATGCCTGGTTTTTTTTTGACAGGTCATATCACTGCCATGTTCCACAAAGCTCTCTTGCCTAATATTTTATCCTGTGACAGCCCCTGACCTTCAACAGACACCTGTAGAACAGCTTAATCCTTACTTTGTATATGCATATTCACTTGTTCCACCATGCAAAGACTGGAGATCCTTCTAGGTAAGAGGAGAACGATTGACAGAGCAGGATCCAGATCTAACCCTACAGTCTGCATTTTCTATTTCAACCGGCTCAGTCATTTCAAAGGAGAAGGTTTGTGTGTGTGGAAAAGCAGACGGATTCCAACCACTTTTTGAAAGTCCATCAGATGTAAGTTCTTGCACTACCACCACCCACCTCCTGGAGGAATAAAAATTTGGTGTTGTCCCACAGGAAGCAGGAGGAGAGGGTCAGCAACAGAACCAAGGTAGACTCCAGAAGGTAGGACAAACAGGCAGACGCCTGGGGTCCACAAGTGAAAGGGATTACTTTGGGTAAATGTGGTTAGCTCCATCCACGTAAGCAAAATGCGGTAGAGGGAGTGTGATGGTCTCCAGTCCAAGGACCAGAAAAACTTGGTTCCAGTTTTCACAGGATCAAAGAGAATATAGGAGCCTTATGCCTCTTACCCTACTAAAGTGGGCAACTTTCAAATAGTTGGAACCTTCAGGCACCCTCTCAGGTGTTTAGTATTTATTTGGGATTGGATGGTGAACATGCCAGCATTGCAATAATATGCATTATGAGTGGAGCTGCTCCTTCAGGCATATCCCCTTCTGCTGCCAGTTGGAGAAGGAAATTCCTGCCCTGCTGCAGCTCCCCAGGCCAGCTTTTGTTACACATGGAAAGTGCTGCTGCTGCTTGGGCCCAGCTAGTGGCAACATGAATTGATTATGTCAGCTCTGACTAATGAAGCCGGAAGCTGATAAAACGACTATTACATTGGTGTTATTAGACTCATTGCTAATTATGTCGACACAACGGCAGTACTAGCGTTAGAAATAACCATCAAAATAAAGTGGAGTTGTACTCATAAATCTTATTGATGGGGAATTTATGAAGGATTATAGGGAGCCAAAAAAAGAAAACCAACCAAAACATTGGTACATATGGAAGGGACACTTTGAATCATTGTGTAGGAGAGGAGATTTTGGCACTTGCGACGTTGGCTTCCAGTCTGTTCCCAAGGACAATTCAGAGCAGTGGTGCTTTCCTTTCAAGCCCCTGATAAATGTGTATGGGACTGCACCCTGAATTGGTTCGTCTTAAAGATGTCCCATGGAACTGAAAACAGGAAACCACATAAATGCCCAACCCTATAGAAAAATGTTACATCTTTTCCCCAGAATGCCTGCACAACCCTAATCTCACTACCACCTGTCCCACCCTCTGTCAGGGTCTGGATGGACAGAGAGATAGCCAAACATGGATGAGTGGGCACTAGAAGGAGGGTTGGAGGCTGACTTGGAAGAAAAGATTGGTGATCTGGGTGAACTTGAAACAGGTTTGAAAAGCACAACCCAAAGGCCAAGGGGCCAAACGCAAGAGTTACCTTCTAAGACCTCTCCACAATACCATGATGGATGGTATTAAAAGCCACTGAGAGGCCCAGCAGAAGCAGCACCCACCCACCTAGCTCCCCGTGAAGATAATCTAGTAACTAGGGCAACCAAGGCTTAAAGCTATATCGTGATGGGCCCAGATAAACAGCTCCACCCCACATTCTTAGCCCTGCCACCACACCCACAAAACACCTTACCCAAAAATGGAATGTATGACATTGGCCAGAAATTATCCAACATATTAATGTCCAATTCTAAAGGGCCCATTGACCTTACCACAGAAAAAGATAAACAAAATAAATGTTTAAGGTTAGAAACAAAAAACAAAAAAAGGTTTGTTGCTAGAGATAAAGAAGCCTACTTGGAAGCTTTTCTCAGGTTCCGTACTGGCTATTTCTGATCCTTCAAGCCAATGTTGTGTTTTGAAGAGTCACTGCTCTTTCTTCACCAGTGTTGACACTCTTTGCCCGGAGAGCATTTCAGATCTGCCAGAATGCATCTAGCATTGAGAACAGAAATTGGAAACCTCGTAAAACGAGCTGCTGCCCTTCTGAGTTATTTGCTTGCACAAGTTGCCAGAGATGAGCTCTCTGTGTGTGCATGTGCGTGTGTGTGTCTGCTCACACTTTTGAGAGCACCACGTACAGGCTGTGGCTTCATGCCTTCCACCTTTTCTTCCTCCTCCCTACATGCGGGGAAGGTTTTGTTTTATTTTTACAACCACACCAGCGCTTGTGGGTGTTGCTGAAGGACCTGGTATATATATATATATCCATTCTTCTTTCAAATGAAGAAGCTAGGATTGCTCAAATACAGGAGTTCAAAGGATTTGTAGACCTTGCGCTTTCTCTTCTACCCTCTCTCCTTGGTGGTGCAGAGAAAATGAAGAAAGTTATCAAGGTTTTCCAGATGGTTAAAAAATCTTCAAGAAGGAGGAGGAGATGGAAAGAGGATTTCAGGGTGGAGGAGGAGATGGAAAGCCAGGGATCCTGTGACCACCACATTGGCTTATGCAATCTGCATCTCTGTGTAAGGGGTAAGGAGACTGTGTGAATGAGATTGCTATGTGCCAGGAGCTGAGGGGAGAAAAGGAGGGACTAAGGATTGTTCAGTAGCCAGATGGTCATCTTTGCTATCTATGCTTTCTAGGGCCATTCATACAGACATTGCTTAAATCCAGCTTTGCAGTTTGGTTTTGGGTTACATTACATTTCCCACCTCTGTAATTTGAATGTGAAAATGTCAGTCTGATTCAATCATTCAAAACATGTTCAGGGAACAAATGTGGGTGGGAGGAGCATTGTGTTGGCTCATTCTGTCTAGGAATTGGCAGACCTGTTGATTTTAGTTTCTCCCAATTTCTCTTTTCCCCAATCTTAAATTCTGTTCGCCACAGTTTCTGAATTTTTCTTAAGGTTCTCATGAAAATTCACCACTAGTGAATAGTTCTCCTAATAGATTAAAATTTGCATGCAATTTTGTATGCACTTCCCCCCCTTGCAATTTTGCTTAAGATTCTAATATAATGTATTTTTGTAGAGGTTTTTATACTAATATGTAGATTTGTGCATCCTTTTCTTTGGTACCTGCATTTTAGTTCCCATTATTTGGGTGGAGAATTGCATCTCAAAATGTGTATTGAAGAACAAATGTTTTGAAGAACAAATGTTTTTCATTTCACATATTGTTTCAGGCAGTGTGAATTAGGAAGGTGGGCCTTTAAATGTGAACTAATCGAATTTGTATCCCATCTTTAATAATTTCACAGCCTATGCACATTCATTCAACAGAGCCCACACCTAATAATAATAACCACAAAAACAAAACAAAAAGAACAGAGCCTACACCTGTACAGTTCTATGCACAACAGGCTCTGCACACACTACCAAGAGCCCTTTCATGCACCTGCTTAAATGTTTCGACTGGTGAATGTGCTTTGCAAAACATAAAAAATAGAACTGAGTCTACAGTATCCATGCAGTGCTAGCTCCAAGTTTGTTTTTGTGTGTGTGTGGGGGGGTGTCCTTTGGTGAGATGTTGTCAGTGGGACCCCCTTTCTGAGTGCGCCCACTTCTTTCTTCTCTAATGTCACTGCACTCCATTCACTTGCAGTGTCTCTCTGTTCCCAATCCACACAACCACCCAGAAGAGAAGTGCAAGGTGACAAGACAGTGCTGCTGCATCTTTTCAATGAGTTTGTGCTTAAAGGGGGCAAGTTAACACATGGCAACCACAAGGAAGAGGAGCAGGAGGCTCTAGTGATCAGCAGTGGATCTCTGAAAGGAGTACAGTGGTACCTCGGGTTAAGTACTTACGTAATTCGTTCCGGAGGTCTGTACTGAACCTGAAACTGTTCTTAACCTGAAGCACCACTTTAGCTAATGGGGCCTCCTGCTGCCGCTGCGCTGCCAGAGCACGATTTCTGTTCTCATCCTGAAGCAAAGTTCTTAACCTGAAGCACTATTTCTGGGTTAGCGGAATCTGTAACCTGAAGCGTATGTAACCTGACGCATATGTAACCTGAGGTACCACTGTATAGGCACTGGCAGATGTCTGATAATGCCGACCCCTGACGCTGACCCTGCTTCCATGTATGGTTTCTGTTTTGTTGCAGAGTACAATCATGCATTTTGTGGCAATTGTTATGCTGGGGACGTTTGCCCATGCTTGTTTGTAATCTGAATGGAGCAGCCGTCACTGCCATCAGTGCATAAATTATGCACTTACACTAAAGCATGCTGATGTGAGTGCAGCATGCCTTGTGCTCGTTTCTGATTTATTTGGACTCCCTGTGCTGATGTTCACTGACATAGTAATGTCATGGGTCACCAGGCAACATCACACCATCTTCTGTGTCTTACCTGATTGGTTGTGTGGATCTATGAGACTCCATGTAAGGGAGGAAATTGATTGTGGCAGGAAATGTGATTTAAAACTGATACCATGTGATGTCAAGGAAAAGGACGAAATCTGATGAAAGACCACAAAAACCCCATTCAAATGAAAAACAGCTGTTGTTGTTTTCTAAAGGGATAGCATATATGGCCCCCAAAAGGTAAGCTCTTTGAATAAGTTAAAGATCAAGAGCTATGGAGAAACGTCCAGTCTCTTTGATGGAAACAATTTATACCATTAAATGAATGTTTTCTCTAAATTACATATTGAGTGATAAAAATACCCATGCATGTTCAACCCATTACTCTAGTAAATGTGGGTATTAGATTTCATATGGGCCCAAAAATCTCCTAGCGAGGTCACAAATGTATGATATAAAGAAAGTGAGATCCATTTGTTTGGGATGTGGTGCAACCATTGGCATGTTAGTAGTAGTAGTAGTAGTAGTTCCTTTATTGAATATGAGACTATGCAAGGAGATAAAAGACAAATTCCAGGCCACTGTAGATCTGTTTGGCTCTTTTAGGTATGTGATAGGTGCACACATTGAATCCCTTTTCTTTAATCTGTCTCTTCCTGCTGTGACCAAGTATTTTGAATATGCTTTGGATGTTCTAGTGCAATTAAGCTCTCTGGGGAAGGGATGTGAGAGGGTCTGTGGTTACTAAGGGAAAGGCGGCTGATGTTTTTGAGTTCAGAATACAGTATGTTTTTATTCTGTATATTGTTTGTGTTTGTTCTGAAACTCATTAATATATATATATTCAACTCCCTCCCCCAGTACCCAATAAAAAGCAAAACCAGGAGGCATTGGTGTGCCAAATATATTCAGAAGTGGCTCGTTAGGTGGAGTGGAGCCACTACACTAGCTTACTGGTAGGAAGAGGGGTGAGGTGGTGGTTATGGTATGGTATAAGCACACTGGCAGAGCTGATCCAGTGCTCCTTGGCAGTATGTTTGCATCCCTGTCACCTCACCCTTCCCCTTCTTCCTTCTGGCAAGCAACAACAACCCTCATATTAGAAAGTTAGTGTACTGACTTCACCTCATCTGCTGAGTCACTTCTGTTATTACCAAGCTGCAAGAATGGCGTTTATGAAAGGATGGCAGTACCCAGATGACACAATAAGAGCAGAAGTTAAAATGGTGAATGAGCACCTTAAAAGTATGCTATGGTTTAAAGAAGCAAATTGGATGGAGGCAATTGAAAATCGCCATCAGTACAAGCATCCCTGGAGGTTTGGTATTAAATCAAAGGAAAGCTATATCCATGACTATCATCCCAAATCTCCCCTTTTTAATAATGCATTTTTATCTTATGCCTCTGGGATGACTGGTGACTTATCTATATGGCACTCATTGTGTCTGGATTCTATCGACGGTTTAATGAATTGGTGGGATATTATGACGGCTGAAGAAGTGGCGGAGGCATTGGATGACATGGCCATTTTTATTCCACTACTTTCCAGCAAGAGGAGCAGTAAGTGCTCTGATTAGAAAATATGGATAAATTATAAAAGAAAACGAGCGCAAGAAATTTCTCCAGTCTACCAGCTTTTAAAATATAGGCCAGAATCCAATGAAGTGCTTCCACTAGTGCAAGGATATTGGTTTGTGCAACAGAAACTGCCCTCTCTTGCCTCTTCCCATGTGCCCTCCCCAAATCTGCTGTGGAGGGTTGGAGGAAACTTAGAGCAGATTGGGGAGAAGCACATAGGGAGTGTGGAAGGGGGGGGGGGAGTTCCATCGCACAGCCAAATGTCTTGCATTAGCATAACTATGCAAAACCTCACACACAGACTTTATTCATATATTTTGTAGTTGTCCAATAATTAAAATATTATTATTATTAGGATACTAAAACTAATGGGGCTCAGGGTAGGCATTGCTGTCTGCAAGTATGACTTCCCAAAGGGAGTTCCAAGATGCCATGGCTGTTGTGGAGTCAACCCTATTAATTATTATTGTTATATATTTATTTATACCCTGAAAGGACTTGAGGCGGCTTACAGATAAAAACAAGAACCACCAAAAACAGAAAAACCATCAAAATACAATTAAGCGTTGATAGAATTGAAACTATTAACTACATACGTTAAGGGACATAAGTTGAGTGTTGTACTTCAGTTAGGGTGGAAGATTGGGGTGGGAGTGAGAAAAATGTTTAGAGAACTGCAGCCTCTCTAAAGCATGATGGACAAAAACCAAGGAGACAGAGGAAGACAGGCTGCTTTAGGATGCAGTGTTCAGCACATGCAACTCTGTCCTTATTCCACCACCTCCCTGTATCCAGTAGCGAGCAGTGTGGTGGGGCAGAGGTGCTTTCCTGACCTCCCAACAGTGGAGTCACTGCTGCTTACAGGGAAGGGACAAGGCAGTGGTGAGGTTGGTGTGGTGCAAACTCAGCAGCAGAGCTAATCTGGTGTTCTGCTGGTGTGTTTGCACTATACTGCCCTCTCCACTGCCTACCACTCTCCCTCCTAGTATACAGCAGCAGTATACACAGCAACTGTGCCAGGAGGTCAGGTAACCATCTCCACCCCTCCATGGAGTCTGTATCCCAGGGCTTGCAAGAAAGATTCACAGTGCAGTCCTATGCAGTCCGAAGTCCCTTTGAGATCAATTAGACTTGCTTCACTGGGAGAGCAAGGGGAGTTAGCAAACAGGTCTGTCTGCAGCTTTTCCTTCTTCCATTCAGCAAGGATATTAGTGGGTCAGGCAAAATTTAGCTACAGACACAATGCAGAGGAAATTGCAACTGTTCCTGATATGTAGGTCATTGCTCCTTTCAGCATTCACATTTAATGGTGTGCTTTGTAAAGCTTTATATACTAGCTTATTTCCACACACGCCCCTTATTATGCAGGGAATGTCTTCATGCAGATCTTCCCTATGTACCCGTTATCTACATAATTAGCTCTGGCCATATTTATGGCCCTGGAATCTTATCATACTCGGGAACGTGCACATACTAATGCACATTGTTGTACAATATCCGTTTTGACACCAGGCAATATGGTTGCCTTCATTTCACGGGGAAGCAACAGAGGCATAGAGACGATAGAAATTGTTGATATGGATATTGTCAGGAAAATGTGGGGCTGCTGTCAGGAGTCCTGTGGATCAGACACGTTCTGCTTGCTCCTTCTGCAAGTGGGGCTGCGGGTGAGAAAAGAGACCTATAAGCAGTTTCATGTGCAAGAGCTATGCTGTGCTTCATAGTCCTCCTGGCCTGGAAATCCAGGTGTTGAAGGGCCAAGCTAGTAGCAATGGCTGATGTATAGCCTGCCTCATGTGCTATCTCCCTTCAGTCTAAACAGTGACCTGCTGCTGAGGGAGGCCACCAGACAGGTCTTCCCTCTTTGCTACTGCCCTTTCACCTGCCTGCAGCCAACTGTCACAAGGGATTCACTCAATCTTGAGCCTAAGCAACTGAGGTATATGAGCCTCTGGGTGCCTCACCTTCTCTCCTCTTCCCCCAAGTGCTGTACATACAGATACTAGGTTGAATCCAGACTGTTACTTGCACTTAGTTCCCACGGATATCCATCTAAAGCACTATAACCCCACTTTAAACAGTTGTGGCTTCCACTAAAGAATTATTGGAACTGTAATTTGTCAAGGGTGAAGAGAATTATTAGGAGACACTCTGCTTCCCTCGCAGAGTTACAATTCTCAGAGTGGTTTAACAATCAATCCCTCATCACAAGAAACTCTGGGAATTGTAGTTCTGTGAGCGGAATAAGAGTCTCTTAACAACTCTCATCTCACTGCATAAACAACAGCTCCCATAATTCTTTGGGAGAAGCCATGACTAAGGTGGGATCAGCATGCTTGAAATGTATGGTGTGTCTATGTTGTTGCACTGGTTTCAATGAGACCTCAGTTCATCTAATGCAGTTCATCGGGCCTTGCTAGCTAGGGGTGATGGGAGTTGTAGTTCAACAACATCTGGGGACCCACAGGTTGAGAAAGGCTGACCTAATGTATTGTAGATCCAGTCAATCATCAACTTGAAGAATATTGCACAGGCAACTTGACTTCTGTATATCCTGATTGGGGTGTTCCAGTCTATATGACTACAAGACCGCATGCACAATAATCAGAGATTAGTTTCTACTTCTAGAAGCCAAAAGCCCCAAATATACAAAAAATGTATCAGAAGTCACTGTAGTTTTCCTCTAGCTTAACAGGTGGACAGATGGCAACCACAGGCAGCAGCATCATTGTTCTAATTATTATAATTATTACATACAGAGAAAAAAATCATTATCTGTCAAAGTGCAATCGAAGTGACACAAGGTCAGCAGTAATATAGATGGAATTTTATCAAGAGGTCACAACAATTAATTAAACGAATCAAAATGATGAATAATGCATCATGTGCGAGTCGTCATTTCTGCAAAATTATGTTGGCCATTGGGATATCATTTCTTATGAGGAATAACGTGGCAAAAAATATATATGGACTAAGTCCATTCATAATAATGTTTCTACTGATCATTACGACTGCCATCCATTAATGAAACATATTATTTCATTGTGAAACTCCTGATATTCTGTCACAAATAGGGATGGGGGGGGGGAGATTCAGTTCCGCTCATATTTAAAGCCGAATCTATCAAATCTGCACTTTCCAAAGCAATATGAGAACTGAAACACATCCATCCTCCAACATCTGTGCTCATCCAAATTTTGTGATGCTGTTCCGTAACCAAACAGCTTTTACAAAAATACATATATTAGGGGAAAGTGTGCATAAGAATGAATATACGGTATGCATGAAAATAATATACAAAAATGCATTACATTACGAGGAATTTCTTGCAAAAAAAATGAGTATATCAGTGAAAACTGCACATAAAAATGTGTTCATTATGAGAAACTCACACTACGGGAGCAATCCTATACACAAGAATCTGGCATATAAAGCAACTCTAACATAAGTTAAGTTGGTGTGAAGTACACCACCAGATCTAAAACCCATTCAGGAGTGGGGCTACTGCTGAATGAGCCAGCCTAAGCCTGGCAGAGGGAAAACAAACCTTTAAAATAGTGTTCGAGTTTCACCACTCTTTTTACCAGTTTAACTTATGTCACGTTGGTAGGTCATGTGGCAGAGCTGATCCAGCCTAAGTCCTGCCTCTCTGGTCCTGCCTCCACCACACCCCCAGAAGGGCTCTTTTTCAGGGCTTATGTCAGTTTAAGGGTTTATGCCATTTTAAGATCCACCAGGCTCAGCTCAGCCAGCCAGGTCTGAGCCAGGATGTGGGAGATACATTGGCATATCTCCAGCTGACCAAGGACAAAGGTGTTAAGCCAGAGTAGCCTGTGTGCGCCAGGAACCTCACAGCTCACCTGGAGATTGGCTGGATCTTAACCCCACAGTTCCTGCTGGGTCTTGCTATAGAATTCTGCTCTAAAATGCTAATAAACTTCCATGAGAATTTCTTTTAAAAATGCAAATTGTTGCAGAAGCGTATAGAACTGAATTTATGATTGGGAAACTAAGAAATTGAGAGAACTTTAATTGACAGATCCTTCCATCCCCACAAAGCACTTAGCTGCGATGAAGTTTGGCAGCCAGAGTTTCAATAAGTAACTGTATAAGGAATATTTAAAACAACTGTATTATTAATCACACATCTTTTGTCAATTAATTAAACCAATATATCAATTCCAAGCTGCAGCTAGAGATAGGTTTAGTCTGTTTCCAGACTTTGCTGGAATTTTGCACATATTAATCCCATTCCATCCTCTTTCCTCTTCCCACAATCTGCGGGGGGCTTTTTAAGTTCACACACACAAAATCTTATTTATATACATACTTAAATATGTATTCCATTGCAAAATGTTATTTAAATTCACATTTTATCTCAATATACACATTTCTGAATGTATTTTATCCTAAAATACACTTCAGGTTTTTTTAATACATATTTTGGTCCTTTCTTGAGGCAAGAACCATATCACAAAATTCAGAGAGGTGCAAAATCCAAAGGATAATTACATCCCCAAACCATGTATTCGTTTGGGAGGTGTGAATCAGTTCACTGTGGCCCAAACAACATTCTCCTCCATTCCTAGCTTTCCACCCTATTTATTATTGGCCTGGCTCCTGAAATATGAACAAACAAATTTTGAATTGGTGACCATGCATCATATTCTTCCATAAGATACTGCTGCTGAAGCCCTGGGTTACACCACAAATGCCCGCTTCTTCTCATTTCAGACCATCTCTGATATATTCATGGCTCCTTTGGCCGTGGTAATTGTCTACAGGCAAGAAGAGGATGGTAATCTCTATGCCTCCCCGCCCCCCCCCCCCCAAGATCCCTCAAGGTGCTTCAAACAATCAGGGAGAACTCTGGAGGGGCTGTGGAGCTATTTATTTTTTTAAAGTGAGCTCAGGAGTGATTTCGTGCACCCTGCTGCTTCCCAGATTATGAAAATGATAAAGAGGAAGTGCCGTGTAGGCAGCAGCTAAAGCACATGGGAAGAGAACAGCAGCATCCATGCCTTTGCATTCATGGAGCAGAGTTATTGTAGCCAGCTGAATCTGGCAAATAAAATGTAAATTAATGCAAAAATGTATTTCGCAGCCCAGAGGCCTGGTGGTGTGAAAAGATAAGGCTGCATTTCCCCATTGTTTGCATAATAGAGGTGCCTCTTCGGCATCTGCCTGGCAGATAGCTTGCAAGCATTTAAATATTACTTTTTTATTTTTAAAAAAAGCATATAAGGAAGGATAATGTTTTGCTGCAGATTAGCATGGCATCTACATAAATGTCAGTTCTCCAGAGTCTCTGCCTTAATATAGTTTCTTCTAGAGCAACACACACAACCCCCCCCCCCCTAAATTTAATTGAATGGGTACGGTTTGGAAGGAATAGTGCATAAGGAAGCGAAAGTGAGGTCAGGACATGATGAAACCCTATTCATACAGCCAAGCAAACTAGGTGTAGTGATACCCCTCACCCTCCACAAATGGACTCTTCTAGAATTCTGATAAATTAGGGAAGTGGCCGTAACTCAGAGCACAGGCTTCATATGTAAAAGGTTCTCGATTCGGTCTTTGGCACCTCCAGTTAATGGTGGGGGAGACCAACACCTGAACATCTGGAAAGGCACTGCCATTCAATGTGGATTGGTCTTGTCCAACCTAGTGCCATCCAGATGTTTTGGACTACAACTTCAATTGGCCCCAATGGCCAGGGATGACAGAAACATAGGAAGACAGACCATTGGTCCATTTAGCCCAGTATAGTCTACTGGTAGCAGCTTTCCAGGGTTTCAGGTGGGGTTCTCTGTCCCAGCCCTACCTGGAGATGCTGGGGACTGAACCAGGGACCCTACTGCAAACAAAGCAGATGTTTTACCACTGAGCTAAGGCCCTTCCCCATCTTCTAACGATTGGAGCTGCAATGAAAAATATATAGGTTAGGGGAAACTGATGTAGACAATACTGGCCTGGATGGATCAATGGACAGATTTGGTTCAGGACAGCTTCCTTTATCTTCATAGACTCAGAGTTGGAAGTCACCCTGAGGATCATCTAGTCCAACCCTCTGCAATGCAGGAATATGCAGCTGGGATCAAACCTTGGCGTTATCAGCACCACGCTCTAACCAACGGAGCTATCCTCTTTCTGTTTTATTTCCAGTGCCTTTTGCAATAATTCCTCACCATGAATCTGCTTTTTCTACTGCTGCAGTGATGACCGTTTCAGCGAGTGTTCAGCTATTTTTCCAAGATCTCTTTCCTGGATAATCATAGCCAGATAAAAGACACCATCAGCTTATATGTGAAGTTAAGATATGTATTTTTGTCCCTAAGTGCATCTCTTTGTAATGCAATCTCCGCACTCCACCCCCACCCCCATTTCTCCATTACTCTGTTTGGAGAGATCTTTCACAGAGTGTCTGTGGATTTTCCATCACTATAATGTTATAAACCGGGGGGTTGAATTGGATGACCTCAGGGTCCCCTCCAACTTGCTGTGTGTGTGATCCTCAAATTGAGGTCTAGCCAAGAGCTTGCTAAAGTGGTCCAACCAATTGGAAAGTTGGTTGCACTAATGGGTGTAGCAAGTACCTCCTTTGTTGGGGAGATTGGCTGATTGCTATCAACAGCAGGCCTTTTGAATTTAAGGTACTAGGAAATGTGTAAGGCACAGACTGAGAAAGGACAGTTAGAGAGCTGAGTTTGGGTCTTGAAAAAGCACCTTGGGATCCTAGTTGTCTCCCTAAACTCTGAGAAGTGAATTTGGAGTGTTCTGTTAGTTTGTTTAGCTATACCTCTATCTACATGCAATCTGTGTATTTGTAAATAAATGCAAATATTGCAAAATAATAATAACACTGCAAGCCTCATTTGACCTCTTTACAAGGAAGAACCAACCCGCAGTAAGCACGTTGCCCCTGGAACTTATCCCCACTTGGATAACTGGCACGGATGCAGTAATAGAGTTGTAAAATAAATTCCTTGTGTGCAGATGACCTAAGAGTTCAAATTAAGTGGTGGTGGAGTGGAGGTAGGAGTGTGTCTCTGTATTAAGGGAAAAAATATTTGCAGGAAAATATTGGGGCAACCTCCTGCCTCCCCATCCCCACAAAATAAACTTTAGATGCATTTAACGTCATGTCTAGGTTGGCTCTGATTTTCCTCTAACACTAGTTAGGCTGACAGGTCTGTAAGATATGCAATCTCCCCTGGATTTCTCTCCCCCCCCCAAATACTTTGGAAGGTGGTGGGGTTTCCTTCACTAGAAGTTTTAAAACTGAGGTTGGATGGCCATCTGCCAGGGAGTCTTTAGCAGTGATTCCTGCATTGTAGGAGGTTGTACTAGATTTCCATTTGGGTCCCTTCCATCACCCTATAGTCTGGTTGAGCAAATGGATTGCAGCTCCTGCAGTGTTAACCAAAGCCTTGCAATGCACTTCAGACCCCTGCTACCTATAGCAAGAGAAATTAGCTGTTCTAGCAGGTTGTTCCATTGGCTGCTTTCTTATCCGCCTGCTTGTGGGTCTTTCAGTCAGTTTCTTCCAATAAAACATTCTGTGTGGCTAATTACTCTTGAGTTTTGCCCCTGGGTGATTCAAGATGTTCTGACCTACTTCTTACATTGCATAAGCCTAACTACTGCTGGTTTAAGTGTGATACTTGACAACTATCGTGTATTTGAAAGGTGGATGTCAGTGGGGGAAGGCAAGACCCACTTAGGAAAAAGAGGGTGCAGTGAATTCCCATACCAGTTCCAGTTTCCTTGTTTTCAGGTCTTCCCATTTTTGTTATAAACATGGTGTAGATATTGGCAGTTAAGAATTGATTTAAAACTGGTCAACACATTCCTCTTTGGCTAATGAATGGAGGAGGCATAGCAGCCGGAAGGAGTCTGGGCATTTGCTGGAATCCATCTGTCTCAAGAGACTATGGAAGAGTGTGCTATTGGGGGTAAAGTCAAATAATTGGAGAGTTACAGCACCAGTTGTGGCTGCAGAAACCAATATGTGAGAGAGATGTTTTATTGCAGATAGGGCAGATGTACCATGTCTGTCTATGTTCCTCTAAGCAGTCATTTCTCCTCTGGTCACTGCTGTGGATACATGACTTGACTGTCTGTCTCCAGGTACTTCAGTCATCTGCAAGGGATTCCCACATGGTGGGGTTAATATTTCCAACCTTCATGTCATGTTTGCAGACATCTTTATAATTCAGAGTTGGTCTGCCAGTGGGCTTGGTGCCTGAAGCCAGCTCCCCATAGAGCACATCCTTGGGGAATCCTGCCATATTTCATTCTGTGTACATGACCAAACCAGCATGGGTGTCACTGAGACAGAAGTGAGAACATGCTGGGAAAGTGGGCTTGGGAGAGCACAGCTTTGTTTGAGACTCTGTCCTGCCATATGATGCCCAAAATCTTCCTGACTCAACGCATATGGAAGCATTGAGGTGTCACTCCTGGTGGGTGTAAGTTTCCCACAACTCACTTCCATAAAGCAGCATGCTAAACACACAAGCCTGATCAACCTTCATATTGGTATTGGATGTTAGCTGCCTTGGCAATATTCTTGTCCAGTTCAGTGTCAATTGAGAGTTATTGTGGAGCCCAGATGGACAAAATTGTCTACCACCTCAAGTGTGTGGTCACACATGGAGTCCTGACCCAGGATGTTGGTCTTCATCAGGCTGGTGGTGAGGTGAAACTCCTTGTAAGCTTAGGCAAAATGGTTGATGAGTCTCTATAAATCCCCAGAGTGCTCTGTCAAGGCTGCATCATCTACAAACAACATCTCACGGATAAGGACCCACCTCACTTTTTTGTTGGCATAGAGATGTGCCAGGATGAACAGACCCCTGTCACTCCTTGAGTGGAAGTACAAATCATCTTCAGGTGAACTGAAGGCATATGAGAAGGATATGCCAAAGAGAGTTGGGGCAAAAACAGAGCCCTGTAACACACCACTCTTTATAGGGAAGGCGTCTGAGGATGAACCATCATACTGGACAGTGTCATGCAAGTTCTGATGGAAGGATACAATCATCTTGTGGGGTTTTTTTTTTTTTTTAAATAATTTTTATTAAGGTTTTCCAAATTAAAACAAATAAAATCCAATTCATAAACTTTTTCCAATATCCAGGACTTCCCCTCCCCACCCCCTCTTGTGTTCCAAATCTTCCAAAAAAGCAATAATATTCAACAAATTCTTATTCCCAAAATACACTCATCATCAATAACTCAATTTATCCAAATTTCCATCCCCTAAGGTCGACCTATTCCCTTCCACGAGTTCCCCCCTTTCAAATATAGTACAGATGAAAATAGAATAAAAACAAACAATAATTTTACAACCTTTGGATTCCAAATTTCCCTCCCCTCTTTCCCTGTTGCGTTCCTCCTATCCCTCCACTTCTAATGTCTTCCTGATGAACCCACATTTCACTAAACCCACATCCCTCTGGTTCTTTACCGGTCTTTTTTTTTTAAATTACAGATGTCCAATCATAGAAGGAGTCTATCAAAGGGGGCCCATTTCTTCTATCCAGATTTTTATATCCAGGAGTATAAACTCCAATTTTATATCCATAAGCTTGTCAAATCTGGATATCCCAAATGTTCCCACTCCAGTTCTGTCCAGTTCTTGTTGTTTCCTTGTTCTTGTCAATCACTCTCCTCCTTTTTACTTCCCTGTTCCCTCACAGAAATGTTCTTTTTCCAAAGGCTTCTAGTGTCTCTACAGAGGCTTGTTATTCAGGAGCAAAACATTACATCATGTTCCTTTCATTTTTCAACAGATTAATCCATTGTTTCCAGTAAAGTGTAGGCCTCTGTAGACAAAATAATGTTCCATTTCTGCAGTTTCCCAGGAGATTAAAAGTTCTATCCAACTGTTCAAGTTTCCCGTCGAAAACACATGCAATGTCCCTCAGCTCCTCTAGGTGGATTACAATAACAAAGTTCCCTTCCAGATCACATCCGCCAGTCCAAATAACTTATAAATCCTTATTTGAAACAATTTATCTCCAATTTATAACAAATGTAACCGGCAAAGTCCTCATAACAAAGTCTCAATTTCATTCTTTCGTTTTGACAGCTCTTTGACAGCTGTCAAAACCTCCGTTATTCTTCTCCAGGCATTTTCACGAATCGCTCCAGGGATTCCGGGGGGGTTGCTTTTTAATACGAATTCCACTTTTCTCCTCCAGCTCAATCTTATAAATTTCCCTCGCGAAGTTGCTAGTTCGGCAAGATAAGGTTCCTCTCGATCTTAGTTATCCAGTCCTTTGTTTTGGCTCTTCTACAATTTGGGGGGGGGCTGACTTCCTTTTTTCCACCTCCCCCGTTCGCTCCAAATTCTAAAAATTTATCCCTCTTTTTAGTCCATATTCCAATTACTCACGGGTTCTTCTTTTGGGTCCAAATTTTCAATAGAAGAAGTCAGCGCTCTCCGCCGGATGGCATGCGGCTGCGCTCGGCAGGGATAGCAGAGGACTCAAAGCACCACGCTCCTCCCCGGCACCCGATCCGTAGCCTTTAAAAAGGCTCCTTCACGAATCGAGAGGGCGCTGACGGTGCCAGCCGAGTCTCCATGTCCACGGCCTCCGTGGCCGTGGTTTTTAAGGGTCCCCGCATCGCCGGTGCGGTAGGACCCAGCCCCTGCCGAGCAGGCTCCCTCCGGAGCTCGGAGGGAGCCCGCCATTCGGCGATGGCGCCGACCCGGAAGTCCCATCTTGTGGGGTTTAAGTGGGCATTCTGTCTTGTTGAGCAGTGTGAAGAGTCGCTTTTGGCTGACAAGGTCGAAGGCCTTCATCAGGTCTATGAATGCAATGTACATGGGCATCTCTGCTCTCAACATTAATCCTGGAGCAGGTGTAGTGAGAGAACCAAGTTGACTGTCGACCTCTTAGCACTAAAGCTGCATTGTGATTCGGTATAGATCATCTCAGCGAGTGACTACAATCTTTTAAGAACTACACACGCAAAGGTTTTCTCCTCAGTACTCAGCAGGGAGATGCCACTGTAGTTGTTACAGTCATGGCGGTCACCTTTGTTCTTGTAGAGGTTCACAATGTTGGAGTTGTGTGTGTCTTGTGGCATGAATCATGTTTCCCAACATTTCAAGGAAAGGCCATGGAGGTGCATCATGAGGCCAGCTTTCAGCACTTCTGTTGGAATTATGTCCTGTCCTGGGGATTTCTGAAATGCCTGAAAGTTGATAGCATTCTTCAGCTCATCAAGGGAGTGAGAGACATCCAGTTCTTTAAAGACAGGCACAGTCAGTAGCAATTTTGCTATACAAAGTCCTGGTCTGGGTCAATATCCCTCCTACATCTTCTGCTTAAGACTGGTGCAAAGAATAGATTTAACTTCATACTTTTTGTCGTTTGTTTGTTTGTTTGTTTGTTTGTTTGTTTGAAGTATACTGACCCTGCTCTACAGCCTTTCATCTAAAGGTCCCATTGCCACCAGGGCTGTGTTCCTGCTTCTGATATACTTAGAGCAACACAACTACAGGTAGCTCCTACGGCTCTTTCTTTCTCACTGTCCCACCACCAGCAAATGTCCCCAGAAGAATTAGGGAAGAAAGCCAGAAAGGCAAATGAGCAACTTTTGAGCAACACTTCCTGTTCTCATTTCTCAGTGAAATTTTTATGTGTTTTCCCCCATTCTATGCTTTAAAAAAATGACAGGTGAGATTTAATGCCTTGCCTTGGTTCTTCCCTCTCTTTAGATCACATTTGTCTTTTTTGGGGTTGTGGCTGATTACAGGAAAGTTGATAGCTTTGCTTCAGACTATAAATCAAGACTTTGGGGGAAAGATAGGTTCTTTTGTTCTAAGCCGGCCTGCCATTTAAAATTGTGTGCATCATTCTGTAAACAATCATCCCTAAGTAGTCAACTGTGTGACCGATACATAATAGCATCAATCTTAATTGGATGTCTTTTCTGCCATACGCCCTCAAGAGTGGTTTGCGAAATGGTAGGGTAGGTCTTCCCCCAACAATTGACCCACGACTGCCCCCTCATATATGGGCTCTCACTTATACTTGGCTCCTGCTCCTCACTCTCTTATCAAAATGTTGAAAAAAAACATTTATTTCAGCAGCCTTTTAAACTGAACTCTGATTTTATAGTTTTAACACATTTTTAGTCATTCTGTTTTGGGTCTCTTGTAGGCTGCTTAGAGACGACTGGGGCTAAGCGGTATGCAAACTGTTGAAATGAAAAACAAAATATGTGTGCTGTGATACTGATCACCCCACCATTTGGACATGATACGACTTGCTGGTGTCCTAGCTCAATAGTCAATGAAGCTGAATGCTGGAAGATTCAGGATGGGCAAAAAAGAAAGTACTTCTTCACACAGCGCATAGTTAAATGATAGAATTCACTCCGCAAGAAGTAGTGATGGCCACTAATTTGGAGAGTTTTTAAGGAGAATGAAACAAACCCATGGAGGATAAGACTATCAGTGACTACTAGCCACAGTGGTGTTGTTCTACTGCTACTGTTGGAAACTGTATGCTTCTGAATACCAGTTGCTGGAAACTGGTGGAGAGAGAGAGTGTGCTGTTGCATTCAGATCCTGATTCCATGCTTCCAATAGGCATCTCACTGGCCGCTGTGAGAACCCGATATTGGGCTAGTTGGGGCATTGGCCTGATCCACAAGGGGTTTCTTACATTGCTAATAAGGGCTTGAACAAGAAAGGAAGATATGCACAAAAATGTGGGGGTAGAAAATATGGCAAGATTCCCTAAGTATAAAAAAAATATGAATCCTTTTATTTGGCTGCAGTCGTCCTGATGCTTAAGTATGAGTCTCTTGCTCTGTCCTCCAGGCCCGGAGGGGAAAGAAGGAAGATCCTTCTTTCAGTGTCCCGAAGATGAAGGATTGCCATAAAACTGAGTTTGGAAAGATTGTGCCAAATGGGTTTTATCGAATTGTGTCCTTCCACTGATTGAACATTATTTAATACAGTGGAGGCTTCCAAAAACGTAAAAGGGAGAGAAGATGATTTGCACAAATTTCCCATTTCTCCAGAAACCCCCTGTGCCACCTCCCATGCTTTCTGAAAGGGTGCCCTATCCCTATGGAGCATACTTAGGAGCAGAGGTGCTTTCAGGGACTGCTGCAGGAAGAAAGAATCCATGTAAACCACCTCCCTCTCCTTCCTGCCCATAGAAGCCACTGCTGGATCAAAGAGACTTTCAACAATTGAGGGACACAACTGCATGTAACTCAAAGATGTTCAGTCCCAAAGAGAAGCTTTTTGGGGGAGGGGGCTGCAATGTTCCTCCCAAACCTTTGCTTTTTTACACCTATTTTCTGCTGTGCAATTTTTGGCTGAGTCTTGCTCTAAGTGTGATCGATCCTAGCCAATCAAGGATCTTATAGTGGATCGGTCTTAAACTGGTGGGTCAGAACCCACTAGTTGGTCACAGCCCAATCTGAGTACTACCACCATGCAAATATATCATAAAAGATTAAGAAATGGGTCCCCAAATGCAGGTCTGGATTAAAAGTGGATCCTGGGTCTGAAAAGGTTGCAGAGATCTGAGGTAGTGAATGTGATCATCGTAATGCCATGTAACCAATCTGTAATATCACTGAAGGCAAACCAAGTCAATATGGAGTTAGGGCAATGGTTCCTGAACAGGTGAACAATTTTGAAGCAATTACCAACAAATTGTGGGAGGATCCCCCCCCCCACTTTTTCCCCTTTCCATGAAATAATTTTTTTTTTAGCCCCAATTTCAGCAAATATACTGCAACTGAGAGAGATCAAGGCAGTTCCGTTAGTGGAGCAGCTGCTAAGGGAAAGAGGAAAACTGCAAGAAAGAAAACAGATCAGAGAACCAACGTATTCCATGAAGATAGATGCACGCAACATGGTTTTTTCCCCCCACTTGAATGTCTGTACTGTGAATTTTCTTTTTAAAGAGTTGGATTCATGTGTTTATATCACAAAATGTTAGCTGAACCAGAAAAAGTTGGCTGCATCAGCTCTTCCAAAATGATTTCCCTTGTGGCCAATGGAAAGAGAAAACATTTCCTTAACAAATCCTGGCGCTCTTTCCAAAACCCAAACCACTTAGCTCTCCCTCTTGAGATGTTTGAGCACTAGGTTATTTACAGGTCCTTGTGGGGCTACTGCTCCCATGCCCACAGCCGCTGCTGTTGCCAAGAACAAATGGCAAGCGCCTGCTAGAGAACACAGGGATTTGAAAGCTCACTGCCACCTGCAGTATTGGCAGCTTCCACACAAGAGATAACAATTGTACCAACAAAGCTGTTGATCCAACACAGGCTGTCATAGCACAGGGCAGATTTTGTTTTGAAAATATTCTCCAGCTTTATATTTCCCGCAGTGCAACTCTTCAGGTTGTACCCTACATAGTGGCAGGGAATAATCATCACATGCCACCGCCAGATGAAATACAGCAGGATTTTTTATTGTCTTTGATTAAAGCTAGTATTTGCTAGAAGAGCACAACAGTTTGATCCTTAGCAGTTTCCTTACTGAGTTGAAAGATCTCCTTTTCGGATCATTACTGTTGCACCATGTTGTTGAGGAAGGATTGGCCTTCTTTGCTAACCACACCGCATCCCCAAGCACCTTCTTCTACGTGCTCCTGAAATTATTTCCAAAGATAGAAAAAGGCACTTCATAAAATTTAGCAGCTTGCCACAAGAACAATATAAATCTCAATGGGAGCCAAGTATATAAATGAATAACATGCAAACCTGTGGCATAGCACTTGCTTGCCAAGTGGGAAGTTTAAAAGGCTTTCCCCAGTTAAACAAAGAAGCAATTGCTGGCTTTGGTTCACTGCAGGGAACAGAGAACAAGAGCTTCAATAATACTTCAAGCAGTTTGAATGAGCACTAGGAAGCAATGCTGTAAGACGTTCCCCCACCTTCCGCCTCCATATATATCGCAAGACAAAAGAAACTTAGTTTTCAATACTGCCAGTTTGCTTGGCAAAGCATGGAGATAGTCTGTGCATGGCAGATGCCTCCTGAGAATGACACCTACCCAGACCCTTGAGCTCATTGGTCACCTGGGCTTAATTGGCCGGGGGGGGCAGTTTCCATTGGAAAATAATGTGGAGATTGACTCTCCACTGTTCCCTGATAGCTGCTTTGAAGAGGAATTTAATGGAGAGTTTAAGATTTGCAATCTCTCATGTGTCTTATCATTAAAGACATAATACATTATTCTGCACAGTGCTATTAATATCAATTAGTTACCAGTGTTTGCCCAGTATAACAGCTACTTCAAAATAGACACGTTTTAAGAAGGATATTGACAAACTGGAACGTGTGCAGAGGAGGGCAACCAGTATGATCAAGGGTCTGGAAACCAAGCCTTAAGATGAAGGGTTGAGGGAGTTGGGTATGTTTACCCGGGGGGGGGGGGGAAGGAGACTGAGAGGAGATATGATAGCCATCTTCAAATATCTCAAGGGCTGTCATGTGGAAGATGGAGCAAGCTTGTTTTCTCCTGCTCTAGGGCTCAAAGCAATGGCTTCAAATTACAAGAAAGGAGATTCTGACTAAACATCAGGAAGACCTTTCTGACAGTAAGGGCTGTGGAATGGTCTCCCTTTCCTCGGAGGCTTCTAAGCAAAAGTTGGATGGCCATCAGTCATGGATGCTTTAGCTTAGATTCCTGCATTGCAGTGGGTTGGATTAGATCAGTGTTTCCCAACGTTGGGTCTCCAGCTGCTTTTGGACTACAATTCCCATCATCCCTGACCACTGGTCTTGCTAGTTAGGGATGATGGGAGTTGTAGTCCAAAAGCAGCTGGAGACCCAAGGTTGGGAAACACTGGATTAGATGACCTTTTGGGTCCCTTTCAACTCTACAATTCTATGCGCAGTATAAATTAAACATGCAGTAAGGCACTGTAGGTGCATCTGACTTGAAGGGGGAAATATCTTCCCATTCCTTCTAAAAATAGCAAATCTGTCTGACCCAGATTATGCAAGTATAGCACATGAAACAATCTCCCTTCCATTCTTCCATTGTACTCCAGTACCAGGCTCCCGTCAGTCTTGCCTTGGAGCTTCAGAAGCAAGGAGTTTCAAACCACAGAGAGAAAAATATTCCATTCATAACATTTCTTTAATGTTTTAAATCAAAGAATCATGGCTTTTCTATATTTAGATGCCTCTACCAATGACAGCCTTAATTCTTCTCTACATCCAGTGAGTTATTATGGAAAGGGTTGCAGGCATATCTGACCTGATTCCATTTTTGACTCTTTCATTTCCTCAAAACTAGAGATGGGGGAGAAATTCATTCCAGTTTGCATTTAAAGGCTGCCCAACCGAATTCATACTTTCTGAAACAATACATGAATGGAAACACAGCCATCCTTCAAAATTCACCCTTCTCTGAATTTTGCAATGCAGTTCTCTAGTAATGTCTATAGAATGCATATACAAGGCTAATGTGTGCATAATAATGCATACATTTTTTTAATTGTGTTTTTAATACAGTCCTATATTGGAAGTCAAACAGAATCCATTCCAGAAGTCTGTTCGACTTCCAAAACATTCGGAAACCAAATCATGGCCACATCAGACGTTCGGCTTCCAAAAATAGTTTGCAAACTGGAACAGTCACTTCCAGGTTTGCAACATTCGGGAGTCAAAAGGTTCAAGAACTAAGCTGTTCGAAAACCAAGGTACGAATCTGTTGGTAGTCGCCCAGAGTGGCTGGGAAAACCCAGCCAGATGGGCAGGGTATACATAATGATAATTATTTATTATTATTATTTACAAATATGCATTATATTTGCAAAAATGTATATATTCATGAAAATTACATAAAAAGGGGTCTATTGAGGGAAATGTCCTGATGAATTTTCATGAGGATTAAAAACAAAACATGGCAGAGTGTTGTGGAAATGTGGAGAACTGAAGCAGAGATTGGGGAAATGAAAAACTGAGAGAAACCAGAAATAAAGTTTGTCTATCCCTGTTTACAGTTCTATTTAATTTGGGTTGAAGGTGACTCATTTACCTGCATGTGGTGCTGACTGTGATATTTTTATTTTACTGTTCAATTTCAGTAACGTTGCCTCAATAGCAGCCAGAGCAGTCTTCAATCCTGTTCAGTTTGTCACATTGACAAATTCTCCCTAGGTGTGAGCTTGCCAACCCACACATGCATGGAGTAATGAGCTCCTGTTTGTGAGGTAAACACCGTTCATCCCTTCACTTAATATCTTCCCCGGGCACAATTTTGCTAACATATGGCTCTGTTAATATAATCTGAAAGTGGAAAATACAAACAGGCAGCTATTAGGAATAATACATGAGGGTGGCATGACCACAGTCTGGGAAAGTTGTTTGTTCTCCGTTGTAGCAATGGAGGACCTCTTGCCTTGCCTTCCAAAACAAATTGGCAGTGAACGCAAGCAGCAATAATGCAGGTGGAAGATAAGGCTTGCTTCAGGAAGCCCAGCTGTTTCCTTGGAAAGAGCCGCTGAGTCTTGTACATGGATTTGTGGATTGAGCAAACATACTGTACCATTTAATTATTAAAGGAGAGCAACACCGACGTCTGCCGCTTTCTCAGAATAGCAGCATGCATTTTTCAAGCTGAATCCACAGCGCTGCTTTCTACCTCATAAGCTCCTTTGCCTCACATGGAAAGGCCTTTAACATCACGACCCATGTAATGGGCTGTTTAGTGAATTGTCCTGGGAAGGGTGCCTTAGAGATGGGTGTACTCTGATTTTGTTAGATAGATTAAACTACACATTCAGATATCTCTCTGATGTTTAGTTTCAAAATGCCTAGATTGTCCTGCATTTGAGAAGAGATGAAGGAGTCATGGAACTTATAAAGACATGTTTAGATGACATTGGACATCTCTAGACTGATGGTGTGCACTATATGTTTTGAAATACTATAGTAGTAGTGACAAGGGGAAGAGGGAATTTAAAAGGATTTAAAAGTGCGACATAATTTGCAGATAGCTACTTCAGAGCTTTCTCATAATCTGTTGAGTTTCATTCATATATCGAACGAAGATAAGTGTCCAAATAATAATGCCCAATATATATTGTTGAATATGGATTATGATCCCATTGACTTTTTCTGTGCTGCAAATGGATGTGCACATTCTTCTTTTCATCATTGCTTTACTTCCTCCACCTTCTTGGAAACATTTCAAACACCAGCCCTCATGAATGAAAATGGATCTTCTTGCAAAATTGTGTTTTAATACACTTCATTCAATTGCTGCCCCATTGTGCGTACAAAGGCAGCTCTTTCTTTAAATGAACTATGAAAGGGATGCATATGGGCCTTGAGGCGAGGCCTATTATTGTGCCATTTCATGACAACGTTCTGGGGACTATGTGATCTCTCCTCTTTTTTTGTAGGGAATAGCCTTCCAGCATGGGAAAGAGTTTCTGGTTTAATAGCAGAGAGCTTGTGAAATTCTAGGTCATTTTCAAGCTTTATGGCACATATTCTGCTTATGACTTGGGAGTTTTGATGAGAGTCTGACCCTCTTTAGTAACTGTTGTAAAATAAAAGCGGAGTGTGAATATGTAAACAGGACACTACATTTCTTTACTTTGGAAATCATATGCAGGGCACATTGTAAAATAATTGTGAGTAATCACAGGTGTCTGAAAGGCAAATTTATAAAATGTATGTATTTCATTCCGCATGGTCTTCTTAAAATCAATTAAAATATAACACTGAAGTAACGCTGAGGCTGTAAACCTGGATCCGCTTACTTCTGCAAAAATCTATTGATTTCCTTTAGTAAAGCTTTAGTCTGAATAATTGTGTTTGGGAATGAGGCCTTGATCAAATAGACCATACAGCGGCCGTTTACACCCTATAACCCACAGGGGAGCATTTAGGTGTGCCTTTGATAGACATTCTTGGGAAATAAGAAAGATATAAAGGATACAGCTGAAACAACTAAAGAGTTGCGTGGATGCTAAGAGGGTCAGCCAGATGCTGTTTTGTGTTGTGCTAAATGTAGAGCACTTTAAAAAGAGGTGATAAAAATATAATGTGGAAGCCATAGGTCAGTGGTAGAATACATGCATTGCATGCAGAAAGCCACCTGTTCCTGGCATCTTCAATTGACAAAACAATTTGAGAAAGCCCCTTGGTTGAGGCCCGGAAGAGCTTTCAGCAGTCGCAGAAAATAATATTGAAGGAGCGGGCAGATCATATCATGCATAGTGCAATAGAACGGTTTGAATTGTAATTAATGGTAGAACTCAAAGTCACCCATGACCTTTCAGCCAATGTCTCACTCCTGGTCTGCAGTGTGACTTGGGCTGATAGGTAATATAAGGAGCATTGGCTCCATTTTGATTGATTGTTTGTGTTTTGAAGGCAAGGAGAAAGAAGCAGATTCTATGGTATTTATTTTTTAGGTGAATTGCCTGCTCTGTCCTGTGGGTTTGCAGCAACTTTTTTTCCAAACACAAACATTTCTGTGCCCTTCTCAGAAGATGCATGCTAAAACTTATTTCTCAATTGTCCCAATAAAACTCAGGCACCCCCCTATTTTGTGAGCACAGTGCCCATTTTGGGTGCCATGATCTCATCCCGAAAAAAGTGTGAGAGCATGGACCTTTAAAAAGTGCGTCTTTTGAGGCCACAATCTCGTGCGGGTCAAGTGGCTTGTGTGGGAAGGTGGCCCCGGAAGACACTGGTGGGTACAAAAAGGTGGGTACAAAACCAGAGTACAGTGGTACCTCGGGTTAAGAACTTAATTTGTTCCAGAGGTCCGTTCCTAACCTGAAACTGTTCTTAACCTGAGGTACCACTTTAGCTAATGGTGCCTCCTGCTGCTGCTGCACCGCCAGCGCGCTATTTCTGTTCTCATCCTGAAGCAAAGTACTTAACCTGAGGTACTATTTCTGGGTTAGAAATAGTCTGTAACCTGAAGAGTCTGTAACCTGAAGTGTCTGTAACCCAAGGTACCACTGTACTATATTCAGAGTGCTTCCAATAAAGGAACAACAACAAAATCAGCAGAGGTTAGTGGAAACCATTCCATAAGGCAATTGTTATTAGGATGGGTGAGACTGTTCTTGTGAGCACTGGCTTCAGTGGCGAGGAGGTTACCTTGGACAGCTTCATGCAAGGCTCAGGCTGGAGACTTCATTAGAGCAGAACTCAGACCTTGCTTCAACTGCACTCATCCTTAAATGTAAAGGGACCCCTGACCATTAGGTCTAGTCGTGACCGACTCTGGGGTTGTAGTGCTCATCTTGCTTTACTGGCCGAGGGAGCCGGCATACAGCTTCTGTGTCATGTGGCCAGCATGACTAAGCCGCTTCTGGTGAACCAGAGCAGCACACAGAAACGCCGTTTACCTTCCCGCCAGAGTGGTACCTATTTATCTACTTGCACTTAGGGGTGCTTTCGAACTGCTAGGTTGGCAGGAGCAGGGACCGAGCAACGGGAGCTCACCCCGTCACAGGGATTCAAACCACTGACCTTCTGATCAGCAAGTCCTAGGCTCTGTGGTTTAACCCACAGTGCCACCCACGTCCCGCGCTCATCCTTAGACTAGCCTTAAATAGCAGATTCAGCTCTGCCTTGTAGCTAGCTTCTCTGAGAGGCACCTTTTCACTGAAAGGGCCCCAGCCTGTGTTAGCAGTCATTGACTCAGGCAAACAGGGGGCTCCAGTAGGGTTTCTGAGTCAGATGCAAAGCATCCTTAGGCCAGAGGCCTAAGGCCCAACAGGCTCCTTGCAGAAGTTCTCCCAGATAGTTAGATGCTACTAAGGTGGGACCTGAGGTCCCTCACCTTCTCTAAATCCATAGCAACATCGCCTGAAGAAGGGAAGTCAAACCCTTGGGGCAGGACAGCCAATTAGAACTAGCCATTTTGAAATTAAGTAAATTAATCCAGGCCATTGTGCCAACATAAGTAGAATTCATCATGACATTTGCCACATATGTATTCCTGACTCTAATAACCAGGCGAATAAATCGTTTTTTGTTTCGTTCCCACGCTATCTTTGCAAATAAATGGGATGGTGTGGAGTTTTAGTGGCGCTCCCATGTTTTTTGATCTGAATAATAAAATTAAATAATAATCTAAAATTCACTTTTCTTTTTCCTGGAACCACAGTGGCTTATACTGTATGATTCACAGGAGTATCTCACTATAGAAGTGATATTACAGCTCTTTCTAAATGTAGCTGTTGAAATGTTATCTCTTACAAAGGGAAAGCCCAGACCTACGCTCTATTCGCATCACATTTCATATCTAAAAATAGGAGCTAAGTGTGTCCCGTAGGGCTTGTAATGCGTCTTCCTCCTCTTAGTGAGAAGGGAGTAGCTGCAAGTTTGAATGAGAGCCAAATGGTCACTGAATCCTGGAATCGGTGAGTTGAAAGGAACCCTGACATCTTGTACTCCTTCCCCTAAACTAGCGCTCTCCAGATGTTTCGGACTATATCTCCCCATTAGCCAATGGTCATCATAGCTGTTGTATCCAAATCATCTGGAAGGCCCCAGGATGGGAAAAGCTGCCCTAGGCTAATCCTGTGCCGCAAGGCAGAACCACTTATCAACTCAGCTTGGAGTAGAGGTCTGGACAGCCATCTCTTGGGGGTGTTGCTCTAGCTCCTCATTGGCTGCATTAAACAGAGGCGGAGCTAGATGGCTTACAAGACACACGTCTGCCCAACTCTATGATCCTGGCTCTTGGCTGCTCCAAGGGCAGATCAGATATTACACCCCATGTGGAGGAAGGCAATAAAAAGTTCAGCAAAATGGAGCCTTGCCAAATGGATGCGATTTGTGACATTTGTATGTCATGCCAGTCATGTAAAGCAGTGTTTCCCAACCTTTTTTGGGCAAAGGCACACTTGTTTCATGAAAAAAATCTCGAGGCACACCACCATTAGAAAATGTTTAAAAAATTAACTCTGTGCCTATATTAACTATATATAAAGTAACTCTCTTTAATAGGAATCAAATAAACACAAAGAAAGTATTTTATAATTACTTTATTATGAAATAGTAAGTAAACAGAAATATGAAAAATTATAAAATACTTTATTCAGTGCGCAACCTGGGCCACAGCCCCTCCTTCCTCCCGACCCAAAAATTGTCTCTGTCGGGAAGCACTTTAAAATGACTGGCTGATTCCAAAAAGCCCCCCCCCCCTTCCCACCAACAGCAAGCAGATGGGAAATTCCTGGGCCCCCGAAAGCAAGATCGTCCTTCAAACTACACCCCGCCCCGCAATCACCTTGGGTGCAACTTCCGTAATGCTTGTGCAAACCTCCTTTTCCTGGCCGTTTTGCCTGTCTAAACGGCGCGCCTCTCCCCCTCCCGCGTCAGTGACACCAGTGACAAAACGGCAGCCCCTGGAAGCTGGCAGTCATCACGCACGCACGGCGGAGGGAGGCAGGCAGGCGGGCGGCTGCCCCCTTTGGCTCCGAGGCGGCTAAGCGCCACCGTCCATCCCCCCACCCCGTCCGTTCCCGTGATCGGAGCCCAAGTGTGCGCACGGGGGGGGGGAAGGAGGGCGCGGGGTGGGTGGAGGCGCTTCCCTGCTTCTCTCTCTCTCGCTCGCTCTGCTGCTCCCGCCGCCCGGGAAGGAATAGGTAACCTTCTGCCCATGAATTATGCACCGCGCGCAGAGATTCCTGCAGGCGGGCGCCGCGATCCACAGACACTCCCCTGCCCAGCTTAAGAACGAGCATGTCCCCCCCATATTTTTTTGTTTTGTTTTCTAAGCGTCCGTGCAGATTGCGTTCTCCTCCTCCTCCTCCTCCTCGCGCGGATCCAGAGGGCTCCTCCGCTTCCCAGCCCAGCCTCTTCTCTCCTTTGCAGTTCGACGGGGGGGGGGGGGAGATGGCGCCGTGTCCTACTTCGGAGTGAGTGTGTGTGGCCAGCGCCAGCGAGGAGACCCAAGTTAGGCAGAGGCTTTCCGCGGGGCGGAGGCAGAGAGAGAGAGAGAGAGACACCGAGGAGTGCGCTCTTCCGACGGAGCTCCCGACCCACAAGCAAGGCGGCTCCGGCGTCCCCACGAGCGCACACACAAAACACGCCCGCGGCCAGAGACGTGTCTGCCCGCACAAGCTTTAGTGACTCCCACGGCACACCAGGCAACGTCTCGCCGCGGAACACCGGTTGGGAAACACTGATGTAAAGCATACCAATACCAGTACTCTACATCCCTGGCAGGGATTGTGAGTTACACAAGGCCACCATGTGCAAGAGTTGCTTTTTGTTTGGATTTTTTTTTTACAGCCTTGGGTTATGTGCATGTGAACTTTAAATTAGTCCTTACATGCCATCTTTCAATTTAAACATTCACAAATATTTCTTTAACATTTCCTTAACCCTTTGGGTTTGGGTGGCAGGACCCTGCTGTTTCATGAGTCTCACCCTTGGATTCACGTCTTCAAAGGCCTCTAGTTTATAAATAGAAGTGACAATAATTCACTGCCTGCCAATAAAGATATCAGGATTTTATAATGTGACAGATACCTTCATTTAATGGCAGTGGGAACTGCTGGAGAGCCATGGTATATATTTACGGCCCATGTATAGAACCAGATTTTTGTGTCTGGCTAAGTCTGGATAGCGTTGGCAATTTTACACTTCTTGCGTGTTTGTACACTGGATTGCAATGAATTCAGCTCATAGCTCTTTCATCTTTTTGCCTTTTGCCAGCTGCACAGCGATGCTTCAGTCCACTTTTAGCTAGTCAGCAATGTTATCCTGTTCTGAAAAAGTGGGACACAGAGCTGTTAAGAATGCCTGGCTGGTGGATAAACTAACTTCACAAAACGATTTACACCACTGGAGCTGCTGAAAAATGTACTTTCATTTTTTATTGAGGGTTTTGAGATGGTTTGATCTCTCTTTGAAAGTACTACATGAGATTCACCCATGATGAAGCATAATCATGTTTTGAACACTTTGGGCAAGTAAATTGGCTTCTGGGCACCTTGGAGATATTCTCATATTTTGTTCTGATCCTTGCTTCCTCTGCTGCCAGCCTGATCCCTGGCCAACTGGATTTGCAAGTTTTCAGCAAATCCCAAAAAGTGTGACCAGGTCTCCTAGCTGGTTAATTATTGCAGAATCACTGTTTCATTTTGCCGGTTTATAGTGATCTGACTTGGTCTTCACCATTTGGCTGCCTTAGCCAAGTCCCATCCTGAGCCACTGTCTCTTATTTAGGGCAGAGGTGCCCAGTTGCGTTTTATGACATCACATGGTAATTTCAACCCATGAAGGGTATAATAATGTGAGCCCCTACTGCCTGCTGAAACTAGAGCAACATTTTATAGATGGGCTGCTTAACTCTCTTACTCCTTACTCTTCACCAGCTGATGGGCAGAGCAACCCAAACACCAAGCTTGTTGAGCTCCACCCAGCTCTCCTGATTAACTGGCCACGTGTGCTGGGGCTGATGGGAATTGTAGTCCAAAACATCTGCAGGGCACCAAGTTGAGCAAGGCTGATTTTAATAATTCATTGTTATTCCCCCTTAACCCCATGGCAAAACTGTGAGACATAACCTTTATATTTCTCAGATCAAATCCTCACATCTTCGGGTTCCTTGTTTGCAGTGGCTTTTATCATACACGTTCTTAGTCTTATTTAACTAAGTTTTACTCAGAGTAAATCTGTTGAATTTAATGGTCTTAACATAGCCATGTTTATCGATTTCAGTGGGTCTACTCTCAATAAAACTTAGTCAAATACCCCCCCTTTTCCTTATTTGCTGAGAACTTTACAGTGAAATGGAGAGCTCTTTCCTGTATTTTAAAGTGTTGTTTTTATAAGGAGACACATGTGGATAAAAATAACCCTACAGTTGCTAATGACTATGTTAATATCTTAGACTCTAGGACTTAGAAAGGATTCTTAGAATGATAGGGTGTCTGCGATATATATAAATAATTTGAGGGACAGAGACAGAAATGTAGAATAGCGATTTCACATTAACCTAGCCTGAGTGGCACAAATAACAGCTAAACACAATCCTGAGGAATTCTTGAGAAGGGGGAATGTTCCCCTTCTCCCTTCCCCTCTTCCCAGCTCCTTCCCTCTCACTCCTTTCTGCCAGAACATGAAGCACAACTCCATTTCACAGTAATCATAAATTAATTTAAAGCCAGCAGCCCCTCACGGAGCCAGGCAGAGGTGTTGAGGGAGAAGCTATACAGAGAGAGCTATGTGAGGCAGGCATTGGGAAGACTGCGATCCAGGGAAGATGTTTGCTGTTTCCCTGAAGTGCCGGCTTGGCGTGGTGAGACGCCGGAACAAAGGTACTGCCGGGGTCCTGGCGGGGGCAGTGGGGCTTAGGGTAGCATCTTAATGGCTTTCTCAGAGACATTCTCTAAAGGGGAGGCAAGCAGAAAGGTGAAGCGATTTCTAGTTTCGATGCTTTACTTTTGGGTTGGCCAGACAAGAGGAAAACTAGGCTGCATACCTTCAGGCTGCTGTGTGTTTGGGGATGGGGGGAGGGGAAGCTCATTTCCCCCACCCTCGTGATAATGCAATTATGGGGGAGGGTTTTTTGGAACTTTTCACCCCCCCTTCTCTTAATTGCCAGGTGCCAATGCATAAGCTGTAATGAAAGATTTCCATACATCTCTACTTCCTACAGAAGGGTTCTTAGTGCACCTTGCCAGATGCGGGATGGACAGTTCCATCCTTTGTTTCACAAGATCGCAAAGTTGTTTGACAATTGTGTTCTCGGAAGGTTGGGCTGAGAGAAGAGAGATTGCAGGGTGGGAGTGAAGATGAATCACAGGTTACAGGGGAGATGCTTCCAGTAATCATAGGATAAATCTATTGCGAGGCTGAAACTCATTAATAAAGTCAAAGAATTATTGGCACAAATTCACTTCCCATCACCTACAGCATACCGCTACACAAAATTAATCAAGTTTTATCCATGGAGTGCAAGACTGCCAGTGCTGGTTGCAGAGCTTTTAATTTCAAAAGTATTTGGGTGGCTGGGGGGGTGGGGAGACTGATTTCAGAACTTTACTGCTGTGGCAAAGCCCTTTTGTTTTCTTCTGATATGATTCTTGTGTACTCTTGTGCTGACCCTTGATCGGTGGGGTTGTGATGAAAGGGGAGCACTGCAGAATGCAAAATGTAATAAAATGGAGAGAGAAAACGAATGTAAAAAATTGGATTTGTTTAGCAATGCGAGACATTAATGTGCTCCCCAGTACCAGGCACATCTAAGTGTATGTCATTCATTGCTAGGGATGGAGCAGAAAATGGATTCAGTTTGCTTTTAAAGGGGAACCCACCTAATTTGCACTTTCTGAAAAAATAATAATATGTGAACTGTAGAGCTATCTTTTAAAATCCACACTTCTCTGAATTTTGCAACAAAGTTCCAAAGCAGAGTAATACAAAAATACATGTACAAGGGGGTTAATATTCTATTAGGGAATATTGCTTTGCAAAAATATGTTAGGCAAAACTGCACACAGCAACACACACACACATGAACATATACATATAGAAAAAAATGCACCAAAACGCTGATGAATTTTCATGATGACTTTAAAAAAATGTAAACTGATGTGGAAATGTGGAGAACTGAACTTCAGATTGGAAAAATGGAAAACAGAGGAAAAACAAAAATTGGCATAACATATAGGTGTAGAAAGGACTAAAGCACACACACAAAAAAAGTTATGGACCTTTTATAGAATAATGATTGTCACAGTCTAGATGTAGGTTGCATATTACTGATTTTCTTAAAGAAACAAGCTCAGCTTCTTTTGCTTGGGTACATCAAGCCTTCATGCTTGATGGAGACAGCTTGGATATTGCTTGAAACTCATTCAGAAGAACAGCAAGCTCCGAACTTCAATATAATAAAGAGAGTCTGATATCAGCTCTGCATGTTAAGACTCAAGCATGTTTATGTTTCTAAAGTGAAAGTTGGCAGGGCCCAATTGTGTCTGGAGCTTGTGTTTCACGAGATGGTTTCTTCCATGGTCTTAAATGTATAGAAGCTACTTGTGGTGGCAGCTTAGTGGTGAGAGAAAGGCAATGTGCCCAAGTTCAAAGGCACTTTGAGACTTTCCAAATTCCAATCTAATTATTTCTGCTGGTAAAATTTTCAGTCCCACTCCCACTCATGGGGGCAGTAAATGCTACACTTTTTGCCCTTCATAAAGTCCCAAGGAAAAAAATCCTTAGCTGAGAACAGCACAGGAGTCTGATGATGAGAACCACCAAACCTCCCCCTTAAGTGAACGGCAGTAAAAGGAGAACAGCTCAAACTGGGCCATTGATCACTGCATGCAAGTGAAGGCATTTTAGCATCAGGCTTTGGAGTGGTCTCCTTTGTATGTTTTCTGTCATTCCTGATGTACCCGTGAGGAAGAGAAAGGCAAGCCTGCTCTTTCGGTTCCAAATCTTATTCATTGTCTAATGCAAACATCTGTCTCCCCTCTCCTCCCACTCAGGATTCCTGCACTGCAAGGAAAGGATTTTAAAATAAAATGCTTAATTCTGGTTATCTTTTCCAATACTACAATAACTGGAATATATTTGCAATCATTCTGCTAAAAGCAATGGGCACCTTTCATGGTTCACACACAGTTCCCCAGTCTAAAGAAATTAGTTTTGAACTGAAATGGGGAGAGGTAAATTCCATGAATATTCCTTACCTCTATGAAACGTGCCCACCACACCTTTTACAATTTCCACTGTAAAACGGTGTGAAATTGTTCACACAGGGCTGAGCGTTAGGAGAGAAATTATGTTGGTAATGGGGCTCATAAACCTCCCTCCAATTCAGCTGTACATATATGCCTTGTTGAGGAGAGATGAGGGTTAGATAGGGCTTGTCAGCCTGGGAAGGTAGCTCATCTTGGAGAAGGAAAACTCTGGTCCTCAACCTCCACTACCTTGCAGGTTATCTTTGGGAGAAGAAAAGGCTAAGGAGTAAACCAGGAGTCAGCAAACTTTTTCAGCAGGGGGCCGGTCCACTGTCCCTCAGACCTTGTGGGGGGCCGGACTATATTTTGAAATGAAAATAATGAAAAAACTCCTATGCCCCACAAATAACCCAGAGATGCATTTTAAATAAAAGGACACATTCCACTCATGTAAAAACATGCTGATTCCTGGACCGTCCACAGGCCGGATTTAGAAGGTGATTGGACTGGATCCGGCACCTGGGCCTTAGTTTGCCTTCCCAGGGAGTGAACCCTACACAAATCCTGAGCAGAGTCTGAGGTTCATCTACTTGTATCATATAATTTCCAGCAGCACATTTACTGATGCCAGTAAAAATCAACTTCTTTACCGTAGTGTTGGATCAGAAATCAGGTGACCGAAAATTGTTGGTTTGCATATACATCCCTATGTATGTGGCAGGGAACCACTAAATGCATACAAAAATTGAAAACTTGTGCCTCTTAGATGAATGTGCAAATCTACCCAGATGGGTTTTAAAAATAAAATAAAATAAAATACAGTTTTCAGCATTATCTGAAAGAGTTTGCCTGGCTTTGTCTAATATATTTAACATTGATGTGGATCACCTACATTTATTAGTGACAGCTTTAAATATGGGCATTAATCCAGTGCTAAATTTTGCTACTTTGATCAAGGATTAAATTGAGCTGGAATTGGGTTTCAAATGAAGTGCTAGGAAGGAAGAAAGGATAGCTATTATCCAACTTCTGCATATTTAGCTATCGGATACTCAATTAAATACTTGCATTATCACTATATTTTTATGAACTCCATTTTCTCACAATCAAATGTTTCATTTAATGTGTGGCATCTGAGGCTGGCAACTGAGGTGATCTGCAAGAACGCATGAAGTCTTCAGGGTTTTCTCCCTGATCCATAAATATTCTCTTCTTAATATACTTCCGCCCTTGGTTATCTCTTGTGTTGTACAAGCCCGGAAGAGACATCTGTCAGTTGACATATAAAAAAAGCAAACCAGGAACCCAATCATACGATGCTTCCAAGAACTAAATCTGTGCAGCTAGGAAGAGAAACAAAGTTGTACAGAGGAACGTATATAAGCAAAGGAATCAAAATATGTCTGCGATCCATCACGAGATGTTTGCAAATGTTTGTCACAGTCTAAAAAACCCAGACATTTGTGCATAAGGCACCTTCAGTTTGGTTACGCACGGCTGATGCACATAAAGCTGTGCATCCACATCACAGTGCTATATGCCTCATTTCTCTCACTTCCCTCTACAGGCAAAACTGCTTTCTTGACCACTGGACCCACTACTGGTCTCGCCTGCTCAAACCGCTGGAGCCTGAATTCGCATGCAGGGGAAGTCCCTAAGTCACTGAGGGTTTGAGACCCACTGACTACCCTCACTTGGTTTAGCTGGCCAGTCAAAGCTGTTTCCAGAGTGTAGCCGCTGTCGTGAGTGCAGGGTGGGGGCCAGAGGTGGACACACTACCCCAGAAGGAGCACAAAATGTCCTCCACCAGGAGTACCAACCCCCAACATGCCAAACACCACTGCAAATATTAAAAAGTTTAGTTTAGCATCATTTAATCACCCTAGATGCAATTGCCAGGATGTTCATAGAAAAGATCGTGCAGATAAGCAAAGTTCCCTGGGCTCAGTAATAGAGCACACTTTCTACATGCACAAGGTCCGAGGTTTAATCCCTGACATCTCCCTTTAAAAGGATTAGGTGGTCATTGATTATAGGAGATTTCTACTACTGCAAATGTATCTATCCCACACTGGTTCCACATGACATCCTTTTAAGTTCAAATTATTGTCTCATCTAATATGACCTGAACACCGGTCTCATTTGTTTTGTTTTTACTTATAGTACTCAATTTGCTCAAGTGAAAGAAATAAGGAAACAGGACGGAGTCCCTAAATTATTAACACAGTACATGTGTAAGCTTTAAAGCTACAAATGGATGCAAACAGAGAGGTGAGCAGACAAGCTTCCTGCAGCATTAGCATAGAGATCTGGGTTAGCCCTGCAGGAGCTGATGAATCACTAACACCTTGGTCAGAAGAAGCAGAGCATGCTAAGTGATGTGTGCATGTGTGTGCGTGCGTGTCTCTCCTCATTCTTACTGATGGGAAACACCCCCCTCCAAAAACAAAATAAAAAATAAGCTGATGATTGGGGCTTGGACAGCAAAGGCACAATACTTTGCCCGCAGTTTCATCTCAGACTGCCCAGGCAATAACATACAACTAATATACTGCTTGATTGCAAACAAACAAAACACAACCATTGCAGCATCAAGTGGATGACAATTAGGTGGGCCTGCCCACCTGTCAAAATTGACCCATAAGGGGACAGATCCAGCTCCCCACCACTACTGTAAGGTACGGAACTCCTGTAATTAGGGGTAAACACATGTCATGGACAAATCTCATTCCACTCACCTGGGATCTTCATTTTTACCCACCAAGGGTCCTATTTATTTAATAGCCATGGGTGTTGGAACTTTTTGGTGTACCTTACCCACACTCCAAAAGAGCAATCAAGGAGGGAGCAGTCTCACCCCTACGTAAACACACTGAGGCCTCCAGTGGTCTGTTCAGATTGCGTTACTGGCATTAGGACTGGGGATGTAAGAAGGCATCCTTTCCAGTTATACCCTGTATTTGTTACATGCACCACTTCTTCCATTCTGCTGCAGTTCGCCTTCTCCCCAAAACTGTGTTATTCCTATTGCTGTTAACTATGCTGAAATCACATAAATTTCAAAATGAATTACATAAGTTACACTCTCATTATGTTATTCCACCCCATTCATTTCAATGCGAAGGAAACACAAAGCTAATATTGGGGGGCGTGTTACCATAATCAGTTACAGATTGTTTGGAACAGATTGATTTCTGTTCCAGACCTGGAACAAATGCGCAAATACCAGCAATTTCTGCTCTTGTTTCAGTTTTCATCAGAATTCCCCAGCAATCTTAGCTGCAACACACATTCTTAGTCCACTTGGAAGTGTACTTGGGGTGAGAGGAGATACATTTTTTTGCTCTTCTTAATTTCTACCACCCACCATCTCCTCAGTTGCTGTTCAGCTCTGTCTCGAGGATATGGAAAAGTTCTTGGATGGCAACTCTTAAAGTAATGTATGGCAAGCCCTACTCCCAACTCATCTAGAGTATGGTTTGTAGACAGAAAACCACCTTATCCTTTTTCCAGTTTCCACAGAATGTTTTCACTATAGTAGCCTGTATCTACATGAAGTAGCCCATGACCATTACAAATCATTGCGGTATGAAGTATATTGATAATTAATAAATAAATAATATTAATAATATTTACTTTTTATTATTTATACCCTGCCCATCTGGCTAGGTTTCCCCAACCACTCTGGGTGGCTTACAGCATATATAAAAACATAGTAAAATATCAAGCATTAAAAACTTCCCGATACAGGGCTGTCTCCAGGTCTTCTAAAAGTTGTGCAGCTCTTCATCTCTTTGACATCTGAAGGGAGTCATTATTTTATAACGCACACACTATCGCCCATTAGATTATTCCTGAAAACTAATGCACACAACCCCACTAATTGCACTAGCTGCATTTTCTCTGCCTGACATGGGTTATTGATCAGTTCACTGTAAGAAGAATCTGAAGGTTTGCTTGTAGCAGAAACCTGAACTGTGGATTTAAGCATTAGACATCAGTAGAGATGCTACTGGGCGGCCTCTATAAATGCTGCTGTTGCTGCACAAAATAACAACATATTTATCTATAATGTTAGGCATGGATGCAACAACAGCAGTGTATTTGCATGCAGCCTTAGGCATGGATGCAACTTGCAAGACTACACCTGGATTTTTTTTTTTAAAAAAATGTCAGACACAAACCTTATTCGCAACTGTGGGTTTTTCACCAACAGATAATGACCATATACATAAGCAGATTGGTTTTCACCTATAGCAGACGACGTATGTTTGTTTCATGGTTATATGGTTGGATTCAGATTTATTTATACATAGAGCAGATCCACTGAAACCCATGGATTGTCATAATTAACTCCCATGGATTTCAGTGGGTCTGCTTTTAGTTTGACTAAGTCTAGACCCATGATCTAGAAGGTTACATTGTAGTAAATGACCGAGAAATTCATAGCAAAGTTTATGGGAAACTCTTCGTTCACCTTCAGGCAAGTTCCTACCACACTGTGTGGGAGGGTGAGGAATTCCAACAACAAACTGTGCTGGTGAGGCCCCATCATGGTTCCCTTAAAGGTGGACTTGAGTGGAAACCACATCCACCAGGTCCACTGAGGAAGCCACATCTCCCAGCTTGCTCCCTGTTGGCTTGTTGGAATGGCTAAGGAAGACGGCCCCTGCCAGGCTGTGGCTGCACTGGGCAGCAAGCCACTGCTCCCCAGCATGACACTGGAAAGCAGCCATTTCTGGAAAGCGATGCAAAAATCCAGGTGCCAACGCAGTAAACAATTAGAATGGGTTGTCAAAGAGGGCAGGAAGCAGGTTTCTGCTACTCCCATCTGGGCTGCTGCCTATGGGACTTGGCCACTTCCTCATCTCACTTCCTTAGTGCTAAACCAGCATTTTATTCATTTATTACATTTCTATCCTGCCTTTCCTCCAAGGAGCTGCTGCTGGCATATGTGATTCCCTCCACCCCTTCCCGTTTCATCCTGCCTGAAAGCCAGGTCAGGCTGAAAGATAGTGACTGATCCACGGCGGCCCCCTAAGTTTCATGGCATAGCAGACATTGAACCTGGATTTCAAGATATTTTGGTGGTATTCTGAGAAGGCCGGGCAGTCCAAAACAGCACCCTTCTCCTTTTTTGGGGTGGGGGGGGTGGATTCTGATTAGGATTTTTGCCCTTGAAGTCTGCAGTACTGGCAAATTTCAAATACATTTTGATTAAGAGAATCTTTTGTCTAGGGAGTTAATGACTAGGTAGTACAAAGACCAAACAATTCTTGCCCAAGGACACCCCCCCAAGGGCTATGTGCATTATGTTTCTCTTATATTATGGGTGGGAAAGGAAAATATGTCAATCTGAAGGGATGAAAAAGCATTTCAGGTCTGCAAACCAGTTGCTCAATAGATCAAACTCCTTAAAGCTGAGCATTTTGCCATGCCTTGCTGTCTGTCTACAATTACCTGTTTTAAAAAGCCATGTTCCACATTTGAGCTTTGACAGGCTGAGTTTGGATTTCATCTCAATTCAAAGTTCTAGCTTTAGTGCTGAACTTTCTTCTTTTTGATTTCACAAATGATCCCGAGGGTTTTTTTAACCTACTTTTTATGCTGTTATGTTTCACAGATTAATTATGAGAAGCAGGCAACTTTTGAAATACTATATAAATCAGCATTTATTTGAATGACTTACCTTCTTAAAAAAACAAAAAAAACCACTATAGGCACTCTCCAAGATTCCTTGACTATCTCCCTGTTAGGACTTGGCATTTGGTTTCTAAAAGCAGAACAATTTGGCTTGTGTGGAGCAATAGCACTGGCAGACACGAAAACTGTAATATTCCTCATTGGGAATAATCAGAGCAAGGAGGGAAAAGTAAGATGTCAAGGGAAGATCATTGCCACAGGGGCAGGTTGAAGACAGATTATAAAATGGAGACCGGCAGGCTGGCTGAAGGTATAGAGGGAGGACCACCACCACATTATAAATTGTACAGAGAAAACAGCCAATATTTGCATTCCTCAGTAGTACCCAGTTGGCCCTGGACCATCACTTAACTTCCCAGGCCTGAATAATAGGATTTCTGGCTGAAATGGCCTATAGTTCTTTCCAGCAACCAGCATAGATCCTAGTTGGAGCCCCACAGAATTGAACAGAAGAAACATTGTGGCTTAAGCCTTTAATTGGCATGCTCATAGATAAGGAGAATTCTGCAGGTTCAGGCCAAAGTTGTGCCTCGTGAAATGATCTATAATGAATTGAAAAAGGTATTTAAGTATACCTTTCTGAAGAAACCAGAAGCCTTTCTCCTGGGCATGGTCGGCCAATTGGTGCCAAAGAAGGACAGAACATTTTTTATGTATGCAACAACAGCACCAAGAATACTCATCGCAAAGTATTGGAAGACACAAGACCTACCCACTTTGGAAGAATGGCAGATGAAGGTGATAGAATATATGGGACTGGCAGAAATGACTGGCAGAATCCGAGACCAGGGAAAAGAGTCGGCGGAAGAAGATTGGAAGAAATTTAAGGACTATCTAGGGAAATATTGTAAAATTAATGAATGTTAGAATGATGTTGGTTAGAAATTAAGTGGTTTTCAGCTGTAATGTTTAAGACAATGGGGGGGAAGGTTGAAAATTAAGTGAAAATTAATGGTGAGGATTTGCTGAACTAACAATTTGAATTGGAATACAAAAAGGGGAGGTATGAGGAGGTCTGGGAAGTAAGTTATAAAAAAATAAGTGAATGGAATTTGATGTGTTTTTTAATTGTTTTTAGTTTTGTATTTTTGTATTTTTGTTATTTCTTTTTGTTTGTGTTTTTTGTATTATTGTTCTTGTATAACTTATGAAATGTTAATAAATATCTTATAAAAAAAAAGAATGCTGGGGGGGAAAAGTTGTGCCTCGTGAAGCACACTGTTTCCCACAATGGTTCACTATATTCCTCTGGGAAGTCTACCAGCAGGACATGAAGGCAAGTGGCTCTCTACCTCTCTTGCCCCCAGCAACTAGAATTCAGGATTTGGATGGGGTATTTTTGTTCAGACCTGGTCATATATGTCTTTACCCTGGCCATCCGTGTCCGAGATGTGCCCATCCTTTTCCTGTGACTCTACTCTGCTTTAACTTTAATTCTGTATTTTAAATTGTTGTAACCCTAGGACCTGCTGGTGAAGGCTGTGTTATAAATTTAATACTACTTCTAATAAAAGCTGTAGTTGCTAGCTTTTCGTGTCAGTCTGGCACACAGAGAAGACTTAGGCTGCTTTCAGATAGGCGTTTTCAAAAGACAGGCTTTTAGGAGATCTAGACAAGGACTGCCGCGTTGTCAACTTTGAGACCTAACAGAAGACGAAAGACTATCAGCTTCAAAGAGAGACTGTTGTACTCCATCACAGTGTCTCAACCTTCCCGCTCTGCCAGCAATATATCAAAGAGTAGACCTATATATTTCTTTTCAAACTAGCAGTGCTTTCTCACTCATTGATTCCAGAAGTTAATGACTTCACTTCTGCACTTCTTGCATAGCTACCCAAGTGATGATGTTTCCTTTGCCCCCGTAATGAACAGCAGGAACTGTTTCACTGAATAAGGATGAATGGAAGGCAGAGTTGGTTACATCCTAGGCCAATAAAATCTTCTGGACGTGTCCTAGTTTATTTGTATATGTCAGGGCTGGGCATGGACAATGGTCTGGAGAGAGCCAGGCGTCAAAAACTGGGGGAAAGGACCCAATAGGATAGGCGCTAGCTCCTAAGGGCCGAAGCACTTTGGAGGGGGAGGTTTTTTTAGGGGGCAGGCCCCCTCAATGTTCAGATGGTGTTTGGCTCCACCTCCTTGTGATGCCGCACACACAATGTCAGGACATTGCATTGGGTCCTCTCAATCCTCCTGAGAAGCTGGTGCCTCTACCCAAGAGGTATCAAGATCAGAAAGCAAATCAGAAGCCAGGACTGGAGAACAAGTCAAGACTCAGGATAGGGAACCCAGTCTGGAGGACATACCTTCCCTGAAGGGTATTGAAATTGAGCAAATTAACCGCTTTTTGCACTGAGTTTTCCAGAACTGGAAGGAGCTTTTCTCCTCCTTGCTTACCAGGCAAGTCCCACTCAGTGCACAGGCTCTGCAATGCTCTTGCAAGATGTCAGATGACCCTGCAATAGCTCCTAAGAGCATTCCAGAGCCTGCACACTGAGTGGGACTTGCCTGGTAAGCAAGGCAGAGATCATATTGTATATAATGAGAACCCTACCACCTAAGCAGACTATTCAGAACTATTACTGGGAGCCACAATATTTTCTTTTGATGAGTTTACTCCAGAAAGGAAAAGCAGAGCGAATGAATTTCTTTTTATTCCTTTGATCTGAAGTTGATAATTGTAAGCATCCATAAACATGAGAAAACTGTAGAATACCACTTATTTAAAAATGGATGTTATGAATGTGTTTTCTTTTGCAAAGCAAAACCTCCATTTGCTGTAACAACAGAAATTTTAACATTCTTTTTTTAAAAAGAAAAAGAAATCCTGCTTCTGCCTTTTGAGGATTTTCTTAGTACTTTTCTTAATATCTTGAAAACAACCTTAGTTTCTTCTCTTGAAATCAGGCCAAGATGAGAATAAGCCGCTTTGACCTGAGAAACTCTTATGATTATATAGTTTACAGTCTTGCTGATTTCTGGAAGCAGAAAAATTAGGGAGCAGCAGAGACAGGCAGAGCATTTATCCTAAGTAACACAATGGTGTATCAAATGTATTGGTTTCTGTAGAGTTACAAATTAACTAGTTATCTATAAATTAATTGATATATATTAGTGTCCTGACTCCCATTCCAACTGTCACAAAACCACAACACGTTCATGAAAAAGAAAATCTACAGTTGACTAAAGCAAAAATAATCTCTAATTATATACCCTAGGGCTAGTATCCTAGTGTCCTCTGTACAATCCCAGTACACATTTCTCGCTACCTTTCTCTCCAAGGCTTACATAAAATTTTAATGTCTTAGAAATCCCACCTTGAACTGACTACAGGTTAGCTACCTGTCTTGGTCTACCTGCCCCATCACAGGCAACAGGATCTTTTCAATTTTCCCACCTTCAGAGAAGAGATGTGTCATCTCCCATATACACAATTGAGTCCTCTCTGCTCAATTTAGCTGCAGAGTAGGACAGGCCAACCTAGCAGTTTGAAAACACGTCAAAGTGCAAGTAGATAAATAGGTACCGCTCCGGCGGGAAGGTAAATGGCATTTCCGTGCGCTGCTCTGGTTTGCCAGAAGTGACTTAGTCATGCTGGCCACGTGACCCGGAAGCTGTACGCCGGCTCCCTCGGCCAATAAAGCGAGATGAGCGCCGCAACCCCAGAGTCGGCCACGACTGGACCTAATGGTCAGGGGTCCCTTTACCTTTACCTAGGACAGGTACAGAAAGTTAACCCTATAATCCTCACCCATAGAAGAAAAATATGCATTCCCATATAATACGCAACAGTGTATAAAAGCAGAGCCCATGCAAACAGTCCATATCAGTTTCCTCCACCCAGCCTATTTTCTTACCATCTCAAGAGCGACCTCACAATGATTGGAGCAGCAAGGAAGATTCCTTGTCGTCTCCCTTTAGGAAGTGGCCAGGCTCATTTGTAGCAAGCAAATGAGCAAATGGAGAGATGGCAGGAGGTGGCCCCACTGAGACAGATCAACGCCACTGATGACAGAGAGGAACTGGTATAAGTGAGAATCATGACTCTGGGGAGAATCTGTCTCCTTCTTACCTTGTAGACACTCCTCCCTGAGTGAGTATGTGCAAATTTTATCAAAAGCAGGAAGTGTAGCTGCCCCTGGCATGATTGAGATCCAGCTGTTTCAGGTTGTTTTTTAGAAAACCAATGCTTGAGCACAGAGAATGGCATTTTTGCTTGTCCATCGTTAGGTCACAACTTATTGGGCTGGTCAAGTCTTGTATCTTTCACTTACACAAAAGTCCTTTAGGGCTATTTGCTGGGGGAAAGAGCTAGCCTCAGGGACACTTGAGGGCTATAAAAATGTTTAAGTCTGTAGAGGATCATACATCAGTGTTGTGCAGAGACTCATAGCCTCAGGTCTCCTCCGTTAAAGAAGACTCGACAGTCGTATTTCAGTAGGAATTGTGCAGGAAGTTGATACACAGATGTGTTAATAGGAGGTGGCTTTTGAAGCACCATGTATATTGATGGAACTGTGGGCTGTTGTGATGATGATAGACACCCTCCTCTAGGAAAAAAAAAGCCCCATATATTGGGAAATCACTAACTTAATGCATTTGCTGATCCTTCTTGTAGGACTACCGTTTGCTAGCATAGACATTAAGGCACTTTATTTCTCAATATGTTTGGAAAGAGTGCATCTAACCCAAGCCTTTCTCACTTCCTGAAGACAGCCGTATACATCTGGCCTTTTACTTTCCCATTCCCTAGAATCCACACATCAAATACTATTTACCACATTTACCTACTACCGTATTTTTTTATTTCCTTTGGCTGTTATTTAGGATGAAGTGTTCAGCTCCCTCTCTGGCACTTTGGGGACTAATTTAGCTGCACTGAGTCTCTTTTGGAGCTTAATTCCCTATTTTCAAAGAGAAACTATTTCCACTTCAGTTGAACCCTTCTTGTACTGGAGTCTTCCAGACTGCCAGCTGTGTGAAAACTTAGGAGGGCTGCCTGTGCGCACACGCACACACGTACAGGCACACACACACTTTCCTTTTCTCAGAAGCCCCAATTATGCAAACAGATTGAGGGACTTGAAAGTAAATCAGAGAAGCAGGGGAGTTTGCAATGTAAATGATTTGCCATAAGGGACATGACCTCATTTCAATATTCAGAGGAGGGGGATGTGTACAGAAGAATCAAAACAAAACACGATGTTAGTGCAGCTTGAAAGCTGGGCATACATACCACAACCCTAAACACATTTGCTGGGAACTTAGCGCTACTGATTTCACTAGAACTTTTTTCCAAGTCCATCTGAGAGGGTGAAGGTTTATGGCATGAAACTGCCAACACCCCCCCCCCCCCACAAACACAAAATGATGGGTAAAAATAATATTCTTCGTTTACTGATTGACTTAGTAGATTTATATTCCAAATCTTCAATTCAAAATGTTCCCAGGATGGCAACTATATGTAAAAATATAAAATGAAATATTTAAATATAAAATATCTAAATAATTATCAAAACTCTGGCATCAGTCATTCTATTGAGTGAGTAAAATGGAAACAATCTAAGAATGATTTAAACATGACTAAAAAGCTGGGGGCTATTAATAATAATAATAATAATAATAATAATAATAATAATAATAATAATAATTTATTATTTATACCCCGCCCATCTGGCTGGGCCTCCCCAGCCACTCTGGGCGGCTTCCATAAAAACCAAAAATACAGTAAAATAAATACAGTAAATACAGTACTATTAACAGTCTTTTGTGACATCTAAATGGCATTGCCATAGGTGCACTGGATAAAGGCACTCAAAAGACAAGGTGCTACCACAGAGAGGCAGTCTTGCTTCCTTTTGCCGGCTGCTGCACCTCCCAAGGTGGGATGTGATAACTTCACATCAAAGTGTAACTCAACTATAAATAGAAACTCAAAAAGTTGATCTCTTAGGTTGATGAACTCAAAGGTGGTGCAGGCCACATCACCGCCATGAAATGAAAACAAGCCATCAAAATGAATGGCCCTTTAGTACCCTAACCCTAAGTATCAGCTTGGCATAAAGTTTGAACTTTTGTTTGACTTAACTTTTCACAAGAAGCTTGCCTATGTTCTCTAAGCTCAGATAGGACCAACTGTGCAGGTGGGCTTATTACTGAGTCAGTTTGATTAAAGCTGGAAAGAAGTGGCCCAGTAGAATATAAAACAGCTTATTTTATTTATTATTTCTATTTATATACCGCTTGCTATCTAAAAGATCTTGAAGCCGTTTATAATACATAAATATGGGTATATATACACACAATAGGTACAATAACACCGTGTCATAATACAGAAACAGTATCCATATCCATAAACATAATATAAACATAATATAAAATGGATAAAACCTGAGAGCATTGCAAAGGAGTATTATATAATATAAAAATTGAAACAATACAGCATGTATACAGTCATTTATCCAATCCCATTCATCATCCATTCCACACAACCACTACAACCAACTTCAAGCATCACCTCTATCAACCAACCACACTCAACAATAGTGCAGCCCACATAAAACACTCACTGTCAAGCATACACATATTATATATATTCCTAATACCAGAAGCAATAATGGATTCATGCCCTACTTCCACTGGACAGTCTAATACTCCTCTCCCTTCTTTCACCTGAGAGGGACCCAGATTTAAATCAGAGCAGACTCTCACCCTGGAGGGTATAGAACTACTGTCTCTCAATTACAGAATCACAACATACTGTACATAGTACGACACAACCTCTGGAAACACGGGTGTGATGCTCCTGTGTTGGGGACCGTTAACCATGTGTAAAGTAGCTAAAGCATACGATCCAGGGTTTATAGTACCAGAGGTTTGGAAGTACTGAAATACCCAGTCTTCTAAATGAGGAGGTACCCTGTACTAAACAAGGAGTGGTATGTTACCAATCACATGCTAAACTTAGGAAGGATGTTAGTAACATAGATAAAATAAAGGAGGGGGCAAACTTTTTTTAAAAAAGAAAACAGCATGGGGGGGAACCCACCTTTCTACATTGAGCTTTTTCCTTTCTCATTTGGGATTCTACTCAGGTCTGCCTGTGCAATGTTCTCATATTCATGAAGGGTTATATGTAGAGATGGTGATAGTTTGTAAATAATGGGCTCTTGACACAGATGTCTGTTGCTTCTAATATTCCTTTAGTACAAGTTAGGTACTCTTACCTTGAAAATCTTTCTCTGTCCTTGATTAATAACAAGGTGCTTTCTGAGCTTTTCTGCCTATGCAGTCACCATTCATCAGACCAGGCCAGTAAGGTCAGGAGACACCGCTGGCACATGCTCAGAATGTGATTAATTTAGTCATTTGCTTGGACTCAATGAGAAACTGTCCTTTCCTGATTGCTCCATTTTAGTCTAGCCTCATTATCCTCATTGCCAACTGGAGACGTGTTTCCCAGTCCCAGTCTTTGAATCACCAAGTCCGGCCAACTACCCTGAGATTCTTGCTTCTACCAGGGACTCATGCTGGGTTTTTTTACCAGGATCAGGTTCTACCACCACATTGGGAAGAAGACGTTTGGGATGGTGAAAGAAGAGAGCCACTGGAAAACGTGCCTTCTCTACAGTAGCAGCTAGCACCTTGCTGTCTGCTGTCTGATCACCACCACCAGTGCCAGTGTCAAACTCCTCTTCTGCATTTCAGGGTCCAGGGTGATGGGACTCAGGGCGACACATAATGAGCAGGAGTGTCGCACAGCTTCTTAAGCAATGCACTGCTCTTTACTACTCCACACTACACTTCCAGCACTGCTTTGCTAGAGCATGCATGCACTAAAACATTAGGCCACAATTTAGAATTCTGCCCGAAAGATAAATCATTTTCCAGTTGGGAAATTGGTAATAGGTGTCCCAATGAGATTAGGGTGGTGGTGCCAGAGATCATGAATGAGATTCCTCTTCAATGGGTGATGGAGAAAAACACCCCAAACCTGAGGGGGAAGGGCATGGATATAGCACTGCCCTTCTCAGACTCTACTGCAGAAGTTCCAGAAAGACCTGAGGCTGCCTGCTCTGCCACTGTAAGAGGTAACTGGGGAAGGCTGGGTCCCTTTAAGTAAAGCGGCACCTTGCAGTGGGGGCAGGACTAACAATTATGCCACAGCTGCCACTGCTCCTAAGGACTGCTTTTCCATTTCTTCCTTGCTGAAATAACTTTAGAGCCTTGTGTCTGCTTTCCAGACTGCCTTTTCATGCACTGTCGGTCAGGTGTAGGGTGTGCCCATCACTTGTTATGGATGTTGCAGGGTGGAGCCACTATGAGCTGATTGTTTTGGTACATCACCCGGTCCTTAATATTTCTTGTTGAAGTCATAGTTCACCACTTCCTAGTGTAAAGAAAGTTTTGTAGGACGTCTTGTGAGCTTCAGAGATAACGCACATCTAAAAATGCACAAGTGACTTCTGTATGTAACTCTCTGTTAAAGAATGTTATTGTGGATTGGCCATCTGCCTTTCCCAATCAGAGGTACGCTGACTACGAGGTCTAGGTTCAGTGTCTCCCTTTCTCCGACCTGCAAAATGGCATCAGCTCTCAAGTTGTGCTTAAACAACACCACCCTTCTCTGCTGCCTCTAACCCTTCATACAGTTACTAAAGGAAAGATTTTTACTAGTCCAATTAGCAGAGGTTTTTGCAACTTTGTGTGTTTATAGGTTGTTGCTGTTGTTTTCACTTTATCCTCTGGATTTCTATAAGCTGTATTATATAAATGAGCTTTATCGGTATATCGGAGATGAGGGAGGAGTGAGAGGGAGGTAACTTTTCTACCATCTTTCATGCAGTTTGATCCAGCTTGTTAACACACTCGGTTGCTATTGTAATTAATTATTTAATCCTTCTCCCTCGGTGCTATAATATCAGCCCCCATTTCTGCTGAGATTCACAGTTCTTAAGTTTTCCTGTGAGCACTTCATGCTATCTTGAAATGCAGTGTGGACTAGAGAGCTTAGAAATTAGGATTTTAAAAGGACCACTTTGGCATCCGCGGTTTCCTGGCTTTTCTATTTATCTCTTTCTAAGGCAGCCTGAGGGGTCAATCAGATCCAGATTGTGATGTGCACCAAATATGGACTGAGAGCTGCAGTACAACTCTCAAGTGTGCAGTCATTCCTGACGACAGTGGGGAATATAGCCAGTTTTTATTTTATTTTCCTTCTTATCAGTCCATTACCGCACTGTATCTCCTGTTTTCCCCAGCATATTTTTCCTGCATTCATTCATTCATTCATTTAATTTTTTAATCAATATTAGCCTGGTTCCAGGGAGCTCCCTTTTCATTGCCTTAGCGTGGGGGTAGTGAACCTGTGGCCCTCCAGATGTTTTTGAAGTCCCATCAGTTCCAATGAGAATGGCCAGTTTTCAGGGGTGATGAATGCCCTAGTTCAATAACATCTGGAGGGTCACAGCTTCGCGCCACCTCTCCTCATGTTTTCTGTCGGTCTGTATCTGGGCAGGTTTTTCTAAATTAGACAAGGACAAAATTCTAACCTCTGAGATTATTACAGACCCTCCAAGTATCCCTATTTTCCTGAGGTGTCCCTGGTTTAGAGAAGGCTTCTCGGTTTCTGATTTGATCCTGGAATATCCCACTTTTCCTTAGGATGTCCTTATTTTCATTGGAGAAATGTTTGTGGGCATGGCGTCATCCAACCTCTGAGCCATCTGAAAGCAATCCTGTATAGGGAAGGTTTTTCATGTTTAATTATGTTTTTTAATATGTTGGAAGCTGCCCAGAGTGGCTGGAGCAACCCAGTAAGATGTGTGGGGTATAAATAGTAAAATTATCATTATGGAATGGGATGTCCCTATTTTCATCAGAGAAACGTTGGAGGTTTTGTGTTTACTGCAGCCTTTAGCTACTGAACAAGCACTGTAAATAATAGAGTATCCTTGTGCTTTTGATCGAGTCATTAGACCTTACATCCACAGGGGGCCTTGGGCCTTGGCTGTTAAAGCTTTGCCCCTGCTCGCTTCTCCCAAAGGCCTTTGTACTAAGTCAGAAAGCCTGTGAACACAGCAAGTTCCCCCTCAGGCTATGTTTGAGGGGGAGTTTCTTTTCTTCCCCCTTGCCTGTCAGATCCATTGTAGGCACGCTGCCTGACTTCCAAGACTCTGCTTCTGCAGAAGTTTGTGTGAAATATTATCTCCCAAGGCCTTAAAGCAGACATGGAACCTCGAGAGGCCTCAAGACAATGTACGATGTGTTGCATCACAATGTTCACACCAGGTCTTGCTGTTCGGGGTGGGTGAAGATGCTTAAATCTGGCCCACATTCAGCCTAATAATAACACTAACAATTTTATTATTTGTACCCTGCCCATCTGACTGGGTTGCTCTGGCCACTCTAGGATGTTTCCAACAAATATAAAAGCCTTATTTTAAAAAATCTGGACTTCATAATATTTTGCACTTGTTAAGCAAGTGGTTGTGCAAAAAGGAAGACATGAGTCGCTCTGTCCTGGGCCCAGATGGGACTCTTAACACAACAGCAGGGGCAGCCTTATTGTTAGGCAAAGAGTGAGTAGGCTGCCATAATAGGCCGTTGATTTGGGGCATCATGAAATGGCAGGAAATTGCTATGTGTTTTATTTTTATTGTATTTTTTCCCCCACCAAGTAGGTGGAGGGGCACCTTAGCTTGGATGGGGTATAGGCAGGGGGTTACATTTACTACTCCACCTCAGGCAGGGAAACGTCTTGACCAGGCCCTGAGGGCCAGTAGAAAATTTGGCAGCCATTACTGCTGTTGGGCAAGCAAATGTGAAGGAGTCGCGTAACTGTTTGCATCTTGTGTGGAAGAAAGCTTGAACTTCCTGTTTTGCAGAACAGGCACTGTGGGGGGAAATGCAGGGGAGCCAAAGGGCTTGCTGATGCCTCCACCAATTTATTTTAGGACCTGATGCTTAGATGGGGGCTACAGCTGCCTAGCCTAACACTTCTCTTCCCAGAGCAGGGCTGAGACTACTGGGCAGCTGGAGCTACACAGCTGCACTTCCCTGAGGCTGCTACCACCCATTCTCACCATTGCTCACTGTTCCTTCTGTGCACAAGAGTGGTGCTCTGGACATGGGAGGGCATTTGCTGAACTGCAGCAACCATCAGCCCCAGCTGTTGTAAGCCAAAAATGGCTTATCTTCTGAGTTTACACCAATAAAACTCAGAGACAAGAGGAGTTAGGAGTCCATTGTTGTTTATTGCTAGGCAATAGGTTACAGTTGAATTGTTTCGCAAAACTGCAAGCCCACCCGGTGGTCCCAGTAGGGGTATTTATAAATTTCAAAGAAAGCATTTCAATTTCCACCAATCATATACATCATTACCTCATTTCATGTTTAATACACATGCACAATAAGCGTTAGCAATTTCTGCTGATTCAGTTCTGATTCCCACCGCTTTCTGTTAAAGTTCTAATTTCTGTTACAATGTGTATGCATGTTGGGAACCTGTGTTACCCATAGCCATTTGCACCATGTATCAACTTATGTTCTAGCTTATGAGCTGTATCTTTGTGATTCACATATTAGCTGTACTTCTGCGCCAGTGTGTGGGGGGCCCCAGCAACTTGCAAAATCATCAGTTTCATAAAGCAACAGGTTACCATAACTTCTCTATTAGAAGCACACTCAAGGATTTATAGGGGTTCACATTATCATATTTATTGTGACCCTTTGGGCCACCACCACACAGCAAACATGGCTAATGGCAAGGGGTGATGGGATTTGCAGTTCAGCAACACCCAGAGGGCCAAAGGTTCCCCACACCTGGTCTACATTGACTGATAGTGTCTTTTCATGTGTTCGGACAGGGCTTCTCCCAGCTGTACCTAGGGGTGTCAGTGACTGAACCAGAGGCCTGATTGTTACCTCCTGATTTGTATCTGGTCATCCTAATTATTACTGCTGTTACTACTTGGGGGATGGCTTCAAGGACAAAATTTGTGCCATGCCAGAACATCACTAAGGTTTGTCTTGTCCTGGTTCCATACAGAAATCTGTATGAATCCTTAAAAATCCACACCGTTGTTTGTTTGTTTTTTAAATGTACACTTTAAAAACAAACCAAAACCTTACAAGTTGGTGCTAGTTGTGTGTGCTTATGGGGTAGTCCTGAGTCTTGAGGAGGAAATTGAAATGTAAAATGTGCATAGGATTCCCACTTGAGAGTGAGGGAGCGTCAGCAAGATTTGTCATTCGCAGGAAAACTTGATGCAAGGAGTTCAGCACACATGGCAGCAGGAAACATCTGTTTCACCTTCTCATTGTATACAGGCTGAATGTGCTTTTCAAACAAAAAGAAAAGACAGACAACCCTCAGATCACCTTGTATGCAAATCTGTAAGATTTGGGGATACTTCAGTGTGCATGTTCCAAACTGCCCCTCTGCTCCAATCCTCACATTGCTCTGGGCCAGGCATAGGCAAACTCGGCCCTCCAGATGTTTTGGGACTACAACTCCCATCATCCCTAGGTAATAGGACCAGTGGTCAGGGATGATGGGAGTTGTAGTCTCAAAACATCTGGAGGACCAAGTTTGCCTATGTCTGCTCTGGGCAGATTAGATCAGTTGCATTCACTTCCGAATTATGGCTTGGCAGATTCTGCCTCCATCCTTGGCTATCACATGTGCCAAAAGTGAGTTGAACCAGGGCCTAGGGTATTATTTCCAAAATGTCGGAGATTCCTACCATGGTTGTAACAATAGCACTGTTATAACCAGGACAAGTGAAAACATTTAAATGTATGGATAGGCCTTTGTAGAAATGAATCTATAACCCCAGCTGCTTGTTGATTTCATGGCACTGAATATATCTATTTACAGCAAAATGACAAAACTCTTACGTGAGGGTGAGGTTTAAAATGCCAGTTCTGTACAACAGCATTCTGAAGACCTACTTAGAGAAATTTGAAATTGCTCACATTAGTGTCTAAATATTTTATTGCATTTTAATTTGCTTTATTATGTTGTATGATTGCCCTGAGTACCTTGGCTTCATAAATAAAATTAGAGTTGTGCTGAAAGACTTTGCTGCATAAAAATTAATGTTTTAATGCTTGGGGACTTATAAAAAATTCAGCAGAGGTTTTTTAAAAAAAATAAAATAAAAATCTGCTAATGATGGGGAGAGGGTCCAAAAATATATGACTTCAGGTAATCAGATGTGTTAGGTCAACAATCTCCAGTACACATGTGTTTTAAATGAAACATTATAGTAATATTAAAATAGTTCTATATTCCAAAACAGCAACAACAAATATGAACCCAAATAAATTTCCTCAAAATTAAATTTGAGGAAAACATACCCATGGGTAATCATTTGGATTGAGACCTTTGGTCATTCATTCCAGAACAGTCCTATAACCTTCAGCCTTTGAGATGACTACAATAATGTACTACAGTATTCTGTAGACTTTTGAATTATGGTGCTGGAGGAGACTCTTGAGAGTCCCATGGGCTGCAAGAAGATCAAACACATCCATTCTTAAGGAAATCAGTCCTGAGTGCTCACTGGAAGGACAGATCGTGAAGCTGAGGCTCCGATACTTTGGCCACCTCATGAGAAGAGAAGACTCCCTGGAAAAGACCCTGATGTTGGGAAAGATGGAGGGCACAAGGAGAAGGGGACGACAGAGGACGAGATGGTTGGACGGTGTTCTCGAAGCTACAAACATGAGTCTGACCAAACTACGGGAGGCAGTGGAAGACAGGAGTGCCTGGCATGCTCTGGTCCATAGGATCACGAAGAGTCGGACAGGACTAAACGACTAAACAACAACATTCTGTAGATGCATAAAAACAATACTTAATTCTACAGCAAAGTTAACTAGAGAATGGACAGGGGTACTACTTAGTCACATTCCAGATGTTAAAGAGTTCTTGTATCTTTAAATAAGTGCATAGAGAAAGCAATTTCATCAGCAGCAATTCTCTTCACCCTTGCCTGATGAGCAGCACCTGCTTAAATTCCATCTTCTTCTCCCAACTATAAAGCTGAGGAGTCATTATCTAGCTCTACCCTACGCTAGTAACCCCTTTTTTAAATGTAGATCAAATAATGCTATGGCAGGTCTCCATTTTCCTATGGCTATCCCAAAGTTGCTGTGGGTTGGAGTATGGAGTGCTGTAGAGTTGAAATACATGCGTATGTATTGCAGTATGTTTGTATATCTAGAAAGTGGGTTGTGGGGTCATCTTTGTTGTTTGCTGTTGGCTGTCAGTGAGGAGGATGGAGATAGTCTCTTGGCTTTTTAAATCTTTCCTTGCTAGCGTGGTCTTTTGTAAGCTACCTAGTCTCAGCCTACCTGTGCCTCTACTACCCCAGACCCTCTACACTGTACCAATTATGTGTATGATCCCCATAAATCTCATTACCCTCCAATGCTGTATTGTCCATTAAATTTAGTGGTTATAAACGTTTGGAGAAGTGACAATGCTTGTGCTGAGACTTGTGTCAAAGTCCTGTAACCTGACGTGTAATGAACCATTTGCAAGTGTGCTTCAGTTCAACATGCCAGAACCACTGAGGGCAAAACAAATCCTATTAATCCCCCTTTATTTATTTATTTTAAAAGCGTATGAATTTGTTCTTTGAAGTGCAGCACTGTGACTTACCTTCATACAACTACGTTGCTTTGTAATGCGCTGTGTGGTAAATGTTTTGCACAATGGACCCCCTAAGCTATTTTCTCCTTTCCCCAAGTCTACTGAACCAGCCTTTGGTAATTAATACATGAAGCTCTGCATATTAGTCTTGCCTTTGTCTCCCTCGCACCTATTTGTCTTGGCATTAGAGCACTCTCCCCAGCAGTAGCTAAGCTGACCTGTGATATTTCACAATCTGCTTAACTGATCTCTGAGAAAGAGTTAATTATAGTTTCCCCCACCCCACCCCTTCTTGCTCAAACTTGGTTGGGTATTATAATCAGAACTGTAATTATTCATGCTAATTGCTTGTTTGGGGAGTTGGAGTGAGGAAGGGAGAGCGCTAGTCCTTTACATGGGTGATTAGCTGATTGGACCAGGTTGCACTTCAGTAGAGCTGGACCTACTAATCTGAGGGGCTGCCCTGTGCTTGGGAATAGGGAGATGCTGAAGTAGCCCAAGTGCTGTGAAGGTGGAACGTTCCAGGTCAGACTGATGTTGCTTCCTCCCCTGGGACTGAAAAAAAAGAGCATGCACTTCTTGCAGACCTTCCTCCGGTGGAGGGCACTCAGAGGTATTTGCACTTGTGACGGGCCCTTTTCTTTTTGTTCTGGTGGCTTAATCACCTTTGTAATGAAGGGATGGGATGAGCTGCTCAGTATCTTGCCCGAGACTTCCTTTTCAAATGTGCCGCAACCTCACACCGGAGGGCTGTATGTAATACGATAATACGCTCCTGAGGTATTGATAAACCAAGGGTGCTTATATTTTGTTGATGAGCATGGCAAATTAGCATGTCGTTTGAGCTCATTGAGGCTGTATGAACAAGCATGGGGGTCCTGTTCTTTCATCACTGTAGACATCTGTTGGGCTCCTAATGGTTGTAGATGGAAAAACTACCTGAATTTCTCTGTGACTTTTTTGCATCTCTAATGAGATGATTAGCTGTATGGGTAGGGGAGGAAGGGGGAGAATTTGCTATATTAGTGTAGTAATGAGGGTTTTTTCCTCTTGACAATCTCCTCTTTATGTATTTCATGGCTGAACACATGAATGTTTCTGTGTATTGGGCTAGCATGAAAAATTTGAAAGCTGGTTGTCTTGTAAAAATGGTAGCTTATTAACGAGGAAAGGGGTGGTTCTTCAGGTTCTAGTCAAAAGTGGAGAAGCTATTTTAAAAGACTTCCTGCTGGATTTTTAAAATTGAAACATTGCAGTGTGTATTAATAGTACTTGTTTTCTCTTTATACCTCAAACTGAGAAATAACTGTGCATGGTCTTAAGAACAGCGAGTGGGGGGCAAATGTCTCCTACGCTCCCTAAATGGTTTCCCTGGTAAATAAGTGTCTGCTTCTAGTTGGTACATAGGGACTCTAATGCAGGCTTGTCATTGTTAGTGGGTGTTACTCTGCCTAAAATGCTTAAAGCTACAATTAAAGCCCACATACCTATTGAACTCAACCAGACATACATAGGAGGGTTAGTTTTGTGTGTGGAGAGAGAGAGAGAGGTTGTGGAAAAGAAAATTATTTGGGCATGCATAAAACTACATGGTAAGTCTAATCCTTAAACAGTTTACTCAGAAGTAATGATTTTAAAACTGGTGAGAGACTATTCTGGTATGCTTCAAGATTGCAGCCAAAGTGTACGGTTTTGCAACCCATATTTAGTCCCATCAATCTCAATGAGATCTAGAGTAATAGTGCTTGTGATCTGCAGCCAATACCTGTTATCTAGAAACTATTTCAAGCTTATGGTGATGAAGACGGTAATCGGGGGAGGGATATATAGGACTGGACACAAGAGAAAATGTCATTATTTGTTTGAAACAAGAAATACTTGCAAACAGGTTGTACTTGCCTGCTTCTGCTTTACCTTTTCTTCCTTTTTAAGGTCTTTGAACTGCCCCTGCACCTTTAGGAAAAGTCTGGTGTTTATAAACTAAGCAGATGAGGGTATTCTTGGCATGCAGAACCAGAGATGGGGAACGCATAATTTCCTTACCTTTTGTATATCTGACTACTCTTCAAGCACCGAAGCAAGATCAGAAACTTTTTCTTGCAACTGCCATTACTTTGACTGGCGTGACTGTGTGTATTTTATGGCACAAATTATGGATGTATTCAACATAGAGGCAGGGTTAGTGAACCTTCTCTAAAACAAAATAATGGTGGGGTTTTTCTGTGCTGGAAATGCCTGTGATGCCTTTTTAAAAAGGGATACTCTTTTATTTTCTGTTCATGAGAATATCTGAGTGGTAAGCAATCCATCAATTCCCCCATAAAAATGAAGGGTTGCTCTTCTTTCTAGAGGTTAAGAATTATTACACCTGTCACTTGACTATCCAATCATTGGAGTGACTTGCATAATTATGTGTTAATGTGCTCCATAACTTTCTCAGAATTTACTGCCTAAATAATACAGCCTTTCTTCAGAGTTCTAAGACGCTCTTGTCTCTCATTTTCCTAGTAGCAGCACTGACTCTCCCAGGGAGGTGTAGAGAAGTGGCTTTGTAAAAACTACAGACAGGAACATCAGGCTGCGTGCAAAGGTCTTGAGGCTGCATGACACAAATTGTTGTTCATATGGAAAGAGATAAAATGTACAGTTCATGTGTGGGTAGGAGAGCAGAGGGTGATGTGTTTGAGGAGCCATGCTGCAACTTGGTTTGCCTGGAGGCAACAGCGTTTCAGCCATATCCAGGCGTTCTGAACAGGGATTAGGTAAATGTACAAGGAGGAAAAAACATGCATGAATGCACCAATTTCACCCCCATCCACATTGCCCTCTGTGTTGCAGGGTGACAAGCTATCCACCTACGATTAATGGTTTGCATGCCCTGGCTAAGCAACTAATTAACTTCAACAAGGCGAAGGGGTCTTGCTGCTTCTGCTTCGTAATGCCAGGAAATAGAACAAAAGGCTTTATTCCTGGTTGTGTTTGGAGAGTGTAGCTTAACATTAACTATGGTTGGTTTCAACAAGCAAGCTGTATTAATGAAGGGTTTGAAGTTGGTTGTAGGGGATGGGGAAGGCCAAGAGGACGTTGAGGCTCATTCACATAAAACTAAACTAGGTCTAGGACACTAACTACGGAGTAGAGATAGCTCAGTCGGTAGAGCATGACACTCTTAATCTTAGGCTATTCCACATTGGGCAAAAGATTTCTGCAACACAGGGGATTAACTAAGTAACCCTCATGGTTCCATTGAACTGTACAGTTCTACGATTATATCTAAACATGACGTTAATATATGGTTTGAAGTTGACTTGTTTTTAAACTAACTTGTTTCTTGTGCCTGTTTATGGAGTATGGAGCTCCTTCACTCTGTTACTTGGAAGGAAGGAAGATCTGTCTTGCTTTTTAGAGCAAGAGGTTGAAGAGACTGATTCTTCTATGATTCTAGTTGAATCCCTGCCAGCATTGGCTCTATCTGGAAATTAGTCAATCCCACACTGAACAGCATAGGAGCAAGGAGTGAGCCTATGCCGAGCAGTCCTGTAAGCAGTCTTCTTGTGTCTAGTACGGTGAACTGATGGTGGTTTCTCCTCCTGGGCAACTTGGCTTCTTCAGCAGGATGAGAATAGTGTGAGATAAGGCTGCCCTTGCATTCTGTAGCAAATTCACCGAGACCAATATATTTGCCTGAAGATGTACATGAAACTTAAGATATACTCATTGGTCCCATTATGAAGCATGCGGATAAGAAAGCTTTTGCCATGAACTCTTATGCCAAACTAAAGTTTGCTGTTGAAATATTGAACTTTAGTTGGGATGGGAGGCCTTCTAATAGCACTGATAACCCTTGAAATACTTTTTCATTTTGTGGCACCCCATACAGTGTAAGTTCTTTGCATGCATGTTGTAGAAATCATAGAAAAGTGTTCATCTGGCTGGGGGTGGCAGCGCAGGAGCTGAGAAAGAGCTTCCTTGCCCAATGGCAAAACGGTAGGAAGGTGGATTTTCAGAGTTATGTGAAACATTGACTCTACTTGCTAAATAAGTCCATTACTAGGATGAATGTCTTCTTGCATGCTAGGTCTCTAAATGCACTGCAAAGGAGCCCAAATAAAGCTGATGAAGTATTTTGAATCAACTGGAGCTCTTTACAGAGCTGTGACTTAGAAGAGAATCTACTTGAATTTCATCGGGGTGACACCAAATTTGACACGCACCCTTTAAACCTTAATTCTAACTATAGTATTGAGACGGAAGTATTCATGGATCTCTGTGCCTTAGGCTGACATTAAATAGTGCTTTGATGAGTTTTAAGGGAGATGTGACTTTAATTGGAAAAGAATAAAGGACATTCCTGTTAAGTATGCAATCCCAAAGCATCCAGTCTATTGCTGGCCTGTTCCCTGTAGTGGTTGTAAAGGCTGTCTTTTCAAATAATAATGAGAGGACAAACAAGTGGCTTATATCCCTTGCAAACATATAAAGTAAACGATAGCATCCTCTTGGTTCAGCTATTAAAAAATACTGTGAAATTGTAAGTTGTTTGGTAAAGGGGCTCAAGCAATATGGTAAGGAAGTAAGCTACTGCGTATGGGAAGGTACTTCTCAATGGCTCAAGTTCTACCATTAGGAACGCCTGGGTTAATAAAGCCCCTTTCACACATCAATCATATGAGGCATTTCCACATGACCATGGGGCAGTGATGCACTAGTCATGCAGCAAGCCCCACACACTCTTCCACATGTTGGGCATAGCCATATCCCAGTGGGAATCCCATGCGCTTAGAGTTCATGAGCCATAGAAGCCTATATAAATAGAGCTCAGTGTGTTGGCATCAGGGAGTACGGCAGAGACCCTGGTGACCTCAGTGGCAGGACTTGGGGTACAACCCTGCTGTCCTGTGAGCATGTGGAGACTTCTTCAGGCAATTAACGTGGCACAAATGAGGCTTCGGGTTTTGCTCACATCAGTAATAAGGGCTTGTTCAAACAGTTTCTCTACGTAGCAAGCAGCTGCAGCCCTCTTTTGGCTGTTTGCACACACCTGTGATCTCATGGGGGAAGTAATAATCTGACTCCTTCTGTACACAGATACAGCCAGAGCTATTTCCTGTGATCACGACAGCTGGAAAGAGAGTCATTGGGATCATGAAAACTGTTGCAGGGACCTATGCGTACAGCCTGGCTAATATGCCTCCTGGGGCTGGAAGCTGGGAGTCCAATGACATCTTGAGGCAACCCTGGCTCTTTTTATCCACACACACACACACTATTGTCTCCTGGGACAAACGGATGCCAACAATTCCTTTGACAGCTGTCGGTCATGAGTGTCTTTTCACCCAAGGAGGTAGGTTGTGAATTCTGCTCCGACAGCAAAAAAAGCATCCTGGACTTCTCCATTTGAAATGTTTTGCCTGTCTGCCACAACATTCAGTCAGCACCATCTTCAGGACCTTTAGAAGTTATCTCTCTGGTCGTATGCAGTAGGTGAGGTTGTATTGTTTAATGCACATATATGAATGCACAACTGCTATTTCACATGGTTGTGAGACTTATGTTGTGAATTGTTAAGGCTGTAGGATAAACGCCTTACTGTGGTTTTTTAAAAAAACCAAAACAAAGCAGAACAGGCTACCTCAAAGTGAATGACTACAACAGACAATAATCCTTGATTTGAGAAGATTGATTTTAAAATCAATGTCCCTAGTTTTCCATCCGTTATATCTTTATGGTATGCTTTTCCATTTAGGGTAGCTCTTCAGCTACCCTAAATTATTTCATTCTAAATTAATGGAGAATCTAGTTGCCATCTTTTGAGTTGTCAGGCAAGGTGTGTATGTGAGAGTGTGTGGGGTCTTATTGTCTAATGGAGGGAACCCTCTGCTTCTGACTTAATCTGAGAATACTATAAAGTGATTGTTGATGTTGGAAGACAAAGGATGCCTTACGGGTGGGAGAAAATTCCATAGCCAGAGAGAAAGGATGAGAAGCTGCATTTAAATCTCCAATGGCTTTTTGCAGTCTTAATTTCTTCCTTTTTCCTGGCAAAATTAATTAGATGGAAAGCTATGTTTGTCAAGAGTTATTGAGTTTGACAGGCCTGAGACAGTGCTAATTTATGTAGTTACTTTTATATTTAATGGTCTTGGACATCTATTTTTAAAAGAAACTTTCCTACAACAATGCAGTGGACCAGAAGCAGGGGACGGTGTAGCTTCAGGACTCTTCCTCTCCCCCCCCCCCTTACAGCAGCAGTAATCATATCATCTGCTGGAGCCCCAGTGTACTTGCTTTACCAAGTGATTGAGATGGTAACAAGGCTTTAAAGTTTTACTATTATTGTGACCGGTTAGCACTGAGGAAACTGGAGAATAAGACAAACGATCAAGCAGGGGCTGGATGCTTCTTTCCTGTGATGGCTTTCCTACGTAGGTCAGTGGTACTTACGGTATATACTCCCAGGTAGCTACAAATTAGATTGCAATAATGTCATATGTGAATCCCGGGGCTCTCTAGTCAAATTCCGACATGGCATGTGTCGTGAATCGGTCTTGGGCACCACTTGAGAGAAGTCAGAATAAACTATATCCAGAAGGTGTCCATGCTGTAACTCTCAAGGATAATAGAGATGCATTCATGGCTTGCCCTTTACTTTCTCTTGTCAATTGCAGAAGGCTAGAGAGATGTATCTCAATGAATTTTGGGATGAAGGTGCTTCCTAAGGACATTGGAAAGTGTGCCTGAGGTTTCCAGTGCACTGCTGTGGCTAACCTCCATTTTAAGGGCAGACTTCAAAGATTCAATTCTCATGTTTTCTCACAACCAACAGAACATTCTGTGATATCTCTCTGGCCAAACCATAGTGTGCGTGTATTTAAGTGTCTACAAATTGTTGGCATCAGCCATGCAAAAGTTGAATAAGAGTAATTATTTTGAAGTGTGATTGCAATGACCACCTTCCCAAGAAGACAGGTGGTCTTGATAATAATGGTTTTGCAGGTGCAGTGAGGGAAGCTATAAACACTGTGTGTAATGGCAAACTGATTAAATGCTTGGGATGAAGAGTGTGTGTTTGGAACTGAAGATTTCTTATCGTACTTGGAGACTAAGAGGTACTCAATTGCCTTTTTGAGTAGCCAAAAGGTGTAAAACAAAATGGCTAAAAAAAAATAAGGTGAAGAAATGACAGCTACTTATTTTCCCCAAAATAATCTTTATCATATATGGATATAAACACCATGTAGAGAAATGGGAGTAAGGACAAAATCCAGATAGTTCAGCACTCTTCAAGTCTCTCTTATTTTCAGTGGGAGAGTGATGCTGCATTTAAGTTCGAGGTAGGAAAACTACACTCTTGACATTTTCTGGATATAATCTTGCTGGTTGCAGGATAGATTTTTTTTATGCCCAGAAACAACTTGGAAGAAAATGCCTTGTGCCGCTATGCACACATTCTGAAGCATAACATGAGATTAGTGGTGTTTTGAAAAGGATTTATACATGAACTTTGGTCGTTTTGATCAAGAATCAGACCGCCTCCTGCATCAAGTGCCTGCTTATGTCAGAGCTGTTCATGCATTGCTGTCTTACGTATGTTAAGCACACGGAAGTATCAAACTCCATGTTGTGTTCCATTTCTGCAGCACAATTTTATAAGCATTGATTCGTAATAGTTTTTATTCAGTCATATGCACTGTTTGTATCTGTCTTTGTGCCAGTTCCTTTAGGACCCCTGAAATATGCATGCATATATTGTGTATAATACGCGGCTGACTTGTTAGCGGAACTGGGAAAATCTTAACCCTCTTCTCATCGGGATTAAGGAATAAAAACAAAATCCATGTGGATAAGCTTGACATCGGAGCTTTCAGAAAATGCAATCCCTAATGGAGACAGTAGCACGGGAAGTGGTGCCAGGGCTGTCTTAAGCATATCCAGCGCTGTGGTGCAAAGATCCCTCTGGCGGCGCCCCCCACCCCCCGTTTCCCAGAGTTGTCAAACTTTTTTAGGGAGGACAGCGCTGATGACGCACCCAGCTTTGTGGGGCTGGAGGAGGCAGGCAGCAGCTGGAGGGCAGCTCCTCCGGCAGGGAAGAGGCAGAGGCTGGATGCGGCGGCTCCCGGCTCAGCTGGCCGCTTCCTGCCATGGTAGCCACGGCAGGCGGTGGCTCTGGGCATGGTGCTGCTTTGGTGTGGCATGGCGGAGAAGGGCGAGGGTGGCGAGCTGATGCAGGGAGGCACCACGTCCAGCCTCCGCCTCTTCCCTGGCGCCACTAGCCTCTATGGGTAAGACACCCCTGAGTGGTGCCTATATTGGGCACATGCAGCTCTCGGTACGAGCTGGGGAATGCAACACATGTGTGCAGTCTGCTACCCTAATCTACTACTTAGCAGAGTTGGGAAATCCTGGAAAGGAATGGGAGGCATCAGGGCTGCTTTCTACCGTGCAGGGCCTATAGGGAAGGTTGTGCAAAGGAGGTGTGGATCCTGAAAAATCCCCCTGGGCACTCTGGAAATAGCGGCTAAACTAAAAGTGGAATTTTAAAATGATAACTTAAATATGTGCTTGACCAGCCTGCCTCTTTGATGCAGAAATGTAGTGCAGCATGGAGTTTAATTCCTCCATATGCTGAATAAAAAAATGGCAATGCGTGTCCAACTCAGACGTAAACAGGCACCCGATGCTTGATCAGAATGGAACAACCAGATTCAATGTATGAATCATTTTTGCCACTGAGTTTCATAGGATGCTTGGCTATGAGGTAACTAATTTTCCTTCAGGCTACCCAGCCGTACTTCTGTTCAATCACCTTACCATGCTCATAGCAGTTAAAGGGAGATTTACGTTTCAGGATCTGAATGCAGATGAGCATTTGTCAAAATTTGGTTTGGAAACGGCAGATGAGATGGCCTATGGTGGTTGTTAAACTCATGGTACAAGCAACTTGCAACTAGGATGGTGGAGAAAATTGATTTGGTTCTCATATAAAGGTGAACTTACAGAATTTGCACTTTTGGGGAAGACTACACAAACTGAAACATTCATGCTTGAAAATTGACACTTGCCTGAATTTTCACAATGCTGTTCTCCAGCCGAGTAATGCGTAAAGAAATCCATATGCTAGGATAAGGTGTTAATAAAAATGTATATATTAGTTAAAATAACATACAAGCACACATTTTATTAGGGGAAATTGCTTTGCAAATATGTGTACGTTAGGAGGAATTAGCGCTCATTATTCCTTTTGCTTGGTTTTCTTTCTTGAACTTAACATTTTACCCAGTGACCTATTTGAGCTCGTACAAGATGGCTGCTCAGGTCACATTCATTTTCACCTCATTTCATGTGTATAATGCATACCCAAAGGCTCTTCGGCTCCCTCTTGCTCATCAGGAGTTCCTCTTTCTTTACCAAGGCTAAATGAGACTGCTGCGTGTCTGTGTGTGGGTTTAAAAACTAGAATAAATCTAATCTCCAGTATAATAACATTAGCCATTTTAATAAGTACTCAGTAGAGTAGACCACTTCTTTCCCAGCTGAAGGCATATGCTGCTCCCTAGTGGTGCATGAAGTACTGCAATGAAAGAAAAACATGAGGGAAGAATTGAGAATCACTTTCTATCATAGGCTACCAGATCAGATATGTATTTGGGAATAACATTTTGGCTAGGAATATGAATGAATGACTAATGAAAGCCATCTTCTTTCATTGTTTTGTGGGGACGTTGGTAGGAGGAGAAACTTGCAAATGGTACGCAGCTTGCTTCTTCAGGATGCTCTTTCCCCACTTGACTAGATAGCATCCATCTGTGAAGAGAATTTTGAGAGATTTTCCTATATCCTACAATTCCTCCCATGAGAAATAACATACGTTATAGAAGGGAAGAGGGAAATGGATCTGGAAAATAAATGTATGGCAGGCAATAGCAGCCTTGCGCTCTTGACCTGAACATTGTCACTGCTCTACACCTAAATATTTGGGTGTGGGGAGAAAGAGAGCTTGTGGGCATATTTTGCCATTTGCTGAGGGACAAGGTAGCCAGAATCACCACTGACACAGGTGAGGGAGGAGGACAATTCCATCAACTTTCTCTTCCGCAGGTCATCTGTCTAAGAGGAAAAACTGTCTTCCTGGTCCTGATCTTTTACCATTTTGGGGTGGGGAGGGGTGGGTTTGCTCTCCCAGATAGAATCATTGAGAGGGCCATTTTGCTACTATTATGGGCATGGTTTTAGCTAATGTGCAGGGTAGGAATGTCTTTATATATATGGCTGAGATAAATATGACACTCTGTGGCGCTCACACAGGGTCCCTGGACGTTCGATGGTCTATTGATCCCTGTGCCACCACTGTGATTGCCTCCTCACTGCCACCAACCCATTTCTCTTGGGTACACACGGAGTCCAGACAGTTGTTAACATTAACAAATAATCAAGTTTATTTTATAAGCATGAACAAGTTTATGGTTTCAGTTAATTTTTCTTGGCAGTTTCTTAATCTTAGTTTCTTTACTGACCTATACGTTCCTAACAACTTCAAACTGATTATCCCAACTATCTATCTGACTCCACCTAACAGTTCCTCTCACTCTCTCACATTAAAACTAGACCAACCCACAGACTTATCCTCCTCCTTCATTCTCCAACTCCCAACTGACTTCCAAACAACTCTAACTCCTCCCCTTGGGTTCCCACTGGCCAATCACTTCACACTCATTCAACCCTTTCCTTATGACCCACCTAGGAGGGCAAAAGCCACACACTCCTTTTTGTTTTTGTTTTTTTTAAGCTGCAGGGCTATTCAAACTTATTTATCAAATTGGTTAATTGGCTAACACAGACCCCTCTTTACCTAACTTACATTCAAGTTACACAGCAATGCCCTCCAACCCAGAACAGAATGATAAAAAATGTGTACCTTTCTGGGCAAAGATTCTACAAAGTCCCAGCCTATCTGTTAGACCTTTTAACTATGCCATGATAAATTGCTAAAGTTCATGGAGAGGAAGCTGCAGACCATATTATTTCTGAGCCTTCTTAGGATTGTGAGCTCGAGAGACAATTAAGATATCAGGAACTGAGCCTTATTAATGATACCAAATCTTTATGAGAGAACTGGTCACCTTTTTTATAGATTCAGACTGAACTGTAACACAGCTTGAGCCCAGTTTGAAGGATTTCGGACAAATGTGTTAATAGTCTGAAGATGTAAAGGATTATTAACAGTAAAGATAATGACTGAGACAGGTGTGCGGAGAGCCTCTATTCTGGAACTCATTCACTTTTAAACTCCAGTTTCCGGTTTATTCTTGCCTTATATTACAGAAAATGATTCAAAAGTGGAAGTTGGCTAAGACCACTAGTTACTTCGTACACAAATTTGCAGATAGTACTCATCTTCTCAAATTCTTCAGGATGCTCCTTCCCCACTTCACTAGATAGCATCCATCTGTGAAGGGAACTTTGAGACATTTTCCTCTAACCCTCAATTTCTCCCATGAGAAATAACATCTCTTATAGAATGGAAGGGGAAAATAGGTCTGGGGAAAGAACAATGGCAATCTTTGGCAATCTCTGTTTCTCCAGTCTGTACCCTGGTGGTAGATGATAGTTCTAGTTGCAGTGCTTGCTTATTCCTATTAAGAGAGCCCAGTTGGACTTCAGTCCCAAGCAGCCTTCCGTCCCAGTTAAGGAATATCTACTGGTACCAGAGACCAGAATCCACTCATTAGATTTCACTAGTATCCAGATGTCTCCCCTTTTTAGCTTAGTCACAGTGTTCTCCTCATTTCGTTCTTTTGTTTAAACCCTAATAGTCACAAGAGGGCAGAGTTGTCATATAGCTTCTCCAAGTTCTGTAATTTCCAGGGAATCCGCCAGCTATTACCTGGAGTATGGGTAAGTAAACTAAGGACCAAGGGCCAGATCCGGCCCAATCGCCTTCTAAATCCGGTCGGGGAATCAGTGTGTTTTTACATGAGTAGAATGTGTGCTTTTATTTAAAATGCATCTCTGGGTTATTTGTGGGGCATAGGAATTCGTTCATTCCCTCCCCCCCCCCCAAAAAAATATAGCCCGGCCCCCCACAAGGTCTGAGGGACAGTGGACCGGCTCCATGCTGAAGAAGTTTGCTGACCCCTGAGGAGTTTCTATAAGAATGGCCATAGCAACAGCCAAATGCCATATTGGCCCCCAAAAAGCAACTTTATTCTCCTGAGTGAAATTTGCATAAAACAATTAAGTGCGGACTAAAATTTTGGCTCTTTGTTTTTTTCCAAATATGCCAACTGATTTTCCTAGTATGTACACATTCTTGCCCTGGCTAGTCTCCTGTGGGAACATAATGCATAATCCTTATTCACAGCCAGGGCTTGCAGTTGAACTGCACACTTCCACAGTGATATATCCACAATGAAACAGCTGGGCAAAGTCTGCACCTATCTGATGAATGGCTGCTAACTAGAACAGGGTGCTCTGTATGTGCTAAGCGGGAGCGTAATTGTCTTAGGAAAATCATGGAAAATTCCTCTGCCAGTTCAGCTTCTTTGAACCCTATGCTGCTAGTTCATTTCTCAATTTCGTTAATGTTCTTACTGGTTTCCCCTTGTCTGCTTTCTCAGGTTTTTTTTGTTCTATTAAAGCTTTGTTGTTGTTTATACAAGAGTATAGATGCTAGATAGTTTTGGCGCTAATGAGAATCTGGGTTGTTTTTAAAAGACATTGATAAAGCTTTTGTGCATTTTGTAAAAGCAGCATTGAAGTTGCTTATTGCGACATCCTCCATGTGTTGCTTGCAGATAATATCAGATAATATATGGAGAGTGTCCCATGTCACTGCCAGACGTTTTCATGTAGAATGAGCTGATCATCTATATCCTGCCACAATCAAGGTTTGCCAGAGGGGAGCTCTTGAGCCTGCCTTGTAATCTGTTAGGTTATTTAGTGCCTAATAGGAATTGACTAATCAAGTCTGTTCCTAGTTCTTGTTGCTTTCAGATATAATTCACCCATAAGTCTGTCCTATCATGCTTCCCCGCCCCCCCGCCCCTTGATCTGAAAATTCTGCATTTAAACAAACATTTGCCATCCAAGTGTATTTCTAAATATCCCCGCCCCCTGAAAATACACATTTTATTTTGTATATGTAATATTAGGCATTTTATTTTGATACTATTGTGTTTCATCCAAGGACTCTGTAAGAACACTTGGGACATGCAAAATCTGAGTTCTGATGGACACATTTAGTCTGAGAGATACAGATCAAGTCAATTTGTATCACAGTTCACATAAATCAAATTCCTCAAGGAACCCTAGTGCCTACTTGCATTTTAAGTGAAATTAGTTATTGAATGCAACATGGCAGAGTAAGATGCAACAGCTCTTCAGTGGGTCCTGCCCCATTCTTGCCCCGAAATGGAAAACTGAATTTGGCTCTTGTGCACCAAATAACTAAATGGTTTCTCTTACCTTGTTTCACTGACTGTTGGTATGGTATGACTAGGATTCAGAGATCCTTCCCACCCCATTTGGTTTGTTCTGCGGTTGGGTCTTCTGCTACTGTCACATTTAACTCCAGCTGCCACAGTTAATCTCAGCTGAAGTCTGCTTACTTGGTCCATCTAGACCCAAATGAACCTTGGCATATGTGCATATTCCATCCCTGCATCTCCTTATCACAGAGCAAAGATGAGCATGGAGCTCCTGACGTCTGGAAATGAGAAGTCTATTGGACGTGGCAGGGCAGAACAGGACACCGAATCTGGGATTGCTGCTGGCAGGCAACAGGCACCTTCCCAAATGATATTTCAGTGTGCCATTTGCTCACTCATGAGGCTTTGAATCTATCCTCTGAGCTGCTAATGTGCACATAGACTTGGAGTGGATGAAGCCTTTCACATTGGCTCTGAAGGAAGATATGTGTGATCAACTAGGTAGTTCAAGGGGGGACGGGGGTTGCAGAGGTAAAGGAACAAAATTGGTACAACACTGTGCAAATGTGTCTTGAAATGCAATGTGGGAGAGGGGGGAGGGGACAGTCTTGCTGCATTTTAAGCTATTAATATGTACATAGCCTTCGTGTGGCCGAAGCCTTTCACATTGGCTCTGAAGGAAGATCTTGGATAAATCTGGGCAAATCTGATTAAAACAGGAAAGTTTGGCCTCCAGAACTTCATTCCTAGCAATACCCAAGGTCCGTGGTTTATAGCCTTTTAGACCTGCCACTAATTCAACTGAATCACTTCTCTGATAACTATCATGGCTTCACTTCGATTGGGGAGGTCTAAATTTGGTTGCTTGGTATGTGTAATGCTTGCAGATAACTGTGCTCCAACTAATCTAGCTGCCAGACTGTCAAACTGGTCTCTGGTGCATCGGTGCTAATCAGGCATAATAAACAGATGAACATTTCAGATTTCTTCTTCTAATGAGGTGACAGTGGATGTATCTTGCCATTAACCTTCTTGCCGCACTGTAATTATTCAGTTTTTGATCAGCTGGATGCTAATCTATTAGAAAGTAGGAGCTGGGGGAGGAGGAAATAAGGGTTTAATAGCATTTTGGGAATTGAACCTGCTTTAAAGCTGAAGCGTTAATCCACTTGCATAAGAAGGGCAGTGTGGCTAAAGAATCCTTATTTGCCAATGAAATGAAGGTAAAAATTAACTTGGAGAAAACGGACAGTTGTTAATTAAAATGTTCGGTATTTCTACCTATCCCTGTTAAAATGCTTATCTTAATCTCCCTTATAATTTCAGTGGAGAGCTTTTGAGCAGTATTATCTCCCAACTTGGGCTCATGTGATGTTTCCTTTCAGAGCTTGGCTTGAAAAACACCAAATTTCTGTACAGTGCAAGCAAAGTTAAGTTCCTCTTGAACACTGGAGAAGTTAACTGAAACTTTATAGAGATTTTCGGTGTCTGGTTCAGTCTTCACCAATCTGGCACCCTCCAAATGTTTTGGGCTAGAAACCCCATCAGCTATAGCCAGCACTGGCGCAGATGGGAGTTGTAGTCCAAAACATCTGGCAGGAGTACCAGGATGGCAAAGAATGATATGGAACACATTTTTATGGCTAAAGCATCCCTTGCTCTGCTCATGAGCACTGACAGGCTGGACACATAATATTTAACAGAGCCCTGAAATTGTTGATTTAAGACTACATATTGATATGACTGGCCCTAACTATAGAGCTTCCTAAAAATCAACTCTACTAAAATTAGTTCCACATTTCCTATCTAACTATATTCACCCTACCGTTATTTCTTCACTGATTGCTACCAGTCTTTGCTGGTCTTCCTTGGTTAACATATTGTTTTCATACTCTAGAAGGATGCTAGATCATAGCTGCAAACACACCCCACTTTCCAGTAGGATTATTTATGGTAATAAACCTGACACGTAGAGGATTTTTATTGGCCAGAGGACTAGGTATGAAGTGCCTTTTCCCTCCTCATGACTAGCAGAAGTCTGAGGTGTGTAATTTTAGGGTTTAATCTGGTTATGAACTTAATTCATTCTGGAGGTCCGTTCTTAACCTGAAACCGTTCTTAGCCTGAGGTACCACTTTAGCTAATGAGGCCTCCCGCTGCTGCCGGCACACGATTTCTGTTCTCATCCTGAGGTAAAGTTCTTAACCCAAAGTACTACTTCCGGGTTACCTGAGTCTGTAACCCGAAGTGTTCGTAACCCGAGGTGTTTGTAACCCAAGGTACCACTGTATTTTAAGAGGTGATACAGCAGGCACAGCGAACGTCCTTTTTGTGTTGGTGCACTGATCTCTTCTGTTCTCTCTATCATGCCACACAGGGCCTGCTTTTTCAGGGAGCCATTCTTTGGAAAGCTATAACTTGTTACCATTGCACAGTGTGCCTGCTTTGTGATGTGATGTGGTAGTCACCTGGGATGATTCATGGCTCCAATTTGGCAGGCACCATCATCGCCCAGAAAGCCACTAGGATTGGTTGGCTGGGTGAAGTGGTGGTCGGCCCTGGTGGGCAGCACTTCTGCATGAGGGAAAACTTGCTCTGACTGGTCTGTTCCTGGGCTATACGGCCTGCAGCGTCAGCATCACTTTGCTGTCACCATCTTCCCACCCACCCTTCTTCTATGTTTTCAGTTGCTGTGGACAACTGTTGATCACTAGTTCTCAGTTACTCGTACCTTAATTGGCCTTGTGCTTTGAGGTTTTCTCACTTTCCCAATAGCAAAGATGTGCATTCACTTGTAACTATTTACTATTATGGCATGAGAAGACACCAGGCAGTTTCCTCAGCCTGGGATCCACTAAGGTGTGGCACCTGGATAGCCCTAGCAGAGGGGTCTGGGGCAGGCTGCCACATACCCAGCTGGTAGGCAGGGCCCACGAAGAATGGTCCATGCTTCTGGTTGGCCAGTGTGTGAGCAGGATGCTGGATTAGATTTTGGCTAATCCAGCAGGGCTCTTATTGTGTTCTAAATAAAACCCTATGTTCTTAAGCAAAAGTCCCATTTTCACTGCTCATGCTTGCATGCATTATATTTAGCTGAATAAGAACTGAAGGTACTTTCTCCCTCCTTTTTAAAATGAGGTGTTTAGGGAAAGTTGCCTAGGGATTTAAATGGTAATGTGATGGGGACCTGAAAGGAAAAGACTCTGCAATTAGTAAATCTCTCCTATTGTGACAGCTCTATTATTAAACTGTCATAAATGCAAGTCTGTTAATCAGCTGTCTGCTCAATTCCCCCCACGCTCACTCTTTGCTAACCCCCTCTTGATTTTGCACTCTAAAATATAACCTGCTTTAGCGCTCGACTCTCCTGCAGAGGGAATCCTTTGTGAAGCTGAAATGCATAATGGGGAGCAAGAAGGGGAAAGCCCCATGAGCTGTCAAACTTCTCTCTCCCCTCTGAAGCTTTCAGTGTCTCCCTTTGAAGCTGGAGGAAATACAGTGTAGGAGCCTGGTCTGTTTAAGCTCAAATTAAGCTTTTGCCCTTGAGGAAGAAAGCGGGGAGGAGGGACAGGCTAACAAATTGATGGTCTTTACTATATTATACCTTTTTGCCCGAATGAAATAAGTGAGTTCTACCAAGGCTATGGGTGTTAATAATCAATCTGACTTAATAAAATGTGCTAACAAATCTCCTAATCCCTGGAATAAAACCAAAGCAAAACAGAGGAAGCGAAAACATGCAGCATCATGACCAGGAACACAAATGAAATCTCCGGTTTCCCATTCCAGCTGATGGGGTACAGTTATCAAGGAGCATACTACTCCCACATGAAAACAACGCAACTATGCTGGCTTCCGTTGTATTTCTGGTCTCAATTCAAAGTGCTGGTTAGGGCTTTAGAAGTCATTGCACCTACATACAGCCTGCTCAGATGTTGAGATCTGTTGGAGAAGTTCTCGTGTTCTCTCAAAAAACAAGGCAGACAACAGGAAAGCCTACATTTATTCCTCAATAATGGTATTTCAACATTGCGGGAGGGACTTCTAATGAGCCTTAGGCCTGTCACTGTTTTGTTTTTTGTTTTCAGTTTTTAATTATTTTTGTTGAGCCTACCTGCTCTTTTTGTGCTATTGGTTTTTGCATTTCTGCTAATTTAAGATGCCTTGTTTTCCTGTTGCATGTCTATGGCTGGAGGCAAGATATAAATTGGTAAGAAATAAATAATGAAAGGTGCATTTTAAGAGAACTACTACTAAGTTATGTCCCCTTTGCCCCCTTTTTCTCTGAGATGGATATGCTAATTGCAGCTGTTTTAGTGCCATATCCCAAGGAAAATGCATTAGTCTGGTTCTGCCTCATTTTTGTCTCCTTTTCTTAAACAATCCTACAAAAGACCATAATGGATGTTCTTTGTTCTCATTCCCATGCTTATATAAATATACAAAAGAGCTCTCTTATTTCAGAAACCAGAACTACAAGCATACCTTAGATGGTGGCAAGGTGGATGCAAATGAGTAAATGACTCATCTAAATTGTCCCATGCCCACTTAAAACCATTTGCATAGCAGCTTACCGTATTGAACCTTCGAGTGATGTGCCATACTGCCTAATCCAGGCTGGCAACTTGTTCAAATTTTGTGTAAATGTGAAAGCTGTGAATAAAGTCATACCAGCACAATTTTGTGACTCGTCTGTGGGCCACTCGCCCTTGTGTCCCAAGGAAGACCATTATCTCCCACTCCATTTCTCACAGGAAGGTTTTGAGGTTCCTAAAGATGTGCCTCAAAAATGTTTATGTGAAGCTCTATGTTTGGCAGCAGATGATGCTTCTGTGGGGATTTTATTTTAAGGCCCACTATAAAATTAGTGAGATATATGCAGCTGTCCTTGGGGCTCACCCAGGAATCTATGCTGCCTGGGGCGAAGGGAGATGTCTCCTTCTCTCTCTTCCTACTGCGGCTTCCATATTTTCTCCCCCCGCCCCAGCTGCTGCTTCTCCTTGGCTGCTGCTTCCAACCCTCGCTCTGTCCCCTTCCTGCTTTTTCTTGCAGCTGCAGTAGTGGTAACATCACCTTTCTCCTTCTGTCTAGTCTTGGCTCATTCTGAGAAAGGACCAGGGTGGGGATCCTTCATTAGAGTGGCAACATATGTACATACATAATTTTATTTGTATGCCTCCTTTCCACAATATATACCATGCTCAAAGTGTCTTACAACATAAAAATACATAATTACAACATAACAAAAGTAGGTAAGGTAAAAAGGTAAAGGACCCCATGACAGTTAAGTCCAGTCAAAGGCGACTGGTGTGTGGTGCTCATCTTGCTTCAGGCCAAGGGAGCCGACGTTTGTCCACAGTTTTCCGGGTCACGTGGCCAGCATGACTAAACCACTTCTGGTGCAACGGGACACTGTGACGAATGCCAGAGTGCACGGAAATGCCATTTACCTTCCCACCACAGCGGTATCTATTTATCTGCTTGCACTGGTGTGCTTTTGAACTGCTAGGTTGGCAGGAGATAAATAAGTACCGCTGCAGCAGGAAGGTAAACAGTCTTTCTGTGCGCTCTGGCACTCATCACAGTCCTCCATGCACCAGAAGCGGTTTAGTCATGCCAGCTCCCTTGGCCTGAAAAGCAAGCTGAGTGCCGCACCCCATAGTCACCTCTGACTGAACTTAACAGTCCAGGGGTCCTTTACTTTTACCTATTACAAAAGTAATCATAAATAAGTAAGTAAGTAAGTAAGTCACCTCTGACTGAACTTAACAGTCCAGGGGTCCTTTACTTTTACCTATTACAAAAGTAATAATAAATAAGTAAATAAGTAAGTAAGTAGGTACCTCGGGTTAGAAACACCTTGGGTTACAGACTCCGCTAACCCGGAAGTAGTACCTCGGGTTAAGAACTTTACTTCAGGATGAGAACAGAAATTGTGCACGGTGGCAGCAGGAGGCCCCATTAGCTAAAGTGGTACCTCGGGGTAAGAACGGTTTCAGGTTAAGAACGGACCTCTGGAACGAATTAAGTTCATAACCAGAGGTACCACTATACATGATCTAATTGAACAATTCCCATAGAAATCATAAGAAGGTCAAAAACAAAGATGAAAATATCAATAACTGCAACAACACCCCCTATCCAGCAACGAAACTCCCTAGGCCTGTATGATACCAGCAGCCTCAGCTTTTGTAGCTGTTGGAAAAAGGTCTGCAAGGCAGAGAGAAAGCCTTCAGGACTCACTGTGAAGCTGTGGTCTCGAGCTTCTTCAGCAGCCTCACCAGGGCCTTCTGGTGAGGTGACTAAGAAACCACCTGCCCCACAGCCACTTTAAAGTTTTCATTAAAGTTTGATAATATTTTACAGTTAGTTTAAGCTTCTAGGTACCGCTTTTCTCTAAGGAAGCTCCCATGTGTGCCTTGATTCTATCTTGGGGTGAGGAAGGCTAGAGAGGGAGGAGGAGAGTCCTGCAAAAGCTCATGTGTGCGGAAGCCAGATGCTGTGAGGCTTCTTTAGACTTGTCCAAGCCAGCGGTGAGGCAGGTGAATAGGGCCCCAAGTGAGCACCACTTTGCCACCCCCTGAGATGCCCAATACCCAAGAGGATTGCCTCAAACTGCCTCATGACTGAGCTGGCCCTGGCTGCCTTTTCCCCCACACTTCCCCCAGTCCTTATTTTTAAAAGGTTGTGATGGAAAAATAAGCTGTCGGACAGCACAGACCCATCGCTCTTCCGAAAACACAAGACTGAGTGGTGGTGCTGATGATTACAGCTCTAAAAGCTAGTCCAGTCAACTGTAGTTTCCCCCCCCCCCCAGTCTGAATTACTGAAGTTGCTCATGAAACTTTAAAAAGATCTTTTCTGGTGGGTAAAAAAGGTAGGAGGCAGAGTGGTTGGAGAGCAGATACTTTCCAGCGACTTATTTAAAGTCAAGATATCATTGTCTTGGTTCCTCGAATGGGCTGGCATAAATCAGCTGTGCTGTGTAAAGCACTTGGGTTACATCTGCATTGTGTTGCTATGGTAACTTCACTGAAAGGCATGGGTAAGTGACTCCAGGCAATGCTGCCAAGCCGGAGACTGTCTGGTCAAGGGGAAAAAAGCCTGCTATGTGTTTTGGGTCCCTTGGTGCTAATAAAGAGGAGCTAGTGGCAGCCTGCTCTTCTTTTTCCCCCTCCGCCACCCAGACTGAAGCCTGTGTTCCGCGTAAAGCCCAAAGTTCATCTTGAAGAAAACACAGTACCTGCTTTCGCCTGCTTTCTACTTGGATCTCATGCTTTTCTGGTGTGTGTGTTTTTTTATATTATTTGGATCGATGCTGATGTCGTGTTAAATATTCACCTTGAGAAACCGCAGCTCCGTTTCTACTCCCACACATAATCCTGAAAATGGTAAGTTTGTGAGGGAGCTGGAAATTCTGCTTCCTCTCGCCTAGGCACTTTCACGAAGTGAAGGCTCCCGGGATTCCCAGTACTTGAGGCACCAACCCTAGCTATTGAAACATCTTAAATCTGTAGCGTTGATAGGTTACTAAAACTTTGCTTCTGGGAAAACCTGCCACAAATTATGTGGCTATATATTGTGGGCGGGCAGGATGACAGCAGGATTGTGGCCCTTGGCCCCTGCCCATATGCGTTCAGAGACAACAAACATTCCACCAGGACGTGGGACTTGAACTCACGACTCTGAGATTAAGAGTCTTATGTTCTACTGACTGAGTCGACCTATGGAACTGGTACTGTAACAGGTGCCACATATTACTTGTTCCATATCTGCAAGAAATCAATCTTAGCTTGGTGGCACCTGCACTTTACCTATTGAAATCAGGGAGGCACTTTTACTGTACTCTTTTTGTCACCTGCTAAAAACATTTATTTTCCCTTTTACACAAGGCTACCAAGATATTTAGAATGCTGGTGTTGTTTTTAGCTTATTGCTGGTGTTAATTTTCTGAAGAATTATAACAATAATTTTATTATTTCTATGCTATCCATCTAACTGGACTTAAATTGTTTTTATTAATAATGTCATGGTTTCATTCTTTTTGTAAACCATTTTGAACTTTTTCTGCAATCAAGCAGTATATACATTTTATGAAATAAGTAAATGATAACTGATATAAGAAGGCCTTGGGCTTCATCAAGCTCCCTCTTCACTTCAGCCATGTGACTAGTTCTCCTTTGCTAGAGGTCCTCTGGAAGCTGGTCTTAAAGGAAGGTGAAGATTGTCGGAGGATGGGCTCTCTTGGTCTTGGGTTCCTTGGGCTCTTTCAGGAAGAAGGGCAGGATATAAATTGGAGCAATATAGGATCCTATATAAAATTTGTATACTGCCATTCATCACAAGATTCCACGATAGTCTACTATAAAGTCAGCCAACATTACTGAGTATTTAAAACTGTCAGGAAAACCAGAACAGATAAAAGTGATTGAGCTTAAATGCAATAAAAGGTCTGGAGAAATAAAAAGGTCTGCTCCTGGCACCGAAAAGAGCAGTGTAGCGAGGCTATAGGCTATATTAAGTGTTGTGTTGAACCACACTTTCAATTCCAGGGCCAGCTCATTGTGGAAGAAACAGCTTCAGCAGTGCTAAAAGGCCTTGATGTCTTTATTTAGTCGTTCCTTAATTCAGAGTGCTCATTTGCGTTACAAATGTGTCTCCTTATTCTGAAATTATTTTAAGTCTTGTGTAATAATTTAAGTCTAGTGAAATGTAATTATTAGCTGTGCAAAATAATAAGCAATGTGCATCCTTGCTCCATGGCGAAAGCAAATGTGTCCAGTGAAGGGGTGGGTGGGATGCATGCAAAATGTCCTCTGCCCCCCCCAAAAAAAAGTAGAAGAAGAAAAAGTGCCCAATAATGCAGGGCAGTTGACAGGATGAGGATTGCTTCAAAGGGGTGATCAGACTGGTTGCAGAAAGCTTAGTAAATTAATGGAGGGTGTGCATTTCACACTGAATCCAGGAAAGAGCTAATTGGGTACAGGAAGCAGGATGAACTGTAGACTGCACTAGCTCCACATGCCGTTCTCTGTTATGAGTTGCATTCAAATCTTGTGTAGAAGCTCCCATTGAGTTGGAAGGAGTGGCATGGGCTACCTAGGTATAGAATTCAATGAAAATAGGCCTGCAAAAGTCTTCTACCAACATGCTCCAGAGGCGGATTTAGGGGAGCACTACCGGTTCACCCAAAATGGGTGATGAGCCAAGAGGGTGCCACAGAGGGCACTGCCTGCTCACCTGTGGGCAGGGGATGTACAGACAGGATGGGTGGGTGCTAAATCCAGTGGTAATCCAAGAGGGGGTGGGCTCTGGGTATGGCCCTCACTTCAAGGGGCTGGAAGCCCGCCCTCTCCAGGGTTACTGGTTGGCTTGTTTGTATGGGCCAATGCCTGCTTGGTCGGGAGGGAAGGGCCAAACATCCCAACCCCCACTGTGCAGGAAGTGAAACATAGTCCCCCGGGGCCATGCCACAGCTGCACCAAGCAACAACGGCCGCCCTCCCAGTGCCCCAGGTAAGTGGTTACTGTCTTTATCCATTTTAGTTATTTGGGTGTGGAGCTGCTACCACTTTCACACACTTCAAAATAGGACCTAAACGTCTTGGGCCAGTTTCAGCCAAACTAGTCATTATGTGAAAGTAGCCTTTGCTTTCACCTTCACAGGATTTTAAGAGGTGAAAAACCACTTTCATGGTTGGAAATCAGAAAAATTTAAGGCTTTACTTCTACAGGCACTATATGATAGAATCTTGGGGGGTGCTAATGGAAATGGCAGGAATCTTTCTATTAAATTTTATGTCTTGGACACTGTTCAAGTTTTCCAGTAAAAACCTGTGAGCCTTATACTGACCTTGAGTCTGCTTGAAGGATATATTGCTTGCTTTGCCTGTTGCAACTTAAAACAAAAAGGGCAAGACAGAATCTGCATTTTAAACTTTTTTTTTTAAAGTATGGACAAAAGTGGTTTGCAAATACTTGCTTTTATCTGTGAGTAATCTAAGAGTTATGCAGGCTCTGTATCTGCAGGCTGATACCCAAGATTCTTGTTTGATTCCCCACCCCACCCTGCAAAAGTTCTTCTGTGTGCATTTGAGATCATCTTATACCAGGGATTGGCAAGCTTACTGAATGATGGGCTGGTCCACGCTCCATCTGTCGGAAGATGGGCCAGAGGAGTGCTCATGTGCACACGCTATTTCCAGCGCTCCTCCAACCCGGATGTGCACCAGAAATAGTGGGTGCGCATGCGCACGGGCGCTTCTCCATCCCACATGTGTGTGCACAAGCTATTTCTGGCATACATCCGGGTCGGAGGAGCGCCTGCACACAGGTGCCATCAACCCGGAAGTCTGTCCCTGTGCTGCACCATGCCAGTAAGAGCAGGGGGCGGCAGGGGTCACCATGGACCGGGTAGACAAGCCCCATGGGCCACTACCTGCCCATGAACCTTAGGTTGCCGACCTCAGTCTTATACCTACACCCATCCCTCTATGTCTCTCTTAAACATTTCACACTGCAGGGATGCAACAGCACAGGAATAAAGGGCCAGACCACACATTTGCAAGCAGGTGTCAACTTGTCTTCTCTTTCTTTTCTAAAAAAGGTAGCCACAGTAGTTGCCATTGGCCAGAAGATGTATAAAATTATGCCTAGCGGAACGAAAATGAACGTGGAGGTGTTTGCCTCTTGTCTCTCACAATGCTAGGACCTGGGGCCATCCAATGAAGCTGAATCTTGGGAGACCCAAAATCAATGTCATCGGTGGGAACTTAAACTGGTGGGAGCTGAGTTGAGCTCCTGTTCAAAAACAGCATCCCACTCGCCACTGAAAAGCATCCAGGAGCCTGGGAAGCAGGCCAGTGAGTGGCTGCTTGTGCTGGGGCTGTTTCTACATGAGAAATAAGGTTGAGTAGTGTCCCTGCTCCTGATTAAAGAGTCTGTTGCAGGCAGAGACCGCAAAAGCGGCATATGCTGCCCTGCAGTCATTGCAGCGTGACTACAAAAGAAAACTCAGACCATTTGGCTTATAAAACCTTCAGCAACCTGCTGGAAGATTAGTTGTTTTCAATTAAAGTATTCCAGCTGAAATGATAATGACTTAAAATGTCCATATTTGTCTCTTTGCAGTTTCTTAGCTGAATCTATGGCTTTCATTTTACAGAGTCCCTGCGTCCGTAGAGCTTGCCTAAACCAAGCATACTTGGTTCCCGCTTTCCAACTGCTGCTTTTCACACCGCTGCCAGAAGAGATGCTTAATCTGTCTTCCAGTCCTAGTTCCAACCGCAAGCAGTGCAAATACCACTGTTGTGCATTTATTTTACCTTGATATTAAGATGCACCTTTGTCTTAAGATTTGTCTTAATTAAATATAGTCTTCATCAGTTTTCAAATAACATGCACCAACAGTGACACAATTTGGACCAGCACAACCATGTGTTCCCATGAGATCAGAAAAAAAGGTATGGTCATCTTTGACAAGCAAGTCAGAGCCATTTAGGTTTACTCATGGTGAGCAGAATGTTTTGGGCAAACAGGTTAAGTACATGGGTTTGTCATCTGGTGTGGATTCCTTCTGTCGCACTGAGACTGTGTTTGTGGATGCTAAAGTGACTTAGTTGGAGTCAGCCTTTTCCTTCCTGATCTGTTGGCTGAGGCAAGGAAGCACTTTAAAAGCTGCAAACTGGGCATGTCTCTGAACACAAGCATTGAACAACTTTAGACTAAGGGCTCATCCCCACTTCCACTTTTCCCATGCCCCGAAAGTGGTTTTCCACTTTCAAGTGGTTTTCCGCTTGTCCCAAGCTTTTCTCGGCATGGGTCTGAGAAATTTCACCTTTGCCCCACTGCTTTCCCCCAGAAAACTTGCTCTTTAGCACTAAATCAGAGCAAACTGTTGCTTCGCTTGGGAAGGGACTGGAACTGATGAGAAAATGAGGCTATCGTGCCACATTGCAAAAATGGTGCATGCAATGCCATTTTTCCCCATTGGAAATGATACGACTGGGAGTCCTAGTCCTATGGACTGTTGGTGGGGAATAACCTTATCTGAATTTGTTGTGCAAACTCCCCCAATTGGAAAAATCCCCCATCACTAAGCCTCTCCTTCTATACCCACTTGGACTCCCCAAACCCCCAGGCCCTAGCCATGTTCTTTTTGTTCTGTCTGTTTCATAAAGTCCTTCCAGGGAAGCTAATGTTCACTTTGTATTGTGAGCTGGTGTGTCATGGAAGCTCTTTATGCTACTTGTGTTTGAATATTTCTACCTTCCTATGCCCGGGATATTGCCTGCTTTATCATAATGCACACGTTTAATTTTTTATTTCCTCTTTTGCAAAATGTGGCAATCGGCTTTTAAAGTGTATCCTGTTGCAATGCTTATTAAAATTAAGCCCCGGGAAGATATGTTTGCATTTGAAGTAGCTCAGATATAGCACCTTGGAGAAAAGGTGTCTGATGCGCTAGCGTAAAAATGAAGTCTTATTAAGCAGAAACGCAGTGCTTCTGTTGAATATTCCAGCAATTAAATTTTATCTTGATTCGTATGCAGGTCAGGATGGTTTCAAAGGAGAACGAGGAAGCAAAGCATCATGGTTTAATGCTATGCAAATTAGTGTTAACATGCTGTTTCATTTCTCGTTAATGCATTGTTACACTGTTACTCATTGAAAAGAAAGTATGTGACACCTATTAAGAGTGATGACCTACTCACTTAGTTTTCCATTTGGCTTGGCAAAGTGTCCCAGAAAAGATTCTAGTGCCAAGGGATTGCATGAAATCAGAAGAAAAGATAAGATTGAGGGCTTTGCTTTCTTTAAAGCCTTGTGTGGGTATTATTTACCATGGTAGCGTATCTTACATTTATACTAGATCATGTAACATGCTGAAATCCTTTCCTACAGTAGACAAAGGAGTGTGTGTGTGTGTGTGTGTGTGCGTGCGTGTGCGTGTGCATGTTAAAAAGAGGAAATACTTAAATGTGCCGCATTTGTACCACTTCCCCATAAAGGGCTCAAAAAGGCTGTCAATAGGTTTTCCTGTTTGCCATTGCAACAACCCTGAAAGGTATGTTAGGCAAAGAGAGAAGGGGGTTCAGATGAATCTCCTGGTGCATTAATGTAATAGGTGAAGGGGGCTGTGGAACAATGTGCACAAACACACCCCACCAGCTGCAATCTTGAGCACCCCTAGAGCAACCGGCAGAAAGTCTCTCGGTGAATGCATGGCGAAACAGGAATTTGAGCCCCAGTTCCCTGAATGTCCAAAACTGTTCACTGACACCATTAATAATAATAATAATAATAATAATAATATTGAATATTTATACCCAGCCCATCTGGCTGGGTTGCACCAGTCTCTCTGGGCAGCCTCCAACATATATATATATAATGATAAAACATCCAACATTAAGAACTTTCCTATGCAGAGCTGCGTTCAGATGGCTTTTAAAAGTCATATACAGTGGTACCTCAGGTTAAGAACTTAATTTGTTCTGGAGCTCCGTTCTTAACCTGAGGTACCACTTTAGCTAATGGGGCCTCCCGCTGCCACTGCGCCGCCACCTCACAACTTCTTTTCTTATCCTGAAGCAAAGTCTTAACCCGAGGTACTACGTCCAGGTTAGCAGAGTCTGTAACCTGAAGCGTCTGTAACCTGAAGCGTCTGTAACCTGAAGCATCTGTAACTCAAGGTACCACTGTAGTTGTTTAACATCTGATAGGATCACAAGGGCATTCCACAGGATGGGTGCCACTAATGCGAAGGCCCTCTGCCCGGTTCTATGTAACTTCACTTCTCACAGTGAGGGAACCACCAGAAGACCTTTGGAGCTGGATCTTAGTGCCTGGGCTGAATGACACGGTTGGAGACCCTCCTCTAGGTATACAGGGCTGAGGCAGTTTAGGGCTTTAAAGGTCAGCATCAACACTTTGAATTGTGCTCAGAAATTTACTGGGAGCCAGTCTAGACTCTTTAGGACCTAATAAGAAAGCATTAGGCCATGAGACATAGAACAGATTTCCTTCTCCAACTCAGAAGATCACTGTGTTCTAAATTTAGTGCACTGTCTGAGGTTTTGGGTGTCTCTTCATGTCGCATACCATTGCATGGAGCACATAACTATCAACTCATTTGCGTATCTCTTAACTATCGGAGGTTGTGTGTGTGCCTTTAAAATTATGTTCCTCTCTGTCCATCTCCTTTTCACAATTTTTAAAAGAAATATGGAAAGAAAATAGATCACTGTAAAAGCAATTCCACATGTTATGCTGTGACAGTAGTTTCTCTCAAGTCTTTAGTGAATACTCTTATCTGATAAATATCTCTGGTCCTACGATGCCTTCAGTTTCTTTAAAATAAGAATAAAGAATAATTTCCCACTTGCTCTAAAGCAGTGTTTCCCAACCTTGGGCCTCCAGCTGTTTTTGAACTACAATTCCCATCATCCCTGATCACTGGTCTTGCTAGCTAGGGATGATGGGAGTTGTAGGCCAAAAACATCTGGAGGCCCAAGGTTGGGAAACACTGCTCTAAAGTGCTTCTTGGAACTGAATATCAGTCTGTTATCTTGGCATGCATTCCAGTCTGATTAGGTAAAGTTGTTATACATGTTGCATAATCCTGGAACTTCAAAGAGGCCGGTGTCAGATGGAGGGTCACTTTGGCACCCCTTCTCTCCCATTAATCACAATCCTATGTGGTGCTCCTAGCTGACTGATTCTTCTTTTTTTAAGCCTCCTAGCTACTGACTCTGCCAATGCTGCTGTAGCTTTAGTAGGCCCAAGATGGATGTGGTTGTTTACTGAAATATTGTGTAGCCAAACATGTATGGTAATTCTCATTGGATTCCAATTCTGAGGAAGACAGAATGTTAATGAGGACGACTCTAGACAAAAACTCAACGAGAATATTCTCCCTTCTTTTTGTGCACTGGCAGCTTCTCTCTCTGAAGTAAGAGCTATAATTGCTTGTTGGAAAGGTCCATTTATCTTGCAGTGCCAATTATTGATGATGAATTAGCTTTTAAGAATGCCTAGAGGAATCCCATCTTTATGGAAAGATACCTAGAGAAGCCCTATGGGTCTGTGTTGTGATGAGATCCTGGTCTTGAAGGAAATATTTTATCAATTCCTATAATGAACTCGCAGGCTTGGGCATCTGCAAGCTTTCCTGACTTTCCTCTTGCAATGCTCCTTTGCAATGCCCTCCAGGTGCCACATATTAAGGGGTGGTTTGGTCAAAGAATGGGGATTGCTTTTATGGTGGATAAAATACCTGTGCAGATTAGGTCTATCCTAATTTGAATGGTGCATTCTCAGAATAATGGTTCCCATTTTTGGCATTTAACTCTTTTTGGTGTGTAGTTGGTATATGTTTACTCTAAACAGGAGAACGTGTAAGAGGCCTGACTTTTAAATATATTGTGTGTTATGCTTTTCAAAGAATACGATTTGTAACTGTAAATTAGTGGTTAGGCTTTAAATGAGTGCTAAATGTAAAGCTGGTTAATGAAAGTCTGACTAGCGAGCTGCTCTTCTGTAATTGGAAAAATCTTCAAATAAACAAATAAATATATATACACATATATACACACCTTTTCACATTCTAGTACAGGTGACTCCAGTCCTACTTCTGGAGCAAGCCTGAACCTAGAGCTTCACCCTGAAGTCCTACACGCAAAAGATGGGGCAGATCTGAATGCAATTGACATAGGCTAACTTCATAAGTGTAAATTCAGAAATAACTTCTCAAAATTATATTTAGTTTTTAAATAGAAATACAAGAAATTTCACTCTAACAGACCTGCGCAGTCTGCTGCCCAGGTGGTATTTGCTGAAGGGCCTTTGCTCTCCTTCTTACTTATTTTATCTTTCTGTTTTAGCTGGTCTTGGACTGGGCTGTCATTCGAACAGAACAGGGGTGGGGAACTTGTGGTGCTTGAGATGTTGTGGGACTTCAACTCCCATCAACCCCAGTTAGCATGGCCAGTGGTCAGCGATAATGAGAATTTCAGTCCATCAACATCTGGAGGGCTACAGGTTTCTCATTCACGATGTGCTGTGTTGCTATAACCTCACTCTGGACATTCATTATACAAAAGTTAATTGCAGGGCTAGTTTGAGGTATGCTAGGAAAGAAACATACCTACTATGTTTAATCAAATTACCATGATGGTTCAGGTTTCTTAATGCATATATTGGGGGGGGGTGCAAGATTAAAAAGAGTACGCTATTAATACAATCAACTTCGTTGTCATTTTTAACTAATGCATTTTACCTACTCCAAATTAGCAGTTTCCAGCAGTATCCTTTTTTCTGAAAAATTTCCAAAGCTCACCCAATGATTTTTCTTGGGAAATGCTATGCAGTGTGTGAAGGGATTCTAATTGCAAACTCAACTCTGTTACTAATTGCATTTATCAAAGACAACTGTGGTGTTTTCCCCTTAATAACAAATTACAGGGTATAATTCTCCTCTGTGTGCTTTGGTTTTTTGATTTTGCTAATTTTAGCTTTCTGCTCAAGGCACTTGAACCCTAAGCAAGTGACTTTGTCCCAAGGTAGAGATGTTACTGTGCATAAATCATGATGTCGTGGTTAATTTCCACTGGCTGTCACAATTGTCTGTTTCATCTTCTTTTTTAATGGGTTCCAGGGTATGACCTAAAAGCATGTGAAGCCACTATCTTGCTGAAGTTAAGCAGGTCTGATTCTGGTCAGTCATTGGATGGTGACTGCTTGAGAATTTTATGCATGTTGCCTTGTGTTCCATAATGGAAGAAAGGCATGATATGAATGTTAGAGTAAATAAATACATAAAGATTCATTAGGTCTGGCAAACACTTCAAAACCCTCATTTGGAGGCAGGTGTTAATGCATACATGTGGGTTATTCTGTATTGTATATCTCCATTATATTGAAATCAAATATTAAGGCAAATGGTAAAAGAATAGAAGCCTCCGGTGGCATAGCCTGAATCATGTCATGAGCCTCCATGCATGATGATTACCAATATTTGGAGCAATGAGAAGAGAAGACTCCCTGGAAAAGACCCTGATGTTGGGAAAGATGGAGGGGACAAGGAGAAGGGGGCGACAGAGGACGAGATGGTTGGACAATGTTCTCGAAGCTACCAGCATGAGCTTGACCAAACTGCAGGAGGCAGTGGAAGACAGGAGGGCCTAGCGTGCTCTGGTCCATGCGGTCACGAAGAGTCAGACACGACTAAACAACTAAACAACAACAACAAAGCCATAACCTGCTATTTTTAGGTTATCAATGATTGTGTGAGAAAGGGAAGTATCCATATCACCATAGAATTATAGAATTGTAGAGTTGCAAGGGATCCCAGGGGTCACCAGGTACAACCTCCTGCATTGCAGGGATCTCAACTAGATCATACATGACAGGTGGCCATTCAACCTATGCTTAAAAACCTCCAGGCAAGGAGTCTGCCACCTTCTGAGGGAGTCAGTTTCACTGTCTCTTACTGTCCTGATATTTAGTCAGAATCTCATTTCTTGTAACTTGAATCCATTGGTTGAGGTCTTACCTTCCAGAGCAGGAGAAAACAAGCTTGCTCCTTCTTCCTTGTGACAGCCCTTTTGATATTTGAAGATGGCTATCATGTCTCCTCTCAGTCTCCTCTTTTCCGGACTTAACATACCTAGCTCCTCCAACCGTTCCTCATAAGGCTTGGTTTCCAGTAGGTTTATCATCTTGACTGCCCTCCTCTGCACATGTTCCAGCTTGTCAATATCCTTTTTAAATTGTGGTGCCCAGAAGTGGACACAATACTCAGCAAGGTTCTTCCATTTCTCCATTTCATTAAAGAAAGAGACTTCCTATGTCTAATGAAGACAAAAATTTGCACCTCCATTTGTGCCCATTGTCTTGTACAATCTCACTAGCTTTATTTATTTATTTATTTATTTATTTGAACACATAATACAACATTTCCATCGTTTTACCCATGCTAACTTTCAAAGTGGAAACTTTTCCAGTTATGCAATCAAGCATCTTCATCACCCCATTTTCAGGGTCTTATTTTTAGCACACTGCATTGGATTCATTAGTGTGAGTTTGGGCATATTGGTGTAGTGTTATAAGAATTCAGTGTTATTAAAAACTCAGGCATGCTGTTCTGAAGCACATCATGAATGGGAAATGCTTGGGGATGAATACCAGGACAGTGAGTGTCAAGAATGTTGGGCTGGGTGATCCCTGGCTCTCTGATCTTTAAATAAAGAACTGGCTGGAATGTGCCTTCTTGAACCTCTTCCCCTCAAGCCTATCCTAAAGGAAGACGAAAGGGGCAGTCGGATAGCACAATGTCCAGCCATTTATTATAGACACAAGCAAGCCAAAGTCGAGTAATTTTATGTCACTCTGTTTTCAGTGAGAGATTTTAAGTATATGCTCGGCTCTCTCAAGAAATCAATATGACATAAAAAGTGTTCACTTTGGTCAGATCATGGCCAATATGTCATGAAGTGTGGAAAGACAGGGTCGTGCAGGGTGGCCTTGCAGGGTTGCCTTGTGGGTTTGCCTTGGATCTGTGCCTTCCTTTTGCAATATCAACTCTTCTCCAGAATCTGCCTTGCTACTTTTTGTATGTGTAGCAACCTCAAGGTTTGCTTCCCTTAAACTGGGCAGCCAGTTTGAGGATAAAGTGTTGACACCATGGTTGTGGTACTGCTGGAAAGGTGGGAAGTCATAGAAGTGTAGAGTTGGAAAGGGCCCTGATGTTTATCTAGTCCATCCCCCTGCAATCCCATATGAGGACTGAACCTGCACCCTTGGTTTTATCAGCACTACGCTCTAGCCAACTGAGCTATCCAGGGGCCAAATTCCCAAATACAGCTTTTGGGCTGAGAGCACTTTTGGTCATTCTGTAGAAGGATCATTGCTGAATGATGAGCATCTACTTTACATGGAAAAAAAAACAACCCAGGTTCTATCCCTGACCTCTCCAGTTTGGACTGGGAGAGATGCCTGCCTGAAATCCTGGAGAGCTGCTGTGGGTCAGTGTAAACAATACTGAGATAGAGGGACCAATGGTGTGCCTCAGTATAAGGCAGCTAAATATATTTCTACATGGACATTGACTCCTAGGGGCCTAGGTAGTTTCGGCCCCATGAATGTATTGGGGCCAAATTGGGCCCCCTCAATTTTCAGAAGGCGTTTGGCTCCATCTGCTGGCTCCTTGCGACGGCGCGTCATGCGCTCCCCCCCCCCTCCTCTGGAGAAGCCAGTGCCTCTATGAGGTTGTGGCAAGCAGTCAGATAGAAAGTTCCTCTTTTCTTCTTCTTTGCATGTCCATGACATTTTAGTACTGAAACCAGTGCAGCAACCCAGCGCAGCGTTTTCTCCATGAAGACTGCAAGCATTTGCAAAGCCATAGACTATGGGCATATGCAGGTGGAGTGGTGCGCAAGTGTCCGGCACATTGAATCAGTGCATTGAATATATGTAGCTCAGTCAATAGAGCTTGAGATTCTTAATCTCAAGTTTGTGGGTTCAAGCTCTACGTTAGGGAAAAGATTCCTGCATGACCCTTGTAGTCCCAACTCTTAAGACTAAAATGGATCAGTAGCCCCAGCTTGAGTGACCACTGCCCAAATCTCTTCCTGTGCCAGTTGGTACTTCTAGGGAGAAATACCACTACATCCCCAAGGTTCAACACTGCAATCTCTGTTGTCCAGCAAGGTGCAATTGTATGTGCTCCTTTTCCCTCCTTCATATTAGAGTCCATATTCAGCTTTTTGGTGCTTATTATAATCAATGGGCGGACAGACTCTGCAGAGTGGTATTCAACAATGTTTTACTCAGAGTAGGCCCATTGAAATTAATGAGTATAACTACATTAGGTGCATTGATATAAGAGGATTTATTCTGAATAAAACTTAGCTGCCTACCATCTGAAGCAGGCAATGCGAATCTGCACACGGCTGGCCAGTTTGCCCTGCGAAGAAGGGTTAAATTGAGTTATCAGGCGACAGAACTGCTGCTTCATGCTCCTGTGCCCTGGCTCTGTGTTTAGAGAAGGGAGCATAATGCTTTGGCAGCAGCTTGACATTGCCTTGAAAGGTGCTGGAGGCCGTGCAGTTGTCGGTTGACAAAGGGGGTGGAGAGAGAGAGAGAGAGAGAGAGAGAGAGAGAGAGAGAGCAAAGAGTGGCGTGGAGCAGTATTGCAGCACTTGCAGTCTTCTCCCTCACTCTGACAATGTTGCTGCCTGCAACTTAGAATATTTTTTCTCCTTCTCTTTTACCTTTAAGTCATCGCTGCTGCCTTCCAACTTGCACTTGTGCCGCTGGATTGAGCAAAGGGAGGGAAAGCATTTTGGCTTAGAAACACAAAGGAAGAGGTTTAAATCCAGCCTTCTGGGGACTGCTATGGATTTTCTTTTCCTGGGTGAGAGCAACAAAAGACTGCCTGAAAGACGAGAGCGCACCACCCATGTGGGCTGATGGCTGCTCTCCCCCAGCGTGCGCTAAGTTGGAATGCAGATGGGAGCGAAGTGCCTGCTTTGCCTTCTCTGCGGAAGCTGGGGAGCCAGTGTTCAGTTTTGCCCATGCTGCTTCACCTTCAACCAGAATTTCTTCATTAATGCCTGCGTTTAAAAACTCTTGCCCTGTTCTGCCTCGTGGCGAGCCAGTTTGACAGATCTGTTGCTGGATTTTCTTAAGGGAACATATCAAAGATCTGTTCCCCTTTTTAAAATAATAATAATAATAATTATCTGCTTTCCAAATCTAGAGATCTCGACTGACATCGCTTTTAATTTTTATTTCAAGGGAGTGTACCATTTGTTGGGTGTCAGTCTGGTAGAGTCAATAGGACTTTGTTCCGTTTAAGTGGAGGAGTGCAGTAAAGCCCTTCTCTCTTGTGGGAGACAGCCTGAGAGAGCGAGGCTGCTGTAATGTGATTCCAGTGCCATCCAAGGCGGAGAGAGAGGAGTGCCTCTTGCAATTTAGCTGAATGCTTTGATAGATAAATAGCAGACATGCTTTGCGGGCTGAAAAAGGATTTGCAGTCAGACTTCGGTGAGTGAGACTTAAAATATTACCTTCCATTTCTTTTCATTTGATCTGATCTTCTTTGTGAAAGAAACTTGATCCTTCGAACTTTATTTCATTTCATTTTTTTACAAACGTGATGCCCACCTTTACTAAAAGTCTCTCAAAATCTGTTCTGCTCTTTTGCTGTGGTTTCCATGCTTTTGTTTTAAGCAGCTGTGTTTATATGTTCACTTGCATGTAATTAATTTGACTTTGTCACCTTGGAAACTGTGGGTTGCTATACTGAACACCTCTTTTAAAAGTCTTTTTGTAGCTTTCATGTCTCCCCCTACCCCACCCCGTGGGGGATTTGTGTGTAGCTCCATGTAATTTTGTATTTTCCCTTTTACTATAAAGCTGAGCTTGCATAGAAAAGACTAAGGAGCAGCTTTTGTGAGCAGTAAAGGAGCATGCTAAAAATAGGCAGCCTGCTAACTCTGTGCAGTGGTCTTCCTAAGATCAAGCAGTCAGTCTACTGTAATAATATAACACATTAATGATTCTAATTCACTAGAAAATTGCCTTATGATGGAGGGCTGTTCCACACATTGCAGATTAAGGGTGTGTACACAGGTAGACCCAATGTACACCACCACATTTGAAATTGGCTGAGTGCATCTATTTTACCGCGTGTTCACACTGAAGCCATAAGCTGCAGGGTGGCCCTCAGGAACTGCACTCTATGATAGTTTACTTTCGCAGAAAATGACCACACTTATTTCTCTCTCTGTTTCTTTTCATCTCAGAGAAGAGGGCTAATGAGTATTCATTCCACTGTGACTTTGCAAGCTGAATAGATTTTACAACAACCTATTGTTAGAGAGAGCTGGTGGTGATAAAATGTGATTCATGCTTAATTATGCTCACTGAGTTCCACTGTCACCCTTGGGTTTTTCAGCCCGGGCAGGAAGGTTGGTCTAGGTGGTCTCCTTGTAAAAAAGAAAGAAAGAAAAGTTCAGCACTTTGAGAAAATGGACTATCTCAAGGAAGAGTACCCATGTTAGTTTGTTGTAACAAAGCATCAAAAAATGAATCCATGTGTGTTTGGACACACATGTGGGTTCAGACACATACTTGTAACCAACCCATGTAAGTGTGTGCATGTGTGCACATCTCCCAACTGAGGATAACACTTCATCAGATGAAGTGAACTTGTGACAGCTTATGTCACATTAAACTTGGGTGCTAAGGTGCCACTAGACTCTTTGTTAATCTTTAAAGGGTAACATCTTCTTGACCTGCCTCTCTGATCTGATTGAATAAATGAACAAGGAAAGGCAAACTTATAATCCTATGTTGGCTTCTTCCACAACTGCCCTCTTAACCCTGTTTTATATGATAAAAAGATGCAATTTGGATATATTAACCTAGTTTTGTCTGCTCATGTATTCTTTACGGCAATTAGCCACGCTTTAGGCCGGCTACTTAGTTTCATAAGAGAACTTCACCCTTTGACTAGGAGAGGACACTGAAAACCCAGGATAGTTTGGCAAAAACTGATACTGTAGACTTGTCCCTGTTACTGACAGACCTTTTTAAAAGTCCATCCACTTCTGCGTTGGTATGTGAAAGTTTAAAGCTTCATAAACTCCACTTCAGGCAAAGTTAAGTTATTTTTAAGCTTGCTTCTCTTCACCTGTATCAACATTCACATGCTGAATGCTGATAATCCAAGATGCCTGGCCATGCATATCTGAAAATGGATATTTTTGAAGAATTAATAGGCTGCCCTGCCATATAAATACTTCTAAAATGGCTTACAACTTAGTTTCTTCACATTTTTCTCATATACCAGTGAATGTGGACTGAGCATGTTTCTGTTCAACATTCAGCAAGGTGCATCTCAGTTTTTAGACGTTAGCAAAACTGATCTGGAATTGTAGATATTTAAATGTTAATAATAACACAAAGTTTTAAACATTCACTGTAGGCATATGTATGTTAGAGGCAAATATTTATATAAGTGGGAGCTTTCAGCTCAGTAAAGATTTCACTGCCTTTTGTAATTCCCAGGACCAATATGACAACCTTCTACCAATTTCCCCATTACTGTATGCATAATTCTTTATTCCCTCCTTCCACTTTTTGTGAATTTTAGTACAGCCTATTTTATATTGGCTGTTTTGTTCCTTATTAAAGTATAGTTACATTAAAATCTTTTATATTTAGATGTATCAGGTACAGGCATAACTTTAAAAAATGATTAACCCAAGCCTTTTTTGAATTAAATTCCTAAATACCATCCACCGATCATCTTCTAGTTTTCTACTCTTATTTTAAATTTATCACTTTGGGTGTATATTTACTGCTTAGTTTTCCTTTTCTGAACACTGCTCCGATATGTTATAATGTGAGTGGTTTATAAATATTTATAAATAATCACATAGAGATTGCGTTTGGATTTCTGTGCGAACCATTTTTTGAATTTGTGTAAGATAAACAGTGGAATAGCGACAGAAATCATGGTGACAGGTGGTGAAAGACAAATTTGTATTGCCTCCTATTCCATTGACTGCTGCTAAGTCCTGTTACCACACACAAAACTCCCTCCTTCCAAACTCAATCATCACGTATTGAACTAAGTTGGTATCCCATGATTGGGCCTGGGTACTCCAGGTGCTGATCCCTATGTGGAAATGCCTCTGGGCAGGACCCACCCATCTTTTAAGTCTGAAGATGGGATGTTCCCTATCGGGCAGTGTAGGTTTATGTACTACTATACCTTGGTGCCTTTTTTTAGGTATTCCAGCCTGTGCTGACTTGGAGGCCTTTGAAGATACCATTGCCCAATTTGGCATGATAAGGGAGATGAGAAGTGAGGTGGGTCCAGTTCAGGCAGAGTAGCAGCAGCCATTGAATGGGAAGATGTGGTGTCATCTGTGGCTGCAGGGATGAAAGAGAATTCCAGGTAACTGGTACTTGAAGAGATTCTTTGTTGCCTCCATCCCCACCGCCTCATGATAGGCACAGTTGTGTGCTTCGCAGAATGTCCCTTCATTCTCCGTTCATCTTCTCAGTAAGTCTTATGCCATTGGCACTCTAGCCATTGTCAGCTTGTTTCATAGCTTCCTGGAATAGCAGGGCATGTTGCAGATTCCGCAGCATTTTCATAGATTCCTTGAAAAGAAACAATCAGTAACACCTCAGTATTTCCAATTGACAAATCCTCCACCACCTTGTATTTAAGCACCTCTTGGCTGAACTTTCCTCTTGCCTTCTGATCTTCTTCCCCCATTAGGTGCCTTCTGTCTTGAGTAAGGCTCTCTGTACCTAATGGACCAATTTCTTGACCTGATTGCCCCTTGCACCCGTACCCGACCACATATGCATGCATGTAACCATTTTATACCCCATAGTCTGGAACAGTACCATACTCTACCGTGCAGTGTACACTTCTTGTAGATTTGGTGATAAAGTGGTTTATTTTTCTCTCTCTAAAGAAATAAGATAAACGTAGTGTGTATTGCAAACATAACAAAGGCAGAACATTCGTAATCCTCTATATAGGATTTGCTTACCACAAGGTCTGAAAGCAACCTTGGAGGACAAATGCTAGTGTACAGGGCCATGGATATAACAGTGGCTGAGGGAGAATGCAGTTCTGCTCATGGTCTCCTTGTGAGCTTCCCAGAGGCATCTGATTGGGGAAAAGAATGCTTGGCTATACAAGCCTTTGGTCTGATCTGGCAGGGCTCTTATGACTGACCCAGGAAGTCACTGGTTCAAACTCACAAGAATGCTTTCGGCAAGCTGCTATTTCCCAACCTCTGCTCCCCTCCTGCAGCAAGTGAGTAATACTATATACTCTGTGGGTTGTTGTTGTTTTTTAAGGATAAAATTAATGTAGGTGAGGATAAGGTTAACATTGTTTTTAATTTCAACACTCTTATAATTTTCCACAAAATTGCTTAGAATAATTTTATTAGGAGAATCGGAAGTACTGAAAATATGACCTTTATTTTTGCCTGGTTCTGACAAGCCAGATGTATGCTCTCCCCTAAAGTGTATTCAAGGGCTTTTTTCCATTAGACTGCTTTCAAACTCTTATGTGCTGTTTGACTTAGCAAACATCTGATCTTTGTACAAAGGCCATCACCATTAACCCTATTGATAGTACTTAGCATGGCTAATGGAACTGTTGTCTTGTCAGGGCCAGCAGTTCAGTAAGAACAACACAGTCCAATTTCTATTCCTTTCCCCGCTCCCCCTGCCACCTTTCAGCAGAGGAAAATGTACTTCTTGACTTCCCTCAAACTTACATTTCGTAGGCAGTGCAATTTCAGTGATGATAAGCCATTCCTAAGTTTGCCTGTTTTGATGTTTAACAAAAGGGGAAGGGGTGGGTTTTATCTTGTCATTCTGATGATAAGATCTATACTGGAAAAAGCCATGAATAATTTTTTGCTCCTGCAGGCACTAATCTTAATGATACTACTGAGAATCGTGATCTTGATTGTCAAACGCAAAGGCAAACAGTTCTCTACAAAGCCTAGAGCAGGTATCTTCAACCTTTCCAGACCCAGGACCCATGTTTAACCCAAACATGCATTAGGGGATCCATTCCTTAATTTTTTCCCACATACTTGAATGGTGGTAGTGCTCCTGTTGCAACTCATGTTGGATCAGGCCACAACCCACCAGCTGAGAGAGTGGTGACATAAGAGTATAAAAACACTTCACTGTTGGTGAAATGGAGATAATATTAGGAGGATAATATGAACCAAAGCTGTGATGTCATTTCTGCAAGGCCATCTTCAAGGTTTATATACATGAATCTTTGCAAGATTCAAAATTTCTCTTTTTGGCCCAAAAACCAAAACACCAAGATGGCCTTGGTTCAGTCACATCTTCCATTTTCTAAATGTGTTTCACTTTTCCAGCCCATCTTGATTTCTTACAAAAGAGGGGACCACTGAAGGAAAGTTTTCTCCTGTATTGACCTGCCTGTCTGCTGTGGTCATTTGCTGATGTTCATCTCCAGCAGTCCCTGTCAGTAGTATAACATCTTAAGGGCAGTGGGTGGCAGCCAGGGAGGGCTCCTCAGCTGTGGTGCAATGGTGGCCTGAGACATGCTTGTTTGCATGAGGCAAAGGGCCAAATGGCAGCTCTGCCATTCCATTCCACGTACACAAACTGATGCTTCTGAGAGTTGACTTTTACTTCAACACTTGGGATAACGTCTACCACCACACCTGAGGAAAGCGGATTGGATTAGGGTGTGCAGGGCCCAACACTTTCCTCCTCTCTTTTGTCACCACCCCTCCCAAGTTTGCTGCCGTGATGAAGCTGCCCATAATCAGGCCAGACCAGCCTGGGACCCTCTCTCATTTGGGAAGCTTGCCTGGTGTTTACCAGCACTGAAAGGATAAGAACATAGTTAAACTGTGGAACTGAAAGCTCTCATAAGCCGTAGTGATGACCACCAATGCAGATGGCTTTAAAAAGGGACTAGGCAAATTCACAGAGGAAAAGGCTATCAGTAACTACTAGCCACAATGGCTATATACTACAGTATTTACATTTTTGGCAGCAGCATGCCTCTTAATCCCTGTTGCTGGGACAGCACTGTTGAAGTCAGGCCCTGCTTACTGGCCTCATACATAGGCATCTGGTTGGCCTCTGTGAAAACAGACTGCTGAAGTAAATGGGCCTTTGGTTTGATCTGGTAGGACTTTTCTTTTGACTCCTTTTCCTCCTTCCCAAGTTTTTAGAAAGTCTCTTAATTGACTTTTTTATTCTATTTATACATAACAGCTGCTGAGTTTTAGGCTGTCTTGATTCTGTTCTTTGTTGTTGTTGTTTTTGCACTGATGTGCTTTTTAATTGTAAGTAACTCTGGAAACTGATGGTGAAGGATGGTATAGAAATTTCTTAATGAGTAAAAAAATAACTTTAAGCAGAATAGGTTTCGGTATATTGGGCCCAACAACGTTGCGAAATTTCCTAATGTCACCTCAGTGTAACTAACCTATGTACTTTAGGCTTCTCTAAAACTAAATTGTAGCTCCAGCCACAGTAGTGCTTCCTTAATGTTGCAACAGGTGTGCATCCTCCAGGCCCCCAATTATGGAGGACATCACTTATTCAGCCAGAGAAGAAGGACCGTGTGCTATGTATAGCTGCAAAAGAAAGACCCAAAAAGGATGCCTTTCTCTTTGTGCTTGTTCAGGCCTGATAAAAAGAAAGTTAGAAAGTGTGGATCAGAGATGGGTTGGGTGCTAAATTTAGGTCCTTCGTGATGTTGAATGCCAGCGTTATATCTGGCAATATTACTTCACGTTATTGGTACGTCCTGTAATTTTTTTGTTGGGGCAATTCAGATAGCAGTGATACACAAAGTTGCTCTCCTGTGATCTCTACCACAATTGTAGGCTGGAACCTAGAGTCAGGGGGAGCTAGTTTTCAAATCTGCATGTCAGCAGGAGTGAAGTTAGCAACTGCCCATACTACACCATCCTTTTCTTGTTGCTTCTTCAAATTTCCTTTCCTTACCAGTTTTATTTTTCAGTGCCACATAATACTGGTACATTTCCCCCCCCCAAAAAAAAATGCTGTGTTTTTTGTAGCCTTGGGTGTTTACCCTTCCAGCAAACCCTTCATCATTTGTTATTCAGATCTTATTTATAGGAAATTGTGGGTGAGGTAATTTCCCAAGGCTATACAATTATAGGGAGCTTGGTCCTAGATCCGTCAGAACAAACCCAATTTTCTATCCTCTGAATTGCACTGGCTTAGTAACTTCTGAGCATCCCTTCTGCCTAAGTGAGCATCTCCCTTCTGTGGAACAGAAGTTGCTGCCTAAAATATAAATAATATAGAGTTCACACAAGTATCTGCTGTCAAAACCCATTAAGCTCACCCCCATTTTTATTATATTAATAAGAATAGAGCTTTTTTTCCCCTACTGGCTCTCTGTGTGTGATATCTATATAAATAAATTGTTCAAGGCTCTAGTAATTATATGCTCACATATGAAGGCTTTTAAAAAAGTGTCTTTTCCCAGCCATTTTCAGCTGTAGATGCAGATAAAAATATCTTTCTCCCAGATTTTTTTTTAAAAAGAAACTAGAAGTCTACAATTATGCGCTCAGCCTTCACTCAATTCATCCTGAAGGAAGTTGCTTCATGGGAAATTTATATCCTAGCTTCGGTAGATGCCAACGTACTTGGCAGATGTGGGCTTTTAGGAAGAAAGAAATGAAAATTGCCTTGTAGCAAATTGGGCCCCCACACCTGGGAACCATGAAAGGCTGGCATGCAATTTTTTTTAATCACTGCTAATTTGCCTTGCATATTTTTGGTTCCTGAAATGGACTCATGAAAGTGATTAGCCTTGTCAAGATGTGAAGAGATGTGCACACTTAATCATGCCTAGCAATTGATGTGGCACTTAACTTGCAAGTTTACGAAAGGGCACACACAACATGAAAGGATTTGTCTTTCTCCCCTCAACAAGTCATCTGCCCTTTTCACCCAAGACCTCTGGTAACTACCAACCATGTCTCTGAATGAAACTGAGGGATGAAAAGGAGAGGCGAAGCTTCAAAGCAGTGCTGAAAAATATATTTATCAAATAATAACAGTCCTAATGAAATGAAATGAAACCTATTTTGCCTGATGATATCATCCCTCGGAGGAACAACACAATGGTTTTCTGGTGAAGGCAACAACTCTCTTGTTTTATTAGGACTCTTTTTTATTTAACAAAACTATTATCTAGCAGTTGTGAGGCTTTGCTGCCTCTTTTGCTTCTTCTTCTAAATGTCAGGCTAGAAAAAGAAGAAACCTGTGTTATGCTGGCTCTTAACATGAATGAAATTGTTGTAATTCTAAACTTCGACTGCATAGTTTTTAGTGTGTGTGTGGTGGCCCTGCCCATTATAGCATTGACTCCACCCACTTCCACTGTCATGTGACACCTTTCACCTGCATGGTTAACCTAGGGAATGCAGTCTTCAAGTCCTCCACAACTGCTCTAATACATTTACTTAGCCATAGTAATATTTGAGATTTTCTGAAAGTTCCCACTATAGTTTAAAAATAGGCTGAGAGGCATTGACTAAAAGGATTGTTGCAAGGATTAAGAAAGGAGAGGGAGAACCATGTACAAAAAGTGGGACATCATAAACTTTTTAAAAGCTAGTGGCCATCATCATCACATCTTTGAACAATGGGTCCTTTGTTGATATTTCACCTCCAATCTGGGGGGAGGGTGCTGGCCCCCCAGCCCACAAGAAGCCTTATGCTCTTCTTCAAACTCCTTGTGATTCTCCAGCTGCTATTCCAACAGAGCCTTGTGAAGCCACAGAATCACCAAGCCCCCATCAATCTCCCTAGGGACCCACCCGTTTTAATCTCCCACACTTCAATAATCCAATCCTCTGGCATGATGTGTTCCTTTTACAAATGAAGGCACCTAATTCTCACAAGTGCAACAATTATTGCAGTTATTAATAGCCCACCTTCTAGGTGCAAATCCTTCCAAGGTGCCTTACACAGTGGCGTAGCGTGGGTTGTCAGCACCCGGGGCAAGGCAAGTAATTTGCGCCCCCTAACCCCCAGCTGTTGCGCCCGGGCCCCCCTGCACCCCCCAGGCTACGCCACTGGCCTTACAAGCTGCATGCATGCATTTGTTTTATTTCAAAGATTATTAAGCAATATCTGTTGGCTGTTTGCAGTATGGTAGCGCTGCAGAGAGCTTGCTGGGGAGACCATGCATTAAAAAGGGACTCAAAAATAACTTAAACAAGGTTTTAATTACAAAACAAAAACTCCTTATACAATAAATACATCAACAACAAACCAGACCCAACCACCAACCCAACCCCCAGGGTAATGGGAGAGCTAGGTGCTGCCCCTTATATACTACACCCAATTGCTGACACAGCTTAATCAATACAACTCAGCAGCACCTACTATGTTTCACAGCTGTAAAGCTGGGTCTCATTAGCTTGCTCTGGCCCCTTAAAGACATACATATTGGGTGGAACAATGATGAACCTTTACATTTAAAGAAACCATTCAACAATATCAAGATACATCAAGCCATCAGGATGCTTCTGGCATAAGATGTTTCTGTCGGAAAAGATGGTCCAGGTATCACAGGAGCACTGCTGTTTATCCTTCCTAGGAGGCCATTGGCCCTGTGGCAGCAGGGAAGGCAGTGCAGCTGAGGGAAACTCTGATAACTTCTCTCTCTGCCCTTCTCACTTGCTGCTTTCAGTCTGACAGATGCAATGCAAGTATAATTCTCTCATCATCTCTCTTTTTGTTTAACAAGTTGTGTTAAGAGCTTTCCTTGTTCACTCAAGTCTGTAGTCAAGGGTGTTCACACTCCCTCCCTCCCTTTCTCTCTCTCTCTCTCTCTCTCTGAATAAGGGTAGTAATTAGGATGGAGACCAGGATTACAATGAGAGTCTAGAAAGAAAAATACAGTGGAGCCTCGGGTTATGTACCGTCCTCCTTACGAACGCTTCGGGTAACGAGCTCCGCTAACCTGGAAGTAGATGCTCCAGGTTGCGAACTTTGCCCCAGGATGCGAGCGGAAGTCACACGCCGGTGGCAGTGGGAGGCCCCATTAGCAAAATTGTGCTTCATGTTAAGAACAGTTTCGGGTTAAGAACGGACCTCCGGAACAAATTAAGTTTGTAACTGGAGGTACCACTGTACTTAGCACTTATTTAAACTGGGTTGTATCAAAGCCATTTCACTTGCAGAATGACTCACGCTGGCACAGTGGAACATTCCCTTCCATGCCTCCCCCCAATTTGCTCTGGAGAATAAGGGGAATTTCTCTCTTATTTCCTTCAACACTTCTACCCTTTCCCCTCAGAAAAGGAAGACTTTCCTTTCTCTGTCCACCACCTTGGCTCTATTCCTACTGAAATGCTATGCAGCCCATCAAGGAACCTGGGATCCCTCTCAGTGTGGTGTAGTGGTTAAGAGTGGTGGTCTCGTAATCTGGGGAACCGGGTTTGCGTCCCCGCTCCTCCAAATGCAGCTGCTGGGTGACCTTGGGCTAGTCACACTTCTCTGAAGTCTCTCAGCCTCACTCACCTCACAGAGGAAGGGAAAGGAGAATGTTAGCCTCTTTGAGATTCCTTGAGGTAGTGATAAAACGGGATATCAAATCCAAACTCTTCTTCTCAGGCTGCTACTAGGCAACAGGGGCTCATGCTAAGCACACGTGTGAATTTCTATATTGCTTCTGCTAAACTTGTAACTAACTCAAAATATGTAATTTATTATCAATTCTATTCAAATTCAGCAGGGAACATCCTCAAATCTTCTTCTGCTACACTGTCAAGTTTCAAATCAACCAGTTGAACTATTTTCTAACTATAAGCCATCTGCTGCCTCCACCAATTTTCTCATGAGGGCAGGATGCGGTTCACCCAACTCACACTTAAGTTGGGGTCATGACTTTGGCTCTGTAATTCATATTTTGCTTTGATCTGCTATTTCCACTGATAAAAGAGTATTCCACTTGCACAAGGAATGTGTTGCAATGGGCAAACCTGCCCAAGACTTCTCTGGAATTCATCCAGAAAATTAATTCTAGGTATAATAGGGATGAATTGAACCTGTCGATTTTAATTTCATTCAGTTCGCCACATTTCTTCATTTTGTAAAGTAGTTTAAACTAGGGAATTTGCTTAGGGAAAAAAGCACAGAAGTTAGTCAGCATTTTAGTGTGCATTTCTCCTAATATAAACTGCCCTGAGATAATGCATTTTTGTATGTTATTTACATTGATATGTCTTTTTAAGATCACTCTGCCTCGTATATGTATTTTTGTATATGGAGAATTGCATTATAAAATTTGATGAAGTGTGAATTTTGAAGAATAACTATGTTTTCATTGTATATTAGTTTTGGAAGTGTGAATTGGGTAGGTTCTCATTAAAATGCAAACACCCAAATTTGTCCCCTCCACCCAAAACTCTATATTACATTGCCCCGCTTTGTATAACTTACTTGAATGAGGGAGGGAGAAGTATGGGATCACTTCCAGGGATTCTGTAATTGTGATTTTCCACCTGCTATTGCCTTACTTTTTCAATACTGTACCTGCCCAGTTTTCAACATCTTTGTGCAAATGTCCTTGTCCCAATGTAGATGAAGTGGTTCCTATCCAAGCCATGTACCATTGGGCAATGGATGGTTTTGCTGCTTAAATCTACAGATGTTTCTATCAGTTCTGAAGTGCTAACATCTGTGCTGCATGTTTTCATTTTCTAATGACTCCTGTTTGCTTGGATGTATAATCCAGACACAAGCTGGTATTTATTTTTTTGAAATACAGCTGCTTTGCTGAACGCTGGTGAGAGAATAATATTTTGGGAATTACCGGTAAATCTTCATAAGGTTGAGGATTGATTGAATAAAAAGGTAAAGGTAAAGGACCCCTGACGGTTAAGTCCAGTCCCTAATGACTCTGTGGTTGGGGCGCTCATCTCGCTTTACTGGCCAAGGGAGCCGATGTTTGTCCGCAGACAGGTTTTCCGGGTCATGTGACAAGCATGACTAAGCCGCTTCTGGCAAAACCAGAGCAGCACACGGAAATGCCGTTTACCTTCCCACCAGAGTGGTACCTATTTATCTACTTGCACTTTTGGGCATGCTTTCGAACTGTTAGGTTGACAGGAGCTGGGACTGAACAACGGGAGCTCTCCCTGTCGCTGGGATTTGAACTGCTGACCTTCTAATCAGCAAGCCCAAGGCTCTGTAGTTTACACCACAGCACCACGAGCTTTGCAAATTTGAAAGAGGGTGCGCAGGATTGAAAGGCTGTAAGAACCCTAAAGGCAGCCACTTATATACAACTTTTAGACTATGTTGGAACCTTATGTTCTTCGTCTCCCATTGATTTAAGCTCATTATCAAATTCTGCCTTAATCCTTTCAAAGTATTTTTATGCGGCATCACCTGCTGTAGGTATGGTTCTGTTCCCTCACTGCCAGTTTACTTGTGCATAAGGGTGGGGGGAGTTTTGGCAGGCTCACTAATAACCTCAGTCCTTTTAAATACTGTACCTCTCAAAAGGCATTGGAGTAGTAGTTTAAACTTGGAAATTGTGCTTTCCAAGTGCAAAGACACTGAGGCATAAGGGAATGTTTGCAAAGATAGGGTTGGGAGAAAGTATGGACTTGATTAAGTCTACTTCCATTGTGAGCCATGAGCAGGTGCTCCTCGGCCCCAGGAGCAGGATAAAGGACAGCCAGACCAATTGTGGGGGAAACAGGCCACATTGAATACAACAAGTGCACAGGGTTTGCTTGGCATAGGGCATGGATCAGTGAATAGACAACTTTTCTGCTTCCTGATGCCTTTTCTGCTCCCCGTCACACTTTCTGGGGTTGCCAGCTTAATGGTCACCACTGTGGTGCAGGCAAAGCACATGAGTTCCAGTTTGCAACCTGGGCTGAGAAGTGAAAGGGCTGCCCCTCCCCCAAGCCAGTGTCACACACTGCCCCCAAGGCCTCATAAGGCCTGCCTTGGATTAAATGATTCTGACTGGTGCCTTGCCCACCAAAGTTGTGCTAGAAATAGAAACGCCTGATGATAGTAACTAGGGGGAAGGTGAAAACCTCACTCAACATGGGCTGAGTAAAAATCCTTTCTGGCCCTGTCAATCAGCAACCAACCATGTTCCCAGCAGAAGCCCTAGCAACAAGGGAACATCATCTGGTGGGCCACCTTTTAGAAAACTTGACAGTACCACCTTCCCTGGTAGATTTGCAAAACTTTGGAGGCTCCCGAGGAAGCCCGCAAGTCCAGCCAGCCAGGAAATGGTTGTTGCCTCTTAGGCGCTTTCCACGCGGGTTGCACAAAACAGCAGTAAACTGGGAGTTGTCCACTGTGGAACATGAACAAGAAGCAGAATTGAAGGATGGGAGGTTGAAATGTGTAGCCTTGTTCTCATGACATGTCCAGGGTGAGGGAGTGGGGCAGGTTCTGAGCAGCATGCTGCCTGCATGCTTTCACTTGAATTTCTGTATGGCATCTACACACGGGAACACATGGGGCTTTCTCCCTAGTCCTGTTCACTTGTTCTCCCACATACACACCTTGGCCCTGCCCCCAGATTGGTGGTTTTGTTCCTGCAGCTCCCACTCCCAACACGTATCCTCTAAGTTCCCTGCAAATCTATTTTTTGCACCTGGCCTCAGAGAACACATTCAGAAAGCTACAGAAGTCTGTATTTTCCATAAATGCGATACCACCTGAATTGCCCCGATGAAGGACCTTCTTAATTTCAAAACACATTGGGCATAATAAAACATCTTGGCACTCCCTGGGCTTTTGCTGACAAAGGACTGGCACCAACTAGCTTTATTCACAACCCTTAAAAGCTTAGCTGGGCGGCTACGTAAGCTTGCCGAAGTTGCTTCCTTTGTTGCTGCCAGTGCCTCCTGGTAGGCGCGATTATCTGCTTGTACCTGCACTTGGTCATATTCAGGGCAAGATTTCCCCCATTTTCACTCCGGCCATTGTCTGGCCTGCTTTATTATCCATAGCTCAGCAGAAAGCCATGAAGCTGCCCAGGTTCCACAGCAATGGAAAAGATGAGTAGGCGTGGGGGAGAAAGTTGTTTCAGTTCACATTTTAAAGGCAAATCTACCTGATTTGCACTTTCTGAAGCGATATGTGAACTGAAGCACAGCCACCCTTTGAAATCTGTGCTTATCTGAATTTGGTAGCGCAGTTCTCCAGCCAACTGTACAAAAGTGCATATGCTGAGGTAAACTGTGCATAGAAATGCATATATTAGTGAAGCTAATACACACAAATGCATTACATTAGGGGGAAACGCTTGCAGAAATGTGCATGTTAGAAAAATGTGTGCGTTAGGAGAAATGAGCATTAAAACGCTGATACATTTTCATGAGGGTTCTTTTAACAAAAGGATTGTAAAGAGCTGTGGATATGGTGCAGACCTGAATTTAAGACTCAAGAAAAGACCACCTGAGAGAGTGACGGATTTGTTCATCCCTACTTAAGAGAAGCCCTATTAATGTCCCTGTTCATCTCCCCATTCAGTAGAGTGTGAGTAAGGCTTCAACAGGAGCACTAGATGTCCTCCCTAAAAGAGGGCAGTGAGACCTGGAGACCGACCTCTTGTGTTGTGGGTGGGTTAGATTGGTCAGCCACAACACCCGATTGGTAGGTCCCTTGATGTTGGGTTTAATCTGGCCAATGGGGCACAGTCCAAATGGATCGAGGGACCTATATATACCCATACATGTGACCCAGAGCTTCCTCTTTCGGCTTGTGCATTCGGAACACCTGCCCACCTCTCCCTACTCTTTTTTGCGATTGACCTTGCTACGCCGTCATGTGTCGTCTGTCATTGGGACAGGGGCACAGCAGGAATTTCCCCACTTGGCTGATTGGCTGTTGCCATTTGGGTTTCATCTGCCACGTAGCAAAGCATCACAACTTGTAAGGTTGCGGATAGGCACTGATTCAGGTGATAGGGATGGAAGAATGGTCTCGCCACTCCTATGTGAAGGGTATTCCGTTAAAGGAATCCAGGGACTCAACTGGTTTGGTCAACCCCCGAGAGGTGGTTGTGCCCGTGCCTGAGTCCAGGGGGAGCATTTGGGGGGTGAACATAGTCTGTTCCCAGCTTTTCGTCTGCTCAGGTGGTGAGTGGCAGGAGGTTGGTGGAAGCTGGGAAGGCTTGGGGTGGGTACATTCACCTCCCAGTCCACCACCACGGCCAAGTACAAAGCAGGTTTGGATTGCTTTACCAGTATTTTGCTTGAAATGTATGGATGTTTTCAGATAGGTATGGTGGGAGTCCTGGGGTAAAGATGGAGAAGGGAATTAACTGCCTGGGTGAAAAGTGGAGGAGGTGGGCTGCTTACCCTATGCTGTCTGCTTCCAGCGGGAACTCACTCCTTTTCTCCCGCTGCTTCTTTAGTGAGTTATTTTGTAAAGACTTGGAATGAGTAAGCTGTGGTGAGAGTTTCTTGTCATGTGCATTTGAGGGAGAATGGCTTTTTTTTAAAAAAAGTTGGGAATCACTTTGCGTCTCTTAACGTGGAGCAGCTTCTGTGTTTTAAGCAGACCCCCCCCCCAAAAAAGTGTTCCTTAGAATTTCGCCTTTCCCCCTTTCCTGTTGTAGAGATCTGTTGTGGAGAAATGAAACACAGTTTATGCTGGAGTGGATTACAGAAGCAATTTAATTTATATGGAAAGTAGAGAGAGAAATGTAATTATAATAAATAATAATAGAAGAAGAAATGAGTAGATTAGGGGGTAATTTGAGAGGAATTGTTTGGGGGGATTTATTGAGGGGTAATCGTTCCATTAATTAAAAATAAATTCTCATAAAGCAACAAACTTTCCTCAGCCACCCAACACTCTATTGTGGCCAGGCAGATATTTCTGAAGACATCAGCACCCCCTTCCCCTTTGTCTTCAGCATATGGTATTCCGGGGGGGGGGTGGATAGGTGTGTGTTATGACTGAATGTTATGAGCCCTGCTTGTGCCAGTACTTGAAAAATTATTTTAAAAAGCAATTAATTCATAATCTTTTCTGTATCTACCTAATATGCCTCAGAACGTTGCTTCCATGTTTTGCTTTCTAACTTTCCTTATAGAAGGCCACCTGAGTTTCCTTTATCTTTTTTTAATGGAAGCAAAGAGTCCCCCCCCCCGGGGGGGTAGGGAGAGAGAATAAATGTGAAAAGGAAGTAGAAATCATACAAAGTTGTACCCCCAAATAAACTTATTAAGCTTTAGTTTACCCAGCAACTGTGGGAAATACTTTCAGGTGTAGTTTAGAGTCCCTAAGTTGGTTGGATGGTGTATTGTATGCTTCCTTTGGGCAACTCCTGCAGCCCAAAGTTCTGCTTTGGACCACATCTACAAGGCCTGGGGAAGGGGGTCTTGTCATCTGGGCAGTCCAGGACCTCCATGCACACTGTCCAGGCTTTTGCCATGGAGAGGTCACTTTGGTGCCATTAACACAGCGGTTTGACTTCAGCGCCCAGAGACGCACTCCATTGTCTCTCGAGACCGATGGGTGCCAACAACAAAACGTTTCGATCTTTTCAAACTAGTTCAGTGAACCGAACCAGTTTATCCTAAACACTAGTCTGTGTGTGTTAAAGAAAGAAGGCTCTGTGTGTTGTTATCTCTCGGGTGATGGTATTACATACCTATCTCTTAAATGGATGCTCGTTTTTCTATGGAACCTTCTACATCATTCATTCCTCCATCCAATGAATTATGGGTGTGTGTGACAATCTGTAATCTGCTTTGGATCACTTTCTTCAGGTTTCTGCTCTCTATGTATATAAGTGATTTCCTGCTTTCTTATTGTAGCACAGCTGTGGTCTGGATTATGTTAATCTTTGGAGTCTCATATGTGTGGATGGATTGTATTGTTTTAGTATTGCAGGGGGGTTAATAATGGAGAGAATTTATAAACAGATGCACTGTTTTTCCCAGTTTATGTCCATTAGTCGCAGTGGAAGGCCTTACCTGGAATCTGTTTAGGCGGAGGTTTTTTTGACAGAAACAAAATCCATAGGTGTGTTGTAGGAGTTCGCACTCAGTTCACAAATTACAGAATGTGTTATAGTGGAGGGTGCAAACTATAATAAACTGGAGGAATTTCTGGAGCCTCATTTAAAAAGAAAATCGTGGTTTAGAGTGGGCCCTAGTGAAATCAGTGTGACTATTACTTCTGAGCAGACTTGCATAGAATTGTACCTGTATTTTTCAGGTGGCCGAGGAAAGGATTTTGAAGGATGGGAGGGATGTGAATGCTTTAGAGGCCACCATCCAGCCTCAAAGGCAAACAGAGGAATAGGGGCATTGGTACTCACTTGGGGGCAGAATAATCCAGGGTGCTTCCAAGCCTGTTCTCCCTCAAGAAGAAAATGCTATAAGCCCACACTGGACTGTTGCAAGCAATAAGATGCTACAGTGGTGAGCCTCTGTAAATAGAAAGTTATAAACAATGGCTATTTTAGTTTTTAGTTTTAGTGCTGGGAGGGAGATAGGCGAAATAAAGAAGGATATAAATACGGTGAAATAAAGAAGTCTATAAATATGCTATCTTAAGACATTGCCAAATAAAGAAGTTCTTTATTTGTTTGGGATTACCATCCAATTTCTCCTCTTATGCTCCCAACGGAGCCAGTTTTGGACTCTGCCAGACATGCATAAAATAACTCTGCTTGGGAAAATAATATTAATCCTGATAAATCAGAGATGCCAAGTGGTCTTCATGGAACAAAATGGCGTCCACTAGTTGCAGCTGGGTTGCAAGTAGGGATGAGTGAACCTAGCAACCTCAATTTCTAATTTTTCAAGTCCTTAAATCCAGTTCTCCATATTTCAGCATCAGTTTGTGATTATTATTATTATTATTTAAAATCCTCACGAACATTTCATCAGCGTTCCTTCATTAGGGGAGAAGCAAATTTGTCCACAGCTGTCTCCCTTCCTTCTGCAGCAACATTGCGGGTGTAAAATCCATTATGTGTAGTATGTTTTTGGCTTTGACTTGGGACTCGCAGGTCTGTCCAAGAGGAAGGGGTGGCCTTTGAGTCCACACATTTGGATACACTCTGCCTTTCCTGAAAAAAGTGCTTCCATTTAATTCTGCAGCAGGGACCCAAATTCGGCAAGGGGGTGATTTTATATTGTGCTTGAAATAATAGTTAATTCAACTGTGCTTCCCAAACAACCTCTGGGTTAGACAGGGCACATTGGACATGCTGAGCTGTGTACTTTGCTACAAATGCCGCAAAAGATTCTGTTTGTAGCAGGGTCAAAGGGCTTGTCGGGTGGCTAAACGATGGGTGCATTAGCCTAGTAGCAACTTGATGGAGAGTTTCTAGCACCTCAGGAGAGGTTAAAGGGAAAAAGTAATGTCGTCTTCTTTTAACTTTCTTACTCAGGGGTGTGTGTGTGCATGAAAGGGAGAGAGCGTAAGGTGCAGAGCTTAGCAGATAGAAACGATTAGGCACTGAGGCTGTAATAAGCCAAAAATCCAAAGCACTGGAAGGAAAAACCTCTAATTTCAATTACGGTGTGCCCTGTTGCAGCAGGTGGAACTTTGTCAGCATGAAGGCTTGATCAATTAGGCAGCAATCTGGTGTTCGGTTAAATGCTCTTAAATCCCATTGATTTTATTTTTTAAAAAATGGAATTAAGTACGTTGCAACTGTAGTCTCAGAGCATTTTCACACATGACAGGAAAAAGTGGATTTGATCTGCTCTCATGGTATTTGTGCCACATGAATGTCATTACTGGAGGATGGAATGCCAATGAGGACTTCAGCGTGCACTCAAAGTTCTTGATCAGCAACTAGTTTTAACAGGGGCGTGTTTTTATATAACCTCCTGATACAGCAGGGAGAGCTTAGCAGCTGCCTTGTATTGAGTTGGACCTTTTGGCCATTCCACTTCTGTATCATCTATGCCTGCCTTTGCCAACCTGGAGTCCTCTGGATGTTTTGGAATACAATTCCCATCAGCCTTAGCCAGCACACACTAGCTGGGGCTGATGGGAGTTGTAGTCCAAAACTATCTGGAGGGCACCAGGTTGGCAAACGTTGGTCTATACTGATGGGCAGTCGTGCTTCAGAGTCTCCCAGTGCTACGCAGAGAAGCTGGAGACTTCTCTGCAAAAGTACAAAAAATATTTTCCAATTGAACTATGTTCCTAGTAGCATAGGAAGCTGCCTTTATGCTGAGTAAGCCCAATAGTCCATACTCACTCAGTATTGCCTATACCAGGAGTAGCCAGCGTGGTGCCCACAGAAAGGTTGTTGTACTGAAATGTCCAACATTCCTGACTATTGGCTATGCTGGCAGGGACTGATGGGAGTTGGAGTCTAACACCATCTGGAGAGCTTCACATTGGCTGTCTGGTTTACAGAGCCAGTGTGGTGTAGTGGTTAAGAGCTGTAGTCACGTAATCTGGGGAACCGGGTTCGCGTCTCCGCTCCTCCACATGCAGCTGCTGGGTGACCTTGGGCCAGTCACACTTCTCTGAAGTCTCTCAGCCCCACTCACCTCACAGAGTGTTTGTTGTGGGGGAGGAAGGGACTGGAGAATGTTAGCCGCTTTGAGACTCCTGAAGGGGAGTGAAAGGCGGGATATCAAATCCAAACTCCTCCTCCTCTTCTTCTGTCTGGCAGAGACTCTCCAGGGTTTCGGACAGGGAAACTTTCCCAGCCCTACTTGGAGATGCTGCAAATTGAACCTGAGTCTTCTGCATGCTAAACAAATGCTCTTCCACTGGGCTGTGGCCTTTCCCTAAAATTTAAGGGCCTAAATCTAATCAACGATATATATTTGTGGAAAACTTTTTAGACACTTTAGTAGAGATGCAATGCCGTGTGCCAGCTGTTGACAGGCGTGGTGTTGTTTCCCCCTTCGCTTTCTTGCTTAATACAACTTTTAATACAAATTGAAAGGAGGGGGCAGTTCCCTTTGATAAATCACCGCAGATTAATTCCTTCTTTCCCTTTACCAAATTTGATAGAATATGTGGCTGGTCCTCTTTTTATAAAGTAATTTCCCCTCCTGTCTGCCTCTTCTTCTTTTTAAACGTATTTTTAAAATCTACTTTGTGTGGAACTTGATAACTTTTAATGAAAAATGTATTATGTATTCTATGAGATAGGTTGATTAGATAAGTGTGGCTGCTCAGGGGGCTGCCTGGACTTCAAGGCGATAACAGACTTCAGTGTATTCTGGAATGGTTATGACATGTAGCATTATTCCGCGTTCCAGGATGTAGTGCTGGCTGTAAAAATTGCTGCAGCAATTCTTGGGGGGGGGGGTGACAATGGAGTGCTACGGGGTTCTATCCTGGGCCCATTGTTGTTCAAGGTCTTTATAAATTACTTGGATGAAGAAACTGAGGGGGTGCTCATTTTCAGATGATACCAAACTGGGAGGGGTTTGCTAATGCCACAGAAGACAGAATCAGAATTCAAAATGCCCTCCTCAGATTGGAGAACTGGGCCCAGGCTAACAGGACTCTTCTGAGAGCCAGTGTGGTGTAGTGGTTCAGAGCGGTGGACTCGTAATCTGGTGAACCGGGTTCGCGTCCCCGCTCCTCCACATGCAGCTGCTGGGTGACCTTGGGCTAGTCACACTTCCTTGAAGTCTCTCAGCCCCACTCACCTCACAGGGTGTTTGTTGTGGGGGAGGAAGGGAAAGGAGATTGTGAGCCGCTCTGAGACTCCTTAGGGTATTGATAAAGCGGGATATCAAATCCAAACTCCACTACTTCTTCTTCTTCTTCTTCTTCTGTAATGATGGGGTCTGGTGGACTCAAAGTGCTAATGTGTTCCAGAGATGTAGGGTTCAAGCCCCTGGTCTTTTAGAGAATTCACCAAGAACTTGCCGACTTGCATTTCTCAAAACGTTAAGCAGTGTCATGCCTCTCATGTCTTTTTATATACTTGCAGTGTGGGGGGGGGGGTTTGAAACTTTTGCCCCCTTTGCTTTCTGAACAGTGCTACACCCGTCACTAACCAAGTTCCTCTGATTTCCCCCCCTCCAGAGTTCTTCTATAATTCATTATTACAAATGGCTGCTTATATCAAATCTAAATGCGCCCGGAAGTCAATTTTCTTTTGGAAAATCTCACAAAAGAGATTTCAAGTGCACAAAGAACGGAGCTCTTAGCTGAACAATGAGCGGTCGTGTACCTTACAGAACTCTTTCTCATGAATAAAGCAGCAGGTGGTTATGAAACTTGCATGCCTCGGTAGGGTCCTTGGGAAAATGGATAATGGTGTCGGAATTGATGGGGGGGGGAGGAACCTAAATGTGTGCTGCATGTACTGAGAAACAGAGTCTTGAAAAGAAGCGTAATGTGTGACTGAAGTTTGCTGGTCATTGGGAGTGTGGGGTTTTCTGCCTCAAGGGCCCTGGTTAAAGCTTGAGATGGGACTGTGAAGTACTTGAGACAACCCCACCCACCAGTTCCCTGCAAAAATATTAATACCTGAGGACATCAGTGAGGTGTCTGGTGAAGAAGTCTACATACAATTGGCTTGAATGCTTTATTTCTTTTTAAGGGGCAAGATTATGATAAGAGGAGTGGGGGAATGGAATGCAGTGAGGGACATTGCAACACACTGTTGTAACGCTTTGTTTCCTAAGCTGGTCTATGGGCCACCATTGGTCCATGAGCTTCATGCAAGTGGTCAGCAATGTGTTTGTGAAGAATGACAGGCAAAGCAGTTGCTCCATCCTTTTGCCTTTTGCTGAAGATGCACCTCTTTAACCTGGCCTTTTGACACCTTTAATGCATGTTTTTAGGACTCAAAACTGTTCATTTGATTTTAAATTGTTTTAACTGGTGTCAGTACTGTATTTGACATTGCTGTAACCTGTGACCTTAAAGTGAAGGGCAGGTAGGAAATCCAAGTAATAATAGGAAGCAGGAGGAAAGCTTGAGATGCCCTTGCAATTTCTGGAAAGTCACAGAATCACAGAAGGGTAGCGCTGGAAGAGACCATGAGGCTCAGCTAGTCCAACCAACTCCTTGCAATGTAGTCATTTATTTTTATTTTATTACATTTATATTCCACTTATTCTTCCGAGGAGCTCAAGGGGAGCATACGTGGTTCTCTCCCATCTCCATTTTATCCCAACAACCCCACTGTAAGGTAGGTTCATCTGCGAGGCAGCGACTGGACCAAGGCCACCCAGTGAGCTTCATGGTCAAGTGGGGATTTGAACCCTCATCTTCCAGGCCTTAGTCTGACACTCTAACCACTATGCCACACTGACGAGTTCCGACTAGTCTTGCCTGTGCTTCCACTCTTGTGTACAAATGGTGAGAGGGGCAAAGAACAAGGAAGCTTATCAGAGACAAATCCTTAGGATATCAGAGAAGCTTTGGGTTGTGCTCGTTCTCCTGCCACTTTCAGTGAGACGATCCCATGCTGTCCTTTTGTGTTTGGGTATGCGATTGTGCTAATATTGTGCAGTGGAGTCTTTTAGAGAGGGTGACTTTTCATGGTTGCTTCGTTCATTGATCCACCAGAAGAGCTAGCATTCCTGCTGGTGTGCTCATTGAGTTCTGGCCAGTCTCTGTGGCTCGGCAGAGGGGCACAGGTTCCAAGGCTGTATGCAGATGATAAATTCTCAAAGGTTTGACGGTATTGATGGGCTGTAATTGCCTGGAGTCCAAGTGTTGATTTCCTATATCTCACCATGGTTGCTGTTCAAACATCTTTTTACAAGTCTTGTTTTCATTCACTTAGCAAACTTCCATCCCACCTTCGGGGAAGCTCACACACACAAAAAAGAAATAATAATAATACAATACAATACAATATAACACAATAAAAGTGTCAGGATAAAACAGGCTTTCATAGTCTTTAGAGTGGTAATCTGGAAGAGCCAAAGCAAACACCTCCATACACGAACAGTACTGCTGCAAAGAGATATGAACTCCTCAAGTTGTGGCTATTGGATTAATATACTATCCAATTCTACCTGGCTCAGCAGTCTCAAGGCAAGTGATGCCAGGTGATTATTAGTCTAGCCTAATGGGTTTTCCCTGCATGGTCTCACACGGTAGTTTCTCATTCTTCCTTTGCACATTTTTAAATCATCATCAACACGGAATTTCATCAGTATTTTATAGAATCCATTTCTCTGGATGTACACATTTTTGCAGACTGCTTTGCACATCAATGATGCGTTTTTCAATGTTGATTTCACCAAAATACGCTTTTTTTGTGAACTTCTACTGATATAAGCATTTTTGTAGAAGAATGCTTAAGGGTTTTCTGGTTGGAGAACTGCGTCAAAAAATCGGGGGAAGTGTGATTTTTAAAAGCATCATTTCAATTCCTGTATACTTTCAAGAAGTATGGCAGAGGTAAGTTCAATGCCTTTTTTTCCAGAAAGCTCACCAGCAGCTCCCACCCCACCCCACCCTACCCATCATGAGCTCTGCCAGCAAGGTGACCAGAATGCACACAGCCAGAAGAGCACAGTGCATGGCAGAGGGAGTGTGTCACACACCACACTGCCCACTCTCACACTCCTTGGGGAGCAGGACCTGTGGGCTCTGGCCAGCCCCAAGGAGACAGTGGCAACAGGGCCCTGGAGGGGCTTTGCTCATGCCATGGCTGCCCATGCAGTTGAGCGTCTCCGGGTTGGGGAAGAGTACTGCCAGAAAAATCACACTGTCTCTTTTCTGTAGCTGTTTTCTGTTTGCTATCTCCATGATGCTCACAGACGTTGGAATGCAGTATCATTTTATGCTGTTGAAAACCAACTCGGTTTGTTTTTTTAAAAGAATAGTATTGTGAAATTGGCCCAAAATTTTATTACTGAAAAGTGACTGCCCAAAGGTGTAGATAAAGGTTAACGATTTAGGCTGGATCCTGATAAAACAGAGGAAGTGGTGATTTGGAGTTTGGCCCAAGCAAGCAAAGAGGTATCTCCTGGCCAAAATTAGATAGTGCTTCCCCCAGGTTAGTGTGTTTGCAATCTGATAGTGCTCCTTTGCAATCTGGGGGTGGGGGGCAGTTACACCTGACATGATGGCTGGCACTCTTCTTTGCCACCCTGATCCAGGCCTTTGTTGACTTGAGTATTGCAATATGTTTTATGAAAAATATCTTTTGAGAACTGCCAAAAGCAACTAGTATAAAATGTCAGTGTTTAGCTTCTGATAGGAGGTTAGCTTGACAACAATTGGCAACAGAGGGAACACAACTCCATTACTTGGCAACAGCCTTCTCTTAGCTTCTGGGGACAGTTCAAGGTGCCAGTAATTATTATCTGTAAGGTCCTTCCAGCCTGTCATTATTTTGAGGTGGGACTCAATCACATGCTGGCAAAATTCAGGCTACGCAATTAAAGTTGATTTGGCACCCTTGTGAGGTGGCAAAAGGAAAGGGTTGCCATATCCTCCCCTCACCCTCATACTCAGCTGAGGAGCTTTTCAAGTAGCTGTTTGCTCTATCAGGCAGCAAAATAAACACAGCAGAAGAGGGACAATTCCCATATTTCTTCCTCCTCTACTACCCCCTTTTTCAAAAAGTCCCTCAAGTCGCTGCCTGCCACATGGCAGGCAGGCAGAAAAATGAGTGATAGGTGAGTCCTACAGTTCCCTCCTCCAATACACACATTTTTAGTAGCTGCCATTTCCAAAACCTGCATCCTTCTCTTCAGTGTTCATACCTGGTTATATCAAGCAGAAGGGAACAGTGGCGTAGCGTGGGGGGTGCAGGGGGGGCCAACCGCACCGGGCGCAACATCTGGGGGTTAGCGTTAGGGGGCGCAAATCCATGGGTTAGGGGGCGCAAATTACTTGCCTTACCCCGGGTGCTGACAACCCATGCTACACCACTGGAAGGGAATAGTTGAGAGAATTATCAGTCACAATTTTTCTCCCCTCCTCACACAAAATGTAAATTACTAGTTACAACTCTTCTGTCTCACCCTGCCCCCCTCCAGTAAAAGAAACCTCTGGAAATGGCTATTCATTTTGTCCTAAGCAATTGTAGCTTCTGAAGGCTTTTCTTTGAGAAAGGGGGTGGGGGAATTCTCTTTCAAAACACCAATTGAATCTGGACAGCTTCCAGTGGGAGAATTGAACTGATAAACACCTGCCTGAGCTTTGAGTGTCAAGGCACTTTCTGAAAATAATTGTATATATAAGATTTGTGTACGGTCCCTCTATGGAGATGGCAATAGCCCAGTGACGCTTTTAATTCTCCCGACATTCCGCTAGGGATAAAAATACTCACTTCCCCTCCTAATTTCTTTCTACAAGTTTTCTGATGTCAAGAGCAAAGAATTGGAGAAACAGGATGAAACTGCCCTAGTATAGCTTTGTGACTAAATTCCATATGAAACTTCAGGTAGAATCTAGCATACTCTGTTGGAACAATCAATATACTTTTAAGGTCTCTCTTTTAGTGGTGCTGCAAAACCATCAGTGTGACAGTGATTTTTCTCAAGGATAGAAAAGCGGGTTGCTTCTAGCAACACTAGGAAGCTGTACAGAATTATTAATCTGCTGAGAAGAATTGTTTTTGGAAACTGATAAAAGCAAATAAATGAATTTGGACTGAAACGCAGGGGATATTTTAATGTGGATGCTCTGGAAGGCATGCCATCCTATATATTCCTCATCTTTACTTAGTATAGGAAGCAAACCAAGAATACCATTGGACTGCTGCTTTGCTTCCTGGTATGTGTCTGCGAAACGGGGTGAGCTCCCGTTGCTCTGTCCTAGCTTCTGCCAACCTTGCTGTTCGGAAAGCATACTAGTGCAAGTAAATAAATAGGTACCACTACGGTGGGAAGGTAAATGTCCTTTCCATGTGCTCAGGCACTCATTGCAGAAGTGGTTTAGTCATGCTGGCCACATGACCTGGAAAGCTGTCTGCGGACAAATGCCGGCTCACTTGGCCTGAAAAGCAAGATGAGCACCGCATCCCATAGTCGCCTTTGACTGGACCTAACTGTTCAGGGGTCCTTTACCTTACCTTTACCTTTTATGTCCAGTAAACATGTCCAGGAAATATTATAACTCCTCCCCTGTATTCTTTCCACTCTTGAATTTTGCACATCTGTGCAGGTTTTACTATCCTGCCCATTTCCAGGAGTGGTGCAAAAAAGATCAGGGCTCCTAGCTACCAACCAGAAATGCAAAAGTGATGCCATTGCAATGCTCATGGTGATTTATCACTGGCTTGAGATAAATGTTATGTCTAAAATATGTGGTGGTGGTAAATTATCAAAGGGAAATTCAAGCCGAGCGTTAGGAGGCAAGCTCCGTGTAGTAGCATCCTCAGTGGTTTTGCAGGCATCTCCATTGTTTTGTACTGCTTTTAATGGGCTTTAAATGTTGTTATATTGCTGTGCTCTGTCGCTGCCCACATATTTTATGAGCGGGTGGTGCATATAAATACTTTTGTAAATACAAATAAATAAGATACCCTACAACATTTGATGAGCCGATGGCAGATCCGTGTATTTAAACACTGTGGCAAGCCAATTGTGTAGAAAGAGAAAGAACAGCAGATCATTATTGACAGTGAAAATGGCACCGGAGCACAGACTGTACTCTCTTCTGCCTGTCCCTCACCCACACATTGTGAGGGTGTGCTTGACCCAGGTGAACAGTGCTTGGCAAGAGGGCCTGCAGGAAGTTAGCAGTGGGTATCAGGGGGCAAGCGGGGAGTTCCATACTTCACAGTTGCAGATCTTTCTTGCTGTTTGGCTTCCCATATTAAACTATTGTGTTAAAGATAAAATAGTACTGATGGTGGGGAAAGGAATATGATCAATTGTGTTAAGTTGTATGGGGCTTCCAAGAGACACTGTGCTTTACAGTATGATATAGTAGATATAATACAGAATTTGAAATGGAAGGATCTGAGTTAAAATTCCAGCTCATCCATGAAGCTCACTGGATGGTCTTACTTAAGTGTTTTCATGAAGAAAACCCCATACGTATTCATATTCTGGAGAACTTTGCTTGGAAGGATGGCGCACAAATCTAGTTTTGAAAATGTTGTGAATCCAGTACAGGAGCAGTCATTGGGGTGCCTTTCAGATGCTGTTGGACTTCAACACCCATCAGCCCTAGACAGCATGGCCATTGGTCAGAGATTATGGGACTTGTAGTCCAACAATATCTGGATGGCACTACGTGATTCTGAACTGGTGAAGCTATTGTTTTTCCTGTTGAATGCCAGCAACAGCTTTATCTGGCTGCCTGCTGGAAACTGAACAAATTTCTTCTTAATAGGCTAAAGTCCTGGCAGTGGTTGCTGTTAGCATTTGGAGCTACTTGCCCAAAACAGCTTTCTTAATGTTCATCCGCTCTGTCAAACCTTTTTTTAAAAAAAAAATATGAAAATCTGAGCTGTGGATTAATAAGACTTTCATGTTAAAACTTCAGTCTTCAGTATGGCTCAGATCATGTTCCCTTCCTAACAGTCTCTCTATCTAAGAAAAGAGGATTTTTTTTAATTTATTTTTTGCAAGAAGAATATTGCGCTAAATATACATTCCCATGAAGCAGTTTTGTCTCATGGTCTTGGTGTTTTGTTTTTTTCAAACTGCAGCATGTAATTATTCTGAAAGAAGCAATTTGTAAACAACCTTATTTTATATGTGTGTGTTTTAAGGAGAAACATTTTTGCCTCTGCTTTTCCCCCCTCTCTCTCCACCTGGATTAATGGATTTGCCTGTTTATCTGGCACTGGACTCTACAATAAATCCAGGTTTCGTGGGGTGTGTTTTTTTTAAATAAAAAAGCCTAGCTAACTGCAGCTCTTTAATGGGAACTTTAGAAGTGACATTTTAATAGTCAGATAAGGAAATGCCAAGTTAGTGTCATCCCTAAATGAGCTTACTCCTTCTCAATTGTTGGTCTGATAAGTAAGCATGACAGGAGGTTTCTTTCCCCAAAGGCTTAACAGTAAGAATGTTAGGTGGTTCATTTTTCAGCCCTTTCCTGTATTGTGTTAGGAAGCCACTTCCTCCAAGGCATATTCTCAGAGGACAGCTCTTTTGCGTTCAGAAGATTTTTTTCCTTTGCTACATTTCTCAGTAGATCCATTTGCAAATGGGGCTTGGTCCACTGGATAGCGTGGGGCTTCTTCTTCTTCTTGTTTCATTGTTGTAGTTGTTGCTATTTTATTTATACCCCGCCAAATTGGGTGGCTTCCAACACACACAAAAATAATAATAAAACATCAAACAACAATCAGATCCTTTATAAAAAGTCACAGTAACTTAAAATTAAACAACTTATACCAAATAAAGTAAAAAGCCCCCTTGCTGATGCTGCTGAGGAAGCAAAGGGAGAGGCAAATGGGAAGGCAGGTGGTCATTTCTTATTACCGTATTTTATGCTCTATAAGACTCGCTTTTTCCCTCCTAAAAAGTAAGGGGAAATGTGTGTGCGTCTTATGGAGTTAATGCAGGCTGTGCAGCTATCACAGAAGCCAGAACAGAAAGAGGAATTGCTGCTTTCACTGCGCAGCGATCCCTCTTGCTGTTCTGGCTTCTGAGATTCAGAATATTTTTTTTCTTGTTTTCCTCCTCCAAAAACTAGGTGCATCTTGTGGTCTGGTGTGTCTTATAGAGCGAAAAATACGGTACAGTGGTACCTCGCAAGACGAAATTAATTCGTTCTGCGAGTTTTTTCATCTTGTGAATTTTTTTGTCTTGCGAAGCATGGATTCCCATAGGAATGCATTGAAAATCAATTACAAGCCCATAGGGAAATTCGTCTTGCGAAGCAACTCAAAAAACGAAAAACTCTTTCGTCTTGCGAGTTTTTCGTCTTACTAGGCATTCGTCTTGCGAGGTACCACTGTATATCTAGGACATTGCTGACAAGGATGTAGCCAATGTCTACAGAACTAAGTCTGATCTATGTCTGACTTTATGGAGCCTTAACCACTCATAACCTGAGAGACATTTGCAACTCCTTGCAAAAAGCCTCCTTTGCAACCAACCAAGTGTTGCTGTTTGCTGCTGGGCTCTTCCCTAGCAGCCGCCCACAATAAAAAAAGAAATGGCATTGGGAATGGAGAGAAATGCCCAGAGCGAAGGGATGAAGTTAACTCTGTCCTACAACTTTAGAAGCTGCTTTGATTTGTAATAAATTCTTTGTTAGGAAGATGTCGGAGCAGCAGGCTGCCCTCTTTATCACACAGTGCAAAAGATGTCAGGTTTACAAAAGGCAGGCAGACTGCTTAATTTGACTCATTACAGAATCAAAGACTATCTGGTTTGCCAATTGCAGCTGGCACACTCACCACAAGGGTCTGTCTTTCAAATGGACTTCGAGAGCAGGATCTGCTCAATGAGGGAAATGAATTGTTATGTGCTTTGGCATTTTTCTCTCTCTCATTGGTCTTTCCTAAATGGTCTCTTGCTGGCTGAGTGATTTGTCCGCTGATTTAACGGCTGTGAGTGAAATTGTTCTTGCTGCCATAAAAAAGGCTAAAGAGACATGGTGCAACTCTTGTTTGCTGCTGACCATTTATATAGCCCTCCATTTGTTCTGACAACAACCTACTGAAGTGTAGGTCACTGTTCCCCCCTTTTTTAACCTTGTAAGAACTGGGAGAACTTTCCTGAAGCATTCAGTTTTTGGTACATGATAAAAAAGGGGAGCACTTGAATGCAGGCCTGGATTCAGTTTTAAATCTGCATTTCCTTGGCTCAGATAATGAACAGATTAATTTTGCTTTATGACAGATGGTGCCCAGAAGTTGCTTTGTTCTGAGTCTTTGTCTTTCCCTGGCCTAGTTCTGGCTGAGGTGGAAACCCTGTTTGTTTTATTTCTTTATTTAAGGATTTATAAACATAGATAGAGTTAGAGTGTATACATAACAATCTAAATAAAAGGTAAAGGACCCCTGACAGTTAAGTTCAGCCGCAGATGACTCTGGGGTTGCGGCACTCATCTTGCTCTACAGGCCAAGGGAGCTGGCATTTGTCTGCAGACAGCTTTTCCAGGTTATGTGGCCAGCATGACTAAGCCACTTCTGGCACAACGAAAAACTGAAACCAGAGCAGCGCACGGAAACACTGTTTACCTTCCTGCTGCAGCAGTACCTATTTATCTACTTGCCCTTTGACGTGCTTTCGAACTGCTAGGTTGGCAGGAGCTGGGACCAGCAACAGGAGCTCACCCTGTCGCAGGGATTTGAACCGCCGACCTTCTGATTGGCAAGCCCAAGAGGCTCAGTGGTTTAGATCACAGTGCCACCTGCGACCCATACAATCTAAATAGGAGATCCCAAAAGCTTCAAATTATCTATAGTATATGTAGTATAAAATGGCCAATAGCTCTCTTCAACACTTAAATTTCCAACAGCTAACTAAAAGCAAAAACGCTAGGGAAGGTGTTCAACATAGCTCTTTTCTTGTCATTCCATCAGCGGAAGCATGTCAGCTTGCCAGACAGAACAATCCTCCCTCTTCTTCCCCTGGAGGATGTTCTGAGGGTTCCCCTCACCCATTAAAGCCTATTTCTGTAGGCACAAGGGGCAGAGGAGAGGGGGGAATGACCCGTTGTGCAAGTGGAAGTCCTAGCACAGGGCTTCCACTGACATTAGTTGAATCCCAGGCTAGGCATTCATCCACGTTTGATCGGTAGTCGAATTCACAGAGCAAAATCAAAGGTCTGGTTTCTAGTATGGCAGGAGTACCTATGGGGAATACTCTTTTAAAAAAATATTTTTATTGATTTTCCAAATTATTACAAATCAAACCAAATTGCTTTAATTTATTACAATTTCTTAAAATCAGGTTCCCCACTCTCATTGCAATCATATGTCCAATATTTTCTCCCATAGCTATGGGGAATAGTCTTAACCATAGCCCATCAGAGGAACACACTGTTCCCAGCTGGGATATGTGGGGCAAGATGGTCCTTCAGGTAAAGTTATGACTGGGCTACACCCCTTCAGATGATTGAATGGGGGGAGGGGTTCCCTTGACCACATGGTCCTCCAACCAACTGGGAGGAAGGGTTTGTGGGTTCAAGTAATTCTTTTTCTGAGGTGTTGAAGAGGGCCATCTGTTTTGCCGCTTATAGGGGTGCTAAGCCACTTATTGCCTCCTGTGTTCTGCTTGTGTATATTTCTAAATGAATGAAATAATACAAACACAAGTATCCAGTGGTCTCTCCTCCCCTTGAACTTCTTACCACTCAGGGAAGTGGAGGTAAGGCTTTCTCATCACTTAACAGTGACAAAAGAGGCTGGATTTTTAGCAACTTGAGTACTGTCAAGGAAAGTATAGAAGTGTAAATGTGTTGCTACTACAAAGGGCAGAGTACAATGGAATTGTGGGATTTATGCTGCCTTCCATCTTCCTCCTTTTAAAAAAATTAAAACATTAAAAAGCAAAAACACTTGGTACTGCCAGTTTCTGAAACATTTACCTAATGATGCAACTGCTCCTCTCTTTTTAAGAGTCTTCTGTATACCTTATGTTACTAAGTCAGCTTCCACATGAATTTTTACAGATTGGTGAGGGGGTTTTTTTGCCAGTGTTTTAACATCAAACTTGCAATTGGATTTCTTGATGTTGCTTATGGTTTCACTCAATGCGGATGCAAAACTTCAGGAGCTTGTCAAATGGAACAAATAAGACCATTTATTCCACAGGGTAGGGATGTTGCTGCTATCTACACAAAGCTGTTATTCTTCCAGACACTTAGCTCTGCATAAGTAGACTGTAACGCTATTGAAAAATATTCAGATGATTGGCACCTGAGGATGTAGTTGTGGGACAAGAATGCTTTAACAATGGGCAGCTCTTCAGTATGAAGAGCATGTCTGCCTCCTGGGTGGATCTTCCTTCCTGAAAGCCAGTTCTGACAATACAGCTGATTTATTCTGTTACCATTTATTTATACACCACCTTTTGGCCCAGAGGCCCTCTAAGTGGAGAACAGTATCATAATACAAAAGAAACATACAATAAAAAAATACAATAAACACAATAAATCCATCAAAACCATATAAAAATGGCAAAATACCTCTCAATCGTGCTGAATGTGTGTTGGAACACTCCTTAACCCCCTCAAGCAAGGGAACAGGAAACCCCTATCTCTCACCTAGGGTGTACACACTCCCCTCTCATCTCTCTCTTCGAAGTGGGGCAGGTTCTACCATGGGGCAGGAGCTGCTCTCTCCCACTGCTGCCAACCCGCTAGCATTATAAAAGCCAGAGCCTGAAGGAAAAAAGAATTCTTACAAACCCTCATGTTCACAAAAACACTTACTTCCTGTCCCCCTCTCCAGCAAACCCCCCAAACTGCTTAGGTATGCATTCTGTTCACACATTGTGATTCTTTACATTGAAGATGAGCTGCTATCCCATGTGAGTTTGTGCCTCCAACATTAATTACACTTGTATAAACATCATATTGTGTAAGGAAGTCAAGCAACTGAATCTGGAATGAATTGGGCAAGGTGTTCCATGTGGAACACAGGAGGGGGGGCACCTTTCATGGGCTGGAAATCACTGAAATGCCTGATGGTATACTTGTTAAAAATGCCCTGTTCCTTGTGGCTGGTTATCTCAAACAACCAGGCCGGCTCTACCATTAGGTAGAGCAAGGCTCCAGTGATGTGATACTAAGAAGCAGAGCTCTGCGTGCCCTTCAGCCTGCCCTGCATCCCTTCAGCTAGCTTGTCGCCCTTCAGATGCAGTGGAGGAAGCTACCCTATTGAAGTAAAATTCAATTGCCATAGAACCAGGGAGGAAAGTTGCCCTCATGCTGTTCACCACGGGTGGCAAATAGTCTTGGGCTGTTCCTGCAAGCAACCACAGTGCTCAGAGAAGTTCATACTGGAGAAGACACTCTGTTGTCTCCCCATGCAACTCTGTTCCTCATCAGTTACAATTTCTAGAGCTCACCTGCCCTTTAAACAAAAGTTTCAGAAGAAGATTGGAAGAAATTTAAAGACTATTTACAGAAACACTGTAAAATTAAGGAATGTTAGAAGGATGCTGGAATGAAGTTATGTGGTTTTAGCAATAATGTTACAAAGGGGCATGTAAAAATGGATTGTTAACAGGTGATAATGTAAAGTTACAATATATTAAGATAAAATATCAAGATAAAAGCAAAAATGGTAAGGACTTGCTGAAACAACTAATGAACTAGAATACAAAAAAGGGAGGTGTGAGGAGGTCAGGGAAACAAGTAAATGAAAGATAAGATATGGAAAGACTGATTTGTTTTTAATTGTTTTTATTTTTCTGTATTTTGTATTTTTTGTATTTTTTTCTTTTCATTTTTGTAACTTCTTTGAAACTTTAATAAATATTATTTTTTTAAAAAAATAAACAAAAGTTTCAAACCTGTGGATGTCATAGTTTCCCAGCCAAGAAACTAAGGGCATTGTTGGTTTGTTGGCATCGGGGAATTTCTTGATAGCCTGCACAAGAATAGTAGCCATATAGGCAAATTGGAAGCTGCCCATCTAGATCAGCGTTGTCTGCAGCAGCTGACTCTCCTGGGTTTATGGGGAGGGATATTTCCTGGGCCGTCTGGAGATGCTGGGGATTGAACTCAGGATCTTCTGCATTCAAAGCAAATGTGCTACCTACCACTGAGCCACAGCTCTTCCCCTGCAGAGATAATATATATCTACGTAGCACATAGTATCTTTTTGTGCAGGGTGTCTGATGTGAACGCTCCTTTCTGCACATCTCATGATATGCTGAAGTTATAACATCAGAAAAAGAACTTTCCAGTGGTAGACATGAGCACACATGTCCTAATACACAGTGCACTTTTAGTTGGAGGTTAAAATTTGGAAAGGTGTCAGATCTCCTTTTTTTTATCTCACACTTTCTTTTTCTGGAGGGAAAGCTCTTAAGAGCCTATTGTTCCCATGAAGCTCCTAAGATGACATGCTAAGAATGAGGACAGGATATTAACACACAATATAAGAGACTTAATTGAAGATGGAGTAGAGAAGGGAGGAGGGAAATATATCTAATAAAGTAAACCTGATTGACAAAGCAGGAAGCCAGCCAGATATGAACAAAAGGCGCACAGCAGGGAAATGAATGCAAGCAAATGCCAATTCACACTTCAGCAGGCACCTTCCTTGACTGCTCAAACATTTTCAGTTAGATAATGAGCAAAAACAAACACTTTAGCATCCTCCCCTCTGCTGGGGAGAAGAGCTCAAAAGGGATGGAGGGGAGAGAGGGGAAGTCTTGGTGCTAATTGTTTGCCATCTGAACTGTCAGTGAAATGCCAGAGGTTTTTGTTGACTGGCACCTTTGTTGAATGATGGCTAATTGTGAATGGTGAAAGCAGATTTATTATTGCTGACTCTGGCCATTTAGCTGTTTTGCAAAAGGCTCTTGATGATGATGAGCTGGTTTACCTTGGGCCACACTCTTGAAATGCTAGCTTAGCTGTCAAGCTTGTTTGTTTGTCTGCACCACTTGCACTTCTGGGGCAGGGTGTTACTGATGCTGAGGGTGTTACATCTTTGGGGTTACCAGAAGGAAATCTCAACACTCTCTCTTGGTGTTCGGGGAAGGGATTGCTGAGGTGTCTGTAATGAAAAGCAGATGGCTGATGGCATGTCTGGGGCATCCATGTAATTGTGAAGTCTGCTTCCGTGGCTCCCTAATGCAGTCAGTCTCTGCTTCTGGACTAGGAACTCGCAGTGGCAAAATTGTGTGCTTGCCTGTCCCATAGAAATGCTTTAGGTAATTTCTCACAACAACAACAAAATCCCCCTTATATTGCCAGATGCCACCCTGAGCTCGCTATGGCACCCCAAAAGATGTTATGTCAGTTTTTATTTTTTATTTTATCCTGGAACTGCTAAGGCAGCGCTCTGGCAAGTATCCAAGGCATGGTTTGAAAATAGGAATGGGGGAGAAATTTGATTCAATTCACATTTAAAAGCTAACTTACCTAATTTGTACTTTTCCAAACAACATGTGAACTGAAACACAGCCAGCCTTCGAAATCTGCACTTTTTTGAATTTTGCGATGCTGTTCTCCAGCCAAGATATGTATACAAAAATGCATTATCTTAGGTTTAAATGTGCATGGGAATAAAGATAGTGAAAATAAAATGCATTATATTAGGGAAAAGGTTTTGCAAACAGTGTGTGTACATTTGGCAAAATAGCGTACAAAATGTGTATATCAGGGTAAATTTGCTGATGAATCTTCATGGAATTGTAGCGTTGGAAGGGACCACAAGGGTCATCTAGTCCAAATCCCTGCAGTGCAGATATCTTCCACCCAACATGGGGCTCATGCCCCTGAGATTAAGAGTCTTGTGCTCTACAAATTGAGCTATTACCTGCATAATAATTTTTTTAAAAAATCACAAACTGATAAGAAAATGTGGAGAACTGAACTTGCGATCGGGGAAATATGAGAAACTGAAAGGGACCTAAATTGACAGATTCACCCACCTGTAGCTTTCAGTGCTTGGGGAGGTGCTTTGGAAGCCATTATGTGCTGGTCCAGGGGGGAGGTTACAGTGGGGCGAGGTCCAGGACCTGAGTTGAGGGTCAGCAGACAGTCCTCCTCGGGCAAAGTGGGGTCCACAGTGGGAAGCCGGGCAAGGACAGGAACTCTGGAATAACAGGTTTGGGTGCTGGCCGAAACAGCTCATCAACGACGTTGCTCCCGCAACCTGGGACCAGGCTGACTGGCCTTTATCTTCTCTGAGGCCAGGGGCGGTCCCGGCCCCCAGGGGACCCGCCTCTCCTGGCCTTAAGGCGAGCACTCCTCCTGGGAGAAACCAGTTCCCTTCTCCTCTCTGCCCTGAGCCTCTGCAGTTCAGGAGAGGCCGAAGGGTTACTGGGCCCAGGGGGAGACTCACCTGTAGGCACTGAGTCCTCAACCACCTCTGGAGCCAGAGTGGACTCACCTGGTGCCTGCTCCTGAGGATCCGGCACAGGTGCAGGCGCTTCAGATTCAAGGCCCTGCCCCAGTTCAGCCAGCCCTGGAGGCGGGGACTCCTGTGCAGGCTGGGGTCCCTCCGGTTCAGCCTCTGAATCGGATTCCCAGGCCACCACACATTATCAAGTCCAAACTTTTGTCAGACTACCTGGATGGTTGAAATGAACGTTATTATTATCATTTTATATTCATATTAGGCAGGCTGTTTCCCTACTAAACGATAAAATTGTAGACCATTAACCATATGCATCTTTGCAGTTTACTAAATTAATTTGAATATGAATTGAATCAACAATAACTCTGAAGCAAAATTTCTGTATGCTTCCGAATACCACTTGCTGGGAACTGTAACTGGAGAGGTCCTCAGGTCCTACTTTGCAGGCTACTGATGGGTTGGCTGCAGTGAAAACAGGATTCTGGCCTCATGAGCCTTTAACCCTAAGAGCATGGCTCTTTTTATGTTGTTAGTTGACACACATTGTCAAGCAGGCCCCCATCTTAGAGACATTCCAGACAGGATGCTTTTTAGTTTTGATCGTACTTTTCATTAAAAAACAACAACATTGCTACCAAATTTCATTGGGGGGCATCTTTTGGTGTATGGCATCCATCTGGTCAATGGAATATATAGATTATATTCCATAGATTATATTATATAGATTGGTAGATTAGCATTTTCCCTAAGCTCCCCAAGAGAAATAATGTAGTATGAATTAGGTTTAACTTTGACGCATGCAGCTGTTCTCCAGTATGGGCTCCACAGTTATGGTATGCAAAGTGACTGAAATTTAATAGTGCTTCCCAAGCATGTTGCATTTAAAACAGGTATTTCTGTATGATTCCACCACTCTCAACTATGCAGCTGATCTGGTTGATTTTTTTATTTTATTTTTTACTTTCCAGTACAAACCGAATATCCAGTGGGTGCTGCAGTGATCAGATACTTGATAAGTACCTATTAGAGACTGAGTGTAGTTTGGGACACTGGGAGTTAACTCCTTCTGTGCAGTAAATTATAGGCTGCAGTGAGATCCATTGCAAGTATTGTACCCTTGGGTTCCCTTAAAACTGTTTTCGTTCTATCAGTATTGAAGTTTCTGTGATTTGATACAGTCAGTAAATGCGGGAGGAAAAGAGATTTGAGAGTTCTTATTTCCTGGCAAATAAGTATCTCCTTGGGGGGAAAATCCACATAAGAAGTGAAATCCATATTTAATTATACCATTAGCATTTTAAGCTGATACTCTTTTATATACTGTTTCTGTGCCGCCACCCCCACCCCCACTTTGAAGTTGCAGCAAGGAGAGGTGACTTTGAAATAAAAGGATGCAAGGGAACAGGTGATTGGATTCAAGTATAGTGATTTAGTGCTCTGTTGGTATCCTGATGTATGATTCCATTTCTGGGGACCATGCGTTTCTGTGCAAGTATTATGGCATGCTTAAAGCCATATGGGAATGATGTTCTTTCACCCTTAAAGGGTTATCTCATGAAAAATAAATCAGATTGTCCTTTTATCACTGCTGTCCTGGAAAAGTGCTACTGAAGTAGGGAGGTCATGTTTAGTCTTAGGTGTAAAGCAATCTTCCACATGCCTCACAGCATTGCCCTGCCACAACATTAAGTGGCCCTTATGCACACTGCACACTCCTGCAATGGAACGTCCCCTTCCTCTCCTCTGTGCGCTCCCTGCACCCTTCAAATCTGCCATGATGATTTCCCCAACTCTCCACAGCAGATAGAGGTGTGGGAAAAGGTGGCACACAATGACATTGTTGGATTCGAAACATTGTAAGTCACTTTACTCTTCCACCAATTGCCAAAGGGGATGGAGCAGGAGTAAGGCTGCTTGCAAGATGGTGAGGCCAGCCTCCAAAGCAATATAAGGTAAAGGTAAAGGGACCCCTGACCATTAGGTCCAGTCATGGCTGACTCTGGGGTTGCGGCACTCATCTCGCTTTATTGGCCGAGGGAGCCGGCGTACAGCTTCTGGGTCATGTGGCCAGCATGACTAAGCTGCTTCTGGCAAACCAGAGCAGCGCACGGAAACGTCGTTTACCTTGCCACCAGAGTGGTACCTATTTATCTACTTGCACTTTGACGTGCTTTCGAACTGCTAGGTTGGCAGGAGCAGGGACTGAGCAAGGCTCTGTGGTTTAACCCACAGCTCTACCCACATCCCCCAAACACTATAAGAAGCCTCTAAATGCTATGGTGGGTGGTAGAGAAGTCACCTAGGAATTCCATTTTCAGCACTATCTCTACAGCCACAGTAACATGTACACTAATTCTAAAGGTTATAAAAGGACTTTGCAAGGAAGTTTACAAAGCCAAAATTCAGATAACCAGAGTTCCAAACATTTATTTTTGAGGGCCCTATTACATGAGGATTCAGTGAGCTGATGTCGTTGTTTTGCATGGAGAGACAACATTGTGTTAGCAGTAACATCACTCAAACTTCTCTGATTCTTTCGAAGAAAAGTAATAGTTAAATGTTGGTATGTATTTGAAGAAGTGTGCATGCACATGAAAACTTATACGCAGAACAAACTTAGTTGGTCTCTAAGGTGCTACTGGACAATTTTTAATTTTTTTATTTAGTTAAATGTTGGGTAAGCAAAAATTGAAATCACCCTTAGCTTAACTCTGAGGGTTGTTCTTAGTGACTATTAAAATTTACCTGTGATGCTCAGGCACTGCCGGCCAGCAACATGCAGTTCGCAAGTGTTAAAATGTGTGAGACTCAAGATTTTCAAATGCTTGGTGTCAGCACAGCATTATAAAATGTCAATGAAACAAAAAGTTGTAAGAAATATTTGTCATACCTGTTAAAAATTAAAAGCAATGATTATTTTGGGCTTGCTTATAAAGCCCGCAGACCACTCGTGGGTTGTGACCTACAGGTTAGGAAGCACTTGTTTATAATTTGCCCATCAGTCTGTTGTGATTTTTGTTTTGCTAGATGATGGCCCTTACTCGAAAGGGAGCAAAGACTCAGGTGGACTGGACACAGCCCTGGTTTCAAGAAGGCAAAGTATACCAGGTAACTGACATTTTCATTTAGCCATGTATACCTTTTTGAGGTCAGTAAGGTTTCATTATTAGTTTGGTAACCACCAAAAGTGCTTTGTTGGGTGTGGTAGAGCCGCTTTGCTAACTTTCTGGCAGGTGGGTTGCTTATTGGAAGGGACTGGTGCAGTGCTCACGTCCCAGCAGAAGTTGGGTGGGTGCTCCTGACCATGGGCTCACCTGGTAGCTGCAGTCGTAGGTTTTAATTTAAATATTTCCCACTGTGTCAACACTACATCAGGGTCATAATGGAAAATTAAAATTGCTGCTGCCAGAAATGCATGTGTCTTGGGGGGGCATGTTAGGACAGGGATCAATGTTGCTGAGCTCTAATGGGGGCACTTGAGCCCTGGAAGCTGCCTGCAAATGCTAGTTCCTGATGCAGTAAACCATGGTCTGCACCAATGGCAGCAGAGATGTGTTGCTGCACCAAGGTTAGCTCCAAAAATTAAAAGGAGGGAAATTGCATCTGATGAAAAGGCATGCAAGCACTGCAGCACTCCTGGCCTCATAGACATAGTTAAGAGATGGGACAGCATCAGGCTCAGGTAATTCCTGTAATAATAATCATCATCATAATCATAATTACAAAGCCAAAAGGAGGAAATGGAAGAAAATGTTGAAGGTGGGGAGGAAGAGGAGAAAAAGGCTATTGAGGAGCACATTCCAACTACTACTCATTTTTATTGTTCCTTCAGTTTTGATTTATCAGTCGCATGAGATGCAATATATTCTGTAGCAGCTTGAGCCCGTAATAGTGAAGACTTGTAAAACATGCTCTACTCGTATGCATTACAAGGCTGGAGAGTGATAAATATTTATAGGGGGACCATTATGCAGCACTTATTCGCCTTCATTCATGCATTAATGTCAGATTATCATTTAAATGACACAGGTGTGATATTCTTCGTTCTTCCATTACTGAGTGTCCTTGGGTTTAGGCCCATTTTCAGTCACCTGTGGATACTGTGGCACCTGCATCCGTTTGCACCATGGAGAAGTTCAGAGTCATCAATGCAATCCAAAGCAGAAAATGCATAGAAGAGAGAGGAGTGGATCCTGAGCACTTAAATTGACACATAACATTATACAAGAACTAATCTACAGCAAGTCTTTTCCTCTTCTAAAACAGACAGCAAGTAATAAGACTTCAAACAAAACAAAAAAAACAGCCTGGCACACTATCGACCTTATTTTTGGAAACGTATGCCAAAGATGTTGGGCAACCCTTAGCAGAGACTCACCTAGCCCACCAAACATAGGTAGCTTGGGAAAAATAAAGTAGGAAGGGTTGGGGAGTTATTAAGCACTTTGAGCATCTCCATTGTCTGTGATGTTGTTTATAAATGCTGAAATGTATTTTTCACTGTTTTACTTACGAGATGTGCTGGGCAGCATAACAATGTCCAGGGACCTCTTCCTACATTTTCTTCACAGAAGAATTCAGAGGAGTCACTATTGTGGAACTGATTAAAAAAGAAGGAAGCACCCTTGGCTTAACTATATCTGGTGGTACAGATAAAGATGGTAAACCAAGAGTTTCCAACCTGAGACCAGGAGGGCTGGCAGCAAGGTAAGCCAATCACATTAACAAGGATAGATTTCATTGTCTTGGGATCATGCACCACCAGGGACCAGCAATTTGTTCAAAGCACTTTTTGCATGTTAGATAGAATAACTTCTTTCAGCCTCACCTGCTAACACAACTTTACTCGTTATGATTCAGTGGGTGCATATTATAAACCCTTTTCTCATTGCCCTGAACCTTCCTTATTAAAAAATAAAGAAAAATGCTTTTGTGCATGGTTATCAAGTAATACCTGCTGTTACTTTCCATATGGAATTTAAGTTCACATTCCTCATTATGTAGGTAGTTCTCTCTATTTAATAAGCCAGTAAGGATGTAATTGCAGAACATGCAAATTATGAAAAGGGTGCTGGAAAGATGCAATTGAGATGTTTTGTTGCATTTATTGCAGGAGCGACCAGCTAAACGTTGGTGACTACATCAAGTCAGTGAATGGGATTAACCTGACGAAACTTCGCCATGACGAAATCATAAGCCTGTTGAAGAACGTGGGGGAAAGGGTGGTGCTAGAGGTAGAATACGAGCTGCCACTAGCGGGTTAGTACCTCCTGGATGGAGTTGCTACTGTAATGTTTCAAGATGTAGGTGGCTTCCCCTCCCCTCCTTGCCCCTTCTACAAAAATTGGTTTCAACCATCAGATCATTCAGCCATCTTGCTCCAGTTAGTCTCCATTGACTGGTGGCAGCAGCAGCTATCTGTAACATTTCAGGCAAAGGTCCCTTCCAGCTTTGTTCTAGGAAATTCTTTTAACTGGAAATGCCAGTGATATGAAACCGGGATCACTTCCAGTGACTGGGTTGGATCCAGAATTCTGGATGCTGTTGCTTGTAAATATTTAGCAATCCTCAAGATTTTACAGGCAGTAGCAGATGGAGAAAACAAACTGTTTCCACCTGTAACTGGTGCCGCAATTCCACTGTCTATGGATATTTGAGTAGATGACCGATCAGATTCTTATTTACTCACAAACTGAAGCATATGCTCATGATGGTGATATTATTACCATTCTTTGCATCTTTGCTCCAAGGAGGTCAAGGTGGCATTTTTTTATTTATTTAGGTAATAATTTTTTTATACTGCTTGGTAGTAAAAAACAACAACAAAGCCCACTCAAAGCAGTTTTAAGTATGACTAGCATCACATTTCCTTTAGGAGTGTTCAATACAGGCAACCTTCCTGGCCCTGCGTGCACCAGCGGAGCATGCATAAGCCACCCTCCTGTCCCCCATCCCATTCCACACCCACTCTTCTGGGTCCAAAATGACCCACGCATCAGAGGTCATATGTCAATTGAATGTGCACAAAATGGTCACTGCCTATACTTTAATCATGCTTTCTACTTTATAATCAAACTATTCTTTTAGCTGTGAAGATTTGAACATAGTCATCTAGGGTTGCCTGCAGGCTTTTTGCCTAAGATACCTGACAGTCCAGTAACCACTGCCAGCTTCTGAAAGGTGCAATCAGATTTGAAGCTTCCAGGAAAAGGGCAATGGTTTGCTTTAGTACAGTATTATGTATGCATTAAGAGAGCTTGAGGGCAGTCTAGAAGATTGGATCTTGATTTAGCCATATTTTTAATTCTGTTTAATAGCTTCATATACTTAAGGCAAGCATTCTTTTTACCTGCTTCAAAAGCCCCTCATATTGCAAGATTTTTGAATGTGATTAGGCAAATTCTCGTATCTGATGAAGAATTTATTTTTTTTTTTTTAAAAAAGTATGGCAGGTTTAAGGATGTCAATTCACCCCTTTTCTTCCGTATCTCTAGCCCCGGATAATAGTGCCGGCATCATTCCAAAGACCATTGAAGTCACCCTGTACAAAGAAGGCAACAGTTTTGGATTTGTACTACGAGGTCAGATTCTCTTTGGTTAATGATGATAAAACTACATTGTTGGGACATGTAAAAGTGGAGGCGGGGATAAAGCCAGCTATTCTGTATAAATCAAAATCCTAAGCTAATAATCATACAGGACAATCTTCGAAGAATGCTGACAAATACAGTTTTGGGGTTCCGTCTTTATTTCAGAGGTTCTTTGGGTTGCATCCATCAAAGTCACATGGTTCACAGAATGACTTCTGCTCAATGCAACAGAATGTCTCCCCTCTGAAAGCCCCTCAGATCTGTTTGTGAGAGTTGGGGTAACCCCCAGAACAGATTTGGGGGTGTGCAGTGGGAGGAGAGGGAAGGAAATTTCAATTTCCATTAGCAGATGCCTTTCCATCCTCATAGTGACTCATTGGATTGAATCCTTTAATAGCTGGGCTGGAGAAGGGTTCATGTCTTCTGCTGTGGTACAGATTTTTCCTATCTCAGCATTACAGCATTTATTTGTGTGTGTGTTTTTTTTTTTTTGCAAATTTGTTACAGGAGGAGCCCACGAAGATTGGCACAAATCCAGGCCATTAGTACTGACATATGTTAGGCCAGGTGGTCCAGCAGACAGGTAATGTTCACATTTAGCAACGGAGCTTAAACAAATAGGTGTTTTGCCAACCAACCTACCTGAAGCTCCTAGTACAGGGATGATGGGAGTTGTAGTCCCAAAACATCTGGAGGGTGGAGTTGGCCTATGCCTGTCCTAGTAGGTCTGCATACCAGCTGTATATCTAAGTTTGATATCTGGGCGTACTCTCTACATGTCTCTTTTTCTCGACTTTCCCCCAAATGATCACTAGCTAGTGTTTCAAGAGACTGAAAATAGTTTCAGGCCAAATTCAAATACTGATTTCCATGCTTACCACTAATTTGTGCAACTGATTTTAAAAATAGCTGTTATGTATGCTCTAATTGAGGCAGATGGTGGATAGATTGTTGCAAGATCCCTTGTCTCAGCCTTTACCAATATGGTGCCCTCCAACTGTTTTAGATTACAGGTGATGGAGTAATTACTACTACTACTAACAACAACAACAATTTATTTATATGCCGCCCATCTGACTGGGTTGTCCCAGCTACTCTGGGCAGCTTCCAACAAACACAGGAAGACATCAAACATTAAAAACTTCCCTAAACAGGGCTGCCTTCAAATGTCTTCTAGAAGTCAGATACTTGTTTATTTCCTTGACATCTGATGGGATGATGTTCTACCTTGGAGACCAGTATGGGGATAATTGTTCAAGCAGCAATATCTGTGCCATTAAGTGTACCTGGAAAGGGGGGCAAAGAAATATTTGTATTGGTAAGCTAGTTATGAACTGACTTCCCCACTTACTACATTTGAACGGCTTCCCAATTACACATGCTCCCTGGGCGACTCATAAGAATGAAATCCAACATAATACAAAGCACCAAAGGTAGCAAAGAAACATTGTTCTTTCCGGCAGATGTGCAATAAAAGTAAAAACACAAGCTGTTTGAAAAGCTGGCTTTCTGGTCCACATATGCTTCATTTGGGGGGGGGGGTGCCTGTCTGCCCTGGTTTTGAATGTGTTAAGAATTGTGTGCAATTTTCCTGCAGGGAAGGGTCTCTGAAAATTGGGGACAGGCTGCTGAGTGTTGACGGGATTCCCCTTCACAGTGTGAGTCACGCTGATGCATTGAACATCCTTCGCCAGTGCAACCAAGAGGCACTTTTCCAGATTGAGTATGATGTCACCATAATGGGTAAGGGCTTTTGGATTCCCTCGGGGGGGGGGGGCGCACAGGCGAATATATTGATTTGTGGGTAGTGAAAATTTAAAAGTTTAAAATTACCACAGCGGCCAAGAGGAATGGGCTAAAACATTGTAGTTTTTTAAAGCAAGCTTAGGATAGATAATTGAGTTTGGAGGTGTGCTCCTGGAGGCATACAGTAAATCTAAACTAGGCATGCTTTCTAAGGGACATTCAGTACCATTCCCAAGTTCTGCTTCCCAAATTTCATGCACCAGTTTTCTTAAGCAACAAGTGCATAGGCTGAGACAAGTTAGCTGATCGTTATCAACATCACAAATTAATACAAAATGATGGAGTTGCAGACAAGTACTTTGCTGCAAATGTTACAGTTACTACTGAGAAAGAGCAGCGAAACAATGGATTGTCTTCTCTAGGAAAGCTGTGGGGTGTTTTGCAGAAGAGATATAGACTTGGAGGTGGTTATAGACACAGAAAGATTGGCTCTGATGGAATGAACCCTGATGTCATTATGAAACATAGCTTGATGTTTACTGTATAGCAGAGAGTGTAAATTTCCCCCAGAAATTTAAACCTATTAAGCCTTCCATTGTATGTTAGGGGCAGGTGAGTCAGCTGAACAAAGAGAACATAAGCCAAGCTTGCTGGCTCAGGGCAATGATTTAGTCCAGCATCCTGTTCTCACAGTGGCCGACTAAATACCTGAGGGAAACGCAGTGCCCAATGCATAAAGGTCCCAAATAAAGTAAAAAATGACTTGAAAAATAGAAAATTATGCTCTTTGGCACATGAACATTAAACTATTGCGGAGTAAAGGAGAGCAGATAACCTGCCAGGTGAATATTCCAGACAGGAAGATCTAGTCTCCTGTCCCCATATCCTTAAATCACCTGAAAAGCCAGTAAATGCAATAAAATATTTGTTTCTAGGTTTTAATATATGCCTTCATTCAGATCACATTCTTCCATCTATGTTCAAAGAAGAAGAAAAAGGAAAGTGCTTTGTGTTCGCATGCTTTGTATTCACAGACTGAACAATATAATTGAAACATTCATTTATAAATCGTTATCTATAGTCATCTGCCGCTTATCTTGTTAGCAAAGGAGAAATATGGGAGTAGAGAATATGCAGAGATTGGCTATAGGAGGGAGCATAAACAAGGGATTTTATGGTGTCCTTAGGAAAGGATGTGTTCCCCTCTCTCTGGCAAAATTGTTCAAAGACAAGAATATAAAATAGTGCCTATTAAAATCGATGGGGTGCTTGAGACTTGCCTGAACTTAAATCTGCTGCTGGCCCCTTATGAACCCTGTTTCCCACCCTGCACAGCCTGTATGTTTTCTCTTCTCCTGGTTTTCCTAATGCTAGAGCACATACGTTCAAAAGACCCTCAGTGTTCGCATCTCTGGCTTCAGAGCTGGACGTCAAAAACTAAAAATTGAATCTAGCTGTGATGAAGTTACAGTAAATTTTAGACTCTGAACTTAATAATCTTACCCTCTTTAGATCTGCATTACTTCAAAACGTGGCAATATTAGCTGACAGGGGGTGGCTTCCTCCTCCTGCTCATTCTGCTGGGTTGGGGACTGAACTTGTGCCAGAAAGTCCTGCGCTGACACGACTTCAGTGGTTCCTAATCTCTTCCTGGTGTACGTCGTGGCCAGAAAGAGCTAAAGCCCCATGCTGATGCTCGATGAGAGAGGCAGATTTGTCTTATTCATGGCTGTTCCCTGAGTAGAAGACAGACAGTAGTGGCCTGGCCTGAGCAGAAGAGGAACCCTGCTTGATTTGCATTGTAGGTCACTGCTTCTGCCGGAGATGCAGGAGCCCAATGCAAAGTGTGTTTTTTTTCGGCACAGCATCTATTCAAGCCTTTGAATTTCACGGAATTTGTGTAGGAGGCATGTAGCTGCTGTGTGGCAAATTAGAGCAGTTCATGCCAGAAAATACGGAACAGAATGTGCAGATGATGGGTTTAAGGGTTACTGCTGAGTCCAAAGCTGTGCTGGCTGCAGAAGCGCGGTGAACTGTCGCAGAGTGCGATGCCTCTCGGGGGTGGGGGGGACAGACTGGACTGCCTATTTTTAAAGCCTTTCCCCCTGCACTTCTCATTGTAAACCAAGGAACCACGTCACCTAGTTTAAGCTCTGGAGCAAAGAAAGGTGGGCGGAGGGAGGGGAGAGAATGGTTATAGTTTCGTTTTAGTAAATTCTGCACTTCAGAATGCTTCAAGTTGTGCCCAGGGACTGTGGAATGGCTCCCCACTCCCCAAATTGAACATTGTCAATGTGCAGCTAGATTGTGTGTGTGTGTGTGTGTGTGTGTGTGTAGAATTATTGGAGAAGCTTTTAGATATTTTGCAATATCTTCTGAACTTGGAGAGGGGTGGGTCAGAACTAAGCAATTTTTGACCTTTTAACGGAGATAACAGCATTACTCTAACCCAGAGCTTTCCATACTTTTCATGCTGGTGACACACCTTTTAGACACGCATCATTTTGTGACACAGTAATTCAGTTTTACTATCCAGCCGGAGGTTAAACTAACACCTTTCCACCCCCAAGAGGAGTGTGAGGAGCATTCACACAACACACCTACAAACTGCAGTGGACACACTAACGTGTCGCGACACACAGTTTGGGAAACTCTGCTCTAACCAAAAGCAAGGGCCAATTGATAACTCAGATAACTCGGATTACATGTCCTTGAGTTCATGTGCAGATTTCTGATCATCAGAGAAGGCAGGAGAAAGCAGGCCCATGCAGAGCTTGTCTGAGGCCCGGGGTGGGAGTCTAGTTCTTGGCATGACAGTGTATGTCTGGCAGGCGCCTGGTGGATTCCCCTCCCCCTCAGACAGCTTTGCCTTCTGAGGCCTGGGGCAAGTGTACCCAGTTGCCCCGCTCCCTGCACAGGCCTGAAATAAAGGAAGTTAACCGTTTCTCCCCTACTACAGTCCTGAGTGGAGATGCTTTCCTGAAGCTGATACTTGCTTAGGGAGGCAGGGAATCTCATATCAATTTCAAATTTGGGGTTTTACTCAAGAAATCAGCTGAGGAACAAAGATTTTATTTCCCCATCTGCACCTTTTCTGATAACATTAAGTACTACCTCATAACAGTTTTTTTTAAAGCCTGCAGGCTTTGGGGGAGGTGTGTACAGTGGTACCTTGGGTTACAAACACTTCGGGTTACAAATTCCACTAACCCAGAAGTAGTCCCTCAGGTTGAGAACTTTACCTCAGGATGAGAACGGAAATCGCACGGCGGCGGCAGTGGGAGGCCCCATTAGCTAAAGCGTGCCTCAGGTTAAGAACAGTTTCAGGTTAAGAACGGACCTCCATAATGAATTAAGTTTGTAACCTGAAGTACCACTGTAATATTATTTTCTTGAGCTTTCATAGCTGGTCACACACAGAAAAAAATACACAGCATCACACCACATGTAGGTCACTGTGTGTTAAACTGGACTGGAGCACATTATGGTGTAAGTAGGAGAGGACCATGTTTTGCTTGGTTCCTCCTTTGAGGGGGTAGGAAATCCTACATATGTAAAACTAGCATGTCACAAAGAAGGCTAAGTGAGACCTCTTCTCCTTGATGTGTGGTGGAGCAGTATTTGATCATGCATTCCCACTTACACATTCTGATGTGCTGCTGTCAAGTATTACCCAGATTATAAATTGTTTATCTACGCCTTAGGCCCTGATATAGTGGCCATGTGTCCTAATTTACAGGGCCCAGTTCTCTATTTGAAGGGTTGTCCACTTTAAAAATAAAGAGCCAAAGGAAGGGAGAGCAGGGACCCGGAGTTTGCCCATCGACAGTTGTTACCTGCATAGCAGACTGAGCAGGCATGCAGGTCACAGCCTTCCACACTGTGGTGAGATGTATCATGTTTCTATTTTAAATTATAGAAATTGTTTCTAAATTTGCCTCTGTACATGTAAATAAGCACATGCAAACTGGCACCCAGCCTGCATTGTTGTTTGTACAGCGCATCATTGTCTTTGGGTTCTTAATTGCCAATCTGTCCAGCAGACCTTCATCTCATATCTACAAGGGGGAAACTCCCCAGCCCCACAGTGCAGATCAATAAATTACAGGTGTAGCAATTCAGCCTGACTTCTCAACTTGGGATATCTGCTTCCAGAATCTGTGTTGTCTCACATCACAATGTGGAACATGCATCTCCACCCAAGAGGCCATGATTTAAAGCCGACTTTCCTTCACCTCCCTGGTGCCCTCCAGGCAGTTTTGGACTACACCTCCCATCATTCTCTGCCAACACAGCCGTGCTGACATGGGCAGTTGGGACTTGTAGTCCCAAACATCTGGAGGGCACCAGGTCATCAAAGGCCAGAGTCGTTCTGCTTGCCAGTTTTCCAACTGAAACTCAGATGTGATTTGCAGTAGCTCCTCAATGATACCTGGAGTTGAAAAAGGAAAAAAAGCACTGCAGAATATAGAGCAAATACGCATTGACAGAAATGAGCAAAAAAATATTTTGTAGATTGCAAACAACTGACATAAGAATAGGCTTTCGAGACATCGGTCTAATTCATGTTTACTGCATATGGTTGGGTGATGCTGATAGGAGCTGGCTTATTGAAGTAAAGCGCATCAGAGTGAATATTTCCTTGCTTTTCTGCCTTGTAGGCACATATATTTCTTTGGGTTTGCTTGCTTCTTTATATCCGCCAACATGTATTCCCTTATTGTGACACTTTTATTCCTGAAGTTTTCTGTCCGGGGTGATGGTGGGGTTAGATGCCTCATGCTTCTAAGCTTTTGTTCGTAACACAAGAGCTCTTGACATATTTTGAACGGGACAGAAAAAGTGCTGGGAAGCTGTTCCCCGTGAAGGAAAACTTTTTCTTCCCTACTAGAAATTCTTGGTTGTACAAATTTCACGGATAATTTGGGGGATTCTGATCTGCAGAGCTGGTGCCATAGCTGGCAAAGCTCTTTGAAGGACCAAAGAAGGCTTACAGCCTTCAAATTTAAAACAGAACTCTTACCCCAGATTCATTCCAATTGCCTTTTCATTTGACTTTTCCCAGTATATCTGAAGGATGCATACCTGCTTCTCTCTCCTAGCTCCTATGTGTCCACCCCTCAGTGGACACAAATTAAGTACTTAGTTTTAAACCAGTCACTCAACTGATAGCTCCTAATCCATATGTTAAAAGGTGGAATGAAAAGCTTCCCAGCCGTTACTTTGAGAATTAAAGTGAGAGACGGCTCCTGGTGTGTCTTTGATCTGGGAACACAAATGTTTAGCTAACCAAGTAATCCTTCCTATACTTGAGTGAGAAAGCTACATGTTGATATTTTCCCAAATGGAGAATGCTGCCATTTGTCAAGGATCTCCAAGGTGTTTTGTGGCGGTGGAATAATGGGGCATGTTCACATTACAGTGGTACCACGGGTTAAGTACTTAATTCGTTCCGGAGGTCCATTCTTAACCTGAAACTGTTCTTAACCTGAAGCACCACTTTAGCTAAGGGGGCTTCCTGCTGCCGCTGCACCACCGGAGCACGATTTCTGTTCTCATCCTGAAGCAAAGTTCTTAACCTGAAGCATTATTTCTGGGTTAGCAGAGTCTGTAACTTGAAACGTATGTAACCTGAAGCGTATGTAATCTGAGGTACCACTGTACTGCCTTAGAGCACAGTGATGTTGTTCCTCCCTCCCCCAGTGCATTTCATAGTTATTCCACATCAGCACAGCTTCATTGGTGTCAGATTCGTTTCTGTTTGTGTACACACCAGGAGGCATTGGTGGGCAGGGATGTTGTTGCCCCATGAAAAGGTGTGCATGCCATACTTCACATGCCCTCTGTCATGTTGCACGAATCTGGTCCTTCCATCAGAAGCCTAATTTTTGGCAGTGGGTGATCAGTTATGCTGAGCAACTGGGTTGTACCTTGCAATGGATTGTATGGCGCATCTCCTGTGTTTATATGTATCCTCTGCCCATACCAAATGCATCTGGAATAATATTGGCTGGTTTTGTGAATTTCGAGGGTCATGTAATGGAGGCATTACATGATCCTGTCTAAAGCGCAGAAGGGGCATGGAAATCTGAATCTTCCGAAAGAAATCTGAGCCCTCCACCCCACGTCAACATCAGCTTCAGCTGGAGCTCCAAAACAAGAAGTGAGGTGGCTAAGAAAAAAGCAGGAAACTTTATGTTTTGGGGTAGCATACAAATGTCAATAAATATTATAAGTGTGCAGTGATGAAAGGGCTTCAGGGAAGTAAAGCCAAGAAGGATTTATCTCCTCTCAGCTGGGTGCCCCTACTTTTTCCTTAGGTGGGCTGCGTTCTCTCTTCCTCTCCCACCTCACTTCCCACATGATTGCAGTAGGATTTAGCACTGTCATGTCTACCTTGGCCTTTAGAGAAGCAAGGGGAGGAATGGCAGCTTGTTGTCTTAAGTTGTTTGGTGGAGCGACACAATCAAACATGAAGGATGCGGAAGTTTGTAGTATCCTTTCCAAGGGAACTTTGGTGCCAAATCCAAAGAAGAAGAGTGATGTGTTTGTGAGCAGCAAGAGGAACATTTTGAGTGCATGTATGTGCAATATAGGAATGCGGGTGGCACTGTGGTCTAAACCACAGAGCCTAGGCCTTGCCAATCGGAAGGTCAGTGGTTCGAATCCCCGTGATGGGGTGAGCTCCCATTCCTCGGTCCCTGCTCCTGCCAACCTAGCAGTTCGAAAGCACGTCAGAGTGCAAGTAGATAAATAGGTACTGCTGTGGCGGGAAGGTAAATGGCATTTCCATGCACTGCTCTGGTTTGCCAGAAGCAGCTTAGTTATGCTGGCCATATGACCTGGAAGCTGTCTGCAGACAAACACCGGCTTCCTTGGCCTATAGAGCTAGATGAGTGCGCAACCCCAGAGTTGTCTGCGACTGGACTTAACGGTCAGGGGTACTTTTACCTAGGTGCAATATATTGCTATGCTACCCCTGCTTCTCTGAAAGATAAGAAGGTCCAGGGAACAATGCTTATCCCAGTGGTGTTTCCTCTGGAGGCAGATTACTACAGGTTTATGGCTTTTGCAATATTCCAGTTTATTTTACATAATAAACAGGTTGGGCATAGGAAGGATATCCTCCTATTGTTTGCTTTGATTCAGCGGTAAAATGTGGGTTTTCCTTGGGAAAGTGCCAGAAGAAACAAAAAACAACCACCATTTGGGCACGGAACTCCAAATCCCAAAACTCTGCCTGCACATGCAGCACAAAGGGAAGTTCAGAGGAGCTCTTTAACACACCAGCAGACAATCAGAGATTCATTGCTTTCACATTAGATCTCCAGAGACTGAATTGGATATATGTGAGGGGTGTCTGAACTGCTTGTCCAGCTAAAGGGGATGCCCTGTCTGATTTGGGGACCTGCAGAAATAGTCCTGCTGAATGTTACACAGCAGAACCCCCCCTCCCTCAGCTAACCTTCAAGCTGAGTTGGCAATGAGAATCTCACCTAGGTGACAAGGTTCATGTCAAGTGGTGTTGCCTAAGACCAGAGATAAGGGACCTGGACCTGTATGCCCTCCATTCTCCATGCCAATTCCAAACACGCACTTGTTTGTTGCGTCTTCCTGCAGATCTTTAAGCATCTTTAGTAAAGCACACCAAATACACTTCTCAGAGTCTTTGCTTGGGAGTGGGGTTGTACGTGTGCAAAACTACATCACAGCAGTCCATCAGGAGGCCATGGGGAAATGATTGATATTGGAGAAACGTTAAACAGATCTCTTTTCCCAGCTCCCCATTCTTCTTCTTGTTGAAAGCTGGGTGACCTTTAGGGGCAAAGTATATTTCTGTCGGAGTGGTTTCATCTTCCTTTGACCCTCTTTTGCCGCTCCTAGTATGTTTCTGCTGCAACTGTTCATCTGCTGCTTTTCCTGTTTGTAATTTGCAGGCAGACCCCTACCCTTCCTAATGGTGCTGAGAAGCCAAATTCATTGCTTGTAAAGCATTTTGCAATTCTTACGGTGTAGTCAATACAATCGTGCAAGATATTATTACCCTTTCAGGGCTAGCTTCCTTTTATTGATTATTTCTACATGAATTATAAAAGCTGCTGCTATGGTGGGGTGGACAGTTTGCGGGGGGGGGGGGCGGTTAGCTGTACATCTCTGCCCTTAGCTCAGCAGTAAGAGATGTCAAGCTCTTGATCGTTCACAGTGCCATATTTAAGCAGACCACTGTGCCTGAAAACAGTTGACTGAAGCTTTTCAGTAAGAATTGCATGGACAATATGTTAATATGCTGTAGCTTAGCTGTGGCTTCTCCTGCTTCCTTCTAGTGTTCCTGTGTTGGATGCAACATTTAAGAGTTCATGGGGTCTATTTAGAGTCTGTTACTTCCCACTGGCCTGTCTGCACTGATGGGTTTATGTACTGCCAGTAGATCTTGAAGTCCCTGCCCTAACACCATTGCTCCACCTTCCTCACCCCAAATAAGCAAACTGATACAGACTTAACTCAATTTGCCTTTAAAACAACAACAACAATTTCAAAATAGTACTGACAATACACCTTGCTTCTGCTGACTGGACCCTAATTTGAGCCAAGTCAGAGATGTGTCTTCTCTAAGTTCAGAACTCTATATTTAAACCTGGCACAGAACTTACCCCACTCCATGACCTCATTCAGACATCACAGTTAACCGTGGTTTCCTTCACTGGGAATGAGCCATGGCAAGCCTTATGCTCACACAGCCAGCTCTCTCCTTTCTTCGTCTCCTGCTCCTGTGAGGTGTTAATACAAACCACAGTTCCCCATGATATCCAAACTCAGGGAATTCATTCAACCTCTACTTAGGGAACAAACCAGGATATGAAACTGTGCTTTAGCCCTGGCTCATTTTTGCTTGGACACATAGTGGCAACTCACGGTTTCCCATTATGTCTGACTTCTGACTGTCTCTCCCCTAATACAACACAGTGTGTGATGCCATTGCCTTGTGCTTGACACTGCCCTGGTGCTGACAGCTGATTGTGTGAGGCTGTCCTGGGGGAGCAGGCAGGAAGTAAACAGCGTTATTGTAGCCTGAATCTGGCGATTGGTTCCTCTACTCTGAATGTCAATAGCTCTCAGAGGTCTTAGGCAGACGTGTTTTCCAGTCCTGAATAAACCAGAAATGCTAAAGATAGAACCCTGGGCCTCCTGCATGGGAAGCATCTGCTCCCTTCTAAACGATAGACCTTGCCCTAAACTATACTAGACGTTAGCAGGAGAAAAGGACATGGAGAAGAGCAGCAGCTCGATGGCACCTGGTTCTGCCCTCAGTGAGTTCTGCCCCCATTTGGATGGGTGATCTCTGCTCAGCATTGCACATGGGAGTCAGAGCCAGAGGAAGAATAGCCGCCTGTTCACTTTACCTGATGTCAGCAGCATGTGGTGTCTGATACTCCTGGCTCTTGGCAATGTTGCTAACGCAAACGTTGCCAATCAGTCTGGATCTTCTGGCTGGGGGAAATGAAAGCATCTGATGCCTTTAGGTTTGTTGCATATCTTTCTGTATTCCTCCCTGGAGCTAACACTTCTCTTTTTTTAGTTCCCTCTTAGCTTTTCAGTGCAAGCTGAAATTTTAAAATGAGACTTGAATTGGTGCTGTTTTTATTTATCCGGCATCTTTTAAACAAGACAGCTTGCAGCATTTTAAATGTGGACCTTTCCAGGCAACCAATAAAAAACCCCTCCATCCTTGTTTACGGTCACACCAGTGATAGCTTTGGGTTGGGTGCTAGTGGTGGAAGATCTTGCAGTGGATTAAGTAGGGTTGCAGTCTGGAAGGAGATTATAGCCCCCCTGCAAGGCTGATATTTGCATTTTTTTATTATTATTAAACAGCAGAAGTAAGTGCTGAAACATCAGAGTGGGGAACTACAAAATTCATTCAAAGCGTTGGAAGAATGGTAGGGAGGCCAAAGGAAATTCACAAAACAGTGAACCAATGCAAAAGGGGAGGGAGGTAGCATGAAGAACTTAATTCAAGCCCTCCTGGATCAGTCTAAAGACCTTCCTAATCCCCCAATCTGTTTTCATAATGCCCAACCAGATGCCTATGAAAAGCCCACAAGCAGGACATAAGCACAATGGCACTTTACTGCATTGCAGACGGTAGACAATAGGGGCACATGGCACACATGTCCCCGTGTCATTCACAACCATGATTGAAGTGCTGGAGGCAGGGGGAGAATGCCACGTTCTCAACAGCCAAAAATATGCAGGTTGAGGGTGATGAGAAAATGTGGCTTTCCTGCAGTGCCAACATTGTGGTGGGGAAGTTGCCTGGATCCCCTGAAAACAGCTGAGCACCAGCTGTGCCTTTATTGCTCAAGACAATATTCTGGGAAGGCCCCTAGAAGAGGCAGTAGGGCCTGACCATGCAATGCTTTTCTGATATACGGATGAGGTTGGGCTTTTTTTTTTTGGTTTGTTTTGCTAATGATTAAAAAGCTAGCTTAGCTCTGTAGTTGTCATGAATAACACCTTAATTGCATGGCTGCCATTTCCCCTCCCCTCCGCCCCCGTAATAAACTCTGAATCCGTATTACAGAAGCAACATAGATGCATCTTATGCCTTTTGAACTATATTTGTAAGGTACACAGCAAAATTGTGCCTAATGAGCAGTAGTTACCATGCTCTAAGCTCTGTATGTTTTGTATATGTACTCACTGATCCATATGACATGGAACCTGGAACATGAGACCAAGTAAAGGGCGCCTGTTAGTATGTAGGACAGGGATGTCCAACAGGTCGATCAGAATCTACTAGTAGATCCCCAGGAGGTTTTGGTAGATCGCGGTCGATCGCTGGGTCCTTTTCCTTAGCGTTGGTAAAATAGAATTCACCCCCACCCCCTCACCCAGCTCTGCATTGTTGCACGATCTGCAGAACGGAAGACGGGGTTTACTTGGCGAGGTTGTTTGTTTCCCCAGCGATCTGTTGGTGAGTGGTTGTTCCCCTTTCTCCCTTGATCTTAGGCTTGAATTCTCAAAAACTGGGGCTTTCCTTCTCCCTAAGAAAAGTTCAACAACTTTCCCCTGCACCCTAACAAAATGGGGCTTCCCTTCCTTAAAAAAAGCTCAAAAAAGGGGGTAGATCACTGCCAGTTTTTAATTCTGTGAGTAGATCACAGTCTCTTGGGAGTTGGCCATCCCTGACGTAGGATGTAGTTTTGAGACGCATTAGCCCAGGGATGGAGGACCTCAGGCCTGGGGGCCAAATGCGGCCCTTCAGACATCTCTATCTGGCCCTCTGGATTCTCCCCAGGCCCCACCCCTTACTGGTCCTGCTTTCCCCCCCTCTTGGAGTTCTTTTTAACCTGACTGGAAAATGTCATTGAACTTTGATAATGCCTCCTGCTCACCTGGATGGAGGATACAGAGCGGGGAGTGCAAGTGAGTAGAAACAAGCCTACTGTGCAAAGGTAACGCTTTCCTTCTTTGCTCTGCCCATGTTGTCTCTGGCCCAGCCTACAACTGGCATGTGCCCAGAAGGAAATGTGGTGGAATGAAGTTCTCCATGCCTGGCTGGGACGTAGGGACCGACGGTGCTCTGAATCTAACAGGTGCAGCACACCCTGCAAATGGGCACAGACTTTTAACACCCTAATTCCAATGTCAAGGATCACTTTCTGAACTCCTACATACTCGTTGCTGCGCAGTGGCTGGCGAAAGCTGTGCTGTATCTCCTGTCTCCTGTACTCATTTCTTCTACAATCACCCGACTGAATAGTTTGCTCTTTTGGTTAAACAATAATAACTTACAAAACATTGTTGGCAGGCAATATGTCATCGACAAAACGGTTCAAAACATAGCTGCAGTGTGACAAAATGCCAGGCTGTGGGCACTGCATGGTGCCTGAGGTTTCCCACGCGTGCATTTACATGGATATGTGCCCTAATGATAGGAGTCACTCAGGTGAGGTTTAACTCTTATAACCCATGAAGGGAAGCAGCTGGACCCCGAGGAAGGGCAATGCTAGCAACTCTCACTGCAAACATTTTCACAAAGCATCGGGCAGGGGGGGGGGGGCGGTTACCAAAAAACAGGGACCGGCTGTCCTTGATGAACAAAGTCTGTATATACCAGCATTTTATCAGAGTGGAAAGGAAATAGGCATGGTGGTGTGGGAGTGAAAAGCCTTGCTCTGACTCATCAAGAAGCAAAGAAGGGACTGCAGGATTTCCTTGAATTGATTCCATCAGCTTTTCCTTTGAAGTGACAGAACAGGTTAATATAGCACTTGCTGGCCTCTGTGTATCGGAGGTGCTCTGAACTTCCTGATTGCAGGCTATGTGGTGATTCATTCATTTTTTATCTTTTTAATGAATACTACTGCTTTGTGATGAGTTTCTCCTGCCTTGAGGGGAAGAGGTTTTATGTTTCTAGGCTGATAGGTATTTCCTGTCTTGGGGGTGTTCCTTTATCTGCCCCCTAACTACCTTCATGTTAAAAAAAGCAATTTCCTGTATTATTGAAAGGTGCTGGATACTGATGTATGCCAAGTCATCTGTCCTTTGATTTCTAAACATGCACTTATTCAATAAGTACCCACCTAAGGTGGTAAAAGGTTGGCAATGACATACAGTTTCAAGCACATAAATTGAACAGTAATAATTTTGCAGAACAGGGGGGTCACAGTTTCATTTTTTTCTGTTCACAATAGTTTTTTTGTTTAGATTTGCAAATGTGCCCCTTGGCCCAAAGAGGCTGGAACTTTCTTGAATTCTGAAAGTTTTCCTTTCCTATCTGTTGTCTCATGGAATAGAGTTAATTGCCAAAGAGCTGAGTTGCACTTACTAGGTCAAAGCAACAATCACTTTCTGCAAACTTTGAAGCTCATTTGCATGCCAGTGTAAGCTAACTTTACTAAATTTGAGCAGCTGGAAAGCTCAGATCTAAAGTCTTGCAGAGCTTAGTCTGATGCTATCTTTCTAGCTGTTCAGCTTTAGCTTAAGTAATACTTAATTAGATCATTTGAAACCAATCTAAACAGGAAATGCCAAGATTATAATTTACAAAGAGCAGAGAATTATGTTTGTGTATACAGCTTCAGTCTCAATACTTAATCTCATAATGTGGGGCTTTAAAAATATGTTTTCCTATAGCCTTCATTTAGGAATGTGATCTGAATGAATATTAGATGTTCTTGTTTCTACTTGCATAATAGGTGAAGTAGTGAAATAGAGAAATAAAGAACTATAGGAAAACATGAAGCTATAAGAGATAGAAAAACATAGAAACAAAGTGACACAAGGCTTTCGGGGGCCTTGAACTGATGGCGGGGGGGGGAGAGATTGACATCACACATTGACTTGAGGATGTGAGAAAGCACCTGACTTGACCTTGTAATTCATCCCCCATGCAAAGCTGTTTGCACACCCTAGTGGATGTTATATCTGGCTCCCAGTACATATCTAGATATAGCAACATGGAAGAAATGCTGTTCTGAAATCCCTGTAGCCTTGGTGAACCTGCAATCCAGTCTATGAGTCTTTCTTACAAAGATGTGTGGACAAGCAATCCAGACTACTGAGCAGGAGCTGATGCTCCTGAGGAACAACCCAACCAACTCTTGAGGGTGCCATGTTCACCTCAGTCCTTCTTGCCTGAGATGTCAAGAAGCCACAGGTTGCCAAAGAAATACTGGATTCCAGGCCAGAGCATGACTCCCCAAACCCCACATGTCTTTAAAAAAAAAATAGAAAAGAAGCAAAAAATCTACCAAGGAGGGACAAGACTTGGTTCAGACTTCTGAGCAATACACCAAAATAATAAAGGCTCAGTTTAACTCTAGCAGTTGATCTGTCCTGGAGCTATCCATGGTCCTAGCATCTGGCTAATCCCTTGGCCCTGAACCCTGCTTGCTCCAGCTGCTCTACAGCACCTCCCCTGCAGTTTGTTCAGCTGCTGGTTTCTGCTCCCTGTTACCTTAAGCCTCTCTGCACTGCTCCATTCCCATTCTCAGCAGACGTTGTCTTTTCACTGTTGACCTCAAGCTGTCAGGAAAGGACGATGGCAAAGACGGAGGGGTGGAGGGGGACACTGCACTTTGTAGGCTGGCCAGCGTCCTCGTTGGGACGACTTGAGCAGAAGCAACATGAAATGTGTTTTTTGTTTGTTTGTTTTATAGATACAGTAGCCAATGCTTCAGGTCCTTTGCTAGTGGAAATTGCAAAGACTCCCGGCTCTGCACTAGGAATCACACTAGCAACAAACACCCATCGGAATAAGCAGGTCATAGTCATTGACAAGATCAAGCCAGCCAGTGTGGTAGACAGGTACAAAGCCAAACTCTGTGGGGTCTTCTCCCATGTCTACTTTGTTTCCCTTTTCTTCATACTTTAAATCTTTCCATCTCTTGAAACTAATGGGGCAGCGGAGTGGGGTGGGTGAGTGAGTGAGTGGGGTAGGGTGGTATGTGAAAAATGCATCAATATAAGGGGTACTATGTGCCATAAATAAGGAATATCCAGTATATTCAATGGAGCTGGGGTGCTCAACAGCATAGGGGCAGGGTTTTCAAACTGTATCCTGGAGAACCATGGATTTCTGGATGGGATGAATCTGGATAGGCAGGTTTCTGAAAGACCAGAGTACCAATTTTCTAATGCTATGTGCAGACACAGGGGTGTGTTTTAGGGCACTAGTTTTCGACCCTTTCAGTTTTGGGACTCACCTTTTAGCCTAAACAAGTCCTTGGGGACCCATCTCATGTTTTTTAAGCCATATATTTATGTGGTGGACAGTGCACCTGAGGTTAGGCTGCAACTTGGTAGTGGCTCCCAACCCATCAGTTGAAGACCAGCAGTCTAGAATGCTTACTCAGGTAACATAGGACAATGGCAAGGCCCAGCAGACCCAGGCGAATATCCTGTGTATATGCCCCTCATTTCAAGACCGAATATTTGCAAACCACTGACAGAAGTCAGAGAGAGTCTTTTGGTACCTTAAAGGCAAACAGCCCCTGCATTTTATTTTTCTCTGACCTCAGTGCTTTTTTTCTTAAAAAAAGTTTAGACGTACTCTCATTTTCCTACTCATATTGAAATACTGCCCCTCAATGAGGCCAAATTTAGATTCACAAAATGTTTTGGGGTATGCGTACCCCTGCGTAACCCCCCCCCCAAAAAAGCACCATCTGACCTCATTGTTGACACTCCCACTTGCTCAAAAAAAAAACCAAACCCATGAGTGTATACATACTTTAACTCAGGATAGCCCTTAATCAGATGCATGAAGTTGACTGCAGGCCATGGAAGCTTATGCCAAAGGACTCTTTCATCTTTCTCTCTTCTATAGCAGTGGTTTTCCGCAGTTCCACCTTGAAAGAACACTTTCTTTCTTTTTTGCTGCAACTGACTGACACAGCTACTGCTCTATAAATTGATATAAGGCCAGCAGTGCAAGACACAAGGGCCAACAGAAGCATGTGAGAATGCTGTTGCAAGTGAATTCACCATACCATCTTGTTAAAGATAACCAAATTCAGTTTGCTGGAGACTGAATAGGCCCTGGTGAATGTGTCTCTATGAGCATAACTTTAAAAAAAATGGGAGTTTCTGCTTGAGATCCCAGTTGATGCATGGAACAGTGGCTTTCTGGCAAAGACTGAGCTGCCATTAAGTACAGTATGTCTTCTTGTACACTTTATTTGGCCCTTTACAGGCGTGTTTTTGTTTTGTGTGGCATAAATAAATACATCATTTGTTGTTCATGTTTCAGAGGTCTTGTCTCAAAGTATTTTAGTGGGGAATTTGTTTCCCCAGTGCTTCACACTTCTTTACCTTTCCCCCAACCTTTTGGTGAGAAATACCATTTCCCCCAGCCACCCAGCTACCACCCCTTTTGCTATTTTGAATGCTTATTGAAATGTGGTTTGTGTGTATACAACCCCTGCATCCTGGGAGTGCTCCTCTTTTTAGGCAACAAAATGTTAAACACTATCTAGTACCAGCGTGTGTCATTTCACAAACATTTTGTTTTCCAAAACATTCCTTCTGAAATGCTTTAAAGGTCCCTATCTCCTATGCTGGAACTTGTCTGCCCTGATCACTCAAACTCTTTTTTGAAGTGCCAAATGGCAAAGAATAAAAGCAAATAAGGAGAAAGTTTAGGATATTTATTGCCTGGAAAAGACCCTTGGATACTTAAAGATAATTCTCAGACTCTGTTTGACACATGAATGTTTTCGCTTCAGTTCATAGTGAAGGGTAACTTCATTTCGCAGCCAAGCCATCTTGATAGCCTTTTGGATGAAATCTCTGTGCTTTCATGTGTGTCCAACCAGATGGATCCAAGGCTGGACCCCTGGCCTTCTAAATTTTGACTTCAGCTAAATCCCAACAGAGAACATTGCAGGAAGCAGGTTCCACGCAATGGTAAACAGGACTTGGGTGAGGCGTGTGTGTTTGCATGAATCAGTTAGGTTGTGAATTGTTGTAGTGGCGACCACAGGTGACTCCTCTGTTTGTTTTGCTCTGTGTCTTCTCCTGCAGGTGTGGGGCCTTGCATGTTGGTGATCACATTCTTTCCATTGATGGCACCAGCACTGAACATTGCTCCTTGCTGGAGGCTACCCAACTGCTAGCTGCAACGTCAGAAAACGTCAAGTTGGAGATACTACCTGCACACCAGAGTAGACTCCCCCTCAAGCCTCCAGACACGGGTGTGTGCCAAGATTGATTGTAAGATATGACGCAACACTGCTCCCTCTGGGAACTGGCGTGTAATAGCCAAACTGTGTCCGTCTGGCCTTTGCAGAATATCTGTTAGGTTGTGAGAGTTCCTTGGTTGGCATTGTGATCCCATAGAAACATAATAGACTATATTGTGCATTTTTATGGATTTAACTGTTTTATAGGCAGTTTTATTTGTACACTACCTAGGGATTTTCTTTCTTAAGCACTTTATACATCTTCTAAATAAAAAAAATGGATAAGGATGCTAAAAGCAGGTGAGAGGTGATTGAAACCTGACCTTTCATTGGATCGTGGATCTTCCAAAAAATATTCATACCCAATCAGCTGGATTCAGATTTAATCTGTCTATAAGCATGAATGACTCTGGATCCAACACAATAGTTGTTATTTAAAGACAGTTTTCACGAACTCATATTCATTTAGTCAAACAGGCAGGTAAATATATATCTGGCAGGTGTAAAATGAGAGCTGTGCTAATATTGACCTTTCATTGGAGAAACACTGTTCTAAGCAAGGCTTATGGCTAAACCAAAGACAGCTTTATGTCCTGTGTGCTCTTATACAGTGAGATATTCATTTATATAACGCACTGTATCATAAAAATAAACCACAGTGATTAAAAAACATAAAGCCAAACAGTAAAGTCATAAAAATTTTAAAAAACAAGTTAAAAGCTAAAAGAAATTAAAAACAAATATTAATAAAACATTGTAGGGGCTGTACTCTTAATTGCCTGATTCTTTTCAGCAAACACTTAAAAGATGGCACAGAAGGTACCCGATGAATGTTATTACCATCATGGGTGAAGCTGCATTATGAATTAAACCAGGGCTACAACTTTAAATGATAAATCACTTAATTCATATATCTTTAAAAAAAGTTTCCCTGAAAAGATGCTTACATTAATTCAGCAGGCAACTTTTTGAAAATTACTTAAAGAAAGTGCGGGTGGCAACCATCATTTTAGAAGGAGGATTCCCCACCCACCCCATTTCACATACAGGAGATCATGTTTTTTCTAAGATGCTCCTATTCCGTGTTTCCTGTGGAACATCTAAAAACAAATAATTTATGCCTTTTGCTTCAGAACTATTGTGTTTATTCACATGCAAATTTAATTAACTAAAATGTATGTAAATCTAGATTTTATTTATTTAAGTGAGAGATAGGCCCTTGGTCAAAGTGTGTGCCCCCTGCATGCTAAAAAGAACTTTGGAATCAGGACCAAAAACTCCTTGACAGGATTAATACTAATAAAAACAACACCCAAAAGCATAAGGCACCAAAAATAGAGTGATACCTAGTTGCTTAGGTATTATTATTATTAAACAAATGCTTTTCTAGATGAGAGGGCGTGTCTCAATTCAGTTCTATGTGCATAAAAACAATTTGCGGAAAAAATAACAAATTGCCAACAAGTTAGCAGGTGTCCAAAATTGAACCCCCTTTGAGCTGGAGGCCCTGGGCTAAATGGCCCCTCTTGCCTGCCCCACCCTCTCTCATTGGCCCTATCCACTGGCTTCTGGTTGGCCACTGTAAGAACAGGATGCCATTGGCTCTTCTTACGTTCTTAACTTTCATCATCCCACACCATTGGCCATTATGGTTGGGTCTGATGGAAGTTGGAAGGCCAGAAACATCTGGAAGGCCACAGGTTCCCTATCCCTGACCTATGGAAATCCTGGCATTTGGGTGTTGTGTCCAAGGTGAAAGTTCACACTTTCCCATTCCTCTTGACAGTACCACTTCTTTGTGTGCTAGTGGCATACTTCAGAAGTATTGGTTTGACAGTTTATATGTGCAGGTGCTTGCAGACAGCTGGGAACATTATTACAGAAGTTATTTAGAAGTATGGCTTAGTAAAAATGACTATAGTTTCTCTGGCAAAATTCTCAGCGATTTAGGAATAAATTTCCACAAGTCCTGCTTTTCAGCTGATATTGCAGTGAGCGATCTCTCTTAGCTATGGTTAAACTCCAGTTCTTATAACCTTGCACAGTCTGATAACCATCCTTCACGGATGAGATACTCGGCTCTACAAATTGAACTTTCAGAGGCAGCTTAAATGCTGGCAGCGCATGGAGGGCATGGAGTATTTTGTAGGAATAGCACCCCCACGACAAGTGACTCTGCTACATGCCTCTGACCTAAAAAGCCATTTCCCTGCGTGACTCTAAACATCAGCAGTCTATTTTCCCTTCGTCCACTCTCCAGTGGATGCTAAGCTTCTGGGGCCAATTTATAGAAATATAATTGCCTTGAGTCAGGTGTTTGCAAATGTCTCTGCACTCTTGTTTCTGGTTACACCAAGACACACAGGCAGCTGCATTCACTATGAAATCAGCAAAAAGAGAATAACCTCAAGCATTTTTATTTTTCAATGAAATGATGTTGAAGAACACTCTGTTCCATGTGTGTGTTGAGAGAGCATTCACGTGCTCTTCTTTGCTAGTTTTAAAAGTAATGGGGCGGGGATCATTAACATGGGCAAATAATGTCTGTTGCCATGAACGATATCTTTTAAATTCGGGCATGGTAAAGATTTCTTCAATGGCCAATGAGCCAGAGTTGCTGTTTCAGGCCTTAGCTGATAAGCAAGAGAACGGTATTCAGCACCTTGTGTGGCTCAGGGGTGGAGCACATGTCCTAAATGCAGAAGATCTTATTCCTAGCTCCCTCACTTAAAAGGAACATAGGAAGCTACCCTATACACAGTCAGATCATTGTTCTGTTTTGTCCCCACTGACTGGTAGCATCTCTCCAAGGTTTCAGAAAGGAGTGCTTCCCAGCTGTACCTAGAAATGCCAGGAGCTGAACCTGGGCCTTCCGGTCAGGTAGCAGAATTAGAAAGGGCCCCTCCCTAGAAATATATTGATGAGTTGGGCTACAACTCCCATCATCCTTAGCTAGCAGGACCCATGGTCAAGGATGATGGGAATTGTAGTCCAAAAATAGCTGGAGACCAAGTTTGGAAAACTCTGGGTTAGATGATACAATAGATACTATGAGAGCCAAGGGTCTAATGCAGTATAAGGCAGCATCATGAGTCATGCATGCATGTGACCTTGTGATTTCCATTTTGAGTCAGCAGTGACTTCTTGCTTCTTGGTTTGCAGAGGATCTCTTAACTGTATAACCTCCTGATAATTAAAGCAATGATTCTCCCACAAATGCTATCCCCAGTGACATGTTCACATGCCCACAGATGAGCAGCAGAAATATAGCAGAGGGGATGGTTAAGTCTTTCCCTGAGGAAAGGAAGTCATGTGGACTGGTCAATCTATGCTGAATCTGGTTAGCCCTGCAAAGGGCCCTGTGCTCTAGGATGAAAGTCACAAACAGAACTTGTGCAGTCTGTAGACTGCTGTAACCTCTACCAGGATCTTTGAAGCTGTGTGGCTGTGGGGAGGAGGCTTTTAATAGCATATACTTTAGTCCCCCAAACAGATGAAGACTCTGTCCTGATAGAACTCTTCTTGAGTTTTCCCCCCAATAGTGCGATAACCACAAATTTGCTTTGCATGCCATGTATAATTACGCTGTCCTTTTTTCTTTTTTTTGTCATATTTCCTGCATCATGCTGGACAAAGTCAAAGTGCAGAAGAGCGACCACCACCATTGCTGGGATCCCTGCGTCAGCTATTGCCACACTCACCATCCAGGGCATTGCAAGACACCCACCTGGAACCAGACATCCAGCCAGGATTACTGCAAATGTAACACTCTCTTGATTTTCTCTTCTCTGTTGATCTGCCCGGCCACAATTTTGCATTCTCTGCAAGCAGCACAGAATCTGCCACATTTTTTGCTCCTGTGGACAAGCCTTGCCCCCTTTCCATTTGTCAAAACATCTCATACTTCTCCTGTTCCATCCAGTAGACCCATGTCTTCAAACAAAGCCATTATGGAAGTTGCCTAGTCTTCCGTCAACTTCTCCTGACTCTACCCTAGCACACCCTTGGTATTCATTGTCATCTGTCTCTCTTTTACTTTTACCTGTCTTGTCCACTGAAAGGAGATTAGGTCTTCAGCCAGGACCCCTTCTGTGCTCCTTACGAAAGCACAATGAACCACATGGTGTAGTGATGCAATCTTCCACTTAATTCTTTTCTAAAAGAATGTGATTGAGGAGTGGGGGAGTCCCTACGATGAAAGCTCCAGAGAAACTCCTTCAGCAATGTGGAATTTGGCAGGTTTAGCAGTTTGTAGGTTTGTAGGCCAGCAAAATACGCTGGCATCCTGCAGAGGGGTGGGGTGAAGTTTTAACATAACTATTTTTTTAAAGTGCTTTGGGGAGGGGAAAATAATTACTAGTAAGCTACACATTTTTGGTATATGTTCAGGCATGTGCGTTGTACACAAATAGGCACGTGTAAGATAAAGGTTGGGGCCAACAATGATGGCAAGAAAGGCTGATTTCTGACACTAAGCCTGCGTTTCTATCCAGCTCTTGTAGCTGCCAGCTTTGCATCTCCCACGATGAACACGTCAGCGTTTGCCTGCCAGAATTCTAATACTCTACCTCGAAGCAACCATCCCATGAGCCCACGGGCCACCATGTTGAGGAGAAGACAAAGAAAGAAGGAGCACAAAAGCTCATGTAAGGGTCACAGGCAGTTGACTAATGGGGGGTGGGTAGGTATGTAAGCCTTCTCTGTTCAGGAATACAAGTAAAGTATTCATTACTTAAACTACTGTTGCAGTTCTCTGCTCTCTTTTTGTAAAAGTAAATAACAAAAGGCGAATGCATATCCTTTCAATTCTTCCTCCAGTTTTTCTATTGGGGGTCCCTTAAGTTCCCTGTGGAGCTTTCAAATCCCCCTCAGAAATTGCTAGAAACTTGAAGTTCCTGCCCCTTGCCTCAGTGGTTCCCAGAAGCTGTGGGGGGGAGAGTTAGAGACATATTTTTTAATGACTGGAAGGTGCTCAGAGTTAGTATTGGGATCTTTTTTGTCCTTTCACCTTTTAAAGAGGGTGTATCTGGATGTTGGTGTTTCCAAATTGTTGAGCCCTATTTCCTCCTCCATCACGGGGCATGCATATCAAGCCCAGGCCTACTGACGGCGTTACTTAACTCACACACTCCATTATGTGCGCAGTAGAGCTGAACATGTGTTTCTGTCGGCCCCCCTCAACCACAGTCTTCAGCCTAGTGAATGTGCAGTTGGGAATAATAATAATAATAATAAATTTTATTTATATCCCGCCCTCCCCAGCCGGAGCTGGGCTCAGGGCGGCTAACAATCAAAAGCGGCTATCCCAAAGCCATTCATCAGTTCATCTGTATGGTAAACAGTTTATCTGATGTTAGTTTTCCTCTTTTTGGGTTTCCCTTCCCTCTTTGAGCTGATCTTTCCTACTGCAGCTAGTCAAGGAGGATGTTGTAACCACAGCACTTCTTCTATGTTCTGTGTGCATCTCTCTTTGAGCTCAAAACCTGCCTTAGCTGCATATTTCATCTCTCTGGGCCACATGGTAATATGATGTTGCCCTCTATAGACTTTCTCTGCACCCCAGACTAGGATTGAAAGGGGTTTGACCAAACAGTTAAGAAACTGGGTTCCGGTGGCAAATTTCCAATGGGTGCAAGCTTCTGGGTTGTTCAGTGAGGAATAGTTTTGGTCATGATAGATATAAAACCTAGGTCCATCATTTGGGGACTGCAAAAGCCTAGTGCTCTGGGATCAAATAATGTACAGTGGTACCTCTGGTTACGTACTTAATTAGTTCTGGAGGTCCGTTCTTAACCTGGAACTGTTCTTAACCTGAAGCACCACTTTAGCTAATGGGGCGTCCCACTGCTGCCGCGCCGCTGCTGCGAGATTTCTATTCTCATCTTGAAGCAAAGTTCTTAACCCGAGGTACTATTTCTGGATTAGCAGAGTCTGTAACCTGAAGCGTATGTAACCTGAAGCGTATGCAACCTGAGGTACCACTGTACTTCAAAATGAAGGAAGGGAGGTGTTGTTTGTAGTAAAAACAGAGCACAAATTGCAGATGTTCCAAAAAGAGTGTATTGCTACCTTGATGCTGTCTCTCTTCTTTCAGTGTCATTGGCCTCTAGCACTGTGGGACCTGGAGGGCAGATTGTTCATACGGAAACAACAGAGGTGATTCTAAGAGGAGACCCCTTGAATGGCTTTGGACTGCAGCTGCAGGGAGGGATCTTTGCTACTGAAACTCTCTCTTCTCCACCTCTCATCCGATTTATTGAGCCTGACAGCCCAGCAGAGAGGTTAGAGACCTTGCTCTTGGGTTTCAAATGATAATGATAGCGTTCCCTTTTGTTAATAGAGGTGTCTCCCCACACACAGAGGTCACATCTTTATTACCTTCCTCAGAATTCTAATTGTTTGTGACTTTGGGCTGGCACATCCGTCAAGGGAGTAGTAATAGGAAGCCCGTGCCTGCCACAAATTATCTATCAGAGAGACTACCTATTTGTGCTCCGTTTCGACACAGCTTGCTCTATTTCCTCCTCAAGACGAAACATCATCATTCTAGAGGTTTGATGATTTCTTGCTGTGTTATTCAACCTTCTAACAATCAAAAGCATCCTACCATGAAATGGTTACAATCCATTAAAATTGCACTGTAATCATCTTGGTGAGCCTGCAGCTTGATTAACCCAAAGGGCGCACTCTGCTTTATGGTCTAAATTTGACCACCCCTCATATAGCGCCAGAAGGAATAGATTCCGTTGATGTTGCATCTGCGGTCTGAGGAGCAGCAAAGAGCTTGCATCTTCTCTGGAATAACAATTCATTTCGTTCTTCTCAGAAAAGGCACCTGTCCTCATATTGGGTGCAGTTCCAAGAGGCATTATAGCCAGCAGGTGAGGAACCTCAGGCCTAGGGTGGAGGGGGAAATGTGGCCCTCCAGACATCTCTGCCTGGCCCTCGGAGTCACATTCCTCACCAGCCCTGCTTGTGCCCTCCGAGAGTGATTTTTGCCTGGCTGGAATGTGTCCTTGGGCTCTGGTAATGCTTCTTGATTGCTTCTTGGGTGGAGGATAGAGAAAGGCATGTAGAGGAAGCAACCTACTGCTCAAAGGTACCAATTCTCATTCATTGTTCTACATTGTTCCACCTGCCTTTGCCTCTAGCCTTACTCACCACTGGAACGTGGCCCCCCAAAGGTTGCCTGAAAGCGAATGCGGCCCTAGGACTGGAAAAAGTTCCTCCTCCCTGCATTATCTGAACCATGCACAAATATATTTTTTCTTTGTATTAGATTGATATGGGTACATGATCAAATAGAGACATGCTGAATAAACGTAGGCTGAAAATGAGAAAGGTAGCAACATACAGGCAGCAACTGGTTTAGGCGCGTTTGATATGTGTGTGACCATGCATGCGTGCATCATGTCAGACCCAGAAGTGACCTGAAAACGTCACAAAAAGGGGGGAAACGGGGTGTTTGCAGGCTTTCTCAATGGGTGTTCTGATTTCACATAAGTGTGCAGTGCCTCAGAACAGAAGCCCCACACGAATCGGTCTATGCCTGTACCTAAGTAGTAACCAGCATGATGCCCCCTCCAGATGTTGTTGGATTAGAACTCTGATCAGCCCCAACTTTGATCAGCCCCTGCCACCCTTGTCAGTGGTGAAGGCTGTTGAGAGTCAAAGTTCAACAACATATGGAGAGTCACAGATTTTCCCCACCCTTGCTTTAGGAAATCAGTTTGTATGTGTGTTCCTTTTGTTATCCATAGCTCCCATTTTGCCCAAGTAGCCATTTTGGCACAGGATATCGTTATCAAAGTCACTCACCCACAGTGCTAGCGCAAGTGTAGTGCAGACAGTAATTGCGGTGTAGAATGTGGTTGCATTGTGTCGCCTGTAGTTGTTGGGTGAAAGGAATGAAATCTGAGCTGGTTTGGTTTTTGCTTGTGAGTTAATTTACACCGAAGTCAGCCATTGAACTCCAACTGCATTTTTATCACACCTTTCCTTGAAGGAGCTAAGACCAGCAATAAGATCTGAAAGAAAAGAATGGACCCAGGTATTGCTGCTTTTACTCCCGGCAGTTTGGGTGGACTTCATGGTTATGAAATCACCAGTTTGTTTGCTTTAAAACAACACACAAATAAATAAACAGATCAGGCTTCAACAAAGCTTGCAGTTCCAGAGGGCTTGGAATCAGCCCAGGTTTTTTTATGCTATTGCGAAAGCTCCAAGCAAAAAAAAGCAATGTGTTGCTGTATGGACTTGCCTGAATTGAATGAGTCATGCATTTAGCTTTTTCCTTCCATGCCTGCCCGGCAGGATTCTCTTTGTTAGTTGTTTGTTCCCTCCACTCATGTGGAGATTGCAATATCTGCCCAGCTAAGCTGGGTACAGTTTTACCTGGGGTCTGGAACATCACTGGTAACCCCAAAGGGTAGCTTCTGTAAGTTACACTGCACCACCTGTTCAATCAATGCAACATCATCCTTTGGAATTGTTCATTTGGGACATATTGTGTAAGACTCCTGTGTTTTTAATTGAGGTTATGCCTTGTGGCCAGCTATATCTGGCAGTGCACAGAAGACCCAATCAATTTCTAGGCTTTGTTACTTGTCCAATAGATTGTTAAGCACAAAACCCATAAATGGAGGGCCATGCTCTGCGTTGTGAGTCACACATTTGCACAGGAGTGGTTAATATTCATGCCAGGTGACTTCAGACCCCAGACTCATCAGCAGGAATCAGACTGGAGGTTGGGATGATTAGATTCATTGCAGAGGGCCAAGGAAACGTTGCCACAGAAGTGTGAGGTGGACGGATTTTGCTTTATGCTTTTGGGGTCTGGCTGCCATGTTTGTTTGTTTGTTTGTTTGTTTCATTTATATTTCACTATTTCTCCAAGGAGCTCAAGGTGGCAAACATGGTTCTCCCCTCCTTATTTAATCCCTGTGAGGTATAGGTTAGGCTGAGAGGCTGTAACTGGCCCAAAGTCACCCATTGAGTTTCATGGCTGAGTGGAGATTTGAACTCCAGTCTCTCAGTTCCTAGTCTGGCACTAACCACTACACCCCATAGTGACCAGGTTTCTAGTGACCCTGGATGGCTTTGCTCATTTTCTTGCTCTACCCACACTCCTATTTCTTCTACCTTCTGGATAGTTTTGTTGAACAATACAAAACAAAAAAACAAAACAAAACCCCCTAACCATTAGTGATATTTGCGGTTTGGTAAACCTTTCCTTCATTCTTCCCCTAGGTTAGCCCATATAAAAGCCTTTAAAATCCAGATTGCAGCAGACACCTTGAATATTCTTTTTTTATAGGAAGGCAGGATAGAAATATTGAAAATCAATTAATAAATACTTTTATCTCTAAAAGACACATTCTGCAAATACTGACCTTTCAGATCCTGCGAATGATTTTTTTTCCCCTTGAGAAGGATTCAAACAAGATAGAGTAGCCGGTTTGCATCAACAAATGCTGGTTAAACACAGAGATAAAAACAGGGCAGTATCAGAGATGAAACAGATTTACTCACAATTTCCCCATCTCCCAATTCCCCTTTGCAACTTTTGATATTAGCACTCTCCAGTGAAGTTAGTAGGTAACTTTTTTTTCCTTCTTCTGTTGAACAGTTAATATATCTTTTGCAGACACTGTGTTTAGTATTTTGGTAGTCCAGACTGTTTTACTCTGGGGTTTCCCAGACTGTGTCTTCTTCTCTGCCCCTTTTGAGGGTGGAGAGTGTTGTAATTTTGTCATAAAAAAATCAGTGCATTTAACAGAAACTCATTCTGGCTTTCCCCTCATGCTCCCCGATGCATAAGCAAGGGAAGGAGCTCCATATTAAAAGAAACATGTGTGCATGCTATTTAAAACCCTTTTTGATGCCTCCAGCTTTGCTGTTGAACTCATCCCACCTCCAGGAGGTCAGTTTTCTTCTTCACCTTCAATGCTAGCATCCCTTGACTGTGGCCTCCAATTCAGTACGGATGCCATTATGTGTACGAGCATTGCACACATTTCTGCCTATGGAAACAAATCTGTTGACCCAATTTTATGCACAGTGCAGAGAGCTTGTTCTGGCAGTCACTATTCATGCGTGGTGGTCAGTGTGAAGACAGCAAATGTTTGAATTTAAAAGGCTGTCATTTTGAGAAGGGGGAGGTAAACAGGCCCATTTCTCAGCTTATGCTAGCTGAATGAGAAAACTGAATATTTCCTTTCAAGATACTTCATTGAGTCTCCACTTCAAATTCTCCCCTCCTAGTCAGAATATGAACACTTATTCTACCTCCTCTTTTTCTTTTTAATAATTTTAATAATGTCATATTGTTTATAATTGGTAGCCAAAAAGCAGTAGCAGACGCAAGCATTGTCAAATCATAGAGAGGAAAAATAAAATCAAAGTGTAATAGAATCAAAATGTAGATATAAGAGGAGTTCTGAGAATTTCTGGATCACACAACCGAGGCTCCCCTGAGTCTTTGTGCACCTCGGGAGTCAACACTAGACATTTCTGATTTGTACATCAGCAGGAAGTATGGGGAACCCATGGCTCTTTGCATCTTTGTTGGACTCCAACTCCCATCTGCATGGCCAATGGTCAGGAATGATGGGAATTGGAGTCCAGCAAGAACTGGAGTGTCATCAGTTCCCCATCCCGTTCTATAGTGGTAGTAGATAAGCTTTATTGTACTAGCCAAAGGCCATGACGAAACCATACAGACACTATCAAAGAAATAAATATCTATAAATCTATTTAGCAAAACAGAACCTCTGCCTAAACCATCAGAATCATAAAATGTAGGAGCACACATAAATTAGGGGTCGCCACACACCTCCGTTCTATAGCAAGATGCTAACCCTTATTTCTCGCCCAGAGTCAGATGCAGTTTCTGCTCACCAGTTTTGATGGGGAATTATGACGCTGCCATTCAGCTTGCTTGATCTATCAGTTCATCCAGATGTTTTCCCGTTTTGGTTGTCCAATATAGGGGAGGGGGTATTGTTTTACACAATGCCTCATTGAGCTTCAGAGGTGATCATATCACTTCCAACTTGCAGCATGAGGCTTGCGGTGGCTCAGGAGGAAGACTGGAACTCATCTGTTTCACATGGTGCTCCTGAGGTGCTTGGAGTCTCTCCAAAGCAGAGCGCAAGGCAGATGAGTCCTACTGCCCTTTCCTGAGCATGGAGTCATCTCCACAGTCATGTGGTCCCACTAAAGCATTTGGATCACCTCCAAAGCGGTGCAGGCAGCCCCTCGGCTCCTTCCCCAGCTCTGAACATTAATCACGCTCACTACAGCAAGGACGAAAGCTTGCCGGGGCAAGTCAGTGGAGCTCTTGCTCCATGTAACCTAGTGCTATCTATTTAACTGGAAGTGGCTTCAAAGCACGTCTTTTGCTGCCGAGCGACAGCCTCTCACCAAAAGCATGTAGAGCCTCTGATAACGCAGGGTGTGCTTTCAAAACACAGTTTACGTTACGTGGAACTATGCCCTAATCTTGGTAAAGAGGCTAATATGTTTTGACTGGAGGTGATTTTTTACCTCAGCCCACCACACATATGGCTCCCATTTTGTTTCAGTTGTGCTATAGTAATAGGCCCTTAATTCTTTTGCCACCACTTCCTCTCCCCTTGACTTCGCTTACATGTAACAGGCCAGAATGTATATTATGTGAGGTAATTCAGAGATGACCACAGAGCGAGAAATGCTCCTGCTGCTGGGTAACCACTGAGAGCCCAAACAGAGGCCATTTGATTCCTTTCTCCTCAAGGGTACCTTTGTTTCAGGTCATTGCTTGCAACGATGAGGCTGTGGTTAGAACTAATTTAGTGTGCCTTCCAGTTAGTAAAGAGAGGAGGCTCGCCATCTTATTTTTCCTGCTATCTTTAGAAATTAATTTGCGTCCCATCTGTTGTCCAGTTGGAAGGACTGTGTGGCTGCCCTTTTTGAAGAAGAAAAGGCCTATCCCCCGGCCCCTTTCCCAACCAGAAGCACCTTAAAAGTGCAATTATTTCTTGCTGCAAGCTTGCAAGCAAGGGCCAAACTAGATACCCTTTGCCCTAACAGCTTGCGTTTTTAAATAAAAACAAGAGCTTTCCCTGGCCATTCTGGATTTCATTTCCTCACTTGAAATCCCCTTCCCACCTTCTTTCCAATCCATGGTAGAAGAGAACCAGCATGACCAGTGGTCAGGGATGATGGGAGTTGTAGTCCAACAACATCTGGGGACCCACAGGTTGAGAACCGCTGCTCTGTACCATTATCCAGCAGAAATAAAAATTGCCTTTTGCTATTTATTTTTAATGTACATGACTTGTAGCGTTTCAGGTGCCACTTATGCAATTGGCTCATCAAGTAGCTCTTCATTAATAGAATCACAGAACTGTAGAGTTGGAAGGGATCCCAAGGATCATCTGGTCCAACCCTCTGCAATGCAGGAATCTCAGCTAAAGCACTAGTAAGTTTCCCCCGTCGCATCTCCACAGCAGGACCCTGACTTTGCATGAACTATTATTTTAATTTTATTTTATTGAATGTTGCCTTTCTTTAAGAAATAAAAAAGGCTGCAATTTGTCCCACCCATCACACAAGCGCAACTTCCCACTGTTACATGTGGAATGCACGTTGAGCCACTGTTGCTAGCGTAAGGCTCCTATGAATATAGTCCTCAAAAGTCTCAGTTTGTGTGTGTTCTTTTAATTTTATGGATTCCACAAAAGCCTTAGTGAAAGAACTGGAAACAACAAAGGAAGAGGAAGCCAAATGCTTGATTAAAAAACTAACCAAAGCATTTTTTCACAAGAGCTGGTCACATTTTCAGAGTGTCCCTGTAACAATGGCAAGTGCTTCATGCACATTCGTTCCCATGAACTTTGCACTTGAGAACCTCTGGGTATACAAGCCATTATTATTATGAAATTGAAAGGGAGTGGTCGGTCTCAAATTCCCCGGGATCACAGAAAAGTAGGACTTGGTTGGGCTCATGTTTTCCATGAGTCTAGTACAGCAAAGGGAGGCCAAGCCGGGGGCAGAGGGGAATTCATTGGTTTGAATTCTGAATTTACTTTTGAAGAAGTTAACTGTGGCATCTCATGCCAGTGCCTTTGTTAGGCGATCATGGTTTCATGTCACAAAATTTTATAAACCTGCAAGATTTGAGTGTGAAACATCCTGTTAACTCTGTTCAGTCTACTAATAAGAGAGATAAAAAGCTTTTGACTCGGCTTATTAAAACTATCTAATGCATAGAGCAAAAGGATGTTAATATATATATATAACCGGCTTTCTCCTACTTATCTGTACTCCACAAGATGGTTTGACGATATTGCCTAGAAGCACGGTGCAGTGGTTATAAAAATAGCAGTTAAAGTAATGGATCCTTCGCAGTCCTGGATGGATACTTTAGAAACATCTCAAATTGATAAAAAGAGCAGCTTCTGCAATTCCTCAAATACTTCTCCAGCCATTCATAATAACTACTGGACAGAAGGGAGTTTATGAAAAGGGAGGAGTGTGACTGTTGTCTCTTTAACCAGAAAATAAGAACCTCTGGATTAAGGCAACTAAGTGACTGCATGAATGGAACAACCTTTGCTCACACAACTGAACTACTTCTCCCTCACCTATACCCACACCATCCACAAATCTGTTCCAGAGGGTTGGGGAAAGCCTCAGAGCTCATTCATTAAATTTGTTGTATGCCACCATGGTGTCAGTACATAAATGACAATTAACAGATTGATGTCTTGTTTCATACCCAGATCCTTTTTGCTCAACAGTTTTTATTTTCTCTTCATTTCTTGCTGTGCCCTGCCTGTTGCTTGACTCCTCCTTGCTCTCCCTTAACATCGGAGTTAGTTGTTGCAAAACACCAAGCAGCAGTTGCCTTATGCCAAGTGCATGCCAAGGCAATCCTGGAATTGTGTCTTATAATAATATTGGCTTTTCAGCACTGTTAAGCAGCACCCATGTGTATTTGGCTTCAAGAGAGGAAATTACAAGGGATAAATGATTACCCAATTTGTTGAGACATTGAGGTGAACCCACAGACTTGTAGCTTGTGCTATTACCCACATATTAATCAGAGCAGTGTGTAAGTTCAGTGCCATTAGTCTGGGCGCCAGTGGGCTCCGGCATGCTTAATGTGACTTTTGTAGCATTAGACATGGTTTCAGAGCAAGGGCACCTCTCAGTTTTTCTGTCTTCAATACAGCTTTGATCTTAGTTGTAGTGAGATACATGATATGTACGCACACACACACACAATATATATATATATATATATATATATATATATATATATATATGGTGTCAGGAAGATGTTTAATCTAAGAATAGAAACAATTTCAGCAGGAGCTGGCATTAATTTGCAGAACAATTCTTAAAATTCTCCAAAACATGTCAGGCTCCATCATCCATGTGCAAAGATGATTCTGTGTTCTGTTGGGGCATCTCAGAACTTCACACCAGGAATGGGGGACCTCTTCAGCCAAAGGGGCACATTCCCTTATCGACATTCTTCGGGGGTGGGGCACCTCCTAGTAGTGGGTGTGGCCAGAAGCAACAGTGGGTGGAGTGATAAATGTGATTCATAGCTTTGTACAAGAAGCTGCATTCAAGCCACACAGAAGTCAGGGGTTTTGCATACACACAGGCACGTCCCTCCCTCCAGGCGAGCAAGAGACATCATTATCACTTTCCAGCCAGGCAAAAGTACTCCAAGGTGTGGAGCCAGCTTGCTTGTAGCATGGCCTGGGGTGTCGCTTGGGGAGAGTCCCAGTGACCAAACATAGAGAGGCCTGGGGGGCTGAGGATCCCCACCAGTGCCTCATACTCTGGTTTCCCACCTTTATTACTGCTCTGACTGGCGTCTTTGAAAAAGGAGCCTGAGGGTCTCTATGAGTCTCTTGCCTTTCCTGATCTCTCCCATGTTTTTCCTCCACTCTGGACTGCAGGTGTGGCCTTCTGCAAGTTGGAGATAGGGTGCTTTCCATCAACAGCATTGCAACAGAAGATGGGACAATGGAAGAAGCCAACCAGCTCTTGCGGGATGCAGCACTTACTAACAAGGTTGTGCTGGAGATTGAATTTGATGTAGCAGGTATGGAAACAATTGTTTGATACAGCCCCAAACTCCCTTTTAATGGTGCTTCTTTGTCTTCAGACAATGTCTTAAAACTGCAGATTTAATGGATTTTGGAGGCAGCACCAGGTTGTTTTCAGCAGTTGAGAAATTAGATCAGGCTCATGAACTCAGTTGTTTCTTAGCAAGTACTCCTTCTTGCAGCTAGAAACAGAGGGTTTCCCTCAAGCTTCTAGCATCGCTTCAGTATACTTTTGGAACAGCCTTTGGGAAAGCCTCAAGCATACCATCAGTGGTATTGCAACTTTAGTGGAACTTAACTAGGAGAGGGACTGTGGCCCAATGGCAGAGAACATACTTTCCACCCACCCACCCACACACACCCACACACACATATACACACATGCACACACGCACACACACACACACACATACACAAAATACCTGGTAGATGTTTTTAGATGTTTTAATTGTTTTACCATTTATGTGTTGGCTACCCAGGGCTCCTTTGGCAGGAAGTCTGGGATGGAAATAAGTGAATTAATTAATACTATGATCTCCTCTTCAAATACCATCTTTGTGTTAGGGATGGGATATTTGAAATAGCTCTTAGCTGTGTGCTCCCACAATTTATCTTCACAAGTTGTGAGCGAGGCAGCACAGCTCAGCAAAGCAATGTGGAACTGCATTATCCTTTCTTGTCTAATCTTCTTGGTTCTACAGAATCGGTCATTCCCAGCAGTGGTACCTTTCACGTGAAGCTACCCAAGAAAAGAGGTGTGGAGCTTGGGATTACTATCAGCTGTAAGTATGGCTCAGGTTACAGCTGCTTACTTAGAAGTTGTATTCATGTCAGGTTTTCTCCAGGTCCACCATATGTGTGGTGCTGCCCCTTGAAAATAGTTTCAAGCGGCAACTGCTGCAAAATGCTGTGGGTGTCACTGCTTTTTATTTATAAACTCAGTATTCCAAAAGATATGGGATGCGGGTGGTGCTGTGGGTGAACCCACAGAGCCTAGGACTTGCCAATCAGAAGGTCGGCGGTTCGAATCCCCACGACGGGGTGAGCTCCCGTTGCTTGGTGCCAGCTCCTGCTAACCTAGCAGTTCAAAAGCACATCAAGTGCAAGTAGATAAATAGGTACCGCTCTGGCGGGAAGGGAAACGGCATTTCCGTGCACTGCTCTGGTTCACCAGAAGCGGCTTAGTCATGCTGGCCACATGCACGGAAGCTGTATGCCGGCTCCCTCGGCCAATAAAGCGAGATGAGCGCCGCAACCCCAGAGTCGGCCGTGACTGGACCTAATGGTCAGGGGTCCCTTTACCTTTTTATTCCAAAAATTAGTAATTTCAAAAAATCCTAATAGTTTCACATTTTGATATTTATCCAAAGTTCACACTTAAATCAGTCAAAGCATCTTAGTAGAATTACATCAGCTTAGTTCCTGGCTGCATCTAGTGTTGTGACCATTATATTTAATATTCAAATTCCAGATGAGTGCATACTTAAAAATAAAACTAAATAGCCATAGCTACATCACCACCTCTTGACTATAAAATGGAACCAATAGTGGCTGGCATCATAGGGCTTTTGTGAATATGAACATAATTATGAAACAATTAAGAAACAATAATGTAACTAATGATGGTATGTCAAGTGCAGGTGATCAAAGCATGTGATACTTGCTGCAAAACAGATACTTGCTGAGTTTTGCAGTAAGTGGAGTAAACAACTGGTCCTTTTAAAATAAGTTATGTAATATGTAATGTGCCTATTCTGGCCTCAGCTGGAATACTCTAATTCAAATACTTTAATTAAAGTCTTAGTTAAAATAGCTTCTCCGAGGATTGCTTGAGAGGGTTACATCTTGCAAGACATCATTTTGTCTAATCATCATTAAAACTCTTCCTGTACTGTGTAAGTTTTACAAAATATTTTGAACTTGTAAGCAGGTCAAGATCAATTCATATGTTTCCTTTCAATGTGATGAAAACTTTTTTCATTTGGGTCTACGTTTTACCATGTGGTAGAATCTACCTCAGGAGTTGGCACAAGGTTGAAAAGGATCTGTGATCTCACCAAATGATTTGTGGTTGACACTAAACAGTTTAGTAATAGCAATGTCAGTAAGTCCTTTTCCTCCTTCGTAAATTAAAGCGCAATCCTATGCATATCGACTCAGAAGTAAGCTCCATTGAGTTCAGTGGGATTTATTCCTAGGTCAGTGTGTTTAAGATTGCAGTCTGAGGCAGCTGAAACCAACAAAACTTGGAGGGGAGGAACACCAGGAGTAGATTTTTATGTGAAAAGACTGTGGTTTTAAGACTAGCACTGAAAACCATGTTAGAAGCCCTGATCTTACTACCACAGACAGGGGAGACTTTCAACACATGTACATTGGTAGTATGTGAAGCGGAATTTAACCCTCCTCAGAAATAGCTTTGTGAATTGTTCTGTTCTGTATTCAGGATTTGGAGGAGAGCTTGAAAGGAATATCCTGCTAGAACAATGTTTAATTTATAAACCCTGTCTTAAGTTAATGGATTCTACAGAAGTATTCTAGTAGTAGTAGATTTTTATGCTGACTGCTCCTCTTTTCTAATTCAGACCTGAAATGTATTTTGTCCTGTGTATATTTGTGTTCCTCAGCTATCCTTGAGTTCTCACGGCTTTTTTAAATCATCTCTCTCCCCCCACAAACCCTTATGAACACTTTGTTTCTGAGATGTGGCTTCATAGCTGTATTAGACTTTGTTTAATTACACATTTCCCAAATGCTGCTTTGTCTCAATCAATAGTAGAAGGTGTTTTATAACTGGCAGAGTCACTGGTGCATGTGAGTTATGTGCTCAAGCTCCTCTGAGGGGAATAATTTCCCAGTCCAAGTCATTATGCATCCTATTAAAAACACAAAATGGACATGTGTTTTGAGACACTTCATCTATCATACCATAAAGCAGAAGTAGACAGGCTCCCTGCAGATATTGTGGGAGCATGCCTATGAATCAGGAAAAGTAAATAAGAATGTTGAACATCCTTCCTCTTTTGTTGTGCTGAGACATGAGCTGGTACCCTCAAAACGTGGAATCACCCTTAAATGCCCCTTAGTGTGAATACTGTGATCCATACAGAGGTGGCCAGCTGGCCGAGTTGTGGGCTCAATTGGTGCCGTTACTAGCAAGACTGAGATCTCTTTACTTGCCAGCTGCAACAATGAAGGCGAACAGGGCGCAGGAAGGGTAGCTTGTGAAATAGTATCAAGATGGTTTGAGAACAGCTTGCATTTCTGTTGTCAAAATGCCTGGTTATTGATCTGCAGAAATGTCACAAAGCTAAGCGTGTTTAATGTAGTAATACCTAAGAAAGAGAGTGTTTGATTGAGGTTTCTCCATATTTCTTCTGCGGGGGATATTTTAACTTCTAAGCCTCAGACTCAGACTACAGTGAAACTTTGGATCAGAAGCCATACATACGCAGACATACGTACACGTGAGTCTTCTGGTGCAATGAAGCATTATATAAGGAAGTTTCTTTTTAAAAAAGAAATTATAATTCCAAACAGGTGATTAGCCTGTAGTTAGCAATTGGTGGGATGGTGAGCCTCAATCATATAGGCTGCATTCAGACATCACACTGAATTTTGGTTTAGCAAGATGTGAACAAAGCTAGCCTTCTTCCAGACTGACTCCCTTCTCTTTCCTTCTGTGTGACCAAAAGTCTGCAAGCTTTAGCTTCTACTCTTGGATAGCCGCAGTTTGTTATGTTGAATAACTTCAGTTTGTCAGTCTGGGCAACCTGACAAGCCATGGGGTGCTCAGTGGTACAGCTGATCCCTGCAGAAGACAGCTTTGATAGTACTGCGCTTTGCACTTGGGAAAGTCATAGCACCATAGAGTTTGAAGGGACCGCAAGGGCCAATCTAGTCCAACCCCCTGCAATGCAGGAATCTTTCCCCCCAATGTGGGGCTCAAACCCACGACTCTTGAGGTTAAGAGTCTCATTCTCTACTGACAGAGCTATGCCAAGTTCCAAGCAGAAAGCCTGTAAAGTCCCTTACACGGTGGTTCTCAAGCATTGCGCAATGGACTTTTACAAGAGGGCGAGACAACTTACCTGTCAATCATCTGATGTCATAACAACACCTAGTGATTGACAGGCAGGTTGCCCCACCCACCTGTAAGAAATGACCTATGGGAGTGGGATCTGCCTGCCAGGCCAAAATGGTTTCCTACCCCTGCTCTAGTACATAGCACCATGGGAAACAAGGACAATGTCATTTTCATTCACAACTCAAGAAGGCATGGCGGAGTTCTAGTAGAATAGAATGGAGATATACATGAAGCCTTTAATATGAATTGCCAAATAATAAGCCTGAGCTGCATATAATGGCTCCATGAATTAAAAACAAAGCAAGCCCATTCTAATTTCAGCATTGGATTAAAAGGCCAGCTGAAAGAAAACCTGAGTGGTGAACAGGAAAAGGTGGCGCTCGCCCACGAGAATTTAATTTGGCTAATAAGATCTAGTAGGGTTAATTGAATATTAATTGACTGCTGATCAGTAGTCCCCTAAATTAGTTTGTATAATTTGCATATTGGGAGGAGCATCATAGAACAATCAGTACGATACTGAATTACTTTTAAGAGGAGAGTTTGCCTTGTTTAATATTATTAAGCTTTTTTTTTTTTTGTAAAGTGTTCTAATTATATGTGACTATTTAAAGCAAATTGAATTGTTACCAGTTCTGCTGAATTCTGGGCTGGAAATTCTTTTAATTACCGGTATGCAGCACAGCTTCCTAGACCTATGTTGCTACATCCAAATTAAATATCATTAAGCCTGTTTTGAAAAGCGTAATTCAAATTTTGCCATCGACAAACCAACTCCAGAGACCGAATTATTTCTTCTCTGATGGTATCTTCTTTTGTGCTTATTAGTGAGTGGGTTGCTGCATTCAGCAATAATGTGTGTTGTACCAGGACAAATGTAGGCCTAGTGTGCATGTCTAACTTTGATGAGAGAAGTGTTGTTTGGGGCAATTACAAGGCCACTTCATGGAGAGTTGAATTATTTTATGCCTCTGCTATCTGTAAGAGCCCTTCAACAAGTTAACCTTAATAAGTGCTCGGAAATGGCTGGGAGTAAGATCCATTGGACTCGGCCAGCTATACTTCTGAGTACATGTGTAGAGAATTGCAGTGCTAGACCTTTCTGCCTACTTCTACCATTGCTGATATGATCTAATAATGGTTGATTGGACTATGCATAAAGGTAAAGGTAAAGGGACCCCTGACCATTAGGTCCAGTCGTGGCCGACTCTAGGGTTGTGGCTCTCATCTCACTTTACTGGCTGAGGGAGCCGGCGTACAGCTTCCGGGTCATGTGGCCAGCATGACTAAGCCGCTTCTGGTGAACCAGAGCAGCGCATGGAAACGCCGTTTACCTTCCCGCTAGAGCGGTACCTATTGATCTACTTGCACTTTGACGTGCTTTTGAACTGCTAGGTTGGCAGGAGCAGGGACCGAGCAACGGGAGCTCACTCCGCCTTGGGGATTCGGACTGCCGACCTTCTGATCAGCAAGTCCTAGGCTCTGTGGTTTAACCCACAGCACCACCCGCGTCCCTCTAGGACTATGCATAGGTACTGACTAATTGAATTTTTATATTATTCAATAGAGGTGAATTTGTTCAACTAGGAAGTTAAAAAACAGGAGAAAGATCTGAACAGCTTTGGAACTGATTCTTGTTATCTCCCTCTATACTATTTCTATGGTAAAAATGCCCTTAGTTTTAAACAGGTATTGGATGTCCTGGTCTGCCCACAATCAGATGTGGCTGAGAAAAAGATAATGAAGTGAAATGCTTCCTGGCAAGAAGCCGTACTCTTGGATTCCCTCTACAGTCCTATGTGACAGGGCTGGGGGGACTTCAGGCCAATGGATTGAACGTGGCCCTCAGGCCTGCTTGGGATCTGTCCGTGAGCTGTGATAGTGCCTGCTGCTTGCCTGGAGGGAGGACGCAATGGGTGGACATATGTGTTGGAACCTCTGGATTTTGTGTGACTGGAACGCAGCCTGCTGTGCAAAGATAATATTCACATGTGTTGCTCCATCCACTTTTATCTCTGGCATTCCCCACAACTAGCATGCAGCCTCTGAAAGGTTGCTTGCAAGGGAACGTTGTGCTGGAAAATGTTCCCCATCCCTACTCTATGGGTACATCATCTTGTTGTATGTGGAATCTCTAGGACACCTGCTCTGCCCCCCTTTACTCTTAGCTATCTTTGTGGATCTGTCTGCTGTGATACTCCTGCCCCAGGAGAAGGAAAAGGTTGCACCATCAAAGATAGCTGAAGGGTGGTAGGTGTTCCACAGTATTTCCTCTTACTCCCATTCACCACCTCTCCAGCTTTTGGTCACTTTGATTTATTTATTGCTCTCCTAATAATGGTTCTTGCCACCCCTTTGCTTCCCAAGCCTAGTTTTTCTGGAGCCATCTGTGCTCACCCTTTGTTAGGGATGTTGGAGGATTCTGACGGGAATGGAAATAGCTTCTTTTTGCTTATTCGTCCCACGTCTGGAGCAGAAATCAGGCCAGCAAATATGATCAATATTTGCTTCTCTTGTTCTTTTCAGTCCGCAAATGATGCATAATCGATAACTTCCCCTCCCCGAGTTGCATTGCATTTCCTTTGCATTGAAATGAATGGTATTTGTGTTTAAATAAATGGTGTGGAGTAACGTGATGATAAATTAACCACGTAATGAATTATGTAAGATTCTACTGTATCAGACAATTCATGAGAGGAATTGTATAGCTTCTGTTGGCAGTCAAACTGCAGTGGAGCAGAAGCAGTGCTGCATGAGACGAAACAAGGGTCTGAACAGAAATCGATGCCTTCTTACTCTTTTCTTGTCCAGGTCATTGGTCTCTGTGAATACAACTCAGTTGTTTGATCATAAGATAAATCAAGTTGTGGCAGTTCTCCCCCCCTCCTACTCTCCACAGCTGATTGGGGATTCAAGCCTGGGGGTCCTGCAGTCTAACCATTGCACCACATGGGCTTATATTGTTGCCATAATCATGATGCTATGAAAGGCCAGAAAGAAATCTCCTGTTTGGGGATAAGTGTGTAGAAATGTGTTGTTCTTAAAGTGCCTGTCAATGCCAATGCTTAATAAACTTTAGGCCAAGTGTTAGGCTTTCTCAGCATGAATCTTCCATTCAATTTTGAACTCTAAAGACTTGTATAATGCCTACTTTGTGAAGTTAGTGTAATGCTAAAGATTATCCTAGAGGTACAGATTGAGTTTTGACTCTGGTATCTCTCTCACAACAGCAAGCAGAAAGTCTGGGGAGCCTTTAATTATCTCTGATATCAAGAAGGGAAGTGTAGCACACAGGTAAGTGAAGAATCTAATTTTCCACTTACAAGTCTCAGACACTAAATCAGCTGAACCCAGTTAAGACATATGAAGACCCTTATATTGGTTCAGACTTCCAAGCCAGCATATTGTCTGCTCTGACTATCTGTAGTTCTAAGAATATAAGAAGAATGAGGAGAGGAAAAATAGATGTCAGAGATACAAAGAATAAGCATAAGAAAAGCCCTGCTGGATCACCCTATCCAATCCAACGTCCTGTTCATACAGTGTCCAACCAGATGCCTATAAGAAGCCAGCAAGCAGGGCCTGAAGGCAACAGAAAAGCTCTTTCCTAGTCCAGCCTCCCGAGATCTTTTCAGCTTAAGATGTTGGGGGTTGAACTGGGACGTTCATTGTGCAAAGTATGTGCGTTCTTCCTCCAAGCGATGGCTCCTTCCCAAACATCAGGACCAATGAACTGTAACACCAAACATTTTCCATGTCTTCCGAAGTTCACAGATGTTTGCATATTCTCCTCCTGTGCGTAATTAGACTTGCTGAAGTTATTCACAAGGTGTGCCATGGCCTGACATTTCCTTTGGCCTCAGTATAGAAGTAGGTCTAATTAGAGTACAGTGCTGGCTTTAATAAATTAGTATTTTATAAGCATACTGACTCCTGGAATCTCACTTAAGCCTACTTGATTCCAGTACAAGCAGTGTTGCCAGCACTGCCTTGTTATATAAAAGTAGAACATGCATGCCTTAAGAGTTTGCTCTCTGAGTTACACACAGTATAAACTGGTCTATATTATTTTGACGTAGCCAACATGGAGGCTTCCAGATGTAGTTGGACTACAACTCCCATCAGCCCCAGCCAGCAAAGCCAGTGATCAGGGCTGATGGGAGTTGTGGTCAAGCATCTGTCGGGCAACAAGTTAGCTACCTCTGCTCTGGATGACGCACCATGAGAGATGAGGACAGCCAATAACAGCACCTCCCTATGTCCTTTCATGATGTATGGAAAAAACTGTAATTCACAAAACACTTTCTTGACACCAGCTTCCTTCACATTTACCTGTGACTCGTTTTTTTATTTTCTCACTTATTTAAGGTACCCCAATTGAAATGTTGAAAGGCTGCCTAACTTTCACCAGTTGAGGGAATTGCTAATAATGAGGTGTATTCTCAGGCTGGATTTTAGTTATTTGAACCTGTTTCTATGCAGAAATATCTTGTCTTTTTTTAATCATTAACCTGGGCAAATTCTCTTCTGCAGAAGAGTTGCCATACCACTCACAGTACTGCAACAGCTCTTGGAGAAGAACTAAGTATGCAGCTATTTGGAATGTGTTAAACACAGGCTTGTTTTTCCTCCCATTGCTCACAGGACTGGCACCTTAGAGCCCGGAGACAAGCTGTTAGCCATTGATAATATCCGACTCGACAATTGCTCAATGGAGGATGCGGTGCAGATCTTAAAGCAGTGTGAAGAACTTGTCAAATTGAAGATCAGGAAGGATGAGGATAATTCTGGTACGAAAGCACTGAATCAAGCTGTTTCTGAGCCATTTTAATAAAACACTCCAATACTTAAGAAAAGCCTGGCAGAGAAACTGGAAAACCATTATTCAAGTAATGAGTGTGTACATGTGCCTGTGCATTCATGTGTTGGTGCGCATGTGCTCACAGCAAGTGCCTACAAACCTACTTTAAGGCTTAAAAGTTACTTACTCTTTTGCTAGGAAATACTTTGAGGTTTGATGCATACCATAGCTGTCAACGTTTTCCATTTTTTAAGGGAAATTCCATTATTCCAAATAGGATTCCTCGCAAGAAAAGGGAAAAGTTGACAGCTATGATGCATACCTTGAAGATTCCTTATCATTATTAAATAAGTGTTTATGCATTGAACAGAGTACCAGTATCTAAATGGCCTTATTAGAAACATAGGTATATTAATGGAAACAAAATTGCCTAGCTAATAAATGCAGTTATGTACAGTCCAATACTTTCAGATTCCACCTGTTTTCCTTCCCTTATTGTTTTTCTTTGTGACATCGTTTTTATTCATTTTCATCTTTAAACTGTTTTAACATGGTTGCATTGAGATATATATTTGTTTGAATTACAGCATGTGGCACGCAGCAATTCCTTAAAATTGAAATCCAAACGGCAATAAACACGCAGATAATTGTTTCTGGATATATTAATTAGCAAAGTTGCATCAAAGCATATATACCAGAATTAATTACAAATACGAATTGATGCATTAACTTAGATCAGTGACTACAAGTTAAAGGTATTTTGTATCAATAACAATTAGAATTCGTGGGAAATTGTAGGAAGCGGGGAGGAAAAAAATTAAAATATGCACTTCATTCCTTCCTGTATTATAATGAAATTAGTAATCACATGTTACTAGCTATTAAGCAATAAATGATCATTTCACAATCCTCTTTGGCGGTTACTGGGGTTTTTTGATAACTGGAAAGAACAAGCAGTAGGTCTAATGGAAGTTTATAATCAGCCTGTATCTTCTAGATGATCTAGGACTAATCTCAGGAGTTCCTTTAGTTTAGGGTGATTTCTATAATCAGAGCCCTCCTTTCCTCCTAACAGATGAGCAAGAAACAACTGGTGCTATCATCTACACAGTGGAGCTAAAGAGATACGGTGGACCCCTGGGAATCACTATTTCAGGGACCGAGGAGCCTTTTGACCCAATTGTCATTTCAGGACTGACAAAACGAGGGCTGGCGGAAAGGTGAGTTGCAATTTGCATCCTAATGGGCAGGCATGATAGAATGATACTCCGAGTGTAATCCACTGGGAAGCTCTTCTGCTCATTTGTACCACTGAATTAAATAGAGCCTGCATACGTGGGTGGTGTAGATCTTTCTGCACAGTTACGTGGCTGTGCGTGTAAGGAAAGAGAGGAGAGAGAACTTGGTTGCACGTGATCTTGAGAGGAGACGTGAGAGATTTGTGTGCTGAATGGCTGTCACAGTTTCTGAGCTCCCAACGGGCAATTTTGTGTTGCTTGGGGAAACTGTGAAGCTTCTTCCAGGTAGTATATTCAGTGCTATTATGTTTATGCATTGGTGGATATGTTTGTGCAAGGGGTGTGTGTGTGTGTGTGTGTGTGTGTGTGTGTGTGTGTGACAGTTACAAGCAAGGAACCAATCAGGAGTGCTGCGTTCAAAATGTGCAGCCACATAGCCTTAGAATCATAGAGATGGAAGGGACCCTGATGCTCATCTAATCCAACGCCCCGCAATATACGAATACGTAGCTGTAGCATATGGGGACTGAACCTGCAACCTTAGCATTATCAGCACCATGCCCTAACCAACTGAGCTATCCCGCTTGTAATTTGTGGACTGTTTGTTTACATGCTTGTGAAATTGTTGGGGGTACATGACATTTCCCCCCCCACCTCAGTTTTTCCTGTGGATCCTTGTTCCACCACCATCACCCCATTCACATGCAGTCACTGCAAACTGGTAAAGTCTGTCCTTGCAGGAGAACCCCTGAAACTATCATTCTGAAATTGGGCAGGCTTCATTTGCTCAGAAGGGGCGGCCGTATTTGCAAACAGCACCCATTTTTTATATTTCCCAGTTGTAATGAATGGAGAACGCAGAACTTCACTTTATACAGAATGGCTCGGAACATGGAGCGCAGATCGAAGTGTAAAAAGCATAGTGCAATTCGGAAACGGATCAGTTTAAAAACAAAATAGATACAAGGTGAATCTTTGGGTCCATGCACATTCCCTTCCCAGAATTTTTGAGCCATAATTTATACCAATCCATTCAGCTGCTATTGAAAACAGAGGAATTTTATAATTTCAGTTCACTAATCCACTGTTTGGAAATAAAGTTAACTTTGCTATTTAAACTGGCACCATAGTGACCTCTAGTGGATAGTTGAGAAATCAATCCTGACTCAAAGGAAAAAGCAGGGTGGGGGGAGAGAGAGCATAAAATATAAAGAAGTTGAATTATATCCTTATAAGCTGCCAACAAACAAGATTTCCAAAACTGATTGCTGTTCTGTGTGCTAAGCTTTTGTTTTCTGTGACTGAAAATAGACAGCGTTCTTTTGTTTGGGAGATCTGCAAGCAAAAGTAATTTACTCCCGGAAGGGAGTGGAGTAGCTAAGACAGACTCTTCTGATGGGAAGATAAAATATGCTTAAATGACAATTCTTGGAGATTTTACCACAGCTGATGGCTAGAACAGCAGAAGCACAAGGAAAATGGACATGGGTACAGCAAGCATTCTGAAATTGGCCGGCCATTGGTCTCTGTGTACTTAACCAATGCTTGAGTTGTAGTGCAATTTAGAGCATGCAAGGAAATGAATGTCTGTTGCAGCTGTAGCTTAATGGAATAACTGTGATCTAAATGCAGGATATGACACAATTGGCCTTTGCATCCATTGGAAAACAACCCAGAGTTGAGCCGTACCTTGAATTCCACCTGTGAGCTGGATGGTGTACTTAGGTCATGCAAAGGCAGCCTTTATTATTGTGGTCTCCGTGTGCAGCACCCCAAGGGTCAGGTGAAACTCACTCAACCCCTTGTAGTTCACAGTCTATTTAGATGAATTACTAAAGTCAAGCAAGCCCGGATCAAACTGAATGGGTCACTTCCCTGAGGAATACTCTTTCTTTATAGAAGAAGAGTTTGGATTTGATATCCCGCTTTATCACTACCCGAAGGAGTCTCAAAGCGGCTAACATTCTCCTTTCCCTTCCTCCCCCACAACAAACACTCTGTGAGGTGAGTGAGGCTGAGAGACTTCAGAGAAGTATGACTAGCCCAAGGTCACCCAGCAGCTGCATGTGGAGGAGCGGAGACGCGAACCTGGTTCCCCAGATTACGAGTCTATCACTCTTAACCACTACACCACACTGGCTTTATACCATCTTCACTGTGTTTTGTATGTTTTGTAGTGTTCATAGGTGAATCATATCTTTTATTATGGGCACCATACATTATGTAATGCAAATCAAAATTAGTCTATTCACCATAGCCAGACAAATGACAAGGCAAAATATTGGCCTCACCAAACATTTGGATGACGTTCTGCTGCTTGGCACATTTTTGTTCCTCTGCCTGCTACTCTGGGGCAATGTTACCCCCCCCTTTCTTATTTGACATCGCTGTCTTGTGCCTTCTTTGACTTCACTGCCATTTGTTCTGATTGGCTATGGCAACCCATTTATTTTTTTTACAGGTATTCTTGACATCATGATGTCAGACATTGGCTGTGGCTTCTTCCCATGGCAGTGAGGGCAAAGGGACTTCCCAGTTGCTGCTCACATGGCATCATAATGACTGCAGGTGGTTGAAACCTGTCACAGTTCAAAGGAGGTCACTGATCAACAGATTGGTGGTTACAACAAGCCACTCTGAATGCACCCTCTAGCACCAATCAGCTGACTATCGCTGAAAGGGCATCTTCAAAGGAGATTGCGGTAACCACCAAACAGCTGATTGGTAACCACTTTGATGTCTCTGCAGAAGTAAAAACACAGTATTTATAAATGGAGCATTTTCCCCTCTGCAGAGGACGCAGCTTGGGTTCAAAGCCCATTGGGGAGCTCCCTGGTGTAGCTGATCCCAGCATGGCTCCCAGTCAGCTGGCCAAGGAGCAATTGAGAGCTCCCTTAAATCCATGTCCATATGACATATGATGTCAGGTGTGCAGATGGTTTGTGAGAAACCACCCCATGGGCCAATTTGGGATCTGTGCTGGGCCTAATGGGGCCCAAGAAGTGAAGGTTCCCAAACCCTGGCAGATTGTCTATGCAGAGATATGCATATACAGGTCTGGGGTTTTTTTTGTTTGTTTGTTTGTTTGTTTCAATTGGAATTCATGGATCAGCCTTTATAGATGAATGAGAAGCATTATGTGTAGAACGGGTGAAGACATGGGCTTCTCTTTCAATTATAAATCACTGAATTTGGAGAAGTGCCTGCTAATCTGTAAATAGTTGTGCATTTGTTTTCATGTTTTCCTTCTGATTACCACAGAACTTTAAATCTTGCCACACGTGCATCCATCAACTGAACATGGATATCTTTATTTATGGGCTGGCTTAATGAAATTACTGTCTTGCATAACAGTTGGAATTTTCATTTGCTTGTTCTTTAGGACTGGAGCGATCCATGTGGGAGACCGGATATTAGCTATTAATAATGTAAGCCTTAAGGGGAAGCCTCTGAGTGAAGCCATTCATCTACTCCAGATGGCTGGAGAAACTGTAACTCTGAAGATCAAGAAGCAAACCGAAAGTAAGTCCTCATTCTAAAAATCTGTGTGTATCACCTGGAGCCAAAATCAGTACAGATCAATGTAGCAATCTCCGCTTCTTGGACTTCTTGGGCTTAGGCCTGCTTTGGGTGCAAAAATTGCCTTGGTGGCCCTTTGTCGGAAGAGCTGCAGTGGGAATGTGTCCTTGTTTTATTATCCTTGATTTCTCAGTGGCTTTTGATACCATTAACGATTGTCTTCTTCTGGAGTGGCTGTGCAAATTGAGAGTGGGAACCACCACTGCGATGATTCCAGTCCCACTTGGGTGGCTGTTCTCACAGGGTGATCCTTGAGGGATATTGTTTGGCCTCATGGAGCCTTTCTGTGTTGGCTTCTGGAGAGTTCTGTATTATCTCCCATGCTATTCAGCCTCTACATGAAACTGCTTAATGGGGTCATCTCAAGTTTTGGAGTACATGGTTAGCAATTTGCTGGTGATACACATCTCTGCTTCTCCTATACATCTTCAGGTGAGGCAGTGGGTGTGCTAGATCAATGTCTTGCCTCGGTAATGGATTGGATGAGAGCCAATAAACTGAAGCTTAATCAGACAAGACTGAGGTCCTGTTAGTGCAGCGGTTCTCAACCTGTGGGTCCCCAGATGTTGTTGGACTAGAACTCCCATCATCCCTGAGCCTTGCTAGCTAGGGGTGATGGGAGTTGTAGTTCAACATCTGGGGACCCACAGATTGAGAAAGGCTGTGTTAGTGGGTGGTTCCCTAAACCAGATGGATGGGATGTAACCTGCTCTAGATGTTGTTGCACTCCCTCTGAAGGAGCAGGTAGATCCTATAGCTTGAGGATACTTCTGGATCCATTACTGTTGCTTGAGGCTCAAGTGAACTGGGCAAGCCAAGTCTGTTTTCTATGCTCTGCTAACCTCAAGGCTGGATTACTTCAATGCATGGGTCTGCCTTTTAAGATAATTTGGAGACTGCAGCTGGTGCAGAATTCAGAGGCCAGACTGTTAACTGAGGCAGAGTGGTCCAAACACGTAACACCAGTTCTCTCATGACTGCACTGGCTACGATTAGTTTCTGGGCTGTATTCAAAGTGCTGGCTTTGACCCATAAAGCCTTAGGACCTAAACCTTCCCTGCCTTGCAAGATATCTTTGGGAGAAGAAAAGGCTAGGAAGTAAACCTAATCCAGAGTGGAGTCCCTAAGAGATTGGATGGTGCCTTGTACACCTCCTTCTGGCAACTCCTGCAGTCAAGCTGGTGCCAAATGTATTGCTTTGCTCAGAGGCACCAGCTTCTGAAGGAGAATTGGGGGGAGGTGATGTCACATGGTGCATGATGCCATATGCGTGACATAAGGACATTGGGGGGACCTTTAAAAATATATGAGGTCAAGGCATAAATGCATTGTATAATGGTTGCATTCTCTGTCTACATTATTAAACTGCTGTTCCTTTTAATACTATTCCTGTTAATGCCACTGTTGTGTTGGACTACTGGATTGTGGGGAAATGTGTTAGTTTCCTTGGGAGGCTTCTTTAAAACAAGGAGAAGGAGGCGAAAGCACCAAGATCAATAGGTGACTCCATTGACAGGTATAATCTCAAGCACCCACTTGAGATTCTGTTTAAGATTTTGAGCTATCTGCTTCCCTTTAAAAAACATCTTCAGACCTGCCAATGTGGAAAGTGATTTTTATTTCTCCCCTCCTTCCTTAAGCAGCCCCACTTTGACGCAGCATTAAGTTTCTGAAAGAATTGCTGAAAAGCCAATTGGGGGAAAACTTAATCGGCATCCTTCACTGCCAACCACCTGTCAGTCAAGCATCTCACATCAGACTCTGTCTCTGCAGTCTCCCTTACTTTTGAAATTCTGATGCAGCAGCAACCTTGCCTGCCAAACTAAGGAGTTCAGCCAATCTCTTGAAAGGACTGAAGTTCACTTTAAAGTCCTGACTTATGTTCATGTGTAAAATTGAGAAATAGGCCTCTGTCCTTCTGTTCTTTGCTTTTAATGAAGACAACTTGACAGTGTAACCATGCAATTTAATTTTCATGCTTGAAGGGACCATTAGATTTCAATCACATCCATTTTCCTCCCTCTCTGATTCATTCTTTCAGCTCTTCATGAACACAGAGGATTTTCCGGGTGCAGTCCCTCCTACTTTCCTTCCTAGCCACTGATAAATTAAATCTCCTACTTGCTCAGAGTGTAGTTTTTCCTCTTGCTTTCTTAGCACTTTTTACTCTGGCAGAGATAAAACACCTGCCTCACCTCTGATCTCCTTTAAGTCTCTTTCCTGCTGCAAGGAGTTGTACTGACATCCATAAACAAAGACAACTGCAATACGTTATTGTACTTCTCTCCAGTCTCACTCACTTTTCTCTTTTTTTCTTTTCTTCAAAAGACCTGTGACCTGCCTAGAGCCAACTGGGGAGGGGGAAATTGAAGTGTTTGAGGAGAGAGGTAGTTCCCAGTTTCTGCTGGAAGCAGAAGCTACCACTAAAATTGTTGTGCTTTAAAAACACTCTTCTGCTGTGGAACTTCCTCAGGAGGTTGCAGAGGCAGCACTTTTCAGGTTTGACTTGCTTTTGGAGGAGACCAAACTTGAGACTTGTGGTGTTTCTAAAAATATTTAATTTTACAACTATAAAAGTAAAGCCATGTGTGGAGTTGATCAACTCCTGACAGGTGGGTCACCTCAGACCCCCAGAGAGAAATACCTGCACCTAAGGATGGTCAAATCTGTCAATTTCACTTTCTCATTATTTTAATCTTAAATTCAGTTTGCCATGCTTCTGCAGCAATTTGCAATTATTGTTTTTTTAATCCCTATGAAAATTTGTCAGAATTTCTCCTAATAATTACATCTTTTTGTATGCAGTTTTGACTAATGTACACGTTTTTGAAAGCAATTTTCCCTAATACGGTGCATTTTTGTATCTCTTTATTAATATATGAATTTTAATGCATTCTTTCCCCTAACATATATTCTACACATTGTTTGGGATGGAGAATTGCGTTGCAAAATTCAGAGAAGTGCAAATTTCAAAGGATAGGTGTGCTTTGATTTGCACATTTCATAGAATTGTAGGGTCGGAAGGGACCTCAAGGGCCATTTAGTCCAATTTCTCTTCTTAAGAGGTGCATTAGGTAGTGACTTATTAAAATGCAAACTAAATTGAATTTCTCCTCCATCCCTTCATCCTCTCCAATGTGCCTTCCAATCTCTCACGTTAGTGCTCTCTTTTCTGCTCCATCATCCTAAAAAACCGCAAACTCTTTCACAGAGAGACCTTTAAAGGCCCAACCTTAGCTGAGTTTGGGAATCACCATCCCCCAACGGCTCTCAGAGTCCAGAGATGATTTCTGTAGCTCTCAACCATTAGCTATTATGGTGTGAAACACGTTAATAGTCTTTCGCAGAGATTTCCCCAAGAGAGGATATAGCTGGCACAGCTCGTCCAGCAGTCATAATGATATTTTTACTCACAGAAGCTCTTTGGAGCACTTTCTGCGTATGACACATGAGTCAAAATGAACGGAGGAGAGTGAATTCCTATCAATCATTCTAAGCCTGAGCTATTTGAAATTGGAATTCCACAGCCATCTCAAGTACTCCATTATAAGCAATTTAACCCATCCTAATTTGGGGAGACTATAGTGGGCTCCCCCCTTTCTTTAAAGTACAGTCTTTATCTCAGGAGATGTTCTAAGGTGAAAGAGAAAATTGTCAAGGTTATGATGGTTTTAAGTGTTGAGTAAAGAATAAATCACTTTACAATCACTAAATCAGAAAAGCCACTTACTTGGAAATAAGTCTTTTTACTTGATTTCACTGAACTTACTTGCAAGCAGATGCACTTACTATCACATGCTGGCAGTAGTCGTGATCTGTGTGATTTTTACACCTGGAAAGCCGCTCTCCCACTCTTAATTTCACATTTGGTTGGTGCAACTTGAAGCTGCCATGGGTGAAAAAGGCTTACAGGATGAAGGGGAAAGAAGGGCAGCACCTCCTTGCTACAGGGATAAGGGAACATCATTGTTCTGCACACCAGACCCTCCATCTTCTGGAAAACACAACATTGGGCCTGCAACCTGATATGAGACTTACCAACCATTAAGGTAAAGGTAAAGGTACCCCTGACCATGAGGTCCAGTCGCAGACGACTCTGGGGTTGCGGTGCTCATCTTGCTTTACTGGCCGAGGGAGCCAGCGTACAGCTTCCGGGTCATGTGGCCAGCATGACTAAGCCGCTTCTGGCAAACCAGAGCAGCGCATGGAAATGCTGTTTACCTTTCCGCCAGAGCACTACCTATTTATCTACTTGCACTTTGAAGTGCTTTCGTACTGCTAGGTTGCCAGGAGCAGGGACCGAGCAACGGGAGCTCACTCCATCGTGGAAATTCAAACCGCTGACCTTCTGATCGGCAAGCTCTAGGCTCTGTGGTTTAGACCCCAGTGCCACCCATTAGCTGGTGATTATAACATAACAAAAACAGAGCAGGCGAGCTTCACAGACATGTCTCTAACCTTTTGTGCATACCTGTGCATCTTTATTTTGACCCCAGGGACTTACCCGAAACAGTCTGGGAGTATAAATGAAGTGAGTGACCCAGAAGATGACCTGACTGATTCCCAGAAAACTAGCAAACTCTCTGAGATTTATTCCACCACAATCCCCAGTGTGGACAGTGCAATGGAATCCTGGGACGGTTCTGGCATTGATGCTGGTTATGGAAGTCAGGGTGAGTCGGCCTTTAATGTGCGAATGCATAAGTTTGTCTCCTCCCTCCCAACTCCATTTTGAATTGCTGAGGGCCAGTTCATACATTTATATCTGAGGGGATAAAGGTTCACGCAAGCAAACATTGCCATGGGGTCAGCAGTTACAGCGAGCCCCTTCAACGTCCATTTACAGGTGTGGTTTGGATTCAAACCTCACCAGCAAATGGACAAAGCAGGATGCTTTGTCCATCTGGTTGCACAATTAAAATTCCCCCTAGACATGTAGGATGTCTACTGCAGAACTAGAAATGGGAGACAGACTTCCCATCCAGCTAACTTAACCATAAGATTGTCTTTCTTCAACGATGCCATGTAAAAATGACCTGATCCTTCCTGTTTGTCTATGTGCTCCCCATCGGATCCCAGTAGGTACATACTTGCCACAAGCTGTTGGCATTGCGCTTCACCCACATGAATGGAGATCCAGCAGACAGAAGAACAGTACCCCTCCTGGTGATCCCAGGAAGAGTTACCCCTTTATGGATGGCAGTTTCAGTGAAGATGACTGGGAGAAGCCCAGCAGGTATGTGAGGCTTGGAAGAAAACAGAGGGGAAGGATGGGCGTGTGTGTGCTCATTCATATGGATCTCAAGGATGAGGCATGCCTACATGTCTTACCTGACTCCATTCGATTTGTCCCCCATCCTTCCTCCCAAAGGAAGGGGTCAATATCAGCTTCAACCATTCCTGAAGGAATTTGACATGAAAACATTCAGATCTATTTATTCGTCCACACTACAAAAGGGATGTGTCTCACATGCGAGGTCTGAGCTCTCTATTTATTCGTCCACACTACAAAAGGGATGTGTCACACAGAGAGCTCAGACCTCGCCTGTGTTTTTAGAGAAGAAATGGAACTGCAAGTGGACTGCTGGTCTGGTCTGATGAGTGGTCATTTTATTAAGTTGGATTTCTAATTGGAATGAAATAATGCTGGCATTTAGAAGTCGGCGTTTCACCTTTTCTGAACGCCCAGGCTTAAGTTTCATTACAGCAGGGTGTCATCTTAACAATGGCGTTCAAGCAATGGAGAGAAATTAAAAAACCTTTAATGTGTGGCCCACATTTGGTCTTTTGGGTGTTGACTAAATGGCAGTCCAGAGCTGCTAGGTATGTGAAAGGCCATATATGAAAGCAATCTAGGGTGGATGCTTATACATGACGCTGATTTTTATCTCTATCCTATCTATTCTCTGTTTTTCTGATTACCAGTAGGTATACAAGATCACATGCAAAAGTGTGTCCTGGTGATGTTGTCACCAAAAAGTCATTTCTAAGTTCCTTTTTCACTGGTGCAACGTTTTTCACGTGAGCAGAAATCCAGTATTGCAGATCTGGAATCTGATCCATGCACTAATGTTGTTAGAAGAGCTGTGTGTGTGTGTGTGTGCGCATGTGCATGTGTGCTTGCACGTACGTACGTACACACACTCGCACACATAAAATGGGGTTAAAAAAATACTAAGGTGCAGCATGTTAGACATCAGTAAGCGTCTGTTTGGATGAAGCCCAGGATTCAGCATTAAATTAGCAAGTATTACATGGAAATGGAGGGCGAGGGGAGAGGTACCAATTCCACAAGGTTTTGAGTGGCCTATGCTGCCTGAACTAATCCCACTAATTTTCCAGTTTGAACTAGAAGGGCTTGTGGCTAGAAGGGCACATGGCTCGTGGGTGCCAAGTGACCCGAATCAGTTTGCTGTGATAACTCAGGAATCTGCCACCTGCAAATGGCCTAACTGCTCATCACTCTGCTGTCTTCCACACCTCAGCAGTTCATCAAAGGCTGCCCAACCACTGACCTTACAGGTTGCTTTGACCTTAGACTCCTTGCCATTCAGTTGGGTTACCTGAGTTGCTGTGGTTTGTGATGGAATTCTGAAGTGCTGGCTACATCTGGGTTGGCAAGCAGCTGTGAAAATAAAGTCAGTCTTGGTCCAAACAAGGCTCTGTCCAAAGGATAAGGGAAAGTGGGCGAGGACAGAAGAAGGCAACTGCATAAAATTAAAAACATGAACCTTCAACTCAACATTCCCTCTGTTTGTATCACAGTTCTTTGTAGTGTTGACTCATTAAAACAATAATCATTTCCTTGGCATGAATTTCCAAAACCATTTCATATGACTTTAGTTCATTTTTAATTGCTGCTCTCCCTTTAGCGATCTAAGAAGTGACATGGAAATGTCCACACAAGTGAGAAACAGGCATTGCAGTTATGCACTTAGCCATTTTTTAAGTGCCGACGAATGATAATAGCCTATCAAAATGCCCATCGCGAGAATAGCTTATTTGTGTGTGGAGAGAGGCATTGCACTGTTCTGTGGTCTTCCTGTCAGGCCATTCAGTGTCAGGGTTGGAGAACAGACTTCACCTTCCATACCGCAGTGGCACTAAATGCAGCGGTTTGGTTTTCCCTCAGGGGAAGAAATGGCAACGAATCACAGAAAGTAAAGCGGCACACCAGTAGGCTCACCCACTTCTTGTCCCAAGTGAATGGAGCCATTTGAAACTCAAGCCTGCTTCACTCAGTGGAGCCACTGGCAGAGGAAGAGGAGCGCGGGGGGAGTGCACCGCCCCTGGCAGTGTGATCCTGGGGTGCCATTGCGGCTGCCCCACCCCCAGGACGCGCGCCAGCCCCGCCCCTGCCTGCTCTCCGCCACTGAGTAGATCCCCAAACTGAGTTCAATATATCTGGGTTTCCCAGGAGTGTGGTTGAATGTTAAAAGCATGGGGCGGAACGTGGGGAACTGACTCTTATATACAGGGGAAAGGACTGTTTTGCCCCCCTTTTACCCCCAAAAGAGAGGGTGGTGTGGATATCAGCAAGCACAAACCTCTCTACTTCTTCAAGGGAGAAGTATATAATGAGCAGGGGCAGCAGAATAGATTAGCATTTAGATTTATTGAAAGTATAACTACAGACCCGCGAAAATGAGAGATATAAGTCTTGTTGAACCCTCTGTATATTTCTGCATTTAGTGTTTAAATTGCTTGCCTAGTCTAGGGGAAGCCATTTTATATACATCATTTTTTACATTATATACTCCCACAGATACCTGATGTATTTCTCATTTTCTCACCACGTCTGTTACCCTCTGTGTTTTTCTCTCTCTTCTCAGGTGTTCTGTGTCTCAGATCTGAACTCTGTCCCATCCGCCTTTGTACTAACAGTCTCTGAGGCTCCTGGTTTACCCATAATGCATCCTTTTTTTCTTTTACTTCTCTATTTCACCAAAACGTCTTCCTAAACCTACAATCTTCCTACAGACACTTTTTATTTTACCCTTTTGAACGTGGCATTACTACACCAGTGTAATTCTTCCTCTTGAAGGACTTTTGCCCTGTTAGTGAAAGTGCATGGAGGTTTTGTATTTGGACTCTCTCTTGCCTGAAAAGTTCATATTGTTTGCTTTTGTATATGAAGACTCTGCCAAGTCTCTGCTTTTACTGGCGAGCCATTTGCTGTAGCCTTGCGGCTTCCACCCTGCTCCAGAAGAGTGCTGACAATCTTTGGTTCCTACGTTACAACAGATATCCCAACCGCCAAAATGGCCTTGAGACCGCACATGAGGATAATTTTTGGCGTGTTTTTGGAGAAGCTTTGGAGGACTTGGAAACATGCGGCCAGTCTGAGCTTTTGAGGGAGATTGAGGTAAATTAACCTTTGAAAGCAGAAGGGGTGTCTAGCTGTACCACTTCTAGTAAGTTCCCCTCTCTTGGTTCTTCTTGAGCTGCGTCTTTCTGGTTGTGACTGATGGGAGCTGGAGCTAATGGCAGGGTGAACAGAGCGCTCTATATTCCCCCTTCTCTGCATAGTCAGAGTGTCACCCTTTATAAAGTGTGCTTCCTTTCAAGGTAATATCAATAGAAGCTTATAGAATGCATCTTGAGCAGGTTGAGCAGGTATTACAAGGGTACAGGCACACAGGAAGGTTAGACCTGTTTTCCCCAAAATCTATATTAGCCTTTGCCAGCCTAATCCAAACTAGCACTGCTCTCCCAAGCAGAAAATTGGGATTTTCATCTTTTTTTGTTTGTCAGAAGCATGGCTCCTGCGTTTCAAGTGCTTGAAGCGGTCAAATTATCATCCATGTGTAAGGCTAGGTACACATATAGGTTTAAAGTGGATTAAATGTTTATTGCATTGAACACGTAACATTGTCCCCATCTAAGTGGCACTTCCCTGTTTAGTTCAGATTTCCCCAATAATGCAGTAAGGAGACAAAAATCCTACATAAAATTGCTTATTGCCCATCTGTGGACATACTGAAGCACATGATGGAGGTGGGTTGGATCTCTCATGTGCATGGTGACTTTTCTGGGTGTCATCTCAAAAACAAAATTTATAAAAGGGTCACAGGTAAAAGTAAACAAATACCTGCCTGCGTGTCCAATATGGACCTCAGGTTTTTCAAACTCAGAGAGGGTGAGTTGCTGGTGGGGCTCAAAATTCAACTTCTTTTTTTTAACCTACTCTTTTGTGCAAATCTGGTGTATATGAAAACTTGTAACAATTTTTTTTAATGGCCACACATGCAGGTAAACATAATTTTGTGCACGTCCACAATGGGCCTCATGTTTCCAGAACTCTGGGAGGGTGTGGAAGTATTAATGGAGATGAGGGAACAACAACACACACTGCAAATTCATCCCACCAAGCACCACCCACTAGCATGGATGGGAAACACTGAGATAGCATTCAGTTGAAAGTGCACATAGAAACAGCAAATGTGTTCAACCCAGCATGCACCTGACACTGGTGTGCATCTAGCATTGGCCAAAAGGAGAATCGTAATAGGGAAGTAAGTCTTGCCATGATATTGTGGTGTTGTGGCCAGTTCCCATAAATTGTAAGTGCACGGCCAAAATTTTGTTGTCCATGCGGGCTGGCATATCTCATCTATGCCAATTCAAGTGAACTCACGATGAATCCTGAGCAGAGTTTGCAATTTGGCAGCATCCCATAGTAAAGAGTCCTGAAGCGTCCTTGAGCGATGGCACCCTGTTCTCTCTCTGAACTTTGTCTTGCCAGCGTTTGTTTGGGTGGGAGGTCCTGGAGCAGAGGATGCAGGAGTTGGGACATTCGTCTTGCCCTGAACCTTACTGTTCATGCTGCTTCTTGCACCGAGCTTACTGTGTTCTCTCTCTCTGTGTGGTTGTTTTTTTACTTACCCCTCCATAGGCATCCATCATGACAGGGAGTGTACACAATCTAGACCTTGATGGGGGCAAGTTGCTCATGAACTCTGTCAACCAATCAGGACTGAGCCCACCAAGAAAAGGGAACACCAAGAGCTCAGGTGAAGGGAAGGGCAATGCCAATGTCACTCCCACCAAGAAAAATGACAGGAATTTGGAGATTAAGATGATGAAGGAAGAGATCCAAGAAATCATGTCTCCCACCCCTCTTGAGCTGCACAAGGTTTGTGCTGAAGAATGGTCTGGTTATGGGTTTTAAGACTGTAGGGTAAAGATAGGATAGGGCTGGGTAAAGGACTGAAAAAAGAATAATCTCCAGAGGCGGATTTGCCCCATTACTAAGTTTCTGGATAAACGTCTTTGAGCACAGGATGGCAGGGCATGGAATGTTCTACTGATGTTAGTAAGCAGCTGGTGTCCTCTGGTGGGGACAGCGCCCTCTTCCTGCCACTCCCTTGCAATGCACCCCCCACACCTAGCAAAACTGGAACGGGCTATAGCTCAGGGGTAGAGCACATGCTTTGCATGCAAAAGGTCCCATGTGCAACCTCCAGCATCTCCAGGCAGGGCTGTCTGAATCCATGGTGAACCTGCCACTGCTAGTCAGTGCTGGTGATACTGAGGTTGGTGGACCTAATAAACTGGCTTAGTAGAAGACCACCTCCTGTAATAGGATGACTTTGCAGTAAAGCAGATGACACACACAGGTAAACAAGAGTCTCAGGCCAGGAGTAGCGCAATGGCTTCTGCTCTCATTTTAGTGGCGGGGGAGAGGTGTAAGCACAGGACTCATGGGGAGGGTAGACCTTCCTGTTCTCATTTCCTATCACTTCTGAAAGGCCTATGGAAAACGTGAGGTTCAACATGCAAATGCAGCATTGCTATCAGGGATATCTAACCTTGCCTAATAGCAATGGCATGCAATCCATGAACACACGCCCCACCTCCTGTGCAGAGGAATGCTTACCATTGCACCAGCTTCTCCGAAAAGGCTTTTGGTGGTTCGGAAGTCTTTCAGGCATTTTGCTAGAAACCAAACATTCCTGTTTAAACAGCAGAGCTTCATTCTCAAGGCTGACGAGGTAGTCGATTTAAAGTTGGAACAGCGCCTGCCCCCCCCCAAGCAACAGCATTGCTGGTTCGCACAGAGAGCCTGAATGTGTGCATTGTGTCTGACCAAATGACCTTTTCTGATAGCAATGTTGATGCTCTCCCAGTAAAGATTAGTAATTCAGACTACAGTACTAACCCCACTTACTGGGGACCAAGCCCCATTGAATTCAGTGTGGCTTGTTTCTGAGTAGGCATGGTTAGGACTGTGCTGCAAGTGTGTTCTGTTCCTGACCCCACATTCCAACTAGGGATCATTATTGGGAGGGGTGTTAGAGCAATGTTATCACCTTGTCCTTGTTTGTCCTGTGCCCTAGTTCTGCTACTGATGCTTTCTTGGAAAACACTGGCCATTTTCCTACTTCTGTGCCACATGCCCACACGTTCACTCTTGTCGCATAAGCATTGCACTCGGTTCCTGTGGCTTACAGTGCCGCTTGAGGAGAACACATACCTGAAGCTGTTGGTTTACATTCACCATGGCTACTTAGTGACCGAGTTTGACATTTTAAGTTGAAACAGCTGAATTTTTCAAAAACTTCAAAATGAGACCCTCATTTATTCTTGAAGCACCGGGGGGGGGGCACTTTCTCCTCATGCTTTGTCCTCTGTTTTTACTGTTCATGCAAATTAGACTTTCCTTTTCAGATAACTATTTATAAGGATCCAGAGACTGAAGACTTTGGATTCAGTGTCTCAGATGGCTTGCTGGAAAAAGGCGTCTATGTGAATATGATCCGCCCAGATGGGCCAGCTGATCAGTGTGGACTCAAGCCCTATGACAGAGTCCTTCAGGTAATAACTATAAATAACAGCAAAAGGTTTAAGAAACCCAAATGGGTCTGTTTCTTGGAGAAGAAGAACTTGTATCTGGGGCAAACCAGCTGGGTTCATACTAGTGGCTGCTGGAATAGTCTGTCTAAAACGGTACACCCTCTTTTTCTTTCTGTCCTACTGCTGCACAATTTCACTGTTTCTGTTTTCCTTAACCCAGGGGATGCAACCCTTTTTCGGGCCAGGGGGCAGATTTGGAATTTTGACATAGTGCCAGGGATGCCTGTCACAAAATGGCCGCCATAAGATGGTGCAGGAAAGGGCAAGCCCAGTGCAAACAGGAACTGTGAGCAAGAGGAGCAAACAATCTCTCATGCATTGTGGGCTTTTATAGAGACCTTTCATGGGCATTACAGGAGGTACTAGCAGGCACGCTGGCAGCCAAGGGCACTGCGTTGGCCAACACTGCCTTAACCTGTCCTCCAGCTCTGTAGCACAAGCCATTCATACCCACACATTTTCCCTCAGGTGGCGGCTCCCTGAACTCATTGTAGCTACTCCACAGGAAAAAGCCACCTAGACCTTCAGGAGCCCCGGTGAAGGCTCTTTATTAATGCATTGGCACACCACGCTGGCATTTCTGGTGGGGCTAGGAAAAGAAGTGACAACTTGAGGTCCAAACTGTTTTGTCGGCCTCTCCTGTTTGGACCAGAAATGCTGGAGGCAGTTGGTACAACCCCCCTCCCTGCTCTGCAAGCAGTTACATTCATTATTTTAGAAGTCTTGCAATTCCCTCAAGGATTCTTTTGCTGTTCCCTTCAGCATTTAAAAAGACTTTATTGGCTGTGCCACAATTAACTCTAACACATGTAGGGTCAGTAACTGAAAATCTGGCAACAATAAGGGGGAGGCTCATTTGTGCTTGTTATGGTCTGTAGCCAGCTGGCCTGCTGCACCGTTGTTCTTTCTCAGCCTCAAATGAAAGACCAGCAGAAAGAAGGAATTGGGGGAAGAGCGGAGAGGGGAAACAAAAAAAAAAGTGATTAGGCTGCCGGCCACGTTTCTGCAGAATGTTGGCAATGTCACAGCCTGCACAAGCACCAAAGTGTTCTCCTTGAACGCATACTAGACCCAAAGAGGAACCATGAGAAGAGGACTTCAGTATCTCTGCATGGGACACCTTGTCGTCACTTCTGTATGATGGTCTCAGCAGGACTGTAGCTTGAGGCGGTGGGAAGAGAATCGGCCTTGCATACAGGAAGTCCCAAGTGCAGGGGTGAAGCAACCGCCTCAGGCGTTGTCTCTGCGGGCACCCTGTCCACCCAGCTGGTGGCAGAGAAGCAGTGCTGGTTTGCAGCAAGATCTCACTGGATTTTTGCGAGATCTCACTGGAAACCACTGCCATTGTCACCTCACGTAAGGGAGGGCATGGCAGCACATTTCTGCTTGGCCTCAGGCATTGAAAGGGGACGTTGCCCAAGTGCAATGCCAGCATCTCCAGGTGGGGCTGGGAAACCAATGGTCTGACTCTGTAGCATCCTAGTTAGGGGAAAGTGTTGAGCCGGGAGTGATCTGTAAAGGGCTTTCTAAAGGTCAGAAAAATATAGATGTATTTGTTTGATACAGAGGAAATCAGATGCAGAGGAATGGAAGAACTAACCCTAGAGCCGATTAACCTTCCTTGACCTCGGGGTTGTGAGGTTGGGCAGCCCTTCAAGGGTCACGTGCCATTTTCAGATGCACCCACTTGCAGACACTAATCGCACAAACATCTCACGAAAACCCACATCTGCAGATCACACAGACACACAATGCGTTCTCTCTTACACCATTCTCTCTCTCTCTCTCTCTCTCTCTCTCTCTCTCTCTCTCTCTCTCTCTCTCTCTCTTTCTCTCTGTCTCTCGCATGCACCATGCACTCTCCCATGTGCTGACATACTGTGCTCATCCCCATGGCAGCACTGGGCTGAGAGGAGCTGGGATGGAGAGAGCATCCCTTGTTTGTCTCACAGGCTACAGAAACAAAAGGAGTCATCCTGCCTCAACCACTTGGGGTTTAGAATATAAAGTAGCCCTTCATTGACTCCAGATGCTGTCGCTTCCGAGTGTGTGCAGCAGATCTTAACATCCACATCTGTGCTTACCGTAAACTTAATTTAGATCCCACCTGCCAGTTTGACTGATTGTATACCCACCTTACACTGTCAGCTAAATGCAAAAAATGTTGATCCGTGGGTTATCTGTCCCTGGTAGCCCTAATGAAACTTTAAATGAGTTGGGATAAAAGGTTTGTCCACACTTTCATCAGGGATGAGAAAAAAAGTAAATATTTTAAAGACAAATAAATCAGAGAGGCTCCACCCTTAAACAACCTCATCATAACCGGGGAGCCTTTTCTGCAAGGTGAAACCCAACTGCATTATGGCGCCTGACCACTTGGGTTTTACAAAATACATTTCTGACCCCCCGAATCATTGGCTGGAGAATAGAGTAACCCCACAAGGATACAACAACAGCTCACCATCCCCGACTTAATGCTTCTGGTTAGAATTTTGTCAAAAACTGTGTCCCACAAAAAGAGTACTGTTTGATCAGATGTCTTTTCCATTCTCTCACATAACTGAGGAATTGAATGGCTCCAGGAATGTGTTTTCCTGGATTTTTCTGCCATAGCATAGCACAGCATAGTTTTGTTTGGCCTATGTTTTATATGTAGCAGAACAGCTCCCAAATTACAATCTATTTGGTGTTCAACATTGACACAAGTTTAAGAATATAAAAACACAATAGGAGCCTGCTGAATCAGGCCAATGTCCCATCTAGTCCAGCACCCTGTTCTCGCAGTGGCTGACCAGACAGATAGATGCCTGAGGAAAGACTACAAGCTGGATGTGAACGTAACAGCACTCTCACCACCTGTGCTTTCCTACAACCGGTTACTTTTTTAAAAACACCACAGTAAAATAAAATGGTCTCATTTTCCTGTTTTGCGTGTGTGTGTTTCCCATAATCCACTATGAGTTTTCTCCCATCCCTTCAGGTAAACCGCATTCGAACCCGGGACTTTGACTGCTGCTTAGCTGTCCCTTTGATATCTGAAGCAGGAGACAAACTGGACCTGGTAATCAGCCGGAATCCCCTGGCCTTCACTGCCAAAGCCCAGCTCGATGAGGATTTGCCAGGCCGGCAGGCTCCTAGTGTGGAGGTCAAGGCAAACACACAGACGCTCTGAATGCTGGGTGGGCTTGGCGTCAACTGTTCTTGAGGTCCTGTGGGGGTGGGGGAAAAGGGGTTGATGGGTGTCTGTAACACTTTTTTCGGTTTTACTTTTGCACTGGTATTGTGATTACTCTGTGTAATGTAATTTGCCATGAAGAAATGGGTTTCCCTTTTGTCGCATCTTGAAGCCAGTCAGCCTAGGCCTTGAAGGCCCAAGCTGAGACAGACCGGTGGAAATGGTCGGTCCCTCTTTGGCCAACTCGGTGGGTGGGATGGGCTGCTGTTGCCACTGAAAGCAGGAAGCAGTGCCCAGCACAACTCACCTGGGAGAGAACATCCTTTGCTCATGGTATGAGCTTCTCCAGCGAACGGGGTCACAGGGCACCAGACCATCATCTTTGCCCCTGTCTTCAAAGGGCTTGGGTACATGGTGCTATTTTCTTGTTGTTTGCTTTGTTAAATCATGTACAGTGAAACTTAATATTTCACACACACACACACACACACACACACACCGCTATGTTTCTGTGAAAGGCCACCCCTGCACTACCCCATAGCTTTTCCTTAGCCCACGGCCTTGTGTTCTTTTCCCAATTCACAGCCACTGTGGTGCTTGGGATCCCCTTCACAACTGAGAGCAGAGTTTCCCCTGGCAAGTTTTATGAAGTCCTAAGCCATTTGTCACAAAAGACGAGGCTTGGGCATGTAATTTTTTTCTCCCTTGCCACATCTCAGGCACTCATTCTTTGGGGCGCAGCCTAAACACATCCACCACTATTTGACTTCAAGACAATGTGTGCTTGTTTTCTTCCTTCCTTCCTTATCTACTGTGTTTTTCTTAGACAGCACTGATGATACCATACACAAAGGGCAGGAAACTGGCTTTTCTGGGTCACCAGTAACTTTGTGTGTGCCTCCCCCTACATACACACACACACACACACACACACACACCACCAAGAATCTTTCTCTTGGTTGAACTATGAGTCTGTGAGTGGGCAGCTGAATGTGAGTCACTCACATAACCCTCTTTGCCCTGACCCTCGTTTTTCCCCCTATGGGAGTGGGGAAACCCTTGTATCTCCTTGTCACTGTTAAGCATGAGACATCCTCTGCGAGATTGGTATTGTGTCTCCCAGTGCACCCCCTGTGGGTCGTCCTAGTGCAAGTGCGTGCGTTTGTTTGTTTAAAAAAAAGCCCCACTGATGATGAGGGTTGACGCCCTGTTGTTAGCAGTCATAGCAGCAGCCCCATGTTTTTAGTAGTTACCTTCTCCTCCCTGGCTTTCTGAGCACGATGCCTATGTGACCCTCTGCCTTCCACAACTGAATTGCGTTGTAGTGATCATGGATGTGATATTCACATTCTTTGGATGATCTGCCTGCAGCAGGTGAGATGGACTTGCAACTTAAGGCCATGATCTCTTCCTTTCCACATGTCAAAAATGCCGGGGCTTGCAAATCTCGCTCCGGCCAGTCCAATGGCCTGTGCCAGGGTTTCTGGAATAGCACTTTATTGTGGTGGTTTTTTCAACTGTCCCCCTACAAGGGAACTTGAGTAAGACCCTGGAAATGGGAAACTGGCTCCTCTCTTCCTTTGTATGCCCTTTATTTTCTTTGGTACCATTCTGATGCAAATTAAGATGCCATGATTTGGTATGGGTAACCTTCTCCGGTAGATCAGTAAACCATGACTGGTTTTCAGATCTGAGCCCAGATTAAGCTGTGATTGCATCTACTTCTCTCTTTTCCTCTTTCTTTCTTTTTTAAATAAAAAATATGCTTATTCACTTTCTGGGCCACATCAAAGTTTCTGTGCTTTCCTTAAGATGTGCATGGAGTCCCTTTGGGGCTGCATCTAGCTGTAGCCATTTTCTCTTCTCAAAGTATGCAATATTCCATACCATGGCTGCCATATAACCTAGATAATGTGCCATAAAAGAAACTGGAGGGTATTGACAGTTGAGCAGAAAAAAGGGGTTTTATATGCAATATTCCCAAAATGGCGGAAGCTCAGCGTGGCTTCAAATGGGTTTTTAATGAAGACTTTTAATAAGGCTTTAAAAAAATGGTCCTTGTATCCCTTCCTATGCATTTTGAATGATACAAAAATGAAATGCATTACTTAAATGTGTATTTTTATCCATATATTAGAGTGTATTCCTTGTAAAGTATTTTTATACGCTAATTTTCTTATGTATCTATGAAAGCACAATATTCAAAGAATATTTTAGTCCTGTTTTGGACCTATTTGTAAATCTATGTATTTAAATGGTATTGCAATTACTTAGATTTTTTAATTAAATAAAAGCAAAACAAAACAGGTTTCCTGATTTCTTTGAAAAGTTGGCATCTCAGTGATACTTTGCCCATCTGTGGTCTATCTCTGCTTGCACTTGGATCTCTGCTGGGCTGCCTGCTTGAGACCAGAAAGTAATCTCTGGATCATCTCAGAATCAACAGAAGAGAAAAGCAAAAGTTGAGGTTTACTTTAGCCAAAGGAACCACTTTTAAATACTTATTGATTCTGAATGTGAGTTTTAGTGCGCAATCCTCTACAAGTTTACTTGGAGCCATGTCTTATTGAGTCTGACAACACTTACTCTCAGGTAAGTGCTTGCAGGATTGCTGCCTTAAGCACATGCTTAGGTGGGCAGCTCACCTCCTTCACTGACAGTCTCCAGCTTCTTCTGCCTCCCAGGGAACCAGAGCAGGCCTCCAATCAGAACCATTAAGACATAGCTGACTCCATGTGGTAAGTCTGGGGTTGTCTCATGCTTGTGGCTGGATGGAAGCAAAAATGACTGTACACTCCCTAATTTTGTATTGTGCCATGCTCCTGCGACAGCCATTTTGTGACTGGTGCCCACAACACATTCTCAAAATCCAAAATACTTTTGTTGGTCCAAACCAGCTGGCAAACCCTTCAGATTTTACATTTGCAAACATGGAGAAACAGCCCTTATTGATTCTTTGTCCTGGTAGCCCTGGGTACATTCTGAAATCTCTTTTTCATCTCATGATACTGTTCTAGTTGTATCTGTGCAAGCCCTCCTGCACAGCAGACTCTGGGGCAGCTGAGCTTCTGCTACATCCTTAACCTTGTTTTGTTTAGCATCCAGCCTGATTAACACAAAAGCTTGCTCACAATATTGTGACACTTTGGTTGGGTCCCAGTAATGCGATTTCCATAGTATGCATGTAAACAAACAAAACACAATACTTTCAATGCATCAGCATTGCTACCCAACTTTGAACACTGATTCTGAATGCTCTTTCTTATAGAATTTAGCATAATAGTTGAGATAACATTGGAAGAAATGAGTTATTTTTTGTTGATCTTCCCTTGCCATCGGTGGTATTTTAAGCACTTTGGGTTGTGGTCAACAGTCTTCCATGTAGCATAGTAGTGGTTTTTTTAAAATAGGGAAGGAACCATTCCTGGTCGTTGTATAACTCATTCCTTATAGAAGTTAAGAACACAGAGGCATTCCATCAATGTTTAGATATGTGAGACTATTTGTATGGTAACTATGAGGCTGTAAACTCATACACAAAGGGGCAATAAAGGGGGGGGGCCTCTGTGTTGGACACACACTTTCTCTCTCACCTCTTTTCCCTGACCTCAACACCCTCCCGCTCTTCTGGTTAATGTTCAACGGGGAAGATTTCTACTTACAGTAAACAACTCTTTATCTGTGATCTTTGGCCTGCTTTCTAGGCTGGTATTTGTAACTGAGCAAAGACCTTTGGAGGTTTGGCACTTGGCAGCAGATTCCTACTGGCCTCCTGGAGAGCTGTGTAGAATGCTTGTCAACAGTTAACGTGCAGCAAACATGGTTTCAGCATTTGTGGAAGGTGACTTGCTGGCTTTCTTTCGCAAACACTGTTTCTACAAGCAGAGGACTGACTGACTTGCGGTACAATAAAAGCAGAGTGTGTTGCACAACAAGTACAACGGCATTTTGCTGCAAAATGCATAGGCAAGGTCACTTAAGGACTTCCCAGATTGGAGAAAAAATGTGAGACAGCAGAGATGTGAGATGCATTGCATGGCTTCAACTGACACTTCATCACTCACTAAAAAAAACCTGGTCTTGCTGCTGTGGGATTTATTTATATTTTTTAAAAAATTAAAAATAGCCAATCCTGACTATGCAGGATTTCTAGACTGATAGCTACAGTAGTGTGTGTTTTTCTTTAAAAAGATGTGCTTTAAATTCTCCCCATCCAAATCTTCAAGTATGTATTAGGTCAGGGATTGGATTTGGTGCAAAAGCTTCTCAATGCAGAAATGTGAGTGCCTAGCACCAATTGCTGCCTTGAACATCTCAAACTGCTTTCCATGTCTGGTAACAGGAAAACTGTGGCATTACCACTGATCAGAGATGGTCCCTGGGTAAAATCCAGCAGAATTCCCTTCTCATAACTGATGGGCCCTAAAAGTAGCAGGTTGGCATGAAGTCTTCTGTAGTAGGAGCTTCATTCTTCTGTTTTTGCATCATCACTGCAATATATGACAGCATCTATTCACATGTGATGTGTAGTGCATTCAAGTAATTTAGAAAGATCACACTCTCCCTTTGACTTGCTCCAGGAACCAGAGATGAGAGGTTCTTCCACACTGGAACTACTTTGGGGTGGGATTCAGTTACATACCAGAAAAGTCAGATTGGGCAATTAAAGTTGATGTGGCAGTCTTGTGCAACAAACTCGTTTCTCCCTCACAAAACTTTTGCATTGCACTGAGGTATTCACTCTTGGATGAAGGAAATGGATTGTCATCAATAAATAGAAGTCTTGCATGTAGGCTTGTTTGGAGATTGTGGGATTGACTTTTTAAATGTGAACTGCCTGGGGGATCCAATTGGAAGGTGGTAGGAATAATCATTGGAGGATGGTGCTTGTGGCACACAAGCGAAAGCTGCTGTTGGGAAACACACACCTCTAAATTCCTAGAGTGCACCTTCAGGGATGGGGGCTGCAAGCAACAGCAAGCTGTTAGCTTCAGGGATAATAATAAATTTCTTATATCCTGTCCATCTGACTGGGTTGCCTCAGCCACTCTGGGTTGCTTCCAACAAAAATACAGAAGGAATGGAGAAGGAACCAGCTTTGTCTTTAAAGCTGCATTTCTTTTTACCGTCCTTTTCGCCACTGGGAGGAATGTTTTCATGTGCTTGTAACCATTCTTATGTTTAAACCTTTCTCCTAAGAACAAGCATTGTGGGGTTTTTTTTGTCCCTTTAGTGCATGCTTCAGTCATGTTTCATGAAACCTGTGTGTTCTCCTGGAACATACCACCCCGTGTCTAGTTCTATGCTACCTTTGAGCTGTGGGATTTTTAGGCAGGATCATAGAAGTGCAGAGTTGGAAAGAGCCAAGGTTATCAATCCCAGTCCTGCTATACAGAAATCTTTCGCACTATGTGGGTCTTGCATCCACCACTCTGAAATTAAGAGTCTCATGTCCGACCAACTGAGCTAGCCAGCTGAATCCAGCCGGTTGGTGAAAGGCAGCCTTGTTAAATCCTTTCCCCTGGGGGCAGCTAAAGGCCTAACAGGTAGGGTGGGCAAGCAGAGGGGTGTGCCCAGTATGCACCTGAGGTACCATGACAACTTCCTTGATGCAACTTCCTGAGCACAGAGCAGCTTCACATAAGAAACAACCCGTCTACCAGAAACTAGTTTGAACCTCTTTGGCCATCCCACTGCTATATCTGCTCCTCCCCACTTTCTTCTCCCACATCCACAAAAAATCAGTGGGGCCTTTTGTGGGAACAGAAGAAACTGCTTGGAGGCCTGCATCTCTGGGAACTGGGGTTAGACACCATTTTAGTTTACTGGCAGTGCTATTTTAAATTAAAATAGCATTTTAAAACAATTTCCCAACGTTCATTGTATAGAGAGATTGAGATCCAGGTGTTCCTGAAGCCTGAGTGCATGGTCTGAAACATGCGAGGTGGGAGTAGGGGTGGCAGCAGAGACCCATTTTTTCCTGATTAAGTAGCATCCTGGTGAGACACCTGTGTCATTAAATGCTTGTCTCCCCAGTAGGAATTCAACTAGTAAGCTGTTTCCTGGCATGCTGGTCAGTGGCAAGTTGCACCAGAGGAATTTCCACATGTGTTGCGAAGTTTCAAAAGGTACAGAAGCCCTGCCCAGGGCAGGATCAAAAATAGATAACAGCAATTTGTATTGCTAATATTCTTCATCCTGTGGGCTGAGGAGGAGCGGGCTTGGAGACTGACTGATAACTCTGAAGACGTTTGGCCCCAGGCACGAGTTGCTGTGCTGGAGAGGGAGGGAGATTTTCCTCTGAAGAAATATTAGCAGGCCACGTAAGAGGCTGCATGGGTACCTGGCTTATATTTTATGAATTTCAACAATGCAGCACTCAATAGAAAGGATTTGCTCATTGCATTGTAATATTGGTAAACTCTCACCAGAAGCTAGAAATAACGAAGGCTTGCTCACTTTATAAAGGAAAGGCTTTTTTATTTTTCTGTTTGTGATGATTACAAACTCATCTAAAAAAGCAAAAATGACTTTTAAAATATCAATATACATTTTCTTTATCTAAAAAGCAAAACAGATAAAACTGCAAAATACAAACATTTACGGTATACACAAATAAAACCTAATTTATTTTCTGGATTGAAGTACACTCCAAATTCTTATTCCTATACAAATATTCCTTTCTGGAACAATAAGAATGACAAACGACAACAGGTTTAAAATGTCTTCTTAAAAAATTATTCTCAAAAATTATTTTTTAAAAGGAGGAGAGTCTGGTGTCCTCTCCAATCCACGTGGCTACTCCTGACAGATGGTAGTCACAAGTGTGAATTCAAATAATAATTCCAAAATGCTCACCACTGTTTTCAGTAGACTAAAGAGGCTGTCATGTCTTATTTTTATAACTGTAGAGCCCCTGGAGATGCATTCCTTTCAAAACCGCTACAGCACAATACAGCAACAACACAAACAATGTTCTATTACAACAGTGAATGTATCAGAGCACTGCACTGACTGCTTCGAGGGGAGGTGGGAAGAGACATTTATGAACAGCCTCAGACTGTCCTTTGGTTCCTGCCATCTAACACCTTGTCCTTCCTTAAAATAAGTCACATGCTCACATACACACAGACAGACAAGCATTGCCCTTCTGCAGCTGATGGTTAGCCATTTGGCAGCTCATCTGTTACCCTGTCCTTCCAGAGAGTTTTTCAACTCAGTTGCCTGGCTGCCCATAGGAAGGGGTTGGCGTCCAGCCTTAGGCCAACTTGCTTGCGCAATGCATAGGGCTCGGCAAACACATCTGAGCTAGAAAACTCATTCCGGCCCCAACCCTAACTTAACAATATTCCAGCTGCAATCCTAAGAATATTTATAGGGAAATGAGCTCCCTTGAACATTTTGAAGAGCAGGCTGCGTGTCTGCATATCTGGGTTCATCTTTGAGCCAGCCAGCTAAAGTAGATATCAGTTAAGTGGATTGCAGAACTTGAAAATATCTTTTTGTGGTTTTTTTTTTTAAAGGAAATAAGGGGTTAGTTTTCTTTTAGCACATTTTACTTCTCTCCCCCCCCCAAAAAAAAATTAAACTGAACTTATCATGGGAATTTTCAGATCTAGTTCCATAGCTAGTATTAGTGCTGTCAGTGGAATTCCTAAGGCTATCGTTTAAAAATAAGCTACCACGTTTTATTTCCTGACAAAGGAATGCACATCTTATCATTTTTGCCCACCCCTCCAGCCTTCCATAAAGTACTAACAGGCAACCAACAGCCTAATCCACAACTTGTTCATGCTGTAGGACTGGGACTTCTATGGATTTAGTACCATAGAAGACGACGAGGCAGAATTGGCTTAAATCAAAATACTTTGGCTTAACTGAATTGCAGACTAGGCTGTCAGCAGATACTTTTAGAGATTTAGATAGAGACAGGTGGAATACACAGCTCCTTTCCAGAAGGAACTAGGAAACCAACATGTGGTCTAAAATTACATTCTTCCTGCCAAGCGTTTAGCACAATTTGGACTCCCACTCTAAATTTAAGCAAACCAATGTGAAACTGTAGAGCTTGAATCTGGATGATTTCCAAGCTTCCTCGTCCATTTTCAATATTATTTAATCATACATTGGAAGGAGGTTTCAAATTCTAACCATGGCTGAGATTGAGCTCTGGACAAAAGTGGTACAGTTCAGAGACTAGCATCTGAACATTTGGTCAATTGTGTGCAGAAAGCTGGGTTGTGCTCCTGGATTTCAGCTTGGATTTGGGTTCCAACCCGCCTCCAGTCCCAAACAGATGGCATCCAAGTTTGGGTTCATCATTCCATATGATAAAACAATTTTTTCCTTTAGTGTACAGTTCTTGCAAAAAAATCAAACACTGCAAGGTAGTTCAGAACATCACTACCTTTTCCCATACAGGAAAGAACCAAGTTTTTATTCTGCACTGATCACTATTAAAAGAAAAATAATGAAGAATCATTGTGCCTCAGTGGAGATGTGATTGTTCCTTTAAAATCTTATTTGAGCTTCTGTTCAGCACAGTTTCACCAGTCAATATGATTTACTCAATACAGCATGGAAATCACCTTCAGTTTATAACAGGCTAGCAACTACAGACTTCTAAAAAATGCTAGAGGAAAGGTTTTTTTTTAACTAAATGCTTTGAGTTCAGGTCCTTCTCAAGCAAAGAAAGCTGTGCAAGGTTTACAACTGTCTAGTGTCCTACTGGCTGATGGATAGAGAGGCAATAATGGCTGAGGGTTGTACCCAATGGTGTCCCTCTGTAGATGGAAGTCTCTTTGATCCACTGAAGGTTTACACATACAGAAACAGGAGGACAAGCAGGGAGAAGATGCAATTGCCGCTGATTCTCCGTTCCCTCTGCAGTCCCCTAAATCTGATCCAGAGATTTGGGGAGCCCTTTGTAGTGCAGGGCAATGCAGGAGTAAGAGGGGACTTGCAAAAAACAACCTCTCGCTTTCCAGTATGGAAGCCACCACTAGACAAAGCAGCCTTTTGCCAGTCAGGAGAGGTACAACTGGATAAAACCCTGAAACACTTCTTGCCTCTTTGAAATTGTTTCCTGGTGGCATTTGGAAGTGGAGATCTGCTATGTATATTACTCAGAAGCATGCCCCATTGCACATGATGGTGCTTAACCTCCAAGTAAACATGGGTTAAGGTCACACCATAAAGGAAAAATTACATTACTCTTTAAGGCTTAAAGCAAAGCACAGTAATTTCTGTTGCCATAGCAGCACACCTTCTCGTTGCATAAATTAGCTGCAAGTTTCCTTCCATCAGCCTTGACTGCTCACCTATCCTCCAGCCATTCCTCTTCCCTCTGCCTCCCTAGGCCTGCCTCAGCAGCTGCCCAGCCCAGCTGTTGCTGCTTAAATAACAAAACACCCAGGTTTTTGGTTGCTCAAAACATCCATGCTCTGATTCTGATGCTTATTCTGCCTTGCGGATTCAATCTGACCAGAACCACATACATAGTTTTGAAGCAAAGTGTAAATAATGTGAATTAACTCCTATTTTTTTCTAATTTACAGTATGTATAAATATTTTGTAAATGTGTACTTCTCGTTATATTGTTATTAACTGATACCTCTCAACGAGATTGTGACTAATGATGAATTAATGCTGAAAGTTTGGAAGATGTGTCCTTCTCTTAAACAAAAGTTACCAGACAACTCTGGAAACTGCTTTGGTCAGAACCAGATCTGCAACTGCTGGCTGCAGGTGTCTTGAACGTCCAAGTGATCTGTAACTGGACATTTATGGAATTCATCCAAATCAAGAACACTTTTTCAAGAACATGTCCCTTTTCCAAACCCACAAAGCATTCAAGGTATGCTCTCATTCTCTCCCCACTTCTTCTTTTTTTGGAAATGCAATCACTTATGTGAACAAACATTTATGCTATTCCGCCCTCCCTCCCCCATCTCCCTGAATCCAAACCAGTTCACCAACAGTTAGTCACAATACTGAATATTTAACTTCTTAGTTACAAAATAACAGATAAAATAGGCCACAAAGTTCTACAAAGTAAATTAGAAAAAAACCAGTCTTTCTTTTTTTCAATCATAAATAAGTAGAAAATACAAACAGTTGTTTACAATGTCCCCCTAACCCTGCCCCCACTCCCACCCCATGCCCTTTAATTTGGCAGAATCTACTGTTGACATTCAGATTTACCACATTCAATTATTCAGAGATTTTGCGGTGTGAAAATGTGCTCCTTGGAACAGAAAACCTAGGGATGACAGGCTGTGTTAAACTTGATTGAGGCTTTGCTCACCCCCACCCGCCCCCAATTACACTAACTAGCTAGCATAACTTTTTAAGGTCACTGTGTATATGCCTATAAAACCCTTTCACCCTCAACATGGAAGCTACTGATTCAAATGGCACAGCTTAACCTCAAAATGGGCTGGGTACTTGTCTTCCCTAGCTGGAACTCTAAAGGCGCAGGACTGATTCTTTCTGGTTTTGTTCTGGAAATTCATCCTCCCACAATATGTGCTTAGAGTATCCCCTGGTTGATTATATTTGCACTGGGATCATCAGCTGCTTTGGAAAGCCTGAACTCATTTATTTACTTGCTTATCAAAATATACACTGCACCGTATTTAGGTCAATGTGCACCAGGGAGAGTCAAGGGAATTCAGTTAAGATCTGCTTCTGGCCTAACTCCTCATTGCTTCCCAATAGCATGAAAAGAGACCTGTGCTTATTAAATTGGAGTCCTACTTTGGCTAGCAATGAGGCTTGGATGAGAGAGGTCAGCTTTCCCTTGGCTGCCTTAGCCCTCCAGGTTAAGCTTTTCAGCTGGTAGGGGCTAGGATTTGAGAACGATGCTATCATGTCATCGCATATTATGGAAGTGTTTGGCTTAAGGCTCTTCCAGTAGGATGGTCACTGGAAAATGAAAGCCCTGACCCTGACCACCTGTGTGTACTCAAAGTTCAGTTCCCTCGCATAAAAATAAATTTGAGACTCTTACCTTAAAAAAAAAAAGTCAGCTATACAAGAAACTTGAAATAACTGTGCTTTGGTCCTTTTTTATTTAAAGTTGTTGTTTCCATTTCATATAAAACCTGACATGACTTAGCAAGCATTTGTAAAGCCAATACGCTGTGGCCAATGAGAGCATGGGACACACGTAGACATTTTCTTAGGTTTTCTTTTTTCTTTTAAAAAAATGTAATTAGGAATGTTTTTAAATACTGGCTAGGTTCCAGTTTAAACTACAGTATCTGTCACTGACAGACTAAACTGGCTACAGGTACTCAGGTAAAGGCTTTGCTGCCATTTCTGGCTTACAATCCTGCCCATATTGCGTTTAGTGCCAATACTCACTTAAAAAGGGGCACCACCTCCCCCAAGATCAATGCCCATATGGGAGGGTCTAAGAGCCTTTATCCAACATCATCTTATTACCTTCCATAAGAACCAGGGCTTGGTCAAAACTGAGGTGAGATTTCCAGAAGCAAATCCTTATTCCTGAGGTAAGTGGGAAAGTTCTGTATGCTTAGTTCATTGATGAAAAATCTTGTTCAGATGTTTCATGCCTCATCCAAACTAAAATGCCTTTGTAGCTCATTTCATCTTCTTGTGCTTACTTATCTCCATACGATACAAATGATGACTCTACTTAAATGCCTGTGAGGATCAGGATCTAAGTCTGCCTCCTGCATTTCCTTCTTTCTCTCTCACACACTCAGCTGCATGTCCTGAATAGTCCTGTGCTGCAGTAGCTTCCTCAGCAGTGGGTCTAGAGGTCCATTTCAGGTTTTACAGTGACCGATATGCTACTACGCTGCTTTGAATGATACAGGCCCAACACTCCTTTCTGTGAACTAGAAATGATAAATTTTGGCAAGTTTGGGGTTTCAAAAATGCTTCAGAATTGCACAGCGCTTTTGCAGCATCCTTGCAAATGCTGCACTTCTATACGTGCTCTTTGACAGCAAGCTACCTTTCTAAGAAAATTCAAGTCAAAGCCAGATCATTTCTCGAGTACGGCCTGCGGAAAACGGGCCACTCTCCACATCACTTTGCTTCAGTCCACTCCGCCGACCTGTTAAGTTACTCTCGTGTCTCAAAAAGTAACCCAAGAAGGGATCTGGGACACATGGCGGCTTCTCAGAGAAACCCTTCTATACCAACAATAGTAGTAGAGCAACACAAAGGTCAGCATGTCTTTCTCAGAAGTCTACATATAAACTCTGCCTCTGTTGGGATATTAACACAGAACTGGCTTAGGGAAGACGGGACTTGTGGGATATAGAAAATGGCCCTGAGAGGGTACTGCCTGGCAAAATGCCACCCAAGCAGGAATGACCTTGCCACCCTCTTGCAGGCTTTTCGCACAGAAACCGTACTCGGGAGATGGCTGCTGCGTGGATTGTTCCCTTGGTTCCCAACTGCTCCCAATTCCCACCCCATATTGCAGCTTTTCCAATTACAAGCACACAAATATATATCTACAATCTCTCTATATTTTACATGGACCACAATAAGCATAAAAGCATGTACCCTTTCCTGCTTTAATTCTCCCCACTTGAACCAGAGGAAGATAGTGCCACACCTTTGAAAACCAGTTTCTTAAAACAACATAAGCATTAAAAAAGCAAATGCCTCCAGTGAGATATTCACTTTCTTAAGTTTTGGTTTTACCCTGTTCGCAACCACACCAGCACCTAAAGAAATTTGAAACGTGTATATGCATATATTTATATATGTTGTGTGTTGGCATAATCCTATATATGTTTACTCAGAAGTAAGTCCCACTGTGTTCAATGGGGCATAATCCCAAGAAAATGTGCATAGGATTGCAGCCCATGTATATATTGCTGGCAAGAAAATCAACTCAAGTGGTAAAGTGGTATCATGAATAGGCGTTAGATAGATATGTTGTGTGTGGAGAGAGAAAATTAGTAAATTCCTGCAGTGTGCCTAATTTGATATGAAAGCTCTGCCTCTAAATAGAGCGAGAGGCATCCACTGTGATTTACTTTACAAAATATTAAAAAATAAAAACTGAACACACAAAAAATAACTTTCTCTGTGAGAAATAAAAATAAATCCTAGTGCAAATATAAAGCTCTGTAAACCTGGTCCTATGAGAGATTCTATGGTTAGTAAACGGCAGTTTTAAAGCAGGCGTCTTCCTCTCATAGAGAGAGCTCACATCATTGTCTCCACGATGATATGAGTTGGCTTGATCAGTTCTCCATTGGCCATTCCAGGAGGGCAGAAGGGGGCAGCGCTCTCTGTTTCTTTCTCCCACCGAGTTATCTCACGAGGGGCAGCCACTGTCTTCACCCTCTGGAAAGAGAGAAAGGGAAACATGGTATTTGAAAAGGCTTCCAGATCATTATGGAGTGAAAAATTGGAGTGAAAAAGCCTAACTTTACGGATACATGAATGTGGGCAGAGTTCAATGTAAGGCTTAGCAGGATGCTTGTGTGCACAGAATGGGGTGTGCTCGAGATTTTCCCTCCTTTCCTTATAAGAACATAAGCAAAGCCCAACCAGATGCCCCCTAAACCTGTTCTGGGGGCTTCCCCAATGCTCCAGAGCAGATTGGAAGGAAAGGGCACGTGGGAAGAGGAGATGGAAGCATAATTGCATGAATGGACCTTGTTCTATGCACACAATTTAGTGGAATCCAAACGTGTATGACAGAACTGGCAGTGATGACCAGAAAAATATCACCGGCAGAGGCGAGGTGGGGAGAGGTTATGGTAGATATGCATCAACTCAGCCTGCAGCAGCTGTAGAAAAAAACTGAATATCATACTAGGAATTGTTAGGAAAGGGGCTGAAAATAAAACTGCCAGTATTATAATACCAATACCTATGATGTAGCACACTTGAAATAGCACACTGGGTCATATTCAGCAAACGCATTGCACCAGCAGAAGCTAGTACAAGGATTCCCACATTAATTCCTTCCTCCTCCTGTGCTGTTCCCAAAACAGCTCTGGAGGGTTGGGGCAACCCCCAGAAAAGATCGGGGGGGGGCACAAGGGAAGAAGGTCCCATCATGCAAGGAAAATCCTTGTGCTGACAGCACCTTGGCAGTAGCACTGCAATGAACACAAGCCAATGCCAACAGTTCTGGTTGCTGCATCTCAAAAAAAAAGGGGGGGGGAGGAATATTGTAGAACAGGAAAGGGTATAGAAAAGGACAGCTCCGCTATGTGGAAAGATTAGAACACCTGGGGTTTTCTGGTTTAGAAAAAAAGGTCAGAGAAGACATGACAGAGTTGTGTAAAATGATGCATAGTGTGGAAAGAGAGGAGAGACCTATCTCTTTCACATTCACACACACACACACACACACACACACCACACACACAGTCATCCAAGAGAACTTAATAGGTAGCCTGTTTTCAAATATTGCATTTTAAATGGATGTAACCTGTCCTGGGACCTTATGGTGAGGGGTAATTAATAAACTGAATAGATTTGGCCCAAAGGAGATGGAGTATTTCTTCATACAGCACATTGCTAAGTGAGGGAATTGGCTGCTGCAAAATGTCAGCGGCAGTGGCTGCTGGCTTTTAAAAGGGATTAGACCAATTGATGGAAGGTAGGGCTATCAGTGGCTACCCATCACGATGCCTGTATGCTTCCTCGGGATCAGAGACACCATGCTTCTGAGTTATTCAAGTCACTAGTGAACAAATGAAAGAGGGCGCTGCTTGTGGGTTTCCTGCAAGGATCTGACTTTGGGGGGGGGGAAGGGGGGTGTTGAAATACACATGCCTTTGGTATGATTTGGCAGGGCTGCTCTTATGTATTCACGGTTCAAATGGCAAAAAAATGATCAGAAAACTGATTTTGTTACTGGGAGAAAGTGTGATAATGCAAAGAACAAGAAGGCAACACAGAAGAAAGGTTTTGGGGGGAAGCTAGTGTGAGTAATATGCAGTGAGCATCACTTGGACCTGAGGTACTGATAAGTTACTGCTTCCACTAGGTGGCTCTCTTAACTCAGTAGTGCAGCTGATGCAGGCCAGATCCTTCCACACAGCACACTATGTAGCTAGGATGCTCATCTATGGTGCAGCACCTGGAAGGGAGGCTGCACACTCAACATGTGGACCCCACAGGTGGACCTTCACGTCTTTACTAGGGCTCTTGTCAAAGTACAATCATCAAAAGCTAGGCTGACGTGTCTGAGATTCCAGTATAGAAACTAGGCAGAGGACTGCTACTCATGCAACTCTTATACTCAGGCAAAATAGTAATAGCGCAAAATAGATGAGTCCTGGATTTATTTAAAAAGGATACATATTTGAAGCTTGCCCCTTTAGAAATGTATGAAAATAGAAGTTCTATACTGGGGGGAAAGCCTGCTACACAATGAAGGAATTAGTAAGTTAACTGTATTGACACCTGATTGTAAACTATTTATTAGAATGAATATATTTGAGTGTTGTTATTTAAAATACATGTTGTTTAAAAACGGATAATTAATTAAAAACATATTAATAAAAAGGCCTATATTATTGCCTGATTACTGTTTCTGTGCATTTGATTATTACAGTACCAAATGCTTGCACACTTCCTATGTGATAGAGTCTCCACATTTTATACCTGGGTATCTCCACTCCAGTAAGTACAATTGCAAAGAAGTCCCTTTAAGAAATGGTGTGGATGTTTGGGCTAAGTAAGGTCCCAGGTTGGAAAAGGTTGGAAATTACTGTACTGGCTTAGAGGAATCAACTTGGATAGAGAGGGCTTTGTGGTTTGTAAATGGACACCAGTTCTTTTAGCAAATATTACAATCCCATGCATTTCTAACTTTGCTCTATACTGGCCGCGTTCCAGCTGTCCAGAAGCTAAAATTATTGAGCACCTGTATTCTTTTCCAGAATGTAAATATGACTAAAGCAACAGGCATCTTATTTAATTGCACTGAACCTTGTCCAGTTCAACAGAGGAACTATGCTATGCCCTGTTTTAAGCATTGTGAATGCACCAAAATAACAGGGCCTGTAAAATTGCCCTATCCGTTGAATGAATGACCAGGAAAAATTTTGTAGATGTAGAAATGATGTATGTGCGCTGGAAATAGCCTGGATCCTGCAGCAAAGCACTGAAGCTGATGCTGGGAAGGCAGTTTCGGAGAAAAAAGCCTGTGAAGGCCAGTGTGCATTCTCATGTGCTTCCAGGTTGTTGACTTACCTCAATGAGAGAGCCATCGGACTGTAGAATACGGATAAGCATTACAAGCGGGATGCAGACCATAGAAGAGAGGGCAAGAATCCACCCCAGGCCAATGGCCCACTGAGGATATATGTACACCTTGTTGTAGGTCAGTGGTGTATACTTGGCCAGAGAAAAGATAAAGCACCCCTGCATTAGGAAAAGAAACAAAACAAAACAGACAGGTTGAAGATTTGTTGGAAGAACTGTATGCACCCTTCTGCTACTAACACTAGTAGCTGCATGGATTTACAGTATCCAATGAATGTACAGTCTACAGAAAAAAACACGAGCTTGACAATAGATAAGGTTGACAAAAGTTGAGCTTCTGCTGTAGTTTTTGCAGTTATTTGCTTTCATGCCTAACTCTGCACATGCCTAAGTGTGTGTTTACAAGAAGCTGTGGAGTGGGAGAAAATGACATTCTAAAAGCTTTCTCCACTTCCTTTTTGGAACTTGAGATTCAGAAAACAACATCAACCTCATTCCATCCTTTCCATTAAGTACAACCCCTTAGCTCTTCCTCTGCCCCTGGAATCACACTGCTAGAGATTTTGGTAATAATTGGTAATAGCAGGGGTAGGGGATGCCAAATTTGTTCTGCATCCTTTCCCCATTTAGTAAGAGTGTTGTTTTGTTGTATATTCTGTGCAACCAAAAGTGAAAAAGTGTAGCATGCTGCACACCAGGAGCAGCTGATAGGGTGCACACCAAGCCTTCTGGCAGCTGTGTTATGATGGGGTGGGGGAAAGAGGTGACAGGGAAATAAGCCCTGTGTACAGACACACCACTGGGAGTGCTGGCTACTCCTGTGCTGCACTACTATACACCAAAAAGAACAAGAAGGCTTTGATGTATTCATCGTAGCACTGCCCTACTTCTTTTCACTTGACATGAATGCTTCCACATTTTAGGCTTTGTGTAATATGCAGTGCAATCTTGTTCATGTTTACTCAGAAGCAGATCTTGCTGTGTTCAGTGGGGCTTTCTTCTTGCCTGCAGAGTAAGCCATCTCAAAATACTAGTATTATAGATCCACTTCTCTCTCACGCTTCCTATGTGCTAAAGTATATAAAGTTTAACTGAAATAGCTTGAGGAACCACCTAATGGCAACGGCCCATCACATTCCAATGCCTTCAAACAATGCTTGATTACTGTTCTGCTTACTGCATGTTTATTTATAGAATTTATAGCCTGCCTTTTGCTGCAGATGCCCTCAGGGCAGCTTACAAAACTGAAAGCAGCAAAAATGCAGCTCTACGCAGCTACCAGTAAGATAAAAACCCTTCCACAGGCCACTTTGACAGCTGAGTAGGACAGCCAGGTGACTGGAAGTTCAAGTAGGGACTGCAAAAAGAGGCACTAGAAGCACACTCTAAGGGCGTTCATGCTTCTTTTTTCGCAGCTCCAGCTTCAACTTTCACATTCTGAATTCAAGCAGTGGCTGCAAAAGAAGATTCAGGAGTGTGCTTAAAAGTGCACTCCGTATTCTTCCTTTGCAATAGAATGGACTTTGCCTAGAGAAAAAAAGGTCATTAATAGAGTGCCAGGCAAATAGGCACATAGCTTGGAGTTGCTTCTGTATTCATTGTTGTTTCTTGAGGCTCAGGCAGCTTCAGTAGCAGGGGGTGCCTTCTACCCTGTGATCCTCAGATGAAGGGCGGTACAGAAATAATAATAATAATAATAATTATTATTATTATTATTATTAATGATGATGATGATATCTGGGATGAAAATTTCATCATTTGGGCACCCTATAATACATTAAAAGCCATTTCTGTTAGCTGCAGCAGAGTGGTCCACAGGAAAGCCTCTGAAAAAGATCTAAATTGGTAGGCAGGTTCACGTGGGAGAAAGATGGTCTTTTAGGTTCCCCAGCTGATGGTTTTACATGCAAAAGTCCAGCAGTTTTATGTGGGCATGGGGAAAAAAAGGGAATACCAGTGGAGATGTTTTAACATGGGAGCAATTCCTTTACACATTATACATTTTTAACTCAGTATCTTAACTCATGAAGCTACTGTTGGAGAAGATGAGGAGTAAAATAATAAAGCAACAAAGTCTACTACAGATGCAAAACCATGTTTTAGCCAAGCTGTTTCAAGCACTCACCACACAGAGAACTGGTGTGATTATAATCCAGCTCCACTTCATCCAGGGACCGGGCCTGTAACCAATCATATCTTCAATGGCATCGTAAAAATTATCAGCGCCTAGAGTTCGACAAAAGGGAAAGGGAATGTTACTGGACTGGATTAGATGCCTGCTTTGGCTCTAACCTCATAATGGGAGCTATGCCACATTTTAAAAATTCTTTTTTATTAAATGCAAAATCAAGTGTAGAACAAAACCATCACAGAAAACAGGTACCAAAAAGGTGGGGGCATTTCAAACCTTTATTATAATAGAAATTATAACAAGTTTCTAAAAATATCAACATGGATATCACTTAATTTCCAGGGGGATGAGCTGCAGATCCAGCAAACCATAGTTTTATTGCATTATCCACAGCCATTTATAGGCTGGGAGGGATAGGGCTAGGGAGACAGGCTATGTTTAACATAAACACTATCATACCAAACAGAAAGAAATTTGTTCTTTTTTGACCTCAGTAGGGATGATTCCCACACTTATGTGCACCAGAGTTTTGAAATAAAAAGTGTGTTTTCAAGAAACCTGAAAAGAGTGCTGAAAAACCCACACCTTCTATCTTATTGTTAAAACAGTGATTCTTCCACAGTCTACTACTGGTCCAGGATTATTATTTTTTCAGCTTTAAAAGTTAAACTTATGCTTTCTCCTTCACAATGGGATTCAACTAAAAAGACACCACATTGTAAAATTGATGGCAAGCCATTCCCATTCAGAGTTGGCTATGTAGTGCCAAAGGCAACAGAAGTTGCACCGCCTTCCCTCTGAAGTTCCAGACCACTTCTAATGGTGTCAGCACAGGCACAGGCAACATCTGCACTCAGATGAACATGCAAAGTCTATCTGGGCAGATGCTCCCTGTTTGCTGCACTGCAGCACTTTCATTGCCACAGAGCAGCATAGCAAAAGGGAACACTGGTACAGGGGCCAAGCCCCATTAACTTTCCTCTCAAAAAGCCCAGCCATGCCTTTTCAATTGCCCCCTGAAAATCTTGCTTTTGGAAAAGGGAGATACTTTTTGAAAATTCCCCAAACCAACCACCGCATCCAGCTTGATTCAGCCAATGTCTCTCGCAATGTAATGTGTATTATAAACACTACTTCATTTTTCAAGGCTGGGACTCAGGCTCACTTCCTAAGAAAGCCAATATGTTGTTTCAATTAGGAAAGTGATTCTTAGCTTCACATTCACCAACTCTGTTCCCATACAGCAGGGACGTCCAACTCCCAATAGACTGCGATCTACTCACAGTATAAAAAAACTGGCAGTGATCTACCCATTGTTGTTGGATGGGCCAAAGTTGTCGAGCTTTCTTGGGAAAGGCAAAGTTGTTGTTTTTATTAAAGATTTTCACAGTTGTTCAGCTTCCTCCTCCCCCTTTTTTTGGGGGGGAGGAGATCTCTGAGGGGCCAAAGATCTACCAGGAACACCCGGTGATCTTTCAGCAGATCACGATCTACCTGTTGGACATGCCTGCCATATAGCAACCTTTTTTTCCCCTGTCAAGGACTGCATCTCAGGAAGCAAAGTAAGAAAAATTATATTTGTCACTTAGACCCCTATTTTAGCTCGACCCCTATTTTAGCTCTGCCTCCCTCACAATCCCAACTCCTGGGATCCAGGAGCCTAATCTTCCAAGACCCTGCAATGTTTAGTTGTTCCTGTAGGAAAAATACCAGGCCAGATATTTACAACTTACTCACCATAAACCCAGGCTACAGCAATGCATTCAAAGAATGCAACCCACAAAAGGCATACACCACTAGCTGCATAGTAGTCAAAGAGTTGAAACACATACATGCCACCCTGAAAAAGAGCAAGAGAGAAAAAGAAACAAGTGCTATTAATAAACCACAAAGAAAACCTGTGGCAAGCAAGATGACCTTCATCCCTATCCTTCACATCTATGACTCACTCTGGAGAAGATTACTCATCTGCAAATACAACTGTCAATCAACTGTCGGGGAGTTATAAGCACATGCTGTTGTCCTCCTCAGAACATGCACTTATTTCTTATGTAGAAGGCATTTTTTAAAGAGATTGTGATTGGCCAAAATTAAGCCATTTAGCTTGTTCTACTCCAACACTGAGCTATTTCCTTTCTAAAGGATAGTATTTTAGGATGGGCTCTCACAAGAAAAATATGGTGGGAGAAAACAATTGGTGTTCAACGGAAATTGCTATAACAGGACCAAAATATATGGAAGCAACACTTACCAAGGAGCTTCCTCATATATGGGCTGACACTGCTTTTCCCTTAGCATGATATTTTCCTTTCATGCACTGTATTTCCCTCTGCTCCATTTTCTAGCACCTATAAGGCTCTCTTGTAAGGGTAAAGGGACCCCTGACAGTTAAGTCCAGTCGCGGACGACTCTGGGGTTGTAGCGCTGAGGGAGCCGGCGTACAGCTTCCAGGTCATGTGGCCAGCGTGACTAAGCCGCTTCTGGCAAACCAGAACAGCACACGGAAATGCCATTTACCTTCCCGCCGGAGCGGTGCCTTATCTAACTTGCGCTCTGACGTGCTTTTGAAGCCCCAAATATGAGATAGGCTTCAACCTGCACCATTTCCCACATGTTTCACATCTGTCTAGCTTTGTTTACTCCAGATCTACAGCACAACGGAGCACGCTGTCTAGGTTCTTCTATAAAAATAAGCTTGGGGGAAATGCAGTGCTGTTTAAAAACAGGACTAATAATACACAGGGCTGCAACTGGCATGGCCTTACATTGACACCACTGGAGAACTTAAGAGAAATGAAAGCTTTGGATAAATCAGTTCTCAGCTGTTCTTTCTGCTTTAAAAAACAACAACGACAACAACAACAACAGAGTAACTGTTTTATAGAGCCAGGCTACTCTCTTAGGTACCAAGGAATTTCCCCTATGCTCAGGCCAAACTATTTGTATATCCAGCCCAGTACTGTTAGCTCTGGCTGCTACCAGCTCTCTGAAGCTCTAAGAAGGAAAAGTTCTCCCAATTTTATTTTAACTGGAGATGCAGGAAATCAACCTGGGCCCTTTTCACATGTAAAGCCTGTGCTCTGCCATTGAACTGTGATTGCTTCCCTCTTGCACTGTACTATTTGACTTCACAGAATGAAAGCAAAACCCAAGCAAACCCACACCAGCTCGTCTCACTTACTTCAGTCACCATAGATAGTCCCAGAAGATAGCTGACGAAACATATTATAGCGATGAAGATTTCCCGTCGGTAACCCTTCCTTAGGAAGGATGGGTACAGATCAACTAATGACGTGATCTGTCCTTCAACTTCAACAAACTGGCAGAGAAGGAAAGAAAAAAGAACCCTGAACAACTGCCATGAATGTGTTCCATTCTTTCATACAAGGCATGCCTTGGAAACAGTGCTGGCACTCTCACTGGAGAAGCTGAATCCATTTACTTGCTTAACCTTTCAACAAGTCAAGGTTACAGCCTGTGAGTGGTGTCCAACTCGGTTTTTGCACTTAGAATGTCCTCCTCCCAAGTATTTAAAAATAAGTCCCTATCTTCTTCTTTCAGTTTATTATGCATGGGGATATAAGCAATTTTCTTTACACACATAACATATCATATTTGTTTCTGCTAACGAGCAACAGCTGCACTAGTACTGTGCTCTGTAAAGCTAACTCACAAGCTAATGTATTAAAATCTTTCTTTAACCTAGCGCCTTAAAATACAGTACACTTCCAGAAGTTTTTTTTTTCTTCTGTTGCAATACAACTATAGTCTAGCTTGCTCCTAAGCTATTCTAGCATTCCAAAATCCTGCCTGACAGCGCTCCAAAAGCAAACAAAACATTAAGTGCTCCAATTAGTTTTAATTATTCGACACAGTGAGAAATGACTTAAAATTACTAGGCAACCCTCAATTTACATAAGTACTTGGTTGCAGAACCACAGCACTAAGCATGTTTTAACATTCAATTTGGAAGTGATTAAAAGTCACTCACTGGAGTTCAAAGATTAAGCACTAAAGAGCCATTTAGAACAAATGGAATGCTTTGCCAATTTAAGAGATCAAGTGAGTAACAGCCAGAGGGAAAACTCCACTAATCGCTGCTCATATGAGAGGTTTTGAATTCAGTAAACTTTCTGCCCCTGTCAAGTAGATTTATTTAATGTTAAAGCTACTTTCCCAAGGAATAAATAGAACCTTGTTAGTTTAAATTCTTAAACCAACTCAATGAAATACCCCCTAAATCCCTGGTACATCTGTGCAACTAGCAATAGCCTACAAATTATTAACAGATTTATTTGCGTCATATAAATAGGTCTCTTTGGGGAGGCGGGGCAGCCATCCATTTCCTCAAGGAATAACAACACCACCAATGTGTACAACACATTTAGTCTAACTGGTTTCAGTTTTCAAGGGTGCTGAACTGGAAGAGACCTTATGAAAGGCAGGACATGCAAGGGTACTCAACCCCACATCCCAAGGATGGCTTTGTCCCTTTCTGATTTAGCTGAAACCTTCCTGAATAACTTAATTAGCCACTTCATACACTTCAAAACAGTGCATAGGCTAACACTGATTAACAGTTGTTATCCTTTCTCTGCTAGAGAATGAAGCAATCCTTTTCTGCAACATTTATGATGCATTTGCCCCAGAGCAGAAAATGCAACAAACCCAATTACATTGTTAAATTTCCCATCATACAGTATGGATGCTGTGTTTGTTGCTATGGTTACTCACCTGGCTGTCCAGGCCAAGCAACAGAAGCATAATAAAAAAAAGAATAGCCCAAAAAGTTGGGAGTGGCATCATGGACACAGCTTTCGGATAGGCAATAAAGGCCAGGCCTGGACCTAAAGGAATAAAGGGAGAGAAAGAGGAGAAGACATAATAAGTAAGCAGCTCATTCTCAAAGGCAAGACCCCCTCTGCCTCTCCAGAACAGATGCTTGATTCGATTCAGATAAACCAAAACCCAACTGAAGATTCCAGAATGGAATTCACTTGGATCCTTTATCTGACAAAGAAGCATGCATTGCTAGAACAGGAACTCCAATAATTAAATTCAAAAGCCATTATTTATTTATCCACTATCAGTCTCAGCATCTGCCTCAACATGCCAAGAATAGGTCAAACTCTACACGCATCATGCAGAAAGTGAATAAGATAGAAGATGAGCAGCTGGGCTTATGGTGTAAATGAGACATAGTTATAGGATGACCGGTTCCTGTGCTCCTTTACGAACAGAGGAGGGGGGAAATGCCATACGTGTTCTTTGTTTTCGCAACCCCCAGCCCCTCCTTGGACAAATAAAACCAACAAAATAGCCTTCAAGGGTTTGGGATTTGTGCTCCACAGGCCAGATTTGGAGCTGTTATACCCCTCCACAGTTCTATCAATGCCAACAAAAAGCATTTCCATACCACAACAAAGGAAGCTGAAAAACTGACTTGACTATCTAATCAATCCTCCATCCCTTCCTATGAAGGGGTTGGTAGCTGCATTGTGTTAATGGCTTACCCAATGTCTATAATGAATCAATTTGCTGCTATCAGTAGGCAGTATTCTTTTAAGATACAAAGCAATAGCTGCTGTTTTTTCATTCTGAAAACAAGCTGGTGGCTGAAATAAGGCTAATGTCCCTCAACTAGTATTGTTAATATAAAAATATTACATCAACACTTTTCATACAAGCTTTTGCTTAAAGAAAATACACTGGCATTCCAGTTTATAGCTCTACTTTGTTTTTCTTCTTTTATCTGTTACAAAGTACAGCAAAAGAATTCTCTCCACAGATTAGTCCTTGTCACTCACCACTGAATGCCTCTGCTACCTTCCATTTTCCATGCCATTAAACTGAATGGAAAGGCAGATCGGTGCAGCAAAATGAAAAAATGCTGGCACCCCAATCCTGAATCTATGGTCTTCACCTCAGAAAAAATAGTTGAGCATGACCCACTAAAATAAATGAGATTAAATTAGACGTGCCCTTGATTTCAATGGAAATCAAGTGCAGCCACTTTTCTCTGAATTGGTGGCACTGGGGCAAATGCATATTTAAGGTTATTTAAGGTCATGACAAACATCTCTTGCTGGGTAAGGAACAAAATGTACAAATGGATCTTATCCACATTATTCCCTCTTGTGAACCAACTGCTGTGACTGAATACATTATTTTAAAAAAATAAAAATTGCATCAGTCAGTTATTTAGGAAGGGAAATAGAACTGAATCCAGTTCCTCTACTTCCCCTTGAAAATATTTTAACCTTTTTAATAGAAAAAAGAGGGGGAAGACTATGCTCACCTCAAGCTGTTCTATGCATACAGAGCTAAAAAGTACTGGTTTCCTGGGCTCATCTCTCAATGGAGCTCACTATGGCCAACTATTGTATCCTGCAGTTGCTTATCTGCTCATAAAGTTACTTAGGCTGATTCTCCTACCCACATGTACTTGGAAGTAAGTCCGACTGAACTAAGTGGGCCTAAATTAACATCAGCCTTAGCCACTTTTCATTTTAAAAAGTGCTGTGTAAGACTAAGGCATCAAACATTTAAATCTGATGGCTACAATCTTTCAACAGACTGACAAGCACATGCTTACTCAGAAGAAATAAAACCTGCTGTGTTCAGTGTGGTTTGCTCTCAGATATGTGCGCACAGGATTGCAGCCTTAAGCAAGCTTAAGCTAATTGAAATCAACAGGGTTAAGCTCTGCATTGGGATGTTAACAGCCATTCCCAGCTCCCTCATTTTCCTGCCTGCCTGCCTTAAAGAACTAGCCTTGTTTCTTAAATAAAGAAAAATAAAATTTGAGGGAATATACAAATCTCCACTGGCATTCCTCACCACTATTAAAATGGCACTATAGGAAGAAAAACCAATCTGTTTGACAATATGGCACGGCAAAATCACAGTACAAGTTTTCCCCACAGCACCCGAATGGGTGACCTTTGTCTGCTGCCTGAGGTGTGCATTAATATTAGGGTAGTCACAGCCTTTTAATGGCTTCACATCCAATGCCGATGCACATTTCTTGCCTTTTCAAGCTGTTTTGAACCTCGCCAAACCTGCACTCACAGAGAAAAATAAAATGTGTATAATGGATATGACCAGCAGAAACCTCTGGGGTTCTACAATACCCTTTTTACTAGCTAGTTGCAGAAATTGCTGCCAGCCAGTCTAAGTGCTATCGTTTTAAGTAAGTTCACATAGACTACAATGAAAAGAGCATTTGGTCTAGCACGTCTGGGCTTCGAAGGCATAATTTGAGTTGCTGTGCTTCCTCAGGTGTTACAAGGCAAGTCCAGAAAAGTATGCATGCTTTGTTCGAAAGTAAATGAGATAAGGACATATTGTTCTTTTAATGCACATGTATCCCAGGGAAATATGTGTAGGAATCAATCCACTGTTTCCTGTACATGGAAGTGCTCTATGCACAAAGGTAAAATATGTTGGGAGGGCAGGAAGGGTACAAAAAGGGGGACTCCTCTCTTCCTAGTTTCTATACAGCTTTGTCATGGAAAGCAATGGCCCTTCACTAAAATATACATGGTGCAATAATACTCAAGGCATATCCTAGCACAGCTATAATCTCTTGAGGTCACTTGCTGTGGGTCTATGGAGCTTTCGGCGATCATATCTATTCGGAATTTGATTGAAGCAAATGGAGAGCAACCACAGAGGTTCATATATTTATAAACTGTTTGCATCTCGCATATTTTTGACTCTGTTCTGGGCATTTCTTTTAAACTCAATTCCATTTTATGTTTCTGCATGTTTTCAATTTGTTTCAAACTGTCACACCCATTGAAATAAATTAAGACTTTGTCTCCTGAAATGCTGAGTAATTTTACTTTTCAAAATATCTCCTTTTGGGGGGAGGGGGAGAGGGGCGGTTGATTTGGTTTGTATTACTTTGCTCACACACTGGGTGGCAGTGCCCACCATCACTGCCACCGACACCATCGTACCTGACTCTGCCACATCAGCAATGTCCACCCCTTGCTCTTGTGCCATGAAGCCCAGGACGGAAAAAATTGCGAAGCCAGACACAAAACTGGTACCACTGTTCAGGCATCCCAGCAGCAAACAGTCCCTAAGTCACACATATGTCATGGAGGAAGTTAATTGGAGAAAAAAATTGAACCCATGGTTCCCTACACATCAATTAGCTAACATGTACTAAACCCCTTTGGTAGGAAACTTGCCTATAGCAGTTGTATTTGTATTTATTGTAGCTCCCCAAGGAAGTCATTGCACCTAAGCAGATTGCATAGGAGAAGAAGATTTGCGTCCCAGCATCTATCCAGACCTAAAGAAAACACGAAAAGGCCCATTAGAAGGCTGCATTTTGCACCAGCACCGGCCATTTATCTAAAGCTAGTACAGACTATGCAACCCCCACAATGTGACAACAATAGACGTCTCTTTAAAATAATCCGCTCATAAATGCTAGCTATTGAATGCACCTACACTGTTCAATATCATATCACAACATTTTGGCATAAAAGTGAATAAAAGCGCAATCAGCTCTTTTAAACAAAAACAACAGAGCATTACATATATACAGTCCCAGTTTTGAGCATCACCCATTGTAGATCCCAGCAGACTAATATACACACAAGATACATTTCAAGATCAGTTCAGTGGTTTAAGGATCCCAGGCATTTTTGGTGGATAGCACTATGCTTCCTCCCAATACCTCTTAGGGTTTTTCTTGCTGTGGCCAACTATGTCTTCCAGTGCGCTCTGCTTAGGCCAGTGGTAGGGAACCTCACCAAATGGCAAAACACTGCCCTCCAGCCCTCTCTGTCTACCGCCTAGAACACTCTCAAGGCCATACCCTCCACCAGCACTATTTCAGATCCCCCTTAAGGGTTTTCACTTTGTTGGAATATGTCTTTGAACTATGACAATGCCTCTTGGTTTCCTGGACGGAGGATAGCAAGGGCTGTGTGTAGAAATGAGTCCCACTGTACAAAGGTAAAAATTGCATTTGTTCCTTCACCCACTTTTGCAACTGTCCCCTCCCACGTGTCCCCTGCCCCACAGAAGGCTGCCCAGGTGGGAATGTGACCCTTGGCCTGAAGGGGGTTCCCCAGCCCTAGCTTAGGCTAACAGAGAAGAGTTTAACGAATCAGAACAGGAAAGAAGCAGCAACCTCTCCCATAGCTGCTATAAATGGTGTTCCAGATGGATTGTACTCAGTGGCATTTTCATCCGGCTTGTATCATAAGTTGCTTTTCATTTACTGCTCGTATCACAATATTACCATAGTCTTATGTGCATTCCCCACCCTACTTTAACAGTTTTGCATTTCCCCATTGCTATGGGGTAGAGCTTGTGGCTGGCCAGATCATAAAATAAACTGTCACATAATTTGTAAGCAGTTGAAGATGGAGCAAATAAAGAAAAGAAAGTGCTATACTCCTGAGTTTTACTAAGGGTGCTATCTTCCAAACATTTGCATAGAAGCAAGTTTCTACAAAGAACGTGAAAGGTATTCAGCATTTCCCATTTTATTTCACTGTCCTTAACTGCCTTCCCCCAAGGGCGTCCATATGACATGGACATTTGCAAATACTCACAAGTGCTCCTTACCGTTCTGTTCGCTGCTCCATAGTTTTGCTGCCTTTAAGAGCTAAAGACTGAAGCAAAAATTATCTCCCTTACCTTGTCCACAGCCTAATATCAACAAAAAAGCTGAGATGCTATATTTGGACAGAGTCTACAAGCCTCAGAATCCTTCTGATATAAAAAGATATACACACATGGAAAATGCATTAACACATTAACAATAATAACCTTTTTGACAAGATACGGTGGAAAGGAATAACACCATGGAGGTAATCTTCAATTAGGTTTTGACTGCTTCAAGATTACAAGAAAATCTACTGCACAATCATCCCACTGCCCTCCTCACAGTTTGTTTAGAGCATAGGAAGAAAAGTATCACCACTTCCAGTTTTTAGTAACCCACCTGTGGATCTGCTAGCCGAGAAATGTCAGGGTAAAGATAAAACTTGATGCCCGTTGAAGCTCCAGGTAAAGTGACACCACGGATTAACAGTACAAGAAGCATGATGAATGGGAATGTTGCTGTTATGTACACAACCTGGTATTAAAAATGAAAAATGTTATCACTTTTTGACAATAAAAAGCTAGAATTTTAATTGTATACGCCTAGTATTTGAGGTTACAAATGGACTCATCTCTTATCTTCAATTCTTATCCTCCTGTTTGCTCTCAGCTTTCATTATTCAGTAGATCATAGCAGGTTCCCCTTAACTGCATGCGCATATATCCATCATGACAGAGAAAGTACATTATCGGACTTTAATGCTGACTTTAATACTGGTCACATTTCTGTTTCCAGTTCCCCCAGATCACCGCTATGTCAGGCATGATCAACATGGTGCTCTCCAACTACCATCATCTCTGACCATTGGGCTGTGCTGGTTGGACCACTAGTGAGGCCGACAAGGCAACACACTTCATTCTCATTATACAGATGTCTACAGGTGGCATTCACCACAATAATGAAGAATGTAGTATTAAAATAAATAAATCACATATACAGCAGTGAAATTTGAGTACTGGAGGTGTTCCTTCCTTCCTTAGTATGCTCAATAGAACTTATGTATTTATAATATCATCAAACACTCTTCATCAGGAGATTCACTAAAGACTGGAACTGATGTGCGGCACCCCATGTAGATCACAACCACCCACCCAATAAAGAGCTGTTCCTTACTTATCATCTGAAGTGCCATAGCTCAATGGTGAACATTTTTTTGCCACAGAAGATCCCAGATTCAACCCCCAGCACTTCCAGGTAGGACTGAGAGGGACCCCTACTTCAAAGACTGGAGAGTTGCTGCCAGTCAGTGTTGTAAACACCGAACTACTGTATCAAAGGCACCTAACTTTGTTCCTATTGTATCCAGCACAGAAAAAGGATGAACCTGGGCATGATCAACTGAGAATGTCTTGTAACACAAACTGAATAAATAGAAGGTGATGTATAAAATCAGTATGCACAGGAGATTACCCTAGCAGAATTGTACCCCTTGCTTACCTCAATGATTGTCCCAAAGTACATGTGTGCCTTCTGGAAATCTGCCTCAAACTTATGTTTATTTATTTATTTGGTTCCTTTCTTCTGCTAATAGGGTCAGATGATGACACCCAGCAATTACAGCTCTGCTACTTTAATATAGCTTTGTTTTTGTGAAATTGGTTTAGCAAGATAAAAGCTCCTGAGATGCATCTTCCTGCCTTTTAAGTGAACCTCAGGAGATTTAACAGGCAGATATCAAAGCCTGTTGCACCATAATAATTTCTGCAGCCAGTCTGATCTCTAAATGCAACACCCTTCCATATCATGCCCTGCTTTTCTTTTGGTAAATTACATTTCTCTGTGTGTAATTTTTTCCTGAATTTTTCTTCCCAAAGTATTTTGTTTTGCTTTTAAATATAATCCTTGCCTTTGTTATTTCCCCTTCTTTTCTTGCCTTTGTTATTCCCCCATCTTTACATTAAACAAGTATTTGTAAGTAGGGTTTTTTTTGTTCATCACAATTACCAACTTTAGCTGTTACTATTGCTACATTCATTAGTCACTCCCCCCCCACAAGTGACTCAAACTGACTTAAAGAAACAAAACTCATCAGCTTTTTCACCCCAAGATTGTTACTGAGAAATTATTTCAAACTAAGCCAACCTAGCATATTTTGCCAATGTGAATTAATTGTAAGAGAAATATTTTCAGTCAGAACAAACACTGAGCTATGCAAATTGCTTTTTGGATTAAACGAGAGAGAGAGAGAGAGAGAGAGAGAGAGAGAGAGAGAGAGAGAGAGAGAGAGGTTGGACATTCATATTTATGTACTTTTTTCTTTTTAAAAATGTTTAAAATGAAGGGAGACTTGACTGCTATCTAATTATTATCGTTGGACAAGGAACTATCTTCCAGAAGTACACTGTTGACAAATGTGGAAAATCAAAGAGGCCTGTTCATCAATTCAAAGAAAAATTAAAAAATCTAAGAATGTTCAACAGCTATGACCTTGGAGAAACAACTAAAATCAGAAGCCAGATGTTATGAGAGTTTCTGAACTTTTTCCAAGTTTTGAGTGGGTCTAGCCAAAGAGTTCACAGAGGAAACAATGTAATAAATAAATGCATCCTCCATCCTTGGATAAACAAGGAATATGTTGAGGTGCAGTAATAAAACTGCTAGCATATTTGCAGGGCTCGGTATGGCCTCAGCCACGTTGTGAATCCTGCATTGCAGGGGTTAGACTAGATCATGGGTAGGCAAACTAAGGGCTGGGGGCCGGATGTGACCCAATCACCTTCTAAATCTGGCCCACGGATGGTCTGGGAATCAGTGTATTTTTACATGAGTAGGATGTGTCCTTTTATTTAAAATGCATCTCTGGGTTATTTGTGGGGCATAGGATTTCCCCCAAAAAATATAGTCCGGCCCCCCACAAGGTCTGAGGGACAGTGGGCTGGCACCCTGCTGAAAAAGTTTGCTGACCCCTGGACTAGATGATCCTCAAGGTCCCTTCCAACTCAACAATTCTATGATTCTAAGAAAGGTTCAAAATAACATTGGGAACTTAGCCTTTGCTAAGTAAGAAGGCAATTCAATCATTTTAAGCCCAAGATGATGTGGAGAGTGTGCAAAACCACTGCATAAAACTAACTTCTGAACCTATTTAAACACTTAGGATATAAACCTAAAGTGTATGTGTGTAAAGAGGGTGGAATTCAAAGGCAGATTATGCTCTGCTGGTATCGAACAGAAGTTAAGGCAGAGTAATGTTTTGAATTTCTCTGGGCCTTTTTAACACCTCATTTTCCCTCTTATTGGAAACTATGGAGCAAAAAGTGTGGGAAAGATTGAGCAAGCTTGGAAGTTTGTTCAAGTCCGCCCCCCCCCCCCCCAGTTTGAGATGCACTGTGGGACTGAGAGGAACTTGGATCCAAAGAGAACATTTTCTTTTTGGACTTGCCAATACTAGCGCTCCAAGAAACAAGGCCGTTATAATTGCAAAGGGAGAGGCTGAGAGCACTTACTTTCCCAGTGGACTTTACACCTTTCCAAATGCAAAAGAAACATATCACCCAGACAAGGAGGAGACATAGTGCCAGGTCCCACTTGACAACACCAGGCTCATCAATTCCTGAAGACAAGCTCAATACGTTGTGCCTTAAAGGAAAGAAACAAGACAAAAGGTGTGATAAAACAAACTGAACAGCTGCTTCACAAGAACCAGTCTTTAAAAGCAGAATGATACTTCCCATGTTGCCTAAACAGATTAACTGGACACATGGGAAAGGCCCATTGTTCTATTTGTAGTCTTCAAAAGAGCTGCGAGTGATAATTATCCCTCAGCTTGTTAAAACTATTCTGTTCACTCTGGAATACTTGGAACTGAATCCATTTGTCCACAGGCAATCCTTGCTTTGCACAGGGGTTACGTGCTGGACTCCTGAGCATGTTGGCGGGGCCCACGTAAAGTATTCCATTCCGCCCCTTTAGTGACATTTTCTGGTCACTTCCCGGTTTGGTGCCATGTACACGTGCGCATGCTCTTTGAATCTGATGGGGCTACTCTAAAACTAATGAAAAGAATTGATTTTTTAAAATAAAATAAATCAACCCACAAACCCACCTTTACAACTTCTTAGTATTTCTATTCATAACTAGTAATTTCTGTGGTGCAGGGAAGGTATAAATACACAAACCTCTCCAACGTTGTTATATAGTGCCTTAAATTGTAAACAAATCAATCATCATTATTTTAGATAAATTTAGTTAAGGGGGTGGGTAAGGGAACAGGATAGCAGCCTGCTTCTATCACAGCACTATAATCACACAGACATCCATTTTAATAAGTAAACAAAACACAGAACTAGGGGAGTTGTGTAACTTCTGAAGCGTGTCCCATTTCAGCTACGATGAAGAACTGTTTAAAATAGAAATGGGGGATAATAAACTAGCTGTTCCCAAGGATCTCACTCATAAGAAGGAAAAGAGCAAAAACATTTTGCTAGATTTATGGCTAGCATCAAGTGTACATGAGCCAAAAGCGGATTTTGCTTCGTTTTATTCAGCTCTTATTAGATTTGCATGTCTGAAGCATGTGATCAGCTTCCTGAGATTTCACATGAACCAAGCCTGCTGAGTCCTAAGCACTTATAAGCTTTTGGTTGGTAGCAGGGAACAATCAAAGTTCTTGTTTACTGGTAATTGCCCCCTGCTTCTTACTGTTTCATTATGTTTGCAACCATATACTATGAAATAAAATCTTCACAACTAAGAAATCAAAGCATGTGATGTAATCCCAAGAGGTAAGACTCTGGAAATAAAGCCAGATTTGCTTATCCCCTATGACTGCTGCTCAAACAAGCATGAGATTTACACAGACCATTAGCTCAAATAAGATATAATGATGGCCTCCAATGCACAATCAGCAGCACTGCTAAGAGGAAGATGTCACTTAGCATACAAAGGTGAATATTTCAATAAAGCCAACCATGCCTGAGAAGTTTAGTGTTCAGCAAGTACAACTGATAAAGGTTTCAGGAAACATTCCACCTAATAAAGAGCACTTGACTTCATAATTCTGGCACTGTAACAGCTCCTAAGGATTATTTCATTCACAGTAGGACTGTTGTCTTCTGAATGTACCAAACTCAAGTGAATTAACACATGATAAAGAGGTTTACATATTTACGAGGCAACATACATTATTCTGAGTTATGTAACTTATTAGCTAGCTCAGGGCAATGCAGTTGACCTCAATCTGTTAATACATATAACATATGGTAGTTATAAGATTACTGAATGTTTATCATTAAGGTAAGATGCAAAAAAAAAAAAAACCCAATAAAAAAAATTATTTTTAAAAATTAATGTAAAATGCAAAGTTCTTTGTTAAGGCCTTTCTGTGTAATAAGTTAACAAATACCTCCCACATAGATGCCATTCCTGGTGCAATGATTAAGTTAAATATCTGTATAAAGTGCATGGTGAATCAAGGCCATCATTCACAGAGTCAACTTGAAACTTTATTTGAATAGTGCTAAATCACATAATCATAATCAAAACAGGAATATCAGGTGTGTGCATTGTCTCTGAGACTATAACCTGACTTACTCATTTATTATTCTTATACTCTGCCCTTCCTCCTTGCAGAATCCAGAACAGTAAATAGAGATGTTAAAAGATACCCAAATATCATAAGACGACAATAATTAAAATTAGTAATAATAAAAAAAATTGCAATAATAACCCAAAACTCCTACAGGAGTAGGTAATACCCCATACTTCCCCTTACAATTTTAGTCAGGCACCGTTTTACTCTAAGTTCTATGTCTCTTATAAAGTTCTCCAAAGAGCAACAATTAAAATTGCTTACTCCCAAAACTCTGTCACAGGAGAAGTGAAGTTAGTGGTATTCAGTGACAACCAGAGGGTTTTGTTCTTCCTGAGAGTGTCTTCTATGCAGTTTTTTGTGTTCCACTCTTGGTCGCAGAAAGCCCAAGGCAGCTTACTTGTAAAAGAGTGGAATAGATAGTACAGTCCCCAAGCCAGGATGATGATGTAATACACATTCAAAAGCGACACGATCACTATGGAAGCATAACCTATTCCTGATTTTTTTAAAAAAGAAAGAAAGAAAGCAGAAGAAAGGAACATATGAAATTACACACATAAGTAAGGCTTCCTTGTATTACAGGTGAACATGTAATATTCACTAATTTAGGAATCTCTATGTCTAGGGTTACAAAGGCAACAATTCAACATCATATATCTGCTGCATTAAGCGGAGATGCAGAATTTCAAGACTCAGATAAGGTATCAAGGGATTCCCCCTCTTTATGTTTCCAGAGAATTCAGTAAGGAGTAGTAGTTCTTCCTAAAACACAGTTGTGAGGTTGCAAAGGTATGCAAGCAGTGGCTATCACATTTGGACTGCAAACATATAGACCATGGAAGGGTAACCTGTGGCCCTCTGAATGCTTTTGAACGTCATCTCTCATCAGTCCCATCATAAATTGGCCAATGCTTAGGGCTGATGTAGTCCAGCAAGATCTGGAGGGCCACAAGTTGCCCACCCCTGTTGTACACACTTACCTGGAAATAAGTCTCATTGAATTCAATGTGCCTTTCTTCTCAGTAGACATACATATGATTGCACTGTTAATATTTAGGAACACCCTGCTTAATAACAACAAAACCACTGAAGCTACAACACTTGAGCAGAAGGAAATGGCCATGTAAATGAGGTACAATTCATTTCTTGTTAGGTTTGTAGTCTACGTTTCCCCCAAATGGTACTCAAAGCAGCTAACAGTAATTAAAAACAATACAATAAAATACAAAGAAAAGAAGAGCAGATAAGGCATAAATAAAAACAACTAGCTAAAACCTCATTTTGTCTCAACAAAATTACAAGTTATGGGCCAAAGGGCTATCTAAATAAAAATGGAAACCTAAGGACATGATGCAGTACCTATGGCTCTGTGGCTTGTGTCCTGGTGGACTATACCTACTCGCAATAGTAGTAGTAGCAGTAGCAGCAGCAATAGTAGTAGTAGTTTCCCTCCCCGGCTCCCAAAGGAGCCAAGGGCGGCAAGCATACAAACAAGAAAACATCTAAAACCAATGCAGACTAGGAAGGAGTCCCAATTTAAAGCAGGTATTTGTTGGAAGAGAATAATTATTCCATGTGCACAAGGTAAAAATTGCCTTGTGTTTCTCCATGCTACATACCAATATGCTTTTGAAATAAAGGAGAATTTCAAAAGCACTTTCTGATGAAGTATTGGAGGGGAGATGTTCTGCTCTTCAAAGAAAAAATTCCCACTGGGGAACAGCACACCCAAGAAAATAGTTTGAAGTAGTTCTTTACATCCTGGCTTGTATTATGAAGCCACCATGAAAGCTTTAAACATATTTCTGAGTATCAGGAGCCAAAGCTAAATCACAGGAGATGGTTCCCTCAATCCAGATCTGCTTATGAGTCTCCCTGAGTCAATGTCAAATGCAGACAGTGGACAATGGAAGTGTTGGCCTAACTTAGGGTGACAATCATTACGTATGGAACAGAATTCAGTGAAATGCACTTTCTCTGCAATGCAGTTATAAACGGTGTTATTTTACTTATACCTCTGACTGCAATGTATAGCACAACTAGAGGAAGGTATACTCAGAATTAAGTCCCACTGTGTTCTGCCTGTGTACAGCAGGGCTTGTTCGCAGGAAAAGTGTGAATAGGACTCCAACTTTACAGTGCAATCTTATACATATCTACTCAGAAATAAATGCCATTGAATTCAGTGAGGCTTACTCTTACATAAGAATGTATAGGGTCACAGTCATAAAACATTGGTTATAGCAACAGTAATAACAATATTCTGGGAAGGAAAGACAACATGTTTGTGCAAAATAAAACAAGGTCAAAAGAAGGTCAGCAAACTGAATTTTGTAATATATGTACACATCTATTTTTTCCCCCAAAGGTATCATGCCTGCTATTTATAAAATAAATGTTTAACTTGCATATCAATGCTTGACAACAAAAAAATACTGCCCTGTTTGCTTTGCAAGCAAAGGGTCACTAGCAGATAAGGTCATGTCCTTTGCTGCTCCAAATGGCATGCACACAGCTAATGAAGTGCAAATTGGCACAAACCTTTAGCTATAAATTCCAATCCAAGCCCCGTACACTTGGCAAGAAGTCCTATTGATCTCAATGGAACTTCCTTCTAAGTAAGTACTTTGGGAGACACAGAACTGGTATAAACTGGCAATCACCTTACAAAACACCAAACTGCCCTGGAACAACTTAATGGCCTGTGAACACACCAGCTCCTTATTAAATATTGAGCTTTGTTGGACGATGGGAGCCATTCCACATTCTCCTGATGCAAATACCCATAGTGAAGCATTTCATAGTATGAAATCTCAGAGAAGTTGTTCCAGAGAGTTTCATGTATTCTGAAGTCTACTATTTGAAATAATAGTAAATCCTAAACCTTCTATCAGGAACACATCAATTTCAATACTGCTCTTATATTTTTTAAATAGAAAAGTTGCATTAGCAGAGGCCAACCAAAATTTTGTTCTCACCAGGATCCACCCCTGCCAAGCTAAAGTTACGTTTCAAACACAATACAAGGTCAGGGGGAAATTTGCTCCGCGTTCCAGTTCTAAACTTGGAGGTGGAAGGGAGGGCAGGAAACAAGACCACCTCCAATAGCTCAGAGCTGGAGGGGAGGTGGGAGAAAAAGCTTTTTGTACTTCTGTGACTAAAATTTTAGCACTTCACTGCCCCCCTTTTCAGGGTCTATCTCCTCCTCCTCCTCCTCAGAAGGCAACACTGTGGATGTGGAGGAGATGTCAGAGGGAACTGCCCATAGAGGCAGCTTCAAGTCCTCACTGTCCTGCACACCCTGGCACAGTAGGTCATTCTCAAGCTGGGCCTTGCATCCTGCTGTGGAATTCCTGCCAAGTATGGCAAGCAGGTTTTGCCCTCAGTGCAAAAATGTCTCCAAGACCAGTACTGTTTAACTTTTCCCCAGAGAGGTGTGTGACAACCATTCAGCTGGATGGGGAAAAACTAAAAGGAAAGGATAGGAATTGAATAAAATCAGAGTCACCAGCATAGTTAAGGATAAAACCTGTTTCCTGCCCTGCTGACCCCAGTCACAGAGAACCATGCCTCTGAATAGTCTCACCCTTTCCTTTGCATAGCTGCAAGGTGAAGGAAGAATGTCACAGAATTTTGGGAACTAACTTAGATGTGTGCATGTACATATATATATTTAACATGAATTAGGCAGATAACTAACCGGTGAAGATAGGGCAGATCTTTTCCCAGCATGTAATTCCTCCTTCAGAGGTATACTGTCCTAGTGCCACCTCCAGGAAAAACACAGGAAGACCTCCCCCAAACAGAAAAATGAAATAAGGTATGAGAAATGCACCTGTAGAGAAAACACAGAAGGAAGATTAGGAAGATTCTATGACTCAATCTTTTTTTTCCCCTTAATGGAGTAGCAGCTGATGGTGGTATTTAAGTATCACTATGAAATCTGGCCCATGCCCTTGTTAGCATGTTCTGAAATTGCCACTTGAGAGCAAAGATTAATAATCAGACTTTAAATATGTTACACAAATGCCCTATTTTCAGATTAAGAAATGGGGAACAATGTGAAAGAAAATGAGCAACAGAATGGTTTCCTTTCATTGCATACTAGAACATTAGGTAAAATCTCAAGGCAATTGTTTTCTTGTTTTACAATGTCTCAGAATTTAATGACTTGCTGTTTACAAAGTGTACTGCATGTAACAGCTGTAAGAGTTTTTAAAAAGCAAATTAAATGCAGTGAAATGCATACTGGAAATATGTGACTGGCTTTTGCTAATACGAATCAAATTTCCCCTTTTTCAAAAAAAAAAAAAAAAAGCTGAAAAGTAGCTATTAGTCCAATAGCACTTCCGGTTGTTTTTAAATCTTGATCTCATTCATCTTCAGAGCAGCCCTGCTTCCCCACACACCCATTCACATGAAAGGGAGCTGCTATCCACATCCCAAACCATTATGGAAGCGACAACAATACGCACCTCCGCCATTTTTGTAGCAGAGATACGGAAATCGCCAAACATTGCCTAATCCAATAAATCCTCCGGCCACAGACAACAGAAAGTCAATCTTGCTGGCCCACTTTTCACGCTGTGGTGGCTTCCCCTCTGCCTCATCCTCAGGGCGTGTCCCAGGGCTCTTGCCAGGGGAAGGTTTGAGAATGTCCTTGTGGAAATCTTTCAGACACTGCAGTTTCTCCTTTGTTGCCATGTTTTTGCTTTCTAAAAGGAAGGAAATTACAATATAGGTTTTATAATCCACGTTACTTGGAAGACAAATAGGTACCTGTGCTTACAAATCATCTTGGCAAACAAAAAGTTTCCTTCAAATTCACCCACTTTTTCAAGCCAGTATATGCAGAGGAAAGATGCAGCTGACAGTTATTTCTGTCTTGACCCCACAAATGAGTTTAAAATACACCTGTGCCTCTTTCGCATTGACACCTATTAAGGGTCTTTTCACAATAGAAGTTTAGCATTCCAGGTTCCTGAGCAGTATGGAAAAACAATCCTTGGATCCTAATCACAGTGTTAGTAAAATACTTTGTGTTAGAGAAGAGGCAGAAGCATCTTTGTTACTCAGAGTATTAAAAACAAAAGCAGCATTGCCATGTATTGCGACACCTTTTCAGGCCAGCAGGAAGTAAAATGGATCCTTCTTTTGCACAGAAGAGATGTGAAAGTCCATCTGAGCCAGGCCTGTAAAAACAGGCGAACTGCCACCGCTATGCTTTTGTTCCCTTTCCCCCTCAGAGCCACCTTTCAGACTGGGGCTCAAGCACATGTCAGGCTTCTTCCTAAAGCTCCTTTAGAAAGTGGCTGTGAATTAAGGTATAAGAGTGCAGAATAGGTAATGTGTGCATAACAAAATTAAGAGGACAGGTAGAGTTTCTAGGGAGAGGGCAGAAGTGTGTGCCCTGGGGATGATGGCGAAATAGTGAAGGTGTTAAGGAGGGAGGGAGGGAGGGAGGGAGGGAGGGAGGGAGGGAGGGAGGGAGGGAGGGAAAGAGAGAGGGAAGAAGCAAGGAAGAAAAGAGCAGTGTATTCTGTGTTGGAGATGCCAAGCACACACCCAGCCACTGGGCATTCTCTTGAACGTCCTTGCCATTCCTGGTGTGCAACCCCAGATTTTGAAGTACTCTTTACCTACAGCTGTGAAGAGATTATCAACAGGCTTAACTCCTGTTTAGGCAACTAGCAGATCGTACTCTGACTTTATGTTTACTTCAGCTTAGTAAATGGGAGAGGACCACTGTAGAAAATCTGCCCTCTATTACGTCACCACGTTACTTTTTCTTTGCACTGACCCAGTGTCCATTCCAAGCCTGTAATTTCTCTCCAGAATCATCATCGGCTGAAATATTAAGGCTTTACAAAGAGAGTTATCATGGAGCGTCTATTAAAAGTGATCCCCCGCCCCCCACTTTAAACATAGTGATTTATCCTAATGAGCGGAAGGATCTGAAGCAGCAGTTTCTTTCTTCTTCTATTTTTATATCTTGGTACTGATTAAACAACAAAACCCCTGCATAAATAAACCTTTCTGTTCAGTTCAGTTTCAGCATACACCCCCGCCTCATTTCACTGCCATCTCAGCATCTCACTTGGATTTCAAAATAAATACGACTGACTCACTCCTGATACGCAATAGAATCATGTTCTTTGCCATAGCAATGGCTTTTTAGTTAATGAAATAGCCAATGACAAGGCTTGCTTTATGAAAACTCCAGGGCAAAGTGAACCCTAGAAGGTCACACTGGCTTATAAATACTGCTGTCAGCTGTTAAATTGCAAAAAGTATGCCATATATATATATATACATACATATATATGCAGGTTTTGGTGTCCTCGGGTGTCTTCCCGTGTAAAAGTTGGGGTGTCTAGGCGACGTTTCGACGAGGTCTCACTCGTCATCTTCAGGCTGGTGCTTTCGGCTTCTTGTTACTGGAACAGAGCAGGATCTCAGTGTTTGAGTTCCTATAAATACTGTCAACAGTATTTATAGGAACTCAAACACTGAGATCCTGCTCTGTTCCAGTAACAAGAAGCCGAAAGCACCAGCCTGAAGATGACGAGTGAGACCTCGTCGAAACGTCGCCTAGACACCCCAACTTTTACACGGGAAGACACCCGAGGACACCAAAACCTGCATTCCTGTACCCGTGAAAATCTACGAAAGCATACATATATATATATCCACATGCACATGCGCACACACACACACAGTTGTGTTATATATGTTAGAGTTTTTAAAATGGAAGATAAACACACACAAGATTTCATCCAAAGTGCATGTTCAAAACAGGCCACATTTGATCAAATTCAAATGTGGAAGCTGTGGGAGGTATGCCATTTACACTGGAGCGCTAAAGTAAACTTCCATACATTGCAGAGACCAGGCACGCATAGGCTGCCTAGGTTGTCCTCATTTCTGCATACTTGTGCTCTTATATATTAGAAGGGAAGTCAATCCAATCCAGTCTTCGTATCTGTGTCACGTGGCTTATTTTTCCTCCAATCAGAGAATTATTCTGTACCGGGTTGTGTGAATGGAAAGGCACATAATGGATTTTCCATCATTTTTAAAGCTTGCATGATGATCCTACATTGGAATCAACACATGCAAATAATCCTACCAACATGCAGAAGATGACTGCTGGATGAGGGCAATGATTTAAATCTAGAAAGTTTAAAATATAACACTGATAGAAAGAGATATAGCTAGTAAACACTTAAACCTAACATTCATGATAGAAGACATTAATACCTCGTGCTTAAACCATCTAAATAGATCATGCTGGACACAATAGGACTTATTTCCTATAATGAGTAAATGTGCATAGGACTGCACTGCAGATCCGTTTGTATTAACATGGTGCTTTATTAGTGAAAACATCTAGGTTTTTATTGGGCTTATGCAAAGCAGTTCATTTATTTAAGGCTGCAACAATGTTTTTACTTGTTTACGCAAGTGTCACCACAAAAACTTAGTTCATATTATCGCAGTGAAACCTGGAATTAATTTGCTGCTTTCTGATCTGTAAACAGATTTAGCTTGTATGGCAATGACCTGAAACTAGGGTTGACATTAGTTTGGCAGGAAATCTGCAACTGGAACATGATTCTGAGACTGATATGCATCAATGTAACCACGCAGATTAAAACCTTTTCATAAACCATGCTAAACCTATCTGAAGGGAAACAATGGAACTTGCCTTACTGCCTCAGTGTCTTGCTTACAACCAACGATAAGACACTCTCATTAAAAATTTTGAATAAGGTTTGGAGGGAAAATATATTTGCTTTTCATGATGGTATTATCTGGAAAAAGTTTATTGGAGCCATTTTAATCTAATCTTTTCAAGTGTGCCTAAACAGACCATATGCAACACTGAATGCCAGGTAACAGATTGTCAATTAACACGTCTAGCCAATTTGTTTCAAAGGGTTGGTTTAGTATGGGAACTATGATGTTACAGAATAAGAGCCGGCAGGCTGACATATTAGACACTGAATCTTAACCAGTAATTAAGTATGTAATAATTATATCTACACTAGTAGATATGGAGAATAGCAAATTGGAACCTCTCATTTGCAATGGTCCTCTTCAAAGATTAGTTTCACTTTATTCAATACATTTGAATTTTTGAACAACTTTAAAGTAGAGAAATTATAGAAAGTAATAGGTCATGGCTTTGTATAACTGAGACAACAAGTAGAAGAAACATATGTCCTACAATAGCTTTCATCTGAATCAGAGTTCAGTGTGTGGCATGAGACATCCCCTTCCTCCTGAGGTTGAGCTCTGTCACTATTCTGAAATTTCCATCTACCCATATAAATTAGCATTGGTGAATCAGTGCCCTCTTTTATAGTGAGGAATTTTCTCTTTTGGGCAGGTATGTGAATGCCCACCTTAATCTTGCCTGCTGAACATCTTGCCTACCTCTGCCTAGTCCAAAGCCCAAAATGTATTCGAGATCTATCATCTGCCACCCTTTTCTAGGGCTGCCATACGTCTGGATTTTCCTGGACATTACCAGGATTTCAAAGGCAATTACAAAATTGTGTGGGTTTTTTGTGTTTCTGTAAAAAAAAATATTGGGGGGAAAATGGGGAGTTTGTTTTTTTTAAAAGTCAACAATTTTGGGGTGTGCTGGTTTTTACTTTTTGAAATATGGCAACCCTCCCCTATTTCAGTCTTTTGGAACATACAGTGGACTTTAAGGGAGAGGAAGGTTTAGTTGGGAGGACCACACTTAAGTTTGTGGAGGCCCTGCCTAGGTAAGAAATTTTAAAACCTTGCAATGACTTTGTCACATCAAAAATTAATGCCAGAACCTAAGCTTTAATAAAATCTATTTGCGGGGGGGAATCAATGTAAGAATCTGGGCTAAATTAGCAGGTCATTGATTTTAAAAGTGGGCTTTTTCAGATTGACTGGATGTTCTTACTTCTTGAATTAACAGGGAACATTTGTTTGGACTGAAAAAATATGGCGAGACTGGCCAGAATAAGTTCACTTCAACAAGCATCAAGTGCTTTCGGGCATCACAACACAAATAGAGCAATGCTTGCAATTAACTCATGCTAGTTGTGACTTCTTGGTGTAACTAAAGTGTCTAAGGAGTCTTCAAACGGATTCCTGCTTTGATCTGAGGGCCGGTTTTTTTCATAAACTGTTTTGCAGATCACCCCCATAACAATCACACTGAGCAGTATCACAATTCTATCTTATGACATAAACAAACTTCTTAAAATGCTACCCTTTATTGTGCTCATATCTCAGACTTAACCCTATGGCCCACCCATGGTCTCCTGACTATTGCCAATTACAGGAAATGCCAAGAGAAGATGAAAAGGAGGTGGTTCAAGGCACTGCACAGTTGAGGAAAATTCCAAGAAAACTGTGTGTGTTTAATGAAAGGCATTGTCCTGAACATTAATAGGATTTGCTTTTAATTTCCTGTGATTTTATTCCACTGCATTAAGCTACAATGCCTTTTAAGAGATAATAATCAACAAGCTGATATGAAGCTGGAAGGCATTTTGCATGCTGGAAACCAGAGCTATTATTTCAATATCAGCAAATAGGAAACAAAGTAATTCAAAGACAGAAACTCTATGTTTAAATATAACTCAAATTCATGGAGAATAAAATGGGCAATTCTACTTCTAAAGAACATGCCAGCTTCTAGGAGACACATGTCTGCTTTCCTTTCAGAAAACAAGGGCTTGGCCAAAAACACTTAAGATGGCTGAACAATGAAGAGAGCCAAAGCCACCATTTATAGAAGCAAGTCTGAGTGCAGCCAAAGGCAAGTTCCTTCCAAAACAAAAACTGGGTGGGGGGAGGGGATATCCAGGCCAAATCCTGTTGTTGTTTTACTGGTGAGTATCCAAGTCTGTTCATCAAATTCAGAGCAATTGTCCAGAACTTTCAATGACATTACAAAGAGGGATTATTACATAATCAGTAAGATATGGCTTTGTTTCTCTTTGGCTCCCCAAACACATACTTATTCTTAGTAATAAGACGTCATCTCTGCTTCCAGGCTCTAAGCAAACCATTCAATAACTAGCAGTGTCCCACTAAACTATCAGTCATGAGCATTAAATGCTCTGGGAAAATCTGCTGACATTACCTCTGTCAGTTCTGTTTTGCATTGCACCCACAGGCTCATGCTCTTCTTCCCACCTTTCCACCTCCAGCCTCTGGCACAGCCATGAGATCAGAAACTTTCACTCCTGTTTTCAATTAACTGCCGTTTAGCATTCATCACAGCCAAACCCTAAACTTAATCTCAACTATAAGTGGGACCTTCAAAAAATGTTGAAGCATGGAGTGCTCCTTCTTCAGGATTCTAGCCACTGTATTCCATCTCTTCTCACCCCCATTTTCAATTTATCCTTCCATCAGTCAGCTTTCCACAGCCAATAAGCATGCTCAATCCTCATCAGACTGGGGTTCCCACCCTGTGTGGGGCTCCCCACTCCTTAGATTATTTTCCCCTAAAGAATCAAATCTGTGTACAGTGGTACCTCTGGTTACGTACTTAATTCGTTCCGGAGGTCCGTTCTTAACCTGAAACTGTTCTTAACCTGAGACACCACTTTAGCTAATAGGGCCTACCACTGCTGCCACGCGACCGTCACACGATTCCTGTTCTCATCCTGAAGCAAAGTTCTTAACCCAAGGTACTATTTCTGGGTTAGCGGAGTCTTTAACCTGAAGCATATGTAACCCGAAGCATATGTAACCCGAGGTATCACTGTATTTCTGCAAACCATGAGGTTCCACCAAACCTGCTGATTATTTCCTTTTTTAAGTGGACAGAACCATTTTGGCTACATAAGCCAGTGTTTCCCAACCTTGGGCCTCCAGCTGTTTTTGAACTACAATTCCCATCATCCCTGACCACTGGTCTTGCTAGCTAAGGATGATGGGAGTTGTAGGCCAAAAACATCTGGAGGCCCAAGGTTGGGAAACACTGAGTCATAAGCAATGGCATCCACTCCTACCAAGACTGGAATTGGTATTTGGTTGAGTGAAACAACACAGCTTCATAAACCATGGTTTGGTTGGCTTGTCTTGTTGAAGCATAGCTAAGTCTAGCCAGTTTATCTGCTTTCAGACATAACGCTGAAATGTGGCCAACTAAAAAATGGAACTGAGAATAGTTGAAAATGGAAGCTCAAGCTTCCTTGCAGCTGCACCAGGGAGAGAGGCACGCATGACCCCAAGGCACATTCACATAATTTGGTAATCCAAAACCTCAGTGATCAAAACACACACTAGAACCAGGATGGGTGGTCTCTAGGTCTGCCAGCAATTTCTTTTGCCTCCTAGTAATTTTGGGAGCCAGGGATTTTAAACAAAACATTAACTACTAAGCACACACATTACTAGAGGACTCACTCCTTTCCACTGTATAATGAACAGCAAAAACTTCTGGGCTTTGCTATTTTGAAAGAACATGGTTCAGTTTTACTTATCTTGTTTATCTTAATGCACCTTCCAAGCAGATTGCCACATGCCACTTATACTGCCTTCTGCTTATCTGTTTTATTTTTCATTATGTGCTGCTCTGCAATGAACTGAGGATGTTTCAAAGTACAAGCAAAGCGTACTATGAACTGCAAACTCCTAGAGTGAAAGTTGCTTATATCACAATGTCTTGTGTCTTTGTATGTGTAGAAGCAGTGGAAAGGATTAAAAAATCTTCAGTTGTGAGGAAATGTAAAGAACTTACATCTTAATGAGCAAAATGGCAATGCACACTGCCCCAGTATTTGAAATTATCTAGGCATGGGTAAGACCCCTTGCCCTTTTTATCTGTATACTGTAATTAACACTCTATGCTTTTGTACATATAAGCAGGGGAAGCAATGAGATCAGTGTGATCATCTCACAGAGGTGTGATGGTTTAGTTAAGCCAGTACAAGCACAAGAAACAACTCTTTTTATTTAGCTAGGTTCTCATCATTTCACCTTGATGTTCCATGAAGGTTTATACTGTAAGATCAGACACCAAAATCTGACTGACTAATAATGCTGGAACAGAACAGTGCTCATAAATGAGTAAGAGGCAGAAACGAGCAAGTAGAACTTTCCTGTAGCACAGGGGTCAGCAAACTTTTTCAGTAGGGGGCCGGTCCACTGTCCCTCAGACCTTGTAGGGGTCTGGACTATATTGGAGGGGGGGGGGAGAATGACTGAATTCCTATGCCCCACAAATAACCCAGAAATGCATCTTAAATAAAAGGACACATTCTACTCATGTAAAAACTTGCTGATTCCCGGACTGTCCGCGGGCCGGATTTAGAAGGCAATTAGGCTGGATCCAGCCCCTGGGCCTTAGTTTGCCTACCTACCCATGCTGTAGCAGATAGCACAGAGTCATCCTATCTTGCCAAACATGCTTAGGCTGCAATTTAGCCAAAAAGTGCAAAGCTTGCAGTGTTAAACTGAGGCTCTTTAATATCAAAGCTGCCCATCTGTCACCTCCAGATTGACCCTACCATGCTATGGGTCAATTCATCTTGTCATTATTGTCTGCATGTAGTATTACCTGGGATTCCCTAAAGACACATTGTGTCTCAGTTTAATAAACATGGTTTAAGATCCTGGCTTGTTCCAAGGCTGATAACCATAGTTTCCCAGTTAATATAGGAAACTGTGGGCTAATTGGAGACCTGCAGCTTGCATAAAAGGAGGTGTTATGGGGCTACCTAAGCAGGCAAAAAGCTTCTTCATATCTTGGCCAAGTCATGATCACCCAAACAAACCCAATGTCCCATAAAAACTGGGCTCTTCACAGGTGCAGTACACATTTTTAAACCATGATGAGATCCCAAGAATTGTTCCTGAGAAAGTGTGGGTATATTAAGTGGAGACAAAATTCACGACATAAATCTGTTTGAAGACATGTTTTCCATACCATGAAAGGAATGGATCTTTGAAGTAGGCGTGCTTGGAATACACTCGCTATCAGACACTCTCCCAGAAACAGGACATCTAGGCCTCCCTTTCATTGCTCTCCAGAGTCAAAACAACACCACACTCTTTAAGCATCAGGACTGCTTCCATAAACTAACAGAGCAGGAAAGAAATGGTGGCAGGCATCAACAGAATACAGATGAAGGACTGAAAGCTGTTATATCCTGCTGCAAGTATTGTTAATTCAGTAAGGAGAAGTGGCCTGATTAGTTGTTTTTGTTCATAACAAACCAACTTCTGATCTCAATTAACACCCCTGGGGGTGAGCTAGCTAAAAGGCTAATGATTGACAATAATCCAGAAAGGAGCACAAGCTTCCTGCTGCTTTCTCTTGATAAACTGCTGCTTTGATCATTACATCATCACTCCAGATGCAAGAGTGCAAAATGTTACTGTTTGGTGCTGGACAAAATTTCAGAGGCGACTAACCGCACCTGAAAAACTTACAGTATTAGGTGCAATTCAAATAACAAGTGCCTCTTATTTAAAATTCTGGGATACACAGAAGGCAGGCGTTCACAAATGCTATTCACACACATTTAATATTGCCTGGAGTACATCTGAATGTCTTCTGTTTCTATTTCATTTCAGCTCGTTATGTGCTGCCACCAACTATCTGCATCAGTGATTTGTTCTTCAGGCCACTTTCCCATCCACAACCAGAGCACACTTTGCCTGACAATGATGTCACAGCATGCAACGTCAGAATCATTCCATTGCCCTGACAATCACAGACGGAAATGTATTTTGTGTGGCACAATGGGAAGAGGTGCAGAAACAATGTGGGCAGGCACTGTTAACATCTTCATGTTGACCCCTATTAAGAGCAGCCATCCCAGGTTACACAGTACAGTTACACAGCAAATCTAGTGTATTATTAGAGATTTCATTGCATCACTAAGAATGCAATCTGCTCTAAAACTGGAAACAGGGCCACAGCTCAGTGGTTGGTTGGCATCCGTTGGGAAATAATGAAGGAGTGAGTCTTCAGGGATGAAGTCAAAGCATTAAGAGAGTTACAGCACCTGCTGTGGCTGTAGAGGCCAATAGGGGAGAAGCATATTCTGTTGCAGCTGGGGCAGATGAAGGCATCTAATTGTGCTGATGAAGGTATACCAGTGGTAAAGCACGTAAAAATGATTCTAGGTTCTGCCCCTGGGATTTCTAGGTGTGTGTGTTAAATATCTCAAGTGGCATGGCTAAGGACGAAAAGCCATCTGAGATTATGGATGGCTGCTACCAGTCAGGAAGCGAAGCTTTGAGGACTAGCCGCTTCACACATTCATGACAACTAGGATACGTTACTTCAGTTGCCACTCAGTCACCAAGGCAAATGTCATGGTTTGTGGGTACAGACAAATGGAAGTACAGATCAGAGCTACTGGGATGATAAAAAGAACCAATAACAGCTAATGGATATATCTTGAAGGTGTCTGATAACATCTTTCTTTATGAAGTCTGCTGCAATCTGCTTCATTTAGAGTTGGGCTTCCATTTAGGGGAAAAGAAAAAAGAAACAACTGAACAGAAACTAGATTTTATCATATTTGAAAGAGGAAATGAAGTTCTATGGTCAGTCACCAGAATGCTGGGAACAAAAGGTGAAACAGAAAGGGATCAGGATGTTTCTGCAGAGAAAATGCTCTAAGCTACATAAACCTGCCAGTGAGGAAACTCACACTGAACTACTTGTTCTTCTCTGAGTGGCAAAACAGCAGAAACACCCCCCCCTCAAAAAAACCTCTCATCATCTGTTGTTTCCTTACTTTCCTAGCCACACACATGCACACTGATGGTGACACAGCAGCAAAGAAGACAGAAGTCTACTGTTTATGCACTTATGTGGGTACAGAACAGACTGACTCACTAGAGTCAACGTTGATTTCTCACTCTCCATAGCTCACCCACTCACTGGATTCTCCCCTGCACCTTTAGCAAGATGGTACATTAAAATGGCTACTCCTGCCCTGATTTTAGACAAGTAGCATTCATAGGGTGCCCTTTGACATGCTAAGTGAGCCCCTGCTACTGCTTCAAGACACTTTCTCCTCTTATTTCCAGTCTCATCAACCCCCCTCCTTTCTTATGCGGCAACAGCATCATGACTAATTTAATTACTCCAGAGACTACTTAAGTAGCTACTTAATGGATATGTGAGAATGTGGCTGAGAGACTGGCTGGTTGCACATGACAAGTTAAACCAAACCTTGACTTACCCAGACCAAAGGAATACTCATTCCTGGAGAAGGGTTTGCAGCTGCTTTGCTCCTTCCTAGTTCTTTTGCACCATGCCAAGCAGGCTTAGTTTATCATGCCATCCAAACCAGGACTCGTGGTTAAGCTCCTATCCTCACTAACCAAGAGCTATAACAAAATACAAGCCTTGATTACAACTTGTGGGTAAGTGGAACCTAACCACAAGTCCCAGTTTGGATGGCACACTAACTCAAACCTTGGCTTTGCTCAGCATGGCAGGAAGAATTTGGAGGAGAAAAGTGGCTAGGGGCTCTTCTCCAGCAGCCCACACAGTTGCATGGTCTCACTAAACCAAGTTTTGGCTTAGCATTTCATGTGCACCAGGCCAATGTCTGCATTGCACACTAGAAATGGTTCTGGCATGACCTTAAACCGTATCCAAATAAATCCTAGGAAAAGCACTTCTGGGATCACCAACGGTCAGCATCAATAAGATAACACTTGGCTAAAGCCATAGTGCCCAACAATTTATGACTGTGGCACAGATATGCTCAAAGTGGTGAGGGAGTAGTCATCTGTTACATATGACCACTGCCCCAACTGAGCACCTGCTGCTACTTCCTGAGGCACACACTCCACTACAACTTCCCCTCCCTAGTCAGAAAGTGTGCCAACTGGCATCTCTCAATCCTTTTTATATGGGAAGAAGCCAGGGAAATCCTTTGGGACAAAAGGGATAGCAATACTATAAACTCTCCACAAGCCTGGGAAAAGGGAGTAGGAAGGATGGATAGCTGAATGGAAACACTGGATTAGTAAGGAAGCTGGTTGTAGAGGAGCCTAGGACCTGTGTATGTGTTGTTTATCTGAAATCCTATGCATATGTACCTAGGAGCAAGTCCCAATTAGAAGTCAATGGGGCCTACATGCATAGGGTGCCCTTTATGTCTATAAGCATTTAAGATTAGGAAACATTTATTCTTATGGTTAAAATGATTCGGTAATAGGAATATATTTTACTATACTATATTTCCAAATTTCAAGTCTTCTGCATATAACCTTGGGGTCATATAAGTCATTAGCCATTCTGTGTAATTCTTAACAGTTTTCCTGAAGAGTGTGTGATAGAAAATCCATTTTTAAATCAGAAAATTATTTTCAGCACAATATTTATTACCAACAAAAACTTTGGCAATCAGATGCAAGAAAATGCTACACTGTTGCTTTTTGCAAATCCTTCAGTTGGCTAATCAGATCAGGATTAAAATAAGCATTTCATTTCTCTAAGAAACCGAAACATGCAGCCCACTTCTATATATCATGCTTTGCAAAGCAGAATTTGCAAACAGAGAACTTAACCTACACTTTCACCTATAGACAACAACAGCAACAAAGCCACTGATTTTAATTTTGACTTCAGTTAGAAGTTTCACTTGAGTGAATGTGGAATCAATTCCTGAATCAAGAAAAAGAACTGTCCGGCTCTGTCATGGTACATGGAGCCTACTTGCCCTGAACATTCTTACCAAGAAGTGGTAAAAACCTATACTGAAAATTACTGTGAAAGAAAGCAAGAAAGTCAGAAAGAAATTGTTTATCTCTTCTATTAGTTGCCACTGATTTCAGACAATGCTTTTGATATCATTATTTATATTTAGTTTGTGTTAATCTCACACACACTTTTTGCACTTCAGAAGCATGCAGAACCACAACATTAATTTGAAGAGGGTACAAAGCAACCAGTCTGAACAAAATTAATGGATATCCATGGTTATGGTCACTCAATCTTTAATATGTAATTTGCATTTTGAATTTTTATTCTTTTACCTTGTGGTAGAAAAATGAAAATATGACCAAGTGGAAAATGTTTGCAATTTCATACTACTACTACTACTAATAATAATGCTATGGAGATGTGAATGAAGTTTGCTATGGCAACATCTTTACAAAAGCAAAACAACAGAAAATGAGACTTTAAAAAATAAAATTAAATACATATTTTTCCAGTTTGCTTGCAGAACAGGGAAATAAGACAAAGCATGAGCGATTGGGGGATGACAGCAGTTTTCAATAAACATGGATTTTGTGCTGCTTTTTAAGGAAGTCAAAGGTGCTTTCAATCAAAATTCAGAATAAAGCATTCCTCATTTTGATAATATCCTTATCTGACTCCAATGAGTTGAACCCAGATTTTAAACAAAAGGGTGAGATTCAGTGCAGTGAGTGTCAGCTTGCACAACAAAGCTTTCCCTTCCTCTCTCCTCTCCCCTGCAGCCTCCCCCCACAAATGGCCCCAGTATCTGCTCTGGTGTGTTGGGGGAATCTTCTGGAGCAGATTTTGGGGGCGGGGGGGGGGGGGCTGCAGGGTGGAAAAGAGAAAAGAAAGTGTTAGTCCTGTTGCATGAGCAAATTACCATTATGTATGTTGCCCAATAAATCTAATCTGAAATGCTGTAACAGTAAATTATTTTGGGTGAATTATTCTCCCCTCAAGTAGAGAAATTATATGTGTGCCTTCTGTAACAGGTAAGTAACATTTTCTGCTTTAAGCATTTGTCGGTTTTATTATCTTCCTATGTTCCCCTACATATGTTCATTATGACAGACAATTTCTCAGAAAAGACAGAATAAAGAGCAATTATTCAAAATTAAAGGAAGAAAACTTGTCATCTACCGGAATATTTGTAAAATATTGTGAGCAATCCAGGGCAACTTAGACATTCCTATCAATGGGGCCACATACTCTGGAGTGTACCTCATTCTTTGCAAGCTGAATAGTTAGAAATGTCCACACCCCTTAGACTGGCAATAAAATTATGAGAGCTGCAAAGTCTGGATGTAATGATGGGATGTGGCAGAAGCATAGTGGGTGACTGGAAATGGTGCAACTTTTCTGTAGATCATCTGAGGGCTGGCACTGCCAACATAGCACATTTGGGAGGGGGACAAAAAATGTTGTAAATGTTTGCAGATAACATTCCTAGAACTCTCAGTGACATATGGATAAACACAAACGAGGCATCAAGCTCCATGTACAAACATGCCTCCCCCCCATTTCACAAGCATCCCACCTTAGCTGCACTCACCCGTTGGAACTTCTGTCCCCTCCTCAATGCGGATGGGCAGTGCTGGTTCCTCCATAGGGTGAGGCACTGATAGAAAGTAATGAATGATGGTAGTATTTGACGCAAAATGATTACAGTAAGATGGTTCCTTCTTAGCATTATAGTTACAAATGAGACTGGCGATAGCTATGAGCAATCCACTTTCCATACTAAGAAATGACCTGCTTCAAAAAACAATCCTAAATCCTGACAAAGACCATCTCTGAGAATGCATTTCTGTCTGAAAAGGCTCAGATCATTCCACCATCTCTGAAATACTTGAGCACAACTGCCTTAAGAAGTATTTATACTTAAGGGCTATACACTACTCCCTCAAAATTAACACTGCTGCAGAGGATTTAATTCTGTTAAATGTCAAGTTTAAAAAAGGGGAAAGTATCTTAACTAAGAAGAGGATACTATTCCAAAATTACTGTACATTTTAACAAATCTAGTATTTGACAATGTGCCTGTTTTGACTCTCATGAGAGCATTTAACTCCCATTTAAAAATTCATGCTGCAGCAGTCCAAAAAGCCAAAGCACAAAGCCACAAACACTATAGAGATTATGAGCAAAAATAAATGTATACAAAGATGTACATGAAGAAGAGTCTTCACAGGCTATCTGGAGATGCAGAAAAGGAAGCATCAAGACTTCCAGTTTTACTTTACTGATACATGCCTAAGCAGGTAATAAAGGGGCACACTGTTATATATTATATGCACACCCAGGTTTGTACACATATGAGATACATATGTGTACAAATCAAGACCCATGGCACTTTTTGCAGTCTGTGTATTTATCTCCCTTTTTTGTTGTTGTTACAGTATATCCCATTCCTTTTCTGTGAAAGATCTGAGAAAGGTATTCACAGAGTGAGAAGGAAAAGGGCAAGGGGGGAAAGGAGGAAAATGCCCTGCTCAAGCAGAGGGCTGTAGAGGAACAGGGCTTGGAGAATGGACACCTGTTCTTCCTTTCTCTTGTCCTCTGAAGCACAACATGGCATTCCTCCTTGCTTTTTAAGAAGCCTGAAGGAGGGGAAAGTTTGGCGCTAATGCCTCCTCTACCCCCACCTTTACACAATGAGGAAGCATTACATTTTGCAGGTTAAATGGCCTTTCCAAAGAGCAAATTGAGCCCAAGGAATGGCTCAGAACAGAGTATTCTATAAAGCCAATTCCTTTTCCCAATCCAGCGATGGGTACAGAAAATACACACCAGACTGGCCTTTAGCCTACCTCCCAACTCCAAGGGCCGAGAACTCATGTGTGGGTGCTGCTCTATGTTACTAACATTTCAAGGTAGCTGGAGGGCAATGAGCATGTGAAAACACTGTCTTCAGCCTGTTTTTGAGGATTACTGGGAAGGCATGTGTGTAGTAGGCCATTTAAAAACACAAGACCCACAATTTCCCTGCATACCTCAGTGGTATGTAGGCATTCAGTCTGACCCTTTCCCTTCACTAGTTCTGCTGTCCAGCACATCCAAAGCACATCCACATGCAGCTAACCCTCATTTGAAAATAGGAACGGTGATAGTTTAATAGTTTAGAAACTCTGTCTCTCTATCATGCTAACCATCCAGAAAGGCCATGCATCTTACTGAGCTGGCCAATTATGACATCCAATGAGGCCAAGGGGACTGAGATTCTATGTTATGCTTGCTCCTCATTTCATGGGTTTGCCTGTCTAGGCTGGGAGTTTCCTCCAAGAAGCTAGTAGATCCCAGTTCTCCCATTCCTACCAGTAAACTTTAATTTTCTCTGGACAGCACCATTTTACCCCTAACCACTCACCAAAGTCCCTGCATTCAGTTGCCATTAATATTACTGCTATCGGGCTCACCAGGCGCAGAAAATGCTGGATCAAGAGGTGGCAATAATGACAGTGAGTGAATCACTTTAAACACTGCTCCCATGGAGAAACATCTTATTATATGGCATCTGTTGGGACCCTTGCATGTTGCATTGCAGAGGATGAAATGTGCAAATGGACTGTGTGCCGCTGTACTGTAGTAGGAAAAACACACAAAATGGGGTTCTATCGTCCATTTTTCTAATTTGGCTAACCATGGCCTGGGATGTATGGTTAGCCTTTGGCAGCCTTCCCCAACCTGGTGTCCTCCAGATGGTGTTGGCACTCCAAATCCCCTCAGCTCCGGCAAGAATGACCAATGGTCAGATGTTCAATTAAACTCCTCTCACCCCTGGAGGGCACTAAGTTGGCAAAGACTAGCCTATGGTGTGGCTGGCAGGCATCTCATACATCCCAAGAGGCAGAGGCAAGGAGGGAAATGTTCAAAACCTATTCCCACATCTGTTGAGAATTAAGGCAGAAAGGAGGAAATTCTTCCATTTTCCTCATCGCAATATTTTGCAATGTTCCCTTAAATCTGAATGCACTGCTAGTTTATCATGCAAAACAAGGCCATGGCTTGAAGGGAAAAGATGTTTGCAATCAAATTTGCCTCTACAAATGGAGGTACTCAGCACAGAAATGATTACCTATGAAGAGTGTGCTGCACAAGCTGCTTTTTATTCTAGCTCAACTAGTACTTCAGCCCCATAAGAACATTTGTTACCATAACTTTTAGATACATGAACCCATTGTTATGCAAACATAAGGCAGCACTATAGCTAAATACTTACATACTTTAAAAAAAACCCACTATTGTTTTATTAGACCTTTACCCAAGGCTAACATTCCTGAGTTTGCCACTGAGTTAGTGTGCACAGAGAATGTCATATAAAACAGACTCCATACCACAAAGGAATGCAATAATTGTCCTCTCCAAAGCAGATTCTGCTCCATCAAAACAAAAACAAAAAACTTAAACCCAAGTGAATCCTTACTTTTATTAAATTTGCAAGTTTAATTAAGTTTTTGAACACAGAGACAAATTTTCAAAAGAACTGAGCAGCTAGTTCAATGTGTCCAAGGGGTTTTTTAGTCCTGTGTTTCACAAACAGCAGCCCTCTCGATGCATGGTGAAACTGAAGGGAAACTCATAAGCAGTTTGAGATACGGCATGGTTATTACTATTAAGAAGGGTATGTGTGCATGAGTGTAAAGTCTCAGTGGGTGTACCCAAGCTTATGGGCTTAGACAACGTCTTTGCAAATAACCAGCCAGAATTTGCAAGTAAGCCAAGTCCATGAGCAGAATATATAACTGTTTTACCGCAACCTGCTGCTCCATTTGGTCTGAGAATGATGCTCATGCAGAGGAAGGGAACATTTAGTAAAAGGAGTTGCATAATGCAACTAAAAAAAACAACATTGATGGCTGCTGGGACTGGCTCTCTAGCACAACCTAGTGGTTAAGACTCTTGCTCATTCATCCAGGGTGAGTCACTGTTTCATGTAAATAAATAGTTTGCCAGACCTCAAACTGCCCTGTGATACATAGATCAGCAGACTGACTGCATCCTGTTGCTGTTCTTTGAAGGGGAAGGGGACTGGAAAGTGTCTATATATACTTATATTCATGGCTGTCAACAAGTAATGCCAAGAAATCGTAGAAAAAGCTTACAATATCTACATACTATCTGAGGCCACACGCACATATGCACACACCAACTTTGCAAATACTAACTTGGATTATGATATATAATCCAAGAAAAACAAAGTGTATTTCAGCACAGGAATGGCAGCAGGAAAATTTACACTGAGCTCGTACACTGATTTGCTCTATGGCCTTGGAGAAATCTCTTACAGTGCAATCCTAAGCATATTTACTCTGAAGTAAGTCCCATGTAGTTCAAAAAGAGAGAAGGGACTTACTCTCTAGTAAGTGTACCTGTGATTGCAGTGCTGATTACTCTTCATCAACTTCTATTTCTAAAATGAGGGCAATAGCAGTTACCTACTTGTTCACATGAAACCCAGCACTTTTGTCAAACTGCAAATTCAAGTCAGAGTTTGTTGGCTATTAATACTACAACAACGACAATAACTGCTACTACTAACAGCAGCATTTCTAGTTTGGCCCAAATTGCTTGCTCTCTCAACCACTAATTTTGTAAATTTGAAACAACAGGAACCCCACTTCACAAAGTTGGTAAGAATATATGCAAAACAAAACACTGATCCAGAATGGGATGATCTGTGCACATGTTCTGATCACAGATCACCTTAGCTATACACAGGAGTAAGAAGAGGCTCTGCAAGAGGGAGCAGACATCCACCTCCAGCAGCCCCAATTCTTATGTAGTTCCCACCCTCTAATAATAACAATAACAACAACAATAATAATGCTGAGTATTATCACTACATGACAGTAGCTTATTTTCTGCAAGCAGTTTTACTGTCCTATGAGCAGATGGTGAACATTTGGAATTCTGGAACATTTGAGCTGCACTGCTAATATTTCGCTATTTTCATTAACGAGCATTAATAACACTTACATGAAGAAGAGTCTCTCCAGAATGGATTTTCTCTTCCTGTTTCAGAAAAAGAAAAAATAAAATAAAATAAACAAGAACAAAACAAAACAAAACAAAAAATAAGATGCTAATGGAGGGGGAAATATGGACATAATCCTGCCAGATATGAATGCCACATGTGTGTTTAAGAACTCCAGATAACAACAGAGTCTGCACTACCAGGCAACTGTTCCTCCCTAATTTTCTGCTTTAATCTTTCATACGTGCCAGCTTTTAAAAAATGAAATTCTGGCAAACTGTCTCAAAAGTCAAACTTAAGATCCAGAAAAATTAAGTTCCTGCAGCAAGACAGGAAGGCTTATCACTTTCCCTGGGATTTGTGCATCATTGTCTAGGATCTCCATTGTTTACAGCCATTTTCTAGCACCAAAAGGTCCTCTGTGGCCTACAATGAAAAGCTGGAAAACAGCTTAGGAACATAAGAAGCTGCCTTACACCAGGTAAGTTTGTCCAGTTAGCCCAGTATTATACACTCTTGACTTGCAGTGGCTCATCAAAGTCTTGGGAAGAAGTATTTCTCACAACCTTCTACCTGGTCCTTTTTAATCTAGAGATGCCGGGGTCTGAGCCTCATACCTTCTGCTTCCAAAGCATGTGCTCTACCACTGAACTCTATTTCTGGCTTTGGGGCACAACAACTGTTTCTGGATCTCTTCTTGCCAGAGATCTAGTCTGCAAATTAGTAGAGGGATCAGTAGAACTCTGTAACGGTTCTCAACTACCTAGTTAGATCCTGCAAAGCAAATACCCTCTTCTGGGTCCTATAGCGGATTCTGCTGGCATAGGGCAGGGAGCTGGCTCAAGTATGAGAGGGTGGACTGAAAGGCAGAGAGAATGGGATCAGAAACTGAAGAGTACCAGGGCATCAAATTTCTCCCCAAGTCTGCAGTTTTGACAGGCCTCTACAACATTGTTCTTCTAATGCCCACATTCTGGTAGAAGCCTGAAGTCTTATATGTAAGAAAGAGTTAAAATAATCTGTACTAAGGAATTTGTGCAGTTCTGCAAGAGATAGGGAAGAAGTAGTCATAGTAACAAAGTGTATTTCGTGTCCTGACAGTCTCTAACTGAAAATAAGCTGCCTAGGTGTATTCTATTAAAATAGCTAAACACCTCTTCTGTACTTACCAAGGCAGGATGTGGTGTATTGAGTCACTTCTGCAAGTGCACACCAAACATTTAAAGCACATCTGTCCAAAGAATCCTGGGAATTGTAGTTTACCCTTCATAGAGCACAATTCTTGACATCCTTAACAAATACCTCCAGGATTACCAGGATTATTTGGGGGTAGAGGAGAATTTGCTTTAAATGTTTGGAGTATACACAACATCAGGCTGAAGTGTAGTTTCAATGCTATAGTCAAACTATTGTGTACTTAAGCATGGCTTGGATATAGGCTGAGGTTTGGATATAAAGCTGGGTTTCATTAAGTCTAAAGGCAGTCCTAATATAGAAAACAAATTCCTCCAGCTGCAACTGGAGTTAACTAGTATAAAATTTGTTGTGCATGCCAGGCTAAAGCTAAAGTAATTCATACAGGGGGCTAGAAGCTACTTGTCCATTAAAAATACACTTTGTTTCTGCTAGGCAAGGGGATATATGTGGGAATGTGCAGTTATTCTACATTCAGTTTCAACAGCTTAACAGGTCTATTAAACTTGGCAGTGTATAAAACTGAAAAAGTTCAGAACAATTTTAACACAATGGTATATCACAAAGCCACAGAGCTGGGCTTCTCATTCTGTGGACCTTGAAACATTGTAGCTCTTGGTGTTATTTTTATCTTTCTATAACTTGCTTTAGGTGGAAAATATTTTTAAGTCTAAGCTACTGCAAGCTCTTAGAACTTGAACCTCTGCAACATCTGGAATAACTTTCTGAATTAACAATAATTAAATAAAATGATAATGGTGGTGGGGTGGTGATGATATTGTTAAAACTAAAAGTAGTTGCATTAGTAATAACAATAAAATTAAAAATAATAATGATATAAATAATAATTTAAAAGAATCAATTCAGCATTGAAAAAAACACAGTATTATTACTTCCTCTGGTTGAACAAGCCAACTTGCTCTTAAAAGGAAAGTCACAAGTCAATGATAAAATATAATTAATATTCAAACCCCAATTTATTCAGAGATACAGTACAGGACACATCTTGAATGAGAATAGATGGCACTATTTTTCAGACATTTCATTCCCCTCAGGAAATCATTTTTAAATATTTGACATTTATAAGTACCACTGTAATTTAAAACAAATAGATTTAACATGATTTAAACAAGCTCCAGTAAGTTCAATAAGGCTCCCAGCCCATTGAAAAGACTGGCATACCTGTGCATTGTCTCTTATGAGTACTGAGACAGTTGCACATCTTACACAATGGCAAATGAAAGTTTCACACCATACACATATGAGTTGGAGACCTTGACACTGGTGTATATGTTTTTGAAAAGTGATTATTTGTAAAGCAGCCCTTAACAGTAGAAAGTGCTTTTATCTGGGATTAGACAACAGCCTCTGCTTGAAACGTTAAGAGTATTGTTAGGGACAGGGCACACATGCAGTGCTTCTATGAAACAAGTGTCTTGAGGCAAGCTGCATCTACAAAGCAAGCTCACATTCACAGCTGCACTAGCAAAGCAAAGTTAATTTTGTAAGGATGCAGAGACGGGGAAGAAGTATATAGAGAAGGCTGCCCTAAACTATATATGAACAGGCTTTAACTTGCCACAAGGAAAAAAATAATCAATCCCTGCTAGAATCATGTTTGAGCTTGAAGACAAAAGTAGAAAATAATGGGACAAAACTGAAATGCACCAGGAGGGGGTGCCCAGAAGTATATCATCGTGATTATTACTACTGCTACATATAAAGTACTTTGTACTGCAGACAGACCTAATTGTCCTTTGAGTTACTTCTATGAGCAAAGCAACCAATAAATATTATTAATAAGAGCAGTGCAGTAGTAGATATTTGCTTCTGGCCTTTAAGCCCTGCTTAACTAAGGAATACTTACATATCTGGTGGAAAGGAAGCTGGTTAGCAGAGCTGGAGCATCCTGCTGCCATGGCACTTTTGTGTAGCTTTGCCTTGCTAGCTTTGCCTTGCTAGAACTTTCACAGCCCCCACCCTATAGTCAGCTTTCATTTCCCCCCCCCATCTAAAAACTGTTATAAATGCTGAGGATGCTTGTTCATTGGTTGACGAGACTTACAACAATGGGAACAAAAAGACCATATAGAAAGAAACAGAGGCAGGCTAAGTAGATAAATGTTAGGCAAAAATATGAAACAATGAAGCTAAATGAGTGGATCAAGCCGTGTCGGATTTCTAGCTCCTTTCTTTGGCCTTTCCTCCTCAGTCACTAGGGAGCTGGAGCTTTTATCTCTGCCCACTGCCTCACCTTTATCCTTACCTCATGTCTCTGCCTACTTCACCTTCCTCTGGGCAGCCTGTCCCTGTTCCAATGTTAGCTATAGGTGGGAGGGTAGCGGGGAAAGAATGCCCTTGTGACATCAGCAGCCATTGTCTCAGGCTTCTCTCCTCTGTTCTGAGGTGTGCAAAGAAATCTGAGTTGAGGGCAGGCTGCTGTTCCTCCCCCTTAAGCAGGGACACTTCCTGCTCTCCTGCCTAGTTACTAGGGGAATAGGGCATTTAGGTGGCGCTGTCTCCCAGCTCAAGATCACAAGTTCCCCAAGCACAGTCTTTAGCCTTCCTCCGCTCAGTTTTCTGAAGAGAAGTTGTTCAGGAGGAGGTTTGAGCAGAAGGAGGGACTCCTTCTCAGGACACTAGCCCCGCTCCCCAAATCTCTTGCCTTCCCAATCCCCTTGCCACTTGCACTGAAATGGTTCAAAGGAAGGAAGGGGAGTGGGGAGAATCAAGCATATGTTTACAGAAGCGTTAGTGCTTATATGCTTATCATCATACTAAACGTGACATTTGCAGGATGCAGATGGCTTTACATGACCTTGTTTTCACAATCCTGTAACTACTTTGAGTTTATTGATTAAAAAATACTTTAGTGGTCCTTTTGACTCCTATCGTCTTCTCCCACAACTTAACTTGCCTTCATATTCCCTCCTCTCCTTCTTCTGTCCTGTCTCTCTTTATATATTTGTGTTTGTGTGTGTGCCTTTTCTATGGTAGCAGGGTAGCAAGAGGGACATTCTATATGGGGAAGATAAGTACTAGTGTAGGCTTGTTTTGGGTTATCACATGCTATATAATAAACAACATATAATATTCTTTCAAGAGCAAGAACAACAAGGTTCCTTCCTTTCTCTCCAACCATTCTTACCATATGCAACAGGATTCTGAAATTTTTGGATCTGAACATCCAGATGCTCCACATCCCCTCTACCATTCCACCACCATTTCACCATTTGTGTCAAGCACAGTATCTTATCTCACTACTTCAGCACTTAAGTCATGTGATCATCAGGCGATATCAAAGACTAGCAGCATCTTGAACCATTTCCAGTTTCTTTTCACATTAATTTACAAACATTTACCAAAACAATGCTAGGCACTTTCAGCACTGTGTAATGGAAAAGTGTCTTGTCCTACTGAGAGGTCCTGAATTTATGGTTTAGTAAATTATATACAAGATTAAACTCAGATCTGTATCACAGGATATTTCATAACCTCTTTCCTCCCCAAGGCATAATAGCAATATGATGCCTGTCTATGCCACATCATTATTTTCTTGAAGATCAATTACTTCACAGAGTCATTTACACTACCACACTGAAAACAAAAATGTATTTTTTATTCTGTTGAATATGACAAAAAGAATTTAGATACAGATATTAGAAAGGTTTGTTGCTGACTTGAGGGATGGCCACACAATCCCACTGATACATGTGGGGAGCTGATTGTAGACATTAAAACAGTTGTGTGGAGCCCCAATTCCACAGATGCATTTCAACAGCACCCCTACTGCTGTGTCTTAATTGGGCCTCTCTTTGTAAAAGATGTGCCAAATGCACAGAGAAGCAGCAAACATAACAGTGATGATGCCTTCAAGCAAGTACAGAACATTTTCACAACATGATGCTGCTCAGACAAGTAATCCAATCCATGTATTCCAAGGGAAGGAAATCACTTCCCTCCCACCACGTTCACCAGCCTGAAGTGGAGGAAATCCTTCCCATTCCCAAGTGTAATGATCAATTAGAATACTGACAGGCAACCTTTAAGGCAAAAGCACCACAAGTCAAGCACAAAGTGTGAGACAGTGCAACACTAGCATACCTTTCAAGACATAGGCTATTTCCAGGGTTTGGGGTGATTTTGGCTCCTTTCAATAGTCAAACCTAATAGTTCTCTATTGGACAGTGTTCTCGAAGCTACTAACATGAGTTTGACCAAACTGTGGGAGGCAGTGGAAGACAGGAGTGCCTAGCGTGCTCTGATCCATGGGGTCATGAAGAGTCGGACATGACTAAACAACAACAATAGCTCTCTGGCTATTGTCCAGAAATGCCAGAAACTCTGACACTAGGTGCCACCATGCCACAATTTGGCCACCCACTTATGAGCATGAATGCCTATCCTTACATTCTAACATGTAGGCTCTACTCAACAAAAGGCTTCTAGTTACAGTTTTCTAGATACAGCAGTTTTAAATGCCTCAAAAAATCTTGGGAGGCAGACTGAAGGCTATATATATCCCACTTTCCCCCTCCACAAAAGGAGGTTTTCAAACCGGCTTTCACAAACAGAAATGCAAAACATAAAAATAACAATAATCCAATGATTAAAACAAATGATCAAACTAAAAACTACCCAAAAAACAAAGCACAAAACCACATCACTCACAATACTACATTTTATAGTGCCCTTATTTCCCACCACAGGGCAAACAGCACAGGATGTGTGCTTTTGACTGAAGTATGGTGCAGTAGGAAAAAGGGGTGAATAGACTTCCCAAGTGCTGCTTCACCAATCCAATTGGCAGCCTTTCTTCAGTTACATTACATTAGAAAATAAATCATCAAAAGTTCCAACCACACAGATCCAAAGTCATGCACAGTTTTGCCCTCAGTACCCTGTGGGCCATATTTGAGAAGTCACTGTGGGACTGGAAAACCTTTGCTGAAATAACCCTGAGAGAGAGGCTTATTGTTCACCCAAGCCCTAATGAAGCAACAAGATTCTGACAGGTCTATACCTCATTCACCTATTTTTAGTATTCTCATCAGGCATTTCTTCATTTCCCCCATTAATCAGTTATCAGACTCTTATGTCTCAGTCCATTCTCCCCTTCCCAGAAGAAAAGAGGAACAGAAGAAATTCTAATGACATTTTATTCCATCACGGCAAAAAAAATACCTAAATGATATCATCACATTGCACTCCGAGTTACTCCATTGTAAATTAGCTTTTGGAGAGTTGCTTCAGCTTTACACCAAAATCTCCTGCTTATATCTCTTTAACCAAAGCTGCTCATTTTATGATCAGCTCAAAGTCCTAGACTTCCGGCCATTTGTTCACTTACTAATGCTCTAATATTCTATAGGCCTCATCCTGGAATTACACAGTTCTATCCAATGCAATTAAGAGATTTCTGAAGATAATTCTGTCTAAGTTTGCATACTAGAGCACATCCATGATATAGCCAAGGGGAGAAAGCAACAACCTATTCCCCCCACCCATTATCATTCTGTAACATAATGTCTTTGCTGGTCGAATCTCACATACTGCCCCCTACAGGATGGGATGTTATTTGCCACACTTGCTTTTGCAGGCTGCCAAAGGTTATGTCATTCTTGGGTGCCAGTGCTATAAGGAGATTAGTGCAGAGGAAAGTGGGAAAGGAAAACTAAAGACCTTGGGGGAGAGGGTAGAAGGTGACTGGAGGGGAGAGGGAGGCGTGAAAAGCAAAAGGGAGTGACAGATTTAAAAAAGAAGAGAGATCAATATTGGGAAGATTAAAGAAGAAAGAGGTAAAATTGAAAACAGAGAGAAACAGACCACCACAGCAAACATATAATTTCCCCCTCTGAACAGTATGTTCACCTTCAGCATTTGCCTTAAGTAAATGACATTGTTAGTACAGTAGATGACTAGCTCATCTCCGGTACAAAGTAAAATCCATCCCTTACTGTAAAAGATCAGTTTCCAAGCAATGCCTTCCAGGAAAATATTCCCACCACATTCCAAAGTCAAATGGTGCTAGAGAGATTATTTGTTTACTCAAATATAAATCTAGACATACAAAATCATTTGCCAAGGACACAGAGGTCTGGCCTAGACTGGGCTATATTTCCCTCCCCTCCAACACTGTGTATGAATAACCCCACATTTTTAATAAGCTCATTCACTAAAAACAAAATATCCTTTTAAAAAATAAGAGATTTCAAAATCTTAGCCAGCAGCAACTCCAAATTACATAGCCTGTTAACATGACAAACCTATTTGGTTCTTTCAGCCCAACCCTTAAGACAGTCTTTAACACAGAGGAACAAGAAAGTACAGTGGATACCAAAAGAGCCCATTAAGCACAACTTGACTTTTCTTGGCACACTTTCTTAATGCCTTTCCTGATACGGTTAAAAATTAGTCACTATGAATGTTTTTTAAAAAAGAATAAGCAAAGCTCTATATCCACATTGGGAAGAGCGACTAGGACGTTCAAGATTTCAAAACAGGCAGCTCTGTTTCTTCACCATCACACCTGGCTCTTCATTTCACAGTATATATTACTTATTTTTAGAACACTAAAGACAGAGAGCTTAAAGAATACATACTTAGAAATAAGGTCTGTATTAAAGATAATGGTCTTTTCTCCCAAAAGCATTCAGCATTAGGCAGCAGCAGTAATAAGAATGTCTAGTTCAGACATTCGCCTTGGTAAAACACAGGTTGTATAGGTAATGAGCACTTTGTTCTCCTCTAAACAAAACAGTATAAAAAGAGAAGCATATCCTCAATTGGCCATCTGCTGATCTTTACACGTATGCAAAGTGCCTTCCTCCTCATGCTCTTATATGGAAATTTAGATGGTGCTGCCTCAAAAGTCTGTATCCTTCCCTTTTGTTAAACGAGCACACACAGAGATGAATATTCATCACCTTAGTGCTGCCTTCTGATCCCAGGAACAGCGGTGGAAATCCAGAATCACTTTATTGACACTGAAGTGTGCTGGAGATTCGGTTCTTGCCAGCAAACTTTCTAAGAGTATCACAATCCCTTTCCTTTCACCACTCCAAACCCAAAGAAAATGAATGAACGAGTGCACAAGAGGGCAACTGCAGTCCAGTTAAAGATGTACAGTACTAACACCAACCGTGTAGCAATGCTAGTGCTTGCCTTTTCTGGTAGATTTTTTAGTAGCAGAGAACAGCGCTGCTTAAATATAATTTAATCGCACACTGCACGGAAGAGAAAGGGAGTGAGGAGGGCCAAGCACATGCTCATCAAACATACAAAGGCAGAAAACGCACTAAAACCAGGAGGAAAGCGTTAGCCGCACCAGCAGACAATTCCATTTAGCTGCTATCTGTTATTTAAAAGTTAACACAAGGTGTCGGAGGGCGGCGGCGGGGAAGAGAGGTAACTGCTGAGAGACCCCATACAGCCAAACCAGAAAGGTGCACATGCATGCACGTTTTAAAGGGGAGGGGGGACACCAGACAAAAGGAAAACCGCCATGCGCTCACTCACTCCCTCGCTCTCAAAAAAAAAAACCCCACAAAAAACGCACAAAAGCAATGCATCCTAAAAGTAAATAGCAAAGGACAAATACAAATCTCTAAGGAAGGGGGAAAGGGGTGGGGGTCGGATAAGGGAAGGTAGGTGAGTGGGTGCGTGGGCTTCTCAGCCTACGGTGAAACCTGGCAAAAAAAATCCCCGACCCCCTGATGCCAGGATTTCTTGCTTCCCACCTTGGCTGAGGGATGCCCCTTAGAAATAGGAAGAAGCCTTTCTTTTCTTCAGAGTAGCTCCCCGTTTTCCAGTAAATGACAAGAGGCGATCCATATGCCTCCGACTCCCTTTGTTCCTAAATGCTACGAGGGAGAGCGGAAAAGAGAGGGAAGGAGAGCGAGGAAGAAAGGAAGAAAAGGGAGCCACCGACAGAGAGAAAGCAGAGCCGCGAAGGCTGGGCTTAGGTCCTTCCCTGTGTGCCTTTGCACTCCCAAAATATATGTAATAATATATATCTATATCAAAAATCCCTCGGAAAAGGAGCCTCGGGTACCTGTAGCAGCGGCACCCCTCTGACCAGGTATCTGTCCAGCGCCTTAGCTGCCCGTGGGTCTGTCCCGTGTGTCCCGGGGAGAGTGCCAAGGCGGACTAACAGGGCTGCGAGGGAGGAAACGGTAATTTATAAGCGCTTTCTTCCTGACCTCTCGTGTCTGTTGTCTAATGAGCGAGCGCCGAGCATCACCCATCCTGCTGAGTGGAAAAACACCAGCTCGGCCTCGTCTTTGGCGGGGGAGGCGGGGAGAGGGAGGAGGGGGGAGCGGGAAGGAGGGGCCATCTTTCCGTCAGTCCCTTTCGACACACACGGGGGGGGGGGGAGAGAGGGAGGAGGGGAGGCTCGGCTGGCAGGCGGCCCGGAGGGCTGCGCGAGGCGGGGAAGGGCCGCCACAGGCGCGGGGAGGAGGAGGTGGGAGCAGCTGCCTGGCCGGGAAAAAGAGCCAGCAGCTCCGGGCGTGTGCCAAGGAGGCGGGAAAGTCGCGCCTTTATTCCCCCCTACTCCTATTCCCCCCCCCATCCACCCGCACCCCCCGGCGGGTGAGAGAAAAGGAGAAACGGCGCGCGCGCGCTCGACAGGAAAATGGGGCAGATTAACCGTCGAGACTGCCGTTGTGAGGGCGCTGCAGAAGGGGGCTTCCTCCCTCCCTCCCTCCCTCTCCTCAGGCTGTGAGGAGGCGCACCAACGCTATAATTTCGACTCCCCATGCTCTACAACGCGAGGGTTTCTGCCTCCCCCCCCAACTTCCCAATCCCAGGTTAGAGAGAAAGGGGAGCGGGGTAAACAGAAGAAGAAGAGGGCGCCATTTCGCAAACGGTCGCGAAATCCCGGTTTGCCGCCGGGCGTCGGTCGCCTCACGCGGAGCGGCCGCCCCAATGCAGCTCCCCCATTGGCTGAGCCGGGCGCGCGCCCGCTCTCAAACAAGTGTTCGCCGCCTTCCTTGCTTCGGTGGGGGGTGTAGGCTTGAGGCACCGTAATGTGTGGGCTGTGGATCTGAGTGGGCTTCAGTGAACCCGCTCCAATTATTATTATTAAAATTATATACCGCCCTTTATCCGAAGATCCCAGGGCGGTGTACAACATTAAAAACAGAATTTGCATTGCATAATAATAAAAGACAATAAAACAATAACGGGGGGGATCTTAATAACATTTCCCCCCCACACACATATTTAAAATGCCATAGACCAGTGATTCCCAATTAGCTATGTACTGCAGACCCTGATTTTTAAAAGCCAAGCCATGGGCCCCATATTTTTGAAAATATTATCTCTAAGGTAGTTTTGTTATTTGAATGGTGCCATGGATCCCCTGGGTGGGTTACGTGGACCTCCTGGGGTCTGCAGACCACCAGTTGGAAACCACTGCCATAGATGGTTTAATGACCAAAGGCCTGGATACAGAATGTTTTTGCCTGGCACCTAAATACCAGTACATATATTGATGGCTCCAGGCGAGCTTCTCTAGGGAGAGCATTCCACAGATAATTCCAATGCAATAAAATGAATTGTATGCAAAATGTGTATGTGCTTTAAGTGCACTATTTTTCCGGGGAGAGGATCTATAGCTTCATCTGATTCTCAAAGGGGCATGTGACTTCTACCCCACCCCCCATGTTAAGAACCGGTGGTCTAAAGTGTATGTCCAATAGTAGTGAGTTGAGGTGTATAGTTGAAGGAAACTGGATGGCCACCAGCTTGGGTGGTTTAGACAAATAACTGGAGGATAAGGCTATCAACAACTCGCCATGATGGCTATGTTTCACCCGTGTTGGAGGCCTCTAAAGACCAGTTGCGCAAGTAGGGAGAGTGCAGTTGTGCGCATGCCCTAGCTGGCATCCTACGGGCGTAGGGTTGGCCACTATGAGAACAGGAAACTGCACTAGATGGGCCTTTGGTCTGATCCAACAGTTCTCTAATTATGTTTCTTGCATGCTAGTTCCTTTTTGGCTGTTGTAAGACCTTGGTGGGCAAGTCACTCTCTCTTCACTTACCTTATCTCGCAGGATTATTGTGGGATTGAAACTTGCTCATTGGAGGACAGAGAAATCACAAATAATAAATCTGTTTTAAAGTCTTACAAATAAGTCACTTGAAACTACAAGATTTAATTTGAGATGATCCTGTTCTAAGAATTTTAAGGTCATATATAAAAAAATTAAATGTTCATAATTGTATATATAAACCACATGCCTGAAACCCCACAGATTAGGTCCTGAACAAACTGACCTCAATTTCTCTGCAAAGTCAAAGTGGGAAACCTCCCCATTGTCTCTTTCCTCACAAATCTTGTCTTAAGGGCAAGATACGAATTGGGTGTGAGCCTGTGACCTAGATTCAGGAATTAAGTAGTTATAATAACAAAAGAGTGCCCAAAACCCAGATAATGCAATCAGGTAACTTGCCAGACAGGAGATAACACACTCAGATTTCTGTTGTAGACCGCCTTTTCTGTGATGTAGGTATGATGTATCTTGGGGGTGGTCTTGGGCTACACTGCTTCTGTGGTGTATGTATGATGTTTCTGGGGATGGTCTTGGACTCCAGGGCGGGCAATTTAAAATATGTAAGGGCGGGCACACCTTTGTTCTGGGTCCTCCTCCTCTCTCCTGCGTGTGGAGGAGTACCCTGTTGCAACAGCTTCAATAAAAATCAGGCTTACTAGCTGCTTTGCTTCTCAATATTCTCTAGTTGGTCTGTTATTTTCTCCTACCAATAGAGAACCTACAAAAGGACTCTATATGGGCTCTTGGGTACCCCATAAAGGAAAGGGAGCAGTTTTTTTTCTTATATCAATCCCAACCTTGGTTCCTATTTTCAATACCATGGCTCAGTCCTGCAGCATGTGATTTGTTTATTTTTTAATTGCCGTTCATATGCCCAACCAAATATTCATATATTTTTATTAAAAAAATTATTGAAGTATAATGACCATTACTGACAGCCCAAAACTACAGTAGCGGGCTATTACATCATGCCATAGTAGCACACCGATATATATTTCTTGAGCTGGCATGGATGATTGTTGGGCATTGGAATCTGAAGCATAAGAAATAAAATCCTACCAGATAACATTGAAACATTCTGGGTCCTCTATCCCTCTGGAGACCTGAAATTTATGAATTCTTTTCCCCTCCAATAACCAAAGTTCATAAGTTTTTATGCCACAAAGATAAATGTCAATTTTTCAAAGTTATCCATTGCTGGCTTATTGGAATCCTAGCAGCAGCTAGCATCCATGTCAAAAGTTCTTCAGAGCAATACACTTTCCTGTTATCAAGACTTCAATAATGACAGTTGTGAAGAAGCCTGAACAGGTGATATAATTATTTCAGATGTTTCATGACAGACTTAAGACCAGAGTAATGAAACCCAAGAGCATTCCCACTAAAGATGAAAAATATCCTTCAGAGGCCGCATCCCCACCAACAGGCAGAAGCTTTGCTAGGTGCATCACGTAACTACAGTCCACACACATCTGGGATGACAGCTTCTGGGGAAGAGGGTGTGCAGGCATGGACCTGACATCAGTTCAAATGAATCATTGTTTGAGATCACCCCCCTATATCAGCCCTTTCATCCTCAGTGATGTAAGGGACATCTGGTCATTTTGTTGAGATCAGGCCAATAAAGGCGGGGAGAGCATCAGTGCCATGTACCTTTACTTAGAAGACTTTGCCAGTATGTGAGTGTGACAAAATGAGAAAGACAGAGAGATGCAGTCCGCCACAGATGCAAATGTGGAACACAAAAATAGGGAAGCAGCCTTCCTCAGAAAAATGAAAGTGCAAAGTTACCACAATAAACACAAAGGCAAACAGAGAAAGCTGAATTTTCTGATAGAACACAGAATGCTGAGGCGTAGATGCACTTCTCCAGAGATTACAATAATAAAAGCTTGCAGGCCTTTGCTTGAAAAACTTCACTTCAGCTCTTTACAAAGGGATGGTCCCAGCGCTTGGATTAAGGGAGACGTATTTTCCACAGAATCCCCTTAATATTTATATCAGCCGCCTTAACTACTGTTTTTAGAAGGTCTTGTGTGTGAATGAGAGTGATAAATTGGCTAAAGCAGGAGTGAACCAGGGATTGGATCTTGTCAATGGTATTAGCTTCATTCTCCCCTGCCCCCCACAATAACCTCGGCATTGAGCAACCATCAAAAATAAATAAACGATGTAACCAGACAAATCAGAAATCATCTCTGTTTAGGTGATGGATATGATCAGAAAGAAAGCAGTCGAGATCAAATCATTAGGATTTCAATCTTGCTGAAAGATGAAGAAAACGACAGCCGAAATGATCAGGGGGTTGTAGCAAACATTACACTGTGATCAGAGGCTTACCTAGACAGCTTTCAAATGGTAGACAAGTGAATGAAGGACTTTGTTTATTTTTGATAGAATGATTCTTATTTAATAGAATTTACATACCACTTAATCACTAAAGCCTCTAGGTGTATGCTAACTCCAGGATCGGAGATCCTGTGTCTGAATACCAGCAGCTGAGGAATATTAGTGAGAGAGAGTTATTGCCCTCCTGTCCTGCATGTGGTCTGATGTAATGGTTAGGATGTTGGGCTAGGAGTCGTGAGACCAAGGCTGAAATCCCCACTTGACCATGAAGCTCACTGGGTGACCCTGAGCCAGTCACTGCTCTCAGCCTGACCTACCTAACAGAGTTGTTGTGAAATAAGGAGGGGGAAGAACCATGTGACCACCTTGAGCTCCTTGAGAAAAGGGTGAAATATAAATGCAATAGATAGATGGATAGTCCTTAAGATCTCTTAACCCTTTGCTCTGGCCTTGGAGATGGCTGCAGCCCTGCAAGAGGCAGATATGATTGCACTGAAAAGGCATCACGGCATGCAGGAATTTTGCTACGTTGGAAAGCCACAGATTTTACACACACACACTTAATTTGATTCAGTTCTCTTGTTTCATTGAATTCAACATGTAGATGTAAAAAACAATCAGGCTACTTTGGGGCACCAGTGCATAAGAGGAAACAAAGATGTTTTGGAATCAAGAGTGCATAATAAACAGTACCTGGAACTGAGTAAAGTAATAATAATAGTAATAATCAATCTTGTATGACACAAGATTGGGTACTGGTAGTCCTTGTTTTGTTAAACAGAATCACACAGCGGAGTCCTTCAGGATGATAATATGAGTGTCGGCTTACATTGTAGGGCTCCCATTCTAAAAATTCATGTTCATGAGTACAGTGGTCCAAATCAATAAGGCCGAGAACACTAAAGTGCTTCCAATTGAACTGTGTCCCATTAATATTTGCACCCTTAAATACCACCAAAGTAGTTTAGGAGTAATTACCAGTAATTCCTACTGGGTTGTGCTTGCTTTACAATTCGCCCATCAGGTTGTTTTGACCTGCAAGGCTGGAGCATTGACACACATTTCCCAGCAATGTCAGATTACACCATGGGGAAGCACCTCCGACATGACTGGGCATATGTGGAAAAGGGGCCTGAGTTTCCCTGAAATGTATAAATATGTTGAGTGGTCCCAGGGCTGGACCTACTGTTAAGCAGAGTGAAGCAGTTTCTTCAGGCAGCAGGTGCATTGTTTTTGCTGTAAGAGACTTACTTGATTTTAAGTTGGTGCCTAGGACCTGGTGTGAGATATAAGGGTTGTTGAAGTGATTGGGAACAAAGACCATAGTGCTATAAAATTCAATATATATGTAAATGGACAATTCCAAACCCTGCATAGAATCCCAACACGGTCACATTTGACTTCAAAAGAGGAAACTTCCCAAAAATGAGGGAATTGGTAAAAAGGAAGTTGAAAGGGAAAGCCACAAAGGCCACATCTTCAAAATACTTGGGGGTTGCTTAAAACCACAATATTGGAAGGTCAGCTAGATGGTATACCACATGTCAAGAAAGGTACCTATTAGAAGCTTTTCCTTTAGAAAACTGACGTTTTGTCCCAGTGAGAAGAACAAAAAGGAACACAAACTATGGCAAAAGGGAGCCAAAAGGGAGGATAAGGAGATTGAAGGAAAACAGAATGAATTCTTTGTATTTGTCTTCACAGCAGAAGATACAGGGCCAGAATTAACTGTCACCAAAAGTGAGTTGGGAGAACTGAGCCAAATAGTGAAGATAAGAGATGAAGTTCTAGGCCAGGGGCGGAGAGCCTTTGGTCTACGTGCCTATTTTCACCTGCCATAGGGTCCAGTTGGGTTCACAAGCCCATTTTCCTGAAACAATGTCCACCTGTCAATCAGCTGATGTCACTCCCACAGGGAACCTAGATTTCTGTTTTTGGTCAGAATGTGAAATGTAAGTAAATTAAAGGTAGGATTTATTTGGGGTAGTGTGGGGAGTCTGTACCTCTTGAATATTCACTAAGCAACTGGGTGTGTGTGGAATGCAGTAAACACTTATCTTGGTGGAATCTAGCCACACAAGGCAAAAACAGAGTTTGTTGCAGGGATTACATTCCTATGGAGTCGGTTTAGGTGTTGAGCTACCCCCAGTTACAACAAAGTGGTCTGTATGAAAAGGCTTCCAGCTGACTGAGGTTTTTGCACCATAGGAATGTTCTTCGAAAGGTTATCCTAGGTCAGGGCAACTGCATGGTGGGAGAAGCCCACCAATCCTCCCCAAATTTAAGCCTCCCCCCTCAAAAAAGTGTTTTGTTACACCTTGGAAATTTCAATTGATTGACTCGAAGGACTTAATGTTTTCAAAGGTAAGTATAGAAAAGTCACCTACAGCTGTGTTCTGAATAGTTTTTGTTAATTTCCAAATGCAGTTATTTATAGGTTATCATAAAAATATGGACCACTTGGAAGCTTGCCTAATGTGTTAATGAACTTAGATTTTTTAAGGACAAGGGCTTTCGCCTGAGGGAACAAATTGTGGCAATGCATTGAATTGTGGGTATGCATTGAATTCAGCTTGGCAAACAGGGTTTTGCAGAGCAATGTGACACAGTTAACTCTTGCGTAGTTATGCCTTTTAGCTTCACTTTGAAATAATAGTCCCTCCCTCCTTGCCTGCCATCCTACAAACACACATACAAATCTGGAAAGGAAGGACATCCATTTGATGAAATGGGCTCTGACTTATGAAAAATTATGGTATATTACAGTAGTTGTTGTTTTGTGCTGTAATTTATGCCTATCCATATAGAATTTAATAAATTGCCTTTACTACAATGACATCTACAGCAGCATACATTCTGTGCGTAAAACGTCCCAAGATCAACACCCAGATACTATTATTAAATTATTATTTCATCTCTATACCACTTTATATTTTCAAGAAAAAAACCTCAAAGTGGTTTACAATCTACATTAAAACATCAAATAAAACAATCCAGAATAAAACATTGCTGAAGAAAGTCAAATACCTGTATAAAGTATGCATTCAAAGCAACATACTTCACAGGAAACTAAAAATTTTATCTTAAGGATATCAAAATAAAACATTACAAAGGAGGTCAACTACAGAATGCACATTTAACACAGCAAACTTAGCAAAAAAAATTTTCAAAAGAAAATAAAACATTACTACTGGAGCTCCAATAAAGTGCACATTTAAAACAGCATAATTAGAATAAATTAGGATAAAATATCACCATAAGCACAGAATATATCTGGTGCTGTTGCTGCCAGTCCTGCCCATGATGGCTCATGGCGGGCTGCAACTGTGGAAGCTCAGGCTCGATGACCTGGGTCTCCATTAAGAGACAGCCAAGGTGATCACTGACTTCCTCAGTAGCCTCAGCTTTTGCAGCTGGAGTCAGTCAGGGCCCTGCCCTCCCAGGCCAGGTGGAAAAAGGCCTGCAAGGCAGGCAGCAGGTCTTCCAGGACTCACAGCCCAGATTAGGTACAGAAAGATTCTTTTCTGGAACCTTAAAGGTAAAAGGACCCCTGACCATTAGGTCCAGCCGTGGCCAACTCTGGGGTTGCGGTGCTCATCTCACTTTATTGGCCGAGGGAGCCGGCGTACAGCTTCTGGGTCATGTGGCCAGCATGACTAAGCCACTTCTGCCGAACCAGAACAGCACACAGAAATGCCGTTTACCTTCCCACCGGAGCGGTACCTATTTATTTACTTGCACTTTGACGTGCTTTTGAACTGCTAGGTTGGCAGGAGCAGGGACAGAGCAAAGGGAGCTCACCCTGTCTCAGGGATTTGAACCACTGGCCTTCTGATTGGCGAGTCCTAGGTTCTTTGGTTTAACCCTCAGCGCCACCCACGTCCCCTCTGGAATCTTAGAGAGCCACTAAGTCAGTATAGGTAGCATGAAGCTGGATGGACTAATGGTCTTCCTTCCATATAAGCCGACTACTTGATTTCCTTATTCTATATGAATCTCCATAGGTATGGATTGCAGACAGAGCCATCTGGAAGTGCCCGTTATGCTTTCATGTTTAAAATAATACATGCTTTCTTAACTGTTTTGTTAGGCGAAAGTAGAATTGCTTTTGCAAAGTGGTTTGTGCCCGTGCGCTGTTGCCCTAACATTACAAGAAATCTAAATCAGCAAATGCCATGATCCAGTGGGCACTAGTTATGTCTGTCACACTGGAATCAGTGGAGCTAAATTCAGGTCTATCTTTACATGTCTTTCCATGCAACTGAAGAAGGGCTGTTTACTGTTGCAGATTAAATGGTTGCATTGAATTGCCCTCTTCTTTGTGGAGAAGACAGGTTGTTAATAAATACCCCCTATTGCCTTGCCTTAAGTGAGGAGAAATGCAGGATGCCGCCTTTGAAAAAGGCACTCTGCCGACCAATTAGAACAGAAGGAGTCATATCCTGTCCTAGAGCCATCCAGCAGTGTGGCAGCTTTAAAATGTCAGTGCTCATTTATTCCCAGAAATCCTTTTATGGAAATGGGTTTCCATGAAAACTAGAATAAACTCTGCTTTTCTGGAGTTAGGCATTTGTTTTGTGTTGTGTGCATGTTTATTAACTGAATGTTCCATCCGTGGTTGTTGTTGTTGTTGTTCCCTTTTTAAAAAATCAAGTCTTCCTTCCTCTAGGCACCTGCTGGGTTGCTTAACAAAAGGCTTGAGAGCATTTTTGCTACGTCTGCAGCACCTGTGGTTCAAAGATGTACCTGCCTGGTGAGAAATGGCTTTTTGGAACAAAGGTGCCAGGCCTCCATTAATTCTTTTCACTAAGCTTATGCCCTGCTTTTCCTAATTTTCCTGTATTTCCCATGACTACCAAGGTCACACCAGTTATATCTCCCCTCCAGGTTATAAAACTAATCACAGGACTCTGAAGTGGAAGGAAGAATTGCATATGCGGAAGGAGGATTTCGTAAGAGGCGGGTCAGCTGCGGTCCCCTCGTCTCCTGCAAAGGCAGCTGCTTGCGTGGGAGAGCATGGTTGCTGCTGTACAAAGTATTAAGTACCTTATATTTTGTAAAATGGCATTTTAAGACGTGACGGCTCTCAAATGACAGGCATCCCTTTTTGAAAACATGATGGGAATGCGGAATCAGTTGCATTGGTGAGAGCTGCTCCCTGCTCTTTCTCACTTCACTTTCAGAATGTGCCTTTTTATTTATTTATTCCTGCTTCTTGTGGTTGCTTATCTTAAATACAAAATACCGACAACAATAGCAGAAATCTGCAAATCCAGTAAATGCTCCACACATCATCAAATCTGAACTGGAGAGAGACATACAGGCCCAACCCAGCCTGCCTTTGACAACTGTAGTGGTTTTTCCACTTCCTTTAAAAATAAAAGAAGAAGAAAGACCAGCTGAGATGTTCACAGCACGAACAATACAGTGGTACCTTGGGTTAAGAACTTAATTCATTCTGAAGGTCCGTTCTTAACCTGAAACTGTTCTTAACCTGAGGTACCACTTTAGCTAATGGGGCCTCCTGCTGCCGCCGCACGATTTCTGTTCTCATCCTGAAGCAAAGTTATTTACCCGAGGTTCTATTTCTGGGTTAGCAGCGTCTGTAACCTGAAGCGTCTGTAACCCAAGGTACCACTGTACTGTGATATGTCATTCCATAGCTTTAGGGCTATAGTTGTAAAAGCCCTGTCCCTTGCTGCCTATGACCTAGCTTATTGTGAAAAGTGGAAAGGCAATGCAGGGTCATAGACCATCTGAACAAGTTGGGTGTTCAGTTGGGATACATCTTTATCTCACCAGGAAGGAGGAGATTAACCTTACTGCCTCTGAACATAACAATAAAATCCTCAAGAGGAAGGACAGGGGGAAGAAGTGTTCCAGGTGCCTCCCTTAAGTTAAGAGAGGTAGGCTTCTACAGTTAACTAGGGGGAAGGGCCTTCCTAGCAGTGGCACCCAAAATACAGAATACAGACTTCTGTGAGGGCCATGTAGTACTCTCCCTGTTGACCACTTGGAAGCTCCTTAAGGCTTACCTTATTATAACTTGTTCTATTTGGCCAGGTCTTCAGGCAGTAGATTTTTGTCTTCTATGCTTCAATTTCTGCTTCATAGACATCATAATATTTCAGTAGACTGCATTGATATTTTAAGAGGTGTGTGTGTGTGTGTGTGTGTTTACCATTCTGTACATAATAGTTCTAGATCAGGGTGGGGAATCTGTGGCCCTTCAGATATTACTGGAATCCAGATACTATCAGTCCTAGACAGCATCGACAACTATCAGGAATGGTGGGAGGGCCACAGTCTCCCCATCCCTGGCCTACAGCTTCTGACAGACTTGTCCTCCTTTCAGTTTTCCTAATCTTCTAAAGCCATGTAATCCAGGGCCATCAGCACACCTTGAAGCAAATTCCATAAATGAACCATGCTTTGTTTGAATAAATATTTGGGTCTGTCCTGAATCTGCTGCTGACAAAATCTGGATGGCCAAAGTTTCCTCATCGTTTGTTTTAGACAAATGATTTAATAAGCCATCTTGTGCACATAATATTATTGAGTGAAATAAGATAAATATACAACGTTTACACAATATAAATAAATAAATGATACCGGGTTAGTTATGACTCCTTCCCTTGGCACCTCTACAAATACTGTAACACCAGACAATCACCTGAGTAGGGGTGGGGAGCCTCTGGCCCTCCAGGTGTTTTTGGACGACCACTCCCAGAAGCCCCAGATAGCATGGACTACTGTCAGGCATAATGGGTGGGCCACACTTTTCCTGCAGCTTTGGATAGATTTATCCTCCATTCAGTTTTCCAAATTTCCTTTCAAAGCTATCTAATCCAGGACTATTGACACATCTTGGAGCAAATTCCATACACGAATGGTGCTTTGTTTGAAGAAAAGCTTTATTTGGGTCAGTCCTGAACCTGCTGCCCAACAAGTATTATGGGGAAGGGGAGAGAAAATTATCACAATTTGCTTTCTCCATACCGTGTATATCTTTATCAACTTATATATCCTTGACTGAATATGCCATTCCATTCTCATCCAGTCACCCCCTTCCAGGATATATCTGCTGACCTGTTAGCTGTCCCTACAACATTGAGCTGTGGACTTGTGAACCAATCAAACTCACACAAACCACAAAGGAGCAATTGCCATGGTAATCCCTGGTGGGCCCAATGACGGACCAATGATCATCACAGGTGGCACAGTCCACAAGAATGACTGCCACGTATAATAACTGCACTAAACCAGATTCCTATCTGGATGAGACTTTAATTCAGCTATCTGGCCAGTAATCAACAGTTGTAGTGAGCAACGGTGGACTTTAATCTGTCACATTCACCGCTGCCTGTTGAGCTGATGATGAAGCTATCCTGAAAGCATGCTTTATATGTGCAAATGTCTTATCTCCAAGAATGAGAAAAGAGCAGCAGTGATTCCTTGAAATCAATTAAAGCTTTGCCAGTGGGCTTCAGGCTGCACCCATACTGCATACCAGCCAGTCAGGGGTATGCAAAAGATTTGGACAAATTCCAAATCAGGAGCCAACATGGGATTTCTCCAAAGTACACAGAAACAAAGTGGGGATGTGAGACGTTTCAAAATGGCTGCAGGCAGCGTGTCTGCGAAAATGGCTTGCCATATAAGGAAAACACCAAGATGGGGTGAGAGGGGCAAGAATAGCTGTTGTGTGACTGACAGGTCTAGTTTCCAATCAGAGTGGGTGATTTTTACCAAGGCTCTCCAATCAAGGTGCTTATCAGCTTGTTCTTGTCTGCTCTATGCTTTGTTAAGTTCTGATAGTGGTGCCTGCTTGGAAGATGTTGAACATTCCTGAACAAGTCCTTCTGCCTCTGTTCTACATGCTCACACATCCACTCCTGTCAAATCAGCTTTAGAACATAAGAAGAGCCCTGCTGGATCAGACCAAAGGCCTATCTAGTCCACCATCTTGTTCTCAATGCCAAACTAGATTCCTGTGGGAAGTCCATTATCAGGACATGTGCAAAATATCCCTTAAACATCTTTATTAATATAACCATTTAATCAACGGAGGCTGCCACTAACCCCAGGAAGGTACACATGACCCCTTCTACACACTGAATGAATGTGCAGAAGGGTCTGCCCAGAGCCACCACTGCAGACTGCACCCCCTCCACGACCCCCCAATTAATGTCTGTTTGCTGTTCCTCAGAAGCAGTTCTTCTTAGTAGAGGTGCATCTGTGACAAATAACACTTATTAATATTGATACGGAAAATTATGGGTTGAAAGACTACTCAACAGCCCAGCTCGTTGGGGTACAGGTTCCCCGCAGGTCCACGCGGTCAGTAAAAGAAGGAAATTCCAGCCAAACTGCCATCAGTTTGGCTGGACCAGCAAAACAGCGGTCAGTAGACCATGATATTTATTGTTGCGCAACAGATCCCCACAGGTGTAAGGAACCCAGAGTATGGGGCGACATTGACTTTTAAAACTTCCCACAATATCCCAGAATACAGTTCGTACAGCATCATTGATACATCATCTTTACATCACTGACATGTCACAAAAGGGGTGGGGTAGACAGGGGTTACACTAGTTCAACCTTGACAAACATGTCCAGACAAGTCCTTGGTACAAGATTAGCATAGGCAAAACATGTCCAGGTACCTCTCAAGTACCCACCATCAAAGGACAATAGGACATCCATAACCTGGGGCAAGTCTGGTGATGGGCTTTTGGAAACTAACAGCTCAGCATTTGTCTTCCCTGGGTGGGGTGTGTGAACATGTCCTTACACTTGAGGGATCATGGTGGGAGGTGGCAGGGAAAAGAGTCCTTTTTCCAAGGGCAAAATGGCGTTGGAATGGAAGAAATTGGCAAAGGGGTTGATTTTATATGATTTAAAAAGCTAGGTATCTTCCCTGAGCTGTCAAGTCAAAAGGATACATTCTGGCATAATATTTGTAACATTTAACAACTTCAAAGATGTGTCCCCCCCCCCTTCATTTCCGTAATATATACATTAGCTCTCTCCTATACCTTGGGAGAACTCTTTCCAAAGAACATCAAACTAATGCTTGTTGGAGTAACATGATGGGCAGTCAATGAGAGCAGACAAATGCAGGATTACACAGTCAGGTCACAATCATAAACACATTTAGCTGGGAGTAAGTTCTATGGAAAAAGGGACGCAGGTGGCGCTGTGGGTTAAACCACAGAGCCTAGGACTTGCCGGTCAGAAGGTTGGCGGTTCGAATCCCCACGACGGGGTGAGCTCCCGTTGCTCAGTCCCTGCTCCTGCCAACCTAGCAGTTCAAAAGCATGTCAAAGTGCAAGTAGATAAATAGGTACCGCTCCGGCGGGAAGGTAAACAGCGTTTCCATGTGCTGCTCTGGTTTGGCAGAAGTGGCTTAGTCATGCTGGCCACATGACCCGGAAGCTGTACGCCGGCTCCCTTGGCCAGTAAAGCGAGATGAGCGCCGCAACCCCAGAGTCGGCCACGACTGGATCTAATGGTCAGGGGTCCCTTTACCTTTACCTAAGTTCTATGGAACTTCTGAGTAGACACATATAGGATTGCCCTATAAATGTTGCATCTCTACTTCATATATGACAGCTTGTGGAGATGACAGAAATCTGTTGTTAAGGAAACATCCTATTAATTTAGACCTATATTCCTAATTTAAAAGCACTGCTCGCAAAAAGCATAGTGAATGCCCTGAATTCCAAAGCAGCACCACTTGAGAGAATTTGCTCCAAGCACCTTCTTGCAATAATGTCTCTTAGTTCAAATTTTGATCTGGCAACCTTTTGGTGTAACGCGCTGGAGCTACAGTCTAGTTTCAAAATGCAAAAATGTAGACTCATTCTTTTATCTTGAATTGGACCATTGTGCATCACCAACGAAAAATTCCTCTCGATTCAAAAGGCTCTTTTCACATATTTTGCTTTCATGTGCACAGACGCACACTAAGGCGTATATAAATTCTCTATAAATTAACCAGATTCCCTCCGCCTTTAAGTATGAAAGGAATAAAAGAAGAATACTGTTGTTCTGAATGCTTAATATGCACTTTGACATTGTTGTGTTATTTCATAGATGCCCACTTCATATAGGAAAAGCGGTAATAAAAATAAACTCACATTATACAGAAATGCAACAACCATTGGCAATTCACTGGAGAGCTACGCAACATTGCCTTCTTAGTGTCTATTCACACTTTAGTTTTAAACTTGGGTACAAGAAGTACTGGAATTTGAGGCATAAACTTCACCTGCAATGCAATCAATTGGGTTAAACAATTTTAGACTGTAAACTCCTCTAGTTTAAGCTCGCAAGCTCCAAACTACCAAACTATCAGGTTTGGTGGACTGTTTGTGTCATACTCTGGGGAAAGAGGTAGTTGTCTGGGGCGCTGGTGAGCTCTCACTGGCAAAAGCTTCCATTACCAAGAAAATCACCTGGTCACTGCTAAAAACAAGTCAGTGTTGACAGACCAAATAACAGAAACGCTCTAGGTAGCTGGGATATATTGATTCAGAAGGGTGTTCAAAGGAAGCCATTGTATATACAGCTAATTCAAACAGTGTTAAGAAAAGGGCTTATTATATGGGTTATCGGGGAAGTGTATGTAACAAGAGTTCCTGTATTACTAACGTGCGATTTCAGTGGCTCCATACCCTGCTGCTTATATCCAGGGGAAATGGTGGCAGCCTGAGCAGAGGGGCTGCCCTGGGAGAATGCCCTCCGCCTTATTATAACTTTCATATAACCATGTTCAATATGCACAGTGCTGTAGAACTGTAGCCTCTTTGCCCTTGCTTCTGCCAGGAAGGTTACTCTTGTTCTCATTATGCAGATAGGGAACTAAGACTGGTAAATGCTGACTCATGGAAGGCTGCCCAGCTGAGCAAGGATTTGAATGCAGGCCCAACACCAAATTTCTGTGATTAATTTGGCCTAATGTGCTTATACACAGTCACGTGGCATCCTTGACATCTGCCAGCGTCCCGGCGGCTTAAAGGCCAGGGAAGGGTCATTTTGGATGCTGAACGTACCCACTGTGACACCTCGGCATCCTGAAGTTCTAGAGAGCCACTGCCAGTCAACGTGTAGAGCATGGGTAGGCAAACTAAAGCCCGGGGGCTGGATCCGGCCCAATTGCCTTCTAAATCCGCCCACGGAGGGTCCGGGAATCAGCATGTTTTTACATGAGTAGAATGTGTCCTTTTATTTAAAATGCATCTCTGGGTTATTTGTGGGGCATAGGAATTCGTTCATTATTTTTTTCCAAAATATAGTCTGGCCTCCCACAAGGTCGGAGAGACAGTGGACCGGCCCCCTGCTGAAACAGTTTGCTGTCCCCTGGTGTAGACAGTACTCAGCCAGATGACTCAGTATATAAGGCAGCTTCCTGGGGTCAAGGGGTCTCTCTTAGTCCAAGGTCCACATTCCCTCGTGACTGAGGATGGGATGCCAGAGGTTGGCAGGGCCAATGCACACAGCCCTTCTTTCTCATGCACATCCACACTCATACAGGTGACTAACAAAGCAGAAATTTAAAATTCTTATAGGAAAACATTTCGGCTTCCGCCTTCATCAGCTGCTCTGATAAAAATGATGCTGTTTCCAAGGATGCTCAACACTCTATAATTGCCACCTTCGGAACAGCATCATTCTTATCACAGCAACTGGTGGAGGCGGAAGCCGAAACGTTTTCCTATAAGGATTTAAAATTTATGCTTTGTTAGTCACTGTAATAAATATATGGTTTTAGTGCTTAACTGCATCCTACCCAGATTCAGAACAAACCTGTCTGACATGCTGTTTGATATTTTAGTTGCTATCTGCACACAGATCCATACACAAACCCTCCCCACAAATCCATTCTCATACCTAACACATAACACATACCTAACACATAATCCATTCTCATACCTAACACATAACACACAAGCCATTCATGTGCTTGAATGAATGAATGCATGCATGCATGAATGGGTGGGTGGGTGTTATGTGTTGGGTATAAGAACTGGGTGTGAGGTGTGTGTTATGTACTTATGGGTATACAGTGGTACCTCGGGCTAAGTACTTAATTCGTTCCGGAGGTCCGTTCTTAACCTGAAACTGTTCTTAACCTGAAGCACCACTTTAGCTAATGGGGCCTCCTGCTGCTGCCGTGCCGCCGGAGCACGATTTCTGTTCTTATCCTGAAGCAAAGTTCTTAACCTGAAGCACTATTTCTGGGTTAGCGGAGTCTGTAACCTGAAGCGTATGTAACCCGAGGTACCACTGTATATGCAGGTATGTGTATGTACTGTATATAAATGGGTGTGTCTAAATGTACAGTGGTACCTTGGGTTACATACGCTTCAGGTTACATACCCTTCCGGTTACAGACTCCGCTAACCCAGAAATAGTATCTCGGGTTAAGAACTTTGCTTCAGGATGAGAACAGAAATTGTGCTCTGGCAGCGCAGTGGCAGCAGGAGGCCCCATTAGCTAAAGTGGTGCTTCAGGTTAAGAACAGATTCAGGTTAAGAACGGACCTCCAGAATGAATTAAGTACTTAACCTGAGGTACCACTGTATAGGTATATTATTGTAAAACACGTATCAGGATGTGTGGGGATGTATACGGCAGAGAAAGTGTGTGCAATTTTTTTGCAGTGGCTGTGCCCACCCATAGCCCATAACCATCCTCTCCCTCCCCAGGAATTACACATTTTCATGCCTAACTGCCAAAAGACTGTGTGTGGTCTTCATGGAGACAGCAACTGTTTAGGGAAGGATTAACCCTTCCTCGCCCAGCTGCAAACTCCACAAAGATCCACAAATAGCTACAGGCCAGATGAGGATGCCCCTGGCCACATCTGTCCCAGATGCTAGTGGCTTCCCACCCCAATTAGAGGCTGATTATGTTGGGCCAGTACTTCAGAAATGGCCCTTCTCTGAACCTTGGGGCTTGTAGTACACATAGATGGACCAGATGCAAAGGGAAGGAGATGTGGAATCAGGGCTGGCTTCAGCCCCTGGCATCTCTGGGCAGCCGGCATGGCCCACTGCCAATGTCTGCCTTGCCCCACTCCTATATTTTCCCCTTTCCTAGCACTCTGAGCAATAGCAGGCGGTTGGATATGGCCAGCTTTTTAATCTGTCCAGCTTCTGACCCAGCACCACTATGGGGCATTGTGGGAAATTTTAAAGCTGCTTCATCCCAGCCAATGCAGCAAGTAAGCCCACTAGGGTCCACCAGCAGAGGAGAGGGCCCACCAGAGAATGCTTTGACCAGGACCCCTTTAGATCTGGAGCTGACAGAGGGTATGGTACAATCCTTGGAGGTAAGTCCCCATTGTGTGCAAAGGATAGCATTCTTAAAACTTGTGCCTCAGAAGGGCCTCAGCAGGGAAGCTCCTTGAGAGCCAGTGTGGTGTAGTGGTTAGAGTTCTGGACTAGGACCTGGGAGACCAGGGTTCAAATCCCTGCTCAGCCATGAAGCTCTTACCTCACACGGTTGCTGTGAGTATAAAATGGAGGGGGCATTATGTAAGTCACTTTTAGCTCCTTCAAGGAAAGGTGCGATGAAAATGAATGAATGAGAGGAAAGCCTGTAAAACTCCCAGGGGTGTCTGGCTGGCCACTCTTGGAGGCAAAATTACTTGTGACATTTTATAGCCCACCCTTTTGCCAAAAAAGACTCTCAGTGCAGCATGTGCAAAATTTGGTTCTGAAATGGTCCCTGCCCTCAGGTGCACTATCTAAAAATACAAGCCACAGGAGGAAAAAATCATGGGAGGGAGAAGGGAAAAGCAAGCTCAAGCACTAGTTCTTAACATGGACAGTCTTAAAACTTACAACCGGTATCAGAGGCAGTTCTGGCAGTCTTGCTCTAGATAATATAGCAGGCCCCACTCCCCAAGCACTCTTTCCCACCAGATCTGATTCTGGAGCAAAGCTGGAGACAATGTCCAGGCCAGGAGAACAAGCCAGTTCCTGCCGCATAGAATGTCAGACTTCAGTGGACTGGCTAACTTACATCTTGTTGACTTCAACAGATCTACTCGTAAGCATGACTAAGGCTGGGTTCAGTCTCAGCCTGAGGTGCTTATTCTCACAAGACAAACATTAAACGAGCATGGTGTGTGTGTGTGTTGAAGCTCCTGCCTCCCTTAGCAACTGCCAAGGCCAGCTTTTCACTGATTAGATAAAACTGCTGTTTTGAAGAACTGCAGCAATATGGAGGCAGAACACCTGCTCCTTCCTTCAGCTCTCTGCATCCCAAAACTTGTATGCCCCCCTCCAGAAGGCCTGAACGTGTGGCACTCTCCATTTCTCCTTCGTCCAGCATCCCAGACTGGGCTTTGCAATCCACACGGACTCAGTGCCTCTCTCTTCAGTGCTCAGTAGGTGCCAACCATATTCATTCACTTATCATGACCTTGCACTCTGTAAACTAGGCTCCCTGTTTGTTTAAATGGCAGATTAAGGTGTTTTTGTCCTTGATAGTTTAATTGCCGAAGCAGGCAAGTACACACCCGTTTCTTCCTTTCTGCTTTGAAACCAGCTTAGCTATTCACGCAGGCTTACTGGAACATGTAATATGAGGGCATAAACTGATGGCATGTCAACACAAGAAACTGACGCATTGTTTATTATTTATTATCGAAAAGTGAAGCTTATCTCCTTTCACGGGAAACACCGGATTTTGGTATCTCTATTACTTCTGCAGGGTGGAGTTGTTTTTTAATGAACAAAATCATATAATGATGGTGTTCCAAAAGGATCATCAGTAGGATAAGACACCACCTGTGGCGGAACTGCTTCCAGCAGCAAACATGTAGCTGAAGACTGCAGTCTTCACAATGACCTGAGAGTAAGTCCTACTGAATGCATCTGAACCTCCGAACAGGCTCCGTAAGATTGCAGTTAAGTTGAATGTGTCTCATGTAACTTTATGTAGATCTGTCTACTGCCCACTGAATCCTTAGTTTCCACCCATCATGGAAGGAGCCATTGACTTCTGCAGGAGAAAATGACTTCTATGAAATGTGAATGGATACAACTTCTTTTACAAATTTGTAAATCACTTCACAGTCTAAGGCAGTGCACAAAGTATAAATAAAATACAGAAAAATACCAGTTCAAAAAACAATTAAAACTATTCCTGAAAACTTTAAACCGTTCCTCTAAGTACAGTTAATAATTCATAAATGACTGGGTCGTACCTCAAGGAAAGACTTCTTGAACAAAAACTTCTTCAGTGAGCCCCTAAATGCCATAACATTAGTATCACACCTCTTTAAACAATTGTGGCTTCTCCCCAAGAATCCTGGGAACTGTAATTTGTTAAGGATGTTTATAGTTGTTAGGAGACCCCCCCCCCCATTCCCTTCCCCAAACCGCAATTCCCAGAGTTCCCTGAGAAGAGGGACCGGTTGCTAAACTACTCAGGGAATTTTAGTTCTATGAAGGGAATAACAACTCTAAGCATCCTTAACAAACTACAGCTCCCAGAATTCTTGGGGGGGGGAGCCAGTTTGTGTTCCACTTCCAGAGCAACTAATTCTCAGAACAACTTTGTGGGGTAGATCAGACTGAAAGTTGGTGGTGAGCCAGAATTTGGATTAATGTCTCCTTTTCAGACTTCTGCGAAACTAATTAAATGGCAGAAAATCAAGCTTTGAACCCCTCCCATAGCAAACACCAGCACAAACATTGTAAGCATTGTGGTCTCTCACTTCTGAGAAGCTTGTAAAATGGCCTGTGAATATTCTGTGCTTTCTCTTTCATTTCCCCAGCTCTGAACATGTTTATGAACGTTCCAACATATCACATGAGCTCAGATATTAAGTAACACAGGCATCAACAAAGCTGCCTGTTCAAACTCTCTTAAGCACACTGCAGTACAGTGCTTGTGGGCTATCACTCTGAAGGAGGTGCTTGAGTTGCTCTTCACTCACCTATTATAAACTAGAGCTGCCAATCAATTAGCTCATCTTTAACTGATATTAAATCTCATTTAGCTGATGCCTTTAACACAATGAATGGGTTAACCTTAAATAAATTTGCACATTATGATAAACCTTATTGTATTTAATTGAACTCTTGACAACCATATGTCAGGAGTGCTCTGATGGTGTTTCCTGCTTCGCAGGGGGTTGGACTCGATGGCCCTTGTGGTCTCTTCCAACTCTATGATTCTATGAAAATAATTAATTATGCGATCATTTTTACTCCCAGAGAAACTTTCATAAGAGGAATAAAAACAAGACAATGACTGACCACAGCTTTAGAAAAGGAAAGGGTGATAAGGAAGGAATAGGAAAACTGCAAATTCATTCAACATCTGTCAACTGTTCCGGATAAACCAGGACATCCTAGTTTTTCCCCATGAGAGCATGGTGGCCATTTTGGGTGCCATGATCTTGGGCTGCGATCTTGCATGGGTCATATGACTCATGTAGGAGTGTGTCCCTGGAAGCAGTGCCCTGGTTTTAGGCAACATCATGTTGGAGGGCATAGTAGTATTTTATAATGACCAACAGGACCGGTTAGCAGGAGGAGCAGCCAGATGGAGTTGATCTCATCTACGGAGAGGCCTTGCTTCCCTTCTCAGATGGAATAAATGCTTCCAGGTGACAGATGAGGGAGGGAAAGCCCATTGGAGCTGATTATTCAGCAGAGCCATTGGAGAGGCCCTGCTTCCCATTTCTTCTGAGTGCCTTTTAGACGTATTGAAGCATGTGTGAGATTGCTTGCAACTTAATAAACAAAAAATAAAATCACATGCCATTTGGAGGAAATGGCATATTTATATTATCCAGCTCACTTCCTTTTACAGTAGCATACCAGAACTGAAACAGCCTTGAAAAAATATTAAACAAACAAGTCCTGCCAATTAAAATTGACCCACCCTGTTAATCAACTAAAGCTTTAGCCACTTAATTTACACTTTGCAGTCTTCCTTTAAATGAATCAACTGGAAAGGTCCTAAGGGTCCTGATGGAAACAAATGAACGAGGGCATAAGAAGGAGCGGGTCACTGACACACGGAGAATGCCGGCAACCGGATGATATCAACTGGAATTAGCCTTTCAGATTAAATTGCAATTAATAAAAGTAGAAGGCGGCACTAATTGCAGTGCTGAACACTGTCAACAGAGGAATGTGGATGTCTTGTCTTGGATACTAAACGAAGTTAACAATAGGAGCCTATGCGTGTCTTTGCAGAATTAAGGCCCACTGAGTTGAACTGTCTTTACTTCCAGCACACGTAGGACTGTAGCCTTAAGGAAGTTCATGGAACATCTCTTCCTCAGAGGCGTACCTAGCCGCCCTTGGCAAGGAGCTGTATTGGTGCCCACTTCACCGTCCCTTGACCTTTGGCAAGGAGACATATTGGTTCCCCCCATCCCTTGTGCCCTTGCCAGAGCAGCCATGCCAGAGTGGACATGCATGGTCAACCTGTGCCATTGGAGGGGGTCAACTAGGCCAACCCCAAAGTATGCCCCTGCTCTTCCCATCCCACATTTTAAAGAAAGGGCCCCACCTGAGGGAATTTTTTTCTGGGCACGGAAGAGGGCAGGAAAGAGGGGTGGGAAGCTTTCCTTTTCTGAACTTCCCTCAGCTGACTTAGCTTAGGATCAAAGCCCCTATTTCTATTTCATAATGAATGTGGCAGAGAGGTGGATTTGCTGCTGAGCAGACTGGCTTATCACTAGGGAGGGTGGGGGAACTGCCCATTCACAGCAGAACAACTTTTGTTTTGTTTCAGAATGAGCCATGTCCCAGACAGACTAAGGAAACAGATATGAAAGCACAAGAAGCTGGAAAGTCCCTCGGCACAACTATTTGGGCTAGGAGTGGAAAGATAAAGCTTTCTAATAGAAACAGTTTCTGTCCTGTCAGTACCTATTATTGAACTCACTAGTCTGTACATTTCCCCCTGAAGAAATGCCCCCCAGGGGTTAAAGCACAGCAGCTCTTTACAGGGTTTCCAGCTGGAATGATAGAAGCCTGTTATATGCCTGGATATTTTTCAGCCCAGATTATTTGCGGCAGGAGGCCATTGTTTTTTAGGTGTGCGGGGCTCATGGGATTTGAACTTGTACAGCAGATTGCTTATGATCCATGGACAGAACGCACCCGCTGATCTTAGCGGCAGAGCTTTGGACACACTTCAAGCGGGAGAGCGAACGTGCTTCAAAGTATAATGGAGGAAATGTTCTGCTAAATAGGGAACTCCGCCTCATAAATATCAAGCTGAAGCCAACATGAAAAAAAAAAGTCAACACAGAAACGAGTATGTTCTGTGAGAAAATGTTCCGTTGGAGGGTTTTGAGTATCTGGAGTATCTTCCTACCCTAGTGAACTGTTGTCTCGTATTTTTGCTCAATGGTGCTGATTCACTTTTAGCAAGAAGGCTGAGGCATGGCAGAAAGCCTGCCCGCAGCAGAGAGTTTGGAAGAAGGCCGGGCCAGAACAGCAAATCATACAGAGATGGAGTCGGCAGCCTCCTCTGAGCAGGGCTGGCCCTGCCATTGGGCAGAGTGAGGCAGCTGTCTCAGCAGGGCAGGATTAACCATTCAGCAAAATAAGCACGTGCTTAGGGTATCAAGGGAAGGACGACAACGCAGAAATTTTCCATTGCCGGGTTTTTAACATCAGTGGCCACAAATTGCTCAGCTGAGCGTTCATTTTCTCAGTTGAAGTAGATTAAAAATCCCAACAGAACGACTATGCAACAAGGCAGGCTGGACGCCTTATCTCTACTAAGTACAGAAATAGGTGTGTTATATAAGATTAGTTCTGAGAGTTTGATCAAAGACTTGGCATTTAGAAAATAAAGGCGATTCCCCCCTCCAAATATAAATAAAGTGAAAGTATACAAAAATAAACATCGCTTTCCATCTTACTGTAGGTTTTGTTTCATTTTGAAAAATAAAAACTTATTTTATGGTTTATTGTTGTTTATATTTTGAATGGAGGGGGCAACATATTTTCAGTGCTTAGGGCCTGCGCCTCAGGCAGATGTTGTGGGTTGGGCAGGCAAATAAGGAAGTTGTGCAGCTCTGTGCAATGGAGTCTCCCCTAAGGTCAGCCAAGCTGTGGACCACCCTGTTTACAGGGGCAAAGTAAGATTTCAACAGCTAGTCCAGTCAGCTTTTTGTAAGTGGGAAGACAAGAGGCACCAACATGTTCGTAATTCGTTGATTAAATAAATTTATATCCCACCCTTCCCCTTGAAGGAGCGCCCAGGGCCACAAACAGCATCTTAAAAAACAATTCTGATACAGACACAGAGTGAGAAAGAACTCAACTGAAAAGATCTTTGCCTCGGGCAGCAAAAGATTTTGGGCCTGCCCTGCCTCTGCAGGTGGATAAAGCATTTAATTGCTTAAGCCTTAAGTAATTGTTTATTTGCCACAAGATGCTCACCTGTTCTGCCCGACACACAAATCTGCCCAGGTGAACCATCCGAGGATCCCTGCTGTAAAAATCTTTTGTGTACTCTAAAAAGTAAAAAAAAAAAGTGAATTGTGAAGCAGCTGTTATACTGGGGAGGTTTCAGGCTCCTCATGCTTTGAATCTTCGGTTAAAAAGGGCACTAGAGCCAAGACTTGGAGAGAGGTTGCCAGCCCAAACAGGCAGTGCTGGACCAGCTGGACAAATAGCCTGGCTTGGCATATGACAGCTTCTTATATGTGCTCTGGCCTAACATCAGGAAGTGTCCCCTGCCATCCATGAAACCAGAGCAAGGCAACTCCTGCCCTCATTCAACCTGAGTGACCCAGGCACATAATTCCCTCCAAGCCTTCAAATCCACAGGTTCTAGATTAGGTTGTCTGGCACAGAGACGGGAGTTCCAGGTCGTCCTTTTCTCCACCAATAATCCTCCCTGCTAATCCCCAGATGCACATTCTAATGGCACACATGGCGCCCAATGCTTACCCAGGGTGCTCCTCTTGCTGCAACCGAGACATGCAAGGCTTGCTGCGGCAGCCAGGGGGGTCATTAAAGTTGGTGCAGGCCCACCAGAAGGCGCTTAGCTGAGCGCCCCCTCAAGGCTACCCCTTCCTCTACACTTGTTTTCCATCTGTCAGAGGGTAAGAATTACCTTCCCAGATTTCTGCTCTGGGCATGCGGCCAGATTACAAGAAGGCCACCTCAGAGCAAGACTGCAGAAATGGTCAGCCTGAATCCAGACATCCTAGCAGTGTCCCTCCTGACCAGGGTGGCCCTGCGGACATTGTTAGACTCCAACTCCTGCGATCCCTCCTCCCTCACAATTCACTTTCCTTTTGGGTGACATCTATTTAGATCAGGAACCTGAGGGCAGGGACCTGTAATTTGCCCAGCGATCCTTAAAACAACAACAATTGAGGAGCAGGATAAAAATTCTTTAAATAAATTGAATAAATTCCAGCCTATTTCCCATGCAGGCAGGGGCTGATGGGACTTGGAGTCCAACCACATCCAGAAGGCCAAAGTTGAGCTACTCTGTTTTGCAGGCAGAGAACCTTGTGTCTTTGTTTTGAGCGTTTTCATGAATGCCAGGGGCTGCATTCTCGCCAACTCATGCTAACCTTATGCTGCCGTGTGTGATCATGTGACTTCCACCGCAGAGTTCCCTAAGAGGATTGGGTGAATAAAGAGGCAACCAGCCCTCTTTTGAGACACAAATAGCCATGTTCATTAGCAAATAACACACTGCGAGGCAAATTATGGTGGGGAGAGGGAAACAGCAACAACCATGAGGAAAGCCAATAGATTTGCTAGTAAATCGGATAGACGTGGACATTTCCCTCAGCATGAAAGTCCTTCTGTAAAGCTGAGGGAAGCTGTCTAGCGGCCTGAGCTCCTGTAATTCCTGGATTCCAATCCCAGCTCTGACATTAACGCCGCGTAATCCTCTGGCTCTGACATTAAGGGCAAGAACCTCAGCTGGCACGGCTTGGCACGGCTCCACCGACATCCGTGGCTTAAAAGTGTTAGCTCACTAAGGCTGCAATCCTGCACACACTTATCTGGGAGCAAGCCCCTTTGAATGCAACAGGACTTCCTTCTAAGTAAGATGACATCAAGCAGGGGTCAGCAAACTTACTGCGCCTCGGGCCGGTGTCTCCTGCGCTGATTGCACAGCAGGCTGGAGGGCGGGGGAGTATGTGCCCATACACTCTCACACACGCTATTTCCAGCACACTTCCGGGTCAGAGGAGCACTGGAAATAGCTTGTGCACGGGCCTCCTCTGACCTGGATGTGCACCGGAAATAGCGTGTGTGCATGCTCAAATAATGCTTGTGAATGCGCAAATAACACTTGCACATGCGCACAAGCTATTTCCGGTGCTCCTCCGACCTGGAAGTGGGCAGCCGCGCTGCGCAGCACCAGTAAGAGTGGGTGGCGGTCACCGTGGGCCAGATAAACAAGTCCCTCGGGCCTTATCTGGCCCACGGGCCTTAGTTTGGGGACCCCTGGCATAGAGTCACTATTTAAAAAGTTGAACTGTCTTGCCCAAGCCATGCTTCTTGTTCTGTGGAAGCGGCATGGCAACAACTCTCCAATCTACCCTGGAGAATTCTGGGAGTTGTGTTGAGAGTTTTCAGGAGAAACCCTATTCCTCACACAGAGCTGCAACCCCAGAATTCCCTGGGAAGAGTGATTGGCTGTTAAGCCACTCTGGAAATAGTACTTTGAATGGGTATAGGGGTCTCCCAACAATTCTCAGCATCTTTAACAAACCACATTACCCAGAATTCTTCAGGGGAAGCCATGACTGATTCAAGTTCATAGTCCTTTAAATATATGGTGTGAATGCACCTTTGGTCAACCTACTGAGGGCAACACGAAATTCAACATACCATGGAAGTAGTATCCCTTCCAAGGAGCCATCGAATGTCTGAAACAAGAAGGAAGGAAGGCAGGAAGGATAGACGAATAACTCCAAATCTGCACATGGCTGTTCCTTTTCCTCCCACACCTCCTTTCTTCCCCCTTAACAAACTGTTGGTTTGGCAGTGGCGTAGAACAGCTGAATACCCATGGCAGGACATCAAGAGAAAAATACTAACAGACGCCTAAGTGCATTGCATAATGCCCCAAACCTTAACTCACTGGCTGTGCATTACTGAACAACAATCAGATGATCTCTCTCTAACTTTGGAAAATAAGAACCGGCTGGGCTGGGAGGAGGAGGGGGGCAGAACAGCAGCCACAAGGGTTTTAATTTCCATATGGGTTTTATTTCTGCATTGTTCTGCATTTCCTGGTTTTTATAACATTCAGAGGTTTGTGCTGCTTTTCGTGTTTTTGTTATCTTGCTTCCTACGATATGCTTCATCTCAGCGTTTCCCCAGAGCTTTATCTACGAAGGACGCCAGGGCAATCATTTTTTTCCCCAGTGGTGCATCTAGAACAGCCTTGGCTGGTGCCCTCCAGATGTTTTGCTCTGCAAGTGAGCATGCTGGCCACTGGGACAAAAAGCACTTGTCAGCCAAAACACTTGGAGGGCATCAGGTTGGCAAACGGTGTTCTAGAGACACGCACCTGGTCACTTGCAGCAGGGGAACTGGGGTCCTCTTTTCTAAGCTGTGAGTATGAGACGATTTAAATGTCTGTGGGTGTTCAGCACACCATCATATACGTGGTCGTAACAATCAGTTGCAGGGCACACACATAACAACAACACATAACTGCATGTGAACACCCCCCCAAAAAAACACACCTGGAAGAAGCATATAAACTTATTGCACACTCTGTGCAATGTTGAAATGGTAGCACTGATAGGCCAGTAGGCCCTCCAGTAGTTTTGTGGCCCTATCCATGAATCCCACAGCTTGCCTTCCCTTTTCCACCCAGCAAACCTCAGTGTCATTCATCCAGCAACATAAATACTCCAGAGCAAAGTAACTCGTTGGCCTGGCTTGCACTAAGCCAAACCATGGTTTAGTGAAAAGGCATAAATGTGTAGATCGCTGAAGAGGAGATCACAGCTGCTTTCCTCTTTCTCCTCCTCCCCTGGTCCTGCTGCATGGTTTGGCTTAGAGTCTCATCTGAAACCCAGGCTTGCCATTTGTCTCGCTCCAGACTAATCACAAGCTGTAGCTATTTTCTATGGTTTATCTCTTGTGGCTTGTCTGCAGTAGGCAGGTGGAGAGGACATGCTGCACTAAACCAAATGACACATCCGGACTAGACAAGGAGCAAAGCAGTCTTGAGAGTTTGCCCACCCACACCAAACCATGGTTTGGCGTAGTCTTACATGCAAACTGAGGAACTATTTTACTGTCATAAGCGTCAGTCCAACTATCAAACTTTCTAGAGTACTGCCACTCTAGAATAAGTGGTTTGGCGATTAAAGGTAAAGGTACCCCTGCCCGTACGGGCCAGTCGTGTCCGATTCTAGGGTTGTGTGCCCATCTCACTTAAGAGGCTGGGGGCCAGTGCTGTCTGGAGACACTTCCGGGTCACGTGGCCAGCGTGACGAAGCTGCTCTGGCGAGCCAGCACCAGCACAGCACACGGAAACGCCGTTTACCTTCCCGCTATAAAGTGGTACCTATTTATCTACTTGCACTTACGGGTGCTTTCGAACTGCTAGGTGGGCAGGAGCTGGGACCGAAAGATGGGAGCTCACCCTGCCGCGGGGATTCGAACCGCCGACCATACGATCGGCAAGTCCTAGGCACTGAGGTTTTACCCACAGCGCCACCTGCGTCCCGCTTTGGCGATTAGGATGTAATAAATCTTCTTCCAAGTGACAAAGTAAGATGTTGAAAACGGACATAGTGAGGATTCTTGTGATGCTTTTTCCAAGCAAGCATAAAGACACAGGCTCTCTAAGGTTCATTCTCTATTGTCTCCTCCCCAGCAGCAAATGCAGCTGTGAAGATCCAAGTGTGCCACACCTTTCCCAGACACAAGTGCTACCAGGCTGTTGGGACTTACATAGAAGCACCTCCAGTCAACACTGAAATCAGTATGGAATAGAGAGTGCTGATGTGGTCACACCCACATCATACACTGAATGCCCATTTCCTCCCCAAATGAATCCTGGGAACTGCAGTTTACCCCTCAAAGAGCTACAATTCTCAGCACCCTTAACAAAGACAGTTCTCAGGGACACTTTGGGTGAAGCCATGGACGGCACGACTTTGTTTATCTCCTCACTTGTTCTTTCCATTAGTTTTTTTTGTTTTGTTTTTTCAAATTAAAAGCTTTGTCTCAGATTCCAGTTACTTCTTATCCCTAAGTACACTTGTTGCCAAGAGAGAATTCAGCGCTGCTTTCAGTTCCTCCCTGCAGCCATTGTGGAACCAAGCAGTAGACTGTAGGAAATAAACACTCTTCATTATTATCTTTTTTTTAAAATTTTCAACCAATATGGCCATAGCAACCAGCAGTGATAAATGCAGGAGAAACGCGTTGCCCACAATCTCACCTTTCTTTATGAGCAAACTCATAGAAAACAAGAGGAGAATAAGAGAAACAGTAATGTCCAGTCACAGATAAAATAAAGTAAAATAACGCAGACTGATATAGTACATACTACACAATTCCAGAAGCGGCATGCTAGCTTCCCATTAGGTGCAGCGCTGCTGCTTACCAGGAGGGGGAGAGGTGAGGTGGTGGGGAGGTTGGAGGGGCACAAACTCACTGGTGAAGCCAAGCTAACACTCTTGCTGGTGCATTTTCACCAGTGCTTCTCCCCTCTCGCTCCTGGTAAGGAACAATGACTCACCAGGTGGGAAAGCAGCGTAGCAGCTCCATAGCACTCTCTGAGCTGCATCTGCATAACCCTATAAAACTCCACCTTGCACATGTGATTTCAAATCACCTCTAATTTTCACAGCTGCTGGGTGCCAAACTATAACCTCTCAAAAAAGTTCTACATTTGGGGTGGAACGTAAGACAGATGTGACATTTTAAGTGTGAACATAAGAACAGCCCAACTGGGTGAAGCCAAAGACCTTGACCTCATGTAGCACCCTGCTTCTCACAGTGGCCACCCAGAGGCCCCTGGGAAACTCCCAAGCAGACAATGAGGACATAGCTACCTCCTCATGCTGGTAGTCAGAGGCATTCTGATCTGATCCTGGAAATAGCATATAGACATCAGGACAACCCATTGATAGCTCCAAGTGATTCATGATCACTTTAAGGGTGTTGGGAAAGGTCTGATAGCACTGCAGCTATGCTTCAGGACATGCTTCTACCCTGGCAGAGCTCGGACTAAAAAATAATAATATAGTTTCAGCCTGGTTCAGTTTGAACGAGAGAAAAGAGCTGTGTTCACATCAGGAATATCATACCACCCATCGCTCACTTATCCCTAGAGCAGTTTTGCAAAAATTAAGTGAAAGGTTAATGTGTGTATGCATCATACATACATGCCATTTTTTAATAAATAAAATAAAATAAACAGGCAGCCTACAAGGCGTGGAGCATGCCTATAGGCTGACACACCTTCTAGGCATAAGAAACAAGACGCAACATTCAACTTACTGGTACTGATGCCTATAAGACAAGTTCTGAAGCTAGAGTCACCCTGTTCGTGAAGAACCACCCTCAGAATGATGTTTCTATCTTCCTCCATAAACTGACTTGCACCATGAGTAATGAAACAAACTGCAGAAACTCAGGACCCAGAAGAGGAAGTGGTTAAGAAATTCAAGAGGAACTCTGGGGACCAGACCTCTGAGTGTGTCCTTCACTGAAGCTTGCTAAGAGCAGGCTTGTTTGAGGGCACACCAAGACCCAACTCAAGGGCAGGCTCAAGGGCAAAATTCATTTTCTGACTGGTAGCTGCAATGGGACCAGCATCACTAACCATAAAAAGCAGCATGTAAATGTTCCCTGGGGACCAAACAAGAACTCACATGGGAGAAGCAGATTGTCTTGATTCCTAATGGTTATTTGCACTTTTATTGCTGTGAGATTCAATTACTGTACTTCTGCTTTGACGAGCTTCCCTAATAAGACTCCAGAAGGTTTAGAATATTGCTGGTGCTGCTAGGATCTCAGAGAAGAGATCGCTTTCTGCATGTGTGTGGTGGGGGACCTTTGTCTTAATGTTAGGCTGCAGATTGATTTCACAAGTTTTTGTATTTAATTAATTCAATGAAAATTTTCTGAGAGGAATCGTATAATCCTGCTTGGATAGATTACTTGATTCTAAAACCTTTTTGTTCATTTTAAGGAGGCCCAGGCAAGACAAAACCAAGAAAATGATCAGAGCTGTGGAATACCTCTCATGCAAGGAAAGGACAACCAGGATTAGATCTCTTTAACAAGTTTATTAATATACAAATGGAAAATTTTGTACACAGAGCACAGGTGATTGATTGATGCAAATAAAGAAGAGAAGTCACTTTTATGTATCTATAGGCAGTAGTATGCTGGTATTTCAGAAGATACCAGCAAATAGGCTGCCAGTGTTATATAAGAAGGGCCTGCAGGATCAGGCCAATGGCCCATCGTCCAGCATCCTGGATTCAAGCACATGAAAAAACAGGCACAAATATTTATTATAATAAACATGTGAACAAATTAATACATAACCATACAAACAATAAATGAACCACATACTTAGCATATTTTGGCCTTCTGGCGGTTCCCTCATTGCAAGAAGCAAGGCTACAGGGAACCAGGCAGAGGGCCTTCTCGGTAGTGGCGCCCGCCCTGTGGAACGCCCTCCCATCAGATGTCAAAGAGAGAAACAACTACCTAACATTTAGAAGACATCTGAAGGCAGCCCTGTTCAGGGAAGTTTTTAATGTGTGACATTTTAATGTATTTTTAATCTTTGTTGGAAGCCACCCAGAGTGGCTGGGGAAAATTGTTTATTTATTATTTATTATTATTTTCATTATATATAAAAACAAATTATGGAGACGCAGTTACATATAGCCAGGTTTTTAAGATGAATCTATATAGCCCAACCACAACAGGGAGTGAGTAATGGGAAGCGTACTAATGCAGGACTCGCATGCACACCCTAAGTTTTATCTTTTTGTCACACTCTGGTGTGACCTGTATTTGGCAACAGGGAAATATCAAAATGCTGCACCAGAGGACAACACTGCAGTGTGGGGAAAACTTGCCTCCCACCTGGAGACAGAGCCCCAGTTTGCATATCACAGAGTAAATCATAAGTAATGATTTCCTTTGAATGTGTCTATCTGAGCTGAATCTCTTCTCTCTGCTAGCATGTGGAGGAAACAAACCATAATCCCTGGCTTAGCACTTCCCGCAAAACAGGGCCTGTGGTTTGCTTTGCTCCAACGCTATCAGGAAGCCAAGAACAAACTTTGGCTACAGGGTATAACTGGTTCGGAAAGAATCCACAATTTCTGGTTTGGACACAGTGCTAACAAGGATCACAGTTTGTTTCCTCCCAGCGCAAGCCAAGAAGAGCAGAAAGAAACTTGACTGAGATTTTTTTAAAAAACAAACAAACGACTGTTTCCCCTGTCCAGCTCTCAGAAGGAAACCTAAAATACTTGAACCTAAGTAAGGAGGAGAAATATTTATATCTTTGTAAAGCTTTATTCTTCTTATCTTTGTTTTTAAGGATGGCGGGCAGCATTCTGCTATGTTTTACTCAGAGGAGGCCCACTGAAATCAAAGAACATGACTAAGTTAGGTCCACTCTATCTATCATCTATCTGTCTATATCTATCTAATCTATCTATCTATCTATCTATCTATCTATCTATCTATCTATCTATCTATCTATATCTATCATCTATCTATCATCTATCTATCTATCTATCTATCTATCTATCTATCTATCTATCTATCTATCTATCTATATCTATCTAATCTATCTATCATCTATCTATCTATCTATCTATCTATCTATCTATCTATATCTATCTATATCTATCATCTATCTATCTATCTATCTATCTATCTATCTATCTATCTATCTGGCATTTCCATCCCACCTTTTTCTCCAAGGAGCTCAAGGTGGTACACCTGGTTCTTGTTGGACTCTCCACTCGGCCAAGCTGATAAAGTTCACTTCCAGCCGAGTCCTTCGGAATCACCCTCCAACAAATAATTAACGACCTGAGCCTTTGATGAGGCCTCAGGCACGTTCCCCCATTCAGCAGAGTTACCAAAGCAGCACGCGGAAGTGATGAGATTTATGGCTATATTGCTATGCTTTATTTCTTACTACGCAGACAGCAAAGAAATATACATCCTTTCTCTATGAAAGCAGAAAGCAACTGAACAAAGGAACAGAACAGAGAAACCAGTACGTCACAACTGTCTCCCCTCTCCCGTGAGACTTCCAACAGTCTGGAAGGTCTCTGGAATGTAAACAGAGTTCTGTGACTCTAAGCAGCTGCTCAGTGGCAAACAGAAACTAACACACACCCCTGTTGAATCCCCACAACAACCTTTTGAGGTAGGTTAGGCTGAGAGGTTGCGACAGGCCCAGGGTCACCCAGTGAACTTCATGGCCAAGCGGGAATTTGAACCCTTGTCTCCCACGTCCAACACTCTAACTACTACACCACAATGGGCCTTATCTGAATAAAACTGAGTTGATACCATCTGATGGTTCTCTGCTTATTTGTATTTTAAAATAAAATAAAACATGAGGATACTATTATGCATATTTGTCATAAATTGGATTGTTGATTTACGCTGTGCTTTGTCTCTCAATTTATTTGTGCCCTGTTTAAGAGAGCTTTTTTGATCCAACGGTTGATAGGCCTTATAAATGAATGAAGTCAGAATGTGCCAACTTTTCTTCTAAAACGACAAGCCGAGGAGCCCGCATACCCACTGCAAGCTTCCTGTGACATGAGCACATAAGTGTGACTCTGAGAGGAAATGGAGCACTGTGCCTGCATATCTGTTTTTTAAAAAGGGCAGCGTGAGATGCCTCGTTGTTTGGAAATCTGGCCCGAAATGTCCAAATGAATCACAGCAATAATAATTTCGTGTAATTAGCTTTCATTTGTAGCAGTGTTGATTTAGGGAAGAATTAAGATTCAGGCTCCCTGGTCAAGAATCTCCCAGTTGAGGTAAGCTAGTCTAACTCTACAGGAAGCAATGCTAATTTACACCACCGGAGACTTTGGCTCCCTTAGGTATGTGTGTATGTATTCAGCTACACCCAGAAAAGACAGAGCTTCCTAGGAGTGTGGAAGCTGTAGCTGTTTAATGAGAACAGCTCTAGTACCCCACAGAGCAGGAGAGCAATCTGACTAATTGAAACTACGGGGAAGTGTAAGTGGGGCATTGCACTTCATCATCACCTGCGCTGGAAATCAGCCAAGAAACAATGGCTAGTCTCTATTTCTCAGTGAGACCACGAAGGACCCGGAACAGGCGAGACTTCCACCTTTGTCTATGTGATCCTCACCATTTTTTATGTATATTTCTGAGCCGTTACAGTTGGTGGTGGTGGGGTACAGCAGGCCCACAATTTACACGAGTTCCGGTTCCAGGGGTCCACACACAAGTAAAGCCAGGAAACCCCCAGAACCAGCACTGTCCCCTCACACACAACCATCCCTACCTTTCCGGAGCAGGCCTTGCTCTCCGCCTCGCTTTCTGGGCTCTGGGAATGTTGTGCGAGGGCCCTGGGAGTGTCCCAGAGCCCTTGTTCTTCCTTGTTCTCTTGTTCTACCTCACACTTTTCTTTATGGCTTATGGCCACTCTTTCCTTATAATCTCCAGTCAGTGTGAGAGGGTCCATTGTTCACACCAACCTGGAGCAAGCCCATTTGAATACAGTTGGGATTTATGCATCTAAACACACAAAACGATCAGGCCATTTTATACCCTCTTCACAACACCCAAGTGAGGTAGGTTGGGCAGAGAGCTCGTGACTGGACCAAGTCAGGAAGTGAGTTTAAAATGTAAAACTGCATAAAGACACAGACACACATACATGGTTGGCAAACTGGTGTTTGTTTGCTGTAAAAAAAAAAGAAGAAGTGAAAGTGGAGAGTGTGGGGGATGCCTGCTTTCCTAGGTTTGGGAGTGTTTCTCTAGTGTTTCATCACCTCTTTTTTGCCTGTGCTACATTGCAAATTATGCAGTTGAAGGTGTTAATTTTATATATTTATCAAGTTCCCTAAATGTTTTGCTGCTGTTGATTTTACAGCATGGAGTAGATAAAGGTGGGGTGGAGAGAAATGTTCACTGTGTGTTTCCCAACTGGAGTGTTGCTGCTGTTGTTATCCAAGCTCTTGGTGTGTTGTTAAGTTTCCTAGGAAAATGCAGCAGTCAAGTCAGGGCTGGTTGATTATAGCAGCAGTATGAAGGTGGGGGGGGGGGGTGATTCACTGCTTTCCCACCCACCTGGAGTAGGTTGGTGGTGCTGCTGATAGACACATAAATGAGTTCTTGATAATGCTATTATCCAAAGAGCTCAAGGTGGTGTACATGGCTCTCTTCCTGTTTTGTCTTCACAACAATCCTATGAGGTAGGTCAGGCTAAGAGACGGTGACTGGCCCAAGGGCACCAAGTGAGACTCATGGCTGAAGGGGTTTTCAAATCCCTTTTGCTTAAAAAAAAGGTTATGATGAGGTATTAATAAACGATCATACAAAATGAATTTGTATTCCAGTCTCAATTTATGCACCAGCACCTGAGCAGAACTGCTGTAAATCTTAAATTGCTTTTGACCCCTTTTATCTGAAATAACACACCTGGTCTCAACAATGAATGTAGCATTGGCAGCCTAAGATCACCAGATGAAAGAGCTATGAAAGTTGAGTTGCTTGCATGGTTTAGGGTTGGCAGTGGAGAAGAACAGGAGCCTTGTGTCTTCAGCTGCTACATGGCAGGCAGATATTAAACACCAAGGTCCCAGGTTCAATCCTCATAAGGGACAGCTGCATATTCCTGCATTCCAGGGGTTTGTACTAGATGATCATCAGGGTCCCTTCCAACTCTACGATCTTATGCAATTTGTAGTCTGGATCTACAACTGGGGGGGGGGGGGGAGTTTCACCTGTTGATATTCTGTCCATTGCAGATCTTATTACTTGGGTGTGACCCCTGATTTTTTTGGAGGCTCACTCCGCTTGCAAATAAAAAAGGGTACAAATTTGCATGCGACAAGAAAATGTATGCACTTTTTTATTTGCAGATTTGCTGCAGAGGACCCAGGGTAGATTATACCAACGTACAATATACTGGACCCAGCAAATCCTATTGGCACGGCTGACGGGCAGCTTCTCCAACACAAGCTCATTTGGAACCTCTCAGCAAACGATCCTACATCCAATGACCTCTCATTTCCCACCTCTCCGGAGAGGTTCTCTGTGGGAAAGAGCCAGGTGGGTGCCACACAAGGCACGTATTTTCTTTGCCCTCCCAAGTCCTGCTGAACATCAATAGGCAAATGCCTGAAAATTACAGAGCTACAGTCTCAGCAAAGAACAAGCAGCAGCCAAGCCTCAGCGTTTAAGAAACAGCGCGGCTCTGCTATTGAGTTTCCATGTATTGTTTTGGTTCTTTGTGCTCCGTACCAAAGAGCGAGGAGCCCTTGTTTCACAGAACATGCCAGCTGAGAAGTGTTTGAACTGCTTACCAAGAATAATATTCATTGTATGTTTAGCTCTCTCTCTTTGGTCTAAATAGGAAGCCATTTGCAAAGCAGTCAAACATCCTTCACATGTAGTTATCGGTCCCAAGCGGTTGCTGAGAGACGGATGGAAATAATTTCACCTTACATAATGTTCCCCCAAGTGTTGACTGCTGTGGCTTACCATAGAGAAAGCTAACTGTCTGTCTGTGCTCTGGACTGGAGGATATAAAGTGGCAGGAAGGGGGATAACCTCCAGTTTGGGCACCTAATCCACCCCCCTTTTAAGTAAAGAAATTAGCAAAATTTGCATATTGCTTCATTGCAAAAACCTCTAAGTGGCTTGCATAAAATACTTGCCTGGCGCCAGGGCTTTTTTTCTAGAAAAAGAGGTGCCAGAACTTGTTGACCGCTGCACAGCCCAGAGCACTGTGAAGGGGAACAGTGCCGCAATGCTACAGAGGTGCCGGAACACACCAAAGAGGTGCCAGAACTCTGTTCCGCTGATTTCCGGCTGAAAAAAAGCCCTGCCTGGCATCATCAATACATCTCTTTAGGTGCCAGGTGAAAGCATTTCTCTTTACCCAGGCCTTCAGCCATTAAACAATCTATGGTCTATTAAATGTGTGTGTGTGTTGGGTGGGGGGCTGTTTTTATGATTATTTTAATATTATGCTGTGCATTATGTTTTTGTTTTTATACACCACAAAGGGTGGCATACAAATTGAACAAAAAATAAATTAATTAAAATACTTGATAAATAAAAGATACATTAAATTATTCGTCAAAGTCAGTGTTGACAAGTTGGCTGAAGCAAAAATTCAAAATACAAAATGAAAGCAGCAGTTCAAAAAAAAATCCATTATATAAAATTTGCATATTAAAATGCAGGTCAGCTTTACAGGTCTGGGTAAGCCTGCCTAAATGAAAAAGGTTTTTAACAGACATAAGAAAGAATAGTATAGGAGCCTATCAATGGGCAGGGAGTTCCACAGTGTACAGTAGATGTTGTCATGCTGAGAGGCTGTTTCCTTACAAGTCTGGAACGAACTTTGTGTGCCACTTGTAAAAGTACTAGCGCTGTCAGTCAACCACACTGAGCTTGATGGGCCAATGGTTTGAATTAGCACTGGTGCAGATTTACAACACTGCTTTGGAGAGGCCAAAGAGCCAGCCTCTAATTTGCTACATGGCTTGGGAGCTATGCGGAGTGAAAGGCCATCTGTAATCGCAAACCATTGCCATGCTCTCTTATCAGCAAGTGATTTGTGTTAGTCAGACGCAGGGAGGCTCTGCAGGCTGACAGCCTGACCTTGAAACTGCACCGCTGGCGCCATAACATAGACATGAATGGAGCAGAACTTTTTGAGGAATCATGCTGCCCGTTTACGGACATCAGCATAACTGCGTAACTGGAAGATCCTGCGGTTTTTCTATAGACAACACGATCCAGGTTATCATTCCTCTCTAAAGGCCCTTTGAGTTATGAGACACACAAACAACACCCCATTTTGAAGTGATCCGATGAGCTCACTTTCTGAGCTCATTAAGGAAATAATCACACCTCTGCGCTGCCCAGGACGTTCATTTTTTACTGTGAGAAGCAATGAAGTTATGGCTGGCTGGAGTAGTGCTGGGTTATGTTATAGCAGTCAGTGCCAGAGAGAATTCTTTAATATGCAGAGAGGGATTGCAATGGATGCTCAGGGATGTTTAAGGACAGGCTTGAACTCACCTGGTCACCAAAGGCATCAAGGAACTGCATGTAGGTGAATGCATTGAATTTGATCCTGGCAAGTGAGCAGGCTGGCAGAAGGGGGGGGCACTCTGTCCCTCCTCTGTGCCCGGCATAGAAACCAAGCAGGCTTCCAGAACAAAAAAGCCTTCTTCTCCTTCGTGCCCATCACAGAAACACATTGTGGTGCTGGAAGAGGCACAGATCTCCCCATTCGTCCCTATCATCCTCCAAGAAGGCCAGAAAAAAAAGTAGAAGAAGAAGAATGTTGTGGGCTAGTAACTTTTCTGGGGTTATTTACAAGGCTTGTTCCTGTTTACACGTGTCCTTGATCAATTTGGTTCAGGACTCACCCCCACTTCCTTGCATCCTGCTGCTTTCCTCCAGGAAAAGGGCAGAGCAAATTGAAATTTGGGGTTGCTTTAGTTTGGTGTTTGCTCCAATTCAGAGCTAAAGAGTGGATTTCCCTGGGAAATGGCAGGGCAAGAGGTGAACCACTCAGACCCATACATGAAAAGCATGGGTTAAGCAGAAAACCATTGGGACCCATGCTTTCTAGTCTTGAGCCTTTTACATTGGTATGATTTCCCCCACAAGGCTCTTAAAGCACAAGTTTGAACCCAGATCAGATCACGAAATCAACAACTTCCTTTGGCTTCATTGTGTCAGCTAGATTTGCTTCGGGTACCATCATCCCGAGAGGGCTTTGAAAACATCAAAGGGGGCAGTTCCAGATCAAAGTTTGATGTTCATGTTCTTGGCTTCCACTTTGAACTCTTGCCGAAAAGAAAATGGAAAAGAAAACACTCCCACACTGTATCATTAGCAGCAAATAATTTGTTGCAGCACTAAGGTTAGTTTTCCTTCCTTGTCTAAGGCTGTGTATGCACTGGCGGCTTAAAACACAGTGAGGTCATTTCCCCCCGCTGTGTTTCAAGTTGCTTTTGTACATTGCTGTGCATACCAGAGAGGAAGTGGCAGTGTCTCCTCTTGATTCACACCACCTGATTTATTGCTCTGCACCTGCGATCCCCACTGCCGGAACTTCTATTCAGTGAAGCTGCCATTTGTGCATGTGCAATGGCTGTCTGAACTGTATGCACCACAGCCGAACTGTGGCTTGCATTTTAAAATCGGATGGAAGCTGGTTTGAGGGGCATCGCAGCAAACAGGAGCATTTCTCAAGAAACTATAGGATATACTTATGGACTGTGACTAACATCATGTGTACTCAGCTGCAAACACCAGCAATGGGAGCACACTGGAACCAGACATGGGCATGACCAAGAGGGGGGCAGGGAGGGGCAGCTGCCCTCCCCAAAATCAATAAAAATATATAGGAAACTGAGGTTCTGCCCCTCCCCGTAACAAAAGGCCTGCCCCCTCACAAAAATCCTGGCTTTGCCCATGGAGCCAGACTAAATGGTAAATGGTAATGTGAACATAACCTTAATTAGGGCTTTCTCAGCAAACTGGGTTCTAGTAAACCTTGGGATTCCCTGAAGCTTTTCAGGGATTTCTTAGTTAGGAGATCAGTTAATGGCAGATGAGGGGTGTGTATACATTGCTAGCTTAAAAGGCAGCCAGGTTGTGTGTGTTTTTCAATTTGTACTGAAGCAGGTTTGGGAAGAAATGGATCAAAACACAGTAGTTCATAGGGAATGTCAGGATAGCTACAGATAGTGGCTAACGTCACGTGTACGCCATTTGCCAAAGCAGTGCTGCGAGTGCACTGGATGCAGATTAAACGGGAATGTGTACACAGCTCCCAAAGCATGCAAACCCAAGAAAGCATTAGGAGCACTCAGAAACACATCATCTGTTTGCATGCAGCGTCCGGAAAGGGAAGACCAGCAACTGCAGGACTTGTGTGTTCACGCTGGAACACAATTTGCTTCTATTTGTGAAATTCATGAGTGAATGGCGATTCTTATGCAGCCAAAATGGTGCCATCCATTTTGAAGGCATTGGTAGGCTTGAGGGGAACCACCATAGAGTTGTACTCCCCCATAGTGAAGACCAGGCATGCTCAGTATCTATGGAACACTGAGACGGAAAGGAAAACGGGCAGATAGAGTCTGTTGCTGCAGTTCAATGACAAGGGTGCATAATTTGCATGCAGAAGATCTCAGATTCAATTCTTGTTCAATTCCAGGTAAAGCTGGGAATGTCTCTTGCCTAAAACACTGGAGAGGTGCTGCCATTCAGTGTACTGTAGATATTATTATGCTAGATGGACCAATGGCTACTCAGTATAGGAAAGCTTCCTATGTTTTCTTCCTACCCTCTCTTTTTCATAGCATCCTTTTTTGCTTATGTTTATGGTTCATTAACATTTCTGAAAAGGAACATAATAACAGCAAACCAGACAACAGTAACTGGCTGCAGTCACATTATTGTTTCCCCTGGCTTCAGTGCGTTTCTGTCACCAGTGTTTGAAGCCATGAATGCGTGATGTTGGGATGCGGGTGGCGCTGTGGTCTAAACCACAGAGCCTAGGGCTTGCTGATCAGAAGGTCTGTGGTTCGAATCCCCGCAACAGGGTGAGCTCCCGTTGCACGTCAAAGTGCAAGTAGATAAGTAGGTACTGCTCTGGTGGGAAGGTAAACAGCATTTCCGTGCGCTGCTCTGGTTTGCCAGAAGCGGCTTAGTCATGCTGGCCACATGACCTGGAAGCCTTACGCTGGCTCCCTTGGCCAATAAAGCGAGATGAGCACCACAACCCCAGAGTCGTCCGCGACTGGACCTAACGGTCAGGGGTCCCTTTACCTTTATGCATGATGTTAGTTATATTCCATACTTTTCCTGCAACGTCTTGAGGAGTGCTGCTGTCTGATCCTTCCCCTCTCAGTGTGGGGAGCCATGGGCAAGTCACCATCACTCAGCCACACTCCTCTGTGTGTAAAATGGGAATGCTAAGGATCTCCCTCTTAGGATTTCTTTTCTTTGGGAGGTTTACTGAAATCAGCATTGTTAACCATTCCTGACACAAAGGCTGCAGTCTTATTCACCCTTACTGGAGTTGGGAGGAAGCCCCATTGAACTCAACAACATTTACTTCCCAAGTGCACCGTCAGTGCACTACATAAATGACTACTAACAGAGTTGCACATGTAACTGTAAGTCTGTGCCCTTAACAAAACAAACAAAAAGTAATCAAGAGAGTTGACATGTACATTAATAATAGAGAGCCTGATGCTCTTCCTAATGCTGTGCGCACAATTATTATGTGATCAGCATTATATATATTGTCTGCTTTTTAGTTTATCCTTTCTAAATGGCCCAAAGGGGTGGGCACTATGACTGAAAACTTTCCAGCCTTTTAACTTCAGGAGAGCGGGCACAGCACTCATGAGATAATTAAGCAATACGGAGTGCATCAAGTGCATTCAGTTATTGGCTAATAAGGGTTTGTGTTGTGGCACTATCAGGATGGATGTTGAAATAAGGAGGAGGAAGACAAACATCACTTTTGGAAAGCACTTAAGTTCATGCTAACCTTGGAGCTGCTGCAGTTAAGGAAGCTTAGGGTCCCTTCCCCCCACCCCCCAGTGATGAGATTCAATCAACACTATGTATGTTTCAGGGATGGATCAATTGCCCATTAGTACCCATTGTCCTCCACCCCATTATAGCCAGAGCATATCAAAAAGCCATTCTCCACTTTGCACAAGAGCACAGATGGTTTGCTGACTCACAATTCTCCCGAATTCAGGGGCATAGTCAGAGAAGCGAGCTGAATTTATACAATGATTCATCTCACGGTTTCCAACAGAAAAACAGTCCCACCAGGGGACCTACTCATAATTTATGAAAAAGGTATGATATTTTACGTGGGGGAGGGATGACTTGCCAATGCTTCCTGTCCCGTTACCTTTCAAATCCTGAAGCAATTTGGGATACTGCATTCAGCTACCATTTACCGCACCATTGGCTATGGTGTCTGGGAATGATGGAGCTGGGAGTCCCAAGAACTTCTGAAGGGCCACAGGAATCTGTCCACCTTTGAGCTTCTGCCTGGATTTGCCACATACTCCTGCCATCTGTTCAGTAGGTTAGCCACTGACTCTGTCAATCAGGGTTAAGGAGTCTTTTGCTCTCCGTCACTAGCACAGAAGCCAGGTGGACTAGCAGAAGACAGCTGGAGAGATCGGTCCCTCTTCTACCAGTCTGTTCACATGCCTGCATTGAATTTCAGGTGCTCACCTGCATTTGTTTTCTGGTCACCTGTGGTGACCAGCAGTGGAGACTGGTCCTGTAGGGAGAACGAGGTGCTGTCCCAATCTGCCCTTGCTCATCTAGCCTACTTAATTACCTCTAGTCCAGGGGGTGTCAGCTCTGTCTTCCTTAGGCTCAATGTTGCCCCTTGAAAAAATTAGCAGGGAGGAGGAAGGGGGCAAAACCAGAATTAGTCCGTTCTGCTTGTCATTGGCTCTGGCTCCATCTACTGCTGGCCTCTCTGCCTTCCACCCCACAATCCCTCTTGCCATCACTATCTACCAGGCGAGCACTTAAATTCCAGGATGTACAAATACGGATGGAGGAGATAAATAGGATGGCAGCAGGTTTGCCCACACCAGACCCCCCCACAGAGAGAGACCTGCATCCTAAGAAGCTTCTTCCTTGCCATCCCCCAACTGGCCTCTGCTGTTATCTCAGACACACCTGCCCCCTTCCTTTGGCGTCACCTCCTGCAAACGAAGGGCTCTCTGCATTCAGAATATTCCAGAGCTCTCTCCAATTCCTTCCCAGGCTTTTGCTCCCATTGAGGGCCATTCGTATTATTTTATCACATCTGAGGCCTTGGCCAGGTATTGCCTTCAGGCAGTGATGGGAAACCTGTGACCTTCCGGATGTTGACATACTGCCCTTTGGAACTCCCTCTCATTACACATCGGAGAGGCTCCCTTCTTTATTGTCTTTTCAGCCCCTACTGAAGGCCTTCCTTTTTCAACAAGCCTTTTAAGTGGAGATCCTTATCCAGGCCTGTATCTGTGATACAAAATTGCTTTTACATATGAAATTCTTTTTAATTGTTGTTGTTCTACTACTGTGAAATGGCTCTGAGGCATTTTATGGGAGCAATTAATACAACGAAGCAAATAAACGGTTAAATAACCGGCTGCTATCCCAGACCACTGGCCATGTGGGCAGAGAGGGCTGATGGGTGTTTGAGTCTTCTGAGTCTTCTAGGCAAAACCTTCATGACAGTCCCACTGGCAATGATCAAATAGAGATCTCACAACAATACTTCAAAGCATGGCTTCGATGTCCCACTTGCCTTCCCCCCAGAAAGAGTGGTCACTTATCATTTATTTACACTGTCAGCAGATGCTGACATTGGTATCCCAATCTTCCTTCCTGGAGCTCACAGGCTAGAGTGCAAAAGTGTGTTTGGCTGAAGGCTGCTTAGCAGCTTTCATGCCTGAATAGGGATTTGAACCCAGGTGGTTTGCTAAGGGCTGCTGGGAATTGTAACTGGGTGATGGGTAAACTACAGTGCCCAGAATTCTTTGAGGGAAAGAACATGTTTTGAACGCACCTTAAAGGTTTAGTGTGTTGGCATATGTCTGTCCCGAGAGTGAGAATGGAGTGCACCTCTCGGGGTGAAGTCAAACTGCTACATCAGGAGGGTTACGTCTGCTGGGCACAAGCCTGGGCAGTGTGTGTGGAGGTCCTGAGCTGCCCAGACAACAAGAGTCAGGAGACAACAAGACTCTTGGCCTCACTGATATGGTTCAAAGGAAAGCAGAGCAATGTGTTTGGCACCAGACTGGCTGTAGGAGTTGCTGGAAGGAGGTATACAAGGTACCATCTAACCACCTTAGGAACCCTTACTTTATGTTGGGTTTTCTGCTTAGCCTTTTCTTCCCCTGAAGATGTCCTGCAAGGCAACCAAGGTTTAGGATCAGAGTTTTCTTCTCCTAGAACGACTACCTTCCCAAATCCAAAGAAAGAATGAAGACTAATTAAGCATTGTGGCAACCACTTACCGTATATGAATCCACATAGTACCATTGAAATGAAGTTATCAGATACTAGATGCAGGAATCACAGATGCAACTGTGGGCCTGCACAGTCAAATGCTCACTGCGTCGCAGCTGTGGTGCAATCTGAATGTGAGGCCCAATGTGTTTTGCCACGTATCAGTCCTCTTTTTAGCATTTCTGTGCTTTCCTAGTCCTTCTCCTCCTTCCCCCCTTCTTCAAGTACATTGGTTACTATGGAAACCAAGACATCATCCAAAAGGGCAGAACTCGGAGGCAACTACGAATATAAAATGCACACAATTTATATAATCTTTCACAATGCTACTTCACACATAATTTGAAGGGCTGATTATGTGAATAGGTGGGGTTTTTTAAAGTGTATATTTATATGTGTTCGTGTCTTTCTGTGTTTCTGTGGGTCTGTGGGTGTATGCATAAGGTTGCCAGCCAGCTTTTCAGAATGTCAGCAGAATGTCATATTTTTGACCAGTTGCCCAAACAGGACAATTTAAAGCTAGGGTGAAAATAAATTTTAAAAAACCACATTGAGCCTTTATATGGGCATCTCCTTACTGTTTAATCTGTATGATATATTTTGCATTGGAAAAAAAGCTGCTTTCCATTAGAGGGGAAAGGAAGTTCTACACATGCTTTTCCCCATATCAACCTCTCCCTATTAAGTCAACCTAACTGTGCCTTAAGATCTACAGGTGCGGCTGTTTTCTGAGTCCCTGAGTACATTATTATGTGAAAGAGGCTTTCCAGTGATGATATTCAGGCTGCCCAGGATCCTGCTTCCCACATGGCCAACTGCATGCCTTTTGGAACCCATAAACATGAGATAAGCGCAACCGCTTTCCCGATAGACCAGATGTTGCTGAACTACAGCTCCCAAGCAAGCATGGCCAATGGTCAGAGGTGATGGGAGTTGTAGTTCAGCAACATCTGGAGGGCCAAAAGATCACCACACCTGCCACAGACAGACTGTGAAATAGAGGTATGACTGGAGCCAAAATGATAATCTTTTCAGCACCAGGTTACTATGTTATTTGACCAGACATTTAAAGGATTTTAGGTTGTAATCCTATACCCACTCACCTGGAAGTAAGCCCACTGAATTCAGTGCCTTTTACTTCTGGACAGGCTTGTATAGGATTGCACAGTTAAGCATTTTAACTGTTGTTCTGTCATCCACCCTGTTGTTGTTGTTGTTGTTAATTGAATTTATATACCACCCTATACCCGGAGGTCTCAGGGCAGTTCACAGAAAAAATCAACATTAAAATCACAATATATATATAATCAAAATGAAAACAACAACCCAATAACACCCCTCCAAAAGAACCACATTTTAAAAGGGCATAGGGCTTAACAATTTTTTAAATAAACCAATTAACTTGCCCCCAAGGGCAATGTGAGAACTTTCATACCGTTTGTTTTATTGAGCAGTCATATTCATATGGTCATACAAAACTTGTGCAGAGATTATATGACATTGCATTTTCCTAATATGTTCATGCTGGCGTCATACGGCATTGCCAGGTAGTAGATGTTTTCCCACACTTTCCAGTGCGGTGATCCTTATTGGACTTCTTTGTGGTTAGAAAAGTGATGGAATGTTTGCACTAGCAAGTGTGGGGGAACAAACAAGGAATGTTTCCAATGAAATTGTCCTATTTGTGCAAAGCCTTCCGCCTGTGCCGTAGGACTTCTTCTCCCTCTTTCTCCTCCCCAAACATTTATCTTCCCCCCCCAAAAAAAAACTGCTCCAGAAGGTTGGAGGAAACCCCAGGACAGATTGGGAGGCAGGAAGAGGAGAAGGAGATAAACTCCTATTGTGTAAGCAGAAGTCCTTGTGTCCAAATAAACAGCCTGTCTGGAGGCACCCTGTGCCCTCTGCTTCCATTGTTTCAAATGGAAGCCACTTTCTTTTCAGAAAGGAAACCTCTGCAAATGCTCAGGAGCACGATTTCCATACGTTGTTGTTGTTGTTTAGTCGTTTAGTCATGTCCGACTCTTCGTGACCCCATGGACCAGAGTACGCCAGACACTCCTGTCTTCCACTGCCTCCCGCAGTTTGGTCAGACTCATGTTTGTAGCTTCGAGAACGCTGTTTCCATACGTACTTACACAAAACCATCACCTTTGCCTCAGAGGGAAGGCTTGATGAGTTTGTGGAGGCCCATGCTCAGAACTTTTCATTGGGCAAACTGAAGTTGGCAATCTTATTTCTGCAGGTGCACACACATACCTCATGCATTCAGACTGAAGGCTGTGATTGCATTAAACTGGAGAGCAAATCCTTAGCATCCAAATCCAGCCAAATGGTAGCAGTGTAATAGCATGTTTTGTGGTCCTGTGCTGTCCTAGATATTGGTGTTGGCACATTCCATTCTAACCACCAGTGTTCTGCATTGCAAATCTTGGGATGAGTCACAAGACTGTGCTTGTCAGTTACGCACATTGCTTCAATCAGCACAGGGTCTCGTCTTATAATCTGAGCGAAGCAGGTTTGGTCCTGTAAATTGCCTAGTTGGAGACCCACCTTGGAACCATGTGCAAACCACCTCGAGCTCTTCAATTGAAGAGTGGAGTAGAAGTGGAGCAGAGAAAGCACTTGCCCTCATAAGAACATGAGAAGAGCCCTGTGTGGGGTCACACCAAAGGCCGGTTTCATCCAGCAGTTTATTTGTGGGAAGCCCACAAACACAACATGAGCACAGTAATATCCACCCCAGCAACTGCTACATAGAGACGCCAGGGGCAAGAGAGGGTCATTATCTGACTGCTACAGTGGTGTCCTCTCAACACACTGAATTTACAAGGTACTTGTTTTCAGGCCAGTCCAAAACTCTCAGTTCAAAGTGTATTAATAAAGTGTGGGGTAAGCAGCTGAGATGCATCTTTAACTGTCATGTATATAAGCGAAAAAAAGCAGTCATAAGTCTGCCCTGAAAAGGTAACCTCAGCACACATGGTGATTGTGTTGAAGCACAGTGAGCCAGTCAGACCTCCGAAGGATGTCAGAAACCAGCCAGATACCTCGGCTGGGCAATCCCCTAAGCCAGGGATGTGTCACCGGATGTTGCTGGACTCCTGTTCCCATTAGCCCCAGCCAGCTATATCGAGAGCTGTAGGCCAACACAATCGGCAGACTCCTCATCCGTGTCCTGAGCAGAGCTGAATCCTTAGTCTATCATCCATCAGCATCAGCTGTACATATTCAGCGTTGACTAGTTTGCCACTTGATTCCCTGCTGTACAGCATATTTGTCCCTAGTGCTTTGGGGCCACAGATTTGGAGGCTTATGTGCAAGATGGAAACAGAGTCCTCAGCCTCTTGTCAAAGAAAGTGGTTGTAATGAATTCAGTAGATTTGATGAGTTTCAAAACAAAACATGCAGGAGCCATTTCCTTTCAATCAATATCATAATTCTCTGTGTGTTGTCCAGGCTTCCAATATAGTTGTACCTTGGAAGTCAAACAGCTTAATTCCCGAACTATTCCAGTTTGTGAACCATTTTTGGAAGCCCAACGTCCGATGGGGCTTCCGTGGCTTCCGATTGGCTGCAAGAACTTCCTGCAGCCAATCAGAATCCATGCTTGGGTTTTTGAAAGTTTTGGAAGTCGAATGGACTTCCAGAACGGATTCCGTTTGACTTCCAAGGTACGAATGTATGTTTCTTCCTCCCCCAGGAGCTCCGAAAGATTATATTGTCTGTATTTTCAGTAAAAAGTAATTTTTTTGAAAAATAATAGTAGACCAAGCAACGTTGACTACCTGTGAGAAGCAAGTGTGATGTCCTTTTCCCCAAGCCTGGAATGTGCGGCATCCTTCTTTCTTAAGGACAGATATTCCTGAGCCAGACCCCTGGGCTAGCTAGTTCAGTATTGTCTATTCTGACTGGCAATGGCTCTCTAGGGTTTAGGCTGGAGCTTTCCCCAGTCTTACCTGGAGACTCCAGCAATTGAACCTGCACTAACACTGAGCTTTGGTCCTTCTCTTTCACCACGTGCGAACAGGACAGTGGTGCTCGTTCCAGTGATCATTTTTACCCTGCATTGTACTGTAATAGTTCTGAAGATATAAGCATTTCCCAAAAGATAAACAGGAACTTAATGTTCCTCTTATTCCTTTTGACTATGCTTCATGATCAGATGACTTGAAGATTGTGGCATGGCCATCTAAATATAAAAAACAGAAGCAAATCTGTTTTGGAAAACAACACTATAAATTACATTGCAAGTAACACTTTCTGTGCCTTTTTCTTTTTCCTATTATGCTCACCACGGACCATATTTCTACCACACCATAGTCTAATCTATTCATTTCACCTTCTGCTACTATTCCCTCCCCCCATTAAAAATCCAATTTTAGTTCACTAATGTTTTTTGTTTTTATGATTTTGCTTATCTGTCACAGATTGAGGGGCTGATTTAATGGCACTAATATGCCTCTCACATTCAGACCTAGCTCTGGGGAGTTCACACTGTGTCCTCATTCAAAGTAGCCACCAACACTTTACCACACATGCATTCTATCTGTGTGGACAACAGCAACAAACTTACTGCACAATCAAGTTTAAATCAGAATGCAAAGCTTAAGTTTAGAAGTACACGTTTTAAGTCATTGATTCCAATGGGGAGGTAAGGATGTGCTTAGCTTTCTCTCATTGAAATCAATGGGATTTAAAAGTCATGAACTTTGGTTGGATCATGTCCCTTGTGAAGAAAAAGAAGAGGAAGAGGAAGAAGCAGCAGCTAAATGGACATGAAATTTCCTTTAACACAGGGAGCTTTCTACTGGCTACCCTAATAATGATTAATATCCCAGTAGTTTTGAACCAAGTGGGAGAAGTCCTGTTTGGGTTCAGCTCCTGGTTTTGAGTAAATCTCAAAAAGTACAGTATTTTATTTGGTAAAAACAAATTGCCATTAAATCAAGCATAAAACCCCCTCAAAGAAAACAGCAATAGGGGAACTTAGCTAGAGTTCAACTACTTACTGCAAACAAGGGAAAAGACTAGCAGTGTAATAGTTCCAAGTGAATTCTTTTATTTGACTTTTGTCTTGCGTGTGTAGCAAAACTGCATTGGACTGACGGTTCATATTGCTGCCAGGTAAATAGGGAAAGCTACAGCCAAGCCTGACATGCCGCTACCTGATTTGCCTGTGTTTTTGCCAAAACAGCAGTGAGGAGGTTATTCTGCATACTCATCCCGACAAGTTCGCAGAGATGCAAAGAAAGTTTGTAAAATTCCATTGCTGAGCTTTGCTTCTCTCTCCCCGCCCTCCACAAATCTCCGCCTCTTGTAATTCGGCTGAATCATCAAACACACATCTGAATCATTGTGGTATCTGCTTTTTCCTCATGATCAAGAGAACAACACACACTGTTTCTGCATGGAGTCCTTGAAGTGTGTGCTTGCTTATTTTGCATACATCTGAGCTTTCCCTACAAATGTCACAGGCGTCTGTCCTATTTAGGCTCATCACACAGGGGGAATGGGGATGAGAGAACACTAGATCCATCCCTTTTACCAACCCACTCCACCCCCACCCTGTGACTCTCCATGAGTTGGGGGGCTATCTTCTAAGAACATAAGAAGAACCTTGCTGGATCTGGCTAGTGCCCCATCTTTTCTGGGATCCTGTTCATACAGTGGCCAACCAGATGTCTCTGGGAAAACTTCAGGCAGGAGTGCAGCAGTGTTCTCTCCCTTTGTCCATCCCAGGAACTGGGATTAAGAGTCATAATGCCTCCAACTGGGGAGACAGAACATAGTTCTTTTTACTCATGTAAGCTCCCTGTACACTTTGGAACTTTGGAAGCTTATAGATACAGAGAAGGCTCCACCCTTGTTTTTTCATTCTATCCCTCTTTCTTACAGATCAATACAACGCTTCTGAGCCTGAGCCCATCAAAGTGGTGCCCAACAAGATACAATGCAACCAGAATACAACCTCTAAAAACAATCAAACCACTTACGCAGACGCTAAAAGCAATAAAACCATTTTTACAGGTGTACAGTTGACATCCCATTATAATTTGGAGAGGTAAGCAGCACAAGAGGAGAGTGATTTGGGGGCGGGGGCAGGGAGCAGAGCTAGCATACAAATCTACTTTTTCCCTCATGTTCTTCTAACTGCAGTGCAATTAGACAGTGCAATCCTTTCATTTCATCGCCTTTTGACTCCATTGTCTACATCCATATATGATTATAAGTGTCAACTGAGGCTAACAGTTCATGCACCCAAGGAACTGGGATCCAATCCACACAAGCATACGTCACAGTAAATCTATTTGGGCGCAATCCTAACCCCAGCTGCTGCCTGGTGGGGCTTAATAAGGTGGCGGGGTAATCGCTGCATCTGCAACCCTGCCAAGCACACCAGTCCAAGTAGGAGGTAGAGGCGAGACTGGGAGATCACTGCATCAGCCTGGAAAGTCTGGCTTTTGGGTGTGGGTGTTGCTGGCTGCAACATAGCAGTGCACAGTAGAGGAGCTCCATGCCAGCGAAGGTGCCCCTCTGCCCAATCCACCCACCCAGCACAACCCATAGAAGGCTTGGATTACAAGACCCTTTTATTCTCTTTGCATTTGACTGTAATAAATTAACGGGGTAATCTGTTTTTGTATCAACCAGTCTCTTGTTATGCTACCATTTTACATAAAGGGACTAGTATGAGTGTTACAAAGGAATTCACAGGGATTTCCCAGAGCTTTTCTATCTCCAGTCAGCAATTGTAGATCCTCCTCCCCGCAACCCCCCCCCAACCCTGCTTCTGGAGATTCCCCAAATGTAAGACAAGAAGTGTTGGGAGAAAGTCAAGATTAGGAGAGACCAATATCAGGGAGAACATGCACACCACTTGTTTCCTTGTGAAAATCCTTGGGTGCAATGTGCTGGTCTCATACTCTACCATATGGCAGTGTGTGTTTGTAACCTGGCTGCTGGCAGCTGGCAGCCCCTCGTGCTGGAAGAAAGTCTGTGGGAAGCCCTCCTCTCTGGAGCTTCAGCAGTGGCGCGGCAGGAGACCATGCAATGAAGAAGGTTCCTCGCTGTGCTTATAACGATGCAATCAAAATTCGGCACTGTGGCAAGCGGGAGGGCGAAACTGAGGCTTAAGAGGTTAGCACCGGCTAATGCAGACCATGCAGAGCTCCCTTCGAAGTGTGACCTTCTGCAATGTCAGACGGGTAAAGGCAAGAATACATGATGCATTTCTTTATGCTGCTGTATCGTGGCGCTTCACCTGTGCAATCCTATGGCACCGGGTTGTCCATCCGTAACAGAGACATTCTAATTCAGAGCTGATCGACACAGAGAGATAAATCATGTGGCACAGAGTTCCAGGGACTATACAAGCTGGGACTCCAGGTAGGGGGTTCCAAGCCTGAATCCTTCCTCACACAAAAGTCCTCCTGACTGTCAAGGGTGAGCTGGGAATCAGGTGCTGTAAATCGGTGGCCATTGCTGCCTCTGGTGAGAGCAAATTCCATAGTACTTCATATGTGATGAAGTACTTTCTCATGACTGCCCTAAAGCTTCCAGCATCCCTCTCCCTGTTGTGCATAGTTGTGTGAAGGGGCTTTCCTTCCAGGGAGGTTGCCCCACTAAAATGCAGCACCTGGTAACTCTTGTGACAAGAAAGGTAGGCAGCTGAGCCTGAGAGGCTGCTTGCCTGGATTTTCCACCAAGGCCTCTAGACAGCCTCTCCCTGGATTGGATCCAAGGTTGTTTCTAGAACATGCTCACTTTAGAAATCCCCTGGCTAAAGAGTCAGCCTGGCTAAGTACTTTCTCTCCTTAGACGAAAGAGATACCGAAAGAGGTATCTCTGCGACCAAATGACCTTTGATAAGATTAAAGCAGAAGCCACAGAGCGGTTAAACCAATTGAACGAAGCTGCAAATCTTACATAAATTCAAAGTTGAGCTTATTCTGCTTTAGCACATGCATGTGTGAAGGGATGGGTGAGATAAATCAGACTAGTTATTTGCTTCATTTTTTTATATTATAAATAATTAAGCAACCCCCATAAGATATGTGAGTGTTTCAAATGATTTGTTGTTGTTGTTGTTGTTGTTGTTTCCTGAGCCTGGTATGTGGCATTTCTTAAGGTCATGCTTTGATGCATCCAGATTGCCAACCATTCAGAGGGGCTGCATGGACAGTCTCCCTTACCATTGCTGCAGCAATGTGAGTGGCCAGAACTGGAACGGAACCTATAGATGCTATGAATCCCATGTAATATGGCCTGGCAATTGCTGCCCTCTCCAACCGGGATGGCTTTCCCAAATGCTCAACCCAAAACTTAGCCTAGGGTTGTCAAAAAGACAGCACAGATGGCTGCTGCCTGATATTTAGTGGGAGGGAATTCCAAAGAGTAGGTGCCATGACAGTATGTACCCACCCTGAATGCCTGATTCCTATAGTATGCAGAACAAACCTCCTGATAAGAAGGTCCTCTGCAGGAGGCCTTCACCTGCAGAGCACAGTGATCGATTAGGTATAAAAGGAGTGAGATGGGTTTTCCCCCCAGATGTTGCCATCAGCACAATTGTTCCTTGTAAATTGGAGCACCTCCTGCATGCTCAAGAGACAGTAATGGTGGCTAGGGGTGCCCTTTCTCCAACTGTGGTTGGTATGGCATTTGCACCCTTCCCTAGGGACACCCAGTCCAGTCAATTACATGCGCTTTGGTCATGTGCCAATTGTATTATTGCAATGTGCTGTATGCTGAGGACTGCTTTTGAGGAGTTTCAATTTGTCAAAATGCATCTGCAATGGGTCTCACTGATGACCTTGGTACGGAGCATATCGCTCCAAGACTTCGGCAGGCTGGTACTTACGCACACTTCCCTCTCGTATTCACATTTTGGTGCACTTTATTTGGTTGGAGAACTGCATCATGAAACACAGAGAAGTGTCAATTTTGATGGGCGGCTGTATTTCAGTTGATGCATTGTTTCAAAAAGGGCATTGTCACGTAATGCCTTCTTGCACACATTGTAGTTTCAAGCTGCAGGCTAAATCCTGGCTGAAACACAAGGCCTTTGAGGTTGAAGTGTTGTTAGTTCTGGTGCTGACTTCTTTGGTTTCTGTTTTGTGTGGTGGTGGTGATGGTCTGCCCTACTTTAGCTGACTGTTTGATTTCTTGTTCCTGGTTTAATTTCTTATGGTTTTTATCTCTAATTACAGTGGTACCTCTGGTTAAGTACTTAATTCGTTCTGGAGGTCCATTCTTAACCTGAAACTGTTCTTAACCTGAAGCACCACTTTAGCTAATGGGGCCTCCTGCTGCTGCCACACCACCAGAGCACAATTTCTGTTCTCATCCTGAAGCAAACTTCTTAACCCGAGGTATTATTTCTGGGTTAGCGGAGTCTGTAACCTGAAGCGTATGTAACCTGAGGTACCACTGTACTGGTTTTAATTCCTATTGGCCAGGGATGTCTGTCTAGTACTATATAAGTTTTATCGAGAATAAACAGGCATACATGAATTACAGTCAGGTGTCTGGCAAAAATAAATGCAAGATATATCACAAGGGCTCATCTGAGGAAGGCAATACATTAACATTCCAAGGTAATGGATAGTCAGTGAATCATACAATCAATTGGTCAGAGACAGTGTCAGATAAAGTGGTACTTGGAAGGAATTTGCCATCCATGTGACTATGCTGACAAACAGGTCACAAAAAACCATGGTGCTAACCTTGTCATTTTTGGCACCAGGCAAATATATATTCCCCCCACCCTGTCATTTGTGCAGCACTAATAATATCATGTTATATCGTCAAATCTGTTTTAACCTATTTTTGAAATTTTATTTCTGTATTTTGTTTCTTCCTTGTAGATCATTTTGGCACTTTTTAGTGGGAAGTGAGATACAAATTTAATAAACAAAACCTTTTTATTGACCCTAGGAGTTTTTCGGGTGGGGTGGGGTGGGGGAATTTGAGAAGGGTCCATATTCACCCGTTATTGGCTTATCATATGGTTTTAATGTATGTATTGTTAGCTGCTGTGTGCTGTTTTTGAGAAGAATGGCAGGATATACATTTTCAAAAGAAAGGGCTCTGTTTTAAAAGCACAGAGGTGAACGTCATAGAAGACTCTCACCTGCAAATATGCCTCCCTGGCTCATGAACACATTTTGCCTCTGAGTAGAGGCATGTGACTCCTCTTGACATTTGACGTGCCATTAAACGCCTGTGCGTACGCCACAAACCTAACAGCCATGTCTCGTATGAATCTGGCTTTCCCTGGGAAGAAAGAAAAACCTCGCCTTATCCAGCCCATCTAGCACAGTCTTATCGGCACTGTCTGGCAGGGGCTCTCCTGGATTTCAGAGTCCCAGCAACTTGGAGATGCTGGAGACTGAACCTGGGGAATTCTGTGTGCAAAGCAGATCCTCTGCCTCTGAGCTACAGGAAGGAAAGGATGATCTTATTTTTGTCCTCGCTCAGACACGCTCAGTACTATTCCACCCAGCATGCTGCTGGGACCCAGGGGGATCTTTATAGCATCACCATGCAAAAATGTTTTAATGTGCACTCCCTTGGCAGGGTAAAAGGCCATTTCATAAACAGGAGATTGGTAGGGAATCCCTGTGGTGCAGCGACAGCTGCCTCTGCTGCTCTTGGGGGAACGTTCAGCTTGGCGCACTGTGCAGCAGCAGCAGGATGTGGAATTCTCTCCGCACAGCTCAAAAAAGGTGCAGCATTTCAATGGGGAATGGTGCTAATCTCTCCATCGCTGTGGCTAAAGCTCACTTTCTTTTATAAACCCTGACGTTGCGTGGCAAACTCCAGGGCGAACAGAATTAAATGTAGCCATCTGAAAGTGGCCTCTGCAACACAGATAAAGAGACTAACTAAGTTAGTTCTTGGTATGAGCTTTCGTGTGCATGCACACTTCTTCAGATACGAAGATATTCTTCAGATACTTCTTCATTATCTGAAGAAGTGTGCATGCACACGAAAGCTCATACCAAGAACTAACTTAGTTGGTCTTTAATGTGCTACTGGAAGGAATTTTTTTGTTTTGACTATGGCAGACCAACACGGCTACCTATCTGTAACAGATAAAGAGGTCGCAGGATGTGAGGGGAAAACCCCCTCTATGCTTTCACAAATCAACATGGTCTTTAAGTGGCCAGGTGCCTGAACAGGACCCTCTTCTCTTGAGGAAAAGATGTGGAACCCCATGGAAAAGCCCAGCATACCTGGGGACTTGGATAAATCTGGGTTAGTCCCAAAAGAACCCAAAGTACCCCATCTCATAGGCATCTTGCCTGCTTCCCACCCCAGTAATGTTTCTGACCATGTCCTGTGCTCTGTTTGGCTGTATGGGCCCCGCTCCATCCAGTTCTCAAGTGAAAACATGGAAGCAGACTGATGAGAAGATGGTAGGAAGACCTGATTAGTTCACCTTGATAGGAAGGGCCTACTCAGGAAGAGGTCAGAGTGGATTCAGCTATGAGCAATGGTTCAGCTGATAACTGTGAAGGAGAGGGGATGGCAGTGAGGAGAAAAGGCTCCCAGTCACTGCTGGGCCTTTGTTGGGAAGACAAATACCTGTTGAGCTCTCTTGCTGGGTGCTCAACACTCAGTGCTCATCATCCGAGGCAGCCAGCTAGTTTTCAGGGAGGGCAAGAACATGCCCTGTAGCATATACAGCACTGCCCTGCAACGGAAGTGAATGACCAGAGGGCCTTATGGGAAACTGCTGCCCCACACTACCACAGCATGTGCTGCCAGAGGCGGTCACCTCCCCTTGCCTCACAGTAGCCTCACAGTAGGGCCAGCCCTGCTGCTCCCATGTCCTCTGTACGCTGCAGATAATGCAGAGGGGTGAGAGAAGACGTCACTCTTTCCTTGTATGTGTGGTGCCAGAGGTCTTGGGCAAGTGTGCAATCAGTGGCAGTCACAAATGGTGCCTGATTACAAAAGCTAATTGCAATCTAAGAATCCTTGGATTCCCCACGGCAGTTAATGAACATTCTTAGCTGAATCCAAGCTGTGGTGTTGCTTTGGCTTTCGAGGGTAGGGCCAGGAGCACATTTCTGACTTTAGTACTGCCTTCGAGCAGAACTACGTGATAGAGAAATTGCTGAGGACCTCAGGTGATCTAGCGAGTACGAAGGTGATTATGGGACCACAGAAATAAATCAGCCAAGAGAGCTGAACACACCCTTGGCAGCTGCGTCTTACCACACCCTTCAGACCTTTCTGCAGGTAGGTTCATGTGCAGAGTGTAAACACAACCCAGAACTCACCCAAGGAATAAATAAACTTGCACATGTGTTCAATGTCACACACTCTTTTCAGTAAGCTGCAATTTTTTTTTAAAAAAAGAAACAGGTAAGTGAAGGGCATTTTGGGCTATGTAATGGACACAGTTTTGTTCATTTGACAAATTATAATTGCAGTTATGTTTAAGCCACAGCACTCAGAAAAAGCCCTCACTAAAATCTTCTGTAAAGTTTAGCAAACATGGGATAATAGGAGAAGTCCCCTGATGGAACAGTAACTGGTTAAGGAATGGGAAGCAAGAAGTTGGAAGAACTGGACAGTCCTCCCAATGGACGGATATAGAAAGCATTGTTATTGGGACCTGCACTTTTAAACTTTTTGTATGTTTAGACATCTGTTTGGCCACTGTACGAACAGGGTGCTGGACTTGATGGGCCTTCACTCTGATCCAGCATGGGGTTCTTTAGTTACGTTCATAGTTTTTGGGTAGAACGTTCTTACTGATGCAATTGCGATCTCCTAAGCAAAACCAAAATAGCATATTTGAGGAATGTCATCTTGAAATTTACTCTTAGTGCTTTTATTTGGGTTCCCTTCTCCCTGTTAATACATTATTATTTGTTTTAAAGAAGAGCAATTTGAATGATAAACACAGCAGCTAAACTCTGCAGCATGAGAGACTTACTAAATCCTGCCTTGAAGTTCATAACCGCGCTCAGCTGTGCATTTTGAAATCAATACTTTTTGGGAAACGTACAATAAAGTCATAGCACAGCAATATAGCACATGTGTGTATTTCTTACACAAATTTCCCCTACCACAATCCCACAGAACAGAATGTTCTTATCAACTTTCTTAAGTTTTACAAGAGAGACAGAAACATAACAAGATATGTGTGGGTTTTAAAAAATCCTACTTATTTCACATTCCGCACCCCCTTGACATAATCCCAATTTGCCTGTATTCATAGCTATGCAATGAAAGAAAACACCTCCTCTGCTTATTTCCAGGGCTTGTAGAGGTCATGCTAACCTACTGTTTTATCTTCCCTACCGAGCTCCATTGGACATGTTAGTAGAGCGGGTTAGCATATAGCACTAGGAATGAGGACATCCAGGTTCAAATCCCCATTGAGCCCCATAGCGTGATGGACTAGTCATTCTCACTCAGCCTGGCTTCCTTCACCTGTTTGTTATGAAGCTAAGGGTGCTGGATGTGGGAGCCATATTTCACCCACTGAGCTCCGGGAAGGAAGGCCAAGATAAAATGGAATAAATCCACAGTGAACCACTTCTAGAATCGTTATGTGGGAAACATATGTACTAGATCTCAGAACTATTGCTTCAAGGAGTGTAGATTCCTAACACAGAGAGGGTCTTGGGTCGTCACAGTAGCACACTGATAAACATCATCATGTTTGGCTTTACCCCACAAAGGGAAGCTGCACCACTGAACCATTCTATGTTGAGCAGCTCTTAAAGGTGGAGGCCTCCATTAATGGCAAGGCGAAAGGCAGTTTTCACAAATCTGGTACCTTCCAGATGTTCCGGACTATAACTCCCACCAGATGCTGGTTGATGGGAGTCACAGTCCAGAAAATCTGGAGGATGACAGGTTGGCTAAGGCTGGCCTCAGCAACTCTGATTCCGATTTCCAATTGGGTTCCTAAAATGAAAAGCAGCATGCAATGTATGGTACAGTGCTTAACTTCCTCTGTAATCAAGTTTTGGATGTTTGGACGAAAAAGGAACGAAGCAAGCAACTCCAGTGGTGCCCTCTATTATCGTTAATTACTTCCCCCTCTGACTGTGTTTCACAGCAGAGCAACTGAAAGAGAATAAAGCCCATCACGTGCCATTGTTTTCGCTTTGTTCCTTTGGATGGAAAAACAGAATGTCCTGCCAATCTGAAACATACAACTTTCTAAGAAAGTTACATAAGTACTTTGTTCTTGGCACCTGGGGATCAAAATTATCCCCTCTCTTTCCCTCCCCCCAGCCGCCCCCAACACACCCCGCATCCCAAAAGAGATACATGAGCAGGCCTGGGCTGGAAATGTCTTCCACACTGTTTTGAGCATTCTCTATCCATTAATGAGAAAAGGAAACTACATTCAAAAATTACCAGATTGGAGAGAGAAAACATTCAGTGAAATTCCCATGGGTGGGATGTGCTGGTTTTGTTGCACTTTCCTTATTCTCGGGATGGACAAGGGATTTTGGGAGGACTTTTTCTTTCATTCTACAAATCTTCTTTCTAGTCATTTGTATGCTATGGCCTGACTAGGGGGCCACACTTCCCAAAAAACCTATAGCACTGGTCACATCATGTGCCTCCACTCAAAGAATTCTGGGAACTTTGGAGGAAGCCATGTTCTTTAAATGTGCTCTAAAGGTCACCCTTGATTGTGCTTTCCTGAAAGTGTGGAAAGCCACAGAAACTGGTGGGCCTGACAGCATATATATATATATATATATATATATATATATATATATATATTGTGAAGTGGTTTTTAAGTGAAGTAGTGCTAAAATGTTTTTAAAAGGTAAAAGGAAGGACTGCAGGATCCCTCAGCTGGCTATAGAACCACAGTACTATCTGCCTTCTGTTGCTATGCTGTGTTCACTAGCTCCTTTTTGCCCAGTGAACTACCTCACAAGTGATATCCCAACATATTTTTTGGGCTCTCTAGGTTGCATAGAACAATTGAAACCATTTTGGAGCCCATATCAAACAGTTCAAGAAAGGCATGTATCTAGGTATCCTGTTTTCTAAGACATTGGTTGGGCTAAAGGTGTACCAAATTTCAGGTTTCAGTACCATAACATCACCATGTTGGTACCATTACTACAAGGGAGTGGGTGGTGTTGTGGTCTAAACCACTGAAGCTCTTGGGCTTGCTGATTGGAAGGTTGGCAGTTCGAACTGTTGCTCTGTTCCAGCTTCTGTCAGCCTAGCACACCATAAACAGGTACCACTGTGGCAGGAAGATAAACGGCGTTTCCGTGCGCTCTGGCTTCTGTCACAGTGTTCCGTTGCACCAGAAGCAGTTTAGTCATGCTGGCCATATGACCCAGAAAGCTGTCTGTGGACAAACGCCGGCTCCTTCAGCCTGAAAGCGAGATGAGTGCTGCAACCCCATAGTCGCCTTTGACTGGATTTAACCATCCAGGGCTCATTTACCTTTACCTTTTACCTGCCATTACTACAATTATTATACCCCAATGAGTAAGTGCTCATAATCAAATCAGTCAATCAAGCCCAAACATTTTCATATTATGTAATGTACTTTGGCAAATTCCTTTTCAAAATGCCTGGCAATTCTCTTAGTGTAAGCATGTTTTGCTTGGCTCACCCGAAAAAAAGGCGGAGGCGGACGAATCAAGAATTCTGAGGAGAAATGCCATTGGTTCAACCTGTCTTCAAGTTTATCTTCTCCTTGTTGAATGGAAAAACACTGTTTCCAACGGTCATGCTTCACAAAATTCTACCAGTCGAGCTGACATAAAATAAAAATGGTGACATTCAGAAAACCAGCAGGAAAACATTTCAGTCTCCCAAGACACTATGGTGCTGACCTGAAAGTCACCATTCTTCCACAATGGAATGTCAATGCAAGACTTCAACAGATAAATCCCCCTTCCCACAGAAAGCAAAGGTAACAGTGTTCTCTCATTTTTTAAATTATTCTTAAATCCAGAATCCACATTAGGGTGGTACCTTAACTGGGCCAATTAAAAAAAGAAAAAAGTGTGCAAGTGTTCTCCAGAACTTCACATCAGACTAGATGGTAAACAAAGCAAGGATAGAGGAAGAAAACGATTGGGTTATATTTTGGGCATGGTGTTGTTACACAAACTTATGCAACGGTTAGCAAAAGACTTCATGTGTAGGGCTTCCATATTTCAAAAAGTGAAAACCAGGACACCCCGAAAGTTGTTGAACATTTTTTAGGAAGACTCCAAAATTGTTGAGCAACAAGTTTTAAACAAGCCCCAAAGTTTTTGGTTCTGAGCTCTCTTTTTTTATAGAAACGCCAAAAACTCGCAAATTTTCAATTAACTTGCCTAAGATCAGAAATTGCCCCCAGACGTCAATTCCACTTTTGAAATCCCAGTCGTCTGGGGAAAACTGGATGTATGGCAGCCCTAATCATGTGACCTTAAGAAGGGTTGTAGCACATTAAGAAGAACTGTAGGGCATCTCCTTTACACGAACACGTGAAACCCTAGAAAGCCCTGGGTAGTCCGTATAGACAATACTGAGCTAAGATGGACTAATGGTAGAAGGCAGCTTCCTGTATTCCTGTCTTGAGATCTTGTGCAAGAGGTTGTGTGAGGCTTGGTAGTAGCATGCATCTTGAGAAGTTGCGCAAAACTGTGCAAGAGATTGCACAATCTCAAGATGCTGTGAAATAGGGCAATGGAAGTGGAAGCACATCTCTGGATTTCAGTTCCCTTGTCTTCTGCAAGAATATTACAGGATCTGGGAAAGCATTCCACTCATGGAAGGACACTTCTGCATCCATTCCACTATGATGGGCTAGAAGAATGATTTTTTACTTTGAGGAAAGTAATTCTTAATGTTATTTTGACTTTAACGACTAATGTTATATTCTTTCCCCGTGTGCCTTTCTGAATCATCGTCATTGTGACCATCAATGTTTATTGTTGTACGAAAGGTTATCATAATATAAAATTAGAATATAAGAATCATATACCATGGGACTGACTTCTAAGTAAATATGCTTATGATATCTGGAATAAAAGGTAAGGAAACAGGACTTTTGAAAACAAGGTGAGAAGTCTCCTGTAGTTGGACAACTATTCCATTTTAAAAACCAAAGCAGCTTTCACAATTAATCAAATATTCGTTTGTCCAATTGCAGTGTTTGAACTGCCACAGCAAATACAGTGGCATGACTGAAAATATATTTTTCTGTGTTTCCAAGGGACTTCGAAACTTCCGCTGTTCATTCACCATGGGAAATCTATCCAGAAATAATCTCATTATTTGTTGGACAATACAACAAATAAAGTCCTCTGTTACCTGCAAAGAAATATACAGAAACAATGGCTAACACAGATCTCAGTATTGCCACTTTCAGTAATCTTGTAATGACTGAGGTCTGTGTAATCTGAGGTCTATGGTATATTTGATATATGTGAGACTCTTTGCACCCAGCAGCTTGTGGGGTGGATTGCACAATCAAGGGCTGGGATGAAACAGAGGAGTTGCAAATAGCAAGAAGGCTCCCTTCCTTTCTATTTTCCCACTCTCCTGTCCATTGCCAATAGACCAACCCACTTATTGTACTTACATTCCAGTGGTGAAGTCTTGCAACTTGAAAGGAAAAGTTAGTTAGGTGTGGAATGTGGCACCTCAAATAAAGAATTGCAGAATGGTTAAGATGCTATTGCATAGTGATAGGGAACCTCTGGCTCTCCAGATGTTGCTGGACTCCAATTCACATCAGCCCGAGACAGAGATTATGTGGATTGTGGTGCAGTTACATCTGGAGAATGACAGATTCCTCTCAACTGTTGCAGATTGGGTGGGTAAGCTCCCAGTTCCATTGAAATCAAGTGCAAAACCCAAGTAACTATATCCAGCCATGGCAGTTTATCTGGACTCTGCATCAAAACCAATGCCAGCTTTTTCGCAATATATTTTTCACACCTCATAATTTTAAAATATCTGATCTAATAGTCTTGTCAGCTGCAGGCTTGTAATAATTGGATATGAATAATTTAAAAAATCTGAGCTGGCTAGACAAAGGAAACAGAGACCTGTGGCAATATGATGCTCGCTCTACAATTGTTTAATATGTGAATTGGTTTGGCATTGTTTACAGATGCCTGTTTGTTCAAGAATGGCACAGTGTCAGCTCCAAATGCATTGCTGCTTCAAGAAACAGAACTTGACAAGAACATTTTTTTTTTTGCCCATGTGCAATCATCTCTACTTGACTATAAGAGACTGAAATAAACTCTTATGGATTCACACCTGTGTTCACACAGCAAGAACCTTGGGGCATATTCTGTTCTTGGAAGCACACATGTACAGTTAACAGCAATGCACCAAATGAACTGAGCGGCAAAGATATTTTTACTTGTTTTTATGATTCCAAGTCATTGTGTGCTATTGGGGCAGCACTACAGCTGGGGGAGAAATCCAACAAGCTTTGCATTTTAATATGAAGCCGCCAAATTCTCAAAACAACGTGTGAACAGAAATTCAGTTATCCTTCAAAATTCACCCTGATCCTAATTTTACGGGACTTTTCACCAACCAAACAATTGTGTGCAAAAATGCATATGATGGGGGAAATGTGCGTAAAATACATATATCAAGTGAAAAAACCCAAAGAAACATGCATTCTGTTTGGGGAAATTGCTTGCAAAAATGTGTATATTGAGTCAAAAATACGTACATACAAAAATTCAAGGGAAATTTAAATGTGGTGAACTGAAGATTGGAAAAATGAGAAACTGAGAGAAATGAAAACTGATATTTGTCCAATAAGTTAAAAACCAAGGTTTTGGAGAAAAAATTGACACCAATAGAGAGGGGGAGGTTTCAGAAGGAGACAGATTTAACACTGGTAAAGAAGGTAAAATACCTGGGGGTGAACATGACAGCTAAGAATGTGAACTTATTTAAAGATAATTATGAGAAATGTTGGGCAGAAGTGAAAAAAGATCTAGAAACTTGGTCGAATTTGAAGCTTTCCTTGCTGGGTCGAATTGCTGTTATTAAGATGAATGTATTGCCGAGAATGTTATTTTTATTTCAATCACTGCAAATTATTGACAAGATGGACTGTTTCAAGAAGTGGCAAAGAGACATATCTAGATTTGTCTGGCAGGGCAAAAAGCCCAGAATAAAATTTAAGATACTTACAGATTCTAAAGATAGAGGGGGCTTTGCCCTGCCGGACCTTAAACTTTATTATGAATCAGCAGCTTTTTGCTGGCTGAAGGAATGGCTACTTCTGGAAAATACGGATGTGTTAGATCTTGAAGGGTATGACAATGTATTTGGGTGGCATGCATATCTGTGGTATGGCAAGGTAAAAGCGCATAAGGCATTAAAAAACCATATTGTCAGGAAAGCATTGTTTAATGTTTGGTTAGATATAAAGATTTTTTGGAGAGTAAAACCCCAAGGTGGCTTTCACCTATGGAAGCGAAAGCTCTGAAAAAACTTAATATGGAGGCCAAATGGCCAAAATATTGGGAAATTCAAGAACAGGAAGGTGACAAATTGAAATTGCAGAGTTATGAGAAGCTTAAAGAGAAGATGCGAGACTGGTTACACTATTTTCAAATAAGAGAGGTTTACAACCAGGACAAAAAAGTGGGTTTCCAGGTGGAAAGATCAAAGTTAGAGACAGAATTGCTAGAACCCAATGCTAGGATTCTATCAAGAATGTATAATTTGCTGCTGAAATGGAACACTGAGGAAGAAACAGTAAAATCGGCAATGATAAAATGGGCACAAGATATAGGATACAATATTATGTTTGCTGACTGGGAGAAGTTGTGGACCACCGGGATTAAATTTACGGCATGTAATGCCCTAAGAGAGAATATTATGAAAATGATGTACAGGTGGTACATGACCCCAGTCAAGCTTGCAAAAAATTATCATTTGCCCGATAATAAATGCTGGAAATGTAAAGAAAACGAAGGTACATTCTTTCACCTTTGGTGGACGTGCCCAAGGATTAAGGTTTTCTGGGAGATGATCTATAATGAATTGAAAAAGGTATTTAAATACACTTTCCCTAAGAAACCAGAGGCCTTTCTCCTGGGCATAGTCGACCAATTGGTGCCAAAGAAGGATAGAACTTTCTTTATGTACGCTACAGCAGTAGCAAGAATACTTATTGCAAAGCATTGGAAGACACAAGACCTACCCACTCTGGAAGAATGGCAGGTGCAAGTAATGGACTACATGGAAATGGCGGAAATGACTGGCAGAATCCGAGACCAGGGAGAAGAGTTGGTGGAAGAAGATTGGAGGAAATTTAAAATTTATCTACAGAAACATTGTAAAATTTTTGAATGTTGATGACATTGAAATGAACTGAAGGGGTTCTAGCAACAAGGTTAAAAATAAGATTGGATTGATAATAGATAAATTAATTGGATATGAATTTGCTGAATTAATTTTTAAAAGGGATACAAAAAAGGGAGATGTGAGGAAGTCAGGAAAATAAGTGAATCAAAGATGAGAAATCAAAAAGAAGGATTTTTGTGTTTTCTTTTTAGTGTGTTTTTTCCCTGCTTTTTTCTACTTTTTCTATAAGCTAAATGTTTGTATTTTTTGTATTTTGTAACTTTATATTTTTGTGTATGTGTTTTTTCTTTTTTCTGTTTGTTGTTATTCCTAAAATTTAATAAAATATTATAAAAAAAAGAAAATTGATATTTGTCCAAACCTAGGTATTTTGATAGGGCTTGCACATGATAACTTGAAGGATTGTGTTATTCATGCCGTGTGCACATAAAGGTTGTGTTTGGCTTTGATGGTGAGTAGGTTTCTTATCTAGATGGGTGAAATTTGGCACAATTTGAAATTCAAAACTGAAAGTTGCAAGGCTACATTTTGGAATACGGTATGGATTCTGAAGTTCAAGTCTTATTTATTTTTCCAAAGTGTTATCAAATCCAGACTGAAGAGTACTTTCCAAGTTGGGTTAGCAGAACATACCCGAGTAAGTCACATATGCGTTTTCTCTACAAAGCGTGTTCTCATTAACAGAGAGCACGTGTTGCGGTTGGGGAAACAAGCCACCTTTCATGACTAGGCAGATTTGAGAAAACCCAAGCCTCCTAAGGGGTTAAGATTGGGTTGCTGGGGAGTTCTGTTTGTTGCTAAATTTGGAGGAGGGGTCAGAGGCTTTAAATACAGGGGCCAGACGTTGGACTTCCTCTTTGCCGTTTTGCATTGGATCACCCTCCCTCCCTCCCTTTAATAGGGTGGTTTTCTGGTTCACTTGACCTTGCTATGCCTGTCATGGGGTCGTCCGCCTTGGTGCGGGGGCCTGGTAGGAATTTTGCCATCTGGCTGATTGGCTGGTGCCATTTGGTTTTTGCCTACTGCGTAGCAAATCGTCACAACTTGTAAGGTTGGCGGTTAGGCATTGGTTAAATTGGTGCTTGGAGGGGTAAGTGCCTACCCCTCCAAATGATGCGAAGGGAATTCCGTTAAAGGAATCCAGGGGCTTACCATTCTTTCCGTCCTTGTTCATGGCGTTGGACCTGGGCCGTGCAAGCCCCGCAGGAACATGAGGGTGAGAAGTGCGGGACTGATGCCCAGCTTCACTTTCTCACCCAATACTTGTTTCCCACACTGGATTCCGTTGGTGTACGGAATGCCAGCTCTGTCCCTGAGGGCATGGACAGATAGTCATAACCAATGCCTAAGCAACCACTCACATTTTTTGTATTTGAATAAAGTTGTGGCCAAAATTATGCCAAAAACCTAAACAAAAATTGATGTGTGAAGTGTGAATTTTTTGGGGGGTGGCAATTGTGGGACTCAACACGCAATAACTGAAACACGATAATTTTGAAGGGCAAATATTAATTTGAGATCAAACACCAAACTTGAATCCCAGTGGCAAAGTGATATTTGCATTCCAGAGGAAATATAATCCTCTTGCAAACACATAATGTAAGGATCATATGATGATGATTTTGTATCCAGCATTAATTTCAATGATAACAGAACAGTATGCAGTTTTTAGGACCTATCTACGTGTTAGTTTTAAAGCTCTTTGAAACTGGCTTCGCTATCATGGCTTCCCCTAAAGAGGGGTTGGGATTTTTAGGTTTGTGAAATGCTGAGAAGGTTGCTAGAGATTGCTATCTACTTAATACAACTGAAATGACCTCCCCCCAATTCCCCTCACACAGAGAGACAGGCAGACTCTCTGTACAGGAGACACCTTTCCATGGTGAGGGTCTTTCTCGGCTGAATTGTGGCTCACCAAATGGGAGGATGCTGACCAAAGTGGGAAAATAAGATGTGATCAGCCCTTCCCTGTGCCTCCCTCTCTATGGGGGTGAGAATTCCAGGCGGACAGTTCTGACACAGCTCAGTGAGAGGGTGACAATGATCTTTACAGAGCTGTTCCTCCCCCATCACTCAGTCATATACCATCTGAGTTCTAGGAAAGAAAGAGGGATTGAGGTTTCATATTACTTAGTAATGCTAATAACAATGCAGGCAGTCATAAAGCAGGTTTTCTGCAGGGATTACTTTGCACTTTACAAAGATTAACCGAGGCTCACATTTAATGATATATTATGATACCTATGTTCCAAGGGTGGGCAACAGAACCAAAAAGAAATGAAATGAGCTGCCAAGATCAGAGTTAACCAACTTGCACAGCAGTCAGGACATTTATTTATTTGATCAAATATTTCAATTAATGAAATACACACACACACACACACACACACACACACACATCATTCAAGTCTACAGCACATCCACAGATATGAAAAGAGTGGATGCATGAAAAGAATTTTTCCTCTGCCTGGTGATTTTATTTCACAAACCTGTCAGTACTTGGTGGAAGGTATCTGGACACTGGAGCACATCAAGAAAGAGAAAAATAACCTGATGACCTGTTGGCTTAACTTCAGTGCCAAGTAAAGGAAATACAAATGGTGGGTACTTAAAGGGCTTCAAACCATCTTTGCCAACCTGGTACCCTCCAGATGTTTCAAAACTCAACTACTATAAGTTCCATTTGTAGTCCAAAACATGTAGAGGGTTGATGAGTGAAAGCTGATTTAAATATACAGGGGGGATGTCTTATTAAGAGATTGAGTTCCTTGAAGACAGATCATGCTGAACTAATCCAATATCCTTTTCCAAGCAGATGGCTGGTCTCAACAAAGAAAGACAGGCAAAGGCCCCATACAGACCATCTCTATGTATTATATGTAGAGAAGGAGGATGCAGGCCTGTCTTGCAGGCCCTGCCCCACATACCGAATTATTATTCATAATACTATATTAATAGTGTTTATTAAATTTGTACACTGCCCTTCATCCAAAGATCACAGGGCAGTTCACAACATAAAAATATAAAACGAGAACATAAAATATATACTAAAACAAGAACAAAAACAAACCAATAACCGCCTTCCATCAAACACATTTAAAAGGCCATAGATTGTTTAATTAGCCAAAGGCCTGGGAAAAGAGGAATGCTGTCGCCTGCCACTTAAAGATCTGTCATGAAGGTGCCAGCCAAGGTTACCTCCGCTATCCTTTCATGCTATTTTATACCATAACCTAACCTAGATTTATGATTCCTTCCAGTAGCACCTTAAAGACCAACTAAGTTAGTTCTTGGTATGAGCTTTCGTGTGCATGCACACTTCTTCAGATACACATCTGTGTATCTGAAGAAGTGTGCATGCACACGAAAGCTCATACCAAGAACTAACTTAGTTGGTCTTTAAGGTGCTACTGGAAGGAATTTTTTTTTGTTTTGACTATGGCAGACCAACACGGCTACCTATCTGTAACTAGATTTATGATGATATTGTGATGCTGGTTCTAATGACAACACCCGAGGACGCTCTCTCTGATCTGTCTCCAGTGTTTGCTGCAGAAGAAGAACAATTATGTGTTCGCATTTGACTTTCTGGATGAGATGCTTGGCTGCCCACATTACTTTGCCAGGAGGCTTGAGGAAACACAGTACTGCATATCATGCAAGCTTAGTCTGTGGTATATTCATGTCTTTTGGCTGTTTCACAAAGGAAGAGGCATAAAAGCTTCCTGGGACTGCTTCTCTACCTTATATGGCGTAGCAGTTCTTGACAAAGAGCTTGTGTTGAACCCCAGCGCAGGCTTTGCAAATCTGCTGCCCTCCAAATGCTTGTTGTTGTTTAGTTGTTTAGTCGTGTCCAACTCTTCATGACTCCATGGACCAGAGCACGCCAGGCACGCCTGTCTTCCACTGCCTCCCGCAGTTTGGACAAACTACAAGAACACTGTCCAACCATCTCGTCCTCTGTCATCCCCTTCTCCTTGTGCTCGCCATCTTTCCCAGCATCAGGGTCTTTTCCAGAGAGTCTTCTCTTCTCATGAGGTGGCCAAAGTATTGGAGCCTCAGCTTCACAATCTGTCCTTCCAGTGAGCACTCAGGGCTGATTTCCTTAAGAATGGAGAGGTTTGATCTTCTTGCAGTCCATGGGACTCTCAAAAGTCTCCTCCAGCACCATAATTCAAAAGCATCAATTCTTCGGCGATCAGCCTTCTTTATGGTCCAGCTCTCACTTACATACATCACTACTGGGAAACCCATAGCTTTAACTATACAGACCTTTGTTGGCAAGGTGACGTCTCTTTAAGATGTGTAGGTTTGTCATTGCTTTTCTCCCAAGATGCTGTTGGATTGCAATTCCCTTCAGCTCCAGCCATCCTGATGATGGTCACTTCCAGATGACCTGTTTTATTGAGCATTCATCCTGATTTGTTGGCACAAGGTTTGCAGGGAGGTTAGACAATGGCAGCTATTTATTGAGCATTCATTGGGATTTGTTTGCTGGGAGATTAGATGGCATTGTGTCAAGCAACCTTTATCCCATTTTCGCTGTCATTTTGCTCATTGCAAAAGTCTGATTTCAAGATGGGGAAACAAACTGGTTTGTCATGCAAGAACTCCAAATCAACTTTTTAAAAATTGTGCAACCTGAATTTGCCAGAATTACACCTGAAAACTGCAACCGTCTGGAATTGCTCAACCTTTAGTTGCCTTCGGACATCCTACTGGTAGGCCTCACAGTACCAAGTGACATAGCTGAGCTGCTGCCAACAGCCCAGCACTGCCTCCTTGCTAATGACATTCCTCCTTGGTCCATGGCACTGCCACCACAACCTCCTTGTCTCCCTAGCCCCACTGTTTATGGAGAGGTTCCACCCACCCATTTATTTGCCAATAGAAGGCAGTGGAGTTGGGGGCAGGTTAAAAGAGAGGATCTGGGTTCACCAATTCTTCATGGTGTGTGTGTGTGTGTGATTCTGAAGGATCTGTCCAAAACTGAACTGGCCCTATCTGCTGAATAGGGGCTGAATGATGGATTGGGAACACTGGTAGGGATGCCTTTGTCCCACCATAACTTACTGCTTATGAATGCAGCAGAGCTTATGTTCATGTCATGAGGCTTTCCTGCCTCCCCTTTCCATCTGTGTAGGGTATGGAAGACAGAGGGTGAAGCAGATGGAATTCCCCCTCTCTTTGAGAGCAACGTGGAATCCAACCCATTCTTTGTTTCATCACCATTTTACCCTGCCCTTTCCCCAAAGATCTCAGGGCAGAAGACACAGACAACTTGCACCATCACATCATGGAGCTACTGTCCATGATGGCTGGGCTCTGACTCCAGGATCAGAGGCGGTATGCTACTGAATACCACTTGCTGAGAATCGCAGGAGGGGCGAGAGCTCTTGTGCTTGGGTCCTGCTTGTGGGTTTTCACACAGGCATCTGGTTAGCCACTGTGGGAACAGGATGTTGGACTAGATGGGCCACTGGCTTGGTCCAGCAGGGCTCTTCTTCTGAAGTCCTTCCCATGAGGGTCTCTTGCTTTGCCTGCAGTTGAACTTGATCCTGAAAAGCTGAGCTGTTGGAACTGGCTTTTATAGTAGTTATCCAGCCCATGCATGTTCCTTCTTATTCACAGTGCAAACATTTTGGCTCCTCTGCCCTCCTAAGTCAAACCCCTTCCAAGTGTAGTCAGATATAATTATACAGCCGCAGGGACTTTTGATGTCTGACTTCAGCTGCTCTGCCCTGCATCTGCTAACAGCGTAATGTGCTGCTTCTAAGCTGCTGCACTGGCCAATAAAACTGGTTTGAGTTTCTGTCACTACAAAGAACTCAAAGAAGGGGGCTTTGGGTGTTTCGGCTGGATTGACAGAGATAGGGAACTGCTTTCTCCTTTGCTCTCCTTTCGTTGTATTAATAAGACACACATGGAAATGCATAAATGTACTGCCTGTCAGTGTTGTCAGCACCCTGGGAAGAATATTTTCCATGTTACCTGTCTCCTTACAGCCCATCTTTCATTTGCATGTGACCTGGCCGAATGTGTCACCCAAACTGATGCAGTCATCTGACAGTGGAAAAGCATTGGAGGAAGCTGACAGCACCGCACAACCCTATTTGTGCCTATTCGGAATCAGGTCCCATTGAGTTTGCAGCAGCTTACTCCCAGGTATATTTATTTTAACATATTCCCACCCTCCTTTTTCAGGGGAGGAGAGGAACCCAAATAGGCACCCAAAGCAATTTACAAGAAGAGTTAAATCAATCTGCCAATTGGAACATGCACACCAGTTACAAACCAATTAAGCAACAATAATACATAATCAATACAGGAATAAATGATGAATCAGCCTGGGGGAAAAAGAGAAAGACATTCTGAAACAGAATCACAGAACTGTAGAGTTGGAAAGTACCTCAAGGGTCATCTAGTCCAACTTTCTAGTCCATCTAGTCTTGCTTTGTTTTAACCAAGAAGCAAGTATTACCTTGTATGAGTGGGTTGATCAAAGCAGAAAGTTCTGGGCTTCCTTTGGGCACCTGTCTGGTCACTGTGGGGGACAGAATGCTGGACTAGAGGGATCTTTGGTCTGGTCCAGCAGGACTCTTCTTCCATTCATAAGATTAACCTCAAGTATGGAGGGACATCATTTGATAGGATGGGACATGATACACAGCCCAGCCCATCTTTCCGACATTCTTCTGTGGTTGAGGAACAAAGTATCATTTTCCTTTCCCACCAGAGTGTAGTCTGTCTGGCCATGTAAGGCAATGGTGGCAGCTTGCATTCTAGATGCACCACAGTAGCATGCAACTGGAAGTATGGCTACAGAGTCCTAGACCTCTTATAATGAACTGCAAGGATGTGCTGGGGAATGGGATGGTCTGTAACACTAATGCCCACAATGTGTGGGTGTCAGATGTTCCACTTGGGTGTATCCTAGTTCCAATACGAGCTTTGCACAGACATGTCTTAAATTGCTCAGGACAGCTTTTTCAAATTCTCCTTTCTGCAAGAGTGGCCTGCTAAGAGACTCGATCCCAGCTGGTCCTACTATAATATTGATCTGTAATATTAAAGTGTGATTGATACTCTTGGCCAGTGATTTACAATGAATTTATTCTAATGGATCTATAGAAGAATATCAGGCAGTCTACAGTAAGATCAGAAGTGGCATGAAAGTTGCCCAAAGGTAATCTTGCTCGTCGTCGTCATTACCTAGTTTTCCCTCTCTGCAAGGTGCAATTGCAAATGAGGCAAGGGTGCCCTGGACTCATGAGAGCATACTCTCTGTTTGTGTGGCACTGTGCTGAAGCACTGTGTCATTGCTGGCACCAACCTGAGGTCCAATGAACTTGCAGGCACCTGTGTCCCAGTGTTGTCTTCACTGCACAGCTTGACTACAGCAAGCAAACAGATGCTGACCATGCGGCCCTCTTAGCCTAATGCATCAAAAGCTGCCACTACAAAGGCTGAAAGATGCTTCTGCACATCAAACCCCCATGCAAAATGAACAAGCCAGGGAAAGGCTGGTGTATAGCAGGTGTTATCAGACTCCAACTCCTATCAGCTCCAGACAGTAGAGCCAATGATTAGGGGTGATGAGAGTCCAACAACATCTGGTGAGCCAAAGGCTACCGATCTCAGCATGACAGCATTTGATCCCTCATTTGCACTCGGAAAAGGCACCGCCAGCAACCAATACATCACATGGGGCTTCTGTTCATCTGTTTTGACTCCAGTTATTGGCAGAATAAAGTTCTGGAAGTGCATATAGCTGGGGATGTTGACTGACTGCCTACAGGGAAAGGCCAAGAGCTCTGTGGTGGACCACATGCTTTTCATGCAGAACACCCCATGTTCAAGCCCTGACTGGGAAAGTTCTCTGTCTCAGAGAGTCATTGTAGGCATTACTGACTTAGATGGATCAACAGTCTGACTGAGTCTGAGGCAGCTTCCTATGTTCAAGGGGAGATGTGCTGCAGCAGGACAATTGCTGAAGCAGTGTTTCCTTCAACCATTTCTAATCTGGATCTCTAGAACCTGCTCTCCTGATTCCCTGTTGCAATAGCTTTGGACAGGCTTGCTTTTTTGGATCGATGCCGTGCCAGTTCCTCATGATACATTCTTGGTTAACCACCACTGTTTTCCCTGTGGAACATCTGAGCACCACCACTGGCTGGCATGTGATGGTGGGGCAAAGAATAGCAACAAACAAGTGGAACAGGCACAGAGGATGATGCCTGAAACAATTTCTCCCGTAGATCAGGCCCTGCCTCTGATAGATCTACATGAAATTGAAGCCTGTAGCCAGGACCTTATCAAGCTTCAGATCGAGCTGGAAAACCGATCCAAAACCTCTCTGTGCAAAGTGAACTGAAAGCTCCTGATAGCATCAGTTAGATGAGTTGACGGCAGCCTTAATTCCTTACAAATGTGAAACTGTTTTGTTCAAGGGCTGACTCAGAAAGTAAGAAGCTTGCCAAGTTGGAGAGCCCAGGGATGTTTGGTTCAGATGGTATCCCTGGTAACCAATTTAGATGTCACATTCCCATACACGGTTCCTTACATACATAATGAGACTGAGAATGCAGCCTTCAGACCACATGCTTTGGGGCTAAGTCCACGGGGATATCTCCAGCAACACTGATTGAAGATGGTGACCTAAAGGTCATTGCTCTTTAAGAGAAGACCAGTTTCTGGATGCAGTGTTTTGAATCATACGCTGCCTCTAAACCACACTCGCATTCCACAAGGTTTTCATAAAATGAATTCACTGCCCGATTCCAGTAACAGATTTTATGACTGCCCAGCTCCATAAGGAAGTTTTGCTTATTCCCCCACTTGCACTAATTTATCAGGTATTTTTACTGTAGCTTGTTGGTGCTACCGCTAAGTTACATTCCATATACAAGCACCAAAAGAGGGATTGATGTATGAATCGATGGATCAATAAGGAAATGTTCAAACAAGGGCCTTATTTTCCCCAGACATCAGCATGTGCTGTGTACAATCCATAAAATCTCAGTTCTTGCAAATCTCAGCTTTCATTTAAAGAAAACTCTGCCTGCTCCTGCATCTCTACCTGAGATGTTGCCCATCTGTACAATAGAGGCCCCATGCTCATATGTCTTCACCCAAAGGAACTGTAAGAGAAATGCCCCCTGAAAAATGTTAGTAATTTCTCTCATCACAATACTCATTTACTTCCTGTTTCTTCTCTGTTTGAATCCATCTTATTTTCTTGGCCTTGCTCCCCTTATCTCATTTTCAGTGAATTCAGCAGCCGTCATCAGTCTGGTACCCTCCAGAGGGTTTGAACTAAATCTTCCACCACCCCATTCGTCCATTGGATATGTTGGCTGGGGCTGCTGGGAGTTGTAGTTCAAAAGATCTGGAAAGCAAAATATCAAAATGTCAATGAAAGCATCCTTTAAACTCCATACATGCTCAGCTCTAGTTTTCAAGGGGTCCTTGATGGCCCCTCCAAGTACCAACCCCTTCAAAGTACCCACTGCCACCAGCTTCCTCATTCGAGTGCAGCTGCCATTGAATAAGCCCACTCACTTGCAAGTGCTATGGTGATTTCTTTATTATCATGTATTGGTTCACGGCAATGGCAGCAGTAAAAACTATGCAGGCAAAATGGTTATATTTACATTATAACCAGCTTCAGGCTTATGCTTAACGTTGGAGCAAGAGGATGCATGTCTGCATCCAACACTGGTCAAAGGAAGAGACAGAAGAACTGGAAATACTATACTATACTGGAAATACTCTGGGAGAGCAGGGGAAATGACATCACATCGAGCCCTCTCTACCAATTGTACTTCTATGGTTTGCGTATCTGCCTATCAGCAAAACAGCTCTGTGGACTTGGCCCCTTCTTGTGCTAACTAGCAAGGACATGCTAGTTAGGTTTGACTACTAATCTCGCACAATTGCAAGGAGCAGGAGTACATGATTGCAAACAAAGGCCCAACATTTTCCATATGAAATTGAAAGCCGGCTTGAGCTGGACTGTGGCAGGCTGCACATAAATGCACTTTGCTCTCAGTTCTCCACCAATAAAACAGGAAGATCTTTGAACTATCCCCCTCCCTGGGGTGTTGTGTGATTCAGACTGCAATCATATACACATTTACTGAGAACTATGTCCCACTTAATTCAATAATAGGGATCACTTTAGAATAGACAATATAACGAGTGCACTGCTAGACTGTAATTCTGTGCACACTTTCCTGGAAGGAAGTCCCATTAAACAGAGCAAGAATTTAACTAGAGTAAACCAATCCAAATAATTTTATTGTACTAGCCACTGGCCATGACAGATCTGAATCAAAAATAAATACAAGCAAAAGGGGTGTTGCGCCACAAATAATGGTCTCTGTTTAGATCTCTGCGTCTCCCTTACAGTTCACTGCTATATCGTCCATTTCTGTATCTTCTTTCTGATCCTTTTGGCCGCCAAAACAAAAAGGGAGACTTTATGAGTTTACATCACTAAGAAGCCATAGGACCTTCTCTGCCATGGAGAGACATAACTAGAGTAAGCATAACTAAGAATTGTACTGTTAGTTTAATAGTAGCTGTAAAGCATTTAGGTCTTCTGAAAGGTACTATGTACAGCACGATATTGCTATCGTTTATATGCTTCCAAGAAAGACACATTGCTTCGGGTGGGGATAATGAATTTCGGTAATATCTGGCACATCTACCTCCAGCTCTAAAATGAGGGTTGACCAGCCTGCAAGGCTTTTTCTGGCTATGTGACTCAAAGACCATAATCTGTGTGCTTATCCCGGCACCTTTAGGGTTTAATGGCCACAGTTGTCTGAGAATGTGTGGTTTCAGCTCCCAAGAAATCTTGCCACCTTTCCAAAGATTTCCTCACCCTTCCGTCATTCATACAAGTTATAATGGATGACATTAAAAATAGCAACGTTAGTAAGAATAGCAGGCACGCATGGGTATAGTCACAAAATCTTCAGGCTCGTTTTAAGAAAAACAGTGCCGAACAGGATTACACTATGAAATAAAGGAGGACAGCGATTTATGTTTAGTTAATGCTGAATGTGCAGGCACATAAATGTCAAATTAACTCATCATCCATCTCGGATTAGACCAGAACATTAGTTTGCTAAAGAAATTCCCAGGGTTGGTCCTCATCTCTGCCTAACCTGCAAAGCAGGGAAGAACTCATGTGCCTGAACAGACTGAAACAAGCTATAAAGCCAACCCACCTTTAATGGTTGGTTTTAAAGCTGTTTTATGACCCAGGTAGCCTAAAACAAACTGGACCTTGGAATCTGACAACCTTCCTTTCTCTTTTTTCACAAAAGGAAGCTAAATGGAACACCTCTGAGTTCACCACCTGCTTAAGCTCAGTTGGTAGAGCATGAGGCTCTTAATATCAGGGTCCTGGGTTCAAGCCCCACACTGGGCAAGATTCCTGCTTTGCAGGGGGTTGGACTAGATGACTCTCAGGGTCCCTTCCAACTCTACAATTCTATGATTCCATGAACCTGTCACCTGGTGCTTGGAAAGTAAACGTTTTGTGTCGTGTGACAACATTGAACTCCATTGTTCAAAACTCCTCTTTCAAGTCTGAGCTTTGCCAAATTTATTTCCCTGAAGCGCAAACAATTCACGTTTGCTGGATTTTCCAACACTTTCTCCTTATCAGTTTGTTTCTTTTTCTTCTTCCAACCACACTCCGGCAGCCCTTTCTCCCCCTGTACTGCTGGAGTGTGCATTTCGCAGCCACTCATCAGGCCTCCTCATACTCAAGACACATTCTGCATTCTTTTTCTTCAGTTGCAAAATAAGCTACTCAAGATAAATTGCAGGAAAGAAGCTGGTCTAGGCAGTGCAATTTCTGCAATATTTTGGCCATAGTCGTTTCTATTAATTTAAGGTCAATGCCAATGTCCAGCGAAGATGACCATAATGCCTTGTCAGGACAAGCCCTATCATTAGGGAGGGACAGGGTGGGACGGCTTCTTCAATCCAAGGATTGCATTTCATCACAGAGAACATGCCGATTGTTGGTGGGGCCAAAGAGAAAAGTGGGTGGGGCAATGCTACAGAAGTTTCTGCACATGTATCCACACTTACCTGCACGCCTCCATCTTTCATAAAGGCAAGAAATGGGTGTTCTCCTAGTTCAAGGCCACATACCACGAAGCCAAAAGCACTTGAGGTCACAGAGCAGGGCCAGTGAGAGGGGTGGCCTGGTGTGTGGCCTGAGTGGGGGAGGAAATGGCCGAGCAATGGTCCCGAGGGCCAGCCAGGGAGACATAGAGGACTTCCTTTGGCCTAGCAACGGGCCTGAGGTTCCCCACCCTTGAGGTAGAGCCATGCAGTTGCCTCAGGCAGGGAGCAGCTGAGTGGGCCACATGGCCTTCCTTGTCCCCTCCAAGCTATTCTGCTGCCTTCAGGTGTAGGAGATGACTGCTAGTGTTGGGATGGTTTGACTGCAATCTTGCCTTTCGCTTCAGGTGGTAGAATGTCTTGGGCCAGCTCTGCCCATTATCACTGGACGTTAGTATAGTGCATTGGCCCTCCTGGCTTGCCATACCATAAACTGCCCAAGTCAGCCCACAGGCCCTGTTTCCTTTCTTCATTACAAGCACCCGTCTCCTTCGCGGTCTCCTGCCTCTAAGCACCACGTTGCATTACAGTACTTTTTGTTATGTGGCCTCCTGTTACTTCTCAGTTTGTATTGGATGCAATGCTGGTGTGAGCTTTTGATGGTTGTGATGATGGGTTCTCCCCCCACCCCACCCCCTTTGAAAGGACGATCAAAGCCTTGACCCATAAAAAATAATACCTTAAAATAAAAAAGAGCTCAGGCAGGATTTCAAATGCAAGAATGTTTTAGCTTTCAAATCTGAAAGGCCTCCACTGCTGCCCACATAGTCTATTCTCGGACTGCTGCTTCCAGGCAGCCAGAGTTTGAATGGATCTACAGTTTTTCTAAATTCCCTCCACCCCCACTCCAAGGGGGAAGAAAGGAATCAAACAATTGTTGGGGGTATTTGTAGAAAACAGACCCTTTGGGCTTAAACCAGCTCATTGTTCCTGGAGGCTTATAAACACCACTGTCCCCATGGCCAGCATTAAAAGGTGGAGTGGTTCGCCCAGTTGCAATTAGCACACATTCCTTCTGTCACAGATGAATAAGGGTTCTTTCACAGTAGGATTGGAGCCCAAGAACTAAGGCTCCCATTGTGCCCTGCTGTTTATTGCTTTCAACTCTGTGGCAAACATGTCCACACTGACCATTACCCAGTAATGATTGCTGCATAGCTGGGCCTCCCTTTTCTTTTCCTAAACAGGCCCACACCTTCCTCCCAAGATGCATTCCCATGTTCTGCAGAAGATCTCCCTCATCAAAGTTCCTTCCACGTGCACACCAATGCCCTTTTCTTCAAGAAACACCTCTCTTTTTCCCCAGACCTGTGATTAAAGAACTCTCCATATTGCAGAGCAGCGCTGATGCAAAATGAGATGGGTGCAACCCTCACTGCACAGGTCAAGAGCTAAGTGCATACCTGCTGCTCACCCATCTAGTGAAAGAGGCTTTTAGTCTGAGATGCACAGTACCAAGCATGGTGTATGTGGGCATGGGCATTTGCATCTGAAAGAAAGGGAAGCATAATGCATTGCGGACTGGTGAGTAGCTTTCCTCCGGAATACATTGTTAGAAGCACTGCAGCCCTTTTTGGCAGAAGGCTGTGGCGAGGAGAAGGGATAGCACTTGCTCTCTCCATAGGGATCACCAGCTCTTTCTGTGTGCATAATCTTTCCATGGACAGAATGTCCATCCATATAGCCTTTATATGCCTTTCTCCATATGTGCCCACTCGACATATATGCCTACTGACATGAGCCAGTGTGGTGTAGTGGTTAAGAGCGGTAGTCTCGTAATCTGGTGAACCGGGTTCACGTCTCCGCTCCTCCCCATGAAGCTGCTGGGTGACCTTGGGCTAGTCACACTTTTCTGAAGTCTCTCAGTCCCACTCACCTCACAGAGTATTTGTTGTGGGAGAGGAAGAGAAAGGAGAATGTTAGCCGCTTTGAGACTCCTTCGGGTAGTGATAAAGTGGGATATCAAATCCAAACTCTCGACTGCTTTGATCTGCAGAACTGGCGCTGGTGCTACATAATACTTGTTCTGCACTTGTAAGAAATTGATATTTTTTTTATAGAGCTGCAGCACCCACACTTTGGAACTCCTTCCCTATTGACATCAGGTACCTTTTTGGTACCGGCTAAAAGCATTTTCTTTCAGACAAGCCTATCCAGACACATGTAGATGTCGAGATGCCTTTTATTCTGTTTTCAGCTTGCATGTTGGTTTAATCACATTTTGTTTGTTTTCAAAATACCTGTTTTTAACATCTTTTAATGACAATCTGGAGGTTTGTTTCGTTTATTTTTTGTAAGGCGCTTAGAGGTTTTAATTACAATCAAGTGGCCTGTACGTTTTATTAACTAAAATAAATAACTGCACACTTTCTATGTGTTTTGGGGGCACTCTGAAATTGGAGCAGAAGGCATGACCCCACCCTCCCATGTTTGGGGGCAGGGTGTTGGTGGACAAGGGGCTCCTCCAGACAACCTGTTCATTGAGGATTCACTCTGATTTCCTTGCACGAAGCTTACACAGAGGTCACGGCATGCCCATTCTTTATTGAGCGTTTGTTTTTGTGGGAACATCTTCCCATTAATCATTCGCCCATCCCACACTAAACTCAAGAAGCCTGCTTGTGTTTTTAAAGTGAATCTGTTGCCCTGGGTCAACAAAACACATTGTGCAAACCTAAATTTCTTGCATGTGCTTGAATCCCTCTTACAAAATACTGACAGCCTGGAGGTGACCAGGTGCCAATCCACACTGTCAGAGCTGCCCGAGGTCCCAGCTCACAAAGGACCAACGCCAGTGCGTTACTATTTACAAAAGTCTTTATTGAAGTTCAGTTTCGATTTCAAAGCCACGGCGCGCAGCTCTACGTCTCAAACTCTAGACCACTGAAGCTCCGTCTGAATCTCCTCCCCCCAGACACCAGTTTAAGACTCTAGCCTTGCTCCACCTCTTCCTTTGCTCTCTTCTCCTCTGGGCCCGCCTGTCCGCTGGGGTCTCGCCTCTTCTAGACTCTTCTGACGCTGAGGAGTCCCCTGAGTCTTCCCCCTCTCTCCGGCGGGCTTTAGGACCTGGTTCCCAATCCGGGTTTCCTGCTGTGCCGCGCGCCTGTACATTTGAACTTGGCGCGTGCGCCCAGCCGGCCACCTTCCTCCTGACCATTACACTGCTCCTGTCACTGCTTCCCCCTTCGGGGAGGCTAGCTGAACCTGACTTCCCCTCCGTTCCCTCACTCTGTGATGGAGGCGTGGCCAGCCCTGACTCATCTCCTCTCCCTGCTGGAGGAGAAGCTGGCCCTGATACATGTGACTCTTCCCCCTCACTACGCTCTGGTGGATGAGCTGGTCCTGATCTCCCGCTGCTGCTTTGGGAGTCCCCGCTGGCCCCTTGTTTCTGGTGTGTCCCCCCTGGGACCCCCCCTGCCCTGGCCTTCGGCGCCCCCCTCTGGGAATCTTCTGATTCGCTGGAGAGACTCATGGAATCTCTCGGGCCACTTTCATACTCCCCTACGCTGCCCTCAGATTCTTCCCCTTCGCTCTCCATTTCCTCTCTCCCCTGTGCCTCTGCTCCTGAGTCCCTGACACACACCATACGGTTGCATGCCACCCCAATGTCTGAGCAGTGCAAGATTCCCAGGCTTCATGTTTCCTTTTGGAAAGGAGGCACAGTGGAGACTGTGGTGTCTTTATGATATATGGTTTGTTTACACATACAGTATATACAAGGGAGAGGTTCACAGCACTGACACCCCAAAAGGGTCTTGTTTCTCCCATAGCTTTGGCCTTGGATTCCATTAGAACTCAAGCATGGCTTTCTCCATCTGCCTTCTCCTAGCTTGCTGCTTTACATCTGGCCCACAGCACTGTAACTCCACTTCTGCCTTGTGTTGAGGGAGGGAGGCTTACCCATTTGTCCTCTGGCACAGAGCCACTCCCGTTGTTACCTTAATGAACCCTACTTAGTGGGCCATTACTAAACTGGCCTGACTATTCCAGCAATTGAATCCGTGCTGGATCCAGGAATCCTGTGCTGGATCTACTGTTGGATCCAAGAAACAGGACTCATGTATTAGAAGGGTATCGGCCTACAGCCTAACTCCCTCCCAAACTCATGACAATACATATTGAAGCACATCCAGCACACATTTAAAGCACATGGCTTCCCCGAAAGTATCTTGGGAATTGTAGTTTGTTAAGAGTTCTTGGGAGAAACTACAGTTCTCCAGATTCTCGGGGCAGAGAGGGAGCCATATGTTTTAAAGGTGCACTGGGTGTGCTTTAGATGTGGATCGCCTCTCCAATGTTCTCAATGCCCCCCCCCATTGGGATTGGGCTCCATGATGCTGTCCATTCACTTGTTGCCTTCCTCCAACTCTACTCTGGACATCTTTCCAGAGGGAGAAGTGAGGAGCAGCTCCTTCTCCTCCTTCCCATTCTTCTCTGAGCACAGGGAGTGACAGCCAGGAGTAGGAGGTGCAGGGCTAGAGACTCTCCAGGGGTTGTTCTGATAGAGGACTCATAAGAGCCTGACACTGATAACATTAACCCTCTGCTTTTCCTCCACAGACAAATTCTACATGATGCTTTCCAACTGTGTGAAAAAGGCTTATGTTGATAAGGAACAGGAAGTTCGTGCTATTTTGAATGGCAAAATAATTCTGCCACCTGTTTGTTGTCTCCTGGTGTGCATGTGAAACTCTCTCTTAAATCTCCCTTAAAAAATTGTCCTGAAATTTTTTGCTTCATGAAGAATAGATAGCAAGGCAACCAACCTATCACCTGCCATCAAAAAACAGCCCTTCTAGCTCTGCCTCCATGGTCCAGGAGGACCCAAAGCAGTGGCGTAGCGTGGGGGGTGCAAGGGGGGCCGGCCGCACCGGGCGCAACATCTGGGGGTTAGGGTTAGGGGGCGCAAATCCACGGATTAGGGGGCGCAAATCCACGGGTTAGGGGGCGCAAATTACTTGCCTTGCCCCGGGTGCTGACAACCCACGCTACGCCACTGACCCAAAGTGCTCAGGCACCCAGTTTTTTCTTGGATATCTATTACTGAGAATCAATTCACATCTCTTTTAGGGAAGGGACATGATGAGAGAGTGAGATTGAGTTTCACTTAACTTCAAAATGGTCTTTTCACACTTTGGTTTAGAGTAGCTCAATGCAAAGTCACATGGGACTCCTGCAGCTTTGAAAGAATTCTCCCCCCAACCCCCTGCACTGCAGAACTACTGCTGGGGGTAGAGAAAAAACCCACACATTTGTGCATGCTCTAAGTACCAAAGAGACAGAGAATGAAATATTTTCTAGCACTTTGGATCAGAATTTTTTTTAGCAGTGCCGTAGTCAACAGCAGAGCACATCTGAGGGAGGACAGCACATCTCCCACATGCATAGTGTACATTGCAATCCTTTGGGTACCTCTGGCCTCACACAGCTCTCAGTGAGAGCCACTCACAGGGCTGTTCTGAGTGACACACCATTTGAGAATCGCTGGTCAGGGGAGAAAAATCTGGGAAATGCGCTTAAGGAGAGCTAAAGACTTGTTTTCTTCACTTGCCTCAGATAAGCACATAGCATTAGACTTTGGTAATCGGTACAAAAGAAAGAACACATCACTTATATTCTGCCTAGGTACAGTGCAAGTCTGCATCTGTACAGAGGAGAAATCCGTCTCGAATGGGATATTAACAGAGGCAACCACAGGAGTTCAAGGGTTGATGTTTCCACTTTCACACGCCCGACCTGCATTTCCTCTCCCCATGCTTCTCTGGCTTCTACGTGCACGTGAGGCGGTTGGGTATAATCCCATATTACAAGGACTCAGCCTCCATGTGAGGGTCAAACATCTGACTCAGGTCACTGCCAAAAGGAGAGATTAGGCTGAATTTGTTCCAGGACAAGGCAGCCACTCAAGACAGTATTGGATGACTGGGGCGGGGGGTGGGCAGGAGCGGCGTCTTTAAAAACACAGGGGAAAGCTTTGAGGTATAGAAGCACAGAGCAACCCCCCTGCCCCACACCAAATGCAGCCAGAAAGAAACCCTGAGTGACATTTAGTCGAATGGGACAAATGGAGAGGAAACATACATGAGAGAAAAGCAGCAGCAGCAATAATAATAATAATAATAATAATAATAATAATAATAATTTGGAGCTGTGGGTGAAATGGTGTGTGTGTGTGTGTGTGTGTGTGTGTGTGTGTGTGCAGTCATTAAACAACATATCAGAGCGGTTTACAATAATAGTACATAAAACCATACAGTGGAAACAATACAGTAAAAACCATACTATATTGCATTGGTGCCAGGACTTGGAGATTTGGGCCCCAGCTGCACTATACATTTAAAACAGTATCATTAAAACTTGAAACAGTCACAGCTCTCTTCCCTCCTCCACACCTGCCTAAGAAGCCTTGGAGTTGTGGTTTGCTAAGGGTGCTGAGAGTTGCTAGGAGACCCTTATTCCCCTCAGAGCTACAAGGATGGGTTAATAGTCAATTCCTCTTCCCAGGGAACTCGGGCTCAGTCTCAGCCCAGATCAATGCAGACCATATGGAGTTTGTATTTAATGCAAATTAGAAGTAGACCTATGGGATGTCGTGCCCTGCTGAAAAACAGACATCCCATGATTATCCCTTACTTTCTTTCTAGAACCGAAATTCCCAGCTCTTATAGATGCAGTTATATAGGCAGTGTCCGGCAAAGGCTCTAAAGCAAGAGAGAGGGTCTGTAGTAGCTGGATGGCGCAGCCGAGACTTTGTATACAGAAGGACCTCACGTGTTCGGTCTCTGGTATCTGTGGGGGAATCTCAGGCAAGGATTCACGGCCCTGCAACCTGACACCCAGGAGAGCAACTGGCAGTCAAAACAGATAACCCTCAGCTGGGTGGACCAATGGTCTCTGACCCTGTAGAAGCCACCTCTATGTATGCAAGGAGACAAGCTGACCTGGCTGCGGATATTGTGTTCCTGGTCACGGCTACAGTCCTTGCAGTTGCTCACATTATTCACCCTCGCTTCAGCTCTGCCTCTTCTTCTCACTGCCCGTCTTTCCCCTCATCAGCTTTCAGCCAGATTTCAGAGCCCCAGTCATTCAGAAGAATGTGAGAGATTAAACTGGAGGGGGAGGGAAAGGGAATGTCTGTATGCCAGCCCCCACACCACCTGCAGGCATGACCACTCCACCCCAAACTCCCTGTGTTGAGTGTGGGGGGCTGAAGGGGTCTTGTAAACCCATTTAGCTGAACAAACACAGCTTCCTTGCAGAAATCCTCCTTGCAGAAATCCTCGAGATGAATCCCACATTGTCAGTGCATTACCTTGTCACACTGGAGGTTTTTTTAAAAAAAATATGTCTTTTGTCTCGTCACAGACAAGTACACACTTATTTTTCTCTCTGTGCGCATTCCAGTGTATGTGACTGGTACACACTGAATTTATATCTAATATTGCTTGCCTTCCAACCAAGCTACCTGCACTGTTGCTGCCTCACTTGGCAGTTGGTCTCACAAGATGATAATGCATGTTGGATTTTGAATTTTAGGGGATTTGAATTTTAGGGATTTGAGGGTAAATGTCCTGTGTGACAATAAACACAGAGCACATTAATGACTCCCAAACATGGAAATTTCTATTTCAAGGTTAATAATAATAATAATAATAATAATAATAATAATAATAATAATAATAAATTTTATTTGTAACCTGCCCTTCCCGGCTGGAGCCGGGCTCAGAGTGGCTAACATCATATAAATAATACAATATGCATAAAAACAATCAATCAATGAATTAAAATGCATCCCAAAATTAATTCAAATAAATTAAAATTAAAACTGGACAAATGACAATCCTCAGATTAAAATTGAAAGTGGTTAATACACGCCAGGACCAACTGTTTCCACTGATATTATGAGGACCTATGAGCGGGCTAAGACCTCCTTTGTGCTTGTTCTTATACATGAACCCTGACCAAAGGCCTGGCAGAACAGCTCCATCTTGCAGGCCCTGCGGAATGATGTCAAATCTCACAGGGCCCTGGTATCTTGTGAGAGAGCATTCCACCAGGCTGGGGCCATGGCCGAAAAGGCCTTGGCTCTGGTCGAGGCCAGTCTAATCTCCCTGGGGCCTGGGATCTTCAGGATGTTGTTATTTGCAGACCGTAAGGTCCTCTGTGGGACATACCAGGAGAGGAGATCCCATAGGTATGAAGGTCCTAGGCCGTATAGATAGATAGATGATAGATAGATAGATAGATAGATAGATAGATAGATAGATGATAGATAGATAGATAGATAGATGATAGATAGATAGGTAGGTAGGTAGATAGATGATAGATAGATAGATAGATAGATAGATAGATAGATAGATAGATAGATATAGATAGATATAGATAGATTAGATAGATGATAGATAGATAGATGATAGATAGATAGATAGATGATAGATAGATAGATGATAGATAGATAGATGATAGATAGATAGATAGATAGATAGATAGATAGATAGATAGATAGATGATAGATAGATAGATAGATGATAGATAGATAGATAGATAGATAGATAGATAGATAGATAGATAGATGATAGATAGATAGATAGATAGATAGATAGATAGATGATAGATAGATAGATGATAGATAGATAGATGATAGATAGATAGATAGATGATAGATAGATAGATAGATAGATAGATAGATAGATAGATAGATAGATAGATAGATAGATATAGATAGATGATAGATAGATGATAGATAGATGTGAGGAAATATATTGATAAGTGTAGGATTATTATTATTCACTAATTTATATGAGGAATGGTTGAGGGAGTTGGATATGTTTAGTCTGGAGAAGAAAAGACTGAGAAGTAATATGATAGCCATCTTCAAATATCTGACGATTTGTCACAAGGATTATGGAGCAAGCTTCTTTTCTGCTGCTCCAGAGTGTAGGACCTGAAGCAATAGATTCAATTGACAAGAAAGGAGATTCTGACTAAACATTAGGAAGAACTTTCTGGCTGTAAGAGCTTTTTGATAATGAAATGGACTCCCTCAGAAGGTGGTGGACTCTCCTTCTTTGGAGGATTTTCTATGGTAGTTGGATGGCCATCCACCAGGAATTCTTTAGCTGTGGTTCTTGCATTGTCGAAGGATCTTTCTACAGAACAGATGCTCAATAAAGAATGGATACTGTGTACAAGCAAATCAGGTTGACTGCTCGATAAATAGGTCATCTGGAGCAGTCCAGAGACAGACAGACCAGAGACAGACAGACAGATAGATGTGAGACAGATAGCTGTGCCATGAAAATTTAGTAAAAGGTGGATTACACTAACATACTGTATGTGGTCATCTAATGACATTTATTATTTTATTAATTATTATCAGTAGTATAGAAAAAAAAGAAAATACTTCTCTCCACAAAATGCGTAAAAATTATTCCAAATACTCCAATTGAAATCCTGATCCTTATCTTGCAATGGCGTTAACATCATTTACACAGATAACCCCAAGAGCAAAGAACAATTTTTATTATCTGAGTGCTGGGTGTTGGCAGGAATTATGTAATGTAAATAGCAGCTGTTGGCCAGGATCCTTTTTCCCCTTCTTTTTTTCTATAAAATCTTTCTCAGCACAAAGCTTTCTAAATGGAGATTAAGACCTTGCTTTATTAAAATGCACTCCAATCTTTTAACCTGAAAGACTGGCCACTGCTTGCCAGTTGAATAATGAGCTTAATTCTTACATCACACTTGATTTGTGGTGTACAGTATAGCCGGTGGTGACTGCAGCTCTAAGGACAGAAATGTGAAACCAGGGAACCTTAGAGCAGTGGAAACCTTCCTGTCACCAACAGCTTTCCTAGTGAATCATGTTTCTGAAATCCAGTTTGCCAGAAGACCATGCAGAAGAGGGGAGGCCTCTGCCTGGCACCATTCTGGTCCCAGGTTCAGTCTCACAGCATCTCCAGGTGGACCCCTGCCTGAAATCCTGCAGAGCCACTGCTAGTCAGTGTATTGAGCTGGATGGCCCAATGGTCTCACTCAGCATAAGGCAGATCCTGATGTTCCCAATTGAACTACTGCTTTTAATTGCTGGTCATTCCGTTTTCTCCCCCCCCCCCCAGTGATTCAATGTAGTGTTTTTAACCAGTTTGATTATATGTTTCAACAAGTTGCTTATGTCATACACATGTACATACAGTGCTTTTTTTTTCTTTTAAAAAAAGTTTAGCGGTACTCTCATTTTGACTCAAGAAAATCACCATTTTATAGTTCAAATCGGGGGAAATAAATACAGTAAATGGACAAAAGTACAAAGATTCACAAAATTTTAGGGGTATGCATTGCTAGTTTCTGTTTGCCACTGATCAGCTGCTTAGAGTCACAAGACTCTGTTTACATTCCAGACACATTCCATACTGTTGGAAGTCTCACGGGAGACGAGAGACGGATGTAACGTTACTGGTTTCCTGTTCCTTTGTTCCTTTGTTGTTGAGTTGCTCTCTGCTTTCATAGAGAGAGGATGTGTTTTTCTTTGCTGTCTGCGTGCTGTTTTGGATTCTCTGCTGAATGGAATGTGCCTGAGGCCTCATCAAAGGCTCAGGTTGTTATTCATCGGGAGGGCTATTCCGGAGGAACATGAGCTTTATCAGCTTGGCCGAGCGGAGATCCCGACATGTGTACCCCCCCCAAAGCACTGTGTATACATATATACATAAGGTCAGGAGCATCCCAGACCCTAAGATTTCAGGGCTTAAACCTGAGACTTAGGGGCGACCCCTGTTGATGTCCCAGGGATGAATCTTCCTCTGCGCTCCCTCCCACCACTGAACCCTGGAGATGGAGGTTAATTGGGAGAGGGGAGGAGTGAGCGGAGGAGGGCACACACCCCTGCTCTGAGTCTATGCAAGAGTTTGCAGCTAGAGGGTCCTGGCCTGGAGCTTGCCAGCCGCACACATAGTCATTCATATAGAGGGGGGTGCACTCTAACCTACCTGGATATTCAAGCCTTTCCCCACCACCTGGAGTGGGCCAGGCAAACCTGAAGACTTCAAGTTGGTGATGGAGGTCTGGCAACCTGATCATACATGAACACTTAATATTCTTAAGGGGAAAAGATTGCAACAATTGGATGGATGGGAGAGCTTTAGCTTGAAGGGGGCTGGTGTAATGGTGTTCCCATTTCCTCCTCCTCCACCTCTGATCTGAAGGCATTTCTCAGTTCCTTGTGACAGCGAGGGGAATTCGTGCAATATAACTTTGTCCCTTTGGTGAATGCTAGCATACGCGAACGAGGCAGTGTTTTCTCTCACGGCAGCCTCCAGTTTTCCGAAAGCAAGAGATGTGGAGGAAAGCTGTCAGCAAGCTGCATCATGGGAAAAGAAAGACTGAACTGTTCTCAGAAGGGGAATGTCATTGACACATTTAGCTGGCAGTTGTTGACACTATTATTTATATGTGCAGTTGCTGGTGTGTGTGAGAGAGTGTGCGCTAACAGATAATAAAGCGATGCCTCCACTGCAATTGGGTGAGAAACCCGAGACTGCTGTGGAGCTTAAAAGGCTCCGGTGTGCCACGCTCTGTATCAGATCAGACATATCCGCGACAGGTGTGCATGAATTTATTACTCGGAAAGCACATCAAAGTCACAGCCTCAAAAGAAAATGGCAGGCAATGAAGAAATCAAGCAATCCTTTGCAACCTGAAGAGATTTACCCTGCTTGCACTGAATGGGAGGGTGGAAGGGGGAGAACGCTGGGGAAACTCAACCGCGTCTCACCAACTGAGGTTCTTTTTTTTTATAATATTTTTATTGGTTTTTACACATATTAAAGACAATACAGAAGAAAACACAAACATCAAAGACATACAACAAAAATTTGACTTCCCCATACCTTCCCTTCGCCACATCCTTATTTTACCATTTTTTCGAGCAACTCATCAGTCAGTTTTTAATCAAGTCCCTTTTAAATTTACTTAAAGTTTAAGATTTACAGCTGTAATTCTTTATTTCTTACCCCTTGACATCTTATCAGTCCGCAATTTTACAATAATTTTTAAGATATATTTTAAATTTCCTCCAGTCCTCTTCCACTGTCTCTTTCCTCTGGTCACGGATTCTGCCGGTCATCTCTGCCAGTCCCATATATTCCATCACCTTCGACTGCCATTCTTCCAGAGTAGGTAATTCTTGCATCTTCCAATACTTTGCCAACAGGATTCTTGCTGCTGTGGTTGCGTACATAAAAAACGTCTTATCCTTCTTTGGTACCAATTGGCCGACCATGCCCAAGAGAAAAGCCTCCGGTTTCTTTACAAATGTCCACTTAAGGACTTTCTTAATTTCATTATAGATCATTTCCCAGTAGGCCTTAATCTTTGGGCAGGTCCACCAAAGATGATAAAAAGTACCTTCAGCCTCATTACATTTCCAGCATTTGTTATTGGGCAAATGGTAGATCTTTGCAAGTTTGACTGGGGTCATGTACCACCTATAGATCATTTTCATTATGTTCTCTTTCAGGGCACTACATGCCGTAAATTTAATACCGGTGGTCCATAACTGTTCCCAGTCAACAAACATAATATCATGACCGATGTCCTGTGCCCATTTAATCATAGCTGATTTCACCATTTCATCCTGTGTGTTCCATTTCAGCAGCAAATTATACATTTTAGATAAATTCTTAGTATTGGATTCTAACAATTCTGTTTCTAACTTTGACCTCTCCTTCTGAAAACCAAGTTTCCTGTCCTGCTTAAATGTCTCATTTATCTGACGATAATGTAGCCAATCTCGAACTTTGTGCTTTAGCTTCTCAAAACTTTGAAGCTTCAGTTTTTCACCATCATATTCTAAAATTTCACAGTATTTAGGCCAATTAGAGTCCATGTTAAGTTTTTTCACTGCTTTCGCTTCCATTGGTGACAACCACCTAGGGGTTTTACTTTCCAGTAGATCCTTGTATCTATTCCAAACATTATACAATGCTTTCCTGACAATATGGTTTTTAAAGCTTTTATAGACCTTTACCTTGTCATACCACAGATATGCATGCCAACCAAAACTATTGTCATATCCTTCCAGATCAAGAATGTCTGTATCTTCTAGAAGTAGCCATTGCTTCAACCAGCAAAATGCTGCTGATTCATAATAAAGTCTTAAGTCTGGCAGGGCGAAGCCCCCTCTATCTTTTGCATCAGTTAAAATCTTAAATTTTATTCTGGGCTTTTTGCCCTGCCAGACAAATTTAGATATATCTTTCTGCCACTTCTTGAAGCAGTCCATTTTGTCTAGAATTTGCAACGTCTGAAATAAAAACAACATTCTTGGCAATACATTCATCTTGATAACAGCAATTCGGCCTAACAAGGAAAGTTTCAGCCTAGACCATATATCTAGATCTTTTTTTACTTCTGACCAGCATTTTTCGTAGTTATCTTTAAATAAATTCACATTTTTAGATGTTAAATTTACCCCCAGGTACTTAACCATTTTTGCTATTTCCAACCCGGTTTCACTCTGAAACCTATCTTTCTCCTCATTTGTTAGATTTTTTTCCAGCACCTTTGTTTTCTGTTTGTTTAGTTTAAATCCTGCGACCTGGCCGAATATCTCCATTAATTCTAAAACTCTTTTGGTACTAGCTTCTGGCTGTTGCAAAGTTAACACTAGATCATCTGCAAATGCCCTTAACTTATATTGTTTGGTTCCGACCTGTATTCCTTTTACCAGCTGGTCCTTTCTAATCATGTTTAGTAAAACCTCCAGGACAGATATAAAAAGTAAAGGGGATATAGGGCATCCCTGTCGTGTGCCTTTCTCTATTGGTATTTCATCCATTACCACATTGTTCACAATTAATTTAGCTCTTTGTTCAGAGTATATTGCACCTATACCGTTTTCAAACCCTTGGCCTACCCCCATCCCGTGGAGATTCTTCTTCATGAATTTCCAAGAAATGTTGTCAAAGGCTTTCTCCGCGTCCACAAAAATCAAAACTACCTTTCTATTGATGTCCACCTCTAGCAACTCCAAAATGTCTATAATATTCCTCACATTATCTAACATATGTCTCCCTGGCAGAAAGCCTGTTTGATTCTTGTGAATCTCCTCTGCCAGTACTCTCTTAAATCTTTTCGCTAAAACGTCTGCAAAAATTTTATAATCCACATTCAGGAGTGATATAGGGCGGTAGTTCTTAACTTGATGTTTCTCAGTTTCTGTCTTCGGTATAAGTGAGATGAATGCTTCTTTCCACGATTCGGGAGCCTTTTTCCCCTCTAGTATCTGGTTGCATACTTCCTTCAATGGTTGTATTAACCATTCCTTGAGGGCTTTATAGTATTTCGCAGTCAAGCCGTCTGGTCCTGGTGATTTCCCCAATTTCATATTCTGAATGGCACCCTCTATTTCCTGTTCTGTAATTTTTTCATTCAAAATCCTTTTATTTTGTTCTGTAATTTTTGGTAGTCCGTACTCTTTAACAAATTCCTCCATTTCTTGTTCATTTACAGGCCCTTGTGCATACAGTTTTTTAAAGAAACTTTGAAAACAGTTACTTATCTCATTCGGTTTGTTAACAAGTTTCCCATCTATTTCCAAGGATGTCACAGTATTTAACTTTTGTCTCTTTTTCAGTTGCCATGACAGCAGTTTCCCACATTTATCTGCTGATTCAAAAGTCTTTTGTCTCATTTGCTTTATTTTCCATTCTATCTCTTGATTCATCAATTCCATGTATTGTGTCTGGTAATATTTTATTTCTCTTAAAATCTCCTGAGACTTTGGTTTGGATCTCAATTTCTTCTCTCCTTCTTTTATCTGTTTCAAAATCTTTTCCTTTCTCTCATTTTGTTTTTTCCTCTTTATAGAATTCTGCTGGATTAGGAAACCGCGCATCACGGCCTTACTTGCGTCCCATACTATTCTTTTTTCCACCTCCATTCTCAAATTTATCTCAAAATAGTCCTTCACTATTTTTTGGGCCTTTTGATAAATTTCTTCATCTCTAAATAGGGTGTCATTCATTCTCCATCTAAAGGTTCCAGCCGTTGTTAATTTCATTTCCATCTTAACTGCATTATGGTCGGAACTCACCAACTGAGGTTCTGCTGCTTTTAGCATATCAGCAAACAGGCTCTTGGACAGAAGATGGAGATGCCAGTTTGGAAACTGCAGCTGGTGCAGAATTCAGCAGCCAGGTGGCTCAGCAGGGCAAGGCAGTCCAAGCCTATAACACCAATCCCGACTCAACTGCACTGGGTTACAGTTAGTCTCCAGGCTTAATTTAAAGTGTTGGTTTAGACTCTACAGCCTGATACGGCTCAGGGACCTCATTATCTCAAGGACCATCACTCCGAATGTTAGAAAGATGTTGGAATGAAGTTACATGGCTTTAGCAGAAATGCTATAAAGAATTAAGTACAATAGATTGTAAACGGATTAAAGGGGAAAATAAGGTTAGAATGTATTAAGATAAATTATAGGACAGAAAATGGAGGAAGATGGAAAGGATTTGCTGAAACAATTAATTGAAGTGGAATACAAAATAGGGAGGTGTGAGGAAGTCGCTGAAACAAGTAAATGAAAGATAACAATATTGAAAGTACTGGATGTGTTTTCTGAAATGTTTTTGTTTTGTTTTCGCTATGTATATGTAGTATTTTTGTTTTTGTATTGTATTGTATTGTTTTGTTATGTTTAATTCTTTTTCTTTTCTTTTTGTAACTTTTAAAATTTTAATAAATATCTTTCTTTTTTTTAAAAAAGGACCATCTCTCCGCACATGAACCAACCTGTGTTCTTCATCCGAGGCACTTCTCCATGTGCCCCCCTCTGAGGGAGTGCAGAGGGTAGAACAGGCCTTCTCAGTAGTAACTCCGCATTATGGAATGATCTCCTCAGGTGCCAGGGAAAAATATCCTCAATCACCTAAGCCTTGGGATCTTGATTTTCTTTCAGATGGGTGGGGTGGTTGGACCTGGTTTTCATACATACATATTTACAGATTGTGTATTTTAGGTGATTGTATCCTTGTTTTTAATGTTCATCTTTGTAAGTCACACTGAGTTTCTTTCTTTCTTTGAGAAGAAAACAACTAATAAATATAACGAACAAATAAATTTGCTTTAAATGTATGGTGCGGATGTGATCCTAGGCCTCAGACAGAGCAGGTATTTTCAGATGGAAGATACTATAGGTATTGCAACTGGATTTTCTACACCACTGAGCGTATTGCACACCCTCCAAGTGTCCCTGTTTTACAGGGATGTCCCTGATTTACAGGGATGTCCCTGATTTAGATAAGCCATTCCAGTTTCTGATTTGATTCTGGAATGTCCCAGTCTTCCTTAGGATGTTCCTATTTTCATTGGAGAAAAATTGGAGTGTATGAAGTTATCCGACCCCCGAGCTGTCTGAAGGCAATCCTGTATGGGGAAGTTTTTAAAAATGTTTAATGTTTCATTAAGTTTTCATATATGTTGGAAGTTGCCCAGAGTGTCTGGGGCAACCCAGTAAGATGTGTGAGGGTATAAATAGTAAAATTATCATTATGGAATGAGGTGTCCCTATTTTCATTGGAGAAATGTTGGAGGGTATGCATATTGTGCTTATTCCGTTTACAGACCCCACTATGTCCCATCCCACACTAGTAGGCCTATCATAGCTGTGCAGAGGATAATTATTTTTTTTTTTAAAAAAAAAAAGCTAGAAAATACGTTAAGGCATGTTGTTAAAATGGGAACCCAGAAAGGGTTGTTGTAAGCATGAATTGTGGAAATAATCACACCCAGTGCTATTTTTCTAGAAATATAGGTGCTGGAGCTTACCACGAACGCCTCCTTTGTTTTCTTACAATGGCAACGGTGCCCATCTGAGAGGTGCCGGAGCTGAGCTCCGGCTGAAAAAAAGCCCTGACTACACCCCTTCCCTGCAACCACTGGTTGTAGATTGCAAAGAGGGTTGGTCTGCTCAAACTTTCCTCATGGTAAATAATGCTTTGTCAAAAGCGAATGAAGGAAACGCATGAAATATAAATGTGGGGTCAAGCTGAGAGGTGACGTTTTGGCAACTCAGGAGCTTGTTGGACAAAATCAACAAGCGTTCCATTGTTTTCATTGTACAGACCTGCCTGCAAACTCATTCCATGCAATTTTCACCGTGTTGACTTGAAAGTGTACATGGACCTGCCAATTTAAAAAAAACAAAACTCAAAGGAGGAGATTTAAGTGCCTCTCTCAATCTCAGTTACTTGAGCCATGATGAAAACAACGCCAAGGAAAATCAAGTGCTACCTTGGGTTACATACGCTTCAGGTTACATAAGCTTCAGGTTAAAGACTCCGCTAACCCAGAAATAGTGCTTTAGGTTAATAACTTTGCTTCAGGATGAGAACAGAAATTGTGCTCCAGTGGTGCGGAAGCAGCAGGAGGCCCCATTAGCTAAAGTGGTGCTTCAGGTTAAGAACAGTTTCAGGTTAAGTACGGACCTCCGGAATGAATTAAGTACTTAACCCGAGGTACCACTGTATTTATTAAATTCATTCAGATTGCAATTCTAATTATGTGCAGACAATGAAAATCTTATTAATGCTTGACAGATAAAAGTTAAGTCTTAAGTAACATTAGGGGGCTCTGTTTGTTTATCCTGATTATGTATATCCTCCTTACTTGCTGGCAAAAGGAAGTAAGGTCCTGCAAAGTATTATCTATCTAGCAGCTCAGGTCTAACAAAATAATCCATTCAGCTAGTGTTAGTTGTGACTAAGTTCCATTGAAAGCAATGGGGTGTATAGGAACGCTTATATCTTCTCCCATTTGTCTTTATTGGAACTAAAATGTAACAAACTTTAGCTGGTTTTGGTCCTATGTTTTCATTACCTTGTAGAAGAACTGAAATCTTGTAAGGAACTTGGATTTGGTCTAGCGTGGCTGTGTTATTAGCTATGCATGGAAATAACAAGTCTCAAAAAACCCTCCATGCCGGTGAAACTGACCACGATAACTTACCCTCCAACATTTCTCTGATAAAAATAGGGACGTCCTATTCCATAATGGCAATTTTACTATTTATACCCCACACATCTTATTGGGTTGCCCCAACTTTGAGCAGCTTGCAACATATATAAAACATAATAAAACATTAAACATTTAAAAAACCTTCCCTATACAGAATTGCCTTCAGAGCAGCTTCTCTAAATCAGGGGTGTCCCTGAAAAATAGGGACACTTGGAGGGTCTGTGATAAAAGGGGGCGGGGGAGAGAGGAGGAGATAAAAGAGTTCAGTTAGTAGGGGAGAGGGAGATCAATCTAAAACTCTAGTGCTTCCCATTCCATCTTTAGAAATTTGCTGTCTCTGTGCATGGGGCGAACCTTTGCCCAACTTGTGATATATTTAGCCCTAATAAAGTTGGGGGGGGAAGCAGGGCGTCCCGCTAATATTCATAGATTGAGAAGCAGCATGTCTGTAGAGGGGAGCCTGTTCTATGCTTCTCTTGTGGTTTACAGCCCTGAGTTCTTATCTCAACCTCATTCATCTGGATCTCTTCTTCCACAGTGCTTCTCTTCTAGGCCCTTCCTTCTCTGAGTCCTGTTCTTCAGGTTCACCTGCCTGCCTGCCCTGCCCCTCTGTGTGAGCAGCCAATGGCCGTGCATCCATAGCAGTGACCAGAGGAGGAATGACCGCAGGTAGGAACACAGAGAGAAGAAATACCATGGTGCATCTGCAGCAGCACAAGCAGGTTCATCTGCCGCAGGTGCAACAAAACATGTCTCTCCGGCATCGGTCTCTACAGCCACAGCAGGCACTGCAACCTTCTAACAGCTTGACTTCACCCCCAAAGGAACAGTCCTCCATTGTCTCCTGAGACAGACGGATGCCAACAAATTTAAAGTCAGAAAGACATCCCCTTCCTCACAGTTCATACTGGATGGCGATCATGCTTTCTCCATACTTCTCTGTAGCCTGTGGCACTGGTTACTTACGCAAGCCATCTGGGTTTGTTTTGCTAAACACATTTGTTGTCCAACAAACAGTTCTGGCATGGCACCTTTCCATCACTTCTGTTCAGAGTTGACCCCACTGCTTTTGAGCAGACAATTAGATCAAATGATCCTCATGTTTCTGCCACAATTCCACAATGGCCACATCACACATTCGGTGATGGCAAACATGTAGCTGCTGAAGGCTACACAGTGTCTGCTTTTTATTGGGTGTTTGTTCTGATTTCCCTGTGGGCAGGTTAGACGACAATGAGCTCTCATCCTGATTTGCTTGCAGGGTGTTGATATGAATTCTTGTCTCTTTTTCTTATCCCACACATTTAAAAGATGAACTTCCCCACCACTTTCCTAACAGCAAAAAGTCCTTTTTTATTTAAAAAAGGTAGATTTAATCTACCAGAGTGCTTTAATCCACTTTAAATGCAGAAACCTAAATTTCTGGTATGTGATAAAATCCATCCTGTAAAATAGGGCTGGTCTTGAGGTGACCTAGGCCTCACTGAACTCAGCGAGACTGGCTTCAGAGTAGACATTTTATTTATTTCTTTTCCATCCCACCTTTTCCTCGAAGAAGCTCAATGTGGCCTGCATGGTTCTCCCTCTCCTCATTTAATCCCCACATTAACTGTAAGGTAGGTTGGGCTGAGGGCCAATGACTGCGCCAGGGTCACCCAGTGAGCTTCATGGCCTAGTGGGGCTTTGAACCCTGGTCTCCCAGATCCTAGTCCAACTACTATAACCACTACCCCATGCTGGCTGCCATGTTTATACATGTATAGGATGTACATTTAAGAATTCTGCAGACAAAACTGGAGTTTCACTGAGAGGATTCTCTTGAGGCCGAATAATGCAAATCACCTTTGCACACAGTACATGTTTACTCAGTACAAACTAAAACTGGCTCTGCAGTTCTGGCTTTCTCAAGGAGCTGGAGAATTAATAGTTCTGGGAAAGTTCTTGGTATCCTTAATGAATTGGTTTCTTAGAATCCTGAAAGAATTTGTAGCACACTCAAAACTAACTTTCCCATGGCTTGAGGGATAGATGGATAAATGTGGTATCCCTTATATTAAGCAACTTAAGACCAGAACATTGCAGAAAGGCTTCTTTGATGCCCTGAAACAGCAATACTTCCCTTTGCTGCCTCACTTTTTTTAAAAAAAAAAACATCTAATCTGAATTGTTCAGCAAAATTCTTAGTGTAGAGTTCAGGGGCAGGTACGAATGAAGGTACTATGAGTCAGCTTGCTTCTTAGTGCAGATAAGCCACCATTAAAAATATTAAAATGACGCTCCCATCAAACAGGATGTCCGAGAAGACCTTGTGTTCTGTTTATTGGAACGTCGTGGGGACTCTCTACCTGACTTATGTCTTGGCTGATGATGCCTGGAAATATGATCGAACAGGGGAATGTACACACTTTCTTTTTTCTCTTTGGAAGTTAATGAATGTTATTAATAGTTAATACGAGTGGACCTTCAACAAGATGTTTCAGTGCACCAGGGGGTCTAGCCAGCCATGCCCTCTTGCAGGGTACTTTATTCCATTTCTTTCCAACCCCAACCCCTCTGGAACAGCTGCTCAGCATGCCACACACACAGTCCTTACTGAGCTGCTTTTGGGGGGTGGGAATTGTCACTCCAAACTTTAGAGTTTCCTCAAATCTGCTGATACCTGACCTGCTCATTGTGTGTGGATTGTACTGTTCTGGCTGCATAAGGGTCCATACTCAGATAGCGAGTTCACTATTAATATGGTACAGGAGGGTTTGGGGCAGCAGGCAAAGACCTTCCTGCTTGTTTGTTTGCATTCTTAACATGCGTCAACAGCCTACAATCCCAAAACAGACCTCAGGATGGTATACAAAGTCTGACCTAGGCATTTAACATGATTTTTGGAATTCTGCTCTGTTCTGGGTTTCTTCTTCTTTCAGAGGTGCGGTGGCGATTTTGTCCTGTTGTATATTTCTGTGCATATTTCTTGGATTTAAACTGTAATGGTATATGTCTTCTTCTTTGGCGACCACTCAAAGCCGAGTAAGATTGTCTTCCATGGGAAAAGAATAGTTGCTTTGGAAGACGGTAATCAGGCATCTGCACAACATGACCAGTCCAACGGAGTTGATGTTGCAGAATCATTGCTTCAACACTGGTGAATTTTTCTTCTTCCAGTACACTGGCATTAGTTTGCCTGTCTTCCCAAGTGTATACATGCACCTGGAATCCTTTGGTGAAGGGGAGTTTAAAAATATTTCACAATTATTTATTTTATTTAATATTTATAAAAATATATATATTTATTTTATTTATTATTTATCTGTACACCACCATTCATTCAAACACCAAAGCGGTTTACGGTAATAGAACATAAAACCATACAATAAAAAACATACAAAAATTAAAACCTGACTTCAGTTAACTGTTGTGGGAAGATGTATTCTTAATTGCCTGAATAGGCCTGACGGAATAGAAGAGTTTTAGCAGGCGTTTAGAACAGAAGTATTAAATAAAATAAATAAATCTATAGTGGGGAAGTGATACTCTGGTTTTTAGGAACAGGTATGGAGAGGGATTAGGGTTGGGGGAGGGATTTGCAAGCCAAAATGCAACTGCCTTCCGGAAGTCACACTTCTTCAAATTTATTGACCAACCCAACCAAAAAAGTGCAGTGAAATGTTGTGCATTAGGGAGACACATGCATGGAAATGTATATCTAAGTGACACTTACATACAAAAATGAACCAGGGAAACCTGCTTACACAAATGTGTACAAGAGCAAGATTGCACAGGTGTGCAGGTGTGCGCTAAAATGCTGACACACTCCCATGAGGAATGAAAGGGGAGGAAATCTCAAAGTGATGCACGGTTGGGGCGAGCTGAACTTAAGACTGGGAAAGTGACCAAGAGAAAATGAAACAGGCAGATTCGCTCATCCCTCGGAGACACGCCCATGGCACCAGTTTTGTAGTGCTGTGCTTATATGTGTGTTAGCTTTAACAATGGGTGCAGGGGTATGCAACCCTCCATGAAGTCACTAGTGCAGGAAGCATAGGAAATAAAACTAATCCAGGGCTTCGTTCTTAGGTAAGCATTGGTTGGACTCACCAATGAGACTTGTGACCCCAGTTTCGACGCCATGTTCCCTTGGGTGACCTTAGGGCATGATCTCCATGACTGGACATGATCAGCGGTTGGGGAAATGAAGCTAACCTCAAAATACGAAACCGAGGCACAGAGATATCTAAGGCAAATAGTATGACTTTGAGGGAAGGCATTGCAATGGGAGCAAAACGGATTAGAGATGAATTGGCGGGAGACAGGTCTGTCTCAAGCGGAAGAGCCAATGTAATGGTAAGCGCTGCACTTAGACCCCAGCCTAGCCTACCTCACCGGGTTGTTTGGAGGGTACAAAAATGAGAGGAAAACATGTTATTTGGTGGAAACGTTCAGATTCAAATGCACAGACATCTTAGTGGCTGCTTGACACGATAGGCAATGTGTTTGGCACCCAGATGGAGATGCAAATACCTGCAAATTCCATGACCAAATGACCTTTCCTTTACACCATAAAAGGCCTGCTCCCGCGTTACACTGAACACAGGCACAAGCTCTTTCCACCCACGTTCATGTGAAACAGTGCACACTCGTTGACTTGTACAGATGTGTGCACACAGACCCTACACTCCTTGAACGTTATGTGTGAATAATTGTACAGGTGTGCAGCTCAGCACAGGTACACAGATTGTATGCCCCTTGAATGTCATGCGTGGAAACCTCTACTGTTAGGTACAGCTGAAGCTGCCATTGCATAATCTTCTCCTTTAAGATCACCTCCAATTTTGCTGCAGGGTCAGCTGGCGATACAAGTGGGTTTTGGTGGTGGGAGGCAAGGCTGGGGCTATTTTTAAACCCAAGGACAGGGCAATCTGAAGCTTGGCAGATTTACACTGCAGTCTTTTTAATTCAGCTTGATGAGTCTCAGGCCCCTGTGCCAACTGCCCCCTTGCAGAACACAGATGCTTGGATTTCATCAGCTGTGGCGGCTGACACATCCCACTGCCATGTGCCCAGTAACGCTGCCTGCGTGAGCTAGACTGCCATCTGCCAAGGAAGGCTGGGACACGCTGCTCCTGAAACACTATGCCTCTCTTTTTATAGCTCCGGGTGAAAAAACTCCAATACTTCGATCGGCAAGTGATCCAAGCTGCCTGAGCTTGTACAGAGTGGGAGAGGGCTCAGGCCAAGGAGTTTCTCGCAGGGAAGCAGAATTAAAAGGCAGTGATGTACATGGCAAATAGTCCCAGCCGTTTAGGTTCACAACAACAATTACCTGGTAAAAGGCTGCATTTATCTACTGCATTATTCTGTGCAATGCATACCCTTCCCTTTTCTCCAGTTAGCTCAAGGTGGCTGGACATCTGCACAGTTCTTTGCCCACCTTATATCCTCACAAAAATCCTGCGAGGTAGGTTCTGTTGGATGAGCTTTGTTCAGCTGAGCAAAGATCTGAGCTTGGATTTCCCTAGTCTTAGTCTGACACTTGGACCACATGGCAGTGAGGCCTTTGAGCGGCCTCATTTCAGATACTCTATTACCCCCTTCTGTTTTCCATCTTTCTCCTCCCCCGCCTCATGCCCCAGTAAGTGGTTACAGTGGTACCTCGGGTTAAGAACTTAAGTTGTTCCGGAGGTCCATTCTTAACCTGAAAATGTTCTTAACCTGAAGCACCACTTTAGCTAACAGGGGTCTCCTGCTGCCGCCACGCGATTTCTGTTCTCATCCTGAAGCAAAGTTCTTAACCCGAGGTACTATTTCTGGGTTAGCGGAGTCTGTAACCTGAAGCGTCTGTAACCCGAGGTACCACTGTATGGACTTCAGATGGAGAATTATGTTATGAATGTGCACCCCAGCATCCATGATGATGCCCAAGGAATTGCACCGTGTTTTGTGTTTTTCATTACTCTCTTGAAAGTGGCTCAGAGGTTCTCCACACTTGGTATAAGCACTCTGCATGGAGTTTTACTTGATGACCCAAATGACCATCACAAGGATGGTGAACCTGTGCCCCTCCAGTTGTTGGAATGCAACTCTCATGATCCCTGACCATTGGCTGGTGGGACTGATGGGAGCCGGGGGCCCAGCATCACCCAGAGAGCCAAAGATTCCCCGTTCCTAATTTAGGACTTGTGGCAGGCTGCCTCCAGACATGGCTGGATTCCTGGGAGAACGTTGCATTTGTGCTCTCAGCATCTGCGCCGGCTCCTGACAGTCTTCTACGTTTGTTTTGGCCTCTTGACAGTTCAGGATCTGCATACCTAAGAGACCACCTCTTCTACGTTACATTAAAATCTCTGAGGCTACAGTCATGTTCATGCTTGGAAGGAAGACGGTTGCAGTGAAATCAGTTTTATTTCCAAATAAATATGAGTAAGATCTAGGTGCTAGATAATGCTAAAGGGCTTAGAATTAGGGCTGGCTGCCAACACTGAACATGAGCACTTTTATTTCTCATGAGCAGGGAGGGTATCACAGGAGAAAAAGAGCTATTCAATCTCATGGCGCGCATCCACCCCCCTACCTCCACCCCCCGCCAGGCTCTAATGCTTACCTCCAAGATCTAGACACATTAAAAAATGCCTTGTAAACTTCATAATGGGAAATCATGTTGGCAAAAGATGGAACTCCACAATGCCATCTGGTGTCACAGTGTTATAACACATATTAAGTGCTTTTTCTTTACTATTGTAGCTGAGTGACTCTCAGCCTAACATACCTCACAGGGTTGTTGTGAAGTCAAAATGGGGGGCAGGAGAAGTATGCATGCCACCTTGAGCTCCTTGGAGGAAAGACTGGATATAAATGCAATCAATCAAATCTGCCCAATATCCAGTTCATTTCTGTCTTCAATCTTGAGTCCCCAGATGTTGCTGGACTACAGCTCCCATCATCCCTGGCCAATGGGTAAACTGGCTGAGGATGATGGGAGTGGTAGTCCTTCATCATCCAGGAGGCTCAAGGTTAAAGGGCACTGCTGTAGATCAGCCCAGCCCAACCCAGCCCGTAGCGAGATGGCCTAACCACTCTGCCCCACACGAGTGATTATTTAAGTTACAATTTAGATGGGGGTCCTAGGAGGATCTTGGGGGTTCCTAGTCCAATCCTCTGCTCAATACAGAATGTACAATATAAAATGCAGCTCCACCACCCATGATGGATGGTCATCCAACCTCTGTTTAAATACCATACCACACCGCCCTTGCGTGATCAGCTTGAACACAGTTCTTGTTGATTAAGTGAAGCTGTTTCACCAGAACTTTGTAGAAGGCTACAAAAGTCAATGCAAGCATACTAGGTGGTACATCTTACTATGTTCAATGGGCCATACCGTCAAGGAAATGAGAAAAGGTTTCCATCAAACTAGACTGGACAGCATCAGACCCATTTGTTTAAACCTGAGTGGGGAAGCCCACGTCCTGTAGCCACATGGATCCCTCAGCCTAATTTCAAATGGCCCATAGTGAAGAACAGTGAGTGAGCTATACAATCTCAAAATGCCACAAACTCCACCCAGTTTGGGTTCTGGCTCCACTCACCATTGGCTCCCCAGTCTCTGTTGACCATCAGCTGCAGCCTCAGATCAACCTCTCCCATGGAAAATCTCCCCCATCCATTGTTTAAATCTAGGCCTGCCCATGAAATGGGACAAAAATCAACTTCCAAATCTCAGACCAAAAGAAGTCTATGGACGAGGAGTGCTGGGACCCTCCCCACTTTGTCCTCCTAATTCCCTTTCCTTGCAAGCATTTGTTTCCATCCCAGCAGAGGTCAGATGAGAAGGAAAGGGTGTAAGAGGACTAATGACGGGGAGGTCAAGCCATGATCAGGAGGAAGACTTAGAATTGTCTCCATGCATGATCCTTTTGCTCAAAAATAAGATGAAAAACAAATCCATATTTAAATGTGATTGGGGCAGATCTGAGTCCAAACAAACTGACTTGCTGCTGTCACACATAAGTCTGGCTCTCCAATTGGAGTCTTAAACACACATAAGGATCAGAATGTTATATATAAGAGAAACAAAAATTGAATGCCACTGCTAGAGTGTTTCAGATCTTTCAGCTGGTTTGCTTAGGGTGTATTAAGCAGGAGCAGATTGGCAGATTGGCACCATCAGCACTGCCCCCCCCTTCACCAATATTTATATTTTTCATGGCTGACCCATTCTTGAACCATGCTTGCTGTGCACTGTTGTGTCATAAAACATAATTTCCTTTCCTTTTGCAAATAAATATTCACCCCGGCTCATGGTGGTGAAGCCAGTGCTGATGTTTATTTTAGATGGCTGGTTGGTGATTTAACTGCCTTGTTTTTACTCTCTGAAATGGTTTTGGTTGTAACCCACTCTGAAATTGCATTTCTAATGAAGAGTGGAGAAGAAAGATTTCAAAATAAATGAATAGGCAAGCTATATAGCCATCAAAATATTACCTTTGAGCAATTACTTAGCTGTTTCGTTACTGCATGATTGAGTGGATGGGATTCTATTGGTGCCCATCATTATGATAAAGACTACAAAAAGACTGTCAAGTGTTGATGATCATGTTGCAATCCTGCCATCGATCACCTGTTATGTATTTATGTCCCAATGATATTTATGTTGATTGCAGTCAAGGACTGGATTGGCTCAGACACCAAACTTTCCACTGGAAGTAAGTGTTGCTCTGATGTTGTCATAGTGAACCTCCACAAACCAAAATGCTCTTACCACCCAGGCTAAACCTTGGTAAGTGCTTGATGGATGGTGATGAATTTAAACCACAAGAAAAAATATATATTTAGTCAAGATCAGGTTCTCTTAAACTTTGCTGAAGCTAAGCAGTTCTGGGTCTGGTCAGTGCCTGGATAGGTTACTGCTACAAAACCACAGCTATGCCCCAGGAGAAAGAAGATCTAAATGTGATAAAGAAAAATAACATAAATAAATTTCCCCCAATGCAAAATGTATTTACTGTGAAGGGGGAAATGAATGAGATCTGTGTGATCCACGTGTGGGTTATTAACAAAAGAATCAGCTGGGTGCATCTTCAAATCACAGAGTTAAACAGCTGTAGAGCATGGGAAAACAGGTTGTTAGACTCCTTTTTCATATCTCCTTTTAGTCCGCCTACAACTCTTGCCCCTCTCTCCCCCCCTCTGACAATAAATAGACCACATAGTGTTAAGTAAGTTTACACTAAGTTACTTACAGAATTCAAAGGTCTGAATCATGTGTTGTTTCATGCAGCAGCAAGGAGAACACAGGTAGAATACGCTTGGGTGTAAAAATATAGTAAGATAATTTCAAGCATGGAGTCTGAACTTGGAGCAAGTCCATACACATGTTTTCATACACATGGCACAATGAGAGTGAGAGAAAGGAAGGGAAGGAGCTTCACATCCACACTGGAGGAGAAGGAGTGCAACTGAACTGAGTCTAGGAACAGAGCTCTGTGGTCTTAGCCCCTTCATGCATTAACTAGCACTCAGCCATATGTGTGACCGCAATTCCCCAAATTTACTTGGGATTCTCCCATTGATTCCCACTGGCCCCAATGAGACGGCCTTCCAGCTAAATGCAGGCAAAGTCTAAAAACTTCCACATTTTGCATTTCCTAAAAAGAAGAGCTGGCTGGCTAGAACCCTGCATGACAACATATTGTGGCAGGTCCCACTTGTCCTGTGCTGTTCACCCACTGCCCACAGCTGCCAGGGATGCTCAGCCAACAGATATAAGCTCAGGTGTTTGCTTCTCAGAGAGACAGCAATGGAAGTGATGGAGTCTCCTGATAGCTACAATGAGAGAATCCATCTGTGTGTTTGAAAGAGGTGACACATCAATGTGCGGGGCAAAAGCTAAGTGTGCATAAACCCTCAGTATAAGGCAGGTTTCTATGTTCTTAGTGGCCAACTAGATGTTCTGGGAAGCCCACAAGCAGGATATGGAAGGCTGTTGTACCCCGTGACTGATATTTCAAAGTGTTCTGCTTCTGTTCCTGGAAGTAGCATACAGCCATCCTGATGAGTAGATGTGTTGTCCCTAGAAGTTCTCACTGCTCTGGGCAGTGGGAAGCATGTACTGTAAAAATATTCTAAAAGACCCCATAGTGAGAGCTGGGGGGGTTGGGGGGGAGGGAAGGAGACAAATGAGCCATGAGAATGCAAGATGAGCGCATAAGCTTGCAGGAAAGGAACAGGAAAAGTGATCACTCAGTAAAAAATTTGTAAGAGGAGCAAGTACAAATTCATACAAATCTCCAGCTGGTAATGAGGCCCCTCTGTTCACTTTACTCATGCTCATACAACATCAACCCACTTTGCTTTTCATTTAAAGGATTCAAAGGAACGTGATGTAAGAATGTAACCTTTGAGCATGCACAGAGTGCCTTTCCCCAGTGGCGTAGTGTGGGGGGTGCAGGGGGGGCCGGCCACACCGGGCGCAACATCTGGGGGTTAGGGGGTGCAAATCCATGGGTTAGGGGGTGCACATCCACGGGTTAGGGGGCGCAAATTACTTGCTTTGCCCCGGGTGCTGACAACCCACGCTACGCCACAGCCTTTCCCTCACATCAATGAGCAACTGCCATGCAGAGTTAAGGGGCAGATTCCTTTCAGCACGGTTGCTTGCACTTCCGTGCAGACTTGAATCCGGAAACTCTTTTTGTTTAATTGACCGTGTCTCTGATTCAGATACCATAAGAACACACACATACATACGTCAGGGTTAGTTATTGCAACCAATTCCACGGGTTATCTTTAATTCAAGTTTGTTTATGCAAGCTCTGAAGGACGCACATTCATTGCATGTAAGACGGATATGCCTGAAGGATAGCTTTGCCTTGTTCACCGTTAATGACCTCCTCTGTGGGGGTTTTGAACAACATGCAGGGGGCGTTTTGAAACATGAAAGGCTCAGTGGAAAATGTCAACAACAATATCGGAGGAAATAGCCGGGATGGAACACTTGTGAACAAATGGGCTGTGGTTTGTAACTTTATATTATGATGTTGCTTAGAGACGCTGGAAGAATAGCCTCACTTCTTGGACATAGGTTGGTTTAGTGTTTACTGTTGAAATCTGGAATGCAATTCCCCAGTTGTTTACAAATGGAGAGAGCAGGGAAGGAGAGCGCCATAAAACCCAGCTCAAAAATACCTTTTGTTCTTGTTTTACTCCTCTTCGGTCAATGGAGTAATGTTTTTTACTGTTGCACACCATCCCAATCTCTAAGCGGTCCAAAATTCCAGGGGTTCCTGGCACTTACTCAGGGCTCAGTTTCCTTGGAATGAGGGACTGCGGAGACTGGAGTATCTTTAAAATATATGGTTTATTTACACAAATACCACCCTGAGCCTACAACGGAGGAGCTCCCAGCATTTACCCCCCAGAAAGACTTGCTTCTTCCATTGCCTGGCTACTTCAACAATGGGATCCTCCGTTAGTTTTTAGCCCTTGCTCGATTCAGGACTCAGGCATCCTATGGCCTAATCTCCACCCAACTCACAACACTATACAGGACATTTAGAGCACCTGTTGCCAAGGATGAAGGTTTCATGGGGGAATTTTAAGCTTATATACAATGGAGTTTATTTTGTGGGCTTCTGCGTACTATGACTGGAGAGTCAGTGTGGCATTGGGTGGCATGCTACATGTCAACAAGGGGGGCTGAATTCATGCTCTCATTTGGCTATGGACTCAACCTCAGTCACCTGTCTGTAAAATGGGGATATGACTGGCGTGCGCTGGGGAAATTTGGGAACTGCCCAGCCACAGAGCCTTTGTCTTGTCGGGAATCAGCTTCTGTTTTCTGGCTATCACCCAGGTCTTTTTACCTTCCAGTCACTGGCCTAGCACTTTCACAGCCTTGTCCGATTGCCAATGGAATGGAGAGGCAGAGCTGGGTGTCCTCAGCTTGTTATGGGGTACTTCACCCCAAATCTCCAGACGACCCAATGTTGAAGGGCATTCAACACAAAGAAGACCTCTGTGGCACAGTTCCGCAGCACAACTGCCATGGGGCCAATCAATCATCCCCCAATCTGGAGCCAATTAGGCTTGGAACCACCATATTGCTGTGTTTCGAACTCCCACCTCACAAAGCCCTTTCATGATCAAGGTATCAATCCTACCAGGTATCAAAAGCTGCTGGGAGAGCCAGGAGAATCAACAGTGCCGCACCCCCACTGCCCCCCCATGCATGTCATCAATCAGAGACAGCAAGTGCCCGAAACCCAATTAAAATATGTGCCAATAATCAGTCTCTTTAGAGAACACCTGCCAACCTCTCCATCACATTACCAAAAAATGTTGGCTGCTGGGCAATAATTGCTTAATACCTCAGGGAGGGGCTCTTGAGGAAGGGGCACACCAACACCCTCTTTTAAGGTCACTGACACATCCCCTTCCCACAACGAGACTTTTACCACTCTGTGGACTCACCCCCACCAAGCCCCCTGACTAGCACGTATAAGCCAAGATGGGCAAGGTGTCCAGAGTGCAGGTGGCAAGAGGATGAACACCTTCAGGTTTCTTGTCAACATTCTCGAGCCACAACAATTGTAAACTGACCCATGCAATTGTCCCCTGAAAAGAACATGGACACCTCCACTCATACCGGCATCTTTAGTGGCCTCCAATTCAGAGTGATTAAGAGTGACTTTGAATGAATACAGGGCAGCCAAGACTGCCACCACCCATTCAAAACAAGGTGATTTCTGTAAAGCAGGGTTCAGCAACCTTTTTCAGGCGTGGGCCGGTCCACTGTCCCTCAGATCATGTGGTGGGCCGGAGTATATTTTGAAGGGAAAAAATGAACAAATTCCTGTGCCCCAGAAATAACCCAAAGATGCATTTTAAATAAAAGGACACATTCTACTCATGGAAAACATGCTGATGCCCAGACTGTCCATGGGCCGGATTAAGAAGGCGATCGGGCCGCATCCGGCCCACGGGCCTTAGGCTGCCTACCCCTGCTGTAAAGCATTTCTCTGCATTCAAAACTGATAAATGCTTTGTTTTCAAGTGTTACCCGCTAATTCCAAATGTAGCAGGCTAAAAATAGTTTGCATTGGCTCACCTCTGCAGCAGCATCTTTTTCCTTGAGCTTCCTCAGAGAATTCTCAGGAAACGTGTGGAGACTTTCCAAGAATTTTCTGAGGAAGCTGAGAAAGACTGAGCCTAGGGAAGCTCTTCCCCCAAGCTCTTCCTGCCAGGCCTCATTTCCCCATTCTTGCCCTGGGGAAGGAAGTGGTGGTGGTGGAAGACAGGCAGGGTTGGCTTGGAAGCTTTCAATAATGTCAGAAGCCTTTATTGGCAGAATAATAATGGCGGAAGGCATCAAGGTGCTCCTGTGGAATGACCTCTGCCCCTGGAGTGCCCAGGGCTTCCCTACCTCAGACCATTAAGCAGAGGTATTGGGAACTGTCTTTTCCAGGTTTCCCTTATGGAATTGGAGCTCAACCTATCTCCTCTGAATTAACAAGTAGGTGTGAAGCTCTGAGGACTTTTAAGCTTCTGGAATCGCTCTTACCCCTGGGATATCTGACACCACTTATAACTCTTTTCAAAATGCCTTTTCAATATGGGGAACCTCAGGCTCATGGGTCAAATGCAGTTCTGCAGGCTTCTCCATCCAGCCCTCAGGAGGACTCTCCTCAGGTCACGCCCAGTTATCTCCCTTCACTTGCCCTGCTCCACACCCTCTCCGGTTCTTGTCCTTGAACTGTAATGATGTGGTTTGTTTGTTTGTTTGTTTGTTTGTTTTTGCTTGCCTGGGTGGAGAGAGCTTCATTTAGAAGGCCCCGCCTTTTGCGTGGCTGGACTGTGGCCTACAGTACAAAAATAAGAGTTGCATCTGTTGCCCTACGCATCACTGGCAAGCAGCCCCTGGAAGGCTGCCCATGAGGGAATGTGGCCATTGGGCTGCCGCCCCTGCTCTGAAACGATACGCACACCTGCTGCCTAACTTCTCTCCGAAATGGTGGTCCATATATAGAAGAGGTTCCTCCAGAAGGATTCCCATAATGGATGTGGAACGTCTGCTCAGTGTTTGTTCTGCAGGAGTGGCTCAGGTCTTCCAGGGTCTTCTATAGTGGAGTCCTCAGAGTAAGGGGATGGCAGTGGCGTGAGGGGGAGCGGAATGGCAATAGCTTCACAGGTTCCTCTCACAGTAGCAGCTCTTGGGTTTGCACCACATGACCTTCCCTTTCAAGCTCAGAGTCTTTGCCTGTACAACCAGATGAAGAAGAATCCAACTCTTGGTCCCTAACAATATAAAGTTGTTTTAAACTTTAAAAAAAAAGGTTTTTTTAAATGTTGTAACCCAGCCTGGGACCTTAGGGTGAAGGGCAGACAATCAATCAATCAATCAATCAATCAATAAAATTTACTATATAATCCACTGGGAGAGCAGAAGCATCAAACTAACACCAATTATAATTGTAGTTAAAAAAAAAAAACCCCTTCCATGTTCCAACTTCTTCACATACATTATCTCTGTAAAACCTATATCTACCCTGTACGGTAAAGTAGGTTACTATTATCCTAGTATTTCAGGTAAATGTGCAATGGGGCCAGAGCCAAAGGATAATTGCTTCCTTATAGGCATCTCATGAATACATGGTGAAAGGGAACATTTGCAGTCTTTGCTGGCCTCATGCCTTCCAGATGTTTTGGACTCACTGTCTTGCTCCATACAAGTGTTCTTTTGCTATGATAAGACCTCCAATATCCCCTGAAGCTAGTCCTTTCTGGGAAGCAAATCTCACAGGAAATTGTGAAAACAAAGCAAATTCAAATCCACCAGACCCAGGGTTTTGGAGGAATTATTTCTTGCTAGGTCTTTGACCTTTTTTGGGGGGGGATGAACGCAGACCGATCCCCTGAATATTGTTTTGAAAAACAAGAGAGATTTGGTGGCTTCTAATCCAAACTGTTTAAAGCCATAAAATGTAGCTAGGCCAGTAAAAAAAAAGAAAAGAATGGTTCATATGTTGTTCACAGCAGTCCAAAAATCACAAAGCATCAAGCATGATACTGGGAAATATTAGAAAGGAAATATCACAGAAAAGATCTCTGCAAATATTTGTGAAGCATCCAATATTGGAAAAATACAAAGAAAAATCTGGTAAAGTCTACAGAAGAGGAAAATTGTTACATATATTGTTAAGAGTTTGGTTGTCCTGAATACTGTGAATGGGTCTATCACTGGGTAGCTAATAGGTATGTGGCGACTTAAAAACAAACAAAAAGAAAATTAAGTCATCATCCCTGACCACTGGTCCTGCTGGCTAGGGATGATGGGAGTTGTAGGCCAAAAACATCTGGAGGGCCGAGTTTGAGGAAACCTGTCATAAAGTGACATTTCAGCTGGTCTGAAGGGCCAAGAAGCAATATTCTTGCAGCTTGACTTGGGGCAGAGACGAGCAACTTAGCATTTGTAGCTGGAGTGGGGCTTATAGTGCAGTTGCTATTTGGAAATCTAAAGCAGGATTAGTGATTGGGCTTTCTGCTTCCAGCTATGATGGGCTTGTATATTTGTAAATAAAACAGTAATGACAAAGGCTCTCCCAGGCTCTGTGGGGAGAATGGTTTCTAAACGAGGAGAAATCCACCCTAGGATGATACAAGTTGAAAGGGCATCATAAAAATATATTAAAGCTGCAGAGAATGTACCTGCCATACACCCATCCTTTCCAGAAGCTAAGTGGGTCTGAACCTGACCAGAATTGTTTGGAGAAACAGCCTGAAAAAAATATATTTGATGCTCTGATTTCCTTGGATGAAGGTGGGATCCAATAGTTATATAAAAAGGTCTTATGATTATTGGGTGTGAAAGCAGCCCTCAGGATTCCATGGAAGAATCTACCCTCTGACTTCTATAGTGTGTGTGTGTGTGTGTGTGTGTGTGTGTGTGTGTGTGTAGTCATCTCTATGTAGGGGGAAGAAGTGTCCAAAATGCCTACTTATTCAGGCATGAAGAATACCTGGGTGCCTTACTTGCTATTCATAAATATATTGGGTAAGCACATTCTTTCCCACATGTAATCTTTTGTACCCTACTTATTTTTCTTCTTAATCATCTTATACTCTGCTGGTTCAAGCGTAACAGGAAACCATGGTTTGGTTTTACATGACCAAGCCAAGGGTACACATTCTTTGGGTAAGCCATAATGACTGTTTAAAGTGATATAAGAGTGTTTTAATTGTACAGTGGTACCTCAGGTTACATACGCTTCAGGTTACAGACTTCGCTAACCCAGAAATACTACCTCGGGTTAAGAACTTTGCTTCAGGATGAGAACAGAAATTGTGCTCCAGCGGCGCAGTGGCAGCAGGAGGCCCCACTAGCTAAAGTGGTGCTTCAGGTTAAGAACAGTTTCAGGTTAAGAATGGACCTCCAGAACGAATTAAGTTCTTAACCCGAGGTGCCACTGTATAGTGCAAATGGGGCCTTGGAATACATCTAGGCCTCTCTGTAATTTGTCCTTCATACTCCAGGGACAAGATAAATGTTTTGTCTGGTTTTCAGCATCTTAGATAAGGAATGGAATACATTACTTAGTAATCAGGGAAATGACATAAAACTGACACCTCAAAACATAGAAATTTAAAGGTAGAGCTGAAATTGTTACCACAATCCTGGATTAGGGATAGATGAACTTGCATTGCATGCCAGCAAAATATCCATCTGTTCATCCATCTATTCTGGTGAGAAGTATCCCCCCCAACTTTCTGGATTTCTTTGGCTTCTGTTATCTGTATAGACTTCAACACTTCCCACGCCTCAGTTTTTCCCCTCAAAGATGGATGGTTGGACAAATCCCATCTTCCACAGCCAAATGAAGGGTGCTGTTCCTTGTCAGAAACTCAGGGTAGAACTGATGCCCCCACAGGCTCTCTTAGGCCTGTTTTCACAATGAGTGAGAGCAGCAAAGACAGAACAGATGGTGCACTGGTATCAGAAATAGCTTTATTGTTGTTTTATAAAATAAAAGACAAAGCCAACAGTCCTACCCGCTCATTATTACCCATTTCTTTTACATTATCAGAAATGTGTTTTTGGAAATTGCAGTGTGGGGTTAACTCAGTCTTGTAATAAGCCCAGAGGTGTGCCAGAATTCTTTTCTAGGTCCACGTATACCTCCATACGTCACATTTGTTAGCTTGCAATTGACAGTGGTGCTGCCAAAAATTGTAATTACCAGATCCGGAATGCAAATTTGCTCAGCAAACCATGCTCAGATTTATTATCAGTCCAATGGCATTTCCCCGAGAAACTCTTCTACAGCTTGGAATGTAAAGTGAGGTTCTGCACATGCGCAGAATGTGCTGTTGGTTTTAAGTCTAAATTTTGCCCAGGTCCTGGGAGCTAATCATCACTTAGGCAAAGCTGAGCCTCAAAGGGGAAAATTAAGTCCAGAGAAGCTCTGAAGTCTTGGAGAAAGGAGAGTGACTTGTAACCCAGCTAGAGGAGCATAGCAAAGACCAATGGGTGCTCTCAAATAAATATCCCAGGCTTTGTCAAGCTAATATGGACCATCATGATCTAATATACTTGGAGAGCCAGAACCCCATATAAGTGTGCAGAGGAGGAAGACTATAAAGAGCTGCACTTTGCTGTAGGAAACATTGCCTGTCTTTGCCTCAGCAACTGTAATGTGTAAAACTGCCTAAAGGCAGGGCTCCTAGAACTTGTAGGGTTTGTGTCAAGGGTTAGTGTGGTTGGACATCTGTTAGGGACCCACAACTCAGCAGTGGGCCTACTGGCAAGACACCTCCACTCCCCAACCTACTCCTTCTCTCAACACTCCTTCTCTGGTTGTTCACCTGCCCATTGCTGTGGCCCAGACAACGATGGTGGTGAGAAGAAGCAGGGGATACCACCGTCTTTTTCCTCGTTGGCTCTCTGCCTGCAAGCAAGCAGGAAGAAAAGTTATGAGGAAGAAAGGGAGCAGGAGCAGCTGAGGTAGATTCACTGAGGGAGGGGGAGGCCATGGAGAGGACGATCTTACTCAAGGGGTCTTCTGAAACCTGGAGTTGACCATCTTGGTGTGTTGCCTTTAAGCGGGCCTCTCAGATCCTTTTCATCCAGAACTTTGACATGGCAGTCAAACACAAAATGTGAACCACATTTGAAAGAGAAACCATATCTCAATGTCTCCCCAGCATTCAGTATGTTTGGTGCACATCTCCATGACAGATGTAGATGAATGACTTTATAGCCATTCCAGTGTTCTTCAACCTTGGACCCCCAGATGTTGTAGGACTACAACTCTCATCAACCCCGGACAGCTTAATCAATGGTTGAGGATGATGGGAGTTGGAGTCCAACAACATCTGGAGGCTCCTGGTTGACCAACAGGCCTATCTCAAGGGAACTTAGGGAATTCTAATTTGGTGGAGTGGGGAACTGGGAAATTGTCAGCATCTCTCCAAGCTACACTTTCCAGGGTTATTTTATGGGTCTCATAATAAGCATGGGTTTGCAGCATAGCTAAGTCCTTAGCTTCTTCCCAGGGCTGACTGGATTCCAGTGTTGTGACAACAAACAAATTCTGCAAACTCACTGGAAGATTTTTCAGCACCATAACAGAGCTTATTTAGCTTTCTTTTTTTATTTGTTGTTGTTTTAAAGCAAAACTGGGAGTAGGTTTCTGGGAGAGGTTTATGGATGTTCTGTCTGTTAAATGGTTTAACCAGGTGGAAGAGGATGGTATGAAAGTGGAAGGCTTTTGGGAAACAACCACACGGTGAAAATATATTTGGTGATCCTGAATCATTAACAAGACATAAGTGGAGACTGCAACACTTTCCTCACTTCAGGTCTCCTGTGAACAGAGAGTGTTTTTTATCCGGACTTGCTTGACCAGGAATTTATTTTATTTTAGAGAAGAACAGTGTTGGCAAAGCAACAGAGCATAATAAAGCTGCTTCTTTATAACTTGTATAGCCAGAGTGAAGAAAATGGCTTTGCTTGCACTTGAAATCTAGCCTGTCAACAGCAGTTCAGCAATTTCATATCTTTAAGCAGATTAGTCATTCATCTTCTTCTAACAGAGATTCAGCAGGCATCTTCCACACTAACTTTCAAATGCTTGCTGAAAACTTTTCTTTGCTGCCAGACTTTATGCAGACAGTTAAGGAGAACATTCTCCATAACAGCCAACCACTGATCTGCTTTAATTGTTTTGTGGCATTATAATTGTAACCCCCTTTGCTTTTTAAATAATAATAATAATAATAATAATAATAATAATAATAATAATAATAATAATTTTATTATTTACATTCCCACCCATCTGGCTGGGTTTCCCCAGCCACTCCAGGCGGCTCCCAACAGAACACTAAAAACAGAATAAAACTTCAAACTTTAAAAACTTTCCTAAACAGGGCTGCCTTCAGGTGTCTTCTAAAAGTCAGATAGTTGTTTATTTCCTTGACATCTGATGGGAGGACATTACACAGTGAGGGAAGCGCCAGAAGACCCTTGGCGCTGGACCTCAGTGTCCGGGCTAAATGATGGGGGTGGAGATTTTCCTTCAGGCATACTGGATAGAGGTCGTTTAGGGCTTTAATGAAATTGTGGTATACAAATCTTCATTTAAATAAATAATCACACTGTAAGTGATTGGAGGCAAATGAGGACAAAGAGGAAAAGAGAGGATTCCAGGGCATGCAACTTTTCTTACATGCTCTTGCAAGATAGGAAGTTGCCTTAGATAAGGCTGAATTATTTGCCCAACATCCCAGCACTGCATTCTCTGCCTGGCATTGGTCAACTCTCTAGGGTCCCCAGCAGAGGATTGCATCCCATGGTAGTCCTACTCAGAGTAGCCCCATGGAAATTAATGGAAATGGCTAACTTGGACCCAGCCATTTAAATGGATCTACTGTTAGAACAACTCAAAGTGAATGGGGCTTAGTTGGCGGATTGTGCCTTGTTCCTCGGTGGACATATTAGCTGGCATCCTTTCAGAATTTTGTACCCGCATTTTGTGCCCACTTCTATTGCATTAGCAGTTCTTGCTTGTTGGTTATTTGCAATGGCTTCCAATACGTTATCGCTGTGTCTGAATTTAGTTTGCCTACCCTTTTTACTGCCATCCAGATCATTAATATAACCCATTAGCAGTAAATTGAAAAGACTGAGCCGGGAGCAATGTACTCCGATAAAAAGGATTAGGCAATGCAGGTTTTAATGTAGCAGGATCTAATGTAGGAAATTGTTCTGCTGCAGGACGAGTGCATCCCGTGTTAGGTCCACATGGAGAGCATTTTAAACTTGAACTGTATGCTTTTGATGCCAGAAGGAGGCTGGCAAGCTATGAAGGATTCAGAGGAGACTTTTGCTGCTGTTTATGTCAGTACCTTGTGTGTCCAACCATTTTTTGTTTTTGTGCTATATGCTTCAATAGTATCTATTTACCAAGAACCAAGTCTGGGACCTGAGAATGCAAAGCATTGCCCCACAACTCTTGTGTTTCTTCAGGTGTATTAATGAGTCTCATTTTTCATATTCTATCCCCTTCTCTAGGATCTCTAGAAAGGACATCTATGAATGAGAGGCAGATGCATCATTGTGTGGATACTGTAATTATATGGTTTAATCACTAAGTGGAGCTGGACCTAATTGTATCTGGGTGTACTCGGGAGTTTCCTTCTACCCTTCTGTTCTTGTTGGTAATTTGTGGGTTTAACACTGGAAAAGTCTTTCAGGGAGCACAGCCAGATCTCATGGTAGGTGGTGTCAGAGCTAAAAGTAGGTGAAATAACCTAAGAATAACCTGCTGGATCAGACCAATGGCCCATCTAGTCCAGCATCCTGTTCCCACAGTGGCCAGCCAGATATCTGTGGGAAGCCTGTAAGCAGGACCTGACTGCAATATCATCCTCCCCATTTGTAATTCTCAGTGACTGGCATTCAGAGGCATACTGAATGCATACCAGTACATATTTTCAGTAGAGGCTGAAAATAGCCATCATGGCAGCTAGCCATTGATAACCTTACCATCCATGAATTTGTCCAATCCTCTTTTGAAGCCGTCTAACCTGGTGTTCATCACTACCTTGGGGGTGCCTCCTGGGCTACAGATTCCCTACCATTGGCATATAAGGCACAAAAGTCAGGAAGGAAGACAAGAACTTTCTTGTCTCTCTTAAACAAGAGCAAGAATAGGAAACTCATGGCTCCATCCAGATAGTCCAGCACCATCTACTTACTAAACCATGTAATAATAATAATAATAATAATAATAATAATAATAATAATAATTTTATTTATACCCAGCCCTCCCCGGCCAGAGCCGGGCTCAGGGCAGCTAACACCAGTAAAATTACAGTAAAATCATAATGGGGGGGACCCAATTTAAAATACAGGTTAAAATGAAATTTAAAATGTTGCCTCATTTTAAAAGTAGCCCATAGATCAAAACCATAAGGGGAGGGAAAACATAAGGGTCAGACTGAGTCCAAATCAAAGGCCAGGCGGAACAGCTCTGTCTTGCGGGTCCTGCGGAAAGATGTCAAGTCCCGCAGGGCCCTGGTCTCTTGTGACAGAGCGTTCCACCAAGTCGGGGCCAGTACTGAAAAGGCCCTGGCCCTAGTTGCGACCAATCTAACCACCTTGCGGCTTGGGACCTCCAAAGTGTTGTCATTCGTGGACCTTAAGGTCCTCCACGGAGTATACCAGGAGAGGTGGTCCTGTAGGTACGTGGGTCCTAGGCCGCATAGGGCTTTAAAGGTCAAAACCAGCACCTTAAACCTGACCCTGTGTGTTATGACACACTCCAGGCCCCTGCTTATGTGGCATGAGGCTTCCTTGTACAGGGGCATGGAAAGGAGGGCATGAGGCTGTTACACCCCTAACGAAGCTGAATACACAATAACAAAGAAGGTAGAGAATGCTAGAAAAATGAGGAAGCAAGGGGAGCCAAACAGAGTAGAATAGGAATGATCTGGGCCCAGAGAGATTGTACAAGTACTGAACAGGATTAAAAACAGTCCAGGTGAGGAGAGAATCCAAGAGGACTGACCACTGGTGTTTAGGGAAGACAAAAGTTAGTGTTTCAGCTGCCTAAGGGTGGAATTTTCCTAGAAATCATGGGGAGAAGAACCAGGAGAAAATCCAAATGTGTGCACCATTAGGATTCAGATGTCAGAGTGCAGAGATATGTGGTGTGCAGTTGACTACTGAAGGATTCAAAGCTTATGTCTCACTAATGACTGCTAATGTGTTTACCAGTGGTAGTTGTGCCTCAAGCACAGAGCTTCCTCCTTCGGGGCTCTAAGTAGACCAAATCAGGATGACTTAATTAGGTTAGAGGCCAGACAGAAGAGGTCTTTCCACGTCCCAGAGGTCCCATGCAGGTATGCATAGCTTGTGAACGTCCCCCATTGACCAAGTGAGATCAGCAAATAGAAACTGCAACCTTCATGCTCTGCATGCCTCAAGCCTCTGCTTGATGTATCACTTACAGGCAACATGGGAAGCTAGGGCAATGGTTGCCAATGTTTTCAGGCCTTTGGGCACTACCTGCTCTGACTGCTTCTCTCACCCATTCACAGACAGATAAAAAACACATATACGGGCACCCATTTTTCATAAAAGTCAAATCCAGCACAATTAATATGGGGCCTATAGAGTTCATGCGATTTTATATGGGGCAAATGAAAGTCTATGGCAGTAGTGTGGAGAAAGAGCTGTGAGTGGAGGGGGGAGCTTTCTCCATCCTCTGGACCCCCTGGGAAACTCAACAAACCTGCTGTACCTGCAACTGGGTGTGGAGAGTGCAGCTGAATGAGACACAGCTGTGGGCAGCCTGAGGAAGTAGCAACCATCCTGTTCAAATAAAGGAACCCTTAAAACAGAGAACAGAGTAGGTCATCAGGCCCCATTTTAAGATTCTTAGCATCTGTTGATGTTCGTTAGACTAATTTTGTGAGCCACTGCATCTTTGATGGAGAAAAGCAAGGTACGTGCTGTCAAAATATTATCATTACCTTTATACTAGCAGAAATCACCTTGCCAACAAAGGTCCGTATAGTTAAAGCTATGGTTTTCTCAGTAGTGATGTATGGAAGTGAGAGCTGAACCATAAAGAAGGCTGATCACTGAAGAATTGGTGCTTTCAATTATGGTGCTGGAGGAGACTCTTGAGAGTCCCATGGGCTGCAAGAAGATCAAACCTATCCCTTCTTAAGGAAATCAGCCCTGAGTGTTCACTGGAAGGACAGATCGTGAAGCTGAGGCTCCAATACTTTGGCCACCTCATGAGAAGAGAAGACTCCCTGGAAAAGACCCTGATGTTGGGAAAGATGGAGGGCACAAGGAGAAGGGGACGACAGAGGACGAGATGGTTGGACAGTGTTCTCGAAGCTACCAGCATGAGTTTGACCAAACTGGGGGAGGCAGTGGAAGACAGGAGTGCCTGGTGTGCTCTGGTCCACGGGGTCACAAAGAGTCGGACACGACTAGACAACTAAACAACAAGAAGCAGAAAGTGCTTATGCTCATGCAAAGCAAGTCATCCAATATGTGGTTCCTTCTGTTCCTCCCCATTGGACCCCTCTGTGCCATATCACCACGCTCTGTTCTGAAGGGTCCTCTAACCCTCAAGAATAGCTTTTGGTTGGGGGCAAGGGAACAAACCATGTCTGGGATTGGACCGCCAGGAAACTAGATGGTATTGTAGCTTTTTAACATGCTCAAAAAAAATTACGGTCTGTGTGGGGAAACCCCAGTATCTTTTTAAAAAAAGATTGATTAATGAGTTTTGGTTAACCAGCAAAGTTAATAGAAGAAGAAGAAGAAGAAGAAGAAGAAGAAGAAGAAGAAGAAGAAGAAGAAGAAGAAGAAGAAGACCACCTTCAACCAGGAATCTTTGGCAGCAGATGATGGCAGGATGAAGCTGATCAAGGGTAACTCTGTGGATACAGCGTAGGTCTGGGTAGACTTTTATGATGCATAGCAAATGCAAGATGTCCAGCCCCCATCTTGCAATGACTCAATCACTCTTGATGTTAGTTATGCTGAAAGGGCCGTCGGTTGTCATTATATTTTAACAAGACAATATTTTCACACACATACAAGCCCGCACACTGGCAGCATGTCCCTCTGATCTTCTGGAAAGCAAAAAGATGTGATCGGCACGAGCTAAGGACCTGAAGGGAAGGCTTCAGACTTGGCTTCCAAATATTTACAGTGGTACCTCAGGTTAAATACTTAATTCAGAAGCATGGCTTCTGTGGGCTTTTCTATGAGGTGGGGGAATTCCTCCACCTCATAGAAAAGCCCGCAAGAGCCACGCACCCTTTAAAGAGCACGCCACTCTTGGGGGCTTTTCCCTGAGGAGGGACAAGGGACTGACTGGCCGTTTCAGTCCCTTCTCCCTCCTGGTCGAAAAGCTTGCAGCCTGTCCGCTGCTCCCAGAGCTGCGGGGGGGGGGTGTCATATTTTTCCCTTGATTCCCCCCCCCCTGAAAACTAGGTGCGTCCTATGGGCCGGTGCACCCTATAGGGCGAAAAATACGGTAAATGATATAAAAGGAAAGAGGAAAGGGGAGGGTAGAGAAAAGAAAGCATTGAAGCAGTTGCTTATTCTCTGGCTGATGGATGGGGACAGGCTGCCTTCCCCCTTGCTGTAATGATTTTTCTGGGAGGCAGAGACTCCCAATAGCCCTTGACGCCCTGGCTGGTGGCAGAAGCCAGAATGTACTTCCTTTTGGTTCTCAGTGCAACTGGTAGTTGGAGCACAGTGTTCTTTTTTGCAGGGAGATAATGACAGATCAATAGAAATGTCAATAAAAATACTGACATTTGAAATTATGTGGGCCATTTGTATGGGGTAATAATGAGTTTTTGTGAAATTTATTAGGTAGGAAGGTTTATTGTGCTGTTTTATTGGATGCATGTATTCAAACTTTTCCAGATTGGAAATAAATACTTTTTTTATATTGGAGGGGAAAGAGATTTCTGGAAAGAATTGATGAATCCAGTAACTATTTTATAATCTGGAAGATCACCTTCATATTACATTTTTCTCCTTCTCTCAAATAAAATTATTACAACCATTGCTCTTAACAGGAATTTAGCTGCAACAAAGACATGAACTAAAATCTTATCCAGATCTAGGTAACCACATTTCCCCACTCATCAATAGAGTTATTTGTTCTTGTATTTCGTCTTTGTGCGTTACGAAATGCATTGATTTTATGGTGAGATCTGTTGTCTGGTTCAATAAACGTATTGTTAGAAGACTGGCCTTGTGCATTTCCTACTAGTGACAGCTGTATGTGGCCTAACATTTGTCCGAGAAAAGCAAGTTGCTTTTGACATCTTAACTGCATTGATAACTCAGAGCCAGTGTCACTCACAGTACCTTCCTATGCTGGTTTATCAACAGAGTCTGGATGTCCGCATTTGCTCTCCAAACAGTGACACAATAGCCTCACCCAAGGGAACTGCTCATGTCAACAAGATACAGCATTTCTGGTGATGTTTGCAGTTTAATGACTGAGGAGGAAGGCTTGGAGAACACACATAGCCTAAACAAGAAATGAATTGTTCCTAAGCCCAGTATAGCAAAGGTCGTAGGGAACTGTTTCATGACTGCAGCAGACATTCAATTTGATGACGCTGATGCAGCTCCAAGGGAAGGACATTTTTATCACATGCAAAAAAGTTGAAGAATTTAGGCTTCTCGCTTCTGGCCCTGAGACAGGCTTCCTTTCTACCTTTTTGTCAGATCACCTTATATAATTCCTATCCTGCCCTTCATCACAGATGATCTCTCAGGACAGGTAACAACTTCTGTACAGTAAAAACCAGAAAAACACATATTTAATCAAAGCGGTAACATTACAGTACATTATATCTCCCACCTGTCCCAGAACAAGCTAATGTTGTTGTTGTTGTTTAGTTGTGTCTGACTCTTCGTGACCCCATGGACCAGAGCACGCCAGGCACTCCTGTCTTCCACTGCCTCCCGCAGTTTGTTCAAACTCATGCTGGTAGCTTCAACAACACTGTCCAACTATCTCGCCCTCTGTCGTCCCCTTCTCCTTGTGCCCTCCATCTTTCCCAACATCAGGGTCTTTTCCAGGGAGTCTTCTCTTCTCATGAGGTGGCCAAAGTATTGGAGCCTCAGCTTCAGGACCTGAGAAGAAGCTAATCAAACATAAAAATCATGATTGAAATGGTGGTGCAGAAAAGTGGATAATGTCACCCAAACTGAGTTGGGAGGGTAGTTGAAAGCTGGGGTGTCAGTGCTGAGAAAGCCTTCTGGCAGGTCATATACGTAGATTCTTTAACCTAATTCAAAGACAGTATAAGGAAGAGAGACAGTCCAGCTTATCTTAGATTCCAGGTAGGACAGCAAGGGGAGAGGCACTCCTTCGGGCAGTCAGGAAGTTACATTACACTGAGTCAGACCATTTATTCACCTAGTTCAGCATTTTCTATTCTACACTGACTGGCAGAAGCCCTCTAGGATTTCAGACTAGGGTCTCTCCCGGCCCTACCTGGAGATGCCAGGAATTGAACCTGGGACGTTATGCATTCAATGCAGATGCTTTGCGACTAAGCTGTGACCCTTCTCCTACGGGTCCAGAGCCACTCCAGGCTTTATACATCAGAAAAGAGCACCTGGAGTCGGGTCAACTCCATAGAGTCCTGGAGTTGGATGGAACCCTGATGACAGTCAAATCTCCAAGGTCACTTGTAGAAAAGTCCATCTACATTCTGGGCACTTGCCTTATTTTCAGTCCTAACCAGGTATGTCATTGTTTATGTTGTAAACCACCCTGTAATCTTCGGATGAAGCGAGGTAGGCAACTTAAATACATGAAGAAATAAGCCTCCAAAAGCAAGAGAAAGAGACATGGAGATTGCAGTCCCACAAGCTGTTATGTATACTTACATGCCTCTAAAAAAAAACAGTGCAGTCAGACAAAATGGGCACGATTCTGCAAAAGCTGCTCCTGGTTGAAAATGCTTCAAAATGGCAGTTTACTGCCGGCTCAGTGCTGCAAAACTTTGTGCAGTGTCCACACAACATCGCCCTCATCTGAATGCCATCCCATTCCCCCCCCCCCATATAATCGAGGTTTACTGTTACCATGGAAAATCTGGAAGGAAAATAACCCTGAGAAAATGGCAGCTCCAGATTAAATGCAGTGTATCCTGTAGTATCCTGACTTTTTAATCTTTTGTAAATCGCTTTGAGGTATTTTTGTTTTGTTTTGTTTTTGCAATCATTCGGTGTATAAACTCTATGAATGGAACAAACTCCCATTGAAAAGAGCTGAGGGTTCCATGCCATATGTACCCTTTCCTGGGAATAAGCCTCTTTGAACATAATGGGATTTACTTCCAGGTAAACCTGCATAGGATTGTACTGCTGTCTCATTGATCTCAGTGGAATTTGTGCGTGTTTACTGGCAATTAAATCCCACTAATTGCAAACAGGTTTGCTCCCACAATGAGAGCACAAAGCTGTAACGAACTTTTGCCGGACAGTGCCCAGAACCTGTTTATTAGAGTGTGTTTTGTTGTTGCCAAAGAATCCAGAACTTCTAAAACCCATAAAACCCCTTCAGGCAAAGATAACAGAATAATAAGAACGAACGAACAGAAATAAGAATACATATTGCCTGAAACAAACATGAACAGTTTCTAAGCAGTATAGTATCAAAGGTCATGTAATGCTGGTTAATGATTGCAAAGCATTTCATATTTGATTATCACCATTTCTTTTCTTTTTGCCAGACACGGTGCTCCCGAAGGGAGTGGGGACATCAAAGGGGAAATATCAGGCGATGGTTTGTTTCTTTGAAACTCTGGCGCAGGTTGCCTGGGTACCATTTGATACTTCATGTCAGGTGAGAGCAAGAACAAAGGGTTCCTCCTAACAAGCTGTTTATTGAACATCGATCTTGATTTGCTTGCACAAAGCTTACCTGGAGACTGGACTGTATCCTGTTTTTACTGAGTGTTTGTTTTGATTTGTTTGTAGGGGAGGTTATACAACAATGAACACTCATCCTGATTTGCTTGCGGGGTTTACATACCTTCCCATTGGTCATTTGCTTATCCTGCAGTTCTCAGTACATTTCCTCAACAATTTCTTAACCCAAAATTTGTGTGTGCCAGGCCAACAAACTGCTTTAATCCACTTTAATTGCGCAACCTTAAATTTCTGTCCCTCAAAACGCTGATAGTCTAGAGGTGGCACAATATAATCTATTAAATAAGTGGGTCGCGGCACTTCTGTTCCCAATATCCTGCCAGGGATATCAGTGCTTGTACTTGATTCTAGCTGCCAGGGCTGGCTCAAGACATTTTGCTACACGCAAAAGCTGGTTTCAGGGCTGGCAAGGGAGCATGTGGCGCTGTGGTCTAAACCACTGAGCCTCTTGGGCTTGCTGATCGGAGGATTGATGGTTCGAATCCCTGTGACTGGGTGAGCTCCCATTGCTTTGTCCCAGCTCCTAGCAACCTAGCAGTTTGAAAGCACGCCAGTGCAAGTAGATAAATAGGTACCGCTGCAGCAGGAAGATAAACAGTGTTTCCATGTGCTCTGGTTTCTGTCACGGTGTTCCGTTGCACCAGAAGCGGTTTAGTCATGCAGGCCACATGACCTGGAAAACTGTCTGTGGACAAACGCTGGCTCCCTCGGCCTGAAAGCGAGATGAGCACTGCAATCCTATAGACACCTTTGACTGGACTTAAATGTCCAGACGTCCATTACCTTTTTTACCTCAGGGTTGTGTAGCTGGGGCTTTCAGTAAGAAGCTTCTGTCACATGACCCTAGTAAGCAAGGCTTTGGGCCCTGGGGGAGCGGCACCTTCCTGTTATGCCTCAGGCAATGAAGTGGGATGAGCTGTATCTGCTGGTGATGGAATCTTACTTCAAGACTGGTGATGGAAGAATGTCCTTCATGACATCTGAGGACAGTAAACCAGCTTAGGGGCAGGGGGCAGCCCATATGGTGCACATTGCTCTGTCCTCCAACATTTCTCCACTACTATCCCCTGCTAAGTGTCTGATGGCTGAGGTGGATTCTTCATTCGGTCTAATGTTAGGGCTGGCCCTGCTATATGCACAGTTTGCACCTGCAGATCACCTGGTGAGGGGCAAGCTGATCAGCATATGTCCAAACAGCATCAGCAAGATCTCCCTGGCTAACACAGTACAATGGCACCTCTAGTTACGAACTTAATTCGCTCCAGAGGTCCGTTTTTAACCTGAAACTGTTCTTAACTTAACCTCTTGCTGCCGCTGCACCGCTGGTGCACAATTTCCGTTCTCATCGTGGGGCAAAGTTCTCAACTTGAGGTAACTCTTCCAGGTTTGTGGATTTTGTAACCTGAAGCGTTTGTAACTTGAGGTACCACTGTAGTTGTCGCTCAAACCCAGAAACGGCAAAACCTGTTTTACATAGTCAGTTGCCCATAATGCAGCAGGTAGGGGTCACTTTTTGCCATAGCTCTGCTGGGTTTCAGCTTAGCAAAACATGGCTACACAGAGGAACTAGCTCAGAGCAAGCACTATTCAGTTCCAGGGCTGCAAGTTTTCTATTTTACTGTAGTTCTTTATTAGATGAAACCTTGTGTTTCTTCTTAACTGACCTTCCTCTTTAGAAGATAATGAAGCAACATCTTCTATTAGAATGTTCTTCTTCCTTGCAAATATAGACAAGAGTCTGATTAATACCCACCATATGCAGGGCAAGAGCACTAGAAGATAGGAATTGACGTAATTTGAACACCCACACCCAAACTAAAATTGGTAGGGATAGAGCTCGCTTTCATTACAGTGCTTTCAAATCATAACATCCCTTTACCCAAGATCACGTTGACCTTTGTTGCAACCTTAAGAATATTTCATATGAGTCTGAGAATCCAAACCAGCCTCAACACACCCACTCACCCATGCTTGCAATATTAACAGTTGACTATATTGCAGGGCTGTCAAAAGGGCTGCCTACTATCTCTCACCCTTGCACGGCTTTAAATTTGCAATAACAGTGGAAACCTCTGCAGGGTTGTTGTATGCTATTCTCTGAGGCACCACATAACCCCTCATCCCGCAATATATGGAACGAACTACATTGCGGAGCTGTCATAAGCCACTTTCATGACCGCAGCCTCAATATGTCAGACTGCCTTTGCACTGGGATTATATTCGTTCGTTCATTTATGAGCTAGCTCTCTCTGATATTTTGCTAGCCTCTGTGGGGAAAGCTGAGGTCTGGAAAAGCCCTTTGTTAAAACAACTGGTAAATTAGATTGAGATCTTGTATGAAAGGGTCATATTCACCCTTCCCAAGACAATACAGCAGTACTTTCAAGGTTGGGCTTTGCAGAGGGAAAAAACACAGTTCTTGGAGGCTCCGAGTGTTTTAATAGAGCTCTGTGCAAGTTACTGATTTACTGACAGAAGAAGAATAAATGGGAAACGGAGAGCATATCCGTCAGGTCCCTCAAGGCCACAATGGGTGTAATCATTGTGATAACACATTTCTCTGACGCTTTCTGTTGTTCCCCAGCCTTCAGCTTGGATTCCTGCAACAGAGGTTAGTGCACAGTCTGATCCACACCCACAGGTCCAGAGCCTGCCCCAAGATGGAGCAAGCAGCACCTTTGCACTGAGACACAAACTGAGCTTAGCAGGTAGAGACCTACTGCAACTCTTGGCTAATGGCTCATGATCAGCTGGCTGCAGGAGGCAGTAGATGCAAGAAATGGCACTGTCTTACATAGGTCCTACTTAGAATGAGCATGAGGGCAACCTAGGAGTGAAATGTGGAATCTTAAATTTCCAAATTAAGGTGTCTTCGGGTAGAGATGGGGAAGAAATTTGATTTTGTTCACATTTAAAGGCGAATCTATCAAATCCTCACTTTCCAAAACAATATGAGAACAAAAACACAGCCATCCTTTGAAATTTGTGCTCAATCTGAACTTTGTGATGCCGTTCTCTTGCCAAACACTGTTTACAAAAATATGTCTGTTAGGGGACAGTGTGCATGAAAATTGATATATTATTGAAAACAGTGCACTCAAATGCAGTATATCTGGGTAAATTGCCTGCAAAGCTGTGCACCTTAGTCAAAACTACATACTGCAATGTGCTTATTTAGAGAAATTCGCACTAAAATGCTGGTGAATTTTCATGAGGATATTTTTAAAAATTAACAAATTGCCACAGAATTTATTATTGGAATAAATGAGAAACAGAGAGAACTGAAATTGGCGGATCCTTTCATCCTTAGGTGTGGAGCATAGAGAGGCTAAGGGGGAAACACTGCCATGTCCCCGAACAACCTCTGGACAGCCGTAGCCCAAAGATGAAGAAGGGAGTCCGCCTCTTGTCCAGCTGCCTAGTCCAAGGAACTGGAATTAACCAGATCAGAAAAACAGGCCTGGAAATGGCTCTGCATACAGCTTGATTTTATGATAACTAAAAGTGACCTATTCAGGACAGTGGCAGGAAAGAACAGGAAGCTAGGCTCTCTCTGGAAACATCAGATAGGCGAGCTGGTGTGAGGTCATGTGCAGTGGCTTAGAGAGCGTTGGCGATTCCCCATCTCACCACAGCCACAAACTCACTTGGTGGGCTTAAACAAGCCACAGTCCCTCGCCCTTCACCCCACCACCCCCATCTGCAATGTTGAGATAATAATACTGGCCTACTTTCAAAGGGTCTTCTGTATTATTATCTCAGATATATGTCTCCTGGGATGGTGCCTCAACCATGAAACACCCTCCCCACTGAAGTACGATCCGTGCAGACTCTGCTATGCTTTTGGCCCCAGGTCAAAATTATTTTATTTGCCCAGGCAATTAACTTGTTTAGTCTCTTCTGTTTTGTTTTACTGTCTCTTAACCCGCTTTGACTGTCTTTTATGTTTCCATATGTTGTGGTTGTGTCTATAGCGGTGTGACCATATTTTTTATCTTAATTTGTACACCACTCTACATTTAATTGATGGGGTTCAGTCTAACAAATGAATAAGTAGCTGAGCATAATCTGACCCAGCTGCTATCAAGGGGCAGAAGGCCTGACGATAGGGACAACTTCTCTGTCGGGGGCTGGGCAGAGGAGGAATGGTGGAGACCACCTTCCCATCCTGACCCTTCCAGGGAAGAGGAAGAGAGTATAGATTTACAACAGGGGTTTGAGGGAGGTCACAGCTCAGAGGCAGATGAGGGGAAATGTTGGGAAATCATGGGAAATCCAGAGCAACACTTGACTGACACGCTGTCATTAGAAAGCATTCCAGACCCACCATCTCCCAGAACCCAGGAAGCCTTAAAAGTAGGAAACCAAAGAGCTCAAAGACAGAGGGCACTTAGAGGCACCCGTAGAGGAGATGATGAGAATGACGAATAAGGAAGTGGGAGACAGGTGTGTGTGGAGATTGACTCAGGATGCCATTATCCAAGAGGCCAGGTTCTATAGCCTCTCTCTGTAGAGATTGAAATAAAAAAGGACTGTAAGAAACTTTTCCTTGTCTTTATACTTTCCTGGGCAACCAGTTGGGAGCTGCTGACAGCATCCTGACACTCTCGCCAGAAATTCAGCAGCAAAGCCTCACATTGGTGAGCAAGGAAGAGCTGGAAACTCTGCTGGAGGTCAGGAAGTACCTATTAAACCACTTGGTGGTTGTTGAGGTTGTAAATTAATTTATATACCGCCCTTTATCAAAAGATCTCAGGGTGGTGTACAACATTAGAAACACATTACAAACATCAATGATAAAAATACATAAAAAAACATAGTGATAGACAGCCTAATTGTAAAATAATTATAATAGCAACAGTCCTCTTCCCCACACTTTCACAGGACATAATTATTTAATAGCCATAGACCTGAGTAATGTTAGAAGGTTGTTAGAAGGCTTCCCGGCATGTCTAGCTTACTCCCCTGTGTCTCGGGTCACACCTACATTCTTTTATCACTTTAGTAGTCAAAACTCCTCCAAAGAAACCCAGGAACTGTAATTTGCTAAGAATGTTGGAAAATGTAGTTCTGTGAAGAGTCTCCTGCCAACTTTCAGCACCCTTAACAACCAACTATTCCTAGAATTCTTTTGTAGGGAAGCCATGACTGTGGTGTGGATATGATCTCACTCGTGTCCAAATTTGAGTGGAGGTTCACTGGCTGAATCCTTGTGTGATAACCTTCAGGATTGCTGTGAGCTTGAGTCCCAATTTGGCCTTTATACACCACAAATCTCGATGTAAAAGATTTGTGAAGAGCAGGCACCTGTCCACCACTGGGTCACTTTATTTATTTGCTTAATTATTTTCAGCATCTCTGTGCCACCCCACAACACACAGTTCTCTGGGCAGCATACCATTAAAAAGTACGACATAAACTTAAAAACATAAAATCAAAGCGGAAAATGGATGGCTGGATGCCTCCAATTACCCTCTCCTGTCCTCAATTTACACATCCAGAGATCCTTCAAACAGGCAAGCACACAAATGGTTTAATGACACTTGGATGGGATAATCAGATTACACAAAATACCTCCTATCTATTACATGTTTTGGAAAACTGTATGTCTGCCAGCTAGGTTTCTACGCATTCAGGCACCTCTGAATACATCATCACCATATTGGGTTTGATGGTTCCTGAGATAGAGGAGCAGGTTTGGTCTATCCAGATGGGGGTCATGCTAACCTTTCCTTGCTGGTTTTTTTCCTTGGTGGTTCCTATGCCTTTGGCTGATGGGTGGGGCTTCTTTTCTCTAAAGTCCCAGGGCAATGGAACATTGGAGTGGAGTGTTCTTTCTGGCAGCAGAGGGAGAATCAAGCTCTGTACAGCTGCTTCTTGTCCGCCCAATGGATGGCATCATGTTGGTCTACTCCTTGCTATGAGGAAGAGGGAGGGAGTATGGATTGAAACAAATACCATGCTGGAAAACAAGTAACGAACACCTGGGCAATTAAGTTTTGATTTTTCTCAGCTAACCTTGGCTATCACCCAACCGCGTGGGAAGACTCTCTAGGTAAAAGACTAAATCATCCTGCTCCAGAAGCCAAATTCCTATGTGGCACTTCAGTGGAATTCCCCCAATGAACCTGAACTCAAGACAAAAGTTGAACCTAAGCCCCTCCCAGTTCTAGAAGACTAGAGGTGAAAGTGAGGCAACAGCAGGAATCTTCCCATTGCTAGTCGATCATTTCCCTCCATTGTTGCCTTTCTAGCAAAACAGAAGTTAAGAGGATGAGGAGAAGTAAGGAATATTCTGCCTGATCCCTTCTACCGAGGTTTGGCTATAGTAAAGAATTACAGGAGGAGTGCCTAACTTGCTGTTGGACTCCAGTTCTCATCAGCCCCAGCCAGCAGGGCAAATGGCAAGGGATGATGGAATCTGTATCTCTGCAACATCTGGATGGCATTGGATTACCCATCCCTGAATTACAGGTTAACTGCAAGATCAAAGAAGTCTCTTAAGCAGAAATATTAGGTCAGGCTGGTCTAATAGATTTCACCTTTTGTCTGAGCAACAAGGGGATCATTGTGTGCATTGCAGTAAAAAAACATAGGTGCAGGCCTATGTACCAGAGCAACATACCATAAAAATGTAATGTGGAAGCAGGAGCTGAAAAAATGTAAAAGGTGTGACCGTCATTTCTAACAGATGAGACAGCTGAATCTGTATGCTAAACTGACTTTGTATAACCAGCATGCTTGAGTCTAATCAATGCATGAAGGAGTTAATACCACAGAGTAAGTTGTCTTACCAGGCTTAGCCTACAGATGTCACTTCCCCTCACCTTGGGAGGAAATAGATAACCAAGCCTTTGTTCCATCAGTCTTCAGAGTTGCTTCCTCCAGCCACATGGCTTTAACGAATTTCTTTTATTTCAGACAACACTAGTGTTTTCCTATACCAATAGCAATGGCAGAACCTGGGGTCTCAAATTTAAGCACTGCCTTATGGGATGGATGGCAATATTTGGAGTTCCACAAATAGGGTGCTGCCACAGAGGAGACATTGTTATGGGTTACCCTGCCACACACCATACCTATTGGTGGTGATACCAACAACAGGATCTCCCCCTGGGCTGATAGATATTGGTGCAGGCATCCCAGTTAAAGGTGATTGCCTTTTTTGTAGGTAACTAAACAAATCACCTTCTTTTGCAAACGACTGAATGTGTGACCCCAGACGTATAGAAGGAGGCTATTGTCATATTTTTGCAGGGGAAGCCCCATTATTATCATCACCATTTCTCTTTTGCATATCACTTTGCATAGTTTATTATGCTCATTCTCTCAGCCACCCAGTATGGAAAGCCCATATAATTCCCATTTTAAAAGAGAGGGATCAAAGGTTGAGGAGGAGTAATCTGCAGCCCAAGCTGTACATCCCAGAGAATGAATGGAGGGGTTTAAACCCAGGTGCCACAAATGAAATTCCAATTAAGCATCTCTTAGATGTGTTGATGGAACTTGACTCCATATATAGATGCATAGCTGTATGGATCTATAGATCTATAGATATATATTCAAAGATGTAAATGCAAAATGAATAATTTCAAGCATAAAGGTACTGCTTATACAGAACCTTTCTGAGCAGAATATATTAAATTTCACCCCTTGCTCTTTTGCTACTTTCTGTGAAATTGGATCAGCCCTTTCACAGTACTGCCCATGGCCAGGAACCAGATGTTATTTATAGCAACTGCCAAAATGTAAACATTTCCTAGGGAAAAAAAGAGGGAAGGAATTGCTTGGGGGCTGTTTGCAGCCTTGACTTAATAATTAGCTATCAAGGATGGTATGCTGGTCTCTCATTCTGCTGCAATTTCAGAGCCCGACAGACTTCCTGACCACAGTAATTTGCTATTTATTTGGTTTGTTTAGTGTTCCATGAAGGGAGAAAACAGTATTTGATTATAATGGGTCATATCCAGAGTGTCCCAACTGCATGCAGAATGGGATGGAGATCCAGTGGAAATGGCTCCAGATGGAGGAAGGGAGGCAAATTTCAGCCAGTTGCCCAGAAGCTCTGCATCTCCTCCAGTGCAGTTTTGAAGGGTCGCCTAGCTCTCTAGACCAGGCCTTCAAGGCGATGAAGGTGGATGGTGGAATCAGCAAAATTTATCTTCCGGCTTCATCTATTGGGAGCATCCAGAGATCAGAGTCCCAATCCTGGGTACTCTGATTCCGAGCCACTGGAAAGTAAAAAGTGTTAACTGCGGACCTGAGCTCAAAGACTTGCAAGAAAAACAAAAAGATGACCCTGTTTAGCTGCGGGAAGTGGTTAGGTCTCTTGTGCTTCAGCGGCCTTGTTGCTAGCTGACCTTGGAAAATCAGAGTGCCAAAGCATGCAAGAAGCACACCATCACCTTCTATGAGTTGGAAAGAGATGAAAACAGAGAGGAGCAGAGCTAATATGCTCTTCATTTCCACCACGTCTTGTTACACACATTTGTACAGCTGCCATGTTCCATAGCAGTCTGATAAGCTTCAGATATGGAGCTACCTCAGGCACTTTTCAGACCATCTGTGAAGCTCTGGAAGATTCCTGTTAAAATGTCAGCTTCTCCCTGGAAAATGTTGCCGGAATTAGTGCCGATTGGGAAAAGAAATATGGGGAATCGGAGAATTGTGAAAAGCAAGCAGACTTTCCATGTAGGATCCATCTGGGAGCAGGGTGGCCACACGGCCTACTCTGCAGGAGACAGTCCTCTGTTTTGAAGGACTGGCCAGTTTGAGTCTGTTTTGAAGGTAAAGAAACCATCAGAAGAAAGAGCAGCGAGGCCTTGAAGGTGCCCATCAGCAGTTGACACCTAGACAGCAGAGTGAGCAGGTGAACGGACCACGTGATCACACTCTTCTTCCCCACTATGATGAGGTGTATTGTATTGCTATACAGGTTATAGTAATTACTTCTGAATCTGAATCTATCCATATAAATCAGCACACGAAATTTTCATGCAAATCTTTCCCTTTTTAGCTGGGTGGGTGTGATGCATTTCGGGGAAGCGTAAATGGCCACACTGCCCTGGAGGTCTTTGGGCTGATATCTCAAAAGAATATTGTGAAACTTTTACTCATGGACTGCAGTAGAAAAAGGAAACACTCTCTTCATCTATTAAAGGTCTTACTGTTGCGAGTGGAAGAGAAGGGAGCAGGGAAATTAGCTGCTGAAGCAGAGATAAGATAAGCAGAAATAAGCAATAAATGGATGGAGAGAGGCCTGCGGCAGTTCCTGTTTCTTTGTGTGTTCATTTGCCTTTTATCCTCCTCTGGCCTTCTCAGGCGGGGGGAGGTTAAAATTCACAGCCATCATTGGACCAGCTTGAGTCATACCCATCTCATGGTACCTCGGGTTACAAACGCTTCAGGTTAAATACGCTTCAGGTTACAGACTCCGCTAACCCAGAAATAGTGCTTCAGGTTAAGAACTTTGCTTCAGGATGAGAACAGAAATCGTGCTCTGGCGGCGCAGCGGCAGCAGCAGGAGGCTCCATTAGCTAAAGTGGTGCTTCAGGTTAAGAACAGTTTCAGGTTAAGAACGGACCTCCAGACCGAATTAAGTTCTTAACCTGAGGTACCACTGTACTTGGAGACTCCTGGCGTATGTACAATCCTGTGCGTATCGGCCAGTGGTTCTTCAAGGGAGGCAAGAGAGGATGGGAAGTGTGGCAGGAAGGACAATCAAAGAAACATTTAAACATATCAGTGTAATAGAGTATAATTTTTTAAAAAATTAATAAATTAGATTACCCATCAAAAGCGAGCTCACACCTCTCATGGAGTTTGTATGCATATTTAAGGTACACATACATGTAAGAGACTCATTTATAATTACATTTGGGGAAAGATTCATGTTCTTACGTAGCTGCGTAATTGATAAGAAATACATTGGAAAAAAACTCCTAGTAGTGCTTGATTTGTAACACAGAGCACAACTACTTTGTGATATGGTCACGGGACACCCAGAAAGTATGAAACAGTGCAGCTGCATATGAACGCGAAGCCTTCCCAAAATATAATTATGAACTAGCTCCTTACATATGTACCTTAAGTAAGAAAACAAACTCAATGAGTTGGATTGTCCTTGAACGTTCCTGCCACACTTGTCAGCCTCTCCTGCCACACCACACTGCCAAACCACTGGTCTATAATGGCTGGCAGTGGCTCTCCAGGGTTTCAGGCATGGTAGGCTCCTGGCCCCACCTGGAAATGCCAGGATTGAGCCCTTTTGCATGCAAAGCATACTCCCTATCACTGAGCTATGGCCCTTGTCTGAACCAGCCTTTGCCCAATCCAGCCCAGGGCCTGGTTTCCATATGTGGCTACAGTGGTACCCCAGGTTACAGACTATTCAGGTTACAGATGCTTCAGGTTACAGACTCCGCTAACCCAGAAATAGTACCTCGGGTTAACAACTTTGCTTCAGGATGAGAACAGAAATCGCACGGTGGTGGTGTGGTAGGCCCCATTAGCTAAAGTGGTATCTCAGGTTAAGAACAGTTTCAGGTTAAGAACGGACCTCCAGTACAAATTAAGTTCTTAACCCGAGGTACCACTGTACTCTGAATGTGAATGTGTAGCCAGCTTCTCAGAAGACAAAGGCCATCAACATCCAGCTCTTATGTTTTCTCCTGTTGTTCTATAGTTGATAAGTTATTTATTCTTCTTTATTAAGGCAATGCAGTTCCCCCAGCTCTCCCTCCCAACCCCATGTTTGGTACAAATCTTTGTACCAAAGATTTGGTATGATGTGAAATTATAATAAAAATATAATTATGCTTTCCCCCCCCTTCCCAGCTCCTCTCAGTAAGATGCCCAGCAATTTGCCTAGTTTTATCTCCCCACTATAAATAGAGGAAATTATTGTTAATGTTTTTTTAATGAAATAAAATATGAAATAAATTGATGGGATGCTGGGCAAGCTTTTCTGAAAGTGATATAAATAGGATAAAGAGCACCTATTCTTATAATATCCAAATTTTTCCAGAGTCCTAAATAGGACAGGGATAAAAAGAAAGGAAAAATCGGCGAGAAATGGAAATTGGTTCCAAAAGTGATGACGTCAGATTCCTCCCTTTCTGGCTTTGTTGTTTGTTTTGTTACTGTGGCCTCGGAAGCAGGGCTGTCTACTTCGGAGAGTCTGCGTCTAGGAGTCAGGGATCCTGTGTTCTATTCCTGGTTCTGGCAAAACTTCAGCAAGCTAAAACCTCCCTCAGAAAGACTTTTTTCCAATGCATCTGCCCATTTTTAAGCAATGGAAGTCTCAAGAGGGGTGATGATCCTTGGTTGTAAAGAAATGTGAGGCATTGGCCACAAATCCAACATGGAACTGGGTATGTTTATGCCCAGTGAAATCAATAGGCATTAAGCGTGCCCAGTTTTTTATTGGATTGCGGCCATTATACCCACGTTGAGTGAATCAGCAACACCATCTGACTTGTTGCCACCGGTACCTGTTGGATATGCGTGCCCACAGTTACCAGGGCCTAACAGTGCCTTCACCCTAGTTGTCTTCTTCTTCTTCTTCTTCTTCTTCTTCTTCTTCTTCTTCTTCCTCTTCCTCTTCCTCTTCCTCTTCTTCATTTTAAATTATTGTATTGGACATGCACACTATCCTGAGGTGCCATCAATAACTAACAGGGCAAGGAAAAGGAATGGCATGAAGGTTGTACCAATGGTCCCGGGGTATAGACTGAAGGGACATGAGGCCACCACCTTGCTGAAGTGAAGCAGGTCTAGCTCCAGTCAGTGGCTGAATGTGTGACTGCCTGAGAATCACAGGAAAGCTGCCTTGGGTTCCAGTATGGAAGAAAAGATGGAACACAAATGTATGTAAACAAACAAACAAACAAACAAACATATAATGTGCAGTCGTTGTAGAAGGAATGGCAAGAGGCAGATTGCTGGTGGAGAAACTCAAAAGGCCTGTTGAGCAACCTGTTGAAAGCCTACCAGGGAATTAGGAGGTTATCTTCAGAGTAGACCCTGCTGGCTAAGACAGAAGATAAATATATATTTCGGAAGGAACGGAAGACAAAATGAATGGCTCAGATTCATGGTTGTTTAGGGAAGCTTTTAATGTTTGATGGACTACAGTATTTTAATATTTTGTTGGAAGCCGCCCAGAGTGGCTGGGAAAACCCAATCAGATGCGTGGGGGGTATAAATAAATTGTTGTTTTTTCTTGAGACTTGTATTTTATTATTTTATTTATTAAAACATCAGTATTAAAGCATTCAGTAGAAATCCCAGGGTGGTTTACAACCATCTCTGTTAAAAGTCCATACTGTACTATAAAACCAGAAAATTAGCATGATAGATAGTATGATCATCTAGCTAAGGCAGTTGCAAATGTTTGGTTGGTGCTTGTCTAATATCAAGGAGGTGGTACCCAAGGTTAGTGGCAAGGGAAAGAGACACTGTGGTGTAGCAGAGAGTTCTTCAATCTTGGGTCCCCTGATGCTGTTGGACTACAACTTTCATCATCCCCAGCCTCTTTAGCCAATGGTCAGGGATAATGGAAGGCTGGAAAAGCCTGGTATAGTAGATGCACTGCTGGAGACTTGGGTCCAAATTGCTCCACTCTGGGTAGCTAGCCTACTGCATGGAATTGAAGATAAAATGAGGAAAAAACCAATCTAGCCAGCCTTGAGTTCTTTTGAAGGAAGGAAAGGATATAAATGTAACCAAATGTAACCAGTCAGTAAGTCAGAAATGGAAGATGACCAGGCCAACTGAGAAATGCTTGCTCGCACTTTATGCTGTGAGCCGAGGAAAAGAGTAGGATCAGGCTTTAAAACCTGCTTGGGAGAAACAAAATCCCAATGAAAAACAGGAACTTGCCCTCATTGGCTCTCTTTGCAAATCCAATGAATATGGTGTGGTATTCAGATTATGAAGCCCTTTAAAATGCCTTGCGCTGCTCAAAGCACTGTGCAAGAGATAGTGCAACTCGTTGCATAAATGGAAGCACAGTTCTGTACTTCAGTTCTCTTGTGCTAAGAGAGCAATCCAAGTCCCTGGGGCTTAATGGAACAACAGAGTCTTGGCCCTCAGGCTGACCAGGGTGGAGGGGGGGGGGCAGAAAACCCTGTATTTTCCTGTGCCACCTCCAGGCTGGCACAGCACAAAAACCCAGAACAGGTCGATTAACAGCACCCGCAAAGATTCAGAAGATTTTTGCCTGCCCCAGCTCTGCCCTTCCCTTTCCCCTCCCACCCCCACATCTGCTCATCTGTGGTTTAGCAGGGCACACCTGGGTGCTCTTTCATAGCAGTCCTCTCCCATTGGTGGAGCCTGGGACAGCCAGGCAGAGCTGGGTAGAGGGATACCACTAGCTCATACAAATCCCCTCCAGTGGAGCAGATGAGCATTTGAATTGCTCTGTAAGTCAGGAAAACCCCTTAGTTTTCTGTTCATGAAAGAGCACATCTGGACCCAACGCCCCATGCACAGATTAGTTGCATTTAGAGCCCATTGAGGCCAACGGGACAAGTTATCATGGTTAACATTTCCTATTTTCTATGGGACCCAACTTGCTCTGGATCTTACTTCATAATTTTATATATGGTGCAACCTCCGTATTTGGGATGTAATGTTAAAAATCCATTCAAAACCACTCTTCCAAATGAGAGAGTGGGAAGCAAGCAGAGAAAGTTTTCCTCCCGGGGCCCTTTCATCAACTGCACAACTGCATTATGGAACACCAATTGAATGCTAAGAATAAATGCCAGTGAAGAAGCTGAGGTGCTACAAGAATCTCTGCAGGGCACGCAAAGCCCATCTGCTCTCTCTACTCAACACTTCCAGTGAAAACCCTCTGGAATGACAAGTTACTTGAAAGAGCGATTGCCCATGTTGGACTTGTATGGCAGTTACCAAGTCCAGTTGGCCCAGCCAAAGATTTTATCTGACATATGGATCAGCAAAGCAAGCAGGACGAAAACAACTGACGGAATAGCTCCATAGACTCCCTTGTTGGCCTTCCGGCCAAGTGCTCCTCTGCTACCAGCCAAAGTCCCCCCTATCAGCCAAGCTTAACCAGGCTGGGTTGCCAAGACCCCGGTTACACAATTGTTGCCTCTCTCTCCCTCCCTCTCTCCCCCCACCTCCCCAGTTTGCCTCTTTCAACTCAGGCAGTTAGTTTTCTCTCTTTGGCAACCAATGTTGTTGACGAAAGGAAAGTTACCGCGCCTGAGAATATTTGGCAGGCTGCTAAATGGCACGATGTCAACATGCTCCCTTGACTGACTAGCGCACCCACTCACAGAGCGACTCCCAGGGAGAAAACTAACACCAGTGTGGGTAAGCTTGAGGGAACAAGTATTTCATCTTAGTTTATTTTTTAAAAGACCCTATCAGTAAAAGCTCAGGGAAAGCCAATGTTTGAGGCTTTTGGATGAGGTAAATGCAACCCATATCGCAACAGGAGTGGGGAGAGGCAGTGGAAAAATACCGTTTGCCATGGCAGATAGCATAACCGAAAGATAACGAAGCCGCTTGCTCAACGAGGCCAAATCCTTTGGTAACAGAGACCCGTGATCGGCAATTAAACTTATGGGAAAACTACTTTGAGCCAATGGGTGAAAGGTGGTAGGCCATGTAACCGAACTCACCATACTTCTCTTGCTGACAAATGGTGGAACACAAGATGAGGCCAATGGCCCAACTAGGCCAGCATCCTGTTCCCACAACCAGATGCCTGCGGGAAGCCTGCAAGTTCACTCTGCCTATCTGTGATTCCTAGCAACTGATACTCAGATATGACTGCCTCCAACCAAAGGCTCTCAGTTGGAGCCTGGATAGCTCAGTTAGTTAGAGCATGGTGTTGATAACACTCAGGTTGCAGGTCTGAGCCCTGTATGGGACAGCTGCATATTCCTGCATTGCAGGGGTGTCAACTAGCTGATCCTCAGGTTCCCTTCCAACTCTATGATTCTATGTTTCTCGGGGGGGGGCGCAGATTTGGACCAGGGCCCCCTGGTTGTTGATCCTTACTTTAGACCTTCTCTGCGTGATTGGGAACAAAACCTTTTGTCACGACACACACTGTTCTTCACTGATTTTCTCCTGGGCTAGGAATAAGACCCTTTCCCTTAAAAATGAATTTGAGAATTCTTTTTAGTGGAAAATTACCAGTAGCATGGATCCAAAACAGCATTTATATAAAATATTTACATACCAACCCTCATTATCAAATTCCAGGGCAGTTTACAAAAGGCAGCTCTGTATTGGGAAGCTTTTAATGTTTGATGTTCTGTTGTGTTTTTGTATATTCTGTTGGAAGCCTACCAGAGTGGCTGGGACAACCCAGTCAGATGGACAGGGTACAAAATACAAATTATTATTATTATATCAAAACAATAGTAATCTATCCTTTCTTCATGCAACAGTGAATGGGAGTGGCACTACTGCAGGAGGATAACTTTACTAGGAGTGAGGAATTTTAGACAATAAGCTGGTAGCTGTGCATAGATGCATGGAGAACGAATACACAGCCCAGAATAGAGCCAGTTTATGAAACGGCAAGGAAATGAGACAGGTTTTTGTGTAGGAGTGTGTTTTCAATGAAAACTGCATTGTTGCTTGCTCTGGATTGGTACAGTAAGGAGAGACCAGCCTTTCTAACAGAAAGCAAATATTTGTCAAATGTTCTCAGAATGCCATGAACCTGGGATGTAAGAGTGTGTTGCTCAACAGCATGTGTGTTACAGCAGAAGGTCCAAGGCTATTTATACACCAATATTCCTGATTGGTTACATTCATTAGCTATCTTTCTACAGAAATTAAGGCTTTCATTTTGCTACTGCTGCTGCTAAGTTACAAAATTCATTGAATAGGTTAAGATACTCTATCTCCCTCCTGCATGAGTGTGGGGGTTGGAGGGGGATTTAATTTTATCAACAACCAAGTGTTGTTGGTTATTGCTGGGGATTCGGCATGTTCTCAACTGCAGATGTGGTACCTGGGGAGCTCAGGAGGAGATGTCTGGATTCCATGCACCAATTGCACAATAAAATATCCAGAACTGCTTTATACAGAGCCATTAGCCTATCCAGCTCAGTATCAGACAGAGTCTGTCTTTTCATACCCTTACTTGGAGAGAAGGACATAAGACCAGCCTACTGGGATCAGGCCAATGGCCCTTCTGGTCCAGCATCCTTTTCTTTCAGTGGCCAACCAGATGCCTATGGGAAACCCGCAAGCAGGACCTGAGCACAAGAGCCCTCTCCCCTCCTGTGGCTTCCAGCAACATATTCAGAAGCTGACTCTGGCCGTGGAGGCATAGTACAGCCATCATGGCAAGCAGCCATTGGCAGCCTTCTCCTCTGTAGTTTGTCCAGTCCTCTTTTGCAGCCATCTGAGTTGGTGGCCATCACAACCTCTTGTGGGAAGCAAGTTCCCATAGGATAACTATATGCTGCCTGAAGAATTGCTTTCTTTTCCCTGTCCTGAATTTCACCCACTCTTCAGCTTCACTGGAAGCCATTTTGGCACCTGAGACGAACCACAAAATAGATCCTCCACTGCTGCTGCAAGGGAGCAAGGGGTGAGTGAAGACTTACACCAGGAACAAGGTAGGAATAAAGAGCTACATCAGGAACAATGGTGGGAGGAGATCAGCAGCTCCTCTCATCCCCAGAGAGGCCACCACAGAGGCAGCATGGAGTGCTGCTCAGGAGGCAGCACATCTGGCCTCCAAGCAGTGCGCCACAGCCCTTGCTCCACCAGAGCAGCAGCAGCAGTGGACAATGAATTTCTTAGAGGCCGGATCTGCTGCCCCATGCATCCTGCTGCCCAAGGCAGTCGTCTCACCTTGCCTCATGAGTGGGCCAACCCTGTTCATCAGATGTCCATAAGTTCTGGAATGATGAGAGATGCTATGGATTGAACTTTCTGCATGCCAAGCACATGTTTTGCCACAGAGGTATGGCCACTTGCCATGCCTGTTAAGAACTCTTCTCTTCTGAATGGGTCAAAGGCTCAAGCAATTCAGCTGCGAAAATGATGTTTATTAACAAAATTGCAACGTGTATTTAATTCTGGCAGCATTACCCCTCACTAGCGTGATCGTCTTACCTTTTATCTCATCAGCGCATGAGTCATCCTGCGATACCGCTGAGGCTGACAGGTTGCTTGAAATTTTCTGCCCACAGATTATATTCATGGGGTGCTTACAAAACATTTTCTAATTATTTTTCCTTCCACCACACTGAACACCATTAATCAAGTGTTATTATTCCCCAAACACATTGGATTGTAGCAATGGTACACTCTGCAGGAGACATGCTGAAATGACTGGACTCCTTCCAGGTTGCGTTCGCAGGTAATCAAAAGCAACATTTTTTTCCCCAAAAAAGAAAGAATAATCTCTTGTTCTTTATAATGTCAAAAGCACCCAGAAAGGAAGGAAAACATACTTACCTATCAGAATTATTAACAGGTTGGATAAGTGAAACATACAGGAGAAATAAGTCTCCCAATTTCATTTCCTGATCCCTGAATGTTATGCTCATACTTTAAAATCTAAGGAGCAGAGCCCGCCCAGACATTAGGCAGGGTGAGGTTGCTGCCTTAAAGCATCCTGGATTATTTAAACTAAAAGGCTAAAACTAGCCTAACTAAACTTCCCTTTTAATCTGCAAAGGGATGGCACTCTGCTAAACTTGCAAACGTGAGGAAGGATAGTTTCTAATAAATATATCCTCTCCAAGCATCTATTGACATCCCAACAGAAAACATGTATGTTCACTGAAGAGTCTACACAAACGGTTAACTCTTTCAGTTAGATTGCACACTTTAACCCATTCCTGCTTTCTCTGACAGGAATTAACTCTCACTCTTCTGTCAGTTCATACGCAATAGATTACAAGTAGAATGACAGAAAGACTAGCCCCCCAAAATAAAATGCATTTGCTGTACTATGGACTCATGAGATCATTTCACAGAACTATACATAATGCTTAGAAAGTAAATGCTCAAAAGATGCTTTTGCCAACACATCTGTTTGTTACCCACTTAACCCACAATCCAGTTAAGCTGAGGAACTCAGATTTAAGCCAGTTCAGCTCCACTGTAATCAAAGAGATTAAATTGACTTAAAACCATGTACTGTGGTTGAAATGAGTATTGGACTGAGCTGTCCCTATCCGATTCTCCCAATTATCCATTATAAATAAAGTGGGGATTTTCTGTTCTATTATCAAAGTACAAAGCAAGTTCTTCTACTTGGCTCTTCTGATGGACATGCTTTGTTCATGATTGCCCGTATAGTAGCCAAGATTTTGAAATATTCAACCATGCCATGGGACCTAGGGCCATTTTTTCAGCAGAATGTTCTGGCCTCTCAAAACATGTCAGAGTTCTAAGTAACCCAACACACTTCTTCTGTTAGGGCATGGAAGATTCTCCCCAACTCAAAGATTCATTTGCAGGGCCTCACACCGTACTAAAGACGAATGCTCAGTCATAAGTGATGAACTGTGGTCCACAGTGGCTCCACATGTACACTGCGGGGCAGCATCAAGCTAATGTGTCCTGTCACATGATATCTGCATGCGCATGATATCTGCATGCGCATGATATCTGCATGCACTACAAAATTTTCCTCTTCCTCCCATGTGCGCTCAGTGCTCTCTCCTGAAAGCCTGATCCATACAACTAGAGGAACCCCTAGAACATATTTAGGGGGTGTACAGAGGCAGAAGAGGGGGGGTAAAGTTTTGTTGCACAACAGCAGAAATCCTTGCACTAATGGAACAAGTCACTTAGTGCTATTTTGGAAACTACCCATTGTGAGCAGCCATGAAAAGGGTGTGTGTGGAAAATCACCCAACTAGGGTGCGGAGCTGAAACACGTTAATGGCACCCACCTAGCGGTGGGAGCTACCATCTGAAGGGATGGAAGGCAACCTTCATGCTCTACATGTGATTCAGCACCGGCCAAGACTTCTCTTCCCCAAACATTTCTATAACATTTAAAATTGTGTTTGAACAGCCTCTCCTCTTGAGCATGTTCAAACAAGAAGCAGCCAGTGGTGCCAATACTGAAACATGCCTCAGAGATGACTAAATGAACTATAGGAGAAGCTTAGTTTAATCACTTTTCCAGTTAGCTGTTTTCGAGTGGGATTTAATCACATACCAGCAAATTCAGTTGGTGGAGAGGTCTTGCACAACAAGCCCACTTCCTCATGACCAGACTTTTTGCAATAAGGAAAGTGACAGGAAAATGCACTAGAAAGTGAGGGACACGGGTGCCGACTCCTAGGGGCCGAGGTAGTTTCGGCCCTCCAATGTATTCTTTTGAGGGGGCTGGGCCCGCTCAATTTTCAGGGGGTGTTCAGCTCCGTCCCCTAGCTCCTTGGGATGTTTCACAATATTGTTTTGGGCCCCCTCAATCAGCTGAAGAGGTTGGCACCTCTGGAGTGGGACGACACTTGATTGACACAATATCATCCAACAGGCTGAATAACAGGTCATGTGGAAGAACCCTAAGTGGAATTCAAATATGAATTCCTCGTAGTGTTGTGTACTATCATCTTCATAATCACCACCACCCATTGCTTTCTTACCCTCTCTTCAGTATGAGATCCCAGAATGAGTTGCTGCCCTTTCAAAATGCTAGATTAAAATCAGTTTACAACACATACGATCCAGCAAATATCCTTCTCTGTTACCAAGATAATGTTTGCTCACAGGTAAGTTTTGCTAAACAAATGTATTTCCAGTGTTAAATAATAGTTTCCATGGTGCAGATCCTGCATGATTAATTCCTGCTGATCGCACCGGGTGATTAGTAATGAATGGCTTCTTAATGACCCTCAAATAGCATATCCTACAGTGCAATCCTATATATGTAAACTCAATTTTGTTCAAAGCCAGTTTTGTTCAAAGATTGCTAGTTTGCTACTGAAAAACGAGAATAAAAATTAAAAAGAGAGGTAACCAGCGTTTAAAGCCCCTTCCCCTGCAAGAACGGAAACTGGCGCTGGAACAACAAAGAGATACTGTTCAAGGACAAGGAAGAGGCTATCCATCACTCGTCTCTCACTTGTGATCAGCAGGCAGCAATTACATGGCAATAACATGGGAAGGACCTGCTGGCAGGAAACTCTTAACTAACAGCACAGGAGCCCTGAGAAGTCGCCTAAGCACTTTGCCAGGCCTGTGCTGTGATGGCATGTTATTGTCAAACAAGAAGGACAGGGAGATAGAGAGGGAGAAAAGCTGAATCTTAGCTCTGAAAAACCAGACAGTTGCAGCAGCGAAACTTGGATAGCTCCATCGGTAGAGCATAAGACTCTTAATCTCAGGGCTTTGAGTTCAAGTCCAACTCCATCATGGTGCAAAAAGATTCCTGCATGGCAGGGGATGGGACTGGATGACTCCCCCTTCCAACCCTACAATGCTATGCTTCTGTGAAACCTGCCTTATCTATAGTGCAGAATATAGGCCAGGAAGTAGCTGCTTATTTGTAGCAGGGCAGCCAGAGGGGGACTTGCTGGTACTTCCTGTCAGGTGAAGCTGGAAAGCTTGCCCATTCACTCCTTTTCACAGGACAGATCCTGTGAAACGTGAAGCTTTGCCAGGTCCCCTCCCACCTCAACGAAGCGCATCACCCTGTAATTACTTGGAACCAGAGTCCCTGTATATCAAGGGGTTAGCCAGCTGACAGCTTTGTTCTGCTTCGTTTCTCTCTCCGGCTTCGTGAACGCTACACTCCACTTTATAAGCACTTTGTTCTAAAGCGCTGGAAGGAAGCGGAATGTCAACATGGTATCTCCCCCTTTCATCTCCCGCCGCACAGATGAGGATGTTTACTCGGTGCTCATCACATTGATGGGCAAGCTGTGAATTAGAAGAATAAATAAAGGCCCACGGTTCGAAACAGCTTGCCTGCTCAGGCCATTCTCCTCGAATAATCAGGCCCATGAATCACGCTGCTGGCCTCTGCACAATCAGTGCTTATCCCAGAGTCACTCTTGAGTAGTGCTGGACCAAAACCCATCGACCTTTGTTGGAACCCAAAGCACACAGGGCTTATTTTGGAACAACAGCACATTGTTAAGTGTTTGTGATGAGGCAGGGGGAAGTGAAAAAAGGAAAAGGGAAGAAATTGGATGGGACTAACGAGAGAATCTCAAAATCTTCCATGGCTATGATCACATAACATGGTGCAGAATTTACTGCAAAACCCCACAACCTTTCCAGTCTTAGGGAAGTTTCAGCTATTTAAAACTGGCCATTTATTTTCTCCATAAGTAATGCAGGTTGTCTACAGTATAACCTGTATTTGGTTGACCAATAAAACCTGGTGATGAGGTTGCCTACACATCCGCCTCAATACATTTTTCTGCCTGAGGCAAGATGGATCTCACACACGTATACACACACTTTTTGCATACAGAAACTGAATGATTGACAGCAGGATCATATTTCAGCATTGGCGACATGACTTTGCAGCATCTGAGGGCAGCAGAGTAAATTGGGAGGGGGGGCACTGTGCATGCCATGTGACCAAGAATGGATGGGTCTGTCAAGTTTGATTTCTCTCGGTTTCTCGTTTTGCCAATCGTAAGTTCAGCTCTCCACATTTCCACGTCATTTCAGTTTACACACATACCCTCTTTCAAACATCTGAATATGCCCTACTGAAACATGTTTTAAAGGGAAATTGCCCTTTTGCGAATCTAATGCTTTAATGGAAACAGGGAAACAGCTCTATCTAGCCACGATTCCTAAGCAGTAAGCTAAACACCCAATTTTACTAATACGCCAGCCTCTGTAACAGAGACTCCTCATCTTAGAATTGCACAGTTAGAAGGGACCCTGAGGGTCACCCAGTCCAGCCCCCTGCAAGGCAGGAATCAGAACTAAAGCATCCATGAAAGATGACCACCCAACCTTTACTCAAAGAAACCCTGATGAAGGAGAGTCCACAGAGTTGGCCACTGTGAGAACAGGATGCTGGACTAGATGGGCCATTGGCCTGATCCAGCAAGCCATTTGTACAATCAGTTACATCTCAGGATCCAGGGAACATTTGAACTCTGATATGATCATATGGGATAATGTGTTTGTAACTGGGAGATCAAACCTCTACTTTAAATGGGGTTTAACATTGTGGAACTCTACAATTATCTCTGGATGCCAATTTGATGTACCAATTATAATCTAAATGACATGGACAGAGAGGGGAGGGAGGCAGGGAGAGGCTTCAATATATATTTTAGAAAATGAAGATGTCTCTTCATATTTTTATCAGTTTGGGGGGGGCTAGATCCCCTTAAATGTGTTTTGTTTTTGTAGAAGTTAGAATTACTCAAGTTTTGATTGTTGTTGTTGTTGTTTAGTCGTTTAGTCGTGTCCGACTCTTCGTGACCCCATGGACCAGAGAACGCCAGGCACCTCTGTCCTCCACTGCCTCCCGCAGTTTGGTCAAACTCATGCTGGTAACCTCGAAAACACTATCCAACCATCTCGTCCTCTGCCATCCCCTTCTCCTTTTGATTAAACTTTGCCAAACACAGAAGCCCCCTTGATTTAGTTATGCTATTGAGCAAAGCCAACTCAGCAGAGCTAGTTAGATGGGCCGTTAGCAGAGGACAAAAGCCAGTGATGGCCCATCAAGGAAACCATTGCTGCCAACTTGAATATAGTATTGGGTTGGCAGGTAAACCCCCCAACATAATCAATTACAAGACTCAGCACACAAACACACCATTTGAATGTCAATGCCCATCAACTTTGAGGGGACAACAGTTGGAGAGGGCTATTGCCCTCATGTCTTAGTTGTGGTCTTGTCATAGGTATCTAGCCGGCCAGTATGGGAAACAAGGTGCTGGGATCATGGTGGCTCCATAAGGCATTGCCTGACTACGTTGCTTGCCATCTACTGGCCAAAAATTATGACTCTTTTTTTCAAAAGCAAGAGCGAGGCCTCTCCTTGGAGTGAAGCTCTTTCTCTGAGATGGACGCCAGACCCTGGCCTCCATAAAGTTAGACCTCAAACCAAGTCTAATGTGGTATTTCATTAATTTTTTGTCCAGAGTAGACCCACAGAAACTAACAAACATGACTAAATTAGGTCCATTTCTTTCAATAATATCATTTGGCTGAATACCACCCCCAGTTGGCTGCCTTGGGCCTCTGGGATAGCCTCCATAATTTAGGTCAGGAATAACCAACATGGCACCTTTCAGATGCCACTGGACTACAACTCCCATGATCCCTAACCATTGCCCATATTCGCTAGGCCTGGTAGGAATCAGAGTCATTTGGAGGACACTACATTGGCTACCCTTGATTTAAATGATCTAATGAGCATATATATATATATATATATATATATATATATATATATATATATATGCAGGTTTTGGTGTCCTCGGGTGTCTTCCCGTGTAAAAGTTGGGGTGTCTAGGCGACGTTTCGACGAGGTCTCACTCGTCATCTTCAGGCTGGTGCTTTCGGCTTCTTGTTACTGGAACAGAGCAGGATCTCAGTGTTTGAGTTCCTATAAATACTGTTGAGGGGGTGTGGTGTATAGCCTCCAATGTTCTGGGCAGAGAGGAAGTTCCCAGGCTAGTGTGCCTTTTCTTCTTTTGTTCCTTAATTACTTGAGGGATATCTTGAGTGATTTCTTGAGTGATATCCTGAGTACCACTTAGGTGGGTCATTAGGTGTGGATTAGTTGCTAAAGTCTTTGTGTCTTGACCTCTTGAACTTTGTGAAGAGTTTTTCTGAGAAGATGGCTGTACTGCACTTAGTTGTGCTCTGGCTTGGCTTCGTGCAATCCCTACACAGATCTGGCTGACACAGGCCACAAAACCACAGCTCGCCCCTATACACGAAGCCAAGCCAGAGCACAACTAAGTGCAGTACAGCCATCTTCTCAGAAAAACTCTTCACAAAGTTCAAGAGGTCAAGACACAAAGACTTTAGCAACTAATCCACACCTAATGACCCACCTAAGTGGTACTCAGGATATCACTCAAGAAATCACTCAAGATATCCCTCAAGTAATTAAGGAACAAAAGAAGAAAAGGCACACTAGCCTGGGAACTTCCTCTCTGCCCAGAACATTGGAGGCTATACACCACACCCCCTCAACAGTATTTATAGGAACTCAAACACTGAGATCCTGCTCTGTTCCAGTAACAAGAAGCCGAAAGCACCAGCCTGAAGATGACGAGTGAGACCTCGTCGAAACGTCGCCTAGACACCCCAACTTTTACACGGGAAGACACCCGAGGACACCAAAACCTGCATTCCTGTACCCGTGAAAATCTACGAAAGCATATATATATATATATATATATATGAAACCATGCAAGCAGCTGCTTCCCTCTTCCCTTTTTCTTCTTTAACATGATGATTTCTCTCTCTCCTAAATTTACTTAATTGCCTCATTTGGGAGTCCAGAGCCACATTGCACTCCATCTGCTTTGGCATCATGTACCAAAAAACAGAAAGGAAGAAAAGAAGCCAGTGGAACAGACCTCCCTTTCTTCTTCTCTTCTCTCGCCTTTCCCCCTCCCCCCAAATCTAATCTCTCATTTCCCTTTGATGTTGTCTGTTCCCTCACAGCCTCCTTAACTCCAGTCCATTTTCTGTTTCATGGTCAAGTGTGTTTTGCAATTCCTCAATAAGCCAGGAGATAGCTTCAAGGAGATGATTTACGTACTGTATTTACTTCCAGGGAGCCCAATAAACAAACAAGTTCATGGCCTTCGTGGAAAGCACTCTCTTCTAGGAATGGAATGGACAGTTCGGAAAGCATGCAACCTTCAAGATCCTCTTCCCTGACTGAAACTTGCTTCGGGCACATGGACCAGAGCGGATTTATATGGGCTTCCGAAATAACGTTACCAATCAGAGCTTGAGGCAGCTCCGTGGGGTGTGTCTGTGTCTGGGGCTGCGATACGCCTGGCATAAAGTGGGCCAGTACTTCTTGGGGTCTCAGGTTTCCTCTTCCTCAGCAGCTCTGATAGTCCCTTAATGAGCTGTGCATCTGGAACCAAGAACTGTGTCAATCATCTCTGTGTTAGCAGAGGGCTGTTTGTCACTCTCATTTTACAAGTAGATTCCCAAGAAACAGGATCTGTTCTAAACATATCATATACAGCCAAGTCAGATTTGAGATCTGAGGCAACGAGAGCCACGGGAAAGCTGAGAAGTGGATCCTGAGCTCGTGGTTTGACCCCTCTTTAATGAAAAGCAGAGGAAGGTCCTTAGCATGTGTGGAAAGGGCACTGACCTCCCCCCTCAAGCCCCCTCAGAAGTCAAACAGAACCCCACTTATCTTCTCTTTCCATCTCTGACTGATGTGCATTACTGCTTCTGGCACCTCTGTCATTGAACGGCACTGGTTGTTGTTGTTGTTTCAATTGTCATTCATTTATATTGATTCAATTTCTTTGAGTGCGTAACTTGCCCCAACCTGAAGGGACAGTATCAGCAATAATAGCAGATTTAAAAGTACACACAGAAGATATGCAATACAATGAGAAGCTGTTTCCCCCCAGTTTAATAAGACCCAGACTTTATCAGCCCCAGACACAGCCAGCAAGCCCAAACAGAGCAGTCAGACAAAGAGCAAAGAATTTTGGGGGGAGGAGGGGGACAACCTTAAAGCACAAGGGAAGGAGTCGGGAGTAGAGTTACCTCATGTGATCTTACTGGTGATCCCACCACCACCCACACTGAACTGCATATGGTTCTCATGTTTTATCATGACTGCTGGTGTTAGGCTGTTTTATATGTGTGCATATTTGTATTCCGCTCCGGGGTGTTTTCTGAAGAATGTGCAAAATCTTCCTGTAAATGAATGAATAAATAAAGGCGGAATGTGCAAACTCGTGCTGAGACTAGGGATGGATGAATTGGTCTGGATTCAAGCCATGCTGATTTCACATGTGACCCATGGTTAAATTTGGTCTACTTGCTTGTTTGGTGGCCTGAAGTTGCCTTTTTCTTCCTTCCTTAAAGTTTGCAAGGTGGTCTGAGGGCAATTCTCTGGGAAGGGTCTGCACATAATGACATATGTCTGTTTCTAAAAACATTTTCAAATGCATTTTTAACCTGGGAGCCACCAAGGTGTGTGTGTGTGTGTTACATGAAACTGCAAGTAGCTGGACCTTGTGCAGAAAGATTTGTAAATATGCTGATGTAACTATACAGACGGCATATCTGCATTCTGACACAAGCACCAGTCCAAGAGGGGCAAATCAGGTAAGTTTGCTCCAAAATGCTGAACAAATAAAATCCTCAAGCATCTCTTCCTGAGGAATCCAGACAAAATTCATGTGAACTCTTCTCCCCCAGTGTGAGCAGTGCAATCCTAGGCACGAGGAGGAGAAAATTCTCATTTAAAGGTCAAATGATCTAATTTGCACTTTCCAAAACAAAGCTATCCTTTGTGCTTATCCAAATCTTGCAATTGGCAACATCCAAGTAGCATGTACCAATAGAGTAGGTGCATTTAAATGCATATATTGATGGAAATAACAATAAGAATGCATTATATTGGGGCTATTATGTTCTTAAATGCCTATGCTTGTGTAGCTGAATCTTAAATAAAGTCCCTGAAACAAAAGGAAGAGCCAATGAGTTGGATTCCAGAGTAAGTGAACGAGGTTCCATTGAGCTTAAGTCCCGGCTATATTTTATGCATTCCACCAATCGATGTAAAGATCACCTGTGTTTCCTTTGAGAAAACCCTCTGTAAGGTTCGGGAGAAAACTGCAGCTTGATGGTAGAACATTTGCTTTGTATGCAAAGGCCCCAGGACATCTCGAGTCGAAGGTTTGGGCAGCTGTGGTGGAAAAGGCCTCTGCTTAAGACCGTGGACAACCCCCACCAGTCAGAAGAGGCAAGATGGACCAAGGAACTGAGTCAGGAAAAGGCAGCTTTGCATCTTCATACAGCACGCTATTCAATTATATTGTAATTCTGCCTTTAAAAATGGAAGGCAGCCCCCCTCCCACACCCCAATAGTTGGCCTGATATCCCCTCTGCATTAGGGAGTTATTTTTGTTCTTGCTATAGTTGCTTGTTGCCTGGGAAGGCAAAGTCCAAGCATAATGACAGCCATGTTGACAGTTGCCTCTAATGTCCTCTGGTGAACCATTAGGGCAGCTGTCGAATTTTGCATGGAGCAAGCTTCCGCCTGAATCTCCTGCTCATTACTGCAGGGAAAACAGGAATGAGAGAAATGCTTGGTTTTTTTGAGATTCTTAATTAGATGGCTGCTGTGCTTGAGCACATGGTGTTCTCCGCCACTCATGGAGGCCAAGAACAATCTTTCTTCTGGAGGGTATCCTTGTAAGCAAAGGAAGATTAAAGCTGCAGGACTGAAGCTCCCACTATGGGCTTGATATGCAAAATTGTTGTTGTTGGCATCTGTCTGTCTTGAGAGACAATGGAGTGCACCTCCAGGGGTGAAGTCAAACTACTGCATTAGCAGCACTGAAGTGACCTCTCCGGGCATAAGCCTGGGCAGAGGTCCTGGGCTGCCCAGAAAACAAGACCCCCTTTGGATGTGGTCAAAAGGAAAGCAGAGCAATACGTTTGGCACCAGCTTGGCTGCAGGAGTTGCCAGAAGGAGGTGTATCCAACTATTTAAGGGACTCCACTTCAGATTTGTGTAGGGTTTACACCTTAGCTTTTTCTTCTCCCAAAGATATCCTGCAAGGCTGCAGAGGTTTAAGATAAGAGTTTTCCTCCCCCTAGATGGGCAACCTTCCCAGGTTGACGAGCCCCATTGCTCGAGCCCCATTCCCTATAGAGTATTTGCAGAAACTGCCTTCTTCACCATTGGATCCATTATTAATCTCATCCTCTCAATCTGCTGGAGTCCATCTTTGCATGCAATGGGTTCCCTAACTCACAGAGGGTTTGAGACCCATTGGCTACCCTCACATGGTTTAGGAGGCCAGTCAAAGCTGTTCCCAGGGTGTTCCACAAGTGCAAGTGAACTACTGAAAAAGCCAGCTAATTTCCCCCTCCCCCCAAATGATTGTGTGAATTGGCCACACTTCATAAGAATATTCATTCCCAGGAAAGAGCTAACAGAGAAAGATATCCCTTAAACCCTGGAAAGTGACACAATAGGTGGTGCTCTCTTCAAGGACCAACCTACGATTACAGCTGACCTGGGGCCAAAATGGATGTCGTGAAAAACAATGCATGAACTTGCTGTCACTTGGCTAATTCACCTTTGTTGCAAACTCCCAAAAGTTTGGCAGAAGGCAAAGGAAATCACATTGAGACTGTTCCAGAGAGGATGAACAAAAGAAAAACCACAACGTGGACAGGTGCTTCCTTGAGTCTCCATGACCTTTTGGGTGGAGGTACAAATGAACCTCTCCATTTCTTCTATCATGTTCAATGCCTGCAATGCTACTTATATCTCATTGAGAAGGGGAACGGAAGGTTTGTGATTATAAAGAGGTTTGGACTGTCATTCTTGAGATTAAATAATCTCATGTGCCAGTAGAGACAAAGCAGCCTTGGAAGTAGAGGTGTTCATCAGCTGCCCAACGCCTGAACTTTATTTATTCAGTTATTTATTACCTAAGTGTCTTTCAGGGCCGGCCTGCTCATGTGGCAGACAGAAGCAGCTGCCTTGGGCAGCACCCTCACTTCCTCGTAGGAGACCCGTGAAATCTTGTGAGATCTCAAGATTTCATGGGTTTTATCTTACCACTGCTGCCACTTCTCTGGTACCACCATAGGCGCCTTCTGGCCACTCTACCCCCTGACAAAGAAACGGCTGCAGCTTTGGCTTCTGGATTCTGGCATGATCTCGCTGGAAAACAGAACCTGCTGCCACTTCTCCTGTGGCGAAGGGGCCACTGCCAGAACCCCTAAGCCACTGCCACATGACCCCAGTAAGCAAGGCTTTGATGGAGAGAGGGCAGCACTTTGCCACTTCACCTCAGGCAACAAAACAGAATGGGCAGCCCCTGCTATCTTGTCAATCAAAGGTGTCAACCAAAAATGAATAAACAGAAATTCATATAAACTGCCTTGATGCACAATATGTTCTGTTTTCTGATGTTGTGGCTGCTCCTAATGTAAGTTATTGCTCTACTGTCATCCTCTTCCTCCTTTTAATGGCCCAACATAGCCATCCGTGCTTCTGTTCTCGGTGTAAAATAAGAATGTGAAAAGTGATGTGAGGCACCGAAGAGACATTGCGGGAACTCAGGTGAGCAAATGGGATTCAGAAAGTCTCCCACTCTCACAGCCGGCTTTTCTCCCCACATGCAGTGTATATTAGCACATGGACTGCTGCTATGCATTGCAGTTGTTTCCTTGAAAGCAACTGCTTCTTTAGCCCATCATCATTATGGGCACGACATTCAAGGGCGGATCACAATGTCCTCCAAAAATGCATAAGAGAGGACATATCTAGCCAAGATGAAAATGTACTTTGGGAGGAGGCCTAGACTCCCCTCTTTCACTGTATCAAAAATAATCCAGAGAACAGTTTAAATATAGCAGTCTGGAATAGCTCTTTCCAAGAATTGATGATCTGTTTGTTCATAACATGATGGTCCCAATTGGACAAGGTTAATTTACAGAAGCTGCTACTTCCTGAGGCAAAGACTACTGCAGAAAGCAGCTATTCCTAAGGGGTACATGAAGGCCCACCCCAGGGTTATGGGAACTTTACGGGTGGGCGTTTGTGTTGTGGACAATGGACCCTGGGGAATACACAGGTCAGTGAGCTTCCCTCACAGGCCAGGGCTCAGAGATCAAGTTAAACGCACTGCAATGCATGAGTGAACCAGCCTTAAAAGGGCCTTGGAGAGAGTGGGGGAAATGAAGTGGTCAGTTCTTGGTGGATGATGAGGCAGGAAAGGTAGGCCCTGCGGATCTCCTGGAACTTACTTCTGAGTAGACATTCATAGGACTGCCTGTGCTTTCAAGCAATTAAAGGTAGGGTGTGAGTTGTTTCATTTTGCTTTTGGTCTGAACAAAATCAAAACAAACACTAAATCGTATCAAATATATTGTTGCACGCCACCCCAGTCTCTGAGCGGTGCGAGATTCCAGGGGTTCCAGGCCCATACCCAGGGTTCATGTTTCCTTCTGGAATGTGGCACAGCGGAGACTGTGGCGTCTTTAGGATATATGGTTTATTTCCACATATATGTGACCTTTGCCTTGATGGAGGGATTGCAGGCCTCATTCAGTGACCCACTCACAGTCCGTGCCACCATCTCTCTCTCAGTTCTACTTTGGCTCATAAGGTAAGGTTATCAGACATCCCCATTTCCCAGGGACAGTCCCTGGATTTACAAATCAGTCCCCATACAAAATCCATTGAAGTTGAAAAGTGTCCCTGGATTCATTGAAAAAAATCTGGTCACCTTATCATAAGGGTATGGAAGAAATTTGTTTTGCTTTCAAATTCCAGTCATTTCTGTCATTAAAGACCTTGTAAGCAATAAGCAAGCAAACAAACAAACAATAATAAAGGATGCAGAGGGAGGTAATTTGAACTACTTTAGTGAAGCTAGCGCTGATCCTCTTAGCCAATCAAAATACATCGTGCATGTGATGGCGTGGACTGGAGCCTGCACCATAAGACGGAAGGAAGGGGAGCAAACCAGTCTCTCCCTTTCTTGTTCACTTCATTGCTAGGTCTCTCTCATTTCTGGCTGCCAAACTAAACAACACTTAAACCTTTGGCTTTTGTTTGGCCCAACCCACTCCCTATACTGGGTAGAATGGTAAAGCCATTAGATATGGGGTGAGTAAGAAATCCCCAGACAGGTCTAAAACCAAACTATCAGCACTTCCAGACTGTCACTGTTTTTGAGCAGGATTCAATCACATCCTGGCAAATTTTGGTTGTGCAGTTATAGTGAGCTGGGAGGTCTCCTGCAACAAACCCGCTTCCCCAAAAGATCAGACTTCTTGCAGAAAGGGAAGCAGCAGGGACGTGCACTGGAAAGTGTGGGGCAAACATTTGCTTTGATTCAGCCAGTGGCATCTAAAGTAAAGGTAAAGGTACCCCTGCCCGTACGGGCAAGTCGTGACCGACTCTGGGGTTGCGCGCCCATCTCGCTTAAGAGGCCGGGGGCCAGCGCTGTCTGGAGACACTTCCGGGTCACGTGGCCAGCGTGACAAAGCTGCTCTGGCACCGCACACGGAAACGCCGTTTACCTAGAAAGCGGTACCTATTTATCTACTTGCACTTAATTGTGCTTTCGAACTGCTAGGTGGGCAGGAGCTGGGACCAAATGACGGAAGCTCACCCCGCCGCGGGGATTCAAACCGCCGACCATACGATCGGCAAGTCCTAGGCGCTGAGGTTTTACCCACAGCGCCACCCGCGTCCCTAAACTCCTCATAAACAAATCGGAACAAATGCTCAATAAACAGGGCATTTGAAAGTGTTCCCTGTCTTAACTACTAAGTTTTGAAACTTCTAAAAAAATGTATTTTAAAAACAGATTGAACCGTTACCTATAAAAGCAAATAAAAATAACAGTGAAAAAGGCATCCAGACTAGACTATGTCCCCAACCAAGCCAATACTTCTCAATTTGCATCCCTTGGAGCAGCTTCTGGGTCTAGTTGTGTCCTTGGTCCTGGCTCCTTTCTGCTACAGTGCTCCAACTGGGCCCTCTTAACTTTCTCCTCTGTTAAAACTCCTTCATTTCTTCATTTTGTTTAGCTGACCTAGCCGAGTGCTTCTGTTTCACTTCCCCAAGCCTATTAAGCTTCTCCTTTCTCCTTAAATCTTTAGGTTTCATTTCCCCCCAACTACCAGGCTCCTGGGCTGAACTTTTAATCTTCCTGTAAACTTTTCAATCATCCAGTCAGAACAGCCTCTGAAAGAAAGCAACCGTTTTATAACACAGGAATTTAGCAACTGATCTTAGAAAAAAACACAACAGCATTCCTGAGCTTTAATACTGCGGAAGTGGGGGGTAGCCGCAACCAAGTAAGTGGAGTAGACATTTCTGAGTATTGCTGTGCCAAAACATTCTTCAGCATTTCCCCCCCTTTGCTGTTCTCCATCAACTAATGAGAAAATAAATTGTATTCCAAATTATCAATGGGGAAAGAAGAAATTGGTGAAATTTTCATGGTTGGGGTGTGGGATTTTTGTGCTTACCTTACTTTCAAGAGGACTAAGAGATGTTTGTAACTGTCTTTTCATTCTACAAATAATATCTTTGGTGGTCTGCATTCGGCAGCTTTCTCAAGTGCCTGAACTTCCTGAAAAGCCTATGTCATCCCTATGTCTTCTTCTTCTTCTTCTTCTTCTTCTTCTTCTTCTTCTTCTTCTTCTTCTTCTTCTTCTTCTTCTTCTACTGAGTCTGTTAAAAGTATCATTTGTGTTGTAAGTTAGAGAGAGCCTCATTTCATCTTCGTTTTTATTTTATTTTTTTCAAGATAATCTTGATTGGGTTTTTGTCCTCCTCCTCCTTCTTCTAAAATGTGACGTCTTTTTACTTTTAAAAGAATCAGTATTTTTTTATGGGTGGTTTTCCCCCAAAAAACAACAACAGGTAAAAGGAAATACTTCCCTTGAAAACAAAGTCAATGAGTGCACCAATTTCAAGTTTATGGTAACCAGTCTCCCTGTCTTTATTGTTGTTCTTTATAAATTTGTTGGCTTTTTTTTAAACTAAGGTCATTCAAAGCAACTTACACTGTGTAAACAAGCACAAGTCGTCTACAGGTAACTGAATGTCCAAGGCCTGGTGAGAAAGAAATGTATTTTTTTCGTGCCTGAAGATGTGAAACAATCTTAAAACCCAGGGGAAGACAACATGGGACTGATTCAGATTAGGAGACACAGGCAACCAGGAAGGCTGCAGAAGTGTGGAGTGGAAAGGGAGGGAAAATATTCTACCCTCAGCTACCAAGAAGGTAAACTAAGCCCTGGGCCTACCATCATTGTGACAGAATTCTAATTCACCCTGCCAATGAGGTGGAGAAACTGGAGGGTGGATTTTAGTACAGCATCATTTCTGAGACATGGTTAAATTTAATACATGGATGCTAATACCTTTAAATGAATTGAGCTCTCAAACTACTGAACATAATGAGTGACCTTACAGCGGGGAGAAGAAAACCTTATTCATCAGCAAAAATGATATATCTATTTTTGTGTTGGCATAAAAATCTAGAGTGGGACCAAAACATTCACACGCAAAAAAAAAGAATAGCTTTCCCGCCCCCGTAAATGATTTGTTTCCATTTATTTTGGTCTGAGCCAATCATGGATTTTGACACAGTTTTCAGAACCAGCCTGGAGCCGATAAGTAATAAAACTGGGTCATTAAATCCTCTTCTTAAATTGGATAGAGTATTAGCCGAGTCCTCTTGAATCCTTTTTTTAACATCAGGAAGGAAGCAGGCCAGTCACAAAAGTATTAAGAGCTGATATCTGTCTTAGATTCTCTAAGAGCTGTAGAGAAAGCAGTTCATTGAAGGAGACTAGCTGGGATTCAAAGGGTATGTTGTGGTTGGGTCAGAATAAAAATAGGATGCAGGGTGCATCTATGCAGAGCTCAGTTTGACTAGTGGAAAGAGAAGCATGCAAGGATTTGAATGGGAAGCCCGTCCGTACTGTACATGCAAAACAAGTTCTACTCTCTGATCTCCAAAGAAGCAGGTGCCATCTACTGGCAAAGTCTAATTAATTAAAAATAAAAAGGAGGTGGGTGTTGTCCATGCTCAAACCTAATCTGGGAATTATTCCATGATTTGGGGTAGATGAATGTGGTTAGGCAGCAGTGTGGGAAATGCTTTCTGCGTATGCTCAGAGTACCACTATGTTCCTTATTATTAGTTCACATATTCAAGAGCTGAACCCTGATCAATGTATTCACACATTACATTTGTTGGTGCAGATGATTGGCTTGTTAGGATGTGACTTTGGTCCACTTAAATTAATATCTGGGTTAGTACAGAATGCACTTAGAGATGGACAATACAGTATATTGGGTTGTATTCAAATAACTTTTACTCAGAGTGGATCCATTGAAATTAACAGGCCCAAGTTGTGACCATCTACTTTCAATAGGTCTACTCTGAGTAAAGGCAGGTTGAATAAAACTCATTGGATGAAGCAACCATATGAACCTGGTAAATATCATAAAGTCAGTGGTGTGAGATCCATACATCATAACTCTAAGAGACTATTATTAAATATATTGAAAACCATTATAATTATTTGAACTATGTGAACATTGAGAAAGAGAAATAACTGTTATGGGATGAAGAAGTGGATGTTGGTGGGCATTGTAACTAAGAAGTCACCTTTCACTGAAGCAAGGGTCTTTTAATTCTTCTTTTCACTTCTGGACCAATCTATACTTCTACCCCAACCCAATGTTCTCCAGATGTTGCTAACTTCCAACTCCCATCAACCCCAATGAGCATGGCCAATGGTCAGGGATGATGGGATTTGTAGTCCAACAAATCCCAGGTTGGACCAGGCATATGCATCTGACAAAATCAGAGAAGCATCTCACAATAAGAGGGTGGGGTTTGCTTGTCACTCTTCCAGACCCTTTGAAGCAGGTATGGTGGACCTGTGAACTTCCAGAGATTGCTAGACTACAACTCCCATCATTCCTGACCATTGACCATGCTGAGTGGGGCTAATGGTAGCTGGAGTCCAACAATATTTGGAGAGCGCCCCATTGGCTGCCCCCAATTTAAATGTAGTAATATTTGGAGCTTGGCGTGAAACAAGATAAAAACCTTAACCCAGCGGCAAACAGCATATCCCCTTCCTTGTAACTGTATGTCTTGTATGCACCTTGCCCGAGGACAAACACAGAGGGACAGTTGTGACTAATCACAATGGAGGAATGCCCAGTTAAATTGTGCTTAGCTCTCTGAAGGAGCCAAAACCAACTGCTAGCATCCTGAAAGTGAAGTGAAATCTGCAAGGAAAGGTGTTAGGAAGGCAGGGCCCCTTCTTCACTGCTTCCAGCAGTTTCTGTGACAACCAGTCTCCTACTCTTCAGTTATGCAAAGATAAACTTAACTCAACCTCCAAGATAGGACCATTTACTTCATAAGGAAAATGGAGTCTGGTTTGAAACATTTGGCAGCCCCCCTTTTCTGCATGCATTGCATTATGCAGGCATTACTTGGTTTATTTATTACATTAAATTTATATATTGCCCTTTCTCCAAAGGATACTACTTTGTAGAATATGCAATCACACAGTTGCAATGGTTTGTATTTTAACAGACTGTGTATGTTTGTGAATAAACCCGTGTCAAATCGTGGTCAAGGAATGAGATGGGAAATAGGCTACTCTGTGTGGATCGTTCCTAACACTGAGATTTTTATGGTGTCCCATCCCTAATAAAAACCAGGCCCCCCATCTACAAGCAGCTGTCAAATGTTTCCTTTTCCACTTGAAAATGGTCGGAGTCTTGACAGAGCAAGTAATTAGTTTTCCATGCTGGGATCTCCATCATCTCCATCTTGTGAAAATCACATACCTTAGGCCAGGCTGCTGAGAAGGCCCATTTAACTGGCAGTTGTTTAAGGGGGAAACCGTAGATTGCACCAGCACTGCAACAGAAACATCTGGGGTACTGGGCCAGGGACTTGATATATCTGGCCTCCCTCAAAATGGACTCCATCTTCATTTGCCAGACCAAGCTCTTGACTGTTCTGCCATCTTTCCACAGACCATCTGAATGGAACTTGCAGACTAGCGGTGACCTGTGAGGAGAGCTTGAGAACTTCTGTGTCATGTACTATTCCCTGCCCTTGGCTTAGTTATATCATCCTACGTGGAAGATTAAACAGAGGCAAGCATGATTCTCCTGAGCTGTCACTCTTAATAATTTAATCCCACTTTCTTGTGGCATCGTAAACACGTCGCAGCTCCAGTAAGTCTTCTTGTACTTTTTGTTGGACTCTGTGTACGGATCAACTTCACACACACGCCAAGGCCAATGTCACTGCGTTTGGGGTGGGGACGGCAGGTCAAACATTTAGCACCTAGGCACGCACAGAGTGGAGCTATGTGGGAAAACAGCTCCTTCCCAAAATGTGGTGATCAAAGGAGGCATCTGAGTGAAACAGCAATATCTCCCAATGACTTTGAAACAGGTGCGGTTTATTTTTAGCTTTCTAAAGTGCTCCAATCAGATTTAGCCTCGCAGACAAATCCCATCTCTCTGCCTTCTCAGGAACAGAAGGGTGAAAACAGTGGAACCACATCGCTAGCCTTTGGCCAGAGAATTTGTTTTCCAGCTTGCGCTGCACAGGTGGGGCAATTCTCTCATTACTTTTGCCGTCATAGATCGTACTGTCAGGCTCTACATTCTGATGTCAAGGTGCGTCCTGTTTTTCCTCTGCCGTCAAAGGGCTGCTTGTGAGGGTCGATTCAGAAGTGCTTATAATAACCATGCAGAAGGAGGTGGATTTCTAGCTTGTGTAGAGCACCCTGCCAAATAAGAGAGCCTGGCCAAGGGGTTGATTTCAGGCCATTCCAAATAAATCTTTTATAGGGGATTAGGCACATTCATGGAGGGCAAGGCTATCGGTGACTATTAGTCATGACGCCTTTGCATGCAACATACATCCAGGATCAGTCACCCTGTCTCTGAATCCCAATCACTGGGGAGGCAGCAGCAAGGCTGTTGCATTCCTGACCTCAGAAACACAGTTCTGACCATTTTAGATTCTCGCTTTTTAAGTGGGGGCACCCTTATTAGATGGCAATGTGTTAATGCTTTACTTATTTCAAAATGTGATGATCCAGCATTGCTTTTGAGGGAACCTCCTGGTCATTTTGTAGACTGGGAGCCTGGATGTCTACACCCCCCCCCAAAAAAACCCTTCTCTGATGGCACCAGAGCATGCCTTGCTTCTAGACTTTCCATAGGCATCTGGCTTGCTGCTTTCTGAAACAGGATGGAATGGCTCAGTTGGCACAGCATATGACTCTTAATCTAAGGGTCATGGGTTCAAGCCCCACCTTGGGCAAAATATGCCCATGCAGTCCCTTCCAACTCTATGATCTTATGATGCAGGGTTAGGTGAGAGATGGACCATAAAGAAGGCTGATTGCCGAAGAATCGATGCTTTTGAATTATGGTGCTGGAGGAGACTCTTGAGAGTCCCATGGACTGCAAGAAGATCAAACCTTTCCATTCTTAAGGAAATCAGCCCTGAATGCTCACTGGAAGGACAGATCCTGAAGCTGATGCTCCAATACTTTGGCCACCACATGAGAAGAGAAAACTCCCTGAAAAAGACCCTGATGTTGGGAAAGATGGAGGGCACAAGGAGAAGGGGATGACAGAGGACGAGATGGTTGGACAGTGTTGTCGAAGCTACCAGCATGAGTTTGACCAAACTGTGGGAGGCAGTGAAGGACAGGAGTGCCTGGCGTGCTCTGGTCCATGGTGTCACAAAGAGTCGGACACGACTAAACGACTAAACAACAACAAGGGTGGGAAAACTTTGCCTGAGGGCCACATGAGCCCTGGTATGGGTCCCACTGTCGCCTGTGAGGCTGTTTCCCACCAAACCACACCCACCTGTCCCATACTTTGATAGGCTAGATGAGGGAATATAATTAACTATATTTTATCTCCCTACGGACTCACGTGTGTGGGTTAATAGACAAAAGGATCAGCTTACTGCTTGTGTTTAAAAGCGTGAGGCTGAGCCAAGTTTAAATCCCATCTTAGGCAGTTTAATTGAAAGCATAGGAATTAGCTGTTGAGTTGATCTCTCCCTTTGTTACCCCATTTATCAGAGAAACAGGCTACAGACTGAAAAGTAAGTCTAAAATATGTGGCTTATTCATAGTCAAACATACTTGTGTTTACAGCAAAAAATAAAAAAATAAAAAATGCTTCAGGCACATGCCTGGTGCTGGAGCAATTGGAGGCATGTCCTGGCTGAAGAGAGAGAAAGAAATAAGGAACAGGAAATACTTCTTTTGCTCCTTCCCTCCCAGGAGAGAAGGGGAAATGACATCACACACAGCCTTTTCTACACATTACATTTCTATGGACTGAGTCTGCCTATCTGCAATACAGCTCTATGGTTCTAACCTCTTCACATGCTAATGAGCAAGAATATGCATTATTAGATTTGACTGCATATCTCCCACAAACCTGACATCAAGTGTGGAGCAGGGAGAATTGGCTGATTGGCTGAACTGGATGTGAAGCAATTTCCCCATGGGGAAAATTGATTGTGCTTTCCCTCCAGAAAGCAGGCTTGAAGTCACTGCAGATCCACTGACAGGTGGATAGGTGCAAGCCTGCTGAACGGTGGTCCTGGATTGCGCATGGATTGTGGTCCTGGTGGTCATCAATTGGTGTCAATGTGACGTCAAGTGATTGACATGGGGGCACTCCTACCCATTCCTACCCATATTGAGCCAACGAGGGCCAGGAGAGATAATGACTTGGCCCCGTGACCAGATCAGGCTCCCCACCTGCTGAGGCAGCCCTGTTTAGGGAAGTTTTTAATATTTAATGCTGTATTGTTTTTAACACTTGATTGGAAACCGCCCAGAGTGGCTGGGGAAACTCAGCCACATGGGCGGGGTATAAATAGTAAATTATTATTATTATTATTATTATTATTATTATTATTATTATTATTATTATTATTATTAGAATCATAGAGTTGAAAGAGACCACAAGGGCCATCGAGTCCAACCCCCTGCCAAGCAGGAAACACCATCAGAGCACTCCTGACATATGGTTGTCAAGCCTCTGCTTAAAGACCTCCAAAGAAGGAGACTCCACCACACTCCTTGGCAGCAAATTCCACAGTCGAACAGCTCTTACTGTCAGGAAGTTCTTCCTAATGTTTAGGTGGAATCTTCTTTCTTGTAGTTTGCATCCATTGTTCCATGTCCGCTTCTCTGGAGCAGCAGAAAACAACCTTTCTCCTTCCTCTATGTGACATCCTTTTATATATTTGAACATGGCTATCATATCACCCTTTAACCTCCTCTTCTCCAGGCTAAACATGCCCAGCTCCCTTAGCCGTTCCTCATAAGGCATCGTTTCCAGGCCTTTGACCATTTTGGTTGCCCTCCTCTGGACACGTTCCAGTTTGTCAGTGTCCTTCTTGAACACTGACATTATGATTAACATTAGTTAATCATTGGTCTGATGCAGCAGGGCTTTTCTTAGAGGCATCATTCCCCTCTGTCGGACATGCTGGCTGGGCTGATGGGAGCTGTAGTCCAACAAGGTCTGGCGGGGCACAGGCTCTCCATCACTACACAAAGAACAGTGCCTGGTGAGGCTGTAGGGCAGAATTGTGAGGGCTGTTGGGTGGCAACTGAGAAGGAAGGGAAGCTTCCAAGCTTGACTTTTGACATGGCTAGGCAGTGGTGGAGATGGGGGAGGTTCTGCTAATGGTGGCTGCTGAGTAGATCGTTGCTCCAGCACAGAGCAAGCTGCTGACCTCGGTCTGCTTCCAGTGCAGATCCTCCAAAACCTCATCCGTGTGCGACTGTTATTAACTATTACATTGAAGCTGTAATAGGGGCCGGGTTATGTCACTGTGAAGCAACCCCAGGCTAACATTCCGACATCCTGACAAACCCTTCTGTATTTGTCATGACAAACGGGAAAATGTGCCGTCATATTTATAGCATAGCATCTCTCTGATCCCACCACAGAGGCAGATTTTCCTTTTGACATAGATTTCTATGCCCAGCTGGCGGTGGCAGATAGTAAATTAAAAGGGGGGGGGGAAGGAATGACATTTTATACAGTTCCTGCCATCCACGAGGCCTAAACTGATTTACAACGCGCCTCTCTCTAGGCACTGGCCTATAAATAGCCAGATTGCGTTCCGTTGCTTGTTTGCTCGCTGGTATTTTATTTTCCCTTTAAGCCCCAATCTTTCAAGATTCTTATCTAAACTCATCCCAATGAGGACCTAGTGTTATGAAACATACATGATTTTGGCTGCAATCCTGTGCATGCTTTCCTGGGAGTAAGCCCCAGGGAACCAGCCAAGCCAGAGAGCCAGTGTACTGTAGTGGTTAGAGTTTCAGGTTAGGACCTGGGAGACTGGGGTTCGAATCCCCACATGGCCATGAAACTCACTGGGTGACCTTGAGCCAGTCACTACCTCTCAGCCTAGCCTACCTCACAGGGTTGTTGCTGAGGTGATTAAATGAGGGGAAGAACCATGTATGCCACCTTGAGCTCCGTGGAGAAAAAGGTTGGATAGAAATGAAATAAAGAAATAAGCTGAATGCGTAGATATGTACCTCGGGTTAAGAACTTAATTCATTCTGGAGGTCTGTTCTTAACCTGAAACTGTTCTTAACCTGAAGCACCACTTTAGCTAATGGGGCCTCCCGCTGCTGTCACACCACTGCTGTGCGATTTCTGTTCTCATCCTGAAGCAAAGTTCTTAACCCGAGGTAATATTTCTGGGTTAGTGGAGTCTGTAACCTGAAGCGTATGTAACCCGAGATACCACTGTATAGGACTGCACTGTTTGTAAACCTGCTGTGTTTTTGGCTTTTGGCTGTAGCTGCTCTCTGGCTCTTTATGTTTTTCAGTCCTCTGCAGATTTATTCATTGTGACTAATTTCCATCATTCCTCTTTAGGGCAGCCCTTTGGAATGGAGCAGGCTGGTGTGGGAGACATTTGAGAAGGCCATTCTCAGTGTAGATTTCATTCTGTCCAAAACATGAGGATGCAGCCCCTCGTTTTGTCCTCATGACTGGGCAGATGCGGGGCCTGGAGTGCCAGCTCTGTGGTGTACTGGGAAGGGTGAGAAGCTGTCTTGGGTGGTGCAGTGCAAATGCACTAATGGAGCCGATCCAGTGTGCATTTTTACCACACCAGCCTCACCACAGTGACGGCAGTGATGGGATGCAGAGCCACCTCACCAACCACTACTTCTCCTCTCATTTGTGAAGCTAAAGATGTATCCCAGGCAAGTTCTGGGTGAAACAGGGATGTAGCTCACCTAGCTTCTGTAGCTGGGCAAGCTAAGGGTCTTGAATAAAGCATAAACATGTCACATTGAGGTTCTTGAACTTCACCAACTTCACCAGTCCTGCTAAAGAGCTTCTGGAAATCCAAGGTCTGACACAACACCAGGGTAAAGTCTTGCCCTCAATCCACACTGCTTGCTGCATCCGTAAAGACAGTGGTCGTTCTATGAACCAATGAGAAGTCTGGCAATGACATTCATCTGTTGGTGCGCAGGGGATTCAATGAACTTCCAGGAATCCTGCAGCAAAGGCTGGTTTCTGAGCAACTGAAAGCTTTTGGCTGCCCTTGTACAGGCACTGTTTGAATTCTTTGGGCAAAAGTTTGTGTTTCTAGGTTCCAGAGTTGTCCTGTGTTTTGGATTCCTTTGGATTAATGCAAACATCTTGTATCGGCCTTGGAGTGAGATCACAGGGTTGCTGATTGCCCATCATCCTACTTCAGTAAACATCAGCTTTGGTTAAGAAAAGCAGAAGTCGCAAGAGACCAATTTCACATGGAGGTGTTTTTTCTTCTCCCACTGTCTCTGGCGCCGAAATGAATGCCAAGGCCTTGATATGGGCTGTGAAATAAATCAAAATAAATAAAGCTGAGTCTCGCCAAGATTAGCCAGAATGGGTTATCTCAGTACCGTGTCTTCCACATGTGAACATTGCTCCTTCTTCTTTAGAAATTAAACTGTAGCTGAGTGGTGGAGCATCTGCCTTGCATGCAGAAAGACCCAGGTTCAATCCCAGGTGTGTCCAGACAGGGCTTGGGCATATTCTTGCCTAAAACCCTGGTAAACCACTGCCAATCAGACTAGACAATACTGAGCTAGACGGGCCAATGGTCTGACTCGATAGAAGGCAGCTTCCTATGTTCTAGCTTTACAATCCCCAGGATTATGTTGGCACAAGGCAGCAATAAAAAAAAAGGAATAGGTATCGGAAGGCAGCAGACAGGGAGAGTGAAGGGCACCTTGGAGCAAGTCTCTATCATTAATTTATTCAGCAAAATGACAGGTAACATTATGGTTGGGGCCTTAAATACAAGGGCTATCCTTCATCTATGGCCATAGCTAAACCGGGGGCAGCAAAGAGAGTTTAGGAAGCACTGAGCCCAACAACAGCAGAGATTCGGGAGGGTGATGGACATATGAGGCCAGAAAAATAAGACCTTTGTGGAAGACTGTGCCTGACAGTTTCTATGCTGCTATGGACGTTTGGCACCATTTTGGCTCAGCACACCAAATATTTGGCAAGTCTAGAAGTACCAGATGAGAGAAGAAAAGCTCCAAGAGATAAATCAGGCCTTCCCATGCCCATAGTTCAGTGGCGTGTTTTGCATGCACAGGGTCAGAGGTTCAAACCCCACCAACATTATGGGTTAAAAGGACCTCTGAGACCCCATAGATACAGGTCAGGCAAGGAAAACCAGATGTGGGAACTGGTGGCTTTCCAGGTGTTGTGGGATTACAACTCATCCAACCATCGTGTTGGCTGGGGTTGATGGAGTTGGAGTTCAAAACATCTGACATGTATCACTTTGAGGAAGGCTGTCTTGGCTTTCTGGCCATTTTAGAACATCATTTGTTTTTTGAAGTGGCTGTCGCTGGAATTTAAAACCCTCTATGCCAGGCTTCCTCAACCTCAGCCCTCCAGATGTTTTTGGCCTACAACTCCCATGATCCCTAGCTAACTGGACCAGTGGTCAGGGATGGTGGGAATTGTAGTCTCAAATCATCTGGAGGGCTGAGGTTGAGGAAGTCTGCTCTATGCCATCCAACTCAAGTCCAGCCTTAGGAACAATTCCAGGAAAAAACAGTTTTATCTTTGTCTTGTTGACATTTATTTAACACCAGCACAACTACAAGGCACCTTCAAGAAATGTTCAACATAATTTGTTTTTCAGAGGGAGCTCTTGATCCTTGCTGAGTCCAGAAGACAGAGAATACTTTAATTCCATGCAGTGGTGTTGTTTTCCAGCAGATTTTGTCAATGGAAAAAAATTAACCAAAAGAACTCACTGTGAGAAATATTGAGTCCTGCAAAGGGGATTTGAAGAGATTTGGGAGCTTTAGAGTCCTTTCCCCACCTTCTCTTGATTTAGAGGAGAGAAGGGTTTGCTTTGTTTTGTTTACTTTGCAAATAAATATATCCCCATGTTAAGCTCACGAAGAACATGGAATTCTGCTAAAGATAGAGGTAAAAGCTGAAATTACGTGCTGAAGCTTGAAATGAAGATGTTGCAATATAGACACCAACTTAGATGGCTTTAACGGGGATTAGGCAAATACAGTGAGGTGTAGGCTATAGTACCTCCAGGACCAGAAGCAGCATGCTTCTCAATTCCAATCACTGAAGAACAACAGCAAGGTAGCTATGTGCCTGACTTTAGAGCAGGGCTTCCCAAATGGGTCTCCAGCTACTGTTGGACTACAACTCTCATCATCCCTAGCTAGTAGGACCAGTTGTCATGGATGATAGGAATTGTAGTCCAAAAACAGCTGGAGACCCAAGTTTGGGAAACCCTTCTTTAGAGGATGGCCCTCTATTTGAAGGAGTCTTCTGCTTGAAGGATTCTCCAGTCCAAAGGTAAAGAAAAGGGAGACCAGAGAGCCAGTGTGGTGTAGTGGTTAAGAGCGGTAGTCTCATAATCTGGGGAACCGGGTTCGTGTCTCCGCTCCTCCACATGCAGCTGCTGGGTGACCTTGGGCTAGTCACACTTCTTTGAAGTCTCTCAGCCCCACTCACCTCACAGAGTGTTTGTTGTGGGGGAGGAAGGGGAAGGAGGATGTTAGCCGCTTTGAGACTCCTTAAAGGGAGTAAAAGGAGGGATATCAAATCCAAACTCTTCTTCTTCTTTAAAGCTGCCCATCAACAGCACATGGAGAGTAGGCTGAGCAGGCACACACAGGTCAGCTGTCACAGTCCTTTTCACTATGGTGGGTACCATCTTGCCATTTTGTTTCTGGTGGCCCAGCTGCTGGGAGTGTGCTCATTTCCAGTAATTAATTGCATGCTGAAGTCATTATGAATTGAAATTCACTCCATTTAGGAGGACCTATTCTCTCAATCATCATATGGGGGATTCCCTTGGAGAGTGTAATCACAGTCATACATCGGGCTTGGGGGTTTCTTAAAAACAAATTAATATGTATGAAGAGCCCTGCTGGATCAGGCCCATCCAGTCCAGTATCCTTCTATCACAGTGGCCAGGCAGATACCTACAGGGAGCACAGAAGCAGGACCTGAGCACAAGAGCACTTTCCTGTCTTCCAGTTTCCAGCAATTGAATATTCATCAGGGTTTGGAGCCACACAGTTGCACAAGACCTCTTTATCACACTTTGGTAAGTCTTTGTTAGGGAAATATCACTCTTGTACAAGACCTCTGTGTTAAAAATGGAAAACAAATATGAAATATACTCGGAGTCGAGAGTGGATTTAATGCTCTTTATTCAGCTCATAGTGGTGAGGAGGAATGGAAGTTCCCCCAGAATGTCTGCTTTATATACATTATTTACACAATGGGCCCCACGTGATTGGCTAATTCCGGGATTCACCTGTAGGCCAATCAGGTTGCGGATTCACTTCCACCTGGAGCTGGATTGGGTGAATCCTGTGGACCAATCAGACTGCTGCATTCTGGATCCTATTGTTCTACGACCAATTAGACTGCTGCATTCTGAATCCTATTCTAGGGCCAATCAGACTGCAGCATTCTGAATCCTAATGTTCTAAGGACCAATCAGACTGCTGCATTTTGGATCCTATTTGGATCCTGCAGCACATAACAAAATAGAAATGGGTATTGCCCCCCCCCCACACCTTTTGCACATCCTGAAACACAATAACTGGAAGACTGGTAACATTTGCTCTGAGTTGTTGGTTTTTTTAGGTGTGTGCATACAGGAACAGAAATAGCCATGTGCATGCCCAGAATAAAACAAAACAAAAATGTCAGTGGAGGGTAGGGGAGGAGCGATTGAGGGGTAGAACAGCAAAAGACCCACCACCTTCCAGATACATTCTGACAAGCTTCACCCATTGGTGTGGACAGCAAGTGTCAGAATAGCAAGGAATGACTTAAACGGCTAGGAAGGTGTGGAAGTGAATGTGCCAAAAATGCACACAGAGAAAAAATATGGATGTGATTTAAGGTCACTTTCAGGAAACGCCCATTTAAATAATTCTGAAGGTAACCCCAAATCTAAGGACACCTGCCTGAGGAAATCCTACTGGCATTAGTCTAATGGCTCATTCAGCCTTGTTGGGGAAGCAATTTAAAATGTGCGACAGCTCTCTATGCTAACATAGCTCAGGGGCATGCTATCTAACCTGTGTAGGCATTGTAATCTGCAGAGAGAGTTCCACTGCATGCGCAAATGTGTTCAGTGTTTCAAAGCAACTGAGTACAGTTTCATTTCTTAATAGGGGTGAGCAGATAGTCTTCGGACTACGTTAACTCCTCTAAGGAGTTGTCACTGATGGGGCAAATTTCATTTAAGAGAAGATTCCTTGATCCTGCAGGGTAGCTAAGGGAAAGTCTGCATGCTAGTGAGAAGAAGTGAGATTTGGCACCACCTGCTGTTCTTTACAAAGCCTTAAGAGGCTGTTTGGAATTTTGTTCTGCAGAAAGTTTGCACTGCAAGGAACTGCAGATCATACAGACTGTGGTTCGCATGATCTACAATGCATTTGGATCTGACCATCTGCTTGTTTATCAGCTGCGGAAGCAGGAGGAGGTCTGGCCTGTGAGCGCTCCAATTGGAGAACTGCCTTTACCAAATGTGTCATGGGCTTTGAAGGCACTCAAACTCAGGATGAAAGGGAGAAACGTGCTAAGAGGAAGGCACGCTTGGCAAATCCACACCGTGATCAACTCCCACCTGGAAACCTATGTCCCCACTGTGGAAGGACGTGTGGATCCAGAATTGGCCTCCACAGATACTTACAGACTCACTGTTAAAACCGTATTTATGGAAAACAATCTTCCTCAGCTATGAGTGATCACCAAAGATGAAGAAGAATCTCAGGGGCTTGCCTCTACTGCTGCACATTTCAATTAACGTGAAAACCACTTGCACATCTCCTCCCCCCCCCAAAGGTCACACCATTTGCACAGGCTTGTTGTTATTGTTGTCGTTTAGTCGTGTCCGACTCTTTGTGACCCCATGGACCAGAGCACGCCAGGCACTCCTGTCTTCCACTGCCTCCCGCAGTTTGGTCAGACTCATGTGTGTGGCTTCGAGAACACTGTCCAACTATCTCATCCTCTGTCGTCCCCTTCTCCTTGTGCCCTCCATCTTTCCCAACATCAGGGTCTTTTCCAGGGAGTCTTCTCTTCTCATGAGGTGGCCAAAGTATTGGAGCCTCAGCTTCAAGATCTGTCCTTCCAGTGAGCACTCAGGGCTGATTTCCTTCAGAATGGATAGGTTTGATCTTCTTGCAGTCCATGGGACTTTCAAGAGTCTCCTCCAGCACCATAATTCAAAAGCATCAATTCTTCGGCGATCAGCCTTCTTTATGGTCCAGCTCTCGCTTCCATACATCACTACTGGGAAAATCATGGCTTTAACTATATGGACCTTTGTTGGCAAGGTAATGTCTCTGCTTTTTAAGATGCTGTGGGTTTAAGGTTTGCCATCGCCTTTCTCCCAAGGAGCAGGCGTCTTTTAATTTCGTGACTGCTGTCACCATCTGCAGCGATCATGGAGCTTAAGAAAGTAAAATCTCTCACTGCCTCCATTTCTTCCCCTTCTATTTGCCAGGAGGTGATGGGCCCAGTGGCCATGATCTTCATTTTTTTGATGTTGAGCTTCAGACCATATTTTGTGCTCTCCTCTTTCACCCTCATTAAAAGGTTCTTTAATTCCTCTTCACTTTCTGCCATCAAGGTTGTGTCATCTGCATATCTGAGGTTGTTGATATTTCTTCTGGTGATCTTAATTCCGGCTTGGGATTCATCCAGCCCAGCCTTTCGCATGATGAATTCTGCATATAAGTTAAATAAGCAAGGAGACAATATACAGCCTTGCCGTACTCCTTTCCCAATTTTGAACCAATCAGTTGTTCCATATCCAGTTCTAACTGTAGCTTCTTGTCCCACATAGAGATTTCTCAGGAGACAGATGAGGTGATCAGGCACTCCCATTTCTTTAAGAACTTGCCATAGTTTGCTGTTGTCGACACAGTCAAAGGCTTTTGCATAGTCAATGAAGCAGAAGTAGATGTCTTTCTGGAACTCTCTAGCTTTCTCCATAATCCAGCGCATGTTTGCAATTTGGTCTCTGGTTCCTCTGCCCCTTCAAAATCCAGCTTGCACTTCTGGGAGTTCTCGGTCCACATACTGCTTAAGCCTGCCTTGTAGAATTTTAAGCATAACCTTGCTAGCGTGTGAAATGAGTGCAATTGTGCGGTAGTTGGAGCATTCTTTGGCACTGCCCTTCTTGGGGATTGGGATGTAGACTGATCTTCTCCAATCCTCTGGCCACTGCTGAATTTTCCAAATTTGCTGGCATATTGAGTGTAGCACCTTAACAGCATCATCTTTTAAAATTTTAAATACTTCAGCTGGAATATCATTGCTTCCACTGGCCTTGTTATTTACAGTGCTTTCTAAGGCCCATTTGACTTCACTCTCCAGGATGTCTGGCTCAAGGTCAGCAACCACACTACCTGGGGTTTGCGAGACATCCATATCTTTCTCGTATAATTCCTCTGTGTATTCTTGCCATCTCTTCTTGATGTCTTCTGCTTCTGTTAGGTCCTTTCCACTTTTGTCCTTTATTATGGTAATCTTTGTACGAAACGTTCCTTTCATATCTCCAATTTTCTTGAACAGATCTCTGGTTTTCCCCATTCTATTGTTTTCCTCTATTTCTTTGTATTGCTCGTTTAAGAAGGCCTTCTTGTCTCTCCTTGCTGCATTCAATTTCCTGTATCTTTCACTATCTCCCTCGCATTTTGCTTGCCTTCTCTCCCCCACTATTTGTAAGGCCTCGTTGGACAGCCACTTTGCTTTCTTGCATTTCCTTTTCATTGGGATGGTTTTAGTTGCTGCCTCCTGTATAATGTTACGAGCCTCCATCCATAGTTCTTCAGGCACTCTGTCCACCAAATCTAAATCCTTAAACCTGTTTCTCACTTCCACTGTGTATTCATAAGGGATTTGACTTAGATTGTATCTTACCGGCCCAGTGGTTTTTCCTACTTTCTTCAGTTTAAGCTTGAATTTTGCTATAAGAAGCTGATGATCTGAGCCACAGTCAGCTCCAGGTCTTGTTTTTGCTGACTGTATAGAGCTTCTCCATCTTTGGCTGCAGAGAATATAATCAATCTGATTTCGATGCTGCCCATCTGGTGATGTCCATGTGTACAGTCATCTCTTGTGTTGTTGGAAAAGAGTGTTTGTGATGACCAGCTTGTTCTCTTGGCAGAACTCTATTAGCCTTTGCCCTGCTTCGTTTTGATCTCCAAGGCCAAACTTGCCAGTTGTTCCTTTTATCTCTTGACTCCCTACTTTAGCATTCCAATCCCCTATAATGAGAAGAACATCCTTCATTGGTGTCATTTCTATAAGGTGTTGTAAGTCTTCATAGAATTGGTCAATTTCAGTTTCTTCAGCACCAGTGGTTGGTGCATAAACTTGGATTACTGTGATGTTAAAAGGCCTGCCTTGGATTTGTATCGAGATCATTCTATAACAGGCTATTAGATGCAAATTTAGAAATAATTACTATTATTTAAATAGAAATATACCAAGTAAGCTGGGCCTCCCCAGTCCTAGTTGTTGTCTGCTTTGGGCGACAATGGAGGAGTGCACCATTTGGGGGGTGAAGTCAAACTTTTGGAAGGTTGCAGCTCCTACTGTGGCTACAGATACCAATACAGGAGGGAACATGTTCTGTTGCAGCTGGGGTAGATGATGTCGTGGGCAAACTTGCAGTTGTGTGGCTGCAGATGCATCATTTCTTCTCTCCGCACTCCTCCCAGCACTCATTTCTCCTCAGGTGACTACTATGGATGTTCAACCTGACAGATTGCCTCCAGGCACTGTGGTCATCTGCAAGGGATTCCCTCACGGCAGGGTTAATGTTGCCAGCCTTCATGTCACATTTGCCAGACATCTTTGGTCTGCCATTCCCATAAGCGATTCATGGGTATGGTCATTCATACAAGTACTGATGTTCATCACTATCTGAGTTACAAGAGATCAGGGATTCTAACAGCCTAATCAAGGACACGGGTGGTGCTGTGGTGTAAACCACTGAACCTAGGGCTTGCTGATTGGAAGGTCGGCGGTTTGAATCCCCGAAACGGGGTGAGCTCCTGTTGTTTGGTTCCAGCTCCTGCCAACCTAGCAATTCAAAAGCACACCAGTGCAAGTAGATAAATAGGCACCGCACCGGCGGGAAGGCAAACGGTGTTTCCGTTCACTGCTCTGGTTTCGCCAGAAGTGGCTTAGTCATGCTGGCCACATGACCTGGAAAAACTGTCTGCGGACAAACGTTGGCGCCCTTGGCCAGTAAAGCGAGATGAGCACTGCAACCCCAGAGTTGTTCACAACTGGACTTAACTGACAGGGGTCCTTTACCTTTTTAAAAAAATCAAGGATGTAGGATATGGTGAGCCCAATCGTGGTTGCTTTTGTAATTGGGAGCCAGAAATCCTTGCCAATATATTTCCAGCCGCCAGTGATCACTCAGCAGATCCCAACCTGTCTTATTTCAAACTCTGCACTCCATCCTAGAACACACCCCAGAATCTTCTCAATATGCAGGAGTTTTTAGAAGACCCACTGCAATTCTTCCAGATGGAAAAGGCCCCCTGTTCATAGGTTTGAAAAGCACTGCTCTAAGGGCCAAACTAGGGAGAGCTGCCATTCACACAATTGCACAAATGCAATTTCCTAAAAGTAAATTGCAGCTATAGCTCCCCCCCGCCACTGCCCCAATCTAGATAGGGCCCACTGTAGAGCATAAAGTGTTAAACCACCTATGCAGGGTTCCTGGTCCAAATTGTGCCCCAACCTGCGGTTGACATTTAAAAAACTATCCCTGCAATTGCTCATTGTGTGCATGGTATCTTGTCTAGTTTGCCCCTAAATCAGCATCAAAACTACATGTTTTATTGTTTTTAAAACGGTCAGAAAAAATAAGAGAGCATAAAAATCAGCATAAGCCACTAAATCCTTTCCTGGTCATTAACAGTACAATCATATACATGTCTACTCTGAAATAAACCCCATTGCATTCAGTGGAACTTACTCCCAGGTAAGTGCGTATAGTCTTGTAGCTTAAGTCATCTACCCTCCACCTAAATCACTAACCAGCTGGCCCAATCTAGGCTGTGAAGAACTACATGTGCAATTTCTAGCTGCCTTTCTGAGGACACCCATCAGTTCTGCCTTGTGCTATTTCCATTGCCTTTGGCATCACATTTGCTTCCTCGCATTCCAGTTGCACCATGTTTCCTTGATAGCTTCCATGTCAGAGATAAATGAGACATGGAGGGGGGGCGGTGTTGGGATGATGGGGGGGGGGAGAGAAAGGAACACCAGGCCACCGGAGAAGAATTTATACAGTTGGGTTTGTATAAATTAAGCAGGCCCGTGAAAGTCAAAAGTTCACCGAGGCTTGTTGTGAGATGAGTTCCTCCTTCCATCAGCTTACTCAAACTGCCTAGGATAGAGAGAAGCAAAAGCAATTAACAGATGTAAATTCGCAAATTGCAAGAGCATCCAGTCTGGAAATGTAAGGAAAGAAGCTTTGCATTTACCCAAGAAGAAGAAGAAGATAGGATTTGATTGCAATGACTTGCATACCTTTATATAGATATAGCTATATTGCTTAATTATTTCTAAGCAACGTTCATAAAAACAATCCTCAGGAAACGAGACAATAAAGTAATAAAAAACTTTCCGAAAAGCTGAACACGGCTTTCAAATGTTTGCTGCAACTTTACTGAGGGAACAGGTTGGTTCCACCACATTTCCTATGCCTTTTGACTTTTGGAAGTAAGCATAGCATGCCTAATTTATGATCTCCCCCTGTGACAAAGACAAAAAGGTGGCATTTGGTCATTTTGGCACCATCGATTGCTGAAGACGCATGCTGTGATGTTGTTCAATTGACCTTTTGCTTTGAGGAAAATCTCTGTTCATGGGAAGCCACAGTCGAGTTTCATAGGGTGCCTGCAGATGCAGTTGTTACCCTGGGGCCAAAAACCAACAGCTTATCTCAGAGATCACCATTTCTTTGTAGGAGATGCCCATTTGATGTAGTTTTAAAACTGCGTTTTAAAAGTTGGAAAATACGTGCAAAGGAAAATATATTCCATAAAGCACCAGAGGCGAAAGCTAATATGGACAATGATTTTCTGACATGGGTATTGTGAGAACATGGCATTTAATGGTAGGGCAGTGATATATGGCAGTTTTTTTGTTTACTTGCTTGCCTGAGGTATAGGACAAAGACAGGGAACATTTTTCATTTCCTTATGGGCTATACCTTATGGAGGAGGGGGGGTCACATGTCAGTGGTGGGCGGGACCAGAGGCAAAAGTGGGTGGGGCAATGTAGTCGTGGGTAACTTACAGGGGTGACACCTCAATGCCTTCCATATGCTCTGCATCAAGAAGATTTGGGGCATCACAAACAAAGATGTGCTCTCCCAAGTCCACATTCCTGGCATGTTCACACTCCTGTCTCAGCGATGTCTATGCTGGCTAGGTCATGTCCACAGAACGGAAGATGGCAGGATCCCCAAGAGATCCTATGGGGAGCTAACTTCAGACACCAGGCCTGTTGGTGCCTGGAAGAAACTGACCGTGGAAGAAATATATCCTTTGGACAATTTGTCACCTGCTTCCCAAAAGGCCTGTCCACCTCCCCATTCCCCTTGCCCACAGCCACCACAGCCTTTTGACAAACAAATCCTGTTATGCAACCAAAGCAAATTTATGCACATACGCCTGATTTGGCATGGTGGTAGACACACAGGGAGACAGGCAGGTAATTGGGTGCTGAGTGAAAGCAGCCTTCCTTGCCCTGTGGATTTCCACAGAAACCAGTGATTCAAAGGGCGAGTCCACTGGTTTCCTAGAAAAATGGAACCTTGGGCAGATTGCCACAACAAGGTTACCGTGACATCCCACCGCTGAATCTTTGTGGGCAACCTGCCACCAGGGTACATGCAAGAGAGAAATGGGAAGCATTGTTGTTTGCTTATATTGTTATTGCATTTTCTCCATTAGCAGCCCACTCTAGTCTAGACTTTGGCAGGGAGAGAAAGAGCTACCCTTTGCCCTCCCCGCCCCCAGGCTGCTCAGCTTTCCCCGTTGTGATAGGAATTTTATGGTCTCAGATATATGGTAATGTTCATAAGTGTACCAACCAAGCACATACACAGATCAGCACAGGAAGGCCAACCTGGAACCATTTTGATTCCTAAACTGAGCAAATGTTTCCTCTGCGAGGTCAAAATGGGAAACCCCTCCATTGTCTCTTTCCTCACAAATCCTTTCTTAAGGGCACATTTAAGATATGAATAGGGTGTGAGCCTGTGACCTGGCCCAGGAACTAAGTATTTAGCATTACAAAAGATTGGTCAGGCTCCCCAGGAAATCCAATCAAGTAACCTGCCAGACAGGAGATAAAAAGGAGAAAAACAACATTCAAAGTTCTGTTTTAGTCGGCTTTTTTGTGATGTAGGTATGATGTATCTGAGGGGTGGTCTTAGGTTACACGCCTTCTGTGATGTATGTATGATGTTTCTGGGGGTGGTCTTGATCTATAGGGTGGCAATTTCAAAAGTCTTTATAAGGCCTTGTGCGCCATTTTTCTGGGTTCCTCCTCTCTCCTGCAGGTGGGGGGAGCACCCTGTTGCAACAAATCAATAAAGATCAAGCTTACTAGCTGCTTTGCTTCTCAATATTCTCTGGTTGGCCTCTGTTATTCTCTCCTACAAATAGGGAACCTATGTAAGGACTCTATATGGGCTCTTGGATACCCCATAAGGGAAAAGGGCAATTTTTGTTTACAACACCTTGTTTTGCCTGCTATGAAAATGTGCTTGTTAACTGCAGCCACACTCAGGGCCAGCTCAAACTCCTGCGTTCCTTAGCTGGCAACAGTAAGACCATGTGATGCCTGGATGCATTTGGGAAGGAGCCGCCTCTATATGTGGAGCTTTTGCGTCACTGCGGCAGTTCACACATTCTCCAGGTGATGAGGAATCAATCCACAGCCAACACATATCTCTGCACGGCTGCCACCAGCCACTCCCGCGGAATATCTCCAAATCTTCAAATTACACTCCAGCTTTATAAGCAGCCGTCAGCCTGGAGTCAAGGTCCTCCCCTCCCCTGCTGGCCCGATAACGTTACAGCAAATGGCAGCATATTCACCATGTGGCTGGCAATCTGCGGCATTAGCCACATGGCTAAAGCAAGGCGGATCGCATTGCTAAGGTGCTTGAAATGTCTGGCAGATTGGAAGAACAGCAGCCAGGAGGAGAGATCACGGGAGCTGAGAGTGTCTACGGGGAGTGAAGTCAATGGATCAAATTGATCTACTGACAGTTTATGGTTGGTAACACAAGTGCCCTTCCTTGTTTTCGTCAGTGGGCTCTGAGCCCAGGAGGAGTTTTAGGAACATGAGATGAGACCCCTTTTCAAGAGGCCAGCCTCGTACCATAAATTACCTAAAATCTCCTCCCCTGCCTATGTGTGCTCTTGGGTTTCGGCAACATCAGTTGACCTTTGGAGGTGTCAAATCTGAAGCAGAGGAGCCTGAAAGGGGGGCACAGAGTGGCAGAACTTTAAGCACTTCTTGAATGTGTTAGGACCGTTGTAATGGAGCATTTCAAGTGAAAAGTATTTCTTTAAAATGACAAGAAATCAGCTGGGTGGATGGGTGGGTGGGTGGGAGAGAGAGAGAATGAGGACTGCATGTATGTGAGAGAGAGCAAGGGCAAGTGTAAGGAAGGAGTGGGCAGAAATTCAATTAAGTTTTCATTGAGCTTACCTAAATGACACTTCCCCAAAACAGTACATGAACTGGAATTCAATGATCTTTTGAAATCTGCATTCCTTAGAATTTTGTGATGCAGTTTTCCAGCCAAGTGCACAAAATAAATAAAAATGCATCTACCGAGGTAGCGTGAGCATTAAATCACGTATATTCAAGAAATTAGATCAGATGCATTATATTACAGGAAACTGCTTTGCAAAAAGGTGTTAGGCAAAGCTTCATATAAATATGTGTAGAGTAGGAAGAATTCATACTAAAATGCTGGCAAATTTTCACTTGGATTATGTTTATTTGTCGCAAACTGATATAATAATAATAATAATAATAATAATAATAATAATAATAATAATAATAATATATTTATACCCCACCCATCTGGCTGGGCTTCCCCAGCCACACTGGGTGGCTTCCAACAAAATATTAAAATACTGTAATACATCAAACACTAAAAGCTTCCCTAAACAGGGCTGCCTTCAGATGTCTTCTAAAAGTCTGGTAGTTGTTGTTCTCTTTGACATCTGGTGGGAGGGCGTTCCACAGGGAAGGCGCCACTACCGAGAAGGCCCTCTGCCTGGTTCCCTGTAACTTGGCTTCTCGCAGTGAGGGAACCGCCAAAATGCCCTTGGCACTGGACCTCAGTGTCCGGGTAAAATGATGGGGGTGGAGACACTCTTTCAGGTATACTGGACCGATATGGAAATGTGGAAAACTAAAAATTGGAAAAATGAGAAACTGAAATGGGCAGATTCACTCATCCCTAAGAGAGAGCAAGAGGGGATCAGAATGGAGTGATGGGATGTGTATATGTGTGAATGGGGTGCACATGTACGCATGTGTGAAAACCCTTTCTTTGGAATTTGACCCTGTTCACCACCAGTACACAGCTCCAGATCATAGGGTTCTGCACTTATGCTTTATCCCCTGCCTGGTATTGCAACAATCTACCTTCCGTGTTTATTTCTACATAGCTGGTTGCTGCAATGTGTATCTCTCAGTTAGATATATCAGTGAGGGGGGAACTGTTCTAGTCCAAAACCTCAGGAGAGCACCAGGTTTGCAAAGACTGATTTAAGCTGTCTATCTGTTTGATGAAGGTGAACCATGTTGCCACATCTTCTAGATCAGGCAAAAATGCTCATCTTTTATTCAACAAGAGGGGAAAGGATGCTAGTTTATGCAGTCAGGGATCTGTCTTGTCTCTCAGCTTGGCAGGCTTGGGGGCACGTGAGCAGCCACTTGCCACCTGGAGGCAGGTCCGTGCTGGCTACTAAATGTCCACTGGGAGAAACTGGGGGTTTTTTTGCTGGATGGAGCAATCAATCTGTAAAGCAGGGGAGGAAATTGGCCTCCAATCAGTGGCCATTCGGCTCTTTCTCTTTGCAGCTTCAGGCACAGATGGATTCTGCACAGCGGTGAAGTGAGGTCATTTTAAGCTGTGTTCACGTTCCCATTTACTGTCCAAAATGCATATGCATCCTGTTTAAGATGCTAAGGTTTCTCAAACCAGCTTCACACCGATTGGAATGCCTTTGCATAGAATGAAGATATCTCCACCACATCAGCACCCCCTGCTAAAAGCAAACAGAAATGAATTGAAATTGTGCTGATGTCTAGCCCGCCCTTCCTCCCGAAGGATGGGAGATGGGAAAAACTGAACCTGAACATGGCTGAAATATCTGCAGTTGGCACTCAGCAGGCGTTGTGGCGAATGTGCATGTATTTCCATTTCTGAACTCCTTCAGCCTCTCTTGGTCACACATGTTTATGTCCTCTAATAGCTGCTAGATGCACTGCTACACCTGGAAACGTACCATAGAATCACAGAATTGTAGAGTTGGAAGGGCCATCTCGTCCAACCCCCTGCAACACAGAGATCTCAACTAGATCACACATGGCAGGTGGCCACCCAACCTCTGCTTTAGCACCTTCAAGGAAGGAGAGTCCACCATTTTCCAAGGGAGTCTGTTCCACTGTCAAACAGCTCTCACTGGCAGAGAAGTTCTTCCTCATGTTTAGTCAGAATCTCCTTGTTCGCTGTGAAGGCCAGAAGCACTTTTCATCCCGCACATCAAGGGAGATGGAAGCAACCCTCATTATCTTTATAACCCTGAAGCTACATTGCCATGATACGCTTAGTGGAAGTTTGCCCATGACGGCCATTTAGGAAGCTCAGTTGGAGCACAACGTGATTGTCCACATTCCTGATAGGGAACCAGATTTCAGGAGTGCTTTAGAATGCCCTCCTGCATCTGCACTGCATCTCTCCCCCACAGGCATGGAAAAGCCAAACACTGGGCTCCATTGGCAGATGCCAATAGGAAGCTTGAAAGCAGGACCTTGAGCACCACAGTACTCTCTCCCTGCTTATGAGGCCCAGAAACAGGCATTTGTAGGAGTACTGCCTCCAACAGTGAAAGCAGAACAGAGTCACAGCCTGACAAGTTTAGCTCAGGGAAGACATTCTTTCTTCTGTCTTTCCTGAATCTTTCAACATTTCAGCTTTATTGCGTGTTCCTGAATTCTAGCATTACAGGAGGAAAGCATTTCTCCAGCTACTCTCCCCACACCAGGCATAATTTTACGTGCTTCTATCGTGTTACATCTTCCTAAATGTTCTCAGCTTTCCTCATTTAGCATATAGATGTAGTGTTGGCAAGTTTCAGGGAAGCTTTTAATATTTGATGAATTATTGTATTTTAGTATTTTGTTGGAAACCACCCAGAGTGGCTGGGGAAACCCAGCCAGATGGGCGGGGCATAAATAATAAATTATTATTATATTATTATTATTGGCAGGGCTCCCCCCCCCACAGCCTTCCTCACTGGAACTCAGTTCCATTTTCCTCTCAGGTGGGTGCCATTGCCATTCTAAGAGAATGAGGGAGGCGTCCATGGTGAGTACTGGCACCTCTTTTTCTAGAAAAATAACACTGAGCATTGGTAATTGTAATGTATTTTACAAGTCTGCAGAAGGGTATCCAAGAATAACTAGGAAGCCAGGCCTACCCATTCATCAGAGTCCAGGCCATGGTATGGTAGCTCCATGAGCCCCTCTCCCGACACAGACTCTGAGCCTGTTTTTGCTCTCGCTGTCTTTTCTGGTAGCTCCCTGGCATGTGCTGACAGCAATACACGCATGGTTCTTCTGCAGATTTCTGTTGCCAAGGCAACCACCCTCCCATAATGTTTGGCTCTATCGGAGCTGATGCATGTGAGCGTTTATCTCGCAAACAGCAACAGATTGGTGTCGTACACAGTCTCCCTCCCATTCCTGGCTCACAGAAGCAGTGGAAGAGCTCCAAACAGCCTACGCGGTTACATAAAGTTTCACCCCACTTCCCTTAAAGGCACAGCCTACGTGCCTCTCAAGCAGTCGCTCTGCCCTCCCAGGGGGGCCATCTGTTGTGTGGGCAGCCGCACATTCAGCAGCTGGCACAAAAGAGATTGATGGGTTCTGTGTGTTTTTTCCCCTCTCTCTGATTTATAATCCCAACTTTAACCTGCAAATCCTTCTGCAGCTCCCTTGAGCAGAGTTTGGATGCCAAGCCGTCGCTTTCTTCAACTCGGGAGAGCCTCCCACTGTTCCAGGGAACTGCAGGGGGGGAAATCATCGCCTGTGCTGGCTCTCAGCTCCCCCAGTCCATTCCAAGTCAGCTGTCCTCGTGTGGCAAAAGGTGCGTCTGGCACAAAGCAGTGTGCTCTCAAAAGCACCTACGCATTTTGGATGGGCTTGGCAGCTCAGCATTGTTTCTAGGAACAAATCATGCACAGCTTTCATGCTTCCCCTTCCACAGAAGGGATAAAGGGGGGAACAGGATCGTGCCCACTGGCCATACTGATGATGTCAGTGCATATGACAGTCTTTCACATGCCTCCAAACAGACACACAATGGCCACATACAGTATAGGATGCTAGTGAGAAAGGTCTGCACCCTCACGACAGGAATCTGACAAGTCATAGAATTGTAGAGTTGAAAGGAATCCCAAGGATCATCTAGTTCAGCGGTTCTCAACCTGTGGGTCCCCAGATGTTGTTGAACTACAACTCCCATGACCCCTAGCTAGCAAGGCCAGAGCTCGGGGATGATGGGAGTTGTAGTCCAACAACCCACAGGTTGAGAACCACTGATCTAGTTCAATGCTCTGCAATATAGAAATGTCAACTAAATCATGGCCATCTAACCGGTGCTTAGTCAGAATCTCTTTTCTTGTAACTTGAAGCCATTGGTTTGGGTCAAAGTCTCCATAGCAGTAGAAAAGAAGCTTGCTTCATCTTCTACATGACAGCCCTTTAGATATTTGAAGATGGCTATCATATCTCCTCTCAGTCTTCTCTTTTCCACGGTAAACATACATATCTCCCTCAACCATTCCTCATAAGGCTTGATTTCCAGACCCTTTGATCATCTCAGTTGCCCTTCTTTGCACACCTTCCAGCTTGTCAACATGCTTCCTAAATTGTGGTGCTCAGAACTGGACACAGTACTCCTGGTATAGTAGTACTATTACTTCCCTTGATCAGGATACTATACTTCTGTTGATGAAACCTTCTTTTTTTCTGCTGCTGCCTCACATTGTGGAGCTTGTGGTCCCCTAAGACCCTTGATCCTTTTCACATGTACTACTGGTAAGCCAGGTGTTCCCCATCTTATATTTGCACAGCTGGTTCTTTCTGTCTAAGAGCAGAACCTGACATTTGTCCCTATTGGAATTCATTTTGTTAGTTTGGGCCCAGTTCTCCAATCTGTTGAGGTCATCTCGAATCCTGATTCTGTCTTCTGTGGCACTGGCTACCTGTTCCAGCTTGGTGTCATCTGCAAATTTGATGAGTCCATTGTTCGTGCTCACCTGTGTGCGCACAGGTGTGCATTTAGGGAAGTTTTTAATGTTTGAGCTTTTATTGTGTTTTTAATGTTCTGTTGGGAGCCACCCAGAGTGACTGGGGAAACCCAGCCAGATGGGCATGGTATAAACAATATATGATTATGATTATGATTAATAGGGCCCTTTCTCACTAACTCCAAATGTGTGACTGTGGGGGTGTGGGGGTGTGCAAGCACAACAGCATCATGGTTGTGTGATGAGCAGACACAGGTCCACCTCATCTCGTGACATCACTAAACACATGGAACAGAATGTGTAAATATCCCTAAAGTGTATCCCTTTTGTGCTTACTGTCCAGTGGGGGGTTTTACGCTAGAGGAGCAGTTGCTGTGTGTGTTCATGTGTGTAGGGTGTGTGTGTGCGTGTGCATAGCAAGCCTTCCACTCCAACCCACAACACTGCCAGCTTGGCATGAGTTTCAAAGATGCGCTGCTTGCCTCTCTGCAATTGCTGATGGCTATTCAAGTAGAAGTATTCTATCTATCATCTATCTATCTATCTATCTATCTATCTATCTATCATCTATCATCTATCTATCTATCATCTATCTATCTATCTCTATCTATCTATCATCATCTATCTATCTCTACCTATCTATCTATCTATCATCTATCTATCATCTATCTATCTATCTATCTATCTATCATCTATCATCTATCTAATTTCATTTATCTACATTAAAACAATTATTTAACCATCATTTTAACATTTTCGGTTTCAACTCCCTTCTCTTTCTGTGGTTCCTTGCATTTATTTTCATCCTTTCCTACATACTTCAAATTGCCTTAACTTATTATTTTAATTGTCTGTTCTCATATATATCTCATATATATTTTTAAAACTGCAGGTTTTTACCATAATCCTGCCAATGTCTTGATCTGTTTACAATTTGTTTGTAAATACTCAATAAAACACTTCCATTCCTTTCTAAAAAGTTTGTTGTCTTGATTTCTTATTCTTCCAGTAAGTTTCACCATTTCTGCATACTCCATTAGTTTCTGCATCCAATCTTCTTTCACCGGGACCTCTTCATCCTTCCACTTTTGGGCAAATAACGTTCCTGCAGCTGTAGTCGAATACATGAATAAATTTCTCTACTCTTTATGTAGTTCTCATCCTATAATTCCCAAGAGAAAAGCTTCTGGGGTTTTTTTTTTTACGAATGTTATCTTAAATATCTTTTTTAATTCATTATACATCATTTCCTAGTAAGCTTTAACCTTATTACAAGACCACCACATGGTGGTCTCTTTAAATTCCCAACACTTATTCAACTTTGACTTATACATTTTTGCCAATCTACTAGATCTTAGGTACCATCTATATAGCATTTTCATATAATTTTCTCTTAAACCATAAAATGCTGTAAATTTTACTTCCGTATTCCATAACCGTTCCCATGCTTCCATGTCTATATTATAACCAATATCTATTGCCCAGTGTATCATTGAAGATTTCACTTGTTCATCCTTTGTCTCCCATTCCAAAAACATCTTGTATATTTTACACATCACTTTAACATTATAATTAAACAGGTCTCTCTCTAATTGTGACAGTTGTTCCCCAAACCCCCATTTCATATCCTTTTTAAATATTTCATTAAAATGATGATATTGTAACCATGTAGTTAACATTCCTGGTAAATCCTTAAACTCTTTTAGTTTAAATTCTCCACCCTCCTCTCTTAGCAAATTTCTATAAGCCTTTGCTCGGCTGGTCATCAGCTGGCAACCTAGTGACTGAATTCATGGGTGCCTGACAGGGCCAGCTTGGCACTGTCGAAGCAATTAAAACTCAGCCCAGTGTAGGGTTTCCCCACAACTAGGGACGGGGAAGAAATATGGTTCGGTTCACATTGTAATGCAAACTTAACCTAATTTGCACTTACTAAAATAATAGTGGTCCTCTGAATTTCACACTTCTGTGAATTTTGTAATGCAGTTCTTCATGTGTATGCCAAGGGAAAGCGTGCATGCATAAAAACACATCTACAAGTGAAAACAACATACATTAGGAGACATAATTGAAAAAGATGTGTCTATTAGAGGAATGTATTATGTATACATGCATTACATGTAATGAACAGCTGATGGTTTTTGCACACATACAAAATTGCACAGAAATGGGGTGAAATGAACTTAAGACTGGGGGGAAATGAGAAAGTGGGGGAACACAAAATTAATAGATCTGTTCAACTGCCCTAGATTGAAACAGGCCCAGAGAATTGGCTGCTTACCACAGGATAGGTCAGCAAAGTCCACGAATCTTCCCCCCTCCCTACCCCATTTTTTATATAAGTCTGTATTTCTGCATTGAAAATTGAATAAAGACTATTAAAAAGAACAACACCCAAGGGGGCATTTTCTCATTGCCTTTTGTGGCAGCACCCATTGCTACTGCTCTTAGAAGGATTGTGGAGGGGGCACTGATTTGGCTAAAATGGGGAGTTGAGAATGGGACCTGTAGATTTCATTAAAGGCTCCTGCCTTTCCCCACCATAATTTGAACAAACCCCAAACCCTGGGTCAATCTGAATGTACAGTCCTATCCCTGTAACACGGTCTGGTGCTGTAGACCAGAAGGGAGAGAAGTGCTAGAAACTAGCCTACTGCTATACAAAGAGAAAAATCACACTTTTGCCCCTGGCCCTGCTTGTGACTGGCCTGTGGCCCCTGGAAAGTTATCCAGAAGGGGATGCGGCCCTTGGTCTGAATGAAAGGTTCCCTGCCCTTCTTTAGCCACACAGAACAACAGTCCCCAGTTGGATCCCTGCCCTGCTATGAGCGCCAGATATTCAGAATGTTTGTCTTGGGCCCAGCCAAATGTTGCCAGGGCAGCCATCCCACTGCATGCCTCCCGACACTTCTCCTCATTCATTACACCATCTCAGCTCCGGGAAGGAATGGCCAGAATGTTTGACCAGGAAGGGTTTGAGGAGGAATGAGGAGACAGAATGTGCAGGTGTCCGGTTCCTTCTGAACTTCTTGTACCAAGCCAGTCACCTTCAGTTCCCTGGCTTTGTCCAAAAGGAAGGAGGCCTTGTCTTTCCGTCACTCTGCTCTGCCCACCCAGCTGCTCCCAGAGGGAGCCTGTTCAAGAGAAAAGAGAAAAAAACAAGGTTCCCTTGGGCAGATCAAACCGTGTGCTTTGCGCAGATCAAACCGTCTGCTTTGCGGGAGAGCAACAATAACAAGAAAGGAGGGAGGAAATGACTGTGCGGAGACAGAGATCGAGACGTTCTGCTAAGCCGTGTGCATGACGTTGGCACTGAGAACTGGGGCAGGTGGGTAGGGGCACAGAGAGAAACCCTTCTCTGGGACTGCTGTCTATTGCCCTCTCATCGCTGCAGATTTTGTGCCATCCAAGGGGTTGGTTACCTTTTTGCCACATTCCCTTCTGGGCAACCTCTCTCTTTTTTTCTTTTTTTTTGATACAATTTATTAATTTTATGATAACAAAACAAAAACAAAGAACATCGCAATCAAAATCATACATCTTAATTGACTTCCCTCCAACTCCCACTCCTGGTTCCATTTTTTTTACTTATTTATACACATCCACAGAATCTAATACAGTGGTACCTCGGGTTAAGTACTTAATTCGTTCCGGAGGTCCGTTCTTAACATGAAACTGTTCTTAACCTGAAGCACCACATTAGCTAATGGGGCCTCCTTATGCCACCGTGCCACCGGAGCACAATTTCTGTTCTCATCCTGAAGCAAAGTTCTTAACCCGAGGTACTATTTCTGGGTTAGCGGAGTCTGTAACCTGAAGCGTATGTAACCCGAGGTATCACTGTACTCTTAACTATCCAATTTTAAAACCTTATACATTTTATTACAAGTGACCTTTAAAAGTTCAACTAAGCGCTGTGGGTTAAACCACAGAGCCTAGGACTTGCCGCTCAGAAGGTCGGCGGTTCAAATCCCCACGATGGGGTGAGCTCCCATTGCTCAGTCCCTGCTCCTGCCAACCTAGCAGTTCGAAAGCACGTCAAAGTGTAAATAGATAAATAGGTACCACTCTGGCAGGAGGGTAAACAGCGTTTCCGTGCGCTGCTCTGGTTTGCCAGAAGCAGCTTAGTCACGCTGGCCACATGACCCAGAAGCTGTACTCCGGCTCCCTCGGCCAATAAAGTGAGATGAGCGCCGCAACCCCAGAGTCGGCCATGACTGGACTTAATGGTCAGGGGTCCCTTTACCTTTAATGTAGAAATCAATACATAATGTTTACTGAATGTGCCTGAACATTTCTCCCTTTTTTAAAAGAAGGGGGGGAGGAAATTGTCTGGTGTGTCCAGTATAGTTCCTTAGTTTGTTTTGCCAGTCTCCTTCATCTTCTTTGGCGGTTTCTCCTTCCTTCTATAGGGGTGGGCTGGTCTTGGCCTGGCCTTCTGGGCAACCTCTCAAAGGCCATGAGCTTACCATGGGCAGGGCCAGAGGGGAAAGTGGACAGAGCAACCAATGTAAATATGCCTTTGTACCGTTGTCTAGTACACACACTTACACACACACACACACACACACACACACACACACACACCTCTTATCTTCCACCCAGACTAGCAAGAGGCATATGAAGCAGGGCCAGCAGGGGAGTAGCCTGGGGAGAATGCTAAGGGTCTGACAGAGAGGTCTGGAGGGCCACATTCAGCATCTGGGCCTGAGGTTACTTGCCTCTCAATTACTATGTGAATTAAAAATGGAGCACAGCTGCATCATGGGACTTCAGTGCACAGACTTCTTGCATGGGCCTGCACTTTACTTGTTGCCAACTATGCCAGGTAAATCCATGGAGGAAGGCCATAGCTCAGTGGTAGAGTGTCTGCTTTGCATACAGAATCCTCAGTATCTCCAGGTGGGCTGAAAAAAGAGTCCGTCTCTGAAACCCTAGAAAGCCGTTACAGAACTGGATGGGCCCATAGTCTGACTTTGTGTGAAGCAGCGAGCTTCCTATGTTCCTGTCTTCATGTTACCAAAAAGTAATTTTTAATGTGTTTTTTAAAAAATAAAATAAAAATGAAGATGATCACTACAGAGAAAGGGTTCCTGTTTTACTGTTTTGTAGCAGGCATTCTGTCCACATATGTTATTCCTGTAAACAGGGTGACTGTAATAAAGGGTGACTATTAGATCAAGCAAAGTGTTGCTGGTGCAAACAAATATGTCTATGCTTCCCTCTACTGGGGGCTTTTGCTCTCGTAGGAGAACAGACTCAGCAAAGACATTACAAAGACTCTTAACACGCAGAAAATCTAGATAGGAATGGTTTGGCTGCCAAAACGCCGCATTATAGATTTCTGCCTAAATACAGGACACCGTATGGAATGACAAACACTTCCGAATATTTTCTACAGTCGTTTCAATGTATAGCTCACCATCTTTATCTCATAGTCAGTTTATTTAGAGATGGTGTTAAAGAAATAGGGGGAGGATCCCCTAAACCCTAGCAATTAATAAATGCTAGGATTTGGGGGTTTTGTGATATGAAGGGAGAATATAAGCTGCAAGGGGATTCGTGGACTGCCTTACGCAAACCAGTCTGGCAGGCTGAGGGAAGAGCAGAGCTGTTAGCATTACAACAGAGAGCCATCAAGGGTCCTAAGAAAACCTCCTTGTCCCAGGTGTGATCGGAGACTGGATTTGGAAGTCTGCCAGGGTAAACTGCTCTGGGAGAGGGCAAAGGGCTTCTGGGAAGAAGAAATGTGAGATCCATCTTGGCGAGGGTGAAGGAAGGACTGACTGCATTGCTGTGGACCATGCTGTAAGAGCTGGACCCCCTCCATGCAGATGGAAGGTGTAAATAGGCGAATGAACCCTGTTTCTTAAAGCACAACATCGTCCACCATGTCTGCTATTCTCAAAAGGGACAGAGACCCTTTGTGGGCACCTGAGATACCATGCACTCTTGCCAGGGCTTGGCAGAAAGAGGGACAGGTGCTGGGCTTTTGTAACAATACTTTAAACAGAATAATAGTACAATAACTATTGTACTGAATATTGGGAATTTCAGGACAGATAAAATGAGGTCTTTCTGGATGCAACAGCACACAGCTGAACTATAGAATTTGCTCCCACAAGATGTAGTGCATAAAAAGGAGGATAAGACAATTTCATGGAGAAGATAGCTACCAATGGCTACAAACCAGGATGGTATGTACAGCCTTCACTGTCAGAGGCAGTATTCCTCTCAATACCAGTTGCTAGGAAACAGAGGTGGGCAGAGTGCTGTTGTTCTCAGATCCTGCAGGTGGACTTCCCATGGGTTGGCCACTGTGAGAACAGGATGCTAGACTAGATGGGCCTCTGGTCTGAGCCAGCAGGGCTCTTATGTTCTTAACCTTAATATAATTGAACTTCAAACCAATTTTATAAGTTGGACATTCTTAATCCCACTTTGCAGATGCAAAGTGCCAACAAAAAATGAGGCCGAGAATAAGATAGTGCACCTAATTCTTCCTTCGCCACCCTCTTCATTGCTCTCATTCATTCACAAGCTTTCATATGAATGGGTCCTAAACCTACACTTCCAGGCTTGACATCTTGCTTTTCTGCTTATGGGCTTCCCAATATCCTGCTTGTGGCCACCATGGGAATCTGGAGATAAGCCTTTGGTCTGTTTCACAGAGAGTATTTCTATCTTCCTCCATTCCCTGGCCTCATTCTGTCACATGTTTGTCCATTGACAGCAGCCAGTGATGTGGAGTGGGTAAATACACTGCGTAAATGACTTCAGGATGAGGTATGTTGTACGAAACTTTATGGGGAGCAAGGATGGACACTTGACGTGTGACTTTCATAGCCAATGCCAGACACGTGCTTTTTCTAACGATTCCCTCTCCTCTCTGCCTCACTGATATCTCCTCCTAGATCCCATTGTCATCAAAAGCTGAAGCCTGCAAACGCTGAACACTCAAATCCTGACATTTTTCCTGACAGGTGAGAGAGAGCTGCAAATTAGCTCACATGCAGAACGCCTGTGCAACACCTAAGCAAATTAAAACTGGCAACTTGGCTATTTTTTTTAAAATGAATGGCATTTCAAACAGTCCACCTGTTTGTCAGATCCTCGCTTTGAGTCGACACGGAAACATTTACGCCGCACGCGGTTAATTTCATTCTTAAAGGAAGGGCTTGACATGACGGCCGGTTCGGATGCTCGCCCCGCCGCTCGGATCTGCTGGGAGAAGTGCGACGCTAAAGCACGAACAAAGGCGGCCGACGAGGCTGGCATGAACAAGATTGTGTGGTGGATGCCGACTGAATAGAGAAAAGGGCTGAACCAAGCATAAGTGCTGAGCCAAGCAAGACCCCGCTGTGCTGAGGGTGGGCTTTCAATGAATGGGAGGCAATAGGTAAATCAATAACACTTTAATTCCATGCCACTGATAATTGCCGTTTCCTCCTTCCAGTCAGAATCCGTATAAAGTATTCCTGTGGATTCAATAACTCCTTCAAGGTCGCACTGAGGGAAATTGCCTGGCTTGCGAGCCTGAGGCCTGTGGAGTAGAGCAGGGCTCTTGATCTCACTGGCCTATGAAAAATACGGAGGAAGCTCTAGGCCAGCATGAAGAGATTGTGGTGATATCATGGTGTCAGGAGCTGTGGGGCCTGTTTTACGCAGCTTTAGGATACGCGGCAAGACAGATGCTAAAATGTAATATAATGAAGCCCTGGCAGGTTTTTGGTTTATTTTAAAGCACCCTTGGAAGGCTGCAATTTTAAAAGAAAGAGCGGAGGAATGGTGATTATCTCTCTCCCAGCCACTTCCTCACTAGGCCCCACTCTGGCAGGTGCTCCCACGTCCCTATGCAGGGTGCTGGGTGCAAATTTATGTACGCAGTTTTGCATCACGGATGAAAATGCATGATTAAAAATACAGCCTTTTGAAAGCAAACATTTGTGAAAAATAATACTAATGATGTAAATATAAATATAAAAATCATCAGTAGCTGAACTTTTAAGTTACCCTGCTTCCTTGTTTCTGAACACGTCATTGTTCTGGATTTGATCCATCAAGCCAGGCTTTGGGTAGCTCTTAAGAACTGCCAAATCACCATCAATATCTTTTAGATCAGGGATGGGAAACCTGTTACTCTCCCATCATATGTGGCTAGACTACAACTCCCATCATCCATGACCATTGGGCCAGGGTAACTGAGGCTGCCAGGAGTTGTAGTCCAACAACTTCTGAGAGTCACAAGTTCCTTGTCCCTGATCTAGATGTGCGTGTGACTACTTGATCATCTTTATTCGCATCAGGGATATGATAATGGTGACCACTAAGGAATTGGCACTGATCACATACTTAGAAAGAGGAAACCTTCAAGATGAAATTATGCAGATGCACATATTAGCTAATGAAATCTTCATCTGTTCCCCAAACATCCTCTGGGAATGAAAGTTAATGGGAGAAGCAGCAGAGCATTAGAAAGGGAGTCTCTCAAGTCACTTTGTGCTGAGCATTCAGAAACTGGAGACTTGAGCTGAATGTTTATTTTATTTGGGCCATGTATGCCCCATCCTTTACCCAATATATGTGGGGCATAGTCAATGTTCACGTTATAAAACTCTGTGTTCAGAAGCAGCCTGCACAGCTAGGAAGCCAAGCGTTCACTCTGGAATAGCCATTCTTGTTCACTTCTGTTAAGTTGTGGGTGAACATATCAGATGACACAGAAATTCTTCAAACAGCTCTTGTTTATTCACAGGCCAGAACAGAATTGAACTGAAGGGTTCAGCCAGCATGCTTATATACAGCTCCACTAGAACGCAACAGTAACCATTTTATGTAACTATCCAATCACTGAATGTCACTTTCAATCCCTTATTTGCATATGTGGACCTCAGTGAAAACTATCTACAGTATCCCCCTGCTGGCCCAGGGTGAGAACTTCAGTACATAACAACTTCCTTTTTACCAGGCCAACCACATGACATTATTCTCTTGAATTTTGCCCATTGTTCTTTTGCCTCTTTTCAGACCCCATAAAATCTGACTGGGGGATGGAACGGGGAAATGCACAAAGTTCCCAGATATAAATTGCCAGCATGACTTTTCCATCTTTTTAAGGAGGTGTGGTTTGGAAGTGTGTAGAGATGTACGGGTGGGTGAACTTATTGCAATGCATCAACACTGGGACGCGTTCCCTTTTACCTTTCCCATCAGTGCCATTTTATCAGTGTGTTTGCTTTGTACAAAAACAGACAAAATGATCTTTTATTTTGCACTAGAATACCTTTTCACCCTTTTTTAAAAAAAAAAATTGAATATTTGCTTAAATGAAAGAGTTTTAAAATGGATTAAAAATCACATGCTGCCTTTCTGATTGGTGCCAATCTGTTTATTCATCCGAATCATTTTTACAGTCGTCTGAGAGCCTCCCAGAGTGGCTCACACAAATCAGTTAAAAAAAAAAACAAAAAACCAGCCCTTTCCCTCAGGCTTACGATCTAGAAGATATGGCACAAAAGGAACTGGGGGAAGAAAGCCAACTTGGGACATTAGTTCTTACCATTCAAAGTTCTGATTTTCTTTTTCTTATTATTCCTGCTGGAATGGCAACAGTTCGAGGACAGGAAGAGCTAAAATTGCTAGCCTCTTGGAGAACTTTTGCTTCCCAATGCCTCTTTCTTTGCTCTAGCCAGATAGATAAAAGGGTAAAAGACCCCTGGTCCAGTCAAAGGCAACTATGGAGTTGTGGTGCTCATCTTGCTTTCAGGCCAAGGGAGGCAGCTTTTGTCCACAGACAGCTTGCCAGGTCATGTGGCCAGCATGACTAAACCACTTCTGGCACAACAGGACACTGTGATGAGTGCCAGAGCACACGGAAAGGCCACTTACCTTCCTGCCGCAGTGGTACCTATTTATCTACTTGCACTGGTGTGCTTTTGAACTGCTAGGTTGGCAGGAGCTGGGACAGAGCAATGGGAGCTCACCCCACCATGCAGATTCGAACTGCTGACATTCTGATCAGCAAGCCGAAGAGGCTCAGTGGTTTAGGCCACAGCGCCACAATGCCTACTGGAAGAAAAACCTGATGGAACTGTTTTTCAGCAGAGCCAATGGAATAGTCCTGTTTCTCACCTCTCCCTCTGCTGCTACATGATACAATGGCGTTTTAACACACACTCTCTCTCTGTGTGTGGCTGATCTTTTAAATACTTTTTCTCTACCTTAAAAAACAAAGTTAAAAGAAAGAACTGCTTTATAAATAAATAAGTTATTTATTAAGAAAAGATCATTAACAAAATGGCATGCCTGGAATTGTCCCTTCACCACGTACACATGCTATGTGTGGACACACACAAAAAGCAGCCGGATGCTTGATATAATGTTTGCATGGGGCCACATAAATGTTATAATGAAAGAAGGGTTAGAATTGTTCTAAACAAATAAACACATTCTGACTCTAAGGCTCCCAGCCAACAACTAGAAATGATTAAGTGAAGGAAAAGGTTTGAAGGAGTAACCGTAGGATACCTCTAGCGTAACATGTGGACAGATGGCAATTCCCCTTGGGTAAAGCTTAAATTTAATCCTGGAGTAAATACCACACAACTGAACAGCTGCATAAACTCTCAACTTAGAGGCAGTATTTTGCATTTTGGCTATCTTTCTGCCTTAAATACATGTTGTTGTTTTTAAAGAAATATAGAATGTTTCCAAATCAGAACAGACCTAAAAAATTTTCATTCTTAATTTCCTTTTTTAAAAGAATCATACAATGTTTTAAAACCCCTCTTTTCATGTCTTGTTCGGATGCTTGAGCACCAGTCCCTAAACCGTGTTGGTAACATTCCCCTGCAATTTCTCATCAACTCATTGACTCTGGCTACACCACTTGAGATCCAGAACCTGGCTGGCTTTGGGGGGGGGGTATCACTGGGCGACAGCCAAGGCCCACACGCCAGCAATGGCCCAGTGCCAGCTCTCCTAAACCTCTTGGCTCCTCCTCCTTGTCTCTGTCTGCTCACCTGCCCTCTTCCGGCACACAAGCAGGGACAGATCGAAGATGGAGCAGCGTTCTCCACTAGCCATGTCCTCTCCCTTCCTGGGCAGTGATGTGGATTGGGCTTAAAGGCAGTGGTGGACCTACATTTTGAGAGCCCTGAAACCTGAACTGTTATGGCTGAGAAGAAAGTACAGTCCCTACCAGGGAAGAATGGCAGACTAAACTGATTGACTCTGAAGAAATGGCAAAACTGACCAGAAGAATTAGAAACCAGGAAGACCAAAATATTAATAAGGAATGGGGAAAATATGTAATTTATTCAAAAATTATTGTAAACAAGTAAAATTATTAGGAGGATTGACACTTGTAGCTAAACGTTGGACTCTGTTTTAATTAAAGAGTGGCTGGGAAAACCAAGCCAGATGAGCGGGGGATAAGAAATTATTATTATTATTATTATTATTATTATTATTATTATTATTATTTGATGGAACTGGAGTTACAGATGAGATGCAGGAGAAAATGATGACATAAGGCCCCATAAAAGGGGAGGAGGGAAGTCAAAGGAGATTTATTGATTATATCTTGCTTGTTTCCTTTGTGATTGGAAACCAAAAAACCCCAAAAATAAACTATATAAAAAAGAAGAAGCTTGAACTGTTTTGGGCCCCGTTTTGCAACCAGCAACAAGGTCTGGGTAACCACTGTTATCTTCTTCAGTGGAGTTGTTTACAACAACCTTTACAACATCTGTGCTGCTGACCCTCAAGCTTTGGGATTGTTGAAATATACACAGCAAAAAATTGATTTAAAAAAAAGCAGTATGGATAAAGTTCCTTCTGGGGTCCCCCTGGGATTTGTTTCATAGCAGATCTGCCCCTGCTTACAGAAACAGGGTGAGAAAATGGGCAGCTATGACAGTAGTGAGGAGAAGAGCCCAGTCAGGTGGTAAGAGGAAGGGGAGGTGAGTCCACTGAGGGCGTTTCAGGTGAAGTCCCCCCCTAAACCTGAAGGTGTCACAGATCCAGCAGAACCTGACAGCAGAACAATGTTGGTGGAGTCACTCCAGTGTCTAAAAGCGGCAATGTGGGATGGGATTGAGAAATGTCGGTGTGATGGTGAGCAACGATGACTCACGCTTCTGAAAGAAGTTGGTTGTAACCATGGTTTTACAGGACTCATACAGAGGCTGAATTCTTTTAGGATTGGAAAAGGTGTGGGAGAGAGATGCTAAAAAAAAAATCCCACAGGTTTTAATCATATGTAAACTGACAAAGAGAGAGAGAGCAGGAACAAGCCTGAAGTGTCTAAATTGGGAGCTTCTGAGCTTGTGGCAGGAGAGAAATGTACTGCTGAAAAGAAACATCTGGGATACATGTGGTGTGGGAATTGAGCCTCTTAGCCAGAAAATCTGAGCAATTTGATCTAACAGCTACTAATTCCAGTCTGTGGGACTGTTAAGAGGTTGAAGATGCTTTCTTCTCCTTGCCCGTTTTAGGATTTAAGGATGGGAAGAATGTTGCTGTTAATGCATCATTTAAGTAGCTATTTCCAATAAAGGTTTGGCTATTTGTTTTATCCCTGAAGGATGAGCTGACACCATCCTAGGTCAGAAACTATACAGATGCAGACTCAGTGAATATGTCCCTGCTTTGAATTACTGCATAATGATTTGGTCAGTATAATGCTGCATACAATGGGATGCTAGAAGGAAAAAAAACTCAGAGATAGAGCACATGCTTGACATGCAGAAGTCCCAGGTTCAATCCCCAGTATCTCCAGTTAAATGAACTTAAGCTCAGTTCCAACCATTTTCCCTTATGCATGCATAGAAAAGTCACATTATCAGTTTTTAGCGCTTGTCTCTATAATAGACAGGCAGTGCCTGGAGGACTGAAGTGGGGCCAAGTAGGAGCCGGGGACAAGTTTCATTTCTTCTGGCACCTTCCCATAATCTGGAGAACAAATTGTGACATATATGCTAATAGTACATAGATAATGCATCTAACCCTTGGGCTTGATTCCTATGGAGCGTAGCTCAGTGAGGGAGCACTTGTGTTGCACTGTAGAAGCTCCTGGGTCAAATCCTGGCATCGCCAGTTAAACAGAGAATCGGGCAGTGGGAGATGGGGAAGGCCTATGTGAGAGCAGCAGTGATCCACCATGAGTCAGAGGAGGCAACACTGCGACAGACGGACAAATAATCTGAGCTAAAGAAAGAGACAGCTTCCTATCTTCTTATCCAAGGATATCGTGCAGTTTTTCCATGCTTGATGAACGTACACTTGATGATTAACAGGTGAATGGCATGAATTGACTTCCTTGAAAAGCAGCGTGTTTATTTCTTTAGAGCATGCCATGTTTTCAAGCAGCGAGGTTCTCAAATAGGTTCACGAGAATAACAAAATTGAAATAATTAAAACAGTATTTTTAAAATAGCAACTTGAAAAGTACAACCACCAACAGAAAAAAAGACAGACAGAAAAACAGAAACAAAACAGTGGATAAAATCATGGCACTGCACCAGCACAGCAAAATGGTCAGGTAAAAACCAAACAGAAAAAAGCACACTATGGGCTGTATCCAAGTGCAAGATTCTTCCACTTGGTTTTGGGCAATCTTCACCCTTAGCAGCTTGATAAGATGCAACCGATAACGTTCAGAAAGCAGGGCTGGCCCAAGCCTTTTTGGCACCTGAAGTGAACCACAAAATGGCGCCATCCCTCAAGTCAGGGAAGATGATCAACATCATAAATGGGGGCGGGGGCAAATCATCCTTCCCTGCAGGCTGAAGTGGGGATCAAAGGTCGTGGGGGGCACTCTGAATGACGCTGGGTGGGCGCAGAGCTCAGGAGACCCAGAAGGCAGCCCCCACCATTTGCCCCAGAAGTCCCTTCTATTTGACAAGGGATCTCTGTGGAAATGACATGGTGGGGGGCTGCCTAGGAGGAGGCAGGTCTGGCCTCTGAGGAGCACTGCTACTGTGACAGTGGCGGCAGCAATGGGTGATATATTTCTCAGAGGCCAGAGCTGCTGCTCCTGTGGAACCTGCCACCTGAGGCAGTTGCCTCACCTTGCCTCCTGGGTGGGCCAGCCCCATCAGATAGTCTCCCACCCTGAGGAGAGGCTTTGGGGGAAGGAATTATATGGGGCTACAAGGGGGAAGTAGAGAAGGGAAAGACCAGTTGCGTGAGCTGTCCTTTCCTTGTGCAACTTGACAAAATAACAGTGCCACACTGCATAACATTGCCGTGCCATGTGGCAATTTCAGAACTGATTTTGGTAAAGGCATCTATATATGATGCAGCTGTGTGTCGAACGCAGGCTCCTTTAAGTTCTTGTTGTTTAGGTGCATTTTGAATGACCAACGTCACCATAATATTTGGATATCCATCAATATTTTTTATCGCTGACAGATTCCAAAGAAGGCAAATCTCTGTATTTTGGAGCAATGTCAAAGAGAAGTCTAATCTACAGTGAGATAAAATGAGTGGCGTTGGACTTTGTTTATTGACGAACTGAACTTCAGCCAACAGGGCTAAATGACTACAACACTCTTTTGGCATTCACAAGACTTGGGTCTGTAGTTCACTCAGCTATTAACTAATCCTGCTTGGCATGGGTCATTCATTTACTCTGAACTGAAGTTACCAGCTTATTATGAAAAAAAAACACCCACGTTATTCTCCCTAGTGTAAATATTGGACAAACTCTGGAAGGATAGCTGTGCTGGCCTGTGTGGCAGCAAAAAGATACAAAGGGGCAGCGCAGATATAAACCTCCCTCTCAACTGCTGCCAAAATACCTAGAACTTGCTTCTGGAATGTGACCTCTTTCACCTCTCACATAAGGCACTGACCTTAAGAGCAGTTAATGCAGTCCAGCATTCCTGTCTAATTTGGATGTGAACTCAGTGTTAAAATGCCGTTTCAAATCCTGGTTGAATGAGGAACCCTGGTTAGTATTAAGTGTGCTTCAGACTTGTGCTGACCTTTTTCCTTCACCACAGTTAAGAGAGGAGTGGAGAATTTATGCAAGAACAAGAAGGTAAGCAGGTATATAGAAGTTTATATTGCACCCCACACCAGCCTTGTTGAAAAAGCAGCTAGAAAGATGAACAAGCACATGCCCTCAAGCTGGGCAACAGTCTTTGAGCTATCACTCAAATGGAGCCAATATCACATTTGCCTCAGCCCAAGTTTCTCAGATTTACAGTGCAATTCTAACCATGCCCACTGAGCACTAAGTCCTATGGAATTAAATCGGGCTTCCTCGCAGGTAAGTGAGGCTAGGATTGCAGTCTAACTCACAGGATGCTTTAAGTGGACTGTGGTAGGTAAGCTGTGAGTGCACATGAAATGAGATGGAAGGTGCAGGGGGAGAAGAAGAGATAAGACAGGTTGGAAAGGCGATAATTAAAGATAACAGGAATGAAGTATGGGGAGTGACGTATATGCTTTGAAAGGGTGGAGAGAAGAGAGCTAAGCTGTAACCGAAGGAAAACAGAGTTCTTTCTTGGAAATGTAAAACTTTTATTACCTTCATTTAGGCCTTGGTGCCTTCCAGGCTTTGCCAGCAGTTACAACCGGGCATGTGAAAAGGTTGTGGTGGATCAGCACGGTGCTTTTGAGATAACAGTGTAATCGTCACTCAGGACTCAGAACTTTGCAGACCAACAAGGCCACAGAAAACCCCAACCCTAGAGACCAAAGATGTCAATAACTTTAATCTCAGCAAGTTGAAACCGGCAGGTAAATGCTCTAAAACTGTAACCTATTAAATAGTAACAAGCTACAGTATTCATCTTCTTCCAAGTTACACAGAAAAAGAATCAGAGGGGGAAATGCAGTCGTGATCTGTTTCATGCTACAGTGGTACCTTGGGTTAAGAACTTAATTTGTTCTGGAGGTCCGTTCTTAACATGAAACCGTTCTTAACCTGAGGTACCACTTTAGCTAATGGGGCCTCCCGCTGCCGCTGTGCCGCCGCCATGCAATTTCTGTTCTCATCCTGAAGCGAAGTTCTTAACCCAAGGAACTATTTCTGGGTTAGCCGAGTCAGTAACCTGAAGTATCTGTAACCCGAGGTACCACTGTACGTGGTTTGGAAGGTAGCTCCTCAAAGGAAGGTGGAATTCATATTCAAGCCCACCCCCCATGATGTTCACTTGTTTTTGAAACCTATATAGGCTGTGATTTGACAAACTGTTTTTATTTTTACTGCATTCACCATGCTGTGTTCACCTCCTGGGTTCCGCCCAAAGTGACTCACAACTCCATAACAATATATGAAATAAATGGGCTTAAACAATGATCAAGGAACTAGTCCACAGCAACATTCTCTCTATGATATGATTATAACCAGAGTGGAGTTACAACTCCCATATTCTAGAAAGCTATATATGGGCAATGGAAGCAGAAACATCAATGGTGCTGCCTGGTCATATTTATGGGGCTTGAGTCTCTTCCATGATTATCTTTCCAACAGCAGTGATCAAAAGCTTCCTTCATCGCCATCTCTCTCCACAAAAGATTCCAAATTCTTTGGGAAGTCAATGAAAAGCTGCAACTCAAAGGGCAGGATCCATGAGAGCAAAGCACAGGCCCTTTCTCTAATAGGTTCCACTTGCAGACTCTGGAATCCCTGCTCATAGAATTCAAGCCTTATTTTGGAAGTTAAACTCGCAGGAAACAAGGCACCAGCAATAGCCCCACAAGTGCCTCTTTTCATGCTGAGACAAAGGCACTGGCTAACTCTCCTTCTCTCTCTGAAATGAAGCCTTTTAATTTCCCACTCTGGTTTTTGCCGCCCCCCTTGACTCCATCTGTACAGTTTCCAGCAGCAACACAGGCGAGTGGCGCCTTCACAGGTGCACTCAAAGTTCAGGCTCGCTCCGAAGAGCAACTTTTAGAGGGGAATTAAGTAGAACATTCTTTTCTGACTAGCTAGAGATTGGCAATCAAGGCTGAACTTTGGAACAAAGATATTGTGCCTTCAGGATTTGGCAGAAGGAAGGAGTTGTGCTTTTTTTGAGACAAAGATCATTTTACCATAACATTCAACAATTGTGCTTATCTAGCCATGTAGATCAAGAGTGGCAATAATTAGAGATGGGGCCGGAATTTCTCAACTGGAGCAGTACTCTTTCTCCTGCCTCTCAAAGTTCAAGGGGTCAGGGATTTTGCTCCATTGACTGCAGAGGGGATGCAACAATTATGAAATCACATATTTGGGGGGGGGGGGAGCAAAGCTCTGTACAGCAGGCTGGCTAAGAAACGTGTTTCCCTTTGGGATGATCAACAGTCTATGACATAACAATCTTTCCAGTTTCCAAGCATTTCTGAGGACCGCTCTCTCCTCTGCATTGCCCCCCACTAATACACAAGCTTTTAGTACTCAGGCTTGCTTTCAAAACTTGACTCGGTAATAAATAAATTTACCCATACGGAAGTGTAACGTCACATGAGGGGTGTTGTGTTAGGTTGTGTCATGTTAGGTTGTATTAGGGGGGAAAGCACATGTACAGTGGGGCCTTTGGGCTTGCCAATCAGAAGGTCGGCGGTTTGAATCCCCGTGACGGGGTGAGCTCCCGTTGCTCGGTCCCTGCTCCTGCCAACCTAGCAGTTCGAAAGCACGTCAAAGTGCAAGTAGATCAATAAGTACCACTCTGGCGGGAAGCTAAATGGTGTTTCTGTGCGCTGCTCTGGTTCATCAGAAGTGGCTTGGTCTTGCTGGCCACATGACCCGGAAGCTGTACGCCGGCTCCCTCGGCCAGTAAAGCAAGATGAGCACTGCAACCCCAGAGTCGTCCATGACTGGACCTAACAGTCAGGGGTCCCTTTACCTTTACAGTGGGGCCATCCTAGGACAGCAGCACTGCAGAATTCCTGTGGGAAACCAGAAAGCAGGACCCTGTGGTTTCCAGCAATGGGTATTCAAAAACATTACTGCTGCCAGTCTTCTCTGTGATGGAATGCAAGGTGGAAGACCCCCCTCTGGAGAAATGCGGGGAGAAATCACAGAACTGTAGAGTTGGAAAGGACCATGAGGGTAATGTGGCCCAAGCTGCTGCAGTGCAGGAATCTGAGGGGGGGGTGGAGTCCTTGAACCCACAACCCTGAGAGTCTAATTCTCTACTGTCCCTCATGTCCCTAATGTGCTGCAAGGAGGGTTTCCGTCCAACACATCTGGAAGGAGACAGATGTTGTGGTGCGGAGACTGCATCAGGTGGCCACCGCAGTGCTTGAAAAGATCACAGCGGTTCTTTCCATTTGCGCTTTGGTTTTTAGCAGAGTGCTGCTCAGAAAACATATCCTGATACGCTGATGCATATGACGAGCGGAAAAGGCAAACCCCAAAGGAAGTAACAGCGTGGTTATTTTAAAAAGCAAGAAAGGAACTGTGTTTTTTTCAGTTTAAGAGGCTGTACTCCTTGCTCTACTTAGATGCAACTTAAAACTGGCGTGTGTTTAAATCGATTAACAAATGTACGGGACGTTTAGTCACGACGTGAGCTTGTGTGACCGTGACTCTCCCCTGGGGTTTGTGCGCAATGCGAGGTTCTAAAGCGAGAAAGTAAAGAGGGCTAAAACGGATAGAAATCTTGAAAAGAAAGGCATCAATACGCGCACACACACACAATTGCCCATAAAAGTCTACCCACGTATATGGGGCCTGGCAGAATGAATGCACCAAGAACTTCTTGTCCTTAATCCAGTCTTCCAAATCCCATTAATTAGCAAAGCCTCTTATTTGTAAAGAAATCTACATTCTTAAAAAAAAAAGAAAACAACACAGAACCCATTGAGGTGATGATGTCACTGCCAGAGTGATTTGTCAGTTGTTCTAGAGAAGAACCACCCAGAGCCAAGAAAGGCACAAAGGGGGGAAACTGTGGGAGAAAGACAGCTTGAGCCAGATGAAACCTGACCCAGGGAAGCCTTGGAAAATAACTGCCCTGAAAAAGCAGGAGGATTTGGATGTTTCTGCAGGCTCAGATTGAGGGGGAGAGAGCAAAAGAGGACATAGATCCTGGGTGGCAGGTTAGGGTGGCGGCAATGTGGACACTGCTGCAGTAAGTGCTTTTTGTTCCTGAGGGTACTCAAGGGTACACAGTACCAGCACCTCCCTCCTCCCCAAAAAATGTTAAAAGTGTAGCACTCGGCTGGTGCACTCAGTTGGTTAGAGCATGGTGCTGATATTGCCAAGGTTGCAGGTCCAATCCCTGTAAGGGACAGGTGCATATTCCTGCATTGCAGCGGGTTGAACTAAATGATCCCCAGGGTCCCTTCCAACTGTATGATTCTGTGAAATCTATGCTTTGTGACTCTTCCCTTTCTCTGGATTTCCCCCCCCCCCCCCCAACGTTTGTGAGTCTGTGTAATTCATGGAACCCAGGCGGATGGGAGAGGAAGAAAGACAAATGAGTTACTGTGGCAGGGAAAGAGCTTCCACTCAATAATAACAACATTCAAAATACACTACCTTACCTTGCTATATGACATGGCTATCTCTGCCCAGTGGCGTAGCATGGGTTGTCAGAACCCGGGGCAAGGCAAGTAATTTGCACCCCCTAACCCGTGGATTTTAGCACTCAAGTCTCTTCCACTAGATTAGCGCACCCCCCCAGATGTTGCGCCCGGTGCGGCCGGCCCCCCCTGCACCCCCACGCTACGCCACTGTCTCTGCCCAATCCACCTGTAAGAAGGCCCCTCCTTCCATCCAGACTCTATTTGCAACTTTACAGGTGTCTCTGGCCCGCCTGCAGGAGAGTGGGGGCTTGGTGGTATGGTAGACTGGTTGCCCTTGTGGCTAATTTTGTAGATTTGGCACTGCATTTCCTGGACTTCTAGGTGCACAGCTCTGGCTTTCTATGGTCCTCAGTTATGGGTAAGCAGGCAGGCTCTCCCACAGCCAACCAGATGCAATATTATTCTTGTGTTTAAGAAAGGTCCCTGAGCCTGGTTGTATTTAATGTTAAAGAAAAAGTGCTTGAGAAGCTTGGAAACCCACCCACTGCCACAGGTTTGCTGCTGAGAATTGCCCCTGCCTGGCTGCTATTTGCCCTTGAAAATGCTGCTCACAGTAAACAGCATTTTGGGCAGGGAGCAGCAAGGAAGGACCTATTCTTTATAGAAAGCAGAATCAGGAGCATGCACCAGATATCTCTCTCTCTCTCTCTCTCTCTCTCTCTCTCTCTCTCACACACACACACACACTCTCTCTCTCTCTCTCTCTCTCTCTCTCTCTCACACACACACACACACACTGGAAAAGCTTTTCCTCCAAACTAAAACCAACCTGGTTAAAAAGCATGCTTGTATAAACACAAAATTAATCCCAGGTGTAGTAGGGCCCCTGTGCTCCTTGATAGTGTTCCTCCTAACAAATTCTATTGCTGGTCTTCGGTCTTCCTCCACTTTCTGAAGTATATCTGCTTCTCAGTTTTCATTCTTTCTGCCTTCTCCACTTAATGCCTACTCTGCCTTATCTTCCTTCCCCAGCCATTTCCCAGCTTCCACACTCAAACTTATCCTCTCCGCAGTCTGTTGTAGGAATAGGCGTTACACTGCCCCTTTTGTTTTCTAGGCATTCAAAAGGAGCCCATTCCCCCTTGCCCATATGATTCCAATTCCATGTCCATGTCATGGGGCAAACGTACGGGATCCACACCATGTGCATGGCTTTCTGCAAAGAATCCTGGAAACTGTAGTTTACCCCTCACTGAGCCACAAGCCTTGCGCCTTTCACAAACTACAGTTCCCAGGATTCTTTGGGGATTTTAATGTGGATTAAATATCTCTAATACACATTCAATGTATGGCATGCGTTGTAACCACTATTGATCAAGGTTCTGGCACACTGACAGCCATGCTAAGGAGCAGCCTGCCTGTCTCACTCTTTTGCCATTGCTCAACACTTGTCACAACAGCTCCCCACCCCACTCTTCAGACAGTTGAATTAAGCTTAATTGGGGCTCTCTGCTATTGAAGCTAAGCGTGGGTTCACATATATGTTTACATCTTTCTCTCCTACCAGCTGTTTTCCCTTCAGACCAGGTTGGATGGGCTGATCACAGATTTCTGTCCTCAAGGCTCCTAGCAGCAGCTTTCTGCAGTGTTTATGTGTGGGCATTACTCTGTGCTGCTCCACTAAAGTGCGCCACAAGTTGCCACAGAGTATTTCACAATGCGGTTGAGAACACGAGCCCCTTTGCGTTCCGCGCATCAGAGCTTTCACTCACATCCCACATGATCCAAAGCCAATTCCAAAGCTATGCTTGAAGATTAGACAGCAGTTGCAGCCCACAAGACCTCACCTGAGCCTCGTCATGCATTTCAACTCCTCCAGCTTCGCTGAAGTATAGAACAGGCAGGCTGCGCTTCACGCTAGAAGAGTGGCCTGCTGTTTGCAAGCTTTGTGCAACATTGCCATCTGGTGAACACAGTGCTGCACCACATTGAAGCATTACCAGCAGGAAGCACTGCAGGACACGGGTGTGCGCCAACCACAAAATTCAGTTCAAAGCAAATAGGAAAACAGCCCACCTCAGTCTGAAGTGCTTTATGGGCTGCCCAGCCCTGTTCAGTTCAGGGGCTGCCCACGTCTTCTCCACAATCCATGGGAAATTTACAACCTACTGGGAAAGTTAAATACAGCTATCACCTTGTTTCCTTTTCAGCTGGATGAAATTTGCAGGCATATTATCCCTTCTGGAGTGGTTAAGGCCTGCCCAATGGCAGACAAATAGGTTCAGAAACCTTTGGGCTATGCATGGTCAATCTTTTTTTTTTTTAAGGAGACAGCTAAATCTTTAATTTTGATAGAATTGGCTGAAATTTGCAGGCAATGGCACCCTTCCTTTGGGTCTGAATCCTGCCAGGTTTCAGGAGGAAAGCTGCAGTGGTGGGGAGGTATTCTTGTGAGGTGACACTCTGGTTGAAAATAGCACCCAATACAAAACTATTAGCTGTACAAACCATCAGTGATTCGCTGATAATTTGGGAGCCTCTGCTTAACAACAAAAACAGGCATAACCAGGATCCTCATCTTTTTAGGTCTCTAACCTTTATATTATCAGAAACAAAAGATGACCCACAGAGAACTGAATAATCTAAAGCAGCAGTTTTTTTCTGTCTGCGTTTTCTTTGATGATTTTTGGGGTCCACGATACCTCCCCCCTTCCCCATCCTCACTACCTACTTGAAATTAGGCCAATGGCCACATGTACCCCTTAGGTCAGAGACAGATTTAAGGGAGCATGACTGGTTTGGTTGCACTGGGTGCCAAGCTGAGATGGCGCTGAAGGGGCCTCTACAACTATGATGTAGGATGGAAGGCAAGAGGCAGGGGACACTGAATTTGAGCGCTGCTAAAATTTGAGACCTCAAGGTCCGCCACTGCGTAGGCTGTCGGTTTCGCATCCCCGCCTTCAAGTACATGTCGGCTCTTAGTGTTGGTGCCACAGAATATTGGCTAAGAATGTCATCTGGGAAGGACCCAGTGCAAGTCCCACTCTGCCCTAGACAAACTAGGCATCTCTGCCAATGCTTCAGCCCATCTATTGTAAGTACAGGGATAAAAAAAAAATACCTTACAAACTTGTTGGAAGGATTACTGAGATACTCTATGTGGAGGAGTTATATAATTATATAATTCATTCCAAAATGTTCTAAATGATCATTATGCTGGTTGTCCACACAGTAGTCAAAACCAGGCACTGCTGGAAGCAATTTACCCACAAAAATGAAAGCATCCCTTATAGAAGAGTGCAGGTCAAGGCTGAGACAAACAGAAAATCAGAACAAGATTAGATTTACCCATGAGCAAACTGCTGCAGTATTCTTTTGGCTTTCACCTGCATATCTAATTCATCTAATGCCAGAGTACATAGGCATAACTATGGGATTAATAGCATCTGCTTCGTTATCTAAATGAGGTTTCTGAGGGTTAATTGATTTTTGAAAACATGCCCTCCCGAGGGTCTAACCAACACTTTGGAATATCCAAAGACAGACTCCATCTAATCTATGCTCAGAGTAGCACTTGCTACATCAGGGCTTTGGAGGAAATTAGGATGCGCCTGCAGATATTAGTGTGTTAATACAATAATGATTTATTATGCAAATTGAAGCATGGGTGTACAGCTGCATTTGTGGTTGTTGTTTTTTTAATATCAAGCTCTTGAATTTTACTCTCAAAAAAGCTTGCAAAAATTAGTTTGCTGTTTATTAGTTTCCAGGTTTTGGTTCTCTTGGGAAAACTAAGATACCTTCATGAGAAGCCTAAATAGTAAAGAAGCAGAGTGGATAGTATTCACCTTCTTTTTGAGAAGCCATTGCTCCAAAGGGCTCAGCAACAGCCTTTCCCAGCTTGCTCTTGGGGGCTTATAGAGATGTCAGAGACCATCTACAATTGAACAATGGCCTCTGCCCCCAACATTCATGGCCTGGATCACCAGCCATTTCTGTGTTAATGCCAACTTATTACTCATTATTATTTGACAGCATCACAGTCTCCCAATGGGGCGGGTTAGTCACTCTGTTGGTCTAATCCAAGATGACTGAATGAGCCAAACGGGAATCAAAACTCAAGTTCTCTCTCTCTCCCCCCCCCCTCCCCCGAATACAAATCCAACATACTAACCATTCCACCACACTGACTCTGGTGCGACTACTCTGAATCAAAGCGGCAACTAACTGGGTTTTTCCACACATGAAATTTGGCCATATAATCTTCACTAAGAATAGCTGACATAGTAGATGAGGTGTACATCTTTTATTATATGAAGCAGCTGTTTGGAAGTTTTCCAGAGTTTTGAGCTAAGCTGGCTCTTCGGTAGCACAGCTGTTGAGAAAATTTGCTGTTGCAGTATATTCACTTAATAGAGGGCCCAAACCACCGTTAAGAGCTTCCATGCCTTGTTGATTCCTGTGTGCAAGTGAAGCAGCTCCAGTGAGGTAATTTAGACTCTAGTACCTCCTCTTTTCCATATGCATGAAAATTGTGTCCAGCTGCATCTTATATGTTCAACACACATCCTTCAGAAGCTGTTTAATCCAAATCTGTCATGTTACTTAATCAGATTAGTTACTTCAAGCATCTCTGCAGATTGGATGCAATTGCACCTTTGTGGTTACACAATATATACAGACAAATCTTATGTTTGAACTCTTGGCGGACCACAGGTGTTTCATCACTGCCCTAGAAGTATGCAGCCCTGGACAAAAATCAGGTTAGTAACCCCTGATGAAAAGGAAGAGCTATATTATGAAACTGAGTTCAATTTGAGAATGTCAGAGTGAAGTCATGATCTTTTGGATAGACATTTCAAGTAATTTGGGTTCAGCAGGTCTTTTTGGGGGGGGGTAGGGGGGTTACTCTAAGTAGCCCTTATTTCCAAGGCTGATAACTAAGACAATGTTACCCTTTTCATTTCAGCAGCCACAGAACAAAGGATGTACCCTGAAGATCCATTTCAACCCTACCCAAAGTACTGGACTGCTGGTGCTGCCTTACTGTACAAGCACTGTGATGAATCAGAAGGCCAATCCTTGTAGTTAGGCAGCATTAACAAAAACCTCCAAATATTTGAGAGCTATGAAATTCATTGGGAAATGGATCCCCCACATGCCTTTTAGTTTCTTCTTCCTCCTACCCCCACTTCCCCCAAGGAATCAGTATGCAACTGGGGACATGAAGAGTAATACTATCCCAGGCAACGTAACATTTAATAAAGCTGATAAAGTATAATGGTACTTAACCAGGATTCTTTTCTTAACAAAGCCACTGGTATTGAGAAACATTTGGTTCTTTAAGCATTACTATTCAGCATACTACCCACTTAGGACTGCACATTATGAACCTTTCATTAGAAACAAAATGACTTAATTTGATGAAAATACTTGGGTCTCATAGTACATTGTGTTACATTACCGATAACTATCAAGCAAGTCACATTACTGATTAAGTGAGATCTTAATGCAGGCAGCACCATCTAGTGTTCAGTGAAGATTTGCTGAGCTGCAAAGACAGAAGCCAAACAATGTCATAGGCAAAGAATGAAAGTGACTTTTCGTGGTGCTAGAATTTGTGGGAAATGAAAGCACATATTGCCAGATGCCAAAAAGGATACACTTAACAAGCCAATATTAAAAAGTTAAGTGATCATAGCGCCAATTAGCAACTGATGTATCAAGTCAAGCCATTTCATTATATGAAAGCTTCTAACATACTTGCTTTGTTTCAACTGCTTGCAACCCATATTTTCACCAAGCTAGGGCTCTTCCGCACTGGAGTGGGTGGAATGCAGGTGGTGCTGTGGTCCAAACCATGAAGCCTCTTGGGCTTGCCAATCAGAAAGTCGGCGGTTTGAATCCACAGGGTGAGCTCCCGTTGCTCGGTCCCAGCTCCTGCCAACCTAGCAGTTCCAAAGCACGCCAAAAAGTGCAAGTAGATAAAAAGGTACCACTCCGGCAGGAAGGTAAACAGTGTTTCCGTGTACTGCTCTGGTTTTGGTGTTCCGCTGTGCCAGAAGTGGCTTAGTCATGCTGGCCACATGACCCGGAAAAACTGTCTGCAGACAAATGCCGGCTCCCTCAGCTTGTAAAGCAAGATGAGCGCCACAACCCCAGAGTCGTCTGCGACTGGACTTAACTGTCAGGGGTCCTTTACCTTTACCTTTTTTAGCCACATAACACCCTCTTGGCAGCCTGCACGCACGCACACACACACACACTAAATTTGTTTTAATAATTCAAAATAAAATTACATGTTTTCTGACTGTGGATGCACTGAGTGTGGGTTTTACATGTTTGGTGACATTTCTCTAGTGTCATCTTTTCCCACACCACCCACTCCCTGTTTCCTTCACCCCAAGGGAAAGGATGGCGCCTGCCCTTTTCCACCAGCTGTTGCTGAAGGCACATTCACAGCATTGGAATTTTATAAATAGCTCTTTTGCGCAGAACTGCTCTTGCATGAGACCAGCTGTATGAAAAATTAAAACTCCTTTGCAACTATAGAAGATAGGAAATGAAAAGGGGAAGAAAGGAAGTGGCAGCATTTCATGCTAGCAACACCAAATATTTGCCTGGAGTGAGGCCATCATCTTTTTGTGCAAATATAGTATTAGAAAACTTTTTAAAAGGTGCATTCAGAGAAATCAACTGATACCTACACACATACCCACACCGGACTTTAGGCCCCCTGGTTTTGAGCAACACACTCCCACCCACCCCCCTTTTGGGAAAGTCTGGTATATTAGAAAACTTCTATTTAAAAAAGAAATAAAACAAAGGTACACACACAGCTAAACAAATACCTGGGTGCAAGCTCATAACAGACTTCAGGATTCCAGCACTTATGGTGAAGGAGGAAGTCTTAGCACAAATATCCCATCAAGCACACCCCAGTAGTGTGGATGGGATACATTGAGAAAGATTCTGGAAGTATAAAATTGAAAGTGTTAATGTGTGGATGAAGGTGCCCAAAGCACATGTGGAAACAGGGACTTGTATACAGATGAATGACCAAATGTGGACACAGTGCAAATGTAACTGTGGGTGATGAGACAATGACAGTTTCTTGGACTCTGGGGTCCACTTCCCCACTAAGATTTGCATAGGTTTATAATCAGCAACTTAGAACTCTTCCTCAAAAGGTTACCATTATTGAAGCATACACACTTCATGCACGTAGGCCACTCAAGTCATTGGAATAGCAAGGTGTAAACAGAAAATACTCAGTGCAATCTTGTCTCATTTGTACCAGATACTGTCAATGGTAACCAAGCAAATAATGCAGCAATAACGAGACACATGTTAAATGGGAAAAGTGCTTATAAACACATACATACAAAAAAACCCAAACAGATTTATTTCTTTAAAAAGATCAGCGGCCACAAGCGCAACTAAAATTGTTATATCCACTGATTTGAAACATAACGACACCTGCACTTAAGTTATTTCAGAAAAAAACCCCTTATATCAACTTATATGCCAAATGATCTTACGCCTTCACAAGAATCAGGTTTGGATGGTCTTTCAGAATTAAGGGCAGAATCTTAATGTTTAAGGGTATCAGAAGACAGTGTCCAGAGGTCCAACATTTTCTAAACGATGACCATTTTTTCCCCATGGTTTCAGCCAACCCTCAGTGGAGGAGCTACAAGTACAACTCCATCTCCTCGGACAAACAGCATCGGAATATTCCTTTTGGTAGACTGTGAATGAAAAAAAGCAGTACAGGCTACATCCAGTGAGAATGTAAAAAAAGTTGCAAAGATTAGTATAATTATTATAAATTCATATGGTACAAGAATCACATTTTGGGGGAATGAATCTATATTTAAGTGTCCTACTTTTACAATGAAGTAATCGCTATGGTTAAAACAATGCTTTAGATTTTACTCTGGTTAAAATTTACTTAATGTAATAAGTCAAGTAGGTATACTGATCTCGTAAGCAAAAAATATTTAATTTATATTCATCTAGACATCATTGCATATCTGAAAGAGCATTTGGAGCTTTAAGTATTAACAAGTTCTTACTTTATAAATCTCTTCATAGGTTTCTTCATCAATTTCTATTGTTGTCACAGTCTCCTCAACATCACCCAAAATCATATTTAAGTGCTGGTCATAAGCCTGTGGAAGTGAGAGTAGTTTAGATAAGTTTAATTTTTGTGCTTGTGGCAGTATATTTCTTAAACATTGTAGCTCAAATACACAGATCTGAAAACTTCTGCTACTAGTATTTTGGATTATATATAATGTTAAACCTACTCAGAAATTAATAAACATTACTAATTTTAATCCATTAATTTCAGTGCATCTACTCTGAGTGTAACTTTGCTGGATATAAGCATTTGTTTCTATATTGCTTCAATTTGAACAAATATGGAATTGCTTAATCCAACATCTATAAAACTATAACAATTTATTCATACAACTGTAAGAGCACTGCTCCATTCTTATATTTACTTATACATTGTTTCATAAATATACCATTATAACTTAACATCTCCCAAAACACATTTTCATGGATCTATTAACAAGCACCCCCATTTCTATATAGCTTTACTTACATGTAATCTGCCTCGAAGTTCTCGGTCATTTCTCATTTTTACATAAATTCGTTCATCAAGACTGAGTCTGATGAGATCCAAGGGCTCTTCTACAGTATTTGTGGTTTGTTGCTATAAGAGAAAAGTGTTTGTGTTTTTTTTAATAGTTGATAAAACGTTGGATACAATTTATTCCAAGGGAAAACTCCACTGAGATTAGTATTAGATGATATTTGATCCGTATTGTTTATTGTTCAATTATTCAACCTTACTGAAATGTCTAAACTCAAGTACAAGAGCAGAGAGAATTAAAAATTACCTGTTGGCACTCTTCAAAATGACTGACAAATAGTGAATTGCAAATCCCTCCTAGGCTATTCAGGCTATACAGTAGTTGCTACAGAGTTAGAAGAATTTAAGGCTATCTGTGAGATATCAAGAAACAGTCAACTAGTTATGATACCCTTTCTAATATCCCGGGCTCACCAGTTTAAACTGTTCCAATAACAATGAATCAATGACAGATTGTTCATAGTCACTTTTCTCGGACTAGGTAGCAAGAATAATGCGCATGATGTCCTCACTTGGTGACATCTGATAATAAAGTTTTGTTTTGTGGGTGTGTTTTTTATTTAAAAAAATAATCCAAAGATAGCAGCAAAGTTTAACTATGCACGGCAGTGCCAGTGAAAACAGCATGAATAAGGGGAAACGAAGGAAGAATAAAGCAGAGGTCCCTCAGACCACAACTTTGTAGCTACCAGGAGAGAACTACGAAAACATGTAATATTTTAGGGACTTATTGTTGTTTATTTATACCCCGCCCCCTCCTGGGTTTCCCAGGAGGGACAGGCGGGCAAAGGTCAACTTTACCGTTATTACGCTCTCAGAAATAAGCGAAATAACAAAAAAAGAGAAGATGAAACGCGCAGTCCGGACGTCGCCCTCGCTACTGGGAGCAGAAACCTGCGTCCAACTAGCGACCCACCTCGGCAGGCTAAGCCAGGCCAGAGACCCACCACCTCAGAGCGCAACGGCGACACCTCACGGGGTCCCGCCGACCCCTCAAGGGCGACCCTCCCCCGGCTGCAGCATCACCCACCTGGTCCACCTCGTCCGCCATTTTTTCAAAGCCAACTCCAGCCTCTTCTCGCGAGATTTTATGCCCCGCCCGCAGCAATTGACGCAGGCGCGCGCTCACGCACAAGCGAAAGTATAGACTTACTGTAGACATACATGCAGCACTTCAGATTCCGGGTCAACTCAGCACCATTTTTTTTGCTCCCCCCCCCCCCCAATGCCTGCCTCAGAAACAAGCGCGAACAATGAGGTGTGAGGATTTCTGCTTAGCTGTGATCGGACGGCGAGCGAGCCCCCACCCTCTATTCAAAAGATGGCAGGCAAATACAGGTGTGTGGGGTGTGTGTGTACACACACACACACACACACACACACACACACACCTGTATTTGCCTGCCATCTTTTATATATATAAAAGCTACTACAAGACGTTAATAATCTCATGCATTCTGTTTTTTCCTATCTCTACCAGAGCCTTATGTTCCCCACCCGCTCAGACGACGATAGCTGCGCGTGCACACTTCTGCTGAAAAGCTCGGAGAAACCCTGCGATTGGCCGCATCTGGAGCGCGTGCTTCCTGATTGCGACGCGGTGGTTATTTGCTTCGCCTTCACATGGCGCTGATTTAGTCATGTGCGCTCAGGTGCGAGGGAGCCATCGCTGATCAGCAGCAGCAAGCAGAATGGGTGTATCATCTCTCTCAAACACTCAAGGCGAAAGGAAAAGCTGCAGCTCAGTGCACAGCTTTGCATGCAAAAGGTGCCAGGGAGAGCATGTTAGACCAATTCCGCAGTTGGAGGCAGCAATGCTTTCAAATATCAGTTTCTGGGAACCATGGGAGGGGAGAGTGCGCTTCATGTTGTTGTTGTTGTTATTATTATTTATTAAATTTGTATACTACCCATTTGTAGTATTTATTAAATTTCTAGTATTATTATTTATTAAATTTGTATACTATCCAAAGATCTCAGGGTGGTTCACAGCACACAAAAAACAAAATAACACAAAATGCCTAACGAGAACAGAAACAAACCAAACAAAAAACCTCCTCTATCCACAAACATATATAAAAGGTAGTAACAGAATATTGTGCTCAGGTCCAGCTTGGGAGTTTTCCACCGTGGTTGGCCACTGGCCTGATCCAGGATGGCTGCTGTTAGGTTCTCATCTCCAGATATAGCTGAGAAACTCTGGAGAGCTCTGGCTGCCAGTCAGAGCTAGCTGGACTGGCATCTGACTCAGTAATACAGGCAGCGTCCTGTGTGTATAGCTGTCTTGGTGCTTTGCTTCTTTGGTTTTCCTTGACTAAGCTGAATGTGTGATCTGGCTTCAGTGAACAGCTCTGAGTTTGAAGCGAGGTGATGTGGTGTTATCAGTGCTTTTCCCCCTAGAAAAATAGGTGCTGGTATTCGCTGTGAAGTTGTTACATACATTTTAACAACAAAAAAGAGGGGCCAGTACAGCATACCCTTGAGCACCACCTGAAAAGAAGCACTGGGTGTTATAAATATGACAGCCCATTCACATAAACAAGTCATCCTTGCAGTCTAGTGATGAATATGTAAGTGTGTTGTAGGCCCTGGACAGATTTATGACAGATGCCATCTTCCAGGAAGAACACAAGCCTGTCACAGGAATGTAGGAAACTGCCTTATATTGCACCAACTAAGACTATTATCTAGCTTGGCATTGTCAACATGCACCAGCAATGGCCGTCCAGCAGTTTTTTCCAGTCCTACCTGGGATCTTCTACATCTAAAGCAGTTGCTTTGCCGCTCATCACATGTCTGCATGTTGCCTACCACCCTGTGTGGCTTGAAAACTTGTAAGCACTGGAGGAAACAAAACTAGTGATGTTGGCCTCACAGAATTAGCTTCATCTTTGTAAGCTCGCCTTACAATTCAATCTCCAGCTTCTTTAGTCAGAAATAAGTCCAATGGAACTCAGTGCAGCTTCCTCCCTAGAAAGTGAATTTAGGATTGGGTGGCTACAATCCTACACACACATTCTTTCTGAGTAGACATGTAAGGGATTGTGTTGTATTTCACAAACTAAAAAAAAGGGAGTAAACTGGTGCCAAATTTCTTCTCCCAAGCCTGAAATCCATAACCCTGCAATCCTAAAACCACTCACTTGGCAGTAAACCCCGTCAAACTCAGTGGGACTTAACGGTACTTCTGTATAAAATGTATAGACTTGCCAGAGGAGTAGCTGTGTTGCAGAAAAAAACAAGAGCCTTGTGCCAGGCATAATACATATGCAGTCCTAATCCCTCTTAAGGAGAGTAAGTCCTATTGAATTCAGTAGGGCTTACTTCTGAGTAGACATGGTTAGGATTGTGCTGCTGGGCTCCTTGGTGACACAAGACTCCCTGATGTATAGCACTGCGCTGCAAGTTGGAGGAAAGTTCCCATAAAATACAAAATAGGACACACATAAAAGAAGGTTGATTTTGGCCATGTACCTTACTATGGATTTGGAGCGGGAGCACTTTGGGCCTGATTTGGGAAAAGGCCACTAAAATTGTATCAGGTTTTATTCTGGGTGCGTGTGTGCAGGGGACGGACTTCTCCATAAAGCGCCACAAGTTTCAAACCATGTTCCTTATTTCTGAGAGGTGGCGGGCTGCCCTGGGATCTCAAAGCGCCCGAGAGTCCCATTGCCAAAATCCGTATATTGCAATGCTTATCAGTTGCCCTGTCGCTTGTGAGGAGGGCCAAGCTGTCGAATCCTGAACGGCATCTTCATTTCCCCCCCAAAGGCTGCAAGCTGCACGGCGCTCAGACCCGGCACGGAAGGGACGTCAGGAAGGAGGAGCAACGCAAGCTGCCAGCCCAGCATCGCGCGGGGCCACTTGCGAGAGAAAGGGAGAACAACAGATGCAACAACCCTGCTCCCCGTGTTGTTTGTAAGCCGCCTTCTTCCGCAGATCGTCTTTCCCTCCCTCCCTCCTGCCCTCCCGGCTGTTTTGGTTTTTCTCCTTTGTGTCTCCATCCGCGCCTGCCGGTGGCTTCTCGCGTGCGCCTCTCCCGCTGCTCCTCCAGGCCGATTTGCCGTGGATCAGGATGGCCAAGAAGCGCAAGGGGGTCGTGCAGCTGCCGGGGCCTCCTCCTCCGCCTCCTCCTCCGGTCCTAAAACGCAGCAGCAAGAGGGTGAGTGGGGGGCGGAGGGATGCAGAATAACCTTAACCGACAGCCTGTTCCTTGACAGCCTTTGCAGCTCAAGCCTAACCGTGGCTACTCAGAAGTAAGTCCCATTGAAGTCGACGGGGCTTACTCCCAGGAGTTTGGATTGCAGCTTTAGAATCATAGTTGGAAGGGACCACGTGAGTCTAGTTCTAGTGCAACCCCCTGCCAGGCAGGAATCCTTTGCCCAAGGTGGGTTTCGAACCCACGACCATGAGATTAAGAGCACTGACTGAGCTTTCGTGAAGCTACCAACGGTTCACTGCGCTTGCTCTCCCTTTGCGCCTCGCCCACTCCTGGGTTATGTAAAAATTAACAGTTTTGCACATGCTCTGGCTGGAATTCCATTGTGAGTGGCTAAAGTTCGGCAGCTTGCTTATGAATCAAACGTCTCATGTTCCTGATACTACCTTATACAACTATGTCATGTGGTTACCATCTTAGTTGTCTCGTTTAAACACACACACACACACACACACACACACACACACACACACACATATGAAGAGGTTACCCCTGTTACCTAAACATGAACATTCTCCTTAGGAACAGCAAAAGTTCCTGATGTATGATCAAGGTGGGGGGGGGAATGTATTTTGCATGTTGCATTGCATTATTTGGCATAATGTTGCGGTTTTTTATTTGCTAAGCCTGCTTGCCGATCAGAAGGTCGGCGGTTTGAATCCCTGCGACGGGGTGAGCTCCCGTTTCTCGGTCCCTGCTCCTGCCAACCTAGCAGTTCGAAAGCACGTCAAAGTGCAAGTAGATAAATAGGTACCGCTCCGGCGGGAAGGTAAACAGTGTTTCCATGCGCTGCTCTGGTTTCGGTGTTCTGTTGCGTCAGAAGTGGCTTAGTCATGCTGGCCACATGACCCGGAAGCTGTACACCAGCTCCCTCGGCCAATAAAGCGAGATGAGTGGATCTAACGGTTAGGGGTCCCTTTACCTAACCAAGTAGTGCATGAGCATTAGAAAGGTGGGATAGAAACTTTTATATAAAGTAAAATTATTCAGAGAAGTGTTTTGCCACAGTCTTAAGATTCTGCTTCTGTAAATAAGCTTGGTGATATCCAGCACTGCCTAGCCATTTGCAGAACGGCTTTTAACCCAAGGAGGTATCTGTTAACATAAGGGAAGGGGAGGCAATTCCTCATTTATACTGTAGCCCCCTGTGACACCCCCATCTGTTCCAGAAGGTTGGAGGAACCCCACCCCCCACAGTGTGGGAAGCGACACAGAGACCTCCAGCTGAAAATCACCACTCCCCTTGGTTTAGTGGACTCCTCTGCTAGATTAAAAGTCATTCTGCAAATGGATAGGCAGCTCTGGATATCTCCTCTCCCGTCTTTTCCATAGAATTGTAGAGTTAGAAGGGACCCCAAGGATCATTTAGTCCAACCCCCCTGCAACGCAGGAATGCGCAGTTGTCCCATGTTGTTGTATAACAAAGTAGAAATAGCAGCAGCAAAATAATAACAACAGGTTTAAACTTTGGGTTCATGGTGCATCACAGTAGTGTTGATTCAAGATCTAATGGGAGGAAGAAATTATAAAGGTTTATGGGAAAGACTATTGGAACCAGTTTGGGTGTTTAATTCGGATTAAGCTTGCATTCCCATCCCCCACCCTAACAGTTTTTGACCATCGTCACATTTTCTTACCATACAGATGATTTTGAAGAGGAAAAACCCAGTCAGAAGAAAACGTTGCCCAAAACAGCTTCTGGAAAAAAGAAGGAAAAGGAACAGGAGAGGGATATCGTTCAGCCACCTTGCAGAAATTCGAATCAGAAAGGACCAAAGCCCAAAGTGAAGGAGGAAAAGAATAAAGTGGTAGAAAGTAAAGGGTCCTGTAAAAAAAGGGTAAAATGCAGGTAACTCAATGCTTAGCGTTTTCATTGAAAGCTGATTTATTTATTTATTTCCTGAATCCGAACATCCACTCATGTCATCCTTAGGGTAATTATACGATTGGTTTCTTTTTGGGGACTTCCTCTTAGCCTTGTCCTCTGAACCCATAGAAAACCTGATGCTGATGTGTGGGTAAAATGTTTGGTCTTTGTTTGGGTGTGCACGTATTTATTTATATGTAAAATTAAACAACTGTAAATCACTACTGTGAATTAATCCTCTCTCAGACTTGGTATTTCACCAACAGACTTGTGGATGAGATGCTAAAGAGTAGATGCATCTGTTCTCTTTCCTACCTTGGAAGTCGAACCGAATCCGTTCCGGAAATCCTTTCGAATTCCAAAATGTTCAGAAACCCAAGCATGGCTTCTGATTGGCTGCAGGAAGCTCCTGCAGCCAATCGGAAGCTGCGGAAGCCCCGTCGGGCATTTGGGTTCCAAAGAACGTTCGCAAACCGGAACAGTCACTTCTGGGTTTGTGGCATTCAGGAGTTAAAACGTCAGATTACCAAGGCTTTCAACAACCAAGGTACAACTGTATTGTTCATATTGACGAAGACACACAGAGCTTTGGAATGCCACATTACTGTGGATGGTTTTGTATCGTTGAATCCGCTGTGTACATTTCAGTGGGAAGGTGAACAGGTTCAGGGATCTTCCTACAAGGCGAGGTTGGCTCACCTGTGCAGCTTCCTTTGGACTCCAGCTCCCAACAAAGTAAGGCTGGTGCCAAGAGATGATGGGAGTTGTGTGGTCCTCCTGATACTGCTCACCAAGAGTTAACCACTTCTGCTGTGAAAGAGGCCTTGTAAAGAGTCACGGCTTAATCTTCTGTCTTGTACTGGGGTGGGGGTGAGGAATCTTGCCTTGTTTCCCCATTAAATTTGAGCAAATCTACACGAACCTGGAGCATGTGTGTGAGAGAGGAAGAGAAATACAGTTTTCTGGGGCCATCAGATACTCATTCTCTAGAAAGTCGGTTTCAGGTGCTCGCTTAACTATGCGGGTTGTTTTTCCTTAAACTAGCTAATGTTCGGAAGAAATTCCTGGAGGTACAAGCTGTCTGACAGTGGATTTTCTTCATTGGAAGGGCTTGGGCTAATAACCTTTGAGGTCCCCTTCAACTCTGTGGTTGTTTCTTTCCCCACATCCTAGTGGTCTGCAGAGCACTCCTCTAAAGAAGGAAACAAACGCAAAAAAAGAATCTCCCGTCACAAAGAGAAAGAGAGATGAAGAAGAAGATGGTGACGATGATGATGAAGATGATGAAAGTGAGGATGAGTGGGAAGATGTAGAAGGTAATACATTTTTTTAAAATTGCTGTGTAAATCTTGGTTCCCTTGGTTATTTTGGTTTATCATTATTTGGACACGTTATTGTCATGCCAAAGTCACCCAAGTTTTATCATAGCTGAATTTCACACACACACACCCCGTCAAAATATCCTCCCAGGGGTGGGGAGACCTCAGGTTCTCCCACCCTGCATGTTGCATTAGGCTTAAGCTCCAGTGCTGAGAAGTTTCAGAAGCAGCCCTGAGTTAGAATTTAACTGCTCATCATCTTACTGGATATTATTGGAGACACACTAATTAGACTGGGATGTTCACTTCCAGAACTTCATCAGCCTGAGATAGAGATACTCAAAGAACTTCCTGTACCGGCATTACCCAACAAAACAGTTGAGATAGAAATTGAGACACCCGAACAGGCAAAGAAAAGAGAGAGAAGGTAAGTTGAGGCCTGTGAGTTTGGTATTAGCAGGGCTTTGTGGCTGATTTGCCCTTTGGAGTTCCTGCACCACTGGAATGAAAAAAGGCTGCCTGGTTGAAGACCTCCTTCTACTGAGGGCCTTGCTTAAGATATTTCCATCTCCGGAACTTGGGTGGGTGGCAGGGCCTTTTCCACTGTGGCACCGGGACTTTAGGAGTGAATTCAGCATTGTGCGAGCCAAATGACTTCAGCACATGCAACACATCTTCCACTCCCTCTTCTCCTCTTGCTGCCCCTGACTTCATCCTCAGATCTAGTCTGATGGGTTGAGGGAAGGTCCAGAGCAGATTTTGGGGGGCAGGGGGAATTCAGGGGTTGCAGAAGCAGAAATTGCTCTGACCCTTAAGCTATCTTCATCAGGTGCCTTTTAGATGTGAAGTAAAAATGTTTCTGCTTGATAAGTTTTTGGTAGCTCTTGGTTGGCATTTTGTTTGTGGTTTGTGTGTGTGTGTTGGGCAGCAGGATCCACTTCTTTTTACAGTGCTTACAAGAAAACAAGAATTAAAATGTAATAGGCTGTTCTGATATATTGTTTTGGCAGCCTAAATTGGTTAGGAAGGAAGAATATAAATACAGGAAATAAATTCACACAACCAGCAGCACACACAAACCCAGTTATGCCTGAGCAGGAAATAGCATAGCATGTGGGAGACATGAAGCTTCACCTGACAGCCCCTGCCCACTCTGTTCCCGGGCCTTCCCTTTACCAGGGTCCCCAATTGCATGGAGAGTTCTACTCGCACTCAGGCAAACGCAAGTAAAATCCCCCTTTGAACCTTGCCCACTCAACAGAAGGTCAGGAACAGAGAAGATAGGAGCGACAGGGCTAGCAGGCAGGGCCCCGTTTCTCCTCCACGAGGGGAAATTTCCTGTTCAGGTATAATCCCTCAACAGAGCTATAGTGTATGTAGCCTCATGCACACAGTAGCATATGAATGCGCTGCTTTGTTTTCTGGCTCCAGGTTCCTGCTCAGAAGCTGGAAAGTTAGGCCACTGCATGGCACTCACTCTTTGGTTTGTTTTGGTCCTCTTGCAGAGAGAAAAGGCAGGTCGAGTTTGAGACGTATCTGCGGAGAATGATGAAGCGCTTCAACAAGGGAGTTCATGAAGACACACACAAGGTAATACGCCTGAATAGTGATGTGTTGGAAGAAGGCAGACACTGCAGGGCTCAAGAGTTCTGCTTCCATTCTGTTACCTTGTTCTGGCACTTGGCAGAAGAGTTTATTGGAAATCCTGGCACGTTTGTATTTCCAAATAGTAATTCTGCGTGTTGTTACAAGGACAAGAGCAATATTGACACCCCAAGCCATTCTAGGGAAGCAGGGATGTAGTTGGTTTAGAACACAGCAAATAGGCTTGTTTATCACGATAAACCATAGCTCATGGTTTACCATGAACATACAGATGGCTTCTGCTTTGCCGCTTCCTTGCTTCCCAAGCAGGAGCAACAAATGGCAGCCCCTGGTTTAATGTTACATCTGAACCAGGAATCGTGGATTACTCCAAACAACCCACAATGCGAAGTCGAACCACGACCCCGGTTCGGATATAACACTAAACCGGGATCAGGGTTTGTTACTGTAGAGAAGCAAAGTCAGAGTGATCTCCGCAATCACCGTCCACTATTAACTATGGTTTACTACGACATATGAATACAGCTAATGTTGCTCAAAGAACCAGTTTCCCCTTTATATACAATGGTTGAAATCTTGGTACAGCTGTCGTCTGACTGGGCTTAAACTTGCCTATTTATGTCTGTTTAAAAACGGTTCTGTGCAGATTTTCCTTCACCCAAAGTAGCATGCAAACAACAGATACATATTTAAAAGCCACAACCAAAATGCAAATGAGCACATTTGAACCATAAGCTGAACAGTTAAAAAAAACCCTATACCAGGTGCAGTCACATAAAAAAGAAAAGAAACCACAGGCTGCTGCTGATAAATTTAGCAAGCAGACACCAGATGAGGCAGATGGGGTTTGTAAATCTTATAAAAGGCAGAGACGGAAGAACCTATTCCGGCCTCAACCATGAGGTTGTTCCATGTCTGGGGCATTAGTCCAACTAGTGCATCAGGACTCACTACCAGGTTGCAGCCTGATTGAAAGTGGGTTGAAACAGCAGCACTACCACCACCAGACAAGCAGGCGGAAAAGATGAAGAAATGGGTCCCTGGATGCATGTTTGGATTAAAGGTGTGTTCTGGATCTGAAAAGGACAACTGGTCACAGAAAAGTCCCACAGCTCGTTTTCTTCCCTTGAAAAGTGAAGTTAACCCTGGCAATGCTCAAATGGGAGCTTAACAAACAAAAACAACTTATTTTAAATATGAAAGCCCCACTAGTAACTGAAGTTCTCTAGGCCAGCTGACATTATATTCAAAATACAGTAAAAGTGATGAGCAGGATGTTGCCCTCACTGGGCAAGGTTCCTCACCCAGGCAGCTGATGCTTCTGGAAGCTTCCGTCTCCTGGCAGAAGGTGCCAGAGACATATGGGTTGGGATGGAGGGTGTGTGTTCTTTAGAAGTCTCTCTCCCTACTTCCACTCTTCAAATGTTCCAAACTCGCAGGCCGCTCCTGAATTTCTTGGCCGCAGCAGATCTCGGAGGAAACAGCCCCCCCTCCCCCTGTGTACAGAGATGCTCACAGAGAGGCGCTTCCTCACGCAGGCTGCTGCCGATAACCTTTCCTGGCTCTCTAGTGGCAGACGTGTGTATTGGGTCAGTGCTGGGCCTGTCTTTTGAGGCATGGAAACAAAACGAGGGAGCCTTATCTAGCATGACTATCCGTTGCCACTTCTCTCTCCTGGGAGCTGCTTCCTTCTCCCAACAGGTCCACCTACTGTGCCTGCTAGCCAATGGCTTCCATAGAAACAGGATCTGCTCTCAGCCAGACCTCCAGGCAATCGGCCTCTCTATCATCCCCACTCATTTTACTAAAGTGCCTGCGGGCCGCGTAGACCGCCTGTTCCTGTCAAATCTTGTCAAGTGGTAAGGGGCTTCTCTCTCTTAATCCAGGTTTGTTTTGTTTTGTTTTGATGGCGTTGCGCTTTTACATGTGATATAGAGTGGGAAGGGTCCCTGAAGGACATCCAGCCCAACCCCTTGCATTCATGTCGGCTGCAGTTACGCATGGTTGTCCGCCTCTATGTAAATCACCCAAGTCACCACCACCCAAGCCTCTTACCATTAGTAATAATAATAATGATAATAATTTATTTATACCCCACCCATCTGGCTGGGTTTCCCCAGGCACTCTGGGCGCTTCCCAACAGAATATTAGAAAAACACAATAAAACATCAAACATTAAAAATTTCCCTAAACAGGGCTGCCTTCAGATGTCTTCTAAAAGTCAGAAAGTAGTTTATTTCCTTGACATCTGATGGGAGGGTGTTCCACAGGATGGGCACCACTACCGAGAAGGCCCTCTGCCTGGTTCCCTGTAACCTCACTTCTTGCAGTGAGGAACCGCCAGAAGGCCCTCAGCGCTGGACATCAGTATCCAGGCTGAATGATGGGGGTGGAGACGCTCCTTCAGGTATACAGGACCGAGGCCGTTTAGGGCTTTAAAGGTCAGCACCAACACTTTGAATTGTGCTCGGAAACATACTGGGAGCCAATGCAGATCTCTCAGGACTGGTGTTATGTGGTCCCAGCAGCCACTCCCAGTCAGCAGTCTAGCTGCTGCATTCTGAATTAATTGCAGTTTCCGGGTCACCTTCAAAGGTAGCCCCATTTAGAGCATATTGCAGTAGTCTAAGCAGGAGATAACCAGAGCATGCACCACTCTGCTGAGACAGTCCGCGGGCAGACAGTGTCTCAGCCGGCGTACCAGGTGGAGCTGGTAGACAGCTGTCCTGGACACAGAATTGACCTGCACCTCCATGCACAGCTTTGAGTCCAAAATGACTCCCAGGCTGTGCACCTGGTCCTTCAGGGGCACAGTTACCCCGTTCAGGACCAGAGAGTCCCTGCGATGTCCGTCCATTGGTCTTGATCCTGCCTTCTGCTTCACTTTCCGGGCGTGACAGCCCTTCAGAGACTTGAAGGTTATTTGTGGGGGTGAGCTATTAAGGTGTTATTAGCCAAGCAAGTAGGGGGAAAAAATAGAATATTGTTTCCTTCTTCAAGGTTTGTTGCGACATTCACTGTCAATGGGGAGCTCTCTGATAACGAAGAAAGTTGGCAGTCCACCCTAGAGAGGCGTTTTGCTGTGTATGCTGCACGAGATGAGGAGGAATTGGTTCATGTAAGTGACAAGGCGTTTTGGGGCACGTCAGACTGCTCTCTTAGTAACTGTGGTGGGGGAAGCGTGAAGCCAATCAGTGGCCCCATGGAAAAGGGATGCAGCTTTGTAGTAGCTTTCTTCATGCAGATGCTCCAAAGTTCAGTCTCCAGGTAGGGTTGGGAGAGGAATTTGTGAATGCATATATCCCCACCCCCACAAAGTAGAGGGGAGTCCCTCCCCTTAGTGGAATTGATATCTCCATGTTTGACAAGCTTCTATCACCCTCGAGATACACTCTTATCTATTAACCCAGGCTTGTGATAGATCTGGTTAGCTGTGCAGATCTGTGGATTTTTACATTTTAATGCTAACCAATTACCGTATTTTTTGCACCATAACACTCACTTTTTTCCTCCTAGAAAGTAAGGGGAAATGTCTGTGTGTGTTATGGAGCGAATGCCTATGGATGGCAGGGGGATCTGCTGCAGTCGTGAGCAGAGGATCCATGGTTCCTCTTCCCTCCTCCCAGCAAAGCGGGAGAAGAGCCGCTGAGTGGGGAGGAGAGAGGGACAGGGAGCCTGCTTGCTTTAAAGGAGCAAAGCGGGAGAGGAGAGGAGCCTTCTCCCCTTATACCCCTCTTCTGCATTATTAGCAGCATCCTTCTCCACACACCCCATGCGTGCTCCTTGTCCCCTGAGCGCTTTTCCTTCCCTCCCCACCTAAAACGTGGTTACAAAGCATGGATCCACATGGATCCTCAGGATTTTTGCATTGGGCTACCCCAAACTCACCGTCAGATCACATGTCTGTGGCCACAGCATGAACCACAAAAATCATACACCCACTGTTTCGTTATAATATTTTTTTCTTGTTTTCCTCCTCTAAAAACTATGTGCGTGTTATGGTCGGGTGTGTGTTATAGAGTGAAAAATACGGTATGTAAATTTCACAATGCTTTGATATTACAGGATGATTTGCTGCATTTCCCCCCAATGTTGTAATTTATATGGGCACTGTTAAATTTTGCTGTTGGGGTTTTGGAAACCGCTTTGCGATCGATACACAAATACTCGAGTAAAAACAAGAAATGCGCAATCTGTTACTTCCTCTGTCATTCATTGGCATACATGGAGAGCCCTCTATTTTCCTAGTTAGCTTACATTGGTAGGGAAGCTACATCGACCTCCAACGGGCATAGGGGGCTTCGTCAACCCTCACAGAACATGGAGAGCAGGTCAAAGTCTCCAGTATGCCAATCTGCTGTGGGCAAAAGCTGTTCTGGATCACTTTTAGACTAGAAATTTGTTACAAAGTCCTGTGGGTTAAAATCCTTTGGTTAAAAACAAAGTGGGGTGGAGGGTGGGTGGGAGGGAAAACCTCCATTCACATAACTCCAAATCCAAACTAACAAACAATAATATTTTTTCATTTTTTCAAATAGATATTTTTACTCATTCTACGAGCATTGCAGCTACTTTGCCGCCTTGTGTTGTCTCTACAGCCCATTCCTCTGAAAGTGTCGGCGGAAAAGGTTGGTGTGTCTCCTGGAGGGCTCTCAGTGAGACAAACATGCATAGGATGACTCTGTAAAGCAGCAGTTCTCAAATAAATGGGTTAACCCAGGCTTCCTCAACCTCGGCCCTCCAGATGTTTTGAGACTACAATTCCCATCATCCATGACCACTGGTCCTGCTAGCTAGGGATCATGGGAGTTGTAGGCCAAAAACATCTGGAGGGCCAAGGTTGAGAAAGCCTGGGTTAACCCAAGCATTCCAGGGAGCTGAAATACTTGCACGATACGACTTTTTCCTATGTTAATGGACAAGTGGTGCAAACATCAGAGTGTTCACTATTAAGATCACTTGTTTATCTCCCTCACAGCACATTGGAAGTACAGTGGTACCTTGGTTCTCAAACGCCTTGGCACTCAAACAACTTGGAGCCCAAACACTGCAAACCCAGAAGTAAGTGTTCCGGTTTGCGAACTCTTTTCGGAACCCAAACATGCTCCATTTTGAGTGCCACATTTCCGTTTTGAGTGTTACGCTGAGGTCTGTCTGTTTTTGCTATTTATTTTGCGTTTTTGTTTTTGCGACTCTTTTTGTTTTGTTTTTGTACCTATGTGGAACCCAGTTCAGCTACTGTTTGATTGATTCTGTGACTGCAGTACATTGTTTATTGCTTTCATTTTATGAATCAATGGTCTCGTTAGATAGTAAAATTCATGTTAAATTGCTGTTTTAGGGTTTTTTTTAAAAGTCTGGAACGGATTAATCCATTTTGCATTACTTTCAATGTTAAAGCGCGCCTTGGTTTTGGAACGCTTTGGTTCTGGAAAGGACTTCCGGAACGGATTAAGTCTGAGAAGCAAGGTACCACTGTAGTACAAAAACACATTCTGGAAATGCAGGTCTCGTTTATGTGTTTGCTCTGTGTATGTACCTCAAACAGAATAGAGATCATGATGTTACGAGCTTGCCCACAAGAGAGCCAGTGTGGTGTAGTGGTTAGAGTGTCTGACTAGGACTTAGGGAGACTTGGGTTCAAATCCCCACTCAGCCATGAAGCTCAACCAGTCCTCAGTTTAACCTACCTCAGACGGTTGTTCTGTGGATAAAAGGTGGGAGAAGGCCCAGGCATGCTACCTTGAGTTCATTGCAGGAAAGGTAGGAAATGAGCATAGTGAGTAAGTAAGAGGCCTGTTGAACAGAGGAGGTGCCTTTGTACACACATATATTTGCTCAGAACTGTCTCCAGTAGGGTACATGGCAAAATCTACAGCTTAGTATCTCCATAGTAGATTATGTAGGGCTGTGGGCTCAGGTTCTACAGGTCTGCTAATTCAGAGCAAAGCAGCTCTCTTTTACCAACTAACATACTGAGACCAAAACTATTGGATCACTGCAGGGTGTTTGTCTCATCTGCCTTGTCTTTTGATGGCCCATAGTCTTCTTCTTTCATTTCCCCCCCTAGGGAAAGACCAGCTCCTCCAAGAAGCGCTCTCTCAGTGCAGTTTCCGAGGAATCAGGTGGCTCTGCCAAAAAGCCTAAACGTTCCTCGAAAAAATGTGCAGGGCCTAGTAAGGTCAAGTCAGAGGCAGGCCAAGAGAAGGTCCTGTCAAGGAGCCAGGAAGCTGACAGGAAATCATCCCCAACAGGAGCCAAAAGGACAGTAAATAAATCTACTCCACCTAGGAGTGCTCAGGAAGAAAAGGAACCTGGTGTGAGCAACCTGAGGGAAAAGGGAGGGATGGGGAGGACCAAAAACGACCGCCTGCGAAAAGTGGCCTCAAAAGTATCATATAAAGAGGAGAGTGGAAGCGACGACGGCAGGGATTCTGAATTCCATGCTTCAGAGGAAGACGAGGATGAAAGTAGCATCTCTGATGAGGACTTCGAAACTCCCAAGAGGAAACCGAGGTCGTCACTAGGGACTCCGAAAGCAAAAGCAGCTCTTAACAACAGGCGGAAGTCTGGGCCTGCGGTTCTGAATATACCCAAGAACTCTCGGACGGTTGAGAGTTCGATGGGGGAAGCGGCTACCCCAAGCTCTTCAAACCCCTCAAAGAAAAGGAACAAAATAATTTCTAGCGATGAGGATGAAGGAGGCGATGTGGGACCAGGTAAGCAGAGAGGCACTGACCAGTGGCTGGAGGTTTTTCTCGAACGGGAGGACAAGTGGGTCAGTGTGGACTGCGTCCATGGCACCGTTGGGCAGCCTCTGCTGTGCTTCAGACACGCCACCAAGCCCGTGTGCTACATCATCGGCATTGATAACGACGGGTGCGTCAAGGACGTGACACAAAGATACGACCCGGCGTGGATGACGTCAACAAGGAAGTGCCGCGTGGATGCCGAGTGGTGGGAGGACACCTTGGAACCGTACAGAAGCCCTTTTGTGGAGCGAGAGAAAAAGGAAGAAAGGGAGGTAACAGAAGGGAACTGGTGGGTTTCCTCCTCCATGAACAAAGCTATGTCCTGGTTGACTAAGAGGTCCTCCCCCCTCTCTTGCTACTTTTGATACCTGGTCTGTGTAAACATGGTGGGTGTAGAAATACATGGGAAGATGAGTCTATGAGTCAAGTGCCTTTGGGTTTCATTAAACAGCACAAGCTTGGCTTTGGGGAGGAGGGAGAAGGAAACGGAGGATACAGGTGTGGCAGGGTTATCAAGCTAGTACCAGCTTAATTCAGCAATGTGAGGGTGCGGACAGGATTTTAGGCCTAGGATGGTCATAGCAATCCAGAGCCCTGGCAGGGTATGTGATGATTTCAGCTGTCTTAATGAGCAGACAGTCATTTAGGGTGAGATTCCTCTAACAATGCCCCTTCTCCTTGTGCTTGCAGCAGGGCTTCTGGAATTCTCTGCTTGCTTGAAGAGCACCTGAGAGCTGGCTCTCGCAAACAAAGGATATCAGAAGAGCACTGCTGGGTCAGACCAAAAGCCTCTTTGAGTCCAGCCTTATTTATAATTCCATCAATTTCTTTCCATTTATGAACAGCTTTCTATAAGACATCACAAAGCAATTTAACAACAAAAGCACTTTAAATCGTTTTGTGTATACAGTCATACCTCATATTGTGTCCACTTCAGGTTACGTGTTTTCGTGTTGTGTTCCACGGCAACCTGGAAGTACCGGAACAGGTTACTTCCGCGTTTCCCCGCTCGCGTGTGCACAGAAACACTAAATTGCGCCACGCGTGTGCACAGACCCAGCACTTCATCTTGCATCAGTTCCGTGTTACGGATGGGCCTCCAGAATGGATCCCGTCTGTAACATGAGGTTTCCCAAACTTGGGTCTCCAGCAGTTTTGGGTTTTTTGGACTACAATTCCCATCGTCCCTGATCACTGGTCCTGCTAGCTAGGGATGATGGGAGTTATAGTCTTAAAAAAGCACCTGGACACCCACGTTTGGGTAATCCTGGTGTATAAGAACAGTTTCATGTCCAATATGGATAACAGCATTCTGTTCACCCAGTGATGAACCAGATGGCGCCTTTGGAAAGCCTATAGGTGCCACAGCCCTTTCCGGCTCATGTTCCCCAGTAACTGATACTGCCTCTGATAGGGGAGGTGTACGCAGCTGTCATGCCTAGTAGTCATTGAGTCAGCTTGTCCTCCATGAATTTGTTTTTTAAAACCTGTACAAGTTGGTGGCCTCTGTGACAACTATCTCATGGATCTTCTGCTTATCCCTAGTGGGTCTGTTGCATATTCATTCATCAGTCGATGACTCCCAGCTGAGTGTATGAACGCACTCTATTAATAAAAGTATTCCATCTGGAGGATGTGGTTCGGTTGATACAGAAGTTCCGTCGGTTTTGTTAGAGCAGGGATGACTCCCTTATGACCCCTGGATCAAGTAATCCTGTGAAAGCTGGCCCTGATACTGTCTTTATGTTTGTCCTCCAAATAATTGAAGAATCTGCTTGTGCAGCGTAAACTCTAAAGTCAACCACTTACGTCATGTCTCCCAGTTTCTAGTTAAACTTCAAGACCAGCCCCTGCCGACAGCCATTGGTGAATACAAGAACCACCCACTTTATGCCTTGAAGAGGCATCTCCTTAAATACGAAGCCATCTACCCGGAGACAGCTGCTATACTAGGGTATTGCCGTGGGGAGGCTGTCTATTTCAGGTGAGAGTCATCTGCCAGGTGTGTATGGCGTGAAATGTGATTTCATGTGGCTACATTGCTCTGTTGTCAGATACCAGATTTCTCATTGCCAGTACTTTTGTTCACCTTTCTTTTTTAAAAACAAAACAAACCAGGGTCCACAGACAGACAAGGGGGTTAAGGTTAGGGTTAGACCTAGCAGAAGTTGACTGGCTTGGCAGCTGCTGGCCAAGATTTGTTTCTGAGTGCTGAATTCAGGTTCCTGAGTGTCCCGTTTATTTTCTTTCTTTTTAAAGGAAAAGGCACGTTATTTCACCCTTGTGACTTGATAGAGTTGCACGTATATAGGCAATTCCTGGTGAACTCCAGGGGTGGGGAAATCTGTTGGTTGGAAGTTGGGGCTTTTCATAACCCACATAGCTTGTTTTCCCTCCCATGACTCACAGAAATCAAATTATGCAAAACTGTTTGATCTGTGCAAATGTACTCGGTTTTAGTGGTTGCAGAATTTGGGTTGTATTGGCAGAGAAGCACCCAATATACTTAAAAAGAAAAATGTATGTGTGTGCTCACATTGAGAATATTTGAGGGTACAGTTCATTTGGACTTTTTCAGAGACTGTATCCATACGCTGCACTCCAAAGACACCTGGCTGAAGCAAGCTCGAGTGGTCAGGATTGGCGAGGTGCCTTATAAGGTAAGATGACAGCAGGTCCACTCTGAGGCTGTGGTTGGGCACCTATAGCTCAGTAGCAGAATGAGAGATGCATGCACAAGCCCTTATGAGCTGAAGAACAGAACAGGCCTGCTGGATCAAACCAAAGGATGGAGAACCTGCCACCCTCCAAAGATGGTTCCCATTAGCCCCAATTAGCATGGTCTGTGGCCAGGAATGATGGAACCTGTAGTCTAAACCTATCTGGAGAACCAAAGATTCCCCATCCCTGGCCTATTACCCAGTCACAGTGGCCAGCCCATGGGAAGCCCACATGCAAGACCTGGGAACCAATGGCTCTCTCTTACTTTGGTTCCCCAGGAACTTGTTTTCAGAGGTGTGCTGTCTCCAATCTTGGAGTTACCATATAACCATCGTAATTATTAGCCCCATCTCATTTGTATCCAATTAAAGCTAAGGATAGGGGATTATTTTTTTTTACTCAGAGTAGACACAATGAAATGAATGGACCTGCATTGGTTATGGTCATTAATTTTAATGGGTCTAACTCTGAGTAAAAGCCAATTGCAAACAACCCAAAGTAACCAGGTTGAGAAAGACTTGTATTCGGGAGACCCTGGAGAGATGAATTCCGGATTGGCATTTCTACGAATCAATAGAGTGCAGCCGTTCTGCAGCCTTGCAGTTTGGTGGTGGCCTGGGATGTTGCTTCAAGGAAACTGCGAGAGAGCATTCATGAGCGGCTTGTGTATCTTCTTTCCATGCTTCTGTGTAACCTGAGAAGTGACAGCAGGTGCTTCTCCCTTCTAGTGAGATGAGTGAGCTTCAGGGGCTCTCACAAACCTCACTTTGAGGGGGGACGGTTGGGTCGACACTGTGAACTTTACAGGCAAGAAGTGGGAACGGATGAGAATACTGGACTCGTGTTGTGTTTGCACAGATGGTTATAGGCTACTCCAACCAAGCAAGGAAAGCACGGATGGCAGAACCGGCAAACAGAGACAAAAAGGACTTGCCGCTATTTGGCCTCTGGCAGACGGAGGAATACCAGCCCCCTGTTGCCGTGGATGGAAGGGTAAGCTGGAGGAGAGATCACGCAATCACCCTGGGAGTGGCTCGGGTGGTGATTGCACAAGATGAGGTCTTTTCAGAGGTGGCCCGAGACCCTGGAGCTTCCTCCCTGGGAAAATTTGATTCCCCCCTCATTGCTGATCTTATTTAGTCATCCAGATCTTTGGGAATTAAGCTCCTGGGGACCTAACCATTGTAGATATTAGATTGAAGTTTTTCTGTTTTTAGATTTTTAATGGTGCTGTGAAATAGTTTGTGATGATGGTTTTCTCTGTATTCTGCACTGTTCTGGGCTTCTGGTTTGGGGCCGGGGGGGAAAGTTGCACAAAATGAAATGAATTTCCCATTAATGAAAATGAAGAATAAAGGTAAATTGAGTGGGTACTTTGGTAAAGCTAAATCTCTCTCTCCTGGGTTGTATAATTTAACTGAAAATTTTGCGTTACGGCTCACGTTCTTGTAAAATGTACTCGCCCATGTAATGTATCTACTGTTTCTCATTTTAATTGGTACCAGTCCTGTGCTTGGCACTTTAGCAAGAACCAATTTCTGCATAAAAGTATTAGCATAATTGTGATTTTTCTTCCTCCCGCCCCCCTTTTCTTTGTCCCTGTTTTGTTTTCAGGTTCCCCGGAATGAATTTGGGAACGTGTATCTCTTCCAACCCAGCATGTTGCCCATAGGCTGTGTGCAGCTAAAGCTTCCCAACCTCCATAGAGTGGCGCGTAAATTGGATATTGACTGTGTCCCAGCTGTTACTGGATTTGATTTTCATGGTGGCTACTCGCACCCAGTGTACGTCCCACTACTATTCACTTTAATCAGGCTTGGGGTGGCCTTCATCACTTGTTCTTGACAATTGGTTTGCCAGCGGAGAATATGCCCTGGATCTCTTCATCCTACACGGCTTACCTGCAGTAATCGTAGTGTTGGCTCAAATGTAGCCATCACCTTGCTATGCCCTTAGCAGAAGGGGAGCTGAGCACCTGTTTCTCTTTCTGCTGCCTTCCTTTGTGTTTGCATCTTTTGTCTTTGAAACCATGCCATGCAGACAATGGGAACTGGCTTAAGTTTAATCAGTGGTTCCTAAACTTTTTTGGGCCACTGTCCCCTTGGCTCCATAAACTCATCCCCTGGCTCCCCTGCCCTATGAAAAGCTTTATTCAGAATAGCAGTTTCCACAACCCGCTAAGGAAGGCAATAGCACATTTATTCAAAATCCTGTTTAATCTGTTTTGTTCAACAAAACTGACGAACTTGATCCAGTGATGACCAGCTTTTCAAAGTCTGGTAGGACACCTCCAGTGCTTCCCTGCTTGGGAGTCATTGAGCTAAATGATTAAATATTTTTCCATAGAGGAAACTAGTGAAGTTTATTTATTTGAAGTTCCATAGCTCGGTGGTGGTCCTGCCAACCTAGCAGCTTGAAAGCATGTCAAAGTGCAAGTAGATAAATAGGTAGCACTCTGGCAGGAAGGTAAACGGCATTTCCGTGCGCTGCTCTGGTTTCACCAGAAGCGGCTTATTCATGCTGGCCACATGACCTGGAGAAACTGTCTGTGGACAAATGCCGGCTCCCTCGGCCAGTAAAGCATGTTTAGCCTGGAGAAGAGGATGTTAAGGGGTGATATGATAGCCATGTTCAAATATATAAAAGGATGTCACATAGAGGAGGGAGAAAGGTTGTTTTCTGCTGCTCCAGAGAAGCGGACACGGAGCAATGGATGCAAACTACAAGAAAGAAGATTCCACCTAAACATTAGGAAGAACTTCCTGACAGTAACAGCTGTTCGACAGTGGAATTTGCTGCCAAGGAGTGTGGCGGAGTCTCCTTCTTTGGAGTTCTTTAAGCAGAGGCTTGACAACCATATGTCAGGAGTGCTCTGATGGTATTTCCTGCTTGGCAGGGGGTTGGACTCGATGGCCCTTGTGGTCTCTTCCAGCTCTATGATTCTATGAGATGAGCGCTACAAGCCCAGAGTCCTTCACAACTGGACTTAACTGTCAGGGGTCCTTTACTTTTACCTTTAGCTTGGTGGTTGAGTTTTTGATTTGCATGCAGGAGGTCCCAGGATCAGTTTCTGGCATGTCCCAGTAGAGCTGGGAGAAAAACCCTTGTATGAGACCCTGGAGAGCTGCTGCCAGTTTCTGAGCTAATGGTCTGACTCAGCACACGGCACCTTCCTCTGTTCCTATTTCTTATCATTCTTGCGTCTCACTTTTCAGCCCCTCACAGGATCCCAGGTATTTTCTAACCATTTTCCCCTGTCACTTTGAAAGTGCTGACATAATGGAGCTCATCAACACTCGACAGCATCCAATTGGCTATTTGTCTTCCTAGGATCATTTAAAACTTCCCCAGCTCAGTGCACAAATGACAAGTTCTCGTCATCTTTTTCTTCGCCAGCACCGAAGGTTATGTGATCTGCGAAGAGTACAAAGAAGTGCTTGTTGCAGCGTGGGAGAATGAAGAAGCCGAGAGAGAGAAGAAGGAAAAGGAGGTGAGAATCACTCAGAGTTGGAGCAGCAGGAACTGACCCTGCCAGAAATTGGCAGCGTTACAGATCTAATTAAATAGAGAGCTGTTGATAGTTTCCACAATGTCTTATAGCTCCTCCTATCCCAATAGGTGATAGCTGTAAACTACAAATGTTTAAGGATCTATTGCACAAATGGAGTTCCTATTGAACTTCTCCATTAATGTCATTGTTAGGGAGTGCTCGGCATATCCAGTCATTCCTTCAATTTCTGATAATCAGGTGTGGCTGCCAGGGCTTATTTATGTTGCCAAAACGAATTCTTCCATGGACAAGAGGTGGGTCATCAGTGGGCTTGCAGGAATCCCAAAATTTGCTGCATTTCTTTAAAAAAAACCCTAAAGGGTAGGAACCCCCAAAACAACTAAAGGAGGACTGAGCATGGCCAGTGACTATGAAATGCTCACTTGCATTTTAGCGCCTGCTTAATCTGATACTTAGTCTTAGTTTACATTTGATGTTCTCCTTTTCATATGATTGTATTGGTATCGATGCTTATTTCTCTCTCTCTTGCTGATCAGCTGAATTATTTTGAGTTGATTGTATGTTGCTTGTATTTTAATAGTTGTTTTTTTACATTGCATTGTACGTTGCCTAAAGGCGACTGATAAATATAACCAGCAAATGTCACAGATTGTATAAATGCCTTTGATATTCTCCTTCTTCCCTGTGAGCAGATGGAGTTCTGTCAATTACATGCCATTCTTTTGTAGAATGTAAGGCCAGCTATAATTGGATTGGTGTGTGTGTCCATCCTTTGATTTCTGATTGAGTGAATTTTAAAAAACAGAAGCGGGAGAAGAGAGTCCTGGGGAACTGGAAATTGCTGACAAAAGGGCTTCTGATCAAAGAGAGACTGAAGAGACGCTACTCTACCAAGGTAATAAAAGGCCTTTAGTCTCTATTTTTACCTCTATAAGGGTGTTCCTGCTGACATTATTCAGGCTAACAGTAACTTTGGGGAGTTTACATTCAAGGTATACATACATAGACTGAGGTGTGTGCGCAGTTCTGTAGGCAAAAAAAGGTAAAGGACCCCTGGACGGTTAAGACCAGTCAAAGTCGGCTATGGGGTGCGGCACTCATCTCGCTTTTCAGGCCGAGGGAACTGGCATTTTTCCACAGATAGCTTTCTGGGTCTTATGACCAGCATGACTAAACCACTTCTGGTGCAATGGGACACCGCGACAGAAGCCAGAGCACACGGAAACACGATATCGCCACAGCGATATCTATTTATCTGCTTGCACTGGTGTGCTTTCGAACTGCTAGGTTGGCGGAGCTGGGACAGAGCAATGGGTACTCACTCCATTGTGGGGATTTGAACCGCTGACTTCAAATCAGCAGACCCAAGAGGTTCAGTGGTTTAGACCACAGCGCCACCCGCAGTCCTGTACACATTTATTTAGGAGCAAGTCCTACATAAGTGTGGCTGGCTTATTTCTGAGAAGTGAGTAGGATTGCAGTTTGTTTCAGGCCATTTGGATGACGGGGCTCAGCAGTGGCTTAGATCAAGATGCTGAAGGCCACTTGACCAAAATAGCCACGAACTGTGTAAAGTTTTAAGAAGGAAGCAGGTGACAGTAAGTTAGTTCTGCAACAGCTGGCGGGAAGGGAAATCAATCCTCCTTAACTTCAGAAATGGGGAGATATGAACTGAGCTCCCCCCGCCCCTTTCTTCACACATGCACCCACCTTCTGGGATGTTACAGGTAAGAATAAATTGCCATGAAGAGTGGTGGGAATTGTGAAACCAATGCAATTGAGGCGTTGGGATTTTTAAATCAGCCATGCTTAGCTGGCAACCAATACACATTTTACTGTTTTAATAGTGGGTTAGGGGTGTGTTTAATTGCTCTGACGATGCTGAAATGCACAGTGGCTCCTTTGACTTAGTTGTTGTGGAAAAGGGCATAGCCTTCCACAGAAGGGAGCAGGTTCATATGGGACAAGTGATAACAAGAGCACATTATTTTCACCTCCAGGGTTTTTTGCTTGAAGTCATGCCAGTGGCAAAATCCTGAAAAGTATTGCCTTGTACTTCAGTGATTCCACTTTCTTGTCAATGCAATTGTCCAAGATCATCATCTAAACATTGGAATTTGGTCTAGATGTTTTTGCACAGCCAGCTGAAACTCCTTTGCAAATGAGGTTCTCTTCACAGCAGAAATTAACATCCCACCATTTGTTGGCTTTTACTTGTTTGTGAACCATCTTGGTGTTCCTTCTCAAAATGAATGGCAGTACGTATATTCTTGCTTCTCTTTCAGAATGAGGCAGCAGGAGCAATGGTGACTCCAGGAGGCGGGTTCTCCTCTGATGAGGATGGAGGCGGAGAAGCAAGCTCAGAGACACCAGCTGGGGATGTGGACGTTTCTTGGCCCCAAAACCGGCAACTGGAACAAGAGAGGGAGGGAGGGAAAAGGACCAGAAAGAGCAAGAGGGAAAAGAAAGGAGAAGCAAAATACTTGTTCCCATTTGAGAAGCTGTAACTGGAAGCAGCCACGGTGGCAAAGAAGAGTCGAGTCTTTTTTTTTTATGAGACCAGCTTCAGGTTTAGGAAATAATATATTTTTTTATTTGCTGCAAGATGGAGATTTGGGTTTTGACTCAATATGTGCAGAGAGCAATTGTTTGTGTGTGAAAATACTTCTGGTGAAAATAAATCAGGGAGTTCATAGGAACCTTTATAAGTCTTGGCCACAGAATACACATTTTACTCCATTTGCAGTTGCAAATGTGGATTGTGCCAAGTTGGCTAAAAGAGCTTAGCATTAGATATGTTTTTATTACCCTCTCTTCAGAGGAGTTATGAGGAACAGGCTGGTTTAGACCAGTTGTGGGGGATTCTGTCACCCTCCAGAAGTAGCTGGGACTACAATCCCATCATCCTTGGCCCCTGGCCTTGCTGGCTGGAGTTGCAGTCTAACAGGTTCACCACCTCTATCTTAGGTGCTATCAATCAGACGCTTTGCCATTTCCCCTTGAATATTTTTGCAATTCCTTGGTTTCCCCATGGTTAGCAGTGTCCCTTTCACGGTCCTCATCCCTTCTGTTTGTCCTCATCCCTTCTGTTTGTCTGAAAGACAATTTACATGGTAGCTATAAAGGTCCCAAGTATGTCATCAATGGCTTGAAGGTGGTGGTGATGTCCTTTGCTTGTGAAGAGTTTAAAACTTTTTGGCTTCAGGAAAAGGTGCAGGCCATCCACATTTTGGGCACAGTCCCCCGTGAAATTTGCCAGGACAAGCAACACAGAAGCAAGTGGAGAGTGTGCCAGAAAAAACATTGCTTGTGCTCTTGCTAGTTAAAAAAGTACTGTAGGAGCTTTGGGTAGAGGGACTTCTCAAGAATCATTTAGTTTTTTATTTGTCTCTTTTCCTTCTGCATCCTCATAAATAAGCCTCATTATAAGCCATGTCTGTTTTGAGCACTGAACTAAAGTTACGATGGCTCCAGTCTGAAATGGTCTGAGGGAGCACATTCTAAACAGAACTGACATATAAGAATGTATGCTTGCATTCTGCTGTTACTTAATGGATCACTGTACAAATGACTTGTTTGCCTCTTCTATAGAGTGCTTTCACTTATACACACTTTTTGCTACAAAAGAAATGTTAATGATACCACTTGACACAGCTTTAAAAATTACACATTTTTACTGACCTGAAAATTTTTGCAGTTTTTTAAAAAAAAACTCCCTTGGGCTAGTATTTAGCACTTTAAAAATATTCAGGAAAAAATATTTTTGTACTGAATCCTTAGTTTAAAATAAAAGCTTTAATATTATTTTATGCAAGAGTCTTCTTTCTTTCCAGAGATGGCCATTGGTGGGTGCCGCATGCTACAAACACCTGCTTCATATTTCTCTGCAGTGCACTGTAGGCTGGATTTCTGTACCCCAGAAGCTGCTAAGTGATGGTTCTCTAGATGTTATTGGGAATAAAACACCAACATCCTGGAGAGTTGACTGTGCTGGCAGGGCCTGATGGAACCTTAAGTCCAGCAATAGCTGGAGGAAAGCATTTTGACTACTTGAACCATACTGGCAACATGATCTAAATATTGAGTTCAAGGCAGAAGGGAAGGATAAATATTGACAAGATTGGGTACATTATGTAAGTTCCAGTTGTTGCCAAGGGAAGAGTAGGAACCATTTGAAAAGATGCTTCGTTTGTGTGAACTTCCAATGGAAAAATGCACTACATACATTAGCAGGTTCATTTAAGGATAAATAAATTCCATTTGCCTAGATTATGAAAGAGTTGCACTGTGACTATTAATTCACGGGAGACTCAATTTTTCAGAAAAGTGACACATCAACTGAGCCAGTTTTGTGGCTGTCCATGGTAGCCAGACATGCTGAACAAATCAGTTTCCTGCTTGTCCCACAAGGTGCTTGAAGATGTTTTAATTGCAGGCATGCAATACTCCTCTCTCGTTGAATGGGCGTCCTTAAAACCAAATTCTGGTTTAAAAAAAAACCACACACCAACACTCATTGATCTTTTATTCATGGAATATAAAAGTCTGGCACTGACACCCAAATTAAAAAACAAACAAACATAAAAAGCCAGCATTGCCACGAATCTTTTTTTAAAAAAATAACCACCCAAGCATTTCAAGTGTTGCTGTCTGGAATTTACTCCTTGGCTTACAAAAAACCCCGGCTTAATATTTTCCTCTGTGCAATTATCTAGCACACAGTTGACATAGTAACAACACGTTAAGCAATACCACCTCAAGCCTCTTAAATAGCAGATATAGTCAGTTCCATTTTGCCGGGACTGGGTTGAGATCATCTGCCTATTCAAGCAATGACCAGAGACTCCTTGCACAGCAGTACCCAAGCTCCAAGAACAGGAAAAGACCAGGCAATATTAAAATAATTATCACCTGTTTCCCCAGAATGTGGGTCTCCCCCCAGGAGTCACTATGAGGAATCTAACAACAATGGGATTAACTCTTCAGACATTTTGGATAAAATGTATGGAGTTTACCCCTTTTTTCCAACTACAAAGGATAGCTGCAGGAGTATAAGAGGTATGGGACACAAAACACTAACTACTTGCAGAGGTTTACATGTAGAAATATTATGTTGCAATGATTACTACCTTTCGGTGAAAATAATACATTTCTATGCTTAAATGCAAGAAAGGTGGTATCCTGAGGCTGTTGATACAGCTTTGGTTTTAAGTCATAATTTCCTAATTAAACCATTAAAATCTCTCTCTTTTTCTTTTTCTTTTTTGCAAGTAAAGCGAGTTCTTTATATGGAGAATCACCACAGGTACCAATCCCTACTCACCCTACTCAGTTCACTTAGCATCTACCAGACTACAGAAAAAGTGAGTGGGAGCAAGATAAAGCTCTAGGCACACTTAAAATTGGGATGCAACGGGGAGGGGGGGGAGAGAACAGTCCAAAAGCACTTTAACATGGCCATTTCACCCCTTACATCATATGCAAGCTCATATATAACTTTAACAGAGATAAGCAAGGAAAAGGCACAAAAACCCCCAATGATTTACACAGTTTCAAAAACCTGATGTGGTCTTCATCAATACAACAAACCACTTATCCTTTCCTTATGAGGTCGCCAGACTTTTTTTAATCAAGCTGCAAAATCAGCTTCGCTTGATCGTGCTTAATATCCAGCACACAAAAATTCTATTCCATTTCTACCATTTTGTTTCCATCAACTTAAAAAAGACAAGTTGCACTTTTTCACTTGGTTACGTTATAAAAACTGTACACATGTTCAGCATCTAGGTCCATCATGGAACTCTTTGGTGTCGTACTGTCTGGATTGCAAAGTCAAGGAGTTTTCGTTTTGGAAAACCCACACATACACAGTGGCAATTGCTTGAGAAGTTCCGGGCGTCTCCAAAGAGATTTGGGTGTGCACCTTGAGGCCCCTTCACGGCATCACTGCTGCTTCTTGGGTGGAACCCGGGACCTCGCAATCACAATGGGAACCGCCGCCAACAGAGCAATCAGTCCGGCCCAGAGAGGCCGGTAGAAGAGCCAGCCCACTGAAATGGTCAGCAGGGACAGAGAGGTGGCCAAGCAAAAGGCAAATGCTTTCAGGCCAAGGTTGACCAGGTCCCGGACTACTGGAAACCAGTCCACTATAGTGGGAAAGAAGAAGTAAACAAGACATGAAGCAGTGACACACTGGTGAAAGATCAGCATGATGACATATTGCTGCTAAATCGTGCTTTAAACCTAATCCAGCATTCTCATAAATCTTCTTCCTCCCCAAATTACCCACCACTAAGTCAGTAAAAAACAAACTTTGCCCTAATCCTCTGAGCACTGAAAAGCCACAGAGGACAGAAAGTTAACAGTGCAGAAGGACGGGGGAGATCAAAGCTCAGGTCTCCACTTGGGCCACGGAATAAGCTTGGGCTTGTCACTTGTAAACTCAAAGCATACCATATATGCCACCCTGAGCTCCTTAGAGGAAACAGAGGTGGGATACAAATGAACAAAATAGTTTCCAGTAAGTTTGGAAATCTGATTTGACAGGTGGTAGCATCCTCTGTATAGTCCCTGGGTATCATCTTAAGGCACATGAGGCCACCTCCTTGCCAGAGCTGAAAAGGTCTGGACCTGGTGAGCTCCCTGGTGGGGGACCACAAATAAGCGGCTCCATGATGGAAGGCAGGTAGGATATTAATGTAAGAAAAATAATAATAAGGCTGCCATCCCTAACTGTCCACTCAGAAGTCAGCCCTGTTGAATTGAACGGGTCTTACTCCCAGGCAAGTGGGGTTACGATTGCGGCCTAAGTCATCCGCCCACTTCACAAAGGGGGAAAGCAAAGCCTTGGAGAACCCAGAGTCTCATAAGAGATTATGCAAAAGAGGTAGGACTCGACATATTTTCTGTTGTGTGGAACATGGTTCTCATTCACTTCTGTTGAGTTTCATACCCTTACTGTAGCTCTGCTCGAAAACAAGAAAGTACCTTCCTTCCCCCTCTTACCACACCGTATTCTAAACTAGAGTGTCCTGTGAAAGCGCCTCCCTAATCCTGGGTCCTGGATCATCAGCATGAGAGAGAACACAAAGCACAGGAAGGGGAGAACTGAGTTACAATTCTTCTGTTAATGTTCAAGCCCAGGAGCAGGATCATGACACTTAGGGCTTTTTTTCCAGCCAGAACTCGCCAGAATTCAGTTCTGGCACCTCTCAGGTGAGCGCCATTGCCATTATAAGAAACAAGGGAGATATTCATGGTGAGTTCCAGCACCTCTTTTTCTAGAAAAAATAGCACTGGCTACACTATTATAATGACAGAGTTCCCTAGTACAGAAGTTGCTTGGATCCAATATATTGATAGCTAAATAAATAATAACTTGATAAATGCTTTAGTTATCAATCAAGTCAGGTTGCTACCAGCAAAACTTACCCAGGGTGTAAAAAATCCTGGTCATGAGGCTGATGCCTACAAACATAGACATCCATCCAGCTGCACGGAGGCCCCAAGTCTTCATGTTGTTACTTTCATGCTCTTTCTGGAACACCTCCTAAAATGTGTTCAGTGTTCAGTGAGTACACCAAGCTTTCCTATAAGACCCAACCTGCTACTTCTACACATCACCGTTCTGAAATTTTTATGCGTAAGACAATGGCTATGTTTGGATGCAACACGAAACCATGCATGAACATGATGTCCAAATGCAGCCGATATAAATCTATACACGCACTATTTACAATATTCAACAAAGATGGAAGCAAACAGCTGACTTTTTTTCCTTAAAAAAGAAGCAGTAGCAGCAATACTGACCTTCCTGCCCTTTGTAACACATAATGAAATAACATTCCGTTAAGTTGATCTACATTGCTAGATTATATCATTACTCTTTTGGGTCAGAGTGTGAGATAATCCTTGATTGGAATCATGCTGATCAAGTATGTAGCGGACACACCCACCCAGCTCCATCTAGCCTGGCCTTCCCCACCGCAGTGCCCTCCAGATGTTTTGGACTTCAAATACCACCAGTCCAGCTGAAAGAGATCAAAGTCCCAAACATCTGGAAGGTTGGCACACTGTGGAAGGCAGATCCAGCCAGACACACACACACACACACACACACACACACCTTCTGTGTTTTTAACAGATGGGGGTGGGCTGTGATTGGAGGAAAATGTGTGAAACAACCTGGGGGTGTGGGAAAGAGGAGTGGAGTGAGGAAGCTAAAACATATTGCTGGAACAGAAAATAAAGATACAACACCATGTAGCACCATTTAGTACAAAAAACCTAGACTTTTTTAATGCTGTATGCATTTTTTTTTAATCCTTTCTGGATAGTGTACCACCTCATCATTGTAAACAACTTCTCTTTCTGAGATAAAACTCTGCAAATTTAACAAGTCTGGAAAATTTTCCCTGCATTTGAATCAACTATTCTACTGGTCTTCCAACACCTCCAATGATTTCATTTACTGAAATGCAATGTTCCTCCCATATATCCTCCCTATGATAGAAAGAATTCCTGGCTGGCCAAGAGACCAAGGAGCAGCCATAGACCAATGATATGCAGAAACGCTCCTGCTACATAACTACTCCTATGACACCCTACCCTCCCTGCCAACCAAATTTCTCTGATTTCTTACTCCATCTACTACAAAGATTGACTCATCTTCACCTGGAAACAATGCCTAGACCTTGAACGGGTCCAAAACTGCGAGTGAGGACACAGTCACTGGCCCTTCTGTCCTGCTGCTCCAATGGTTCCCTTTGCTTGACATTTAAGTGGGGCAAGTACAGATGCCGCTCCCAGCCCGTGCCTTTGCCTGCATAGTTTGAAATCAAACAAAAAGGCAAAGGAAAGCACACACAGCTGAAGTCATCATGATGTCAGCTTATTGGCAGGTGGGCGGGGTGCAAATGAACCGCAGTGGTTGTGGGAGGTCAGGATCTGGCTGACCCCCAGTTCTCTGCAGCAGATGTAGCTCAGCATTTGTCTGCCTGGTAGTGGCTCTTCAGGGTTTTAGACAAGTCTTTCTCAGGGCTCAGCAAACTTTTTCAGCAGGGTTCAGCAGACCTTGTGGGGAGTCAAACTATATTTTGGGGGGGAAATGAACGAATTCCTATACCCCACAAATAATCCAGAGATGCATTTTAAATAAAAGGACACATTCTACTCATGTAAAAACACGCTGATTCCTTGACCGTCCATGGGCCGGATTGAGAAGGCTGCACCCAGCCCCTGGGCCTTAGTTTGCCTACCGGTGGTCTTTCTCATCCCTACGTGATACAGTGGTGCCCCGCAAGACGAACGCCTCGCAAGACGAAAAACCTGCTAGACGAAAGGGTATTCCGTTTTGGAGGCGCTTCGCAAAACGAATTTCCCTATGGGGTTGCTTCACAAGATGAAAAAATCTTGCGTCCCCCGGCGGGTTTTTTTTGCTTTTTTCGCCCTTTTCCTAAGCCGCTAAGCCGCTTATCAGCTGTTCCACTGATAAGCCGCTTAACAGCTGATCGCTGGAAGCCGCTTGACAGCTCTAGCACTAATCCGCTAAGCTGTCAATGGGCTTGCTTCGCAAGATGAAAAAACCGCTAGACGAAGAGAATCGCGGAACGGATTAATTTCGTCTTGCGAGGCACCACTGTATTGGTAAGGATTGGACTATGGACCCTTCACATGCAAATCACATACTCTATCACTGAGCTACAGCCCTTCCTCAAAGACACAAAGTCCCAAGAGAAAAGAAGCAGAAAGTAAATTGGATTCTGCTTCATATCTCACTTATACATACAAGGAGAAGACCATTCTTTCTCGTGTTCTCCTGTATCTATAACTCTTACCTCAGCAGAGAGCTCATCGGGATAGAGGATCTGCAAGATATCCCCAGCCTTGGTTCGGTATGAAGCCAACTGGTCCCCTTGTTGACGAGCAATTACTGTCACCTGAAAAATTCCAGAGTTGAAAATGAGAGTCTTAAAAAGAGCCTTGCATGTTAACAGTTTCATTACACAGACGTGTTATCTCCTCACACAGGGAGGAGTAGGAGAGATCTGGAACACTTACCGTATCTGCTGGACCCAGGTGGGATGAGTCTCCACTCAAACCTGCATAGAAGAAAGAAACACGAAGATCTCCTACCTGAAAGTGGGAGAAACAAACAAGGTAAAGGTGTTGGTAATAGAAGCTTCCCAGTGGAGATTTTGGAAATCTACAGAGTTCATGCTAAGTAAGTTTCCCAAGCGACATTCTTGCTTTTGCAATAGTGCAGAACTTCCCTGCAAGAAGCTCTCTCATGTACCTGAACCCAGCACTAAGCAGGATCCCTACCTCCGCCTATGTAAAGGCTGGGTGATCATACTAGATCTGAGTATTGTTCTCTCTTCACTTCAGCTGCTGTTTCACTGCAAATGGGTTTGTAGTTACCTGCTAGTGCTTTGAAGCCCCAATTTTGGAACGTCAAAGCACTAAATTCCTGATATCATTTGTGACATCAGGTGATTGACAGGTGGGCAGTCAAATTTGGCCCATTAGGCAGATTCTGATAAACATCTGGCCCATGCAGCCAAAAAGGCTCCCCACCCCTGCTGTATAGGATTGTAACCTTATAGGAACGAGAGTATATGACAAGACAAACAGTATATACAATATAACTGCAGTTATTAGTGGTGGTGGGAAGGCAACAGAGTTTTGAGTCAGTTTTTGAACTGTTAATTGTAAATTGGTTTCTTACTTCTGGACGTCGAGGATTCTCACTGTGAAAAAAGTAATCCCCTGAGCGGATCACATCAGCGTGGGGATCTTCCAGTTTTGCCAAGCTCATCTGTTTGAAGTTATCAATCTTCTCAACAAGGCCTAGGAAACAGAGGAGATGCTCTGTTCTGTGATATTTAACTACAATAACCCAAACAGACATTCTGGATATTTCTTGAGTGATTTCCGCTCTGCAGAGGTTCAACAAAACCCAGTTGGAACTGGAAACAGACTGCTAAAGTCAAAATGTCCTTTCATCAGTTTTTCCATAATTTACTCAATGTGGAATGATCTTAAAGCATAGTCTAACTACACCAAAACTAAAAGTTCTTACCTTTGGAAAGAAAGAATCTGCCCACTTGGACATCAGGAGCAACTGCAGTGAAAGTTTCAACAGCCATGGCACTGCATGGAAAAAAGTAATTGCAAAGTTTATTCCAACTCAATAGACACAATGGCACAGAAAGGATTAGCAAAGATTTCTATATAGCAAAACAAGCACGCCGTGTCAGGAAACCTACTCAAATGTATTTGCTAAGTGATTTACAATGCCATCCTTTTCTGATTGCAGAATACCTAACAGTATCTAGTTCAGGATTTAAGCTACAATCTTAACCCCATTTACCTGGGAGGAAGCACCACTGAATTCATTAGGACTTCTTTCTGAGTAGAGGTGGTTAGGATTGCACGGTAAGTGAATGAGCCATCATTCATTTCAACCCGTTTCATAATGGGCAAGGTTATTTGAGATGGTGAAATATGGGGCTTACCTAGGATTTTTATGACCAATTTCCCGATCAAAATTTCTGCTGTTCACAACTTCCGATTTCCATTCAGTATCTAAAAGGGAAACAAGAAAGTATATAGAAAAAGACACCAAGGAGATGTTAGTTTAGAATGCCCCCCTGCCAACTTCGATTTGCATACGGAGTACAACCAGAAAGGGGTACTTGCATACTAAAAAAGTGCGTAACAAATGGGATTGGACTATAAGCCAGGAAGTGAACAACGTAATTGAGAAGTGTACAGGGTGGGTGAGGGATCTGAACAGAACAAGGTTGTGTCTGCTGAAGAAGCTAAAGCAAGCCAACAGAATATGCAATGTGGAAGAATATGGAGGAGGGGGCCCAAATCTCATCCATTTTCGAGAAGGCAATGGAATTACTGGGAATCTTCAAGCCACAACTTTTAAGATTTCCTGAAAAGCAGACTCATTCATAGCATTTTTGAGCACTGAAGCCCAGGTAGTCTTAGCATAACATGCAAATCACTCATGCAGGTATTCCCCCCTCCCACAAAAATAAGGCATATTAGGCTTCAGCCACCTTTTGCCTGCCACATCTTTGTAGGCAACCCAACTGGATAATTATTCCATTCTGAGCTCCTTGAAGGACACACGAAATATAGCTGCAGCACATAAATAATGCCACAAAAGTGAAGGGTAAGGTTGCTGCCATTCTCCTGCCATTGTTTGACAGCTGCTGCATGGCAGAAATAAATTCAAGAGCGGCAGGTCTCGCCATCACTTTATGCAACAACACAGCACACCTTCCCCCACCTTAGAGCTGAGGAAAGTGATGGTGAGAGCTGTCCCTGTTGAACGTATGCCTGTCAAGTAGCTGTCTGAAGGCACAGTTACCAGTCCTAATGGAAGAAATTTGTGTGCTAGTCAACTTACTATATGAATATCTGGTTTCTTTTTTCACTTCACCATTCTCTTCATATTCTCTACGGGGGGTGGGGGGAGACAGAGAAGTTAAGCACACACCAAAGTGCAGTCCGCAAGAAGTCTATATTTCAGTGTTTCCCAACCGGTGTTCCGCGGCACACGAGTGTGCCGTGAGACGTTGCCTCGTGTGCCGCGAGATGCCTGGAGGGAGGCGGGCGAGTCGGGCGGCGAGAGGCGGGGCGGCGGCGGCGAGGAGAGGCCGCGCCTCCTGCTGCTGCCTGGCGCTCCTCCTCGCAGCCGGCAGCGCTGCCTGGGCGCCTCCGCGCGACTCTGCCTCGCTGGGTTTGGTCTCCCAGCAGAGACGGGTCACACGCGCCCCTCCCTCCCTCCCTCAGCCTGCGCGGAGGGAGAGCCAGAGAGAGGCATCGCTCCTGCGCGGCGGGAGAGGGAGCAGCCGGAGCGATGCCCCAAACGAACGCATGGGACCGGAGGGGAAATCCTCTCCGAGGCGGATTGAGCGCAGCTGAGAGAAGCCTTTCGAGGAGCTGCCGTGTCCCCTGGAAACCCCCTTCCCAGCTCTGCCTCAGCCGCCGCCGCCTCAGTTGCCGCCGTCCCTCAGTCCCTCGCTCTGCTGCCTCCTCCCACCCCCAAAGCTTGGAGGTTCCCCAGCAAGGGGGAGGGAAAAAACTTTCACTTTTGTGCGTCCCTCCCGGCGTGACGCTGCGCGCTGACGTCATGGGGCGGGGCTTTAATGGTGGTGTGCCGCGAGATTTTTTTTCAGTAAACAGGTGTGCCGTTGCCCAAAAACGTTTGGGAAACACTGCTATATTTGACACAGCTTTATTGTATATGAATCACAGAAAAAATGTTAGCAAATGCCAGTGTAGCATTTTAACTAATCAGGTCCAAGAGACCTTTGGTCCAACAGTGCTGCTTCTGTGGGATAATGGAAAGCTCTGTTTAGATCAGGGGTAGCCAAGATGTTAACTCCCGTCAACTGCGCACCGCTGAGCTAAGCTGGCACAGAGATGTGCCCTGCTAGCAACAGGAATGAGAGGGAAGCAATAGTTACAGATAGGTAGCCGTGTTGGTCTGCCATAGTCAAAACAAAACAAAATTCCTTCCAGTAGCACCTTAAAGACCAACTAATTTAGTTCTTGGTATGAGCTTTCGTGTGCATGCACACTTCTTCAGATACACGGAAGCAATAGCGAGGCTACTGCAAGGAAGGGAAGAGTAGAATATTCAGTAAAATGGGTCCAGGTTTGATGTAACAAAGGAATCTGGAGCAGTAGGCAAGATGCCAGCATCCACACCAACTGACTATTGTCTATTTTGGCACAAAACCCAGCCAAGGTAAGGTAGGGAGAAGGGTTGGAGGCATGAGAACCAGTGGTAATATTTTTCCTATAGCTAAGTGTCTCATACTTTCCGCAACAGAAGCCAGCTATAAACAAGTGACTCATAGTTCTGTGTTCATTTGCTCTTTATAGATTTGAATAATCAGTCACCATGGGTGGAAAGTATATACTGCATTCCAAAAGAAAAGACTTGACCAAATAATTGTTGTAGACCTCAAGGGTAGAGTACAGAAAATAATTACAATAGAAAGTTATGGGGGAAAGCTACAGGTGAACATAAAGCTGTGTTCTGGATTATAGAGTACAAGTCCCTATGCCCAAACACACGCCCCACTCCCACACATATGTGCCATGGCGGAGAAAACATTAATAAGTTCATCTTACTTGGAATCTTCATATTCTACCCATTGATACATCTCCACATTACGCTTCAGCTTGACAGCCCGGATAGAAAGTCCATAGCTGGGATCATATAAAGGCTATCAAATGCAAAACAAAGTTCCAATCAGGAGATCTGTAGTTTACAAAGGTTTCCCAAGACTTTGGGCGGGTGAAGAGACAGAGAAGCAAAAGGTACTACTTAAATCTGGGGCACAATGGCATGTCTACAAACTTGTTAGGTGTTGGGCGTTTGCAAATTAGAGCTAAGGTCCCTCAGAGTCAGAAATCTTCCTTAGTAGCCTGCTGAAAAGGTCTGACAAACGATGACTCTGCCCAAAGTTTTCTGCTGGCTACAGGTATTCCCAAGCCCCAGCTGGCTTTTCTGATTGGCCAGGGGTCCTACGTAAGCCCTATCAGGGCAAGTCAGACTCAGTTCTAGATAGGGTTGTCAGATAAAGTGAATGCCTTTTCAGAGAAGAACTGCTAACAAGCATGGGAAATACAGGAAGTACGCCAGGAAAAAAGCAACTTTTGCCTGGATTTTGAAGGACAACTTGATCGTTCTTAGACAAGTGCAAGCCAACTCCTAAGCCCATTTACTAACCTGTGAAATGCAGAATCCTAGCTAAGTGGCCTGACTGCCTGGCAAATGTCACAACTCATGATGCTACCACAGAGTTTTATTTTAACATACATTAGACAGCGGAGTTTGGGGTACCAAAGGGGCCCACACTTAAGCCTTACTTAAATGATACTATGGCATCATTACATTGTAATGCACGGTCTTACAAAGTCCTTAGCAGAGGACTTTTCTTACTATGGCTTAATAAAAGGATCTCGCTTTTGAGGTTGCTGGTAGCTGATCCCTGAAACACATCAGTGTAGGAGTGCTTTCAAACATAATCAGAGGAGCTTTCCCTCACTATATAGGCAGTTACCCAGTAAGAAAGGTTCTGAGCCAGAGGGCAAGATTTCCAGGCATCTAGACTTGTGTGTCATAGCACTGAGAAATTAACCTCTGTACTTTGCCCCCTACATAAAGTGGCTTGAGCCATAACTTTTGCAGCATTGTGCATTCCAGATGCTCACTCTTACATCTTTGATCACATTTGAAGTTGCAGATTCTCATGCGTACATAAAAAACCCCCATTCAATGGGGTGAAATAAACAAGCACAAGCTTTTTCAGGCAAGGCATGCAAATGTACGGGATAACTGAAGCAGCACTTTTTAAAAAAAAAACCACTGCAATGTGGAGGTGGGGGACGATCTACAAATTTTTCTGGTAAGGCCACTTTACTTACCTTTGAAGTTCTAAGGGGACCTGACAGGTGCACGAGTTTCCTGTCATTCTCTTGTAATACATTATGGATGTCGTCGAGAGGGACCACCAGAGAAAGCCCTTCTTCTAAAGAGGAGGCCGTCTTCAACGCTCGCCCCTACAGACGACAAAATGCGAGATGGGTGGGAGTGGGAAGAGCACACTTTGAGGCGACAACACAGTGGAACGTTGTGCTAAAATTGAGCTATAGAAAATCCTTGCAAGCAGAGGTGGGGGAGCTTCCAGGGGTTGCATCCCAACAGTGGGAAGAGCAATGGGTGAGTCTTATACCTTTGTGCCCTGGGCTATATGACAGCCAGGCAAAAGCCACATCCCAGTGTTCCCCAATCTCTCCACCCACCACTGAGGCAAGCACTCTGGTTTAAGGACACATTTCAGGCAAGCAAGAGCACTTGAATGGTAACAGTGAGGTGTGTCAGAGCTGTGTTCTGGGGAGAATCTGGATGAATTATGGGGTGACTTCAGGCTTGAGATACAGAGGAAGTACCACAGTTGCAGAGCAATGCAGAACCACCTAGGTAAAGGTAAAGGGACCCCTGGCCATTAGGTCCAGTCGTGACCGACTCTGGGGTTGCGGCGCTCATCTTGCTTTATTGGCCGAGGGAGCCGGCGTACAGCTTCTGGGTCATGTGGCCAGCATGACCAAGCCGCTTCTGGCGAACCAGAGCAGCGCACGGAAACGCTGTTTACCTTCCCGCCAGAGTGGTATCTATTTATCTACTTGCACTTTGACGTGCTTTCGAACTGCTGGGTGGGCAGGAGCTGGGACCAAACAACGGGAGCTCAACTTGTTGCGGGGATTCGAACTGCCGATCTTCTGATCGGCAAGTCCTAGGCTCTGTGGTTTAACCCACAGCGCCACCTGTGTCCCTGCAGAACCACCTACTCCCTTGTAATTCTGCCAGTAAAAGCAGTTAAGACATTTTGAAAAGGTCTGCGGGTGATATTCCAGATAATGGTATGTAAAGATTTTTGTTGTCGTTATTTCTGAGATGCAAAATTAATGCCAAAATTATGTTGTGAGGTTCTGGAGGCAAATACATTAGCACTTATCACAGCTTCACAAATGCAAAATAATTAAGTTAGGGCTGTAAATTCTTCAGAGGAAGCTTGAGCTCGATCTTTAACAGCTATTTCCAAAGGTAACTTTACTGAGCGAAAGAATACACTCAATAAAGTGGGCTTAGAAAGGAGCCCAGGAAGAGAGCCATAGTTCGGTGGCCCAGCACCTGTTTTTCCACCTAAAGGTCCCAGGTTCAGTCCTCAGCATCTCAAGGCAGGGCTGGGAGAGATTCCTGCCTGAAGCCCTAGAGAACCATTGCCAGCCAGTCTGAGTCCTACCGGGGATCCCCAAAGGGCCTTAATATTTTATACCCCTGAGCTACTTGAAAAAATAATTCCATCCTCCCTGCCTTGACTTACCTCATTGGTAAAAAGAACGTAAAAAGAGAGGGCAAATGCGGCAAGTCCTATGAGCATCCCTCCAGAAGTTTCACTGAGGCGCTCCAGAAATCCAGGCTTGCGCTCACTTGTAATTTTAACATGTTCTTTCTTGCTACCGGTGTCAGAAAACTGTTATAAAAGAAAAAACAAAATCAAAAGGAATTATTTCTGGGCAGAGTTCCTACCATGGCACACTCAACACCCAAAAGAGAAATCAGCAGGTTGGCGTCAGCCTCTTGACAATGTGTTCTCTACACAGACAGTTTACAAGCAATAGAGATCATATTTTCATATAGTCCATTAGTGCCACGAAAATAGGTACTAAAAATAGCAAGGATGAGATTTTCCCGGGGGGGGGGGGGAAATAGTCTGCTACAGCAATGGTGGTAGATACCAGTTTTTATTTGGCAAAAAAGTGATAAGCATAAGCTAAGAACCTACCTTGCAAGACAGCAATTCAGTTTCCACCCCACCCTAATGAATACATTATTAATGCTCACTTACAACTACCTATGCACATTTCGAAAAGGAAATAGCCAAGGCTGCAGTTCTAAGACTACTGACATTGCAGTGCTATTCCAGTCCATAAACAGAGTGGTCACTTTCAGCTCTTTTTCAACTGGAAAAAGGATCAGAATTCTGCAACAGTGAATATGCAACCAGCACCACTGAATGCAGGTAGCATTCAACACTTTGGCTGGTATGCATGAAGGAACACTTCAAGCAATCCTTCCCTTCATGGTTCTGGTGGTGGGGAAATACTTTGGTTTGGATTTTTTAAAGGTTAAGGGGGAATAAAGAAGCATGGAATGCTCAGTCTAAACATTCAACATCATTCACAGACTCTACTTCTCAACATGTGCTAGGGCACAGGACTAAATAACGCAGTTTAAAAATAACACTGTGAAGAGACACAGAAGGATTGTCAATTGCCCACACTGAAACACATTTTAGGGTGTGTCTACTCAAAATATTTTCTACAGGTGCCCATAGCAACTGGCTTTCTGAGCCAAGCAGACACACACTTGCTTCCCAGGATGACATGCAAAGAAGTTGTATGTGCACATGCTACTCAGCTAACTTCTGCTTGTTTTAACCACAGGGCAGAAGTTAAAACAAGACCATGCTCAATCATTGGTTCTGAAGAACTGATATCAAAGCACAGCTGGTAGAAACAAAACACAAATTCTTTAAAGAAGTTCAAAAGTGTTCAGTGGGGCTAACTCCCAAGTAAGCATGTAAAAGACTGCAGCCTTCGTCTACCAGCTCATTTGTTCAGCTTTATAGTTTTGCCCAGGGGATGAAACTTACCTACTTACTCAAAGTGTACTGACATATCTCTTCCTCCTTTTGTCACTGTGCTGCCCCATCTGGTGCTTCTGGCAACCAGGCTAGCATAGTTCCCTCCAGCCAATACTTTCAGAAGAGACCCCACTAAGGTGGCAAACCTATTCACAACTACCTGGGAGCAAGTCTCACTGAACACAGTGGGACTTACTTTTGCATAAACATTCATAGAACTGCACGGTGCATTTCACATGAGGTTCAGCCTACAGGTTTAATCTGTGGGTGGCAGCTAGCTTGGCTATGTATCCTTTTAGTAAAATTCAACAATTTTGCCAGTCTTCCTTGATTAATTCCTGATCGAGATCTTGGTGGTTGTTGAGGTTGTTGTTGTTTAATTAAATACTTGTTGACTGCAGCCTAGCGCCCTTTAATCCAGGCATAGGGAAACTCGGCCCTCCATATGTTTTGAGATTACAATTCCCATCATCCCTGACCAGTGACCACTGGCCCTTGTTAGCTAGGGATGATGGGAGTTGTAGTCCCAAAACATCTGGAGGGCCTAGTTTGCCTATGCCTGCTTTAATCACATTAAACCCAATGGTGTCGTTTTAACTGCACAGGCATATGCAAACAGAAGTAAGCCATGTCAAATTTGCCCTGGTAAATGATAGAATGTTTTTAGCATGGCTTCTCTCTTGCCTTTTGTCCATTTACTTAAAAACGTTGTTACTGTGGGGTGGAAAGTAGAAGCGAGTCCCCTTTAATCTGAGCATGTGCTGCAGCCAAGGTAAGATGTATGTTTGTACTTGTACGCACTGGAACCCAAAAAAGGTCCGTTTTCAAACTTGGTGAGTGACAACACCCTGAAACAATTCTTAAGCAGACGCCCTTTTCCAAGGGAATAGCTGCGCTAGTTGTTGGCAGCAAAGAGCATGCAGAGTAAGTCACACAGCATCTTGAGGCACATGCTGGTTAACAACGCCTAATGTCTCAGACTCAGAGGAATCGGTATTTCCGTAGCAGTAGTAATAGAAACCACGGAGGAGAAAACGGTTCCTCTCCATTTTAAGTCCTGCAAGCAGCATCTATTTAACTTCTCCCCATCAGGAAAAAAAAATATAAAAGAACAGCTGTTCGTTCCCGCGCTGACAAGCCAGCTGATCTCACGCTATCCGATTCTGTGCACATTTACTCGGAAGTAAGTCTCGCTGCGTTCAATGAAGCTTGCTGCCTCCCAAGCCAGAGTGCGTAGGATCGCAGCCCCGGGATGCCCGCAAGTTTTTGGTGTGTCTCAGCCCGTCTCTAAACCCGCGAGCGTAGAGATCTAGTTGAGATCCCTGCCTTGCAAAGAGAGGTTGGGCTACAGGAGCCTCGGGGTCCCTTCCAACAGAACAATTCCATGATTCCTAGGGCCACCTTTAAGGAAAAGGAGACACACACTTACATTTCGAGACATCTTGAGCTTGCGAGTCTCTAAGCTCCGCCGTAAGATCCTTAACACTGGAAGGAAAGAACGGAATGCAAATCCTCAGGAATCCCCACCCAGGCAGGGGTTAAGCCGTCACTCCCACGGGCTGCCCCGCCCCTCCGCTGCCGAGCAGGACGCTCGAGGCTGTTGCGCGTGCGCACTCCCTCCAACGAGCTTTCGCGGGCATGTCAGGGAGCAGAGAGCAGCCGTGGAGCATGCTGGGAAATGTAGTTGTTCGGCGGGACAGGGGCGGCCACGCGTATTTATTTATTCTCTCCCCCTCCCCCGCTGGGACTATCATTGAACTTCCAGGCGTTAAGTAATAATAAAAAGGGGGCGGTGGTGATTTATCACACAGGCCGACGAAGCATGTTTTGTGGAGAAAAGGATTTACGCGCACAGCACGCCGGGAAATGTAGTACTTCAGGGATAAGCCGACCACGCCGGGCTCTTCTCCTCCCGTTAGTTACGCCTTTGAGGCCCCGCTATAGAACGCGGGAGGGAAGGCCCCGCCCCTGCCCGGCTCCCCTTGCGCGCCTCAAAAAGAACCCAGCGCTCAGGCGGGCTCCTGGTCTCCTCCTCCTCGGGGTCCTTCCGGCGCGGGTGAGAGGTCGCCGCGAGGGGGAAAGCGCGCGGTCCGCTGTGCCGCCGGCTCACGGTGGCGGTGCTGGCGGGGCCGACGGACGGGTCGCTCGTTGGGCCATCCGGCGCCGCGGAAGGAGCAACGCGCTGCTCGCGAGCTCTCCCCAGCCATGTCCTACTGCAGGCAAGAAGGTACTGGGGGCGAGAAAGAGAGAGAGCGTTTCCTTATGGGGGTCTCGTCCCCGGCTCCTTCTCCCGAGGCGCTTGGGAAGGAGCACGCTTGGGCCGGCCTCTTCTTCCCCTTCTCGGTTTTCTTTAGCCTCGCAACAGCCCTGCGAGCTGGACTGAGAGAGAGTGACCGTCCCCAAGGTCACGGGGTGGGAAGCCATGTGGCTGAGGAGGGATTTGAACCTTGCTCTTCCACATTTTAGCCACGGAGGGTGCGGTTGGTCAGGTTTTTTAAGAGGGCTCATCTCGTCTGGTGGTGGTGGTAATAATAATAATAATAATAAATTATTTTAATGGATAATAATTATATTTTATTTATACGCCGCCCAACTGGCTGGGTTTCCCCAGCCACTCTGCATGGCTTGCAGCACGTATAAAAACATAGTAAAACATCAGACATTTAAAAACTTCCCTAAACAGGGCTGCCTCCAGGTGTCTTCTAAAAGTCAAATAGTTCTTTTATTTCCTTGACATCTGATGGGAGGGTGTTCCACAGGGCGGGTGCCACTACAGAGAAGGCCCTCTGCCTGGTTCTCTGAAACTTGGCTTCCCACAGTGAGGGAACTGCCAGAGGGCCCTCAGAGCTAGACCTCAGGGTCCCAGCTGAGCGATGCGGGTGGAGACAGATGTAGCCGCAACTGAGTCAGGTGTTGGAAACGTGGTTTTTCAGGACACCTTGTTTTCCAAAGGCTTTTGGGTCGGTTGCAAAGTTTGCTGGTCACGAAACATCCCAGGGACTGAACTCAGTTGTTTTGAACATAACATTGCTGCCTTTATTGTTAGTTCACCAAAGCCCAGCACTGTCAGCTCTGACTTAGCAGTATCTCTGTCCTGCAGGGATGGGGAACCTGTGACCTTTATTATTATTATTATTAAGTAGATTATTAGTAGACAAACACAACATATGAACACAAGCTTATATTTATTTGTGAGCAAGGAATTTTGGTGTTAGGCCACAGCTATTTTATATACTATAGTAGTATATAGTTTTTGATGCTCATAGTAGGATGCTGTTCCTTTTACTGACAGTTAACAAAATGAGGCTTGCTCAGTCTTTCCCCCCCCCCCACTCTCTTTCTCAGTTTTCCCTTCCTTCCCCCACAGAATAGAGTGAATGAAGTTATGACACTGTCTAGCAGTTGCTTTCCAGTTATGCAATGATAAATATGTTGTCATATTTATCATTACATAACTTTCAGAACTGTAAACGGCAGCATCTGCAATTTAATAGTTGAATCTAATAAGGAGTTAGGTAAATAGTTAGGTAACTATGGTAGTAATAAAGTGGTACTAATTTTTAAGCGAAAGCAATGAGCTGTGATTTACGATTAAGCTAAAGTCACTTAAAGTCTTAAATCAATACTTCTAATTATGTTTGTGGGGGTCTGCTTTGTCTAATGCTGTGAGACTGCTGCTGTGAGTTTGTGGCTAAAGGAAAGTTAGAAACTGAGATATGAAAGCTAGGAGCTAAATGGCACCTTAAACCTAGGTTGTGGGCACAACAAGGGAATGTCTAGGTGCTCTTTTTTATAACAAGAATGCAAAGCTGAAAATGAACTGCAGCTAAAATATTATGTTCAGTTTTCACATGGTCTAGTCCTTCCCCTGCCTGCCTACCCCCTAATATTCTTATGAGGGTCTCCTCTCCAGTTTTCAGAGAGTAGCTGGAAGTGGGGAGGCAGAAAAAGGCCCTCGTTCCACTCTGCAGTTTTAATCAAAAAGTGCTATCACTAAAGAAATTCCCTGTCACAAAATGCACCTAGAACAATGGGAGTTTTGAACAAAGGCTGTGTACTTGAGAGACATAGTAGTACAGTGGTGCCTCGCTAGACGAAAAGAATTCGTTCCGCGATTCTCTTCGTCTAGCGGTTTTTTCGTCTTGCGAAGCAAGCCCATTGACAGCTTAGCGGATTAGCGCTACAGCTGTCAAGCGGCTTCCAGCGATCAGCTGTTAAGCAGCTTATCAGCGGAACAGCTGATAAGCGGCTTAGCGGCTTAAGAAAAGGGCGAAAAAAGCGAGGGGGATGCAAGATTTTTTTCGTCTTGCGAAGCAACCCCATAGGGAAATTCGTTTTGCGAAGCACCTCCAAAACGGAAAACCCTTTCGTCTAGCGGGTTTTTCGTCTTGCAAGGCGTTCGTCTTGCGGGGCACCACTGTACATAGAATTACAGAATTGTAGGTTTGGAAAGGACCCCAGGAGTTATCTAGTATTCTAACCCTCTGAGAGGCAGGAATCTCAACTAAAGCATCCATGACAGATGGCCATCCAGCCTCTGCTTAAAAACCTCCAATGAAGGAAAGTCCACAGCTTCCTGAGGGAGTCCGTTCCACATCATTGTCAGATGCTGTCACGGCACTTGAAGTGTAACTTTATTGGTAGTTCAGGCAACTCCCCATTTGCATGGGGGCTGCGTTCCGGGTCATTGTGTGCTTGTGTGAAAAGGCATATAATTGGAACACTCATTGAAAAAGCGTGCAAAGACCCTGTCCTGCCCTCACCCTGTTACTTTTTGTTACGTTTTTGGGTCACTTCCAGATTCAGCCTGATGCATGTGTGTGTTCATGCATATATTGGACACACCTAAAACAGCCACTCCTGTATTTCATTTCTATTATCTATAGATTGTGTACTTTGGTTATATGAGAACTCACATTTGGAGAATGAGTTCACACTACAGTTGTACCTTGGTTTTCAAGCAGCCTAGTTCTCAAATGTTTTGGCTCCCGAACGATCAAAACATGGAAGTGAGTGTTCTGGTTTTCAAATGTTCTTTTGGAAGTTGAATGTCCAACAGGGCTTCTGCAACTTACGATTGGCTGCAGCCAATCAGAAGCCATGTTTGGGTTTTCGAACATTTTGGAAGTTGAACAGACTTCCGGAATAGATTCCGTTCGACTTCCAAGGTACGACTGTATTATTATTTTGGATTAAGAACAAAAGCAAAATATCAGGTAGATAAATTTTTGAAATCCACGTTAAGTCTGTAATTGACAAGGAGACAACATTTGCAGTAATCTCTCTGAAGAATTGTCTTTCTTTTTAAAAAAATAGATCTGAATGAAGCTAATCAATTCTATGAAATGACTGGGGTGAATGTTGTTACAAGATGATGTAATGCTTCACTTGCCTCTGGCCTGTGTGAGTTACTTTGGGTTAGGCAGCACTTCAGGGAAGCCTTTCATTGGAAGTGCTGATGCATGATTTCAGTGTTCTGGGGGCTGACAGTGGGGATGTGTCCGGGGAAAATCTCCATTGCAGGGTTATCCCAGGATAGCTGTTTCATGTGACCATATTTGGCTTGCTCCAACGCCACACTATAAAATCAAAGCAAATTGATTCACAATGGAAGTTAAATTACCCTGCTGCCATCATAAGCTCATTACTATTTGCCCCGTCTTTGTTGACTAATGAGATTAATTGATCTCTGACCCCTTCGTACCATTTTTTAAAAAGTGTTTGTGGACAGTAATCGGTCTTTTAGAATTAACAAAGCCTTCTCTCAAATTTTATGTGCGAGTCTTCATCAAAAGTTAGGGAAATACAACGGGATGAAGCAGAAGAGCCAAAGGCCTCTCTGGATCTAGCCCAATGTTTATCCTTAATTTCTGAACATCCTCCAGTTCGCTTTAACCAAATGTAATGGCCAGAGTCATTTGATTGAAGCCTCTCCAGTGCCAACTGGAAGAGAATCATGAGCTTCTACTAGGAATGCATCTTTATATGGAATTGTTCAAAGGCTTCTGTTGGACAACTGCTCTGGACAGACTGTTCTGTCTGGGCCTAATGCTCTTTGTGTCTCTCTTTTTTTAATTTTCAGGAAAGGACAAAATTATATTTGTGACCAAAGAGGACCATGAGACTCCAAGCAATGCTGAATTGGTAGCAGATGACCCCAATGATCCTTATGAAGACCATGGTCAGTAGTGCAGAAAGCATAATGTTCAATAGGGCTGTATACTGGTATTGAAATAACATCATGATAAGTGTTTCAACACAAATTGCTGGTTCCTGTTAGCAGAGAGATTTGCTCAGTAGCTTGTAATAATTCAGGGTACTTAATGTGTGCCCTTCCATGTGTTTAAAATTGGGTTTTCTTTATTATAAAAAATGTAGTCAGGAATCTCTAGGGGGCAGCAGTCACACACAGAGACAGCTATGCTTGCAATGTACTGTGTTGGCTGTCACCTGTATATGATCCTATCTGAACCCTATGTCTCAATATAAACTTTCGTGGTGTGGATTTGTTTTAAGATGTCCGTTCACTGTGTGGCTGGCAGTGAAAAGCCTGACATTTTTCTCACTTCTCCATAGTAAAAACAGCTGTGCTAAACTAAAAAATGTGTACAATGTATTTTCTAAGCTTATGCCCCGTTTTAGCTATCTTGGGGCTTCAGCAAAACAAACAATGTAAAACAAGTAATAAAAATACTTTAACCCGCCCCCTCCCCAACAACTAAAACCAGTGTATAAAGTAAAGGTGTCAAAGTTATATTACTGAATAACTTCAGCAAAACCACACATATCTGGGATTATTTTTCATGGGGCTGGTCAGCATTTTCAGGTATTTCCTATACTAATTTTATATTAGTAAAAGTGTTTGTGGACAGTAATCTCTGTCCCTTCACGGCCTAGGACCCTCGTACCTACGGGACCGCCTCTCCTGGTATGCCCCACGGAGAGCCTCAAGGTCCATAAATAATAACACCCTAGTGGTCCCAGGCCCTAAAGAAGTTAGATTGGCTTCAACCAGAGCCAGGGCCTTTTCAACTCAGGCTCCGGCCTGGTGGAACGCTCTGCCTCATGAGACCAGGGCCCTGCAGGATCTGATTTCTTTCCGCAGGGCCTGTAAGACAGAGTTGTTCCGCCTGGCCTTTGGCTTGGAGCCAATTTGATTCCCTCCCTCTCTCTCTTTTCTTTTCCTCTTTCTTTCTTTTCCTTCTCCTCCTGCGATGAGGCTACATTTTAATATTTTAACGTTCCATTATTTTAATGTTGTATTTTATTTTTGTTTTTAAGTTGTAATCATTCATCTTGTTTTTATTATTGCTTGTAAGCCGCTCTGAGCCCGGCCTTGGCTGGGGAGGGCGGGGTATAAATAAAAAATTATTATTATTATTATTATTATTATTATATAATAAGCTGCTAATTTAGAGAGAGTTTGGGGTGAAGGCAAGAAAATCTGGTGCGGAGTAGCCACTGATAGAATAGCCTTATCGCTTTACTAATAGCAGTACTTCCACCATAGAAAAGTTTCTGTTCCTTGTATTTAGGACACCTTTGGGAGCCTCAAGGGGTCTAAGCCCATGGGGTCTCATATGGACCCTCAACTTTATTTAGCACATTTGGCCTACATCAATAAAAGCAATGCTAAATCAATGTGGAAAGTTCTCTTTGTGCCACAGTAATGGCAGAGCCCCCAGTCTGACTCCTCTTCATGGTACTGTACTCTTGGTCTAAGACAAAGGTTTTGGTCAGCCTGGAGTGGGTCTTTTTTACCTTTTCCCCACAGTAGTCTGGACATAAGCTTATTCATTCCATAGAAGGGAGTACTAAAAACTGTTGGTGAAAGTGATACATTCTTCAGTGTTGCCTGCTAAATAAGCAGTCAACTGAACATAAAACAAGCAGTGTACACCAGGAATATATAAAACAAGGATAAGTATGTACATGAAAACAGGACCTGTGGGAATTGTGAATGAAATGCAATAAAAGGTTAATGAAACATAACTTCAGTTATTGAATTAGAAGCAGCTGTTCATAGACCTTACTCTAATGCATTTCATAAGAGAATACTAAAATAAAAAAGTAATTTGAAAGCTTGCTGTGATTAAGGTTAACCTTGTAATCTTCAGATAAAAAGAAATAGATGTCCCTTTCTGTGTTCCTAAACTCCTAGGCTTCAGCCACCATCTGCATCTTATTGCAGAAAGCCGTGCAGCAGCAGAATTTGAGTGTCTCTCACCCTCTCCTTCAGCCTTCATCATTTCAGGCAGGATGTATTGCTGGCCAAGAACCAGCATAGTGTCTACAGACTGGGGGGAAATGGCTTTGCAGGCTGTTGGCACCTCCCATTCTGAGACTCCTGCGGCAGCTTCTAAAGGTTTAGAGTTGAATTTCCTACTGGCCAGGAATACAAAAAGATGAATGATGAAGATTTTCCTCTCTGCCCTTCTTTTTTGTCTTGGTGAAAAGCAGTTTTCTTGAGGGGGAAATCAATGCGATCTTGTTTAAAAGCAAACCCACTTCCAAATGTGAAGCCAAGTGGATTTATAGCAGCGCTAAACAAATGAGTTAAAGTTTGTTAAGAGCCAGCTAACTGGGGTCTCCCATTTGTTTCAGTGGGATTTGCACAGAATAAACTCCTAGTAGATTGTACTTGTTTCTACCAGGTTTTTGTTGTTGTTATATAGATGAAAAAAATACCATAATGTACCACAAGGCCTTAGTGCAACAGTGTTTATTTTTAATTTGACATTTGAATGACATTTAAAACTGTTTTCAAACTTTAGCATTTTGGTTTCATTTTAATTTAGTGAGAAATATTGTGGTGTTGTGTTTTCCAGTTTAAAAGATCCCACCCACACCCAAAGTAGCATAGGGAATTATTTTCTGAGAATAATCTCTGGCTCTTTGTATTGTCATGCTGGGATTTGACAGTACAGTATAGCTCTCCAGCTTTCCATTGCAATAGCTTCTAAAATATAATTGGGGTGGTTATAGCAGAAATTGTCTGGTTTTACTAACTAATCTGATTATGGCTGCTATCCGAACAGCACTTACCTGGGAGTAAACTCAATTGAATTCAATAGGACTTACTTCTGAGTACAGTATATATTTAGGGTTGCAGCTTATGCTGTCTCAATAATTTTACAAGCAGCTCCCAACTTCTTCTGTTTCTTCAAGAAACAATTGTCAATGCTTAGAGTTCTCTTTTGAGAATGTTTCAGCATGAGTGCCAAGCAAAGGAAACCATGCTTCATGTACACTTTAGGTGTTTTGTATTTGACTGTCCTCCCTGTGCTGGAAGAAGGGAAGCTGTCCTTAATCATAGACGGCAGAAAGTCTTATCAAGAACCTTCAGCCAGTGGTCATATAATGCATCAGTTTTGAGTTCTAGTTCAAGAGGCATAAAAGAGGTATTGACACAGCCATCATAGAAGAAAAGTGGCCCTAGGTCATTGAAAACTTTCCTTGGCATTTGTGAAGGGTTGTTTTCTTGGCAGATTATTTCCTATTTCCATGAACATAGAAAGTGTTCCACAGAATCTTCTTCCTAGCCAAGAGGCTACAGTACAACAGTTGCAAGCTCCAGTTCTTCTGTGCTACCTGATGCCAACATGGGGTCTTCCAGTCATCTTCTCTCATCTGCATTCAGTGTGGCTTGTATAATTTGCAGAACTTGGGTTCCTGCATGCTGTTTAGAAAACCCCCACCTAATAAACCCTTCCTGCACAAACTTCATTCCGTAGCAAAAGTTACTAGCCTACAATTCATTATTAGCCCGCCGACATCTGCCTGTTTTCATTTGGGGTATATCTACAGCTTGAAAGAAGGAAAAGAATCGACCTGTAGCACTTAAGATTTTGTGAGACTCTGAACTCCCATCAGCTGTAGTCAGCGTAGCCAGGAGCTAAGGATTATGAGAGCTAAGGAATATGGGAGCTAGGGAGTATGGAAGCATCTCGAGGGCCACATGTGCCACAAAGCAATCAGTGACTATTTGCAAGGCTTTTTGTATTCTGAAAATACAGAGAGATACTGGGTGCATTCAGCTGTTTTCAGAGAGTATTCCTAAATTCAGGGCCATGAGCTTCCTCTCTTCCCTCCTCCAGTGGATCTACAAGGAAATCAGAAGTTTTCACTTCTTCTTTTTCAATGGACTGTGGTTACTCATTATGTCTGAACCCAGAATAAATTGTATTTTGGCCTGTTTCCCTAAACCATAGTTAAGGTTAACCACAGCTCTGGGTTTAGAAAGAATAATAAATCATGTTTAATTGAAAATGGAAGCAAAGGTTTTTTATTTTCTTCTTGCAGCCACACTGCAAGTGGGGATTTGGCATTATGTCTGAACTCTGTATCCATGACTGCTCAGGAAGCAGATTTGCACAACCAAGTGAACTACTTAATGTGGGAATGGTTTACAATAGCTTGAACGTACTTCCGGGTCGGCGCCATCGCCGAATGGCGGGCTCCCTCCGAGCTCCGGAGGGAGCCTGCTCGGCAGGGGCTGGGTCCTACCGCACCGGCGATGCGGGGACCCTCAAAAACCACGGCCAGAGTGAGGCCGTGGACATGGAGACTCGGCTGGCACCGTTAGCGCCCTCCCGGCTCGTGAAGGAGCCTTTTTAAAGGCTACGGATCGGGCGCCGGGGAGAAGCGTGGTGCTTTGAGTTCTCTGCTATCCCTGCCGAGCGCAGCCGCATGCCATCCGGCGGAGAGCGCTGACTTCTTCTATTGAAAATTTGGACCTAAAAGAAGAACCCGTGAGTAATTGGACTATGGATTAAAAAAGAGGGATAAATTTTTAAAATCTGGAGCGAACGGGGGAGGTGGAAAAAAGGAAGTCAGCCTACCCCTTAATTGTAGAAGAGCCAAAACAAAGGACTTAACGACTAAGATCGAGCGTATCTCTATCTTCATGAATTAGCAACTTCGCGAGGGAAAATTATAAGACTGTGCTGGAGGAGAAAAGTGGAATTTGTATTAAAAAAACAACCCCCCCCCCCCGGAATCCCTGGAGTGATCCGCGAAACTACCTGGGGAAGAGCATTGGGAGTTTTGACAGCTGGCAAAGGCTGTCAAAACGGAAGAATAAAGCAGGGACTTTGCTTTGAGGACTTTGCCGGTTACATTTGTTTTAAATTGTATACAAATTGTTTCAAATAAGGATTTACAAACTATTTGGACTAATGGATTCGATCTGGAAGGGAACATAGTTACTGCGATCCACCTAGAGGAGCTGAGCGACATTGCATGTGTTTTTCTCAGGAAACCTGAACAGTTGTAATTTTTAATCTCTTGGGAACTGCAGAAATGGAACATTGTTTTGTCTACAGAGGGCTACAAACTACAGGAAACAATGGATTCTTTAGTTGGAAAACGAAAGGGACATGACATAATGTTTTGCTTCTGAATAACAAGCCTCTGCAGAAAATAAGAAGGTCATGGAAAAAGAACATTTTTGCGGGAAAACAGGGAAACAGAAGGAGGAGAGAGAATGACAAGAATATGGAAACATCATGAACTGGACAGAATTGGGAACATTTGGGACATCCAGATTTGACAAGCTTATGGAAATTAAATGGGAGTTTTTTACTCCTGGATATAAAAATCTGGATAGAAAAAATGGGCCCCTTTTTGAGACAGACTCCTTCCAAGATTGGACATTTGTAATTAAATATGACTGGCAAACTACTAGAGGGACATGGATTAAGTGGGTAGGAACTTCAGGAAGACATTAGGATGAAGGGATAGAAGGAACACAACAGAGAAAGGGGGGAGGGAATTTTGGAATCCAAAGGTTGTAAAATTATTTTTTTATCTTTATATCTTTTTTTCTTTTTTTATAAAATTTTGAAAGGGGGAACTCGTGGAAGGGAAAAAATCGATCTTAGGGGATGGGAATTTGGAAAAATTGGGTTATTGATGTTAAGTGAGTCATGGGATAAAAACTTGTTGAATTTAATTGTTTATTCGGAATATTTGGAACGCAATTGGGGGCGGGAAGGGGAAGTCCTAGCTTTGGTTTTGGAAGAAAGTGTATGAATTGGATCTAATTTGTTTTTAATTTGGAAAATCTTAATAAAAATTATATTAAAAAAAAAAATACAATAGCTTGAACGTGATTTAGGTTGCACTCTTGTCCTTTGGACTCGGTGAATCCTGCCCAACATGTAGAGTGGAATTGGAAGATTTTAAATTTTATGAGTGGTTTTTAGCATTAATAAATGTTTTAACACAGTTTCAAAGTTACTTGGATTATCTGCTTTCATAGTTCTTATGCATCTCTACTTAGATGTAAGACCTAGGTAAGTGGAAGTAGGACTGCAGGGGCTGAAAAATCACTCTCGTTCCAAGGGTTCAGACTAATAAGTCCTATAATTTTGCATCAGTGTTCAGCCTCATTAGTGCTCCTATTGGATGCATAGCAGCAGGGCTTGGTGAGTTGCATCTGGAGAATTTCGTGACCACCGTGTGATCACTTGCTTATGGAGGCTGCTCAGATTTGCAGATTTGGAATCTTGTGTTTTCTCATTCATAAAGCAAAAACACAATTCTGCTGTTCCGCACAAAAGTCGCCCCTCACCTGCTTCATGTTTTCAGTCCCAGACGTGGCTACTCATTTAGGAGCAAAAACATGAAAGCAATGAAGGGGTTTTTTGTGTGATTATCATCGGCATCTTTTATGTTTGCTTCTAGTGTCACTAGCAGTAGTAGAAGCGGCATCTTGTCAACGATAGGGTTGATTGTAAGCAGACAATTGATTGTATTGGTTTTAGGGGAATTGAAACTGACTGTGTGGGCTCAGTGTGAAATAGTTATCCTTGTTCGTCATATTGAATCTACAGCACACAAGTTCAGTCACATATCCATTATCTGCCATTAGCTTATTGATTTCTTTTTTTCCTTCCTAGGTTTGATATTGCCTAATGGAGATATCAACTGGAATTGCCCTTGCCTTGGCGGAATGGCGAGTGGTCCTTGCGGGGAACAATTCAAGTCCGCCTTTTCCTGTTTCCATTATAGCAAGGAAGAAATAAAGGGATCCGATTGTGTGGACCAGTTTCGTGCAATGCAGGAGTGCATGCAGAAGTACCCAGAGCTGTACCCCCAAGAAGATGACGATGATGAAGAAGATGAAGAAAAGCAGGGCAAAGTTCTAGAAGCTGCTGCTGCTTCTGTAACCAAAGAGGAAGAGAAGGGATCCAGCTAATGAAGCTCCACGGAGGCTTTGGTCTCCTTTCCAACTCAAAGACACACTATAACTTATGCAAAGCATCGTCCTTCCCTTCCCTTCCCTCCCCTCCCCTCCCCTCCCTCTCTGCCCCTTCTCCCGATCCTTCAAGGAACACCCTTCACCTCTCTTCAGTGCACTGTGTCCTGTGAAATTACTTGCTGCAAGGAAGTAAGACACCTTGGCCTCATGGTCTCAATAATGCTGCAAAGAGGTCAGTGCATAGCAGGGGGACAACCCATTCTCAGGCACTGCAGCTGCTTTAATAGTTATTTCCTTCTGCAGTCATGTTAAGTTTGCAGGTTGACTTGAACAAGACTAGTAGAGAGGTGGAGCCAACACACAATCTGGAGGAAATCGGTCAGCAAGGATGTCCGGTCAGGGTTGATTTTCAGTGATTGTCTCAGATATTCCCAATGCTTTTTGGGGGTGGGGTGGGAGGCATAAAACTCTTAAAATTGATTCAGAAACTGTTGAGAATGATTGACGTTTTCATTTGCACAGTTTATATGCTTTAATAGCATGTGAAATTTGCATACGCTACTGATTTCTGGTAATGGAAAATTATTGTAAAGGGAGGGGGGTTGATTTTTGCATTATTATTTTTTCCGAAAGTGTTGATCAGGTCTTGATTTCACTGAGTTGATAGGGGACAATGCTAACTACTGTTTCTTAATGTTCCTGATCAACCCTGCTTTTGTGGGATTCTCTCTGTTCAAGCCTGTCACTTCTCCAGACAGGTTGCTAAAATAGATGCCCTAGACAAGGAAATTGCAATGTTACCTGGTGTAACAGCCTCTGACTAGATAATTGTGACTAGAGTGTACATTAAAGGCAAAACCTTTCTACCTTGCATTGAAGCCTTCATGTCTTTTATTAATGCTGGCGATTGATTACTCAATTCTTTTCCTGTTGTTGTTGTAGCCAAGCTACTGTATCCTGGAAGATGCACGCTAGCAGAACTACACTGTGTTACTTAGATTTATGGATTTTTGTGTCTAGTAGGCGAGGTTACGCTCCAAGCATATCTTTAGCAAGCAAGTACAGTGTGTCCTGAAATCAAGCCGAATTAAAATCTCCAAAAGATTTTAACACAATTGCTGTACCTTGGTGCTTGCTGGTACATTAAGAACATAATATGCAAACACTTGATGAACCTTCTGGATCGGGCCAAGGGTCCATCTAGTCCAGCATCCTGTCGTTGCAGAGGCCAACCAGATGCCTATGGGAGACCTGAAAGCTGGACAGGAGCGCAACAGCACTCTCTGCATTGACAATTTCCAGCAACTGGCATACAGAGACATAATGCCTCTTGCCAGTGGAGGTAGAACATGACTAAGCTGCCTAGTAGCCGACGATAACCTTGTCTTCCATGGATTTGTCTAAGCCTCTTTCAAAGCCGTCCAAGTTGGTGTATGTTTACAGTGGTGTTAATGAGCTTCCAAGTGTTATCAATTGTCACTTTAGCAGCATATTATCCTCTGCGCAGACACCAGACTGTTAAATGTGTTGCAAGTGGCTCTCGTTGCTGCCTCTTTTCTTAAGTGCCGCCTGATTTCTATCATTCACTTTTCATTTAACGAAGTGGAGTGGAAGTACCAGCTCTCTGTCAGCAGTTCACTCCTGAGATGGATAGCAGGCATTTCGAAAGCGCATTCTACTCTTTTTTTAAAGAGAAAAAGAACATGAAAAGGCTTCTCAGTCTGCATACAGAGTAGGCAACAGAACAGGTGCCAAAAGTGCAGAAGTGATAAAAGCTTGGCGCCTAAGCCGTTGGCCCAAAGAGATGGAGCCTCGAGTGATCAGATAAAATATGGGGCACTTGTTAAGAGTGGGGTTTACCTGGACCTGTCATTTCTGAAAAGGAAACTCAGCTGGCTGGGTACTAAGGCAAACAAATTGCCAGCCTTTGTATTTTCTCATCTCCTTTCTCATGCCTCTTTTCTTTCTTTCACATTTTGAAAATGATTTATAACAGTGTTTACAGAATCTGGGTGTTAATGTGCCTTTCACAAGAGACTGGGAGATGCTTCTTTGTGTGGCCATCCCACAACAGTCCTGCCAGCCTTTGAACACCGTAGGACAGGCATAGGCAAACTTGGCCCTCCAGATGTTTTGGGACTACAGCTCCCATGATCCCTAGCTAACAGGTCCAGTGGTCAAGGATGATGGGAATTGTAGTCCCAAAACATCTGGAGGTCCGAGTTTGCCTATGCCTGCCATAGGACCTAAGGGCCACCGTAGGAAATGGCTCTCTTGTTGCTCCTGTAAGGCCTCAAGGCAGCCACAGATTTACATATGAAGATACTGGCCCCCATTTTAGAACCTGTCTAGCATGAGCAGGGAGGAGTGAGAAGGAAGAGGATTCTTCAGTAATGGCTTATTTTTAAAGTACAATATTTACCTTTCAGAACTTCATTTTCAGCATTTAGTAAACACCAGTATTTATTTGGGTGGGGCATGTGTAACCAACAGAGCAGTTGCAAACATGTCCGGTCTATGTACTTTCTGTTTCCCATTCTGTGCTGTGAGAACAGAAATCGGCATAATTCTAGTTCACAAGCACGTGAAACAATATGCATATTGCAAGTTTGCTTTTATAAAGCGAATAGAAGTCCAAAAATGTGCATGGGCCTGTGAAGAAATTCCCCAGTTTAGGGCATTCCATTAAGGACCCCCCCCCCCATTCCTCTCTGGTTCTTGCCTCTTAAAACAGGGATCACCAAGGTGGCGCCCTCCAGCTGTTATTGGACTCCAGCTCCCATCAGCCCCAAGCGGCATAGCCAGTGGCCAAGGATGGGAGTTGTAGTCCAAGAGCACATGGAGGGGCCCCCCATTGGTTATCCGAGTTCCAGAACAGCCTTTCTCAACTATGGGTCCACAGATGTTGTTGGACTACAACTCCCATTATCCCTGACTACTGGACCTGCTAGCTAGGAATGATGGGAGTTATAGTTCAAAAACACCTGGGAACCCAAGAGTAAGAAAGGCTGCTCTAAGAACATAACTTTTTCTTCCCCCAATCCTTCTGCCATCATTTCCCCTGTCCAGTTAATAAACTCATTTTTGCCACTTCATGTACGGTAAGTCAAGGGATTTTGAGCCTAAGTATTATTTGCCCATGCACCTTTTTTTTGGTACCCACAAAACTGCAGGTACAAAAGCAGATCTACGTTAATCCATTATTTATATGGATGAGCTATAGCAATATTTAGCTAGCCTCTTTACATCACTGAATGCTTCTTGTCATAACAAAATATGAAGGAGTCAGTGTTACATTTAGACAATATAATATAAATGTAGTTTACAATACTGTATCCAGTTTGACTTTAGCACTTTTAATGAAAACTGTGAGCAACTAGAAGTAATGGCTTCTACTCATAGATTACCTGAAATGCATACCGGAGTCTAAATAAAAGAACAATTGTATGTAGAAGGCCTTGGCCTGTGGTTAAGTACGAGCATTTTTTCACATCGGACAGTGTTTCCCATAACCTACAGATAACCTTTCCATGTGTTTAAGTGAAGTTAGATTTCCATTTCTCTTGCAGCCGAGTGGCATTCAAAACAAACTTCACAATCTTTAGGACAAGTAATATCTGAGCAACGCATCTTCTATTCTCCCATTACAATTGATGAAAATGTGTCCCTAATGGATGCCTGACTTCAAATGGAAGCCTTCAGTTAAGCCAGTCTGGTCAATATTACATCTTTGTAAACGCTAAGGAATGCAAGTCTCCTTGCTTGTAATATCTTTTCAATAGACTGCCCTGTGTGACCCAAGTTTCATGTTCCAGGTGTGGCTTCTGTAGACAACACCATTTCAAGCTCATGGAGGTACACTCACTTTTTGTGTATGGACTTAGCAATTTCTCTGCAAGACTGACCTCAGGCAAAAAGGTTTGGCATATTGCAATAGAAGCTAGCTGTATAGAGAACTGATGGGCCTGAGCGGTTTTGCAAGATGTTAAAAACTTCTTGTTTTTTAAAAGGAATAAATGTGCACGCAGTGATTTGCAAACTAAAAAGTAGATACAGAGGGGAAAGCACAACTAGTGTGTCCTTTGGTAAGATGTCTGCCGTGGGGGTGATGAGGAGCTCTCAAGCTGCAGAAGAAAGTAACTGCAGCGATTCTGGATTGTTGTATATATATATTTTTGTAAGCATCTTGAGCCTCTTCCAATGGACAAACATGTCCTGTTAGCTGTATCTGGCTACCTGATTCGAGGGGTGGCAGGTCTGGTGAAAGCTGCGCTTTACACATGGTTTAGAGTGACATGAGCAAGCAGGACAGGGCTGCAGTGAAATAAGCCCATGTCCCCTCTCATCTCATGGGCCAGGAGTAGTTTGAAAGCTTTTGCTTAGCCCATGGTTTGCTTTTTCATTTGGACTGGCATGAGCTCTTGTTAGTTTCAAACAAGGCAACTTCAAACCATAGTTAACTGCAGCGGGCTTGTTTAAACTTAACATAGTCATGATGAGCCACAGATGGCACAGTAAACTGTGGTTAGTCAGAAGCAGAAGCTTTCAATCCGCCAGCTATGCAGGAAGAGGAGGGGAAAGAGTATGAGCCTGCGAGACAAGACACACATGCTAAACCATGATTCAGTGTAGCAAGCAAAGGTAGCCTTTGTATCTTTGTGCAGATTTCTGTGTGCCTTGACTAGCCAGGACGTTGAATGCTGCCTGCCAGCCTTGCAGGCGATGCAAGATGCAGTTACATGAGTGTTGTGTGCCTGCCCACAAGTGCCTCAACTCTTCAGGAATTGTAAAATCAGAATTGTAGAGTTGTAGTCCAATCCTCTGCACTGCAGGAGTCACAGCTAAATCAGCAAAACAAGGCAAGATCAATAAGAGAAGGTGTTGCGTTTCTTAAAGGCCAACACTTAAGCATTTTCATGGTGCCATTCTCTTTGAACCAACCAACCAACAGAAAATAGAGAATACCAGCAGCACTAGTTGACCATCTTTGTTTCATATTAGAGAAGAGAGCTCTTTGAGAAGCCCTGCTCTTAAACGGAACGTAATTGCCAACAGTTTTTACATGAAATATTAGCAGGATAGCACTTGAGACTCAAATATTATCTTGGAAAGAGCAGGTCAGAATAACCACATGGCTGTTCCCAGAGGTAGCCGATGTTTCCTTGTCTCATGTCTAGTGGCCCTGCAACCTCTTCTGCGGTGGTTTGGTGAATCTACCAACGCCAAACCAAATCAACTTCCAGGACTTCTTTCACTACTTGCATGCAGAAACTGTGGGCCGGTGCTGCATTCTTCCCTCACAAAGGAATCATCGGTGCTGCACAAGCCCTTCTTAGCAGCAATCCTCCTGAAATTTGCGTGGTGCAATGGATGCCGGGGGAGGGCAAGCTGGGAGAAGACCTTTGATGAGAGCAGGTGGGCTCAAAGTTAAAGCCAGAACTATTGTTGATTTGGTGCACATATTGAGAGAACACCCCTAGAGAAGGCAAATGATGTTAATCCAACTCTCCACTCATCAGTCCTTGTAATCTCTAATCCAACTCTCCCCACCTACCACTTCTCCCAGAAGCTCTGTGAAAGAACAAAGGTGAAGTCCATTGAGACTCCTGCCTGCAGGATCAGACCCCAGCCATGCCCCCCTCCCTCTATGCAGTGCACACACTTCCCAGAATCCCCCAAGGGGCTAAGTCCTGGGAAGGCGTTCAGCCTCTTCTACCATCTCACAGGCTCTGCCTGTTTGCTTCTCTGGTGGCAGAGTTCGGACAAAGACAACATAAATCTACAGAATCTTTCCACCCCAGTGCAAATGCTGAGGGTGCACGTACACACTCTTTAAGGACCCCCAAAAGCTGCGTATGTTATTCTAACTGTAGCTTGCTTAGTGAGCTGAAAAGATTGTCGAATAAAGCGGGAGTCATGTGACAGGCCAACCGTTGAGCATGTTGTCGCTCCAAAGCTCGACAAAGTTGTTTGCTCATCCTTTATGGCTGCTTCAAAAAAGCAACCCACCCACCCTGAAACAAATGCTTTAGTGAAGCAGCTGTAAGTTTATGCGTTAGTAGTATCAGGATGGGACTTGAAAGCATCAACGTGCAATGCATTTTGTAATCTTGACACTGGCTGGGGGGTGGGGCTTAGCTCTGGATAAACGATGTGGGCAAGCTATAAGCTGTGATTCCTAGGCAAACAAAGTTAAGGGTTGAGGTTTCCAAGTCTGTGTGGGCTGGGATTGTTTGTCGTTGTCCTTTGCCGTTGTCCTTTGATTCTTGGAAGAAAGAACTCGAGGCACAAGATGCCTCCCTAAAACACAAAATATGACGGGGGTGGGGAGAGAGAGATTCTGTTTTTAAATTCCCCTTAGGAATGTTCTGATAGACAACAAGAGAACTACTTAGGCCTTTCACTGCAATATTACTAACATATGCAAAGTCTGTGGCTTTTGCTTTGAAAGAAGGTATTATTTGCATCCAGTTCGAAGCATGTCTGCGACTAGTTTCCCCCAGTGAGCTTTCCAGGGCTTCACCAGGCTGTTCATGTTCACGAGAAGTTTGTTAGTCCGTGTGTCTTCCTGTCCTGCTATCAGATAGTCTACACCTGGTTTGGAAGAAGAACAGCAAGGTGTTAGAAAAAGAGTAAATTCTAAATCCACCAGCGGATTTCACATTAATTAAAAAAACCAACCAAAATGACCTCCCTCTGCTGCGAAGAGTACTAAACACACAGGATCATATTCCTGCTTTGAGAAATGATGCTAGCACAGAGATAATTTCTCCTTGAAGGCTGCTCAGTAACCTCACAATAAAGGCAAAAGGGTGATCAGTGCATCCCTACTGCAAGCAATAGATTTGCCTGATTGTCAGCTAGGCAGAGGGATCTTTGACAATAATAACAGATGCTCCACCAACACGGCCTGGACATGATGGCTGGGCTGGCTAGTGCCATAATCACTTAGTATGGGGCATGGACCCTCATTTGGCCCTGAAAAGCAGTAATAACCCATTCTTCCCCATTTCTTCTACTAGCTACAACCCACAGCAGCAGAGACCTCTTCAAATGAATTGGGGAACCAGTCTTATTTACCCTCATCAAAGACGAGCCCGTCACCACCTGCAAAACTTAATAAACATAATGGCCAAAACATTTCATGAAATGCAATTTATTACAGATAACTAGTTATAAGAAAACGTCTTAATTATATTAAGGAAAACGACGCCACGGCTCCCAAGTCTTTACAGGTTCCAAAAATAATATGAGGAAAACTTATGTGATATTTTCACACTGCATTTACATGGTAGGTTGATTTGAGATTAATGGGGCATAATCCCACTACAGGCCTTAATTCACTTACCAATGTAAGGGTGCTCGTGCATCATTAACACAGCTTCGTGAGCAGTCACTGAAATTACCTAAATTTCAAGCTAAAATGCAATTATCCTGTTTGTGTTTCTTACATTTAATGTCCCCTGCCAGAAACCCTGGAGAGCCACTGCCAAGCCGTGTCAACAATATTGAGCAAATGGACCAAAGGACTGCCTTCTCTAGTAAAATATTGCCCAGTTAAAACGATGCCAACTGATGGCTTTCCCAATCAGACTTTACATTTAGGAAGCAGGGGAAAGGTGGCAGTTTCTTTTTCAAGGTGCTATATCTCTGTTGGTGACAAAGGCAGTTGTTGTTATTATTATTTTTACTTAAAAATAAACCCACACTGCAATTGCACTGCACCACACCATAAATGAAGTTTTTATGATGATACTCTAATGCCATGAGATTAGATATGGACTTCCTGTCACCAGCTAGGGAAGAACATGCCGTACAATGGCACAGAGATGGTTGGGCAGGGAGCCAGACTGCTGCGCACAGCAGAAACTCCTGATGAATGCAGTGCCAGACGGGACTAGCAGGGGCGAGTGTGGATTATTTCCTTGTCTTTTCCCAAAGACGCCCTTCCCCTTGCTCAAAACAAAACAAAAAGGGACAGGAAAGGACACTCTGTGGACATTCAGGAAGAAAGGGAATGCAAATATAGCCAAAACTGGACTTGCAAATTATTTTCTGTTCTGCTGCTTGTGTGCATGTGCATTAAACTAGCCCACATGCCAATAATAATAATAATAATAATAATAATAATAATAATAATAATAATTTATTTACACCCCGCTCATCTGGCTGAGTTTCCCCAGCCACTCTGGGCGGCTCCCAATCAAGTGTTAAAAACAATACAGCGTTAAATATTTAAAACTTCCCTAAACAGGGCTGCCTTCAGATGTCTTCTAAATGTCAGAAAGTAGTTTATTTCCTTGACATCTGATGGGAGGGCGTTCCACAGGACAGGCACCACTACTGAGAAGGCCCTCTACCTGGTTCCCTGTGACCTCACTTCTCGCAGTGAGGGAACCGCCAGAAGGCCCTCGGAGCTGGACCTCAGTGTCCGGGCTGAACGATGGGGGTGGAGACGCTCCTTCAGGTATACTGGACCGAGGTTGTTTAGGGCTGTAAAGTGTGGCATTGAGGACAGTGCTGGATTGGGGCTTGCGCTCAATTCCCTGCTCAGTCATAGAATTCTACAGCTGGATGGGGGTCGTGACGGTCCCCTGCTCCACATACAAAATAAGGAACTAGAGGACCTCCAACAGATGCTGTTTCAAAGACTCTACTCCACTCATAGAATCAGAATTGCAGAATTTGAAGGGGCTCCGAGGGTCATCTAGTCCAGACATGTCCAACTTCAAGTAGGCTGTGATCTACAACCCAGTATCAAAAACTGGCAGTGATCTACCACCCTCCAAAGTCATTGACGTTTGTTAAATAAATAAATGGATCTTTATTTCACAGATGCAATCGTTATGTTTGGATAACATCATGACAGATCCATATAGTTGTTAGATGGACAAGTAGCTAAGCAAGTGAGAAAAGTCAAACTATATTTTTATTAGTTTACACAGATCTGAGGAGCCAGTCAGAGTGCACCGGGCTTCTCCGTCTTTCTTCTAACGTTGCTTTAAATCGCAGCTGACTTTGTGTCAGCATCCCCACTCCCTTCCTCCACCTCGTCTTTCCCCGACTGTTGTGCTAAAGCCTTTTCCTCACACAGGGCCTTCTCAGTAGTGGCGCCCGCCTTGTGGAACGCCCTCCCATCAGATGTCAAAGAAATAAACAACTATCAGACTTTTAGAAGACATCTGAAGGGAGCCCTGTTTAGGGAAGGTTTTAATATTTGATTAATTATTGTATTTAAATATTTTGTTGGAAGCCGCCCAGAGTGGCTGGAGAAACCCAGCCAGATGGGTGGGGTACAAATAAATAAATAAATTATTATTATTATTATTATTATTATTATTATTATTATTACATCACTAGCTGCATAGGAGCCAACTCCTAGGGGCCGCGGGGACTTGGGCCATCGCAATAAAATATTTGAGGGGGCCGGACCTCCACAAAGTTGATGGGCATTGCCATCCAAATGGTATGAGTGCCCTGTGTCATGTGACGCAGGGCAGGGCTTCCCTGGGCCCCAGCAATATTTCATTCAAGTTGGCACCCCTGACTTGGCACTTCCAGACTGCCATTATTTTCAGGTGGGGTTTAATCACATATTGACAAATTCAGGTTGCACAATTCACTTTGATTTGGGGATCTTCTGCAGCAGACTCACTTCTTCTAAAACTTGGGTTTTTTTGCAATAAGGAAAGTGTTACAAAAATGCATTATAAAGCATGGGGTAACATTTGCTGGACACAGCATCATCTCACTTCCCTGAAAATAAATCAGAATGGAGGCTCAATGAATAGCAGGTGACACCTGACCTGCAGAATTTGTGCAAACAGATCAGGATGAAAGCTCAGCAAACTGGTTGCCTGGAAGTAGGGGTGAAGAAATAGGTCAATTTCAGTTTCTCTCACTTTCTTGTTTTTCCAACCTTGAATTTATTCTCCACATTTCTGCATCATCATTTCAGTTTGGATTTCTCCTAAGTGAAGATTTCAATGGGAGGGAGAGGAATATGATCACCAGGGACGCGGACTTATAAAAAATATTGGGGGGGCCCCGGGAAAGCTCATGAATAATAAATAAGCTCATGAATATGCAAATAAAGTGGCGCCGCCTCCTCGTGAGCGAATAGGGGAGAGTGTGCTGCGCCTATTAATCAGCTCCAAAGGAAATTGGGTGGAGCTTTTGCTCGGGAGGGAGGGCAGGAGGCATGCAGCCCGCCCCTCCCTGTGCATTTTGGGCTGGGGGAGGGGCGGCGATGGCGCTCTGCTGGAGGGGCGCCGGAGATTATTGGGGGGGCGGAGCCCCCCCAAACGAATTTTTGAGGGGGCTCGGGCCCCCTCAAGCCCCATGGAGTCGGCGCCTATGATGATCACTGTCTACCCCATAGGTGTATAAAGGAAGAGCTTTTGTAAACCATCCTGTGGTCCTTAGATGAAGGGTAGTGTATAAATTTAATAAATAAAATAAATAAATTGGCAGGATATGAAAGTTGACCACTCTAATGTTAGGCTGGAAACCAACCAACCATTTTAAGGAGGATTCCCTTCATTCCTTTTGTCCCAGGTCAACTCAGATCTAACTGGTCCACAGGTTTTTTAATGGTACAAAACCCTGAAACTTCTTCCTTGCCATAAATGAAAACAGGGTACATTTATACAGCCTAAGCAGCAAGACCTCTTTCAAATTGTTGTCAGTTCTTTTAAGAAAGCTATTGTTCATCTCCAGCCTCAGTTTATGGGGCAGAAAGAAAACGGGAAATCAAAACAGTGGTGGTATTCTAGGCGTTTGCTGGGAAAGTCTTCTCATGTTAATCATGGTGAGTGATTAGGTTATAAACCCTACATTTTAGACAAAACACTTCCTTTCAGTCAATGTGGATGTGTGTTTAATTTAGTCTCAATAAAAAAGCACAATAAAATTTATCAAGGGATGAGGGCAAGACTGCTGCGACCTTCAGAAGTACGTATTTGCTCATCCTAATCTGATGAAGCCCAGAAGTAAACTACCCGTACTTCCTTCTCTAATTACTTTGACTTTAAATGGAAGAAACAATCCAAAGCATGTTCCCAGGCTCTCGTTTAAAGGACAATAGGACCTATGTGGCAGTGTGCATCAAATTACAAGGCATAGTGATGAAACTGGAAGGAGTAATGCAAGAGACTCTGGCACTAAGGGCCAAAACAAATGAGGCGCCATGTATTTAGTAATTCTGTGACTGGCTTCTGAAAAGTAAATTACAGGCGTAGGACCATGCCTGATATAGAGCAGAACCCTGGCATGTGGCATAGGAGAGCTTTAACTCTTTGCCCCCACTGCAGTCCCCACACCAGCTATTTGCATAGAGGGGGAAAAGCTCCCACTTCTTCCAGTGGGAGCTTTCCCTTCAATGCAAATTGCAGGTCTTCAATGGTGGTTATGTCACAGAACCAACCACCTGAAGCAAAATAATACATTGTCTGGATATGGTCCCTTCTTTTTACCATTATCTCACACTGACCTAACCTGGAACAGATGGGAACTCTGTGGTGACAGGGCAATCCACACAAGATCAGTAAAGTGCTTTTGGGGCATGGAGCACTAAGGGTGGGATGGCACTGCCATGCCAGTTTTCTGGAGAAAAGAAAGAACATCAAGGATCTGTGATTGCTGCCTTATAATGCCTCAGACTATTGCTCCATCTAACTCAAACACTGACTAGCAGCAGCTCTCCAGGGTTTCAGGCTGGAGATAATTTCTGTCCTACATGGACATGCCAGGGACAAATACAGAGTATTTACCAGGATTAAGAATTGGGCATGTGCACCCTCTGTTGGTCCAAGACTCAGGATAGATGCTTCTGTTACTCCTCGTGATTTTCACTCTTCCCGATTTCAGAACCTTCTTGACCTTCACAATGACTTCTGCATGGGTTCCTTTGTCATGAGCAGAGAGGATCTTTGCTTTTATTACTGCCAAAGAGCACAAAAGGAAACACAATTAATTTTACACACTGGGCAATTTATTTTGCTGTGTCGGTTGGCAGAACCTGAAGGCGTGGCTATAGCACATCTTAGTTAATACACGGATGCATTAGCAGACTGCCTTTGGAGATCTGTCATAGAATTTGGATAGTTTACCTTAGGGAGAAACTACATTATAGCGGTTGGCGCTGTGGGTTAAACCACAGAGCCTAGGGCTTGCCGATCAGAAGGTTGGCGGTTCGAATCCCCGCGATGGAGTGAGCTCCTGTTGCTCGGTCCCTACTCGTGCCAACTTAGCAGTTCAAAAGCATATCAGAGTGCAAGTAGATAAATAGGTACTGCTCCAGCGGGAAGGTAAACTGCATTTCCGTGCACTGCTCTGGTTTGCCAGAAGCAGCTTAGTCATGCTGGCTACATGACCTGGAAGCTGTATGCCGGCTCCCTCGGCAACTAAAGCGAGATGAGCACTGCAACCCCAGAGTCGGCCACAACTGGACCTAATGGTCAGGGGTCCCTTTACCCTTACCTTTACCACCCTGTATCAAATGATCACAGGGCAGTTTACAACATAAAACACAAATGCCAACCCATAACATAATATCTAGACAAATAAAGTTATAGAAATTCAATCTCATACAGGCAACGCACATCTTATGCGAGGGTTTCATTCCTGTGGTCCAAGCATGAACACAATGATGTGTGAAGCCAGGAACAGAACTACCCCTACCCAGCAAGGCAGAGGGCTGCTTGCCCCTTTTGGAAGGGCAGAAGGGCTGTGGCAGGGTCCTAGAGCCCTCCCACCTCCTTTCCAGCTCTGGGAAGTAGGCACAGAGGGTCTGGCAGTATCCCAGAACCTCAGTACCACCTTCACAAAGCCAGGTGAGCCTCTGAACACAACTTTGGCTAGGTGGGAGGAAAATAAATAGAAAGTGAGTTTACTCGGCTTTCCATAAGAGCCAGTTCCTAGGGGCTGAGCTCCCTTTGCCCCCCAAAAAATATTTGAGGGGGCTGCCACCTGAAAAATGATGGGCAGTGCCATTCAAATGGTGTGTGTGTGCGCGCACACGTCTTGTTATCGATTATACAGAGCAGGGCCTACCTGGCCTCCTCCAATATTTTATTTAAGTTGGCACTCTCCCGCTCTCCATTTATTTATGCAATTGTGTAAGTAAAATACGTGTAAGATGCACATCATCTATAATTGTTATTTTTATGGGAGCATTAAGTATCCGAGTTTCCTTTGTGCAGACGTTAGGCTTTTCTGCTACAGACTCTGGAGTTTTGAAAGATGAAGAGCAGCAGGAAAGAGGTTCTGGGGCTTCATTTGGTTCCCACTATTTAAATGGGAGAAGGTATTTTACTCACTTACCATAAGCATATTTCATCTGGCAGAAATTGGTGACGCTTCCTAGTATCCTTTCTTTGCAGACACACTTTTCTAGCCAGGGAATCGCAGGCCAGTGTTGAAGGAGGAGGGTCACATTAAGAAAGTGGGGTTGGGTGAGTTTGGCAAAGAGAGAAATCAAGTTATTTTCATGTACACATGCACATATGCTTTCAAATATCGGAATGTTTTGCTGCTATTGTTTATTATTTTATTATCTATTTATTAAATTTCTATACCACCCTTTAAGTAAGGATCACAGGGCCGTTTAGAATATAAAAGGACAAAAATACATACTACACACAGTTTAAAAGGCCATGACAGAGGCCCATCACATAGGGCCACCAAAGCAGTTTCTGTGCCAAAACCAGGCCTAAACCCCGATTGAAATGGATCCAGAAAAGAAGGTGAGTATGTCTTATTAAAATACGTTTTAAAGAGAAATCATTTATTTGCAAATATGATGCTTAAATGGCAAAAGTGAAACACCATCCTATCTAGCCAAGCTTTCTAATTAGGAAGCAAAACACTCTGCATGGAAATTATTACATAATTAATATATATGCTAAATAAAAAGCAAGTCAGAGATCAGACTCAAGTACCCTTCAGTTACTACAGACAATTACTTATGACAAATACTCTGTAAATCTAAAACGCTCCACTAAATTGTAAAAGTAATAACTGGCGTCTGTCGTGCAATGATATAAATCCATACCTGGATGTCTTAGTGCAGAAAACCCTTGTTCGTGGTCATTCCACTGCCACTCATCTTCAGTCTCATTGGCTGGTGTTTGAATAAGGTCAGGGATTCTTCCACCAATGGGAATATTGAAAAAAGCCTGGTTGTCGTAACTGGGAAGAAGAGGACAACAGAACAAATGGAAATGGCACTTAGATCATGGGATGTTATATTTAGTCATAAGGTAGCCTCTACTACTCAGTGACAGAGAGGTAATGCTAGCTCCAGAGTTTTGATAAGCAAAGTGAAGCAAGGAACATTTCTAAGAACCGATCGTTAGTGATTTCTGTGCAGAAAGATGCATTGATATTTTCTGTATCCTTCAATTAGGCAACAATATCCTAATCCAGAGCTAGGACTGAACCAGCCTAGGGATTCTGCACATTATCAGTTTGTGATAAGGAGTTTGCTTACTTGCTGAGGCATTCTCCAGTGTGCTTGTCACAGTCTCTGGCACAGTCACAAGGCTGGCAGCCATTCTCTCCAAATCCCCAATAGCCCAAGAGGCACCGGTCGCATTTGGGGCCTGCAACACCTGGTTTGCAGAAGCAGAATCCTGTCTTTGGGTGGCATTTCCAGCTCTGGTTCAACGTCGTGTTCACTGAGCCCATGAGGTGGCAGGAGCAAGCTGAATGAGAAAGTGCAGTGTGGAATGGAGAGGATTAGCCGACAGTCACCTGCAGGGACAGAATCTCCTCAAGGGCTTTACTGTATATCAGATGCATAAACACAACATTCTCGGAATAGACTGCTTGCCCTTTAACTTCTTTTGAATCACCGATTTATAACCAAGAGACATTAGACCGAGGCCTTATTCTTAAGCTTTGCAGAGTTCTTTCTCAAAGCCTACCAGGTTTTAATGATGGAATGAAAAAGCAAGTTGTGAGGGTTGATGTTGGTGGACCCATATTTAAGGCTGGCAAGCAATCTGGACCCCCTCAAGTCAGTTTCAGCCAAGGTAAAAGAAAATGTGATTAAGCTTACTCAGGACTGGTATTTATATCCATCACAACTTTGTAGGATGTTAGAGTCCGGAGACGGAAGCCCCTGGCTTCTTCTTCCATATCTGGTAGTCCTATCCCAAAGCTACTTTGTTTTGACAGAAAGTGTTCCAAGAAACGGAATGCATAGCTAATCGGAAACTTTCACCTGACCTTAAACTTGCTCTTCTTTTTATTTTTGATTCTCGATCTGTAACAGTGTTACGTAAAAACCTAGCTCCAGGTTGCATTCCTGGCCCCCGCCTACATCGGTGGGCCATGCATAAGCTAGCCCCATTATGCCCCTTCCCCATTACACCCCCTTTTCCAGCCACTTCTGGGTCCGTGGAAATGAGCGTGCGCACAATCACACATCAATCAGACACGTGTAAAACAGTCACTGCCTGAATATACCTAATTGTGGCGGCTAAATAATCATTGCCAAACGGTGGAGACTTGTTGATGGAATGGTTCACCCAAATTCGGACTTTGGCATTAATGAAATGTTTGACACATGGACTCCGAGCGTAGAGGAATGAACACACTTCTGACACAGTTTAATGCTGTTTGCTCCAGTTTTCCTATCTATGCTACAACAAAAGAAAATGGCTTTCATCCACCTAGTACACGTAACCATATGTGGAACAGCACTTCAGGATTATTTGTGTCAAGCCAGCGAGTTTGGGTGTGGGTGTCCTTCTTCTTTCTGTATTTCTTGCTCCTACACAATCAATTTTCAAATGATGCATTTTCAGATGACGATGATTTACTACTTACCGTATATCCCGCTCATGTGACTAGGCTGGCCCAGCCACTTTGGGTGGCTTCCAACAGAATATAAAAAAACACAGTGAACCAGAAAGTGACATGCCTTGGCTGGTACCCTGAATGCACTTAAGTGGCTTCAATCCTATTGAAGGTGTTAGTGGAAATTAAGCAAATCCCTGGTTAGCAGAATTGCAACTTTAAGGCCAAAATTGACATGGAATGGGAGATCTGTGATTGGATCTCCAGACATTTCTCCCCCGCTGTCTCTCTGGTTTTCAAGGAGAGAGGACTTTTTGCTCCATTTCCCCATGCTGTTTCCCCCAATGAAGTGTCCACCCAGCACAGGAAATAACACATGCTCCTGAATCAGTCCTATGTTTAGCCCCTCCCACCATGAGGACTAGTAGCAGCTTGGTGGGCATGATTTAGAACGGGAAATGCAATGTGGGAGAGGGTTAAACCAGGGCCAGCCCAAGACATTTTGCTGACTGAGACAAAGGGCAAGATGTGGTCACTCCCATTCCATGTACAAAAGCCAGCCTAACTTGCAGCTGGCTCTTACTTCAACATTGACAATGGGGCAGAGTCCTCCACCACACCAGAGGGCAGCAGGCCGGTCAGGCCATGTGGCTGACATAGCTCTGTCTGCACGACACCCCTCCGCATTTACCGCTCTTCAGTGGTTGCCTCACTTTGTCTAACAGTAGAGCCGGCTCTAAATTAAGCACCCTGTCCCTCACTAAAGGTAAAGGTAAAGGGACCCCTGACCATTAGGTCCAGTTGTGACTGACTCTGGGGTTGTGGTGCTCATCTCGCTTTATTGGCTGAGGGAGCCGGCGTACAGCTTCCGGGTCATGTGGCCAGCATGATTAAGCTGCTTCTGGCGAAACAGAGCAGCGCACAGAAGCGCCGTTTACCTTCCAGCTGGAGCGGTACCTATTTATCTACTTGCACTTTGACATGCTTTCGAACTGCTAGGTTGGCAGGAGGTCCCTCACTAGTGTTGCTCTAATATAGGCATAGGCAAACTCAGTCCTCCAGATGTTCTGGGACTACAACTCCCACCATCCCTAGCTAACAGGACCAGTGGTCAGGGATGGTGGGAATTATAGTTCCAAAACATTTGGAGGGCCGAGTTTGCCAATGCCTGCTCTAATAAAAATTGGAGCCCTGATTCACTGCAAAAAAAAAAAAGTCAGGAAATCTGATCATGCATTCCTGTGTCGTCAGTTGTGGACCTTACAGAAACCAAAGCTGTGTGCCCAGCCACTTGCTGACTGGCTGCAAGTAAGGTGAGCAGGCAATGCCCCATCTGCCCTAATGTGCATGTCTGTCCTTCCACCCAGCAAAATACCAAAAGAGTTGAAGAAAGTTCAGGGATGAGCAGAGGTGACAGGAAGGGGAAGGCATGTTTATGTGTTTGCTGTTTGGGCTGGTTTATTTCCTTTCAGTTCATTTTGCAGGAATGTCTGTGCATCCCTAACCAATGAGAACTCTGTGGAGGAGGATTTGGCTAGCACCAGAGCATTCAGACTGTTATACAACACATTTTTCCTCTTACTGGTGATTAAGAGAGAATGTGTTCGATTATTGTGACTAATGCTGAGAGATTCCTTCTGAGCAGAGAGTCCTCTTCGCTTTTCTTCTCAGGAGCCCAAGGGCCTTTTTCAGCTTAACCGAGGGACTTTGCTCTGGATGGAAGAACACTCTTAAAGCAAGCTTTTCACGAAGGGATTAATGGGGTATTTCATTCAGCTTTCCCTCTCGGCCTTTCCTTCTCCAACCCAGTGCCCACGGGAGAGACAATGGCAGTTTCCGTGCCCTCTCTCCCTTCCCCAAAGCATTTCTTCCTTTCTCACAATGGAGCTGAGAACTCCATTGCTCATCCCACAAACATCTGTGCAATCTGCTGTGACAAATTTGTTATTTTCCTCCTTGGTATCCGCAGCATTTTTAAAATTATTTTTATTTTGTAAGCCGGTGCATATTTAACATGGCATTTCTCGGCCAAAATAAGCTGAGGGTATGAGTTACTGGTACATCGCAAACCCTCCGGTCTTTTGCTGAAGGTCAGCAGGACAGGATGTGGCACAAATCGGAACTGTGAGGTAGGATGAAGGCTGGTTAATGCCCAGTTAGTAGGACCAGGAGTAGCTGGTAAGGCTGTGTTGCTCTCCTGTCTCTGAACATGGTGTGGCGAAGCTGCTTACTGAGAGGTGGAAGGGCAGGGCAGAAGGAGCTTGGCATGGTGCGGGCATTATGGGGGAGACAACCCAATGTTCCTGCCATGGCATCTGTGCTGTGCCCCCACTGCACCCAACTTCTGAAACCTTGCCCCTCCACCTCTCACTAGGTGGCACTGCCACCTCACCTGTGCAGCTCCATTGGCTGTGCAGCTCCATTGGCTCCATTGTGCACAGTCAACACACATAGAAAGGGGGCACAGGGTGGTAACCAGGAGCTCTCCCCCCACATACACGTTCAGCACAACTTGTGAAGGAACCTTTGTTTGTACAAACTTCATATACGTAGGCTCTGCATGCTTGATATGTGACAGAAGAGACTTTTTCCACAGAATGCGTGAACAGGGAGCAGAACTTGTTGGAGAACTGAAAGGAATAATTTGAATCTGACATATTTTTCAAATACTGCCAAACTCAACCTGCCGCCCAGAGTGGCTGGGGAAACTCAGCCAGATGGGCAGGGTATAAATGATAAACTATTACTACTACTAATACTAATACTACTATGTGAAATTTCAAGTAAGAATTCAAAAATGGCATCTCAAATTTTACTTCACAAGTCAGGTACTTCAGACTTGTTTGCATCTTGTCTGTTTTGATTTTGGCAGGTGGCAAACTGTGACATATCGGAAGTAATCAAATACAGTCGTACTGTGGAAGTCAAACGGAATCCATTCCGGAAGTCTGTTCGACTTCCAAAACGTTTGGAAATTAAAGCACAGAAACTGTGGAAGCCCCATTGGACGTTCGGCTTCCAAAAATAGTTCGCAAACCAGAACACTCACTACCGGGTTTGCGGCGTTCGGGAGCCAAAACGTTTGAGAACTAAGCTGTTCGAAAACCAAGGTACAACTGTACTAAATACTAATGCACATGTCAAAGACTTGCATGTCAGTTAGAATCTTGAGCAATCTTTTTTTTAAAAAAAAAATGTCTAAAATGTGGCTCGATAACTGCTTTTGTTTCTGATGTTTTATATTTGTTTTATGGTTCTCTTTTGTAGGCTATCTTGGAAATCTAGATTAATAAAATTACCTTTTTTTTAAAAAAAGACTTGTATGTCACCCACCAAATACTGTAAAGAACAAACCATCCATGCATCCCAGCAATCAAATATTACCAAATACTTTTACTATCACATAATGTTAATGATCAAATACTGAAATCAAATCCCACTGGATATCAAATACTGTTTGTGATTTTCTGTGAATATCCAGAAAATATTCAGAGGATATCTGGAAAGCATTGAAACATCAGTATTCCCAGAAGTGAATGCTGAAGAAAATATTTGAGAAGATTTGTCTTAGCTCTACTTTGTAGAGCTAAGGCAGCCATATTAGATCAAAAGCCATTTGGAAAACTGATCTTCAGTTTCATTCAAGTTGGCTGCTTTCTGGTTGATTCCGTAGGAAATAATGGTTTTGCTCCCCTGCTGCTCTTTAAGTTAGAGAACATTTACCCCACTTTGATACTCGGGCACAAATCTTTCAACTGCTATGACGTTTGAAATCTAATCTTGTGGTAGGGTGGCTTTACAAAGCTTACCGGTACTTTCCCTAAGACTTCTCAAGAGTTAAGAGAAAGGAGCTACAGGAGAAGTCACTGGGTGTCATGCAATATGGTCAGGTACACCAACAGGTTAGCTCGGCAGCTCCTCGTTCCTTGTGCTTTCACGAAAGGTTAAAAGTTGGTGAATGGGCAGGGAGGGGGACGGAGGCTGAGCCAGCACTGGCATTTCAGAAGAGACAAACACAAAAGAGCAGAAACAGAGGAAGTGTTGTGAACAGGGCCATTCAAGCAATACCGGGGGCCTGCGGAAATTACAGCACAAGAAGCATAAGAGTTCAAAGGAAACCTGGATCGGGTCTACCAAAGTAGCAGCAGAAGACCAGAAGCAAGGCAGTAGGGTGGAGACAGATACAGGAATACGTAAAGAGTAGACGGACATTGTACTTCAAATGACAGATATGCTTCCTAGCAAATCAAACAGTGGCCCAGCAGCTTGTCTTGGCCTGCACTGAAATTCAGAATTTTCTTCTTTGTTCAGGTGCTGCATGAATCCCAAAGCATTCATCAGTTCGTTTGCTTCCACTTATAGTTTTTGGAAAGGAAATGTATTAGAGTGCAAAGCTGTTCCAGTGACTGGGGGAACATTTCACATGTCACGATGGCATCCCTGATTCCATCATGTACTGCTGGTTTCTCCTACAAATGGGCAGAACCATTTTTTATACCAGAGCTTGACCCTGGAGAAGGACAGGCGCTTTGAGATAGGCTCTACATATTGAAACTCCCTCCCCCTGTCAAATTCACTGGTAGTTTTGAATCAATCAGTTACTTTATTATATATAAATATGACTAAAACAAGTGTGCTGGTGACTTACATTTAACAATGGGGAAGAAATTCAGTCCAGTTTTCTTTTTAATATCTAATTCACATTTCTCAAATGAATATGCAAGCAGAAATGCAGTTATCATTCCAAATTTGCTCTTCTCTGAATTTTGCAATTCAGTTTTCCAACAAAATAATGTGTTTTAAAATGCAGATGTTTGGGAAAAGGGTACATAAAATGCATGTGTTTGGGAAATAACATACAAAAATACATTACTTTAGGGGAAATTGTTTGCAGAAAGGTTTGTATTCGTCACACAAAGTGCATACAAAAATGTGTACTTCGGGCCCTGTATACCTGAAGGATCATCTCCACCCCATTGTTCAGACTGGACACTGAGGTTCAGCTCCAAGGGCCTTCTGGCGGTTCCATCATTGTGAGAAGTGAAGGCACAGGGAACCAGGCAGAGGGCCTTCTTGGTAGTGGCGCCCACCCTGTGGAACACCCTCCCATCAGATGTCAAGGAGATAAAGAACCGCAAAATCTTTTGAAGACATCTGAAGGCAGCCTTGTATTGGGAAGTTTTTAAGATTTGATGGCTAGTTGTGTTTTTATACTATGTTGGAAGCCACCCATAGTGGCTGGGGCAACTCAGTCACATGGGCTGGGAATAAATTATCATCATCATTGGAGAAATTCACATTATAATGCCAATAAACTATCATGACATTAAAAGCAACAGTACTGCAGCCTGCTGCAGAAATGTGAAGAAATAAATTTATGATGGAAAGAAAAAGTGAAATCCAAATTGGCAGACCCACCATCCCCACTTACGTTTGCAAATCTCCGGCGAAGACATGGGTTTCCCTTTGTCTCTGTAAAAACCAGGCTTGCACCTTTGACACCGGTGGCCCTCTGTGTTGTGCTTGCAGTTGTCACAGACACCTCCACTCTGCTTTCCTGATGCCAACCAGACGCTCAGGTCAAAATGGCAGCTCTCAGCATGACTGTGACAGCGACACTCTGTCCAGAGCCCAGGGTGAGGGGGAGAGGGAAAAGAAGAAGGAGCAACATGATTCTTACTCACATTGTAGTACAAGTGAATAGAACTTAAATGTGGGGTTTTTCCTCTCGTGGATTTATTTAGTCCTAACATTTTAGTTAAGAGCAAGGAAACGCTGGGAAAATGTGTAAAGAAATTCCAATGACGCGAGTGGTGTTTTCTGGTCAGCCGCTTTGAGGGTTATTGTTGCTGTTATTTTACAACCAAGCACTATACTAGTTTTATGAAATATACAAATAAATTATTCCTTTTACATTTCCCTCAATCAGTATGAGTTAAGAAAAGGCAGGATTTGCAGGGCTAGGGCAGAGACTGAGTAATTTAAGTGATAACTCTTGTGCTGATAACCAAGCACTTATTGTAATCATATTTGCAAAACTGATTCCCCATAAAGCTTGTTGCCTTTTGTTAGTACCGGTATATAATATGTAAAACATGAGCTTCATCCACCCCACCCCGTTCTGATAAAAGGGATGCAAATATTGTCTCTGGGGCTGCATCTAGCCTGAAGGATCTGTGATGTTCAGTCCTCGTCCCTCAAATACCCCACCCTACTCCACCTCAACTAGTTTAAACCGGAATCTTTTCTTGGAACAGTGACTTGTACATTAGGCCAATAAAAGTAAAATTGGCCAATGATAGATACATCTCCATCTAGACCACTAACTGCTCCATAGTTTTAAGGCGAAAGGATCCCTAGAGGTTAGAATTTTGATTATGGAAACCTTAAACCGCTAGAATTGAGCCACTTTAATTCTGATTTTAAAAACCTCACTGTAACTGGAGTTTTGCTTTATTCAATGCATTCTTTTCAAACACAATTTCAACTAACATACCCATTCTCAATATATTATTTTCTGAGGAACGATGGTAGGACCTTTACCATTTTTTAAAGTACCTTGAAATGAAGTACTACTCTTTGATGAAATGAAATAAAACTAGAAAACCTCTAAATTATGTGAACCGACCTGAGACCTGCGGGTATAGGGCGGTATATAAATCCAATAAATAATAATAATAGATAAATAAATCTACAATGGTACCTGCTGAGAAACAGATGAACTTTTTAAAATCTATATATTTTCCCCTACTCTCATCGTAGGCCAAAACTCTAGCAAGCAATGCTAGGGCAAAATCTCTTTGAAAACCAGAGCTTTGCTCTTTGTACCCTATTTTACAATATATCACATAGGCCAACCACATTTGCTCACACATGCACACACACATATAGAGAGAGACTGAAAGGAGTTTCAGGCAGTTGCTTGGCAATCCCATTCCCCATCTGCCGCTAGAGCATCGTAAATCCCGACTCCATGAATTGGCTGTTATCGGGCTTTGCTGCTGGGTGGAAAGATGGATTACATTGCAACCCTTCATCTCTACCCTCTCTTCGCCATACCCACATACTTCTGCATTCATTTGGTGTCCCCGATTTTCCATCGCCTGGCTCCCATGGCTGGTCATTGTACAATGGCGCGCACCTCTCACAATGCTGTCCTGCAGTGTTATGTCTGCACATGCACTTCCCATGGACCTGTCAAAGAAAGCAACAACAACCCACACATTCAGAAAACGATAAAGCGCTAAAATGCACTAGCTAAGAGGTCTTTTTTGGTGGAAGAACACGCATTCATTGCATCCCAAAGGGCTGCTCATTGGAACCCTCTCCTCTTGGACGTTCAAAATTTGGAAGGGACAGAGGGACAACAACGACTCCTGCCCCTTTCCCAAGCCCAAAGCTCCAGGCCCCATTGGCCACAGCCTCTTTCAGCAGTTCCAAGATGGATGGTGATGGCCAGTTCTTGAAACCACCTGATCTGGTCCTACTGGAGAAGGCCTAGCTATAGGCCTACAGGTGACATGCTGAAAGAAATGTGCACCTATTCTTCCTTCTGAGAAGAAATGAGGGTCTGAAAAATCTACAAAAATGTGAATCCGCACCTAATGGTTTAATGCAGAAGTGTGTCACTAGCTCTCACCTGGCCACCTTTTTGAGATCAAGCCTACTTGGGTTTTAGCAGGACACACAGGCACCGACAGCCTAAAACAATTATTTAGTGGGCATTGCAAAGGGAGAGAAATTGCTTCAAGTACCATTTGTTTTCATTGCTGAAAGCCTAAAAGGTAAAGGTAAAGGGACCCCTGACCGTTAGGTCCAATCATGGACGACTCTGGGGTTGTGGCGCTAATCTTGCTTTACTGGCCAAGGGAGTCGGCATACAGCTTCCGGGTCATGTGGCCAGCATGACTAAGCCGCTTCTGGCGAACCAGAGCAGCACACGGAAATGCCGTTTACCTTCCCGCTGGAGCTGTACCTATTTATCTACTTGCACTTTGACATGCTTTCGAACTGCTAGGTTGGCAGGAGCAGGGACCGAGCAACAGGAGCTCACCCCATTGCAGGGATTCGAACCATTGACCTTCTGATCGGCAAGCTCTAGGCTCTGTGGTTTAGTTCACTTTATTTTCCTTTTTCCTCACATTTTCAAATGTCTTTCTTTCTTTTGTTTTCAAATGTGATTTTTAAAACATGGAAGAGGACTCCCAGTCATCCCCCTCTGTATTGGTTGTGAGATGAATGAAAATTGAACTGAATGGGCCCCACTGAGTTCAATTTTCCTCTAACACCCCCCCCCAGACCCCTAGATTCCTTCCACTGCCCTCTCTTGCACATGGGGTTGGGGTACCAAATGTTGCAGCCGTGCAGCCATGCTTCTGCCTCACTGCATATTATATACAAAAGTGGAGCCTGAGATTTCAGTTCTGACTGAGGCATGAATCTAATCTAAATCCCTTTAATCTTGCTACTAATGCCACTGGCAGTTCTCTGTGGTGTTTAAAGGGGGGGCAATTGCGTTTCATCTGCTGCAAGGCCCTATACATGTCGTTGCAGGTGAGAAACTGGTGAGACGTATTCTTAAAAAATTAAATTTATAGATACATCTCCTCTGCCCTCCTCTCTGCTACCCTTCACCAGCTTGCTCCCTACAGCAATCCCCCCCCTCTCTCCTAATCCCTTCAGATCAGATATGAGGACACAGGCTACATGGCTGATGCCACTGCTCCTCTAGAGCCAGCTGGCAGGTTTTCTGTGCCCAGAGCAGTTTGCTGCCTCCTCACGGAAGACTGAGCAGAGACTTCGGGGTATGCATTTCTCTCTCTCTCTCTGCACTTGGCTGTAGTCAGCCTGAGGGGAGGATGGAGGGGACGGAGTACATTGTACAGGAAGCCTCTAGGGAATCGTACAAGAATGCCTGTGCTCAAAACCCTGAACCTGCTTATAATTTGAGAAGGGAGGGAGGGAGGGAGGGAGGGAGGGAGGGAGGGAGGGAGGGAGGGAGGGAGGAAGAAAGAAAGAAAGAAAGAACAATTGAATAACTGTCACCTTAGTATTTCAGTGTGTGAAGACTTCTTTTAAACCAAATAAGTTATACAGTCATACCTTGGGAGTCAAACGGAATCCGTTCCAGAAGTCCATTAAACTTCCAAAATGTCTGAAAACCAAAACACGTCTTCTGATTGGCTGCAGGAAGCTCTTGCAGCCAATCAGAAGCCGCAGAAGCCCCTTCGGATGTCCAGCTTCTGAAAAGTTGCTCGAAAACTGGAACACTCACTTTTGGGTTTAGATCCTTCGGGAGCCAATTTGTGCGGGAGCCAAGGCGTTTGAGATCCAAGGTACGACTGTATATCAAGCAGAGATGGGTCAATGGGTCGATTTTGGTTTCTCATAGTTTCTCACTTTTCCAATCTTAAGTTTGGTTCTCTACATTTCTAAATCAATTCCACCCCTCTCAAAAAGTTCAGCATTTTTGGGGTGGATAATACATGTTTGTAAACAAGTATGCCTACTACACAGAAAATTAAGTTTCCTGATATAATGCATTTTCATGTGTTGTTTTCATGACTATGTACTTGTGCCTTGTAGGCCTCCTTCCGGCAACTCCTGCAGCCAAGCTGGTGCCAAACCTATTGCTCTGCTTTCCTTTGGACCACATCAGCAAGGCTGAGATGGGGGTCTTGTTGTCTGGGCAGCTCAGGACCTCCATACACACTGCGAAGTCTTGCTCCCTAGGGAGGTCACTTTGGTGCTGCTAACGCAGAGACTTGACTTCACACCTGAAGGCACACTCCATTGTCTCTCAAGACAGAAAGACAGACACCACCAACAACCCAAGTATATGCATTTTTGTACACATCATTTGGCTGGAGAACTGCAGAATGGGTCTCAAAGGATGGATGTGATTCGATTTGTGTATTGTTTCAGAAAGTGCAAATCAAATAAGTTTGTTGTCAACTGTGAACTTAATCAAATGTCTCCCCCATCCCTAATACCAAGTGCAGGACTAAAAAAAAAAGTTGGATGGGATAAAACAGGAACAAGAAAACCACAATTCCGTGCCAAGGAAAAAAATTATGACTCAGTCTTGTTGAATGCTAGGGACTTTCTGGTTAATTCAGAAGTAAAACATTTTAAGCCAGATGCATCAGTTAAAAAAACAACAACAAACAGCCTTGAGAACCATGTAGACTTCATTCCTCTGTATGTCTGGCATGACAGACACTTTGAAAGAGAAATATTCCCATATCTTTTTGATTGGATGAAGAATTGGTGGCTTAAAAAAACAAAAACGATATTTGCTTGCTTGCAGGTCATATAAAATTAGGAAGCAATTTGGCAGCATTGATAGGACTAACATTCCTACATAATTTGTACTTAACAGCATTATAAATATTATTCTTTATTGTATTTCTATACCTCACTTCATCCAAGGATCACTGAACATAGCTGTCAACGTTTCACTTTTTAAAAGGGAAATTCCCTTATTCCGAATAGGATTCCTCGCAAGAAAAGGGAAAAGTTGACAGCTATGTTACTGAAGTTTACCACAGCAGGACAAGAGGGAACACTTGGTAAAATCTGGCAGATTTCTTTTTATGTTTGAGTGCTAGGATGTGGGGAGGCAGGATAACAGCAGTAGGCCCAACCCACAAGCTACATGGGTTGAGTCTATTTTCTGAACAAGACTGTGAGATTTTACAGAGCTCTCAAAAGAGTTCAGCAAGATCTTATGATATCCTACTGGAAGCCACCGCTGCAACCATGTGACCCCAGCAAGTGAGGCACTGGTTCAACAGGCAAGGTTAGGGGATGGGGACAGCACCTTCCGACTTTGCCTCAGGTGGCAAAAAAGGACAGGTCATCCCTGGGTATGCTTTAGCATGTATGTACATGTGTATACTCTAGCCTGGCCCATTTCAGGCCTTGACCCCACTCACTATCAGATTCCCTCTGACTTTTCGGGGTTGGCTTAAAGCACCCAAGAAACAGAACCATGATTTGGCTTAGCAGATGCAAGGGCTATGCAGATGGTGTCAGACCCCTACTCTATATATGGCCTCTGTTGAAATCAAGGCAAGCAGAGACCCAGTGCTCTCCACCCATGACGTCCCTGAAATATGCATGTCCTTCCTTCCTTCCACACACACACACCATAACGATCGGCATTTTGCTGGTATATAATAACCAGCATCTTGAATAATCCCCAGAAGCTAACTGGCAGCAAATGGAATTGAGCAAGAAGAGGATTAATGTGCTGCCTGTGATCTGCTCTTGTCACAACGTTTTGATTTCTGGACCTCAATCAAGAATTCCTTTTGTTCCCAGCCATCATAATCATGATGGTAAAGGAATAGAAACTACAGTTTCATAGTGGGGGTGGGAAGGAGCACCTTGGCTGGAACATTTGTGACGCAGGCTATTGTGACGCAGACTTGTGTTTCCATTTGGTTTCATCTTATCCTTCCTTCCTCTTGTGTTTCTCCACTTAGCCTCTTTTATCCTGCTGATGATTCCTACTGTTGCTGCTACCATTGGTGCTATTTCTTGGCTGTCATTAGTCAATGGGGGCTGGGGTAGGTCCCATTGACTGAAGTTTGGGTACTGGAACCTTTCCAGAACTGGGCATCTGATGCCGATTCACTGAAAATGTTTGTCTTTTGGCTACATGTTCACTTTGTACTGCTGCCAAAGCAATTTTGGACACAGAGAGATTTGCATATCATCATCATCAAGTCACTTGCAGGCCCCAAGGAACGGGCAAGAATTCATATGGGGTTTCATGCAAACCAATACAATTTCTCACTTGCCCAGGAGTTGGGCAGCAACTTCTTCCAGGTGAAAAGGCATATTCAGTAGGACAGGATGGAAGTGTTACCTGAGCTCCTGTCTTTTAACACGGATGAATGAAAGGGAAACCTTGGGCCTGTTTACATATTCAAGAATCAGGCATTATCTGAAGCCCTGAGCAGATATTCAGTAAATGTGTTGTATATGTGTGTAAGCAGGGTTGGGACTGCTCGTTCTGTTCCTGTGCCTGACCTACACAGTCATATTCACCTGCAGAGAAAAGCAACAGGTAACAATGACCTCTGATACAACACATTAGTTGAAGAGTACAATGGGGGGAAATGTAGGTATAACCCACCAAGTTTTTGACATTTTGTCATTCCAGAAGATTCTAGAACAATTCTTGTTTCCAATTTTTTTTACTGTTCCAAACTAAATTGATTGCTTCATTCTTTTTTTAAAAAATGTGTTTAATGGCAAAAAAATTCCTTTAACAAAGACACAAGGCCAATTAAACCAGTTTATTAGCCTTTACAAGTGTTTCCAATCAGATGTCTCTCTACCAGCAGGATTAGTACTGATTTTCCACAGGAGATGAAAGTAGCCACAAGGTCGCAATTAAATGATTAAAATAACCAAAACCCACCAGTAGCCAAGCAGTTAAGCAATCAAACCAGTCCCCTTTTAAATGTTCCATAGACATTCCTTTGAATATTTATTTATTTATTTATTTATTTAATCAATTTATATCTCACTTTTGTTCCTGAAGGAGCTAAGGGTGGCAATAAGAGGGTTTGCCTAAAAGTTAATATTAGGAAAGAAAATAAATGAATCTGGGCTCTGACTCCAATGTATGAAATGGTGACAGGACAAAAGAAGGAAGTTTAGTTTCACAGAACCCACTATGTTAAAAAGCACAAATTTAAGTCTGTGGGCTCATTTTCTATATTATCTTTCAAAGACTTGTGCCTATATATATATATATATATATATATATATATATTTGGATGCATACAAACATTACTGGGCATCCTGTGTCCATGTGCTACTTCAGATCTGGTTTTCGCCTTGGCCTTCTTATTAGCTGAAATTTCTATATAGCTTTCCAGGCTTTGATAGCTCCTTTGGAATGGACATTCTTCTTGGTATCTGGTTGCCTTCGCAGCCAAATGGCCACAATATGGTTTCTCACTTCTCCTATGCCCTGGTTTTGTTTTGTTTTTTGAATAAGAGTTGGTCATTTGCTTTCTTTTCTGTTTGGACTAAATGACTTTGGTAACTGTTTGTAACCTTGCAACTGCTAATAGATGGACCACTCCAATTCCAGCTTGGGTGCATTCCTGCATGGTGACTGGACTACTCATACTTTCGGGTCATGTTGTTTGGATGCCTGATTATCGTCTTCCAAAGCAACTACTCTATTCCTGACTCAAGAATGGAAAGTGAAATACTGGTGGACAACAAAAGAAGTTTAAAGATGCTCTCAAGGCAAAAAAGTAACATAAGTACTGATAACTGGGAAATACTGGCCTGTGAGTGCTCCAACTGGAGAACAGCTTTTACCAAAGGTGTCATGGACTTTGAAGAAGCACAAACTCAGGCCGAAAAGGAGAAACGAGCTAAGAAAAAGGCACATTTGGCAAACCCTCACAGTGATCAACTCCCGCCCAGAAACCTATGTCCCCACTATGGAAGGATGTATGGATCCAGAATTGGCCTCCACAGTCACTTACAGACTCACTGTTAAGACTGTGTTCATGAAAAACAATCTTACTCAGCTACAAGTAATTGCCAAAGAAGAACTCATACTTTTTTTACTCAGCCACACTACTGTGACTCTGGTGCCTATCATTTTCATTACAATTATAAGGACTTGGTCCTTGTTCAGGGCTTGTTCACACATTATAATAAGGCATAAACCTACACCTGGTTGTTAGGAACATCATGAGGAGCCATTACTGTCGTCCTTTTACCAGGCTAGTATGTAGGTTGCAGGTTTTTCTAACAAACACTTTTCCAACTGCTTTCCACCTGTTCAAGATAGAAATCAAATGCACATTTATAATTAATCTGGATTCCCATGGGAAGAAAAGCAGTCTGGGGAAGGTGGTGATCTGGAGTGGGAAAACAGCCACCAGAGGAAGGGTTTTAAATCTGTATTACCAACTGCTACATTTCCACTAAAAAAAATCTTCTTCTGAATATGTTTTTCCTAACAACAACAAGCCAGTGTTACATCTATTTTCATGCAACAAATAAGTTTCCTCTTCATGGACAAAGGCTTACATGGGCAACTTTTCAGATCTAACAACTCAGAGTCTTTTCACCCTAGCAGAAACTAGTCTGAATCATTCCACAAGCTGAATGTCTCTTTATTTCTTGGGTTAGTCAGCTAATTGGCATATACAGCCGAACTTCCCTCCCAATAAAAACATGTTCGGTGAATTGCAAGCTACAACACACAGTAGCTCCTGTGGTATTTGGAGGTCACACAGACTGGCAAAGCTTAGATCAGATAGTGTACAAATTCAGTTGGTTGTGGGATTATGAGAGGGAACAGAACTTCTCAGAGAGGAAGATAATGGTTGCAAGGGAAAGCGACAGCCAAGTCACCAAGATGAAGGCCCAGATAGAGAAAAATTAGCTTTACCTTACACAACCCAGGTTTTTGCTCAGCTACTCCAACCAACAATTCTATATGAGGTGGATGGCATATAAGAACAAAGCCCATAAGCAAAATGTGATAGCAATAGCACTCTCCCATTCATGTTCCGCAGTGAGTAGGGATGGGGGAGACATTTGATTAAGTTTGAGTTTAAAGGTGAACCTACACAAGTTGCCCTTTCTGAAGCAATACACAAATCAAAATACAGCCATTCTTCAAAATTTGCAGATCTCCGAATTTCATAATGTTGTTTTCCAAATGAATAGTGGTGTGTGTGTGTGTGCACGCATATGCTAGGGTAAAGGGTATATAACGATGCACAAATTCATGAAGATAACATACAAAAATGCATTACACCAGCAGTGTGAGGAGCGGTTAAGACCTCTGTTACCATCTTCCTGCAAAGGAGAAAAGAGATGCTGGACCATTCTTGGAGGACACTGGACGCACCCACCACTGATTTGTTAACAGCTGGCCTTGACACCAGGCATATGGGTGGGGTGAGGAGGTTAAAGGGGGGAAATTGTTGGTTTGATGTGAATGATTTTTGGACTAGGGAGGCAGGGTTGAGGGTTTTGTTTATTTGCCAGTTAGTGGGCCAGAGTATTGCTTTGCTTATTATTTGAGTATTGTTAATGTTTGCTATTAATAATAAGACTGGCATGTTCTTTCCCCTATAAATGTTATGTTATATGAAATATTAATGCATTATATGGTTCCCCCTATATTATATATTTTGTTTGCTATAAGTCACTTGAAGACCTTCGGGTGACAAGCAACAAATATGTTTAATAAATAAATAAATAACAATAAGTAAAATAAAATTATATTTGAGGAAAGTGCTTTGGAAACATTGCAAATGTGGAAGTCTAAGAAGTGGCAGACAACAATGTTGTGCTTCAATGGCACCTTCAAGGGTAGTTCTACTTAAGTGTATCACAGTAAAGGTAAAGGGAGCCCTGACCGTTAGGTCCAGTCGTGGATGACTCTGGGGTTGTGGCGCTCATCTCGCTCTGTAGGCTGAGGGAGCGGGCGTTTGTCCGCAGACAGCTTCCGGGTCATGTGGCCAGCATGACTCAGCCACTTCTGGCGATTCAGAGCAGCGCATGGAAACGTTATTTACCTTCCCGCCGGAGCGGTACCTATTTATCTACTTGCACTTTGACGTGCTTTCGAACTGCTAGGTTGACAGGAGCTGGGACTGAGTCAATCCTAAAAGTTATAAAAGAATGCATCAGCTTAGTAAACTCCTCCTACTCCAGTAAGATGCAAAACCTATGTAACAGATAGTTGACAAAAGGTATTCCTCACCACTGTTGATACCTGTCTCTCCACAAGTACCCCTAGGTGCCTGATCAGACAGGGGGAGGACCACTTCCTTCAGAGCCAACCTTGGATATATTAAATATCCAAACTATGGTGTCTTTGCACAATGAATGCAAAGTTGTTACTCTTTTTTTGGTAGTAGGTCCAGACATCTCAGTTCCTCTTAAATAGTCCTATACTGTAGTGGGGACATCACACCTTCCTTTCCCTGAAAACTGCAATATATTGTTGCACAAATACCACAAGCTACCTTTTGGAGAGCTCCTGTGGTAATTACCCAGACTTGCAACAATTTGTGAACCTCTTTAAAAAAAAACCCAACCTCTATTGGATGAACAAACAATACATAGCTTAATCTACTGCTATTTAATGCTACTGGCTGTGGCCACTTATGTGATTCTATTTATGTGTGTCCCACGACATCATAGAATCATAGAGATGGTACAGGCCAGCTCAATAAAGGAAATCCAGAGCTGGAGCATCTCCAACAGATGCCTGACCACCTTCTATTTCAAGACCTTCAGTTCCACTGTCAAACTGTTCTTACTGCGAAGATGTTTCTCCTACTGCCTACTGGAAATCTATCACCCTGAAACTTAATCCCATTGGATCCAGTCCCAAGGATGCAGAAACCACGTCATATGCACTGTATGCAATACTGATGACAAAATCAAGCAGGTCATCACAGCCAATCTGATCAAATCACAACATCTGCAAGTGAAACTTCAGAGTAAAGGCAAAGATGAACCAGCAACAAAAATGGGAGGTATTTTTCCACATTCAAGAAAACAAGCTGAAAACTCATAAAGTTCATTCTAAAAAAAAAAAGTGTTAATGTATCTGGATGCATTCTTCCTATTAAATTCTGAGAAATGGGGAATTTATGAATTTTAGTTAAACAAAACAATTCAATTCCATGCTGGATGAAGTCATTTAGTGGCATAACATTTAGAGGAAAATATAAAAGAGAAATCCAGCTAAGGTTTACAATCACTGTGCCAAGAGCGTGGGCCATAATGTGTTTTCTCTTGGGCAGTGTGTTTATTCTTCAACCAGCTGCGTTAATTTAATGTGTTATTCATCTTGTGAGGCTTCAACACTTGCATATTTAGCTGTTTGCTTTCCTCTTATCGACTCATTCCTTAAGTGGACCCATATTTCCTGTGGGTGGAGTTTAATAACATCCTTTGTTGCTAGGATACTGGGGGTGAATCCTAGATGTATGCCAGAGCTGTGGTGGTTCAGGATTTTTCTTAAAAACATTGTGGAACTCATACAGTTGTTATTTGTCCTCCTGACTTCTAAAACAATGAAATGGAAGGAAGGAATTTCCACCTCAAGAAATCAGGGCAAGATGACAAAAACCTAGAGGTATATGAAGCTACGTTGTGAAAGGAATCCTGGACTCTGTCATGTCATGTCTCACCAAGATTGAAGGATTTTAAACTACTTTGGCTTTTAGATTTCTTTAGAGAGCCAAACAAGGAAACTGGCAGAGTTCAGCTGTTAATTGGTGTTGCTCGCTTCTGGTTAAATGGGCTGGATTCTGATTTTGGAACCTGAATCTGGAGAACTTTCTAAATATCTCAGGTTGAGGGGCTTCAGTTATCATTACTTCCCTACCATCCTTGTCTTCATTGCAGTGTGTAATTTTCTTTCCATTTCCCTTCCTCCACACATACCCAGAGCTCTGATTCAAATGCTCGTCATTGCAAGAACCTTATGCATTTCGGTTTTTCTGGCCCACACTGCACAGCTGATAACTATGAGCCATGGCTAAAGCATGAATTCTTTGGGCCTGATACAAACTTGTAATTCAGAACTTCTTTCCCCTCTCTTCCCATGAAAAGCCCTGTCTGTTTTGAAAAACCAAAAGGTTGACTGGCACAGACCCCCCCAAATGTCCCTATTTTCCAGTCCCAGATTTACAGAAGCCATCCCAGTTTCTGATTTGATCCCAGAATGTCCCGCTGTTCCTTAGGACGTCTTATTTTCATTGGCTAAATATTGGACTGTATGGAGTTATGTGGCCCCTGAGCCAAAGAAATAAACAACTATACAATCTTTAGAAGACATTTAGAAGGCAGACCTGTATAAGTTTCATGTTTCATTATGTTTTTATACATGTTGGAAGCCACCCAGGGTGACTGGGGCGTTATCATAATTATGGAATAAGGACATCACTATTTTCATTGGAAAAAAATTGGAGGGCATGCTGGTGTCTAGAGTGACCAATTCATGCACTGCTGAGAGAAATTGGGGGGGGGGATTTCCTTCACAAAAAAGAGAGTAAAAATTTTGCTTATTGTTATTGAAATAGAAATACAATGCATTTCACCGTGGTGGCAAAGACATCAGGGAACTTAATGTGCCTGCTCTGTTTGCTGACCAAGTGTGGCTAACTGTTGAGAAGCATCTCCAGGTTTCTTGATCTCCCTTTTTATGGTCCCTGATCTTTAAACTGGATTTGGAGTGGACAGCTCTTCAAGCAGAGGACAACGCCAAATATAAGACTGTCCTCTGACAGGCCTTCAAAATAGAGGCTTTTCCTCCGTAAAATAAGACACCTATTTGCCTCATTTCAGTTCTCTTTGTTTAAACTCCTGATATTTTTTTCTACCTGATTTGTATTTATAGTAGGCATGGCAGGAGGTCATGTCTGTATAATAACTGTGTGTGCATGACAAAAGTTATTTGGACACTGTTCCATGTTTCGTTCTAGGGAAGTTCTCCTTTGGCCTCTGGCAATCTGATTTACTCACATAGGTTCTGGGGGCTACAAACCATATCAGCAGGAGGGATGGGGAAGCAATCTTGTGTTTACCCCAAAATTAATTGTGCCCCAGAAACATTCAAGTTGGGAGCTCGGAAACCCCTGAGGGGTTTTCCAAATGTTCAGCTGTAACACTTGAGAGGGAAAAACCCCTCTCTCTTCTGCCTTCTTTTCTTCTCTCAAGGACAAGTAAACTCACCTTGGGAAAAGCAGGGAGGTGAGAAGCAGGTATAGGGAAAGGTGCTAGAGCCCAATAGGGCAAAAACCACTCCTTGGTGCTGTGTGCACATTTCCCCATTTGACAGGACTGCAAGATCTATAAAGGAGGACCTAGTCCAGGGGTAGCCAATGTGGTGCCTTTCAGAAGTTGCTGGAGTGCAGTTCCCATCAGCCCCAGCCAACAGTCATGATTGATGGGAGTTGTAGTCCAACAACATCTGAACAGGTCCATGGTGGATACTCTTGGCATTAGTCCATGGATGTGCCCAGGCTGTACCTGCCCCAAAAGATCTATCGGGCTCCCTCCTAGTTATTCTTATGTCACTTCTTATTTTTGCATTCATTTTGTCCAGTTAATTTCTGTTGGGTTTTTAAACAGTCTTCCATGTATGGTGTCAGGGGATTGGCAGGTGGGCATGGATAGGCCAAAGGGGCTTGGTGGGCATGAGGTTCTTCTCAACCCCTGGCTTAGAAGGCCTTAGCAGTAGCGCTGCTTCTCTCTCCAAGCATCCCACCTGACACAGCAAGAGGCCTTTTGCTAGTTTCATCATCACCTGCCAAACCCGTTTTAATCAACTTCATTTTAAACTGCTGGGAAAGATAAACACTGAGAAAAGGGTTCTTACAATTTTTTTTTAACATGTAGGTAAATGTAAGTCACAAAACCCAAATGAGCTTTGCAAATTTGCCCTCATTCTGTCATTTTGTTTTAGATGTAATTATAAACTTGTTCCCAGCTTATCCAAAAAACGACTAATTCCCAGACTCCTTGTAAATCTGGCATTTCTCTAGAGGCCAAAATAAGGTTGGAATTGAGAGCCGCTGTTAATCAGAAGAGGATTTAACATTCCCTCCAGGTCTTTCTTTCCTTCCTTCATTTCAAAAAAGGGAATTATTTGAAATATCTAGTGCCCAGTGCATTGTTAGTATTTCATCAGTGTTTAAATATTAATAGTTTAACACTTCACATCCATTGAGTATGGCCAGGAATAATGAAAGCACATGTCTTAGATGTTTAGCTCTTCATTCATAATCGCAGAACTGCAACTTTAAAGTCACATGGGCATACTGCTTCAGAAGCAGACATCTCTCCAACTTAATTTCACCAGATATTCCGTGGGATTGAGATATTATGTTAGAACAGAGTTGCCATCCTGTGATGATTGTCCTTTTCTGCACAAGTAACAAGTACCAAGGTATATAAACCTGGTAACTCTTATGGAACTTGCATGTGCAGAAAAATCCCATCCTATCCCACGCTAAAGGAAATTTGGATGAAGTGGATGTGTCACTGCACCTGTCTTGGCTGGGACTGATGGAAGTTGTGGTTCAAAACATCTGGAAAATACCAGGTTAGGGAAGCCTGTTCTACATGAAGGTATCAGCAGTAGATGAATTGTTCAGATTACTCTAGCTAGACTGACCCCACCAACAACCAGAGGGCCTACTGCCTTGGCTATATTATTTTTATTGTGGTTTTATTAATATCTGATTTGACTTCATTTGTGCTCAACGCTGAAAAGAATTCAGGTGTCAAAAGCTATAATAAAATGAATGTTACCACTGTGGCATAGAGCCTGGTTGTGTGGAAGTTCTGCAGCAGGCCTGTCGCCACAGCAACATTTGAGCCAGGCCTAAGTTCTGATAAGAGAAGCCTGAAACAGATATTTTAATTGTTTGGAGATACACACTGTAGCCACATTCAACAACCTGTGGTCTATTAGCCATGCAAAAGGATAAATCTAATGCACTAGATATGCAGGGATGTTTTATGTTGTTTTTAAGAAAGCATAACTTGAACACTTACCATGTTGTCCACAACAACGGTCCCATTGGCAAGTTGGCATTCTTCCGCATGGCCATTGCAAAAGCAGCTGCCTCGGACAATTAGGTCATAGATGGCATAATGGGAGAATCTGTGGGGCTTCTCCAGCAGCCCTGAGCCTTGGCAAGGACACTCTTGTCTCTTTAATAAGAGGAGCCGCAGATTGGTGAGTTTCATGAGGTCTTGTGCTTCAGGACCGTATGGGTCTTCAATCTTGTTAGCAGGAGTTAAGGCACGAAAGATCACCTGGAAGCAGAGAAAGAGAGAGAGGAAACAATCTACCATGAAGTCGAGTTTTCCACATGTGACCAACAGAGGTTTACTTTAGCTATGCGGCCCATTTATAGTGTTTTTCTAGCAATTTAACTCACATGGCTTCCCCCAAAGGATCCTAGGAATTGTGATTTAGGGAAGATGCTGAAAATTCCCTGTTAGAACAGAAGAATTTCACGACAGCTTAAAAGTCAATGGGACAATTGTTCCCTCAAGGCAGAACACTAAAAACCACTGTTTACATTAGTTTCAAAGCTACTATTCATGGATAATACTTTGCAGATTCAGAAACCTTTATTTTTGCTTTGTCTTGAGTCCTGCCAGGAAAAGTACTTTGAGTTCTCTCATCCTGGGTTTTGGGCAACAACACACTCTGTCTGGAGCAATATCAGGCCTTCCATTGACATCACCTCATTGTTCTTTTCCCCATCAACTTCCCATCTCTTTAGAGGACACCGATTTGCAAGGGTTCAAACTGGAGATGTCCCTTGCTCCTGGGAGCAATGGGCAATTTGCCCAGCCTAGGCCGCCCAGTGCAGGTGTTCACACATTCCCTGCTCAATGGAAGCACGAGAAACAACAGAGGCCCCTTCCGGCCAGCTGTCCACATTCCCCCGAGGAATGGAACCATGTGCAAATAGCCCATTCTGTTTAGCACAGGTGCCCAGCATTCTTTCGATGGACAGAATTAAAGCCCAGTGACCAAGTTTACTCAATCCACGTGCCTGCCTGAGCTTGGTTAATGGAAACAAAGGCTAACCGACAAGCTTATTTAGCTCAGATAGCACCATTCCATTGTTGGTAGAGAAGCACTGAAATTCAATATGAATTCAAAAGCCACTGAGAGAAGATATCTGGAACTGAGATTTCCTCTTCTGAAGTTCAAAATCCAAGAGCCCCAAACAGTTACATGATCATGAAATCAACACCTGAAGTTGGGTATCAGGAGCGCATGCACACAAAAAATTGTTTTTCCTATTCACTGTTGCACCTAGAGGTAACAGTTTTTTGTGGTTCTAGGTGCCATCAAGAAAGTCTGAGATGTGTATGTGGACTAGCATTTCTTTACATTTTTTGCTTGCTTTTAATTTCTGGTGTTTTGCTGATGGCATGAAATACCTAAGGACACCCACTGAAACCAACAAAACCCCTGATTTCTATATTTGCCTTATGATGATTTAGATATTGCCCTACATCCAAGGATCACAGGGTGGTTTACAGTCTCTGGTGTCTCTTAACAGAGGAAATAAGTGTCTTTGGGTACCAACACACATCTTCCTCTCAGCCACCACCTGAGAAATCAATGTCAGAGAAGGCTTTGGAAAGATCACAGCCAAACCCAAAAGCATAGTCAATCATTCCAGTGGAAGCAGGTGTTTATAATAAGGTAGACAAAACAACATTATAGTTGCAAAGTGTACATCTCAGCAAAGCTTACAAAGAACCATATACTGTACCACATTATTATGGACCATTGCAGTGGCATTGCCCTCTTGGAACCAAGCAACTTGTTTGGAGACAGAAACATTTCTGAAGTCCTCCCAGTTGTGAAAGCTGCAATCAGGGCCTTGAAACTCTACTGAGGTGTTATCATTTGAGGAATATTTTTAGAACAGGATGCCAGCTGCTCAGAGCATTCCTCAATACAATAATAATAATTTTTGTGCTATATGGTTCTTTGTAAATTAAATCAACAACAAAGAAAATGCAACATTTAAAAACTGGCAAATTTGTTCCTTCACTGTTCTGCCCTGTTATAAGTGTTCCTAAGATCTGTTTTAAGTTGAGTAAACAGTTGATTTGACTCTAGGTTCTAGAAAGAAGAAGACAGATAGCAAAGGTTTCCAGTACTTTACATTATTTTGCAAACATGTATTTCTGGCCTTGCCTTTCATATTATTTTGCCATTTCTTGGTCCCCACGAGCTGTTGGATATCGATCCATCAGCAACAAAGCTTATTGTATGATAGGCTTGTCCCAATGGGTTCTGAATATCCTTTTTTGGAACTTCCGCTTCCCACATCAAAGTGCAATTCTATGATTAAATCACGGCCTCTTTCTGCTTGAGAAATAAAGCTCTGGGATGAGCAGTTTCCTCAGCTCTCTTGAATTGAGCAAAAGACGTAGAATGCTGCTGACTAGAAGGGGGCAACAGACCACTGTAAAAATGAATTTGTTGGGAAAGGAAGGCAGGGATGTTAGCTGCTCATAACAAATACATTCATTTTGGCAACTGGCCAAGAGGAGACAATTCTAGGCAGGCCAGTAAAATTCTGGCTGCTTAGACAACTTGTTCTGGTCTCCCCCACCAGCTTGCTTTGCTGCAGTTTATCTCATTTGCACCTAACCTTTTGCTTCCTACCCACCATGCCGGCCCAATAATCAATTCTGCCTCTGATTGACTATCTTTTGCTCTTTTTATGTGGCATTGCTTGATTGGTCCCTCCTAGGAGATCTAGCCCAGCTAGGATTGCCGAGTTGTCGTGTTTCCCTCACCTTCCCCCCTTTTCTGCCTGTCTGCTGTACAAAGTGAGTCTTCCCCACAACAAGTGGGGCAAGCAGGGAGTCGAACCGTGGACATCACTGGCTTCAACCTGGGGTATACTACCCCAATACACCATCCTAGCTCCAGCCTCATTTCAGTTCCTCTTAGGACTTCGGAGCTCGGCTGCTAACTTTCAAGAACTTACAGAATGGAAGTGTCCTCTGAATTATTTTGAATGCTCCCACAGAAAAGAGAGCTAAACTCTGTCTTTCTTGCATAATCCCAATTGATGCTGGAGCTCTGTGCTTTGCTTTCCTTTCACTCTCACCTCTCACATGCTATTGTTTTCAGTCGCTCAGCTGCAACTCATCATAAATGGAATATTATTATCCCTGCCTGCCCTGACCCCCTTTATCTTCTTTTTTTTTTAGCAGCAAGGAATTTAGGAGTGCCTTAGAGCAACAGAAAATGCAAGCTGACAACCATCATGAAGGGGATGTATTTCCGCCACCCTATTCAGTAGCAGCTGGCAGTTCTTCATCTCATTGATATTTTATCTCCGGCCAAGAGGGTCATCTTCATTCCAGAGACAATATCTCAGATTTTTTATTTCCTGCCATTCGTGGGGTCCATGTTTTGATTCTCCATTCCCCAATGCAGATAATTCTGTTATTACAGCCTGATCTCCCAGTCTGGAGTTGACGTGAAACGATGCGGCCACAACAAAAGCTCCTCTTATCAGGAATTCATGCCCAGAATCAAGAAGGATGAGTGAGTCATGGAGTCAGGGCACTTCTTACGCATGACCTCCTACGGCAGGCTACCCAAGAAAGGATCTTAAGATCCTCCTTAAGATGTCAGAAGAAAATTAAAACAATGAAGGCACATTGCGCCTTCTATAAGGTAGAAGATTCCAGGCACAATTATTCATTTACCATATTAAATTTATGTCCTGCCTATCCTAATCAGCAGGATCTCTAGGCAATGAAACAACTAATACAAACTTGCATAAAGCAATTAGCCTGCATCATTGCAAAATAAAACTAATCGAAGACCAGAACCTTGTGATGATGATGATTGATAATAAGCTGAAATAAAATTTAGAGCAAACCCCTCTATCACCTGCTGGCAACTGGTGACACGGAGAGGCCACTGCTGGAAGGACAACTGAAGGGATGGTCTTGTCCCCTCCTTCTGACACAGCAAAGAGATAGCAGAAGAGACAGCAAAAGAGATTGGCTCCTTTCAGCACCATCAGCAGTTGATAACAGGTGCACACAGTAAATGCAGAGGAGGGGTTGGGATCACGCCATTAGTCCTCCCCACCTCAGAAGCACCCAACGGAACTTATGAATGAATTCTATGGCTGGATCTACACACAGGAAGAAAACCACTATAAATAAGCCATAAATTAGATTGTTATAACAAAAGGAAAAAAAACCCTATGTAAAATTGCATAGATAATTTTTGTGCTCTAGAGCGCCATCTGGTGTCGCATCTTTACAATGGAGTTACAAGGATATAACTGACTTGAGTGTAGCTGAGTCCTAGGTAGGAATACACTGAGTCTGTCATAAAGTAGCAAATTTATCTTGCCAAAGTCACGGGGATGATAATGCGATATGGATGTCTGGGCCCTGGGATTGTGAACCATCAAGCTCAGTGCTCACACCCTGCCATCAGATAGTAGTTGCTTTCGGCGCCTGCCAATCTCAGTTAGATTTGAACCAGTTTCCTAGAATGAACTCAGATGGGGAAAGAAGAAAGCTTACCAGCTTATCAGAGGACCATTCAGAAAAGTGTTTCTTCTGAGTGCCTTGAATGGAGTTGGGAGCACCTGATGCTAACTAGGGCCTGGACCCTGGATTACTCGAACCCCTCTGATCCTCCTACTTTCTAAAAGAAGGGTGGGATAGTAGCCTAATAAATGTCAATTCTATACATAAAAAAGAAGCAACTTTTTTTTTTTTAAAAAAAGTCAACAATTCTGATAGGAACAGCTCCCCAGGTCCCTTCCCGTTTAGGTCTGACCAATGAAGCAGGAGCTTCACTGGGCGTTTATATAATGACGAGAGGATGATAAATCTATTCAGTATCTGCTGTCCAGCATGTCAGGAAGTGCAGAAATAATGCTAGAAAAACAGTGCCTTTTCCTGGCTAGCTTACAAGTTAAAAAAAACAGAAGGAAGAAGAAAAAGAGAATGCAAGCCTACAGATGTGGCTCATTAAAATGCAGGTTAGAAGAGGATTCCTCTTCCATTGTAGCTGCCTCTGAGTTGTTCTCCATTCTGCTTTCCCCCCTACAAAACCATATTTGCCTGGCACTGTGCACTCCCCCAACACACTCACACTGCATTACAGCCCTTTCCTCTGGGGAAGCAGAACCTGGTGGTGCTATCTGCATGTTTATTCTGCTGGAGTTAACTGCTTCCCCCCTCCCCTGCCTCTGCATTTTATCTCCTCTGCAGCTCAAGTTCAACGAAATGCTGAACAGACAGCCCTAGTCATAACATTTGGGCACTTGCCTCTATGAGCAACTAATCCCTTCCCCGATCTCTTCCAGCTGGAAGTTGGAATAACTAAAGAGTCATGAATGATGAGCTTTCTTTGTCATGGTGGCCAAAGCAGATCTGCTGACTCCAGGACCATGTTAGACTCAATAGGTGGCCCTGGAGTTTGCCATCTTTTTGAGGGGCGGGGGGGTGTCCTGGCTTAACCTCTTGCATTTTCCCAAATCATGACGACTATCATCACAACAGCTTAAATATATGCAGCTGCGATTATGGGAATCCCCGCCCTCTTAATCGCAGCAATGGGGGCTTCCAGACAGGGACTTAATATTGTGAATGGGTTGTCAGGAAGCTCAGGAGGAAGAGCTGAGGGATACCACCACCTCCCATCATATGCTGCCTGAGGCAGTTGCCTCCACTGCCTAATGGCAAGACCGGCCCTAAGCGTGAGAGCTCTTGTCCTTCCACTCAACTAGCAGTGGCTTCATGGAAGATTTGAAAAAGGTTCTTTTGCTGGTTTATTTTCCTCAGGCTCATATTTGTGAGTTCTGAGGCAGTTATGATTGAACCAGATCTGAATCTGAGTCTCATGGAAGGAAAGAATTAGAAAAATCCAGCGTTTGATCCACTGGTGTGGTTTGAAAAGAGAGCATGTGGGACCAATCCACATAGGTTGGCTAGCAAAGCTTGAAGGAGCATCTCCACCCCTATCATTCAGCTTGGACACTGAAATCCAGCTCTGAGGGCCTTCTGGCAGTTCCCCCACTACGAGAAGTGAGGTTACAGGGAACCAGGCAGAGCGCCTTCTTGGTAGTGGTGCTCGCCCTGTGGAATGCCCCCCCCCATCAGATGTCAAAGAAATAAACAACTATCTGACTTTTAGAAGACATCTGAAGGCAGCCCTGTTTAGGGAAGTTTTATCGTGTTTTTAATATCCTATTGGGAGCTGCCCAGAGTGGCTGGGGAAACCCAGCTAGATGGGTGGGGTATAAATAATAATAATAATAATAAAATCATCATCATCATCATCATCGAACAGGTCCGTCAAGCAGGGCACATCTAACCTGTTGCCACAGCAACGGGTTACCTTGTTCAGGCATACACAATTCCTCTTCCCCCAGTGCATTCCATTAATCAATCTAGCACACTCCCTTGGTGTCATCTGTCACAAGAGATGCTCACATGGAATGAATGGACTTTTGGTAGTTTGGCCTCCTATAGACTCTGACAGGAACATAAATAGAGAAGCAAGTCAATAAATTCTTGGTGGATCAGACTTTTCTGACCTATAGTTCCTGCAACGGCAAAGGGGAGAGCATTGCAATTGCCACCCTTCCAATGCTCCAAACTCTTCCTCCTGCAGACTGATTTTCATTTCCGGCTCCTCTGCTTTATTAAAACCATGCTTCTAATTTCCCAGATCCCTCCAGCACAGGATAAGGACAATACAAAAATCAAAATAAAAAAATTGAACACTGAATCTGAGACCTTAGCCTTGGTACAAATCTGCACCAGCCTTTTAACCTAAGCGTCTGCTTTTGATCACACCTTCTGTTTAACTGGCACAATGCAGGTGAATGTAAAACTAAAAACTGGGGCACATGCGACTGAAGATCTTCTTAAAGCAGGCCAGATGAAGGCTTTTTATTAGATCAACTTCTATGGGTAGCAAAACAAAGAAATGAAAAATGCAAGCTTTTGAAGTTCAGTATGCATATATCTATGCCTGCATTCTCTTCCACCAGCAGAACTTGCTCCACCACTGAATTTATTTGCCTCTCTTGTTTTCTGTAAAATAGCAATACGGTGCAACTTTCTGTAACTATTTCCATGTCTTAGGAAGGCATTCAGAAGATGAAAAATAAGACAACTACTTACACTGCTGTGTCCTACACCTTGGAAAGGTAAGCTGAGAGTCACGCGACTCATTTGGACAACCAGTTTGGATCATCAAGATAACTCTACTTTCAAGGCTGAAATCTTTTCGGAAACTGCTTTGAGGTTTGTTTGTTTTTACAATCAGCAGTATATGAATTTCATGAATGGATAAAATAAATTATCCTATGAACATATGTTTAAGCCCCATTAAACATACTTGGGGCCTGTCTGCACTGTAGATTTAAAGCAGCATCATACCACCTTAAACAGTCAGGGCTTTCCCCCAAAGAATCCTGGGGACTGTAGTTCATTAATGGGGGCTGAGAGTTGCTGGGAGAGACAGTTGCCAGAGTGTCTTAATGATCAATCCTACTTTCTAGGGCACTCTAGACTCGTAGTTCTGGGAGCAAATAGGGGATTTCCTAAGAACTCTCAGCTCTAACAATTCTTTGAATTCAGATTCTCATTTTTCAAATCCAGTTTACCACATTTCTGCATCAGTTTGCCATTTATTAATTAATTTAAAATTCTTCATGAAAATTCACCAGCATTTCGGTGAGCATTTATCCTAAATATACACATTGTTGTATACCAGTTTGCCTAATTTGCACATTTTTGCAAGTAATTTCTCCTGATATAGTGCCTTTTTCTACGCTATTTTGACTCATATATGCATCTTTTGACTAATATGTGCATCTTTAAGAACGCATCCTCCTGATATGCACAATGATTTCACACTTCTTTTCGTTAGAGAGCTGCATCATAAAATCCAGAGAAGTGTGGATTTTGAAGCCTGGCTGCATTTCAGTTCCCATACAGTTTCAGGCAAGGTGAATTACTGGGTTTCTGCCCTATCGCTCTGATCAGGAAGGAGCAGAAGGGAGAGGAGCCAGAGCGTGAGCTAGTAATGGGAAACTGTAGGGGATAGGCTACGTTGGTAGCGGTGGCCTCCAGTCCTTTGCCTTTCCCTCTATGAACATCTAAATTGGGTGATCATAAGGCATGGTGCCACCTGAATAGAGGCTCCACAAGTGAGAAAACCTGAACATGGTTCATGCAGCATCAAAAATCACTTGGATGCCATAGAGCGGGATATGTCAACATAGCCACATGTGCCTGATATACTATTCTAAGCAATTATAAAAGAATTCCAGGATTGTCAGTCGGTACACACTTGCCTTGCGCGGGATTCTGCTGCAGAGATTTCTTATTATATTTTTTTATGTCCCACATTTTTCCCAGGCTGGGACTCAATGCAGCTTACAGATAAAATAAGAACAGCTAAAAACATAGATTTAAAAACTTACAAAAAAATAAAACATTAAGATAGAGATGAGAGATTAGATATATGATAGATAGATAGATAGATAGATAGATAGATATAGATAGATAGATGATAGATGATAGATGATAGATATATATGGCAATCATTTTACGCTGGAGTTCCATTCATGACCTCCCGGCATGTTGGCGGAGCATGCATAAGCCACGCCCAATTCCATTCTGCCCCATTTTCTAGCCATTTCCAGGTCAGCAGCAACAAGTTTGTGCATGATCGTGCATCAATCAGACATGCATAAAATAGTCACTGGCATACACACACACACAAACACACACGTAGAAGTGCAGGATCCAGGTTTCTGAAAACGAGGCGCTGGCAATGTTCTTAGTACTCTGTGTGCACGGACAACATGACAAATGACTTTGCTTTATATAGAAAAACTGCCAGCTGAAAATAGAACAGTTTCACTGAGTGTGTATTTTTAAAATCTCTCTTTCTTTGGAAAACAAATTATATGATTAGGCCTTTTTAAAAAAACACAACACCATAGTTCCGGTTCCGCAAGAAACATCTCCATGCAATGTGCATTTTGATGCTCATTTCCATCTCTCTGAAGCAATGCTCACCCAAACTCTGCTGAACTGGCTGGATGATGCAAATAGAGATGGAAAGGACCATATCCAGGGCTGTCAAAGGTTACACAACACGTGTTGCCCACGACTACACCAGGGCTGCTCTCTTCCGCAGCAGCTTCTAACCTTTGTTTTTAGCATAATCTCTCAGTGACCACAGAAAGGGGAAGCATATTTCAGTCACCGTCACCTACCTCTCCTCTAGTGCAAGGCATCACGTCAGAATACCTGGAGGTACAGAGAGACCCTTCCTCGGTGGTATCATCTGGGAGCCCAAAAGTGGCCGTGCAGTTGGCAGAGAAATATTTGTACGGCCTCCACGTCTGCCCATAGTCCTGCGACCTCTCCAGCACCATGGCCGCTGGGCGAGGCGACTTGAACACCACTATGACGTGGGTCAGGTAGAACTCCGTCTCCAAATCCAGCCGGATCTCCTCCCTGTGCACCCCTTGCGCAGACTGCCACCAGGAGGTGGGGTTTAGGAAGAAGTCGTCCGTCATAGCGGAAGGAAGGTGAGAGTTATCAGGCTGGTTGGCGTTACACTTGGTGCACCTAGGCTGTCCACACCCTTGGGGGCCGTGGTGGAGAAGATGGTGGTCTGGGTAAAAGCAGTAAAGTTCTGTGCTGTTCTGACCGCAGGTGGTAAGCGTGACTGGCGTTCTTCCAGTCGCAAGGTTCCCCACGGCAGGATTGCAGGAGTGCCCATCGCATCGGAAGGCTCGTAGCTTCGCTGAATCTGCAGTGCGAGCAGCAGGGAACAAAACGATATAAATCTGCATAAAATCAATATTCTGCACCATTGTGGATCACCCAGTCCCTCCCCAGCCCTGGATCCCCTACCAAGCACTTAACACCGTCATTAATTGTTATTATTATCTGCATTTATTGTTTGCTTTCTGAAAAAAAAAGTCTCAAAGAGACTTATGGCCCATCCATCAGTTTCACTTAACCCGAATTTGATGGCATTGTGTACCAATTGATTTGCCTGGGTCTGAGACATATTCTCGTTCCACAGCTGTGCCTTGCGAAAATCCGATCCTACCCACTGAATCGGGTATTATCAAATGTGCGGAAAAGCCAAAAAGAGATTTTGCTTAACCAAGCATCAATTCAGTTGATAAGATCAGATATTTGCAAGGAACAGTTGTGAAATGAGAAATTAATTGGCAAATTAATTGGTGCACAATACGATCATAATGCAAGTCATTTAAAAACAAATAGACAGGATAAAATACAGCAGGGTAAACATTTCTAAAAATGTCTTCATACAGATCTACCTTCTGGGCCTCAAATCCTTGTTTTAAAAAATGATGCTTGCATTGATTGAAACCCTTTGCTATGGAGAAGAACGTGCATAATTTACTGTGGCTGTGAGACCTCCTGAAAACAGGGCAGGGTGACAGAAAAAGAAGAAAATTGGAGTGCTTGTACCATGAGTCACACAGCACACACAGACAAAATTGCTATTAGAAGCAGCTGCCAGCAGGAGGAGCAAGCTAGAGAGGCCCCCCATGGCCACACTTAGGGCAACAGTCCTAAGACAGTGGCAGCCCAGTGGTACTTCATGTAGCAGCTGAGAACAAGACCTGAATGCTTGAACTCGCCCTGAGAAAAAATGATCAAGCCCGCCTCGACAGTGCCATAAAACCATCAGAAGAAATATTGAATCAAATGGCCCTAAGTGCATGAAAAAATGAGTTCCAATAATAAATACAAGTGGGAAGTAGCAAAGCAGTGGTTGATAGCTCCGTTCTAAAGGTAGTCAAAATCAGAATTCACTTCCAGTTTTTCTACCCAGAGGCTACACATCTTCTGTTCCTGTTCCAAATCCATTTCCATGCTCGTTTCCATTACCTCTGTCACAATTTCACAGGATGCTTCTGCTGCAGAATATCATGCTGAACTAGGGCTTCTCACAGTTCTATGGCTTTATGCTTTTCATACCTACAGAAAGTTTTTTTAAAAGGCAGAACACACTATTTATGTCTTAAGTGTATCGACTAAAATTTGTGGGTTGGATTTAAAGTTTTTGGAATTGGGGAGAGGGAGACTAGCTAATTGTCTTCTGCAGTTGATAGTGCAAGAACTGGAGCACCCTCTTCTCAACCTGGTGCTCTCCAGATGGTTGGGACTCCAGCTCCCATCAGCCCCAGCCAGCAAGAACCATGTTCAGGGATGATGGGAGCTGTAGTCCAGCAACAGGCTGGGGACGGCTGAACTAGTGGAAGAATCCCATAGTGGTTCTCAAATGTCTACTTGTGGAAATGGAAGCGCCTCTTTGGATTTAGGTTCACTTTTCTTGCACGGTCCTCTAGCCTTGTGGGATCTACTCTGTGTTTCACTAGAGATCTAACAACCAGAGCCAGGTGCAAAAGGAACTGAAGAACTTAGAATTGAAGAACATGAGTGCTCTGAACTTGCAGTGAGCTCAGGGATTTGTTCTAAGTACCAGAACTGAACCGAGTTCTGCACACTAAAATGCAAGTCTGGTTCCTCCAAGCTTTTTTTTCTTTCCCATTTCAGCAGTCCAACTTGTGGTGGTGGGAGTCATTGTGCTGTTGCCATTGTCCAACCACTGGAGTCAGAAACCCTTGCTGCTGTGCTGCAAATCGCCAATAGTTCCCGATCTACTTCCACCTTCTTCTGCTCCAGCATGAGCTGTAAAACAGGCCTTGGGTGATCAACTGTGCCTTTCCCCCGTGCAGAAGGGAACCTTTGGGTCTAACCCAAGAACTATGGAATTGCTCTGTTTGCATGGCTCTGTTTCAAAAGTAGACTTGCCCTGGTTTCCAATGAATCCTCAGAATGCAAGAATGACAGGAGATGAATACAGATGACGCTCGCCCCGTGGCTCAAAATTAAAATGGAAATCTGCTTCTTTTCATTCCTAGAGATGGAATCGGAAAGCATCCCACTGCCTGTCTCTCTCTCTCTCCTCCACTCCCCCCGCCACCAATTTTCTAAATGCATTTTATGGAGCAGGCAGAGTGGGGAAGAGCACAGTTGGCTTTCTAATCAGTGGTGATGACAAGGAGGCTTATCTGCTGTGCCTGCTAATGCAGCAACATCAATAAATGGTTCCTGTCTGAACTGCTGTGTCATTAGGAACGGCAGAGTAGGAGAGCACATGTGACAAATGAGCGGAGAGGGGGGCGGGTGGGAAGAGTCGGATCAAAATCTGCAGTTGATTAAGAGTCTTCCATTGGAAGCAATTAATGTGCCAATAAGGCAGCCCATCCGTCACTTGGTTTATTTCTCTGAAACGCGGGGTCATAGAAGTGGGGCATGGCGGGCAAAGGGGCAGAGCATTCCGGCAACCAGGGACTTACCCTGAATGCCAAAAGGGACTCCTTGAATAATTCATGCCAGGCTAAACAATCAAGGCTGTAGTGCGCCCTCCTCCCCTCGCTCCCAAGGGGCTGTATGTCACCGAGGTGGATGGTGCCTGGCTCTTGATAGATGGCATTGCGCAATAATCGATGCCACTCAACTATTTATGCATTTACCCTGCTATCCCAGGGGAGTCGCTCAGCAAGGTGGCTGTTTGTCAGAGGGCTTCTGGCAAATGTTTGAAGCATCTGGCAGTGACATAGTCATCAAAAAGCTGGGCAAACCTTTCAGATGGCTGATGGCTGAAAGCAGATTAGCTGGTTTGGGATGTGGTATACACATGGCATTGGTGGTGCTGTGGGTTAAACCACAGAGCTTAGGACTTGCCAATCAGAAGGTCGGTGGTTCGAATCCCCATGACAGGGTGAGCTCCCATTGCTCAGTCCCTGCTCCTGCCAACCTAGCAGTTCGAAAGCACATCAAAGTGCAAGTAGATAAATAGGTACTGCTCTGGCAGGAAGATAAACAGTGTTTCCGTGCGCTGCTCTGGTTCGCCAGAAGTGGCTTAGTCATGCTGGCCACATGACCCAGAAGCTGTATGCCAGCTCCCTCGGCCAATAAAGCGAGATGAGTGCCACAACCCCAGAGTTGGTCACGACTGGACCTAATGGTCAGGGGTCCCTTTACATTTACCTTTATACACATGGCATTAGCCACAATCCAGATCTAGGAAAATACTGTGTTTTGATATGTTTGCCCCCAAACCAGCTTCAAACCACACCGAGAAAAAGAATGACCCAGCTGTGTTTTAAGTCAATAGTGTGTGTGCCTTGCCTTACCGAGTTCAGCTGGCTACATGTGGGTTGAAAAGTGGGTCTGCAGCAACCTTTGCATAATATACTCAAAGCGCCACATGTTCCAAGCTAGTAGTTATGCAAACCCATCCTTATTTGATGTTTCAGGTTAGTGGGTCTGCCCTTGCTATTGAGTGCCTTTCACCCATTGATGCCATGTTATGAAATAAGAAAAAACCAAACCAAACCATAGGCAGTATGGAAAAATAAACAAACCAGTATATAGGGAGAAGACTGGCCAGGTTCCTCGCTCCACTGAAAGAGTGGAATCCCACTGGAAAGCACTTTAAATTCTTTACTAGAATTTAGTAAAGTGTATTTTACACAAAAATACACACACGCGTGGCATAACTATACTGTGTTAAGGGATCCTAACTAGGCACGCTTGCTTAAGGACAGAAGAAATGTATTGCTGAATTACCATAGTTAAGATCAACCTAGCCCTGCAATGATCCCAGTAACCAGCAGATGTTAGGTGAAGCATTGGAAATTGGCTAGCAACACACCAGTGGAGCGGATCACAGTCTACTTTCTGCCATTCTTCCTCTGTGCTGTCAGAAGAATCTCTTCCAAGTATGTGTGTTCACTGGAAGTAGGCATCCATGACCTTACTGCTCCCATTCCTAAAAAATCTTATATGCAAAGAATTGGGCAGATCCAAACTATGGCTCATCGCGATCAGTCGCCTTCTCCTTCATCCTCTTGGATGGGATGTTGATAATGGTATGTCCTCCAGGAGTACTGCCAGGGCCACCACTGCTTCTCAATAACTGCTGACATCAAGCACATTTGCTACATAGCATGGGCGTAGTCAGGGGGTGCAGGAGTGCTGCTGCGCCCAAAGATAAAGTAAATACTGTAAATAGAAATACTTAACTAACTGACCAATTGCATTGCAGATATCTCGGTTCTTCCCCTCCCCAACATAAAGCCTGTCCCCCCCAAATAAATCCTGGCTACACCCATGGTACATAGGCTCCTGTTGTCACACCACACCCATGGTGAGGATGCTTCATGTTGTGTTTGAGAGCAATGGAAAACCAGGGGAGTCTTTCTACAACCAACTCTTTGAAAAAAGAATTGCTGCTGCTAGTTTTAATTCTAAACGGTGCAATGGAAAAGCTCTTTATATATGTCCCTTCCTCTTTATATATAGATTTTAGTAGGCTAATCTGTTCCATGAAGCCTAACTCCTTAAAGCAGTCTGCCTCTTCCCTTTATCCCTTTCCTTTATAACTGTTGAAATGCATAGACTCTTTGAAATGGTAATCTTTCTTGTTTGCTGATATAATTGTGCAATGCACCATGTGTCCCGTTATAATTCTAATTGCCTTTTGAAGGCATTTAAATTGGTGGCCATCAACACATCTTGTGGTAACAAATTTCATAGTTTATGTGTTACTGTGTAAAGAAGCTTCGGGGGGGGGGGAATCGCTCAGCCTTTACCAAGCTGGTGTCCTCCAGATGTTCTTGGGACTTCAACGCCCATCAGCCATGAGAGTTGTAGTCCAACAACATCTGGAGGGCATCAGATTTGTGAAGGCTGATCTAGCTAATATTGGTAAGAGAGGTAAAAGAAGATGGGATTTACTACTCTATAGTGAGGGACACAGGTGGTGCTGTGGATTAAACCACAGAGCCTAGGACTCGCTGATCAGAAGGTTGGCGGTTCGAATCCCCGTGACGGGGTGAGCTCCCATTGCTTGGTCCCTGCTCCTGCCAACCTAGCAGTTCAAAAGCTCATCAAAGTGCAAGTAGATAAATAGATACCGCTCCGGCGGGAAGGTAAGTGGCGTTTCTGTGCGCTGCTCTGGTTCGCCAGAAGCAGCTTGGTCATGCTGACCACATGACCCGGAAGCTGTATGCCGGCTCCATCCGCCAATAAAGCAAGATGAGCACCACAACTCCAGAGTCGGCCACAACTGGACCTAATGGTCAGGGGTCCATTTACTAGTGATATAACACCTAGGCTCTGCCCAGGTGTTCAGCCCTCTCTCCCACTATCCCAGTCCATGCCTGCTTCAGTCTAAGGCCTTTGCATGCTGAAGAAGAAGATCCGAAGAGGTCATCTTTGAATATTTGGCTAAACATGGTCAGAATCTGCCACACAGTGATGCCACACATTTTTGGTGTGTGTGGAAAAAGCAGCATACAAAACCAATGAATGAATGAATGAATGGATGGATCTGTGGTATCACTTAAAATAGAAAGCTTATGATATGAAATAGCATAAACTAAACTTATCTTGAGAGCTATTCTTCCCAGTGGAGACTGTAGGGTATTTAAATGTAGAATGGGAAAGTGAGGTTGTTTCACCACGAACTGCTGAAGTATAAGCCTACTATCTAACCTCTGAAGGAGGCATATAACCAGAATGCTAGCTTGTTTCTTAGTTCATAGCCCTCTGATCTAATCACCTCTCTCCTATTGCCTGATTTACCCTTTCACCCTTAAAGAAATATTAAAATGGATCTGAAATGGTTTCCCACTTTCCACTGGTCACCTCCTCTGCTTCTGCTTTGTTTGAGGGAAGTGAGGGGGGGATTACTGCAGCCAAACATATTTAATTGTGTGGAAACAGCCATGCTACTTAGTCTAGTAACCAACTGCAGTGGTACCTCAGGTTAAGTAGTTAATTCGTTCTGGAGGTCCGGTCTTAACCTGAAACTGTTCTTAACCTGAAGCACCACTTTAGCTAATGGGGCCTCCTGCTGTTGCCGCGCCGCCGGAGCACGATTTCTGTTCTCATCCTGAAGCAAAGTTCTTAACCCGAGGTACTATTTCTGGGTTAGCAGAGTCTGTAACCTGAAGCGTCTGTAACCTGAAGCATATGTAACCCGAGGTACCACTGTACTGTAGCATGGTCCCATGGATAGCAACCATTTGGATTTAACTTCATCCCTCAATTTCTGATCTTCAGTCTTTCAGCAATACTGTATCATTATTGTACGAAAGTTTTGCATCCAGTGGGATCAAGCAGGGAGAGCCAGGGTTTGGTCATAAAAACATAAGAAGAGCCTGCTGAATCAGGCCAATGGCCCATCTAGTCCAGCATCCTATTCTCACAGGAGCCAACAAGATGCCCAGAGGAAGCCCACTAGCAGGACCTGAGCACAACTGCAAGCTGCAATTTACAGTGACTGGAATTAAGAAGCATGCTGCCTCCAACCATGGAAGTAGGACATAGCCATCGGCTTTAGTAACCACTGGTAGACTCAACCTCCCTGAATTTGTCTAATCCCCTTCGAAATTTGTTGGCCATAAGATCACGAAATGGTAGAGCTATGCAAATAAGGATCACTAGGATCAGTGAAGAGGTTTTAGCTCTCAACACAATGCAGTCCCACAGTGGCACATCTTCAATAACATCTGACAGTCCAGGACAGAGTAACACAAACCTTGCAAGGCATGCTACTCCTAATGTATGAAGACAGGGCAGTTTCTCTGCTCGGTCCTAACTTTATATAGCTGCTAAATGTTAATATGGTAACACGTTTTTACACTGATTACAGGATAAAGGGGAAATGGGTGGGAAAAAAGTGGATCAGGGGTAATTTTATCGTTGCCGTGTATGATTGATGGAAAGTGACAACAATTCTGATGAGAATAGATAATGGGAGAAGCCACTGTCTGATGCATTCATCTGTTTCATAATCTGTCATCTATTGTACATCACAAGATTATTTTATGCTTTTCACTAACACAAAACCAAACTACTAAAGCCTTCCCTTTGCTTGCCATCGCTGAGTTAAAAAGCAAAACACTCACACCAGTTTCACTGGTTCGTAGAGCTGTTGAACAAATGGGAAAGAAGAAGGAACAACCAACCTAAGGGGTATAATCCACCACCCAATGTAATCATTGGCAAGAAGGGGTGGGGTGGGGGGTTGCATCCTATCTGCTGTTTCAACAGATCCAAAATAGCAAGCATGGGCTATGAAGCTGTATATAGACGGAAGATGCAGCCTGGTGTGGTGCAGAGGATAGAAAGCTGTACAGAGATCTGGAGCTGAAAAAATGCAGCTGTATGGAATTTGGATATATTTGAAACTTCATACATGCACCTTGATATCTAGGTTTTCACAAGTATATTTGAGAACCAGGAATTCCCCTTGATTGCCTCTCAACCATTTGAGTATCATGGTCAAAACTAACATAGCCTGCCCTACTGTTTGGCAGACTAAATGGACTTCTTGCTTTACAAGTGTTAAAGAGCATCAAACTGGAGTTCATTTCCTTTCTTACTCAATGTTTACAACAGGCTCACTACCACCATGCGGTTTTCCTTGATCAAGAGCCATAATGTCTGAAAACTAAGCCACAATCGGGCCTCACCAAATGAAGCTCTGTCTTGCTTCTGCTACGCCAACTGTCGGCCAATATGCCTACTCTATCCAGCAGTCCACTCGTCTCTTTAGGCTCCTAGAGTGCTGACCACTCCCACAGAAGTGGTACCAGCCAATGAAAAGTGGGGGAGGGCCTTGCATTCTTGGGAATGGCTAAGTGCATTACGGTACACTCGCCATAGTAGCAACATATCCCCTTGCAAGTGGAGGTGGTGGGGCTCCAGCTCAGTGTTTCTCAGCCGGGGGCCATATTCCAAGGATATTCCAAGGGTGCCCCCAGGTGCAATTATATAATTATAAAAAAATATAAATAGAAGATGTTCTATTTGCAAACAAAATAGCTCCCTTTCTACCGGTAGAGGAGGGGAGGCCACATGAAGGAAACAAGGTCGAAAGGGGGTCACGGTCGGAAGAAAAGATTGAGAAACACTGCTCTAGCCCAGTGGCCAAGCTCTTGCTTTGCATGCAGAAGAACTCAGGTTCCGTCCCCTGCATCTCCAGGTGGGTTTGAGAAAGAAATAAACAACTATCTGACTTTGAGAAGACATCTGAAGGCAGCCCTCTTTAGGGAAGTTTTTAATGTTTTATGACTTTATTTTTATTATTAATATTAATATTCTTTTGGGAGCTGCCCAGAGTGGCTGGGGAAACCCAGCCAGATGAGCAGGGTATAAATAAATTATTGTTATTGTTATTGTTAGTCCTGGCTGGAGAGCCATTGGTGGTCAGCGTCAAGCAGACATCACTGTGCAACATGGACTAGCTATGGGATGACTCTGTAGAAGGCAGCTTCCTATGTTCCTGAACAACTTGTAATGCCAAAGACATGACTGAATTCAGTGTTTTGGGTCACAAATTGTGAAGGACCATTGTTATCCCTCCTTAGATCATTGAGGAGCGACGCCACCCATAACTCAGCCCGTTAGTCCTGTGTTTGGTTTCTAGCACGCCCAAGTCAGGTTGAGCAAGAACTCCTGTCTGACATCCTGGAGGACTGCTGCCAGTCAGTGTAGAGAGCACTGAGGTAGACCCATCAAGGGCACAGCCTCATGCTTACAGACAGGAGCACACTGGGGGGGGGGGTGTTCTACATGCAGATGGGAGGGGATGGTTCATGCTCTACGTCAATAACGCATCTCAGTCCTCACCAGAGAGGGTTTGAAACATAGATATGCCCTTCCTGAGAAACAGTGCGTATTGATGAGCGAGACACATTATGTGGCATGACTTAAAGTTGCTCTTATTAGGATATGTTTATTCCCAACACTATCCTATGCGCTAAGTCCAAACTCAAAGCACTGATATGCACATACATTATGCACCTAAAGTCACAGCCCATCTCAAGTACTTGCAGGCAGACAGCGTGCTGAATATTGAATCACAACTCTCAATCTTGTGTGGCTCTCCTTATAGTAGAGCCCGGCATCTGAGCATTTGTGCAAGCCAAAATTTCTTGCATAAGATTTCACTGTTGAAAAAACCATTCCCAGTAATCCGATTTCAACCTGGTCTGAATCCCAGTGCAGCATGGTTCTGGGAGAATTACCTTTCTCTGTGCCTCAGTTTCCTGGCTTTGAAATGGGAACAACCGGGACTTAGGCGGGGATGAGACACAGGTATTGCCTGCCTCTGGACTCGGTGACAGAGTGGGCTAGACATCTAAAGAAAAAACGGACGACTTCTCCTCTTCCTACAAACAAACACTCGGAAGAGGCTTTAAAGCTCTCCGCTACCATTGATTGGGAACCTATGCGTAATTCCGCTTACCTGCTCCAGGATGGCCAGAAATAATATACTCCAGGAATACGATCAGCGTTATGCTTTTATGCTGCATGACTCCGCCTAGGAAATCCATCTTCTCCGGAGGCGCGAGGGTAATAATAATAATAATGGTGATATTTCTACAAGCTTGGTGCCCACATGACCTTTCTTTTCGGGGCGGGGGCAGAGCAGACAAAACAAAAACACTTTCCTTCAGGGCAGCGATGACTGCGGGCTCCTCGTGCTTCTCTTTCCCCGAAGGGGTGGGTGGGAACCCGCCGCGCGTGTCTCTGTGTATCTTTCCTCTCTCTCTCCCCTTCGGATCTAAGGCGTGCTTCCCAGCTCCGCCGCCGCTTCGCCTCCCCCGGCGCGTCCACCTCAGCCGCCCATCGCCTCCCAGTGGATTCAGTCAGAGCGCTGGCTGGCTGCTTCGAGATAGAGCCCCTTCGCCCCCTCCCAACTTCGCCCCCCCCCCCGGAGACGAGGTGCAGTTCACACGTCTGGCACAGCAAGCCGAGCGGAGCAAGCCTGGTCCTCCTCCTCCTCCTCCTCCTCGCCCGTCGACCTTTCGCAGGGTCAAGGCGGCGACGCGGCTCGGAGGGCGAAAGTTCCCTCGGAGTTCGCTCAACTTTCGATTTCACTTCGGAGCTTCCCTTGGCCGCCCGAATGTTCCCATTCGGCTCTCCTCCTCGCGCCGGACTGACTCGCCCTTTGGCGCTCCTCTCACGCGAGTGCAATCGAGGGCAAAGCCGCCTTTGTTTTGCCACCCTCTCACCCCCCCAACCACCCCCTCCTCGGTCGCCCAAGCACGGCCTTCTCCCCCACCCCCTTGGGACTATCGCCGGTGTCTCAGAGGCGATCCTATGTATTCCACCGTCTTTAAAAGAAAATGGATTATTATTAGTAGTAGTATTGTTACTACTATTCAGGGCAGCGCTGGGCTTGGGTGGCTTTTGTGGGGATTGGTGAATAGCCCCTTCCTTCACTTTCAGGTGCCTTGGATCAGTGCCTTCTATAAAATAAAATAAAATAAAATAAAATAAAATAAAATAAAATAAAATAAAATAAAAAATGACGATGAGCTAATTTTTTTGGGAGGCGAGGCTTCTTTGCGCCGAGCTGCTCGCGTCTCTCCAACCCCGCGGCGATCGCCTCTGCCGGCCACCTCGGTCCCCTCTAGCCCCGTCTGGCTGCAAAAGGGATTATTCTGACATGTGATCCTCTTCCTGTCCTTTGATACGTGTGCGTGTCTGTGTTTTGCATCTCACTTGCGCACTCCTTCGGCCGCTTGCGCCGCTCTCCAGACGCACGTGTCCGCGTTTGCTCGCTCGCAGAGCCTCTCCTTTCCCCCACTTCGCAAGAGCCCGTCAAGCCTCCAACTCCGACGCTGCTCCTGTCCTGGGCCTTTAAAACCAAATGCCCGGCGGGGAAAGCGCTCCTTCCTCCGTCGCTCCCCCCTTCGCACCGGCCAGGCTCGGGGTCGATTCGTGTCTCCGCAGCGCCCCCCTCAGGCATAACGGCCAACAGCAGCAGGCGCCGTCTGCGCATAGGACCGAGGCGGGCAGGCGACAGAGGCAAAGTGGTCCAGGAGTAGGAGGGTTTAACAAATTGCTGCTGTGATCGGACATGTGTTGTCCTGCTTAGTGGCTTCGACCACTAAGGATGGATGCTGATTAACGAGCAGCGTTAATAACCTGCCAGAGCCTGTCTGGGAGGAGAAGCAGAAGTTGGATTTAAGCAGGGAAAAGTAAGATTGAATTTTTGCAGCTGGTTGGAAACTAAGCAATGCTTTGGCCGACTGGTTGCAGTGCAGGCCGGGGTTTCTCCACCCCCCTGGGGTTTACAGGCTCATGCAAAGTTATTTTGCTGCCAGAGGCAAAACAGTATATCACTTCGCTGCTCCAAGTCAAGGTGTGTCCTTCCCAAGGCCAGCCAAGGTGGGGTGTGTTTTTTTGTATGTTTGCATCTGAGACAGAATATCCCACAAGTGTTTTTGAAAGTAAAATACATAACCATTAGCTGCCCTTTCACCATATTGAAACTCAGCCCAGCCCTTTACAACTTTGTAATCTGTCCTCCGTGTTTTCTCCTTGCAAAGTTCCAGAAGGAGAGCCAGGACAGTCTCTTACAGCAAGAAGACTAGAGGGGTCCTCAGCCACTTTTGCGTATGGAGACAGATTTGGAAATGTAAGAAACTGTTGCGGGCATTGCCAAATTAAAATAAACAAAACAAACTGGTGGTGCTCAGAACTGCTTTCAAAAATATCTATCTGCCAAAGGGTGTTGGACTGGATGGGTCATTGGGCTGATTCAGCAGGCTGTCCATATGTTCTAACACAGGCAACAACAAGAAAACCCTCACACAACAGAGAAGCCCCTTCCAAGCAATCAACAACAACAAAGACCAACCTTTATTTTTTTATTACAAATCATCATCATTATTTATTATTTATACCCCGCCCATCTGGCTGGGTTTCCCCAGCCACTCTGGGCGGCTTCCAACAAAACACTAAAATACAATAACCTATTAAACATGAAAAGCTTCCCTAAACAATAATAAGGGGCAGGGGATCTTGGCAGGCACCAAGTCTGTGCAGCCAGAGGCAAAAGTGGGAGAGTGGTTATCTGATTTTCACACTCACCCTCTCTAACCTTCACCCAGACAAGCAGAAGGCATTATGAGAGCTCAAGGTCACCTTCCTGCTGGGCACAAATATTTGGGGTGGGAAGCAGGCCAGTGATGAGTGTAGCCTGAGGAGAGAGGTTGTGGCCTGGGAAGAGTATCTACAGAAGCCCTAGAGGGCCACTACCAGGCCCTGCCAACTTAAAGTTCCCCCACCCCTGGCTTACCCACAGTCACAAAATGTTTCCACAACCATTCATGTGGTTATGTTTGCATGTTGCGTACACGCATACTGATCGCTGTTCCTTGCTGTGGCCCTTTCCCATCTTCTTGCTGCAACACCACAAAATACATCACTGCATTATACCCATTTTACAGAAGGTGTGTCAATGCTGAACGACAGAAATTTTGTTAAGGCCACCAGCAAATCTGCAGATTAGGTGGGGTTTGAACCCTAGTTTCTATATCTTCCCAAGCAGTCTATTTATTGGATCACATTACGATTTCCACAACTCTCTGTCTTTAGCCCCTGCATGTCTGTATCACCAGAACTGATTGCTGTCTACTGGAGCCATAAAATGTATTTTCTAATCTCTTTCTGCAGTAGTTCTGACTGACTGCATGAGTGGGACATATTCAGAGGCAAAATTTCCACCAGCCATTCCTTTCTTTCCTTTCTTCATTCCTTTCTTCCAACCAGATTTCCAGGCCTGCAGCCCTCTGATAACAGGCTTATTGTCCCCACCCTCGGCAAATGTGCCTTTGACTTAATTCCCTGATCTGCAAAAATATTTCATTCTTTTCTTTCTCTTCCCCAAGGCATTTGTGGGCCATGTGTGTAAGACCTAAGATAGTAAGAAGCACTTCACTTCTGCTTTGGTTCATCAGAGTTCTCCCCCCTCCCCCCACCCCATTATGCATGTTCTAATCACTGGGGCTGGTGGGGGTGAATTAGGAAGGTGTGCTCTTACTGTGTAAAAGGCATATTATTCCAGCATGTACCCAGAAGTGTGAGAGATCTGTTCTAAAATATGATGGTCTGGAAGTGCCTGATAAGAATAAGTTAAATAATCAGCAATTTGACACCCCAAATTGACTGACTGCGGCAGCCAAATGAAGCCAGGCACGTATTGAGATCCTCTTCAGAGTCCCTCCCCCTCCTCATGATCAGAGAAGCAAGGGGCTTGCCGTGGGACAGGGGCTTCTCAAAGATGTCCCCAACATTATAGAAATCTCTCCTGAGGAGAGTTCACATTGCTCCTTCAAATGCCTGGAAAGGGGTGCCTTGTTTTAGAGCGATTTGGAGCTTTTGTCATTATGTTATGCTACTGCTGTATGGCTCCCATGATTCTTTGTAGACTTACATGTTGGTGTCAGTTTTATAGGACATTTTGTTGCTGTGCTTTTAAAATATATATACCGGTATGTATGTTTCATCACCTTATTGTGAATTTTACCTGTTGTAAAGCTCTGCTAGTGATTACTGGTACCCAAAGGGGGTATACAGATGATTTAATAACTAGTGGAGCCCACCCTGTGGAACGCCCTCCCATAAAATGTCAAGGAGATAAATAACTATACAACTTTTAGAAGACACCTGAAGGCAGCCCTGTATAGGGGAGTTTTTAATGTCTGATGTTTTGTTATGCTTTTATATTTGTTGGAAATCACCCAGTCAGATGGGCAGGGTACTACTACTACTATTACTACTACTAATAATAATAATATAATCAGATAGGGGAGTCTCAAAGGTGATCTACATTAAGGCCCACAAATGAAAACACACAAATACGAAGATTTGATATTTTTTGTCAGATTGTAGAATCTTTTAAACTTGACACACAATGCTGTGTCTTTCAATTGGTTCAAAACTTTGCAAAACCCACCAGGCCCCTCAGAGTAGTGAATGTGTGTGTGTGTGCAAAGTACATAAGCTTGCCGAATGTGGTTCAAAGTAGCAGGCCCAAAAGCATGCGCAAAGAATGGCCAGAGAATAATCAGTAGGCCTGTGAATTATTCTTTAGGAGGAGGAGGCAGGAGAAGCCAATAGGATTGTGGAGACTGAATAGGTGTGTCTGACAGGCATGGTGTCTTTTCTCCAGAGAACTGGAGGTGCACATACAAAAGCCAGTGAGCAGCTTGCTTTCATCAGGGGTCACCTCAAAGTTGCTGAAGATCCCCCAGGACTCTCCAAAGAGAGCCTCTATCTTCTGTCTTGCCCCTCAGGCAATAGCTCTCTGTGATTGATCTTCTTCCTCTAATTACAACCCCTCACAAGCCATGTCCAGCCTGAAAGAAATTTGTGGTGGGCTTCCCTTGAACCCTCTTCCGGAGAACAGGGGCCGAAAGAGTGGAATCCCTCATGCTCCCGTGAGAACTCCCAACCTGGAGTCTCATGAAGAAAAGGTAAGAACATTTGCACTGGATCTCTTTGGGTGCCCACACCAGTTTAAACCCAACAGAACTTCAGTCTTTGCTGGTCTGTGGCAACCCAGTTCCCCAAAGGCACAGGAATAAAAATATTCACTGTCAGAAACTGGTTATAGAGACACATGTTGCCTAAACAAAAGAGAAGACCATAAGCAATCATCATGGACCTTCTGTTGTCCCTCAGTGAAGCAAATAAAGAGTGAAGTACATTTGTCTGCTTAGTCAAACATGCCTCTCCACCAGTAGAGCCCAATCCTAAATAATGCTTGTTCATGTTCTAGGGGAACATTTTCTAGTAAGTGTGCTCCGCTTTGTAAACTTAAAGGAATGGATACACTTGCCCTTTAACATAAGAATGTAAGAATACACTGTATTTATGTATACAGAGATATATGTTCCTGTAAGGCCACTTGTTACTTTCCAGATGTTGGACTCCAATGCACATCAGCCCCAGACAGAATGACCAATGGCCATGGATACTGACCAAGTCAGTATTTATACTGAAATTGTTTTTGAGATTTTAAAATAATTTTATCACTTGTTTTCAGTCCTAGGCTCCTTTTGGAGGAAAAGCAGAATAGAAATTAAACAAACAAACAAACAAACAAACAAACAAATAATAAAAGAATAGAATAAACAAAGTAATTGTTGTCTACAGGGTTATAGGTTCTCAATTTTCAACAAAAACAGTCTGTGCAGGAGACTGACCTGGTTTTTCAAGCCTTTAAAAAGAAACTGCTATGATGATATGGTGGTGAGGGACATTTGGGGGAAATCGATTGGCCTGGCATATTCAAACTGAGACACATCCTTGAGTGAGTTGAGTTAATGATTTGTTCTTTGGTTGGGCAACCAAAAAATAAATAATTGTTTAACTAAGCAGTAACTGAGTATTGTTACATGCCCACCGCTTCCCCAACCAGTGAGAAATTCCCAGGAGAGTGCTTCCAGGATTGTTTTATTCTGAATCAGAGAGGACTTGTGGCATCTTTGCACAGGGTGAGCCTTTTAAAAGAGGCCCCGTGGAACATGTGTACCCTGTATCCACGGGGCCTCTTTTAAAGGATTCACCCTGTATTATTGTATCAGGCTGAGAGGCAGTAGCTGGCTCAAAAGTCTTGGCACATAATATATTTGTGAGTCGCTTTCTCCAAACGTATCTTTTCAATGAAACAGGCTTATATTCCTAGATAGCATCATCCTGCAAAGTGGGTCTGGCCTCATGGGTTTGTATCCATTAGTGTGTCCCTTGCATTGACAGAGGGCAATTAGGACCAACGGAGGCTTTTATGAGGGAACTAGCCAGTTGGATCAGACCAATAGATCATCTCAACCAGCATTCTGTTCTCGTGGAGGCCAGCTAGAAGCCTTTGGGAAACCCGCAAGCAGGATCTGAGCACCAGAGCAGTCTCTCCTCCTGTGGTTTCCAAACACTGGTATTCAGAGGCCTACTGCCTCCGACTAGATCAGAGATAATCCACACAAGACAGAGGTACAGTGGGCGGAAAGGCTCTCTGTCCAGAGAGGGTTTAAGCTGATTCTAGATGGTTTTGCACCAAGTTTGCATTGTCCTGACCCTTGAATCAAGCCGCAGCAATCCAGGCACAGAGTCAGAGGCTGCAGAAGCACACACTAAGGAGCCAAATCAGATTAAGAAGAAGAGTTTGGATTTGATATCCCGCTTTGTCACTACCCAAAGGAGTCTCAAAGCGGCTAACATTCTCCTTTCCCTTCCTCCCCTACAACAAACACTCTGTGAGGTGAGTGAGGCTGAGAGACTTCAGAGAAGTGTGACTGGCCCAAGGTCACCCAGCAGCTGAATGTGGAGGAGCGGAGAAGCAAACCCAGTTCACCAGATTACGAGTCCACCGCTCTTAACCACTACACCACACTGGCTCTGAGCTGAACTGACTGCTGGAGAGCAGGAGATGACCACAACTGAGGCCACTGGACAGCAGCCTCCAGAAGAATCTCCTAGAGTCGACCACCAGGCTCCTTCCCCTGAGAAACTGGATTCCTCCCACCACACATCATTGGTTCAACGGTGCAGGGAGCACACCAGGAGAGAAACTAGGGAACAGGGCCAGAGTGCCTGTCTTCAGGCCAGAGAGCTGGCCCTATAATACTCTGAAGTTGTCTACAAGGCAGTGGAGTCTGGAAGAGGGAGTCTGGACCCAGAAGCTTAAAAGGCTTTAGTCTGCTCCCAACTTTTGTGGGAGCAAGTTGCTCACTGGGAGCTGTCTGTGGTCCTGCAACAGCCTGTTCATCTTGCTACTTTCTTTATAGGATCTGGCCTCAGACCACTTTCCCTATGCCATGTCTAATTTTATAAACTTCTATCCTTTTGGCTCTTTGGGCTCATCCACTTTTGCTTGCCCTGCTACTGTCCCCCAGGAAAACCCACTCTTTACTGCTGAATCAGAGCAAACATCAATTGGGTTTTCTCCAGAATGTTGTTTGCTCTGATTTAGCACTAAAGAGTGGGTTTTCTGGGGGAAAGCAGTGAGGCAAAGACAAAACTGCTCAAAGCCATGCTTTCTAGGCATGGGACAGTGGAAATGTAGACAGGCCATTACTTTCCTTTTCTCTAAACTAAAAAAACCTAAATGCTGTAATCTTTCCTCATAGGGCAGTTGCTCCACCCCAAGACCAGCACTTGGAGAACAAGTTTGCAATTAATATAAATTATTATTGTTGCTGTGACTATTAATAATATCAGCCACGATAATATAATTCATTGGGATAGTAGTAGCAGTATTAGAAGTAGAATCGGCAGTGTAACCATAATGTGTTCCAAAGCTGAGGGAACAATGCCAGTTAATATAAGCTGAGGATCAGGCCTGTGTATCTGCAGCACTTTATTTTCAATTTATATTTGCAGTATTAACTCGAAACTGTTCCCATGTTTTGTTTTCATGCATCTCTGTTTCTGGCAATAATATAAAGCCTTTATGAGAGCTTTAGCCATGTGCTTCGGGGTCCTTCAGAAGAGCTACGTGGCTCTTTCCACCATCTCAACTTTAATCTCCTTGGATAAACCAAACCATATCTGCAAGGCTCTTTCCATATATGCTTCCTGACTTCTCTTTCTTCCAAGCCCCTTTGTTGCTCGGGACTTGAAGCCGCAACATCCTCTGTCTCCTCCTTTTCCCTGCCCAGAGGCAGAAGTCTCTGTGCTTTACTATTACCAGTCCTAAGAAAGACAGTGTCTTCCTTTGGCAAATTACAGAAGGGTTGCTGTGTTGGCCTGATGCAGCAAAAACAACATTTTTTTTGTTAAATGTATTACTCTGCTATCCTACAATGCCATAGGACTCTCTGTTGCATTTCCTTTGTCTGCCATACATAGATAGCCTGCATCTCTTCATTGTGCCCCTGTTAAAGAGTAAACTTGCCTTACATAAGAACTTAGGAAATGGCCTTATTCTGAGCCAGACCATGGCTCCATCTAGGGCAGTATCATTTACTCCAGTGGCCCTCACACTCCCCCACCCCCTTGAACCACATGAAAATGGTTGAGCATCTTGGTGGACCTCTTGATGGTTCCTCTGCCTGTTGTAGCAATTATAATGCATTGTGCTAGGTCAGGGGTCAGCAAACTTTTTCAGTAGGGGGCCGGTCCACTGCCCCTCAGAACTTGTGGGGGCCGGGCTGTATGGGGGGGATGAATGAATTCCTATGCCCCACAAATAACCCAGAGATGCATTTAAAATAAAAGGACACATTCTACCCATGTAAAAACATGCTGATTCCACGGGCTGGATTTAGAAGGCAATTGTGCCGGATCTGGCCCCCGGGCCTTAGTTTGCCTACCCATGTGCTAGGTGCTGTATGGTTTTTAACAGTATTTTTTAATGGGCTTCTTTTATTTCCTACACAGTGTGTTTCGTTGCATTGTTATTTGAATTCCTTAGCATTCAAATTGTAATACAGCGTAAGAAATAAAATCAATATGAATGTTGAATATACCATCTCCCGCCTTCAAATCCAGACAGGCTGCCTGAATGAAGTGGTCCGTGGACCACAGTTTGGGAACCTCTTGTCTACACTGACTTAGCAGTGGCTCTCTGAGGTTTCAGGCAGCATGTCCTCCATCCCAGCCCTACCTGGAGATGCCGGGGATTCAACCTGGAACCTTCTGCATGCAAAGCATGTGCTCTGCTATTGAGCAGTGGTCCATCCCCCCAAAGGATATGCTTTGAAACATTTGCACACAGGAGACGGCAGTGAGGAGAGGTGCCGCTGTGGACCTGGCCTCCTGGCAGCAGTGCCACTACTGCATACCAGAGTGAAGCAGATGTAGAGCAGGGCAGCAGCAAGGTTGAAGCAGTTTGGGCACACTCAATTGGCACACTGGTGCACTTGTGCCAGTCTGATGACACTGCCACTATTCAGTACTAGACGGTGGCACTGCTGCTAGGAGATCAGATCCATCCCTCCCTATTGGTCACTCCTGTTTGCATATGGAAAACTGGAGCCGCACTGAATTAACTTGTTTGGATACACAAAGCAGATACTTATTTGTACAATTTGCAGCCTGTCAAAATTCAACACCTTGCCAGCTTTCCAGATTGTTGCTTTAGCATCTAATATTCCACCTGCCAGCTGATGTCTCTTCACTGTGTGGCTTCACCTGCCAATTCAACAAAGATATTTGCCCAACAAATAGCCCATCGTTATCCAATTACTTTTGTTAGTAGAACACAAACACATTTCATCTTCTTTGTGCTAGCCTCTTAAGTAGAGTCCATCTAGAACTGTCAGTTGCAGACAAGAGTCTTTTGTCTCTAAAATGTAGCTGTCTGCAGTACTTGGTTGTGTAAATTAGGACAAATGGCCATGTTAGTTTGCACATGAAGGTCATTGTGCTGTAATAGTCGAAGGGAAGGGAATCGGCAAATGCTAAAGTCTTCACCTGGAAAAGGGCACAGCATTGTCAATTCCAGATGACTAGATGTTAAGCCACAAACAACTAGGGAATTGGGTTCATTCAGTGTCTGAAATGCATCACAGTTTGTCAAAATAATGGATTTGGCTTTCTAAAGACTATTTATTCTACTGCTAGGCTGCTACCACTACTTGAGTAGTAGTTTAGAGCATTATGGAGAATAGGGCTGTCAGTGGCTACTGGCCATTATGTGTAGTATCTCCTCGGTCAGAAGCAGTATTCCTCTGAACACCAGTTGCAGGGAATCACAAGTGGGAAGAGTGTTCTTGTGTGGGGGTCCTGGCATTTGGTTGGCCACAATATGAACAGGATGCTGAAATGAATGTGCCTTTGGCTTGGTCCAGCAAGGCTCTCCTTGTGTTCTCCTGACTTGGTACCAATGGGAACATCCCTCCCAGGAAAGATAGCAGTTCTGGAGGATCACTGATCTGGTTCAGGACCACTCCGCCATCTCAGGAAATGTCGTGCCAAATTGGGAGACAATATCTCAAGAGGTGCCTGGAAGCTGATGGACAAGCCCATTTGCAAAAATATATAGCAGATTGTGATTTGTGACCCATTCTTCCTAAAAACTGAGCCTAGAGCTGCAAACAGTATTTTTAAAATGCCGCTTGAATATTTAAGATGCTGCTCAAGCTGAGCGTGAATCTTCTCAGCATGGAGACACTGGGCTAGCTCATCATATTTTTGAATAGTCTGAAGGCATCGCCATCTGTGGAGCTTCCTTTCCATATGGGAGCAATAGCTTTCTGGCAGCAGCATTGTCACTGATTAGGAGTGGGAGACAAGGCAGCGGTGAGGTCAGGGCTGTGCAAATATGCTGGCAGAGCCAATTCAATGTGCCTGTAGAGCCCTGATCTCACCACCACTTCCTGGCCTCGTATACCATGCAAGCCAAAGGCTAAAGTCAGCTCCCTTCTCTTCTGTCTGCTTATTTGATTTCACAAAGAAGCAGTGGCGTAGCGTGGGTTGTCAGCACCCGGGGCAAGGCAAGTAATTTGCGCCCCCTAACCCGTGGATTTGCGCCCCCTAACCTGTGGATTTGTGCCCCCTAACCCTAACCCCCAGATGTTGCGCCCGGTGCGGCCGGCCCCCCTGCACCCCCCACGCTACGCCACTGCAAAGAAGAGCAGATAACTATACCCTTAAGCAGTTTCATGGTGGAAGCAACGAAATTTCTACAAACCGAAGTTTGGATATAGAAGGGTCTGCTTTATGGTTTTAGTTTTTTTTACTCCACCCAGGTGGGCTGAGGCTCCCACACATTTAATAGCATGCTCAATTTCCAAAGCAGGGAGTGAACTTGAGAAGTGAACAAACATTTCCTTGTTTCATATCCCATATGGTGGTTTGTTGTGTGTTGTTGTTTTTTTTTTAAAAAAAGAGTTAATGACAATGACATGAGGAGGACCCTACTGAGGAGGATAGGAAAGATTTTATCTGATTTGCCTGCTGGAGGAACAACTATCCTTTGAAGTATTGTTGGGGTTCCTGCTGGCATATTTTACTTATTTAAAATATTCAGACTTGGCTCCTTCCCTGGAGATTGAGGTGAAGGTAACAAACAGCTCGTTTTGATGAACCGTATATGGTTCTCAGAAAATATTAAAACTGCAAAAACTGCAGAAATGTCCAAAGCAAGAAAAGGCTTCAGTGAATCCCTTTCAGGGCATATGGCAGGTGCCACCACAAAGTGGCAAGGTGGGGTTGAGTTGGAAGGGACCTTGGAGATCATCTATCCTGAATCCTGCTTCATTGCAGGATCTGCAACACAGAATGTGATTGCAGCATCCTTGGCAGATGGCTGTCAAATGAACAGCCTCCGGAGCTAGTCTAGTCTACTATCAATTACCGTAGCTCTTACTGTTAGGAAGTTTCTCTTAATGTTTAACTAAACTCGGCTCTCCTGCAATTTCCACTCATTTGTTCCAGTTCTGCCCTCTGGAAAAACAGAGAAGAGGTATGCTGCATCTTCTGTGTGACAGACCTCAGATATTTGAAGACACTTTCTCTTCTCTAGGCTAATCTTATCATCTTGCAGCCGTTTCTCATAGAACTTGGTTTCAATCTCCTTCCTGTTTTGATTTCTCCTGATACAAAATCGCCCACCCAGCATTTGGCAATGCTAGCAAATTTGAGCACAGAAGTCTTCTGGTTTCTTTGGCACAGCACTGGGTGATCTTGGTCCATTAGATTAGCATGCACTGAACCTTCTGTGCCATTTCAGTGCGACAATGGAGCTACAAACCTGACTTAGCAAAGTTCTGCTGTCAAACAGGCGCCAGGGGTGTCCTGCATCATGTTGTGCTTGGGTATAATGGTACAATGGAGTTCCTGGCATGTCTGTTATCTACAGCTGATTCTGCTTGCTGTTCCATCTCCTCTGGAGAACGAGTGCAGCCCAGATCCTGTGCCAGGATAGCCTCTTGTTTATGCAAAGGTTAGGGTGGGAAGATCCCATTCAAAATGCTGTGCTACCTTGTTTGTTGGAGCCTCATACTTATTAACGGTCAGTGCCCTTGAATACATTTGCAGCATCTGGGCACATTTCCCGTTCAGACTGATAAAAATGCATGTGTTTAATTAGCTGTGATAACCACCCACTTGGTCACTTTCTTCTGGCTTCCTTCTCTTTCTCCCTCTCTCTCTCTCTCTCTCTCTCTCTCTGCAGCTGGCTTTGAAGAACGCCTTGCGTTATTTCCCTTCCAACTTCCACGAAGTCCTGGCGCCAGAATTTGCCAAGGAGCTGAGACTCTATGGACATATCTACATGTACAGGTTCTGCCCCCGCATTGAGATGAGGTAAAGGCTTGAGGAGGGCTCTACGAGGAATGGCATGTTGGGAGTGAAAGCCATTTGTTTGTTTAGAGTTGTACCTATATTCGGTCAGAGTGAGTTGATGTGGAGGCACAACCCATGAACCAAACTGAACAGACAGAAGGCCACTTGTCACCAAATAGGCAGGCTAGGGGAGGCAATGCAAACTAGGAAGCCGGCAGGCAGGTAAATTGGCCCATTGCTGAATTTGACAGTAGTTTGGTCTTTGTGCTAAAGGTGTTGCTCAGACCAAGGAAGTGGGCCAGAGTCTGTGACTTTAATCAGACTCCTGTTGGCTCTTTCTGTTGCTGGGCAATCGCTGGTTCTGTAGTTACAGTGTAGTACCTCTTTGTGGCCTACTTCACTGGGGGCAGCCAAGAGCAGCACAGCATAAAGCAGCGTCCTCTTCTTGGGAGCTAACTTTGTACCAGCAGCAAAAGAAAAGATTCCCCCCCCCCATCTGCTCAATATATTGTTCATCTCTAACTCAGCTAATAATATTAGACAAGCAGCACTAATTCCAGTCCATTCATTGCTATAAAACTGAGCACCAGTATTTTAAAAACAAAATGAAAATGACTTCCTAACCTTGCAAAGGCTACAAACTTTCATTTTCAACCTGATATGTATTTGTCCATGGGGGTGAGTCCAGCTGCTAAAGCTATATAGACACATATCGTTCAAATGCAGGGTTTGAAATTGGTTGATGGATTTCTGATGAGCACAGCTGGCTGCCCTAATTCCCCCAGTTTAAATGAGTTTCCATATGCAGAGAGAGAAAGAGAGAGAGAAAGAATCCACATAAAATCCATATGCAAATAAGGGAGTTCTTATCTAGAAATGGGATCTGTTACAAGTATTAAGCACAACTATTGATATGCATCTTCCAGGTCTATGAATCTTGGAAATTACGGACATCATTTTGTACCTGATCAGTTTATGCTAGAGCTGTATTCTTCCCCTGTGAAAGAGGTTTCCATTTTTCTGCTTCATTTGCACAGCAGTTTAGAATTTATTTAGAATTTCAGTGGGTTTGGGGTTAAGTTTACCTCCTTGTTATGAGGTGACCAAGGAAGGCATTTGTGTTTCACTCTCCACTGATGGTTTCTCCAGTGCTCTGAATCCTCCCTGGCTGCCCATACTTCCTGATCTGAACTCCCCCATGAGGGGCTCATTGAGTCTTTAATTGGGCTTTAATTCAAGCGTGGGAAGCCAGAGAGGCTGGCAACTGACTGCCTGAGACTGATGCACTTGTTGTTTTAAAAAAAGAAACACAACAACAGCATGATTTGACACTAACTTCTTTAAAAGTAGCACCTTAGAAACCAACTAAGTTTGTTCTGGGTATAAGCTTTTGTGTGCATGCACACTTCTTCAGATACACATGAAAGCTTATACCCAGCACAAACTTAGTTGGTATCTAAGGTGCTACTGGACAATTTTTTTATTTATTTCGACTGTGTCAGACCAACACGGCTACCTACCTGATTCTTTAAAAGTAAAAAGACTTCACCTTTTTTTAAAAATAGCACCAAACAGCAGTGAGACACACCTTCCTGCCTTTTTGTTAAAGCCCAGGCAAGTATGTAATGGGTTTTCAGGAAGGATGCCACCAGAAAGGCTGCAAAATGCAAACCTCTGGAGAGATAATGTGTAGAATGAAAGTAAGGACACTTACAAACTCGGCGTCCACCTTGAAAACATGGTAAGCAAAACAAAGACCTGTGCCCTGACCACAGGAATATCCCAGAAATTGTTGCAATTTATTTTCTCATTAACTGATGGACCATGGCTGGGGGAAAAAAGATGGAAGTAATTTTTGGCATAGTGTTAGCTTTTGTAGTGGGGTTTTGCTAGGGACACTCAAAGTGCTTTGAATACGCAGAGAAATCTCTGAAAATATTGATCACTCTAGGGGGGAAAAGAAGAAGAATGATGCCGTTTGATTCTACCCTCATATCAAACATTTTATTCTCATTTTGGGTTTTTTATGATTTGCTTGTGATAAACCCAAGTATGCACTTGTAGAAGGCTGAAGATAATTATTTCATTTCCTCACTGGTGTATTTTAATTTCAGAGCTTACCCCATCCAGGAATATCCCTGCAAAACCATCCAAGCTGCTGCAATAATGCACATGATTATGAATAATCTTGACCCTGCAGTGGCACAGGTAATAAACATTCCTCGGTGGAAGGCTTAGTCTTGGAAAGCAAACTGATAGCAGTGACAATGCATTGATTTTTGTGAATTGACACACACCAGTTCTGCTTCGATTGTTCTGAAATGGAACAAAGGATGAAATGGGTTAATTTTTTTTAAAAAAATCAATGCGTTGTCTCTTTCCCCCATTAATTTTAATGAAACATAGTTGGAAGGACCCCCTAGAGTCATCTAAATCCAACCCTCTGCAATGTAGGAACCTCAACACACAGTCCCCCATCCAATTTGAGACCATACCGAACCCTGCTTACCCTTGCAAATGTGCTAGCTGTTTTATTGCTGCACCACCAGGAGAACAGTGGAGGTGCAAAATTAGCATGCCGCTCTGAGGTAGAGCATGTGATGCTTAAAAGCAAACAGGGCTGAGCTGACATTTCTCAGAAAATACTTTCCAGCCAATTTTTTACTTTCTTCTTTTGCTTTTTTGAGCTCTTCATAAAACAGTTGGAGATTTTAGTCCTCCTCTGAAGACTATCCAGCAAAATGGCTTCCTAAATTTTGCCACCCATGAATCTTCAGCACAGCTATGGATCCGGTTTGAATATTGTTTTTATTTTTAATATTGTTGAAGGAAGCCATGGACTTGGCACCTACTCTTTCCAGCCTTCTCCTCTTAAAGTTTCGGTCAAGGTTATGTGAGAACTTGCTGTAAGAATCACTCAAAACAACTCCTTGTTTAAGCACCTTGTGGAAAAATATCACCTAATCTGCCACAGGTATAGCGAATAGTTAAGCCAAGAGTGATTTGAAGTTTGCTTAGTCAGAATAAGAATATGCTACCCTATGCTATGAAGACAAAATACAAAGGCAAGCTATGTATCAACAACGATCTGATACTATTTCTGACAGTCATCAAATCATGGGCAAAATGCAAGCTCGACCATCCCACTGATACTTGCCAAAAAGGATTTTATTGTGAATAAAACTATTAGAAATATTCATAGTTTGTTATATCTAACACAGCTTGTGTGACTGTTTTTAGAAAACATTTTCATAGCTTATGGAGCAATTTCCTGCAATCAGATGGTTGGTGTTCTTTCATTCCCATAAACAAAAATATGAATAATGTTGTAAGCACTATAAATATTTCAACAAAAACCACATTAGTAGGGATGTTACGTAATTTTTATTTTTTTGTTTGGATGCCTCAAGGAATGGTAATAAAACAGGCAGTTAAAATGCACGAAACAGTCATGTGACAATAAATTGAAGATAGTCCTTTCACCAGTATTGAGTAAGATTCCACTCCCAGTCCAGGTAGCCTATTTCTGGGCCTTGGAAGAGTGTGCCATCTTGTCCTTCGCCTCAGGCAGCAAAATGCATTGAGCCAGCCCTGTCCCTCCACCAACATTCATTTCCACTGAAATGCAAGCTATATCAACACGCAGGTTCTGCTGCTTATTGTCTGGAGCTTAGACATGGGGAGGTGGATGACTTGACAGTTTGTCAGTCGGTGGAGGTTAGACATTCATCAGGTGCCCTGCAGAGGCATCCTAAGGAGTGGCTGGTGCTAATAGAAGCCATTATCTCTTGGCGTTCCGGAGTTCGTGCAGCACAGAGGATAATTGAATAGGCCACAGTCTAGAATGCCCCTGGTCAGATTTAAGCTCTGCTATGTGCTCATTAAGCAGTGTTTTGATTAAACTGGGTTTAATCATATTTGAGACTGAAATAAGGGACGCTGTTTTAAACATACTTTAAAATGTGCTCTTTGCAGTTTCCCCAGGAACTTGTAACTTATGGAGGGAATGGACAAGTCTTCAGCAACTGGGCACAGGTATGGTGTTGATACATTTGTTGCTTGCCTTGCTTGACCATGCTCTTAATCCATCACATCCATATTTTTCTTGGTGGAAGATGTGACTAAGTTGTTGGCTGTCATTGACAATGAATCCATGCAGTTGTTGGGGCTTTTGACTTTAAGAAATATCGAAATATCGAAAGAGCTTGAATAAGAAATATCGAAATATCGAAAGAGCTTGAATTATGGGGGCTTGGGGTGGGGTGACAGCTGTTTTACCTGTTGTGGCTGCTTTCTTTGCTGCTAATTATAGAAGGCTACAAGGTTTGTGGGACGCGGGTGGTGCTGTAGTCTAAACCACTGAGCCTCTTGGGCTTGCTGAGGTCGGCGGTTTGAATCCCTGCAACGGGGTGAGCTCCCGTTGCTCAGTCCCAGCTGCTGCCAACCTAGCAGTTCGAAAGCCTGTCAAAGTGCAAGTAGATAAATAGGTACCACTCCGGCGGGAAGGTAAACAACATTTCTGTGTGCTGCTCTGGTTTCACTAGAAGCGGCTTAGTCATGCTGGCCACATGATCCAGAAAAAATGTATGCGGACAAACGTTGGCTCCCTCGGCCAGTAAAGCGAGATGAGCACCACAACCCAAGAGTCGTTCATGACTGGACTTAACTGTCAAGTGTCCTTTACCTTTACCTTTTTACAAGGTTTGTGGGGGGATGATTGTTCGGTTAAAATAACTTGACAGATTTTTTCATGAAAAGCATAAATCCAGGTTAAATGGGGGTGGGGGTAGATATGGGCTGGTATTTTTATGTCATTGTTTGGATGCTGCACACACCTTGCATAAACAAGTAACACGAATCTGGAAGCACCCTAAATGAATGTTTTCTGAGCAGATGCAGAGTGCTTTAGGTTCATCATTCAGGAATCACAAGAATCCCCTGCTCTGTCTGGGATCAGGACTCCCAGGTCCTCAGGCAGAGCTAAGCTCTTTCAGCTTTCTTTCCTGAAACAACCATGATATTCTGAAAAAGAGGGAAAGAACATGATTCTGCACTTCGCGTCTAGCAAGGTGACATTCAGAAAACACAACATTTGGAAACTTGCTATCTCTTGCTTTGCACCGGCAGCCATGTCCAGCGTCGATATGACTGTGATGTCTAACAAGAGTTTCACAGCGGAGCAAAACAATATGCCTTTGTCACTGGTTACTTAAGAATAGCAGTCGGATGAATGATTTTCTTTCACTGCGATAAGGACAGTTTGTTCTCAGTGTTTTGTTTCATGAAAAACGAGACGGTTTGTAAAGATGTTGTAGCAACGTTATTCCTGGAAGTGTTATTTCTGGTGCAGGGAGGAGAGGCAATTGAAAATGTGGCATGTGAAGGGGTGCTGAGCCGTAACCCGCTTAGTTCAGGGGAAGGGCCCGAGGTTAGTAGGTAGAGCACACCCCTTGCGTGCAAAAGGCCTCTGGTGCAATCTCCAGGGAGGACTAGGAAAGATTCCCTGCCTGAAACCCTGGAAAGCTGCTGCCAATCGCTGTAGACCAGGAACCCTAACCTGGTGTTCTACAGAAGTCATTTGACTACAACTCCCAGCATCTGTCAATGGACAGGGATGGAGGGAGCTGTAGTCCAATGACATCTGGAAGGCACCAGGGCGTGGAAGGCTGGTGTTGACGATGCTGTGCTAGATGAACTGGCTCAGTATATGCCCAGGGCTCATGTGTCCCCCCCCCAACACTGCTACCCACCCCCCTCTTTTTTATGTATTGCTTGACATCAGCCTTGCCACAGCCGCCTTATTGTTGGGGGCAGGTAGGAGTTTTTCCACTTGACAGATTGGTACCAGCCATTTGGTTTTCCCCTACCTTGTAGCAATCGTCAAAAGTTTGTAAAGTTAGGCACTGGGTAGGCCTATGGGAGTGGAGGTTGTTGCCTCCGCCTGCCCCTCCTCATTAAGGGTATCCCATTAAAGGGATCTGGGGGTGTGGATCGTGTCCAAAGCCTGGGCATGGGCTAGAGCCATGCCACGACCCCATCGTGGACCCCGGGGTGCCCCAATTTGATGTATATAATAGGGCTGCCCCTACCAGTGGTATACCCTTATGAGACTCCCTGCGGACAGGCAGTATCAGGATATAGTCTGGTTTCACCCAATGCCTAAGCCAAACCGCTCACATCTGTAACCAATAAAGTTGTGGCCTATTTTATCCCATTAACCTAAACGTTCGTGTCCATGTGCTTATTATCTAAGGGAACTGCAGGGCCCGGGGCCTTGCCAAGCAATGCTGAGCTAGATGGACTACTCAGTATAAGCCCAGGGCTCATGTTTTCCCTCCAAACACTGCTCTCCACCCCCCATGTGAATTACTTCTAGTTTCAGAACCCAACTGGAAGGGGGGGGGGAAATGGGTCGGGAGAAGCAGTTTCAGGGGAAAGGCGTGGGTGTTTGTGTGTGATACATTACCTGGCTTTCCACTTGCCAATGTTGCACTTTAAGTCACTTTATAAGAATTGGCTAGTAACCCACCCAGTTAATCTAAAATGGTGGCCTGCCACCAACTTGCCTAGTTTGCCCTTTAAAAGCCTTAGAAACACAGATCAATATAAGAAGGAAGCTTAGCCAGCTCCTTTCTCCCATTCTGTCTCCATCTTTCAGTTCTGGCTGGTGATGCACTATTTGTCTGAGATGACTGAAGATCAGACCTTGGTCATGTACAGTGGGCATCCCTTGGGACTCTTCCCCAGCCATCGCAACGCTCCTCGATTAGTCATCACCAACGGCATGGTAAATAGCTGCTCTCATCTTGTCCTCTCTTTGCTTACTATCATTTGTCACGACCCACAGTCTTTTTCTGGTATGCACTGTGCTTTGCCTCATTGATCAAAGGTTGGCCGTGTTTCGGTTCACGTACTGTTTGTTTCAGAAAGTGTGAATCAGATAGGGTCACCTTTAAATGCAAACTGAATCGAATTTGTCCTCCACCACTACATCCAATAACACCCTGTTGTTTTTCCTGCTGTCCTTTCCCTGCGGCCTTGGAAAAGAGAGACAGAGAGAGAGGAAAAGATCTGGGTGTTCTTGAATATTCTCCGACTTTCCAAATTACTATAGGGTCAAACTTTATTAGCTATAATTGGAGCATCTAAAACTAGATCTCGTTGCTTGTTCAAATGGGTTCCCTCACACTTTCAGCATTAGTAAGGTTGTGTCGGGGAATGGCAGGACACTGATGAGTGTACACAGGGAAAAGAGGGGCTGGAGTCTGGCTCAGGAGAGGGGGCTAGTGATTTGTGGGGACCTGTAGCAGCCAGAGGCGAGAGGCAGGGGAAGCTCCAGAGCTGGAGAATGGAGCTCAGAAGGGATTGGAGGATGAGGCAGGTCAGGCAAGTGAAGGGCTGGGCGCCTCCCCACCCTCTCCTGTACCACTGTCTCTTGGAACCAGGAGAGGATTGAAGAGGGAAGAGCAGAGGCAGTTTTCACACAGGCACATAAACTGGTGGAGGGGTGTGGTGCCCCCTGTTGCTGCAACTGCTCCATCGAGCACAGACCAGGAACTAGCTGCCTGGGTGCTAGACTGGTATGTGTGGGTGTTCAGAGCCGTAGGAACTTCTGTAAGTGTCCACTTTTGACAGTACAGTTAAATATCTGCTGTGTGCATTCCTTTGGCTGGGGAGCACCCATAATAGGTTGGTTGTATTGTGATGGCAAGGTGGTAGAATCACAGTGTTAATCAGAGACCTCTCTCTCTTTTCACCTTCCTCCCTGCCTCAGGACTTCTATTTTAATTCTTGTAATATTATGAACTGATGTCTACTTGCCCCTCTCTTCCCTTTTTCCTTCTGTGTCATGTCTTTTAGATTGCAGTTCTGATGACAGGGACTGGCTTGGTTTTAGTTACCTGTATAAAGTTCTCTGGCTGCCTGGTCAGCTGAAAAGCGCTGTCAAAATGCTCTAAATAAGACACATTTCCTTGCTTTGTTTAGGTGATTCCTAACTATTCTTCCAGAGATGAATATGAGAAACTGTTTGCAATGGGGGTTACAATGTAAGTTATCCATTGTCCTAATTAATTTTCCCAATTAATTTCTGATGTCTGCTTTTTAGTTCTGAATTGGGAACTTTTTGTGGCAGGTGAAGGGATAGAACATTATATGTATACATGCAGAAATATAAACCAAAGGCTGAAACCATGCATTCACTTCCTTTGGGAAGTGGGGCTTATATTTGTGTAATTCAGTGGGGCTTATTTCTGAGTAATTTATAGAATCACACCATAGGAAGCTACATGGAGAAAAAGAGAAATACGGAGAAATGTGTCAAAGGGTACCGTTACTTAGGAAATGTTGCACTACTAGACTAACAGAGTAATATAGGGGCAGAATGTATAAAAATAAAACAACATCCATAGTTGACTGAAAAAACTGCCTTGCATTCACTCCTATTGACAGGTATGGACAGATGACAGCGGGTAGCTACTGCTACATTGGACCACAGGGAATAGTCCATGGAACTGTGGTAAGAACTGCTCACTATCACTGTTGGGCAGAATGTATCATTTGTAGAAAAAGGAAGCATCAGTTCTCTTCTGACTAAAGATCTATTTAGTATTTCTAACAAACGACAACAACAACAAATGCAGAGCTGACCCACTGCTCCATTCTCTGCTCTAAAGTGCTGAAGTGTAGGTGCATTCCGGCAAGACACAGTGATAACAGCAAGAACCTTTATTAAACTACTGGACAACAGGGGCAAAACAACTGTTTATATACATTTCTGAAGGACTGGGCCACTCCCACTCCCAACGTGATTGGCTGTCTAAACTACCTAGCTGCGAATCATGAGTCAGAGTTTAAGGGCCAATGGCAGAGGCCCCAATCCTGAAATGTTCTGTGATTGGATATAATGTATCAAATCAGAACACAGGGGCTCAGCATCCTTAGTCCAGACTCAAGCTCAGGCAAACACAGACCACTGAATGCATAACAAGCCCCATGCGACACATTGCTCATTGTAACGTATATAAGCCACCAACTCTCAAGCTGGCTGCTGCAAGGGAACTGCTTTGTGAAAAAAACCATTACCTGATATAGGCTTCTATAAGGCCCACTGGGGGCAGGCAATTCTGCCCTATCTCTGCATCAGGTGCATGAGAGTGGAATTTTTCCACCGCCACCAAATCACTACTAATACAGCAGACCTGTCACCTTCCAAATGGGAAGGACAACCAGAGTAGTAGCTCACACAGAAGCGTAGGAGAAAATGAAATGTATTCTGTTTTAATTGCCTGTAATTGATCCTGAGTGGTTGGACTGAAGCCTCCTTTGCTTTGTTTCAGGCCTTTACATGCTCACTCTTGAGCATGTAAAGTTCTGTTGAGTAGATGAAATGAGAAGTGCAAATGATAAACAAATGGAGATACGATAGAAGTATTGCCATTGGTAAATGACACCATAGGGTACCATGCACAGTCACTACCCTTTTCTGCAATGTGCCTTAGCTAACAGTGCTCAACGCAGGCCGGCGCTACTTGGGAGTGGAGAATCTGGCTGGGAAAGTCTTTGTCACATCTGGCCTTGGAGGAATGAGTGGCGCTCAAGCCAAGGCTGCAGTCATTGCTGGCTGTGTGGGAATTATTGCTGAGGTAAGCCTGTATGTTTATTTGTATGCTTCTACTTAGTTTTTTTAAAAAATCAACCTCCCCTGAAACGGTCCGTTCTCATGTGGCCGCTCCCTGTACTTCCCTCCCATTTGTGATTGAGTTAAGGCATTTTAATGAACAAGTGGGTTTTAAGAAGAGAGAGCTTACAAGGAAACTCTACCAAAAGTTAAGGTTTTAGTAGCTTAGAGAGGGGCAAATGTCTCAGGCTACAGTACTGTACCCACTTGCCTGGGAGTAAACCCTATTGAACTTAATGGGGTTTACACCTGAAGAGATAAGTTTAGGATCACACTGTTAAACAATTCATCATTTTATCTAAAGGTTATGAACCCCTCAGGTGAAAACTGTCACAGAACATTAGGCCACAACCTCAAACTGATTTAAGTGTGCTTAAGCCCGTTGATTTTCAGTGGGATTTTGTGCATTTTATTCTCTTTTGGATTGTGGTCTTAAGTGAGCTGCGCACTAACTTAGCCACTCCAGCCCGAGACCTTGACTCGCTGGAAAAAATGCTTCCATCCATTTAAACCAGCAGCTGGGCTTTAAAACAACAACAAAAAAAAGGTCAAACAATAATGAAAGGATTTGCTAATGTGAATTTGTTTTTCTTAACCAAACAAGAATTTTGTTGGGCAGATTGTAATTCAAGCTATATGGTGGTTGGCAGACTTGCACATCTTGCTCACTCAATAAAAGGTTTCCCCATGGAGCTGAAATGTTCTCATGTGAAACAGGCCTTACTATAATAACAGCTTTATAGCTATGCTGTTAAACAGGGTAATAAAGGACTTCAGTGACCTGTGTAATTTTACCACTGATGATGGAGAGAAAATCTTGTTTCTAAATTTGCTTGGGTCAGAAATCTCACTGATTGATCATTTGTGGTTCTTCAGCTAGGAGTGGCCTGTCCCAGGCTAGGCCTCAGAGCTACACACCACTACTGGTCTCAGTCACCTGCTGGTCACATTGGTGGCCAGATCATTTCTGGACCACATTCAAGGTGCTCACAATAGAGTTTAAAGCTCTAAATGATTTAGGACTCTTAAATCTGAGAGGCTGCTTCATTCCCTACAGACCCTCTCAGGTGTTAAGATCAGCAAAGAGAGCAGTCTTTAGTTCCCCTTCCCTCAGAAGTTTGGGGTGGGCAAGAGCATTCCCTGTGGAAACCCCTAGGTTGAGGAATTCCCTCCCCACAGATCTGCCCGTGGCATCTTTATTATATAGTTTCCATTGCATGCTGAAGATGCACCTCTTTGCCCTGGCCTTTGACACTTGGGATATATATATATATTTAAGACCCATTCTATCCTTGAAACTGTAATTTGTTTTCAAGTGTTTTTAATATTGTATTTTTAAATTGCTGTGACCTGCCCTGGAGACTTATCTGATTCATTTCCTACCCTTTACCATAAGTAATTAAAGGCAAATTATTCTAAAGTTCAGTAGTTGCTTGTTTAATTCTATTCGATTTTATCTAATGCAACCTCTCAGGTTGATGAAGCAGCCCTCTTAAAGCGTCACCAGCAGGGATGGTTGATGGAAATCACTAGCAGTCTGGACCACTGTATTGCTCAGCTCAGGTATGGCTCAATAAACACATTCTTTAGCGTTTTGCTAATTAACTCCACATCCCACCAAAGGACTTTTCTGCAGTGTGGAGAAAAGGTCTGGGGCAGGCAACCCTCTCTGCCCTATCTCTGCTATGGTTTATTTCTAGTGCTTAACCTCACATTTCTCAGAAGTGAGTGACTACTAGGTCAGTGCTCCTCACTAAAATAAAAAACTCTCTTGGGGCTGGTCCTGACATCTGTTTCCCCTATTTGTTTTAAAGGTGTGTAGTGAAGAGGGGCAGAAACTGGCTAACAATTTAAGACTTTGCAATGGTGAAAAACATGAAACATGCAACTTGCCACATTCCTTGAAGTAGGAATTTGCATGTATAAAATTCTTGTCCTATTTTTTCAGCACAATCAAGGCTCACGTCTTCTGCCATGTCTGCCTTAGCGCAGGTGTGTGGAATCTGTGGCATTCTGAGAAGTGTTGAACTACATCTCCCATCAACCCTGAGCATTCACCATGTTGACTGTGACTGATTAGAGCTGGAGAAAAACAACATGGTGTGTGTGTCACAGGTTCCCCATACCTGCCTTAGTGTGAATATTTTTTCCACTTTGGAGCAGAACATACATGAATTCTTTAGTGCTTTGATCTCAAACTCAGTGGCGGAGCTTCATGCTCCAGCACCGGGGGGTAGAGAGCAGGCGGGGCCAGAGCTGGGGCGTGTCCGAAGGTGGGGCGTGCTGCCGCAGGGGCATGATGAGTGTCCTGGGGCGTGGCGCACTGCCTGCGGGGGCATCGCACCCAGCACAGGCGGGGGGGAACCACAATGGCACCCCACCGGGGTTGCACTGCCGGGGGCGGTGCACTCCCCCCGCACTCCTCTTCCTCCACCAGTGCTCAAACTGCAGAACAGATCACTGCTAACAACCACACTATTAACATAAATATCATAATAACAAATAACATAATAACATAATAACAAATAACATAATATCACGTAACAGCAAGCATTGTCTGCCTGCTTTCAAACCTCTCACCTGATTTGCATCAGCCAGATACTATCCAATAACACATAGTACCATCTTGATTCGTATATGTTTAATTTGTTAAAAAGAGTTATTCCTGCATTTTTGGAATTTCAAACACTTCAGAGTCTTAAAGCTAATAATCCAAGCCCCCAAGACCAGAACAGTTTCTGGTACCTACAGGACATCTGTGACATCCCTGTCTGAATACTCACTTTGACATCAGAGAAGATCAGCCAATGACATACAGAGAAATAGGACAGGCAGTCAGACCAGATGTCAAGGAGGGGATTGTAAGAACAAAGAGGTCTCTGGATGTAGCATGTCAGGAGAGTAGTTTTATCTCACTTTATAGTTTCAAGAGGATTCTAGACATTGTTATTTCCTTAAAAGTCTTCATCTGAACATCCCCCTCCAGCAACATTGTTCAGTATCTTTTAAACCTAAAACTATCATGACATCGATTTTTTTAAAAAATTAAGTTGCTTTTGAATTGTTAAAAGTTAATCCCTTTTGACTTGTACACAGAGAAGCAAAGAAGAAGAAAATGGCTCTTAGTCTGGGATATCATGGAAATGTGGTAGATCTTTGGTAAGTAGCTAATAATGAACCTTGCGACAGCAGGGGAGGAGCGGGGAATCCATGTTGCAGTTCCGATAAAAAATGTGTCGTGAAATTTCTCCCCGCAACTTCAGCCTCATTGATTTTAATGGGAGATTGAAGTATTTGTCATTGAAATCAGTGTGATTTACAAATGCTTGAAGTGTGGGTTGTGCCATTTCCTACAATGCGTCCATCCCTTAGCAATACAAAGGGGCTAATTTACCAAAGTTTCGTCTAGGTGCTCCTGGTATCTACTTTTCTATTTCCATACCAAAATCTGATCTATAGTTGTCCACTTTTTCCTCTTTCTGTGTGCAGGGAGAGACTTGCAGAGGAATTCAATACCACTGGAGAACTGCTAGCTGATTTGGGGTCTGACCAAACATCTTGTCACAATCCTTTTAATGGAGGCTACTACCCGGTACAGCTGAGCTTTAAGGAGGCTAACCAGCTCATGTCCAGCAATCCTGTTAAATTCCGAACCCTAGTGCAAGAGAGGTACTTCAATAATTTGAACAAGTTTTCTTGGGACAATTTTTTAAACAAAACTCTGCTTCTGTTGTGAGGTCAAATGTCTCTTGTAATATTCACTTTTCTTCTATAGACACAGTTAAGTTTGGGGTCTGTCTGTCTGTCTGTCTATCTATCTATCTATCTATCTAGCTAGCTAGCTAGCTATAGGGGGGTGGAATTGATTTTCGAATGACATTCATAAAATCCGAACACCAGAAACTGCACACTGGGATATCAAATTCAGTCTGAAAGGATAGCTCTTCATCAGCATCATACACTTATGAGAAACTCAGGGGCAGAACTATGCACCAGAAAGAAGAATCCTCCTTTCTGAAGGTCGAAGCGGGCTACAGAAATGTCATTCATTTCTTCAGCCTTGCTCTAAAATCAAATCTGCAAATGACTGGGCAGGAAGAGGAGTTTTATTTCTGAGAATGCTGCAAATGTTAAGTGACCCAGCTGCATTGATTTTGAGCCATCGCCAGCTGCTTGTTTTTCCAATGCATACTCACAGGAGCTGGGAATTAGGGAATTAGGCTCTATAGATTAGCGGTAATGATTCTCTTCCTGTAGCTTGTTCCTGTTAGGTCTCATTTTCATAAAAAGATGGTTTGGGAGCCAGGAGTCACTCCGATCGACTGATGCTAGGTCAAACAGATTTGATGGTTTAAATTAGACGCAACATGGCAGCAGATCCATTTGTCTGCCCAAATCAGAAGTGAGAAAAGGGTTTGACTTAAAGAACAAAAAGAGCATGTGAGGGAGGAGAGCTGAGTTGTCAGAAACTGAAATGTCCTACCTGAGTGATAACCATTCTTCCCTAGAATGTGGGAAGCCAGTGGCATTTCTGACTTCAAATTTTCCAGGGACAAGAAGGCCACTCAAGGAAGCTGGCACAATAGTAGAAAGTTGTATTCAACATTGGGCAAACCATCCCTGCTCCCATTGCCCCAGCACCTCCTTCCCCAGCTGGGTTTACTTCCAGTATCGGAGCCTCTCTGGGTTCAAAAGACATTCAAATATCAGACTGCAGGAAGGTAAACAGCAAGATGAGGAAGACTTCGAGTCTGCTCGTCTATATAATCACTTTGTACATGAGAGGGGCAGTCATTGCCCCCAAACCATGGTTGCCCACTCTCACACTTGCTGTCAGCCTATGTCAATTAATACTTACCTTTTTAGGAACACAAATTATTTTGCCAGGGCTGCATACCCATCCACTGAGATCTTCAAGGGAGACCTTAATCCCACCAACAGTTTCAGAGGCTGTTGGGAATGTAGGAAAGGGCCTTCTCTGTTGCAGTGCTCAGACAAAGGAATTCTCTCTCCTGGAAAGTTTGCCTAGCTCTTTCCTTAATGACCTTTATTTGTCTGATGAAAACTACCTCCTACTATTTTATTTATGTGCATGCAGTATTGACTATGTTGATGGATTGCTTGGGGATTTTTGTTTGTTTCTGCAGCTTAGGATTTCATACGTTATTCTTTCAGTATTTATTTTGATTGACTTTTTACTGCATTAATGTTATAACTCTTATGCTTCACGCTCCAATATTCCACTCTAAGGGCCCCTTTTGGATGGAAAAGTGCCTCATAAATTTCAATGCAAATAAATAAATACACCCATTTCATTATTTTACTGTGATGATCTCTTTCCTACCTTCTTCTAAGTTTGCAGTGTATCCTTGTCTCATGTTATCCTCAGAATAACAGTGTTAATTAGACTAGTCTCAGTCTTAATAATGAATTACACTTTTTAACTGCCCTTTATCCTGTAAGATCCCAGGGTGCTAAAGAATAAGCAAATCAAACACAGGACTGTAAATAACGGGTGGTATTAAATGCTAGTCCTACTCAGAGTAGACCCATTGCAATTAAGACATGCCAGACTTTGGTTCATTCAGTTCAGGGCCTAGTGCATGCTCATAATTTTTCTTTATGGAAATTCATATAGTGTTGAGAGAACGTTATAACTTTCCATTTTCAGTCTGAGGAGACAAGTGGCTGCCATCAACAGGCTTTCTGATCAAGGAATGTTTTTCTGGGATTATGGAAATGCTTTCCTTCTAGAAGCTCAGAGAGCAGGTAAGTAGCGCTTTTCCTTTTTGCATAAGTTAAGCAAGTAGTGCATTTGGCCGAGTACAGCAGATAACATATCCCAAGAACAGGGGTGCTCCCCATGTTGCACATTTTCTACAGGAAAGGGGGGCGCTTTTCTGTGTAGGAAAAAGCATGTAACCATTGGTATATGATGATCTCACATTCAAGAAGAATCACATGTGAGTTTCATGTTAATTTCTCCTGCATGCAATACCTACTGTGTGGCATTTAAAATGTATAACTTTTTCCAATACGCCCCACTGTCAGCCAGTTGGAGTGCTATCCAATCCTGCTCACCCAAACCCTGTCTGTAAAACTCTGGCAAAAGGGTTGAATCATCATCATCATCAAATTTATATCCTATTTTTCTGCAGTCATATCTAGCACAACATGCAAAGCAGCATAATTCCATATCCAATAATAATAACAACAACTGTGTAGGGCTTTAAAGGTAAAAAAACCCCAGCACTTTAAATTGAAATCTATATTTAAATTGTTCCAAAGGTGCTGACATCGAGAAAAGAGGTACCAGCAAAGCTGAATTTCGATACCCTTCTTACGTCCAACACATTATGGGGTATGTAGGAGAGAATAAAATGTGGAACACCAATGTAGAAAGAAGACTTGAATCTTGTGCTTTGGGTGGGGATTAGGAAGAGAAGGAGAAAGACACTGAATGAGTTTTCCTGTTTGGGACCATTTTTTGTCATTCCTGTATATTCATAAAAACTGAATTGTCTTTTGTGATTAAATAATGTGTCAGTAGACCAGAAGCTATAAGATGGGTTCTTAAAAGCTGCAGTTCACAAAAGGTTTCTTAGCTGCCCTTCACCGTACAGTCCCGGGGAAGATTACAACAGAATATACAATAATGAAAACAGATAAAACCACCAGAGTTATAAAAACTAAATGAAACCATTCCAGATAGAACAGAACAGTATAAATTCAGCGAAAGAGGTTGGTCCCATAAAACAAAATTCCTTAGTTGTCAAAGGCCAGAGTGCATCTTCAGCACATGGAGAAAACTGTTAAGTGAAGATGCTAAACACACGTCAGTGAAAAGGGTCTTCCACAATTTGGGGACTTTACTTCCCTGTACTTTTGAGGGTGAAGGTACTATCAAGAGAAACCCTCTCTGCAGATCTTTAACACCCAAGAACGTCAGTAGGAGTGAAGATGGTCTTTCAGATATTTGGGACCTAAGTTGCTATAGGGCTTTAAACACTAATGTGAGCTCCTTGAATAGAGAAGCTCGTCCCGTTTGCCACTCTGTCATGTGGAGATGAGCATGTATAGAGAGCTGGTGGGGATTTATCAGACAAATTCTGAGCTGGAGGAAAGCATAGTGGTACCTTGGGTTAAGAACTTAATTCATTCTGGAGGTCCATTCTTAACCTGAAACTGTTCTTAACCTGAGTTACCACTTTAGCTAATGAGGCCTCCTGCTGATGCCATGCTGCCGCCGCACGATTTCTGTTCTCATCCTGAAGCAAAGTTCTTAACCTGAGGTATTATTTCTGGGTTAGCAGAGTCTGTAACCTGAAGCCTCTGTAACCTGAAGCATCTGTAACACGAGGTACCACTGTAATGAGAGAATCGAGCAAGAGAGATGAAACACTTGAGAGACAAAACGCAGTGTGTTCCAAGACTGAACTTACTCCCCCACTTTTCTTTTTTCTTTTTGCACCCCAGAGAATATAGACCAGCTAACACATCTTAAATGTAAATTATAGGGCATTCCAAAAGGAAATCCCTGCCTTTTCCACACTCCTTTCCTGCGCTCCTGGTTTCATGCTGCATTACTAAACCAGGAATTACTAAACCCACCCTAGCTGCTAACTATGAATGTAGTTGAAGAATAAAATATGTGTTGTATCCAACCGAGTTCTTCTACCCATTGAAATGAATGGACATGACTAACCTAGGTCCATTACAGGTGACAACCATTTTAGGTGTGTCCAACTGATGCATAATTGCAGGTGTGGGTCCTTTTGGCCTGGGAAGAGGGTGAAATGGGGACTAAATACACTTATGTGTGCTTTTGCATGCCCTGCCAACATATGCAGGGGCCGGGAAGAGAAGCCCTGCAGGAAATTGTTGTTGCCTGTAATTTCAATGGGTCTACTCTGAGTAAAAGAAATTAGCTGGTTGCTTCTTCACTTAAACCTCCCTATTCTTTTGTCAGAACGTGCTTATGACAGGTGTGATACCCACAGACAGAAACAGTAGTTTACATCTGTAAAGCCTTGATGGAAATTCAAAAATAATGGCCCGAAGAACTTAGTGTTTGGATTAGTGTGTTTTTTTTAAATAGCTGGAATTCTTTCATCTTCAGTTAATGAAAGAAAAGCATTGCTAACTGCCAGGATAAATATGGCAGGAATTTCAGCTATCTTCTAATCGTGAAACATATTCCCTTCCCAGTGACATTTTTTCTTTGGGATTTGGACCATTCCGTTGGGTTTGTACCTCAGGCAACCCAGAAGATTTGGCAACCACCGACTTCATTGCAACATCAGTGCTTGAGAAAGCTGTGCTTCAGGGAGGTAAGACGACCCATTTTCTAGTATGGAAGGTGAATCTGGGATATGGATAAACCTACCTGCAGTTTATTGTGTCTTGCAACTAAGACCATAAATACCAAATTATAATCCACTTCAAGGTAAATTTCCCAGACAGACACATCTTCTGGGTGCGAAATGTCAGAGGTGCCCTGCTGGATCAGGCCAAGGACACATCCAACCCAGTGCTCTGTTCTCACAGAGGCCAACCAGAGGCCTTTGAGAAGCCCTCATGCAGGACATGAGCAAAATGGCACTCTCCCCATCTGGGATTCCCAGCAACCGGTGTTCTAAGGCATGCAGCGGAATTCACATATGTCTTTTATAGCCATTGGAACTTCTTGCCATTTCCATGTGTATTTCCAGGATCATTAACACCTGCAACTCCTTCCTCTATTACAGGCAACAAAACCAAGTAAATCTTGAGTAGAAACATCAAGAGGAGGCCAGAGGGACTGACAGAGTGTAGGGCTCAGAGTGGGAGATCTGGGGCGAATTGAGAGGTTGTATTTAACATAGCATTAAGGCTAATCCTCCATCAGCACAAGGATTTCTATTTGCACAATATAATGTTCTCCTCCCCCCCCCCAACCACCGTGTGGCTCCTAAATCTTCTCTGGGAGTTCCACCAACCCTCCAGGGAAGATCTGAAGATGGCAAGCACAGGGGCAGGAGGGGAGGAAATTGCACTAGTGGTAATCCTTGCATGAGTTCAGTTATTCAGTTGAATACCACCCCATCTATGCAACTGAGCTTTTGGGGAATAAGATGGGACGCAGATACGACAGAATATAATATTTTCATACAATGAGGTCCTATACCTGATGACACACTGGAAGCAAAATAATTCATGTTGTCATGCTTAAGGAATGAACAGCGGTTTTGCCATATGAAGGCTTCATTACTTGGCTTTCTGATCTTGACATCTCTTGGCTGGTTTGCTGGCAAAGGATTGAAGGCTTCCTGTAAGATGGGAGTGGACAACCAGTGGCTGCACGTGTCCCTCAGCCTGATTTAATGTGGCCCTCGGCCTAATTTCAAAATCCCTCTGCAAGGGATAGTTTTAGACTTCTGGCAAGAGTGGTCTGTTCTTCTGCCAGCAACCTGTTTGGTAGAATGAAGGAGGGAGTGAAAGAGAAAAAGGAGTGCCAGAGAGAGAGAATGAGAGAGGATGAGAGAGAAGGTGTAGACCCACCCACATATAGTTCTAGTCCTGCCCTCTGCCAGCATACAGCCCCTGACACCTGAGAAAATGTGCCCCTCAATATTGCTAACCCCACTTAAATAAATATGATTTTAATTTATTTATTTTTAAGGAAATGAGTAGATGTGAACACATTGCTGGCAATGGCCCCAAACTTTGGAATTTAAAAAAGAGCACCTTTGCCTAATAACACACATAGAAAGCTGTGATACTAAGGCAGACCATAATTCAACTAGCTCAATATGGCTTGTTGTTGTTGTTGTTTAGTCATTTAGTCGTGTCCGACTCTTCGTGACCCCATGGACCAGAGAACGTCAGGCACTCCTGTCTTCCACTGCCTCCCGCAGTTTGGTCAAACTCATGCTGGTAGCTTCGAGAACACTGTCCAACCATCTCGTCCTCTGTCGTCCCCTTCTCCTTGTGCCCTCCATCTTTCCCAACATCAGGGTTTTTTCCAGGGAGTCTTCTCTTCTCATGAGGTGGCCAAAGTATTGGAGCCTCAGCTTCATGATCTGTCCTTCCAGTGAGCACTCAGGTCTAATTTCCTTCAGAATGGATAGGTTTGATCTCCTTGCAGTCCATGGGACTCTCAAGAGTCTCCTCCAGCACCATAATTCAAAAGCATCAATTCTTCGGCGATCAGCCTTCTTTATGGTCCAGCTCTCACTTCTAGTAACTGGCAATAGTGCCAGAGTTTCAGACGGGGTATCACCCAGCCCTACCTGGTTTCATACAGAGTCTTTCCTAGCTCATACCTGGGGATGCTAGGGGTTGAACCTGAGAGTTTTTAAATGCAAGGAGCATGTTCTGCCACTGAGTTACGGTCCTTCTGCAAAGGTACCTCTACCCCCTGCCCATATGGCACTATAGGGGGACTGCAAAAGACTATTTTGTTTTGTGTGATTGGGTGATGACAAACACAGTGACAAGCTGGAACGCTCTCATTCTCACAGTGCAGATATTCCCGGAAGGTATGGCATCCGACCCTAGAAAGACTGCCTTGACTTTCCCACCATTCAAGGGGGATAGAGACCCAAACTATTTTAATGCCAGATAAAGCTGTAAGGCTGTGTCTCACAAGAAAGTGCCCATCAGAATTGTGTGTGTGTGTGTGTGTATATGTGTGTATATATAGACATTTTAAAAATCCAGCTGACTGAAGGAGATTAGGTCGCATCTCAGTTATTGAATTTGTTGTTGTGCTTGGCAGAGCAATGGACAGAGGAATTCAGAGAGAAACAACTACTGAATTTCAGTGGAGTGGATGTCTAATAAGATGAACCTTTCTAGGAATCCCCTTTGACCTCTTCGTTACTGAATGCTCTGCTTGCCATTCAACTATGCTATAGCTAGAAGCAGAACTTCAGCTACAGCCCTCATCTTCAAGAGTGACATATTGGAAGGTTGAGAAAGCCAGTTGAATGGATCTCTGCAGGGTTTGTTAACATGGGGAAGTGTGTGGTTGCTTCACCCCGGACCTCGCTGGCACCCCAAACCACATTTACCATTCTTTTGGAAAAGTTCCAGAAGTGGAGGGATTATGGTGTGGTCAATGTGAGCTGAGTGGCAAAAACTGTGCCTGTGGTGAAGCAAACACACAGTGGCTTCACTGTGAACCAAATTCCTCCTGGTTCCAGTCAACCCATATTCTCCATATGGACATTTGAATTGCCTCTTTGTCTTCCACAGATAGGTACAGAACATGGCCTCATGGGATCCATTTTTGACACACCAAGTCAGCAACTTTAGATCAAGCTGGCCATTGAGTGGCTGGTTGATAGCTACAGTCGCTCCTTTGTTGGGCCATTCAAACACTCCTCTTGTGGAATGTGCATATCATTAGTATAATGACCAAAACAAAATTCCAATTCTTTGAATTTGGGACATTCCACATTCAGGCTCCTAGCCATACACTGTCATTCTGAAGAAGCGAAGCTGCCTCTGTTTTAAATAATAATAATATTAATTAATTTTATCAAGCAGAATTGAAAAGGAATGCCAAAAACTGTAGAGACAGAAACCTGTCACATTATTTATTTATTATTATAAAAAATGTTTTTACCTTGCTTTTTCCTTTAAGACACACAAGGTGGTTTGCCACATGACAGAAGAAGCATTTAAATGATCAGTTAAAAATGCAAACTAATAGACGAGGGGTAACCAACATGGTGCTTTTTCCAGATGCTGCTGAACTACATCTCCTGTCATCCCTGATCATTGGCCATAACAATAGCTGGTTCTGATGCAAACTGGAGTTCAAAACCATCTAGGGGGCACCACACTGGCACCCTGTAGACAGATAAAGTAGTTACAGCAGGTAAAGCCCTTCAAGTATTGGATATTTCAGGAGAGATTATCACTAATGACTTGGCAGGTTAGATGCCTGTTGCAAAGGAAGGTCCTCGCATAGTGAGGACAAAAAGCAACCAAAGAGGGGGCAAAGTGAGCTTTCTTAGGTGGGGAGTTATGCAGCCATAGAAAAGGTGTCCCAGTTCTAAGCCATTTGGGGCTTTAACAATCGGAAACAGCTATTTAATATATTTTTCATAGAATGTGCAGAAAGGCCACCACAGGGAGAACTTTTAGATCTGCTCTAATCACATCAAATGAAAAGTTTTCCTGTGAGGTCAATTACCTCACAGTCAGCTGTGAGCAACTGATGAGTAGCCAAGTGATTCTCATGCACGGTGAGCAAGCCCTTAAACTTTATAGCCTTTGATGCTATATGCCACACCATGCTATGAAGCAGAAAGGACTACCACACAGTGTGAAGCAGAAGGAAAAGATATGAGGAGCAAGACCAGTCTTCAGCTAAGAAACTTGTTAACCCACCCACCTCAGGTGTACAGAAGCCTCTGCGTGGCTGTATCAGCTGTCAGTTCCAGTGATTTTTTTTATGTGTACATGGAGAGCTGTTCCATCTTTCTCACCATCATTGATGCTGGTGCTGGTACCACTCATTTTGTTAGCTGTTACTTCCAGCTCTCTGCTAAGGGCAGTCAATAGATAAATAGCAATGGAAGCATCAGGTGTGCTATTGAAAGGACTAGACTAATTCTTGGTGCCTGTGGCAACCCTCAGAACTATAGCTACTACAAGCAAATAGGCTTCTGTGAAACAGAATGCCCAGGATACTTTGGTTGTTGTGCATTAACCTACCGTATTTTTCGCTCTATAAGACGCACCAGACCACAAGACGCACCTAGTTTTTGGAGGAGGAAAACAAGAAAAAAAATATTCTGAATCTCAGAAGCCAGAACAGCAAGAGGGATCACTATGCAATGAAAGCAGCAATCCCTCTTGCTGTTCTGGCTTCTGGGATAGCTGTGCAGCCTGCATTCGCTCCATAAGACGCACACACATTTCCCCTTACTTTTTAGGAGGGAGAAAGTGAGTCTTATAGAGCAAAAAATATGATATATAAAGTCAAATGCTGGTGTTTTGCACCACACACACTCAAATGTGATTATGGTTGCTTCCTGCAACGCTCTTAAAGTCAAAATTTGTATGTCCAAGGTTATTCCGTTGAAGTGACACTCTGTAAAAATTAGAATATCTGCTCAGAAATGATGACCTCTCTGCATCAAGGCTGGCGTGGGAGTGAAATTGTCTTTACCGGTTTTATGTGAAGAATGTGCTTTCCTGTGTATATTTGGAGAGGCTTGGATGATGTAAAAATAAAATACAAAATAACTCTGAGGCTAGGGAGTCAGTTTCCTTGCTGACACAAATAATGTGGCTGAGATCACAACATACTTTTAGTATCTTCTGGAACCTAAATAAAGATCAGCAAGCAGCAGAGGCAACAAAGTAAATTGATAAAGGATCGGTTTCATGAGAAAAGAGGCAACTTCCCCCCTTTTTATTTTAAATGTGAGATTCAGCAATTTAGGAAGGATTTTCAAAGTCAACCTAATGAAAGGTCAGTGATTCTACCTAGGAAGGGTGAATGAATTGCCGCACTTGGACAGAATAGAAGTGGGCAGTCCATGCTTGTTCCTTGAGCTGTTTTGCACCCCAGATTTACCATGTTTGTTTTCCAGGGTGATCTAAAGCCTTTCAGAGATATTAATACTCCCTTTTGTATTTGTTCTGTCATATTTTGCAAATGCCCATTAAACACATTTTTTCATTCAAGTCTCCCATTGTCCTTTTACAGGATAGTTCCCTATGGAATTTAAAATGCAGTATAATTCTCCTAAGGAAGCAGATGTCTTATTCGTGGTTATTAAAAAGACAGGCATATTAATCCTCAACGCTTAATTAAAGGATCTTGCAGTTGAACTGCAAGCATCATGGAAGAGATCATGCCTGGGCAGGCTTAAAATAATGTTTCCTCAGTATTGGTGCACATATTTGACATTTATCTCTGGCAGTTGGTTATATTTGGTCATGAACATGCTATCTTGCTTTTGTTATTTTATTGGAAACTGCTTTGGGATTACAGTGTGATGAAGGGTGGTTTATTTGCTAAATAGATAAAGTACAGTGGTACCTCAGGTTACAAACACCTCGGGTTACAAACACTTCAGGTTACAGTCTCTGCTAACCCAGAAGTAGTACCTCGGGTTAAGTACTTTACCTCAGGATGAGAACAGAAATCGCGTGGCGGTGGCGCAGCGGCAGCGGGAGGCCCCATTAGCTAAAGTGGTACCTCAGGTTAAGAACGGTTTCAGGTTAAGAATGGACCTCTGGAACAAATTAAGGCACTGTAAATTATTTCCTTTGCCTCTAGACAGTGCATGTTTATGTGCAAGCCTAGTGGCAATCAATCAATCAATCAATCAATCATCAATCGTTTATCCACCCTCCATTCCTATTTAACTTGTCATCTTAAAGGTGCTCATGCCTTTTTCATTCCCTGTATCTTATTCTCTATATAGTGTATTTACGTGCTGGCCTCTGGAGTTACCACATGGCTTAGGCTGCAATGTACTCACTTTATGAGCCATTTTGTCCCCTCTCCCCTCCTCTTGTCCAGTGACTGCATCTGTGAAGCAACAATACTCCGATAACATCCGCTGGATCCAGGAAGCCAGGAGGCACAATTTGGTATGTGGATCCTGCCAACTAAAAGAATGACTGTGTGCACTGCTCAGATTCAGTGTCATCATTTTAAAGGGCATAGTTTCCAAATGGAAGACTGAGCCCAATCAAAAACCTAAAACTGTTGTCTTGGTAAATGGTTGTCTCCGTGTTCTCAGTGTCAGAATCTCACCTGCACCTTCCTAAACCAATTTACATATAGGCAGGGGGCGGACAGAGTGGGGCTATAGTATGCAGGTTTGTGTATGCGACATTTGCCTTGGCCTCCAGGCCTCTGAAAAAAAATTAATCACCTTATGGATACAGAGGCGTCTCACACGCCTGCATTCATGAGCATCCCAGTTCACACTATCACATTTTCCTCATTTATTTGTGGCTTGAGTAGATCAGACAGCATGTGATAAAATGGCCATGCGGCTATGCTGCCTTCTGCATTTTGAATCACATTTGCCACATCATTGCAAAGCTGCCATCATTGGGCTGAGCAATGATGTGGCTTGCAAGGAGGAATAAACTACCGGTAATTCTCTCAGTTCTGCTCCATGAAACGTCTGAAATTATGACATTCCTTTTGGTTCCATTCCAGTTGAGTAATAATAGCACTCCCAGTTTTTGGAATAGAATGGATTTTGTGCATGTGTCCAAAATGAAGAAATACACAAACCTTTTCCTAAAAAAATAAATCAATCCATCTCTCTCTCTCTCTCTCTCTTAAAAAAAAGTAAAAACAAATTGGCCAGAATTGCACCTCTAATTCACTTAAGGGTGTGTGTGATTTCTGCCAAGTCCACCTCCATATGCAGCTGCTCCAAGCTGCATTCCCACACCATTCCCAAGAACCAACAACAACCCATGGGATCAAATCTTTGGGATCAGAGTGGGCTGTGAAAGGGGTGGGGGGAGAGCAGGAAAGTCCCATACAATGAACACAAATTCTGTTTCAAAGGCAAGTTAGGGTCCAAGCCATTGCTTGCATTTTTATTGTTGTTGTTTTTAATGTTTGCAATATCAGAATTTGTAGACAAGTACAATTGCTAATTTTTTTGGGGGGGGAGATTAAAATTGAGGTGCAGTTCATTTTTTAAAATTTGCAAATTTTTTTTACTACAAAGATGTAAGGTTTGAAAACAGTTTACAGGTTTTATTTCCAATTAAGCATACACACATTATGTTAAAGAAAAGATGCAGAAAAGAGAGGAATATCCTCTTGCTGGCTTGCCAAATTCTGGAAATGTGCCTCCCGAACAAGAACAGATTTCAATTTTTGCTCCATTAAACATATCTGACTCAGTGGAACCTCAAAATCTGGGTTGGAACTCTGCAAAGGTGGATTATCTAAGTAGCCCTGGTTCCAAGCTTGGCTGTATGCAGAATCCAGCCTAGTTCTATTCAGGTCACTAGTTCTCATTGAGGTGATAAACATGCCTGCAGGGCGGACCTTTCATGATGGATTGCTTTTTTATACGAAAATTCTCTGCTCTTAGAAAACTAAGCACCAGAGAAAGGTTGGAACCCTTGTCCCTGACACCTATTTTCCTTTGCAAAGAGAAGCATTAAAACATTTGAGGCGCCCCATCTGCAATCTGAAGTAGCCCAGCTCAGACACAGATTTATTACTTTAGCAAAAACTAGGCCATAGTTGCTGCACTAACTGGGTCATGTAAATTGGAAGGGGCTTTGGAAAATTTCCAAGCTAACAGGACTTTCAGGGAATATTTTCATTTCTGGCAGGCAGACCTTTTTTAAAAAAGTGCTTTCAGGCAGTCCAAGGCAGCCAATGTGTGATTTATTCTTATGATGAGCATTAGTCCTTCAGCACCAAAAGCCAAGCATGAATCCCAAAGCATGGGTAAACTGCCCACTGCTATTTTTGTCCAACATTAGAAATGTTTCAAATGACACCCTATCAGTACAAATGACCTAAACATGAAGAGCTTAAGTGCTAAAGCTTTAGGATTGGGATGAACCAGGCATTGCCAAACTCTGGGAGCCTGGGAGGCACATTTGCAAACCAGATAAACTGTTGCTGGGGCCACACATGCACCACAACTGTGCACCCAGAAACAATAAAAGGCTTCTTTAATAGACATCTGAAGACAGCCCTGTACTGTATAAAGGTAAAGGCACCCCTGCCCGTACGGGCCAGTCTTGACAGACTCTGGGGTTGTGCGCCCATCTCACTTAAGAGGCCAGGGGCCAGCGCTGTCCGGAGACACTTCCGGGTCACGTGGCCAGCGTGACATCGCTGCTCTGGCGAGCCAGAGCCGCACACGGAAACGCCGTTTACCTTCCCGCTGGTAAGCGGTCCCTATTTATCTACTTGCACCCGGAGGTGCTTTCGAACTGCTAGGTTGGCAGGCGCTGGGACCGAGCAGCGGGAGCGCACCCCGCCGCAGGGATTCGAACCGCGACCTTTCGATCGGCAAGTCCTAGGCGCTGAGGCTTTAACCCACAGCGCCACCTGCGTCCCTCCTGTACTGTATAGGGAAGCTTTTAATGTGTGATGTTTTGCTGTGGTTTTATAATTTGATGGAAGCTACCCAGAGTGGCTAGGGCAACCCAGTCAGTTTATTATTATTATTATTATTATTATTATTATTATTATTATTATTATTTCAAGCCTAATGGCATCATCATAACATAATCATTGAAGATGTGTATTGTGAGGAAAAGAAATGTCACTGGCTCACATCTGGAGCATTGGGGATATTTCTGTTATTTCTATTTTCTAGGTTGTGGGTTCCCAAGCCAGAATTTTGTACTCAGATCAGAAGGGTCGTGTTGCTATTGCACTGGCTATTAACCGAAGCATCGCTGAAGGAAAAATTAAGGTACATTCTCTTTGCATATATCACTTTGGTGTGACCTGCTTCTTTTCCTCTAGCATACAAGATTAACCTGTGATGGAAAAAGCCACATGGTTCCGCTATCTAGTAAATACATGTTGAACACCACCCACATTGGCAGGATAAGGTAAAACATTGGGACAAGGATATTTCCTTTAAAAATGCAAACCACCTGAAGCAAATGAATATGCAGCAGAATAACAAAGAATATCGGGTTGAAATTGTGGGATGTGAAACACAGAGCAGTCAAATACAACATTCCGAGAGTAGACATAAAAGGGGGTGTCTGGACCAACCAGTCGGAACTTGCTGTTTCCTCCTGGGCTGGGACAGACTTCCTCTACATGTGACCAGAGGTGGGCATGACCTCACCTATGCAGGTAACAAAATACCTCAGCGGAGGCAGCCATATCTCTCTCTGACTCCATTCCTCAAAGAAGCAACATCTGATTAGTCTGAGATGCTCTCTTGGCTTCCAAGAGAGGACAAAAGAACTATCTTCTTATGGGATAGATTCCAGGTGTATATATTTTGTAACCTAAATTTGCCTTCTGGGATCCATTTGTGAACAGAATGTGAGTAAACTATTTTATATAATTTTATACAAGACTTGTGTTGTGTCTAATCTTTTTATGAGGGGATAAGGGGGAATTACCAAGAAACTTATTTTAGAGGCTTAAACAAGCCTGGCAAAGACATTATCTGCTGTACGAGTTTTAAAAGGGGAATGTTACTCTGTTAAATTGTAGAACTTGTTAACACAAGTTGGGAAGGATATACGGTAATTTAACAATATATATCCTCTCCTGCCTCCCTGAACATTCCCACAGAAATGAAGTTGGCTCTAACACTAACCACATGGTATGATAAGGTTTTGTATAAAATGTGGGGTTTTAAAAAATTATTTCTGAACCCAACTCCTTTTTTAAAACCTGTTAGGAATGACCAGTGGTTTTCACAGATATTCCTTCCTATTTATTTCAGTACAACGATTCATGGCAGAGAAATGTGGCAAAAGTATCTTTTCTGTCCTGGGGGCATACAATAGGAAATAACTGTGCATATCAGCGTCCAGTATTGGACCCCAGGATCTTTCTTGGGATCTCCAGAACAACCCATTAATATAAGATACTTTTATCAATCAAGAATGACTATAAATGAAAAACGTAGGTCAAACCCTCATGCCGATCTATCATCTCTCTCTCTCTCTCTCTCTCTCTCTCTCTCTCTCTCTCTCTCCCTCCCTCCCTCTGCATGATCTAATATCATGGTTTCCCTCTTTATAAGTGCACTACAAACAGACCACATAATTTGCTAGCAGCCTAAAACAGGGCCATGCTCCATATCTTTCCACTTCAATAAGTTTAAGCTTTTTATCAAACACAAGCACTCACTGCTAAAGTCTTTCCCTGAGAAGATGTCAGCTGGTACCTCCATCTGGACTGGTCTCCATGCTAAAATAATTTACAGCAGGGATTGAGGATGAAGATAATCCTTTAATCTTGCCAGAAGATCAGAAACAAAAATTTGTTCTCCTCACCAGGTCTGTCATTTCTGACCCATCCCATTAGAGACCCATGCCAGATGGCAATAGCGAATTCGGGGAGTGATTTAGGTTTGAAACCCTATGCCAACTTAACTAGGAGCAAGCCCCATTGAACTCAATGGGCCTTATCTTGGAGCAAGTATTTTTGGAATCTAAAAGGGTGGATTTTGTGATAACTCCTTCCCTGGTCTTTCTTCTGCCATGTTACCTGGAGCTATGCCATAGTTTGGTTTAGCGTACATTTGTCAACCGAGGCTCTTCCTTTTAAATAGGAAGAGTGATCTGTTCCCACCCACCCACTCACCCTAGTTCTGACTGCTCTCTCCTCAGCTTTTATTTTATATTGCAGGCACCAGTTGTCCTTAGTCGAGATCACCATGATGTAAGTGGGACAGACAGTCCTTACAGAGAAACGTCGAACATCTATGATGGATCAGCATTTTGTGCAGGTCAGCTGAATAGGTGCATAGTCTCTTTTGAGCGATCAGAATTGATTAAGATGTGAAAAATAATTTCACTGAATAGCATGGAGAGTTTTAGTCTGGTAGGTAGGTTGCCCGCAATTCAGTGATGTCAAAATAGGGGGTGAGGGAGATGCTGAATCATCCTTGGCTTGGAAGGTTAACTAGGTTATGGTAGTCTGAACTTCCATAGGGAATATCCTACTTTTTCAGAGGCAGTAAGTAGACAGAGATGGCATAAGCACACACAGGGCGAGGTTTTTAAAAAAAGGAGTTGTAAAAATAGCACATCCTTTGCAGCTAGAGTACAGAACTTGAGTGCACAACTTAAACACATAGACCAGGATACTGTAAACATTATATTCTAACTATTTATAATGTAAATGGCCATTACCCCATCAATACACAGGGAGCTAATTCAAAGAAGGACAACGCGCCCGTCCCTGAATAAAAGAGAGAATTTCAGAATCTACAGCTATTCTCGCCCCTGAATGACAAGCTGAACCCGCTGGTATTCCCATCTCTACCCAGCTAACCAAGATCCCAGCATCTGATAGGCGGAGCTACTAGAAATTAAACAAAATGTCAGGTGTCAGTTCAATGAATAAATTTGTGGCAGTTCAAAACATAAAAATGCAGATATCCTGCCTAGTGGAGGGAAGGGGAAGAAAGGCTGATGATTAAATCACTGTGGAAATTCTCCTCCCTCCCAAGATTCTGCACATTTAATGGTTGGCATCTGTCTGTCTTGGGAGACCACGGAGGAGTGCACTTTCAGGGGTGAAGCCAAACCATTGGAGGATTACAGTGCTTGCTGTGGCTGTAGAGACCGATACTGGAGAGATATGTTTTGTTGCAGCTGAGGCAGATGAAAGCATCCAAATGCACCATGGTGTTTCCTTTCTCTGCACTCCTCCCAGCAGTCATTTCTCCTCTGGTTACTGCTATGGGTACACACCTTGACTGCCTATCTCCAAGCACTGTGGTCGTCTGCAATGGGTTCCCACATGGCAGGGCTGATGTTGCCAGCATGCATGTAATGTTTGCAGACATCTGTGTAATGCCTTCAGTTGCCCCGGATGACCTGTTTATTGCACACTCTTCCTGATTTGTTTGCACAAAGTTTGTGAGGAGCTTAGATGACACCAGCTGTTTGTTGAACATTCAGTCTTATTTGTGGGGATGTTGTATTATCTCACCTTTTTCAGTGCATTTCCCCATCAGTTCCCTTATTGGGAATGTTTGTGCAAGACCACAAAATCAACCTTAATTGTGCAGCCTGTATTTGCTAGTGTGTGGTTGAATCTCGCCCTCCACCCCCCAAAAACAACATTCTGGAAACGCCCTTAGATATTTTCCAGGATGAGGAATTTGCTTGTAAATAATAACATTCCATTTTTATATGGTTGAATTTCAGATAAGCTGAAGTTACTTAAGAAGTGTTTATCAGTTTTATAAGTACACATAACATGAGAAAATGCATTTATATTTTTTATTTAAAGGATTGTATTTTTATTTAAAGGCAGCCTTTCAGGGCAAAAGCCCCCCCCCCCCCAAGGCAATTTACAGCCACTGTAAACATACTTACTTGAAGCCAGTTAAATTAAACGAGAAACATCCAGCCTGCCCCAAACTGAATAACTCAGAGACATGCTAAAATGCATCAGCAATGCCTACAATCTATCACAAAGTGAAGTCCATTCTCAAGGAAAGGCCTTCAGAGACGTGATCTTTCCAAGGATTTCAACAGGCTCTGGAGAAGACTGTGATCTGTTATGCCTGGGTTGGGGAGTCTGTTACCTCCTAGATGTTGCTAGACTTCAGCTCTCATAATCCCTGACCATTAGTCATGCTGGCTGGCGCTGCCTGCCTGATCACCTGTCTGAGGGAAGGACAGGTCATGAGCTAGCATAGTGATGCTCATAAGGAGGAGAATCAGAAGAAGCAGACACTCCTTGGGCTGCCTGCCCTGGTCAGGCCTATTCCCCATACAGTGGTACCTCAGGTTACATATGCTTCAGGTTAAGAACAGTTTTGGGTTAAGTACAGACCTCCGGAACAAATTAAGTACGTAACCAGAGGTACCACTGTAGTTCAGGTGACTCACTAAGGATGTCTTGAGTTCCGGAATTAGCACTGGCTGTGCTTTAAATTGCTATGGCATCTGGCAGCAATCTCAAGTTTGCCACACAGATCTGCTACCATCGCATTTGCTTTAGCCCTCTGGCAACAATGTTAGGGCAATGTGATATCTGGAATGGAAACAGTCAATGAAATGAAGAAAGAAAGGAAAGCTTTGGGTTCACAGCTGCAAGTCTATTATGCGCTTTCCCCCACATTAACCTTAGAATCCCCATGCTTTCTCACTCCACAGATATGGCTGTTCAGAATTTTGTGGGAGACTCATTCAGAGGAGCCACCTGGGTTGCCTTGCACAACGGTGGTGGCGTTGGCTGGTAAGGAGAATTTGTCTTCAAAAGGAAGGGAGACGTCGTTTCCTGAGTAAAGGAAGTGCCATGCGGCTGCAGCAAAAAACAGCAATGGTTGCAGGGCAACAGGATTGAGCTGCTGAAGGGCATGCCTTCATGGGAGTCTCTATTGCTTCTGTTTCGAACTTTATAAATGAGAAAGGGTAGTGTGGCATGTTAGCATGCTTAGTGTGGCATAAGCTTTCATTGATGACAGTCTGATGTGGACTCATGAAAACTTATGCCGTGACAAATTAAAGTGCCACACTTTGTTGTTTTTGCTGAAGCAGCATAACATAGTTACTCCTCTGGAAAGACTTTAAAACAGCGAAGGGGAACCTGTGGCCCTCCAGATGTTGTGGGGTTCCAACTCCCTTAACCAGCAATAGCCAGTAGTCAGGGATAGTGGGGGATGGAAGTCCAGGAACATGCAGAGGACCACAGGCTCTCCATCTGTGCTTTAGAAACACATCAAGGTGCCCCACACAATCTCTATGCAAGTTAATGAAAACTGAGGAACAGTTGTGCTTTTATATATCTCCAGTGGGATTCATTCGGCACAGCCCATTATTGTGGGCTGCCTTTGAATGAATTCACGGTATTAGCTGCCTTCAGAGTGCAAAACCAGGATAAGAATGGTTTAAGTAGACTCTGCTGGAGTTTGAGGTTTCTTTTTATTGACTAATATTGCAAGATTCTCTTCTAATTCATTCCCAGATCTTTAAAAAAGTCCCAGATGTTAAGACAGTAACCACTGCATTCAGTGGAAAACTGACTACTATTATGGTAGTTTCGAGGTTTTCTCTCTCTCTTTCTCTCTCTCTCTTTCTTTCTAAATAGAACTTACTTCCAACACCATATTAACTTGCCTAGTTCTTCAGGGTGCCAGTGGATGAGATGCATTTTGATTCCCCGCAAGCTGCATTTAAACCTGTGACCTTTGGACCCCAATATAACATGTCCATATGCTAAAATGCAGCAAGGGATCGCTGATACAAAACAGGTCAGGTGCCAGCCTGTTTTTTTCTCCGCTCTCACTCCAATTAGTTTTAGCTTTGTTTCTTTCTTTTTTAAGGAGCAAATTAAACCTTTTTTTCTGTGCTCACTGAACCTGGAAGATTTCTTAGAGCATGATATCCTCCCCAAGCTCTTAGTTAGGCACAGCAGTCCCTGCTCCCCTCCTTTGCCTCAACCTCGCAGCGCTTGTCCACTGAGGTTTTCACCTATTCTGCTATCCTGGTTCCTGTCGTGCTGGCAGACATAAATGATCACAGGAACCACATGGTCTATATTCAGCTAGTACAGCTAGCTTCCTGGAATGGTAATGGGTTGTTGTGGAAGTTGTAGTTCAACATCTGAAGTGACATAGATTCCCCCATCCCTGCTCCATACCATTGGCGGAACATATGCCCGCCCTGCCCAGAACGGGCGCGCTCCTGAAGGGGGCAAGGCGCACTCCCAAAGGGGGCAGAGCGCGGAGGGTGCCCTCCCACTCGCCACAGTTCAGGGTAGGAGAGGGGCAGGGCAGCTGCTGCTCACTCTCCTGCTCTCTGCATCCAGGTCAGACATGACCCAGCAACAGAGCTGCTGCGGTCGGGTGTGCCTTGCCACAGCTGAGAACTGCTCTCTGCCACTGGGCGCAAGGTGTGCGGCGTACCAGCCTGCCATTTTGTCATCCCCCCTCGGTCATGACACCCAGGGCGGACCGCACCCACCGCACCCGCCTTCCTACGCCTCTGGTCCAGACTACACTGAGTTAGATGGACCAATTGCCTTATTCAGAATCAGGGACCTTTCTGTGGGTTGTATCCAATGAAATTGGCCTCTTAGCACAAGGACTTCCACCTGTAGAATGAGACTCTTGTGTTTCTCCTAACATGTAATTCTGCCCCAGTCAAAAGATAACAGGGTCTGATTTCAATGAGGTAAATATGCAATTTAAGCTCATACTTTCCATTGGCTACTTTGCACTAAATAGGAAAGGTAAAAAAGCACTAGTGGTAATACTTCACCCTCCAGGGTGGCTGTCTGCATTGCCCATTAGAAGGAATCCAGGTGATCTGAAGATTGAGGCTGGTGGGGACTGCAGACTGCTCAGAAAGTTCATTTTTTAAAAGGGGTTACTACCAGTTCCAGTTCACCCCCTCCAAAATGGAGCTAATTCCATTACACATGTGGTCCTCACATTTTTTTCAGCCTTCAAATTTTTTACAAGCCGCTCTGCTGATGTTTTACATATAAGTAATAAGACTAAGAAAACATTCACACACAGTACAATGTGAAGAATTGCTTTATTTGTTTCCCCCCAAAATTATGATCTTTAAGCTGAAAAAAAATCACTTTTCAGATACGTAAAAATGGAAAATGCAGTGCCCACAATCAGATGCAGAGCTATGTGTGATGGAAACCCATATAAACTAAAATAAAATCACGTTCAACTCACCTGGGAATTACGGGAACTATTTTCAGGTTTGAGTCAGAGAATTTTGAATTAATTCACTGAATTAATCTGATTAGTTCATGCCCAGCACTGGGATTGGCTGCATTGGATCCATACATCTGGTCCTTGAAAACTCCATCATTCAGACATGCTTTTTTTCAATCTTTCATCAGTTCATGATAAAATGTGTGTGCTGTCTTATGTCTGTGAGGCTGAGCATTCCATTGTCAATACTGCTGGCTAGAGAACTGACAGATCTGAACTGCAGTGTTTTTACCAATGGATAAACACATGGATTTATCAGCCACTTCTAATATGCATGTTTTAGTTTCCTTTCCACAAATTTTTATTCATCCTTCAGAGACTGAAGTGATATTTTTGTTTATAGGCTGATAATCATGCTGCCTAAACAGAGCTGAACATTAATTACTTACTCACATGAATCGGAATCCTTTTCCTATTAGCTGGAGCATATAGGGAGTTACATTAGGGTTGGCCATTGTTAAGGCAGCTCAGTTCTGAAAGCCCATTTATTAGCAGGAGGCCAAAGTGACTTGTAGCAACAAAGAGACAGAGGCAATTTACCAAATGAAGTACACAGTCAACAGTGTGATGTCTTGATTGCAAGAGGGGCCTGGAGTTCTTTGATCACCTTGGATGGAGACATCTGGAAATTATAGGAGGTAGCTTAGGTCAAAATGCCACATCTTTCTTTAATTATTTGAATATATGACCCAGTACTAATGAGGGCAAAGCGCTCTCCAATAAAAGTGAGAAGACTTGTTGGAAAATTCAGCTTAACAAACATGACTTGTTGTAAGTTTAATTTATGAGCATTTTTAGGCATGTGGAGTGGGGCAAACCTGGACCTCACTGTCTTAGCTATTGAACTGCATGGCAGAATTCTAGATTTGACTCCCGTATGAGAAACTTAGAAAGTGATTTTGACCAGGCATCACACAAAGATCGGTGGAGGAACTACAGCACTTGGGAAAGTATTTCAAATTGGTGCTTAATCTCAGCATTGCCTGAACATCTAACTATTTTTTACTCATATCATGCTGGCCTCTGTGGCAATACTGATTTGGTCCCTGAATACATTCCCCCGGCAACATTAGTTGAATCTCAGTTCACTGTGTGGCTATTTTAATCCATTTTAAGGTCTTCCAGCCATGTTAGCCTACTGCAACAAAAATAGGGGAAACTCTTGTAGAACCTTAAACACCAACAAAAGACAAGCAAACACTTTTGTGGATTGCATCTGATGGTGGAAGCTCATGCCATAATGAATCTCTTAGTCTTTAAAATGCAACAAGACTCCTTCTTTGTTTGCCTTTACACATAACCTTGTCATCCATTCTGTCAATTTCAGTGTATATCCAGCATTTTAAGGTATATCCAGTTTTCCTCTGGAGTAGAATTTCACCTCCCTCTCGTCCCAACCCAAACCTGCTCCAGAGAGTTGGGGGACTCCAGAGCAGTGGTGGGGTGTGTGTGCACAGGATACAAGCAGGGGAGGAGAGGGAGAGAATCTTTTGTTGGCTGAGTGGAAGTCAATCTGCTCCTTAGATATTTTGTTAGATACAAACCTATATATTTTAGAATGCTTACACAACTTAGGCTTCAGCCTTGGTCAAATTCTGACTTGTTGCCATAGCTGGAGAAAAATTTAGAATGTTTGGAAATGGGTTTAACTGCCATGGCTTCTTTCAACACAGAATTGTAGAACTATGCCTCCCTTCTAAGTTCCCTTTTTTAAAAAGGAGGCATACCTTTAAATAAATATAGCAGTTAAATAGAGTTGAAACTAGTTCATTGTGGTTGTAGTCTAAAACTTTCTTTAATGAACAGTGGGCTTGCATTTTACAGAGCTTTCCAGCTAACTGTTTTCTGTGTTTGACTCACACGTGGGCATCTAAGAAAAGTAGCACAGTCTTTAATTACTTTTTTTCCAGCTGCAGCCTCTACATATGAAGGCACCCTTAAAGTATCAGCTTCTGCTCTGTTTAATCTGTTATCATCTCGGCTTTAAAAACATTTGAAGGCCTTCAGCCACATTTACAGCATGTGTTACAGGTTATAGAGTCCACTGAGTTCTGCTTTGTCCCCGTTATCCACGATAACTAAAATAGGAACATCCAGATATGGTGTGGTATACATTTAAGTACCAGGTAGACGTTGAGTACCAGCTACCTGGGGCAAAGAACAGGCAGTGACCATCCCTTTCACGCCTTACTTGTGAACTTCAGGAGCATCTGGATACAGAATGCAGTGGTACCTTGGTTTATGAACTTAATCTGTTCCGGAAGTCCGTTCCGTTCTTAAACCAAAGCCATTCTTAAACAGAGGTGCGCTTTCCCTAATGAGGCCTCCTGCCGCCGGTGCCCTTTGACCGTTTCGCTTCCCTTTGTAGACCGAGGTAAAGTTCGCTAACCAGAACAGTACTTCCGGTTTTGCGGAGTTCCTATACCAAATAGTTCGTAAACAGGGCTGTTCTTAAACTGAGTTACCACTGTACCGGACTAGATTGACACTTGCAAAGGGCAAATGTCATGCTCTTACGACTTGTCAACAAGGTAACATGAAAACAAATCCCCCAATAACAAAGCCTGGAGGAACTGGGAAAAAACCAACCTATTAATTAAATAATTAATGAAAGAATACTTTCTCATAATTCCATTAGGACCCTATTCCAAGGTCTTCATTCATATTCCAAAGTGGTCATTGCCACCACAGCAACTGAATTCCACACTGCAGTGTAATCAACTTCAATAGCCATCGCCTGGCCTTTGAGAAACCCAGTAACTTTAGCCACTTAATCATCAGACATGCAGGCATTTTCATTATTTGTTTAAACAAGTACTTGTTTGGACTATCTTGTACTCAGGAGAATCACAGCAAGCTCAACCCTTGGCACTGGCACTTTAATAAGAATTGATCTTGCTGGCTGGGCATAGTGTGGGAAAAGGCAAAAATCCTCATCCTGCACCAGGATTCTCAGAGTCCATTACTTGAACTGGCCATTTGCCATCAGTTAAATGTGCCCAATTACAGCACTGTTTTAGGTCTAATATGTATCTTTCATTCCTCCCAAATGTGTGTCTGATTGTAGTGGCTGGCATGTGATTTATTCAACTCCAAAAAAGTGATTAAAAAAATAAATAAATTCATTTTAAAGGGGAGAAGTGATAAACGGAGGATTTGGCCTTGTCCTGGATGGCTCAGCAGATGCTGAAGAACGTGCGAAGATGATGCTAAGCTGGGATGTTTCCAATGGAGTAAGCCAATATGCTTGATCTGCTTATTCTGAAATATTGCTTGGGTGTTTGTTTGTTTTTAAATGTATTGAAAAATACAGAATTTCGTAAATGTCTTAGTAAGTTCACGTGAAATCACAAAGCGTCATTTCCTCGGCTAGCTATTTTCTAATGAAATGTAGCACTTGCAGCTTTAGTAAGGTCTACAGGAGTTTGTCCTGTACAACGTTCTAAAAAACAGCCATAGTCCTGTGCAGTGAGGAATATGGCTCCAGTTTAGCTCCAGTAGCTGAAGGCTTTTTTTCTTGTGGAGGCAGGTCAGTGTTACTGGGTCTTGGATTCTGGGTCTTTAATTTTGCAGGAGGGATTTGAGCAACTGAAAACCATCCTGCTTTAGTGGACATAGTCAATTTATCATGCAGGACTCAAAAGGGATTTGCTCTGCATGTAACTCCCTTTATCACTGCTGAAAGAGATGTAGGTATGTCGTATAGGAAGTTAATCTTTAGGCTTGAGCCACTGAGGAACACTCTTAATAAGCCTTGTTTATCAGAGGCAGATGATAAAAACAGCAGCCTGTAAACAAAGCTTGAACTTATGCGATAACTGTGGGATTCCTCCAGGCGCTTTCCTCAAATTTGAACACTTCAAATCTGATTTTCAAACCCTCAAAGCACAGTGTTTTCCTAGCCTCTTTAAATGTGGGAAAGGCTTTATCACTGTACTCAGTCAGTTTTTAGGAGTGCTTAGCTCCGTGTAACACCTCCCCATATAACGAGCAGCGATTGCTCAAGAAATGCCTGTATCTAAAATGGAACATATTACAGATCACCTTAGTATTTCCATTACATCAGAGGGAACCTTGTGAAACTCCCTGTTGATACTGTGACTGCCTGTGGTTAGTGCTGGCCAATAATCTTGCAACTGGAACTAAAACATACCAGGTTTACTTTAAAGGGGGGCAGGGACAGCCAAGGCAGGCATAGGCAAACTTGGCCCTCCAGATGTTTGTGGCCTACAACTCCCATGATCCCTAGCTAACAGGACCAGTGGTCAGGGATGATGGGAATAGTAGTCCCAAAACATCTGGAGGGCCAAGTTTGCCTATGCCTGGCCAAGGGGGTGAAGGAGCTAGATACTGTACTGAGAAATCAAATTTGTTAAAAATGAGAACCATTTGATTAGAAGTGTTCTCCTACGATTGACATAGCTGAGAGACAAATGACTCTTTTCTTAATTTATACCCATTTTCTTTTGTTCCTATGGACAGGTTGCTAGACGCTGTTGGTCCGGCAACAACAATGCATATGAAACCATCTGCCAAGCCATGCAGAAAGACAAGAAGCTGAAGGTGACTCTTCCACATAAGGTGGCAGATGACAATATCCTGGAACAAGCCTTGAGTTGTTAACCTTATGCTAAATTTTTTATTCTGCCTTTTTTAAGTAACAACAACAGGCTTTGAACAATGCTCTTCTGGTCTTCAACAAGCCTTAGTTAAGTTGGCATAATAAACATGCCTTTGAGTTTGTTTTCCAGGACAGTGGACCCTTTTGATTTTCATTTTTTGGAAACTCCAACCTATGGTACTTAACATTCAACAGTAATGGACATCTTTCCATCACATCACAGTGAATGCTTCCCAACCAAAGAATCTATCCAGCATGAGTTGTATTGTCAACATCTATGGTTGTTTGTCAGTCTAGAAATCCAAGCACAAGAATTAAGGACACACGTGTTCCATTTCTAATGCTCTTTTAAGCAACCCATTTTTCAGGTCAAAATCCAGCACTATTATGAGAATATTTATGCCTGTGTGTCAGCACTTCAGCTGCTCAGGAGGTTCTGACATGGGCCCCCAATGGAAATCCATTTATTTGTTGATTTGGATACCCGATTCCTTAGCTAATTTATATACACAACAAGGGTGAAGCATTCACTTAATTGTTTGCCTGGATGCTTTGCCTTCCAAGCACTATGGATGGATGGATCAGAGTTGTCCCACAACCCATTCTTCACTCATCTCCCCTGAATTCTACTGTTTGTCCACCCCCTTTCTTATATCCCTGTCTATCAGGGATGTGAGAACTCACCATCACCACATTGCATTCCTTGTCATCCTGTCTCATAGCATCATTCATCTCCTCTGCAACATCATCTCCAGCCATAAAAAAGGAAAGAACACGCCACCATTTTGCACCACAGTTTGCAAATGGCCTACAGAAGAGTTGGTGCCTTTTGGCCCTGCATAAGCACAGCTGTGATGGGGTTGTAGCTGCTGGCTGCAATGGAGGCAGGAATGGGCCTCGGCTGCTGGTGGTCGAGATCTTTTCAGGCTGACAGAGCTGCAGTGATGAATCACACTCGGTGCTGATATATCCAATGTGAAAATTGCTCACAGTTGTATCTCTTAGGTCACAAAAGCTACTTCTCCGTTCAGAACATTCCTGACTAGATGCCAGATCACACACACACACACACAGTGATATATTATCTTCATGTGCTTTTGATTTTGGAATTTGCCAATAAATTTAAAAGCTCCCGGTTCTATTGGAGCTTACCCACACCCAGTTTGCATGCAGACAATGCCAAATATTTCAACATCTCACTTAAAAGCTTTTGGCCATAGATTGTAAAGCCAGATATTTAGCTTCAGTGACATCAGAGAAGGGAGGGCTCCCTCCTTGTTAGTTGTTTATTATTATTATTATTATTATTATTATTATTATTATTATTATTTTAGTCGAACCCCAAGATCTAGTAACCAGAGCCTGGTACAACTGACAAACAGTCAGAATTAAAGAACAGCATGCCTCTGAGCACATTCTGAGCCTAGGAATCTGTTTTCAGTACAAGAACTGATCAGTCCTTTCACAAAAAGGTCAGAACCCGATTAGCTTTCTTCGTTTCCGCAACCTAGGTGAGGAAAGACACTTCTCTGTTGCTATTTCAATGTGCTAATAATGAGATGTAAATAATCATCTCCCCCCAAGAGTATTGTAATTATTAATCGTTAATCTGGAATAGTTAACCATCAACAAAAACAGTTTAACTAAATAGTTCAAACTGCTTTTTATAAAGTAGTAAATACATGAAAAGTGGCTGAACCATGGGTTTAATTAGTGTACGCAGTATAGATGCTGGGTAAATTGGGGGTCTCAATTTCTGCCATACTTGCTGATGGAATCACCTTGGTTAAAATTATGTAGAAAACACACTCTGTTTGCACCTAAAGTAATTGCTTCCAATAAATGATTCTGTGAACAGGAACTGCCCCATTTGATTTCCCCTCTTGTGCAGGGGGGTAGAAGAGGCTGAGCTAGATGGCTTTTGGTTCCTTCACAACTGTGGTTCATTGCAAGGTTTACTTCTTTCCATGGTTTGGTGCCAATGAATCGTATCTCACTGAATAGCCCAAGCGAGCTCTACAATAGAGACTTAAGGACACCCTGTTCCCAATAATGGGTTGTTGCTTTTTAATAAGACGCTTATAAAGATTTTATATAAATATAAAGACAATATGTTGACAGGACAGAATAGAATAAACATGTTTGTGGCCAATATTCTTCATATGAATTTGGATATACTAAAACTGCATCAACAAAGCAAACTGTGTAAATAACTTTTCTGGGTACAGATATATTCATTATAAAGGCAGATAAATTAATGAGCAGAAATGGGGTTGTGTACATATGTTGATACTGCAAATCGTTTGTTTACAAACTAAAATAACAAACCAAGATCATATGGTGGCATGGTTACAACATCCGAATCAGGCCTTTAAGTCTCTTAATTTAACAAATTACAGCACTGAATACAATGACAGATGATCCATTGTGACAAGGCCAGATTAATTTTTGAGCTTACCATGTTATAATATGCAGGTCCATCATGAAGCATATGGAATTCCAACAGAAAATGCTCAGCATCACTTAGCTTTTTCTCATGGCGGTTTTGCTTAGCAGTTGCTTGGATTAGCAAAGTTGTGGCTAGGAATATGCAAATGCGTCAGTTATGGTTTCTCATTTTTCAAGTCTTAATTTCAGTTCTCCACATTCCCATATCAGTTTGCAGATTTTCTTTTAAGAGTCTTCATGAATATTTATTCAGCATAATAGTGCAAATTTGCAAGCAATTTTCACCAATGAATATTTGGGTACTATGTTCACTAATATATCTGAGGTCCTTCTTTGTGTGCCCTCTCCATGGGAGGTGCAGAGGCTGGCAACACACAGTGGTGGCTCCCTGCATGTGGAATGCTTCCCCCAGGGAGGCATGTGTAGTTCCACCTTCATCTGTTTTTAGGTGCTAAAGGCTTATCTTTACCTGGGCTTTTGGCCCTTAATTTGAAAGGTGGCACTTTTTTAGTGGAGTGGGATCTGTAAGACCTGCCTTTTGTCTATATAGCTGTGTTTTTAGATTTTTATTGGATGCTTTTAGCTGGCTTCCAGGTTGCTTTGGGACACTTTTTGAAAAAAGTGACTAACAAATTATAGACAGATGGATTTTTTGCACCCTATACCTAGTATATGCGGGATGCAGGTGGCGCTGTGGGTTAAAGCCTCAGCGCCTAGGACTTGCCGATCGAAAGGTCGGCGGTTCGAATCCCTGCGGCGGGGTGCGTTCCCGCTGCTCGGTCCCAGCGCCTGCCAACCTAGCAGTTCGAAAGCACCCCCGGGTGCAAGTAGATAAATAGGGACCGCTTACCAGCGGGAAGGTAAACGGCGTTTCCGTGTGCGGCTCTGGCTCGCCAGAGCAGTGATGTCACGCTGGCCACGTGACCCGGAAGTGTCTCCGGACAGCGCTGGCCCCTGGCCTCTTAAGTGAGATGGGCACACAACCCCAGAGTCTGTCAAGACTGGCCCCTACGGGCAGGGGTACCTTTACCTTTACCTTTATACCTAGTATATGAATTTTTGTACTCATTAATTCATTGCAGAATTCAGAGAAGTTTGAATCTTGAAGGATGGCTGAGTGTTTGGTTCACACACCATTTCAGGAAGTGCCAATTTAGCAGAGAAACCTTTAAATGTGAACTGAATTGAATTTCTCTCCACTGCAGGGGAAAGGGAGTTGACTGTGCCACACTCATATTGTAGCAGGTGTATAAAATACCCTAGCAATACAGAAAGGGGGCAGTTTCAGAAAGCTTTAGAAATAATGCAGTTGGCTAAGCATGAGAAGATCGTCCATTTCATAATAACAAAGATGTGTTGTGATGATTTTTTAAAAAAAGTTCAAAAAATCACAATGGGTGTGTCAAAAGTTAGGACCAACATGCAATTTTTTCCCAAGGTGGTATAGCACCACCTGCTGCTTAAATGATATTGTAGCAATTATAGTTGTGGATATTTTTGGTGCAGTATTTTTGATTTTTGGAGAGTAGTAATTTGGAGAGAGAGGAAGGAGGCTTTTAAAGAGTGTTCCCCACTTACACGATTTTCGCTGTGTGTTGGGTGCCTGAACCCGTGCAAAGTCGGGAGTCATCTGTACATGGTGGGAATACATCACATTTCTTTACAACTTATGTATTGTATTGTTATGAGTTGTTGGGGATAGGCTATATGCTTCAGCCCTCTTCTAATTCCTGGATACAGATGGATTCAATTCATTGAATAGCCAGGCTAGCTTCCTGGTGAGCTAAAGACCCTCTACGTGTGGGCCATTAAGGTAACAAAGTAAGTAGCTCTGTGCCAGAAAACAAATGGGTAAGCCCCCCTCCCTCAGCTCGCTGGTAGTTCACAAGGTCAAGGCCAGAGTGGAGAGTTATGTGAGCTATAAGCTGGTAGGCTGGGGGACAGAGTTATGCCTTATTTCTGCTTGAATCCAAGGCTGTGGCTATGGAAGATGCAAGAGTCTCTTGGAGTGTTAATGCTGTGAACCTCTCCATACCAGGCTCAGGTTGTATATATGTGTAAATAAACCATATATGCTAAAGACATCACAATCTTGGCAAGCCCTCACTGCAAGGAAACCTGAACCCCTGGGTAAGTGCCTTGAACCCCTGGGATTTTGCACTGCTTGGAGATTGCGGTGGCTGGTAACAGTATCTTTAGTTGCCTTTTGCACTGTTTTTTAAACCTGCTTTTGTTGCTTTCACTGGTATGATTTAAATCACCTTAAGGTGTATGTGAAAGGCAATTCCCAAATGAACTAATAAATGAATGTAAACAAGAAGGATCCAATCTAGATGTAAGCCTCTTTCAACAGAGGAGGTGGAAACCGTATTATTTCCGACACTTAGGTTCGTCCTGCACATGAAAAGCACATTCTCACGTGTTCTACCTGCACATTGCCGTACAGTACTTTGCAGGATCCCTTCCTATGCATGATGGCCACCAACGTGGAGGGTTTTAAAAGAGGATTAGGCAACTTCATGGAGGAGAGGGGCTATCAATAGCTACCAGCCACGACGGTTATAGCTCTGCCTCCATAGTCGAAAGCAGCAATAGTTGCTGGAAACCACAGGAAAGGGAAGACGGCTCTTGCGCGTCAACCCTGCTTGCAGGTTTCCCACGGGCGTCCGGTTGGCCACTGTGGGAACAGGGTGTTAAGACGGGATGGGCCACTGGCCTGATCCAAGACGACAGCTCTTATTTTTGCATACCCTTTCCTCCGACCTCTCTCCAATTTCCCAACTCCGCTCCGCGAGGCGCACCTTCCTGCGCTATTGCACTCTCCACATATCAATCTGGTGTCCGGGTTTTCCACCCAGCCGCGTTAGCTCCGGATCCCCTCTCTGCGCTGTTGTCTCTCTCCTTGAGCGATCCGCATTCCGGGTTTCTCCGCCCGCCCCTCCGGCCCCGCCCCGCGGCTCCGGTTTCAGCCGCTGCTACAGGGACCCCCAAGATGGAAACGCAGGGGCTGCCTGCCGCGGTGGAGGCGGCCCGGCCCGAGCCCGGCACCCAGCAACATGGCGGCAGCGGCGCCGCGGCCGTTGGAGAGGGGGCTTCTTCCTCAGGGCTCGCCCGCCGACCCCCTCAGCCGCGGGACTCGGGGGCAGGAGCGGCGGCGGCGGCGGGAGCCTGGGGCCTGGACGTGACATTCCCGGTGCTGCTGCTCCTGGAAGGCAAGAAGCCGCCGGAACCGCCTCAGCAGCAGCCGCCGCCATTGCCGCCTCCTCCCCCTCTTCCTCCACCGCCCGCCCCTCCGCAGCCTCCGCAGGGGCCTTCCGCGAGCAGCGCCTTAGCCCTGCCGCCCGCGGGCCCTGGGCAGCCGCACGACAGCGACGCTCTGCTGCTGGTGCTCAACTTGGTGCGGGGCGGAGCCTCCGGAAGCCCCTCGCAGGAACCCGCCGCCACCACCACCACGACGCAGCAGCCTCCGCCGCCTCCGCGAGAGGAAAAGCCGGGCGACGGCGGGGGGGAAGGTGCACTCGAGGCCGAGGCTTCTGGGCCCGTGGCTGAGGGGAGCGGACAGGCGGCGGCGGAGGACGACGACCCCGGCGCCGCCGGCTCCTCGTTCTCGGGCACGCTCACCATCAACAACCAGAGCCTGCTGGTGCGCTTCGAGAACGGGCTGCTCAGCCTCGGCGGGCCCGCGCAGCCGCCTCCGCCTCCCGCGCCGCTCCTTCCTCCTCCTCCGGCGCTGCGCTCCTCAGGCGCTGCCGACGAGACCTCGGCAGGAGGCCCGTCTCGGACTCCCGCGCCTTACTCTTGCCCCGAGCCCCGCTGCGAAGAGGCCTTCTCCCGCAAGCAGCTGCTGCGACTACACCGCCTGTCCGCGCACGGAGGCGGCGGCGCTGCTGTTACGGCGCAGGATGGAGGAGGAGCGGGAGAAGAAGCGGCGGCGGCGGGGGGCTCCGGGCGGGCGGCGCGGCCCTTCTGCTGCCCGGTCCCCGGCTGCTCTTGGGCCTTCGCCACGGCCTACAAGCTGCGGCGCCACCTGCACTCGCACGACAAGCTGCGGCCTTTCGCCTGCTCGGCGCCCGGCTGCTCGAAGCGCTTCACCACCATCTACAACCTGCGGGCGCACGGCCGGGCCCACGAGCAGGAGGCGACGCACAAGTGCGAGGCGTGCGGGCAGCGCTTCCCCAGCGCCGCCCGCCTCGGCGCTCACCAGCGGAGGAGCCACCTGGAGCCCGACCGGCCTTACCGCTGCGAGTATCCAGGTAAGCAGCCGGCAGCTCTAATTCTCCCTCTTCTTATTTTTACAAAGGCCAACTAGTCTCGGCCTTGGGTAAGAGCCCCGCCTCAAAATCCGTTTGGACTTGTAAATAGGCAGCACCCCCAGATTGCTGGCTGCATCCATTGCACGTTTAAAGCGCCCGAATTCCATCAGAGAATCCTTGGAAACCAGCTTCGCGTTACCAGTTCCAGCACCCTCAACAAACTGCGGTTCCCAGTATTCTTTGGGGAGAAGTCGTGCACTTTAAATGTGCAATGTGGATTTGTTTTGCACAGTGGAAAAAGCGGAAGAGAGTTGAGTTGTAATCTCAGTAGCCACTTGGCAGTACTAATCTCTTTAAAAAAAATACTTTGCCCTGCACTCTTCATTAGGTGTTTTCGGCGCCTTGTGGGATAGACTATAGATAGTTATAAGACCGGAAATTACTCCTTGAGCTTTACAGGTAAGTGAGGGTTTGAATCCAAGCCAGAACATCCACAATGCTGTAGGGTCATTCCATGTCAAATAATTCATTTTTTAAAAAAAACAAACAAACCTCATGTTATCCAGTTTTCTTAATATTTTGTACACCTAAAAAATTAAAATGTTAGATATAAACTTAGTTTTGATCATTCAGCAAGTGTACAAAATATTAAGAAAATTGGATGAGGTTAAAAAATTGGATCACTTGATATGGAATGACCCTGTAGTGGGGTTCAATGTAAGTGCACTGTAATATTTAGACTTGTGCATAACTTTCAGCATTCTGTTTGCAAGAGGGAAGCACAGAAGGCAGACATGAAGGCCTTCATTTGTTGTTTGTTTTCTGCATTTGGTACTCTGAGATAATCTACTTTAGATTAGCTATCATGTACATTTGAATTCTTACCATGCTGGAATGCTACAATATTAGATGTGGAAAACAAAGGTTAGCGAAACGACTAGAAAATTTGCACTCCAGTTTAGAAGAAAGGGAAATTGCAGAGTGATGTATAAGAATGGCAGTGTGCTAGTGAAAAGGAGATGCAAAAAACTAACTTCATCTGTGACATTATACTGCAGTACATTGCAGTACTGGAAATAAACTTAGTCCAGAGCAATTCCCCAGAAAGGTCTTCATAGTTTAATGAGGTATTTATTTATTTATTTATTTACTGTTATTTAATGGGGTTGTAGGCCACTTTTCAGGCAATTCCCCCCATAGTACTTAGAAATGATATGTCAACATAATATGCACAGAAATATACATCATTAAAACAATTTAAGTGATGATATTATTGCCTTGAGCTTTTCTAGATCATGGTAATAATAATATTCTAGTTCATGGTAATACCCAATTGTTTTGTTTTCCACTAAAGCAGAGTTTGGTTCTTCCTTCTTTCTCTAGGTTGTGAGAGGACCTTCATAACAGTGAGTGCATTATTTTCTCATAATCGAATCCACTTCAGGGAACAAGAACTGTTCTCCTGCTCCTTCCCCGGCTGCAACAAGCAGTATGACAAAGCCTGCCGACTGAAAATCCACATGAGAAGTCACACAGGTGTGAAGCTAGGGCATTAAAGTTGGTTTGTCATTAATAAACTGATTATGTTGAATTGAAATGTGTCCTTGATTCTTAGATGGAGTTGTGGTACTAAGGAATAAACACAGTTTTGTGTGTGGGTTTCCCTCCCCCAATCTATTTGATTTACTTGTAATCCTGATGATGTTCTGTGTCCTTGGGTGCACTGCTAGCTTGCTATCTTAAGTAGAAGTTAACTTCTATTTAAATAAAACCAGCAAACCTGAGCTTAAGTGAGTGGGAGGTGGAAGCAAATAGAACTTAATGTTTAACTGATTGATAAAAGTAAGACTTACTTGGATTTGGTAAACTTGAAATAGTATTTTCAGATTTATAGGGAGAGTGTCCTAAACAACTGTGCATATTGCTTGCCTGGGGTCAGTAGCATTTTGAGCAATGTAAGCTATATGCATGACTTGCTCTGAATCTTCTGGTGTTAAAGAACCAATAGCTATTTAACTCAAGAGAGGAATCGGGCAGAAGGGTCATTGGATGGGTGAGAATGTTTCTTTTGTTTATTTTAAAATTTAATGAACTGGTTTTAGCTAAGGTTCTCAAATTACCTCATAAGCTGCACAAAACAGAACAATTAAATCAGTAGTAAACATCGTTCGGTCCCTGCTCCTGCCAACCTAGCTGTTCGAAAGCACGTCAAAGTGCAAGTAGATAAAAAGGTACTACTCCGGCGGGAAGATAAACGGCGTTTCCGTGTGCTGCTCTGGTTCACCAGAAGCAGCTTAGTCATGCTGGCCACATGACCCGGAAGCTGTCTGCAGACAAATGCCGGCTCCCTCGGCCTATAGAGCAAGATGAGCGTGCAACCCCAGAGTCATTCTTGACTGGACCTAATGGTCAGGGGTCCCTTTACCTTTACCTAAACATAAAATTATTAGACTTCCTGAATAACATGTGAGTGTGAGCAGTTGTGGGTTTTTTTAATCAAAAATGTCGGGTGATTGCATTTGTTTTTTTAAAAAAATATTTTTGCTTTTGCTTTCCTCCAGGTGAAAGACCTTTCATCTGTGACTTTGAAGGTTGTGGCTGGTCGTTCACTAGCATGTCCAAGCTATTAAGGCACAAAAGGTAAATTACCTGACTGTACATGGCTGTTTAGAGGTCCTCAAAGAGCTTGCACTTCAAACATTTACATTGGGGGAAATAACAAATCGGGAGGGTGCGCAAAGGGAAAGAGATGAATACAAGAAGATAAATAAGCTTTGCTTCCTTTGGGAAAGGCATATGCATTTTATCTGGAAGATTATTTTTGGTGCTGTTGGGCCCCAACCAGCATGGCCCCTCTGGCTGGGGTTGATCTGAGTTGTTGTCTAAAACAGCTGAAGGGTATCAGATTGTGGAATTCTGGTTTAAGTGTTCCAGGTACAGTATAGCAATATGCACATGTTCAGCTAAAATGATTAGTATCCAACCTATAATCATTGATGCCTGTGCCCTTAGCATTTTATATTGAATTTATTTAATTCTTATTGTAGGAAACATGAAGATGACAGAAGGTTTACATGTTCTGTAGAAGGCTGTGGAAAATCCTTCACAAGAGCCGAACACTTGAAAGGCCATAGTATAACTCATCTTGGCACAAAGCCATTTGAATGTCCAGTAGAAGGTATTATTTGTATATGTGCTCTTGTATGCTTGCGTTTATCTCCTTTGTTCCTAGTCATGCAGAGAGGGTTAAATTAGAGAAGATGGCAGCTGCTCTGTGCATCAGGTTTGAATTGTTGCTGAATCATACAATGGGGAGAAAAGCAGGTTCATAGCACAGCATGGATAGGAGAAACCCTTTCGTGTTTTCCTCTTCAAAACTACTTTTTAAAAAGGTGTTTTTGGTTTTGTTCTGGCACTTTTGGATACCCTATACATGCTTGTTTGTGACATTTTAAATTTTCCACACTAAGAGCATATGTCTGCTGAGAAGTAATTCCCATAGTGGAGCTATGTACTGTAGTGAGTATAGGATTGCAGTTTAAATGGATTTTCCATATTACTTTGTATTAATAACATTTCCACATTTTTTATGACAGTACATACAAAAAAATCATGACAGATAATTTTGTGGAATGGAATGGGAATCCTGATAATTGCCTTTGGCATCTAAATGAAAAGAGGTTATAAATGTAAATACAGGGACAGTACCTAAACTTTGATATCTTATTTCAGGTTGTTGTGCCAAGTTCTCGGCACGTAGTAGTCTGTATATTCACTCCAAAAAACACCTTCAGGATGTGGACTCACTGAAGACGCGTTGCCCTGTATCCAGCTGTAATAAATTGTTCACTTCCAAGCATAGTATGAAAACACACATGGTCAAGCAACACAATTTTAGTGCAGGTATGACCCGTTGACTGACTGCTTGGCAATAAGTCATAGCTGGTATGTGTTATATCTAAAACATAATATATTTATTTTTGGTATTGAAACATTGGTTATTTTAGAAAGCCCAATAAGTTGTGGTTTCAAATGCTTTTCTCCTAAGTCCTTGCCATTTACAGTGGTACCTCTGGTTACGTACTTAATTCGTTCCGGAGGTCCGTTCTTAACCTGAAACTGTTCTTAACCTGAAGACCACTAACTAATGGGGCCTCCTGCTGCTGCTGCGCCACCGCACGATTTCTGTTCTCATCCTGAAGCAAAGTTCTTAACCCGAGGTACTATTTCTGGGTTAGCGGAGTCTGTAACCTGAAGCGTATGTAACCTGAGGTACCACTGTAATTACTATGTGGTGTTGTATCCTTTTAAAAGGAGGGCATTAATTTATAATAGTATTTCCTAACTTACAGCAGGAGCAGTGACTGAGTGATACTGGTGTCAACTTGTGGTTTTCTCAGACATTGATCTCATGCTTCCAGACACTTTATGATCAATTCCATATAACTAGTGGCTTGTTTGCCACTGAAAATTGCTTCTGTATGATAGAAGCTCTACATGGTTGTGAGAACTGCACAAATTTGTTTCCTATGTGGTTTAGCCAAACTGAGTAATGGTGCCAGAATCTGGGGAAATGCAGCATGTACCTCTCAGTCTGCATAACATACAGGAAACTGATTCAAGCCATTCTCATAGTATGTGGCACCCTGACATTGAACAGCAGCCATGCCACTGTGTGTGCATATGAGGCAGGCAGGGTTTGAAAATGATCCGAAAAGACAGACTAGAATAGTGACAAGCAGAAATAGACTCCTAGCTAACATTGGCTTCTGCAAGGTGAGAAGGATGTTGGCTGGAGTCATTTAGACAGCAGGATGTTTGGAGGAATGGCAGGGCAGCCAAGTTGGAAGTAGAGGCAGCAGGTGGGGTTTATTGTTGGCCTTTGATTCCCATGTTCCATGGGCATGGTGGTACTAACATGCTAAATCTTTGTTTCAGATCTTTTAAATCAGATGGAAACTATTGGTTCCCTCACACCTAGCAGCGAACTTGCCAGTTCAGGACAAAGTGACCTCAGCAATGTAGACCTTGTGTCCCTTTTTTCCAGTGTTTCTGGGAACACCTCTGGAATTTCAACAGACATGGCTCTGATAAACTCTGGAATTCTCACAATAGATGTTGCTTCCGTTGGCTCCACACTTGGGGGCAATCTTTCTGTTGGTAACAGTTCTCTTGGTCAGACAGTTGACCCACTGATTTTAGTGGCTAGCAGTGACATTCCACACAGCCTGGACAGCTCTCTTCTGCTGGGAACCACTGCCACAGTTTTACAGCAAAGCACTTTAAATTTGGATGATGTACAGACTGTGAATGCAGAAGCCTTAGGCTCCCTAGCATCGTTGTCCACAAGGAGTTCCAGTCAAGACCTGCATGGTTTGACTTCCAGTAATAACCTGTCAGTAGACGCAGCCACTTTGACCCCTTCGAGCAGCCTTGGCGGAAATAATGCATCTGAATTACTGGCTCCAAGTAAAGCAGAGCAAACTTTACTTCCTAGCCTGGATGTTGTGGGACAGCAAGAAGGCAGTAAAGTGGTGACTCAGTTTGTGTTCTCCAACCCTCCAGGAAGTTACAGTGCACAGAAAGAAACTGATCTGAGCACGGTGACTGGCAGCTCCTTTCTGGTATGCAGTAGCTCTCAATAACTGTAGTTTTCATTAGTATCTTAGCTTTGAGGATATTATATTGCCGTATATGAGCCATCCTTTCTACCAGATCAAATGGGTTTGTGGAATGTCTGCCACGAACGAAGTCGTCGTATATTTTGTACAACGTAAGTGGTATAAGTTGTGGTTGCCTGTGAAAGTATTAAACCCAGTTACACATTCTACATCACATTTGGAGGAAAGTTTGCTTTTTGTTTTCCCAGCTGGAGCTTAGTGCTATTAACCTCTTTTCCCAAGTTGTTGTAAGTACTCAAAAGTGAGTGATGGTTGACTTTGGAACTGACTAAATAAAAAGGAGTGCCCTGTTCGCTGGTTATAGAACAAGGAAAATGGAATGCAATATCTTGAAGAGTTCTTTCTCTTCTGATCCTTGTCTTAATATTATTATTATTATCGTCATTATTATCCCACATGCAGCTAAAATAGGGTTTCAGACTGGTAGTTGAATTAAACACTCATGTTAGTTTGAGGAAGACAGAGGACCATAGTCTAGAGATGCATTTCCAAAACGTGTTTTGGTGGTAGTCTTCTTAATACAGTACTTCCAGTCCCCTGCAAGTCAGATAAATGGGTGACCTCAATATTGAATGCCCCTATGCTTGCATCACTATCCCATTAAACTGTTAAGCTGATTAGCATAAAAAAAGTTCAGACCATGCAGGGAGACTTCTAGGGATCTATTCAGTGATGTTTGGAAAAGCATGTTGTCTAAAATATGAACTTAAAAATCCTAAGAATCCTGTTGTATTGGTGACATGCATAAACCTTCTTCTCTCATTAGGAGAGTGGTGGGTCTGCAAGAACAGATTATCGAGCCATTCAGCTTGCAAAGAAAAGAAAACAGAAAGAAAATGGGAATGACATAGGTGAGTATATAATTGTTCCAGCACAGGATGCAATTTACCTAGTGAAATTGTTTTGAAGACTTGTGTGTGTGCCTGGTACAAGCCATCATAGATTACTAAGGTAGTATCATGGTTAGTTTGGGGCTATTCTAGTGAATAGAGCCTTACTTCTTAGAAGACTTGCTCAAATTGGGGTAATTTTGCTATGTTCTAGTAGTGGGTATGCTCTGCAGCACACATGGATGATAGAACACTGATGTATGATGAAATATTGCTTAATGAAACTCTTTCCCTGTTTCTTAAATGTTTGCTTTTGTATGAAATGGTAATTGTAAAATACTCTTATCACCCAATCCTAACCATGTTTACTAATCCTTCCTCGGGCATGTACAAATTGATTATAATCACATCTGCTCTGACCTTGATGCTGTGTGTGAAGCAGTTTCTGTTGCTTTGTCTAGGAGACAGAGTGGTCCAGTTTTGTTGGATTGGTTTTTTCAGTTATTGTGACTTAAGGATGTAAACATGGTGTTCAGAGAAATTTGGTCAACCTCTTGTGTGCTCAGTCCATGCTGTTCATTAGTAATTATATTTGGAGAAGTGAAGTAACTGGTTGGTCTAAGGTAGAAACTGCGATATGAAAGCTAGGAGCTAAATGGCCCCTTAAACCTAGGTTATAGGCACAAGAATGGAATGTCTAGGCACACTTTTTTATAACAAGAATACAAAGCTGAAAAAGAAAGAACTGCAGCTAAAACACTATGTTCATTTTTCACATGATCTAGTTCTTTCCGTGCCCACCCCCCCTAATATTCTTACGAGAGTCTCTTCTCCAGTCTTCAGAGAGTAGCTGGAAGTGGGGAGGCAGAAAAAAGTCCTCCTTTCCTTCCACTCTGCAATTTTAATCTTAAATCTTGGGTGCAGTGCTGCACCCAGAGCTCAGAAACTGCTTGCACTAATGAAATTCCCTGTCGCAAAATGCACCCAGAACAATGGGAGTTTTGAACACTGCTATGAGGTACAGGATTCTGTGAGCCAAGTTCCATTAATGGGATATCAGGATTCAGCTCCATGTTTTTATATGCAATGTGTGGTATTACCTACTACCTAATTACCTACTTTCTTTGGTGAGAAGCATATATTGTTATATTAAAAGCTTTTTTGAAATACATTATTTAGAAGTACATATGTTCAATTCCTTGGAACATGACTTTGTATTACACACGTCAATTACTTTATTTCAGGAAGCCCTAACTCTGGCATAAGAAAAGGCAAAAGTGATAAAGTTAGTTCTTCTAACCATGGGAATCGGTCATGCAATAGTGTTTTGCCAAATGGAAGCCTAACAGTAAGAGATTCTTCAGCTGGCACACAGTTTGTTCAAATCCAGCTACTTCAGGTAAGAATTCACTACCTGACTTTATTTACACACTTCATTTTTAAATTATGTATTTAGAAATGTACACCCTACATCTACTTTTATGCAACTGGTAAGTAGTTCTTGGTGTGCATGATGATCCATTATATAGTTCAGATGCAACATCCCTGGAGGGCATTTAGAAATTAACTTGCAAACTATCCTGACTTGTTTTTAGGAGGTAATTTAATTATTGTTTGATTTTATACCAATGTTATATATTTGATGTTAGCTGCCCTGAGCCCAGTCTTGACCAGGGAAGGCGGGATACAAATAAAAGATTATTATTATTATTATTATTATACTCAACCTTTCAGCTCTCTTCTCTACCCATCACATGATAACTCCTTTCCTCGCTTGTTTACTGAAAACTGTTGAAATATATAGGTGAAATGAATTGGGAATATGCTAAAACAAAACAGTAAATGGACAGCAACACATTCAAACAAACAGTTGGTGGTGAAGTCAGGGTGGCAGGGGGAAGATGAGCATGTCCCAGGTGAAGTGACCCCTTTGTCTAAAATAAGTGTAGCCAATTTGCAAATGGTGATTAATAAAAACAGGTTTGATGTGCTCTGGAGGGTTGGGCCCTTTGGAACAGCATAGGAAGTGGTGGTGTAGGGAGGAGGAGGTACCTGAAGATTCCCTTTATTCTTGTTCTGCTGTCTGAAAGCTCCACTGGGTCAGAAAGCCTTCCTTTAGCAAAGGGATACCGTTTAGATCAGTACATGGATGTATAAAGTACTCTCTTGTTTTTGCATTTAGTATATGCAGAGGATGGTGTCCATGGAAGAATAAGTTAGATGAACATTGCCTTTTAATAACTGTCTGCTTATAGTGAATAAAGTAACTAAGTACAGTGGTATCTTGGAAGTAGAATGGAATCCATTCTGGAAATCTGTTTGACTTCCAAAACGTCAGGAAACCAAGTTGTGACTTCCAATTGGTTGCAGAAAGCTCCTGCAGTCAATTGGAAGCCATGGAAGCCACACCAGATGTTCAGGTTCCAAAGAACATTTGTAAATGGGAACACTCTCTAACGAGTTTGCGCTGTTCGGAAGCCAAACCATTTGAGTCGCAAGGCGTTCGTCAACCAAGGTATGACTGTAAATAGTTTCCAGTCCATAATTGGGTGGCAGCATGATTTATATATTTCATAGAAATGATTAAGATTTCTACTTTCAGGATGGAGAGCCTTAAAGATGCATAGCTAATTAGACATGTTGCCACTTCCAAATGTTTCCATGTGTTTATAGCAGAAGATTAGGTTGCCATTGGGATTTTTCTGTGACTAGAAACTGATCTTGTCTCCTTTATCTTTAGGATGATTCCCCAGGAGAGGGAGATTTGCCATTTCAGCTCAGTTCTCAGTCATCTTCTTCACATTCTCAGCTAACAGTAGACTTGCCTGTTCATATCCTTCAGGTACAACCCCTTTTGTGTTTTAAAATTGGACATCAACACAAATTCCAGTTGCCCTGCGTGATACAAATTGACAGCTACTATAAGTTTTTAAAAGATGCCTTTTCTGTATGCTTTTTTTGCTTGTTTAAAATTTGATGGATAAATGGTAAACGACCAAAAGCTGACTGTAGAAGAGTATGATTTTTTAAAATCATCCAGTGTGTGTGATCTTCCCAGAGATGGCATTTGGAAGCTTATTAAATCAGCCATATATATCTGTGAAACTTGGAAATTGGAATGCCTATGTCACTGTGTGAATTTTTTTATTCTGCTTTTGTACAGGAGCCACACAACTCTACCGAAGAGGATGCCAGTTCTGATAATTCTCAGTTTACAGGAAGCACCATTAACCTACAAGACCTTGAATGATTGTGCTGCGGACAGAAACATTCAAGTACAGCATCTTGAGAAATAGAAGCTTGTTCCTACTTCTGAAGGAAAAAAATAGGAGTGGGCACACATCAGTGCTACTTCGTGGCTTGCTTGATGGTTATCGTGCAATGGAAACCTGTTCAGTAAATTTTATTTGATAAGGCTTTGGAGATCTTGGTATGTTCTGTCTTGTGGTCAGAAAAATGTGATAATGGAAGCATTATTTAGATTATGCAGTGGATGTTTTGAAACCCTGTCTTAGAATGGACATGCTGTGATTGTACTCCATACTGTTGTCTTCAAGGACAGTGCTGCAATATCAACAGTTACACTTGGCAGTGTAAAACCCATACACATAATTAGTGCCCCTAGTTGAATATTGGACTTGAGTGGAGGAAGAGCCGTTAAGGCCATTGAAGTGTTTATTATCGAACTGTTTTCTCTGATAGCATTGAATACAATTTTAAGAAAATAATTGCAGAATGATAATACAGTTCTGGGTGGGTAGCAGAAGTTGAACCTTGTTGTTCCTTGCTCCTTCCATCCCTGATATGGTGCAGTATACACTTTCTACCTTTTAGGAGGCTGCCTAGCAGATGCTAATTCTTACCCCTTGAATATGTTTACAGTAATACAAAACAGTATTGCCAATTCCTGTGAAGTTGCCACTTTCAGTATGTATAGCCCAGTCCCATGCATGTTTTCTTGGAAATATATTTATTCCCAAGTTAATGTGCATAGGATTGCATTCTTGGTCCATGTGCCATTTACACAGACTAAATACTTGAGCAAAGAGCTTCCAGCTAGTGTCATAGGATTTGAGATGCAGGTGAGTTACTGACCCAGAAGGAAAGTGCATATTTAATTTAAATAGGAACCTGCCTTTTTTACTTTAGTTGATAGGAAAACAGTTCTGTAGACTTTTAAAAAGCAAATGTCAAGATTTCAGTTGAGCATAGGATATAAGAACTTGGTGTTCAACAACAAACATCAAGGCTGGAATTTTAAACATACTTTTTCCATGATGTGCCACAAGGATGTAAAATTATATATATGTATCTATATATAGGACTTTGTTAAAAAGCAGCGTGTGTATGTATGAATTTTTAATCCTGCAGTGTGAGCGTGCATATGCAGTTCTATTTTTTACAAAGTATGATATCCTGCAGATGAACACATGTGATCTGACCTTGTGTATATTTATTTGAAGTCATGGAATGCACTAATAAGAGGGTAGCTAGCTGAAAAGCATGAGTGGTGGGGGTAAGAAACAGAGTTCCCCAGACTGGACCCTTCTCCAGGCCCATATGCCTCTGAAGCTCATGCACATTTTGGAATGGACTAATTCTGCAGCCACCCAGACTTACCTGGCAAAAATGGCAATGAGGTGAGCTGGTCCAAGGGCCTCTGATGGTAGCATTCTGGATACCAGGATTTCTGTCACCCTTTCAGAAGATTTTCCTGGTACATCCCTAATGCCTGGGGATGTGTTGCTTGGACCCATTCTTACTCCATAGCATGTAATCGAGAGCACAACTTGACTAGAATGGCCCTGGAAATGATTTTCTGCTATTGTTGGACCATGCATCGCTTCTTCAATAAGCTCATTCCAAATTAAGATTGGGAAGGGGCTTGCCCATAAGTAATTAGAAATGTACTGATTCCTGTGCCTTTTTACTTACTTTCCCTGAAATTGTAAAGGCATTTTTACACTGATTATACATCATTTCAGATTTAATTTATGGGTATTTAAAAAAAATTCTTAACTAGAAGAACTATAGTTAATTTTTGCTTCCTTTAGATCAGGATGGGGAACCATGGGGCCAAAATACTGCCCTGCCTGCCTCTTTCTCTTTTCCCTTGGGACTGGCTCTAGGCCACATTCCTCACCACCCCTCCTTGAGTCTTTGCATGGCTGGAATGTATCCTTGAATTCTGACAATGCCTCTTGCTTTCCTGGGTGGATGATCGAGAGGAGCAGGCTCTATTCAGCTAAGTTTTACTCCAAGAAGCAGCACTGACATTAATAACCTTAAGTCACGTCATGTCTATTAATTTCAGTGAATCTGCTATGAGTACTTATAGCGTGTGGAAACTGGCTTACTGTACAAAGGTGAAATGAATATTCATTCCCCCACCCACTTTTGCCTCTGATTCCACTCATGGCTGGCAGGTGGCGCTTAGCAGCTTGCCCAGAAGAGACTATGGTTTTCCACCACTGCCTTAGATGAACCGAGTGAAGAAACTGCTAACTCCTTCAACCTTTTTTTTTTTATATCACTAAAGTTCAGTTTAAGAGAAACTAAAACTCTGAGTGGTCTGCAGATGTATGGCTTTGCTTAAAAGAGTGTTGGAGGCTTGCACCCCTCCTCTATAAAAGTCACCTCAAATTCTTTATTCTGTGGGGTTGGTTCATACACTTCATTTTGGCAGTGATCCTCAGAGGTAACTTGGGCTGCTCTGTGATGAGGCCTTTTCATCTCCTGTTCTTTCTACTCCCTCACCCCTTTCTTGAACAAGAAGAATTCCTCTACAGCTTTTTACATACAGTGCCTGGTAAGCAGTTACCTTTGATGCATTCATTTACTGCTGAAAGGATCACAGCCTAGGTAAGAGTATGAACTGGGCCCATCAAAACGTGGTGCTTCTGTTTTGCAGAGTTATGAATAAGTCACATGTGGGTTGTTTTTTTCCTGAGACTTGTAAACATGTCTACTTTTTAAAAACCATTTACTTGGCTTTGTAAATTCCTACAATGGAATTTGTAGTAAACATTGAAGGGTAAGGGCTTAAAGGTCAACATCAGATTTATTCTGCCTAAGTCCATTGCTGGCAGTGGACATTTAAAGAACTGGTGAGACAAAGAGACTAATAAAAAAACCTAATGTCCAGTTTCTCCATTTCAGTTGTTTTTTGTTGTTTCCAATCAGGATGCTGCTTAACCACAAGAGAAGCAAAGTTGTAAACACCATTCTAATTTTGGAGCCTTGAAATCTCTGAATAGCAGAAATCCTTACATTTTTGTATCTCCAGGACTCAAGACTGAAATCAAAGCACTGGACTGCTTGCTCTTGCTAACCATGGTGGCCTGTTAGATTTTAAAAAAGCAGTTTTATTTACAAAAAGGCAAAACTGAATTGTCCAACTAAAAGCAGTGTACAAGCTGACTTGTAGTCTGTCCTGGATTACTAGGGGCTGTACATGTAACCAGAATGAGGAAATGGGATGAAAGTAGTGAACAAATTATTGATAAAGTGTACTAACTACCAAAACATTTCTCCACCATTTCTTACAGTTTCAGGGCTGTTAAGTAAAGTAGTAGAGTAGCTCTTCCTTTTCCTTGTCTATGAGTCCTTGATCCTCATCTTCCTTCTCTTTGTAGGCAGGAGGCTCAGACCGGAATACCAACCTTCTGCCAGACTAAAAGACACATTAAAGACAGGCATCAGAAGAACCCTTAGTAATTTTCATGTGTGGTGTGCAAATGGCGATATTTAAAACTATACTGAAGCCATAAGTTCTAAGTGTACTTTTAAAAAAAAAAATTTAAAAAGTACATCTGCAAAAGCAGAGCCAACTGCAGTATTTGCTCTTTTTTGCTGAAGAAAAAGATGAACCACCACCAGTGTGGTTTCTTCTATGTTTCTCTGAAAGAGCAGAAACAAAAGTGCTGATGCATGTAGCAGCTCTAGAAACGATGCACAGCTGCACCTTTATCCTTGGGGTAGCTAACCTGTGGCCCTGAAAATGTTGGTGGACTCTAACTCCTAACAGCTCTAGCTAGTATGATGAACAGGCAGGGATGTTGTGTGTTGGAGTCCAGCAACATTTGCAGGATGCTGCATTGTCTTAATTCTATGTTCCCCTCTCCCAGAGTATGTGGTGCAACTGCCTCCTAACCACCCAATAACCCTCTGTAGATGGTTCATTATCCTGTTAGCACTTTGCTGCAATTTAAGATGCTGCTGCTATTCTTTAGTGCACCAGATTTAGGAGGCATGTAAAAGGGAGGAGGAGGTCTAGCATAGTGCTATCAGAAGTTATCTTTGAGGTAGCAACTCTTGCAAGAGAAAGTTGACAAAATTGTCCTTGTGCTACAACCACATCTTTTGTAATGGAAAGCACCACACAATAACAAGCTAAGGGCAGATAGGAACTCGGAGCACCACAGTGGGTTCTTTGAGTTTGTTGCTGCCATAATGACACCATTCAGCCATATGCCCAAGCTGGTTTCGCACTCACTATACCACCTTACAGCCATGGTTTATTGGGGGAGGGAAGGGTTGCCAAATCAGCATGTCCAGCTTTGCATTCCTATTACTCTGGCTCAAGAGGCAGCTTCTCATGAAAGTGCCTTACAAACTACAACAGCAGATGGAAAGTGAAAGGTGAGACTGCTCTAAGTGGATGTGATAAGCTCCTGCTTTTTTCAACCTCAAAGATCCTACTGTTCTTAAAATTGCACAGGGTTTTCAACTAGCACATCACAGGGTGATTCAGTGAGCATTGTATACTTTGACTTCTGGAGTTTTGAACAAAGACCCCCAAAAGCTGTGTAAGCTTAGCAGTAATGGTGAAAGATGATAGGTCTCTAAAGGATTAATAACTGATAAAGGAGCAGGCACCAGAGAGAAGCTATAAGTTCACAGCAGGTTCCCACAGACATTTTTGCAGTTTAGGCCCCAGTAAATGGCTGAGGTGCTAAGAGAAGATAACCTGTCTGCTACCAGGTGCTTAAAAAACAACTGGTCACATTTGGTCACCTCATAAAAACAGTAAGATCAGTCAATCAGCTGTTCCCAGAACATTTCTATGAAATTCACCCCCCTTTTTTATCTTATTGGTTCCCAAATTGCTAAAAACAGCTTTGCCTGGTCAGCACAGCTTGTTCTGCATTACAAAGTAAAATATGTAACACCCAGTCAAGCAGATTTCTCTTGTTCATCTAGTAATCTTTGCAAATACAGGAGCTCTGAATATGGAGGCAGAGCATAGCCATATAATTGTAGAGTTGGCGGGACCCAAGGGTCATCTAGTCCAACGCCTTGCAATGCGGGAATCTCATTTGGCTCGGGCTCCACCTACTGTCCTACTACACCTACTCTCTCACCATCACCACTGCTGCTTGAGTCCATCCCAGGCATGGGCAACTGCAATCTCTCTATTTTACACGCTCCTTGAAAGGAAGTGGGATAGCCCAGAACGGAGATGTCCGAGGGCCTTCTCAGGCTTTTCCACTACCCTGTGCAACAACCCACGCTTTTCTCAGCAAGCCTAAAGAAAACTTGTTGAATTGCTGAGTTCTCGACCTCTTAGTAAGTTTAAGTGCACTTGCAGTAAGTGAAGCTGCCCATGCCTTCTTTGGGCAAACATCCCTTGTTCTTCCAAGCAATGGGCATATGTAGGCAGTGTTTCAGTAAAAGCCCTGTCCTTTTTATAGCCACCATTTAGTGGAACTGGGCTTACAGGAGGAGACTGAGCAGAAAGGTTTGTGCGCCGGTTGCAATTCTGAAATCAAGGAAGTGCACAAGGACCAGTTGTCTGGAATTGCTGGATTTACCTTTCTCTTAACATCGGCTTGTGCTCTTGCCAGTGCACGCTGCAGCCTCTCTTCCTGTAATAGCCTCTGCTGCCTTATCTTTTCTTCTCTCATCCTGGCAAAATAAAGGAAACAGATTAAGGGCACGTCATGTAAGCCAACTTTATCTGATTAGATTTCTATTAAGCTGAATTAGCACAAGGACTGGGACTCGGGCGTTTCCATGCCATGTGCTTCCATGTACACACAAAAACAGGACCAATTTTTCCTTTTGCTGGCAGCCCCTTAGGAACATAAGAAGCTGTCTTCCACTGAGTCAGACCATTGGCCTATCTGGCTTAGTACTGTCTACACTGACTGGCAGCAGCTCTCCTAGAATTTCAGACACAGCTTCTCTGCTAGCCCTGACTAAAGGCACTGGGCATAAAAACTGACCTGCGTGCAAAGCAGATGCTCTCCCACTGAGCCACAGCCCCTTGGCTCTTTATGGGGTTCTGTGACAAAAGCCCCTGTCTATCAGAGGAAGACAGCTGCTACCAGAAGGAGAAAGCGAACAATTGTCTATGCACCTGTGCTTTGAATCCCAGTTTAAAACTGGGCATTGGCACATTCTCTTGTCCAAGTAAATTGAACAGAGGTAGTTCAAAGTTTTAAGTCAGAATCTGCCACAAGTTTCTGAGCTGTGCAGTTGTGATTCAGCCTTCAAAAATGGGGTGAATTTTTTTCTCTGTGCCTTAATTTTATTTCTCAGGTTGCATTTTTTAAATAAATCAACTGATTTAGTTTTAAGTATGTTTAAACAGTAGGACTGATAAGCAACTAACAGTATCTGGCAGGCGTTGCCTCCTTTGCAGAGACAGCACAGGTTCCATCACAGGTCAAGTTTTCTTTATGTTCTCACTTGGACTGGAGACAATAAGGCAGTATGGTGCCTGCAGGTGCCAGAGTGCTCACTAGTACCTGCAATAGCATCCGTGAATGGTACCCAGGAAATACGCCCTCGTAAATCCACAATGCGGAAGACGGAAGGTGTGCTCTTCCTGCTCAGATCTTATTTGCACTGGCTCAGTTTCTCCTACATTGAACGCACCTCCTTAAACATGCCCATATTTATTGTGAGAAGCAAAGCTACAGGGAGCCAGGCAGAGGGCCTTCTCAGTAGTGACGCCCGCCCTGTGGAACGCCCTCCCAGCAGATGTCAAGGAGATGAGTAACTAAAAAACCTTTAGAAGACAACTGAAAGCAGCCCTGTACAGGGTAGCATTTTAATATTTCATGTTTTCTTATGTTTTTATATACCGTATTTTTCGCTCTATAAGACGCACCAGACCACAAGACGCACCTAGTTTTTGGAGGAGGAAAACAAGGAAAAAAATATTCTGAATCTCAGAAGCCAGAACAGCAAGAGGGATCGCTACGCAGTGAAAGCAGCAATCCCTCTTGCTGTTCTGGCTTCTGGGATAGCTGCACAACCTGCATTCACTCCATAAGACGCACACACATTTCCCCTTACTTTTTAGGAGGGAACAGGTGAGTCTTAAAGAGCAAAAAATACGGTATGTTGGAAACCGCTCAGAGTGGCTGGGTCAATAATAATAATTAATAAGAATAATACCACCACCACCATCATCTACGCTCCTGTTCTAAACAAAGGAAAAAGAGCTTCTCTCTCTTAAGTATGGTGATGAGGTGCCCTTTTCTCCTTGGTAGTGATGGTGCCGCCTCTCTTCTTTAAATGGGGTGGCTGTTTTGTATTACGCCTTGGCAGCCATTTTGTGACTGGTGCCCACAGGACTTTCCTCCCCCAACCTCCAAATGTGCCCTCTGCCACTTCCCCAAAGAAGTGGGCAGCCCCTGCCAGACCTCATCCTTCGCTCCTTCTCCTTGGCCTTCTCGGCTTGTTCTATCTTGGCTGGAGGGATCCTCTCCAGGCACTCCAGTAAGTCGTCCAGCTGGTGCTCAATCACAGTTAGCATCTGCAGGGTTCCCAGGTTTGCCTCGTTTTCCCCAATGCAGCGCCGGTAGACTTCCAGCACCTTTCGATGCAAGCTCACCAACATTTTGTCCTGCGGGCAGGAGTCAGTATTAACCTGGGACTGGAACTACCACATTCCTTTGGAATAACACTTCCAGTATTATTCCCCACCCTCCACCAGAGAAAAAGGTGTCAAGCTCCCGTCAGTGAGACTCTCCAGGCACATGTTATCTGTTCTTCTCCTGGCCAAGGTTGTTTAGTCATCAATTTCATTCAGATACATACCTGAACGTCAGCTTTGTATTCTCCAAAGGAAAAGACTCGGGATTTGAGTTCGAGGTCTGCTGCAGTCTCCTCCTCTTTGACAATGTTGGCTTGAAGAGTGACTGTAAGCTGCTTCAGTTGTTCTATTTCACGGTCCCTGGTCCAGAAGAAAACATTTAAAAATAAATAAAGGAGTTTTGATGTTTTATTTTCACACCATGTGCTAGTCATGTGCAACAACTGCAGGCAGGTTAACTATAAAACTTCACTTACATTCAGCTTCCTAGCAAACAGGTATTAGATAATCTGGATTCTTTTGGCATGGGAAAATGAGCTCTCTATTATGCAAGCATGGGAATCCTAATACAAGGTCCTCATGAGATGAATCCAGATTTAGGTTTGATGAGGCCCTAAGCTACTGAAAGTAATGGGGCCCTTTATATGTCCAGCTGTCCTTTGTCAACAACAAATTATCACTGTTTTTTGTTGTTGAATATATGGTATATGGTAATTTATGGACCTAATAGGTATCTAAAGCCATTTGCACACATTGTCATGGAACCAGTCCATGCAGAATGTAGGCACCCTATATATAGAAATGAGCAAACCAGTGATATTTTAGGGAGCAGGCTAGCAGGCGGGGCCCATTACTTACATCATAGGAGCCTACACAACACAAAACACTGTTGCTGTATGTAGGTTTCATTTTATTTGTTTTATCATCTTATATTTTGGAAATGTACATCCAGGTTTTTTTCCTTTAATTTTTTTGGAGGCCTCCAAGAGAGTGGGGCCCTAAGCTATAGCTTGTTTAGCTTATACATAAATCCGGCATTGGATGAATGAATGTTGCATGGATTCTATCATAGAGAAACACCCCCCCCCCCAAGGTTTAATGGGGAAACTGGTCATATGTCCTATAAAATGTCTCTTTTTCCAGGCTATGCTTCTCAGAATAGATTTTGATGATATAAATTGGAAACCACTCACGATGCAAAAGCACCTATGTATTGTGCAAATTCACTGTGGGCAGTGTCCTTTCATCACTTACATTTTATTCCGCGTATTAGCCAAGGTATGCCGAAGTTCATCGAGGGTTTCCTCTGTCTCCTGAGAATTCTGAATTAGGGACAAGTTCTGTTCTTCCAACTCAGTGAACAGATTCAGCAGTTGGTGTGGATCTGTGAAGTACAACACCGGCTCCTGCAAAGGAAAGTGTCAGCATCAAGGAGTCCTTTCTGTTACACACACAGGAGAATATGCATGGAAGGAGAGATAAGTGTATTGATACCTTGATACTATACTGTTAACTACAGCACTCATGTTCTCCTTTGCTGCAAATAAAAGGTGTATCCCAATGCACCTTTGATATATTGAGGAGTTACACCAGGGGTAGGCAAACAAAGGCCCAGGGGCCAGATCTGGCCCACTCACCTTCTAAATCCGGCCCATGGAGGGTCCGGGAATCAGCGTGTTTTTACATGAGTAGAATGTGTCCTTTTATTTAAAATGCATCTCTGGGTTATTTATGGGACATGGGAATTCATTCATCCCCCCCCCCCAAATATAGTCCGGCCCCCCACAAGGTCTGAGGGACAATGGACCGGCCCCCTGCTGAAAAAGTTTGCTGACCCCTGAGTTACACTGATGCCTGCAATTGCCCTTCTCATGCTTCGGTCTGATGCCTAAGAGCAGGCCTGGGCCCTAGTCTTTCATTGATATTATCCTATTGTAAGCTACCCTTGCAGGAGTTAGTATGGCTTCTTTGTAGTCAGCATTTAATTAGCAGAAACGAGTGGCGGGCTAAAAGGGAGGATCAAAATGAGAAATTGACCAGCTGGCTGGATATCCTTTCAAAGGATATCCATTTCTCCCACTGCTGCTTTCATGCCAGGGTCATCAGGATAGTTAAGGAATGTTAGTGCCAGTGGTGTCTAACCCACATGCAGACCCATGAAGTGTCCCGATTTAATTGGGACATCCTGAATTAACAGAAGCTGCCCTGGCTTCTGATACCAATCCGGGATGCTCCAATTTCCCCAGAGGCTACTCCAGGCTGTGCTGTGTTTCTCAATGTGGTGCGGGCTGCATCTCCCAATACGGCCTGGGGTGGGTAGAGCGACCTTCCTAGAGGCTGCACTAGGCCATGCTGCGTCTCATGAGCAGGAAGCCAAAGACAGCAAAGGTAAGAGAGGAGAGGGAAGGAGGGGGAAAGCGAGTGAGCAAGGAAGAGGTTAGTGGCAGGGAGGGGCAAATGACAGATAGGGGGATGGGGGGGGGAGATGCCCTGAATTTTTGGCACAAAATGTTGGAGGGTATGCATGTGGATATGAAGACACCGATTAGCCTCGCCAGCATAGTGTAACACTATACAGTACAGTGGTACCTCGGGTTAAGAACTTAATTCGTTCCAGAGGTCCGTTCTTAACCTGAAACTGTTCTTAACCTGAAGCACCACTTTAGCTAATGGGGCCTCCTGCTGCCGCCGCGCTGCCAGAGCATGATTTCTGTTCTCATCCTGAAGCAAAGTTCTTAACCTGAGGTACTATTTCTGGGTTAGCGGAGTCTGTAACCTGAAGTACCACTGTATAAGAAAGGAGCCCCAGATATCATAGAGCTGGAAAAGCTTCAAACCAGAAGCTCAGACCCTGAAACTCAGACCTGCGATGCTGCACCCAGGCTGTCAGAGGCCATGTCCATTGTTGTCCAGGGGACTCCTAGCAACCCCAGGGGTCTTGCTTGGTAACCTTATGCTTTACTGTGCTTAACTCTTTACCAAGTAATACAAACTGTAGTATTATGCCTTATTTAGTCTCCTTAGGCTTTATTTAGCTCAAGGACAAAATAGTTCAGGGCTCTAATTAATTTACACTACATTCCTATGCTCACTACTTACCTGTGAGTAAGTCTAACTGAGCTTAATGAGACTTACTTCTGAGTAAGCCAAATGAACCATAAGCAGCCACCCCCCATTTTGTAAATCAAAAGGAATACGTTCAATATGTTGGTTTCAAGGTTACTAACCTCGTCGTCGTCATCATCATCAGATGGAGTCTCTGGAGTTTCCCTGTCTCCTGCAATGCTCCTGCAAAGGTTATTTCTAAGTTAGATGCTTGCACAACGTGACCATAACAATGGATAACTTGAGATTTAAAAATACAATAGAAATCAGTTTCTAGCCCTGCCCCTTTCAAGAGCTTGTGGCAAGCGATAACAGCGGAAAATAAAGCACACAATGAAAACAAAATACAGTGGTACCTATGGTTGCGGGCAGGATCCGTTCCAGAGGTCCAGCCGCATCCCACTTCTGTGCATGCACGGCGGTAGAGCACTTCTGCGCATGCGCGAGAGGTGAAACCCAGAAAAATACTTCCGGGTTTGCCGCTTTCGCAACCCAAAGTTTACGTTACCCGAGGGTAACGTAAGTCAAAGTTCTACTGTGTCGCAATTAACTGCAAGCCTATACTAGCTACTCAAAAGTAAGTCTCATTAAGTTCAATTAGACTTACAGGTAAGTGAGTGTAGGATTGTAAATTGGTTAGATCCCTTAGCTATTGTCTCACTACAGAAGTTCTCTTTTGTCCTGTGTGCCACTTTTTACCAGCCTCATCGCTTCACCAAGAGTTGCCAACCTGGCACCTCTGGGCAGGGCCTCCAGACTGAGCTTTATTCTTTAATTTCTTTTTTAAATCACAGGCATGATTGTATGTGGACCAATGATGTTGCCTTTATAATTCCTTCCCCTTTTGCACTTACGATCTTTTGCCAAGCTGGGATCTGAGGTACTGCCTTGAAACCACCTGGCTGAGCCTAATAGAGTCCCTTCTAGCAAAAACTTGGCTTTGAGTCCTGGAGGAGCTCAAATCTGTTCCAGACAGGTCAAAACTGGAATGCTTTGGGAGTGATCGGCTTTTCCTCCTTTGCTGCCAATCCCGGCCTGAGCAGGAGAAGGGAAAATGCGCCTTAAGTTATACAGACAAATACATTTCATGCAATTGAACTCAATGGGGATTCCTTCTGAGTAGAGGTGTATACATACAGTTCACAGGACTTTCTGACAGGTAGGTGAGCCTAATGGTGTGCCATGAGAGAGCTTTTATGTAGGTAAAGGTAAAAGTAAAGGACCCCTTGATGGTTAAGTCCAGTCAGAGGTGACTATGGAGTTGCAGCGCTCATCTCACTTCAGGCCAAGGGAGCCGGTATTTGTCCACAGACAGCTTTCTGGGTCATGTGGCCAGCATGACTAAACCGCTTCTGGCGCAACTGAACACCGTGACGGAAACCGGAGTGCACGGAAATGCTGTTTACCTTCCTGCCACAGCGGTACCTATTTATCTACTTGCACTGGCTTACTTCTGAACTGCTAGATTGGCAGGAGCTGGGACCGAGCAATGGGAGCTCACCCTATCGTGCGGACCTTCCAATCGGCAAGCCCAAGAGGCTCAGTGGTTTAGACTACAGCACCACCCATGTCCCTGTTGTTCAATGTACACACCAGCCCTGCCAGGGCCTCACCAGTTGTGGCACCCAGACTGTGAAACTGCCTCCCTCTGGACAGCAAATCGACTCTCCTTTACTGGTTTCAGTCTGCTGTTAAATCCTCCTTGTTCTGCTATGTGCAGTGGTGGTAAATGTTGAAGTACAGGAGCTCAGCAAGAGAGCTCCCACAGCCACGCCCACAAGAAGAGTACCAAATAATACCAAATTTATTAGGATCATCTGACCATATAAGGATAGCAGACTAGCAAAAGGGTGGTCTTGTGGATAGCATGGGATCAGGAGAGCTGCTTCTATATCCTTAATCAACCATGTATCATTTATGAAATTCTCTGCAGAAAAAGCTGGGGGAAAGCACCATTGAAGTCAGCGGTGCTTCTCCTGACTATATTGGGCTCTAACAAAAGGGCGTCAGGCAGCTAGAATGCAGCATTTAGTATTTAATTAGAAAAGGAAGTGTTACCAATTTAAAACTGCCAGCATAAAATAAGAACCCCCTCAAAGTAAAGCAGAGAAGTATCTAGCCTTGGCTTGATTATTTTCCTTATTCCCCAATTCCTTTATGCTAATCTGTCATAAACAACCATAAAATGGGAGGTGCACATGTGCCCAAACAATGGACAGTCCTTTGCTGGGAGCTCTTACTTTTGGAAGGTGCGAAATCTTTGTCAGGTACAATTTTCACCATTTTTTCTTTGTCCTTCATTCGCTTTCTTTCATATTCCTCCCGCCACTCTTTGGGGGACAGCTGGAAGAGGAAGTCCTTGAATACTACGTACTCCTGCATAGTGTCTTCAAACCTGGCGATCTCGCTAGAGGAGGAGGAGAAGTTCCATCAGGTTCCAGTCACTGTGAACAGAGTCATTTGCGGTCTTCTCTGCCCAGAGGCAGGGGCGGAGGAAGGGGGGGTGGGCCGCCCCAGGTGTCACCGCTGAGGGGGGTGACAAAATGGTGGGCGGCACTCACCGCAGGGCCTGCAGCGCACCTGAGCCACGTGTCTCTCCTGGGAGTGACGCAGTGGCTTGGGCGCCCACAGCCTCCATACTGCCCCAAACAGCCCTCCCTCTGCCTCCCCCTCAGCTGTAGGGCAGCTAGTGGGAGGAGGAAGGCAGTCTCCTCAGAGGCCCCATGGAATGTCCTGCCCCAGCTCGCCCTGCCCTGTGGGCGGCTGGACCCAACCCCATGGACGGCTGGCTCTGCCCCTGGGCACAGGGCATGCGCCCCGCCCCAGGCACCCAATCGGCTTGCTCCACCGCTGCCCAGAGGAAAAGCTTCCAGGGTTGGACCATTTCAACCCATGTATTTTGTTTCTTGGCAGAGGCAAAGCCACAGAGGGGTCTGCTTCATTTCAGCAACTACTAAACTTTCTACCTCAAAAGAAGACTGTTACATCACATTGCTGCTGTTTCCCAACAGGGAAAGCTGTGGAACAGCCAGAGTTGGACCTCCCGCGTATAAAGGCGAGGGAACAAAACTCTCCCTAAATCAAGTTTTTCAGATTAATCAAATTATTGTCTGCCTCGTGTCATGTCAAAAGTTGATTTCTCACAGATGTGGAATGGGTATTATGTGGTACCAGTTCCACAGACTGTAGTGGTTGAGAGGGCAAGGCGATCGCACAGGTAAGAGGGTCCCCAAGTATATATAGTACTAGTAACACCTCGGCCTGGTAGCAAATCAGCAACCAGCGCAGATCTCTTTGCAGGATTGGAGAAATAGCCTCTGGGGTATTACAAAAAATTACTATAACTGACAATAATTCCAAATATTTTCCAAACAATCCTGACCTTTGGATGTTCATCATTTGCGCAGTCAGTTCTCGGATCTCAATGATCTTTTCCAGCTTGGCTTTGGTTTCCTTTTCAGCGCTAAGAAAAAGGCATCAAAACAACAGTTACCTGAAGAACAGGAGGGGATGAAGCAGTGGTGGGACTAAAGGTCCTTCTCCCTGAAAAGCCAGATGCAGCTGCTCAGGGAGAGGGAGACAGACAGACAGACAGAGAAAGAAGCTTCTTCTAGCTTCCTTGACTCCATGTCCTCCCAGCTCAGCATTGTCCATACAGGGCTCTTCCGCATGGCAGCCTTATCTGGACTCAGCACTGCACATGTATGTAAGTTTGCAGTTGCATCTTCAGAATCCCACCCCATATTCTCCATTTAATCCAGATTTAGTTTCCACAGGAAAGCTGATACATGGGCATTGTAAATCTGGATTAAACTGTGGGGTAGGGTGGGAATGGGGTGGCATTTGGAAGAGAATGCTGGACGCTGTGGAAAAACTTGTAGGCATGAGCAGGACTGAGTCCATAATAAACTTGTGCTGCCTTTGAGTGTGCAGTCATTGGCAAGATATGTGGGGCCTTTTAAAATCCCACCCATATGCACCTTTCCGGGCATCTTCAGTCTTGATGTGGAGTTTAGTCCCTGGTTATCGGTTTCTTGTTTCTATTTAAAAATATCTTATTTGCCACAGCATATATTTCAAACATTCTCGTGATCTTAAAAACCATAAAACAACACACCATGTGCTCCAATCTCATTGAAAGGAAGGAATACATTATATCTGCAACGATTTGAAAGGTTAAAATGTATACTTCAAGTATTCCAAACTATGTTACCTACCCCAAACACTACCCCCATGTGCCTCACTATCTGTGTGTTCAATAAAATTGTCCCCTACTGTGTAGGAGTTTTTCTTTTAGCCTCTTTCTACCTGCAGTTTCCATGTTAGATTTTCCAACAAAGCTGTCTGCCAGACCGCTTCATACCACTTATCCATGGTCAACATTGCAATGTTTTCCATGTTCTGGCTATGGTCATTCTTCCCGCGGTCAGTAAATGGGTTATAAGATATTTATTTCTAGTTCTTGGTGAGTCCTGACTGTACAAATTAAGCAATGCCAGTCCTGGAGACATAGGAACTGTCTGCCATGTAATCAAAGATATCTCTGCAAAGACATTTTCCCAGAATTTTTCTATTTTTGAACACTCTCACCACATATTTCTGTATGTCCCAATAGTGGGACACCCTCTCCAACACATAGGAGAGCTGCTGGGTTTTATACAAGCTAGACATCTAGGTGTTAAATACCAGCCATGTGCTATTTTGAGGGCTCTTTCTCTTATCAATGCCGGAATAGATTTATACAGGGCTTTGATCCACAGTCCATTCCATGCGTCTTCCTCAATTTCTAAACCCCAATTTGATTGCCACCATTCTCTCACATTATTCTGGGGAGGGAAACACTGGGGGTATATTGGAAAACACACACACACACACACACACACACACACACAATCTAATGTGACAGTATGGAGTCCAAATTCCAGCATTACATTTTCAAGGCTTGTGCAGAATTCCTATCATTCTCCTTCAGGAACTCATCAAACATGGCGGCATCCTTCTCAAGGTCTTCCTCGGCTCTTTCCAGCTTTGCTTCTTCTTCAATGGCCAAGTTTTCCAGCTTCTGGATCTCATCTTTCTTTACCGTTACAGCATACTGGAATTTAGGCCAAAAAGAAGAGAAAAATTACTGGCCCACACTGGAGACTTGCTGAATTGTGTTTGTTACGATTCTTGACTCAGCTCAGCAACCCTTTAAAGTCATGTATGAAAAGAAATGCAATGAAAAAAGATTGCATTATCTCCCCAAAGTCATGTAGGGAGTCCAAAGTCAAATTCCACCCAAACTGAAGCCATATACCTGCAGCAAGAACATCTGCCGTTTCTGATTGATGTAGTCATGCATGGTCTCTCTTTCGACGACCTGGTCTAGAAAAAGAAAGAAAGGCAGGAGGGAGAGAGACAATTGTGCAAAGTAGAGATAGAACAAGCAGCTGCGAAGCGAAGGCAGACCATATGCAAAAAAGCTGTGTTCAGAGAGTTTCAAGAATCAGTAACAATTCTCCAAGAAGTTGAGATGTACTTGCAACTAAGAGTCTACAACCAGCCACATCAGGGGTGGAGGAACTCAGGCCCTGGCCTCTAGATTTGGCCTTTGAGACTTTCCCAAGGCTACACCCCTCCCTGGTGCAGCTTCACAACCTCCGTGAGCATTATTGCCTAGTTGGGAATAGGCCCTTGAACTCTGAACCTGCTTTTTTCTTTTCTGGATGGAGGACAGAGAGGGTTGTGGGTAAGTATCTGTTTAAATCAGCTTGCTACATAAATATTAAACCAGGCACCCCCAACCTTTGGCCCTCCAGATGTTTTGGACTACAATTCCCATCATCCCTGACCACTGGTCCTGTTAGCTAGGGATCACAGGAGTTGTAGGCCAAAACATCTGGAGGGCCACAGGTTAGGGATGCCTGGATTAAACATAAATTCAGCATTCTGCCTGCTTTGACATCTAGCTCTGTTCACCTAATGCGGCCCCCCAAAGGTTGCCCAGAAAGGAATGTGGCCCTCGGATTTAAAACAAAGGTTCCTCACCCCTGAGCTTCACGGATATTTCCCCCATAGAGCGTCTGCCCCCTAACCCACTGTTGCTTTTCTCTCTGTGGAAGCAGGTGCCCACAATTCTGAATGGGGAAAAAACTGGAAGGAAAAGGGTCAAGCACATGGGTGTACACACGCCCAAACCCTGGGGCACTCCTTTACTAAAGACTGCAAAATCCTATGGCTGCTTTCGATTTGAAAAATGAAACATACTGGAGAAACATGTAGGCAATTGCACATCATGGGTTGTTTTTGCCTGACGTCTTTTGTTACTGGAGATGTGTCAGCAACTGAGCCTGGAGGCTGAAGCAGTGTGTGTTCTGTCACTCAAACTGCCGTCAGTCTCTTGGTTGTATCCTGATCTGGACACTTTCTGTAAAGATCCCTACCTTTAGTGACTGCTATCTTCCAAGAGATGCTTTCTCGGAGAGCTTTGAGGCGCTCTGCTTCCGCAGCCAACTCTTTGTCTTCTGCTTCCTCTTCCATTTGGATTTCTTTCTTGAACCCAGATTGTTTGGCACCTTGCAGGGTGGAGCAGGTCATCTTCTCGTGAACCTTCAAAGTCTTCCTTCGCTCTCGCTCCTAAGGGTAAAAAGGGGGTAGGCTTATTGCTCCATCCAGTTTTCAGTAACCTCCAAGATTGCTTCAAATATACCATATTTTTTGCTCTATAAGACTCACTTTTTCTCTCCTAAAAAGTAAGGGGAAATGTGTGTGCGTCTTATGGAGTGAATGCATGCTGTGCAGCTATCCCAGAAGCCAGAACAGCAAGAGGGATTGTTGCTTTCACTGCGCATTGTGCGTCTTGTGGTCTGGTGCGTCTTATAGAGCGAAAAATACGGTGTGTGTGTGTGTGTGTGTGGGTGGGTGGGTGGTGGTGGCCAATGGTGACCAACTAGAGGGACCGGTATGAATGGAACCTCTGCAAAAATCAGATCTGACTGCCCAACCTCTAACAGCCAACACCTATTTTGTTTAGGAATGTCCAGACAGCAAATTTTATTAGGAATTGTAGATACCGAGATTCCAAAGGAACAGAAAAGACTCTTTATGTATGCAGCAACCGCCTAACGGATGCTGTTAGCCCAGAGATGGAAAGAAGAAGAATGGAAAATCAAGGTGTTGGAGTTTGACAAAATGGCAAAACTGACCGGAAAGTTCAGGAACCAAGAAGACAAAAGCTTCAAGAAAGAATGGGAAAGATTTATAATTTATCTAAGAGACCACTGTAAACAAATGAAAACTTTAGCAGGATTTTAACACCACTTGTAATGTACCAAAGACTTTGGATAATATGGATAGACCTAAAATACGGATGATGAAATAATACGCAGTTGTAAATGATGACAGTAGCATCATGGAGGGGATGGCGGGAAGTCTGGAGATTCATAGAAATCTCTAAATCTGAGTATGTATTTGATATTGTTATAATTTTATACTTCTAAAATTAAATTAAAAACTATTTACAGGGGAAAAGGAATGCCCAGAAAGCATAAATTGGTTGTAGACTCAAGCCTGAGCCGATTGTGACAATATAAAGGGGGAAAGATGTCCCAGAGGTGATGGCTCATATGGATTCTCACGTGCCTTGACACCGAAATAGTTCTACTTGCAAAGTCATAAGAACGTAGGAAGCTGTCTTGTAATGAGCCAGAATATTGTCAGCACTGAATGGCAGCTGCTCACCAGGGTCTTTTCTAGTCCTACCTGGAGATTCTGGGGGTCGAACCTTAAGATCTTTTGCATCCAAGACACAGAGCCACAGTCCATCTCCTAAAGTCATCCAGCAAGCCCAAAGATGATCTCAGAACTCAGCGCTGAGCTTCTAGTCCTAAGACCAGCACTTCAGGCTACCTCAGCGCTGTTGACTTCCAGATTCAGAAGCAGCCCTCTCCCATAGTTTCTCCCCAACATATTGGGTATTCTGAGGTATACTGCTTTTGAACATGGAGGTTCTACTTGGCTCTTGTGTCTAATTGATGAGAGATTTATCCTCAATGAACTCAGCTAATGCCCTTTTTAAAAGTACTATAAATGAGTGGCTATCGCTACATTTTAGGGCAGCATATTCTAGAATCTAATTCCGTACTGCACAGAGAGGTACTTTATATTATCTGCCCTAAAAAAAGAGGAGAATTTGATCAGTTGGATTGTATTTTTATGAGCACTTTTTATTTATAACATTTGTGTCCAGCTCACTTTCCAAGGAGCTCAGAGCCTCATTTTAGAGATTTCCCTGGATATATGCAAAATCGCAGCATGTGAACGCATTGTTCCCGCAACTTGCTTCCTGACCCTATGGTCTATAATTGTGTTAATTTATTTTAATTTTTTTTAAATGCATTGCTTTGCTCCTTGCTGCCTCTGGGCGAGACAGAAATGTAATAAACAATAACAATAATGCTGCACTGCTTGTGGCCAAGAAAGATTTCCTCCAGGAACCTCCTGTGATTGGTACATACCGCTCTTGCCTTTTCCTTCTGCTTGTCTCGCAGCAAGAAGATATCAATATCCGAAGGGATTTTAAACGGGTTCTTGTCTAACTGAAAGTCTGTGGCAGGACTAGAAGCTGCAAGAAACAGGAAGTTATAAGTGGGGGGGGGGCGGGGGGAACAGCTGCCCTTCAGGGGGAAAAAGTTTGCATGATGTTAATTGGTGATCTGCATGTGTGGAACAGCCACCACAGATGGATGGCACCCCAACACCTGAAAGATTCTGTATTTAATTGCAATGCTGCAATGTTTAGCTGATCGATTGCTTGGATTAAATCAATTTAAACACAGCAACATTTGATGGAGTAGAACTGCATACACCCCCCAATTAACAAAGCAGCAGGTTTTGTTTTAAAATGGCAACTTTAAAAAAATCTAAGAATATCAGGTGGTAAGAATCACCTGAGAAGAGACTTCCCCTTCTCTCACATACAACATTCTAATATTTGTATTTTATATGCATGTAGCATATAAAAACAAAGTATTTCCCACTTCACAAGTATTGTTTCTCCCCATTTGAGGAAGGTTAATCTTTTTTTTTTAAAAAAAAAAAAACACCCCAAAATTATTAATGGCTTTTCGCAGGCATGGCCAAACTTGGCCCTCCAGCTGTTTTGGAACTACAATTCCCATCATCCCTTTTAGGGCCACTGAGTATTGTTCTTGTTTTGCTTTATATTTGCTGCAAAGTTGGTGCCTAAGCTTTCTTTGCAGGCCAGAATGAGATTGATCCTGACCGTCCTCAAATCCAGTGCAATTCAGGACCACATCAGACATGCTAATGGAGATGCATTGGGGCAGACATGTCCAAGGCGTCGATCAGGATCAACAGATCGATCCTTGAATGGATTTCCTTCGATCACGATATGGCCAGGCAGCCTTTGCTCCTCCCTCGCAGCCGGGGCTCGGCTGCGGAAGGAAATAAGCTGTGCCTCCGCTTCTGTGGTCCCATGAGCTGGCGGGCTGAATGGGGCTTGTGAGGTAGCTGCAGGAGGGAGAGACTTCTTCTTCATCATCATCATTTTATTTGTAGGCCAACTTTCCATAGTTGGACCATCCTCAAGGCGGCTTACAACATGACAAGATTTACATAATCTAACACCACAGATCTAACACCACAGATACAACAATAATATCAATGTTCAATAGCCTCTGCTTTTGTAGCTGGAGTCAGTCTGCACTCCGCCCTCCCAGGCCAGACTTGTGCCTTCGCTTGCGGTCCCATGAGCTCTGGAGCACATGCCTCTCTCACTTCACTCTGCTAAGGAGGCCGCCTTCGGCTGGTGTGGTGTTGCTTTAAATGGCCATGGCTTCCTGCAAAGAACTCTGGGAGCTGTAGTTTGTTAAGGGTGCTAAGAGTTCTTAGTAGACCCTTATGTCCACCTCCCAGAGCTACAGTTCCCAGAGTTCCCTGGGATAAAAGGTAGAAAGGGAGCTACGCCAGCTTTAACAACTTAATAAGAAAACTGGAACATATATGCAATTATAAAACAGAAATAATAAAAATCTGCAAGACTGTCTTACCTAGTTTTGATTCACCTGACTGAACTGAGGGAATTGTAAACACATCCCCAACTTGCCGAGATGTCAGTCTTTCTCCTGGAACAATAAGAATCAACCCCAAGCTTAGTCATGGATATCTCAGGAGTTGGGAAAAAATACTTGAGGTTTCAGGAAGTGAGGCTGTGAGGGTAATGCTTCACATTTTGGAACTAATGCTCAAGTGATAGGACCTGTATCATGAGGACTGTGCAGATCAGTAATGGCTAAAGTCCCTGTGGGCTTTATTTAGTGCTCCAGCTTTCTTTCTATTCCGTCCCTTTTTTTAAGTAAGCCTTGATAGAACCTTAGATATGAGGCAAAGTGTACAGACATATAAAAATATATATCCCACAAATGTCTACGTCCTGGAGATTTCTGTATTCTTCAGAAGCTCCTCAGATTAAGACATGAGTTTTCAAACCAAACGGGCCAAGCCAGTTAACTAAAGTGGTGAGAAAGAAAGAGAAAACTTACTGTAAGTTGCTTCAGAGCTTTCTGCATTCAGAGATGTATCTGAACGAGCAAAAGAGACTACAGACATGTTGGCGACGTTCTGCCTTAATAAAATACAGGGTAAGGTTTACACTGGACGTTGGTTTTCCCCAAACCGTATGCTGCGTTCACTTCCTAGAACATAAGCAGAAAAGCAGAATTGATGCACCAGGCGAGTGGGGAAGAGCCAACTGCACCTATGTTGCTCAGTCTCTGTAGGAAAATAAAATAAAATTGATATATAAATATTCAGAGGGACAAGTAAAAACTACTACTGAGGCTGTGTGCACACTATACATTTAAAGCTTATTCAAAGCTCATTTTCCCACATCAAAGAATTCTGGCCACTGCAGCTTACCTCTCAGAGAACTGCAATTCCAAGCAGCCTTTAAAAATATAAAGCGGTCTAGAAATGAAATGAACAACAACAACAACAACCCTTTACAAACTTTAGTGCCCAGTTTTTTGGGGGAGAATTTTTTTTTAAATGTGCTTTAAAGGTACATATCTTACACAAGGGCACTTCCAGACAATCTGTTTATTGAGCATTCACCCTAATTAGTTTGCAGGGAGATTAAATTGTATTGGCTATTTAAGGAGCATTCATTCGGATGAGTTTGTGGGGAAGTTAGATGGCATTACATGGAAGCATGTATTATCCCTCATATTTCTGTGCATTTCCTCATTGCTTCTCTTATTTCAACATGTCTGATCTTTTGGGGAAGAGGGTTTGTCGCCCAAGACCTCCCAAACAATTACAATTGTGCAGCTTGAATTTGCAGATATGTGATTGAATCCCACCCAAAAATAGTGACTGTCTGGAAGCACCCAAAAACATTAATCACAAAAAGCCTGAATAATCGTTTCAGACATGTCACTGGCAAGCTTAAAAGGATCTGATGCACTGCAACAGAGATTTGGTTTCAAAGGTTAGGTAGGGGCCATGGGTAGTCATGTTCATTAGGCAGTGATTCTCCAGCCTTGTTGAAGGGACCACCACAAAGTCATTTGTGCCATCAGAGCCAAAGTCCAGGGCCCCACTCAACTGAATGAACAGGAGGACCCAAAATTTTTACAATTGAGGGAAAAGTTTCCATTAAGAAGTTTTCCCATCTCAAAGAAGCAGAGAAAGTACAATTTTTCCTCCCAAATATGTAAAATTGCAATTTGTTTCAGCTGAGGCAATTATTCTTCCTGGTGATTAATTATTATTACAATATGTGAATATTTAGTTTATACAAGCACTTCCAATGAAACATTTAGGAACGGTCCTTCTTAATGAAAAATCACATGCAAAAAAACTCTGTACTTCTTTCAATACTACAGTATGACCAATGCCCTTAACTTCTGTTTGTTTGTGATGCACTCATGGGCGTAGCCAGGATTTTTGTTGTGGTGGGGACAGAACTTTGTTGGAGTGCAAAACCAACATAATTGGTCAGTTAGATAAGTATTTCTGTTGTTTTACTTGATCCAAGGGGGCAGCTGCCCCCTCCGGCTATGCCCATGGATTCATTATGCACTGTTTTATATTGTAGTGATATCTGTGTACCAAAAGTGAACTAAAATATTATGGGGGTGAAACTTGCATGCTCATACAGCTACAGGTCTTATCTTTCCAAGCTATTTGACTTGATTCAAGTTAAGTCAGAGAAATATACATAAAGTCTTTGCAGGACCTGAACTACAAGTAAATCACTACATCTGATAGAACCAATCCCATAATTTGTGGGATATTCTTAATTTTCAAGACTAGCTTTGCATATTATAATATTTTGAGGTAATTCTTTAAGATAATAATTACTTAACAAACAGTAGCATTGTGAGATTTCATACAGCACACAATCCAAATCAGGTTTACAGGGAAGGAAGTCCCACTGTGTTCAATGGGATATGCTGCATGATCTTTGTTTACCCAGAGATAAACCCACTCTTTCAATGGGGCATGTGATCATAGAAGCTGCCTTATGCTGAGTGAGAAAATTGATCCAGCTAGTTCAGTATTGTTGACAGTGACTGGCAGAAGCTCTCTAGGTTTTCAGGCGAGGGATATTCACAGCCCTACCTGGAAATGCAGAAGATAGAATTGGGGGTTTTCTACAGGTAAAGGATTTAATCTACCATTGAGCTACAGCCATTCCCCACAAATGTCACTTAGGGCATACTGCTAAGTAAATGTGCATGGGGTGCAGCTTTTCTTGCAAGTTAAGTCCGTATACAGTCACAGCCTGCTAACTTCCTTTTAAAAAAGCAAACTAATTATATTTAACCAGTTGCAGAGCAGGGAAATTAAAGATGCTTATTCAGTATAGCCTGCTCTTTCCCAAAAGCACAGCCCAGGTTACAATGTAAAAATCTTAAGAAATGAAATAGATTGCATTGCCTTCTAAATGCCAAACCGACAAATGTCAAGAGCAACCTGAACCCCCGAGGTCTATAATTTCTCCCTCCCTCAGAAAGGTTACACACACAAAACATAAACATTAAAATATTGGTGCTTTGAATGAGCAGATTGTCCTTAAAAGTACAAATATATAAATCAGCTGTCAAGAGCAAAAACAGCAACTGGGCTGAGAAAACACTGGAAATATTTTTAAACCCCCTGACGGGAATTTAAGAGGCAGATGAATGACCATAGATGTAAATATTTTGGAAGGGAAACTTATTCCACAGGCAGCTGGATCTTCAACTTTAAATATTTGCGGATGTGTGTGCCTGTGTAATGCTACCGCTGAGGAAAGTCCACAAGAGTTTAGTTTCTTTTGAAGATATGGTATGCTTCCACGAAAGTCACAGTAATTCTCCCCTAAAAAAACATCCATTTAGCCTGTCGACTTCCCTGCTTTCAGACAACTCAGAGACCTATCTCTCACCAATGCATATAAGGTTTAACAAAGCACATAGCTCACCCTGAATTCTCAGTTGCGACTGGAGGAAAACAACAACACCGTAAGTGAAAAATACAAGGAAGGAAAACAAAGTTCAGATGTGCCCCATTTAAACGCTTCATTTAACTGCAAGCAAGAATCGTCGGCGTCTGGAAAGCCCCTTTGGCCACCTGCGTTCAAGCGCAGCTGCACTTCTGCACCAGAGACACGATTTGGTGTCTCGACGTTCTGCCTTTGCCATTGTTCTCCTATATTGTTTACGTCGCCAAGGCAACCATTCTCTCCCGTTGCCGGGAGATGCTGACGTCATAAAAGGAAGAAGCGCCGCGTCGTTCCGAAGGGATGGTTGGCCAACCTGGGCAGAGGGGCGCAGCAGTGGAGAGGCAGGCTTTCCTTGCTTCGAATTGTAACAGCCCCTTTTTTGTTATAATAACAAGCTGGTAATACTAGAACTCGGTCTCTGTGTGTGTCATTCAGTGAACTGAGAGGGGCGGTAGACGCAGGCTAGACAAAACAAAGCTACCTTTTTACGCAATAGGCAAGTAACCTGTGAAATCGGGGGCCCCAGAAGATGCAGTGAGTGCCGGATTTAAGTATAAGCTAAACAGTCTATAGCTTAGAGCCCCACTCTCTTGGGGCCCCCCAAAAAAAAATTAAAGGGAAAAAATGGGTGTACATTTCCAAAATATATGATAAAAAAGAAATAAAATAAAATCTACATACAGCAACAGTGTTTTGTGTTGTGTAGGCTCCTTTGATGTAAGTCATGGGCCCCGCCTGCTGGCCTGTTCCCTAAAATATCACTGGTTTGCTCATTTCTATATATAGGGTGCCTACATGTGCGAATGGCTTTAGATACCTATTAGGTCCATAAATTACCATATAGCATATTTGTTGTTGTTGTTTAGACGTGTCCGACTCTTTGTGACCCCATGGACCAGAGCACGCCAGGCACTCCTGTCTTCCACTGCCTCCCGCAGTTTGGTCAGACTCATGCTGGTAGGTTTGAGAACACTGTCCAACCATCTCGTCCTCTGTTGTCCCCTTCTCCTTGTACCCTCCATCTTTCCCAACATCAGGGTCTTTTCCAGGGAGTCTTCTCTTCTCATGAGGTGGCCAAAGTATTGGAGCCTCAGCTTCACGATCTCAGGTGCTCACTGGAAGGACAGATCGTGAAGCTGAGGCTCCAATACTTTGGCCACCTCATGAGAAGAGAAGAGAAGATGGCTGGACAGTGTTGTCAAAGCTACCAGCATGCGTTTGACCAAATTGCAGGAGGCAGTGGAAGACAGGAGTGCCTGGCGTGCTCTGGTCCATGGGTTCGCAAAGAGTCGGACACAACTAAACAACAACCACCATCCAGGGATCCTTTACCTTTAAAGTCCTGCAATAAATGGCACAAAGAAAGGGCTCAAGTTCAAGGCAGTAATTGTGAGCCATATTCAGTGGTGCAGCAGATACCCATGCGCATGTTGGCGATGACTTTCCTGGCCCTTCCAGCCCCTCTCCTGTGTGCTGTCAAATTCAGCTTTAGAGAGTTGGGGGACTCTCTGGATCAAATTTGGGGTGTGAGTGAGGAGAGGAAACAGAAGTCTGGCTGTGCTGCTGGAGAGTTGGATACAGCTCTGTGTATTTGAAGCCCCAAGTCCTTGCTATTTATTCCTAGCCCCGCATTCCTCCCCCTTCATATTGCGGAGGCTGGTGCCTGAGCTTTTCAAAACAACGCTTCCTGTCATATGCCAATAATGTTCCAGATGATTTTGTGGACCCTGCAGAAGCTCAGTATAGTATAAAATAAATGGCACAATTTGTTCTTTGAAAAATCAAAACAAAAGTCTAAACTTCCATTTAGTTGTCACAGAGGCATCGCTTCCTGTAATTGCTGGTTACTCAGATACTGGAGCCAGCAAATTGTGAAAGGAGTGAATGGAACAAGCAAGGAGAGAAAGGAGGCTGATTGTGGAACTCTGAAAACAACAACACACCAAACATCTGTTTAGGCTGCACAGAAGTCCCGTGGCATTCATCAGTGAGAATTAAAGAAATTCATCCAAGTGCACATACATCACTACTTTGTCATGGTGAGGGTTTCCAATGCAGAAATAACAATAAAAAAATAACGATCCTGTAAACGTAGGAAATGCTTTTAAAAATGTTTAAACTCAGGAGGATTAGGAATTGAAGAATAATAATATAAAGCTGCAGTTCCTGATAGATGATGGAAGCTCTGAAATCTGATGAAGATTGTTGGGAATCTTAGCTTTAAAAAACAAAAACAAGGCCAACACAATATTGTTATGGGTTTGGGGGGGTAGATCTAAATGACTCCCAGGCTTCTCATCCAGTGATTTTTGTGTGTTTAAGACAAGACTGCTAAAATGGCCAAACTGGTCACATGGTTAGCTTGATAGATTCTCTTCTGTTATGAAGATTATTGATGGACTGCATCCATAGCCAGGAAATATCTGAATGGGATGCCCCTTTGCTCTCCATCCTAACGAATGTGCTAATTTGGTCTATAGAAGAAATGAATAAAGGAGGCAGTTGGTAGTTACAACTTGAGACGGTTTGAGAACAAGGTCAGAACTGTAGGATTTTCTGGGAGGTCTGAAGGAGGCACTGCGTGCTGCTTCTGAAACATAATGGGGTAGGAGTATTTGTTGGAATGGGTTTAAACTGTGAAACCTCCAGGTATGCTATATATGTATAAATAATCCATTTATCATAACATGGGAATAAATCTTCAGTGACCTCAGTCCTTTGATAGGGCACTAAAGTCTGAAATATATTTAAGGGTCAAATTAGGAATGTTTATTTAAATAAAGATTTACCCCCAATGTGTGCATAAGGCAGGGGCCAGGGCAATACTGAAGGGTGGGCAAGCAAACTGACCAAATGTGCACATATTTATAACATCAGATAAGCTTAACAAAAATATAATAAATGCATAAAAACCATAGGAAAACTCTGGTGATGTGGGTGTATCTCATACTGACATCTGATCCTTCAGACAGCTTCATCATCATCAAAAATAATATCCCACCTTTCCTTTTGAAGGAGCCCAGGACAGCAAACACACAAAACAAAACAATTTTTTAAAATCTAAAAACAATTCTAGTATAGATGCAGACTGAGAAAGATGCCCACTTAAAAGTTTTGTTGGGAGAGAAAGGTCTTCAGTAGGCACCAAAAGCAATGCCTGTCCTGGGTTCAAAGTCATTTTCTGGCAGCTTCCTAAACTTTGTTCCTGAAATGTCAATAGGGGTGTGTGACACAGGAAGGGACCTTGCTGTTTTGTTGCGGAAACCTCCCTCAGTGGATTTCAGAAAAGCTGTTCCACTTCTAACAAGTGCACTGCCCAAATCTGCCACAGGATGTCACCTGATGTTGGGATGTAGTCTCCTCTTAGCAGAGAGAGGGAGAGAGAGAAAAGGAGAGAGATGAGGAAGGAGAGAGGCGGAGAGGACATTAGCTCGGTGTTTTGTTTGGACATTTAAAGATTTAGATCAGGGTGGCTAAGGTGTGGCGCTCCCAGTATTGCTGGACTACAGCTCCCATAATTCCCCACCATTGGCTATGCTGGCCGGGGCTGAAGGAGTTGGGAGTCCAGCCGCCTCTGGAGGGCCACAGCTTAGTTACCCTGGATTGAGTTTCTGCATGTTGAGGCAGCTCTATATTCAATCATTGGTTTAGAAAACGTCTTAATAGCTTTGTATTTAAAAGAATCTCAATACAATGGAATATCACCATCAGATAAAAAACACTTTCACTAACTTTCTACTGTTCCAAAATGAACAGTGACCAAGTCAGGTGGAATAAAAATGATGGGAGGGGGGAAAAACATTCAACAGACACCAAAATCTCAAAGGCTTGTGTGGTATCTGCTGGGACGGCATTCAGTAACACTTGTGCTGCTACATGAAAGGTCCTCCTTCATGTGACCACAGAGAAGTGGCATGTGGCCCTGCTAGAACCACCCTTCCTGGTGATATACTTAGTCGTGTAGGGAGTCTCTCGCAGGTTTTTGACTTCTGGTCCATGGGGAAGGGCCAGAGCTCAGTGTGGGAGCATCTGCCCTGCAAGCAGAAGGTTGCAGGTTCGATCCCGGGCAACGGCAGGTAGAGGTGGGAAATCCTGGAGAGCCGCTGCTCACTATTGTCTAAACCAGGAATGGCCAAACTTGGCCCTCCAGATGTTTTGGGACTACAACTCCCATCATCCCTAGCTAACAGGACCAGTGGTCAGGGATGATGGGAGTTGTAGTCCCCAAACAGTTGGCGGGCCAAGTTTGGCCATGCCTGGACTCTAAACCGACTGGCAGTGGCTCTCCAGCATTCCATATGCTGGCTTGATGACCATGGACAGAAAGTCTCTACAGAGGGTGGTGAATACAGCACATGATCTCATGGGCTGTCCCTTGAGTCCGCTAGATGACATCGCAAGGGATTGTTGCCTTAGGAGAGCGAGAAAAATTCTCAGGGATGACTCACACCCTGGACATCACCTCTTTAATCTTCTACCCTTGGGCAGGATATATAGAAGTATAATCAGCCTTACCAGCAGGATAAAAAATAGCTTCTGTCCATGGGCTGTTAGGCTATTGAATGGAAAATAACATAGTGCAGCTGACTTGCGAGGTGGTGTGTTCTGCGATAAACACACAGAGTGCAATGAGATTGAGTGCTTGGGTGGGGAGGGTGTGAGGCTTATTTAGGCTCGGTTAATTTCATTGTACACAGGTTGTACATTGACAATAAAGGTATTATTCTTATTCCAGCATTGATGCTTGTAGGAAACCCACAAGCAGGATCTGACTACAAGAGCCTTCCCCCCTCCAGTGGCTTCCAGCAACTGGTATTCAGAAAGATTATTGCACGGGTGGTGGACTTTGGTAATATGGCGCCCTGAATGAGGATAACATTTGGTGCCTGCCCCCGCCCCTAATATTTCTCATTTTCACAATAATTCCTTTTGGTACAATGCCTTTCTTCTCAGTAGGTACCCTTATAAATATAGGTTTTATTATTTTGTGTCCCCTCAGCTCAGCACCCTGTGCGGGGGAGGTGCGGGCACTGCCCTAAATCTGGCACTGCGTTTCTGCCTCTGGCAGTGGATAACAGTGCACAGCGATCATGGCTATTAGGGACGGAATGGAGTATTCTGGAAAAGGGCATGTCTGGCTAAAAAAAAATCTGTTCCGGAGCACTCCACAAAGCAGCTGCTTGTTGCAAACTCCCGCTTGTATACCTGGAATAGAACAGAACTCCTCTCCTCTCTCTGTGTATAGAACAGCAACTGGTAGGGTAGAGAGTGTTAGCTTGAGATGGTTGTCAGTGAATTACCGCATCTCTTCCAATGAACACTCTGGGTGTTTATTTTCTTCCAGCCATTTTTCAGCAGTTAAAAATAAACAGAGAGAGAACTGGGATGAAAGGGCTACTTACTGCACGCTCCTATGCTCGATTGTCCTCTCTAGAGGTTACACAGGGCACTTTGACTCTTGTGGGGTTCAGGCCAGGCTATTCTGGGCTGGAACCTAATTTACAGAATTTTGGGGACCTAAATGGACAGGGATGCTGATGAACACAGCTGTGAACAGCCCAGGCTCCTGACTGCACTGAGTCCATGTAAGAGTGTACTCTTTGTAAGCTTCAAGGGAGTTCAGTGAGGCCAGGCTAGGGGTGCTTCTGCTTCTTCTTATTCCTTAGGCTGAATTTGACAAGCGCTGACAAGATGCTGGACAGAATGGGCCATTGGCCTAATCCAGCAAGGCATCATCATCACCATCAGTTAAAATCTCATTAAAGAAGACTTGTAAAGGAAACAAGTTCAAAAGAAAGATACATCTGCTTTGCACACAGAAGGTCCCAGTTTCGATCCCCAGTATTTCCAGGTAGGACTGGGAATTATTACGTGCTTCAAACCCTAGAGAGCTGCTGCCAGCCAGTGTGGACAACACTGAACTGGATGGAGCACAGGCCTGACTTGGTATAAGGCAGCCTCCTATGTTAGGGGAACAGCCATAGCCAAATAGCAGAGCATCTCCTTTGCATGCATCAGATCCCAGGCTCAATCCAGTTGAGAACCCAGCCTGAAACCCTGGAGAGCTGCTGCCAGCCAGTGTAGGCAATACTGAGGCTAGATGGACCAATGGTCAGACTCAGCATAGGGCAGCTTCCTATGTTCCTAAGGGTTTGGATGCAGGTGTTACTGTTTTTAGGGTGGCCATAGCTCACTGTGGAAGGGTTGTAGTTCAGAGGTAGGGCATCTGCTTTGCATGTCAAAGGTCCCGAGATCAATCCCTGTTGTCTCCAGGTAGGGCTGGGAAAGATTTCCTGCCTGAATCCCTGGAAAGCCACTGCCAGTCCCATGTAGACAGTACTGAGCTAGATGGACCAATAGTCTGACTTGTATAAGGCAGCAGAGATAATGGGTAAGCAATTACGGTTCCTTTTTAAAATTTCTTCTATATTCATTTATTGCATTTTTAATATATATATTTATTCAGTTTTACAAATAACATTTGCATTCAAATATAAATCAAAATCATACATATTATATAGGATTCCCTGAATCCTTGGACTTCCCTATACTACTCCATGGTTTCCATTGTTTATAATTTTCAACTGCATCACATAATGTAATCTATCTTTTCTTTAACTTCCTTTTTTTACCCTAGTTTTTGTTACATTACAAGTGTTATTAAAATCCTGCAAAGTTTTTAATTGTTTACAGTGTTCTAAATATTCTGTAAATTTTCCCCATTCCTTATTAAAGTTTCTATCTTCTTGGTTTCTGATCTTCCCGGTCATTTTTGCCATTTTGGTGTAGTCCTTTATTATACATTCTTTTCTGGTTGGGACTTTATGTTTCTTCCATCTCTGGGCATAAAGCATCTGCATAGCCATCGCTGCGTACATAAATAGTCTTTTCTGCTCCTTTGGTATTTCTGCACCTATAATTCCTAATAAAAAAAGCCTTGGTTTTTATCACAAAGGTTATCTTAAACATTTAAGGTATATATTTGTTTAAAAAGACACACACACTAAGCAGGAATCTTCTATTTTCTGATTATGAGCTGTTCAAAAATGTCATCCCTCTTCCTAATAATCAGACCAAATGAGTGAGTCAGTGAGAACCAAGACGCCTTATATGACATAATTATTATTTTAAAAGCTCTTGTCCCGTCCCCCCTTGCAAACCATGAGTAATGCCTTTCAGCTAATAGTGGCACGCTCCCCACAGAAAGCTATTGTCCCTTCTTAAGGTATGTCTTGGCATTAATCATATTGCTTTGCCAATTGATAATTGGGTTGCTTCCTTACTTAAAGGCTTTTCACAATTAAGGGGCATTTCCCCACAATTATCTGCAAAGGGAAGTAAAACAGGGATTACGCTCAACACTTCATATAGTGCTATATCAATCATTCTAGCACCAACCAAGATCCTTCTGCATTTACTCACAAGGAAGCCTTCTCAGAAAACCTCACTACTATGTTAATTAAATGTTTCCTCTTGCAGCTTCATCTCTTTTTATAGTTCTCTGTTTGGTATGGTTGGGAAAATACAAATGAAATGTCCTGTTATCAATCAACTCCTGCTTCCCACAAGAAAATGGTGCTTTAATTATTAGCCCCCTCCATTATTTATTTTCTTTGTATTTTCTTTGTAATATTCTTTGTATTATTATTTAAGGAAATAGGTCCTCCCCTTTCTGATTAACACCTGGAAGTAACATAGAGGTGTGGTACCGTTAATCACTCATCCCAGCTGAAGTGAACAGAAAGACTAAAAGAGGCAGAAGTGGTAGGTTTTTAAAAAAGTAAAAGTATTGTAGCCCTTAAAAGCCTCAAAAGCACATTGCCACTCCACAGTGGGAAGGCTGGTGCTGCAATCACGTTTCTTTTACTTTTGGAAGAAAGGTCACACAAATCAGCTAAAACAAAGCAAAACACAGAAAGGCAATGATTTGGCAATGTTTTCTGAATTCTCAGTAGAAAGGGAGAAAACAAAACATATAAATTCCAGGGAAAAGGGCTAGGGTTAAAGCAACGCCAACTGGAAGCGGGTTACACTCACCGCTCTGAATAATTTTTTTTTTACTTTTGTTTGTATTTCTGCTCAGTGTAGTGTTGGGACACCTATCTGTTGAATTGCTGGATCTTCTGCTTTTCCTTTGTAATAACATTCCCCTTCTGTCTATTAAGATACACACAAAGATGGAAAAGCTAGGTAAGCATAATAGTCCATGCATCTGATGCAGAGGGTTTTGGCTTACAAATCCTGATGCAACAAACATTTATTAGTTTTTAAAGGTTCCACTGAACTATGGGGTTTTTTAATTGTTTTGTGGAACCCTCAGTGTTCTGTAGATGTGCTGAAACAAGAAAAAACCTCTGCTATCCTGTATGCTCAAATCCTGTATGCTCAAATCCAAACTCATCTTCTTCTTTCTTCGTCCCTGCCCCCCAGTTGATGGGCACTGTCATTCAAATGGTGTGCGTGCGCCCCACCATGTGGGGCAGGGCTTATCTGCCCCCCTATTTTAGTCAAGGCACCCTGAAAGAGACTGCAACTTACCCTTTAATTTGTTCTGTTCTTTCTTAATTCCTTGTAGGCTCATTGCTGGAATGAGTAAAATGCTTAAGGTGGTAAATATAAGGGCAGTATGTCTGTGCAGTGAAATATGGAATGCTGGGAAAACATTGAATCCTAATTTCTTAGTCATGTGGGAAGCTGAGTTAGAGAAGCTCCATTTAAGAGGCACCATTTAGGGGTTGTTGCACCCCACCTTCAGGTTCCATGATTAGATTATTTTTCAGGAGCATCTATATAATTAACTTGCCAGCTCTGCACTCAATTACCCTCCAAGTTCAAATATGTGCAGGTGCTAATATTTATCTCCCTGCAGGATAGTGTCATCTGCTGATTTCGGCAGATCAAGGTGATGCTAGAAGCAGAAGAACAGCCTATGCTGGTTCTTTGGGTCATTTGGTCAGGAATAAATGAGGTGTCCCCCCCCCCCGTTTCTTTACACAGACCTCTAAGCAGCCAAAAACCTTGATTCGATCTGAAGTAATATTTAGTGGGAAGGATACAACTCCATGGCCAATTGTTTGAACTGCTCGAGGCCACACCTGCTTAGAAGTACAGAGTTCCGTGAACCAGGATGTCAGCAAACCCTGAAGGCTGTTTTCCAGAAAAACGGCCTCTTGTGTCAATATTGCATTTAGCGTTGTTCTGCCTGAGTTTTCCCTATCTGCAGCTTGGACAGCAGGTCATCGCCCTGGATAGTGATAAGAGGAATAATTGCTACTGGAGAGGGTTTTGCCACTATAACTTTAATCTGCCCTCCCTTCTCATTTGTAGTTTAATAATTCGTATACCGATAAGGACAATATGCTTGCTTCCTTCTTTGCCTCTCAGCACCGCAGAATCTCTCTGACAGACTAGTCCTCAATATATCCCAAACGTGGTTGCACTAAATCCTACCTACCATTATCCACCTTTTCCTGGTTGGGAAGATGTGATTTTAAAAATAGCCATCCTTATATTTGAGGGCAGCATCACCGCCCCCCCCCCCCATGTTGGGGCATGATTTACAACTCTATTCATTAGGATTATTGTGGCAAATGCAGATTAATTTTTTAAAAAAACGCAACTAGGATTGATGGTGGACTGCTAGGCATCACCGCAGAAAATTTACATGTCCATGGACTTGTGTGCTGCTTACAAACATGAGAAGGGTCTTGGTGGGTCATTACAAAGGCTAGTTCAGCATCCTGAGGCCAACCAGAGGCCTGTGGGAAGCCAACAAACAGCAGCAGGAGGAGGAGTTTGGATTTGATATCCCACTTTATCAATACCCTAAGGAGTCTCAAAGTGGCTAACAATCTCCTCTCCCTTCCTCCCCCACAACAAACACTCTGTGAGGTGAGTGGGGCTGAGAGACTTCAGAGAAGCGTGACTGGCCCAAGGTCACCCAGCAGCTGCACGTGGAGGAGTGGGGAATCGAACCCGGTTCACCAGATTATGAATCCACTGCTCTTAACCACTACACCACACTGGCTCTCATGAGTATAATACAGGACATGAGCATAATAGCCCTCTCCTGCTATTGTCCCTCAGCGATTGATATTCAGAAGCACACTGCCTCTAATTCTGGAGGGAATGTATACAGGACTTTTTTACCAGATGGAACTCGCCGGAACTCAGTTCTGGCCCCTCTCAGGTAAGGCGCCATTGCAATTCTAAGAGAAAGAGGGAGGTGTTCATGGGGAGTTCCAGCACCTCTTTGTCAAGAAAAATAGCATTGAATAAGGGTGTGCAGCAGATTTTGATGACTCCCAACCCAATGTGGAGTGTTTTGGTGGGATTCTCAGCTTGTCTGAAGCAAAACGGGATCTGCACATGAGGTGCCTTCAATCAAAATGGGGACCCGCTGAAGCATCTCATGGTGCCTTGGCGACTCAGGTGCCAAAAAATCCCTCCAGGCAAGAGTCTGCGGAAAGCTAAGCTACTTGTATTTCATCTCACCGTTTAAGGAAACTGTGAGGGGAAGAAGGGAAGGAGAAGGGAAATAGAACAAATGCCAGAGTACTCCTGAGAGAGAGAAGAAGAAGAGTTTGGATTTGATATCCCACTTTATCACTACCCTGAAGAGTCTCAAAGCGGCTAACATTCTCCTTTCCCTTCCTCCCCCACAACAAACACTCTGTGAGGTGAGTGGGGCTGAGAGACTTCAAAGAAGTGTGAGTGGCCCAAGGTCACCCAGCAGCTGCATGTGGAGGAGCGGAGACGAGAAGCCGGTTCACCAGATTACGAGACTACCGCTCTTAACCACTACACCATGCTGGCTATGGCTGACAGGTCATGCCTATAATTAAACACCAGGGGAGATTTAAGGGAATCCTTTTTCCAACCATCCCAGCAGTAGAAGTTGCTCTTGTAGGAAAACCACCACATGGACTTTTCTGAATTCACCCCATCAGGAGGAAGTACTAGGCTTGCAAATTTCATAAAGCTCCACCAAAGAATAAAGTTATAGACTATTCCTTTTTTAAACCAAACAATATATTTTAAAGGTGTCCAGCATAAAAACCCCTGGACCTATCTGCCTATAATTTGTCTACTCTGAGAGAGGTTACCATGCCCACAAATTTTACCTACTTCTGCCAAAAGGGGGGGAGATAGGTCTTTTGATTTCCCCATAATAATGAATGGGATGGGGAAATGAAGCTGTGTTTTCCTTCCAAAGTGGATTTGACCTTGGGGCCCAAGCCAATTCAGGCAGCCTTGTGAAGCAAACAGGCAGTGCTTCAGACTGAAGCAGCAATTTGGGGTCTTTACTGAATCTTGTGGTTACTGCATACTCCTGATCTAGACACAATCATTTCTATTGGCCATTGCAGGTAGCTGAGCAAAATTGCCCCCTGATTATATAGCAGTGTCTCCCAGTCTTCTTTCCTTTGTCATAAAATGGTCACTCAGAATGTCAGGGAGAAACTGGATCCATTGACAGGGAGCTGTAGTGGTTTGACAACTGAAATAAATCTGTGGATGCTTCCAACCCTGTTAACACTGAGCTCATGTGTATGCAGTATCAGAGATAATATGCACACTTGAATATCTTATGCATATGGAATGAAGAAAAACTACCCCTATGGAGCTGAATGTATTGAGAAGCTCACATATTTCAGCTCATTCATTCTGCTGCTTGGAAATAACAGACTCAGATTGGGTTTCAGTAAAGCCACACAGGTGCAAGCTCCCAAATTCAAAGGTGTTGCTGAGTCGCATGCAAGACTGCAATAGGCTGCTGTTGGAATATCTTCAGCAAAATCCACGTGCAAGAGGGTATTATTTTAAGGCATCTGTAAATGGACTTGGGCCTGAAAACGACTTCCTGCCCAATAATGTCGCCTCGTTTTTAAAAGTGTGCACACACATACCTCCAGTTTTCCTCCTGACACAATAGTGTTTGTAAAGCAATCAGCTCGGCTTTCTGGGAGCTTGAGAGAAGTTCTGGGCAGAGGGCCAGAGCATGTGTCCTTTCCCAGATGCATTCAATTAAGCAGATGCCTTTAACCTGGGCTAATGCACCTGCCCCTCCACCAGCACAGACTCTGAAGTGTTGTCTTGTTGTACTTGATGTATAATCTATAGAAAGTGCAAACAGTTTTAGCTGACATCTGATAAGCCTATAAATAGAATGACGGCACCTGCTGTACTCCTGCAGCTCTCCTGGCTGCAGCAAAATGTCCTTAAATGCTTAGGGATGGGATGCCGCAAAAAAGTTTTGTCTAGTCTGATATTCAGTTCTGCAATGTTGTCCTTCAACACAGTACCAAACCATGGATGCCTGGGAGCTGGGAACTGGGTCTTTACTGATTCTGTGGAATCTGGGTTTGCCCTTGGGCACGTTCCTTATATTCAGTCGATATGTTGATTTTGAAAAAGAAAGGCTGCTATAAATGCTTGGTATCAAACTGTCATGGAACCATTACCAGGAGAGGATGCAGAGTTGTGCCACCATCGTTGTCCCGCAGCCCCCAACCCAGTAACTTATTAGAAGCTGAGAAAAAGTATAACTTGCAGCAGAGATGGGGAACCTGCTGCCCTCCAGATGTTATTGGACTCCCTCTCCCATCCGTCCTGGTTGATGGGTGACAGGTAGAGATGGGTGAATATGATAACTTCGGTGCAATTTTTTCTTTTTTAAGGTCCTCATGAAAATGCACCAGCACTTTAGAGCAAATCTCTCCTAGAGCACACTTTTTGTGTGCATTTTCCCCTACTAGGGACATTTTTATTGCAAAGTCATTTCCCCTAATAAAATGCCTTTTGTGTGAAGTTTTCACGAATCTGTGCAGTCTTACTCTAGTATGTGTATTTTTGCTCACATTGCCTGGCTGGAGATCTACAGGTCTGTCCATGGCCACCAGCTCTGTCCTCCACAATTGAAAGCTCAGTGCTTCTGAATATCAGTTGCTGGAACCCACAGGAAGGGAAACTGCTCTTGTACTTGAATCCTGTTGCTGTCTCCCACAGGCATCTAGCTCCCCACTGTGTGAACAGGATACTGTAGAGATGGGCCATTAGCCTGATCTAAGCTAAAAAGCCCCAAACATTTCACCCTTTCTTCATCGGGGTGCCGCTCCATCCCCTTGATCTTTTAGTTGCCCTGTTCAGAACATTTTCCAGCTTGGAAGCAATTTTCTCTTTTGACCACAGGTTTCCTGACCTCTGCTGCTGAAAGAATCTACCAGGGACAGCTAACAATGCAAGCAGATATTATTCCTCTGGCAAAGCGATCTGGATCGCACGTGCTGCCATTTGGTAACCGATTAACCATGCTGCCTGGATCGAAGCTGCCTTTATGGGATTTCTGTCATTCAGTGACAGCAAGGGAGAGCTTGCCAGGAAAGCTGTGATCTCTGCTGGTGTTGAAATGACATATGTGGGGGAGATTGCAGGTTTTGACGTCATCCCAATAGAAAAACACTCGGGTGTTTGTCCAAAGTGGGGATTGCAGGCAGATGTCTTAAAACAACAGAGATGTTATGCAAGAGTGGGGGGATAAGGCCTTCTCTGCAAGGCTGTTGAGAGCTGAACTGAATTACTGCAAGGTGTGCCTCCACATATATGTCATTTACTTTTGAGGTGCCAGACTGAGGATTTCCATCATCTATTCTAGGTCTCAGGGGGGCCGAATGGGATTTCCAAGCCGAATGGGATTTCCAAGCCCATAAAACCAGGTGCATAGCATTAACTTGCACTATGCAAAAGTGCATGCAATTGTAGTTACATTTCTCCTTTCAAGCAAGTGAAAGTTGATTAATAACCTGCCTGGACAGATCTATTATTTCAATCTTGCCTAATAGCCAAGGGACCTGCCTGCAATCTTCCTTGTGGACCCAGAGCAGAGAGTTTTCCTATCAGAAGGATGCTTAAGCCTGCAAACCCCTTAGCCCATTGGAAAGAGATTCTGCAAGTCAATCTCCGAAAATCATTTGAGTGCCCTAGACAAAAACCAGACCCTAACTTCTAAGCCCTTCCTTCAAAGGTGACATATATATGGAGTCAAGTCATTATATCTTCACAACAGCCTTATGAGGTAGATTAGGCTGAAGGATTTGTTTTGTATCTTCCTAGATATATAAAAATGTAAAGCTGTAATCCTGCCCTGGAAGATTTGGAGAGGGGATGGTGACTTCATAACTGGGCAGAAGGTGAAAAGGATTTGTAATAATTGCAATGTGTGGGTGGAGGAAGATGCAGAGGTTGCCAGGGGGGTGATTTGTGTGCAAGGGGAATTGTAAAAAAAGAAGGGGGGAGGCATAGACATGGGGAGAAGATGAAAACAGGGGGGCAAAGCAGGGCTGAAGAATAGATGAGAGAAGTGGCATCAGCAATGGGACTGGGAAGGTGAAAAGCAAATTTAGAAGTTCCATAGGGTGGGAATAGAGTTAGTGTGGGGGGAATGACAGAGGGGTTGGTGAGCCACTAGTATTGAAATATTTACAGACTGCATTTCACTTCAAGAACCCCTGTGGTGTAGTGCTTAGAGTGTCGGACTAGGATCTGGGCAAACAGGGTAAAAAACCCCCAAAACCTTGGCCATGGAGCTCACTTGGGGGCCACTCACTGCCTCTCAGACTAACCTACCTCACGAGTTTGTTGTGGGGATTGAAGGAGGAGGAGGAGAGCCATGTACACCACCTCGGACTCCTTGGAGAAAAAGGTGGGATGCCAATGAAATAAATAAATACATATAAATACTGCAAGGCAGTAGGCAGCATACAAAATTAACATCAACATCAGTAAAAATTAGCTGGTGAAAAGAATGCGCCTAGCAAAGACCTGCCTGAATAGCACAGTTTTCAGGTGACAACAAAGGGAAGGCAGCTAATGCAAATGCTGCGAAATATAAGCAATGCCATAAAACCACAATAAAATAAAAAAGTCTGAAACATAAAGACAATGCTGGAGACCTCTAGGCTGATTCCTGGTGAAGTCACTCTGCTACAAATTGGCCCGCCCCCTAGTGGATGGAGAGGAGAGCATCCCAGTGCTTTAGAAACCACTGATGTCCCTTTCAGTCGTTCTCTCCCCCCCCCCCCCCAGTTATTATATGAAGGTGGGGATGAAGCCCGCTGGTCTTTTCCCCACCACTTTGCACTGGGAGCTGAACTTGTGCAGCAGAGACCCTTCTCAGCTCACATAGTAAGCAGGCTCCCTGCGTGATTGAGAGCTGTGATCTTCCAGGGCTCATTGCATGAGCTTTGAATACTTGAAGGGGGATAGCATGGCAACAAGGAGGAAGGAGGCTGTGCCCTATGTAGCCCCATGATGTAGGGCAGGGGTCAGCAAACTTTTTCAGCAGGGGGCCGGTCCACTGTCCCTCAGACCTTGTGGGGGGCCGGACTATATTTAGAAAAATAATAATGAACGAATTCCTATGCCCCACAAATAACCCCCAGATGCATTTTAAATAAAAGGACACATTGTACTCATGTAAAAACACACTGATTCCCAGACCGTTCACAGACTGGATTTAGAAGGTGAATGGACCGGATCCGAGCACCCATTCACTGCTGCAATGTGCCAGCAAAAACGGCAACCTCAGGTGCTTCCATGGGAAGTGGTTTCTTTAAAACTGCCAACCAATAACAGCATTTATTATTATTATTATTATTATTATTATTATTATTATTATTGATTTTTTTTAAAAAAAGATTATATTCCTTTATATGTTATGAAATATCAGAGTAGTTTTCAATAATGTGTGGTCAAAGAAAAGGTGGCCTCCCCTAAGCCCAGACCTCAGACTATTGTCCCATAGGATCTTTCCCCACTTTGCAATGTTCATCCCTGCCCCTAGATCAGTGGGAAGCACAGAGCCTTTGCTTGCAATGGCCCAGGGATGGTGGAAGGGTGAATCAAACCAAAACCAACACCATCAGCATTTGCCTTGCTGCCTCAGGCTTGACCAGCAGAGGGCCCCTGGTCACACAGTTGCAGCCTGGGTGAATTCCAGTCATTTCAATTGGGGGGGGGGGATGGAGTCAGAGAAGCACTTGCAGCTCATATTAAAAATGACTTGACTGAAAGGAGAGCCAATGTCCCCTAAGTTTGGGAAGCCAACAGATTTTCCTTCAAATGCAGGTCCCCTTTCAGTTTTTTTTAATGCTTCAGTATTTTCCTCCGATTTTGCTCCTCAAATGCTACATGAGCTTGCTCCAAATCCGGTGCTGGTTTCTACTTCACCACCCCCTCCAGCCTTCAGGCAGACTTTTGTGTGCCTTTCTTTGCATGTTTGTTTGATTTAAATCTTTTAATTGAAAAGCTGTTCCAAGGAGGGCGAAGATTTTACACCTGCTCCAAATGCAGAGAGCGTTCTTCGATAGCTAGTTGACTGCATATCTGATGCGAGAGACAAGGAAAGGGAATGTGCCACTTACCTTATTTTACTGTCCTAGGTGTCTTAGGGACTTTGTTGTCCCCCTTCAATATTGTAGGCAAAAGTGAAATCCAACTCCTTCAAAACTGGCACAGACAGATGCTGTCATTGAGCTATCAACCCCATCCTCAAGATCCCTTTCCTAGGGCAAAGAACCTGCAGTTAGAATCATAGAATCATAGAATCATAGAGTTGGAAGAGACCACAAGGGCCATCGAGTCCAACCCCCTGCCAAGCAGGAAACACCATCAGAGCACTCCTGACATATGGTTGTCAAGCCCCTGCTTAAAGACCTCCAAAGAAGGAGACTCCACCACATTCCTTGGCAGCAAATTCCACTGTCAAACAGCTCTTACTGTCAGGAAGTTCTTCCTAATGTTTAGGTGGAATCTTCTTTCTTGTAGTTTGGAACCATTGCTCCATGACCGCTTCTCTGGAGCAGTTGTCTAAGTGTGCTTAGAATTCCAACTCCTATCAGCCTAAACAGTATAGCTGATGGTCAGGGATGACTGGAGTTGTAGTCTAGCAACATCTGGAGGGGTCCATATTGCTCATTGTTGCCATGTGGTCTGCGTACAACCTCTTCCCCACCCCTCTTCCCACCACAATCCAAGATGCACATGCAGAGGGGAACCCAGTGTTGCAAGCTGGTATTGTTAGACTGGCCGGTTGCCAAATTGCATAAGCAGTGTCAAAGTGAAAACGTAACAGCCAGGTTACCTGAATGCCCTCGAGAAACCTTATAAAGAATGGACCCTTGGGCAGCTGCCGATTTTTCTACTTTGCGCTGCAGCACGGCAGCAGAGGATAAACACGTTCTTTGTGTCAATAGTTCAGTAGCATTAAGAGGACTTGGAGTTCTTATCTGTTCAAGGACTGCAAATGAATGCGGTCAAAACAGCCCATCTGCCTACGTACAAAGCCCTTTCATTATTAGCTGAAGAAGCTCCTGGCTTTGAAATATATGTGTCACTGTGCTGAATAAAAATGGGCTACAAGATCTCACCGGAGGAAGGCTATTCCTTCTGGAGATATGAATTTGAGCCAATAAGAAAGGTGTTTGTGCCTCTTCTTCTTCTTCTTCTTCTTCTTCTTCTTCTTCTTCTTCTTCTTCTTCTTCTTCTCTCTCTCTTTATTTAAAGGCCAGGAGGTGCTTCTTGAATTACAGGCTTAACTGGAAGAAGACATTGAATGCTTTCACTTGGCCAGCTGTCCGCCCACCTGTCTCACACACATCTTGGCCTGACCGCCAAGGGACCCTGGAAGAGGGTCATTTTTGCCTCCTGTGAGTTCCTGCCACCAGGGGCTGAAAGAAATATCTTAATTTTATAAGCGCAACAATGTGGCTGTTTTTTGCTCCTTGCATTTAGCACAAATAGTGGTTTCTTTTTTAAAAAAATATTGCAAGTATGAACCACCGTGATAGCTACAGATGAAGGGTAGTATTCAAATTTAATAAAAATAACAAACAAACAAACAAACAGCACAATTAAAAAGTTAGTGGGATCAAAGTTGTAAAAGGGATCATTTAACCCTTTGTATCCCTGTTATACTACCAAGGGAAAATCCCTTCTTTGAAGCTAGAATGGCCCATTTGTATCTTCACCCAGAGTGTCCAAACAAATGCCAATTGGAAGCCCAAAGCAATACATGAGCGCAATACTCCTCACATGGAATTCAGTGGCATAAATAATGTCCCTGATTTTGGAAGTAACAAGCTATAGAACCATTGTGACTAGAAGCCATTCATTTCCTCATTCTCTATTAATTCGTCCAATCCCATTTTTAAGCCACTGAAGCTTCAGAAAAAGGATTTTTCTTAGGGCTGCAGGAGAAGAGGCAGGGGTTAAATTGCCTGCTCTGAGTCTATAAAATATCCATTCTTTCCAGGTGCAAATGCTATTTGCAGTTTTGCATGCTAATTTGAAAAGACACATTTGGTCAGATCTAATTTGGCCTATGGTTACAGTTTACACACTTGGAGCCGCTATCACAGTGGCTGTTTTAAATCATGTTGTTTGTTTATTTGATAAATGCATTTATTGGGGTGTGTAGCAACTATGAGATTTGCCTTGTATCTGCAGCATCGGGAAACAGCCCAATCTGCTTTGGATCTGCTCCGTGTGGCTCAGTTTGTGCCTTTTTCTTGTCTGAATCCGACTGCCCCTTTCTGTACTTGTTCCGTGCATGTTCATTCAAAATGGCAACTTCAATTACCGTACTTTCATGAATCACAAATGTCGTTTGGAAACGAGTTTGAATGGAGATTTCCCCTGCGAATGAGTTCTGGCGCTGATAGTGTGTTGCGAACCAGCTGCATCCATATCTCCTAACTTGGGCAGCTCATGTAAGACGATTTCCCAAAGAGCATGTGAGTTGCCAGTTTGAAAGAGAAACTGTTATCTTCATTGGCTACCCTTGAAATACCACCCAGGCTTGAAATACTGTATAAGCTGTTTCAATGTATTCATTTATTGCTTGCAACAGTATATATCTCCCTTCAATGATGGAGAGAACAGCAGCTGGGAAGTTCACACACCATGTGTTGAAATGCCCCCCTCAATTGACCCCACCAATATCTATCTGTCGCTTAAATTGCCACCCCTGTGCTTTTGATATTGAACAAATTCATCAGCCAGATCCTTGGTCCGTTCCTCAGAATTGCCACTGACTTTGAAGGCACATTTGCTTGAATAAGGGTGGTGTCATCAGAAGGGGAGGGGAAACCACTGAATGCTTGTCTTGTCAGCCCACACCACCCCAAGTTAGGCTTCAGATGCATAAACCATCCTGGACTTTGCATTCATCCTCTGAGGTCCTTCTTCATGTACCTCCACCATGTGAGATCCGGAGGCTGGCAACATGAGAACGTGCCTTCTTTCTAGTGACTCCCTATTTATGGGATGCTCTCCCCAGGGAGGTTTGCCTGGCATCTTCCTTATATAATTTTGGGCATCAGGAGAAAATGTCCCTCTTCAACCAGGCCTTTGGCTGATTAATACCTTGGTTGATGAACGCCTTGCAACTCAAACGTTTTGGCTCCCGAACGCCACAAACCCGGAAGTGAGTATTCTGGTTTGCAAATGTTCTTTGGATCCTGAACGTCCTGAGGCAGCTTCTGTGGCTTCTGATTGGCTGCAGGAGCTTCCTGCAACCAATTGGAAGCTGTGCCTTGGTTTCCAAACGTTTTGGAAGTCAAACGGACTTCCAGAACGGATTCCGTTCGACTTCCAAGGTACGACTGTATTCTCCAGCCTTTTAAATGTGTCTGTGGAAAGCAGGGGTTATTAGTTTGCTGTTTGGTTTTACTTATTTACTTGTTTTTATCCAGGGCCTTTTTTTTTATCCGGAACGTACTGGAACTCAGTTCCAGCACATTTCAGATGGGCGCAATTGCCATTATAAGAGAACAAGGGAGGCATTCGTGGTGAGTTCTGGCACCTCTTTTTCTACAAAAACAGCACTGTTTTTATCCTGTATTTTGTTCTGTGAACCACCCTGAGATCTTATGAGGAAGGGCAGTATATAAATCTAATAAATAAAATAAATGCAGGTGAAACAACATTGAGCCTCGGTAGGCCGAAGGCAGGACAATATTTTATTTTATTCATCTATTCGTAATTAGATAACCTGCTTTTCAGAGGGAAACCTGAGGCCCTTCAGATACCTCTGGCCCACAGTTGTCATAATCCCTAACTGCTGGCCATGCTGCCTGGGGCTGACAAATGTTGAGACTCCAACAAGATCTGGAAGTCCCACAGCCCTGCTCTGAAGGTTGTATACAGCGGAAAAGCACCAATAACTATAAAACAGCAGCTTTTAAAGTAAATTAAAACCTGAATAATATAGCAAAATAATGCATCGGATATGACATTTGGGTGGTGGAAATACCACCAGCCAAACCAAAAGCCCCCTGCAACAACCACATTTTCTGATGGCACCTGAAAGCTACCCTGGAGGCATCTGAGTGGATCTCTTGGGGCAGAGAGCTCCATATCCTGGGTAGAATTTCTGGAGAATGCTCTCCATTGCATCTCTCCCAATGTCTGGGAAGGTGAAGAAATGAATGGAAGACCCTTCCCTGATGTCCTGAAGGTGTTTCCAGTTTCATCTGTCAGGAGAAGGTCCTTCGAATAACAGAACCGTGGCAGTTTTTAAGGCTTTATTTTTAAGTTTGTTTCTGACAAGGTGGCAGACTGCACTGCAAGTTAGGATTATGAGTAACAGGGGGAGAAGGAAACGGGAAATTCCGTAGTCCAGACTGTAATCCGAAGGAGAAGAGATTGGCTAAAAAAGAAGAAGAAAAAGAGTTAGGAAACACATGACTTAAGGCTCCTGTCCTTTCTTTTTTCTTTTTCTTTTTGACACAGGTGATTCACAAGAAGTGAATCATCAAGTGCAATTTCCTTTGCTGGGTTTGCAGTGTTTTGTCTCTATTGGCAAGTCCAGTGCAGGCAGACTTGAGAAAGCATGGGACAAGCTGTACATTTTCAACGAGGGACAAACTGATGTAAGATGATGCTGAGCTAGTGCTGTTCCTTACACGGTGCAGATCCTGATGCCTCAGGCATATCCATCTGCTGACTGCATGCATTGCTGTACACCAGTGCATATCAAGGGCAGGAAACACACTGATTTGAATCAATCCACTGGACTATCTAGCTCAGCCTTGTTTGCAAGTCTTTCCTAGACCATTCCAGGAATGTCAGGAATTGAACTTAGGTATTTTTGCATGCATATGCAGTAAATATATATATATATTGTTATGAGTTTGTGGGTGCCAGTCTCTCCTAAATTCCTGGATCTAGTATGTGTTAGAATCTACTCAGTGCTCCGAGTGTTAACCTGGGTGCCAGACAATTAACTTCTGGATTCAGCAAGGGTTAAAATATAAGCCAGGCCAGTTTCCTAATGAGGTAATCACTTGGGAGATGAGCCATTAAAAAGAAAAAGGAAAGGTGAAGAGCCATTAGGAAAGCCAAGGAGAAGGGGCTCTGTGCCAGAGGGCAAATGGATGAGGCCCCTCCTCAAGCTCTGAGATAGTTTGAAGACAAAGGTAGAGTTTTGAAGTAGAATTTTGTATGGTCTTGGCTTTTCTGATCAGAATTGACACCTGACTGAAAAAATGAGCTACAGAGAACAATGTTTCAAAGAAGAACAAGTTATTTGTCTCCCACTAGGATTATAGATGGATCCAGTTATTCTGCAAAGGACAGACATTTGAAGTGTTACTTTTGTAATGATTTCTTACAATTTAGGAGGTTTTTTTTCTAAATTATTATTATTATATGCAAACTTAATGGAAAATCCAGGGTAGCAGAGTTACCTGCCAAGTTAGATGTTCCCTTTCCTCTTACCTCAACATGCCTAGTGAATAGCAGTGAATCTGCCTCAGTAACATGAAAGTCTAACCCAAATCACCCCAATTCACCAGATATGATGCCCACTCCTGGTCATATGGGCCAGTGGAAATAAGAATATGGAAGGATGGGCCAGTGTGTCTGGCTGTTAACAAGAAGGCTATTAACCCACCCAGGGTTGTCTGTGGCAGGATTCTTGCATTGCAGGAAGTTGGACTAGATGACCCCTGGGGTCCCTTTCCAGTTCCACAATTCTATGATTCTACAAGTCTAAGTAAGCACCATTGAAATCAATAGGAACTGCTGCTTTGTTTCGGATTAATGTGCAAGAAAAACATTTTAGGAACTTACAGTGCACTCACTCTAAGACCATCTAAAAATGATAGAAGCTAAATAAGGGCCAAACTCTGTGCTATTTTAAAACTCCTAGTTTGCTATTGCACCCCCCCTTTAAAATACTAGCCATATGGAGTGATCAGGGCCCTGGTGTACAGGGAGGTGGGTGTTATCCCCTCCCAACACGCCATCACTGTGCTCTCAATGGGAATCACATAACCCAGAGGCTGCCATTTGCAGGGTGGGCGGAGCTTCAAAGAGGCAATTTTAATTTGGATTGCAGCATGGAGGAAGGAGTCAACCCAATCCTCTGTGCTGTGGTCCAGATCCACCTCACCCCAACTTTTATTTTAAAGGGAAAATGCGCCCCCATTCAGTGGCAGACTGCACGTTGAGAATGTATGATTTGCCCCTGAGAGTGTTGTCCTGCACCAACTTACTAGTGAGTAGGCGCTATGGAACAGAATGAGATCTACAGCTGAGAAAGCAAGCTCAGGCCTCCACTGCACAAGGAATTTGCTTCTGATGAAAGATGCATAGGATAGACACACCTAACTTTTGCTGGTTTAGGGGACCAAATCTTTAAAACAACAGTGAATGACACCGTGAGATTAAGTTTGGACTGTGTGAGCATTGCACCATTTCTTAACCTCTCCCCCACCACACACCCATTTCCCAGATCACTGTGTATTATGACAGTCTTAAAATCATCTCTGTGTTCTACATTTTGGCATGTGTGCTTCCCTTGATCACACTGAAATGCTTTCATTCAGGCTGTGGCCCATTTTGTTTGAAATCACCCAGCATGATTTAATCTTGCACTCCCCTTGCATCATGTCCAAACAGCAGCATTTGAGAGCACTTCGCCCAGACAAGGGATCAGGCTACCTTAAAATGGGTACAGCAGGGCAATTATTCTACCAGTGGACACAAGGTCAGTTCTCTTGAGTAAGCAGCAAAAAACAAAACCCAAGTCTATTATTTTTGAAGTGTGTGTGTGTGTGTGTGTGTGTGTGTACAGTGGTACCTCAGGTTAAGAACTTGATTCGTTCCGGAGGTCTGTTCTGAACCTGAAACTGTTCTTAACCTGAAGCACGACTTTCGCTAATGGGACCTCCTGCTGCCACTGTGCCGCCGGAGTACAATTTCTGTTCTCATCCTGATGCAAAGTTCTTAACCCGAGGTACCACTGTGTGTGTGTGTGTATATATATTATATGCAAGCGAGGTACCTCTCTCTCTCTCTCTCTCTCTCTCTCTCTAAAAAAAAAAAAATATATATGCAAGCTTTAGGATTTCAAATGAGCATGCTTTTCCAACATTATGTCTCATCCAGGGATGATATGGGGTTTTCTAAGCCAAAGAAAATGACTGTGAAGAAGCCAAGGTGAATCAAAAGCCAAAAAGAGAAAGCACTGGGTTTTAACAAAGGAAAAGCCACCTGCACAGGTCTTCATAACAGTGAAGTATGGTCACCCATCCTGGAAGCAGCCTCATGCTGAGTTAGACCCCAGGTCCTTCTACCTCAGTAGTGTTATGAGTTGGGGGGGGTAGGCTGTAAGTGGAGACCCTTATAATACCTGAGACCTCCTTCTAATTCCCTGATCTAGCACAGATTCAACTGCAGGAATAGCCAGACCAGCCAGGAAGCGGCTCTGTGCCAGAGGGCAAATGGGTGGGCTTCCCTCCTTGTTTAGTTAGAAAGACAGAGGCCAGAGTGGATGATCTGAGCTAGAAGATGGGTTCAAAAGTGGCAGGCTGGAAAAGGTGGAGGGAGAGCAATGGCTGAGATCTGTTTGTATCCAAGCCTGCAGCTAGGGGAGAAACAAGACCCTCTTGGGAAGTTTATGCTGCAAACCCCTCCATCGCAGACTCAGGTTGCATATACGTGCAAATAAACCACATATCATAAAGACACCACCGTCTCTGCTGCCCTTCATTCCAAGGAGACCAAACCCTGGTAAGTGCCTGGAACCCCTGGAATCTTGCACCCCTGGGAGATTGGGGTGGCCTGCAACAGTATTATCTAGCTGGGGCTCCTCTGGCAGGTGCGGGGATCACTCCCAGCTTTACTTGGCGACATCAGGGATCGAACCTGGGAAGAGGCAGATGCTACAGCCCTTCCCTAAAACAAGACCAATTCAAGTGCCAAACTATTGTCAGAAGGACATTTGTCCCCCGGGCGGGGTGCTTCTTCCAAGTTAGAACAGCCTTCTAAATATACGCCTGAGGGATTTCTACCTCGCCTTCACATGATCTTCTTTGTCATGGCTCAGAGAGAGTAAGCAGAGGAGAGCAGAAGCCAAACATTCCTGCCTGGGCTTTGATACAAAAATGGACCGCGCGGTGGGGAGGGGGGGGAGTGGAGGGAGAGGAGAGGAGAGGGGGGGGGGACCAGGGAGAGGGAAGGCGAACGGAGTGAGCATACCAGATACTTCCATTGACGACAAAACCTCAGGCCCGCCCCTTGCCTTTCCCTCAGCCAATGAGGGCGCCACTTTGGGTCGAGCCTCCTTCAAGCCTTCCCCTGCCTTTTACTGTGATAACCTCCCTAGCAGTCATGTGATGGGGATATAGTACTACGCGAGGAGAGCGAAAGGACACATCGCCGGCCGGGTTGCTGGTCGCCCATCGGGACCCTGTTTGCCTGCGGGCGATTCTCAAGGACGCCGCTTGCCACCCAGCCCATCATCTCCTTGGAGGGGTTTAATCCATCCTTGTTTTATTTTTTGCTTCTCTCTCTAATCCCCCACCCATCTCCTTAAAAAAAAAAATTAAATGTCAAGAGGAGCTGCCGCCTACTGGGATCTTATTGCAGTTTAAATTGTGGGGGGTGTGCTGTCCCCCTCCTCACGCTCACCCTCGGGGTTGACTGAATAAGTTCAGGTAAGAAGCAAATGACACGATTGTGACCCATAATAAGGGGTTGGGGGTGCACGATGCGGGACGGGGGGGGGGAGAAGGAAAGGAGGAGGACGGGGCGGAGGGGGGGGGGGTAAACCTCAGTGGAAGAAAACGAAGAAGCAGCCAGTTTCTAGTCCAGGGACCCGGCAGCATGCTTGCTTTATTCTGCGCGTGCAGGAAACGCTAAGCGAGAAGGCGATCGGTCGGCGGCGGCTCTAGCCTGGCGGATCAATATAGAGGGCCGCCGGATCGAAGGATCGATTAGCTGGCTTGGCCGCCGGGGCGACTTGCGAGCAGAATTCGAGGAATGTGGACTGAAGGGAGGCGAGGGAGTCCTCTTTGCGGCAGCAGATGGAGGCAGGACGGGGTGCGTGTGGGTGCCTGGGCGCGCGTGTGCGCGCCTTCAGTGTTTACAGTGATCGGGGGCGGGAGGGGGAGAGGGCAGAGACTCCTATTCCGGATCCTGGCCGTGAAGGGCGAGAGATCCTCGCCTGTGCGGATCCCGATCTCCGCTCCTGGCTCTGGAGAGAGGCGGCGCTTCCCACCATATGCGAAGGCTGCCTGGCTGAGGAGTTTCAGCAGCAAGGCAACATGCGGCCAGCACTTTCCCTTTAATAAGAAATAAACGTGCAGGTACTTCCCCGCTTCCTCTCTTAGCCCACGGCGTGCATTTCGCTTGCCACACTGGAAAAGATCCGGTTACTGATCCTTCCTCCTGTACTGTTAGGGATGCCCTCCTTTTCGCCCCCCCCAAACGCCGCTTTGCCTTTAACTTGCACGCTTGACTCCTTCCAGCAGGTGTTGGTTTTTTAAGTGACTCTGGTTTGTTTCAAAGCTTCACCGCTGGCTTTCTCTCTGGACCCCCCTCCCGCTCCCCCAGGGGGTGAAACGCAAATGCATGGCTATGGGACAAATGGATGGGCGCTGCAGATGACGGTGGCTTCGGAGTTTATGTTAACGTGGAGCGCCTAGACAGGACAAGACAGCTGTGGCTGCGGTGTTAAGTCGAGAACAGGGCAGAGATGACGAAACCAGCAGGAGGCTGTCTTTGTACGTGGAGCTAATTTGTGTCGTGGTAGGGCAGCAGCTTCCGAGCTGCAAAGAACCTTTCGTTGGATGAAGGATTCTGTGCGATTCCAAAGCTTGCACAGTCTGACATCAATATTGGTATAACCGAATCAAGAAAAGAGGCCACATTTTCTCACTGGGAAGCAAAGCATGCAACCTGACAGCTGGAAGGGGCTCCATGCCCTGTAGTCAGTCCCAAATCCTGCCTTAGGAGTAGGCAAAGTTGGAGCAGCTGTATCCCAACACATACCTATTGAGTCCCCCTTCCCCCTCAGTGCATCTTACAAAAAGATACTGCACACCCTTCTTAGGAAGTCCAGGACTGTTTCCCATATGGAACTTCTCCATGGGGAGTGCAGGGCATGGGTGTGTGAGACCACTGTATGCCATCATGTGAGAAAATCATGGGTTCATTTGGGCCACATGTCCATGGCGTGGCTTTCAAGCAGATGGCAAAAAAGACATTGACTTTTAGCACATGATGGCGAATCAAAAAACTTCCCTTGTTTTGCCTCTGAGGCACATGTGGGTAACCCAGGGGCCACATGATGTGGCCCTGGAAGGCCTCCAGCACTACCTGATGTGCATGCCCCAGCTGCTCCCACTGCCAACCCCCTCCCAAAAAATGCCACAAATTGCTTGAGAGCGTGAGTGTGATGTGAAATCATTGAATTGTTGAGTAGGAAGGGACCATGAGGGCCAATCTAGTCCAACCCCCTGCAATGCAGGAATCTTTTGCCGGACGTGGGGTTCAAACCCACAACCCTGAGATTCCGAGTCTCTTACCAGTGGAGCTGTCCAGTTTGAAACATGCATCCTCCTCATGTATAGCCCATGCTCCTTCCAGCCTGCCAAACAGCTGTTTGGGTGACTGGAGGAGAGCATGACTCTAATGGGGACGAAGGGTGCAGTTCTGTTCCCGAACTGCTGTCAGAAGTAGGAAATGTTTCCCCTTCACTTGCAACGTTCTGCCTCTTCTACCACCCTCTTTCGAACAGCGAAGGGGCATCTGCTTTGCAACCCAGCTTCAATCTATGGCATTTCCAGGTGGGAATCGGAACACCCCCTCTCTGAAAACCCTGGAGAGCTGCTGCCAGTCTGTGTGGCCATTGCTGAGCTGGATGGGCTTGGAATACAAGGCAGCTTCCTATGTTCTCAACTTGAGGGTGTGAGATATTTGACATACTGGAGAGAGAGAGAGAGACAGAGAGAGAGAGAGAGAGAGAGAGAGAGAGAGAGAGAGAGAGAGAGAGAGAGAGAGAGAGAGGCAGAAGTTCTGCGGCACACAGCACGGTTCTGTTTACTGGTTTCCCTGAGCAACTTTTGAGTGGCTTGTGAGGATGTAATGTTGGGGAAGCAACCTCCTGCAGCAGCAACAGGAGGAGGCAGCTGTGCGCTTTGCTCTGCTATGGCTGTTATGGTAATGTTGAAAGAAAGGAGAGAGAGAGAGAGATGGTTGCAGGGTTACTGTCGGTCATTGCAAACTTCAGAGGCCAAAGGGAGGGAGAACTCCACCAGTCACAGTGTGTTCAGTCAGCCTCTTTAATACCCAGCCTTGTGAAGCTGAGGTTGGGTTAAACACACTCGGCTATTTAGAGGAAGCAAAAACAACCCCCCCCCGACTCCTCGCACTAAAACCACAGCCTGGTTCTTGAAGGGATATGAAATGTATCCCTTCTCCCTTTTTGTGCCGCCCCCTCCCATGCTTAGTGCAATGAATCCCGGAGCTTTTATCCATTCACCTCTTGATAGATTAGCACAGACAGGCTTGGGACTCCGTGTGTGTGACCAGCATGAATGTCAAAGCGGAATGTACACAATCTAGAGCCCGGATTAAAGTCTTTGGCCATTATTGCTGTAAACAAAGTCTTTCCTCCTCTGGAAAACAAAGGAGAATGGATGCGTTTTAAAGCCAGTTGGCTTTCGGCGAGAAAGGGGATTTCTTGCCCCCCCCCCTCCTACCGATCCTCCTCTGCGCCTGCAGAAATTTTGACAAGGCTGTGAAAAAGAGGTGTGTGTGTGTGTGTAAACATGGCTAACCGGAGCATGTTTTGATCTCATATACTGGAGCACCTTCCTCTCCTTTATTATCAGGGATCTTGACGTACTGCAAGGCTACCAGCCTATAGATAAGTTGTGTATTCTGAATGTCTAATTGCGAATAGAGGGAATCAGGAGAAGGGAAGAGGTCCCATATATATATAGAGCACTCAGCTGATAGAGCATGAGACTCTTAATCTCAGGGTCATGGGTTCGAGTCCTACGTTGGGCAAAAGATTCCTGCATTGCAGGGGGTTGGACTAGATGACCCTTGTGGTCCCTTCCAACTCTAAAATTCTATGATTCTTTGGTGGGCAGTAAGATGAGATAAAGGTGCTGGGAGGGTTTTCCATGGAGAGAAAGGAAATTCTTTGAACCTTTTTGTGTGTGCAAGGAACTATTTCTTATATCCAGCTATCTCAGAGTAGATCCATTGGAATTAATGGACCTACATTAGCCATATCCATCAATTCCAATGGGTCTACTCTAAGTAGGAGCAACACTGCATACAACTCAATTTGCAGATGTGCTCCTGGTTTTATTTGTTTTGGGTTGTTGTTATTTTTTTTAAAAAAATCTTTCCAGCCATGAGATCTAGAAACTTGCCCTGTGTTGTAAAATGATATTTGGTGCTGGCCAGAATTGAGAAGCTGCCTTTGGCACTCTGTGCTGCTGCAACCATGTGCAGTGAGAGCAGACCCTGAAGTTGTTGCTGTGCGCTGCCCAATGTGCCTTTTCTCTTAAGCATTTAACTGGCACCACCAAGCAGTCATGTGCTATGCAGGCTGGAGGCTCCTTAATCAGGAAACCTTTCTTGCCGCATTTAACAGCAAGCGTATTTTTAAACCAGCCTGACGGCAGATGACAGTAAAGGATGACGACAACACTGATGATGATTAGATGCTATATGCATCTCCTTCATCCCTTTATGCTGACCCAGTGCACACAGCAGAGCGTACGATGGGGCTGTAAACATACCTCTTTTGATGCCAGATTGTCAGCTAGGTTTAAAAACAACCCAATCTGTAGTCTGGGAAGTTCGATTTGGAACAACAACAACAACAAAAAGACTTTTGCTCAAAGCTCTGCTCAGCTGTGAAGTTCTGTCGGTGGTTTGAGGCATGTCCAGTCTCTTTTTTAAAGAAACAAAAGGTGCTGGTACTCACCATGAAGTTGCTATAGTAACTGCCACACTTTTAACATGGGGGGGGAGGTGCCGGTACTGCTCATCCTTGAGTACCCCCAGAACATGTCAATATTTCTCAGGCAAACCTACCTTTCAGGGGCACTGTGAGAATGGAATGGGACAACCTCATGTTTGCTGCCCTGAGCTGATGGGAATAAGGCTGGGATACAAATCGAGGAATTAAAACTGGCTCATCATTCGCAGTTGCTGCAACTCTTCTATCCTGTTGCATTTCTTCACTGCTGGTAGTCCAGTACTCCTCCATTCTGCACTTTGATCTGTAGGGTGTAAAATCCTACAGAGCATTACAATAGCTGCTAATAAAATATGTTATCAAAGGCAAGATTATTTCTAGAGGGTCTGTGTTTGGAAAGATTCCTAAGAGGTCCACTCTGTCCTCGTGTCATGAACACATGTGCCTATGCACACATGCTTGCCCCTGTGTGCCTGCTCCCCAAGGAATCTGTAGGATCTCAGCCATCCAGGTTCAGCAGCGGAAGAAAGCTTTGGCTCTTACTGCCATGCAAGTGCAGCAGTTCAGGTGTCTGTCTCCCTAGAAGGAAACTGGTAGCTACTGAAGAATAGCACTCCAGGGTACATTGGTGTTTGGTGTGCATAGGTCTATAACTGTTTCCTGCTCCTGGTGATACCATCTTTGGAAATTGAGCCTACTTTTGTTTCCCTGGTCCTGCCTCCTCATTTACATATTTCCATTCAAATGTTTGCATCTTGGTCATGCTGCAGATATCCCTCCAAATAACCCTATTTTCCAGGGGTGTCCCTCATTTAGAGAAGCCGTCCCAGTTCTGATCTGATCTCAGAATGTCCCACTTTTCCTTAGGATGTCCTGAGAGACTGACATTGGCTCCCAGTATGTTTCCAGGCACAGTTCAAAGTGTTGGTGCTGACCTTTAAAGCCCTAAATGGCCTCAGCCCAGTATACCTGAAGGAGCGTCTTCACCCCCATTGTTCAGCCTGGACATCAAGGTCCATCTGCAAGGGCCTTCTGGCGGTTCCCTCATTGCGAGAAGTGAGGTTACAGGGAACCAAACAGAGGGCCTTCTCGGTAGTGGCACCCTCTCTGTGGAACACCCTCCCTTCAGATGTGAAGGAAATAAGCAACTATCTTACTTTTAAAAGACATATGAAGGCAGCCCTGCTTAAGGAAGTTTTTAATGTTTAATGCTTTACTGTGTTTTTAATATTTGGTTGAGAGCTGCCCAGAGTGGCTGGGGAATAAATAATAAATAATTATTATATTATTTTCATTGGAGAAACGTTGGAGGATATGGAGTTATCTGACCCCTGAGCTGTCTGAAGGCAATCCTGTATAGGGAAGTTCTTTTAATGCTTAATGTTTTATTATATTTTTATATATGTTGGAAGCTGCCCAGAGTGGCTGGGGCAACCCAGTAAGATGTGTGGGGTATAAATAGTAAAATTATCATTATGGAATGGGGTGTCCCTATTTTCATCGGAGAAATGTTGGAGGGTATGTATATACAGAGCATGTATGAGAAGGCAGAGGAATAATTGAGACTGGGATGTGGTCTAAGGGCGTAGATCACAGGTATCCTACAGGCCATGTAGAATGATAATAGGCCCTTTTGTGCATGCACAGCTACACACATAGGTCTCCTCCATGTGAGGGAAAAGCCTTACGTGAAAGGGCCCTGTGGATGTTTACCTGTGCACAGATATTAGGGTCCAGTTAGGACAGTGGAGGGAAGCAGAGCTAGCAATGCAGCACCCTTAGATCACAAGGGATGGAGGGAGTTAGGTCTACCCCCCTGCAGTCAAGCAGAGGCTGGGACTTGAGTTCCCTTGGTGGAAACAGATCCAGCATTGGTCCACACTGGCTTCTTGACTTGGCACTTTCCATATACAGAAGCAATGCCATTTGCATGCAGAGTAATTCTGCTGTTTATTGGGATTCCTGGGCTGTGGCATTCCAATGCCCTGATGCAAGGACTTTCTTGAAGGTGCATTGATGATGTCCCAATGGGACTTGTGCATTCCATCAGCAGGTATCCCTCTTGGTGCAATCGGTTGTAGTAGGGAGAACATAGGTTTAGGGGATTAGGTTGCATCAAAGAGAGGAGATGTTGGCAACCCTAGAAAGTAGCTGTCAGCATATCCACAGCTGTTTAAAAGGCACCAAATCGGATTATACTGTTAGCAGCAACATCTCCCTGCTCCCCAGTCGTCCTCTAATGTTCCCTGGAGTGACAAGCAGCTCAAGTTTTGCATAGCTTTCTGCATTCTCCTCTGAATGCTTACTGTGAAATACAGCAGTGCACAGGCATGCAGTACATTTGCTGCCCTTTTAATATTTAGCTGGTGACCTAAACAGGCAACTGTTGTTCCCAAAACAAGGCAGCTCTGAAAGATCAGCAGCAAGAAAACAATATTGTGAGGATATTGCGGAGGTTTGGAGTACTGTGGGAGAGTCGATGTGCTTCACCCCAGAGCCGACTGCATTTCAGTTGCAGAGAGGGAAAAACCCTATAAAAATACATAATAAGATCAAGAATAAACCAAACCAAACCATAGCAATAACCCCCACAAAACTTATTCATGGATAAACTGTTGAAAGTGGGCAGGCCTCAGTAAATGAAAATACAGCTATGCATTTTCCCCATGACTCTAACATTACTATTACATACTTCTTTAAGAATCTCCAAAAGAGAAAAGGGGGGAAAAAAGAAGGATTTGGTCATTAGCAGGCAAGTGATGAATCCAGCATGTTCCTCCAATACCCAGAATTCCCTTTGGCTCCAGTGACAGCTCTGATAGGGCAAGGAAAGTGGTATAAGTTCTCACATCTGCCTACTGACCTCTGTGCCTTTAGGCTTTCACCCTTCTGCCTCCTGTTGGCATTTCTTCTTTCACTGGAGGAGAGAGCACTGATTTGCGCCATATGGATATGAGAATGTAAGATGAATAGCAGCTGGCCCTGCGCTAGAAAGCATTCTCGTCATCTGCCGACTCTCATGTCATTCCTCCCCCTCGCTCCTCCCCCACCCCAGAACCTGATTCAAGGACCCTGCATTCTGATGAAATAATGGAGATTAATATTGCCCTCATCACTGCTTGAAATGCTAGCTCCTGAGTTGACAAGGACAGTTCGAAACAGCGTTGGCTGACGATTCTCCAGATGTGGTTGGCTTCCAAGTACTCTCAGTTCCTGCCAGCATGGCCAATGGTCAGGGATGCTGTGGGAGCTGTAGTCTAGCAACATATGGAGGGCCACAAATCAGCCATTCATGGTTTAAAATGTGCCCTGAAGGTGCAATCCTATACATATCTGTTCAGGACTAAGCCTTACAGCATTAGCTCCCAGGATTTGCAAACCTGATAGTTTCTGCCTGTTTTTCTACCTATTTCCCTGTCCATACCATTCAGCTTCATTCCACTTCCTGTATGTTTGGCATGCACACTTTCCTTCTAAAATGCTCCTTTTTCCTGGCCCTCTGCATAGCAACCTGGATATAGTGCTGTTTTCTGCACTTTGGTCACAGTCCAGTATAGAGTTAGGTAAGATTTCAGTCCATTTGCATGAACGGGCATAAGCATGGAAGTCTAAAAGAGAGACGTGCAAACCAAATACCCTGGGACACATCGTAGGCCCTTGCCAGGAAATATTAGGGAGGCCACGTGTCCTACGGAGGACAGCCCTCTGTTGAAGGCGTCCGAGTCAAGTTTAAAGATAAAGAACCCATCAGAAGGAAGAGCAGGAAGAGCCTTGAAGTTGCCCGTCAACAGGGGACGCCTGGGCAGCAGGCTGGGCAGGCCAACAGGCCACCTTCCCCACTGTAGTAAAAGGTACTGTATTTCTACTTAAATTATAGTACAATGGTTTATTACGTTGTATCTATGCATATGAATTGAATTCATGCAGATTTTATGCAAATCCAATGCGTGCCCTCCTTTGGTGAGGCATAGACTGCCATTTGAGAGTTAAGGCGCCCCAGCATGCATTCCCTGCATTTTTGGAGACATATGTTTCCCATTTCCCCCCTCCCTCCTGCTTGCCATCTGCAACACACCCCAGTGGAACTTGTGCACTGTGCATTTCTGCTCGGAAGCAAGTGCCCTTAGCTTCAGTGGGGGGCTCCCTCCCTGGTAAGGTTGCAGCTTTGGACTGTGACCAAACTGGGGCAGGATTCATTAATGCACCTCTGCTTTGAAATGCTTCATGCCACCACGTGGCACTCGAATGCCTGCAGAGGAGCTAATGAAGATCATATTAAAATGCCTAGCGCTGCATTTTGATGTCTTTCCCTCCCAACAAGCTTTGACTCAAAACGAGAAAAAGAACAAGCTGGCAGCTTGCTGGGCATCTCTGGGGAGGAGATTCTGTAAGGAGGACTCAGAAGACCTTCCTTATGCCAGAAAGCATGGCACTCAGAGCAGGGTGTCTGAACATACTGAACTGGTGTGTACACTCACTTGTGTGTGCTGGCAAAGTTCCCTTAGGACATCATAGATTAAGACAATCCCTTGTGTGATTTGTGCCCAGAAATTCCTGGTTGGTCAATCGCCTGCTTGCTGACTGATTTGATCAATTCATTGACGGCGTATAACCAAAACTTCTGTCAGGGAATAAGGAGCATGGTATTACTCAGAAGACCTTCCTTATGCCCATTATCAGGGTGATTCTCCGTCCCACACAATATTAAAGGGTGTGTGAGATCATAATTTTATAAGGAAATGCCATCTTTTGTATTCCACCCCCCCCCCCAATTCCTATTACACCAATATACCACAGGCTGAATAAACACATGTATGCTCACCTTTCCCTACTGGTTAATCAGCTAAAGCTTTAGTTGATTAATCTATCAAACTGATTAAACCTGCAGTCCTGGGGTGCAAATCCCATTTGATTCAATGGAACTCACTTATCAGTAGACATGAAGAGGGTTAAACTATAAACCTGGAGCAGTACAAAGGAGAAAACTCTGGAGGTTCAGATCTGATCTGCAGCATCCTTAGGTAATTAACCTGTGTAGGTGAAGAATCCCCTTTACTATTCAAAGTGATTATTATGCAAAAAGAGGTGAAAATGCATTGTGGAATGGATAAATTACCATACACTGAGAGGCTCAAAGCTATCTCTTGTGAACTGAACCAACACAATGGATTAAAAAATAAATAAATCACCCTACATGCATTATTTAACTACTTATATGTGTGAATGATCATTGTTAATAAAATGTCCTTTTTGGGGGCATTACCTTTCCTTCTGATCTCACAGTATACCATTCTGCTGCAACCACATATGTATCTAGAATTCTGCATAGCATTTAATGACAGTCGCCCATGAAAGCTTATGTCATAATAACTTTGTTCGCCTTCCTCTTTTTTTGCACCGTGAAGCCTAACCTTTGATTGAACTTCCTCCCGTTCAGCACATGTGAACATTTCATAAGTGTAGTCATTTGACAAGAAGAGATGGCTGGCGTTTGTGTGTAAACTAGGAAAGTGTGCAGCTTGGGAAGCCAACACATGCTTTTTTTGCTTCAGGACTCGCCATCCACGTCCTCAGCCTTGCATCAGTCAGGAAGCTGCTTTTCAAAGAAATGTACTTTCGCTTGTTCAGGCTTCCTGTGGAATGTCAGTGGGCTGGTGCTGATGGAAGATGTGTGCAAAATCCATCTTTTGCCATCTCAGCTGTGCGGTGCGTGCTTTGGATTTTATTTCTTTGAGCGGAACGAGACAAAGATGGGGCGCGTTAAAAGATGCAGTAAAAGCACGGATTATACAGGGAATAGTAAGCATCTTTTGCCTATCCCTGGACAATATCAACAACAGTTTGTGGCAAAGCAGCTGCGGCAACAATAGCAGACAAGCATGCTAGAAATGACTTTGCAAAAGATGTGTTTGAGATCTCCTTTGTTTTCCATTGCCCCTTCTCACGCTCTCACATTCACCCTCTTTCTTCCAAACCCAGGTTTTATAAGTTTATTGCATTTATATTGCACCTTTTCCTCCAAGAGGTTCTCCCTCTTCTCATTTCATGCCCACAACAACCCTGTGAGGTAGGATATGTTTGAGAGGCTGTGACAGGGTAACAGTGAGCCAAGTGGGGTTTGAACCCTGATCTCCCAGGTCATAGTCCAACACTCTAACCACTACACCAGCACTGGCTCTTAAAGGATCTGCTCCCACAATTCATATACCCTCCCCCAAGGCAAAGTAGGTTTGCCTTGACTGGAAGAGCAAATAATTTTCTGCCTGAGACTGTATCTTTTCCCTTTCACAACCGAGAGCACAAGCTTTGGGTGTTTTGCTGTGAGAGTTTTGCTTGGGGCAGCTAGAGCAGGAAAGGCCTGTGCATGATTTCTTGCCCCCCCTCACCCAGATGTGCTTCCATAGGAAATTCACTCCCAGGCCTTCCTGAGGCTAAGTGAGTTGATGGTGCTTGTCAGGAACATGGCACAATGAGACTGGTCACAATGCTTTGAAATCCAAAGCCAGAATTGAGATGCTAATTCTGACCGGAGTCTTCCAAATTTAGAAGCTGTCACATGCTTCAGTTCATCCCAAGGCAGTGCTTCAAATGAAAGGCAGGAGAATATGGTGGAGAGAAGTTTTTACACTGGACTTGTGGGCATGCAGACCAGAGCTAAAATTTGCTAGTAATCTTTCTTTGAGGGGTGGGGAACGGCCCCCTCTTTGCCAAGGTATGGCGATTAAATAATCCGGCTTGGTTCAAGCCTGTATCAAGAGCAGCGCAACAGATAATGGCAGTAGAAAATTTGAATCATTAACCCGGAGAGGAAAATCCTCACTGTCAAAGTCTAGCCAATATTTTTAGCTCCTGCTGCCCCAAGCTTTGCATTATGCTGATTAGCCTACATTTGTATATGTGAGAAAGTTAAAAATAAAGCCAGGGGAAAGCGGTAATAAACACTCTGCTTGATATGGAGGTTTGGGAATGGTAAAAGTTTCAACAGTTCTCCTCCCTCGGCCTCGTTCCCGGCTCTCTCTACCCTTTAGCATTGGCTGCAAGATCCACGGCTAAGGAAAAGGACATTGAAGGACATCTTTCTCCTCACCAACAATCCTTTGGAAATAAGTAGGCTGTTGTAAATCTCCAGAACACATAGTTGTGAAATGGCGTTTCAGAGAGAATTCTTTTGCAAGCATGTGGTGCAATCTTGGAAAAAGAGCGCTCAAGAAATCCTCTTGGGTGATAACAGGCAATATCAAAACATGTAGCAACATGAGCACGCAGCAAGGATTGTGGGCCAGGCTGGGGAAAGCTTTGTAGTTTTAGTGCATTGAGATGAATGATTAAACCTGACTTCTGACTCTTGGTGTTTGTGTTTCCCATATCCAGGCTTTCGCTCTGTTGGTACATGCTGGTGGGAGACCTATAAAGAGATTATCCCGGGATGGTGGATCACTTGCTTCCTGCAGATGAGTCCTTCTCATCTGCAAGGCCTCTTCTCGGATACTTTGGGGACATGGCAGCCATTGGCAGGTCGTACCACATGCTGCCGTCCCCCTTGTCGGAAGATGACAGCGACTCCTCGAGTTTTTGCTCTTGTTCCAGTCCCGATTCCCAGGTCCTTAGCTCAAGCTGCGGGAGCTCGTCAAGTGCCGAGAGTCAGGACAGCATCTTGGACTACTTGTTGTCTCAGGCATCCTTGGGGAATGGCCATGCCTCTTGGTGGGACAAAAGGAGACTTCAGCCTATTGTGAAGGAGGAGCATTATAGGATGCCCGAATTCACAGTGGAGATGGAGGATTCGGGACCATTTCAGCCCACCCTGGAGGAAATCGAGGAGTTTCTGGAAGAGAACATGGAGACAGAGCTCAAGGAAGGACCCAAAAGCGAGACCAAAGACATGAGAGCTTGTGGCCAGATAGCTGTGGCTTCCATGCAGCCCAAAGATCACATGGTACCCAGTAGTAGTTTAAAAGACAGCAAAAGCGAACAGTCAAGCGGCACAATGGATGCATCAAACGGAGCCATGTCCCTCGATGGGGGGATCCCAGTCATGCTCCAAATCCAACCAGTGCAAGTTAAGCAAGCATCAAACGCAAGCCCTAGTTCACAGGGACCTGCGCAAGAGAACATTAAAATTGCACAGCTCCTGGTCAACATCCAAGGGCAAACGTTTGCACTTGTGCCACAGCTTGTTCCATCGTCCAACTTGAACTCCTCCTCCAAATTTGTCCGCATAGCCCCAGTTCCGATCGCTGCGAAACCAATCGGGCCTGGAGGTACGATCCAGGGGCAAACGGGGGTCATCATGGGTCAAAAGTTTCAAAAGAACCCTGCGGCAGAACTCATCAAAATGCACAAATGTACTTTCCCCGGATGTACCAAGATGTACACCAAAAGCAGCCACTTGAAAGCCCACCTGAGGAGGCACACGGGGGAGAAACCCTTTGCGTGTACGTGGCCTGGTTGTGGATGGAGGTCAGTATTGGGGTGTGGTGGCAGGCTGGGTCACATAATACTGCCATTCGTTCCATGTTATTTGCCAGCCGGTAATTTTGAACCAAATTAATTGAAGGATGTGCCTTCTTCTCTAGTACCTGGCGATCATTAGAATTTAAGCATTTTCTCTCGAAATGAGATGATGCTAGCAACATCTGTGAATCAAATGGCACAACCTCTTGCGCTTTAGTGGCAGAAAAGGTTTTGTTTTCCCACAAAAACAGTTGTCATCTCAGCTCATAAAAGAGAGATTGAACTTGTCAGAACAGGAATTGCGAGCTGTATACTATGGGCTTGGTTGCGATGCATTTTCCGCAATCAGCACCAAAGGAAAGGATAGGTGCCAAGAAGAGTTCAGTGGTGAAGCACAGGATTTGAATACAAAAAAGTCCAAGGCTCGATCCTCTCCAGTTAAATGGTTGAGTGGCAGGTGAGATGACAGTACTAGGCTAGATGCGCAAAGTATTTTGACAGCTTCATATGTTCCTATAATTGCAGTTAGTGACAAAAGAGGGAGGGGGAGAATTATAAATTATATATCCATATTCACTATCTTTAAGTGAATGCATACAATCAGGCCCATGGAAATCTCTGCTTTCTGAATGGCTTGACACTCCTTCTGACTGAATCAACACAAATTCCACAAGACTTTGCAAATCTGGTCTGCTAAATGTCTGTTGACCTGCATCTCATCCATGTGCTGAGCATCTTTGTTGTGGCTTCCACCCCTGAACTTAGGAGGCGATGTCAAATGCCATCTTGCAGTGGGTGGTGCTGACTACATGTTGCAGTTGGGCATGGATACTTGAGGATGAAATAGGCATGCTTCTTTTCAGAATGGGGAAGGCTTAGTCAAAATGCCTCCAAACCCTCTGTTTTCCGCAGGCTGTAAGTAAGAGAGACTAGACAGAGGAATCGCTGTGTAATTGCTGTGGTTTCCCTATGGCGTAGGAATCCAATGTTGGTCATGCCTGGAGGCATGAGATTCTCAGTTGGACATTTGGCTTGACTCAGTATTTATATTCTTCAATTTCCATATTTGTGACACTTCCCTAGGTTGATTGCCCTATGCCTGCAAGGAGCGACTCATAACATTTCTCACCCGTGGTTTTTAGGGAAATAGTTGATTATTAACTACGCAGTTGGCCTCCCGTCCTGATGGCTTCCTGTCATGGCATTTAGAATATTTGCTCTCCCTAACAGTGAACCCTAATGCAAATATTTTTGTGGAAAATTTTGTTTCTGTGAGCGGGGGATGTGAGGAAATTATGACAAATGTTCAGATTTTTTAAAAAGGCTGGTGAAGGAAAATGATTTTGGTATTCTGTAGCCAATGGACTTGAAATCCCAGCAAGCCTATCTGAGGACTCTCAGTGACTCTCCAGTCCTCTTTGCTTTCCCATCCTTTCTTCTTAGGATGTATTTTATGAAAGCCACAAATGTACGCCATTTTCCTAACTTCAAGGGAACTGAGCATGGATAGCATGAGCAGAAGATGTCAAGAGGGCAGTGGGTGAAACTGTCACAAGTTGTAGAGAAGAGCCTGAAATCACCAATTTTTAAAATTTATTTTTAGTATGCTTTAGGACAGGGTTTCTCAAACTTGGGTCTCCAGCTGTTTTCAGACTACAACTCCCATCTTCCCTAGTTAGCAGGATAAGTAGTCAGGTATGATGGGAATTGTAGTCCAAAAACTGCTGGAGACCCAAGTTTGGGAAACTCTGCTTTAGGGCATAGGTAGGGGACCTTTGGCCTCCAAATGCTGTTGTACTGCAGCTCCCATAAGCCTTGAGCTGGGGCTGATGGGAGTTGTAGCTCAGCAACACCCAGAGAGCCCAAAGTTCCACACCCCTGCTTTACAGCAAGAGCTAGGAACCCTTTTCAGCTTGAGGGCCACATTCCTTTCTTGGCCACTGTTCAGAGGCCACATGCAAGTGTTGGGTGAGTCTGGAAGCAAATTGGGTGGAGCAACAAATGCAAATGTTACCTTTGTGCAGTAAGTGAGTTTCTACACCCACTTACACAGCACAATCTATCCTCCGTTCAGACAAGCCAGGGGCATTGACAGAATTCAAGGATACTTTTCAGCCCTGTAAAAGCACTCATGAGAAGATGGGCCAGCGATGGCTTGTGGCTAGGGCAGGACGTGTGGACCGAGTGCTAGAGAGAGAGGCCTGGAGTGCCAACCCTTAAAAGGAGTAAGAACTAATATCTAAGCTACCTTCTTTATGGGGTTTGGCTTTGTGGAATGTCACAAAGTTCAGAAAATGGCAGCTGTACATTTATCACAGGAGAGAGGGCAGTGGATATGGCCCAGGTGATATGTTGCATTACTGGGATGGGGAATGTGCTTGCATTTATGACTGCCTGCGTCCTTGTGAGTAACAGCTGACTAACATGAGTGATGTACACCAGCCATGGATGATTGTCCACCAGAGGTTTGATAGACCTTTCATGTTTTTGCTGCAATAATCAGGGGAAGGGACAGTGCACAGATGTGATCTGTTTTGGTGCATCGTGAGTTGTGTAGGCCTGGTACTGTGGCATCCAGGGTCTAAGTGCTGTGGAGAACAATAACATACATCACCAGAGGTCTTCCCCTTTCTTTACTCGAGAAACTACACATCCTGCAGATCCTTACACCCTTTAATCTTTTTGGGTGGGAGCTATTATTTTGAACCAGTGCCTATGTTAACTGCATCAGCTGATATGTACATTTGACAGCTCTAGCTCATCGTCAGTATGAGGAGGAGACTTATGGAAGACAGCAGATCAACAGATCCGTGGCAGATTGCAGGCAGGCAAGATTATTCAAGGAGATGGCAGAGTACGGCCACTGCAGGGTGTGGATTGTGTGTAAAGGGCAGGGCTTGGGTGGAGCATAGCTTTCAGAGAGTCTTGAGGGCCAGAGAGGGCCCAGGGTTTCCCACTCCACATTTGCAATGGGCATTTGTTATTAAAAGGAAGGAAGAGGCGGCCGCCCATTTTCTAAGGAGTTTGTTTCTTCCAGTATACCTCTCTAGGATTAGTCCAGAATTTCAGTGCACACTTATGTGGTGTTTTTGGCCATCAAAGTGAGATTGGCAAGTGGCTGGAGGTAACTGAGCCCAAAATTGCACAGCTTTCCTTTTATCAGCAGAGAATGTTTACTTTCCAGAAGTTCAGAGAGAGCTGGGACCTCACATGACTTGTGTGCCGAGTACACCTGGAGCTTCTGTTCTTTTCCATTTTTCTTTATCGCCCTGTATTGAACACACCGGCCTAAGAGATACACTTCTGGTATTTTTCCTTTAGTTGTTTTCTTTTCCTCTTTGTGTAGGACTCCTTTTTCCAAACAGATGCATTTCAGGTGTTTGTTTGCATCAAGAGCAATTAAAGAAAATTGCCCTGGTCTGTGTAAATGGAAACACAATACTTAGAATCAAAGAACTGTAGAGTTGGAAGGGACCTGAAGGGCCTAAGGCATCCATGACAGATGGCCATCTAACCTCTGCTTAAAAACCTCCAAGAAAGGAGAGACCACAACCTCCTTAGGGAGTCCATTCCGCTGTCAAACAGCTCCTACTGTCAGAAGGTTTTTCCTGAAGTTTGGTCGGAATCTCCTTTCTTATAACTTAGCTATGGACAGCACTAAAGCTGCTCCTTCTTTTAGATGAGACAGTGAGGTGAAAAACAAAATGTCATGTTGCTGAATAAAGGTAAAGGTACCCCTGCCCGTACGGGCCAGTCTTGACAGACTCTGGGGTTGTGCGCCCATCTCACTTAAGAGGCCAGGGGCCAGCGCTGTCCGGAGACACTTCCGGGTCACGTGGCCAGCGTGACAAGCTGCATCTGGGAAGCCAGAGCCGCACACTCAAACGCCGTTTACCTTCCCGCTGGTAAGCGGTCCCTATTTATCTACTTGCACCCGGAGGTGCTTTCGAACTGCTAGGTTGGCAGGCGCTGGGACCGAGCAGCGGGAGCGCACCCCGCCGCAGGGATTCGAACCGCCGACCTTTCGATCGGCAAGTCCTAGGCGCTGAGGCTTTAACCCACAGCGCCACCTGCGTCCCCCATGTTGCTGAATAGCTTCCCTCAAAAGAGAACCTGGGTATTCAAAATGCACCAGGAAATCTGATGTGCCTATAGTCTAATACATCTACTACAGATTGGCTTCTCCATTTCTCCATTCTTCTGTTGCAGGGGTAGTCAGTGTTGTGCCTTGCAGATATTATTGGACACCATTTCCCATCAGCCGCAGTCAGTCTGGCCAGTGCTCAGGGAAGTTGGGAGCTGGAGTGTTACAATGCCAGGGAGCCACCATGTTGGCTACCCCTTGCTGCTGTGTGGTACGACCCTCCTTCTGTCTGTAGTATGATGGCTGCAGCAACAGCAATGACTTTGCTTCACAGGCTGTTATCTAACCACAGTTGCTCATCTTACAGTAGTGCATTACTACCATAATAGAACATCAAAACACGTTTAAAGTAGGCAAGGCAGAATCAAATGGATCTTTCTCTGCTCCTGCTCCATGGGGAAGGACTAAACCTCAGTAGAGTCAAGTAGATGCTGAAGGAGCCAGGTTTAGTGCCTGGCATCTCCAGTAAAGACCCATCAGGTGATGGGAAAGGTCTGTGTCTTGGAAACCCAGAGAGAGAGAGAGAGAGAGAGAGAGAGAGAGAGAGAGAGAGAGAGAGAGAGAGACTGCTAGCCAGACAATGCCAAACTGGTAGGATAAATATATGGTCTGACCTGATACAAGGCAACTGAAAGGTCTTGCCTGAAACCCTGGATATCTTCTGCCAGTCAAGAGTAGATAATACTGAGCTAGGCAAAACATTGGTCTGACTCAAAATAAGGCAGCTTCCTATATTTAGAGCCAGACCAGTTTTGCTTCACCAGGGTGGCAGCCTCCCTTGCCTTCAGACCATACCCTGGGACCATTTATCGTCTTTGTTACTGTTGTACCATTATTAGAGCCTACAAAATAAATAACTTGTTGTGTAAAGCAATCAAACAAGCCCTGCAGGCAAATGACAAATATCTCCCATTGGAACGGACGCTTTCCCACGATTGCACTGCATCTCCTCTATGAATGCAGTTCAAGGTGTCTGTTTGCTTATTTATTTTTTAAAACAAAATTTATATACCACATGATTGTAAGAAAACCTCTTATGCAGTTTACAAAAAAAAAATCATTAAAATTATCATTAAAAACAATTTAAAACCAGCATTTAAAAATATTATATTAATGCAGGATGTGGTTAGCAAGAGTTGAGTGTTACCAGAACTTGGGATGAAGCAATCGGCAAACACAAAATGTAAGTGAGCTGTGGACTTATAATTTGGAAAGCCATCAATACACTTATAATGGCTGGACCACCATAATTAACTCAGAAATGCCTTTTTTATTCAGAAATCCAATTTGGAATCTGCTACGGTTCACATAGTTGAACTCAGATTTCATGCTGAATGCAGATATCCAATTCCTGGGTTGGTATTTGACCTATGAAATCGATATTTAACCCCCCATCTTTGATATTTTAGGATGTGTGATACCTGAAATTCTATATATCAGTCCTTGGAACTTGAAACATACCAGCTTTTCCTTCAGAATACCATTCCTTTGTGTGTATATAAATCTGATAAGTAAATAAAAATAAAATAATGTTTGTCAATCAAGGTGCTATAATTCAAGGGTGGAGAACGATAATAGTTTTAACTGAGAAGCATTTGAATCTGGGTCCTCAGATGCTGTCAAACTACAAGTCCCATCACCCTTGACCATTGGCTAACCTGACTAGGGATGCTGGGCGGTGTAGTCTAACAAATGCCTGGGGATTCAAGGTTGAAGAATACTGATGTAGGGCATATGGAGACACAGCGATGGCTACTTCTTGTACCTTTTCTTTTATGCAAGGCATTCAGCACAGCTGCACTAGAAAGCAGACACAGTCCATTAGCTGCAGTCTGCACACTTCTAAAGCACCCGCCATCACATAAGAAAATGTGGGCGGGTTTTTGAAAAACAAGGAAGCTGGACTGGCGGTGCATAATATGAAGGTGCTAAAGAATACTGCAATTGACCAACACAAAGCAAATTGTGTCTCTTGATGTAAAGGTAAAGGGACCCCTGACCATTAGGTCCAGTTGTTGCGGCGCTCATCTCTCTTTATTGGCCAAGGGAGCCGGTGTACAGCTTCTGGGTCATGTGGCCAGCATGACTAAGCTGCTTCTGGTGAACCACAGCAGCGCACTGAAATGCCATTTACCTTCCCGCCAGAGCGGTACCCATTTATCTACTTGCACTTTGACGTGCTTTCGTACTGCTAGGTTGGCAGGAGCAGGGACTGAACAATGGGAGCTCACCCCGTCGCGAGGATTCAAACCGCCAACCTTCTGATCGGCAAGTCCTAGGCTCTGTGGTTTACACCACAGCGCCACCTGCGTCCCTGTCTCTTGATGTGCCTTACCATAATAATAATTAAAAAAAAGGTGTGGGGGTATCTGTCAAGTAAAGAAGATATATGTGGTATGAAGCACATACTCCCTCTTCCTACAGTTCCAGAGTCAAGGTGCATAGTATCCAAGGCACTTGAGACAGAAAATCCACATGTACTTCTCCTTGGGAGTAAAGGCACAACTTCCAATTAAATAACTAACAAATTGCTGCCCTTCCGTGACACCCCCAAGCCAACCTGAGGCAGCCGCTTCACTCTGCCAGCAACCCTCCCTTGAAGCATGCTTAAATCCCAATGAAGCCCTTTTTACCCAGATTTTCTGAGCAATTAACATATGGGAAGAGATTTCCCCCATTCTCACTTTCCAGGCTCACAGCTAATTGCTGTGAAACCCAGGCAGCTTGCTACCATGATTCCAGGATCTGTCACATGTCCTGCTTGTTTGACCCGAGAACCACCTGTGATTGAATCAAACTCTTTAAGGATATGTTACATCATTCCATGTGCACCATGACACAAAGGCCAGCCAAAATGAGCAAACAAAAGTTGGTAAGGCTAGTGTGTGGCGATCGCAAGGGGTTCTACGTGCTTCAGATGTCCACCTTTCGAGTCTTTTCTTTTGTATAAACACGCAGGGATCAGGGAGTGTATTTCTGCTGGTATAGTAAGCTGATCTTTCCCAGCAAGCTGGGCAACAGCATAGCAACATCGTTACCTGATCAACTGCAGGGTTTAGGCATGAGGTAAAGAATATTCTTATCATATTAACTCACGCTGCTTTCCATGGCTCAGATAGCACATATCTTTGAGGTGCTCACGCATCTGCCCCTGATTTTGCTAATAATAAAAACTCATCCCAATGGACTCAGCATTTGTGTGTGTGTGTATGCAGAAATAAATCCAAGCATCACACAATGATGGCACAGGAATTTGGCACACCTGCATTTCTCTTGAGAATTATTATTATTTGCTTAAAAACAAAAGAAAATGCATTCACCTAAACATAGCAATCTACTATCTTTTCAGGCAAACACATTTTACAGATTTCCTTTCTCTTCCAATTTGCATTTAGTAAATGACTGCGGCTTCATTCATTTACTACAAGCAAACAGCTGACAGCACTTCTTAAGAATTCTTTTCAGTGCCAGCCTTTGCTACTGTTCTAGCTGACACCCACTTCATAGCACCATCTTTCGAAAGGGGCAGTAGTCTCAGTTGTGCATCCTGAACACATGGGGTTTTCAGAGGAGTTTCAGCATTATGCGGAGCTAGAAATCAGCATTGCCCTGCCTTGCAACTCTATGAATTCATCTCAGTATTGACAGTACAGTGGTACCTCAGGTTACAGACGCTTCAGGTTACAGACGCTTCAGGTTACAGACTCTGCTAACCCAGAAATAGTACCTCAGGTTAAGAACTTTGCTTCAGGATGAGAACAGAAATCGTGCAATGCCAGTGCGGCGGCAGCAGGAGGCCCCATTAGCTAAAGTGGTGCTTCAGGTTAAGAACAGTTTCAGGTTAAGAACGGACCTCTGGAATGAATTAAATTCTTAACCCGAGGTACCACTGTATTTAGGGTTTTTCTTTTCTTTTCCCTTTTCCTGATGTTAGGCAGGAGCTGCCTAATATATAAGCTCAGAGAGTTATATTGCTAGCTGAGGGTCTCTCTCTCTCCTCTCTCCACAATCTGACTGAGCCTTGTTGTGTTCAAAATGGCGTTGTTCTGTGCCTTCCGATATGAGAGGAACATTTGTATGAGACAGTGTCACACTCTTCCTCCTTTGAAATCAGTGCCAGTGGATATGAAATGACTACTTTTAACTATGCTTGGTGGCCGACATCTGCCTCTGTGCTGCTAGCGGTTCATGGATAATGACTTTGTCCCAATGTATTGGAGAATTTCCCACATGTTGCCACCATTTTGGGGACAGGTCTGCTAGAGCATGTGGGGAATAGCTTGATGTCAAATGTGAGTCACTGCATTGATTGATTGATTGATTGATTGATTGATTCCTCTCCGTTGAATTTGCTTGACAAAGGTGTTTGGCATACGAGACCTTTCTTCTTCAGCAGGCAATTGAAGGGGAACTTTTCAGTTTTTATGATTAATTTTAATCAATCCTATCCATTGCATGCTTTTTAATTTTTATGTACACCACTTAGAAACATTGGTAATTAACTGGTCTACACATAGCTTAAACAAATGACTCAGTAAGAGATGCTTGACAGTGGAACAGACTACCTCAGAAGGCTGTGGACTCTCCTTCCCTGGAAATTTTTTAACGGAGGACAGACCTGTCAGGGATTCTTTACCTGTGATCCCTGTCAATCAGCTGATTGTCAGGGCTTGCAAAGCACCATGCACTGTGGTGTGCATACCCTGATGATCACTGGGGTTTCTGTACACAGTGCAATGGAAAAACAGATCACAGAGTGTAATTGTGATGCCAGGTGACTGACAAGTGGGCAGCCCTGGCCCATAGGGGAATGGTTTATGGGCAAATGATACTGTTACCTTGATATAGGTAGGGTGGATTGGGTCTGCTCAGTGCCTTGAGGGGAGACTGCCCAGAAAATCCATGTATGTCATGTTGAGTTCCATGTTGGGAGAAAGGCAGGATATCTACTAAAATAAATAAAATTATAGGGATTACAGGATAGAAAGTACCTTGGTTAAGCTTTTGTGGAAGAACTATACCATATGAACAAAGATTTCTAAAGGGGATTTACAGCTGCCATCTGTGAGAAATTCTCCATTTTGTTCTGTTGAAACTGGATGAAATCCAGGAGATCTTGTCATAATAAGAGAATTACCTGAGGTATTTGGAGAAATGGTTGGAATTGTTGCACAACAGCAGCCAGCTCTGCTATTCATGTATATGTTTGTTTTACATGCAATTTTGTTCTGTCTGCTTATAAATCACTTCTTGTCTTCTTTTCATTGTGTGACTTCGTCCTTTGGTTTTTCATGCATCGATGACAACCAAAGACAACAACCTACTGATAACCCTTCCTCTCCCCCCTTACTGACTTTCAGGTTTTCACGATCAGATGAACTATCCCGGCACAGGCGCTCGCATTCTGGAGTGAAACCGTATCAGTGCCCCGTGTGTGAGAAGAAGTTTGCTCGGAGCGACCATTTGTCCAAGCACGTCAAAGTCCACCGGTTTCCTAGAAGCAGCCGCTCGATGCGCTCAGTGAACTGAGGGGGGGGGGTGTCTCACTTTCTCCTTTCCACCCCTTCACCCATGAACAGGAACTGACAGAACTTTGTTCGGTATCCTCCTCACGATAATTTATTTGTCTCCCTGTAACAGCTGATGCCATGACATCACACACATCTATTTTTTTAAAAAGAAAAAGAAGAAAAAAAACCCCACCCACCACCTTTACCTTATTTCTTTTCCTTTCCTTTGCTGATGCTTCTTCCTTTTGAAATTACAGTGTTTTATTTTTAGCTGTTTTCTCCTGCACCATGATAATTTATGGGCTACTTGCTGCTAGTTAATTATAGTTCTGGCATTCCTGAAGGCTTTGCTCATGTACAGGGCTATTCGTTGTGAGGGGTAATTTTTTAAAAAAGCATTAGGCCTATTTGTCCAGTTTGGAAACAGCAAATTTCTTTCGAAATTAAAACAATGTCTTTTTGGCAAGGTTGGGGTGGGGTGGTAGGCTTATATATTTTATTGAGGTGATGGTGTTCCTTATCTAGGAGTTTGTAGAGGCCTGGTAGTCCTGTCAGGGCAGAGGCCTTTGATGGCTAAGGCCCACTCAGCAGTAGAAGCATGGAGAATAAGGCCATCAATGACTATTAGCCATGGCGGCCATGTTCCATCTCCACTGTTGGAGCTAACACATGCCTCCAAATACCAGGTTTTGGGACTTCCAGGCTGGGAGAGTGCTTTTGCACTCAGGTCCTCCTTGAGGGTTTCCCATAAGCATCTGGTTGGCCACTGTGAGAACAGGATGCTGGACTAGATGGGCCTTGGGCCTGATCCCACAGGGCTCTTCTTATGAGCAGGAAGGCCCCCAAATGCAGCACACATTTTGAAGTCATACACAGCCACCTATAGAGGGATGCCTCATGCTACTGTTAGGTCCAGAGTCTAAAATGATCTAGCTGCCCCACTGTAGAGGTTATCAAATGAGGAAGGGCAAAAGGAGCATATTGGGTGTATGATGTGTGTATTTGTGTTTCTGTGTGGGAAATTGCAAGCCAGCTGGTATTTTGCTGCTCTTGAGCAGAGCTGCACAATATCCTGTCAGCTGCCAGAATTGTGGCCTGAAAAACTCATAAGGTCCAGATCCTTCTTAGTTTTGCTGGAGTCTTGTCAGGACCTGTTCTCATAAGCCACTAAATTAATCCTCCCTGGTTCCTTTCCAGGCTGACAAGAGTCTTCCATGTTATCTCCTATTCCACCAGTGTGTATTGGTTCCACCCCTTGCCCCTCCTGAGGTCAGTATTTTTGAAATCAAAAAGCTGGCAACCAAAGGAGGAAGAAACAAAAGGATAAAATGTGGAATGTATGTCCTTTGCCAAATCATCCAGATTACTAAAACACACCAGTCTCATTCAGTTCATGGATGATAAATATACATAGGGTGAGGTGCATCTCAGCGACAGACTCTGCCCCCCTCCAGTCTTTGGGAGCAGTTCTTGACTGCTGCTTCATAGGTCTCAAAGTCACAGTCCAGCCATAATCCAAAGTAGGCTGACAGTACAATAGCTTATCAGTGTGTTTGTGTGTGAGTGTGGCTGGTGTTAAGGTAGAGTGTTGAATGTTGGTTTCCTATGGAGCCCAAAATATAGCCAGGCCAATGTGCTCTATAAAAGATTTTTCATTGGAGAGGAGTGATGCTCATAGACCTGTACAAATGATGCTTGCTTTTTGGCAAAGATTCATAGTCCGGTGATCATGATGTGGGAGGACCGGATGTAAGAGTGATACCTTGTTTTTGCCGCTTCTGAGGCCACTGCGTTTTCACCATGCAATACAGCTTGCATCACGTACCATTCCTGCAGGAGCCTAAGGTACCTCCTGCCAAAAGTTACAACCTCCTCCTCCTCACGTGGCTTTTGACGGGCACAGAAGTAACTGGGATGGCTGTTTGCATCTTCCCAGATGGATGTGTGAAGAAATGCTGGACTCATCCCCCCCCCCCCCCGTTTACAGCATGGAATGAAATCCTTACCCCCCCCCCCAGTCACTGGGGAGGGAGGACTTAAAAGACTTATTGAATGTTTTGCGAAAGCACTTTTTTTGAGCCGTAGGAGGCAAGCACGCCCCAAATGTGGAGTATCCTCATGGGCTGCTATTCGGAGAGCAATGCAACTGGGGCATCGTGCATTTTAGCCAGCTCGTGCAGTAGCTGTCTCAAGGGCTAAACAACAACAACAACAAAGGGAATACGTACATACATATATATATCAATATATATATACTTACAATGCAATGCTGGCAGCAAAATTATTGTGTTAGGAAACATTTCCCCCTGCACCCCCTCTTTCCCCTTTATTTATGTACTCAGCTGATCGTAGGAAGCTTTCTAGCAAAATAGAATCTGGTAATTAGAGAATATTTGTTTAAAGCAAAATACAGTTGAGCGTGTTGCATCTCTTCTCTGATCATAGACGGTGCCTGTGTCCATCAGCACAACTGAGTAAACGTTAGCCGTGACTCAACCCCTCTGAAAGCAATGGGACGGGATTAGTAGCTCCTACCTGAAGATCCATTGGTTTCAATGGGACTTGGTTGCAATTAACTTCTGTAGGATTAAGCCTTGTCTGTCTTGTCAACTTTTTTGTTAGCCAAATGGGAAATAAAACACTGCAATTCTAGCGTTCGTACCAGGTCAAAATGCAGACCACGTCGCCACGTTCGAGCAAGAGCTCCACTCACTACCTTCATCTAGGAATGCATTCCTTTTGTCGTCTAAGAAACAAGTATAAACAAATCTTTCTTCTATTGACTGGTTTTTATCTCACATCCTATGAATGTATGTAAATAAAACTGTACATATTGCATATCTATATAAAATATCTTTTAATAACGTATGAGAAAATTGTGTAAATTTGAAACAAAAGAATACCTTTAAAGCCAGTGTACATAAGTTACAATCCTGTATATTTTTTTCTTTTGTTCTTCATAAAATATATTTACTTTGACAATAAAAAGAAAATTGAAATTTTACAAGTGATGTGATGCGCTTTTCTTGGTTTTCACAATCATGTTCTTCAGGAGTCCATGGAGCCCCTTGGCAGTGTGGATGGGAAAGAATAGTAACGTCTAGCATTTCAAAACATAGGAAGCTGCCTTATACTGAGCCGAGCTGCTAGGAAACTAACTTAAATGATGCAAAATCCAGAGAGAAAAAAAATCCTGATTACACTTTACTGAGAAAATTGAACAATAACAGAGAGGTTTTGTCTTTCTTACTTCAGGCCTTGTGCATAGCAGGGAGACATACAACCAAACATACAGAGGAAAAATCCCTCAGGACCACACAGCCAATCAGAGCACGTGCAACCTTGGTAAACATGTCGCTCTGCATGGTTGCTAAGTAACACCTCCACCCACTCCCCTCTTGGCTAGTTGACTTTAACATTAAACAAAATTAACCATTAATTTGCACACAGAATGATCTTTGCTGTTTCACTTCCGGCACAGGCCTTTGGTCCATCTTATTTAATGTTTCTACTGACTGGCTGCAGCTCTTCTGGGTTTCAGACAGGGAGCTTTCCCAGCCATACCTGGAGATGCCAGTGATTGACCTTCTGCATGCTAAGCAAATGCTACAGCCCATTCCCCTTTGAGTGTGCTGGTATGGCCACTGGCTAGCACAGAAAGCAAAACTATAACAATACAAGGTAGACAAGCATAAGATGATGCCTGTCAGGGCTAAGTTTCCCATGTCCAGGAAATCGCATGGGAGACAAGCCATTAAGACTACAAAGGGTCAAAGGAAATCAGTGCGAGATAGCATATGGTTGGGACACCTCCCTCAGCTCAGAGTTAGAAGATGAAATCAGAGCTTAGCTTAGAGAGGTGATGTGACTGAGTGATGCAACTGAGAAGCAAAGCAGCAGGCAGCACCATATTGGAACTCTGCTGGAATCCTAGGCTGCGCCTATGGAGGAAGCAAGACACTCTTGGGGTATTGACACTGTGAACCCCTCCATCATAGGCTCAGGTTGTAAATATGTGCAAATAAACCATATCTCATAAAGACACTGCAGTCTCCGCTGTGCCTCATTTCCAGAAGGAAACACAAGGCCTGGGTAAGAGTCCGGAGCCCCTGGAATCTTGTACCACCCAGAGTTTGGGGTGGCGGGCAACAATAATATCCCAAGCATATCAGCATAGGGATGTCTCGAGAAGAAAGAATCACATCTGAACTGTGAGTTTTCTCCAGGGCATTCTTGTTCAGAATACAATGTGAGCTTCCTCCTTACCCACCCACCTTGCCCAGGAGGACACATTAAAAACTTACATCTTCTTGTAGGGGCACAGACCAGAACTTAAAAAATTACTACTGCTACTCTTCATACAAATTGGCTCCAACAGCAGCCTATTGGCAGCTGCCTTTTCATCAAACATCATTTTTCTTAATAATAATAATAATAATAATAATAATAATAATAATATATTTTTTCCTACCCCTCCCCATCTGACTGGGTTTCCCCAGCTACTCTGGACGGCTTTCATTAAAAACAGAATAAACAGAACATTAAAAACAGAATAAAACTTCAAAAATTAAAAAAGTCCCTAAACAGGGCTGCCTTCAGATGTCTTCTAAAAGTCAGGTAGTTGTTTATTTCCTGGACATCTGATGGAAGGGCATTCCACAGGGCGGGTGCCACTGCCGAGAAGGCCCTCTGCCTGGTTCCCTGTAGCTTCACTTCTCGCAGTGAGAGAACCACCAGAAGGCCTTGGCGCTGGACCTCAGTGCCTGGTCTGGATGATGGGGGTGGAGACGCTCCTTCAGGTATACTGGGCTGAGTCCGTTTAGGGCTTTAAAGGTCAGCACCAACACTTTGAATTGTGCTTGGAAACGTACTGGGAGCCAATGTAGGTCTTTCAGGACTGGTGTTATGTGGTCTCGGTGCCCACTCACAGCCACCAGTCTAGCTGCCGCATTCTGGATTAGTTGCAGTTTCCTATCCTTACTCTATGACCCATGCCTTGACTAGCAACACACACACACACACACACACACACACACACAAATAGGATGCCAATCAAATGCCAACAGCATTCCTGTTCTTGCTTAAATGTTGCTAATGAGCATTTCCAATCTTTCCAGTGATGCAGCTTTTCTTTATTAAGGTCATTTCCTGGGGAACGTATCCAGGCATATTGAAACCATTGGAAGGGAAGAAAGTGGATCTTGGTCCTTTCTTTTTTTAAAGCCACCTTTCCTGGGAATGCCTGCCCTTCCTCCCTCAAATTCCATGCCTGGTCAATAGTAGGAAGAACACTGTGGAGCTGCTTCTCCTTCTCTTAACATATTGCTATATGTTTAATCCAGGCAAACAGGTTACTTGAGAACAAAGTGAACTAGAAAAGGGGCAAGGTTAATGATTACTCTGACCCTTTGCTGTGTTATGTAAGCTGAAGCCTTGGTGTTTTATAAGACCTTAGCAAGCTGACAGAGGTACACTTGTTGTATGTTAAGAGCGGAAATGGTTCATGATATAGAAGTCGCAATCAAGACTAAAACTGCAGCCCCTAGTGCATGGGTAGGCAAACTAAGGCCCGGGGGACCAGATCCGGCCCAATCACCTTCTAAATCCGGCCTGTGGATGGTCCAGGAATCAGTGTGTTTTTGCATGAGTAGAATGTGTCCTTTTATTTAAAAGGCATCTCTGGGTTATTTGTGGGGCATAGGAATTCGTTCATTTTTTCCTTCAAAATATAGTCTGCCCCCCCCACAAGGTCTGAGGGGCAGTGGACCGGCCCCCTGCTGAAAAAGAGTCGGCCATGACTGGACCTAATGGTCAGGGGTCCCTTTACCTTTAAGTTGAATGTTGTGGGCCAGAGAATTAACATAAATAAGGGTTGTGGAGTATGTAGTGGCTTTGGGGCATTAGATTAGGAGCAAAGGGGTGATAGTCTTGCTGGGTTTTCCAAAAGCAGTTTCAAAGAAGAAAGGACCGTTTGGTGGTAGATGCCATACACCCTCCCAACACAAGTGGGAGACCACATCATCTCCCCCCAGACACAGTCCTGCCCCTCTCTTTCAAGTTCTCAAAAAGTTCTCAAAAACCCCTGTCCCTCATCTCTCAAGTGGTTAAGGCTGTGCCAATCCATACCAACCTGGGAATAAGTCCACTGAACTCAGTGGAATTTACCTGAACAGAACTTACATCGCACTGCAAAGATGCTTGAAAGAGGTTTATGCTGTGCTGGCTTGAATGCTTTTGGGAGCACTTTTTGCCACAAGCAAATTTGTCTCTCGTAATGACTCTTAAAACAAAAACCCAAGACCACAATTTGAAACTTTGGGCCACTTAATTTTTTGAAAAAATTGGTACCTGTTTGGGAATCATTTTCTGTGTTTGCCTTTGTGAAGGTGCCATGGAGACAAGTAATCATTCTAAAATAACCTTCTTTTGGCGTTTTTTCTGATTCTTGTCCCATTCCATCACTACCACCTTGCCCTTGAGGGCAGACTAAGAACCAGGGCTGATCCATGACATTTTGCTGCCTGAGGCAAAGGTCAAGATGGCATCCTCTCTTATTCCACGGTCAGAAGCTGACTGGCCTGGCAACTGAATCTCCCTTTAACAGTGATAATGGGACAGTGCTTTCAATTAAACTTGAGGGCAAAAGACTGGCTCAGGGCAGACACAGCTCTGTCCTTCCAACCTTTCGCTGCTGTTCTCCTTCCCCTGGAAATTGCCACCTGAGGATACTGCCTCATTCTGCCTGATAATAGGGCTGGTCTTTTTCTAACAATGGCTTCTCAGTTTAAAGTACTGGAAAACATTATACCCACTGCAGCTCGTTATCCAGCATGCTGTAAAAATGACATATATTAACAGCTCAATCCTATGCTTGTTTACTCAGATGTGAGTCCCATTGTGCTCAATGAGGCTTACTTTTCAATAATGGTGCCTAGGATTGCAGCCTAATCACACTGCAACGAACGAGAGCAAACTAGGCAACATCCTTTTGACACACATGGATTTCGCGCTGCTCACTCTTCCTACAGAACATAACGAACATCTCACAGAACATTCTGAGCTTCCTGGGCATCCATAGAGCTGAGCACTACAGTTGCACAGTGTCTCTCTTTTCTCATTGGTTTTCACACAGTGAAACAACAACAACCCCCAGACCTCAAGCACCTTGTTTGTCAGCATCCACTGCCCCCATTGTCTTCAGCCGCAGCTTGGCTGAGGCCCTGGAGCATAATTACAATATCAGGGGCTTGTGCCAAATGGACGCCAGGCATTTAATCAACCATCCCGTAGCAAATGTAAGAGGGACATAAACACCAGAGCTTGGCTGCTTTCAAATTGGCACTTATTCAGGGTTCTATAAATGGCAGCCAGGTAGTCGCCTCGTTTTCTCTCCTGCTCTCTCTCTCTCTCTTTCTCTCTCTCTTTCTCTGATGAGTGTGATTTTTCCATGGACAGCATGTCCCAGGCCTTACTGAGCGGAAAACAGAGAGATGGTCCCTGGTGGCCGCCTGGGTTGAAGGGGGGGGGGGGAGGGGAGCAAAGTGTTTTGCAAATATTATTATGCCAAGGGATGACAAACACAGGTCCACCAGTTCAGACTGAAGAGTGGGTCTGTGCTGGTTGGAAAGAGAAAAGACCCAGCAGCTGGGAGAGGTGCCAACCCCCTGTCGTTTACAAGCTGAGAGCACACAGTTGGATCTGTATGTGCTCTGGACCAAAATAACCCTCTCCGCCCAGTATAAATCTGGGCTCCCTATAAATCATGCAAATTAATTGCCTTTGCATCCTGGGGCTTCCTTCTTTGCATAATTTGCTCTTATGCTATAGGGGATCCATTGATAAGAACGGGAGGTTTGGGGGTAAAGTAAGTGGGGACAGGAGTCAGGAAGAAATGGAAGCCAGGCACCCATGGGGGAGCAGGGAGCCGTGCATGGAAGAAACATGCAGAGGGTTTTTAAGGCCATGAGTGCTCGTTCTCTGGCCGCTGGGTGTTTGGCCCATGACGGTTTCTGGTGTGAGGAACCCCCTAGCACAGCACGGATGGGGTGCCCCCTCTCCTGCTCCCACCCAATCCCTCCATGAAAGCCACATTTTCCTCAAGGTCATTAGCAGCACCCCTTCATTCTCATTCCAAACTGTGAGCAAGCTTAGGTACATGTAAAGGTTCTTGCTCACATTCCTCCCTCCCTTTGGGCACTTGCAGACAACCTGTTTATTGAGCATCCCTTTGGGCACTTGCAGACAACCTGTTTATTGAGCATCCATTCTGATTTGAAGCAAGTGTTCTCCCACACTGCCCAGGGCAGTTCCCTGTTGCTTCCCTGAATGCAAGAAGCCTGATCTTTCAGGGGAAGTGGGGTTGTTTGCACACGACCTCCTAATCAACTAGAATCACACAACCTGAATTTGCTGGTATGAGATTGAATCCCACCTGAAAATAGCTGTGTTAAACTTAAGTTCCTTGATGCCGGGAGCTGTCTCCTTTTTTGCTGAAGAAGTCCTGCAATCTTCACCAGTGACTTGGAACTGCAGCTGGGGAGGAATTCTCTTGCGCTGAGGGTTTCCCACAGGCATCTGGTTGGCCATTGTGAGAACAGGATGATGGACTAAATAGGCCATTGGCCTGATCAATTAAGCTCTCATGTTCTTATGCTATAAGAGGCAGAGAAAGAAGGTGCTTCTAGATGGGGGACTAATTACCAGCCTTAGCAGCAGCAGCTGCTGCTTCTTCTTCTTCTTCTTCTTCTTCTTCTTCTTCTTCTTCTTCCTTGGCGATCACACATAGCCGAGTAAGATTGTCTTCCATAAACACGGTTTTAACAGTGAGTTCATAAGTGACTGTGGAGGCCAATTCTGTGGATCCACACATCCTTCCACAGCAGGGACATAGGTTTCTGGGCAGGAGTTGATCGTGGTGAGAGTTTGCCAAACATGCCTTCCTCTTAGCGCGTTCCTTCCTTTCGTCCTGAGTTTGAGCATCTTCAAAACCCACTTAGTTGGTCTCTAAGGTGCTACTGGAAGGAATTTTTTTTATGGTTTGGGTCAGCAACAAAAGTAGCCAGGTTGTGCCCAGGTGAGGAGCAAATGTAGGTGCCTGCCCTTCCACCCACCAAAATGCCACCCACGTCTGTTAAAATCTACCCACCCGAAGACAATGTGTTTTCACACAGGCAGTAACTGCCCATGTTAGTTATCAGATTTCCCGCAATAAAGAGAAATTCAGATTAAATGTTACAAAAAGAAGTATTGTGGGTAATTTGCTGACAATGAAGCCATGGGGATGCCACACTTACAAACCATCGCCATCGACACTCCGTCTTATATTTTGGATACGAAAACATTTATTGGACATATCGAGAACACTACTATACCAAAGGAGGCTTCCCTTGTCACCCTGGATGTCGAGTCCCTGTATACAAATGTCCCGTTACCTGAAGTCAGGACGATTATAGAAACACTTTTGGAGTCCAGACCCACGAGAGAACCTCCAACACATTTTCTGCTCGACATCCTGGATATCATTTTGGACTACAACTTTTTTCGTTACTTAAAACAGTTCTATCTGCAAATCAAAGGCGTAGCGATGGGCTCTGCCTGTGCCCCTTCCATTGCGAATATTTACATGATACACTTTGAAAAAACTTTTATCCTTCATGATAACAATCCTTTCAGATCTAAAATAATCAAGTACTATCGATTTATAGATGATTTATTCTTCGTTATACAGGATCAAGACACAGCAGTACAATTCCTTCAATGGATCAATGACCAAGATCCAAATATATGACTGTCTGGGACCATTCATGACACATCAGTTAATTTTCTGGATGTCACAGTCTTTAAAGATCACTCTCAACAACTTAAGATCCGCCCATACCATAAACCGACCGATCGAAATTCATTACTACACGCTTCATCCTTTCACGCTCCACATTTATTGAACAACTTACCGTATGGACAGTATTTAAGACTTAAAAGAAATGCATCGTTCCAACATCACTATAAAATAGCGGCCTATCAACTTACACAGTCTTTATTACAACGAGGATACACATCACGGACTCTTGCTGCAGCTCAAGATAGAGCGGAAGTGAAAAACAGGAAAGACCTTCTCGCTATAAAAACCTCGGATAAACCCAGAGAAGATCGTATTTGCACATCACTGCAATTTACACCATATACTTCTAGCATTAAGAAACTCATATATAAACATTGGCATTTGTTATCCAACATCCCAGGATGTCAAAAACCACCTATAATTGGTCTAAAAAAACCCAAATCACTGAGGAATTATTTGGTGAAATCGGACCAACTTACATACCCGGAAGCATCAACTAAAGGTCACTACAAATGTGGTAGTTGCAATGTATGGATGTCCGTTTTTTACAAACAATTTGACTGGAAATAATAACTCTTGTAAATTTTCATTTCTAGACGTATGTAAGAAAAAGAAACATAAAAGAATTGAATGATACAGACTTCCAATAGATTTATATTCCTTAAAAAACCGAGGTATGGAACCAAATATTATGATATGTGTTAATACACTTTAGAATGTATATACTTTATTATATTTATGAATTATGGTATTGGAGAACCTTGATTTATTTTGACATATTATTTGATATTACCAGCTGAAGAAGACGTTTACTCCGAAACAGGGCCCTGACCTGGTCACCACTACTGAGTCGCACATCTGATTCATACTCCGGATACTTCTTTTTGGCCCTATTTGATTCTTCATTCTGATTTTATATAATATGGACTCTTTTGACTGCCATTGAGACTTGTATAAAACAATTGTTGTGTACTGGTATTCTATGTACCTTTATACTACATCACTGCATATTTGAAACTACATTATCTTTGCACTTAAACGTTGTGTTTAAATTTACTATTATTTAAAACTGTTGCACTTATACGTTGTGTTTAAATCTACTATTAGTTTAAAACTGTTATTCTTAGCAGAATATACACGTTTTTCTTTTCAACTCTCGAGTAGGAATTATTCCTTGTATTGAAACTTTTGGCCAGAGCTCTTGGTATATCCTTTTTAGTACACTAACAAACCTGGGCAGTACCTATTCTATAACCAACTCCCCAACTCAATGCAACCATATAGACTGAGGCAATCCAACAAACATATCTTTCCCAGACTTTGTGGGTACTACTTACCCAGGGAGTTATCTGAAGCCATAACTAGAACTTTAAAATCACGTTTCACCATGTCAAATCCCGTGCAAGGTACCAGACCTCAAGCTTGCATATTGAAATTGGAGACATGTGCCAATACAGGGACTGTGTACCAGACAGGAACTTCCTGTGGTGGGCCCTCAACTGGGTGAGGAACCTGGTGGTTGTAGGAATCACCCATGTGGTGAGGAGGATTTGACCATGTCTCTGTTGACTCAGGTTTTTGTTTGTTTGCAGGTGTGTGGTGGAGTTCTCTAGACAATGTGACCACATTCCAGTGTGGTTTTATGCCTGCCCCATTCTGTGTGGTCACCTGTGTTCATGAACCCTGCCTCCCTCAAACACTGTATAAAACAAGACCGGGTTATTGATTTCATTTAAATCCTTTTGTTTTATCTAGTTCTTTATATGGTTTCTCTATCTAGCTTTGGAGTGCAAATATTGTTCCTTTTTTAAAAAAGAAGAAATGATGGACACGGTAATATGTCTGCATTCTGTGCTCAGGAGATGCAGCCCAAACCATTTTAGGTAGACTGGATGTGTGTACAACCATCACCTGAAGGCTAAAATGTCAGGTGGCACAGGAGATGGATAAGGCAAGTTTTGATCACCCGGACAAGCTCTTTTATTTCACTCATCCTTCTTTTTAGTCTGCCAATCATTTCCAGCCTACTGTCTTTGCATAACTGGAAACTCTCAAAAACACATCTTTAGAACAGAAGCAGTGGTCATTCATTCACTACATCTAGTGACTGAAACTGTCACCAATTAATATAGGACGCTGTATCTGAATAGGGTTGGCTTCCTATTTCTGGAAGCTAGTTGTAAAGTGGTCCTCATTTGGTCTGTTCCTGTTCATTTAGTCATTCATTAATTTCCCCCCAGACCTCTGGAATTAAACAGGGAATGTTAAAATGCTCAACATTCTGTCCTTTTAGTTTGAAGGGTTCTGTTTTTCAGCAGGTTTAGTGGATCACTGAATCGCTGAGGGGCAAAATTTAACTTAGAGCCAATAAACCTATTTAGGCAGAGTACTGCCCTGTTTGGGAACTGGGATGGATTTCTGGTTTTCTGTTCCATCTGTTTCACAGTTCTCAAGTTAAAAGTCCTTTCCATTTCTGTAGCATGGAGTGTTGCAAACTTTCTCTGGGAATAGGTACACTAAATTAGGTATGTATATAAGATCGGCTTAGCTTCAGCAGAGTAGTGGTCTCATGTGCTGTCAGTCCATGGGTGGCATTGTGGTATAAACCTCTTGGGCTTGCCAAACAGAAGGTCAACAGTTCGAATACCAGCTCTGTCTCAGCTCCTGTCAACCTAGCAGTTCGAAAGCACACCAGTGCAAGTAGATAAATAGATACCACTATGGTGGGAAGGTACGGTAAATGGTGTTTCCATGCATGCTGGCGCTCATCACGGTCCTCCATGTGCCAGTAGTGGTTTAGTTATGCTAGCCACATGTCCCGGAAAGCTGTCTGTGGAAATCACCAACTCTCTTGGCTTGAAAAGCGAGATGAGCACCGCACCCAATAGTCGCCTTTGACTGGACTTAACCATTTAGAGGTCAACAGCTAGAGGGCAGCACATAAGCTACGCCATCTGTTCCAGTCTTCTGCAAATGTCCAGGTGATGAGCTGTGTAGCAGAAAACTCCACTGGGATTTATCCAGATGCTTTGCACCTCTGTGTTCTTGGAATAGTCACTGCTAAATTTGGATGCTTTATTCCCTCTTCTTTAATAGTCCCCCCCCCATTCCTTGTGAGACTAATGTCTGCTATTATAATACAATGTAGCTCTGGTTTGTTAATAGGAATAATGTTCAGTCCATTAGAACCAATTGTTTTGTCTGTAAATTACAGGTTTTTCACAGGAAAGTACGCATTTATCATTTTCAAGGAAAGATTCTGGGGCATTGCTTTATGTGACAGGTTCGTTTAGAAACGCACAATTTAAATCGATTTACTAGTGTGGCATTTTTGCAGCTTGATTATGGCTGAGCTCCAAAAATATCACCTGTGCATGCATGCGTGGAGTGAATGTTCCTTTTGGAGCTTTTTTACTCCACAGAAAATAACCCCGATGTGGTAAGCTGCTGTTCAGTTTTGAAAGAAACGTGTCTCAATATCTGTAGGGTTCCAGGTTATCATTTAACGGTTCACCATGGGTGTAGCAGACCTGTCCTCTTGTTTGATGTGCTTCTCAGTTCCCGCTTTTCTGATGACGTCCCATTTCTCTATCCAGGCCTGTGCATGGGATGGGATCTATGGCAATGCCTAGTAAGGTAGCTATTTCACATAGTGTTTGTGCATAGAACAATGTTCCCATTTGTGTGCTTACTACAATCCTCTGTGGAGACTCTGTGAAGACTATAATCTCCCTTTTGCAATGGTTCACGCTGCAATTGCACAAACTCAATTTCACCATTCTAGGCTGCTACACCAATACAATATCTGTGGCATTTTTTGATATGTGTAATATTACACAGATCTTATTTTTCGTCATCCATAGCAGACCACAGGATTTGACTGTAAGGCTTAAAGACTGCAGTTGGTCAACAGAGATTTGTGAAAAGCAAATTATGTGCAATTAACCTACTTTCTTTCTTCAGTGGGATAAATGGCTTAATGGTTGAAGAGAATGTTGGGGATATAACACAAACCAAAACAATACCCTATGCAAACTAGATAGAAAAACCTGAATAATAATAATACAATTTTGATTAATATTTTTTTCAGGAAAGAGGAGAGGTACTGAGTAGGGGTCAAAAGGGGTCTTTTGAGGGATCAGTGCTGCTGAAACTGTTATGCCTGAAACACAGAGGTTTGGTGCCCACACTGCATTTAATCAACCTAATACTAGATTATTCAACTTTTTCACGCAGTGTGTAACTAAAAAATGGAATTTTATTCCACTAGATGTGGGGGTGGCTGCTAAATAACCAACCTCCCTCCTTTCAATACAGCTTTGTTGTGGATTGCGGAGGCCCTTTTTTCCTTTGCAGAGAGTGAGAGGGAAAACTGAGATTTTTGTGAGTTTATGGTTTTGACATCGCACTGCTCAGACAAGTAGAGTGCTCCTGCAAGTGTGACTTCTTCTCAGTGAAAGATTCAGCTGGCAGGCATTTCACTGGAAGCAACTTTGGGAATCAGAACCTAGATCTGAATTGGGATTTGGTGTGTTTGCTGCATTTGAAGTCCAGTTTGAACAACTTTTCCACTCCAAAGGGGCCTGCAGAGTGCAGCAGCTTGCCAGTTGGCCGTGAGTTTCTTAGGATAAACAATAAAGCATGTGTTTATTTATTAGTTTATTTATTGATCTGGCAAACTGCCCAGTAAACAAGGCAGATGGTGGCTCTGTGTGATTTAAGAATTAAAGCAATAACCCAAAGGCTGTATGAGAACTGAAAATTCAGGTAGAGTTTCAATTCCGCTTTTATTATGCTCAGAGAAAGGCCTTGTGGAACATCTTATTTATTGCATTTGTTGTATTTTTATGCTACCTTGTTCTCCAAGGAGATCAAGGTGGTGAACATGGTTCTCCCCCTCCTTGTTTATAATCCCCACGACACCCCTGTGAAGTTGGTTAGGCTGAGAGGCAGTGACTGGCTCAAGATCATGCAGTGAGCTTCATGGCTGAGTGGGAATTTGAACTTTGGCTTCCTAGAGTCTAACCACTACACTGGCTCTCTTTCATATGTTCCAAAGGAGCCACCGGACTGGCAATGGATTCAATGCTTATGTGTAGTGCTGAATTTTGTATAGGACGGGAACCATCAAAGTGAGTGAGAACATCATCTACTTTCAGTGGTGGCCATCCAAGATTGTGAGAAAGCTCCCACACCTCCATAAAGACACCACAGTAATGACTATACCCTTTGGCTTCTGATACTCAGAGGTCTATAGCTTCTAAAGAGGGGCCTTCCATTTTTAACTTTTATGGCTAACGCTCACTGCTAGGCCTATCTTTTGTAAATGTGCCTAACCTTCCTTTAAAAGTTTTCACTTTCTCTAGGCTAGGGAAATGACTGTGCTAGTTCTCTAGCAAAAGATGCTGTTTCGGCTGTCAAGGTATAAATAATAAAATTCTTCTTCTTCTTCACTGGAAGCATGGACTTGGACCTCATGCTTAAAAATATGGAAACAAGGCACAGAGACTTCAGCTTATTTGGAGCCACTCTGTGAACAAGTGACTGGTCTGAGTTATCAACCTATGTCTCTCACATCACATTTCATCTCTACTCTACCAATGGCTCCTAGCCTTGGTGGTTACGGAACCTCAGAGGCAATATACTACTACAGAATACCACTCTCTGGGTCAACAGTGGTGGAGGACTATTGCCTTCATCTGCTTAAAGACTTCTCAAATAATAATATCAATAAAAATAAAATAATAATTTATTATTTATACCCCACACATCTGGTTGGGTTTCCCCAGCCACTCTCAGAGGCAACTGTTGGTCCACTGTGGGGAACAGGAAGCATGATAGGCCTTTAGTATAACCCAGCAGGCCTCTTCTTATAAGGACATAAGAACATGTGCTTTTAACATACTATCCATTACTCTGTTCTGGTACCAAGGGAACCCAAAATATTATGTGCCCATTTGAAAAGTGGGCAGGGTTGACTTAAGTTTTTCTTATGAAAAGCCATAATCTATTTTCTCCTCATGAAGAGCGATGGCTGGTGCCCTTGGCACCATGAAGCACAGGGCACCAGACAACCCTCCGTCTCTTTCCAAACATGTGTGGTGTTGTGAGGCAACCCAGCCTGCAGTTCAGCATAACAGGCGTGATTCCACCCAACTGGAAAGAGATCCACTGTGTAGCAACCTCCAGATTTTTCCACCTTGGGGCTCGAGCCCAGACATCACCCTGACAACTTCCAATAACATAAATAAAAGCAACTTCCAGGCGAGAGATGTATGTAATGCTTTGTTTTGTTGGCTATTGGGCTTATTTGGCTGAAATCCCCTATGCAGATTGGCTTGCTTCAATAGCATAATAGTAATAATGACAGCAAGCAATGCGGACCATTTAAATCCTCTTTCACCTCAAAAGATACAGGAACTCTGGTGCCAAAAAGGCTAATGATCACGCCTCTCTGAAGAGCAATTTGGGGAAGGGGGAACCGCAGCTCTGAGCCGTCCTGCATAGCACTTACACTAACTACTGTATCCAGAGGAATTGGCCATATTTTTCTATGAGTTACACAGAATCACTTGCATGTCCAATTGTTCATGTACCAATCTTTACAACTAACAGTCATAGAGGGAATGTGCCCAGTGTAATTAGGGATGTGTGTCCACTTTATCTCCTTGACACTGGCTCTCCGTGTAATGTCAGGCTGGCTTCAAGGACATGCTTGAAGAAGAAGAAGAAGAAGAGGAGGAGGAGGAGGAGGAGGAGGAGGAGGAGGAGGAGTTTGGACTTGATATCCTGCCTTTCACTCCCCTTAAGGAGTCTCAAAGTGACTAACAATCTCCTTTCCCTTCCTCCCCCACAACAAACACTCTGTGAGGTGAGTGAGGCTGAGACACTTCAGAGAAGTATGACTAGCCCAAGGTCACCCAGCAGCTGCATGTGGAGGAGCGGGGAAGCAAACCCAGTTCACCAGATTACGAGTCCACCGCTCTTAACCACTACACCATGCTGGCTCTCATTGTACCATTCAGGAGCCTGAAGGCTAATGTGGTCACTGTCACATGTGGCTCAGTAACATCTAGGCTGGATTACTGCAATGTGCTGCCTTGTCAAGAAGTGGTGATAGGCTGTTCTGTGACTTGTAAGAGTAGGTGCAAGCAGATCAGTTAGGTCTAGGGCAGTTAGGCTCTGTAAAATAATATGAATAATATCATATGAAATATCTCTGGGGGAGGTGCAGAGGGTGGCAACATGAGACTGGGCCTTTTCAGTAGTAGCTTCCCATTTATGGGATGTTTTCCCTGGGGAGGCATGCCTGGAGCCATGCAAAATGTTTCTTTTCAGCCAATCTTTTGGCCTTTAACTTGGAGAGTCTTGGACATGGGTAGGCAAACTAAGGCCTGGGGGCCAGATCCAGCACAATCGCCTTCTAAATCCAGCCCACGGACGATCTGGGAATCAGCATTTTTTTACATGGGTAGAATGTGTGCTTTTATTTAAAATGCATCTCTGGGTTATTTGTGGGGCATAGGAATTCATTCATTCCCCCCCTTCAAAATATAGTCGTCATCCCCACAAGGTCTGAGGGACAGTGGACCAGCCCCCTGATGAAAAGTTTGCTGACCCCTGGTCTTGGAGATTGTGTTCTCTAGTGGGTAGGATGTGTTAGGCCACCTTCTGTGTAGGCAACTGATCAATTTCTGGGACACCAGACTACTTACCCACAGTGCCTCCATTTTGCCAAGGTTCAACCTCAGCTTGTTTTTCCACTACATCCACTACATCAAGGAAGTGGCCCAGGGATTGTACAGTACAGTCTCCTGATCCAGATGTTATGAAGAAATAGAGCCGAGTGTCATCCGAATACCTGTGGAACTTTACGAATGACCACTCCTAATGGCTTGATGTAGATGTTAAATAGCACCAGATATATCATGTAGATATTAAATAGCAGAGCTGCCAGGGGGCCCGACCCACAGAGAAGCAGGGAGGGGCTGGCTTTGAACCATCCCGGCCCTTGCCTGGTCTGTTCTCCCAGCCAGCAAGTGTGTGTGCTTTACACTGCAGCAGTTGTTTGACCTGTGGAATATCTGGCTGCAGGTCAGAGTGTTTGTTCTCCTTGCTGCATGGGTTAGGCTTTGATTGCTGGCTGAGTGAATACAACCAGGGTAGGAGTTTCATCCAGGGCCTGCCTTACCATAACAGCAGGATTTTGCTTTATATTTGTTTTTTGTTTTTTTGCATGAGATTGTAAGTCTCTTTGAGTTTACTTTTGCAAAACAACTAACAATAAAAATGCAATTCACATGTACTGCTCCACCCACTCTTGACTCTTGTCCTGGCCCCACTTTCAGGTGCCCCCAGAATGTTACCCAGAAGGGGATGTAGCTCTCAGACTGAAATGATTCCCCATCACCAACGTACAGAATTCACATATAGCTTCATTTGGCTACATAGGAGCCAATTCCTAGGGGCCAAGGTCCCTTCAGCTCCCCGACATTGTCGGTCCATTGTCATTCAACTGGTGTGCATGGACTGCGTCTTGTGACCATTTATTTAGGATGGGGCTGACTTGGGCTCCCCATATTTTATTCAAGTTGGCACCCTTGGTTGGCTACTAGCTTAGACTGTTTTTAAAGAATTACACAAGTTCCTGGAGGGAGTATCTGTCAATGACTAGTATTAGTTATAGTATGTAAATGGAATGCACACTTACCGTACTACTGCGATACTCTGCTGCTGATAACCAGATCAAACGAGACAGAATAGCTTTCTTCTTGGCTGTGGGTGTCTTGGGTTTAAGCATCCATTCTTGAAAATCTCCAAGTTTAAATCCAGGGTAGGGGAGGAACCACCACTGTATTTTAAGAACATTTTTGTGGTTCCTTTTTTTGTACCTTATAATTATAGCAATTTCAACAGCACGGGTCAAATAGTTGCCCTATGCTTGTTTGTTTTCAAGCAAAGGATTTTTCCCCCCTTTGGAATGTATACCTCTTACACTCATGCACTTAATTGTTCATAACCATTTCCCTGGGGAAACTGTTCCCCTCTCTGTGTGCTTTGAAGCACACTTTGAAAACTTATTTAATAGTTGGAAAAGCCTTTTATGATTTGATTTTTTTTATTAACCCCCCCCCCAAAAAAACAACTATGTATATACTGACCGGCTTTTAAAAATCCTTTTAGCTGCGCTATTTTAATTATATATGTGTTTCATTGTTGCTTTTATTCTCATTGGCATTTTTTGAAATACTTCTATAAAAATGTACTTTTATTTTAAAAACCTGATAAGACTTTTAAAAAGGCAGGGTATATATAAATCCACAAAACAATCAAGATAAAGAAAAAATAACAGTCATTAGTGGTGAATCCAGCACTATTTTCTGAACTAATGTTGCTTCCAGATGACCTGTTTATTGAGGATCCGTTCTGATTCGTTTGCTGAGATGACATTGCATTTCCCTGTCCCTTTCCTTCAAGCAAAAAGTCAGATCTTCTGGGGAAGTGGGTTTGTTGCGCAAGAGCTCCAAATCACCTTTAATTGCACAACCTGTATTTCCCTGTATTACAGTTTACTCCCGCCCGAAAATTGTGATAGCCCAAAGGTGCTTTAGGTACCACTGTGTCCAGTGTAGCTTATTCTCTAGTAAAATCATATTCAGGTGTCATACTCATGTGTAAAATGAGCTTGGAAGCAGGGAGAATGAGAAAGAGAATCCCCTCCACCCTGTCAACCTCCACAAGTTGGAGGGTGACAGGGTCAGTGACAGCTAAATCAGGACGAATGCTCAGTAAACAGTTTGCCTGGAAGTGCTCGGGGTCCAGGACAGAGCGCACGGACATTTGATCTGGCCCATAAAAGCAGCTCCCACATTCCTAGAGGGATTGCAGGGATTCTGCTCTAACCAGGCAGTCTTGCAACAGGCATTCTGAAACTAGGAATATATGAAGGTCCTGCTAGATCAAGTCAATGGGCCATCTAGTCCAGCATACTATTGTCACGGTGGACAACCAGATGCCTGTGAGAGGCCTGTAAGCAGGACATCAGTGTAACAGCACTCTCCCCAGCAGCTGGCATTCAGAGACACCCACACTTCCTCTTGTCCTGCTGCTCTTCCTTGGGGGAAAAATAGCTCTTTAGGGTTCAATCAGAGCAAACAGCAATTTGGGTTTTCCCCAGATTGATGTATCCTTCAGTTTGGCACTAAACAGTGGGTTTTCCATGGGAAAGGAGCAGGGAAGGGGGGAAACCACTTGGACCCATGCCTTAGCAGTGTGGGTCAAGGGGAAAACCTCTCAGACCCATGCATAATAATAATAATAATAATAATAATAATAATAATAATAATAATAATAATTTATTATTTGTACCCCGCCCATCTGGCTGGGCTTCACCAGCCACTCTGGGTGGCTTCCAACAAAGATTAAAAATACATTAAAAATACATCAAAATGTCACACATTAAAACTTCCCTGAACAGGGCTGCCTTCAGGTGTCTTCTAGATGTCTTCTAAATGTCAGGTAGTTGTTTATCTCTTTGACATCTGACATGGGACAAGCAGAAGTGTGGACGAGCTCATTCAGTGCCCTTCCTACTGCTTCTGACCCTCTTCTGCATGTAAATGGTGCAAATTCCACAGCTGGGAAATCAACTCAGTGGGGTGGTTGTTATTATTTGAGCATTTATGATCTGCTCTTCATTGCAAATTTCCACTGAATATTCTGTTGCACGTTGCAACGAAAAGCAGGCCCTGGGGTTGGGAGCTCGTGGTGGCCAGCCTAGAGGTGCTCAGAATTCAGAGCTCTCTCTGCCTGCAGCAGATAGGGAAGCCCTTAGCACCTCCGAGGCCATGTCATATGAATGGCACTCTGGCTTGCCTCCTGATCCTGCTAGCTCACATGTCGTCTTTCCAACCCATCTAAAAATAAGTGAATAAATCAGCCTAATGAGACAGCGGGTTTAAGTATCCCTCCATCTGCCTTAAATAAATGCCCTATACCGCTACGATCTCAGAAGAGCAAGGATCTGTTCCTTGTGGAGGTATAAAAAGAACAAACACATGGCAGGGCACTGAGTGCAGTGGTTGAAGTGCAAAGCTTCTGCAGTAAACATATTTTGTGTTTGCTGAGTGAGGGTTGCTTTCAAAATGCAGAGGGAGGTAGAAGCAGGCGCTAAGACTCCGCTGCTGCTTCTGGTGTTAAGTTGGAGATAGGGATGGAGGAGACATCTGATTCAACACACATTTAAAGCTGAATCTATCAAATTTGCACCTCCCAGCTACCCTTCGAAATTTGCACATTGCCGAATTTTGCGTTGCAGTTGTCTGAGTAACCAGTGTTTATAAAAATGCATACACTAGGGGGAAGTTTGATTAAAAATGAAGGTTTTAGTGAAACCGTCATACAAAAATGAATTATATTGGGGAAAATGTGTACACTAGTTAAAACTGAAGATTTAAAAAATGTGTTTATTGGGGACAATTCGCACTAAAATGCGGATGGAGGAGTTGTGAGAAATTCCTGCATCCACTGGAGCTAACAAAAACTGTCGAAATGTCTGCTAGAGAAGATGGCTGCACTTGGCTACACATCTTCTGTTACTCTAAAAAATAAAACAAGACTGTACAGCTGAGGTCATGTTCTTGTTTTTGCTTCTAGACTGCATGTCTGAGGCTTTGCTGAATAGGAGACCAAGGTATAAAGAGCAAAGAGCAAGTCATTTCCAGCGAACAATTCCACATCTGTGTTTCACCTGTAAAACATTTAGGATTCACAGAACTTTTAAATGCAGTCATTCACATCAGAACATGGGTGATAAATAATGGTTTTTTACCAGTTATAGCTAGTTTTATTTGTGAACATAGTTTTTAAAAAATCCTCTATATTTAGTGCTTCTTTGGAATGGAGAGGTGCTGAACTCCTGGCACTTCTCTCCTTTTTCTTTCTTTTAAAAAAATGGGTTCCAGGAATGGATATCTTTGTAAACAGTGGGCTGCTTCTTGGTTCTTCTTCCAAAAAGCACCACTGATTATTTCATACTTCCTATATGAAATAGTCTTAACTAGATGGAGATATGAAATTTGGAAGCCCTGGGTTCTAGCTATGTCCTTTAAAAAAACAACAACACCCAAGTAAAACAGAGTTATAGCGCTGGGAAGGAGGGTGGTCTCATAACTATCAGCTAAACATTTCTCCCTAGTTTTATGAGAAAAGGAAGAGCCAACAGCTGATAAGGGCACATCTGTTTGTTGGGCTGCTAAGCTGAACGTGTTGGATGTGCAGTGCTAAAATGAGAACCATGGACAGGGCATGAGGAGAGTACCACAGCAGCAGAAGGAAGACCTCTCTTTTCTTTCTTGATTTGAAACTGATGGGCGTTGGCAGCAGACTGCCTAAAAATGCTTGACTGAACTGTTAGATTGGAACAGGCATACTTTCCAACCTTCCTTCTCTAAGTGGGGACACCTGACTTAAAAGGCACGTCTCCCTCATTCCCACTGAGAAAGCTGGCTTTTGCTTTTGCTCTGGTCTGTTTACTCAGCAGTGTAAGCTAAATTGCACCAAGCTGAGTCTCACAGCCTTGCTTCTCCACAAATTATTTTGCATTGTAGATTGTTTGCAGACTAATTCAAATAGTTCTGCTTTATCAGAGTTGATGGAAAGCTGGTTTTTATGACCTTACTGTCAGGAACGATCTGGGAACATCCACAGTACTGACCCTTAGGTAGCACTGCCACCAGCTTGTTTATAATCCAATCCAATCCAATCCAGATCTTTATTATGGCCATAGACCAGCATGGCCTGTTTATAAGTCTCTAAGTGAGTTGCTTGTCTCCAAGGGTAGCCCTATGCAGTACACATTGCAGTAGTTTAAATGTGAAGTTACTTGAGATCATGCACCAGTGTCACAAGACCATTTCAGCCCCTGGTGAACCAGCTGTACATGGAAACAGGTATTGTCACTTAGGCCTCCTGGGTTTCCAGTGACTAGTGATGTTAAATTCTCGAGAATAATCTTTTGGGGAATATTCTCAATTAATGAGGTGGGTACATTTAAAGCAGCTGTGTAGATGACACAGAATTTACAGTTTGTGGAGAATGTTCTCTGGAGAATTTTCTAGCAGGGAATATTCTCGGGAATATTCTCCGGATAATATTCTCACCTCACCTCACTACTATTGACAATGCTAGAGCAAGGAGCACCCATAAACGACTAACCTCCTCCTTCAGAGGAGGCAACTACAAAACCTAACATGAGAATAACCCACTATCTTGTTTTGTGAGGACCCAGCTTCACACGCAAATAGACCTAATGGTCAAGGTGTGGTATGGGGTTTAGCCCTCAGCTTGACAATACCGTGGAGTGACATCTCCATGGACGTTGTACTGACTAAGTGATGGTCTTTGACAAGAAAGCAGGCAACCACTCAGCATATGTGTGGAGGCTTACAAAACACACCCTTCAAAATGGTGCCAACCACCTTCATGTATCTCTTATTAAGGGTTGGATTCCTACATGACACTGCAGTGCGCAAGCATCGCTTGGCCCTGTGCTGCTGACCCTGATTTTGTATGGGGGGGAAGTTTGGATTTCTACATGGCATTGCAATGAGGCTGCAACTGCCTCCAAATGATAACCCTGAGAATCAGGAGATGAAAGGCCTTTCGATTATTAAGTAAGCAAAAAAGCCCAGGATGAACCTATACCCTTTCCTGTCAGCTACCTTGCCATGTATGGCACATTGATGGAGCTGTATGCATGATAAAGTTTGTGACAGCGCTATGGGAGTGCTAGCAGTGGTTATAGCAGTGCTGGTAGTGTCCCTAACTGTTTACCGTGCATATAGCTCTAGCAATGCACACCATATGGTGCTGGAAACATCAGCAATGCCCTTTCGCTTAGCAGGATCTGCAGGTAATCAACTGATCCTGAGAAGATGTGAGGCCTCCATAGAAGATAAGGAAGGGATTATGTTTCTTCATATAGCTGTCATTCTCAAATCCCTCACAGAAATGCTCCTAAGATAGAACATTATGAAATCCCCGGCTTGTGCTATAGGGCATAGCTGTCATAATTCTCTCGTTTCATTTTTATTGCATAACAGTCCATTATGGCTATTTTTTGCACCTTGCCATGTAGTATCTGGTTACTGTCACAGAGAAGATACCTGAGTAGTATAGTCAGCGGTTAGTCGTTCATATAAAAATTCCTATGGTCATGTTTTCCACAGCTCTTTCCAAAGTGGTTCCATCGAGCAATTGATAACTAAATGATTCTGGACTCTCTCTCTCTCTCCCTCTTTTTTTTTTTTAAAAAAAAAGCAAACAGAAGATTGAAGTTAACGTTTAACTTTTGGCCATTTCAACTCTGATAGCTTTGGCATTGATGTTGATCATTTAATGCGTGCGCCCTTGTGTCGCTACAGCAACCGCAGCCCTGGAAGACCTTGACGTTCAGTCAGCGAAAAATAATAAAGTTAATTTGTTTAGGCCTTTGCCGATAAGTGTCTCCGCTCAGAGTCAATTGTTCTGGCAAACAAGAGCCAGAGCTATCAGAAATGTACTGGATGTTTTAACGCAACTGTTGCACAATATCACCTCCTAGGCTCACTAGGGGCCCAAGCCAGCATGCAAACAAACAAAACTATATGCTAACTTGCATGTTTGATGTAAAAGAAAAGAAAAGAAAAAGTAAGAATACTTGCCAAGTGACTTAGCATTTGTGATATCGTTATGCAACAGAGCGCAATTGTTGGTTCACCAGCAGCACCTGAAGCAGGCATGGCAGCATTCTGTGTTGAAGTTGATGGACTAACACACATCACCCCTAACCATCAGCTATTTTGGCTGAGGCTGATGGGAACTGAAGTCCAACCATGCCACCCTTGTTCACCAGGGTATATCCAGTCTTATGTATACTGTCAATGATACTAATGAATATGCCTATTGTGTGGAACAGGCTACATTTCGGATAAAAGATTTATTCAAAATACGGCCTCTAACTCAGCACACTGAGGAAATCCACAGCCACATTAGAAATGCACTGCAAAACACAGAGGATCAGAATTGTCTATCAAAGAACAATGAACAGGAGTTTGTTTTTAAAAGATATAGATATAATTGATTAAAAACAACAACCCCGAAGAGGAGAGGTAAGTTTCTGATAAACGAAATATGAAAACACAGTAGAACCTCTCTTTTTTTCCACCCAGACTTATGTTTGTCATTTAAATCAGGGAGTCTTTGGAACTCCCTGCCCTGGTAATTTCATTTGGACCTTTTTTTGGTGATATCCTGCTGCCACATGAATATGTTGTTGCTGCTGCTGTTATTGCTGCCATTTGACCTGAATGCTGTTTGATATTACTGTATCTGGCTACCACCCACCGACACCCATTCCATTTTGATTATATGCTTTTATCTGTCACTCTGCCAGTTATAGATAAAAAGGCTGACTAATTATGTGCAAAATTGTATGAAAAAAAGCCACATATAAGAGTCAAGCCCCATGCTGTGCCATATTTCTGCTGTGTAATTTTAGAAGAATGTGAATAGAAGTGGGTGGTATTCAGCAGAGGTTTACTCAGAGGGTCATTAATTTCGATGGGTCTACTCGAGTAAAACTTAATTGGCTACCACCCTGTGTATTCATTTTGCATGTATCTGATTATGTGCTGTTTGCCCTGGGAAACCTGGAGAATATTATGTGTCAGTGTGCATATAATATTAAATATACAATAATGCAGGTCATAATGCATGTAATATGCAGTAGCTGTTCAGATGTTTAGTGGAACAGGGGGAGAACTCGCTTCTGTTTGAGATGAAGGAGAGGGATTGAAATTGGGGGGGGGGGAATCTAGGTGGATAAGCCTGACTTTGAGAATTAAGATGAGCTCCTTGGGAGCATTAGGAGACCCTAGGTTCTGTGAAGATTTGACAGTTCAGCCTTGACTTTGAGGCATATCTATTAAATAGTGTTAAACAGCCGGTGTAACAGCATGTCAACTTCTGCAGTGATTAGACTTCTCCTTCAGACAGGTGTTTACACATATTACTCCATCAAAACCCAAGACGTTTAGCCAGGCACTAATCACATGAGTGATTGTGTTATGATTACGAGCGATAAGACTGGGAGGAATGCAGCAGTAACAGTTACAAACCTATTGCAAAAAATAAGAAATAGCTGCTGTCTGTAAACATTTGCTGAATAGCAAATTAAGCCACCGCTCTCCTCTCCCTCCCCGCCAGTCAGCGGCATTTTGTGAACATCTTGTTGGGGGTACTAGGCTGACTGTTACTCAATGTTTCGAGTGACCCAATTCTCTTGGGAAGAAGGAAAAGGAAGGCTGCCAACTTCCTGAACCGAGCGGAACAATGATCCTCGACTCTAAGAACAGCATCCAAGCCTTCTGATGGCGAATTATTTATCGGGTGACACAGAACAAAACACACTTTGTTGTCACTGTGCAAAATTCTCCATGTGTGCTGAATTAGAAGGCAACACAAAGCTAGTTATGTGATTGTAGAAAACAGGAATAATGCCTTCTCTAAAAGAATTCCATAAAAGCTTCATGATTCCATAATAGCTCTCTACAGACCCTAGCTAGGAAGACGATCCAAATCAGAAGGGACCTGCAGGCTGCATTTCGGTTACTTCAGGACCCAGAGAAACAATGGCGGGAGCTGAGGTATGGAGCTGAAGCAGCTAAGGAAAAAGTAGGCCGCAGGGCGGTCTCAAGACATTTCAAGGGGAGAAAATTGGCTCAGTTTGCACTTAAAGGCAGAGCTACCTAATTCACACTTGCTGAACCAATACGTTAATTGAAACACAACCACCCTAAATTTGCATTTCTCTGACTTTTGAAATGCAGCGCTTCAACCCAGAAATGTGGAAAAAATCTGTGTATTTGGAAAAGCTTCCCTTCAAATGCCCACATTAGTGACAGTACCATATAGAAATACATTCTATGAGGGGAAATTGCTTGTATCCTAGGCAAAATTGTATACAAAAAATTGTGCATTAGGACAGATTTGGGTAAAATGCTGGTGAATTTTCATGAGGACTTTTTTGTGTGAAAAATTGCAAATGAATGTGGAGAACTGAATGCCTTTATCTCTCTTCCCTCTTGCCTCATTCTGTGGAGATGGTAAGAAACCTGGAAAATATATCCCATTAATATCAGAAAGCCATAGAGCATTTTATCCCCTTTTAACCCCAGCTGACAGAAACAGCCTCCAAAAAAAATTATGCAGTCGTCCTTGGCATTCAAGAGAAACAGGAGTGCCCATCAGCAAACTGTTTATTGACTTCCACAAGGTCAACACCCGAGACAAATGCCCAATTGCCAATTTGATCCCGGCTGCTCTCGTTTTTGAAACCTGCAGCATTGGGGACTGGATGTTCACCACCATGAGAAGATGTTGGCAGCATAAAGTTGAAGGAGCTTCCACGAACGTTAGAAGTCTTAGATATAAATACTTTGGGATTTAACAGTGCCATACAGAGTTGCTTCAATTACAAGAAGCTGACCAGCACTGGGGATCATTATATCATTCCCTACAAGCAGGACAGACCTGCGGTTTTTGTTCCTTAAATAGAAATGCTTCCATATAGAGAAAATCTGCAGTTGTCCATAAAAATAAACAGTGTCACAAAAGTAATTGTCTAGCGATTGCAACTTGAATGGACATCCTGGCACTTTACCCTCTTTATTAGAGTATTTCATCAAGAAGTGGCTTGATTGCGTGTTGCTCTGCCCCTGAAACACACACCACATATAACCTCCTAGAACAGCTCCCTTTCCCGCTTCCTTTCTCCTTTTGCTTTCTGCATCGTCTTAAAGAGAAGTTGCCACATGTGTTCTTTACCCTCACTTTCCTTGCACAACCCTCCTGCTAAACCAATCACATTCTCTGAACTCCCTCGCTGTTGCTGATGAAGCACAGCCTTGATGACAAGCTGTGTGTCAGTATATCCTTTTGCTGCATTGTCACGGCAGATAAGTCTGTTTGCAGGCTTGGATGTATGGCAACTGAGCAAGAACTCTCTGAAATAATAGGAAGACAATGGCCACAGAGCTTCCTTCAGACAGATGTTGTGCCACAGAGTGTACATGTGGTGAAGAATAAGGCTTCAGTCCTATGCACAGGATTACTCAGTAGCAGGAAGTCCTGGTGAGCTCAGTGAAGCTTACTTCTGAGTAACATTCCTGAGGGGTCAGATTCTTCTGCATTGCAGTTTATTGTGGACTTGGTGCTGCATAGAAGGTTTTTCACAGCATCTAGGAAAAAACCCCTGGATGTACTCTTCCAAAATATAGGATAAAAAACAAATAAAATAAAACCTACATACAGTTAGAGCTTAATAATTATTTCACTATTAATATACTTCTTAATTGTATCTCACTATTAACATACTTCTTAATTGTACTTCAGTTCAACAATTACTCTGATAAAATACATATTTTGTTATGTGCAAATGGCTTCAGATACCTGTTTGGTCCATAAATTACCATATAGCATATATTCAACACAAAAAACAGTGACAATTTGTTGCTGACAAAGGACAGCTGGACATATAAAGGACCCCATTACCTTCAGTAGTTTAGGGTCTCATCAAACCTAAATCTGGCCAGGGGAATAGATATTTTTGTGTCTCCATGTATGTTTTTCATGTTTTGCTTCTTAAAACAGAGCAAAGAGTACAGAACTGCTCCCTCAAGCAAAGAAAACCAAACCCAAGTATCATTGTACCCAGAGCTTCTCATCAAATGTGTTAATCCTCAAGACCACCATTATGTATTATGTAGAAGTGGCAGTGAGGAAGAACATTATTTCCAAACTTTGAATATAGTGACCAGTGACTTGAACCCAAAGGCAACAGTCATGGTGACAAGGCCTCTCAACTCTTATGTCAACTAACCCCCCCCCCCCAGCCAAAATGAAGCACTAGCTTGGGCCAAATTATGTGGGAGCTTCCTCTTGTGAATTCACTGGTCTCTGGATTGGCTCCATCATTAGCACACACTTAGCACTTCTGACATCCCCTTTGAATCTGTGTCCAGCTATGAGAGCTTTGATTACAGGGGATATTCTCCTCCTGCCTCCGCCTTGCCATTGCTGCAATGAGCGCAGCACCATACAGAAAAAGGGCTGAAGGCACATCTGTGGAAGGTAATGTTGCAGCTCCAACTCTTACAAAAACGAATGCAATCATTGATGACAAGGAAATTGCTCAAAAAGGTGAGTAAATGGGGCTTAGAGAACGTGCGGTGGTGGTGGTGGGGGAAATCCCACTAAGGTGCAATCGGTGGCTAAGGCAGAGCATCTCGCAGTCCGTGTCTTAACACATTGTTCTTTGCTGGTATTTTGTAACTGTAGTTGCTATTGAGAAATCAATTTATTGTGCTCCAGGCAGAGTAATACCATATGTTTGGGGGGGACTGCACTCTTGAATGAACATAGAAAGCCAGTGAGGATGACAAATGGGAAAACTGTGGTTTAAACTAAGTGGCAAGAAATTTCCAATAGTTTGGCTGGCTTGCGGTGGTTGCTCATTTTGGCAATCATGACAAGAAAGCTATTCTCTAGGCCAAACTGTGTTACATACAGTTGTGTGTTTCTCTACCTTGACAGGATTTTTTCCTCCACTGAAAAGCAACCATGGAAGCATCAGTAAAGAATAGCAGAGAGACTGCATAATCCTTTCCTACCATTTGTCAAAATTACCCCTTGCCTCAGCTACTTTTCCCACCCGCTGGGGAAAAGATATGGGATTCTGTATCTTTATCGCCATCATTGAGGGGAAAGAAGTGCAAAACAATGTGTGAAATGCAGTTAGCCGTAGTCCTGTAAATGGCCATGTAAGATGGCGGGTCAGAGCTGATGGGTCTAATTTTAATAAGTGTACCTCTTGCAGAAAAACATGCATGGAAAAAAATGAAATCAACTTCCATATAATGGTGGTTTGGGTCACACCCTGTAGTCATTAAAAGTGGCCAGTGAGGAGTGCATATAGAAATCTACATAGTTGGCATTGATGCTGAGGCACCCTGCTTTGCTGTACCGTACTGAGTTAGCTATGTGATTTTATGGCATGAAAAATTCTACAAAACTGGTTTTTAATCACTGGAATAATATGAGGGGAGGGGAAGGGGAAAAAAACAATCTTCTGCCCGTTGTCATACTTTATCTGATTGCAAAATGTGTAAAACTTTTTTAAAAACGGATAAAGGCCAGGCTTCTAGATGAAATCCTCCTTTCTCTAATGGGTTCCCAGAAGAAGGAGGCTCTTATTTCTCTTTCCTCTTTCTCTTGTATACATTCTCAATCTTTAGCGTAAACTCCTACAGCAATAGTTAATAATTTTGCAAATTTGCAGCTTTAAATAAGACCTTTGGGTCTGTTGTTCAGATACGTGTTGCCTACCGTATCTCCACTGTTGCTTTCACATGCTGACCCACACAACCCTTTTCAGAATGCTTGCATAATGAAAGAGGCCAAATTCATCACTCATTGGCCTGTTTTGCTCGGCTGCGGCGAGTTTTGCATCCATATGTATAACTTGTAGTAGAACTGTAGCCACTGATGTCTCACTGGATTCGATCTCATGCTAATCTATCATTGTATCATTAAATTGTTCCTATGGGGGCCTACAGTATTGCTCTTTTTTCTTTTTTAAAAATGCTTTCTATGCTGATGTTTTCACAAGGGAACTGGGACATTTTAACCCAGTTAAAATTAATAGGAATTGGGCAACCAAGTTCCTTACCTCTGGAAAAAAAATCTCAGCAATGTACATTGATTCCTACTTAGTTCCGCTAAACAACTCACTGTCCTGGAACAGTTGACTCAGTTCATTGAGTTGGAACCATGACTCTCCATTGCTGTCTTGTTTGGACCCCATAATTGGTTAGAAGGATTTTCATTTTAACCAGAGCGCTCAAGCAGTACACTTGCACTAATCTGCTTTTTTAAAAATAAGATAAACCCACCCCACAACAACACATCTTCTGTCTGCTTAATACTCTTCTCAATACTGTATATACCATCTACTAAAGGTCAGGTAAATAAGGGCAACACTGATGAAAGGGTTAAGGTCTCCACTGTGGTGTGCAGGACACCAAGGGTGAAGGACATCGGTTTCCTAGAAATGGGTCTCTTGAGATGAGCCCACACTTCAGTGGCATCACATCGGAGGCCAAAGTCAACAACGATACATGTGACTCTGGTGAACTGTGGAAGATCTGAAGCTGGAGCAGGGGGTGGCTGCCAGCTCTGCAAACTGTGTTAATGAGCACATGACTGGAAATGAACGGTTAGTATGTACAAATGTATTGTTGACTGTTTCCCAACTGTATTCAGATATATCTCATAGAATCATAGAACTGCCGAGTTGGAAAGGACCCTGAGGTCCCCCGCATTGCAGGAATCTCATCTAAAGTGTCCATGACAGATGGCCATCCAACCTCTGCTTGAAAACCTCCAAGGAAGGAGAGCCCACAACCTCCTGAGGGCCACATTCCATTCCTGGCAACCACTTGGAGTCCAAATCTCAGTGGTGGGTGGGGCCAGAAGCAAAGTGGGTGGTGCTAAAGACACAATTTTACCTTTGTACAACAGGGCTATTACGTACACAAATGCAAGCACCCCTCTCTGTCTTGTAACCAGGCTAGCAAGAAGCGTTATCCGATGCATTCCAGCCCGGGGAAAAACTTGAAGATGCAAAGCAGGGATGGTAAGGGTCTGGCTCAGTAGAGTGTGTGGTGTAGGGGGACTCCCAAGGGCCAGATAGAGAGGTCTGGAGGTCACATCCCCCTTCCCCTCCCAGGCTTGAGGTTCCCCAATCTTGCTATAAAAGTTTATTCCCCCACTCCCGCCATATCTTAGGAAGGAAGAGCTTTTTCACGATGAGGGGCTATTTCTTGTCTTACCATTTCAGTCACACTTTTATCTATGAACTTTATAGTGATACAAAATGAAGAGAGGTTTTGAAGCGTTTTATACTTACCTCCAGATTCACATTCATTGGTGTGTGCTCTAAAGATGAGCTGAAACAATGTGCAGTACACAGTATGTGTGTTTGGGGGAAAACAACAACCTATCAGCAGCAGTATTCCTTTGGGTTGATGGTATGTGATTTATCAGATGCAGCGGTGCACACTTGATGGCAGCAGACAAGCACACCACATTTACACTGGTGCTGCATGGGGATGACGACACATAAAATGTGGCTTGTGAAACATACACCACCAACCTCTCAAGGACACTAGAACAGAATTGTCCAGGGAAGCAGCTCCATGTGATCAACTTCTTTGGTTGAAATGGTTCCCCACGTGAGTTCTGGAAATTTAATCACATGATGCTACTGATCATCGCCATCACTGCCGCTCCCGTGGCAATTTGCAATGTGATTGTTACATTTTATTAAATGCATCATTTTAGTGTACTTTGTTGTGTTGGTGACTTAATTTGCATACACCTTTTAGAACGGTGACCCAAGCAAATGTCTGGAACAGACTCTTGAGGGCTGAAGCACACAAATACTCAAGATGAGACCCTCCAAGGTCCCAGGTTTACAGACACTGCAAGCTTCACTCATGACTCATTGGTAGTCACCTCTTTTGCTTCATAGATCTGAAACCTTGCTGACTCAGCCCTGTAACCTGACAGATTCTGAATGCCTTTTCCAAATTCAGATTAAATTCTTGCACAACACACACACACACAATTTTTTTTACTAGTGGCAAATGCAATTTGATCTCTGATAAAAGAATGTGTAAGATGGTCACAGTTGAAAATTTGATCTATGGTTTCAGTTCCAACACTCTGCCTATTGATCAAGTTTCCTGAATGGAATTCCACATGCTCAAATGCCTCATTAACTTTTAACAAATAATGGTCCCCTTTTCTCCTTAAAAACATCACTTTTCTTCCTCCGCTGATGATCTTACAATCGGATCTTTAATATTTGCTGCACCAACAACACATAAGGGCTTAGAAGAACAGGCTGTACCAAAAGCTACACACGCAAACATGCCAATACAAATTCTTAGCAGCCTCGTGAAAATGATCTCAAAGCAATTACATCTTGCAGGGCCAGCTACAGTTTAAAATACAACCATATTTTGTACACATTTTTTCCATTACGACCACATGCTTTCATGAACAAGTCAAACACCTGCTTGAATTGCTGCCAGTTTTCTGCTGCATTGTTTGATATCTTCAACGAGACTTGAAACACCATATAATTCTTTAAACAAACACTGCATACTTTTCCAGCTTTGCTCCAGAGCCTAAATTTCGCTTTCTCAGTTCAGCCTTGTTCTTGCTTCATATACAATGCAGTCAAAGTTAAGCACTCTTAAGTCCTGTCGATTACAAAGGGACATGTTTCACTCGCTCCAAATCAGCTGGATTATAGAATGCTTAACTTTGGCTCTAACATCTCCCTTCCGCCCATCAGCAACTCCTACATTTTGCACCAGCCACTCCTGATATATGCTTGGCTTCACAAAGAAGAAATAAAAAATCTCCATGGCAACTAGATGTTTAAGTTACAAAGCTGTTTCCAAGAGTACTGACTCTTGCGCAGTGTGATCCTAAGCATTCTTACTCAGAAGAAAGTCCTTCAGAGTTCAAGGGGATTTAAGATGCAATCGAATACTCACCAGTTTGGGAGTATGTGAAGAGGTAAGAAGAATTTAAGAAGAGTCTGCTGAGTCAGACCAATGGCCCATCTAGTCCAGCATCTTGTTCTCACAGTGGCCAACCAAATGCTCATGGCAAATCTGTAAACAGGACCCAAGCACTCTCCTCTCCTGTGGTTTCCAGCAACTAACATTTGTCTAACCCTTTTAAAGCTGTCTATGCTGGTGGCTATTGCTGCTTCCCCTGGGAGCAAGATACATAATTTAACTGATGGCTGGGGGGAAAGTACTTTCGTTTATCTGACCTGACTCTTCCAACATTCATCCTCACTGGATGCCTACAAGACTTAGTGTTATGAGAGAGTCAGCTGTTGAAAGAGAAGCTTCCCCCACCCAGGAGGTCAACTTTGACAATGGTCAGAAACTCACACCTATCAGGCTCCTGACATCATCATGACATCAGGTGACTGATATGTCAGTGCTTCCACCAACCTATCCATAGTTGGCCTTTGGGCTTGGGGAAGGCCCACCAGACCATAGTTCCCAACTCCAAATCTAGGAAAGCTGATAAACTCCTCCAATGATTTCAATATATTGCTATCTTTCAAAAATATCTGACTCACGCCCATTCACGCTTTCACACAGAAATTCCCACAATGTATATACAGTGGTACCTCTGGATGCGAACGGGATCCATTCCAGAGCTCCGTTCACCATCCCGAAGCAAATGCAGCCCACGTCTGCTCGGCTGCACGTATCACGATTTGCTGCTTCCACACATGCACGTGACGCCATTTTGAGTGTCTGCACAGGCGTGAGCTGCAAAACCCGGAAGTAATGCATTCTGTTACTTCCGGGTCACCGTGGAGCGCAACCCGAAAACGCTCAACCTGAAGCTACTTCAACCTGAGGTATGACTGTATACGCTGTAAGAAATGGCCCTGTGCAATGTATTAGCTATCGAGAAGGGACTGGAGCATTCACTGGCATCTGACAGAGTGAAAGAATATAGCAGCACTGTTCAGAATCCTTCTCGTTCAGTACTTAACCTTGAGGGCTTAGTCCCTGAGCTGGGACAAACATGCTCAAGAGCTCTTCATTCAATAGAATCATGCTGTGACTATATGCACACACATCTCAGCATCTTTCGGTATGGGTTCTTACTTCTTTGAAGGCTTTATACATGTAAATGTGTAGGATATGATGTGCAAACATGTGTGTGTTTGTAAATAGATTCAAGGAATGGGGAAGGTTGAAGATGAGGGTCAGACATTTGGATCAGGAGGGCAGATCTTAAGAACGTAACCTGATGGTTTTCTGATTGTGGATTGTTGTGGAAATGGGATGCTATGAGTGTATGAGTGAACAGATGAGAAATGGACAGAAACAGACTGATCTGCCCATCCATCCAAGTATTCAGCCTGCTACTAACAAATGTGTTCTTCATCGGCGATAGGTAGTACTGAAGGTGGAGAGAAAGCATCTATTTAAAAAGAAATGTAACCAAAAAGAATCTAACACTTCAGCCTTTTCTCCTGGCTTGTCTGTCAGTGTTTGGAAAGTGTGCTTTCCATGACTGTTGTTTGAGCAATCAAAAATGATGGTGTCATTCCCCCAAATATCTTGATGCTAGCACCAACTGAAAGAATGAACTGGAGCTGCAAAAAAAGTGCAGAGCACATTCTTGGTACAGAGAAAAATAATGGTCCAGATGGGAAGGGGAGGCAATTAACCACTCCCAGATGTCTTAACTCAGCAGTGTTGCATCATCGTCCATCACAACTTTATCGGCGCAATCAGCTCCAGTGATCTAGCACTGCTCTGAAGGGCAAATGTGAGCGTGCCAGCAAAAGGTGTACAGTTGTATCATTGAGAGATCATACCAGCATGGGACAATGCATATCCAGCATAAAGCTTTCCACTGACCCTCTGTGGAGGCTAGAATCTTTGCTGCAGCATTGCTTCAGGGTCGAAAGTCCACCATGGGTGGCCAAGAGTATAGGGCTGAAGCTGTGCTAAATTCATACCAGGAGGTGTTGCACAGCGCTTGGCCCTACTATTAGACATATAAGGCAACCTCCTCAGGCGGACAGAAAGCAATGGTGAGGTGTTGGAGGAGATAGAACTGGGTGTGCTACAGGACCTGCTCTTAGGGATGGAAGGAACTGTCCATTTCAGTTCTCTCTGTTTCCAATTTTTCTAATCTTAATTTCAGTTCTGTGATCTTGTTTTTTAAAAATAAGAAATCCTCATAAAAACGAATTAGCATTTTAGTGTGAACTTTTGCCTTATAAACACATTTTTTGCAGTTTTGACTAATTTGCACATTTTTGCAAGCAATTTCCCTTAATATAATGCAGTTTGCATGCTGTTTTTAGTGCACATTTTCCTAGTATGCATATGCCTTTTTGTAAACATTGTTTGGTTGGAGAACTGCATCGCAAAATTAGGGTAGCTGCAAATTTAGAAGGATGGCTGTGTTTTGGTTTGTTTCAGAAAGTGCAAACTGGAAAGATTTGCTTTTCAGTGTAAACTAAATCAGATTTCTCTCACCCCCCCCCCAGGTTGTTCTGCAACCCCTAAACCAGCCTGCTCTCCTCAGATGCCAGTGCTGAACTGAGATTCAGCCGCCAATCCAGTTGCCTTCTATATGTGGAACAGGAAGAGCATTTTGTCCTTTGCCTCAAGCAGCAAAATATCTTGGGTTGGCCCTGTAAGATGTGCAGATGATATGGTTCCTTTCCTTACCTACTTGAGGACTAGCAGCATTAAACCACAGAACCCAGGGCTTGCCGATCAGAAGGTCGGCGGTTCGAATCCCCGCGACGGAGTGAGCTCCCGTTGCTCGGTCCCTGCTCCTGCCAACCTAGCAGTTCGAAAGCACGTCAAAGTGCAAGTAGATAAATAGGTACCACTCATGCAGGAAGGTAAACGGTGTTTCCGTGCTCTGTTCTGGTTTCGCCAGAAGCGGCTTAGTCATGCTGGTCACATGCCCCGGAAGCTGTACGCTGGCTCCCTCGGCCAATAAAGCGAGATGAGCGCCGCAACCCCAGAGTCGGCCACGACTGGACCTAATGGTCAGGAGTCCCTTTACCTTACAATCACATTGTCTGTCCATTCAACCATATATTATTGTTACAAATGTTTCCCCTGTGGCAGGAAGCTTTGCCACATAAACATGGCACAACAGCAATGCAAGAATTGTATGAGAGCTTCTGTCTAGCACTATTATTTCATAATAATAATAATAATAATAATAATAATAATAATAATAATAATAACAATTTATTATTTATACCCCGCCCATCTGGCTGAGTTTCCCCAGCCACTCTGGGCGGCTCCCAATCAGTGTTAAAAACAGTACAGCATTACATATTAAAAACTTCCCTGAACAGGGCTGCCTTAAGATGTTTTCTGAATGTCAGGTAATTCTTTATCTCTTTGACATCTGATGGGAGGGCGTTCCACAGGGCGGGCGCCACTACCCAGAAGGCCCTCTGTCTGGTTCCCTGTAGCCTCACTTCTCGCAATGAGGGAACCGCCAGAAGGCCCTCGGCGCTGGATCTCAGTGTCCGGGCTGAACGATGGGGGTGGAGACGCTCCTTCAGGTATACAGGACCGAGGCCGTTTAGGGCTTTAAAGGTCAGCACCAACACTTTGAATCGTGCTCGGAAACGTACTGGGAGCCAGTGCAGATCTCTCAGAACCGGTGTTATGTGGTCCCGGCGGCCACTCCCAGTCACCAGTCTAGCTGCCGCATTCTGGATTAATTGCAGTTTCCGGGTCACCTTCAAAGGTAGCCCCACGTAGAGCGCGTTGCAGTAGTCCAAGCGTGAGATAACTAGAGCATGCACCACTCTGGCGAGACAGTCCGCGGGGAGGTAGGGTCTTAGCCTGCGTACCAGGTGGAGCTGGTAGACAGCTGCCCTGGACACAGAGTTAACCTGCGCCTCCATGGACAGCTGTGAGTCCAAAATGACTCCCAGGCTGCGCACCTGGTCCTTCAGGGGCACAGTTACCCCATTCAGGACCAGGGAATCCTCCACACCTGCCCGCCTCCTGTCCCCAAAAAACAGTACTTCTGTCTTGTCAGGATTCAACCTCAATCTGTTAGCCGCCATCCAACCTCCAACCGCCTCCAGGCACTCACACATGACCTTCACTGCCTTCACTGGTTCTGATTTAAAGGAGAGGTAGAGCTGGGTGTCATCTGCATACTGATGAACACCCAGTCCAAACCCCCTGATGATCTCTCCCAGCGGCTTCATATAGATATTAAAAAGCATGGGGGAGAGGACAGAACCCTGAGGCACCCCACAAGTGAGAGCCCAGGGGTCTGAACACTCACCCCCCACCACCACTTTCTGGACACGGCCCAGGAGGAAGGAGCGGAACCACTGTATGACAGTGCCCCCAGCTCCCAGCCCCTCTAGACGGTCCAGAAGGATGTTATGGTCGATGGTGTCAAAGGGCGCTGAGAGATCCAGCAGAACTAGGAAACAGCTCTCACCTTTGTCCCTAGCCCGCCGGAGATCATCAACCAGCGCGACCAAGGCAGTTTCAGTCCCATGGTGAGGCCTGAATCCCGATTGGAAGGGATCCAAATGGTCCGTTTCCTCCAGGCGTGCTTGGAGTTGTTCAGCAACCACCCGCTCAATCACCTTGCCCAAGAATGGCAGATTTGAGACTGGGCGATAGTTGGCCAAATTGGCCGGGTCTAAAGATGTTTTTTTAAGAAGCGGTTTAATGACTGCCTCTTTCAGCGGGTCTGGGAAGGCTCCCTCACAGAGGGAAGCATTCACCACCCCGCAGAGCCCATCGCCCAGCGCTTCCCGGCTCGCTTTTATCAGCCAGGATGGGCAAGGATCAAGGAGACAGGTGGTCGGTTTCACTCGTCCAAGCAGCCTGTCCACATCCTCGGAGGTAACAGATTGGAATTGATCCCATATAACAGGACCAGACAGAACTCTAGCACTCTCCCGCCCTGGCCCTGCTCCCACGGTGGAGTCTACCTCCTTCTGAATCTGAGCGATTTTATCTGCATAAGCTTGGTGTGCCAAAGAGTTTTCCATTCTTGCCCCTAAATTTCACTGTTCTCCCAGGCCTTCTCAGCTTCTCAGCCATGATTTAAAGTTTCTATAACGAAAACATGTACAACAAGGTAAAAGGTAAAGGTACCCCTGCCCGTACGGGCCACAACTCTAGGGTTGTGCGCCCATCTCACTTAAGAGGCCGGGGGCAGCGCTGTCAGCAGACACTTCCGGGTCACGTGGCCAGTGTGACGAAGCTGCTCTGGCGAGCCAGCACCAGCGCAGCACACGGAAACGCCATTTACCTTCCCGCTATAAAGCAGTACCTATTTATCTACTTGCGCTTAGGGGTGCTTTCGAACTGCTAGGTGGGCAGGAGCTGGGACCAAAAGATGGGAGCTCACCCCGCCGCGGGGATTCGAACCACCGACCATATGATCAGCAAGTCCTAGGCACTGAGGTTTTACCCACAGCGCCCCCCTTGTCCCCCATGTACAACAAATCCATGTAAAAAAACCACTATCAATATGAAGTTACAGGAACATTAGATGTTAATTGTTTGTTGTTATATGACTCTTGCCACCAGACTGTAGTCTAGAAAATTTGATCCCGCACAGTGCACTGCATACCATAATACATTGGCAGGGCTCCCAAAACAAGAAGACCCACCCAGAATTCCTGTGGTTTCTAGGCATTTAGTACAAACTGCCTATATGTTTTCCCCTGGAACTTGAATGGCTATAAACTCATCCCAGAGAGAGAGAGAGAATATTCCTTGTTTCTGCATCAGCGAGGACCTGCTGCAAGGTCAGTTATGCAATGTCTTTACACAGACTGATACCCTTTGAAAAACTGGTTGTGTGTCAGCTAAGCTCTGATGTGCAAATGATCAGCAACAGCCAAATAACATGCCAAAGGTTTAGAAGAGTGCTGGAATCAAATCATTCTGTACTACATTTGTGATGGTCCCCAACCTTCTGGCACATGGGGGCCACATTAGAAGGTCTACGGCCTGAAGAGGGCCACAAGTTGAATCAAAACATGACTTCACATTATTGGCCTGCTAATGAAGGTCAAGAGCAGAAAGGCACAGGTAAATGAAGACATGTTAACCTGAACACAATCCATTTTGGAACAACATTTAAGCACTGTAAATTCTTATCTAGGTACACAGGCTTACCTAGTTAGCGTGAGTTCTGTGTCTGTTTTCTGTTAGTCAAGGCCAGGTCAAGATTTGTGCAAATGATCAGTACAATGTGACTTGGTGACTGAATCTTAATTGGCCTGAATCGGAAAGAAAGTGGAGCATGTGGCTCTTAATATCAGCGTTGTGGGTTTGAACCCCACATTGGGCAGGGGGGTTGGACTAGATGATCCTCTGGGTCCCTTCCAACTCTACAATTCTATTATTCTACTTGAGGTGCAGGTGAAATTGAACTGGAATTGAACGACAAAAATGCAATCGTTGGACTCCCTGCTGTGAAAATCAGGAAAAAGCAGTGCTCATATGCTGCTAACAAGAATTGGGGGTGAGGGGCCATATTGTGCCCCTGCTGAAACTGTTTCACTAGCTTGTCTGGGTACAGAAGGCTCTTCCAAAGGAGCTTTGTGCCTACTCTGGTGCCATTTTGACTCCATACAAAGACCTTTTCATTTTCCTGCCCTTGCTTTGTAATCTGTTTGTACCTACTGTGTTTTCACCTGTTCCTCTTTCTGCCACATTTGGGTTTGATGTTGTACGTTATTGCTTTGCTTCTTGTTTTGTCAAGTGCTTTGGAACTGTCAACTGTGGAAGGACTGTTCAGATAAAATACATAACCTTTGCAGCAGCATTGACAGAAATGTTATGCCTGCGGAAATGTATGTACACATGTTCTTAAAGGCACAAGCGGAGACACACACCATTCATTTGCAGTGCCTGGGAAAGCAATCTCTGTCTTCTGCTTTGAAGGCTCTTTCTCCTCCAGCCCTGCCTCTCCCTCCCTCCCCTCTCTGCAAGGCATTTAGGAATGCAACTGGGTATGAAATTATGGCATATGCAAATACAAAGCAGTGTGGTGTTTGAAACCACTCCAGTATCTTTCTATGGACATCTTGTTCCCTCTCTGTTTATGTCCTTGGAGGGATCAGGTTTCTTGTTTACAATCCATCCAAAGTAGGAACTGGAATTCCTGAAGAGCAGCAAAACAAGTGCATGTGACTTAGCTTATTTCTAGGAAAAGAGGAAGAGGTTCCAGAAAGAGAAGGTGCTGCTTCATCCTCTTCTTCAGCACAATATACCCTAATAAGAGAGCCCTTGAAACATCATCCCTGTGCAGTTTTCAAAGCCTGTTCTAGCAGAAAAGGTGTTATGTAAAATGCCCTTGTTTCTGAACGTTCTTTTACAATTGGGGGGGGGGAGGCCTTGTTTTGCAGCAAATTCAGAGAATGCCACGAGTCGAGGGACAACTTGTGCCATATCGTGCCAAAAGGGACACATGGAGTGGCCGTTCCTGCTTAGAAAAACAAGCAATCGTGTCAATATGAGGAAGGAAAGAAACCACAGAAACCGCCTGATTTCTAAGCAGTAATGCAGAATCTAGTAAAAATGTGCACCTCCTCTCTGTGCCGTGAGTCTTGGATTTGAAGCTGGCTCAAGGACATTTGTCATTGCTGAATACTGGGTCCAGGATAAAAACATATAGTGTACATATTATGTATTTAAAGCACACAGGAAACCCATTCCCCCCCACTCAAAGAATTCTGGGTACTGCTGTTCCTTAAGGGTTGCTAGGACTTGTATCTTTGTGGTGGGCAACCAGAATTCTTTGAGGGGTGAAATGTGCTTCAAATGTGCTTAAAGGTATAGTGTGTACTGTCAGGGAACTGACATCAGAGCCAGAAGTGGAGGCAGGGCTCCCAAGCGATGCCAGAGAAGGGCCAAGCAGGGAGAGAGGAGACTCATCAGCTGGGGAAGGAAATCAGCGTAACACCAGGGATAAAGGGGGGCGGATTGGGGAATCGGAGAGGGGGCTCCAGGACTCTTCGCTGGAGACCAGCGGGGAGAGCACAGGTCCTCCGCTGCCCACAACCACCCTGCGCAGAAGACTTCCGCGCAGGGAAAGTAGGCGTAGACTTGGCGTCAAAGAACTTCTTTGCTGGAAGAAGTTCAATAAACGCCCACTGACGGATTCTGCTAGCGACTGAACAGCCACGAAGTGAAGGGCTGTCCAGCCAGGAAAGGTTTAACCAGGCTACCTAGCCAGGAGTGGCGGCAACTTACGCACGAGCAACCCCATATAACCATTACATGTACAAAGCCAATTCTCTTGCATGCCTGGATGCAGGATGGAGAGATGGGTGGACGCAGATACCTCTAACACAGTTTCCCAAACTTAGGTCTTCAGCTATTTTTGGACTACTGTTCCCATCATCCCTGACTACTGGTCCTGCTAGCCAGGGATGATGGTTGTAGTCCAAAAACAGCTGGAGTCTGGGAAACCCTGCTGTAATGTATGAATGGCTGGCATGCAAAGGTAAAGGTCACCTCCATTTTTACACCTTCTTTTTAACCTTTGTACCAGCGCACTTCTGACATGTGTCTTTCTGAAGTTTGTTGAGAAGGGAATGCAGCCTTCTCGTTGAAAATGGTCCTCCTACCTTCCAAATGCAGTTGTGGGGTTCCTCTGGCCCTCCACCTCCCATCAGCCAGGGATGATGGAAGTTGTAGTCCAACCACATTTGGAGAGCCAAAGGTTCTACATGCCTGTTCTAGGGTCTCGAGAAGACGTCTTACCTGCCATGTACAACCTGATCCTTGCCCCCAGGAAAGATGCAGGGACTGAACCTGAAACCTTCTGCATGCAACACGCATGCTCTACCATAGACTCAGGGTACTTGGGAAGAGCTTCCACTGCCTTTTGCTGAGATGTTTCCATGTAGAACCCACACTTTCCCAGAACTGTAAAACTGGATGTTTAAATGTGCTCATAGGATGCAAAAACAAGTGCAAGTTAGTGCCTCCCCCCCCCCCCGTCAACAGACACTATGTCAACAGACACAATGTTCTACATGGTATGTAGAAATGTCAAGTGGAGCTAAAACCTACTGAGTTGTTAAGTACTGACAGCACGCTGCTTCTGAAGGATATGGAGGGCAAACCAGGTACAATTGCAGGAATCCAAGGGTTAAAGTTCTCCAGGCACACTCAGACTCTGCAAGCTTGTGGCTGCTTATGCTTGCTCAGGGAAGGCCACCCTGTTAGAGACCTGTCTCTTTGACTGTCAGTGTTTCAGGGGTCATTGATGGAGCTGCAGGAAGGATAGAAAAAAAGAGAATCAGCAGTAAATATGCTGTGAGCACACTGCAGCTTTATTGCTATAAAGTGGGAACTCTCGGTGCTTCATGCTCCACTGCGCATTCTGACAGTAAGTGATTTCTGGATTATGGAGCGAGTCCAGATCCCTGAAATGTACTAAGAGGAAGGAAGTGCTCCCAGTGTGGTTGTTAGAGACACTTTGTACCAATAGTGGGATCTCTCTAGGTTCTGAATGCAGGATTAATTCTCTCACACATATAAAGAATATATGTGTGCTGGAATATAAAGAAAAGATGTGCTGGATGACTGATTTACTGTGGTGTAGACAACACCCTCTTTGCACTGTATGCATGAAGGGGACTGAAACTGTGGTGAGCCAAGAGCAGGGGTGAGTGAATCTGTCAATCTTGGTTTCCTTCAGTTTCTCATTTTACCAATCTTAAGTTCAGTTATCCACATTTCCACATTGGTCTGCAATTTTTTTTTTTAAAAGAATTCATGCACTTCACAAGCATTTCAGTGAGAATTTCTCCCAATATACACATTTTAATTCATTTCCCCCTGATATATGCATCTCCCCTCAAAGTGACTCCCCCTAACAGAATGCATTTTGTATGCTGTTTTCTGTAATATACACATTTATAGGCACACTTTACCCCGGCACATGCATTTTTGCGCACATTACTTAGCTGAGCAACTGCATTTTCTTCCAGAATTGGCTGCTATTTGGAGGCATGGTTGCCCCTTCTGAAGGGATGACGCCTGCCAACTTTCAGAATGACAGGTGCCGTGGTTCTCCCACAAAGACAGATGTTGCCATTTTGGGCTGGGCTAAACTGAAATCACTGAAGCTCCCCCGAAGTGCTTTCTGAGCACTCAGTCTGAAACCTGAGGAAGGTGCCTCTGGTAAACTGAGTAGCAATTGGTTATGCAACTGGGAACTTACTAAAGGGACCAGGTTTATCTGAAGGGCAGGAGAAGAATCAAACCTAGAGGGGCGAAGCAGAGAAAATTGTAATAAAAATATTGATAATATTGGACAGCAAGAATTGAGCGTAATGAAATCTTTGGCATCTTTAAACTGAAGAGAGGAGTTTGAGACTTCGAACAAGCCAATGAAAGCCAGGAGAGGAAAAAACAGCAACTGGAAATGAATAACAAGTAACATGCAGCAGCCAGAGGTGTTGCAAGGGGTGTCGAGTAGGTGTGGACCGCCCCGGGTGTTCCTACTGAGGTGGTGACAAAATGCTGGGTGGCACTCACAGTGGGGAGTAACATGGTGGCTTGGGCACCCACAGGCTCCACGCTGCCCCAAACGGTCCGCCCACCCGCCGCCTCTCGCTCAGCTGTAGGGAGCAGGGCACGCACGCTGCCCCAGGCGCCAGATCGGCCTGCTCTGCCACTGGCAGCAGGAGCAGGTTATTGTTTGTTGGAAAACAGAAAGGAACAAATCGATCACAGAGAAAGCTCTGCAAGTGAACCAAGAAAGCACAGAAGTAGGGTGACCTTATACTGAGCTCTCCTAAATATTTGCAAAATAAAAAACCCAACTAACACAAATGGGACAGGGAGGGGGAGGGGGAGGGGGAGGAAAAACAGGAATGAAAAGAAGTGGATTAAGTATTGGTTTTAATTACTTGTTTGGGAAGTGATTGGGAAGGATGCCAGTAGCCTCCCGCTCTTCTAAGTTCCTTGCTTTCCCAGGCAGCACTCACAGAATGATCACGGGGAAACCAAATGCTTTTATTTATGTCAACATCCCTCCCTCAAATCACCATTCAGCTCAGTTTGGCTTATTGTATTTAGCAAGCAGCCATTAGGCAAATAAAACAACAATAATAACAGGAATACTGCTACTAATAATGGTCTACATTTCTACTCCCCGACACCTAGTGAATGAATCATTTCCTGTCCCCCCCTCAAGTTTCATGACATGAATCTGTAAAGCCTTAACAAGAAATTTAAATGTTCTAAAGGACATATTTCTCTCAAAATTGGAAAGCAAAAAACAGGTCTTTGCAAGAGACAACCTTCCCTTTTGCGATCTTAGCAATGGGTGAATGTAATTGTTTTTGAGATCGTCGTAGAAAGGGCATTCAAGGAGTACATGAACTGTGTATTCTACTGATACAGAGCTGTAGCCACAAACTCTATCCTTCTTAGGAACTGCTTTCTGTTGGCCTATCCAGTCTGCTAATGGAAGGACGTTTAGTCTTGCCTGTGTAAAGGCTATCCTCATTTTAACATTTTGTAAATCTACCAGATATCTTGGCAGGGATGGATACAAAGAGATAAAACAAGCATACAGTTTATTAGATTGACAGAAGTTGATCACAGCCACTTGCGATTGCGTCTCAGTGTCTCTCAGCTTTTGGAGTATTAATTCTGTAGCTCTCTCAAAACCCTGTGTCACAAGAAAGGGGGCAGAGAGTCCCAAGCTCATGGCAGCAAACTGCATTTCACGTTCCCACACGTTTGGAGCCATATCTTCCAAAACTGTCACGAAATATTCCAAATCACTGTGCTTGGAGCTAGCCTTTGGACTTTAGGGCATCGCTGTTCCTGTTAATAGTGCAGCCTAACTCAGGCATGTGAAAATCTCACCCAAACCTTCCCTGCTCACCTGGTCATTCAGACTGCGTACAGAGGTGATGCACAGTTCTAGTTCTGAGTCCACCCAAATTATATTATTTATGATGAAGACAATGACGTATTTATTTTAAAAGTATCCGTTTCTTGTTACCCAAAAGGTATCTGAGTGACTTACATTTAAAATATTAGTATAATTAGATCACACCTTTTAGAAAACAATGTAAAACATTAGCATTTCATACATCCTGTCACAGGAGCCAACTCCTAGAGGCTGGGGGGGTGCTTTGGCCCCCGCAATAAAATATTTGAGGGGGCTGGGTCCCCACAAAGTTGATGGGCATTGCCACTCAAATGTTGTGTGTGCACTGCGTCATGTGATCAATTATGCAGGGAGGGCGGGGCTTACCAGGGCCCCCACAACATTTTATTCAAGTTGGCACCCCTGGAACACACGTGTGTGTGTGTGTGTGTGCGTGTGTGTGTGTGTGTGTATCTATATCTATATATATCTAGATATAAAAACAGCCACCCACCATAACTGTGATAAGATTCTTTGGCAACACACTAACAACATAGCAAGGCAAATTCCACTCAGACTGTCAAAGCCCTGAGGGGGAAGTCTTTACCTGACACCGAAAATATGCCACTGAAGGCAGCAGATGGACCTCAGTGCAGAGGGCATTCCATAGATGGGGAGCCACAACTAAAAAGGCCCTCTCCCTTGTCATCAACTCAAAGTCTCCCTCAGAGGAAGGATCCAGAGAAGAGACTAAGGGTTCATGTTGGGAGAGCCATTCCAGAAGATATCCCTGGTTGACCTGAATCCATTCAGTTTGGTTGGGTTTGCAGTCAGATTTGGTGCACAACTTTATTGACTTTAACATTATGCTGTGTAGACAGATAAGTTTAAGTGCCTTGAAAATGGCATGAGAGAGACCTTGCTGCCCAGAGGTTTTCCAGAGGTTTTGTTGGGATTGACAGCCTTACATCTCCCATTAATTCTCATAATCCTCTGTTGAAGCCATCCAGGTTGTTGGTGTTCACTACCTCTAGTGGGAAAAATCATCATCATTTAACTATATGCCTGATCAGCTTTTGTCTGACCTTCCTCTTCCAATGTTCAGCTTCATGGGATGACCCCCTAATTCTAGTATTAAGAGAGAGGGATGAAAACTTCTCCCAATCCACTTTCTCCAGATTATGCATAATCACATATAGCTCAAAACAAAATAAAAAAATTCCTTCCAGTAGCACCTTAAAGACCAACTAAGTTATCTGTAACACATATACCTTAGGTCCAACCTTTCTTGCCTTTTTGCCACAAACATGCCCCAAATATTGTTACCTTTCCACACTGGGGAGTTGCTCTATCCCACTGATCATTTGGGCAGCCCATTTCTGAAGTGTTTCAAACTTTACAACATCCTTTTTGAGGTGTGGTGACCATTATTGACCAGATTTGTATATCAGCATTAGGATACTGACAGATTTATTTTTCATCCCACTGCTAATGATATATGATTTGCCTTCTTTCACAGCTGCTGCACACTGGGCAAACATTTTTATTGAGCTGGCCATTATTTGAGCACATTCTCCTTTCTGGTCAGTCCCTGCCAATTCACACCCCATTAATGTACATGTGCAGTTAGGATATTTTTGCCCAAGTGTGCATCACTTCAAACATACACTGAACCACCCATTCACCCAATTTGGAGAGAAACCTTTGGAGCTCTGTACAATTGCAACTACAAGCCACTCTGGGAATGGGGAATTTAAATACCAGCCAATAAATAATACTCAATAGCTTAAGCACCAACTTAAAAGATTGCTGAAAGAGCAAAGTTTTTGCTAAATTCTTATAAGTGGCTCTCAAAGCGCAACGATGAGTCCTAGGTAATACAGAGATACTGCTTTCACTTTGTTTATCTTGGCTATTCCATGACAAACTCTGGGCCACGACCCAGCATGGTGGCTCAATGAAGGGCATGACGCGGCAGATGTGTTTTTCAGTTGCCCTGATAAGCGGTGTTGCAAGATACCGACTCTTAGCTTGGCGTTTGTCAAAGTGGCAATTGTGAAATTTCCAAAAGCGAAAAGAAAAGGCCATTTTGCAATTGCCAGTGGAACTGTCTGCAGAGCAGTAATTCTCCAAGTTCATTAACACTGGACACACTGATTCATTTGAGTCGGGGTTCATGGAAAGTTGCTTCTAAATATATCAGCTAGACGTCTAGCCCAAAGGTTGGAGCAAAGAAGACATGAGTCTTGAAAATGCAAAATTTTGGCTACAAGGCCAAGTTCCGTCCTTGGCTAATGAGGAGTCTGGCTTAATTTTGCAAGTGTGGCAAATGATTGGATGGTGGGTATAAACAGATCATGTTAAGTTGAAAATCGAGCAAACAGATCCAATTGGAACAGGACCAGGACCATCTGATTAATGATCAACACTGAACTGAGAATTCTTGCTCTCAATACTTTGCTGGGGCTTCAAAGCATTCTTTGTCAGCGCCTTGGGAAGCTATGGTTGCTTCGTGTTATGGATTACCTCTTTACCATTTTCTGGCATTTCATCCATGCTCTGAGGCTCGTGACAGCAGTGGGCTATATTGAATGTCTCTTTTGAGTTGCATTTTTTCTTCCTTGGTCCTGAAGTTGTATGTATCTTGTCTACTGCATTTGCATTTCGGATCGCTGTATAGCATCATTCTCCAAGGCGGAATCCACATGTTCCGGGTGAAACAAAGGCATAGTTTGGCCACATTATTTACCAGCATTTCCACGCTATTCCGCTTGTGGTGCCAGCTGTAGGTCTGTGAGCACAACACATAGGGAAGGGTCGTAATTCAGGGGAAGAACATATGCTTTGCATGCAGAAGTTCCCAGCTTCAATCGCCAGCATCTCCCATTTGGGCTGGGAAAGACGCCATGCCTGAAACTATAGAGAGCCACTGACAGTCATGGAACTGGATGGACCAATGGTCTGACTTGATATACGGCAGCTTTCTATTTATGTTGGTGTGTCCCATACAACAGCATGATTATATAAAACCAGTTGTTGCCTTTGGGTGATATTCAACTAAATTATTGTGCTAGGATTTTCACTACTGCAATGTGATTTCCCCCCTCTCCCAAGCATGTCCCACACCACCCCCAAATCTGTTCTAGAGGGTTGGGGGAACTCCTAGAACAGATCTAGGGGGTATACAGAGTGAGGACATTCTGTTGCACAAGGAAAAATCCCTGCACTGATGGAACGTTCACCTTAGTGCTATGTTAAATACAACCTTTTGCCCTGTCCCCCAGTACATCTGTTGCAATTCACCATCTACCTAATGGAGGACTATGTAAAAAACCCAATACAGTTGCCGTGTCTTCATTTTGACATCTGAATGGCTTCATTTTAAGGCCATTGTCACATATTAAAATGCAATGTTGGGATGGTGTGATGACCACGAGAAGGAAGCTCACCACACGAACACCTAAATTCCAAAAAACCCATGAGTGTGGTTTGGACAGAGTGTGATGGACAGAATGTCTCTTTTGAGCTGCATTACTTTCTTCCTTGGTCTTGAAGTAGTATGTAGTTTGTCTATTGTATTTGCATCATTACCTTTTCTCACAGGAGCTCAAGAAGGGTTCTCAGGCAATCTCCCATTCAGATTCTGAACAGAGCCAGACCCTCATAGTTTCAAAATGATTGCTGCATTGTTGATGAACAGAAAACATTTCAGAAGAAACCATAATGCACGTTATTGTCATTGTATGCAACAGCCTAGGGGTTTGCAGGCTGGTGACTGTGGCAGAGCAATCCCTGCTACTAGAGTAAAGGTAAAGGTAAAGGGACCCCTGACCATTAGGTCCAGTCGTGGCCGACTCTGGGGTTGCGGCACTTATCTCACTTTATTGGCCGAGGGAGCCGGTGTACAGCTTCCGGGTCATGTGGCCAGCATGACTAAGCCGCTCTGGCGAACCAGAGCAGCGCACGGAAACACCATTTACCTTCCTACCGGAGCGGTACCTATTTATCTACTTGCACTTTGATGTGCTTTCAAACTGCTAGGTTGGCAGGAGCAGGGACTAAGCACCAGGAGCTCACCCCGTCGTGGGGATTCGAACTGCCAACCTTCTGATCAGCAAGTCCTAGGCTCTGTGGTTTAACCCACAGTGCCACCCATGCTACTAGAGTGGCCAGATGTAAAAAAGGAGAAGGCTCATGCACATCTAACAATTATGCAGAAGGGGCAGTTTCAGCAGGTGTAGCTTGTCCTGACAAAACATGTCTCACAGGTTTGTCAATATCTTAAATAAAATTCCCTCCAGTCTTATAGCTGACCAAGGATTCCACTGCACCAGCTGTTGCAGTGAGAGAGCACTTACCTAATGTACGAACTTCAGTTTCACATGGACAATGAACAGTTTGCTTTAAGAGGCTCCAGGGTTTCCCAGTAGCAACCGGTCACAGAAAAGGATTGATCACGCTGCTCCTAAGCCTTCTTTAACTAAAAATAATAATATTTCTGTTCCAGAGGAGGAGTCCCTAAGGCCTTGTATAGATTATTTTGTGTTTTTGTAGCCACAGTGTCTAGCTGAGGCGATGTGGTAAAGCATCAGCCTCAAAAACTAGAATAGAGCAAAGCATTATATTTTGTAGGACTGGGGGACCATGTCAGGAGACTCGGGGATACAAGCCCTGGTTGGGAGAACTTCTGTATGTTGAGGGAGCACAACCTCTAGGGATGTAACATGGACTCCACAACGTATGACAGCCAACCAATAAAGGATTTCAAAAGAACTTGACGCAAGGGAGGGAAACAAAACAAAACAGCCTCTTGCAAGGGCTGATTCTCCTCACACGTAGAGGGATGTCTGCCACTTCACTTGAACTGGCGAGGCAGAATCCCAGAAGGCCATTTAAAGTAACTTGCGTAAGCCCTTGGCTGCCCCACTGTAGGAATACAGGGCCCCTTCTCTGAATCTTCGCCCCAGCTGTTAAAGATTTTGGAGGAGTTATCTGTGGTTCTGTGAAATATCAGCTCAACAAGCAAATTAGGAGAATAAAGAAAGTCTGTCAGTGTGCACAAATTACTGCAACTGAGGAAGATGGAGGCAGGATTTATCAGGCAGGCTTTGGAAGCATCAGCATGTTACAGCACAATCTTTCCTGTGTGTGTCAATTCAGATTTGAGTTCAATGGAGCCTGCTCCAGAGCAGGGATGGGAGACTCTGTCAAAGGTGCTTCACTCTGTTTCTCATATTTTCTTATTTGAAATAACTTTTTATTGATTTTTAACATGCAGGAAAATAAGATACATTTTCATATAAAAAAAAAGCTTAATCACAACAAATAAAATTTGAATTAAAGTTGAATTTCTGTGTAGATGCACAATAAATATCTTCATTAAGTGATCTACTCAGGTAACCACATCAAACAAACATCTGCATCATTTTTTAAAAAGGTTTTTCCTTTCATTTCCCCCCCAATTCAGGGTATAGGAGTAACAAAACAGAGAATACTGTAAAGGAGGTGTGAGCACTGACAGAATTCAGCTCATACATATCTGTTTTAAGGCTGAAGATGAGGAGCATCCAAGTTCCTGTACATTAAAATATGTCACAAAAGCATATCATACCAAAATTAATTTATCTCTTTCACTTTGGCCGCTAAAGACTCTTAATTTGTCAGTTTTTCAAGTAATGCTTAATTTGTCAATTTTTCAAGTAATGCAATATTCCATACCTTATTTAGCATACCAATAATCCAGATTATCTTCTGCCAAATCCCTCCAGAAATTTGCAGCTGTGAATCATGCTGCAATAAGAGAGGGTCCAACTAATTTCTTGCTATACAACATGGTAGTGTCATCCTCTATAAAGGCCACAAGGAGTGGAGAAGGTGTCAGCTGGCATGTTATAAAAGTTCTAGTTTTGTGGCATACTGTATCCCCAAAGCATCTGGGCATTTCCACCATATGTGCAAGCCCATCCTGAGGGCTTGTCATTCTCTACCAACACTTCGGCAAGGAACCAGGACTCATGTAAGACACTCTGTGTGGCGTTCAGCACCATTTATGAATCAACTTTAACATGAGTTCCTTGTTTCTTGCAGCACAAAATGGTTGTTTCTTATTTTTTCAATCTTAAATTCCATTCTCCACATTTCCACATCAGTTTGCAAATTCTTTTTTTGAAGAAAAATTCATCTTAGTGTGGGTTTCTCCTAATGCACACATTTCTGTTAGGCAGTTTTGCCTGAGATACACATTTTTGCAAAGCATATCCCCCCAACACTTCACCTTAGTATATGCATTTGCATATACACCCACAGCGCCCCCCCCTAAACAGCAACATTCTGTCTGCAGCTTTTATTGATTACAGATGTAGGTAGGCTTTGGCTCAAGCACTGGGTATAGATCCATTTTCAGCCTCCAGATGGAGGGTGGAGGGCTGACAGTTAAGCAGGGTTGTGCAGTTGGCCTTTATCTCCCTCCAGGCTCCACCCCTCAGCTTGCCCCTGATAGGGCACATTTGAACTTCGGGATGGCGGTTGGCCAGGGAGGTGTTCCAACGGCTGGCTGACACGGCAAAGACATTTGGCCCTCTGGGGTTGCGTGAGGCTGCTGCACAACCGCAACCTTCTGACCGGGTGAGCGGCCATTTTGTACACATTACCTGGCTAGAGAACTGCATTGCAAAATCCAAAGAAGTGTGAATTTCTAAGTGTGGCTGTGTTTTGGTTCACATAGTGTTTTGGAAAGTGCACTTTAGACAGGTTTGCCGTTGAATGGGAAATGAAGTTCTCTCCAATCCCTACTCTTAAGTAAGTGTGTAAAGCAGGGATTGGAAACCTGTCCTGATGTTGCTGGCCTCCAGTTCTCATCATTCCAAGGCAGCATGGCCAATAGTCAGGGATGATGGGAGTTAGAGTCCAACAACATTGGAAGGCTACAGTTTTCCCCAATCCCCAATTGCAGCTTAAATATCTCATCCGCCGCTTGATTGGCAAATGTATTGTCACGATGAGCCTCCTCAAAGTCAAAGGTTTGAACCTTCCCAAGCATAAAGAGAGCTCGTTTGGCATCCCTCACATTTCAGGGGTGCACAGTCAATGGAGCGGGGCGATCTCTGGATCACTGGCATGTGCTTGATGATCTCAAAGGGAGGAACCCAAGAAACTGCATGCCTATAAATCTAATGGCCCATTTTATTTCCTCTCATTGCTATTCAGGTTTATGCCAGTTTTAAATGGACTAAAACTCTCCCACCTAAAAATAAAACAATTCATAGACATCTGCTTTAGAGAACAGCACACAGGATGACTTTCCCTCTGCTTCCTTGATTTAAACCCAAAACGTATGATGGTACCTTGGACTACCTGGTCTGTAGCTGCAGGTGGAGGTTTCATTTAATTGATAAAGCCATTTCCCATTCCCATGGAGATGACGTTGTGGGCTGGGAGCAAGCCCTCCCCATGCCCCTGCGCCATTGGATGGTCCTTGGCCATGGCATCCTTAGGTCGTCCAATCCGGGTGGTCCGGGGGTGTGGCGCAGGCTATTTAAACTTGCTATGGACCTAGGTTGGTTGCCTTGGTTGCCCAAGGGGCCTGGTAGGAATTTTTCCCCACTTGGCAAATTGACACCGGCCATTTGGTTTTTCACCTACCTCGTAGCAAATCGTCACAACTTTGTAAGGTTAGGTGGTTAGGCATTGGAGTATTAGGTTGAAGGTGAGGGGAGGTAGTGGCCATCACCTACCCCTCCCAATTCATGACTATTCCATTAAAGGAATCTGGGGGGCGTGGTCTCTGTCCGAAGCCCCAGACAGGGGGCTAGGACCATGGCACGACCCCTAGCAGTGACCCTGGGGGAGTTCTTAGTTGATGTGCATCAGCAGGGCTCCCCCTACCCTTCCAAGACTCCCGCAGACAGGCAGGAGTCAGCTATAGGCGTGTGGTTACCAATGCCTAAACCAATACCACGCACATTCTGTAACCAATAAAGTTGTTTCGCCCAATATCCTAAAATACTGTTTCATGTGTCTTTATTCCACTTCCCGGGAGGGTTTGGGACCTTGTCACACAATGAATTATTACTGTTTTATGGAGGTCTTGTCAATGGCTAATTCTTAGTTTTATTTGCAATTGGATTGATAATTCTAATCTGGAAAATATTGTGCATGCAAACAAATTGGTGAATTAACCCTCCAGAGTAGTAGCGTAGCGTGGGTTGTCAGCACTCGGGGCAAGGCAAGTAATTCGTGCCCCCTAACCCATGGATTTGCGCCCCCTAACCCTAACCCCCAGATGTTGTGCCCGGTGCGGCCGGCCCCCCCTGACCCCCCACACTACGCCACTGCTCCAGAGAAATTTGTTATCTTCTTTCACATCATTCCACTCTGCATTATAATGAAACCAGCCATTAGATCCCAGTTTAGCTGGAATAAAGATGAACATGACTCAGAATAAGAGGCTTGTCATTCAAAATCATAAAAGAGAACTATATACCATAAAAGAAAACTGAATAATTTTCACCTTTTAAAAAAATAAAAAGACAGCAATGCTGAATGTTAGATTATTTGCTTTTTTGTGACAAGCATCTTTCCCATCTCATGGCAGTAGGCCAATTCTGTGGTCAAGGAACTGTGTGATCTGTTCTCTCCTGCCCCTTGCACATGACCTGGACATATGTTCTCCTAGCTATGTGACAGTTCCAACTTCCTGGGCAGAAAAGTGCCCCCAACAAAGAATGCTTAAAGGGGCTTCTCAGTCCCTCTTCCTCCTTCTGTGTCTTCCTGAGCTATTTATCTGCTCCACTTTTTGAAAGTAAGCTTAAATGACACAGCTGCTCTTTTATATAGATATAAAAAAATCAAAGATCAACAATTGTGATTGCCAAATTAAACCTCTGTGCCAAGGGGTAATTGAAGTTCAAGGCACCTCTTGCTGAGATAGCAACTTCAGCTACATATCCTCTGAACAAAATGACCTCGTGTGATATTCAAATGCATGATCCAGCAGAAACCAGCAACAAAGCACTCAAAACCCAAGAACTACATACACAAAACTAGGTGGGCTTGTAGAGCCTTGAACCTCCCTCATATTGACATGAGTAGCACTTTTCAACGGAGCTCTGAGTTTTAAGGAGAAAAGGTTTAATCTTTAGTAGAGATAGGTCAATTAAACCGTTTTCTCTCAGATCCAGATTTCTCTCAGATCTCTCAGATTCAAGCATAGGGCACCAAATCCCTTACTCAGTCTGAAACTGTAGCATTAAATCTAGATTCAAGTGGGAAAGGTCTGGTCTCAAAAATCTGTAAGGAGCTACTGGAAATTACAGCAGAACACAATGTAGGTTTAAAAGCTGTCTGGGAGATGTACGTTGACTGTGCAACTGATTGTATAAAATATAGAAATCTGTGGAGAAAGAAACCAGAAAAGTCAATGTAAACAAGTGTAAAGTGATGCATCTCAGGTCAACCCCTTCCCCTTTATTTCACATATATGCTCATGGGATCTGAAGTGGTGGTGACTGGCCAATGAGGCCTTGAGGTCATAATGGAGAGCTCAAGAAACGTGTTGCCCCTGTGCATGGCAGCTATGAAAAAGGCAAACTCCAGCCTTTGATGTTGATGCAAAACATTTTATGCTTGTTGTTGTTTAGTCATTTAGTCGTGTCCGGCTCTTCATGGACCAGAGCACGCCAGGCACTCCTGTCTTCCACTGCCTCCCGCAGTTTGGTCAAACTCATGCTGGTAGCTTCGAGAACACTGTCCAACCATCTCATCCTCTGTCATCCCCTTCTCCTTGTGCCCTCAATCTTCCCCAACATCAGGGTCTTTTCCAGGGAGTCTTTTCTTCTCATGAGGCGGCCAAAGTATTGGAACCTCAGTTTCAGGACTTGTCCTTCCATTGAGCACTCAGGGCTGATTTCCTTAAGAATGGATAGGTTTGATCTTCTTACTACTCTTCTTGGAGTAGTAGCACTAAACATCTGGAGGGCACCAGGTTAGGGAAGTGACCATGCAATCTTATACATGCATGTACAAAAGTAATTCCCATTACATTCAGCGGGGTTAGCTTTTTTAAAGTAGATCTATCATCAGCTTTTCACAATTACATAATATGGAGCTAAAGTGAGTGCTCATATTTCTTCCTCTCCGGGGATCAAGCACAGTGTACTGGGGACATAGGCAAGAAGTCAGCAGAACTGTCAAGAGTAAGTTGTGCAAGTTACTGGCATGAGTGTATGTGGCATGCGTCTTTCTAACTGGGGGAGTGCTGTTGCCTGGCAAGGTCAGAGGAATATATCCTTGGCTTGGATGGGGAAAAGAATCAGTGGAAAGGCTGGACCTGGTGCTGCCAGCACAGTCTCTAGAGCAGTGGGGTGAAGAAAACCTATAGAAGCTTAGATTGTGTATTAACTATGACCATTCATATCAAAGTTATGAAGAATGGATGGGCTCATCCTGCACACCTCTGTCTTAGTATTTGTATACATGCAATAGTTTAGGGGGAGGCAGAAGATAGATCTTGACCTACAAGTAGATCATAGAATCATAGAATCATATCACCCAGATCTCTGTGTGGCTTGAACTAGAGGGGCAAGGATTCCTTATTCCCACTTGTTTGACAATAGTAAACAATGAAATTATTCTGAGCACCAAAAAAATCATGGTGTTGAAATGAATAAAGCTTTAGTGTGGGTAACCAGGAGCAGATCTTGTGGACTAAGTTTCATTTACCATGGCACCAGCCTCCACTACCGAGATACAGAGAATGCACACTCATTTGATGCAACACACCTACAGATAGCTGAGTTGCTGTGACTTGCTTCTTCTTCTGCTCTGCCTTCTAAAATGCTTGTCTACCTATTGCTTGTTTTTAATGTACCGGTAGATTCTAAAATTCTATTTCATGTTTCTAGCCAGATAAGTGCTTTGAAGACCCTTTGGTGGGGAAGTGTAGGGCTGAGGCAGTTTCAGGCCCCTCAATTTTTTGAGGGGGCTGGGCCCCCTCAATGTTCAGAGGGCATTTGACTCTGCCCCCTGACTCCCCACGATTTGAGAATATGCTTCCTCAATCAACTTGAGAAAAAGGCCAATCTGCAAATGGGTGCTGTGGAAGGACTGCTAGGTAAATAGGAAAGGATTGAAAATATGTTCCAGTGCAGTGTTCCTCCACTGCACCATTGGGTCCCCAGATGTTGTCAGACTACAACTTCTTCTCTTCCTGATCATTGATTAAGCTTGCTGGGGGTGAATTTAACACCTAATTAAAGGGTTTCCTCTCATCTCACTCCCACCAAATATTTTTTCACCTCAGCAATGCTACTTTAATACAGTTCAGCTTGTGACTGTATTAAGGTATAAACCCAACATTCTCTGAGGGATGTTTACACCAACTTTTCAATGACATCATCATCAGAAGCTAATGTGACAGCTCATAATTCTCCCTCTCAAGCCAGCATACTGGGAATCTAAGCAGTGAGTCAGGAGCAAAATTGTCCAACACATTGGCAGTGTTCAGATGTGTGTTGTGTGTCTTCCCAACTGAGGGCAGGATATTGCAAGGAGAGGACTGAGGAACCTACCCCTGCCAGAAAATGGTGCCAGCTGAAAGGCCAATCTTGAGGCTACCAAAACCACAGTAATGGATTGTGGGATGGACTAAATGTGAGAGGCAGTTGACACCTAAGTTTCTTCCCATGCTATCTCTACTCTATAGCACTGGAAAACAATATATATTTAAAACAAGGTATCATCACCTGCTTTTCATATGGATTTGGAAACACTCGCTATTACGTAAGACAGGATCCAATTCCATTTAATAGGGACAGTGATGAAACAAGCAATACGAGCCAGAAGTGCTCATTGATAAAGTGATTATTTTTTAATAGGTTAAAAGTAAAGGATATATACGGTAAAAGATGTGGGTTTCAATTTACAACACTGACAAATTATGCCTTGCCTAGTCATAGCAATAACTTACCATCTAATTTCGAAGTTTCTAAAATTACTCTCTAGCTTTGCTCATATAAGGGCTACTACATTTTTCTGTGCTTCAATTTATTTGCCTTACAAGGGAAATGTGAGATCCAATTAGAGCTAGCGGCAGATTCAGATGACTTCTGGCTTCTGTGTTTTCAAAGGGAAAGCTTCTGTTTGCTTCTCTGACAGTCTAGCTGTCTAACCTAATGCAAAGCATCCAGGCAATAAAACAAACCACAGACAGTCCTTAATCTCACCATGTTTGAAGATCTTACCCATAAACAAGGGTATGTGTAAGGTTTTATTTTATTTTGTGTGTGAATAATTTATATTAATTTTTCTGTTTTACAATTTAGAATATTCATTTAAACAACCTTAAAATGTCAATGACTTCCCTTCTTCTCTTTCCGTGGTTCATTTTGCATATCACAAATCCCTGCATATTTTACATAAACTAAACCATTCTGTATTCCATTATTACATCCATCAAAACTTGTTTACACTGTTGAATTTATCTTAATACTGCCAATGTTTTCAAATGTACACAAATCCCCCCCATATATTCAATAACATTTTCCAGTCTTCTTTAAACGTATGTTCTTCTTGTTCTCTTTTTCTATATGTTAGGTCTGCAAGCTGCGCATATTCCATCAGTTTAAGTTGCTATTTTTCTTCAGGTGAGACCTTGATCGTTTTCCGTTTGGGGGCTAACAGGAAATGGGCTGCAGTAGTGGCATACATAAACAACCTTTTTTGACACCTGAGAATTTACTTCTGAATTCTGTGTAACGTTTTATACCAACATTGCAAACTTTTGTTGATCCTAGTACAAATGTTTCATAGAGAAGGTGGCTTTTGAGGAGAAAGAGATTGGTGACATCACATAGATCTTCTGGGAAGAGTTTGAGGCATACGGGGCTATTATAAACTCAGTGATAGGGCATATTTTTTGCACACGGAATTGAAATCCTCATAATTTCTAGTAGAAACAACCTCATACTGCAGTCCTGGTAAAGAATTCCACCTGAGACTTTGCTTTGGGAAACCATCGTCAGTCACAGTGGACAGTACTGGGCTATATATACTCAATGGTCTGACTCAGTATAACGTAAATTAGATTATAATGAGGCAAACTATTGAGCCATCTAGCTAAGCAGATGCCATTCTTAGCCTACCTGGAGATGCTGGAGCTTGAACTTGGAAGCTTCCTTGTGGGAAACACGCTTGGCCATTGATTTATTGCTCTTCTCCTGAATAAAGTGGCATCATTTGAGAGCCCAGGAGCCTTTAGCTGAGAGTGATAATAGGAAAGGAATTCATGGGCATGAATGTAGACCCTGGGTAACAAACCTGTGGCCCTCTAGATCAGAGCTTTCCAAACTGTGTCGTGACATGTTAGTGTGTCAGCTGCAGTTTGTAGGTATATCAGGCAAATGCTCCCCAGGCTCCTCCCAGGCCTGGAAAAGGGTTAGTTTGCTAGCAAAACTGAATTACTGTGCTGCAAAATGATGCATGTCTAAAAAGTGCGTCACCAACATGAAAAGTTTGGAAAGCTCTGCTCTAAGTATTCTGGGCTCCAGCTTTGATCAGCCTCATGCAGCATGGCTAATGGTGAGGTGTGATGGGAGGTAGAGTCCAGTGACACCTGGAGGACCATAGGTTCCTCATCCCTTGTATAGAGCCAGTCTTCAATAGGTTTGAAGATCTATGGGAAGACTTAGGTGTGGATTCCAGTGGCCATTATGCAGTAATTGGCAATATGAACAAAAGCCACTTCGCTGAGAGCAGAATTCATAAGTAAATGTGGCAGAAGCTGTGCTTTTGAAGACAGAGTCACTGTAACCTTGATTGATCATGACAGAAAAGAAAAACGGCCTTCATCTACTAGCAAACAAAAGTTCAGGAATCCTTGGAACTATTTGCTTAACCTTGCGTTTGAGAGAGATCTGTTGAAAGTGAAGCATTGTACACATTTCGGCAGACTGAGGTCACTTGGTTTCATTCCCACCTCTTTCTCTGCAATCCTGTTTTCAGCCATGTCACAAAGTTTCCATGTTCCATTCGGCTTGTCCGTAATAACATATTTGGGACAAGCAGTTGTTATGCGTCAAGGTAATAAAAAGCAGGTAGGCAACTAATGGAAAAAGGTCAGGATGTGGGTGGATAATCAGCCCAAAATGACACAATAATCCCTACCCACCCTAATTTCATACAGTAATGTAGGATTTCATACAGTAATCTATATATTGTTTGGTCTTAATGCTACCTTGCATAACTCTGTTCTCGGTGCTCTCTGCACAATTAATTTAGGGACATGACCTGTTTAAACTGGTTTTGAAGAAGATAAACTGGGAACACTGCCTTAGCATAATCCATCATCATCCAAACCCAAGATCCACCAGGATAAAAGAGTTGGGATGTGGTGGACATTGGACTTTCCCAGCTACCCAGGCCTATGCTGGCATAATCCCTCACCCCAGATGAGCTGGAGAGACACCAGCATAAGTCCCTCACTCTGGTTCACCTGACAGAACTTAAGTTGATGTAATTTACACTAGTCTGAGTCCCTGGAAAGGGGTGTTCCAGGGGCACGGCAGGAGTGGGAGAGGGCAAGGACACACTTACACCTATTCTAAAGCTTGTTCACCTCAGTCATCTTCAAAATTTGGGCCCACTCACTAATGGTTCAGACAACAGTAACCCCCTCCAAGAGGTTCCTGAATGAGATTTGGAACAGGAGTAATCACAGGGCCAGTTCACATGGAAAGAGATCTCAGGATAAAATAAAATGGGGAGGGGAAGTTCTTGGTGTGTCATCTTTAGCTCCTTGGTGGAATTGTGAGAGATAAATGCAGTAAATAAATCAAGTATTGCAGCTATCAAGAAATAGTTGGGTGCCAGATTAGTTGTCACCTGCCCATTAACTGACTGTGCCATCAATGGAAGTAAGCTTAGGAAGTGATAATATTGCCATGGAAGTATGCCACCTCAGATTTTAGCCCCATAGTCAAAACATAGGAGAATTTGGTATAGGTCATATTGTGCCTAGGCATAGTTTTCTCTCTCTTTGGGGTGGAAATGAATGCTGAAATCCCACTAAATATCACCACATGGTTTATGATGGTACCAGGATGATTTTCACTGAACAGTTTGAGAAAGGCTGTGAGATTGTCAGATGAAAGGTGCAGTATTATTATAGCGTGAGTGATCCTTTGGAGGCTGGGATTATTACAATGCTTCCCTTATTGACTACAAAGCCAGCATTGGGTTGCTAAACCCATAAAATTGCATGAACAGAAGTCCAAAGTGTGTGCTCATGGTTGACTCCCACACAATGGATCACACTTTATAGCCACCAACCATTCGTTGTATGTCTTGACATTTTTCTAATCATTATCATCATCTTGGCAAATGTTTCACATAATTATATTGTTGGAATCCTTACACAAACCTTGTAAGTATTATATCCCTCACTCCAGCACTGCAGATGGAGCAGTTCAGGTCACCAACAGGAATTGATGGCACAGGTGAGGTTTATACCTGAGACTTCCTGATTCATTCATCTCTTAACCACTATACTACATCAAATTTATCAAAGAACATTTGACATTTTTTCTTTAGATATCCATGTTATTTGTTCTTTAGATATCTATGTTATTATAAACAATTGTGCTCTTATTTATTTCTTTTGTTCATATCCCAACTTTCCTCTACAGAACTCAGGGTGGGGAACATGGGGCTTCTTCCACTCCCATTTAATTTCACCTTGTGCGGTAGGGGTTGATAGAAACGGGCCTGAGATTATACCATGAACTTCATGGCTGAATAGCCCAAGTCTCCCCCTGATTTTAGACCAAGTATTTCATCACACAGTCTCTTAAGCTGAAATCATTCTGAACCATAAAAGCAAGAAGAACCAGACACTGGTTATCATATGTGTTCAAATATGGAGATGTTTTGAACCTACAACAGTATGATTGAACTCTGTTTTGGATAGAGAATCTTAGGGAAAAACTCAGGACTCAATGGCCAACATACAGTCTTGACCACAGGGCATTGCACGGGGAAGTTTATTTATTTAAAATAGTTTTCTACAAAAAAAAAATGGCAATACAACTCAAAAACCCCTTTCAAATAAGGCACATGCATTAGACTAAAATATGTACAATAAAATACAGCAGAGCCACAGTAAGTCAGGCAATTTTTCAAAGGCTTGTCAGCAAAAGCCTGTGTAAACAAACAGGGTTTTCAGGAGGCATTGAAAACCTAATAGAGTTGTTGCCTGTGTTTTTTCAGGAGAGAGATGATTCCACAGATTAGGCACCACAATAGAAAAGTTCTTGAGAGACAGACTCCCTCAGAAGGTGGTAGACTCTCCTTCATTGGAGGTTTAAAGGCAGAGGTTGTATGGCCATCTGTCATGGATGCTTTAGTTGGGATTCCTGCGAGGTAGGGGGTTGGACTAGATGATCCTCAGGGTACCTTCCAACACTACAGGTCTATGATTCTGTGACTTCAGCAGACTGTGGTGCAACTGGGAGGGCCTGATCTTGATATCTTAATAACCATGCAGGTTGAAATTTTAGTTCCAATTACATTGGCAAAATCCAAATATTAGAATCAAAATCAAGCAGAACATTTGTATTGTGAAATTTTGAATTTTCAAATTGAATTTCAGAATTTCACATTCAGCTATTGTAGTCCCATGCAAAAGAATGAACATCACATTTAAGTGCAGCTTTACTGAAACTCTCAAACATGATCCCGAACAACCCTCAAATAGAATATTAAGAGAGCTGCCTATAAACTACTAGGTTCCTCTATAAACTATAAATCATATGCACGAGCAATGTCCGAAAGGCAAATAAGCCATAATTTAAAGTGAGTTTTTTTAAAAGCAACAATCCTATAATAAATAATAATGTTCTACATCAGTAAAATTGTTGGAAGGGAACAATTATGCTCCTACAGCAATCCCAGGAAGTAAGAGCCAATATGATGTAGTGGAATATGTAGACCAGTGGCACCTGGGTTCAAATCCTGCTGCACTGTAAAGCTCACTGGGTGTTTTGGGAGCCAATCACTATGGCTCGCTTTAACATATCTCACTCGTTGGGGCTTATTTCTTCCTTCTTACTATGCTTTTCCGTTTAAAAACACACAAAGCAGCTTGCAAAAGTTAAAAACAACAACATACAACAATTAAAAAGCAACAGTACAAACAACACTAAAAGCAGGGTTTATGTTTTATTTTTAAAAAGGAGAGCATACCATCATGAGTTGGGGGGATCAGTATGGATGATGCCCTGAGTCCCTTCCAGTTTCGGGGTTTCTGTATCTGTGGCCGTAGAACGTATAACAGCAAGCTTGCCAAACCATTGTCCAGGTAATGACTTTGGCTGACTAGGTGAGCACCACAATTAGCACAATCAAAGAAGTTACTCTGCGTTGCATAACAAGTGGGTGGGCTGTAGTTCCTCCCTAAGGGTGTAGAAATCACAGTCTTCTTTGTGTTTTTTCTCCACTTCCAGACTTGAAAGTCCCTCAGTCACACAAGTTTGCTCTTAAAGGGAATGATTATGTGAAGAATGCAGTATGTAGCAGGCAGCTGGAGATGTGGAAGACCCACACAGGTGAAAATGGGGTCAAGCTGGTCACTTCCTTTTCCCCTAATTCACATGGTGTTTCTGGAAGGAGATAACTCCATGTATTGTACACCATCTTAGGCCCTGGTAGAAGAGCACCCGCTTTTTCTTCCCATGCAAAGGTCTGTGGTTGCAACCCTGGCATCTCCTAGTAGCATGATGATGCCCCCTGCTTGAAATTCTGGAAAGCCGCTGCTGGCCAGTATCCGCAATATGGTGCTAGGCAGACCGATGGCCTGACTCAGTTTAAGGCAGCTTCCAGTGACAGGATTGAAATGTGATGTGAGTTTTGAGCCTGGAAACTTCATGGTCCCACAATAAACAAACCGATTAGGATATACAAGAGGCACATTCCTTTCACGCCAATGGGCTAACAATAAAAGTGGAAGAAGGGGACCATAAAATGTTATTGTGAGCACCAAACACTTTTATTCCTCTCAACTTACAGCACAGCTGCCTATCTTCAGAATCACCACCAGGCTACGTTTAGAGCAATAGCACTGATTTCCCCCCTACTTCAGAGTTTCAGCTGTAGTCCTCCGAGGCTGCTGAGAGTGGTTCCCAGTTCTCTGAATGCCCAGGAAAGAGAAATTGATTGTTAAACCCCAATGTGAACTGTAGGTCTGCAAGTGGAATAAGGTAAACAGTTGAGTTTTCACCCCCTTTCAATATTTTAAATATATTTCTTTATTTTTTTGGTTACTTCATCATAGAAAACTTTGTTTTTATGAAGGGGACACTTCAGTGGCACCTTGGTTGTTGAACTTAATCTGTTCTGGGGGTCCGTTCAACTCCCAAAACCAAGGTGCAGCTTCTGATTGGCTGCAGGAGCTTGCTGCACTCAAGCAGAAGCCACATCAGATGCTCAGCTTCCAAAAAATGTTCGCAAACCGGAACACTCACTTTCAGGTTTGCTGCGCTCGGGAGCCTATTTGTTCAAGAGCCAAGCTGTTCAAGAACCAAGGTACCACTGTACTTCTTAGAGCTTCTGGCAAAGCATGATTTACCTCATGGTAGGGGAAAGAGGTCCTGTCACAGCCCACAATCCCATGTGCATAGTAGGTGCGGAGTAGTAGTTAGAATGCTGAGCAAGGACTGGCAAGTCATGAGTTCAAATCCCCGCTTAGCTAGGAAGCTGAGTAGGTGACCTGGGGTCAGTCAACAGCTCTCAACCGAGACACTCGTTCGGCAATTGACCTTAGGGTGGAGAGCAGCTGTTTTCCGAGAGAACTCACAGTCCTTCTAGAGCCAGAAAAGCCATTGATTAGTCCTCCCTCAAACAAAGAGGCCAATGAGTTGACGGACATTAATATACAAAGCTCACCAATAAAACTCAGCAGAAAAGCCATGCATTCCATAGGAAGAAATAAAAATGGAAATCAGAAACAAAAAATGGAGTTATGTTTACATCAGGCTGATGAACTACCTGTTCCAGAAGAAACAAAAAATGTACAAAGCTCATCAACACAAGCACTGTTGCAGTTATTTCAGACCAGCGAAGCAAATTCTGATTTTGGGGGTTTCTCAAGCATACAAGAGAACAAAGATTCAAATTTAATGAAAGACACATGGGAAGACCAGCACACAGATGCTTTGTGGTCTTTGTTTACTACCTCTGCCTCTTTGTCACCATTTATTAGATTTTAATGCTGCTTTAATTAAAACAATGAGTTTTGAATAAATGTGGAAACTGAAAGATGGGGGGGGGGGGAAACCAGCTCTCAACCGCACCTGCACTTCACGGTTGTTGTGAGGATAAGATGGGAGAAGGAACCACATACAGAGCCAAATGCTTCTTAGATACAGTAAATAAAAATATTCAGTAAAGTCAAATAGCTGGATTTCATTTGCAAATTCACAGCATTCCAGGTCCAGAACATGAAACTTTATCACCATAGTCATTGGCTTACTCCAGTCCCTAGAGGCACAGAATGATGACACTGCATTCTGCCTTTTCAGTCTTGCAGAGAAATGTTCCTACCTGGTGAAGAAGCCAAAAGCATCATCCCGTTACTTTAGTTGCGTAGGTTGGAGGCATTGATTATGTTTCTGCCACTGGGTAGTCATGGATTTTGTATACTTTCCCCTTTTTCTTTTAAAAAGCACATTCTCTTTATAAATGAAGGCTCTTGTGCTGGCTCGCTCCCCCTCAGCAAACTGCAGCTTGAACCAGTTATTTGTTTTCTGGAAAATATTTGTGTTTTCCAAGAGGCCACTGAGTCACAGATAGCCATAAGGACTGGCAGAAATAACAAGCCAACGCTTCTCTTTCATGCTGCTAAGTGCCCAATAAATCCTATAAGCATGTAATGTGCTAAAACAGAGGAGCATAAATAGACTTTATTAAGGCTCAATGCTCATTTACATTTTAAAGCTGCTCTGGTAGCCAGAGCTCACATTTTATTTCCTGGAATCGTAAGTTATCCCCGATAGGGAGGCTTCTTGGGCTACAAGTTCTTGGTATAAATGACTCAAGACTTCAAAAGTGGGCACCTAGACAACCAAGGACGTATGATTTTTGTTACGTCAGTGTGAATCTCAAACAACAAATGGCACTCAAGACCATTCTAGACATACATGTCAAGATGGTTGTGGGAGGCCTTGTTATAGCCAAGTGGTTCATTGTAAGCTTGTGACTGGAAGTGGGCACTTCTGAAATTGCAGAAGAACAGATCCTTCAAGTGTCTCTATTTTCCAGGAACAGTCCTGGATTTACAGAAGCTGTCCCAGTTTCTGATTTGATCCCAGAATGTCCTGTTTTTCCTTAGAGAATGTCCCTATTTTCACCAGAGAAATGTTGGAGAGTATGGTAGGATGTTCCTACTTTCATTGTAATTTTTTTGGAGGTTATGGAGTTATCTGACCCTCTGAGCCATGTTATTAATGTTGGAAGCCACCCAGAGTGGCTGCGGGAATCCCGTCAGGCGTGAGGTGAAAATAGTCGTCTCCTCCTCCTCCTCCTCCTCCTCCTCCCTCCCTCCCCCTTCCCTATTTTCATTGGTGAAATGTTGGAGAAGAAGATCACGCAAATATTTTGAGCCAGCTTGCTGATCTACAAGGTCTTCAACAATTAGTGTCAGTTGCTTTCCCCGAGCTTAACCATGTCTCGTATCTACTACCCCCCACCCATCTGGTAAAGAGGCCACAGGGCTACACACACATTGCAAAAGTGTCGTTACAGTGTGCTTTCCCTGCTGGTATCCTTGACAGGCTTTGAATGGGCCATTGAGATAATTACAAACTGCACCCGCATGAAGCAAATATATTTGCTCAGTTGTTGAGTGTGTGTGTGTATGCGTGTGTACGCAGGCACTTTTAAACACATATACCCAATCAAAATATTGTCGAATCCGTGGTGCTCCTTTACGTCAAAGGGGTTTGTTTGTTTGTTTTCAAAATCACAGAATGTACTTTTAGACTGCTTGAAATTTACACTCTCTTTAAAAGAAAAAAAATGCATGTTCTTTTCTTAACACACAGGCGCGTAAGGAAAGAGTGCAGTAATGAATCTGGCATGCTATCAGACTGTTGACTTTCAGCCAAATGGTGATCTCAGCTTCACTGGCTTCATTAAGGCTATTCTGGATTTACACTGGTTTTTGCTGAAGTCAGAATAGCAATCTCTGGCATTCAATACTTGGTTGCACTGTGCTATTTTTAAATAAGATTAACAGACTTTTTACACTTTGTCCCAGTGGAATAGTAAAAGATTGCTGGGTCTATGAGGTTTAGGTCCCTTTGGTTCAGGGTTTGAGATGCCACTTGGCTTGCTGCCTTCAAGGCTGGCATCTAGTTCCAGCCCTGGTTCCACTAGGATAGGGGATATCTGATGATTTCGGTTCCCCTCATCTCAGGGGTTTTTTTTTTGGGGGGGGGGGGGTTGTGTGTAAATCATCTCAGTGCAATTTTAAAAGGGTGAGGAACATGAAAATCTTTATGCAATTCCATGCACATTTCTCCTTTTTTAAAAAAACAACAACAACAGACTTTTGTATACGGTTTTGCCTAGCGCAAGGTGGGTTTTTTGTGGGTTTTTTGCAAGCAAATTTTCCCTAAGAGAATGCATAGGAATTGGGCTAGATTACCCTTGGGATCCCTTCCAACTCTATGATTCTATTCTTCGTTCCGGTATGGTCTTTTCACTTGTGTGCATTTTGGGGTTGGAGAACAACTTCGCAAAATTCAGAGATGTGTGAATTTCAGAGGAGGGCTTGCAGATTTCAGGTTCAGGTTGCGTGGATTGAAGCAGCTTTCCTTAAAAAGCCAACTTTACTTCATGCACTTTCTTTGTGCTATGCACTATCACTTCTAGCATGTCACTTCTTACCTGTGTTTTCTCTAAACTAAAAAGCCCCACATGCTTGTTTGAGGAGGGAGGGATCTGTGAGTGGGTGTGCAGAAACCTCTTTCTCACGGCTGGAATGAAATGTTCTGCAATGGTTAAATGCATTGCTCTGCCCACCACTGGCATGCAACCCCTGGAATGTTGCCCATGGAGGAATGTGGCCTGTGGGCTGCAAATGCCACACACATGCCCACCACCCCAGGCCTTCTATGACATATTGCTTTCTGCCTCCCTGGCAACTGTGGGGCATGTAAGATGTGGATGCAGTGATGGAATTTCCTTCCCTTGCAAACTCACTGAGCCCCATCCCATGTTCTGAAGTGTTGTGTGGATGTTTGACTTTCCTCTTTGATTCTGGGTAGCTGAAACTAATCCAGTAGAAGGCTGAACATGTTCCCTTAGACCAGGTTTCCTCAACCTCAGCCCTCCAGATGTTTTGAGACTATAATTCTCATCATCCCTGACCACTGGTCCTGCTATAGCTAGGGATCATGGGAGTTGTAGGCCAAAAACATCTGGAGGGCCAAGTTTGAGGAAACTTGCCTTAGATGATATGGGGGCTTAAAGAATAAGTGGAGATAGATGATATGGGGGCTTAAAGAATAAGGGGAGGGTTTTGTTACCCGAGTTTGCATGTAATGCACAGCTAGCCCCTCAAGTCTACCTCTGGAGCCCTAACTGCTGCTCTTCAGCATTCCTGTAGTCTTCCTCCTACTCAGCTGCATGGACCGAAGCTAGTTTTATAAACCTCCCAGTGCCGATCTATAAGATTTTGTCTTCATTCCGCCCTTGAGGCTACTTCCGACCTTCAGTTCGTCAGGAAAGTTATAAAATCTTGTAATTGAATTAGTGTGTACAGAGTGAACCCACTTCCCATTCCCCACCCAATTTCACTGTTGCGTTCAGCGATGGGTTCATTGCTCATTGCTCTTGCTTATACAGCCCCAATGTGGACCATAGTTAAGAGGTGGAGGGGGTGTACAAGTTTCAGCAGAAATGAACTATATTAATTGTAAATCAGTCAAGAGGATCCCACTGGACAGGAGTTCCAGCATTAATACTTTAAAGCCTGATGACTATATAAATCATTTTGCACAGCTGCAACAGTGTATGTTGATGCAGTTTTGTCAGAGGGGGGAGAAGCGGGAATGAACATCTGAATCGCATCCAGGCCCATTCCTTGTTATTACAGAGCATCTATTCATTTTCCCACTTGATGGGAAAATCTTCAGCTTTGTCGAAGGAGCATTTTATAGGACAGGTTTGCGGAATATGTGCACGCCGGGAAGGCAGCGTTGGCCATCGATGCTTCTGTTTGCCTTTGCACATAAATTACAGCCATGCTGTAATTATTCCTCTGAAGCTAAGTATACTGTTTCAGAAAATATTTAAACAAGAGTGTGCTGCACATTTAGCTGAAAGCAATACATCTTGGAGAAGAGTCAGACCTTGGTTGTGGTGCAGTAAATCCAGAGCAGCTTCATGGAACTCAGCGGAATTGATAATTTTAGATTTACGCTACTGTCAAAGATGGCTTCTGGAGCCATGTCTGTGGGAACATCAGCAATTAATCTTAGATGTTTTTAGGACTCATATATGCTTCTTATAACAAGAAGAACTATCCGTGCTCAGTATTATTTTTACTGAAACATGAAAAAATGGGGTTTGTATCCACAGATTAACTCAGACTCCCACTTAGAATGTTGGGTAGCAGCTGATATCATGCAGGATGAGGGGGAATACGAGAAGTGTGCCATTTCAGAATTTGTTGGTGTGCATTAGCAGAATAATCAAAAGCTTTTAAAATGATGTGTACAGTGTATTTTATTTTATATGTTGTTCTAACGCACACCCTCTGGAATGTGCGACTTGCTGTATGTCTGTTTAGTGGTGCAGGATTTTAACATTATTATCAATGCATGAATGAAACAATTGCACCAAAACCCCATCTTTTACTAGAGATGTCAGTTTTATTTCACAGATCTAGGATAAAACGATCTCTGCAATGGCCAGAGAACTGGGCAAAATCTGAAAAGTCGTCCTGTGAATGAGACTCAAACAAAGGATGACATTAATCCCATTTATAAAGCACAGCTCCAATTACTATCAGCATTGGGTATCAACAACTGAAAACAATAGGGCAAAGCTGAAGAAGTCTCTGTAGTTGTTTTAAGCTGCTTTAAAATCTTGTGTAATCTTTGTTTTAATATCAACATTGTGTTTTGATTGTAATAACCTGGGACCTTAGGGGAAAGGGCGGGGAATAAATGGTAGTAGTAGTAGTAATAAATAATGATGCTATATCTGAAATAGGATGCCTCATGGATCTTCACTAATGGTCAGATGAAAGGAGGTGGTCAGATCCATCCAGACAAATTGGCACTCTTTACAACAAGAATGACTTGCAGATTAATGTTTGGAAAAGTTAAGGGAGGTTGATTATAAAACAGCACAGCTAGCATAAGAATGAAGTTGAAAATTATTCACAAACCAAACTCCCCCCCAACCCCCCAACCTTTGCTTTATTTTATCCCATGTACTGTGGTACCTTGGGTTAAGTACTTAATTCGTTCCGGAGGTCCGTACTTAACCTGAAACTGTTCTTAACCTGAAGCACCACTTTAGCTAATGGGGCCTCCTGCTGCCGCCGCGCCGCCGGAGCATGATTTCTGTTCTCATCCTGAAGCAAAGTTCTTAACCTGAAGCACTATTTCCGGGTTAGCGGAGTCTGTAACCTGAAGCTTATGTAACCTGAAGCGTATGTAACCCGAGGTACCACTGTATACTGACTCCAGCTGCATATACTGAAAAGTCTGTGTGGCTTTCTGGCTGAGAAGAAGAGATAATGTGGATTGCATATTTCAGCATAAAAGAACTACTTCCTGTCAATGTCTATATTTGTTAGATAGTTGACTGTGCACAGTGGCGTAGCGTGGGGGGTGCAAGGGGGGCCGGCCGCACCGGGCGCAACTTCTGGGGGGGCGCGCTCGCTGCCTCCGGAGTCGCCCAGAGCCCCATGGCAGCGGCTCTCAGCGCTCGCTGCGGAAGGCGCGCCAGGCAGCCCCTCCTCACCGACGGGCAGCGTTCACCTGCGGGGCTCGGCCAGCGCGCAGGGCTGGCCGCATGGAGTTGCCGGGGAGCCGCCGCCGCCTGCCATGCCGCCCTGGCTGCTTCAGCCGCGTCCGACAGCCGGCTCGAGGCTCCTTCCGGCTGGGTCTCCCGATGGGGTGGTGCGGGCGGAGGCTTCGGCACCAAGCGCCACGCCACCCACCCGCCCCGACGGGGCCCGCCCACCCGCGCCGGAGGCTGGCCAACCCACTGGCCCCAGAGGCGCCCCCTCCCCGCGCCAGAAAGAAGCCGCGTCGGGGCTAGCCGGGCCGGGGAGGGAGACCGAGAAGGCTGCGCCGCGACGCCCAAAGACGTGCGTCTTGGCGCAAAGGGGCCCGCGGCACCCAGACGCGGAAGGGACCCTCTCCCCCTGACCCGCCACTGAACTGCAATTCCCAGCTCCCTTGGCAAATCCCAGTGCCCAATCCCCAAGATGCTTTATTTGAGGCAGGGGTCCTTTAATTGCAAAAACAACACCACGGAGGGCAGTAGTCACTACGAAGTTTGCCCCAGAGTAGAGCCGTCAGTATTAATGACCATGGTTAGGGGTTAGGGGCGCAAATTACTTGCCTTGCCCCGGGTTAGGGGGCGCAAATTACTTGCCTTGCCCCGGGTGCTGACTACCCACGCTACGCCGCTGACTGTGCATCTCGGATTCTAAGGAATGAGGAAGGACATAGGTTTCTTGGCAAAGACAAACATGACCACAAAGCAAAATCGATCAATCAATCAGTTGAAACCCCTACTGTGTGTGAATGACTTGCATTAGAAAGCAGATGCTGGAATTTAAATGGGGTGCGAACTATTTAAATAGCCATCAGACCACAAATCCCCTTAGGCCTGATACAGCAATCTGTTAACTACATGCCTTCTGCAATTTTTATGCTTCTAATAACTTGTCCAACTGAGAAGTCTACACGCTCATCCTTATGCAGCAAGAAATAGCACTGGAAAAGGGGTTTCAGTTCTTCCCTTCATTATGGGCATTTTTAAAGCCCCCCCCCTTTGGCAGAGGCAGATATAATTTGCAGGCCTCTCCAAAGTGCATTAAGCTTGCCAAATTCCAGACAAATATGTTCAGCAGGTGATGTGCTGGTTGCCTTTAAATTTTAATTTCTTTTTAAAATAGGAAATGCCTATAATGTTATCTTTTTGGCAAAACTGATTAAAATTTGCAGGCATGGTAGCCCCTTCCTGTGGTGACAAATCCTGCCAGAGCAGCAGTTTCCATCCAGTGTTGAGGTGGGTAAAAAAGGAACCATATAAACTTTTCTAGAGATTTTGGGGCCTTTGGTCTGAAAGTAGCAGATATGGAAGAGATGTCCCTAAGTAAAAAAATCTGCCAAATTGCTGACCAATTGATCCAGCAGGTTTCGTGCTAGGCATTTTAAAATTCGATTTGGAAGAGGAGAATTCACTTTGCTCCCCCAAATCAGTGGAGTCTGCATACAAGCTTGACCTGTCAGTCACAATGTAGTTCTCCCTCCTCCCTCTCTTGTCCTGGCATTTGCTCCACCTTCCCCATAAAATTCCTTACACAGTAAGGTCGGACATATCAGTGCTGTTCTTTGTAGACACTTGCCTGTAGCTGCTTTGGTGTCCAAATCACTGAAGCACCCAGAGGTGCTTTAGAGGTGCACCACTTTGACCTAAGGTGCCATGCCCAGATCCTGCTTCACCTTGGAGAAGCCCAGAATCCCACTTTATCTCAGGATTTGGGATTTGCTGGAAGTTGGTGCACACCCCTAGAGCAAACTATCATCTTAGATGGCTGATACTTCAGTGTTTAAAGTTCCCTGGCCCTTTTGTAGAATTTGAGCCACAAGGATTCTTTGGTTGAAAGCCATAACAGTTAAGCAGCCTGGAACTGACTTAGATTTATATTATGGGCATGCCTGTGTTATGCTGCCCGCAGCATAAACATATATTGCTTAGCAAAATCATAAATAAGGTGGCTCCATTCCGAGTGCAATTTGTGGTGTCTCAGATTGTTTTGAGACCAAGATAGTTACTCCACTGTACTATCTATCCATCTATTAGTAAAATATTTATATCCTGCCTTTCGGCCCCTCGCCTGTGTCTTTGCCAGACAATGAATGAGATCCGCAATACGTCCAGTAATAATAATAAGCAATTGCCTGTTTTGAGAAATAAAAACACACACAGGGATGACATTTTTAATGATGTCCTAGCTACTCCTAGGTTCCAAAAAAGTAAATTTGAAAGAACTTTGTAGACACAGAATGTCTTACATTAGAGGCAAATTTGTGAGCCAAGAATAAGTTTTCTTCCATGATCCTGAAGTGAGTTTTGGTCCTGCAACATTTTGAAGGCCACAGGCAGTGTTGCCAACAGAATTTCTTGGGTCTGGTAGACTGTGTGTGGATTGGGGCCCTAGCAATCTATGGGAAAGAACTGCTGTTTCTGTACGGATCTTAACTTGGATGATGTTATGGCTTTATTTGCCAATTCATTTTGCACTTTAATTTTTTGTTTTATGGATACTGTATATTAATAACAACAGCCCAGTGATGACAAGGAAACCAGCAGTGGCTGTTTGAAGGGCATGGAAAATGAGGGGAAGAGCAATATTATCATTTTTTTTCACATTATAAAAGGAACCTTGTTTATTTCAAAGGAGTTAGTTCTGAATAAAACACACCCAAACCAGCCAGTTTTGTTCCATAAATACAGCACAATGCAATCTAATAAAGGTGGAGGCAGCTACCAGTACTGTGCATCTTGAATAACAGGAAAAACTGGATATAAGGAACTAAATATAAAAAGCTAATCCTCTGTCATATGTGTTAACATTTGACCTGCTTACACAATGCTGGACCCCTGCAGAAAGTGATGACCAGGCATGATAGTCTGGGTCCAAGAATATTTCCCCATGCTTGACTTTCTAAATGTTCTGCTTAATTAGCTGACTTCGCTGTTACGAAAGGAGCTTTATATTGTTATTGCATTTTATTTTCCCAGCCAGTAGTACGAGGGGAATATAGCGTATTTATTACCCACATTTGCACCGAGCGAAAAGCCTTCAGTGAAGCTGCAAGAGAGCACTCACAAAATGGACTGGTTCACATGAAAGTGTTTCTACCTTCCTTTCTGTCATGAACAGGAAAAAGGTGTCAATTGGACAACAACTTAGTAAGTCACAAGCAAGAAGAAGAAGAAGAAGAAGAGTTTGGATTTGATATCCCGCCTTTCACTCCCCTTCAGGAGTCTGAAAGCGGCTAACATTCTCCTTTCCCTTCCTCCCCCACAACAAGCACTCTGTGAGGTGAGTGGGGCTGAGAGACTTCAAAGAAGTGTGACTAGCCCAAGGTCACCCTGCAGCTGCATGTGGAGGAGCAGAGACGCGAAGCCGGTTCCCCAGATTACGAGACTACCGCTCTTAACCACTACACCACACTGGCTCTCATGAGCTATAGAGGAAAATAAACAAGTATGAGCTATAGAGGAAAATAAACAAGTATGAGCTATAGAGGAAAATAAACAGAAGCTGTGCTCAGTACTATCAACTATTGTTGTGGGTCAGGTGATCTTGCTCTTCCTGGTAACATGATAGAACCTTTTACAGTTTTGTGCTGAAGAAGGAGATGGAATAACTTTTTAATTAAAAAAAAAAGGAAACTGGGGCAGGGAATGCTAAGTACACACCTAAAAGTATGCAGAATGAGGTAATAGCACAGTGTGGCTGGTTTCTGAGGGAAGATGTTGTTGTGAAGACTAACGCTTACATAAGATCCTCAGTTTTAGAAGATGAAATAGGAGGTATTTCTGGCATAGAACAACTGTCTCTAGGTGTAAGATTTATGGAAGAAAGTGATGGGAATGCACAGGAGGAATTTTTGGGTTGGTTTCAATCTCAGACCAAACTACAGTAGGCATAGCCGGCTAAATTTCATCTGCTTGTTCTGATTTTGGACTAGATCTCCAAGCTAGTTGGACAAAGATGCAGTGGTTGTGCAACTATAGGGCAGGTGGGATTCAAGTACAAATCAGGACAACCTATCCTTAGGAAACCTTTGCCCACTGCTCATCCCATAAACTTTATCTCACTGTAAGTGTGCATAATAGAGTTGGCACAATTAAACCATCATTAAAAAGTTTCTGCGTCAGCATCCTCATTAAGGGTATTCTGTTAACGGGATCCGGATTGTGGATCCTGTTCGAAGCCTGGGCATGGGATAGGGCCATGCCACAACCCCACTGGGGACCCTGGGGGTTGTCTTAATTAATGTATATCATAGGGCACCCCCTATCAGTGGTTGACTCTTAAGAGACTTCCTCCGGGTGTGCAGGAGTCATGATATAGTCGGTTTCACCCAATGCCTAAGCCAAACCGCTCACATCTGTAACCAATAAAGTTGTGGCCTTATTTATCCTATTAACTCAAAAAATTGTGTCTGTGTGTCTATTATATAAGGGGAACTTTGGGCCCTGGGGCCTCGCCACACAAAGAGGTGTGCTATTAAAATGACAGCACTTTTCCAATTATAACATGCATAATTGAATGATTCTTTAGCACTTTGCTCAGGGTGAATATATGGTGATGTTTGGCAATGAGTGAAGATCAATTGTCTGGCTTGTGTTAGTTATGTGTCTGTAGAGAAAAGCTGAGGACTTATCCCAAATTTGTAGAAGAAACTAATGACCATTTTGGCTAATACTTTTGAAGGCACCAATTTCCTTAAAAAAAAATAATCCTCTTTGTAGTATAGTTTCCTTGATGTCATGGACAGACAAGCGTGAACAAAAAGAAGTCTGACTGGTTTCACAGCTTATATCACAGCCAGGGCAAATTCTGTGTAAGATGTGTGAAACTTAGCCTTGGGTTTTAAATTTGGTTTAGAGTCCTGCAGTATTGTTGTTAAACAAACAAAGTAATTTGTTAGACGTTAATTCTGAAACGCATAATCCCATACAATGCAGAAAATCACCAACAGCCACAGCCTGTCATCATGGGTGTAGTCAGGATTTTTTGGGGGGGGAGAGGGGCAAAATGTTGTTGAGCTTTTTTTGGGAGATTGCCCCAAAAGTTGTTGAGCTTCTTATAGGGGCATAACCTCAGTTAATTAGGTATTTTTAATGCTTTTCAACACTTTTTGAGGATTGAGGGGGCAGCTGCCTCCCCTTAGCTACACCCATGCCTATCATTGTAATGTTCCTCTTTAACTCATTGAGTTCAGTTGTATAAAGACTGCAGATAGTTAACAACCTGTAGTTACAAGTCAGTCCTTGCCACACCCTGAATTATTCCTGCAGACACCCATGCTTACTTGTGACATTAACAACCCAATCCAATGTATGTTTACTGCTTTACTCTCAGGTACATATGCATAAAATAGCAGCTTGAATGTCTGTTATCTTTTTTTAATGTACCAGAACCTGTAGGTCTCTTATGAGAAAATATTTGGGTTCACATCCTCTGCAAAATCCCTGGGGAAAAATGTCTATTGAACACAGTGGGGCTTACTTTTGAGGAAACAGCCACAGACCTTTCACTGTTAAGGTTTATGTGCCCTGTGGCTCACCTATAAGCTTATCTAAACTTGTTCCAATTAGTTCTAAATTAGTCATTTATAGAACACTATGCAAATTTATTTCTGCCACATCATTGACTGGTTGGGATTGTAATGTGTGATTAGAGAGATCTACTTGGAGGAGTTCCAGATTTTACGGATGAGAAAATGATTGTTTTTGACAGAATATGGACAAACAGATGACTTATGGGATTCCACCCCACCCCCCTTTTTGCCATCAGTCAGCTTAGAGAGACTGCCAAAAGGTTGCGTTTGCCAGCATACAGTGGGAGTTATGACAGGCTATTTTAAGACTCTTTTTATATAAAGGAACAAAGCTTGTTATAGAGAACACCTATTAGCATTAGATGGAAACTGGGTATGCCAACAGCATGTGCTGGTGATAAAGACAGTTAAAGCAGTCCTTTTTGTCAATAAAAAAATGCAGTCATGGTTACATCGCATCACCTCTGTGTTCAAACACAATAAATAACATGATCTTACTTGAAAGTTAGGGATGCGGGTGGCACTGAGGGTTAAAACCACAGAGCCTAGGGCTTGCTGATCAGAAGGTCAGTGTTTCGAATCCCCGCGATGGGGTGAGCTCCCGTTGTTCGGTCCCTGCTCCTGCCAACCTAGCAGTTCGAAAGCATGTCAAAGTGCAAGTAGATAAATAGGTACCACTCCAGTGGGAAGGTAAACGGCGTTTCCGTGCGCTGCTCTGGTTCGCCAGAAGCGGCCTAGTCATGCTTGCCATATGACCCGGAAGCTCTACGCTGGCTCCCTCGGCCAATAAAGCGAGATGAGCGCCACAACCCCACAGTTGGCCAGATTGGACCTAATGGTCAGGGGTCCCTTTACCTTTACCTGAAAGTTAATCCAGGTTACTTAGAAGGTGACACTATCCCAACTATGCAAGGGTGGGGAACCTTTTCTGACTGATGGGCCAGATTGTACTCTCTCTACCCTCAACAGGCCAAATTTGATAGGTGGATAGGGCTGGCCACCTATCAATCGCCTGATACAATAGTGACATCAGGTGAAGTTGCGCTTTGAAGCCCCAGTTGTCAGAACACCAAAGGTCAGAGTCCGGCTTCTTGAAAGCCCTTTGTAGGCAGCTCCATGCTGCTCCTTTAAATATCTGATGGGCAGACAAGAGTGTGCCTTGCTCTGGGGCAACCCAGCCAGATGGATGAGGAAACAACAGCAACAATAACAATAGAATATGACATCCCTATTTTCATCGGAGAAATGTTAGAGGGTATGAATTATGTCAATGTCCATTGATGTTTTTATGGAAGTAAAAATTATTTTCAAATGTGTTTCTCTATTCTTTTCAGCAGCTTTGCAAACAGCAAAACAATGAAATGAAATAAGTGCTAATTGCTTCAAGCTTTCCCTCCATTCTGGTACAATATTTTCTTTTCAGTGGGATTTTAAAATTATTGACAGGGTTTTTACTATATATATATTCTTATATATTTAACATAGTCACTTGTTGTTAGAAGGAGATTTACAAGTAATCCTGATGCCTTCTAAGAAGAAAAACAAGTTTAATTGAAAACATCCTAGGCATCTCAAGCCAGATCTTTGTCTTCCTTTGTTGTTCTAAGAGAATTTTTTAGTAACTTGACTTTCTTCAGTTCCTGATGCAAAGCTTTAAGGTTTTCAGTGCAGTTCACACCACAGAAAGATTAGCGAGGTGGGGGGGTGGGTTAAAAAGAAACTGGTGCATCTGTGATAACACACCAGATCATCACAAAATCTGTTTCCAGATTGGAAGTCTCCATATTAAAAAAATCAAATGTGCAAGATGTTCATATGGTCAGGTACAAAAAGGGTTGGGTATAATCTGCTGAAAGCCATGCAAGGGATGTAGTGACTGTCCTATGTGGAATGATGGAAAGAGCTGTGACTTCTTAGCCTCCTGCAAGCACAGGCAATGGCCAAAGACATGATGGAAGTATTTCAGCAACACCCGGAGGACCAAAGATTATCCACCCCTGGCCTAGGTTAGGGAAACCATCACTAAGTTCTGCTCTCCAGAAACTCATTACTTGTTTCTTGGAACCCACACCTGACTAGTTGAGGCTGGCTGGCTCCTTATATCTTGCCAGGTAATTCCCTGAATCCTTTAACTAAGCAGCCTGTTAGGGATGCTATGAATAGCCACAATTTCCTGCTCCCAAGGCAAAGATCACATATTCACCATTGCAATAAATCCCAGAACTGGGTTTCCAAATATTGTTAGGTTAGAGTGGAGGGAGCAGTGGCTTAATCATACAAGATGTTGTTCAATAAGAACTTATCCTTCGCAAGAATGGGGGGTCATTGATGCAAAAAAAGAAAGAAAGAAATTTAAATCAATTGAATCATAAGAGTCAGAGGGCACCTTGGAAGTCGTCCGTCCCAAGCTCTTGCTCATGTAACTGGCAACAATTAGTTGCAGGATGGTCTCTGTTTTCCATTGCAAAATATTGCGGAGAATTATGCCTGCAGTGTGCAGCAGTGATTTGGCCACATCTATTGGAAATCACGTATCTGTTTTTTGGGATAGCTATCCTAAATATATGATGCCAAAGGGAGGGAGAATGGAAATAGCAGTGGACAGTTTTTGCACCTCCCTGGGACCAGCCACCACCTTGCCACTGCCTGTGTTTCCTATAATCTGGGTTCCATCTTGAAACTCCTTCTGGATCAACTTTCTGGCTCTGAACCCAACTCGGAGATACAACTAGATCTGTTAAGCCCAAGCCCTTTCATTTTTGGAACCAATCTTACAAAGCTGTTCGCATCCAATTCCATGTCTACCCTTCTGAAATTCCCACATAATGCAAACATAATTTTGAAGGTGATAATAAACAGTCCCTTTCCCAGCACTGCCTGCTTAGTCCACAGTGCCAAGCACATATTGTGCCAGAAGTATTAGTGGGTGCCACTGAAATGTTCTATATTCCAGGGGTGTTCAATGTGCTCTGGTGTGAAGTGCAGCATGTTCCACTAGCTTTGGCTTGATGTTTGCTTAGTAAAGCTTGTTAGTAACAGAACTGAAAATTGGAGATTGGTGCCAAGTTCTTTATGGGGCTCAAGCTTTTCTCCAGCGTGCATTTATTTTAATGGAGTTATTGCCAATTGTAGTCCCATCCATGAGACTAATTACGGGTTTCTTCATATGGGCCAGCTCTTCTGTAATCCTTTCTGATTTCACCCCTTGGAAAATGGTAGCAGGAGGCAACTATTTTCCACTGGTGTGCATATTTAGTTGCATTTTCATTAGCATTCCCCAAAGAGTGGTTATCTAAGATGCAATCAGAGCCACACTCCATCAGATTAGGGGACCATATTTGAATCAATCAGCTGCCTTGGAGGAACAAAGCTATTCCTGTGCTGAAAGTACTGTGTTAGTAGTAGTACTCCTGACTCCTGGAACCATGATTCTCATATCTAATCATATATACATTGTGGGGGAAATGCAACAACTTATAATAAACATCTTAGGGCTGTTTAACTCTACAACAGCTCTAAGATGTTTATTATAAGTTGTAGCATTATAAGTTGTAGTAAGAGGGTATATTCTTGTGACTTTAACATATATGAGAGAGTGCTGGAGGGAAAATAGTTAAATAGGCTGCACAGTCAGGACCCAGGGGGTGGAGTCAGTGGGACTATAAAACAAGTTCTGGGGGGAGTTCGTTGGGAGTTGTTGGTGGGTAGTTGGTGGGTTTTAGTGGGTTGGCTGGTTGGGAAAGGCAGTTGGTAATAGAGAGACAGTTAGGGCAGTGGGTTGTTGAGTGTGGGGAGGTAGAAGAGATAGAGAGAGGAAAATAAGACTAAGAAAGTAAAGAGCAACAACGTTTGGAATGCCATAAAAGTTTGTTTGTGTCTGAAATAAAATACACTCTTCTTTATTAATTGAAAAGCTGACTGAGACTGAAGTGATTTTACCAGGGAGGACCTGGATGGTAGCAGCGGATTAGTGAGACGATAGTCCGTGAGACGACCGGGGGCACCGTACGAATGCCACAATACTGTATAGTCGTTTATAAAATTATGCATGCCATGGAGAAAGTGGAGAAAAGCTTTTTTCCCCTTTCTCACAACACTAAGACTCATGAACATTCAGTGATGCTGCTTGTAGGAAGATTGAGGTCAGGTAAAAAAAAAAAAAACACTTCCTCACGCAGTGCATAGTTAAACTATGGAACACAGAAGACATTGATGGCCACTAACTTGGATGGCTTTAAAAGAGGATTAGACAAATTCATGGAAGATAAGGCTATCCTTGGCTACCACCCATGGAGGCTATACTTTGCCTCCTGTCATAGGCACTATGGGTTCTGAGCACCAGTTGCTAGAAACTTCAGTGGGGGGAGAGTGCCCTCAAGCTTGAGTCCCGCTTGCCAGTTTCCCGACAGCCATTTGGTTGGCCGCTGTGAGAACGGGATGATGGATTGGACTGGCCATTGGCCTGATCCAGCAGGCTACTATGTTCTTAGAGAAACCCTTTCCAACATGCCAAGCACTTTTGCAAAGTTAAGTGCATGAAAGTGACACACGGATCTCCAGCTGTGATGATTTCACACGATTAGAGCCAGTGCTGGACCATAAGCTACTGAGCATGTATAAATTGAATCGTGAGCTGACATTGGATAGAGACATGAGCAATGGGGAACAGCCACATGTTGGGCTCAGGATGGAATCAGAGGCAATTGCCAGTCAAGCTCTGGAACCCAATGAGTCCTATGACAATAGAATTATTGGCAGAGCCCAGTACTATTTAATATTATTTGTCTAATTTATATATTGCCCTTCACCAGAAGTTCCCAGTTCCCAGGATTCTTTGGGGAAAGTGGTATAGAAGAGTGCTTTAAGTGCTTTAAGGGGGCAGATGTGACCCCTATTTCACTAGGTATGCATAAAAGGTGTACATGTGCTTGCCATGGCTTGCCTGTGCATACACTCACAGCAAAAAGATACCTATGTGATAATCCTGTTTATGTGAGACAATTCATCAGCTATTTCATATTTCTTCCTACGTGGGAGTTGTTTCCAGGTAGTTAAAATGTAATGCTTAAAGTGCCCCTCAGAAGGCTATTTCTCTACCCTTGTTGAAACACCCAGAACCAGTGCGTTTCCCCCTAAAAATAAATGTATGTTTAGGGGTGCTCTCATTTTGACTGAAGAAAATCACCATTTAATAGTTGAAATCAGGGAAAATAAATACAGTAAATGGACAAAAGTACAAAGATTCACAAAATGTTTAGGGGTGTATCCCTGCGTCTCCCCAGAAAAAAGCACTGCCCAGAACAGACCCCATTGTGAGTTTCCATTGTTTATAAACTTGTGACCTGGCAAATGAAGCTGGAAGCAACTCTCTGCAAGCTCTCCCACGTTTCCACATCCATCGTGGGCCATGGGCATCGCATCTTAAAATATAATCTATAACATCCCCAAAATAAAATAGACTTGTGTCTAGAGGCAACTTAATTCTCATTCTCCCACCAAACCTTGTCTCAGTTTGATAAAGTACTTGGTATGAGTTTCCAATTGGAACGATGTTACATTCTGGAGAAGTCCCTTGAATAACTTGCAGATGGATCTGGAGATGGGGGTGATTTGTCTTCTGTAAATAAAAAGGGAGGGAGGGATCAGTGACTTCTAAACCAAACCCTGGGACTTTTTGCATCCAAAATATGTGCTCTACCGCTGAGCTATGGACCTTTCCCATTAGATAAGAGGCTGTAATGGCCACCGGTTTGGAATAGCTTAAAAGGGGATTAGACAAATTCACAGGGAACAATGCTATCAACAGTTGCTAGTCTACAATGACTATGTTCTCCCTCCATTGCCAGAGCCATACCAGTTGCTGGGACTAGCCGGTGGGCAGAGTGTTGCTGTGTTCATATCCAGTTTGCAGGTTTTGCTCTGACTTCTGATCAGCCATTGTGATAGTAGGCTGTTGGACTAGACAAACCATTGTGTTCTTCTGGCATGCCACTATAAATGCGACTCAGTTAGTTGACCAGTAATGAAATCATAGCTTGAGTAGCTGCTCTGTGAAGCTCTCTTGCCAAGGGATTGTCTGGAGAACCAGCCGGGAGTAACTTACACAAAGTACGGTGCAAGATAACCTGCACAAATGTGAAAATAGGGGGTGGGATGTTTGGAGTGGGGAAAATTTATCCTGGGTATATGTCCAAATTGAATGGCAGCCCCATGGAAAGAGAAGCTGTCATCAGGAGATGCCAGGGCTTTTGCGCCGAGCCACATTGTAAAAACTTAACCCGACAGCGAAAGAAACACGTTGCTCTTGGGTCAATTAAGACAGTTGGAACAGGGCTGGGGATGCATATCTCAGTCATTTCCAAGCAATAAAACAAGGATTTGGCTTCCTTTTGTTCTTCTCAAGTGCCTGGGGAGTGAGGAGGAACCAAGACAACATCAGGCAAAAGGATAGGAAATGTGTCTTGCCTGAAAACCAGCAAGGAGTTTTGATTTATCGCGGAGTCCCTGTTCACACTTCATCTCAAAAAATAGCAGGTCAGTTTTCAAAGCACCTTTTCCATTGCATGATAATTGAGCAGGATTAGGGTCTTTTGTGAACGCAAAAAGTTTCTCCTTGAATTTAAAGCTTTGGCCCACAGAAGCTTAAGCCACCATCTCTTTCTATTAGCGTTTAACATGTCCCATGACTTTGTTCTTGAGAGAGTACTCAGTAATCAAATGTAATAATAGGATGGGGAAAACTAAAGAATATATCTGCTTCAGATTTATTTTTAACTATCCTGAAGGAGCAGGGTAAGTTACTGCCTGTTTAAAAGAAAAAATAATTATTTTGAGGGCCTTGGGGGGCCAGTTTGGAACAGAGGTATCAAACCTCTATGCATTTTTGCTTGGACCTTTGTGTATGGACCCCTCCCAGATCAATGAAACTCTTACAGATGCTGGATAGTCATGGCTGAATATGTTGTTTTTCAAACTTGAGTTAAACTTGAGGTTGAAAATGAAGCCATTCCAGAGGTCAATGCCTTCCTCCAGTAGTCACTTCACATGCTAACCCAATAATCTCATGTGCTTTGGTAATATGTTTAATTATTTGCTATAGCTTCCTACACGTACTGTTCCCTTGTCTGCTTCTGATCACCGTGTTAACTATTGCCCATAGTTATTTTTCTAAAAGCAAAACATCAGTGCTGGGTATGGTTTTCTCTTTGGTAAAGGGATATTCTGATATTTGTTGATTATGTATATCTAAATAGCATCTAAATAATTGTTTTTAAAGGCATTTGTACTAAAGCATTATCAAACATGAAACTGCTATCAAACATGCAAATTCCTACACCTAAACGTACAAAGGTAACTTCTACAGTTAAAATCCAGCCCATGCAAAAATCTCTCAGAACATTCCAGAATCAAATCAGAAACTGCGATGGCTTTCATAATTCCAGGACTGTCCCTGGAAAATAGGGACGCTTTGAGGTTATGCATATATAGGTGACTATTGCATACAAGACTGAAGTAATGATAGCCATTCTTGTGACATGAAAATGCATTGATGAGTTTCTGGTAATTCACCCCATTAAAGAATTAGGCTAAAATGTCCTGCACTGGCTGTAGTTTCCAATCAGCCTTCTAAGATACGTACATAATAGCAAATTTCTACACTGTCACACTTAGTCCTATGGACCAGGGTGGGCAGAAGGTAGATCTATTTGACAGATCACTGGATGATTTGCTGTAGACCAGTAATGATTTCTTAACAAGGCAATGACAAAATGACTCTGGCTCTATTATGGAGCTGACATGAAGGAAGCTGGGAGGGGGACCAGGGTTGGATTTTTTGTGTGGAAAGACACAAAAAAGGTCAGTTTTGCTTCTCAAAACAAACCCCTGTGCTCAAACTTCTTTAATTCTGAGTATGCCTTTTGCACCAGGCTCCAGCTGGCAGATCTAGTGGGGGGATCTAGTGGGGGTGGGGAGAGATCCTGCAAGCATTAAATTTGCCCATAAACACACCAAATAGAGTGGCAGAGAATGTCACTGTATGGCCCTTTAGCAAGCCCATGAGACACAGCAAAAGAAGGCAGTTCTGAGGTAAATGTTTTAAAAGCTGGCACAAAGAGTTGACATGTTTGCCTTCAAGTTCCAACTGGGCTCACCTAGCCCAGATACTATTGTGCTTATAATCTGGACCATCGGAACTGAACCTGTTTTGTCAGTTTCACCTGTTCTTCTAAAGCAAAACAAGGTAGCTCTTCACAGGATTAAATGCATGGCATCATATTTCATTGTGTAAGTGCTGCTTTATAAGCTTAGGAGTAAATTAATGTTCATGGGTTATTAAGACAAATATTTCCGCATGTTTGGCCCAAAGTAAAATTTAAAAATCGAGGTGCATTTGTTGGTTCCCACATGTGTGAAACATCTGAATTTTTTTGAGGGAAACAAAGATGACAAAAAGAAGTATGGTCAGGCGACAGGGAAAATGTATCAGGCAATGAAATTTCTCACCACGTCCCCTCGTTTAAGGAAATTGCAATGGCGATCTTATGTTCAAGCAAAGTACAAGAAAATGCACGACAATATCCACTGATGAATGCTGAAGTAGAAATTCCATTTGACAGTGAAACTCACTGAAAGTAAAGAAGAAAAGCAAACAAACACCAAAATCTGTCCATCACATGAACACATAGGCCAGGGTGGGTGGTGAAGGTTTAGCGTTTGCGTTGAAGAAATAATAAAAAATATTTTTTACAGCATAGGGATAGTTTTTCTCCCAAACCACTAAATGCCCCCTTGGGAGCCCCCTTGGGAGACATCTGTATGGAGGAAACCACAATGTACTATAGCAAAACAAGTATTCTCCTTTCGAAAGTGATACATTTTCTGTGTCTCAAGCAAGAACAACACGTTTGATACTCCTCGCATAAAGACTCTACTGAGCTGGGCCAAAGGTAAACTTGGGAACATTATGCACTGTATAGAACATTCCCAGCATCAAGGGATGGTATTTGTCAACACATTATATGGTTTTTATACTTAGTATCCCACATAGTGTGGGCTCATGGCCCGGCAGCCATGCCATTCATAGTTTTCCATTGATTCACTGTTTATCTGTGTGGTGGGGAGAGCTGGGAGAGGAGGACATGCTAAATTGGGTACAGCAAATAAAAACTTAATGGACACTGTTAGATGTAAAAGCCTGGTTTAAGTAAGTTCAACTTGGCACAGGCTTTTCAAGATGAGCCATTTACACAATGTAGGAATGTTTGCTCTCGCAAGGAACTGAATCGCCTCTGCTTGCCTGCTCCTCTGATTCACATCTAAATCCAAATAACTATTATTTCTCTGAGGCATGCATTTATGTTAACAAGTAATACGGGTAAGTATTAGCTCCCCAGCACCCTTTAAACTATCTACCCCATGTATTTTCACAGTTACCTGTGAAGAGGGATTGACTTGGGAATTGCAAATCTGTGAGGGGAATAGGGGTCGCCTAACAACTCTCAGCATCCACAGCAAACTACAGAACCACCCAGAATTCTTTGGGGGAAGACAAGACCGTTTAACGTGTTATCATACTGCTTTCCATATGTGCTACGAATGTACTTCTAGACTAGCATTCTCCTTCCAGTAATGACCAGCCAGAAGGCTATGAGAATCATAGAAGCAGGGAATGATGACAAGAGACTTCCACTGTCATTTCTCCCCAGGATTTGCGATTCAGGGGTATCGTTCCTCTGGAAATGGCAGTTCCAAAGGCCAATAGCCATTGATACATATATCTTTCATGAGTTTCTCTAATCATTTCTAAACAACTATCTAAGGCAGTGGGCATCTTGTGGTAGTGAATGTGATAAACATATACCAGGTGACAGAATTTTTCATTGACATATGGATTATTTGCCACTCTGAATTCCATAAGTTAGTTTTCTACATTGTATGGAACAATGCTTCCTTTTGTATGTACTGAATCTACTGGCAATTAATTTCATTTGGTGACCCCAAGTTAGTAAAGAGGTTAGAAAAATTTATCTGCCTGCCTGACTGCCTGCCCCTCTCTCGCTCTCTTTCTCTCTGTGCATTCTCCATACTATTCATAATTTTATAAACTCTGCCCCATCCCTCTCCTATTCCTTAGTTATCTGTTCCCCTCTAAGTTTAATTATCCCAAATGTTTTTGCCCTTCCTGGTACAGAAGGTGCTCCCAACCCCTTGTTCATTTCGGTTGTCTTCGTCCCTGTTAATACATTGATGGCTGATAATACAAAGAACTATTAGGGCCAATGTTTTGATTCTCTGTCAAAGTACTGGCTGTCCTGGTCTATTGGTGGCTTTTTCATTTGTGTTCTTAAATATCTAATTATTGTTTGATATTGTGCATTGTGTGACATGCCCACACTTTTAATGGGTTCTATGAAAGAAAGAAAGAAAGAAAGAAAGAAAGAAAGAAAGAAAGGAAAAGAAAAGAAAAGAAAAGAAAAGAAAAGAAAAGAAAAGAAAAGAAAAGAAAAGAAAAGAAAAGAAAAGAAAATGGAAAATTCCCTAGAACACACTGGAACATTAGTTTCAGATGCTGGCAGTATGTTCTCTCTCCATTACCCCCAACCCGGCATGCTTCAACTCTGCTTCACAGCTGATGTCTAATTTTGCTTCATAATCGTCTTTTTTTTTCATTCTGAAGACAGATGCACAATAAATGCCTAACATCTCTGCTATTTCCTTCTCTTCTGTCTCCAATTCTGCTCTTTCATACTTAACACAAAACATAATGTCTTCCAACACATGAAGTGTGTGCACACGCACACACTCATAGGTATAGAATGTTTAATCATGCAAGATGTTTCCTGTGGCAGACAGCTAATATTAATTTTACCAGTTCTCTGCTGCATGCAAGGTGCATACACTATGTTGTATGGAGTGGGGATGCTCTTGAATAAGATCATCTTTAAAACAGAGGATAGGAAGGAAGGAAGGAAGGAAGGAAGGAAGGAAGGAAGGAAGGAAGGAAGGAAGGAAGGACCTCATATCATTCCTCCAGAAGAACAGTTTGGCCACATTTTGTAGTATTCCACTATTTATAAGGCCTATTTATTTTGAAGAAAGGAAAGGTTTGTACTGGGTGACAACAAGGCCTCTCAATTCCAGGTCAAAATATTGCTTACACCTGCTATAAGCTAACCCTTTGTTTCTCACACTGAACAGCTTTTCCCTCTGACAATAAACACATCTGACTAAAATATGTTGAGCATCTTGGATGTAATAAATCAGCCATAGCATTTTATTGCCATTTCTTAGAACTTCAGGAGACCTGTGCTGAGGAATGCCACAAGAATGGAGGCTGCTTACCATTCTTGAATGCTGAGCTCTTGACTTGCACTCTTTCAAAAGATCTCATTGCCTTCCCCTGTCACACGAGTGGTATGCAAGAGTTGGTTTTACTTTCAAGATTTTTATTTTTAAAAACTCCAAAATCCTTTTTAGTTAAAGTTTTATCTGGCAAAAGTTCATTTGTTTTGACATTCACTTTTCAGTTCAGTGCTCACATTTGTCTTCAGGAAGTATGTTTTGCTGCCCCTGTTGATGACAGTGCTGGGAGAACCTGACTCTTGGTGGCCACCATTTTGTTTTCCCCAGTGTTATGTACTGAAGTTCTCACCCTGGGCCAGCAGGGGGATACTGTAGATAGTTTTCACTCAGGTCCATATATGCAAATAAGGAATTGAAAGTGACGTTCAGTGATTGGATAGTTATAGAAAGTTGTTACGGTTGCATTGTAGTGGAGCTCTATATAAGCAGGCTGGCTAAACCCTTCAGTTCAGTTCTGTTCTAGCCTGTGAATAAACAAGAACTGTTTGAAGAATCGCTGTGTCGTCTGATATGTTCAACCACAATTTAACACCCAGAATCCCCCAGAGAAGGAAGTAGCTTCCCTTGTCACTGGTGGCACAACATAGAGGGTTGTGTATTCAACATTACACAACCCACACAGTCAATTTTTTTGAAGTTAATAAATAATAATAATAATAAATATTGTTCTTTTAGGAGGGGGGCTATTCTTTTGTTCTAACTATTTACTTGTGCTTTTATCTTGCATATTTATCTGGTGAACCGCCCTGAGATCTTTGTTTGAAGGGTGGCATATAAATTAAATAAATAAAAACAACAACAATAATAAATGATTTCTTCTTTTCCCTCCTCCCCTCATCCTCTAGCTCCTGACTAATAAATAATAATAATAAACAATGCTTAATAAACAAATGTACACAAAGTATTCCATTGGATTAGATCTGTTGCATGCCTTGCCATGCCACTTATTCATATAATGTTAATCATTTTGTCAACTGCAACAGTGGAAGCGCGCATATTGTGCAACTTACAGCTCTTTGCTTATCTTTGGTCATCATGTTACATGCCCAATTATTTCATGAGTGTGGGAGGTGTGTGTAAACAAGGGACTTAGCAGCTCCCTGCTGTGTGTTTCAATAAATGCAATGCAGAAACAGCAAGGAAATATTTGGCCAACACAGCAAATCATTTTGGCTCCTCTCAACCCAAAAAAGGCCAATTTAATCACAGAGAGGGATGAATTCTATGTTGATCCCTCTTTGTAGAAGCTTTCTTACAAATGGCTAAAAAAACCTCATCTTAAAAATGATTTTCATTGCATTTTTTCAAAGAAATGGTACGGATAAACCAAACAAAAATGAAAGCATAAATTCAAAGAAGACCACAAAAATGCAATCACTCAACGTGAACATTGTCCTTAATTAAGACAAATCTTCATAGAATCAACGACCACACAAAATCCATGCAGCAGTCAAGTCATAAAGATCTATGCTTGCTTGAGAAATGTTGTACTGAAGAATTATTTATATATGAAAGAAGCGCAAACCATCTATCAAGAAACAACTCTGTGTCTGTCTTTCCGATGTCTGAATTTTTCAGTTAATTTGTTTATCAAGGCTAAATCCCATATACCACCAAATAGGTATAAGAAGATTATTATTTTTTCACATATGAAGACTTTCTAAATGTGCTGCCAACAGTGAAAAGGGAATGGAATGGCCTAAAGCTTAGTGATGGCGCACGTAAGTTGTGTGTGTAAGGTCACAGGCTCCCCCAGGCTGTTGAGTGAGATGATCTTTGCTTGCCAGGCTAGGAAGAGTCTCTTCTTGAGATCTCAGAAAACAGCTATCACAAAGAGATAACAATCCTGGTTGAGATGGACCAATGGTTATACTGTACTTAGTAGAAGGTATCTTCACAGGCATACCTGATTCTTGCCGCTTGTGAAACTAAACAAGGGATCAAATCTTGCTCGGTTACAGCAAGTACAAATTTGAAATGATTCCAGCAATGTTACTTCAGACTGGTGCAGTTGAAAATCATCAGAGCGGACATTTTTTGCCCCATGAAAACTACTGATGGTTTTGGGTTGGTTTTTTGTTTTAAACCAAGCAACTTATGGAATAGTTTAAGTCTGGGGAACTTGGAGCCGAGATAAAACAGTGCGCGCACTTGTTTTCCATGTACAATTCATTAGTACACACCCAGTGTTGAAAGTTATACATTTAGGGATGTTTTCCCAGGTTTTCCTTCGTCGGAAGATCTTCCACGTTTTTCTCTTCCAACTTCCTGAGGCTATTAATCTGTCCCTATTGTCTCCAGTTGGCCCTGGGGTAGCTGAGCTGGAAATTAGAGCGTTAGAGAGTATTCTGGTCTTGGGAACATAAAGAAGCAGCATGGAGCTCTTCCAAACACTGTCTGCTTCAAATGCAGAATGTAGCGCTAAGTAGACTAACAAAGACTTTTTGTTGCTAAAGCCTTTCAATGTACACTTGCAGAAGGCCAGTGCTGGATACCTTGTATTGTGTTCCACGAGGGTTTCCATTCTCTTATTAGAGTGCAAATCTTTTCAGATCCGCTTTCCCTGCTGCTTTACTCTTCCTCCTTCTCCCTTAACTATACGCCAATATCAGTTATATTGGATGTGACAACTCAGAATGCGTATTAAGGACTACAGTGTATATCCCACAAAATACATTTTTAAACACATCCCCCCTTCCATCCAAAAAAAGAGGAATCCTGGTTAGTTCACAGAGCTACAATTTTCAGCACCATTAACAAATTATAGCTCTCAGGGTTTTATGGGGGGCGGGAGAGGCATAGCCTTTAAATGTATGATGCGTATGCAGCCATTACAGTAACACATGCACAGTCATGATTTGAAAAGCATTCATTTTTTTTCTATGAAAAAGAGATGTACAAATTAAATAAGCACTATAAACATATTGTTTGGGTGCTATCAAGCATATCTCCAGTCAGAAACTTGCTTTTAAAAATAATTGTGAGTGGCACAATTTAAAGAAACCACAGCAGGGTTAGAATCAATAGTTTTTTTAGGCTGATTTTATCTGCCAGTCACTATGCATTTTTTATCCTGGCTGATAGCTACATAAATAAGTAACAAGAGCAAATTGAGACTGACATGAGTTTCAATCAGGGATGATTACAGAAGTAGATTCGGCCCTGGATTTTGGAGTTCTGCATTTCCGTCAATCTCTCTGGACTGGAATCTGGTGAGGCATTTTAAGGTTATTGGCTTGTTTGGTTTTTTATGCTGTGAACAACCCCGAGATCTTCAGATGAAGGGTGGCATACAAATTGAATAAATTAAATAATAATAATTGTAAAACTAAAAAGTAAGAACACACCGTGGGGGGGAGGGGCTATCCTGGTTTTTAAAGAAAAATGTGAAAAGGTGCAGCGTTGAAATGATGCAATGATGAAACTGTGAGATTACGCGCTTGATTTGAGTTCGTGAGGGAGGTCAGAAGGGACTGCAGCCTGGAAACACCTGGTGGGTGGCAACAAGAACCCCAGTGCTGAAGACCTTCTTGCTTGCCTCGGGAGAATGAAGAATTAAGTATCATTGAAGGGACTAGCTGCCTTCCACAGGGAGCAAGCTCCAAGAGCATTCAATCTACCCATTTCTACCCGGTTTATCAAGTTAGACATCTGAGTGATGCTTGTGCACAAGAACACGTTCTTTATATATTTGTGTGCGGGGTAGGGGTTGGGGATAGGAGTGTTGGTTTAGCATACCGCAAATGAGGTATGCTAAATTAGCGTGTCCAGTTTGCATATTTATAGTGTACATAACCTTTGCAGACCGGAGAGCTTCTGTGTGGTCGACATCCCCTTGGAATTCTCTGTCAAAGTCTCCCTGAGCAGCCCCCCTCCTCCTTTCTGCTGATGCCAGGATAGATAGCTTCTTGAGGGAAAAGACCTCCTTTTGATCAGCGAGTGTATATTTTGTGTGTGTGTGTAAGCTTACACCTTAGACAGGCTACATTCTCTTCCTTCCGTGCCTATGTATGAAACCACAGATGAATTAATGGAGGAAGGAGAGGTAAACAACACTCCAATTCATCATTCATGGAGTTGGTGAAATTGTGAAGGTTGAAGGGCTGTTCTTCTATTAGAAGAATGCACTAGCATAAGGGGGGGGGGGATACTAGCCAATGTTGGCATCCTATTGCAATCAGAAATTCAACAAATAGCAATGGCGTTCAGGGCTTGCTCTTCCGGTAAACCCAAAGGGAATCTATTAAAATTGAAACGGAGTTTCACTGGTGTAAACAGAGTTTTCACTGGTGTAAAACAAGTATTAATGCCATTATCTTCACCAGGATATGTCATAGGTCTCTGTCATGAGTAGGCAAACTAAGGCCCAGGGACAATCCAACTCGTGGACTGTCCGGGAATCAGCTTGTTTTTACATGAGTAGAATGTGTCGTCTGCCAGTGGACCAGCCCTCTGCTGAAAAAGTTTGCTGACCTCTGGTCTCTGTCATATGGCCCTTTTGCTTCATTCTTGCTGTGGGATGGTTCATCAGCGGATTGCTTCTCTGTGAACAATTGGAATCAGGATTGCTTCTCTGTGAACAATTAGAATAGTGTGATACCAAACAGAGGGGGTGAAGGGCTGACATCTTTGTGTTCTCCTCTCAAGACGCAAGCAAAAAGAAGAGACTGAATCCTGAATTTCATGTCAAAGCCTCTTTTTAAAAAAGTACATAAATACATTCTTCCGCTGTCATCAGAGATCTGCTTAGCTGTTCACTCTAAAACTTGATTTATAATTCATTCAGTAAATTGTGACAATCCTATTCAAATATCCAGGGATTCAGCACAGATTCACCTCTCCCCCATAGCTTTTTTTCTAGAAAGAATCAGTCTTGCTGAGCAAGTGGTAGTTTCTTTTTGTTAGTAAAGTAGTAAAGTGTTGAGGTACTAGCAGAGTCATCTGCAATTTGGCTGTTGGTCCACTTCCTACCCCCGCTGCTTCTCCCTCAGTTGTTCAAGACATAGCTATCTCCAGAGAAAGAAAACTTCGTCACTACACAGGGGGCTCATTGTACTATCTAAGAAAGGAAATTATGTAAATAGCAAAACATGATCTGGCAAGGGGGGGGGGAGAGAGAGTACAGACCTGAGATGTAAACCTACCGTCATGAAATGAAATATCCAGAGAAACCGATTAATGAACAATTTTGTGCAGAAATGGGGCGAAGAGTGGAATTCCAGTACAGAACATGAAGCAAGTTCATCTGTTTTTACTACAACTGGATAGACATGCATTCTTGAACAACTGGGCACTGGATTCTTTTATCACACTCGTTAGGCTCATTATAGCCTCTCCCATTTCTTAACACAGTGTTCTTTCTTTCTGCACTGTCCATTGGCATTCTTGTTCTCACCAGCAAAACCCTATACGCCTTCCTCAGACCCTTCTCTAAAACCAATAGGAGCAAATTCAAAAGATACGCTGCTTTTTAGGAAGAAAGAAAGAAAGAAAAAAAGAAAGAAAGAAAAAGAAAGAAATCAGTGGACAATGTGTGCAATTATTTCCTTGCACAACTGAGGAAAAAAATATTTCCCAGAGGGAAAATGCTTCCCAGACCTTCTGTTTAGAGATCATCAAATTTCATAACATTCTGGGAGTCCTTAGCCATAATACAATGGATCCTTCTAATAAAGTATTGGGTTATTTTCCACCAAGATTCCAGTGGGAGCTATATTCTGTAGCAGCAATGTTAAGTGTTCAATTTGAAGATAAATTAATATCATATGGGAAGCCTGTTTTCACTTAGGACATGGAGGAATGGAAACCAGCCAGTAAGAAGTTGAAACGTCCTGTGGGGGGTATTCTGGTAACACTAAAAGGAACAGACTCATTGCATTATTTTGATTATTGCCATCACCGGTTGGTTTAGGAAAATATAAAACTCCACTATTATTGCCAGTTAAGGATAGCTTGATTCCAGCTTTTAGATTTCCATGCAAAGGGCATTTAAAATGTTTAATTTCGGATTCTGAGGATCAAGACCATGATAAATTGCACGGAGAAAAGACGTGTTGATATTTCTCAGTGTGCGGGCAATCCTAGCTCAATTGGGGTTTCATAAATTTCTTTTTACAACTTGCACAACCCCTAATAAGGCCCCTCGGAACACAACAGAGGTTTGGGATTGTTGAGGATTGCTGCAATTTATTATTATTATTACTTGACACTGGCTGGTATTAGATATGGCCTTCACAAAACACCCATCAGAAATGGGGACATGGACAGGAATCTGGGAGGCTACTGTGAGAACAGGATACTGGACTAGATGGGCCATTGACATGATCCAGGAGGTTCTTCATTTGTTCTTATCCTGCCAACAAGACTCCCACCCACTCGCACATTCAGCAGCCATCTTAGCCAGGAAAGCTGGGTAGAGGGACACCACCACCCAATCCAGTCCACAGCTCCAGCTTTGTATAAGTCCATACAATGCAATAAAAAAATTCTGTTACAAGAAGAAGAGCATTTGAATTTTATTGACTTTGCTTTTATTTATATACTATCAGGGAGAGCCTAGCACTGCCTGGGGATTTTTAGAAACAAAAAAAATATTGTGATTTTAAAATGGATAGTGCAACTTGTGAGCTTGGACCTCTCAGGCCAAAAATCAGGTAAAGTCAATCCAAAGTCATGTTTGGGACCACCGACTTGATACAAAATGGCACCCAAAGACTGCCGCCCCCACCTCAAGAACCCTCATGCCACGTTTGGTAACCATATCCTGAGAGGTGGTGAAAAATATGTCAAAAAAGGGGCAAAGTCACGTTTGGGTCCACCAACTTGAATCAGAATGATGGCTAGCATCCAAACATCAATGACGAGTGCCACACCTGTCTTGGAAACCCTCATGCCATGTTTGGCAATGATATCTCAAGAGGTGCCCAAACATATTGAAAACAAGCAGACAAACCACTTTTGAAAATATATAGTAGATAAACTGATTGGTCACTTTTTTATTTTCTGAAAAGCTTGAAGTGAGGCATAGTGCAGAAAAAGGAGGGCATAATAACCCCGTAAACAAAGAAAAGGAGTGGAATATATTTACCATATTTTTTGCTCTATAAGACGCACCAGACCACAAGACGCACCTAGTTTTTGGAGGAGGAAAACAAGAAAAAGAATATTCTGAACCTCAGAAGCCAGAACAGCAAGAGAGATCATTGTGCAGTGAAAGCAGCAATCCCTCTTGCTGTTCTGGCTTCTGGGATAGCTGCACAGCCTGCATTCGCTCCACAAGACAGACAGACATTTCCCCTCCCTTTTTTGGAGGGAAAAAGTGAGTCTTATAGAGCAAAAAATACGGTATGTTATCTTTTAAAGATGTTGTATCCACTTTTTGAGCATCAGAAGTCCTTGACTATTAACCTGGAATGGTTCATTTCAGTTCATCAAAACATAATTTTAGCATGGAAAGCAAAACTAGGACCAAAAAGAAATATAAAGAAGGCAACACCCTGGGAAGATATCCATTGGAGTTACGGGAATATTCTCCAGACAATAAGAATCGTGAATTATTGGTACCCAGGCCTCAATGTGGAAAAGATGGAAAGAGAGATACAGTACACAAGAGTGATGGAATTTTTTTTTTATTTAAAAAATTGTTTTCTCATTTTCCCACAGTGTCTTAAGGCTTTTTGGTATATTTAGCACTTATTTTCTCTTTTGTCTTTGGAAAACCTGGTTTGCCCAGGCGCCGTTAGAATAGGAACAGTTCCCTCATGTTAATTCACTTTGGCACAAGAAGTCCCCAAATGAAATGCCTTTTTGTTTCACTTCTCTAAACCTGAATTGCTCACAGAGACCAGGAGTGGCAAAGGCTGACTCCAGTTAATCAGAGGCTCCTCTGTGGTTTCAAAGGCTTCTTTTCCAGATTTAGCATGCTTTCCAACATTTCCCCGTTCTCTGTTGCCGGTACAAAAATCCCTCTGCCAGGTTTGTCAGCCAGGACAAAAAGCGGACAGTGGACTCCAGGCAACTTCATCCAAAATTTGCAGGTAATTATAAAGTAATAAGTAGGCAACTTCCTCCATCCTTGGGGACATGGGATTTTTACTATCACCATTCAAAGTGGCTAGTGTTGCTGACAAAATGAAGCCAGAAACAAAAAACGAATGTCCTCATAATGTGGAGAAAAGCATACCTCTCTTTCTAATCACCAGTGGACAGTCGGTTGCAGTGGATGCTTCTCAATAAACAGCCTAGCCACAGGCTTTGCAGTATACAGAGTAGAAAATTCCCAGGGAAGTGAAGTCAATTGCATAGTGCTGTCATTATTCCCTAGGAGTGAGCAGCGACTACAAGCTGCACCTTTTTAGTAATGTTTGGAAGCAGCCTGGTCTGTTTCAGATCTGCTCTGTGTTGTTGTTGTTTTTATTCAGTCCTTAATTGGGGTCCAGACCTGATGTGTTAAATCCAAAGTTCGGTTTCATTCTCATTATGAGGATTCAGATTCCCTCATATTGGGGAATCTAAAAACAGGTTTTTTTACATAAGTGGATGAAATGTGCAGGCACCCAGATTTTATTAAGCCTGCCGCTATAGGTAGAGCCATACAGGGATTTTCATTCAGGGAATCTTTAAAGTTTATTTCTAAGGAAAAATTCTCTTAATCCCCCCCCCCCCGAATTGTATGCAATTTACAGATGGCTTTCAAAATGATAGGTGTAGTGCTTTTCCTGCCTTAGCATTTGGGGGTGGGTTAAATAGAAATCATGTTCCTACCCCCTAGGATTTTTTGTGAGCCATCAGTTTAAAAACTGGTGGCATGAGGGTAAGAAACCTATTGAAGCTCAAGTGATTTTATTTTAATTCTAGAAAACTGGCAAAGTAACTGGTTCTGTGCTGCCGAGAATGGGGAACCTGTGGCCCTATCCATGTTGCTGAATGCAAACTCTCATCAGCCAAAGCTAGCAGAGTGGCTGGGAAAACCCAGCCAGATGGGCAGGGTATAAATTATTATTATTATTATTATTATTATTATTATTATTATTATTATTATTATTGAATTATTATAGCATACCTAATGGTCAGAGATGATGGGAGCTGGAATCCAACATCTGGAGGACCACAGCTTCTCTATCACTGACATGGGCCTTTAAACTGAAAACAAAACTAGTGCAGGACTGCTTGCTCTCATTTTTCAGTTCTGTGTTTTTAAGAAATTAAACAATGTGCACTTCCCCTCTGTGCACTCAAGATCTTCCCTTCCTTGTGAAATTGACTAGAACAGAAGACCTTGTACTCTAGTTAAGTTAATTTCACCACTTCAATTTACTTGAATGGGATAAACAGAAGCAGCTGTAATTGGGAATTTGTAGTACGGCTTTCTCCCAGCAGTGTAGAGGAAACCACAACTCGATTACGTTGCACAGTTAGCAAGCTGTCACTGCCGGATCAGGGCTAGTTCTACAATAGCGGGAAGGGAAAGTTGCTCCTGCCTTGCTTGATGCATAGCAAATCAAATAATTTGTTGAGCAGCCAGCACGCTTACATTCATTCTGAGACCCATTTGCACTGGGATAATAAATAATAATAAATTTTTATTTGTATCCCGCTCTCCCCAGCCAAAGCCAGGCTCAGAGTGGCTAACATCATCTAAATAAGACAATATGCATAATACAATATACAATATGCAAATAAAATAACGTTCAACATTCATTAAAACAATATAGAATAATATTAAATATCAGCATTTCAAAATTAAACAGAAATCTACTCAACAGTTACAACAAGTAATTTCTAAACTCCAATCAATAAAACAACAGCAAACCACAGTGCACAACATAATACAATACAAAATGAGAAGCAGAGACTGGAGGGTAGGGCAAGGCAGGTGGAAGGAGGCCTTGCCTGATGGAGTCTCTCCCCTCACAGTTCTTCCTCCAGGCATAGCTTCCTTATGAGGAGACCCAGGGCCAGAGGGTGGGGCAAGGCAGGTGGAAGGAGGCCTTGCCTGATGAAGTCTCTCCCCTCATCTCATCCATCTACAACTTCACTAGCATCTCTTGGTATTGTGAACAACTTCGAACTTGATCTTTTGTTGGTATCTTCATGAACTTATCTTATCATTGCAAGGTGGTCACAGGTAGCGTGCATGTTTTTCTTTCTATTAAACATTTAACCCATTCTATTCTGTTTGTATGTATGTAAGAATGAGACAAAAAATGTGTGAGAGAAGTGCTAGAGCAGAGTTTGGCCTTTCTCTAGTGGGTTCTCTGGCTTCTAGAGAAATGCGATGGCAGATTCATACATTGTGACTGACAGACTCAGGGGAAGCGGGTAAAATTACATAGGTAGAATTCAGTGTGGCCCTAAGTTTATCATTACATCAGCATCTCTACTTGCCAAACAGAATGATTTCCTCTCTTCCTCCTCCTCAAGGCAGTTCTGGGGGTTCTCTCAACCCCTGCAAGGCAATATGGGGGTGTGGGGGCACATGGAGAAGGACAGAGGGAGAGTCTTGTTGCGCTAGTGGGACTGTCTCCTGCTATCTTGTTGCGCTAGTTGTGCTGTCTCCTGCTATCTTGTGGGTCCTCCAGGATCCAACATTGTCACTTGAGGCCCAAGTGGCCTTGGTGGCTAGGAATGCCTATTTCCATCTCTGATGGGTTTGCCAGCAACATACCATTTTGGAGAAGCGATGATTTGGCCATGGTACTCCATGCTCTGGTAACTTCCAGGTGGGATTGCTGCCATTCCCATTTTCTGTGGCAGCTCCTAAGTTGCGGAATGTCCTCCCTACAGAGGTGCATCTTGCTTCTCACTATATCGCTTTTGGCAAATGCTGAAGATACCGTATATCTCTTTACCCTGTCCCTTTGACACTGGGGCAGATCCACACCATGCATTTAAAGTGCATTCAGTGTGCTTCTGGAGCACATGCCTTCCTCCCAAAAGCATCCTGGAAAGGTTAGTTCCCTCTCACAGAGCTACAATTCCCATCACTATAGGGCTCACAGCTGAATTAGGGCTCATCCACTCTTCTGTTTGGTTCATGACTCCTAGACACAGCCCAGGTCCTACCCACAGTTTACTGCTGAATCAGAGCTAATGTCAACCATGGTTTTTTGTTTGTTTGTTTGTTTGTTTGTTTGTTTGTTTTGCCAATTGATGTTTGTTCTGATTCAGCAGTAAACAGGGGTTTTCCCAGGGAAAGCAGTGGAACAAAAGAAATGACGCTTTTGATTTTTATGCCACTCACCTCTGGGTGGTTTACAGACCCTTACAGTTCACAACACAATCCAAAATTTAAATGAAGGTAATGATGGTAAATATTATACACGTACATTATAGAGTAATGTGGTTAAAACACGTTTTACATTAAATAATAATAGTAAAATAATAATAATTTTATCTGTTTATGTCTCGTGCGTTTGCTTTCCTGTATAGTTTACCGCTCATGTTGCAGGTGCCTGCCAAGCCTTCCCTCTGAAATGTTCACTGTTGGAAATGCATCCCATTCAGTGTCCTTTAAGCAGCTTCCCACTCACCAAGCTAAATGGGCTTATTTCTATGGCTGTTGCGGCAATGATGTCTGAAAGCAGAGTTATAGGCAGATGGCAACATTATAAAGTGCTCTGTTTTTATTTTATTTTTTATTAAATTTGTTCCCTGCCCTTCATCCAAAGTTCACAGCATTAAAATACAACTTAAAAACACAAAGTACATACTAAGAACAAGAACAATAGCAAAGAAAACAATAACCCCCTAGCCTCCCACAAACACATTTAAAGGGGTATAGGATGTTAATTTGCGAAAGGCTTGGTTAAAGAGTAACATTTTCACCTGGCACCTAATGAAAACACCAGGTGAGCCTCCTTGGGTAGTAGAGCATTCCACAAATGGGGAGCCGCTGCAGAAAAGGCCCATTCTTGTGTTGCCACCCTCCAGACCTCTTGTGGGGAGCACACAAAAAGGGGCCTCAAGTGGAATTTGCACAATCCACTAGAAATAACTTGCTGAAATCCACAAGACTTCTATGCTCTTGCGGAATCCCCATTCATTTCAGTGAAGTTTCATCTTGACATAGAAATGACTTGAGTCAGAGGTCAATTTTTCTCCCATTGCAAATAGCAGACTCAGCAAGGAACTGTTCCGAATAGGATTATGGCAGGGGGAAAGGTTAAAGCCCCATTTCCCATAGGCCATGGTCTCTCTCTCTCCATCCTGTTAATTGTTAAATGAAAATCAGCTACGCAAGAGCAAACTACATGAAAAATATCACGTCTAGTTTCGTCCTCGGACTGTGGGTATTTTTTCCACTTGGGTTCTGAACTATTCCAACTTCTTTCCCTGTTTTCAATTCCCAAGACCAATAAAAAGAAACAAAATATGAAACTTGCCAGTTATGGCAGCCAATGCAATGGATACTGGCCCTAAACCCATTTGCAGACAATTAGACACTAATGAGAAGGTGAATTTTCCAAACCTTGGAGAATTCGTTTTTTTATAATTACTGGCTAGTGCTTCTGGAAAAGAACGTTTCTTTCTCCCAAAATGTTAAGTATCAAATGTTGCTTGTGATGATGCTTATAAGAGACAGCAGGTCTAGTGCTATAGTGAGGCAAGTAGTGACAATTCTCTCAGGCAGCAGCCATGGGGTCAGGAGCAGCAAACTGGAACCCCGTAGGATCCCCACTCACTTGCCTCATTATTGCTCAGCTTCCATTTTTGCCATCTCCCAGAAAGGCTGTCCACCACCCTCTCCACCTCATCCTTGCCCTTCTCTAGCCCCAGAGGAAGGGTCAAGGGGGTTGTTCCTCAAAGTGAGACATTCTGGGTGAAGTGGCCAGACGGAAACCTGCACCACCGCTGTGTTTTGACAAAGTGTCTAGAAATACAGTTCAAATTTAGGAAAAAGTTGCTGTGGCAATGGCAGCAGCGCAGGCACTTCCTCAGCCGCCTCACCCAGAATGCCTCACACTGAAGAAGGACCCCCTTTGCTGTTCCTCAGCGTGAGCTGGGGATGAAGGGCAGAAGTGCTGGGGGCGTGTGTGTAAGCAGAATGGGGGCAGCAGCAACAGCAGCAGCAGGGGACAAGTGGTGGAGCAGCGAGTGGATGCAGCCATGGGGTCGGGAGCAGAGAGGAAGGGATGGTGGCGCAATCTCATGCGCTGGGCCTGAAGGAGAGCAAAGATCTAATAAAAGAATATGCTTTACAAATAAAACCATACCACATCTAGCATTATGTTCAGTCTTAAACTGAACAAAGGTTTGCCCCCCCCAAAGGCATTCTGGAAAACCATTTCAACCCTGTGATCAGCTAGTCAATTAAATTGCTTGCAAAATGAGATACCAAAACATCCTGGCAGGGACCTAAGAGGACCAGGATTTATGTCCTCATAAGTCAATGATGTCTTCAAGCCAGACAAAAATTTTCAAATCCAATGTGTGTCTTCTCTTGTGTGTTATTTCAATTATCAGCTAGGGGAAGGCAAGTGAGAGCAGGATGCTGGCCTAGATGGGCCATTGGCCTGATCCAGCAGCTTTTTCTCCTGTTCTTATGATTTTTCTGATAGAATTAAGGCATAATATTGTGTGTGCATTGCCATGCAATTTGATCTGAAACACCAAGTGTGTTAAGAAATAACCACATCAATACTCAAACCCTACATTTTTCTCCAAGACAAGAATGATAATTCATGTACGTGAGTAAAACTTTTATTTTAAAAAGGTTATCACAAACGTTGCAAACATCTGTAACTCCCCAAGGGAAACAGAGATGATTGGTCAGAATGGTGAGGTCTGGAAATTGCATCCCCACCCCCACCCCCCGCTCTCCACAGCCCAGCTGGCTGAAACTCTGGGGCAGTGCCAAGAATGTTTTACATTTCCCCTTCACTCAGCTGCTGTTTCCAGCCTTGGCAGTCAATGTCCCCATTATATTTATTTGCTTGAAATGCTGGTTTCAGGATTTGGCATTTACCAAAGTCGTTCTGCTTCTAATTCATTACACACACACAACGACAGACACATCCCTACTCTTCCAAATCACTGGCATGAGATCAGGAGAGGGATCAAAGTCTAGCTGGAAACTCCAGCTAGATAGGCATAAGTCAAAATGAGCTCAGGAAGTGAGCAGGATGATTGACAAATATCTCTCATTCAGGAGTTTCTGACTTCACTGGAGTCAGCCATGGATACTTTCCCTCTCAGTGAGGCAGCATTTTCTAAGCATTCTCCAGTTTAGTCCAGGAAGTGGCACTTCCATGGATACAAATGGAACACTGACAAGAGACTATTGTCAGATTTATTTCAGTGGAATTGATCACCGATCTACCTTGTCATTTTGTGTGAAGTCAAGAAGGTTTCACCCACCCACCTGCAGAACTGCTGCTTGTTAGTCCTTCTTCAGTCCACTACTGGTCCCAGACACCAGTTCGCCACTTCCACATCTTGACTGATGGTAGATGAGAAGGAGCAATCACCCTGACTGCCATCTGTGAACTGATGACACCTTACTCCAAATGGTCCTCCAGGTAGTAACACAACCACTAAAACATAATCCCTCAGTCTCCAATCCAGAGAGACTATCCAGAAGCTATCATGATTGATTGTATGAAAAGACACTGAGGTACCCAGGAGAATTTGCTGGGCTACACTTTCCTTGTCCTCCAAGTATAGGACAATCATCAGGGTTGAAAGAGGAACCTCTGCACTGAACCCTGACCTGAAATCTGATTGAAATGGATCTAGACAGATGAACAATCTCATCCAAGAAGTCATTGGACTGGATTTTTAAGGGGATTGGATTTCTGAGGGAGGGGTATACTGATATTGCTTTGAAGTTAACCTTTCCAAAGCTTGCTGCTAAATCCATGTTTACAACACACAATACGTTTCCAGGTCTTCTCTCCAAAAAAGAAAATAACAATCAAAATATCTCCTGAGCAGTTTCCTGCTGCTAAAAGGAATGGGGGGGGGGGTGAGACAATACTGAGGCCAGCTTCAACTTTTGGGCACAGAGCTGCCTTGTAAAATTAGACAAGTGCTAAACATTTCAATTTTTAAAAAGCTTACTAGGTTGGAACATTCCGTGCCTCACAAACACCTAAGTTGACTTCACTATTTTGTAGGATCAGATTTGGCAAGGCTACCAAGTTGCTAACATGAACCAGGCTTCTTTGGGTGTGCTTCAAGAAACAAAATGCAGATATACTGAATTTCTTCTATGTGATAATTAGCTACTGGACATGTACTGTACATGTAACACTTATTTAAGGACAATTTCTCAATGTACTTACCCTTCTACTAAGAGTCTGGTGTCTCCATGGAGGAGAATGGGGTATGTTGGAAGACGGCTTTAAAGTAACATTCCAAAGGGACTGTGGTATTTATTGCCAATCAAACCTCAGAAACAACTTCTTGACAAGTTTCAGATCCCTTAAAGTTTAACCTGCTGAAAGCAGAGAGTTGTTTTTTTTAAAAAAAAGTATGTTCTTTTCTTTCAAAGAAAACTAGTTGTTTGTGGTTTTAAAGTCAGCACAAGAATGTGGTTCAAACTTTGATTTTGAGAAACGCTCAAACCACATTTAACCACGTTGCTGAATCTGGCAATGTATCTTATTGTTCAGTTCTTTCTCTCTTGCCAACTTCAGTGATTTAGCTAGCCTATAGCAGTATGATGCTGAGCCAAAAGAAGCCTTGGGTCTGCTGAAAATAATTTCACAATCTATCAGCTTTCTTAGACAGCAGCCTGATATTATTTATAGTCTTGGAAACAATGACCTGGTGAGCCAGATTTTCTCTGCCATCCACACTGGGCTCACATGCATGAGAATGTGAAAGCAAGAAGGAGTCCCTTATAGATCTACAGGCAGATGTAGACAATTTACATGAATAGTGCAAGGCATAGCAAGATTTATGGCACTTCCAAACAACAACACCCCCACCAACAGTGGTGATAGAGATAGCACAAAACAGGAAGCAATTAACTAAAGTACTTCCTGTTGATTTAGTGTTCTTGTCACAATGGTAACATCGCCACCAGTGCCAATTCTGTTAGTCCATTTGGGCTAGCTGTGGGCAGCAACAGTATCAACTTTCCCCCATCAACATGTGGACTGCCCATGAATGATGCTTCAGCTCACAATTCTGCTCCCCTACAAAATGTGATGTGCAAATTAACAGCACCATCAAAAGCCCCAGTCCACAGCTTCCAGCAAATTTAGAAATTCTGGAGCAGATTTCAAGGAATAGTGATGGGTTCAAGATGGGATGTCAGGTAAGTTGGAATCGAGTCCCCAACCGTGCCTCAAATTTTGTTTCCCAATGACTTTGTGGATGGGTCTTGATCGCCCTCACAGTCTGACTCATTCTATATTTAGAGTCCAGAAGGAATATTCCCAAGTTTACATTGGCCAGAATGATCCGTGGGGAGTTTTGCTGCAAGATAGAGATGTAAGATACAGCTGGAACTGGATGCATGAGTCATCTGGAGCTGTTTGAGCCTTGTGCATCTTTTCACATTGCTCTTTCTGCTTTGTGCCACTCTACAGTACAGAACGGACAGTGTTGGTTGCTCTATGGAATATAAGTAAATAGGTGGTCATGGGGGTTAACTAGATCAGTCCTGTGCACTTCATAACCCACCAAACTGTATACAGCTCACCAGCCAATTTCTCCTCCTGCATGCCAGAGACAGCAAAAGTGAGCTCGCCAAGCCCCTTGCAAGCCACAAGGCATGACTAGCGGTCTGCATTTGGCTTGGTAAGTCTCAGGCCAAGCTAGATGGTGTATTAGTCTTGTCCAACTCTGTGACCCATGGATGATTCCCCCACTGTAATTTGTTTATGACTATAGCTTGCGTTGCTTTAACATTGGTTGCTTTTGAGCGTGAGAAAGCACGCTTGGTGAAAACAAATTCGCTAGCAATATGGCTGAAAAGCTGAAGGACGTTTCTTGTTCTGCTCTTCAGCTAGAACCTGATATTTGGCAAGGATGCATGCTGAACCCTGCCTTCTTGCCTTCTTGCTTCGCCAATGACTAGACAGCTGTGTTTACATATCTGCTATATGCTCATCACTTAGCACATATGGAAGACTTATGTGCAAATCTTTGGATGCTATTATGGCTAGCATCTGAAGACACTTTGGATGACGAATGGTCAGGGTACAACATCAACTCAAGTAAACATCGCTTACATTTTAAATGCCTCTTCATTGGGATTGTTTATTCAACATGTCTTGCTCAATCACTTTGATAATGGAAGACTTAATAACCTGGAACCGTGAAGAACACGGAGTGTTGCAGATGGGCTTTTCCTGGAGGCAAAGAGCGACAGCGAAATGTGCATCACCACTGATCGATATCAAAAGATGCAGTAATTATAAAAGTAACAGTTTAAGAAAAGCTTTCACACTTTGGCATGGAACCCTATTTACACACATGGAGCTATTCTGGGAATATATGTTTTGTGTGCAGGAGAGGCAGAATGTCCCACTCTTCATATAGCTTGGTTCTAAAGAGAGAACAAGCCAGTTTGGCAGTGGGATATGGTTTTCTAAAAACAACAACAACACTGATATGTTTGCACCATGCAGGGGCAGCCCCCAGACCCTCCTCTAAAGCCTTGCTTTCCAAGGTTGTGCAGCAATGGCTTCCAGTGACATCTCATGGAACTCGTACAAGATCTTGTGGAGATCTCACAAGTGTTCTGCAAGATCTCCCAAGGTCTCACCAGAACCTGCCGCCACCACTTTTCCTCACTTCTCCGGTGGTAGGATGCTAGAGGAAGGCCACATCCCACCACTCAAGGCAGCTACCTCAGTCTGCCTCATGGACAGGCGGGTACTGGCACCACAACAACCTCACCACCCCTTGCCCTCTACCCCCCAGTAGGCAGCAGCAACATGACCAGAGGTCATGTGAGTGCTGCCTCCTCACTGTCTGCTCCTGCCTATGTAGCTAGACTAGAACTATTTAGGGACCCCACTAGTTCTCCCATATTTAGCTCCATAAAGCCACAGTTTGCAGAGCCCCTCAACTTTCCAAAGCATTAATCCTACTCAACTCTAGCCTACCGCTGAGCAGACAACATGCTTTTTGGTCAAGCAGTATGCAAGTTAAATATAGAGATGTGCTGGAAAGAACTATCCCTGTTTTTCCTTCCCCCTCACAGCAGCCAAACAGCCCAGCATCATGTAAACACCACGGTGAAGCATCTGACATTTCTATTCTTCCAAACATTTCTGAAAAAAGGGACACCTTACCCATGATTAGGTCAAACCTTGCCCCTTGTGGTACATTTTGTTAGTTTATTCATGGCATGCTTGTATTATAAATACAGCATTTGGTTTTCAAAAACCAACACTTTCCTCCTCATCACCGATTCTATGGGAAAGGATCAGAGAAGTGTGGACTTCCTTAAGCAAATATTTTTTAACCTCGCTAGGCTTTCTTTCTCCAGGGGAGTTTTGTGCCTCCCCACACCCTTCCAAAATGAACCTCCTTCTCCTTCTGTACTTTGTTAAAATAGTGGACTGCCGCTTTGGCTGAAGAAAGCCAAGCAGTGGGTTAACATTTAGCACATTTGAGTAGCACAGAGATTGCTCTTCTGTGAAAGACAGGATTGTATTATGTAACAGCCGCACTGCCAAATCCTTATGCTGGCATCACTCAGCTTTCTATGCACCATTGACATGAAGACCAGGCGAGATTTGATCCAGAGACGGGATCTGAAAGAACGTCTTGTGTTTTCCCTCCCGCAGTCTTCGATCTTTACAAACAGAACTCTCTCTTTAAAAAAAATATTAAAAAGCATAAAGAAGATAGTCTTGTTTGATAAATGAGGGGGAAAATTAGTGGTTTTTCTCCCAAGTTTTGGCTGTTTATTTCTTTAAGAGCAATTGCTTAGAACAAACAGTTTCTATTTACAGTGTTTATCGCATCATCTAACTTTGCAGGAGGGATTGAGCCAGCAATGGAGTCAATGCCTGCGTGTGTTCTGGATTTCATGACAGCTCACCTTACGAGTACGGATTCCTCACATGCATAATGGCATTTTACATCTTATATACACACAGAACAGATATTAACTGTCTCACAGCAACAAGATGACTAGCCACCTTGTAAGAGCATTTAAGAAAATAGGATAAAACCCAGTTATGAAATCAAGGCCCTATACAGCTCAGGACTGGGTTACAGACGCTTCAGGTTACAGACTCTGCTTACCCAGAAATAGTACCTCGGGTTAAAAACTTTACCTCAGGATGAGAACAGAAATTGTGCGGTGGCAGCAGGAGGCCCCATTAGCTAAAGTGGTACCTCAGGTTAAGAAAAGTTTCAGGTTAAGAACGGACCTGCAGAACGAATTAAATTCTTAACCCGAGGTACCACTGTACTTGAGAGACCAATGTATCCCTTATACACCCAATAGATCATTGCGGTCTCAGGAGCCTGGTCTGCAGAAACTCAGAGCAGGGCTTTAAATGTGGATGACCCTGTTCAGTGGAATAGCATTCCTGTCAAGATATATTTTCTATACTTTCCAAAAACAATTGAAGTCAATCTTTTGTTTCCAACAGACTTTCCCAGCTGGCTAAATAGGTCTTTACCACGAGCGCCCCCTTTTTAATTTAATTCAAATCTTGTTTTAAATGTATTTGGTTTTGTGTTTTTAACTGTTATTATTTCTTATGTAAATTGTAATGAGACAGTGGTTTAGAAGGCAATTAATAAATCAAGGTTAAAAACAATAAATGATAATAATAATAATAATAATAATAATAATAATAATAATGTAGGTAAGTCCATTAATTTCAATGCATCCAAACTGAATATATCTTAGGTGGATATTACTCATTGTTTGACATGAGTCAAGCAAACCTTTCAGTGCCTCACATCTGGAATGCTTTCTCTAGAAAAATTATATGAACGAAGATTCGTGTCTGAGCAAACTGCAACTTGATTAGCATCAGTGGTCAGACCAAGTTAAGGAGAGAGTTCAGATCTGATATCCGACTAATAGGACTGGGTGGGGGAATTGTTGCTGTTATTTCCCTGGGCTCATTTGGGAGAAAGGTCTGGATATAAATTTAATAATAAATGACATAAATATAACACAATAGCAACTTCTCATCTTCACTGCTGGGCATCTTTGTTACAAGAACAGTTAATCCTTATGCTGGCTTCTATTGCAATGACAATTTTATTACACCTTAGTGCCTTTTCCAGAAAAAAAATTATTCAAGAACATATGCTGGATCAGACCAAGGTCTCTTTAATCCAGCACTCTTTTTCCAACAGTAACCAACCAGATGTATCTGAAAGCTCATAAACAGGGTATGGAGGTAATGGTCACCTCCAGTTTCTGGTAATCACAGATATATTCCTTTAAAACATGGAAATTCCGGTTAATTATACCCCTGCCCACTGTCAAAACCACCCCCCAAACAATTGACATATCCACCATCTGCCTAACTCTGGCCTCTTCTGAACCACATTTTGATAAATGGCTGGGGGGGGGTTAATGCAAATTTCGGCATGCGTTCCTTAAAGCAGCTCAGGCTGCAATCCTGTCCTCACTTACCTGAGTAAATCCCATTGAACTTAGCAGGAATTACTTCTAAGTAGAAATGTCTAAGATGGTCTGTCTAATAGCAGATTATCTTTTATTTACTGACAAAAAGTGAATTAGTTATGGAAATAAAAGACAGGCCCTGAGTACAAACCTTTGAGATGGGGCCCCTCAGCACCCACCAATCGTAATGTCAGGAATTCCTCATCAATCCAGCCCACAAAGGGCCATGTGCTATTGAACATCTAGTAAAACATCCTTCACTTCGTTTATTATTTTTACAGTACAATGGTATTCAAAAAAACCCACCACCATTTATCAAGCTGCTTTGACCACCTCACCTGTTTCTTTCCCATTCATCTCTCTTCCCGAGACAACTCCAAGCATCCCCCCCAAAAAGCAGCATGGTGCCAGACAGCTGCTTCAAAATGCAATTTTTACAAGTTATCCTGTTTCCCAAGGTTTCCCTTCTTGGAGTCCACCCATGGATCAGGCACAGCCTTTCATGAAGATTACAAACATCCAGGTTTACCTTGGGATCCTGAGTAGCTTTAGGCTTCTGGTGTCCTGACATACTGGGTTTTTAATCTGTGATGATATCACAGGCCTGGCATCAGCGCACAGAATGCTTGGGCAAATGCCAGGCCCCTCTGTCTGGACTCAGCAAGGCCCACTGCTGGCAGTGCCTACTTGTATACTGGGCTAGAGGGATGTTATTAAACTTATCCCCTTGTCACTCACCTGGAACTGTGCGGCTGCCATGAGAGAGGCAGCTGCCATCTTAAACCCCTGCAGTGTCTTCAACCCCACAAATCTTCCAGTCACGGTGCCTAACAACACAGGAACCACATTCACACAATACATCTAATATGATGTGATGCTACTTCAAACAGTGATGGATTCCCTCAAAGAATTATGGCAGACCCTCCAAGTATCCCTATTTTCCAGGGATTTAGAGAAGCCAATCCGGTTTCTGATTTGATCCTAGAATGTCCCGCTTTTCCTTAGGATGTCCCTATTTTCATTAAAGAAATGTTGGAGGGTATGAAGTTATCCGACCCCAGAGCCATCTGAAGGTAATTCTGTATAGGGAAGTTTTTTAAAAAAATGTTTTAAGTTTTATTATGTTTTGATATATGTTGGAAGCAACCCAATAAGATGTGTAAGGTATAAATATCAAAATTGTCATTATGGAATGGGACATCCCTATTTTCATTAGAGAAATGTTGGAGGGTATGTTATGGGAGCTGGGGTTTGTTAAGGGTGCTTCATGTTGTTAGAAGACCCCCGTTCCCCTCCCAGAGCTATAATTCCTGGAGTTCTCTATGAAACAAGACTGATCGTTAAATGACTCTAAGTTGGAGGAACCATGACAGTTAAAGTGGCGTCCATCGTGCAGAGGCAGACCCTGGTCTTTCAAATTTCAGCCGCACCCTGTGCAAGCCCAAAGTCCAGTACCCCCAGCCTCTAATCTTCCATTTTGCTCAACTCACTATGTCATAGTTGTGGCACCCGCTGGGCTCAGCACCCAATGTGGTGGAACCAGTCATGTTGCCCCAAACCTGCCTCTGTCCTAGTGCTTTAGATGTATGGTTATGGTGTGGCCATTGGTTAAGCTCCACTCAGCCTTTCTTGAGAGGAACATCAAAGGCACTCTCAATGCCTTGGCATAGGAATATAGGAAGCTGCCTTATACTGAGTCATCCCATTGTCTCATCTATCTCAGTACTACCCACACTGACTGGCAGCGGCTGTCTGGGATTTCAGACAGGGGACATTCCCTGTCCTTGCTATGGATTTTGCTGCCGCCCCTACCTGGAGATGCCAAGGGTTGAAAGTGGGACCCTCTGCGTGGAAAGTATCTGCTTGATCACTAAGCTCCACCCAATTTTCATTGTCCGGCCAAAAATTATTGAGCCCTTTTGTTTACCAAAAGCAAACACAGGGTGAACACACATAAGAGAGTCTGTGTACTGGTCCAGTAAATGCTTCCGCTGCGCAACCAGCAACAGTTCTCTTTGCAGAGCATTAATTAAGTCCAGTGCAGAGATTCTTGTTGCAGTACAAGCTTCAGAGTCTCAGCGGCAAAGAAATAACGACACAGGGAAGCCTGTCTTTCCAAAGACAGGTTTATTGCAGAAAAATAACAGAAACACCTCCGGAGCTTTCAGACATTTTTGCTTCACGCCCCACAGGCAGAGAAAACAAACACTCTTTATATACTAAGCAACTTAACAACTTAACGAGCTTGACTACTTAAAGTCACATGACATTGCTAACTTGCCAGCGTCTTAGGTTTCACACCCTAACACCCCCTCTCGCTGGCAATACAAAAACAAAATTACTTCAGACCCATTTCTTCACAAAAGTTTTCATGCCGCTGAAACCCAAGCGGTTTTGTAAAACCATCAGCTTGATTTTCATGACTGGGACAGTAATTTAATTTAACAATTCCTGCTTTTACCGTTTGACAAACATTTTGAAAGCGGATATCCAAATGTTTTGTATGACCTTTAAACTGCCCATTTTGTGCTAACTTAAGACACGGTTGATTATCACCCCATACAGTGATTGGAGTGATGGCCTTTTCATACATCTCTTGTGCCAAGCATTTGTAAAATTCTAGATCTCTACATAACTCAGATAAGGCACAGAACTCAGCTTCTGTTGACGACAAAGCAATCAGGTTCTGTTTCTTGGATCTCCACCCAATCAGAGAGTTACCAAATTTTATTACACAGCCAGACACTGATTTTCTATCCTTTAAATTTGCCCAATCACTATCTGCAAAACAAGTAATCTGTGCTTGTCCTTCCGAAGATAATTCAAGGCAAAAATCTTTGGTGTATTGTAAATATCTTAACACTCTCTGAATTCCTTTCCATGCATTTATACTAGGTTTTGAAGCTTCTCTGCTGAGTAAGTTAACAGCGTAAGCAATATCAGGTCTACTCCATTGCGAAAGATGAAGTAAGCTTCCCAGTGCTGACTGAAAGATTTCAGCACGCTTGAATTCAGCACTATCCTTGAACTCATTGTCTTTTACAAAACCCATTTCCATTGGTGTTCTAACACCTGCACACTCCGTCATGCCAAACTTTTTCAACATTTGCAATATCTTGCCTTTTTGATTCAGTAGAAAACTGCCATTTTTGGTCCTATCTATCTGAACACCAAGATAGACCTTCACATCACCAAGATTCTTAACTTTGAAGTGTTTATTTAACTCTTTGGCTAGTTTTTTTTACTTGTTCTTGTGTCTTTGAAGTATAAATCAGGTCATCTACATAAACAAGCAAAGATTCTTGGGCATCTCCTGAACCTCGGAAATATAGGCAATTGTCAGCCTTGCTCCTGCTAAAACCAATGCCTACCAAAACGTCATTCAAACACTCATTCCAATTATGAGCAGATTGCTTGAGTCCATAAATAGATTTATGTAGTTTCCATACCTGATTTGATTTACCAACTTTCAATCCTGGCGGTAGCTCCATATAGAGCTCTTCAGCCAAGTCTGAATGAAGATAAGCTGTAGAGACATCAAATTGATTCACTTTGAACCCTTTCTGAGCAGCAACTGCTAATAGTGCCCGTAGGGTTTCACTCCTTGAAGTGGGTGCATAGACTTCGGAATAATGTAACCCCTTTCTTTGCGTAAAACCTCGAGCTACAAGCCTTGCTTTGTACTCTGGTTTCCCCATCGCTGTTGTCTTTATCCTGTACACCCACCTACAACTTACTGCCTTGATACCTTCTGGCAGTTTGGTGATGGAAAACACACCCAGTTCTTTCATAGAATTCAACTCTTTTTGCATGGCCTCACGCCACCTACTGGCCTCCTCATGGGGTAATTGCTCAACCTCCTCAAAACTTTCAGGTTCGCAATTTGCCAAACCAGCCCAAACACTAATAGCTTGGTACCTTTCAGGAGGTATACCTTTGTTGGCACGCTTGGAACGCCTTAACAGTTCCTGTGATGTTCCTTCAGTTTCCCCCTCTGACCCAGAATCACTAGTCGTCACCTGTTTGTCACTAGTAGTTGAAGAACTTTCTGATTCTGACTTTGCACGTCTCTCTTGCTGCACAGGTGAACTTTTAGAGCTAGAAGATTCTGACTTTACAGGTCTCTCTTGCTGTACAGGTGAACTTTTAGAGCTAGAAGATTCTGACTTTACAGACTTGGGTGAACTAAACGATTTCTCACCCTCGTCCTTAGACTCAAATTCCTCAGCCTGTTCTGGAACTAATACCTGCCCTGGGGCCTGAGTTTCATTGTTACTGTTCACCACATCAAATAGTATGTCAGGATTTCCATGGATTTTATTCCAACCATCCTGTTCACAAAATTCCGCACTTCTGCTGATTGTGATTTTCGTTTGATTGCCTTCTACATTCACAAATCTCCAACCTTTTGTGTTTGCTTGATAACCACAGAAAAGCATTTCTTTAGATCTAGGATCGCCTTTCCTACGTTGTGCCCTAGGCACCAGCACATAAGCACGACATCCAAAAACTCTTAGATGATCAATTTTTGGTTTTTCCCCAAAAAGCATGAAGTAAGGAGTGTTGCCTACTGTGCTATTGTACACTCTGTTAAAAGTATAATTCGCATACAGTGCAGCCTCAGCCCAAAAACGCTGTGGAAGTCCAGAATCAAACAGCAAAGCAGTAATGGCTTCCTGTAATGTTCGAAATTTTCTTTCAGCAACTGCATTCTCCTGTGGTGAATAGGGATTGGTAAGTCTATGAACTATACCTTTCCTTTTTAACCACGTCTCCAGCGTGTGGTTCACATATTCCCCACCACGATCTGATTGTATTTTACGTACCCTGGTGTCAAATTTACATTCGACTTCTTCAATCCAATCCATCAGGATGGAAGCTGCTTGTGATTTTTCTTTCAGAAAGAAAACCCAACTAGCCCTTGAAAAATCATCCACCAAAATTTGCATAAATCTCGCACCTCCAAGCGATTTGACTGGCATAGGGCCACACACGTCTGTGTGCACAAGTTCAAAGGGTTTCTTGCTTACTCTATCAGATCTAGGATAGTTACATGTCTTAACCTTAGCATGTTTACAAGCACAACAATCCAGAAAATTTGGACAGGGTTTAATGTTACACTCTTCAGCTAAATCTGGCATCTTGCTTACATACTTAAAGCATATATGAGCTAACCTTCTGTGTAGTAGATGCGCACAACCTGTATGAGGAGCCTTATTTACACACTTAGCTTGCGCTTCACCTGTTGAACATCTACCTGCTGCTAACTGCTCTTCATCCAAAACAAAAAGCCCATCCTCACAGGGAATTTTAACTAGCTCCTTCCCCTGTTTCGAAATGGTGCACACATCATTTTCAAACTCAACCTTAAAACCACTTTTTACCAGGCATGACACACTCAAAAGTCCATTCTTCATTCCTGGAAGAACAAAAACAGGAAGGTTAGTTTGCAAACAATTAACATAAATTGTGCCTTTAAGGTTCATTTCTCGTTTACTATTGTCTGCTATAGTCACAGTTTTTGCAACTGGCAATGTCTTGCAGTTCATCAAGCTGCCACTAGATGTCGCTGGAATTAAACTGTGACTTGCTCCACTGTCAATTATCCACTTCAAGGTTTGTTGGCTCCTTTTAGGACTCTGTTGTGCTGCCATTGCAGATAGTCCCTTATCAGCACCTGCTCCCCCTCTGGATCGTTGATTCTTGTAGTTCTCACATCGTCTTCCCCTGTAGCTCCGGAAACTGGCCTTGGACTGTTGAAATTCCTGTTGCTTTTCTGGACACTTTGCTATCAAATGAAACCTGCTGCCACATCGAAAACATGACTTGCTGGCCATAGCAGACACTTGTGAGGCTTCCTTACAGCTCTGCCTGCTAGCTCCCCCACGCTCTATGGTGGCTCTATGGTGAATTCGCCTAAGAGCTTCCCAAATTTGAAATGCAGATCCTAAATTTTCCACATGAGGTAATTGGGAATCGTCTATCGATACCATCAACATGCATCTAGCTTTAGTGTCCATTTTATCATGTTCCCTGTTCTGAGCATGTGCAGCAGCCTGTTGCTCTGCTGTGGCATCTGCTGCAACAGCCACAAACGGCTTTCGCCTCTGGACATAGTCAGCCCACACTTCTTTGGCTTCCAACCAGACTTGAGCCCTCTTAGACCACTGCACGTAATTAGCAGAGTTCAACTTTGTAAAGGGAACCTGGAAATTTTCCACTGCCATTCTTGGGGTCTGCTGCTACTCCCTCTGTGTGCCCTTGCTTCTCTTTCCCCTTGGGATTTGTTTTACTCACTTTTCAGACGCCTCCAGCCTCCTCTGAAGCCTTTTAAACTTTTTTTTTTTCTCCGTCTCTTCACTAGCAACCTACCACCGTCTTCTGTTTTTATTAACAAAACAAAAACACAACGGGAGGTCAAGCTAGCCTTTTGCAGCTAATGAAGCTGTAAATCTTCACTTACGCAGCTCTCTCAACTTTCTGCAGCCTCTCAGTTCCTTTAAGAGCTGGATTTACGACCAAGCCGGTCTTCTCTCATCCGAAAGCTGCTTTCACTTTCTCTGCACACAATACAGCTGTAGAAACGTAGAAGGAGCCATAACCTAAGAGAGTCTGTGTACTGGTCCAGTAAACGCTTCCGCTGCGCAACCAGCAACAGTTCTCTTTGCAGAGCATTAATTAAGTCCAGTGCAGAGATTCTTGTTGCAGTACAAGCTTCAGAGTCTCAGCGGCAAAGAAATAACGACACAGGGAAGCCTGTCTTTCCAAAGACAGGTTTATTGCAGAAAAATAACAGAAACACCTCCGGAGCTTTCAGACATTTTTGCTTCACGCCCCACAGGCAGAGAAAACAAACACTCTTTATATACTAAGCAACTTAACAACTTAACGAGCTTGACTACTTAAAGTCACATGACATTGCTAACTTGCCAGCGTCTTAGGTTTCACACCCTAACAACACATACCATCAGCAGAAGTCCATTTTCAAAACCACCTTCTGCTCCCTGGATGAAAATGATCATCTGTCTCCAGTCTAGAATTTTGAAACAATTCCGAAGAATAATGACCATCTATTTGCAAAGTGTGTCAACAATCACAACGGTTTGGTGACCCTGTTCAGGCTGTTCTATTTTTTTTGTCTTAGTAATGAAATTTGGAACAGATCCTTCATCCACCTCTTGCTCTCCATGAACCATGGCCATGGCCAAGCAGCAGAAAGTGTGATGGTGAGTGGAGATCAGTTCCAGTTCTGGAGCAAGATCTCACTAGGCTTGAAGATCATGCCCATCTTTTGTTTGACAGGGGCAACATTCATACACAGACTCTCAGAGTCTGTTGGGAGTGCAGCTGGTGGAGAAGGGGGGAAAGGAACAGTCCAGCTAAACCCCCATTTGTCCTAAATGTTTTGCAACAAAGTTTCGATGTGTAGCAGATACATCAACATTCTGGCTCGGAGATCACCAAACAGTGATGGAGCTGTTCAAATGTGTTATTTCTTTGTCTTCTAAAAAATACAAATACTACGAAGATGAAAGTGGATATTGGCCTGAGGCTCTGGAAGCTATCAATCTTCCGTGGTTCTATTTCCCCCTGACTTCCAGGATCTTTATTGATGGTGCTTTCCTGGGCTTGGAGAAATTGAAAGGGAAAGCTATCTGAATTGGCAAGGCTTTAGTGGCAAGGAGGTTTGGCTTGGAATACCAGCACATTGGCCTCAAACTGTGCCCATTTTCCAGGCCAGGTTGTTTGCCTGGGTCTCTGTTTTGTTCTACCCTCTCTTTGGACACTCTGGTCCTGTCGAGAAAGCCAAAACTAACATAATGTTCATTTTTCACTGGGTTATGCTTGGCTGACATTTCCTGAAGGGAAGAGCCCCTTGATATTTATTGGGCAGGATGATAATAAAATTAAAAACTCATTCAATTTAGTAATTAAAATCTCACCGTATTTCCAAGATTCAATTGTGAGAAATATGTTTTTCAGTGTCTGAAGCCAGAGTGCCTAGGGTGGAGTATCGCGGAGGATTAAGTCTGCTAATATCAAGTGAAATACTGTTGCTCTATTTTTGGGAACAATTCGTGTTTCCACACATAAAAGTTTTATTGTGCAATACAAGGGGAAAAGAAGAGCTCCTACTGTATTGCTTAATGAGGCCAAGCTCTAGGATTTGGAGCGTAGTTTTAATGTAATTGTGATATGTGTAGTAAAGCTACTACAACTGAGATCAAACTAGCGTCTTCTGAATCTAAGCACACCAGGTGTGTGGTGTAGTGGTTAGAGTGCTGGACTAGGACCTGGGAGACCAAATATCCACTCAGTAATGAAGCTCCCTGGGTGACCTTGGGCCAGTCATTGCTTCTCAACCTAACCTACCTTACAGGGTTATTCTGGGGGTTAAATGAGGAGAAGAAGACCCATGTATGCCACCTTGAGCTCATTGGGATATAAATGTAAAAATAAATAAATGCTGCAAAACTGGGACTTCATGGGCTGGATTCAACTAGCAAGTCCTACTAGCAGAAGCCTGCACAAGGACTTCTGCTAGCACAGTTGGGGTTTCCCCTCTTTTCTCTCCCCATGGGCATGCCAAATTGGCTCAGGGGTTGGGAGAAGCCCCAGAACAGCACAAAGAGGGGGTGGAGGGGTTCATTCCATCTGGCAAACTGAAATGCTTGCACTGATGGAACAATTGCCACAGCACATCGTTGAATTCCTTCTGGTGTGAGCTCAGTTTTTTTCTGAAAAGAACATGCATACATACCACTGAGCTCAAGGTTGATTCCATCCTCAGCCTTCATCTCCCAACACCACCACTTGGCTTCCATTTGAGATGGAAGATGGTATAACTGAACCAAACACCACAGTTGGGTCACTGTTCAACTTACGTACATCTGTACATACACTGCTGCCGGCTCAATAACGCTCTTATGCTCCACTAATGCCAAGAGTAGCGATTTTTACTACTTACTAGCAGGAAAGAGACACAGAATGATATTCCTTGTGGCCAGTAAACACTCCTGAACTGAAAGATCAATGATGTAATTAGGGAGTGTAGTCAGACTCCCAAAACCTGCTAACACAGAGCAATAGTCTGTCTAGAACCAGGGAAACTTAGTCAAGGAGGACTCTATATTATACTGAGTTGGGAGGGCAGAGTCACAGCTAGAGAGAAACATGGGATACACAATCTAGAGGACTGTCCACATTACATTCTGTGACTTTGTGAAGGACTCTGATCAAATTGGTGCTTTTAAATGTTCTTTTCATTCTGCCCTGAGAAGGGTTGGGTTGTACACCCAGGCAGTAGCAGATGGCATGGTGGAAAGGCAGTACTTAAACACTGTAAAGTCCTTTGGCTATGTACAATAAAGTTGACTGATCTGCCTACCTGACCTCCTGACAGCAGAGTTGCTGGAGAGGCATGGCAGCAGGGAGGTAAGCAAGGTGCAAACATATTGGCATGCGTGCCAGACTGGCTCTGCTGGTGCATTTGCACCATGCCAGCCTTCCTGCCAACAGGAGGTCAGGTAACCATCGCCAGCCCACCATGCTGTCTGCTATAGCATCCAGTGGTTAAAGCTAGGTTTGAACCTCAGAGCAAAAGTCCAGGATCCCTCAAATGACCACGCAGAGAGCAGCAGATTATGGCAACTGCAAAGAGACCCAGTGTCAGCATCTGGGCTGGCATGGGCCAATGGAGCTGTCGCTGATCACTGGCACTGGAAAAGACAGCATTGGTTGACAGCCACCAGGTGAGGCTCCCTGGAGAGGGAATTCCACCAGAGTGGCACGACCAAGAACTCCCCCTTTTTCAATGCCACCCAGTTTCCTTCAGGGCACCTAGAGGAAAATGACATGGGCAGGCTGAGAATAGGGAGGGGCAGAAATTCGGTTTTCTTTGCATCTTCATCAGAAACTGTGTGATTTGCACTCCTCACACCAATGCAATCAAAACACAGTTATTCTCTGAAATTTGTACCTACTCAAAGTTTGCAGTGTCTACAATAATGTACACATGAAAGAGAAGTGCATGTGAAAATGTGCACATTTGCGGAAATAACACACGAAACCAGATCCTTGGGGGGGGGGGGTTGATTTTTAAAATGTGTGTATTCGGAAAAATCTGCACTCAAATGCTGATGGGTTTTCATGAGCAAATAAATAATAATTTAAAAATATGTTTGTTTGTTTAAAAAAAATCCCAATTGCTGTGGAAATAGGTAAAGGTAAAGGACTCCTGGATGGTTAAGGTTAGGGTTACTGGTTGCGGCATTCATCTTGCTTCCAGGCCAAGGGAGCTGGTGTTTGTCCACAGACATCTTTCCAGGTCATGTAGCCAGCATGACTAAACCACTTCTGGCGCAACGGGACACGGTGACAAGTGCCAGAGCATACAGAAAGGCAGTCTACCGTCCCACCACTGTGGTACCTACTTTTTATTTATTTATTTATTTATTTATTTATTTATTTTCACTGGTGTGCTTTCAAACTGCTAGGTTGACAGAAGCTGGGATAAAGCAACAGGAGCTCACCCCGTCACACAGATTTGAACTGCCAACCTTCTGATCGGCAATCCCAAGAGGCTTAGTGGTTTAGACCACAGTGCCACCCGTGTCCCTGCTTCTGTGGAAATATGGAGAACTGAATACTGTATAAGACTGACAAGATGAGAAAGTGAGAGAGACCAAAATGGACACATTTATTCTAGCTGATCTGGGAGTGGGCGCTCCTTCAGATACAGTGGTACCTCGGGTTACATACGCTTCAGGTTTCATACGCTTCAGGTTACAGACTCCGCTAATCCAGAAATAGTGCTTCAGGTTAAGAACTTTGCTTCAGGATGAGAACAGAAATCATGCTCTGGCAGTGTGGCGGCAGCAGGAGGCCCCATTAGCTAAAGTGGTGCTTCAGGTTAAGAACAGTTTCAGGTTAAGTACGGACCTCCGGAACGAATTAAGTACTTAACCTGAGGTACCACTTTACCTAAATCCCAAGTCTTGCTGGGTTTTCCTGCTGTTTGAGAGCACAAGCAGAAACACACACACACACACAGACACACACACACGAGTCACCCCTTTCTATTCTACCAGCTATTCAGGTAGTTGCTGTTTTTCATTTCTGCTACTGACATAGACTTACTACTCATGGTTTTACAGCTATGAACCATGGATTATTGAACTCCCTGCCCCATTTAATATTTGTTCACCACTTTAGAATATTTTTTCTTTTTTGAGAAAGGGAAAGAAAGAAAGGAAGAAGGCACTGAATGTATAGGATTCATAAGGAAAAAGTGACCATTTGCTGTATATACCTGCAGTGATACCTCGGGTGACCATTTGCTGTATATACCTGCAGTGATACCTCGGGTTACATACGCTTCAGGTTACACACTCCACTAACCCAGAAATAGTGCTTGAGGTTAAGAACTTTGCTTCAGGATAAGAACAGAAATCAGGCTCTGGCGGCGCAGCGGCAGCAGGAGGCCCCATTAGCTAAAGTGGTGCTTCAGGTTAAGAATAGTTTCAGGTTAAGAACGGACCTCCAGAACGAATTAAGTACTTAACCCGAGGTAGCACTGTAGTGTCTTCCATGGGTGGGGGAACCACTAGGTGCAGAGCATCTATGGGGGTGGGGAGGATCATTAGGCACACAGCAGCCATGGACAAAAATGGCCAATGGGTGGTGCATGGCAGCTGCTATTGAATAAACACTGTTAGAATGAGTTTGCTGCGTAAACTGCCATACTGTCTGCCACCCAACTGCCTTACAAACATGTCATTGATAATCACTTAACACCCAAATGAAACAGATGCACTCCATATGGCTAATCCCATAAACTGCCAGGGCTTGGAATTGCAGCGCCCAGAGCCCTACAACTCCCGATATCTCTACTGCGAGAGTTAGTAAATTGCAAACACTTGGCAACAGCCGAAATTATTCCCCCTAGAAGATATAGCTGGCATCATATTCCCTGGCTAGAGAGAACATCTAATGGAGTGCAGATGATGTGAACTAATCTTTTGAATAAGAGCTTAATTTACTGGCCAAGTTCTGATTACTGGATTTTGTGTTTTGGGGGGATGCGGGGAGGTTTAGTATTCTCTAAATGAACATAAAAAGATTACAAAAATTGTGAATGCAATCAGTCTCCTGGAAATCCTGGCGGTTGGCTAAACCTTGGCTTCTCTTGGTGTTAGGTAATTAAAAACACAGGGGCGAAGAATTCAGGCTATCCAACTGGAACTTGCCCAGGCTGAATCTCAGAACTGCATCAGCAGCACCTTCTGACACTTGCCTTGAATGAAGAGGGAAAAGGACACCATAAAGACATTTCTTCTGAAAATTTAAACAGTTTTCCCCGAAATGAGCAGTGTGGCTGGCTCCCTTGCAAACGAGCAGATTTAGCTCCCTGACGTATACTCTAATTAAATTAATCTCTCATCATGGGAATACCAGTTCTCATTAGGCACCAGAAAGAGCACAATTCATCGCAGTAAAATTGAAATCAAAACCACTCATAGGACATCCAAATGGCTCAGATTCATGCTTAATTGGAGAATTCATTTTAAAAAAAACAAAAAAAAACACCTTTGTGAGGGACTGTGCTCTGCAACGGGAATCTTGCTCGGGTCCTCATCCCTTACCCAGACCCATACACTCACAAAGCACATGCTCTGCATGTGTCTTAACATTTCTCCCAGTGCTTGACTTTGGGCAGAAAACAACCTAAGACACACACACATACACACACCCACCCCCAAACTCAGACGCTTGAGTGTTGGCAGGAACAGTGTCAAAACAGGGCTACTGAGGCTATGTATGCACCATGCACTAAAAGCACGTAGCTTCGCCCAAAGAATCATGGGAACTGTAGTTTATTACTACTCACTGGGGTACAATTCCCAGCACCCTTAACAAGCTATGGTTTCCAGCAATATTTGGGGCCAAGCCATGCACTTTAAATGTGCTTGAAAGTGATGGTATGCAGCTTGAAGAAACAAAGAGGAAATACTGGCATGCTGGGGTGAACGTATGCAAAACTGCCAAGCGTTAGAAAAAAACAAGAAAGGTGAAACACACACACACACACAAAACATGCAGATCCAGTCCACGTATGCTCAGTGGCCTCCAGAGTTTGCAGAATGTTGTAAGACCATGCAGAATATCAAGTGGAAAAGTGGAAACAGAAAACCTTCAGTTAACAGAGGGAATGGGGGACATGGGGACCTTCAGATGTTGCTGGACTCCAATATCCATCAGCCCCAGCTGGCACGGCCAATGGTCAGTCATGGTTCAGCAACATCTGGAGGTTCATGCTTACTGGAGCTAATAGGAGGTGTAGCTCAGCAACCGCTGGCTAGTTAGACCATGGATGAAGAAGCAGCGAAGGCTGGTCCATAAGGGTGAACAGGTCACTGCCCCATCAACCTCAGTCTACCCCCCAGACAACCCCACCAGCCTGCCTTTCTTACAACCAGCCAGGATGTGGCTCGGCCTGCCATTGGCTCTGGGTCCACCTATCAATGGCCTCCCAGCCTTGCACCCAAATGGTCCCCTCCCCACGACCACCAGCAAACCTCCTCTTCTGTTCTTAACCACCACAGCTGCATATTATGAGTGAATCTCCAACCCTGAATGCATCTCTATATGAAATGACTCCAAATCAGAAAACAAAATGGCCGCTACATCAACTTGTGAAATTTCTACACCTAAACAGTACAATTTATTTGCCTTTGGCTAGGTTTGCTGTAAAATAAAATATGTTGAGCTTTCCTGGGCCAAGTTGATTCCCCTCCTCCCAAATCTCAAAAACATTTAACTTTCTGAGAGATTTTAAAGGAAATTAGCCAAAATCTAGACTTCTGACATAGGTTGCCATATGTCCAGATTCTGCCCAGATACTGTTTCCGACAATCATATTCCGGCTATGTCCAGGAAATTCTGGACGTATGGCAGCCCTACATTAGGCCAGAAATGTGTTATCTCAAATCCCAGCATAATAAAAAGTTCACATTAAAATTTTGCATGTTTGCATTCAAATATTTCCACAGAGACACACATGTAGCTTAGGAACAAACCACCCTGGGTTACTGAATCTTCTCTGGCCTTAACATTTCGGGCTTACATCAGAGAGCTTCTTGCCTGCTTCAAATTTCTCATTCAGACTTTAAAATCAAACCAAAACCAGCTTGTGGATCTTGGAACCTATGTGAGGTATCCTGTTACAGATTTCCCTCTTATATAGCATGCATTCAAATTAATGATGAAATGGTGTCCACAGAAAAAAGAAAGGTTGCCAAATCAACATCTGGGCTGCTACGTGGATAGCAAAGGCGATAAATGGATGATGGATATTTATTTGTTTTTTAAAAAATAAAACTCTATTTGTATGTGGCCTGGTTTTTAGAGGCAGATGTTCAGTGTTCACAGTTCCTCTTGGCCTGGAGGAGAACTTGTTTAGCTTTGGCATATGAAAATCAGATAATCTGCTTTCTTCATCAGTGTATCTTCTGTGTATCCCTCTGTAGAATAGTCTTCCCAGAGGGTGTATAAAACATTCCTATAGTCTGAGGACCATTTCAGAGACCACTTTTTCAGAAAAAGTTAAGCATTCATCAGCATGAAGAATTGGGTGCTATTAAGTCAGAGATCACATATTAAATATACTCTAAAATGCACAATTGGACAATATTTTATTAGGACCAACCAATATATTACAAGATAATAGCAGGCTTTTGAGTTCCCTGGAACTTTTCAGGCTCCTCCAGATGATCTATTTATTGAGCATGATTTTCTTGCATAATGCCAGTGGCGTAGCGTGGGGGGTGCCAGGGGTGCCGGCCGCACCAGGCGCAACATGGGCGGGGGGCGCACTCGCACTAGCAGCTCTCTGCCCCTACTAAAACCCACGGGTTAGGGAGCCCGCGCTCGCTCGGCTTGGCGAGGAGGTCGCGGAAGGGGGAGAGTGAAGCCTTCTGCCGCGGGCAAAAAAAGGAGAGGAAGCCGGGCGGGCGGGCTGGCTGGCTGGCTGGTGGGGGTCTGGCTGCGCCTGCTGCTGCCGTTGCCGCTGCTGCTGGGCTTTGACAGCTTGGCGAAGCGGAGGGAGAGGAGCTTTATGGTAATTGCGGCTCTCTCTCCACTGGCCACCTGGGTAGTGAGCCGAGCTGAGCAGGGAGTCTGGCGTGGGGCGGGAAGAGACTTTCCCCCCTTTTTTCCACCTCGCCTGGTCAAAAAGGAGAGCGGAGTCTCCTCAGGGCGCCCTCAGGCAGGGCAGGGCAAGGCAAGCAGAGCGAGGAGGAGAGAGAGGGGAAGGGGGGGGAGCAGCCAGGAAACGCTGAGGTGTGGAGGGGGAATCAATTAAGGAGAGAAAGCGAAAAGCCTTGGAGAAAGGGAAAAAAGGAAAGAAAAGAGGCAGCTCCGGGAGAGCGCGGGGGAAAGAGAAGCCTCGCTGCTGCTGCTTGGGAGAGTAAATTACTGTACTTGCCTTGCCCCGGGTTAGGGGGCGCAAATTACTTGCCTTGCCCCGGGTGCTGATAACCCACGCTACGCCGCTGCATAATGCTTCCATGGAGGTGAAATTATACCCAGTCTTTAACCAGCATTTGTTCTGAATTGTTTGTGGGGAGCTTGTATGACAATAAGCATTCATCTTGATTTACTTGCAGAGCGTTTATAGGTCTTCCCGTTAATCATTTGTTCATTCCATGGTTTTCAATGCATTTCATCATCACTTTCCTAACTGCAAACAGGGTTTTTTGTAAGTGGATTCTTTTGCACTTGAATCCTACTTACAAAAAACTGATTAACATAAAATAGCTCCCTTAAATGAACATAAAAATAGCTCCCTTGAATCAGGCTGATGACCCATCCAGTCCATCATCCCTGTTCTCACAGTGGCGAGCCAGATGCCTGTAGGAAACCCACAAGCAGGACCCAAGCACAAGAGTTTTCTCCCCTCCTGTGTTTTCCAGCAAAGCCTAGGAGGAGGATGGCACAAGGAGAAACTGTTAAGTTGTGGGTGAACATATCAGACGACACAGTGTTTCTTCAAACAGCTCTTGTTTATTCACAGGCCAGAACAGAACTGAACTGAAGGGTTCAGCCAGCCTGCTTATATAGAGCTCCACTACAATGCAACAGTAACCACTTTCTGTAACTATCCAATCACTGAACGCCACTTTCAATCCCTTATTTGCATATGTGGACCTGAGTGAAAACTATCTACAGTATCCCCCTGCTGGCCCAGGGTGAGAACTTCAGTACATAACAGAAACAAAACACACATACACATGAACAAACACACAGAGAGAGAGACACAGAGTGAGAGAGAGAGAGTTGGGCTAGTTGTTTTAGTCATAGTCAGCTTTTAGACTGCTGGCTGATTAAATCTAGATGGTACAGGTATCAGGCTACGAACTTAGGGTTTGAGGCTAAAGAAACAGTGGCTGCTCCCCATGTATGAAATTATAAAGCTCAAATCTTATACAGATCTGTGGCATACCTTAATGAAAACACATGTTCCCAGTTAGGCAAAAAGCAGCAATAAAGAGAAACATGGCAGTCTCTATATTAGCACAGCAGAAGAGTGATTCTGTTGGAATGCAGAATTTCTGTAATGCTTGGGGCTACTTTGGGTTTTACTCCTAAATTAATCTTGTTCAATCCGACTGAAGTTAACAGTTCTATGGATTTGAAATCATTGGTTTCAATTTCATTGATAGCAGCAAAAAAAAAAAAAAAATCTTGGCAAAGAAATGCCAACAAATCCCAATGGACTAGGAACATTCTAGGAACATTTATTGAAATGCCTTGAATTAGCAGAGTGGATAAACTAGCCATATTGGCCCAAAGGAGAAAAGGAAGATTACGGGAGAATAATTTGGCCAGTAATGGACTTGTTTTGTTAATTGGTGAAATGCAAGATAAGGTAATGTAAGAATGGCAAGAAATCTTTTTCTGGAATGTTGAAGGAGGATTAATAAAATGAAACTGGGGTGAATATTGATTTTTCTTTTACAATTTCAAGCAGAGATGCCTTCTTTGGGTCCATGTCCAATATTTTACCTTGGGCCAGTCACTGCTTCTCAAACTAACCACATTCACAGAAGGTTGTTGTGGGAATTAAATGAGGCAGGGGAGAATTGTGCATGCCACTTGGAGCTCCTTAGAGATTTGTGGGGTAAAAAGGCAATAATTTAATAAAATAAAGCCCAAACAAGCTCTGGTTCTGGGACGGTAATAAAAAAGACAAGAGAAATTAAGAAGTGGCTCTTTAAAAATGCACAATAAAAATGTGCATTCAGTATATAAAAGTTCAGGATGTACATTTGGGACAGTGACACCTCTGGGTCAAGAACAGCAATGTCAATATGGGAGCAAGTTAAGGTGCTGGATGCTCTCTGCAAGCTGCCAGTTTCCTCTATCTAATTCTAACGAGCAATAAACCTCCCTGAGTATCTTCAAAAACATCAGTTGAACTGAAATACAATAACAGTCATAATAATGAGTTCATTACTTGATTTCCTTGATTTAAATGCAAGGAAGCCAATTCCATTAGTGAATCTCCGAGGTAACTATTCATAAGCTACTTTTGCAAAACAAATTTTAGCTGTCCAAAAAAAGGGGGGCAAGCAGACGAGTCTCTGCCCTGAGTCTAGATGTAGACTGGGGTGAAGTAGCTATGGCCTTCAAGACAGTGCTGGACTACAGCTCTGACCCTCCCTGAACACTGGCCAAACTGACTGGGGCTTATGGGAGTCCAACCACATCTGGAGGGCCACAGGTTCCACTTCTCTGATTTAAGCAGTACAGGAGACACCAGAAGGAGGGAATGGTTGTGTGATGTCACTATACCTGTGCGCATCAATCCAGAAATTGCACTGGTCAAAAGGGCAACTAGCAGAGTGCTTACACCAGTAGGCCATTTCATCATTACATGAAGACTGTAATGCAGTTGCCCCATCCAAGTTACATATGAATATATATATATATATAAGTTTTCAGAAATCTACTGAGCAGTGCTAAGAATGCTGATTTGCACAATCACATAAAAAGAAACAAAATACGAGTGAGTGGTTTCAAGTTAGTCCTGATTTTAAACATGAGGTAGAATAATTACGTTCTCATTCTTGCAAGGTGATGTCATATAAAGAGGTCAGCATTCCTGTATAAATCGGTGACGCACGCAGCTTCTTTAGGTGGTTCCAAAATTAGCAAGCCCTCCGTCATAAAATCATTATGTCATTTTTGTCCAAATATGTACAGTCTGCAACAAGCCTTCTGGAGTTTGCTCTGCGTCTGTTATTTATCTTGAGCGATGTCAGTTTATAAAATGGTTTCGGCAATTTCCATTCCAGTATCAAATCCTCCATGTGGGGGTGAGGAGGGAGCCACTAGATTATAAATATAAACATTTCCAAGTTTTAAAATGTTAATATTGAAAATCCATGATCTCTCCCTCCTTGTAGTGATCTCATGCACAATCAGCAAGAGAAAGAAGCTGGTAACTTTTCCCCCCCTCTAAAGTGTGTACCTTGTGTATGATTCAGCCAAGATTTAATATAATTTCCTGCTTCTTTTTTTCATATTTAAAAACAGTGAATGCGACTGTTTCTGCACAAACACACATTACTTTCTCCAGATATAGGTCAGCTTTCTAAAGGGCTGCCTGTGCATTTAAAATTAGTGTTCCATGAGTGTCTTGCTTTTTGCAGCACCCCATGTAATGAGTCTGAGAGATGAGTTGTGCCTCGTTCTTTGCACTATTCTGTCGACTTCAGAGTGCTGCCTGCACCAGGAAGCCTGCTTTGAGTCATATGTTTAGGGAAAGATGGGGGTGATTAACTGTGTGCAAATGACACAATTTGAGCCACGATTGTGCTGTAAAGTCTTATTCATATGAGCCGGTTATAAAATCATGAAAAATGTTAGGGGCTTGGAGGTACATTGAAACAACACCCAGTCCATCCTTGGCCTCAAAGAAGGACTAATTGTGCCCAAATTATTTCTGAGACAGTTGTTGTTGAAACACAGTTATTCTGTGTGGGCTTGCTGCAGGGGCGGCCTGTCCTGTTTCACCACGTGAGGTGAAGCGGGAATTGCTGCCTCCTGCACCAACCCCACTCCCGCTGCCGTGCGCCCCAGAGCCTTGCTGAACTCAGCGGGAGCCAGAGTGCTTGTCCAAGCATTGCCAATTGGCTTCTCCACCAGGGACAGGGAAGATGAGAGGCAATGCCTTGTGCCTGAGTGCCTCCCGTACAGTAGGCTAGTCTCTACAAACACTTGAACTCTGATAATGCTGGGGATGAGGCGGGGTAGCCAGATAAAGAGAATGCGACCGAGAATGCGATTGGCATGCCCTGAAACCAAACACAGGAACTATAGATAAGTTCCTTATAATATTTGTGGTTTTGGAAACAAAGCCTGATTTCCTTTCAGAAATCCACATTCTTCCCAAAGATGAAGCTCTTTCTAACAGCAATAAGCTTTGGGGGGTGGGGGAGATTGTGATTTTCAGTGTGTCAAGATGATGCGTTCAGCACTCAAAATTCAAAACAGCTTCTATACATTCCCCCAACAGCTGAGCCTTTGTCTCATTCTACTCCATAGAAGCCAAAGTTATATGACTAAATGCAAGAGAACAGGCTGTACCTAGAGTCGATTGCTATACTTGAACAGTTCTTGCCAAATGGGAATCATTTTCTGCTGTACTCTCCAAAAGAGTGGAGTTTGTTTTGTCATCGTCCCCCCCCCCCCCGAAACTCTCCAATGACTTCTGGAGATTTGCAGGCCTCTCGTCTGAGATGACAATAAACTCACAAGTGACTCTTCACTCTGTTTACCCTGCATCATTCTAACGTTTGAGTGGTCACTGAATATTGTCTCATCACCTCAGGCAGTTATCCAACCAGCAGAAGTTAGATCACTGGGGCCCAGGGCTCCCCCTGAAAATGTCAAGCAATTCTTAAGCACTTCATCTTCAACATTTCAAAGCCTCACACTCTTTCCTGTCCCACACATATTTTATACAGTGGTGCCTTGGTTCTCAAATGGCTTGGCTCCTGAACAAATCAGCTCCTGAATGCCACAAACCTGGAAGTGACTGTTCTGATTTGCGAACATTTTTTGGAAGCCAAACGTCCGACGCAGCTCCTGCAGCCAATCGGAAGCTGAGCCTTGGTTTTCGAATGGTTTCGGGAGTCGAACGGACTCCTGGAATGGGATAAGTTTGACAACCAAGGTACCACTGTACTTCCTTGAACTTACAGAGGCACTGACCACTGGTCCTGCTTGCTAGGGATGATGGGAGTTGTAGTCCAAAAACAGCTGGAGACCCAAATTTGGGAAATCCTGCTCTGCACAATCCTGCTTGTACTGAAAAGTAAACCTCACTGAATTCGAAGGACACTTACACCCAGGAAAATGCATTTAGGATTGCAGCCTAAGCTTTCAGGGATCCACACAGTCCCAGCGTAAGCAGACTGGAAAAAATCCAACATCTGCCATCCTCCCTACTCCGACGGAGTCTGTGGCTCTTTTAATCTCCCATTTCTTCCCTAAAGGTCTGCCATTGCTGCAGCGTGCCTTTGTGAAACACATGTCCCCGTTCAAGCAGCAGCAGCTTTTCATTTGCGTTTTATCTTTTTGCTGGGGAATGTGGAGCTATACAATCAGGGGTGAAATACGCCGTGAGAAGCCCTGAAAAGCAAAGGGGGTCAAGGATCTGAAGTTACCCACCATATTAATGAGAAGCCAGCCGCTGCACCATGGCAACCTGGGAGAAGGCTGCTCTGCGTGGAAGCCATGAGCGGTGGATGGAAGGGCTCTGAGAGAACACTAGAGGGAAGTGAATGGAAATAACATGATGTTCCCGTTCTTCTCTGCCAGGACAGACATGTGCAGCTTAATCCCCTGGAGGCTGAGACAGCCCAGGATTGCCAAGAAAGGACCGGAGAAAGCAGATGAGGAAAATAAAGGTGAGTGGGGAGCAACAGTCTTGAACCCATGCAGTCAGTGGTATGATAAAGGGTTCCGTATTCCTTTTACACATCACTTGGGAAGACAGGCAAACTAATGCCCATGTACTGGAAGAAGCAAAGATGTCGAAGCAATGATTCTTCAACATCAACTTCATTGGATTGGTCATGTTGCGCGGATGCCTGAATATCGTCTTCCAAAGCAACGACTCTATTCCTAACTTTAAAATGGAAAGCGTAATGCTGGTGATCAACAAAAGAGGTTTAAAGACTCTCTCAAGGCAAAACTATATTTTTTTAATCAACACCGACAACTGGGAAACACTGGCCTGCGAGTGGCGCTTCAACTGGATAACAGCCTTTACCAAAGGTGTCATGGACTTTGAAGACGCTCAAACTCAAGACGAGACAGAGAAACAAGCTAAGAGGAAGGCACATTGGGCAAAACCTCACCATGATCAACTCCCATCCAGAAACCTATGTCCCCATTGTGGAAGGACGTGTGGATCCAGAATTGGCCTCCACAGTCACTTACGGACTCATTGTTAAAACTGTGTTTATGGAAGACAATGTTACTCGGCTACAAATGATCGCCAAAAAAGATAAAGGGTTCTATATTCAGTGGTATCGCTTGGCCTGGATTCTGCTCCTGGGAAGAGAAAGAGATAGAGCTTGCTGAGCGATATCAGAAAAAGGCCTCCTCCTCCTTCTCCTCATCCTACTGACCATTCTGTTTTACTTTGTTGCTGCTTGTGTTCTGCAGAGTTCCACTGAAGCAATAATAGTGCATTTGTGATGGATTTACCCTGGAACGCCCACACATTGTTCTGCTGGTGTTATTGCATTCTTGCCATCTTATGTTTTTTCTGGTCTATGACCGTAATAAATTTATTCATTCATTCATTCATTCATTCATTCATTCATTCATTCATTGTTCTGCTGGTGTTATTGCATTCTTGCCATCTAGAGGGGCAACAAAAGTGGGACAAAAAGTAAAAAATAAACAACATTTGTGTTCAGCAGGAAGTTGGCAGGTTTTAAAACTCTTAAGTGAGCTCATTGGGGTGGAAGGGCTCTCTCGAATAAGGCCCAGACCACATAAGTCTTTAAAGATCCAAACCTGCACCTTGAATTCAGCTTGGAAAAACAAACAGGTAACCCATGCAGATATTTCAGTGCAGGTGTGGTGCGTGCTTTGCCAACTCTATTCCTAGCATATAGCTGAGAATCTTAAATTAACTCTTTGCACATTTTTGTAATACCTATGTGTTGCCGCTGGGATGCCAGACACCTCATAGGAATAGTAAGCAGAAGAGGCATAAACGGAAGGACATAAGGCCCCAAGACTAACAAAAGTTTAGAGAAGGAGAGGGGTGAATCAGTGGTGTCGTTTTCCTCTGCATATTTTGCTTACCAGCTTTAAAGCAAGGAGAAGCAATCAGGAAAGGGAAAGTCAAACAACAAGGTTGGGTTCTGTTTTTTATACTGTGTTGAGGTTTGAGTAAATAAATGCTGTTAAATAAATGGTGATGAAGAAATAAAATCAAGTTGTCAAATAGCCCTGCCATGTTAGAGGTGTATCTGCACCGTGCCTTCCTCCTGTTGACAGGAGCAACTTATGCCAGACTCTCAAAAGCTACATTTTGGAGAGTTTGGGCCCATCCACACACTTCCATTCACTCTGCCGCTTTCAGCTGGGAAGATCTGCAGTGCAGCAGTGGACAAACAATAATCAGGTTTTCCATGGATAGCCATTTGTTCTGAAATAACGCAAAAGAGCAGGGTTTTCATGGGAAAGTGGCAGGGCGAAAAGAAAAGTGCAAGGCTCCGTCCTTCCTAGGCATGGGACAAACGGAAATGTGGGAAAGCCCTTTGTTTTTACCACAACCATGGACTCAGCTACAGTAGTAAAAAAAGATGACGCTTTGAATGTGTTATAAACATGGAACACCAGATGGAGCCAGAGAGCAAATAAATTTTCTATATGAGTTTTACATAGGGTTTTTTCTTTCGTTCGTTATAACGATTTAATTTCTGACTTATTTATAGCATTCTCAAACCCCGTGTGCAGATCCACCCCATTTCAGCAGTGAGATCTGGTGGTTGCCATGTGAAGATTGATCTCATGGCAAATTGCCAGCATTTGTGAGAGGCATAGTGTTCTATATGCAAAAGGGAGGAGGCAATTAATATTAAAAACATTTGGTTACATAAGAAACAAGCTTGAGAAGTTGGCCTTGAATACCTGTGAGAGAAGACAGGAGTCCTGTTCAGGCATTTAAAGACATGTGATGTAGAGATCACATGAGGGAAGAGAGCTGTGTACATAATTGCAGTTTACTTGGGCCCTTATATTAGTAGCTGCTGTATCCACAACCCTGGCCCTGTTCAGGCATTGATACATGTGATGCAGCAAGAATGGAGAACCTGTTGCTCTCCAGATATTGCTGGACTGCAACTCCCATCAGCCATAGCCAGGATGGCAAATGGCCAGCTTTGATGGGAATTGTAGTCCAGGAACATCTGCAGGGCTGCAGGTCTCACAACACTGTGATAGAAATTGCACGAGGAGTGAAGCAAGGCTGAGTCCATTGCAGTGGCGTAGTGTGGGGGGGTGCAGGGGGGGCCGGCTGCACCGGGCGCAACATCTGGGGGTTAGGGTTAGGGGGTGCAAATCCACAGGTTAGGGGGCACAAATTACTTGCCTTGCCCCGGGTGCTGACAACCCACGCTACGCCACTGGTCCATTGGTTTTGCCCCTTCACTATGTCACTTAGCCCAGATCTGCAGCCCTTCTGCTGTTGCAAGCATCTGCAGCAGACAGAACGCAGTAGAAGCTGTGCAGGCCAGGGTGGCCAAACTGCATGGCTCTCCAGATTTTGTTGAACTAAAACTCCCAGCAGCCCCAGCCAGCCCTGCCAAGTGATCACGGATTATGAGAGTCAGTGGCGTAGCAAGGTCAGGTGGTACCCGGTGTGGAAAATTTCTTGTCACCTCCCCCCCCCCACATTGAAATCTAGTTGGACTCCCAAGAGACTGCGACCTACTCACAGTATGAAAAGACTGCCTGTGACCTACCCATTGTCACATTGCTAGGAGTTGTTGAGCATTTTGTAGGGGAGGGTTGGCACCAAATGTCACCCCCCCCCCGAGATGACACTTGAGGCGGTCTGCACCCACCATACCCACCTTGCTACGCCCCTGATGAGAGTTATGGTTTGGCAACATTGGGAAGACCTCCTGTTCACCACCTCAGCGGAAGCTCTTGGCAAAGCTTAGAACTCTGCCTAATCAGGGTTCTAAATTGCACAATGAGCCTACGCAAGCTTGGCGGGTTCTCTGCTGCAGAAGTTCATTTTGCACAAAGCCAGGAAGGCCTCAGACCTGTGTAAGGAGATGCAGCAGAGGGGCTGAGATTAATGTGTTCATCCGCCGCCGCTCCCTCCACTCACAAAATCTCTTACTTGCCTTCAAATGCCTGAACAGGGTGAGGATTGCAAAAATACCAGAAGCTTATCAAAGATACACTCATATGAGAGTTCTGCTAAGATGCAAGTTTTCTGTCAGGTACAAAACTGGGATGATTAGTGCTTGCTTCCTGTTCCATCAACTCGGCTTTTAGCTGAATATTTTGTAACCCGGTACAGGACGGGATTGGGGATTATTGGTTTGTGTTTGTTTCATATTTTTAATATGTATGTTGTGGTTTTTCATACTGTGTTTTTATGTTGTAACCCGCCCTGAGATCTACAGATGAAGGGCGGTATACAAATCTAATAAATACAAATAAATAAAATAAATAAATTTGCATGAAGCACTGCTCGGTTGTGTTCCATTTTCCAGATGAAACCCAACATGTTGCCTCAAGTGGAATAAAATTTATGACATTTATTGCCCAGGATTGATTACCAGGCTGCATTTTTATCAGACGCAGCAAATTCCAAATGGCCTTGACAGCTGTTTCTTGTAGGGAAAAGCAGCTGGGGGGGGGTTATTATTTTTTTTTAGCACAGTAGCAGCTGGTGTGAGGGGAGTGTTTAACTCAGCCTTCCCAACCTGGTGCCTTCCACCTGTTTTGGACTACAACTCCCATAATTCCTGACCATTGGCTACACCAGATGGGAACTGCAGTCCAAAACCATGTTGGGAAAGGCTAACTTAACCCTTCCCCTGCTTGCTACTTTTCTGTTGAAAATTAAATTTAACTCCCCCTGGACCTCACCTGGTTGCTTTCCCCTTGCAAGGCTCCATAGAGAGCTTTACAATACATACTGAACTTCACAGGGAAAGGAAGGGCAGGTAGGTGCCAAATCACTTCCTTCCGAAACATTTAGTGTCAAAATGCACAATCCTTGCCCCTAAAGCTCAGTATTTCACTCCTTTGCCCTTCAATTTCCTTCTATAGAAATCACTGGGGGGGTTTTCTGCACAGGATAATTCGGGTGACAGGGAGTGCTACTGTAATGTCAAGCAAGACCAAATATAGATTGAGAAGATGCAGAAAACAGTAAGGTAAATCACTTCCCTTGCTTTCCTGATGAGTGGTAATCGCAGCCCCCCTCTGGCGTCAAACACTTAGGAACAGATCTCCAGGACTTTGGGGACTAGGGCACATGACAGATTATTTACAGATTGGCCCACCTTCCTGGGGCAGCTTGTTCCTGAATTTCCATTGCCAGCTTTGGAAATGTCGCTGCAACGCTTTCTGGTCCTGTTCTGCAAACAGAACGGTCGTATATGTGAAAACAGCAAGCGCAGAATTTTTAAGATGACAAAATCACAGGGCATATGGTTTTAAATCCGAATCTTTCCAGATAATCTAAAACTAAATAACAGGTGAAAAGGCACACACACACACAAAAACACACACACGATGGTACAAATGCTGTAATAAATCCTCTGATGCTGTTTACACCAAGATGACATTTTGGTTCCCGGCCAGGAAAACATCGCTGCATTAGTGACAGCATCGAGATAGAGTTTCCTTACCTTTGTGTCACTATGCAGAACAGGCAAGGCATCTCCATGTGATGCTTCGCTTGGAGCGAACTGGCGTCTTCTTGATATTTCTCCCACTGTAATTACAGATGAGGGCTAACAAAAACACATCCGGAGCCTAGTGCGGAGAAAGAAACCTGGGATTATCCATCCCATAGGCTAGCAAAGCCATCCCGCCCCCGCCCCCCAGCAGGAGCAGCCCATACACAGGAGACAGAAGTGGAGAATGCAGCCTGAGTTCTGTCTCTCTTGAAGGGATCTGTCAGATCAGAACTTTGAATAGTGGTTCAGCAATTTGAGTAACTGCATTTGCCAAAATCTTACTTCAACAAGAACCATGCATGCCACAGATGTATTCCTTTTTCCAGCGTTTCAATGTCATTTCCAGTGGTTAACTGGCAAAAGAAGAGCTCTTTTGGACCAAGTCAATGATCCATTATGCTGTTCTCAAAGTGGCCAACTTTGCAAGATCACTTCCCCCACTTGTGATTCCCAGCAGCTGGTATTGAGATTTATGCATGTAAAGCAGAGAACAGATTAGCACTTGCAGTCTGGTTGTTATCTACAGTGCTAATAATTCCCCCCACTGTTTGTCTCAGTGAATTCATCTCAGGGTATTGGAAAAATGATGAGTCACCTTTGAGAATCAGCACTTTCCACCTAAAACGAAGATGCTCTGTAATCAGCTGCCCCCAGGGCCGGATTTAGGTTTGATGAGACCCTAAGCTACTGAAGGTAATAGGGCCCTTTTTATGTCCAGCTGCCCTTGGTCAACAACAAATTGTCACTTTTTTGTGTTGAATATATGCTATATGGTAATTTATGGACCTAATAGGAGCCTACACAACACAAAACACTGTTGCTGTATGTAGGTTTTATTTTATTTCTTTTTTATCTTATATTTTGGAAATGTACATCCAGATTTCCCCCCCTGACTATAGCTTGTTTAGCTTATACGTAAATCTGGAAGTAGCTGCCCCTTACCACTTGTCCTGATTCTCAAGTGAAGTGTGGCGCTGTTTCCTTGCCACATGGTTTTGCACAGGCCTCTGTCAGAGGATGCAGCATGGCAAGCACTGATTCCATTAGCAGAAGGAATAACTGTGTTATGTAACTTGCAGTATTAAACCATTTCACAGATTGAGTCTAAACATTGTTCCTGGGAGGAAAGTACCGGCTGGCATAGTTTACATTTTTTAGCTTGATGGAAAGTCAAAGCACACGCGGATCCACAAGATTTAGTGATTATTAGCTGAAAGCTTTTCAGCAAAGTGTGACGTCTCTGTTTTTCACTAAGGCCCTTTTCAAATTCAGGGCTCCCATGACCCTGTTAGAGATTTTCCAAGATGCCAAAATAAGGGATTTTATCTACTCAAGAATCTCAGGATTTGGCTGAACTGAGTTTGTTTTGAAGTCCTAGTGACTGAGGAGGAAAGTAGAGAATTATTACATCATATAACTTTGAGATGCTCCATAAGCCATTAGATGTAGGAATTCGCCCCTTCTGGATGATATGAGCCTAAGTGAGTGGAAATGCATAAAGCATAGCGGATTGGGACATAAAATGAGCCCTGCTGGATCAGACAACTCCCATCATCCATTGGCCATTCTGGCAGGGGCTGATCAGAGTTGAAATCAATAGGTTTCTGTTCTACAAGCTCTTTGGTTAGGGCTGTACCTGAATGTGAGAAGGCAGCTCCTATGATGCTACTGGGGTGATGGTAGCAGAATTTCTTTTTCAGCACAAGACGAAAGCAGATTTTGCTATTCCTTACAAGGCTGCAAATTCTAGAAATGGAAAGTTCTCAGGTGTACAGAATAACGTTTGAGTACCAATTTCCACATGACTATAATAAACAGCCTATTTATGATCAGCCAAGGGCTGTTTTAGGGATGCGGGTGGTGCTGTGGGTTAAACCACAGAGCCTAGGACTTGCAGATCAGAAAGTCGGTGGTTTGAATCCCCACGACGGGGTGAGCTCCCGTTGCTCGGTCCCAGCTGCTGCCCACCTAGCAGTTCTAAAGCATGTCAAAGTGCAAGTAGATAAATAGGAACCGCTCCTGCGGGAAGGTAAACAGCATTTCCGTGCGCTGCTCTGGTTCGCCAGAAGCGGCTTAGTCATGCTGGCCACATGACCCGGAAGCTGTACTCTGGCTCCCTCGGCCAATAAAGCGAGATGAGCGCCCCAACCCCAGAGTCGGTCACGACTGGACCTAATGGTCAGGGGTCCCTTTACCTTTAAGGGCTGTTTTGAGACTACAGTTCCCATCATCCCTGACCACTGATCCTGATAGCTAGGGCTGATGGGAGTTGTAATCCAAAAAACAGCTGGAGGGCCAAGTTTGGCCACCACTGAGCCAAGTACTTGAAGGGTAGATCCACATGACCTTGGCTTATTTCGCCAATAATTCAGTCTCTCTGTGAGTTTCTTCAGGACAAAGTAAAGGAAACACTTCTTCATGCAATACACAATCAATTCATGGGAATTCGCCACCACAAGGTGTTGCAGTGGCCAAAAGGCTATGTGCTTGCTTTTTGTCACATTTGTTGTTGTTGTTCTTTAGTCGTTTAGTTGTGTCCGACTCTTCATGACCCCATGGACCAGAGCACGCCAGGCACTCCTGTCTTCCACTGCCTCCTGCAGTTTGGTCAAACTCATGCTTGTAGTTTCGAGAACACTGTCCTACCATCTCGTCCTCTGTCGTCCCCTTCTCCTTGTGCCCTCAATCTTTCCCAACATCAGGGTCTTTTCCAGGGAGTCTTCTCTTCTCATGAGGTGGCCAAAGTATTGGAGCCTCAGCTTCACGATCTGTCCTTCCAGTGAGCACTCAGGGCTGATTTCCTTCAGAATACATTTGATCTTCTTGCAGTCCATGGGACTCTCAAGAGTCTCCTCCAGCACCATAATTCAAAAGCATAAATTCTTCAGCAATCAGCCTTCTTTATGGTCCAGCTCTCACTTCCATACATCACTACTGGGAAAACCACAGCTTTAACTATACGGACCTTTGTTGGCAAGGTGATGTCTCAGCTTTTTAAGTTGCTGCTTTTTAAGATGCTGTCACATTTGTTAACCCCACTCAAAGGCCTTAGGCCCGTGCATGTGGTTCTCTCACCTCGCCTTTACATACCAGTTGCTAGGGATTAACCACAAGGGATGACCTTCATGTCCAGCTTGTGGGCTTCCCAAAAACATCTTGTTGGCCACTGTGGGAAACAGAATGCTGGATTAGAAAGTCCTTTGGTTTGATCCAGCAGGGCATTTCTTAGGTTCTTCCTTTCTTATAGTCATCTTTTCGCAGAACTCTTCACAGAACCTGTTCTGGCAAATCAGCCATCCACAATCTGGTGCCCTCCAGATGTTGTCAGACTACAAGTTCCATCTTCTCTGATCACCTGCCATGCTGGCTTGTGCTGAAGGGAAATGGAGTCCAACAACATATGCAGGGCCATCCCATTGGGGAAGGTGGTTTTAAATGGCTGTATCTATCACACAGAGTGGACTATTATTTAGTGAAGCTGTTTATACAGTGGATTCAACACACCCTCATGAGACACTTCATGGTGGAAGAATAAAGCCTGTGGATTGTGCTTCCAGTTTTTTTCAGACAGCCTGGGATATTTTGTTCCGCCACTCTTCAATCCTAGAAAGACTGCACTGTGTTGTAGCTTGAGCTCTCCTGGCACTCCAGTTTTCACCGCAAATAGTCTGTAATTATCCAAGTAACAATGATTAATCATCCTTTTTTACTCTCCCCAAGGCTTTGCTTATGATCTCAGTCATAAATGACATTCTAGCACCCCTGCCATGCTGAATTCACCAACTTAATGCGCATTCCGATTCCTGCTGGTGTTGCCAAGCACAGCATGTTCCTTTGAGTATCACAGTGCAAACCCAAACAGTAGCTCTGTTAACTGTTCAGTTATCAGCGTAATGATCTGAGAGCTTTATGAATCCGCTGAAAAACAGCTGCAGCAGCAGCAGCCCAGAGGCACTTTTACATTCCAGCTGCAGAGCTGTACATCCCATTGCTGCGTAGTGACGTTTATGGTGACCACAGCTATGGACTCTGAATTCTAGCACTTCTCCCTTGAGCGGCTGCTGAACACACACATACACCCCAGTTATACTGGCACAAGTCAACAGCCTTTCTCCCACCAGCTTCTTCACCCTGAATCATTCCATCTTTTTTCACATTGGCATGTCCACACATTACACTGAGCACAGACAAAAGCCGTCTCTATACATGAAGAAGTGTTTGTGTGAAAGAGTGCACACGTGTTGCTTTGTAACAGCTCAACTGTTGTATGCTCAGGTACACAGACTGTTCATTTGTTGAATGCTACAAGTGAATAACTGTATGAGTGTACTGCTCAACTATTGTTGTGCACAGGTACACAGACTTTACACTTGTTGAATGTAATGTGTGAACATCTCTAGTATGTATATGGGGAGGAAACTTGCTATTCTGGGCAAAGGGACAGCTTCCGGGTTATGTGGCCAGCATGAGTAAGCCACTTCTGGCGAATCAGAACAGCGCACGGAAACACCGTTTACCTTCCCACCAGAGCAGTACCTATTTATCTACTTGCACTGGTGTGCTTTTGAACTGCTAGGTTGGCAGGAGCAGGGACCAAACAACAGGAGCTCACCCCATCGCGGGGATTCGAACCTCCGACCTTCTGATCGGCAAGCCCTAGGCTCTGTGGTTTAGACCACAGCGCCACCCACGTCCCCAACTTGGCAACCCCAAAATATTTTAAGCCGCAGGGCTTTTTTCAACTGGAACTCACCAGAATTCAGTTCCAGCACTTCTCAGGTAGGCACCATTGCCATTATAAGAGAGCAAGGTTCATAGAGAGTTCTGAACCTCTTTTTCTAGAGAAATAGCACTGATCCCTAGCAAAGGAGCATGGTGGCTGGGGCTGATGAGAGGCAGTTTGAAACATCTGGAAGGCACCTGGTTACTAGATTAATTTAATTTAGTATATATACACACACACCCCACTGTTCCAGAGTGGGCTGTGCCCCAAGTGGCTTACAACAAACATCCAAAATACAAAATGTTGTCCGTTCATCCTTCCTGCCACTGAGTTCCGCACAGGGCGACATCAACATTATCAGAGTAGGAGGGTGTTTGGTGCATAATTGCAGTTGCCTGGGGTTTCTTCAAGCCCATATGTAGGAGCTTTTAAATAACTCACGCTGATTAAACTGAATAAATATTTACTCCCTCTCAGAAATAAAAGATGGGCACAAAGTCCTGTAAACAGAGAGTCACACCCAGCGTTTCTGAAGAAGGCTCTTGACGGATTTCCTCCACGATTCCCCTTTCTGCAGGACGGCCTCCAAGAAAGGATCCAGGGTGTTTTTCATGTCACTATCACCGCGAGAGTATTATTAGCGAGCTGATCACAAGATGTAACATGCTACTGCTAATCCAGATGCCTGAGGCTCCAAACAGCCAGGGCGAGCAACTTGCCACAAATATGGGAAGCAGAAGAGCTGCATGCCTATTATGGTTCTTGTTACTCCCGAATGCCGGATGCCAGGGCAGCTCCCAGCAGGAAAAGTCGCTTCCATTCACAGACATTTCATTCATTTGGGGTCGAGCGTGGTGGCGTTCCCTTTGAGCCTTGCATTATTCTCCCGGCTTCGGCTCATCCATCCAATGTCCAAATGTGGAAGTGCGACTCTGCTGTCATCTTGACTCAGCGCAGGAATGCGTGCACAGATTTTTCATTTGCAAAAGCTATCTCCCATTACATTTTTCCCAGCCGAAAGCTAACACCAAAGGAGAAATCCGCACAACTTCTGCAATGGTGTTTTAGACACCCTCTGAAAAGTTTTATTTCAGCAAGCCTACCCAGACATATAATTTCATTTTTAAAGTTTTTGCTGATTTCTTCCCGCTTGTTATAATCGGTAACTGTTTTATACATATTGGATTACTAATAGTTGTATTTTGCCTACAATTTTATTTTGCACGCCACTTAGAGAGCTCTTTAGTTACATGATTTACAAAACAAGTAAATGTGATATATGCTAACTGATACATTACATCAGTGCTATTTTTCTACATTCTTGAAATGTTGCCCATGTCAGGGATTCTAGGTGCTTTATCTGTAATAAAAATTACTTCAGGAAAGCTGCATGGTTTGTATGTTTGCTCCCTTTTAGAGGGAAACCGAAGAATGAGAATGTAAACAACCACTGGGTCTCTTTTTGCAATTGCATAGTGGGAGTAAGGAATAGATTGAGCAAGACCCAAAAGTCACTCTTAGAGCCGAATTAGAGTCACAGAGCTTTCTTTTCATTGGCTAGCATATTGGCAGGAAGGCGAAGCGTGTGATGATGTCACAATGTGCACTGTTTGTGTCAGAAGTATCAAAGATGAGTTAGAGAAAAGAGGCACAGAGAAGAAGATTGCTATATCTTATGATATAACGAAATATAATCATATTTGAAAAGCGTAGTAGCTGGCTGAGGATGACATTTGGTTCAATTTGCATTTTAATGTGAACCTGTCTAATTTGCTATTGCTGAAACAATAAGAAAACTAAAACACAGCTTTTATGATTTGTACCTCTGGAATGCACAGTGCAGCTCTCCAACTGAAGCAAAATGTGTACAAAAATTAGGAGAAATGTATAGATGCATATTTTATTTTTAGTGACAATAAAATGCAAAAATACACTACATTAGAGGAAGTGGCTTGCAAGAAGAATATGCAGATTAGGAAGAAATTGAATGCAAAATGTGTCTTTTAGGAAAAAATGTGCACTAAAATGCTGGCATATATTCATGATGTCTTAAAAAAACCCCATCAACTGATGATACATCATTGATTTGCATTGTGTTTTCTTTGCCTTGAAATTAATGGGGCGGAATATGTAATTTCACCATAGCAGGCAGCTTGAGACAAATAGCATAGATTTTGGCAGAAGATGAACTGCAGTGGAACAGAAACAGAGGTGCTTGTGAGATGTGACAAATAAAGGGGTGGGATGGAAAAACGATGCCTCCTTATATCCCAATCAGCATAAGAAAAATGGGGTGTTTGGGAGATTGGTGGAATCTGTTTTTTGTGTGTGTTGATACTGACCTAAGCTAGAGAGGATTTGTGGAGGGGGAGTGCTTGCATCTCCTTTGAGGTGAACTTCTGAGAGTCCTGGTTTGGGTTTCATATCCAAATCAGGTTCAGTCATACTCCCATGACACCCCTCTAACAGATATACTGGGTCCAAGTAAGGTTTAAAGTAGAGGCCTAGTGAATAGACTAGATGGGTGACCATAAATGTCATTTCCATATTCAAAATCGCAGCCGCATACAATGTCATAGAACCTCTGTGTTCCAGGCTGCTTCTGTTCCCAAGGAAAGAGAGCATAGGAATCTGCACAACTATAATTGTAGAATTTATCGTGGCCAGCAGATTAAGAACTAACAAGAAATCCTCCATGAGTTTCAAATTTCTAGCCCTCAATGGCAGGTTAAGAAAACCTTTAAATCCCAGATATGGGCTTTTATGACCAAACATAACACTTTTAAAAATTGACACAAATATTTTCCTCAGACAATACATTAGAGATTTTCTTTATTTCTGAAATTCTAAATTACCCAGTTGTTCTATTCTGCACTCATCCCGCCGTCACTTTTTCATTAACAAGCTCTATAGGCAATCTGGTCTGTTTGCAGCAAACATAGTAGTACGGTAAGTCTTCTTTCACCCACCACAATGAAGCCTGAGAGATACAAACCCACACTTTTTATGAAGTGCCTTTTGCTGGAGGGGGCAGGAAGGCAACTATCAAGCATTCTCAGGAAACAAACAAACAACTGCAAATGAATTATAAGTGCAATGGCACACAATTATATATACCAGCCAAATGGAGAAGAAAATAGTTGCCTGGGGGGAGGGGAAGAAGAAGATTCTTTTGGAATTCTCACTTTGTGAGTCATTTAATGAAAACACTTTAATACTATTGCGCTCAAGGGAATAAACGGTTTAGATTTGATTCCTTTTAAGTAGGAGCCTTTTAATGTGTCAGGAAATGTTGGATGCCAACTTTATTCCTCTCGTTTGAAGGAAACAGATGCATTCCTAAATGTGTTTAGGTACTCAACATGTCAAAGTAAAATATACTATTAAAGACCAAACTAGAAACATATGAATAGTCTCCCAATCTTGTTTTATAACTGGGGGGGAAATGGGGATTGGACCATGCCAGTTTAAGCAGGGTGGGGCTGTTTAACCCCTTCCTTTCCCACCAATTTTCCCGCATAAATTCACCCACCCCAAGTTGCTTTTCTCTTACAGTTGGGACAGGGGGCTAATTTTCAGCAGACAAAGGCATCAACTGAATCAGCCCCGTCCTGCCATCTGCTCCTGATCCAGCCTCTGAAGCTGCTTTTGGGGAACGATCAGAACTAACCACCAGGAGACTGGTCACATGTCATCCTGTTCACATGTCCACTTTGGCCCCAGTGAATCTGAAAAATAGTGGCAAAGGAACTTCCTGCAATAGGATGTTGCTGAGCCATTGCCTGGTTCATTCATGGTGGGTCAATCAAATAAACATCTCCCTCATCTTCCTACTCTCACACCTGATATCACACCTTGTGGACTTGAAATGTTTGCATCTCCTTATCCTCTTAACTCTCAAATTCCCTTCCCGCAAACTCATTTCTTTATTTTTATTTCATAAGGTTTATATACTTCGTAACTGATCAGAGCAGTTTACAAAAATAATAAAAGAAAATCAGTTAAAAACGATTATTTAAAACATTCAAAATATAATTAAAATAAGCATTGCAAATTGACATGTTTGGGTAGGCCTGCTTAAACAACATTTGTTATAAAGCGGGTGCTTGCCTGATGCCAATAGGCATAGACTTCCAAATGGTGGGTTCAGCTTTCTTCATTAGGAGTGTGGAGAGATGTGAGCCTACCTAGTCTGCACTTCATGAAACAATAGGGGAATGGAAACACAGCTATTCTTTGAAATTCGCACTTTTTCAAGCAAAGAATGCATATGAAAAAGTCTATATTAGGGGAAACGTGCATGAAAATTCATTTCTTGGGGAAAATGTTATACAAAAATGCACCCCTCCATCCCTGCTTTGCTCACATTTCTGCCATTGTTTAAAACAACTCCTTTCAGCATCACTCCTTTCTCACTGTACTCAAACTTATTCCATTCCTCAGCTGCCTTGTGTGAAAGAGATGGAGCCCTCAAACATTCCACAGTAACTTCACTCAGCTTATTTCACTCCTGGCTGTTTTCAGCGTGAAGTTCCAAATTCAACATTGTGATATAGAAGAGATACTTTATTAGCAAGCAAAAGCCCATATATGTACAACATTCATCAACATCAATGTGATTGCTGTGTACTGTATGCAATGGTTTGCAGTTGGGCAAATTTTAAAGAAATTGTCATGGTCTTTGGTTAATACAATAAATTGTTTGATCATCGTCATCAAATGAACTTGAGTTTCTCTAAGTGAGCAGAGCCAACTACAAGCTCTGGACAATTAATTCAGACAGACAGCAAGAAAGAGAACGTCCAGGTTTCTGAATATAAGCAGAGTTTGTTTGTGGAAAATAGGTCTATTACCTGCACTTAGTAAAACTGTGTATCCCCGTTCAGAAGCAGGAGAATCATGTCACTTTCCAAGCTTGTTTTGCAAGCTTACCTGAAACACATAGCAGACCATTGTTTAGATGGAGAATGCGGGAGCTGGTCTGATCAGGCAAGACTCTTCTTATGGTCTTCATTTTTTATATACATAGAGAGAAAAATCTAGGCCTGGCTGATACAGTGGGGTGTGTGTGTGTGTGTGTGTGTGTGAAAATGCTGGCACCATAAAATGTCAGCTCTTGAAATGAAAATGTTCTCATGTTCTTTGGGACAGTTTCCTGGAAGTTCCTGTCAAGATACAGGCACCCTTGCGCCTGTGCCCCTCCCTCGGCAAATACGAGCGGGCAAAGGCAGAGCATCTCAAACAGGGGTCATTGTTATGTGCGGAGAGCACCCTGTTCCTTAAGCACTTGGTTTCCAAGTAAACAAGCTGGGGAGGTAACTTTGCAAAAGAGGCTGATTCATTAGCAGCAAGGCAAACCAATGGGCTGGAGGGCTGCCCAAGCGCCTGGAGGGATTTGCGTAGCTCGTTGAGCTGCATGCTTTTCACTTCTTTGAACAGAGGGAGCTGTGTGACAAACACAATCTTGAACTGTACCAGAGTCGTATGCTTTCTGGGCACATTGCTTATCTCATGGGTTCGCTGGGCTTCTTTTTTTTTCTTTTCCCCTTCCCTTCCCCTTTCTGTTTATTTGTATTCCTGTTGTTATTATTGGCAGGCCGCCTTGGGTGTTCAGCGAGACATCTGCATTTCTTATGGCCTTCGTAGTAACAATAAACTGGGAATGTAAATCACCTCATTAGCAAGAGCCCTTTAAAAAACAGAAGAAGTTCTCAGAACAGTTAAACAAAAAACACAGGGGGGGGAGAAAATAGACCCAGACACATACCACACGATCCCAATGCAATTTTCACTTTGTTTTCTTATTTTCACACAGCACCGTCTATTTGCAGGACTTCCCATGAGATCAGAGAGTTTGGGGTTTTCCTGTTTTGCCTCTCTGAAAACTCTGAGTGAGTGAGCATCAAGAATTAGCACCAGGGGCTTGTTCTAGAACCACCAGGCACATCTGTGGGCTGGAGCCCCCCCCCCCATGAATGAGACGGAGAGACACCTGCAAAGAGAGGAGGATTGTGGGTGGCAGGGCTCTGAAAGCAGTTCCACTGCTGCTGGAGGAAGACAACCAGTGGGTGACGACCGGGGCTGGCCCACTCATGAGGCAGACTGAAGCAGCTGCCTCAGGTGGTGGAATTCCAATGGGGCGGTGCCCCCATGGATGCCCCATCTGCCCTCCCCTACCACTGGAGAAGCAAGGCGAAATGGCAGTGGGTTCCAGCAAGATTCTGCGAGAACTCTGCAAAATCTCCCAGAGCTCTTGCGAGCTCTTGAGGGGCTCCACCCAAGATCTCGCCGCCGCTTCTCATTTTGCCATTTTGCCTCAGTCAGTGAAATTGGATGGGCCACCCCTGGTGAGGACCGTTCTTTCCCATGAGCACTCTGTCTTCCCTCCTGAGTGGGCAATCTGCAGCTGGAGCAGCTGGAGGAAGTGGCTGCTCAGCTCTGTCCTGGTCAATGCCTAGAACAATAGACTTGAGGCCCTCTTGTGCACATACTGTAAAGCAGAGGTGGAGAACCTCTGGTGCTTTCAGATGCTCTTGGAATTCAACTTCTATCAGGCCCAGCCAGCATAACCAGGGCTCCAGGATGATGGGGAGCTGTGGTCCGGCCATATCTGGAGGACTGCAGGTTCCCCATCCCTGCTTGTGTGTGTAAAAAAACAACACACTTATATAATTTATAAGCATTATATAAGGTTGTGTTCAATTCATACAAATCACATTGACCGCCTTCACGCTTTACTGATCAAGATTACATTGTTCACCTTCATCTTTGTTGTTTTGTTCATTTGTTTTTCTTCCTTTGTACTGTTTGGTGGGGAGAGTTGACCTGTGAAAGAAGCAGCAGCTGAAAACTGCTGACTTTCTTAGAAGCCACCATCGCTCACTCTCTCTCGCTAATGCACACATACACAATGTCAACTGTCCTGGCTGTTTTATCATTCCAGGGCACACTGGGGAAGGGGTGGAAGAAGCTGCTGAGAGGGGGAAAGGTAGAGAAAGGGGGGGATGAGGGAAGAGGTATGGACACAGGGATATGACAGGCCCCTGCTGAAGCAGGTAGGCCACTTCCCCCATTCCTGCTCCCTTGAAGGCAGTGGGCCTTATCCAGTTGGGTGCACTTCGATTCTCATAACCTCCAATTGTTGGCCATGCAGACAGGGATGGATGGGAGCTGGAGCCAATGGGGAAAGAACTGGAAATTAATAGATGCAGGTTGGTGGGGCGGGTGAGTGGGTGGGATCATGCAATGCCCCTCTGTAAGTAAATGATACAGCTGAACCATGGCTGAGTGCAACTCCCCTATGACGAAAGCTTGCCGCATTTGGGGCTTTTTAGTTTAGAGAAGAAGAGAACATGGCATGATCGACTTGTATAAATGTATGCATGGCACAGAGCAGGCAAGTCCAAAGTCTGTTTCGGAGGCCTAATCTGGCCCTCTGGTCGATTTAATCTGGCCCCCACGGAAGTTTATTTCCTGGAGAAATGCATGTTCACTTCATCAAATCTGGCCCTCTTTGAAAAAAGTTTGGGCACCCCTGGCATAGAGGAAGTGAATAGAGAAAAGCTTCGCCCCCTCTCTCATAACACTAGAATGTGTCATCCAACAAAGCTGGCTGTCAGGGGATTCAGGCACATAGCTAAACACAGCAAGCAGTGATGGCCTGAAATTTGGATCGTTTTGAGGATCAGACATATTCAAGGCTTCCCACAGGCGTTCAGTTGTCCAGCATAAGAACAGGATTCTGAACCAGATGAGCCATTGGCCTGATCCAACAGGCTCTTCTTGTGTCCTTGGTCATCTCAACCCAGCAGGGGTAAAGTCAGTATATGAAAGTATTGAACTCAGATATGTGATGGAATGCAGGGACGCGGGTGGCACTGTGGGTAAAACCTCAGCGCCTAGGACTTGCCAATCGCATGGTCGGCGGTTCGAATCCCCGCGGCGGGGTGAGCTCTCGTCGTTCGGTCCCAGCTCCTGCCCACCTAGCAGTTCGAAAGCACCCCCAAGTGCAAGTAGATAAATAGGTACTGCTTTATAACGGGAAGGTAAACGACGTTTCCGTGTGCTGCTCTGGTGCCGGTTCGCCGGAGCAGCGCCGACACGCTGGCCACGTGACCCGGAAGTGTCTCCGGACAGCACTGGCCCCCGGCCTCTTAAGTGAGATGGGCGCACAACCTTAGAGTTGGACACGACGGGCCCGTACGGGCAGGGGTACCTTTACCTTTATGTGATGGAATGAAGCCAATACACACCAAGAATGTGGCAGAGGCTTAGGTAAGCAATTCACCCAGCATGTCCCAGTAAATTGAAAGGGAACTGCACAGGAAATACTTCCTGGTAGGTTTTTAACTTCTTATGTGGGACTCAACTACACTGTTGCATGTGCAGAATGTGGGCTGTTGGTGCAACAGGACCTTCTCTCTCTTCCCTCATTTTCCATTGCAACCCCTAAATCTGCTCTGAAGGGTTGGGCAAAACCCCAGAACAGGTTTGGGGTGTACAGAGGGGAGGAGAGAGGGGAAGTTCCATGGAGCAAGCAGCCCACATTTATAAGGCAGAGATGGGGAGGCTGTGGCCCTCCAGGTGTTGCTGGATTACATCTCTCATCATCCCTGGCCATGGACTATGCTGGCTGGGGCTGATGGGAGTTGGAGTCCAACAATATGTGAAGGCCCATAGGTTCCCCATCCCTTCTAAGTCCAGACATTCCAGGCAGTTTGCTGGACTTCCCTTCCCTTTACAACCGGCTTTCATGAACTTCTGCTGCCACCTACAGCCAGAATGGGGCTCTCTACATCTCTTGAAACCGCTACTGCTGGTTGAACATCAGTGAATTAAATAATGGCATTCTAAAGCAAGAACATGTGGAGAAAATCTGGTGCTTTGGGGATACATTTGGTACGCATTGTGGCATTGGATGAAATTCGTGCTGCTCATTAAAATAAATTGCTCATTGATGTCACTGTTTCTCAAAACACCAGGTGCTGCCCTTTTGGGATTTAAAAAAGAGTTTCTGGAGAAGCTGGTGTCACAGAGAAATGTCCAAATCGAGGTGTGAGAGGAGCTACCAGCTTCTCTCTAGGGAGTTGGGAGCTTCTGCTAGAGCCCTCTCCACTGTCTGTCCCCATGGAGTCAGGAGAACATTCCAGCACCCCTCCTTCCAAAAAATAACAATATGTGGCTGGCCTACGTAACTCCCTGTCCTTGACAAAGGCACCCAGGACCCCATTACCACCTGAATTTCCCGAACCCAGACTTCAGGGTCCTCTTCCTCTGACATGTCTTGCCATTCCCACCCCTTCCCAGCTTGTACCCTGAGGGGGGGGGCATGACAGGGAGGGAACCTGAGGTACCCCCTCCCTAGGGACAGATGCAGCCTTCCAGGCCTCTCTATCTGGATCCTCCCAGGCTGTGGCTCTCTCCAGCCCTCTCCATACCCTCCTCAGGTGTTTTGCCTGCCTAGAATGTGTCCTCAAACTGTGATTTTGCTTTCTCCTTGCCTGGACAGACAATGGAGGATGTTTGTTGGGGGGGGGTAGTGAACCTCTGGCTTCTTCAGACAATGAGCCACACCCATTGTTCCGCCCACTTTTGCCTCTGGCCCTGTCACTTCTCCTCTGGCCCTGTCCACCACTGATATGTGGCATCTGGACACTTCTCCACAAAGGAATGCAGTCCTTGTGTCGGAAAAGGTTCCCCATCCCTGTTCAAGGACCTCTTGGAGTATGGACTGTCAGCTTCGCCCTTGAGCCAGTGCCACTGACTGGGCTCAACCACTTCAGCCCCGACTGGGCCAGGCAAGCTGGGGTAGCACTTCCAGAGACCTTCTTCTGCAGGAACAGGTCTAAGTGCTGTGGACTCACAACTGAGAGCTGTGAGCACCGAACTCACTTCCAGAAGACAGCCGTGCACAGCAGAGTATAGCAGAGCATAAATCACTCGGACGACAGTGCTGAAGAATATCTTCTTTTATTTTCTACAGCTACTGTACTATACAAATTATATACAAAGCTTTATGGAGACGCTGGACTGCACTGAGTGTTTCAGCTGCTTTTGCAGCGACCTTATCTACACAGAGATAACACTCAGTCTCCCCCTTTGAAGTGAGGCTGGAGCGGAATAAGTAGCGAGCACAATCCACCCCCTCCTCTCTGGAAAATCAGCAGATTTTTGCAATGGGAGGGGTGAAATCTCCTCATGGACAAGTTCATTCTATAGGCTGGATGGTGCCTGCAAGTGGCCGAACTCATCTTTGTGTCCCACAGTGGAGTATCCCAGTTCTGGGGAGTTCATCCAGTCCCTGCAGATGAACAGTCACCATTAAGAACAGTCACCATTGACAACAGGAGGTGCATACTCCCCCAAATGTTCTGTGTTACCCATCATGTGGAAAATATCTTATCCATTACTTGTTTCCAGAATCAAGTTCCCAGGATCACAAACTGATCCCATGTGTGGAAGCTTTCATGTATTATAATATCTACATGTTATTGTTGTTGTTAAGAAAATCCCAAACCAAATGGAGTCTGACTTGCTTGGTGCAGTGAAAAAGTATAACCCTCCTCTCAGGACACTCACTGGTTCCTTCTATAGGCCTCTTGACTCCTCAGCGATTCACATAGTTTTACAAATATTCTGCTCGTGCAAGAAGGCATATGACGGTGAGCTCAATCACAGCAAGGCCTCCCTGGACTCAAAAAAGCTGATGGGAAAATGCATCTGAAAGAGATACGTTTTCTTCTGTAAGGTACCCGATTGCGCGTTAAGCCCTGTCCGCACAAAATGGAATCTGCTGCCTCTTGGATTCTTTCCTGTTCATGAAGGGGGATCCCTTACACTGCATTACGTGGGGAGAGGAAAACAGGATAAGTGAGACTGATGGGTCCAGCGTGCTCTTCATCATCATGGAAAAGGTTGGCCAAGCAAAAGCACCCGATGACCAAGTAATAGCATATTAGAGAAGAGCACAATTACAGCACACTGGATCAGCACCTGATACCTGTAAACAAACAAACAAACAAACAAACAAACAAACAAACAGCATGAAGTAGCACGTAATTCTGATAATGTGAACCTGCTCTGTCCCAGCTCTTGCTTGGTTTTTTTGCAGGTCTTTAAAAAACAAAATAAAAAATAAAAGTGTGCCCTAGAGCTGAAACAATGTCTGTTTTGGTTTCTCTCGGTTTCTCATCTTTCTCATCTTAAATCCAGTTCTCCACATTTCAACATCAGATTGTGATTTTTTTTTTAAGTCTTCGTGAAAATTAATCAGCACTGTTGTGCAAATTTCTCCTAAATATGCACATATTTGTTTGCCATTCTGCCTAACATATACATCCTTGCAAAACAGTGTTCCCTGATTTAATGTGTTTTTCTATACCTGTTTTCCTAAGACACAGATTTATATCCACACTATAATGTGGTATGTGCATTCATGTGCGCATCAGTGGACTGGAGAACGGCATCGCAAAATTCAGAGAAGTACAAATTTCAAAGAATGGCAGTGCTTTAGTTTATGTACTGTTTGGGGAGCTGCAAATTAGGTAAGGCCACTTTTAAATGCGAACCGAATCAAATCTGTCCCTCCCCCCTGGTCCTTAGAGCATCCGTATTGGCTGGCAGGTCCATGGGACTGAAGTCTCTGTGCACTAATGGGGCACCTCTACAGTTGTTTCACAGTACTTCCAATGAGCCACAGCACACAGATCTTCACAGACACAGTACCCATTCTATTTATGAGCAGCTGTGCTTGCTCTTGGTAGGCAGATCCTTGACAGCTGAGAGTCCAAAGAAACATGTGCCCCTCATTGTGGCAGTGATGTGACCGAGGGGCAACTGCAAGGGAGTAAAAGTGTCTCTAGCATGGGAGATAGCTCTGTGGGACGGCTGCAGAGGAGCATATGCAAGCAAAAGCGTCACTCAGGGAGAAAGAACACAAGGGTCTAGATTCATGATGGCCAACATCTTTGGTCTTAATATGGAAGTTGGATGTAGTCCACACACCACCAGCTAGCCACAGAATCATCAGATTTTATTGTGGAAGGTGAATTTGGAAGCCCCTGCTCAAGAAAAGTATAGTTACAGGTAGGTAGCCATGTTGGTCTGCCATAGTCGAAACAAAATAAAAAATATCTTACAGTAGCACCTTAGAGACCAACTAAGTTTGTTATTGGTATGAGCTTTTGTGTGCGTGCACATGAAAGCTCATACCAGTAACAAACTTAGCTGGTCTCTAAGGTGCTACTGGAAGGAATTTTTTTATTTTGTTTCAAGAAAAGTATGTATGGTATCATAGACAGCTGGCTGTTCAGCCCCTGCTTGCTTAAATATATTCAAAGAATGAGAGATCACTTCTTGTGATGTTCCACTGTCGAAACAGCTCTGACTTTTAGGAAGTTTCTCCTAAAGTTAAGTCAATTTAAAAAAAAAAATCACCCTACGGTTCTAATCCTGCCTGCTGGAGCAACTGAGAGCAAGTCTGCTCCATCTGCTAGGTGACAGCCCGTCAGATATGTGAAGGCAGCTTGACCTCATTTCCAGGGTAAACATTCGTAGTTCTTTCAACCGTTCCTCTTAGAACTTGATTTCCAAAGCCTCTTACCAACCTGGCCACCCTCCTCTGGACACATTTGATTGTCCACACTGTTCTTTACATGTGGTGCCAAGAGCTGGGCACGTTACTCCAGATGTGGTCTAACCATCACTGGCATAAAAACCACATCTGCACTGAAGCATCAAAACACACCTCCTCCAAACCATCCATCTATTTGGCATGAGCTGAATAATTTTCCAACACTTGTCAACATTGAAAGGCATCCCTCTTTTTCGTGATTTTTCAGGATGCCCACACTGTTTTTTAACCTGTTCATTTGCCTTGGTCTCTCTTGTTGCTCTCAATTGTTGTCTCACCTTCCTAACCTTGACTGGTTATGTAATGTTGCAATGTTATTCTGTTGACTACATGTTATTTGATTAGCTGAGATCACCCACAGACTTAATTTAATCAGAGCTGAGGCCTCTGATTAATCCAATCTGAGGCCAAAGTATTTCAGACAAAAGTATTATAAACAACCAAAAGCATCCGGCCGGCCAATGTGAGAACAGGATGCTTGAGCAGATGAGTCACTGTTCTGATACAGCAGGCTGCTATTTTGTTCTTATGTTCAATTTTGTCTCTTCATTCCTGTGCCTACATGCATATGCACTGCACATTTGGCACACTGTACACACCAGCTAATTTGTCATTGTGACAGTAACATAAATATCAAAACAGTACATAAATTGTTTCTATGAAGCCAGATTGTGAAAGAGCAACCTTATTCATCTGTGGTAGCATGTTTACGAAAACTGTTGTTGGCGCCTTGGAAATGAAGTAAATATTTTGTATGAGACTGGGATGGAACAGTTAAATAATTTTAGACGCTGGGTGTTAATTTGTCTTACTTTAAATGGTATCGTGGAGGGACCCACTCTTTAAATGATCATATGGGGCCCTGGACTTCTGCTCCAAAGTTTGGCCTTGAATACATCACTGAGCCTGAGCTAGGCCTTATCTGCTCCATACATTTAAAGCTGTATCATACCCATGACTTCCACCAAAGAATTATTGGATGTGTAGTTTGTTACAGGTGCTGAGAGTTGTAAAGAGAGACTCTCCCTCAATGGAAGTCTTCAAGAAGAGGCTGGGCAGCCATCTTTGGGGAATGTTCTAGCTCTGGAGTTCCTCTGCCACAGCAGGTTGAACTGGATGACAGGAGTGGCTGGTCCCTATTGAGCAGAAGGCTGGGAGGCCAACAGTAGGTGGCGCCAGAGCTAGAAAGAGCCAACAAATTCTAGTTCTAGTTCCCATCCGCCTCCCTGCCAAATTCTACAGTGGTAAAATTGAGGCAAAGGAGGAGGTTGACAAGCAGTGCCACCCACTGCATGGATCAGAAGGCAGCCACGTGGGGACTGGCTAAGAGCAGACTGGGGTCCTAACAGAATAGCTGCCACTGCTACTCACCTGCAAGGCCATCTCCAACCCGTATGATTTTATGACTAATAACGCATCATTGTTAAACTGAGGATGCATCAAATTAGTGATGTACTTGCACAGTCAGCTATGGGTTTCGAGTTTGCCCCTGCCCTGCACGCATTTCTTAAGGCACTTCTCATTTGCTTTTTGAAGCTCAGTTGAAAACTGATAGCATAAGTCATAACAAGTCTAAAACCATCTTGGCGAGGCCACTATTTTTAACAAAGCAAACACGCTCCTCTCTTCCATCTAAGCCTGCTCTCATAATAACTCACATAAGCAAGGTGGAGCAACACACAATCACTGTGGTCCAGCGATTCCTCTGATGGAAAAATAAAGCTTTCCTTGCCGCAGATCACGCAGCAGGGAGCACCACTTGTGAAGATGCGAAGACACACAATTTTGCAAAGCGAGCTGAAATTTAAGCCCGGCTGGTTTCAAAACGACACCCTGAAACGATGCACAGCTCTGGGACACAGCAGCTGCAGGGTTCAGTTACTGCCACTTGCAAAATCTTGCAACTCTTTTGTAGCTGTGGAGTTGAAGCCTTAGCCTTATAGGACCATGTGAAGCACCTTTTCTGGAATTAAGAAGCCTCTTGCCTAACCACCTTATTTCCTGAACTGAGCTTCTGTGGAACAGGCAGTTGTTCCAGCTGTGACCTGGAGGTAAGGGTTCTAAATCCTGAAAACTTTACAGAACATAAAGAGCATGGTTCCAATCAATTTAACATGAGAATGGCTGACAGAATGTTCCTCCTTCTTAGCTGTTGTGATTACTAATTTTAATGCCAAACAGGCAATAATAAAAGGGGATAAGTATATGCACTTCCTTCTAATCAAAGGAGATACAAATGAGTTAGTATCGGATAGATCAATCATTTCCCTTTCTTGTGCAAACGATGCATGCGTTTACTGGTTCGAAATATAATTTCCCATTCACTCAGACTACTGCAAAAGGTTTTCCTTGTGTACAAATGCAACAGGGTTTAGAATTCAGGGTTTTGAAATAGCTATTACATAGTTCCTATTTAGACCATATTCTAGGGCCAAATAGATCAAAATGTTTCTTTGAGAATACTTTCTAGGTAGCACAATTGTAATTTATGAAATATTGTCTCATCTTTTTAACATGCTTCCAATATATGCCATACTAGGATTACAGTAACAACCAACATTACTATTAAATATGATACTCTCACCAGAAGGGGGGAAATGCACAAAGGTGACAAAGTACAATTATAATAATTCCTGGTGTAGTTGGTCTGCCTTACTGAGGAGTTAGGCACAGAATTGCATCTCCTTCCAAAACACCATAGAGTTATATTTTCCTGTCAGTTCCTTGGCCACCTACAGCAATCTCTGATTCTTGCTATCCCGGGCAGGCAGCAAAAGTTTGTTAAAGTTCCTTTTATAATCTGCTATACATGACTGGTGGGCTGCATTTAGTCAGATGGGTCACTGGCTCATAGTCAGCATTCAGTATCTTTGGGCAGCTGCCAGAGACTCAGAATCCCGCAAGGGCTGCACAACATTGATGCTGCTCTTGAGCATTTTATGCCGGGTGGCAGCCAGCTAGGCTATGAGCCGCCATTTTGAATTTCCCAGGGCACTGTGGGAAATAAAAATGGTGGCTTGTAGCCACGCATGACTGCTGGGCTCCAATGCAGAGTGGGGCACTTAGGGCTATTTCCCAAATGCCCCTTTGAACTTAGGAATTGGCCTGCTTTTTTGCTGTGTCATCTTTAATAAGTGTTTGTGTGTTTTAAATCCTATGAAATAAAACAGCAGCAAAAAAGTTGATTCTATGATGCTGGGGTGACAGTGTTTGCTGACTCTCTGCCTTGGAAGGGAAGAGCTACAATTAATTAAAAGAGCTACAGAGAAAGCAGCACACACAAAAACTGCTGTAGAAAATAAATGGGCCACCAGCAATACCCAGTATTTATAATGGCTCATTAAAAACGAAAGTTACAAGACAGCACACATTATTAATGAAGTGGGAATTAAGTGTGTGTGGTCAAATACTTCTTCTTTTTTTAAATCTACCTATCGTTTCAGACTTTCCTCTTGGTACATTTCCTTTTCTTTCTTTCTTTTTTAAAAAAGAAGCCTTGAGTTTAAACCTTGTGCTAGCACATATGGAACACAATGTTAATGATGCAGAAGAGACCATTTTTCAATGTTTCAGACTTTTACATCCATTACTCTCCTGTTTATTAAGCCCATGAGGTTCACAGTACAGAATTTACTTGGAAATCCCACTCCCCTACAACTTTTAAGCCAAAGGCATTAGGAAATAAATGGACAAAAGAAAAGAAAAACAGGAAAGGTTATTGTTTCAAAAATCTGTATATCATTTCAGCAAAGACAAACCACAAGCCAATGCTGCTGTCAGGATTTTTTAAAAGAAATTATTTAATTTTCCTTTGCAGAACATACATTTGCTATGTGAATAATAAATCTTGTATCTGGCAGATCGTTCTGTGTGGGCTACCAACCACTATTTCAAAATTTCAATGTATTGTAAATGTAGCTCCCAACTGTGTGCTATTCAATTTAGCTGAAACAGACAAATACCCTGGATTTGCCCAGAAGTACCTGTAAACATCTGAGGTGGTGTTCTGCGAACAAAGGCAAATCATTTGGGGAAATTTCTACGCAAATCTAATTTATTTTTCTTTATAAAGATGCATTTGTAGAACACCACCTCAGACAAATGATTAAGGTGGTGTACAGGGGGAAAGCAGGTACAATAAAGCACAATAAACCATAAAACAATGCAAAATAATTATTAAAAATGACTATCTCTTCTTGAAAAGGCCTGTTGGCATTAAATATATATCCAAGAGAGACATGGAAGTTAGCAGCAAGGATGCCTGAATCTCTGCTGGACAAGCATGGTCTGGTAGGATAGCAAAGATGTCACTGGCTGTTGCTAATCTGTCCCTATTGGCAGTTTAGTGGCTGCATTCTGCACTAGCTAGTGCAAATACACAGGGCCCAAGGGCAGCCCCGCACAGAGCGCATTCCAGTGATCCAGCCTTAAGGCTAGCAATGCATAGACTAGAGTGGTCAGGCTGTCCAGATACAGCTGTAGCGGTGGCCCCAGATGAAGCTGGTAAAAGATGCTCCTTTCAATGGCTCTGAGGTGGGTGCAAGCATCTTTGCTCATATTAAAAAGGCCGTTGCAGGGCACAAATAACCTATTTTCTCAGCATCAACAACAGCTGAAACACATGCTGAAATACGTAATCCCCCTAGTCCATGTCACAACAGGTGGTGCTGTGGTCTAAACCACTGAGCCTCTTGGGCTTGCCGATCAGGTCAGTGGTTCGAAGGCCCACGACGGGGTGAGCTCCCGTTGCTCTGTCCCAGCTCCTGCCAACCTAGCAATTCGAAAGCACACCAGTGCAAGTAGATAAATAGGTACCGCTGCGGCAGGAAGGTAAACGGCATTTGCCTGCACTCTGGCTTCTGTCACAGTGTTCTGTTGCACCAGAAGCGGTTTAGTCATGCTGGCCACATGACCCCAGAAAGCTGTCTGTGGACAAACGCTGGCAAAGTAGAGATGAGTGCCGCACCCCATAGTCGCCTTTGATTGGACTTAACCGTCCAGGGGTCCTTTAACTTTTTTTACATGAACATTGACTGGTAGCGCCCACCATTTCTACTTGTCGTTCCCCAGCTGGACACTGGCGTTCTCTGAACCTCTCTGCCCTGCAGTAACGTCCCCTTGAGCATGTGCAGAGTGCTCCAAGGGGGCCTGAAATAAGCCTCCCCAGACAACCCTGGAAACCGACACCCCCTCTCTCTTTTAAAACACACCGGCATATAAAACCCGCTGCGCTGCAAGCAGAGGTGCGTTGGCAACCACGGCTGGCGGCTTCAGCCCAGGGCGAGAGTCCAGAGGCGGTATGCGCTGAAGGGGCGGCACTCTCCGCCCGTGGCCGCGCGCCCCTCCGAGCAGGCCCGCCCCTCTTCCGCTTCCCCCTTCCGCGGGCCGCTTCCTTTTCCGCCGCGGAGCCGCCTGGCCAAAGCTCCGCTGCCGCCTGCTGCCTCCCAGCGGAGCGAGCGATGCCCGGGGCCGCGCGCTAGGAAGCCCTGGGCCCACGCCAGGTGAGGGTGGAGCGGCGCGCCCTGCTTCGCATGCGCTCCCGAGGCGCGCGATGCCCCTGTCGGGTCCCAGGGGGCGATAGACTCCGGCGGGGAAGGACAAAGGCGGCCGCCGGTAAGTTGCTGGCGAGGGGCGTGACTCTCCGCGCCTTATATGGAGGGGCGGCGGAGGGAGCCTTGCTTTATAGACCTTGCATTCTCGCATCTTTTCAACACACACACCCTTAAATAAAAAATAAAATCGTAGTGAGTGAGTTGGCCTCCGTTTGTCTCGGGGAAACAATTGTTTACCAAATCGTAGGATTTGGAATGGTGTTCCCCCGCCCCCAATCTAGTGTTTTCTGTGATCCAAGCTTTTTGTCGCTGGGGAAACTGAGGCTGGTCGCTAGCGACTTGCTCCAGAAGAGGAAAGTCCTGCTGTATTAAACATGATAGATGTGGATCTATGATAGATGTGGATCTGTGACGGTCTTGAGCCCAGGACAGAGATCAGCATTGGCTTCTGGCTCACCTGAGGTCCACCACTGTCAGTTGAAGGTGCAGGAATGGCATTAATGTTTCTTGGTTTTGGTCACGAAAGCACCCCTGTTGGTGTGTCCAGCAGCAGAAATAGCACCAGAGCGCTTTATTTATTAGGCTTTTCAGAGATTCTGTAAGGTAAGGTACATCCTGTACTTCAGAACGCTTACGTTCCACAGGAATTTGTTTGCTTTGAAAATTTATTCCACACCTAGCTTTCAAAAAGAAACTCAGTTTGGCTAACGGGTCACAACAGCAGTTCCCGTTAAGATCAAAATGTTAACACCAGAAACTTAAACAATAGTACAGATTCCAAAACAGCCCGGGGAAATTAAAACATTGGGTATAAACCAACTGAAGGAGAAACCATCAGCCTTTTCAAATAATCATGCTTAATGGATCCCCACATTTCTCAAGAGTCCCACTGAGAACTTCAATGTAGAAATATTATTGCAAAAATGCCGTGTGTGTACCGTCCCCTCAAGTTTTCATGGGCATGGCAGCAAGCAAGCCAACAAAAAACTGTTGGTGGCCCTTTAATTGGACTGAGTATGACATGCCACTAGGTAAGGGTTGCACCCCTCCTGTGATGCCCATCCTTTGATTTCTCACTTCTGGCATTAATACCAGGAGAGTGTGGAGACCAGGAGCTGCCATAGCCAACAACTGGGTTTTCTCTAATGCTCTGGGCAGGAGGAAGTGAAGATAAGGTGGCTATATGGAAGAGAGGAAAAACAGCAGGAACTGTGACTGGACCAGAGTAGCCAACTACTGGGAAAAATGTTATCAAAGCTGTCTCCTTAAACCATAAAGGGGAGCTATCCTAATGGAGAGAAGGCACATGTTTTTGCATCTACTTTGCTGTGCCAGCTCCATGGATTGGGTCCTTTTCTAGGAACTGGACCAGCTTTGGATCCAGTGCGCCCATCCCTGCCCTCCACTCCTGTAATGCATCATTTGGAGGCCTTACACTAGCTGCCGCTGGTGAGACCACTACTGCTAGTAACAGATGCTGTGCTTTCAGCAGGTTCCTCCAGAGCTGCAGAGTCCATTGGAGGGACATCTCTGCCCAATCCTAACCCACACTAGCACCATGGATTGCGGATTAGGGTAGTTCTGTAAATGAATTGCATCTGGTTGATAAGTAGGTGTTTGGCACCCAAGGGGCAGCACGTGGATTGATTCTCACAGACGTGCTCGTTTCTCTGGTATTAGCCGGTTATGGAACTGGTTTAGAGATCAGCTTACAAACCAGGGTTCCTGGATATCTGCAGGCTATGCATTTTATTTAATTAGTACACTTATATGCTTCCTTTTGGGGGGGCGGGGGGAGTTCTGTGCAGCTTCCAGGCCTCCCATTCAGGCAGTGTCCCATCCAGCCATTGAGCAGGCTGAGAGAGCTACAGTATAACAATATTATATACCCTGATTCCATTCTCTAAGGCCACCTGAGTACAAAGTTGGGTGAATCTGGTGAAATGTGTTGCCTTCCTTTGGATACACGGAGAAATGAAAGAGTGCCAATTGACTTTTCTTCTCAAAGGCATCGTGGAATGGCTCCCTCTTACTGCCTTTGTCTCTTTCTCTCTCGTTCCTTTTTCTCTCTGGTCTGGTCTTCATCTCACCCTTGCCTGAAAGGACTCCTGAACTGGAAGAGCCAACATGAAAGGTGAAGAAACTCGGCAGCGGAGAAAGGAAGGCAGAACTCGCAATGGAGAGCGGTCCAGGCACAAAGCAAAGGGCAAGGTTAAACACAAAGAGAGCAAACTTGGCAGCCAGGGGACAGAGGATGGCTCTTTGCTGCTGCCTCAGAAGCAGCCTGCTGAAGCAAAAGTGGCAATGGCAAAGCTTCAGGAGGAGTCTGCCATCGTGATTGGCCTGCAGGTGCTCCTGCCGTACATGATGGCGGGCATGGGCATGGTCCTTGCAGGGATGGTCTTGGATTACGTTCAGGTAGGAAGAACAGAAAGTTCTGTGCATTTGCTTCTTTGTGATCTGTGACTAGAGGACAGGTCTGTGATGTTTCTCTGCTAGCTGTCAACAGCCCAGGGCAGTTAAAACCCGAGATCTCATATTGTTTTGGATAGCTAATTCACACCTGCCTTGTTGTCCATAGTTGCAGAATCCCTTTCCTGTATTTCCTTCAAGACTAAGGCTGAATTTCTGCAAACACTTTATATGGGATGTTATGAAAGTCCTGCAAATCTGTTGAACTTAGTAAATATGCGTGGAGTAGGGGTGTACTAGTATTTATCTAGGGTGCCTAAATTCCTTAGGTGATTCAAAATTAGAACACTGTGTCACTGTGTCCCTTCCTGGCCTAGGGCTGTTTAGAGATGGCTTCTGTATATAGCATCTACAGATTCTGCGATTCTCTATTCCTATCTCTGCTAGCTGCTAATGTTACATATTTATTGCTTTAATCTTGCTTTGTGTACTGTCTTAAGTGCAATAGCTGTAGATAATGTCTGAAATAAATAGTCTTAAACACAAACTCTTATTTATTTATTTATTTCATTGTTTTAAATATTTATACACTGCTTGATTGTAAATAACAACAAATGGTTTTGCAAAAGGATGAAACAATAAAATCAAGAAAAAAATTACAGTCCTAAACTCAGAGGTTTGTCCTACTGCTATCAATTAGATGTGTCTACTCTGGATTACAGTCTTAAACAAATAAGCTTTCAAAAGTACTAAATCAAGTGTTGAATATTTTTTTTACTAGAGACAGGTGACCCAACCCTCTGCTTTATTTTTATATTAACGTTTTCTGTATATTCTGTAAGTTAAAACTAGAATTTGAATAAGTACCTCCTAATGGGTGCTTTTTTAAGGACTGCAATCCTTTTCTCTCACTACCTGAATTATTTAACTAGCAAGGCACCAGGTCATGCTGCCCCTTATCTATCAGATAGGAGGATTACACTGAAACAACAGGGGGCGGGGCGGAGAACCTTTCCTGCATGTCCTGACCACTTTAACAGAGCTGAAGTTAATATTTCTCCTGGATATTTAGCAAATCAGTTAGGTCCCATAAGGTTAGAGGTCCCACCTATTTCAAATTGACGCTGTGTTCCAGAACTCATTTTATTGTACTAGGTAATAAAGGACATACTGTACACGCTATTAAGAATCCCTGTATAAACAGACACCATATTATTGGTTTTAATATGTACCCTTTTAAGACGGTTAAATCACTACAGTCAAACCTTGGCTGTTGAACGTAATCCATTCCAGAAGCCCTTTTGGCTTCCGAAATGTTCGACAACCGTGGCGTGGATTCTGATTGGTTGCAGGAGCTTCCTGCACTGTTCAGCTTTTGAAAAACGTTAAAAAACCTGAGCATTTACTTCCAGGAGCCAAAATGTTCCAAAATGGAGGCGTTTGGTAGCCAAGGTTTGACTGTATTATTTTTATTCATTTTTATTGGAATTTAATAGCAACAGTGCAAACAAATAAAAAATCAAGATTCACTGTTCAAAGGAAGGACACGTTATCCTCATCCAATAAAGAGAATCGTGACACTGGGAATGGGGATCCTCTGGCCTAATCCAGCTCACCAGGCCTCACAATCTGGCCCCCAGGTCATGTCCCTGAAGAGAAGAAAGGGTCTAGTTTTCATCCCCATAGTGGCATGGCTCTAAACCCAGGACACACAGCTTTCCACTGAGGTAATGCCTGAAAAAGGTTCTCTACGTCTGTTCTGTTGTATAGCCATTGCGTCTATCAAGGTCCTCTTGATTTAGCTGTGGGGAAGTTCAGTCAACTTTGCCTAGCTCTCTTTTACTTCCTAATTGACAATAACTGTGAAGTGCTTTGGAAGTCTAGAATCATAGAATTGTAGAGTTGGATCATCTAATCCGGCCCCCTGCAATTCAGGAATCTCAGCTGAAGCATCCATGGCAGATGGCCATCCAACCTCTGCTTAAAAACCTCCAAGGAAAGAGAGTCCACAACCTCCCGAGGGAGACTGTTTCACAATGTGCAGCAGAAGTGCAGTAGAAATGCTACATGTTGGATTTTTACCGACGTTTATGCTCTTAAATATGTTGTTGAAGTCGCTTGGGTGCCTTTCTGCATAACAAGCAACTAACAAGGTCAATAGATAATTATTAATATAAAGAATGAGTATCGGAGACCAAGAACTAGATCTGTTTGTCTAGTTAGCTAGCTATCTTTGTCTAGTTATGTTTGTCTAGTTAACTAGCTGTCTTTGTTTGAAAGCACTTCATCCTTGACTGGCTGACTTGGATTGTTATTTTGGTTTTGATAGCATTTCTTATTTATTTGTGATGTGTGTAGGTGTCTTGTTTATCTCTTTAGTGCTTTGAGGTACTGGGCACCATACGGGGGTCTTATAATGAAAAGAAAACTCCTGTTCCCAAGTGTGTACAGATACGTGAGCTTATTTATTTCTGTGCTGGCAGATGCATTCCTCTTGGCTGGAGACACCTTAACTGTGTAATAAAGGAAGAAAGAAATTGTACACTCTCAGGTCTCCTGAGTTAACTGGCGCTTTCTGAATATTGATTTGTTGCCTGTAGGCTTTTTTATGGTGCTTGCTTAATAATGGACGGAGACGGAGAGCAATAAACTCATTCACCCAAGACTGTTGAACCTTACTGAAGGCCATGCTTGCTAGCGCATCCCAGTAGGAACTGGAACTGCTCCCTGTGCCATGGAATCGCTGTGTGAGAGAGGGAAAGCAGCAGAGAGAGCAGGTGGTGGGAAATGGCAGAGATCGAACTGAACGCCATTTTGGAGCCCCATCACCTCTGTGGGAAATGGGCTACAAGGAGTCCCTGCTCTTTTAACTCTCAGCACGGGTTGTAAGATTCAGCATGAAGGCTGGGGGAAATTGGTTGATAAAGTAAATGCGTGGCAGTGAGGTTTGGGAGCTGGAGTCACCACCCTGCCATTTTGGAGATGTTTCTGTAACATGGTCTGCCTTTAATATGTTTTCATGTATGTGTATTTTGTACATACATGTGTATTTTGTACATACAAGGAGAAGGGCTGGCTTTGGTGGCACCCTGGCTGTAGAATTGCCCCTTCCCCCCACAAAAGGCTTGCCTGGTGTCCTTTTTATGGTGCCAAAAAGCTATTTTCCCCCACCTTTTTGAAAAAAAGTTGTTTTAAATAAGTCTCTCACACCATTTCATAGAATTGTAGAGTTGGGATTTGAGAGAAAGAATATCTCTCTCTCTCTCTCTCTCTCTCTCTCTCTCTCTCTCTCTGTGTGTGTGTTTTAATCTAATTGTTTTATTCTGTTTCCACTAGAAAGATTTTTTTTCATTGTTTTCTAAGTACAGTCATACCTCGGAAGTTGAACGGAATCCATTCTGGAAATCCGTTTGACTTCCAAAACATTTGGAAACCAAAGCGTGGCTTCCAATCGGAAGCCGCAGAAGCCCCGTCAGATGTCCGACTTCCAAAAATAGTTCACAAACAAAAGATAGTCACTTCTGGGTTTGCGGCGTTCAGGAGCCAAAACCTTCGAGAACTAAGCTGTTTGTAAACCAAGGTATGCCTGTATTGCGTATTGTATTGTTAATACTTTAATTTGTTTTGACTTTTGGGCATCCGAACCGTGTCAAGAGTGTTTGCTGGTGGGCAGCCATACTTAATCAGGGAATCTCGTTCTGACCCTGTCTGTTGGCCAGAGAGACCTAAGGACAGTGTGCACCCCCTGCCTCCCAGAAAGAAAAGATTATGTCAAGGGGGAGACCAGCGTGAACCTCGCCCCCCCCCCAGCAGTCAGCTGGAGGAGAAGCAGCTCTGGGGAGCTTGCTTTCCACCCCCTCCCTTCCAGAGAGAATACTCGGCTCAAACTGCCAGTTGTTTTCAGACTCTGAAGGGAAACACCGTGATTAAGGGGATCTGGGTGTGGGGGGTAGTAGGTGTGAAGGGGAATCTGAAGCACCCCTCCATGCTGCCATTTCTGGAAGGCAACAAGGGACGTGAATATTGTTTTTCTGAAAGTGATGCTGTTCCATAGGAACAGGAAGCCTGAAAAGGTTTTATTTCCTCTTCCTGTGCAGCAAGGTAATGTCTAAGGACCATTCAGCTGATACTAGATGCAGATGCGCTAGGTTTAAGCCAGGCACGTGTCTAACTGAGTAGATGCCTATTCCCTGTGGCGAGGAAAACATGTAAAAAGATTAGTGTCAAGGCAGATATTATCACCGAAACCTTTAAAAAACCCAAAAAACCATCCAGCTTGTGTCAGAAAGGCTTCCTTATTCGGTCCTCATGATCAACCCACTTTTGGTAATCAGAGTGAAATCTGTGGGGATGCATGCAGAGATAAAGTGGGCGTTAGCGTTGTGTAGCACCATTTGAATGAAAGGCTGCTTTGCTAGGATCTGTGGTACCGAAAAGTGGCACAGAACAGAACAAAAAATAACAAAACAGAACAAAAATCAGGTACGTTTGTTACCTGAAACGTCTAGTCCTCCAAATGCCTGCAAAACGTCCATTAAAAGAAAACATGACCCTCCACATCTTTAATTTGGGGGTGCTATCGCTTTTTAGAAAATTATTTAAACATTCAGATTTCTATCCATTTTTTATTATATCCCTTTTGATCCAAAACTAGACTCAAGGTGGCGCTGAATGGACAAAAACTACACCACAAACTATTTGCCATCCAATTAATGACAGCCCCCTCCTGGTCTCACTCATAATCAAGAATGTGTACTGAGATTTTCTTCTTAAAGAATTGATCAAAGGGGATGACAACATATCTCAGACAGAAACTTCCCCCATCTAAATTCCCACACAGTTGACAAAATTTGAACCACCTGGACCAGAACTTTCCCGCCCGGAGTCCACGAAGGGGTTGGGCTGATAGAGCCCCACGGATCATTTTTACACTAGTGTGTGCCAAATGCCCTTTCTCTCAAGCCACCACGGACTGTGTCACTTTCCCCCTTCTTCTTTCGTCTTTTTTAAGCTATGCATAACAGTGCCTTGCAGACTTTTAGGACAGGAAGTAAAAACAAACAAACAAACCACATAGAACCAACCCCCCTGGAAACTTTTCCACTGACTAACAAGACTAAAGAACTACCTTAAATAAAACTTGTGCACAGACTCTTATCACAGGCCTTTGCATAGTAGCTGAAGGCTGAAGTGATGACAGCAGATAAGGGTGTTAGCCTTTGAAGCTCATTGGTTTTTGCTGTGGAATTTTTTTTCTTCTTCTGAAAGTCAGTCTTTTAGAGACAAGCAACCACATATTTCCTGAACTTTTACACCCTTAGCAAAGCTTGGGGAAACAGAGAGAAGAAAAGGGAGCAGAGGGACAAGAGTGCCTTTCCACTCGGTACATCTCCTAAGCTATTCCTCTTGACCTCTTCAGTGGGACCAGCCTCCTATCCTTGATGACCTTTCTTCACCTTGAGGAAACGAGGGAAAACAAGAGAAAACTGAGGAGTTCATTACCCTCCGCCTCCTTGACTCGGGACGGCAAGCAAGTATAGTTCAGTGTCAACACATGATGAGCTGGAAGCAGTTGTGACCGTTTCAACAGCACAGGATTACATTTTCAACCATCGTATTTGTAACTTGAGGAGAAAGGACACCAGTGACTGAAATATTCAAGAGGGATCTGTGCACAGTCTGTTACGCTTCATGCTGGTGGAACTTGGTGCCATAGCTTAAGCCGGTCTTTCTGGTTTCCATCCAGGTTGCTGAAGTCACCGAAGAAGTGGTTTTGTATGTATTTATCCGTAAACATCTTAACAATCAAATTCCTTCCTCTGGATTCTGTTTCCTTTCTGGAGTATAATGTAAAGAAGGAGCTGCCTTGAAGCGTTAATGAAAGCTGCATTTATCTAAGACAAATGGAATTTAGAAAGTAGCCTTGTGGCTATTTGGTGGAAGAGAGAAGACTGCAAACAGAAGACACGTGGTGGCAGAACCCTGACTTAAAAAGTGCCTTAGGCTCTGGAATGTACAACTGAAAGTGAGGACCACCTCCATATCCTGGATTTCCTCCAGCCCACCTGCTTCTTGAGTATGCGTTAATGGCGCTCAGTCATGGTGGTCACGCAGCTGAAATTGGAGCTGTGCTTCCATGGGAAAAAACTCAGAGGTTTCACCTGCAGGTACATCAGATCAGTCAGTGGATTCCTTCCAGAAACATCGTTCACCATAGCATCACAGATTTTTGTGCCATTCATCCTTTCAGGTTTCGGCCTGTTATTTGCTGGATTGTTGATCGATACTGTTCAAGTATGTATGGGCTTTCAAGTACATTAGTAACACCATTGGTAAATGTTGCCTGGGTGACTTTGAGCATCACTTTTTAAATTGTGGGTACCTAGGAGCTATGAGCAGTGTTGTGTGCTTCCTTGTCTGTGGGGAAAGTGCCTTCCATGGGCATGCTAGGGTCACAAAGAGGTATTTCAAAGGAAAGCTCTCGTTCGTTTTCAAGGCACATGACTGTATCTAACTGTCCGGAAGCACAGCTACTAGGATGAGTTGTATAATACTAACGAGAGAGGGGCCAACAGGGAATCCTGGGGAGCATATAAATGTTTGGGAAATCCCTCTCTAGGCAAGCTTCAGACTACTGAGCTCTGAAGTTCAGTGCTAGGTGAACAGGAAGCTGCTCATTTTGCTCTGAACCTGAATGGTACAGCATAGGAGAGGGGATCATTTTCACTTCTCCTTTCCACATAGTGGAATTTGGCTGGGGGTGCAACCCTTGACCCTTATTTCATTCCTACTGTGAGTGGCTCAGACAGGCCAATTCCAATCCTCTTCCCCTCCCTTTTCCTCTCTCTTTCAACTGACACTCGTTTGAACTCAACATTCCATGATACCTGTCCTCCTTGGTCTGTTTTTGTGGGAGGACATGGTGTCCTTTTTTCTGCTTGTAATTCCCAAATTAATGTTTTTCTTCAATATCTGGGAAGTTGGCTGAGTATGCAACAACTCTTGCCTTGTCTGTGGGTGGTTCATTTCACTGTTCCATTGAGTCCCATGGCCGTCCCTCATGCGTGTGACTTTGCTTACACCAGGAGAGAGTCATTTGCAGCTTAACCCTGTGCACAAGTCTTTGGGGATAAGCCCCGCATGCTGTTGATAGAATCATGCTGTTGATCTTTGTAACATGTGTCACTATTATATTAGCCCAAATTCATTCATTCATCCTCTCTCTCTCCCCTCCTTTCCTCTCCCTGTCATTTTTGATCCTGGTAGAAATGTCACCAGTACTCTTGCTGCCTCCCCTGAGCATCAGCTGATATGGGGGGGAGGGGGGGAGGAAAAGGAAACAGCCAGTTCATGCACGACATATAAGGAATGGAAATCAAACATGCACCATTAGATCTCTGGCAGCACTGACCTTGCCACTTTTCCTGCCATGTTTTTCTTTGTCACCCTCAGGGACAAATTGCACACGATGCTTAATGAGTAGCATGATTGATTACAGGTGGAGTGAGGGAAATTCCTATCATAAATGCAGTTTATGGTATGGAGAGACTTATTTCTTCATTCTCCAACCACAAGTGGTACAGACGTTCTGCCCTCCCCATTTGGCCAGAAGCCTGGGAGGGAGGGCATTCCCACCAGTGCCAATTGACCCCCCCCCCCACCTATCCCTGCAGTTATTGTTCTGATTGTGATTGGGGAGAGAAGGGGTCATGATGCCGATAATTTAATTAACGAAACTCCAGGATATAGCTGTATGCTACACATTAGGCGTCATTTTGAACACTTAGAATCAGATGCCACAAAGACAATATTGCACTGTTGAGCTCCATATTAATTGATAGCCGTGTCATGTAGGAAATCCAGCCATGTGGACCACATAATGTAAGAGCTCAGCTGACTGTACTGGATACAGACGATAAGGACAGAGCCCAACCTCGTCATAACTGAGCAGAAAGTAATAAAAACATTAACTGACACTACTCACTCTGTGTACACTGTCTACTTTGCAAAAGAGCAGCCTCTGTGCATCATCGCTTTATGAGCTCCGCGGTGTCATGAGGAAAGCAAAATTAAGAGGTGCAGACAAGGGAGGAATGAGTAACTCTTGGCTCCAGTTTGAGATGAATGCAGAGGTCACCGAGCGAGCCTATACCCTTGATGGTGCTATTGTAATTTCAGAATACTTACATTCATTTTTGAGGGTTTTTAAAATTTGCGCTGAAGGTTGGATTTGATGTAATAAAAACAAAAACAAAAAACCCTTAAGGCTGTGAGTCACACATAATGATTCACAGAAGGATAACCGTATTCTAAAGGGGAAGGGGAAGGAATTAGAAATTGGGGGTTATTTGATTTCTCTGTTACTGCCTGTAATTTAACTACAGGTGTTGTCTTTTTAACGTGCACAGAAGATGGTTAGGATATCATGCCTCCATGTTTAGGCTGGTTTTGTTGTCACCAAAGTGTTTGCTGTTGGGTCTACATACCCCTTTCCAATCAAGTCTGGAAGATTAGCAAGCTAATTTCTAGAGTTACTTTTCTCATCTAATCCATTTTTTGATCCCGTATACAATGATCCAAGATGTTAAAGCTAATAATCACTACTAATTCAACTTACACTGTGCTTTTTCCTCCTATTCATCTTTCTTTCATATTGCACAGCTTTGTAACGACACTTTGTTCCTCAGTCTCTCCCCCCACCCCCATTCTGTTCCTTTCAGCATTTCTGGTACAGTGGTACCTCGGGATAAGAACTTAATTAATTCTGGAGGTCCGTTCTTAACCTGAAACTGTTCTTAACCTGAGGTACCAATTTAGCTAATGGGGCCTCCCGCTGCCACCGCGCATTTTCTGTTCTCATCCTGAAGCAAAGTTCTTAACCCGAGGTACTAGTTCTGAAGTGTCTGTAACCCGAGGTACCACTGTTCTCATGTAAATGCATAGCTTAGTAGCTGAAACCCATGGTAATCAATCCATATCTAATGATGCTTGGCAAGTTTTGGATTGCCTGTCCTTGCAGAAGAATAGTGGGGAGAGTCATTCCACCATCTGCTGTCTCAAAGTCCTGAAGATTAGGGTTGTTTATGACTAGTTCAGGGGAGTATCTTCAGCAGCAGAACATCATACAAATGCACTGGCCTTGCCACATTCCCCCCCCCCCCTAATATGGAACTCTTAAGAAGCTACTGGCCTAGATGACTCAGGGAGGCTTTTGCTGCTCTCTTGGTGAGCATCCTTCAATAGGCTGAGGAGAAGAGTGAGGGTTTGTTCCGTTGGAGAGGAGTGAAAGAGGAGGAAGGTCTATGAGCAGGGGCTGGGGAGAATCAAGGGAGAAAGGTGGGTTACAGGAAGGGAAATTTGGTGGGGAGATAAGTAGGCAGGTGGTAGATTGAGGGGAGGAATGTAGGCAATTTGGGAGGAGATAGATAAATTTGCATGGCGAAGGTGGCAACTGAGGAAAGGAAGGAATGGAGTAGCTGCAAAGAGGAAGAGATAAGCAAAAGACTGGAAGGGTAGAAAATGCCCTTCTTCCTTTGCTGCTTCTCCAGCCTCCTGGAATTCCTTGCAGGCAGGTTCCTACTTGTTAATCTATAATTCAAGCTCTCCTTTGTTCAAACTTATCTTTTCATCTAACAGCACCTTCTTTGGGTCACATTCCTCCAAGGGCCATTTTCTAGCTCCTTATAGAAAATGTTAGCAATGAACTGGTTCTTTTCCTTCTTCTTCACCTCATTCCTTTTCCAGAGCCCACTGAGCCTCTGTGGTAATTTCCAGCTGATTTTGCAGACCTTCATTGGTCTTTGTCATTAGGGTTATCAGCTGGTATTAAATACTGACTTGTGGCTCTATTCTCACTTGAACTGTCTCCTGCCATGGCCCACCATGTTGTCTCTCCTGTTCCCACACCCTGGAATGAAGGCATATGGACACACATGTCATGTCCCCCTCTAGAAGTTGGACTACAACAGTCAGGGATAGTCAGGGAGAGTAATATATACAATCAGACCTTTGGTTCATTGAACCCAGGGCTTTCTGCTCTGACTGACTGGCAAAGGATCCAGGAATAAAAAGTTGAGGTCATGGTTGTTCCTTAGAGCAAATGAAAGAACCTGCTACCCTTAATGACTTTGTCTAAACAATCTCATCACAAAATGTTCTGGGAAGGAGGAGTAAGTGATTCATTGGCACTATCCAGTAGGTTCCCATGACAGAAACATAACATTATTCTACGATGCAGAGCTCTATATGACTACTAATCTTGCATATACCTATGCCAACAAGCAGGTGGTCACATAAAAGAGGTTGCCTCAATTTTTGTTATATATATTGTTTATGGTGGCTGATAATACTAGTTTGTTTCACTACTTTTTTGGGCGGGGAGAACAGAATCATTTAGTTCTTTGGCGAGCAATTTCAAAGATTTCATTGCCTTAGCTAATGTTGCATCACCATGTTGCCAAGTGCAATGTGTGGAAATTGTGCATCCGTGTTTGTGACTAAAGAAGACTGTGGTTGGTATAGCGGTGGATTAACATCCTCTCCTCTCCCTTTCTCTCAGCACTGGACTGTGTTCAAGACTATCACAGAAATATTTATCCTGATTCCAGCCCTTGTCGGATTGAAGGGCAACCTTGAAATGACCTTGGCATCTAGACTTTCTACTGCTGTAAGTGTCAACCTTGGTGTTGTTTTACTTTTTAATATGCAGAGATGTGTTCATGACTTGTATTTCACAAGGACAGTTTGGAGGTGTAATCAAAGAAGTCTCCTTAGCTGCCCATCCATGAAAATCGATTGCCAGTGGTGTTGCTACAGGGTATCCCAGGGACCTGAGCTCCAGATCTTTAACATTCCAGATCTTTAGATCTCCTGCCTGTTCCTCTCCTTTTTTTAGTTTTTAAACTTTGCTTACAGGGTACTTCTAACTGGCTGATTAAATCTGATTAAAATGAAGCGTTGATTTGCTGCAGCTAACACCAACATGCTGCGTGCCTCTTATACCAGAAATAATTAAAAGAAGCCACCCTATACTTATTCATTGCATTTGTCCATTTAGCTCAGTATTGTCTACACGAGGGGTAGGGAACTGTTTTTTCAGCCTGAGGTCCACATTTTTGTGGCCAGTCGTCTGGAGACAGATGGTCAACGGTGGACATGACTAAGAGAAAATTGGCCTCCTCCGCACATGCACACAGACACACATATCACCACACAACAAAGCAGGGGCGTGGATATTGTCAGGAGAAAAATATGCTGTAGTCTCCCTGCCCCACCTCCTTGCTCAGCAGTGTCAAAGCATGGGCTGCACCTTTGCGAAAGTGCTGCTTTGAGGTACTTCAGCAGTGTTGAGGCAGCAGCCCATAGTGAAGATAGATTCCCTTGCCTGCTGGGAAAGGCAAGAGATGATGGAGGTGGAGGCTTCTGACAGAACAACCTACCCTTCTCCTTTCAAGGTGCTGCAGCCACTTTTCTCTCTGTTCATGATGGAACCGCTGCTTCCAGGTCACTGGTGCAACCAAGAAACCAGGCAGGAGCAGACTTAATTCTCAATGTAAACCAATCAGCTGAGCAATGAGGAAAAGGCAGCCAGGCTTTCTAGCTAATCCCAAAAAATTGTGTTGGATAGGGAGATTGGCCGTGATAAAAATGAATACTATTGCCTAGTCAGTGGCAACCTGTTGTTCCACACACACACAAACCAACTACAGTGGTAACTCGGGTTACATACGCTTCAGGTTAAGAACTTTGCTTCAGGATGAGAACAGAAATTGTGCTCTGGTGGCATGGTGGCAGCGGGAGGCCCCATCAGCTGAAGTGGCGCTTCAGGTTAAGAACAGTTTGAGGTTAAGAACAGACCTCCGGAACGAATTAAGTACTTAACCCGAGGTACCACTGTATTAAATATACAGTGAATTAAAATTTGCTTTTTGCTGAGTAACAAACCATTAAGTGCTAATGGCAAACCATCCCACAATCTAATACAGTGGAACCTCAGTTTTCAAACATAATCCGTTCCGGAAGTCTGTTTGACTTCCGAAACTTTCAAAAATCAAAAATGAAAGGGTTGTTGGCAAAGCGAATGGTGAAAATGGAAAAATGCCCCGGGAAGCCATTTGACTTCTGAGGCGCATTCAAAACGGAAACATTCACTTCTGGGTTTTCGGCAGTTGGATTCTGAAACGTTCGGCAGCTTAGACATTTGAAAACTGAGGTTCCACTGTAATATATTCCAATCTGCCTTCTAGATAGTTTCGGTTTTAACTCAGCATAATGCTGCAGCTGTATTTCACGCCCAGGGTTTTGGTGTGCAGAGTGGGCTGAGGAATTAACTCCTAGGAACCAGCTATTGTTTTTTGTGTGAGCCCAGGCTGGGATAGAAAAATGCCCCCATTAAAATACTAGGTACCATAGGAAGCCAGGTTTGATATCATTGTAGACCTGGTCATGCCTGATCCTAGGCATATTTTTTATTATTGAGTGAATGAAAAATATAATGTATATATACATTTGTCAGTACATGAACAAGCACATAGTTACATGTTAAATTTTATTTACTTATTTAGTCATGACTGGCATACACATATATTCATGTTGACAGTGTTTTATTATTGTGGGAGTTTTTGTTGCTGCAAGATGGAGTTACATAGGTTGCCCGTAAATATAAATTCATCGGAGGATATGGACTACATAAGTATTCAGTCTTGCCTAGGAGAGTTCTTTCCCAACTTTCCAACTTTTGTAAATTCTCTCTCTCTCTGCCTCTCTTTTTCTCTTTCTCTCATTCAAAACACACATGGTTTTTAAAGTTTTTAATCCCTGGACAGAACAGATTTTTTTAAAAAAGCTTTTTCCTTCTTTCATGCCTTGGTCACCAGTGTGGAATCTGCACAACCTGCAGCTGTACCTGCACACTGGTTGCACCCAGTCTGAGCCACCATCCTTGACAATCTGGTGCTACATTGTGTGCTCAGATCATGTTTGCATGGCTAATGGGAAGAAAAGAAAACCCGTGCCCCGCAGGGGCCGATGTGGAATGCCCTGATACATATGGAAAGGGCGGAAACAAAAATGACTGCAGCCACAGTGCTCCCCAAGTCTGGGTGTAGCCTCCTACACCCGGACTTTGTGTGAGCCCAGGCTGGTATTCTCTCCCACCTTGTCTGCCAGCAAATAACATTTAAGTTTTCCCTCTTCTGCCTTCCAGGCTAATACTGGAAGAATGGATGATACTCAGGCACAGTGGAAAATGGCTACTTGCAATTTGGCTCTCATTCAGGTAAGTCGATCTAAACTTTTGCTTGAGACCTCTTTATAGTATTAGTCAAACTACACACCCTGCGGACATTCTCACTGGTGCGTAGAGTGGTGTGAGCAGCAAGGCAAGGCTTAGGGTATCTGCTCATTGTGTGCTTTCAAAACTGTGCTCCTCAATCGGTGGAGGAGGCCTCGTTTTTCTCTACAAAGTCTTGTTGGCTGCACACTTTTAAAGCCTAGCAATTGCAACCAGAGACCAAAATACCTAAGGCTTGAGCCTCACATCCGCAACAGTTTTTCTTCATTTGTGTGCTCACGGTGTGACCTATGTTTCATAAAGGTCAGGTTTATGAAGTCCCAGGTTTAGTGGACTGAATAGCTCATGTGGAATCATTTTGTGTACATGTGCATAGCTTGGAACTTGCTGTATGTCTACATATAGTCTGGGATTTTTCCAATGTCACCATCTTTACAGGAATGTGATCCTGCATATCTGTGCCCCTCTAGGAATTAATTGGCATTCCTATGCCGAATGCTGTGGTCACTCAACATTTATCTGCCAGATGAGGTAGAACCTCAGATTTTCTTTTTTTCAAAAGTTAATGCCTGTTCAGTTGAATATATGTTCTGAAATATAATAACTATGAAAGCCAGCTATTCAGACTAGAGATATTAATAGTTTTCTAAATATTGATTAGATTATTAATTGTACTTATCTCATTACCTCTTCCTATCTTCCTGGGCCTGGTTATAAACCCATCTTAAGGTTCTAGTCCTGAACATATTATATGAAAATAACATCCTGTTGAATTCTGGAAGTTTACTTTACACAACATGCTTTGACTTAAATTCCTACTATTTTCATTGCTTAAGGAAATGCCCTGAAGGTGATTGTTTAAATTTGTTTTTTCAACCTGGTGTCCCATCAGCTATGCCAGGTTGATTAAGGCTGGTTTAAGGATACCTTGTTCAGTACATCTTCATTTAGATACCCTAATAATAGCAATTGAACTGAGCTATTATTTGGTCACTACATTGGTCAGCTTAAAGAAGTTAATTTTCTCAACTGCCTTTTAAAGATACAAGATAATGCATTACATTTTATTGGGCCAATGTCTGTTGGTAAAGGAGTTATCAATATATTAATAATATACACAATATACACAACACTGCTTACCAGGGTTGAAATGTAACTGTGTCACTCAAATGTTTTCATACTTCTTTATCAACAGGAACATCTGCTAACGGTTCTAATGAATTGGCCATATCCTCATTACAGATTTAAACTCTCTTCTCAGGAAACCCTAAGGTTGTAGTACTGTGAAGGGAGAATAGGAATATCTAACAGGGAATTCACAGCACCTCACAAAACTGCAATTCCCAGAATTCTGTGGGAGTGGGATCCATGGTGATTAATACAATATGAAATTGATATGTTTGTAGTCCAGAGATGCCCTGTCTGTTGAGTGCATGTAGAAATATTAGGTAGAATGTTTGTTTTCATCCAGGAGGGGGCAGCAGTAAGCTTTTGTGAACAACCTAAAGATGCCAGAATTTTAACACAGTATGACACTCTGAGCGCCACATCACACATTCCCGTCTTGGAGATTTCAGACCTGCATCTTCCCTCACAAGTGTGTCTGAAACCCTGCAAAAGGGAAAATATTTGTGTGCACATGCAAATGGAAAGATAGCTGGCAGGGAAAAGGTTTTGTGAGCACATGCACACACACTGCTGCTTCATTGCTCAATGCCTCGCTACCTCGAAACTGCTTTTCCTTTTTTGAAAAAAAGAAATTTTGAATCTTTCTGGTGCTTTTGCATGTAACCTGCCATTTGTTCCTGTGCTACCTTAGACCAGACGTCTGCAGGAATGCTTGCACATTGATACCAGACAAATAATTCCTGAGACTCTGTCCTCCATTCTTGTTGCTCCACAGTTGCAGGCCACGGTGGTGGGGCTCCTGGCTGCAGTGGCAGCAGTCCTTCTTGGTGCCTTGACCAAAGGCTACTTGAATCTGAACGAAGCAGCCATCCTGTGTGCCAGCAGTTTGACAACAGCGTTCATAGCCGCCCTCTCACTTGGTGAGTCTTTGTAAACTACTCAACTTTAGAGTAGGATCCAGTGTCTCTGGAAGCCTCTTTCTGTACCTTGCCACAAACAGTCTCAGGTCCACTTTCTCTCTTAGAATGACTACAGTGTTCAGGTATGCTTCCCAGTAGGTTCGTCATGACTGCCTATTCACCTTGAGCCAGAGCTGTTAGAAAATTGATTGATGCACCCTCAGCTTTCTGGCCTTTCACCCAAACCTAATGTCCCACCTTCTGCCTCTTATGGGATCCAGTTGTCCGCTTAGAGCAGGGGTTGGCAAGGCTTACTGGGCATGGGCCGCATCAGTCCCGTGGAGATCCTCCGTGGGCCGGACCAGCATAGCATGCCAGAAATCGCGTCTGCGCATGTCCGTGGCGCTGGAAATCGCTTCTGCGCATGCCCAGATGCCAAAAATTGCGCCTGTGCAGAAGCAAATTTTGGCGTCTGGGCATGCAACATAAGTGATTTCTGATGCCGTGGACATGTGCAGGTGCGATTTCCAGCATCTGCACATGCGCAGAAGCAATTTCTGGAGCCACAGAAGAGAGTCCCTGTGCCGCACTGCACCAGTTTAGCGCAGCGCTCGGGGACTCACCGAGGGCAGCTCATGGGCTGGTTAAATGGCCTCCGTGGGCCGCAGGTTGGGGACCCTTGACTTAGAGAAAACTCTCGAAATCTAGATGAGCAGTCTTAGGTACTAAGTGCGTTCCTCTCTCATTTCTGATCTTCTAACCTCAGCCGTCGTAATATGATGGCATTCTCTGTGCCGTGGGGATTTTATGTCACTCCAGAAAGACTGTTTCACGGTGCTTTTTGCCAAATGGAGCATGGCTGCTGCTAAGAGGAGAAGCTTGCAAGTTTTCCACAAGAGTGCAGCACAAGACCTTTAAAAAAGAAGGAAGTAGATGGCGGCATCAGAAATGCTGGCACCCTAAAACACAAAGAAATGAGGGCAACATCTTAGGATGATGGACTGCTCCTTCCTGTTTGAACAAGGCAAGATGGTTTTGGATGCCAGTTTGCTACTCCTTTGTTTTCCTTAGTGATCTGAGTGGGTATGAAAAAGAAATATGATACTATTGACACATTCCATGGAGGAATTTATTTTGGCTCTGATAGCGAAGTGTATCTGCCATGCATTCAGGCGCCTCATTCCTCCGAACATCACTCGCTAGGGATAAGGAACAGTGTATGGCCCCCTGCCTTAGGAACTCAGGAAGCTGCCTTGTATCAAGTGCAGTGGCGTAGCGTGGGGGGTGCAAGGGGTGCCGGCCGCACCGGGCGCAACATCTGGGGGGGCGCACTCGCCACCTCCAGAGTCGCCGAAGAGCCTCGGGGCTCAGCTCCTTTGGGAGGAGGGGTCGGGCTGGGTGACCAGGGGGAGCAGCAGGCGCCAGCAAGGAGGTCCGGAGCCGGAGCCTGGCCAGGATCGGGCGCGGGATGGGGCGCAAGAGGGAGGGGAGAGTCGAGCCTGTCCGCCCCGCGAGGATTGCTGCGAAGAGGCGGGAGGGAGAGGAGGCCCCTTGGGAGGAGCGGGCAGGTGCTGGGGCGGCAGTGCCGGGCGGGGGCCGAGGGGTGGGCGCCCCCCTGCGCGGGCATCGCCTCGCCGCCGCCGCGGGCTTGGCTGGGCGACCGGCCGAGGGGAAGCGCCAAACAAGGCCAGGATCCAGGCCCGCCCCGCTCTCCTTATTTGGCGCCCATTTCCGGCTCCCGGGTGGCCTCCTCCCACCCGCTCTCGCTACCAGTGGAAAGAGAGACGGAGGTACAGCGGAACACGCAGCCTTTGCAGGTGCTGCCGGCCGGGGGAGGGGAGCGCGGAGGAGCCCCGTGGGGCCTGGGCCCGGCCAGCCGAGGGATCTTGTGGCGAGGAAGGAGCCCAGTCTGCGCCCTCCTTCCCCACAGAGCTGCAGAGGGAAATCAAGGTTCTCCTGCTAGTTTCTCTTCTTCTCTCCCCCCCCCCACTGCGTTACAACCGTGCCCCCCCTCTCGGTGCACATAGCACGATTGCAATCTCTCTCTCACCCCCCCCCCAAGTTAAACTAATGGAGCAAGCCAGCGCCAAAGATTTGTAGAACTGTGAATACCCGGCCCAGGCAGCAGCAAGAAGCTGGCAGCGGCGGCAGGTTAGGGGTTAGGGGCGCAAATTACTTGCCTTGCCCCGGGTTATGGGGCGCAAATTACTTGCCTTGCCCCGGGTGCTGACAACCCACGCTACGCCGCTGATCAAGTGATATCATTGGTCCATCTTAACTCAGTGTTGTCTACATTGAATGGCTGCAGCTCTCCACGGTTTCAAGCAGGACGTTTCTCCAGCTGTACCTGGAGATTTGGACTTGGGACCTTCTGCCGGCAAAGCAGACTCTCTGCTACAGAGCCATAGCCCTTTCCTGCCTTCATTAGGTCTGAAAGCGTTGCCAATAGGAAATGCCCAGCCCATTGTGGTTTGCCAGGGCTTTCAAGCCTTTACGAAGGTCCAGTCATTCTTGCAGTTCTCAGGGATCTTAACTTTAGCCTCTTTTGGAAAGCTTTCAGGCACAGTGAAAGGGAGTCCATATGGACTGCATATGGTATGGATATCTATGTTATACCTGGCCTCAGCTGATGTATTCCCCTCTCCCCCTTGTGCAGAAGCCCTTTTCTCCCTAGCTTATCTCCTCACGCCAACTTACTCCTGTAGTTAATGTAACTCCTTTGGCTTGTTGATTATGGTTTGGGAAATGTACATTAATAGAGGTTGGGAGGGACTAACTCCCCCCCCCAAAAAAGAGCTACAGGTCCCACCGGTTTCTTTTTCAGTTGCCAAAATAGCCTCCTTTGCTACTCTCTTTTCATCTTCTCCCTTCAGTGGCTCTTGCTTCTCTTCCAGATCCAGGCCTTTCCATGCCATCCTGGGCACAAGCCCTGCGCGAATTTCAGGGCTACTGTTCCCTCTATTGGCTTTAGGAGAGCTTGGCAGACAGGAAGTCTCCCTCACCTTGAACTGAACTTTCTCCAAACCACTTGCTTTCTTTTCTTTTTCAGGTCTGGTGATGATTGGCGTGATCCTTGGTGCAAGAAAGGTGGGGATAAACCCAGACAACATTGCGACGCCCTTGGCAGCGAGCCTCGGAGACCTGATAACGCTTTCCCTGCTAGCTGCCATCAGCAGCACCCTCTACAAATACATAGGTACGTTAGCAAAAGAGGCCTGGGAGCTCTGAAACCGCAGAATGGCCTCTCCCTAGACAGCTGCCCACATTGGAAGGAAAGCAGATATCCAGGCTGACTAGGGTCTGCAGGGCTGGACAGCTTTGTTCTGCCTGTTGAGAGAGCACCTTCAGACTCTCTGAATCTCCTAGTTCATTTAAAGTGGCACAGTGGGATCCATTTTGGTAACCAACAAGGGAAAATCTGAATTTGTGTAACAGACCCATCAAAACTCCTGCACTTGAAGCACCCTGTAAATCACCCAGTGCATTCGCTTGCTCTTAGTAAGCTGACCAGATAGAAATAGAGGATCCTGTGCCTTATTAGTTGTGTGAAAAATGAAATTTTGTAGGTTTTGGGGAGAGAAAACAACCTGCGGAGATCCCCTCTTCTACAAAGGTGTTCCTAAAAGTATGGCACCCCTGTTCTCTTTGGCCTTGATGGTCCTCTCTCTACAATAGGATACCCTCAATCTCAGTTATCCCTTGTCTGTGCTCCCTCTTCATGAAGAACCTCCCAGTTCCAATCTGCTGTACACTTTCACTAAAAATTTAAAATTGCCAAGGCAGTTATTGCATGACTGTCTGAGAGGAGTTTGTGGAAGGATGAGATTTTGGCTTATGTTTTATTTTCAGTTGATTAAAGTTTTTTTTTCTTGGAAGTTTGTAGCAACAGCAGTCCAAACTAACTGGAAATTGAGAGCAGATAATGTGGGTTACTTAGTGGTTTCCTTTATGTCATTTTAGTAAAGGTAAAGGGACCCCTGACCATTAGGTCCAGTCGTGACCGACTCTGGGGTTGCGGCACTCATCTCACTTTACTGGCCGAGGGAGCTGGCGTACAGCTTCCGGGTCATGTGGCCAGCATGACTAAGCCGCTTCTGGCGAACCAGAGCAGCGCACGGAAACACCGTTTACCTTCCCACAAGAGCGGTACCTATTTATCTACTTACACTTGGACGTGTTTTCGAACTGCCAGGTTGGCAGGAGCAGGGACCGAGCAACGGGAGCTCACCCCATCGTGGGGATTCGAACCGCCGACCTTCTGATCGGCAAGTCCTAGGCTCTGTGTTTTAACCCACAGTGCCACCCGCATCCCTTTTATGTCATTTTACCTGACAGCAAATATGCTACACACCAGCAGAGAAAGGTGGCCTAATAATTTCTTCCCATTTCAGCCCTCCTCCCCTTCAGGAAAAACAGAGAACCAATGTAGCATAATAGTGCATTAGAGTGGGACCACGGAAACATAGTCAGGAAGCCCACTGGTAGGGATTGGGGATGGATTCAATTCAATTCAAAATGCAACCATCCTTCGAAATTTGCAGTACAGCCAAGTAAGGTGTACAAAAATGCATATACTGAGGTAAAGTTTGCATTAAAATGCATTTACACTAGAGGGACTATGCTTTGCAAAAATAGTTTGGCAAAATTGCATACAAAATGTGTATATTAAGAGAAATCAACACTGTGGGGCAGGAACTGATGTGGGAATGTGGAGACCTGAATTTAGAATTGGAAAATGAGAAACAGAGAAACCAAAGTGGGCAGATTCACCCATCTCTGGCTGCTGTGTAACATTGGGCCAGTCACTACTCTTGACTTTGCTTACCTCAAAGGGCTGTTGTGAAGCTCCTGAGTGCCTACATTGTAAGAGAGAACAAATGCAAAGGGCTACGGGGCTTCTTGTGTTTCTTATAATTGTGCAGATGAAGGAATATTGACAGAGCTAGCTTTTCTGCAGCAGTCCTATGATGTAAAAATTAGCATCTGTAATCCCAGTTGGACCCCATTCCCTGCTAAAGGTCTCCCGCTTGATAGCTATATGATTGTCTCTGAAAGCAGAGTTGCTTAGGATCAGACACTCCCTACCTCCAGTTATAAAATCAATCAGAGAAGCCCCCACCCCTTTGCTGCTCCTGCACGTGCTTCCTGCCCTGTATCACCTGGGGTGATGCTAAGGGCTTTGAAAATCCCAAGCTCCACCCCCCCAGAGAAAGGTGTGTTCCCTTTTTGGGTGACATCCTTTGTGATTTAAGACAACTTTTGTGATTAAAGGCTTTGATAACTTCATACTTGTAGCCTCAGGCTTTAACAGAATCTTGTTTTGAGAGAGGGAGAAAAAATATAAAGCACATTTCCAGAATGCTTCAACTGCTCCATTACCTGCAAAATGTGTTGCGACTGGCCCAGCTTTGCACCAGTTATGAAGAGCAGATGGAGAGAGCCCTCTAAGAACGATCGTTAGCATATCAAAAGGCCTGGCACAATCCCCATTGCTTGAAGGTGTTTCTGAAGCTTCCTTCCTTCTGCTTCTGAGTCATTCTTGTTTTGTCAGAGCAGCAGCCTTCTCTCTCCCTCTTTCCTGATGTTCCCTGCACTTCTAAAGGTCACCCCAAGGTTGACTTATTCAGAAGACAGACAGAAATAAAACAACAGGAGCTGATATAAGCTAAAGCATGGGTAGGCAAACTAAGTCCCGGGGGCCGGATCTGGCCCATTCTCCTCCTAAATCTGGCCTGCGGAAGGTTCGGGAATCAGTGTGTTTTTACAAGAGTAGAATGTGTCCTTTTATTTAAAATGCATCTCTGGGTTATTTGTGGGGCATAGGAATTCATTCATTCCCCCCCCCCCAAAAAAAAATATAGTCCGGCCCCCCACAAGGTCTGAGGGACAGTGGACCGGCCCCTGGCTGAAAAAGTTTGCTGAACTCTGAGCTAAAGGGACAGGGGTGGGTAGGGATGAATAGGGCAGTAACTGCTCTAGTTCCGAATAGCTGGCATTCTAGTTCATTCTCCCCTTTTTTGACAAGACAGTCTGGTAGCCTCACAAACAGTCCTGGGTGCTTCGTAGAGAAGTATATAAAAGCTAGATCCAGCCTGCCTGGCACAAAGTCACCTCACAGCTACAGATACACAACTAAATTATACCACAATCAGTATTTTAGGTAAAAGGAAAAACCCACATAAAGAGGATAACCATCAAAATAATTCAGCAGCTCTGTGCCGTACATTTGTTAGACTTCAAGGTTCCATGTGGTTTTATGTTACCTTTGCTCACGATGAGCCTCGTGGTCCCTTTCCAACGCTACTGCAGAATGACAAAATCATTTCTTGGCGATGTGTTAATGAGCTTGTTCTATTACCCCACAAGAGCAGTCAGTTAGGGTTTCTTAATTTTCTACCTTTGGGTAATTCTGCTTCCGCCAACTCCATCTTGCCAATGTCATGAAGGGGCTTCTGTCTGAAGATTAGTAGCAAATCCAGTTTTTATACTCTGTTGTGATGCTTACATGGAAAACACACTGACCCTGAAGTTAGTCGTGCTTAATTAAATTCCACTTAAAGCATCGGATCCTAAGGATCACCTTCTCCCATGTGAACCTGGGCACTAGGAAGAGAAGATAACTAATGGTGGCTCCTTATGTCCTTATCCAGCTCTGTTGCTTTGTTGCTGCTGGTCCTGTAATTGTGTTACTTCATTTAGGCGTCTATATATGCTTTGGTTTTATACTGACGTAAAACCAACTTGGCACATCCTTTTGGATGGAAAGTTGAGATAATAGATTAATTACAAAGAAGGTCTGCTCATGGAACAAAACGTGCACCTTCCTCCTCGCATGCTCCCTAAATCTATTCCACAGGGTTGGAGGGAGCCCCAGAACAGATTTAGGGGGTGCACAGGGAAAAGAGGGGAGAAAAGCCCAATTTCACAAGCAGGCCCCCTTCTCTGCATGTACCCCACTTGGCACTACATTGAACAGAGCCGTCTTTCCCATAGGGCTTAGTGGTTCGTTGTGGCACCCAGCGAGTGGGGAAGCTGTGTGGCTTTGCTAGCGGCCTCCCCTTTCCCTGCATGCTCGCCAGCTGTGCCCCATCAACCATATGACTGGCCGGCATGCAGCTTCCCTCCCGAGCCTCTGCGGGGATTGCTCTCCCACAGCGGTATGGGGGAGAGTTGCGTTCCCCCCCCCATGGCTGGCAGTGTGCAGCTTCGGCCCCCCCTCCAACTATCCGTGGTAATTAGGGGGCGCTGGGAGGATATTTGCACCCCAGCGCTGCATTTGCTAAAGACAACCCTGACATTGAATTCCATCCATATAAATCAGTTACATTTAAAAATAAGTGTACAGTGGTGCCCCGCAAGACGAACGCCTCGCAAGACGAAAAACCCGCTAGACGAAAGGGTTTTCCGTTTTGGAGGCGCTTCGCAAAACAAATTTCCCTATGGGCTTGCTTCGCAAGAAGGTCCTGGGACCTCTTCCGAAGGCGGGCGGGGGCAAAAGTCTTTGCTTCCCCCTGCCTGCCTTCCCGGGAGAGCGGGAAGGCAGCGCTGCGTTTCTCCGCTCTCCCGGGAAGGCAGGCGGGGGGGGGGAAGCAAAGACTTTCGCCCCCCGCCGGCCTTCAGAAGAGGTCGGGGGACAGACTGTCCCCGGACCTGGTCTGAAGGCGGTTTCCATAGGAACGCATTCATTGATTTTCAATGCATTCCTATGGGAAACCGTGCTTCGCAAGACGAAAAACTCGCAAGACGAAAAGACTTGCGGAATGAATTAATTTCGTCTTGCGAGGCACCACTGTAACTTGGTCCATTGGTTTTGAGACTTTACACCTCTATCGTTCTCTGGAATATACCCTGCTCTCCTGCCTGCTAGAGCATGCTGACTAGTTTTGCTTTATGTTTTCTATTGTGGCAACCAGTGCATTCCCCCCACATCAGCTAATTCTGCTGGCTGCTTATAGATGGTGATGGAAGCAGGCAGTGATGGAGGATTGCTGCATAAAAATCCTAGAGCAAACAGGCTTGGACACTCATCACCGCATCTGTTCTTTCGCTTGAGAAAGTGGAATGGTCTTCCCCACAAAGTTGTATCCTTTCAGATTTAGAGATTCACACATATACCTTTTAAGATGTGTTGTGGAAAGGGGGATTATTGTGTTGTCATTGTTTTTATTCTGTATTTTTTGTTTGTTTCTTATATTGCGATTTTATGTTGTGAACCACCCCGAGATCTATGCCTATAGGGCAATATACAAATTTAATAAATAAAAATAAAATAATAATAAACCTTTCCTTTTCTTTGACAGAGGTGAGATACCTGTCACCCCTGATCTGTGCCGTCTTCATTGTTATGATTCCTCTTTGGATCGCTATTGCCAGGCAGAGTCCTCCCGTTGCTGAAGTCCTCAAGACTGGGTGGCAGCCAGTCATTGTTGCCATGGCCATCAGCAGGTAAGCATCGTGGGCTAGAGATGAACTGGAATTTAAGAGGTCTTGTCCCTGGTGCAAATACGACGCTTCCAGGGACAATTTCTTCCTGTGTATTTGGTTTGTAGCTAACATGTTCTTGGAGTGTGGAGCCTTAGGTAGCCCAAACAGTGCCATACATGCACAGGACGTGTCAGCAAGCTGGGAGAATGTCCAGTGTTTACAGAGGTACAATAAGGAACAACAACAACAACAACAACAACAATAATAATAATAATAATAACAATAATTTATTATTTATACCCCACCCATCTGGCTGGGTTTCCCAGGCCACTCTGAGCAGCTTCCAACAAAATATTAAAATACAGTGGTCTGTTAAACATTAAAAGCTTCCCTAAACAGGGCTGCCTTCAGATGTCTTCTAAAAGTCTGGTAGTTGTTCTTCTCTTTGACATCTGGTGGGAGGGTGTTTCACAGGGTGGGGGCAGGTCCCAACAGTGTGCAATGAGGACAATGTTCAGTAACCACAAGATGCTGATGGACTCTTGGTATAAGCGCGAACCAGCCCCAAAGCTGCTTATGTGTATGTGTTAAAAGAGGCAAATGAGGCCTGCAACAAAATGTTGCAGTGTGCAGGCTTCCAGCCATGTCCTTTTGCAATATAACTCTGCTTCCATTGGCCCCCACCTCTTAAAAGGAATCAGCTTGGATAACTGCATAATGAGCTGATTTGAACTGCAAACAGCATATCCCTACTTATTTTAAAATTCAGTGACCAAACAACTCCTATCTAATAAGACACAGGCTGGACACACATGCATATTTATGATTATCTTGGAAGGTCAGGACATGTGGAAATGCAGCCATGTTAAAAAACAAAAACAAATCTGATGCAGGACCCAGCATCAGATGATGCACAGGAGGAACATACTTTGAGTATTGACCTTGGCAGGGTGCCCTCTTGGTAGTTCCTCTGCCCTCAGGGTAGTGGTGATCCAAGAGAGGACAGTCCCTAAGTTGTAGAATTCCCTTCACACAGAGGTGTGTATGGCACCTTCAATATACAGCTCCCTTCCAGTGCTGAAGATGTACCTCTTCACCCTGGCTTGAGATGCATATTGTTGCGTGTCACTCCAATATCCAAGCAGTGCAAGACTCCAGGGGTTCCAGGCACTGACCCGAGGTCTGTGTTTCCTTTAAGAAATGAGGCACAGTGGAGACTATGGTGTCTTTATGATATATGGTTTATTTACACATATATACAACCTGAGCATGCAAGGGAGAGGTTCACAACACTGACCCCCCCCCCACACACACAAAGGTCTTGCTTCTCCCATAGCTGCAGCTTTTGATTCAAACGCAGAAATCAGCCATCATGCTCTGACCCTCTTTCCAGCTTGCTGACTTTAACAGACTGCAACCTTTTTTCTTAGGTCCTATCATAGCCAACTCTAAAGGCTCTTCTTCAAACTCTGCTTTGTTTCCGAAAACTAACCCTGAATAGAGCGAAAAGTCGCTTCCAATTGCCATCTGGCACAGAGCCCCCTCTAATTTTGCTTTTCTAATGGCTCCTTACCTTCCTTTTGTCCTCCTAATGGCCCATCACCCCAGGTGATTTCTTGGTCAGGAAACTGATCTGGCTTATATTTTAACATTTGCCTTGATTAAATTCTAACCCTTACTGTACCTAGGAATTTAGGGGAGTCTAGTAATCATAAACTCAAAACAATAGTTTTACACCCCACCTTATTTTTGTATTTTTTAAATATTAGTAGTGTTTTTTAATTGTTGTAACCTGCCATGGGACCTTAGGGTGAAGGGCAGGTAATGAATTATAAGAATAATAAGAATAATGCTGAAGGTGTGCATATTGCTATGTGGAGATACCTTCCAGAGTTACAGTTCTTATCTTGAAATTTGTTCCAATCACATATGTTTATTCTTTTCAACCTTTCTTTTGCTTTTTATGCCACCTTAGTTCAGATCAGATTTCTAACAGTCAAGGCATGGCTATATTCTTAAGAAAATACTCTGAAGCCATAAATGATGATGGTCCTCATAATAAATGAAATTTATGGCCTTGTACTTGTCATATTATTTAAAATGATATGCTATAAAGTGCTACAAGTTTTGTTTTTCAATCTACTGTGCTTGGTCTGTTAGGCTCATTAAAACATTTTCCTTATTGCTTCGGTGTTGAAGACATTTCCTGAGTGTACAGGGGGGAATAGAATGTTAAATTATTATTATTATTATTATTATTATTATTATTATTATTATTATTATTAAAATTTGTATACCTCCCTTCATCCAAAAATCTTTCCTGTTGTGGGATTTCATACTATTTTCTGGGAACTGGGGTGAAATCTTTGTTATCTTAGTAAAGCTCTCCGCCTGAATGGCAGCAGCAAAAGTAAGGATTTCCACACAATATTGCTGAAAAAATTCAGGATGCGAAGCAAATGTAATCACAGAAGATACTGATTATTTATACAGTCACTGAGTAGTGGGATACTAACAGATGAAGGATATACTCATGTTCTCTCATTTTTTAAAAACAGCATCGGGGGACTTATCTTGGACAAAACCATAACCAATCCAAACTTTGAAGGCATAGCTATTTTCACTCCTGTGATCAATGGTAGGTTGGTTCTTTTCTTCTTTTTCTTTTTAAGCATGACAGGCTGCAAGTGAAACATATGTCCCTGTTTTCACCCTCATCATTGTAGGACTTAGAGAACCCTCGTTTTCAGATCTGTAAGCGAGACAAATCCTGATTGCCACACAAAGGCATTGTCTACCTGCAGTGTTTAATTTATTAGCTTAAAGTCTGGGTTGGATAGACCAGAAACTTAAGATCAGTTGTGGAACACATGTATTGGCTGTGCAAAAGGTCCTGATTCAGGCCCTGGTATTTCCAGATAGGGCTGGAAAAGACACCCATGACAATGCCATTTAGTGAAGACAACACTGAGATAAACAATCCATTGGTCTGACTCAGTAAAGCATCTTCCTGTGAACTTAAAATGTTAAATTTCCAGTAGAAGATTAAATGCTTCAAAAGCTGTATATAGTACTTAACACTTTTGTGCTGGCCCTGGAAATAGGCACAACTGACTGGAGTATTGGATTTCTAGGGTGAGATCCAATGTCAGTCATACTCAGGGTAGACCCATTGAAATGAATTGAATAGTCCTGGAATTTCCCTTTCCGCCTAGCACTAACTGTGCACTGCATCATGAGATACGGAAATTGGTTTGGAACAAATGTGGTTTTGAGCTTTCTTTAAATATATGGATATAAATAAGGCAAATATTAAAACGTTTTAAAGAAATAAAAGACAAGAATGAAGTAGAGGATTGCTCTACTCTGAACTCAGGAACAGCATTCATGTGAACAGGATTTTACCAATAACTGTTGTCTCTATCAATGCGCCAAAACGGGCAGCATCAGGGAGCATTACAAGGAGTGACATATAAGACATTGTCAGGTTTCCACAGAACTAACCTCTATCTGCTGATTATGAAAGGTAACTTCTCCTTCCACTTCAGAAAGTTAACATTTGTCTTGCAATTTTACCAGGCCTTACATTGAGCTGATTCACTCTCGGCTGAGTCCAGTGCCTCCAGAAGAACATTGTGACAATGCTCTGCCATGCTTTGCTTTTAGACTTAAGAGTCTTCTGGTTCTGTTTGTTTCTGAGAAAGGGGATTGAAAGCAGCTGTTGGATTTCCAGCGCTGCAGTTGCTGTGCCAGATACGTCCTTGAGACTCATTATTGCCAAAAGTTTATAGGACAATTGCTTCATATAACCTGAGGTGGTTGAAGACATAATGTTGCTGTAAAATAGCCCCCCAAAGGGAGACGTTCACTCAGGGTTTTCTCCTTTCAATTACTTTATGGATCCTTTCTTATGGCCTCAGCTATACAACTGCAAATAAAACACTGTAAGTGTGTTTTAAGCGCAATATACAATGTGACACTAAATGGCGATGGTGAGCCTTATGGAAAATTCAATGTATTTTTATAAACGCTTTTTTAAAAAAGAATTTTTAGAATGGTTTTTCACATGTGTGTAGATTCTACCTGAGTGACAGCCAGAAACTAGTAGTATTATACAGTTTGCCCCAAGAGATGGCGCAGTAGAGAAGGAAATGGAGTCAGACCCTAGGGCAGGAATCTGTGTCCCTCAAGATGTTGTTGAGCTACGACTCGAGTCCCTGGCAATGGGCCTGGGGGAAGTCTTAGTCCAACTACAATTGAAGGCTTCCAGCTTCACTGTCTTTTCTCCTAGAGGCTGTTTTTAACTCAGCCTCTCAGTTTTAGCTTTGTTATGCTGTTCAAACACTCTGCATTGTTTACCGTCCTATCACATTTTAATTGATTGTAGTACGTTTTTCGCTCTGTTTTTCTTTCCTGCTTTGAACACCTCTTCCAGGTGTTGCAGGAGGTTGCAGGATAGAAATTTTGTCGCAAGTAATAAATAAGCTAGCGTGCCGAGAGCCTGTCAGAATGCAAGGTGGCCCATATCCAGAGGAGACTAATTAGACTGATGGCGCTGAACTTTTAATTTGTCCTCTCATTCCATGGTTCCTTTCATCAGAATAGAAATTGCTGGTACCGTAATTACCACAGTTGCAGATATACTGCAGGTGGTTTCACAGCCAAGCACTGCAGCACCTGTTAGCTGTTTGTTATAAAAGAACCTGTCTATGCGCAAGAGTCAAACAAGTTGTATTACAGAGCACCTGTGTTGGCTATCTTGACTCACGAATATCCAGTATGTGATAAGGAAGGAGGGAAATCTTTCTCTCTCAGAACTGGAAGTATTTGGTTATGTATCCGGAGCAAGAGAAACAAAAGGAGAAGCCCTGTTCATGCAGCAGTTTTGCAATTCATTTTCTGGTAGTTAGAAATTTGAGGAGGCCTCTGTCCCCTGAAAGATTTGCAGTGCCTGCCGAGGCCTCGATGCAGTAAGAGCAGTTGCTGCAGCCCCTGTAGCTTCTTTCCATTTCTCTGTGTAAAACCACAGTAGAGATTGTCATTGGAAGTCTACCCAGTATCGATCCAGAGTAGATTCCAATGCATAATTAGCAAAGTAAAAACTTAAACATGTCACAGGATTTCCAAAAAATAGACCAGAGGCAATTGTATTTCATCCAGCAGAGCTTTACTGCTACTGAAGGCAAATGAGCGTAATGGTCACAAATCCAATACATTCAGGATTGGCACTGTCCATAAGAAATTCAGTTGCAGAAGAAAACTATAGTAAGACTATAACCTTAACACTATATACTGTACACCACACTAGAAAGAAAAAGAGAGAGTGAGACTTCGGCTCCTTCTGGCCTCACTATTATAGTCAGCATGACCTTGACAGAAAGAGATAACAGAACCAGTTTAAACCAGCTGTACTCAGCTTCTCAGAAGGAATAACCCAAACATCAGCAACCTTCTGCTTGCTTCTTTCACACAGAGAAGCTTCCAGAACCCTCTTGAATTAAGTAGAATAGGAAAGATCGCTACACCAGATCAATGCTTTCTGTACTAAGAAATGCAAACTGACAGAGATAGAAGATCTTGGGAACTATGATTTCCCCACCCTGGCTCCTCTCTCACTTCCCCACCTCTAGCAGCTGAGAGTTGGCATTGCTGGCCGTGCTTAAAGCTCACGCAGGGCATTGTGATCTGTACAGGTGTGCTTGTGCAGCTGCCGGGTAGGTGGTAGAATTCTGGGGCAACGCCAGTAGCAACAGAAGCAGTTCTTCTTGTACGAAGCATCCATAGCACCGATCCGGTTGTTGTTCTGTCAGTATTCTAATGCTTTGCTGCTGATTAGGTGACAGCAGTGTTTCCTGCCTCACCATCCGCTTGTGAGCAATGTTCTAAAGGATACTGAGCTAGAGAAGGCAGTGTAAGCCAGTAAGGTGGTTTGATAGCTTATAGGACAGACATCTGCTTAGCTTTCAGACCTGTGGGAGTGAATGAGTGGGTACTGACTGACACCACCCTCCCAGTGTCTCCCAGCTATTGGGGTTTAAAGGGTGTGTTCAGCTTTTCTTTTGCTTTGCAGGTGTTGGTGGCAATCTGGTAGCTATCCAGGCCAGCCGCATCTCCACGTTTCTGCACTTCTGGAGCATGCCTGGAGTCCTGCCACACAAGATGAGGCAGCACTGGCCAAATCCATGTACCACCTTCTTCAGTTCAGGTAATCTGCTCTCTAGATACTGGTGCCTAGCTACTTTCGCATCTAAACCCCCAGGGAAAACTCTACACTAGCCCAAATTATTGTTGTTGATAATAATATTAGTTGTATTTATTTGTTGCTTACTATAAAAGAAGTCCCAATGCAAACCGCATATATAGGGGATCTCCCATTTGGGACCAGCTCCTTACTAGCGGACCATTTCATATTCGCCCAGTATAACCAGAGTTATGATGTCATTTGTCTTTTCTCCTCTGCAGGAATAAATTCAAAGTCTGCTCGTGTCTTGATCCTGCTAGTGATCCCAGGGCACCTGCTGTTCATCTACACCATTCATTTCTTGCAGGCAGGCCATACGGCTCCCACCTTCACTTTTGTCTCCTTCTACCTGATGGCTGCTGTTCTACAGGTAACCAGAAACCAGACTTCTTCTGTTTTTAGTATAGGTTTGGGTTCTGCCATGTGTTCCAGAGTCAATTAGCCACTGTAGCTATATGAATGCACAAGAGACAGACCCTGATTTCTACAAACCGCAGGCCACCATCCTCATCCCAGTCCCTTTTAGATTTCTAAATTTACAGCACCCACTTGGAAGCCGCAGTATCTTTTTAGTAGAGATTTCTAGGGGAAACTGATTGAGATATCAGTGTAAAATGCTGCAGGGTGGCAGATTAAATCCCCCCATTTCCAGCTAGAACACATTACCCTCTTTTCACACCTTCCCCATGTCGCTAAGAAAAATGATCAGTCATGCACCTTCCTTTTCCCATGATATTTGAATTGTTGAGTCAAAATCTCTATAATAGCTTGAAGGGGAGTTTGGGCATTTATGCCCTGCCTTTCTTCCATCCTGGAACTGATCAAGGTGGCATAGATTTGTTTCACACCTGATCACCTGTCCAGGCACTGCTCAGACTGACAGCTGCCTAGTTAGCTTTAGGAAGGTGCTGGTTTCATACCCAGGGGCTGCCATGGGCTTCATCTGGAGGTACTTGCATTTAGAGCATTTATGCGCTGACTGAAGAGCAGTGCTGTGATTTTAGCCCCATCCGCAACCCGGCAACAGTTTCCTGCAGCATATTGCCCACAATCATCTACAGAGAAATCACTCTGTGAGCGCCTCCTTGTGTGTAGGAGTTGTGTGTGAGTGGGACACCCAGTTGCACCGGTGTCTTGGTTGTGCAGGACCACCTGTGCCACTGTTCTTCAGCTGGTGGGTCGCGGCCTGATTCAAAGTGGGTCACAACAGAAGCACTGCCCCCATGGGAAAAATTTGAGAAATGGGTCCCCCAAGGCATGTGTGAGCTAAAAGTGGGTCTGTAGTTGTTGTAGATACCTGCTCTACAAACATGCATACTGGGACTGCTCTTCAGACAACCCCATGTGGCCTGCTCTGCGTGCCGCACAGAAATGCCATCCCTTGTGAGTGGGACACCATTGCAGCTCCTGTGTCTTCCCTGTTGCAGCTGCCATACCTCCCTCCACCCACCCACTAACCAGTAGCAGGTTGGAAGGGCATGGCAGGATGCAATGACTTCGTGTTTATCCTGATACCAGACTGGGGAAGGCAACGCTGCTTCCTGCCCTCTGTCTACCTGCTAGTCTGCTTGCAGAGGGAGAGGGGTGGACAGAGCACACTTCCTTTGGCCCACTTTCATTCACTACTCCCCCCCCCTTTTGTGACCTCACCCTTCCGCTTTAGCACATGTGAATGTGGTGGCAAAACTGGGTGGAGGGGAGAATTTGACCCAGCCCTAAATATTCCTGCCCTCTGGGCTCCCATGGTCCATGGAATCGAAGTTCCTCTGTGCCCCACTGTTGTTGCCAAGTCCGGTGCCTGAGTAACAGAAGCCGTTCCCAGCAAAATGGAACTGTGGCTGATCTGCATGCTGATGGCCATGTGGTTTCCCACCCCCTCTGCTTACAGGTGGCAATCCTGCTCTACCTGGCTGATATTCTCGTGAGGCTGTTCTGGAGAAAGGGCATGGATCCTGACAACTATTCCATTCCCTACCTCACCGCTCTGGGAGACGTCCTGGGCACTGGCTTCCTGGCCCTTTGCTTTCACTTGGTTTGGATCTGCAATGGGTTGAAGCCCATACCAAAGCACTAAAGAGGACTTCCGCTGCAGCACTGACCTGCCTACTCTTTCAACAAGTAAAAAATAAATATCGCTATGGTGCTCTTGACACGGTCCAAACAGGGTATGAAGAAGAGGATGTCCAGCTCCTTAAATGGGAATGGCTTGGATATCCCTCCCCTTCCATCTCAATACCACGTAGGTGTGAAGTTTGAAAGATACCTACCAATGAAACGGCATCAATGTGGACACAGCTTCCGAAGTGTCAGTAATGAATGGGTTGTGAAACGCTGCTCCTGTCTACCTTCCTCTTGGTTAAGAAGTGTTATTGAAATGGCCGAGTCCGAAAAGCCCATTGACGCTAATGGGAGGCTATCCACTGATCTCAGTGGGGTTTAGATTATGTCCTAGATGAGGATGTTTCACTGTCTTTGCCAGGCATCAGCTGGCAATCAAAGATGGCATTTTCCTGTCTGTATTTCTTCTATATGTTCCCACACAGAGCGGGGTGGGGGAGAGAGAATTATGTCCAGGGCTAGTCTCACACTGCACCAAAAATTAAAAAAAATACTGTCTATCCTACACAAAGGAAACCAAAAAAACTTTGCACCGCGATAACTCAGATTCTGCCTCACAATACCTCATTGCAGCATTGTATATAGCAATTTAGGTACTTTACGTTTCTCAGTTTGCATTCTGATGATTAATTTGAGTGTTCTGCAGAAGTTTCAGAGACACTGCGGTAGCAGGAGTGGAGTATAAGTTAAGAAGCGGGAGAAGGTGGCTGAGGATGGGGGAAATGTAGCTGGAAGGCATAAAATAGCCAAAACTGAATAATAAAGCTTCGTATGGGCTGTTTGAATGGTTTCAAACAACTGTACCCACCCATAAAATCTTGAGAGGCTGAGCAGTTTCTCATCCCACTCTCCACGCCAGTTGTCCCGTCCAAAACTGCTTTCAGGGTTTGTGCAAGAATACTCATAGATTAAATGGCCAGCTCTGCTGATGGACTTCGTAAATACTTCTTCAGTAACTGAGATAGTTCCCTACAGTGTGTTCTGAAGGCTCATCTGGGGGTAGGGGTGAGCTTTATGTATTCTGCATGGAAGTCACTGTCCTGGGGAGCAATGTGCTGATAGTACTCAGCACCTTTTAAGAGTTCTGTGCCCATGGATTTCATTAAATCACTTGTCCTTCCCAAGGCCATGTTTATCCCTGGCATAGTGCTCTTAAAAACCCAGTGAATGATTGCTTAAGGCTTGCAGCAGAGGCGGAGCATGTTTGGCCTTCCAGGTGTTGTTGGGCTCCCAACTCCCATCAGCCCCAGCCAGCATGTCAGGAATGATTGTCTTTGTAGCCCAGAAGCATCCGGAGGTCCACAGGTTACCCACGCCTGTCGGGAAGACCCAAGGGTGGATTTTCACCATGTCATCAGCATCAAGTGCCAAGCGTGATAGAATTGTCATTCTCTCTCCCTCGTTTTTTGTTTTGCAGTTTCAAATCTCATGAGTTTTTATGGTTTGTAGAAACACCCCCCCACACACACATGTAAAATAAAAGTGTAAAAATGGTTCATGTTTTGAGAGTTTCCTTGTGGGTCCTGGTCCTATATATGGGATATACCTGCTTCAGGTATAGATGAGGAAGTCTTCTTCCCTTCCACATGAAGGATATAAGTTTGGTTTCCACATTTTAGCCATGGAAAATTACACAAGTAAAACCTCACATTATATGTTTGAAGACCAAGACGTCAAATCCATTGTGTCTTCTGTTCAGGTCACAAATTAAAAATGAAAATAAAACAAGCAATCAAAAGCAATAAACAGAAAAAGCTAATATCTCAACAATAATGGTAGCACAAAACATAAAATCAATGAAAACAATAATGAAAAGCTAAAACTCAGTGGAGGGGGTGGGGTGGGGACCAAAGTGTTCAAAGGAAACAGTAAATTTCAATTATTAGCCTGGAAGAGGTTAAAAAAAATATATATCCTGGCACCAAAAATATCTTTATGACAAGAGTCTATGGGAAAGCATTCCACAACAGGTGGTGCCACCAGCAAAAAGGCCCTCTCCCTAATATTCACATGCCCTACCGGACTTGGCAGGACTGGGAAAGTATATATGGGATATCCTTCAGGTATCCTGACCCCGAACTACTTGGATCTCCCCTCCTGCAAGTCATCTTCATAACAAAATATAATGAATGAGCTCTTTCAGCATGTGAGCAAAACATCTGCATCCCTTTGTGCACGAAGGCAGAATTACTTGGTTACAGCTGTATTCAGCCACAAACCCAGATGTGCTGCAACTCTTGTGGTCCGCCAAGGAAGAATGGTTCCTTGCTCTAAAGCTGGAGTAAAGCTCCCAGTAATTGAAATAAGGTGGTGAGAAGGCATAATAAGTTGCACAATGCTTTATATAATCTTAAAACTGGCTTATTCCTTTTTGAAAGAATTGAGGCATGGTGCGAAGAAAAAAAGGCATTCCTAAAGCAGGCCTGGAGGGGAAAGACCCCCCCCCCTTGTAGGGGGTGTGGTGGCAGTTCAAACCCTCTGCCTGCTTGGTTAGCCAGTGTGACCCAACAGTTTTTCTGCTTTAGGACATCTGTGTTTTTGACAGTGCTGTGTATCGCTGCTGCTGCTGCTGCTGCTGTTCCTACTACAGGATCTGCTTTTAATTTCACCGACCCCACTTTGTCACTCAAACTAGGGCTTGAACTGTTCATTCCCCTGGAGTCGTAACAAGAAATTGTCCCCTTTTTAGTGGAGGGAGAAAAAAGAGAGTTTTCTCATCCAGGCCTACTGCAGGGCTTGTTTCTGCCTTGGACCTGGCTCAGGGAGAATATCCATCCAAGTGTCAGCTCAGCTGGGCTCTTGTACAATCCATATTCGCTTGAATGGGGCTCTTGGACAGGAGAGGTGAATAACAAATAAAAAGACGCAACTCATGTGACATAGAGAACCCCCCAGTGGATGATCTAGGCCCTCAAGATGCTGTTAGACTCCAAATCCCATCAGCCCAGTCAGTGGTAAGGAATGGTGTGAGTTGTGGTTGCACAACTGGAGGGTCACAGGTTTTCCATCCCTAATGTAGGCCCATCTAGAGCAGGCATAAGCAAACTTTGCCCTGCAGATGTTTTGGGACTACAATTCCCATCGTCCCTGACCTGTTAGGTAGGGATGATGGGAGTTGTAGTCTCAAAACATCTGGAGGGCCGAGTTTGCCTATGCCCGATCTAGAGCATAGGCTTTTAAGTGCTGGATCCTATTTCCTACTGACCTTAAACCCCTTTTCTCCAGTCCTGGTTGGCATTGCACCAGACGCTATGTCCCACCAACTCCTATTACCGTGCTTTCTCCACCCAGATATTTTTTGGGCAGGGAATGGCTTGTGATTTTTGGTAGACGATAACAGTCTCCATTAAAATAATGACAGCTTTTTAAAGAATAGGGCCCTCTGAAAAATTCAGTGAATAAAGCAGGGCGAATGCACAACAAGAGCCTCATCTGTCCCTGCTCCACATCCCCAGACTGCTTATCCAGGACTTTCCCTGGCTGTGGGTGGATTTTTCATTATCAGTGTCACCCTATAATTACTTAAATGATCCGGGCGGGGGGAGGGGAACCAGGCTGTATAGTAGCACGATCCTTGAAGAGTTCAATATTGGAACTTTGCATTGTGGGCTGGAGTTAAACTTCACACCTTGGACTTTCCTTTGCCCTGCTTTTCAGTTTCAGTTGTATTTTCTACCTAACTAGCCATAAAGAAGCCCGTTTCTCTGCCTGCTGCAAGAAGTAAGAGTTTGTTTATGTAGTTCTGATGATGAATAAAGCATGATTGGGTGCTTATTGCTACAATATGAAAGAAAGAGATCTGAAAAAAATATCTACCCTTTAATATTTTGAAGCACTCACTATACTCTGTCATAGTAACTATTTTTTCCTTCCTTTTCTTGAGTACTTTATGGCATCCTAGAGGAACAGAAACACTGCAGAGCACATGATAGCTAGGCTGCAACTCAGGAGAAATGCAGATCAGTGTCTCCCCCAACACTGTAGCATTAGCTGCCTAGAATTTCATCTGAAAAGTAGGCAAATTTTAAAAATTAAAAAATAGTGCCTCATGCTGGTAAGCCAAGCATTGCACAATATTTTGTAAAATGATACAAAATCACTCACTGACAAACAAACAAACAAACAAACAAACATATACTGCTCTAATTATTTAGGGCTTGCCTACACCTCTATTTGCCCAGCTATTTTCCCTGGGGGAAACACTATTCACCACTGAATCAGACCAAATGATTGTTTTCCGCGGATTGCTGTTTGGTCCAATTCAGCAGCAAAGAGTGTGTTTTCTCAGGGAAAGCTGCAGGGCAAACGCAAAACCTCTCAGACCCATGGCTAGAAAGCATGGGGCAAGCAGAAAACCTCTCAGACCTATACTTTCTAGGCATGGGTGGACAAGCCCTCAGTTTGCAAAACACGATATTTTAGGGCAAAGGTTAATAGTGTTACCCAACTCACTTTGGTGGATGGTATTAGGGTGCCTGGCGTGCTCTGGTCCATGGGGTCACAAAGAGTCAGACACGACTAAACAACAATTAGCTGTGGGCAAGGCCTCATCAATACCTGCTGTGCACCTATTTGTGAAAAGTAAACAAGACCCATCTGTTTCAGCTAACGTTTTTTCCTTTTGAATTATGTGGATGTTTTGCAGGGAGGGAGCCACACCAAAATATGCCTCTGAATACCCATTTCTGAAAGGAAAGAAATGGTGCTAGCCTTAGGCGGCATTCTCTGTGAAACACAAGTCTGAAACACCTGCTATAGTGCTAAGCTGTATGCCACCTTCACTTCTGTGCAACAAGGACGAACATCTAGGGCATACACTAATGCCCACCCCCTCATCCCATCCTCAAGAGATATGATGCAACAGGAGGAAATAAGTTTCAATAAAAGGGGATTTCAAAGGCACATATTTAAGGTTGTTTGTCTAGTAAACCTTTTTAAAAAAAATATTGCCAGGAGGCCCACAAATCCCAATCTTTGCATTCTCTAGTAGAGAGATGGGAACCGTCTCATCACGAGGCAGATACACAAAAGTCCCACAGAGAATTTCAGGGCCAAATCTCAGTGCCTTTTCTGTACACGGCAGGTTTCTGCAGATAAAATCCACCTGGCCCACTTGTAACCTATTTCCAGGATTTTATTCGCTTTCATGTTCCTGCGGATCTCAGATGATCTCACATGTTCATGCTTCACTGATAAGCTGCACGGCAGCATACAGCTAGCAGGACTGTGATCAAAGCATGATAGGGCACAGAGGGGAATCCTTTCTTAAAAATCACTATCTGTCTTCAGTCCATGATATTATCACTGTTGTCTCACATCCATCTTGAGAAACAAAGGACAGCAGGAGTCCCACTATTCTTCATTTGCAATGTCTTATAAACAAAGAACAGCACAAAACCTCTCACTACCTCTGGCAAGAAAGGAACAATTTCCCTCTCAACCAAGCAACACAACAGGCTCTTTGCCTGTAAGTATCAAACACCCAGTTTATTTAAGAAAGCAATTCTTTCCACAATGACAGTAGGATGTAAAGAAAAATAACAGGGAAATCAATAGCTGGAACACCAAAATCATACAGCATAAATACCAACATGCAGCACTTAAAAAATGTGTTAACTCTGCCTTATATCACCCATGAACAATCTTTCTGTCCATCCCAGAACAAGTAGGCTCCGCCTCCCATTAACTACCCTTCAAACATGGAAAAGAAGTGAAGTGAATAAAGACTATCACTTTTTTAAAGTGGGGGGGGGGGATAGAATTGAAAGTCGCCCCCCAGCAAGCTGCTAACTCAGACTCTGTTCTGCCTCGCTTCCTGGAATTTGGAGTGGAGTCAGTACAAGGTGGTAGGTAGGTGGCGACACTGTATTTTGTACCGAGTCCATATTGGGCACAGTGACAGGGGGGCTGAATCTGCTCCCACCCCAGCTCAAGGGAGACAGAGAGCCAGCATGAGGGATACAGCCTCTACTTCAAACTCTGCTGGGCCACCCACATCCTCCTTATTATGACCACAGCTCTGAGGGAGCTCTGAAGCAGCCACTGGTGCCTTTGGTCACCCCCCTACATAGGTGCCGACTCCATGGGGCCTGAGGGGGCCCGAGCCCCCTCAAAAATTCGTTTGGGGGGCTCTGCCCCCCCAATAATTTAAGAAAATTATTGAGCGAATGTGTGGTCCCTGGAGCCGGAGCGCAGCAGCAAAAATCAGGCAAAAATAAGATCGGGTGGTCGTGGTCGGGCGGAGGGAAGGCAGAAGCTGCTGCTTTCCTGCATTCTGCCTCAGGGTCTTACTGCCCACCCGCTTCTGTTGCTGCGTTTGCTCAAACTCAACAAAGAGCAGGGAATCCCCTGCCCTCCTGGCAAGCAGAGGGTTAAGGAAAGGATCAAGTCCTTCCTTCTAATTCTTTCCTAGTCACACTGCGTGCAGGCTCCAGCCCACCACCTCCTCCTCTATGTACTCGCAGGCAGCCGAAAAACATGCAGGTGGGGGAGAGAGAGAGAGACAGGGCTGGCTTGGGGGGGCTTTTGCCTTCCTTTCCTCCCCCCCCCCCCGTTAAACTCCTCGCCTGCATTCTTAGCCAGCTGCTTCTCCGCACACCCCTCTTCTGCTTCTTGTCCCTTCTGTGTTTTTCCTTCCCTCCCCATTTAAAACGTGGTGACAAAGCACGGATCCACATGGATCCTCAGGATTTTTGCATTGGGTCACCCCAAATTCACCATCAGATCACATTACATGTCCATGGCTACAGTCTGTACCAAAAAAATCACGCACCCACTGTTGCCTGGGGCTGCAATGGTGCAAAAACATGGTTACAAAGCATGGATCCACAGGATCTTTGCACTGGGTTACCCCAAATTCACCATCAGATAACATAGCATGTCCATGGCTACAGCCTGCACCAAAAAAATCACGCACCCACTGTGGCCTGGGGCCACAATGGTGCAAAAACGTGGTTACAAAGCACGGATCCACATGGATCCTCAGGATTTTTGCATTGGGTCACCCCAAATTCACCATCAGATCACATAGCATGTCCATGGCTACATCTTGCACCAAAAAAATCACGCACCCACTGTTGCCTAGGGTCACAGTGGTGCAAAAACGTGGTTACAAAGCATGGATCCACATGGATCCTCAGGATTTTTGCATTGGGCTATTCCAAACTCACTGTCAGATATTAAAAATCTTTATAAAATAGAGAATTAAATACATACAGAATGTTAAATTTTCAGTTTTGAAATATTAGTACTAGTTTAGTACTGTATTTCTATATTACTATAGTACTGTATTAGTTATTTTCAAATACTTAAATATTTTTAGGGTGTAAGACCCAATTAAAGCCTGTTATTTACATACAGTATTACAGTATTTACATACAGTATTAGGCATACTGTATTAACTTTATTAACTGTATTAAAGCATTAACTTTGAGATATTATTTTTATTTAATGAACCCTCAGCCTTATTCAAAGTAAGCTTAAATTAGCTATTTCACTTATTAATCAAAGCGCTATTACTGTGCGACAGCAATATTTTATGTTTTATTCTTTTAATGATAGTTTAGGATTTATTTAAATATCATTTCAGTCTTTTCAGAGCTATATATTCACTGCTCTGTAATAGTCTATAAGCATAATTGTTACTGTAAATTAAATTAGCTTTTTACGAAAATACCGTGCGTGTTTATGTTTTGTTTCTTTTTTCAAAGCCAAAAAATGTTTCAGGCTTGTCGAGTTTCCTGGAGTGTGGAGTTATAGAGAGTCGAGTTTTCGGGGTTCTAATGTTGATCATATGACTCTAAAATACTTTTTAAAAACTTTTAAACTCACTAATTTTCATCTAAAATTTAGAAAACTTCCCGGGGCAGGACCCCGGTATGGGCCCCCCCAATATTTTTTATAAGTCGGTGCCCCTGCCCCCCTAGACCCACTCAGGAGGTTTTTATCTTCAAGATAAAATGGCGGCAGCCTTTCTGTACACCAAGATCACTGGGACTGGTGGCTACTGGCTCTTCCATCATCATCGCCTGTCTGCTTTCCAATTTTCCTGCTCTTCTAATTTTGCCACCCCTGATTTTTTTTTTTACTGCCCTAAGTAGCCACTTAGTTTCCTGGATGGAGCAGCTGCCCTTTGAGGAACAGTTGCAGCATTTGAGGCTTATTAGTTTCTAGAGAAAAAGCAAGTGAAGTTGACTTGATAGAAGTTTACCAAAGTCTTCTTATTATTCATGGCACAGGGGTCACAGGTGGTTAGACTGTTTCCTCTCACATCAATGCTAGAACTTGTGGAGCTCTAATGAAGCTGAATGTTGGAGGAGTCAGGGCGGACAAAAGAAGGTACCAGCGCATAGTTCAGCCAGGGAACTCTTTCTCCCTCTCCCTGGATTCTCACCAATATGCCTGATGAAACCAGTGCTTTTTTTCTATATATATAAAAAATGTTTAGGAGCACTTTCATTTTGACTCAAGAAAATCACCATTTTATAGTTCAAATTAGGAAAAATAAATACAGTAAATGGACAAAAGTACAAAGAACATGCATTACACCGGGAAATGAAGCTGCCTCGGAGGTGGTAACAACAAAACTGACCATTCACTGTGCTAGATTCCAACTCCTACTTCACACATTAAACGCTCGCTTCTGTCTGAAACTCAGGAAACACCATGACAGGAAATGAGGGGTATCAGCAGAACTGACGATTCACCGTGCTAGAGAAGAAACTATTTTTTATTTTTTATTTTTTAAAAATAGTTTCTTCTCCTGTTAGATTCACAAAATGTTCAGGGGTATGTGTACCCCTGCGTCCCCCCCAGAAAAAAGCACTGGATGGAACCATTAATAGGAGCCACAACTGGAAGTAGCCAGAAATGTTTCTCCTGATAAAGCTTGGAACGGTGCCCACCCCTAACTGAAAAAATCTGGGCTACCCAAATGACAAAAGATGGACTTCTTATTCCCCACCACAGAGAGCCACTCTGCAGGCATCAGCCAGTAGTTTTCCAGCAGCAACAATTTGACAGAGATGCAAACGTTTGCTAACGCGGAGCAAGCAAAATGCCGACAGGTCAACACTGTAAAAATCGAATAACCTCCTTTAAAAATCCCCCGGGTGCCCCAGCACAGTATTTGCTTCATTCCTCTACCTGGTAAACAGTCAAAGCTGTGTTATTTAACACCAAACTCTGAAAGGAGACTTCGGTATTTGGGCATTTCACACACACACACACACAGTCAAACAAACAAACATACTCCTGGTCTGGCACAAAACACAATGTTTTTTAAGCAAACAGGCAGGGGTGCTGTTTATGAAAATTCTATGTGATTTAAGAAATGCATTCAACAGTCAAGAGAAAGAATTCAGATGTTGCTTATTTTGCATGGAAGGAAGCTCCATTTCCTCCCTATGTAACACTAGGAGCCAATTAGATAGAGTCAACAGAGTTGCATTCTTGTCGATGAGGGTGCATTAAAAAAAAAAAAATTACCTCATATGCAGGAATCCAGCATTAGGTAACCTATTTCAGCCCATGGATCACAGTAGCACATTGAAACCTGTCCGGGGTCAACACACACACACACACACACACACACACACACATACAGTAGATGCACCTTTTTAGCAAATTATGCCCAACAAATTCACAACAGTGGCTATTCACTGGATACCCTGCTATAGGTCTTCTTTCCACACAGCTCAGAAGCATCCAGCTAAATCCAGTTAACGGTTCTGTCAACAGTTTATGCCTACCCACAAATTCCCAAGTGGCTTCTACCACTCAAAAGTGTGATGGGAAACCCCAGCCGTGTGGTACCTTGACTCAGTCTCAGGGTCTCTGCTGCTAGGATGGGAAATAATTGCACTACCTTTTGCCACTAGGGCTGCCATCTTGTATCCTGAACACCAGCCTTTCCTTTCCAAATGCAGGCGGAGAAAGGGCAGCAGAGGCTCCTTCAATCTGTTCCTGCTGCATTCCTATCACCCAGCCCACACTCACCTGCGGCGGCAGCAAGTGGAACTCCAGCTGCATCCCACAGCAGGTGAGAGAAGGAAGAAGACAACAGAACCAGGGAGGGAATGGGGAGGATTTAAGATTTAAAGGGCAACATCCAGTGACTGTCATCATAGGTGATAGCCTTGTAGGTGTCCCAAGGAATATGGCCTTGCATCGTTCAGCCTGGACACTGAGGTCCAGCTCTGAGGACCTTTTGGCGGTTCCCTCACTGTGAGAAGCCAAGTTACAGGGAACCAGGCAGAGGGCCTTCTGGGTGGTGGCGCCCGCCCGGTGGAACACCCTCCCATCAGATGTCAAGGAAATAAAGAACTATCAGAATTTTAGAAAACATCTGAAGGCAGCCCTGTTCAGGGAAGTTTTTAAAGTTTGATGTTTTATTGTGTTTTTAATATTCTGTTGGGAGCTGCCCAGAGTGGCTGGGGAGGTCTTGCCAGATGGGCGGGGTATAAGTAATACAGTGGTACCTCAGGTTACGAATTTAATTCATTCCAGAGGTTCGTTCTTAACCTGAAACTGTTCTTAACCTGAGGTACCACTTTAGCTAATGGGGCCTCCTGCTGCCGCCACGCCTTCGGCATGCGATTTCTTAACCCGAGGTACTACTTCCAGGTTAGCGGAGTTTGTAACCCAAAGTGTCTGTAACCCGAGGTGTTTGTAAACTGAGGTACCACTGTAAATTATTATTATTATTATTATTATTATTATTATTAATTGCAGTGTGGACTCTGATGAGGAAGCAGCAATTCCACAATGGCACGAGCACTGTAGCAGACATGTTTAAGTAGGGTTAAAGCTTCCTCCTAGTAAACGTTCCACTAAGTTGAGCATCAGTTGGCTCACACTTTGCTCTTTTTGACTGGCAATTCCTCCCCACACAAGCATTGATCAGTTGGCTGGGCAGGGTGTGTGGGTTGGGCCCATGTCTTTAAGGGCTGCTGTGCAGACACTGGCCAATGGTGCCTTCTGCGATTCTCGCCAAAGTGTGAACACAGGGAGCTGCCTAAGACTGAGTCAGATCATTGGTCCATCTACCTCAGTACTGTCTACACTGACTGCCAGCGGTTTTCTAGGGGCTGAGGCAAGGAACCCTCCTAGCCCCATCTGGGGATTGAACCTGGGACCTTCTGCACTTGAAGCAGATGCTCTAACACTGAGCTATGGGCCTTTGCAGGGAAGAGTTGTGGTTTGTGTGGGAAGTAGTGCTAACCGAAGCCGGCCTGCTCTCCTTGGAAATGACAGCCAGACATTTTCTTTCTACATAGACTATTCCAAAAAGGGGGTTAGCTTGGACCTGCAGACTTTTCTCCATCTTGCAGCAATTGGGTCAGGGTTGGGTTGTTGTTGTTTTTTAAACAAAAATCTTTGTGGGGGATAACGAAGATTTATTACCAAGTCAAAACCTTTGGCGTTATGTTGCAAAGAAATGATTAAGGCCCCTTTCCAACAGCTCTTTGGGGGGCAGGCACACATCCTGCCGCAGAGCAAGCGAGAGAAAAGTGTGGCCGTTTGGTGGCAGCTTATTGATTAATGCAGCCGGGGAAGAGAGCAGATTTAAATCCATTTTATGCAATGTTCTCTAATCTAATTGACAAAGATTGAATCCACATAAGATTATTCAGACTTTTCAGCAGAAGAGGGGTGATAAATGGCCTCGCTGGTTCTGCACCAAATGCGAGAGACAAAGAGGACAAGTGCCATCATTCAGCCCATGACGCACAGCAAGGCGGGTGGGCGGAGAGGGTGGGGGATGAATTCTGCAATCTGCTCTGATGCAGCAGGAGGGCAGCCATACCCAGGAAGAGCCAACATGTAGAAGCAGATCCCTTAATTAACTTCAAAGACCCACATGAGGCTTCAGGTCACAGCAGCTGTGGAACTTCTGGCAAAACCAAGTTTTTATTCTTGGTAGACTGCAGGCTTTCGTAGGACAGCCAGCTGACTCCCCCGCCCCCACCTGAAACAAATCATTTATTTTTTCATCCCACAGATCCACACATGCTTCTCTTTAGAACCACAGCTGCAAGGCTTATCCATCAGCTCCTGTCACCACATCTTCATGCTGGGAAGGAAAGCTGCATCTGTTGGATTGCTGCCTGCCGCTTGCCTGTTAAAGGCACATGGATCCTTCCAGCAGTGGTGGCTGGTGCCCATTGGATCAGGGATGGGATGGGAGATCAATGGTAGGAAGAGCCAGTGACAGAGTCAACTCATTATTCATACTGAAACATTGGTCCAAAGTTCATACTGAAATATTTGCTAGCCAGTTCTCTCCTGCCTATTCTGTTACCAAAAAACATACTGTGGAATATTTAAGTGGGGAGGGACATCCTACAGTAAATTGCTTCGATTGAAAATTGGTTTTGCTCTGTGAACACAAAAGCTCCTAAAAGGAAATGCAATTTCTGCCTGCTATTCCAGAATTCAGGGGGTAGCAGAACAATGAAGGTTTTAGGGCGTGAACTCTAATTGGCTTGCCCTGTTATATAATACAGTAGTGCCTAGACCTGCTGTTTTGAAAGTAAAACTATGTCATGGAGGGGAAACTGGTACCTCCTCCCCCAAGATGTTGTTTGGAGTACAGTAGTACCTCAGGTTAAGTACTTAATTCGTTCCAGAGGTCTGTTCTTAACCTGAAACTGTTCTTAACCTGAAGCACCACTTTAGCTAATGGGGCCTCCTGCTGCTGCCACACCACCGGAGCACAATTTCTGTTCTCATCCTGAAGCAAAGTTCTTAACCTGAAGCACTATTTCTGGGTTAGCGGAGTCTGTAACCTGAAGCGTATGTAACCTGAGGTACCGCTGTACAACTATCCCATCGCCTGGCCATCAGCCAACCTGCTAGGAGCTTGTGAGAGTTGGAAGTCCAATAACAGATTCCCTATCCATTGTCTATGCCATAAGGCCCAATGGTGCTGAGACAGTATCTTTCTAAATTCTTCTTTTTTAAAAGAAAATATAGCAAGCACCCTATAAAGTTCCCTTCCCGAAGTTGGTTACTATGCAATCTCTCAATAACCACCTCTGAGTCAATTTCCTAAGCTGAAAGAACACAAGAAGGGGCTGCTGGATGAGGTCAGAGGTCCATCTAGTCTAGCATCCTATTCTCACAGTGGCCAACCAAGCTCCTACAGAATCATGGAAGAAGGACATGAGCACAACAGCACTCTCCCCTCCTGCTGTTTTGGGACTTCTTAACTTGGAATGGCATCAGAATTACCCATTTAAAAAAGCAGGAGAATGCGGAAGATAACAGACCTGCAATTGCTCCACAGAAACAGCAGCATGCATGTCAAGGTGCAAGAAGAGTATCGCATTCAGTTTAAATGGTTGTAGTTCACCCAATCGGCCTCAAGGTGTCCCCACAGCTCTGTTCATTCTAGGTGCAACCAGTCTCAAGAGGCTTGCACTCTTGTATGGAAAGTTTGCATACAAACAGAGAAGTCACAGGGACATATATGACCAGGTTTTAATAATATGAAGCACACTTTTAGGCTATTGCATAACCCGATTCAGTTTGTGGGGAGCAATTCCAAATGGCTACACAAGTCTCTTTACCCCAAGCCCACTCAGAACAGTAAAGATAGCCCAGATGTTGGCAAATGGCAGCTCCCAGCTCTCCTGACCATTTGGCCATGCTGGCTGTGGCAGGCTGAAGCTGTCCACATCATCTCGAGAGCCCCAGATGGACTATCTCTTTGCCCAAGTCACCAGATCCAGGCCTGCAGCACAGGCATCCTCTTTATCAGCACAGTTAGTAAACAGAGATGATGCATTATGTACAAAGACAAAGACAAGGGTAACATGGTAGAGACAAAAATGCTGCTTTAATTGAAGCAAAACTGTCCATTTGGAGTGAACTGATTGTCTCTTCAAGTACAAATGCTCCAAAGCTAGGCAGACTGACCATGGCTTACAAGTGAAATTTCTCTCTCTCTCTCTCTCTCTCTCTCTCTCTCTCTCTCTCTCTCTCTCTCATGTCCATATCTAGGCAATATCTCTACCACTCCAAACATGTTCTTCCCCTCCAAAACCCATGTCATCACTGAATAAGGTTTCCTACCTTCCCACTTCTAGAGTGCATTCAAGTTCTTTGGGATTTCAAAGTGCTTTGCAGCAAAATAAAAATGGATATGCTGGAGGATTGACTTGGCCCATGAAACGAAGGCAGCTTTTTTGGGGGGGGGGGGACAATGATCAATATGCAAACCAGTCTATGGCAAACAGTGCATTCAGTCTTAATATAATCCAATCTTAATGTAAGGCAAGTCTTTCTGGGTGTAGCATTTGTACAGAGCAGGGCACCCCTAATCAATGAACACTGCTCTCTGTCCAAACTCTTCCTGAACCAAATCCAGCTGATAAGGAGAATTTTAAGGGCGCCAACTCTTTCCAAATCCACCATCCCTTCACTCAGAATGACACCTTCGCCCAGCTGAGGCACAACTTGCAAAAACACAAATGAGGGAGCCTCATATCCCCCAAAGGCAGGGGAGGCTCCAAGTTTCAGCATGTAGCCCTTTCATTTTCTCTGTACAAGAGTTGGGAGGTTTAAAAATGCTTTTGAATGTGTGGAGTATGAATCAGAGGTAGGAGAATAAAGGAAGGAGCTGAGGAAAGCGCCAAGCAGAGATGGACCACTTGGGAGGAGAAATCCCCTCTTCCAATTAAAGGACACAAACATGGGGACACACACACACACACACAAACACACACACACTTTGTTACACTCTTGTCCTAGGCCATGCATGAAAACCTGTGATCCTCCAGATATCATTGGACTACAGTTCCCATTATTCCTGACTATTGGCTATGCTGGTTTGGGCTGATGGGAGTCCCAACATCATCTGGAGGGACACAGGTTGCCCATGCCTATTCTATGGGGAAAAACAGTCGAGACATTACCCTAATAAGGCAATAAATAAATATATGTAGTGAGGTTGGCATGAAGGGTAAGTGCCTTTTGTAAAAGTGTTTCCCTTAGGGAAAGTACTCCTCTTCTGTTTGAATTTCCCGGGAGGACTGGAAACAAAGGAGAAAGCAGTTGCCCTCTCTCAGGGTCAGCAAAAGAAGCACAGCTCCCACTCCAAATATGTGTCATGATGTCACTTGGCTATATGGCATTGTGACCTCATAGGGGTCAATATGTGATCCCCATATTGGGGCTGGGAAAGCAGGAAAACAATGGCACTGAAGGCGCAAGAGAGGGTGGAACAAAAGGGTTGTGAAGAACTATAAGCAACATTTTTAAAAGCATGGTTGGGGTTTTGGAAGGGAAGGGGGATTTTTATTTCCCACTTCCAGTCCAGCTTTTGCTCTGAACATTCCAGACACCTCTAATTTACAGGGCACAGGGATTGTATTTATTCTGGAGCTGCAATTAGCAGCCCACAGCTCAGCAGCTAAATACAGAATGCTGCCCGCCCCACCTCAGAGTTACAGATCTACATCCTCTCCTTTGTTTCAGGCTTAGAGAGTGGCTAGCTCTGCGGTGAAGACCACTGCTAAAAATATACACTTCTTTCCCTCCTAAGAATAATGATTGGTAAAGAGGACGCAGGCTTTCCTAGAGAGAAGATGGCAACCATCTTCCCAGGGACATTATCTCCCTCCTTTGGAAATCGCATGAGAGAAAGATGGATACCTGCAAGGGCAGGAAACTGACTAGTCCTACAAGGCATGTTCTACATGCTCCACTTGCCAAGAGAGGTCCGTGGGGTGGGCAGGATCCCTTTTATGGAGCCAGACCTGGTGGGACAGTAAATGGTGTGGGGCACAAAGGCCTGGTTCACACAACATGAGAAACCAAAGGCTCGCTCTCAGTTACAACTCATAGTGAGTGAGACATCACTTAGGTACAAGCTCTGGTCCAGATGGCACCTTGACTTAGCACAATGCAGGAGCAAAAATGGCCAAGGGTGGGAGAACAAAGCAGTGGCAAGCTCCTCTCTGGGAACCCAGATCCCCATGTGGTCCCCCATAAGCCATAGTTTGGCTTACTGGGTTGTGTGAACCAGATCAAAAAGCGCAATTCTAATTCAAGGTACATTTCCCCTCAGACTGGTAAAATGAAACATTGCTAGCCTTCTAATCCCAAGGGTGTTCCCAACTCTGTCTCCATCTCCACCCATTTCCCACAGATTAGAGAACCTGTTTCTGGAGCTTAAATTGGTTAGGCCCATGGTGAGCTAGATCAAGGGTAGCCTATCTGGTGCCTGTCAGATGTTTTGGACTGCAACTCCCATCATCCTTGGCTGTTGGCCATGCTGGTTGGGGCTGATGGGAGTTGTCGTCCATAGAAGGTATCACGTTGGCTACTCCTGAGTTATGCACATAAAGAGAGAAAGCCACAGCAATTCCTTCATGCAATGACTGCATGTTGACATTGTTGGGTTTTTTTTTAAAGGATTGAAGAAAGGCATTCATTTCTGCTTTGGTTCAGGCCATTCATATATGTAAATATGTGTGCACACCCTGCCCTACTCCAATGGACAATCTATTAAGCAGCACTGCCCCAGTGCAATGTCTATTCATATAAATGGAATTTGCTTGGGAGTATAACTTGGTGGGCTTTGTGTGCAGTAAGTGCTCAGTCATATCCAACACTGGTTGAGAGAGAAAGAGCGAGGAGGGGACATGAAATAAGGCTTTGTCTCACAGAAAAATTCTAGTTCACACTAAGACATTGTTCACAATAAGACACTTTTGGCTCACCCCCCCCCCCTGCTTCTTCAATCTACGAGGAGAGAGAGAGAGGCTTTGGGGGAATATTAAACAACACATAAATTGCATATCATGTTTTATTGCTTCTCTGATTGCTCCAGGTTGATTCTCCAATCTCCTTACCCCCCCCCCAAAAAAGGCCACAATTCCTGTGTTCTCCTGGAAAAATTCTCTTTGGCTGAGGAAGGATAATCAAACAACAGTAGATTTCTTTAACTGAAATAAGGGAAAGGAAGAGACAGGAACAGTGGCTGCAGTTTTGACAAACTGGAATCCCAATGGATTGACCATCACAACAAGAGGGGGAAGGTTATCTCCTATCTTATGTTCACTGGCTGACAGCAGAAACCAGGAAAGGCAAAGGGAGGCCCGGCTGCTTGGTCACCACCTCATCGGGTGCGCAAGTAAGTCGGGATGGAGTAGTTGAAGAGCAAGTAATCCATTTTGTATAAATTAAATAACCTCCTTTGGTAAAAGGGGCTGATGTTCTGGAAGAACTTAGCCGTCATGTCGTCGTTGGTCCTGGTGGTCTTGGAGGAGGAGGGGAACTTGACGCCTGCGTCAGCCCCAACCAGTCGCAGGATGTAATTGGAGTCCTTGGCCAATGTCTCGTACTTGCCTACCACGTCGTAGTGGATGATACAGGGGTGGCAGAGGGAGTGCACTCGCTCCCAGTGCTCATTGAAAGGCTCTTCGCGCTGAGTCTGCGGATCCAGCAAGTAGTACACAAACTCCTCGAAGCGCACGTCATGGCCGTGCTCCAGGGCCTCGTCGCTGGGGTCCTGGCGATGCCGCCGGATTATCTTGGTCCCATAGCGCTTGTGGAAAGCTGTGTTGTAGCTGCGGGTGAACTTGTTGCGGTAGGCAGAGACCAGCCGCTCCAGAGGCTCCCGCACAAAGATGAACTTGAGGTAGTTGCGCAGGCGGTAGTTGATTTCGGGGATGCTGTACTCGGAGAGAGTGTGCAGGTTGGAAGCCACGTGCGCCTCGTTGGCTGGGATTTCCAACGGGTCCTGGTACTTGCCCTGCCCGGTCAAGACCATCATGACCCGTTTCCAGTTAGTGCAAGCCACCTTGGGGACGTAGCAGTACAGCAGCCCGTGAACATCGTCAACCACCAGGTGGCGCAAGTCGTCAGGAGTGAGGAGGCGCCGCTTGCGCGTGTAACGGTTGCACACCTTGTTCAGCAGGTCCCGCCTGCGCTGGTGCGTCGCCTGCAGGGAGGACTGCTCAAACTGAGGAGACAGAAGGGGGGAGGTGGAAAGCGTCACTGTACACTTGGCTGGTAAAGTGCATTTGGTCAGATCCCAACCTTTTCTCTGCTCAGGGCCACAAACACCTACGTGTCAAGAAGATAAAGAATCTGGAGGCCTTTCTAAGGCAGTTGTCAGGAGATCACCTGCTACTGGGACAACTTCCCTTCAAAAAAACACTGCACCTACCTCTTCACTGGCTGGCAACAGAGTTGGCAAAACAAAAAGAGGAGGGAGGAGGGACAGTTTATTCCTGCACTGCAGGGCATTGGACTAGATGATCCTCAGGGTTTCTGACAACTCTACAATTCTAGGGGTGGGGTTCAACTATGGTGGCGCTGTGGTCTAAACCACTGAGCCTCTTGGGCTTGCTGATTGGAAAGTCAGTGGTTCAAATCCTTGTGACAGGGTGAGCTCCCGTTGCTCTGTCCCAGCTTCTACCCACCTAGCAGTTTGAAAGCACACCAGTGCAAGTAGATAAATAGGTGAAGCTGCGGTGGGAAGGTAAACGGCATTTCCATGTGCTCTGGCTTCTGTCACAGTGTTCTGTTGCACCAGAAGCGGTTTAGTCATGCTGGCCACATGACCTGGAAAGCTGTCTGTGGACAAATGCCAGCTCCTTCGGCCTGAAAGCGAGATGAGCACCGCAACCCCATAGTCACCTTTGACTCGACTTAACCGTCCGGGGGTCCTTTACCTTTACCTCAACTATGTTGATGCAATGAAAAAAGGCATGCACATAAATAATATTTATACCCTAGAGAAGTCTGTAGCCACCAAGAATGTGCAGCACCCTCACCTAACTGCAATTCCCAGAATTATTTGGGAGGTCAACGGGTATAGCCTATATTTTTAAAAGTCTGCATATTCTAACTCATTTTTATAAATCCTCACAGTTGTACTGTTTTATCTATATGCACTGTAATGTTTTTATTTTTGTAGATATTTTTACTGTGTGTGTGTCTAATTACGTTTATAGAAACAGACACACATGCTTTTTAACAGGTGGGGGATATATCCATTTTTTAAAAAAACAACAACCCTGATATACCGTATTTTTCGCCCTATAGGACGCACTTTTTCCCCTCCAAAAATGAAGGGGAAATGCGTGTGCGTCCTATGGGGCGAATGCAGGCTTTCGCTGAAGCCTGGAGAGCGAGAGGGGTCGGTGCGCACGGACCCCTCTCGCTCTCCAGGCTTCAGGAGAGCCGCAGCGCCAGTCCCACAAGGTCGGGGGACAGCGGGGAGGCGGAACGCCGCCATCCCGCTGTCTCCCGATGTGGTTTGGAGGCTGACGACGGGGAGACGCGTGCTTCTCCCGGCCGCCAGCCCTGCAAGCTCCGGGGACAGCGGGGAGGCGCAGCGCGTCTTCCCGCTGTCCCCGGACCTGGTCTGCAGGCGCGCGTGGGGAGAAGAGCGCTTCTCCTCGCTGCCTGCCCCGCAAGCTCCGGGGACAGCTGGGAGGCGCAGCGCGTCCTCCCTCTGTCCCCGGACCTGATCTGCAGGCGGGCGGCGGGGAGAAGAGCGTTTCTCCCCGCTGCCTGCCCCGCAAGCTCCGGGGACAGCTGGGAGGCGCAGCGCGTCCTCCCTCTGTCCCCGGACCTGATCTGCAGGCGGGCGGCGGGGAGAAGAGCGTTTCTCCCCGCTGCCTGCCCCGCAAGCTCCGGGGACAGTTGGGAGGCGCAGCGTGTCCTCCCTCTGTCCCCGGACCTGATCTGCAGGCGGGCTGCGGGGAGAAGAGCGCTTCTCCCCGCTGCCGGCCCCACAAGCGCCTGGGGGGGAAATATTTTTTTTTCTTTATTTCCCCCCAAAAAAACATGGTGCGTCCTATGGGCCGGTGCGTCCTATGGGGCGAAAAATACGGTAGCTTTGTAATGTAGATGTGGCCACATGATACGAGGCTCCTTACGGCCCCTTCAGAGCTTTTAGCAACCTGAATATCACAAGGAGGGTGGGTCATTTGTTTGTATTCTCTCCCTGTACATCTGCTGATTTGTTTGGGTGATAACTAAATGCCACAAGATTTAAAATGCCAGCTGGCGCGTTTGGAAAGGGGGGATCTAACCTGGCTGTGTGTACAAGAGAGTTGCAGGAGGAGGAGGAAGGTGCTGTTAAAGCGTGTCAAGTCATCACTGTCTGAAGGCAAAGGAAAAGGGAGCATCAAAGCTTCCTTCATGAAAGGCCTGGCCAAGTGCTCTTGGCAGGGCAAAGTTAACTCTGGGACAGGATGACGTGAGCAGAGACTGCCTTGGGCTATTCAAACATCCCAGCCTCCCTGCTCCTTATTGCGGTTCTTTCCTGTGCAAGCCATCTGTTAGGAAGGGGTCAGGTCAGGCCACTCCAAGGTCATGGTGATGCCCCAGGGCTTGCTACTCTGAACAAGTTCAAGAACTGGATTCATGACTTGGAAGGTATGCATGTGTGTTCCTCTTGCTTTCTTCTACACTTATGCCCACCGTTGTCTCCCCCCCCTTTTTTTAAAGAAACACAAGGCAACATCAATTTATTGAAGGAGTCTGCCCTGATTCCCTCCCTCCTATTTCATTAAAGACAGAAAGCTCTCGTTTCAGCACGTGAACTGCAGCTGTGGGTTCAGTTGCATTTATTCCTTCGGTTGCTCCTTCCACCATCACACAAGTTCTGATGTCGTGCCAAAGGCCTGCTTTTGAAGATCCCCGTACACAAAATATTCTCTGGGGGAGGGGGGAATCAGCTACGCCATCCCACAGAGGGCTTAAAGCTCTGTTCATGAGATAAATCTTGGACATTTGCGCAGGGCGCATTCTGCATTTTGTTACACAATTAAGCAGATTCTTTGTCTTGCGCCCAGAAAAGCATTCCTAGCTTTAAGCAAGGAGCTTCTACTAAAAAGCATACGGCTCTGAAACCACAATCTGGCCTACACAACACAAAACCTTTTCAAGTAAGGCTCCCACTACGTAGCAACAGCATTTTCTTCCTAGGAGGGGCTGTGCAACGCGTAGGTAGACCTTTTGCTTCCTTCACATTTGTCTTCTGAGGGTTCCTGACAGCTGTCAGGCACCGTTAGATCACAGCCCAGGAGCCTGCTTACTCAACCTACCATGCCTGCCTCAATTTCTCACTCACCCATTGGCATCTGCCAGGCCAAATAAGACTTGTTCATGCTCTTCAAAAGGAAGAGGGGGATAACATTGAAAAAAACAACCCAACCCACTCTCTTAATGCCAGACCGAGAGATGGGTGGAGCAGGCACATCACACCTTATTGTTTTGGCCACCTAGCAAAATTGGATCTGATTGTGGTCACTTCCAAGGTGGGGAGTAAGACCAATGCTCAGACACAGTGACTTGAAAAGAAAGACAGCAGACTCACAGGGAATAAGACTACCAGTGGCTACTCCAGGAACAGAGGCAGCATTATTCCCAATACCAGTTTCTGGGAGAGGACTATTTCTAGTGCTGCTCCTGGTCCTGCTAGAGGGCTTCCCAAGAGACCTCGCTGGCCAGCCTCTGCAGGAATCAGGTTGCTGAACTAGAGAGAGGCCTTTGGCCTGGTTCAGCAGGGCTCTTATGTTCATAAGCTGACCCAGGATTTGAACTCACATCTCCCAAACCTGGGGCACATCTTAGATAGGAAGCTATGGTTATTGACTACGCCAGGGGCCATTTACTCACCCCGTTTCACAAGGGCCAGGCGGCTTTTGTGTAACACAAGGGTTAAAAGTTATAGAATGTTGTGCGCTTGCAATGGCTCCTCTTTAAAAACACAGTTGAGACATTAAGGCAGAAACGTTATAACACTGAAAAGCAGCCGTTCCATTTCCTATATGGGTTCACTGGGGAGTCATCGTCGCTGCCGTGGGAGCAGTTATCTGGCTTTCATTTTCTCCTGTTCCCATTAAATTACCGTATTTTTCGCTCTATAGGACGCACTTTTTCCCCTTCAAAAATGAAGGGGAAATGTGTGTGCGTCCTATGGAGCGAAGACACCATAGCCCAGCGACCCTCTCCCGGTTGGAGAGGTGACGCGCGGCTCAGGCAGGTGCCTCCATAGCCGCGCGTCACCTCTCCAGCCGGGAGAGCGCGCGCGGAGCTAAAGCAGCCCCCCGCGACCCTCTCCCGGCTGGAGAGGTGACGCACGGCTATGGCAGGAGCCTCCATAACCGCGCGTCACCTCTCCAGCCCGGAGAGCGCGCGCGGAGCTAAAGCAGCCCCTCGCGACCCTCTCCCGGCTGGAGAGGCGACGCGCGGCTCTGGCAGGAGCCTCCATAGCCGCGCGTCACCTCTCCAGCCAGGAGAGCGCGCGCGGAGCTAAAGCAGCCCCCCGCGACCCTCTCCCGGCTGGAGAGGTGACGCGCGGCTATGGCAGGAGCCTCCATAGCCGCGCAGCACCTCTCCAGCCCGGAGAGGGTCGCGAGGGGCTGTTTTAGCGCCGCACGCGCTCTCCCGGCTGGAGAGGCGACGCGCGGCTCTGGCAGGAGCCTCCATAGCCGCGCGTCACCTCTCCAGCCGGGAGAGCGCGGACGGGGATAAAGAAGCCATAGCCCCGCGACCCTCTCCCAGCTGGAGAAGTGACGCGTGACTATGGCAGCAGCCTCTCCGCTGCGCCTTTCCGCTGCTCCCAGACCTGCTCTTTGGGGCTGGTGGTGGGCTTCCCCCCGCCAGCCCCAAAGAGCAGGTCGAAAGGAACCTGAAGCCAGGAGAGCGAGAGGGGTCGGTGCGCACTGACCCCTCTAGCTCTCCAGGCTTCCAAGGTAGCCACCTGAACGCACCTTAAATGGCACCTTGTTTTAGAGCGGGAAAACAAGAGGGGGAAAATTCTCCCACTCTCTGCGCAGCGCTTCCTGCCGCTTTGCTGAAGGGGCACTGGTCAGAGAGCGGAAGAATTTTTTTCCCTTGTTCTCCCCCCTCTAAAACAAGGTGCGTCCTATTGTCCGGTGCGTCCTATGGTGCGAAAAATACGGTAATTGTCAAAAGGAAGGCAAGAGTAGGTGGTTACGAGGAGAAAATAAAATGTATTCTGGCAAGCTCCAACAGCCACACACAGGGAGTATCCTGTGGTATCTGAATTGCAGAGTTTCCTACCTTCCTTATTCCTAGGTTGCCCTTGCCAGGCATCAGTCCCCTAGCATAAATCACACTGCTAAATGGAGTCTGTGGCCAAGCAGTCAGGGGCATCGGATAAGGTGGCAAAACCTTTACCTGGACTGCACCATGTCAAACTGCTGGTGGGGGTCGATGTCCATTAATGATCCTCCAAACATACCAAAAAAATCACCACAAATAGGTAACAGCCTCATCAGTGGCAAAGGTTACCAGCAATTAGGTCTTTAAAAAAAAAAAGTGTAGGGGATTGTTAAATCATGCATGCCTCCCCCTGCAACCTAAAGTGGTACAATCCAGACATAGGATTGCTTAAGTCATCCACTGTTTGTAGGGTATAAACCTATGGGGATAAATCTCTTGCTAGACCAATTCTCTGAGCAACAGCAGGGACAGCTGCGGACCTTTGGGGAAAGTCATTGTGCAGCAGTAGAGCACATGCTTTTAACATGCAAAAGATGGCAGGTTAGATTCCCCAGGAGTGACAATTGAGTCTAACCTCTAAGAGAGAAATAACTCCACCCAATTTTCTAGATCTAGATATATTTGTCAGAAGCCTCCCAGAATACTTGTAGCCCAAGAGCCTGAGCTATGCAGCAGAAGCATCTGATGCCACTGATTCTAACTTCTGCAAACTATTTGGAGAGGGGAAAAAGCCAACATGCTCACAGTGGAGCTAGCCTTTGGGAGGCCTTGCTCCTGATTCGCTTGCTGGATGCTTTGAAAGCAGGGTGGCCAGGGCATGAGAGCAACTCAATCCCCTTTCCAGATACACAAAACCACCAAACTGGCAATTTACCTCCTCTGCTCCCCACCTTTCTGTAATTATCAACGAGGCAGAATAAAATGGGTCAAAAAAATTGTGGCCTGGGTGCAAAGTTGTCCTAACAAAAAAAGAAGAAAAAATGCACATCTTCTTCTGCAGATAGTAACACCGAAGTTGCATCATAGCAGGCGTTGTGTGTTGCCTGGACTTTGACACACAATGAGCACTCCCCAACTCTTGCCGGTTCTCTCCACGCCCTTCCACCTTCCCTTTTCGCGTTCACTCACCTGATCACCGTGGTAAAGAGCCTGAAGTGGACTTCGACCAGACTTTCCATGCCAACTGGACTTCAGAATCCTGTCCTCTGCAGCTGGAAAGGAAAGGGGAAAGTTTTAAAAAGTGCCACTGGCAGCTCTGTTTCATGAATGAATGAATATAAACACACACACACACACACACACGCACACACACACACACACACAGTGTCAGCCTTTGCCAACCTGGTGACCTCCAGCATGTGCTGGCAGGGGCTGTAGTCCAAACAGCTGGAAGGCACCCGATTGGTTGTAGTATATGACTGAGATGCTTGGGTGGTAGGCAGAAGATTCTGCCTGGGAAATGGTTTTCACATGTGCTCTGTTATGCCTGGGTCAAGATGAACACCTAAGCCTGACAAAAAAACCCTCCCCAATGGAGTTGGAAAGCACAACAGGTCTGATAAACAGGTTGTCTCGCTTGCTCCACTTCTCACTTTTTCCTCCCACTAAAATTTATTAGAGAAAATAAGATTAGGCTCTCACTTACTAGTTTAATCCCACTCTTCTGTTAGAGCACCTTCAAAGTATCCCTGTGGAACGCCCTCCCATCAGATGTCAGGGAGTTAAAGAATTACACAACTTTTAGAAAACATCTGAAGTTCAGAGAAGTTTTTAATGCCCGACATTTTATTATTTTTTATATTTTGCTGGGAGCCACCCAGAGTGGCTGGGGAAACCCAGTCAGATGGGCAGGATATAAACAATAAAATTATTATTGTTGTTGTTGTTAACATGGATTGAAGCTATCAACACAATGAAACATTAAATGGTAAGTAAAACAAGAAAGCAGTAGTAGCAAAAATACTAGCAGTAGAAAGCAAAATAAAACATGACAAATGGGCACATGCTGTTTGTGCTGTGGCACCAGTTCTCTGAAATTCTCTTCCCTTAGAAGCGAAGGAAACCCCAACATTGTGATGTTCTCAGCCTTTATTACAAACTTTTCTTTTCTTCCAGTCCTTCCCAAATTAGCCTGTTTTTATCTTTGCTGTTTTTAATTCTTGTTGGCTTTTATGTCTTAATTCCGCTTTTATGATTTGCATTTTACGTTCTGGGTGATATCCCATCAGCACAAAGATATCCACTTGTGCAACAGGACTTTGCCCCCTCTGTCCCCTCCCCACCTTCCAGCGCCATGTCCCACTGCTGTCCCTTATTGATGGATGTCCCTTAAATGTCCCTTAAATGATGTCCCTTAAATTTCAAAGGAAGCAGCTCCTCTCCCTCCCTCCCTGCCGGCCAGGGAGGAGGGAGGCTCCAACTGTGTTGCTTGGCTGTGTTGCTCACCCAATAAGAAGTCTAAGAACGACTGGGGGGTGGAGCTTGCATGCCTTGTGTGTGGCTAGTTAATGCAAGCTGAGGGGTTTTTTGAATGCTGGATGCCATTTTGTTGCACGTGCTGCTGCAAACTTTGCAGTGCAAAGCCAGGCCGGGGAGCCATCTTAAGTTGAGGCTGCATAGGCCTTGTGGTGCATGTGATTCAGATTCTATTCAGTTAAACCTCTAGTTACAAAGTTGGTTGGACAGTGTTCTCGAAGCTACCCAGCATGAGTTTGACCAGACTGCAGGAGGACAGGAAGACTGGAGTGCCTAGAACAAGTGAGGCTGCAGGTCCCTTATTTTGGCTGCTGGTCCCTTATTTTCAAATCTGTAAGTTGACAGCTATGACCAGAGCACACCACATACCACATACGACCCTATCTTTCTGTGCTGCGCTTTTTATCCTGGTTTATTGTTTAATTCTACTGCATTTCTTTTTGCTTTTTGCTTTTCATTGTCCAGACAGGGCGTAAGACAGGGAAACCAAAATTCTGTGGCTTGCCTTATTTAGTACTTCCCGTTTACAGTACCTAAACCCTTCACTTGTCACTTGCAAAATAATTAGACCCCTGTGGGCACAAGGATAGACCACTTCCCACTGGGCTAGACTCTCCAGGCAATTACCCAAGAAGCGGTGGCTGTCAGTAACAGTCGCTGGCTTGCTCAACCCAGTGAACCCTCGGCCTGCAGCAAGGAGAAGCCATTGTGGTGCTGGGATGAGGCCTGATCAAACGCATGCCAAGCTGCCACACTCTGCTGAGCTGCTCATGTGTGAGGTTCTGAGCCTGCGCCACTGCCAGTGGCTTACCAATTAAAAAGGAGAAACCTGTCAAGGCAGATTTTAAACATTCATTCATGGCAATGACTAAGAACCCTATTGAGGCAGGGGGCCAGGATTCTGGAAAAAAGTAAGGGCATGCTCATTAGTTTTGCTCCCCCATAATAAGAACTTGAAAATATTTGTTATTGTAGTAGGCTCAATGTAAGAACACAGGAAGAACTTGCCAGATCAGCCCAGTGGCCCATCTAATCCAGCGTCTTGTTCTCACAGTGGTCAATCTGCCGGAATTTTGCAAGCAGCACCTGAGTGCAATAGCAGTCTCCCCACTTGTGATTTTCAGCAGCTGCTACTCAGAAGCATTACTGCCTCTGTTTGTGGAATCAAAGCATGCCCTTCATTATTGGTAGCTGCCAATGATAGCCTTATCCTTCATGAATTTGCCCCAAAGCCATCCACGGCTTATAGGACGATGCCCAACCCTAGGCCTATGCTCTGTATTCCCATTACTGCTGGGATAACAACAAATCAGCACAGAACAGAACTGACTGGCCCAAACATCTCTTTGTAGCTCTGCTGCTCCTGCTGTAGGCGCCACAGTATGTGGGTTTCAAGGTGCCATGTTCAAAATAGCAAATCTAGATCTTTTGTGGTAGAAGCATGAATATGAAGAATGAGGGTGAGCATGCTAGGGGAAGGGGAGCAAGCTTTTGAACTCCAGGCTGTAAGTCATAAGTAACAGACCACTAATCTAAATGCCATTGTCCCTGGCTTGAGAAAACAAGTAAATGCATGTTCTTATACTGCTTTGTACAGTACTTGGGAAATCAGCTCAGCATACTAAGGGAAGTGGGGGGAGGGGAGAGAAAGTAAGGCTGGTCACATTCTTACACGGTGAATAACCTGATAGCTTGCAGTGGTTGTGGAAATCAGCAGGGGAGGGGGAGAATTTAATCATCCGGAGAAATATCACCAGCCCTACCACATGCTTGTCACGTGACAGAAGGGGAAGTTGCTCAGTTTGGGCGAATGCAGTGCCGATATGCAAGGTTGGCAGTTGCTAAAGGGCAAGTGATCTGTGAGCTGATGCAAAAAGTCGGGAGAAAGCGGCAGGTTACTGAAGAAGTGCGATGTTGCAAGTAACCACAACCCATGCCCACAAAGGTACCGTTACGGGGGTGATAGGAAGAGCTTGTCACGAGAGCTTTGCTAAATATGGGGAACCAAGTGTTAATCTGCATTTCAGTCTTCTCTCTGCCCTGTCCTAGATTGTAAATGTTCAAACCTAATCCAAACTGACTGGATTTTGGTACCGTTAGACCAAGTTCTCTTGCTTGGGAAGAGACAGAACTCAAAGCACAAAGGGAATTTCAGCAAGTGCAGCCTTTGCTCCAAGTCAATGCACGACAAAATGTGCACCAAACCACATACAAAAAAAGGGGGGAGAGGAAGAACTGGCATTGAATTGGACTCAGCCCTGGCTTGACAACACCTAACATGTTAGAAACTTGCTAACTAACCAGCTTTCATACAGATACCTCATGGCAAATGAGAACTGTAGATATGTGTAACTCAAAAACTAGTTTTCAAGCTGCCTATACACCTCTCGTGGTGTTAAGACAACTATGTGTTTTAGGCTTTCCTTCACTAAGTACTGGTAGCAATATGCCCCCTTCCTGCTGTGTGGGCTTGATCAAGGGATTTCTCAATAGAAGGCAACAGGAGGCTAGCAGTGCTGATCCCCTCTAGCCAAGATGATATTTACAATGTGTACAAGAGCATTTGTGTTGGGAAGAGAGGCGGGGAGCACTGGAGCACACACAACAGATCCATGGAACTGTATTATAAAATCAGCCTAGGAGGCTTACTGCTTAATTTGTTCCCCACGTGGCTTGATGAAGAGTTCTTGAGAACTCAAGAGTTTGCACACTATTTCGGCTGGCCTAATTGAAGACATGGTTCCAATATGGTTTTTGGAACCTCATTTTGGCATCTTTGCAACACCTGAAAACTAAAAGGCAACTAGGCGCAGTTAAGACTTTTTTCCTTCCTAAAACAACAGAGAGTATTGTGTTGTCTTAAACGCTAACAGTTTTTCATTACGGCATAAGCTTTTGTGGACTTGGGGTCATTTTGTCAGATGCAAGGAGTGCGATCCTCGGTTGTCAGATACACATTGCACATGGATGTATAAATGACCCTTTGGCGCAGTTATTTATCGAGTTGTCAGAAGTCTCTAAATCTCTCCGCCAGGTGGCTAACCTTTGGCCCTGCAGAGGTTGTTGGGAGATCAGCTCCCATCAGCCAAAACCAGCATAGGCAATGCTGAGGGCATGGAAACTGTCACTCAGCAGCATCCATAGGGCCACAAGTTAGCTCTGCCTGCTCTGCGCTGATCATAAAGCAGAGATGAAAGCTTGCCTTATGAAAACACACTTAAAGAGCACACTTAAAGAAAGGGGAAAGTAGCCTGAGGGCAGTTACATAATTCTTCATGCAGAGTGCAGCAGGGTGGTATGTGGTGCAGGGCTTCCACTATAAAGAGAATCTCAACAACCAGTTTTGGGGAAACTAAACATGAAGAGTGGGAATGGGATAAATGTTTGTAGCCCACCAAGTACAGGAAAAGTTGGGATTCAAGATATCTTGTTTCGGAGAGTGTGCGTATGAGCTGTCAAGGGAACCATCAGAGCAGGATATTTACTGATTGTGCTAGTAGCCGTGGCAGGCCCCACTCAAGCACTGTAGTTATGGACAATACAGTGACTTGAATAGGAAATTGCTTGGCTCTGTGACCCAGTTATCAAGCCACTCTATCATCTATCTATCTATCTTCACGTAAGTGCAGAATGCACCCATATGCCATATTTTTCGCTTTATAAGACGCACAAGGCCATAAGACGCACCTAGTTTTTGGAGGAGGAAAACAAGAAAAAAATAATTCAGAAGCCAGAAGAGCAAGAGGGATCACCGCGCAATGAAAGCAGCAATCCCTCTCACTGTTCTGGCTTCTGGGATAGCTGCGCAGCCTGCATTCGCTCCATAACACACACACACACACACATTTCCCCTTACTTTTTAGGAGGGAAAAAGTGAGTCTTATAGAGAAAAAAATACGGTATATGGCAGATAAGAGAAATGGAAGCAGCATGGTGGGCAGTACAGGCTCATTTGCTGTTCCTCACCACCACCTCCAGTGGAATAGCCAATAGCTATGATGCTGCTCTCCTCCCTCTGCACACTGTTCTGGGGCTTCTCAGATTCCCAAGCTAATTTCAAGGAGGGACACAGGGGGGAGGGAGAGTGGAGAGCTCCCTCACACAAGCAGAAGTCCTTGTGGACGGCTTTGGCTGACAGGCTCACTAGGTGAAACCTGACCTCATCTTATCACAAAATCTATACTGAGATGTAGTTACAGGTAGGTAGCTGTGTTGATCTGCTGTAGTCAAAACAAAATTAAAAAAATTCCTTCCAGTAGCACCTTAGAGACCAACTAAGTTGGTTATTGGTATGAGCATTTGTGTGCATGCACTTCAGGTGTATCTGAAGAAGTGTGAATGCACACGAAAGCTCATACCTATAACAAACTTAGTTGGTCTCTAAGGTGCTACTGGAAGGAATTTTTTAATTTTGTTTATACTGAGATGCTTATTCCGTCTCAATGTAAGCTTCTCTAGATGTATTTTAAAGGCTGTTTGGTGTGGGTTTTAATGCCAAGAGCTCTACTGCAGAATTCTGAGAAGTGTGAAATCTAATGAATAACTGCGTCCTAATCTTCACATCAGTCCAGGAGGTGTGGATCAGGTCAGTTTAACTGGAAAGTCAAAAAAGGGAGGGGATTTGCTGAGTAATGGAATAGCTGTGCTCCGGAGGTAGAGCACCTCAGGTCTGAGGTCAAATGCAGCTCTCCAAGCCTCTCTGTCTGGCTCTTGGGACCCTACCCAGGCCACATAACCCAACCATGCTCCTTACCACCCCTGCTTTGCACCCACCTAGAGTGCTTTTGGCTGGCTGCAATATGCCCCTGAACTCTGATCATGGCTTTTGCTTGTGTGGGTGGAGAATAAAAAGGATTGCATGATGTTCAATTCCCCTCTTGGCACCACTAGTCTGGGCTTCAACCAAGGACCTAAACATTGCCTTTCAGGAGACAGCAACCATATATATGCAGGAACCATTCATGTATGTCTGCAATACTCAGCAGAACATTTGGTCTGCTTGGCAAAAGGGGAAGAGAAGGCTATGTAATCTTTATTCTTTTAGAAAAGAAGTAGCTGCTAACTTATTGGTGAAAGAACGTTGAAGCTCTCGCCTGGAAATGGGCAGCAGCCAAGCTTCTTCATTCCACAGGACCTGGCGGTTGTGGTGTTAAAATAAAAGATTACACCATCTCTTTTGTCTGTATGCTTTTCAAATTTCATGGCTTGGGTCAGAAGTGATGGCATATTTCACAAACACTTGTACATCAGTAAGTGCCTTAATCCATAATACTCCTGTTTGCTTTATACTCAGCTATTCCCAATATTAAACTACTGCAGCCTATCTCAGTTAGAACTAGGGATGGGGGGAACCTGTTAATTTTGATTTCTCAAGTTTTCCAACCTTAAGCTCAGTTTCCCACATTTCCACATCAGCTTGCGATTAGTATTATTTTAAAAAGCCCTCGTGAAAATTCATCAGAATTTGAGTGCTAATTTCTTTTAATAGACACCTTTCTGCAAAGTGTTTTTCCCCTAGTAAAATGCATTTTCACTAATATATGCATCTTATGCACACTTTATCCCAGAGCCTGTATTCTGCTGCATGTTACTTGGCTGGAGAACTGCAATGCAAAATTCAAGGAAGCGCAAAATTTGAAGAATGGCTGCTTCAGTTCGTGCATTGTTTCAGAAACTGCCAAATAGGTAGGTTCACCTTTAAATCTGAACTGAATCATATTTTCTGTTCATAACAGGGAACAATTTTAGCTGGAACTGGAGAACACCTTACAGTCAGAAATATTATTTTCTGAATGTTAGTGCGGTAGAGAAAACAGGAGGCAGCTGTTGTAAAAATTGAATGTCTACTCCGCTCAGTGTAGCCTTTTCAATTTGCAGAATATGGAAAAACCTAAAAACATGATTTAAGCATCACTTATAAAAATGGCCCCAAGGGAGCCACAAATGGCTCAGCTACATCAGGGCAGCAGTCCAACTGTGAAGGAAGAATTCTCCCTTTGCCAATGCCATTGCAAGTAGCAGGAAAAGGAGGAGGGGAAGAGAAGATCCGCTACAGCCCTGCTTCTAAAGATAATCCACCACCTCCGAATGGTGGCCGATTCTGATGCACACCACCACACACACACAAATAGGAGAAATGGCACAAAGTTTCAAGGCTGGGAAATTCAGCACAATTTCATTTCACTCTTAAAGTGAGAAGGTTGAAGTGGGAACTTCTGCATGCAGAGCATGTGATCTACCACTGACCTATAGTTGCTCCTGAAGGGCAAGATCTGATTCTTAGTCACCACTAGAAGTCGGGATTACAGCCATCAGCACAGCAGGATTCCCCATCACAAAAGCCTTTCCGATATTGCAATGTCTTGGAACGAAACCACCTGACTTTACGATGCATCAGGTGCTGTATGTGACATCCTTCGTATGCAAAGGCCCTTGAAAGGTTTAACAGAGACATAGCTGAGTAGCTCCAGGAGTGAGTGTGATACAGCCAAACATAGCCAGCCCCTGAAAGCCCCTCAATCCTGTTCTGTTTAAGTCATCTTCTTCCAGATGTCAAACTCTGATCTAATAAAGAGCTCTATGTAACAGAATATACTGATGTGTATTTTTGGAAGAGTCTCCAAACCAGTTCAATTCAAACTCTTAGGGCAGAGGTGGACCTCCAGGTGTTGTTCAGGTCCTAATTCCCAGGTTATAAGGAATCACAAAGGTCATCTATAGTTCTGTCAGAGCAGGAAATCCACCTCTAGAACACCCCTGATTAATTCTTTAAATTTCTAGGAGTGTGCTAACATGAGCATTACAAAATGAATCTAATGTGTGAAATGCCCCTGCCATCATCTCTGCAGTCTGCAAAGTGGCCCTGGACAGAATCTCCTCTGTTCCCAATCCCCAACATGCATTAGGAAGTGCAGCAACATAATTAACTGATACTTAATAACGCTGATTGATCCAACTGCATTAAGGCCTTTCCATGTATGAAGAATGACTTCGTGGAGTTCACCACCACTGCCATCAATCTTGCCTGTAGGGCTGAGGAAAAGGAAAATACTACTCCAAATTGGAAGTAATATTCTACTAAACAGTGATGCTATTATTCTCCAGCAGTTTGATGGCAATAATAGCTTTAAAGCCAGGGCCCTGTAATGACTTGCCAGCTGGTTCCCATCACTCTTTTTCAGAAACAGAAAGGAAATCAATCTGAAGCTAAGCCTGTTTGGTTTATTATACTAATTGAGTGGGCAGAGGATAAAGAGAGAATGTTCCTCGGAACCTTTTGAGAACATACAGCTTACAGAACAGCCCTGCTGCTTTTGACGATCAGAAATCAGATATTTACCCAATGCTGACCTGGAAACAATCCCAATGGTGCCCTTTGGTATTTCCATTGGAAATTATGGCAAGTGCATGCCTGCAGTTTCAATAGTTGGCTGTCAAACTCTTTGCTTTTCCTGGATCTATCTGTTCCCCCCAGAGCCTAAAATCATTTCTGAAATTTGGTGCCAAAAGGGCAAGATTTTGACACTCATGTATTTGTTCATTGTTTACCTTGTCTTTTTCTAAATCTAATAGCCCCATGAAGAAGAAAAGTGTCTACAAATCAAATAATGGACCTTTTTTGAGGACCACACTATTTAGTATTTTAGTATTTAGTACCCAATTTAGTTTGTATTGACTTTCCTTCCATGTATATCTCTTAAAATTAGCCTCCAACTTTGTTAAAACTTCCCAGTTCCAGCTTGATTTTGGATGCTACTTACCAAGGAACCTGTGTGTTTCACCCATGGATGGAGACAGATGGGGGGTTTTTTAATTTCAAAAATTGGGGTCTGTGTGAACCATTGTAAGCTGCCTGGAGCCAGCAACCCTTGAGGCAGCCCTAGATGCAACTTGAAACCTTCCTAGAATCTAGTACAGCCCAATCTATGCAAGCTTACTGCTCCCTCCCATATTCCATCATAAAACTGTGACTATATGCAGGCACCAAAGCTTCAGTGCCAGCCAGTTGTTTTCTACCCCACACCCTACTTTAACAACAAGCTATGGAGAACTGAAAAGACTACCCCCCATTTTGTGACATTTGGTCCTAATAAATATATTACTTCACCACGGATTGACTGTACGGGGTGTGTGTGTGTGTTATGCACAACCCACAGTACAGTAGTGCCCCGCAAGACGAACGCCTCGCAAGACAGAAAACCCGCTAGACGAAAGGGTTTTCCGTTTTGGAGGCGCTTCGCAAAACGAATTCCCCTATGGGGTTGCTTCGCAAGACGAAAAAATCTTGCGTCCCCCCCACGGGCTTTTTTCCGCTTTTTTCACCCTTTTCCTAAACCGCTAAGCCACTTATCAGCTGTTCCGCTGATAAGCCGCTTAACAGCTGATCGCTAGAAGCCGCTAGACAGCTGTAGCGCTAATCCGCTAAGTTGTCAATGGGCTTGCTTCGCAAGACGAAAAAACCACTAGACGAAGAGAATCGCGGAACGGATTCTTTTCGTCTAGCGAGGCACCACTGTACAGTGGTATCTCTGGTTACGTACTTAATTCGTTCCGGAGGTCTGTTCTTAACCGGAAACTGTTCTTAACCAGAAGCACCACTTTAGCTAATGGGGCCTCCTGCTGCTGCCGCGTGGCCGCGTGATTTCTATTCTCATCCTGAAGCAAAGTTCTTAACCCAAGGTACTATTTCTGGGTTAGCAGAGTCTGTAACCTGAAGCGTATGTAACCCGAGGTACCACTGTAAGGCAATGCATATACATATATATATGACACGCACGTGTGTACACCCCCCAATACATTCATAATAAAAACCATTAACCATCCCTAAGACATCAACAAAATTAGCACATGGAAATTACACAAAACCCTGGTTCACAACCTTCTAGGAATCAAAATGTTCCAGTTCCTCTCTGGAAGCTATGAACTGACTGAGCTGGGCAGGCCATGTGTGTGAGAGAGAGTCCCACAAAGGGGCCTCTAGTCTACTTAACATTTACTGGATTTTAAACTGAATTGAAGGGAGATGAGTGTCTGTCTGGAACATACCAAGTTTCCACTGCATAAAGGCAAGAGTCAGTTTCTAACAGTGTCTTCACAGAGAAAAGAGAAGCAATTATAGGAACAGTATGAGACATGAGCTGTATTTTTAACCTGTTGTGTGTAAAGTACTTTTTCCATTCAAAGGCTTCCATTTTGTCCTACTTCCAGTTTACTACACAAGCACCTAACAGATAGAAGCTATCAGCTGGATGAGCCTCAGCTCTTTATACGAAAAAGTACCCCTGTCCATTGGGCTACTTGTGATCTTTGATAAAACAAGCAATTCAAAATTTTTTACTAAGGCAACTCAAGATTCAAGGGGCGGGGGGAAGAGACTGTATACCAAGGCCTCTATTCATTGATTTAATTGCAAATTGCTTTACTTAACCTTTTCCTACTTGTGGTCAGAAAGGATGACAAGTTATGTACAGCACTGAGGCTCCCAACATCTGGATTTCCTATTCAAACCCCTGACCTCTTCCTACACTCCCGAGATTTTGCCAGGCATCACCCAAATCTGTATTCACTTCCTCAAGAGCAAGAACCTAATTTACTTAAAACAACAACAACAACAACAACAACAACAAACACCACATTTCCCAGAACGCTGCATTTTGCCCCAATACCAATTTAGCATGTCAAGAACTGGAAAAGCACACACACAGCCTTGCACATCTGGAACCTGATGCGCAAATGTGTCGGGTTTCCTCACAGCTTCAGAGTAGGGAATTGGCTGGACTCCCATTTCTGCCCACTAACCCCCAATTTGTGAGGTGGAAACTGCTGCCGTTCATCTTCCTTCTAAAGTAGGCATTTAGGAGGAGACAAAGGGAAAAGGGCCAAGGGCACTGAACAATGTGGCTCTAACATGCCTGAACCTGTGGTTTGGCAAAAGGACGTGAACATGCCATAAAGAACTACTGTCTGGAACACAGCCACAAACACTCAAAGAGGGAAATGCTCATTTAAGCATCTAATCATGAGTGCTGAGTAATCCCAAGAACCGTCCATTGCTGTGGGCACCACAAAGACCTATTTGAACACAGTCTCTTTAACGAGAGAAATATTCACTACCTACAACCTTACTATTAATCAGAATGAGGCTGTGCTCCTGAAGGGTACCATTAATTGACTGGGAGACATTTAGAATGATATCCTCCAGAAGGGGATTCAGAAACATGTTATGTGTTTGCTGTAGTTCCCTCTTGGCGTTGGATCTGCGTACTGATCCGACATGCACCAAATGACGAATCCAACTGGCTGGGAACCGACGGGACAGCGCTCCAGATTTCAAGGCAGCCGACAGTGACATCATGCAGGCTGCAGCCAACAGGGTTTCCCTATACAGCAATGATTAAGAACAGATCCCAAAATGCAAAGCTCACAACTTTGAACGCAAACCACTGGCTGGGTTGTATGACAAACTGGGAATCCAGGGCACAACGCAAGACGTTTGCTCTCCCATTGAAATCAATTGTGAGATTTAGAGGTCCTTAGCCACGACTGGATCATGTCCTTGGAAAAGACACAGAAGGGGAGTGTACTTGCATCTGCAGTCTGTAGAGTATGCTACTGCCCCATCAGTTACTAAATTCAGCCACCCCCTTCACTTCCTGTTGCATCTGCCCAAGATATAAAAAGAGGGGGAAATGAAAGAGCTGTCTTAAAGCCAGAAATTATAGCTTTGGACAACAATTACAGCCACAGGCCTTCCTGGAAATAGAAATTCTAAAAAGTGATCCAGAAGATCTTCTCTTTTTTTAAAAAAAAAAAGGTCAGTCTTTGTTGCTTTTTGGAAGAGTATTCATTTGAAAGGGGTAACTGCATTTAGATCCTGTTTACCTTTCCTCCTTGTTTAAAGCTAACATTTTAAATGTTCGGCAATGACCACAAATGGGAAAAATGGGAAACGCACAAGAGCAGCATGCCTTTCTCTGCTAGATTCCTGCAGATCTAAGAGACATCTGTCAAAACTGAAACTGGTTGTTGTTGTCCTTTTTCCAGGCCATAATAATCATATATCGCCCACTGCTCTCCAGGGCAGTCCAAAATTAAGAGTATTTTCCATCTGTAATGCTAACATGCATACAACTTTTATCCCGCTTTCAGTAATAGGGCCATATGTAATACCGTTAACAAAGAGCAGAAAAGGACCTAAAGTCTAGACCTCTTTTCCACATGGGGCATTTTCTTGTCACATTGGTTAAAGAGTTGCTTCCCCAAACTATGGTGCTCCCAAACATCATCTTTTTTTACCACAATAAAAGTAGGGAAGCTCAGAAAACCTATATTTTGGTCAAGAGACCCATCTCCTTGCCCCCGCCTCACCCAACTGTTGCCTCTGTAGGAGCTATACTAGACCAACATGCCTTATGTGATGCATGCCACAGAGAGTATGGGAAATGAAGTAGAAAGACAAAGCTTAAAAGAGAGAGAGAGTATTAGCTTGAACATCTCTCTTTGTCTCAAAGGCTCTCTCAGGAGATGCAAGGAAGGAGGAGCCAGCCTTCACAACACTTTCTCACTGTAACCATTCCTTGGTCCATATATTATGCTATAAACTGACTTCATGGTTTTCTCATCTAAAGATAAACTTCTCCAAAAATAAATATTGTTTGGTGGCAGGGAAGCAATTTAGGCTACAATCCTAATTTTGTTTACTACTGAATTTGACAGGACTTACTTCTGAGTAGACATGGTTAGATTGTGCTGTTAAACAGAAAATGAAGGTGGGTGCATGCGAAATTCACGAAACAATTCTGTAAAACTGTCACACTCAAGTTTCCTATCCCTTTCCTAAACGCAGTAGTGGGGAACTTCAACCAAGGGCCTAAATAGACCTAGCAAGGGTTATAATTTAGCCCACAAGTCTATTTTTACACAAGCCATGGCCCCCAAGCCTGATGTCACATATATGCAGAAAAGGCCCACTTCAGTGTTGTCCCTAAGTGGCAATCCACTAGCCATGGAGGGCCTCCTCCAATGATCATAAAGATCAACTGGGTCCGTACAGGCGAAGTCTGTCCACCAACTTTGGCCAACACACTCTTCATGCCTTTGGTTGTGTGGTACACTGCCCAGATGCGGAATGCAATGTGACAAGCTTTTTACTCTCAAATCTACAATTGATGCACCCCTGTAAAATTGATGACTGGATCAGTTCTGTTCTCCACCCTTCGACCCCCTTCCCCAAACCAAGCTGTTCCAAGCAATCCTTTTTCTGAATGGAGGAAATCCAGCCACTCCTGCGCCAGCCAGGCCCTGACCTACATTGCCCTTGAATAGCACCTTTATTCCTAAGACTAGGGTTCCCTTCCTCTAGATGCATCTCCGTCTCCTGACTAAGGTGGTTTCTTTTGCCAAGTGAGACCTGCATGCTTGTGGTCTGACAAAGCAGCACACAACAGGCAGGAGTCTGTTCTGAGCAGCTTGGACAACCTACCAAGCACGCCTAGAGACATAACACATTGCCTGTGCAATGTAACAGGAGGCTGTTGACTGGCAAAGTCCTGTGTCTGGCGCAGCTGCCTCAGGAGGTTTCTTGAGGGGAGCTGGCAAAGGGTGGCAGAGGAGTAATAGGCCAGAATGACATTTTCTAGTGTCACTGAGGGGAAAAGCAGAGTCTTAAAACTAGGGTAAAGAAAACAAACCAGCTGAAACATCCCCAAGAGATTTGGGGATTCCAATTTTCTGTCTGAATGGACATGGAGCCAGCTCACACACACACACCTCAAGCTGATGTTCACTGGGCCTGGAAGCAGCACTGTGTGGCTCAAGCCCCCAGGAAACCATTTCCCACGGAACCAGGAACCTGGGATACTGCTCCTGAAGCGTTATAGGGCCTAATCAGACCTGCTTGCTGCCAGGGAAGTTTGGGAAGAAATGAAAGTGGGCAAGTAGGAGTGGCGATGAGGGGGTAGAAGAAACGAAAGACCCAAGATCTAGTAATGTCCCCTAGCTGGATGAGGAACTGTGGCAGGGAAATCTCTAGGGCGTGACATGTTTGTGATCAGGGCAGTCATGTGACCTACACTACATGTGACAGTCCTATGTTTGATTGGCTGTCCAGTCCAAGTCTGGTTAAAGCTAAAGAACCATAAAAAGCGAGAGCAGGAGCTCCAAAGCTGCCTGTCAACTGTTAGCAGCACCTGTTCAGCAGACTAAGCAAGCACACAGGTTCCCTGGTGACTGCCCCACCATAATGAGATGTGTTGTATTTCTACTTGACTTACAGACATCATTTCTAAATTTGCATATATATATATATATATATATATATATATATATATATATATATATATATATCAGGGTCGGACTTTGCTAATATGGTGACCTGAGCGATGACTAAATTTGGCACCCGCTCCTAAACATTTCTTATTTCCACAATAATTCCTTTTGGTACAGCTGCTGCTGCTGCTGCTTCATCGTGCCCCCTCGGCTCAGTACCCTGTGCAGGGGAATTGTCCACATTGCCCTAAATCCAGTTCTGCGTATCCCCCCCCCTCTCTATATATATATCACACACAGAATCCCATTGTTATGAAATTGAAAGTTTATATGCTGTGAGCTGCCCCAAAACCTGAATTTACACTGATGGGCGAGAAATAAATTCTCAAATAAATACGTGCATAAATATAAAATAAAAATAAAAATGTCTAAACGGCTGCCCCTCCACGTCAACCTGATGCTGTCTCGCCATTCTGTCAAGATTTAATGTTTGGCCTTGAGGAATGCCAATGTTTGTGAAGCTGAGCTTGGCATTCAAAGTAGAGCAGCTCCATTAGTCATTCCACTGTTTGTCCTCAGCATCAGAAGAAAAAGAAACCCTAGGAAGAATCACTCCCTTCTCTCTTCCACTCCTCTATTCTTCCTTCCCCCTCAAATATGTTTCCTTAAGTATGTTTTCCATGCACTCAGCGCTTTCAAATCAATTCCCCTTACCTTCCCTCAAACCCTTATCTATCTACCCACTACAAAGGAGGGTTTTTACCAGAAGTTCTAGAAGGTTCCTCCCCACCCTCCATTTGCCGCCCACCCTCCCTCCCTCCCTCCACCTGTGAAGTGACTGCCACAACCAGAGTTCTATTGGAAGTTCATAAAGGTAGGAATGAGCCAATGATTCTAAGTGAGTAAATATAATGTTAATTTTAACGAACTAGTGTGCCATCTTAAATGGGAAACAGCCCAATCAAGCAACGGAATATGATCTTTAGAGCTGTTCAGGAAAGTGAAATGAGGACAGACTTTTAACAGGAGCTGGGAGAAACTGAAGATTGCACCGGAGACTTCTCGTGGACAAGCTCAAAAGCCACAAATGGCATTCTTATTTTAGTAATGCAAGTGGAAAATGTGATTAGCTGGAAATGTGGCAAGCCCTTCAGCTGGTTCTTCAAAGTAGCTGGGATGGCAAAGACTCTATTTTCCAGTATTCCTAGCTCAAATTGTTGAGAAACCATTATATTAGCACTGAAAAGGGGACATGTATAAACTATATGAAAAGCTGAGCTCTTCTTATTTGCCTTATGACAAGGAGGGAGAACCTGTGGATGATCAAGGGTCTGGAAACCAAGCCTTATGAGGAATGGTTGAGGGAGTTAGGTATGTTTAGCCAGGAAAAGAGGAGACTGAGAGGAGATAGGATAGCCATGGCTTCAAGTTACAAAAAAGGAGATTCCAACTAAATCTCACAAAGTACTTTCTGATGGAAAGAGCCATTTGACAGTGGAATGGACTTCCTCAGAAGTTGCTGAACTCTCCTTCCATGGAGGCTTTTAAGCTGAAGTTGGATGGCCATCTGTCATGGATGCTTTAGCTGAAATTGCTTCATTACAGAGAGTTGGGCCTTGGTCTCCCTTCCAACTCTACAATTCTATGATTCTATGAAGGGCCGCAGGTTCCAAATTTCCCCACTGGCAGTTTCTCTCAGTGCCATGGATCCAGCAAAATCCCTCGTTGTGAAAGAAGTGTATTTTATTGTATTTTTCTCATGCAGCACTGTTTCCATTCCACTGCAGTTCATCTTCCACCCAAAACTACATTATGTGTCTCACTGTCCAATGTGGCAAAATTTCGTAACTGATGTCATTATGTTGTCCTTACATTATTCCATCCTGTTCATTTGAAAGCAAGGGAAACATCGTGCATTTTGGGGGCGGGGGCAGGGGGGAGCACACAATGTAATCCAGTACATGTTGTTTTGTGGACTGAAAACAACAGTGGCAGCAAACACCAATTTTATTGCTGGGTTGATTTCTGTTACGGAAACACAATGAGTAAGTGAACACCGGCAATTTATGCTCCTCTCACAGCTCTCCAGCATCCCTAGATAAGAGCCCGAAATGGGCAGAGCAGCCAAGTTTCAGCTGAGTGAACTATAGAGATTGTGGCAGTCTGCACACTGGCTCAGGAGTAAAAATGGGGAGAACACTGACTTGGCTGTGTTGCAATTCGGAACAGGCAGTTTAAGAGGCCATCGATTGTTTTATTAGCCAAAGGCCTAGGAAAAGAGGAATGTTTTCACCTGGCGCCTAAAAATATGCAATGAAGGCCCAGGCAAGCTTCCCTGGAGAGAGCATTCCACAAGCCAGGGAGCCATGTCAGAAAAGGACACCCTCCGGACTTCTCATAGAGGCGGCACATGAAGGAGGTCCCTCTGTCAATAACCATCCATGTCAGACCAGACAGTGCCACCTACTCCTAATTCGAACAGTCGCTCTAGAAGGATCCATGTTTCTCCCCCTCCCCCAATCATGCCTTTGCCCACTGTAAAGATTAATCTCAAGCCCACTGGATACTAGTTTCCAAACAGTTCTGTAGTTTGGCTGTCCATGGCACAAGCCGTCCATATTGGTTTGTGCCGACTCTACAGATTCAGTACAGCGGGAAGATAGAACTGCCTATTTTTTGGAAGACAAAACAGAGCACAATCCTTCCCTCTACACACACACACACACACACAATGAACTGTAGGAAGACAAAAGATAACAAAAGATAATGAAATCTTCCTTTGTGCCTGTAGACAGAGGATTTTTTGTTTCGCTGTTTTTGTTGGCATGTGATAACCCTCTGTTGTGTAAATACAAAATTCACTTCCAATTCAGGATTCACTACTGAAAGCGTAAACTGACTGATAAAGGGGCTATGGTAGTCTTCTGAACAAACAACACGGAATTTTGAGCTGCAGTAAAATTTAGTGTATATAAGGTCTTTCTCAAAATCCATGTAAACAGGCTTTTCTCTCTCTCTCCTCCCTCTTTCACACATGCACTCCCTCAACTGAAGAAACAGCAAAACTGCATTTGGGGATAACTGGGAGTTCCTCCAGAATCCTGTCTGCTGAGCATTCAGTCTTGCGTGGAGGCTATACTGTGCTTGCTCTTTATCAAGCATTTGTCCCAATTTGATTGCACAGAGGTTATAAGATTTCACGTCAGCTGACTGCTGTCCCACATTTTTTAGCACATCCCCTCGTCACTTTCCTTACCACAAAAGAAGTTCAGAAGTTTTCATTTTTCTCAAAGCAGATTTGTATTGACAGAACACTTTAGCATACTCTAACTGACTGCCAGTACGCCACTGAATCTCTCTTGGAAAATGGTGGCACAGTCTGGAGGTGACCACGGCACATGGGGCAATGGGCTATATAGTTTGCATGGAATAGCAAATTCCCCTTTCCCTGTACAGACATTTCCAAGAGGGAAACAATTCCATACACACTCCATTAAAGGCAGAGTTTGCATGGGTCCTTCCTTTCCCTCTCTTCACCCCAAACCCCAAAATAAAACAGGCTGCGGCTCCTCCATGAGAGAGCATGTGGACTGCTAGAAAGTAATGAGAGCTGCTTGCTCACCCACCTCAGCCCCTGCCGATAAGGAAAGCAAGTTTCTGGCCAACACACACACATACTTGGAAAGGTTTGATGAGTCACTGGTTCATATGCAGCCATCCAGCAAACAGCAGTAAAAAGTTAGAACTCTCTTCCCTCAATTCATTTAAAATTATTTCTTTGGGGGGGGGGTGCAAAAAGAAAGCAGCAAATCCAGTTAAAAGAGAGCAGAAAGAGGGGTGGGGAAGTAGCACCTAAAGGAAATTATAACCACAGTGGGTGCCAATGTGGTGCAGCCTCTGATGGAGGTGGAACAAAGCCATTGTGGCTAGTAGCCATTGATAAATAGCCTTATCTTCCTTTTCCCCCTTCTAAATTCACTTTTAAATCACCCAAATTGGTGGCCATCACTACTACCTCTGGCAGGAGTAAATTCCATAGTTTTGTGAAACTAACTTCTTGTAAACTATGGAGATGTGGTAAAGGTAAAGAGACCCCTGGCCATTAGGTCCAGTTGTGACCGACTCTGGAGTTGCGGCGCTCATCTTGCTTTATTGGCCGAGGGAGCCGGCGTACAGCTTCCGGGTCATGTGGCCAGCAAGACCAAGCCACTTCTGATGAACCAGAGCAGCACACAGAAACACTGTTTACCTTCCCGCCAGAGTGGTACCTATTTATCTACTTGCACTTTGATGTGCTTTTGAACTGCTAGGTTGGCAGGAGCAGGGACCAAGCAACGGGAGCTCACCCCGTCACGGGGATTCGAACCGCTGACCTTATGATCAGCAAGTCCTAGGCTCTGTGGTTTAACCCACAGCGCCACCCGCGTATGGAGATGTAGGGCACAATAATTAGACATCTCTCTCTTTTCTTTTACTCTGTGGAGCAATGCCTATGGTCAATATAGGCACCCTCCCTACTCCAAAGAATAATATATGTACTTAAGAAAAAGCCATTTAAAGCAGGGGTAGAAAACACTGTCAGAATTCAAAATCCATATGGTTTTTGTATGAAAGATCCAGAAGCAGGAGACTGGATTCCTGAAAATGAATTCTGCACTCCTAATTCATTTTTTTTTTATATGGATCCCTCCAGAGAACTCCTTTCATAAAGCAAAAAACGTTTTCTGTCCCAGGGCCAATTCTGACGTACTGTTAGTTATTCCTGGCAGCATAATTTTTGGAGACTGTAGTCAGCTATATGATGTGCTCCTACCAGGAGACGCATTCACTGTTAACAAATTTAACAGGCAACGAGACAGAAGAAAAATAAATGCCAGCAACCACAGCTAAGTCATCTCAAAGAGCTGGGTTCCAATTATTTTTTTAAATGTGACTGCTAAGTTGAAAACTCTTCTTTTCCACTGCTCTCAGGGACAGGAAACAGACTGGATGAAGCTCATTAGAGAATCAAATAACTATCCTTAGGTTTTAATTTCCTTGCCTCTGAATTTCAGTCTTGGCCACTTTCTAAAACTCACACTTTATTCTATTTTGAAATAACATACAGCTATATGCAAATATTTGTGATTGAAGAAAAGCAATTAAACCAGTTCCAGATGTGTTAAAAGTAACATTTAGAAGGAAATAAAAAATAAAAAAAATTGCCATTTCCAAATTTGTTTGCTTTGGGCAAGATGCTATAGCCCATGTCATCAGATAAAACTCCCATTATGTGCAATGAATTTAGTGCTTTTCTTTTATACTTTTGATAGTAATCAATGCATATGCCATTTCACCTTTTCCTCAAATAGAGAGTCCATTTCCTGCTAAGCAAAAGGTAAATGAAATTTTTGCAGAAGAAAATTCAAAGTACCTGGAGTGCCAGTTTAGCTTGTGCCTGGCAAAAGACTCAGCGCTGCCCCCTTTAGCTCTTTGTGGTATCTGCACCTGTGCAAAGGTTCAAATTGATTTTTTTTTTGGGAGGGGGGAGTGTGTGACCCTGTGGCCATTAGCAACTTTGCACCTAAGCTTGACTGCAGCTGAAACAGCAAGAAAACATCCAGCTTTTTCTTTTTCTTTTTCAGTGTCCAGATGCCAGTAAGGAAATCCTCCACATTTTGAGAATCATAAATGCATTTGTTTGGGGATTTGTGTTAGAGATTCAGGGTATTCGCAGATAGACATTTATTGTGCAATTTGAGCTGCTTATACACACACTTTTTTTGCAGCATCCACAATGTTCTTGTCAACCCAATAGCCCACATTTTTTTAAAAAAATCATTTGGATTTCTCCTTACCTTAGAAAACCCAATGAATAAAAGTAACCTGTTGTACATCTGCATTCACTGATGGCATTTAGATTTGTTACAGCATGTATTTATTTACTGACAACGATGATGATGGTGGTGTCACTTCTATTTGCTCCAGCCCTTCTCCTATGATCTTCTGATATTCCCTCAACTCAGGTAGCTGATTATCCATGAGTGGTTTCTGTGCAACTGAGAAAAGAGTTCAATGCCCAGCTAGGTGAGCAAAACCTGATGTGTGCATCTCTTTCCCATGAAATCGCCTCCTTGCCCTTTAGGAGTCCTGTTCGTGGGATCCACACAATCATGCCAGACTCCTAAGTGGGAGTCACTTAAATGTTCTCCCAGCTGTATCAAAAATGATCATGAATATGTGGTGCTTAATGTTGGCTGGGAGAATAAAAGACCCCTCCGAGACTGAGTGGGACCCTGAACAGGTGAACTGCCGTCCCTAGTCTCAGGAAGGCTGCTTTGACAGAACACATCTTTTATAGAAAGAAGCTGGAGCAACCATAGAAAACAGAAAATTTGAGTCCGGACTTGAAAATGTAAACCATATCACAAAAAGCTTTGCAGTAATTAAATGATAAATCCATCCTGTGTTTTAAAAGTTTTGGTGTGCAAGCACACAAAATGGGTGAGCTTTCTGCAGTGTTCACAGCTATTCATTTATACACCAACTTGAACACAGCACACCTGAGAGATTCTTTTGAACATTTGCAATATCTAATTTCCAAACTATTTCAGGGTTCAGCAAAACAAACACACAGGAAAAGGGCAAAAATAAGAGTTCACTGTGACTGGTTTGCATGCCTCAGATCAGACAGTCTCTTTTCAGTTCAGAGAATTTGTTTAGGGGTGGAACGCCTGGCTTTTCCTCTGAATACTGTTGTCACTGTTTTGCATCCTGTTCCAACCATGGCAGGCCAACATATGCCATATATTGTGACCTGCTCTGGACTGGATCTATTTTATTTTGCAGTTCTAGGCAGAATGCAAAACCTAAAGCTCAATTGAGCTATTGCTGGCTGGTGGTTGATGGGCTAATTCTTACCAGAGACCTACTAGAAGAGCACAGCTGGGGAACCTGTGGCCGTCCAGATGCCATCGGACTCCAACTCCCATCAGCCCCACTCAGTCTTGGCTAATGGTCAGTGCTGATTGGGGTAGTAGTTCAGTAGAGGTTAGGCAGCCACCTGCTGGGACTGCTCCAGCTCTGGGGATATTCTGTCTGAAGTTGAGTGTTGGACTAGATAGTCTACAAGACCCCCTTCCATCTAGCTCTATGATTTGACCCTTAAATGGCACCAACAACATGCAAAGACCCTTGGTTGGCCTAATACTGACATTGTCCAAATATGGATTCTGGAACATCCTATTATCAGTACTAAGGAAAACTTGGCTTCCATTTGCACTCCTCTAGTGTGGTTTTGCTGGAAAAGTATACCTGAAAGATGGAATTAAGGGTTGGAAGCATAAAATGACTGGCCATGATTGTCACTGTGAAGAGTGAAAAAAATGTGTATATATCAGGATTAGCTGGGCTTTGATCACTTGCTCTGAACTTGACCTCTGGTAAATCCTAATTAAGCCAGACAGTTTCCTTACCTTAATCCGATTCAATTGGGTTAAGGAACAATGACATTAAAATCAGCTGGTATTGTTCACTACAAAATGTGTCTGTGACCTGAGGAAACCCAGCTGCCAGAATGTATTTTCTAATGGCTTGGAAATTCAGTGGAGGTAGACATCTCAGTAGGGGAGCTTTCCCTATTTTAATATAGAGGGGGAAAGGGAGGCGAAGGAGGAGAACTGCAGCTGTGCAATGCCTTTTCACCAATTCTGCCGGCTTTGAATAAAGGCTTGCTGTGGCTGGCTACATATATACTGGTGACGACCCAACAGAATCAGGCTTCCTTAATGAGCTTAAGTGCAGCTAAGGCTGAGTTAGATAGTAAACTACAGAATGCATCCACACATTCAAAAGAAAAGGTTCTAGACTTCATGGGCATTGAGATCAGTCCCGAAGTAGTGATGGCAAAAGCGCCAAGATTGGGAATATGCAGGGTTGCCCCTCAAATTATGGTGTTTTCCCATCCATTTTGTCTAACTAGCTGATTCAACTTCTGTTTGAGCCAGAGTCTTGCCCCTGCTGCATTCAAGGAGTCCTCCATCTCCCACTCTTTAACCCATTCTGGTGGCTACTAACATAAGCAATGAAGCAACATGGGTCAAACTCGCAGGAGGATCCCTCAAGCAACACTCAAAACATTTCATAAGGCAATACAAGACATTGCGAGGTGTTTTCTCCCTCCACATCTGGATTTGGACTAAGACAAAGGGAAAGTGTTGGCTTATGGAGAGCCAAGTTGTAAGCAAGCACAACCTATGACACTGCACAACATCATTAATCGTGTCTGTTAAGGCATCAGTTTTAGCTTCCCATTTCCTGGCTCTATAGAGCTTGAACCAATGTGAGATAGCCTTAAGTCTAATCATATATCACTGAATAATAGCACATGCAGGATATTATTATTATTACTTTATGGAGAGCACTCAAATGCGTACAAGTCCCCACCTGCAAACCTGAAAACAGGTTTACTACCTCACTGAGAATGAAGCACGTGTTGCTGTTGGTTAAAGGAGACTCCAGTTTCCAAGCCATCAGTACTAGTTACCTGGATGCCTGCACACCTGGCCTCCAAAAGGAAGTCCCAAAGACGTGTACAGAGCCAAGTCAGCACTTTTGCCAGTGCGCCTGCAAACCACTTCGTTATGGGATACAAACATATCGTTCTAGCCAAATGGCCTGAAAGTAAGGGGAGATATATCAGAGTTGAAGGTTTAAACCTGTTATAAATCTTGAACTGAAAAATCCAGAGACCTGTCACGAAAGCCTGCCAGAATTCCAGAACAGAAGATGCAAGAGCAGACCACCTGGAATCCACTCAACCAAATCAAGACAAAGTCCACCTTTGTCCCCAGAGCAGCAAGGTGCCCTATCACCAGGTGTGGATGCAGAAGGCCTTCGTTATTGTTTATGTTTTGCTTTCCTCATCCAGCACTTGACAGAGGACTTGGTGCATTGAACCAGCCCACAATAAGAAGCTATTTTGCATCTCTGGGGTTTTTTTTAATGGTTGTATCAACATCTGTGATATTGAAAGAGCCCCTCCTGCTTACCAAGCTACAGGGTGATCTCCAAAAACTGGCCTTCTGCATTATATTCCCGAATAGCTGCTTCGCCATGGATGGAATCAGCAGCATATGGAAGGGAGCGGCACAGCATGTTCAACCCACAAATGCTTAAATAAGTATGCTTCCTTTGTGACATGGTTTTTGGATGTGTTGGTGCCAAAAATACCAAGGCTGCCAGTGAAGGTGGAGGTATGGAGAGAAAGCAACAAACTTTGGTCTGGATACAACAGAGCAGAAGGTTTTCCACAAAGGCAATGCCAGAGACCCGCATGCAATTGTGCAGCAAGCTGTTTTTCCACAGACTCAGCAGAAAAAGCTGGCCTCTGTCCAGAGGATCTAGTCTTGGACTATCTTGGATCTGAGAGCTTTCCACAATAATTCAAATTCTGTTCCATGTTTGTTCACTCTCTTATCCCAGCCTCAAATGCAGGTTGTGTTCAGGCATTCAATCCTTCGATTCCCCCAGAGTAAAATGTGACCCACTTGTCTCTCCTCTAACAACTGCACAATTCATTCATGTTATTGCTTTCATACATCACCAAATTAATTCAAGGAACTCCCAAGGTCACACGCACAAGTGGGATAAACACATTTCCCCTGATGATGTATTGCTCACAGCCTGGTGTTCCTCAGAGGGCTGAGAAAGCCTGGTTGGCTTGTTTCTAGAGAGGCTGCCAGTTCCACATCTGGAACTGATAAATTCCAGCCCACGGTACAGCAACCAGATTATGGGAGAATGAAGATAGAGGCCTATCTTTTCCACATCTTCCCAGCGTATCTTCATTCCCTTTGGGTTGAGTGAATCACAAAGACTTCACTGCATTTGAAGCGGAGATGAGACAGCTTGTTAAAATGACTAAGTAGTATCATGGTTCCTTCTTCTGCACAGGGAATCCCGGGAATTTGAATTGTTTGGAGAAGGAGTATGAGAGGGATTGCTAACAAACTGCATTGCTGTTTGCTGTGCTTGCTAGTCTCTAGAACGGAATTTTATTTATGCTCTTTGTAGGTTTCACACACAGAGAGAGAGAGAGTGTGTGTTTTTAAAGGTAAAGGTAAAGGTACCCCTGCCCGTACGGGCCAGTCTTGACAGACTCTGGGGTTGTGCGCCCATCTCACTTAAGAGGCCAGGGGCCAGCGCTGTCCGAAGACACTTCCGGGTCACGTGGCCAGCGTGACATCGCTGCTCTGGCGAGCCAGAGCCGCACACGGAAACACCGTTTACCTTCCCGCTAGTAAGCGGTCCCTATTTATCTACTTGCACCCGGAGGTGCTTTCGAACTGCTAGGTTGGCAGGCGCTGGGACCGAGCAGCAGGAGCGCACCCCGCCGCAGGGATTCGAACCGCCGACCTTTCAATCGGCAAGTCCTAGGCACTGAGGCTTTAACCCACAGCGCCACCTGCGTCCCTGTGTGTGTTTTTAGCAGGTGCCTAAAACTGGTTCCTGTCAGGGAGTCCCTGAGTATAAGTTCAATCATGGTGAAATGTAGATTCCGTACAACTGCTCCTTTTTTCAGAGTCAAATAGCATGGGCCAGAGAGTCAAAACAAGGGTCTAGTGAATGTGCAAAGCAGATTCATGGACCTCTCCAAGTGTTTTCCGAAGTCCGGAACAGGTGGAGAGAGAAATGCACACGGAAAAACAAACCCGCTTGCTTGCTTCAATATTTGCAATGCTAAAATAGAAAGGCTGACAGACAGCTAGGACGTCCATGCCAAGCAATCCTCCAGCTATAGCAGCTCCAAATACAAAGTCATTTCCAATAAAGGCTGCTGATCAGCAACAATTTTTTAAAAAATGTAATAAAATACAAGGGGCCATATTTGGGACTGAGCAAAAGTTGGAAGGCCAGCACTTTTAGCTCTGTCCACTGACCAGCTTCACCCCAGTTAAGCCAAGACGCTAAGAAATCTGTAACCCTCTCGTCCCCAACGTGAGCAGAGGCTTTAGCAAAACTTTTCCCCTCAGCTACTCTCTCTCTTACAGAAGCCAAGACAAGAACCAATAGGAAGCAGCCAGCTGAGATGAATAAAGGGAGAAAAGTTCTGTCACTGCTGGGAGAGAAGGACATCTAAAGAAACCCGTTGCTCAAGTTAGAATCATAGAGTTGGAAGAGACCACAAGAGCCATCGAGTCCAACCCCCTGCCAAGCAGGAAACACCATCAGAGCACTCCTGACATATGGTTGTCAAGCCTCTGCTTAAAGACCTCCAAAGAAGGAGACTCTACCACACTCCTTGGGAGCAAATTCCACTGTCGAACAGCTCTTACTGTCAGGAAGTTGTACCTAAGAAAATACTGGAAGCAAAAAATGGAAGAGAGAAGTTCTGTGGATTGCAGGCTATGTATGGGCACGTTTGGAACTTGGAGGTGGGAAAGGGAGGTGCTGTAGACTGGACAGGAAGCACCAGCATCAAGCTGTTCTAATCTGCCAGAGCTGAAAACACTGAATCAAGCAAAACCTAATGATTAAAAAAAGAAAGATACGCATGGGATTTTGGATCCCTACCTGTATTTCTTATTCATAACCCCTTCTACAGACATGGAAGGTAATTTGGGGGGTGGGCAGGAGAATGCCCTTGTGAATGACTGAATCTGGGATCTTGCACATGCAACGGATGTGCTCTGCCACTAAGCCAGGGGTCAGCAAACTTTTCCAGCACTTTTTCAGTCCACTGTCCCTCAGACCTTGTGAGGGGCTGGACCATATTCTGGGGGGGGGGGACAAATTCCTATGCCCCACAAATAACCCAGAAATGCATTTTAAATAAAAGGACACATTCTACTCATGTAAAAACATGCTGACTCCCTGACCGTCTGCAGACCAGATTTAGAAGGCGATTGGGCCAGATCCGGCCCCCGGGCCTTAGTTTGCCTACCCATGCACTAAGCTATGGCCCTTTCCTCATGCCACATGCAAAGTAGTCATGGTCCAGGCAGGAATGGGATCGATCCCTAAGCCTCTACTGCACCCCTATTGTTCAACGCAGAGGGAAGCTGTGGTCTCTGCAGAAATGAAATTCCAACATGTGTTATCCAGCGTTGCAGTTTCTGCTGACACGAGGACCTTCATTCAGCACAGCCCTTCTCTCTTCCCCCTCTCTCTTGCAACAGCCTCTCACATTACACGCATATGGGAAGCTAAGCTGACAAAAGGTCTGCAGCTGAAACAATTGAGTTAGAAGAAGTAAAGAAAAAGAGGGCCTCTCAGAGTTTTGCACTTCAGCCTACTTGTCACAGGCAAAGTGAAATCTGTTCCATCACTGTTGTTGAACCAGATATGCTTATATATCCACCAGTTGCCCAAAGACCCAAGTCCTCCCAGCTGTCTGCAATCATTCATTCATTCTCTCCTTGTGCTTCTACCCCATCCTTCTTCCCAATGAGAGCACAGAGCAGCAAGCTATATAACCACTGGAGGAGGAATGGAGGGTGGGGAAGCACACCACCCCCTGGCACCATTGGGGAGGGGGGTACCACAGCGGCTGCCCCCCCAGACACGCATGTACACCCCCCCACCGCACCGGGCGCCACACCCCCCATGGGCGACGTGCCACGCCCCAGGACACATGCCACACCTCCAGGACACACGCCACACCCCGCAGGCAGCATGTCACAACCCCGGGATGCACACCCCGCCCCTGTGGCCGATGTGCCACGCCCCCAGGATGCACACCATGCCACCACAGGATGTGTGCCAGCCACACCCCCACCTGCTCTCCACCCCCGGTGCCAGAGCATGCAGTTTTGCCACTGTATGTAACACAACAATATTTTTTTCAAAACAAAAACAACAACATCGACAGCAACATTAAAGACTATCACAGTCTATAATCTCTTAACGGCAAACTTGGCTCGCCCAATTCTAGTTGATTAAGAGGTCTTGTGCAAGAAACCCACTTCCCCCAAAGATCAGACTTCTTGCAATAGGGGAAGAGAAAGGAAAAGACAGCGGAACATGTGGGATGGCACTTGCTTTGACTCACCGTCATCTAACCTCCACGCAAAGCAAATCGGAATTAACGCTTATTAAACAGTCAACTTCATCTAATCTCCCTGCAAACAAGTCAGGATAAATGCTCAACAGGTAATCCAAATGTGCCCTTATACAAAACAGCAGCATTGGCAAAAAGGTGGGTTACATTCCAAAGACCTAAGTAAACAGAAAAAAAAACTTTTCACATGGTACCTAAATGAAAACAACCAAAACTCATATGGGAGGCAGTTTTATAACTTGTGGGGAGCAACCCACTGAGAATTCCCTGCCATGCAGAAACTAAGACCAGAATAATAACCAAAATTAATATGTGGGTTGCATTTCTGCAAGGAGATCATGTTAGTTTGAATATTTGTATAGAACATCTGCAGGAGGAAAGGTTAGTGGTGGGCTTACCTTCCAGCAAGAAACATTGGAATGTGTGCAGCTGCTGGTGAAGGGTTAACTAAGCCTTTGCCCACCATTGCATCTCAGAATCAGGTATGCGACAGTCAGTGCAATGGCTTCCTGGGAAGCTCCCCACCCCCTCATCTCTCTCTCTCTCTCTCTCTCTCTCTGTGTGTGTGTGTGTGTGTGTGTGTGTGTGTGTGTTTGCACATGCACATGTCATAAGAAGTTAGACTGCTCATTTGACTCTCAAAAATCAGAAGTTGAGGATATCATAAGCAGAGAACTAATATGACTAATTTACATAGAATATTTTCTACACTCTTGCAATGGCCTTGATCAATGAAAACTTTAACATGTGTGTGTGTGTATAAAAAAAACCCTCACACTGTAACAAAGGGTTAGTTGCTACTGGTGGACAAGTAATTATCCCACAATAACCTCTCTTTGTTTAGCCTCTCACTCCTTATCTTAATAGGAAATTACATATTTAAAAGATGGGCACGATAATAAAAATGCACAGCTGAGTGCAAACAACAATGAATTTTGACAGAGGTCATTCTTTCACCATGGGGCTGTACTTCCAATCATATTCTTGAGGAAAACAGAGGTCAGCTGAGCAGATACACAGATGTCCAGAGGTACAGAAACACCTGCAGAATCCGGGCCAGAGCCAATGTGGCATGGTCTTGCTCCCTCCTTCTCCACACAGTTGTTCTAGGTGAAGAGCAAGTGACTAGGGTGAATGGGTTTGACTGGCAAAACCCTTAAGCCAGGTTTGGACACAAGGTACATTGGTACCTGCAGGCAGAATGCTGGATGAATTGCAGTAGATCAGAAAGTATTGCTGACGTCCAATCATTTATGAACAGCAATAGAAAAAGGGCTCAAGTTGTGTGATTAGAATTTTATATTTAGTTTATCCCCGTGTCTGGTTCATGTGCTGTTATAGGTAACTGGCTCCACCCCATGAGCCACCATTTTGTATCTGGTTTCTTTCCCAAACTACTATTCTCCCACTGTGAACTTGCTCCAGTGGGTATGCCTCTCTAACAAAACTAGCAAACAAAAACAAAGTAGATCTTGCAAGCTTGAAATCCATGCACTCATGACCTAAGTAGTCCATGTGCAACAGAATCCTATATACAAATATCCTGATTTTGAAGAAGTTCAGGGGCTGACCTCTGCAGGTTGCTGGACTACAGTGGTCACACTTGCTGCGGCTGACAGGAATCTGAACTCTCAACATCTGCTAGTATTATCAGCCATGCACACCATGAAACAGATGCATAAACGGCACATTTAGAAATGGCGCCCAACCTCTGGGGTTGGTGGGATATCATTCTGCAGCCTATTGAATTTATCTAGCTTTGCAAACATTTTAACCACTTTTTAATCTTATCCATTTTGTATCAGAATTGAAAGTCAACAATGTAAACTGCCCCCAATCACTCAATGGCACTGATGCTTTCAGCCTCTGTAGTGATACTGCAGGAGAGAGCCACATCCTTCCTACAAATTATCAGAAGGGTGAAACTCTGTGTAAACAGTGTGGAAAAACTGCTGTAGACATAATTAACTGATAAAGAGAGGGAGAGAGCCCTGCCTCTCAGTTCAGTTTTCATGTTTTGCATTTTAAAATAGGCACAGCTGGGATTGAGCTCAGAGAGAGAGGAGACTCAAGTGCACTGTTTCCTCAGAGCATCTCACACCAGAAAGGCTTCCCTACCTCTTGGTTGTGACCCTCACATGCCTCAGTTGTTACCCCGCTGCAAAATAACAAAAGCCAGGACTGCAGAATTTCATTAGCAGACTCACTCCATAGGATTGCACACTCTTCAGATCAAAGAGTCAGGTTGCTAGTCAGGAGATTCTGGGCTTAAAGCCACCTGCATCAAGGCAGGGCAGAGCCCTAAACAGATCAATGGGTGGAGCAGTTTCCTGCATTGTTCCTAGAAAAGCTGCATCTGTCCAATGCACAGAAATTGCTACTTAGCTTCTTCTCTACACATTAATAGCCCTGGCTGGTGGTTATTGGTTTGTCTACAACTTGGAATTGGTGTATTGTTTATTAACTGATCAAAGGGATGCGGGTGGCGCTGTGGTCTAAACCACTGAGCCTCTTGGTCTTGCCGATCAGAAGGTCTGCAGTTAAAATCCCCGTGACAGGGTGCGCTCCCGCTGCTCGGTCCCAGCTCCTGCACGCCAAAAAAAGTACAAGTAGATAAATAGGTACAGCTCCAGCGGGAAGGTAAATGGTGTTTCTGTGCACTGCTCTGGTTTCGGTGTTCCGTTGCACCAGAAGCGGCTTAGTCATGCTGGCCACATAACCCAGAAAAACTGTCTGTGGACAAACACCCTCGGCCTGTAAAGCAAGATGAGCGCCACAATCCCAGAGTTGTCTCCGATGGGACTTAACTGTCAGGGGTCCTTTACCTTTTTTTTACCTTTTATTAACTGATCAAGGGAATGGGGCAACTCCCCCATGTGGAAAAGTTACAGCATTTGGGGCATTTTAATTTAGACGAGAGGTGAGTAAGATGTGATGTGGCAGAAGCACAAAAAGTGTATGCGTGGCGTTGGGAAAATGGATACAGAATAGTTTTTCTCGCTCTCTCATGACACTAGGACTGGTGGGGGACATCTAATGAAGCTGAGCATTGGTAGATTCAGGACAGACAAAATAAAGTACTTCACACTGTTAAATTATGAAATTTGCTTCCATAGGAGATAATGGCAGCCACCAACATGCATGGCCTTAAAAGGGGCTTAGACAAATCCGTGAAGGTTGAGGCTACCAATGGCTTCTAGCCATGATGGCTATGTTCTACCTTCACTGCCACAAGCTGCGCTTTTGAATATCAGCTGCTAGAAACAGCAGGAAGGGAGAGTGCATCTGGTGTGCCACTATAATAACAGGGTGCTGGCCTGGATGGGCTACTGGTCTGATCCAGCAAGCTCTTCTTAGGTTCTTAATATACAGTAATATATAGTAAATGTCACACACACACACACACACACACACACACACACACTTGGCTTACTCAGTGGACAATTCTCTGCTGCACACGGCTGAGTGAGTTTTTTTTAAAAGCATGTAAATAATAGTTACTGGCCTACTAAAACCTTGCTGGTCTGCCGCCCCCCCCCCCAAATAGCAATGCCCCATGAATTATGTTCACGCTTAATGGGAAATTCTACATTCAGCCTTTCTATCCAAATCAGGTTTACCTAAATAAACTTAACAATATTTTTTAAAACAAATGAGACAACTTTAAAAGGAAGTGAAAGCAAGAATCTTGACAGGAAATGTGTGACAGGTTCACTTTGTTCTTTTAATTCCCACCCCCATTTGTGGTATTAAAGAAACCCAAAGCAGACAAGAATTTCCTCAGCTCGAAAGTAAGCCACTTCTGCTATCTGAAATGACAAAGTGTGTGTCGTATTAAAAACTAGCTGAAATAAAAGCACCAAACTTTTTTTTCCCCAGGTGAAGACTTCCTGATATTTTAACTGAAAATGTGTCAAGTGGCAAACCACCGACTTTCAAAATGTGTGGACATTTCAGATAACTAGTTAGGTACAACAACGACAGCATGGATCAGAGAAAGCAAGGTCAGAGGCAAGAGAACATACATAGGAGGAAAACTTAGAGGGACTCCAGAGTCTGCCTCTCCAGAAATGCTGCAAGGCTCAGTTTCAGGTTAGAAATGCACACGAAAGTTCTGCAAGACATGAACACGAAAATCAGGAGCAGGTGAAGGTGGCAAGATGCCTCTCCCAGAAAGCTCTTATACAAATCAGTTAGCCTACACTGCCACACCTAGATTGTCAGGATCCAAAGTGTAGTTCTCCCAGTGTTGTCACATCCCTGCAGGCTGGTTTTGGAGCAAGCAAGGGCCTTGATGGCACTAATATAATACAGCTGATCTACACCTGTGTCTGGGATCGGGACACGTCTTCTGTCCTCCAAAAGACTCAGAAGCAAACATGAACCAACTTAGTCATTCGCCACTATCCATTATGGCTGGGTGATATCTGCTTTTCAACATTGTGATATACCAATATATCATGATGTCTCAAATAAGGATGGAGCTATGTAGAGGCTTCACGGTTTTTCCTGCATCGTGAATTTTGCCGGCACCTGCTCTTGCGATTCGCTGCCCTCTGCATGAGACAGGGGGCAGCTGAGCTGGCAGAGTTAATAGAGGCTGCAGCAAAGAAGAGAAGCATTGGCTGGCTTCATAGCTTCCCCCCACATTGTGATTTCTGCATAGCATACACGCACACACATAATGATTCACGATACATTGCTGAGTCAAAAATTATAAAACCAATATCACAATATGGACTTCAAACCAGTTTTGGATGATATATTGATATATCGCTCACCTCTACCATTCATTCACCTTCCTCCACACACTCTGCACATCAACTGCACCATTTTATTTCATCGCAGTAGCTTTCCCTTCCCACCTACTGGGAAGTGGCTTGCAGAATTCTTTATCTTTTCATTAAAAAACAAAGTCATGTCATGAATTGGAGCTTGCTTTCCTTCAACAACATTATTTATCACCTTCCAAAAACTTCTTAAGTAACTGTTAAAGATAAATGCAAACAAATAAATTTTAAAAAAAAACAATACCAGGTAGCTACGCCCTTGGCTGACATGCATTCAGCCAGCTGAGGAAGTTTGTTGAAATACACATGACTTTTGTTTTTGTAAAGTACAGAGAGTGGGCAGCTGTCCTATCTCAACAGATATCCCAGTACAGTTTTCTCAAAACTGTAGCCCTTATCCAGTAGGCCTTATATGATGCTTTCATAGTAAGTTTAAAGCACAGAGTGACCTATTCGAATTCTAGGATACTCATCCAGCTAATTTCTATACTTTCAACTAACACAATAAAATGGAAATGGCACCTTTCAATCCATCATGGTAAAAAACAAATCTGTGAACATTTAGGTCAACTTAACGTTGGCTGAGAGTGCCATGCAGGACCCTGGCATATTGTTGAATCATAAGCATTATGCACGCATGTTTCTCTGAAAATAATAAGCAACATACTTTCTAGTAAAGGTGCAGGAAACATGCAAGAAAGTTATAACTCTTCTTGGCTTTGCATTGTTTGGCTGTTCAACTGAAAACATTAATTTGGAGATTAATCTATCAATTCACTGGCCACAGAATTTGACTCAGTTTTTAATTCAAGTGGGCCCTCTGTGAGAGTTTATTCGCTGCTGACAGCCTCATCATCCATCATCTGAATTCTTGGGCCGTGACTTTCCAGAAAAGAAAAGATCTATGCTTTCATTACACAAGAGAAATTGCTGCCTTCATAAAACAGCCAGAGAACATCTTGAAATAGCTCATTAAATATAGGAGTCAAAGAAGTTAAACCCTAATTCACTGAAACGCCTGCTTCTAGTCATATAGCCTTTAGCCCTTCTTAAAAAAATAAAAAATAGGGCTGCAATCATATACACGCTTATCTGGGTACAAGCTCCATTGAACTCAATGGGACTTACCCCTTGAGTGCACACACAGAAGATGCGCTGTGCTTAAGCCTCATTGAAAGCAATGTAACAGCCAGAGTAGAGTAGGTTAGTGCTTCTGAACGTGTGCTTAAAGTTACCTGGACTGCACCCATCTCAAGGACGACTTCTGTCCCAGGCCTCAGAACATAAATACAGGGTGTGAATTTACACTGGTTCCAAATTGTTCTGCTGAAGTCAGATGCAGCTAAGGTCAAACATGTGTGAAATACATTTCTGTGTGCAGACTCCCAGCTTCAGAAGTGTATTGTGTGCATGTTCCTGAAGGGGTAAAACCTCATCCAATAGGATGGATTGCAGTCAATGGCCAATGAGCTGTTGCGGGATGGAGAAGATTCATTCTCAGTGGGGAAAGGAATGGCTACCGCTCTCCACATTGAAAGGACTTCCCATGCATTTTCTCTCCCTTTAGCCCTGCTGGAAGCTTCAGGATTCAACCTACCCACACTGCCCAAACAGGTGGCTGATGCTATGGCTAATAATCTGCTAGATATAGCATTATCAGGTCACTATAAAATAAGGTTACCAGATTTTTTTCAGTGAAACCAGGGACACTTTTCAACTCCCTACTAAATGGATGGATTTTGTCAGGGGACTGATTTGTAAATCCAGGGACTGTCCCCGGGAAATGGGGACGTCTGGTAACTGTTCTATAAAAACATGTTTTAGCCCACTGATGTATATATGCACAGAGTTCAGAAACTACCTCCATTTTAGAACCATTCAACTTGAATACATATGTGTGCTTTCTCACTTGCACCATTTTGTTACTGTGTGCTGCTCCTCACCACCAGAAGTAGTTCAGTAATAAAGGGAAGCAAGTTGGCTAAAATAGCTATACAGTAGATACTACTCTTTGTGATGAGGAGCAACATACTGCTAGGATAGAAGCTCAAAAGCAGCAGGCACAAAGCCACTCTGATATCCTTTACCTGCTACCTGTGAGTAAGCACCACTGAATTCTGCGGGATACCTGAGGAAACACAGTCAGTTCCATCTCTGCTACAGATGCACTGCATCACACTGGTACCTATGCTAAGACCAGCTTCAAAACGCAGTTTTGTTTGCAGTAAGCATAGTTTGTGTGTCACAACCCACTGCAAAAATGTGCATTGATGAAGAACATGATCTTAGCTAGAAAATATGTAATATCTCAGAGTGAGTTGCCCTGGGCTGTTTCTTTGATTCCACTTAAGAAGGATTTTCCAGCAAGTTGGTATTTGCTTACTCAAGTTTTTTTTACTTACCTGGCATTAAGATGCACCCATTCTGCGGTTCAGAAAATTCAGCACATATCTGACTGAATGTTTCCACAAACAGAAGGCCCGGCTAATCTCACAGATCTAGAGTTGCTTCGTATTCATCTTTTTTCAGTGAAATCTGGACTTAGGACTCTGATCCTCCAAGGCTATGATCCTCATAAATTTACAGTGGTATCTCGGGTTAAGTACTTAATTCGTTCCGGAGGTCTGTTCTTAACCTGAAGCACCACTTTAGCTAATGGGGCCTGCTGCTGCTGCTGCGCCGCCGCCGGAGCACGATTTCTGTTCTCATCCTGAAGCAAAGTTCTTAACCTGGAGCACTATTTCTGGGTTAGTGGAGTCTGTAACCTGAAGCGTATGTAACCTGAAGCGTATGTAACCTGAGGTACCACTGTACTTGGAAGTATGTTCCAACAAAAAACATTGCGACTTGCTTAAAGAAATATGTTGAAGGCCTACTTAAATTAAGAGGAGTCAGCACATTTGCATTCCTCTGTGACCCTCTGTTTATCCAGGGAAGTTAAGTAGGACCTGGAATGAAGACTTTCCCCACAGCAACCTCTACACTCTCAAACTCACTGCCCAGGAAGGCCTACCTAGAAACCACTTGAGGAAAGGCTGTGGCTCAGTGGTAGAGCATTTGCCTTGTAAGCAGAAGGTCACAGGTTCAATCCTCAGCATCTCCAGGTAGGGCTCAGAGAAATTCCTGTCTGAAACCCTTGAGAGCTGCTGCCAGTCAGTGTAGACAATACTGAACTAGATAGACCAATTGACTGACTCAGTGTAAGGAAGTTTCTTTTCTATCTTCACACCATAAAAAGGCCTTCTCCGGGTATTGACTTCCTGTTGACCATTGACTCAGGATGAAAGTGAATCCCACACTTAAGTATTTTCCACTGAAATCAATGGGCTTAAATGTACTAAAGTTACTGGAAATGTTTGGGGCATTGTTCAGCTACTCTATTTTTCAAAGTAACTGTGTAAAGCCAATCCTATGTTTTCTCATTGAGTTCAATGGGACTTAACACCCAACTAGGCATGCATAGGAATAAAGTCTGAATTGCACCATTTTCTATTGACCTGAGGCTGTTTTAAACCTACCTTTAAGAGTATTGTTTTAAAAACAAACCAGCAGCTGATTGACAGACTCATTAATTAAAAAAAGCTGACATTACATTCAGTCATCTCCTCTCTTTTTAATGGGCAGCTTGCTTCTCTCAGACAACTATAGGACAACAATTTCCAGAAAGGAAGCTGTGTTAGGAGGCAACCCTACACATTTAACCTAAATAAAGCCCTTAAAATGTTAATTGTTTATCATGGCCTTTGGAAGCCAATTAATATTAAATTACAACTTGGATCTTGTTTTCAAGCTAGCTGGGTTATTTTTCTTTTATTTCATGGCATGCTGGTGTGAGCACCTTGGATGGAAATGGATTTTAAATGTTAATGATTTCATTCCGGAGTTAGGTTTCCTTTTGCCAAGCGCTTGGAGAAGCGGTCGAGAAAGTGGTCTCAAAAGTTAAACAAAATAAGCACGGCTACTATCCTACTTCCACATATGCTCGGGAGTAAGCCCCATTGCCTTCACTGAGACTTACTTCCGAGTAGACCCCGTTACAGCGGCGCTGCCAGGTTTGCACTCTTGGGTTTGCTGCTGCCAAGATGACTTTTAGAAAGTCACCTTAAAAGACGAGCAGCTAGCGAAGTTTGCTGGGAAGACCAAACACCCAGCAAAGCCCCAACTTGATAGAGAGAGAGGGGAGAAGAAAAGACGCCTTGAGAAGGGAAGCGACGAGGCGCGTCGGCGGAGGGCGGGCGAGGACCTTTGCCTGCGGGGTGAATGTTTAACTCACCTGGGTTGGAGCTGCTCTGGAAGTAGAAGACGACGAGGAGCAGAGAGCCCAGGCAAGTGGCCAGGACCATCCGCTGCCCCCTGCTCTGCCTCATCCTCGCGCCTAGAGGGCATCCCCCGGGGCCGCGGCGGCGAGGGAGTCGCGCGGAGTCGCCAGAGAGTCACGGCGGCTCCTCATGGCCCGGGCTTCGCGCAGCTGCTGCTGTCGCTGGCGGCGTCGCTGCGGGCGCCTCCCGACGCCCAGCTCCTCCGGCCGCCGGCTCTGCCTCTCCGGCGCGAAGCGAGAGCAGCACAGCGCAGTCCCTCAGGGCAAAGGGAAACCTCGGCGCGGGGCAGGGCCGGACTAAGGCGGCGCGGTGGCGCGGGGGGGGGGGAGAGAGAGGGCGTCGAAGGGAGGCGCGCCGCCCTCCCACACCTTTCCTTTCCCTCCCCGCCCGGCTACTGACGCTTCTCGCCGAGGGGATCAGGCGGAGTAAAGCGAGCGGAAGCTCGTTGCGCGGCTCGTTCGGGACGTGCGGAAGGCGGCTCCCCCCCCCCCTTTCCTGCCCCGTGGATGCGTCCGGCTAAAGGGGAGTCGCCAGGCGCGCGCCCAGCTGCGGCTTTCCTTTCCCAAGCCGCGTACCTGTGTCAGGTCCCGCTTGAGTTGGGGGCGGTTCTTTTATACTCGTCAAGAAAGGCGGGGCCGCCTCTGAGCATGGGAAGAGTTCTTCTTGGCGCGATTTAGTAGGCACAGCCGTTCGTCCCTACGCGTCGAGGTTTAGCCTTCAGGGCAAGGGCAAGAAGAGTAGGACGTGGGGGTGGATTAGGGGAGGGGGTGGGGAACTTTCGGACCTCCGGATGTTGCTGAACTACGACTCCCATCAGCCCCAGGCAGCGCAGACCGTGGCCGTGGAGGATGGGAGTTTTTAGTTAAGCAGCACCTGCATTCGTGGCTGAAACCCTGGAGACCCACAGACAATGATGAGGTGGATGGGTCTTTGGTCCAGCATGGTATAAAGTAGTTTCTTGGTGGATGGCTCTTCAGATTCTGCTTGAGGACGTCTGGTGAAGATGCTCTATTTGGACTTCCCACAAGGAATTGATCTAGAATAGTTCCTCAGGAGGTGGTGGACTTTGTTGGAGGTTTTAAGCAGAGCTTGGATGGCCACCTGTCATGGATGCTTTAGCTGAGATTCCTAAAAAAGCTCAACAACTTTAACAACTTTGGTCCGCCCTTTGGTCATCCCTCATGGCCCTTCACTTCATCAAATCTGGCCCTCTTTGAAAAAAGTTTGGACACCACTGGACTAGATGAACCTCAGGCTCCCCTCCAACTCTACAATTCTACCTCCAAATCTATGGCTTTTGATTGTGCAGTCAAACCTTGGTTTTCGAACGTCTTGGCTGCCAAATGTTTTGGAAGCCGAACGCCGAAAACCCGGAAGTGAATGCTTCCATTTTCAAACACACCTTGGAAGTAAAAAACTGAGGTTCCACTGTACTGCTATTCAGTGAGATGGGGAACCTGTGACCCTCCAGACATTGCTGGACTACAGCTCCCACCCTCCATGACCCTGGTCTGTGTTGGCTGGGGCTGATGGGAGTTGGAGTTCAAGAGCCCTTGGAGGGCCACAGGTTCCCCACACATGGTCTGCAGAGCAACAACTTGCTGGGAAGTGGAATCCGACTAGTCTCAAAGCCTTTGCCCTTAAACCCTTTGTCCCTTAGTCAAATACTTGGTCAAACCTTTTGTCCCTTAGTCTCTTAAACCTTTGCCGTTGCTTCATCTGAGAGGTGATTCCTGCTTCATTCTATAGGCCTATTTTCAGACTTGGCATTGCAGCTCCTCCAGACAATATGGCAGGCCTTTGACTAAACCATCTATGCAGGGTTTCCCAAACTTTTTTGGACTACAACTCCCACCATCCCTAGCTAGCAAGACCAGTGGTCAGGGATGATGGGGATCTTAGGCCCCAAACAGCTGGATATCTAAGTTTGGGAAACACTGACTATGGCATTTTAAACTGTGAGGGTATGGTGTGTAATTTTGTGTTTTTATATTGTAATCAGTGATCTTCAGATGAAGGGCAGTATAGAAATTTAATAAATAAGAAGAATAACCTTGTTACTGAGCATCTTCTCTGATTTGCTTGTTATATGACAATTAAATTCATCCTGGTCTCATCCTGTTTTGCTTGTGTGGTGTTTACACATTGATCATTCATCTATCCCACTTTTCACCACGCTATTTATTGGCAGGCAGATCACCATGGTAACCAACTTACCTCTACCTGTAGGGTAGAAGGGGAAATTCATGCTGCTTAGGGGCACGAAGAGCTTAAGAGTTTTTTGGAGGGAAATGTTTTGCTTTGCGCTTTCCAATCCTTTGCTGTTTACCCAGATGTAACTCCCACTGAGTCTAATGGGACTTTCTTACATGTAAGTGTGCACTGAAGCCTTAGAGTTGCTGCTCTTCCTTTGTGGCTCTATCTAAGTCATACTCCCAAGCAGACTCACTGAAAGAATGGGCTTGTTCATCATGACGACAAACTTAAACCCACTGATTTCAAAGTGCTTGTTTGAATATGACTTCATTACTGTAAATCTGGCACTGCCTGCCTATGTGCTCTCGCTTCTGTGTTCAACCCACAGTATCTTTATAACAGTGAGAAAAGAGATTTCAACAGAGCCATAAGCCTCCAGTGTGTTTTCTCCTCTGAAATAAAGTCTGCCCCAATTTTTCCACCGCTTGTGGAAGAGAGTGGGTGAAGCAATATCCTTTCTGATATCCTTGGCCAGGTCTAAAGCATCTGTGGCATTGTATGGGGGCAGAGGAATTCTGCAAGAGCAAAAACAATGATTCAGCTGGCTGTTTGTGATGAGAAAAATCAAAGCAGGTTATGTAAACCTGACAGAAGAACCAGACTGTTTGCCTTCAATCTTTGTACTATGACCTTGGTAGCCTCAGGAAAGTCCCCCCCAAAAAAACATTTCTAAAAGAAATGAATGTGAAAGCCATGAAATGCCCTCTCCATAATGCTGCAAACACAGATCTCTCTATTTTGGGGTAAAGGTGGCTTTCGTGGGCTCTGTGTGTAAGGGCTTCATTGGTATTGTATATATTATATTTGCACCCCACTTTTCTTTCAATGACCTAAGTAGATTGTATAGTAGTTGTTTAATCACTTGTGTTCATTTGTGGATTTGAATATTCATACCCTGATTCCCCACCTTTCCCAGCCAAAAGGATGTACACATGGCCTGATGTCATTAAAATCAAATTCACTTTAAAAAAAAAATATGGATAAATTTTTAAAAAGCAACCTATCAAAACAAACAAGCAGATGATAAAAACTTTTTTTACTTGCAGTAAAAAGAACAACCAACAAATATGAGCGTAGCCAGGATTTCTGGTGAGGGATGGGGAGGCTTTGTGGGGAGGCAGAACCTCAGTTAAGTATTTCTATTGATTTACTTGATTTAGGGGGGCTACGCCCATGACAACAAAACAGCAGAAAGACAGAAACCAGTACAATATACAGGGAAGGTGCTACCTTCTTATTCAAAGAACCTCATTCCTTCCTGTAGCATTAAAAAATGAGCAGAGTGGGTAGAATTGCATTTTCCTCAGGAGGAAGTTCCAAAGTTTTGTGCCCACTGTTAAAAAGGCCCTGCGTAGCACTACTGCCTCACTTCCCAGAGCTGCTTTTCTGAAGATCTTAAAGCATGGAGTACTCCTGTCACAGAAAGCATAATGTTATATATTTGTCCAGTATATAATTTCCTTTCATCCTCATTGCCATCCAGTGAAGTAGGCTAAATGATGACTTCTGAAGACTCTCAAATGAGCCTTATATCTGTATTAGAAACTGAAGCTAGCTCTTTTCAGTCCATCAAGAGCAGGTGTAAGTGCTGTAAGCATTCCTTAAAAATCCACATTGCATATGAGACTGATTGCTCTCCCTGCTCAGATCCTGTTTACTGTGGCTGAGCCTCTCCAACACTGAACACACACTTCATTAGATGCTGGGGACGGATCCCATCATTCCATCCACTGTGAACAGAGCTCTGGAAAGAGCTTCTCTGTGATCAGATGTGGCCATGGCTGATTTACGTGCTTTATTCGCATGGAGGGGGGAGGGCATGCCCAGACCATGTTGTGGCCCTCTCCTCCCCTGCTGCCATTTTGTGCTATGCTGTACCCCAACAGCAGCGACAGCATTTGCTTGAAATTCAACATGTTCTTACATGACATCTGGCATGCTGCTAATTAAGAAGGTCCATCAGTAGCTTCCTCTAGAAAGGTAAAGGTAAAGGACTGCTGACAGTTAAGTCCAGTCAGAGACGACTCTGGGGTTGCAGCGCTCATCTCACTTTACAGGCCAAGGGAGCCGACGTTTGTCCACAGACAGTATTTCTGGGTCATGTGGTCAGCATGACTGAGCCACTTCTGGCGCAACGGAGCACCGAAACCAGAGCAGTGCATGGAAACACTGTTTACCTTCCCGCCACAGCGGTACCTATTTATCTACTTGCACTTTTGGATGTACTTTCAAACTGCTAGGTTGGCAGGAGCTGGGACCAAGCAACGGGAGCTCACCCCATCACAGGATTCGAACCGCCGACCTTCTGATCGGCAAGCCCAAGAGGCTCAGTGGTTTAGACCACAGCGCCACCCACGTCCCCTTTTAACTTCCCCTAGTACTCATTCTAACAAAATATTTTGCTTTTCCTGCTCATGATCACAGTGGCCTGGTTCACACATCACAGTCAGCCAAACTATGGCTTATGCTGACCACATGAATGTGTGGACCGCTCTGAGGACCTTGAAGCTACTTTGCTTCTCCCTAGCTTAGCTTAGCATGCGGGGGGGGGGGGGAGAGAGAGAGAGAGCAGTAAGCTCCTCTCTTAGAGCCCACACATTCATGTCTTAGCAACCCAGAGGCTGGCTTAGCGATGTGTGAATGCAGTAGAATACCGGAGCTGTTTCAGAGGTGAGCAGGCTGCATGCATTTATTTTCCCCCTTTTTAGTGCTGCCAGAAAGAACTTTTTTTCTGAGAGTATTTTGATTTCACACCTAGATGTCAGACCTTTTCGCCTGACTAAACAAATTGCCTTTCAAAAAATTTGCATTTTTATAAGAGTGCCATCTGCTGAAATCCAAGCAACAATGCAGTTTACAGGAATGTTGTCTGCGGTTACCCCCGGGAGAATCGTATTGATACAGTTAAAAGTTTTATTATCTTTGCAGTGCCCGGTAAGTGCTTATGGGAATGAAGGAATGACACCTCATCTTTCAAAGCAATGCTTGGCATTTCAATCAGTAATTTGAACTGGATTGATTGAGCCCTATCACAATAGGCTTGGGCATAATTCCCCCCCTGCCCATTTGAAGGGGTCTGTTATGCAGTACTTTCAAGTGGAAAATACACGTGCTTTCACATCCAGTTCAATGGGGAGAGCAAGTCTATGTGTCTTGTGTTTCCAGGAGCATCACCTTACAATCCTCTTGGGTGTTCAAAGCTTAGAAACCTATAAAACAGGACTCCACATGTGCATTATTGAGTCCATAAAGGGTCATGAGATGGAGACAACAGTATCTACCATAAAAAGATTCAGAATCCAAACAATCCCAGGTAGCTATGAGCATAAATCCCAGCAGCTTTAGGAATACAGTGGGATTTGCCATAAATGCAAGCAATATCGGTTTCTGCAGTATGTTCAGTGTTGCCAACTTTCGTCTTGTTCTGCCAGTTTCAGATTTTTTCAGAACCATATGATTTGTTTCATACAGAGAAATAATTCTATTTGCTGTTATGGATTTTCTTTTTTAAGAAAAAGATCCTAAGCACGTTCAAGTGAGACCTACTGAAATCATTGCTCTTGGCTGAATGTTTTTTTGAGGCAATGCTTGTGCCTTTTAAGTATCCTTTCCTGCTTGGATAATGGAGATTGTACATTTTTTAAAAGTGGGCAGTGGAGAAACCTAAAGGCAAGCAATCTTTGAACATCTGCAGAATGCCTTTCACTTGCAAGATGAAGCACGTTCTGCTCTGTGTGAAATGAGTCTGAGGTCACAATGCTTCTGAGTACATGTGTGGTGCACTTGATATCAGTAATGTAAGCAAAGATTGGCTCTAAGGGCTTATCTACACATAGCTTTCCTCTGCACTTTCCAGGCACAATCGAAGCTTGAAAGCTCCATGTCCAAGAGTGGTTTCCCCCCCTCCCTCCAAAAACCCATTCTTTAAAGCTCAGTCGAAGCAAATGGCAATCTGCAGAAAACCTGAATTGACGTTTGCTCTGATTCAGCTGTAAAGAGCAGGTTTTGTGGGGGAAATCTCAGGGCAAAAACCCCCCCACACAAACCACCACTTGGACATAGAGCGTTAAAGCACAGACCTCTGCCTGGAAAGATCTGGGCAAAAGGTCAATGTGGATAAGCCCTGTGAATGGGCAGGAAACTACCTTGACAAAACATACCTTATTCTAGGGGTATAACAGAAATAATGTATACCTATAAAGTTGTTTTGGTTGTATATGTTTCTCTTTTGGTAAATGACCAGGAGGAGGATGAAACTGGCAACCAATAACTTGCCAACTTTAAACTTTTTTTTTTTTTGAAGGGGGAAGGAACAGTAAGGATTCAGCATGCTGATTCAAGGCCAGCGATATTGTAGAACTGCTGACACATCTGTTTAGGAATAGAAATTTAAAGCTACACGCTGTTTAGCAAAAAGCCTTCTGAATCATGCTTCGGAAAATATCCCTGGAAAGTGTTTGACACAGGCTGGATGCTTAGGGTTATTCAATGACAGGTTGGTCATTTCCAAAATAGATTTTGGGAAATCAATCATTTCTACCTCTTTTAGCATTTTTGGTAGGGCAATTAAAAATAAAAACCAGATGCTTTATTTTTCAAAGCAAGGCTAGGGTGGGATGAAGCCAAATTACAGGCTGTTGAATTCCTCCCTGCATGAGGTGCTCACATCTGCTTGAAACATATTCTATTTTATAGCACAGAAACCATCTTAATAGAGCTGCTGGCAAGTGCCATTTACATTTTAAAATGTAACACTGCAGATTTTAAAAATCAAGATGTCCACATCATGGAGAATTTAATCATGTTAAAAAGCCACTCCTGCTCAAGAATTTTTTATTAGTTTCTGGATAGCATCAGACAATTATATTGTTGCATGCCATCCCAATTCTCTGAGTGGTGTGAGATTACCGGGCTTCCAGGCGCTTATTCAGGGTTCGGCTTCATCAGAATTAGGGTCAGCAGGGAAGGTGGTCTCACAGCAATAAAGGGGCTCACAGCATTAACACCCCAAGAAGGTCTTGCTTCTCCCATAGCCTTGGATCCCAGCAGAAATTAGCAATGGCTCTGTCTCTTAGCTGCCCAGCATGCTTCTAGCTGCTAGCTCACACACCTCTGGTCTTTGTCTTTCTCATTAACGGACAGTTGAGGGAAGCCCCGCCCCCATCCATTTTACTTCTGGCACAGAGCCACTTCCTTTGTTACCTTAATGACCCATACTTCAGCCATTACCTCACCAGGAAATGGCCTGGCTATTCCAGCAATTGAATCCTTGTTGGAGCCAGGAATTACATGGAACCCAGGCAAGCAGCATACAGGCTGCCCGACCCCCCCAAGAAAACCTCACAGCAATATAAAAATGCCTATGATTTCTATGAAGCTTGAGAGAGTTCAAAGTTTGTAGGAAATCACCCCAAACTTCAGCTAAATTAAATGAAAGCATGACAAAATGTTTAAATTTCTACAATGGTGCTTATAACTTATTAGTATCTTGACTTAATAGCAAGAATACGTTTTTAGAGTAATGGAAATTGAGACCGAGCTGTCTTTTATTATACCAATAAACAGTGTTAGGGTATGAGTGTTGGCTGTGCTTTCACCAGATTTGCAGCTGAGTAAAATAGATGTACTTTCTTCCAATTCAAACACTGTCAGTTTTGCTGAAACCCCCCAACTTTAAGCTGTCTTTGAACAAGAAAACCAGTGACTTGTATTGGAAGTTGCACATCTGCTTGAGTTTGCGGCAATATGTACTCAGCAACTTTCTGGAGGGATCAAATAATCAAATTGCAATACTGCCCTGTTGCAGTCCATGGGAGGTAAAAATCAGCCCTTGGATTCTAGATTTAGCAAGTGAAACCGGGCCCGGGGGGGGGGGGCATTGGTGTTTATATTGTGTGAGAGATAGGAATCATCTCAGAAGAAATGTTCCCTCCAATGCAAATTTCTGTCTTCTCAGCTCTTTGAATAGAGAAGGGACAGGCCCCATCACAATTCAAAGGACCCAGTGTGTGAGTGTGCATCATTCTTAGGGAAAAAATATATACATGAGATAGTTTAGTTTATAATACATAGGAGAAGTTTGGTTTATAATGAAGCTATCTGCTCATAATCCAGTGGACAAGGGGCAAGAGCAGTGCTGTCTTTTGAGACAGTGTTCGAAATTCCCATTGTTTTAGCTGCATTTTGTGAAAGGGAATTTCATTAGCGTGAGCAGTTTCTGAGCTCCAGGCGCAGTACAGCACCTAAGATTTCAGATTAAAACTGCAGAGTGGAAGGAGAGGAGGACCTTTTTCTGCCTCCCTACTTCCAGCTACAGGGACGCAGGTGGCGCTGTGGGTTAAACCACAGAGCCTAGGACTTGCCAATCAGGAGGTTGGCAGTTCGAATCCCCGCGATGGGGTGCCCACCTGGCAGTTTGAAAGCACATCAAAGTACAAGTAGATAAACAGGCACTGCTCTGGCGGGAAGGTAAACGGCGTTTCCGTGTGCTGCTCTGGTTCGCCAGAAGCAGCTTAGTCATGCTGGCCAAATGATCCGAAAGCTGTACGCCGGCTCCCTCTGCCAATAAAGCGAGATGAGCGCCGCAACCCTGGAGTTGGCCATGACTGGACCTAACGGTCAGAGGTCCCTTTACCTTTACCTTACTTCCAGCTACTCTCTGAAGACTGGAGAAAAGACCCTCTTAAGAATATTAAAGGGGTGGGCAGGGGAAGGACTAGACCATGTGAAAACTGAACATAATATTTTAGCTGCAGTTCATTCTTTTTCAGCTTTGTATTCTTGCTATTAAAAAAGCACTCTTAGACGTTCCATTGTTGCACCAGTAACCTAAGTTTAAGGTGACATTTAGCTCCTAGCTTTCATATCTCTGTTTCTAACACTGCTTTGAGAATGTCGATTTGAGAGTGCCCATGCTAGAACCTTTATCTGCTGAAGGGAGCCACACACACACACTTTACTTAGAAGCCATTTGGAGGACATGTATTTGAAGAGGCACATTTCCCAATTCGTCCCTCCCCTTTAGACTCCAGACTCTTCCTGCATCCCTTTTCTCCAACTTTCAACCCAATCATCTGTGTGCTGTTCTTGGCTATGACCAAGAGCAGCATAAATATCAATATGCAGCTCTTTGGCCCAGCTGGCTCTTGGGACAGAGTGTGTCAGACTCACACTCCTTTACATAGGCCTTCCTTTAGAATGTATTGGGGTATATAGCTGATAGGTGTACAGTGATGTCTTTAATTGTAAATTATGGTTAGGCTGCATGTTACATTGTTGTGACTAGCCCTTCAAACTTTTGTGATGAAGGGTAGGAGAGAAATCTCATAAATAAAAGAACTTTACTGATGAAAGGAGTGATATATATGGTATATATAAGAAAAATGAAATGGTACTCTCTTTCAATATATCTGACCATTTTATCCCCACCCATCCATCCAGGTGCTTTGCCAGACTTGATACAGGTAGCATAATTTTTGGAAGGTTAGTGTATTAGATCAAATAACCCTCCCCTTTAGGCTCCAGCCAGAGGTTTTGGTTAGGAGACTGTTAACAGAAGAAGAAAAATAAACCTCTGTGGAAAAACTGTAGCTCTTTAAAAATGTTTTAAATGACTTCTGTTTTGACTCAAAACGAGACACCAACCCACAGAAGAGTAGTCTTCTTATTCATAACTACTACATCCCAGTCCTCTGTGATTACCAGCAGTTTCAAGGCTAGGTCAACATAACTTGGGGCACACAGAATTAGTGATATGAGCAGACATAGCAATTCCAAGTGCCCTTTTCTCTATTTCTGTCTCCTAAACTACTGACCAAGCATGCAAACAAAGGGAAAAAAATCTGTAGCAATGACTTCGGCACTTACTGACAAGACCAGCATGCCAAATGTATTTTAGGCTTTGTTGGACAGTAGCATGTGACAGCGATGCAGCAGAAGTGTGCGCAGTAGAGGCCTGTGTCATGGGGCAGAGCCATCTTCCCTGATACCAACTGTACTGCTGCTTTCCTGGATGGGATGATGGAGCTGCTGCTGCTGCAAGGCCAGGGCCCACAGCTACACCAGTGAAATTGACCAAGTTGCAGTCTGGCCCATCTAGGGATGCAGCAAAGAATGGCAGTTTTTAAGGGGGGAGCTCAGCTCCATCACAGGTGCTGCTACCGAGTGCATGTGTGTGGCGGCAGTGAGAGGGAGAGACCCGCTGAGAGGGAAGGAAATCATGTTCGCCAATATTTCTAAGAACACTCACAGGATGGAGAAGAAAAGTAAATAGGTTATAGATGGAAGAAAAGAACCCCTAGGAGGGCTTCCAAAACTGGAGGTAAGTGGAGAGAATAATCTTGCTGTTATTCCATGAATTGGGAGTGGTATATCATTCTCCTGCTTTAGTCACGCAGGGAAAGCGCCCAGCATGTAGACATTTAAGAACATTTAAAGGGGGAGGCGAGGCTTTTTATTGCTTATTTCCAACACCATCTGCATAACTTTCTGGCCCAAATAATCAAGGCTTTCCATGATGTAAACCTGCCCTCTGCATCTTGTTTTCCCATTTCCTTTAATGCGGGGAGGGGGAACTTCCAGCCCTCCAGATCTTGTTGGACTCCAGTTTTCATCAGCCCCAGTCAGCTGGGCCAATGGTCAGGGATGGTGGAAGTTGTAGTCAAACAGCTGGCAGGCCACAGGTTCCCCGTCCCTGCTTTAAGGCAAGGAATGGCTCAGCACATGACTTGAGGAACCACTCTGCTTCCTTCTAGCATCTCTTCTGCAAATATGCCCCTGCCTGGAATGCCTTACAACTCCCACCAGCCAAAGCCAGCACAGCCAATGGTCAGAAATGATGGGAGTTGTAGTTCAGGAACATCTAGAGGGTACCAGGCTGGGGGTGGCTGTCGTAGTCTCTTGCTCCAGGTTGCTTTGCACTTGCCTTCACCTATGAAGACATTTTGGCTGTGCAAAGGTCTTGCCATTTCGAGAGAAATAAAAAAGAGGATTCAATACTGTCCAGGCGGATTCAGCACTGCCAAAGTTTTCCCTAGCAATATTGGACACTGCCCAGCTGCTTTTTAAAAAACAAGGAATGCATATGTGCTTTCTTCAGAGCTTTAACTAAATGCAACCAGTGTCATGATAGTGTAGAGGGTTGTGTGTGTGTGTAAAGCAAATTATAACCTCTGTGCCTCAAGTTGTGCTTGAAATAGCACAGCATTTAAAGTCTGAATGTGCTGCTGTTTTGAGAACTGATGCAAGGTTTTGAAAAATGACCCGAGAAGAAAACGCAGCTCTGCAAAATAGGGGAATATAAAGTTAGGTCTAATTCAGCCAGTGCTGGATTTACGTATAAGCTAAACAAACTATAGCTTAGGGCCCCACTCTCTTGGGCCCCCCCAAAAAAGTTTTAAAGTATTTCACTATTAATATACTTCTTCTTAATTGTATTTCAGTTCAACAATTACTTTGATAAAATACATATTTTGTTATGTGCAAATGGCTTTAGATACCTATTAGGTCCATAAATTACCATATAGCATATATTCAACACAAAAAACATCAACACTTTGTTGTTGACAAAGGACAGCTGGACATATAAAGGGCCCCGTTACTTTCAGTAGCTTAGGGCCTCATCAAACCTAAATCCGGCCCTGAATCCAGCACCTCCTTCATGTGCCCCATAGATCATGGAGAGCTCTCAGCGCATAGGGAGAATGGCAATAGTAAAGGGAGAATAGGGTTCAGCAGCTGGGGAAAAGATTAGCCCCTTAACCAAGTTATTACGTTCAAGCGGATAGGGAAATTCACAATAAATATAAATCGGTAGCAATTTTTAAAAGTTATTTAAATTTAAGATATGCAGCTCCCCTAAACCTAAGGCCAGCTGGGAAGTTGCACTTAACATTCACTTTCAAAAAATGCAAACAGCAGATGGGAGGGAATCACATCAGATAGGGAGGGACTGCAATGGACCTCATGAAAAGTGCTCATTTGAGGTTACTTTTTGCAGTGGGAGGGCATCTTATGTTGCCACATGTTAAGTACAATGATACATTTTCAGCCATGTCTAGTTTGGCCTTTAGAGTAAGTGGTGATCCCATAAAAACTAAATGTTAGGAGGGGAAAATATATTAAAACTATATCTATATATATATATATGCACAGAATAATTGAAAACATACTGCTGAATCCTGCTTAGAGATTCCAGGCTTCTGGAAGATGTTCCAGCTTAGGAAGAAATAAGAAGAGTGTTTGTTGCTGAAGAGAAACCAAGGAAAATGCTTTTCAGTGCACACTTGAAGTGAGAGATAAAAACAACACAAAGTTCATTTTATTGAGGATACATAGGGGCAGAAAAGTGGTGCCCCTTCTGGACCCTGTGGCCTGAAGTTATCACTTTATGCTGCTTTAGGGTAAAGCCAGCCCTAATGTTTCTCTCTCTCTCTCTCTCTCTCTCTCTCTCTCTCTCTCTCTCTGTGTGTGTGTGTGTGTGTGTGTGTTTTAAGTATCTAGGATATATAGCAACCAGACATATTGAACTGTATCTGGAAGAGAGCTCAAAGACTGGCCAAATGCTTAGCGTACAACATGATCTTGCGCACAGAAAAGACAAATACTGATCAAAGCTTTTTAAACATGCATCTCATTTTCTTTATTTAGCAAAATTATACTGACTTTCTCTGGTGGAAATAGCAAAGACGCTTGCTTAGGACAAACCTTAGTTTCTAAGTCCTGTTACTGCTACCTATACTTTTACTCCTGCCTCAATTTTTAGATATAGTAGCTTCAATAGCTAATCTTTGGTTTAACTATATGAGTTCTGTAGTCTTTCTGAAACTTGCAAGCTACACCATCTTTGCACCACTTCAATTAGCATATATTAAGGTGTCTTAAGAGTCAGAACCCAGTGGTCCTTAATACTCCCTCAAAATCAGGATTCCAGAGGGAAGGAAACCCAATTAGGTAGACTTGAGTAGTGTGACATCTGACGTTCCAAACTATTTTTGAGTCAGAATAATCTTCATAAGGCAACCATCTCCATTAGTATCGACATGGATGAATAAATTCTGAATGATGTTACATATCAGAATTTATCAGGAGCAACAAGGTTCCTTCATGTAGTTACCAATTTGTCTTCAAGAAGGAGAAAGAGCATCCACTTGAATGGATCACCAGGTTGCCAAATGGACAGCCCAAAAAGGTGTGCTGGTGACAGTCGTAGACATGCCAATAGTTGCTCAAAGTCTACTTGCAACTCATTTGAGCTTTGGGTGAGACTTACAGTGCTTCCTGTAATGCCCCTTGCAAGGATTCTATTTGCCCCTTGCTAATTCTATTTCTTGCATGAAGATGAGTGGAAGAAAGAGAACAAGATTGTGTGTAGTTTGTAAGGACTGGAAGTTTCACCCAAAGCCCAAATGAAGTTGACATCAACGAAAGCGTAGTACTTAATTCTATCAGGAAAACAAAATTTCTCACAACCGTAGGCTATGGACATTTGCGCAAATCAGATCTCTGGCTTTTAACTCCATTAGTAATTGATATAAGTAGTAATTCATATGTTTTCTATTTGGCCATTAGTACTTATTTGCTAAATAGTGCTTGGTGCGGAGGAAAATAATTTATGAACTATCCAAGTAAGAATCAATTAAGAGCAGCAAACAGCCCATCATAAAAATAACTCATACTGCAAAATTAATTGAGGGTTGGAATATGGTGTTATTACTTGGCTAACCAATATTGGAGACCAGTTCAAATAATATGAAACGAGACAGCACTGTGCCCACAAGTTTGGGAGAAAAGAATGAAGAAAGCTGTGTGCAATGGGCCCACAGAAGGAGCAGATGATGAAGGCATCTCATTCACTAAGACAAAGCTGCTGAAAATAAAAGCAAAGCTTAGAATGGTTCCTGCACATTTGTGAAGAGAGAATTCAGAATCTTTTCTTTCTGTTTAGGGAAACGAGCACTGAGTAACCTGCTCTCCAGTGGGCTCAAAGGAGGAGTAGAAGGTACTCCAACTGGGTCATTCACTAAGATGAATCTCCTGGAGTGAGAGAAGGAAAGAAAGAAGACAGATCACCAAGTGATAAACAGTTAACACTAAGGAATGCTGACAATGGGACTTAAAAACAACTGGTTTCAAAAGCAGGGATGGGGAAAATACATGGTTTTCATACTGTACTATATCCAAAGGCTATGTCTCATAATGCTGAGAACCGTTGTTAGCAATAGCGATGACATGTAAGTGCAGAATTATGGGGCTCATGATGGTAAATGGAAGAGTCCACACTTCCAGCTCATTACAAGCTGAGACAAAACTCCACGAAAGTTCAGGTCTGGCTCGTAATGCATTTGCCTGGTGCCAATGCATCCCAGAACTGAAGCTGCTTCCTCCGTCCACCCCTTACCTTGTGATGCCCATGGTAACAGAAAGGCCTCTTTGCAAGGCCTCTCGCTCCCTGGAATCAGGAACATTGACATGGCAGCAACGTAGGCACCAGGAATTATGGGAAATGTGGTTTTTCAGGGCTCCTAAATATTTACTGTGGAATGCTGGATTATCAGCTGTTTCCAGAGGCTTTTTGCACCAGGGATGATGGTGATTGTAACTGTTAATTATGTAGCAATGTTTAAATTATATAGCAGAGCAGTCCAACACGCAGCCCTTGAGGCCTTTTTGGGCGGCCCTTGGCAACATTTGATGCCTCACCCCACAGCCCTCATACTGCCTTCCCAAAGCTGGGTAAGTGAGGCAATGGGCTTTGGGAATGAGGCGGGAGGGCTCTAGGACCCTGCCAGAGCCTTGTGCCTCCTTCCCATAGCCCATTGCCTTGCTTAGCCGGCTTTGAGAAGGGAGCTTGGGGATAGTTGGGAGGTGTCAAATTTGGGCCTTGCTCCCCCCCCCCCCGCCCCACGAGAAGGCAGTGTGTGGCCCATGGGATCTGTGTTGAAGTACAATTGCAGTCCACTTGGTCCACCCTTATATACAGTATATGCACTATGTATTGTATGTATATGTATATACAGTACTTTTCCATGTATAAGACTATGGATTTTTTTACTCTAAAATAATGTTCAAAGTCTGGGCTCATCTTATACATGGATAGTATTCCCCCCCCCATTTTCTTAAATCGGAGTGCCCCAAAACAGGGGGCGTCTTATACATGGGGGTGTCTTATTGACGGAAAAATATGGTATAAGTGCATGAATGTATAACAAATGTGAGGATAAGATCCCCACTGTCTCCCTTAAATAACTCTACTGGAGAGATAGGGTTATTATTGTACCAGCACTATCTCTGCAATTAGGCATCTTCACAAAGACTCCCATCTGGATTCCGGAATGCTCTAGGCTGAGTGTACCGTATAGCTTTAAAACACATTTGAAGCAAATTTTCCTTGCAAAGAATCCTAGGCATTATAGTTTTTTTAATGGGTTGTTGGTATCTCTGCAAGGGGTAAGCTACTGTGATCAGAATTCTTTAAAGAATGTGCCTCCTCAAAAGTACAATGTGTACACAGTCCTAGTGACATCACTGGAACATGCTGGCCTTGCACTAATTTTGTCCAAGAGATCTCTCAGAACTCTGTCACCAGATTTTTTTTAATAAGTGTCCATAAAATGTTCTGGTGAATTCTGCCTGTCTGTCCAGTTCAGATTCCAGATCTGCACATTTTAGTGACAATGAAAAATAGTGTAATCCCTGTATGTAATATACTCTAGTAAACTAGCATCTATAAACCAATGCATTTTCTGTGACAGCATTTCGCTAAAGGAAGCAGAATTGTGAGTCTGCTTCCATAATCACACAATCCATTTTTTCTTTTTTGCTTAAAAAGCAATCAAACCTTTGTTGATTAGAAACAAAAACCATGGTGAAAATCAAATGAAATGAAGATGTGATGCTGCCTACTGTCATCAGTAAGACTGAGAAGAAGGGCACAAGGAACTAAGGGGTGAACAGTATGGCAGGACCTAGTTAGCACAGGAACAAATATTATCTTCCAAACATACCCTCTGGCTGGGATTGATTGAGTTGGCTGCAAATTCTTCTCTACGTGCAGGCTGCTTATTTTGCGTTCCTTATCGAACTTCACCTTGGGACGATACAATTTTATGTCTACATCTTGAGTGGTTGGAGTTCCCCAGGCCAACCTATGAATATAATAGGTTACACTGATCTCTAAAATAATGCAAGCCAGAATTCTTAAAAGACACAGAAGCATAGTTTGTGAATATAGATGTTAATTAACAAAAAACCCTAGGTGTTTTGATCTGGGACTGCAATCCCATGCTTACTTGACCTGGGAACAAGCCCCAATAGACAATGGGACATATCTCCAGGAAAACATCAACAGGATCAGCCTCTGAGCTTTTTCACATGCTAAGAGTGAAATGTGCACCAATTGCATTTAATCTTTTGTCTAATACACCTTTAGGTCTCAGTGCCAGGATACCAGCACAATATCCTCTCTGCAAATGGATGACCTGGACAAGATAGCCATCCTGTTGTCCCCATATGTTTATTTAAACCTAGCTTAAATACAGAGCCCTGAAGATAAATCTGGAAAAAAGCAAATTGAAGTGGGATGTGTAGCTCTGCTAGATTTGATGCTCTTTACTAACATTTCAGTAGAGTAGCTAGTGCTCAATCACTTTACCTTCAGGGCAATAGAACTTTGATTTGTATGAAACACTGCAAGATGTTTGTGAGACATTTTATGAGGAATTAAGCTAACAAAAAAACACAGAGATGTTTTAATGTTTCCTCTACCTGTAAGGGAATTCTCTAGGGAGATTGATTGTTGTTTCTTCCATCACTGTGTATGGACGGCCCTGGTGTTGTCTGTAAGGCTTCATCCAGGCAAATAAATTTTCAGGGAAGTTTTCAGGAGATTGCAGATTTTGATCTAGGTAATTAAGACGAGGAGAAGAAGCTCTAAAAGGATGAACATGCTCCACATCATTTGTTAAATTTGCTCCAGTGATTTTCAATCGGACCTAAGCTCAGTAAACTTTCTCTGGGTTGTACTCACTGAGTTCAAGACTGCTATTTTATGTACATTTGTGTATACCCATGGAGAAAAATACCAAACTGCTGATACCAAGCCTTATAAACATACCCTTTCATGTATTATCTGCATTTCTTTTCACACTGAAGCCCTTTTTGTTTGTGAGGCATTGCTGTACTGGTATTTTTTCACAAAAGCAGCTACCAGTCATGGGGCACACTGTATGGAATACAACACAGTATTTCCCTTGTTTCTGGGCCTAATTTTAAAAGGATAATGGATACACAAGAAAAACTTACCTGTGAAACATTACATGTACCTAGAATCTCATTTAAGTCGGATCTTATTGCCAGTGTGAAATGTTAGCATGCTATGAATCTGTAGCCAAGCAGGTTGGTGTGTTAACAGTGTACATGCATGCAATGCTTGCATGGTTAAATCCTTACTGCATACATTTAAAATGGCTTTGTTGTTGCAGAATATGAGATTCTGGATAAGAATGAATATGTCCTCAAGCAAAAAAAAGAAAAGAGCTTGTCTTCAAGTAAAAAATGATACCTGTGATAAATATTATGGCCTAAGGGAATGAAATGTGTGTTTTTATAAAAATTATGAATTGTTCTGGAATTTTGAGATATGTTTTGAAGGCATGCAATAAAGGTGAGTAATCTACCACTTTGCCTATTTTAAAATACACCAATCTGTGTTTAAAATACATCAAGTTTTCACTCAGCTAACCTGTGATGCCTTGTTCACATTACTGAGCCTGCTCACATGTGCAAGGATGCAAGTAAAACTGCTATAGTTCACCAGCAAAACAGCTCGCACATCTGTTTTGTGGTAGAATATTGTATAACTAGAAAAATACTAAAGGGAAGCTTTTGTTTTAATTATCAGATCTGTTCAGTTGATGTCATCAGTCTGCGGTGGCATGTAAAGGGTGTGCACTTGACTTAAAATTGCTGGTGCCATAATTATATAGAATTGAAGGAAGGCCCTCGGACATGGCGGGATTTGTTCCCTCTCAAATAGATGCCTCAGATGTAAACCACATGCTTAGCCTTCCTTGTCACTTAGAACAGAAGCCATCATCAAGTAAACCAAAGCTGGAAACATGCTGGCAATGAATGAATCATAACTTCTAAAACCGATTTGCTTTTTATGTCGTTTAGATTTAAGCACCAAAGAGAAGTAGAGGGTAGAAATAAACTTTTTCTTGTCCTTTTCTTTGTTCTCCACTCATAGGGCAGCTCTGCTCAATTTCTTTGTTGTTGTAAAAATGTGACGGATGTGAAGCTGCTCCACATGGCGCCAGCAGAGCTCCCATTCTCCCACCAGTTCCCCATGGTGCTGCTGGGTGCCTCAGCATTGTGGTCGGGTCTTTCTGTCCAAGGGAGGAGTCCCCAGGATGCAGGCTATTCCAAGAAAAAGCAGGAGTAGAGCTGGATGAGGAGTCCTGGAGGAGAATGGGCATGTAGGGAGGGAGGAATGGCCTGAATGCAGTGCAAGGCAGATGGCAGCATAGGGTCAGGGAGGTGTGTAGGGGGCTTTCACCAGGGGTGGGGGCTGAGAGTTCTGCTGACTCTTGTGAGGGGCTACACATGTTCCACAGTACATTCATGGTACTAATAGGATGGCCCTCAAAAGTAAGTTTATCCTCTTCTGTACTGGAAATATGGACAAAATAAACAACAAGCAGTTTTTGAGTGACTCTTCTCAGCAGATTTTTGAAAACTCTTTTGGAATGTCCAACAAGATCAGAAACATTTCATTTTGTTTAAATGAATGTGGGGTTGTTGTACATACATTGGTACCTCTGGTTGCGAACGGGATCCGTTCCAGAGGCCCGTTTGCAACATGAAAAGAGCACAACCCGCAGCAGTGCGTCTGCGCATGCGCAGGTTGCGATTCACTGCTTCTGCGCATGTGCATGCGGTCATTTTGCATGTCTGCACATGCGCGAGTGGCGAAACCCGGAAGTAACCCTTTCCGGTACTTCCGGGTCGCTGCGGGACATAACCTGAAAGAACGTAGCATGAACGGACGTAACATGAGGCATGACTGTACATGCATGTCAAGAAACAAACGAGATCGCACCAAAAATGAACCACACACGCACATACAAGCCTGCTCTGATGGGTTGCTTTGAAAACCATTACTGTGATTCTTAGTTCCAGGCACTCAGCGACTTTTAAAATTTAGCATTTCTACAGGAAGCAGTGTGCTCCTTCTGAGTGAGTGGGTCGCTATGGAAGGACAAGTGTTAAGCATAAGGAAAGACATTCTGTTAAGAGGTGGCACTGATGGATCCTTGGGAGGAAAGAGGGGGCAAACCAGGGGCAGCGGAGAAATATATTGCTGTGGAGGCAAAGGTAGTGATAGCTTGGTGCCCTCCACTGCCCCATGAAAACTCATTGCTGCCCAAGGGGTGCCAAGCAGCGGCACAATTTATGTGCCCCTCCTTTGGCCTGCTCCCTTGGCGGGGGGCAACCTATTCAACCCCTGGGTATGCCTCTGGCAACAGTGATGCCTACTGTAAACCCCACATTATTGGAGCTTTAAAGGAAGTTCAGAGAGATCATGAAATAAAATGTGTGTCATAGTGTACATATGCTGAGCCAATGGCGACTTAAAGCAGAACTACAGTTTTCCCTCAGAGCCAATCTGAGGAACTAATTTTAGCATGCATGTTGAAATTCCTTAGAGCAATGAGAGGCTAATTCCACATTCTATGCAAATATATGTGTAACAAGCCCTAATGTTGTTTTATCCCCCCCCCAAAAAAAACCCCAAACAAAAGACTCTTTGGAAAGACAGAACTCAAAGTGAAGGAGCGTAGGGAAAGAGGGATGCTTTAACTTTTCTGTCTCTTCAGTTTCTCTGGTCCAAATCCTATCTCAAACACAGTAAATTGCAGATCTCACTACATGACTGTGCAATTGCTGGGGATCTCAGTGTTAAAGATGGTTAAGACCTCAATCAGTGGCCTCAAATGCCTGCCCAATGTAAAGAGCACATTCAAGAAAACAGTTCTGTTTAGTCATGGTTTCTGCTTTAGTCTGACACCTGACGGAAGAACCATAGAGTTGGATGGGACCCCTTACAATGCTGTGAATAATAGATTCATGGCGTTGGAAAAGGATCCCGAGGATCATCTAGTCCAACCCCCTGAAGTGCAGGACTCATTTTTGCCCAACATGGGGCTCAAACCCTGAGATTAAGAGCCGTGTGATCTACCGACTGAGCAAAGCCTTAGACACAGGTCATTTCTAATGGCAACCCCCTGCCCCCCACGTTCTACATTTAATAACAATGTGTTAATGAAATCAACCTCCTTACACTGCAGGGAGTTGCTAGGTGTGAAACAGTGGTTCCGGGAACATGACCTTCTCGCATGTTCTTGCATCAGACGCCGCTCTTCTGCTTGGCGAATTCGTTCATTTTGCTTCCTCCTCCAGGCCACCACCCTAAAGAAAGTGCAAAGTTATATGCTGCTGCGAGTTTTGTTTGAATTAGGGCTGGGGGAGGAATCCAATGAGTTGTGTCTCCCAAGTGGACACACATGATCTTATCTGCCTGGACCAGTGTGAGATCAGGGCAGAGTTCTCTCCAGTTTTCCATACCAGGTGATTTGAGGACTGCTGGTCAAAGAAGTAATTTCAACTGCCTATTGCACTGAGCTCCTGCTGCCACACATACTGAAATCAATGCCGCAAGTCCCACTGGGAATCATCAGACTTGATGATGTGCCGTCACTTTCAGTGGGAATTCTACATATTCTCTCTCACTCTCTCTCTTTCAATTTCCTCCCAGGGGGGATTTTATTTAAACTTCCCACCTTCTTAAGGGGAATTCTAAATAAAATATGTAAAATGCACATAAAAGGCTCCCTAAGACTAAGGGGAAATTGAATGCAAATGATGCAAAACATACATAAAAATCTGAGACTTGGAGGCATGCCAAAATCCATCTCCCTCAGCTCGACTTGTCACCTTAATTTCTGCATGCAAGGCAGCAAGAACCCTGCATGCCCGTCAAGCTGTTCCTGGATGGCTGAAATTACTTTTGTTGGGCAGATGGTGTGTTGATGGAAACGATTAAGGAGAGCACAGTGAACAAAACTAAGACGGTAACATTTGAATTCCTTCCCAAGGAGCTATGCTATATACAATCAGTGCTAACTAAGTAATTAAAGTTTTGAACCATTTCATCAGGCATTTGGCTGTGGGTATTGATATGCTGCTGCATTAGTTTCCATTGAATTTGATTTTGTTGTTGTTTTAACAGAGCGATCTTAAGGTGCTTTTGGTATATGAGATTCCACAACAGAGGAACCAGAACTTTCTAAGGCTACTCCATTTCCCTCACTTTGACTGGCACTAATGGGAAGTTTAATAACTAAGCCAGCTCCAGGGCTTACACAGAGTTTTGACCTTTCATGAGGGCCACTGGGAAGAAGGGATGTTGAGTCCACTGGATCAAAGACACCCCTGACACATTTCTGGGATGTCCCCTTTTTGTGTTCACTCTGCTGTCAGAGAGGGAGGTTGGCAGCACCCAATAGCTCATTGAAGGCTTAGGGTTAGTCCCTAATTAGTATTTTATTAATACTGTGTTGTATTCAATTTACTTTTCCTCAGAGTAGACCCTTTAATTTCAATTTATTTACTCCGAGTAAAAGCCAGCTGAATACATCCCATAGTATTTTATGGTTTAGCATGAGTCACACAGAGCATCCCTAGCGACAGACAGGCAGATTATTAACATTTAAATACAAATTAATTTTTAAAACTCTGTACCTTATAATATCTCTTTCATAAGAGGTCTCATAACTTTCATTTTCCTGCGGGACAGTCTTCTTTCTTGGATGGGGCCTATGAAATAAAAAGATTTATAAATCAAATTTAAGTCACGTTTTAATGCATTGATGCTTTATGTAAGAACAAACTAACTAACATCATGCGGAAACTGATTTATGACGCAATTGTTTATTAAGCAAAATTGATTGAATATAATATGTAGGAGTACCTTTTCTTAGTTCCATCTGGTTCACCAGCTATGGCCATGCCTGGACAGAGGTAGCCTGACCATTGTAGTCTCTGTGTTTGTAACCTTGAGGCTGGATTACTGCAATTTGCTTTATGTGGGGCTGCCCTTGGGCCTGGTTCAGAAGATTCAACTGGTGCAGAATGCAGCTGCTAAAGAGTGGGGTCTGACAGGGCTGGAAACATGTCTTAGCAATGGTGTCACGTCTGCACTGGCTGGCTGCCCATTTACAGCCAAGACAGGTTCAAGGTCCTTGGAAAACTTGGATCTAGTTTACAGACTGCCTAAACCCTTATAGCTGTCGGAAGCTCCAGGGGTGGGCACTACACAGCCCCTGAACTGAGACAAACCTCTCCAGGCATCTTCCTTGTGGAGCGCAGCCCGGGACGTTCATAACTCTTCCGTCCCAGTATACAGCAGCGACACATATCTGAAAATATGTGCACACTCATACAGCAGAGTAAAACTGGAAGCTGAGGCGATGAGGTGTGACATCTAAGTTATATTTATTAAGCAATATATACAGGACAAAGCAACCATGGCGTACTCTCACATCTTCTCCAAGAGAGAGAGAGAGAAAATACAAAAGTACAATACAACGGAAAAGATAGGACTGGCTTCCGTTCTCACACTTTCCAAGCATGGAATGTAAACACAGGCATGTGATGTAATAATCACACATCCAGCAACGGGAGAGAATGAAAATGCTGACATCCTCTGCCTTTTCATGGTAACCATTGATGAATTACCTAACACAGCCGTACACAATCAAACATACAGTCGTTATGTATATAACAGACTCCTGAAGTGCTTTCCCCATCTCTGGGATCACTTCCAAAACCTCCATCAGCGTATATCTCAAGACCTCAGACCACATCCAGCAACGGGAGAGAAATGAAAATGCTGACAATAGCCATCATTGATACCAAGTATACTACACATCTTCTTGATCCTATTTTAAACTTTTTATTTTCTAAAGCATCATTTTCTCGGTTGTAAATTTGTGCCCTACTGACCGGATGATGCAACCACCATCTTCAGGCTCTGAGGAAAAGCTCCAAGCCACATCACCCTCTTCTCAGCTTTGTAGAAGCTGATGAATGCAAAATCAGACAATGAGTACAGGCAGCATTTTCCCTCTAGAACAGGCTTCCTCAACCTCGGCCCTCCAGATGTTTTTGGCCTACAACTCCCATAATCCCTAGCTAGCAGGACCAGTAGTCAGGGATGATGGGAAGTGTAGTCTCAAGGTTGAGGAAGCCTGCTCTAGAAGGTGGGGTCTACAGCATAAGAGGTATGTCTGCCTCACAGTTGGCTCTATGTTGACAAGCATGGTCTAGTCTCTGGGAGCTATCCAAGGTCCTAACCTGTTTAACCTGAACTTGAAAGTTCTGTCGTTACTCCTGCCTGACTATTTCTGCTGAGACTCTACCAGATGTGGCAAGGACCTATGACTGAGCCTACTGTGATAACCACTAACATGATGCTAACTGCGAAACTTCCCCTGAAATAAGTATTGCAGTCTTGAAAAACAGGATAGAAAGCAGGGGACAAGATCCATGCAGAACATCAATAACCAAAATGCAGAGCACTGAGTAGGTTTGGATTTGTGTAATTGTATTCAGAAGTAATAATAAAACATTAAATTTTTACAAAATTTAAAAACAAGTGCCTTGGTGCTTGTCAGTTACACTGGCTAAAGAAGTGATTGTAAAGCTTCCTTTTCACAAATAAAATGGCTGGAGATTTCTTTAATGACCGGTTTGGGACCAGTTTATCTACCAGCTCACCTTACCCCACAGGTGCCCACTCGACCACTTCAATCGGCAGAATCTGCACTACTAACCAGCGCTACATAATACCTGTATCGCATTTGTAAGAACTTGAATGTTAAGTATGCCAGTACCTACACTTGGAAGTTACTGCCTATTGATATCCAGCAGGCACCTTCACTGCAAAAAAATTCTGCGTCTGCTAAAACATTCTTGTTTCGACAAGCCTACCCAGATGTATGGAACGCTGAGGTAATTTTAATCTGTTTTAGTATTTTGCCTTTGTATGTTTTAAACTATGGTTGTAATTTTTTCTTGATTTTTTTTTTAAATCTTGTAAACGGCTTTAATTTTCTTTCTTTTTTTAGAATCAAGTGGTGTCAGGGGTTCAGGAGTGGAGGCACAGGGGAAGGAGGAAGCGGAGAGCGAAGGGGAACAATCCGAGGGCAGTGTAGGTGAGGAAGACAGTGGGGCAAGAGATTCCATGAGTCTGTCCAGTGAGTTGGAAGATTCACAGAAGGGGGCACCCATAGCCAGAGCAAGGGGGTTCCCAGGAGGGAGGCACCAGGAGCAAGGAACCAGTGGTGACTCCCAAAGCAGCAGCTGGAGATCGGGACCAGTTTCCCCACCAGAGCGTAGCGGGGGGGAAGAGTCCCAGGTGTCAGGACCGGTTTCCACTCCAGGGGAAAGAGAAGATGAGTCAGGGCTGACCACGCCCCTGTCGCTGAGTGAGGGAATAGAGGGGAAGTCAGATCCAGTTAGCCCTCCCGAAGGAGGAAGCAGTGAAAGGAGCAGTGTAACGGTCAGGAGAAAGGTTACCAGCTGGGAGCGCGCGCCAAGTTCAAATGCACAGGCGCGCGGGATAGCCGGGAGCACAGACTGGGAGCCAGGTCCTAAAGCACGCCGGAGGCAGGGGGAAGAATCCGGGGACTCGTCAGCATCAGCATCAGAAGAGTCCAGAAAGGGCAACACCCCAGCGGGCAGAAGGACCCAGAGGAGAAAGGAGCAAAGGAGGAGGTGGAGCAAGGCTAGGGTCTTGAAATGGTGTCTGGGGGGAGGAGATTCAGACGGAGCTTCAGCGGTCTAGGGTTGAGACGTAGAGCTGCGCGCCGCGGCTTTGGAATCGAAACTGAACCTTAATAAAGACTTTTGTATATAACAAGAACTGGCGTTGGTCCTCTGTGAGCTGGGACCTTGGGCAGCTCTGACAAGTGGTGTATACATTTCATGAAATAAATAAATAAGGAAGCAAAAAATTTGAGGAAGACATATGGAGAAACCCCATAGGTAGCCATGTCTCAACAGCTCTAGCTCTCACCCTGCGGCCATGGCTATAACCCAAGCAGCAACAAATTCCAGTGCCCATTCTCCTTGGCATAGAGCTGGCAATGAATTAGACTTCTAGGAATCTGTGTATTAGAGTTCACAGCACTCCATTATACATTTTTAAGTAGACGAAAAAGGAATGATAGCTTTAACTCTACAAGTGTGTGTGTGTGTGTGTGTGTGTGTGTGTGTGTGTGTGTGTTACTCTCTCATGGAAAGAATTGATTCTGATCCCACCCCCAGACACCCCAAAGACTTTCTTTTCTTTATAATATTTTATCTAGAAAATGTAGATCAGGAGAAGCTGCGAAATACACTTTGCATTTTGAACCTGTGCTCTAAGATACATATTGTCACATGCATGCCTGCACTAGAGAGTCCCAAATCCTCCCCCCCCCCCCAATGAACATTTAACTACAGCTTTGTCACTGGACAGGCTTCAAATTAAAAACAAAAAACATCTCCGTCACATTTATTTTTTGTACTTTGGAATTTAGTAAAGTTTAAACGGCTTCTATGCTTCTATATTTTGGATACATTATGTGATAGATTTTTCTACTTTACTGAACTCTATTTTAGATGGGTCTCGGAGCACCCTGTTCACCTGAGCTGAACCACAAGGACTGAAGATGTGGTTCTATATAGTAAATGGTGGGATTCAAACAGAATCATTATTCACATCCTCATCCTACCCTGAACTTTAGAAGCAGTTTCAAAAGCTCACAGGATGAAAGCAAGGGCTACGGCAGCTGAGAAATGACCACAGAAAGCACCACTGCATGCATGATTAAAAGAATTCTCTGGATGTTTGTAGCAGAAATGCAAACCCCCAGGCCCTTATCATTCATTGTTCAAGCAAACTGGTTTAAAATTCACTGAAGGATCAAAAAGGAAGAGAATAGCTTCAAGCAAATGATGAAAAATATATCCAGCTTTCCTCCACAACACTTGTTGATTCATCAAACAAAATTTAAATAGCAGCACTGGCTTCTGATTGTTTTTACAATACTTTTTCAGCATGTACAATTCTCTGTAAAACACTATCTATCTATCTATCTATCTATCTATCTATCTATCTATCTATCTATCTATCTATCTATCTATGTATAATATATGATATATACAGTATATCTGGTTATAATGAGAAGAGAGGAATATTTCTGACATCTGGCTCAGGTTATGCTCTATAGCATAAACTGCTCTAATTACATTTTTCCCCTGCAACATTTATAAATATTTTAAATCCTAAAGAAATATTTTACTCCGGCTACACATCACCCAAAGAAATAAGGACCACATATGTGTTGGCTCACCTGTCTCAATGTCCATTACCTGGTGGTGGACAGTCCATGTTTCTCCATCAACCACCCCCCAAGGAAAGATTTGTTGTTTCACAGGGAGATGGGGAGCTCCATCGGTAGTTAATGCCTTGGCAGCCTTATCTCTCAACTTTAAGCTCTCTTTCCTTAGTGCATGCCCATCCTGGGCTGGGCTTAGTGACCTGTAACTCAAAGCTACCTGGGCACAAAAGGCCACAAAAATGGTCTCTACATTCCAGTCTTGATCCCTCATCCTGCAACCAACTCCAGAAGCCACCAGCACTAGAGGAGACCACTGAGAGTAATTTCTGCTGTGATAGTGTGTTTAGTACAGGATAAATATTCTGATTAAGTGTTTAATCCTGATCATGCTTACTCTCTGTTTCTCTGTGCCTGGTTTACGGGCACACTCTAGGGGTGGTGGTCCTCACACCAGTGTTACTTGGACCATGGGGTATGTAACCAGTGGTTAAAATGCCTCAAAGAGCTGGAAGGATTTTTTTAAAAAAAGAGAAAGACCTAGAGGGGAGACTAGCTGAGGTTGCCAAAGAGAAATCTTGGAATTTCTTGGGAGACGGCTGCTCCCAAGAAGACCATCGCAGTGCAGTTGTAATTATTCACCCCTTGCCTTGGGGGGAGGTGGCCAGTGGGTGGTGGCAAGTGGAAAGGGAGAAACAGGATGGGTTACCTGTTGCTAGTGAGCTACACCACTGGTTGATTGCTGTAGCAGATGAAATAAAGTGTTGCTGCCCGCCACAAGGCATGAGCAAACCACCTTGAGCACAGCGATGTAGAAAGGAAGTATACAAATGATAATGAAATGAGCAACAAAATCTTGTTCCTTACATGTGAAAAAATACATGTTTTAATCATACTTTCATCACACATACCTTTTGTCAGCAAGTACCAAACCCTAAAACAGACAAAAACAAGAGATAAAACAGAGGTTGTAAATTTTAAAATAATGATCCTAACACATTTGCCTGGGTGAGGACAGTTTGGTTCTTGACAGGAGGCAAGACTACCAATGACGAAACTACCAAAACGAGAACAAGTGTATGGTATAAGTGGAGGAGAGATCTTTTCAGTTTTGCTGTTTCAAGTAGTTTTCAAAATTCCAAAGCATAACAGCAATCTTTCAAAGCATAACATCCTGGCAATAAATTTTAAAACATATAATCAATCCCAGTATTCTGAATACAAATACAGTATGCCATACCTCAGTCCCAAGGGCAGGGAATTGTTTTTGTCCTGGTACAAAGAGAGAGAGAAAATCAGGAACCAAATCAAGCATATGTGGTACATCTTTAGCCATTAATTAATATTACCTAAATATCCTGCTCTGCAGTCTAATTTTTCTTGCCTGTTATACACAAATGAAACCCTGTTTCCATATGAAAGTAGGGCTTTTCACTGCTGCTGAAGGTCAGAAAACAAACAAGGACAAGTCTGCTAGGCTGGGTTCAGACATTCCTATATAAACCATACTTTAAACAACCATGGCTTAGCATTGTGTGTGAACCAAGCCTTGTTAATGATGTGGTTTGGAAATGTGAGTCTGTCCCAAATCACTTCAGTTCACCTCATTACGAATGCACTCATGAATACTTTATGTTGCATTAATAGTCTAATGGATTGGAACTTTCCCCCCAATAGCCAGAGGATCAGCTGAGCGGAATTTAACTCAAAAGACACTCTACTGGCAAAGGAGAAGAAGCAACCTTAACTGGTAAAAGAGGTTCACCTATGAGTCACATGCTGACAGCACTATGTATAAGCTCATTCCGGAAAGAAAAAACATTTAATGAGTTTGATTAAAGCCATTGCCTTTATTCAACAGATGAGATCAATAGTTCATCTTGTATAGTATTGTAAATATTATTACATATATTATATTGTATTGTATTAATTATATTATATTATATTATATTATATTATATTATATTATATTATATTATATTATATTATATTATATTATATTATATTATATTATATTATTATACAGCCATTCTACTTTCATATCATATCAAGCACAAAGAACAAAATATTCTCCGCGGTGCTTCCTTCAATTACAGAGTTTCAGAATATTTGATACTGTGAAAACATTAGCCTGTCAGAATTCTACACAAATTTTCAACCTTCAGAAAATGTTTGAGATAGCAATTATAATTTTTAAAATAGTATAGGAATTAAAAACCTTACTTAGTTTCTTTTGCCCTTCATTTGCTTTGCCTGAGTATGATGTTGTCAAACTGGTGGAGGGAAACCCATTTTTTATAATGAGCTTTACATTACATCACAATAGCAGTAGCAGCGTCACTGGGTGGAGGGGAGTGTACTGTGATGGAAAAGTCCATTGAGACAAAATTTGGACCAACAGCCACTTGTAACCTGGACCCCAAGATTGCTTTCAGAGGAAGCAACCATCCCATGTAAACAGTTTTAATTGTTTTTAACCTTAGAGGGCATGGGATGTGAATTTCAAGCCAATGACTAATCTTTTCTTTTTGCTAAAGTTATCCTTGTTATCTTCAATGAGAGCACGGGAGGTGTTTGCCATTTGTCAACAAACTGTTCTCACCAAACAATCACTCCCTGTTTAATGGTGCACCTGTGGCTTTGAAGTATTAAACTCTTCTGGCCAGACTTTTAATCCTATAAGGAATCTTAAGATGGTGAATTTTGGACCCACTCTTAACATATGGAGCGAATTCTAATTTCAAAAGAAACAACGGTCAGTACCCATACAATGGTGGGGATTTTGGTAAAATCATAGACAGGCTTTCAGTGTTGAACTTGGCCCTGATGGGTGCTGATTGGACAGTGATCCAAAGAGAAACTCCTGCCCTCCCTGCTGCCCCTTTTCAAAAGAGACATTTTTTTTTCTGCTTAAGGAAGTATCAGAGCTATTCCATCCAGGATAAGCAGTTAACCATTTTAATATTTTGGATTTCAGCTTAGTGGCTGCTTAAGAATGTTGGGCCAGCCTGCTGATACTAATAACCATGGAAGCTAGAGTCTATGCTTTTTCTGTTTTTCTCATTCTGATTCCCTCACTGAGGTGGTGGAGGAAGACTCATTGAGGATCCAACCCAATTAAAAGGCGTTCTCCAGTGGATCCAAGAATTCCTAGACAAGAGCCACAGTTCTTCTTCCTGTTCTTTCTCTCATTCTTTCTGCTGCCTTTGACTGGATTAATATAGAGAAGCTGTGCCTGAAACTATGAATAATAAATATTGATAGGTATTTGCTTACTTAATTAGAAAGCCTTTATATGGTTAAAACTTCAAGGTCTTAGAGACAGCACTAACTACAAAAGGGATTAACTATAGTCATCTCTTACCTGCTTTTGTATTTAATCCATATGTACATGATTACGGTATATACCCCTGAACATTTTGGTGTATTGGCCCTCTGCACAAATTGAATAAATATACTCTTTAATTTAATTTACCCTGCTCCAGAGTAAAACTCCTACCCAAGTTGTCATAAGTGACAGAGATTTGTAAATCTGTAGCAAGTGCTGCTGAAACTTCCACAGAATCCTTTTCAAGGCAGGAATCCTATACACTAGCTGTCTTCCCTAACTTGGTGCCCTCCAGATATTTTGGATTCCAACTCCCATCAGCCCCAGGCAGCATGGCTAATGGTCATGGATGATGGGGCTGTAGTCCCAAATACCCAAATCTGCTATACACACATATCTGGGAGTTAGTTCTACTGAACTCAATATATCTTATTTCTGATTAGACATGCTAAGGATTTCACTGCATGACTGGCAGCAGCCTTGATTAGAGCAGAGGTGATATTCACGTCCGTGAAGTTCCACGTTCTTACTATCATGATCAATGTATCACTATAAGCTTCTAAAAATTGATGAAAACGTAGTTCTGGGGAAATGGTTCTGTGACCCAAGGAGCAGCAAACCCAAAAACAGTTCAGGTTGCATCAATGGCTACAAGCACATGCAACTGCTCTCTCTGAAAATATAAATGTGAGCAGTTATCTGGGTCTGCCTTTAGCACTACTTGGAACAGAACCAAATTAACTGCTGACAAAGGCTTTCATGCCACCACTAGGTACCAATAATGGTGTACACACACACACACACACACACACACACACACACACTGTTTGGAAAAACAGAATGTCTCCTCCATTCCATTTAAAAAAATATTACAAAAAATACAGTATAGCAATCTATATACCCCACCTTTTCTCTTGATGGCTTACAGATAAAATAAGAAGAGTCTTTTCTGACCCCATGCCAACTGTTTCTAATATCCAGACCAGGCATAGGCAAACTCGGCCCTCCAGATGTTTTGGGACTACAACTCCCATCATCCCTAGCTAACAGGACCAGTGGTCAGTGATGATGAGAGCTGTAGTCCCAAAACATCTGAAGGGCTGAGTTTGCCTATACGTGATCCAGACTGATGAAAGATGCTGATGAAATTGCAGCCCACCCATTTCAATTCGTCATTAACTTTTTAGTTGGTTCTAATGGTAGTTGGAGGTTCTACTGTTACTTTTGATTATTATTTTTTAATGAAACAAGATGGCTACCTGCCATTTTTTAAATACTATATATCCTTCATATATCTCCTTCTTAGCATTTTGAAACATTACATTACATACCACTGTGAGGTTTTATGAATAGAATTACTCATGAATTCATACAGCTATGTAAGTGCTAAACTTGGCCTTCAGTAAATTTAGAGTCATGGTGCTTACTATTAAAGAAAATACAGAGTATTTCTTTGCGTGGCTTTTAGCCACAATTCACCAGGCATATCACTATGCTTCTCTTTGGCAAGAGGATGACCATGTCATTCTACAGCAGGAGTAACCAAACTGTGGTCCCTGGACCACCCATGGTCCGTCAGCTTCATCCAGATGGACCACAGAGTGTCTTGCATTAAATAGGCATATTGTTTTTAGTTGTATTTTTATTGCTTCTTTTCTTTCTTATATTGCATTACAGTTTGAATTTTACAAAATGCAAATTGCAATACAATAAAATACAATATAAGAAATGAAAGAAGCAATAAGACTATAGTTTAACATCATACAGCATCTAGCACAATGCAATGCAGTTGGTGTGACAAATCAGAAAAGTCATTAAGTGGTCTCCTAAGACCCTCAGCAATTTTCAAGCGGTCCATGGGGGAAATGGTTTGGGAACCACTGCTCTACAGTGTTCAACAAGTAACTGCATCCACAACTTTCACATTTCCCAAACAGTGTAGCCTATGCTCCATCTTCTGGTTATTTATGGTAACTGTACAGTGTAAGGCTTCTTCTTAGGGACTTAGGTGATCACCAATTGTTGCAACTGGTAGAATAACCAACAAAAGGAAGGCAATTGTAATTTTAATAAGATGGTGGTATCTCCCCCACTATTGACATGTTAGGACTGCTCAGTTAGCCTGGTTCCTACCCACTGAATCTGAAATGGAAATGTATGAGAACTAGTTTACACAAGATTCCCAACAGAATCGAGTATTCCCATAAACTCAACAGATAATTGCAATTTTTTAAAAACAAAAGGCATTAAAAAGTTCAGAAACAGACCTCCAGGTATAGGGTGGTATATAAATTCAATAAATAATAATAAAAATATCAATTAAATACAGTCTTCATTCATCTCTAAGGATTAAAAGTACCATGGAACAAAACAAAACAAAAAGCATTACTTTGGAATGGATTCAACTAACCCTTTGTACTAGCAGAAGTCAGGAGAGGACTCCAGTTAGTGCAATGGGGCTTTCCCCTCCTCTCCTTCTTCTGCATGCCCCATATCTCCCCCAAGTTCACTCTGGGGGTTGAGACAATGCCCAGAAAAAGCACACAGGGTGGGGAGAAGGGGGTGGTAAGCAAAAATGCTTGTGCTGACAGAACAATCGAATTAGTATAATGGTGAATTTCAACTTATGTTTTTAAAACAATGTTTTCCCCAAATGTACTGTGAAATATTACTTCTTCATTTTTATTCCTGCCTTCCCTACATATGATCTTACCAACAGAAATAGCTGATTGGGCGCATGAGGCATATGTGTGGTCTCTAGATCTCATAGCACTCTAGAGGGCAAAAGAAAGGGAAAGTCATTTTTCTGCATCAAGCATTTTGCAGGACAAGCCATACAGACAATCATGGGTGCACCATGGTTGAGATGCTGGAAAAAGCTTATTCTTGGGCACTCCCACCCTCCCACTCCCTCCCTCCCTCCCTCCCATCCATCCATGGTTTGCTTTCATTTCGACACCAACTACACCTCAACATCAAAAAAACAAAGATCATGGTCACTGGTCCCATCACCTCCTGGCAAATAGAAGGGGAAGAAATGGAGGCAGTGATAGATTTTACTTTATTGGGCTCCATGATCATTGCAGATGGTGACAGTAGTCACGAAATTAAAATACACTTCTTGGGAGGAAAGCAATGCCAAACCTAGACAGCATCTTAAAAAGCAGAGACATCACCTTGCCAACAAAGGTCCGTATAGTTAAAGCTATGGTTTTCCCAGTAGTGATGTATGGAAGTGAGAGTTGGACCATAAAGAAGACTGATCGCCGAAGAATTGATGCTTTTGAATTATGGTGCTGGAGGAGACTCTTGAGAGTCCCATGGACTGCAAGAAGATCAAACCTATCCAATCTTAAGGAAATCAGCCCTGAGTGATCACTGAAAGGACAGATCGTGAAGCTGAGGCTCCAATACTCTGGCCACCTCACGAGAAGAGAAGACTCCCTGGAAAAGACCCTGATGTTGGGAAAGATGGAGGGCACAAGGAGAAGGGGACGGCAGAGGACGAGATGGTTGGACAGTGTTCTCGAAGCTACCAGCATGAGTTTGACCAAACTGCAGGAGGCAGTGGAAGACAGGAGTGCCTGGTGTGCTCTGGTCCATGGGGTCACAAAGAGTCGGACATAACTAAATGACTAAACAACAACAACACCACATTAACTTATAACCAGGACTTGCAAATCCACTTTGCTAAGAAAGAGAATTGTGGTTCCACTGCACTTGTAACTCCAGTAGTTTGAACAAAAGCATGGGAATGGTCACTTACAGTCCACCTTTATCAAGCATTGGTGTTGTTACTCCTGTGGCCAGAGGCTTGGATGCAATGTGAAGGGTCATTTGCAGTTCGCAAGCATGCCCATAACTATCCCAGGTGCACAGTGAGAAGTACCAACACCACTGAAATTAAGTTATTGGCTTGCATTTTCCCTTCCTCACTTCACCCAGCGCTGAACCAACCATGCCCCACGTTCTAGCAGCAAGCTGTCTGATGTAGAAGTGCTGTATTTTGGGGCATACTCGTTTCTTGAAGAAAATTAGCTAGATCTCATTTTTGCTGAAGCTTCCTTCATTCCCCAATAATATGGACCTTATTATTTCTTTTTAAAATAATTATAATGCCCTGTGTTCAAATGTACAATTTAAAAGACAGGATGAAAAAAAAAGTGGGGAGGTATGGAAAGAGAAATAAAAAGAAGCCAATTTGGGTTCCAAAGCTTTCTCCTTGCCAGTTGGAACAGTCGCCAAGGAGACAACTCCAGAGGAGGAAGATCAAATAGCAGCTTATCCCAATCTACTCAATGGAGTGGATAAGCTGCCTCACCTGTGTGTCTTCTGCAGCCAGGTAGAACGGCTGCCACTATCCAAGAAAAAAATTAATGTGTAAAAGGTATCTTAGTATACCCAAGCCATATTATTAGAAGTGTTCTCTTTGGGAGGGGGAAAAAGTGTCTCTCATGCAAAGTTACTATGTAAATGACAACAAACATTCTTTCACCTCCACCCCAACAACCAGTTAAAATTATAAATATCCAGATAATGTTTTCGTTTGTTAGAATAACAAAAAGTACCTTTGCAAGCAAACTATTTTTTGCATGTTTGGGTGTCCTCATCATTTTGAGACTCAACCTTTCTATTTTCAGGAGCTTCTTGGGCATGAGCTTCTTGGGTTCCTAAGCACACAGATTTTGAAAAATTACGCACCATATTTCATAACTTCACATAATTTGAATACCTAATCTTATCAGAAACATGATATAACTGGTTGTCCCAGTTAGAAACCCCATATATCGGTGGTGGCCAAACTTGGCCCTCCAGCTGTTTTTGGACTACAACTCCCATCACCCCTAGCTGACAGGACCGGTGGTCAGGGATGATGGGAACTGTAGTCCCAAAAAAGCTGGAGGGCCGAGTCTGGTCACCACTGCCTTATATTCAAACACTGCGAATGTAGTGTCTGCTTCTTTCTGTTAAGCATCTCACCTTACCCCAATCTAATGAAGCTCTTCCATGGCAACAGCAGCACTATCACAGGCACAACCAGCACCTGGGAAATGAGCCCCACCAGCAGAAAGCAGCACAGTCTCACTTTGAGGTAAACATTGATGGGACACACCTTGTATCCTCAGGGCAGGAACGCAGCCCTGCCACAGAGATGCGGCTATGGCCACAGTGTGCCACTGTAGATGGCAGCATTCATGAGTCTTGCACCAATGCCAACTTTAGGGCCAAGACCAATGCTTTAGAAGTCATCTGATACAGGCATAGAAGGGATGCTAATGCTGGAAGTGGATGCAATGTTCAACTGGCATGCCTGAACAATCGGGCCACATCTCTCGGGCCACATCTCTCTCTACCCAGGATTGAGCTGAAATATACCTCAGAGACCTTCACTGTTTCCTTAACTTCAGTCGTCTCCAAAGGCAACTTCCATGTATCAAACTAAGAATGGACATGAAAAACCAAAATCATACTGATTGCATGTTACAATCATGTGGAGGATACAATGTTCATTAGATCACTGTTCAGTGCACAATGAAGTGAGTGGGGAGGGAAAAATCTCTCCTCTCATTGTGCATTGCACAGTGACCCATCCTTCCATATCACTGAAACTACCATTTCATTGCATAAAGGTGACCCCTGACCATTAGGTCCAAAAGGACCCCTGACCATTAGGTCCAGTCGCGGATGGCTCTGGGGTTGCAGCGCTCATCTCGCTTTATTGGCCTAGGGAGCAGGTGTACAGCTTCTGGGTCATGTGGCCAGCATGACTAAGCCACTTTTGGTGAACCAGAGCAGCGCACGGAAACACCATTTGCCTTCCCACCAGAGTGGTGCCTATTTATCTACTTGCACTTTGATGTGCTTTCGAACTGCTAGGTTGGTAGAAGCAGGGACCGAGCAACAGGAGCTCACCCTGTTGCAGGGATTTGAACCGCCGACCTTCTGATTGGCAAGCCCTAGGCTCTGTGGTTTAACCCACAGTGCCACCCGTGTCCTGTGCATAGTAAGCTCTAATTTATGTTTTGCCCCATGCTGTGGTTTTGTTACTGAGCTTAAGAATGATACAGCAGAGAAAGAAAGAAAAAAACTTTAAACATTTTGGAGATTACAGTAAAGTGGGCAAGTGAAAAATTAAGACAAATGTAATTTTCAATCAACCTCTGCTGTGAAGTACCAAAATCTCAATAAATTTGTGTGGCTGTATCTTTTAAGAATCACCTCCTGGTTGTTCTGTCTAGGAGAGAATGTGAAAGGAGAGTCTGAAGCTAGCAGAGAGCTGTAGGCCTGCTTTTGTTTTAAGTCAGGCATAGGCAAACTCGGCCCTCCAGATGTTTTAGGACTACAACTCCCATCATCCCTACCTAGCTAACAGGACCAGTGGTCAGGGATGATGGGAGTTGTAGTCCCAAAACAACTGGAGGGCTGAGTTTGCCTATGCCTGTTTTAGGTGTTTGTCTTGTTCTTGTTTTATACTTTTGATCTCTAGAGAAAGATAGCTGAGAACTCATGCTACATTTGGTGTGAAACCTATACTTCACATCAGTACTGGGATATTAATGTAGTAAGTTAGTAAGATAGCCTTTAGAAAGCACACACCCAAAATCATCCCTGTAAATTAGTGATATAGTTTGGCCAATATTAAGTATCTTTATGTTTACTGTTTTCAGCTGGAGTTAGTTATGATCAATGCTTCTGTTTAAATCAATAGAATTTAAACATCATTAACAAGAAAGAAAATATTAAACAGGATGATTAATACCTTTACATGCTTGAATAGTCTGTCTTTGCCCAAATATTTTTCTTTGGTTGTTCCATAAATTAAAGAATCTACAAAAAATGATGAAAAAGCCTCTCAGTTTTATGAGTCTTCACACCAGTTACATGAAAATAAAGGGTTGGATCTAAAGGTGCCCTTCTGAATACAGAAGGCATTTTCTTGTGGAACTGCTGTTTCTATACCTCACAGCAGAGCTCTGAAATGAGAAGCATTCCTTCAACCTTGGATTAACACCTGGCAGAGATAGGCAGGGTCCAATTCTTCAGATGCTTTCTTTCACCTTTTTGTGCATCTAAGTCAAGGTAGAGGATGCCAGAGGGAGAACATATGACCCTATTTTATGCTATGACAAGTTTAGAGAACTGTCTTCTACTTGCCTTGATTCTCTGGAGATGTTTGGTCTTTTTGCATGGAGGACACACACTCATTGAGGCAGAGGAAGGAAGCCACATGGACAAAGGGCAGTCTGAGATCCTTGGATGGGAACTGTGGATTTTCTCAAGTTTATGTCTTGGTCTATCAATACAGCAATTTTGGCTTTGTTCTCTTCTTCTTGTGTTTCTAAGGGGGTGAATGAGGCATGGAGCAGATCCATAAGGAACTGGCTGCCTCTGATGGAAGGGCTCATGGAGCCACTAGGTCTTTGGCTCATTGTATGAACTCTGGGAGGTCTCTCACCAGAGAAGTTCAAAGTCAGCTTGGGCTTGTGCTAAATTATTCCCTGGCTTCCTCCGGCACCTGGCCTTGTTCCAGTTCACTGGACTTGCAGTGCTCCAACTTCTGCTGGGCCTCTTCAAAAGGCTGGTCATGCTACTGTCCTCTACCTGCCCTATATGAAGGGGAGGGAGTTGGGATGCTTCTGGGTGAGCTGCAGATGGTGCCACTGATCCAGAACTGTCTATCATGGGTGCTTTCCGGGGTAGTTGTTGGTGCTGGGGAAGAGGATGCAGTGCCATTGCGCTACCTGGTAAAGGGCTTTTCTTGATGCAGGTGAAGTGAGGGAAGGTCCCTAAATCCATTTGCTGGTTTGTGGTCCCTTATTTCAAGTCTGTGCTCAATGCATTGGGAGATAGGTTGAGAATGGGAAGGAGGCAGAGGTGGGGAGAAATAGGCTGTAAGGCTATAAGGCTGCAAGGCTGTAAGATTTTTTTTAAAGTTTAGGCCTGAAGAAGGAAAACAGTCAGTCTCTTGAAAGTTCCAGCAGGAACCAAGCATTCTGCGTGCGAGGCAGGGTTGATCTGGAACAAAAGGCTAGCCTGACCTCTGGAGAGGCACCTGAAGAACTGAACGCTGTCTACAGTGGTACCTTGGGTTAAGAACTTAATTTGTTCCAGAGGTCCGTTCTTAACCTGAAACGGTTCTTGACCTGAGCCGTGCTTTCGCTAATGGGCATCCTGCTGCCACTGCGCCACTGGCACACAATTTCCGTTCTTAACCTGGGGCAAAGTTCTTAACCTGGGGCAACTACTTCCTGGTTAGCGAAGTTTGTAACCCAAAGCATCTGTAACCCGAAGCATCTGTAACCTGAGGTGCCACTGTATATGTATCAGAGGGGACATATTATCCTCTGTTGAAGGAATGCCCTCCAATGCCCTCTTCTTATAGGAAAGAATGAAACTAAAACAAAAGATGTGCTTAAACTCTTGTGCCAGTAATTAGGCTCCCCCCCCCCCGGGGCTATAATAGAAGGCTTCTTTCAGATCCAATTGCAGTGGGGCTGGTAGGGGAGGATTTCAATGTACAGGAGTGTGTATCTTGCTGGAGAGATAAGGCTAATCTCCCCCCTCCCAGCTGCAACTGGCCTGAAATTGCCCCTTTGTTGAAACTAGGTTTGAACAAAGCCTCCTTTTCTAGCCAAGCCAAGGCATCTTTCAAGCCTAATTGTGAGACTGAGGCATTGGGAGGGGGGGCATGGTCAAGAACAGGGAAGGGAAACTCAGATGAAAGCAAATAGTGGAAGCAGATAATCTTGGAATACCTATGTGTGGAATTGAATCTAAGCACTCTAGGGTCCTTTTTTTCTTCAAATTTTGGATAGTCTCTTGCTTTGATTCTGCAGCTCCTGAATCTTCTGGAGCTTCTGCAGCTCCTGAATCTTCTGGAGCTTCTGCAGCTCCTGAATCTTCTAGAGCTTCTGCAGCTCCTGAATCTTCTAGAGTTTCTGCAGCTCCTGAATCTTCTAGAGTTTCTGCAGCTCCTGAATCTTCTGCAGCTCCTGAATCTTCTGCAGCTTCTGGGACTGTTTCTTCTTTTATCAAATGCAGCTCTTTACTTATAATCTCCTGTACTGGCTCCACAATGGGTAACTCACTCTCTGCTGAAGCAACCTTAACAAGCAATAAAGTAGCATTAGTTTTCAGGAAGAAGAAGATGATTCAGTTCCAACACCCTTAAAAACACACACAATTTCTGAGATCTCCAAAGGTCTAGCAACATAAAATCTGCAAATCCTATAACTGTAATGTAGACCCCAGCTAAATTGAAAATTGTGGAAACGTTCCATGTTTTATAAGTCCAGACAGCTAAGAAGGAAAGGGTGAGAGAACAAAAGGAGATGTTTTCCTCCCAAGAATATTAGCTTACAAGCGAAGCAGAATAGCTAATTGCTGAATCTGGACTTATGGGACCTGGTGAAGTTGATCACTTTGCAGTCAAAGTCATAGGAAGCTGCCATTTAATAGACATGTGCCAAAGAAGGCAATCCTTAAGCCCCTCTTGTGAGCATAAAGTGCTCTGCAAGAGTGTTATTGGCTATCTGGCCTTATAAATAATTTTCCCTGTGGCTTTTTGCCCTTGATGGGAAAAGCTTGTCCACATATGGTATAAAGTAGTCGTAACATTTCTGTTTTGGCCATCTGTCTACAAATTCAGGGAATCAATACATACGAGGTCACCACTATTAAAATTAAGTGGTAGAGCAAATGTTCTGAAGTGTTTATTTATTTATTTATTTATTTACTTACTTACTTACTTACTTAGATTTCTTCTATCCTGCTTTATAGCCCAAACTAGGTTGCCATAGCAGCTTACAAAAGACTCCCAAAATAAAGCCACACTCAAAATCTAGCACAGGATCGTAAATTACATGGTGCACATATGGAATCGGGATTATTAAGGCAGAAATTTCTTGCCCTTGATCTTCCCTGGTGTCATACCAGACAGAAGTTCCCACTGAGGTCTTCTGAGCCAAGGAAGTCGGGCTGTAAACTCAGCCCATAATGAAAGCAGTCTTCTGATGTTTCAAAGAGACAGCTGCTCTTTTAGCAACTCTAGGAGTACTGGGGAATAGTGCTCTCTTAGCCACAGATGAGAGGTTGTGGTGTCCCTTGACCCTGTGTCTCTTAAAGGGGTCTTAGTCTATCTGAGTCATGTATCACATGAGATATGGAGTATTGCTGTACGCTTCAGTTCAAAATTGTATAGTAAGCCAATGATATAATAAACTTGGCTCCAATGAAAATTTTAAAAGGGGATGCATGCCCAGGATATTAAGACAAAGAAACCTATAGCTTCTGTTTTTCTACTCTCCGAATGAAGCCTGCTACTCTAGCAGTATACAGTGGTGCCTCGCAAGACGAAATTAATCCGTTCCGTGAGGCTCTTCGTATAGCGGTTTCTTCGTCTTGCGAAGCAAGCCCATTGACAGCTTAGCGGATTAGCGCTACAGCTGTCAAGCGGCTTCCAGCGATCAGCTGATAAGCGGCTTAGCGGCTTAAGAAAAGGGTGAAAAAAGCGGGGAAAAACCACGGGGGGATGCAAGATTTTTTTCGTCTTGAGAAGCAACCCCATAGGGGAATTCGTTTTACGAAGCGCCTCCAAAACGGAAAACCCTTTCGTCTAGCGGGTTTTTCGTCTTGCGAGGCGTTCGTCTTGCGGGGCACCACTGTAGTTAAGTTAGCCACAAAGGAGGTAATACAAACCTGCTCCTTAGGTTGTGTTTCTGTCTTGGGCTCTTCACAGATTACAGATGAACATGGAGAAACTCCAAAGAAAGGTATTTCTAAATGAGCTTGTGCTGGAAATTTTGGCCCAGGCACGTACTTCTTATCATCTGTCACAACCATTCTTTCGGACACTGAGGGAAGAAAACAGTGAGAACTTCAATCAGATCCTTTGCTTCTGCTCCTTGTAATCTTACATAAAGAGTCAATGAAACTTTTGACTAGGGAGATAGACTTTACTACACCAAAGTGAGACTGCACGCTCCTTAAGCAAAGTAAATATTCAGCCAACAGTTTTACATTCATTTGGTCCTTCTTTCATACTCCCCACTTCTGGTTTGACCTATTTTTAATTACTAGCCCATTTATTAGCCAATACGCATTCTTGGAGATGCAGTGTGCAGCCCAGAACATTTCTCTCACATTTACAAGGGGAAATCTACGTCATTAAAACACTGAAAATAGAAGTGTGCATGCACACAAAAGCTCATACCAAGAACTAACTTAGTTGGTCTTTAAGGTGCTACTGGAAGGAATTTTTTTTGTTTTGACTGAAAATAGAATTGAGTGATGTGTGACTATATACTTTTAACTTCACTTTATTGCAAACACTCTGTTCCTAAATGCAATTACCTGAAAATTTATTACTATGAGAGTAACCTGGGCTGGTGGAGATGTGCTTTTACCTTTTGTGCTTGACTTAGCCCCCAAATATCTGAAAGACTATATCCATCCCTACCGACCTTCTCTAGAGTTACAATATGCTTTGAAGTCTTGCTCAGTAGTTCTGCCTCCCTCAGAAATGTGGGGAATTGTAGCTAGGAGTGGGCTTTCTTTGTGGCAGCCCTTAAGCTGTAGAACTCCCTCCCCACAGAATTGCATCACCCACCTTCATTATATAATTTTCACTACATGCTGAAGTCATACCTCTTTACCTTGACCTTTGATAGTTCATGGATTTTGTTTTCTGTGACTCACCTTCCTTGCTGAATTTTTATTTCGCTGTTCCATTTTGGAATGGTCTTGTGCGTTTTAAAACTGTAGTGATTTTTATCTGTTTTAAAATGGTACTTGCTATTTGTTGTAGCCTGCCCTGCTGTGGACTTGCAATGAAGCACAATGAGACTGTGACATGCTGTACGGGGGCTCCCTCCTCTTGGATATCTAACTTTGAAAGATTTATTTCTGCAAAACCTCAGGGTTGCCCCCAACTTGCAGATGCCTCTTTTGAATTTGTGGGTGGCCCTGCTTTGCTTCCAAGTAAAACAACAGGGGAGCCCCCCACCTTGCTATTAAAAGGATATTGCATAGCAGTTTTTCACTGTTCAGCACCAAAAGAAATGTGATAGAGTAGGTATTTTCAACCTTTCCAGATCCAGGATCCTTTTAAAATCCAAACATGCATGTGGGGACCCATTTCTTAATCTTATAGCAGATATTTACATGGTAGCAGTGCTCCTGCTATGACCCACCTCAAATCAGGCTGCGACCCACTTTGGGTCCTGACCTACCAGTCAAAGACCAGTGTGACAGAGCCCATGCTTCACTCAGCTGTGCTTTTGACTGTAAACAGAATAACATGCCTTAACAGGGTGGCACTGTGGTCTAAACCACAGAGCCTAGGGCTTGCCGATTGGAAGGTTGGCAGCTTGAATCCCAGCAATGGGGCGAGCTCCCGTTGCTCGGTCCCAGCTCCTGCCAACCTAGCAGTTCAAAAGCATACCCAAAAGTAGATGAATAGGTACTGCTCCAGAGGGAAGGTAAACGGCGTTTCCGTGCGCTGCTCTGGTTTTGGTGTTCTGTTGCGCCAGAATTAGCTTAGTCATGCTGGCCACATGACCCAGAAAAACTGTGGACAAACGCCGGCTCCCTCAGCCAGTAAAGCAAGATGAGCACCGCAACTCCAGAGTTGTCTGTGACTGGACTTAACTGTCAGGGGTCCTTTACCTTTTTTTAAAAAAAACAGACAGCCTATCAATTCATCAGCTCACACCGTTACTCAGCTACGGTTAGAAGCACTGCAGATGCAACCGAGGGAACAAAAGGGGAATGGAAGCGAAATGGAAATGGGGCCACGGAATGGACGGGAGCAATCAAGATGCAAGGTAGAAAAGGGTGAAACCAGTTCCCAGCTTCTCTCAGTCACAAAGGACTTCTAGTGTTGTGTGCTGAAGCAAGCTGATAAGGAACAGGCTCTGCCATGCCAGGGAAAAACACTGTTGCACTGCTTTGGGGTAGGTTTCTAGGATGGAGGGGAGAGCAAACCCAAAGATCATTAAAAGAACACCTCCCCTTGATTATATTTATATTTAAACCATTACTTTCAGCTTTATCACGTTCTTCTAAGTCGGGAGTTCCAGGTTGGAGCAGGAAATCAAATATATTCAGAGAAACATCTGAGGAACAGGGAGAGCAGTAGATTGCTGAGGGAGCCACTGGTAATCTCCAGACTGGCTAATAGGGAAGAAAAAAGTACAAATGCATGTAATCTGTTTACTATTTTTTAAAATAAAATTGTTTATAATTGAACATCTAAAATTACTTCACCTGTTTACACCTAATTATATGCCTTTTAATTAAATTTAAGTAGCTGTTGATATAACTTAAAACTTGATATAGGTGTCTTTTTGTGATACTGAAGGATCTGTGTCATAACTGTGCAAAATATGCTTCATTACACTATAACCCAACCTTTCCTTTCTTCTTTGGTAAAACCAACAAGTCTGATGTGAAGTCTTCAGTGAAGGTATATCCCTTGTAAGGTACCTAGAGAAATAGTAAAGATATTCATGGTATGATAAAAGTCTATTTTTTATAATATTGCTATTAGTGAACAGGAATATGTGTTACAGATGTTCAGTGTGTTCAAGTCATAGTTCAATCCTATATATATATACATTCAGAAGTAGGTCCCATTGAGTAAAATTATGGACTCAGCTACACAGCTGAAAATAAAACGTTTTAAATGTGTTGTAAAATGCAATATACAAATGTGACACTAGATGGAAACAGTGAGCTATGCAAAATTCAATGTATTTTTCAAAACATTTTTTAAAAAGCATTTTCACAGTAGTTTTTATGTGTGTAGGTTCTTCCTAGGTTTACTACCAAGTATGTGGGTATCATATTTTAGCCTTAAAGACTTAAGAGGGTGATACTATGAAAAGCATTTCTTGTAAATTTGTGAAATCCAATCCCATACAGAAATAGATCTGAACTGAAGTAAAGCAGCTCCTTAAAAAAATCTACTATAAATTAAATCTAGAAACATTACATAATGTTGAATTTACTTAAATAAACTGTGGCAATCTAGTTTTCAACATAACTTACAGAAAAAAATATTATTTTGTTAATGACAGATTCCAAATCTAAGTTTTAAAACAGATATTAGTTTTGCAGTTATTGCAATGAACTGCATCTAACAGCGGGTGGCAGACTTTGCACCTGATTTTAGATGCAATTCAGTTAGTGAATCATGTCTCCAAGAGTGTAGTATTTAGGCAACCTCTGTTTCTTCATGTTGCTAAAAATGCTGTGTCAGTTACAACATACCAGATATGATGCCATCTCAACTGGCTTCGAGACGTAAGTTTTCCCTCTTTCTAGCTCTTCCGGAGGTTGACTTTCAAAAATATAGGATTCTGGAGAAGAGATCATGATAGCAGCATTTATATTGCAGCATTCACATTGTAACATGAAACCGTAATGGTAAACCACTCTTATTTTATTTACAATTTCTACTTAGCATTATACCCCTGAAAACAATAAAAAGAAATGTGACTTGTTTTTTACATGCATATTGGTAATCAATAACTAATTTTCTGTTCTTCACTCAAATGAACAGGAAAACACTGCCAAATAAGATACCACTTTGAGCCAGGGCAGGCATAACACAAGTTCCCTGAAAACCATGGTTTCCTGAGTCTGGTTCCCAATTTGCCAAGTACACTTCCTCTTCCAGAATGGATCCTTTTTCTCTTTAACAACAGGTTCAAGCCCAAAATTGTTGAGCAAACCCCCACGTTACAAAACACGATTTCTCGATTGACTTGCCCAAGACAATTCAGGACAAAGTGCCGCCTTTCAGAAATTCCATGACATATGTCAGCCTTAGGTTACTGTTACAGCTGTACTTACCATGATTGACACAGACCAAGAGTTCAAACCCCATTTCAAAACATGGTTATGACAGAAACCTTGGTTTCTGTTAATACTGGTTAGTGTTGGTGTACATATGAATACTAAGTGCTGGTTAGCAGTAAGTTTGCTAATTGCATCATGCCAAATTTTCCTATACACCAACTAGCAGAAAAGGCTGCAATCCTATACACACTTACACAGGAATAGGCCACAGTGAATACAGTAGGACTTGTTTCTGAGTAAAAATGGATGGCATCAGACTGCCTGAGTATGTAATATTATTTTAAAATGAAGAAATTCTGTTAATATAATTATAGAGGTTACCTGTTGCTGAGATGCTAGAGGCATCAATATTTGCATTCAATAAGCCCAGTGTCTTACTGTGAGACAAGACGTAAATATCATTTTTGAAAGCCAGTAAAATATCACCCGAACTATTCAGGAAACAGGCTGTGCTTAAAGTGTTATCAAGAGTGATATCTGCCACCAGATTCTTCTGTGTATCCCATAGCTTTATCGTGGAATCTGAACTAGAAAATAAAGGGAACATCATGGGAAATAGTCTTAAGACCGAATATAACTCACTCTTATGCAGAAGCTTGCTTTCAAGACCCACACAGTACTAAAGCAAACTGGAATTAAATCATACACATTTCATGCGAACTTCAGTTTAGCACTGAGTATACCAGGTTCCTGATTACAGGATGAAGGTTTTTCTAAAATCATGTGTTTTTATTGTTTGTATGAAATGAATGAAATCCTACGCTTGAGAAATAAAACAAAATTATAAAAGACACACAAGCTTGTATCCAACAGTGTTGCTCAGCTGATGGTAAGACTTCCATGAGCAGAATGGGGAGGGAAGTAATTTTAAGTCATCCCCACTCTACCCTGCAGCCCCACCCCCATGTCTCCTTCTCCAGAGGGGGTAAGAGACTCTGGAGAACAGATTTAGAAGGGACATGGGAGGCTGAAGGGAAATTGTTGTCCTCCCCACGTTATTCATTTGCTGCTTAAATTCCTATTAAAAAATGTTTTCATATACTCTTTGATTTCAGTGGGATAAAAGCACCCCTCCCCAACTAATTCTACCTGTTAGCACCATATCCTCTCTATTAGATATAATACCCCTCCCCCCTTCATGGATCACTGCCTTGCCGTGGCAAAGGGGCTTGAATAACTCCGAGAAGCTATGAGCTATGCCGTGCAGGGCCACCCAAGATGGACAGGTCATAGTGGAGAGTTTTGACCAAACATGATCCACCTGGAGCAGGAACCGGCAAGCCACTCCAGTATCCCTGCCAAGAAAACTCCATGGACAAAGGCAACAGGCATATAAAAGTTATGACGCTGGAAGATGCGCCCCTCAGGTCGGAAGGCGTCCAACATGCTACTGAGGAAGAGCGGAGGACAAGTACAAGTAGATTCAGAGCTGATGAAGCGGCTGGGCCAAAGCCGAAAGGATGCTCAGTTGCGGATATGCCTGGAAGCGAAAGGAAAGTCCAATGCTGTAAAGAAAAATACTGCATAGGAACCTGGAATGTAAGAACTATGAACCTTGGTAAGTTGGATGTGGTCAAAAATGAGATGGCAAGAATAAATATTGACATCTTGGACATCAGTGAACTAAAATGGACGGGAATGGGCGAATTCAGTTCGGATGACTATCATATCTACTACTGTGGGCAAGAATCCCGTAAAAGAAATGGTGTGGCCTTCATAGTCAACAAAAGAGTGGCGAAAGCTGTACTGGGATGCAATCTCAAAAATGATAGAATGATCTCAATACGAATCCAAGGCAGACCTTCTAACATCACAGTAATCCAAGTTTATGCACCAACCACTGGTGCTGAAGAAACTGAAATTGACCAGTTCTATGAAGACTTACAACACCTTATAGAAATGACACCAAAGATTTGATGTTCTTCTCATTATAGGGGATTGGAATGCTAAAGTAGGGAGTCAAGAGATAAAAGGAACAACTGGCAAGTTTGGCCTTGGAGTTCAAAATGAAGCAGGGCAAAGGCTAATAGAGTTCTGACAAGAGAACAAGCTGGTCATCACAAACACTCTTTTCCAACAACACAAGAGATGACTCTACACATGGACATCACCAGATGGGCAGCATCGAAATCAGATTGATTATATTCTCTGCAGCCAAAGATGGAGAAGCTCTATACAGTCAGCAAAAACAAGACCTGGAGCTGACTGTGGCTCAGATCATCAGCTTCTTATAGCAAAATTCAAGCTTAAACTGAAGAAAGTAGGAAAAACCACTGGGTCGGTAAGATACAATCTAAGTCAAATCCCTTATGAATACACAGTGGAAGTGAGGAACAGGTTTAAGGATTTAGATTTGGTGGACAGAGTGCCTGAAGAACTATGGATGGAGGCTTGTAACATTATACAGGAGGCAGCAACTAAAACCATCCCAATGAAAAGGAAATGCAAGAAAGCAAAGTGGCTGTCTAACGGGGCCTTACAAATAGCGGGGGAGAGAAGGCAAGCAAAATGCAAGGGAGATAGTGAAAGATACAGGAAATTGAATGCAGATTTCCAAAAAATAGCAAGGAGAGACAAGAAGGCCTTCTTCAATGAGCAATGCAAAGAAATAGAGGGAAACAATAGAATGGATAAAACCAGAGATCTGTTCAAGAAAATTGGAGAGATGAAAGGAACATATTGTACAAAGATTACCATAATAAAAGACAAAAGTGGAAAGGACCTAACAGAAGCAGAAGACATCAAGAAGAGGTGGCAAGAATACACAGAGGAATTATACCAGAAAGATATGGATGTCTCGTACACCCCTGATAGTGTGGTGGCTGACCTTGAGCCAGACATCCTGGAGAGTGAAGTCAAATGGGCCTTAGAAAGCACTGCTAATAACAAGGCCAGTGGAAGTGATGATATTCCAGGTGAGCTATTTAAAATTTTAAACGATGATGCTGTTAAGGTGCTACACTCAATATGCCAGCAAATTTGGAAAACTCAGCAGTGGCCAGAGGATTGGAGAAGATCAGTCTACATCCCAATCCCAAAGAAGGGCAGTGCCAAAGAATGCTCCAACTACCGCACAATTGCACTCATTTCACACGCTAGCAAGGTTATGCTTAAAATTCTACAAGATAGCCATAAGCAGTATGTGGATTGAGAACTCCCAGAAGTGCAAGCTGGATTTCGAAGGGGCAGAGGAACCAGAGACCAAATTGCAAATATGCGCTGGATTATGGAGAAAGCTAGAGAGTTCCAGAAAGACATCTACTTCTGCTTCATTGACTATGCAAAAGCCTTTGACTGTGTCAACCACAGCAAACTATGGCAAGTTCTTAAAGAAATGGGAGACCCTGATCATCTCATCTGTCTCCTGAGAAATCTCTACGTGGGACAAGAAGCTACAGTTAGAACTGGATATGGAACAACTGATTGATTCAAAATTGGGAAAGGAGTACGGCAAGGCTGTATTTTGTCTCCCTGCTTATTTAACTTATATGCAGAATTCATCATGCGAAAGGCTGGGCTGGATGAATCCCAAGCTGGAATTAAGATCGCTGGAAGAAATATCAACAACCTCAGATATGCAGATAACACAACCTTGATGGTGGAAAGTGAGGAGGAATTAAAGAACCTTTTAATGAGGGTGAAAGAGGAGAGAGCAAAATATGGTCTGAAGCTCAACATAAAAAAAACGAAGATCATGGCCACTGGACCCATCACCTCCTGGCAAATAGAAGGGGAAGAAATGGAGGCAGTGAGAAATTTTACTTTCTTGGGCTCCATGATCATTGCAGATGGTGACAGCAGTCACGAAATTAAAAGACGCCTGCTCCTTGGGAGAAAGGCGATGGCAAACCTAGACAACATTTTAAAAAGCAGAGACATCACCTTGCCAACAGAGGTCTGTATAGTTAAAGCCATGGTTTTCCCAGTAGTAATGTATGGAAGTGAGAGCTGGACCATAAAGAAGGCTGATCGCCGAAGAAGTGATGCTTTTGAATTATGGTGCTGGAGGAGACTCTTGAGAGTCCCATGGACTGCAAGAAGATCAAACACATCCATTCTTAAGGAAATTAGCCCTGGGTGCTCACTGGAAGGACAGATCTTGAAGCTGAGGCTCCAATACTTTGGCCACCTCATGAGAAGAGAAGACTCCCTGGAAAAGACCCTGATGTTGAGAAAGATGGAGGGCACAAGGAGAAGGGGACGACAGAGGACGAGATGGTTGGACAGTGTTCTCGAAGTGACAAACATGAGTCTGACCAAACTGCGGGAGGCAGTGGAAGACAGGGGTGCCTGGTGTGCTCTGGTCCATGGGGTCACGAAGAGTCGGACACAACTAAACGACTAAACAACAACAACAAATACCCCTCCCTCTTAGCTTGTTGCTGAAGAGGCACTTTGAAGCTCCTACGATCAGCTAGACATCAGCTAATGCTAGGTGCTTGAAAAGAGCCCTCTACAGGTGTAAATCAGCTGATTGCCAGTGCTTCAAAACGCAGTCCCCAAAATTAACTGGTATTGGGAACTCCCTAGTATAGCCAAGGGGTCAGGTAGAAGTGGTTTAGATTCAAAGATCTTCCGCCAGTGCTTTGAATCCATTCCATTCCCCCTGGAGAGAGAAAATGCTCCATTTTCTTTTTTTCCTAGAGGTTGCAATTTGAATTGCTGAAGGAGGTGCTTTGAATCCAAATATCCTTATCTGCAGAGGCAGGGCAGGGGTGGGTGGGTGAGTAAATTACCTGCTCTTGTTATGGCTGCAGGTGATTGACTGGTGAACGTTATCAACCACCTGACAAAGTGGTAAATGAAGATCTGGCCTGCCAGCTAAATCTAATTCCCCATGCCTCTAGTATGAGATGCTTCAAGAAGCACAAGCAGGTCATTCAGATTTGGTTTTCTGCATGGGAGATTGGATTCTGCACACTCAGTTTAAAACCGAAATAGATATTGACTGTGTTGCTATTCTGCAGCTACTGCCCACACCAGTGGGTGGGGCTTAATGGAATGTGTCTGGGCTGTATTATTTTGTCGCTCCCCTAAATCACTCCCCCCCACCCACCCTCTGCAACCTTCTTCCATGCAAACAGGCATCTCTCTATCTCCAGGTGCACACTTAATAAATAAATAAAAATTCACTGGATGTCTGCAAGTTATCATATTTCACAATGGGCAAAATGGAGACTTGTACTCTTTTTGAAGCAGGGGATAATACTTATTTCCACTTAGTCCCCCCCCCCCACCAAATACTAAGGTCTTTAACAAGAGTGATACCCCACCTGAAAAACAACAACAAGAAAGCAACAACAAAAACCTCAGCAGCAACAAAATACTGAAATTATGATAAAGCATGCCAGCTTTGCCTGAAGCCATCTCCTTCCTACCTAGTACTTCTCTTCTTAGGGTGGAGATTCAATTTTCTTAAAAAATTACAGTATTAAAATGAAAAGGTTAAAATAATGCTGGTGTCAGCAGTGGTGGGTGCTGACATTTCCCCCACTATGCTGGTGCTGGTCTGGGGCATGAAGCCATAATATAGATTTATGGATTTTATGGCACATGTACCATCCTGTCTTCCTTTTCCCATGTTACAAAAGGTAACATCAAACTATTCACCTACCCGCAACTTAAAAAGAGAGAATAATTCTTGCAGGAATCCACTGCCAGTACAGGGCCATTGTGGTACTTGTCCGAAAAAGCATCTTTTTCTTCTTCTTCATTCTTCCCTTAAAGAAAAGGAATACTCTGATATAATTTGTGAATTTGAGGATCTGATTTCAGATTCTGAATGCACCCTTGTCAGGAAATGATAATATCATGTGCCAGAACGGTGGTAGGTCTGCAGGGCTCTGTGAGCAGCCTTTGTGGGGGGTTATTCATTCACCTTACCCTCTCCCAAACAATGTGGGCACCGTCAGGAAAAGGTTATAATGACGATGTCAGCCCTGGGTCCCCCATCCCCCCTTTGGTCTTCCCTTACCCCACTTCTCTCTCCAGTTGGTAAAGTAACACTGGAGGATAAGCTGCTCAGGATTGGTGGGAATTCTGCACTCCTCATTTAGTGCTTCTTTTACTCTTAAAATTGGAACTCTACCAATCTACTTTTACTTTCTCCCCAACTGTGGCAGAGTTAGGTTTGTCTCTATCATGGCCCTAAATGGGCACTTATCAGTTGATCAAGTGAGCAAGTTATTTGACTCTTGTCCCTGTTTATATATATAAAACACACAATTCGTTTGATCCTATCTAAACTATAAAATAGGCCCATGTTTAGCCAAAGGAAAAGAATTGTGTTCTAACCAGATACCCCCAGGCCATTGAAACCGAAATACAGAATGTTCCAACCTTCATTCATCTCAAAAAACCAGAAGCTTACGGATAAGATATATTACTTATTTGTAACTTTCTGAACTCTTCATTGTTTTTATAAGTTCTATCAATATAAAAGAGTGCAAAAAAGGAAAAAAAACCACACAGGTGAAATGAATTGAGAGAAGCCATTACTAGTAACAACTAGTCAAAAATAGTTTACTAGCAAGTCAGCCTCTACAGAATGAAAGTGTGAATCATTTTTGAAATGTATTACAAAACTTCAGTAGAACTCGAAAGATCTACTACGGACTAAAATATGTGGGTGGAATTAAATGGCAAGCTGATTCTGTACACAAGGTTAGGCATGGGAAAAGTCAGTGCTACTGCTGATCATGAAATAGCTGCTCAGGTCATCCATTCATGGCTAGAAGGCTGTATCAACAGCTGAATGTGAAACTGCATTAATAATTTTCTGAAATAATCAATATTATCATTGGATATTATGCATATCCAAATATAGAATGAGGATGACCATGCAATCTTACGCATGTTTATTCAGGTATTTAGTGTGGCTGACTTTCAGGTAAGGATTGCAGGCTTGTTCCCAGGACGCTCAATCGAAGTTGTGCCTTTGAAAAAACAATTATGTCATGAAAAGATCTATTGAGATAACTTAATGGATTAGAACTACACACCTTCCTTTACTTATAGTGTTCTCACAGAATGATGTCCTTTCAATTATGTTAGCACAACATCAACACCTGAGCAGAATATATTGTGCTAGAGGAGCAAGAAAGTTTTATTCTGGTTCCATTTCTTTCTGTAACCTAACAACAACTTTATTACTAAAATATTCTGGCTTCGCTTTGTTTATTTCCAAATGTCATGCTCACTGTCTGTTCTCTCATCTGCTCCACTGACCCGCTATGCCTCCTGCTGCATGTGAGAGGACAGGCTGGAGGATGCTAAAACTCAGCCATCTGCTGAGAGGAGCACATTGCCCAAGGTCCGTGCCTAGTGTGATCTGAAGTGATATGGTTGTGCAGCAGGCCTTTTCTTAGCGCACAGAGGTGAAATGCAAGTGAAGCCCGGGGGGGGGGGGGCGGCGAATGAGCAAGAGAAACCAGTCAGAGTGGCAGGTGTTTGCATAATAATTCGATGCCTGTGTGAGAATGATGTGTGTTTTGGCCCCACTCTGGTCATGTTGGCCCTAGGAAACTTGAGCTGAGAGAGGAAGCTTCCCCACACCCTCTGCAGATATTCAGCCACTATGTCCAGTTTGTGCAACTTCAAGATGTTTATTCAAGATACTTGGGGCAGTGAGGATTGCCGCCACATTTGCTGCACTCATGTCCATCACAACTGCTTAGATCTACTGGACCAGGACAAAGGATCTGGATCATTGTGATTTAAAATTGTGAAACTCCTTATCAAGGAGCCATTGCTTGTCCCACTGGATCTAAATAACTATCATGTGGTGTCATTTCCCCCCCCCCCAGGCAAAAAGGCCCTTGAATGTGTAATGGTTGGCCAACTCCACATTTTCTTGGATGAAAGTAATACTACTACTAATAATAATAATTTATTATTTATACCCCGCCCATCTGGCTGAGCTTCCCCAGCCACTCTGGGCGGCTCCCAATCAGTGTTAAAAACAGTACAGCATTACATATTAAAAACTTCCCTGAAGTCTTCTGAATGTCAGGTAATTCTTTATCTCTTTGACATCTGATGGGAGGGCGTTCCACAGGGCGGGCGCCACTACCGAGAAGGCTCTCTGTCTGGTTCCCTGTAGCCTCACTTCTCGCAATGAGGGAACCGCCAGAAGGCCCTCGGCGCTGGATCTCAGTGTCCGGGCTGAACGATGGGGGTGGAGACGCTCCTTCAGGTATACAGGACCGAGGCCATTTAGGGCTTTAAAGGTCAGCACCAACACGTTGAATCGTGCTCGGAAACGTACTGGGAGCCAGTGCAGATCTCTCAGAACCGGTGTTATGTGGTCCCGGCGGCCACTCCCAGTCACCAGTCTAGCTGCCGCATTCTGGATTAATTGCAGTTTCCGGGTCACCTTCAAAAGTAGCCCCACGTAGAGCGCGTTGCAGTAGTCCAAACATGAGATAACTAGAGCATGCACCACTCGATGGTGTCAAAGGCCGCTGAGAGATCTAGCAGAACTAGGAAACAGCTCTCACCTTTGTCCCTAGCCCACCGGAGATCATCAACCAGCGCGACCAAGGCAGTTTCAGTCCCATGGTGAGGCCTGAATCCCGAATGGAAGGGATCCAAATGGTCCGTTTCCTCCAGGCGTGCTTGGAGTTGTTCAGCAACCACCCACTCAATCACCTTGCCCAAGAATGGCAGATTTGAGACTGGGCGATAGTTGGCCAAATTGGCCGGGTCTAAAGATGTTTTTTTAAGAAGCGGTTTAATGACCGCCTCTTTCAGCGGGTCTGGGAAGGCTCCCTCACAGAGGGAAGCATTCACCACCCCACAAAGCCCATCACCCAGCCCTTCCCGGCTCGCTTTTATCAGCCAGGATGGGCAAGGATCAAGGAGACAGGTGGTCGGTTTCACTCGTCCAAGCAGCCTGTCCACATCCTCGGAGGTAACAGATTGGAATTGATCCCATATAACAGGACCAGACAGAACTCTAGCACTCTCCCACCCTGGCCCTGCTCCCACGGTGGAGTCTACCTCCTTCTGAATCTGAGCGATTTTATCTGCAAAAAACTTTGCAAAAGCATTGCAGGAGATCTTGGGGTCCCTACCAGGCCCCGGTGGTACAGGTGGTTCCGATAAACTGCAAACCACCTGAAAAAGTCTCCTGCTGCTGTTTTCTGCAGATGCAATGGAGGCGGCGAAGAAGGCCCTCTTCGCCGTCGCCATTGCCACTTGGTAGGCTCGACGTTGAGCTCTAACCCATGTCCGGTCTGATTCAGAATGAGTTTTCCGCCACCGGCGCTCTAGCCGTCTCAACGATTGTTTCATCACCCTCAGCTCCGGGGAAAACCACAGGGCTGTCCGGGCTCCATGCAATCGGAGAGGGCGCTTCGGAGCCAGACAGTCAATAGCCCTGGTTAACTCCGCATTCCAGCGTGCCACCAGGGAATCAGCTGAAAGGCCATCAACTTGGGATAAAGCATCCCCTGCCACTCTCTGGAAGCCAATTGGATCCATTAAGTGGCGGGGGCGGACCATCCGAATCGGTCCCACCTCCCTGCGGAGGGGAAGGGTTGTGGAGAAGTCCAGTTGCACCAGGAAGTGATCTGACCATGGCACTTCTTTTGTTTCGCTTTTAGTTAATGTCAGATCACCAACATCCGTAGAGGTAAACACCAAGTCTAAGGCATGTCCGTGGCTATGAGTTGGGCCAGACTTATTCAGGGACAGCCCCAGGGAGGCCATGCTTTCCATGAAGTCCCGAGCGGCCCCTTGTAAGGAAAGTGATTATTTGCATCTATTCCAATCTGATTTCCAGCTTGGATGTGAGACTGAAATTTCGTTGCTCACACTGGTGGATAACTGGCACCAGCAGAGTGTGACCCTGTTTATTCTCTTGGACTTGTCAGAGATTTTTCATACAACTATGTTTTCTTTGTTGTTCCTGGCTTGATGCTCATTGTCTGCTTAGAGAGAAACAAATCATGGGCACTGGTTCACATGTAATATGAAGCCAACACTGTGATTTGTTTTGTTGCAGCAATGGGAAGAGTAGGGTGGAAATGGTTTGAGCATGCTGCTTATTTTCTGTAAGCCATAGCTTATTTCAGACTATGGCTTACCAGGGTGTACAAACCAGGCCACCAAAACGTTATGAGGCCAACACAGCTTAATTTAAGGATTTCTCCATCTGCCAAAAGAATTAGTTTGGAATCCTATGCACACAGGCTTGTAAATCCCATGGAAATCAAAGAGACTTATTTCAAGTGAAAGTAGAAGCAGGCTGCACTATCTGAGGTTTTTTTTTGGGGGGGGGGACAAATATCTGATTATTACTTTATTTATTTTGACCATTTATATACTGCTTAATAGCAACAGTCTCTAAGCCAGGTATCTCCAACCTTTGGCCCTCCAGATGTTTTGGACTACAATTCCCATCATCCCTGACCACTGGCCCTGTTAGCTAGGGATCATGGGATTTGTGGGCTAAAACATCTGGAGGGCTAGAGGTTGGGAGTGCCTGCTCTAAGCAGTATACAAGTTACTTAGGACAAAAAGATGAGTTAAAATGATAATATTAGAATTCAGTTAAAATGCCTGTTGGATATTCAACAAGGACAGGGGCTGCCTGACCTGAAATAATGTCACCAACATTTGGCTACTTTGCCCAAACTAGCCTCTATGTAATCCCACTGTTTTCAGTGGGAAAGATTTAAATGTGTTTTGAACTCTTTCTTCACTTAAAAGTGCTTACTTTGGCTAAGTCATGCCCTTTATACCAGCATAATTTCCTGAGTAAAACTCAGGAACAATGTTTTAACTTTTATTTTTGATGCTGATTTACTATGCAATCCTGTCATCACTTCTCAGACATACGTGTAGGATTGCAGCATCAATGTGTTCAAATCTCCATAAAAGACATTAACAATTTTTTACTATAAAAAGGCTAAGGTTTCACTCTTCCTATTTGTACGTATGCTAAATTATTTTTAAAGGATCTCACCATGATATTTCACATCTTTTCCATGCAAAGTTGTTTTGTTGTCTTCTTTTATATTTAAAACATCCACACTTCCAGATGTCAGACCAATGAAGAGTGAATTGCTCTGAAATAGGTATATAATTTCAGTTTGGTATATACAAACTCACTGTTCTCTCTGTCTATATGTCTAGTAACTTATAGTCTAGGAAAGAATGGCCTTCAGATTGCCACCCCTTTGTGGAGAACATTCCTTCATGACTATCTTATAAAGCGATTCATCTTCCTTCAACCCAATTCTTCCTTTTACACAGCTTCTGCAATGACTATAAGAAAAGGGTTTATTTGTTTTTATTTAGTTAAAATGTTATACTTTTTTTTTTAGGAACTTGCTTCACGAAGCAGAGCCACAGCTATGGGGGGGGGGGCTAGCCAGGTTTTTTTGCCCTGGGTGAAGCCTCCAGAGGGGCCTCATTGAGGCTCCCAGCCTGTGTGTGGGTGTGTATATGTGCATAGGGGAGGGAGGTGCCAAATTGGGTCTTTGAGCCGGGATAAAAAAGGCCTAGTTTTGCCCTTGCACAAAGCAGCTTACTATCTCCAATAAAAACCAACTCCACCTGATACGATGTAAAAATACAGAATATAGTATAGATAAGCAATAAGCCAGCATAAAAAGTGACCACAGAAGTAGAATAAAACAAAACAAGTCACAAAACAGTATTAAAACATAAAATTCAACAAGGATTAAAAACTGGAGAGGTAAAATAGGCTACCTTGGGAAGGCAAGGGGGAAAAGAATTTTTCAACAGAAGTCAAAAACGCAACCAAGTTGGGGCTTGTTTCATTTCTAAGGGAAGAGGATTTCAGGCAAGTGATGCCACAATGCGTAAAGCAAGTGCTCAAGTTACAACAGTTCTTACCTTGTGTGGGGCGCACATCAGCAACAGATTTTCAACCACAGACCTAAGTGACTGGGGTAGGCTGTAAGAGGAGAGGTATGGGGCTATATAGACTAGTAGTAAAACATTGAATCTAGGTTGGTAGCACATTGGCAGCTACTGCAATCCATTCAACAAAGGTTTCACATTTGTTGATAGGTTGCCCCAGAGAGCAACCATGCAGCAGTGTTTTTGCAGCAATTGCAGCTTGACACAGCACAATAACTCTAGCATTTCCATTAATGTGTCACACAGACATATTCTCACACTAGCACTCAATTGTTCTCGTTACTCACAAGCCTTGTAAAAACAATGGTATCGTTTGCTGTGTTCACTTGCGACATGAGCTCCAGACCAGGTAAGCTTCTGAAGTGTATCAGTTTGCATCTTGGGCTCTGGCACATAATTATTAGCTGCTGATGGGCCACATCGTGTCTTAAATGGACCACCTAAACCAATTGATGTTTATATTTTAAAATAGCAGTTCCTGAATGGATAAAATTAAAAATTAAAAAAGACCAAATCAGCGGGCCACTTAGAGCACATTTTCATATACTCTTTGGAAAGGTGCTGGTATGTTTAGGTTTCACAATAATGTTTCATATTAACATTTAACATTTTAATGAGATATGTTGCTCTGGATGATCTCTCAAGAACCCTGCTTCCTAAGACTGCGGTTCTATAATGATTCAAACTGGTTGGACAAGCTTAGCCTGCCAGAATTCCCTTTTGCTGAGAGGGCTAGCACTGATGGGCCTCAGTGGCTGGTCTTTGCATAACTAAGGAATTAGTTGGATAATTTGTGTGGAAAGGGGCATGCCTTTCTACTCCCAGCTTTGCCCTGCCTAGAGGAAATTTTGTGCAAACACGGAACAACTAGATTATGGTAATTAAGTGCACGTGATGTGCCTCACCCTTTAAAATATATGCTATGCGGAGGACAATTAGCAGTTCAAGATAATACATGTAGGACACTTCTTGTAGCAGCCTTTTTAGACCAATTAATGTAACGTGATGATCTTATCACAATCCCCACAGTTCTCAAAAATAAGCAGTATATATATAAAAAGGTTATATTTAAACTAAAAAAACATTTTTACATATTGTTGAGAAAAGTAAGATTAGAAAAAACGTACTTACTGGATCTGTATAAGCAGTCATTTCATAATAAACCAAATTCTGTACTGATGTATGGAGAAATAGAATTCGTCCATCCTTTAATAATAATAGTAATTTATTATTTGTTCCCAGCCTATCTGACTGGGTTGCTCTAGCCACTCTGGGCAGCTTCTAACATATATATAAAACGTAACAAAACATTAAACCTTATACAGGGTTTTCCTATACAGGGCTGCTTTCTGATGTCTTCTAAACATAGCTGTCAACTTTTCCCTTTTCTTGTGAGGAATCCTATTCGGAATAAGGGAATTTCCCTTTAAAAAGGAAAAGGTTGACAGGTATGCTTCAAAAGGTTATATAGTTACTCATCTCCTTGACATCTTATGGGAAGGTCTTACACAAGATGGGCACCAGTACCGAGAAGGCCCTGTGCCTGGTTCCCTGTAGCTTCACTTCTCGCAGTGAGGGAACCGCCAGAAGACCCTTGGTGCTGGATCTCGGTGTCCAGGCTGAACGATGGCTCATTATGTTCGATGAGAAGAAAAATCTGACACACATACATACCCTATCCATCAACACCCACACCTACAAACACCCACAGCTTTCCCCCAGAATGCCATAATATTAGAGTGCGCCTATAAAGTCAAAGACATGGAGATCCCAGGACATTACTTATTGCTCTGTTCTAATAAATAAATAAAGACTTGACAGCTTCCATGAGACTTGAATACAGTGGTATCTCGGGTTACATATGCTTCATGTTACAGACTCCACTAACCCAGAAATAGTACCTTGGGTTAAGAACTTTGCTTCAGGATAAGAGCAGAAATTGTGCTCCGGTGGCGCGGCAGCAGCAGGAGGCCCCATTAGCTAAAGGTTAAGAACAGTTTCAGGTTAAGAATGGACCTCTGGAACAAATTAAGTACTTAACCCGAGGTACCACTGTATTTTGAGGGTGGTGCAATGGGAAGGAGGAGGGTGGGTGAATTACTGGCCCCCTATTCTTATTGATGACCGAGGTATGGAAATCTATGTACACTTAAGCTTGTAAAGTAAAAGAGAGATGGAAAATAATCCCATTGAGACCTATGCTGATCCCCTCCCCCAGCTGCAGCTTCACATGCAGGGGGTGGGGAGGGCACTGTGTGAATTATGCTCTAAGATGTTTTTTTCCATAATCTGTCCACTATCAAATTTCTAAATTTCTTAACTATCAGGCAGGTTTTTAGAGCACAGTGACAGGTTGCCAGTAAGATAATTGCAATTACTGTACTTTCTGTACTCAACCTGTTTCCTTTCAACTATTAGATTTACAAACTAACAAAGTTTCAGATGCTAAATCACTCCATAATGAAACAAGTTATACAAGGTTTTTTTTAATGCATTGTTGCAAACTGTTGTAGCATTCATGTTTCAGATTTCAGAGTCAGCAATCTGTGAAATTGTTCTTGAACATATGTGTTATGTAGCCAAACAGCTAGAGATGCATTTTGTGTGGAAGTCTGGTTTTCATGTGAGAGTATAACAGAAGCATACAAGTAATCTTACTTTACAAATGCTGACTATAACTGACTGTTTCTTACTGGGTTTTACACAACATCTCTTGACTGTTTTCTGTGGCCGTGGTTTTTTTTTTTAATGTTTTCATAATTTACCATGACAAATTATTATTATTATTGCTGATAAAAGAATACCAAAACCACAAATATCATTATTAATGCTTATTTGGCTTGAAAGGATAAACCCACAAGCTGTGAAATACACCCTAATGAATATATATAAATAAAATGAATACAATCTCATCGCCATCCATTAGAAGCACAGACTTGAGTAACTAAATGAAAAGCTTACCTTAGCTATATCCTAGCGTCAGAACCAGCAGTGAAGGGTGGACTCAAATCCTGGACTTCTTAAAAGCAAACCTGGAATCCTGTTCCAGGATTTCTTGCTCCTCTGCTGAGCTTAGTGAATGTCCAGGGCCCAGATAACTTTATTGGCTGTTTTTCTCCCTTCATTTCCCCTCACCGTGATTGGTTCTCTCCCACCCCCACCCCATTGCCACTACATCTACTTCCCATTCAAAGCACACCAAGCCATGTACGGGCATGTAGTTTACAGACTTTTACTCATCCTTCATGCTCATTCCTTTTCTTGACCCTGCAAAATTCTGCTGAGGTTCCCTAATCCCCTAATCTCCCTTCCTATCCTGCTGGATCAGACCAAAGAGCTATGTAGCCCAGGGGCCGATCACATTAAATTCTGTCCTTGTTCAGCTTCCCAATGTCCTTGTTTTGTCTTCTTGACTTAGAAACTTTAGTCCACCTCCTTACACTGGAAAGGGCTATTTCAGTACACTGATTCCCACTAAACATGTGGGAAAAACTTTCTGAGAGTAGGAGCTGTTCAACAGTGCAACAGTCTCCCTCAGGAGGTTATGAACTCTACTTCCTTGGAGGTTTTCAAGCAGAAGTTGGATGGCCATCTGTCATTGATGCTTTTGCTGAGATTCCTGCATTACAGGGAGTTGGACTAGATGACCCTTGGGTCCCTTCCAGCGCTAAGATTTTATGATTGTGTCAAACCATTGATCAGCTAACCCAATACAGTGGTACATTGGTTCCTGAACGCAATCCATTCTGGAAGTCCGTTCAACTTCCAAAACATTTGCAAACCAAGGCGTGGCTTCTGACTGGCTGATTGGCCCTGGAAACAGTGCCGACAGCCGAAATGGATGCTCGGCTTCCAAAAAAAAAAACATTTGCAAACTGGAGCACTTACTTCCAGGTTTGGAGTGTTCAGGAGCCGATTTGTTCAGGAACCAAGGTACCACTGTATTATCTATTCTAATTGGCAGCAGTTAGCCAAGTCTCAAGCAGACATCTTTGCCGATCTATTATGAAGGGAGGGACTATATAGCTCAGGGAGCAGAACACACACCTCGGACCCCAGCGTCTAAAATGTAAGGGATCCTGAAAAGGACCTCTAGAGACCGATCAGGAAAAGACCTCTGGCTCTGACACTGGGAAGACACTGCCTGCCAGAGTAGGAAAAAGTGGGATGAATGACCAACACAATAATGTAAGGATGCTTTGTATCAAATGCATAATCTGTTAATTTGAGGGTTTTAAGTTTCATATGACTACATTTGGATGTTATCTTAATAAGCTTTTCTGGGTGTCTTTGTAAGCACTTTGCATTTCTAAAAGCCTGCCCTATTTCCCCTGCCCACGCACACACCTGTCCTCAGGCAGTTCCTCAAGGAAGAAGATGGAAAATCCCCCATAGCAAAACACTGCATAAAGCAGATTAAAATGGTTAACATATTCTGGAGGGTGCTAGTTTCTTTAACACTAGTCCATAAGAAGCTGACTTAGCCTATGGACATACCATAAGCACGAAATTTGCAAGTATTTGTCAATTCAGCATTTGCCTTTCCAACCCCTGTGAAGCGTGCAAATGTATACATACTAACCTTTACTGGCAAGTACAAATCCAGTTCATTAAATTAATTTTATGCATATATCATCTGGCTTTTTACCTGCATGCCGAGAACCAGAAATTCCTGGTTATCTGCAAACACCACTCCTTCATCTATCAAGTAGCACAATGGTGAAGACAAGCTGCAGAGGCATTCACATTTCACTGAAGTCCTGAAATTTCTTTTTCGAGTATGTTGAAAATGTTCATTCTTCTGAATACAGCTAGGGAGACATATTGAAGCAACTTCAAAGGTGGGAGCACATAATGGATGCAGTACGAGTGACATGGGCACAAGAGACCAGTATTACATGAATTTTGACCAATAAAGTTGCTGCACCAAACATAATACCAGTGGGTGCAGAGTACCCAGGGGTAGAATGCTACCTGTGAAGCCCCTGCCCCTCAGCACCCAGAAATCCTCCGTATCCCTTCCTGCCTCTCATTTTGCCAGTTGTGGGAAGGGGCAGGTGGAGAGAATCAGTATTTGTTTTTCCTTCCACTCTGGGAATCTGCTGGAGAAAGTTGGTTCTCTTCCTCAACTCTGAGAGGTCTGTTGGCTTGTTTGCTGCCACCTCCTCTCTGGATGTCTGTTAATTCGCTTGCTTCCTCCCTCTCTGGGGTCTTTTTTTCAGCTCTCTTCTCCATCTTCTTTGGGGGGGGGGGAATCTGTGTAGCTTCTTTCCCTCCCTCCCTGCCTGTCTGCATCCCTTCCAGCACCCAAGAAGCACACATAGTATGAGCAAGCGAGGTTACTGCCAACACTTTGCTATTGGCAAAGCCTCCTGAAACAGCAATTTTGTGGTGTTGCCCACATCTCTCCCTCTCCTTTTAAAAATCCCATGTGTGCCCATGGGCCTCAAAATGTGGGGCCCCATGTTCAGTAAATGGAATGTCACAGAAAACTATATCTGCAGAAAGAACCCTTTTTCATATCATTTTTGCTTTTTAATAATTTAATTATTTATTAATTAATTACATTTGCATCCCACCTGTCAGGGAACTGCCATCGGCTCAGGGGCGAGAGGGGAAAAGCCAGGTGGATTACAGAGAGCCCCCAAAGATTGTGGGAAGCAGCACCTCCTCAGCGGAGGAGAGTATCCACGCCTCCAGTGGAGAGGAGCTTCAGGGCTCGGAGGAGGCAAGGCGGTGCCAGGACACCTTGCCTGGGCAAAGCGGGGAGGAGAGAGGTCCTCCGTTACCCACGCCCTCCCTGCGCAGTAGGCTTCCGCGCCGAGAGGGGAGGCGCAGATTGGGCATCAAGAAACTACTCTGCTGGGGAAGGTTTAAGGACCGCCCACTCTCAGATTCTGCCAGTGAATGAGCGAGCCACGGAAGAGTGGCGCTCTGCATAGTGAAGGTTTTTTTTGCACCAATAACAAGGCTTTACAACAAACCAGGGAGGCATTTGCCTGATTGCTCTCGAGTAACCCCCAATACCCTTACACCACCCTTCCTCCCAAAGAAGCCCAGGACAGTAAACATCAACATGTTAAAACTATAACAATATTGTTATGTGTTTTTTCTTTCTCCTTTTGGGTGTGTGTGTGATCCATGCATTATAGCCTTATCAACACACCAATCTAAGATGGTGACTTGTTCAAAACAATTTTTCCCCTGTTGCTCATCTGAAATTTCATCAAAATGCAAATGTCATTTCTTCCATAGGCAGAGTTTATGACTCAGTCATAGGTCTGCCTGAACTCCATGCCCACTAATGCAGTGAATAATTCATTCTGACACCCAAGGCTGTCAGGACAGGGGGACTCTGTTGTCATGTAAGAAATATTCAGCTTGTAAAATCTCTTGAATACAAGTATCATCTTATCTGTAAACCCTTTTTATAATGCTGTTCACATTCATCGCTCCCTGTTGACTAGGGATCACATATGGTGCTCTAGACATGTGGAATGAAATTACTTCAAAACTATTCCTGAAGAAATTAACTGGATTAATACACTCTACCAATGCAGCCAAAGAGGGTTTGAACAGACAAAAATATTTAATGAACTGAAGCCTACGCCAGATGAAAAAGCAGTTCAACAGCAATTAGAAAGACTACCAAACAGATTAAGGAAACTTACGAAGCAAAGGGATGTTTCCTATACAAGTGTTGCTGTAGCTCTCCTATAGTCCACACTGCTGCTCTACATGCCGGATTAGTCCTAGAATCAAAGCACATTTCAGGTGTTAAAACCTCCCACAACATTCTGAATTTACATAAATCACTACTGTAATGTTAAACTGAGATCATGCAAGAGTTTTTCTGACCTTCAAGAAATCTTCCTCAGTTTTATCATAGAGATAAAGGCACCTGAGCAAGGAGTGGGAAGCTTTGGGGGCCCCACACTAACAAAACATTGAAGTTCTCTGGAAAAGGAAACCTCATCATGAGGGACTTGCATTTGGGGAATACTATCCCCTCCCCACAGAAGTGATCCGCAAAGATAAGGCCTTCTTTAACAATGATTTGAGGTCCCTTGCAGAGAACAGGTGGGAAGAGCTGGACTCCTCCTTCACCTCTTCATTGCCTGAAAGCTTACTTTCTTCCTTTTTGGAGGGCGGGGGGGGGGGGGAACCAAGACTGCCACACTGCCTTCATGCCTACAGGGTGAAAACTCACAGTCAACTTCCCTATTGGAGGTACTTTTGCAAGCAGCAAGGTGAACACTTTTTAGATGCAGCGGCAGCACAGTCACATGACCACTGCATCTCAGGAGTGGTTGGCCAAACCTCTGAGAAGGAAGCCAAGCCAAAGTTCCACTCAACTTCCACTGGAAACTACAAAAATTTATTTATTGCTGTTCAAATGGGAACGTCCTAGGATTGCTGGCTCAGCAAGTAATTTTTTTTTTTTTATGGTTTCACACTCTCCCAGAATAAACAGAACATCCTCTATTAAAAATGACAGAGACATTTACAATATTAGATTAGAAACAGTTTAGGATCTAGTTAGTCAAACCTCAAAGCAATATAACCTCTCAAATCCTTGCATATTACACCACAAATCACAGTTACATAAGGTAACTGAAAATCAATAGGGTTAATAGAACAGGATTTCATTATTAAATTCCCAGTGGCATAAGAGGCTAAAAATTCACTTTTAGGGCAGTTTGGACAACTTTTATGGTAGTTTATATAAGCAAGGAGCCATTAAATTTAACTCATTGCTAATTATTAAGGAAGAAACATTTGAACATTAGCTACAAAAGGGAAGAGTTCCTCTGTCTCAACAAACCATAATAATTTTACTATCTATACCCACCCATCTGACTGGGCTGTCCCAGGCTGCTTCCAACATACATAAAAAACATAATAAAACATTAAACATTAAAAAAAACTTCCCTATACAGTGCTGCCTTGTCAAATGTTTTCTAAAGGTTGTATAGTGGTTCAGGGGTTGCATAACTCCATACCCTCCAACATTTCTCTCATGAAAAAAGGGACATCCTATGGAAAGATGGGCCATTCTGGGATCAAATAAGAAATTGGGATGACTTCTTTAAATCCGGGATTGCCCCTGGAAAATAGGGACACTTGGCGTGTCTGGTATTCTGTACTACAAGCTCCTGAGTATTTTGCTTAGTGCTTTGTACACAGCCTAAGGCAATGAGGGCCAAATTCAATGAGATTATTGCATTACTGGAAGGCAGCACAAAGATTCTTCATAGTGCAATGAGAACATCCTCCTCTTCTCGGCCCACATGATTCCCAGATCTGCTCAGGAGGATTTGGGGATCCCCACAGCAGATTTAAGGAGGGAGGGGGGGAGAAGGTTCTGTTTTGCAAGGAAAATCCTTGCACCAATGGAACCTTTGCCATAGCGCTACATCAAATACAACTCTGAGTTCATTAAATTTTCATCTGCTTAATTTCACCATGCAGCCTCTCCCTTTGAGCCAAATTACCCACTTAAAAAAAAATTGTATTCAGTGTTAATGCTTTCAGCAGATTTGTTCCTTAGTACATACAAAGTCCTCGATAGTAATCTTCAACGCATCAATAACAATGGGTGTAACTTAATTAAGCAATAACCCCATGGCTCATCATGAGTTCAAGCATTATGTTTGTCACATGTTAATTTGCAATTACGCATTATCCCACTGAATGTGTAAAATGAAACACGGATTCATTACCAAACAATAAGAACAAACTGGGACATAATAAGTCTGTCATTCTTGCTATATTTAAAACAAATGGTATTAACTCACTTTCATAATACAGAAGTCATATCATCTACTTTTATACAAAAATCTTCTGAGTGTTTCCCCCCCAGTATTTTCAAAACCAAATTCAAATTACCTAAACACTTTGCTGTGTTTAGGTAACTTAGAGCTGTGCTGTGTTTAGGTAATTTAGAACCCACTGCTCATTAAATTCCCACAGCAAGGCACAACATAAAAACATAATGAAATAAAACAACAATAAATAAAAAATCAAGCTGCAACAGCAATAAATCAAACCTACTTTACAGCACCATTAGAGTGACAAAACATCTCCAATCAACTAACCAAATGCCTGAGTACAGGAAACTATTTCTACAAGGGTTTTTAATGTCCATCCAATCTCAAATACCGGGCTGATGTTTACAAGGGTAGGCAGTCGAGCAAACACCTAGGACTTTACATGTCAATGCACCACACTGAGCTTGGTAGCTAACTGACAGTCAGTGCAATTCCTCCAGAACTGGTGTTATGTTTGTGGATAGCCACCAACTTTACTGTTGCTTTCTGTACCTGCTGCAACTCACAATCCAAGCCCACAGGCAGACCTATATAGAGCACATTGCAGAGATCCAACTGTGAAGCTACCAGTGCATGGACCACTGTGACTAAGCTAGACTGACAGCTAGACTGGTAACCGGGAGTGGCTGCCAAGACCATATAACACTGGTCCTGAAAGGCCTACATTGGTTCTCAGTACTTTTCTGAGCACAATTCAAAGTGTTGGTGCTGACCTTTAAAGCCCTAAACGGCCTTGGCTCAGTATACCCAAAGGAGCGTCTCCACCCCCATCGTTCAGCCCAGAAACTGAGGTCCAGTGCTGAGGGCCTTCTGGCGGTTCCCTCACTGCAATAAGTGAGGTTACAGGGAACCAGGCAGAGGGCCTTCTCAGTAGTGGCACCCACCCCGCGGAATGCCCTCCCACCAGATGTCAAGGAAATAAACAACTATTTGACTTTTAGAAGACATCTGAAGGCAGTCCTGTTTAGGGAAGTTTTTAATGTTTGATGTTTTATCATATTTTTAATATTCTGTTGGGATCCACCCAGAGTGGCTGGGGAAACCCAGCCAGATGGGCAGGGAATGAATGAATGAATGAATGAATGAATACTACTACTACTACCACCATTACTACTACTATCCCTGGCCCAGGAATGCAGCTGGTGTTGGTAAAAGGCACTCTTTGCCATGGAGCTGACTTGTGCCTTGGATGGAAAAGGTCCTTCTGATTCAGCAGAAGGAGCTTGCTGGCAGAGGAGATGAGAAGGTGGTTTCTCCTGTTTTCCCCAGTAGCACCCATCACCATCTCCCACAATATTCTGGAGGGTTCCCCAACTCCCAGGACCAGAGTCAGTGGATGGTGGTGCTGGGGCATCATGGTAAGACAGAATTGGCAAAATTCACCTTCCCATCCAAACTATTGTGAGTCCTTGATTGTTATTATTTGCACAGGAGTTTACAAAATGTTGCAGAAGAGAAGCAATTCATAAATCAGGTGTACTGAGTGCTACATAATTTTGTGTTTTATGGGGATCACTTGAGTATTATTATTATATTAATATTACAATTAATATATTATTAATATATTAATATATTTTACTTTTTCTTTAGTTTTTTCTGTTTGATATATTGGGGTTGTTTTATTCTCTTTCGTTTAGTTTGAATTTTATGGTACATTAGGTTGAAAACCTTTAACAAAATTGATTTTTAAAAGGAAAGGTATCAGGTATGCTGGAAATCCAGAAGATGAAAATTTACATACTCTCTAGATTCTGTGGGTCCTCTGCGACTGACATATGAGATCAACCATAATCAAGACAATGAAACCAGTGTAGCTATTTTAGTATGTCCATTCATTCAGATCTTATTCCTAAATACGCTGAAAGGAAAAAGTATGCACAGGCTTTCATACTGCCAAGCAGTACTGAAAAACATTATTCTTCTGTTTGTATGTTCTCATGTATACACCCTTGCTGAGACTCATTTGTAGAAAGGATGATGTTTTTTAAAAAAAAAAGCTGCCAAGCCTGAGCAGCTAGATAGCTGCTTGAAAGATTTTTCATCTGCTAGATAGTTCTGATGTAATCGAGATTAATTTTCTTAATTAAATCAAACTCAAAAGGTTCACAACTCCCAAGGAGACGCGTTATAAAACTTCCTGGCTTCACCCACCCCTTTCCACATTGAGTCACATGAGGAATCCTTGCACATTGGCAGAGGGTTTGGGTATCATCTTCTAAGTTGCGTGGTCCATTGAGCATTTCCAGTGACCCATTTAAACTGTTTCACAGAACGCAAACAACTTTCTCCTCCAGCTGCTCATTACAAAACATGAATACTAGCGTGCAAGCTTGTACATGTTTGTCTGCTGTTATCAGTTTGTTCATTGAGGAATCCCTTATGAGTTTCCATGTTTCAAAACCACTAAGCTAGCAAGTTCAGGTCAGTACTTGATAGCTTTATCCAGTTTACTTTAATGGATAACTTTACTTATGAAGCTGCGGAGAAGCTGAAACTGACCAGAACAAAGGCAAAAATTAGATATCGCTTTTCAAGGCTTCAAGGAAGAGGGGTGATTAATGCAAAAGACAAGCCTCTCTGTCTTCTGCTCAAAGGGGGTAAGCTGGCAGGTTCATCATTCTTCGAATACAATTGAACACACCCCATTATGGCTGGTTAGGGAACATATTTATATGCTCTAAGTGTCCCAGGATCAATCATGATTTTATCTCTGTTAAATAACTCTTGCCCTACCTTACCGTATTTTGCCTTTTGGAGCAGCCTATATACAAAAAATATTAGTGTGCACAGTGGTGCACTGGTTTCCATTTCACACCCACAACAAACGTTGCTGAATGTGAAATGCAACTATTCTATGAATAGAACTGTGAGTTTGAACATTCTAAAGTTTCTTAAAAACTGAAACCACAAAAGTCTGGAAAGTGGGGTATGGATGTAAAAAAACAGTAATAAAAATATTGAAAACCACTATGGTTAGATTCTAACTAACCCTGCTTCAAAAGTTAACACCAGACAGGCTACTGCAGAGGAAATGCATTCATCATATATCAGGCTTTAATTTTCTTATCATTCTGGGGGTTTCTCCCCGCATCATGTTCCATTTGGAGGATTACTCAGCCATTCTTTTCCTATAAGCCACTTCAGGAACGGTCCCCACACCTTTGGCCAGGAAAATCTGAGCAGGAGGTGATACCCACCATTTTCCAGTAATAAGCTCCATTTTGACCACAGCAGAGATTCCCTGAACAGCTTCAGTGTTCTACCATTGTATTTCACTGAAGAGTCAATGGCAAAACATACATTTACCAAATTCTGCAAAGTCCAGATATATTTCCACTGCATTTTTAAACATATTTGAACTAATATGACAGGTGTGCATCTGCTCAGCAATACTTTAAAGAGCAACATGTGCAAGGACAAGCAGCAGCACCTAAGAGCATAAGGAGAGCTCTCTATATCTGGCCAGTGGGCCATCTAGTCCAACATCCTCTCCTCACAGTAGCCAGCCAGGTGCCTGTGGGAAGCCCACAGGCAGGACCTGAGGACAACAGGACTCTCCTCACCTGTGGTTTCCAGCATTCGGTATTCAGAAGAATAATGCCTCAAACCGTGGAGGAAGAACATAGCATAAGCCACTGATAGCTCTGTCCTCCATGAGTGCGTCTAATCATGTTTTAAAGTCATCGAAGTTGGTAGCCTTTTGTGTGAGCAACTTCCATAATTTAACTATGTCGCTTTTCTGAATCTTCAGCTTCATTGGATGTCTGTGAATTCTAGTGTCACGAGGAGAAAAACTTTTCTCTATCCATGTTCTCCATTCCATGCATGATGTTATATAGACTGGTACCATGTTGCCTCTTACCTCAGATATGCAGATGACACAACCTTGATGGCAGAAAGTGAGGAGGAATTAAAGAACCTTTTAATGAGGGTGAAAGAGGAGAGTGCAAAATATGGTCTGAAGCTCAACATCAAAAAAACGAAGATCATGGCCACTGGGCCCATCACCTCCTGGCAAATAGAAGGGGAAGAAATGGAGGCAGTGAGAGATTTTACTTTCTTGGGCTCCATGATCACTGCAGATGGTGACAGCAGTCACAAAATTAAAAGACGCCTGCTCCTTGGGAGAAAGGCGATGACAAACCTAGACAGCATTTTAAAAAGCAGAGACATCACCTTGCCAACAAAGGTCCGTATAGTTAAAGCCATGGTTTTCCCAGTAGTGATGTATGGAAGTCAGAGCTGGACCATATAGAAGGCTGATCGCCAAAGAATTGATGCTTTTGAATTATGGTGCTGGAGGAGACTCTTGAGAGCCCCATGGACTGCAAGAAGATCAGACGTATCCATTCTTCAGGAAATCAGCCCTGAGTGCTCACTGGAAGGACCGATTGTCAAGCTGAGGCTCCAAGACTTTGGCCACCTCATGAGAAGAGAAGACACCCTGGAAAAGACCCTGATGTTGGGAAAGATGGAGGGCACAAGGAGAAGGGGACGACAGAGGACGAGATGTTTGGACAGTGTTCTCGAAGCTACAAACATGAGTCTGACCAAACTGCGGGAGGCAGTGGAAGATAGGAGTGCCTGGCGTGCTCTGGTCCAGGGGGTCACGAAGAGTCAGACACTACTAAACGACTAAATGACTAAACAACAACATGTTGCCTCTTACTCGTCTTTTCTCTAAACTGAAACGTCTCAAAGCTTTTCTCACAGGGGCGTTGCTTCATTCCCTTGATCATTTTGGTTGCCCTTTTCTGAACCTTCTTCCAACTCTACAAAATCCCTTTTTAATGTTATGTGACCAGAACCGTACACAGTATTCCAAAATGTAGATTTGTATAACAACGTTGTTATACTGGCACAGGTTTATTTTTCATTCCTTTTCTAAGGTTTCTTTGCATGGAAATTTGCCCTTTTCACAGCTGCTGGGTTGACATCATTCTTGAGCTATCTACGACGACCCCAAGGTCTCATTCCTGGTCAGTCACAACCAGTTTAGGTCCTATGAGCGAATATGTGAAACTAAGACCTTTTTGCCCTGATATAAGGACAGAGGAGTATAATGGAGGCACAATGATACTGAGACGTTGGGAATTTAGGGCAAAGGAAGGATTTGGCAACAATTAAACAACATAGACTCAAATGCAATAATAATTAAGGAAATTGTTTTGTTTGCTGTTCACTTGCCACAAATACATTACAGTGGTTGTGGTGTGTGTGATCTACTGTTCCAAAGTTTCATTTCCAATTCTTACTAATCCATTTTAGAGCCATAATACAGATTGCGACGTTTTAAAAATGCACACCTCTATCATTAAAACAGGTGCATATTTATTATTTTGTACATTGTACTTCCTTTATTTAAAAGAGCAGTTTCAGGGGCACATGGAGAACAGCACAGAAGACCCTGAAGGAGGAGTGGTGGGAAAGGACCAGGTACTTCTTTATGGTGTCCTGTGGGCAGCAGGTGGGGGTTGTATTGGTTTTTTTGTTAACATGGTATGTATTTAATTAATTTCAGGTTATTGTTATATTGTTTAAACAAGTAATCAGAGTGGCTTTCATATCCAGAAGTAAAAATATAGAAACCAAGAATACACACATACTACACAGCAACCAGCATAAAACAATATGTTAAAGCAGTACAAATCAAATATTTAAAAGCTATTGACATGTAACTAAGATGGGGACAGAGGAAACTTCACCCAGGGGACAGATTCCTTAAATTGTGTACCATCTTTAAAAAGGTCCTGACTTTGATGTCTACAAATCAAATACCATTAAAAATGTGCCTCAAATAGGTCAATATGGACAAGTAATGTAGTATTTTAATGTAATGTTCACTTCACTGCCTCTTTGCCTTAGAATGAACAACATTAAAAATATAATTTTATTTTTCTATACCTTTTAACTTGCAGCAACACATACCGACTGACCAATCAACTGTTTTCAATATTACGGTGAGAATGCAAGTTTATCTTACTCATCAGCAAATTTATTTTTGGCTTCTATTAAAAACCTTCAGCACCTAGTAACAGTAAAATCTTCAGGTGCTTCAAAAATCCCCAATGTCACTTGCTAACATCAGCCAATAGAGGGGGAAAATTCTCTCGAGAGTTAATCCAAACTAATTCTTTGGAATTAAGGGTGGATGATTACTATCAATCACCAGGGCTCATGTTTAAGCCAAAACTGCTACAATTCACTGAGCACATTGTGTGAGACAATGCCATTTTGGCAAGAGCTGAAAGGGCACAACAAAAGGTTTTACAGAGGGAACTAGAGTCAACTTCAATGGCTGGTTGAGTGCGGTTGAGAAGCTCAAGCTAGAGGTGCCTTGTAAACTGGAACAGTAAATTCAGCCTACACCTTTTGCATTAGGCTTTGCCAGGTTGGTTCTGTTTCTGCAGTTGAAGTACAGAAGAGAAGCCCCCCACCAGCGAGGAACACCCCAATACACATATTCTTGGCCTCAAATTATAAATGGCCTGTTCTTTAACCTACTCTACTTGTTTATTTAAAATATTTAAATATTGCATTTCCTTGGCTCAAAGCAGTTTATGTATAAGTACCACAACACAACATAAAACCACAATAAAATGAGACTAGCATACTTTTTAAAGCAAACAAGAAATTTAAAATAATTCAGCAGCCAGCAGAACAACAGAGCAGCCGTTTTTTTAGGCTGTTAAGAATGTTCTATGTACATGTTAATATTGTACATATGATATTGTTAAGTTGCTGCTTAATTGCTATACGTAGCTCACCCTGCGACCATTGGGTGAAGGGTGCATAACAAATATGCTAAATAAATAAATAAGTAACCACGTGGAAAAAGGGATTCACAGCTGCTTTGAAAGTTCATAAAGAGCAGTGGCTAGTGAAATGATTCTCTATGGAAAGCTACCCATGACGGATGTGAGTCAATCAAAGAGGAAGATGAAAGCTGGTCCTATCTTGTAACAGGTAAGAAGTGGCACTGAAGCTATGTCACTGATACCCTGTCTGCAACCACATGGTTGTATAGTGCTGACTGAATTGCCCTCTGCTACTGTACCTCAAATGGGACGCGGGTGGCGCTGTGGGTAAAAGCCTCAGCGCCTAGGGCTTGACGATCGAAAGGTCGGCGGTTTGAATCCCCGCGGCGGGGTGCGCTCCCGTTGCTCGGTCCCAGCGCCTGCCAACCTAGCAGTTCGAAAGCACCTCCGGGTGCAAGTAGATAAATAGGGACCGCTTTCTAGCGGGAAGGTAAACGGCGTTTCCGTGTGCAGCTCTGGCTCGCCAGAGCAGCGATGTCACGCTGGCCACGTGACCCGGAAGTGTCTTCGGACAGCGCTGGCCCCTGGCCTCTTGAGTGAGATGGGCGCACAACCCCAGAGTCTGGCAAGACTGGCCCGTACGGGCAGGGGTACCTTTACCTTTACCTTACTGTACCTCAATAATAACATGCAAGTGGAAGCTTCCCCTATCCCGTGACCCCAATTTTCACCCAGTGACAGATAAGACAGTTCCAGCTAGCAAACTGACAGGAAGAGCAATCTACATCCCAGATCTGCCATGCTGGAGGAGGTGTCCAGTCCTGCCTGGCTCTATCAGAAGAGAAGTCCCCACCAGCGAGGAACACACCAATGCAGCCACCCAAATGGAAAGCAGAAGCTACCACTGGTGATATCTCTGTCAATGAAAAGTCTTGAAATGGAGCATTTGGGGAGGGGGACTTGGCTGCTATAGGCTCTGCTGGGTCCTGCTATCACATGACAGCAATTAGACTCAATCTAAGCCTCTCCATAATGCCTGCCTAGAAGTTGAGACAGCGAAGGGGCATTTTCCTTACCTACCCACCCCTTTCTGCCCTGGCCAGTCAAACTGGTAGGGCTGAGGAGCATACAGTGCTGGCTGTGTTACCCCATCAATCCCCATGCCAGCCAGTGAGGGATTAGGATTGTAGCCTGCCTCACAGGTCTTGACTTCCAATGGAGATAATTTGACAGCCTTAGGGACAATAGCATAATGCCATACAAATCTATGGTGAAACCGCATTTGAAACACTGCACAGTTCTAGCCGCCACACCTCAAAAAGGATGCTGTAGGGTTGGGAAAAGCTCAGAAAAGGGCAACCAAGATGATCAAGGGGATATAGCAACTGCCCAATGAGGTAAGATTCCAGCAATTGGGACTTGTTCATTTAGAAAAAAGGCGAGTGAAGGCTACAGGATAGAAGCTTATAATACGATGCATGGCATGGAGAAAGTAGACAGAGAACAGTTTTTCTCCCATGTTCTTATGAATATCCAAGGAAGCTGAATGCTGGGCAATTCAGGGCAGATTAAAGGAAGCACTTCTTCACACAGCACACTGTTAAACTATGGAACTCACTCAAACCAGAAGCAGTGACAGCCACCAACTTAGATGGCTTTAAAAGAGGATTAGACAAATTCATGGAAGATAAGACCATCAGTAGTTATTAGCTTCTGAATACCAGTAGCTAGAAACTGCCAGAGGAGAGAGTGTTCTGGTGCTCAGGTGCTGCTTCTTGGTTTCCTACAGGCACCTGGTTGACCTCTGTAAGAACAGGATGCTGGCCTGGATGGGCCACTGACCAGATCCAGCAGGCTCTTGTGTTCTTAATGGCTGTAAAGTCCTGCTTCTTGCTGCTGCTGATTTTGTCTAATGCAAAGAACGTAAACAGTGTAGCTCTTAGTAATAGTATCTTAATTAGAAAGGAGTTAATGTGGAAAGAGGTGACCAGATATATGGATTTGATGCTATGATGGGCTGTAAGCACTAGCACCTAGAACTGGGTGCAGATGATCACAGGCAGCTGGTGCAGTTGCTGCAGAAGCGATAAAAGATGTTATTTTCTCTTCCTATTCATCAGGGCTTCCTCACCCGCTGAACAAATTGTGAACCACACTTGTGTAAGAGTTGGATTGATGCAGTAACTGGAATGGCAAGCAAAATGCTTAGCATGATTACCTTACTGTGTAGACCCATATTTCTGAAGGTGTCAGGAGGAAGAAAACAGTTCCACTGGCTCGGTTGTAGGTAAAACTTAGAACTGGCTGGATCAGAGGAGGATAAGGAGGTGGCAGAACTGTGCATAATGTTTCCCCGTCTTGAAGTGAGAATATTCTTAAACTTTGGAAAGAAAACAGAGAGCAAATAGAATTTTTTAAAAAACAAAAATCTATAGGTCAACTATTATATACATCAGTGTTTCCCAAACTTGGGTCTTCAGCTGTTTTGGGACTATAATTCCTATCATCCCTACCACTGGTCTTGCTAGCTAAGGATGATGGGACTTGTAGCCCAAAAATAGCTAGAGACCCAAGTTTGGGAAACACTGGTATACACTTTAAATAGAACTCTTTTACATTGCCATAAAAGGGCCCCATATATGCAGTCATCTTTATTTAGGAAACTGCTTTCAGTTTTAGATACTAGCATAAGGATATTATGGCTACAGTCCAATACACACTTACCAGGAAATAAGTCCTCCTGAACTCAGTGGGGCTTACTTCTGAGTAGATATGTATGGAATGACTCTGAACCATTTGCTTCAGAGTTATATCATCCAGATAGTAATATATTTATTTTGGAAGAATCACAATGTGTTCACACTGGAAACAGTAAGAATATGCTTTTTAAGAAATCTGTTTTACAGAAATCCCAACATTTCAACATACCTGTTGTCAGCACCCATAGCAACCACCCTGCTGGACTTCTCATGTGCACTACAGACGTAGAGTTTAGTTATCGGACTGTTGAAACGAGTCCAAAAGGTAGTAAATGAATTCAGGTCATATATATGAAGATTGCGGGGAGAACAGCAGTACAGAAAATTATCATCCACTGTGCCAATCCAACGTATTCCTTCTTTGAATGGTGATATGCTGGATATAAAAGAATGGTATTATAGGCCAGATGTGAGCTGAAGAAAAGTGCTGGGAGCTGGAGTTAGGAGTAGATCAGCCATAAAACACCTGGTGTCAGTGAAGTTAATGTTTCATTCAAAGAAACGAAACAGTGCAGGCCTAGTGACCACAGCAACTCTTCCCACTAGGTCTTGTTCCAGTGAGGCAGTTTTGAGGACTGAAGGTACCCGCCTTCCCACTGCTCTCTAAGGATCCTCCCCAGGATCCTTCCCCAGTAGCCGAAGGCTCTGTTGTCTTGTCTCTCTTTGCTCCGCCCTCTTCATTTCTCTGCATGTTCTGGGGGACCATGGGGAGGGAAGCTGGTCGCAGCGGGGGGGGGGGGAGATTCTCTGGCTTCTTCAGCAGCCTGCCTCCACTCTGCCTCTGCTTCTGTCTCTAATTCTGGACTGCTCTCTGACACAGCCTCTTCCTGCTCACTAAACCCTGTTGCCTCTTTAGCTTCAATTATCTCTTCCTCCTTGTCTGCTCCCTCTGACCACTCATTGTCTTTCCACCACCAACCCCTGTCTCTGAGCCTTCTTCCCTTGGGGGTTCCCCAGCTAGTGCCTCCCACTACTTCTCTGCACTCAGCCAGTTCATGGTTGAAAATCATGACATGACACTCTTGGAAGCACATCATATTCATTAAAATTGTCCTCATCATCCACATTATGTGCAAGTACTGATGCTAAATCGATGAGGACAACATCATTAGTCAGTTTGGCACATTTGTCAAACAGCCAGCAAAAAGAAGGAACTTTGTAACAATAGGTAATTACTGTTTGTACCATATGCAAATATAACAGAAAAATGCTACTATAAGCAATATATAACACCAGCTCCTACAAAAGCCATTTAAAAGTCATTATAATTACCGTATATAATTTGTTGAACGATTTATAGTGAATTGTATAAAGTAAGTGATGCAATATCTTTAACAATCAATATATTCAGGGGGGAGAATTTTAAAACAAATTCATAGCATAATCCTATACATGTTTACTCAGACATCAATTCCAGTGAGTTCAATGGAGCTTATTCCCAAGTAAGTGTGCATAGGATTACAACATTAGAAGCTATATGAAATGCTAGTCAACCTCCTGGTGTGTAAAATGTATGAACTGGATGCAAAGGTACCCTTCCACCTCCAGATATAAACCCATATATTTATAAATTAGGGAGTACTACCTTGTTTAAACTACCTGTAAAAAATGTCCATTGTATCAAATGACCAGAGTTTGACTGATCCATCTAGAGATCCAGAGATAAATAAAGAGGAAGAGTTTGGGTGCAGCAGCAGCTTTGTGACAGTTTTCGAATGACCTTGAAATGTGTGCAGCAAGGAGCCTTGATCACTCCAAGATTTTACTGGGTAAAAAGAATAACAGGAAAACACGAAATTAGTAAAGCTGTAACAATTCAGTTATGATTACAGAGTTGGATCCACTGGTTTTGTTATTGAAATCAGTGTTTGAAATTGGGTATGTCAACCCCTTCCTTTTATGATGGCTTCTTTAGTTGCAGTTTTAGGATGTTAGAGAGGGTGTGATATGCTTTCCACTTCTGTGCAAGGAAACTCACCTGGATCACTCTATCATGTCACTATTTGCTTGGCTAAGGAGGACACTCCAGTCTCCAGCTTTGCTCTGTTCTGTCAAGATCTATCCTATGTTTAGTGCTTGAATTACAAGGGGAAAGAGGGGATCTGACTTTCTTCCTTACTTTTTATGACAGCTCCATAAACTACTTTTTTAGAAGGCTGTGGATGGTTTGGCTGAAAGTGTGAGGAGTTAGGAGTGGAATTTGGGGATTTAAGTAGCTTGGGTTTTGAGAAGTGCAGAGAAAGAGATTTGGTAGAAACTCCTTCTGTACATTGTACAAAGACTGGAGATTTAAACCCTTGTATTTTTTTTTCTTAACAGCAATAAAATGTGCCATAAAATAAGGAGATAAGTATGAAGATAACATTGGAATATTTGCAGCTTCTCTGGGACAACTTACTTTCATTGCCTTTGCAGGAAGTAACCAAAACGTTAACGTCAGATGAGTAGACACAAGAGGTAATTTCGGTTGTATGTGCATTTGGTATCTCGAATAGCATTTTCCCATTGATGTTGTAGCAGGTGAAATGGCATTCAGAAAAGCAGTAGTATCTTTGCATAAGGACATCAAAATCCATATTTGTGCACCACCTTTTCCCCATGTGTGGATATTCTCTACTGCATTAAATATATATACACACATAAATAAAACATAGCAATGTGAAAATACTGTGGGAATTATTTGAATCTGATAAAAAGAGAAAATCTGCTAGAACCAGATGTTTTATATGAAGTGTCACTACTGAGCAAGACATATATGGCTGGATCCAATGTGTGGCTTCTACAAATGGAAGGGCTGCTTCTGTTTGTGGAAAGGACACCGAGATCCAATGGTGGAAGGAAAGAAGCAATTCACACAAATTCTCCTTTTTAGCTGCAGGAGCCAGGGTCACTTCCTCAACCCTCCAGCACAGTTTTTCAAGCATCACCAGGGGCTACAGAGGGAAGAAGGAATCAGCAAAAACCACCTCCTCCCTTCCTCCATCCAGCTGGAGATCAGCTCATGAAAACTCTGGACCCAAGACATGGATGTAACCACACACTGCTAAACGTATTGCATACTATTATTTATTTATCAATAAGCCCAGAAAGGTTCACATCTATAACAATTTTCTACTATATAATTGAAATCAAATATAATACAAACAATATCTCCAACAAAACCATTTTTAAAAATCAGCATTAAATTTTTCATCATTCCATAGAAGTATGACAGCAAAATATCACCTAACACTTCACATCTCTGCCCAAAGCCTGCCAAAAGATATGCTCAATGGAGCTTATCCTTGGCAAGCATATAGGATTTCAGCCTAAGTAAACATTTCCATTCCATTTGCAAAGCTGTGAGCTAAAATAGAATTTGTGTAAACTTTTTTTTGGGGGGGGGACTGGTCTTAACCTGAGACACCACTTTAGCTAATGGGGCCTCCCGCTGCGCCCGCGCCATCAGAGCATGATTTCTGTTCTCATCCTGAAGCAAAGTTCTTAACCCGAGGTACTATTTTCTGGGTTAGCGGAGTCTGTAACCTGAAGCATCTGTAACCTGAGGTACCAGTGCGTGTGTTTGTTTGTTTGTGTATATATATGTGGGTGTGTTTGTGTATAATATTTCATTATACAGGTTAAGAACTTTGCTTCAGGATGAGAACAGAAATTGTGCTCCGGTGGCACAGAAGCAGCAGGAGGCCCCATTAGGTAAAGTGGTTAAGAACGGACCTCCGGAACGAATTAAGTTCTTAACCCGAGGTACCACTGTATATATATTATCTATGTGTCTCTTCCTTTCCTCAGTCACTTAGTTCCATTTCCTCTCTTAAGCTGTTGCCTGTTTCTCCTGCTCTCAGTTCCTCAACATTATTATGGTTATGATGAGGCTACTGGGAAAGGGGTGTTGCTCCCTCACGTATATTCTAAACAATGTTTGCATATATGCAAACCTCAGGTTACTCTGAGTCTGCTGACACCTCTTTGCCTGTGTGTGAGTGATGATATTTTGGCTGCAGCTCCATGAGCACCGGAAAGCTTGAATCACAAATGGAAAGGGTGATACTTTTCTCATAGTTATACTTCCACATATTTGTATATTCCAACTCACATACATGAATTGTGATGGATTGCATCAAAGAAATAAGGTACACATATACAGGCATCTGGGTCTGGGCTCTTTAGTCTAAATGCTCATTCCAAAATTCACACAAACTCATGTACCTGGGGAAGAGGCCATAATTGCACATTGGATAGATGTTAGATTCTTCTGAGATCCTCTTTTCTTTAAACTTCCAAATCTAAAATAGAAAATATTATAAACTTAGTTGAAAAGCTTAAATAGCATCAGTTGGAAATTTAGAAGTTTAAGACCTCATTCCTATGGACACTTATTTGGAACGCTGTGAGATTTATCTCCAAGTAAATATGCGTATGATTGAGCTGTGTTGAAATCTTTTTGGCAAGGGATTTACATTTCAGAAAGTGTGCTATTTTATTTTTTATTAGAAAGGACGCTGCTAGAACCAGACGGAAGAAATCCTCATGTTCTTTTAAAATAGCAATATGTATTATATAATTAATGAACCCCCCTCCCAAAAAAATCTATTCTCCAAATCTTTTATTAGCAGGCAAAGTATTCATCAGAGAGCTGCAATGATAATTTTACAGGTTTCTGTACCAAACAAGCATTAAAAGATTTTTCTTCTTCTTCAACTGAATCCACCTAATTCAGTAATTCAGTAGTAAAAGAATAATAAAGATGTGGATCAGAAATCAATATTAATTAGTTCAATAGTTTTTGCATGATCTGCCATCCACCAAGTGACATAATAGAAGTGTCCATGGAATAATAATGCATATACACATAACTGATAAAATCTGGATTCCAGTGAGTGATTCACAAAATAAGAGGCCTCATATATCCTGATTTTCCTGATCAGCACCCCTAAACATGCAGCTTCCAAGTTACATTAATTTGGTGTCATGCCTTCAAACTTAACGCAGGAAAACATAATTCTAGTGTTCATGCACCTATAGAATGTCCACTCTGCTGAAGACTGACTGGCAACAATGCTTTCAGCACACCTCTTTACGGAATTGATGCAATTAACCAGCTTCCAAGAGGCCTTCTGTATAAAATGTTACAAGGATTGTTTTGTTTATGCCTGAAAGTATCCAGTGTTGTAAGCTGCCATGGAATCATGAACTTGACTGTTCAAATAATAACAAACCAACAAACAAAAAAGCAGGGTTTGCCAAACTTATTGGGCCTGCGGGCAGATTTGGAAAACACCATGAGCACCCAACACAAAATGGCATTTCTATGGCTGAGTCTGGCTAGTTACAAAACAGGTACCATGGGGGAGCAGGCTAGCCTCTCTCTCCTCTTTTGCCCAGGCCATTTTTGAATTTTACCACCCGCTTTGCCCAGGCCTCTGTATTGTTTTTACATCCCTTCAGAAGGGAGCTGTTTCCAGAGGAATAACTGTGAGGGGTGAAAGACTCTGTGTTGGACATCAGAGGATGGCTATCTCTACTAGTCTTGCCCCTCCATTCAGCCCTAAAAGCCTTCAGAAGGGAACAGCTGCCAGAAGACCAACTGTTGCTTAATATATATGTCACGGCCACCCAGATCTGGTCCCAGCTCACAAGAGACCTCACTCCGTTGCAGCTTATTTACAGGAAAAGTTTATTGAAGATTTCTGCTTCTCATACAGTTCAGCATTGTGGCCGTACGTCTGCCACGTTAGACCGCTGACCTTTCTTTCGACCGCTACACCACCCCCTGCTCTGCTCTCCACCCTTTCCGGCTGAACACCCTGCTCCAACCCCCTCTCTCTGTTCTCTCCTAATCCTGCTCCCTCCGAGAGGCTGACGACTCCACCCCCTTTACTCCGTTCCGGCTGAGACGTCTCTTGCTTCCTCTGTCTTCCACTGGGCTCCTCTCCGCTTCTCCCTTCTCCTCCCCTTTGCTTGATTAAGGTAACCCCCTTTTGAGAATCCTCTGACTCGCTGCTCAGACTCGTGGATTCCCTCAGAATTCCGTCATCTTCTTCCTCATCCTTCTGCCCCTCCTCCCACTCGCTCTCCGTCTCCTCTGTCATCTCCTCCTCTCTCCCAGAAACCCTGACAATATATTTCGACTTGATCTATTAGTAATGTGTATGTTCATTTAAATGTTTAGTTCAAATGAACTGTTAACTGCTGGTGATTTGTTTGTGTGTGTTATGTTGCATTGTTACTATATGGCTTACTATGTATTGTTGTTGTATTTTGATTTTTTTCTGTGACTGTGAGCACAGATTTATTTGTGGGAAAATGTGGCTTATAAATAAAATGGCAATGGCAATACCTTTACTCCCATGATTCCTCCACCAATGAGTTCATCTCTCACTGGGTTGAATGATAAAAAGGTTAACCGTCCAAAACCTGGATTTTCTACTGAACAAGTCTCATTATAATCCTTGTTGTAAACCTTAAAAAAAAAAAATACTGATGTCAAAGATCTTGTATTTTACAAGATTTCAAATTACATCTAACGTTAACTCTTTTTAATGTGCACATACTTTATTTCCTTATCAGTAAAAATAAAGTGGGTTGTAAATTATTATTATTATTATTATTATTATTAATAATAATAATAAGTGGCGGGGGCGGTTACACTTGGGCTCTGTTACACTTCTCTGAAAGCGACATATAGCTAGTTCCATATGCTCACATGCTGCGCAAATCTTCCCTAACAGGGAAATACTGAAGTCCTATGCTACAGAATCTGCAAATAGTTTCTCTTCTCATGATAAAAAAAACCACTTGCATCAAAAATGACAAAACACAATTTTACCTTAATTGAGAAATCTTTTTGCAGAACAAAGTAGACATTATACTTTTCAGAGTAAGTGATGATTCTTGCCGAGCTGAGCTGAGACTTTGGAAACTCCAACTCTCTTCTAACTGAAAAGTTGAACACAAACAAGATTTTAATAATAATAATAATAATAATAATAATAATAATAATAGTAATAATAATAATAATTTGGGAATCTAATCTAGCCTTGTAAATCAATCCACAGACATTACTAGATAGGGAGGAGGTGAGGGAAACAAGCTGCAAAGGCACTAAAGTACTAGCATGTGTTTCCATTCTAGCTACAGAGAAAGGGAAGTGTTCTCTTCTGCAGCCAGCAAAGGTGCTACCACTTAGCAGACAGGTTTTTCTAACTAGGCTTCCACCAGATAGATCTGCAAAGGAGAGGTGGCGAGATCAGTCTTCTTCCACCAGTCCATTCAATCATCTGCATAGAATTTCTGGTTTCCTATGTCTTTCTGGCAAGTAATTGAATACAAGCTCAGCTAATTCAACTGTTTTATACTATTGGCTCCATCTTCAATGGAACTACTCAGAAGATAGTCATTAAAATCAGTAGAAAATTCATATTCTACAATTGAATAGAAGAAATATTTAAAATTATATTTAACATGGCTAACTTGAGTTGGTACAGGATTATGAACAATTTCATGCTTTGTATCTAGCAGAACAGAAATGGAAAAGGGTTTTGGGCACTGAATAGAGCAGATTTATCAATATAAATGACTCCTCAGCTAGAAGACCTCAAAGAAAAGAACAGATTAAGATAAATGCTAGTCCAGTTTACTGAACACAATGTGTTCCCTGGAAATCGTTCATTAGACAAGCATTAGCATAATGAGTCCATAATCACCATTGTTTCCTATGGGAACATTTCTAAACTGGGAGTTGTGCAATCTCTCTCTATGGTTTGTTCCTGGTTTGGCTGCAGCCAAACATCAAAAGAGAAACAAAGGAAAAATTGATCTGTCAGATCTCTCCTGCTTTCCCTTGCTTTAGCTTAGATTCCTGCATTGCAGGGCATTGGACTAGATGACCCTCAGGGTCCCTTCGAACCCTACAATTCTATCATTCTATACTTGTATCTGATCTTGCTCCCTCCCTGCATGGTTTCTTCCCAAAAATGGCTGCCACTGCCTAGCAACCACAAGGAAGGAAGGAAGGAAGGAAGCTAAATCTGCAGAGTGTATAGTGAGGTTTGGGCACAATTGTTTACATTGAATTTCCATATTGTGAGTGGACAGATTGTGGGACCTGCATGTACATACACATGGCTGTGACTTCCTGCTGAAATCCTGTAACTTTTCATACTGCAAAATGTTCCAATTATTTATTTATTTAGCTCCACTTTTGTTGTGCTGCCCTTCCAGAGGGAAGTAATGTGATATTAGGGAAACATCGCAGAACAAGTAATAATATGGAATGATGCCTGTGCAGTCCAGTATAAATCCACCACTAATGTGCTATTATTGTGTCAATGACATGTTACAGAATACAACCACGAGAGAGAGAGAGAGAGAGAGAGAGAGAGAGAGAGAGGGAGGGGGGGGGTGAGGAAGAGCCGGATAACCACATTCCTGGCACCATTGTCACTGCTGCTTACCTGGACCAGGCTGGGGCAAGGTCAGAGCCATGTGGCTGTACACTCTAGTGTTCCCATTGGTTCAGCTGCGCAGCCCTGATCTTCCTTGGCAGCACCCCAGCTTGGTAAAGATAAGGAGCAGTGGCGTAGGTGTCAGGAGGGTGATTCCAGGGCTGTGTGTGTGGAGGAAAAACTTAAAACATGTTGCAGGGTTCCCAAAAATAGACCAGAGGCAATTGTACTTCATCCAGCAGAGCTTTATTGTTACTGAAGGCAAATGAGCATAAAGGTCACAAATCCAATACATTCAGGAGTGGCACTGTCAGTTGCAGCAGATTAATCTTAAACTAACAAGAACTTATAACAAGACTAAACCTTAACACTATATACAGAACAGAATATCACACCAGAACAAAAAGATAGACAGAGAAAGTAAAACCCAGGCCTTACTTATATAGTCAGCATGACCTTTGACAGAAGAGATAAGAGAACCAGATTAAACCATCTGTCCTCAGCTTCTCTGAAGAAATAACCCAAACACCATGAACCTTCTGTTTGCTTCTTTCACACAGAGAAGCTTCCAGAACCCTCTTGAATTACCGTAAATAGAATAGGAAAGATCTCTAGACATCAGATCAATACTTTCTGCACTAAGAAATGCAAACTGACATCCCTCACATGCAGTACTACTGACATGTATAAGCACACACTATACGGGAAGAGAAAATAAACAAAACATCTAATACTTACTTTGATCAAAAAATAACTCTAATGCTGAAATTAATGTTCTGTTTCCTTTTTTTTTAAAGAGAGAAATCTGGGCTACTTGATCAAAAGGACTGACACAAAATGAAAATACACTTGAAAACAAAACCATTAAAGGTGGAATTCAATGTAGCACTAAGGCGGGCGTTCTGTCAACTCAAGGATTTCTCATTGCACAATGGGGTTTCCCCACCACACCCCTCCTAAATCTGTTGTAGGGTTTCTCTCAACCCAACCCCCTACGACACACACAAAGGAGACTCATTGCACAATTACTTGTTGAATATTGCCGAATGACATCAGAAAAATAGTTTAAAACAAAACAAAAAAGACAGATCATTAGAGGCACTAGTCAAATGTGAAGTGGCAGAGGCTGGTATAAAGCTCTTAGTGGGCACACTAAAATTTGTTTAATTCTTCCTTCTGAAAGTGCACACAAATGTGAAATGAAATTGAAAGCAGACTATACATTTACCTTACCAGAAAGATTAGTAGGAAGCAAATCCAGACTGAAAAATCCTTTCCCATCTAACAACACCAGTCGTTTGCTCCTGTTAGAATAGGTTGCTAAAAGGAATTGTGAAGAAGATGGTTTTAGGCAAGGACTTCAAACAACATTTCTAGATTTATATGACTGGAAGGATACTGAGACACGCAAAAGAAAGGGGAGGTGGATCCTAATGTTTCTACAGGTGTTCTATCTTTAACTGGGTAGAACTTACATCTTCTTACCTCCAATGATATCTAAACCTTGCTGGGTGTAGCTCTTAATTAATCTGAAGCCAAAAGAAAGAAAGGCAGTGCCTTTTCCTATAAATCTGCAACAGGAAGAATAATTTAACTTTTTAGAGACGTACATAAACGGCAATGGGAAAATGGTACTAACTGAAGCATACCCTATCTCCACTGGCCACATGGCACTCAAAGTTCTAAAATTCAAGTGGAAAAACAAAAACAAAAAAATGAAATAAAGCAAGTTTTTATATAGTATGTGAGCCCAAACAAATAAATAACCAAAGCACCTTTTTTTTTTTTTTTTGGAGTGGAAAAGTTGTTTTCAGGCACGAAAATGCTAGCAAAACAGAATTAAAACATATTTGGTATACAAGACTCATTAAAGTGACACAGGTGCTCATATGCCACAAATTTTAGATTCTATTTGAGACAGATCTCCAGAGACAATATATGTATGTATGTATGTATGTATGTATATACTTACACTTGAGGTGATATATCCTTTGGTTTTAGATGCTCTTCAATTCTAGGCACCTCATCTTCAAAAGTTAATCTTCGCAATAATGAAATAGAAATTTGGATTAGGTAAGAAATATACTACAATGCAGTTTATGAAAACGGAAGAGAAACCACATTTAACATGATGAAACAATAGCATCTCCACGTTGGCTTTATTTCTGTTAAATAAATCATGACACAGTGTAATATGTCATGTGTTGTTGCTCATCTGAGGTTGCATTCACCTAATTTTAAGACTTACTAAGAAGGTTTTTATTATGTCCTCATATGTAAAACCACAGAATTGAAAGAGGGTGTACTTTTGTTTTCCCATGACTCTAAATTTTAATATAGCTTTCAGCCATGATTGCTTATAGGGCAAAGCATGCCTAAAAATGTTCTGGAAAAGAAAGAGAAACTACATGAAAATGATTAATAGATGGTATCTAACCCAAGTAGACTAGCTAAGAGCAAAATCGGATTTGTGTTGGAAATGTAACGAAATGGAAGGAACTATTTTTCAAATGTGGTGGGCATGGAAAAAAGTTAAAGAATATTGGGAAATGATATATCATGAGATGGAAAAAATGTTTAAAACACCCCCTACACAAAAAAAACCCCAAGAGGCATTCCTGTTAGGAGTGGTTCAGACAGAGAGACCCAGTTATCAGAAAAAACTTATTTATGTATGTAACAACAGTGGCTTGGATCTTGTTAGCCCAAAAATGGATGGTGAGGGAGGTCCCTATCAAGGAGGATTGGCAACTTAAGATGATGGAATATGCAGAGTTAGTAGGTCTAACAAGTAGAATAAGAGAGCAAGAAGAACAGGTATTTAAAGAGGAATGGAAAAAGTTTCCTGAGTATGTAGAAAATAATTGTGTCCAGTTGAAAAGCTGGCAGTATTAAGGTAAATTTAAGAGTATAATATATTTAAAAGGGATGTAAGATGGGAGAACTGAATGAGATGAATATACAAAAATATGCAGAAATGGTGGGCAAATTAAAAGAACCTTGGAAGGGGAGGGAGGGGAAGTTGTTGACTGTAATGCATGATGTTCATTTTGAGATGTAAAATTTGAAAATTTCATTAAAATTATTTTTTAAAAATTAAAATGTTCTGAAAAAGAAGTAATATTTTGGGTAATAAATGCAGGAATTTCTCCCCTGTATATTATTTTGTATGCACACACTTAATCTAGAAGGGCAAACCATACAAATGCCTGGTTTTGACAGCTTTTGCTCCTTGCTAGATCATGGAATATTTTCGCCCCTCTATCACATATTTAGTCTGACATACTAAAATATAAATGAAATTTAGAAAAGTTGGTAGGACCAACAGAAAGATATAGCAGCAATTCTACCACAGGGCAAAATATCCCAAATAAAATTAATATAGTACCAGTTTAACTATACATTTAATTCAAAATGGTTTCACAGCTGAAGGGCAATGCAGCTAATCACAAATGACATGATTGTCATGTTTTATTATGAGTTATGGGCTACATTATGGTTCCTCAGAAACTAGGTCATCTTATATCTTGCATCTGTTATGAGTTTGTGGGAGTCAGACTTCTAATCCATATTATCCTAGCAATATAAACCAGGCTAGATTCCTCATGAGGTTATTGCCTGGGGGGGGTTATTGCCTGTACTGTTTTTAACACAGTAGTGGCTGGGGAAACTCAGCCAGATGGGCGGGGTATAAATAAATTATTATTATTATTATTATTATTATTATTATTATTATTATTATTATTATTATTATTATTGGGATAGAGGACAATAATGGTCCATAGATGGTTAAATGGGGAAAAGCCTGAGTTTTTTTAGGTCAGAGTTTGGTTGGGGAGGTGGGAAGCAGCAAGCAGGGGGTCAGAAAGCAATGTTTGATTTTTGTTTGAATCCAAGGTTGTGGCTTTGGGAGACACAAGTTCCTATTGGGTGTTGACACTTGGAACCCCTCCACCATAAACTCAGGTTGTATATGAGTGTAAATAAACCAGATATCATAGAGACACCAAAGTCTCCACTGTGCCCTATTTCTAAAAGGAAACATGAACCAAGATGAGCACCTGGAACTCCAGGAATCTCACATTGCTTAGAGATTGAAGTGGCATGCAACACATCTTATATGTATACACATATACAACTAATGGGGGTGGGACCCCAGATGGAATCTCAAAACGAATACTGGGTTTACTTTGCTGGCAGTTAGCAATCAGATGTGTTAAAGGTTAACACATCAACCATAATATAACTGCAAAATCAGCAACGTAGCTTTGGCTTCCAGTAGCCAGCTCTAACAATCGCAAGAACAAATATGTTCCCTCCTGAGGGGAACTAAAATGCACAACCTGAAACAAAAGACAAGCAGGCACACCAACAAAACACAGCAAACAGTCTGAAGGATCCCAAACACACAAGAAACACGTGCCTGGCTGCAGGAATGCTGGAAAGACTGCCAAGCTATTGCCTTGAGCAGAAGGCAGGAACTGTAACTGAGGTCTCTTCTGGATACAGGCTAGTTAAAAGTTCCTGAAAGCGAAGTACATTCCTGCCTTAAGCATTAGGGCGCACTAATCCCAGTGAGTCTAGCATGCCAGAAAGTACCGCCCCCTCTGTCCACAACTTCTACAAAACAAACTTCTAAAGTGCCTAGAAAAAATGCATTTTCCTAATTAAGAGGTTTTTCAAAAAGAAAGCCTTAATCTGATTTTACCAGGACTTAACATTTTAACTATTTTTTGTTTGAAGGCTACATTAGACATTATGTGATACTTTCAGCATTGGTCTTTCAGCTCTGGAGGGGGGGGGGTATATTTATTGTGATTTTTGTGATTGTTTAAGGGCTCAATATATAGACATATGAAATAATGAGAAAGGGGTGCCTTTTATAACATGCTGAGAAGAGTGAAACTTATTGCTGAATACCCACCGTCAGCTTTCACAAATCTACAAATAGCAGAAAGGGCTTAAAGACTTAGAAAATGATCAAGTTAGACTTGCACTCAACCTATTTTTAGAAATGTGACAATGAGGCATATAAGGGTGCATAACTCAAAAAATGTTTTCAGAGTTACATGCAGATAAACCCAAAAGGATAATTTAAAAGTTAATATGTTGAATCTTAATATAGTACCATATTCACCTTTTTTTCTTGGAACCTCTTCGTTTTTGCTTTTTTATAGCACTGGTAATCCCTTGGCCTATATCCATTACCAAAGGCTATTGGCTAGTAGGTGCAGAACAAATAAGACCCTGTGCTGATTTCTGGCTGATACAGAAGATTCACCATACTAGTAACCAATAAAACATTTACCTGAAATTCAAAAACCAAAAACATGAATTAACATAATGAAGTGGAAAATCCCATTTGTAAAAATAGCTTGGATTTTGTGTGCGCATCAAGTTTTTCCATGAACCTAGTTCAATACCAAAAAAACCAGCAGGGTTTTGAAGAATGCACAACTTACCTCCTTGTTTATGGAGGTTGCACTGTAGTCTATAGATAATCAACATTTTATAAGAACGGTTCCTGGTGGAAGTCATAAATTGTTAGCAATTATCACTGGCTGTTGTTAAGATAAAATGGAATAGTTCCAAGTTTGCTGCAGATGAAGGACATGACACGAATGCGACTTTAAAAGTATATTACCTAATAGTTGCCATCTTGATTCTGGGTTTGGTTCAAGGTGCCGGTTTTCATAGAATCATAGAAAGTTGGAAGGAACCCTGAGGGTCATCTAATCCGGCCCCCTGCAATGCAGGAATCTCAACTAAAGCATCCATGACATCTATCCAACCTTTGCTTAAATATCTCCAATGAAGGAGAGTCCACCACCTTCCAAGGAAGTCGGCTCCAGCCCTTACTGTTAGAAATTTAAAGTTTTAAATTGTTTCTTTCTTCCCCTGCTGCTTGCTTTGTGTCACATTTGATAACTTACATTGAACTCTTCATCCCCATCCCAAGTTTTGCTATCTCACTGCTTGGCTCACCAGCTGGACCTATTGCATGGACAGGCGGAGTCCCCCAAACCATGGGCGGCCCCCGTGTGGAATAACGACTCAAGACAATGTGCTATGGGATTAAAATTGGCCACAACTTTATTATGTTTCAGATGTGGGTAGACCTTGGCTCAGGCATTGGGTGTTTATCCCTCCCAGGCCCCCGCTGGAGATCTGGGGAACATCAGGGTTATCCAGAGTTGGGGGGGGGGGATTGGGCTGGCTCTGGAGAACATATGTTCAAGCAGAGAGAGCCCGCCCCCATTATGCCGCCGTCGCAGGGGAAAGCAATGACAACCTTTAGGCGTATGGCCAAAGCTTCCCCTCAAAACAACCCTTTTAACAGGGAGCCCTGGTATCGCCGCTGCAAAGAGAAGGGGGGCGTGGGTCACCGCTGCACGCCCATCCCCATTTAGGGAAGACAGACTAAAGGATTCCGCCCAAGGCCTGATACCGCCAAAATTGTGGAATTTTGCTACGGGAAAGGCAAACCTGCCAATGCAGGAGAATTCCTTTCCGGCCCTTCAACAGTGAGCTTGAAGTAGCAGTGCCCGCGTACCAGTGGAGAAAAGGTTAATCTGCAAAAGAAGTCTTAACTGAGGCTGGGTAGGGCAGGAGAAGCTCTGGAGCCAACTGACGATTCCCAGGTAAGATCCTCCCCTATTGTGTGGGCAGGGTGGTCCCTCCCCCTACCTGGCCTGATCACCTTGGCAATGCCTCCCCAGGCAGGATTGGGCAACTGGCTGAGGTAGGCGGAGACCTCCAGGAATCCCACCTGGGGAAGGCGAAGCCAAGCCTATGCTAATAGTGCCGCATAGGGTCCCAGGGGCTGCGCATGACCATGCAAAGGGCACCCCCCCATTTAATGTGGGGAGCGGTCATTACTCTTCCCTTTGTTTCTGATCTCCTGTTCCTGTTCCTTACTCACCCATGGTCTTCTATCAGCTGCCTTCCCCCCACCCCCCACCCAACTGGTATCCCTGCCCTGCCCTTTTATTTTTGCAGTAGTACCCAGCCCTCACTCCTTCCAATATGGTAACTGCTAACTGTTAACGTAAAGACTGTTAATGTGGAACACAAGGATTAAAGCAATAAAACATAACAAGAAAATAAACCTTTTTTTGAAGGCAGGTAGTCAATATAAGTAATATTAAAAAACAAACAAACAGCAGGATCTGAACTTATGGCACCTGAAGATGCGGCTTTATTCTCCAAGGACACTTTACCCCCCACAGTTTGGCTTGTACTGACTTTCTAAAACCCATATTTATCCTAATATAATAACTGCCTAGTTTCTTTTAGTTGCTGATATCCACTTACCACAGAATCTGCATTTTTCATCAAATGATGGAGATAGAGAAGAGCTGGAATGTATTACGTTATTAATTGTGTCGAGAAGAAGAAAGCTCCCCCCCCCCCCACTAATTCTAGAACTATGGATCATTTGGTAGCACAGACTGGAGGTACATTCAAGACAAAAAAGAAAGGTACTCCGTCTTCCCACAATACATAGTTAACTAATAGGCTTTGCTGCTACAATATGTGTTGATGGCTACTAGATCTCTGATATTTAAAAGGCTTTATGTAGTCAGGTCCTGAAAAGATAGGTGTACCAACTGCTATTAGCTATCAAAGTTACTCAAAGGCAGTGCACTGCTTGAGTAACAACTGCTGGGTCTCAATTGATGAGGGAAGGGTGCATGCCTTCATTCCCTGCTTGAAGAATTCCTAGAAGCACTTGGCTGGCTCTGTTGTGGTCTCAAGATACTGGACTAGAGGAGCCTTTGGTCAGATCCAGAACAGCTCTTCAGATGAACAAAAGGCAACTTCTTCCAGAAACAGTGGTCATGTACACACTCCCATTTACTCTGCATCTACGGTGTCCTCACCACTGGTTTGGGAAGCGGTGCACCCACAACGTTAGTCACAGTAATATCTATCCTGCCATTTCTTAGGAAATACTGTGTTCTGATGTGTTCTTCCCCAAACCAGTTCTGATCTGAATTGAGAAATAAATAAACAAACCTGGCTACATTTTAGACCAGTAGTGTGTGTGTGTGTGTGTGTGTGTGTGTGTGTTTGTTTATATTTATAGCCAATGCTACCTTTACTGTAACAAATACAAAGTATGTGCAATGGAAATAATCCTCTATTTAACCCTGCCTGGGTCCCTCCCCCCGCTTCCTCCACCATTTCTCTACTTCTGCTGCTGTTGCCTTCCTTCTTCTTAGCCCCGCGGGACAGAGAACCTCTCACACACAGCCTTTGCAAAGCACCATGTGCACAGATGACACTACAGAAAGAGCAAGAAGAAGCCAATGGCCCTTGCTGGACCAAAGGCAGCACAATAAGATATGTTAGGTGATGCCACGGTTCCCAGTACAGCAGTTGAACTTCTACCTACTATTAGTAAATTTGGGGCATAAGGTGGGTAGGGGCAGTGCCAGGCACCAGGTGCCTTGCTCACCATTCCTCCATCCTGGAATCCAGGGCAGAGCAGGATTAGGTAACCATTAAGCAAAATAAGCATGTGTTTAGGGCATCAAAGGAAAGGGGGCACCACAGCAATTTTCCATTGCTAGATTTTTAACATTAATGGTCACAAATTGCTGAGCATTCATTCTCTCAGTTGAAGTACATTAAAAATCTCAACAGAACAACAACACAACAAGGCAGCTGTATAGGAGCCAATTCCTAGGGGCCGAGGGGTCTTCAGCCCCCCCCCCCATAAAATATTTGAGGGCACTGGGTCCCACCAAAGCTGATGGGTATTGCCGTTTAAATGACATAATGTGCACTGCATTATGTGGTTGATTATGCAGGGAAGGGCTTACTTGCGCCCCCTATTTTATTCAAGTTGCCACCCCTACCAGGCTGGATGCCTTATCTCTACTAAGTATAGAATGGAATGTAACATTAGTTTTGAAGATCTTATCAAGGACTTTGCAATTAGAAAAGTGGGGAGCATTCCTCCCCCCAAATACAAGTAAAATGGAAGTACACAAAAATAAGGATTATTTTCCATCTTACTGTAGGTTTCACCTCATTTCGTTTCATTTTACGGTTTACTGTTGTTTATATTTTGAACTAGATGCATATATAATATGGGAACACCCAAAGCTTCCAAGTATTTGGGTTCTCTCAAGGTCTGAATCCTGCCCTGCTTCGAGGGGGAAATTGCGAAATGAGAAGGGAGGGCTGTGTGGAAGAGAAGAGTCGGAAGATGCTGAGGGAGTGGGGCGGGGGGACCTTGCCTTGCCTCCTGCTGGCCGAAAGGCTGCCTCTCCCGCTCCCACTTCGGGGTGACGAGCCCTCGCCGCCTGGCGCCGCCCTTCCCGAGGGAAGCCCTCTCACACCGCGGCCCTGGGGATGGCAAGGAGGGAATGGCAACCGCCCGCGCGCCCCCTCCACCTCCGGAACCCGCCCGAACCTTCCAGGAGCGTGGGCGGCCAAGGAGCGCGCGCCCGCCCACTTCCCCCCACCGGCGGCTTTCTTGCTGCGCGCCGCCTAGAAGCAGCCAGGGCCTAAGACGGTGCCCAAGGCAGCCCACGCCGGGATGCTTATGCTCTCCTCTTCCCACCCAAGGCCGAGGTGAAGCCGCTGGAAAGGGCGGCGCGGCGGGGCTTCGCCTCACTGAAAGCTGCCTGGAGGCCGAGGCTCTCCTCAGGCGCGCGCGCGCTTCTCCTGCTGCAGGCACGCGAAGGGCGGGCAGGTGTGCCGGTTCCCAGCGGGGCGGGTAGCGCAACCTGGTCCTCCCGTGAAAGGCCTGTTCAGAGGCGAGGAAGGAAACACAGCAAGGAAATCCATCTCCTCTCCACGGCAAAGCCTGATCGCCGTGGAGACTTGACCAGAACATGAGACTAGCCTGCTGGATCAGGCCAATGGGCCATCCTGTTTTCACAGTGGCTGTAGAATTGTAAGGGACCCTGCGGGTCATCTAGTGCAGTGTTCCCCAACCTTGGGCCTCCAGCTGTTTTTGGACTACAATTCCCATCATCCTTGACCACTGGTCTTACTACCGAGGGATGATGGGAGTTGTAGTCCAAAAACAGCTGGAGGCCCAAGGTTGGGGAACACTGATCTAGTGCAACCCCTGATCTGCTATTGATACAGTGCTTCCCACTTCACTAATGCTTCATGTTCCCAGAGGGCAACCTGGTACCCTTGTTTTGGACTACAACTCCCATCAACCCTGTGTGTCAGCTGTGCTGGTCTGGGATGACTGGAGTTATCCCAAACGTCTAGAGGGCATCAGGTTGGCCTCTTCACCTATTCCTCTGGAAGTTGAGCCAACGCAGACATGGTTTTCTACACTGGACCATTCTCTTGCCCACATTGCTCAGCTTACCATCTAGTTCAGGCATCCCCAAACTTGGCCCTCCAGCTGTTTTGGGACTACAACTCCCATCATCCCTAGCTAACAGGACCTGTGGTCAGGGCTGATGGAAATTGTAGTCCTCAAACAGCTGGAGGGCCGAGTTTTAGGCGACGAGATGATGTGTGCACTATTTTGTCATTTTGGTTGGCTGAAGAAAGCAGTTGCCTTAATACGGACTTCAGAATTTCCCATGGGCCAACACAGCTTCATTTACAATGTTATGTTAACATGGCAATAGAGTCATATGCTTACCCAAACTTGGCCTGTTATGGTAAAGGACTAACATCATTTGCAGAGTTATGGTTATGCAACCAAATCATTGTGCATGCAGGGGAACTTCCAAAAGTCCAATGGAACTTTCCCTTTCTCCCCCACCCTAACACTGCCCCAATTCTGTTCCAGAGTGTAGGGGGGAGGGCCCAGAACAGATGGGGGGGGGCATATAGGGTAGAAGGGTAAGTTCTTTTGTGGTAGTGAAATGATTTAGTTATTCTGCATGTGCAATGATTAGTTGATACACTAAATTTAGCTGGCATAAAATCATAAAGTTGGAAGGGACCAACACCCCTGCAATGCAGGAATCTTTTGCCTAACATGGAGTTCAAACCCACATCCTGAGATTAAGTCTCATGGTCTACCAACTGAGCTGTCCTGAAATTACATGTTACGAGAAGCTTGAAATACTTTGACAACTACTATTGGTGTGAGCTTATGTATTTAATCTAAAATTTGATCATGCCTTCCCGTAACTGTGTTATCAGGAACAAAATCCTTGGGAGTTTCACAACACTTTCCAAGAGAGAACTAATTGCCCAACACCTGTCGACAGAGCTGGTCCAATAAAAATAGACAAGAGCCTTGGCCAAAGATCTGTAATGCTCCACACCTTCAGGAAATCAGCATTTTTCCTGCAGCATTTAAACTACAGCTGAAAATGTAGAGCACTTTTCAGCTAACAAAACTTGGCTAAAACATAAACCAAAATCATGTAAGGTCTCAGCCTTTCTTTTACTGATGTTCTCAGAGATGGAAACTGGAAAAAACCTAGCTAAATGTAATTATCAACACGGTCCTGTCCTCTGCTTCTTGTTATTGATCTGAATTACTGTAGAATACATAAAAGTAAGAGGCAGGCTCTATAAAGGCTTCTTTAGTGTTTTGAAGTAGCTGTGACTTCTGTCCCCCGGCCCCCAAGTGCCCCCAGGTGACACCTGGCTTGAGAGCAGTACATGTGAAAAGGATCTAGGAGTCTTGGTTGACCACAAACTTGACATGAGCCAACAGTGTGACGCAGCAGCTAAAAAAGCCAATGCAATTCTGGGCTGCATCAATAGGAGTATAGCATCTAGATCAAGGGAAGTAATAGTGCCACTGTATTCTGCTCTGGTCAGACCTCACCTGGAGTACTGTGTCCAGTTCTGGGCACCACAGTTCAAGAAGGACACTGACAAATTGGAACGTGTCCAGAGGAGCGCAACCAAAATGGTCAAAGGCCTGGAAACGATGCCTTATGAGGAACGGCTAAGGGCATGTTTAGCCTGAAGAAGAGGAGGTTAAGGGGTGATATGATAGCCATGTTCAAATATATAAAAGGATGTCACATAGAGGAGGGAGAAAGGTTGTTTTCTGCTGCTCCAGAGAAGCGGACACGGAGCAATGGATCCAAGATTCCAAACTACAACAAAGAAGATTCCATCTAAACATTAGGAAGAACTTCCTGACAGTAAGAGCTGTTCGACAGTGGAATTTGCTGCCAAGGAGTGTGGTGGAGTCTCCTTCTTTGGAGGTCTTTAAGCAGAGGCTTGACAACCATATGTCAGGAGTGCTCTGATGGTGTTTTCTGCTTGGCAGGGGGTTGGACTCGATGGCCCTTGTGGTCTCTTCCAACTCTATGATCCTATGATTCTAAGTAGTCATTGTGTTTCTTTTTACCGCGTGTGAAGAGAGGATCATTGCTCAACCAAAGAACTGGCACATGAAATATGAAGGAAACACGCTCCCAATGCAATGTTCACTTGTCAGGTCACATATTACACAAGTGTTTATACTGATGACCTGAGTATTGTGTTTGGAAAGCAGTGACTGACAGGTTTCCTACCAGTTCATATGTGACTGCTGTCATGTGGAGAGCATGGCTACTGTACCCTTCAATTTTCTTTATTTTTTACAATTTGTAATATTATACTTTTCAGGATACAAATCCTTCCAAGGTGGCATACAAATGAACATTACAATTTTATAAACACACAAAAATATGAACATACAAGGTGGTCACAGGGCAGTTGGTACTAGAAAGACTCTGCAGCACGGAACAGTCCAGCTGGCACAGGCTCAGAGTGGGTCTTGGCCTGCATCCCTCTGTTGCAATCCTTCCCACAGGGCACATTTGTGTGTGTGTGCACGCGCACGTGTGCATAAAATGTGTACCACACTACAAAATTTGCTTTGCCTTAGTGTGTAGTCTTTTCCTTTGTGCGTATACGCTTGTGAAGAAGCCCCAAGGAGAACTAGCCTAATGAATAACATGGAAGGTTATGGAATTAGAAGAGCGTATTAGCATTCAGTCAACTTACAGAAAAAGTTTGCCCATGTTTATCCCTGCTTATGACAAAAAAAAAGGTTTAAAATCACTGATAAGTAAAAGGGTGGTGCATAAGCAGGGAGAAAGGCAGAAATTTAAATTGCATTGATACTTTGATTTTAATTTGGAATTATTCACATGCTGCTAATATTTTCAGTGTAATGACATCGTCTTCTTCCTGTTAATCTGTTTTGAATCACATCTACTATCTAGCAGTTGCCTCCAGTAAGGCATGTAAAACTTCTGATGTCTGATGTTGCTATTAATATTCCCTTTGTGAGTAACAGACTTTTGTTTTAAAATATTTTTTTACATCTTGGTAAAACAGTTGTAGCTCACTGACTCAGTAGGCATCTCCTCCTCCTCTTACATTAGCAGACAGCTGGAGCATCCTTAAGTTAAGAGGGACAGCAAGAGCAAATTTTACACTTAGAATTTCTGTGCATTTGAAAAACCGAGGGCTTCAAGTTTCTGTATTTAAAATATTTCCATCACCACTATTAAAGCACCCTTTTAAAACATTAGGTTTTGTGCCATTTTCCTCACCCACCATCTCAGTACCCCAGTAAGAGAAAAGACGATGATTGCCATTAAGGCTAGACTGCTCATACTGTTGGACGATGCTTTTTTTATGATTAGTGGGGCATGGGGAAGTAACATGCCCATCCCATAAGCTTTTCTGGATCTCCAAATGTTGAGTCGTAAGAGATATTTCTCTTTGAAAAGAGGTAAGTTTTTCCTCAGGAATGAGACAGTGCACAACACATTACATTGCTCATTTACTGAACTTTAAATTCATGATACACCATAAATAGATAAAAAAAACCCCTGTTCATATGATAATGAACAGATAATGAAATAATGCATTTCAGAAGATACTTTTTAATCACAGAATAAACTAAACTCAAGCATACATTCCTCAAAGTAAGTAGGGAATGCCAATGGGGCTTCAGGTTTTCACTGTACTGGAATTTTTATAAAGCACAATAAACCAGTGTTTATTGCTATGACACAGTTCAAGCTAATCGCCTGCATACAAGTAATCTAGACCAAATGCATTTCATTTTATGGCTGAAACAATGCACTTATTGCATAAAAAGGGAACATATTAATATTACCATGAAACAATTTTGACTCTACTTGGAATTTTTTTTTTCTGAGTAGTTAACTACGGGGCTAAAATCAGGGGTAAAGTTATTAAGGAAAAACTAGAGACCCCCCCCCCCAAAAAAATTGTAAGCGATAGTTTTGTGACTTAGGATGAGTGCTTTCTCTGGTGACCAAGTACCTATTGATAAAATAATCAAGTCATCCTATTATGTGTCCTGTGAGCTATGATGCATATGGGGACATAACACATTAACTTTGTAAACTCGCTCTCCAACTTACAACCGTGTAAACAGGGCTATTTATAGACATTGCAAACATATCTCACCATTCAGGTTAACAATTAACAAAATGCACTACTAATCCATCAAGGTCAATGGCTGTTGCTAGCCAATGTTATTAACTATACATTCACTGTGCCTGTTGCATTTGTACAAAAGCCCTGAAATTAATAGAATTAAACTTCACTTGGATGATTCAGAAGTTCCTCTGGAAGGAATCTCTACTGACTGGACAAATAGGTTTTCCCAACTTTGCATAGAAATCATCAGCCATGACTCGCCTCCAGATGGGGTTCAGAGCCAAAGCTTCAAAAATACACAAAAGTGCAATCTCTAAGCAAGTCAGGATTAAGTTTACCCCCTGCTGTTTTGCCATTTCCTGCAGACACCACCACCTGCCATTGAAGTTTTAGAAAATCAATGTCTGTGGTAGCAAAATACAGCATTCAGATATTCATTTACCTGTGTATATCTGAATGCTTCCTAAAATCTTCAACATAGGTAAGTGGGACCAACAGGAAACAGTTTAAAACAGCAGGGTTTAACCTCAGCAGCCACTCTGAGTGATATCTTGCCCCGAAGCCTTTGTAATATCCATTGTAGTAAACACCTGAAAGAGAGGGGGAAAATCCACAAATTATTTTTTTAAATACTATTCAGAAATCCACATTCCATTCAACACCATTCCTGCTGCAACTGTGTAATTGGACTAAAAGCCCAACACAGAATTCTCTTACTGTGAGTGTCAACCCCCAATGTGTAAGAAAAAAAGGGTAGCAGTGATTCTTTAAGCACAAAAACTTATAAACTAGCTTTCAAAGACTTGTTTTAAAGAGTAATGTTCAGGGTCATGCCTCCTTGGCAGTGTTTATCTCAGGACCCCCAAGAGAGAGAAAAAGGTAAATACTGTAGTTCTCTAGAGAAGAATCACAAGGGAGTGGGGAGAAAAAAGAAAACGTGTTGCAACAAAGAGATGTAACAGGACAAGGAGTGGTTGTTTGTTTAAAGATAGGAGATCCTTAAGAGATAAGTTATTGTAGAGAGGAAAATAAGTTCAAAACGCCACAAACGTATGTTATAAGATGAGAGTGGTACTGAAACTCTTACCTCTGCACAAGTTGGATGTATACCAATCGTATCATTAAGTAATTCCTTTGTGAGACCACATTTCATTGCTGCTCCGAAGCCTTGTGTAATTTCCCCTGCATTAGGCCCAAGAACATGAAATCCTATCACACGGTTCTTCAATTAAAAGGGGGGAGGAGGGAAAAGAGAGAGGTAAGTTGTCCCAGTTAGTATTTTCCCTTAAATTGTAGACAGCTGCTTATTTGCTAGTTGTTGTGCCTACTTCTGGTGTATCATTTGCAAAAAAATAACCCTGCAATCTGAATATTGAATTAGTTTCCAATATTTCAACATGAATAGAGATGGCAATCAATTTTACCATACCAGACACTACCTTAGTATGTTACACCAATTGAGAACAGGAAAAAATACAAAAGTGAGATGCTTAGAACAGCTATTAAAAGTACTTAAACTGAACTATTAGTATCTATTCATTTCTAAACCACAAGCTCATATAAAAATGTATTCACTCACTGTACAAATAAATGAGAATAAAGGTAACCAATGATACATCACATTAATGAGAGGTTGGGCAGAAACCAATGAAAAGGGTTAGTTCTATCGTTCACCACATGAAAGGTATATGGAACAGGTCTAACCCCAAAAAGCTGGTTGGAATTAGTTTGATGACTTAGCTCCACTAATGAAGGTTACGCATGGTAAAAACAGAAGACAAGAATACATTTTCTCACACTACTTTACGAAAACCATTTCAAAAGAGCAGTAGCATCTTTCATAAAGCTTTGACCAGATTCCTGCTTCCAGTGTGATACAGTGAGTTTTGACCTCATGCATGAATGCAGTTTTGCTTTACAGACCCAAAATTAAATACACATAGAACTATGTAAGCTTACCTTTAAAATACACTATGAGTTTATGTTAATTGAAAGTGTGTCACTACACCAGTGACAGCCAGTGGGCTGCCCTCCATATACTCTGGACTACCTGTAAGTCCCATCAACCCCATCCATTCAGGGATTGAATGTTTAGGGAATGTTGTGGAGTTGTAGCCCACAACATCTGGAGAGCACTGCACTGGCTACTCTAGTCTAGACAACAGGGTTGTGGTTACCAGCCAGTTAGGGTGAGACAACTTCATTATAGTCCCAAGTTGTGCACCACTAGAGTATTTTCAGCTGGGCATTTCCAAGAAGCTGAGCTGCTTTGTGGCTTCAATAAGCAGCAGCTAAATAAAGCTAGGGAATTAGAAGCCGCAAGTTGCTTTTAGTACAGTTTTAAAATAAATTAAGCTACAGTACACTTGGAGGAGGGCTGTAGGTCAGTGTGGTAAAGCATTTGCTTACAGCAGGTCCCAAATTCAATTTCTTGCATTTTCAGGTACGGCTAGGGCAGTCTCTTGCTTGAAAATCTGGACGGCCACTACCAGTCAGTGTAGATAATACTGAACTGGATGGATTTATGGTCTGACTCACTATAGGGCAACTCTCTGTTCCCACATTTTAGCACCCTGGGCAGAACAATCCACACAACTTTGAAGTGGATGTCCCCTGGCTTTCTTTATATTTTGGATAATATGAACATGCAAGAAAACAAATGTTTTTAGAGCAGAATACATACATTGTCAAGCTTATTGCAGATTACTTTTCCATAGCAAGTGTTGTTGTCTCTATTGGGTATTGTCCATTCAAGTGGCCAGAACAGCGCGTGATACACCTGGAAAAGAAAATTAGGCTTTTAAAGTTTGTTTTCCCTTTAATGACTTTGTATTGCACTTTTAATAATATCCCCTGCACTTTTACAATATCTCTAAAGTGGTGTGTGCAAGTGTCTCAGGAACCTACACCCTCGGGATGAAAAAGAAAGGGAAGCTGCTATCTCTATCCTTGCAAAAAGGAAAAGGACAAAAGCATGTGGGAGAATGTCCCCACCCCCACATTTATGCTGTCAAGGAAAATGCCTGTGTGTATGAGTGAACTTCAACAGAGGGCTAGGGACTACCCTTCCACCAGTAAAAACACTGGGCTAGGGAAACAGGGCTGTGAGGTCACAGTTCCTCAAATTCTGTGGAGATTTCTTCAGGAAGAATATATCAGGTCAGCTACTGTTCCTACAAAAATAAACTAGATTATGAGGTACAATATGATTGCACATATATTAATAACCTGAAGAGAACCCATATTTAATTGCAAAGTTTTAAGATTTCAGTCTCACATCTAAATTGTCTTGTCCAAGTTGTTCAATGGCTCGTTCTTCCGATAATCCACAACAGCCATATTCCAGAGGTGTAAACACAGTAGTTGGTACGTTGATGTAGTCACACTAAAATTGAAAGCATACACTATGACTCACACATAAAAGCAATTGGAATGAAAATGCAACAACCATCCTATAAAACATGCACTGGCCACAGTACAAACAGTAGCTTATACTCTTGCAGCAAAAGCAGCAGCCCAAGCTTAACACTTAAAGCAGGGCATAGATACTGGTCTGTACAGTCGTAGCTTGGTTTTCAAACAGCTTAGTTCATGAAAAACTTGGAACTTGAACGTCACAAACCAGGCAGTAGGTGTTCCAGTTTGTGAACTATGCCTTGGAAGTCGAACATCCAGCGTGGCTTCCACGTCTTCCGATTGGCTGCAGGATGCTCCTGCAGCCAATCGGAAGCTGCACCTTGGTTTCTGAACATTTCAGAAGTCAAGCAGACTTCCAGAATGCATTCTGTTCAAAAACCAAGGTACGACTGTATATATTTCCAAGCTCACCCCACCCCATCAACCTTCAGGATGCTTCAATATGATGCAGACACTAGCCCTGTCCTTTTGATTATTTGCTTTGATTATTTGACTTCTATACCACTTAATATATTTAAAATATCTTTAAGCGGTATACAGAAAACTGAAGCACCAACAGACAACTTAAACAAAATATTAGAAAAATAGAGTGTTACATATACAAATGTTACAGTAATACAAAGTTACCAGTATATAAAAATCAGTATCAATTCATTTTCCTTCCGACACACCCTCCATCTCAGTCTCCGGATTCTCACACAGGGTCCAACAAGCTCTCAGCTCACCCACAAAAGTTTCACAATGAGAAGAGATCCTTGGAAACTCTTCCAAAGTTCAATTCATGTAAAAGTCTGTGTAGTACTTCCAAATTTTGTTAGGAGCATAAGATAGTCACCATGCAATCACAACTCAACTTAGAGACTAAGTGGCATATAAATAAATGCAAAAAATGGCTGTGGCTATACCAGGAGTTGGACAGGGATCAGTGCCTTCCACCGAGATTCATAAGTCCAATGCTATTAGCAACTGATATGGTGCATAAGCTGGACCAGAAGTTACTTAAAGTGGTGACACTAACATGGATGAGCCAATTCCAGGCGTCTTAACCATATCAAAAGACCATTTCAAAAAAACTATTTGAGCACGCAACCAGTAATAACCGTAGGAAATTGAACGTTTACCTTTATATTACTCCCTCCAAAAAGTCTGCGAGCTAACAGCTTGCCTGCCTGTATGGCAACTGGTGTAAGTTCTGGCTTTCCTTCCAAAACATCTCCAATAGCATAGACGTAAGGCACACTGGTTTGTTCTTCGTCGTTTGCAGGTATTTTCCCATTTCTTGTTACATGGAAGGGGGAGAAAGTTAACACTGACATAGTGCTACGATTCCACTTAATAATGAGAGACATCCAATTAAGTCAATCTACTCAGGGAACAATTTCTTCTCTCCTACAGCAATTCCCCCCCCCCCTTGCTCCAGAGCGCTTGGGGACCCTCTGGAGCAGATTTAGGATGACATGGGAAAGAGAGCAAAGGGAAATCTGCTCATGTGGCCTTGGACATTACTATATGTGAAGACAGACATCAGAATACCAGTTGGTCGCACTATATTGAAGAAAATTAACGTCTAATGAGTACCACACAACTTTTCATACTTGTCAGGTCAAATCAATTTCTACAATGGGCAGATTCCAACAGCCACACTCATTAGGCTATATGAGGTTTAATTCTTGATATAATAATATCAGATGCTTCTCTAAGTGTTCAGCTATAAAACAAATTAAACTAATTTAATGGGAAGTGGCCTCTCTTTGCTTGGTTTCATACTAATTTAGAATAAATAAAGCCTGCTGTAGTTAAGTTTCAAAACTGAAAAAATTACGCAGGTTTTCATAGAATTGTAGAGTTGGACGGGACAACGAGGAGCATATAATTCAATCCTCTGCAATGCAGGAATCTTTTTGCCCAATGTGGGGCTTGAACCCACGACCCTGAGATTAAGATTCTCATGCTCTACAGATGGATTTGCAACTTTAACAACTGGTAATAGTGAAATGCGGGAATTTATAGGCATAAAGTTTTAAACTAATTTTGTCAGCATGCTTAAGATACCCAGTTTCACCCTTAAGAGCTCACGGGTTCTAGGTGATAATTTAGAACAGACTTCTGAAAGGAGATGTTCTAGGAAGTCTGTTAAAAGACCAAAGCTGATTTCTAAACAAATTTCAGTATGTACCAAGATTAATTAAAGAGTTGGAATACTTACTTTGCATTAATTGCCACACCAATTTTGTCCAAGCCAATATTTCTAGTACAAGCATCACGGCCAACAGCTATCAAAACCTGCACAAAAAGGAATCATGTATCTTGTTTTGGTGGTCCTGTATTGAAAAGTCTATCATGTAAGCCAAGCAGCGCTATTTGGTTTAAACCAGGGGTGGAGGGTTGTTGTTTTTCCAGTTCAAGGGTTGCACTGCCTTCTAGGCAATTACAGGTGGCTACATGCCAGGGGAAGGTGGGGCCAGAGACAGAAGTGGACAGAGCAATTGGACAGAGCTACTTTACAAACTGACACTCCTCTCCATCCTTCACTGGGGCAAATGAGCCGTTATCAGAGTTGAAGGACATATTCTAACCAGGCATAAACACACACAAGGAGGGGGTGACACAAGGGTGATGAGGGGAGTGGCATGGAAATAGTACTCAACGGCCACACAGATAAGGCCTTGAGGGGCACATTTGACTCCTAGGCCCAAGGTTCCCCATATGCGGTTTAAAAAGGAGTTCTATTCAACGTCTAAAAATAGATTCCAACATGCTCATGACAAGCTACCATCTGGCCAACTCTATGACTGAACCTAGACAGACAGCAAAAGGGAGCGATCCAGTAATGAACTTTGTTGCAAAAGTGTTAGGGTTAGAGTGCTGCACCAGGCTGTGCAGCAGCAGTTACTGCTATATTCTGGCCTAAGTGTGTCTGCACTGCCAAGTTAAGAATAACTAACTTACCAACCTGCCCACCACAATAAATTTAAACAAAACAAAACAAAAAATCACAAGTGCAGAGCACTTACAGTATTGTATTCCCCTTCAATCATTTGTATTCCTTCAGTGGATTTTGCAATCACTTTCAGTTTTCCAGGCATGCCTTCCTCCAACTTTACAACCTGCATGGAACAGCCATAAACTTAGGAATTTTATCTCAACCCACATAATACTGTTTTATTACAATGTTCACTTTATTAGCCTTTGCAGGCAAAACCCGCCCCCCTACTGTGTTTACACATATGCCATATTGCTCAAAGTTGCACAAAAAGATTTCAAACATCAGCGTTTTCCTATCTGACGTAACCAGGGGAGATACTTGCCTCAACAGGAACAAACTTCTTGATGAATTTTACACCATGGGTTTCCATATAGGCTCCTGCTCTCTCTGCCATTTCTTGATCAAAGCCACGAAGAAGGATAGAGCGTACCATAACTGTGACATCCAAACCAAGTCCAGCAAGAAATCCGGCACATTCCAAGGCTACGTAAGAAGCTCCCACAACCAAAGTCTTTCCAGGGCAGTAGGGCAGAGAGAAGAGATCATCGCTGAAAATGAAACAGTATTATCACTGATGTTTAAAAACTGAGAAGTCCTTTTAATCTACCGAAAAGCAGTCATTTAATTCAAGCTCACCTTGTAATACAGTACTCTCTGTCTCCTGGGATACCTAGATATCGAGGTCTTTCTCCTGTGGCTATAACATACGTCTGAGCTGTACAGTAAGTTTCTTGTCCTTTTCTGTTGGTTGCCTAGTCAACGGAAAGAAAGTTTTATAACTGGTATTCTTCCACACAGCAATGCATTTTCCCCAAGATACTGCCAGCAAATTACTTTACCAAGAATTACTTACAAGGCAGTAAGACACACTGATCTGAATAATCTATCAACTGTATTACATCATGCAGATTTTTATGTTGTTTTACTTGTGAATAGTTAACACTAAAAATTAAAATAATCTTCATGTAGTTACAGTATTGAATTAAATTTGCAATTACAACTTAGTACAAACTGAAGTTCTTGTTTCTTAACTGCCTCTTTTCACACAGCAAAATATCTACCCTAGTTTAATTAATTCTGTATTTAGGAAAAAACGTATTCAGCCGAGCAAGTTCATTTGTGGCTAATCATATATCCATTATGTTGATTGTGTAATACTTTTTCAGGTGTTTGATGTTGTACAAGACCATACAGTTGCAATTGAAACAAAATAGGTTAAACAGTATTGCTTTTCCTAATCTATCACTTTAACTTGTTCATACACAGTAATGATTATAGAAGCAATACGTCTGAATAGATCAAATGTCAACAATGACAAGGTTCTGCAGGTACCTTAATCTTGTGTGGTCCAACAAATTCTCCATAGGCATTGAGGTATGTCACAGACTTATCACGCAAGGCAACCCGATACCCCCAGTTCAACGATCCTATATAATTTTGAATTGCTTCTACCATGGTCTCCCAGTTGTGTTTAACTAAAAGAAATGTTCATACAAAATTTAATTTATCAGATCCCACCAATGAAACCAATACATGCATGTGCTGTTTAATGAACACAATGCCTTCCCATGAAATCATTAGTCGCACATTTGCATAATGAGTCTACAAATTGCTCACTCTCCTCCCTGGTTTCTTCCTGAAATCGCTGCAGCCAATCAACAGGAGACAGACAAAGTAAATAAACAAACAAATTTGTCTGACTTTTCCTACTCTGATTAGTCTGATTTTGCTCCTCCTTCCCATGGTTTCTGCCCGAAAATGGCTGCCACCAAACAGCACATCACAAAAAACCAAGGAAATAAGGAAGCCGGATGTTCATATATGTGACTCTGTGGAGCGTATAGTGAGGCTTGGGCAGAAGTCTTTAAATGCAGATAAGTGAATTTTCATATAGCGAGCAAGCAGATAGCAGGATTGGGCTGCATTAACCCACTAAAACAAATGCAGGTACTCAGAATGATCTCATAGGTCTCATGTTTCAATATTTGCAGATAAATACACAGACAGTAGTTGCAATAAAATTTGCAACCTACACCAACAACTTTTGAAAAGATAGTGACAAGTGACTCTCTAAGATTCCAAAGACTGATGTATAAAGAAGACAAGCGCAAGTTTGTGTAGAACAATCACTTGGTGCCATTAAATAGCCTACTGAAAGGGGGGGGGGGGAGAAAGCAGCACCCCAAATCCCTTACATTCCTTCACTAGCACACGCTAGTAGCTTAGTTAACTTTACAACAGTTTCAGGGCTTCGGTCCCAAAGATAAAAATGCACCAATTGGTGTTTCCTCCCATAAATACATTATTTGCTTTCTTACAAACCTTGCTGATCAAACTCCCAGCCATACTTCCTTGAATCTCGCAGTGCCTGACCCAACAGGGCTGCCTGATGCATCAGCTTCTTAGGAATGCAGCCAACATTTACACAAGTGCCGCCAAGTCCTGAAATGCAAAGTGTACATTTAATTAAGAAACTTCTCATTAGCAGTACTGCATTAAGTAAGACTTACTATTATGATGCACAGAACTGCTGGCGTATCTTAGATACCTTACATACACGGTCAACAACACAAACCCTTACTGCATGGCGAGCAACATTTATTATTGATCAAGTTTATTTATTTATATGCCTACTTTACATATGCCCAAAGCTGCTTGCAACAAATGTCTTCCAGTTTACAAAACATATCAAATAGGACAAAATCAACAACCCGTCAAACATTGATTCATTCATTACTGCAAAACTAATAATCTAGGCTTAAATACATAAGAACAAAGGGAAAAAAGAAAGGTAACACGCAATAAATAAAGCTGTAGCTGCTGCCTTTGACTGCACTCCAAACCTCGGCAGTCTGGCTTAAATTAAGTTCAGAGGGAGTGACTCTTCTCACCAGGCTTAATTATTCAAAGCCAGCTTCCTCTTATCTCCTGCATAGGAGGCTGGCAGTAATGAAAGGGCAGTATTGGTGAGCCCTCTTCCCCAGCCTCACCAAAGTTCCAGCTGCAGTATTAAAGGTGGTTAAGACTTGACAACTGACACAGCTTCACATATTTAGGTTTCCTGCCTTTGCCCTGTTCTACGTATCCTTTTACAGACAGAAGTGAAACAGGAGGCACTTCTGATTATTGAATATTAATTTATTTGATATAAGTAGTTACATTTTAAAGTTATGTTTTATTGTGACTTTCTGTATTGGATCAGATTACTATAAAATGTGAGTTCTTTGTTGTATGTTTTGTTGCTGCAAACTGCCTTGTGTATAGTAACATAGAAAGGCAGTATACAAACTGAAAGTGAAATACAATGAAATATTTTTACTAACAAGCCTCACACTGGCAGAAATGGCTTTACCAAACTAAAAATGACAAAATTTTCCAATTCCATATACAGTATGTGTACATGGTGGGGAGCAACACACGCCTGTGGGAAAGGAAGAAGCTAAGAAATACATATCCATTGATCTTTGATGGTGCAACTCACATAACCATGCAGATTATACATCAGGAAGATTTAAATGTGAATTGAGACCTTACATGCACACTCATCACTAGGGGTCCATAAAATCCAGTGGTTGAATGGCTGTTGAAAGGTTTAATTCTATCCCAATAATATCAGAAACAAAGAGTGTACATTAAGCATATCTCAGATACAATCAACTTTGGCAAGGAATCCTGTCATGCCACCAGGGGATTGCATAAGCCCTCTGAGCTATTTGTAAAGCTGCCAGTAGTGAACTTCCAGGGCTTACAGTAAAGACCACAAGCTTCACATAACCTTACAGAATAAGAACTAGTCAAGATTTTGAGAACAAACCTTCAACATCTCTGCTTCTAGTTGTTGCGCTGGATCAGACCAACCACGACTGGAGCAGAAATCAGCCCCCCATTCCTTCTCCCCCCTACAGCTGCTCTTGAGGATCAGGGGATCCTTTGGAACAGTGTGGAAGACTGTGGACTGCAAGGAAAGAGGGATTGGCAAAAGTTGCTTCCCTCCAGCAGCAACCTCCACTGGATTAGAGGCCCTCCCGCTTGCATGTCTGGAACCAACTGACTGACTGGCAACATACTCATGGAGTTCATCATATCCAGTCTTTTAAACACATCATGTCATTAGAATGCACTGAAGGAGAATCAAAGTTGGATAAATGGATTCATAGACATTTTGTTCTATACTACACCATACTACACTGCACTCTGAACACGACTCTGTTAAAGTCATTATTCTGCTGCCGTAACCTAAAACGAGGAAGCCAATGCCACAGTCACAAGATCAGTATGTGCTTATGTAACAGGAACATCATGGCCATGGTTCCAATTTTGTGCTGCATAGGTTTAAGAGTTCCTTTGATGAGAAATATTCAAGTCCTTCCATACGAACAAAAATATTAGCCAAATAATACTTTTTGTAGGACACAGATCTAAAGAGAGGTTTGCTGAGGATTTGAAGAAAACCAAAGTTAGAAAGCCATCACATTGACTATATGTCATGCTCAAGAGCACACAGCAAAACAGACACTAATGAATGAACAACCCCCAGCATGCTAGTTGGCTGACTAAGTAGCAACACTGAAATCTGTTCAAATCACTACTTACCCCATGTTGTACCCAGTGGTGTTGGCACAACGTAGTCTAGCACCATGACCTTCTTTCCTAAGGAAGCAGCTTCCTGTAAATAACAAACAAGTGAACATCAGACCTGTGCAGATGTAGAAGACTGTCCCTTTTCAGGTGCAGTTTAACAGTTCACATTCATGAAAACAGTTATGCCCTAAGGAACAGAAGTTGCCATTTGTGACAAGGAAGAGAACAGCCACTGGCTGAAATGCAGTTATTCATGTTTCTTCAACACAGCAATTTAGCACATAATTCACACTAGCATTCTTAGCTATATGTCCTTACTTCTCCCACGCATAGACACACCCTACATGAAACATTTCTTTTTTCACCTCTCACAGTTGATTTAAATCTTGGTTTCTTCTACCACATTAGGGTTATTTTCTAAGCAGTTTCATTCCTAGGACTCTCACCTATGCCCCCCAGGACTCTCTAGAATGCAAAGATTTCCCATACATTCAAATACTCCCTCCCCCCATGCCCAAACTGAGGATAATACAAAATGTGAATAAGAAGTTGCCACTGGCTAAATATGTACAATAGGTGTGTTGTAGCATCATGATATACAGGTGAAAGAGACTTCTGTCAATTAATATCCTTTTCCTTCTCCAAGAGAAGAAGGGGCGTTAAACTTAAATTTATGGCATGCGTTATGAACGGTTCAATTCTCAAACAAGTTGAGTACTGGACAACCATCAGTGATCCACAAGCTTCGTCTGTGGCACACTAAATATGTATTTTGATTCTTAATTGTATTTTTATTACTTCTTTTATTTCCTAGGTTATATTTTATTGTTTAACAATTTAAATTCTATGGAATTCAAATTATAATACAATAAATTACAATGTAAGAAATAAAAGCAATAAAAACACAATTAAAACTCGCACAGTATCTTGTGCAGTGCATTATTTATTTTACTTTATTTATTTATTAAATGATCACAATAGCAATATCTCTCCCCAAGGCAGAAAATCGTTAAGTGGTATGCCAAGAACACCAGCCATTTTCAAGTCATTCACAGGGAGAAATGTTTGGGAACAACTGTTCTCGAACACAACACAAAACCTAGCAATCCATTAGCTCCTCTCTTAATAAGCAGATGACTAGATCCTCAAGAGCTATTTCCTAGTAATTAGACTGCAGGGTCTTTCGTATGTAAAGCTAACTTGGATGGCATACTCCAGGGATGTGGATCCTGTGGCCCTCCAGATGCTGTTGCCCTGCCACTTCCATCATCCTTGACCCACTGACTACACTGGTGGCAGCTGATGAAAGTTGGGATTCTAAGAACAGCTGGAAGGTCACAGGTTTTCTTTTGCTGTTATATACAAACACCCCCTTTTTCTTGGCTGCTCAGAGATAATGTAATAGTCTTGACAGCACAATCCTATGCATGCTTGCTCGGAAGTAAAGTCCACTTAATTCAATGAAACTTAATCCCAGTTTTGTTTTGTTTTAAAGAATGCAACTTGAATCTCTCAAAGAAACATCATCACCCACACCCACACACCAGGCTAGGTTTCTTTAGCCCTTTTGCTGCAGGGTCAAAAGACCCTGTTCTGGCAAGGGTCTGAACTGCGGTTCCACTCAGACATGGAATGCTGCTGAGGTATTGTGAATGAGATTTTTAAAAATGTAAGGAGTCGGTTGGAAAATATGAAACCACATACAATTCACTATATGCTTGGAACCTGTTTGTAGAGTTCATACCTTAGAACATGAAAGCCCACCGGAACCACCACCAATAACAATTAGGTCATAATCGTAGGCTTCCATCTCTTCGCCTTTCCCATCCCCTAAAAGCTTCTGCAATAAGCCACTATGGTAAGCCTGTAAAAAGGACACAAGACACAGAAATCAGAATACAGAATAGTTTGTTAGTATTACAAAGCTAGGTTATATCCAATGCTCTCCTCCTAGAAATGGACAGCTCTTTAATCTAGCAGCAGCAGGAGAAGGCAACTTTCCACAAATCCTACCTCTTCCTGTAGTGCCCTGCACCACCTTCCATTCTGCTCCAGAGAGTTACCTTGCCCTCTGAAGCATAGTTTTGTGACGACACAGGGTGTCTCAGAAGTAAGGGGAACTCTGCCAAAAACACCTCCCTCCCCATTCCATTCATTGAACCCTCCACTAAATTTAAGAGCCTTCTGTGAGTAGTAGAACTGTTGGATACAAATTCACTGAGTACAGATGTTTTAAGATCAGGGTCTGTTTTACTCATTTAAGATGCAGATGTCCTGATAAGGAAGCCCTTGCACTTGCCTGACCTTTAAGAAAACTTAAAGCTAGTACCACAATTCTATACACTCTTTATTGGGAAAGAAAATAGAAGGCAAAAGTAAACATATATCGTTTCTGGCTGCACATCTAAAAACAACAACAGCAATGAAAGAGCAATACTAGGAAATGTAGATATCAATAATGTAACCTGAAGTCCTCCTGATAAAAAGAACCCATATAAAACAGGGTGGTTGTTTGCTTCTTACTGGTGCATACACTTCCCAAGCCTGATACAAAGGATAGTTGCAACTTTATGAATTCCAAACTTTATGTACTGCATAACAAGATAGCACAAGTGACACTGTTTGGAGACGCTAGCTACAAAAGCATAATCTTTATCTCATAACAATTCATTTTCATGCCAAGAGGAGGAAGAGCGAGATTACCTGGAAAGTTTGATCACATCCACCCACATGAGTTCCATTTACAAATACATTAGGAACAGTCCTCTGACCTGTCAATTCTAGCAACACCTCCTGAATGCTGGGCCCCTCATCTAAGAGAGAAGAGGGAGGGTAGAATTAAAACCTACAACTCTGCTAAGATCTATGCATTGCAAGACACTATTCCACCAGCTATAATAAAAGTTGCGCTTAAAACAGAAGATAATTTATATAAAGCCGTTACATAAGTATGGCAGATAAGAATCAGCATAACATCTCATTCAGACTGACCACATCTGGATGAAAGACTCATTATGGTTTAGCACTATGGAGAATGAGCTTCAGCAATGCTCCATCTTCTTCAGCTACATGGTCACAAGCAGATTATAAATTTCTCTGCATCTGTTTTAGATTAACTGCTGTTTAGTTTATAGTCCAAAAACGTAGTTAATCTTAACTATGATTATTTGAAGCAAGGCAGCTTCATAAATTATGCTTTGCAGTTGACTGGTCTTTACTAACTATATTTAAGATTGATCCATGTGCCTCAGCTCCAGCAATGCAGCAGATTGCAGATACAATTATTCATTCAGTCATTCAGTCATTCATTCATTTTGGGCAGTTTACATGAAAGAAGTGACTTAACATCATGAATCTAACAAGAACCTGAAAATTCTCTAAATCCAAAATCTAACATTCCAGTACTGTATGAAATGCAAAGTACCTTGCTGACAAATAAATAAACTGATCAATCTATAAAGCACTGTGCAGAGGGCAAGACCTATTAAGCTGAGGTAGCAATCTATGGCCCCTGGGAGGATGCCCACCTTTTGGCTTTAGCCAAACCAGAGTCCCAACATAGGCTGCACCACGGCCACGGAAGATGCTGCAGTGATAGGGAAGGGGATCTGTCAACAGATCTCCCTCCCTGACATCAGATTGTGAGCTCCGATGTCAAATTTCCCCCTTCCCTGCGGCAACCTTTTCGTGGCTGTGGCTCAACCAAAGACAGAGCGACTATCCCTGTGCTCCAGTATGTCCCCCAAATGCAGAGAGATTTAGACTAGCTCACGAACTGGTCTAAATCTCTTCCTGTTCTTCCACTCACACTGTTTCCAATGGAGGGGAAAGTTGTTTTTTAATTCCCGTAAAGTAGATGGAGACGCACAAGAACACTCCTCCAACCTGCCAGCACAAGCCCAGCAGTGTGCTAGATGGGTAGTGAAACCACCTTTAGATCCTCACAACCTCAACGTTGCATCATTAAGGCCTGGTTCACATGTAACGTAACACCACATATAATATAAACTGGGATTTATCACAAAGGAGTAGTGTGTTGATGCACACTGCTGAAATGACACCCCCTTGCTTCTCCCTTTCCAAAGCTAGGAAGAAATATACTGCAGACTGGCTTAATGATACATGCAAAACAGCGCTCAGTTGGGTTGGTGGCAGGGGCATAAGGCCAGCCTCCAATATGTTTTCTAAAACAGGGGGGTACAATTTAATAAGTGAGCTCCAAGCATGTTGCTCATTCATGTTAGACCATGGCTTATTTTTAGCTATGATGCAATTTTAGAGCAAACTGCGTTTAAGCCTAAGTCAGTAGAATCCTTTTTGTACTTCAAGTCATAATTCAAACACAAGATCAGTCTCAATTATAAACTCATAAAAATTATGTCTCTGTAGAATTGTAAGCCTTAGGATATAGTGAAACAGTTCAAAAGGATTTTACTAAACCTCATGTTCAATTATTGCATGAGGATTTCATATAAGAGACAAGAACTCACTTGTTTCCTCAGCCTGGCTTTTCAACTTTGATGCATATTAAAAGTCAATACGTATGCAAAACAACACCAGCCCTTTCTTCCAAATGTACCCCTGTTTTTAATGTTCTAGTCTGCCTTTTGACCCAGATTTAGGCTCCAAGGAAGCTCACAAATGGGATATCAACAAAACAAATGATTGTTCAAAACAAAAACAAACCTCAATCAAAGAACAAAGAATAGAGCCTATGAAGGCAGCAGTTACTTTGTTAATTGGTTGTATCTAAAAAAAGTTTTGTATTTTACTATTACTATAGCTTTCTTTTAACTTGCTGACAAGCAAAATGTGGCCAGAACATGCATCAAACCAAACTATTCATTTAATGTTTTGGTACCTGACACATTGATTAAAGCTAAAAGAATCCAAAATTATTATCATCATGTTGCTGTATTGGTCCAGATCATGCAGCACACAAAAGAGGTGAGGGGAAAACATTTAATTTGGTCATCTTATATTGGTAAAAAGAATTAAGCAAGCTCTCATCTTACTTGTGGGTTACCTTTCATTCTGCCTGAGAGCTCTGTGCAATCAATCTTATAAAGATAACATTATCTAGGTAAAAGCCCCAATGAATGGTGGATTTTACTGAATAAGTAAGCCTACAACCATGCTTTAAAAAGCCGAAACATTCACTCCAAACTAAGCCAATGAAGTACAAAATAGATGAAAGAATTAAGAAAGAGAAAGAACTTCTGAAACATTTCCCCAGGATGGAACAGAATCAGCACTATCAATCTCAGAATGCCTGGGCTCAACAATAAACTCAGATTATAGTTGGCGCTAGAATTCTTGCCAATGAGTCAGCAACTTTCTTTCTGAAGTTTAGATATGTCAATCATTAATAAGTTGGCAACCAATACAACAGATAATATTTGAAATAAAGGAGTGTACATTTACATTTGCAACAGAAACAGCTTCGTAAGAACAGAGCAGACACAGTCCTTCAAAATTCCAAAAAACGACAAAATTTTACTTCCCAACACAAAACTCATTTACTTAAAATCCAAAACTAAGTAACTGGATAAAAAATACATTTTGGGAGTTGTTTTATTTCATGCAGACTGAAAGGATGCCTTCATTCAGTAAAATGGTGTGCATTTGTGTAATGTATCTATGGTTATCAACAATGAAATAGCAAGTCAATTTTACTTACCAATCTTGTCAAGTTCCAGAACACTGTATTCTACTGCCAAAGATTGAAAGAGATCTTTCACCTGCAAAAATAAATATTTTGTTTGTTGTTGTTTTTTATAAATATTTATTAAGATTTTTTTGAGTACAAATACATAAATAGTAAACAACTTTACTTATATAACATACTTTCTTCACTTCTTTGGACTCCCTCACGTCTCCCGCTCCCACTTACATTGTAGAAAAGTTTTTCCAAGCAAATTATCATCTTGTTTACAATCTTATATCCGCTCACTTAAGTACAATCTAACAGTTCTCCAAAAAAGAGTTTATACTTTCTTTAATCTCACTTATCGTCAAATTCAGATCTAATTTAGTGGTGGGCAATTATTTATGATCTAGCATCCTTCTTAACATTCAGCCAAATCACAATATCTTTGTAGATAAATCTTAAATTTCTTCCAGTCTTCTTCAGCCCTCTCTTCTCCCAGGTCTCGGATTCTGCCAGTCATCTCGGCCAGTTGCATGTAGTCCATCAGCTGCATCTGCCACTCTTCCAGTGTGGGTAAATCTTGGGTTTTCCAGTTCTTAGCGATGAGTATTCTTGCTGCCGTTGTTGCATACATGAAAAATGTTCGGTCCTTCTTTAACACCTTCTGGCCGACAATACCCAGAAGGAAAGCCTCTGGTTTCTTGGTGAAGGTATACTTAAATACCTTTTTCAGCTCATTGTATATCATTTCCCAGAAGGTCTTCACTTTAGGGCAAGTCCACCAGAGGTGAAAGAATGTTCCTTCATTTTCTTTACATTTCCAACATTTATTATCAGATGAATGGTATATTTTGGCAAGTTTAACTGGGGTCATGTACCATCTATATATCATTTTCATTACATTTTCCTTCAGAGCATTACATGCGGTGAAGTTCAGCCCAGTGGTCCACAACCTTTCCCAATCCTCAAACATAATGTTATGCCCAATATCCTGTGCCCACTTTATCATAGCCGATTTAACCATTTCATCTTGTGTATTCCATTTCAGCAGCAAGTTATACATTCTTGAAAGTACCTTAGTCTTAGGTTCTAACAGTTCTGTTTCCAACTTCGATTTCTCCACCTGGAACCCTAACTTTTTATCGTTTTTAAAGACTTCTTTAATCTGAGCATAATGTAACCAGTCTTGCACTTTATCCTTCATTTTCTCCAAACTCTGCAATTTCCAATTGTCTCCATCTTTTTCTAATATTTCCCAATACTTTGGCCATTTGGCCTCCATATTGGGTCTTTTTTGGGCCTTAGCTTCCAGAGGTGAAAGCCACCTTGGAGTTTTGTTTTCCAATAAGTCTTTGTATTTTGTCCAGACATTAAACACTGCTTTCCTGACAATATGGTTCTTAAAGGCCTTATTGATCTTAACCTTGTCATACCAAAAGTATGCATGCCAACCAAAAGCATTGTTAAAACCTTCCAGGTCCAGTACATCAGTGTCTTCGAGAAGTAGCCAGTCTTTTAGCCAGCAGAAAGCTGCGGCTTCATAGTACAACTTTAAGTCTGGCAGGGCAAAGCCCCCTCTTTCTTTCGCATCAGTTAATATCTTAAACTTAATTCTGGGCTTTTTGCCCTGCCAGACAAATCTAGAAATATCTCTCTGCCACTTCCGGAAGCACTCCGTCTTGTCCACAATTTGTAGTGTTTGAAACAAAAACAACATTTTTGGCAATACATTCATCTTAATGGCGGCAATTCGGCCTAGCAGAGAAAGTTTTAATCTTGTCCAACTGTCCAAGTCTCTCTTAATTTCAGACCAACATTTTTCATAATTATCTTTAAATAGACTCAGATTTTTTGCTGTTATATTGACCCCTAGATACTTTACTTTTTTAACCACAGTTAGTTCTCTCTCTGAAACCGTTCCGACTCTAAATCCGTCAAGTTTTTCCCCAATACCTTAGTTTTCTGTTTATTTAGTTTAAATCCCGCCACCCGACCAAAATCTTGAATCAATTGCAATACTCTTTTCGTACTGGATTCTGGCTCCTGCAGGGTCAAAACAAGGTCATCTGCAAAAGCTTTAAGTTTATATTGTTTCGCTCCAACGTGAATCCCTTCCACCAGCCGGTCCCCTCTGATCATATTCAAGAGCACCTCCAGAACCGAAATAAATAGCAAAGGGGAAATAGGACAGCCTTGTCGTGTTCCTTTTTCAATTTTAAACTCTTCCGTAACCACATTGTTAACTATCAGTTTAGCCTTTTGTTCCGAATAAATTGCATCAATCCCATTCTCAAAACCCCATCCCACTCCCATTTCTTTCAAATTTCCCTTCATAAATTTCCAGGAGATGTTGTCAAAGGCCTTCTCCGCATCTATAAAGATTAAAACTGCTCTTGTATTTATATCTGTTTGCAAAAGTTCCAAAGATATCAATGTTCCTTGTATTAGCAAACATGTATCATCCCTGGGAGAAAGCCTGTCTGGTCTTTGTGAATTACTTCATTTAAAACCTTTTTAAATCTGCTTGCCAGAACATCTGCAAATATTTTGTAATCCACATTTAAAAGGGAGATGGGACGATAGTTCTTGAGTTGTGTCTTTTCAGTTTCCGATTTTGGTATCAATGTGATAAAAGCTTCCTTCCACGATTCCGGCGCCCTCTTCCCCTCCATAATTTCATTGCTGACCTCCATCAGTGGTTGTATCAAATAGTCTTTTAATGTCTTATAATACTTGGAGGTCAGCCCATCTGGCCCTGGGGATTTGCCCAGTTTCATGTTCTGAATGGCTCTAAATTTGTAACTGTGTTTAATTTTTGTCTCCTCTTCAACTGCCAAGCTAGCAGTTTCCCACATTTATTGGCCGATTCAAAAGTTTTCTGTTTCATTAATTTAATCTTCCACTCTATTTCCTGGTTTATTACTCAGAAGGGTGGTGGGAATGGGTGATTGGCAGATAGCTGTGATGAGCCTGTTGACGACTCTTAACGACTGCAATAGGTCTTACAGGAAAAAGCAAGGGGTGAGAAGGTGAGAAACTTAAAACCATGGAGAGACCTGGTCTGAACAAAGACCTTGGATTCTTATCTCATTATACATGACAAAGCCATTTTTCACCTTCTCACCCCTTGCTTTTTCCTGTAAGACCTATTGCAGTCGTTAAGAGTCGTCAACAGGCTCATCACAGCTATCTGCCAATAACCCATTCCCACCACCCTTCTGAGTAATACCCCTCCCCACCTTCTCACTATATAGAAGGGTCTGGAAACTTCTGTTTCAGTGTATCTGAAGAAGTGTGCATGCACACGAAAGCTCATACCAAGAACTAACTTAGTTGGTCTTTAAGGTGCTACTGGAAGGAATTTTTTTTGTTTTGACTATGGCAGACCAACACTGCTACCTATCTGTAAAAGGAAATCAGAGTTCAGCTGGACTGCTTTGTGCAAGTACAAGTGCCTTTCTGCTCATGTAAGACATCTCAGCATCTAAGTCCTCGATTGTTTGTACCTTACTTGTGAAAAGTTAATGTCTAAAATACTCTCTTAAACCAGCTAATGATATTGTCTGGGTTAAATGGCAATACCCTTTCTACCTAGTATTTCTGACAACTAAAGGTACTGTGTGTGTATAAGGTAGGGTTGCGATTTTTCAAAAAGTAAAAACCAGGACACTCTAAGTTGTTGAACTTTTTTTAGACAAAACCCAAAGTTATTGAACTTTTTTTTTTAACAAACACACCAAAAAACATGATTTTTTGACTGACTTGTCTAAGATCCAGGACAAAGCGCCACCTTTCGGAAATTCCCTCTGGGTGTTAATTCCGCCTCTGAAATTCCATTAATGTCTGGGAAAATCCAGATGTATTGCAGCCCTAGTATAAGGGGTCCATTACTCTTTGGATGTAGCTTTTCAAGTTTTTGTTTTTGTATTTACTAATTAGTTGTTTCATTGGTATTACACACCAGTACAAATGAATATAATGTCTGCAATTTTCTGGTTAACTTAACAGAGATATAATAAAAAATACAGTGGTGCCTCGCAAGACGAAATTAATTCGTTCCGCAAGTCTCTTCGTCTTGCGAGTTTTTCGTCTTGCGATGCACGGTTTTCCATAGGAATGCATTGAAAATCAATTAATGCGTTCCTATGGAAACCGCCTTCCCCGACCTCTTCTGGCGGGCGGCATTTTAAAATCGCCCGGGACAGCGTAGGACTTCTCCGCTGTCCGGGGCGATTTAAAAGCCCCTGGGAAGGCAGGCAGGGGGGACAAAGACTTTTGCCCCCCGCCTGCCTTCAGAAGAGGTCCAGGACAGGCTTCACGGACCTCTCCGCAAGCAGCGGGAGCGCTCCTTGCGGAGAGTTGCCAGCGCGTCCAGGCTTCGCGGCCCCGCCGCCCGGCTTTGGGACATCGTTCCGAAGCCGGGTGGAGGCTTTCTCGCCCCGCCGCCCGGCATCGGGACGATGCCCCGAAGCCGGGCGGCGGGGGGAGGCGTTCCTGCCCCGCCGCCCGGCATCGGGACGATGCCCCGAAGCCGGGTGGCGGGGGGAGGCTTTCCCGCCCCGCTGCTCGGCTTCGGGACATTGTTCCGATGCCGGGCGGCGGGGGGAGGCGTTCCTGCCCCGCCGCCCGGTATCGGGACGATGCCCCGAAGCCGGGCGGCGGGGGGAGGCTTTCCCGCCCCGCCGCCCAGCCTCGGGACATTGTTCCGATGCTGGGCGGCGGGGGGAGGCGTTCCCGCCCCGCCGCTCGGCTTCGGGACATCGTTCCGATGCCGGGCGGCGGGGGGAGGCGTTCCCGCCCCGCCTCTCGGCTTCGGGACATCGTTCCGATGCCGGGCGGCGGGGGGAGGCTTTCCCGCCCCGCCGCCCGGCTTCGGGACATCGTTCCGATGCCGGGCGGCGGGGGAAGGCTTTCCCGCCCCGAAGCTGGGCGGCGGAGGGAGGATTTCCCACCCCGAAGCTGGGCGGCGGAGGGAGGATTTCCCGCCCCGCCGCCCGGCATCGGGGCATCCTTCCGAAGCCCGGCGGCGGGAGGTGTCCCCGCCCCGCCGCCAGGCTTCAGAGGAGGTCCGAGGACAGCGGGGAAGACGCGCTGCGCTTCCCCACTGTCCCGGAGATTTCCCTATGGGCTGTTGTCTTGCGAAGCAAGCCCATAGGGAAATTCGTCTTGCGACGCGCCTCCAAAACGGAAAACCCTTTCGTCTAGCGGGTTTTTCGTCTTGCGAGGCGTTCGTCTTGCGGGGCACCACTGTAGCTCACAATGACCCACTTTATGTGGATTAACAAGCCATGGTTTAACTGAAAGCAACAAGCCATGATTTGTTTCTCCCAAACCAACCACGACCATGAAGTTGTGGCTTGATCTTAGCTTGCTGATTCTTGTTTGTTCCCGAGCAAACACATGATCCAAGGTTCAAATGCAATAAGTCATGTTTCTAGGCTTCTCATTCCCACTTGTACCAGGGAGGAGCAAAGCATATTGCTGCATGTGAATGAGCTGTCATGCAAACAGCTGAAGTGTTTGAGGTTAGTTATGATTTATTAAAAAGATAACAGAATGCAGTAATGTATGGCCGTTTGCTGCTATTGATTAGCAAAGTCAAATATAGTAAAGGTAAAGGTACCCCTGCCCGTACGGGCCAGTCTTGACAGACTCTGGGGTTGTGCGCCCATCTCACTTAAGAGGCCAGGGGCCAGCGCTGTCCGGAGACACTTCCGGGTCACGTGGCCAGCGTGACATCGCTGCTCTGGCGAGCCAGAGCCGCACACGGAAACGCCATTTACCTTCCCGCTGGTAAGTGGTCCCTATTTATCTACTTGCACCCGGAGGTGCTTTCGAACTGCTAGGTTGGCAGGCGCTGGGACCGAGCAGCGGGAGCGCACCCCGCCGCAGGGATTCAAACCGCCGACCTTTCGATTGGCAAGTCCTAGGCGCTGAGGCTTTAACCCACAGCGCCACCTGCGTCCCAAGTCAAATATACAATGATGGAAAGAAACTTCTTGTTATAATTGAAGCCTACTGCAAAGGTATTTGTCACAAGCTCTTTCCTCAACAGAATAATGGAGGCACACTAATGTAAAAGGGAGCTGGGCATGTTTAGCCTGGAGAAGAGGAGGTTAAGAGGTGATATGATAGCCATGTTCAAATATATAAAAGGATGTCATATAGAGGAGGTTGTTTTCTGCTGCTCCAGAGAAGCGGACACGGAGCAATGGATCCAAACTACAAGAAAGAAGATTCCACCTAAACATTAGGAAGAACTTCCTGACAGTAAGAGCTGTTTGACAGTGGAATTTGCTGCCAAGGAGTGTGGTGGAGTCTCCTTCTTTGGAGGTCTTTAAGCAGAGGCTTGACAACCATATGTCTGGAGTGCTCTGATGGTGTTTCCTGCTTGGCAGGGGGTTGGACTCGATGGCCCTTGTGGTCTCTTCCAACTCTATGATTCTATGATTCTAAAAATTAATATTGTGAAATGGACTAAAAACAGAAAGCTCTTGGGAGAATTGCACCCATTTCTTAGGTACAAAACAGAACAAAACTTTTTTGTGAAGGAAGTATTGTATGTTAAATAAAATATAATTATGAATTTGCATATTTCCATTGCTTGTATTGGTTGACCTATCAGGCTTTTCATTAGTTTTTTTGGTCTTCTACAAGCTGTCTAATCATGGTTTCAATTATTATTTTTCAAAAACAAAAAACCCACCCTACTTTATTCTCATCACCCCACTCATCTGACCACTAGGCTGATGAAACTGTGCAATGTAAAATAGAACTGGTTAGGTGCGCCCAAATGACTAGTGCTACATTATGAGGCAATTGCAAATGCTGGAGTGATGGTAAAGATATTATCAAGGATTAGCCTTAGTAATAAGCAATTCCTGCTTCTTATTTCTTCTTAACCATTTTAAGGATGTTAACAAGGGTGCAATAAGGCACCAAGCGGATGGGAACAAGTCCTCCCTTCAACAAATCCATAATTTCTGGGCCACAAGCTGCAGGCCCAATATTAAGGAAAAACTACATAGGAACATTTGCCAAGTGCTTATTTTACCCTTGAATTATTTCCTCTCTCATAAAATTATAATTTATTGTAAATATTGCTAGTGTAATATTCAACAGAAGCAGCTACTGTGGTAGTTTAAATGAACAGTACTATTAAGAGAGTCTGGTGTGATACTCTACTTTCCAGAACAATTCTTGGCATCTGATCTGCTTTTTGTTTTTCTAAACCAGTTCACCTACATTAAAAACTGCTGTGTAGCTAATTAGCTGGCTCCCATGACTGCTACTTTATGAGCCAATTAGGATTTTGTAACATAAATTATGCTGACTTGGATACTAATTATATGCATGCATGCACACATATTTATATTCATATATGCACTACTATTTTTATTTTATTTATTAAATTCCTAACAACTCTACAACTTAAAAATACAAAATGAGAACACAAAATAACACAAAGAAACCAAAAAAACCCCTCTCACAAACACATTTAAAAGGCCACAGAATGTTAAATCAGCCAAAGGCCTGGTTATGGAGATACATTTTTGCCTGGCGCCTAAAGATATGCAACGAAGGTGCCCGGCAGGCATCCTACAGGCATGCTAAAAAACTGCTGTTGAATTTGATGGGCATATGCGATAATCCTTTGACAAATCTCAAGTTTCCAGACTGTTTGTGATTGTGTATTTGCCTGTTTATCGCAACCTCAGAAAACAAGAATGTGCTACAGTGATTAGAATAAGCGGTTTGTGCATTATGACTTACCAAAGATAAAATTTGAGTACTAGTCCACTGATTTCAATGTGTCTACTTCAAGCATGACCCACACTTGGCATCACCCAGTATATGTGTATGTTTTCTGTAGAGAAAGTCTGTCATAATTCATATACGTTAATTAAAATAATTCTATCTGACCTTTTGGCTTCACAGGTGTAGCAGAGGAAGCTGTCTTAACTGATTAAGTCAATATTGTCTACACCAGGAGTGGAGAAGCTTTCTGGCCCAGGAGGCTAGATCTTTAACTCCCCACCTCCCATGGCCCAACTTTGACAGGTGGGTGGGACAGGTGGGCATGGAGTTCAATCCTGCTTTCTGCAGGGTGGGTGGGAAAGGTGGGCAAGGAGTTCAATCCTGCTTTCTGCAGGGATAGGTTGCACAAGTGATCACGTTCACTTGTGCACCCAAACAAAGCAGGACTGAACTCTCTGCTCATCATTTTCTGCGGAGATTAGCTGTGCCAATGACTTCCTTGTGGGGAACTTGCTGCACAGCAAGCAGATTTGAACTCCACACCCATCAACTGATGGGAGTTCAAACCTGCTTTCTGCAGGAATATGCCATGTAAGCAGCCAATCCAGCCATGTTCTACCTGTCTCACTACGACATCAGTTTTGGGGCGGAGGGAATGTCCCACCCCCAACATTCAAAGGTATTTTATATCTTTACCTATAACAGAACTTACAAAGTGGTGGAAGCCATAACCAACAGTAGATGTTAAAACTAACAAACATCCGTAACTAGAACAGAAGTAAAACCAGCAGCCAGCAATGACCTCTAAGCCACATCCAATTCTCCAATACTTACCATCCAAGATGACTGGCCTATCAGTGAATATGCCAAATGGTTACAACATGAAGCTCTGCAGGCCTGGGCTATACTACTACAGAGAAAGTAAAAAAAGGATAAAAGGCCAACTCCCTGGATTCAAAGCAGCCAACCACACACTAGTGGAAACCACCTTATAATGAATCAGACCACTGGGTCCATCTAGCTCAGTACTGTCTACACCAATTGGCAGCATGTCTCCAAGGATAGCAGTAGCAGGCGATGCTGACATTGGAACCCACAACCCTGTGTATGCAAAGCTGTGGCCTCTATACCTAGGAAATATCTGTCTCTAGAGCTCTTTGTTCCTGCTAAAATTGTGTCATTTTTCTTAAAGTTGTAACAAGTGCATGCTATTGAATTATGTTTTAAAACATAAGTATTTCAACAAAACATATTTTAAAATGTATTTAAATAAAATGTATTTGAAACATATTTAAAACATTCAAATCCAAGATGCACTTCTGCACCTTGCTGCTGCTGTCTATATGCAAGCAGGAAAACAGGGTCTTGGTGGCTTCTGAATGGTTCCTGAACCAAGCATACCGCAGGTAGCAATCTACAGTTATCTCTAGTATTACAGCAGTACCTTGGAAGCCGAATGGAATCTGTTCTGGAAGTCCGTTTGACTTTTAAAACATTTGGGAACCAAGGCACGGTTTCCGATTGGCTGCAGGAAGCTCTTGCAGCCAAATGGAAACCGCATCAGACATTCAGGTTCCAAAGAACGTTCAAAAACCGGAACAATCACTTCCAGTTTTCGATTACTCGGCATGCCAAAACGTTCGACTCCCAAGGCATTTGAAAACTAAGGTATTCACAAATGTAAAGAACTAAGGCATTTCTACTTCTGAGACTGTGATCTAATGCACACTCATCTGAGTGTAAGCTCCACTAAAAAGATACATCAGAGAAATATTTGAAATAATTGCTCTGTGACTTTCAAGTTGCATCCAACATCACATGAGTGGAAGGGACCTTATGCAACCAATCTTTCCCTCCCCGCCCATACCCCATCCCCAACAGGATCAGGGGAGAAAAATTGCCCAACATTGTGGGCTGTGTCTTAACAAGGTTACAATGGGAGGCGAAATCACCCCAAATTAGGCAAAGGAATACTGCAACGCTCGCCCAAAGATCTCAGGAGTAGGCTATTTCCCCCTGGTGGTGCCCAAACCTTTTTCAAAGAGGGCCAGATTTGATGAAGTGAAGGGCCGTGGGGGCCGACCAAAGTCCAAAGTTGTTGACCTTTTTTAGGATTGAAGTTGCTCAGCTTTATTTAGGGTTGAAGTTGTTCAGCTTTTTTAAGGATTTTACCCCAGGAAATAAACTGCCACAGGGGCAGGATTAAACAGACCTGTGGGCCAGATTAGGCCCCCAAAACGGACTTTGGACATGCCTGTGACTACAGCATCATAAGACACAGCCCATAATGTTGCGTAGGTTCTCCTAAACCCCACAGAGAAGCTTTCCATGAATGCTCAGGAATAGGAGGGGATGGGAAAGAACTGTTGTTCATGATGCCTTCTTCTCGTGATGTTAAATACAACCTTTCATAAATATACCAAGCAGTACAATGTATTATACGCTAATTATAAATGACACATTTTACATTGTTAAACCCTAACAAGGGAGCAATTGAAATTCTCTCCTTTGAACTAACCAACCAAATAATTGTCTGTTGGGTTCAATACTTTATATTTTTCTGCCTTTTCCTTATACATTGAAAATCAGCTTACTGTAACTAATAACTGACAGTGGGGGGAAACAGAATATTTGATTTTATTATATGGTTAGCCAAATAATGCTACACGAAGAAACAATCACCAGCTTTTAAAAAACGTACCATGTATCTAGAGCCACATAGTCTCCTAATCTCGACAAGTCCACTTTTCGACCCAGAAATCTTCATTTACCTTCTCACTCTACTGTTGGTTTGCGCCTTTACTATTATTTAGATAACTATTACCTGGTTTTACTTGTGTTAATTCACTATCAACATTTCACTTCAACTCCCTAATTGCTTACTACTATGTTACTTGATTGTTTTCTGGTAGTGGAAGGTGATTTCAACACACAGTAGCCTATACTCATACTCAGTCTTGACAACTAGTTCAAGAAGAACATATGATTTTTTACCCATATAATTTTTTGGCTCTGCTATGACTCATTTTTGGTATTAGATTGCTTCCTGATTTGGACCAGTTATGACTTTCCATACAGAGTGTAAGAGCTGTACAGGGCCAGGAAAAAGCACTTGCTCAACACAGAGTTCTGTTTCCTCTTTTCCCCAGCCTTTCCTTTACATGTCAATGTTACATGCAAAAACTAACCACACTTAAAAACATTATGGTGGTCCATAAGCAATATTTTGACTAGTAAACCAATTAAATCATACAAATCTCTTAATACAAAACTCCCATTTCCAGTGACATGTCAGAAAGCGCACGAGTAATCAGAGATGAGCATGTCATCTCTAACTGACCTGGTGTTCCTCACGATAATTTTATAGAAGTTTTAATCATCAGCTTATCTGCTTAAAGCATACATATTAGCTGCAGCCACAAACATAAGATAAAGTTAGAGACTGTCTCTTGCGGTTCGACTTGTTGCCCATCCCTAGTTCCATCAGGGAAGCCTTTATTTCAAAAGCTCTGATGTGGGCGCCTGAGAGTGACACACCACAGGGAGAGAAAAATACACCTTAATTAATCTTCTTCTTCTTCTTCTTCTTATTATTATTATTATTTATTTACCACTCTATGATTACTTCAGGCTCTTCATCCCTTTTCCTACTGAAAAGATTTAACAGGCTTCTGATGATCAAAATATATTTCCCCAAATGACAGATTTAGCCAGTTAAATGCCTAACACAGCTGAGCTATCTTCAAGTCAGCTGAAGTGAACTTATTTTGAACTACAGGTCCCAAATATGTCCTTAAAAAACACCACATTTAATCCCTATTTAACAGATACTGTTTTTACTGCCTTTTCTATTTCCAATCTTATGCCCCACACCTCTAACACTTAAAGTTAAGTCAGGAATCACAACCGGATTCCACAAATTGATCAAAGACATATGACCTACAAACAGATCTGAAGGCTGATCCTGTACAGTTGTCTGTTATTTCAATGAGGTTTCGTTCCAAACAAGCATCTTTAAAATTTTAGTCCATTTGGTAATTAATTAGAAAACCCTGGCATTAAAGTTGATGATTTTTTAAACAGAAGCAGGAGGGCAGTGGGTTATGAAGACTCAGACTTCTAGTTCAGGCCCACCTTGAATTGAGTCCTTTCCCCCAATAAAGCAATACCAGGTCAACATCGAGAGACAGTATGGTGTAGTGGTTAGTGTGTCAGAGGCAAGAGCGTGAATGAATCCCTACTCAGCCATGCAGCTCACTGAGTGACCTTTGGCCCAGACAGCGCTTTTCAGCCTAACTTACCTCACAGGGTTGGCAAGGGGGATTAAACCTATTTGTTTATTTCATAAAACCTATACACAGCCTGCTTGCAAGCAAACCTCAGAACGTTTACAAAAAGCTAAAACCATAAAACTGGGGGGCGGAAATTGCTACACATTATTATTACTATTATTATTAACAGAATTTATATACAGTGGTACCTCTGGTTACGTACTTAATTCGTTCCGGAGGTCTGTTCTTAACCTGAAACTGTTCTTAACCTGAAGCACCACTTTGGCTAACGGGGCCTCCTGCTGCCGCCACGCCGCTGCCACGCGATTTCTGTTCTCATCCTGAAGCAAAGTTCTTAAGCCGAGGTACTATTTCTGGGTTAGCGGAGTCTGTAACCTGAGGCGTATGTAACCTGAAGTCTATGAAACCTGAAGCATATGTAACCTGAGGTACCACTTACAGTACTGCCCTATACACCAAGGTCTCATTAACGCATACAATAAGTTAAAACACTGGATCGGACTCGAATTCATAGAATCATAGAGTTGGAATAGACCACAAAGGTCCTCGAGTCCAACCCCCTGCCAAGCAGGAGGTTCAGCACCAATTCGCACCAGTCTTTCCAAGCATCTGGGTAGCCTTGCAAGAACAACGAGGAGGGCGAGGAAAAGGTGAATGCAATAGGAATGCCATTAGATAAACCAATAAAATCCACCTAGGCAGAGGGCGGTCGAGGCCCCTCGCCATTCCTGCTAGGCTCTTGTCACTCGACGCTCACAGAGCCGACCCCGGTGGTGCCACTCCGGGACACTCACCCCGCAACCGGAGCCAAGCCTCAAGGGAGCGGGCTTTCCGGTGAGGAGGATGCGGATACTGAAGGCGGCAGGGCCCTGTCTGCGCGCCCCCTGCCCCTCACTCCCACCACGGCGCGGCGTGAGCCTGCGCTCTGAAGAGGCGCTCCCTGGAGAGGTGGGGGGCCTAGTTCTGCCTCTTTCCCGGCGGCGGGCAGCGCGGCCTCCTCGGGCCTCCGACGCCCCCGCTGCCCTTGCCGGGGTGGTTGCCAAGGCGACGCCCGCTTCCTCCCTCCGCGCCTCACCTTCCTGCAGAAGGGGCAGTAGCTCTTGCTGAAGATCATGACCCGGTGGGAGCTGATCAGGCTCCGCACGCGGAGCTTCAGGGCGTCCCAGTCCGGCATCCGGACCTGACCCGGAGGCGGCATGGCTGGCTGGCTGGCTGGCTTCTCTGGCCTGAGGAGGAGCAGAAGAGACGACGGCGGCGGTGTCTGCGGCGATGAGCCGCTATGGCTAAATGCAGCAGCAGCGGCTGCTGCTGAGGCGGTAAACTCACTCGCCCTGCTTGCGCATGGGCAGTGGGGGCGGCCCTCGACTCCGCCCCTCTCCTCTTTCGCCCTCAAGGGAACGGGCGGGCCTGCGAAGGGGAACGGAGAGGAGGCGGGAGAGGGACGATTGAACCCCTCGGCCTTCCTCGGGGCGGGCGAGCAGGATAAGCCCCCGCCAGGGATGGGCCCTTGAGCAAAACGGGAGAGGAAGGGAGGTCAGGATTCTGGCGCCGCGCAGAGGTTTCCCTGCCTCTCCCTGCCCCGTGTTGCGCAGTTGTGAAACGAAGGTTACTCTCGAGGAGACCGCAAAGGACCTTCCCCGGCTCGCACTCTCTTCTCTCCGTCAACCCAAATGTGGAATCTCTCTCTCTTAATGACAATAATAAAGATTCAGAAAAGCGCAACCCAAATGACCAAGGGGATGTGGCAAGTTTCCCTGTGATGAAAGGTTGCATCATATAGGACATTTTCGTGTCAAGAAAACAGGCATGGGGAAAGTAGACAAAAGTTTTATTTGCTTTGTCATAGCGCCTTTCAGACTCGACGAAGCTGAATGCTGGAAGTTTCAGGATGCATATAAAAAGAATACTGTTGCGTAAAGCACCCTGGCTTCAAGTTACAAGAAAGGAGATTCCGACTCAACATCAGGAAAAACTTTCTGACAGCTGCTCGGCAGTGGAAGGGACTCCCTCTGGAGGTGGTGGGTTTCTAAGCAGAGGTTGGATGGCCATCTGTCATGGATGCTTTAGCTGAGATTCCTTCATTGGTCTAGAACAGGCATGTCCAACAGGTAGATCTACTAGTAGATCATGGGGTGTTCCTGGGAGATCCTGGTTGATCTCTGGCCCCTCAGCGATCTCCTTACAAAAAAGCAAGAAACCCCAACAACTTTGGCTTACTAAAAAAAGCTCCACAACTTTGGATAGATCATTGCCAATCTTTTTATGACAATGGATAGATCACTGCCAGTTTTTTTATACTGTGAGTAGATCGCAGTCTATTGGGAGTTGGACGTCCCTGGTCTAGAAGACCCATGGGTCCCTTCTAACTTTTAAGATTCTTTGAATCTCTTTTTCGCACAATGCATGAGCTGTAGAACTCCCTCCCACAAGAGGCGGCAACAGCCACCAACTTGGAGGGCTATGTCAGCAGCTGCTAGCCACAAGGGCCGTGCTCTGCCTCCACTGTCAGAGGCATTCCGCCTGTGAATATCAGTTTTTGGGAATCACAAGCTGACAGAGTGCTGTTGCGCTCAGGTCCTGTTTGTGTGCTTCCCGCTTTGGTTGGCTGCTGGGTGAGAACAGGATGCTGGACTAGATGGGTCATTGGCCTGATCCAGCAATCGTCTTGCTGTTGTATCCCAGCAACTGACATTGAGAAGCATGGCTCCTCTGATGCAGGAGGTTGCATATAGCAGTCAATAACAATTGCAGACACACACCCCCCCAAGTGTCCCTGTTTTCCAGGGACAGTCCCAGAGGCGTTCCCAGTTTCTGATTTGATACCAGAATGTCCCACTTTTCCTTAGGACGTTCCTATTTTCATCAGAGAAATGTTGGAGGATATGGAGTTATGTGACCCCCCTGAACCAAAGAGATAAGTAATCATACAACCTTCATAAGACATCTGAAGGCAGCCCTGTATAGGGAAGTTTTTAAATTTTTAATGTATTATTATGTTGGGAAGCCACCCAGAGTGGCTGGGGCAACCCAGTCAGATGGGTAGAGTATAAATAATAAAATTATTATTATTATTATTATTATTATTATTATTATTATTATTATTATTATTATGGAATAGGACATCCCTGTTTTCAGTGGAGAAATGTTGGAGCGTATGCAATAGCTGTTGATGGACTCCAAAAAGTAAATCCAGAGTATTTTTTTTTTTACAAAATGAAGGAACCCTTTTGTCTCATTGCCTGTGCCAAATTGCAGGTACAACTGTCTTTTCTCATGAACTCAGTACTTGGGTGTTCTGCTGCTGCCAACAGTGATGAATCCCTGTGCTCTGTGTTAATTTTTATTTTTTCTTTATTGTATATTTGCAATGAAGACAACATTCATATACAAATTTCACTATCCACTAATCAAACACAATGATTCATAATATAAAGAATACTGTTGTGTACAGCACCCTGACATTCATTGTTCCAAAACTCTTTAATAAATAAATACTGTACCACTTTCTTATGAAAAAAAATCAGAATTTGCTTTCATTTCCTCATATTTCTTAAAATATGCCATGTTTTCCAAAACAGTCTGAAATAGGTGCAATATCTCTTCTAGTAACTTGCAAGGCATATCTTGCAGCCATCAAGTCATTATTCATCTCTTTCAAGTGCAAAATTCTTCAAATGATGTAGTAGGACCACATGAGACTCCATTGAGAAATAATAACCTGTAATTTCATTTTGCTAACTTAGACATTACCCCCCCCCCCCACAAAATTGGCTAATTACTGGGCATGCCTAAAACCTGGAAAAAAAATCAGCAGGTGCTGCAAACCACAGCATTTATTTGTATTTATTCAAGAGTTTCATTTTTTTCCACATGAGCCCTCAAAGTGGCTCTCAAAACATTAAAACATTCAATTAGGTAAAGGGTAAAGGGACTCCTGACCATTAGGTCCAGTCGTGACCGACTCTGGGGTTGTGGCGCTCATCTCGCTTTATTGGCCAAGGGAGCCGGCGTACAGCTTCTGGGTCATGTGGCCAGCATGACAGCCGCTTCTGGCAAACCAGAGCTGCATATGGAAATGCCGTTTACCTTCCCGCCTACTTGCACTTTGACGTGCTTTCGAACTGCTAGGTTGGCAGGAGCAGGGACTGAGCAACAGGAGCTGACCTTCTGATTGGCAAGTCCTAGGCTCTGTGGTTTAACCCACAGCGCCACCCAAGTCCCAAAAACATTCAATTAAAACAATAAAAATGTTTATATATATAATACACACACACACACTAGAATATAATACTTAGGAATGGGGAATAAATTTGATTCAGCCCATGCTTAAAAGTTTACCTACCAAATTTGCAGTTTCTGAATCAATACACAAACCAAAAAATAGCTTTTGAAATTGGCACTACTCCAAATTTTGCAATGCAGCTCTCCAGCCAATAATGCTTACCAAAAGAAAAAAAATTACACTTGGGTAAAGTGTGCATAAGAATGCACAGATTAGTGAAAATAACATACAAAATTGCATAAGGGAAGATTGCTTTGTGAAAATGTGTATATTGCAGAAAATTGCATAGGAAAATGGATACTAGGCAAAAATCACACTAAAATGCTGGTGAATTCTCATGAAGACTTTTTTAAAAATGAAAACTTATATGGAAATATGGAGAACTGAACTTAAGACTAAAAAAGAAGAAGAAAAGAAACAGAAATTGACAGATATGTCAGTCCCTTTTCAGTATGTAAGGAGCAGTGCGATGTGTATAAGGGAAAAACAGGCCAGAATTTTCAAGCAGTGAGTTCCAGAACGAAAAGCTGAGCAAACAAAAAAACCTCCCGTACATAGAAAATGTTTAGTTCCTCTGATCATGTGGGAGGAGTGCAGGAAAAGAGTCAAATTTTAGCTGTTCCAGGAAATCAGGCATGTAATGGGTATATTCTCTCTCCCCCTTCCTCTGTAGGCTTTCCCACAGTTGGTCTTCCACAACTGCTATGGTCATGAAGAGGTCAGTCCAGTTGAACCAGAAGTTGGCATGTAATTGTCAGGAGTTAAGAAGAAGAAGAAGAGTTTGGATTTGATATCCCGCTTTATCACTACCCTAAGGAGTCTCAAAGTGGCTAACAATCTCCTTTCCCTTCCTCCCCCACAACAAACACTCTGTGAGGTGAGTGGGGCTGAGAGATTTCAGAGAAGTGTGACTATCCCAAGGTCACCCAGCAGCTGCATGTGGAGGAGCGGAGACGCGAACCCGGTTCCCCAGATTACGAGTCCACTGCTCTTAACCACTACACCACACTGGCTCTCACACCATGCAAGTTGGAGTTAACTCTTTATTAAGAACACAATCTGCACAGATTTAGTGGAGTGTCAGGCCTAATAAGCACAGCAGCTCATCCCCGGTAGGTCATGCCTGATGGATTAGTTGCCGAGACTGAAAGTCCCCCACCTTCCCCCACCTCTCCAGCGCTTTTCCAAGCAAGTGGAGACCTCTCCTGTGTCCAGACAACCTCTTCTCTGCCCTTTTCATGCCTCTTCTGGTTCTGGGAAACAAGGTGGGAGGTGAGCTCATCACAGCAGGATCATCTCTGCCTTCTGCTATCCTGTATCCCATTCTCCTGCTTCAGCTTCTGACTCTGATTCTGGACTTCTGTCTGACATAGACTCTCCTGGCTCACCAAGCCCTGTTATCTCTTCAGCTTCTGACACCTCCTCCTCCCAGTCTTCTCGCTCTGACCACCCATCGTTGCCCCACCACAAATCCCCAGGTTCTAAGTCTTCTTCCCTTCGGGTTCCCCATCTAGTTCCCCCATTATTCTTCTGTTTCCTACCACTCTACGACAGTAATGCTTGAATAGGGACCACACAAACTAACTATCTAAGTACATATGATAGTTATATTTAAAATCTACTATCTTCTTCAAAATCATTCAACACCAGTCACCTCACCGCATAACTGATAAAACAAGTTTACATGATCATATCATATGCACAAATTGATCACACTCTGCGTGTTACTGAGGCATCCAGGAAACACTGCAAATAATTCGGAGTTCTATTAATTATAATCTTCAGTCTTGTTTGCGTAATGGGCTGCAACACTGCCTTCCATTGAGTAGGCTGAATGGCCTTTTTTGAATTCCTTACTCGAAGCTTCCACGTGCTTCTGAAATATCACGCATCATAAACTGCCACCACTGGGTGAGGTGGTTCTGGTGTATTTTGTAATAGTTCTATTGCTGATGGAGTCTCTGAAATTGCACAAGCATTTCACACTAGGTTTTGTTGTCAAATAGATGTATAAGCTGCAAATGAAGTAATGCCATCTATGTGGGATGGTAAAGAGACCTGTTTTGCCATGCTACAAAACTTGGCAGAGCACCATAGTTACTGGTAACATCCTCAAAGGTTTGTAAGTCTCTTCCCTCCCGCCAGTAGAGACTTTCCTTCCCATGTTCCAAATTGGATTGTGCCATACTGAACCTAAGGACCCAAAGTACACAATCCTTTATTCACAGTCTGCCAGCTGCAGAGCTTTAGGAATCTGTAGAAGCCTTAATGTGCTGGCAGAAGCCCATGCTCCCATTAAAGGAGTGTAGGATACAGAGTCCATGCTATGCGTCCATGCAATGACTCCCCCAGTTAACTGTCCCCTGACATACCTTTGCTGGGTTGTTCAATGGGTGTATCAAGGCTGTTCTTCTGGTCCATCTGTCATGGTGGCCATGTGTCTGGTATTCTAGGAACATAAGAAACTGCCGCATATTGAGTTAGACCACGAGTCCATCTAGTTCAGTGTTGTCTACATTAATAGGAGGCAGGTCTCCAGGGTTTTAGGTGAGGGACATTCCCAGCTCTACCAGGAAAGGCAGCAGGGGCCTTCTGCATCCAAAGCCAGTCTCCAGGTGCTTCTGCCAAATCCTATAGCTACTTAGCCAGCAGATTGGGACCTGCTGTACTACTTTCCTCCGGTTAATTTTGCCATCTTGACATTTCACTGAAGCTGTTAGTAAGTTCCAAAACCATTCAATATGTGAAAGTGTGAAAGGCTTGCCATCTACATATAAAAGTATTTTAGTCTGCCTCCATTGTATCTTAATCTCTAGTTACACTGCCAGAGGCAGTATTTCTCTGAATACCAGTTGCTGGGAACCACAAGTGGGCAGAGTGTTGTTGTGCTCATGTGCTGCTTGCAGGCTTCCCATGAGCTTCTGGTTGGACACAGTGAGAAGAGGATGTTGGACTGGAAGGGCCATTGCCCCAGTGCCCAGATCCAGCAGGCTCTTATCCTACCGAACTGCACAAGTTACTGTAGTGCAAGGTTAACTAAAACAGAGATGAAGGCAAATGCTGTTTCGTATCTCTGCGCAAAGCAAATAATGTTAAGCAGCAGCCATTGATGATTATTGTAGTAGATGCTGGACTGTTGTTGTAGTAGTAGTAGTTGTTAGATTAAATTTATATACCAACCTATACCCACAGGTCTCAGAGGGGTTCACAGGATAAAATCACAATATGAAAACACAAAATACATAAAGTAAAAACAGGAACAACCCAATAACTCCCCGCAAACAATCAGAGAGGGAATATAGAATTTAAAACACACACACACAATATTTGCAACAAAACATATAAAAATAAGAACCCATCAGGTATCATCAAGGAGTTAGCATGGGGAAAAATAATGATGATATGGCTGTTTTTCAATAGTGAATAAATAGGGAGTTAGCAAAAAACTAACACAGACAAAATATTTTTCAGCATCTGACGACAAGATTCCTAATGCATGAGTATTCTTTGTTTATTTGCTGTAATTATATTCAGTAATATTCTTACTTTTTCTGCTCCATGAATATAGTTAGCAAAGCCTGCTTGATCTTGCTAGAAAACAGCAGATTTAGTGAAGACTTTGGATATAATTTCTGTATTAAGAGTAATTGGTGATTAATTAACCTGGGAGCATGCATAACACATTTCTTGGGCAAGTAGATTTAAGACACAAAGATAGCTTACATCATCTTGAGATTTATAGCCTGCTCTGGATCTGCCCAGGAAGCTACTGTACATGCCACGCTAACCCAGAAATATTTATGGAGGAGGAAATTTTACATAATGCAATGTCATGTATTACTAAACACAAGTTTCAGTGACACCATTGGATCTTACTTATGAACAAACACTATCAAGGATGTAAGCTCAGGACCACGTTGTCAATCATTTGACTTGTTACTGCTTTAGAAACACACTCAAATATGTCAGATGAATTATGGACATAGCTAATAGCAGTGAAATCAGGACAGGTGCTGCTCACGTACAGTGAGTAACAACCTAATGAAAGTCCAGAAGTTCACTTTAAACTTCAAGTTCAAGTGTGCAGCCAGTCTGACCAATATCAGAGATGCCATTGCAACAGCATGGCTTCAGATGAATAGTTTTCGTAATATAGCACACAATTTTTTTTGCAGTAAGATCTGCAAAAGATCTGCATCTTTCCTGTCCATCACAAAGAGGCATCCTATGTGAATGTGTCTAGCTACAGACTTACCATATTAGAAAGCTGCAAATCTGTCTTGTAGAAGGTCTGTGCAAATGCCCAATGGATATTGCCTCCTATTTTTTCATGTGACCTTGCACTGGGTTCCTTTCATAGGACCACATGTAGAATTGATGATTATGTGAAAGCCTGGAAAGGAAATAGTGTCATATCTAGCAATCAGAGGAAGGAGGCAGGAGCTGTGTTTATTCAAAGTACTTTCATAAGAACATAAGGAGAGCCTGCTGGATCGGGCCAATGGCACATCTAGTCCAGCATTCTTCTCTCAGAGCATGCAGTATGAACACAATGGAACTTCTCCCTCTCCTTCCCCACCTGCCCCCCCAAATCTGCTCTTGGAACTCTATGAATCTCAGGGGAGCAGAGAGGGAGGGGAAGTTATGTTGCTCTTGTACAAGTTACACACACACACACTCATTTAGTTGGATGCAACTCAGAATAAATGCTCAGCATACAGTGGATGTTGCATAACTTCTGCATGAACTTTGTGGAAACAAATCAATCAACTGGAAGAAATGATGAATAAACAACCACAATGCTATAATCTGTATACAGCCGGTGTTATTCGCCTTGAAATGCCTTTGCCATGCCCACTTGCCTTGTGTTACGCTTGTGTTGCTTTGTATGGAGAAAAATACATTGGCTGCTTGGCTGGGCTTCCATTAACTATTTTCAAAATAATGACTGCATATTGTAGATTTGGGTACCTGAGTCTGTTAGTGAACGGTAGAAACTAATAGAAAGTATTATTTAGATAATATTTGGGATATGAAGGGAAAATACAGGCTGCAGAACTGCCAGACAAGAAATTCCTTGGTTAGCTTATGCAAACCATCCTAGCTGGGTTAGCTAAGTGCAGAGCTATTGAGAAACAACGGGAAGCCAGGTACTGTGTCATTGAGGCCATTGGCAATGCAAAAAGCTATCCTTCCTCACCTGCTCCGAAGCACGGATGGAGACAGGAGATTTGCTGCTGCTCAGCAGAGATTTTGGGCGGTGAGCAACCTCTGTAACAATATTTTCAATTTCAAAATAAGTTTTGCATGTTTGAAGCAAATATGGGCAACCAAAGTTATCAAGAGGGAGGAGCAACTCCCTTAAGAAGGAAGGTTGAAGCGTTTGGGACTTTTAAGCTTAGAGAAAAGGTGAGTGAGAGGTGACATGACAGAAGCTAATAAAATTATGCATGGCATGAAGAAAGTGGCTAGGGGAACATTTTTCTCACCATCTCGTAGTACTAGAACTGTTGTTGGACATCCAAGAAAGCTGAATGTAGGAAAATTCAGGACAGATAAAGTACCTTTTCACATATAACCTATGGAACTTGCTCCCAAAAGAATGATGGCCCCCCATCAAGATGGCTGCAAAGGAGGATTGGACAAATTCAAGGAGGAGGAGGAGGAGGAGGAGGAGGAGGAGGAGGAGAAGAAGAAGAAGAAGAAGAAGAAGAAGAAGAAGAAGAAGAAGAAGAAGAAGAAGAAGAAGAGAGGAGTTTGGATTTCATATCCCACTTTATCACTACCCTAAGGAGTCTCAAAGCGGCTAACAATCTCCTTTCCCTTCCTCCCCCACAACAAACACTCTGTGAATGGGGCTGAGAGACTTCAGAGAAGTGTGACTGGCCCAAGGTCACCCAGCAGCCGCATGTGGAGGAGCAGGGAAGCGAACCCAGTTCACCAGATTACGAGTCTACTGCTCTTAACCACTACACCACACTGGCTTTCAATGGCTATTCGCTATGATGGCTATGCTTTCCCCCCACAGCTGGAGGCAGCAATGCTCCTGAATACCATTTGCTGGAAACCACAGGAGGGAAGCTTGTTCTTGTGCTTGAATTCTGCTTAAAGGTTTCCCACAGACATCTGGCTGGCCACTGTGAGAACAGCGATGCTGGACAAGTTGGGCAACTGAACTGATCCAGCTGGCTGTTCTTATTCCCACAAATTGTAAAGCTGAAGGAGTATCCCTGATTAAGTCCCTAATTGCCATTCTCGAAGCAAAAAATAAAAATGAAATTGCTGAACTTACGAAGAAGTTTGATTGTACCCTTTTGGGACTGAACCCATATAATGGTTTCCTGTCCTGCTGCAGGTCTTAATTAACATAGCAAAACTGGTGTGCTTATGTTACCACCATGTAGTGCTATTGCTAATATTAACTTTGTTTATCTTAAAGCTTCACATGGAGCTGTCACAGATATCTGATGAAGCAGACTCTAAGCCATGGGAACTTGTGCTACAGTACATACATTAGCCTTTAACATACCACAAGACTATGGTTTGAAATCTCTTAGGTGTATGCGATACTTTAAAACATCTGCCTGCAAACTTTTACATGCATGCGCTTTTTATATTGTGCTTTTGGAGCTCAGGACTGCAAAAACCTGGCAAAATCTGCCACCTGGAGGACTGTGTTGAGAAATGCCTTTTCTTTTTTAAGCTAAATTTCTCTTCTGGGTAATATATAAAAAAAGAATGTAAAATGCAGATGAAATGCTTGTAGGAAAGTATTTGGGAGTTTATATACACACATAAAAATTGCATGGATGACATATTGCATGTCTAAACTTCTGTCCGGTTGTAGCCATAATCTTTTGATCAAATAAGAGAAAATGCAAAAAAGGGGAAAGGGGAAAGTTAGCGGTTAGGATCACTTCAAACAGTACAGATTTCCTATGCTGAAACAAACAAAAGTAAGAAAGTAAGAAAGCCAGGTGCAGACCACTCCGGAATAAGTTTTTTTCCTGTTGCTCTTTAAAGTGATGTTTTCCTAATTATTTTATGACCTTTTACATACTTTGTGGTTTCATGTTTTTTATTGTTATGTCCTTCCATAGCACAGAAGGGACGCGGATGGCGCTGTGGGTTAAACCACAGAGCCTAGGACTTGCTGATCAGAAGGCTGGTGGTTTGAATCCCTGCGACAGGGTGAGCTCCCATTGCTTGGTCCCTGCTCCTGCCAACCTAGCAGTTTGAAAGCATGCCAAAGTGCAAGTAGATAAATAGGTACTGTTCCAGCGGGAAGGTAAACGGCGTTTCTGTGTGCTGCTCTGGTTCGCCAGAAGTGGCTTAGTCATGCTGGCCACATGACCCGGAAGCTGTATGCCGGCTCCCTCAACCAATAAAGCGAGATGAGCGCCGCAACTCCAGAGTCGGCCACAACTGGACCTAATGGTCAGGGGTCCCTTTACCCTTTACCTTACTTCCATAGCTCAGTGACATAACACAGATTTTGCATGCAGAAGGTTCCAGATCCAATCTCTGGCCTCTTCTTGTAAGGCTGGGAAAGATTCCTAAAACCTTGGAGCGGCCAATCCGTGTAAGCAATGTCAGTGCCGAAATGGATAAAGCAGCTTTGTACATTTTTACATAACCTGAGCAAATTGCATTGGAATGTCAGTGTAGGTATTTTGGAAATAAATGCAAAAATGCATCTGAGGTGCTGAAGGCATCCATTGGAGAAATCCAGGAACCGGTACCTCTGTTGAAATAGATGGTAATGGGTGGACCTTACGCAGATAACCACATGAATCAATCATATGCTAGAAGACAGCCCTAGATATTTATCCTTAGGACTTTTGATCTACTTTGCAGGCGTAATGATGAAATGAGGCAGTCTTTCCAGAGAAGCCTGTCGCAAGCTTCATTGGTATCCAGTCATTTGGGTGACATGGAAACAGCTGTCATCTCAGATTTACTGACTAACATCGGTAGCAAATTATGCTAAAAGATATTTGAAGCAGTTTCGCATATGTTGGCACCATTAAGTAAATTATAACTTGCAACTGTGTGTGATTCACACAGCAAATTTGCCACCCAAACTGGGAGGGGTATGAGATCAGGGTACCCACAAACAGCTTGGGCACGGTTAGAAGCTCCCTTTGCTGTACAAATTGAAAAGAGATAAGCTTCTCCACTGAAGAGCAGGAAAATACAGTAAAAACAACCAGGAGTCTTGTGGCACCTGAAAAACTAGCCAGTTTATTATAGTGGAAGCTTTTGTGGATGACAGCCCACTTCATCAGATGCATGACGTCCTATCCTGAGTTACAGGTATATGTACACATGGCTAGAGGGGATTGTAAACAGTATGGGAAGAATTTGACGGCATACTATGATTGTTCTGTCAGCGCAAGTCTTTCTGCTTAGCACAGGGGTCAGCAAGCTTTTTCAGCAGGGGGCTGGTCCACTGTCCCTAGACCTTGTGGGGGCTGGACTATATTTTGGAGAGAAATATGAACAAATTCCTATGCCCCACAAATAACCCAGAGATGCATTTTAAATAAAAGAACACAATCTACTCATGTAAAAACACACTGATTCCCGGACCATCCGTGGGCCTGATTTAGAAGGCGATTAGGCCAGATCTGGCCCCCAGGCCTTAGGTTGCCTACCCATGGCTTAGCAGATAGAACAAGCGCCCTCTTCCCCCAGTGTTCTGTAGGATTTCCCAACCATCCAGAGTGGATTTGGGGAAGATATGGGGGACACATGGGAGGAAGGGGGGAAGCCCTATGGTGCTAGCAGGAGCTCTTGTACTGGCTTCTGCAAGCATATCAGGTTAATTGACTCTGAGCCTATTTCTCAGTGTTACTGTAATTCCTTTGCCCCCCTCCTAAATGGTGATAATAGTACTACTTTGCAAAGTATTCTGAAGTGTTTTTTATTATGTGAAACACACACACACACTTACAGTGGTACCTCAGGTTACATACGCTTCAGGTTACAGACTCTGCTAACCCAGAAATAGTACCGCGGGTTAAGAACTTTGCTTCAGGATGAGAACAGAAATTGTGCTCTGGTGGCGCGGTGGCAGCAGGAGGCCCCATTATCTAAAGTGGTGCTTTAGGTTAAGAACAGTTTCGGGTTAAGAACGGACCTCCAGAATGAATTAAGTACTTAACCCGAGGTACCACTGTAATGAGAAAGAATTCAGCCCAGTATTTTGGTGTGGAGGACATCACATGGACTCTTAAGAGAATCTTGCATGCATTAGGAACAGCGATCCCACCAGGAACACCTATTTGGTGTTGGTGACTGGTGGAAGTCAATTGGCAGTTCACCACACCTCAGACAGTGTGTTGTATCAACAGAATATGCAGAGCCCAAGTCGTGTCTTCAGAGATTTCCCGCTTCCAGCAGAACAGCTTCTTCCAGAGTCTCTGGTTTAGAAAAGCTCCTCTCCCACACAGTTCAAAGTAACAAAGTGTTTATTGTCTCCAGACATAAGACAAAGCTAAACACTGCTATCTAATATATACAGTTCTTCTGGACTTTGAAATACAGATACATACAGTATGTACAGAGAGATTTACTAACACTATCACCATACTTGCTAATGCTGCTGTGTAAAACCCACAGCCTCTTCCCCCTACTCTTGGAGATTCAGAGTCAGACCCTGACAGCAAACAGGGCAGGACACAAACACGCAACAGGACAAAATGAAAGCAATGCCCTAGAGACTGTTATACCCACTCATGAACCAACAGGCAGGTGAATGACTCAGCAAGTCATACCCTCAACCTTGCTGGTGTTGCTATGGTAATCCAGTGCATCTGCTCTCTTATCTCTGAACATCCAGATGTGGGGGATATGCTAACTCGAGACAAGATACCAAGTGCTGTGTGATTTAACCCATTGCTCACATTGCACCAACATCTGGAATAAGCTCTAGACTGGGAACTTAGCTCCAGCTAAGCAGGTCTGAGATTCTGGTTCTAGATTGAAGGGATGTGCAGCAATTCACCACGTATCTGTATCATGTGGAAACAACCTGATCTGTTTCAGATTGTGTCATTCCAATCCAGTTCTTTATTCTAGTCAGAATTTGATCTGCTAAGAAGCCAAAGCGGCAATAATTCATTGGGTAGGATTCACCTAAACAGTTAACAGCTGGCAGAAGCCCTGTACACAGACTTCTGTTTGCACAATGGGCCTTTGCCCCTTCTCCTTCCACCTTGCCACCGTGAAATTGTCTTGCAGGGCAGGAGAACCCCAAGAACAATGTGTGAGGAGAGGAGAGGAGAGGAGAGGAGGGTGATTCCATCTCGCAAGCTGCAATGCTTGCACAGACAGAATGCTTGGAAGAGCACAATATTGAATTCTACCTATTGGTTACGGTAACAATTATTATTTATTAGCAAGTAGAAGCCTTGTATTCCCAATGTACTGAGATTTGTGAATATCTTGCCTTCTAAGTTTTTCTTTTCTTTGTTTTGGTTTTTGTTCTGCTTAGAGTTGATTGATGATATAGTTTCTTTCTGTTTTATTAGCAATTCTGTTTTTAAAGGTTTATGTACATTTGGCAAGTTACTGAACACAAATATTGTAAGAAACAACACAATAGTCAGGAGCTCTGTTTTACCCATATTGACTTTAATGGAGAATGTAAAAATGGCTGTAACTTTTCCTCCCTTTTCACATAAGTGGAAGGAATTTGCAGGCAGAAGAACCCTTCTAGAGTGGATTGAGCCTGCCAACTATAAGACAGACCTATCAAGGGTTTGTGTGTGTGTGTGTGTGTGTACGGAACCTTTAATATTTATTCATTTTTAAAAATCAAACTCTCCATAATTGAATACAAATTTCAGCCTTGGCCCTCCATTCTGAGAGGTTGAAGCCTATTAAATTTCAGAAAGATAGGTGTAGTGATTCTCTTGCAAGTGCAGACTTTACCATTTTGGTGTGGCAAAATAGAAATCCACTTTCCTCTTCTAGTTTCTGGGGGACAGTCCCGAAAAAAAGGGGGAAACTGAGGCAACATGGTTAATCAGAAAGCTAAGCACCTTACTGATCCTCCTCAACAAGCCTTGTCAATGACATGACTCAACTTGGTAACATAAAATACTACCCTGGATCACCCAGATTCGCCTCATTATTTTGGGGTACACATAGAACCAAGGCACATCCCTACCAGATTTAGTTCCATTTTTGTTTTAGTTCCAGATTCTTTCCTTGCTAAAGGCATACCCTTAGATTTGACAGGAAGGCCAGCTACAACAAAAGGTTAACATTTCTGGGTAAGGAATATTCAAACATTTCCTGCCGTTCTATTCGCACAGCCAATTTATTTTATCCTGCAGCAGCTCAAGTATGCACAGCAGGGAGGTCAGATAATAATTCAAAAGCACAGATTTTTACATTGTCTTTTGTCACAGATGTATTAGCAGTTGGTCTCTTAAATTCTATTTACATGGTTTTTCTCTTTGCTACCGGAGTGTTCTTCCCATAGTATGCAGGGCCCCAGCAAACATTTTGTCCTTTCCTTTGTTCTTTGACGAGTGATCTCAGAAACTACCATAATCACTCAGTTTTCCTAATCAGCATTTGCAGTTTTGGTGAAGCAAAATCGAAGCAGATATAATTCCACGACTGGAGGACTAATGTGCAAATGCAAACTGCAGTGGGGCAATTCAACCAAAATTATGCATGGTTAAATCTCATTGATTTCAATGGGAGAGTTAAGCACATACTTAAGAACATCATCCTATTCATACTGAACTCTGTGGGACTTAACTTCCTCTGAGTCACCACAAACAGTTTTGGGATGTAAATCTTTCCAACTGGAGAGAGACCTAAAAATGCTTAAGTTTCACTAGACTGAAAATAGATTTAGTGAATTTGTCGTTGAAAGGATGAAATGCAAACGGTCATTTCACCATTACAGAAATATAAAAAGGGAAATTAGCCCCAAGGTGTCATTACATGAGCTTACATGAACACAAAACTGATTTCAAATACTGTTAATAGCATGCATTCACCAGCACAGACAGTGTTTCATCTTTGTTTAAGGTGTCTCCCAACATTCCCCCAGACCCAGAGCAGGCCCACCCATGACGAGGGCTGAGACAGCCGCCTCAGGCAGTGGAAATGGAAGAGGTGGCGCCCCCCGCAAGTGCCCTGCCTGCTCCAGTGCCACCACAGAAGTAACCCAAGTAAAGGAGGCTTTGGTGGCAGCAGACTGGTTCTGCTGTCCAGCTTTGCTGCCAATCTCCTTTTCAGAAGTTCCACCCACCCAGCAGGCTGGTGAGGCTTGGCGAGGGCTTCTTGAGGAGATGCCCTTGTGGAGTTTGCCACCCCGCTGTGCTTGGCCACCCGCTTTTGTCTCAGACACCAAAATGTCTTGAGCTGCCTCTGGCCAGACCAGAAGGCTTGGGGAAATGCACTCTCCAAAACACAGGAAAGACGGTACCCTAAACATCCAATCCCATCTTGAACTAAATTAAAAATTAATATTATAATACCTTCCTGTTCCCAGTTACGAGATCAGCCATTGCCTTGCCTTTTGCATCTGGTAACTCCTTCTGCAGTAAAGAACTTGGTATGGGACTGTTAATATTGTCTCTAGTTAAATTTAATGCATTCAATCCATCCATATAATGTTGAAAGGAATGTACGTTCTGTACCAAAAAGGTCAAATATCCAGCTCTAAATCAAAGCAAAATTGGCTCCTGTCTGTCTTGGGAGAGAATGGAGGAGTGTATCTTTGGGGGTGAGGTCAAGCTGAGGACAGACATGTTTTGTTGCAGCTAGGGCAGGTGAAGTCATCTGGTTGTGCTGCTGCAGATGCACGCACCATGGCATTTCTTCTCTCTGTGTTTCTCCCAGCATTCATTTCTCCTCTGGTCACTGCTGTGGGTACATGACTTAACTGCCTGAGTATATCAAATGAGCCCAGGAACACTCACCTAGACTAATTCCCCTTCTTGTATGGAGGTATGCCCTGGCATTTCATAAATCTTTTTGTATTCAAGCAGGACATGAAACAAAATTGGAGGGGGATTCATGTGTCTCTTTATAAAACCAAATGGCTAAATCGCAGCTGCTACATTTGTTTATTGATTGCCCAGATATGCTCTTACATTTCCCAAACATTAGTCGTGGTTATTGAAATCTACTCAGTTTTATCCTTCTTAGTTATCACTTTTGGTCTCCTAGGAAAATGCTGGATCAGTGTGGAATCTGGAGTTTGAGAATAGGGTGTGAAATGGAAAAATGAGAGAAAGTCTCCTTTAATATCTTGTCAGTTTCTCAACAGATACAATGAGTTTTAGAGAAAACCTGTGAGCTGCCAGCAGCATGGACGTCCTCTCCTGCCTTGGATTCTGTAATCCTGATACTCTCGCACAGACGTTTTGGGTTTTAGTCTTTGATAAATCCAAACAACCCATCTGCTGATATCCATTTATGCCAAAGGATGGGTGCAGTCAAGCAGACAGGCAATCTTCGTTTTATATTTTAACATGCCAGTTGGGGGAAAAATACAGTAGAGGGCAGTGTGTTGTCAGGTTTCAGTGTAAAATCCACAGAATTATGTTGCCTGGATGGGAACCGGGCCATTCTAGTGCCTGAAGAACTAAATAACGGAAAATTAAAAGTACTTCCGACAAATGTGAAGGTTTCTGAGGTTTTCTTAAAAAAAAAAAGACAATCTTTTTTATGCGGTAATGATTTGACTGCTTTAATTTTTATAGTAATAGGAAACTGCTAGCATCAGTATCTTTTCCGATTATGTATGGTTCTCAACAGCAGCCTCATTAAGGGGGGAATCATGAACTACAGATGGCAATAATGCAGGCTGGCTACCCATCATAATGTAACGTTTTATCACTGACTGAATGTGGGGTTTTGGAATTGGAAGGATCCCGGAGCCCTTCATAAAGCAGCTGCCCTCAGCACCTTGCAATGCTCTGCCTGCGGCAAGACAGGAGGGAGGCAGCTGGGGAAGAAATGGATAGCCACGAGATGGGAGAGAAGAGCAGGGTGGGAGTGGGGCAAGGGTGCTGAGACAAATCCTTACTCACCCTTGAATTATTATATCTGCTCTTGCCTTAACTTGTTGGGGAAGGGCCATAGCTCAGTCGTTGAGCACTTGCTGCATGTATAAGACCTCGGGTTCAATCCACAGCATTTCCAGGTAGGGCCGAGAGAGACCTTGGTCTGAATGCATGGAGAGCTGCTGCCAGTCAGTGCAGACAATGAGAAGGGCCAGTGTTCTGACCTAGTAGAAGCCAGCATCCTGTATTTATTTCTTGTGTCTGTCTATACATCTAAGGATGTATAAGGCGGTCAAAGGCAGTCAAAGCAACAAAGAGTCTTGGGCCATCTTAAGGACTCACAGGCTTTATTGTGGCATTCTGGAAGTCTTTGGGTAGGGTGGATGTGTGAGAAAGGGTGTGTGCATTTATAGATGTGTTTGTATAAATGCATGTGTGTGTATAGGACACAGACAGAGAGAAGTGGTTGCACCCACTTTTTTGTCTGGTCACATCCACCATGGCACAAAATCCCCAGAAGGATGGCTGCAAGGTGTACATTTCAGAGCACAATTCAAAGGGTTGGTGCTGACCTTTCAAGCCCTAAACGACCTACATCCAGTATACCCAAAGGAGCGTCTCCACCCCCATCGTTCTGCCCAGACACTGAGGTCCTCCTCTGAGGGCCTTCTGGCGGTTCCCTCACTGCGAGAAGTGAGGTTATAGGGAACCAGGCATAGGACCTTCTCGGTAGTGGTGCCCGCCCTGTGGAACACCCTCCCAGCAGATGTCAAGGAAATAAACAACTATCTGACTTTTAGAAGACATCTGAAGGCAGCCCTGTTTAGGGAAGTTTTTAATGACTGATGTTTTATTGTGTTTTTAATATTCTGTTGGGAACTGCCCAGAGTGGCTGAGGAAACCCAGCCAGATGGGCAGGGTATAATAATAATAATAATAATAATAATAATAATAATAATAATTATCGTTGAGGTGAAAAAGATTCCCCTTCCCTGAGGTAGACAGCTTCCCCCTTACGTCCCCCCTCACATCATCGGCAACAGGGAGACTGGAGCAACTGTCCCTGTTGCTGATGATGTAAACATGGCCACCATTATGTTTTAAGACAAAGGTATGAATGATTTTGCCACCCTTCTGAAGCTTATTGTCAGCAACCATGCCATTTTCTTCCAGCACACAGATAACTGAGTTGGAACGAGGAGAGTCTGCACAGTGGTGAAGGTACATATTGATTCCATTTCCCCCAGGTTCATCACTGAGCTTAATTGCAGTGATGACAAACCTTTATGGGAGTTCCTGGAAAAAACATGTCTCCTGCGATTATCATTAGCCTACAGTGCAGCATGTCTTTGTTCTTTGCTAATCCTTGGGTTGTTCAGGGAGAAGTAGAAAATGAATGTGCACCCTATCTACAGGCAGAATCTACAAACATTCTTGTATTCATAGGTTTAAGGAAGATGGAAGAAAGTGGGGGGTGTCAAAAGAAGCTCTTACTGCTTCCAGGCTCATAGGCTTCCCTTGCTTCCTCTCCAACCCCCCCCCCCCCCCCGCTAGAAATAGACCTACTTTCAGCAGTTTAGCCCTTGAGAGCCAGTGTGGTGTTGAGAGTGGTAGACTCGTAATCTGGTGAACCGGGTTCGCTTCCCCGCTCCTCCACATGCGGCTGCTGGGTGACCTTGGGCTAGTCACACTTCTCTGAAGTCTCTCAGCCTCACTCACCTCACAGAGTGTTTGTTGTGGGGAAGGAAGGGAAAGGAGAATGTCAGCCGCTTTGAGACTCCTTCGGGTAGTGATAAAATCCAAACTCTTCTCACTGAATTGCAATTCCTGGCTATTCTTAACAGACTGCAGTGCCCATAATTCTTTGAGGGAAAGAATGCACTTAGAATATGTTTTAGAGGTATAGTGTCTACACAGCCCTAGTCTAGCTAGACTCAAGCCTGGTTATCATAGCATTATTTTTTTTCACCACAGGGCAAACTTGATGGTCACATCCACACCGTACATTTAAAGCACATGACTTCCCCCAAAGAATCCTGAGAAGTGTAGTTTACCTGTCACAGAGCTACAATTCCCAGCATCCTAGCAGGATTCTTTGGAGGAAGAAGATGTATACTTGATGGAATATAATAGCAAAGATGGGTTAGTTGTTTCTTTGGACCCCAACGTAGAAAAGCACTTAAGCAGACATACAACCCAACCCTACACACATTTACTCAGAAATAAGTCCTACTGAATTCAGCGGGGCTGTCAAGTTAAGGCTTCAAACCTAGGCACATTGAAGTGTTTATATTCCCATTTTAGGCGATTATAGCTGCACACATTCAGCTGTGACTGGCTTCCTCATGCATACCTTTTGCAACAGGAAAACAAGTACAACAGAAACAATTTTGTTGATTCATACCAGCAGTGAAGAGACTGCTTCTGTTCCATTCACACCTCAGCGTTCCTTTATAATTTTACTAATGTAGCTAGCTACTCCTGGGTTTTGCTCTGATGTTTCCCCGCTTCTCATCTGACTGGAGAGTTAATTTAGACCACCTCATAATCCTCTGCTTGGAATGTTCCCATCTTGCTTTATACCTTGTAAGGAAGCAATTGCGGGGGGGAAACACTCTCTTTAGGCAGAAAAGGGCTGGAGGTGGGGAGAAGGAAGATGGTTATCCTGCTGCCTTCTACACTGCAAGGTATGTTGTTTTCATTTAGGAGCGAGTATAATTGGTGCTCAGCGTTCCTTCATTAGCTACATTTCAACTGGAGCATAATTGCTACTGAGGAAGTGTGAGCGCTGCAGGGGCAGGGGCAATCCCAGTGGTTAATTACATTGTTTGAAACCGGAGTAAAGTTTTTGTGCAGAAGGAGCCTGTAAAAGAGAGAGACAACCCAACAGGAAGTTTCTGCCTTTCTCTGGCTCTCAGCTTCACGCCAGAGCTTTGGCTCAACTATGGGAACTCTGATGCTTAAAAAAATATCACCTGCTTTCCCCACAAATGCTGCTTTGCCCTAGATTTTTGGCTGTCCTGAAATTAGTTCTTGGTGTCCAATTCTGAACATGCTTCCTTGGAAATAGATCCCACTGAAATAAATGAGACAGAGCACCTATGTAACATGGTGAGGATTGAGCTATCATCAGTGTTCACATTCCTCCAGTTCATTATTTTCACAAAATCTTTGTGAGGTGGGCCACTCTTAATCCCATTGGGCAGATAAGGAACAACTGGGAGATAGAGATTTGGGATTTTAAGTGTGTATGACACAGCTCTATGTAAGGAGCTGCCTTTTTATAGGGCTCTGAGGTGGGACTGTGTTGTACTGTATCACACAATTCCAACTATATTGTATTGCTCTTTAAAAAAAGATTATTGTAACTTGCCCTGAAGTAGATTTTGATGAATGGTGGTATATAAATATGATAAATAAGTGAAATCTAGCAGCTGACTATAGTGCAAGGCTATAGTGGGTGGAACATACTTCTGCCATTGGGGAAATAATTAGGACTAGATGACCATTTTGTTCCTTCTGGTTCTGGCAAACTGGAATCCTGTTACTTGGTTTGATGAACTGACTATATTTAAAAAATACTGACTCTAAACTAGTTCTGTTCATATTGTGTCTCAGTTAGTGCTGGGCTGAAAAAAATTCCTGCTTCTTCACCCCACCCCCACTCTCCAACAAATTTATGAGAAAAGAAACTACTGTACATTCAAAAAATTTTTAAAAGAGAGAGAAAGATTGTAAGAAATTCTCATGTGCTGGGGTTTTGTTGCACTTAATGGCCAAGTGGACTTTGAGAGTATCCTTTATTTCACTCTGTAAATCATCTCTCTGGTGCTCTGCATTCTGCAGCCTACCTGGGAGCCCACATTTCCTGAAAACTTCATGACACCCTCACCTGGGCTTTCCAGCATTATCTTTTAATATTATTTATTAAATTTGTATACCGCCCTTCATCCATAGATCCCAGAGTGGTTCACAGCATAAAAAATACAAGATAAAAACACGAAACACACAATGAAAACCAAAACAAACCAATAATCTCATTCCCCACATCTGTTCCCACAAACACATCCCAAAAGGCATAGGATGTTAATCAGTAGGCATGTGAATGCAGGAAGGCTGTTTATTGCGCATCTGGCACCTGTTTGTTGTTGTTGTTTGTTAAAGTGAATGGTGCTTTTAAAAAGACTTTTAAAGAAGTTGGTGTGACATGATTATTTATTCAGTTTTAAAGATAAAATAAAGAACTTCACTTAAAAACAATATCAGTGCTCTCTAGGGACGCCAAAGAACTCCACCAGAAGCAGAAGTGGAAATTGCTTTACTTATTTGCCCCATGTCTGGAATGGAAATCAATCCAGTGAAAGTGATTGGTATTCAATGTTGTTGTTCTCAAACAATATGTGATTGATGACTCCCCCACCCCCACCCCCACCCTACATTTGCATTGTGTTTCTTTTGCATTGAAATGAACGGTGTGGAATAACACAATCATCATGTAATTTACGTAAAATTTCACCACAGCAGACAGCAAGACAAATAGCATAGTTGTTGTAAGAAGTCAAACTGCAGTGGAACTGGAATGGCGCTGCATGTGACAAACATGGGTCAGAATGGAAAGCAATGCCTTCTTACATACTGAATTATCCATCCAAGGTCAGTTGCTCAGTAGCCAACCTCCCCAGCTTCAACTAAAGCTCAGGGGGAGTTGTCATATTTCTTAGATCCAGAAGCGCAGGCAACCTTGGAAGGCCACAGAGCACTGGAGAAATAGTTAATGGTCAGAAAAGGCCATTTCACAATGATATGATAAGCCTAGCCCTACACCCACACAAACTCTAAAGTACTCCAAGAAAGAGGGAGAGAAATGGAAGCTTCTTTCAATGGGGAATAAAAATTATAAGAAACTGGAAGACATGTTAAAGCACAGTTCTCATTTCAACAAGTTCATTGCACTCCACCAGCTGTGAATTGAGGCCTGGTAAGCACTTGAAAAGCCGTCGTTTTGGAAACTTGGACAAGCATAGTAATGAAGATTATCCAACCCTTGGTGAGCCACCTTACATGTTTGTTGGGCAGTGCTAGGTTGAGGAGATAACACACTGAATAGGCTGCTTGAAAAGTTGAATTAAATCATGTGTCGGCAACCTAAGGCCCATGGGCCACAAGTTTAACCAGCCCATGAGCTGTCCCCGAACCAAACCGCCCGCCCGCCAAGTCACCGCACACTGTGCTAAACCAGTGCAGCGCGGCATGGGGACTCGCTTCTGCAGTGCTGGAAATCACACCTGTGCAGACACAGACGCCGGAAATCAAGTCTGCGCGGACGCAGACACCGGAAATCGCACGTGCACACACGTGTGATCTGGCCCACAGAGGGATCTCCACTGGAGTGAACCAGCCAAGGCGAGGTAAACCTTGCTGACCCCTGAATTCAATTTTCAGTTCTGGGTTTTATTTCTAGCCAAAACTAGGTGCTCTGCAAAGATCCTGGCTTTTGTGCGAGATGTTTAGTTTGAGTGGTTCTCAGAAAATGGTATGTAGAGGGAAAAGAGGGGAGAAGACAATTTCAAGTAAGTGATGAATTTGTCCTAGTAATGGTGACAGAGCTAGTTGGATGGCATTATTTAGCTGAATGGTTTGGGTCTCTGTTCCATGCCTGTATGCTCCGACAAAGTTCAAAACGACCTTTAAAAAAATCTATTCTAAAGATTATCTTGACTTCAGAAAAGGTCTGACTTTAGCAGTTTAAATTTAATTTTGCTCTTGAGGGAGATGGCTGCAAGGGGGAGCAGGGGGAGCGCTGAAGATGCTCACAGTAAACTAATGGCAGAGAAAATGTCATTTAAAAAAAGCAAGTAGAAAAAAGCATGTGTCAGTTACAGAAAAGTAATTAATGATTTCCTTCCTCTCTAGCTCTCCCTGGTTTGATATTCAAACTCATGACTTTTGTGATGACTGACAGCCCTGCTGCTTATGTTAATTTAAAATTATTAATCTAATGAAAAGGAATCTGTAGGCAAAGGTGTGAAGATTCAACAGCGAACAAGTGCAGACTTAAGCCACGTGAATGGTGTCTGTTACTTTTGAATATACTACAACTTCGGTTAATCCTATCTGCACAGAGAAGAGGGCAAAGGCTTGGGCCACATTGACACCATACATTTAAAGCACTGTGATACTATTTTAAGCAGTTATGGCTTCCCCCAAAGAATTATGGGAGGTGTCATTTAAGAGAGTAGTTAGGAGACCCCTATTTCTCTCACAGAGCTACAATTCTCAGATTGGTTTAACAATCAATTCCTCATCACAGGGAACTCTGTAAGGGGATTAGGGATTTCCTAACAACTTTAGCACCCTTAGCAAATTGCAGCTCCCAAATTCTTTAGGGGAAGCCATGGCTGTTTAAAGTGGTATAACAGTGCTTGTGAATGTATGGTGTGGACATGGCCTTGTTTTCTGTTCCCTCAGCAGGCAGGAGGACCTCATGAGATGGACTCAAATTAAAGGAGGGCAGATTTTGGCTGATCATTAGGGGAAGGTTATTGAGGGTAAGAATAATGACTGTATAACCAATTACTTGGGTGGAAGGCTCTTCCTTGCTGGAAGTCTTCAAGAGGCAGCTTCAGACAGAAGGGATACCCTAGCATTTGATTTCCTGTGCTAAATAGGAGGTTGACTAGATTTATATATATATATTTTTTTGGAGGAGGGGCACTGATTTCTAGGACCAGTTACAAGAATCTAGTGATAATAATAATTTAATGGTAATAATTTTTCCTGACCTAAAAAGTTATCGGCTATATCTATCACAACCATTATGCAGGAAAGATTCAGTGCTTGCATTCCCTCCCAATGCCCCATAGCACTTCACCACATTTTCCCTTTAGATTTCACTCAGTGGCATCTCAAATGAAGCACATAAAAGGGCTGAAGGTGAATCCATTCATTTTCTGATTTTCCTTTTGAAAAGCTGGCATAGCAACTTCAGAAATAAGGATGGATTGAACCTGTGAGCACCACCTTAACCAGTCCAATATCGTTTTCCCTGATGTCATATGTTGGGGCCGGAGAACCTCAGGCCAAGGGCCAAATGTGGCCTTCCATGCCTTTCTACCTGGCCCTTGTGACTCTCTCTAGGCCACACCCCCTCCCAAGCCACACCCTCTCTTCCCAGGCCACACCCCTCATAGGCTTTGTTTCATACCTTCCTTAAGTGTTTTCGCTGGGCTGGAATGTGTACTTGAATTCTAATTCAAGGATGGAGGCTAGAGAGGGGTGTGCGAGTATGTGCAGAAACTAGCCTACTGTAGAAAAGTAAAATTTATATTTGTTGTTCTGACCACTTTTGTGTCTGGCCCCGCCCATCACTGGCATGAGACCCCTGAGATTTTTTTCCGGACCGAAAACAATTTCCCATCCCTGTCATATACCTCATCTATACTAATCAAACTACAAAGCCCATTTTCAGTTTAACCTCAGCCACGCAAACCCACTAAGTGTCCTTAGGAAATGACCACTCAAATGGGGGCGCTTTTTGCGTGGTCGCGCGCAGCCCCCTGACCCTACACAATCCCTGGGAAGTCAGACTGGCTTCGCCTCCCCAGGCTGGAGGTTCCCGCCTTCCCTCAGACTGTTAACCAATCCCAGCTGGGGAGTTGTTGCCTGGGGAGTTGACTAGGTAGGGTTAGGACCGCCCTGCACACACAATAGAGGGCGGAACTTACCTGGGAGTCCTCAGTTGGCTCCAGAGCTTCTCCCACCCTGCCCTCCCTCAGTTTATGCTTTCCTTTTGCAGGTTAACCTCTTATTTACAGGTATGCGGGCACTGCTGCGGTCATTGATGGTTGCTGTTGAAGGACCGGGAAGGAATTTCCCTGCATTGACAGCTTTTTCCTTCCCCGTAGCAAAACGTCACAACTTTGGCGGTTTCAGGCCTTGGGTGGAATCCTTTAGTCTATCTTCCCTAAATGGGGGGGGGCATGAAGCAGTGATCCACGCCCCCCCCCTGCGGAGGCGATCCCAGGGTTCCCCTTTAAAGGGGTTGTGTTGAGGGGAGTCACTGGCCATACACCGTTAGGTTGTCAGTACTCTCCCCTTTGTGGTGAAAGGGGGGGGCGGGCTCTCTGCTTAAACATACGCTTTCCAGAGCCAGCCCAATCCCCACACAGTATGGATAACCCTGATGTTCCCCAGATCCCCAGTTGGGGATTGGGAGGGATAAACGCCCAATGCCTAAACCAAGGTCTCCCTACATCTGAAAGTTTAACAAAGTTGTGGCCAATTTTAATCCCATAACACGTTGTCATGAGTCATTATTCCTCCCGGGAGGTCACCTGGGGTTGGGGGGGGTCTCCACCTGGCCATGCAAACAGCTCTTCTCAGTCTCAACACCCGCTCCTGCAATATGGATAATGTTTGGGAACATTTCTAAGAACTACGGTACTGAGGTAATATATGTGAGGCACTTTGGAACACTTGAAGTGCGCCCTATAAATCCTAAGTGTTGTTATTATTATTATTTAATTATTTACATTCCTAACCTTTGCCAAATCAATGCCACCTTCTGAAAATACGGCTGGTAATTGCTGCACGTTTTCAACAGAAACCCTCATCTCCATTTGTAATGAGCAGAGGTAGCCACGCTGAAGCAATTCAACACAGCACAGTGGAAGAATATAAGCAGCTAGAAGCAGTTCAGAGGAAAAGACCTTTTTACTGCCAAGATAGGGAAAGCACATACCCTGTAGCTTCAAAAAGCAAGGAGCTATTACCTTGTTGTCCTTTGGAAAGGCACAGCAAAAATAGAACATAATCGGCAATGCTTTCAGGTGGGCTGGAAAGTAATTCAGTGTATCCTAACAGGAGAGCTTTTTGTTCAGGTGCCCTCCGCTCTCCCCCCAGTATAATATAAACTGTGAGGCATGCACAGAAAACCTCAGGTTCAAGGACTGAGTGCGGCCCTCCAGGTTTCCCTATCTGGCCCTTTGGCCACTCTTCAGGTCACACCCCCTCTCCAGCCACAGCCTCATTTCACATAATTGGCACAGGGGCCTGCCAGTCTACTATGAGCAAGAGTGAGGTGATTGCCTTAGAAAGCAGGTGTTAGGAGGCAATGGTAGCAAGCCTTTCTCCTGAGCCCCCAGGGCAGAGCTGGGGTTCCCTTGGTTCTCCAGGCCAGGCACCCTCAAATTCAGCCCTCCAGATGTTTTGAAACTACATTTCCCATCATCCCTGACCACTGGTCCTGCTGGCTAGGGATCATGGGAGTTGTAGGCCAAAAAACATCTGGAGGGCCGAGTTTGAGGAAGCCTGCTCCAGGCCTTCACATTTGGCCTACAAGGTCACCTCAGGCAACTTACAAACACCTGCCCTACAATTGACATCATGTATCAGGTGTGGGGAACAACAAGTTCCATAATCTCTGGCCATTGGCCATGCTTGCTAGAGCTTCTGGGAGGGCCAAAGATTCCCCCCACTTCATGTATGCATGTGAAACTCTTTTGCAACACTTCTGAAGCTGGTTGTTTGGGAAGCACTGCACAAGGAGCTTTGACAGGTGTCAGTCACCTGATGTGGTTGGTTGGGACACCAGATGATTGACAGGTGTGTTGGCCCATAGGGATGGGGAGTAAAGGGTTTGGCCCATTGGGTCAAAAAGGTTCCCTATGCCTGCCTTAAGCTATTCCCCTCTGTTGGAAATCACTGTTATATGTATTTTGGAATATTGTAGCATGTGGAGGCTTTTGGGAAACCTTTCCTCCCCTTGAGAGGCACTTGGAGGGAGGTGGGGTTTGCAAGGAAAAGGTAGAGGTTCATGATTCATTTTAACTGACATGCATGTGATTATTTGACGAACTAAGCTACTTGTGAGGGAGCTGAAGTTTCTGTATCTTCCCCAGAAAGTCTGAGTTTTCCCTGAGCTCCCTGGATGGTAGACTAGGTAAAAGAACCTATGTGTAAGAACAGCTGCTAAAGTTGATTCATAGAATATTGGCTACTTACTTACGTGCATTTCTTACCTCCCTGGAACAGAAGGCTTATTGGTAGCAGATGAATACACCGCCATTTGGATGAGTTTCTGCATTTAGATGTCTCTGTCTGGATCAACACAGCAGGAAAGGTGACTGACACTTTGGCTAGCCTGAACGTGGCAACAGCCTGCCCTTTTCTCTCAGCCCCAAATGTGTTTCGGAGATAATGTCCACTGGGAAAGCCAATCCTGAACATGGTTGGCTAACCAGAAACAATTATGAGGGGCTGACAGTGACATACCTGGAACTGGATAGCAAAAAGCAAACCAGGGTTTGGAAAGTAGCAAAAATGCTCATTGTTAAAGTGGGGAGGGTGTGTTTGGAGAAAGGGTTGTGCTTTGCTGCATTGCCCTGCAGAATCGCAGCCTGTGGAGCTCAGGCCAGCCAGTATTAGAGGTAGGGGCAGGTTTTGTTACAGTGTCTCTGATTGCAGTGGGAGCATAGCTCAATGACAGAGTACTCATAGGTTCAATCCAGTTAAAATGGCAGCAGACGAGTCAAAAAGGCCTCTCAGGTGATGTGAAAGACTTCTGTCTGAGACCCCGGAGGGTTGTGGCCAATAGGAGTAGACAGTACTAAACTAGATGGACAAACAGCCCCAGTGCTCTCCCCCCCTCTATAGGAAAAGGAATGAATGGCAGCCGCAATTTTTATATGGGGGAAAGTAAATGAGTGTGCTCATGGACTTTATAGGATGCTTGTGGACACCATAGAGCAGGAGCTGGGAACCACTTTTGTCCGGCATGGCCAGATCAAAAATTAGCCATCCTTCTGCAGATCCATCTATCTGTCAATTGCCTGATACCATATATCATCAGGTGGATCTGAGCCTGCTAGAAAGCAGCAGGGCTTGCATTCATTGCTGTATTGGAACAATATCCTATCAAAGACCCGTTGCAAAGGAATAATTAGCATCACACCCTAAGCTGTGCACTGCCATTTGCTCCTTGGCAACTGCAGATGTCCCACACCTGGTGTCAAGTCAGTGACATCAGGGGTGATGCAACCAGAAAGCTGGGTGATGCAGGCTGGATTGGCTGGCCTGGCAGACCTGATTTGGCCTGTGGCTAAAGATATTGGGGCTGAACCCCTGGCTAAAGCTTTAGGGGCTGAACTTGTTCTTTGTCTTTGCTGAGCCCATCAGAACCCAGCTTGCTCCTATTCTGCACCAGCCCATCTCTTCATCTGCATTGCATTGCTCTAGGTTCAGAAGCAAATAAGGGCCTCTCACACCACACACTGAAAGAATATGTGAGTGTAGATCACAGGGCCACATGGACCCAAACCCCAGTCATCAATGACCTCTGGAGACCATGCCCCTGGCCTTTGGCATGTTTGAAGCACATCACAGGAAGATCTCTGTGAGTACCAATGTTTGTCTGTAGAGCTCCTCCCCACAAGAGGGCAATTCTGATTGGGCTAGAGCAGAATTTGCCCTTTCTGCAAAGGCATTACTTAATTTTTCTCCATAGGAGTGAATGGCAACCATTACCTTATATGGTAGAAAGGAAATCCTATGTACTTGTGATGACACCACTGGAGTGGAACCTAAATTTGTTCCCTGTCCCCGTTGACCCCAGCTGTTGAAAATCAAGCCTATTCCTTTCTGCATAGCCTTTTCTCTTTTCTTCATAGCACCATTTCTTTCAGCCAATTCTGACAATATCAATTTGGCCTGTTGCAGGGAGCAATGCGATGTCCCAGCCAACACTGTTCCTGCATCTCCATGTCAAGGCAGTGCATCCAAATCGCAGCATAGCTTACCGGTTCTCTAATGTGATAAAAGCATATTGCGGCTCCTGGCACAATCACAGCTTCCCAGTAAATGTTCTCCTGCTCTGAGCTAGCTTTCTCCTCCAGTCACTAAGCAGTAGGTGTTCCAGCAATAGCCTATGACTTATCAGGCAACTTGTGGGAGCGGGAAGAGATATTTTAATGTTAGTTTATCTGCCCTGGATCTCTGGGCTGGATAAAATTTGGGGCGTCTGCATTTCTCCTTCACAAATACATCTTGCAAGCTCAGCTTTTGCCGCTGCGCAGCTGGGAGCAGGGGCCTTTTTCTAAAAACCGCCCAAGGCGGAAAGTCAAAGACAGCTTTTAAGGCAGGATAAAGTATTTCATGACTGTATAATCCCACAGTAGCCTGGAGGTTTAGAGTTGTTTTGTACTGCTTTTGATGTAGAGCTTATAAAGAGATGCTGCCTTCTCAATGAATGTTCCAGTAGCTTATGAGCTGTTTCTACAGAAAACTCTTATGCTTTAACGCCTCGATGCAAGCAAACATGTACTGGTCTGCAGCGCTGCTGCTGCTTCCTCCAGTGAAGAGTGTGCATTGACAATGGGCACTGTCTTGCCTGGTTCAGGGCACAGAATGTCATGTGTGAATGACGTGAAGGTGAACTCATGTAGAATCACAGACACACTTGCTTAAGGGTGTCCAGAAAATTCTTGCCCAGTGACTTGTAAATCTTCAGACACATAAGCGATGTAAGGGTGTTTATACACCATAGATACAAACTGGTTTAGAGAGTTATTTCTTCTGCTTGGAATTGTAGTTCTGTGAAGGGGTGCAGAGATCTTTAACATGTAATTTTTACAAATTACAATTTGAAGTTTTGAGTTGAACTGGTACAAAACCAATGCCTGTAATAAAGATATAACCACACTTACAGAGAGGTGGTCTGTTACACGCACACAGGTGAGAGGCATCCTTCCATTTTTCACACACTCTAATCAAATTTTTAAAAGATGCTGCAAGTCTTTGGTGATCTCGACTTCTAATGAATTGAGCCCGGGTAAATGCTGCCCTTTCTCAGCAGTGTTTGTGTTGCCGAAGTGCAAAAATGCTGGAACTCAGTAGAGAGCCATTTTAACAAATGGCTTTTCTCGTTTTTCTGCCTTGCATAATAATGGATCAAGCCCCATTTACTTAGTTGTAGAGGGCACACTCATTTGTGAAGAGGCAGAACTAGACTGGTTGACTTTACCCCAAACCTCATGGCTCTTTTTAATTCCCCACAAACCCCTTCCCCAATTCCACTGCCTTTTCCCCTTTTCCTGTTCTGCTACAGTCATCTGGGGATGCCTTAGTAAACACAGGGCGCACTCTCTCACATAATCAGTTACTGCTTCTGCTGATGCTGATTGGAGTTGGTGTCTAATCCATCAAATGTGATTCATTTATTAGATGAAACAACATTTGCATTATTCATTCAGCCTGCAATGAATTTGCAGGATTTGACACAGAATCTGTTATTGCCCCTATTTCTAAAACCATTAGCACAAAGGTTAATCTAGTTGCGCCTTGTCTTTGGCATATGTTAAGGGGGCATCAATGAAATAACCAGCCGTTGAGAATCTGGCATTCCAGACTCCAATTCATTAGGTTTCAGTGGTATTTAAAGGCACATGCCTATTTTCCTTCTTATATTACTCTGTTCATATTTGTCATATTTTTGTATTTTTGAATGATCTGTTAATGGATCATTCAAAACTTGCTGGTTTTCCATTTACATGTGCATATAAACAGAAATGTTACATGCGAATCCACAGATTTGTAACTTTGGAAATCTTTAATATGGATACAGCGTCACAGTGGTTCTTGTACCATGTCAGTGCTAGTTTAGTAAAGACAATGCATGCTTGCTTAACTGGGGGAAGTAGTAAGAACCAACAAATATTGAGCTACATACAGACAAAATGTTTACACAAAATGGCAGACAATGGGCAAAATGGCTCTAAGGTTTGAAGTGCCAGTTGCAAAGCTGCAGAAGAGAAAAATGGTTAGTTGCTGTAGAGTTGTTACACAGGTGACCCAAATTCACATTGTCTGGACTAAGAGCTTTTGTTCCTTGAATGGTTGCTAATGCAAAGATAAGTTACTATGGAGAGAGTTACTATGCAGTAACCAGACCGTATTCAGTTACTCTTTACAGGGCATCAGCATGCCATGACAAACAAAGATCTGCTCTCATGTTTTTCTTGTTCAGCATTCTTCTTACCCCAACTCAGATTTTTTAAAAATTGAATTAAATAGCTGTGCAATTTCCCTAGGTATAGATGGCCTATCAAACTGTTGTTCTGGCATGTATAGATTGTTCCGCACATTTCCTTTTCCTGTATTCTCTCTTTCCTCTTTAAGGACTGACTCTACCACTTTAACCCTTCCATTTCTAAAGAGTTTTGTCTTTCCCCCCTTTCTCCCCACCTCCAAATTGTAGTGGAGTGCGGTGAAGGATCATGAGCAGGATTGCAGCCAGGGAAGGAGGGAGTATTTTACAATCCCTCACTCATACAATGGTCCCAATGAATACCTTCCTCTGATTTGGGGGGTAGGGGAGGAGTATCTACCAATTTGGCTACAGAGTGTTCAAAGTTTGTAAGCAGAACAGCAATGACAGTAATCTGCATCCCTTGTAGATGAGTGAAATTAGCTTTGCTTATACTTTTCTTGCCACTTCATTGCACCTTTGTTTTTTTGCTTCTTCTCCATGTCCATGCTGATTGTGCACTAATTGCTCCTTTGAATCACATCAAATGCAATTAGTGCACCATCCACCCTAACCACAAGAAGGAAACTTAGACCCAAGTGCAGCTTTTGGAGGCCCCTGTGAGGGCCACCAGTGTCACTGGCAAAACTAATTTTGCCATCTGTGACACATCCTACATATGTGTAAACATACAGTGCTACCTCACTCCTGCTGGAGCAGAAGATACCTCTGACCATATGCATGATTTGCTTGCAGCCTGAACAACACACACACTCCACTTTGCATCAATTAGAAAATGTCATATTTGTTCAAAGAGTGCAGCATTGGCACTCAGTGGGTTAACAAGGCTAGGGAGGCAGCTGGTGCTTTCATACTGCAGCACTGAATCAAGCAACACAATTTCCAGGAAGATGAATATCCGTTACCAAGTAGCGCAGCAGAGCCCAAAGCCTGTTCAAAAGGTTTTTATTATTTTGTATTATTTTTGATGATGTGGTTTTATTACTTTCAATGAACTGGAGTCTCAAAGGTGCCGGCGAATATGGGATGCTGTAAAGCCGCACCTTGTAGGTTTGTTTCAAGATGCATCTGCCAGCGCTGAAAGAGATGAAAGGGGAAACTGCTTAGCAATGACCCCAGAGCCCAAACCCAGCTCAAGTGTTCCATGGGGCCTTGGCTGAAACAAAAGGAAGATCTGAACAGCTTGGACTGGGACAGGATGGCGAGGATGAAAATTACACAATTCATACTCTCCACTGGGAATAGAATTCCATTTCCCAAATACAGCATGTGACATGCATTGTGCACTTTTAAAAATGCCTTGCAAATATGCACAGACCTACAGACCCATGCGGTCTGAAAGAGGGGGTTGTGGGAACATATTTCTATCCATGGGTACCCAGAGACTTTTATCATCAGCCACAAGAGAAACAAAAGTAGTCAGAACTCGGTGAAAGGGCTGTTAGTTTTACACATTTTTTTATATCCAGAGGCTCTCAGAGCTGTTCATGCTAAAATTAAGCAATAAAACCAATGCAAAAATCTAAATAGGGACAGGGGAATGGTGGCCCTGCAGATGAAGTTGGATTACAGCTCCCACCAGTAATCAGGAACGATGGGAGTTATAGTCTAGCAATACAGTGGTACCTCTGGTTACGAACACTTCTGGTTATGCACGCTTCAGTTTACGAGCTCCACTAAGCCAGAAGTAGTTGCTCCTGGTTGAGAACTTTGCCCCGGGATGCGAGTGGAAGTCTCACGCCAGAGGCGTGCTTTCGCTAATGGCACCTCAGGATAAGAACGGTTTCAACTTAAGAATGGACCTCTGGAACAAATTAAGTTTGTAACCAGAGGTACCACATCCTAGCAAGAAAACAAGCAAACAAAAAGCAAAACAAAAAACCAGCAGGAGCTATTCATAACTGAAGACATCCAAATTACCTTCTGAATGAAATTGGGCTTCTGATGTAGAAACTGAGGCCAGAGCAGGGGTGCCAAATTGAATAATTTATTGGGGAGAGAGCAGATAAGCCCTGCCCTGCAATGCCCATCAACTTGCGGGGGACTGGCCACCTCAAATATTTCATTGGGGGAGTGAAGGGATCTCATCCCCTAGGAGTTAGCTCCTATGGGCCAGAGATAATTTGGTTTTCTTGTACACATGGTACACACACACATTTTTTCATACACTCACACCCTTGCTTGCTGAAGTAATGCAATCTTAGGAGCAGAGGACAACATACTATTTTTCTTTAATGTGGAGATAAGCCCTTCATCATCAAAGTGGTTGAGGAAAATAAAAGGAATTATGAGTGGTTGCCTGGAAACTGTGCAAGCATTTCCCCATTCTGTAATAACCTGGAAGAAATAAACAGGAAATGGATTAGCTAGCAGCTACCTGTGTGATTCTTCAAATCCTCATCTTGCCCCCTGCCAACTCCCAATTATTAAGCTTCCTGGAAGCACCAAGGCAGGTGTAAAGCTCCCGTGACAACGACTGCTGCTATTCTTGTCTGAAGAGACTGAAGATAACCTGGGATAGGGGTTTCTTTGTGAGCCAGCTGGCAATTCTTCTTGGAAGAGTTGAGTCCGGGGCCTGCCAGTTGCTAACCACTGTGTAAATAATAGCATGCATTCTGATATGGTTAGAGTTCATAATTCATAGCAAAAAAGCCATGATCTGAGATAGTAAAGAAAGATGTGTGGTTTACATGCCCTGAGATTACTTGCCTGGGTAAGCAAGAATTGTTGATTCAGGATAATATGACTGAATCAATAATCTTCATTAACTCTGATCACGCCAACCTGCAGATCTAAGGCTGAAGGGTTGCTTTTGTTACAGCAAGGTTAGAGTTCCCCTAAACATACCTGTTAAGTTCCCATTTTATCTACTATTGTTTTCTGGGTTTTGGAATAGATGAAAACAGGAGAAACAGCAAAGAATAATCTCAAGACACATGCTTTAGAGCTGTCAGTCCAAGTTACCTTTGTGGGATCAAAGTTGATAAGGTTCCCTCTCAGATAGGAAGCTTGAGATGAAATTCCCAAAGTCAGGCAGCAAATTAGTTGCAAAGCTCAAAGCACACTCCATGTCTTCTGAACCTCTGTGATGTATTTCAACCACCAAAATAGTCATTTTCTTCCATTTCAAAACAGGGCTCACAATGCTAAACCTGCTGGGGCAAGTTGACTCAAATTCATATCTCTGGAATTAAATTAAGACTCAGTATCGTTCCAAGCCCTGGAGCTTGATGGGAATGCACCAACCACAAGATGCAACTTGTATCAGAGGGTGCTTCCAGACAGTCACTCTTTAGGGATGGGATTCAGCCACTTGCCAGGAAATTCTGGCTGCACAATTAAAGCTGAGGTGGAGCTCTTGTGAAACCAACTCACTTCCCCAAACTTGCATCACCTTTTCTGGTAGTAAGCACAATCTTCACTACCCAAATATGTGACTGTAACATCTTGTAGTTTCCTGGTATGCAGCTTAGAACTCCCAGCATAGTGTAGTGGTTAAGAGCGATGGACTCGTAATCTGGTGAACCGGGTTCGCATCTCCGCTCCTCCACATGTAGCTGCTGGGTGACCTTGGGCTAGTCACACTTCTCTGAAGTCTCTCAGCCTCACTCACCTCACAGCGTGTTTGTTGTGGGAGAGGAAGGGAAAGGAGATTGTTAGCCACTTTGAGACTCCTGAAGGGGAGTGAAAGGCGGGATATGAACTCCAAACTACTACTACTACTACTACTACTACTACTACTCTTCTTCTTCTTCTTCTTCTTCTTCTTCTTCTTCTTCTTCTTCTTCTTCTTCTTCTTCTTCTTCTTCTTCTTCTTCTTCTTCTTCTTCTTCCCCTGAATATCCCTTAACTGTAGACTAGCATGGAGATGCCCCTCCAGGTTCCATGGACTACTTTTGCTGAGCCGGATCCAGATTTTAGGTTTTAAAGTACTTCTGTTGCTGCTGTAATAACATGAGCTCTGGGACTGCTGCTGAGTTCTTTCAAGTTGGAATTCAAATCATGCATGTGTTTTCTAAGACAATCTCTAGTGTGAACCTTGGAGATGCATACACTTTCTGGCTGTGCATATTTCCTCCTTCCTGCCTGGTGAACAAATTACTCACTGCAACTTGATAAATGAAGGAATTGTATAAACCCTCTTTATAGTTTACAGTTTTTCCGACTGCTTCGGTGCCATATGCTATAAATTCATGAAGCCAGTGTAGCGTGTAACAGGTTTTGTTTGTTTGTTTGTAAATGTTATTTATATAGTAATCCCTGCATCTGTATGCGCCTGGGTATGATATATGTATGCCCATGTATATATGGCTGCGTTTCAAAGGCATTCTCAGCAGATTCTTTCAGTGCCGTGCATCAAAGCCTAACAGGGTTGGATGGGAAGCATTTTTGCTCAACATCAGAGCCACTTAACACTATAAGAGAACTAAAGAATTTTAATCACCAGTGACCAGAATGGTAAAGAATTAAGTAATGCAACTTCTGGATCCCCATTCATAATAGTCAAATATATCTGTAAGAAAGAGAGAGAGAGAGAGAGAGAGAGAGAGAGAGAGAGAGAGAGAGAGAGAGAGAGAGTGTTTACATGCCAGGATTGAATAATCTAAATTGGGAAAAGCTATAGTTAATTTCAGCAAGATGAGATGAATTTAGATGCATCAAAAGGATGCTGGGAAGGCACCTTTTATAAAATGAGGCTACGAAGAGGAGCTGGAACAGTCTACACCTGGATTCATAGGAAGCTGGTGTGCTCAAGAGAACAGAACTGGATTTGGACTTTGCAGTTCTGGTTTCTTACCATTGGCTCTCATGGTAATGTCACACAGATTTGGTTTACCATCTGCAAAATGGGGGGGGGGTCAAAATTATGTTCTGGTATATGTAATATGTCAAAATAGTGATTAGGCAGGCAATCCATTCGGGTTATACTGTTTGTTTTTGTACAAATTGTGGGATGTCCAAAGCATCTCAACCCAAATTTGCTTACAGCATTGGTATCTCACCTTGCTTCTTCACCAGGTAGCGAGTTCCACAGAACAGGGGCTGCCACGCTTAAGGTTCTGCCCCTAGTGACAGCCAAACTTCAGGGGTGTGGGGAACCATTGGAAGTGCTCCATCAGAGAATCTCAGTGATCAAGGTGGAGTATAAGGAATCAGGTAGCCCTCTTGGGCTCAGGTTGTTTAGGGCTTTGCAAATTAATTCAGTCTGGCTGCTGCGTTCTGGACCAGTTGAAGCTTCAGGACCAGATACTAGGACAGCCCCACATAAAGTGCATGACAGTAATCAGACCAATACATGGTCCAATGTGGTCAGGCTGCCGTGGTCTATGAATGACTGTAGTTGGTATCCTGGTCAGAGCTGGTAAAAAGCATTCCTGGTCACACGGATGATCCTGTTGCTGCCTCCCCCTCTCCTTCCAACAGCAGTGACTCAGCCTTCTGCTACTGGGGCTACCAGAAGGCATTTTGGGAAAGTCTCTACTTTCCCCCAGAAGCCCAGAGTCAGCCTTGTTAGTACTGCTGTAAGTTCAACATGCACACAATTTTTTTTAATTGCTTTATTGAACTTTAAAAAGAAAAAAAACTAACATACAATCAAAGTTATCCATAACAAATAAACATTAAAAAATTGTCAATATCCATTACACTTTATCACAGTCTTCTTCTAGTTCTGTTGACTTCCTGCCAATTCCATCTAGCTTTGAATGTTTATTTATCTAGCACACTATTTGTATCTATTTTAAATAATTGCCTAGCTAAGATATTGTACTTTCTTAGTCCTGTTCAATGTATAACAGAAGTTATTCAAAAGCTGCCACAGATTTTATGTTGTTGTCATATTTTATATAATTTTAAAATAAACCCCATTTATTAAAAAATGCTTGGTCTGCATGGTCTCTTATTCTTCCTGATATTTTGGCCAGTTCTGCAGACTTCATTAGTTTTTGTTGCCACTCCAATTTTGTTGGTACCTTTCCTCCTTTCCAATTTGACGCTATTAAAATTCTTGCAGCCATTGTCGCATATAAACCCACACACAAAAAATGACGATTGGGAAAACTGGAGAAAGACGATACAACAGCCACAGTCTGCTTTGCGAAGCCTCTTATGGCACCCTACTGCTCAATTCAACAAACCATTTTACATTTATTTACTGTCTCCCTAGTTCATAAATGCCAGCTTTCCTTTATCAACTGTGCTTCATTGCTGATCTCTCTAGCAGCAGATAACTGTGGTGAAGCCAGGCACATATTATGGAGACAAGAATGGTCCAGATGTTGTTGGTCATGAGATCGGATCACGTAAAGCAGGAAGCATGTGTAAGATCATTACAAATTGACTGATTTTCAACACACATACACTGTTTCCAGATGCAGTTGCTATCCTGTGCTGCTCTGAAAAAGGAAAAAAGAATTTGCTGCATCCTCTTATTTTGAACAAAAGGGGAATATGCAAAAATAAGTACAGAAACTATACAAATAAATATAAAAAAATACAAAATATGCATACGCTCATATATAGAAAAGTATATAAATGCTCCCAAACTGCAAACGTTAGGCATGGTCCTATGGTGGTTTTCCAGACACAGAGCAATACTAGGTTAAAACAGATATTATGGACATGACCCTTCCTTAATATAATATGCTGGCACTGAGAGATCTCCACAGTGCTGGGATGAGGAACTTGTAGCTCTCCAGATGTCATTGGACACCAGTGCCCATCTTCCCTGACCAATGGGTGGGGTATATGGGAGTTGGAGTCTGACAACATCTGGAGTGGCACAGATTTTGTGTCTGTCCAACAGACATAGGAGCCAACTCCTTGGCCCCCACAATAAAATATTTGAGGGGGCTGCCCCCCAAGTTGATGGGCATTGCCATTCAAATGGTGTATGTGCACCCCATCTTCTGGTCGATTATGCAGGGCAGGGCTTACCTGCCCCCATCAATATTTTATTCAAGTTGGCACACCTGTCCCCAAACAAATGAAAGCAATAAATAATCACTACGCTCAGTGTTATATCTGGGAAGTAAAAGCATTTTTTTAAAAAAAAAATCACTTGCTATTTAGTTTAGATTTCAACTGACCTCATAACGTGTTTCAGCTTTGGGATATTGTTATCACTGCTCTTGGGTTGTTTGAGTGTTGGGGTGGAGAGGGTGTTACATGACTTTAATGTGATTTTTCATATTGATGTTGTGTGATTTTTGTCTTTAAACATTTGGCTGTTCATTGCCTCCAGCATTTTTATGGGAAAGGCATCTAGTTAATAGACTTGGCGGGGAATAAATAAATCAGTTTGTTTCTCTGGCTCCTCTTCTTCTGTAGGAATATTTAACACTGTTTCTTTTTTCTCTGTATAGGAAACTACACTTGTAGCATCATTGCAAGACACTTATTACAGCCGATAATTTATATGGCAATTTAAAAATTATGACTTTTACCCATGCGTCTTCAGAATAACCATGGTGCAAGATCAAGCATTGCAATTTCTGTTTTACATGCTGGAAAATGATGCAATGTTGTGTTTCATGCACAATTATTCTTTGAGACTACAGTTGAGAAAGACGACAACCCCTTTGATCTAAGCCAGTTTGTTTGCTTCCTGGACCATCCTGCTTCTCAGTGAGTACAAATGCTCCACAGGCAACTGAAGTAAAAACATAACAGCGCTTATGTTGTGCACATATTACATGAATCAAAGGCTTAATCTATGTCTTATGCAGAGTTCTGTGATCCTTTCCTCTACATTTTGTTTCCTTTTACTGCATCATGCTGAGCCATGGGCAGTGTGTATGGGATGGATGTTGGGAGGAAAGCAACCATGCTTGCAATACATTACCTGAACCAGTTGGGGGCGATAGAAAGGCAACCCATTCTCCCCTCACTGATTCCTCTTTAATTAACCACTTGCTGGTGGAGCAGATCACTTCCATTTAGACTTTACTTCCCCAAGTTAGTTGGTCCAAGCCAGTATGAGTATGACACAGCATGTGCTGGTGCTAACTTCTTGGCTCCATCCTGGCCACATGTCAGCCTGCACAGTACTTATAATGACTTTGTTTGCCATGTGTAATAAGTATGGTCTGAACCTCAGCATCAAAAAAACTAAGAACATGGCCACTGGTCCCACCACCTCCTGGCAAATAGAAGGGGAAGAAATGGAGGCAGTGAGAGATTTTACTTTCTTGGGTTCCATGATCACTGCAGATGGTGAGAGCAGTTAAAATTAAAAAAAATTAAAAGACGCCTGCTTCTTGGGAGAAAAACAATGACAAACCTAGACGCATCTTATAAAGCAGAGACATCACCTTGCCAACAAAGGTCCGCATAGTCAAAGCTATGGTTTTCCCAGTAGTGATGTATGGAAGTGAGAGCTGGACCATAAAGAAGGCTGATCGCCGAAGAATTGATGCTTTTGAATTATGGTGCTGGAGGAGACTCTTGAGAGTCCCATGGACTGCAAGAAGATCAGACGTATCCATTCTTCAGGAAATCAGCCCTGAGTGCTCACTGGAAGGACCGATTGTCAAGCTGAGGCTCCAATACTTTGGCCACCTCATGAGAAGAGAAGACTCCCTGGAAAAGACCCTGATGTTGGGAAAGATTGAGGGCACAAGGAGAAGGGGGCGACAGAGGACGAGATGGTTGGATAGTGTTCTCAAAGCTACCAACATGAGTTTGACTAAACTGGGGGAGGCAGTGGGGTCACGAAGAGTCAGACACAACTAAACGACTAAATAACAACAATAAACCTTAAGTTTTAATTTCCCCCTTCACCCAGCAGTCTTACCAGACTGTGCACACCACTGTAATATATTAACCAGCCACCTCCAATGGAGAGCAGTGTCTGGGGCAGAAGCAACGAGGAAAGTAGGACAGAGCAAGTTGAAATGGTCAGTGGGTCAAATTGCAAGGTTATTCACAAAAGTAATAGAATCACCAAGCAGGAACATAGGTCAGGGTTGGGTCCAAGGTCAAACCAGTAGCTCAGAGGCAAAGTCCAGTCTTATAAACAAATTTGTACATGGTTAAAGAACGACCTGGGGGTCAGGCTCAGAGAAGGAGAGCCAATCTGAATGCTGGGAAAAACAGAAGTGGTAACCTGACAAGGTTTTCATGTGTCTTTGGGCTCCTTATACGATTCCCTACAATGAGTCAATGTGTCTAGGATTTCAAGGTGGGACTTGGTTGGGAAAAAGAAAAGACCCAATGCCACTTCCGAACATCAGGAGGAGGGGGGGTTGCGGGCTCCCAACCCCGCCCACACTCCCGCGGAGCTGGCTCCAGCCTCGCGGGATGCAGGGATTCCCTCTATTAGCACACCCACCCCGCATCGCCAGCCAATCGGCTGGCGATGGGGGCGGGCCTTCAAGAGGCAACTTAAGGTCGGGGCAGCCCTTGGCTTGCCCTCTTTCTCCCTTGCAGCCAGATAGGTTCGGATCGCTTGTCCTACTGCTCCCGTCTTCACTGCCTTTCTTCGCTCACCTCTGCGCTTGAGTCGCCCACATCGGGGGAAGAGAGGCGCGCGCTGCTAGCCTTACATCGGGGAATCCCAGCCCCTTTCGCTGCCGCCACCCGCGTGCAAAAAAGGTCGCTTCGAGTCCCGGACCCGACGCTCCCCCGCACGTCGCCGTTCCCTTGTGAAAAGAACGTCCCTAGGAAAGAACGTCGTCAGTGAGCCGCTGCAGCGCTCACTGGAGGTTTTTCTTTATTGAAGCGGGAGAGGGAGGGGTTAGCAGGGGAGCTCGGAGCTGCTGGGGCTGGGAACTCTGTTGCGTTCGTTCCTTTCTTTCCTTTAAGTCCGCTGGATCTACCACGCTTTCTTTAGTTTGATCTGCTCCCTCGTGGGGGGGCTTCTCCTCGCTCGGCTCGGTTGGCTACTGGGTGGCATTTTTCTGTATTTAATCCCGCGGTGTCCGAGACAGACACAGCGCCATTTTCTGTTCCTGGCGTCCGGTTGCCCGGGTAACGAGCCGCACGGCCGCCATTTTGGGAGTACCACGTGGCCGCCCCGCCGCCCATCTTAACTGAGGCAATACTAGTAGGGAACCCAGCGACCCTAATCACTTCTCTTGTGGGCCTTGCTTAGAAATTTCGTCATATTGGCCTTCGCAATTGTGCTTGTTTTATTACTTTTAGCCAGCTTATTACTTTGACTCGATCCTTCCTCTGATTTTACAGTTCTTTCCAATTTTACTTCCTTGTCTTGCCGCTTTGTTTTGGTTACGCTAGCGTTGGGCGGTTAGCCAGCTTGGTTTTTTCTGTTATATTATTCCTCCATCGATATTACAGTTTTCTAAATATAATTTAGATTTTATTCTTTTCACCCTTATTCTCCTTTATTTTAACGCTTTAGTTGTTACCTCGCGTAGTCTCTTCGTTTCTTACTTATCCATTGATACTGCGGTCTTACATTTTATTTCTTTGCCGATCTTTACCTCTGCATTTAGCAAGCTGCTGTAGCAGGGAATTGGGACGTCCTCCCTTTACTTAACTTAGTTGCATTGTTCACTCCTTTTGGGTGGTTAGCAACATAGAATATTTGTTTATACTTTTCTGGAAAATAGTAATTAATAATTAGCAATTAATAAATATACATAGCAAAATATAATTATACATTTATATAATTTAAAAATAAAATAAAATAAAATAAAATAAAATAAAATAAAATAAAATAAAATAAAAGATAATTGAATAAATAAATAAATAAATAAAAGTAAAAAAAAAATAGTCATATAATAGCTTTAATAAATAATAATAAATAAATAATAATAAATATATATATATATAAAATAATAATAATAAAATAAATAAATAAATAAATAAATAAATAAATAAAAGGGGAGAAAGAGAGAGAGTAAAGATCAGAACGCGAGGTGAGGGGTGCTTTGAATCGCTTGATAATTTGGGGTAAGCTTATATTAGCTTGCGCCCCACGGCGATTCTGCAATTTGCATTCTAGTTTAACATGGAGGGCAACGGTAATCACCATGCACCTCAGCCTGGCAATATTTTAGTGCCAACGGGTCCTTGTAACCCCCAGGTTGTGGCTCAGCTTTTTTCCGCGCTGCAATCGTTTTATGCGCAATGCAGGACTCCTATAACTCCTTCCCCGAACATAGTAGAGGTGTCTCAAGATTGCATACCGGACACCCCTCCCAGTCAGCAAGGTCAGGATGGCCCCTCCACTAGCGCAGCTAGCTCTGAACAGCAGGCTGCCAGTAGGCCCAGGACTCGCTCGCAAGCTGCGCGTGCGCAAAAATCTAAAGCGGGCACTCAGAAGGGTAAGGCACCAGCGCATAAGTCAAGGGCCAATTCACAGAAGGCCAGGCCTCCAGCGGCCTCTAGCGCAGCACCACGTCAGGAGGTAATCGATGTTCCTAGTGTCTTTCAGGATAACCTTGGGCCGCAAAGCTCCTCGGAGGGGATATCATCAGATGAGGAGCTATCTCCCCAGCAGGCAGCGGCGACTGTTGATGACCCAGCCCCTCGCGATGGTGTGTCGCGAAGTGGGAAGCGGAAGGCGAAGAAGAAGCATCGTTCCAAGAAGAGCAAGAAGAAAGACACTTCTGATTCCGAGGAGGAGACAGGTACGTCTTCTTCCGACGGGGACAGTGACGCTCCAATGGAGGCATATTGGGGGGAAGGCGAGGACACAGGAGCCCCCTTGTGGGTCCATGAAAGAAGGGCCAATTCACACCGGAAATCCTTCAATGGCACTCTTGAGTGGAAGGATGGGGCCTTGGTACAGGATGTTAAAGTTGCAACCCACTGTGCCACCGACTTTATTTTGGGGAATCACCTCTCTAAGAGGAAGAGGAATAAGATATTGAATGGCGACTATGTTGACATGTTTTCGTTGATTCCTCCAACTCAAGTTAAGGGCAAAGGGGAAAAGAGGAGGTATTATGGTAAAAAGAGGTATAGGACCCCCCGGGTAGAGCGCACTTTCGAGAACTGGCTTAACGGGTATCAAGTTTTTATGGCAGTAGTATCGGGATGTTATCCCAAACGAGGAATGCACCTCGCATCTTACCTGGCGCACGTCAGGAGAGCCCGGGAGTTGGCTGGAGATGAGGCTGCTTTGGCGTATGATGAAGAATTTAGGAGAAATGCTTCCCAACTTTCTTCAACACGCTGGGATCAAAAGGACAACAACTGCTGGTTGGAGCATGTGGGGCCTAACATCGAAAAGAAAACTTCTGATACGCCAAAAACGGGTAAGGTGGAGCCCCAACGCCGGAGACAGTGTTGGGACTTCAACAGGGGGACCTGTCAGCGCGCCGCATGTAAGTACTTGCACGAATGTGATAAGTGCCTAGGCGGCCACCCCGCTATTAACTGCTACAAAGGGAAGCAGCAGCCCTTTCGTGGGGGCAGGGGTCACCTCACCCGGGGTAATCGAGGTGCCCCTGCCGGACCTTCAGGTCCAGCCCAAGGGCCGGCTGGAGCTAGATACTAACGTTTCCCTCAATCTGGCGTACTCCCCTATTAAATTGCGGCCTCTGAGATCACTATTGAAGTTGTACCCAAATAGACAAGCTGCCCACCTGCTGGATGCTGGGTTTTCACAAGGTTTCAGAATTCCTGTTGCGTTCACCCCCAATGCCGGTTGCCCCCCCAACCAAAAATCAGTTGTGGAAAGACCCGATATCGCTGCAAAAAAGATTCAAAAGGAGATTGCCGCCGGCAGGGTGGCCGGCCCTTTCGAGACACCTCCCATTGTTGACTTACATATTTCCCCCCTCGGTATTGTCCCAAAGAAGGCCCCCGGGGAATTCCGAATGATTCATAACCTGTCCTATCCCAAGGGAGCCTCAGTTAATGACGCCATTCCACAGGAAATGTGCACAGTAAAATACGCCTCTTTTGATCAGGCTGTCAGGCTGGTAAGGAGTTTTGGTAAGGGTGCCTTTTTGGCTAAATGCGATATCGAGTCGGCTTTTCGCCTTCTTCCGGTTCACCCAGATGACTATCGTTGGTTGGGTTTTAAATTCCAGGGAGCTTACTTTATAGATAAAGCGATGCCCATGGGCTGTTCTATCGCCTGTGCTGCTTTCGAGACTTTCAGCACTTTCTTGGAATGGGCCCTTAAGTTTAGGACTGGTGCTGAAGGGGTGGGTCACTATCTCGATGATTTTATTTTGGTTGCGAGTACTGCGGAAGAGTGCAAAACCCTGCTTCAGGCCTTTGAGTCATTAGCTAGGGATCTGGGGGTCCCTCTGGCCAGCGAAAAGACTGAGGGTCCGGTCACGACCATGACTTACCTGGGTATTGAACTCGACACTCTGGCCCAAACGTCGCGCTTACCAGCCCAAAAGTTGGCGGCCTTAAGGGAGCTTATTGGCCAAACGCTGCCTTTAAAGAAGGTCACACTGAGGCACATTCAATCTCTCCTGGGGCACCTTAACTTTGCCTGCCGTGTGGTTTCCCCTGGCCGTCCCTTTTGCGGCCGACTAGCAAAGCTGTCTGCAGGATTACGCTCTCCGCATCATAGGGTACGCCTTTCTAAGGCAGTGAAGGCAGACCTTCAGGTTTGGTTACAATTTCTGGATGAATTCAATGGAATATCCCTGTGGCAGGATAGCCTGGCCCTGCAGTCAGATTTCCAGGTACATTCGGATGCAGCCGGGTCCTTAGGTTTCGGCGTTTACTTTAGGGGTCAGTGGTGCGCTCAGCGCTGGCCTCCCTCGTGGCAAGGTAAACCAATACTGCGGGATTTGACATTTCTGGAGTTCTTTCCTATCGTTGTCGCTATTCACATTTGGGAGGCTCAGTTCAAAACCGCAGGGTCTGTTTCTGGACGGATAACTTAGCAGTTGTCTCGGTATTGAACAAGCAGTCGTCTCACTCTCCTAGAGTAGCGTCCCTTTTGCGTTATTTTGTCCTTACCTGCCTACGGTTGAACCTTCACGCTTCGGCCAAGTTCGTTCCTGGGATAGAAAATAACATCGCGGATGCTTTATCTCGTTTCCAGATGGAGCGCTTTCGCTCATTGGCGCCGGATGCGCAGCTGCAGCCGCAACCATTTCCGGAGCATCTCTGGAGTATTGGCAACGAGAAGCATTAAAGGGAGTATTATTTGCCCTGGCACCTTCTACCCTACGGTCATATAATAAAGCTTGGCTTGATTTTACATCTTTCCGCAGGAAAAAGGAGCTGTTCAAACCCGGCAGGCCACCATCCAAGTCTGAAGTCATAGAATATATGGTTCATCTACGCGACTTAGGCCGGGCCCCCAAAACCCTTAATATTCATTCAGCAGCAATATCCTTCTTTTCTAAAACCTTGTTTTCCGTAGACCCCTGCTCACACTTCGTTGTGCGCAAAATGCTTGAGGGTTGGCGTAGGTCCAGACCTCACGGTCAAGATGTTAGAAGGCCCATTACTCTCGACATACTCACCCGTATTCGCAGTAAGCTAAGGGCACTGTGTTGGTCCAGATATGAAGCTAGATTATTCTCCGCAGCATTCTCCTTCGCCTTCTTTGGTGCATTGCGCATAGGCGAGGTGGTCTGCATGGACCGCACAGCCAACAGGGGCCTGTTGTTGGAGGACGTAACGGTGGCCAGCTCGCATGTGATATTAAAAATCCGTAGTTCCAAGACTGATCAACTCGGCAGGGGAGCCCTGGTTCGCCTCCAGGCTACTCAGAAGGCTGGCCCTTGCCCTGTAAAGGATGCCAGGAAATACCTTTGTGTAAGACCAAAGTCAAGCGGCCCCTTTTTCTTGCATTCCGACGGTTCCCCCCTTTCTAAGCATCAGTTCACGAGGGTTATGCGCAAAGCGATTGTGGCCATTGGCCTTCTGCAGGAGGAGTACGCTGCCCACTCCTTTCGCATTGGGGCGGCTACCACCGCCGCCCATATGGGTTTGCCGGCGGAGAGGATTATGGACATGGGGCGGTGGAAATCCAACGCTTACAAGGGTTACATCCGGAAGCCTTGTTAATCGCCCCCTTTCCGTTTTCTTTCCCACCCACCGCCCCCCCCCGGCAGTCCTCTTGACCTTTTATTCTCTCATTCTTTCGTTTTAGGAGCAAAGGTGGTGCGACTGTGGATCATCGGCCACAGCATCGTGCATTGGGCAAAACGACGCGCTGACTGTAGGGATTCGGATGCCGACCTCGTTCTGCCTAGCAATGTTAAAGTATCCTGGATCTCTAGGCGTGGTATGCGCTGGGAGGAATTTTACCCAGCGGTATCGGGAAGAATTGCTGCCGAAGGTTCGCCTGACGCCTTGGTCATTCAGCTGGGCGAGAACGACCTGGTTTATAGAAAAGGGGTGGATTTAATGTGGAACATTATCAATGACTTGGAGTTATTGAGGGCATCCCACGGAGGCATTACAATATTTTGGTCATCATTGCTGGAAAGGCGTGTCTGGCGCGGCGCGGAGAAACCCGCGGCTGTTGACAAGGCCAGGCGGATTGTGGAGCGTACGGTCGCACGTAGAGTAGCCGCTTGGGGCGGACGGGTCATCAAGCACCCTGAAATTCAGCATAACAGGGATTCGCTCTACCGCTGGGATGGCGTGCATCTATCTGAGGCTGGCAATGACATTTGGTTGGCAGACATTTTTCAGGGTCTTAGGGATTGGTTACAGGTCTGAGGGTATTGGCGGCGAGCCGGTTAATCCGGCTCAGGTGGCGGTAGGCATTGGCCGGGGTATTGTTATGCAAATCAGGTTGGGGGGGAGGAACGCCATCACCTCCCCCAATGCTTGAAGGGTAGTTCGTTAAAGGACTCCGAGGGGCGACGCCTCGTCCGAAACCTACGGAGGCTAGGGCCTAAAGCGCCCCCCCGAGCGGTAACCCCTCGGGGAGCGCCTAGGGATATGCATCTCGGGTAGCTCCCCCTGTCGGTGTTTAACCCTTCCCGGTTAGACCGGATAGTCGGTTAGGGGCCAATGCCTAAAGCCAATACCTCTCTTACCTGTAATCAATAAAGTTGTGGCCATTTTCGCCCATTAACCTAAATACTGGTGTCCGGTGTCTTTCTTTATCACACTTGTGGGGGGGAGGGTATAGCCACGCAACTGCATCAGAGGCCCAAAGTGCTTGTCATTCCAGAGAACTCAGTCACATCCCTATCCAGGTGTGTTAACTATAAACAGATCATAAAGAGGGCTTCTCACTTTCCCCAAGATGCTTTTTCATCTATGTGACTAAGTTATCTCAGTTTCTCTTTATTTCCTCCCAGCAGGTGAACAATCAGTTTGGAGGTGGCAAGGAGCATGTTCTTCACATAAATCAGTCAGTACACCAAAGATCATATTCAGAGACCCATATTGGGGACCCTTGCTGTCAAAGGTTAGGTGGTTGATGACTTCTTAGCGGTGGCATTTTGTTTTTGAAATGGCTTCTCCATAGAGATTTGCCTCATGCCTATTCCTATGTCTTTTTGGCTTTGAGTGAAATCCCTTTTCTTTTTCAGGCTTTCCAAATTTGTGCTTTATTTCACTGCCATGATTTCCTGCTATTCTCTAACCGGATGTGTTTGACATGGCTGTTTTCAATCCTGCCTTTTTATTGTATTATTTAAAATTGTTTTAGTGACTTTCTGCACTTGGATGTAGCAATATTGAAGGGCATATTTTATATATCTATAAAAAATATAAATAATTAAAAAATGGCGTGAGAAACAGCTGGAAGAAACAATGGAAGGAGGGTGTTCTTCCATTGATGCTGCATGCCTAGGAAAAAAAGCAGAGAAAAAGTAATGAAAGTCCAGAAACCACGTAATTTGAGCATAATAGACAGTGATCCGAGATGCTCAGTTCAATTTCTGATGCTCTAGCATAGCCCTCACCAATCCAGACTTCCCAATATTTTGGACCATGACCGCCATCAGCCACCGCCAGGTCAGCCATAGTCCAACAACATCTGGAGGGGACTAGATTGCAGAAGGCACTCCTAGACAAAAGGGTTCCTGTGTTTCTTTACAGGGAAGTAGATTGCACATGAATCTGGCAGTAAGAGAAAGGGTTAAACAGCTCTCTGCCCAATGCTTTTCTGCTCCCCAGTCCTCTTCCACTTTGACTACAGCCTCCAAGGCAATCCCACCCCCAGTAAGCGACAACCACAAACCACTGGGAGAAAGACATTCCAATTCCTTGTTGTGTCTAGTTTGTGTTAGGTTGTGGGTGAACATATCAGACGACACAGCAAATCTTCAAACAGCTCTTGTTTATTCACAGGCCAGAACAGAACTGAACTGAAGGGTTCAGTCAGCCTGCTTATATAGAGCTTCAATACAACGTAACTGTAACAATTTTCTAAAACTATCCAATCACTGAACGTCACTTTTGATCCCTTATTTGCATAACTATCTACAGTATCTCCCTGCTGGCCCAGGGTAAGAACTTCAGTACATAACAGTTTGGACCTCATAAGAATGATTCAAAACACCCACCCACCCCACTCACACACAAAAACAAAGACCACCACAGCCAATCACAAACAAACAACCACACCCTAGGCCAACCCCCAACTTCTCTCACCACCAAAGGAACACAAGTGAACAGCAGAGAACCGGCATGAGTAACGCTGACACCAAACCCTACATACATTAAGCAAAATAGAAACATCGCCACCCAACCCCCCCATCTCCCCCCCACTCCTTTTCCTCCTAATGTCTCAACAAACGAAACTGATTTGTAAAAATGTTACATGGAAAAAATACGAGAGACATTACATATACTTCTGTAAAACCAGAAAATCTTTAATAAAAATAAATAAATAATAAGAATGGATTTCTGGCATATACTATTTAAAGCATCTCATCAGGGTCTTGTGTCATCATTGCATAATTTGATGAGCCAAAAGTAAGTCACACACAGGTACTCTGCGTGAAATGCTAAAAGGTTACAGAATTGTGCTCTGTTCAAGTCACGTGAGCTGGCAAATTAGCAGTGTCTTTCTTAAGAGGAAAAGCTGGCTGCCTAAGAAAGATCAAGAGAAAACATCAGCGGGGATATACAAATCATGCTTCTTTTCTGGTTAGGTTGGCCTACCACTGTTTTCATTTTTGAAATGTGCTCTGCAAGGAAAAGCTTCACATTTATTGAAACAACGTAGGGCCATCGCCTATTCATGTTTGATTCCTCTCTCTCTCTCTCTCTCTTATATTCCTCCTCCCACCTCTCTCTTTTGAAAAAGGTTGGGGACAAAAATATGTCACTTTGGAATATTTCCCCATTATTCGGCGGTGTCAGATAAGTGCGAAGCACAACTCCCTGGCACACCATTCCTCCTGACATTTGATCAAAACAGCTGACCTAACATTTGAGTACTGACACTTAAATTATGGGGCCAGCTTCTGAAAAGCTAAATGCTCTCCTTTTACTCTTGTACCTCTCTGTCCTCTTCTCTGGCTAATGCTGCGACTGATGGTTCCTTGTCATGTCACCATCCTGTTAAAGTGTCAGCATGCAGAAAATTGTGCTTCCCTTGAGTGGTGGCCAATTGCCTGATGCCAGTGCAGAGACTGTTTCTGTTTCTTCACAAAGCACTGGGGGCGGTGCAGCAGAGAGGCCCCCAGGGTCCCTATCTTTTCTTCTCTATAAGATCATGTTGGGACCGTCAAAAGGATTGTGTGAGTGGGAGAGGAACGAGGGCTACAGCCATGCTTCCCACAGTTTCGGGGACATGCAATCCTTTGCAAATATAGAGTCTCCCTTCTGCGAACAGAAAGGGCTCTTTCTGTTCATGGAAAGGTGCTGGGATCCAGCAGAGGATCCTATAGAGGGGAGAGGTGGTTTCCCTTCCCCACTCCCAACACTCACTCCTACGCTATGCCGGGGGTCTCCAGAACCTAACTGAGCACGCTTTCTGGGGACAGAAGTGGCTGGAGGGGAAGAAGGATTATGTGAAAAATGCTCCTCTCCCTCTGGATAGTTTCATTACATACCTTAGTCACTAGGTGGCTTTAGACTTTAGACGTAATTTGCTTCTTGGTGTTTGGAATAGAAGAACTGACTTGTAGTGAGCCAGACCATTGGCTCATTGAGTTCAGAACTGTCTACGCCCATTATGCTTGTGTAAGAAGGCAATATTGTACCTTTCTCATCTAACTTCCTAACTGACAGGCCCTCTAACCCTTACATTATGTTTTGCAGAGTTTTGTTCTGGGTCCATTTCTAGTTATTTACTTCATTTGGGCTCCCTTGCCTGTTCCTTTATCATTTCTGTGTTTATGATCTACAGCTGTCATCTTTCCACTCCTGATACACTCTTCTTCTTAAATCTGCCTGTCTGACAGTTGACTCATCAAAGATATTCATCTGCTATTATTATTATTATTATTATTATTATTATTATTATTATTATTATTATTATTTAAAAAACCACACATATTTATCTAAGAAAACAAATGACAGGGCAAACTGCCCTTGGCTCAGTCTGGAACTCAGTAAGAGTCTTGTCATTTTTCCAAGCCCAGTTCCAAAATTCAGAGACTTCACTGCATTCTGGATAAGATTTAGAAGATGTACAACAGGGCTTGATCTCCTCCTGACCCCGTGCTGTGGACCTTGCAGTCTCTCACCTGAGCCTTCCATGCTCTATACTCACAAGCACATCAGTTTTGCTGCACCATAACAAGCAGCCTTATTATTGTCCACACCAGGGTCAGTCAGTGTTGTGCCTTTCAGAGGTTATTGGACTCCAACTCCCATCAGCCCCAGCCAATGGCCAGGAATAATGAGAGTTCTCATCCAATGACATCTATATGGCGCAATGTTGGCTGCCTCTGGTCTACGCTAGATGGCAGTGGCTCTCCAGAGTTTCAGCTGGGTGATGTTTTCCTGGAGATGCTGGGAATTGAACCGGGGACATTCTGCATGCAAAGCAGTTGCTCTACCATTAAGCTACAGCCCTTCATTTACTAAGCAGCACTAGAAGTGTGATGTCTATACGCCCTGAGACATTTACTTTTCAGGGCACCTGAAACCCTTGCTGTATCCCTAGGTGCTTGGAAAACTACATGTCACAAAGCTCTGTGAGGAACTGTGCATGCTCAGAAATAGTGACATTGTGTGTGGGGGGGAGTGGTTAGAGTCTAAACTGACTCATAAAAATGACTGTACTTTAACATACTCCTATCATTATTATTATTATTGACTGCTCCTCACAATTTCATCTATTTTTGTTGTAGTTGTGGAGGTTAATCACAGGCTCTGGAGCTTCCCTGGGATTTCCCACAATTCCTGGAGCCTTAAAAATCACCCTCTGGGGGTGTTTTCACAGCTCTGTCTGAGCTGTGATTACTGTCTATGACTTGAACAAAAAATAGACTCAAGCTGAAAAGGAAAGCAACACTTTACTGTGATTTGCTTAGCTGGTCAATGAAAGGTTGTCCCTCATGGACCATAATTTTGCATATGAGCCTACAAAACAGTCTGAATGTTGCTTAGCAAATGCACCTGCAAATTCTTAGTTTACCTTGTGGGAGGGGGGCAGATGAATTATGCTCCATTATTCACCAGAGCATTGTGAGTTGGTCAGATTTGTATTCATTACCAGATAATGACAAACTTTGGTGACATCACCACTGAGGAACTTGGTTTTGCCTTAAGAACATAAGAAGAGTTGTGCTGGATCAGGCCAAAGGCCCAACTAACCCAGTATCCTGTTCTTACAGTGGCCAACAAGATACCTATGGGAAGCCAACAAGCAGGACCTGAGTGCGGGTTCTTCCATGTGTTTTGGAGAAAGGCTGCTTGATTTTCTAATGCAACTGAGCATTATTCATATTCTAGGGAAATGTTTCCTTTGGGACTATTGCTATTTATGAGTAAAGTTTTCATTTGTCTTCCTAGTTCTTCTTCTCTTCCTTCAATGTTTTTCCTTTCTTTCTTTTAGATCTAAATGCACTTTTCTTTCCTTATCAGTTCACAATTGTTCTAAGTCTAACACTGTATTCTTATATAATTGCAATCCACCCAGGGACCATATGGTGAAGGGCCAGTAAGAAATCTAGTCATCATCATCATCATCATCATCACAACTAAAACCACCACCCTAAAATAATAATACAAAAAACAACAATTATTATTATTTCTTTTTTTTGTCTTCTATCTCTTTTCCCCCTTTCTGCTACAGCTAAATCTCACAATTTTCAACTTTTTCGATATCTCTCATCCACTTTGTTCTTTGCTTTCAATTGATACTAGAAAGATTCTGCTTAATTCTCCTACAGTGTCTAGACTGGTAACGATTATCGTAATGATCTTTCTATCTGGCCTTCCCTTTTTCTTACTTTCAGCTGTTTTCCTCCATTTTAATTTCTGCAGCTCATTTGTTTTTGTTCCTCCACACCCGCCCCCGTCCCCCGCTCTTCAGCCCTCCCAATTCCTCATTTTATCCAAGTTTTTCTTCTCGCTGCCCTGCATTGAATTCCATTTCTCTAGGATTCAATTTAAACTTCTTTTGTTAACTTATAAATGTCTTCATACTCCGAGTCCTTCTTATCTTTCTACTTTCTTATTTCTTTATCCTCCCTCTTGCTCTATCCACACAGAGCTCTCCACATACAGAGCTTCTTGTCAAAACCGGCATCTCTTCTGTTATTTGGGTTGGCGCCCTTTCCCCTCCTCTCATTCCTTCTCTCCGGGACGCCCTGCCTCTTGATTAGAACATCTCCATCAGGTTTGGTTTTTTAAAACAGCGGCGGAAGAAGACACATTTGTTCCCCCGCCCTGGCCGCCATCAATTAGCTTCTTCTTCCCCATCCTTCGCTTCCCTTTGTGTTCCTTCTAGATTCCCTTTCTCCATCAGATTGTAAGCTTGCTCGCAGGGCTGGTCCTTCGTTTAATTTACCATTCAGTGCTCCTGAAAACATCTCACAGCCGCTAGCTGTTATTGTATTATTTCTCTTGCTTCATCCCTCTGTGTAGCTGTATTTAAACACTGCACCTTTATTGTTATTATTCAGGAACGCAGGCCACATTCAGGAGCTATAGGTAGGGGCTTCCTATGGGGTTCGGGCAAAGTGAGCCTCCCCATTGCCTGCACTCTGATCCTTTTAACTGGAAATGCCAGAGATTGGACCTGGGGGCCTTTCTGACATGCAAAGCACAGACTCTCCCGCTGAGCTGCGGCCCTTGCCCTCGGCTCTCTGCTAAGCCAACGTTTGGCTTCCCCACCATCTTGTGTCAAAACAGCCCCTGTTGGCTGTCCCAGTGCAGTGGCAGCCCAGCCCAGGGCTCTGCCCTCTCGCCTGCCTGTTAAACGTGGGCAAAGGAAGCCTCGCCAAATTGCATACGAGATCGTAACCTGAGAGAAGCGCGGTGGCATTGCTCTAGGGAGGGTCCTGCTGTTATTAAATCTTGCCAGTCAGCCAGAGACACTGTGAGGCTCTCCTGAAGAACTGAAGTGATAAGTGTTGCTGTTGCCCTCATGCCACCCCTGACAGTAACAGCTGCTGTTACCAAGCCAACGGTTAAAAGCAGGCGGGGGGGGGGGAGAAAAAACCTTCCTGGAACACTAGCATTAAAAGTGCAGAGATTTATTCTAATGGATTTTACTACAAGCTCTAGAAGAGAGTTTGTGTAGCTTTTGGGCCTCTTGGCTTTTTATTAGCTACTAGTCCAACAGCAACTATTACTTCCAGCTTTGCCTCCAGTTCTTCTTCCTCTTCTTCTTCTTCTTCTTCTTCTTCTTCTTCTTCTTCTTCTTCTTCTTCTTCTTCTTCTTCTTCCTGAGCATTGCTGCCAGATGCTTTCTTCTTCCACTAAGCTCATCTCTTGTGCCTTTACAAAGCTCCTGCATGATCAGAGTTGTTAATTCAAATAATCAGTCTTACTTTATTGGCAAATATGTACATTTACGCAAACTGCTCACTTGGATCAGGTAAATAGCCCATATTTTCCAGTCCTTGTCTTGGGGTAAATCACTTTGGCTCTGTTTTTACATTGGGGAGGTGGCTTCTTCAAATGTTGTTAATGTGGGTTGATGCAGAAAACATTCTTCAGGAGTTGGGATAGATTAATTTTGGTTTTTCTCTGTTTTTCTAGTCTTAAGTTCTGTCCCCCACATTTCCACATTACTATGTGAAATTTTGTTTAAAAAAAATCCTCAGGAAAATTAACCAAGAAATATCAACCCATGCAACCATTGGATACAACTCAGAGTGGTATTGGCCCATGTGCTGGGGCAGAGCTCCCCTGACAGCTTACCTTGATGCATAGGAGTGGGGCAGTGGTGAAGTCAAGTTTGTGTGGATGCAGCCTTGACAATGTTGCCTCCCTGGCCCACCTCACTGCTGCAACAGCAATGCCAGTGTTGGGTGGGCACAGCTCTGTGGCTTTGCCTCCCTACACCAGACACTACTGACTCCAAGACTCTAATGCACACAAATCTCGATGCATGCACATAAAGAGCAAGGCTGCATGTAGTGCAGAGCTGACATTTCATAGCAGGGTTGATAACAGAGTGCAGGACAACCATGCTTTTCTAGTGTATCTTTAACTCAGAGAAACAGGTCCTTATTTGCATTTCAATCTGTGCAGAAGAATCTGCTGTGGACAAAGCAGAGTGTTCTGGAATGTGTAATGCAACTTTGCTAACCTGGCACCTGCCAGATGTTTTGGACCACAGTTTCCATGCAGTTGAAAACATCTGGAGAGAGCCCCAGGTTGGTGAAAGCTGGTGTAATATACAGTGGTACCTTGGTTCCTGAACGGCTTAGTTGTTGAACAAATCGGCTCCCAAATGCCACAAACCCAGAAGTAAGTGTTCCGGTTTGCGAACGTTTTCCAGAAGCTGAATGTCCAATGCGGCTTCCACTTGAGTGCAGGAAGCTCCTGCAGCCAATCGGAAGCTCCGCCTTGGTTTTTGAACAGTTTCAGAAGTCAAACAGACTCCTGGAATGGATTAAGTTTGAGAACCAGGGTACCACTGTAATGGGGAGAGGGGAGCAGTGATCCTTGCTGTAAAAGCTGGGTTTTTGCAACAGTATTCCTATCTGCATCTGTAAAATGTTGCAGTGTATCAGTGTTGCTGCATTCATTTGGAGCTCTAGTTACCTCTTCTGCTTCCAAACTGACATGAGTTTCTTCTCACACTCTTTTTGTCATGGTACAGGTCCTAGCTGGTCTGAGGAAGAAGCAAAGCACCTCTTGGTTATTTAACCTAAAACGAGCTAGTCTGGTCTAATGTTGGTGTGTAGTGATGTTAATGCAAATACCTACACAGCTAAACCATGGACCTTGAAGGCTATGGCAAACCCTCCCAGCAGTTTCGACAGAGGGATTAGGCATCTATAGAAAAGAAAGTCAGTAACTGCCAGCTAGCTGCCACCAGTTTGTGACTGCACCAACATTTTGTGACAGGTGGGCCTTAGTAATTTTCAGTCCTCTCAAGTGGGCGCTGGAGATAGAAGATTTGAGAGCTCCTGGGTTACAGTGTTGGACCAGGACCAGCAAGACGACTTGATTCTAATCTGAGGGGGTTATAGTCAACTAAGTCCTACTCAGAGTAGACCCATTGATATTAATGCACCTAAGTTAGACAAGCCCATTTCTCTGAGTAGAGCTAGCAGCAAATACTGCCTCTGGCTTCTAAACTCTGCATTGACAGGGAACTCACCAAGTGACCTTGGAGCAGTCTCTCTCTCTCTCTCTCTCTCTCTCTCTCTCTCTCTCTCTCTCTCTCCTATTTTATGAGGTTGTTGTGAAGATAAAAGGAAAGAAGGGAGAGGACCACATAAGGCACTGCAAGAGCCTTGGAGAAATGCTGGTAGAGAAAGGTAATATATATAAACCACAGCAGCGCCCACCATAAATTATTCTTTTATGTCTGCTGTGATCATATTTGGCTCTCCTTCCAATAGTCTCCAAGTCCTCCACAAACCCCATTAATCCATTGTTTAATTAGACTTAAAGCACACTCTGATCCTTTACAAAACAGCTTTGTGTCTTCTTCATGCTTCGTGTTTCAAACGGACAGGTTACAGTTGCGATGCTGATAAGGCAGCATAATCTTTCTGCATGCGCCTCCCGTGTTGCTCGAAAACCCATTTTCACTTGTTTTCTTTCAATATGAATAATTTTGGGAGCTGGTTTTAAAAGAAAAATGCTTTTCCTGCGCACTTGCTTATTTTGTTGTCGGTGGCTGGAAAATTAAAGTACAAGTGCTTTATCTACATTACAAACACTATCTCAAAGTGCTGGGGTGCTTTAATCTATCTTCCAGAGTGTGTTTTAGTTTATTATTCATGCTTGAAGGGCTTCATCTCAATACTTGCATGAGTTACCATAGGCACGAGGAGCCAGGGTGCCCTCACTATAGAGGCTGGGGCCAAATGGAAACTGATGTCATCTGAAGTAGACAGGCAAGTGACACATAAAATTCAACTCTGAGATGATTAACAGAGAGATATGGGCCTGCTTCTTGCATTATGTTTTAAAGACACAGCGCACACTCTTGGAAAGAAAACAGAGAATGGGCCTTTTCTTCAAGTTGGGATATGCCTGCAGGGAGGCCTTTATTAGGTTTGGATGTCTATCTAAGGCACATTGAAACCTTGCATCTCATGCCATCATCTGGTCTCTTTGGCTTGGAGCAACTGAAGACATCACAGGGAACTGCCCTGTCAGACCCTTGGCCCATCTTGCTCAGGACTGTCCTTATTAGTAACAGCAGTTGTGGGTTTCAGGCAGGAATTCCCCCCAGCCCTGTCTGGAGAACCTGGGGTTTGAACTTGGGACGTCTTAATGCTGCCCATGTTTTCAAATAAACAAATAATAATAATAATAATAATAATAATAATAATAATAATAATAAATAATTTATTTATACCCCACTGAATGATGGGGGTGGAGACGCTTCTTCAGATATACTGGACCGAGGCCGTTTAGGGATTTAAAGGTCAGCACCAACACTTTGAATTGTGTTCGGAAACGTACTGGGAGCCAATGTAGGTCTTTCAAGACCGGTGTTATATGGTCTCGGCAGCCGCTCCCAGTCACCAGTCTAGCTGCCGCATTCTGGATTAGTTGTAGTTTCCGGGTCACCTTCAAAGGTAGCTCCACAAAGAGTGCATTGCAGTAGTCCAAGCAGGAGATAACCAGAGCATGCACCACTCTGGCGAGGCAGTCCGCAGGCAGATAGGGTCTTAGCCTACGTACCAGATGGAGCTGGTAAACAGCTGCCCTGGACACAGATTTGACCTGTGCCTCCATGGACAACTGTGGGTCCAAAATGACTCCCAGACTGCGCACCTGGTCCTTCAGGGGTACAGTTACCCCATTCAGGACCAGGGAATCCTAAACATAATTTTCCTCCATATATTCAATAAACATTTTCCCAATCTTCTTTAAATGTGTGTTCTTCTGGTTCTCTTACTCTATATGTTAGGTCCGCAAGCTGCACATATTCCATCAATTTAAGTTGCCTTTCTTCTTAAGTTGAGACTTCACTCGATTTCCATTTTTGGGCCAACAAGCACCAGCCGCAGTAGTGGCATACATAAATAAAGATCAGGGGACAACCTTTTTCATGGTATTGGTCAAGGCACATTGCAAGTGCTTTTTGTAGAAATCTAAGAATTGGCCTGGGGATTGCATCAAAACACTGTCTTTCCCTCGGTTCCTGCACTGTAGGAATCTAAGGAAGTATGTATCACTGGAGGAACTGTGGTGGTGAGCCAAGAGTATATATGCAATACAGGTGGCAACCATTTTGCAAGGGGTTTATGTTCCTGGCCCCTGCATGTGTCAGCGGGGCACGCATAAGCCCGTCCCATCATGCCCCCGTATTGGCCCATTCTGCCCAGCCCCCATTCTGTCCCTGTTTGCCCTCTTCTGGGTACAAACGGAACTGCACAGCAGCAGTCACACGTCAATGGGAAGTGTACAAAATAGTCTATACAAACTTATGGAAGTTACATATCCAGTTCAACTAGCATGACTTCTCCCAAAGAAATGTAACTTAGTGAGCTCTCTCAGGGCAAAACTCTATCTCACATTAGCTACATAGGTGTGCCTATTTTTATCTTTGCAAACTGCCTAGTGACTATTGTAGTTAAGTGGTACATAAATTGTTTAAATAAGAATGGTTTAAATAATAATGGAAATAAGAAGAAAAGGAAGAAGGAGAAGAAGAAATCTTATATTGGAAGGAAAACCAAGTCAGGCAACATCCGTCATCCGTACAATTACCAGAGACATCTCCCACTGCTATTGCCTCTTTGGTGTCACAAGAAACAAGAGAAAAAGCTGTGGCACAGTGCTACAGATGAGCACCCTATGATATTTCTTCTTCCTCACTTATGCAAATAAACTGTTCTAGCCATCCAATCAGGAAACATGTTGTCCTGCTATCTAACCTTCTTATTGGCACCCAATTCAAAGCTACAACATTTCATGTTCCTTCAAGGCAAATTGCACAGCTGATTTGCAACAGCCGCTGCCCCAAATGCGCACCGTGGGGAGACACTTGCGTTCAACACAAACACAGCTAATTCCTACATTGATGTGGCTGCCTAGAGACATTTAGTGAGAAGTCAGTTCCAGTGTGACTTATTTCCTGTAGATATGCTCAACAACCCAGTAATACTCAGGCCTCTTGTGTTTTACCCTTCCAACATAAATTGTATGGAAAGGGTAAATGCTGACCAAACTGAGTGCTGAATCATGGCCAAGAGGCAATCCGAAAGAAGCGATGGAGATAGTTGCCTGGAAGCATTTACTTCCCGTAGGTACATAATCACAAAGCTCCACCACACAGATATGGCAGAGGTTAAGAACTGGGCAGGCAGATGAAGAAGCGGGAGCCAAATGCCAAGAAGATGAAGGTGGTGGCCATCTGGCTGCTCAAAGCAGAAATCAGAAGATGACCTTGGTAGTTCTACAGCAAGATATACGAATGGGAAAAGAGGTGACTGATTCAGCAGATGGATTCTGTTTGACTCAGAGAAAGGACGGGAGGGAAAGTAGAGAAAGGCAAGGGAAGAAGCTCAAGAAGGAAAAGAAAAGTAGGATAGGGTATAGGAATGAAAAGAGGCTAGGAGCCAAAGAGGTAAGGAAGGCTGTAATTGTCAGCTGTGGGCTGATGGCTGCTTTGAATGTAGTGTCCTTATCATATTCTATTCTGTTCTATATAGGTTTCCCGAACATGGTATGAGGGCATTTTTTTTTAGCCAGAACTCACCAGAACTCACCGGCACCTCTCAGGTGGGCGCCATTGCCATTACAGTAATACCTCATGTTACGATAGCTTCAGGTTGTGTGTTTTCAGGTAGCGTCCTGCGGCGACCCAGAAGTAACGGAATGGTTTCCTTCCGGGTTTTGACGCTCGTGCATGCACAGACGCACAAAATGATGTCACATACATACACAGAAGCAGTGAATTGTGACCTGTGCACACGCAGACGCGGGTTGCATTTTGTTCAGGTTGTGAACGGGCCTCTGGAACAGATCCCATTGCAACCAGAGGTACCACTGTTTAAGCAAACAAGGGAGGCACGCTTGGTGAGTTCTGGCAACCCCTTTTCTAGAAAAATAACACTGCATGGTTCCCTCCAGATATTTTGAAGTACGACTCCCATCAGTCTCAGGGCCAGTGCTCAGGATTGATGGCAGTGGTTGGCCATTGGGGGTTGGGAAGGCTGTTCCACACTGAAGTGTGCCAATAGGCTGTGATTTAAATTAGGGCAGGGACAGTGAAGAACATCACTTCTTTCTGGTCAACTAACTCTCTCCCCCCACGGAAGGCCTGACATTACTCAAGATCTCTCACAACGATCACTTTCCACCTGCCATTTTCTAACAGGATCAATCGTAACACAGTGAAGTATTGAAATTCTCTTAAGTTCATTTTGTTTTTATATGGCCAAAGTCAGCATGTACAACCAGTGCCATTAAAAATTGATAATTCCACATAGTAGAAAAAAGATATCAAAAAGCATAATTTAATACATCCTCACTGGAAATGTTATGAATTGCGCATGTCCTCCTGCTATATGCCCAATAAAGCTAATTATCACAGCTGTCTACTTTTAAAAAGTTATCTTCACAATCAAAATAATTCTCCCTCCTTCCCCAATTCTCTCTTCTTCCTTTCTTTAAAGAAAATGAAAAGTGAGAGGTTTATCATCCTCCCTGGTAGATAGTCAGATGCAAAGCACACATAATTCAATGAAAGAGCTGTTTGAAAGTTTGTGAGACTAAAGGCTTGGCCTCACATACACACGCATTGCTTGATAACGCCCCACCCATCACTAGGGATGAGCAAATATGCCAGTTTTGGTTTCTCTGAATTTCTCATTTTTTCCAACCTTCAGTCCAGTTATTCTCATTTCCACATCAGTTTGTGAATTCTTCTTTAAAAATAATACTCTTGAAAATTTGTCAGCAAGTGTAAATTTCACCTAATATATACATTTGTGTGCAATTTTGCCTAATATGCACATAATTGCAAGCAATTTTCCCTGAATACAATGTATTTTTGCATGATATTTTCACCAATACATGCATTTTTATGCACAGTTTGCATTAGAACAGGATTTTTGTAATATTACTTGGGTGAGGAACTGCTTTGCAAAACCCAGAGAATGGTGAATTTTGAAAGATGACTGTTTTGGAGCACATGTTCTTTCAGGAAGTGTAAAATAGGTAGATTTGCCTTTAGATGCAAACTGAACTGAATTTATCCCCCATCTCTAACTGTAACCTGCCTGTACTGAACAATATTCTTAATTTGTATGTTACCCAAAGAATGCGAGCTTTTTATTGGCTGAAAGATAGATAAATGGACCAGATCCAGGAGCTCTTGGAGGAAACTGATTTTCTAGATTCTTTTCAATTGGGATTTAGGCCCGCTTTTGGCACAGAAACAGGTTTGGTCACCCTACATGGTGACCACAGTCAGAAATGAGACAGGGGAAATGTGCCCTTGTTAATTCTCCTCGACATCTCGGCGGCCATTTTGATCCCATTGACCATGCTATCCTTCTGCAGCAGCTGTCTGAGTTAGGAGTGGGTGGCACCACTTTGCTGTGGTTCCAGTCCTACTTGGATGGTTGTTTCCAGAGAGTGATGCTTGGGGAGTTTTCTTTGGCCTTGTGGAACCTTCAATGTGCAGTTCGACCTGCAGCCATAAATGTGTGAACTCAACATAAGAAGTGCCAAGTGTTCAATGGAGAGGGCTTCACACACCTCTGAGGACCATTTGCTTTCTATCCAGCTGCTGCTGCCTGAACCCGAGATAGAGAAGGCAAAACTTCCTATTCAAAGAAGCATCAAAGTGCTCTGTTGCTTCCTCAGATAGGGTAACCAGATACAAAACCTTGAATGGTTGTGGAGAAGAAGGCAATTTGGCAGCTGAAGCTTGTTGGCAGAAGTGGCTGAATAAAACAGTCTGAATCCGGAAGGTGACGTGCTTGGCAAACTTGACTGAGTCATAAACAGAGAGGCTAAACAAAACCATAGCAGCAAGACTGCTGCAAACAACAGTTTATGAAGTCTCTTGACTAAGTATAGCCAGACAGCACAGCAGGTCAGGCCAGGTTTCTAACAGACTGAGTTCTAACGCAATTCTAAGCCAAACCATGTCTGAGTGGGGAGGTTGCCAGAGAGGAGACCACAGTGGCTTTGGTCCTCCTCAGGTTGTGCTGCTTGGCTATGAGCTAAGGCATGGTTTGGCTGAGTGTGCTGTCTGAACCTGAGCTCCTGGTCTGTCTCGCTCCGAACAAGCCACCAGTTGCAACCAAGGTTGGTTCTTGGCTTTGCAGCTTGTGACAAACCACGAACTTACATTTGGATGACATGATATGCCAACTCACTCTAAGCCAAATCACCCCAACACAGGTTACCCTACAAATTTGAGAAAGATTGCAAGTCCTCTCTTCTACATATCTGCTCAGAAGTGGCTCCATAAAGAAAAGAAAGAGGTGCAGAGCCTTGGGCTAGTGTAGCCGGGGGGGGGGGAGAAGCAACCTGGATCTCCCTGTGCAGCTGGAACAGAAAACTAGAAAGCCCCCCCCCCATCCACATGTGCTCTGAGAGAGCTCAACACAAGGCAATCAGGTAGAGTATGTAACAGACTACTTCGTGAGAATTACTTTGCTTCTTCTAAGTACAGGCTTGAACCTCCCCAACCTGGAGGTGGCTTTGCCTCCTTCAGTTATGATCAGAAATAGGTCCCACAACAGTCCACTGTTCAATAGTTCCCTCCCCCTATCTGATGTAGTAAGCATCCAGCACATTTTCTCTGCTCTTCTGTCAGGAGTCCAGTCCTCAGCTTGATCACACAGCAAGCTTATTAATTACAAAGGATGATTTATTGTCAAAACAACAGATAGCTCCGGACACAGATAGCTCTAACACAGCCTCCCGGCATCATCAATCACGATGACCCTTCTGAAGACCCTTTCCGGTTACAGAAGATATTGAACTTTCTCACTTTGTGCCTCTTGCTTTGCTTCGGGTCGAACAGCCCTCCCCTTAGCCTACTCTTAGGAGAGATTTGCTCAGCTCCAATCTCTTCCTGTTCTGACAAACTGCTTCCTTCTCTGTTCACGCCAGTTTGCACTTCTCGAGAGGGCGTTGGTTGGGTTCTGGCCTGCTCTCAGCCATTCCCTTATCAACCGCCATTCCAAGGGGGTGGGGGAGTGGGCACTAGGCGATGCTTATCCTGCATGGCAGTTAACCCTCTCTGTTCCTGGCTGCTTTCTTCAGCTGGTTGCAAACCTTCCTTGGGAGCTGGCTCATTCATGCCATCTTCACAGGTGAGAGAAGAGGGGAGGAAGAATTCAAGACCTATGGGTCATCATGGTGTCTCGGAGTGGTGGCTAAACCTATTTCTGATCATAACTTCTGGTTTCTTTCCCACAATAGATTGAGTTTTTGCTATTATATTCTGCCAAATCAAAATACTTGTAAGGCAGCAGATGTTGTGTGGGTGAGAAATCACAAAGATGTTCTTTAGGCTTTTCTGCAACTCAGTCTTTTCAGGCTCTCTTTCTCACTCTTTCTGAGACTCTTAGGCCCAGGCCTGGCCTGAAGCTCTAGATCCTTTATCTGCTTCATTGCAGAGCCTGGGCCAATAACAACCACAGGGGTCTTCTCTTCCACTGATTGTCCATTTAGGCACTGCAGGAGTCCCAGGTATTGTTGCTGTGGGTTCCCTTGCTTCTTCGTTCCAGCTGGTTAAGGCTTCGGATAATGTTCAGTGTGTGTTTGCAAATGTACGTGTGTATGCGTGAGTGCATGCACATTCGCGATCAGGACGAAGCAGAACAGCAGGCACTGTGAGTGGCAAAGCAAGGTGTGGCTACAATAGGGATGGTAGGGCAGAGGTGAGCAGGAATCTCAGCTAAAGCATCCAACCTCTGCTTAAAAACCTCCAAGGAAAGAGAGTCCACCACCTCTCGTGGGAGTCTGTTCCACTGTCAAACAGCTCTTACTGTCAGAAAGTTCATCCTGATGTTTAGTTAGAGTCTCCTTGCTTGTAACTTGAATCCAGTAGATCAGCAAGGGTTTCCGATTCACAATAGCAACAAGAAAAAAATCTTTACTCACCTAAATTAGGTAGCTGAAATGAAGATATCTCACCAGACATGGACTTTGGCATGCAGTTCTGCTACTGAGAACAAATTCTCAGGTGCAGAATGTGCTCAGAATCCCCTTGTTAATTAATTCTGGTTTTCTGCGCGTGACTCTGGTTATTAGATTCAGGGGTTCTAGTGAAAAAGCAAAGGAAATCCCAGGTAGAAGCCTGTTCTAGAGGATGAGGCAGAAGCTTCTTCCCAGGCCAGTTGGGATTAATGGGGCCTATAGGACATCTCCATCAGGCAAGACATAGGATTTTAGTACTTGTCCATTTCACCTGTTTCATTACTGTGACTGCAAATGACACACGAGGCACCTGCAAGTTTCTAGAGACTTTGTAGAATAGGAATGGCACAGCTCAAGTTTATCCCATAGTGACACTGTTCGGCCCCCTGTGCAAATAACAAGTGACTAATCTAATCATGGACCTCTGGAGGTTGCTGTCTGTTTGCCTCGTCCTCCTCTACATCATCAGGCATATGGTTTCTCCAGAGTGGTTGTGAGACTGAACAGCGTTCCCCAACACACACATACCAAGCGGAATGGCATTTCCTTCTTGGAAGGGTGCTTAAGATGTAAGCGAATACTACTGCACTAAACAAATGATGCACTAACCCCCCCCCCCCCATATAAGAGGATATAAGATGTAAGCAAATAGTAGCTTACTTGCCACCAGACTTAAGTTACTCCCCTGAATAAGGGAACACAAGATAAAGGGTCCAGCAAGGTGTTAATTTTGGGATGGGTGTATGCACCCCTCCCCACCCAGCATATCCACAATGTGATTGGGTTGAAAATGCCAGCCTGTGTTCTCCTCTCTCCTTTAATCCCAATTTACACCTTCTGGAGGAAATCCAATAGGTTAAATAATAAAAAAAGGTTGCCAAAAAGCTGTTTGCAACATCTGAACGACCTCTTTGCAATATTAAGCCCCCATCTGGAAGCATTCACAATCCTTTTTGTTTGCTTTTTTTTTTTTGAAGGGAGGGGGTAGCTAGGTCTGACATTCCAAAACATCGGGGCAGTGCAGTTCCAGCCATTATCAGCTGTCACAATGAGCAAACAGGAGCTATACATGCGGGCACTGTATGGCTTGTAGGGTTCTGAGCATTGCTCCTTGCTCATCAGACTTGTTGCATCGTCGCACTGAGGCAAGATGCATTGGGCAATGTGGGGAATTAATCGATGAGAAAATTAAAAACTCTCTCTCTCTAACACACACACACACCAAACACCTCCCACATATCTAATTGGACTGTGGGCAGCAAATTAATAGGAAAGCTGCTGGCTGCTTCTGAAATCAGAGGAGCTGGCAATCCTACAATGGAGCTCGTTGGACTTGTTCCCCCGCCCCCATCTCATTTGGAAATTTAGTGACAGAAGGATGATTTCAGGCTAATTCCTCTCTGGAATGCTAACATACAAGCACCCAGAAACTGACATTTTACACAAAGCAACGCTTGATCCAGACAGACAATATAGCTGGGACGTGATTGCAGAGCAAGCTTCCTTCTTTCTCTCCCCGGCCCCCTCCACCCACCAGGCATTTTTCTGCCGCCACCTGCGATAACAAATCAAAATGTTCAACATATTGCATCCTCGAAATTAGGCAATATTGGATTGAATGAGTACGTCCAGCGCTTTTAATAACTCCATATTAATGTGCAAAGGATATGAAACCATTATGCTAAGAGAATCTCGGTCAAGGATATCCGACCCAAAGTTTGACCTACTGAATACTGCGGCAGACCCCTTAATGGGAAGAGAGTCCTTGGGAGACTAAAGATCTTCCTGTTAAGTAAAAGAGCTCACCTCCTGTCACACAGAAAATTGAAATTTAAAAACAAACTTGCCATAGTCACCGAGGGGAGATGCCCTTCAGAAGCTTGGAGGTCAGATCAGAAGCTGCCGGAAACCAGCAATGTAAGAACCACAGAACCCTAAATCTGAAGCAGACTGGTGGAGCTTTTTCTGACAAAAGAGTTCTAATCTGTAGCAAATCCAAATGGTTAAAAGAACCTAAGATAAAAGCAACAGCAATTTTTAAGTTTTTGGATATTACAGAGAGAACTGGTTCCTTTTTAGATCTACAGATGGAACCAGAATGGTCTGTGTGGACAAGCATTTGGGATCCTGAATTACACTATGGGCTTGTTGAAAGACTGCTTTCTATTAATCCAGACATGAGAGTACCCGGGCTGCACCAAATAACATCATATTGATGAATGGCATGCAAAACCACAGCCTTTGTTCCTGACTTACTGTTAACTTGGCTGATTCATGTAAACCATGTTTTGAACCAGTTTTGAAACCAAGGAGGCTCACCAGAACCGAAGAGGGGTTTGGAAAACTAGTTTTCCCTGCCAAACTGCAAAACCCACAAGACATTTCAATGCTTGGTGGAGGACAAGATGGCAGCTCCCCACAATCTATGTAAAAAAAGTCAACCAGACTGGCAATGGAATTTTCCTGGTGATGGGCCAGTGTCCTCCACTCCACCTGAGGACATATCATAGACTGGTTGGATGCAGAGGAATGGTGGGAATAACCAGTTGGGCAACTACCAATGGAAGAAGGTTCAGAGGCTGGGAAGTGGTGGTGGGATGACAGTGAGTGGTCAGAGGAAGAAGCGGGAGAGGACTGGGGAGAGGAGGTTTTGGAAGCTGAAGAGGTAACAGGGCTTAGTGATCTGGGACATTCTGTGGCAGAGAGAAGTCCAGAATCAGAGGCAGAAGCTGAAGCAGGTGAGTGAGAGTAGGGAGTCCAAGAGCCAGAGATGGGTTAGGCTGGGAAAGAATAATAGAATCAAAGAATCATAGAGTTGGGTCATCATTCCAAGCCTCTGCAATACAGGAATCTCAACTAAAGCATCCAGCACAGATGGCCATCTAACCTCTGCTTACAAACTTCAATTGAAGGAGAGTTCACAACCTCCCAAGGGAGTCCGTTTCACTGTCAAACAGCTCGCCCTGACCTAGCCACTGTGATCCACACGAAGGTCCAGACTTGATTATTGTAACTCACTCTACATGGGGCTGCCCTTGAGACTGACCCAGAAACTCCAGCGGATGCAGAATGCCGCGGCGAGACTCCTTACGGGGTCCTCGCCGCGGGATCACATTCACCCGGTGAATACCAGCTGCACTGGCTCCTGGTGGAGTACAGATTCAGGTTTAAGGTGCTGGTTTTAACCTTTAAAGCCCTATACGGCCTAGGACCACCGTACCTACAGGACCACCTCTCTTGTACCTACGGGACCATGGGTATGTCCCACGGAGGACCTTACGGTCTTCAAATAAAAGCATCTTGGAGATCCCAGGCCACAGGGAGGTTAGGATGGTCTCAACCAGAGTCAGGGCTTTTTTGGCTGTGGCCCCGATCTGGTGGAACACTTTGTCACAAGAGACTATAGCCCTACGGGACTTGACATCTTTCCGCAGGGCCTGCAAGACAGAGCTGTTCCACCAGGCCTTTGGCCAAGGAGCAGCCTGACCCCCTCCTTCTGTAATTCTCATAGCATTCTAGCCCAATGGTTGCCATTAATTTGACTCTGAATTGATTTTAGAATGTAGTTCAATTAATTGATTGTGATTTTATGTAAATTGTGTTATTTTTATTGTTGTTAGCCGCTCTGAGCCCGGCTTTGGCTGGGGAGGGTGGGATATAAATAAAATATTATTATTGTTGTTATTATTATCTAAAAGTTCTTCCTGATGTTTAGTCACAATCTTTGTTCTTGTAACTTGAAGCCGTTCTTGTAACTTGCAGTCCTACTCTCCAGAGCAGGAGGAAACAAGCCTGCTCCATCTTCCATGTAACAGCCCTTAAGATATTTGAAAATGGCTATCATATCTCCTCTCAATCTCCTCTTTTCCAGGCTAAACATACTCACCTTGGTTGGTCTCCTCTTCACACATTCCAGCTTGTCAACCTCTTTAAATTGTGGTGCCTAGAACTGGACACAGTATTCCAGGTGTGATCTGACCAAAGCAGAATACAGTGCTACTATTACTTCCACTGACCTGGAGTTCTGTTGATGCAACCTTGAATAGCATTAGCTTTTTTTGCTGCTGCATCACACTGTTGACTCATGTTAAGCTTGTGGTCCACTAAGACCCCTAGATCCTTTTCACATGTACTACTAGTAAGACAAGTGCCCCCGTCTTATATTTGTTCATCTGGTTCTTCCTGCCTAAGTGCAGAACCTTACATTTGTCCCTATCAAAACTCATTTTGTTAGTTTGGGTCCAGTTCTCCAATCTGTTAAGTTCATCTTGAATCTTGGTTCTGATTTCTGTGGCGTTAGCTACCTCTCCAAGTTTGGTGTCATCTGCAAATCTGATGAGCGTTCCTCAATTCCTTTGTCCAAGTCATTTATAAAGACGTTGAACAACAACAGGCGCAGGACAGAACCCTGCTGCAACACACTCCCCACACCCCCTGTCTCCCAGAGGCAGAAGAGGGCTGAAATGGGCAGAGCAGTGACAAACTTCACACAGGAGCAGTCTCTTATTGCTTGAGAAAAGCCCTGGAAACAACAGAACCTACAGAAATGTAGGCTTGTGTGATTAAAGCGGATTGCAGTGCTGTCACCCTGATGTAACAAATTAATGTAAAATCCCACAAACCATTGGCTTTTTTCCAGTTAGGAAAGTGATGGGGAAATGCACTAGAAAGTGTAGGATAAACAAGTGATTGACAGGAAGACCTATGACGTCTGCACAGGCAATTCAGGATAAAAGATCATTGCCATATAACATCACCACAAACAAATCTGTACAGATACTCGGTAAATAGCAGGCACTGTATAACCTCCACATAAGCTTTGCACAAGCAAATCAGGATGAATTTTCAAGAAAGCAGCCAAGTGACACATTCACTATCATGTCTGATTTTGCCCTATGTGTGAGTGCAAATCTGCCTTCTCTGTTGTAAACATGCGTCAAAACTCCCACACTTCCAACATTCCATTGGCTCATGGCATACGAGAAGTATGACAATATTCCCATTTTACAGGTGGCAGACTGGATCTGGGGAAATGTGGCTTGCCCAAATCTATCCAGCCAATTCACTGTAAACTTGTTTAAACTCATGTCTTCTAGGTCCAATATGCCAGTCATTGGCAGCCAAACCTGTTGGTATATTTAGGAGACAGTGAAGCTTTCCTCTTTCTCTTCAGTCTTGCTTTGTTACAGGAACAAGCTGTTTCAAGACATTTTGTTCAGACTTAAGAACGCTTAACATTAAAAGCAGGGAAGGGAGGAGAAGGGGCATGGCTTAGTGGTAAAGTGGGTGCTTAGCATTATGAAACCCTTGCATTTCTAGCAAAAGCAGAATTAGGGCAGCAGTGTGACTCGATAAGATCGCTGACTGAGACTCTGGACAGTTGAGACAATCAGGCTGCAGTCCTCTATACGCCCAACTTTCTCTGCAGATTCTGAGCACCGAAGCCATTTAATAATGGAAATAATTGAGTGAGAGAAAGCTCCAGCCACTGGGTGTCACTAACGTTCCATTGCAGAACCACCATCACACACCTAAGTGCCACTTTTTATACAGAGCAGGGCAAAACGTAGCTGGCATCGCCACTGGATCTGATTCTTCAATACAATTCCTTCTGTCCCCCTTTCATTAGCTTTATCCAGGATGGTCCACATGTTATAAGGGTCTGCTTTCCCCCCTATCCATCCCTAACAGATATTGTGGAGTCCTCCAAAACAGATTGATTACCGCACTTCATTGCAGACCTAGCAAACTCTGAATTTGTGTGTGTTTTGCCATGTGAGGTTTGTATCCACTTCCACCATGAATATTTACTAGACATTTCAAGCTGCCTACTGAGATTAATTTCAGAAGGCCCCCTGTGGGAATTGGATTATTATGGGGTTATCGGTTTGCAGGTTCATTTGTGTAGTGGTTTGGGGAAATACCTGGTTTTAAGTTAGATCTACTTTACAAAAGAGAAAATATTCTCTCTATATTTCCTATGTCCATTATAGATTTATAAATGCAGAACCCTCACCTTACATTAATGGAAGATTGTACCTGTCTGATATCTGTAGCCTTCCCAGCTCTTAGGATTTTAATTTGACTGTTGTGCCCTGTGAACAATTCTACCCCATCACATCTCGACCATCAGCAACAAGCTGTTGTGGGGGGACAGCTGAGAGGTACAAAACAAATACAGTTAGGGAGGGTCAATAACTTCATTTGATCCACATTTTAAAGCAAATTGGCCTGATTTGCACTTTCCAGAGTAATATGCAAATCAGAGTGCAAATTATTTGTTTAGCACATCACTGAATTCTGAATTTTAGATATTGGCTTTTAAAAAGTGTATTAAAATGTTTATTTTAGGATAAAAAGCTTTTTGAAACTATATGATGCCATTGGGAGATGTTAGGGGATTTGCAGTAAGATATCATCAGTATCCTGATGACACCCAGGTCTATCTCTCTGTTCTGTCTGAATCAGGAGAGGCAGTAATTAGCTGGATGAGGACCAATATGCTGAAACTGAGTTCAGACAAAATGGAAGTCATGTGTGTATCGGGTTCCTGAATCCAGGAAGTAGAGAGAAAGTGAGTTCTACACTTACCTGGAAGGAACAGGTGCATTGCTTGGGGTTCTCCTGGATCCATCTATGTTGCTTGAAGACTAGGTAGTCTTGCTGGCAAAGAGTGCTTATGTACAGCTTTAACTGGTTCACCAGCCACTTCCCTTCCTGGATAGAGACTGCTTGGTCACAGTGATCCATGCGCTAGTAACTTTAGACTATGGCCCTTGATTATGGCCCAAAGCTGCAACTAGTGCAGAAAGAAGCTGTGAGTTGGCTGGTGGGTGTCTCTGGCCAGGCACATATTTCACAAGTCTTGAAAGATGTGCATTGTCAGTATACCACCAAGCCCAATTTAAGGTGGGTCAAAGGGTGGTGGCCACTGCTGGTCAGTATAGGCTGCATCAAGCTAGATGGACCAAGCAACTTCCTGTGTTTCCATTGGGAATGACAGCCCAAACCTATGCATGCTGTTTACTCAGAAGTAAGTTGGAGGTTACTTCTTCTGACTGATACATATGATGGTTCCGTGCACCTGCTGTGACATGTACACTTGGAAGTAAGTCTCACTGAACTCAGTGGAACATAGGTCTGAGTAAACTTGCATAGCAGTATTGCACGGTTGCCCCTAAAGACAGGACTGCAGCCGTATGGTACGATCCAATGAATTTGCATGCACACAGAATAAATAAATAAATAAATAAATAAATCCCATTGAATTCTATGGGGCTTGCTCTGAGGGAGCTGATATAGGACTGTAGCCATAGCTGTTTGCATTGGTAACTGATCCCTGCTGTATCCGGGATCTTTCAAATTAGATTGTATAATCTTGCCTAGAGGATGGGTTGTTGTTGTTTATTTACAGAGCAAGAGGAGATAAATTTCTGCCTCTGCTTGGGTGGTGGTGAAGTAATTCTCCATTACTCTGATGGCATTTTCCACCAGGATACACACACACACACACACACACACACACACACACACACACACACACACATATATATATGGGCAAGGAAAGGAAGGTGGAAATGCCATAATTACTTCCTGGGTTGCATTCCATCGAGGTTTATTGTATCAACATTTGGTCTAATTATCTTCTTCCCTCTTTGCTCCTGGGAGTTCACTAAGTGTAAAGAGATGATAGCTTGTCGTCTTTTCATCTAGGAAGGCTCAGCATGATCCACTGGAGAAAGAGAGAGAGAGAGAGAGAGAGAGAGAGAGAGAGAGAGAGAGAGAGAGAGAGAGAGAGATATCACGCTTCTAATATCTTGGCTGACTCATCAGGAACCTGTAGTGCTCCCCCAGCCCTCCGCCTTTCCCTGATGGTGTGTAAACCCCCAGTGGATAAAAGATGCATTTTCAAAAAATGGAAAATGTTGGTTATTTAATAGTAATAATTTCCCAGCAAAATGCACTGATATCATCCTTTGTGGTAATGACACCGTAGCGCTTCTAGGTTCTTTCCAAGCAAGACCCAGCATGAATGGCTAGGAGTTACTGTGCCAATACAGAATGCAGAAAGCGGGAAAGAGGCGGTGCCTTGGCTGCTGATAATCACACTGTGCTTTTCTCAGCCCATTATCAGGCTCAGAGGGTCAGGGGAGAGAAACCAATAAATGGCCAGCCAAGTTGCAAAGCTCAATTCCCCGCCTCCACAGGTGTGTTTTCAAACTGCACCGTATTATATACAGCAAACCTTTCCCTGTGTTACGGAAGGAAGAGTCCAGCCTCACTAAGCCAGGGAAGAGATGGGCATTTCACCATGAAGTATGAGCGCAAGGAGATGAGAGGGACTGGGTAGAAGCAGGGCTGCAGGGGCCCACAGAACGCAACCCAAGGGACCACTTCAAAGAGGATTCTGCTTCAAAGAGGTCTGCTTCAGTTATCAGGCTCCAGCAGGGATGGATGGTAAACAGAACACCCCCGGGTGGGCAAGGGAGGCGAGGAAGCAGGTTAGGGGTTTGCCTTCTTGCCCAATCTGCCTTTTCCCTAAAGAGAGGCTTGTCACGCACTGCGACCAACTATTAACCCCTTTAATGCAAGTCTCTGGACAACAGTGATACGTATTTATCGTTTGATATTTCAGTGTATCGACACACTTCCTTTGGCCTTCAGAGGCCTCCTGTGGAATAGGATCAGCAGCATGCACTCCAGATGGCTGCCTGCTTGCTAGCTTCCTTGGAGTGTTTGCCTACAGCTGCAAAGCACCTTCAGAGGCAAAGAGCTTCCAGGGAGCGAGTGATTATCAGCAGGGAATTGGTGTTGTGCCCCAATCTGAGCTGAAAGCACATTTTGTATCGGGTATTCTTGGCAGCTGCTTTTACTCCAGAACAAGTATGCTCAAGCTAAACTTGCCTGTTGAAATGCATGGCTGATGTAGCACAGAATTTGGTCCTACTTCTTAGCTAGTTCCCGAGTTTATGTTGCTTCTTGAGAATCTCAAAAAAACAAGAGATAAACACAGGAAGTTGTCATCGACTGATTCAGACCACTGGTTCATATAGCTCAGTATTGTCTACACTGACTGGCAGTAGCTCTCCAGAGTTTCAGGCAGGGGTCTCTTCCAGGCCCAATACTCCCTGGAGATGTTGAGGATTGAACTTGGGACCTCCTGCATGAAAAGGAGATCCTCCACCACTGAGCTATGGCCCCTCCCCTAGAGCTGGATGTCATCTGCAGCTACACAACTGCTCAAGGATCTCATGACAAAGAGACAGAGGGAATTGTTTGTGTGCTTCAGACCTCTGATGCACTATTTTGAAAAACAATCAGTGTTTTATGTAGACAACAGCAATCAAATTGTGCCACTTTTGTTCTGTGATTCACTCAGAGATCCTTGTTTTTGCAGTTGGGATATGGAAGATACCAGGTAATTTCCTTTGGCCACTGAGAACACTAATTAAGCCAGAACTCTTGTGAATCATCTCCACGGGAAGGGTGAGGATGTCGCCAAATATGATTCTACAGCTTTCCAAAAATTAATTTGACATCCAACATCTGCTTGGGTTTTTGAGTCTGAGAGAAAGCGGAATCCTTTGGCTTATTTGACTTTGCAGGATATAATATTTGGAAACCAACACTTGCAGGTGTGATTTTCAGGGAAGGAGGCTGGAGGTTTGTTTGGGAAATTAAATTCAGATGATCACTGGTTTGATTCTGAAAGGCGTTATGCAGAGAGTGGCTTGCTGGATTCAAAACAAGGATTGAAGCACTGGTGCAAGCAGGCATGGATACCATTTCACTTCAGTGTGGATGGCAATTTCCTCCCGTGTAACTGTGCTGGTTCCCCACACTATCAGCCCTGAGCATCAAGACTCTGTCATGTGCTTCTGCTCAGTGTGAGGCAATGGTTGAGCGCCAGAGCATGCATAATGTTTCAGGTTCAGTCTCTAGTGAGTGCTGCCAGAGGCAAAAACAGGCAGAACAACAGACCTTCACACAATAAGCTACACCCCTGCTGTGCAAAAAACACAGTTTTCTACATGCACAGTTCTCTTCTTCCACATCCAGACACGCAAGAGGCATTGTTTGATGTTCTATCGTGTTTTTAATATTCTGTTGGGAGCTGCCCAGAGTGGCTGGGGAAACCCAGCCAGATGAGTGGGGTATAATAAATAAATAAACAAGTAAATAAATAAATAAATAAATAAATAAATAAGTAATCACCATTCTCATCACATGGAGGCAGAAGCACTTGAGGAGGGTAATGAGCAGCAACAGTGAGAGATGTGGCTTGGAGTGAGTCCCGAGGGCCAAATAGAGACGCCCTGAGGGCCACATTTGGCCTGCAGGCTGGAGATGCCCACCTTGGAATTAAAAATTCTGAAACCAACCAGGTGCAGTTTTCACAGAGTTAAACAAAGGCCCATAACTTTTCATTGGCAGAAGCTTGTATACATCATAATGAAGTGTTGCCTGATCAGTAGTAAGCCATCAGTTTAGCCAAGGCTTATGTTTTATAGAAGTTATGAAGCCAAACACTGATGGGGCCCATGATCCATCACCGAGTGACCAGAGACCAGGTTTATCCTCCTTGTTGGATTACAACAACATTCCTTACCACTGACGATGCACTGTGCACTTCTTCACACAGTGCAGAGTTAAACAATGGAGGCCGTGATGGACACCAGCTTGGATGGCTTTAAAAGAGGACTAGACAACTTCATGGAGGATAAGGCCATCAAGGGCTACTAGCCATGATGGCTTTGCTTGGCTTCTACCATCAGAGGCAGTACGCTTCTGAAAACCAGTTGCTGGAAACGGCAGTAAGTGAAAGTGCTCTCGTGCTTGGGTCCTGCTTGTGGGCTTCTCATCAGCATCTGGCAGGCCAATGTGAGAACAGGATGCTAGACTAGATGGACCATTGGCCTGGTCAAGCAGAGCTCTTCTTATGCTGGTTGGGCCTGGAGTCCAACAACATCTGCAGGGTACCAGGTTATGGGAGGCAGCCATAGACAAAGGCAGAAAGGGTTCTTGTATCTTCAACAGAGGAAATCATGACAGCCTGTTATGTAGGGGTGGGGAGAACTGCACGTTCTGAAACCTTTTATTCGATATGTATCTGTTAAAAAGTGCAGATTCCCTGCCCTTCTTTGCTTCTGATCACCCTATTCCCCTTTCATCTCAAAATATATTGTCTGGACGCTAGCATCAAGGAGAAGTTTTCTCCCAGTATAATAATTATGGGTACATCTAGCTATCTGTAGATATCGGGGGTGCCTGTCAACTCCTGTCCTTACTCTGTGTTTGTGTGCACACGTCTGCATGTGTCTGAGTGTTCTCTGTCAAATGTGCTCTGCCTCTTGTGACCTCTGACTCCTCCTATGCCTAGGATGACCTGCTGGCAGCTGCCCTGCCCCTATGCTTCTCCTTCACCCCCCACCCAGCTCCAATGTGCAGCAGCCACCACTGCTATCCATTCATCCATCCATCTACCCATCCATCTGAAGCTTGTAGATATTTTGTTTATTTCTCTTCCCAGACTTTCTCTTCCCAGTCCAAAGGTGGTGTCTTCCAAAAAGATTCTGCACTCCTCTGGAGCTCATAAATGCTCCACCTGCTGAGCCAACAGCAAAGAAGTGAAACAGGGACAAGGGAAAATATGACACCCTGTGCTAATAGATGCAAAGCAATGGAAAACAATTTTGCCAACTAGGCGACTCAAATTAGAGTCATCTCTCGGAGGAATATTGCCGATTTGTAGCTCTTATTACAGCGTAATACTCCTTCCCTAAAAGTTTGTGTGTGCATTTTAATGAATTCATAAAGCCCGGACTGTAAAAACCCCATGGGTGAAACCTGGCAGCTCTTTAATTCAGCATTAAAGCTCAACTGATGTCAATTGAATTGATTTCTGCACATCGAAATTGCATTCATTGAATGAAAACTTTGGTCCTCACCATTCCCCGTTTTAGAGCTTGCTGTAATACAATTGGCTCCTTGAGTCAGGTTCAATTACATGTTGAAAGTTTATAATCTGGTGCGGCGAATGGAAGCTGTGAAATCAAGAGAGAAAACCCGGCTAACTTGATTAAACTTTATATAGCAGCCATTCAGGTAACACAGAATCCTCTCTCTAGTGTCAAGGAAGCGTCTCTTCTGAAATGTGCAGCATGGCCTGATTACAGCTTCAGAATTTATTCTGGCGACCCAAAGGCCTCTAATACGAGGTAAGTCCTCATTTTGAAGTGTGCCATTTGTATTGGGAGAAGATCAAAAACACAACAGGAGGATAGAGGTGTTTCCACTCCTTCCTGGGCATAGCAAGGACAAAACAAATCAAGTTTAATGGGCTGGAATCTCTGGATCAAATCTCAACTCAACTATGAACTCAGTGAATGACCTCAGACCAGCCTTCCCCCACCTGGTGGCCTCCACATGTTTTGGACTGTGGAATAGGAATAAAGAAGCTAGTAGAAAATAGGAGATTGTTTTTCACCATACAATGGTACCTCTGTTCATGCATGGGATCCGTTCCAGAGCTCCGGTCGGATCCTGAGGAATTAGCAACTGGAGATGCCAGTTCTGTGCATGCGCGCGGCATGTAGAGCACTTCTGCGCATGCGTGTGTGGCGAAACCCGGAAAAATACTTCCTGGTTTGCCGTGTGCGTAACTCGAAGGATACACAACCAGAGGTCTGTGTTTCCAGAGGTACCACTGTATATGTATCAATTTATAAGTAGGCTGAGGCACAACACTGGTATTTCAGGCAGGTTCTAGAGCTGATCCAGGTATTGGAATAATTTCTTGCGCCTGAAATTGTATCCCATCCTTTACTTACTTCTCTTTTCAAAACCTGCCTTTTCCTTTAAGCTTTTGGCACAACCGCCTAATCCCCATGCCCTACTGTGACTAAGCCTAAGTATGTGAAAATAAATGCAAAGCCTTCTCCTTTTTGTCACTGGCCCCTCTCCCTTGTGTCCATTTTTTGATTGGAAGCCCCTCCGGTCAAAAGCTTGATCTCTCATACTCTGCAAAGCACCCATGCGCCTTGGTGACGGAATTGCTGCAGTTGTCATTAAGGTTGTGGAACAGCAGAAAGTACAGCAATGAGATCCGGGGAGTGGGCTAACTGCTCAGAAGCATATTTTCTCATTGGAGGTTTTCCATGGAGAACCTTTCTCAAATATGATGGTGATGATTGCATTTATATGCCAGCTTTTCTCCAAGGAGCTCAAGGAAGTGTACATGGTTTTCCCCCTCTTTGTGTTATCCTCACAACAACCCTGTGAGGTAGGTTAGGCTGAGGGACAGTGACTGGCCCAAGGTCACGCAGTGAGCTTCAGACACCTGAATGGGGATTCGAACCCTGTTCTCCCTGCTCCTAGTCTGACACTCTAACCAGGACACAACACTTATCCATCCATAATCAATATTTCAAACCCCTTCTGCACTCCTGCACTCTTTTCGCCTACTGAAGGTTATAGCCTTAAGACAAAGACCAAACTGAAAATAGCAAAGGGTGAATTGGGGGTTTAAGAGACTCCACTGCAAATCAGCTCCTATTTCCCTTACCTTAATGCAAACAAGAGAGCCCCTTAGAGTGTCTAATCTCTGTCAATTTACAGGCATAACCCATTTTGCTTTGTCGGGCTTGCTGAGCGATACGCTTGGGATGTAAATTGTTAGGAAGAAAGGAACAGCAAAGGGGTTTTCATTATTTCCTCCCTCTCCCTCCCCCTTTCATTCAGATCTCTCTCTCTTTCTTTTTCCTTCTTCTTTCTGCTGTATCATCAACTTTAGGCACCAGACAAAAATAGCTGTGAAATATGGAAATGTCTCGTTCATAGCACAGTGATTTTTAAAGGCTTCTGCTGTGCAAATGCTGCTGAGCTTACCTTCTATCGCCTCCTGCCATCTTCCACAGTAAAGTCGCTTCCTCGCTATTTTGGTGAATAAGCAGATACAATGACAAACTGTTCACAAAGCTCGCATAATATCAGAAGGCCATTAAAGTTTTGATTTAAAGCCCCCTCCTCCAAGATATGGAAATTCACAGTTGTACCGTTAACAGGGAACCAGAAACTGTGGGCTGGACATCCCACTTCCCTCAGCATGACACCATCCTGCCTCGAGCAGCCTTGATATTAGGAGTCTGGTATTTGGCTCTGAATAATATCCAGACAGGCATTGCTGTGTTTTTAAAACAATCAATTGAGGCTCTTTCCATTTCAACCAGTTTTGTTTGTTTTTCAAAAAACGAAGATACTCTGTTCAGCCCTGAGGAAGCAGGCCTCAAGGTGGAAATTACCTAGCAATAATAACTCACAAAATAGGCCTTTCTGGAGAACAGAAGAAAAGTCTTTCAGAATCTGTTCTAAAGGAAAAGGTAAAGGACCCGTGGATGGCTAAGTCCTGTCAATGGTGACTATGGGCTGCAGCGTTCATCTCGCTTTCAGGCTGAGGGAACCGGCGTTTGTCCATAGACAGCTTTCCGTGTCATGTGGCCTGCATGACTAAAACTGCTTCTGGTGCACAGAGGACTGTGACGAGCACCAGAGTGTATGGAAACTCAGTTTACCTTCCCGCTGCAGCGGTACTTATTTATCTACTTGCACTGGTGTGCTTTCGAACTGCTAGGTTGGCAGGAGCTGGGACAGGGCAGTGGGAGCTCACCCCATTGCAGGGATTCAAACCGCCGACCTTCTGATCAGCAAGCCCAAGAGGCTCAGTGGTTTAGACCACAGCGCCACCCGCGTCCCCTGAATCTGTTCTAGGCAGGTTTGGAGCAGGACTCAGTAACCTCAGGCAGCTGATGGTGGGGCACACCAGGCCCACTGTGGATAACTTTTATGGTCCCAATGCCACCACCCCCATTTTTCTGGTGTTGGGCTGCCATTTTAATTTCCCAAAACATGGTGTTCTAGGTCACTGTGGAAAATTAATATGGCCCTGTGGAAGATAAGTTAACTCATGTGTCTTGAGGTAAATTAAAATGGCAGCCTCTTGATCCCCTGCAGGGGCAGTTCAGCATGGATTGGAGTACTACTGTTATGTGCTGCCACCTCCTGGTCAGCCTGCCAATTGAAGGTGGGAACCAGCTAGCACAAAGTTCCCTCAGATCTGGAGTTGGCCCTGATTGTAGAAAACACTCTTGTATACAGATGATGGTGCGTGGAAGCAGAGAAAGATGAAGGTTTGTGAGCTCCCCTTTGTGAATGATCCTAGGACAGGGTGTTCCCCTCACACTTTCCCTCATGGACGATTTTAGAGAACTACATTGTTAAGCCTTTGTGCGACCTTGCCAGGATTGTTTTATTTCTAGTCAATGCTACTTCCCTACCTCATCTGCCCTATGCTATTGCCTCCACACTATGATTGTTGTTTAATTAGTTTTAGCCAGGAACATGCAAAAGTGGATAGAGCAATAAATCTTCCCTTTGTACAACTGGCTAGTTTCTGCACACATCCAAGCAAACAAGAGGCGCTATCAGAGTTGAAGAGCACTTTCCAGATAGGCAGAAACAGACAAGGAGGATGTGGAGCAGGGCTGGTAAGGGATATGATTTGAGGAGGGTTCTGAGAACCAGATGCTTGGAGAGCTGCATTTGACCACCAGACCTGAGGTTTCCCACCTCTGCTCCAGGCCCAAGATCTTGGGAACCATGTTTCCATTGGTGATACTCATGTCACCATGGATGTATGCTCAGGGACATGTGTCAACAATGGATAAACTGTGGTGACACTGGAGCAATAACCCTGGCAGAGCTTCTCCTCCATGGTGGATAATGTCACTGGTCTGGATCAGGACTAGCACTAATCTGGCATTAAGAACAAAATACATTTCCCCCCTCTGCAGTATGGAGAGTCCTTACAGCTCAGCTCAGGAGTGGCACAAATTGTTGAAAGCAGACCAGTCAGCTAATACATAAAGCAGGCCACTTTCCCCTTGGCTCCACCAGAAGCTGCTCTTATCGTGCTTCTTTTAGCTGGCATTTGCTCCTGGCATCCCTTTCTGTAAATGCATCTCCTGCAACAGAAGATAAAATGGGCCAACTATAATTAGGGACATTTTCTTGGCCGGCATCACAGAAGATAAGTCTTAATTCAGGGCTTGGTTTTGGTCCAGCTTTGCTGACTTCTCCTAAAACATCTACATGAGTTAAGATCCCTGGATATTGGCTGTAAGATGGACTTGTTGGATTCTTCCAAGTGACTTTCTGAGAAAAGAAAGCAAGGCTTCATGAATGAATCACTAAACTCAAAAAAAAGGTGAAGTCATTGAACTTTATAGGCAATAATCTGAAGGCAAAGGAGCTCTGCCAGATTTATTTATTTTTTTAAATAGCAAATCCTAGTTCTGCTGATCTAGTCTGCTATTGCTTTGGGGCTAAACAGAGTTGTCAAGTTGCTGGCCCATTTGCCTACCCTTCCCTCTAGCCTTCTGGAGTGAGGAGGGCTCTTCTTTTGAACGGGATTTGTGTTCCATCAATATCTAATGCATTTCTTTCCATTAAACGATGGATCTAGATACCTTACATAGCGGGTGAACAAGCTATGTGAGACTTGTACCCATAGTCCAGGGGGAGGCAATGGGTGTCCTGCAGTTGTTGTTGAATCCCAATCTATCCCAGCCAGTATGCTCAATGATCAGGGATGATAGGAGTTGAAGTCCAACAATATATGAATGGTGCCATTTGGGCTACACTTACCATAGTCTGAAGCACTGCAAATCAGTGGTTCAGCAACTGCTTTGCATGCAGTTCAATACCTGGAATGCCCAGGTTGGAAAAGGCTGCTTTCTGAAATCCTGGAGATCTACTACTGCCAATCAGTGTAGACAATACTAGAAATACAAACAACCTGAAATGATATAAGGCAGCTTTCTATATTTCTATGTTGTCGCCAATGCACTCCAACTGCAAATGCGATTTTTTCAAATGGATACATAGGAAGGTGTTGGATTGATGATCCATGAGTTCCCTTCAGGCAACGTGCATGAACAATGTGCATGCAGCATAATCTACGTTAGCAAGTTTCTGATATAGCCAAATGATGATGTACAGATGTAGATAAGGCCTTAGTTCTAACTAAAGTGACTTTGTTTATTTGCTTAACTGGCTGAATTAATGCAAGTTCCAGAACGGAAGAAAAGTCACGCACGCTAAAACTCAAGGGTATATAGATTCTGCAAAAGAATCTTTAGTTCTAAGAAGGGCTGCCACGTTTAGCGGAAACGCTGCTTTATTGAAGGAGCTAAGCTCTCTGTAGATATACACTTTTAATTGCACAGCTAAAAGACAGCAAAATACATAAAGGTAGAATTTAAGATAAACCTTGGGCAGAGAATGCAATAAATCAGTGGGTGATGCTGCTGAGGGCACTATTAGACTGTTCCAATTTGTCACCCGGCGGGTTGCCTTGTATGTTACTTTTGAGAGACACAGGTGTGCTATCAGGAGTCATAGAGTGGAGATGTATGTCAGGTAAAACCTTAGAAGCGGTTCCAGAGGTCTTGTATTTTCTTTCAAGGACTAATGGATATTCTGATTAACAGGTGTATCCCCGAAACATTAGCTGCATACACACCATACATTAAGAGCACATTATTTTCCTCAAGGAATCGTGGGAACTGTAGTTTACCCCTCACAGAGGTATCATTCCCAATGCACTTAACAAAACTACAGCTCCCAGGATTCAGTGAGGGAAATAATGTGCTTTAAATGTATGGCGTGTGGATGTGACCAATGCTAAAAAACCACAGGGGAAAAGTAGCCTCAGAAGTTTAAAAGGCTGAGAAAATAAGAAAGATGCCTTTTCCTGAGGGGAGAGGTGTACAAATAGAAGACTCTCGACTGAGAAGACTCTTTCTATAGTCACTGCATCACTCTGAAAGGCACCCAGAGAAGGGTCTCCAAACATGATCACAGTGCTGCTGGGTACCTGGGTCTCAAACCATCCAAATATTGTTGGGATTTTTAAGTCCCATCAGTACCAGTCAGTGTGGCCAGTGATGAGGGATGATGGGAACTGGAGTTCCATGAAATCTGGAGGGGCCACAAACTCCTCCTTTTTAGAGCTTTAAAGGCACCTGGACCCCAAATCGTGCCTGGAAACGGTCTTCTTCCTGAAATCCCCTCTATTAAAGCTTATTTAACTTATCGAAGCTGCAGGAGCCTATCTTCTTTGGCATCTGGCCTCCCTATCCCTTACTTTTAATCTAGCTTTGTCATAGCTTGAATTTTTCACAGGCTAATGCAGTGTGTGTGTCTGTCTGTGTGTGTCTGGGGGGGGGGGGATAATTCACAATTCATCCACTCTCTCCCCCTTAACTCACATAATCAAGCATCTTGCAGCTGAAACTACTTGTCGGGGGGAAACAAAAATCACATACTTCACTTATGCATGTTTAAGCAGAATTCTTAAATGTAAAGAAGGAGAGCGAGCAAGAGAGAGAGAAGACTTGAATGAGAGTAGGAGGCTGTTGAAAGCAACTTTTGAGCGCTAGTGAAGTCTTTTGTCTAAACATGTAAAGATGGAGCCCAGTTTCCGAATGCGTGATGAGGGGAGGGAAGACATAAAGCAACAGCAAACAGAGGGAAGTCAGGGAAAGCAGAAAATGCCTTTTAGGGGTTGAAATGCCTTTAGATGAGACTTCCCAGTCTCCAAGAGATATGCTAGGGCTACCAACAAAATTATGACCAAAGCTGAAACTTGAACCTTGGCTCATCCATCTATCTGCCACCTTCTTGTGTTCTCCTCTCACTGTCAAGTTTTATACTTCAAGACCTTTGGGGGCAGGAATCTTTTATGTTGCAAAGTACCTGACATGGTTTAAATATACTGGCTCTGTCTGTAGATCACTGAAGAGCCATTTGAGATGTTCTAGAAATGCACATAGTCTCACAAAGCCAACAGGAATGTACTGGCTTATGGCCAGATACTTCTGCGTACTTGAGGCATGCACTGCAGTGGGGTGGTTCTGTCATAACAGACTAGTTTCATCTAGTACTGTGGAAAAATTATTTAATATTTATCTATTGAATGTATATCCCAGAGCTAGCACCTGAAGAAGTCTAGGGCAGCAAAACTTAGAGCAAAAACAAAACATGATGTGTATGTTTTTAATAGATCTTATATTTTTTAAAATTCCATTAATGTTTAAATGTTTTTTAATGGCTTCAAAAATATTTTTAGCTGTTCTTATTTTATCTGTAAGCTCCCTCGAGTCCCTGTCAGGGGGAAAAGGTGGGATATAGATAAATAAGATGATGATGATGATGAATATAAAACAGTTAAAACATTTTAAAAACAATTAGTCAAAACATTCTAAAAGGAGATGCAGATGAAAACATTATTCCACCCTGTGATCCAGGGAAACAACTACGGCTGGTGGAGTGGGTGGTTAGGGTGCAGAAATTCTGCTATGGCGACTCCCACCCACCAGAGTCATGCACAAGGCACAGAGAATTGCTTGAATGCCTTCTGGGTTCCCTTTGCTAATTAGGTCTCTTTCTCCCCCTCCCCCCCAAATAAAAGAGTTCAACCAAACAATCCAGACAGGCTCTTGCACAACATTCCTGTGCTAACTTGAAACCTTTTCAACAAAACTCTTATATATTTTGTTGAACAGCAGAAGAAAAATGTAGCAAAATCTAAGGTTTGCCTAGGCGTTTTGTTACTGGAGAGGTGATATTTAGAACGCTATACCCAGTCCATCCTCATGTTTTCTGCCAGAACAATTCAAACCCACCATCCATTCTTTGGGAGGCTTTTCCTTTTCCTTAACCGTATCAAAGACGTATGCATACAGAAAGGAGTTTCAATTCCCACGTTAAGACCTGATGCAGTTGTTAAGCAACGAAAGCAATTCCTTCCTGGTCCAATTGTTGCTTACTTAAACTCCCCGAAGCAGGGGGATTGATAGCACTTGTGATTTTATTTAATAGCAATCAATTTAAATGGCCTGTCTTAAAAACAAAAAGGAGGGTTAATGAAGGTAGAGACTTTACATTAAGCAGATCAGAGCATCTCCGGGTTTCATGCTAACGGCAAACAGATCGATGGCGACTGTGAGGTGTAATTGGAAATGTAGGAAAACTGAAAAACAGCCCTACAGAGTAAAAAGTAATAATACTCACTGCTGACTCACAGCACAATCCAGGTACATCGAAGGACCCAAATTCAAGCTGACATATTCCTATTGACTTCATGAAACTAATGATTGGTTCACATGATCATCTTGGTTCGTATCAGCTTGGCGTAAGTAGGAAGGCTTTAGAAACATGGGTTATATCCCCAGCTGTCATGGTCATGGAAAATAAGGGAGTTGTCATGGGATAATATGGAGGCCTCATGGTCCCCGTCCCTCATATATATTCTGCAATCTGCATGGTCAATTGCTGGAGATTAGCAATAAAGAAAGACTACCATCCTCTTATGTGATGTTCCCTGAGATGTTGGGCTACCATCGTATAGAATGCTGTAGTGTGAATCAGCACTTTTTAAGCTCTAAGAATCCAGTTGTGCTTTGTGCAGCCTTGACTAAATTTGTGCTCTCCAGATATTTTGGACTACAACTCCCATCATCCCAGTCAGCACATTGTATTATGGGAACTGTAGTCCAAAACATCTGGAGAGTACTGGCATGGCAAAGGCTGCCATAGTAGATCTTACTGCAGCATTATTAAAATAACACATGCATACCTCATAATGAAAGATAAATTGTTCTGGTGAACCCTGCTTTAACCGACAAATACCTAGACTAGATTCCCATTATAGATACACAGGCAAGTATATTTTGTTTGCTGGCTTCCCCTGCCACAGAAGTCTGTTCTGTTTATTGATTGCCCCTGAGATTGTGTGACACAGAGAGAACACTGGGTTGTAATATCTTCACACACAGGCTAGCCTTTGAATATTAACCATCTGTAACATCTATATGCGAGGCAGCCAAAATGCAACATAAAATTAAATGTGCACAAGTGACAGCGCACTATGGCAGCTGCAGGAAAATTGGTTGTGTCACGTCTTCACTGGTTATTGCCACTTATAAGGAATGCAGGGTTATTTCCGAAGCTCTGCGATAAGCTCGAAACACAGACATTGCACCAATTCAGTATCTGGATATCATTTTCTCTTCAGAGGCTCCCCAGAGATCAATCTGAGGGAAATGTACAAGCTTCCCATCCTGCTAATACATAAAATAGCCAGATGGAACACGAAGCTAGAAAAGATAGGGGGCTTCTTCTGTCTCCATGAATCAGTTTCAAAGGTTTGGTCCAGTCTCATTTTCTTTGACTCAAGTATTATTATTATTATTATTATTATTATTATTATTATTATTATTGTAGTAGTAACAAGGCACTTTCCCCCTTCTTCTTTTTGCTTACTGAAGCTGAGTGCTACCCATTCAGATAGTCCTAGGGACACTTCACACATTAATTCTTTTCCCCAGGAATTTTCTCATTCAGATTCCGACTCTCAGATGTACAGCACAATCTGCTCCCCTCTTTCTAGTCTTACTGGAAATCACAGAAACACGGCCTCACTTAGGATGAAAAGTGAAGACAGCCAGATGGAATTTTCTGCCAAAGGTGAAGGAGAGATAGGAACACAGACAGTAGCATCATCTAGCTCCCTATTGTTGACACAGACTGGCAGCAGTTTTCCAGGGTTTCAGGCAGAAAATCTCTCCCAAACTGACCCGGAAATGCCAGGGATTGAACCTGGTGCCATCTGTAAGCAAACATGTGCTCTGCCACTGAGCTACGTCCCCTTTGGCCACACAAAGAGCTCAATCTCCTTCCTTCCTGCTGGTCATGTTTACCTCAGGATCCTGGCTTGGGAGCAAATGAAGCCCAACCCCTCTGACTCCATCTACTAGCGATCTGCATTAAACTGCCAGTGATGTGTAAACGAGAGCAATAGCCCTCCCAGCCAGTCTTTTCAGGTACCCATTAACAGAGAACTTGTGAGTGGAGAATTTGCCAAGGGTTGCCCATTGTCAATGGGCCCCATCCTCCGACTGGTTTGCTTCATTTGTAATGACTAATATGTGCAGGCAAGTCACCACTTGATGCTATTCTTACAGGAGTCCTAACTCTGGGGATGTTTTTGAAACATCTAGAGCAGGGATGAGGAAGCTCAGGTCCAGGGGCCTGGCCCTTGAGATTATCCTCCAGCTGCCCCCCTCCTCAGCCACCACCCCTCCATTGTTCAGGCCAAACCCATCACTAGCCCCGTTCCACACCTTCCTGGACTATTTTGTCTGAATGGAAAGAGCCATTGAACTTTGATCATGCCAGACTGGAGTACAGAGAGGGGTGAAACTCGCCTGCTGTGCCTGCTGTGGCCTGAGAATTTGTGAATGTGGCCCCCAAGGTTGAAAATGTTCCTCCACTCTGACTATTGATTCTAGTGAGACTCACTAGATGCAGTCCGGGACAACAAGCTTCAGGTGGAGGGCCTCCAATGCTCACCTGAGAGAAGAGGGAAGCATGAAAAATCTCCACTCAGATTAAAAATCCAGCTCTGTCTTATCCTTCCCCTACCTATTCAGCTCCCAAACTCCTTTCCAAATCTCCTCCCCACATCTTTTTAAATCACACTTCCCTGGCTGGTATTTTATAACTCTGGTCTCACCACAGGGGGAAATGTTTTTGTTTAGGGATGTACCTCAGGATATTTTCCAAGCTAGTAAGACATGAAGCCAGGATTTGCTCAAGATGTTTTGCTGTGTGAGGCAAAGGGCAAGATGGTGCCCTGTCAGTTGAATCTTCAGCCCTGGTAATGGGACTGCATTCTCCACTGGTCCTGAGGACAGCAGGCTTGTTTAGGGTGTGCATGGCACACACAGTTCTCTCTGCCAACCAGTGGCGTAGCGTGGGTTGTCAGCACCCGGGGCAAGGCAAGTAATTTGTGACCCCTAACCCATGGATTTGCGCCCCCTAACCCTAACCCCCAGATGTTGCGCCCGGTGCGGCCGGCCCCCCCTGCACCCCCACGCTACGCCACTGCTGCCAACCCTTTGCTGCAGCTGCTCTGCACCTGCTGCCTGAGGTGCCACATGGACCCAGAGGAAGTCCCCTAATTCTCTCCACAATCTCTTCCTTCATGGCCCCTTAAACCATTTAGCATAGCTGACAGAAGATAATTAAGTGCCTCGGAATCTGTCCCGCTCTTAAAAAGTGCTTCCAAATATGCTTTCTATGGGCTTCTGTTGTTGATCTTACTCCATTTCTTCTAGTTCTGCTGCTTTCTGAAGATCCAAAATAGCTCCTATTTATCTCCTCATGGTGTTTTTTCCCTTCCAACCATCTGCCAGATGGTTACATTCTACTCCCACCACTCAAATGTGAATATTTCCCATTTTTTGGCAGACTTACCCAACAACATGTCTTGGAAAAATGGATTATTCCATTCCCTTATTGTGTCACCTGGTTTTAATATATATATATATATATATATATATATATATATATATATATATATATATATATATGGGGGGGGAACCATAAGAGGAAATTATTACTTAGAGGTTAGTCTCACACCTGACCTTTTATCAAGAACCTGAGAAAGAGTGACAATCTCTCCTTCTGGAAGAGGAAGCGAACTGCTTTTCAATAACTTGTCATGCCAGGAAATGAAATGAAGCAAATGGGCATTTTATCTGATTAGCCATGCAAACCTGCTCTTAACATTTAATTTTAAAAGAAGAGAGGAAAGAAGGATAAGTTGAATTGCACTGTTCTAGAGAGATCCTGTTCTTCAAGGAATGAGGCTCTTGATGCTGAATGCTCCTTACTTTGTTCGTTTGCAAAATTGCAAAATTTTGCTTCCCAAACTCTTTGGCATCTCCTGAGAACTAGGTGTTGAAAGTATCTGGGTTCAGCATGAGATATGGGAAAATGTAATTTGAGGCTCAAATGTTTTACAATAATATTGAGATTTCGCTACTGTTTCTCCCTTGCACCGATGCTCTATATTGGGGTGATATACCAGAATGGCATGTTTCACAACAAAATCATATCACCATATGTGATGCAGACAAATTAAGTCATTTTGAAAACACACCATAAATAACATGCATAAAATCAAGGTGCCAGGAATATTTGGGATGAGTTACTCTGTACAGGAGGTGCTGTGCGTAGTGTTGGTAGCAGAAATTCTCTGGGGTTCAGTGACCTGGTCAGAAGAATAATCCATTAGAAAGACTCTGTGGCACTCAGACAAACAAGCCCTTCAAATTAACCAGACAGTTTAGATCCCTCTCTAATCAATATCGCCTTGCCAGAACCTGCAAATATTTGATTATCTAACAAATTTACTTTAAAACTCCCTCGTGGGACATGGGGCTTCATTTTGCTTCACCTCAGTAAATAAAGGGGGATTGCTTATTGTTTGCAATACGATGGTGAGTGCCTATTCTGGACAAACACAGCTTGTGGAGAATTTCTTTGTCAGGCTTCCTGGTGGCCTTGTTGCTAGGCAACAGGAAAAGCTACTGTAATATTGCCTGAGCTTAGTGGAATATGCTGTTAATTGCCAGTGTCAACTGCCCTGGGTGATAGCCTGAAGTCTTCCAATTTGCAGTGAAACAGGCTATGCTGTGTCCATATTAGTATTGAGGGCGATTGGGCTGAAGATGTTGTTGAAACAGTTTCTAAGACTGGTGTGGATTTAAGGCTGGAATAGGAAGATCTGATGCACCATGTACTTTAAACCATTATTGCACCAATGAAAGGGTATATCTATAGTTACAGTAAATGCCAACAAGCTGAACAGCAATTTTTCCCCTTAAGGAGACAAAACTCTGGGAATTGTAGTACTGTGATGGAGGCCAGGATTCATTAACAGAAATCCCAACACCCTCACCAAACTATACGTCTTTGATTCTTTGGGAGGGTGTGGAGCCATGTTGATTAAACTGGTAGGATATCATCTTTGAAAGTTCTGGTCTTAACAGGTGGTAGAGAAATTGTCAATTGGCAGCCACTCATCTATTTGTCATAACTGGAAGAAGATAAGGGCCCTGACACCTGAAGACTGCAGAACCAATATATGAGACATAGTAAACATGGTAAAATCAACTAATATGCTCAAAGTAAGAAAGAGAAGACTGCCATTATGTTGAAAAGTTGAGTGTTTTCACATTGGATTGGTACAATGAAGTGCAAGAAAATGTAAACTCATATACACTGCTAGGTATATTGTGAAATATCTATCTCTATCACCCTGTATAAGTTTCTATATTATTTACTTTTTTTGTTTTGTACTCCTTTTTGATTATTTTCATTGCCTTGTACACATTCTCACAAAGTAAAAAAGAAAAGACCTTTAGAATGTACTTTGAACTATGTACTGGAGACAATACATTAAACTATTTTCATTTTTTATTAAAAATAAAACCTAGTAAGAAACCAATAGATATTTGTAGTGTAGCTTAGAATTGGACTGAATCGTTTCACTTCTCTCCCCCCAACTTTTTGTGGGAATGGGGAGGAAATTCCCTCCTAAATATATAAAGATCTTCTTTATAAGCTCCAGACTTATAAAGCCCTTTCTCACGTGGTGGTAGTGGCAGTTTTAGGGTAATTGAAACCAGAATATGAGGTGCCAGAGGATTTCTTTCTTTCCCTTGTGTTTTATTAACATTTTGAAAATGTTTTATAAAAGCCAAGCTGCCAAGCTGAAGACGTTCACTTCTTCAAGAGAATGCCCAATGGGAAGGGTGACACTAATAACAAGGAAAAGAAAGAAAGGAGCCCTCAGAACCTTGTATCTTACTTTCAGTTACAGTAAGGACACCTCTCCCACCAAAACAAAGCAAAACCCACCCCACACAGAAGTTTTTACAATTTGCCTCCTCAAAGTCCCACTTTTATGCGGAGCAAAGAGCCCTGTGCAGTGATGGTGAGGATTTCTGGCACAGCCTAAGAAGAACTTTGTTAGATCAAACCATCTAGCCCATTCCCACAGTGCCTCTGGGAAGTCTGCAAGCAGTATTTAAATGTAATGACACTCCTCTACTCGTATTCTGCAGCAACTGGTCTTCAGGGGTGTATTGCCTCAGACAGTGGAGGCAGTACATAGCCATGAGGGCTAGTAGACATTAAGCTCTGTTCTCCATGAATGTATCTAAATGACCTTGTAAAGCCATCCAAGTTGGTGGTTATCAGTGGCATAGCATGGCTTGCCGGTGCCCAGGTCACATGTGTGTGTGGGACAGGGGGGTGGGGCTCAGAAGGTGAATGGAGCCTGCTGCACCAGCCCAACCCTCACTATGACCGCCACTGGAGCAACCCCCACCTCCCCCAAGTCAGGTGGGGCTTCACTGTGCCGCCTGCCCACCCGAGCAGTGGGGATCCCAGCCGGCCGACGTGGCTCTTGGCGGGCGAATTCCCCCGTTGTTTCCTCCTCATCCAGCCTCCAGGCAACAACCCCAGTTTTGCAAAGCAAGTAGGAGGAGTCAAATGTACAGCACCCCCAAAAATAAATATGCCCATGGCCATCGCCCCAGCAGCCCCCTCACTACACTTGCATGTCATCCATGCAAATTCCATCCACTGCATGAAGAAGTGCTTTTTTCTGTCTATCCTGAATCTTCGAACACTGAATAGCACTAAATGAACCCTGATTCTCGTATTATGACAGGAGCAAAGAAACTCCTCTCAATCCACTTTCTTCTAATTTTATATGCCTTCCCTTACTCGCCTTACAAATAATTGATAATAATCACTATTCAGCTTTGTATCATCCTTTTCATACTCGGTCCTGAGATCTTTATTTATTAATTATGACATTTATATCCCTCCAAGTACCGAGTTACTTATTAATTATGCATGCATGCTATTTCCTCCAAGGAGCCCAGTGGCACAAATGGCTCTACACACTCTCAAGATGATCCTCACAATAGCCCTATGAGGTAGGCGTAGGCTAACAGACTGTGAGTGACCCAAGGTGACTTCATGGCCTGATGGGGATTTGAACCCTCAGGTCCTAGTCCACTAAACCACACTTCCTTCAGAAATCAGAACACATCTCTTGTGTCAAATGTGGAGGGTACAGATGTTTAAATCATTCCTTTTCCTACCAAATATAGATTATTATTATTTTGTCTTAGAGTCTCTCTCTCTCTCTCTCTCTCTCTCTCTCTCTCTCTCTCTCTCTCTCTCTCTCTCGTGCTGTCTTAGGATCAATATTGCAGGGCTATTCTCCTTGCATTCCAGCATGCCTCTCCAGCTTCTCCTTGGCACTGGCTCAGAATTACCTGTGATGCAAGAAAGTCTGTTTATTGCACCTGCCCAAAACAAGATAAAGAAATACAATAAGCAAATAGCATCTGTGCAATGCATCTTAAAGCCTGGCACTAGAGCGCAAATCTTCTTGGATTTCCAGGTGAGCAGATTGGAGAGGAGGAAGGGTGGGTACCACAGCCATCCAATCACTGTGCCTCATCCCCCTCTTTTTTTAACAGAAGCCTTCACTGAGGCTCTATTGCAGCAGTTCACACGAGGGGAGAGAAATTGCTGCAACTTTACCCATTACATTTTTTGGCAGTAGCAGACACAGATTTGCTGTGTCTATTCATAAGGTAGAAGCTGCTTCCACGCTAGAGCCCTTTGGTATCCTTTTTTTCACAGTCCGCTGGAAGCAGCATTAAAGCTGTGTTTTGTTTATCTACAAATACTTGCCACTAGCACCTTCTGCCAAATTCACGCAGAACTTGGGCTGAGCCAGAGTATCAGGTACAAAATTGGTGCTGTGCAGCATGCAAAAATAATATGCAGGTCCAAACAGCAAATGGCATGATGCAGTTAATCAGCCAAATAAAGTGTACAGAAACTTGTATATTATGGCAAAATGTAGATGAGGTGCACCTATTAGTGAAAAATAGCATATTTAAATGCATTGTATTAGGGAACATTTCTTGTATAAATTTGCCAGGCAAAACTGCATACAAAAAGGTCTAAATTAGAAGAAATTTGCACTAAAATGCTGACAAATTTTCATGAGGACTTTTAGAAAACCATGAACTGATGCTGAATTGTGGAGAACTGAACTGAAGAATGGAGAACTGAGAAACTCAGAGTAACAAAATTGAGAGAATCTTCTATCCCCAACTATGTTTTTCAATTTTGTTCTCTAGTCCACTGTATTACCATAAAGGTGCATGGTTGCCAGTGGTATAAACAAGTCCAAAGTCTTTCTTTTTAAAATCCAAATTAGTTAGTTGAAGACTATATATGCATTATAGCTTTACAGCATAACCCTCCCCCGGCAGCAAAGAATTCTGGGTACTGTAGTTTGTTAAGGGTCTCTGTGTAACTGTGTGTTCATCCACATGCTGTGGACTGAACATGGAATCTTCGGCATGCAAGGCAGATGCTCAACTACTGAGCTACGACCTTTCTCCTTAAGCCATCTGTATATTGTCCTGAGGTCAGGGAGGAGGAGAGGCAGAGGGGGACAGAAACAGAGACAGAGAAAAAGGAAGATGGAACTGAGATGGGCCTGCAGAGACTTGTGGACTAAGGAAAGAGGAAAAACAGTGTGAGTGTGCTGAGGGACCTGAGCTAGTGCAGGAAGAATAGTAACAGAGCTGTGGGATGCAGAGAGGAATGTGAGGTTGCTGAAGGATGTGTTGGTAGGGAAACTAAGAAAGTGGGAGGCAACTGAGAGATTGGGATGCTGAAAAAGATAATGCATATTCCAAGGAATGGAGAAAGAAGGAGGGTTAACAGAAGGGAGGTGTGTTGTACAGTGCAAAGTGGAAAATGGACTTGACACAGAATGAGTTAACAATTGAATTAAAAATGAAAGGAAGCATGCTTTTCCACAGCTAACTTAGCAAGCTCTTACGATCTAGTGATTTTTTAAAAGTCCTCTAAGATGGTTTGTGTTGTGCACCCCTTCACAACCCCTTTGGAGGATGGGGCAAAAAAGAAAAAAAAAAGAAAAAGAAAAATGTAAAAATGCTGATTCATGGTGATGATCACTGCTAATGGGAGGCAATGAGCCAAGCAAGATGGAGACCAGCTAGTCAGGATTTTGGGACAGAGAGCAAGACAAGGCGAGTTCAAAACCTTGGACAAGGACCAAATTGATGGTTCAGGACCATGGCTAGTGGTCTTGCAGCTGAGGCGGAAGATACCTGTCATCTCAGCAATGTCTGGGTTTGCTTTAGGCTACCTAGTCAAGATGGAAGCCTCACCCCATGAGTGTTGCATTTGAATAGTTAAAAAGCCATTTCCTGCAGCCATTGGCTTTTCTAGGCAGTGGGGTTCCCAACTTTTGGGAAAACTCCTCAAGACTTCTCTGATCCTCCAAGGAGCCTGCAGTCCAGTTACTGGAACTAGGTGGCAAAGGTTGGTGGCGGCAGAGATGTCTCATTGGGATACAGAGGATAAGGTATGATTTGCAGTGCCAGAGAAATCACATGGGAAGGAGCGGGAAGTGGGTCCTTCTCTTCCTTGGGGCTGTTCCTGTAGGAGGACCCTGCAGCTGGGGATTGCTGGATAGTGGCTGAAGAAAATAAAGTAGAACAACATAAAAGAAAGAAAAGGGAAGGGAGGAAGAGGAAAGGGACAACATTTAACAGCAGAGCATCACGCATCAACATGAACCTGGAGCTTTAGGGTGACATTGCCTTTTGGAAAGGCAGGATAATTTTCAGGAACAAATTTGGCTATGTGGTGAAGAACAGCTCTTAGTGGAGGCTGAAGGAGCACATATCAGATCTTTTTAACCTCACTCCATCTCTTTGTCCTCTAAACTGACCTACTTTTAAAGAAAACGAATAGAGGTAATTTTCACTGTAACTTTGCTATCTCCATGGAAACCCTTTCTAAGAAAAATGTTTATGAGATTGTTTTGGGGGAAAGAGCTATACATAGATGGAGCTGTGTTATACCTAATCACACAGATCATCTTCCTGCAGCAAGGTCCTGCTTTTCTTCCCTGGTAAGAGTCTGTGCCTGAGGCTTCCTTTAGGGGTAAGTGTGTGTCGTATTTGCTTAATGTCAGGAACCGAGAGTGGAGACAGAAATGCAAACATTAAATCACATCCTTCTTGTACAAGTAACAGAGCAGAATAGATTTTGCTCCTTTTCTTTTATATTGACTTCCCCTAATTTACCACCCCACCCACAACACCCCTTCACCATGCTGCTAATTGCCAGCTTGGTTACTTTACTATGCACAGGAGAAGCAAAGATAAATGGTTATGATAGTAAATGAATTGAATCTGTAATCTCCAGGTCCTAACTATTGGTGTGCATTTCGGCAAAGTGTTTGGGCATTGCTGTTCTGTGGTGGCTCTAGCATGACCAAAAGCACAGTTTGAGCCTGTACTAAAAACAAGCAGAGCTGATGAGCTTTCTCATCAGAGAAATTAACTGCTTCCAGGACTATACATCAGTATCAAAACTGCATGATGGAGAAGAGGATAATGTGGATTGCTACCAGGGCTTCAGATTAGCACCAACTACAGCAGCAGTAAGATTGCACCCCAAATCTCTTGAGATGGAGCTCTTGGCTCCACTTTTGATTACCTGTGTTACGGTGCTTTGTATTTCCCACCCCAGATACTAGTGGCGTAAGATTAATAATTATTATTTCCATCACTGAAGTTATGCAGCGAAAGATGTTTCCATTAAGCTTATGAAGTATTATGAAAGCCCCTTCCCCCATTATGTTAAATGAATCTGTCTGATTTGTTCACATAACAGATTTTGGGAGTGGTCAGTTTACATGAGAAGTGTACTGTGGTAGAAGACCTCAGTAAGAGGCAGTGGTAAACCAGCATCTTCTGAAAGAAGGGCATGCTTGGGATGAAGAAATCCCTGCTCGCGGAAGCTGCCACCAAGCCTTTCATAAGTACTCTCCTCCCATATTACACTTCTTGCACAAATCAGGAACATTCCATAGTGCATAAACCGACTCTTCAGGACAGTGATCCAGCTTGCGTTTCGGGTGAAATTACCACAATCTCTCCTTGTGCCCACATCCTCTAGGGCTGGGCAAACGATAATGGCAAATAAATTATGGTTGACATACTTATACATAACAGATTGTGTGATATTATGCCTCCTGCGCCAGCCTATAATTTATGGTTGCATCAATGTATCTGCTTGATAAAAATCTAAATCAAGATTTCAAGACAATCCATCATACAACTTGGCAACTTGTTCCAAAGAATAACGATCAGGATCATTTAAAGCGTGTATTTGAAGTTCCATGCATAAAGGTTACAGAGCTGACCTCCTCCTTATTAATCTAGTTTACTAAAGGATACTTTGTGTTTCCCTCAGACTCATTATCACATGACATATTTATGCCAAACATGAACCGTGACTCAAGATGGAAAAGAGGCCAGCGACTGATCAGGGATAATCACCCTGCCTCTTCTGTGCAGAGTTGCCACATCTTTTCTTTAATGTTTGAGAAACAGCAGAGCACATTTGTTGAAATGATCAATGAGACTGTGTCGGTAGCACAAACTTCAGAGGGGTTCCAGTCCAACTAACGACGGGGAACTGTGCCGAAGAAAACAAATCAATTGAGGCATGTGGCTTTTAGCAGAAGAGAGAGGCGATGCCAAGTAGCGTCAGATCTTCCTCAGCTTCTTTGATTGAGATTAGCTTCTGAAACAACACCATGCCTTTATTGCCAATTCAGGGAAACTGCAAACAAAAAGCAGGTGCTGCACAACAAAGTCTCCATATGGGGACATAAACATAAAAGAGCTGGGATTCAATAAGTAGGAAGTCAATGCATAATAAATATGTTAACCGTTGGGTGTGAAGCCTTGGCTTCCATGGTTCTATGCTAGCAAATGAAAACAGGGCTAGGCAGATGAGGGAGAGGCAATTGGACCACAACAATAGTAGTAATGATGTTTATTTATTTGAGAAATGCATTACTCTGCTTTTCACTTTTGTCTCAAAGAGGCTTATAGCAAAAAATTAACATACAATATACAAAAATTAACATACAATATACAAAATTTAGAACATCAATTAAGACATCAGAAAATAGAACACTGGAACAACATTCATGGGCAAAGGCCTCCTGAAACAAAGCCATTTTAACCTGTTGTCTGAAACTTAGCAGTGAGAACAAATAGTGCGCTAGATGGATTAAGTGGTAGGTACATGATGGAGTGACGGGAAGTCGACACAGATATAAGAAGAATTTATTGAGATCTGATGTAACAATTACTACTATTTTCTCTTTTTTCTGGATAAATTTCTTGTTTGCTGTTTCTTTTTAATTTCAATAAAGCATTAATGTCTTTAAAAGAAATTTAGCAGTGATGGTGCCTGCCTGGTTTCTAATCAGAGTTCCATAGAGCTAGGCCTACTACACTGAAGGCACAACTCTTACTTGACATGAGTCATGTTTCTGGTCCATGAAGCACCACTCATGTTGTTCCCCTAGATGAACTCAGTGATCAAGTTGGGACATATGAGATATAATATGCCGTCTTCCCACCCCACTATCCACTACAGGCAAGTGAGACCAGTGACAAATAGTTGATCAAAATTATAGACTTATAATCACAGTTATTTATTTTCTCCATGGAATCCTGGAATTGCAGTTTAAGGAGAGGAGGAAGGCTGCCAAATTTTCAATATCCTCATCACGCTACAATTTCCAGAATTCACTGGGCAAAGCCATGATGCCTGAGCTAATATCAAACCACTAAAGGTTTTACAGTATATTGCTAATATTTTAATTCGCTTTCTCACTTACAATTGTGTGAATTGTTCAGCTTGTTCAGATGTAATGATCTTGGTCTATTAAGCCATGGTTTATTGGACTGAAAATGAGCATTGTGCTCACACTCTGCCTGTCCTCCTTTCCCCTCTTACATACAAGAATGCAAAACTTGGTTAAACACAGTTTCCCATTATGTCCAATCATGGAAACTGTGGTTTGACCTCTTGACTAGTCACAAACCAGGATATGAAACCAGGGACTCAGCTAGACTGGTAAAGAAAAAGCTATTTCTATGTTTTGTATGCATAATATAACATTTTGCCACCAGATGAAGACCTGGAGTCCCATTTTCTCTACCCGTTTTCCCTGTATAAATTTACAACACTTTAAACTGAAATGCTTCTTTGATCCAGCCCAGGATTCATGGGTTTCTTGGACCAATATCATCCTGCCTGAATCAACCCTTCATGTGCTTTTGAAAACAGAGCCATAGTAGACTAGGAAAGCAATCTCAAGTGCATCAGGGTGCTTTGCTGCCTTCAGCAGAAATGTGACAATAAGGCCCGTGACTGAAATCGTGGAAGACATGCTGCTCCAAATTTCCAAGACGTAAAACTGTAAGTGGAAGACTTGCAGTCACTGCTGGATTGAAAGGCTAGGAAAACTGTAATGGCCCAAGCTGGATGATATAACAGGAGGGAAAAGAAATGATTTGGGTAGGGTAGGATGCCTTTTAAAGCTATGTACAGCAGAAGATCACATTTAAAGGCAATACTGTGATTTCCAAATCTGCAGATGCTGAGAATCACTGTACTAATGGGAGTGCAATCTAATTTCCAAATAAAAAAGGTGTTTTTTCAAATTGAAATGCATGCAGAATTCCTATAAAGGATAATGAATGTGGCAGCATGACTTTCATTATGCTCTAATGCAGGGGTTCTTGGCCTGGGGGCTGAGTTTCTCAAAAGCAAAGGGAGGAACTAGAAGCACAGAGAATTGGGGGTAGAAAAGAAATCACAGAATTATAGAGCTGGGAAAAGACACAAAAGGTACTCAAGTCTAATCTCCTGCACTTCAAACTGGATTCAGCAAACCCAAACCATTCCTAACAGATTTATTCATCCTATAGGAGTGTGCAGCCTATGATTTCAGCAATTAACAATGTCTCACAAGAAGAAAGCATCAAGGCACATCGACACCAAAGATACCTTGCAAAAAGTGTATTATTCATGACCTAATATCAAGTTTAGCTGTGCAGTGCTAGGCTCCCTGCAGACCCATAACCTTTCACTCTGAGCTGGTGTCAGACTTAGGACTCAGATAGAAAAAACAGTGCTTTTTTCTGGGGGGACACAGAGGTAAGCATACCCCTAAACATTTTGTGAATCCTCTTGCTGTTCCCTACTGCTTTTACCTTCACTTTAAGATCTGATGCTCTAAGAGCTGGCCTCACCTCTTGCCTCCGAACAGTAGGCAGCAGCCATTGGCATCCTGAGCTTAATCTTGCATTGCTGTAAAATGCCCTGTAACCTTTTGGTGAAGGGCAGGTGAGAAGTCACCACTGCCTCCACTACCATCACCATCCTGCATCATCTTCAGAGCTTTCTTTCAATCCAAGCTCAAGCTGTGTTTGCTGCAATGTGAAATGGTTGTGAGCACATCAACTACAGTTTGGATGCCAGCCATGCTACTCACTTAGGAAGGCTTTGTATTCAGTCTATGCTTGTGGGACACTCAACATCAACCCATGGTTCGGGCCATGTACTGAGAATCATCAGACCAGGAGTGGGAAACATGAATTATTTCATAACAACCAATGCATTTTTGCACTCCAATTGACAACAAACCACTTCTCTGCAAATTGCATCCCGGTGTTATATGAAACCCTTTTTCTTTTTTTCTTTTTGAATTCTTTTTATTAGGCATTTCAACATAACATTTTATCAAAAATACATCATCCTCATCCCCCCCATTTTTCCCCTTCCCCCTCCACCAAAAGGACCCCCCCCCCGACTTCCCTCAGTTCCTCTCTCTGGTTTCTCAGCACCTGTTATTCTCTGCATGTTATAAAATTGTAAAAATCCTTAATTGATCTATCAATATGTTACCAATTAAAATTTGTGTATGTTTATTCACAACCTGCCAAGGAGTCCAGTTCATTTTGTTGTTTCTTTAAGTACTTTGTAAAAGGTTCCCATTCTTCTTTAAAGTCAGTTATCTTTATCACATAGTTTGTGTGTCAATTTTGCCAATTCCACATAGTCCATCAGTTTCTCTTGCCACAGTTCTTTGGTCAGGATTTCCTCATTCTTCCATCTGAAATCCTTAATGCTTAGGATCCAAAGAGTCCCCAAGGTTTGCACAGTCACAATCACTTTTTCATATGCATACTGCTTTTTTCCTTAAACAAAAAAAATTCTGGCTCTTCAAATGGTCTCAAAGACTTAGTTTCAGGAGTTCCAGTTACAGATAGGTAGCAGTGTTGGTCTGCCATAGTCAAAACAAAAAGAATTCCTTCCAGTAGCACCTTAAAGACCAACTAAGTTAGTTCTTGGTATGAGCTTTCGTGTGCATGCACACTGTGTGTATCTGAAGAAGTGTGCATGCACACGAAAGCTCATACCAAGAACTAACTTAGTTGGTCTTTAAGGTGCTACTGGAAGGAATTTTTTTTGTTTAGTTTCAGGAGTGATGCTTTTGGGGTGATGCAGCTACTGCTGTTGAAAGAAAGAGATGCTCAAAAGCCTCACCGCCCCATCCGTTTGGAACCTAGCCCTTGTCTATATTGAAGATATTGATAGCTTTACTAAATGGCCTAGTATTTACACAAGCAAGCTATAGCTTGTGACATTACTGTAAAATATGCCCAGTAATAGGCAGCTACTCAGTACCCAATAATATATGTGCCTCTGCTAAAAAAAATAAAAAAAATAAAAAATCCAATTACTTCATCTGATTTTCACTAGTTTAACTATTGAGCCAGCTGCACCAGCCAACTTTGGTTAATATTTCATGATGTATCTGCCAGAAAAGAAGATAATTAGCATGTAGGGGTGTTACAGCAGAGAGAAGCAGAAGAACTGTATAAAACACTAAGGAGCTTGCTCTCATGTTTGTGTATGAAGTCATCCTTATTTTCCATGGGAGTTGAGAATGCGTATTCCAGGGCAGAATTTTTATCTCCATTACTTGGCACCGTAATTACAATGGGACAAATTCATGTGGCAAGACAGAGCAGCTACGTTTGACAGCTGCATCCAGCTTGTGTACTATCATTACAAGCATCAAAGATAAAAGAGGCCTATTAGACTATCTATTCTATCTTATTGGCAATCGCAGGATTGCTCATTACAGAACAATTTTCCAGTATTTGGCTTGTTTTAAATATCCTCAGTGACGATGTTGCTGCCTCTGCCCTTGGGCATTTATTCGATGGTATGATCGTTTATATGTCTATATTTATTATGCATTTAGTATCTGCTTCCTCCTTTGTCCTTGTCAGTTTCCAAAGGGCAAGAATCCAAGCAAAGGGTTCGGTAACATCCCTCACAAGGGTTTCCTGTGAGAAGGTGACTCAATCTCCCAGTGGGTTTAGAAACCTGGTGTGTGATGAGTGAGAACAGTTAAGGTTCTGCCAATGATGTAGAGATTGATTCAAGCCTGATTCAAATGATGTTTGGAACCTGACTACCATGAATTCATTATAATGTCTGAAAGAGTCCTCCTGCTTTTCAGGGTTCCAATTATGTGGAGATAGCCACCAAGCATACAGGTGTATGCCCAAGGGTTCTTACAGACCTTGTGATGATGCTGTTGGACTACAACCCCCATACTTCCCAACTCTTGGTCATGCTAGCTAGGCCTCACGGAGTCCAACAACATCTGGAGGGCCACAGGTTCCCCACCCCAAATATGGACTCTAGGAGTGACTCAAGCGACACCTGGATGAACAGATCCTGACCATATGGACCAAGCAGAGAAGGGGCTCAGTGAGGGCTTGGCAAAAAGTGTTTGGGAGTCTTTCCTCTAGACCAGAATGGGGGACCTGTGGCTTTCCATTGGTTGTTGGTATCCAGTTCTCATGAGCCCTACAGCTATCATGGCTCAAGGGCTGGGAATGATAAGAGTTGTAGCATCAGTTTGCTGGTTTTTTTGTTTGTTTTAAAGAAGCCCACACTGAAATTTGTCAGCATCTTTGTTCCCCCCAATTTTTGCAGGCCATTTCCCTTAATATAATGCATTTTAAATTTAATTTGCACTAATATATGTATTTTACATACACAGTTCGCCATTAGTTTCATTTTTGTACACATTCATTGGTTGGAGAACTGCACTGCAAAATTCGAAGAAGCACGAATTACAAAGGATTGCTGCATTCCAGTTGTCTTACCATTTTGGGGATTCACGTTACAATGCAATTCCTCTTCCCTCCATCCCTATCATCCATACACCAGAGAATGCAAGAGTGCAGTAGGTGCACAGAGAGCAGTTTTCAGTGTTGCTGTGGGATATTGGTTCTCTGGAGATTCACCAATACTCAGGCCTTTCCTGGAACAATGAGGAAGTCTCTTTTAGGAAACAGACATACCCTAAGTCTTTCCTTCCACCTAAGAACATATGCACAAGTATTCAGGGCTGGCCAAAGACATGGTGCCCCATCCCTCCCCGTCAGGGAAACAGGTACCAGGGAAGATCTACATTAGGAAACAAAGGCGGGAAGAAAGATAGTCATCGGGGTCTGCTGCCCTGATGGACCCTGGCACCTGAGGCAGTCACCTCACCATGCCTAATGGGTGGGGCGGCCCTGAAAGTATTGCTTTTCAGTACTTAGGTAGCCTACTGATTGTGGAATGCCTCTGCTTGCATCTGCCAATGCATTGGTACCCTTTGTCACCAACACATCATCTTGCCAATCCAGGATTCAATCTTTTTAATATCTCAGAAAGGTTGACGATGGTGTTTAAAAAGGGAAACATCACTGAGAATGTCTTCAGAGGAGGATTGGCTCAGTCGAGCTTCATTTCTATGTACAGGAAGCGTGTCCAGGCAGAACAAGAATAGATGGAGGCCTGTCAGAAAATGATGCATAGGCCTCTAAGTGAAGCTCTAGCATTCGTAAAGAAACAATGTTATGAAAGATGAATAGCTCAGGAACTGCTTTTTATGAACATTTACGTGGGCCTTCACCTCTTGGCAATGCAAAAACGTCAATATTCTTCTACCAACCTGACTCGTAAAAACATAGAAGGGCTTTTTAGAATTTCTTTTTGACAGCATCTAATGTAGTGTGGTGATTTGGGGAAGCAGGAAGGTGATAGGGAGATAACACAAAGGAGTCACTTAAAATGGAGGTGGAGGAGAGAGAGAAAGAAAGAAAGAGAGGAGTTGTTTTCAGACTCCTTGCCATGGTTTATTAGCATGGAAATTCAATAATCTCATTAATTACAGAAAATAATGTAAGGCGGATCTGCTGGGCTATGCTACAATTTGAGCTCTACTTCTGTGGGTAATTGCCAGTGACATGTCTGGAGAGAAATATCACAAAGATACATAACAAAGGGCAGCTCCTCTTTACAGCATGGATCTTGTTGCCATGGAAACCCGTCTTTGCTCCCATCCCGAAGCTCGATGATTTATGTACATGCAAGAGTTCCCCGTTTGCAAAAAAAAAAAAAAAAAAAAAAGAGAAGGGGAGGGGGAAGGGGATGAAGAGTGAGAGTGAAAATAAAAAAATAAATGCTTATCCTAATTATCAACTCTTTAGTATAATTATCTGCTCTTCGGCATTCGTTATACCCCCATCCATTGCTTTAACCACCCATCATCGTTAAAAAACCCCCAAACATACAAAAACCCAGAACCAACAACACAGTTGCAGCCCAACCTTGAACCCAGTTTAGCCAAACTACTTAGAGGTAAGTCAGTCAAGTGCCATGCATAGCTGTGAACTGCACTGCATGACTGCAAACGGCATGCTCTGGAATAGCTCTTCACCTTTTTCACATTGTAAAATCAGGAAGCAACGGCATTGAAACAAACTTCCTCCGGATGCAGTGATGGCCCCCGAAGTGGATGGTATTAAAAGAGGATTAGACAAATTCATGGAGGAGAGGGGCTCTCAGTGCCTACTAGCCATGGCGGTTATGCTTTACCTCTACAGTTGGAGGCACCAATGCTTCTGAAGACCACTTGCTGGAAACTACAGGAAAGGGGAACTCTCTTGTGCCCCTGATCTGCTTGCTGGTTTCCCACAGGCATCCAGTTGGCCACCCTGAGAAGAGGATGTTGGACTAGATGGGCCATTTGCCTGATCCAGCAGGTTCTTGTGACGTTCTCATTGTCTCCCTCAAATAAGCCCATTGTTTCCTGACCAAGTGTTAAATTGTGTTCCAAACCACGAGACAGAGTATAAAAGACTCATGAGCATCTTAAAGCCCTGCAGATCCCTAAACACCATTCTTAGGATGCACCATGCACTGGTATTACACAATTTGAGGGAACAAGGTGGGTGTGATTTCACAGAATATAGTATTTGAACTGCTTTCAGGCAGATTCCGGAAACTATATGGTTGTAGCTGAAGGGAGGGGAAGTTCAGTTGCGCTTTGTGGAAGTTGTTTTTGTGCACACAGTCATTTGGTTGGATACAATCCATAGATTCTAGTTTCAGTCACTGCTGTTTGATCAAAGTGAAAGCATGAGATGGAGAGAGTTTTGCATTTTTGCGAATGTAAATTATGCCAGTTTCTTCTGGCCTTCTACTGGACCTAAGAAGCAATTTTGAATGGCATTGTTTGAGAACAAATATCCTATGCTATCCAACATGCAGCCAAATTTAACAGGGTATAACTATAGTTACCTGACCATAGGTTTACAGATGAAATTGCAGATAGGCAACTTACTGTTCTACCTATCAAGGGCATTTAGGACAGCTTACGACAGTCTTTGATGTAAAAAAATCTACTGCAGGTTTGCACATTTGTCTGAGGAGAAGATGTAAAGTCACATCCTTAGAATAACAAAATGGATTTAGAGGCTGGGAACTGACACATGAGGATCAACAGGTCTAGGGATATGGAGGAAGATTTTTGCCAGTCAGATATAACAGCCACCTCTCTCGACAGTGAGAGCTGAACTACAGGCACAACATGGTTCTAGCTTGAACCATTGAGATCTCTCAAGCCATACTGTCATGCATTTGGAACAGCATTTTCGCATTTTGAGGGCAGGTAATATGCCTACTTACAATATTGCTATAAGCAAATCAAAATAATGGTATTTTTTATTCCAACCTGGATGCATCAAGATGTCATTATTTGCAAAGGGAAAAAAGCCTTGATTACACCCTCTTCATTTCCAATAAAATGGGAGCAAATGCGTGCGTATGAGACTTGCCTTTCAGACTTAATAGGTATAGTTTTCCATTTCCAAGTTCAGAAAGTTCATTACAAGCCTCGTCTAATCACTTCTGTCCAACAAGGGATATGCCTCGGTGAAGACCCTCTCCTGCACTCAAATGTGCTGTGGCCTCGTCATTGATCTTCCTTCAGAAATGCTGACTTATGAAACTAGAGTAATGGGGAAATTGCAACGTTGGAAATGATCAAACAAACCTTACGTCATTTGAAATCCTGCTGCTCTGAGATTTCTCTCATGTCCGTTGTGCTGATTGCACTGCCCTGAAAGAGGGTTTTGTTTTTGTTTTTTAAATTATTCATGTCTAAGCTAGAAGCTAATCTCTCTGGATGGCTGATAAATTCTTTGAAGCTGGACTCTTCATTCTTTACCTACCATAAATATATGGTGGAGGTGTAGCCTCAGTTCTTCCCTGCCTAGATTGACCCCTCATGCTCCCCCTTGATCTCAATTCTTTCCAGGCTGATCAATACCCTTATTAATGTTCCAAAATCAATTATACTAATAAAGCCTGGAGGGAGTGGAAGGGTCAGTGTTCAGAGCTCACCTTTGGTTATCTGGACTGTTTATTTTCCCTATTGACTGAGCTGTCAAACGTTATGAGGGATCATGAGCAAAAGTGCAATGCCCAATGCTCTTTCCAATCTCGGAGATGAGTTGCAATAATTATTAACACTTAGATGCTACAGTAGTGCACTGCTATAGGAATAGCCTTCGCATCTAGGTAAGAGTAGCTAAGGGACTAGCCCAGCCATTCTGGGCAGTTGCAAAGCTGCACTGTAAAAATACCACATGAGTAATCAAATCATTCATGATGTATATTCAATTATAATATTGCCTAGGGCTATATCGCTTTATGAATGTGGGAAGCCATCCTCTGGAACCTGGAGTGAGATTGCTATAGAGTATGGCAGGTGTATTATCCTGCAGAAGCTCGCAACAAATCAGTTTACAGCATATTACAAAACATGAGCCCCATGTCTGAGTTTTCCCCTTTTGATCAAATCACTTCTTGCCACCAAGAAGCACTGAGCAGAGCTGTTATTAACAATAATAATGGTTGCTATATAGATGTATTCCCCATGGTGTGGGGTCAGGAGTAGGGTACCTTGGCAAAATGTGGAGGGGAGGTGCCTACCCACTAAATCTACAACGGATAGTCTCTCATGTCCGCAAACGGGCTCACCAGTTTTAAAGGAAAATAAAATGGATGGATGTTTCCTTCCCGGATATCGCCGGAGGGGACTCATGAGTGATGTAAAAGAATAAACAACAGCAAAACCATTCTGGGACAAATGAGCCTACCAGTACTACTACTCATTTAACATTTTCTGTTTGTGCCAACAGTGTGATAGGCCAGAGGAGGGTGAAGGTAGAGTCCTTGGTTCCTCTGAGCTACCTTGGGAACATAGCAAGCTGCTTAAACCTATACTCAATACTATTTTCCTAGACAAAGAGGTGCCAGAACTCACAATGAATGCCTCCCTTTCTCTCTTATAATGGCAATGGTGCTCACCTGAGAGGTGCCGGAACTGAGTTCTGGGGAGTTCCGGCTGAAATAAACAAAACCACTTATACTGAGCCAGACCACTGGAGTCCATCTGAAGCAGTCTAGTTCACACTCACCCACAGCAGCTCTCCAGGGTTTCAAAGAGAGCTCTCTACCAAGCTTATCTAGAGACCCAGTATGGTGTAGTAATTACAGTGTTAGACTAGGACCAGGGAGACTAGGACTTCCTCTATACATGTTCTAGCTTGTCAATATCCTTATTAAATTGTGGTGCCCAGAGCTGGACACAGTATTTCAGGTGTGGTCTAACAGAATAGACCACACCTGAATAGAGCGATACTATTACTTCCCTTGATCCGGACACTGTACTTCTGTTGATGCAGCCAAGAACAGCATTAGCCTTTTTTTGCTACTGTATCGCCCTATCAACAAACCACTGAGCCTCTTGGGCTTGCTGATCAGAAGGTCAGTGGTTTGAATCCCTGTGACGGGGTGAGCTCCCGTTGGTTGGTCCCAGCTCCTGCCAACCTAGCAGTTTGAAAACACACCGCTGCAAGTAGATAAATAGATACTGCTGCAGTGGGAAGGTAAACGGCGTTTCCATGCGCTCTGGTTTCTGTCATGGTGTTCCATTGTGCCAGAAGTGGTTTAGTCACGCTGACCACATGAACCGGAAAGCTGTCTGTGGGCAAACGCTGGCTCCCTTGGCCTGAAAAGCGAGATGAGTGCCGCAACCCCATAGTTGCCTTTGACTGGACTTAACCGTCCAGGGGTCCTTTTTACCTTTTACCTACTAAGACCCCTATTCCCACTGGCAAGCCAGGTGTCCCCCATCTTACATTTGTACAGCTGGTTATTCCAGCCCAAGTGCAGAACCTTACATTTGTCCCCATTGAAATAAGACTTGCCGCCTTGCAAGCACAGAGTACATAAAACTGTAGCCCTTACAGAAATATTGTCATACTTGTGGCACAATTTCAACTCAAATGATGTGAAATTGCTAAGCGGAAGGAAGTCTGAATTCTAACTTCCTAAGCACTTCTGGCACCTGCGAAGAAGAAAGAAAAAACCATGGATTGCTTCTTTTGGAGTTAACTGGTTTATTAGAGGGGGCCATTCTGCAACTAGTCATCAAGCTGGATAATGAGACAAGACACATTTGGAGGCACTTATTGGTTTATTACAAACCGAGCATCCTCAAGATGCCTTAATTTTACAGAGCTCATTTCACATTATCAAGATTTCTTGTCTTTCGTTTTTGATGTAACGTTTGTTAAAAATGATTTGTCTCACTCTAATACTTAAAACTGGTGCAGTCCAATCAAGCAAACTGTATGTAATTTAAAGAGTTCCTGGGGGATTCATAATATGATGGGACCTTTGGGGTATGTTTTCGCTTTTTTTTTCTTCCCCCTCTTTTTTTAAAAAAAAGATACATCCTGCAGTAATGACTTTCCTCATCCCTGTTCCACTTTTATCTGAAGCTTTGCTGCCAATATGCCGATCTTAGCCGAGCTCCACATAAATCAGAGCTGCAGTGCAAAGTGATATGAAAGTGGCATAACCAAAGAGAAAGAAAGAAGAAGCCCTGATTGAAGTTGCAAGCGAGTGAGAGAAATACGCGAGCCCATTAGAATCTGAATTAATTAAAGATATTATTAGCATCTGACATTGCCTGTGGGGAAAGTGCTCTATTTACAAAAAAAAAAAAACCTGCAAAAAGAAAAGAAACCACACAATTGCAGGAGCAGGAACGTATCCATCACAATAGGAAAATCACGGAACATCGTCTTATGTTTATGTTAGGGCAAAACAAATACAATACCTTATTACGCAAATGCAATAGTTACAACATATAGAGCGCAACAGGCTGAGTGGTAATGTTTGAAACAAATTTCTTTACTGGTTCCTTCCTAACATACAAATCAAGTCCAGGATGTGCACCATAAACAATCCTTAAGCAAGGTATAAGGTAAAGGTAAAGGGACCCCTGACCATTAGGTCCAGTTGTGGCAGACTCTGGGGTTGCGGTGCTCATCTCGCTTTATTGGCCGAGGGAGCCGGCATACAGTTTCCGGGTCATGTGACCAGCATGACTAAGCTGCTTCTGGTGAACCAGAGCAGCACACGGAAACGCCATTTACCTTTCCGTCAGAGCGGTACTTATTTATCTACTTGCACTTTGATGTGCTTTCGAACTGCTAGGTTGGCAGGAGCAGGGACCAAGAAATGGGAGCTCACCCCGTCGCGGGGATTCAAACCGCCGACCTTCTGATCGGCAAGCCCTAGGCTCTGTGGTTTAACCCACAGTGCCACCCGCGTCCCACCAAGCAAGGTTTATAACCTATTTAATTAAAACTGCAAAAAGAAAAGAAACCACACAATTGCAGGAGCAGGAACGTATCCGTCACAACAGGAAAGTCACGGAACATCTTCTTATGGTTATGTTAGGGCAAGAGCTATAGATTCAAACCCCATCTACAACTAAAACAACATTAATGGAACAGTACTCTGTGATATAGATATCTTTCTTTATGCATAAAAATGTAAGATGCCACCATGTTCTGCAGTTTGTCTGGCTACCGATAGGCAGCCATACCAACTGCAGCATGAAGAATGGCTGGCCAGCCCAGATGAGCAGTTTGGGGGAGGGGGGAGACAGGTCCTTCACACAGCGGTTTAGCAATCTGCTCTGTGAAGCACCTAGTCCTCCTTTCAAAGTGGGTGGGACTTAGGGTGGGAGGGGTACTGGACGTTGAAACATGTCACGGAGTGCGTGCAGAGTGAACCACACAGATGGAAACACTGAAGAGACACAAAGATATTTTTGCAAGGTTTAATAACAACTTCCCAAACATACATCTTACATAGTGTCTATAATTGTCATCCATCCATCTACCATGGCAGAGTAAGGTACATACTGCACATTATATATCATTCACAAATGCTGACACAGCTAATCACAGTGACTTATCAGCTCCTGCTACACTGCTACACAGCTGTAAAAACTAGGTCAGGATATGCACCCTAGCTTTTAAAGTGGTACACATCCTGTGAAACAATAATGAACCCTAAAATTTAAACAAACTATTCAACAGGGGCTAGGAATGAGCTGTAGGAGAGAGGTGAATGGGTAGGTGACATGTAAAGGGAGGAGGAATTGATCAGGTGTGAGGGAAGGGCCAAGTGGTAGATGGGGTTGGTGAGTGGAGCATATGCTTTCAAAGGAATGGTTTGTGGGAGTTATAACTCCAATTTACACACAGTATATGATAAGAGATGCCACCAACAATATTTGGATGCACCCATGACCACTGAAGGGTGGGATGTGAAGGTTCTGCATGCAGAACATTCCGGAATCCTCTGCATGGCTCCCCCATGCAAGGTTTGTGGGTGTCCTTTCTTTCATGCTACAAATCACCTCACCAGTGGCCTGCACTCTGCAGCCTTCCCAGGTGCTCACACTTCAATTAAGTGTCAGGGCTTGAAGACATTGTGAGGTAACTCCTCCCAAAGGGCTTTTTCGGATCAGTAAGTGTGGGCAGCGAGAAAGGTCAAATAATTTTTTACTGGAAAGTAAAACCCATACATCATCCTTGGCCAGTTCACAACGATACGGTATGCCCACACCTACAGAAAATCCAAAATGCCCTGAAAATAAGGCAGAAAAGATGGGTGCTTCTTTCAGAAAGGAAACTTTCATGAAACTGGAGGGTGAATTTTGGTACAGCACTGCAGAAAAGCACAAAATCTGGCCTTTCTTCAGAAGGCTTTGTTCAGCTTCCTCAGATCTTCTCAGTTGATCCCCTGTTGATCCCAGAGCTTTGGGATCTGCCCCACAATGCAGCTTTCTGAAGCAGGCCACATTAGTTGAAGGTGCTCTCTCCCAGAGATGATGCATATCAGATCAGATCCAGTCTCCTCAAAACTGGGCCTGATGCATAAATAGGCTCAGGTGACATCCCTACTATTCCCTTGTCAGCCATGTTAATCCCCTCTTCCCAGAGTATCAGGCAGTGGAGGGCAGGACAGCAGGTGAAAACAGTAGGGAAACAGAGCAGGAGGAGTCCTGAAAGGCCTTTTCTTGGCTGTGAGTGATGCATCATGTGTGTTATTTCTAGGGATGTCAAAGAATTTTGGTGGAAGTGGGGGAGGAAATGAAAATGAGAGCAAAAAATGCCAATGCTTCCTTATCCATCCCATGTCCAGAACCAAAAACAATTCCATGGAATACAATTAGTATTCACTGTTGCTTTTGTTTTCAGTTTGCAAACGTTACGTAATTGATGACTCCCTGCTCCCATTTGCATTGCATTTCCTTTGTGATGAAATAAATGATGTGGAATAACGTAATGATTACACAATTGAGCACACAATTCATTATGTAGAATCTCACCACAGCAGACAGTGAGCCAAATAATGGCATTTTTGTCAGAAGCCAAACTGCAGCAGAATGGAAACAGTGCTGGGTGTGGCAAACTGAGGTCTGAACAGAAATCAATGTCTTATTACATCCCAAATTAATTCCTGCAGGAAATATTAGGAAGTCATGCCCTGCTCTCTTCCCTTACTACTCTACCTTGTGCTCCCTTAAGGTAAAGGTTTTTGTTCTTCAAGAATCAGATGGGTGGGACCACTGTGGGGAGAACAAAGTGATGGCAGAGGTGGAAGGCTTAGAGGAGGGAAGGGCTTGAATTTCTGAACATTCAAAAAGCCCAGTTAATCTTTAGGGTGTGTCAAGGTGCACTGATTTATCCCTACATCAAGGGTGGCTAATGTATGCTCTCCAGATGTTGTTGAACTACAGCTCCCATCATCCCTTGCCATTAGCTATGATGGCCAGGGCTCATGCAAACTGGGGCCCAGCAACATCTGGAGAGTCAAATGTTTCTTCCCCTTCATATATAAAAATGACTGCCATCTACAACTTTAGTGAAAGATAAAATGCTGTTCTTGGAGAGAACATGATGGTGACAAAATCTGTCTCCCCCCTCTCCATCCTTGACTCTGGGTAGCCCATTGACAGTGCAATGTATTTCTGTGAGCAGGAGAATCTGTGAAATACATGTATCATCCCTTCTCCTTTGTACATTTTCTCTCTGCAAAAGAAGATGGGGGTTTCATTACTTTCAATAGTAGTGCCCCCTGGATACCTTACAAAAAATATATATCCACAAACTGAATCATTTTGCTAAAGGGCAACCCTGTAGTGTCCCTGTTATCAGAAACTCAGTTAATAAAACTCCCAGAGATCCAAATTCAACATACATTTTCAGGCTAATAGTTTATCACTTCAATTCCTATGTTGGAAGCTCTCCCACACGCTCAGATTTCTAGTTCACGTGTTTTGGAGGCTGTCCGTTATTTCCTCTGTCCATTTGGGGAAATAGCCATGTTCTGAATCACCAATGCATGTTATAAAGAAACAGTTTCATCGGGACAATCAGGGGCATTTGTCCTTTAACACCAGCAGGCAAACTATGTAATGCTGGAAGGCCTTATCTTAGTATGTATATCAGCACACTACTGCAGGGGTTTTTATTTTGAAATGTGTATTTCAAACCAGGCTTTGCTGAGATAACTGCAGGGAAGTGGATCCCCTGTGGAGAACAGAAGATTGCAGGAGTCCTCATCATAGCAAACCACCCATTACCGGACACCGCCCAGTGGCCATTAGGATTCCGCATTCAGCTGAGGAGAATAAACCCAAGATTGCTTTTGTTTCAGGAGGCGAGAGGAAGAGTGGGAGTGATTTTGTAGGTCTTAAAATTAATGATCTTTCCTCCAACCTGCAAGCTCAAGCTTTGGCTCAACATCTCTTGTGGGTGACAGGCCAGTTTCCTACCTTTTCTTCAGTTAGCTGTGGCATTTTTCTTTCAGTCTGAATCCCAGGAGCACCTTTGTAGTTTAACAACTTCTTCTCAAGCTTTTGCAAATGCTGATGTGGATTGGGAAATATTTCTACAAACTACTTCCCTCCCCCGCCCTTTTCTCTATTTTTATGTTTTGATACAAAAACACACAGAGGTTTGAAAACCATTAAAAGGATGCAAGGATGCAAATCTAAATCTGCATTCCTGAAGTGCCAAATCATACAGCTTAGCTGAATGTTCTCTGCTGAACATTTTCAGTGTGGAAAATGAGCTTTTATAGGAGGTGGTGGTGATTGGGAAGTTCCCCAAATGATCTCACAAAGATTATCTTTCTCATGCTTGTTCACTGGAATTCGTTGCCCTGATTGATTGCAGATTCCCTGCCATTTTGTTTGTTTGTTCAAAAGCCTGTTTTCTTCATCCTGGCATTTATATTGGTTGTGCAACCACATCATAGAGAGCAAAGAAAACCAGAAAAGACAACAATGCTTCTTGAAAAACCACCCCACAAGAAATCCTGCCTGGATTCAGGAAGTCTAAATAATTACCAGACAGTTGCCAATCTGCTCTTCTTGGGCAAGGTTCTTAAGCAGATGATTGGAGGCCAGATCCAGACACTCTTGTAGATCCATTTCAATCAGGGTTTAGGCCTGGTTTTGGCACAGAAACCGCTTTGATTGCCCTGTATGATGACTTCTGTTGTGAGTCAGACAGGGGAAATGTGTCACTGTTAGAACACAGAATAAAAAAAATAAAAACAACCCAGTAAACCCCCCCCCACCACTACAACACATTCAAAAGAGCATTAGATGTCAATCAGCCAAAGGCCTGGTTAAAGAGGAACATTTTTGCCTAGTGCCTAGAAGGTGCCAGCCAAACCTCCCTGAGGAGAGCATTCCACAAATAGGAAGCCACCGCAGAACAGTCCCATTCTTGTGTTGCCACCCTCCAGACCTCTTGTGGAGGAGGCACACAAATAAGGGCCTCAGAAGATGATCTCAGGGTCTGGGTAGGTTCATATGGAGAGAGTCGGTCCTTGAGGTATTGTGTTCCTGAGCAGCACCCCCTTCTCACCAGCTCCTCTTGGCCCATCCATTCCTAACAACAACACCCCAGTCAGGGGGGTGGACTCTCTGGGTCTCTTCCAACTCTGCAATTCTATGATTCTATGAAAATAGACTACAAGTGTGATATATACCCTAGAAATTTCTTTGCACTTTTAAATCCACCACTGCATTACACTTACACACACACACACACACACACACACACCATCACCATCCGCATGCTTGTCTGCCACTCCTTATGCTATGGGTAGGCAAACAAAGGCCCGGGGGCCAGATCTGGCCCAATCGCCTTCTAAATCTGGCCCACGGATGGTCTGGGAATCAGCATGTTTTTACATGAGTAGAATGTGTCCTTTTATTTAAAATGCATCTCTGGGTTATCTGTGGGGCATAGGAATTTGTTCATTCCCCCCCCCAAAAAAAGATATAGTCCGCCCCCCCACAAGGTCTGAGGGACAGTGGACTGGCCCCCTGCTGAAAGAGTTTGCTGACCCCTGAGCTAAAGGGACAGGGGTGGGTGGGGATGAATAGGGCAGTAACTGCTCTTGTTCCGAATAGCCTGCCTGGTTTTTTACATGAGTAGAATGTGTGCTTTTATTTAAAATGCATTTCTGGGTTTTTTGTGGGGCATAGGAATTTGTTCATCCCCACCCCCTCAAAATATAGTCCGACCCCCCACAAGGTCTGAGGGACAGCGGACTGGTCCCCTGATGAAAAAGTTTGCTGACCCCTGCCTTATGCAGACATGGAGAAAGGTCCCTCCCTGTGTGTGGAAATAGGGCAAAAGACCAGTCTACCTTGTCTCTTGGTTCTGCAGTAGGCTTAAAGGAATACAGGGGCTCTCAAGGATACAGCATGGTAACCCCAGCCTTTTCTGATAAGCCACAGCTCCCATTACCAGAGATGCACATGAGGGCTCCACTTAAGCAGTGTGCGACAGGACCATTTTCAAACCCAATCTCAACAGAAAGACTGCATGTTGCATTTAGGGGGAAATTAGCCAAGCAATTGTTTAGCTGATTCCTCATTGCTAATGATCTTTTGTGGTGCATGGAGGCAAAGCCTAATGACTTCAGGCTACATTGCGTCATTCCACATGAAGACTACGGCAGCTAATAGGGCTAGGAAGCATCAATAAAACCTCTGTAACAGAAAGTCAGAAGGGGATCTTAAAGCTCAGCACTGCTGGGAAAGGATGTACTTGGAGGGCAATAGTGTTTATATAATCTTGATATTGAATCCTCATTTAACCTTCTTTGTTGTACGGAGCAGCCTATTATAACTGAAGTGATTGCAGAGCCATCTTTTCTTAATGCCTGGAGCTCATTAGAGTTTAGAAGAGGGATCATTCAGAGACAAGGCTATGCAGTGGGGAGAAAGGAAAGGATCTTAAATGCAGCACACTGCAGGCTGAAGGTCTAAGGTCAAAAACGGAACTACCAATAAACAGGAACATAAAACACTAACGAGTAAAGGACAACTAAACGATGATTACATACAACACTTTTATTTTTATTTATCGGATTTAATTCCCCCCTGCTTCCCACCTTTTTGGGTGTTTGTCTTCCCAAGGTGGCTTTTAAAGGAATAAGCAAAATGGTGTTTGTCGTTGTTGGCATCCATCTATCTCAGGAGACAATGGAGTGCCCCTCCGAGGGTGAGGCAAACTGCTGCATTAGCAGCACTGAGGTGACCTCCCCAGGGCACAAGGAGGCCATGGGCTGCCCAGATGAAAAGACTTCCCTCTCAGCCTTGCTGATGTGGTCCAAAGGAAAGCAGAGCAATGTGTTTGGCACCTGCTTGGCTGCAGGTTATAATAAGCTATTAACATAGCAAACAGCATTAGGTAACATCAGCATAATAGCAGTGGATAAAACCAGTACCATAAAACCACCCCAAAGCAGACTGGAAGAATAATAATAAAAATGTGTAGGGCTCTTCTAAAAGCCAAGAAAGAGGGGGCTGGATAGATCCCCAGGGAGCAAATTTTTACAGAAAAGGTGTCCCCCTGGAACTCATTACGTCAATAGCTCTCACAGGGGAATGAAAGATGCTGACATTTGATGTTGATCTAAAAGCTTACATGAGTGTAGCCGTAGGTGGTCCTTCAGATAGCCTGGCCCCAATATGTCCCAAAAGGTTACAGCCAGCAGCTTAAATTGGGTCCAGAAATTAATTTGGCTGCTAGTGTAGTTGTCATGGAGCCAACAGCACCTGTCTCCTGCAAACATTATCACTGCTGCATTCTGCACCAATTGCACTCAGTTGAAAAACAATGTTACTCTTCAAATAAACCCTCTTGCTGCATTTTTGCAGTGATATGCTATGCAACTCATTTTGCTGGAGGGTTACTCTGAGAAAGGAGACAATGCCCCCGGTTCTAGTCTCACCTGTCACAGTCACCCGCCAACAGTTTCCATTGTCCTGGGCATCACTTCAGCCTCTCTGGAAAGGGCACAAGGTGACTCAACTGAAGGAACCGGATTTTGCCTGGAGGCTGCCAGTTGCTGAGCTCCAACTCTATGCTGACAAAGAGCCAGTGGAAAAGGAAACCAGATCTAAAGGGAGATTAGGAAACCACACATAGAATATAATGTACAGTGGTACCTTGGTTCTCAAACACCTTGGAACTCAAACAACTTGGAACCCAAACACTGCGGACCCGGAAGTAAGTGTTCCAGTTTGTGAACTTTTTTGGAAGCTGAATTTGCTCCGTTTTGAGTATTACACTTCCGATGTGAGCGCCACACTTCCGTTTTGAGTGTTACACTGAGGTCTGTATGTTTTTACTATTTATTTTGCGTTTTTTGTTTTTGTAGCTTTTTTGTTTTGTTTTTGTGACTGTGTGGAACCCAGTTCAACTACTGATTGATTGATTGATTGATTGTGCAACTGCAATAAACAAAAGAATTGTTTATTGCTTTTATGGATCGATGGTCTCATTAGATAGTAAAATTCATGTTAAATTGCTGTTTTAGGGGTTGTTTTTAAAAGCCTGGAATGGATTAATCCATTTTGCATTACTTTCTATGGGAAAGCACGCCTGGTTTTGGAATGCTTTGGTTTTGGAATGGTCTTTCGGAACAGATCAAGTTTGAGAACCAAGGTACCACTCTAAGTGCAGGAAATAATGGAATGAGAACACTCTTGCTGGCAGGCATTCGAACAATGACACCTTCCTGGATCTTGACCTTTGTTCCACCGATTACTATCATTGCCTCAATGACAAAACTGGCTATGCACTGCAAACGCTTTGGATACATGATACATGTCTTGCACTTTGGCCAACCTGGTCTGAACCTGTGTTAATCCAGCCCTTGCATTGAGATACTGGGAGAAACCACTGTAGAAGAGTAGCCTCCACTTACTGATTGTTTCAGGTTACAACAGTTTTTGGCTATGTGAGTACTTCTTTCCAGTCAGGTAATTTTCTTCCTAAGAGCTGGTTCACATGTGCCTGTACACACCAGATTTCTTATAACGCGATTGCTCACAACAGAATATGCTTGAGTAAGACCTATTCAATAGCCCTAGCCACCACAATATTGGATACAAATGATCACTCATTCCAATGGCGACCTCATTGAAACTCCCTGCTTGGTATCTGCAGCTCTAAGCAAAATGGTCTGTCTACAGCATCTGGCCAGGCCATATGGTTAGACAAATATTATGGATGACAGATGCTATAGATCACTGGTTCTACATGTGCCAGCTTACATAGGACTTTGTGAATGAGGCTCCCCATGATGCAAAGTCTGCAGGCTGACTGTAGCAGCTAGTGGTTCTCACAGCTGCTACAGTCACCCATGGAGAGCCCTCGTTTAACCCTCTCCTAGTGCTGCTCACCCTCCCTCCAGCAGCACCTGACTTCTTCTTAAACGCAGAGCAGCAGAGAGGAACAAGGAAGCTTGCTGGTGTTCCTAGACAGGAGGGTAAGCATTGCAAAATGGGCTTCTCTTTATTAAGTAGAAATCAAAATAAACATGTCAAAATGTGTTCATACATTCAGACAGTGATCTATCATGATGTCTAAGGCAGTGTTTCCCAAACGTTTTTGGGCAACGGCACACCTGTTTACTGAAAAAAAATCTCGCGGCACACCACCATTAAAGCCCCGCCCCGTGACGTCAGCGCGCAGCGTCACGCCGGGAGGGACGCACAAAAGTGAAAGTTTTTTCCCTCCCCCTTGCTGGGGAACCTCCAAGCTTTGGGGGTGGGAGGAGGCAGCAGAGCGAGGGACTGAGGGACGGCGGCAACTGAGGCGGCGGCGGCTGAGGCAGAGCTGGGAAGGGGGTTTCCAGGGGACACGGCAGCTCCTCGAAAGGCTTCTCTCAGCTGCGCTCAATCCGCCTCGGAGAGGATTTCCCCTCCGGTCCCATGCGTTCGTTTGGGGCATCGCTCCGGCTGCTCCCTCTCCCGCCGCGCAGGAGCGATGCCTCTCTCTGGCTCTCCCTCCGCGCAGGCTGAGGGAGGGAGGGAGGGGCGCGTGTGACCCGTCTCTGCTGGGAGACCAAACCCAGCGAGGCAGAGTCGCGCGGAGGCGCCCAGGCAGCGCTGCCGGCTGCGAGGAGGAGCGCCAGGCAGCAGCAGGAGGCGCGGCCTCTCCTCGCCGCCGCCGCCCCGCCTCTCGCCGCCCGACTCGCCCGCCTCCCTCCAGGCATCTCGCGGCACACGAGGCAACGTCTCACGGCACACTCGTGTGCCGCGGAACACCGGTTGGGAAACACTGGTCTAAGGCACCCCTACACAATATTTTGCAAACCCCAGCTTAGGCTGTGCAAAAAATTCAGCTTTGCTGAATCTTCACTTGGAGATGCCTGCAGACCCTCCAAGGCACAGAGCGTAGCTGCAGTTGCTGTCTGTCTCCCACTGCTGGACAAATCTACTATGAGTCATATGCAGTCCCACTTGGTGCCCTGGAAGACTGAGAGGTGAAGCAACCATCTGCGCGAGACAGAGAGGGCCCTACCATGAGGCGGAATGAGGTGGCTGCCTCTGTCAGGCAGTAGATGTCTGGTGGTATGGAGTAGTGGTGAGGTGGTCTGTGCCTCCTAAGCTAGCCTGATGCACTCAGATGCAGAGGAGGCTGTTCAGATGCAGAGTGTCCAAGCCCTGGCTTCTGTGTGTGGAATTTGGAGAGAGTGCCATTTTGTCCTTCATTTCAAGCCTTAGGCTAGCCTAGGTGGGTGAGGAGGACCCAAAATCCCTACAAAAGGATTACTGTTGCCCCTTTTCAATGTATAGATAGGGGAACAAAGGCAGCAAAAAATGTAGAGGCCGTGTCGAGTTTATCCAATGAGTCAGGTAACAGAGCTTAGAACAGAGAATGGGGAGAGAAAGAATGAACACATTATGTTGAGAGAATTTGAAAATTACCATTGGCAGGTGCAGGGCTACCTCTCAGACAATTTGGAGAGGAGCAAGCCTAGTCAAGAGGCACAATGCTGGTGCTGCCATCTCAGAGCACAGAGAAGATCTCACCAGGGACTCCTTTGTGGGAGAAGAAGTCAGGAAGTGCAAGTCTTCCCATTTAGGCAAAGGTATGTTGAGTAGCCACTTCATCCTCTAATGATGAGAGTTTCCATTTAGAGGGAGGGTGGTGTGCAAGGAATGAGGAACAATGCTGATAATTAGCTTCCTGAGTAATCCTAAGGTGCTTTCAGTTCAAGTGGTTTGGTCAAGACCTTGCCACACTGTTCGTTGCAGTGCTACCACTACATGGTTGAACAGGTTTTTTGGGGGAAGGGGGTGTATGTGTGCATGTTCAGAAAGTCTGACAGAACTGGCAAATTTGTTCAGTTCCTAATTAAGTGACTGGCACTTAAAGGAGCAATTTCTCTCGCCGCCTGTATGTGGGAAGAGATACTTGTGTCTCTTTGGAGAGACTCTTGTGTTGGTATCATTTTAATAAGCCCATCAGCATCTCTTTTTAACAGCCTCGTGGGAGAGGAGGATATGGCAGAGTGCTGCTCCCCGTGACTGCATGTCCTCCCCAAATGCATTTGGATTGGTGATGCAAGGAAGTAAAAGGTGAAGAATCTAAATGAGGTAGTGCGGTCCACTTTCTCCCAAAGGTGAGGGAGCTATTAGGCATTTCTCCATTTTTTAAAGTATAACCTGACAAAGCTATTGACCCAATGGAAGAAAGCACTATTTTTAAGAAGCAGTGACAAGCTTGAGCCACACAATTCCACCGGAAAGTGATGATGAGCCTGATGTGGGAATTAATATGTGAGCTATATAGAGGATAACAGTGTGCAGCTTCCACAGTGACCCCCATTACCCCAATTTCTTATAATCTATGACTAATCTGCGTATGGGTACATCTTTCAGGTAATGAAATGTATCAGTTGAGTGATCTTGCAGTGATGTGAGGAAGCAGCAAGATGAATACTCTTGGAGTATGATGTATCAGTGAGGTGTTTTGATGCCTGAGGCAGGAAATCCAAATGATATCCCTTCCTTTAGTAAAACAAAACAGCAAAAGACTACGCCCCTTTAATGATGCCCAGAATCTGCTTCCTGAAGCAGATGACTCAATGGACAAGTGTGAGCATTGTTGAAAGACATAAACCCTTGCTTACCATGCACAACCAATTCACATCTGCTTCACTGCTCTCTAGTCCTTCCCACTCCTTCTGGGATTCCCAAACTAGCATCATGTCTGGTAACAAGGTTTGTTCTTGGTTTACCAGTTGTGGATTTGTGCTTGAAGCAAAACATATGACCCCTAACCAAGGAGTCTAGTTTGGTTCCTTTTAGCTCAAGATATGTGGGACACAGGTGGTGCTGTGGGTTAAACCACAGAGCCTAGGACTTGCCGACCAGAAGGTGGGCGGTTCGATTCCCCACAACGGGGTGAGCTCCCGTTGCTCGGTCCCTGCTCCTGCCAACCTAGCAGTTCAAAAGCACGTCCAAGTGTGGCGGGAAGGTAAGTGGTGTTTCCACGCGCTGCTCTGGTTTGCCAGAAGTGGCTTAGTCATGCTGGCCACATGACCCAGAAGCTGTACGCCGGCTCCCTCGGCCAATAAAGTGAGATGAGTGCCGCAACCCTAAAGTCGGTCACAACTGGATCTAATGGTCAGGGGTCCCTTTACCCTTTACCTTTACCTATGTGTGAACTGGCCCATTACATGCTGTGATAGGACTGGCCCTGTCCAAGGTACTGAACCCCTCAAGCAAGTAAAGTAGTGTTTCTCAAACTTGGATCTCCAGCTGTTTTTGGACTACAACTCCCATCATCTCTAGCTAGCAGGGATGAATTGCAAAAATCACCTTGTGCTTAGATAATTATCATACAATGTGTGACTTATAACAGGCAAAAGAGAGACAGAGACAAATAATCCCTGGTGCTTCAACTGATAAGTGGTTTTGAAACAGGTGTTGGTTGGGTACTTTAATTTCATTCATATGCCATTCCACTATAGTTCAACACATCATCTTATAATACTGTACTAAGAACAATTACGCTGCATGTCATTATGAATAAAAACCTGCACATTGCCCTGAGGATAAAGTGTGTGAAAGACATGCTTGAGATTTGGTTCCTTCTAGGCTCGCATGTTCCTCCTCCTCCTTTTAAAAAATCCATCTCCCTACACAAACAAGACGGATAAAATAGAGACAAGCCCCTTCCACCGCTTTCAAATTTCTCATTTCCCTCTGCTCTTAAAAAGACTGATTGGCGGGGAACTTATGGCCGGCTTCTCTCAGTGAGGTATGCAAAGACTGGTTTGTCCAAGATGGTCTCTCTTGTGTCATCATCTCCCCGAAGCTGTTATTTGGAGAGCTCGCACTTCTTATTTTTGATCTCTCCCCCTCCCCAGCTCCCCCTTCCAATTCACTTTCCATCTAGCTTTTTACACTTTCACTCTTTCCCTGACAATTCCGCCTGGCTGCGTTCCAACAGCCATGTTCAGTTTATCCCCCTACATGCATATAATACAAAAGAATACAAAGACGACTAAAAATGCAATTATAAAACTGTCTCTTCTGACCAGGCAGAGGGGGCTGCAGTTATTTTATTTATTTAAAGTGCAATGCCCCCTTTTTTAGAATTGCTGGAGGAAAAAAAAGAAAGGAAGAAGAGCAAATAATAGAGGCCTCTTTCAGCGACATCTCTGTGCATTCTGCATCAAATGTCCAGCAGAAAGCTATAATGAGACCATATGTAAAAAGGTGAAATGGGAGGGGTGGGTTGAAGGTGGGAAATAAAGCCAAGGAGTCCAACATTTTTAGCACTGAAGGTGCCGCAAGTGTTGACAATATAATCATAATGAATCTGAAGAAATATGTACTACCCATAAGAGACAGGCACAGATAGTAAAGCTAGTGAAATAGATTTGGGGGCTTTCATCTGGGTAATGAATTTCAATTATTTGTTCGGTAATTCTCTCCAAACAGGAGTATTTCAAACTCTTCTAAGTGCTAGATGCTCAGAAAGCACTTGAACACCCTTGGAAGGTCATGCTTTAGGATCTGCCTGGGCCAGTTGCAGAAAAAAGGACTTGAAGATATGTTTGGCTACCATTGTTGCTTTAATATTTTGTAATTCTGATGGAAACTGAAAATGAGTTCATTTATATTTCCTGTGCCTGCATGGTTGATGTGATTTCGCTGCTGATTAAGTTGCCAAACACCACCATCTTTGTACAGACCCAGTTTTTTGTTGTTGTAACCCACAGCATTTCACAGGATGTAGAAAAGCAACACTTCTGCCCATGAGTTCCTGCTCCATGACAATCTAATATGTAAGCCCATCAAATAAGAAAGTATTGTATTGCACGGTCATGGTTTGTGGGTCAAAAAGAGGACCCCATTATACATAGCATATTCTCAAGATGTGTGTTGATAGTGCACATGCACAAGAAAAATAATAGGTACTGTATTTCTGAGGTAAACAGGACATTGTACAGCCCTGGATGGCATATAATTTCAGTTCTTTTTGGCAAGAGAGTCATGGGGTCTAGTATCGCAAAGGTGAAAGTTTGCATCTCAACAACAACGTCACACACACACACACACACACACACACACACACACACACACACAAAAGCCCTTGAGCCATCTGGCCTGCTCAACTATCTTTAATGCTCTTTATGAAGTATTTAACATATCTCCCTTCAGCAGGTCTACATATTTGCTGTCAGAGAGTCTTATGATGTTAAATCCTTGTATGGGGATTTGGTTTTATAGCTTTCGTGGCATTGTGTAGAATTGCTGCCATAGATTAGGTCAGCCCGACTGCTTTGGAAAGGAAGATTGTAATGCTTAGATTTGGCAAACATGCAGAATGGATACAAAAGCTCACCAGCTGGGGGCCTGTCATTTTCTTCCCTTGCAAAGTCTACAGGTCAAAGCCATGGAAATGGAGTTGGGTCAGGAGGCACCTTGAAAACCTGGAGCGTTAGCTTGGTGACTGCCCATCTGCTTTCTTTCTTTCTTTCTTTTTTAAAATCTTGTAAAGCACCAAGGGCCTTGAAGAAGGCACTCTAGCAGCAAGGTCCAGGTGCCTTGCACTCCATACCACAGCTGCAACTTGCCAGAGGAGGAAGGTGCTGGCCTGCTTTTTTTTTGTACTGTAGCATCATCACTACCAGTGGCCAGAGTGTTGCATCTCAACAGGAAATAGGTGACACAAGAGGTCTATCGGCTTCCATGTGGTCCCATAAATCTGCTGATTCTTCATTGGCTCCTCAGTCTCATTGCTCACTTACAGATTGGCCAGTTATTGGACTGTTATTTCAGGAGTAGCAAATGTGGGGTTCTCCATATATTACAGACTGCAAGTCTCATTAGCCCAACGGTCAAGAATTGCAGGAGGATTATTTGAAAGAGAGCTGTGGCTGTTTAAAGTGGTAACCCAGTGATTTCAATGTGTGGTGTGAATGTGGTCTTGATCATCTGTAGCTTCCAGGGAATTGAAGGAGAGGCTGCGGGGGACACTCAGTACCCTTAGAAAGCCATGCCAAGGCCTCACAGGCCCGTGGAATATTATTTCTTTATGATTCAAAACGAAAGAAAAGTACATTGTGTGTGCATGGCTCCATGGGGGGTGGGGACATTTATCACTGCAGCAGATGGCTGCAACCAAGGTACCCAAATCTCACATCTCTGTTTCTGTAAATTCTGGTCTGATCTGAAACTGCCTAAGGGGGAAGAACACCCCTCAAGCCATCCCTTAGGCTTCAGTCTAAAGGGAGAACAAAACAACAAAAGAAATGAAAAACAGCCCAACCCAGACTTGTCAGACTCCTATCACACAACACTATCTTATTGGCAGGTTCCTGTTATATTTCATGGTTTGATTGTAGTGCAATCAAACCATGTGTAACCTGTAAATTGTGTGATTATTTATTAGTTGGTTCAAATGTACAGCCCTATATATAATAGTGCAATTTTGTAACTGTGATCGTAAAGAAGAAAAGAGCGGGGATTGGTCTCCTGGTTTTTTTAAAATTTATAATTGCTTATCTCTAAGATCTTATCTTTTTCCTGCTTTATTTTCATCACCTGCATTCATTTCCAAAACCCCTGACTAAATGTATGTGTTTCAGGGGTTTCATGACATATTTTGGATATGGAGACATAAGCATTGCCATTAGAATATTTGCTATGATTAGGGAAAATGTACAAAAATAGTTCAAATATACGTTGGAAGTGTAAGGGAAAGGAGGGGACATTTTATCATATGTGGTGGGATTGTAATGTAATCAAAAAAATTTGGGAAATGATATACAATGAACTGAAGAAAATGTTCCATCTAACATTTGTAAAGAAACCTGAAGCATTTCTGTTAGTGATTGTAGGAAAAGACCTGCCAAAAAAGCTGAAAAATATCTTCAGGTATGTGACAACGGCCGTGAGAGTTTTAATAGCACAAGGTTGGAAGACCGAAGAAATCCCAACTAAAGATCATGGCAACAGAAAATGATGGACTATGCAGAACTGGCAAAATTGGCACATAAGCTACAGGACAAGGACAACTGTGACTTCAAAGATGAATGGGAACCCTTTACAAAGTATTTGAAGATACAACCAAGTGAATTGGACTCCTTGGCAGGTTTTGAATAAACATTCACAAACTCTTTATTGACAATAATCAGTTAGATGATTTAAGGATTTATACAACTTTGTAACATGCAGAGAATAGCATTTACAGAGAAACCAAAGATTGGAACTGAGGGGAGTCGGGGTGAGTGGGAGGTGTGGGTTTGGTACAGGAGGGTGGGGGGAGGAAGGGAAATGGGGAAAAAACTAAAGATGATATGCTTTTGGATAACATGTCTTGTTTAAATTTCTAATAAAATAATTAAAAAGAAGAAGAAGAAGATTTGGTTGTATCTTAGGATCAATTGTATGGAATTGTTCTATTTGACTTTACTCATCTTCACTCACTCCATGTGCTCGTCCTTAATGAATCTTTCTGAGATAATCAAGTGACATTTACATGTTTGCTAATTTGTTTTATTCTAATAATATGTAGATTAAAAAGCCACGTACAAAAAAGTGTGTGAACTATATATATCAGGGTAAAGGGGTTAGTGGAGTTTCAGAAAGATTGGGTTTTTAATTTCTTTTTGATACAGTATGCTAATTCACAGAGGGAGCAGGGTGTGTGGGGGGGGGGGGAGAGAAATTCCCAAGAAAGATATGATTTGTGTTAGAAAAGCTTCTGCCAGCTAATTTGTTTTCCAAGTTTTAACATGAATAAGTTCCAGGGACACGTAGTTAACATACCGTATCAGCTCCTGGGATGCTCCAGCTCTATCCTTTCCTGATACACATTGATTTCCACCTGATAAATATAATACACTCTGATGAAAAGTGGCAGGATCTGAATGAAGACCAGCTTATCAGCTGCAAAGGTCTGGCAGACTCAGAGGCTGAAATCAAAGAATATAAATATTTACATTTTTAAATGGGCTTGAAATGTACACTAGATCAGAAGAGGCATCAATCCAGTCACCTTAGTGCTGTAATTTGCCGCCACGGAGCACCCTCAGTCATTTTTATGTCAGAAAAACAAATTTGGTACACAAGGAAGTTAATGAAATTAGATGGCAAATGATCAGTGTCCCTTGATAATAGAGAGACAATGGGCTCCCTAGCTGCTCCCAGGCTTGGGGTTATCTGCCTATGCTTTGTAATTATAGGAGAAATCCATATGCTCAATAAAATAAAGCAGCAACTGTTTTGCAGAGATAAAAATGCCTAGGCAAGGGTCTGGGGTTGTCAGCTGGGGTTGTCAGCTGTCCTGATTCTGTCCTAAAAAAACCAACACCCCACAGTATTATGTATTGCCCTTCCTTCCTTCCTTTTACAAAAAATCTTTACCAGGGCAGGTAGGGAATTATCCTGAATATTTAAAATTTTGTGCAGAAAAGGAAATAATGGGTTTTGTATTCTTTTGAAACATGCACCCAGTATTCCAAAAGTTGATATACTCCCCTTGATTATCAGTATTTGGTGCCTCCTGTCTTGAGTACACCCAGTCCTTATTTTATAGAAAACCTGTAGCTATGTTTCCTACTTCAAAAAATAATCTGAGGATGACATTGGCTGTGGCTAAAACCATAATTCACCTTCATGGACAGTTCATGGGAGGTGCTTTCCTGTGTGCGATCCCTCACCACATCTCTGTATGTGCACACGAAGGAGCCACCTACAGCTTCCAAGAAGCTGGGAGAGAGAACTCACCATCATTTGTCAACCTGGGCAGGGCTATTGACATGGTATCCATGCTCCCTTCTAGCCTGGTGTTGACTGACTGGTGATAGACCGATGCAATGGACCATGCCTAGACGTTTGCTTTATCCACATGCTCCAGGAACAGTGTGAAGTTGCATCATGGGAAGATGTCTTCCACACCACTGCCACTATATGAGAATGGGGCCTGAAGTCTTGGTTTACTTCATCTGTCATGTCCCAACCCAGACAGCTTCATAACACAAATACACATAAAGGGCAATCAGATGCACGCCAAACTGAATAACAGAACCATAGAATTCATATGGTTGAAAGAGACATACTCCCAAGTCAGTGAGGATAGAGGAAGGAGATGTAATGTTCCTATCAATTTGTCCTGGTCCTTCTTACAGTAAGCACTATGTTCACAATGTTTTCACATAAGAATGCAAGAAGAACCCTCCTGGATTGGGCCAATGGCCCACCTAGTCCAGTAAACCAACCAGATGCCTGTCAGAACCCATAAGCAGGACATGAAAGCAAGAGCACTCTACCCACCTGCAATTTCCAACAACTGGTATTCAAAGGCATACGCTTCTGAGTGCAATTCAAAGTGTTGGTGCTGACCTTCAAAGCCCTAAACAGCCTCGGCCCAGTGTACCTGAAGGAGCGTCTCCACCCCCATTGTTCAGCCCGGACACTGAGGTCCAGCTCCGAGGGCCTTCTGGCAGTTCCCTTGCTGTGAGAAGTGAGGTTACAGGGAACCAGGCAGGGGGCCTTCTCACTAGTGGCACCCTCCCTGTGGAACGCCCTCTCATCGGATGTCAAGGACATAAACAACTATCTGACTTTTAGAAGACATCTGAAGGCAGCCCTGTTTAGGGAACTTTTTAATGATTGATGTTTTATTGTGTTTTAAAACTCTGTTGGGAGCTGCCCAGAGTGGCTGGGGAAACCCAGCCAGATGGGGGGGGGTATAAACAATAAATTATTACTATTATTACCATCATCATCATCATACTGCTTTTGACAGTGGAGGAAGAAAATAGCCATTGTGGCCAGTACCCACTGGTAGCCTTGGTTGGTTGGCTGGCATCTGTCTGTATCAAGAAACAATGGAATGCCCCTCCGGGGGTGAAGTCAAACCACTGTAGAATCACTGTGCCTGCAGAAACTGGTGACTCCTAACTGCTGCCTCCTACATTGTTTTTGCTGTGTTAGCAGCACCGAAGTAATCTCTCTGGGACGCAAATCTGTGCAGTGTATATGGAGGTCCTGGGCTGCTATCACAGCATCAGCTGGGGTTTGTGTCCATATGTGCAAGTCTAGTGTAGTTCTATTTCTTTCACCATTCTGCTCCCTGCTTTGGGTGTGTTCATGTAACCATTTAGTCTGCATCCACTGCACTCCCACTGTTTTCCAAGTTGCATTCACAGACCATTACCCACAATCCATATCAATCCTGTCATTTCTTGACAAATAATGCTGTTTGCTATGCCCTCCCAGCCCCGTTCAAGCCAGGTTCAACCCGACTGGATAACTTAAGCTGCATTTACTTCGTACCTAAGAATGGTGTGGACATCTGTGGCAGCCATTGCATGTGTGCAGATGAGGATTCACGAATAAATTCATGAAAAGAGTTTGGAGGGGTGGGGGCTCCAACTCTACCCCACTAAATGATAAGCAAAAAATTAAGATCCAAAGGCCTGTGTGAATGAAAATGTTTTTGCCTGGTGCCTTTTTATGTCCACATATTTGGAAAGCAATTTCTCCTAATATAATGGTGGTTTTTTTATAATGTTCTTTTCACTAATATGTGCATTTTCATGCAGACTTTACTCCAATGTGTGTGTTTTTTGACATATTGCTTGGCTGGAGAACTGCCCTGCAAAACTCAGACAAGTGCAATTGTTGATGCATGGCGGTGTTTTGGTTTTTGTATTGTTTCAGGAAGTGCAAATTCCACAGGCTCATGGAATTGAATTTGTCTCTCATCTCTTCTTGGGGACATATGGCCCAATGGCAGGGCTGTTGCGGTACTACACCATACTTCATGGCACCTCATGTATAGAGAGGTTGTGATCACCAATGTATATGCATCAATGTGGGATTTTCTATAGGGAAAAGTAATATTCCATATTATTCTGTTACATCCACCCTGCAAATGACTCAGGCCCCCATGTACTGTGTGAGCATCCCACTGAGACGACAGGAATAGGCACCAACCTGTAATTACCTAGTAAAGACAATCAAATCACACACATTCAAGCCACCTGTGGTTCCAAATGACGAAAAGTGTTAGTTACACTGTTGTGTTTCTATAGCATCTCTGGAGAAAAAACAGAGGGCGTAATGAACCACTAGGTTTCTGATAGGCTTGCAAGAGGCAGAATTAAAACACTCACAATTTGCCCCTACCGTGGCTCCAGCAGAAAGACAGAGGGGGGATCACAATTAAACTTTCTCGCTTCCTCTTAATTTGCACAGATGAAGAGGGAGAAAATGAGGGAGGGGAGGAGGAAAGAAAGCTTGTTTTTATTGCAATGGCTTAGCAACCTGAAGTTTTTCCTTATCCTCCTCCTTGGAGATAAGGGGGCAGAGACGGGCCCTGCTTTGAGCCCCACCTGATCCTTGGGACTGTAACTATCCAAGTTGCTTCGTAAACAGTGGCCTCAGCAAAGCCCAGTTTATATTGCCATGTTCTTCTGCAGAGGCCCAGCTGCAAGTACTCTCTTCAACAACGGTACATTGTGCATCCGCAAAGGGAAATACTATTTTCCATAGTACAGCCCTGACGTTGACATCCCTTCCCCTCTAGTGCTGACATGGAATTGCTCCCAACCGTCCAGATCCAAAAGGACCCTGGGCGAGAGTGCATTTGTGGTGGGAATGGAAGAGGGGCAAGAAACCACTTCCAGTTCCTATTGATGTGTGCCAGCAGTGAAGAAGAGGGGGCAGAGACTAGAACATGGCCTTCCCGGAAGTGTGAACAAATCCCCACAGTCATCTCTGTTCTGGACTTTCCTTCCTGTTGTCTTATCGCTTTGGCCCACTAGCTCAAAAGAAGGAGGAGAAATAGCCTCCACTGCATTTTCACATCTTCAGTAAAGTATGCCCTGTAAGTAACTCACCAGCAATTAAAAAACCCCTACGATTTCTCTCTCTCTCTCTCTCTCCCCTCCCCCCCCTTACACTTCCCAAGCTAAAATGAGCTGCCCAGAACAGGCCATCTTAAATAAACTTCCATCTATGCAGTGTAGTGCTTTTTTGCTGCTGTTGTTTGAGATCCTGAGTCAGTGTTACGGGTAAGGGAAAACCACAACTCAATATGGTATTCATCTGAGATTGATGGGCGCTATTGGTATTGTTCGGAGCAAGCACCAAAATGCGTTTTAGTCCAGCTATTTTAAGAACCATTTACCAGACTTTCAGAAACTGCAGACTGCCTTCAATTGCTTTGCCACTGAACCTTTCAGGCCCAAATTAGAAAAAAGGATATTTTGCGACAACCTAAATTTAAAACAACTTTGCTCTTCACTCTGCTTATTGGGAAGCTACTGGGCAAATGGGAAGGAGGCAAGTAGCCCTTGTGCTGGAAAGCACAGGCCAAGGGGGCAAAATGAATGGCAGAAGGCCTCCTTTGAAGGCCAGGCCAGGAACCTTTGTGACCTTCACCCAATAAACTACTCAAATGTGTTATTGCTGGAAATAGCAGCAACAGAATTTCAACATTCTGGCATCACTTGGATGAACCTTTTCAATCCTTCCCTTAAAGATATTTTTTCCCAGTCCATGGTTGAGCTGCAAATAGCAGCTGTGAGGCAGAAAGCCTGTTTATTTATTTGCCCTACAAATTGAATGTGGGGAAAAAGCCAGGATGAGAAAAGGCAGTTGTTGTTGTTGTTGTTGTTGTTCTCCTCCTCCTCCTCCTCCTCCTCCTCCTCCTCCTCCTCCTCCTCCAGGGGGTACTCAAGGGTACGCAGTACTGGCACCTCTTTTTCTAGAAAAAAAAGCACTAAAAACAGGTTCACTTCCTTCCTTCTACCAGGGCCACTGACAGAGGACACTTTGCCCAGGATCCTCTCCAGTGATATTTTTCTACAAAAAGGGGTGCCGGAACTCACTATGAATACCTCCCTTGTTCTCTTACAATGGCAATGGCGCTTTCCTGAGAGGAGGCTGAACTAAGTTCAGGTTAGTTCCAGCTGGAAAAAAGCTGTGATCAGTTCTCTGTTTGTAGGACTTCTTGGACCAAGCTCAGTTTTAGGATAGGGAGCTGTAAGAAGGTAATGCAGAGAGGGACCTTGACATTACCTATCAACAGTGAGCACCTTGACCGCAGACTGAGCAGACAGGCAGGATTTCTGTATTTGCTGCTAGACATATATATTTGTAAATGCAAATCTTATGCAAATTTGCATCTTCCTTTGTCCTCTTTTTTCTTTGATTATGCAGTTCTTCTTCTTTGCTGATGAACCTGGAGCTGCGCCCATCAGAGGCACCTGTGACCTCCTTTGAGAATACTAGGCATCCATTGCATCTCCTCCTCCCAACTACTCTGTCTGGCTCGCTGTACTGAGCAGGACTTCAGAGCAGGCAGGATAAAGGGGTAGACAAAATGGCTAGTGGAGAAACGGGTGGTAGAAGCTATGACGTGTGCCTAGGATCTGGTTCTGGGGGTATATTTAAAGGCCTCGGCCCAGTATACCTGAAGGAGCGTCTCCACCCCCATCGTTCTGCCCGGACGCTGAGGTCCAGCGCCGAGGGCCTTCTGGCGGTTCCCTCATTGCGAGAAGCAAAGCTACAGGGTACCAGGCAGAGTGCCTTCTCGGTAGTGGCGCCCACCCTGTGGAATGCCCTCCCATCAGATGTCAAAGCAACAAATAACTACCTGACATTCAGAAGACATCTTAAGGCAGCCCTGTTCAGGGAAATTTTTAATCTGTGATATTTTAGTGTATTTTTGGTTTCTATGGAAGCCGCCCAGAGTGGCTGGGGAGACCCAGCCAGATGGGCGGGGTACTAATAATAAATTATTATTATTATTATTATTATTATTATTATTATTATTATTATTATTATTTGGGTTGCAACATGGTGACAACTCTAAAAGTAAACAGAGCCCCTCCCCTCAACTTATGGAGACTGGGAGAGAAAACAGTGCCCCGAGTTCATGAATAATAGCGTTGCTGAGATTGCCACCAGATCATGCCAGCTGAGACTGTTACTCAAGGGTCTCAAGCTGTAAACAGTCATTTGAATGTTTTAGCATGCTGGAGGAATGTCCTTGGGGATGGCAAAAGGAAAAGCATTGGAGGGGGAGAGCTAGGCATACCATTCTTTATTCATATCATTGCGGGCCCTCCAACAATGTAGATAAAAATAGGAGCACTCCTGTGCATGGGCAGAGTGGTGGTGGTGGAGCTAAGGGCACAGTTTGGCACTCCAGCAGGGCATGTTAGGATGTGGTGGGCAATGCTATTTCCTAGGAGAAAATATCACCATGAATTTTCTAATGTAAGTGCTACACTTTTTCACGACAATAAAAAGAGGTGCTGGGACTGCGTACCTTCGAGTGGCCCCTGGAGAAAAGCATTGGTGGTGGGCCAACACAATCCAGACACAATCAGTAAAACAATTTCATTCACATCTGTGCCAATGGCTTTGGTGAGCAAAATTTGAAGGGAGGAAACTGGCAAACGCATTATAACCAATGCATTTCATGCCCGTTTCTTTGCATTCTTCAGGCCACATCACTTAGAGTTATGATATTTTGTTGTCACCCGAACTAAGAGGGTGCATAAGTGATGCGGGCTACATAATACTGATCTGATAAGCAGTCCATTTATGAGGCCTATCCTAGGCTGTCATCAGCATGCAAAAGAAAGAAAAATGGGAAGGAGGATTTGCCTAGGAAAAGGCTCTAAAAATGTGGCAATCCGTACAAAAATGGGTCAGTTGAAAATAATTGCATCCCTATACCACCATCACCCCATTTTTCATTCTCAATGTTTCCCCTTTTAGCCTGTTGTAGTAAATGATACAGAGATTTTTTATAGCTATTGTACTGCTATACATTTTGCAGCATTACCTTCTTGGGAATGTTGTTGTGGCTGCAAACAGAGCCCATGGAATGTGGGGCATTGCGCTGAAAATGTGCCTCCTGGCATCAGCCACAGTGTGCTCTGAAGTGCTTTATTTGATTGTTATCAACTTTCAAAGAGGGGGTGGGAGGGTAACAAACACCCTTTCCTCCATTCACAGATAACATAATATTGTGTGTGTGTGTGTGTGTGTGTGTGTGTGTGTGTGTGTGTGTAAGTAAGAATGCAAGGAAGGGGAAATCTTTAATATAGTTCTTTTATCTTTGAAAGCCACGTTGCTCTCCTTCCGCAAATGTTGCAGGTACAAAAGATTACAAAGGTGATAAGGTGCCGGAGTGATTGTTTAAGCTGAAATTGACTCTCTGCAGCATTTGAATTAAGCAAAGGTAGCAGAGAGCACCCTTGCAACAGCTTTAAGGGATCCACATTCTAAAGCAGCTTAAACATAATAGAAGGCTCTTGTCTTTCCCCACATCCACAAATAATCATCTTGTCTTTCCACTTGCACTGACAGCAGAGGACTGAAAACAAACAGTCATTTAACAAAGATAATATTCCTCTTTGTTTCATTTTTGTTTCTATCTCGCCCATCATCACAGGATTGGAGTACTTGGGAGAACCTTGATTGCCATATATTTGCAACTATCTGTATAACACACACACACACACACACACACACAAACACACACATGTCATCACTGGCTAAGTGCAATTGCTTCTATCTAGATGATATGTAGGATTATTTTCCATAACACAAAAGTGACGAAAAGTGGACAGGGAAGTGAGATATTGTGGGTTCCCATGTGAGCTCAAGATCCTGGCTCAATTTCCCTGCTGCAGAAATGTGCCAGTTCCCCCTCCGTTCCCTTCAAGCTTTATATGGTATCTCCACAATTTTGGTAAGTGCATGTGTGAGTCACTTATCCGCCTGCTTTTGGGTGAGTTCTGCAACAAAGCTGCCTGCATTCTCACCAATTCTAGATGGCTCAGATCCGTGGCTTGATTCTGTAGACACTGTTTTGAAATTTTTTGGTATAAGTGGTTTATATGTCATAATAAACAAACAAACAAGCAAATCTAATAATTGGCAGATTGTTCTTGCAGTGCTCCCAATTAGGTGCCAGTTGCATAGACACTTAGCCTGTCCTGATTTTTTTTGGGGGGGGGCATAGAGGAAGCTTATGTGTATGAGGGAGATACCACACTTTTGAGTCATCACAGATGCAGAGGACTGGTTGTTTTTTTTCTGTCAGAGGAGGAATGGGGACCAAAATGACTATCTCTCCCAGAACTAGAAAAGGGGTGGTGCCGTGGTGCCGTTCCTTTAAGTTGCAGCAAAACTGCTCAGAAATTGCCCTTTCCCTTTTAAAATGTGCCCCCTCCTGGAACCAATTAACTAACTGGTTAACTGTTTACAATGTATTTATTTAATTCATTATAATTTTTTTGAACTGGTCAACAGCCCTGGTGTAATTGTGCCTACGTAGAACTTTATGAGTCATTCTGATGTTCCTTCTCGAAAGAAAAGTGGATATGAGCTCCAACCCACCCCCATCCACCTTCACACAAATGAACTATGCAGCAACTAAAGAATCTCAGAGTTTTCCTTTTTAAAACCCATTAGCAGATTTTTGAAATCCAGCACAGTTATGAATTTTAGTTGCCAAGCACCATTCTCAACAATGCTGTGCCAGTTCCTTTTTGGAATGAAAATAGAGGTCAGGAAGGAAAAGGTGAAGAGAGAAGTGATCGTCCTCTTTCTGAAGCTGCCCTTGTTCTTAATCAGACGATCATAAATGAAGTCACATCGAAAAATGATTATGGAAAAGGGAGAACTATGACCTGTGGGTGGACACTTCTCTCTGCACGGCCACTCAGTCTCGCTAACCTCTGGCACTGTGTCTCTGTGTGTGTGTTTGTGTGTGTGCTAAATCAGAAACTTGTTCAACCATATTGAAAAACATGTTGGGAACGGAAGATTTCTATTGATGCTGGCTTCAAAACAACCACTTAAATAGATGACTCTGCTTTGTGTCTCCAGCTCAATGCCAGAAGCATCTCATTATTATTTTAGGAAAGGGGAGGGGGAATGGATTCAGTGACACATGAAAAAGGGGCAATGATTGTCAGGCACTTTGGAGAGAAATGAACTGACTTCGGCTCAAATGGAAAAGGAGGCCTGCAAGTCTTACACTCTAATGTCATGGGCCCCCCAACCTCTCTCACTGCCAATGAAAACTAATAAATGAATAGAAAGAGAACCTTCCCACGTGACGCTGGCACAAAAACCTCACACATACACTGAGTAAAAGAATCACAATTCACTATCCTCTCCTCCCCCTCTCTCCCCACCTCTCATCTCCCCCAACCTTATACTGTATGTATTAATGTCTCACATTGAATATAACTGATCTGTAAGGTAAAGGGACCCCTGACCATTAGGTCCAGTCGTGACTGACTCTGGGGTTGCGGCGCTCATCTCGCTTTATTGGCCAAGGGAGCCGGCGTACAGCTTCCGGGTCATGTGGCCAGCATGACTAAGCCGCTTCTGGCAAACCAGAGCAGCGCACGGAAATGCCATTTACCTTCCCGCCGGAGCGGTACCTATTTATCTACTTGCACTTGGATGTGCTTTCGAACTGCTAGGTTGGCAGATACAGGGACCGAGCAACAGGAGCTCACCCCATCGTGGGGATTCGAACTGCTGACCTTCTGATCGTCAAGTCCTAGGCTCTGTGGTTTAACCCACTGCACCACCCGTGTCTACTGATCTGTAGAAAGGACTTTATGATCTGAAAATAGATGCAAGGTTTGTACATTTGTAACCCAAGAAAATCTTTAATAAAAACTTTTTTTTTAAAGAGGACTTTGTAGTGCCACTCTCATGATTTATTGGAGTCATATGTGTTTGTGTTATGAGGATGGGCACAAATGTGGCCAATTTCCACTTGCCCTGATCCACCAAGGGAGATCTGCACACATGTAAGCAGCTTTCCACATTCATTGCCAAGCTGATTTCGATCTGGGTGGAAGCCCCATGCAATTCTGATGTCCATTAGAGCACAACTGAATGGAATCTTTTGACTTTGCATGTTGACTTTTGCATGTTGACTTTGGGGGCACTGGTTGTTACATGGAGCTAGCTGCTTGCAACAATAGTTGGAGAAGAGGCCACAGGATTTAACCCAGGTATCGTCAGGGAGCAGAAGGCTAAGCAATCACAGCAGTATATGGAGGTGCCATGAGATACCAATACAGGCCTTTGTTAAACAGCAATTAGAGTTTGTCAAGTGGTAGCCTGCAGGCTAGGCTTTGCTCACTAGACAGTTCTACATCTCATCTCTCGTGGAGCTACCAGATTTTAAATAATGTGTTCTGCTGCAGTTTCATTCATAAGGAAAATAACATTGTTTTCAAAATTCATGCATGAGAAAAAGACAGAAAGAGAGCAATCCCAAGGTTTAATTATATAGCTTTCCAGGACTTTACACCGAGGTGAATGTATGTACAGGTTTTACAGGCATCTCCCTGTACACAGAATGAGAAATTTGGTGCTTCATTTTGACTTTATAGATTCCTGTACTGGGAGTTGCTCCCTTTAGAAAGCTTATTCCTGGAATGCAAAAGCCGGAGAAAATGAAATCACAAAGATAATGTAGCAGACAACACAGATGGAAAATGGGGAGCAAGGCTAGCAGGGACATATCGATGCTGCTCACATATGCTCCCATTGTGTATTCATAAGTTTGTAAGTGGATAAATTGTTCAGTTCATTTATAATCTGAAACCTACTTACTTTTCTTGACCTTCACCTTCCACGTACACAGCAAATTCATGCAGAGAATCCACAGTGTCAAACTGGAGCTTAACCAAAGAACTTGCTGAAAGACAGATGAGTTACTTGAGCCAGGTGGTTCTTTCAGAGGCTCTAAAATAATGGACTAAAAGAGCTGAAGTTATCATTTTGTCCAGAATGCTGTCTGAAGCTGTCATTCTGTCTGCAAAATAGATAGCTCAGCCACTAGAGCACGAGACTCTGGATTTCAGGGTCATGAATTCGAGCCTCATGCTGGGCAAACGATTCCTCCATTGCAGGGGCTGGACTAGATGCCCCTTGTGCTCTCTTCCAGCTCCACAATTCTATGGTTCTGTCATTAATTAGCGGATAGCAAAGTCATCGTCTTGGGGACGGGCAAGTAAGTTTAACTCAGAATTGAAAATGAAATTAAGGAACGTGACTAAGGCCTGTCCACATTTCCACTTGTTCTATGCCCAGAAAGCACAAGTCCAAGTGTTTTCCTCCTTGCCGTGCTCCTTTCCAAGGGAAAATGCTCTCTTTAACAACAGAGCGGAACAAATGGAAAACTTGAATTGCCTTTTTCTCTGTCTGAGCGCTAAAAAGCCATTCTCCCTGGGGGAAAGCAGCAGGACAAGCGGAAGTATGGATAAGCCCTAAGCTGGGCCTATTAATGCCAATAGGTCTACTATGGATAAAACTTAGTTGACTAATAGCTCAGTCAGCAAAGCAACAGACGCTGAATCTCAAGGTCATGGGTTTGAGCCCCATGTTTGACGAAATATTCCTGCATTGAAAGGGGTTGGACAAGATGACACTCGTGGTCCCTTCCAACTCTACAATTCTATGAAATCTTACTAACCCATGCTTGCTTTAGCTAGCTCTGGAGCATCATTGGAGAAACAGGCAATGTATGCATTTTTAAAAAATAATGAAGCAATGATCTCACCCCGTCTAATTTGGGGAAAGCTCTCTGTGCAGGCTTGTTTCATTACTGTTTGCTTTGGCTTCCTTTATGGCTTGATGGTGAAAGCCGGCATTCTGCACCCTGCAGCCCAATAGCTACAGGCTCCAGCTAAACGTGCCGCTGCTGATGCGACGCAAATTCCCATGGAAAGAAGAAGCCACAAAGACTTGAAAGAGAGAGACTCCCTAGGACTGAATAATGTAGTGTCAGTTCCTCTAATGAATGCTGATCCTGGGTGCGTGATAGGTAATTAGTGACTTTGATACCTGCAGGGAGCAGTCAAGCAGGTCATGATTTTGCTGTCAGAAACTTCATTGCAACAGACGCATCATTATCCTAGTCACTGCTGTTTATTAATACACACCTTCACAGGGAAATTTTATATCCTTTCCCCCACATCCAAGGAGCACAAGCAAGCTCTGCAGGCATGCGTGGCAGCTTTCTGAATACCAGACAGAAGGCAGCGCACTGTTCTCTCCATGAAAGAGAAGGGAAAGGGGCAAAGGAGAACTCTAGCAGTAGCCACCAGAAAACAATTCTTGAAAGCATCAAATCAGATCTGCCAAGTGCCTAGATCTCCACAGAAGCAGGGAAGATGAGTGCTTGTGTATCTGCCCCGCTCCTGCTTTGTTCAACAGTGCAGGCAAGAATGATGGATTGTATGGCTGAGATGGTTGTCAAGGTCTGCTGATGCTGGGGAGTCTAGATAATTAGCAAGGTAGCAGGAAAGCCTTAAGTGGCTATAGGACTTAGCCTGCCTTGAGTGCCAGGAACAGGTGTGGAGACAGGAAATATGTGGCTGTGTTTCCCTCACTGGAAAGCAACCCCAACCACTTGGCACATGTGCTGGATTAGGAATCAGGACTTTTATGTCAAAGATGGTAGTTGCGATAGCTTGAGATGCGCAACAGTTGTGCACCAGCTCTCTGTGTGGGGTCAAATAAAGTGAATTGAAGAGTTGAATTGCAATGCCAATAAGTCTCCTTGAACTGAACCAGGTCTCCTTCTCCCCCAGCAACAGAGAACTATGTCACAGTTTTCCTGTCCTTTTAGAAAACAAAATAGTTGTTTTCATATATCTCTGTGTTGCTCTAGGTCAGACGTAGGGAACCTATTCTGGCTTGTGAAGCAGATCAAATGTCTTCCCACCTCTAGCGGGGCAAATTTAACAGGTGGTTGCCAATGCCCACCTGTCAATCACATGATGTCATTATGATGTCAGGTGATGCTGTGCTTTGAAGCTCCAATTTCAGGGGCTTCAAGGCACAGCATGGGGCTGTTTGAAAGCACTTTTGCCCACAGCCCACAGGGAAGGAAGAACAGCCCCAACAGTTCCCACAGGTCTTAGATGGTTCTGTGAGGAGCTGATGGTATGTGTGGCCCCTGACCTGGGCTCCCTCTCTTCCGCCTTCCCTCAGGGCACACATGTCTTTAGCAGCCCCCAGGAAAGGTGGGAGTGGAGCTGCCCCAAAGTTTCCCTTTAAGAGGAGCATGTGGAGAGTGCAAAAGAGGAACTCTAAAACAGATCAGTGTGTTCTAAAACACACCAGTAAAATGCACTGTAAGACTGGAAACCTGATATTTAAGGGGAGGAGATCATATCTATCTCTTCAAGATTCCAGGGACCCCAAACTTATCCTTTCTTTCCTCTCTGAATCATTCAGCTTTCATTCATTCCTCCTCATTTATGCCTGTGCCCCCCAGACAGTACTCAAAACAGTGACTGTTGAACCTAGATTAGTGCAAAATCTAAGTCTGGGTATAGCATATACACAACATCATATTTCCAATTCCCAGATGATTCTTTCTACAGTTGTACTTTGGAAGTTGAACAGAATCTGTTCTGGAAGTCCGTTTGACTTCCAAAACATTCTGAAACCAAGGCACAGCTTCTGATCGGCTGCAGTAAGCTCCTGCAGCCAATCGGAAGCCGCAGAACCCACATCAGACGTTCGGGTTCCAAAGAACATTTGCAAACTAGAACACTCACTTCCGGGTTTGCGGCACTCGGGAGCCAAAACGTTCGACTCGCAAGGCATTTGACTTCCGAGGTACGACTGTAATGGTTTCATATAGATATGAAATAATACCTGAGTTAAGACCAAGTCCTGCCAGAGCAACAGAAGATAGCTGAGAACCCACTGGCTGCCATCAATTGTGTGTGTCTACGTGTTTAGACTAAAGAAACCTAGTTTGCTCTGTTTTGCTTTGCTAAATAATGATTGGTGGCAGAGCTTGGAAGACAAAAAAACAAAAACCCCTTTTTTAAAAAAATGAAGAGCTTAGTATATCATCAGTACTTTGGAATCTAATGGGAACTTGCCAGAGAATATTACATAAAGCCTGCCTGTGACATTCAGAGAACACAAGCATAATCAACAAGGAACTTTTTGTGGGACGTACAGTACCGTGTTCATTTCAGGAAGGCATTTATCAAGGATAATGAATAGGTGTTGTAGCCACCAAATGCTCATTAAGTCATTGAGTAGGATGGCTGAGTCAGTTGAATATTATAACTGAACAGAGAGCCTAATTCAGTACCTAGTAATCAGTCATTTTCCTCCGCTTAATTTCTGTAGGTATGGTATGAACTGAATAATTTTACTAAAGTTGTGAAGGAGGAAAGTGGGGAACGAAGAGATTTTCATGACTCTCTCTCTCTCTCTCTCTCTCTCTCTCTCTCTCTCTCTCTCTCCCCATATATAGATAAAAATGTAAGGCTGTCATTACACAACCCCCATTGGAGAATTTGTATTGCTGCATCACATCCTGGATTTGCATGAAGTCAGAGTGCAGACCCCATTTAGGATTTGCACTGCCTCATTACACTCCTGGACTTGCAGGGTAGGGTAAAGTAAGAGGGGGGGGAATGATGGTTTAATAAAGCTGGAGCTGAGAGAGCTAAAAGAAAAAATGGCAGTTTTAAACAACAGCAGAGGTTCGAGTAAAGCTTCATACAATGGGATCTGCATCCTTCAACTCTCTCACATGAGGCAACTGAGGAAAGGAAGAAAGAGACCTCTGAGTACAGTAAGAAGGGGGAAACACTGAAAGTTGGGAAGTGGCTGTTTCAAACAATGGCAGAAGTTGAGTAAAGTGGAGGTAGAGAACCATTGAGAGGAAAATGATGGTTTTGAACAGCAACAGATATTTGAGTAAAATAGGGATGGGACGCGGGTGGCGCTGTGGGTTAAACCACAGAGCCTAGGGCTTGCCGATCGCATGGTCGGTGGTTCGAATCCCCACGCCGGGGTGAGCTCCAGTCGTTCGGTCCCAGCTCCTGCCCACCTAGCAGTTCGAAAGCACCCCTAAGTGCAAGTAGATAAATAGGGACTGCTTTCTAATGGGAAGATAAAAGGCGTTTCTGTGTGCTGTGCTGGTGCTGGCTCGCCAGATGCAGCTTCGTCACGCTGGCCACATGACCCGGAAGTGTTTTCGGACAGCGCTGGCTCCCGGCCTCTTGAGCGAGATGAGTGTGCAACCCTAGAGTCGGTCACGACTGGCCCTGACGGGCAGGGGTACCTTTACCTAGGGATGGAGGAACACTGAGGGGTTGTTTAAAAACAACATGAAACTCCAGTTTTAGTGAGGAGAAATAGCTGAGATGTGTACTACGCAGAAGCTACTACCAAAGACTAACACAACAGAGGCTTTCTGAACTCCCTTCTTGCTGTACTCAAACCCTGTGTTAAACTGCCACTTCCTTCCTCCAGGCCACCCCCTGCTTGCTCTACTCAAGCTTCTGCAAATGCTTAAACTCACCATCTTTTCCTTCTCAGCATTGCTCCATCCCTGCTTTATTCAGATACCTGCCATTGTTTCGAATGGCCACTTTCCCCCTTCTCGGTATCTCTCCATCCCTGTTATACTCAAAGCTCTGCTGTTGTTTCAAACCACCACTTTCCCACCCTTAGTCTCCATCCTTTCTTGCTGCCATGCCACAGCCACTGCTGTTGTGCAACCTGCCTTCAGTTTTGCTCTGCCACCCCACCCTAAATTCATGCAAATCCAGGATTGGGAAGCAGCACTACAAATCCTCCAGTGGGGACTACGTGGTGACATCCTTACATTTTTATTATATATACTAGGGGCTGCACATCTGTTCACTCTGCTCACTAATCACTTACCATTACCCCACATAACCCCACCAGCGCTTCCCTTTCCCACTGAATGCAACTATTTAGTTCACCTTTCACCAGATGCAGGGGGTTACCATGGGGGTGGTTTGTGGGAGGGAGAGCAGATTGCACAAAGGGTGGGTGAAGGTAAAAACAGGTGCAAAGCAATGCTGCACTACAGATGAGAAAAGTGACTCAGAAATGGGGTTCAGAAAGTGAAAAGTGAGTTTGGTAGTTTCTAGGGGATTGCTCCCCCACTCTCTCTATGTGTGATATTAATTTATTCCATGGCTCATACATCCCCATTTCATAAAATAGCTTCCTCCACTGCTAGAAGATGCTTTGGTGGTTTGTTTGCTATTCATAAAGGATTGAGTGTGTACATGAAAGGCCAGATTTCATTATGCTGTTCCAGAATGGTGAAATAAAGCAGAGGCAACTCATAGGGAAGACTTTGACATCTTCAATACCATCCCTTTTTATAATCTAATCTTTCTGTTTGTTTATGGCACCCTTGCCATGGCTGGAGAGAAAAACCTTGCTCAGAAACACATTAGAAGACTTTAGCCTCATGGGGGAAAGAACATATTGGGCACGATTCACCTAATGAACCCTATCAGTGGAAGCCCTGTGCAAAGACTTCCATTTGTGCAGTGGGGCTTCCCCCTCTCCCCTCTCTGTACCTTCTCGGACCCCTTGAAATTGGCTTGGAGTGTGGGAGAGAAGCTCCAAACCAGTGCATGCAGGGAGGAGAAAGGAAACCCGAAACGCTTGGGTAGACGGAACATCCATCATAGCACAATGGGTGGGCTGAAATCCACTCATTATTGTTATCCTATTGATGAGCTAACAGAGAGCCAGTGGCCTTCTCAAATGAGGATCGGGAATTGACCATGAATCTTCTGGAAAATTCTTATCCGGTGCCTATAGACCCCCAACTCAAACAGCTGATAAAAAGATTGTCCAAGCTTTATACTCATACCCCCCAACTGTCCTGTTTTAAGCCGGACATCCAGAATCACAAAAACCATTCCTGGTTTCTGTTTTCATCCCATAATGTACTGTTTGTTGGTCCAATGCTCTGGTGAAAGAGCGCTGGACCAAAAGATGCTCACTCTGGAGCAAGTCAACAGGGTCGCACCAGAGCTCTGGTGCACCCTGCTGATGAGCACCTGAGTGCCAGACCAGAATATGCGCCCCTCCTGATGTCCAATCTTTCAGCTGATATGGATGCATTGAACCAATTGTGTGAATGCTTAAACTGCTATTTGCTACGGCCACTAGCAAGTCTTTTTCCAAACATTTTTTTTCAGGGTACACAGGATAGAAGGTCCATATGTAATTCAGTACACTCAGGCTGTCAGAACAGCCAACTCATTGACCTCAGCACTTAAAAATTATAGTGTGACTCACCCCTAAGTCTCTAGGTTATGGCCCACTACTGGCTGAACACACTAATCAGATCTAACCAGCCAAAGCCTAATTCAAATCTGTTTATGAATCATGTTTTGTGGTTGTACTCACCTCTGTATGGGCATCTGTGTGAACAGGACAAGAAAAACAGCCTGGAGATGTAACAGACTTCATTTCAGCTCAGTCTGCAGCCCAGTTAAGGCAAAGTGCTTGGTTCAAAATTGATCGACGTTGCAATCCTGTGCTCATTTGCTTGGAAGTAGATCTCATTGAATTTAGCAAGACTTGTGAACAAACATATTCAGGATCAGGCTGCCCATCACATTAATCAGTTCTGCTCTGTTGTATTCTGTGCCATCGGGCGTGGGAACTATGTAACTGGTTCATGGATCTGGCTTGATATAGTGTGGGTTGGTGTGGGGCAGGGGCAGCGTAACTTCTTGTGAGAGGCCAGTGCCTAAAGAGAATAGGGCAGCCAAATTAAAACCCTGGTGTAAGGGATCTTGTGAATGAGCATTGCCTGTTCTGTTGAATCCAATGGTGCTGTTACCATCTGAAAGAAAAGACATACGTTATGTTCTATGAGGAGGTGAACGCCTTAAGTAAGTGACAATCCTTTAAAGAAAACAGGGGCTGACACCTCAAGGTGAAGGAAACTTGTTTTGTTTATGCTCAATGTGTTCAGGCTAAATAGCACAGCGACATCTCTATAGTGATAAATCCAGCACTCCATACTAGCAATGGGCTCATTTAAAAAATGAAGCTGCATCTATTCCCATGTCAACTAGCCTAACCACTTCTAATCTCTCATTGCCATTGGCTTTCTTTGGATATTTGATTTCTCTCTCTCTCCCACCCCCCACCCCAAGACCAGAACCCCTCCTCCCCCGAAGTGCTTCCAATAATTACAGTCATCTCATTTGGAATTAACAAACCAACCATTGTATCCTGATTCATGATCAATGGGATGTTAAAGGAGTTCTTATTGAGTTTAATAAGTATATAAGTTGCTAGTTAATGAAGTGAAAATTATGTCACCAATAACTGTGTAATTACGTTCTTATTAATGCATTCAAATGCCTTGCAGTTTAAATGGTGTATAACAAGCTCGTTATAGCAAGATAATTAGATAGCCATTAATTGTTTAAAATGCTGATTGACGTGTGGTATGGTAATAGATATCTAGCTTCCCATCGCTGTCTTCCTATGGGGCTAATTTAATGTTTTTGTGCCCCTCTAATTAGGAATATAGATTAGGACAGAACTGTAGAAAGTGTGAGGCCAGGGCTAACTAAGGAAGGGGGTCACACCAATTGTCATGGGGAGCGCCCACTCCTTGCTGGGCCTGCCCAATGGGTTTCTTCATAGCACCTGCCCAGTCAATGTTCACAGCTATGTCCCAAGTGACAGCATGGACTGTCAAACCCAGGCATCAGTTCTGCAACACTGCTGTGAATGCTATATTCTACCCTGATCAATACAATAGAGTCTCACTGGAGTCTTGGCACTGAGCAAGTTTGCACATATTCTCGGGAATTGTAGGGTTGGAAGTGGAGGGTGTGGGGAGGAGCGGGTGAATACTTATTGCAGCCATGCAGACTCAAGGCCCAAGTACACTGATTCTGCTTTCATAGATTATTCTATGAGGCATTGTCTTCAATTATGCTTTTCACCAATTTGCCTAGAACACGCATTAGCCTAGCTGGTCTGTCATTTCCTAGCTCTCTCATTGATTTGTTATTTTAATGTTAGCTACCTTTCAACCTTTAGTGACAATTTTTGTTAAAATGTTTTGTTAGGCAATCAACAACTCCACATTCAAGTTTTTAAATGAACTCCCCCAGTGTATGTCAACCAGACCTAGTGACTTGTAAAGTTTTAATTTGACAGTTAGCTGCAGAATGCCACATACTGGGTGTATTCAGTCAAATCATTGCACTGGTGGATGCCTGCTAATGCATTGGGACTCTCCCTTCCCCCCTTCCCTCATTTCCACCCAAAATCTGCTCGAGAGGGTTGAGAGAACCAAACAGGATGCGAGGGGCAGGAGAAGGGAGATTGTTCTGTCACAGGAGCAGAAATGCTTCCCTGACAGAACAATCTCCTCAGCGCTACGTTGAATTCAACCTGCAGACAGCTGTATTTGACTGAGTACCTCAGATGGCCTTCTCCAAAAAGTTATTCAGATGCAGTCAACATATTGCACAATGAAGACAAACACAAATTCTTTATTTTGCTTTTCTTTCTTGCTTTAGCAATCCTTTCGCACATTTATCATTTAATGGGCCAACTGCCTCCCTGACTAGGTTTTTGCCTTGGATGTGCTAACTGCTTCAACCGGTGATATCCTAAATTATTCAGAGCAGAACCGCTGGAATCTGGGCTGGCTGGTGGGAGAAGGTGGCACCGGCCTTCTGGCCTCCTTCTAGCTGCACTGCTATGCTTCCACATTGGGAGCAGAGGGAGATGATAGGGAGGTTGATGCAGTGTGAGTGCTGCAGCAGGAGTGCTGGGTTGGCTCTGCTGTTGCACTTGCATGGCACCAACCTTCCAGGTGCCACTCTCCCAGCAAGCGCAGTGACATGGCTGAGGAGAGGCTGCCCCTGATTTCAGTGGGTCTGCTCTGATCATGACTTACATATCACTTATGCCACATCCACCCTATACATTTAAAGCAGTATCCTGCCACTTTAACAGCCTTCCCCAAAGAATCCTGGGAACTGTAGTTTGTTAAGGGTGGTGAGAATTGTTAGGAGACCCTTATTCCTCTCACAGAGCTACAATTCTCAGAGTAGTTTCACAATCAACTCCTCTTCCCAGGTAACTCTGGGAATTGTAGCTCTCTGAAGGGAAAAGGGGTCTCTTAACTACTCTCTGCATCCTTCACAGGATCCTTGGGTGGGGGGAGCCACACTACAATTGTGTAACAGTGCACCACAGAAAAAGATGGAGGACATGAAGATGGTCCTCAGTAGTGAAACAAAGTAGGGCAGGAGGAGGCACTTCTTGAAATACTGTGACTCAAGGCACTTGAAACCAAAAGCTCCTTTATGGCCAACTTACATTTGTTTTGCTAGCATTTCTGCTCCTGTTAAGTTCCTTTATTTAGATAAGGCACACAGGTGCCCACTTTTTCAGGAGAGCCTCCTATCCTAGGACATTGCCATTCTCTTGGTCTTGTTCATTCCTTTCATCACTTCCTAATCTGTAGCAATGTGAACAGAGGAAAGGGTAAGAGAGAGTTGGATTCTTCCTGGAACAGACCAATTTACTTGGTGCTTTTCACTCCAACCACCTTTTCTTAAAGCTAATGACTGGCTTCATCATGCAGAACGCAGAGTCATACAAATGATGATTAGATTGTTTTGTGCCTCCCCCAGCTAGCAATTGTATTGTTCCCTATGGTGTTTTAAGTTGAAGAGATAATGGGCAGCTGATTTGTAATCATGACGTGAAAATTGTAAATGTTGATACCCCCATGTTAGCTTCGCAAGGGTGGGTGTGCGCTTTTTGTTTAGATATTTATCCATTTTGCAAAAAACACATAATTGTAGTAATGTTTTGGGAACGCTACCATCAACTTATTTTCTCAATTACAGATAGGTAGCCGTGTTGGTCTGCCATAGTCAAAACAAAAAAAAATTCCTTCCAGTAGCACCTTAAAGACCAACTAAGTTAGTTCTTGGTGAACTAACTTAGTTGGTCTTTAAGGTGCTACTGGAAGGAATTTTTTTTATTTTCTCAAGTCTGGGAAATGTAGAAAGAAAAACTACTTTTTTGTGGACATGGTAAGAACATCTGCCTTATTCTTTCTCAGAGGCAGCTGTGGTTAAGGGAGGGGCCAGGAATATGTTTCTGTCTGAGCACCTCATTTCTTTGTGGGCAACATTCTAGGGGCTACATGCTAGGAGTGGGTGGGGCCAGAACCGAAAGTGGGTGGAGCAATGGATGCAAATTTTGCCTTAGTACAGTAGGCTAGTTTCCACACTAAGGTTACCAGACGTCCCTGTTTCCTGGGGACAGTCCCCGGATTGACAAATCAGCCCCCTGACAAAATCCATCTATTTAGTAGGAAGTTGAAAAGTGTTCCCCAGATTCATTGGGGGGGAAATCTGGTAACCTTATTCTACACACATTTCTCCCATGCACACATCCTATTTTTCCTCTATCCAGGCAAGTGTCATGGATTGGCTGGATGCTGAAGAGTGGTGGGAAACACCAGCTGGGTATCCTCCAAGGGGAAGAAGGCTCAGAGCTAGGGGAGTGGTAGTGGGACAATGATGTGTGGTCAGAGGGAGAATTGGGGGCAGACTGAGAGGAGGAGGTGTTGAAAACCAAAGTGGCAACAGGGTTTAGTGAACAGGAAGAGTCTGAGGCAGAGAACAGTCCAGAACCAGAGGCAGAAGTGGAGGCTGGAAAGGAGTGGGGCCAAGAGGCAATGTGTTTGTCTCTCCCAGTGCCCAGAGAAGCCCTTGCAGAACCTCATACCCATCACGAGGGCACCAGTGTGCATTTTGCCTCACGTGCTGAAATGTATCAGGCCACCACTGACTGGAGGGTGCATATATTGTTTCCTATGCTACTCTAGGCCCTGCTCCAGCACCTTGAGTTTCTTTGCTTTCCTGGTTTTCCTTTGAGTCCCAAATAAGTGTGTGCATATCTGGCTGGGGAGCCCAGAGTAGACTTCAGATGGCAATGATACAATAACACAGAGGAAGCACCACAGAGCAACTAATAAAATGGAATCATGTGTGGATGATTCAGTATGTTCCTTTTCCTCCATTGTTAGTTGCCAGCCACAGCTGCTTCTCCACTGCCCTTCCTGCCCAGAGAGGCACAGATAATGGTTCACCCAAGCTGTATTACTGTATTACTCTGGGTGGACAGGAGCAGCAGAGGCCCTGGTGACTGAAAATGGAGGGGAAGCCTCACTGCTTATGCTAACTCTGGGCTCCCAAGGTGGCTGTAGAGGGTCATGCCATATGTCAAGGTTGCCATATGTCCTCTTTTTCCAGGACACGTCCTCTTCTTCATTCAAAGATTCGCCATAGCAATCCATAGTTAAAAGTAGAAGTCGGCAAATGTATCCTCTTTTTCGCTCTTCAAATTATGGCAACCCCAGAGGTGCAACTGGTGAAAACCAAGTCCCCTGCTCCATGAATGGAATCCTCCACTGAATCCAAAGCTCTTGAGCCTGCCCAAGGACTTCCATGAGCAGAAATGCATCTTTGCACCTAATCCATCCTGCTGGTGGGGAATATGTTAACAAAATATACTCCCTCCCTGCCACAGCTCAGCGGTAGAATTAGCACACCCACACACATATACACTCATTTCCCAATCTCTGTCATTTCCCCAGATCTGAATTATTCTCCTCACCCCTGCTTTAATTTGAATTACTGGTGGCAAGGCGACAGGCAACCCCCCAAAAATGATTTGCTTATTGGTTCTGCTACCCATATGGGACTCTGGCAGAAATCAGATTAAGCTTGTTTGCGTGTTAAATGTTTGGGAAAAATGACTTGCTCTAATAAGGTGAGAGGAAGAAAATGTGCTTACCATAGCAAGCAACCCCTTCAGATGGGTTAGAATGGGGGGGGGGGGAAGGTAACTGTATCCCCCACCACACTTTATGCAGCCCAACACTCCCCCCTCACTCCATCAACCCAACACACCACCTAGCAACAACAACAAAAAACAAAACAGAAAGGATTAAAAAAAACACACCAAAAAACCTCCTAGCAAAATGCCAGGGTTTTAAATTAAATTTAAAACAGTTTAATTGCCTAATTGCTCAGCTATTTTGTGCAGTTTATTAACAGAAGCAATACTTCGGCAGCCATGCCAGCATAGCAGAAAATTGGCATTTGAGCCAGCGGGAATTAAAGAGGCAGAGTGCGGAACTAAAACAAAAAGAGCGCCTTGAACCTAGTGGAACAGACATTTGAGGCTTTTGTTTCATTTTTATCTCTTTCCTTAATCTGCCATAGAAAGATCAAGGCTACGCTTGTGCTTTTTAAAAAATGCCTGAGTGACAGCTGCTCATCCCCACCCCACTCCTGCCTTTGGAAAAAGTACTCAGTGTCTCTCTCCCCCCGCCCCCCAGCTTCCTCCTAAGGAATAAACACGGAAGCACAGAACATACTTACAAAAAGAAATAAAATGTGTTTCTTGCCAATAATATTGGCATCTCTGAAAAGAGCTAATTTGACGGCATTTTTCAGGATAAGCGCTACAGCTAAAATGTGTGTGTATCCAAACAGAACTAGCAAATCAGCCATATAAATAAATGCATGTATTTACTGAAGAGAAGAGATTAATATTCATCTATAATATGCCGCGCTCATCCTGACCTCGTTTCCCTTCCATCAGAAGCAAGAAAGGGGAATGAAAGGTACCTTGCATAATAAATAAACCAATATTTATTGCATGCAAAGTACCATTTTAAGGCAGTGATGCTGCTGCGATAGATGTTAAGAGCTTGAACTGCCAAAATGAGTTTTCAGGTTACTTCAGGTGCTCACCTTTCTTCTGATTTACAGGATGCAAATTGAGATCTGAAATTTGATTTGCCACACAGACATCCTAAAAGCATTTAGTAGAAATCATATTTTGACATACAGTTTGATACGCAAAATGTTAAATGGTTCCTAAGTTTGTGGAATATGCAATGGAGAGTTGACCGGTGTTCAGCACAAGTGGAAGAGCACATTGCTGTTGCTTACCCGATAATTAACTGAAATGGTGTGCAAAGCAAATTTATGAACCTGTAATCCAGTTGAAATTTGTGAGGTTAGGTTTTATGTTCCAGTCTGAGGCAGTGCCACCTCTGCCCTTTAGTAGGGGTGAATTTTCCACACATCTCTTTTTGGGAGAAGACATGAGTTGGTTTCTCCCTTGGGGATCCATTGGGGATCACTGAGGAGGAACATCCAATAAAGGTAAAGGGACCCCTGACCATTAGGTCCAGTCGTGGGCGACTCTGGGGTTGCGGCGCTCATCTCGCTTTATTGGCCAAGGAAGCCAGCATACAGCTTCCGGGTCATGTGACCAGCATGACTAAGCCACTTCTGGCGAACCAGAGCAGCACACGAAAATGCCGTTTACCTTCCTGCCGGAGCGGTACCTATTTATCTACTTGCACTTTGACGTGCTTTCGAACTGCTAGGTTGGCAGGAGCAGGGACCGAGCAACGGGAGCTCACCCCGTCACGGAGATTCGAACCGCGACCTTCTGATCAGCAAGTCCTAGGCTCTGTGGTTTAACTGACAGCGCCACCCATGTCCCCTGAAGAAATCAGGCTGCTCTTGAAACCTATTCCGCCCTCTCCACCTCCTCCTTTTTTGTAGCGCCCTCCCTAATTGCCCTTTCCAGGAGCTGAGTAGGAATTTTGAAGGGAGCTCCTCATTGGCCCTTGGGATTTCTCTTTTTTTGCCTACTCCACACTTCAGGATTATTTGCTCTTGATGTATGTTCTTATTTTGTCTGATTGACATTCAGGCAGGCAGGCAAAGGAATTTAAGAACTTAATTGACCGGCACCCTGGGGCATTATGGGGTTTACATGCAATCACCTTCTGCAGCCTTTGGTTTGTGAGGAACTTGGCACTGCCCTTTAGGTTTCATGTGCACACTTGGTGAACACTGGACAGTGGGAACTCGGGCACACAAGATGAGTTCATCCAGTTCATTACAAAGGCAAGACAATGGTCCAGCACTTCTGCTACCACACCTGCAGATGCAAAGGAGAAGTAGAGCTGTGTATCACCAGGATTTTGTTGACAACGTACCCCAAACCCCCACTCAGTGCTTTCATGTAGATGTTGAACAGCATTCTGGATAAAATTGAACCCTGAGGAATGTCACGCTGAAGGCTCCATGGGGCCATATAGCACTCCTCAAACACCACCCTGTGGAAATGACCATCCAAGTAGGACCAGAACTACCACAAAGTGTTGTCACCCTCCCCCAACTTGGACTGCCACTCCAGAAGCATAATAGACACATATTCCCCCTGTCTTTCTCCTGATAGAGGTCATCATATAGGGTGGCCAAAGCAGAGCCTGGGCATAAACTGGGTCAATACCTCAATTGAAATGTATCTAGAGAATCAGTTTCCTCCAAGAATCTGGTGCACAATTTTGCCCAAGAGGGAGAGCTTGGCAACTGGCCAGTAATTACTTTGATTTTCTGAATCCAATGAGGATTGATTTTACCACTGCCTCCTTCAAGCAGGCATTAACCACCTCCCTGGTCCAGCCAGCTATCCCACTCCTGCAAGTTTTTTTCTATCAGCCAAGAGGGGCAACAGTCCAAAGCATGTGGTGGCCCTGACTGACTGAGGTGCTTTGTCTACATCCTCAACCTTCCTAACTGAAACTCATCCAACACAATAGGACTAGAAAGTGCCCTGGACACCCCAGGAGATTCATCTGCTGTAAGTCATGATCCCAGCAGATGCAAGCACCTTTATCCTCAAAATGCTTTGCAAACAAGTCACAGAGAGCTAGCATCAGTTCTACTACCTCTTTGGGGCAAGAATGTAGCAGGCCTTGTACTACCCATAAAAGCAGTGGCGTAGCTCGCCGCTTGGGTGCCTGGTGTAGGGGTGTGTCCTGCAGCGGGGGCAGGGCAACCTGCGCCCATGGGGGTGGGGCGAGCTGCCCATGGGGGGAGCCTCTCCAATGCTTCGAGCCTCTCAGCTGCCTCCCCCTCAGCTGTAGGGCGGTTGAGGGAGAGCCACAAGTCCCACGCTGCTGTTTCAGGCAGCGCGGAAACTGCAGGCGCCTAAGCCACCACGTCACTCCTAAAAAGTTTCATGAGCCCATTTTTTAAAACTTATTTTGTCACACCCACCCCCTCAGCGATAACACCTGTGGCGGCCTGCACCCCCTTCCTCTGCCACTGCATATAAGCTCTGCTGGACGGCACAAAGAGAATGCAATGGAGGCAGCAATGAGTGTCTTTTTGCTGCCTTCATTGCCACTAAGTAGGTTTGATGATAGGCCCTCCCCCGTGTTCAAATGCATTTGACTGGTATTTACCTCCTCTCACACTCAAGTTACCTCCTAGTTTGTGCATTGCCCTGAGCTCTGGAGTACACCAGGTAGCAAAGTGGGCTCCACAAAGTGGGTGAGGGTGATTAAAATAAGCTTGCAAGATTAGCACAGGGGAAAAAAGAGTCTTGTGGAACCTTAAAGATGGCAGAATTTGTTACAGTGTAAGATTTTGTAAACAACAGTCTCCTACACTGGATGCATGAAGTGGTGCGATGGTTAGAGTGTTGGACCAGGGAGACCAGAGTTTAAATCCTTAGGCCACCATGAATCTCACTGGGTGACCTTGGGCCAGTCACTGACTCTCAGCCTAATCCACCTTCCAGGGTGGTGATTAACGGGGAAGGGAAAGAACCATGTATGCTGCTTTGAGGTCCCTGGAGAGAAAAAGCTGGGATGTAAATGCAATAAATAATATGTTATTAATTGCAGGATTGAAACAAAGCACTTTGCAGCTGCATCACAGTTCTGCTGCTTTGCAAAGAAACGACCTGCAAGGAAGATGAGCTGTTATAGCAAAAGGGATTTGTTTTATCAGACAAGGTCAGAGTTTGGACAACATCCCTTTGCTAGACTTGCAGAATCTGAGATGAATGTGGAAGTATGACGTCCAGCCTTCTTTTTCTTCAGCTTTTTAAAAAGCATCAGACCAGTAGCAAGCAGAGAGGTTGGGGATTCCAGAGTCATGGGAAGTATATCTCATCTTCCTCTTAATGATTTCCCAATGAGATTTTTGGAAAGTGGGAGTAAATACCAGGAGAAAGAGAGGTCAGTTTCTTGAGATGCAGCAAAGCATAAAGGAAAAAATGGTAGTTGCCACTGTATTAGGAAAGAGTAAACTGGATTAGCAGAGTCAGCAAAACAGAGGGTCAAATATGGTAATTGTTTTGTCTTCTCCTGATGGATCTTACGTTACATGTGATTTTAGTGCTTTGTTTTTTCATCATTTTCTTTTCTTCATGTGTAAGAATTTCCCCAGTTTGTCCTATTTTACATTTTAAACTTTTAAAAACCACAGAGGGTCAAACTAGATTTTGCTCTGATTGTTTGGTTATTTTGATGCGTGTTGCATTAATACTAACCATGGGGGGTTTTCATTGCAGCTGCAGTGTTCAGAGAGGGGAAGGCTAACCCTGACCTCCCCAGCTGTGATCCTGATGAAAATCACCCCCCTGTGTTGTGATCAGCCTTAGAAAAAAAGTCGCGTCGCAGTCCACCCCCTCCTAAAGCTAATTGCACCATGGATGGGGGGGGGGGGAGAATTTTCTCCAGAATAGCAGCTGGGGAAAATGTTAAACCTCCCCCCTTCAAGTGCTGTGGCTATGATGAAATTGGGGTGGGGGTGGGGAGTTGCAGCCAGCATTGCATTTAAAAAACCACAACAAAAACAAATCAGATGTGGTTGGATCAGAGTCTATTTCTTCTGTAGTACCATTTCCTGCGCTTCCGGTTTAGCAGTAAATCACACAACCAGCCATGTAAGAAGCTGCTGTGTCAGACCAGATTGTGAACTAGATTAATCATCGTTCTGACTTAGCACAGTTTAAAAAAAAATAAAAAATGGGCTCTTGTCCCAGGTTCTTAAGCCTCATGCAGAGATATTTTAATGGAAACAAATCTTTGCATTTGGAATCACAAATTTGATTAGTCTTATTTGTTTTTCATTCTTGTGGGTTATTGTGGTATCATGGCGCATCCTAAATGCATCACGGAATTGACATGCCTCCCCTGTTGCTATGGCTCGCAATCTCTGGGAGACTATTCCTGCAGAGAAACCAGCTTATTCAGGCCCTGCTAAAATGTCTGTGGTGAGTGCTTAAGGAACTGAATTGGGCCCCTAGCTCTCCTAAGGAGGCTTGAAATATTCTTCAAGTGCTAAAATGTTTCATGGTACCCAGTGCATTAGGGAATTAGGGAAATTGGGGGAAATGGGCATTAGGGAAATGTGTTGCTGGCAGGCATTAGGGGGCAAAACTAACTCACATGGCCCAACGACCCCCTTGTGTATACTTTTAACATATGATGGTGGGTTGTCTACTACACTGTCTGCTGATGAGAATATATTCCTAGTTGAGTTGCATGCAATTGGCCTCTCACCCTATTTGTGGTCAGAAAAATGGGAATGACCATTTCACCAAATTTGTCCACAACATTCTACAGCAGTTTCTTGGGAGCTGGGTTGGCCATTAGGACAGTTTCTCTCTCACTCACACACCCGCTATAGGTTTTGTGTGTGTGTTTAAGAGACAGCAGTAGCAGAAACTGAATCAGCAGCCTAATCACCATTTATGTCTCTTTCCCAGTGGCCTAGACCATTGTTTGTGGGTCGAGTGGGGTTGAAATAGCAGCTGCCAGAAACAAGAAGGTGGAGAATATTTGAAGAAAAAAATCACAACTGGACTTTTTCTAGGATGTGGGGTAGGGATGGGCAAATTTGGCTTCTGCTAGTTTCTCCTTTTTCCAGTCTTAAGTTCAACTCTCTATGAGTTTATATATTTTTTTTTAGGCCTTCTGAAAATTCACCAGCATTTTAGTTCAAATGTCTTCTAATGTATGCAATTACGTATGCAATTTCCCCTTATATACACATCTTTGCAAATATTTTTTCACACACACACACACACACACACACACACACACACAAGTTTCAGTAATATATGCAGTTATATGCTCACTTTACCCTAGTCTATGTGCTTTCGCCCATGTTGATTGGCTGGAGAACTGAACTGCAAAATTCAGAGAAGTGCAAATTTCAAAGATTGGCTGTTTTTCTCTTCACATCTTGCTCCAGAAAGTGTGAATTAGGTAAGTTTGCCCTTCAACACAGAAGATTTACAAAGTTATCCCCTATTCTCTCCCTCTCTCTCTCTCTCTCTCTCTCTGTGTGTGTGTGTGTGTGTGTGTGTGTGTGTAAGTGTAATCTCAGCATTTTCCTCAGAAAACTTTTTTCTGGGAAATTTTGGCTCAGCTTAATGATTATCTCACAGCCATCTTGACGCATTTCCCTTCCACTCCTAAAAGCAGTCAGGGAACAGTTTAAGTGGTTATCAGGAAACAAACAAGTCTTCCCCTGCCTCCTGCTTCAACAGGTAAGAAGGGTCATCGTCTACATTATGAGAGGGTGTGGTGGTCGCCATCTCATGCAGGCCCCTGCAAAAATGCCCCAGTCATCCACATTTTAGCACCCGTACTACCTGGAATTAAACATATACATATATTATTTTAAAAATATCAATCACTTCTTACTAAGAGGTATAGACTGGATATTCCATGTTTGTATCCCCTGGCCCTGCCTGGTAAGGAAAGGTTTATATAGAACAGAGTGGCATTATACAGTAATGTAACCCAGTATGCAGCAAATGAAAACTGATACTTAGAGACTGCTAGCCATGTTATTACGGGCTAATTTGTGCTAGCAGCTGCATATGCAAATCAGTTCACTTTTGAATCCTAATTAGGGTCATTGCACATGCAGCAGACTTGATTTGTAGTCATGGCAATTTCATGTACAACTCAGCAACAAAACAAGGCATTTCATATTTGGAGTGGGGGAATGAAGAAGATTGGATATATTTTCGAGAAAAATACAGTGCTCCCCCCCCCTTTTTTTTGAAGAATAGGTGCGGCTAAGTCTCTTTTTGCTTCAGCACTGGAATCACCAGCTGAAGGCATCATTGCACAAAATGAAGTCGCACCATGTGGAACGAGCAGCAATTGTCTACCTGTGACACCCTCCCTCTTCCCTCCACTATTGGCAGAACTACTACAATGGGCAGAAGATTTATGAAGTCCAAAGGGTCAGATACAGAAACTAAAAATGAGAAGTTTGGTTTGCTTAAGGAAAATTGCACACGGAGCTTAGGGATAAGAGCAGCTTCAGAGGGCTGGAGGCAAGGGGAGGGGGTCTTTGTGGGGAGGCTCAGTTGGGAAACCTTGGTTGTAAAGCCATGGAACAGTTGCAATAAAGACCCTTCCTTCTGTTTTGATTTCTAGACTTTGTACAGTTCTCTGCTCATATGCAGTTTGCTGCAGCTTTAATTGCCCTCCAATTGCTCTCACCTGCTATCCCCCCTACCTAATTGATAAACATAAGCACTTGTGCCACTTAATAAAACAGTGCAAGAAAAGGGAGGGGGTATATTCGGCTCCATCTGCACAGTCAGCAGGAGCAGGTCAGCAATAAATCACAAGGCACTTAACCCTTTATTCAATAAATTAAGTTCTGCTGAGGAGGTCAGGCCTAGTGGGCACAGCAACTCATTCTGGTAGATCTTGTCCCTATAGGACAGTTGTGGGGACTGAAGGTCCCCGCCTTCCCACAGTTGCCTAAGTCTCCTCCTCTCCTGAGTCCTTCCCAAGAAATCTGAGACCCTGTCGCCATGCCTGCTATGCTCCAGCCTCCTCACACCTCTTTTGGTTCTGGGAGAGTAGTGGGGAGGGCAGCAGGAGAGGGAGACTCCCAGGCTTCTTCAGCAGCCTGCCTCATCTCTGCCTCCTGCCCCCCTTCCTCTCCAGCCTCTGCTTCAGCTCAGAGTCTGCACTGCTCTCTGACACAGCCTCTTCCTGCTCACTAAACCCTGTTGTCTCTTCAGCTTCCAACACCTCCTTCTCCCAGTTATTGTCCCACCACCAACCCCCTTCTTCCTTTGGGGCTCTTCCCCCAAAGAATCCTGGGAACTGTAGTTTGTTTTAGGGTGTAGAGAGTTGTCAGGAGGCCCTTATTCTCTTCACAGTTACAATTCCCAGAGTTCCCTGGGAAGATGGATTGAGTGTTAAACCACTTTAAGAAGTGTAGCTCTATGAGGGGAGCACAACATAGTGATTAGAGCATTGGATTAGGATCTGGGAGACCTGGGTTCAAATCCCCATTGAGCAGCGAAGCTCACTGGGTGACTTTGGGACAGTTTCCGTCAAACCTACCTCACAGGGTTGTTGTGAGAGTAAAATGGAGAGGAGAACCATTTATACTCCACGGAGGAAAAGTGGAGTATAAATGTAATAAATAATTTAGTTCTTCACACAGAGCGTTGCTAAGCTATGGAATTTGCTGCCAAAAGATGTTGTGATGGCCATCAAATCTGATGGCTTCAGAAGAGGGATTAGACAACTTGATAAAGCAGTTAGAATTGGAGGTGACGTGCTTCTGAATAAGAGTAGCTGGAAGAATCACAGAGGGAGAGGCCTATATCAATAATAATAATAATAATAATAATAATAATAATAATAATAATAATTTATTATTTATACCCCGCCCATCTGGCTAGGTTTCCCCAGCCACTCTGGGCGGCTTCCAACAAAACACTAAAATACAGTAACCTATTAAACATTAAAAGCTTCCCTAAACAGGACTGCCTTCAGATGTCTTCTAAAAGTCTGGTAGTTGTTGTTCTCTTTGACATCTGGTGGGAGGGCGTTCCACAGGGTGGGTGCCACTACTGAGAAGGCCCTCTGCCTGGTTCCCTGTAACTTGGCTTCTCGCAGCGAGGGAACCACCAGAAGTCCCTTGGTGCTGGACCTCAGTGTCCAGGCAGAACAATGGAGGTGGAGATGCTTCTTCAGATATACTGGACCGAGGCCATTTAGAGCTTTAAAGGTCAGCACCAACACTTTGAATTGTGCTCGGAAACGTACTGGGAGCCAGTGTAGGTCTTTCAAGACCGGTGTTATATGGTCTCGGCGGCTGCTCCCAGTCGCCAGTCTAGCTGCCGCATGTAGTTGTAGTTTCCGGGTCACCTTCAAAGGTAGCCCCACGTAGAGCGCATTGCAGTAGTCCAAGCGAGAGATAACCAGAGCATGCACCATTCTGGCGAGACAGTCTGCGGGCAGGTAGGGTCTCAGATTGAGCTGATAAACAGCTGCCCTGGACACAGAATTGACCTGTGCCTCCATGGACAGTTGTGAGTCCAGAATGACTCCCAGGCTGCGCACCTGGTCCTTCAGGGGCACAGTTACCCCATTCAGGACCAGGGAGTCCTCCACACCTGCCCGCCTCCTGTCCCCCAGAAACAGTACTTCTGTCTTGTCAGGATTCAACCTCAAGCTGTTAGCCGCCATCCATCATGTCTTCACAGTAGCAACAGAATACTGGAATAGTAGATCAGCCCTTTCTCTGATGCAGCAGGGATCTCTCTCTCTCTCTCTCTCTCTCTCTCTCTCTCTCTCTCTCTGTGTGTGTGTTTTAGAGAGAGGCAGAGAGGGTATGCATGCCATCCAGTGTCCCTCAGTGCCTAGACTCTAAATAAAACCATCTGCACCCTCAAAAAATGGGATTAAATAAAGAGTGTGTTACCTACATCAATTTTGGCAAGTGATGCAGTGTAGTTGAGCATGTAGAGTGCCCAATGGGAAGCAAGAGGGCTTGATTCAATTTCCAGCTCAGCTACTGTTGCACTGTTTGACCCTGATCAAGTCACTTCATTGCTCTATCCCTTTGTTAAATGTCAGTACCCCTATTAAACAGAGCAAAAAGCAAAGTGCACTCGGGATGCCAGGGGAGAAGAAAAAGCCACAGAAGAAAGGGAGGTTGGAGGCAGTCGGGGAAAAGCGTGCCTTCTTTTATGATTTGATTCCTTACACCGGCAGTGTCATTAAACAATCGGGCAACACTGTCGGTGTCAGTACTTGATTGCAAATGCACTGTGAAGCAACACATCCAGTGATCAGCTATTCAAGTCTTCAGGCAAAAGAACAGGAGAATTGTGTCTCCTGGGTACTGTGGCCATGGCAACTTTCAAAAACAATTGGTGCTCTGGATTTCAGGCAGGACGCAAGCACTGAGCCTTACCTTCTAGCATCCATCCACCAGCTTTGTTTTCATGAGCTGAATGAGATAAGCAAGCCATTCAGAAAGAAGAGCCTGGCTATTTTGTGAACTCCTCTGCCCTTACGTTAGGGGAACCAGCTAGATGAGCCGTTTGTCCTTCTGTCTGCTTGTATCTTCAATTGCCTCCCAGGGCCAGCTTTGTCTCTGTCTTCTGTAAGGTGTCCTATTATTTTTACCATGAAAAGAAAACTATTTATAGGAGGGCTTCAAAGGCCAAGAAAACCTTCCTGCATGCAGTCAAACATTGCTGTACTGAAAGGGCATGTTGCTCATGAAAACTGTGCCAGCATTGGCAGCTATAATTCAGCCTTATTGCATCTTCTTAAAATAAAGGGGCTGTAGCAGAGGGTAGTAAGGGGGTTGGTCAGACTTAGGCTATGTACACAGCAGCAGTTTTAAACACAGAGAGGTCATTCCTGCCCTGCCCTGCATTTCTAGTTGTATTTTTATCTTGCTGTCAATACCAGAGAGGGGACAGGGATGCCTTCACCCAACACACATTATCTTATTTGTTTCCCTGTGCCTCCAGCCCTTCCAACCTCTAAGCTGTCATCTGTGCATGCATATGTTCAATGGCTATCTCAGGTGTACACACCTCAGCTTAACCAGCAGATGTTTTGAAATCAGATGGAAGCTGGTTTGAGCAGACGTGCACCAAACAACACTAGTTCTCAAGAAACTATAGGATACATGTGGATTGTAGCTAACGCCATGTGTACATGGTGTTTGAAAACAAGGACCATGGAACATCTTCAATGGCAAAACCAATTTTCTTATGATACTTTCAGGGATTACCAGCTTGGTCACCAACTTGGATGGCCTTAGAAGGGATTAAACAAAATGTTAAGGGTGGCTACTAGGAATGAATGCTATCTCCTACCTTCAGGATTAGAGGCTGCATGCTTCTGAATACAGTGGTACCCCGGTTCTCGAACGAAATCTGTTCCGGAATCCCGTTCAGCTTCCGAAACATTCGAAAACTGAGGCGCAGCTTCCCATTGGTTGCAAGAGCTTCTTGCACTCAGCAGAAACCGCGTCACATATTTGGGTTCTGAAAAACGTTCAGAAAGGGAGCATTTACTTTTGGGTTTTTGGCATTCAAGAATCAAAACGTATGACAATAGAGGTGTTTGGGATCCGAGGTTCCACTGTACCAGTTGTGGGGAACGTAAGCGGAAGAGTGCTAATATCCTGTTTGTGAGAAGAGAATACTGGATCAGGTGAGCTTTGGATTTGATCTAATGGGGCTCTTCTTACGTCCTTATGAATTTGTTATATCCAGTGGGAGGTCTTAAGGATTCCTCTAGCCTTTCAACAAGAAATGCCAGCAAGGCCCACTGTCACACCCACCTGCCTCCACATACGGTGGTGATGAAAAATTCACCTGAGGGCTGCATCCTCCTCTTGGCCAACCCACCAGGAGCCACATGTTAGCAGAGAACATGGTAAAAATAAATGGGCATGGCCCAATTGATTCGGCTACTGCTATACACAAACTGCACTTGCACGCAAACCACACAGTGCACAAACATGCCCACATGCATGTGAGGAAAGAGAGCTGGCACTTCCCAGAAAGATCACCCCCACCTCACTGAATCAATTAAGCTTGGCAGGGGGAGCTTTATGTTGGAGTCAGCAGAAGGCTTTTTCCTAGCCTCATTTTAGCAGGAAGTGTTTTTGGTGTGGCTGTTGCAACACACAGGGTGAGCAGGCACCTCCGGTGCTTTTTTCCTAAAAAAATGTTTAGGGGTACTCTCATTTTGACTCAAGAAAATCACCATTAAATACAGTAAATGGACAAAAGTTCAAAGAACATGCATTACTCATACTGCCCCTCAATGAGACCAAACTTGCATCAGTAAAACACCACACATCCACATTCCACACTGCTTCACACATTAAACACTCGCCTCCGTCTGAGACTCAGGAAACACTGTGACAGGAAATGAGGCCGCCATCAGGGGTAGCAATGGAACTGATGATTCACTGTGCTAGAGAATAAACTTTTTTTAAAAAATTCTTCTCCCATTAGATAGATTCACAAAATGTTTAGGGGTATGTGTACCCATGAGTCCCCTCAGAAAAAAAGCACTGGGCACCTCTATGTTAGCCTGATGCTCTCAGGTGAGGTGGAGGGTGTTTTCCCATTGCCAGTGATTCATGAGCAAGTCTGGTAAAGTTCTGGATTAGGGGAGGGAAGCACTTGTTTTCCCCTCTTTGCAGGTCCTGAAGTGCAACCTGAGTTGGATGCTAATGTAAGTCAAATGGTAAGAAATATTCAGCCTCCTGTTTGAAGGGGAACAGTTACCTCTTACTCAGCAATGTCTTTTGCAGTCTGAAGTTCATACCTGGTGAAGGTGAATGAAATTGATCAAATGCCTGTACACAAGGCTGGTCCTCACAATTAATGGGGGCAATCCAAACACATTGCTTTTGCAGTCAACAGTTACTGGATTGTTAGTCGTTTTTTTTTTTAAAGGAAGTTGCACTATTAAAAGCAATTTCCTAGATTTTCAAATTTTCTCACTGTAATTAAAAATAAAAAGCATCAGGCAATTAATATGACACTCCTGATTATTAAATATATTTAGTTCCTGTTGAAAGGGGAAATTGAATATGTCTGGTACATACAAGTAATGCATTACTGAATCTTAAAACAACGTACTTTCCCCTTTGTCTAGATTATTTAATTTATCTAAGGTTTCACTCATATGACAGAGCTATTGTTTTAGCTCACTGAGCTGAGGTTGAATTCAGACAAGATCGAAACGATGCTGGCTGGGAATTTGGATGTCTTGGGAGTGAGATTTGTCTAATCCAGGGGTAGGGGGACTTGTGGCTCAACAGATATTGCTGAACTACAACTCCCATCAGCCCTAGCCAGAATGGGCAATTATCAGAAATTATAGGATTTATTATTGGCTGTGAGTCCTGGAAGACCTTTTCCACCTGGCCTGGGAGGGCAGGGCCCTGACAAACTACAGCTACAAAGGTTGAGGGTGCTGAACAGATTCATGGGCTGGGGTATAATTTAGAGGGGGTTTGTGGGTGGTTTGTTGCTGCTATTGATATTAATTTTTTGTATCTTTATTATTTATGTGGGAAATGGTGGATTTGGTTGTGCATTTATTGTCCATGACTACTTTTGTTATGTCTGTAATTATGTACTATTTTACATTACATAAGCATGGTTTGAACTTTGGAAAGGCAGCATGCAAATAAAACAACCGGTTTAATTTAATTTTATTATTTATTTTATTTCTGAACTGTCCTTCACCTCATTGCCCCAGAGCAGATTACACCAATTCAAAAATTCAATATTAAAATCCGTTGTAGTCCAGCAATATCTCAAGGGGCATAGGTTTCTCCACCTCATGTCTGATCCAGAACTGAACTGTGCAGAATTGTATTACAAAAATTAAATCTTTCTTTGGCTGATCCTCAGCCCACAGTCAATGAATTTCATTTGCTAGCTCTGAAATATCATACTGAAAGAAGAAACTAATTGACGTAGGAGAGGACTATCAATGGCCAAAGGTCAAGGATGAACAGACCTATATTCCAACAACATCTGGAGGGTTTCTTGTTTCCATCTTAAGGTTTGAGCCTCAATTGTTATGTTTAACTCATAAATGTGTGCCCCAGACAACAGATTCCCACCCCATAAATCTGTAGTTTGAGAGAGAACACATTTACTTTGATAGGGAAATATTAAAGAAAAACAGTACACTGTGTTTTCCTAGTGCTCTGATCCATCATCCCACAACTGAAATTTCAGTGAACTAGTCAAGGTGAATAAACCTTTCAGACTCTAAAAGAGAAAACAGAGAAGATTAAAAGGAAAGGCCATTGAGTTTTGATGATGATTCATTCGTAACTCCAGGTCCAGTGGACACTTGGCCTTGTATATAGGAGCAAATATAACAGCACTTAAGAAACTAATTGAGATATAAAAGAACATGATGGTACTGATAAAATCATAAAAGCATTTTTCCCTGGAGCTGTAGCAAGAGGAGTAAACAAATAGCACGACGAAGCAATTAATTTTATATGTTCATTATAGAGAGATTTTCTCTTATACAAACTCCTGTTAGATATTTAGTTAATGTTCAGTTAATAAAATCTGGAAGTGTAGAAATGTCACGTACACATTATACATTATCCAGCCATCATCCAGACTTAAATATTTTAAAACCATGTGGGACTCAGCGGGTCGGCATATGGCTAAATTAAATTAAAAATAATATTTTTATGTTTCAATATTTTAATCTTGTATTTTAATTTTGTTTTTAAGTTGTATTCATTCAACTTATTTTTATTATTGCTTGTTAGCCGCCCTGAGCCTGGCCTTGGCTGGGGAGGGTGGGGTATAAATAAAAAAATATATTATTATTATTATTATTATTATTAAATTTCACCCAGTGACATTATAGATGCTCCATGTGAACACATGATCTGCAGGATTCTTTCCTCTCAAAAAAGGGATTCATGTGCATTTGGTGTCTGCATAATCAGCACCTCTGTATGCTCTTATCTTTCTGATAATAACAGTAGCAAATTATGGAGCATAGCCAACATAGCACCACGTGCAGAGGCGAATTTAGGGGAGCATGACCGGTTCACCTGCACTGGGCACTGAACCAAAAGGGCACCATAGGGGGTGCTGCAACAACGACAAACAATGGAAGGTGAGAGGCAGGGGTGGCGTGATGAAGTTCAGTTCTAGAGTAGTAATCTTGAATTAATTAGCCCATGTATTGAACTATTATACTCCACCCTTAATGACTTAATTATGATTCCTATCATGGTGGCTAACTAGAAAACAAAGAAAAGTAGTATTATTAATTGTTACAATTAATAAATAAAATAATTATAATTAGAACAGATTTAAATTTCACAGGACAGGGGAAAAATCACATTCTAGTAAACTAGAGCTGCTGTCACTGAACAGCAGGACTTGCAGAAGTGATCACCACAGCTCAAATGCTTGCAAGCGGGACTGAGGTGAGCACATCACTCTTGATGCCTGCCTTGAGCAGGGCCTTGCATACACCTTGATCTTGTGAGCTGCCCCACTGCCTTGCCTTTCCTATGCCTCAAGTCCCAGAAATCAAAGCCTGGATCACAGGAAGGAGGCAGCAGATGACGTAGGTGGACAAGCTCCCTGGTGGAAATGATGCACATAGCACCAGTTTCTCATGTAGGATCAATCTCAGCAGGGTAGTAGTGATGTTCACCACCCACTCATATAACAAAGTATATTTTGGGGGCTTAAGACAGAGAAAAGGGAACGTAGTAGCAGCTTTGTGAGCACCCTGAAGCACTCTTTCTCCCTCCCTCCTCCCTCCCTCCCCCCCCCTCTCTCTCTCTCTCACACACACAGTTGTTCATATCAAATACTCACAAAATGTGTCAGCCTGTGAAAAAAACTTGATAAGAATGCTTGCAAACGCTCACCCCTTTCAGTGTGAGCCTCAAGATGCTTGCCCATCCTTCTACAAAACCAGACTATTATCCAGAGTTTAAATCTTGGAAATGAGCAGAAAAGTTAGACATTTACGGTACTTTGGAGGGAGAAATGGCATATCTCGTTTCGTTTTTGAGAAGGAGGGACCAAATGTATTGTCCAGATTGCAAGCCTGAGCAACAGCGTGTCTGATTCCATATACAGTCCTCCTTTCAGCACAATAACATTTCAAAACTTTGGAACTTGTCTTTTTCTGTGGCTGCTTACCTCCAGTGCGTTTTATTCTCAAGCGCAAGCTTCAGCACTGACACTTTGTCAAGCAACAGCTCCTCAAATTCACGAGGACCCCTTTGGTGTGAATCTAGAGGTCTGTGTGCCCTCTGACTGTAGGAGCTGCTAGAGTGCAGCACACATATCCCAGCAGACACTCAGATTAGCTGTTTGACCTGGTTCCAAACACAAAAAGTGTTTGTGGCACAGACTCATTGCTGAAGGCTGCCAACAGGATTCTGCCAGATAGTAATAAACTCAATTTACATTATAACTTAGCACTCCACTGCCCCCTTCTCCTCTGCCAAGTATGACAACATAGTGTGAAGTAGCCCCGCACTCCGCTAAATAAAAGAATCCCAAGATTTTCAGGCAGAACAATTCCCTTGCATCCCATTTTTTTATGGAAATCACTGTACCCGTTGCCTTAAATGCTGCTTCACATATCTGTAGCACTTTGATTCACAAATGGGTTTCAAGGGGTGCAGAGCATATGGCAGAGGTGATTTCATGAACAAGCATGCAGATTGGTTGATTTCTCTCATCACAGGGTTATTCGGCTAGTTAAAGACTGACAGCTGAATGTGTGAACTCATTAGAAAGAGTTAAGATTTGTTTATAGGAACAAATCCCAACATGGGATGCACACAATTGAAATACACTCCCGGAAACCTGAGAACAAAATTGCAACAGTCAAACTTCGACAAACAAAAATACCCTGACTAGTTGATAAAGCGAAAAGGAAGCCGAGTGAGACACCCAACAATATCATAATCATCATAAAATGGTGGACAGAAGAGAACAGTCTTTGCCATGTGTCAGGAAACAGAAAGAGGAGGGAAGCCAGATGCACCTCTGAATGGAGGAAATTCCATAGCTCTTCAGGTGCCAAGGCAGAAAAGTCCCTGTCCTTTGTACACACCACAAACGCTGGCCCTACCATTAGGTGGTTGCCTCAGGCAGCTGATTTTGTGTATTATGCAAGGGAAGCAACTTGTCATTTTTAAATGTATTCTTATTGGATTTTTACTCCCAGAAAGGGGAGAAGGTCATTGTGGGATTTTCTCCCTTCAGGTGCTGATTCTAGGTTTGGGTTCTATGCACCTTGACTTGAAGGATGTGCAGTGGCAGAGGAACCCTCTATGGAACCCAGCTCAGGACACCGAGGGGAGGGGCAAACTGCCCAGTGGTGCACACACGCGGTAGCCCATACGGATGCCGCACAAGTGGCACCCATGCGGACTGCACATGCGCCCTCAGCCGCTCTACAGCTGGGGGGAGGCAGCGGGCCATCTTGTCACCCCCAGAGTAGTATCCGGGGCGGACCTCCCTCTCTGTCCCCCCTTCGTATGCCTCTGTGTGTGTGTGTGTGTGTGTGTGTGTGTGTGTGAGAGAGAGAGAGAGAGAGAGAGAGAGAGAGAGAGAGAGAGAGAGAGAGAGAGATTTATCCAATGCAAATTCTCAAGATTCAACCTAGGAGGCTGCTTTCCATATTACCCACTGCATTTACAGCCAATTGCATTTCAGATCAGGCTGAACCAAAAGTTGGAAAGAAAGGGGAATGGCTCGTTTGAAGCATGCGAGGCAAAAAGCAGCTTTCTTTTAAAGCCTGCATTACTAGTTTTGTGGCAGCAACACACACAAACTCTGCTGCTCACTTTCAACTCAGAATGACCCTGGGAACAATGTTGTGTGATGATGCCATGTTGTTTACAGTGACATTCTGGAAGAAATGATGGCAACCTCCACTCAAAGAAAATTGCCAGCTGCCGTGAGTCATACTTTCAGGGCCCTTAAATTGCTGATATACATCCCTTCCCCTTTTGCCCATTTTTGCTACCTGTGAATTAAATGGTGAAAGGGGGACATTTTCTATTCCCCTTGTGAGTACAGTGGTACCTCGGGTTAAGTACTTAATTCGTTCCAGAGTTCTGTACTTAACCTGAAACTGTTCTTAACCTGAAGCACCACTTTAGCTAATGGGGCCTCCTGCTGCCGCCGCGCCACCAGAGCACAATTTCTGTTTTCATCCTGAAGCAAAGTTCTTAACCTGAAGCACTATTTCTGGGTTAGCAGAGTCTGTAACCTAAAGCGTATGTAACCCGAGGTACCACTGTATTTCAATGCTGGCTTATGCATAGAGGAAAAAGTTAAATGCTGAACTAAACCAATTACATGTAAACATATTAAGGTACCTTATCTCAGGGCACACCTGTTGATCCCTCTAGCCCAGCACTTTCTCCAGGGTTTGAGGCAGGGGCTTCACTTTCCCTGCTGTATGAGATCTTCTGGAAATAGCAGACATTAAACCTGGGACCTTCTCCAAGCAAGATCTGCTATGGCCTGAGCTATCATCTCTCATCCATATATTTCCCCTATCACACTGGAAATCATAGCAGATGTTCCCTTTACAATCTCAGCAACAATGAACTGAAACATAATCTTGGGCTCTTCTTTAGAAATCCCTTTCTTAGTATCCTGGAAAAAAAACGTGGTGGTGATGCCCTGATTGTTTTACAAAATCTTTCCTTGAGCTAGCGATTCATTCTGCCATAGGGAGGTAACATTTTTGTTCTGGGTTTTTGATTGTGATGCATATTGGTCAGGGTGTATGAAACTTATAAATGTATTTTTATCAAGACTTTTCCCAAATGGCCAGAGGGTTTTTTTAAAAAAAAATGTGATTTGCTTTGTTCTCTATGAGACATTGGGCGGGTGGGGGGGGGAGCATTTTGGATTCCCCGACGTTCAAGAGTCATAATTTTTCCAGCTTGAAATATTGTCAGCACATCCAACTGAGAAAAAGTGGTGAGGCAAGGGAATGCACAATTAGAGCATCCTTTGTTTTATTTATTTATTTTTCATTATTTGTGCTGTAACAAATCTAATTAGTTTGTACTTCCGAGTGGCAGATTTTGTTAAATTCCTGCAGTGCTGAGCCAGATTTCCCCACTCAGGAAGCAGAGCATCTGTCTAGGGTACACAACCGTGAGCGGTTCATGGACTCCATTCTGTGCTGCTGGAAGGAACGCCATTCTGTCTTCTTCACCAGTCTGCTGTGTGTTTGCAATGACCTCCAAACGCGGCTTTTAAGGCATGAAAAATTCCGGAGCCAGCTCTGTTCAAAAAGATATTAAAACATGAAGAGAAGCACAGGTTCAAATGCGCTGAAAAAGCAGAGCATCAGCAAATCTCGACAAAGCACTAAATCTGCCCGTGTTTCCTGAATGATGAATGTATGTGAGACTCTATCAGTGGCAGGAACACACTGTATCAGATCCTTTTAAAATATACAATCAGATTTTTGTCGGCAGCCTTTCCTTGAGGGAATTGCTCAATGCTGAGAGCCTGGGTTTGAAATATTAAAACGCAGCTTCATCTCACTAGAAGGATGGAATCAACCCTTTATCCTTCAGGGAGAGATAATCTTGGGTTCTTCTCTCTATGAAGAATGAGTTCCTATGACATGCGCAGAGGCCAGATACCCAAACACAAGCGCATAGGGTGTATTGAAAGAGAGGAGTTTCTTTGGGAGTTGAAAGCCACTCAGACAACCACAGAAGATTCAGGCCCAGGCAGCCACAAGCACCTTGAACTAAGCCTCCAATGGTGTCCAGGTTTCCTATACAGAAGTAGATCACGTGAGTGTAGCATCAGGGTTTTCAACATATGCATATGTCGAAGTATAGCATCAACACGTACCTCTTCCACATATGTCAGGGATGAGGAGCCTATGGCCCTAATGGGATCTGAAGTCCAATGTCACCAGAAAGGTCTCTGATTCCCCACCCCTGAGATGGGCACAGCAGGGCTGCCAAGCATGGCAATGTCTCCTGTGATAGTGGCCCTGCAGGTGTCACTTTCAAACAACCTTTCAAACATGATAATGGAAATAGCCATCCCCTGGGTTGTTGGTTGTCCCAAGCATCTGATAACTATGGATAACCTGATTTAATTATGCACCACACCATGAAATTTTTCTTTGGACCCTTTTGGGCCCTATCAGTGATCAGTTTTCACAATAAGACCTTGAACTTTGGCAACTGAACCAGAGTGAAAAGTTTCTCAAATAGCGGCATTGCCGTAATATGGATCTTTTCTTCTTATGGGCCAACATAATCTTTACTCTTTGTTTCTCTCTAGTTACTCTTTGTGTACGATTCATAATTCTGTAAGCAGCTATCTTGTCCCTAGCCAGCTATTTTTGCAGCTTAAAAAAAATATAAAGTGGTAACAGTCAAACAAAATGCACATACCTCACTATGGGTTGGATTCAGGCTTAGTTAGGCTTAGAGTAAACATACTGAAATCAATTAATCTGCTCTAAGCATGAATGAGTCTGGCTCCTACCTTATAGCTTAAGAAAGAGAGACAATTTCTTGATGCCTTCCAGCTTGGCAGTAAAGAGCTGAGCCAGGGGTGTGAGAAATGTTCAGACCTGCCTTCATATCTCTCTCTCTCTCTCTCTCTCTCTCTCTCTCACACACACACACACACACACACACACAATATTGATTGGCATTTACAGATGCTTTTGACTTAATTTGTTGCAAGGCTGTCCAGTGTACTGTCTCTGATTGCACTGCAGTTATGCTTTGGACTAAAACACTTTTTGCATATTCAGCTAGAAGATTTGTGCGGTGGCATTTCACCAAAGTACTGGTATATAATTCAACCCTATGAGAACAGACAAGCGGGCTTAGCATTTTGGCTTGACCTGCACAAATGTAATTATTCACAATGTGGTTTGGATGGCCTGGAACTGTGCCCCCCAAATGGGTTATTGTAACACTGTGCTGAGGAATGAAATGTGCTGCTTCCTAATGCAAGTCATCTGAGCTCACTTGTTTTAATGTATTTATTTCTGGCTCTAGAGCGTAGACTGGAACAAGCATGGCAGCTAAATACACTGGCTTAAGCAAGAGCCAGAGAGGCAGTGAGCTATAGTGGAAAGGGTATGAATAAATTTGAATTGGAGAGTCTTGGATTCAGATATACATCCAGCCTTTGACATCCCACTATAGCCCTTTTAACAAGGTTGCATCCATGCCTAGACTCAACTTCTAGAGATGGAGTGGGATCTCACATCATGGCCCCACCCAGATGTGGCACATCTTTCCCATCATACACATGGCAGATGGGTACAGCAGCAGCAAGAAAAACACCCGCTGGTCTGTCATGAGACAAAGGTATCTGAGAGCAGAAGCAGTAAAGGAAGCTGGAAAGGAGTCTAGAAATGTTGTGAAATGCTGAAAAGCTGCAGAATAATTTAGCCTGCTGAATCACTGTGACCCATCTTGAGGATGACTCATTCTCTGTACAGTGGTACCTCGGGTTACAGACGCTTCAGGTTACAAATTCCGCTAACCAGGAAGTGGTTGCTCCAGGTTAAGAATGGAAATCGCGTACCAGCGGCGCAGCGGCAGCAGGAGGCCCCATTAGCGAAAGCACGCCTCAGGTTAAGAGAACAGTTTCAGGTTAAGAACGGACCTCTGGAACAAATTAAGTTCTTAACCCAAGGTACCACTGTATAAGTATTGTACTGTATCTGCTTGCAGGCAGTCTCTGTCTGTCTGTCTGTCTGTCTGTCTGTCTGTCTCTCTCTCTCTGTCTCTGTGTGTGTGTGTATAAGGTGGAGTCTGTGCTCTGTGAAGCCTGTGTTCAATGGAGACTCTGTGTGGCTCCGCGCTGAGAGGAGTGCCAGGTCCAGGTGCCATAGCTGGCATTTGGGGTTGGTGGCAGGGTTGACAGAGAGCCCTCCTGGTGACTTTGACCACTGACAACTGCCGAATAATGCTAGTCTTTGACACTTGTCCTGGCCTTGTCTGCTAAAATATTTTCAAAGGATGCAGGGTTGTTTCTCCCCCCCCCCTTCAGTCTAGCACTTTCCCAAGTACAATTATGAACTCCTAAAGGAAGGAAGTGTAAATACAGTAAAAATAAACCCACTAAGCAAAGATCTTTCACCTTCCTTGATGTGGTAACAGCAGCAGCAACATGAATTTCCAGCAATGCTGAAACGAAAATTAATAATAAAAATAATTAAACTCTCCTCCTGCAAGCTACGCATGCTGTGCCCAGGCTTCTACTGCAGTCCTATGAAGTTTTGCAGCAGCAGGATAAAACTTGTTTGTCAGATGGACTCCCAGGGGCATCTTAAAGGCTTGCTATTGTTTCGAACCTCTTCTAAGGGCCAGCCAAAAGAATTGGAGATGTGTCCTGTTAATTCCGAGCACACACAGCCTATCAAGGAGCGACAAGCTTGCTTCTTATCAAGCACATACCAGGAACAGGGAAAACATTCAAAACTGGCTTCACCCTGTGGAGTCCTGCAGGTTGTGCATTGAGAAGCCTGGGAATCTCCTGCAGACTCTCTGCCTCTGAATCTGGTAAGTGGCAACCTTGTGTTCCACTTTAAGAAACTGAGATGCAGCTGCAGATTACACACACACACACACACACACACACACACACACACACTTGGGATTAGAGCCAAGTATTATGTGCCAGTGCTTTACAGATAATGTTCTGCTTAAGTCCTGCCCTAAAGAATCAGTACTATTCAGGGTCTGACACTGTCAGCCTAGGGAGAAGGGGTAGCCTTGTTTCATCAGACCAAAGGCTTACCTGGTCCAGCATTCTTCTCTCCAGATGCCTATGGAAAGTGCACATCTCTAAAAGGGCTCTTGACATTTCTTCAATACACCGTTCCAAACCCAGAATGAAGAGTCAACAAGATAGAAATTGGTTTTTAAATCTTTTATTTATTCAAATATAGCAATGAAGAACTTGTGCCAATCTCAAATCACTAGTGTGGTGATGTAGAACCTTCACAGGCAGGTAGAAAATGTCCTCCCTGCTGCTAAAGGCTAAACCACCGCAGAGCAACTACATAATCCAAACTGGTATGATATGACTCAAAGACCATTGTTCCATAAAGGGAAGCCTTGGATGTGTGACCCTGAGGGCACCAAACCAAGTAGCCTTCCAAGCTGGTTGACAATAGGAGATGGTTAGCAAGTTGCCATCCACAATGGCGTTGACCATTATCTGTGTCTCTTATCTGTCCACGCTAAACACCGTATGGACCCAAGCAGCCAAATCAAGCCCTAACCCTGCCAGAAGCCACACTAATAGGCATAAAAGGTGCACCTAAAGGCCAGTCAAGGTGTCCTTCTCCCCAAAGAAATCCTCTTCAACTCCAAATAGCAACAGGCAAAGCCCACACTGCTCAAAGGATGGGATGCTAGAACTGAGAAGGAAGAGCTGTGGGGAGAGATCTTATAGGCAACCCACTCCCCTGAGCCTACTGACAACTACAAACCATCTGCTGGAGTTATTTGTTGTGAGGCTTCCTAATTCATTAGGGTGGTGCAAATCTATCCCAAAATAAAAGTTGGGAGTGATAATCTTGTCTATAACTTTGACTCTGATGAGGCTCTGTTGAGCACCTTCTCCTATAAGTGAGTTTTGTTTTCTTTGTCTTCCCTCACCAGTGCACAGCACACCCTACCCATTCTGGACAATGAACTACTCAAAGTTATACAGAGGAAGCCCACTGAAGTGAAGTTTCAGGCATTTCAGAAGAATATTTGGACTGCCCTGGTCTCCCAGGTCCTAGTCTAACACTCTAACCACTACAGCACACTGGCTCTGATGGAAATTGTAGCCCAATTTATTAGGGCCTTTCAAGGCTACCCTTCGGGACCAAACCCTTACGAGGTGGCCTCCCATTTAACCAAAAAAGGTTAGCCATAAAAACACCACCAAAATAGAATATTAATAAAAATGGCATCATCAGCATCAATAACAATATCAATGAAAATAGTTTAAATTTGATTTCAGCCCCAAAGCAATCCAACACCAAGAGAATGTGGTTCTAAACAAATGGTTCCTTAAAGCCCTCTTAAAGCCTGTAATGAAGGGACCACACACACGTCATTTGGAGCAGAATCCCACCCGCCTGGGGATTCCACTAGGAGTTCCCTAGCCCTGCCTTCCTGCTTCCCAGCAGCATCTAGCTGACCAAAGCAGGAAGCTGGATGCTGCTGTCAGATGTGGACCTTTGGTCTGCACCAATTGGGTTATTCTTTTGTGCATTTACCACTGTAAAAAGGCTGCCTTTTTGATATGCTTAGAGTAAACACACCACTGAAAATCAGCCCTGAAGCTGATATTCAGTGGTGCATTGCTACGTTAGTGGAAACAAGCAGAGAAATAGATGCTTTCAGACATGCCCTTTGCGGGTACGTGATGGGGAGCACAAGCATAACTAATACCTCCGATTCAGGTTGTCCCTCTTGGGTACAGCCTAGAAAAATCTGGCTACAAGAGCTTTATGGATATGCGGTTCTCTTTTTCACCAAAAGTAATTATCCCTCGCATCGCATCGTACTGTGCCACAGCGGTAAAGCCTCACGTCCACGTCAGTGTGGAAGATGAAGAAGATAAGATGGGAGGGGAGATAAATGATAATATTCCTCTTTCTCTTCTCTGTGTGCGCAGAAAGAGAATGATCAGTGTCCTTGGAATGGAGGGGAAGGGAAGCCACAAATTCCTGAGAGGAACTGGGAGGAGGGGGGGGCGAATCGAGAGAAAGAATTAATTCCAGAGGAGGAGGAGGAAGAAGAAAGAGAAATCAATTGGGGGTGGCGAGAGAAGGAGCAATTAATTTGGAGCATTTGTGTGCGAGAGGAGCCATGAATTCCAAAGGAGGAGGGAGTGGGAGAAGGAGAAGGAGCAATCAACTGGCAGGGGGTGAGCCTGCCCTTTAAGCATTTCCCCCTCCTCTTAATTGGGTCCACAAGGGTAGGCTGAATGGCTGGAGCATTTGTATGTATCTGTAGTTCAGAAGCTGCAATCAAATGAGGGAACCAAAAGGCGGGGCTTGAGCTTTGCTTCTTCTTAAAAACAGGTTTCAGGAGACCAAATGTATTCATGCTTACTCAGAAGGAAACCCCATCGTGTTCTCCCAAATGAGCATGTGCAAGAACCCAAACCAATGCATCTTTGCTTTACTATAATGTAAGGCAATCTATGCCCAATGAGTTTTACTCCCAGATAAGTGAGTAGAAGATTTACAGCTAGAGGCCTGTGTACTAAGAAATGCAAATTAAGGGTTGATGTTTGAGGGAGTTCTGAAGGCCCTTCCTCTTGATTTAGTAACAAAACCTTTTCTCGATCTGCACACTCCAACAGCAACTTCATCATGGGCCTGTGGCCTGGGCATGAATCTTTAGGTAGCTAAGTTCTTGAGGGCTGGGGCTCAACCTCTCCAGGGGCTTGTCTCCTGGCACTCAGACTAGAATCCACCCTGAGGATTCAAGAGGATCCTGGGGGAGCAGGACCAGGGAGGCTCCCACAGATTTTGGGATCTTCAGGCCTGGCAATAGGGGCCCCTGCCTATTTCCCCTAGTCTTCAGTCTGCTCATTTTTCAAGGAGTTGGCATCCAGCTCTGGGTCAGGGCTGACTGCAGCCCTACATTCTGGTGGTTTTGGGACCTAGGGTGCTGTGACTAGGGATGGACCCACACAACAACAACAAAAGAGTGTGGAAAGGGGGACAGAAACAGGCTCTGCACTGTTTCCACATGCAGGGTTGGAGCAGGCGCACCCTCATCCAGTTGGCAGGGAGAAGGTACATTAGCCCCCTGCTGTAACAAAATACCCATACAGTGGTACCTCGGGTTACATATGCTTCAGGTTACATACACTTCAGGTTACAGACTCCGCTAATCCAGAAATAGTACCTCAGGTTAAGAACTTTGCTTCAGGATGAGAACAGAAATCGTGCGGTGGCGGCGCGGCAGCAGCAGGAGGCCCCATTAGCTAAAGTGATGCTTCAGGTTAAGAAAAGTTTCAGGTTAAGAACGGACCTCCGGAACAAATTAAGTACGTAACCAGAGGTACCACTGTATAGTGCTGAAACGTTCCTAGCTTCCCACCTCCAGCAAACTGAACCAACTTTCCTCCTCGCATACTTATTCCCCTGACTGTCTTGAAGACCACAGACGGCTCTTCAACTGGTTTGAAGATGCATTTTGTCTGCAACTCATATGTTGTCCCACTTTGGCTCAGATAATAACTCCAATACAAATCTGGATATTTCAGTCTTCCATTAATTCACATTTAAAGGTTGTTTCCCCCCCCCCCCAAAAAAAATCAGAAGCTCCAAAATGCCCCGAATCATTTTGGAAGTCTGCACTTCAGTCTGTGATGTTTGGGAGAGATCCTGCTTCAGCTTGGACAGCCCTGAATCCAACCAAAGCAGTTCACTATGGTTCTTTATTTAGAATTCATACAAATGTGAAGCACACCCCTGCGAGGAGCATTCTGGGATAGTTCACAACATTTCCTCCCCAATATTCATAGCTGTCTTTCTTCTTCTTCCATGAATGTGAGGAGGGAATGTGCTTCATATAGGGGAATACAAAGACAAAATATAATTGCTTCACTAAATTAATTTGCAAGAACTAGATTTTCTTATTAGATCCTGATTTTTTTTTAGACAGTTTTCTTATGAATTTTTGGTATTTTATATCCTGTATCTCAGAACTGGTCCCCTTATTACATTTTCTGGTATGGACAAGGAACTATAATACATAAATGTATTATACTTATGAATTGCTTTCCTATCCAAATTCTGTGACTGGTATAAAGCTTTCTGTGCATGAGAAGCTGCATTATATTGAGCCAGACATTTGGTTCATAGAATCAGATGATTGTAGAGTTGGAAATGACCCCAAGGGTCATCTAGTCAAACACACACAAATGCAGGAATCTCAACTAAAGCATCCATGATAGATATCCATCCAACCTCTGCTTATAAACCTCCAATGACGGAGAGTCCACAACTTCCTGAGGGAGTCCATTCCACTGTCAAACAGCGCTGAGTGTGTATTCCTGATGTTTAGTCAGAATCTTCTTTCTTGAAACTTGAATCCATTGCTTTGGGACCTATTCTCCAAAGGAGGATACTAGCTTATTCCATCTTACATGAGACAGCCCTTAAGATGCTTAAAGATGTCTATCATATCTCCTCTCAGTTTTCTCTTTTCCAGGCTAAATAAGCCCAACTCCTCAACCATTCCTCATAAGCTTTGGTTCCCAGACCCTTGAACATCTTGGTTCCCCTCCTCTGCAAATGTTCCAGCTTGTCAACATTCTCCTTAAATTGCGATGGCCAGAACTGGACACGGTATTCCAGAATAGAGAGGAACTATTACTGCCCTTGATCTGGACTCTATACTTGTTGAAGCAGCCTAGAATTAGAATTAGCTTGTTTTACTGCTGTATCACGCTGTTGGCTCATGTTAATCTAAGACCCCTAGATCCTTTTCACATGTACTACTGGCAAGACAGGTGTCCTCCATCTTATATTTATGCAGCTGGCTATTCCTACCTAAGTGCAGAACCTTACATTTGTCCCTATTGAATTTCATTTTCTTAGTTTGGGCCCAGTTCTCCAATCTCTTAAGGTCATTTTGCACCCTGATTCTGTCTTCTGAGGCATTAGCCACCCCTCCCAGTTTGGTACTATTTGCAAATTTGATTAACATCCCCTCAATACCTTCATTCAAGTCATGTATAAACACATTGAACAACAACAGGCCCAGGCCAGAACCCTGTGGCACTCAGCTTGTCACTTTCCCTCAGGAAAATGAGGAACAATTAACAAGTAGTCTTTGGGTTTGGTCAGTCAATGAGCTACAAATCCAGCTAACAGTTACCTTGTCCAGCCCACATTTTACCAACTTCCCCACAAGGAGATCACAGGGAACTTCATCAAAAGCCTTAATGAAATCAAAGTACGCTACATCGACAGCATTTCCCTTATCCCCAAACTTGTAACCACCAAAATAAGAAATGAGATTCATTTGGCCTGACTTGTTTTTGAGAAAACCATGCTGGGTCTTAGTAATCACAGCATCCTTTTCTAAGTGCTCACAGACCAACTGTTTCATTATCTGTTCTAGGCCTTTGCTGATAATTGATGTCAAAGTGACCAATCGGTAGTTGTCTGGGTTCTGGGTCTCTCCCCCCCCCCACTTTTTGAAGATGAGAACAGCATTTGCCCACCACCAGTCCACAGGGACCTCACCCACTCACCAAGAATTCATAAAGGTTATAGACAGAGTCTCTGGGATTACATCTGCAACCTCCTTTAGTACCCTTGGGTGTAGCTCATCAGGCCCTGGAAATCTGAATTCTGAGTTTAGTGTTCCCTTCGCTTTGAGAATTTCATCTCAGTCCAGCAACACAGGTTCCTCATCCTTGGTCTACCCTGGCTGGTAATAGCCCTTCAGGGTTTCAGATGGGATTCTTTCCAGCCCTGTCTGGAGGTGCTGGGGACTGAACCTGAGGCCTTCTGCATGCAGAACACATGTTCTGCCACTAAGTTTTGGCTTGCAAGTTAACCAGGGCTGCATAAATTTTATTTGCACATTCAATATTAGTTGTGCATTTTTTTTATTATTATTATTATTATTATTATTATTATTATTATTATTATTATTATTTGTTTGCAGCATGAAAGTAGCATCCTAATATTTTGTGTGTGTCTGCTTTTAAATGCAGAATATGTTGGAACATTAGCAGCTTGATGAAGATTTGCATGTGATGAGGGGAGAAAGTCATCATTTTCTAGTTGAACTGATCTGAACTAGTGCCAAGCACAACAAGGGAACTGTGAGGAAGATCTGGGGCATGCATAATCCATATGGATACATGTGTGCAGCAGTTATTCATCAAAGATCTGATCTGAGTAGTTAATATAGTGATGATGTCTAATTATTGACATAACTACTCTTCTGCCTTAGCAGGTCAAGGCTGAGCAGACTACAGGCTTCTCAGGAGAAGCCATTCTTGCCAAACATTCCCCTAAGATACACATATTACCCTTTGTCACACACTGCTGCTTCCAATGGGCCTATTCCAGTCAATATTTCTGTTTTTGTGACTTGGAGGAGGGGAAGGAGGGGAGAGGAATAGATAGATTGAGATCAAGTAATCAGTGGTTTTAGTCTGTCTCTATTTGTGCCTGTGTGCAAAAATAGTAATACTACTACAATTTCAATGCAACAACTATGGTTCATCATAATCAAAAAGCAACAACACCCAACCCAACCAATCACCATACCAGCTCTGCAGCCCAATCTGCATCGACCATTAAAAATAAAAAGGGGGGGGGGAGAGAGTTGTCATCAGGACCTACTTGAAAGCATCAGGGTTAGCCTGGTCTCCTATGGAAATGAGTACCACTAGTGTGGGCCCACCACCAAAAAGGCCCTAGTCTGTGTGCTCTACCTAAGGTCTCCTTGCCCTTCTGTGTAGGTAAAGGTAAGGTAAAGGACCCCTGGACGGTTAAGTTCAGTCAAAGGTGACTATGTGATGGAGTGCTCATCTTCGCTTTCAGGCTGAGGGAGCTGGCATTTGCCCACAGACAGCTTTCCAGGTCATTTGGCCAGCATGACTAAACTGCTTCTGGTGCAATGGAACACCGTGACAGAAACTAGAGCACACGTTTACCTTCCTGCCACAGTGGTACCTATTTATCTACTTGCACTGGTGCACTTTAGAACTGCCAGATTGGCAGAAGCTGGGACAGAGCAACGGGAGCTCACCCCGTCACATGAATTTGAACTGCCAACCTTCTGATCAGCAAGCCCAAGAGGCTCAGTGGTTTAGACCACAGCGCCACCCGCATCCCACATTCTTCTGTGTAGTGACAATGGAAGTTCACAGAAACCAAAACTTTTTAAAAGTGGGATGACAACATGGAAAGCAGGGGAGTGTGATTGTTTTCCAGCTGTGTGGAGTAACGGAAGTACCACAGACATCAAATACTGGGGGGGGGGGGTCACAGTGCTATGTAAATCATCCTAAAGACCATAGTTTTTTTAAAACAACAACAACAACAACAGATTTACTTCTTAACTGAAATCAATGAATGGAGAATTGCACAAGCACACACAGAGGGTGTGTGTGTGTGTGAAATAAATACTCCACAATATTGGAATTATGGATCTCCACAGTACAAAATGTATCCATCATCCAGAAAAAGAAAACCCATTAAAAAGAGGGCAAAGGAAGACTTTATTAATCAAAAGCAGATCCCTTTAAAGAAATAAATTCCTTATTTAGATCTTAAAGAGCTTTGCAAGCACATAAGGGACCTATTTGGCAATACGTTAGCAGTTTTATAGCACAGAACACCAACAGTATGTGTTAAATTTATTGAGTCTTTTATTGTGAATGGTGAAAATGAAGCCAATGTACAAATCGAGTTCCTTAACTGTACCTTTAACTTGGCAGAAAAAGAGATACTTCAAGCCAGGTCGCCAGTAATATAGGAAAGCATTTGACAAATGGTCACAGATCCCGGCTGAACATTTCTGTTTGCCTTAGCAGATATCAATCGTTAGAACTCTTCTGGATTTACCACCGCCACCTTCTTTTAAATGCCCCGCGTCCGTCTTGTAGAAGCAGCAAAGGATACAGGCAAATTGTGAGCATGTAACTAAATTAAGTCTCATGCGAGTGAAGGTCCTGGCTGGCTTTGCTCTGTGAATCGGAGCCGGGGAGCCTCTGCAATCACTCGAAGCAGCGGCATTTCCCAGAAAGCTCTGGGAAACCTGACACAATTGCCGATCAATACTCTCTCCAGATAATTGATGGCCCACTGAAGGGGGAGAAGAGAAAGGAGGAAGGAAAGAAAAGGGAAAAGGGTCATCAATACACAATCTTAGTTAGGAAACGGAGGACTGGAGAGAGGTGTTTTCTACGGTTTAGGAATAATAGCCAGGCTTAAGAAGAAAAATGAGAAACGAAAAGAAGAAGAGTGCTTTCAGATAGATGTGTCACTGGGAAGATAAGAGGTCGAGAAGAAGCTGGTGAAGATACTGACGGAGAAACAAGTGGGGAAACCAGAAGGATTGTGAGCAAGAACTGAATGCCAGTGGTCCTAAAGCCTTTTTTCACATCCCAAACCACCATTACCACAACAGCAGGGAATCCCAAGAGAAATAGTACAGTGGTACCTCAGGTTAAGTACTTAATTTGTTCCGGAGGTCTGTTCTTAACCTGAAACTGTTCTTAACCTGAAGCACCACTTTAGCTAATGGGGCTTCCTGCTGCCGCTGCGCCACCGGAGCCCAATTTCTGTTCTTATCCTAAAGCAAAGTTCTTAACCTGAAGCACTATTTCTGGGTTAGCAGAGTCTGTAACCTGAAGCGTATGTAACCCGAGGTACCACTGTATATCCCAGGGGCCAAATCTCAACATATCTAGGACCTGCTTACAAACTTCTGCTATTTAGTGTGAAAAGATAGGCTGGTATTAGAGGCAATGGGGTTGATCAAGAACCAGGCCAGGACCAAATTTGGTTGCTGTCACAAGAGCCCTTCCTCTAGCCTGGAGAATCCAAAGGATGATGCTTCCCAGTTGTTGCATTCCTGTGTTTTCAGGGTCTTCCTCCTGTGTCCAGACCAAATTTGTGGTGATTTGGGGAGGGGGAGGTAAGAAAACGTAACTTGCAGCATCAGCCTGCCTGGCGTCAACGGGCAAAGTACCCTATTGTCCTCTGTGCCTTTATTTCAGGGGTGGAGGACCTCAGGCCTGGGAGCCAAATGTGGCCTCTAGGCTTCTGTCTAGTCCCAAAGCCACTCCCCAGGCAATGCCTCACCCCAGGCCACACCCCCTTTCCCCAGGCCCTGCCCCCTGCTAGCCCTGATCCACATCCTCCTTGCATCCTTTTGCCTGACTGGAATATGCTCTTGAACTGTAATATGCCACTTGCTTGCCAGGATGGAGAAATGCATGCGTAGAAATCTCTGGTTTTCAAATGGTTGGAATGTATCCTACTATCCAAGGGTAAGAGGGGCACCTGTTGCTCCACCCACTTTCACCTCTGCCCCCACCCACCACTAGCATGCAGTCCCTGAGATGGTTGCCCATGACACAATGTGGCCCTCAGGTTGGGGGGGGGATCCAGTCCTGCTTTAATGAAATGCTTCTCATTTGCAGTTTCAGCCCATTTTATGGCTTTCTGGTGGGTTTAGGTCAAGGATTTGCAATAAATGGCCCATTAACTGATCGATGGATGGCTTCTCTTAATTGCTGTGGTGTTAGCTAGGAATGGGGATTTTTTTTTAGCTAGGGATTCTTGTGGAATTAAAAAACATATACAAAATGACTTGATTGGTACCTTTCAGAGGATCAGAATGTAGCTATGCACCAGAGCTATGTATTTGAGTGAATATTTCAAGAGAAAATATGCACAGCTAGACACCTGTGGGTTTTTGAGGGTGGACTCATCCATACTTCTGTTTGTTGCATGATTTCCAGGCACAGGTCCAGGAGGCTTGTCTTTTGTCTTGCCACTTTCTTCTGGAAAACCCACTAATTACTGTTGAATCCGAACAAATGTCAATCTTGTTTTCCGCAGATTGACATTTCTTCCAATTCTGCAGTAAATTGCAGGTTTTCCTGGGGAAAATGGTCAGAAAAAGTAAAAACCTCTAAGACCCATGCACAGAACAAACAGAAGAAAATGTGGGATAAATGGAAGTGTGGATGAGCTCCGTGTGTGAGAGAGAGATGGAATATGCAGAAGACATTGTGACCGTTTAAGGCTGAAGTCCTCCGTGCCTTTTCCTGGGACTAAATTCCAGTGGATTCAGTGGGACTTACTTCTGAATAAATAAGCTTAGGGACGTGCTGTAAACTCCTTCTCATGCTTCCCTTTGATCTGGAGTTAAGGCATATGTCTGCGCATCGTCTCACAGAGACACACAGAATATTTCATCGCTTTGATAAGTCTGTGCCTCACAGGCAAGATTTCAAAGGGAATATCCAATCACACACACAAGCCTCCCTTTGCTCAGCAACTTTGCAGGGGGAAAGAGGCCCGGGTGTCAACTGTGAAAGATGCAGATGTGATCGCAATCAAAGGCAAGGAGGTTGCTCTTGGCACAACCGCCAGACCGAGAAGGGACTGACAGGGTCTTCTCCTCCCCCCCCAAGGGGGTTAAGAGCCCCATTTCATTTCCATCCCTGCATGGCCAGCTGTTCAAATTAGTGCTCTCCAAGGTAGGATGAATTATTACATCTTATTCCAGCATTTGCCACAGATTCATTGCTATGGGCATGTAAATCAGACCCCACCGGTGAACTGCTGAAACCACATCTGTATTCCTGTCCCTTGAGGGAGCCTGTAAATTAGAGCGGGGTCTAGTGCCTTCATAGAAGGGCACTTCAGGAATATGTGTGGCAATGGGCCAGATGGACCTCTTTCCGCCTCCCCTGCGCTGCAACTTCAACTAAATGCATTTAGAATGATGAAGTAGGGTCAGCTCACCCAAGAATAAACTCCTGATCGGTATCAGGTAAACCATGAAGTCTAGTCTCTGCAAGCAGTCATGTATCATCATCAGCCATTGCGCAACCTGAGATAATTGCCCGATTAAAAGTGGAAGTGTCCAGCTAGGCTGCAGCAGAGTCCCTGTCTCACTCTAAGCTCTGTGCCAAACGTCAGCATATAGTTGTTTCACAAAGCCTCTGCTTGACTCATCTCTGTTTCCTCTTGGTATGATCATGTTCTCATGTGCACTGGGATTGACACCCAGCCTGAAGCATGAACAGAGGCATCACCTTGGGAGGGGTCAGTGTCTCACATGTGGCATCACTCATGACATGGTGTCAGTATGTTGGGAGGAGCTGGGGGCAAGGCTGGACACAGTGGTCCCTTACCTTTCTCACCCTGATCTAGCCACAGTGATCCATGTGATGGTCACCTCTAGGCTTGATTATTGTAACTCACTCTACGTGGGGCTGCCCTTGAAGCTGACCCGGAAACTCCAGCCGGTGCAGAGTGACGCGGTGAGGCTTCTTACGGGGTCCTCGCTGCAGGACTACATTCATCCAGTGCTTTACCAGCTACACTGGCTCCTGGTGGAGTACAGGGTCAGGTTTAAGGTCTGGTTTTTAAAGCCCTATGCGGCCTAGGACCGTCATACCTACAGGACCGCCTCTCCTGGTATGCCCCGCGGAGGACCTTAAGGTCCACAAATAACAACACTTTGGAGGTTCTGAGCCGCAAGGACGTTAGATTGATGTCAACTAGGACCAGGGCCTTTTCAGCACTGGTCCCGACTTGGTGGAACACTCTGTCACAAGAGACCAGGGCCCTGCGGAATTTGACATCTTTCTGCAGGGCCTGTTTTTCCTGGCCTTTGGTTTGGACTCAGTCTGACCCTTATGTTTCCCTCCCCTTATGGTTTTGATTTATGGGCTACTACTAAAATGAGGCTGAATTTTAAATTGTATTTTAACCCGTATTTTAACCTGTATTTCAATTAACTATTTTTCTATTACCTTTTATTGTAATTTTATTGGTGTTAGCCACCCTGAGCCCAGTTCTGGCCAGGGAGGGCAGGGTATAAATAATTTTTTTAAAAGGGGGGGAAGAATGGCCAGTGGCTCCTCTGCCTCTTCCTCCTCCTGGCCACACCACCCTCCCCCTCCATGGCACGAGAAGGAGGAGCCAGCCACTGGAGCCGCGCCATGCCCAGCTCCACCCTTGGCTCTGCATTCAGCCTCCTTTGCCCCCTCAATATTGGGTGTCCCTGGCCCCCTCCCAAAAGATATTGAGGGGGCTCAAAACAGTTCGGCCTCCAGGAGCTAGCACCTCTGAACTTCAGGGTGCTCATGACAGCAAAACATCATACTGTGTTATGTCTGAATGCAGCTTATGGAACTTTCTCAGAGCGCCCCTATGGGAAAGTCAGTGCTCACCAACTCTACTTTGAGATGATGGCCAAGGGGGCTTTGAAAGAGCCATGATTAAAACCGAGATCCTTGCTATTAATATGAGCCCAAAGGTTGGGTTCTTAACCCAAAGGCTGTTCTTCCTCAGAACCATTCAAATGCTGTTCCAGTGGGAGCTCAGATCCTTGGTTTCTGATCACTCAGCTTTGAGCCTTTGGGGACATCCAAAAACTAGCCAGTTTGGCTTCTGATGTGATGTTGTTTCCAAGCCAACACAGTTCACAGAAGCCACTTTTGAACTGAGCCAAATCTCTGACCCTTTTGAAGCCTGCCTGCTGCTCATCTTTACAGCTCACTGCTCCAATCAAAAGGGAGCATAAGACAGCCAAGCAGACCCCTAAAAAAAGAATGAAAGAAGAAAGGCTTAGAAAGACACCCTGCCGCTTTCCGTGTACTAAATCTCTCCTAGCCCCTTCTTCCTTCCTTCCTTTCTGTCTCTTTTATATAATTTATGGTGTATAAATAAATTATATCTGAATCAATGTTGAGATGCTGTTTTTCTCCCAGTTATACATTAGAGGGCCATATATAATATTGTCTTTCGGTGAGTTACAGCTCAGATGAGATTTTATCTCAGGATTTTGTGGTTTAAAAAGGCCCTGATGATAAAGGATGGAGAAATGTGTGGTGGTGGATGTTTTTGCAATGAAGCCTGACCTGAGAAATGATGGATTGTTCGCTCCCCATATAGAACCCAACCCCAAGTTCTTCCTGTAATCAGCATGTTCTGTTGCAATGATGGGGTTTTTAGCAGTGGAGGGAGGGAGAGATCTCATCTCTGGCCCACTTGTCTATCCCTCCTCTTGGCATACCTTGGTGAAGCACATCTGTTGCTTCAGCTGTTCTCAAAGCCTTTGGCATCTCGCGGTCCTTAGCTTGGCATTGCCAGGCTGATTTGCATCCCAGATCCATTCCAACTGAAAGACCAAGGCTGACTCGCACATGTGGCTGCACTTATTAGCAAGACTTGCTAACTATCTTTGCCTCCAGCAGCTCCATTGCACCTCCAACCCGATATCGCCACCCCGTTTCTGTTCCCTTGGCTTCTCCTCTGTGGAAGTGGGCTTCCAAATTCATTAGTTCTGCTGTAATCCCTCTGTAAGGCTCTCAGCAGAAGCATGCACTGGCATCCACCCCATAGCCAGTGTTCCCTTCCTGAAGGCCGACTAGCTTAGTGGGTCCATTCAGATGCTACACTGCCAACCATCATCGTACAAGATAAATAGGTGGCAAAGCAACAGGAGTAGGGTTGCTTTGTTTGAAATATGGCAACCCTAAACAGGAGGATTGACTGACACATCTCCTTTGGGAGAAGGGCCACGGCAGTTGGATCATTAATGTAGTACAGCAGCTGCAGACTATAGGGAGCCTTGTTCCTGGTATCCACAACTAGGTTGTCCAGATGCCAGAGAGAAAAGGCCCCCCAGAACTGTTAATGGTCGTGTCAAAGAGGGAATTCCAGACTGGTAACAGGGAGCAGCTGGTGGGACCATGTAACACCACTCCTAAAGGATATACATTGGTTCCCAGTATGCTTCCGAGCACAATTCATAGTGTTTGCACTGACCTTTAAAGCCCTAAACAGCCTTGGTCCTGTATACCCCACCCCCATCGTTCGGCCCGGACAGTGAGGTTCAGCTCTGAGGGCCTTCTGGCAGTTCCCTCACTGTGAGAAGTGAAGTTCCAGGGAAGCAGGCAAAGGGAATTCTTGGTAGTGGTGCCAGCCCTGTGGAACAGTCTCCCTTTTAGAAGACACCTGAAGGCAGCCCTGTATATATATAAAAAAATGTTTCTTTTACTGCGTGGTGTTTAATTTGTTGGAAGCCACCCAGACTGGCCGGGGCAACCCAGTCAGATGTGTGGCTTATCATCATCATCATCATCATCATCATCATCAAGGTGGGTGAAGCTGTACTGCTGCCTGGCTATCAGTGATGTGTCAATATTGGGTCCTTCCATGCCACACTATTGGTTCTTCTACAGCAAAGGTGCAGCACCTTTTTCAGTCCAAAGCCCACATTGCCTCATGGGCAACCTTCGGGAGGAGGACGCGTGTGATTTTCACCTTTGTATGGTAGGCTGCAATCCAGCCATGCAAGAGCCAGAGGATTCTGCATGCACATGTCTCCATCGAGGCAAGCAAGAGGCACGGTCACAGTTCAAGGACACAGGCAAAAGCACTCAAAGGGAACACTTTGGCCTAAGTGAAAGGGGTGTGGCCTGGGGAGGGCCTGGAGGGCTGTGTTTGGTCCTCAGGCCTGACGTTCCCCACCCTGTTCCAGAGCAGCGGTTCTCAACCTGTGGGTCCCCAGATGTTGTTGGACTACAAATCCCATCATCCCTGAGCTCTGGCCTTGCCCAATGACATCTGGGGACCCACAGGTTGAGAAAGACTGTTCTAGAGTATCTTGTTGTGAACACCTCCTCTGGTTTTCAACTGGAGAGGCAGCAATGAGAAACACAAACACAATCTAATATCCAATGTAATTCCCCCTCTGCTTCTTGCCCCCACTCCACAGCTCCCAGGACTGAAGGCAACACACACACACACACACACACAACTGTAGCACAATTGTTACAACCTGCCATGGGCATAGGTCAGTTTTTGCATTTGGCTGCCATTTGCAAGGTGACTAGGGGACAAAGAAAGCCCATAGATCTTCTTGCTCTGACAAATGATCTCACCCAATGCAGAGTCCTGGTGTTGAGCTTTAAAGGCAGGTAAATCTTTTGCTTTTTAAAATCGAAACCTACAGAGCCCATTAATTGGTGTCTTACTTGCAGTGAACCATCGGCTCTAATTTGACACATATTTTATGGATTGCTCTACCCCCTCGGTTCATAAAAATGATCTGACTTCTCCTCGCCTCACTGGCCAAAGCTACTTTCCAAATGCCTGTCCATACTCTCAAATGAAAAATGATAGCCCTCAAAAGGTGATGTGTCAGATAGGTATGAGACAAGCCCACACATGCACAGCGTAGGGATCTGGTGGCTTAAAATTATAAAGATAAGGAGAATGATGAACTCTCTCATTACCTCAGTTTATCACTCTGACAACTTAGGAGAGTAAATAAAACAAGCCAATAGCAAAGGAGCAGTACAAATTAAGCCACAGATGGAAGCAATAAGGTTCTGGGAATTCACAGGATATTTAACCTATGAGGCACTGCTGATTTCACTGCCCTATCCATGTGCAACAGTGTCCTCCTCTTATTATCGAAAACACATCGCATTATGTGTTGTCCAAAATTCTGTCCATTAACAGAAGAACAGGTGAAACGCAAAATTCCTTCAAGATGGAATTGTGTGGTGAAATTGGGACAACAGTGTCTGCCTTGCTTCTGTCTGTTCCAGAGATATCTGCTCTGTTCTGTAATACTAGGCATTCTGCAGAAACTGCATTTTGTGTGTGCATGCATTCTTTTATCAGAGTAACAGTGTTACATGTTGCACTGAAACTGCGATCAAAGTATGGATGCATGGCAACAGGCTAAATGGATTCCCACCCCCCACAGACATCCATGGCTCTGTCTAGGATAAAAAGGCTTCAGTGTGGAATTCTGCTCAAGTAGTTCACTCTTCCCAAATTCCAAGTCATGTTCAATTTTATTTTCCAAAAAGCCTATTTGACACAGTACTTTAATGTCCACCAATGAGTGGCACATGGACATTGTGGGGAAGAAGAGATATTGTCCTGGAGAGAAGAGAGACTTCACCTTTATCTGTAATGCAAGGCACGAATGATGGCCTTAATATAGCAGTGAATATTTCACAGCTTGATTTTATGGGATTATTCCAATCACAGACTAATAATTCCCAGAGTTCCTTGGGAAGACAACTTGATTTTTAAACCACTCTGGGAATTGTAGCTCTGTGAGGGGGAATAGAGACCTCCTAACAACTTTCTCAGCATCCTTAAGAAACTGCAGTTCCCAGAATTCTCTTGGGGAAGCCATGGGTGTTTAAAGTGCTTTGATACTGCTTTAAATGCAAAGTGAAGGTGAGGCCTTAGACATCTGAGTCCATTGGTTTGAGTGCAGCCCTCTGGAGCAACTTTGAGCCATTTTCTATATGATAGCCCTTCAAATATTTAAGAGAGCTACCATATTGCCTCTTGATTGCCTTTTCTCTTGGCTAAACATACCCAGCTCCTTCCTTCCATCATCAGCCTTGGTCTCCAGCCCCCCTCACTATTTGTGTCTTCCTCCTCTGGGCATGATCCAGAGGCAATACATGGAAAAGTAACTCCACTGCACTATGTCTTCTGTGAGCAATCATTGCTGGTTGCTGCAATATGTTTGTTTGCTTGCTCTCTCTCTTAGAATGACTACTTATGAACTGACAAAAAGGGGGGAAACACAGCACCAAAAATGAGAAAAGAAGATACAAATTTGCATAAAAAAATCAATATGGTAATTTATATGTATAGGTGCAAATTGAGAAAGAATGCCTATGGTTTAAATAGAACTACAATGCATCTCACCATAGTGGGGGAAGAATGTGACCGGGTTAACTGTGCGATTGCTCAGTATGCAGTCCAGGCCCTCACTGTAGATGAGCCATCTCAAAGCCCCTGCTTTCTCTTCCAATGATGACTTTATCTTTTAACTGAACTTGGACTAGACAGCTCTTCACGTAGAGGATGCCTTCAGGTAGAGGACTGCCCTCTGCAAAGCAGCATGAATGATCACCCTTCCCTTTCTCTCTCTCTCCCTCCCTCCCTCCCTCGTGTGTGTGTGTGTGTGTGTGTCAGAGAGAGAGAGAGAGAGAGAATTTCCTATACTTATTACTATCTCTGCCACGAAAATATATTTCCCCTCCTGTAGCATTTAATCTGATCCCTTACATTTCTCCTCCACGTATTCCAGGGGAAGAGGTGCTAGCTAAATCCTGAATGCCATTTTGTGACAATTTATGAACAAACAAGCTTCCCATCAAACCAATTCTCAGAAATGTCACTCCAGGCTGTCTCTGAGCAGAGATTAAACGATGGATTGTCAACCTCCCCCCCCTCCCTTTTTTCATTTGATGCTTTGAATTTAACTATTCCTCTCTCTTTCATTAAAAATGAACCAGGGAGGGGTGGAAAGTGGAATAAGATAGAAAAGCTTTTATATCTAAAAGTCAAGGTAATTATCTCTTACATCCCAGCCCACCCTTCCAAGGTGCCAAATGAAGCCATCATTAAAATCGGTGTCCATCTGCCGACTTTCACCACATCTAATTAGGTGAAGAAGCCAGTTAACATATCTATAGGCAGCTTAAATCACTCTTTCTCATAGTAGATGTACTGTATATACTCCCCTCCCCCGAAGTGTCTTATGCACAGCCTAGAAGCTGCTGTCTCCTCCCTCGCTTTCTTCTCTCAGATTCCTCAAGAATGTATAAGAAAAGAAACCAGGAGAGGAACTTCCCTTTATGACCAACACAGCAAAGAAACTTGGTGCAAGATATATGCCAGTGGGGAATAAAGAGCTGACGGTCCAAGGCTGTGTTAACATTTTAAATGGGCAGCAGGAGGGATTGTGTGACCCGCAACACAATGATGTGAAGACACGCGCAACAAGGGACAGCTCTAAGCTCCTCAAGCAGATTTGGCTTTCCACAGTTTGAGAAGACCTTTAAAAAGTAGCTGAAAGTTATATTTGGAGTATCATCTTCCTACAGATACTTTGAATGGCTTATAAAACATTCATAACACTATTGCTCAGGGTCACACAGCATCACTAACGTGCAGTAGCCTCAGGACACATAAAAGAACATCCCTGCTTTGGAGAGTGCATAAGAAGAGGTTTGGTATTGTTATGAGTTTGTGGGTGCCTTGACTCCCCTAAATTCCTGGTGCCAGGAATTCCTGGGTCTAGTGGGTGTTGGAGTAATGACACTGAATTTAGCAGTGTCAAAGTAGAGGCCAAACCAGTTTTTCTGCACTCAGGAAACCACTTGGGAGAAGAGCCATTACGGAGAACAAAAGAAAGGTAATGGGCAATTAGTAAAGCAGATACTCTGTGCTTGATGGTGTACATGGGTGAGCCCCTCCTTCCACTGAGAGATAGTTAGCACAGTTGGCTGGGAGTGGGCTAGAGAGAAGTATCAGTCTGTTAAATGTAGCAAGCTGAGCCAAGGGACAGAGAACCATATTTGATTTATTTTTGGATCCAAGGCTGCCACAATGGGGTGGGGGGGAATAGGGCCATCTTGGAGTGTAATGCCTTGAACCCCTCCATTGTAGCTCAGGTTGTGTGTGTGTGTGTGTGTGTGTGTGTGTGTGTGTGTGTGTATATATATATATATACACACACACATATACATATATATGAATGACACGACAGTCTCCGCTGCACCTCGTTTCTAAAGGAAACACAAACCCTCATTAAATGCCTAGACCTTGGGAATTTGCAACACTTGGAGATTGGGGTGGTGTGCAACACTATGTTGGCTGCTGACATCACGGAAATGTTCAGCCATGTGATCAGGGCAGAGTGCAGAGGAAGTGAGCTGGCATTCAGTCTTCAGGAAGGGTTTGTTCTGTATTTGATGGACCATTTTGATGGTTCGTCTCTTTTTGGTGAAAGGTCACAGGTCCCCTGAACTCCGTAGCTTGCTTCTCCACTGCCTTATGGTACTTCTTCCACTTGAAGCACTGAAATGGTCAGGAAGAGTGGATAGACAGAGCTGGATGTATGTAGACATCTATAAAAAACACAATGGTCTATATAGTTCTTCGTTGTGGTTGGTAGGCTCGTGGTTAACACCACCCCAGTTTTAATGGCCGTTTCAAAGTTCATACAGTTATCATTACAGCTAGAGGTGAGACAGACCAGAGAAAATAAGCTCTGCATGGACACTGGGCTAAAAGAGAGCTTGGTTGGGGATGTATCCTGAGAGATATTAGAGGCCATCAGAAGGAAAGAAGAACTCTGTGATACAATACAAGATCAGATCATGTTTGTGCCATGCTTTAGAAACTGTCCTTGTTTCTGTCTCACCACTCATGGGCATACTAGAGAAATCTGTACCCATCAGACAAACAGATCAAAGCTCCATTCTCCTTTAATGGCACAACTTCTGGGACACCCTGGCTCCATCAAGACCATACAAAAGAAGTAGTGGTGCCTAATAAGGTATTTCTTCATATCTTAAAATCGCTTTAAAATTCCATCTGGTCAGAATTAAGCATACATCAACCCAAATACAATATCCCCTCTACTACTTTTATTTTATTTTATTTTGCCCTGCCTGGAAGGTAAAGATAATTTATAGGTTGCAGCTGAGCTCAGTCTGGTGAGAATCCAAGTCAGCCCTGGGAATGTAATATTTTTCAAGCAAATGGTTCAAGACCTTAATATTTGGGCATATGGTGAGCCGTTTCCATCCCTGACCCTGTCCTGAAACAGGTCAGTGGCGAGGAAAAGAGATATTCAGAGCATTCCTTGAGTCATCATTTCTGCACACTATTGCAGATGACCTTAGATAATTGACATACGGATTATGGTACCTCTTCCATTGTGCGAGGTACATTTCAGTGTGAATTGTCTTAATTGCCTTTCCTGTGGTTTTGGCAGTGCATAGGCTGATTCTTTCTTGGGGAGAAAAATGGCACATGGCAGCCACAGTTCAATTGGCCTTGTTTCAGAAAAACACTTAAGCTGCACACACCTCCGTTAAGTGGAATGGTCTGCTGAATCAGGACCTACGAACATGAACCTGCCTTCTACAGAGGTCGAGCATTGATTAAGCTAGAATGGCATTATCTTGTCTCGTTGACAACAATTCCTCAGCATCTCAGTTTGGCTTCTGAGAATTAGAGTTTTAAGAAAGCAGCAATTTCAGTTCCGACCTGTATTCGTCGCCATCTGCGTCGTTTCTGCTCTGCTGCAGTTTGGTTTCTGCCAACTGCTATGTTTTTTGTCTCATCTTTCTCAAGTTTCTTAAATAGCTTGTTTAAATACTGTATTGACATGCAAAACTTTGGGATCCATCTTTTGAATGAAGGCACGGTTTAGAGCAGCCTTCACCAAACTGGTGCCCTTCAGATGTTGCTGAACTCCCAGCAGTTGAAACATGCTGGCTGGGACTGATAGGTGTTGTAGTCTAACAACATCTGGAGGTTACCAGAAGGCTGGTTTAGACTATTTCAAAAGAAATAAAAAGAAATGAACTTAGTGAGCTTTTCATATTTTCCTTATAATGAGCAACCTACTATCCTTTACTTCAGTCCTTCGCAAAACAGCAACAAGTTTCTTCCCTTGTCCTTGGCAGTTCAAATAACAGAACATTTGCGATGGAAAATACATATTTAATGCTATTTTATCTCCATGTACACACTTCTATAGACATTATATCCCAAAATACATATTTTGTGTAATGTATGTTTTTGAGCCAATTAACAAATTCTGAGAAGTGTGAAATCTGAGGAATCATTACATTCTGATTTAAGTTTTAGTCTGGGAGGTGCCATGTAGATTGGTTCACTTTAAAAGGTGGACTTGATGAGCTTCTCTTCCATTCCCAAAACTTAGGTTGCAAGCAGGTATGAACCCCACAATCAATATTTGGGAGACGCTGAGGTAAGGAAAGCTGAGGACAAGAGCAAAGTGTAGACAGTGTTCAAAGAGCTGATCTTGAGAAGTGGAAAGCAGGGAGCAGAAGGTGGGATCACAGCAAGCAGGATCTTACAGCACAAGGCCAGTGGATCGCTCCTGAAACAAACACTAATGCTTGACCTGGAAGTATATTTATAACCTGGCCAGTGCAGCATAAATCAGTGGTCTACCTCTGGGGATAGAGAGCAATAGGACTCCATGTTTTCTCCACTCTGCTCTTGTTAAAAGTGCCTCACCACAGGGAGCTCAAACACAATAATGATAGAACCTCCTTAATTCTTCACAGCCCAATCAATCCTGACCGTTGGGCATGATCAACATCAGTCAGAAGGGGTTTTTCATTTACAAAAAAATCTACTAATGGATGCACACAGTGTTCCCTACATGGGGAATGTAAACCCTAACTGACTGCAGTTCACATCTGTGTGGAAGAAATACATCCATATTAGTAGCAGCGTTGGCATCAGCATAACAAAGTAGACCAAGGCAGCAAATAAATAATAAAACAAAACAGACGTTTACGAAATTTCAGAACATGCCAAACATCCTCACAATGAATAACTTTGAAGTTGCAGAACAATACATTTAAACCACCTTCAGCATTATGATGATTATGCATAGGCCAAGGGAGTGCAGTCACTCATGCCTGAGAGCCCCTCATGCATTCTTATGAACAGGGCTCCAGTAAACTGGCTATAAGTGGAGCCTGTACAGTGGTACCTCGGGTTAAGAACTTAATTCGTTCTGGAGGTCCATTCTTAACCTGAAACTGTTCTTAACCTGAAGCACCACTTTAGCTAATGGGGCCTCCCGCTGCTGCCGTGCCGCCGGAGCACAATTTCTGTTCCCATCCTGAAGCAAAGTTCTTAACCTGAGGCACTGTTTCTGGGTTAGCGTAGTCTGTAACCTGAAGCCTTTGTACCCTGAAGTGTATGTAACCCGAGGTACCACTGTATATGTCATTGTATGAAATGCACAGACCAAAATACATAGGACCATCATTGCCTACTTCAGGGTTAGTCAACAGGATTCCCTTCAGACGCTGTAGACTGAAACTTTCATCATCCCTGACCATTGGCCATGCTGATGGGAGTTGTGGTCCACAAGACTTGGAGAGCAGAACATTGACCATCCTGGGTCTTCTTGAATGGAACAAATTTCTGTAACTGTAACCCCACTTCAAAGTGATGTTCTGAATATGGTCAGGATAGGGATAGAGGGCAGCATTCAACCAAATTTTATTCAGAATAGACCCACCGAAATTGATGATCACGCCTGTTAGGCCCATTAATGTACATGGGTCTTCTCTGAGTAAAATATAGTTGAATACCAACCAATGGATGCAATGCAGTTTCCAAAAAGGACTCATCCTCTGTATATGCTATTTCTTCTGCCAATGTGGGTTGGCACACTCCCATTGAAATCAATGCAACTAATGTGCACAGTGAAATGTTTGTCATATTCAGTCGACAGGACTCAGTTGCAATGAATGTCTGTTGGAGTGCATTATGCTGGAACACAAAAGAGCCATGTGCTAAGGCAGGCAGTCCAATGAATCTGCAAGCCAACTTAGCTTATGGTGTTGGATTTCAGCCAGTCTACTCCTCTAATGGTCTCAGATCAGGTTTCATTGAGGTACTCTGATGAAAGAAGTTTGGGGAAGCAGGTTAATTCTGAGCTAATGGTCCTGCACTGCTGACACATTTCTTTGCTAATGCCCAGATCTAACCCCCAGGATCAGACATACATGGAATCCTGAAGATATGATTATGAGAAGGATCTGTGTGTTACTATTAAAACCACCTCATTTTACATCTCATAGTTACAGATGCTCATTAGATGCATTTTATAGCGATTAGGCTCTTTCAGGCGGTCCAGTTCATTCAGTAACATTACAATGCAAAAATGTCACATAACTGTATTTAGGTTATTGCAGTTCATACTCCAACATTTGATACAAAGACACAACTGTGACTCTCTTGAATGAGTCAGGCACAAGGGGAATGGGGTGCACGAAGACAGCCAGGTGTGTTGGAAAGGTCATCGCTTTCTGTAGCGGCAAAACAAAAAGGAGCATTCTGAGACAATGAAAAGAGGTGCCAGGAACAAGGCGGAAGGGATGACTCCCAGATCAAAGAGAACGGCACATCAGTGGAAGCGAGGCATAAAAACACAAAGCAATTCTGACAAATGTGAGAATGCATTTGTAAATGATATGAAGGGAAATGTACACACACACACATGCCATATCTCCAAACATTTGAAGGAGATGCACACAGGCATTTCAAAAGAATCTTTCCAGTTCATGCTTTGACAGATCTTGAAGCTGATGTTCGCTTGTGCTACCCACAAAAGGGCATCTTATTGCGTCTCATGTACTGTGGCTTTTGCAGCAGGCCCCTTGGGAGGAAAAATTGGGCCCTAGAGAAACCAGTGGCCGTGTGCTTCTCTCTTCCTCACCTTAACCCTCAGCTTCTTCATGAGGAATCCCTTAGAGACACACCTCCATGTCGCCTCTTTGCACATTTCTTTCTCCTGTTTAGGGTTTGGGTGATCCTGATGGAAGAGGTCCCCTTACTTATAAAGGCTGCAGCCCTAAATGGAGAAGAACCATAGCTCAGCCGCAGAGCACATGCTTTGTGTGCAGGACGGCCCCAAGTTGAGCCTCTGGCATCCTCTAGTCTAGTTCAAGCAGCAGCAGGAGCTATGAAACACCACTCTGCCAGAGACCCAGCGTATCTGCTGCCACTCATTTGTAGACAATGGTGAGCTAGAGGGGCAACGCTTTCACTGATAAGGCAGCTGTCCTTGTTCCTTTTAATCAGGATAGAGTGAAGTGAACAATACTAGCTGGGGCTGATGGGAGCAGTGGCTGAGCTTCATGCTCCAGCACCGGGTGGTGGTGGAGAGCAGATGGGGTGGGGCTGGCGGGCATCTCGGGGGTGTGGCACGCATCCTGGGGGTGTGGCACACTGCCTGCGGGGACGTGGCACCCAGCACGCATGGGGGGGCAGCTGCGATGGCACCCCAATGGGATTGCACTGCTAGGAGAGGTGCGCTCCCCCCCACTCCTCTTCCTCCGCCAGTGGATGGGAGTTTTAGTCTGGCAAAATCTGGAGGGCCACATGTCCCATCTCTTAATTAAAATAAACCTTTGCTTGACTAAAATGGTGCCTCGCATAATCAGGCAGAATATTTTCATTCACACACACACAAACAAACAAACAAACACATACATATAATCTTTTAATGCTGCAGATGGAAAACACCATCTTAAAAGAGGTATTTCATCAGGGCCAGCCCTACCATTGGGCAATATTAGGCAGCCATGTGGTGGCAAATGCGGAAGAGTGGAGAGGAGACAGAATTTCTGAGGCACATGGCTTGCCCTGCATCCCATTAGCTGCCCTGCTGCCCTCAGGTGTGATGGAAGACTCTAGCCTATCACCAGCTTTAGTACATGGAATAGGGAGATACCACCTTGTCCTTTGCATTAGGCAGCAAAATGCCTTGGTCAGCCCTGTATTCCACCTTCTCTCTCAAACAGGAAGAAGTACTTTAATGCATGTATACAATCATCTAGATGTAAAGGAGCTGCAGATTTGTAACTGTCTGATCTATCAAATTTGTTGATTTGGGCTGCAATCCTAAACCTGGGAGTAATCTTCACTGAATAGAATAGGGCTTAACTTCTAAGTAGACATGGTTAGGCTTGTACACTGTAATGCTCATATGATTAATTGTCTCAGATTGCTTTTATCTTGGGTGACAACCCATATGATAAGGCATGTGGTGAGTTGTGGGTGCACAACAAAAATCAGAACATAGATACCCCTTGATGTTTTATGTGCTGATTTCTATTGCCGGCAAGCACTTCCAGGGGGCTCCAGAATATGTATTTCCTATCCCCCTCCCATCAGACTTGGCAGATGAATGAAATATTTTATATTGCAACTAGCAGCCTTTTATCAGAAATCACTTAAAAGCTTTTCAGTTTCTGCAAACTTTTAGATCAATATGTCAGATTTCCCTGTGCAGAGCACTATATATAGTGCATATAGCAAATTGCTTCCTATATTGGTTCAAAATCCATTATAAAAGGACACTGGCTTAAATCCCAAGATGACATAAAAAGATCATTGGGCCTACAGAAGTCAATGGAACTGAAAATTTCTCTGCCTAATTTCAGGATTGCTAGAACTGAAACTCAGCTAATAGAAACTGCATACAGTTTCTATACAATCGTAATCATATTTTCATTGTTACTTGTTCTGATTAATTAGGCATTACAAGAAACATTATCCACAGTGCTTGTTGAATTAAAAAAAGGAGATTATTTAATCAACATCTTGTAATGACAGGGACTACAATAGATGACAGATATTTTAAGCACAGTGGTCATGTGGAATACAGATAGCACTTTTGGAAAAGCCTACTAGTCAGCCTCAATGGGAGCAGTGCAAGGCAACCTGTGCAGCACAGCAAAGCACATATTTGTGTAAGAGAGATTGTGATGGGCGCTTTGATGACACCACACTCATTTTAGAAAGCACTGCTCTACGTACTTTCTCCTTCAGAGGTGAGATGCATATCTCTACTATGGAGTGGACTCTTCCTGGATCTTTGCCTGACATCTTCCATTTTTATATACCAAAGGTGCATTCGGATGTGTGGATTCTTACATTAGTTTTCCTGATTATAAAGCTAGCACTTCTATCCTGGATTCTTATGTTCCATTATGGAACTGGGGCTTTTTTTCATTAGTGTTGCCATGTTGTGCTAAATTTTAAGTGATGAGAAAGAACTGTATGCTGGAATACTGCCCCAAATTTTGTCACGTGAAATTAGAGTGCAATAATCCCATGATTTTCTGCATTAACATGGGGGCAAACAGAATTTTCCTGGAAGCAAATAACACAGAGTTGAGCACTCAATTTCCACTAGATTCTGTTAGTTTCCCAGAAGTTACTTTACTCTGTGTAAAAGATTGCATAAAATGTGGAAATTATCAGGTAAGGAATCATTGTGAAAATGGAATAAAGTGCTCTCTGAATGCAGCCAAAGTCAAGGCCATTATGATTCACAAAGCCTTTGGAGGGTTATAATTCTGGATAGAATTTTTCATTATACCTGCTATGGTATAGGGAGACATGGGTAGTGGGGTGTCCCAGGGAGCTCAAGCCCCCCACAACTTTTTAAAAACGCTTATAGTTATTGGCTTCTCTATACTTACATGGTGACTTGGCATGCTACATAGCACAGTACTGCCTGGGGTGCCAACTTGAATAAAATAGAGGGGGGGGAGCCAGGTAAGCACCACCCCGCATAACCAATTACATGATGCAATGCATGCACACCATTGGAATGGCAATGCACATCAAATCTGCACTCCCCCCCCAGCAAAGACCCTTTGGCCCCCAGGAGTTGGCTCCTATGAGCACTGTGGAGAGCACAAAAATCAGCAACTTGCCCTGCAGTGCTTGTATTACTTTCAATATGCACATAAGCAACAGCTCTTCCCAACAGTCTATGGGTAGGACAGAGGGCCCAATCCACCAACACTGTTCTGGCCTACAGCGAACTGGCTCCAGAAAATCCTGTTGGACTCCCAGTTGACAACACTGAAAGCCAGGGCTTGTTTCCCCCTTCTGATAATCAGCCTAAGGAAACACAGAGGGGGGGGAGGGAGGGAGAGGGTGAGAGTCTCTATACTGGAGTGGACAAGTCTGGAGGAAAATGAGGAGATGAAAATGCAGATCAAAAGAAAGTGTGCTCCTTTAATATATACTCAGGTTATTGGTTGGCATTTACCTTTTAAATACATTTTTATTAGTTTTTTAACATATTAATTCCAACATTCATACAACATAACTTCTCATCTTATACAATATGTTTGGACTTCCGTCGACACCTCAGATGATTTTCCGTACTTTACAATTTATTATCTATTTCTTAATTTCATATTACCTTTAATTATCCTTAACTAATAATCCTCTCATTATCTTTTTTGCAATATTTCAAATAATACACCTTACAAAACTTCTTGCAAACCTACTAGCGTAATTTGTTCATCACAATTGCTTTTCAAATAGTCCGTAAATTTACTCCAGTCTTCTGAGAATCTCTGGTCCCACAGGTTTTGAATCCTTATTGGATGGCATTTACAGATGTTATAAAGCATAGGCTAGTATCAGTAAAATGTGAGGCAACATATTTGAAAAGCTTTGAGGCGTGCAAAGCCTGATGGAGAAGATGTGACTCTACGAAGGGTTTGCTGCTTTACCTGCATCTGAGACTCTCATACACCCCAGATCACCTTGAGGTCTTCAGCCAATTGAATATGTACTTTGCAGGTGTCCAACAGATGGATATATACCCCAGCTATGGCAAACACTACCTTTGGGACTCAATGTAGCAAAAAAAACCCACACCTAAGATTTGTGATTTGCTATAGGTGGCTTTAGAGCTCAACTTTAGTGGCAAGAATAGAGGCATCTGGGTTTAAAAATAAAGGGGAAATGAGTCATATCACATCAGGCGCTGAACAGGTAAAGTAGCAGCTGCCTAGGAACAACAAGGAGCTCAAGCTAAGGCTTTGCAGTGGCCTTGCATTTGGTACTGTTTAAATGTGGAGCCAAGTGCAAGCCTTGCTACAATGTGCCAAAGACAGAAAAAATGCATCTCAGCTGCAGGGACAGCAACTAGTTTTGAATGCCTCACTGATGTAGGTGGGTTGTTTTTTTCCCCAGTCCCTGAATAACAATTCTGAGACAATAACTGCAGAATCTTTATTGTGCAAACAGGCACTTGGTAACACAATTGCCACCAACACCAATGAAATGAAAATGTAACTGGCTGAACAAATGTTTCCTTCATCTCCTTTAGAAACCTTTTGTCCATTAAGCAAGCAATTCTTGTCAGTGCCTTGAACAATCACTTGAGTGCTTTGTGCGTGTGTATCAATCTCTCATTCTCTCTCTCTGGATATATATTCCTCCCTTTTTTTCTTTTCTCTTTTGAAGAATTTGGGTCTCATAAGTGTCAAAGGCTGATCTACAGCACCAGGGAGAGTCCAGACAGGTATGAGGCTACAAAAAATTCCCCATCCAGCTCCATCATGGCATCTCAAAATTTGACAGGCAGCACCTCCTGCTCTGCCAATCTTGCTTCCTGGAAAAATTCTGTCAGAGAGCCTCCCATCTTGATACACACACAGCCTCTCTGTGTGATTATGATAGGCTGAATGAAGGAAAAACCAACAAACACTTTTCACGAGTGGATTAAAAAAAGAAAAAAAAATATTTAAAGCTGAATCTCCAGAGGGAAAAGTCTGGTATATTGATGTCTTACTTGGTTGAATGAGATTTCCTGTAGAATCACTGGGAGGTAAGTCCCATTCTCTCCTGTGTCCTGGTCACTGCTGATCAGTCTTCATAAATCTTATCAGGTGATGACTGTTTATGCACCAATAAAATAACAGAGAGAGAGAGCAATGACTGACAAAATGAATAGGATTTGCAGATTTGCAAGGAATTGAAGTTCAGTGTGTGTAGAAAGTCTCCCAGCCATTCCAGAGGAAATCTCATTCAAATGTGCCTTTGAATGTAACACTGTTATGTTAAATACACCTTTGCAATGCAGCTCCTGGGTTACATCAGTTCTGCCCCCTCTCTACCCTCAGAATGCCTCACTTCAGGGCTTTGCATCATTGGAACTGGGATTGTTTCACAACAGAGCCAGCATGGCATAATGGTTGGAGTGCTGGACTAGGATCTGGGAGACCAGGGTTCAAATCCCCACTCAGCCATGAAGCTCACTGGGTGACCCTGGGGCAGTCATTGGCTGTCAGCCCAACCTACCTCACAGGGTTGATGTGAAGATAAAAATGGGGAAAACCAGGAACTCCACCTTTAGCTCCTTGGAGGAAAGGTGGACTATGAAGGTACTATTAAAGAAAGAACTAATACACGGCGAACATTTGTAAAGAAATACAATTTGTGCAGGATTACAGCCTCCCTGTGTAACACAATGCAAGTAAGTCATTTTGAGTTCAATGGTACTTTGTCCCAGGTAAGTGTCCAGAGAAGCAATTCTCAAACTTTTTTCCCTCTGGGCCATGGGTTCAGAATAAAAATTTGCTTGTGTCACACTGATTTTTTTATTGACAAGAAATACATTGGGAACACATCTATCAGTATCACTCAATGCCATTGCTCTCGTTTTGAAAGAATAGCTATCCGTATTCTGCAAAGAAAAAGTACTACTTTGATACTGCACTGCAATGTTTAAACGTTTCTTTGATTGAGCTTGAATCTCCCTCCCGCACTTGCTATCCTCTCCTGCCACACCCTTGGAGAACAGCTGCTCTGGAGGATTGCAGCTTTAGTTGTCTATGGACACTGGGAGTGAAAAAAGAAAGGAAAAAACGAGGGCCATTGTGAGGCCTGGCAGCGTAAAAATATTTTCTCTCTCTTTGATTTATTTGCTTTACAAGGGTTCTAAATCCCATCAGCAAGACAGTCACAACTATCTGAACCCTGATGAAATGAATTTCTCCTGGCTGCCCTATGTGACTGAACTGCATTTTCCAATTGAAGGGGTCAGCATGAGTGTGTGGGTCTGCAACCGTGTGGGTGTGCATACGGTGAACATTTTTCTCTTCCATTTTCTTTTCTTTCTTTCTTAAGGAATGGAACAGACTTGTGGGTGAACATATATGAAGTGAAACAGACCAGGAGCAGTTGGCACCACCCCACCGAAATCGCAAACTGGTGGCAATGGAAGCATGCGAGTTTGTATACGGCTCTGATGTTCCCCATTGATCTGTTTCTTTCCTAGGAAAAGCAGGAGAGGTGCCATCATCAGCTCTGAGCCGTATAGTATATACTGTATGCTGTTCAGAATTTAGAAATTTGGCCAGACACATCTAGTTCAGCTCTGGTTTATATGAAATTGAACATCCCATCACTATGACGGCGTAGATGAAGCAGAGATTTCCCTGTAGCTTCTTTCTCATCAAAAAGAGAGGATCCCTGCGAGGGTAGGAAATCTGAATTGTAAACAGGTTTTTAGGATTACTGACGCATGGTTTGGAAACACAAAATGAAGGAACAAATCTTCCCACAGAACCATCATTGCAAATGGGCAGATATCAGAGCGCACTATTTCTGGGCTGCCTGCGTCACTTGCGCAGAATTTTGTCTCTGGGTCAGTGGGAATGTTAATTAGAAGAATGAAATGTTTTGTGACAATTTGAGGATTCTTTCTCCCCTTGCCTCTGATGAATTTGTAAGTGACAGCATGAGTTGATTGGGGAATGGGGGTGGGGTGGGGGGGATTGGGATGGCAGGTGGAGAATTTATGTGTATGGAGCTGAGCCTATCAGAGCTTCTGAAATGGTTCACGTTGCAAATGTAAGATAAATGTGACATTAAAAGCAACTCCACAATTAAAACCACAAAGGCAGCAAAACGGCAATAGCAATGATAAGAGCTACGAACAACAACAAAATAGCAGCATTGAGATAGTTAGCAAGCACCACTCCCCAAAAATTGAAAACACACCTGCATTGGCTCAGAGATTAGTGAGGTCAGTCTGAGATATTTTGGTGCCTGAGGCAAAAGGATAGGATGGCATTCCTTCCATGGCACCAAAAAAACCCCCTCACTGGATTGAACCTTACTTTGAAACTAGCAATAAGACAGCATTTTCCACCATGCCTGAGGGAAGCTAGCAGTTGCAGAGGGTGCAATGCAAGCCATGTGATAGGTACACATTGTCTTCCAACAGAAAGGAATGGCCAGGGATTACTTCCACTGTTTTCCTAGCTACTGCTGTCGCTTTGGTGCAGTGCCATTCGCTGCCTTCCCCTTGGAGACCCAGACATACTTCAGGCAGCAGCATGTTTTAATGGGAGCTAAGGTCAGTTCCTCCCCATGGTGGCCACCCGCCATCTTAACTAATCCCAAATGCAATGCCTCAACCCATAGATCTATGCAATTTCCTAGATCTATAGTCCTACCCGGATTATAGATAATACTCAGATTATAAATAAACGTCAAAGATATATGGGATGTTACATTTTGGGTGAATTAAAATGATGGGCGGGCACCACACATAGGAGCTTGCCTCTCATTAAAAAGTGGCACCACTGCCCACTGTAGAAAGACGTCTGGGGAGGCCTGGTTGGGGAGGGCAATGAATAGCAGCACAACTTAGTCTGGTTAGCAAATGATCTTTCCAAGATCATGGTGCCCCATCTAACTGTGTCCAACCAGTGCCCAACCTAGCTGACCACTAGGGGGGTCAAATTCACTACAAATGGGCCAAGCCTCGAGCTGGTCTATAGTCCACTTTTCTGCTCTCTTTGAGAAGTGGTCTTGGTTGCAGAGACTTTCTGAGGATTTCTCCATAACTGTTTTTCAAAAAGGTTTTTTCAAATATGATGACGTTTGTCCTGATAGGATTTAGTCAGCCACTGTCATCATCAGTCTTTGATCTTAACTGTCTGCTAACTGGGGTGCTGCTGAAATGTGTATTTACTTTAACGTCTGTCTCATTGACTCACTGTTGAGGTGATTATGTTAGTCATTAACCACTATTAACATTCATTGTTTTATTGTTAACCTTTCTCTCACTTTTTTGCCCACACAACTTAGCCAAACAAAAGCACAATTGTTGCCTTATTATCTTAATGTGAATCTATGATATTTAGTAATGTGACCAAAAAAAATGGCCTTTACTGGTATTTTGTGAGGATTGAAATGTGAGCCTGATGCATATATTTTCATTACAACATGATTACATTGATTGTTACAAGATAATAACATGCTTATGGTTTTTCATTATTAATGCATGCAAAAATACAAAGCATTTTGTTCTTCTGCTTCTTTCTGGGCAAATTGCATGGGTAGTTTGGGAAAGGGAATCATAACCACACCTTGCAAGCTATGCCTTGAACAATATGAACTGGGTTTTGGGGGTGGAATCATAAACATACAGTGCCCTGAAATCTATCTTTCTCAAGGAGGTGTCAGTCTCTGAACTGGGGGAAGATGTAGATGTGTTTCACTTTGCAAAATCCAGACCAAGAATCAATGGAATGGGTCACGCATTTGCTTGACAATACAAGTAGTTAATATGCTAGCCAGCTGACAGGAAAATAAAAATGACAAGGAACAGTATTATTAATTTTTTGGTGGGGGCGTCCAGCACCTTCTCATTATTACTTGAACAGACAATAACCCTGAGGCAAGATGCATATTTCAATGGGCAATTACTGGCATATTGAGTTTTCAGCCAGCTCTGAAACTGTCATAAAAATGTAAACAATAATGGCATTTTCGAAAAGCTAAAGGACCACATCGGGAATAGTTAAAAATAGAGTAGTGAGAGCTGAAGTGAAATGGTACGTGATGAGTCCATTGAATTGTTGTCTGAACTGCTGACCACTGAAGCAGGGGCACGACTTGGCCCCCAGGTTATGGGTGCCCAGTTCACGTGATGCAACATCATGACGTCACCTAGAATCATAGAATCATAGAGTTGGAAAAGACCACAAGGGCCATCGAGTCCAACCCCCTGCCAAGCAGGAAACACCATCAGAGCACACCTGACATATGGTTTTCAAGCCTCTGCTTAAAGACCTCCAAAGAAGGAGACTCCACCACACTCCTTGGCAGCAAATTCCACTGTTGAACAGCTCTTACTGTCAGGAAGTTCTTCCTAATGTTTAGGTGGAATCACCTGACCCACAACCTCAGAACCTTACTTCTGGTGGCACCAGAAGTCAGGTTCCGAGGTCTTGCAAGGCCTTGGGCAGCATCTCTGAGCTCAGAAGTTGTGTTGGGGGCTCTGCGGCATAGGTGCTAAGCACCCACAACAATTTTTTAGTGGGCGCTCAGGTCCTAGTGCTCAGGCCATAGTTGACATATTGGCTTAGGCATTGGACCTATCCAACTACATCTGACTCCAGCCCATCTGCTGGAAGTCCAAGAAGGGTTAACCACCAGTAGGGGGAGTCCTGCTGATGGACATCAACTAGGAGCTCCCCTGGGGTCATCGATAGGGGGTATGCCTTAGGTCTTCTTGTAATGAAAAAACAGGCACATGTAATCTTTGATGGTATGTGTGTAAGTGAATATGTAGTAAGTGGGCGATATGCTGGAAATCGGAATAAGTGTACAAATCCTGCAGGATATATGTGGATGTAGGGGTCAAGGAAAGGGGCAGTTTGGAGGTAATACTAGGGAGTTTTCTCTTTTCTCTGTGAAATGTGACACAACATTGTTCTGAGTTTGTAGGGGACAGACACCCCCATAATCTCTACATTAAACAAAGGATTAGAATTTGAGCAAATTCATAAATTCATGAATTTAGCAAGGGCTGGGGGTAGGTCATTGAGGAAACAAAAGGCTGATAATGGCATGCTTTTTTTGATAATGGTAAGCCACCGGGTGGAATGTAAGACTCTCTGTCCAGTAGCTTTTGGGATCGGACTACCATTGGCCTGGTGTTAGCTACAGGGAAAACTGTATTCTGCAATGGCTTTGAGAAACCGAGGTTGCCAGAGTCGCCAGTGGGGGGGGGGCAGGATGCCGGAAGTGGAAGAGGTGGAGTGGTTTTCTGCAAGTGCTTCTGGGAAGAAGAAGGAGGATGTGAGCAGAACTCCATGTGGAGATTGAAGGGCAGCAGCCATGCTGGCTGGCTAGAGAAGAAGAAGAAGAAGAAGAAGAAGAAGAAGAAGAAGAGTTTGGACTTGATATCACGCCTTTCAGTCCCCTTAAGGAGTCTCAAAGCGGCTAACAATCTCCTTTCCCTTCCTCCCCCACAACAAACACTCTGTGAGGTGAGTGGGGCTGAGAGACTTCAGAGAAGTGTGACTAGCCCGAGGTCACCCATCAGCTGCATGTGGAGGAGCGGGGAAGCGAACTTGGTTCACCAGATTACGAGTCCACCGCTCTTAACCACTACGCCACGCTGGCTCTTACAGAGTGACACAGTGATGGCGCTTAGGATGCCGCCCAAAGCTACACCACTGGGGAGGACAAGCTCCTCTTGGGAGATAAATTCTGTGAACTCTTTATCCCCATCTAACATCAGGTTCAAATATGTGTAAATAAACTGTATCTCATAAAGACATTGCAGATTCCACTGTGCCTCATTTCCCCCAAAGGAAACACAAACCCTGGTTAAGTGCCAAGCCCCCTGAAATCTCCCACTGCTGAACGGAGATTGGGGTGGCCTGTAACAATATCCTTGACTGGCTCCTTGCTGCTGAATCACCTCCTACCTTTCTATGGAGTAGTAGACCCCCATTTCCTTGTGGCAGAAACAACGGCCTCTGTGTGATATAGACAGACCTGCTGGAAATATTGGGTAATTGGGCATGTACTCCATTAATGAGGGTAAGGACAGGAGGCCCAACATTTGACCTTGGGAATCAGGCCGCTGAGTCCTAAGATTCAATCCCTGGACACATCTCTAAGCTAAGAAGATAAAACTCATTTCTTAGACATTATGGTCAATAAACAAAATGATCAATAAAACAGCACAATATTAAGGACCATGGAAGTAAGTTCAGTTGTGTGTTTTAAATACAGGAAGGCCTTTTTATTGATTTGTTTAGAGCAAAGGGGTGTTAACGATGCTTGGATGTTAACCGCAGTTCTATTGCACTTTATGTTTTAGACTGCTATGCAGCAGCTAAATAAAAGCTGGAATTGATTTTTATGCTAACTCCAAGCTTGTGTTTCTGAAGTATTATAGCATGCATTAAGCATTCAATTTATGTCTTGCAGCTTACCAAAAATACAAATGTAGCCTATTTATATTAAATAAACCTCTTATAGGATCTATCCCTCTCTTGCTTTTTCTCACTCACCCAACTAAATAGAAAATGTGTTTGTTGTATGGTTGCAGTTTCCTTTGCAGTTTTTCTTTGCCAGCTGGAATGGAACATGGTGGAGGAGCGAGATTTCCTCCCCTCCCCTTTCGTTCAAGGTGAATTATGAAGTAGAAGAGCTGCTTCTACTCTCATTCTTACTCTTCCATAACTCAATTTGATTCTGGTGAAATGATTCACAATTTTTACTGGTTGAAATAGCTACCTTCTTTTTCATTGCAGGGAACTATAAGAGGGGTGGGAAGACTTCAGGCTTGTGGCATCTACTCCTTCCCTCCCACTCCTCCTTTTTCCTCTTGAATTTTATTCTTCAGTGGGAGCCCGGTAGGGATGGAGGAATCTTCCAGTTTCTGTTTCTCTCTGTTTATCTGTTTTCTGAATCTTAAGCTTAGTTCTCTGAATTTTCACATCAGTTTGCAATTTTTTCTAAAAAAGTGTCCTCATGAAAATTCATCAGTTTCCTCTCCTAATATACAATCATATTTATGCCCAATTTTGCCCAATGCAGGTATCTGCCCCCTTACATGGGGGTTACATTCTGGGGCCCCACATGCATTAGAGCAATCCTATAGAAGTCACACAGCTGTTAATATGAAAACAACACCATGTCAAAGAGCCACCACAATGGCTATCATTGCTATTGACACTCAGCCACCACAAGCTTTGTCTCTAAGCACACCCTACAGGAGTAGAAAATGAATATAAAATTATTTGTCCTAATTAGCATCATCGATTGGCCAATAAGGCCAGCTGATCTTGATTGCATGCACTGCCTTTTAATATGATTGTCAGTAGTGGCCCACCACACAATGACAAGCAAATGTGAAGTTGGGCAAAATAGTGTGACATCACTGACAAAAACCACATGTCACAACAACCAGTAGGATTCCATAACAGTGTGGACAAAGAAAAAGAAGGAAAGCAGCAGCCGAAATAAGCAATATCAAAGCAATATCAAAGCATGGTTAGTTTCTTGTTTTGTTGCAACTACTTTAAATTTTAACTTGCTACTGTTTATGCACGTATTATGAAAACCATTTATAAATACTGGAATTTGTATTCAATGTCAAAATAAATAAAATAACACTCATTTGGATCCCAGTTACATAAGGCACCTCACAGTGATTTCAGCTTCTTACGTCTCCTCTGGACAAGGAAGGGTATTGTGACCTGGTAGCGGCAGAGTATTCAGCCCTGGTGGTATGAAAAAGAGCTCCAATTTTCTAGGACCAGAGGCACAATCTAAGTACAATTTTGAATAATGGAGATTTGATATTTGCTTACACTTTCATGCAGGGAACAGAGCCTTATTTGCAGTTATGTCTGTGTTAGAGAATCACAACCACTGCAATGCTAGGGGCAGCTGCTTTGCTCTTCTGTCTTCCCAGTGCTGTGTTACCAAGGAGGAGAGGGGTAAGGCAGCAAGGAGTTCAGCAGTGCAGGCGCAGCCTCAGGAGCACTGGATTGACCCTGCTGGGGTGTTCACACCGCGCTGAACTCTTAGCTGCCTTGCTCCTCCCCGGGGCTGGATTTGGGTTTGATGAGGCCCTAAGCTACTGAAGGTAACGGGGCCCTTTATATGTCCAGCTGTCCTTTGTCAGCAACAAATTATCGCTGTTTTTTGTGTTGAATATACGCTATATGGTCATTTATGGACCTAATGGGTATCTAAAGCCATTTGAACATAACAAAATATGTATTTTATCAACGTAATTGTTGAACTGAAATACAATTAAGAAGTAGTATATTTATAGTGAAAAATTTTGGCGGGGCCCAAGAGAATGGGGCCCTAAGCTATAGCTTGTTTAGCTTATACAGTGGTACCTTGGTTTGCAACCATTTTGGATTACAAACGTTTTGGATTACAACTACATTAAACCCTGAAGTGTGTGGCCCCCCCCTTTTTGGAGGGATTACAACCTTTTTTTTTTTGGATTACAACCATTTTTTTATTTTATTTTTTGGGGGGGAGGCCCCATTGGTGAAAGTGCGCCTTGGGTTACAACCTGTTTTGGTCTACAACTGGACCTCCAAAACAGATTATGGTTGTAAACCAAGGTATCACTGTATGTAAATCCAGCACTGCCCCTCCCCCTCTAAGCAGCTAGCAGCAGCTCATGGCGCTGGGAAGACTGGAGAGCAACAAAGCCCCATCCACTCAGACTACCATTAAAAATACACTCCCTATGTGTTGAGGTTTCCAAAACACACAGAGTCCTTATGTTTATACCACTTTTGGCCCTTAAGGACCCTTCTATATGCAGAGCAGCTAGCTAAAGAAGGGCCAGGGGCCAGGCCAGTAGAGGGTAGTAAAGTTGGGAGCAATTCCACCCCCTCTTCCCTCAATACATTTACTCCTCTCATTGTCACTAGCCATGATAGCTATGCTCCACCTCCGCAGGTGGAGATACCAGTGCTTCTGAATACCAATGCTACTGTGTCCAGTTCTGGGTGCCACAGTTTAAGAAGGAGATTGACAAGCTAGAACGTGTGAGGAGGAGGGTGACCAAGACGATCAAGGGTCTGGAAACCATGCCTTATGAGGAACAGTTGAAGGAGCTGAGTATGTTTAGTCTGGTTAAGGCTGAGTAGAGATATGATAGCCATCTTCAAATATCTAAAGTGCTGTCATGTGGAAGATGGAGCAGGCTTGTTTTCTTCTGCTCTGGAGGGTAGGATTCGAATCAATGGCTTCTAGCTACAAGAAAGGAGGTTCTGACTAAACATCAGGAAGAACTTTCTGATAGTAAGAGCTGTTTGACAGTGAAATGGACTTGGAATATGGTGGACTCTCCTTCCCTGGAGGTTTTTAAGCAGAGGTTGGATGGCCATCAGTCATGGATGCTTTAGTTGAGATACCTGCATTGCAGGGGGTGGGACTAGATGACCCTCAGGGGCTCTTCCAACTCTACAACTCCACAATGCTACGATTCTGTGCAGGAGGGGACCACAGGAGGGAAGAGTGCTCTTGTGATTGGGTCCTGCTTGCAGTTTCCCCCAGGTAACTTGTTGGCCCCTGTGAGAACAAGATGGGGCCCTAGATTGGCCTGATCCAGCAGACTCTGCTTACATTCTTCAGCATGGTGGCAATTCCTAAAAGGATCATGCTGGGCTTCCACCCCTCTGTTCTTCTTTCCATCCATCCCATCTCTGCCTTTTTCATGGGGAGGGAGAGAACTGAGAACATAAACAACTGAGGGGGGAAGAGAGAAAAGGGAAGAATGAAGAATTTTCTTCCCCTACATAAACCATCATAGCAGAAGTTTACCGGCTTGCCTGAGTTATGTCAGAACTATTCAATAAAGGGAAATGAAACAAAGACTAATAATCTCCATTAGGCTGTATAAATCAGAAAAGCCATCTAGCTCGCTCCGAGGATTTACTCAGTGAGCTACCTGAACTGAATGTAATGTATGATCCGGTTCCTTATATATTTGAGAATTCTAGTCAGCTTGTTCACCATTGTTGCTCTTAACCTGCCTGGACTGGGTGTGGCCTGAGGGACCTGAATCTCTGCCACAGGCTGATCTTCCTCACTGATGCTGCTAGATTGCCACCGGGAAGATAAAGCAAAGGAACAGGTGTGTTGCAAAGGGGCTGATGCAATGAAGGGGGGGAGCTTTCCCTTTTTTAAGTTTAAACTCACAGAAAGTTTAATGTGTTCTCGGCTCCTGCTTAGCCCTCTGGTGAATCGTTCTGTAAAAATGGCACCTTGGTGTTGCATATATATTGTCCCTATATGACTTTCCTGGCATATTTATTCAGTTTACTAGTCAAAGCTAGTTTCATGGTACACTAAGCCCAGCAGGGTCAACACCTAAGCTATGAAAATCAAGCTGTCTCTTTTCTCTCTGCTTCATACATCATCATCAGCCCAAGCCAGATAATGGAAAGCAAGGATTCTGACCCGGAATGATGATTATTGCTTCTGCTTTCAAAATGCAGGAGGCAGGATGAGTTGAAATAAAATCCAGTGTTGTTTTCCTTGCCCCAAAATTAGCTATGCAAAAGGCATGGGTTGTAGCAGGGAGGTGGAATTCCAGGTCTGGGGGCCAAATGTGGCCTTCTAGACCTCTGTATCAGCCCCTGAAACTCAATCCAGACTGCAACCCCTCCCTTGTCACACCTCCTCTCTCCAGACCACCCCCCCCCCACCAATCCTACTTTGCATCCTCCTTGAGTGTTTTGGCATAGCTGGGTAGCTCCATTGGTAGAACAGGAGACTCTTAATTTCAGAGTCGTGAGTTTCAGCCCCACATTGGGCAAAAGATTCTTGCATTGCAGGGGATTGGATGAGATGATCCCGGCGGTCCCTGCTGTGGTGATCACACAGGGTCCCCGGACATTTAATGGTCTATTGATCCCTGTCCCACCACTGTGCTCGCTTCCCGCTGCCACCAACCAGTTATTCTGAGTCCAGAAAAGTGAACCAAAAAACCCCAAGTTTATTTTACAAACATCAACAAGTTTATGGTTTTTCCGATAATATTCCTGTCAGTACCTTAACTTTCCTTTCTTTACCGGCCTATACCTTCCTAATACCTTCTGACTGATTAGCTCAACTGTTTGACTGACTCCTCTTAACAAATTCTCTCACTCTCTCACCCCAGACTAGCCCAACCCACAGACTTATCGTATCTGTCTCTTCTAACTCCAGACTGTCTCCTCAACCACCCTAACTCTAACTCTCTCCCCCCCCAAAAAACCTCTGTGCTTAAACCTTATACAGTGGTACCTCTGGTTACGTACTTAATTTGTTCCAGAGGTCCATTCTTAACCTGAAGCACCACTTTGGCTAATGGGGCTGCCGTGCCACCGCCACCACCCGATTTCTGTTCTCATCCTGAAGCAAAGTTCTTAACCCGAGGTACTATTTCTGGGTTAGCGGAGTCTGTAACCCGAAGCGTATGTAACCCGAGGTACCACTGTGCACAGTTAACTCTGCCCCCTGGGTTCCCATTGGTAAGTTATTTTACAATTAGTTAACCCTTTCCCTATGAACCCAGTATTATGTCACACACCTGGGAGGGCAAACACCACACCTTCCAACTCTACAATTCTATGAAATACATCTTTGAACTTTGATAATATGGTTTCTGCTTGCCAGAACAGAAGACAGAGAGGTGTGTATGTGTAGAAACTAGCCAACTATGCTAAGGTAACATTTACATTCATCCCTCCACCTGCTTTTGCCTCTGCCGTCCCCCACCTCCAATGGCATGTGGTTGTTCAGAATGGAATGCAGCCCTCAGGCTGAAAACAGCTATCTGTTTCTACATTATAGGGCCATTGTGCTAGGCGATGTAGTGAAGCTCTCCAGTGAGAAGAAAATGAAGGTTAGGAAGAAGACACCTTAGACTGCAAGGCGAACTTCCTCCTGCTCCTGTTCAGTAACAGTACTACTGCCACTCCTCACAGTGGTGGCAGAAGGTAAGCAGAGCCTGCCTGATCCAGGCCTGTTCACCGCACCAGCTCAAAGCTGGCACAGAGAATGGCCAATATCAGGTTTGATGTTTGCCAGCACTGGCTGTGAGAGACAGAGAGCATTGAGTGGATCCCAGACCCGCTCAGTCCAACCTTGGAAAGCCACATTTTAGGACTGTCTGCTGGGCTTGTTCAGTGGGTGGAAGTGGGAGCTCTGTGCCAGTGGAGGAGAGATGGAAGCATCACCATTGTCAGATAGCGGGTGGCCAGCTGAGTTGGCAGAAGCAAGCAGAGGGATGTCTCCATTCAATCCAAACATCCACGATTTGGTATAAGGATGTGTGTGTGTGTGTGTGTGTGTGTATTGCAGCCTTAGTTTGGAATTATATGAAAGCAAAAGCATGAGATTGAATGGGGAACCAAGATTGGAGGAGCCTGGCTGGAAACAAGAAAGCTTTGTGAAGTCACCAAGCAAAGGTCATGGAAGAAGTGGTGAAGTGTGCAAATATGGGGGTGTTACCAAAGATTGCACTTCCTTGGTTGAATGAGGAACCTCAGCAACTCATCATGTTTGACTTCAATATAAGTTGGTAGATAGTTCTTGCAATGAGTCAGCGGTCATGGTGCTTGTTGGCACCAATGATATGGGGGAATGTGCTTAAGACATCCTAGAAGCTCAGGGCTGCTTGTAGGCATCTGGTTGAGATGTGAGACCAGGATGCTAGGCTAGATAGGCTATAGGCCTGAACCAGCAGACTCATCTTATGCTCTTATTTTCTTAAACATTACACACACTCCATCTGAGCTCTTCTTCAGCTTGGACTTTACAGTAGCAACAACAGCAACAGCAACAGCAACAACAATTTTATTTTATTATGTGAGAAAATGAAAGACTATGGAAAATGAGCGAGGTCCCAACTAAAGAAGAATGGCAACTTAGACTAATGGAATATGCGCAGCTTGCGGACCTAACATATGGAATAAGAGAACAAGAAGAACATACGTTTAAAGAAGATTGGAAAATGTATATTGAATATATGGGGGAAATTGTGCACACTTGAAAATGTTGGCAGCATTAAGATAAATTCAACAGTGTAAATAAGTTTTGATGGATGTAATAATGGAATACTGAATGGTTTAGTTTATGTAAAATATGCAGGGATTTATGTTATGCAAAATGAACCACGGAAAGAGAAGAAGGAGGGGTCATTGATATTTTAAGGTTCTTTAAGTGAATATTCTAAAATGTAAAACAGAAAATATATTTAAAAATTAGGGGGGGGGATGAAAGACTATTTAACTATCCCAGCTGCCAGCACCTTTGGTACAGCATTTGGTATAGCAAAATTTAAAATTTAGGTAAACAGGATATTTCAAATCTTATTGGCACTGTATATAATTTCCTGCCAAAATGTCCATCAAGAGTGGATAAATACTATTATTTCTTCTCATTTATAATATAATCCACTTTTTTTTACCATCTCCCTTATATTTGATATGTCTCAGTCCACCTCCAGAGCTGATTTTTTTTTTGGGGGGGGGAGGAGAGAGGAAGACAAAATTCTACTGCATAGGCAGAAGTACTTGCACTAATGGGACAACTTTGTTGGCTACAACCCCAAGCACTACACATGGAATACACTAACCCGTGTTATGCCTGTACACACAAGCACACATTAGCATATCTGCTGCCAGCATTTTTGTTTTGATCTCGTGCAGAACAAAACCAGGAAGAAAGCTGCTATGCAACAAAGGGAGGGTCCTCCATGTGAGTGTGCTTACCATGAAACCTGAAATTTGTGATAACTATGGGTAACTCAGATGACCCGTTAGCCACTTGCCCAACCTGACCTTGAGAATAAAAGATCAACAATATGTAAATTGCCCTTTGCTCTCTCTAAGTTCAAAGTGCCCAACCCTAAACCACGATGAACATTTCACCTACAGCTGTTTGGCACGATAGATCAGCTCATTCTGCACCTTGCTTTCCCCCATGTTTTGCTGGGTAATGCCATTAAAATGCTAAAAATGTAATTAAGAGCCCAACTGAATATTATGTGGCATGTTGAGTAGTGCCTCCAGCTTCCTACAGCCTCTTGCTTAATATGCTTCCCTTGCTGAAAAGCACATCTCCTAAAAGCTTCATTGCAAATTTTCCATTTTCGCTTATTGTTATGTTTAGCATGCAATTGGCAATCGGCACCTGCATTTGAATGGAACTCAGCGTGGCCTCCGCTATTGATTAATTTGTGCTAATTAAAAACAGCAGTGATTCTGCAGAAAAAGAAATATGTGTAAGTGTCAATAAATTACAGGAAATTTCTTAGATTAAAGTTGGCCAATTTCTGCTCGAAAATAACTAAACAAATGTTAATGGCCTTTCCCAAGGAGCTGGATGCATCCACAGGGATTCTGGAAAGGCTGCAAAACCATTTGTCAAAGCCTCTTATTGAGTTATGTAGGGCAAGTTCATGCCAGCTTTTTTTCCTCCCTAAGATACATCCCAGGAAAACTGGTGCTTTTCACAGGAAATCTGAAGTACAGTCACTCATTAGTACTCTCCTCGTGGCTCAATGCTTGAATATATATTTGGTGGCTTCTCAATTTCAGGTATTTCAAGAAGATCCAGATTATGAAGATCCATTTCATTCTGGTTTCAGGCCCAGTTTTGGTATGGAAACAGTCTAGTTCTTTGCCAGGAACTAAACCGGGGGAATGATTTTGTTGGTTCTGCATAGTAGCTTTCAGTAGCTTTGATCATTGTTTCATCTTCGACTTCCTGGCCAGCACAGGACTTGAGGATACTGCCCTACAGTGGATCTGGTCCTTCCTGGAGGGAGAAACCTTGGAAGGTAGCAGATCTTTTTTCCAGCAGGAATTCACTGGATCTCAGTTCTGGCACCTCTCAGGTGGGCACCACTGACATAATAAGAGAACAAGGGTGGGGTTCATGGTGAGTTCGGGTACCTCTTTTTCTAGAAAAATAGCACTGAAAGGTGGCATTAGAGACACTTGCTCATCATCATAGCCATTGGCTTGTGGTACCTGCCAGGGTTCTATTCTGTTCCCCATGTAAAATTGCTGGAGAAGGCCATCAGGGAATGTAGAGTGGAGTGGCAAATGGCACTGAGCTCTATCTCTCCTTCAGTTGCAGTCCAGGGAAGTTGCTGGGGGCCCAGGGTATGTGCACAGTACCACCTGAACTGAGTAGCTCAGCAACATTCATGGTAAGTCAAGCTGCTTCTCTGGGAATAGGAATTTGTCCTGTTTAGGATAAAGTTAAACTCCATGGGTTTTGACACTATTACTGGATGCTCAGTTGGCCAGATGTGCCTTTGCCCAGAGTGCAGATGTGGTCATGGTATCACATGTCTTATTAGGACTACTGCAATGTGCTGTATGCCTTTGAAAAGTGGTTGCAAACTTCCGTTGGCCCAGAGTGCAGAAGCGAGGTTATTCACTGAAGTTGCCTTTTGGGATCATGTACCTTCACTGTTGAAACAGCTGCACCGGAGTCTGACTTGTTTCCAGGCTCAATAAAAAGTGCTAATGATGACCTTTTTACAGCCCTTTATGGCTTGGGACCAAGTTATCCAAAGAACTGCCTTCTACTGCATAAACCTGCCTGCTTAAAACAAATGCTTTACAAATTATAGGAAAGTCCCGTTCACAAACTCAGCAGCACAGGACACCTTGAAAGCGAGATTCTAGCCTGGCTGCACTTCCTGATTTGACCATGTCGCCATGCAACTTCTTTCCAGGAACACTTGCCAGGCTAGAATCCCACTGCAAGTACAAATGGGGCACTGTAAATCTGGTTAAAGTGTGGATGGGTGGGAATCTCTCAATTACTTAATTACAGTCATAAAGAAACACAAGCACACACACCAGTCCCTCAAAACATCCTTTTAATGCAAAGTTATGCAGCCGCACCTGCTGCCCTTTTCTGACGCATACTGCCAATGTGGCCATGCAGTAGTTCTTCTTCTGCCTCTGATGCCGTGTCAATAGCAGCACCAGTCACCACCAGACCCTTGGACAACTGGGATGGGGGCAGTGCTACTTTTGAAGGAGAGTCTTGCTTAGCTCCTGTACACAATGGCTGCCCACCTTTTGAATTTACCTAAAATGCAGTGCTCCAGCCTACATATCTGTGAAATCTACAGTATAGGCTAGAACATCACATTTCTGATAAATTAAGATGGCTGCCAGACACTGTGGATGGGAGCCGGGCCTGGCTCCCCTTCAAAATCAACACTGCTGCCTGCATCACTCCTAAATGGTCATCCAGGGGCCTGCAACATAGCTGGATGGGTCTGGCAAGGAGCCCTTCTGAGTCCCTGAGAGTTTGGGCAAGTGCCTGACGTCTGGGCTTGGAGGACAGGAAGTGGATAGCTGCCAGAGAAGGGCTGGTGTTTGGGTCCTTTGAATACTGAAAGCCCCCTTGAGACTTTTTTGAGCTGTCACCATTAACACCTGCAAATGCATTTTTGGGACGAGTACAAAGCTGCTCACCCATCTCTGAACAATTGGGGGGTGTTGTCTCATCCCCAAAAAACCCTCTATGAACTCATTACAGCTCACCTGCCCTACCAGTGAAGTTTCAACTGAGAAATAAAAAATGATGCATGAAAATGGGTGTAGAGGGATTACCCTGCACAGCGCATGGGAGTGAGCACCAAAAGGTAATAGGGGTTTAGGTGGGTCGGCAGGGGTGGTGGTGGAAGAAATTGAAAGCACATAAACAGAGAAGAATATGAAATGGTCTAAGACGGTCTTCAGATGCAGATATGTATATAACCCATATCTGAAGTTTCCTTCCGCCTTAGTTATTACAGACAGCTGGGGAAGGGGTGGCAGGGGGATGCTTTGAAAAACGTTTCACCCCTGTGGCCCTTTCACTGATTATATTTCAAAGCCTTTTCAGAGAGGGAGGAGGGGAGGACAAGTGATGTGCAAAGACTAAAAAGCCAAGATCAGCAGTAATTCTGTTGGCACGGTATTTCATTGGCTGCTGGCAATCGCCGCTCTGTTGCCTTGTCTCGGAGAGTAAGGAATTAATGATCGCATTTCCAATCATTGACTGCTGTATATCAGATACTTGGCGGCTTCTCCTCTGACTCAGTGAGGCTGTCACCATCTAGAAAGATTAGATTTAAAGAATAGCCAGATGTAACACTGGGGCCATGGGAGAAAGAACCAGAAACGGTTCAATGCAAGGGGTAGAACTGTGCTGCTTTAACTGTGCTGCTTTCTTGCCAAAGCTCCAGTCCCAATACGATCTACTCAGAAGCAAATCCCATTGACTCAGTGTGATATACATCCAAGTGAAAATGGGTAGGACTGGGTTGAAGGAAATGAAAGTGATTATATTGTTCTTTTTGTGTGTATTGCATCATCTCTCAAAACACACAATGCCCTTGGTCCTCTGATCTGCATAGAGACACAGGCAGGCCCACACAGCCAGGGTGGACACATCTATGTCACAGTGCTCACCTAGACCTAAGGATAGTTCACGTTTAAAGGCAGCTGGATAGCTCAGTTGGTTAGAGCATGGTGCTGATAATGCCAGGGTTGCAGGTTCCAGAGGGTTGGACTCAGATGGTCCTCAGGGTCCTTCCAACGCTACAATTCTATGATTCTACCTGATTCACTCTTTCCAAAACACAGGGATTCCAGCACATACCATAAAGCAAGGTTTGCATAATGAAAGTAGGTTGAAGCACTCTGTTGCTCTATCTAGCACAATAATTTCACTTTCATTTTTGCAGTTAGGAAAGTGAGGAGAAAATGCACTGAAAGAGCTGAGCTGAATGGATGGTCATTGGGAAAGCATATGAACCCAACAAGCAAATCAGGATAAAGTCTCACTGTTGTATAACTGCCCCTGCAAACAAATCTGAACTAATGCTCAATAAAGACTGGACACAGTCTAACCTCCATGTAGGCAGAACAGAAGAAGAAGAAGAGTTTGGATTTGATATCCTGCTTTATCACTACCCGAAGGAGTCTCAAAGTGGCTAACATTCTCCTTTCCCTTCCTACAAACACTCTGTGAGGTGAGTGGGGCTGAGAGACCTCAGAGAAGTGGGACTAGCCCAAGGGCACCCAGCAGCTGCATGTGGAGGAGCGGGGACGCGAACCCGGTTCACCAGATTACGAGTCTATCCCTCTTAACCACTACACCACACTGGCTGAATGCTGGCTGTCACACTCACGTTCTTTGTACATGTTCCTGAATTAGTGGCATTGCCTCAGTACTACTGTCTATACGCATACAGTGGAACCTCAGTTTTCGAATGTAATCCGGAAGACGGTTCAACTTCCAAAATGTTTGAAAACCAAGGCACAAAGGGCTGTTGGCAAACTCAATTGAGAATATCGAAAACATGCAGTGGAAGCTGTTCAACTTCTGAGGTGCATTTGAAAATGGAAGCATTTACCTACTTCTGGGTTTTCAGCTCGGCGTTTGGGTTCTGAAACATTCGGCTTCTGAGACGCTCAAAAACCGAGGTTCCACTGTATCAGCTTGTATAAATATATATGGTCTATGTTAGTGTGGTGACATGTTGACAAGAAAGAGAGAAAGAAATCCTTTACGTGTCAGTCTTGGGCTCCTAGCACAGACCATGATGCTGCTGGCATCTTTTTCTGTGTGAAGGAGAAGCCAATTTGAGCTTCCCAGTCGCTGTCAGTGGTTGCTGCTTCTACCATTCTGTTTCTTTTCTCCTATTACTGTAATTACCGAAACCCAATTAGTGCAACACTTAATAATGATAAAAAAAACCTTGATAGTTCAGGGAGTGGCCTCCAAAAAAACCTATACAGGACGAGTAAACCAAATTGCTTGGTAATTATTGATGTGAATGGCATCGTAAGCAGTAGGATTCTTCGGTTTGTGACAATACTGTTAGCTGATTTTCGAGTGGGAGGAACGAATCCCCAGGAAAGAGAAGTGTTACGATACCTGACACACTGCCTGAGAATATAATACACAGGCTTTGCCACAAAGCGATCTATTTATGTCACTTATTGCAGGGTTCAGTGTCATGTCTGTATTTCACCCCTTGCGCAGTGCAAAGCATCATGGGAAGAACAAGGGCTTAAAATGTCAGCTTAGCATTGAAGGCCTGAACTTCCCGGCATGAGAATCAGGTGACCAAGAGGAAATCCAATCCAGGACATAGTATCCATCTCCTCAGAGGTATGTGCCGGATCAAAAAGAATTGTTATAGGCTTCTATTTTTCATTAGGTCAGACAGTAGCCGTTCCCAGATTCATTGGTAACACTAGTTATCTGTCCAGGAATGGAAAGCATAAATCACCTTTTTAAAAAGTGTGGCTTTATCAGTACATTGATCTATAATTTCATATACAATTTCTGGATCAGGCCAGAAGCCCATCTAGTCCAGCACCCTGTTCCCAAAGTTTTCAGCCAGATGCCTATAGGAAGTCCATTTATATGTTGGTAACATTTTATGCCAACTTATTATTAATGTTTGTGCTTATGGGAGTGTTAAAATGAATATTATAGATAGTTAGCTGCAAATCTCTTGAAGGTTTTATGTTTATAAATTTTAAATTTTAAAAATGCATATGCTAAATAAAAATACCTTCTTCTAACAGCACCCCCAGACTGTTGTGGCCAAAACGGGGTCATTGAGTAGGCTTGCCATACGTCCGAAAAATTCCGGACATGCCAGGAAATCTGATGTCAAAAATGGCATCCTGGGAGGAAATTTTGAATTTTAAGAGATGTCCAGAATTTCCCATATGCATGGCAACCCGGGTTTCTTTGGTTTTCGGTTTTCTTTCCCGCTGAGTAGCAGAAGAATTGTCCCCCCTTACGTGGGAGACCCAAAGTGCGCTCATGCCCTCTGCCTCCCCACACACTGGATTGTTTCCATTTTCAATTATTGTGATATTGTGAAGCCTATAATGCACCACAGCAGCTAGCAACCTTGAGCCTGAAAGGAGGGGCCTTTAGTACTTAGCATAGTTACCCATGAAAGAATTACAGCCCAATCCTATGCATGTCCACTACGAAGCAATTCCTGTTCAGTGGGAGATCAATGGCAGACACAGCCATCTTCTGGAATTCACATTTATTCAAATTTCGCAATGCTGTTCTCCAACCGAGCAATGTGCATATACAAAAATGTGCATTAAAATTAATATATTGGGGAGAAAAACATACACACGTGCATTATATTAGGGGAAATTGCCAAAAAGTATATACAATAAAAGTCAAAAATGCATACAAAATGTATATATTAGGAGAAATTCATGATGAATTTTCATGAGGGCTTTTTTAATGGCACAAGTTAATTGGGAAATGTGGAGAAACAGAGTGGAAAAACGAGAAACAGAGAGAACCCAAAATTGACAGGCTTGCCCATCAGTAGCAGCAGGGTCACTAACAGTTAGTATAAGAAGTTCCATAAAAGAATAGTGTCTTTCACTATTACTCCCATAGGAGTGTTATACTCACTCACAACAATAATATTTTAAAAACCCACAGAATGGGAGAGACATGCCAGCAGAACAAAAGCAGTTCCATTTTGCACAGCCTGCCGGTTGTCCTTTATTACCATCTCATCTGGATTCATATCAGGAATGAGAACATCTCTAACAGAAAGCAGCAAATATTAGTTGTTAAATATGAAATGTTAAGCTCTTATTGGCTGGAGTGGATTTCAAGGTTCATTTGAGTGACCTCCACAGGGTGAAATAATGGGCTACAGACAAAACAATGGCTCAGCAGCAGTAGGTAAGAAGGATAATGCACAGACTTGTATCTTAACTTGCATCTAATTTGCCTTTCACAAACTACATTGACTTCAAGGCCATCGACTCGCTTTGACTTTACAGAGGCACAGGGTGGTTTCTATGGCTCCATTTCCAAAGTCTCCTGAGAGAGGAAGCTCAGAAGAGAATATGAATTATTCACAATGGAATAGCACAGAAATACATAACCTTTTACTAAAGGATCAGATTCAGGACCAATGGGATGCTGAGTGGTTAATTTAGGCCACAGACTCACAAGAGTCATTTGAAGTAGGCCTCATTGAAAGCATTGAGTATAAAGGCATACCATTTTATTCTGGTTTCAGTAATCTATGAAAAATAACACCCTCTCACAACCACTAACATGATTTCCACTCCATACATAGAAAGACTGGGGAGGCTCCATGTGTGAATATGAAACGGTGATGATTTTGCCTAAGATATATACTTGTGGATATTAATTTAGTGGTTTTGTGGAACTTTGAATTGCTATTGAGATGTCCTTCCAGCTGTGAGGAAGCCACCCATTGATCAAGAGCTTTTTCATGGTGGGAAGAAGGTTTCAATGGCCTAACCGCCTGATCCATGAAACCGTATCATGATTAAACTAGCAGCCCTTACTTCAGACCCTCCAGGTGTCCCTTTTTCCAGGGACATCCCTGATTTAGAGAAGCTGTCCTGATTTCTGATTTGATCCTGGAATGTCCCACTTTTCCTTAGGATGTCCCTATTTCCACTGGAGAAATGTTGGATGATATGGAGTTCTCCGACCCCCGAGCCATCTGAAGGCAATCCTGTATAGGGAAGGGTTTTTGGTGTGTGTGTTTTTTTAAAAAGTTTAATGTTTTAATGGGACGTGGGTGGCACTGTGGTTTAAATCACTGAGCCTAGGGCTTGCCGACTGGAAGGTCGGCGGTTTAAATCCCTGTGACGGGTTGAGCTACTGTTACTCGGTCCCAGCTCCTGCCAACCTAGCCATTCGAAAGCACATCAAAGTGCAAGTAGATAAATAGGTACCGCTCTGACAGGAAGGTAAACAGTGTTTCCCTGCACTGCTCTGGTTTTGCCAGAAGTGGCTTAGTCATGCTGGCCACATGACCCTGAAAAACTGTCTGTGGACAAACATCAGCTCCTTTGGCCAGTAAAGCGAGATGAGCGCCGCAACCCCAGAGTCGTTCACGACTGGACTTAACTGTCAGGGGTCCTTTACCTTTTAAAGTTTTAATATGTTGGAAGCTGCCCTGAGTGGCTAGGGCAACCCAGTAAGACGTGTGGGGTATAAATGGTAAAATTATCATTATGGAATGGGACTTCCCTATTTTCATCGGAGAAATGTTGGAGGATAATGTCTGATCTTTTATCACTTTTTTATTACTATCATTAATTCTGTTGGGAGCCACCCAGAGTGGCTGGGAAAACCCAGCCAGATAGGCAGGGTATAAACAATAAATTATTATTATTATTATTATTATTATTACTCCTGGCATGGAACCATATCTGTAAGAAAGACCCACAAAATCAGTCTCCACCCATACATTTGGGTCATTTAAATGTTCTCCTCACCCCACAGTGATGTTTCTGAATAGAAGTATGCCTAGTCAGTGTTTCAGCACTAAATTTTTAGTTTTCATAATAGGTTTGTTTTTCCCCTCCATGTTACACAAAAGAGGGAGCACAGTTATTGGGTACTTGAGTTTGGGGGCTGCCAAATACCTAGAGTAGGCAGGGCCTTCCTTAACCTCAGGGATTGCCACTTGTCTGGGAGCCACTGGTGGAGGAAGAGGAGTGGAGGGGGAGCGCAACACCTCCGGCAGTGTGATCCCAGTGGGGTGCCCCCCTGCCTGCGCTGGGTGCCATGCCCCGTATGTGGTGTGGGACGCCTCCAGGACGTGTGCTGTGTCCCTGCGGGCAGCACACCATGCCCCTAGGACCCACACCACGTCCCTGTGGGCAGCACGTCATGCCCCCCAGATGTGCGTCAGCCCCGCCCCCACCTGCTCTCTGCCCCCCCCATACCAGAGTATGACGCTCCGCCACTACCAGGAGCTTTAAAGTCAGGAGACGCACAGGATTGGCTCTCTGGAGTCACCTGATTCTGAGGACCCGCTCAAATGGCTTATGTTTCATCCTCCAACCAGTGGTCCTAAAAGCTGAGGAAACAGGATGTCCTCATTGTGTCATGAGTTTCTCCTTTCTTCTCCTTCTAGCATCTTCCTCCTCCCCTTTCAGCATAATCCAGACCTACTCAGTCAGGGCACTTTCATGCAACTCATACCTTTTTAAACAACCTCCGCACCTCAGAAACCCAGCCCACTAAACATTTTCTATTTCAAAACAGATTTCATCTTCCATAGAAAGTAATACTGCCTCCAGCCATGTGTAACTTATTTTTTATCCAACGGAGTATATGGGCTTATAACTAGATCCTGATAGGAACCCGGGTTTAAAACATTATTCACAGCAGGTTATTTGATCTTTATTTGCTGAATGCACTCAGCTGAATCCCTATCTCCAAACAATATGAGAAATAAAATGCCAGGCATGCTTCATTGGCCAGCTAGCTCATCTTGATTTGCAGAGACGATTACATCCCTCTCAGCAGTTTCACACACAGGCCACATTCCAGGAGCCGAGGTACTGTTCCTTATTCCTCTGCTCGCAAAGCCCTGCCCGGAGGCAAAAGGAACACAGTGGATCACAAACGGCAGTGAATGGTGCCTCTCAAAAGTGGGTGGGTGCCAACAGTATTGCCCCACTCTGCCACCCTACCTTCCTTCAGCACCACCCACCCAGGGATCCTCCTACCTCCTTGACGCCACTATTCTGGAAGCTCATTTTATCAGTCATGGTAGCTAAAAATGGCCTCTCCGTATCTGAGGGGCAGTGCACTTCTGAATACCAGATGCTGAGGATGAGAAACATTTCCCTGGTGAAGTTGTTCTCGTGCTGACTAGGGCCCCACCTGCAACATACATGTAAAGCATACTGTTTTAAACAATCACCTTCCTTAATATACAAACCCCAACCAGTGTGGTGTAGTGGTTAAGAGCGGTAGACTCGTAATCTGGTGAACTGGGTTCGTGTCTCCTCCACATGCAGCTGCTGGGTGACCTTGGGCCAGTCACACTTCTTTGAAGTCTCTCAGCCCCACTCACCTCACAGAGTATTTGTTGGGGGGAAGGAAGGGAAAGGAGAATGTTAGCCACTTTGAGACTCCTTCAGGTAGTGATAAAGCAGGATATCAAATCCAAACTCTTCTTCTCTTCTTCTTCTTCAAAATCAAAACCCATCTATCAACCAATCGCAAAACATTATTTCCCTTTCTGCCGTTTTCATTTCTTCCTTCACGACCTTCTTTCCTTCACAAAACCCCAGCTCTCTTTTCCTCTTGCCCGCACATCAGAGACACAAGCTAAACCTATAGGAAACAGGCAGGCAGGCAAACGAATTCTGTGAAGCAGGGGTGGAAAAACTGTGGCCCTCCAGATGCTGTGGGACTACAACTTCCATCATCCCACACCATTCACCATGTCGGCTATGAAAGCTGGACTCCAACCACATCCAAAGGGCCACTGGTGGGATTCAATGACATGTCAGCGAATTCAGGTTGTACACTTAAAGTGGATCTGGAGCTCTTGAGCAGAAATGCACATACACACTTTTAACTTTTTGCAGCAAGGAAAGTGACAGGAAAATTCACCTGGAAAATGTGGGATAACACTTTCTTGACACAATGTTGTATAACCCCTACACAAATAGATCAGAATGAATGCTTAAAATTCAACCTGCATCACAGAACCTCTCCACATACTGAGATCCAGTGTGGTGTAGTGGTTAAGAGTGGTGGACTCGTAATCTGGTGAACTGGGTTTGCTTCCCCGCTCCTCCAAATGCAGCTACTGGGTGACCTTGGGCTAGTCACACTTCTTTGAAGTCTCTCAGCCCCACTCACCTCACAGAGTGTTTGTTGTGGGGGAGGAAAGGAAAGGAGATTGTTAGTCACTTTGAGACTCCTTAAGGGGAGTGAAAGGCGGGATATCAAGTCCAAACTCCTCCTCCTCCTCCTCCTCCTCCTCCTCCTCCTCCTCCTCCTCCTCCTCCTCTTCTTCTTCTTCTGCTGCTGCTTCTGCAAGCAGATCAGCTCAATAATCATGTTGTCTGGAAGTGACCTTAGCTTCCAAGTGCTATCTTGAAGGCAAAAAAGAAACAATGACATCACCATCACCACCATTCCATAAAAATAAATATCTATTGATTTTCTTTACTGGGGTTGTTGTTTTTTTACCTGTGGAATGGCAGTTTGGTGTGCTGTTAGTCTTATTGAAGGAGTCACATGTGTTCAGAATGATTTGTGTGTGTGGAGAGAGAGAGAGGGGCTGTAGGGGAAGAAGGAAGTGCCTGTTTTGAGAAGCAGCAAGGGGAATTGCCCTAGGGAGGTATATTAGCGCCAACCATGGGGAGTTTTTGACTTGACGGGTGTGGGTGTGCACCATGAAATGGCATGCTCCTGAGAAATCTGTACGATCTGATTTTTTTGAGTCAGACATAAGGGAAAGCCAAGTCACCTTAGACAGATTTGGCTGTCACACCATGAGGTGTCTTGTGCTGGGAATTTAATTCTGCTGCTGATTTTAATTTATTTATTTATTTATTTATTTATTTATTTATTTAAAGGAAATCTGGTTTTGGCATTTTCATTTGATTTCCTCTCTTCTGGCCCCAGGGGAACCTCTTTCCGCAAAGTAATTGCAGGGTGATTTAACACAGGAATGTTCATCAACTGATGATTACAACGCTGGGTGAGATGACTGACAGATGTGAAACTGTGTAACAGATCAAACACCACAGAGAGGGTTCAGCTTCGTACCACAAGCCTGCAACCTGAACAGCCCTCTTCACATGTGCAGGGCGTCTCTTGATTGAGCTCCTGATGCAGCGTCCATGGGGTTGCATTCTCTCACTCCTCTCCAACCTCTGTGCATTCAGCTGACAGTGCGGTGGAGGCCCTGCACCCTTAAAAAGAAATATTAGTCCAACTTTCTTTGTGTTTTATGCTGTTTCTAACAGCCGATGTTTTAAAATGTGTCTCTTATTGCTTAGGGTTTTTAAAAAGACAAGGCTGTTCTGTTTCATTATTTTTATAAGTGGCCTTGAAGTAGGTATGACAATGCAGGGTTTAACTATTATAAATGTATCAATGCATATATGCACATGAGTTCCTTTCACACTGTCAGCTGAATACATGGAGATCAGGGACAGCAGGGCCACATATTCAAGGAGCAATGAGGACTAATATGTTTCAGTAGCAGATATTTGTGTGTTCAGTTGCAGGACAGAAAGGGGTGTATTATCAGATGATATACAGCCACCTGCTTTCCACGCAGAAGGTCCCAGCTACAAGGCTGTCTGAAATCACAGACAGCCGCTGCCAATCAGTGTAGACAATACTGGGCGAGATGGACCAATGGGCTGCCTCAGTATAAGGCAGTTTCCTGTGTTCCCCCATATGTGAAGTAGCCCTTTGTTGTGGGAATGTTGGCGGAGACAGGTGCTAGAACAGTCAAGAAGGGGTGAATTGGTATAAAGTACCACACAATTATTTTAAATGAAAAATTAAAATGTGGAGCAAACCAACCCTTTCCTGACAGATTTTAGCAGTTCTCATAGCCATGTATAAAAAAGCTGAGGATTGCTGCTAAAACAGACCTTCTTGGCCACATCCTTCATGCTGGTTTTCCCACAATTCATTTCAGCACTCGATCATCCAATCCTTAGGCAACCTTACAGACAAGTAAACCTGGCACCGCTTACATCCACAGTCTAAAACGCACACACTTGGAGAGAGGCTGTCATTCGTTTGTTTTGTTTGTACGCTGAAAAATCTCCGGCTGAAACTTTTATTTTCCTAGAAGCTTCCAGAATTCTCTTCAGGAGTTTGCTTAGCCGTAGGCAGCTGTCAGTTATTTGTTTCTTGTTGGCGTCTAAGCCAGTGGACCCCCTGCTTAGTTGGTGACAGACCCCTCCTGGTTTATGAAGTCTGTTTGGGAAGACAAGCTGTCATCTAAATTGTGTAGGAATGGGTGTAGGGAGGGGTGGAAGGAGAGGGGAGAAGATGGAGTAGATCACCTCACTTCTCAGAAGGCTGAGGTGTTGAGAGCGCAGTGCTGCCCAGGGAAATACTGTCAATCAGGTTTAGGCTACACATGGCTTGTTTTTGTGGCACGGCAAAAACTCAAAGGTCTAGGAACATATATGCATAATTAGGCGCCCAGCACTTGCCCGGCTAGCACCACGGTGTTTTATTTTATTAAAGAAGACTGAAAATGAAAATAAATAAAATGGTTACAGTTTGAAAACATTCAAGTGGCAGTAATAAGCATGGAGGAGACAAAAGGTGCTTCTAGATTGTCCCTTTTTGGGGTGGGCTCCCATAATATACTGGCAAATTCAGGATGTGCCTATGAAGTTGATTTGGTGTTCTTGCATGACAAATCTGCTCCCCTCCCAAGATACCCTCCCATACTTCTGGCAATAAGGATAGTGAAATACACTGGAAGGTATGGGATAGCAATTGCTTGGCAACAAAGTCTTCTAGCCTCCTCACAGTCAAATAAGAATTGATGCTCAGTTATTAGCAGTCATCGTCTAACCACAAACTTTGTGTAAACAAATCAGGATGAATAATTAATAAATAGCCATCATCCAAAAAACCCACACAAAAACCTTTGATCAATCAATCAATCAATCAATCAGAATGCTCAAGAAACAGAGCATCTGGAAGGGACCAGACAGAAAAGGGCTGGGAGGCCAGGATCACAAGAAAAGAAAAAGGCAGATTCCAGGTGCATACTGAAGTCTCTTGCAGGAAAGATTAAAGAGGGGAGGGAGCCTTCAACAAATGCTAGGAAAATAAGCTCAGCACATTTGAGGTGTAAATGCTTCCTTCTTCAGGGTTAATCATACAAAACAAGCATATCATAAACAGTAATTCAGAGATCTTAAAGATATGCATTTTAACTTTGACAACTTATATTTGCCTCGCTCTTGACGCTTTTCAGGATTCTCATTATGCATCCCCCCCCTCGCTTTAGAAGTTGGTGAATAGGTTTGATTTCATAAATAAGTATTTTAACATTCTCTAGTAATATCCATATTGACTGTTTAGGGTGTTCTAGACATTCATAATCCAAGGTGTGAAAGTTAAATGAGGCAGCTCACAAGGTATTATATCACAAGGTATGTGTTGGTTTTATTTATTTTCACAATAATCTTTAAGATCTTTGTAGGGAAGATAAAATATTAATACTAATAATAACCAGGGCTGTTGTCAATCTGTCTGGGGAGAAAGCGCTTTTCCTAACCCCAAAATGAGGATCAGTTAGATCATGATTATGAGCAAAGCTTATTCACCATGACATACCAAGGGAGGAAGGAGTGGATCTTAGTGTATCGACAGTCTAGTAAAAGTTCAATATGTAACACTGACTGTTGCTGTCATCAAGCTTTTATTAATATTTCAACATAAAGTTTATTATGGAAACTGGAAAGTGTTTTGAAAATCTCTAACAAAACTGGCATGTACAGTCATACCTCGGGTTGAAGTTGCTTCAGGTTGAGCACTTTCAGGTTGCGCTCCACAGCGACCCGGATGTAACGGAACACATTACTTCCGGGTTTTGCTGCCCGCGCATGCACAGACAGTCAAAATGACATCACACGCATGCGCGGAAGTGGCAAATTGCAACCTGTGCATGAGCAGACATGCGGATGCGGGTTGCGTCCGCTTCAGGATGCAGACAGGGCTCTGGAACGAATCCTGTTCATATCCAGAGGTACCACTGTAGTCATTATTTTCGGGTAACTGGTAAACCTGAACTAAACCATTTCAAATTGCAGGAAAGTAGATACAAATGAAGAGGTGCAGTGCAGCGCAGTCTTTAGCATATGTGCCACTGGGGTGCAAAGATCCGCCCAGCACCCCAAAATTTAGTTTAGCCCCCAAATTAACTTTTATTATGCTTATGTCAGACACCACACTTATGCCTTATCTCTTGTTTACGAAAGAAGGGAGGAAAAAGAAACAAACTTTTTTATTTGCTCATTTATTTACAATACACTTATACTTAAGTATACAGTACCACCACACTTAAACTTATAAGTATTGTTTAGGCACCTACTTAGGAGAAACATCCATTATGTCAAAGGTGCCACTGACCCCGCTGCTGCATAGCAATGCAGCTCAATACAACACGCAACCTAATATTTAGATGTAAGAGTTAATTTCGCTTGCATGGCGCCTTTGAGAATGACAAGCGCCGTCATTGAGTCAAGCACCACCGCTGGCATGGCGTGTCTTTGGTAAATGAGCACACAAAGTCAAAAGTCCTTTAGTGAAACAGTAGGTATACATTTCTGTAATACCTAGGTATATATGTATTTTGTTTTTCTAGCTTGATCAAAATTATTTCTTATTTCATAACAGGTAGATAGTTAAGAGCTTAGGAGGATTCAGCGGCGGGCACCTGGCACCTCCCAGAATTTGGTACTTGGGTGCCCCGCACCCCTTGCAACCCCGGATAAAGACGGCGCTGGGGCGCTGTCTGCCTTTTTATTATCCCCCCACCATGCTAGTTTTCCATTTGCATGGATGCATGCATACATATTTATATAGAAGAGCATTCAGACAAATGAACCTCCTGCCCCACCTCCGCAGGGTGAAGTGATGCAGACCAGAAACACATTTGGCCTTTCAGGTGGCCTAGCAGAGAACTGGACCCAGATCTTGTCTGTCAAACTAGACTGTGAGTTTCCTGAGCAGGGTGCTTGTCCTTTCTACCTACTATGCAGCAAAAGCACATAAAAGTGTACTAGGAGTCGACATTCAATTCTGCCCACTGTTACGTTGCATTGAATGTACAACTAGCATTTCACAAGTTGATATTTGCTCCGTCTCCCTCCGTGCAGGCTATTCAAGATTGGTGAGTAATGGAAGCTTTTTGTTAGCACTGTTCTCATGCTAGAGCAAAATCCCTAACCCCAGTGGCAACTCCTGTTATACACACAGAGACAAATGCACACACACATACACACACACAAACGTGTGTGTGGCCTTTGGAAAGGTGCCATAATGGGACTCAACACATTGCCATTACGACCAGCAGCCATTCATTCTCTCTGCTGGGTACAGTCTGCACTGCCACCCAGAGAGAGAGAAAGAGGGAGGGACAGAGAGAGAGAGAATGTGAGTGGTCTTTGGTCTTGTCACTGCTCAGCACTTCCGTGTTTTAAGAGAGCAAGTGAACAGGCAGTAACAACAAGAAGCAAGAAATCCAGAGGGCTTGGGGGGTGTCAAAAGTGGGGCCGCTTCTGGGGTGTTGCCCAGTGATGCCAAACCCTTGATGTTGGCCCTATCCACTCCAACCAAGGGGGGGGGTTATCCCTTCTCCTTGCTTCAGGAGAAGGTAGAGATGATAAATTTACGTCAGGGATGAGGAACCTTTGCCGTTCCAGTTGTTGGCTGGACAGCAGCTCCCATCATTTCTGACCATTGGGCCTGCTTGCTGGGGCAAGTGAGGGCTAGAGTTCAACAGTATTTGGAGGGCAACAGGTTCCCCTGATTCCCTTATTTTCAGGAAGGAGCACTGGAGAGGGCAATTGCGCAAGCCATCCAAAGAGTAGGGAAAAGGGAGTAAACAAAAGGGAGTAAATTGTTTTCAAATGGGCAGGCATTCAAAATGGAGCAGGTTGGCAGAGGGGGAGATAGTGATGGGCTTGTTGCTTCACACACCATCCAATAGCTGCCTGTATTACCTTTCTCACTATAAAGGATGAGGCGGAAGTCTCATTTGTTTGGCGCCAGAGCTGATCTTTTTCCGGCAACAATGACTAACCTTCTGCATACCGGTAAGAAGAGTTTGGATTTGATACCCCACTTTATCACTACCCGAAGGAGTCTCAAAGCGGCTAACATTCTCCTTTCCCTTCCTCCCCCACAACAAACACTCTGTGAGGTGAGTGGGGCTGAGAGACTTCAAAGAAGTGTGACTAGCCCAAGGTCACCCAGCAGCTGCATGTGGAGGAGCAGAGATGCGAACCCGGTTCCCCAGATTACGAGTCTATTGCTCTTAAACACTATACCACTCTGGCTCTCAAGCCAAATGATTCCCTCCGTAATGGAAACACTGCTTGATGGAGCATGGTTGGGCTTCTGCAGTCAGATTGTGCAGTCTTCCAAGGATAACCACAACATATTGAAAACCATCTCTCTTCACTTGCTCTTACTCATATGTGAGCATGGGTGATGTAAGAGCAAGTGTTGGTACTCAGCACTAGGACCCTTCACACCTTCTGTCTACCAGGTTTGTTTACCTCGGCCATGCCTATGTCGATTAAAAAGGAAATAAAAGCAAAGCAAAAGCACACCAGAAGCCTGAAACAGATTATTTCCCCAACACAAACTCCATCGGTGTGCAGTAAGGAAAATGAGTGCAGTTCCAGTGACAGCGCTGATAAGGGTGTTAACAGGCGCATTAACTAGGAAAGGCCAGTCAAAACAGCGCGTGTAAAACCCCACCCAGGCTGCCCTTTAAATGTGCTGTGACATGGAGTGGAAGATTTGAAAGCATATTTCTGGGTAATTAATTCAAAGAGTGATTCTAATGGCTAACGCTGTCATTTGTGACTGTGAGGTCTGGGGCTGGAGCAATCAGTGAAGGGGAAAGGAAAGTGCTTGGAGGTCAGAAGTGGATGTTAAAATATTTTGACAACCCACATCCAAAAGGCTGGCTTAATGAAATGCGTTGGCCAGCACCTTCCAAGAGGGCTGAAATGGAATCTATTCATTTCTCTCCAGTATGCCACTCAGTAGCTATTGGCTTGAACGCTGGACTGGCCATTAATCACCATGGCCCATCTGTTGAATGAAGCCATCCATCAAACTCAATGGCCAGCAATCTACATTCTGCGCCCCAGCCAACCAGCATTAGGAGGGAGCTGGCCTCACTTTAAAACAATACAAAAAAGGTCATAGAATGGGCACATGGGAGTGGGCCTCAACTTCAACTCTACCTCCCTTTCCCACTCAAAGCCAAAAGGCCCAGAGGAGAATACCCCTTACCCAAACCTTTGAAGTTGCAATTACACCTCCTGGGCACTTTCTGATGGAGACTTTACACAGAAAAAGACATTCAACAGAATGTCTTCTCACCAGCACAGTAGTAAATAACATCTCCCAATTTCATTTTTTAAAAAAAGTTTTTTATTGAAGTTTCAGAGATTTATATAAGAAACAAAACAAAACAAAAATACAAACAAGCAATACACAAACAAAAAAGAACAGGTATAATTTCAATCCCTTATTTTCTTATAACTTACTTCCCCGACTTCCTCATACCTCCCCTTTCTGTATTCCAATTTCTAATTTGTTAATTCAGCAAATCCTTTCCCTTGTTTTTCATTTAATTTTTAACCTTTCTTTTTATTTTACTTATCCATTACCGCTGGAAACCACGTAATTTCTAAACCAACGTCATTCTAACATTCATTAATTTTACAATGTTTCTTAAGATAGTCCTTAAATTTCTACCAATCTTCTTCCGCTGTCTCTCTCCCCTGGTCTCGGATTCTGCCAGTCATTTCTGCCAGTGCCATATAGTTTATCACCTTCATCTGCCATTCTTCCAAGGTGGGTAGATCTTGTGTCTTCCAACATCTCCCAATTTCAGCCACTTACCATTTACCAAAAAAAGCTTCTAAGGTGGGATATGAAATATCTCGAGGAAATTACTGGGATTTTACATGTGGGGTACAAAAAGACTGTCCCAGTCAAAGTAACATATTGAGTTGTTGTTGTTTTAACCTAACCAATAAAAACTGCCCCAACACCACAAGTCCTGCAAGAATGAAGTTTTGGTAGGCACGGGAAAAGAAGGGGTGCTCATATAGATTGTCCAAAAGGTTCCTTGGCCAAAGGTATCCCCATATTCTTAGTAACTGATTCTCCCACACGCCAACTAGGATACTTCCCCCCCCCTTCCCCTAGCCAATGTTAATGCACTAGAGTAAAACATGCCCCATCACATTTTCCAAACAAAAACTGATCCAGGGAATTAGACATCTTCTAACATCATATATTCTAATTGGTTTAGGGCCATTTTAGTACCCAAGAAACATTGGAATTTTGTTTGGGTTAGAAAAGCACCCCTAAAAAACCAATTATTAATGGCTCCAGGTTACTGGTAGCTGCTAAAAAACCTAGGGCTAAGCAGATCGGCAGGTCTTTGTGAAACCACCAAGATGTTATGGCAACAAAGGTACACAGTTTAAATCTTAACAATATATAGATGATCAGATCTCATAATAATTTCTTCCTTTGGATTCTCCCCCCACTCACTCACTTTTGTTAGGAACATCAATGCTGTTACACACTGTAATCACAAGCAGTTTCTAAATTGTTATTAAAGATGTACTGTATTACAGTGGTACCTCAGGTTAAGAACTTAATTCATTCTGGAGGTCCGTTCTTAACCTGAAACTGTTCTTAACCTGAACCACTTTAGCTAATGGGGCCTCCCGCTGCTGCTGCACCGCCAGAGCATGATTTCTGTTCTCATCCTGTAGCAAAATTCTTAACCTGAGGTACTATTTCTGGGTTAGTGGAGTCTGTAACCTGAAGCGTCTGTAACCCGAGGTACCACTGTATATACTTACCGAGTCCATGTGATAGTGAACTTGAAATGGAGTTGGGCAGGGTATGGATTGCATGCAAGTTTGACGGCTTCTGAATCCGTTGTGTCATTTGCTGAGATCTATAGTATGGTAGATGAAAGTTTCCAAAACACAGCGCACTGAAAAATAGGGCAGAACACTCTTCATTTCCTGTTTCGAAGTCTTTGAATACTATTGTGAGGAAACAAAGAACTGTTGCTGTAGTCTGTCTCATTTCACCTGAGTGATGGATGGCTTGATTTCACCCACAGAGGGGGAAAGTGATCCATGCATATGTGTAATTATCAGGAAGAGTCGACATGACCAGCACTGTCACTATATGTAAATGATCCGTAGATAGAGTCAAGTAACTCAGAAGTTTCAAAAATCTAAAAAGGTGATGCACACTTTTGGAAATATATACCTTAAAACCATGCTTGACAACTTAATGTCTCTAGCGTTAAGTGTCCCCTGAGATATCCTACCTATATATATCTATATATCTATAGAGATAGAGATAGATATCACATGAAAATGTGCTTTACACTGCAGGTGCTATTGCATGCCTAATTAGCATCCAGCCCAAGATAGGATAATAAGGTGGCTTGGGAGTCCCTAGACTTTCTAAATGAATTGAAGTTTTCATTGCCTGACAAACTGCCTCCTACGGTACTAAAGGAACTTGAAGATGTGATCCCAGGGCCTCTGCCTGAATTTTTGCAAGCTCTCGGAGAATGGGGGAAGGGCTATCAGACTGGAAGCAGGCAAATGTTGCTTGCTTCTAGAACTAGGAAACCACTGACGGGTCAGCCTAACATTGGTAATAATAATAATAAATAATAATAATAATAATTTATTATTTATACCCCATCCATCTGGCTGGCACCTTGAAAGGTTCTAGAACACAGGTTGTCAAAACTGTGCTCTGTGGTCCACGAGCCTCCTTCAGGTGGTCCGTGGCATGCGCCCCACTAAATATTCCTATAGATTTTATAATTAAATGTTATTGCTTCTTTTATTGCTTCACGTGGTATTTTACTGTATGGCAGTTTGAATTTGGAGACTCGAGGCAGCTCAGAAAGCCGACTCTGCCCAAACAAACTTGACAATCACACGGCCTTATTTATTTATTTATTTCGCGAGAAGGCAAATTGTACATAAAAACAATCTGTCTCCGCAAACACATTTTTTCCGTCAGCTGTTCTCCAGCAAAGCCAAACAGACGAATGTGTGGAATATACATGTACAATTAAGCCTTTGCTCGCCCAGTCTAACATATCCCTCCTGGAACGTGCTGTGTGTGTGTAAAATCAATAAGGAATATTCCCTGGTCAGCAGCGGTCGTCAATCCCCTTTTTGCAATCCGTAAATATAATCTCGCCTTCCTCCGCCCCCGACCTCTGCCGCCACCCCCGCCCGAGCCCCAGCCAAAGGACAGAGTCGACAGATGCGTCCCTTTTATTCCCTTCAGAGCGTTTGACAACCCCCCCTCCCCTCATGTGATAATAATGGAGCTGACTGTACTGTCAGGGGTGTGCCAGAGCTTTATGCCTGGCTGACCCAGAGTGCTGGGCTGCTCTCCCTTCATGCTCGGCTGCCTTTCAACTCCGTGCAGAGGTTGCCTCAAGCAGCTCTCTTGCCAGCCCCCTTGATATTTTGGACACAGAGTTCTGAATGAGCAATAAGTCGGCAGCCTCTGTGGGTAGCACTGTTCGCCCCCCCCTTTCCTCTTTCTTTTTTCTTGGGCTAACGAAAATATGGATAACTGGGACCAGAGTCAACGGAAGGGCAGGTGTGCGCAATCATAGAACTGTAGGGACCACAATAGACATCCAGGCTTTGTTGTTTAGTTGTTTAGTCGTTTAGTCGTGTCCGACTCTTCGTGACCCCATGGACCAGAGCACGCCAGGCACTTCTGTCTTCCACTGCCTCCCACAGTTTGGTCAAACTCATGCTGGTAGCTTCGAGAACATTATCCAACAATCGCGTCCTCTGTCGTCCCCTTCTCCTTGTGCCCTCCATCTTTCCCAGCATCAGGGTCTTTCCCAGGGAGTCTTCTCTTCTCATGAGGTGGCCAAAGTATTGGAGCCTCAGCTTCACGATCTGTCCTTCCAGTGAGCACTCAGGGCTGATTTCCTTAAGAATGGAGAGGTTTGATCTTCTTGCAGTCCATGGGACTCTCAAGAGTCTCCTCCAGCACCAGAATTCAAAAGCATCAATTCTTCGGCAATCAGCCTTCTTAGGAGGCACATGGATGGTTAGGATTCATGAAAGCTGAACTTGCCCAGCTCTGTTTTGCTTCTTTTGCAGAGAGATCCTCTCAGAGCACTTCTCTGTTATTGCACGTGACACTTGCCCTCCTTTGGAAACAAAATGCAAAGAGGAAGCTGCCTTATACCAAATCAGGCCATTGGTCCATCTAGCCCAGTGTAGACAACTAGACTGACTGGCAGTGGCTCTTCACGGTTTCAAATGTGGGTTCTCTCCTAGCTCTACCCAGAGATACCGAGGATTAAAATGACAGGCTTCTGCATGCGAAGCAGATAACCTGCCACTGAGCTACCCAGCTGGTAGACACTCAGACAGTGGTTCATTTCAGGGCCAATCCCCAGAAAACATGCAAAGTTTCCACCAGACTGTCTAACCATCAGCTTCAGTCTGTAGCCCAGCTGCACCCCTATCTGGACAGAGATAGCCTAACTACTGTTGTCTATGCCCTGGTAACCTCACGGTTAGATTACTGCAATGCGTTATATGTAGGGCTGCCTCTGGAGACTTGAGCTAGTGCAGAATTCAGCAGCCAGGTTGCTCAATGGAGCAAGACAGTTTGAGCATATTACATCGATCCTGGTCCGACTGCACTGGCTACCAGTTAGTTTCCGGGCCCAATTCAAAGAGCTGGTTTTGACCTATAAAGCCTTAAACGGCTCAGGACTGCAATACCTCAAGGACTGCCTCTTTCCATATGAACCTACCCGGACCCTGAGATCATCTTCTGAGGCCCTTCTTTGTGTGTCCCCTCCTCAAGAGGACTGGAGGGTGGCAACACTAGAACAGGCCATCTTTGCAGTGGCTCCCCGTCTTTGTTTAGTGGGGGGTAAAAAACACCTTTGGGTGAGGGTAAGTCTAAGGAGAGAATCATCAGGGGAGTTCTGTAACCTTTACCTCTTTGGCTATTTTTTCTGCTCCATGTCCTCTATATATGTGGGCTTTCCCATAACAGGAAAAACAGCTGGGGGGAGGGGAATTGGAGTGGGGGGAAATAGTGGCAGGGAAAGGCTGAAGCAGCTCCTTTCCCTCAGTGCTCCTCTGGGCAAATTCACCCCTCCCAATGCTGATTTTCATCTTTAAAAACTTCCAGTCCCTGCAAATGCTTGTGTACTATGTAGTTTGCCCTCTAGAAGATGCTATTAGGTCTCTCCAAAATGTACACAGCTTAATAAAAGCTATGCTGAAGTTTCCGTGGACTTTTTTCCTATGATGGAAAAGACAAGATATTAGTTATCAGATTTCTAGCCAGATTGAATCTCTGGAGAAGACAGATCAAATGCATTTTCTAACACTTGAATATAAATACTTTAAAAAGTGAGGGTTCCCCCCCCTTTACTAGACGTTAGAAATCTGGAAGCTCTGAAAGTTGTAGCTTTGAACATTGGGCTGACCTCCTCTCTTTGCTGCAGGCTCTGCTTCCTGCCTCAGAGCACCATCTATTGACATTGCAGCTCCAGTAGCGGCAGATGGGTGGTTGGAACCAGCCCCAGAGCTCTTGTAGCTATCCCCAAAGCTTTCACAGCAAGGGTGGGGAACCTTTCTCAGCCTGAGGGCTGACTGCAGATCCACTGACAAGAAGTATTATTTTGAGGAAATATGGATACCAGCATCCTTGTGCTCTGCCAGCCCACCTGTCCTTCCTTCTTTGGTTTACACATCATTAAAAAGACCCCTGCAAAGCCATGTCAGATTTGGACCATTCTTCCTATTCGCTTGCCACTCAGGTATGCAATTTGTGCTTCCAATACGACTTTCAAAAACTCCTAGGCTTCTGGAATCCCTTGTTCATAAAGCTGCTTCTTTTTTTTCATTCTTTCAACGCAGGACTTACTCAGTTTGCCACAATCCACTTGTCAGAAGAAGAAAAAAATTGAATGTCTCTACTTGGCTGCACTTTCACTTTTCTTTTCATAAAGGTCTCGAATTCTATCATTTAATCTTCCCCATCTCCCAAGGCACCTGAGCACTTCCACCGTTCTTCTTTGTTGGTCAGGAGAACCAAGCCTGAACCGAAGAGCTCTCACTGTTTCTTCAGCCTTCTCAAACAAGAGAGTTTTTCCCAGCTGTGCCTGGAGCTTTCCCCCCTCTCCCTCCCATCTCTACCTCTTGAACAGCATATATATATTTTTGTTGTAAGTTGGAATATATATATATATATATATATATATATATATATATATATATATATATATATATATTCCAACTTACAACAAAAATTAGGGCAGGTGACATCTCCCTTTATTACCATTTTGAGATCTTTTGATGCTTTTGCTATCTTCACGGGGAAAGCTTTTTCTGCTTCCACCGATTGCTCTATAGAAGACTTCTACAGTGATACGTTTTTATTGCTTTCTCCCTTCAAATCAGGTAAATCCCCAGAATTTGCCATCGGTCTTATTGATTTGGGATGCTAAATCAATCCTCCAGTGTTCCAAATGAAACAAGAGATCCCAGAAGGTGGAGCTGCTGCAAGAATGATGCTTGGGCAACAAGTCTTCCAAGTCCTGCTGAAGCTGCCTGCCAGATCTACCACAATATTTCCATTCAAAATCTGGTCTTATTCCAGCTACCGAAATTATATAACACTGGTCCTGAAAGACCTACATTGGCTCCCAGTATGTTTCTGAGCACAATTCAAAGTGTTGGTGCTGACCTTTAAAGCCCTACATAGATATCTCTATCGGCAAAGGGTTTTGAGATGCAGTGATCCTCGAACCCCTTCCAATCTACGCCCCATCCCAAGGGATGAGGGTAGGGAGAGCAAGGATTACACACCTCTGTCATTGGTGCTGTGCAATGCCAGGTCCATAGGCAACAAAACCGCCACCATGCGTGACTTTTTTGTCTCGCAGGGGATTGACCTGGCTTGCGTGACGGAGACCTGGGTACAGGAAGGCGAAGTAGTCTCCCTACATGAGATAACACCCCCAGGTTTCTCTGTCCTCCATCAATCGCGGACTGTGGGTCGGGGGGGGGGAGGAGTAGCATTGTTATTCCGGGAGGATTGCTCTTTCAGAGCTCTGCCATCACCGGCAATCTCCGGCATTGAATGTGTTGCTCTCATGTGGGGCACCAAGGAGAGCTTGGCTGTCTGGCTGGTGTACCGACCACCCAGCACACCTGTAGCCACCCTGTCAGACCTGCTGGAGGTGGTGGCGGGCTGGGCCTTGGAGTTCCCAAACCTACTGGTTTTGGGAGACTTCAACGTCCATGCCGATGCCGCTCCCTCCTCACAGGCTCTGGACCTAGTGACTTCCATGGCAACACTAGGGCTCTCCCAGTTTGTTTTGGGCCCCACTCATCAAGCAGGCCACACACTGGATCTGATCTTTGGGGCTGGCATAGATGTGATCATGCTCCCCGCTGTGGAAGTGCCATGGTCTGATCACTACGCTCTGAAAGCCAAGATTGACTTCCCACTCCTCCCTGGCTCGGGTGGCGAACCTATTTGGGCTCGTCCACGAAAACTGATGGATCCTGATAGATTCTGACAAGCCTTGTGGAACCCTGCTCCTCCTGGTGACTCATTAGATGACTTTGTTGAGGACTGGAATAACCGGCTCTTGGCAGCCATTGATGAGATCGCACCTAAATGCCCTCTGCGACCCCGTCGAAACCGGGCACCTTGGTTTACTGAGGAGCTCCGGAAAATGAAGCAGGATCTCAGACGGCTAGAGCGAGTATGACGACGGACTCATGACGGAGCCTCAAGAACATCTTATAGAACGCTTATGAAAGCCTATGAGATGGCTATGAAAGCTGCTAAGAAATCTTACTTTGCAGCTTCCATTGCATCCACTAGCTCTCGCCCGGCACAACTTTTTAGAATAATTAGGTCAATAACGTCCTTTGGAGGACAACCAAATTTAAGCACAAATTCGACCCACAGCTGCGAGGCATTCACGAGCTTTTTTGCGGAGAAAGTCCTGTTGCTCTGCCGTGACCTCCCTGCCAATTTAGATACAGTGACTGAACTGGAGGCCCCTCGACTGACTTCAGGTCCAATGTTGGACCATTTCGATCGAATACTCCCTGCTGATGTGGATAGATTCCTCCAAGTTGGTAGGCCCACCACCTGCCTCCTTGATCCGTGCCTGTCTTGGCTGATTAGGGAGTGTCCAGATGTTGCGCGGACCCCCCTGGTTGAAATTATCAATTTGTCCCTTGACACAGGGACATTCCCAGGGGAACTGAAGGAAGCAGTGGTGTGTCCACTCTTAAAGAAAACTTCATTAGATCCCTTAGACCTATCCAATTACCGCCCAGTTTCAAATCTTTCATACATGGTTAAGGTAGGTTTCTGAAGGAAACATTGGCATTAGATCCATTTCAGTCCGGTTTCCGTCCTGATTTTGGGACGGAGACGGCTCTGGTTGCCCTAACAGATGATCTCGGTAGACAAGGCGGGTCAGGACTGCTGATCCTTTTAGATTTGTCAGCAGCCTTTGACATGGTCGATCATGATCTTCTGGACCACTGCCTTGCAGATGTGGGGATACAGGGCATAGCCCGTAACTGGTTGTGCTCTTTTATCTCTGGTCGGGGACAGAAGGTGGCACTAGGGAGGGAAATGTCATCGCGCCACTCCTTGGTGTGTGGAGTGCCGCAGGGCACAATTCTCTCCCCGATGCTTTTTAACATCTTTATGCGCCCCCTTGCCCAGATTATCTGGAGCTTTGGGCTGGGCTGTCACCAATATGCTGATGACACTCAGCTCTATTTGCTGATGGATGGCCACACCGACTCGGCCCCGAACACACTGACCAGATGCTTGGAAGCTGTGGCTGGATGGTTTCGTGGGAGCCGGTTGAAACTAAATCCTTCAAAGACAGAGGTCCTATGGCTAGGTCGGGATGGCATGGGGATGAGGGACCAACTCCCTTCTCTTGTGGGGGCCCAATTAGTGCCATTGCCTTCCGTTAAGAGTTTGGGTGTAATCCTTGACGCCTCCCTTTCCATGGAGGCGCAAGTTACAGTAACAGCCAAGGCGACATTTTTCCACCTTCGCCGCATCAAGCAGTTGGTCCCTTACCTTTCCCGCCCCGACCTGGCCACAGTGATCCATGCGGCAGTCATCTCCAGGCTTGACTACTGTAATTTGCTCTACGCGGGGCTGCCCTTGAAGCTGTCCCAGAAACTCCAGCGGGTACAGAATGCTGCAATGAGGCTCCTCACGGGGTCTCTGCCATGGGAGCATATTCACCCAGTGCTTTTCAAGCTGCACTGGCTCCCGGTGGAGTACAGGGTCAGATTTAAGGTGCTGCTTTTGACCTTTAAAGCCCTTCACGGCCTAGGACCCTCGTACCTACGGGACCGCCTCTCCTGGTATGCCCCACGGAGAGCCTCAAGGTCCATAAATAACAACACCCTAGTGGTCCCAGGCCCTAAGGAAGTTAGATTGGCTTCAACCAGAGCCATGGCCTTTTCAACTCTGGCTCCGGCCTGGTGGAACGCTCTGCCTCATGAGACCAGGGCCCTGCAGGATCTGATTTCTTTCTGCAGGGCCTGTAAGACAGAGTTGTTCCGCCTGTCCTTTGGCTTGGAGCCAATTTGATTCCCTCCCTCCCTCTCTTTCTTTTTTCTTTTCCTTCTCCTCCTGCGATGAGGCTACATTTTAATATTTTAATGTTCCATTATTTTAATGTTGTATTTTATTTTAGTTTTTAAGTTGCAATCATTCATCTTGTTTTTATTATTGCTTGTAAGCCGCTCTGAGCCCGGCCTTGGCTGGGGAGGGCGGGGTATAAATAAAAAATTATTATTATTATTATTATTATTATTATTATTATTATTATTATTATTATTACATGGCCTCGGCCCAGTATACCTGAAGGAGCGTATCCACCCCCATTGTTCGGCCCGGACACTGAGGTTCAGCTCCGAGGGCCTTCTGGCAGTTCCCTCACTGCGAGAAGTAAGGTTACAGGGAACCAGGCAGAGGGCCTTCTCGGTAGTGGCACCCTCTCTGTGGAACGCCCTCCTATCAGATGTCAAGGAAATAAAAAAACTACCTGACTTTTAGAAGACATCTGAAGGCAGCCCTGTTTAGGGAAGTTTTTAATGTTTCATCGTGTTTTTAATATTCTGTTGGAAGCCGCCTAGAGAGGCTGTGGAGGCTAGCCAGATGGGTGGAGTGTAAGTAATATATTATTATTATTACTATTACTATTATTATTATTATTATTATTATTATTATTATTATTATTATTATTATTATTATGCATCCAATCTCAGGCTAATAGGCACCCTTATGTAAAGGTAAAGGGACTCCTGACTATTAGGTCTAGTTGCAGACAACTCTGGGGTTGCGGTGCTCATCTCACTTTATTGGCCAAGGGAGCCGGCATACAGCTTCCGGGTCATGTGGCGAACCAGAGCAGTGCACGGAAATGCCATGTACCTTCCCGCCAGAGCAGCACCTATTTATCTACTTGCACTTTGACATGCTTTCGAACTGCTAGGTTGGCAGGAGCAGGGACCGAGCAATGGGGGCTCACCGACCTTCTGATTGGCAAGCCCTAGGCTCTGTGGTTTAACCCACAGCACCACCCGTGTCCCAATAGGCACCCTTAAGGAACATCAACTCATGATTTAAAAAGCTGGCCTTGGATAGGACTTCTCTGACAGAGGTGCACCAGAATTAGGCATTTCTATGTAAATGCCTGAGTCCTCTATGATTCTGTGATAAGCAAAGATGCTGTACTGAGTCAGACTATCGGTCCACTTAGCTCAGTTAGGGTTGTCATATGTCCGGAATACTGGATTCAGAAACAGTATCCAGAGGAAATCATGGAAATGTCTGGGGAAATCTGGACATATGGCAACCAATGTCAGAAGTAAGGATTTTGGCGAATTTCCTTTAAAATAGCTCAAAAACTTCATTTATTTTTTTAAAAAAAGAGGAACAATTTTGGGCAAAACTGAAAAAAGCTCTCCAGACTTCAGCCTAGGACCTTCTGCATGTAAGACAGATGCTCTACCAATGAGGTCTTCCTTTACATAGTGGTACAGGTACACAGCTCTTCCTTTACATAGTGGTACAGGTAGAAGTCCACCTGCCTGCAATAGTTGCTTCTCCTACATAACCCATAGTTTCCATGTAAGTATAGAGAGAGAGATAGGTGCCCCTCAAACCTGTTCTGGCAACCAACCAGCATAAAAACAAAGACAAGGGAGGAGATTCATTGTGAGAACATCCAGGGAGTTATTTTAAAAATACTGCACCAGCTCCTTCTTTTCCCTCAAAAGCTGAACTGGCTGAAAACATATATGCATAGAGATGGGAAAAGACATTAAATCTGCTGTAAGAATAAAAAGAATTCTCCATGGTGGAAAAAAGGACCATTTACATTTTGGTTGGCTTTTCTAATAATAATGTTTCAATGGAAGGTATATTCCTTGCATTGTTTGCACATTTCTGTTTCTGCTTGTATTTTTCTCAGGCTATCTGAAATTTAAGGAGTGGAGAGAAAGGAAAGCGAAGGGAAGAAATAAATAAAATAAAATAAAATAAAGAACCATATTCTGCCTATCCGAAAGAAATGCAATGCAATCTGATTTCACCTCTTTCTCTCTGGGCTGAATGTGTTCATTTTTTGCTTACAAAGGAAAGACACAAAAGAACGGCAAGAAAAGGATTCAGATGGTGCTGCCTGATACATTTTGCAGGGAAAATGTGAAAACAAAACCCGGCTGCTGTTGACAGTCTTTCGGTCTGAAAAGTAACTTATTCATTTGAAAATAAGGGGTGGGGGAAATAAAAAATATGCTCATAAGAAAAAATATGAAACATCGTTTGTTGTAATTTCACAAAGCAGAACGAGAGCTGCTGAAGAACCTCAAAACCAGACAGTGCTGAAAAGCTACAGAAAGGGCCATTCTTGTCAGTGGTGGAGAAAGGGGGTGTGATAGGGGTGGGCTGACCCGGGTGTCACCACTGAGGGGGGTTACAAAATGCCAGGCAGCACTCACCGCGGGGCCTGCAGCACACCGGAGCCACACATCTCTCCTGGGAGAGACGTGGCTGTCCAAATGGTCTGCCCACTGCCTCCCCCTCAACTGTTTGGCGGCTGGGTGGGAGGAGGCAGACAGACTCCTCGGAGGCCACACGGAGCATTCTTCCTTGGCTCACCCTGCCCCAGGTGCCCGATTGTCTTGCTCCACCACTGATTCTTGTAGAGCTGGGGCCAGCACCCAGCTTCATTGAGCCATAGTAGGGCCCATCCTCTGCCTTTGGTTAGGGTAGAGATGAAGAAACTGTCGCCCTCCAGAGGGTGCTGGGCTCTGCTGTCACCATCCCTGGCCATGGGTCATGCTGGCTGGGGCTGATGCTAATTGATGTGCAACATCTCCAGGTCTTGAGCTCAGACCTCACCGATGTTCCCTGCCTCAAATTTGCTCCACGGCCGTGCTGGGTCCTTGACAAGCCATTCTGACAATCTCAGAGTGGCCCATGCTATACTGGAGCATTGTGGGAATGTCAAAGCAAGGGGCAGCTTGTGGGAGCCTCCTGCAGATTATGGCATGGAATGGAGTACTGATGGCCCTCCAGATGTTGTTGAACTATTTAGAGATGCTAAATATAAATGCTGCTGCCATTTGTTGCTGCGAATAAGCCCACTGGAGGATATACTTTGCTGTGAGCTGCCTCAAGCTTGGGCTAGGGCTAGAGTTTAGGGGTTAGGGGAGTAGAGGAGGCCTCGCAGAAGCCATATAATGCTGAGGTATCCCCATCGGTCTATACAACCCTATATTGCATACACTGACGGGCAGGAGCTCTCCAAGGCTGTGGGCAAGGGACATTCACAGCCCAACCTGAAGATACTGAAGAGTGAACCAACCTTTGGTTTACAAGGCAGGTGTTCTGTCCCTGAGCCATAACCACATATGTTCAGTGTTAAGTCACTCCTGCCTTGTTTCCATGTAGATCTTTCAAGGCAAAATCCTTGAAAATCTCCACACTTTTAGTGAATTATAAAATATTTAAAAGTGATTTATGAGGTGGTCTGAGGACTGCTTTCTACTTGTCTTTTTCAATTTCTCTGACAGTCTTCTAGCTTCTGACCACTTTAAAGATACATCTAAAATGACCTGTTGTTGTTGTTTAGTCATTTAGTCATGCCCGACTCTTCGTGACCCCATGGACCAGAGCCACAATATATACAGTGGTGCCTCAGGTTAAGTACTTAATTCGTTCTGGAGGTCCGTTCTTAAGCTGAAACTATTCTTAACCTGAGACACCACTTTAGCTAATGGGGCCTCCCGCTGCCGCCACGCCACTGCCGTGCAATTTCTGTTCTCATCCTGAAGCAAAATTCTTAACCCGAGGTACTATTTCTGGGTTAGTGGAGTCTGTAACCTGAAGTATCTGTAACCCGAGGTACCACTGTATGGGGCAGGAAAAGATAAATTCATTCTGGTTTCTTTCACTTATTTTTCCAGTCTTAGGTTCACCATATTTCCACATAAGTCTACAATTTCTGTAAAAAAAAAAGAAAAAGAAATGTCCTCATACATACACATACACAATTTTTCCTATGTCTCTAAATAGTTCAACAACATCTGGAGGGCCATCAGTACTCCATTCCATGCCAATGAACCCATCCAGAGAGGGCAAAGCCTCTTATGTTATTTAACATTCCCCTTTTAATTTATGACCCACATGCAGAGCCTGAGCAAAAGCAGGGGTAGAATGCCCACAGTTCTATGCCTCCCCTACTCATCATGGGTCGAAGTGATGGAGTATTAAAGTAGCTAATCAATAGAATGCTAGTGGAAAGCAGTTCAGAGAGGAGAAGTTTGCCCTGAAGTTCAGGAGAGTTTAAGTAATTACAGGGATTCGACAACTCTTCTTTCCACAGATAGGGGTTTGAACATAAATCTCAAAAGCATTTCTCTCACATTATTACCATGGGTATTATGTTTTCTTTATTTCATTTAATATTCCCATATGATGGACATACAATGCAGTTCTTTGTACTTCGGTTCCCCTTTATTCTCTGTATTTTCTCATTTGATGCAGTTCACCATCCATGACTTATCAGCAGTTGATGGCACTTTAATTACAGGGTCTATATTATCATTGTTAGATTTTTTTAAAAGAAAGAAAGAAAAGAAAATGTAATACATTTTCCCCCAATAAAACACACTGGAAACAATCATTCCATTTCCATCAGTTAGAGAGGAAGGTGGACTTTCTTAATGGGGAAGAGAATACTGAGATATGTATATTTAATAATGAGAATACAATGGCACTTAGCACTTCCATCTTCGGGTGTCAATGGTTTCACAAACATTAATAATACTTCATTCTTCTGGACAGCATTTAATCCACCTGTCTCAGACTCCAGTGTGAAGGGGGCTACAGATCCCTAATTACTGAAGCAGGCAAAGGAGACATGATGGAACTATTTATTGGGCAATGTCATTCCTGTCCCTGCCAGGGGTACAAATTCGCCCCATCCCGTAGAGGAAGTCTTTAGGGTTCTCCTCCCAAATGGTGGTGAGCAAGATGTTTCTTGGCTCAGTGGGTCAATCAGATCAGGACCAGCCTTTTCTTTAGAAGGTTGGCACCACAAAACATTTACAGCCCTGCATGAAGTTTCATTTTCTGGAAGGGAGAGTCCAGAAAACCCCTTGAGAGCAGCACTTTTGGATATGTGGTAGACCCTGGGAAGAGGACACCGCACACCATATGCTGTCCTGTAAAGTATATGAAACACTTAGGCAAAATATTTAGAGAACTCTTTAGCAGTGGTTGCTATGCTCTGTGATATGTAAGATCTGTTGCCTGGTTCCAACAGGTTTATAATGTTCAGTACAAATAAATTTGCAGTGAAGGCTGCTCACCTTAGAGAAGGCCAGGACACCTCCTCCCACATCTAAGATTCTATTTTTTATGTGTGTTTTATCTAATTTATGGGTCAGATTTTTAATCTGCAACTATGGTGTGTATGTATAATTTATGCTCATACGTCTTTGGCTACAACCTGTATTGGGTTGCCTTATTAATAAATTTGAATTTATTAAGGTTGGAAGCGCTCCGATTGCTTGCTCTTCTCTGAAGCTCTTCTCTGTCCTCCCAGTCACCCTTGAACAAAGTGGCCTTTGCTAGTTGCCCTTCCAAGAGTCGACTAGTATTTTTTTGGGGTAGTTCTGCAACTAGCCCTTTGGAAAACTTTATTTTGCCTCCTTCCCACTGCCCCTTTTATGATTAGATTGTTGTGGGTTTCAGCTTGTTGATTTGGCTGCTTCATTCCTGGTGTCAGTTGGCATTTAGTGTGGGCAGGTGACTGTGTGAGGATGAATGCCAGCTGTAAGTGCTTTGGGGTGAAGGGCACTATTCCAGCCACCTTCTGTTGCTCCCCTATACAAGGAGACAGAAAGATTTACTTCTGATCACACACATTATAGGGACTTTGCCCAGAGTTGTAGACAGGATACCTTTCCTCCTCTGCCTACACAGGTTCCACCTGCCCACACTACAATAGTTTGCTGCATATATCTGTTATATGTGAAGAAATAAAACCTTATACCAAAGTCCTACCTGTGCAGTCTTCAATCTGGGCATGAGGGCATGCTTGGAAGGCTGGGAACCTCTGGGTGGGACGCTCCAAGCTGACTGAATGGCCGGCATTTGCAGGAGCCTCCTTACCTGGCCTTTTCCCTTTGCCCCCTTGGCCACTGCCGAATGGCTAATTCAAACCAGGGCCAGGTGGGAGCCCTGCAGCTTTGTTGGCCAGGCCAGGGGGTGGAGCAATGACCCAGGCAGCTATGGCATGGCTCAGGGGGCTGGGGAGCCCATGCCGGGCTGCAAAAGCCACTCACCATCATGACTGGTGAGCAGTCACTTCTGCATCTTAGGTACACTTCTTCCCGCCATGTGAGGAACAGACGCTTCAGCCATGCTGGATATGCCACAACACACCCAACCCCCTGTATGTTTTTAGCGGTTCTTGTTTTTATCTGCCAGCTGCCCTGAGTCCTGTCAGGGGGGGAAGCGAGGTATAAAATTATATATTTTTAATATATTAAAAAACCGTTGTGAAATACAGGGATCTACTTTGCCTACCTGAATTGGAGCGAAGGGGCCTCTAGAGAGTCAGCGTGGTATAATGGTTAAGAGCGGTGGACTTGTAATCCGGGTTCATGTCCCCGCTCCTCCACATGCAGCTGCTGGGTGACCTTGGGCTAGTCACACTTCTTTGAAATCTCTCAGCCTCACTCACCTTACAGAGTGTTTGCTGTGGGGGAGGAAGGGAAAAGGAGATTGTTAGCCGCTTTGAGACTCTTTGGGTAGTGATAAAGCGGGATATCAAATCCAAACTACTACTACTACTACTACTACTACTACTACTCTTCTTCTTCTTCTTCTTCTTCTTCTTCTTCTTCTTCTTCTTCTTCTTCTTCTTCTTCTTCTTCTTCTTCTCATGCGCTCAGCATGAGAAGCAGAAACTATGAGCTGGGCATCTGATAAGCTATGTGAGGGCAAGAGAGGAAAAGGTCCTTCTTGTTCCTATGGGTAGCCTTTGTACCCTGCCCTCTGCACACTGAAAGGAAGATTGCACTGTAAGGATTGTATATACCATGCTAGTCTGATTCAGAGCACACCCATTAAATTCATGAACATCATTAAGTTGGGTTTATTCATTTCAGTGGGTCTACTTTCAGTAGGACTGGCACTGGATGTAGCCCTAAGTCAAGTGGCATTTCAATGAGAACATCTCTTTAATTGTTTGAACACTGCTGCATAAACAATAAATGACGTTTTATGTGGTGCTGATTTTCCATCACAAGGCTAAAACAACCCGAGAACACCACAGACAGCAAATATATAATCCACCGCACTCTGCAGACTCAGACTATTAACTCTTAACAACCATAAATCATATAAAATTGCATCAAAAATATATTTTGATGCTTCGCTATTTACTGTCAGAAACAGCAAATTGAATGGCACGTAAACAGATACATGATAAGGATAAAAGAGACATCAAAACTCACAAATGTGATCTTGCACAGCTCCCGTTTCTGACTTGAACAGAAGTTCTTGATGGATTTTGCTCTAAATGCTTATGAGCATCAGCAGAAATAACACAATAAATGTTTTCCAGGCAGCCCAGTCCCAACCAGATTCTTTTCTGTAGTGCCAAAGCAGTGCTAGGCAGATCTAGCACTAGTAGGGAAATACTATTTCCTCATGAAGTGGATTTGGGGAGGAGGGAAGGATTGGCCACATATCTTTTTAAGAGACAAAAGTGCTCTGCTAGAGAGTATAACATCAATGGGAATGTTTTTTTTTTTAAAAAAAAGAGCATGTAGCATTCCACTTCAAAATACAACCATTAAAAAAATAAAATAAAGGGAAGCGGCGGGGAAACCTCTTTGGCCACATTCCCTTGTGGGAAACTTTCTGGGGGTCACATGTAAGTGGTGGGGAGGACCAGGGGGAAACTAGGTGGGGCAACAAATTGAGCCGTGAGCTACTTTCTGCACATGCTCAGACACCCTTCTCTAACCTCTTCTCCATCTACACAAGCAAGAGGGGTTAACAGGGTTCCAGGACACATTCCAACCAGTCAAAATCACTCAGGGTGCAAAGTTTTGAGGGCCAGATTGAGTCATATTTGGCCCCCAGGCCCAAAGATTCCCACCCGGGTAAAGGGCATAACAAAAATCTAAACAAATCACAGAAAATAAAAGAAACACAATATATTTTATGGCCAAACTATATGAGGCACTAGACCCACAGCTCTATCCTTCATTTCAGGCACAAACAGCAGACAACTCTCACTCCAAGTTTTATCAATATTGTCCATCGTGTGGGAAATTTCTTCAGGGGCCCTAAACTCCCAACAGGGCAGCCAGTGCCAGATGAGAGGCAAGTGATACAGCACAGATTCACTAGCAGCTTGTATTACTATTTCCTGTGGGCTTTAGTTCAGGTTGTGTGGACTCCCACCCATTCCCCCCCCCCTCAACAAGATTTTGCTACCAAAATAAATAAATAATCTTGCCTCATTCAGATTCTTTGGATGTGTCTTCTTCTTCTTCTTTGGTGATTACTCGTAGCCAAGTGAGATTGTCTTTCATAAACACGGTTTTAACAATGAGTCCGCCAGTGACCGTGGAGGTCAATTCTGGACCCACACGTCCTTCCACAGTGGGGACATTGGTTTCCGGGTGGGAGTTGATCACGGTGTGGATTTGCCAAGCGTGCCTTCCTCTTGGCACTTTTCTCCCTTGTGTTCTGAGTTTGAGTGTCTTCAAAGCCCATGACTCCTTTGGTAAAGACTGTTCTCCAACTGGAGCGCTTGCAGACAAGTGATTCCCAGTTGTTGGTGTTTATACTACATTTTTAAAAATTTGCCTTGAGACAGTCTTTAAACCTCTTTCATTGACCACCAGCATTATGCTTTCCATTTTTAAGTTCGGAATAGAGTAGTTTTTTTGGAAGACGATAATAAGGCATCCACACAACATGACCAGTCCAACAAAGTTGATGTTGAAGAATCATTGCTTCAACACTGGTGATCTTTGCTTCTTCCAGTACACTGGTATTAGTTCACCTGTCTTACCAAGTGATGTGTAAAAATTTTTTGAGACACCATTGATGGAATCTTTCAAGGAGTTGGAGATGGCATTTATAAGTGGTCCATGTTTCACAAGCATACAGTAAGTTTGGTAGTACAGCAGCTTTGCAAAGAAGCATTTTGGTTTCCCTGCAAATGTCCTGATCCTCAAACACTCTGCCCTAAAATTGGGAGAAAGCTGCACTTGCAGAGCTCACGCGATGCTGGATTTCGGCATCAATGGATGTGTAATCTTACCAGGAACCTACAGGTTTACTTGGCTTTAAGAGCAATAATTCAGTGGCAGCTTAAGAGATGTGAGGTCCTTCCCTTGAGAAATTGTACTAGTCTTATGGAAACTACATGCACACAAATCGCAGTCTCCGTTTTCTCTGTTTCTGAGGCTTGGGTAAGGGCCAACCTGTATGCAGCCACAATGTCACCATCCATGTATGAGACAGAGGATATGAGAGGCTTTGCAGAATCCCAGGCTTGCAGATATACAGTACATGGGGGGGGGGGGAGGAAAGAGACCTAAGGGGGGGGGAGGAATTCCACAACAGCCCAAAAAGGACTGGGCATACTCAGGGGACATGAAATACTGTTAGTGGGTTGGAAATATAGGAGCTCTGCAAATGCAGCCAAGCTACATCTCCTGGCTACAATACCAGCTACAAAGCCGAGACAGAGCTTTTGCTACAATTGTTTTTAAGTGTGGCAGTTTTGTTGTTGTTTGTTTGTTTCTATTTGGGGAGGGGGGATGTGTCTGAGAAGAGAGGATCTGCAGGGAGCGGGCGGGGGGGAGGCAATCACAGTGGTACAGCGTAGGAGGAGGTTGATCAGAGTCATAAATCCAAAACATCTGGAGGCCCCCAGGGGCAGACGGCTTCTACACTTCCCTCAAAATTCCTCAGACATGTCACCTGAGCAGGAAGGAACCCTTGATTTTGCCTCAGGATTTTGTTTCAGGCAAAATTCTTCTGATTGGTTAAGTATTAAGTAGCACGATGCATCAGTCATTTCTGCAGATCAGAGGGTTTTTTATTGTCTTTTTTTGAAAGTTCATAAACATTTCTCAAGTGCATGAAAAAACTGAGTGGGAAAATGGTGTTGCTAAGGGAAGAAAAACGAAAGCACCCAAATATTTTCTCTCCCAAGTTTATAAAACAGTTTGAGGGAAATTGTGCAAAAATAACTAAGAAGACACTTATAGAATTGGCATGTATCTAGCATATTTTTTGTCTTTATTGCCATGGCATTATTGTATCTGTGAGCCAAAACAACAGTACTCCCTGATGCCAGCTCCAGCTGTTCCACTCTTGTAAAATTTATGATCTGTTTTCAAAAGCTTGAACAGAGCTTGTGATGGAACTTAAGTGTAGCAGCTAAGATATTTTTAATTGTTGCAATGTTGTCAGTTTTCCCTGTGACACAAAGCACCCAGTTAGTTGGTTGATTAGACATCACAGTGCTTCAGACACAGATGCCTGTCTGCTAGGCCAGGAAGCCAAAGACAAGAAAAGAGACTTTTTACTTTCTTGAGATTGAAAAAAATATGCTGGAAATGAAAGAAGAAGATGGGGGTTTGGCAATTTAGGCTGTTATGCTAACCCACCTTACCTGGTATTAAGCACCACTGAATTCTATAGGGCTTAGAGCTGAGCAGACATGGTTAGGATTGCATTGCAAGTCTATTTCTGATCATTTCTGTTTTTGCATATCTGCACCCATAAATCTACTCTGTCCTCATTCTGCACTGATCCATGTTCTTTTCTTTAAAAAAAAGAAAATCTGCACAATATATAGATACAGATCCAACTTTCTTTTCTTTTCTTTTTACAGATTTTGTACAGAAACTGCAGATGCATATTCAGGAAGTGAATAGAACTGAGGATCATGTCAGTCATAGTGGAATTTGCCATGACTGAATTCCTCACGCTCGCCTGAATCAAAAACAGGATGCTGGAAAGGCAGTTCCATCGCTTCCTTATCGTTTTGACTCAAAAGGACTGCATGCCTGGCTCTGCCAGCTTGTGATGTGCTTTCTTGCTCTTTCATTCACCAGACACAAAGTAGACAGAAGGCAAGGTGCCATCGTTCATTAGCCCAGCTTCTGTAGCTGCGAGTTTGCAATTCTGCAAGCACAGCACTGACAGGCAGCGCTCCTCCAACACAAGGTGCTGTCCTCCTCCTCCTCTCTCTCTCTCTCTCTCTCTCTCTCTCTCTCTCTCTCTCTCTCTCTCTCTCCTTTGCATTTTCTCAACATCTAGACCCTCCCCAGTCCAAAGACTCAGTAATTATCGGATTTTCCAAAGGAAAGGCAGCCTGCACCAGTTTTGGAGGGGAAAACACTGTGATTTCCTTCTCTGTGTTTCCGACCCTCCTTGATGCCTCAATTAAGGTTATTGTCTTCATCCTCTCCTTTAAATCCCATTGTCTGCTGTCACCACACTATGAAGGGTTGTGCACAGCTTGTCTTATTGTGAAGCTTCCCCTTGGAATTGGCTAATACTGCGCAGTAGTAATCTGGCTCCTCATTATGCAAGAGCCGGCTGCTAGAAAGGAATGAAACCTCCCTGGTGTAGAGCTCTAACTTAAGTTCCCTGACATCTGATAAATTAGGTGATCATTTGCTAAATACTCAGCCAGCTTTCCACAACTCTGCTTAAGTACTTATTCCATTTCTGTTGTCTCCCTGTGGCTCAAGAAGGCTCCAGACGTTTGGCACGTGTGTCTTTGAACTGAATCTGTAGCTTGTATTAGCATGCACATTTAGTTAACCTGTGCTTAATGCCTGGAGTTGTCTATTAGGGTTCAGTGCTCTCTTGTAACATATCTGGGGCTAGGTCAACGTTTTGAAGGGGCTTTGGGCAAGATGTCTCTGACCCTGAGTTGACCCTTGTACCTGCTGCCCATTCTCTTGCCTTCTCCCTCTGGACCCCACCAGTCCAAGCTCCAAAGCTCTGGAACTGCCTGGTGGGATGTGCACAGGTCAGCTGTTGAATAGCTGGCAGCAGGTTGACTCTGAGGCTGATTTAAACTATATTTATCTTGCAGCCACCAGAGGGGGGTAGAAAGCAACATCTTCAAATGGTGGCGAGCAGCAGAGCAAACCGAGGAAATATTATGGGTGAATGTGGATACTAATGATGCAAAGGATACACCGTTGTGAAGCCTGCTAACAATTTTCAAAGGCATAATGCAACTCTACAGAAAAATCTAGGCCAGTAGGAACATTTACCAAGACATAAACGGAGGAAAGGACAATCGGTTTTCAGTATCTGGCAGGGATGGAAAACCAGAAACACAAAATATTGTAATGGGTAACAAAGATTTAAAAGATACATAGTTATATATTATTTTCATTTACGCAAAGTAGCCTTTGATCGCTCTGCTCTAGGAAAGTATAGCTAAGCAGTAATTTCCCCCCGCAGGTAAAAGTGCTGCGACAGCAAAACAATTGTGTGGGGTTGTTTATTCCCTGCAGCCTGGAAATACATCCACTGTGGCCCAAATTATGACTGATAATTCGGCCTCCTTTGGAAGGAAGTGAAAAATCGGCATTTCCCTTGAGAAATGCCCTGTCATCAGTTCTCTGGAAGAAGGCATCTTTTCAGTGGTGTCTCACAACAACAGTGCATGTTCACCCCACTGAACAAAAATGACAGGTGCTATTCCCTTACTTCTCGTTATTCTTAGTGGTAAGACCTGCCATTTTATACACCCACTTTCTTGACATTGCATTAACACATGAACAAATGGGTGCACTGGTATTTCCAGATCACAATAGATTCCATGCCTTCGAAATGCTGATATATATATACACAGAAGAACATGGAATGTGCTGGGGCTAAGATCTGTGAGCTGCCATTTCACATGTTCATTACACAGATATCACACTTCCCAAAGAGCAGGCATTAGATGCTAATTACATTAAGCGACCCTTAATTAAGATTCAGTTTCTAACCTAAGTTGATCCTTATGGGTTGTGCATACACACACAGCAAAAAGCAAACTCAGTAGACTTACACAAATGTAATTATGTATTGAATTCAATCATACATATTATTATTGTTATTTGATTTATTTCCCCCCAGGTAGGGATAGATGAATCTCCTCTCAGTTTCTTACTTTATCCATTCTTAAATACAGTTTTCTGCATGAGTGAGTGATTAAAAAGGGGAGAGGGATTCATGAAAATTCACCAGCATTTCAGTGCAATTTTTTTCCTGATATACACATCTGTATATGCACTTCCCCCAATATAATGCATCCTTATATGTTTTCTTGACTGATATGTGCACACTTTCCCCTTAATATACACATTTTTGAATACATTATTTGTTTGGAGAACTGCATCGCAAAATTCAGTTTCACACATTGTTTCAAGGGAAGTGTGAATGCAGTAAGTTCACATTAAAATACAAACTGAACCATGTTTCTCCCCCATCCCTAAGACCAAGAATGATATATTTAGAGTTTGAGACAGGAAAATTAAGTTTAGACTCTATCCTTCTCCAATTAAGCCTTGTAAGTGAGGAGCAATCTATTTTGTGGACAATATTCTTTCATTCGCCAAGAACCCTTTAGATCCCTCCAGAAATAGCTGCCCATATCATGCCTTGATGATTCCTCAGCACTGTGTTTGTCATCTTATCTCTAGAATATGGAGTGTGCTGGAGGCTTTGCCAAAGTATTGTTGATGCCCTGATATCCCCAGAGAACCAGCTTTCCTAGTGAATGATAACAATGTGCCTAATTAAAAGCCACCCTCAGGCTGTTCTCTGAGTAGCATATTTGGGTGAACAGAATTCTTATTCCAGTTTCAAATCTGAGTCTGTGTGCAACACATTTCCCCCCCACCTTCCCTTCCCTCTCATAAGTTCTGAATGGAACAAAGTCTGTCTAGAGTCAAAGATACACTAGATAATGTATCATATCACTTCATGTGCTCCAAAACAATTATTAATCTGCTTAAGAATGATGCATACTTTGTCTAGTGACTCTACTGTTCTACAGGCGCTATTTCAGCAGTGCCCTGTGATTTGACAGCCTCTCCTTAACGGTGTAAAACGCATAATATTTTACAACGATCCTAGTTAAATGAACCCATCCGCACAAATGAAAACTGATTTCCCAACATTTATCTCAAAAGCCTGATTCACAGATCATTTTAAATCAAAGTACTTGGACTGCAAGCGATGCAGGAGTTGTTGTTGTTTAGTCGTTTAGTCGTGTCCGACTCTTCGTGACCCCATGGACCAGAGAACGCCAGGCACCTCTGTCCTCTACTGCCTCCCGCAGTTTGGTCAAACTCATGCTGGTAGCCTCGAAAACACTATCCAACCATCTCGTCCTCTGTCGCCCCCTTCTCCTTGTGCCCTCCATCTTTCCCAACATCAGGGTCTTCTCCAGGGAGTCTTCTCTTCTCATGAGGTGGCCAAAGTACTGGAGCCTCAGCTTCACAATCTGTCCTTCCAGTGAGCACTCAGGTTTGATTTCCTTCAGTATGGAGAGGTTTGATCTTCTTGCAGTCCATGGGACTCTCAAGAGTCTCCTCCAGCACCATAATTCAAAAGCATCAATTCTTCGGCGATCAGCCTTCTTTATGGTCCAGCTCTCACTTCCATACATCACTACTGGGAAAACCATAGCTTTAACTATACGAACCTTTGTTGGCAAGGTGATGTCTCTACTTCTCAAGATGCTGTCTAGGCCTGTCATTGCCCTTCTCCCAAGAAGAAGGTGTCTTTTAATTTCGTGGCTGCTGTCACCATCTGCAGTGATCATTGAGCCCAAGAAAGTAAAATCTCTCACTACCTCCATTTCTTCCCCTTCTATTTGCCAGGAGGTGATGGGACCAGTGGCCATGATCTTCGTTTTTTTGATGTTGAGCTTCAGACCATATTTTGCGCTCTCCTCTTTCACCCTCATTAAAAGGTTCTTTATTTCCTCCTCACTTTCTGCCATCAAGGTTGTGTCATCTGCATATCTGAGGTTGTTGATATTTCTTCCGGCAATCTTAATTCCGGCTAGGGATTCATCCAGCCCGGCCTTTCGCATGATGAATTCTGCATATAAGTTAAATAAGCAGGGAGACAAAATACAGCCTTGTCGTACTCCTTTCCCAATTTTGAACCAATCAGTTGTTCCATATCCAGTTCTAACTGTAGCTTCTTGTCCCACATAGAGATTTCTCAGGAGACAGATGAGGTGATCTGGCATTCCCATTTCTTTAAGAACTTGCCATAGTTTGCCGTGGTCGACACAGTCAAAGGCTTTTGCATAGTCAATGAAGCAGAAGTAGATGTCTTTCTGGAACTCTCTAGCTTTCTCCATAATCCAGCGCATGTTTGCAATTTGGTCTCTGGTTCCTCTGCCTCTTCTAAATCCAGCTTGCACTTCTGGGAGTTCTCGGTCCACATACTCCTTGAGCCTTCCTTGTAGAATTTTAAGCATAAACAGGAGTACAATCTTCCTAAACACGAGTATGCAGATGTGTGCTTTGAGTTTGGGCATTTATATTTTTGAGTGCTGGTACAGTACTGTCTTGTGCACCTCTCTCCTGCTATAGGGCTTATTCTGTATAAAGAGATGGTAAGTATTTCTTCCTAATGCAGTTTTGCATTACTACACCTATATTCCTTCTCTTCTGAGCTTGGAGCACATCATTTGCAGGAGGTCCCACATCTGGATCGTTTGCAGAGTCAAACCCACTTAGCACCAGCAGCTGAAATGCTTAACTTGAAAAGGTCAGTGCATCCTTGGTGTCAGCATTATCATCTGACCATAAGAGTGGCATCGTGTGACTTCAGACCAATCTCTGGGTTATTTGATTGTCTACCAGCTGTAAATTCTGGTGTTCTATCAGAAGCAGCTTAATTAACACGCTGGAGGCGGAGCAATGGTCTCCCTGGAGAGACCTTCCAAGGAGAGGGAAGAGTGAGACGTTGGTAAGGTTGGGGCTATGAAGATGCACTGCCAGAACTAATCTGACGCTCCTGCCTGTGTGTAACCCCAACCTTACCACGACTTTGCTCCTTCTAGGAAGTGGCGGCAACACTGCTGCAGGGAGCCTATCACTCCCGCTTCATCTCATCAGGCAAGACACTCCTGGGTTGTGTAGAACTAGCACCGATTACCGTTCAGCCGCAACAGACTAATCCGCTCTAGCCATTCTAATCATCATTATCATCATCTTTCATTGGTTATATATACTTACATCTTGCCTTGCTTCTATGGCAGAGCTCAAGAAAGCATACACCAGAAAGCTCCCAAGTGGCGAAGCAGCATCCTGCATGATCAAACTCTCTGCTCATCGGCTGGTAAGTTCAATCCTGCTCACTGCAGTTTGGGAAGCGGGGAGGAAGATGCAACACTCCTCTTTCCCCCTGCCCTGCTCCTGGCCAAATGTTTCACTGGGGTTTCACAAGCCCTAATTAAACATTGAGGCTGGCATCTGCATCACTTCAGGGCCTGGATCTTGGTTGGGTCCGTTACAGATCAGACCTGGGCAAATCTGAAGGTTGGTATCCAGAGTGAGAGGAGTTTTGCACAACCTTAGTGCACACAGCTGTAGAGGTTGACTTCTGAAAAACACTCAGGGACAGTGTGTGGGGAGGCGGAGAGATCCAGCTTTGCTTTCCATTCCTATTTTTATTTACCATATTTTTCCGTGCATAAGACACCCCCATGTATAAGATGACCTCCCTTTTTTCAACCCAAAATTAAGAAATTGAGTTGCTTAGCTTTTTTTGGGGGGGGGGAGGTCACTTCCGCCAATTGCTAACCTGCCTGCCCACCACTGCTGATCACTTGCCACAACCACTGCTGATAGCATACCTCGCTGCAGCCGCCAATTGTCTGCCCACTTGTCGCCACCAACAGCCCACCCACCCACTTGCCGCAGCCGCCAATCACCTGCCTTATCACCGCTGCCAATCTCCTGCTTGCTGCTGCCATTAATCGCACATCCCCCCTCTGCATTCACTATCCGTGTATAAGATGACACCCAATTTTTACCTAATTTTTTTTAGCAAAAAGCATTGTCTTATACATGGAAAAATACGGTATTTATTTGTTCCTCTGCCCGCTTTTTTAGTTGGGACCTTTTCCCTCTTGAAATTGCTTTCTGGCTATTTATCTCTTTGTTTTCTTTCTTGGCTTGTCCCCTCTCCATTCCCTGCCCCCCTTTGCCTTTTCCCCTAACTCCATCTTCTCTTTCTCCCCATTTTCTCTTCCACCTCTCTCCACCCTCTGCCCTGCTTGCTTCTGATCTTTCCCTTCCTTCCCTTTCCATTTATCCACACAGCCCAACACTTAGGAATTTTTCCCAAGCAGGCGTAGGCTGTGTGAGTGAGAGTGAGGTTGTGGGGGATGTGCAAGCCAATTAACAAGACCCAGATAAGTATGAATAGAATTACAGCCTTAGAAAGGAAGGAGAGAGAAAATCAATGGAAGTAGGAACTGGATTAACCGTGTGACAGGTGCAATAAGACTTTTTAGACTGTTGCCCAAAGGTGGGGTGGAGGGGCCAATCATCATACCTTGTAGAAGGTCCGGAAAAATCCCTTTGGCATCCCCAGTCACAGTTTTGCCTGGTGTTCCATCTCCACTAAAATATATGACAGATCCTGAACCTCAGAATTGAAGAGCCAATATTGAATAACCAAAGCAGAATGTTTCAACTGTTGAGAGGAATATACGCACAAACACCGAAACTCCAGAACAATGTTGAAACCACTTACATCGGAAATTAGATAGCAGCTTGCAAATTTGTGAATCAACATCAAGCGTTCTGTGGTGCCGACAATTATATTAATGTGTAGTCTTCCTTTCAAGAACCTCAATGAAATCATCAACTTGATGTGTGATGGCATAGAAAATTCAAACCCCACAACATCATTACCTTGTTATTTCAACCCAGAAGAAGCACAGCATATGTAAGGAATAAACAAAGGAGTTATTATGAATGACTCTACTGACTGAATATTTCACAATAATCATTACCTTGCTGTTATTCTACAGTACAGGTGGTTATTTATACTTTCTGAATCTGCAATTCAGAATTCCATTCAGCATCTCCATTGAAATGAATGGACACGGGATGGGCTTTATACCAGAGGATCAATGCAGTTTTTAATTAAAAAGTCCCAAAGATGTGCACAGATTGATGAAAATCTTAGAATCTATTTAAATCAATGGGAGCTTTTCAGTGATTGACTGGATTATGGCTATTTAGTGTCTAGTTTCAGATCCCAAATCTATTCATGTTGTTTAGACTTTAATATTGACTTAGGGTTTTGTAAACTTCTCATGAATGCTTCTGTGCCTACAACAAGGATTTGAGTCAATATGTTGAAAATGTAGCCTCATATTGGGGGTTTTGACATTTTTTTACTGTTTAGAAATGTGCTCAAAATCCTCCACCCTATTTGTGCATGGAGACAAGTTGGGGGACTGTTTTACTGACTTTCCTCAACAGTTTCTCAGGGGTAAGTATAAGCAATTCTGTCCACTCTGGTTTCTCTCAGCTGCACCCCCTCCCCTTCCTGGCTGTAAAAAAAACAAACAAACACATTACTAAAGGAAAATAACTAACTGCCGTGGGCCATGTAATGCCAGCTGGGACAAGTCAGGAATGGCTGGTTCTGTCAGAGGAGGAGGAAATGGGTCCAAAGGTTGATAATGGGGGCAGCTCATAGAGTGACTCAGAAGGTAGCTCTGCCCCCTTCATAGCCAGATGTCACAGAAAGGGAGGGGAAGCCATCTGGGTCAGGTTCTACCCTGCATCCTGAACGCAAAGCTCCCTTGTTAGATGAGGAGGTGGCTGGCCAATCGGCAGACCTGGCCAAACCAGAACTGGGAAGTTAAAGGACTGGACTCAGGTCCTGTTGCCATGCATGTGATGTCATCTGCAGTGGCACAGAGACCTGGCCTCGCCCCTGCCCCCCCCCCAGGAATGTGCACTTGCAAGCACAGTCTTCTTGCTTGAAATGAGAATTGCGAAAATGACTGGTCTTGCCCTGCTCTTTAACACTAGGGTAAAAGGGGCACACCACTAATGCCCAGCCAGGAGCTTGGTTCATATACTTTTGAACTGTGCGTCCATCAGGTGTGCAGCAGCTCTCATCCCCATCACCTGCTACTGCAGTGGTGCACATGCACATATGCATACATGACCATGTGCTAGCCATAGAGGGGTGGGAGGGAAGAAGGTTTATTGAGTTGCATGCCAACCTCCCATCACCGCAAATGAAGCTGCAACTTCGTGCACGGAGCCACATTCTTGCATGCGTGCACTGCAATGCATTCTGCATGTACAGACTGCAAGAACTGCATTCTCAATAACTGCTAGGAAAATCCTGGGCAAAACTCGTAATGGGCAGTGCTTTGTCTTCAACTAGTCCCCGGTCCCCCCCAAAATTGTCAACCTTGTCAGAAACTCTGTTGCTGTTGTGGGAAATGGAGGATCGGTTACAAACTAATATGTTAGCTGAAGAGATTCCCTGGTGGTGGCCTAGCAAGTGGTTAGCATGTGTTTGAAGAGCCCATAATCCTCTGTTTAAACAACACTCCTTAATGACTCATTCAGCGCCATTGGAAAGCACCAAGTAAACACTGTGGCTAGAAAAGTCTGCTACTCTATATTTACTCACTAGACTGGTTGTTAAGGAAATTAGGAAATGCTCTACAGACAGCAAGGATGTTAAACACTCTGCAGCATATGCTCGGCCCCAAGTTAATGCTATCACTTCCCGACAGTGGAACCCAAGAGCCGTCCATTCACAAAGAGGAGTGCCAAAGTCATGAAAAACTAAAACTCGCCAAGATTGAGTGTCTTCTAAACAATCATTTTCAGTCTTTTGAGCTCAGGGACCTTTTGTAAATCTTTATGACCTTATTGCCGCTCAGAAAATAGCTTCGAAAACAGAAGTCATGGCTGCCTGTGATCCTTTTGTGCTTCAGTTTTGGGTAGTGACTTCAGGGTTGAGAAAGGTCTGCTCTGTAAGATCTACCATAATTGGGTAAAGGATCATGGTGAGAGATGGGTTGGAACCGAACAGCAATTTTTACTGACCATCAATCTCTCTCCCCCACCTTCCCAGCATTGACTGGACTAGAAACCACCACCAACTTGAGTCGGATTGCAGATGTGCAGCAGCTGTATTTTACATTGGTAGTATAATAAATCCAATGGCTGCACCAAGGTCCTATATGTTGTTCATATATTGAGCATATAGAATTATGCATGTATTTGTTTTCTAGCCCACCTTCCAGTGTAAAAGTAATCACAGACTGGATGATAAGATTCTTTAAAATATGCATTGGCTACCTCTGTTCTAATCCTTCAGGATTCAAGTTGAGATTCAAATTTATTAGCAATTTGTTTATATGCTTGGTATCAAAATCACACTACAACTTCACATATTTCCATAACTCAGAGAACTGCCTATCCTGAATCAGCCTAGGGGTACATCAAGTCTCAAACTATGGAAGGAATTGAGTGTCAACCCTGACCCCCAGAACGGATATGGGGAAGGGGAAGGGGGCATACAGGGGGAAGAGAGGAGGTAAGCCCCATTGAGCTCTTTTGCTAGTGCACTGGGTGGTTGAATCTGGGCCTATATCTCCAACAGTGGAATGTGGAATCTGAATGTGTATCATGGATACCTATTGGGCAGTGCCTGTAACAAACAAAGCTTTGTCCTTCGAACTATCCATGAGTTGGGGAAGGGTATCAGTGAGTTGGCCACCCCCACCCATTTACCATCTTGCACAGAGCCCCTTTCCTTTGTTCCCCTTAAAGGCTCGTCACCCAGGCAATCGCCTCACCAGGAAGATAGCTTGACTTGTATTTCAACACCAGGGGAATAAAAAAAATCCAGGGGTCAGAAGGGTCTTGACATACAGCCTGCTCTCCCACCCAAAGTCCTAACAATACGTTGCTTTTAGAAGAGCTTTACATTTTCAAATGATGTGTCCAAAGCATTAACTAATCAAGCATCAGACCTCCAGCGAGACGAAGGCAAGTGTTGCGTTTGAGTTGGATAATAGCTAATCTCTTGTTCAAGCAATGTCATTCTTATTAACTGTTCATGAATGTCCACTAAACGATTGCCAAATTAGCAATGGCAATTATTATTTAAAATTATTCATCACCATTTATTTCTTCAAACAGCCTTTCTTTCCCAGTGTGCTTTCAGTCTGAGCAGATTTGGAGTCTGTGCCAACATGGCAACGCTGCAGGCAGGAGAATCAGAAGGTCTTTTCTCCATTTCCTGATTGGTAGTTTATGGGGTTGCCCTAATGAAGGATGAAGCGTTCACGGCCAATTTTCCATAACTAAAACTAAATAAATATGGAAATAAATCAACAAGATAGTATATATGCTGCTTATCCCTGATAAACATAAGAATTATAGAGCTGGAAGGGACCCCATGGGTCACCTAGTCCAACTCCCTGCAATGCAGGAATCTTTTGCCCAATGTGAGGCTCCAGCTCACGACCTTGGGATTAAGAGTCTTATGCACAACCAACTGAGCTCTCTCTCTCTCTCTCTCTCTCTCTCTCTCTCTCTCTCTCTCTCTCTCTCTCTCTCTCGGAATGCACAATCCTTCCCCAAGCTGTTGTCCTCCAGGTGTTTTAGACTACAAAGCCCATCAGCCTCAGACAGCATATTCCGAACTTAAAAATGGAAAGTGTAATGCTGGTGGTCAACGAAAGAGGTTTAAAGACTGTCTCAAGGCATATCTACAAAAATGTAGTATAAAAACTGACAACTGGGAAACACTGCCCTGCAAGTGCTCCAGTTGGAGAACAGCCTTTACCAAAGGTGTCATGGGCTTTGAAGACACTCAAACTCAGAACACAAGGGAGAAACATACTAAGAGGAAGGCACGCTTGGCAAATCCACACCATGATCAACTCCCGCCCAGGAACCAATGTCCCTACTGTGGAAGGACGTGTGGGTCCAGAATTGGCCTCCATAGTCACTTACGGACTCATTGTTAAAACCGTGTTTGTGGAAGACAATCTTTTTTTTTTCCATGCATGATTTTTATTAATTTGCATAATACAAAATACAAAAACAAAATATAAAGATTAAATTGTGGAAGACAATCTTACTCGGCTACGAGTGATTGCCGAAGAAGGAGGAGGAGGAGGCCTGATGGGAATTGTAGTCCAAAATACATGCTGTGTCCCAGTTAGGGAAGGCTGCAATATATCTTTCTATACTATATTGTTATGAGTTTGGGGGCGTATGGGCTGTATGCATTCCTTAACAAGGGTTAAAATTTAAGCAAAGGATTCAAGTAACTGAAACAGCAAGAAATAAAGATATCGCCAGCCTGCAGAGGCAGACAGGCAGGCAGATTACTGCAGGGCAGGCTTTGCAAGCCTTCCTGCTCTGTTGCTGCTACTGGCTACTTTGGGAGATGGGGCGTGAGTGAGCATGCAGGCAGAAGGAACGGGGCAGGGGGCCAAGGCAGGTTTTCCTATGCCCCCTACAATTTTCCCTTCATCAGTGGCAGCATCACCCAAGCATTGTGGTGGTACATGGGGTAGGGAAGACTCAAGAGGTAGACACTTCACTCCAGGTAGGGGGCAGACCAGGCTTGTCAAATCTGCTTTGTTGGGTGTGCATGTTTTTACTAGAACTCCATCGTCTACCAACCAGTGCCAAGTTCAAAAGACATAAGAGTTAGATTTTAAGGAAAGGGGGTCGCGCTCAGCTCATAGTTCTTCCACCCAAAAATTCACTCCAAGCTTTCTTCACTTCAGCAACCTAATTTAAGAAGGAGAAAGCACTTCTGCATTGTTGCCACCGTTAAAGATTTAGGAATCAGATAGCACAGCCTTGCCAATCCACTGCCAAATAACACTCAGTCGATCCCAATCTACATTCTTCCTGCCATGCTTGACACATATGAAACCCCGCCACAATATGACCATGCAGCTTTATTCCGAGGATCGACTGACCAAAAGCAATACAGATGTCTTAATTTTGCCTCTGCAGATCTGCAGACAACATTTCGTCCAATGTGATTGCTGCATTTCTCTACATCAGTTACAGTGCAAGAAAATTAAAAGCCCCATTAAACATTGATGGCAGCTATTCCACAGTAGTAATATTTGACAGCAACCATTAGTGGGGGGTTTTAATTAAACAAAAGCTCCAGCGATGACTGTACACTTTGACCTCCCTGTAACGATATTGCCCATTTATAATCAAATGGAATAGCTCAAATACTTCTTAAATCAAGTAGAAGCCAATTCTCAAGGATGCCAAGTAGACTAAAACTTGCAAGCAGGCGACCATATGCTGCCATATGCATGTGTTCCAAAGCTTTTCCCAATAGGAATAACAGTTTCCATCTCCTAGGCAGCAGCAGGATGAATGTAACCAATAGCAATGCAACAGGGATACCTATTGATAAAGACTTGGCACAATTTCCATGTGACATTTTGCAATGTAGAAATATGGTACAGCCAGTGATACTTTTTGGGAGGCATGGCGATTCCTTATGCTGCCCCCCCACCTGCGATGTTTTATTATTTTAGGAAGTGCTTCTGAGATAGCATCCATATCCATCTCAGTAACAAGCTCCTCTTAATTTCTTTGGCATCATGCCAGCACTGCCTCTCTTTCCTTTACAAAGGTCTTCTCTACGTTACAGTTTATCACATGCTGACTTCAGGCAAGTGTGCATGAAGGCTTTTCATGGGTGGCATCTCAGTTGTGGAATAAACAGTGTGGCACAGTGGTTAGTGTGTCAGACTAGGTCCTGGAAGACCAAGGTTCAAATCCTAGCTCAGCCAAGAAGTTCACTAGGGGACCTTGGGCCAGTTGTTGCCTCTCAGCCTGATCTACCTCACAGGGCTTTTGTGGGCATTAAATGAGGAGGGGTGAACCATGTAAGATACCTTAGACTTCTTGGAGAAAAAGGTGGGATATAAATGCAATCAGTCAGTCAATCAGTCAATATTCTCCATAAAGAGACTCTCCAGTGCTCACATTGCAATTCTTTTGACACCAGGCTGAAACATGTTATTTATGCAGCTATTTAAAACATGTTAGGTGGGGTTGTGAAAGCGGCCCTCCAGATGGTTGTTGCACTCTAATTCCGATTAGCTCCGGTCAGCATGGCTAATGCTCAGGGATGATAAACATTTTAGTCTCAATAATATTTGGATGGCCACATGATTACCATCTCTGGTCTATGTTTGAGCCTGAGTAATGGTTTTGATCGCTGTCTTCTGTCATCATCATCATCATCATCATCTAAACAACTTAATTCCGTATGTTTTTTCTTGTTGGGCACTTTTTTGATATTGAGTCACTAGCTTGGTGGATCAGGGAAATGCTGAGGATGAAGTATATCTTGATTTCTGTCTTGTTGCTGAGCAACAACATGCATTGCTCAGTGGAGTGGGAGACCAGCCAACCAGAAGAATCTCTGAGGAGTACTTGCCTGGAGGCAGAGTCAGTATCTAAAGTCAGGTCCAGTCCTAGGATCGGGCAAACAGCAATCCATGTGGACAGATGGTCAAAGGGTCAGGGAATCTGATGGTCAAGGGTCAAGACGAGCAGCAAGCACCAAAGTAGGACCAGGAACTACAAGCATCGTTTCCAGCATCTAACTGCTCCTGGAAGCTCTGCTTAAGAAGGCTGAAGCATTTTATTTGTTCGGAGGACAAGGGAAATGTCAGGAAGGGCAAGTGCTCTTGTGCTCAAGGAAAGTGCTCTTGTGGTCCCTGGTTTCCCACAGGCATCTGGTTGGCCACTGTGAAAACAGGATGCTGAGATAGATAAGCCATTGGCCTGATCCAACAGGCTCATCTTATGTTCTTAGGACTAGGGCTGGCTAAAGAACTGTGGTACTCTTTTGAGCCCAGCCTGAATTTGAGTGAGTCTCAAAATAGAGAGGGTATTGTTGAATTGGTTGGGGTGTGTGTGTTGATCCTCAGTTCTTCTTGTGCCCTGAAGAAGGCAATGCCAGGTTGAAATAGACAACAGTAGGACTTTCTAGTCTGTAGGCTTACTGCTCACTTATCTCCACCTGAAGTGACGTTATGAAGGAACGACTGATGGCCTAAAGGCAATCCCAAATATTCCAGATGACGGTGGATTTGATTTTCCTTGTCTGCAGAGGTCGAGGTCAGATCATTTTGTTCCCACTCGAGTACATTTTACGTCACTGCACTTTTAAAAGGCATTTAATTAATGCCTCAGAATGGCTGTAAGCGAATGTTAAACAAATTAATATGAACACGCTGAAGTGGATTTTTAGTGCTGGTGAGACGTGTTGGCATGACAGCTCTGCACATGCAAGACTGGGACAGAAAATGAGCATGGCAGGTGCCCCATCATGTTGCAAATTCTCCTCAGGCCGATGGGGGCATGCCAGCAAAACTTAGCTGTGACCAATAACATAACTAAATGTGGTCTTCTCATCAGCTGATTTGCAGACAGCCCACAAACTTCTACCCATGTGTGTGGTCTACCCACAGGAGCCGTATGTCTGATCAGGATTCCATGAATGGGTCATGGAGGGAGGATTGTGGGTTGCTTATATTCATAGTGTACAGAAACTACAGAGAATTTTTTCTCCCTCTCTCATAATGTTAGAACTTAAAGTAAAAGGTAAAGGTACCCCTGCCCGTACGGGCCAGTCTTGCCAGACTCTGGGGTTGTGCGCCCATCTCACTCAAGAGGCCAGGGGCCAGCGCTGTCCGGAGACACTTCCGGGTCACGTGGCCAGCGTGACATCGCTGCTCTGGTGAGCCAGAGCTGCACACGGAAACGCCGTTTACCTTCCCGCTAGAAAGCGGTCCCTATTTATCTACTTGCACCCGAGGGTGCTTTCGAACTGCTAGGTTGGCAGGCGCTGGGACCGAACGACGGGAGCGCACCCCGCCGCGGGGATTCGAACCGCCGACCTTTCGATCAGCAAGCCCTAGGCGCTGAGGCTTTTACCCACAGCGCCACCCGCGTCCCTTAATGTTAGAACTTAGAGCTCTCCAATAAAACTGAATTTTGGAAGATTAAAGAATTTCCTTAATGCTTGAAGTCTTGGCAATGCATTCAATTATTCAGTTATTTACTAGCATTCTTGCTCCGTTTTCTTTCTTATATGTGACAGACGTGTGCATTTAACACTTTACATGTATTGTTGATCTTTGCATAAATGATCAAGCTGTCTGAAAGGCCTCCTTAGCAGGACATGCAAGAGTGCAATTGATTGAAATGGGACTAATTTTTGTTGGAGACAATGCTTTTGGTCTTGATTGTTTGCTTCTAACCAACCTATGGAAACACTGGTACACATATAGACCAGTCTGGCTCCTGAGACCCTTAATTTCAGGGCATAAGAAGAACATGGTAAATGCCCCCTTTTAATTCTTTTTATTTTCATATGTCTGCAGTGCTGAACAGTTCGATCTATAGGAATCGATTCCCTAACCTAGGAATATACTCTGTATTGGTGCTTATGTGACCTTCTGGCTGTCCATACAGGGAGAATGAGAATGGTAATCTATGCACTAATTGATGCCAGAAAGGATTCCATATTGGATTTGTGGAAGTGGAACTAGCTCCACCATATTCAGTTACTGTTCTGAGCTATAAGCACTTGATCTTTGTCAATAGCATACATGAAGTGTCCCGGTTTTCTAGTACCTCTCATAAAAGTACTAGGCAGAGCTCTAAATAGTACTGAGGCTAGTTAGAACAGAAAAAAATCTTTCCTGCAGTGTAAAGATAACCATGCCTTTCATCCTGGCCTTTCCCCAGTCTAGACTCATACTTCCCAAGACTCAGAACCTTTTCCCTACCATCCTTTTATTGTTATTCTTTTCATACAATGACACCTACTTTTCTATCTGGTGGGGCTGACCAACCCATGAGGCAAGGTCAGGCGACTGCCTTGGTCGGCAGGATCCACAGGGGCACCAGATCCTACTATGGATCTTTATTCCCCACTTGTTCCTGATGTAGATATTCACTCAGCCCTTCTTCCCTGGTGGGGAGGAGGATGCCATTTTGTGGATTGCCTCAGGTGCTAAAAGTTCTTGGGCCGGCCCTGCCATCTAGCCATATTGCCAAGCCACTCTGTGCTTTATTCAAGTTTAACCTAATTGGCAGGAGGAATCTTCTTCATCTCTGATAAACGAGAATCCTTTAGCAGAAGACGTTGGGCCTGGGTATGTAGATATAGCTTGGATTCATCCACTGACCGATGGCTAGTTGAGTTGCATCTATAACTTCGTGGGACCATAGGAAGCTGTTTTATACCAAGTCAAACCATTAGTCCATCTAGCTCCCTATTGTTGACACTGACTGACACCAGCTTTCCAGGGCATCAGGCAGGGTTCTCCTCCCACCCCCCAGCCCTGCCTGGAGACGCTAGAGCTCAAACATTGGAACTTTTGCATGCAAAGCATGTGCTCAGACACCAAGATACAACCTTTTCCCAATCATCTAGATTCTTTTTTCTCTGTTCAGAAATCAGTATCACTGCTTTCTTCATATTCACACCATTATGTCATGATTTGCCGTTGCCTTGCTCCACATCATTGATATTTTTTCTGCATTATGTGCATCAAGATGGATGTGAGCTCTTCATAATAATCAGGAACATCATCTAATGACGGCACTTTTAAGTCTGACTCGTGTTCTTGTGAAGTTTGCTTGAAAGTTGGTTGCTTTCCCCCTTCCTCTTTTCTCCATCCATTTTATTGTCTCGGGCCCCTCCCACCACTGGCCTGCGGCCTCCAAAAAGTTGCTCAGAAAGGGAATGCGGCCCTGAGGCTGAGAAAGGCCTATTCCCGTGGCATCTTGGCATGTGGCGGATGTGGGTTTCTGTCAGCACATGCTGACCTACAGTTGCGCTGCTCTGCAACGAGATGGTGGTGGATTGGCCTTTTGAGCTTCACCGTGAGTGCTGCAAAAGCTGTTCCCATGACGACATGCCAGAGCTGATCCATGAGTACACCTTGCCGACATTCACACAACTGCTTCAGCCCAGCGCATGGGAGCTCTGGGGGATGCAAGTCAGCATGGTCTGACTGAAAACAATGACTTCCCTGCGCTGCGAGGGTCATTAAAATAAGTCCCAAGTGTCTTCTTTTCAAAGGCTTTGCTAAGTTGCAAGGCAAAAGCCATTTGTTTAAAAGCTAGCTTTCATCTTTAACTCAGTAACAGCAGAAAAGGCAACCGTGTTTTGGACATGTTGCCAGTAGACCGCAGAACCTTTAATAAAAAATCTACTCCAATGTGTGTGCATGTAAAAAAAAAGCTGAACGGCTTAACGCTCCCAGTGAATATCAAATAATAATAATAAGAGACAATTCAAGTGTGATTAGATAATCAAATAATTTTATTTTATTTTTTTGCTCCCAGTTTATTTTTAATTCCTGGTAGGCGTGGAAAAGGAAATGAACAAAAAAAACCACCCTATCTTTTGACGCTCGAGTGACTCGGATCTTGAGAACCGACAAGATGAAGTGACAGTTACAGGCCTGGGGTTTTTAAATTCTCCCTCCATCATTATCACAGTTAATAAGAAAAGCCAGGGAGGCTGCCCAGCACCGAAGGCTGGCCTGGCACACCACTTCATGTGCCCCATGAGATAATGTAATAATTCTCCAGAAAGCTCAAAATCATTTATAGAGGGAAGGGGCTTGGAATGCTGGGTAAGGGAAGATAGCAACAAAATGTCCTTGGGAAGGAATGGGGCTGGCTTAATGATTTAAGCATCCGATTTCAAATGCTTTAGGCTCCTTTCAAAGGGAGGTTCACATCCCAGCAGGATTGGCTTGATCCTTCTTTATTCCAAGGCCCAAGAGATAAATTGAGTTCCATTCAGTTCCCCCTGTATGGGTCTTTCAGATAAGGTCTTAAACCCCAAGCACCTCTCGGCTTTGCGAGGACATTAAAAGTCCTAGGAGGCATTCCAGTAAGAACTGCTCAATGTATTCATCTTTCTTCACTCTGTGAGAGTGCAGGGGAAATGACACAGGCCTTGAATGCAAGTTGCTGCGCTGGCCCCGGGGGGAAGGTTACCGTTGGTGTAGTCAAAGTCTGGTCCTGGGTCACTAGCCTGGAAACAGTCCACAAGGAGCGGGGTGAGGTCCGAAGCCGGAAGCCGGGCGGGGACAGGAACACTGGAGAGTCAGATCTGGGTCTGGGCAGGAACAGGTACTCAACAACGACGTTGCTCCCGCAACCTGGGACCGGGCTGACTGGCCTTTATCTTCTCTGAGGCCAGGGGCGGTCCCGGCCCCCAGGAGACCCGCCTCTCCTGGCCTTAAGGTGAGCACTCCTCCTGGGAGAAACCAGTTCCCTTCGCCTCTCTGCCCTGAGCCTCTGCAGTTCAGGAGAGGCCGAAGGGTTACTGGGCCCAGGGGGAGACTCACCTGTAGGCATTGAGTCCTCAACCTCCTCTGGAGCCAGAGTGGACTCACCTGGTGCCTGCTCCTGAGGATCCAGCACAGGTGCAGGCACTTCAGAATCAAGGCCCTGCCCCAGATCAGCCGGCCCTGGAGGCGGGGACTCCTGTGCAGGCTGGGATTCCTCCAGTTCAGCCTCTGAATCGGATTCCCAGGCCATCACAGTTGCTTTTAACAGAGCGCTATTATTGGGCGTGGGCGTTTTACTCACTTTGCAGGTTCTTCTTCACCTAGAGTCACTTGGGATTGTTATTGTCTACGAGGAGGGGAAATGAGTTTAGTGTGGTCTTAGATTTCGTAGATGAAATTTTATATTTATTGTGTTTTTATACTCTTACAAAACATCAGAGTGGTGTACAGCAACAGTAAAACTCCTCTTTTTTTCAACCATTAGAAACAACACAGAACAATCCTTAAACAACTCCAGAAGTTTAACCAACTGCATAGGCCCATTTGCAACACTGAATATCCAACTTTTGGCTGAGAACATGTTATGTACTGAGTTGAATAGGATCCAAAATGCAGCAGTCTGATTGGTCCTAGAACAATAGAATCCAAAATGCAGCAGTCTGATTGGTCCTAGAACAATAGGATTCAGAATGCAGCAGTCTGATTGGTCCTAGAACAATGCAGCAGTAATATTGGTCTGCAAGAGCCACCCAATCCAGTTCCAGATGGAAGTGAATCCACAACCTGATTGGCCTACAGGAGAATTCCGGATTTAGCCAATCACGTGCAGCCCATTGTGTAAATAATGTATATAAAGCAGATACCTTGAGGGGACTTCCATTCCTCCTCGCCACTATGAGCTGAATAAAGAGCATGAAATCCACTCTTGACTCTGAGTATATTTCAGAACACAAGGAACAATTAACATCTTTGGATGATCCCGGTGATCAGACTCGGACATAAGAGCTCAGGAGGTCCTTAAGCTATCCTGGATCCAAATGGTTCACAATGATCTTTAAAAACAAAAAAAAAAAAACAAGAAACCCCAAACCATCCAACCCAGGATATATCCCGAACGCAGAAAAATCAGCAATATAAAGTGTCATTTAAATCACAGGAGCAAAAAATTACCACCAAATCCAGGAACTGAAACCACCAAACTTACAGGGACCAAAATAATGAGATCTTGAAAGGGAGAACAACAATAACAAACGTCTATGGCATATGGGCTGGTTGAGACTCATTCTTCTGAGTTTTTTCTTTCGGCTTGTTGGTTGGTTTTATTTTGTAAAGAAAGAGCAACAACACTGGGCACTGAACTGCTCTATCAGCAGGAATCTGTGTCTGCCATGTTTCAGATAAATGTCTGAAAAAGGAGCAGGGCCACAGGAGCAAGTCAAAATATGATTCTTTCTCAACCAGCAGCCATCTGTTTTGATAATGGCTCCCTCGCTTGCCATACTCAAGGAGACAGCACTTCCAATGCATCATGGGAGCCACTGAGCATGACATATGGGTAAGAGTGGGTTGGGGTGGCTGTTTTTTATTTCTCAAGAAAGTGGTTGAGTGATTAGAGGTGTTTGTGTGTGCGTTAAATGTGTATGCATGCAGTTTGTTGGTCTCTCTGGGAAGTTTCCCTTGGAAGGTGATGGTTGCCAATTAATCGGAAGCTATGCAGTCCCCATTCTTATGCTAGGCCAAGTAAATGAATGGATGCTTTTCTTCAGGAAAATGGACCGACAGAAGCCCTTCCAACAGATGTCGAACTCTGTTGTGTCTGAAGGATTCGGGTAGGGCATGCGTGTGTAAGGAACATTGACTGCTGTAATAACTCATGTGCCTGGCAGGCAGAGGAGCAAGGCTGGTAAATGAATTCCACACTAGTAGGGTAGGTATTAAATATTTGCCTGTACTCGAACAGGAGGTCCTTTGTTGCTAATTACCGAACAATGTTAAAGGAGTTGGAATGTATTTAAACTCCATTGTTTGCCATTAAAAACGGAGGGGGGTTCTTTTCTTCTTCTTTTTCCACGCTCATTAGTTTAATACATTTCAACCGAAAGCAGAAGGGCTCGGTGGATTAATCACTGTCCACGAGAAATAAAAAAAGTGATTAATTTTAATGCATGCAAAGGTAGGGGAAAGGAAGAAGCAAGTCGGCCACCAGCTCACCGGACAGATTGAATGTGGGGAAGAAGGGGGTGGGTCGTGCCAAGTCTTTTCATTATAACGAGCTATTCAGGAGCAAATTGACTTGGATGCACCCGGGAGAGTGAAGGCCACGGGAGTGCCAGGGCTTAGTCTCACAAATCTCCATAATCCCTGATCTGCCTCATCAAAGACATTCACAGATGCTTCGCGGGACACCTGCCAGTCATGTTAAGTTTGTTATCCCTGCCAAAAGAATGCGTCACTTCCTCCGGGCTGAAGAAGTGCCGCGGAATTAGCAAGCAGCATCTCCAGCCACTTAGGCCCATGCCTTTTCTTTTAACTTCAGGGAGCTAAAGGCAATTTAAGAAAATATTAATCCTTTGCTGCCCTTGATTCCTCCACACACCTGCTGAGGATAACCACGCACGGCTGAGTGCCGACCGGCAAAAGAAATTACTGGCCATGGGAGGTAAGAGCATTATGAGGGAAGGCCCGTTCTCAGACAGCCCACGTCGTAACTCTATATGGATGATTCAAGCAAATCCTTATTAACCCCCCCTTTCCTCCTCCCTCCCTCCCTCCATCCTTCCCTCCCTCCCTGTTTTACTGGTATTAGTTTTCTGCTTTAGATGAATCTTGAATCACAGCTACGTTCAGATATGGCTAAGCAAGTGCAGAAGGTACCCCCACAATAAGAAAACTGCTGATTTCAGTGTTGGAGTGGAACAGCTCTATGGCCACAATCCAGCACAGAGCTATGTGCTCTGAGGCCCATTGAGATTAATGGGTTTGTGCACATCAAACATCAAACTCTTGTGTTGGATCATGGCTATTATTTCCACTCAGCAGGAATTGGATAATTCTACATTTCCAGGACAAGAGCATGAGTTTAATGTATTAGGATTATTTACCTTTCCCCCCTAAAACACACACACACACACACATGAATGAATCATATGACTTTTGAGGCATTCAAAGAAAGGTGCATTATTTTCCTTAATGACAAAATGAAAGCCAATATTCCTTGTAAGAAGGAAATAACTGCAATATTTTCCTAGTCACACTAGGAATACGAATGAAAGAATATCCCCTTTACTGAGCCAGTGTGGTTTCCAAAGCTAAGAAAATCCTTGTCTCATTTGTAAACTTCAGGATCCAACTGCAGAGCAGCACTTGTTGCTCTTTTGACTAAAACACATTCTTATTGGTTTCAGTACTAAATGACCACCTAACTTTAGATAAAAAGGAGGCATGTTTTAGTAGTCTCTCTGCCCTCATTTGATTTGGCACATGGAGGGAATGGCAAAAAGAAGTTCCCTCAATCTTACCCCTCCCTGGACTAATTGCAGGAGATTTGAATCTGCAATTAAAGTTTTAGTTGACTAATCTACTTACCAAATCAACCCACAAAGTAATTCCCTTTCTTTATCACACCTGTGAGGAAAGTCATTGCTAGTACAATTTTTCAGATGGAAAACTGAGGACAGGAGATTGTATGTGCAAACTCCTTCCCCAGGGATTCCATGGCTGGGACAGAACATGACCAGGCATTTCAGCCCAACCAGATGAAACAGATTCCCTGTTTCTAGGATCTTTATAGAGCTAAAGTCTGTCATGTGTCCATACCCAACCAATCAGAACCTTCAGTCATGCTGCGGGTCTAATTTATAATACACTGAGACATATTGGGATCCTTGAGGGAGTCATTCTTTATAATTCCCAATTATGAGCTGACTTGATCCGTACCTCCCTGACTAATGTGCAGATCAGAATCCAGTTATCCTTTAGCTTTCTTGTTCTTCCAAATATTGCAGTGCAACCCTCAGCTAAAAAACCGTTTATATTTTAAAAGTTTGTATTTAAAAATGCCTTTTATAAACAATTTGGTACTTTCCCCTTTTTATATCTTCAATATTTGGAAGAATGAGAAATTTGTGTGTGTGTGTGTGTGTGTGTGTGAGAGAGAGAGAGAGAGAGAGAGAGAGATATTAATGCAGAAATTGGCAGAATTGACATATCTAAAACTGACATGGACCAAAAACAGAATCCATCCCTGGGGGCTAAAATATCTTCATTCAGATATTGTGCTGGGCAATTCAAAATGTATTTGTTATCAGATTATCAAGTACTTTTCAGGATGAGTTCATGCAGTCTGCTAAAGTGATAGCAAATGCAAGATAGATTTATCACCTCTCATCTTGCCTTTGTTAGGTAATTACCTGAAGTGATGAGAGAAAATCGTCTATTACAGCAACAGCCAGAACAGATGGAACAATGAGCCTCTGATGGACCATTCTTCAGCTAACTGTTTCTGCTCATTTTGGGTGTGGCAGGGATTGAGGAAGACTGTATGGTGGAGGGGATACAAGAAGGGGAAAGTATCAAAGTATACATATACATCCCCTGGAGTTCTCTTTTTAATGGGTGGCCTTGCCAGGGTGCGGATATGAAACCCATACTTTCTTTCAGTAAGGAGTCTCTACCCATTGAATCAAATGACAGCCAAGCAGTAAGAAGTAAATGGCAGCCTCTCTCAGCAGGAAAACTTGCTTGGCATCTATTACAACATCACGGTTATCTTTGTCGCTGAAAGGAGACGTTTCAATGAGCAACGACAGACTAATTGAGGTTTACAGTTCCAGCTAGCTGCAATGAACACTTTGGGAATTTTGAAGTAATTTAAAATGGCTACTTAAAGTCTTGTCCTCCTGTTGTTGTTGTTGTTTAGTCGTTTAGTCGTGTCCGACTCTTCGTGACCCCATGGACCAGAGAACGCCAGGCACCTCTGTCCTCCACTGCCTCCCGCAGTTTGGTCAAACCTTGTCCTCCTACCCCACATCTGCCCCACATCTTTCAGTCAGCACCCATAGCAGCTTGAAACCTCTGTTTTCATGCATTTATATATTGCCACCTGCCGATGCGGGTTGCTTTTTGGGGGGTAAGGTTTACAAAATGTGCTTCATTCAAGGTGAGAAAAGAAAGGGATAGTGCTGAGCGCTCCTCCAAAAGTCTTGCATATGTTCTGGAAGGAAGATATCAGGGGTTTATTTTATCTTTATTTGTAAATTTGTAGAATGACGCACAGAACTATGTCTGAAATATTCATTTCAGAATGCAGATTTGGGAGGGCGGGGGCGGCAGAATGAACAAGAAGAAGAGTGCTGATTGGTTGAATATACTGTACATGGAATGGGGGAGCGGTGATTTCAGGACATTTCAGGTGCACTACTGGAGTCAGTTTGGCATTCCCATCTGTGAACCCAAGCTGTGTTATACTTAGTGCTAAATCTTCTCTGGTACAAGCTTTTGCCTTAATGACTTTCTCTGCAAGGAACCGTATTATGTATAAGGCAGACCTGAGGGTCTTCTGGCTATTTCCTCACTGCAAGAAGTGAAGTTACAGGGAACCAGGGCCTTCTCAGTAGTGGCCCCCTCCCTGTGGAACACCCTCCCTTCAGATGTTAAGGAAATAAAGAACTACACAACTTTTAGAAGACACCTGAAGGCAGCCCTGAATAGGGAAGTTTTTAAATGATGTTTTATTATGTTTTTATATGTACTGGAAGCCGCCGAGTGGCTGGGGAAGCCCAGCCAAATGGGCAGGGTATGAATATTGTTATTATTTTTATTATTGTTATTATTAGCCCTGCCTCCTCCTTTTCCTTACCTCACAGAATGCTGGGAAACTATCAAGGGTCTTGTGGTTTCCAATAGAGATTCTCTAGCCATGTTGAGGTGATCCAATCAGCATTGGACTTTCCTGCAGGAGGGATGATTTGGGCTTTAGATAAGCACATGAAGCAGAGAAGAAATGGTCTATGAAGGCAGCAGTAACAAGGATAGGAATAGTGTTGCGTGAAAAGCATAAGGGGCTCTAAGATCCCCAATACCTATTCAGAGCAACCAAAATGTCACAAAGTAGTAGTGACAATAGAGGTGGAGGGACACAGAGTATTTACTCTACCTGGCATGTAACATTTTGCCTGAGTTCTGGAGAATTCATCAGTTTGTCACTATTTGATGACATTCAGCTTGTCTGAAAAAAAGTACTGTCCAACATGGTTCCTACTGAAAGGAACGGATGACATTTCCCATCCTAAAAAAATCACTGTGATTCTGCAATCCCACCAGCAGCCTTTGCAAATTTTGCCCTTTTTAGTTCTTCTAGTTGCATGGGGGAAAAATAAGATTCCATACAGCTAATGAACACAGAGTTTTAGTAAAAAGAATCCCCGCAGAAGTGTCGCTGACATCCACATTAATACCAAATGAGTTAGCTGTGATTGATGTAATTCGAGTGAACACCAAAGGAATTAATAATGATTAGGGCCATTATTTTAAAGCACTACCAAAAAGAGCGAGCGAGAGAGGAAAACAATTAGAGGTCTTCAGTGCTTATCTTTCACGGTATACTTCCTGCAATGATCATCGATGATATTATGCTTATTAATCAACTAAGGGATGGGGAAATGTACATAACGAGCATGTATCCATGCAACGATTAATAAAGGCCCGCCTTTATTTGCTGAGAGATGCTGCTGTTTTTGTTGCTGCCTTTTTAAGAGCTGCAGAACTTTCATTTTTAACATTCCACTGGTGAGAAGATGACTAAGAGATCATTCATTTACAAGAAATAAAAAAATAAAAATGAGCCAAAATAACAATAGTTACAGAGTCTTGATTTTAGAAGCATTAATGACCCTATTGCTGTTTTTGACCTTTTGGTGGCCTCTCTTCACCTTTATTCTCTAATCACAAAGAATAAAATAGCAAAGAAGGTCAACAATCCAGTTTAACGCCCAAACACTTTTGAGATGTCCTTTTGAGATGTATAGGGGTGCTGAAAGGTTTTTAGGAAGGATTTGCCTGAATCTCTAGTCCAGGGAGTCCCTACTCAGGAGAGTAAGTCACCAGAACCACAATAACCACACACAAAAACAATAAGTGTGCCTTTGATGCATTGCCTGCTGATTAAATGTTGTCCCCACCAATTGAAGTTGACCTGTGCTAACTAATGAACTAAAGTATTTCTCAATCAATCTACCAATTAAATTGCTCAAATCCATTAAGCCCGGGCAATTGAATTGGCCATTCCTGGGTGCTCATCCTCTCCTGTGTGGAAACTTTCCCTCAGTGTGTCTGATAGAGATAGTTAACAGGCCTCTCAAGAAATGATCTCTCCAGTTAAAACACACACCCCCCAACATTTTTGACTCAGATCCAGACCCATGTGAATCTAGACTGGGCCTTAAAATGGGGGCTGTCTTCTGCTCCACTCGCCCCCCCCCCCTCCGCCAGTTGGTAGTGATGAGCACCAGTGGCGTAGCGTGGGTTGTCAGCACCCGGGGCAAGTAATTTACACCCCCTAACCCGTGGATTTGCGCCCCCTAACCTTAACCCCCAGATGTTGCGCCCGGTGCGGCCAGCCCCCCCGCACCCCCCACGCTACACCACTGATGAGCACCAACAGAGTTTACCTCACAATACAGGATGCAGGGAATCATAAGTGGGGTGAGGGTTATGTTGGGTTTTCTTAATATTGATGTGGTCAATGGTGGTACTCAGAGGTGTGTGTTTGTAATTATAACCAGCATAGCAGCACATCTGTGAGCTCTTTACAATTCAGCACACCTGAGGTATCTTAACAATTTAACTAATTAGCATGGGGAGTTTACCTGCTGCACCAAATGCAGCGATGTGATAGGGTAATTGATTATTTTGAAAACTGTATTTAAGTTGACCAAATGCTTTGTGTGGTACTGGCTGGTGTAGAGTTGCAGCTGTTTGATTATTATTTAGAAATAAAGATAAGCAAAGATATTGTGGGCAAGTTTTTATTCCATCGCCCCACTCGGTTGGCGAAGAAAGTCCAACAGGTTATTGCATTCACATCCTGCTTGTGGGGAAGCCATAGATTGACAACTGTGAGAACAGGATGCTGGACTATTCTAATGTCCTTATGCCAGTTTGTGCCTTTGTGGGTTTTGGTATTTGTAAAGAACATGCACAAGGTGACTTTGAAGTGAACAGAGGGATATTTGCCCACCCCAGACTGTCTTGGTCCTTGTTGGGTCCAATAGCTCCTCCTGCATGTCCAGACAAAGCTCAACAACTTTTCTTCCTCCAACATCCCTGAGGTAAACAAAGAAACAAAAGCATGACAGAGGAACGAGAGAATATGGCCCTGTAGCATTGGTCCCTCTGTAAGAGAAACACTAGTTGCACCAAGGGAAAGCTTGCAGTCACCCACTCACTACAAAACCTCCCCAAAGTTAAATTCAGTCATAACTCTGCTGGCTGAAAAGCAGCTTGTTTGCTGAACAAAATGTCCCTGAGTGAGATGAACCTGCCATGCAGCGCTTCCTTTTAGTGAATGGCCCCTGCTACAATGGCAACGGCAAAAAAATCGAATATATTTATGGAATTAGCTGTATGGAAATTATCCAGGCTATTAAAAGCCACATGAACACACTGAATATGGTGCATTTGAAACATATGCAGAGAAAGCAAGGTTTTTGAAGGGGATTATTGTTTAAATAGGCAATAGGGGTCCTGGCAGATAAGCCTTCCTCTGCTGTCTTCCTTTATTGTCTGGAGTACATTATCTCCTCCCCACAATATCCGCAACTCTCTCCAGGATTATTGTCAGTCTGCAATGCTGATTGTGTATTTATGTATATATATTTGGGGTCCCCGCCCCTAGGCTTTACAATAAGTGACCATATTTTTTCTGTGGAAGGAAACTACCAGCTGTTTTCTGTAGTCTTTAGAAAGCAACCTTAAAAGAATATGGAAGCTCTGCACGCTTCCTGTCTCCTGAGAACTTCTTATGTGTTGCACTTCCCTTGTTTCCTCATAATCGCGCTGCATACAATTAAGGATAGGTGGATCACCCTGTTCTATGTCAGTTTTGTAGGTGTCCATTTCTGGTGGATTTTTTTTTAAGCATTAAGACATGTGTTTAAATTCCTCGTATTCTTATTTGCAAACATTTTGTAGACATTACTTTCCTAAAATGCACATTTTTATATGCTATCCAGTCAGTGCATTTCCATTTTGTATGCATTATTTGAACTGAAACTGATAGATAGGTGCATTCTGGTCAACACAAAAGTCCAGGACCAGCAAATTATGTTCTTTCGCTTTAACATATGGACTGGTTCAGAGCCCATTGCTATGCACTGTTGCATAAAGGAAGCCAAATACAGGGCATGATGTGAAGCTACCAATCCAGGGCCATTTTTAGGGGAAACCTCTAAGTGTGGGGAAAACTCATATGAAGTCCATGGAGGTGGAGCCTCACTGGACTGACCTGGACTTACTGGGTCTCAGAGCGCAGAGTGGTCCCAATAGCAGCTCTGTCCACCAGCATATAGCTGAAGCAAAGTAGCGCTGGGCTTTTTGTTTTTAGTGTAACTTGCGAAAAAGGGTGGTGTGAGTCAAAACTCTTAATGTGAAGCCTTGTTTCCCCTCTGCAAGGCTCAGGCCACCTCAGCTGTCATCACCCTGCCTTCTGTACAGAGTTTGTTTTTTCAGGTTTTTAAGCCAATGTTAAAAAACTGCCAGCTTCCTATCCGTAGGGTTGCTCTGCCCAGCAGTTAAGGTGTTTTCTCAGATTCTCTCACAAAGAGAGACATGAATAGGACAAGCCAGCAGAGTACTGCCTTTGGGATCTATGAAGCACCCAGAATTAAACTAGAGGCCACTGAAACCCAGTCAGTATAAAGCAAGATCTGTGTAGATGCATCTGTGTACCAGAGTGTTTGTATTTACACAGGCAAAGAGGCAGGGTTGCCTCTGAGCCTGTAATTCACTTCAGAAACTGTTGAACAGCTTTACAATGCATTTCTGAAAGATATAGTGGATAGAGTGAATTTCTAACCGGCATCCATATGATTTTCATCTCTCAAGTGAGAGAAACGTGATAAAGATATAGGTTCTTCTTCATATCTTGGCATAAAATTATATCTTATTGCTTTAGATCACACTGCATCTCCTTTTTATAGTACTGGTGTTTTTCATTTTCAGTTGAAAAGGTAAATACTAGATGGTCTCATTTTTCTGCTAAATATATTTCCAGGTCAAATGCATTATCAGTCTTGATATAAAAAGGTACATACATGTGAAGGCACATACAGTATAACTACATGAGTCCTATATAGGGAGACAGCTTGTAGCTTAGTGGTAGAGCATTTGTTTTGCATGCCCAAGAATCCAGGTTCAATCCCTGGTATCTCCAAGTAGCATAAGGAAATATCCCTGTCTGCAACCCTGGAGAGCCACTGCCAGTCAGGGTGGACAATACTAACCAGGATGGACCAATAGTGTAAGGACTCAGTATAAAGCAGCGTCCTATCTTCCCAACTACAATTCAGAAGCCCTACCCAGACATCCCACCTCCCTAATCTTCAACAACGTGGGGACAAGGAATGGGACCACGATGAGTTGCTGTTTGATGCTCCATCTAGATCCTCCCTGACATTTGGACACACAGCTGTCGTGAGGGTCTATTATGCATCTCTGCATCCCAAGACTGCTGTAGGATTTCAAACCCAGACTGGGGAAGGCTTCCGGTGTGCAGCTATGTGTGTGAAAATACCCTCACTACAGACGTTCATTCTGGCTGCGCAAATGTCGAGAGAAGTGAACATTGCCAGGGGGTGGGGGTACTTGATGTGACCTTTCTCCATGTCCCCATGGGTCCCCCAATAGGGCATTTTGGGGGGGGAGGAATTAGTTGTAAGTTTTGATGGGCGCAACGCACCTAGAACCCAAGGAATGGGGCAAGACAGAAATCCAAACAGATGCTTAAACTAGCACCCTTCATTCCATCCAGATGGAGAAACGTTTTCCTTTACAGTGGTACCTCGGGTTACAGATAGGTAGCCGTGTTGGTCTGCCATAGTCAAAACAAAAAATATTCCTTCCAGTAGCACCTTAAAGACCAACTAAGTTAGTTCTTGGTATGAGCTTTCGTGTGCATGCACACTTCTTCAGATACACTGAAACAGAAGTTTCCAGACCCTTCTATATAGTGAGAAGGTGGGGAGGGGTATTACTCAGAAGGGTGGTGGGAATGGGTGATTGGCAGATAGATGTGATGAGCCTGTTGACGACTCTTAATGACTGCAATAGGTCTTACAGGAAAAAGCAAGGGGTGAGAAGGTGAAAAGTGGCTTTGTCATGTATAATGAGATAAGAATCCAATGTCTTTGTTCAGGCCAGGTTTCTCCATGGTTTTAAGTTTGGTGATAAGTTGCAATTCAGCAGCTTCTCTTTCCAGTCTATTTCTGAAATTCCTTTGTAGTAAAACAGCTACTTTGAGATCTTGTATAGAATGTCCTGGGAGATTGAAGTGTTCTCCTACTGGTTTCTCTGTTTTGTGATTCCTGATGTCCGATTTATGTCCGTTTATTCTTTGGCGTAAGGTCTGGCCTGTTTGTCCAATATAGAGAGCTGAGGGACACTGTTGGCATTTGATGGCATACACAATGTTAGACGATGAGCAATTAAATAGTCCTGAGATGGTATGTGTGATGTTGTTGGGGCCAGTAATGGTGTTGTCAGGGTGTATGTGGCAGCAAAGTTGGCATCTGGGTTTATTGCAGGCTCTGGTGCCAGTGTCCGTGTTAGGTCTGGTTGTAGTATTATTGTGGGTTAGGAGTTGTTTGAGATTGGGTGGCTGTCTGTAGGCAATGAAAGGTCTTCCTCCCAGAGCTTGAGAAAGAGAACTGTCATTGTCCAGGAGAGGTTGTAGATCTCTCTATATTGGACAAACAGGCCAGACCTTACGCCAAAGAATAAACGGACATAAATCGGACATCAGGAATCACAAAACACTTCAGGTTACAGGTTACATACACTTCAGGTTACAGACTCTGCTAACCCAGAAATAGTATCTTGGGTTAAGAACTTTGCTTCAGGATGAGAACAGAAATTGTGCTCTGGCGGTGGTTTTAAGTTTGGTCAGCTGAATTGCAACTTATTACCAAACTGGTCTGAACAAAGACATTGGATTCTTATCTCATTATACATGACAAAGCCATTTTTCACCTTCTCACCCCTTGCTTTTTCCTGTAAGACGTTGCAGTCGTTAAGAGTCGTCAACAGGCTCATCACAGCTATCTGCCCATCACCCATTCCCACCACCCTTCTGAGTAATACCCCTCCCCACCTTCTCACTATATAGAAAGGTCTGGTAACTTCTGTTTCAGTGTATCTGAAGAAGTGTGCATGCACACAAAAGCTCATACCAAGAACTAACTTAGTTGGTCTTTAAGGTGCTACTGGAAGAAAAAAAAAATTTGTTTTGACTATGGCAGACCAACACGGCTACCTATCTGTAACATTTCCTATAAGGTGAGACTCGAAAGCCTCTCCTTCATCTAGTAAGTCCTCCACAGCATCAGTTATGTGTCTGCACCTTTCTCAAGGCTTTGGGAAGAGGTTGAGAGAGACTGGTAGCCAAGGGCCTCCCCCATTTGTTGAGGGATGGTTAGCTCTCTTTGAGAATACTCATTAAAACCCTGAAGTTTCAAGATGAAAAGGCACATGGTTTTCAAAGTGAGTGGGGGGGGGGGAGGTTTGCCTATCATTAGTGAATAGGGGACAGTTCAATGCAGTTTCATTAATTTTTTTCTGTGCCTTTTTAAGTATTGCCAAGTATCTGTACAGTGGTACCTCGGGTTAAGTAATTAATTCGTTCCGGAGGTCCGTTCTTAACCTGAAACTGTTCTTAACCTGAAGCACCACTTTAGCTAATGGAGCCACCCACTGCTGCCGTGCCACCAGAGCACGATTTCTGTTCTCATCCTGAAGCAAAGTTCTTAACCTGAAGAACCACTTTAGCTAATGGGGCCTGCTGCTGCTGCCGCACAGTAATGTCAAGGAAATGGTCACCAGCAATAGCAGGAATTGTTTTGTTGCAGCAGCAATTGTTAAGCGCCTGCTGTGCAGTAGATGCAATGAAGACAAAAGGCAGAGGTGCTATATGTTTAGGAAAGTTTTTAATGTTTTATTCTGTTTTTAATCTGTTGGAAGCCGCCCAGAGTGGCTGGGGAAACCCAGCCAGATGGGTAGGGTATAAATAATAAATTGTTGTTGTTGTTACAGTGGTACCTACGAATTTAATGCATTCCGGAGGTCTGTTCTTAACCCAAAACCATTCTTAACCTGAGGCACGCTTTCGCTAATGGGGCCTTCTGCTGCTGGTGTGCAATTTCTGTTCTAAATCTTGGGGCAAAGTTCACAACCCGAGGTACTACTTCCGGGTTAGCGGAGTTTGTAACCCGAAGTGTTTGTAACCCAAGGTACCACTGTATTATTATTATTATTATCATCACCATCCAATCCACACTATCTGCTACCGCAACTTGGGCAAGGAGAAGGACTGGCCCAAACTGCATTCCATGATTAAACACCCTCCCTTCATTTCTGTTTGTCCCTCAACTTCCTGTTTTTCTGATAGAAAAGGTGATGTCTTATTAAAAAGTACAGATCTTCTCTTGTGCTGCACACATGCTGGATTTCATGTCCTGGTGAACCCATTGAAGCTGTCAGCTCCTTTGTGAGGTGACAGCTGTCACGGCTGATGAGGAAAGACAATCCTCCCATGAGGGCTGGGGGCGGGACCCTGCATCTCACACAACTTGGTAAGATATTGGGGAGGGTTGGGGTGGTGTCTTCCTCTAAAAGTACTGGCCACCATCTCGTCTGGCCTCCTTCCACCTTTCCTCATGTAGAGGAAACTTTCCAGATTCCCCCAGCTAAGCTTCAGGTATGAAGTCCTTTTTGATCAACAGTTCCTAACCCAATGCCATACCAGCCCCACCTATGTCTCTTGGTCAATAAAACTGCAATCAGTTTTCACCCTTACGTCCCTCTTGATCATTTATTGGTTCACACCCTCACGTGAGCATGATGGGCCATCAAGTTGACTGCCCTGCAAATAATCACTCTCTTCCTTTCCTATAAAAAATGTTTGAAAGCCACATGAAATGCTACAAAGCACATTCAGAGTAAGGGCAGCTCACACTGAATGCCTCCCTTTAAACATTCCCTGGAAGAACGGCCCTTTCCAGAGGCAGCATAATATTTGCCTGCGGCACACCCCATACAGTTCATTCCTAATTCTGCACAGCACTTCAATGATCTTCTCACTGAGTTAGTTTTTTCTTCTTCCAGCAGTTGTGGTAAAACCCCTTTTACTATGGTTTGCCAAGAATATACACTTTCTACAGGGATAGGTTTCCTTTTAACTCATGCTGAGAACCGGCATATATAGGTTTTTTTTAAAAAAAAATCCTCTGGGTGGCACCTTGGAGTGTCTTGCAGCTTCAAAAGGAGACAAGGACGCCACACAGAATTTCCTAAGAAGCATTTGAGTTTCCCAAAGTCAGGTGCCAGTTTCTGGGCTCAGCGGAAAAGAGAAAATTCATCTTTAAGAAAGCAGACAGACAAGACCCAACAAAAGGATGCCAAAATAGTGAACGCCAAGAGAGGGATGGAGGAAGCTGAAAGTGAGAAGTTGGGAAAGTTTGGGAAAATCGGAGGCTGCCTTATACTAACTCCTACCCTAGGTCTATGTAACTCAGTATTGTCTACACTGACTGGCAGCAGTTCTCTGGGGTTCTAGGCAGGGTTTTCTCCCAGCCTTACCTGGAGATGCCCAACATTGAACTTGAGACTTTCTGTTTGCAAAGCAGATGCTCCACCGCTGAGCTGTGGTCCTTCCCTATAGATGGGATGTCTGCAAGAAGATTGTTAGAAGTTAGCATAGCTAGAAGGAGGTGACGATTGTCTGTTTATGACCCATATCAAGGAAGCAATAAAATACAGAGCAAAGAGAACCATTACTTACTTAGCTTTCGTTTTAAAGCTTCTTGTTACCATCACACTGAGCTTCAATTCTCACAATGGAATTTTGTACACAAAGATTCGGGAGAAAACAACAAAACAACTGTTTGAATGTTTTTGTTGATGCAAAACTTGTCATAATGCTCCAACAGCATAAAGCAATTGAAGGAGCATCTCCACCTCCATCATTCAGCCTGAATACTGAGGTCCACCTCCGTGAGCTCTCTGGTGGTCCCCTCATTGTGAAATGTGAAGCTACAGGAAACCAGGGAAAGGGCCTTCTCAGTGGTGGTGCCCACCCTGTGAAATGCCCTCCCATCTGATGTCAAAGAGATTAAACAACTACATTACTTTTTCGAGACTTCTGAAGGTAGCCCTATGTCAGGAAGTTTTTCATATCTGAAGTTTAGTTGTATTTTTACATTCTGTTGGGAGCTGCCCAGGGTGGCTGGGGCAACCAAGTCAGCTGGGTGGAGTACAAATAAATGATAATGATGGTGATGAAATGTAAGCTGAGCTGGGAGTCAGGGATGAATTGCGACTGAAGCAATCACAGAATCACTTCTGCACATTCCACATACTACGTGGAATGATTTAATGGGATACACTGATCACAATCCAGCCTAACAGATCCATACATACACAGGAATTGGGTCACCCAATTCCTGGATTTAGAAAAGAAGCACACACACACACACCAACAAACCCAGAAGCGTCCAGTGAGGTGAACAAAAAAAGTGAATAATCTCAAAGATCTGAGAAACAGTTAATGTTTATTTTTAAATTAGCTCATTAGAAAGGGAAAGCTCATTGTGTGCTTCTGCCTCCATCATATGTACATCATATGATCACAAACCCAACCACAGCAGTAAACAAGATATGCAATTGGGTATACATAGGCCACATCTGTACATATAAACTTAGCAATGGTAGGAGGGAGTTGGCAGGAGGTGGGCTTTGATGTATAGGTGTGCATGTTAACACTTTCAAGTCCTCAAAGAAGTAGAGGATGAGGCAGTGTATTGCCTAGAACAGATATTAGAGCTGGGACAACCTCTCCTCCCTGCCAGTATCTCAGAAATGTTCTACCCCTATGAAAACAGGAGCCAATTGTTCGCTGCTTTGCTGGAGATTGCAAGGGGAGGGGATTCTTCACATTTTACACAGGCAATGGAAACCTTAATCTTCATTTCTGACTTGACTTGCAAATTCTTCGAAGAGGAGAATCTGTATTGCCTGGAATCTAGAGATCTTTGACAGCTCTTTGGCCACAGGTCACGGTCAGTTCAGATGGAGACATTTTGGTTTTGCTTTCAGCCAAACTATTTTATTTTGGTGGGCATGCATGCATGTGCATGCGTGCATACGCAAAGAAAACAATGTGCTTGTGAAAAACCACATAGAAAGTTTCGCAAGGAGCTTGTATACCGTAATAGCTGCTTCTTCTAAGGGAAACTTGCTCCCTTAGAGCCAATTTCTATGGCTTTGAAAAAAGGTTTAGATACGTCCATGGATGACAATGCTATCAACAGCTACTAGTCACAATGGATCTGTTCCCACTGTCAAAGGCATTTTGCCTCTGAATATCAGTTGCTGGAAATCCCAGGTGGGCAGAGAGCTGTTGCACCCATGTCCAGCTTGAAGGCTTCCCATAGGCTCCTGGCTGGCCACTGTCAGGAAACAGTGTTAAACTAGATGCGTCATTGGCCTGATCCTGCAGGCTTGTCCTATGTTCCAATGTGCCCAAGGTCCCTGCCTGTACTTTGGGGGCAGTAATAAGAGTCTAGTAGCCAGGGGCAGCTGCAATGAATAAGTGGACAGGCAGGTAAGTTTGAGAAGGCCTCTGCTTCTGTTGTGCAGATTCCCTTTACTACTGCATCTGCGGTTTATCCTTCCACCTGCCGGAGGATACTGAGTGCATGGGAATGTGAAAGGGGAAAGGAAAAAGCTTGTTAATCCCGTGGGTGCAATTGGCTTCCAGCGATCGGCGACCAGCCAAAAGATCAGAGAGAGGGGGTGGAGGAGAAGGGAGAGGGAGGGAGGGAGGGAGGGAGAGGGTTGTAATGAACTGCACACTTTTAATTTCACTTAAGGACCCAAAGCAGGAAAACCTGAGCTATATCCATCGGGAGTGCAATCAATATCTGAGCAGATAACAAAAGGGCTAGGTGGAAGATTGCCCAGGACCATTAGTTTATTGCTCAGCCTTTCTTTACAAAGTCTCCCCTTCTCTGAGCTGCAGTTTCTGGCTCCAGCTTCAAGCCCGTCGGACACTAGGGAGCAGCATCTTCCTTTGCAAACATCCTTGCTAACATGGTTACCTTTGCAGCCTGCCAGACGCTTTTTCTTTTCTTTTTTTGTAAATGGCAAGGGAAGGGCAGGGAAGGAGGGAGGGAGGGAGGGAGAGAAAGGTGGAGGGGAGGGGAAGGAGGGGCTGACTGTGAAACGTTCTTGATGATAATTTGATTGCATGCATTAATGATCAAAGTGTTTCAGACTAATTACTAACACTTACCTCTCAGATATTAAGTTATCATTTCTTTCCTTTTTTCGCTCCCCCCCCCCCTGCATTTTTGACGAACTCCATGCAATCGTGGGGATAATCTGGAGGCAAAGTCCTGCCCCTGGCTGGTTGGCTGGCTGCGTTTTCTTAAGGCACTTCCCAGGCACAAAACACTCATCTAATGAGCTGGAAGGTAAAGGCTTTACAAGGTACCAAGTGGGCCCCTGCTGTGCTTCCAGGTGGATGCTCTTTCATCTCTTGTGCTTCTGTCACACCCAGTGAACAGGAGCGCTAGAGATTCTCTCTCTTTCCCCCACCGCCACCAACACGACTCAGTTTCGCCTGGAAGGGTTTGCATCAGGAAGGAGGCGGGAAGAGGCTCTTCCCTGCATCTTTCCCTCCATGTTTTGTCCTAACGAGCAGCCGAGTCCACACAAGGCTGCATGTGACAAAAGTACTTAGCTGCTCCGTGTGACACAGTGAAAGGTGTCTCTGCGGTGGCGGCGCTGCCAGATGGGCAGCCTGGAAACTCTCAATATGAAAAGGTACGCGTGGCAGCAAAGGCCCCAAACGATACCTTCAAGAGCGCTGCTTTTGGCATCCAGCGCGTCAAGCCAAGCCCCCATCACCAGTCTGCCGCCATCTGGAAAAGAAACAGGGTGGGTGGGGGCATCTCGAGAGATATCTTACCAGCTGCTGTGCAGCGATGGCAAAATGGGAATTTTGCAGGGTAGGATAGACAGATGGGAACGTGGGAAGCGCCTTTATACTAAGGCAGACCGCCATTCCAGCTAGCGCTGTATTGTCTAGTTACGTGTTGCCAAAAGAAAAAAGGGAAAAAAAGTGAGGATTTGCGTCGCCAGAAAGGAGGACAAAAGTGGCTGTCAGTTTGTCTGAAATTTGCATATGGCGATTTAAACGTATAGAGACAAATCACTGCAAATTTAAAAATCTCACTGTAGTGAGGAAGATCTTGTCTGCCTGCTCTGTCTGCTGTTGATCTATAAGCCGGACTTGGCCTGCATGGTTCAAGCAGTGAACACCTTCAGATGGAGGAACACCCACTGACAGTTGCTCAAAACAGATCGCTGCCCTCTGTAACGTAGGACATATGGCCACCCTAATCACATGTCCCACACCCCTGCTCTACACTGACTGGCAATGGTAATCCAGGTTTTCAGACAGGGGACTTCTTATATTCTACCTGGAGCTAGTAGGCACTGGACCTAGAACTCGTAACATGTAAAGCGTGAAGCCTGCCACTGAACTACAGCACTTCCCCAAAGGTATTATGTAGCTCCATTGCTTGAGGTACACAGGTTAATCCAGCATTTATTTCTGATTTTGTGCATGATGGAGATTCTGGGCAATGAGAGGAAACATTGGGATGTTTTAAATAAAAATGAACAAAGAATTGGATTGTTAAATCAGGCCAATCTTATTGCCTGCACCAACTGCCGATGGCTCTCTAGAGCTTTAAAGAGCAGTCTTTTTGAGCCTCACAGACTGAAGACTTTGCCTTTTCCAAGAGATGCCTGGAAGAAGCATCATAGTTAAGTAGAAAAATAATTGGCATTGAGAACACAAAACCACCTTCACCTCTCAGCTCTGACCTTTGACACCTGAGATTTGTCCTATTCTTGTGGTTGTGATATGTTTTAACTGTTTTCAATTCTGAATTTTAAATCGTTGTAACCCACCCTGGAACCTGTTAGTGAAGCATGGGTAATAAATTAAACAAGGACAATGATCAAATGCTTATTCATGGTAAAGAACTGGGTGATTGGAGACACATCACTAAGAAGTCCTCTCCCCAAGAAAGTTCTTCCTGTGCACAATGGGGGGGAAGATACCACAACCTAGTTCTTCATCCTATAGTTCTGCCAAGAATATTTTCCTAGTGTAGGGCTGAGTCCTTGACTTGGTCCAACTTCCCTGTGATGCTGCGCTTTCTAAATATGCATCTTCCTAGATAGAAGAATCTGGTTCGGTTTGGGATTGCGATATTTCTTCTGCCATGAAAATCTGTTGCATCTGTCTGGAAGTAGGAAGAAAATATACAGCCTTCCCCCTTCTGAGCTGTTCCTCCTACCTTGCCAAGGCAAGGTTTTTTTCTGGCATCAGTAGTTAAGAACATAAGAAGCATCTGCCTATCTGATGAAGTCTGGCTTTTCCCTCCTTGCAATGGTGGTCTGGAGGAAGGAGAACTGGCCATTCAATGATATCATCAGGATTCTTTACCAAAAAACACCGCCGGTTCCCACCACTCCAGCTGCCAGTGATCAGACATGACTCATTTCTGCTAACAGCACATCTGAATTAGGAAAGTGTTGTTATTCCCATTTAATAAAATGGGATTGTATCACGGGGGGGGGGGGGGAGGTGCACCCTTGACTCACTGGCTGAAAGAGTAGCAATAGCCTTTTGTCCCCTAATATGTATCAAAGTAAATTAGGAAAATAATGCTTCAGTCTAAAGAGCGTGCCTGCCTCCTGTTGAAATCCACACCTGAAAAGGTGTTGAGATGAAAGGTAGCAAATCTGACATGCGATGAATAAGTTATCATAAAATGGCTACAGTGGTACCTCTGGTTGTGAACGGGATCCGTTCCGGAGGCCCGTTTGCAACATGAAAAGAGCGCAACCGGCAGCGGCGCGTCTGTGCATGCACAGTTTGTGATTCGCTGCTTCTGTGCATGCACGTGACATCATTTTGTGCGTCTGTGCATGTGCGATCTGCAAAACCCTGAAGTAACCCTTTCCGGTACTTCCAGGTTGCCGCGGGACATAACCTGAAAGAATGTAACATGAAGCGGATGTAACATGAGGTATGACTTTACATATTGTTGTTAGTTGTTATTATTGCTAGATTCTTATCGGGGCTTTTTTTTTCAGTCGAAACTCATCAGAATTCAGTTCTGGCACCTCTCTGGTGGGAACCATTGCCATTCTAAGAGAACAAGGGTGAGTTCATGGTGAGTTAAGGCACCTCTTTTTCTAGAAAAATACCACTGATTCTTATCATCATCATGGAAAATAAGTCTATCAATGGCTATAAGGCACAATAGCTATGTTTTACCACCTCTGTTGGAAGCAGTATGCCTCTGAATACTAGTTGCTGTAATGTGCAGCTGGAGAGAGGGTTGTTGCGCTTAGGGCCTGCTTGCGGGCTTCCCACGGGCACCTGATTGGTCACCATCAGAACAGTGTGCTAGAGTGGATGTCATAAAATTCTATTCAGTATTGATCCAGAGATTCCAGTGTATAGTTAGCAAAGTAAAAACTCTGGTGGTTGGAGACACATCACTAAGATTTTTGGATTCCCAAAAAAATAGACCATAGGCAATCCTATTTCATCCAGCAGAGCTTTACTGCTACTGAAGGCAAATGAGTGTAATGGTCACAAATCCAATACATTCAGGACTGGCACAGTCCATAAGAAATACAGTTGCAGCAGACTTAACTTAAACTTACAATAACTTATAATAAGTCTAAACCTTAACACTAAGCATACAGTGGTACCTCGGGTTACATACGCTTCAGGTTACAGACTCCGCTAACCCAGAAATAGTACCTCAGGTTAAGAACTTTGCTTCAGGATGAGAACAGAAATCATGTTTCGGCGTCGCAGCAGCAGCAGGAGGCCCCATTAGCTAAAGTGGTGCTTCAGGTTAAGAACAGTAAGAAGAGATAGAAAGAGAAAGTGAAACCCAGGCTTCTTCTGGCCTAACCTTGATAGTCAGCATGACCTTGCCAGAAAGAGATAAGAGAACCAGTTGCTGTTATTTTTCCTAGTAGTAGTGGTAGTAGTAGTAGCAGTAGCAGCAGCAGTAGCAGCAGTTTCTAGAGGGACAACCAAGTTGGTCTGCTGAGGCAAAAACTGCAAAAGACTCTTGTGGCATCCTAAGGACTGATACGTCCCCGTCCCCCCCCCATTTCATCAGATTCATGAAGTGTAATCCTAAATTGGCAGGCATATATGTACACATGGAGGGGTGGAGAAGAGTAAGGTCAAAGGGAAGCAAAATGCAAAGGAGGACAGGCAACGATAATTACATCAAAGCAAAGCGGTTACAGTGACAACTGACGAGGCTGTGTTACCATGCCACATGTTCTGCAAGCCATAGAATTCCTTGCCCAGACGAGCTTACAATATAGGCAGGACCAAAGGAAAGAAGGAAGGACTTGATAACAGAGTAGCTGAGATGGGCTAGAGCTGTGGACACAGAACAAGGGAATTCAGAATGAGGCAGGGAGGGCTTTGCTGAAGAAGTAGATTCTGAGAATGGCACCAGAGTTGGGTTGGTACACAGAGCAGAGGAGGTTTGGCAGAAGGGTGAAGGTGGGAGAGGGAGAGGGCAAGGCAAGGCAAGGCAAGGAGCAGCTCAACCTGCACAGGTTCAATTTGAAGGACAAAGAAATTAGAAGGTGGATGAGGAAAGATGACTGAAGCTGTATATATCCAGGGGGCAAATATCCCCTTCAGCACAAGGACAAGGAGCTTCCAGAGGATACAGAACACATTAGGGAGCCAGTGCACAGTCATTTGCATATAGCAAATGACCACTCTTTCATCTTGTGTTGGTTCCTCCCCCTGCAGCTGAGGAGAGAGCTATCTCTGCGTCCCAAGGTCATGTGACAGCTCTGGGATTAATTGCCCTGTAGATAAATTGCCACAGATACTCATTGGGCTTTGCTTGCTTCAGCATCTTGAGCAAGGATTTATAAAGAGCATCCAATGCCTTTTTTTAAAAAAAACAACCCACAGAGTTCTGGTCACCTGACCTGCAAAAAGCTATCTATCCTACTAACTCCTTATCACTTCCAAGCCCCACTATTGTCAGCAGACAACTGCCACTTTTGTAGACCAGGAAGCTAAACTACTATACATTTTATCACCGCTGTGCTGTCATTGCTAAACAAACTGCAGTGAGAGGAAATGGCCTAGTGGAAACTAAAGTCTATTTTCTTTTTTAAAAAAGTAACTCCTCGGGAGTTGAGCCTTCTGCCCATTGCTCTTAATTAATCTTGCCTCCATGTCTAACCTTATTGTTATCTATTACTTAATTGCATTTACTCTCTTGTCAGTTCATGGCAGGAGGGCAATCGTTATACCCCTCTCCCCTTCACCCACACACACAAACACACACACACACACACACTCCATCCCTAATACATGCACACAGATGCCCTGACAGTCACCTGAAACTCCATGTTGTGACTTGGCTGCGACCGTCAAAGAGCTCACCATATGCACTGCTCGGAGTATTTCATCTCCCTGATGTCTGCGCTGCACAGAGCACAATTGGCTGAATCCGGAGAGTGCTTTTCGCAAGGCAGTTTCATTGGAGTGCACACACAGCAGATGAGATGTCACTCTGTTTACTTACATTTACTGTGCACAAACTATCCATTATCGGCATTGCCAAGATACTAGATGCAGACGATGGAGCGGCGAAATCTTCAGGCGGCAATGTAAGTGGGTCAGGCAATTCCCATTCCTGAAGCAATTGCTTATCCTAAACAGGGAGGGGTGCACATGCTCCCCCCTCCAGTTGACTTGCCTCCTTGTTGTAATCAAAACATTTCAGATTTCAGTTGACACTGTCAAAGATGGTTTTACATGGACATGGTGACAAAAACGACCCTTCTCCTGGAAAGCAGGGTGGGCATCTGGATGGTATGTTGAAGTGATAGGGACAGCTGAGAAGGTGGCAGAGGTGAAGCCATCAAACTCATGCGAATTCTCTGTCACATGGAGACATCATGGATGAGTGGAGCGTCATTCATTTAGCACTTCCTGGAATTCTTGAATCAACAATGGCATGTTTGCCAATTAAAGCTGTAACAGCGTGATGGCAGGAATCTGTGTCCCTGAGCACTCTGTCATTTGGAAAGACCATATGAAGTTGACTTGTATGGAGTCAAACCATTGGTTTAGCTTGTTTATTTTGATTAGCAGCAACTCCCCAGGATCTCAGGCAGGAGACTTTTGCACCACCTTCTCCCAATTCTGTACTTTAAACGAAGATGCTGTGATCTTCAGCTTACAAAGCATGTGTTGAGCCCCTATGATTGAATGACAGTGTCAAACTTCTGTATGGGCTTCAGATGGGAGTGGGGCAGCATCAGCCCACAAAGTTGTCGAGCATTGTGGTAAACAGATGATATGTCCCAAGCTGTGGTGTGGAACCTTCACTGTCTTGAAGGTATAGTATTCTGAAAGAAAATGTCAATGGAAATTAAATATTGCAATTCAAGTTCTGGAATTTTGCCAAATTTCCAGATTTGTGCCAAACTTCAATGTCAGTTTGAGTCTTATCCTCTCTGCCCCACTTTTTTTTTTCCAAATGGGAAAGAAAGAGTGATATAGCAGTCCCCATGCCTGCTGTGAGAATGAATGAGATGGGCAATTTTGCACATCTAAAGTGCTCCAAAATAACCTCAGAAGGTAAATGATATGGTTTCTTGTCGTTCCAACAAAGGATGCATCAAAATTAATTTGAGGCCACACTTGATCCAGGCAGAATAAATGAAAATAATATATCACAGTATCTATCATCTATCTATCTATCTATCTATCTATCTATCTATCTATCTATCATCTATCTATCTATCTATCTATCATCATCTATCTATCTATCATCTATCATCATTTATTTAGCTTACAGCCCATTCTGTTAACCAGTCCCAAATTAGTGCATTTTTTCAAAAACAATGATGCAAATAACAAGGACAACCCATTCACAAATACTATAGCAAAGAGCACAGTAAGGATATTAAGGTACAGGTAACCCAGGGCTACACTGTACCCAGGGCTTTTTCCCTTGAAAAATAGGTGGTGGTACTTACCAAGAAGTTGTTACAGTAAGTGCCCCACTTTTTAACAACAACAAAAAGAGGTGCCGGTACGGCATACCTTGAGGGGGAAAAGCCCCGACTGTACCTTTCACAGTGCCTCCAGCATTAATATTCTGCAGTGTCTCTCGTCTATCATTACAGGCAATAAGAGGCAGAAAATGGGAGCAGAAAAGGGACAGCATTATAAACAACCGTATTCTCGCCATAGCTTAAAAACCATATACAGTGACTTTCCCTGGAAGATATAAAAGAGGCTTTAAAAGCCTTTGCTGGAAGTGACCTTGTCTTAAGAAGCTCCTCTCTTTCTTTCTGAAAAAAAGTTAAAAGGGGGTTGAATAGCATTGGTCTTACCTGTGGAAATCAGGGAAACCTGCAACGGGTTGTCTCAGAGGCAAAGTACAGACAGAGGCAGACTTGGATACTATGGCGCCCTTCATGAGCCCAAAATTTTGTGCCCGCCCCCTGTCCTTGTGCTGCCTTCCCAAAGGTGGATAAGGAGGTGCCCAGTTTGGAGAAGGAAGTATGAGGGCTCTCGTAGGGTCCTAGAAACTCTTCCCAAAGGTGTGTTTCCATGGTGGCAGCGGCCCTTGAATTCTACCGCCAGAGGTGGCTGCCTCAGTCCTCCTCATGGGTAGGCCGGCACTCAAAATGCTTGTCTATCAAGTCCAGTATTGCACCTCTTCAAGGTCTCTGGTAGAAATATTTCCTTACACATGCTCTTTGATTTTTCAACTGGAGATGCCAGGGATTGAGGCTGCATTTGTGTGCTTCAGCACTCAGCTACTCTTCCTCTCAGTATACTTAACCCTTTACTAGAAGTGGCTCACCTGGTGGGGCGGATCTGCTATGCTAGCTTCCTGGGGGTTGCCTACCAAGAAGTTAGCATAGTGGCTCTGTTTCACCCTGTGAGCTACTTCTGCCCTTTCCCCTGCCTCCCTAGCCTAATTGCACACCCCAATTGTTGCTCCCTCAGCCCCAACCCTCCACGGTTTCAAATGCAGATTTGGGTCTCAGTTTGAAATATGCAGTCCCCCGTGTGCCGTCTAAAATGGTATGTTCTCCCAACAATTTTTTCACTTGATTTTTCTGAGCATTGCATTCCCCCATTTGGCTGCAATCCTACACACAGGCTGCTTTAATCCCATTTAACTGCCTAGAATTGCTAGCCTTCATTGCTAGTCAGCAGAATAATGATTGAAATGACTGTTTCAACAGTTCCGCTAAGGTTGGAAATAAATTTTTATTTCTTAAAGAAGATGGATGGAATGGGAAGGAAACTGTTGGAATCGACTAGAAAAATAAATGCCAGCATCTCAAAGGCTGGAGAAAACCAGCAGGAAATATGTTCTCATTTATAAATTCATTCTTAGCATAAAGGCATGAGAGTGCAGGAACCCCTGAACAAAACACTCTGAGTACAAGATGGAAACAAGTCCAGGAGGATCTAGCATCCAGGTGCTGTTTCAATAATTGGGTCATTGCTTGCATCTTCATGAATACACTGCTCCCTTAGGAGCGGATGGAGCATGCTCAGATGTGACGAGCTAGCTCCCAAATCCATGGCTCATCCCTACTCACCTTAATTTAATTTAGAAAAACAGCCCAACTGCTTCAAGCTTGCAACCAGAGCAATGTAAAAAATACCGGCAATGTGTCCTACAGAGACTCCCATCTTCTAAAAGGCGTTTTCCCCTTATAAACACATGAAAGGCAGTTTCTAAAACACTTCTAATTCACTCCAAAATATCCAAATTGTTCCCAGGCCTAAACAGTGTTGTTGTTTGTACAATGTTGTAGCATATTGATGTGCATTCATTATCGTAAGACCAATGCTTGCTGAAAGAAATGGCAATTTTGCAGAAAATAGACTCGATCACTGAGTTGTACATCTTCAGCACCTCTCAGAATCAGGACCAAAGCTCATAAGGATAATTAGAGTAAAAGACAGTGTGCAAATAAAGGATTAACGAAAGGCAAGGGAGGTGCCGTTATTAAAAGTACCGGTATCTTGCCAGATGCAGGCAGTGCACAAAATCAAATAGTATTTTTCTCTCTACTGTGTAATCCAGGTAGCATAGCCAATATCCCCCTCCTACAAGTATCCTGTGCCTTTTTCAACTGTGTGACAAGCAGCAAACAAGTTTTTCCTTCACCGGCTGAATCCCTCCCATAATGCAGCACTAAATTTGTGCTATATTTAATGGTGGGGGAAAACTGATGTTCTAGATCCGTTTCAATTGGGGTTTAGGTCCAGATTTGGCACAAAAAACAATTTGGTCACCTTGTATGATGACCTCTGTCAGGAGAGAGACAGGGGAAATGTCTCCTTGTTATTTTTCCTCAGTGGCTTTCAATACCATTGACCATTATATCCTTCAGGAGCAGCTGTCCGAGTTGGGAGCGGGTGGACTGCTTTGCGGTGGTTCTGGTCCTACTTGGATGGTCATTCCCAGAGGGTGATGCTTAGGGAGTGCTCTTTGGCCCCGTGGAACCTTCAGTGTGGGGTTCCACAGGATTCAATTCCATCGCCTATGCTGCTTAACACCTACATGAAACTGCTGAGTGACGTCATCCAGAGTTCTGGACTACGGTATCAGCAATATGCTGATGACACACAGCTCTAATTCGCCTTTACATCTGCAAGTATGGCAATGGATGTGCTGGATGATGTGTTGCCTCGGTAAGGGACAGGATGAGAGCCAACAAACTGAAACTCAATCCGGATAAGACTGAGGCACTGTTAATAGGTGGTTCCCTGCCTTCGATGGTTGGGAGGTGGCCTGCTCCTGACAAGGTTACACGCCCTCTGAAGGAGCGGGTCCACAGCTTGGGGGTACTTCTCGATCCTTTGCTGTGCTTGAGACTCAGGTGGCCTCAATGACATGATGGAATTTTCACTGCTGTATAATAATAATAATAATAATAATAATAATAAAACAATAACAATAATAAATATTCTACCCACCTAACTGGTTGCACAGCCACTCTGGGTGACATATATGTGCACACAGACAAACACACATACACACACACACGCTACATACATACACACATACATACATACAAAACCAAAAAGCAGGGGTACCTTAAGCGTGCTGCTGACTTTTGTAATTCAAAGCTGGTTTCTCATAATAACTGCATATGTGATTTCCCTGGCTTCGGCTGCATGTTTTTCCAAGTCCACTTTGAATATTTGATCAATAAGTAGAGCTCATAGTGACAACGCAAGTCCCCAAATGTATTGTTGATGGTGTGTACACATAGTCTGGTGATGGGCACTAATACTAGAGGCTAGATGGATGGATTAGAAATGCTGAATGAAATGTTAATTAAAATCCAATAAATGAGAATGAGAGCATATTGGTTATTTTAAAAGCTAATGCTATGCTAGGCAAAACATTTCATTTCCAAAGCGATTTCGCCATTAGTGGGGGTGGGGTGGGGGAGCAAATCAAACAAATTATATTTGTTTTAAAAATGCTAAATTGCTTCATGCAGACCACTTTGCTAGTTTCTTTGTTATCCATGTGTGACTATGTGTGCACCTCTCCAATGTATTTCAAGGCTTGCCAGCGTTGGGTTAATTGATCCACTCAGACCTTGTTCATTAGCCTCTTGCTTTAATAAAAGCCCTTGTGGTGCTCATAAATACCAAGACAAATTGAGATAAAAATATAATTAAATGGAGTTCTTATTTAGCTATTTCCCCTTTTAGTATCCAAGGGCTAACAATTCAGTGCACACAACTGGCAAAAAGGGAAAATCCATGCAGAATTTGCCAATAATTTGGAGGTAAGGAGGCAGATACTGACTGGGTGGTTTCCATGGTATGCGCCCAACCCTCCATCTCCCAGGCAGTGAGGCCAGAGTTGCCAACTACATTTTGCCTGCATCATAAAATTTTAGGAGGGTTAAGTGAGGCCCTCTGCACATTGAAAGAAAACACAGAGAGGGATGTGGGGCAGTGCAGCCTAGACCTACCTACCACTGTAGAGACTTACCCTGTCTACCAACACACTTCTCCAGGCCATGTCCAGGGGATATCATAAAATAGTTCTACACAGGTACAGCTCCTCCACACGGAAACGAACCAGCACAGAGAAGCAGTGTCTAGGGTTGTGGGATGTCATTACTGCTTCTGCAGGAGGATTCCTGATTCTAGAGCCATGCAATCAGTGTGAAAGGGGATTGTTTTAGCCGCTGAGAAGTCATCTTTTCCCTTTTTGTGCTGACTGGAGCCAGCACAGTGAGGACTGACTTCTAGGGTCGCTCAGGAGAAGGACACTGAGGAGGGGGAATTCTGTGTGCTCCAGAGCCAAGCACTTAGGAATGAGGAAAACACAAGGTGCTTCACTTTTAAGAGTTACGTACAATGGAACTTAAGTCATTGTGAAAGAAGGCACTGGACCACTCCAATGTGCGTACACAGATAATACTAGATCTAGTTGAAAGGCAACACATGGAGATCTGCATTGATCATTGCAGTGCATCCCTAATTATCCTTATTGTATAATTGTACGTTTATTGTATAATATGAGAAGGGTGTATATATCGGAAGGGGGCATCACTACGAGTAGTTGAGGCTGTGAGGAGGCATGATTATCATAGACTTCTCAATTTGCCAGTATAACACTGCATCTGTATGGACATAGAAAACTTTCTGACATCAGCTGAACATGCAGACACAGGGCAACACACCAAAGCACTCGCCATGGCCGGCTCATGCGGCAGCAAGTGGATCTAGCATGGTTTCCCTTTCTCTGCCACCTTATTGGCTGCCATTTGTATTGCCTTAGGCTGCCGCTGGTTTGTTTGATAGCAGGAGTGCCAACTCGGGGGGGGGATATTGTGAGGGCTCAGGTAAGCCCCACCTCGTATAATCAATCACAAGATGTGGGACATGCACACCATTTGAATGGCAATGCCCATCAACTTTGGGGGGCCCAATGGGACTGCCAGCACTCTCACTGAAAAACAGGGGGGATCAGGCACCTTCTAATGTGGATCCGAAACACTGCAGGGCAATAAGCTTATTCAGGAAGTAGATGTCCTTCCACACCCCACCTCACGTAAATCTATTCACAGGAAACTTAACTGAAGTTAGAAAGACAATAACAAAGCACAGCAGTGAGCCTAACTTACAACTCCCAACCTCTTTGGGCTGCACCTGTCCTCTTTTTGATCCATGATAGCTGGCTTGTGGATCAGCGACCCCTTTGAGTATACTGTAAGTGATATTTGTCATTGTGTTTTGAACATTGTAAAATGTCTTGGGCCAAGCACCTCTTGAATTGATTTTTGGGGCTTTTCAAATCTGTATTATTCCATTCTTTTTTGTTTAGTTTTTCTTCATGCTGTTAAAAAGAAGAAGAAAGAGAGCCCCGGCAGGCTGATACAATTTCTTGCTCCTATTGAATACTTGGGAAAGGAATATTTCTCTTGATATCTAGAGAAATCATTCCCATAGACATCGCAAATCATGTTTACATGCTGAAGTGTGTCAAAGGGTCTTCATATGCAAGACTGTGATCAGGATAAAGATATACTTCTGGTGGTTGATTTTCTAGGCTGAAACAGAAAAATATCTGTGCTGTTTTTTGTTAGGGGATGCTATGGCCTAAATTAACATCATATATTCATGTCCAAACACAATTTGTATGCTGACCAAAAAGCAATGGATTTATTGGGGGCCTACTGGGATAATGTTGGTTAGAGATCTGTGCTACTGCAAAATATTGCATGTGGAGCTGCCCTTGAAGATGGCCTGGAAATGCCATTTTGCACAAATTAATGATGCTGTCTAGGACCAATTACTGGGAACATGTCTCACCTCAACAGAATCCTACCAGCTCCCAGTCCAGTTCTCAGCTAAATCCAAAGTGCTGGTGTTGCATAAGGTTTGCATTTCATTAACATAGGTGAGTTGCTTTTATTTTAAAAAGGGACACCGCTGATTCCCCACTAAATAACCATGTCTGTGGAGTTATACTCTTGGTCTCTAGGCAAAGAGCTTTTCATGCTACTAGCACAGTGCATACTTGTTGCATTACTATTGCATCTATAATGGCTTGAGAAATTGTCCCAGTCCAACAATGTAGGCCAAAATCATGAGTCATTGCATCACTTGACGAGAGCCTTCAATTACTTTTTTTAAAAGTAAGGAAAAGAAGAAAGCATCATCTTCTCCTTTCACTGCAGTCCTCACAAACCCCCATTTTTGTGCCATGACTCACACAAATGAAGAGGACTTGTATTTTTCTTTTTTAAAAAAACAACAACAACATTAACAACAGCAAGTGGCAGTTTCATGGACTATCAAAGTGCACCAAGTGCTACCGGAGGAGGAAATGTTTTTTTCCCCTTTTCCACGACAGTCATCAGAGTAGTGCACAATTAGAATCTGTTTCTGATGAATTAAGAATGCTTCAGCTCCAGTTGCTATCTGGTATTCAACAGAAGATTCAGGCTGCTTGTCAGCTTTAAGATTACCACCTTTAAAAAAAGCCCATCAGGGGAAGACAGGTCTGCTATGCCTTCAAAGGTACCATACAGTATGGATCTGGTGATGCTAATTATCTGACAGTGGCAAGGCCAATCCTTTTGGAGCATGCCCCCTCAAACAGCAATCTGGCAAACCCAGAGTTAATGAATGACATCACTGCAGATACTGCAAGTGTCCCCGTTTACTAGGGATGGACCTTATTCCCGGTACCTGTGCTGACACTTAGTCACTACATTCACATGTTTCTTTTCTTAAAAAGCTCAAGGCAACTTGCAGACAGAAATACAAAACATATTTAATGCACATCAGTCTTGTTTCCCCCAAGAGTAGACTATGAAATGGGTGGCTTTTGTCCAGACTCCAAGGTTGGTTAGGTTGGTTTTGGTGCAAGAAAAGCTTGTTTCAGGGTAGATGCATATACACTACTATGTGCAATCCTCTCCATGTCTACTTAGAAGTAAGCCCCATAGAATTCAATGGGGCTAACTTCCAGGAAAGTGGGCATAGGATTGCAGTTTTTATTGAGTGCGATAAAAACCTCAATATTTCATAGAAGCTGAGCCATTTGGCTAACTGAACTATGGAAATCTGAACAAGTCAGGTAAATCACTGAATAGGGAAAGGGAGAGAGAGAGAGAGAGAGAGAGAGAGAGAGAGAGAGAGAGAGAGAAGGTTCTCAAACACCTTCTCTCTTTCATTTTAACTGTAAAATGCTCAACTGAGGCTGTAACATTATCATACAGTATTGCAAATGTTCTACACTGCGTACATATTTAAGTGTTGCTCGACATATTCAAGACAATTTGCGTATTGGGATGGGAATGGGGGGGGGGTGTTGCTGCTTGTTTGAAAACACCAACACAGGAAAATTGCAATGGCCAGGAAAACGTAGGCCTCAGAAGGAGGATCGATTTCAAGCCCTTAATCTCTAGTGCACCGAGAGATATAAATACACAATATAAATACATGCATATGTATATGCAAGAGCCACTTTTATTTTCAGCATACATATATATGCAAAGCTTTAAATATAAATATATGAATCTGTCCTTGGAAATGCATTTGAAATGGCATCATAATCAGAAAAGTAATTATTTAACTTCAAAAATAACCCCTTCTAACTGGATGCATCTGGTCCCTATGTGTTTTTTGAATCACATTTGCTTATGTTTTGAGCAAAAAAAGGATATCATTTAATCATCATTATATCCTTTCAGAGATGACACAGCTAAGGGAGAGGAAGCTAGATTCTGATCTTCACGTATGATTGACTTGATAGCTGCAGGTTCTTTAGGGAAGGTGCAAGCAGCATTAAAAATGTAGCTTGCTCTTTTCATAAGCTTCATTAAGTTTGCTCTGGAAGCAATAGAGAGGGAATGGAGGTAAAGGCTGCTTTTCTATGAATACTTACTTGGAAATAAGTCCTATTGGCATGAACGAGGTGTAGTTCTGAGTGAACTTGGTTGGAGATCGGATTCAAAACCTCAGAAAGTGATCGTGCAGGAGGTCATCAGCACTATGAGTATGCTGCAAGAACATTTCAGGCAATCAGCTTTACTCAGTTTGGGTCTTTCATATGAATACCAAAGCACTACTGAATGACTCAGACCTGACGTTCGCTGTGTGAACTCATACAGAGGTTATCTTGGGGATAAACTACTGTGATATATCTGACTGACATGTGCTGTAATCGTTAAGGTCTAGCCAGCTTGACACTGAGGGTTTCCAGATTAGATGGGCAACACATTTTGGAAGTGAGCAAAACTGATTTACTTGGCACCTTTTTTGTTTTTGTCTTTCACTTGGATACCTGTTGCTACCACCCCACCCAGCAGTTGGCAAACAGTGGCATAGTGCTTCTGAATATGGCATTCCATGTAGTCATCATGGCTACTGCCTCAGATAGAGGCAGCTATACATCTGTCTAATCCCCCATTTTAAGGTAGAAAAGGGTGGTGGTGGTGAAAGAGAGCTCCAGGTGCTAGAAATGAAATTTATCATGGATCTGACATATTTCTAAAGGTGTCATCACAATTTCCCTTGCATTTATAAACTTTGACCATGTCTTCCCATGGTTGTCATTTTTTTTTTTTTAAGTAAAAGCCTCAAGTATTTTAGTCTTGCCTTATATTGGGAAGATGTCCCACTCCATATTCAATTGTGTGGAGTTACCCTGAATTGTGAAGGGATACGGGTGGCACTGTGGTCTAAACCACTGAGCATCTTGGGCTTGCCAATCAGAAGGTCAGCGGTTCGAATCCCCATGATGGGGTGAGCTCCCTTTGTTCGGTCCCAGCTCCTGCCCACCTAGCAGTTCAAAAGCACATCAGAATGCAAGTAGATAAATAGGTACTGCTCCGGCGGGAAGGTAAACGGCGTTTCTGTGCGCTGCTCTGGTTCTCCAGAAGTGGCTTAGTTATGCTGGCCACATCACCCAGCTTATCTGTGGACAAACACCAGCTCCCTCAGCCTATAGAGCGAGATGAGGGCACAACCCCAGAGTCATCCGCGAGTGGACCTAACGGTCAGGGGTACCATTACCTTTTCCCTGAATTGTATTATTTAATCATAACATATTGCCACACATTTTCCCCAAACCATGCCCACCTGTGATGTCTACTGATGTGTAGAATGGTGGGATTAAATCCCAGTAGAGAAGATGCACATAGCCAAACCAGCATAGGATTATATCCTGCACAGTGCAGCAGGATTCTATGCAAACACTTTCCTAATTCCCAATCAGTTGCTAAAACAAATTGGGGGGGGGCAACTTCTTCTAGTGAGGCTTTCAATACAAACCCCTTCCCAATTCAGTTATTTTAGCAACTTCAGGACTTTAAGCACTTTGCAACTGATAGCATCGTGACATCAGGTGATGGGCAGTTGGGTGACCCCACCCACCTGTCAGATTTGGCCTGCAAGGCCAATTCTAATAATGATATGGCCCATGGAGCCAGAAATGTTTCTCCACACCCGATATTTGCACACCAACTATTAATAAATTGCTATTTGGCAGCAGAGTTTAATTTGCTGTTGATTATTATTCACAGCCAGGACCAATGGTTAGCTCCTGGCATGCTACATTCATCTAGAAAATATGCTCTACATGCCCATACCTTGTTGTGAGCTGCTATTAAGCAGTCATTAATACATGTTATAAATGGAGTCCACATACAAAGTCCAACCATTATGAGACAAAGGGAAGGAGTTTCTCTAAAGCAAACTTGTTTCCTAAGGTGCCTTTGCTATTTCATATTTTATTGCCATATAATAAATTTACAGCACTGGGTGGCCAACAGGCCCCTTCCCATAGCACTTATCATTCATGGCCTGTGTGGGACTGAAGAAACCACAAGCAACACTTTCCTGGGCTTATGGCCCGGAACTAAGGACTCAATATGAGATACTGTAGAAGAGAAACAGGGAAACACCTTCAGGGCACCATATACATTTACAAAAACAAGGATCTCCAGCGCTCCATGACCAATACTGATCGCTAAAGAGGGATAGGGTTGTTTCCAGTGCTGCACTCCCTCAGCTGTCTAGCAGAAACAACCATGAGATTACATATCCAGCCCTCCCCCCACAAAAAAATACATTTACTGGCAATAGCTCCCCTAAAGGCAGCGTGATTCTCCATCCAATACTTCTCTTCCTGGCGGCTCCAAATGTGTTTGCTGAAAAAGGAGGTGGAGGCCAGGACGAGAGTGCTCTGCTAGCCCTGATGGAAGAGCCATGGAACAAACGTTCCTGGAAGGCAGAATGAGGTGGTGAAAAATTGAATATTTTATAATAAGTTGAAGTTAATCATGAACGGAAGACATCAGGAAGAGCCGCCAATACCCAGCAGCATCTCCTGTTAACAACGTTCAGGTACCAGGCAATGGGAAAGGTCTGTCTCAGTTGCAGGGCCACTGCTAGCCATTGTAGACTGCAGTGGGCTAGATGGGTAAATAATCTGGCCTGCCATAAAGCACCTTCCTGCATTCCTAATTCCAATACTGAAGAAGCCAAAATGGTGAGCCCACTTATCAAAAGGACGAGGGTGGGGAGGCAACTAGAAAGCAACTGAACTATGGAACCAGATTGAAATGCTTGTATTACAAATCCCTCCTCTCTGAAAAAATACACTTGATATCACACTGAAGTGAACGTATTGCAATTTGTTTTCTGTCCCTATTGAACACTCTCCCCCCACCCCCAAAGTCTGGCTCCAGTATATTAGCCCACAAAACTCATTTGGTTAAGAATGTAAGAAAAGCCCTGCTGGCCTATCTAGTCCAGCATCCTGTTCTCACAATGGGCAACCAGATGCCTATGAGAAGCCCACAAGCAATGGTGCTCTCCCCAGCTGAGATTCCCAGCAACTTGTATTCAAAAGGATACTGCCTCTGACCATAAAAACAGAGCTTAGCCTTTATGGCTAGAGGTCATTGATAGCTTTATCCTCCATGGATTTGTCAAATCCTCTTTGTGGTCATCCAAGTTGATGATCACTACATCTTGTGGGAGCAAACCCCGTGGAACAGTAATGCACTGTGTGGGGGGGAAAAGTCATTTTTTTGGTCTATCCTGACTCTTCCATCATCCAGCCTCATTTAGATGGCTCTAAAAAAAATGGAAAACGAGCAAGGTCCCAACTAAAGAAGAATGGCAACTTAAGCTGACAGAATATGCACAGCTTGCAGACTTAACATACAGAATAAGAGAACAAGAAGAACATACGTTGAGAGAAGATTGGAAAACGTTTACTGAATATATGGGGGGGAATTGTGTACACCTGAAAACGATGGCAGAATTAAGATAAATTAAACAGTGTAAATAAGTTTTGATGGGTGCAATAATGGAATACTGAATGGTTTAGTTTTTGTAAAATATGCAGGGATTTATGGTATGCAAAATGAATCATGGAAAGAGAAGAAGGCAAGTCATTGATATTTTAAGGATGTTTAAATGAGTATTTTAAATTGTAAAACAGAAAATGTAATAAAAATTACTGTATTTTTCGCTCCATAAGACGCACCAGACCACAAGACGCACCTAGTTTTTGGAGGAGGAAAACAAGAAAAAAAATATTCTGAATCCCAGAAGCCAGAACAGCAAGAGGGATCACTATGCAGTGAAAGCAGCAATCCCTCTTGCTGTTCTGGCTTCTGGGATAGCTGTGCAGCCTGCATTCGCTCCATAAGACGCACACACATTTCCCCTTACTTTTTAGGAGGGAAAAAGTGAGTCTTACAGAGCAAAAAATATGGTATATATATATTTTTAAAATGAAATCTAGCATTATGAGAGAGGGGAAAAAACCTGCCTCTGTCCACACCATGCCTATTTCTACACATCTCTGTTATGTCCCCTCCTTACTCACCTCCTTTCTAAACTAAAAAAACCCAATTATTTATAGATTTCCTTATAGGGAAGTTGTTCCAACCCCTTATTCTGGTTTTCCTTTTCAGAACCTTTTCCAGCTCCTTCCTGAGGCAAGGCAACCAGAACAGGGCACAGTATTCCAAGTACTGTTACACTAGAGATTTGTCTAATGGCATTATGTTATAGTTTGGCTACATAGGATCATTCTTGCTGCACGAGGTTTCAAAACAAAACCAACAGAAGCCTAATTTCCTTGCTGCCACCTGCTGAGCACACAGTAAAATGTTTCCATACATCAGCTCCACACAAAAGGCAGATCCACATACATGAATGAAAGTTGCACTTGAACTTGAGCATACATTGCTGCCTCTGTGAGCAGAAGCATTGGCAGTGGAAGGTGACAGAAAGGAGATGATCTACTGTGATTTCCTTTATCATTTCAATATATTAAAAAAAAAGGCAAAGCCCAGCATCTTCCATTTGCCATCAGCCAACTCCCACCTGCCTGTACTGGCTGTCAACTTCCCTTTCTCTAGTCTCCTTGTTACTCTTGTTGTAGAGCTCAGCACAGAAGCCGATAAGGACAAAACTCGAATTAGTTGGCTCTGTCTCTCGTGGGTTCCAGCTCTACTTACTGTTGGGCTGTCTGTCTTCAACCCTCCCATTCCCAATGGGCAGCAGTCACTATTGTAGATATCTTACTGATATTGATTGTTTTACCCTGACCCTGAAGGATTTTTTCAGATGGACAACAAGTTTGTCCATTTGCGGTGCATGGATTTCTTTACAGCTCTTTAATGGTTGCGGCGACTGGATCCTGCGCTGATGTGAAGCAAGGATGACACAGGTCAAAGCGAGCATCACGAAGCGTGTCAAGGGGTTGTTGTGCTTGGGCTACACAGGGTGGGAAGGGGTGAGATCGGAGACTCTGCTGTCACATAATCATCACTGGGATGTGTCTTAGGCTGCAGCTGACAACCAGCCAAGGACAACCCTGCTTATGGTTCAGCAATGCATCATGAAAAACTGCTGCGAAATTCCCACGGGCGTGCAGAGAGAAGAAAAATATTTCATGCCTAACTTCAGCATAATGGTGATGAGGTTGGGTAAAAATAACTCACTGGAGAAGATGAACTGTTCACAGCAATGCAATAATTAAAGACCATTAAATCCCGCAAAGTGACACCTTCCTTTAATGTCCGGAATAGAAAAGGAAGCATACTCTGCAGATGAAGAATGCAGACAGAAACAGAGGAGAGGAGGGATATTGGACTTAGGTCATCTAGGTTAAATTCTTGGCTCAGCCAACAAATGACCCTATCACCTGCATCATTACGCTTTGTCTTTGCCCATCCCTACCAGACATAGCCTTCTCATGGAGCTGGAGAAAACACACAAATGCATTGTGTATGCTGTACTGCAATCTACAAGGGGGCAGGGTTGAGTATTGGGCTGAAGGCTACCTTTTCTGGAAACATCCCTATTTTTTTTTGCAATGTATTGTGTGGAGGCTCCAGACTTCCTTTTTATTGCACATTCACACCATGATTTGGAATGGAATGGAATTGCAGAGTTGGAAGGAGCCATGAGGATCATCTAAGTAAGTCCAACTTGCTGCAATGCAGGAATCTGTCACCCAATGTGGGGCTGAATCCCACAACCCTGTGATTAAGCATCTCGTGCTCTATCAACAGAGCTAGCCTTTGTGTGCTCATGATGCTATTGGGGCAGTAATATGTGTTCCTGCTTTCAGTGTGTAGGGGTCTTAGGTCGGGCATGGCAAACCATGTTAAACCAAACTGGTACATTTCGTGGTCCATTTCCTATGACAGCACCACCACCTTCTGGGGTCAAAAAAGATGTGCTCATTGCAGTCACACATCAGTCGGATGTGAACAAAATGGTCACCACCTGCACTTGAAGGAGACCACATCCAAGACAAGCTCAGAATGTACACCTATTTCGGAAGTGTCTAGTGATCCAAGGGACCTCACTATGTCATTAACACATCTATCATCATCTTCCCATTAGAGAAGGGACTGAGACAGAATCCATAGTGGCAGAGTCCTATGTTGAATGAAAATGCATTAAACTATTATTTTCTTTGTACCTTTGACCTATGCATCAGTACAGTAATAGTGTACTGGTAAAGGCAATTTACCAAACACATGTTAAAGAGTTGTTCAGCAGAATCCTTGACCTGGACCTTGTGTAGAAATAAATGAGCTTTCCAGCTCAAGAAGGACTTCAAAGTTTTACTGTGGAAAAGTCTTAAAACTAGTTACAATAAGTTTTGAAAGGAACACAATACAAAATAACACATTGCACTCAAGAAAAGTTGGTCAGTCCTTTATGCACTTCAGTAAATGTTATTTGATCCCGGGTTGAGATCCTAAGCTTGTTCACCATGGCAGAGCTTTTTTGCTGCTTCTGCTACTAGCCATCTCTGACTTCTCAAATTTCCTCTCCTGCTATGAGAGCAGCAACTTGGGTTTCTGGGTAAAGTTATCAGGTGGTTTACCACATTGGAAATGGAAAAGCATCAACCTTCCACTTTTACCCTTAGTGGAACCTGTGGAACAAACTTCTCTTTACAGCATTCCAAATACAATCCATTCAAACACAGCATTTTATGTATATTAAATTTAGAACTTTAACAATGCACATGTTGTCTGAAAGGTCAACATTTATGGGATCAGAAGTGAGCAAAGGTAATTGTGTTGGTCCATAAGGAAAAATCCACTGTATTAGGTCCATTCAAAATGTCACAAACACAGTGAGTGGGCTTCCAAATTCTTCAGAACTTTTCATTGGGCAAGATGTTACTTCAAGCAAGATGTTATGGGCATTTTTCCTAGTTTTGTGGTTTGCTTTCTGCTCTTGTTTTGGCTTGGAAGGAATCACAATGTGTCAGAGAAGTTGCATTTACTGGAGAAAGAATAAGCAGAACTCTAGGAAGCAGTCAGAAAGCAATGACCTGTTCACACCAACGGAGGGAGAAAATGAATACATAGTATATTTTATTTGTGAAACACGTTTTCTCCCAGTTCTCATGAGAGATATTCACTGCTTGCCTTTGGTTGCATAGCGTCAAAGGTTACTATGCCATCATTTGGCTTTATGGCTATATGAACTCTTTTAACTGCAGTCAGGAAGTCCGAGAGGGAAATAAATTACTCTCCACGCATAAGCTGCACATATATTGTGAGCCCAACCTCAGAGGCCTTTCTACCCTTTTATACAAATGAGTAGTTTTGGGTCACACTCTCGGTGCACCCAAATTCCAGTTTCCATCCATGAAGAAACCCCAAGGCCCGCCCTCTAGCATTCTGGAGTTTGCCTAAAAGCGCTCGTTCCTGCCCCTTTTCTAACAAGCTCATTTTTTATTTGAACTCTAATTTCCCCTCTTGGACAGATGTCAGTAGTGAGGCAAGCAACTCACTCAGCTCTCCCATGTGAATCGCCACGTCTCGGTACTTCGGAAGAAATCAAGCATGTTATTATTGCAAGTGCCATTTTTGTGTGGCATGAAAGGAGCAGAGAGGTGAACCATGACTGGGAAGGGCAGAGAGGCAGAGCATGGTACAAGAATGTAGGCCGTTGTGGCTTGTTTGTGCAGACTTTACATTCCGTTTTGCTTCTAGCAACAGTCCCGAAGCAGGTTTGCCAACTTCCCAACAGCCCTCTGCAGCTATGTGCTTAACAGCAGCTTGGTTGGTAGCAATTAGCTAGTGATCACAACAGCCATCTCTACATGAGATTGCATTGTTTATTCCTGCTAGTCAAGTGCCAGCTGTTAAAGACACATCTACAGGAGCCTGTTGGGAAGTTGGCAATCCTATTCCAAAGCAAGTCCTTGTGGTGAGTGCAACCATATCTGGAGGCAAGACAGAGTCTTACGAAGCAGCTCAGAAATAGAACTGCGTGGACAGGCGGAGTCCCCCCAACCCCAGGTGACCCCCGAGTGGAATAATGACTCAAGACAACGTGCTATGGGATTAAAATTCACCACAACTTTATTAAGTTTCAGATGTAGGGAGACCTTGGCTCAGGCATTGGGCGTTTATCCTTCCCAGTCCCCAGCCAGGGATCTGGGAGACTTCAGGGTTATCCAGACTTCCGGAGGCGGCGCGAAGGGTAATGGCTGCCCGTTCCTAATTGGGAAGGGGAGCTCCGTCCGAAAACGGGTCGTCCGCTACGGCGAAGCGGAGACCCACACCGGAAAACTGCAGGCGGCAGAAGCCTGCAGCCTTGGGACCCGGCGGGCGCCTGAAGCTGCTCCCGAAACGCTGAAGGGACCCCGTAAGGGGCTCCGGATCGCGGAGGAGGCAGCGGCGCTGAGGGTCGTTCCGCAATCGGCGGAGAGAAGCCGCGAAGCCGTTGCCAGTGAGCGCCGACCTTTCTTCCTGGATTTGGCTTTCAAAACACAACAACCCGTGAGTAATTGAGACTTTTAATCGATTGGAGACCAATTCGAGACCAAAGTGTTGTATTTGGCTGAAAGCGGAGGACGAAAAAGAAAAAGGAAGTCCGTCTTCCGCCGCCATTGAACTTGAACGCAAAGAGCTGGAGGAGTGAAGGCTGTGAGTAACCCTGTTTTTTATGATTGGATCTGGGCATTTATTGAGGTGTATTTAAGACAGAAAAGGAGTTTAAGCACTGGACTTACATGCTAGCTTGGACTTTGAAACCCCTTTCTGCTAAAGTTATAATTTTAAAGAGAGAAACCAGGGCTGGAACTGCCTGATAACAGTAACAATCAGCTTGCAGACCCAAGCAGTTGGATACAATAACTGGGAAAATCTGAGAGGTACGAACTTTGCTACTTTTTAACATCAACTGAAGTACCAGCAAGCACTGTTTTGAGACATTGTGACTATATATTACCAACTCTGCTAAAAAACTAAATTTGGAAGGTTTTTGGACTTTAACTTTTACTTTTGAGTAATCCTTCCGAGAAGACATTTTAGGCTCCCCCTAGAGGTTTTTGGACTGAACGGCAGTGACTTTATTTTACTTTCTATTTCTTGGCCTGCTGGTTGAGTGCTGCACCTGGCTTGTCTCTTTCTCATGGGAACAGTCAGTTTGACCTTGACTATTAGATAAGTTTGGAATGAGTGGCGCAAAGAAAAAGGAGATTAAGGAGACTAAGGAAAAAGAACAAAGACCAAGAACGAGACAAACAACTTTAGCCTCAACTTTACAGCAACGTAGATCATCTGTGCCTATTTTACTCTCTGAAGAAGAAGCGGCCTCCTTGCCACAGGCAGGGGGAGGAGAGACAGAGGATTTGCAATTGGAGGATATGGCCTCAGGATCAGCTTCTTCTATTTTAGAAAAAATCTATGAAAAATTGGAATCTTTGGACAAGAGAGTGGAATCTTTGGACAAGAAGGCCGACGAGCAAACTGCGAAAATAGATCAGAACACAGAATGCCTAAATAGAATAACTGGGCAGGTGGCACAGAACACTCAATTGATTGCAAAATTGGAGGAGGCTTCAGGGGAAAATAGGAAATTGGTTGAAGACACGAGCCAAAGACTTGGACAATTGGAAAAAGAAGTAAGACCACTCAACAAACAAGTGGGTGAACATCAGACCTATCTTTCGATGATTGAATTGAAGAATAGGGAGACTAATTTAAGGATAAGATCTGTATCTGAAGTAGAGGAAGACAAACTGGCTGAGTTCCTGACCAAAATAATCTCGGTGCAGTGGAAACTTGAGGAAAAAGACTTTAAAATTATATCAGCTTTCAGGCTGGGAAGATTGATAAGAAAAGACAAACCCAGAGACTGCTTGATAACACTGAGATCAAAGGAGGAAAGGGACAAGATCCTGGGCTTACATTACAAAAATCCACTGGACATTCTGGGTAAAAGAATTGAAATTTATAAGGATATTCCTAGACAGCTGTTGGACCTGAGATCTGAATACTCGGAACTAGCAAAACTACTGAGGAGCAACTCAATCATCTTTAGGTGGGACTTTCCTCAAGGACTATCATTTACTTTTAGAGGAAGGAAGATTAAAATCAGAACATTGGAAGACAGAGATAAATTTTTGAGCCGATACGGAGAAGACCTTCACAAAGGACTTGGATCACTGCCGGAGCCCGGAGCACCAAAGGAACCGGCACCCTTGGATGACAAAGTACCACCTCCTGAAAAATAACCAGATTTATACAGGATGTCTCTGCAACTTCTGAGCTGGAACATAAATGGCTGCAACATTCCCGAGAAAAGGAAGAAAATTTTCCACATATTAAAAAAGGAACAATTGGACATTATTTGCTTGCAAGAAACACATGTGACTAGGCTCCACAGAAAAATACTTGTAAACAAAAGACTTGGCCAGGAATTTATATCTTCGGATAGAGTAAAGAAGAGAGGAGTAGTGATATATGCAAAGGAGAGCCTTTCACCTAAATTATTATTTAAAGATGAACAAGGCAGAATCTTGGCAGTTGAAATACAGCACCAAGGAGAAAAAATTTTGTTATTAGGAATTTATGCACCAAATGAAGGGAAATCGGAATTTTACAAGAAGTTGCATGAGAGCATGCTGGAATATCTGGACTTTGACAACATCATTATGATGGGAGATATGAACGGAATTGTATCAACCAACATGGATAAGTCGCAAAGTCAAAAAGTTACCAAAGATGGCAGACTACCAAAGACCTTTTTTGAAATGACAGACAATATGGACTGGATTGACATTTGGAGAACGAGGAACCCCTTGGAAAAGGAAGGAACATTCTTCTCTGAAGCCCATCTGACCTGGACAAGAATTGACCAAATATGGATTTCTAGATGTCTGGCACCTAAGGTCAGAAAAGTGGAAATCTGCCCAAAGACCTGCTCCGACCATAACGCTTTGAGAATGGACCTGACACTAATACCATCCGGCTCCTTTCGATGGAAGATGAATGACAATCTATTTAGAGATCAGGAGATTATTAAGAAGGCCCAAAAAGTTTTGAAGGACTATTTTGAAATAAATTTGAACACAACGGTGGAAAAAAGAACAATTTGGGACGCGAGTAAAGCCGTGATGAGAGGGTTCTTAATACAACAGAATGCTATTAAGAAAAGGAAACAAAATGAAAAGAAAGATAAGATCTTGGAAAAGATAAAAGAGCTAGAAAAGAAGCTAAGAGGAAACCCGAAGTCGCAGCCGACTCTGAGAGAAATTAAACTTCACCAGGCACAATATGCTAGACTGATCAACCAGGAAATAGAATGGAAGATTAAGTCAATGAAACAAAAAACGTTTGAATCGGCTAATAAATGTGGGAAACTGCTGGCCTGGCAGTTGAAGAAGAGACAAAAGCTGAACACAGTTACAAATCTGGAAATTGAAGGAAAAAACATCCAGAACCCTGTGGAAATCAGGAAATCCTTTCAGAAATATTTCAAGAAACTATATACTCAAGGGCCGCAAAATGAGGTTGAGATTGAACAATTTTTGGAAAAGAACAGTCTTAAAAAACTCACACAAGAAAATAGATTACTCCTGAACAGTCAAATAACACGACAAGAAATTGAACATGCCATTCAGAATACGAAGCTGGGCAAATCTCCAGGACCAGATGGGCTTACCTCCAAGTATTATAAGATAATGAGTGACTATTTGATTCAACCCTTAATGGAGGTCAGCAATGAAATTTTGGAGGGAAAGAAGGCGCCGGAATCGTGGAAGGAAGCTTTTATCACGCTGATACCAAAATCAGAAACTGAAAAGACACAACTTAAGAACTATCGCCCCATCTCCCTTTTAAATGTGGATTATAAAATATTTGCTGATGTTTTGGCAGGAAGACTTAAAAAAGTTTTGAATGAAGTAATTCACAAGGACCAGGCTGGCTTTCTCCCAGGTAGACATATGTTTGCAAACACAAGGAACATTATTGACATTTTGGAACTTTTGCAAACAGACATAAACACTAGAGCAGTGCTGATATTCATAGACGCGGAGAAGGCCTTTGACAACATTTCTTGGAAATTCATGAAGGGAAACTTAAAAGAAATGGGAGTGGGGCGGGGCTTCGAAAATGGGATTGATGCGATATATTCAGAACAAAAAGCTAAACTGATAGTTAATAATGTGGTAACGGAAGAATTCAAAATTGAAAAAGGAACACGACAAGGCTGCCCGATTTCCCCTCTGTTATTTATCTCAGTTCTGGAGGTGCTCTTGAATATGATTAGAGGTGACCGGTTGGTGAAGGGGATTCAGGTCGGAGCGAAACAATATAAACTGAAAGCTTTCGCAGATGACCTAGTTTTGACATTGCAGGAGCCAGAATCTAGCACGAAAAGAGTTTTACAACTGATACATGACTTTGGTCAGGTTGCAGGATTTAAGCTAAATAAACAAAAAATGAAGGTGTTAGGAAAAAATATGACAGAAATAGAGTCAGAACGGTTTCAGAGAGAAACAGAATTATCACTGGTGAAAAGGGTAAAATACCTAGGGGTTAATATAACAACCAAAAATCTGAGTCTATTCAAAGATAATTATGAAAAATGTTGGTCTGAAATTAAGAGAGACTTGGAAAGCTGGGCAAAGCTGAAGCTTTCTTTGTTAGGCCGAATTGCTGCAATTAAGATGAATGTGCTGCCAAAGATGTTGTTTTTGTTTCAAACATTGCAAATTGTGGACAAAACGGAGTGTTTCCGGAAGTGGCAGAGAGATATTTCCAAATTTGTCTGGCAGGGCAAAAAGCCCAGAATCAAGTTTAAGATATTAACAGATGCAAAGGAAAGAGGGGGCTTTGCCCTGCCAGACTTAAGGTTGTACTATGAAGCCGCAGCTTTCTGCTGGCTAAAAGATTGGCTACTTCTTGAGGACACTGATGTTTTAGACCTGGAAGGTTATAACAATGCGTTTGGTTGGCATGCATATTTATGGTATGATAAAGTTAAGATCAACAAGGCCTTTAAGAACCATATTGTCAGGAAAGCAGTGTTTAATGTCTGGACAAAATATAAAGACTTATTGGAAAATAAAACACCAAGGTGGCTTTCACCTTTGGAAGCTAAGGCCCGAAAAGGAACCAATATGGAAGCCTATTGGCCAAAATATTGGGAATTGCTAGAAAAAGACGGAGACAATTGGAAATTGCAGAGTATGGAGAAAATGAAGGATAAAGTGCGAGACTGGTTACATTACGCTCAGATTAAGGAAGTTTTTAAAAGTGACAAAAAGTTAGGATTCCAGGTGGAGAAATCGAAGTTGGAAACAGAGCTGCTAGAACCTAAGACTAAGGTACTTTCAAGAATGTATAACTTGCTGTTGAAATGGAATACACAAGACGAAATGGTTAAGTCGGCTATGATAAAATGGGCACAGGACATTGGGCATAACATTATGTTTGAGGACTGGGAAAGGTTGTGGACCACTGGGTTGAATTTTACTGCATGTAATGCTTTGAAAGAAAATGTAATGAAAATGATATACAGATGGTACATGACCCCAGTTAAACTTGCCAAAATATACCATTCGTCAGATAACAAATGCTGGAAATGTAAGGAAAATGAAGGAACATTTTACCACCTCTGGTGGACCTGCCCTAAGGTGAAGGCCTTCTGGGAAATGATATATAATGAGCTGAAAAAGGTATTTAAGTATACCTTCACTAAGAAACCAGAGGCCTTCCTCCTGGGCATTGTCGACCAGAAGGTGTTAAAGAAAGACAGAACATTTTTCATGTATGCGACAACAGCAGCAAGGATATTACTCGCCAAGAACTGGAAAACTCAAGATCTACCCACACTGGAAGAATGGCAGATGCAACTGATGGACTATATGCAGCTGGCGGAGATGACCGGCAGAATCCGAGACCTGGGAGAAGAAAGGATGGAAGAGGACTGGAAGAAATTTAAGATTTATTTACAAAAATATTGTGATTTAATGGAATGTTAAGAAAGATGCTTGGTTATAAACAATTGGCCATCACTAAAATAGATCAGGAAATGATGACAAGAGAGATTAAGAGAAACAAAGTTGAAGGACAATCATTTTAATGTATTTTATTGGTATACAAGTTGGAAATAAGATGATAATTTGCTTGACAAAAATTTATTAATGACGTAAATGGGAGCGGGAGGCGTGAGGAAGTTCAAAGATGACAGGAAACTTTGTTAAAGCAAAATAATACTGTTTATTATTAATGTACTTTTTTCTTTTTTCTTTAAAAATCTTAATAAATATTTATAAAAAAAAAAAAGACTTCAGGGTTATCCAGAATGTGTGGAGGTTGGGCTGGCTCTGGAGAACATATGTTCAAGCAGAGAGCCCACCCCCCGTTTTCTCACCGTTGGAGGGGAGAGCAATGACAAGCTCTCGGCATATGACCAATGCCTCCCCTCAAGACTCCTTTAATAGGGAACTCTGGGATCATCGCCACAAGGGGGGCATGGGTCACTGCTTCACGTGCCCTCCCCGTTTAGGAAGATAGACTAAAGGATTCCACCCAAGGCCTGAAACCACCAAAGTTGTGACTTTTTGCTACAGGAAAGGCAAAACCTGCCAATACAGGAAAATTCCTTTCTGGCCCTGATGTAACAGCGACCCTGATGTAGCAGCGCCTGCGTACCTGTGAAGAAGAAGTTAACCTGCAAAAGAAGACTTAACTAAGGGAGGGAGAAGCTCTGGAGCCGACTGCCGCTTCGCAGGTAAGATTCAACTTCTATTGTGTGGGCAGGACGGTCCCTCCCCTTACCTGGCCAATCCCCTGGCAACGCTTGTCTCCTCAGGTGGGATTGGACGATTGGCTGAGGTAGGCGGAGACCTCCAGGTATCCAGCCTAGGGAGGATGAAGCCAGCCTGAACGACCAGGAGTCACACTGGGATCCTTGGGGCTGCGCGCGACCACACAAAAGGCTCCCCCATTTGATGTGGGGAGCATCATTTCCTTTTATCCGGCAAGGTCCCAGTGCCTTTAACAGGAAAAAATTCAGCAGGTGAGGTTTTCAACATCATAACATTTCTGCTCAACATACAGTGTTAAAGGTCCACGAGACCGTCAATAAGAAGTTGGCAACTCTACTCAATGACTCATTAATTTTATTTTGTTGGTGGGGTGGGGTGGGGAGCTACATAGGCATAGGATATAAAATCATCTCATCCTCAGAAAATCATAATATAGAAACACTGGAAAATGCAGGACTTTTAATAAGGTAGAATCCCCAAGCCATAATGTTATCACCCCATCTTAAGGCAAAGTTGCAATCCCAGATGTAAACTTGCATTAATCAGTTGCGGTGAGTTTCATGTTCCCTTGGACCAGTGATGGCACCAAAGTTTGCAGTTATTTGATCCTTAAAATGAATTTGACCAGCTCATATTGCCCAGCTGAAATTCAAGTCAAATACATTCTGCAGCTCCCCAGTTGCATCATCGGCCTCTGAATGTGTTCACTAGGCCAAAGTCTGTAAATGCAGGCACCAAAGTTGTTTACTGTCAGCTGCTTTCACTCATTCATCTTCTCATTGACCTCTGTGAAATTCATGAGAATTATTTGACAGTATCTTTTTTTTTTTTTACTAAAGATATAATTCATTCATTCATTTATTAAATCAATACTCCACCTTTCCTACAAGGAGTTTTCCCTAAGGCTGCTAACTCCACCCTCTGGTCCTTGTTTAGAGGACTATTCATTGTTGTGGTTTAGTGAAAGATAACCATCCCCTGTCTTCCATTAATGTTGCTCGACCAGTGCATACCACCCTTCAACCAAAGATCACAGGGCGGTTCACCACATAAAAATACAAAATGAGAAGGCAAAAGACATCATCAAAAAACAAAAACAAACCACAAACTCCCCTTCTACAAACACATTTAAAAGGCCATAGAATGTTTAATCAGCCAAAGACCTGATCTTAGAGAAAAATTTTCACTGGGTGCCTAAAGATACACAATGAAGGTGCCAGGCGAGCCTCCTAGAAGAGAGCATTGCACAAAATGTTGAATGAGGGTGGGGTGCCATTTTGACCATCACCTCAGGACCATCACCTTGAGGGCAGCCAATCACAGCTCTCTGTCCTTAGCACATATCCCCTATATTCTGCATGCCTCCCTCTTCATTCTTTATGACTTTTGTCATGTTAAATTATGTAATGGGCCTCACTAGTGCTCCACTGAGCACACTGATGCTAGTTGCACTTTCTAAAAGAAGTTCACACATAAGGCTTTCCGTTTGAAGAACCTGAGTGGCCTCTGAGGTGCAATTGTTTTTGTGTTCACAAATCTCACTGTGTTTCCTTGCTCAAAGACTGACAGGTCTCTCTGCTTCCCCCCACCCCCCACCCCCCGCTTTAAGAAGTGTACCTAATTATTCAGCAAGTCTTCCCGTTCGGGTACCTGCGGAGTCATTTTACCTCTCATATTTCTTTGGAGTAAGTAGACTTTGTGTTTGAATGATGTGAAGACGTTAGCTTGACGTGACAGGAATTTACGGCGGCTGAATTGCCTGCCCATCCCTCAGGACCAATAAAAGTGTTGCATTGCGTGAGGAGACATGGGCCACAGCAACTTTCCTAGGCCAAGGCAAAGCAAAGTGGCTTCTGGTGATGGGAGATATTTATGGGTTTACTAACAACTTTGACTTAAAAAAAAAACCCTGAGAGTTACTGAGCAGGGGGAAGAAACAGTGGACTAAACACAGCCATCAATCTGACTGGAAGTCCCGGGAGGAGAGAAGGGGACAGGTCTTACTTATGGCTCTTTGCTTATTTAGAGACTATAAAGGGAGACCATGGGCAATAGTGATGCAAATTTCTCTATGCTGCCCTGGAACTTCCCCACAAGTTTTCTCCTTAGTCTTGCTTTCTTCAACAATTCACCCATACAGCTTATTTGAGGTTTTTGTACAGCAGTTTAAAGCTACCCTTCTCCTATTGAATGAGTGTATGCTGTGTTTGAAGAGGGGTGGTGCGTCTGGTGGGGGGACATGTTGTGTTCCTTCTGGGGTAGTTTGTCCACCTTTGGTCCCCACCCTGCACCCAGCTCTCACCTGTGGCTCCTAGAATCTGTCAGCATGTGATAGTGGTCACACCCTGGGAATGGCTTCATGGCTGGTTAAACCAGGAGAGGTCTCAAGCCCAATGGGTCTCAAGTCCTCAGTGAATCAGGACTTTGGAATTAGTGGATTGGAATTGCATGTGAAGACAGCAGGTTGAGCAGAAGAGACCAGTAGTGGGTCCAATGGTCAAGAAGGTGGTTTGTGCATGTGCTGTGGAGGGGAGGGGCAGATGGGGTTCATCAACCTGGGAAGATAGCCCATCTAGGAGAAGGTAACTCTGATCCTAAACCTCCGCTGCCTTGCAGGCTATCTTCAAAAGAAAAGACTAAGGAGTAAACCCTACACATATTCAGAGGGGATTCCTTAAAATGATTGGATGGTGCCTTCACGTCTCCTTCTGGCAATTTCTGCAACCAAGCTGGTGCCAAACATGTTGCTCTGCTTTCCTTTGGACCACATTGTTGAGGCCAAGAGGAGAAGTCTTGTTGTCGTTGTTAGGGCAGCCCAGGACCTCCATAAGCACTGCCCAGGGTTGTGTCTCAGGAAGCTCCTTTCAGTGCTGCTAACCCAGAGGTTTACTTTACCCCCAGAGGCGCACTCCATTGTCTCTCGAGACAGACAGATGCCAACAACAAGTCTCTTACTGAGAGAAAGGTTGGTACAGGAGCCTAAGTTTTGGGAAGCTCCTGAAACACAAGGGCTGCTGAGAGTTAAGGGAAATCCCAGCAAAGACACCCACATACTTCTGCATAAAGAAACCTGTCTCAGCTATGCATTGATTACCTGAGTTTCCAAAGCCATACAGCAAGACTGGGAAAAAAAGAATAAATATGAATAAAAAGGTCAGCTAGATGGATCAATTCAGTTGCTAAGGCAGCTTCCTATATTCCACACCAAATAAATATTTCACCCCCTGCACCCCTTTCCGCAGTTGCTTTATTGTATCGCTTGTCTTGAAGTAGGGGTTGTAATTCCCTTCAGGGCAGGGACTTGCATTTGTGAGGAAACTTGCACAAAGCAGCAGGCACAATTCATCTCCTCCTAAAATTACAAGGCATCGTGTGAAATTAACAACCAGACATTTCATCAAGAATATTGTTCAGAGATAGAAATATAGCCAGGGTCACGAAAGGCTAAAATAGGAGATGAGTGGCTCTGAATGAAGGCTGTCAATGGATTAAAGCATTTTGGTCGATTAATCACCTGCCTTTTAACTGATTGCCCAATCAATTAATTGATTGGGTGTAAATGAATTTGCTCATTACCAAACCCCACAAACAGATGCCTTTTGAGATCTTGAATGAAGTTTGAGATCATTTACAGTTTAATAAACAAAAACTATCACTCATTGTTAGAAGTAAAGGCCAGCTTTAATAATTTTCCCCTTCGCTGTTACAATAGCATACCAGAACCAAGATAGCCTCAAATGATGAACAAGGGCGTCATTAATTTGTAACCCTGACAATTAAAATCTGCCCTTTCCAACTACAGTGCTAGCTGACTAATCTGCCATTTAAGCTGATTAAAGATTGCAGCCCCCAGTATTTATAAAATGATGCAAACATAATCCCCTCATTTCAAAAGCATAAACCAGTCATCAGAAACTAGAGAACAATGTCTATCTCTGCCCTATGGTGGCACATACTTCCTTTAACTTATTTTGAATTGGCCACTGGTGGAAACAGTATGAGATGCGTCACTTTCTTGGCCAATTTCGTCTGATATGCTATCTAAGAGAAATCTGTTTCACTTGGCTTGTTTCTGGTTTGAGACTGAGGCTGCAATCCTGCTTGCTAGGGAGTAGGTTCCATGGAATTCATTGGGTTTTACTTCTGAATAAACATACAGTGGTACCTCGGGTAACATACGCTTCAGGTTACATTCGCTTCAGGTTACAGACTCCGCTAACCCAGAAAGAATGCTTCAGGTTAAGAACTTTGCTTCAGGATGAGAACAGAAATTGTGCGGCAGCAGTGGGAGGCCCCATTAGCTAAAGTGGTGCTTCAGGTTAAGAACAGTTTCAGGTTAAGAACAGACCTCCGGAATGAATTAAGTACTTAACCTGAGGTACCACTGTATGTGGAATTGCACTGTACATCTTTTAAAGAATGACAAAGCACTTTAGGTACAAGCAAGAACTGGCTAATGATGATGATGATGATGATGATGATTTATTTATACCCCACCCACCTGGCTGGGATTCTCCAGCTGCTCTGGATTTCTTTTGATGTTAATAACTAGCATCTCTTCCAGAAATGCAAGGAATCATATAAGCAATAGTGGTCACAAATATTAATACACCAAGTGCTGCAGCAGGATTCAGACATGATCTGGCAGCAATTGTTCTGCTGGGGGGTGGAGGGACTTGTGCCCAGGCACTGACCTCATCAGAGCCTGCTTTTAATTTGCGAGACACGATAGCGATCACGTCATAAAAACTGCACAGCTCCATGTTTCCTCTAAGTTATCGCAAGCACAAGTTCCCCTTGGGATGAAGAAATATATCCAGTAACAAAAGGAGTCCAAATGAAAGGAAGCAAGACTCAGAGATGCTTTGATAAGCTACATCTTGTATTCCACGCTCCAGTCCTTCTGTTTGAAATCAAGCAGCGGATGATGAAAGGAATGAGTGGCAACTTTAGAGTGAAAGAGTCTTTGGGGAGATTGGCGGGCAAGGAGTCAAGGTGATTGCTTGGCTCCCTGGGAGCTGGCGCATGTCGTCGCCACATGAGATGCCAGCTGTTGAGACCCACCCCCACAGTCTGCCGCTGCAGTCAGTGTCATGGCCCCTAATTCCTATTATTCATTTACCCAAACAGGAAACCTGTTATTAGCGGTGTTTGTGCAGATCTAACCAACGGTGCAATCGCTGACATTCACCCCCTCGCTCAGGCACAAGGGAGAGAATGCAAAGCGTGCCAGATGTGAGAAGCCCATCTCTGCAGCATGAGAAAATTATTGGCACTAATGCCGGGCTTCACATGAAAGGCAATGATGGGTTAATCACAGGGCACAGTGTGCACCCTATGTTTACAGAGCCATGTGCCTACATGGAAATCTGTGCCACCTGGTGGACACAGTTCTGGCCTTGAACATGGGATTCAAAGGTCAATGAAAAGCATATGGCTAGCTGGTCCTTCAGATTCAGAAATGATTATCGATTTCCATAAATAACCCGGGCCAGCCAGATTATTTTGGGCTATATGTGTGCAGCACCACTTTCTTTAGTGGACTGCTAGTGGACTGCATTAAGCCCAAGGATATTGGTGCCTTCTGCCAGTCACATGCATCTATCCCTGTTTCCCACTCCTAAGTCTATGCTACCTGACTCCATCCATGACTGAGTGAATGCAGCTATGAAGAAAATGATTTCTCTAAACAGCCATCAAACTGTTTCTGTGATGAAAATTCAATTTGTTTATTTTTATTCACTTATTAAATTCAAGACGGGATGTGTCAAGTTGTGAGCTGTTTGAGTGTTGGACTAGGACCTGTGAGACCAAGACTCAAATTCTCACTCCAGCCATGATGTTTACTGTGTGACCTTGAGCCAGTCATAATCTCCCAGTCTAACCTACATCACCAGGTTGTTCTGAGGATGAAAGGGCAAGGGAGAACCATGTAGGATGCTTTGAGCTCCTTATAGATATGATAAGGGCAACGAACAAAATGAATAATGACTCTAATGCTTGTTGAATGCACAGGACATGGCATCTATCCACCTCCAACCATCCATGAAATTATGTGTTGGATGCATAATTGTCCTTTCTGCGGAAAGGACTGAGATTCAGTACAGGCTCCCAATGGAAGAGAAGGGAAGATTTCTCTCTTCCCCCTTTTGCCACCCTTTGTACCACCTCCTTTGCTGTTCTTGAGAGACTCCCAAGTGGCTTTTTTGGGAGGGAGGGGGATGCAGCAGAAATCGGTGAATATTCTCCCCCCCCCCTTTCTCCATAATGAAAGTTCTATGTGTGGAGTTCTGTCCATAAGGAGTCTGGATCTGCAGTCCTAATCCTGATTGGAGATGTTTGGGCTTTAAAACAAAAACCCACGAGTGCGTAATAACTAGTAGCACTATGCTTCTGTTTCTGAGACTGTGCCACAAAAGATGATGTTACAAGCAGCAATAGGAACCATGTTAGAGGCAGAGCACACATGGTGAAGCAGCATCAGAGGTAATACAGTGGACGCTTGGCTTGCGAATGTGATCTGTCCCGGATGCATGTTCGCAACCCGCAGTGGCACGTCTGCACATGCGCGGGTTGCAATTCGGTGCTTCTGCGCATGCGCGACCGCCGAAACCCGAGGCTTCAGGTCAGGGAGACCCTGTAAGTGGGCTGTGGAAGGCAGAACCTGGGCATTCAGATAAGTAAAATTTCCTCATGTCTTCAGAAAGCAGTGCTTTAAAAAAGTGTGGCATTTACTGTAATAGCTTCATGGTGAGTACCGGCATCTATTTTTCTAGGGAAAAAGCACTGGCAGAAAGGATCCAGGCAGAGCCAGCTTCATCAGAAACACGCTCTCTTTTTGGCCTGGCAAGCTCAAGAGAAATAAGTTCATTCTCATCCCCCCCCCCCCGTTTCCAGGAAAACATCTTAACTTCTATCTGTATTAGATTGGTACAGCCTTGTGGGACTTGTGCAGCATGCTTGAGTCGACTGATAGATAGAAGCGATTTCCAGTGGTGCTACGTAATTGTTCAGAACAGAACGTAAAAGGTATCAGTGCAGCATGTATTAACCTAAAAACATTATTTGGAGTGAAACAGAGGTTGGGGAAGGGTTAGAATGTTCCCTGAAAATATATACAGTATATACACTTTTCATTTCCTGCTATTTCTTCTTTCTGGTGCTGCTTTGAAGTCATTCTCCCAGCTCCCTTTCCCTGAGCTAAGAGGAGCCAATCATGGTCTATGACACAATAATACTACATAGTAATAGGAACATTAGGGGCTGTGCCCATGGTTCTGCTGCCTGCTAGAGCTTCCCCTCCCCTCCCTATGTATCTGCTAAGCTCTTTTTTCAGCTTCACAATCCCATTTGGGAAGCCACTTATACTGCAACCCTGCTTTACACCTGTTTTTACCATTTTCACGCACCCCAGGTCCATGCCTCCCCCTACCTTGTGCCTGCCAGATGCAGACCACCCCCATGATAACTTCCCACATCTTTCTCCTCCTACACATTGCATCAACTAAGCCCCCTTTTCACCTTCCACTCCATTAGCAAGCCATCACCCCCTCCTCCTCATTTTTGCTTTTGTACAAGAACAGGAAAGTTGCCATTTGCACAGCCAAGAAGCTTCACAAGCTTGAAAGCAACTCTAGGATCAAGGCCCTAACAGCCAAACCATTTAATGCTGACATACTCTTGTAATTTTAGATATCCAAACTGCAGGTTATCCAAGAGCTGATGCATCTGGAGCATCTGATAACTTTTATAGTTTCCAAAACCAACCTACCTATGCCTGTGGGACATTTGTGTTCAGGTCAGGTGGACCTTCCAGCACTCGAGCAGATCTCAAAGCAGCAGATGTAATTCAAAGAGCAACATTTATTCCATGTGTTCAAAATCAGCTCAGAAACAGTGTCTGTTGATATCAGTGTGAGCAAGCACCGGCAGCTTGATAAAGGCCATTGTTTGCTTAGATAGACTTGGCCTCATGCATGGTTGTTAGGAAAAGCCTTCTGTACCAGGAGGAGGGTGTCCAGGAGCAGAGGGAGCTGCTGGAGTGGAAAATCGAAGGCACTCTCAAAGAAGCATAGAGATGACTTTGCTAACCAGGCTTCCCCTCGTGCTTAGCAACGAGCGCTGATGGGCTCCTGGGAGTTTTCACTGGTTGGGAGTCTTGTTCCTTGGCAGGAATGTGATGTTGGCTCTTTAGAATGCTGCTCAACCTGTAATCTTTAGCCAAGCAATAGCAGACAAGCTGGCCAAATGAACAGCAGGCTTGGAAAGGAGGTTATTTTGGAGGCTTTGCTTTTTTCAAAGGACAGCTTGGCCACATGACTGGGGACTCTAATCAGGGAAGGTCTTGCTGTTTCAAGTCTTAGAGCCCAGAATCTGATGGGATTCAATGAATCACCTGCCTAACTCCAGTGAGTTCATAGCATTTAAAGTCAGATTTGTGTATAGTTTGTGATGCTATGAACACATTGCATGTATGCAATAATTGGCACTGGATTCATTCATAATCTTAAGAATTTCTGTTTGTTTGTTTGTTTGTTTGTTTGTTTGTTTGTTTAGAAGACAGCTTCTAATGGGGAGTACATTGGCTCCCTGTGCAGCCTGAATAATGAGGCAAATCAGAGCGATTTGGGTCATGATCTCAACTTCTTGAGCTGGATTGCATCTCAAGGCAGATCAGGAACTCCTTAAGCTCCTTAAGAGTCATATTCTACCCCCCTAAAAGTTGAATGCATTCATCATGACATTCCACCCATGACCTTTTATTTGATGGACAAGTGCAGCAAGAAAAAAAACATGATGAACAATAACCCCTAGACCAAGGATGAAACTTTTCTTATTTGCCTGCAAATTCCATCCACTTATGTTAAAAGGAAGTTATAACTGTTTTTAAATTCCTAATATATTCAATGGAGATGCAACAGAGCTTTGGATTTAGTAGATCTGATTTAGACCCAAATAATGAATCTAAATGCAGTTACATGAAGCAGATCCCAAACACTACGATTATAGATAGGTGAATCTTGTGGTTGCTGCTCACACCTAGTTTCTAGCCTTTAAAGTTGTGTAGATAGATTAGAATATGTCTGTGATTATTAGAGGACTGGGTGGGAGAAAGAGCAAATAAGTTTTCCAGTCGTCAAGGAGCCATGACTAGAGGAAGCAGAGTTGATTCTGCAAAATAAACTACTGTGTCTAATTAACATAATTTATGCAGGCTGCCAAAGAATGCTTAAGACCTTGGTGTGGCATTTTGATTTAGTGATTTAGCACAGAATGCACACTGCTCACCAAAATTATCCTAGCAAATGATTATTTATCTTTTTCTTTGAAACCTCCATAGAAAATTCCATGATTTCCATCGTTTTCTTGTCTCAATTTTTAACAGCTAAGAAGGAATGTGTGTCCTAAATCCATCTTCCTTTATTCTATAGCCTGTCATGTCCCTTCATCTATCAAGAATGAGTTGCAGCAAATAATTGTTTTCCTTCTTATTTCTAACATCTTAGTAAATATTTGAAATCTGTCAACATCTCCCTTTATTAAATTATATGCCCAACTTCCTCACCCATACTAAATCATCCTCCACTAAAATCCTGGTTTATAAAACTCCCAAACACAATGAGGATGATTTATAAATAATCCTTCCCAGGTTCTGAAATTTGCCCCAACAACTACATTATTTTCTCCATATGTGATATACTGACCTGCACACAGTACTGCATAAGCCTGAAGTAACTCTTAACTTGCTGTGTCTTTGACAAGAGGCTGTTGATACAACAGCAAAGCATTAAAAAAAACCCAACCCCACTTATTTTGTTGACCTCTCTCTCTCATTACAGTGGCACATCGGTTTACGAACTTAATCTGTTCCGGAAGTCTGTTCTTAAACCGTTCTTAAACAGAGATGTGCTTTCCCTAATGAGGCCTCCCGCCGCCGGTGCCCTTCCACCATTCGGATTCCATTCTTAGAGCGAGGTAAAGTTCGCAAACCGGGGCACTACTTCTGGTTTTGCAGAGTTCGTAAACCTAATCATTCGTAAGCAGGACTGTTCTTAAACCGAGGTACCACTGTAGTAAACTAGAAGTAAGGTACATTTTTCAGCCTGAAGGCTGCTTTCCCTCCTGGTGAACTTCCTGAGGACCTCGTGCCAGCAAAAGTGGGTGCAGAAATGGATGTGACTGACCTTCGTACTGTAGGCTACATTCCAACCTGAGATTTATATACACACACGTACACCACTTCAAGTAAGCAAAAGGCGTTTTCACAGTTCTAGCTAGGCAAACGCACTAGGGGAAGGAGAAGGGCAGGGCCAGTGAAGTATGTGACCTGGAAGAAAGGGGTGAGGCCTAAGGAGAGTCCAAAGGGTTGGATAGAGAGGCTTTCAAGGGGTTCTCACCCATGCAGTAAAGAGTACTGTAGGCAATGTAAGTGCGTATAATCAGACTACTGCCAATTCTGTGATCACCTGCATGGGAATCCCTTAACCTTGCTGTTCCAGGATTAGGTCCCTAGCCCACAACTGTTGCTGAGCAGACATTCTGATATGCAGTTCTCCGATATCTTTTTTGTTAATGGTGAGATCACACTGGAAACACATCCTGCTCCATAAACACACCTAAACCCACAGGCAGAGTTTGCTGAACGAACCACATGATCTTCATCTGCTGCAATCGTCTTCTAAGCAGTAACTGCCAGTCGCAACAAACTGTGCCAAATTACGTGATGGTTTATTGGTGTGGACAAGTAAAGGAGGCGAAAATGGCAAATTCATTTTCACTTGTATCATCTGCCAGAATTGGTGTGGATAAATGAGGAGGGTGACGACTGCAAATTCATTTTCACTTGTAATCACAGCCAGAAGTTTCTCTCGAGTCTCTAGAAAGAGAAACAAATGTGCATCATGCTCCCAAGTTTCAGAGAACTATTTGTTTTGCAGACAGTTCAAGCATTGGAAAATAGAGAACAGGGTGTTCTTGAAGATACATACCTGAAATCTGTTCGCAGAAGAAGAAAAAATGGATTTCTGCAAATGCAGAAGACTGTTGATCACACATAAAGGGGGGGGGGATGGAATGTGATGGAAAATGAGCATAGCTGTCAACTTTTCCCTTTTCTTGTGAGGAATCCTATTCGGAATAAGGGAATTTCCCTTTAAAAAAGGGAAATGTTGACAGCTATGAAAATGAGGCATACAAAGCTTTTTTGTTGCCTGTCCTAAATGTCGTTCTCTGTTCTTTACATTCTCTTTGGAGAGAAACTTGTTGTACTCAACAAAGAAGGGCACTAAAGAAGAAGAAGAGTTTGGATTTGATATCCCGCCTTTCACTCCCCTTCAGGAGTCTCAAAGCGGCTAACAATCTCCTTTCCCTTCCTCCCCCACAACAAACACTCTGTGAGGTGAGTGGGGCTGAGAGACTTCAAAGAAGTGTGACTGACCCAAGGTCACCCAGTAGCTGCATGTGGAGGAGCGGAGACGCGAACCTGGTTCCCCAGATTACGTGACTACCGCTCTTTGAAAAGAAAGTTTGAAAAGAAAGCCCCCCAGTTATTGATACTCTCCACTATTAGCAAATCCACCATCAAATTAATGGGACTTCTTCTGCTCTTCTTAAATGGGTGCAGATCACTCCTCTAAAGGGCATCTCCCAGATGGGAGGCATCTTGACAAATTTCTCCAACTATTCTTTCATTTATCAGCTCAGTCGTATCTCACTTTTCCATACAAATGGTGCTCAGGTGTGGCTAACAACAATAAAAGGTCTGCCTCATCTCTCATGTGCTTTTCCTGTTACCTACAGCAGACGGATGACTAATGCTACTGAAACGTGTATTTCGCAGCTTGGAAATGCAAACTTCAATGACTCTTAATACTCAGGTCAAATATGAAGTGAGCATTCATGGCAAAAAAAGTTATTCTCTAACTTTTATTTTAATCCAAAGATGAATAAGTGGCACACTCTCCCTTCCTCCACCCCAGTGCTAGAACAAGCTTGGTAAGAGGAATGAGGCTTGAAGTGAGGAGGACAGATCCAAATTTTCTTGGAATGGAACAGCTTGAGCTATTCAGTTTTCAGGAAATCAGTGCCATTTTCCAAACTCAGTTCTGAGCCTGACTGGCATGAGTTTGCCCTACCACTGAGAGAAGAGATGCATACACAGAGCATTGTTCATAGTCGGTTTGTCATCTGAGTGCTGCAGAACAAGCACATGCAGCCAGCATGCTCTTTCTCAAGCAACTTTGTAATAGTGAAGAAGGAAACAGGCAATGGAGGAACTAAGGATGCTTACAAAATCCTTCACATTTGAATCCCTCCCCCACCCCGCCTCAGATTTTGTTGGTTGGAAATATATTATTTTGTTTGCAGAGCAAACATTGCATTAGAAATCCACTGTGATAACCTTTTTAAATATACAGTGGTACCTTAGTTTACAAACTTAATCCGTTCCAGAAGTCCATTCTTAAACCAAAGTGTTCTTAAACCAAGGCCTGCTTTCCCATAGCAGCGGGGGACTCAATTTACAAATGGAACACACTCAACAGGAAGTGAAACATGTTCTTATTCCAAGGCAAAGTTCACAAACCAAAACACCTACTTCTGGGTTGGCAGCGTTCTTAATCCAAATTGTTCATAAACGAAGCTGATCTTAAACCAAGGTACCACTTCATTCAGACTGCTGCCCATCTGAAGTTTGCTGCAGTTTTCAGTTCACATCTTTTGTTTTTCTTACTGAAAATGGCATCCAGATTCCCTTTTGTAATGTGACTTGATCAATGTGAGTATGTGTCTAGCTAAGCTGTCAGGCCCCCAAAAGGTGCAAACTGAAAATTGTAGGAAACTGCCCGTGTGCCAACTCTGAAGCTGATTTTAGAAATTCTCCGAATTAAATGCAGAGCGGAATGTGAGGCAGAGTCAACTCAAAGGACAATAATGAAACAGAACTGGGGACATCCGCTCGTTCCTAGAAGATACGCATTAGACTGTGGCAGTGGCAGCAAGGGAGCCCAGGTGGCTGGTTCTGATTAATCAGAGCTCTGCTTTTAATCTGGAATTGAGCCATTAATCAACCCCTTAATTGCACTGATTAATTAATTAATTCAACCTTCCTTCTTACATTTTAATGAGGTGTGGGGCTTTTGGCATAGTTGTAGCTTACTGGACACTGGGTTTTGAGCATGCTCTTTTAAAATGATCATTGAACAAGAGCTTCTCCATTCTAGACAGGACAAGATGTTTTGCGTGGAAGAGAGTCTGTCAGTTTTGCACCGCATGTGAGCAATTATGAAGCTGTGGCTCCCAAATCTTCCTTTCCTTAAAACTGTTAAATAATAATTAGGAACTTCTTCCCACTCCATATTAAAAGCGGCTGTCCTTTGAATGCATAGCAAAGTGTCCAGTTTGCCCAAACAATCTGAACTGCTAATGAAAGGTAAACAAGAACAAATCAGAAAGAAGGACATCTTTATGGATGGTCCCCAATTATGTATTTCTGCTGTGTGCTCAAACGGCCATCTGAATGAAACCAGAGTATTTTGGCATAATCTGGTGTTTAGTGTGTGTGAATCCTATTTCTTCAGGTCAAGCAAATGAGGAGATAAAATTATACTGATCAGATGAAGAATGTCAATAAGTTGGCTAATAATATGGGAATTAGCTTATAATTTCTAAAATTCTAACTTTTCATTTTTGGCCCTTGAAAGGTTCAGACATCTTGTCCTGGTTCCTTTCCCACTTTCTGCTCATAATACAGTTGTATATTTAGGCTTTCAAAAAGCTTTTGATGCAGTCCCTCACTAAAGACCGCTGAGTAAGTTTAGCAGTCACAGAATAAGAGGAGAGGTCCTTCTGTGGACCAGTACTTGGTTAAGCAACAAAAAGGACAGAGTAGAAACAAATGGATAGTTCTCCGAATGGAGGGATGTAGAAAGCTGAGTCGCATCTCTCTCCACCCCACCCCCGCCTCCACCGCCCTGGATAAGTATTTGGGACCTGAGCTTTTTAACGTATTCATTAATTACCTAACTGGGATGAGGCATTCAAGTTGGCTGTTGATACCAAATTGTTTGGGATGGTTAAAACAAATTAGTTGTTGACTTCCGGGACAGCGCGAACGGCTAATGGCGGATTCCCTCCGAGCTCCGGAGGGAATCGGCTCTGCTGAGGACGGGTCTTGCCGTGCCGGCGACACGGGGACCCTCAGAAACCGCAGGCGCGGAAGCCTGCGGACTTGGTGACTCGGTGGGCACCTTAAGCGCCCTCCCCGACCCACGAAGAGCCTTTTTAAAGGCTACGGAGAGGACCGGAGAGTGGCGTGGTGCTGAGAGTAGATCGCTACCTCAGCGGAGCGAAGCCGCGAGCCATGGCCGGAGAGCGCTGTCTTTCTTCCTGAAATTCGGACTGAAACAAATAACCTGTGAGTAGAATGAAATGAAATTTGGACACTAAAGTTTTATTCCTGAATTGAGTACGATCGGGGGATGTGTTAAAAGGAAGTCCACACTCCCCCCCCCCCACAAAAAGACTTAAAACAAGGAGAGGAGCACTAAGGTGGAAAGACTTTGGTGTTTAGATAGACAATTTTCACGAATTGGATTTAAGAAGTTACTGTGCTGGAGAGGAAGAGAGAGGAATTTTAGAAGCTTCTGTGCAACCCCCCCCCCTTGGACCCGGGAGCGCCCTGTGTGTAAGCCCGAGGAAAAAGAATAAAGAGTTTGACAGCTGTCAAAAGAGCTGTCAAACGGGCGGTTAAGGTTTGGAACTGTGTTACTTAATACCTTTTTGGATTAAAGGTGTTACATTAGAACTGAACTGATTGGAAACAAAGTGATTTTTGAATAACAAAGTAACAGATTGTTGGAAAAGAACTATTGGGATGGCAATCCCCCTGGAGGGAACTAAAGATATTGCAATGGCTGCAGAAGGAAAATTACTGGCAGAGATAGAAAAAATGTTCTTTCTCGTGGGAATTTTACAAGAGCAGAGCACGGCTATGAACAAACAACTTACGACCTTGAACCTTAAATTAAGCAACTCTGCTGATGACATAAAGTGGATGGGAAAAAACCCGGCAGCTGAAGCAGAAGAGACAACTCTGGAATTGGAGGGAAAAGAAAAAGAAGGGGGAGAGGAAGTTCAGGTGGAAAATATTAGGCAAAAGCCTGAGATCTCAGGAAACAAAGGAAATAAAGAAGATGACCAGTGGATTACAAATCTGCAAAAGGAGAGAAAGGCAAAGGAAGAAGCCCCTGGAATATTTGGAATATTGGAATATAAAAGAACAAATAAGCATGACTGGGACTTCTTCTTTAAGTTTGACTATGGGAGATTGGCTGATCCTTGGCAGCAACTGTTTTTGATTGATTTGGAGGGAAGAAAATATGAGGGGCTGCTGATAGAACTCCTTCGAGAAGTGAGGGCCAACAAAAAGGACTACCAACAAAACCGACGGAGAAAGGCTAACTGGGGCCTAAGGGCCTCGGATGTGAGAAATCCGGGCTAAAAGTGTTTTTTTTTTAGAACATTGGTTTGGGAAGGGACAGAAACCGGGGCAGGGAGGGAGGGGGAGAGCAGGATAGTAAAAATTTATGATTTTTGAATTTGGATATTATGATTTTTGGTTTAATACAAAAAGGGAGGAATTCGTGGGAGATAATTTAGGTCGACCTTAGAGAGAGGATTTAATGTGTAAGAATTGGATAAGTAAGATTGGGCCTAGTAAAAAGTGTTAAGTTTTAAGAAAAGATAATAATAATATTTTAGAGAGGAGAGGAAATAACTTGTTGAGTTAATTAAGGAAATTGGGATGTGGGAAGGGGGGGTGCGGGGAAGTCAAGGAAAGAAGGTAAAGAAAGTAAGGGTATGAAATTATACATGTTTTGTTTTATTTTTATTTTATTTTAATTTTTGTGTGTGTGTGTCTGTCTATAAAAAATGTGAAAACCCAATAAAATTTTTATAAAAAAATAAAAAAATAAAACAAATTAGTTATTGTGAGGAGCACCAAAAGGATCTCGCCAGAGTGAATGGGCAGTAAAATGGCAAATGCCATTGAATGCGAGCAAGTGCAAAGTGATGATGAATAAGTGAAGCATTTGGTTGGCCCCTGTGAGGGGATAATGCTGTCCTAGAGGAGTCTTTGGTCTGATCGAACCAGATTCTTCTTAGGTTATCTGCACAATCTGTACTATGGAGATCGCAAATTCTGAGCCTTCATGCATATAGTTTGAATGTATTTGTGCTCTCTTTATCTATAGCGAAATAAAATACCACTACACAAAATAAATAAATCCAAGCACAGTCCTTAACAAAACTGCAGGGCATGACAAGAACTGTGATTAGATAAGCAATAGGCAAGATTTCAAAACATACACAGTTGATCGTGAATATAATCTTTCACATGCATAGAGACCCTTGGGCAGAAGTCTTCCCTTCAAGAGCAAAGAAGTCGTATTTCCATTTATAAATCTGTTACTGTTGGATATTAGCATTTCAGTATTTAGTTGTGTTGCCCAGAAAACTGTTGCCAATAACCTGTTCTAGATTGTGCTATACAGTGCATTCCTGTGTATATCTACTTAGAAGTAAAGCCCATTGAGTTCAATGAGACTGACACCCAGATATAGGCTTGTACACTGGTACCTCGGGTTAAGAACTTAATTCATTCTGGAGGTCTGTTCTTAACCTGAGGTACCACTTTAGCTAATGGGGCCTCCCACTGCCGCCACACAATTTCTGTTCTCATCCTGAAGCAAAGTTCTTAACCCAAGGTACTATTTCTGGGTTAGCGGAGTCTGTAACCTGAAGCGTCTGTAACCCGAGATACCACTGCATACCCTCACATCTTTGAACAGGGTTTTTGTCTCTCACAGTAATGCACAAAAATGCATCATGTTGTATTGAATTATACCCTCCCACATGCTGTTTTATGCATGACTCTGACATGAGGCAAAACAAAACTAACCCCAGTAATATCGAACCTGCTCTTAAACAACCCAAATCTTGCCTCCTTTGCAAAGCCTAGTTAACGTTTTTCCAGCTTTGGGAATAACTGAGAAAGGCTATAGGACTCTGCCAGAGCCTAGAGCCTCTTTCCCAAAGCCCCACTCGAGCTACTTATAGATCTTTGGCTGATTGTCAGGAATAGTTTTGTACTTTGAATTGTTAAAACAGTACCAAAATAGTTTCTTCACTAGCTTAAGACTGCTGAAATTAAGAAAGGTAGCCAGGGATGTATTTTTGCATGGAAAAATTGGAAGCTCAGCTTTGTTTTGGACCAGAAACAAATTCCAAGGTTTAGAGTATGCTCAGAGGCACTCTTTTTTAAAGTAACAATAACAACAACAAAAGGGTTGCAATATTCCAAACAGTGAAAATCCAGACAGAAATCGCAAAAATATTCCGGACGTATGGCAATCCTAAACAACTATGTGATCTGGTTCAGGTTTTTCTAAAGACACTGGTTTCGTCTTATTTATTTAACCAATTTATAGGCCACTCATTGATCCTTTCCACATCCATATGAAACTCATACAAAACACATTAGTTTTTGTCAAGTTTGTAGAGTTAATAATGTGTTTTTGTTTTTGTTTTAGCCTTTTTAATTATTGACCCACATTTGTAGAAAGTCTATGTGACAAATACAATTTCCCTTTGTGCAAACAGGTAAGAAGGCTTCCATAATCTGTATCAGAATGTCATTCTGTGTTTTCTCAGGCTGTTGATACATCACAGATTACTTATACTGCCATGTGGAGGCAAGCGGGTTGGCTTGCAATTTTTGTGGGGTTATTTGTGAGGCTTTATCAAGACATACAGTGGTTTGTGTCCAATGTATTGAAGAAATTTCCTTCTTCCTCATGTTCTGTTTTGCACACCAAGATTTAGCAAGAGTATTTTGCTGACTGGCTCACTTTTGTGCCATGGAACCAGGGTGTTCCATTGCTTGACTCATAACTAGGAATCTGCTCTTCCTAGAAATTTATTGGAGCTTAAACTGAGGATTTTTCAGAAATATTAAGTGTTCATTATTAGGTCCGATATTTGATAGCTGTGGATAAGTAGTGCAGAGCTTATTTGCATGTATTTTCTTTCTGTTAGAAAACCCAATTACAAGTTGAATTGACTGTGAATTAAGTTTGGCTACCCATTGAGATTTGTAGTCGGTCATGCTAAAAATGTGAATGAACAACTAAGCACCTGTTTTTATGTGAAGGGAATGCTTAGGTTGAAAACGGGGATTAGCTGTGCTCACATTATGGCCTTCAGTAGTAGCATAAATGTTCTCTGAGGGTTCTGTAGGAAGTTTTGTTGTTTAAAAACTCCGGTTGAAAGTGGAAGCGATAGCATTGAAGAGCAACTGTTTGTAATAAATACTTTTCACCCATGGTTTTGTTTTTGTATTAAACAATTATGTTTATTTTTAGAATTTTGTATTTACAGGTGACTCCCCACTTACATGGGGTTCTGTTCAGTGGCCCCATGCACATAAGTGAAATCACATAAAGTGGGGAGCACCCTCTAAACACCCTCTCCGCCGCTCTTTTATCAATCCATACCAAAAATACTGCACACACAAATATCGACAATTAGAATTGATTCTCTGGGAATGGCAGGAGGTTGGAGGAAAAGTGGGAAAGTGGCAGCTGCTGCTGCGCTACCCAGTACATCAGTTGTTGGGCAGAGAGGCTGATGTCCTCTTCAGGCTCCGGGAAGCTTCTCCTCATGAGCCACGAGGACTGTCCAGCTCTCTCTTGCAATTTCAGGGTTTGAAATGCATTACTAAATTATTTCCCAGTGCTGCGTGTATACGCAGTCGCACGTGTAAGTGGGATGCCTATATTGTTAAGTTACTTGTATCTGTTGATTTGGGGCTTTCTTTTTCCCTAAATGCAATACATAAATTCAGAGATTTCTGTGCTTAAGATACTGAAGTTACGTGTGTTTCCTCAAATATCTTTTGTGTGTTAAGGTTCCCAAACTGCCCTTGAAATAATTCACAATAGATACAGAATTATGGTTTAAGGTTTTGGGCATAATTTTGGCCACAACTTTATGATTACAGCACGTGAGTGGTTGCTTAGGCATTGGTTCCCGACTACCTGCACCTGACCTTGGCAGGGCAGCATTGACACCTGGAAGGCAGGTGTCAGTAAGGGAAAACAACAAGACTGAGCTGTACAGCAGTCTCTAACCTCACCCCAAATGCTCCCAGGGGCTCTGCCATGGCCCTAGCCCCTTGACAGGGGTTCGGAGAAGAGCAAAGTGAACCCCTGGATTACTTTAATAGAATACCCTTGCAGCAGCAACTGCAGGCATAGTCAACCACATCCCTCCACCAACCAATTGAACCAATACCTAACCGCCAACCTTACAAAGCTGTGATGATTTGCAAAAACCAAAAGGCACCAGCCAATCAGTCTATGGCAAAATTCCTACAAGGCCCCTGCTCCAAAGCAGACAACCCCATGACAGGCATAGCAAGGTCAATAAGCCCCTAAATATAGGGAGGGAGGGCGGGTGATCCTGTGCACGCAGCGAAAAGAGGAAGCTCAACGACACGTGCAGGGAAATAAATAGCCCCTCGGTTGCCAATCACGAGCTCACTGAGCCAAATTCCTTCCCCAGCAACCAAGGGGCGACCAATCAGGAGTTGAGGCCATCCAATCATACCCGCCCCAGCAACAGCAGGGCAGTTTGGGTGACCTCACCCAAACACGTGCTCTCCGTGATGGAGGACACGATTTGTACTTTCCAGGAGGAGATGCGCAAGCAGTGAAACTGGTGCCAAAGAAGGATAGGACTTTCTTTATGTACGCTACCACAGCAGCAAGAATTCTTCTGGCAAAGTATTGGAAGATGCAAGAACTACCTACTCTGGAAGAATGGCAGACAAAGGTGACAGACTTCATGGGACTAGCAGAAATGACCAGCAGAATCCGAGACCAGGGGAAAGAGACAGTGGAAGAGGACTGGAAGAAGTTTAAATTATATCTTAAAAACTGTTGTAAAATAGAGGAGTGTTGAGATGTCAAGGGGTAAGAAGTAGAGAAATACAGCGGTAATTATTAAGTTTAAAGAAATTTAATGAAAGGGAAACAGTAGATAAACTGATTAAAGGGTTGCTAAAGAACTTTGGAATAAGGATGCAGCGAAAGGGAGGTATGGGGAAGTCGGTATATGTTTAATGTTGGGTATGTTTTTGTTTTGTAATGTGTATGTCTTTTATTATGTGTTTGGAAAATCAATAAAAAAATTTACAAAAAAAGAAAAGCATAAATTCAACATTTTTCAAATAACATGAAAGACAATTAGTGAAAAGAAAACTCACTTCCCAACCACCATACATCAATCAATCATTCTAAACCAATCCAATTAAATTCCCAGCCCCCTCCCTGTACATTAAGAAACACAAATTATTCTAGCTACAGCTAGATTTGTGCCTATACATTCACGTAGCATTGCTCCTGTGTCACTTATGGAGATTTAAACTTGGTAGCCAACAACAGTAAGAATATTGGAAAGTGCCAGTGAGTTTTGCACCCCCGCACTCAAAATTGACCCCCCCCAAAAAAAAAAATTGAAAGAGGGAAGATAGTTTAGTCATCCCTCTCACCAGCTAGCCTACTTTTCCCATGTCCTCCAGAACGTTCAGAATTCCAAAAGTTAGACTCATCACAAATATTTACAACGTAACAATTGTTTGGATCCAACCTTTGCCTTTTAACCTAAGGCTGCCGAAGCACTGATTTTACCATCAGTAAGCTCTTCCCCCTCATCCCTGGCAAAGTTCTGAAAACAGCTTACAGAGAAACTAAATCACCCTCTTGACTGCCAGCAATGGGAAAGGTGCATGCAACCAGATCAAATTGAGAGAGATGTGGAGCATAGTAAACAATAAAACTGCGTGTTTCTACAGCAGCCCAGCCATCTGGAGATGGTTTTTTTTAAGATGCTGACAAATATTTCCCTGCAATAAAACTTGTGTGTGTGTTCTTAAAAAAATAATGCTGTAATTGTGTACTGTAAGTTCCTAGATAAAGGAGGAACTCGGCAGCGCCACAAAACCCAAAGTGTAGCAAGCCCTTTTGGAGAGGGGCTCCAGCTTTTACGTTATGGCCTCCTGGAAGGCCTTCATTTAGATTAATGAAAGGGCTGCTTATTGATTATGTAACAGACATATGAAGTTTAATAATAATATACAAGAGGTAAATGGATTTGCCTTGGAATTTAACTGGCCCATAAATAGAGAGTGGCATCGCCATTAATTCATTAAAGGCCTTGGAGAAGTGCAAGGTATTCCAATTAACATTTTACAAAGTGGCTATAGCGTGTTAGTTATGAACCAGCATTTGTCATTTTCCTTTCGGCAATTAAATGATACCTAATTCCCTCACCGTGCTGGAGCTGTCTCTTTTGATTGCCTTCAAAATCCCGGAGAAGGGATTGCCTTAGTTAAAGAGGGATCTGTTTGTGTGTGTTGTTTTTATTTGTTAGTTGCCGTAGCTGTTGCTTTAAATGAAATTTAAAAACCTCTTCCCGGCATGCAGGAGTGTGCTCAGCCAACGGTGGAATTAAATATCTGTTAGTTTGCTACATCTTCCTTAACCAGGGCCTTGTACCAGATGACTTGGGTATTTATTTAACAAACAGCGCTGACTTTGTAGATCTAAATTAGAGGCTTATTTGAAATACTCAAAGTGCACCCATTACTGTTTGCCCTCAGTGAAAATCCAAGTCCTGGTTACATCCCCGCTTGCTAGGATTAGAACTGTCACAATATTTATTTAACAGGATGAGGCATGCTAAGCCATGCTGCAAACAGTACAGTGCCTGTACGAAGATGAACCTACTGCTTTTTAAAGTGTTTCTTCTTTTGCCCTATGTGATCTTTCTCCCCTCCCCACTTTAAACCATTTATTTATTTATTAAAAATGATAAACCACACCTTCAACCAAAAATGGCTTTCAAGGCAGGAAACAGAAGAATTTAAAACCTTCAGTACACTATTTAATCAACGGAACATGTTAAATGACAGTATAACGAACTTGGTGGGAATAGAGCCAGTCAACAATTTAACATGGCTGGGTGATCAGGGGGTGGTTTACCTGGCACTGAAAGGAATATAAAGTGCCAAGCACACATCCTTCAGGAGAAAGGTCCAGCACTAGAGCAGCATCACACAGAAGGCCCTCTCATTCACATCCACAATGCACTTCTCCAGTACATGAAATAATAATAATAATAATAATAATAATAATAATAATTATTATTATTATTATTATTATTATTATTATTATTATTATTATTATTTATACCCTGCCCACTCTGGGTGGCTCCCAATCAAGCGTTAAAAACAGTACAGCATTAAATATTAAAAACTTCCCTGAACAGGGCTGCCTTCAGATGTCTTTTAAAGATAGGATAGCTGCTTATTTCCTTCACATCTGAAGGGAGGGTGTTCCACAGGGTGGGCACCACTACCGAGAAGGACCGCTGCCTGGTTCCCTGTAACCCCACTTCTTGCAGCGAGGGAACCACCAGAAGGCCCTCGGCGCTGGATCTCAGTGTCCAGGCTGAACGATGGGGGTAGAGACGCTCCTTCAGGTATACTGGACCGAGGCCGTTTAGGGCTTTAAAGGTCAGCACCAACACTTTGAATTGTGCTTGGAAACGTACTGGGAGCCAATGCAGATCTCTCAGGACCGGTGTTATGTGGTCCCGGCGGCCACTCCCAGCCACCAGTCTAGCTGCCGCATTCAAGGTGTGGTTCTGTTCTATTCATTCTGCTTCCATCACTATGGCCCTCCTAGTCCTCATTTTAAAAAGCCATAATTCCAGGCAGAACACCCAACCATTTGTTTTCACAATATTGGTAAGGACTGTTATCAAAGCAGTTAGTAATGTTTTCCCCAATATTTATTTTAGCCGTCTCTTAAAATTTGTTGGCCAGGAGGAAACATAAAAATGTTGCATGCAAGGAAGACTTACAGGCAATAGAGGCAGATTTAGTTATAATTAATGACTATCTCAGGAACACTTTTAGACTTATATAAACTAGTTTTGCACTGTGTCCTACAGCTGGAAATCAAAAGCGGCTCACCCAGCAGGGCAGAGCTGCTGTGTTAGCTTCCTGGAAGTGATGTCACAGAGGGGGAGGAATGAGGCAGCAGCAAGCCTGAGGCTGCTCACAGAGTCAATTTGATGCATGCATACAACTCTGACCTCACCTTTCCGGTAAGAGGCACCAACTGCACCCCCACCATGAGCTACATCTGACAGAAATACTGTATAATAAACCAACTCTGACCCCTCACCACCACCACCCATGAATGCTCCTTACCTTACCGGCATTGTTTTGTCTTTCTTCAGGATTCTTCAGATGATCAACTGGACAAGAGACCTTCAAATTTGCATTGAATTTTGTGTTTTGGAATACTCTGATGATGAATTAGATCTTTGCTGGACCTGCCCACAGAGGTCTAGTCCTATGGCACTCTTCGAAACACCTTATAAGCCTTGCATTTGGAAGAATCTTCATATTTGTTTTTAGATGAAATGATATTTTACTTCAGTTTGTTGTTGTTTTATTTTATTTTATGTACCATTATATGATTTTAGCTTAGCTGATATCTAAGTGGAATTAGAAGGTCAAATTAACATTCTAAGTTAAACTAATTTAAGAATGTGTGTGTGTGTGTGTGTGTGTGTGTGAGAGAGAGAGAGAGAGAGTATGTGTGTGTGTGTTATAGATAGATAGTGTATGTATGTGTATGTATGAAGTTAAATCTGTAATGACAATTAATGAATTTCAATTAAAAAAAAATCATCAAAAAATAAATAAATAGATGACATGATATTGGCAAGTGTGCTTATGCTTGTATGGCTCTTACTTGCCTCCTAATCGGAACAGATGTATATTGGCTTTTTGTTTGTTAAACTGGGGATCCAATTAAAGTGAATGCATACCCAGCCCGTTCTTGGCTAATGCACCAATATTAATTGGGTCCTCTAACCAGGGTTCATAGTTGCTCATTAGCAACCCAGTGAGACAGAGAGTAAAACATAACCAGCGATAAAGACCACAGACTCAAGATCGCAACTAAAATCAATCACTCTGGTGATTTACACAAAATGCTTCATTTAAAGGATATTATTATCTTCATAGTGAAGTCGGTATTAAGAAAGGTGAAGAAAATAAAGAAACTTAAAGCAGCAAAATAGTACATTCAGAAAAGAAAATGCACTATAGTAGCAGTGGCATAATTCTCAAGCATAACTTACTGAGTTGGGGAAGCAGCCAGCAGCAATTCTATTTTAGATGACTGCAACCTCTAGGAGCTGATGAGCAAGTCTTGTAAACAGGGGTTTTTGTGAGGACGTTTGAGGGGGAGGCCTGGAATGCTATCTCACGGTGCATGCAGGACTAAGAGACAGTGGTGATGAGGGAGCTACTGCAGTGATCAGCAACACCTGTGCCATGTTTGTCTACCTGCCTGAAAATGTGCAGAACTACACCTGAAGCAAGTGCAAGCTGGTTGCCTTGCTGGAAGAGGAAGTACAGCAACTTGAGGCCCGCCTATCCGCACATTGAGTTATCAGGCAAGATTCCGCTGTCCTGGAACAGTGACACAGGTGAGGTGCCCCTAGGGAGGAGGAAAATTGCCCATTGCAGGATTGAGTGCTAAAGAGCCGGTTTTCGCAGGGAAAGCTCTGGAGCCAAAAAGCCACAAATGCTCAGACACAGAGCTTTTAAGCGTAATCCTGTGTCTGGAAAGAGTGGGTCTAAAGGTAAGTATGGATGAACCCATAATGTGTGGACTGTTATACTAGGTTTCACTGACTGCTATGCAAGACCTAAGCATCTTGGATGATGGTAAGATCAGAAGGAAATACTGTGCCATCAGCATAGTTAGATGTTGAGTAAAGCAAAGAAGCCAGCAAAGATCTAAATAAATGTGGGATCGTTAACACTATTGAACAATTTTGGAATGTGCTGGACTGTGTCGAGATGCACATGCCCTGTGTGGAAGACTAATGAAGAAGCAGGGCTCCAGTTACACCCCTGACAGGTTAAGGTTGCCTGAGATGCAGATATACCTAAAGGGACAACTCGGAGCCTGAAGACCAACAGCAGCTGAGTTTGTAGGACCTGCTTACTATTCTACTGTTACATCAAATTAAGTTGGCAATGCTCTGACAATGCTGTTCCTCAGACACTCTGAAATGTCCTGCCTGAAGAGGTAAATACCATATTTTTCACTCTATAACACGCACCTGACCATAACACGCACATAGTTTTTAGAGGAGGAAAATCCGTAGGCATGCCACCCGTAGGCATTCCCTCCATAACACGCACAGACATTTCCCCTTACTTTTTAGGAGGAAAAAAATGAGTGTTATGGTGCAAAAAATACGGTAAATTTTCACCCCTTAACAATGGCTATTTATTTATTTATTTATTTATTTATTTACTAACTAGAGTTCAGCAGGCTTTTAAAATTTCACTTAGCATTTAATGGATTCCATGTTCTATTCGGTTAATTGGTCACTTTTTTATCTAGTCTGAATGATGTATTTTTGTTTTGTCATTACCTCCTTTGAGCCTCTCGGAGAGCAGTTTATGGATATCTTTAACAAGCAAATGTTTTACAGAAAAGCTGCATGCCTTGGCAAAAAGCCCAGAATTAAGTTTAAGATATTAACTGATGCGAAAGATAGAGGGGGCTTTGCCCTGCCAGACTTAAAGTTGTATTATGAGGCCACAGCTTTTTGCTGGCTAAAAGATTGGCTACTTCTTGAAGACACTGATGTATTGGATTTGGAAGGTTTTAACAATGCGTTTGGATGGCATGCATACTTATGGTATGACAAGGTTAAGATCAATAAGGCCTTTAAGAACCATATTGTCAGAAAAGCAGTGTTTAATGTCTGGACAAAATATAAAGACTTATTGGAAAACAAAACTCCAAGGTGGCTCCCACCTATGGAAGCTAAGGCCCGAAAAAGACCCAATATGGAGGCCAACTGGCCAAAATATTGGGAAATACTAGAAAAAGATGGAGACAATTGGAAATTGCAGAGTTTGGAGAAAATGAAGGATAAAGTGCGAGACTGGTTACACTACGCTCAGATTAAAGAAGTTTTTAAAAATGACAAGAAGTTAGGGTTCCAGGTGGAGAAATCAAAATTGGAAACAGAACTGTTAGAACCGAAGACTAAGGTACTCTCTAGAATGTATAACTTGCTGCTAAAATGGAATACTCAAGATGAAACGGTTAAATCAGCTATGATAAGGTGGGCGCAGGACATTGGGCATAACATCATGTTTGAGGACTGGGAAAGGTTGTGGACTACTGGGTTGAACTTTACTGCATGTAATGCTCTGAAAGAAAATGTAATGAAAATGATTTATAGATGGTACATGACCCCAGTCAAACTTGCAAAAATATACCACCTGTCTGATAATAAATGTTGGAAATGTAAAGAAAGTGAAGGAACATTCTTTCACCTCTAGTGGACCTGCCCTAAAGTGAAGGCTTTCTGGGAAATGATATATAATGAACTGGAAAAGGTATTTAAGTATACCTTCACTAAGAAACCAGAGGCCTTCCTTCTGGGTATTGTCGGCCAAGGGGTGGTAAAGAAGGATCGAACATTTTTTATGTATGCAACAACAGCAGCAAGGATACTCCTAGCGAAGCACTGGAAAACTCAAGATTTTCCCACACTGGAAGACTGGCAGATGCAACTGATAGACTATATGGAACTGGCCGAGATGACTGGCAGAATCCGAGACCTGGGAGAGGAGAGGACGGAAGAAGACTGGAAGAAATTCAAGATTTATTTACAAAAATATTGTAATTTGGCTGAATGTTAAGCAGGTTGCTAAATCATAAATAATTGAGCACCACTAAACTAGATAGAATTAGGAAGATAAGTGAGACTGAGAAAATATGAACCATTTGGAGAACTATTAGATTATAAATTAAGTTTGTGGGATATAAAATGCAAATAAGATGACAAATTGCTGGTAAAAAAATTTTTAATGATGAAAATGGGAGCGGGAGACGTGAGGAAGTCCAAAGAAGTTGTGAAAATATGTTATGACATATGTTGTATTGTGAGTTATCTATGTATCTATATTGAAAACCTTAATAAATATTTTATAAAAAAAAAAGCTGCATGCCTTGGAAGTATATTGGTTAAGAGAAATTTGCTAGAGCATTTGATTACATCCCAGAAGAGCATGGATTCAGGCCATACTTAGCTCTAGTTCTCCCAAACAGCTAATATGGTAGCAAACCTTGTTTCTGTACTATATTGTTTTAATTGCAGCCTCACTTGAGTTGGTGCTCCACCATCTCCTTCCTCCAAAAATCCCCACTGATAAATAACTAAATAGCAGAGCGAAGGACTCCGTACAAGCCTCCGCCTTGACATGCTAATTTTCTGTGTGAAGGTACGTTTTCACATTGCATCATGTGAACCACACACATGCAGTCTGCTTCATCCTTTGCTGGTAATAATGAGGCACATAACTGCCTTCAGTCTGCCCAGCTATGAATGGGAAGAACTGAGCATTGTAGGGGAAAGTCAAAGGACCTTGAGCATGGTGCTGACAACATTGGCCACAGTAAGAAGGCATTCGTTATTCAACTGCTATCACTTCCAGCTGTTTCAGTGTTCAATGGCAAACACACTATCCATAGAAAAATGGTAGAACTTTTTTAAAAAACAAACAAACAAACACCTTATGTTTTAATACAGTGGTACCTCGAGTTACAAACGCCTCAGGTTACAAACGCTTTAGGTTACAAACTCCGCTAACCTGGAAGAGTTCCCTCAAGTTGAGAACTTTGCCCCCCAAGATGAGAACGGAAATTGTGTGCCGGTGGCGTAGCGGCAACAAGAGGCCCCATTAGCGAAAGCACGCCTCTAGTTAAGAACAGTTTCAGGTTGAGAACAGACCTCCGGAATGAATTAAGTTCGTAACTAGAGGTGCCACTGTATAGGCACAAACAGGTAGAGGCAGAATGCCAATATAGCAAGTCCAGATAGCATGCAGTTTTTCTACCAGCGATACCACCCATAAGAAGACAGAAATATAGGAAGACGCTGCTGGATCAGGCCACTGGCCCATCTAGTCCAGCACCCTTTACTCACTGTAGCCATCCACATGCCTGTGGGAAGCCTGCAAGCAGGATCTGAGTGCAACAGAGCTATCCCCACTAGTGATTCCCAACAACTGGTGTTCAGAGGTAGGGCTCCAAGAACTCCATACATCCCAGAGGCTGGAAGTTCAGACACTCATGCTCCTTAACTGATAGGCTAGGAATGGCTTGGGATGGATACTGACTCGAAGAAATGTGTGTGCCTAAGAATTCTGTGAAGTAATTGGTTGTCCACCCCTGCTTTTCAGACAGATTAGATTAATTGTTGTCTACGACTCTTCTGCGCAACTGTGGGGGTTTTTGTTTATTTTGCAAGGATTCCACTGGGTGGCAGCTCTTCCTTCCAAACTAATGTTCGCTCTAGGCCTTTCTCTCATATCACGTTGCTTGGGACCTTTCAGCTTCATCAAAGTGCTCCCAAACTCGGTGGCAGCTTGCCCTTATGCACCAAACTCTTGTCAATCCTAACCCAGTGACAACCACAGCACAATATCCCATTCACGATAAATGTTTTACTTGTTCTTTTTGCTGTTGTTTTAATGGAGGTCTAACCCAGCCTGGGATTTTCAGATAAAGGATGGGCTAAAATATATATTAAATAAATAAGGGTGTGAATGCTGTGAGCCCTGGTCCCCAGAAGCAATGGGACTCGATGGCATGCTGTCACTCTGAGAGACAATTGTATGGGGAAAAACATGGCTGCCCCCATGGCTCCATGAAACTCCCCTTGAGTGTGGATGGCATACCATCAAGTCCTATCACTGCTGAGGGAAATTGTTCATGGTTTTCAATGTGTTCAGTGACAGAAGCCCCACACCAGGTACCCACTCACTTAGGCAGTTGCTTATTAACTTCTTGTAAAAAACTGAGGAAGCAGTCCTCAGACCACCTCAAAAATGGACATCTGTAAAGTCATCTGACAATATAGTAGACCCTCGGGTTACATTACTCTCGAGCAATGTAAACTTTGGGTTGCAAAAGCAGCAAACCCGGAAGTATTTTTCTGGGTTTTGCTGCTTGCCTATGTGCAGAAGCGGCACCTCTGGATACGGATTTTTCAGGGTGCGCACGGACCCCCGGAATGAATTAAATTCATATCCAGAGGGTATACCGTATGTGAATTCTTAAGCCCCTGCTCCGATCTACATGTTTGTTTGGAGGAACTGGATCAGTTCATTTAGGCAAAACAGGTTCATTGGATTCCTGTCCTATCCCTAGGTTTTAAAGGAATTTGCCTACAATATCTTCCCCACTTGTTAGACTGAAAGTTAAGCTACCCTTTGTTTTCCGAGAATAGTTCACAAGGTTCTTCAAGGTTTGGTGGGGGGGGGGAGTAAAACCAAGGCTCTTTTCTTTTTATTTCTTTTTCTTAGAGTTGGGCTGGATGGAGGAGAACCTTGCCTGTAGGTCTTGGACCCACCCAATCCAGTTTTGGGTGTCCCAGGAGCTTCATCTTATTGGTAGAAGCCTATCAGAATTCTTTTCTGAGGAACCCTTACTAATCTGTCCGTTGTGAAAGTCTTTTCTCCTCTTTCCCATTTATCACAAGGATATAATGAAGTGGCTGTTGAATAGCCTTTCCTTTCAATGTACAGAGTGTATAGGGCCTCACACACAGTGTGGGACAGTCTGAATTCAGGCTGTACAAAAGTGTGGACAATCTTTGATGCCTGTGGTGGATCTTGAGGAGTCACGATTTTAACCGCTGAGTGGAACTGGCAGCTCAGTAAATGTCTAGTATAAAGAGCACATCAAATCCAGTTTCTTCCCAGAAATCTTGGTCCTGGTGCTTGTATGAGAAATAGTTCAGCTCCAGGGCTGAATTCCCAAAATGACACACACATATATAACTGTTGATCTTCGGCAAAGCTGCTAGAAAAGAAAACCCACTAAAATGAGCCCTGCATACATAGTGCATTGAAATAGAGTTTGGACAGGGACTGCAGCCAGGAGAAGATTAGAGGCTGTAAATACATCTGCAGAAAAGGGCTCCAAGAGTTGCTAGCAACTCACTGCAGTGTGGCCATTTATGTTCCACCATATATTCTGATCTGTTCCTTCACCATAGGGAGAGCTTCATGCACCAGTATCACAGGCTGAAAGAGATTTTTTCTATTCCTTTTTAATGTTTCTGCAGCTTTGGGGAGCCAGCGTGTCTTTTTCCAGGGCTACCTAAAAGAGCTGGAACACCTATTAATATATTCCTCTAATCTTGTGTTAAGTCTGCTGCATCGAAGTTAATGCTACCGTGTGCATCTTCATCAACAATGCAGTATCCCTTATACCAATTTTATTCTGCTTTGCCTGGAAGACGAAGGCAATTTATACGTTTCACTCCCAGACTGAGATCAGAAGAAATGAATGTAACTTTTAAAAATAGGGGGCCCTGGAAGCTGAAGATGGGAAGCAGTGCACACCCAAAACAGCCATGGGCTCCAACAACACACCTGTGGTTCTGAGTAAACTGCTGCTTCTACTCCAGCCAACAAAAGAAAAGGGTGCATGTGTGTGACAACCAGTGCTTTTTTCCTGGGGGTATGCAAGGGTACGCATACCGCTAAACATGTTGTGAATCTTTGTACTTTTGTCCATTTACTGTATTTATTTTTCCTGATTCGAACTATAAAATGGTGATTTTCTTGAGTCAAAACAAGAGTACCCCTAAACATTTTTTAAAGGAAAAAAAAAACACTGGTGACAACTGAAATGAGAAATACACATACACACATATATATACTCTCTCTCTCTCTCTCTCTCTCTCTCTCTCTCTCTCTCTCTCTGTGTGTGTGTGTGTGTGTGTGTGTAGTCCAGTAGCACCTTACAGACCAACTAAGTTTGTTCTTGGCATGCGCTTTCGTGTGCATGCACACTTCTTCAGATACGAAATGGTATGTGAAGAAGGGTGCATGCACACAAAAGCTCATACCAAGAACAAACTTAGTTCTTCTTTAAGGTGCTACTGTACATTTTTTAATTTATATATATATATATTTCTACTGTGTCAGACCAACACGGCTACCTACCTGAAACTGAAATGAGCAGAGCTATAAGGAGACAGAAGACCACAATAAAAAGGGCCTGTCATAGCTTGGATGTTGCCCCCTCCTCAAAGAATACCACAGTGTTAGTGAAAAGGGTAGTATTATATTCATCTACTATTTCCTTGCTGTTCTATTTGTCTTTTGTCCTCTTTAGGTGTGAGCCTTCGGGACAGGGAACTATATACTTTCTTGACACTTGCAATTGTTACTTGTTCTTATCCTTCGCATTATGGCAGGCTGTGGCCAGATATAAATTACAGTGCAACTAGAGTGCTGACTGTCACAGTCTGAAATAAAGAATAATAGAATTATAGAGTTGGAAGGGATGCCAAGGGTCATCTTGTCCAACCCCCTGCAGTGCAGCTAAGACATTCATGATGCATGGCCATCCAACCTCTGCTTAAAGGTGTCTGCAATTGGCATCTAGTTCTGGCAGGATTCTAGAAGAAGAAGAAGAAGAAGAAGAAGAAGAAGAAGAAGAAGAAGAAGAAGAAGAAGAAGAAGAAGAAGAAGAAGAGGAAGATTTTTTTAAAAAATGTAAAAACAAATAAGTTTAAAGATTCCCTGAATGCATGAAACCCCCTAAGATGGCATTTTGTAAATGCAAACCACTATAGAAGGACTCCTTTGCTGGCAAATATCATCAATTTATGTGGGAAAAGGAAAAAGTTGCAGACATTTTTCGATTCCCCATTATAGTCAATGAGGGTGAAGCAGGGCTTCAGATTTAACTGTCAGATTTGGGCCCAAATAATGAATTGAATTAGAAATAAACAACTACCTGACTTTTAGAAGACATCTGAAAGCAGCCCTGTTTAGGGAAGTTTTTAATGTCTGATGTTTTATCGTGTTTTTAATATTCTCTTGGGAGCCGCCCAGAGGGGCAGGGGAAACCCAGCCAGATGGGCAGGGTATAAATAATAAATTATTATTTGATGATGATGATGATTACACTGAGTGCATCTGAAACTTATCAGCATGCTTCGAAGCTCTACAGATACAGGTATAGAGTGAATTTTGTAATCACTGCCCATCCCTAGGGTTGCCATATTTCAAACAGTGGAAATCCAGACAGAAAAAGTTCTATAGCTTTTCTTAGTTTGCTTTTTGAGCTATTTTTATGGAAGATCAGAAAAAACAGCACTGACAACTTGGGCTGCCATACGTCCGGAATTTCACAGATACTTGCTCGAATTCCGCCCAGACACTGCTGCCGACTGCGCTTTCTGCACAGAGAAGCCTGATGTATGTACTGATATCTTCCTATACACATAGAAATGCAAGGTGTCATCACAGCAGGCAGACTCAAGCAAGCTGTTTCATCAAGTGAGGGGAAGCACTGCAAAGAGCCTCCTTCCCTCCACTAAACATGCCTCACGCCTTGTTTAACAAAGGGGGCGGTCCTTCATCAAGATCCTTTTTGGAGCACCTAGCCCCCTCCATTAAACGCACTTGTAACATAATGGAGGGGAAAAGGTGCTTTACACAGCGGCTACTGTGCTGTTTACCTAGCCAATGTGTGATGGCTCCCAGCTCCTTTAGGATGGGGTGAGCTGGGGTGGGATAGGTGAGAGGGTGGGTGAGGTGTAGAGGGAGAACTGTAGGGGAATGACAACAGGGTAAGCCAGCTGAGCAAGATGCCCCTACTAAATATGTCCATCAAGAACAACCAACAGTAAAAACAGTTCAAAATACAAAATAAGATTTGTAATAAACGAACAATTGCAATCCGTCATAAAACAGCAAGTCATAAAACAGGAGCACATAAAAACGAACAAATGCAAATCTCATAAAACAGCAGCTCAGTCACTCTCATCACCCCCCCAAACCTGGCAGAATAAATGAGCCTTTATTATCCTCCTATATTTCAGTAGCTTTGAAAGCAGTTTTGAAAGGTAACAGGGGCAGGGGATGAAATCCAGGAACTATGGCACATCCATGACCTGTATTCAATTTCATATAGTTTTGTGTTGGCAGCTCTAGCACAACTCTTATTAAAATGGATGGAGATAGGTAGACCCAAAACCTTGGGGTCCTTTCCATCCCTGCAATTCTGTGATTCTGTGACATGCCTGAGTTAAGTGGGAGGTGGCCTCTAAGTCAGAGATAGAGCATATGTTCATGTCAGAGCTGAGAAAGGCCTCTACCTGAAGACCTCAGACTAGCAGACAATTTTGAGCTAAGCAGACTGAAGGTGCAAGGTAGCTTTGCTACGTCCAGGTGCCTGCAGGATTGCAGGCTTAGCTTTGTTCAGGCAGAGCCCAGTTTACTATCTTGCCTCTGCATTCTTATCAGAGTCGCCACCAGGGCAAGGAGGATGGATTTTGTACGTGTGGCCATGTGTGGCCCGGCGTAATTGCTCTTTCCTTGTGCCGCACATCCAAAACCTCGAGTCAAAGCATTTTGCCTTGATTTGCACAGAGAAGCCTGATGTATGCAAATCCCTCTTGTGCTTCCCTGGACCTTTTAGTATTATTCATCCCCCCACCCCCACCCCACCCTCCCTCCGCCACCGCCCACCCCTTCCATCAATTCCAGATTTCAAAATAAAAAGCTGGCTGGCTGCATAGTGATCTCTCATGTGTGCAGCTTCCCTTTGTGGCAAATTGGAACTGCTGATGCAAACCTGCTCAGATTTATTTATTTAGAAGAATGGAATGAATTGAACAAAACAAAACAAAAACCCAAAAATCTAAGCCTCCAACCACAGGCCCAGAGGTTTTTCTGCAGGCGGGGGCACTGAATCTCAAAGACAGCTGGCTTATATTACTCAAATCTCTCCTGTCTTTACATGGTTGCCTCTCCTTTCCTATTTAAAAACAACAGGCAGGAGTTTGAAACTGCTTTTCAAAACCAAAAAACCTGCAGACCAAAATATGGTGGCTTTTTTTTTTTTAAACTCACCCACTCCTTATCCAGGATCTAACTCTTGCCATTTATAGTTGGTGTTTAAAAACACGAACATAGCTATTTATAAAAATTAGCAACCCTGAGCTCAGGTGGCAGCATTATTGCGGCATTGCTAATTAAATCACAATAAACTTAGTTTGCAGCAGCATTTGATACAGAACTGACACAGTGTTATTGGAGATTTCATTGGCTGCCAACCATTTCCCCCAGTTGGAAATCGGCTGAGAGGGCAGCAGAAACATCAGAACTTTAGCTGCAACAACAGCCCTGTTGCACAAAAGGCTGAACAACCCATCATCATTTGAAAGCAGTTCAGTAAATACATATACCAGCGGACTCCTATTGATAAGGCTTCAATAGGGCTGCCTCAGTGTAAAGATCAGTATCAACAGCTTGATATTGTCCAACTTTCTTCCTGCAGAGAGGCAGGGAGATCTACACATAAGTTCCATACACGTCAGCCAAAATAACAGAATGCTATCGGAATAATTTCTTTGAATTAACCACCTCAGATATGAATCCCTAAGCCATGTACTAGAAGCAATGGTGATTTTCTCATTGAGTACAGCATAATTAGAAAGCAGAAGGAAACAGAGTAGACCAGTTGTTCCCAAACTTTCCCCCCACTGACCACTTGAAAATCCTGTGGATCTTAGTGGACAACTTAATGATTTTTCTGCCTTTTGTAGCACTATGCTACATGATTTTAAATTGGATTTTTATTACTTCTTTTATTTCTTATATCTATTATATTGTATTGCGATGTGCATTTCTTCAAATCCCAGATCTAATACAATAAAATTAAATATAAGAAATAAGAGAAGCAACTGAAATACAAATTAAAAATCAATATGGATATTTAACGCTGCCATGTCACAGACCCACTTGTGACCAGTGGGTGATCCAAGTTTGGGAACTCTGGGAACAGATCGGCAGTTAGTTCTCAACAAACAGCAAAAATTAAAATTAAATTAAATTCATTTCTAGACTGCTTTATATTTTTAAGAACAAAAATCCAAGTGGTTTACAACACATTAAAAGTTTGAGTCTTTGAGTGCTTTCAACTGAATGCATTTAGAAGCCACTGGGTGATCAGAAATCCTGGTAACATAGGGTTCTGAATTGGGTGGAGTATCCAGGCCAGCACCCTTAGGCCACATTTATACCATACATTTAACACACAATGATACTACTTCCCCCAAAGAATTCTAGGAGCTGAGAGTTGTTAGGAGACACCAATTCCCCTCACAGAGCTATGATTCTTAGAGTGGTCGAACAATCAATCCCTCCTCACAGGGAACTCTAAAATACACAATAAAGGAATCTGATCAATCCATGATTGCAATTTACAATAAAACAAGCCTGTTTAAAAGCTCGATTGCTTTGAGTAATTAAAAGGATTAGATCAGGAAGTTCGAGCTCAGAATGAATGCTTGCCCAAACAGCGCTATTGACCTGGCAGAGTGTCAATAATGCCGGATCCTCTTGTATTTCAGCAGGGAGGGCATTCTACAACTCTGGTGCCACCAGTGAAAAAGCCCTTCTTCATCTGACTGGTTTGCCACTACGGGAACAAGACTTTGGCTTTCATGAATATTTGAACTGGGACAAAGAAGTGAAAGGTGCAAATTCTACAACAGATCACTGTGTGACTCAACCCTAGGAATACCAGTTGTGAGCTACTTTGGGGGGTGCCATGTATCTGAGATAGTTGAATGGACCACCACCACCCTCCTCCATTGTGCTTGAAATGCTGCACTGGAACCACTGTTTAGTTGCACTAAAGTGAAGAACTCCAATTTCAGGATAGCCTCTTCAGTCTTCCCCTCCATGCAGCAAGTGTTTCTGAACGAGACGCCTGTGGATAGATTGGAAATACACTTAATGATGGGCTATGAGCATTTCATTACATAGAGTGCAGAAGATGGGCACTGAGGCTTCAAACCTCTTCTCCTGCAGACTTCCTCCCTCCCTGCTCTATATAAAGAATATGAGTGCCATTAAAAATGAAAGCGGGAGAAATCCCTTTATTCCTCTGCCCTAGCCGCAATTACAATTTTGACTTCATAAATTGATTTAGGCTGAGAGAGGACTGAGGCACAGAACATAGATATCAGTCTCTGTCAGCTGCAAAGAAGGATGCTTCCTGACATTTACGGAAGAGGGAAACTGAACAGATGACAGAAGAGAAGAACCCCGTATATCTGTTCAGACCCACCACGTGGACAGGAATTTAGCATAAAGTCTGGAGATGTACCCAGACTTCCATGCATTTGAACTTCTTCAGAGAACTTGTGTACATAAGCTAAATGCGCGTAGCCTTTCTCTAAGTAGTTTGTTGGCATCCCATAGTTTGCAGGGTACAGACTCCATATACAAAGATCAGTGCATGGTTCCACTACCCTCAACCGCACATTGATGATTGTTCTGCCAAGTGCAGTAGTTCCTTTGGATTCAGAGATAATAAATACACTAGTCCTTGTCCAATACTAGTCCCTGACATTCCCATGGTTAACCATGAGTTAACCATCAAGCATGGCAGTCAGCCAAAACTGACTGTATGTTGTTCCAAAGTAAGGCAATGCCACCACCTTATATCTATAATCGAAAAATAAACTCACATTCCATTATATAACATTATCATTTTATACACTCATATAAAATTAACCCCTTAAATGGCACAGCCAAAATATCCCACATGACTTTTAAGCAGATTCAAGCCCACCCCCACCCCCCAATCCATAAATAAGGCATCAAGGAGATAATTGTTGAATTCCACCAAACTCTTCATAATGACAACATATATTCTGTGTGTTTCCAGTTCATGGAAATACAAGGGCTTGACTTTACCCTCAAAGGTGCAGTCCTCCATTGTCTCCTGAGACAGATGGATGTCAAAAATTTCCAATACAATGACACACAGATATATTGCATGCAATTATTATTATTATTATTATTATTATTATTATTATTATTATTATTATTATTAAATTCCTGTGCCATCCTTCATCTGAGGATCACAGGGCAGTTTACAATATAAATAGTGTAGAAATACTCAGAAGTAGGGCCTACTGAATTCAGCGAGTCTTAAGTTAAGTTAGTATTGGTATAGGGATGACCAATTTGCTATACAGGGAAATGATAGAAGTCCCTTAAAATTCAGGGATGGAACTCTCTTCCATGAGGAAAGAAAGGACTGTAGCCAACAAAGTCATCCAATGAGTGCTAGGTCTTCTTCCTGCACAATAAGACTTCTCTCCAGCCTCCAATCTGCTCTAGGTTTCTTTCCAACCCTCTGGAGCAGATTTGAGGAGAGAGGCAGAGGGAGGCGGAGAGGGAGTCCTAGTCTGCAGGCCAAAGTCCTTGTGCTAATGGGCTTCACTGGATACAGCCCCAACCTTGGAAGACGAGAGATAACAATAACTACAGAATAGGGAAGAATCATGGGTTCCAATCATGGGTTTTGAGCAGAGGAACTGAGGAACAAGATTAACATACAGGTGAGAGGTTAAAAAGTCTCCACTTATGCATAACTAGGCCATTGGTACCCTAACGAATAGGCACCCACACACAACACATACTGCAAGAAGGTACACTTCCTCAAACAAAAACACACATTGCACCTTAAAGGGAGTAATAAGGAAGAAAACACTAAAATAACAGTTATCTTTGAATGCCTTGACCTCAGATAAATTTAACTGGGGTGGGGTTCTACTTAGAAAGCTTGTTCTGTCAAAGAAAAACTCAATAGCCAAGATGCGGGATGGTTGAAGTCAGGAAAGTTAAAGATAACCAAGGTGAAAGGAACAGCAATAACAGGAAAAACAAACTTGCAATGGTACTATGTACACAAAGCAGGGACCGCAATACCACTTCATTTCTGTCCACAGTTTCTTTAGCAAAAGAAATCTCTCTTATTTGCTATCGACTGAGGGAGGCTGTAAATTGGAATCCATGGGGGTGGATAAAGAGCTACTTTGCAACATGTTTTGCCAAGCCCAGAATGCAGTGTGGAGCCGAGCCAGAACGGCTGGATATGCGGGGAACTGTCTGAATACATTGGCAAGCAGTTTAAGGAGGAAAAGATTGAACACCAGTAATAATATAAGATGCCCAAAGGGAATGGAGTGATTTGTTGGGATTGATGTAGAATGGAAATTAGCAAGACCCTGAAGTGGATAGTGCTAAAAAAAAAAAAGATGAGGAAACAGAACGGGCTGGAGATGCATTGCTAAGCTCTATCTGGGTGGAATGCTGATCAGGTTCAAGGATCATGATGATGGTTGCAAAAGTGCACAGTGCCCATCAACAGGTGGGAAGCAGAGGGCTCAGGGACGCAAGGGAGAGAAGCTCTGGAGTCTCAGTAACTTCCTCTTGTCACATTTATTTTCCAGGTTGTACAGTCTGCACACAGTGACAATCATCACCTCATTTTCACCCGGGGAGGCATGTCTGTGAAGCGGCATCCATGTTAAAGACTCAAAAGCTACAACATCCGAGAAATCACTTGGAAATTTGTGTTGTTCTCTGACACTTTTGAGCAGGCTTCCTCAACCTCGGCCCTCCAGATGTTTTTGGTCTACAACTCCCATGAGCCCTAGCTAGCAGGACCAGTGGTCAGGGAGCATGGGATTTGTAGTCTCAAAACATCTGGAGGACCGAGGTTGAGGAAGCCTGCTTTGGAGGGTTGTGGGGTTGCTGTTGTTTTTGCAATGGGGTCTGTTTAACACACATGTGTGAAAATGAGGTGGTAAAGTCACTAGCAAACTTATTCTATGAGCCAATCAAAGAGTCCTCTCAACAGTTAGGATTCCCAGAAGGCCACCTGCCCCTTCTCCAGTAATGATATATGGGACCCGTGGGGCCATGAAGTGCCAGGTATGTGGGGGAGAGACGGACGTCCTGGGCCCATAACCAGCAGGGGCCCCCAGATTCTGAGCTCTATTTCTTTTTCAAAGTAAGTCTCTAGCCCTCCTAGGTAAAAAAAAAAAGGTAATGAAGCAAAGCAGACAACATTTTGCTTTTTATGAGTACAAAGAAACTAAAAAGCAAAAAGCAATTGCTTTATTTACTTTTCGTTTACTCAGAATTTATAGAAACATGTTACAATAAGATGGTTGACTGTATTTTATAATGTTATACTATTGTCTTCAAAAAAAAGAGTGTGGATTAGTTTGATCTTGTACTTTATTATCCTAATAAAATATTAAAAATCTCCCATTTTCATGTCTTTTAATTTGCCTTCTCTAACTGTAATGGCATGCTCTGGTGCCTGGCGTGCTCTGGCCCATGGGGTCACGAAGAGTCGAATATGACTAAACAACAACAACAATAACTGTAATGAAGTTGGTTTCACCATATAGGACTTTTCAAAATCCCAACCAACTAGTGCTGAAGAGGTGGTCGCATGGGATTTTTACCCAAATAAGCACAGTGTTCTGTTCTATAAAATTTAAGATAAAAGTATTTGATAGTTCTCTTTAATTTGTACATGCTTTTTAAGTTTATAAGGTTATTTTATCTATGAACCAGTTGATAACAATATTTTGCAAAAAATAAAAATATTGAAATACAAATATTGAAATGTCCATGAATTGAACGAAGCTTCCTCTATACAGGACATTGGACTGGGGCAAAAAAATTGCACTTGTTTTGTACATCCATACCTAATCCAATTTATGGTAAATGGCAGATCTCTTCCCCACCCCCCCAAAAAAAATCTTTATACCATAATGACAAGGTAATCCAGGACATTTTCTTTTCTTTTCTTTTTAAGGCACCAGTATTTTGCAAATACTATAGGTTGCATACACCACATAGAACCAAATCAAGTATTTGTGATGGCTAGTTTGTGATAGAAAATAAAAAGGTTATTTTCAAGGTTGGAAAAGGTAGTCATGAATTCTGTGAATCCTGCTATTTGAAGTGTATCCTCATGATTCCCCCCTCCCATATCCAAAATCTATTTACCGTATTTTTCGTCCTATAGGACGCACCGTCCCATAAGGCGCACCTAGTTTTTTGGGGGGGAAATAAAGGGGGGGGGAATTATTTTTTCCCCAGGCGTGGGGCTGGGGCAGGGGAAGCCCGAGCTTCCCCCGACCCCAGAACAAGCACCTCTCCGCAAGGCGCGGGAGCCTAGCGCAGGTCTCTCGCGGCTTGCGGAGAGGTGCGCGAAGTCTGGGCGCGCTGAGCTCAGCGTGCCCAGTCTTCGTCATGCAGGCAACTCTCCGCAAGCAGCGGGAGCCCACCGCCGGGCTCCCGCGCCTTGCGGAGAGGTGCGCGAAGTGTGGGTGTGCTGAGCTCAGCGTGCCCAGCCTTCGGCATGCAGGCAACTCTCTGCAAGCAGCTCGTCTGCAACTGGACTTAACGGTCAGGGGTCCCTTTACCTTTATCCATTTATAGATCTTTTGTGTGCAACTTGCGTGCTCTACTACTGAGCTACAACCTTTACTTGAAAATTTCTGTTCTTTTTACCCAGGTGAGCCCAGGTGAGTTACAAGCAGGGTGGCCCATCCCATTTCATCGCCTGAGGTGAAGCTGGAAGTTGTCACCCTGCATGCAGTTGCTGCTCCCACCAACGCCTCACTGACCAGGGTCATGCAGCTGCAGCTTCCAAGTTCTGGCAAGATTTCACATGGCTCCCCCAAGATCTTGCCGGAACCCAGAAGCCACAGCAACCACTCCTTACTGCTTCTCTAATGATTGAATGAATGGCTGTTGTTCAATAGCAGTGCCTAGCATCTCAAAGCAGGGGGTTTGTTCGTCTTAGCAGTTTCATAAGCCTATTGCTGACTATCTATAGCAATTCTATATTGCGATTTCTCAGTCTGACCTCCTGCATGAATAGCCTGTGGAATCCAGCCCAGCTCGACTGAAGTGCATCTTTCATAAAGCTGCGTAATCTAATTATAACGATTCAAAGATAAAGTATGTCAGCCATCTCGTTGGCAATATATCCTACTGCTTAATTGCCCCCATTGCTAGGAAATTGCGTCTTATTTCAGGCATGAATTTATCTAAATTCAATTTCTAGCAACTGGATCGCATTGTGCTTAGGTCTGCAAGACAGAAGGGCCCACTAAACCCTTGCCCAATGAAACAAGCTCTGCTATGGTCAGTCATGCACTATGGGCTTCTGAGCCTTTCACTGACCCTCTCTTTATTTCAGCACTTTCTGTGGTTGAGATATCTGCTTATTATTGCAGCTTTGCACATAACCCACTCAATTGCTCTGCTCTGTTCAGTGGCTACTAACCCAGATGACTATGCTCTATCTCCAATGTGAGATGCATGCTTCTGAATACCAGTTGCTGGAAGAAGGGGAGAGTGCTGCTGTGCTCAGGTCATGCTTACAGGCTTCTCATGAGCATCTGGTTGGCCACTGTGAGAATAGGATACTTGACTGGATGGGCCATTGGCTGGATCCAGCAGGCTCTTCTTGTTTGAGCTGCTCTTCTTCCTTTCCTCCAGAGCTTACGCAAGTCCTTCCCAGAGCCTGGTAAGCAAGTCTGCAAACCCAACACAGAAAGAGCTTATATGCTCTCTGCCTTGCATGCATTCAATTTGTGCGATTGCGTCCTGGCCAATCGCCAAGCGAGTAAAGCTGCAATCAGGCAAGTTAAATGCACACAAATTGAAAGTTGACCATACAGGGTTTCTTGCTTGGTTTTTTGTTTTTGTTTTTTTGTTTTTGAAAAATATTGTCTTATTTGAGTCAAGAAGTGCACCAGAGCAGTCAGGAGGTGTGGATCAAGTCAATTTATACTGGAATTCACAAGGAATGAATTCCTCCAGCATGCCTAAAATTTTATTATTTGTTTATTTATTTATTTATTAAATTTCTATACTGCCGAGGATCACAGGGTGGTTTACAACAAAAAAATTCCTTCCAGTAGCACCTTAAAGACCAACTAAGTTAGTTCTTGGTATGAGCTTTCGTGTGCATGCACACGAAAGCTCATACCAAGAACTAACTTAGTTGGTCTTTAAGGTGCTACTGGAAGGATTTTTTTTTGTTTTGACTATGGCAGACCAACACGGCTACCTATCTGTAACTAGGGTGGTTTACAAATATATATATATATATATGTTTTCGTAGATTTTCACGGGTACAGAAATGCAGGTTTTGGTGTCCTCGGGTGTCTTCCCGTGTAAAAGTTGGGGTGTCTAGGCGACCTCGTCGAAACGTCGCCTAGACACCCCAACTTTTACACGGGAAGACACCCGAGGACACCAAAACCTGCCCGTGTAAAAGTTGGGGTGTCTAGGCGACGTTTCGACGAGGTCTCACTCGTCATCTTCAGGCTGGTGCTTTCGGCTTCTTGTTACTGGAACAGAGCAGGATCTCAGTGTTTGAGTTCCTATAAATACTGTTGAGGGGGTGTGGTGTGTAGCCTCCAATGTTCTGGGCAGAGAGGAAGTTCCCAGGCTAGTGTGCCTTTTCTTCTTTTGTTCCTTAATTACTTGAGGGATATCTTGAGTGATTTCTTGAGTGATATCCTGAGTACCACTTAGGTGGGTCATTAGGTGTGGATTAGTTGCTAAAGTCTTTGTGTCTTGACCTCTTGAACTTTGTGAAGAGTTTTTCTGAGAAGATGGCTGTACTGCACTTAGTTGTGCTCTGGCTTGGCTTCGTGTATAGGGGCGAGCTGTGGTTTTGTGGCCTGTGTCAGCCAGATCTGTGAAGCTAATCCAAAAAGAAACACCCCCCAAAAACCAAGACACAGAAGAAAACAATGGCATGGCCCTCCTTCCTTATATCAAGGGCACTACAGATAAAATTAGCAAAATCCTCCATAAACACAATATCAAAACAGCCTTTTGCACCAACCAAAAAATAGCCAAGATCCTCAGAAACCCCAAGGATAAAATCCAGTTGGAAAACCAAGGGGGTCTATGAAATACCCTGCAAAGTCTGCCCAGCCACGTACATTGGATCTACGAAAGCATATATATATATATATATATATGCTTTCGTAGATTTTCACGGGTACAGGAATGCAGGTTTTGGTGTCCTCGGGTGTCTTCCCGTGTAAAAGTTGGGGTGTCTAGGCGACGTTTCGACGAGGTCTCACTCGTCATCTTCAGGCTGGTGCTTTCGGCTTCTTGTTACTGGAACAGAGCAGGATCTCAGTGTTTGAGTTCCTATAAATACTGTTGAGGGGGTGTGGTGTATAGCCTCCAATGTTCTGGGCAGAGAGGAAGTTCCCAGGCTAGTGTGCCTTTTCTTCTTTTGTTCCTTAATTACTTGAGGGATATCTTGAGTGATTTCTTGAGTGATATCCTGAGTACCACTTAGGTGGGTCATTAGGTGTGGATTAGTTGCTAAAGTCTTTGTGTCTTGACCTCTTGAACTTTGTGAAGAGTTTTTCTGAGAAGATGGCTGTACTGCACTTAGTTGTGCTCTGGCTTGGCTTCGTGTATAGGGGCGAGCTGTGGTTTTGTGGCCTGTGTCAGCCAGATCTGTGTAGGGATTGCAGGGGGGTGCAGCATCCGGAGGTGCCACCATGGTTTGGCTACTGGATGGTGTCTGTAATTTATCTGTGGAGAGGGTCTGGGTTTGGGTCTGGTGTGGTTGATTGGTGATGGCACAACTAAGTGCAGTACAGCCATCTTCTCAGAAAAACTCTTCACAAAGTTCAAGAGGTCAAGACACAAAGACTTTAGCAACTAATCCACACCTAATGACCCACCTAAGTGGTACTCAGGATATCACTCAAGAAATCACTCAAGATATCCCTCAAGTAATTAAGGAACAAAAGAAGAAAAGGCACACTAGCCTGGGAACTTCCTCTCTGCCCAGAACATTGGAGGCTATACACCACACCCCCTCAACAGTATTTATAGGAACTCAAACACTGAGATCCTGCTCTGTTCCAGTAACAAGAAGCCGAAAGCACCAGCCTGAAGATGACGAGTGAGACCTCGTCGAAACGTCGCCTAGACACCCCAACTTTTACACGGGAAGACACCCGAGGACACCAAAACCTGCATATATATATGTATATATATATATAAAACATAACATAGTAACAAAAATTATACCCTGCCTCTCCCCACAGATTAGCAGGTCAAAGATTGGCTGATTAAACAATCTATTGGGAGAAGAGGAATGTTTTTGCCTGGTGCCTAAAGATATAATGAAGGCACCAGGTAAACATCCCTGGGGAGGGCATTCCAGAAGTGAGGAGTCACCACAGAAAAGGCCTGCTCTCATGTTGCTACTCTCGGGACCTCTTGCAGAGGAGGCCCGTGAAGAAGGGCCTCAGATGATGATTGCAGGGTCCAGGTCTGTTCATGCAATGAGAGGTGGTCCATGAGTATTGCACTTCGAGTTGGGCCCAGAAACTAATTGTCAGCCTGTGCAGTTGGGCCAGGATTGGCATTACAGGCTCAAACCATCTTGCCCCAGTGAGCAACCTGGCTGGTGCATTTTGTTCCAGCGGAATTTTCCAAGCCTTGTTCAGAGGCAGCCCTACGTTTAATAAGGCATGGAATTTCCTTCCAGTATAAGGGTTATTGGTCATAAATGCTTTTGGAAAGCAGAGAACTGTGATTTTTATTATGGTTTTATCACATGGTATGCCACTTTTTTATTTAAAAAATGATGTTGTTATTGTTAAACTGTATATTTTATTGTTTTGGTTTTGTGGGACACCATAACCCTTGAAATGGTGGTGTAAATTGTTTAAATAAACTAATACAACATCATCCAGGCTTTAAGGCTCATGCTCGGATATCTCATGCTCTCTTCAAAAGCTTTGGTCTGAACATTGCAATTATTACAATGTCCTTGCTTAGTTTTACTGGGCAAATTTCATTAGCATGCTTTACTAGTGCTTTGACCTTTTCAGTATTCTGTCATTTGATTGGCTTGTCACTGCACTCCTCCCCGTTAGGTGAGGACGCAAGTGTTGTTGAATAGAAACAGCAGACGGCAAATCAAAGTGCAACACACTGAAAAGGTCATTGTGGTAGAACACACATGCAGCCATTACTCATAGGGCAGAGTGGAAATAATTATGTTCCCTTTCCTTATTCATAAGCTGAAAGTGTAGAGGAAATCTGCAAAAGAGCCAAGGAATTCTGGGGGCCGTGGTGCAAAAATGTTGGAAAATAAATGTGTTCAATGAACGACTAACCCCCCAAACTGTAGGTGAGGACTTCAGCGTAATCCCACCCACCCATTTCCATTATCAGGCTAGAGAGGAGGGAGTATTATTACTGAGGGATGGTTGTTCTGGCTGGGGCTGATGGGAGTTGGAGTCCAACAACTTCTAGAAGGCTGGAGGTTCCCCATCACTGGTGTTAATAAAAACAAACAGACTTACCTCACTAGACACTCACCCCCAAGGAAGCGTTAGAATAGATGGGAAAGGGATCATGTGACATTTGTGATGACTTGAACCTTGGCACTTCTCATTTTAGAAGACCAAGGTCTATGTGAGCTTTGCAACAATGACACCAAAATGGCCCACTGGACTAAGAAAGAGACCCATCATTTTTACAACTAGTTGCCCTTCTAATGGCTGGTTCAAGCATGTAGATACATCTCTTACTTACTCACTTGATGATGAACCATCTCCTTGGTGTTTCAGAACTTTAGATATGGAAGTTTGCAAAGGGTAAACCCTGCTTGCAAAAGCTTTTCACACCAGCTATTTATGGGGACTCAAGCGCAACCAACACTCCTTCTAAAGCTTCCATCTATTTGGATGCTTTCTGAGGAAGTAAACAATGCAGTGAGCATTGATTGGGAAAACAGACAGAGAAGTTTGCATACATGCATATCTCATTTGAATGCGACAAAACAGCTTTTTGGGTGGGTATGTTCCACACCAACATCTATACTTAGAAATGCTTTATTTCCTCTAGCCCTATGCTTCATATCTCATTGTATTACAGGGAAATATGCCTGTTTCCAAGGTGATTGGATAACGTAGGTTATGCAATTTCTTTTCCTTGTTAAAGAAATAAAAATGACATTTTGTGCTGAGCTATGGGTGGTCTTGGGAGTATGTTAAAGGCAAATAACCCAGTGTGTTAAACAAACAGCCATATGGACAGACCATCGTTGTGCTTGGTTCATTCTGGGATATCAGTCCTTTGAACAGTCAATCATCTAAAGTGCTCCTGAAATGTACACAAATCTCTGGAATGGTGAAGGGTTGGCAAGCTAAGCCTGAAACCCACAAATTCTTCTCCAGCTGCAGGGGGGCAGGTTGGTGCCTCCTTTCCTACAGAATTGCTTAAATCACCAATCTGATCTCTGCATCTAATGTAGTATTCAAGATCACCATACATTTTTTACCATTAGATTCATAACCATCAGGCTGATGTAAAAAAACAACAACCTGTAAAGTTGAATGGCTCACAGTCCTGGTAATGTTGAATGTTATTCCAAAAAGCTAATGAGCTAGGGAACTTAAAAATTGTGTTTCACAACTAGATGGATACCGTGCTATATTAGAAGCAAAAAAAACCCCTTGTTTTGATGAATTGGAAGAGCCGCAAAAAGATTCCATTGAGCACATGGATTGATAATATGGACAGATTAACTACATACGAACAAATTGCATGTCGACACAAAATAAGAATGGATAAATATGAAGAAATCTGGAACGAATATTTAAGCGATAAGGCGGATAGTGGTGGGAAGTAGGAGGAGGAGAGAGAGAGAGGTTGGAAAATATTGTTTAAAAAGGTGTAGTCGTAGGTATATCAGTGTATTCAAATCTGAATTGTCAAATTGTGTTATTATTGTTTTTGTTGTATGTGACTTTTGCAGTTGATGTTTGTATCAAAAAAATGATTAAACAAATTAAAAGCAACAGCAAACAACTAGATGGGCTAGAGGAAGTTAGGCCAAATCTTCAATTAGGATAGGAATCATAGAATCAATAGCATTGTAGATTTGGAAGAGACTGCAAGGGTCATCTAGTCCCACTTAAGCTTCCATGACAGATGGACATCCAGCCTTCGCTTAAAACTGCCAAGGAAGGAGAGTCCAAAACCTCCTGGAGGCGTCCATTCCACTGTGGAGCAGCTCTTATTGTCAGAAAGTTCTTCCTGATGTTTAGTTGGAATCTCCTTTCTTGTAACTTGAATCCATTTGTTTTGAGTCCTGCACTCCAGAACAGGAGAAAACAAGCTTGCTCCATCTTCCATGTGAATCTCTTACTATTATGTACTGGAGAAAAGTATCCACTCTTAGATGTTTCTTATCATTTCCACCCTGCCCACTGCTACTCCAAGTAATAAACAGCCTCCTTTGTGAGCCAGCAAATTAAGTGAGTAGGAGTTTTATTTAGAAATTAGGCATATGCTGACTACATTATGTTTTCAGCATATGTTAAAACAGAAGCGGCTTGCTGGTGAAAATGCAAAGCCGACCTGGCGCTCCTGCCAGTGCGATTCCACTGAGCTAACCGTTGCCTCTCTCCCTCCTAGTAGGAAGCAGTGGTGCACCTGCCATGAAGCTATCATAATGGCTCCACCCCACCTAGCAAGCTGTTTCTGGTTAAAAACCTATTTATTCATCCAGGTATCACCCAACCACTAATACTGATTTAGTACGCAATGCAGCCTACAGTGTTTTTTATTGAACATCTGGCTAGAGAGAGAGTTTTTTTATTTGTTTTACTATTTTTGAACATGGCTTTGGATATTTCTTAAAATATAAAGAGGCATAGAAAAGTTTTAAATAAATGCGTGCACACACACACAGAGAGAGAGAGAGAGAGAGAGAGAGAGAGAGGTGTTCCAATGTAAAATCCCCTTTACAAGTCATTCAATAGAATAGTCCAGGCTAGGTATAGTGGAGAGAGCAGGTAAAACTTTGAGGTGGACACCAGTTGCTTGCTTACGCACAGTTTCCATCAGTAACCAACTGCTTCGACTTTAGCTGAGGCTCCCCCATCACATAAGTAAAAGGTAAAGGTACCCCTGCCCGTACGGGCCAGTCTTGACAGACTCTGGGGTTGTGCGCCCATCTCACTTAAGAGGCCAGGGGCCAGCGCTGTCCGGAGACACTTCCGGGTCACATGGCCAGTGTGACATCGCTGCTCTGGCGAGCCAGAGCTGCACAAGGAAACGCCGTTTACCTTCCCGCTGGTAAGCGGTCCCTATTTATCTACTTGCACCCGGAGGTGCTTTCGAACTGCTAGGTTGGCAGGCGCTGGGACCGAGCAGCGGGAGCGCACCCCGCAGCAGGGATTCGAACCGCCAACCTTTCGATCGGCAAGTCCTAGGTGCTGAGGCTTTAACCCACAGCGCCACCTGTGTCCCCTGTCCCATCACATATGTTGCCTAAATAAATAAGAATACTCAGCCATTAGTACATAAAGGTTTTAGTTTCCAGAGGCTTTTTTTTTTTTGGCGCAAAATGGCTAACCAGCAGCATTACAACATGTCCAGCAGGAACGTGTGTGTGTGTGTGTGTGTGATAGTCAGCAGCGCTAACAAAAAAGATTGGTGGTTCTGCTCCCAGCATCTCTAGTTAGAAATTGTCAGGTTGCAAAGCTGGAAAACGCATCTTATCAAGACTTTGGAGAGTAGCTGCCAGATAGGGTAGGCATTATCTTTGGTCTGACAGTATAAGTAGTACCTTATATTCAGAAATGAACTGGACAGACATGAATTGTTAGTCTGCTGCAGTATCCAGGGACAAGTCTCCCAAGATTCTTACATGCAAGAATAAAACCATACCTTTATTGTGCTCTATTTGCTGTCAGTTTTGCTTCAGCGTTATCTTTCTCTTAATTAGATATGTGTTCATTACTTCATAAACCCACGGGCTCTCCTCTTTCTCTCCTTTCTTCCCTTCTGCCAATCCAGGGAGACGATTCCCTAGGTTATTGGCTCTAATGTCCTAGTTTTCTATGTGCAGAGGGTATATCTGAATGGATTTTCCCCCTATGGAGAAGCATTACATCACACCCCTTTCGGTTTAAAACTGGTACAGAAGCCCAAACACCTCAGTGTGCCACCTCAGGCCAAAGATGCCAGCTTTTAAATCTGGATACAGATCTGAGTCTTGGACAGTCAATAATATTGTCTCTCAGAGTAGCGGCCAGAGGCAGCCTAACCCCAGGCAACTCAGGCTGAGCTGCTGTTTCATTCCAGATCCCATACTGGGGCCTTCGACTTAGAATGAACCTGCCATGCCAGATTTTCCTTTCTCCTTTAACCACAGTACTGCCTTTTTGGCTCTGACTTGCCTGCCGCCTAACCCTGGTTCTCATTCTCAGAGGACGCCAGCACTTCACGATGTCTTTTGGGGATGCTCTCTACAAGGAGAAAGCAAGGAAACCCACTGATGGGAGCCTAATAAACAGGCAGCTGAGCCCTAGAAAAATTCATCCTGAAAGCCTGTGTTTGTTTACTACTAGGGTAATGGAGATGATAACCTTTTAATCCAAAACCATAATGAAATATGCATATTTGTAATGTGCAACTATAAAATGCAAATCTTGCCAGCACAATAGGGAAGGGCAAAGAAGGCGCTGAGGCTCCCATCCTAATTTATTCCTCTGGCTTCAGACATTTATCCAAATTGAGTTGTGTTTATGTAATATAAAGTCAAATGAATATGTAATTGTAATGTATATGTATAGCCATTTTCTTCTCAAATATACCAACTGTTTATCATAATAGGAAGTAATGCATATTTTTGCAGGATAAAAGGTTGCTTATTAAAATCCCCATCCTCCGATCTTTTGTATATATAAAAAAGCTCTATTTACATAGAGATGATTTTTTGTTGTATTCCTTTTTTCTGAGACATAATTCCAAGTTCAGAAGATTTAAAGGAATACCAAAGTAAAACTTAGGAGTTATTATTATAATTGATAATAATAGTAATAATCCATTTTCTCTCATCCTCTAAGTAAAAAGGCACAAGTTTCTTAGGCATTGTGCCAAATAATCTCCATTCCAAATTAGCTGGCATTTCCCCCAGTTTCTCACTGTCCCCTGTGTAGTAGTTTCTAGATAAGAGAATGCGCTCTACTTTGTAAAGTCAAGTCAAATTTACTGCCTGAAAGTTCCCTTTTCCAAAATGCACCACTTCAGATAGAAGCACCCTTTTGTCTTCTCTTGTGTCCTCCTATCTTGTATTCATCTTAAAAAGGTAAAAGTAAAGGACCCCTGACAGTTAAATCCAGTCACGAACGACTCTGGGGTTTCGGCACTCATCTCGCCTTACTGGCTGAGGGAGCTGGCATTTATCCAGCATGACTAAGCCGCTTCTGGCGAACCAGAGCAGTGCACGGAAATGCCATTAGCCTTCCCTCCAAAGTGGTACCTATTTATCTACTTGCACTTTGATGTGCTTTTGAACTGCTAGGGTGGCAGGAGTTGGGACTGAGCAACAGGAGCTCACCCCGTCACAGGGATTCGAACCGCGACCTTCCGAACAGCAAACCCTAGGCTCAGTGGTTGTAATCCTGGACACGCTTACACTGGAGCAAGTCCCTTATTTCAGAGCAACAGGTTCTGGGGCGGTAGAAATAAGTGGTTTTGTGTCAGTGTAGCCCCAAAGCTCCAGTTCTGAACATAGTTATCTGCATGATATTTGAGAGGGGTGGCGGCGGAAAAGCAGCTCCCCACAAGGATTGCCCTCCCCCACTGCCCCCTAATATTTTTCTCTCTCTTTCAGCAATTTAAAATGTGGAACAAAACTCCTCCCCAGAATATGCCTGCCCTTTTTATTTATTTTGTTGCCCTGGAGTGCATGTATTGCTGTACAGCACTGCATCTGCGTGAAAGGTTTAAGCTCTGGGTAGCAAAGCACAGATAGGTTTACAAATTTGTGTGTGTGTGTGTGTGTGAGAGAGAGAGAGAGAGAGAGAGAGAGAGAGAGAGAGAGAGAGAGAGAGAGAGAGAAATTCCAGAGGGGCCATCCTGTTATGTTCGAATGGATTGTTTTCAAGTTATATCAGCACCAGACTGGGGGGGGGGGATCACTCCCAAGTCCTATCCTGTATTTTTCCAGAACAAAGGTGGCAACCCTATGTACACATTACCAGCTTAGGTTGTTCTTTTTCCTCAGTTTGGATTGAAGCTGCTTTAGGGAAGGCCATGGCTTTTCCCCTGGTGATACTAGGGGGTACCAAGTACTGGCACCTTTTTTTCTAGAAGAAAAGCATCGGGGAAGGGCACATTTAAACAAAACATTTCATAAAAATAACAACAACAGGGCAGATACAGGATAGATGTGGCTTGTGGCCAATGTACTGTGTAGCTAGGGTTTCCATATTTCAAACAGTGAAAATTTTGACACAAAAGTGGTTGTGTTTTGTTTTGTTTTTTTTGGCAAAGTGGTTGAGTTTTCATTTGCAAAATCTCCCCTCAAAAAGAAGTTTTTGAGATTTTTTAAAAATGAAATTCAAAAAACAAAGCAAAAAACAAAGCAAATCCACTTCTGATATGGATTGACATACGCCCAAGTTTTCCAGTACGTGTGGCAAACCAACAGACCGCCCTGGATGAAGAACAAATGGGAATGAGTACATAACCATAGAGCCTCTCTCCTCTCAACACACAGACTTTTATTTTTGTACTTCTTGGTTCTCAAGAGCAAAGGAGAAAAGAATACCACCAGCTAAAAAGCAGTACTTACGGACACCTCATGAGCACTCTGCTCTCCCCCCCTGCCACCCTCAAAATTATGCAAACTCCATAGCAGCAGAGATACTTCAGAAAAACACCTCACCGAATAAGTTTGAATCCTTTCAGGTGCATGGAATGCAGCTACAGAAAAAACATCTTGAGCTAGCTAAAATTTCAACAGAACTGCATGAAGCCAAAGGAATTGGAATCTATAGATTTTGCCCCTCGCCCCTTTGCAGAAATAAAATTGTTTTTACAAAACCTGGCCTCCAGATACAAAACGCCTCGCCCACTCTTTGCCTGAAGGTCCACCTTCTTATCACTGTTAGGAGTCTGCAATGCTTTTCTACTAACAGAATTGATCTCAGGAGTCCTGTAGAAAGTTTTCCACACAAAACTCTGAGAAGACATTGGCGGGAACCCCCCTCTGAGCTGCCACATTGACTGATATTGCCAACTTCAATAGCAGCTAGTGCAGTAATAAGGTCAGAGACCTCTGGAGCGGAGCCAAAAATCCTGGGTTGGAAGCCATCTAGCTACAGAGGGTTCGCAGAGAAAGGAAGAGGGCCTTTCTTCTTCCTTGCATGATCTGAGATCTGATAAAGAGTCGGAAGACAGCCTCATGCTTAAAATATTTCTTTCCATCCACACCATCAAGGGTCTTTTAGAAAGCTGTGGCGAGGGAGAACAATTGCAGCTATTGTCACATTTTCTTCACAGATCTGCAAAGCCCCACAGTCTTGCCTTGACAATTTCCAGGTATTTTTCAAACCAGGCATGGATTAAAAGCAATTAAGTCACTACAAGTGAGAAATGATAGATACCTATGTGCAAGAAGAGAGGCAAGCCAGGTCTGTTCATTTGTTTTGAAGTGAGAATGCTCACCATTCCTTAGCTTAATGAGAAGAGCCAGAGCTGCCAGCAAGGAAAATAAATTAAATACTTTTTTAAAAAAATCATAATCAAGTGGGGCCTGCAACAAAAAGTTGAAGCATGGAGTGCTCCTCTTCAGGGTTCCAGGAAGCTAATCATGCCCCTTCCATGATACACATTCCTCCGTCATGGTGGTTTTCTATTGTCTACATTATATTGTCTATTGGCCTACATTGGCTCCCAGTACATTTCCAAGCACAATTCATAGTGTTTGTGCTGACCTTTAAAGCCCTAAATGGCCTCAGCCCAGTATACCTGAATGAGTGTCTCCACCGCCATCGTTCAGCCCGGAAACAGGTCCAGCGCTGAGGGCCTTCTGGCTGTTCCCTCACTGTGAGAAGTGAGGTTACAGGGAACCAGGCAGAGGGCCTTCTTTTTTTTCTTTTTTTTAATAAATATTTATTAGAGTTTTTAGAAAAAAGAATACAATGATAATAAACATTATTGCTTTGTTTTAACAAAATTTCATAATATCCTTGAACTTCCTCCAGGCAGAGGGCCTTCTTGATAGTGGTGCCCATCCTGTGGTACGCCCTCCCATCAGATGTCAAGGAAATAAATAACTACCTGACATATAGAAAACATCTGAAGACAGCCCTGTTTAGGGAAGTTTTTTATGTCTGGTGTTTTACTGTATTTTTAATATTTTGTTGGAAGCCGCCCAGAGTGCCTGGGGAAATCCAGCCAGATGGGCAGAGTATAAATAAATCATCATCATCAACAACACCATTACCCCGCACCCCACCCCATCCTCAGCATTCCTTGCCGACTGAGCATGCTCAGTCCTCAAGGCTGCAGATACCTCCATTTACAAATATCAAAATCCAGAGAAACAAACAAGCTGTAACAGAAAGATATTTGGAGCAGCCATGTTGTGCTCAATTCTGAAGTCTGGCCTGCTTCCTGCCCTAGCCTTTTAGGCTACAGAAGAACAGCCCTCAAAGTTTGCTGTTCATAATTGCTCAAACACTAGATGGATCTAAAAGGTACACTGTGAAATATGTTTTTTGAAATAATAATACTATGAGTAAGCAGGTAAAAATGCACAGCCAAATACCTTTCAAAAATTAGAGTAAGGTCTTGCATACTTCTGAAAGGGTTTTAGGCATTGGGAAAATCTTCAAGAGAATCTTGATAAGCATCCATATAATTGCCAACCAAACAGGGCAAAAACATACACACGCTACCCTGGCCATTTTGGGTCATCATCCCCACTGCCCCCTCTTTATTGAAAAACTGTGGTAAGGATATTTCCCCTTGCCCCCTATTTTTAAGCTGTTAATCTTCAATTAATAGACAGCTTTCATTTCATGCTCTTCCCCTACAGCGGCCAAATCCTGTTTGGCTTTACTTCCACACCCCACAAAATCAACAAGCAATTGGCTCCACCACCTGACTCAGAGAGCATCTACAATTAAAACAAAAACAAAAAACCAACCTTGATTTTAAGAGTAAGCATCTTTCAGCATCTGTCGAGATGCTTCTCTGTGTTTCCTCAGAGAGGAAATTTGTAATTACTATTGGGTAGAACAATATAAGAAGCTTCTCGGCTATTTGAATCCAGGTGACAGCAACCCATTAAAACACACACACACACACACACACACACACACACACACACACACACACACAAACACCACAAGAGAGAACATCAGAATGAGAGAGATCAATTTCAATATTCATTTCTCCAGCTTCCTTCAAAAGTTCCATTGAACTCCTTTCATCCTGTCCCAGGTAGGCACTATTTCATTCACTTTAACTTTTGAATAGTTGGGCAGGTCTCGCTTTCACTCCATTTAGAAACAGCTGTTGAGTGCATCATTTACTGTGGCAATGGAAGCAATAGAGCAAGCACAAAATAGATGGTCCTCTCCCCTGCTAAATGGGCATTCGATAGCTAACAGGTGCATTTGTGTGTGCATGTATTCTACTACCTGTACTGTAGGACACTTTCTTTTTTAAAGTGTTTGTAGGATGAAACCTGCACATCTCCTTAAAAAAAAAAAAGACCCCCTCATTACAAATTATGTATCCCACCCTCTCTCTTCCATTTGTGTTACAGGGGTGCTTAGAGGGGCAAAACCATGAAAAGAGATATGGGGGAGGATTGATGAGGGAGGGGAATGAGCTCAAAACTGCAGACTTGAAGTAGAACACCAGTCTTCATCTGTATTGTATCTGGGTTTTTTAAAGAAAATATTGTTCTCTGTATTGGATTTTTTAAATTCTTGTATGCCGTTTTGAGACTTTTGTGGGATTTGAATTACAAAATGAAATACAAATAATGAATGTATTCCCCCCCAAAAAACTTGAACATGGGACAACTTAATGCCTCCCCAAGCTTCCTGTCTGTTTACGTCAGGCTTCCTCAAACTCAATCCTCCAGATATTTTTGGCCTACAACTCCCATGATCCCTAGCTAGCAGGACCAGTGGTCAGGTGTGATGGGAACTGTATTCTCAAAACATCTGGAGGGCCAAGATTGAGGAAGCCTGGTTTACGTCATCTACTCCAGCACTCCCTGGTCAGCACAATCCAATGCTTGTTTGATGGGTTGCTACTGTAGACACTGATTTGGATTGAATACTATGTTGGGCACTGCTCCATCTCTTGAACTGCACACCCCATGAATCTGAACTTGGGTTGTGCTCACAGCACCCTGTAAATCCCACTCCAACAATGAGTTTCCCTTTAACATTGTGGTTGGCAGAAGGTGGGGCTCCTATTCTTAGCAGAATGGATAGGATTACTCTTAGTATTGCAACTTTACCATTTGGCGCCAGTTTACCCCTTTTCCAGCCACATCTGGCTTCTGCAAGGCTTCACACAGTTTCACTTGCTCCAATTTACTTGGTGCTTTTCTGATGAGATTTGGTACACCTATAACATCCTGGGTGTTCATCTGCAGCAGTGGAAGATCCCCAAATTTCCAGATTGCACTCTTTAAATGGTCCTGTAGCTTAGGGTGGCTTCTCTGAAGCCAGAGCAGACATTACAATGCAGCTACATGGCTTGTTTGTTCATTGGGGCCCCTTCTGCAGCCCAGATACCTCTCTGAGCCCTGTCTCTGAGAACTAGGCCTTATTTTCCAAGCACACCACAGCTTCATTGTCCCCGTTGACCAAATTGTGAACTTTTGCAGCCATACCAATAGATCTCTATCGGTAGGTTCAGTAATGGAGCTCAAATCACAGTGTGAGCTGGAAATAGGGAAATATTGCAACTCTGGGTGATGAGAATGCAGGCAAATGGCAGTCCCTGCAACAGAGAAAAATTAGAAAAGCAGGTGGCAATGGACAGATACCTTAAGGATCAGCATATAATTGAAGAGCATGAACTCATAAGGATAAACACATTCCGGGGATCCAAATGCCACTGTGTGCAGACACTGGCTCTGAGGTCCTGTTAATATAGCAATATGTGCAACATTATTTCTGCTCCGTTTACCCATGTCATTCATATCTGGAAGAGGGAGGCTGAGAATGCAGGAAATGGGTCCCATCAATCAAGCAGTGCAAGAAACAGAGTAAAAGACATCATTTTTATGTGAGAAATATTCAGAAACACGTCTGGACCGGAGAAGGCGCCTCCATTATCAATGACAGACAGCGGACCACCTTGCTTTCTGCATCCCAAAGGATATGATTTCTTTTCTATATTCTCAATATGACAACCGGGATGACAAATGTATACGAAGTAAAACACGAATCTCTCCTCCACTCAAAATACCTGAAGTCTGACAGAGACATTTGCCCTGGATCATGGCAGCCCTTGTCTACTGTGTCTCCCTGTGTGCAGATTAGGGGAGGCAAATTCTGCAGGTGCCCTCGCAAGTTATCACCTGCATCTTGTTTGGCATTCGCTGAAGAATAGCTCCCAGTCTACAGAATACTTGTGACATCCAAGCAATCCGAATGGCCCACGCTCCCATTTAACTGAAACAAACAAAACCTAATGGTGCTCCTTTCCCCACTTTGAGAAACTGGAGCCCCTGCTTATTAACTAAGCAGGTGGGTACCCTTGATAGAAGAAGAACTAGTAAGGCAATGCACACAGTTTTGTTGTTTCACCTGCCCCTGATTGTCACTCTTCCCTGTTTTTTAAAACATTATTTTCCAGTTTCTAAAAATAGTTATAATAACCAATTCTCCGCCCCCGAGAAACATTCTGTGTATTCACAATGCAAATGATGCAGTCAAATATTAAGCAGGTTTGTATAATGTTTAATTGCATTTAAACTATTATCTTTTATATGTTTTTAGCTTTCCGTATTTTATCTGTGTTGTTTTTGATCTGTGTAAGCCGCCTTTAGTCCTGGTCTGGGGGGGGGGGATGGGACAACAACAACAACAACAACAACAACAACAACCATAGTTTAGAGCTTATTGTATCAGTTAAATGTCTTCTAATCTCCATTGTAATTGTATCAGTTAAATGTCTTCTAATCTCCATTGTAATAGATTGTCCTGAAGTGAGCCATGGACAGCTGATAGTGACGAGACAATGTTGTCCTTTCTAATGTATTGGATAAACATGTACCATAGTTTCAAAATAATTTTTGGCCTTTGTGTCCCTTAGTGCTCTATCATGTTTGATTTGTTTCTCCATAAGGGCTTCGCTCCTTAGTTTGTCCCACCACGCCTCCAGAGTTACATTAGTAGGTGTTTTGCAATATTGTGATAATAGATTTCTCGTTGCAGACATAAAAAGGAATAGTAGACGCTTGAAGAGTAGATTCTTACGGTCCTCTACAAAGGGATTTGTAAAGCTGGCCTCTGCTCAGATTGTATCACTAGCTTATCTACAAAAACTTTCTGCCTTCCAATCCCTGTTCTACTTCTCCCTCTGCTGCTTCTTAGGAGGTTGCTGAGAGCTGCAAACTTTGATTGAGATTTTTCCTTATTTCCTGTAGTATGAAGCAACACTCAGTTTTGTCATCATGACAACATTGCATTCTGCATCCTCTCTCTTCTGCTCCACATTGTCGGCTTCCGTGGGTTGGAGCAGTCTATGTTGTTGTTGTTGTTTTAATTACCTGCCCTTCACCCTCAGAGCCCAGGGTAGGTTACATCAATTTAAAGTACAATTTTATAAACAGTTAAAAACTTACAATGATGGAAAAAATTGTTGTTGGCATCTGCCTGTCTCAAGAGAAAATGGAGTGTGTCTCCGGGGGTGAAGCCAAACTGCTGGGGAATCGCAGGGCCCGCTGTGGCTGTAGAAACTGGTAACTCATAACTGCTTTTGCTGCATTAGCAGCATCAAACTGAACTCCCTGGGGTGCAAGCCTGGGCAGTGTGTATGGAGGTCCTGGGCTGCCCAGACGACAAGACACCCCACAACCCAGCCTCACAGAGGTGGTCCAAAGGAAAGCAGAGCAATACATTTGGCACCAGTTGGGCTGCAGGAATTGCCGGAAAGCTATTTTTCAACTTTACTTACACACACACACACATGTATAGATAATTCAGTTCAAGCCCTTGCTTGCAATATATCATTATGCCTAAAGTTCTTTGCAGAGATGCAATTGGAACCAACTACTTCCGCCTTCGGCATCCTGCCCCTTGGCTCCCCTGCTACATGAGTGCTATGAACGTAGATGGATCCTGCTAGCAGAAAGGCTTTTGTCTAGCCTTGACACTGTTCCTTGGTTGGCTTTGTGGTGTTTATATTGTTTCCAGCCCCCCGACACTTGTCCTGATTATGTGGAACATCACTTCTGCCAAGAATGCACATGAAGATAAGAAGGCAGCAGGTTTTCATGCATCATACACCCCTTTGTCCCCCCCCCCACTGATGTACATAGCACCAACTTATTTTTAACCCCCCCAAATGAGATTATTATTTTTTTTTAAAGCCGCTCTTGCTCCTTGCAGAATATCCCATTTTGCGGAAGAACATGATGCCACAGAAGCAGCAGTGCAATAGAGATATTATTACTTAGCAATAATAAGGTGGTGAAGAGGGAGAGGGAAAAGAAAGCGTTCTCAAAATGATATGGCCATTTCCGCTGTCTCTCCAAGCGATAATATCTTTCTCCAATCCTGGGTATACTGTTAGGATATTCCACAGAGAGTGTTATATGGAATAAATAATAGAACAGCCAACTGTTACCTCTGCTCCCGTCCACTGCCACCATCTCAGCTGTAAAACCACTGCCAGAATTGGCTGGTCTGTGTTTCCCATTGTTTTCACTTTATACATAAATATCGTGCTGCTCCTTACATAGGAAATGAGGCACCTTTCACTGATAAGATGCCCAACTTTTTTCTTGCAGTAGGTCATCACCTAGGCAGCCTACCAAATCTTCAGAATCACAGGAAATGTTGTTCGAGTGCCAGGGAAATAAAGAAAGAGGTGAGAGAAAAAGGCAATAACGTCCAAAACAAGGATGCAAGTGAACATCTGCTAGCAGATGCTCCTGTACAGTCTGTAGATAAAACATGGCAAGCACCAATTTGACATGTTCTGCAACTTTACTGGCATTGTTCTTGATTTATATCCAGGCAAGGGGAGATGAAAAGTTATCAGCTTAAAGCATCAGCATATGTGAATGTTCGGTTTGGGTCTCAAAAATACTCAATAACTCAATATTTTATTTATGTAGCACCACATCCCATCCTTCCCCTGTGAAAGGGAAAACCAAGGACTCCTTATTTTAATAAAACAAAACAATATTGACTCATTATACCTGTGTTGCAGTGGGTTGGAGTAGATGACACTAGGGGTCCCTTCCAACTCTACAATTTTGTGAGTCTATGATGGATACATAGAGTGATTAATTGACTGCTTCACCCTCTCCCTACAGCCTGCTTGACTCTTTGGTGTATGCCAGAGCCCCAGGCGATAAAACAAGTTGAGACATGGCTTGAACACGAGTGGAGGGAAAGACCAGACAAACTCAATCAAATACTGGTGAGTACTCATTATTGAGCCTACTCAGTGGCACTGAAGGTGACAAAGAAGCCATACTTTGCTGCCTCCATTGCATCCTCACTGTGGTGTCCAGCAGAGCTTTTTCTAGGCATGACAGGGGCTTTCACACTCTGGCCCAAAGGAAGTGGTAGAACCAACAGTGGCTTGTTGTGACTTGTTTCCAAAGCAAATCACTTGGATCTAGGTGCATCACAAGAGGAGTCTGGAACACTATCTAGTAGGAAGAAGAAGAAGAAGAAGAAGAAGAAGAAGAAGAAGAAGAAGAAGAAGAAGAAGAAGAAGAAGAAGAAGAATTTATTATTTATACCCCGCCCATCTGGCTGGGCTTCCCCAGCCACTCTGGGTGACTTCCAACAAAATATAATATTAAAATACAGTAATACATCAAACATTAAAAGCTTCCCTAAACAGGGCTGCCTTCAGATGTCTTCTAAAAGTCTGGTAGTTGTTGTTCTCTTTGACATCTGGTGGGAGGGCGTTCCACAGGGCGGGGGCCACTACCGAGAAGGCCCTCTGCCTGGTTCCCTGTAACTTGGCTTCTTGTAGGGAGGAAACCGCCAGAAGGCCCTCGGCGCTGGACCTCAGTGTCCGGGCAGAGTGATGGGGTGGAGACGCTCCTTCAGATATACTGGACTGAGGCCGTTGGACGAATTTCAGTTTGTAAGGCTTGAGGATGTGGACAAGGTATTTGGTTCATTCCGGGTGACCACCTATGCTCTTGACTCTTCACCATCATGGCCGATTAAAACCAGCAGGAAGGAGGAAGAGGTCAGGAACAAACCTTTCCTATCTGATTGGCCCCTTGGGACAATGGAAATCTTGTTCTCCTCCCACCTCCCTCCAGGGGATGCCCCTTGAGACATCTGCCCCAAGTGGGCAGAGTAAGGCAAATGTGCCCCCATCCAATGAACAGGAGCAGCATCCTACAGTCATGGCTGACACACCTAATCTGGTAAGCAGCAGAGCTGCAAATTAGAATGTGCTCTCCAGGAAAAAATGAGTAACCCCCCCCCCCAAAGCCTTATCACTGAGGGACTGAATCTGTCTGTCATGCTAAGAGCAAGAAGCAAGATTCAATTGTGATAGTTTAGATCCAGAGCTGGTTCAGGACGTTCTGAGAGAGGAAAACACTGGCAGAACTGGTCCTAGTGGAAATAAGTCACCAAAACACATAGAGCCAGCTCAGTCTGCAATACTCTGGGAACTAAGCCCACCAGCTGAGATGCAGGGGAGAGTTCCCAGTGCCCTTACCAGGTGTGTATGAACTGCAACATCACATAGGAAAAGGTCCATGGGGAGTAGCACACAACTGACAACACAAGAATGCCAGCAAATTGGATCCCTTCCAGTCGGGATTCAGGCCTCATCATGGGACTGAAACTGCCTTGGTCACACTGGTTGATGATCTCTGGAGGGCTAGGGACAAAGGTGAGAGCTGTTTCCTAGTTCTGCTGGATCTCTCAGCGGCGTTTGATACCATCGACCATAACATCCTTCTGGACCGTCTGGAGGGGCTGGGAGCTGGGGGCACTGTCCTACAGTGGTTCCGCTCCTTCCTCCTGGGCAATGTTCAGAAAGTGGGGGGGGGATGAGTGTTCAGACCCCTGGCCTCTCACTTGTGGGGTGCCTCAGGGTTCTGTCCTCTCCCCCATGCTTTTCAACATTTACATGCAGCCGCTGGGAGAGATCATCTGGAGGTTTGGGCTGGGTGTTCATCAGTATGCGGATGATACCCAGCTCTACCTCTCTTTTAAATCAGAACCAGTGAGGGCGGTGAAGGTCCTGTGTGAGTGTCTGGAGGCGGTTGGAAGATGGAAGGCGGCTAACAGATTGAGGTTTAATCCTGACAAGACAGAAGTACTGTTCTTGGGGGACAGGAGGCGGGCAGGTGTGGAGGATTCCCTGGTCCTGAATGGGGTAACTGTGCCCCTGAAAGACCAGGTGCGCAGCCTGGGAGTCATTTTGGACTCACAGCTGTCCATGGAGGCACAGGTCAAATCTGTGTCCAGGGCAGCTGTTTACCAGCTCCATCTGGTACGTAGGCTGAGACCCTATCTGCCTGCGGACTGTCTCGCCAGAGTGGTGCATGCTCTGGTTATCTCCCGCTTGGACTACTGCACTGCGCTCTACGTGGGGCTACCTTTGAAGGTGACTCAGAAACTACAACTAATCCAGAATGCGGCAGCTAGACTGGTGACTGGGGGCGGCCGCCGAGACCATATAACACCGGTCTTGAAAGACCTACATTGGCTCCCAGTACATTTCCGAGCACAATTCAAAGTGTTGGTGCTGACCTTTAAAGCCCTAAACGGCCTCAGTCCAGTATACCTGAAGGAGCGTCTCCAACCCCATCATTCTGCCCAGACGCTGAGGTCCAGCACTGAGTGCCTTCTGGCAGTTCCCTCACCGTGAGAAGCCAAGTTACAGGGAACCAGGCAGAGGGCCTTCTCGGTAGTGGCGCCCGCCCTGTGGAACGCCCTTCCAGCAGATGTCAAAGCGATAAACAACTAACTGACATTCAGAAGACATCTTAAGGCAGCCCTGTTCAGGGAAGTTTTTAACGTGTGATATTTTACTGCATTTTTTGTTTCTATGGAAGTCGCCCAGAGTGGCTAGGGAGGCCCAGCCAGATGGGCGGGGTATAAATAATAAATTATTATTATTATTATTATTATTATTATTATTATTATTATTATTATTATTATTATTATTATTGCAAATGGGAGATGGACACAGTACATGGCATCTGTAGCAACACACACTGCAGCAGCCAATCAGCACATCAGATGCCCCAGGTAGACCCACTATATCCGCATCACAAGACTTGGAGAAGTGCATAATCTAACTGTTTCAATCCACATATAAGTCTGGAACTGGTGAATTAGGTTGGTTCATATCAAAATGCAGTCTAAATACATTTTCCTCCATTACTAAATCTGTATTATAGGGCACTTAAGTAGAAAGTATTCCACTTCCACCAGCTCCAAATAAACATTTTTGGACAAGTTATCTAGCAGGACCATACATTTTGAATTTTCTCCCAATAACACAGACCATAGGCAAGTGTTTCAAAGATACTGTGTCTGTGTATAAGCAGAGCTCCCTACTTTCTCATCCACAGTTTCATTTGACACTAGGCTGCTGGGCTGTTGTGAATAAGGGTGGGACCAGCAGTGCTGATCTACAGCAGCATCCAGCCAGCTTCCAGTGATGCATGCCAGGACATGGTGCCAATGTGTGATGGAATAGTTAATGATATCATGATCACAAACACATGCATAGCAGCTGTAGCAGATGGCAAGATGAAATGTCCCACCGTTAACATCAATGAGAAACTTTTCTCATTATCTGCAGAGGATGCAAAATGGCCGTTGTCTCAGAATCATAGTTCAAGGAGATCTGAATGTCAGTGCATCCAACTCCATGTTTTGAGCCAGGATCCTCTACCACCACATGTATTTGAATGGCTTGAAGTGCAGTCCTATCAAACATATCAGAAGCAAGCCCCATTAGCTTCTATCATGATTAACCCTGGGTAAGTGAATAGGATCCTTAACCCATCTCATCCAGATTTTAGAATGCCAGAGGCAGGGTGAAGCAGGGACCAATAATTATTTGGGTACTTCTTGATCGATGTCAACATAGGTCTGCAAGTTCAGAACTCAGACTACCTCATAAGTGGTTTGGTGTTTTTTTAAAAAAAGTACTATAAAGGTAAAGGTACCTCCTGACCGTTAGGTCCAGTTGTGGCCGACTCTGGGGTTGCAGCGCTCATCTCACTCTATAGGCCGAGGGAGCCGGCGTACAGCTTCCGGGTCATGTGGCCAGCATGACTAAGCCACTTCTGGCAAACCAGAGCAGCGCATGGAAACACCGTTTACCTTCCCGCCGGAGCGGTACCTATTTATCTACTTGCACTTTGACGTGCTTTCGAACTGCTAGGTTGGCAGGAAAAAGTACTATACATATGTTCAAAATACTGTATGTATTTTTTTGTGCTCAAACACACACACACACACACACACATTTCTCTGGATTTCTGTTAGAGTAACTGGACATGAGAAGGAGTTAATTTCCTTCATGAATTTAAATCACCTCAAGGATGAGCTAATCACAGGTGTAGGGTCAGCCAAGCCAGTTGCTATGGTAACGGTCCAGTGCCCACACTATATCTGTAATGAATGCATGTCAGCTCAGTAATGCCAGTCTGTTAGTCTGTTTGCCAGTCAGTGTTACTTGTCCAGTGTTACGTCTTAAATTGCTGAACTTATTTAGAGCAACGGAGATACTTTGTATTTGTAGGTATCTATATAAACCTGTAACTGCAAAAGCCTACAAGCAATATATCTCTATGCCCCAAACTGTTTTCTGAGCCTTATCTTCTGCAACAGTAAACTATGTGAACCTTTCTCTGCTTCTGTGTGGTGACTTGTACTGGGGAAAACTTCCACTGCATGGATAGCTCACCTGAGATTCCTAACAATATCTTCCCTTGCAATTGCATTGGACCAGGATAGACTGTAATTACGTCATGTGTGGGGTCCAAGATGAGCTGGATATTTCTGCTGAAACACATCCCCACTCCAGACAGACACAGATGTGTCTGGCTATTTTCTTCACTTGAGTTGTACAATGAGTTCTTTTTGTCAGTCAGGGGGTCCCACTTGCTTATGGGGCCAAACTGGTTCATTCTACAGCTATTTGAAAACAGAAAGAGATTATGACAGTGGTGTTGTGTGCTATCAGTCATTTAATAGCAGCCCTACCATACTTTGAATGTCCCTGAATCTTTGATGCACAGTAACTTATTATTGCTTTTTAAGATGCCCCTTGCTCAGCCATAACATTGCAAGAATCAAATGATCTAAGCCACCTTCAATGTCCATGGAGTTTTACAAAAGTTTATACAACTTAGCTATTGCTTTATTTTCTCTCTCCGCTAAATATTTGCAGTACACCGTAAAAGGATGAGCAGGATGGTGCTAAGTATATCAAGCAGCAAGCATCTCCTGCTTATCAGCTTTGGAAGCATTAGCTAGTACAGGGAAAACATCTATTTCCAAACCTGCAAAATTAGAAAGAGCTCAGAAAAGTCTTGTGGAACAGGGAGGAAGGCACAAGTCCCTATCATTCTCTCTGCATAATCAGGGCAGAAGTGAAAGCAGTGATGTTACTAGCAGCAGCTGTTTGTCTGTTTCTCATTAGACACCTCTATTTTTTTCAAAAAATTTTTTATAAAATCCTAGTTCTTATCTTCTTTTGAAACCAGTTTGATGGTGAGCTATAGAACTAATCAGGGAAAAGCAGCAGCTGCTCTTTTCAAATCTCTCCTTAAAATTTCCTAGCTAGACCCATCTATCTTTTCACAGCCCCATTTCTGCCTTCTTCTGGAAGCCTTTAAAGAACACAGCGCATCATGTTGTTTGTAACAGTTGGCAAATGCTTCTTTTAAGAGTGTTTGTACATTTGCGGATTGATCTTTTTATGATCAAAGATTAAATAACCCCCCACCAAAAGAAAAAAAGTTCTTTTGAAAAGAAACTAATCAAATTCAGGCAGAGAATGCAGGAGGGAGGATTATTTATTTTAATTACCTCATTGTAATTAGGAAGTCCTTTTCCTAACAAAAAAAATGTCCCTCTTCCCAATAAAAATAGCAACAACAGCAACAATTGATAATGATGTAGCAGTATCAATGTGTTTGCTGCTTTACAAAGCAAACAACTACAGCAGAAAAGACAAGGCGATGTCCCCAGGAACTTACAATCTGAAATTTAACAATGGGAGAGATAACCAAGGAAAGGAAGATGTACAGGTCATGACGTGCAGCCCTCTTCCAAGGAGCATTTAAAGAGAGATTCTGTTAAGTTGTGGGTGAACATATCAGACGACACAGCGATTCTTCAAACAGCTCTTGTTTATTCACAGGCCAGAACAGAACTGAACTGAAGGGTTTAGCCAGCTTGCTTATATACAGCTCCACTAGAACGCAACAGTAACCATTTTCTGTAACTATCCAATCACTGAATGTCACTTTCGATCCCTTATTTGCATATGTGGACCTGAACTATCTACAGTATCTCCCTGCTGGCCCAGGGTGAGAACTTCAGTACATAACAGATTCTTTGATATTGTGCTCATGGAGCTGTCCTAGCTTAAAATGTTGGAATGAAGAAAGAGGCATCCCTTTATTATAAGAATGTTAAGGTCTCAAATATAAAATTAATATTCATAAATGCACACATATCTAAATATATGAACTATGTGTCTGCAATAGTATGGGAAAGCAATCCTAAAGCCATTTTGACTCTCCCAATGACCTCAACTATTCCTCTGCAGTAAGGGAAGCAAATGGGGAAAGCCTTCCCATTGTCTTTTTGCTTGAAAATCCTGTAAAGGAAAGAAGAGCAGTTTTTCTTATAACACCTTAGACAAGCTTGTGAGTACAGAATGGACCTGGGAAGCCACTTCAGCAGGCCACTACTAACTGACATGTAGTGCTAAATAAATCTTTGGGTGAAATAGCAGCAAGGCTGCATGCCAAGCAGAGAAATGACTAGCTAGGTCAGTTCTCTCTTATCCTTTTTAAGCCAGAGCAAGGTGGCATAGGTGCTAGAGTAGGACTAGTGCTATTTTATGTATGTATTTATTTCATACAATTTCTCAAAACACACAAATCGTTCTGGAGCTCAGTCGCTCAGTTCCTGCTTCCAAATCAGCTGTTGCCGAGTCTGAATTCCGTCCCTTCCTCTTCCCACTTTTAAAGTCCCACTTACACTTCCTTTCCTGCTCACACCTCTCATTAATTCTTGCGTGCCTACGAGTCTTGGGATAGGCTATTTCCGGTGGCCCTCCCACTGAGCCCGATCTTAAACTGTCAGTCTGTGTCTTCTCCTTGGAACTCCCTCCTTCCTTCTCCTTGTTCTCAGAACTCAGGCTTCTACTGCAACTTGGCTGCTCCTCCCTCGTTCTGCATTCCTGCCTAATTACCTCCTCTTGTCTCTCCAAGCTCTTCCCCTCTGTCAGCAATGGGACACAGCTGACAAAAGCTTTCCTTGTGCTCATAGGGTTGGTATGGTCATCAAAGATGGAGAGGCCATGTGCATCCCCCTGTGTTTTGTTGACAGGATAGAGAATCTTAGAATTCTAGTGTTGGAAGGGATCCCAACAGTCATCTAGACCAACCCCCTGCAATGTCAGAATCCTGCCCACAACTGTCCCTTGTAAACAGCCAGATGCACTGACCAATTGTGCAATATTTATTTAGTATTATTATAGCCTCCTCTTAATTAAAACTAATTAATTAAAGACTCAGCATTAAAAAAAAATCACACCAAATCATAAAGCAAATATTATATGACCAACATAGCAAATTACGTAACAAAGATCTCACACATATTCAAATTGAATGCATGGCAGTAAGAAGTTGAAATTATTTCACACTTAGCTTTGGATTAGGATCAGAACTTGGTCGCTTGGGTCTGTATTCTGGGCCAACATTTGCAAAAACGCAACATCTTGCCCAGAGACACAAAGCACAAGACTTAGTCCAAAAGCAAATGTTTTGAAGTCTTATAAGGAGTTACAGGTTCAGAGATACACACTGTGTGTGTGTGTGTGTGTGTGTGTGTGTGTGCTTGTGTGTGTGCTTGTCTGGGTTTGACAGATTTGCCCAAACAGCTGAGGTTGTCCTTGAATATTGACAGAAAAGCACTTTGGTTCTTCAAAACAAACACAAAACCAACAGTTCACACACACACACACACACACACACAAATAGAGAAAGACAGGAAAACATTAGAAAGGAGGTCATGGCTGGATTTGTTGTACAAATGAGTTCTCCTGTGACTGCATGATCTCATCAAACTCTTCTCGATTTAAAGAAGTGTAGAACAATGGCTGACCTTCAAGCCCAGCATGAGAAAATTTGGGCAGATTTCCCACAAGAAAAGCCCACCTAGAAAATAGTAAGACATTCCCACACACAAGATGGTTTCTACATGATTGCTTAATGACCCTGTAAACAAATATTTTCTTTCAGTTAGATTGATCCTATGCATACAAAACATGTAACAAGGACCCCATGTTTCAACACACAACATGTCCAGTACATTTATGCTATCTTATCCTTGCTGTGTGGATTCGTTTTAGGAACATTTTTCAAAGATTGCTGGGAGGTTGTGGCCAATGAGGCTAGGCTACTCAAATTAGTTCCAGCTAACTCTTATTCCAGGCCATTTAAGGAGAGAGGAGGTAGAAAATACTGTCACTGATGTCCGTGGGGCTTTACTGAAGCATTGCCAGACAATTTGGGCTGCTTCGTCATGAGTTTTAAAAGAACCTATTATATCTGCTTAGAAAAACCAGCTTTAGCACAGCGAATGAGTGACAACGCAAGGATGTCCTTGCTGGCCTAAACCAATTACTGTGGAAAATACATACTTCTGATCAGCAGGCTGCTGCCTTTCTATCAGAAAAAGTTGTTGTCTTTGTCTTCTTCTTCTTCATTTTTCAATCTACTGCGGTTACTGTAGATATAAATGAGATAAATCACTGCACAATTAAAACGAGAGAGAGAGTTAAACTCTACAAGTACTGCCAGCGGAACTGACAGGGGCACATCCAACTTTATTACAGCAGTTGTGTATTACTTCTCTTTTTTGGGCATCACCCTACAAACAGGTCACGATTTTGATTTATATTTTGCCATCTAAAATGCATAAAAGATGTGGCGCGCTTGCTTCCCCATTAATCTTCCATGTTTTCGTTTGAAATTTTATTGAAGGTGACATGACAAATTACTACTGGAGTCAATCTGTTCTTGAACAGTGCATATATATATATATATATATATATATATATATATATATATATATGAAAGGAAGAACATAGTAACGCAAATTAAATGGCCTTTCCAGGTGTGCGCTTTGCTCACATTGTAATGGCGGCTCCATAAAAATGTTGCATGACTGGACAGAGCGGGAAGTCATTCACCAGTATAAGCTATTCACACATTTGTCTACGGAGGCCAATTTCTTTGGAGTAATGCCGCCCTGCCTCCCCAACACCACCACTAGCATGCTGTTAGCTCTAACCCAGCATGGAAACAATTTGTTTTAAATTAAGAAAGTCATCTGATAGTGAAGGAGACGGAAAAGGACTACAACCATGCATCTCACATGTGGCTGCCTTTGAAGACTGCTGCCTAGAAATTGCAGCTGGCCTCTACACTGCAAACTGGGACCAGTCGCTGATATCACCACTGGCTTCTTGCCCACTTCTGAGCAAAATTCAAAAGTTTAACACCTTAAATCGATTGGGGCATCACATAACCCAAAGTAGCATACATGGGGTCAGAGCCATCTTAAGCATATCTGGTGCCGTCGTGCAAAGATCCTTCTGGCGCCCCCCCTTTCCCATAGTTGTTGTCCTTTTTGTAGGGCTGGAGGGCAGATCCTCTGGCAGGGAAGAGGCGGAGGCTGGACGAGGTGTCTCCTGGCTCAGCTGGCCACTTCGTGCCACAGTGGCCACAGCAGGCAGCACACCGAGCGAGCGAGCCTGTGCTGAGCGAGTGAGGGCACGTGCACCACTCCCTCTGAGCGTTGGCTCGGTTTTTTCCCTTTCAGCCTTTTGGTGCCCTGCAGAATTTGGCGTCTGCAGGCTAAAGGGGGGGGGAACACTCGGCGGGAGCAATGCACACACCCTTGCTCACTCAACACACTCGTTCGGTGTTCTCCGGACTCTCACCTGGTGCCTTCCAGAACATGGCACCCTGGCACCCCACACCACTAGCCTCTATGGGTAAGATGGGCCTGCATGGGGTTCCCAGGAGATTTCCCGTCCAGGTGCTGACTGGACTTAGACCAGCTTAACTGCAGCAAGATGGCAGCCTCCTCTGCCTCTGAACAACACCTTGGGACCATAAAGTAAGATCTTTCTCCAGGGCACTACACCAGCTGACTCTGAAGGAAAAGGTCTTGTTTGATTGTGGTGTCTTCTTTGTGGAGCTCACTTCACATGTGATACAGAAATAAGACAAAACTGGGCAGATTAAGAGAGGTTTTGTTTTGGTTTAACAGCATGCAGATCAGTGTGGAGACAAGCACCCAAACATTAGAGTGTGGTGTTTAGGTACATGTTCCATTTAGGTACAGGATGTTTAGGTAGCCCTGCTAATAACGTATAATCTTAGTCACTAAAGGACTAATGATTGAAAAAGACCAAACAGTTTTTATTGCCTCTTTTCTAATTAATTGCATAACTCTCAATAATCCTGCTTGCCTTTGCTTCTCACCTAAGAGCAACTCAATTTATTGTTAAGTACATGGAGCCAGAGGAATCGCAAGCTGGCCTTGGAAGCAGCAAAAGCCCCAAGGACCCAGCATTTATTTGTATGCACATTTAAGTATCTGCCTGTCTAGCAATCAGTCAGTCCATGTCTCCTTGAAATCAAGGGGTTTTAAATACTCCTGATTGGGGATATGTATAGAACACGGCTCGTAGTGAAAAGTATGCAGAATGTTTTATTCAAAACACTTTGAAGAGTCAGGCTAATTAAGTATTTGACCTACTTTACTTAACCACCAACATATGAGTGAGGGGTGCTCCCAAGAGCAACACTTTCTCTTTTATTGAGTGAAGAATGGCAAGCGGGGGAAGAAAGGTAAATACATACACACAACATATTTTTTGCATATGTCCCCAGAAACGGCGGGAATTTCAATCATTTTCTGTAAGCTCAGATAAGCACCAAGTATGATAATTCAAAATACCGGTCAGTCCTAATATATTCTCTACCCGCGAAGAGCAAGGATTAAATTTCGGATAAATAAGAACATTTTACATTTGTGTGAACAAAGGGAGCATTGACTTGTGGATTGATGTGAGTAGGCCATAACGCTAGAAGAGTTTTAACGTATGTCAAGAAGAGGGACAGAGGAATCTGTCAATCTCAGAATCTCATTTTTTAAAATAAAATATTAAGTTCAGTTCCTCACATTTTTGCATCAGTTTGCAATTTTTTAAAGGCCTCGTGTAACTTCAGCCACATTTTAATATGAATTTCTCCTAATATAAAACATCGGTATGCAATGTTGCCTGTTGTGCGCATTTCTGCAGCTGCTTTCCATAATACAAATGATCTCCGTAAATTATTTCCACTAATATATGCAACTTGTGCAGACTTTCCCCTAACATGCACATTTTGGCACACATTATTATGTTGAAGATCTGTGTCACAAAATTCAGAGAACTCTAAAGAATAGCTTTGGTTTGGTTTGCATATTCTTTCATGAAGTACAAATTGGAGCCAGACTGAATTTCTCCCCCATCTTTAGTCAAGTATTAATTGATGAAAGCAGAAATTGTAGATCCTCCAAACATGGGCTTTGGTCCAGAGTTCTGCAAGGCTCTGATCTGTGCCAAAAATCACACACAAGCTGGAGAGGCCCTGTTCTTCTCAACATTCCAGCTGGTAGAAAAACAATCACCCCAACGTGGAAGGAGTATATTGAGGAAGGACAGTTGAGCCTCTTGTGAGAACTGTACAACAATAATAGAACCATAGAATTGTAGAGTTGGAATGGACCACAAGGTTCATCTAGTCCAACTGCCTGCAATGCAAGAATCTCAACTAAAGTATCTATGACAGATGGCCATCCAGCCTCTGCTTGAAAATCTCCAATGAAGGAGAGTCCACCACCTCCAGAGGGAACCCATTCCACTGCCAAACCATACTTACTGTTGGAAAGTTCTTCCAGATGCTTAGTCAGAATCTCCTTTCTTGTAAGCTTGAATCCATGCATCTAAAACATAAAATGTCTTATCATAATATTTGTAAATCCGCAGTGAAACTTCTAAACTTTTACTTCACATATGGAAATGTCATTCTAGAGGGGCATTGTGTATATGTATACATGTGCATACTTTTTAAAGTGCAATGGAGGAAGAAGACACACATTTGCCATGCTAGTTGCTCAGTTACATGACATCTGATGTCAACAACTAGCTCTCAGATAAGAGAAACCTAACTAAGTCAGCATTAAAATATTTGCTTCGTTCTTTCATATGTTCATTCTTTCATATATGTTGGCCCTGTAAAAGAGAATTGGGAAATCATTCATAATGAACTGGGGGGGAATGTTTAAAAGGACTTTTTTTTGGGGGGGGATAAGTCAGACAGAAATTCCCAGGTGTCAAAAAAGGCTATTTATGTATACCACCACTGCAGCCCGTGTTTTGTTAGCATGGAAAACAAGTGAGGTCCCAACTAAAGAAGAATGGCAACTTAAACTGACAGAATATGTGCAGCTTGCAGACCTAACATAGAGAATAAGAGAACAAGAAGAACATATGTTTAAAGAAGATTGGAAAATGTTTATTGACTATATGGGGGGGTTGTGTACACTTGAAAATGTTGGCAGCAGTAAGATAAATTCAACAGTGTAAACAAGCTTTGATGGATGTAATAATGGAATACTGAATGGTTTAGTTTATGTAAAATATGCAGGGATTTAGGCTGTGCAAAATGAACCATTGAAAGAGAAGAAGGGAAGTTATTAACATTTTAAGGTTGTTTAAATGAATATTCTAAAGTGTAAAACAGGAAATTTAATAAAAAATTATATACCATTTTTTAAAAAAAAAATGCATGGACAGAGGTTAGAGGAGGGGTGGAGGAGAAATTCATTTCAGTTTGCATTGGAAGGGGAACCTACCTATGTCACAGTCATCCTTCAAAATCCACACTTCTCCACATTTTGTAATGTAGTTCACCAGCCAAATAATGTGTATACAATGCATGTGCTAGGCTGGGGCAAAGTGCATGAATAATGGATATGTTAGTGAAAATAGCATTTAAAATTGCATTATTTACAAAATCTCTGTTTTACCTGCTTAGCCTTTTGTGTATTTTCATATTCTTTCATTGGCCTTGGGTTGTATTTTTGTTTTAATGGATATTGTTTTTTACATTGTACACAGTGTACACCACACATTAAAAAATTTCTTTTTTAAGAAAGAATTCAAAAAATGATATTAGGGAAGATTGCTTTGCAAAAAAATACCTATATTAAGGGAAATTGCTTTTCATAAATGTGTGTAATAGAAGAAATTCACACTAAAATGCTGATGAATTTTCATGAGGACTAAAAAAAAAAAGTTAAATGGTGTGGAAATATGGAGAGTTATATTTCAGAGTGGAAAAATAAGGAAGTGTGTGTGTGTGTGTGTGTGTGTGTGTTCTTAAATACCAAAACTGAAAGATTCACTCATTCCTCTTGGAAGGCACAGTGCAGATGCAATGGTGGTGGTAGAGCTGTATGCTTTCTTCACTGCCATCACTGTTGCGAATAATCCTCTGTGAAAAACTCTGACATGTATTCAGTTGGATTCATTGCAAGTTTCTTTCTTTGCATTGTTGCTCATAGAACATAGAAGGCTGTCTCAAACAGAGTCAGATCAGTGGCCCATCCTAGCCCAAGTAAATAAGACTTAAAGGGTGGGGGCAGATGGCTAGTCTCTCCAGAAATTTTAACATGACACACTGTATGGCCCAAAAGTCGACTATCTTTAAAAAAAAGGAGAGGGCCCTATCACTCGATGCATCCTTAAAAAATGGATGGTGAATTGTGGGATTTTAGAGTTGGAAGGGATCTTGGAGTCCAACACTTTGCTCAATGAGGAATCTATGATGCAAGATGCAACTGCAGCATCCATGACGGTGAAGGAGAGTCCACCATCTCCCCAAGCAGTTTGTCCCACTGTCAAACATCCCTTACCATGCATCCCTTACCAAGTTTCTCCTGTGTTTGAATGAAATCTGCTTGCTTGCAATTTCCACCCATCAGTTCTAGTCCTGCTCTCTGGAGCTACAGAAAACAAATCTAGAGACTTGATAGGATGGGTAAGTGGAGGACCTTTGGCAGACAAAATGATCTATCCCCATGCTTGTTCTCCTACCATGTTCCTTGAATAGTCTTATACTTGAACAAAGCCATGAGATTTCTTTGTTGTATCACCTAAAAGGAAAGCAGGGCCCAACTTGGCGAAAACAGAATAAATGATGCAAGGAGGGAGATGCATATCAAGATAGGAAAAAAGTGGTAAGGGAACACCTATGAATTCAAATCTCTAGGGCCTGATGAGCTGCACCCAAGGGTACCAAAGGAAATTGCAGGTGTAATCTCAGAGCCTCTATCTATAATCTTTGGGAATTCTTGGAGAACATGTGAGGTCTCTGCACACTGGAGGCAAGCAAATGTTATCCCCATCTCCAAAATGGGAAAGAAGAAGTCACAGGTAACTACTGATCAATCAACTTGGTGACAATACCTGGAAAGGTCTAGAACAAATAATTAAGCAGTTGGTCTGTGAACACTTTGAAAAGGATGCTGTGATTACTAAGACCTAGCATGGGTTTCTCAAAGCCCATGCCAGATGAATCTCACTTTTTGATAGTGTTACAAGCTTGGTGGATCAGAGGAATGCTATGAATGTAGTGTATCTTGATTTCAGTAAGGTTTTTGACAAAGTCCCCCATGATATTCTTGCAGAGAAGCTGGTAAAATGTAAGCTTGACAAAGTTACTGTTATGTGGATTTGTAGCTTGTTTTGCTCCCCCTCCATCTCTTTCATAAGATGTGAAGAATTATGTATAATTCATTAACACATTTGTTTTAAGTTTCACACTGGTGGAAAGGAGAGGGAGAGGTGGCAACATCTAAGGTGCTAAGTAATATTAATCACAGTTTCCTGTGTGTTCAATTCTGCTACATGTAAGTTATTAGAAGCCAAGCTTATTTATGAATCAAACAATGTTTCTGGTGATGAAAGATGGATTTGAGATCCTGGAAATGAAGAATGGGCAGTGGGGATGGGGGTGAGTTTTTAGATTTTGGTTGCAATTGTGGAACTTACTTACAAGCTCATAAATCCCATTGACACAGTGGTATTTATGAACTCAAAAGTATCAAGATTGCAACACTAGATTCTATATATTTTTGCTAAAATACACAAACAAAATAAAGCTGTAGAGTATGTCTTGCAAATATTGAGTCATAAAATGCCATCATCAATCAAATGCGGAAACATTTCTTATATTCTAGATGCATTTGCAGTACACAAGACGTGTTACACAGTCAATGTGGTCTCCTGGGTGGAATTTTATTCTTTGAGGTATGGATTCATATCCTTTCTCTGAGAAGCACCCACACTGGCTGGCCTTGAGCAACTGGTCGGCCATAGTTCAATGCGAGACTCTGACACATTATGCATTGAAAACTTTGTGAGAAGGGGGCATCTGACTCCCATCTCAGAAGATGCTCTGTGAGCATGGAGGCATTCCCTAATACTGAAGGGTTGGGACAGTCTCTTCCTCACACCCAGCTTTCTGTGACTCCGAATTGCAAATTGATCATATTTCGGGGTAACTTTGTAGCCACCATCTATAAAACATGAATAGGAAGGATCTCAGTGAACAAGATAAAAATTGTAAAGAATTTTACACTTTGTTTCCAAATTATAGGGGTCCTTACAAATGAGGCTTTATGAGCACCATGGATTAATATGAATTCATTTTATAAGTCGGTTACCTTGGAGAATTTATAGTGTGCCTCTATCCACACCTGAAGAACACGTCTTCACATTAATTAAAATGAAAAGCCGTTAGCAAAGGACTGCAATATTAAAGGGGAGCTCGTACCTTTATGATCTTCATAACACAATGATTCTCGCAGTCCAGCAGTGTGAACCTTCCCAGACCAAGATAAAAACAGTTTGAGCCTCCAAAAATTAATTAAAAGTAATAAAAGTAATTGTCAGGGAAAGAGCTCACCATTGTCTTTCCCTCCCACCATTATTTAATATGTGAGAACACACATGGACTTCCTCTTGTCAGAAACTGGTTTGGTGAAAAACGGTGCTTCTGTCCCAAATAGGTACTAGGCAAAATCTTAAATGTTTCAGAACTGATTCCTACAGAAAACCCTGCTGCCCCCTTTGAGGCTCTGGGTTCCCACTCTTTCCACCTAGTGTGCTGATTCACACACAGCAACACTTATGAACATCCTCCTCCTTAAACTGCATAAATCTGAAACATGAATAAAATCTGTGTCAATTTGTTGCAGGGAACCACAGGCTAGCTGTATTAAATGAAGGACACATCTATTAAAAGCACTATGATGTGGATTTAAACCGTTGTGGCTTCCCCCCAACAATCCTGGGAGCTGAATCCAATGCCTTCTGGGGATTATGTATATAGACTGAGAACCATGCCCAATTCCCACTTCATAGACAGATATGTGTACATTCTTGGTGAGATTTGGCGAATGCTCACAATGGCCATTAACTGCTCAACTTACATCACTTCACACACATACAAACACATTATATTATCAAAAACATGCACACTCATCTGTGCATAAAGCTGCATATGTTGTTTGTATATACTGCACTTGTTATTAATTAAAAATGCTGTTTTTTATGAAATAAAACAAAAAAGCCAGAGAGACATTGCTGATAGCATTACTTGACTATTTTCACTCTTCTATTGTGCTGTATTTCCTCCCTTAGCTCTCTGGGAAACAGTTGTGTTGCTAGCTCTGTATTTTACTTTGGTTTCTTTTCGGTGCGCTAAGCCAATCTGAGCGAGATTTCTTGTCAAAATAAAATGGTGCTGTAATTGTACCCTGATCCTAATACTTCCATGAAAATAAATTTCATTGATTTTCATGAAACGTCCAAGGTTTCTTAGCATCATTCATTTGTCATTCCAGCATGAGGCTAAGAAAGAAAGAAAAAGAATAATGGGAAATGTGTATTAAGGGGTGTTGAAAAGTGAGCTTTACACAGTGTGGCGAGTGGGGGAGTCATAGCAGAAATATGGAGTAAGGTCCTCCATCTCCTAGTTTCCTTGTAGTTTTTGATGGCTTTAATAAGAACAATCTACCACACGTTTTGGAATTTGGGTGTGAGTAAAGGGAGATTACAGCTGACATTTTGAGGAGAGTTAGAAATGCTTAAACAACACAGGGCATTTTCTGGTCCTCCTCCTGCCTCTAGCTCATGTGGAGGGAGCAGATAACTGTGGCAAGAGGGTGTGCAGTCTAGTCTGCCACAGAACGGCATGCTTTCTGGGGGATAGGGAGGAGGGGGAAGAGAGAGCGGCCATATGTGCTTCTGAGGCATCTCCGGCTGCTTTGAACCTTATCAACAGGGACTGTGCAATGTGGTTTCTCTTCTCTGTCTCTCTGTCTCTCTCTCTCCTTCAAACTCTTCAAGCAAAACCTTTACGTGCAAGGAATCTCAGAGCGACGACAGGCCAGGAGATAGTGGAGAGAGCCAGGGAACTCAGAGATAGGAGCAGCTTTGCTTTCATGAAAAGCTGGGGTGGAGAGAAGGCAGGCCTTGCTCCAACTTTCTTTCCTGAAAAGAAGGTCTGGGCTGTTGATCATTTAAGGCAGCCCTCTTTAGGGAAGCTTTTAATGTTTAACAGATTACTGTATTTTAATACTTTGTTGGAAGCCGCCCAGAGTGGCTGGGGAAACCCAGCCAGATGGGTGGGGCATAAATAAATAAATAAATAAATAAATAAATTATTATTATTATTATTATTATTATTATTATTATTATTATTATGAAGGGCCACAGTATTTACCTGAATGCTTTCTCTTTTTTGGAAAGGAGAAAGTTATAAGGAGGGATGTCAGAGAATTCTGACAGAAATGGAAACAGGAGCAGAAATTTTCGATGTTTGCTTTTTTGTCCCACATCTGAGACAGAAATCAATCCAGTGAATATGGTCAGTATTTTCTGCTGCTGCTGTTGCTTTCAGTCAATATGTAATTGATTAAGGTCCCCCACATCAGCATTGTGGTCCCTTTCTATTGAAATGAATGGAGTGGAATAACGGAATGATAAGGTACTTTATGTAGCCTATGTAATTAGTTACGTAAATTACATAAGTTATGCAATTTTGACACAGCGGACAGTGAGACAAATTGCATAGTCTTTGCTGGCAAATGAATCGCAGTGGAATGGAAACAGTGCGGCAAGCAGTGTGAACACAGGGCAGAATGGAAAATGATGCTTCCTTACATCCCTTTGTAAAAGGGTGTGGTGTTATTTGCAGATGGGGTGTTCACAAGCTGCAAATGCCTCTGCATGTGACGTTGCCCTGTGAGGATGTTGAGTCGCCTGAGTATGCACTGAGTGTGCCAAAAGCGGTGGTAGGGGGGCAGGCTTGTGACATATACACCCCTGCACATTTGCACCAAATTTCAAGCCCAAGGCTCTTGAGTCCAAGTTGGACTGCTCCCCCAACCCTCTTCACAAGCTCCAAAAAGGGAGGGGAGTGACCATCAGCGAATGGAAACATAGGAAGTTACCTTACACCAGATCAGACCATGGGTCAATCTAGCTCAATATTATCAGCAGTGACTGGCAGTGGCTTTCCAAGGTGTCAGGAATGGGTCTTTCCCTAGCTGAAGATGCCAAGGACTGAACATGGAACCTTTTCTATGCAAAGCATGTGCTGTGATAATGAGCTGCAGCTCTCTGTCTAGGGAGCTCTCCATGCTGCCTGCTTCTTGGCTGCTGAGGTGAAAGTGAAGACACCATAATGTCTAGTGCCTAGGCTAACAGGCCTGCCTGTTAGAGAACTGAGCTCTCTCCCATTTCTAGCCATCTCTTTCCTTGCAAACAAAGGTCAGGGTGGGCTTTTGTGTTTTTCCTTTGCCTGAGAAGGGGCAAAATTCTTGCAGGTGGTGTGAGTTTCAAATGTTCTTTGCAAACTGTTTTGTCTTCTCACTGTTTTGTCATCACTCACAAAGAATGCTTGCAAACCCCCAAGTTGTTTTTTGAGGCAAACAGAAAAACACAGGTGGCAGCAGAATTTCTGAGGGGAGGGTGTTTATAGCCAAGATAATAAGGTACTTTACTTTACATTTTATTTTATTTTATTTTATTTTATTTTATTTTTACCCCTCTCATCTGACTGGGTTGCCCAGCCATTCTGGGCGGCTCCCAACATATATAAAAACATAATAAAACATTAAACATTAAAATAACTTCCCTATAGAGGGCTGTCTTCAGATTTCTTCTAAAGGTTGTATAGATACATTTGATATGAGAGTGCTCTACAGGGTGGGCACCACTACTGAGAAGGCCCTCTACCTGATTCCCTCTAACTTATCTTTTTGCTATTGGAGAGAATGACCGGTCCATGGTGACATGCTAAGAAGGGTCTCCCTGACAGATCTCAACTCCCAGGCACTCCTTCCAGTATTTAAGCTGTAAGAAATTTAGGGTATTGTAAGTTATCAGCAAGACCTGCAATTCAGACAGGAAATGTATTGACAGTCAGTGCAGTCCCTTAAGGGCCAGTGTAGCATGCCTCTGCTTAGACAAGTTGCTGGGCATTGGTGGGGTATGATGGCGTGGTGGAGTTATCCCAGGTTGCTCATGCTATGAGTGGAAGGTGGGTGCAGGCAAGTCACTATGCCAGCCTGGAGCTGGTGCAGTGTTCAAGTCCCAGTTGAGTCTGATGATGTTAAATGACAGCAGTGTGGCTGGCTCAGGGTCCAGTGAATCCCAGGCTAGCTCACCCCTCTCTCTCCCCACACCAGGAACACCTGATTTGGAGGCTTTCCTCAGCCTACTGTCGGCAGTACTTCTGCCCACATGTTTGGCCGGCAGAATGGGTAGTATTACACTTGTGGAGTGGCAATGACAGCACTCCACAGGTGGAGGACAGAAGGTATGGGGGAGGGACACCTCTGACTGATCCAGCCTGACTCGAAGGGAGTTCAGATTCAGCCGTACTCCTCAGGAGTATGGGATCAAATCTCTACATTGTTTTTGCCATTTTCTTTCTTAGTTTTGCCATGCTTTGGTTTGTTTTTTAAGCATATCTGATAAACAAGTGTTGACACTCAGAATTCTTACAAGAGTCTTCTGTCTGCCAAAGTGTTTAGTGTAAGGTTAAGGAAGGAATTTGTACAACATATACAAAGATCTGATGCTTTAAATTTAGATGTTCTTTACTCTCTGGAGAAGAGACTGGGAATCAGCAAAGTTTATGTTGATCAACCTTTTCTTATTTATTCAGTTTCTTGGATTTTTCTACAAATCAATAGACATTCTGGCAGCAAAACTGAATGTTTCATTATTAAATGTTCATAGACAGCATCCTGATCAAGTAGGCTAGAAATAGTCATTAAATAACAACTTGAAACTAAAGAAACCTAAGTTCTTTCACTTGTTTTTACTCTCCCTGCCAACCCCAAAGCAGCTGTCACAACCACCAACCTTTCCCCGAATCCTGTAAAAGAAGTTCAATATTGATGTTCCTTGGGAGTCATAAGCTCAAAGTTCCTACTATTCCAAGACTGTGCTTTCAAAATACTGATCAATGGGTTCATAAATAACCATGGTGCACCAATGGGTGATGTGTCCGGTCGTGCCTTAACACAATAACCTTACTCGGTTGTTTTGGGAAAGAAATGGTCTGTATTGTTTCTTCTAAAACTAGACTCATCTAAAGGGGAGAGGAATCGAATAAGTATTTTTTAATTATTATTAGGAGCTATTTGCGAGTTTACAGTTTGTATTCATCCAGATTTTGAATGCATGCCACCATGCATGCATGGATATATGGAGAAGCAATGTTTCCATGGAAGTGACTAGGCAATTGCTTAGGGAGGTGGGTAGCTGAGAGACAGAGTCTTTATTTATAGTTTATAAGAAGTACTCATACCCCAAATATTACATCCAAATAGAGATGGATTGTTTTTGAAAGGTTTGGGAAAGGGCACGGAACCCGAAATGATCAAGGGGATGGAGCCATTGCCCTATGAAGAAAGGTTAGAACATTTGGGACTTTTTAGCTGAGGGGAAAAAAGTAAGAGGGGACACGATGGACAAGCATAACATTCAGAATGGCATGGGGGAATTGGATCAAGAGACACCCAATGGGCTCATAGTTAAACTATGGAATTTGCCCCCACAAGAGGTAGTGATGGATGGCTTTAAAAGAGGATTAGACAAATTCATAGAGGATAAGGCTTTCAATAGCTACCAGCCATGACGGTTGTATTCTGCACCCATGGCTGGAGTCAGTATACCTCTGAAAACCAGCTGCTGGGGACTGCAGGTGGATCGAGTGCTGTTGCACTCAGGTTCTGCTGGCAGACTTCCCATGGGCCACTACTGGACTAGATGGGCCAGTGACCTGATCCAACAGGACTCTTCTTCTGTTCTTTCGGTTCATAAAATGATTTGCAACCAATGTCATAAAAAAAAACCAATAAAATAATTTTGCGCACTGCCCCAATCTCCAAGCTGCGCAAGATTCTAGGGGTTCCAGGCGCTTGCCCAGGGTTCACGGTTCCTTTTGGAATGAGGCAGAGTGGAGACTGTGGTGTCTTTAGGATATATGGTTTATTTACATACACACACACACCTGAGCCTGTGATGGAGGGCTTCACATCATTAAGTAGTGCTTCTCCCATAGCCACAGTGACAGTACTGCACCTGCTACACAGTAATTTACCGCAATTTTATTTATTTATTGTTACATTTCTATCCCACCTTTTCCTCCAAGGAACTCGAGATATGGTGACAGGCCCAAGGTCATCCAGGGAGCTTCATGGCTGAGCAAGTATTTGAACTCTGGTCTCCAAGGTCCTAACCATACATTCTAACCACTACACCACAATGGTTAAACCCATGTAAATTTTTGATTCTTCCATTTCTGTTTCTAGTGTGTTCCAGACAACATTGCGGTGTTTTAGCTTAAGACTAGTTATTAGTATAATAGTCTGGTTCTCATCCCAAAGTAGAATGATATATGCTGCTTGGGTAGCTTTTTTAAAAAAAATGCATATATAAATCTTAGAACAAATGTACATTCCTGTAAAGTAAAAAGTCCTTTGAAAATTAATATTATTCACAAGATGTTGGGAATCAGGACTTGATTAGGAACATCAGGATCAACCCACAACCACACCCTCATAAGAATATTCTTTCAGAAGAATCTGCTCCAGGTCTCTTTTTTACCGTTCCAGCCACCAGCTTTGTTCACTAGACCCTTATCTGGGAATGGAGATATAATTATTCTGTGCATCCTTCCTGATGTCCTAATGTCTTTGAGGCTAAAGACACTGCCCATCATACACACAGCAGATCTGTCAGAGTTAAATACCCTGTCCATTTTCCATTTTTCTTTCAAATACCAGAAGTGATTGCACCACATTATGGACTAATCATCTGTCAAATTTAATTTATTAAGTTGAATCTGTTATAATGCCATGTAAATGAAGAAGAAGAAAAATGTCACATCCAGACTTGGTAATTCTGGAAAGCATTTCACAGGCTGCTAATAAAAACAGCATTGGATCTTCAGCCAATATGTTAGCCTGAAACAAGGTTCTCTTCATAACTCCATGTGAAAATGAAAGCCAATAATTCAGGGATGAGCAGATTTTTCCCATTCTATTCCTCCAGCCATTCCTCCTACATTCCAGTTTTAACTATATTTGTTGGAAGACACCCAGAGTGGCTGGGGCAACCCAGTCAGATGGGCAGGTTAGAAATTTAACAACAACAACAACTTCCTTGATTTAATTATACCAGTAGAATAGCATGCTGCAGCTGTCCATTCCTTCAGATCATTCCCACCCCCCTACCCCCCTTTGTTTCTGGATGTGCATGGACACATGAATGAAACACTGCAAAACAAGCCAACTTGATAATGCATATTATGGATCTAAGATATTCTTGTGCCCAATGGCAGAGCATCTGCTTTCCGCCAGCTGAGACCCTACCAGCTCACAGACTGTCTCGCCAGAGTGGTGCATGCTCTGGTTATCTCCTGCTTGGACTTCTGCAATGCACCTTACATGGGGCTGCCTTTGAAGATGACCCAGAAACTACAAGTAATCCAGAATGCAGCGGCTAGACTGGTGACTGGGAGTGGCTGCTGAGACCACATAACACTGGCCCTGAAAGACCTACATTGGCTCCCAGTACATTTCCGAGCACAATTCAAAGTGTTGGTGCTGACCTTTAAAGCCCTAAACGGCCTTGGCCCAGTGTACCTGAAGGGGCATCTCAACCCCCATCATTCTGCCCAGACACTGAGGTCCAGCACCGAGGGCCTTCTGACGGTTCCCTCACTGCTAGAAGCAAAGCTACAGGGAACCAGGCAGAGGGCCTTCTCGGTAGTGCCACCCGCTCTGTGGAACGCCCTCCCATCAGATGTCAAGGAAACAAACAACTGACTTTTAAAAGACATCTGAAGGCAGCCCTGTTTAGGGAAGTTTTTAATATCTGATGTTTTATCATGTTTTTAAAATTATTTTTATTAATTTTTCATTAATAATATTCCAGTTAATAACATATCAAATCATACCACAGCATAACACCAATAATAAAGCCAATTATACATTTCAAATTAAATAATTTAAAGAGGACTTCCCATGTTCTGGCCAAAGGGAGGAAATATTTTATTCTTGTTCCTGCATTTTTCTCTGTTGTTTATTCCCAATATCATTATGTTTTATTATGCTTTTAATATTCTGTTGGGAGCTGAGTGGCTGGGGAAACATAGTCAGATGGGCGGGGTATAAATAATAATAATAATAATAATAATAATAATAATAATAATAATAATAATAATAAATTATTATTATTACTGTTATTATTATTATTATTGAGGTTCCAGGTTAAATCTCCAGCATCACTAGGAAGGGCTTGAAAAGACCCCTGCCAGTCAGTGTAGACAATACTAAGCATTAACAAAAAGAATCACTTTTGTTGTTGTATTGATTGGAAGTCCTCACTTAGTCCCTAGAACACAGGAAGTTGTATTAGACTGAGCCAGACCACTGATCGATCTGCCTCAGTATGGTCTCTGCACTGACTGGCAGCAGCCCTACGGCATTTCAGACAGGAATCTCTCCCAGCTCTACCGGGAGTTGCCAGGGATTGAACCTGTGACCTTTTGCATGCAAAGCAGAGCTCTGCCACTGAACCACAGTCCTTCGCCTACCAGCCTCAAATTCAACACAGCTCAAAAGACCCAGCCAATAATTAAATGCTGAAGTTCTGATCCTAAGTCTGTTCCTTCTCTTTAAGGAATTCATTTACTTTATTTTTGTTTTTACTTCACATGATTTGTATACTGCTTAATTGTTAACATCTTTAAGCAGTTTGCATAAAACAACCTGCTTGCATCTTGGATGTAACAACATCTATTTAATTATTTTAGATGTATGCTCCAAACTATTGCAGGAAGGGGAAACAGAGATTTAACATAATGCATCTATGCTATAAAATGTGCTAAGCTTAAAGTGACAATTTTTATATACCCATAGTCATCCAACAAATATCAGAACTAACAGAAAGGGCGTACATATTTCCTGTAGATATTATAACATTAGGGATTCTGCTCCATATTTTAAACAGAGCAGTTCCAGGCCAGGACTTTCACAAAACTTGGGAGCTCAGGAGCCTAGGTGTGTGGGTGGGGAGCAGCTGCAGTTTTCGCTTGGGCTTTTCTGTGTTAGAGTTTGTTCTCAATTAAACAATTTGATCACCATCCTGCATGTAAAGATTACATCTTACACCTCCAAGAAGCATGGTGAGTTGACAGTACGTACGTCATTAAGCCGCACTTGGTTGATCTTAAAGATCATGTGTCAGAGGGATCCTATTTGTACTTTTAGGCTGACATTTTAATAATCCTCTGTCTTGCGGATGTTTCTTTCCCTTGCCTTCAACACCTGGGGGAAAACCTGTTTGTTCGCTTTGCTCTCTCACTAATGTACAAACGGTTTGCTCATTTAACAACCAAGTGCACCAATTTCCTTCTATCAAATGTTGGAAGATATCAGTCTGTTTCCAATTTGGGTTATTGAATGCTGAATTCTTGCCACCCGGTGCTGAGTTTTTGCATCCTTTCCTCTGAGCTCAGTTATAAAACTTACCCCATGCAGCATTTTATATTTGCTCCTGCTAATTTCCCGTGCTACAGAATGGATGCCCATCTTGACAAGATTCGTATAAATCAGCATTAGTTATTTTGAAATCCACACAGTTGATGCACGCAAAACCAAATTTGTCCCAGAATGAGAACTAACTATATTCTATATTCACACATTAACACTGAAATCTTATGCATGCTTACCAGGGAGTAAGCCCCACTGGACCAAGTAGTACTTCCATCCAAGTAAAGAGGCAAAGGATTGGGGGGGTCAAATTTGCTCCCCAAGAGATGAGTAACCTCTGCTCTGGCATCTGTGAACAAGCTATTAAAATGACTGAAGTCAGCCAAGCAGATGTCCATGTAAGAGTGAATTTAAGTAAATTCATTAAGGTAAGGATCTGCTGCCCAGGGTGATGCTAGTCCCTAACGTTTAGAAGAATTTCCTGTATTTTTGATAATCTTGTGTAGGGCTATTTAAGACGTCAGAATGGAAAAAAGTGAAGCGTAACCTATATTTATCTGAATTTGGATTCATGCATAAAAATCAGGATACACAAATCTGTGTCCACTTTTTAGTTAAATTTTAACTTGTTATTTACTGCTTAATTGCTTCTCAGGATGTGCAAGTAGCCACCCCATGGACCCCATTTTGGGGAAGCCAACATGATGGCTGGATGCTGTTGAAGTGAAAGCCCTACTACCAGCACAAGCCACTTTGGACCGGGACCTTCAGCCATCTTCCGATCCCCAGTTTGGATACTTTCCTTTTATGCTTCTGGGTAACACTGTCATCTCTGACCCAACAGTGTTGGCAGGTTTTTGAATCACAGCATGAACCTGCAAAAATCTGTTTTAGCAGATGTGGTAGTAGGTAAAGGATTTATTCGCACTCATGAACAGAAATGCCCCTCCCTTGCATCCTTCAACACTCTGCAAGAAGTGGGGGAAGGCACCTTTCATATCTGTAGCTGGAGCCAGCTTGGCAACAAGGAGGCGCTCAACTTTCCTGTGAGAAACAAAATATAAATAAACAAAGACACCAGAAATAGCAGCACAAAAGCAAATCTGCCCACCAATGCAGACATTTCCTTACGGGTTTGGAATAATGTCCACAAACGGCAGCTCAGGATAGACTAGAGAGAGATGGGTTGAATTTATCAGGCAGGGCAAGGAGAAACTGCTGGCCCATGCAGAGAGGAGGAGGGAAGGGAGGCGAACCAGATGGGACCTAATAGGTCTTTTCCATCTCTGATTTCTATGATGTACAGCACATAAAGCTAGAAGCAGCAACGGTTGAAATCGATGCTGAGCCAGAACTGAGCAGAGGGTTTTTAATCAATCTCAAAGGCCATTTATTGTGAAGATTCAACAAAGCGACAGAGATTATCGCTACGACACAAGGAGCCAGGACACGGAAAGCAAGAAAAGAGCACAGAGAGGTTCTCTTGGGAAGGTCTGAGTGTGCTGCCTTGGCCCCTTTCTCAGACTTAATTGCAACACCGAGGGAGTGGAAATAAAGATTTTGGGGAGGGCATAATTTCTTCCCAATTCCTGATGGCTAAAGATTTCAGAAAGGGAAGCATTTCTTTCTGTCACAGGAATGGGAAAGTTACAACACAACAGCTTGGTAACCTACACACACATCCACACACCACTTACAAGGTCCTGATTTGTGACTGAAGATCAAAGTAAATTATAGCAATATCATAACATTATGCCAGACTAGTGTCATCCAGCCTGGTGTCATCCATATGTTGCTGGGCTCCAACTCCCATCATCCCTGATCACTGGCCATGTTGATTGGGGTTAGGAATGGATGAATTTGTCATTTATCCAAGTTCAGTCCTCCACATTTCTATATTGTTTTGCAATATTGCTAACCCTTTTAGTGTATGTTTCTCCTAATACACACCTTTTTTTGTATGCAGTGTTGCCTAATATACTCATTTTAGAAGCAATTTTCCTTAATAGAATGTATTTTTCCATGTTATTTTCACCAAAATATGCATTTATACTCCTTTGCACACATTCTTTGGTTGGGAAACTGCATCGCAAAATTCACAGCAGTGTGAACATTAATGAATGGCTGCTTTTCGGTTTACGTGTTTTTATGGAAAGTGAAGGTGTGTAGCTTCACATTAAAATGTGGCACCCCCAGGTGAGTGGGGGTCATGGGACTTGTAGTCCATCAACATTTGGACAATAAATTTGACCACAAGTGTATGAATAAAGGTTTCATTTAAATCTAGGAGAAGTCTCACCCGATTTTCTCAGTGGTAATTGGCTGGACTGAACCTTTTGTTGTGTAACGCTATGGAGAATGAAGAGGCAAAGCTTCTCATGACATGATTACTAGGTACGTCGCAGTTGAGCTTCGGTGGTTTTAGAAGTGTCATAATTACATTGATATGGTATTTCTGAAGAAAATATCGGCAAATGAAAGAGGAAAGGTAAGAGTTTCCAGAGTTGTTAGCAGGTAAGAGACTCTAATGCTGCTCCTAATTGTGCTTCTTCCACACTTGGGAACTCTCAAATCTTCTGTTTCTTTGATATTTCCTTGCTCAAAGTTGAAAGACATTGCTTTCATCCATAAAATACTAAGATATGAAATGCATATTGACACTAGAGCTGTCAAAACAACCTTCCTGCCCCCTCTACATTTGTTCTCCTTCTCTCATAATGCTAGAATATAGGGTCACCAAATAAAATTGAGTGGCAGCAGGTTCAGGACACACGATGCATAATCAGTTTATGGAATCCACTTCCCCAAGATCTGATAGTGATAGCTAGCAAGCTAGATAGTTTCACAAAAGGGCGAAACACATTCTTGAAGCACAGCTCTATCAAAGGGTCTTAGCTTTAGTAACTAAATGAAACTCGGATGGGCAGATCTGCCTATTTTTTACAGTACTTTTGCAAGTTTTTTCATATTCTGTTTGGCTCCATTTTCACATTAATCTGTAAATATTTTTTAAATCCATCTTGAAATATTTAAATAGCATTTAAATGCTGTGTATTTGCTCTTGCTTCAATTGTCTCCTTTGTGCCATACTCGAGAGATACCGTTTCAGTTTCTGTCTGTTTTCAGATTGTTGGCATGTGGTTCTTTGAGGAGTTTGTTTCTTTGTTAAAATGGGTACAGGAATGTATTGATTCATCACTGATATGTTGTATGTCTGTGATTCGACTTGTGCTCTTCAGGTTGGCTCAATGTCTTGTGTTATCTGCTGTTGCTTCCCTCTTGCTTATTGTGTCACCATTGTGCTCTGAAATGTGTGATCTGTGGGAGTTAAATATATGTAGTTGGTTCTGCTATATGGCAGGAACATAAGCATACCCAGTGGTTGCATATCTTGGGTGAAGAGGATTCAGATGATTAAAAAAAGATCTTAAAGGGTTGTTGTGTATAGCCTACATTCTTATAAAAATAGTGGGGTCCTATGGGACCATGAAAACATTTTACAAAAAGAATAACCACCACAGTGTTGACAAGTTGGATACAAGGAACCGTGACCAGAAATAAACTTGGCAAAGGGGAGCATCCCCATGCTCTCCTCTCCTTGCAAGCCCCACCACTGACAGTCCCTTCCATGACCCCAAAGCTTCTCCAGAGCAGCATGGGATAGGGCACAGAAGCTGCAATAAATGCTCCAAAACAGGCAATGGCCCTCCATGCATGGAGGTCTCTACTCTTGGAAGGTACTTCCACCTGATGTTTGCCACTACCAAAGCAAAGCAGAATAAGGGGGCAGTTGCAGGGGGTGGGGCCACTGAGGATCAATGGTAAGGTGTTGGAGAAAATATCTATGTGTTATGTGACTTGCCCTGAATCTGTCAGAGATTCTTTAGCTGTGATTCCTGAACTGCATAGGGTTAGATGAGACGATCCTACTTCTATGATTCTGTGATTCTATACTGTTGAGTCTTGCCCCGTTTTTGATGTCCGCTACTTGTTTATAATTCATTCAAATGAAGATTCTGTTACCCCCTACCCCCAGGAAAGAAAACCCTCATGGATCTACCACACCAATGTCAGCGTCATTTTGTCATGAGGTTTCTGGGACCAGTTCTCATTTCCACAGCTAGAAAACTAGGGAAGCTGCAACAAAAAAGACAGAGAGAGCACTCCCAATTCTGACATCACTTGACAGAACATGTCTACTTGACTGTCTACTTGACCCACTGACAGCTATCTCTCTCCTTGGAAGGGTGCTGGGGCATTGAGTGGGTGGACTGAACAAAACTGAAAATGGCTGACCCTTTCCTTCTGAGATTGAAATCATCTCACGTTTCCTCACACTAATAAGATACCCTAACCTGCTGCCTGCCAGCAGAAATCCTCATTAAGCCACCTTGAGGAAGAACATCTACTGAAAGTTTCTTCATCTCTTCACACTTTCTGAAAGACATCCAATTAAGTATACCTATGCTGTCATGTGCCAATGATTCACCTTAACTCTCAGCACAAGGTACCCACTTCTCCAAATGTGAACCCTGATTCCCACTTGATCAATCAACTCCTCAACGGGAAACCAGTGGTAGCATCACTTGACTCGAAATCTTCACTGACAGCTCTCAGAAACATATGACAGGTTTCTCTCAGCTTTCTAGAAAAAGAATTCAAATGTTAGAAACACTGTAGAGCTATAGTATATTGTCCTAGAGTTTATAGGAAGCTGTAGTAGCCTCCTGTGGAGATAGACTCTTCTGGGGGGGGCAGCAGTCCTTTAAAATCAGGAAGTAATTAAATTAGGGACATCTGGCATGCACCTGGGAGGCCTTGCTGCCAACTATGAGGGGAAAAATAAATTTCTCTCCTGATTTTGATTTAAATGGAGACAAATTGCAATGTTGTAACCTTTAGATATCCTGTATTTTTCAGAGTTGCATAGAATTGAGAAATACATTAGGCATGGCTTTCCCGTCACAGTGCAGGGGTGAAAGAGCCACACCTATTTTAATGTTCCTTTAAGGTAATTATTAAAGATAGAATAGCACCCCTTTCCCATATGATCCTAGCAATCTTACATCTGCATGGAAAAATAACAGAATTCCTTGGGACCTCTGCCTGTATGCTTACAATATGTGCAGGAACAAGAGGAAGTGGGGAAACTATCTAAGGGCTACTATGTTTCCCTTAAATGTGAATCAGGAAAAGGTAAAGATGACATGAAGGCCCTGTCTCCACACAATATGGCACCTCCCAGCCCTAACCTGGATGGTCAGAGCAGCTTACAGAAAGTGTGGCGCAGTGTCAGACTAGGACCTGGGGGACCAGGCTTCAAATCCCCACTTGGCCCTGAGGCTCACTGGGTGACTTTGGACCAGTCATTGCTTCTCAGCCTAACCTACCTCACAAGGTTATTGTGGGGATTAAATGAGGAGGTGGAGGACCATGTAGAGCCCCTTTGGAGAGAGAGAGAAGTGGTATATAAATGCAGTAAATAAATAGAATTATGAATAAATAAAATTATCAGTAAAAACATAAAAAAAATTAAAATAATCAACAATAATTAAAATCAGCAATAAGCCAAAACCTGATGAAAGCATTTGGCAGCTTCTATATGTCTGAATAGGCTTGCCTAAACAAAGATGTTTTGAATCGGCACCAAAAAGAGTTAGGTGGCTGCCTGCCTGCCATCAATAGGCAGGGAATATAGAAGTGCCCCCTCTTTGCTTATGTGATTAAAAGCCTCCTCAAGGACATTATTTTTCAGCTAGGCTTTCAACCTGCTGAGCATAGATGTTTTACCAATCCCTTGATTTGAGTCTCTTTTATCTTCTGTGGCATGTTTCTTCTCTGCATTTTAAAGATGGGTTATTAGGTGGGCAGAGTGTGCCTAAGAGTCACTGTGGTGAAGGAAGAGCTGCTGGTAGAGCCACGGCCACATCCATTGCCCCACCAGTTTGCTGCAGCCAGGGTGGGAGGTGAGCGGGCAGCCATTCCTTCTTCCCTCCTGCCTCTGCACCATCCTAATGCTGGCATATATCTCTGTGCCATTCCAGAGGATGTGTCATGGAAACATGGAGGCCTACCCATAACACTCCTTCAACACACTCAGTTTTACCTGTCACCTGTTGCAGATATTAATATTGTGCAGTTTGGAGCAACTGGAAGCATAAGAACTGACTCCTTTAGGAAATAAAGCATTTTCCAGGCCCATAAAGATATTATTCAAATTTTACTAGCAAACTTTCTTCATAACAGAATGAAAATATCAAATGTACATAAAAATACCTGTACAATGACTTGTGCTGTCCAGCACAGGCTCAGCATCTTAGAAAGTTTGAAAGGTCTCTGTCTCTCTATGCACAGCCTGCATTCCTGCCTTCATTGGCCTTACGAGGTTTACTCTCCCTTCAGGAGAGTTTCACTTGATTGAGATTGGGAGACAAAGACTAAAGGCAAGTCCCTTTCAAAATGGAGATTTGCAACTTTATACCTTCATCACATGATCTAAAGTTACAACACTCACATGTTAACTACCAGAGAACAACAATCAGTTACTTAATCATCAACTGAGAAAGAGCTCAGTGTGCTCTACTTGGCTTTAATACAGCCTCATGGGAAAGCAGCATGTTAAACTTTCTGCAATAAACCTTTAGCAATTTTTCATTTCAGTTTCAATTAAACAGTCATACTTAACATTCCAATCGCTGGAAAATGGATGGAACATGCACTGATGGAACATGCACAGCAGCCAAGCTCTCTGTCCACGTGCTGAGGAAACTGGTTGCATATGAGTTGCCCTGCTAGTAGTCCTCCCTCCCCACCAGTGGAGTGGTAACTTCCATGGCTTCCTGAGGACCTTCCTAAAAACAGCCTCAAGGTAGTGATAGGATTGCTTCTGGGCTTGTTCCTTAGATGCTGTAAGGCATGGGTAGGCAAACTAAGGCCCAGAGGCCGGATCCGGTCCAATCGTCTTCTAAATCCGGCCCATGGACAGTCTGGGAATCACGTGTTTTTACATGAGTAGAATGTGTCCTTTTATTTAAAATTCACCTCTGGGTTATTTGTGGGGCATAGGAATTTGTTCATTCCCCCCCTTCAAAATATAGTCCAGCCCCCCCCCCAAGGTCTGAGGGACAGTGGACTGGCCCCCTCCAGAAAAAGTTTGCTGACCCCTGCTGTAAGGCTCCCTCAACATTTATTTATTTGATGAAATAAACCTTTTCAATAAATAAAATCAACAAACCAGAAGATTTTATTGTGGTTCTTTTGGGCACCAGCCTGTTGCTCAGTGCCTTCCTGGGACAGTGCATCAAAGCACCACTCCACACGCGGCGCTTGTAGCGAAGCCAAAGGTTAGCTGTCAATAGATAAATTGTGAAGGCAATGGAAATTGGTCTTGCCAGGCAGAACGGTGGGCAGAGTAATGCTATTTTCCCCTTCTATTCCCTGTTCCGTTCCAACGTGTGCGTGTTTGCATTTTTCATCACCACTTTCATTTCAAAAACTTTCATGCCTCGGCAATGAAGAATGAATAGTAGAAATAAGCTGCTTGAGAAGTTGAAAAGGGGAGTGGGGTGGGGGAGAATCCAAACAACAGAAATAGTCCCTAATCTTTCTTTAATGTATCTCTTCTTCTTGCTTCCTTCCCCCCCCCCCCCTAGAATGGAAGAGAATGAGGAATAGAGGGCAACGGAAGAACCTTGCTGAATAGCCCAACTATAAAAACACAACCACAGTTACTAAAAGCCCAATCTATTTTCAAATGATTTGCTCTAATGGAATGTTGCTGTACATCTTTTGATGAGACAGGAGTCTATTTAAAAAGACAGGCGCTTTCAAATGTGCTTTTAAACCCCGTCTGTCAATTAGAACAACATCAAGGGTTCAGTGGCTGGGAAAAAAGATGACAGTAATGAAGCGCTGGGAGGGCAACAAGAGAGAAAAGACATAAATCCAGTGGCCAGAGAGAGAGAGAGAGAGGGGGGGGGGAAGAAGGGGAAACAAAACTGAATTTCAGAAAGGAAGGCAGGGAGGAAAATAAAGCGGAAAGGTTTTGCATCACAGGTAAACCGAAGCTTCTCGAATATTTGTTCCCCCTCAAAGAAAAATATTTTATAGTAATTACAAAAGTCTGCTGCTGCCAGCTAAAGTGTGTAGTCCTCTACCCAGAGGCAGAACTTCATTTGAGACCCGTCTTCCTAGAGCTAACGTAGGAGGGTGTTGCAGAGCACCTGAAAAGTAGCTTTCCTTCACGACTGGGTCATCACAAAGCACCCTCTATGCATCTCCTGTCAGGAAATGACCCAGAACTCTTGAACCCCACCGCCTCTTACTTTGGAAATTAAGAAATAGGGCCAATATGAAAGGGCAGAAATCTCAGCATCTTAATGGATACCGACAATTCCCCTTCCAATGGCTTTACTGGAATTGCCAGTGTTTAAATTCAATGAAGGGTGAAAAAACAGTGTTAAGAAAAGCACATTCAACTTTAAAAACAACAACAAAAGTCCCATTTATATGTGTCTTGTCTGCTAACATTTTAGGTATTTGAGAGAGAGAGAGTGGGTGCAGGCCATGATGGGGGGGTGTGATAGAACCTACTAGGGAATCTCCAACATTGTGGGAGTGAACCTCTACTCATGCAATGGGACTTCTCTCTCCCCTTCTCCTCTATTAAGGATCACAGCTTTGCTCTGGAGGGTCCCCTCAATCCTCTGGAGCAGATTTAGAGTTATACAGGGGGAGGAGGAAGGGGGAAGTCTCATTGCATTAGCAGAAATCCCTTCTGCTGAAAGATGGAAACTGTGTTCAACTGATCAAAAACAAGAGAATGCACCCCCTCCCCGAGCATGTTACTTCTTTGGTGAAAAACTAGCAATCTGCTCTGTAAGAAACAGCTACTGTATAATGAATTGGTGGTGGTGGCATGGACAACTTATTTAGATACATGGGCATGCATACATACAAAACTGTTTTCTGGATGAGATTGGCATCTCATGGCCACTGAGTTCAACACACAAAAGTCAAGATGTTATTTTCACTAATATGTGCATTTATTTATTTTTACATTCCCACCTAATACACTGTCAGGATGCTGTCAGCGGCTCCCAGGAAAGTATAAACATAAGGGAAGGTTTCTTATTGTCCCTTTTTATCCAGTCATTACAGAGAGAGGCTATAGAACCCAGCCTCATGGATAATGGTGTTGTCCCAAGTGAATCTCCACCCACCCCCCGTCTCTCCCACTTCCTCATTCATCACTTCTACGGGTGCTGTTATATGCCCTCTGTCTTCTAGCTCTTTGCTATCTTACTTTCAAGGCTCGCTGGGTTCGGGGGAGGGGTCTGGAAGGCTTTCCAATGACACCGTGTCCATCAGCTATCACCTTGCTTCCTCCTCCACTCCTATTATTTCCCAACTTTGCCCTTCATCTGCCTCTGAGCTGTGACCTCCCGCAAACCACTGTTGTAAGTCTATGCTGTCTTCCTCTTCCTCCTCCCTGGAAGGGTCAGGGTGGGGAGGCAATCTCTACCATTCCTCTTCTGTCTAGTCCCTGACATGTACACTTTTCTGTACATATTTTTGGGTTGTAGAACTGCATCGCAAAATTCAGAGAAGTGCAAATATTTCCTGCATATCACGTTGGTATTGTTTCAGGAAGCATAGGTTAGGTACGATTGCAGTAAAATGTGAACCATTTCTCTCATTTCAATAATAATAATAATAATAATAATAATAATAATAATAATAATAATAATAATAATAGATAATAATTGATAATAATTGATAATAAATAATAATAATAATAAATGATAATGATGATAATAATAATAATAATAATAATAATAATAATAATAATAATAATAATTGATAATAATGGAAATGTCTGCCAGTCTTCATCAGGAAGCTGTTCCAATCCTGCCCTAACAATTTAAGTTTGTTGTTATCGGTTATTTTTAGATGCCATTTGTACTTATTTATTTGTTTGTTTCACAACATTTATATGCCACTTGATTGCAATAAAATCTCAAGGTGGTTTACAAAAATAAAAAAATAAAAATTATCTGTAAGAAATCAGTAAAAAAAAAAAATCACAACCCTTTTCACACTGTATCATCTCTTTCCTAAGTGGTTGAAGCTAATTCAAGGCCTCTGCAATGTATTGAAGCCTGCACTTCTCTTGATTAACTAACAACCTAGGTGAGGCAAGATGGGCCCAGATTATTTTTAGGTTTCCCCTTTTTGGGGGGTGGGGCTCAGACACAGAAGCAGAGTCTCTCTGCCCTTGAGTCTGAGCCCCTCCCTGTGGAAAAGGGTGCCTTCCTGGCTGCAGAGATGTCCATCTTGCAGCAACAGGCACCCACAATCCTGAGGTGAGGTTGGCACCCCTGCCCTCCAGTGTTCTTAGAAACCAACCATGTTCACACACATACACAATCAGAGATGTGTGTTGGCAGGGGAGATTTATCATTTTCCAAACTATGGACCTGTATCCAACAGGAAATTGTTTCAAACAACCATGTGTGGGTAGAAGGACATCTCATGTACAATTAAACGTTCCACCCCTCTCCTCTCCCTGCATGGCAAATAGCCTTCCACCAAAAAATTTTTGGGGTTCTCCTAACCCTCCAGAGCAGATTTGGGGGGGGGGGTGGAGGAAAAGGAGGAGAAGTTTAGTCACATGAGCAGACGTTGTTCCTTTCATGATGTGATAACTTCACCTGATTCAACCCAAAGTGTCTTTTAAAAAATAAAATCCAAAAGCTGAGAATACAAATGGAATTACAAAAACTGGATAAGAGATTCATGAGTTCTAGATTCCCATCCCTATACTAAGTAATAACAACAGGACACCCACAAATTACTCTAAGCTTTCCTTGGCTGGGCTCTGATTTAATCTCTCCTTTTAATTAGTTCCCAGAGCTGCACATTATTTATAGGTTGTGTTTCCATGTGCCTTGAAAAGTCTGAAGCTCTAACCTATCTTGCTTAGACAAACTAATCCCCCATTCCTTCCCACTCTGTTGTATTCGCACCACAGACACACAAGAACTGCCTTATCACATGCTGAGTTGTTTATAAAAAGCAGAACATGATTCCTCCAGACTTAATTACAGTCATTTGCCCAGGTTTTGGCATGTCATGATCTCAGCCAGCACTGCGAAGCCTTCTCTGGTGTCTGAGTGCTATAAATATTTGCATTACAGGTGGCTCTTCAACACATCTAATAGAGACATCCTTGTATTGTTGATCACTTTGTTCTTCCAGTAGTAGAAGCAGTAAAACTGTTAAACTGGGAAGGAAAGGGCATTTAACAGAAGAGAAGCCAGTCAGCACAGGGGAAGGGTGGTGTAACTGTGGCTAATGAAAACTGTATGTGTGAAGGGGGACTAAATGTGGGGCAAAAGAAGCAGCAATTCTGACAGAGACCAGGCCACATGGGAGCCACTTCCTCAGGATGCTCTTTGGTTGCTATAGAGGAGTGAGCTTAGAGGGGTATCTGATCTCACGTTGCTGCATTCCTCACCCAATCTAGGATTACACTTCATACACCTGATGAAGTGAAGTGTGGTTCATGAAAGCTTATATAATAATAAATATATTAACAGAATAATTCCAAGCCCTGACTTACCATTGCAAAGTGAGTTTGGATGAGACTGAGGTGTCCCTCCACCCAGCTCTGCCCAGTGGCCACTGGCAAGGGGAGGGGCTGTCTCTGCCCCTTCATGCCCCTGCCCAAAACTGTGGGTGGAAGCTACAATTGATGGTATCCCTGCTGGTGGTTGCTAGCATAATCCCCCAAATGTGCCATTCTGGAGTGACAAAGGGGCAGAGCTGCGCTAGTGAAGGCATGTCTGGATCCTAAGCCAGCCCTGCTGCTGGCAGGTTGAGATGAAGGGCCCAGACCACTGAGCTGGCATAATAGAAATAAAATATATTTTTCTTTCCCCACTCACTTCCACCCTAGCTGGCCTAAGTTTCACTGCTCTGTTAATCCCCACTGCTGCCATGACAAGCTAAGAATTTCATCCTTAGTCTCTGAGGCTCAGTTGTGTTTGCTACCCCAGACCTATACAGCTATGCTTCTGGAAGGTTCCATATGTATCTGTCAATGATCAGCACAGCACTGAGTTGCATCATTAGGCTTCTTCACATACACAGAACAATTGATGATAACACAGTTGCTACTATCTTAGTCAGGGGTCAGGAACCTTTTTCAGCCATGGGCCAGTCCACTGTATCTCAGACCATGTGGTGGGCCAGACTATATCTCTTTGGGGGGGAATGAACAAATTCCTATGCCCCACAAATAACCCAGAGATGCATCTGAACTAAAAGCACACATTCTACTCATGTAAAAACATGTTGATTCCAGGACCGTCTGTGGGCTGGATTTAGAATGTGATTGAGCCACATCCAGCCCCCGGGCCTTAGGTTGCCTACCCCTGATCTAAGTCAACACCGCAAATGATGTGTGGGACACAGGAGCATGGTGGGGAGGGAGGCATGGCCCAGAATTCCCTGGAGCTGACATGCCTTCCTAGATACTGTTATACAGGGCTTTTTTCAGCCAGAACTCACCTCTCAGACAGGTGCCATTGCTATTATAAGAGGAGAAGAAGAGAGGTGTTCATGGTGAGTCCTATGTGCAGGTTCCATGTATGTGTAAATAAAGTTATATATCCTAATGGCACCACAGTCTCCCTTGACCTTCATTTCAAGAAAACCAAACCCTGGGTCACTGGAGGATCTTGGACATTGGGGTGTGCACAAAAATATTTTCAGTTATTTGGAATTTCACAAGCCTTGTTTCCTAAAGGTGCCCATGATTACAATTCATTTTGGGGTGGAGGTTGTCACGTGAATTGGCCAACAGCTCCACAGAGATTCCATTGCCAAGTGACTGCAAAGGTCATTTTGTGTGGTAGGGGAGAAAGAGCTGGACCATGAATGGCTCATAGCAGGATGAATTTCATAGTCTTTTTTCCTCTTCCCTGGGGGACCAAAACATATACATGCCATTTGCTCTGATCAAGGTGCTGGGCCCGAAACCAGGGGATGTAGTTCACACCACACCTTTGTGGCCTGCTGTCTGTGAATGCAACAGAGAGCTTCTTTAATCTCTTTGTGCCCCAGAGACTCTTCTGTAAAATCAGGGTAATAGACTTCCCTACTGTTTTGTGCAGATATACATTTCTTCATGTTTGTGAATCACTCAGATATCCCAGTAATGAGGCCCATAGAAGTGCTCTAGACAGAGCAGATGCATTTATGGAACTGCAGCACAAATCCCCAGTCATCATTACCCAGAAAAAAACCCTGCTGTTCCTTTTCTATTTATGTTTCTTTTCTCTCTCTTCCCACCCACCATCACAGTCCCCCCCCAGTCGACAAACTTACCTCTCTGTGATTCAAACCATAGTCTTTAAAATGTGCATTATATTGACATTTATATAGTACATTTCTTACACTTACTCTCAAAGCTTTTTACAAAGCTATGAATTACATACCTGTCACCCACTGAATTCATTCATGCAAAAGAGAGGCAGTCATTACATGCTTGGCAATAAAACTCATAATGCCACCCACCATTGAGTTTTTATATGTGCACACCAAAGATATAAAGTTACCTCCATGCCCTTGACACCATGAATACATCAGAGGAGGATAAGCACATAGGGAGTTAATGATGGACGGGAGGGACAGGGTCTCTAGCCACTCTGAGGTGTGAATATGAAGCATATATTTATTCATAAGCGGCTATGGGTACAGGTTTAAAACTGTCTGATTAATGGCCAGGTGCCTTTTCCCAAATTGGTGAAGGCTACTGAGCATGATACACTACTTTGCTTTTATATCTCTCCCTTCAATCAACAACTCCAAAGCACTTTGCATGCACTAATTAATCCCCACGTTTATGTACATGAAGATATTCTCTTGCATTGAGACTAGCTCAAAGCTAAACACTGAAATAGGGAAGGCAGGAGGAAGAGGACTGGATGATCAAGAAGTGGAGCCAATCCCAGGCTCTGGCCAGAGTGAAAGGGGTGCAACTTCAACTTCAGAGTAGGTCCGAGAGAGAACTCTCTCTCTCTCTCTCTCTCTCTCTCTCTCTCCCCCATCCCACGGGCAGAAATTAAGGACCATTCCCCCAGCGCCATATCATTGTTTGTGATTACTTCACCTACTCACCCTCAGTTAAAAATGGCCTAACTGCAGAGTCACTGGTTAACAGTTCTGTCAAGTTCTGTTCTCAAGTTATTGTTCTGTTGCAACTTTAGGTGTTGGTAGAGCAGGAATATTGGACAGGATCTATAGTCAAACAGGGAGAAACCCATAATGGCCCAGAAGCACCAACATTCACCCAAGATTGTGAGGGCCCAGCATGTGGCCAGGGGCAGAGGAAGGGGGGTGCGGTAGGTGCGGTCCGCCCTGGATGTCACCACTGGGGGGGTGACAAAATGCTGGGTGGCACTCACCGCGGGGCCTGCAGCGCACCCAAGCCACACGTCTCTCCTAGGAGAGACACAGTGGCTGGAGTGCATGCAGGCTCTGCGCTGCCCAAACGGTCCACCTGCTTTCTCCCCCTCAGCTGTAGGGCAGCTGAGTGGGAGGAGGGAGGCAGACTCCAGAGGCCCCGCGGGGCGCGCCGCCCCTTGGCGCCCAAGCAGCTTCCTCTGCCGCTGCATGTGGTGGCATGTGTGTGTGTGACATAATGCATGCATCATGCATAGCGTGTGTTTGACACAATGCGCCCAGCACGCGACACATGAGCGACACTGCATCATTGGAAGAAGGTCAAGTGTGGAGCCCAGCATGGGGCAGCTTCAATGCCCGGCGGCTCCTCCTCTCTTGTGCTCATGAGAAGCTGGCCACTGAAGTTGCTCCACGCTCAGCTCTGCCCTCACCCTCCTCCACCCCCTCAACATTGAGGGGGACTGGTCCCCTCCCAACAGATATTGAGTGGGCCGAAGACAGCTTGGCCCCGGAGAGTTAGCCTCCCTGGCACAGCCCCAGCTCTATCTCAAAGAGCTGAAGTTGGTCACCACAGACACAGTTTCTATGCAGGGTCCACTGGAATGGTCTATGCTGGGGTGGAACCCTAATACCCAGCAACTTCCAGTGCCCAGCCAATAGGCTGAGCATGAAGTTTCAGCCAAAAGACAGGCTGCCCTCTGCAGAATCCATGCTCTGTGGTAGCACTAACCTTTATTAAGACCATAATCAATAAAGCAGTGGGCATGTTTGACCTAATATCAGTGTCTTGTGGGCTTCTCAGAGGTATCTGGTTGGCCACTGTGAGAACAGGATGGGCCTTTAATCTGATCCAGCAGGGCTCATCTTATGTTTTTATCTACTGCAGCTTGTGCAACAGGGCCTTTCCTTCCTCTAGAGTTCCCTGCAGCCCTTCCACATGCCCCCAAATTCTACGCTATGCAGTTCCTTTTGCGAATCCATGTTGATATCATAGTGTCCAGATTTGGCTCCTCAAAGAAAAGCCTATCGAAACCGTAGAGCAAAATTTGTTGGGAAATTACAAATAATCAAACGATTAATAATTGACCATTTGCAGGCTTGTTTTGCAAGTTTAGTTTGGGTTAGCTATGGTGTTTGATGAAAACAGAACAGTATCAATAATTCACATATCCATCAAACACAGAAATATTAATATAACCTCTAGGAGGAGTTCCAGTTTTTTTAAAAAAAAAAACTTTTGATATTTTCATTTATTTTATTTATTCACAGAGCAAAACCTTCTAGTGAGGACAACAAATAACAGGTAAATAATCATCTCATCACAGTCATATTGGTTTTGCTTTCAAGTGTTCAATAGTTTAAATTGGTGATCAGTGGGTCCAACCATTTCCCTGTGAAACTTTAATGCAAACACTGTATCCTGTGGCCTCAGACCAGTTTATTTGAATGATCACTTTGCCCCTTACATACCTACTCAATTGCTTTGATCTATAGAATTTGCACTTTTACAAATGCCACATTTGTTCCACATCTGTGAAGACTTGATCTCTCAGTGTGGCAGCACCTATGCTTTGGAACGCCCTGCCCTCCCTTTGACAGGCACCATTTTTTTAGATGCCTGCTAAAAAAGAAAAAAAAACTGCTTCATTTCAGCAAGCCTACCCAGACAACAAGTAGCTATGCATACTTGTTTTGGGTTTTTTGTTGTTAATTGATAATAATTATTATTGATAATTATTTTATCTTTTGATTATGCAGTTCACACATTTTGCTAAATAAAATTCAAATAAAGAATACCCATTAACAATGTACCAAACCTTCTGCGAGCTTCAAAACAGATGGGCGTTTTTGTCATTCCCACAAAAGACTGCTGGGTTCTCTTCCGAAAATCATAATCTTGCTGTAACCTTTCTCCAGATGCAGTGCGTTTTAGGGCCAATAATTGAAAGTTATGTTCCAAGTAGTTCTGTGTTTTCCTAAAGGGAACAGAGGTACACTTTAATTCTGTAGACCTATAAAGAGCAACTTCTGTTTTATATGCAACAGCTTTCAAACATGTCAACTAAAAGACAAGAAACAGATGGGTGATGCCACTATAAGGACCCAAGGAAACAAAAGGTGACTGAAGGATGGGAACGAGGGAAAGATGAGGTACCGGAACTGAGTTCCTGCTGGGTGGGGGAAGCCCTGTATATATAACTTTCAAAATTGGGAACGATAATGAGATGATCTCATCATTACAGTGGCATTTTATACGGCTATATTCTTTAATCTCTCAGTAATTTCCATGTTATGTTTCAAGGGATGGGATTCTCCTTGTTCAGCAGGATAGGGCCCTCATTTTTTAGTACCTTCTCCACGCTAATTAGCCGCAGGCAATCTTGAGGCCATCTCACCAAAGGGAATGAGCTATGTGTTTCTGGTGCATTTAACTACCACAGTGGGCACACGTAGAAGGCACTATACCTTTTACATGCAAAGCATGAGTCCTACTAATCAATTACGCCTTTCACTCAGTACATACTTCTAATCCTTCCTCTTCCACCGCATTTTCATAATATCTGATGCTGAGGTTGCCCTGACACAGGAATAAGTCAGTGGTAGGAATGATACATTTGTGGGCCGGCAGTCCCCCCCCCAAAAAAACCCCATTGTCGGTTAGAACAATGTGTCCTTCCCCCGCTTCTCATTCTCTTTGAACCACACTGAGTATGTGTGTTAGGAATTATTTCTTTCTACTTCACTTCCAAATTAACATTTTCATTTCCATCTGTCAAAATGTGGGGCTCTCTGAGATGCAAGATATTGTCTTGTTAGTGTTCCTGTCATAATCATTATATCTCCTCTAATTCTTACCCTTTACAAGCTGCCAATGGTACTGAATGCTGAAAAGCTGATAATAACTGATCCAAGTCTCAAAACAACAGCCACCATTCTAGGGGAAATCTGATTAAATATCAGATACTTCAAAACAGACTTTTTAAGCTCCCAGCGGAAGCAACCAGGTTTGGATCTTATGGTATTTATGTTATTTGCAACACATCAGAAATTTCCTATATATATATTAGGGCCCTCAAAGTAAGAAGTGTCTTATTACTGGTTTTCATATCAATAGGATATGTTTCTCAAGAAACCTTCATCTGAAACCTTCATTGGAAACTAAATTGTACCTTTTTGGTCAGAGGACTGTGGCAGACCTTGGAATCTGTGTGGCACCAAAATTCAGTGCCCCTCTGCCTCTCATGCTCTATTCTAGATCATCATTGTGGTGTCCCCCTGTGGCATCCCCAAGTCGGTACTTGCATTCCAGTACAGGTTGAGTTTGTGGTCCAATGAAAGGAGCAAACGTTTTCAAGTATCATCCATTGCATCTACACAGGAGACGGGTTCTCCTTGTTTTTGAATTTTCAGTTATTGATTTCCCTAGAGAAGAGTTCCACCACTAGCACTTTTAGTAGCTAGAATGGTGCCATTGGTCTTGAAAGAAACACCAGGAAGACAATAAAGTGAAGACCTCCAGCTTGGAACTATTCTACACAACATTTCTATCTAGGCATGGAGGAAATGGCTTATCTTCCAAATGTAGAACCTGTTTTCTATGGAAGATGGTAAGGGGCAATCAAAACTGCAGAAAGCAGGTAAAACCAGCTCCAGTTCATATGATGACAAGTTGCAGGAAATGAAAGGGGTAAAAGTGAAGATTTATGGGAGAAATGGTGAGTGCAATTACTACGTGTGCTGTATTGATTTAAGAGGATTGTACTGCTCCCAGATAGAAATGGCTTTTATGCGTTTGGGCCTATCCCTGACAAAAACACTTTCTTCTCCGTTGACAAGGCCTTGTTGCTATGGAAATGTACGGCTGGATACAGGGGCACAGGCACGTTTTGATAACACAGGCCTAATGGATGTATTTTTGCAACATTCACAGCTCCTTTCTTCTTATTTTCTCCTGAGCAGACGACCATTTCTTCTATTTGTTGCCACTTGATGAAAAAAATGTCTCTCTCTAATCTTTTAATTTAGCTTAGATTTCCTTCTCCTTCCAAGCAATGCAGTCTGGCAATTAAACTACTTATCTAGAGACTCCATGCTGGGGCTGGTTGCCTGTTGCTTGTTTTTCCTGTCTGTGAATCTTCTTACAGATGCCTTCTCATTGTCATCGTTCTAAAAGCATCATACGTCTTCTGGCTTCTGCTTCATGAAGGGTATGAAAGACCAGCCATATTTCTGATCTATAAAGATGCCAGCTAAATCGTAAACAATATCACGATGCCCTACATGTACAGTTACACAACCTTTGACATGTGCTTTGCTTCTTCATGAAAGATCAGTTCCTCAGAATACTGCAGAAAGCAAGCAGGGAGAGGGGGGACCAGCTGTTTATATAGGATTTGGTGGCCAGCCAACTGCCCTCCACAAATGCCCCGCACTTGGGTATTTTGCAGAGTACAGTGGTACCTCAGGTTACATACACTTCAGGTTACATACACTTCAGGTTACAGACTCCGCTAACCCAGAAATAGTACCTCGGGTTAAGAACTTTGCTTCAGGATGAGAACAGAAATCGTGCTCTGGTGGCATGGCAGTGTTACCAAAAAGGACCAATACGGCAGCAAGCAAAGGCTTTAGCAGCTTCGTCAGCTGCTGGTGGCTGGAAAGCCAGACAGGATGTTTGTGACTGTTGCCATGGGAAGAAAGGGGCAGTCCATTCTGTACTGAGCACCGGATGTTAGCTCAGTGTGTGTCATGTGACCCGTACTGGAAGTACATGGGTAGAGTTTATTCTTACTGCTGTTGAGTGCAGACATGTTTCTCTGTACTGCTGTAAGAGAGAGAAATAAAAGAATGTAAATAGATTTCTGTCTGCTTCTTTCCCCTCCCTGGGGATACCAAAGGGGAGAGAGAAGGAACGGTGTGTTCTTCTCACATCTGGGAAGGATTGCCGAGACCTCGCCTGTTTATCTGCCGGGAGTCGCAGCGGGGAGGTCAACAAGGAATTCCTGCCGGTGCCTACGTTGTGGCACGTACCTCTGACCGAGGCAGAATTCCAACAGGCAGCAGCAGGAGGCCCCATTAACTAAAGTGGTGCTTCAGGCTAAGAACAGTTTCAGGTTAAGAACGGACCTCCAGAACGAATTAAGTACTTAACCTGAGGTACCACTGTACGACACAGATCCACTTTCAAAATGCAATAATCAGAAATTTGAAGCTGTGCATATATTTGCAAAGTTATTGTGGTATGAAGATATCCAAGTTGGAAGACATACACAATACACACATAAAAACATAAGAAGAGCCTACTGGATCAGGACAATGACCCATCTAGTTCCTAGAGAAGTCCACTAGCACAACCTGAGTGTAAGGGCACTCTGCCCTCCCAGGGTTTCCAGCAACTAGTATTCAGAACCATATTGTCTCTGATAGTGGAGGCAGAACACAGCCATCATCACCCTAGCTAGCAGGACCAGTGGTCAGGGATGGTGGGAACTGTAGTCTCAAAACATCTGGAGGGCTGAGTTTGAGGAAGCCTGCACTACATGAAGAAATGCTTTCTTTTATCTATCCTGAATCTTCCAATATTCAGCTTCATTGGATGTCCATGAGTTATAAGAGAGCATAACTTCTCTCTATCCACTTTCTCTGTGCTATGCATGTTATGCACTTCTATCATGTCACCACTTAGTTGTGAGATAAATCAGCCTCATATAACCAGCATGCTTAGTTCTAGTTAATGCATGAAGGAGTTAAGACCATAGAGAAGCTGTTTTCCTAGACTTAACTAGGTCACATCCCTCACCTTAGAAGGAAGGAAGGAAGTTTCTTTGCTTCTCCTCTCTCTCTCTCTCTCCTTTTCTTTTTTTAAAAAATAATATTTATTAAGTTTTCCAGTTTAACAATCCAATAAAGGCCACATTAAAGACATTCTGAATTGTAAAATAATCAAACAGTCCAAATATTAAGCCAAATCATAAATCTTTATTTGACTTCCCATGCTCTGAGGTCGGAGGATCGCCATAATCTCACATTTGCACTGCTTTCTTAATCATTCCAGGTGGTTCCCATAAATCAATCCAATGTTAATCCTTCGTTCGTTTTCACACCTCTGAGTTCATCCAGCAAGCGAGTTATATAAAAACTCTCTCTCTTTTCCACCATGTAACCAAGCAGGAAGGATGTCTGGGAGATTGCTCCAAGTGTGGCTTTAGCAAATCCATATTTGTGTTTCTATACAAATAATTTGGAAACACTTAGTCTACTGTGTGAAATCTTTGTGTAATGGAGGTCAGGACTTGATTGCTCTCGGCTCAGACCACATGCATGGCTTACAAGTCATACTCCTCAACCTATAGTACTGAGATGCTGTCTAGTCAGAGGGCTTATTATTCCTCCTAATTTATAATGAATAAACTGGGCTGCTGGGTTTTATTCTTCTAATTATTTTATAATATTGTCATTGTAATTAAAGGCAGCATTGCAAAAAAGCATTTTTTAAAAAAAAAATATTGTTTGTTTGTTCAGGAAATTTCTTTGGCGTTCAATGACTCCAAAAATACCCTGCTAAAAAAATGCAACTACAAATGAATGAAGATGAATTTGGTATTTCAAATTTTGAGCCAAACCATCATGTTTACTTATTGTCAAGTATAAAATATTGGAAACCTATATCTGATGCTAACTATCCAACTTGGGCAACTTTAGAATATACACATACAACACCTTTGGTTGGTTGGACCAAAGATTAGGATCAAAATATTTGAGAATTTGGGAGACTCTTGAAACAAGTCCATTAGAAAGATATGGAATATAATGCCTAATAGAAACAAATTTGAATCATTTCCCCACACTAAATTAACTTAGTGGAGAAATCCAATTTTTAAAACTGCGGGAAAAGATGGTAATATGGAAAAATTGGGTGGAAGCAGGCATATTGACTTTGGATCAACTGATAAATGAGGAAGATGAATTTTATATGTACAGTGTTTTAAGAAATAAATATCATGATCAGATGCATCCCAATGGCAATAACTGCAGCTACAACATCTTGTAACAACAGTGTTTGGACCAGCAACTTTCTCTCTTGTGGGTGGGGGGGTGACTAAAAATCAGTCCTCCTGTCAGGGAAATATCTCCTCACTGATCCAGTGTAAGATATTCCACCTTCTCCTTCTTTAGCAGAGTTTGTCTTTTCATCCTGTGAAGTAAACACACACACACACACACACCAAAGCTTTAATAGTAGAAAAATGTAACATAGTAACATACTAAGAGAAATGAAACATCTTGAGTGACAGTTATCCTTTTTTAACTGACAACCTGAAGGGAGGGGCCAATTCTAGAGTACAGCATAAAAGCCCCGCCCACTAGAGGCCAGGTATTCTATTAATCAAATTTGGCTTCCATGCTTTTCCTACATTCTCAGCTTCTGAGACACAGGAGATATTAGAACAATTGGTCAAATCTTTGGAAAGAAAAAAAAGCAATCATTTCCTATTTGTTATTAATTAGTAACTTTGATATGCAAACTTTAAGAAAGGACTGGAATAAAGAATTGGATGTTCTCTACTACCTAGACAGTGGAACAGTCTCTTAGCTTCCGTAGCAAAGGTATCAATGGATCTCAAACTAAGACTTACACAACAGAAAATAATATTTGGAATCTATTGGACAACTCCTTTGAATTTGTATAGAGAAGGACTGTCTAACGCAGCTCATTGTTGGAGATGTAATAAGGATGATGCCTCTTTGAAACATACATTCTTACAGTGTCCAATTCTCACTAAGTTTTGGGAGAAAGTGTTAGACTGTATAAATATGACTGTACAGAAAAACTTAAAAGAGTACTCCTATGCAAGGAAGAAACTCTGAAATAAACCTATAGCTCTACTAAGTGTAGTGTGAGTCCAGATCCTGCTAAGATTTGCAGACCTTGGAACACAGCATTCTCCTCTATGAACTTGCTTGGAGTTTAAGATCTGCACCAGAGATCCTTCAGGTTTCCTTTGTCAGGTGAAACCAGGCAGGTGGTGACCAAAGAGAAGACCTTGTCACTCTTTGAAGAGTGTCCTGGGAGACACCAACTCATTCAGCATTCCATAGACTTTCATAAAACGGATTTGCTCACTGGTGCCTTAAATGGCTCTTAATAGTTCTTTAATTTTATTGTCTTAGCGCTATTTAATTGTATTTTATTATTTTAAAATGTGTTTTACTTCTGCTCTTAAATTTTATGACATTTTACGAGGTGGTAATTATTTCTCGTTCCTGCTACCTTTATTTGTTATTTTGGGTATGTCACTTGGTATATTATTTTTATTGACAAAACTGCTCATAAACGTTTGAAATAAAACAACTAGGGATGTCACAGAGTTTCCAGAGTTTCTCACCATTAGGGAGTTACAGCACCTGCTGGGCCTGTAGAAACAGATATGGGACAGGCATTTATATGGGAAACGCAGCCAGATAGGTGGGGTATAAATAATAAATTTTTATTATTATCAATTATTATTATTAATAATAATAATAATAATAATAATAATAATAATAATAATAATATAAATAAATGATTGTGTATACCTAAATGGTTCAATGTACTGTTTCTATGAAGTAATATAATACTAGTTTTAAAATATAAATATACCAAATCATGCAAATCTAATTCCAGTAACACTTTGCTAAAGTTGTGCTAGTCTACAACTTGACATCAGCTTGAAAATATTCCTTAATGGTGTGAATGAACCTATTTCATTTCCTCCAGAGAGGTTTTTCTCCCTCTCTCATAGTACTGGAAGCTGAGCTCATCCAATAAAGATGATTGATGGGAGGTTCAGGACAGAGGGAAGGAAGTACTTCTTCATACACCACATCGTTCAAGGGGTGAGGAACCTCAGAGACCTGGAGGGGTCTATTGGCCTCCAGGTCTCCTTGACTGGCCTTTGAGACTCTCCCCAGGCTATATGCCAATCACACCACCTCTCCCCAGGATATACCCCTCAATGGCCAGGATCAGGGGCCACATACCTCTCAATGCCATCTGTTGGGAAATGAGAGCAGCAGAAGGGCTATTGCCTTCCTATCTTGCTTGGTTCTTTCAGAGGCCACTATGGGAAATAGGATGCTGAACTAGATAGCCCTTGGGTCTCATCCAGCAGGGCGCTTAGATTCTTAACTGTGATGGGATTATTATGATTTGATCGGTCCTATGAATCCGTTACTCCTTGGTTCGGTTGCTGGTAAATGGCTGGTGTCCTATAGGCTGCTGCCTGTTAAAAGAGGCAAGGAAGAGCACTGAGCATGTCAGATTAGCATATCAGATTGCAGAATTCAAAATTTATGCATTTGATTTTTCAAAGGTTGACTGGTATGAGTGTGTGTGTTACACACAACGGTTAAAACACCCCCCCTAAAACAAACTCAGTCAGAACTCAAATGTTCTCAGATTCAAAATATGGATTTCTTTCCTTTCTTTATTTTGACACTTTCTCATTTTAACTCTGTAATAAATTCTCTCTATGTCTCTGCATATTCTTATTTGGTCCCCATATCAAGCAGATGCCCTGCTTCCTATGATATGCTACTTGTCCTTTCATAGATCAAAAAAATGATATGCACACACTTATATGTAGAAATAACTCTTTCATTTGCTCTTTCAGAAAGTGCAGATGAACTGATGCTCATAAATACCCTATTAAGGCTGCCATCCTATGGAGAATTAGGTGCACCTAAGCCCACTAATTTCAATTAACTCTGCATAAAATTAATCTGGAAACAGGACGCAGAAGCAGGAAAAAGAAAATGCACAATTTTTGCACATGGGCAATTTTTTTGTATCGTTCCAAGTGGGAAAGACTCTCTTCTACTAGTTATTTGATGGAATAAATACAGGAGGTGTATGTTTTATTTATCTATCATATTTGCATCCAAGGTTCTTGGGTGGTACATGTGGAAATTATGCTGTTATCTTAACAGTGTTTTTTTGAAGTAGGTTACAGCACAATTCAAACCAAAGAATCACTGGGGTGAGAGAGCTTGGAATAGGCAGGTCTTGGGTTGTCTTGGTTCAGCTGGGGCTAGACCAGTGTAGCTATCTCAACCGGGTTATGCTGTCTCACCCAGAAGAACTTTCACTTAAGTCCAGAAGCTGGGTATGCAGGAGGTAGGAGATGTACACCTATTCCAAACCAATTTCAGTTCAGGCACATGACCTGGTAACTCGGGGGAATTTATGCTAGTAAAAAAAGGTGGTGTAAGTCAAATTCTGTTTCAGAGCCTTGCTTCCCTTCTGCCAGGCTCAGGTTGCCTCAGCAAGCAGTACACTGCTCCCAAATGGAGTTTGGAATAGGGTAATTTACATCACTGCAACTTAAACTGGTGTAAACTTGACCAGCTTCCTTTATTTGGGAATGCTCTGCTAGGAAATGAAGTGGTTTCTGCTCCAAGGTTGCTTACAGAGCTTCATGGCATGGCTTCTCTCTCCTGCCAGTCCAGGTTGGACGTCACACTGGCTTCTCTCTCCTGCCAGTCCAGGTTGGACGTCACACTGGTTGTACTTATCAATGGACAGAAAAGGCTATACTCCTGGGCCAGTGAGCCATTAAAGGCAAAAGAGCATTTGTCCACATTAAAGAGTAGCATTCCAGTTACTCTAGCTAACAGCTTTCTGTCTTCCTTGTTCAGAGATAGTGTTGGGTGAAGCACATTTCTTTCCCAGAGGCACACTTCACTCCTACATCTGAGATGATTTACTTTAAGGGCAACATGTGAAATGCATGATCACATTTGGATTCATTTAATTTTTTTTTTGGGGGGGGGGGTGGATTCCAGGAGCTCCCTATCCAGTTTGAGACTACAGCACAGGGAAGTGGGATTGACTTTTCTCTTCAAACTGTTTTTCCAACACCCCTCCCCTCCCTAAAGCTGCTATTTCCTCAGGAGGGAAGTTGTGGAGGGCTATAGCTAGCAGTTCCCCTTCTAAGCCAAACAGTAGCTCTGGAAGTATTTACCTCCACCCATTACAAAATGACACAGCAGGAGTGCCAGCTTGTCCCCGCAACCATGGGTGCCTAGGGCCGTGTCTCTGGCACTGAAATTTGTGGGTGCCCAGCCTCTTCTTGGAGAATTTTGTGGGTGCTTACCCAGGGAGTTGGCACCTATGTGACACAGTATGACAATTATCAATGCAAGAACCCAACCTCTATGTCTGTGTGTGCGCTTTCTCGAGTGGCGTTGTGTGCAAGTGCTGTGTGCACGCTGCTGTTCCTCACTGCTCCAACCAGCTTCAACCGTCACTCCATCACCTAAGTTTAAGGTGCTTCAGTGTAAGGCCCCGGACAACACGCAGCCGCTTCTGAGAGAAAATACTTTCTCTTCCTTTCTAAGGCCACATCCGCACTATATAGCTCTCACAGTGGTTCAATAGTAACTCTCTTTTCACAGGAAACCCAGCTTTGCAGCTTTGTGAGGGGAATAGGGGCCTCCTAACAAATCTCGACACTCTTCCCAAACTACAGTTCCCAAGATTCATTGGAGGGAGCCATGACTGTTGAAGTGGCATAATAGTGCTTTAAATTTCTGGTTCAGATGTGGCTTACAACAGGAGTGCCTGAATGATCCATTAACACCCAATGCAGCAATGGCAGCCATTCTTCGTTGTAGGGCCTTGTGCAAAATACATTTTGTGGGGCTCTCCCAGTTTAGCCATTTGCCTTTCAGTCTCTGCTTTCTTTTTATGCTTTGTGGCCCTGCTCCCACACATGCTTTTTTACATTACCTGCCATAATGCAGCAAGATAAAAAAAAATTAAAAAGCTAGTAATAATGCCATATGATGCAGTTCCTTATGTAAGCTTACCACTTAAATCTTACATCCAGCGAATATCCCAAACAGATGTGGACGAGAGGGAGCGCACACAAAGCAAAGCAATTCCATCTGTCACCTTGGTCCGCTCTCCTAACAGTGACATTTATATATGGCAAGCCCATGTTTCTGGAAACATCCACAAAGTTCCACTTTGGAGAGCAATCATTCGACAAACTGTAATAAACCAAAAGTGCACACCAGCAGTAGGAGAGCCTTTACATTACCACTCTTCTCTTAAACATAAACAACTGAAGTGCTGAGGGAGGGAGGGAGGGAGGGAGAACAAACAGTAGCTAGCACAGGAAAGTCTACAACTGGCGATGAGGGCTCTTCATGGCGAAGCAGCCAGAAGCACTCCAAACATAGCAGGAAGTCAGGATGCATAGGACATGCAAAACCGATAACACTATGTCAGTGTGTGTCTCTGGGAAATTCAGACATGGCACATATCTGTCAGAGAAAACAGAATGCATGACAAAATTATCGTATAGGATGGTATTGCAGATTTGGTGGGTGGTCTAGAGCCTCTATACACCACACACCTTATGGGTTCCCTACTGTACTGCAGAGATTTCAACAAGAACATAATCCCTGCCCCACACACTGAAGGCTTGCTGGAAAGCAGTGAGCCCCAAACAGCTCGTTTGTACAGTGACTTAACAGTTGGGAATCCTCCCGTGCTGTGGGTGCCTTGTAATTATTTCATTTATTCTTCACGGCGCACGAACCCCGTTCTGTCACAGATTGGCAGTTGTAATTCTCGGGGCTATGGAGAATGCGCTCTGCGCGGCTGTGCCGGGGCCTCTCTGCTTTGTGGCTTAGAGGAGCGCACGCAAGCTACAGCTGGTGTCCCCAACTGGGAGCTGTAGGCGTAAGCGTAAAACACACTGTTATGACTGGAGGTGAAGTGTAGCAGAAGATGATGATGTGGGATGGTTGAGTGGGTGTTTATTAGCTTTTTTTAACCAGTTTGGCATTTCCTTCCACTGTTGTACATTTTTAAATACTGTGCTGCCTCATTTAACTAAACGGCCCTAGGGAGAGCCAAAACATTTGGATAATCAGATGCCAAGATAGGCTAACATTGATCATGGAAGGATGTAGAGGTCACGTAGGAAATTTCAGCTATCCAGGAATTTTGGTTCTGTGAGCTACGTGTAACAGAGATCCGACTCTGAAATGTTTCTTTCTGCAGTAACTGAAGAGACAAGACAAAGCTATTTCCCTCTTTAGAATTCTTTTTTCCCCCTCCCCTGCCACCTACTTACAGTTTCTGTCACAAAAGCCATGAATTTCTAGGGAGTTGCTTTGTTCTCTGAGAGAAGGTAGCTTAAAACGGGTGTGTGTGTGTTCTTAAATGTATTACATTTCTTGTCATCCTTGCTTTAGTTTTTTAAATGCATTTATTCGTTTATAAAAAAATATTTATAAACCATCTTTTGGTCTTAACAAAGCCCCTCAAGGCAATGCGTAAAAGTGAAGACGTTAAAGGCAACTGTTAAGAGTGAGGGAAATTGTGTTTATGGGTGTGGGTGGGTTTAAGTGGATGAATGTGCGCAGGTGTAGCCTGATTGAGGGATGGGTGCCTTAGTAGGTGTTGAACTTGTGCAGGTATTGAAGAATAGAATCCCATTGTATGGATTTTGATACACTATCAGTTTTATTGTTTTCTACACAGTGTTTACTTTTGATTTGCTTGTAAACTACTTGGGTGGGTTTTCCCCCCAATGAAAAGTTGAACATAAATAGTTGAAATACTTGAAGAAGAAAGCCATTTTTACACAATAAGCCAGATAAAGGACAGACCGGAAAATATCTTAGAGCCAGGAGGAGCAAAATTAAAAGAATCGTTGAAATGATTGAAAGATATGCAGAGCCAAGCATTTTTACTGCTGTTCTAAAAGTAGGCAGCAATGGAGGGCAGGGCTCCTACAGACAAAGGCCTGTCCTCTGTTCCCACCAAACTCACATCCTAATGTGGTGGGTCACAAATTTATTCCGCACTCTTAGGCTACAACCGCACCAAACCTTCAAAGCGCTATTCTACCTCTAACAGTCGTGCATGACAAAAGAATCATTGGAACTGTAGTTTGTTAAGGGTGCTTAGAGTTATTAGGAGACTCCAAGTCCCCTCACACAGCGACACTTCTCAAAGTATTTTATCTATTAATTGTTCTACCCAAGGAACTGTTGGAATTGTAGCTCTGCATGGGAGCTCTCAGAATTTGCATGAGTAGGGACATACAATACAGAGGTGCCTTTAGGTAGGTTCTGTGCAAAATTTCAGGAGGGTAGAAGCAGGGTTTAGGGAGTGGTAAATTTTAAAAAGTGTAATTGAAGCTTTTGAAAAAAACTTACTTTGTTTTCTGCTCAGTCTGTACTGAATTCAAAGTCTTTCTACATCCTCCCCAAAGCACTGTGATTTGAAACAAAAGGGCAGTCTTAATGAAGTAATCCTGTCCGTCAGAGTTGTCCATCAAAGAACCATACTCCTCTTCAGGATTCCCCTTTCCTCTCTGCCTGGAAATTTCTATTTATGGAGAATTGGGGGGATGTTGCAAAAATGTATAAACAGTGGTGGTGGTTGGGGGGGAACAGGTACCAAAGTCCTCCCAAGTGCTAAAGCAGCTTCAACGCTCAGAGCTAGCCTGCTTCACCTTGGACCACTTCTGATTCTAAAATAGTCTGAATATCTCCAGGCAGATATCCTGACCTTGTTGCTGTTCCTTTATGTAAGGCTAATGCACAGTATGCTTTTAACAGTTAAGACTTTTGCATTTACATTTACTAGGGGCCTTACTTCAGAAGCTATGTTATTCATCTCGCTTTCCACCGTGACAAAATAATGTAATTTACGTAATCTATTTCATAATTTACACTGATGTCATACCTTGGGTCATTATGTGATTCCGCCCCATTCATTTCCATGCAAAGCCAATGGGAGGCAAACATAATTAGTTGTGTATCATTTGTACACTAGAAGCAACAGCAGCAACAAACGCCAGTTGTATTCACTGGACTGATTTCCATTTCGGAGATGGGACGAACAAGGGAATACCATCAATTTCCACTCCTGTTTCTGTTCTCATAGTAATTTTCCAACATTCCTAATATTTACTCATATTTACCAATAAGTCACTTATAGTTTGGTTCTTAACTTGTTGAGAATTGCCTCTGAAATTTAACTTCAATGTGAGTCTCTTGAGCTCATACCCCAAATAAATGGATTCTCAGCCGCATTACATATGCGCCACAAATCACAGCATTATAATTCAGGACATATCCAGAGAAGAGCTTCTGGTGTTCTGAGTTTGGCTTCTTTTAGGGCCCAAGATAAGCCCAGGAATTAATTAGCCACCACCTCCCTTGCTTCCTGCTTTTACTTTTGATTTTTGTCTTCTGCCACTGTTCTCTATGCCTACAATGGCCTCCTCATCTTTATCCCTTAGGATACCTCTTTTAAAATCTTCCTTCTTGAGTTTCACTCACTTCTTTTTTTTTACTTTGCTTTAGCCATACCTGTCAGCACAGTTAACCATGCTGTAATTAACCCATTCATCTCTGTTCCTTTTTCAAATCCTTTCTTCCACCTCCACATTACACGTCTATAAAAGGGAAGAAAACATGTGTGCAAGTACACTGATTTCACCTATTGATATATTTTTCAACAGTATATTCAAGACAACATATGATTGAACAAGAATAAAACTGTAAAACCTCATGGTAGAACAAGTGAGAAACGCTGAAAACACGGGGGGGAATACAAAGTGTGCAAAAAGCAACATTGCAACAGTTAAAACCAATTAAAAACCATCTGCCAAGATTTCAAAATATGTACACAAAAAAGTTGTTTGGCAGGAGAAAAGGCCACCTGAAAAAAGTATCTTTAATTCTTTGTGAAATAGCAAGCGAAGGAGCCAAAGAGATGTCTCTGGGAAGGGAATTCCATATCATGGGTGCTGCCACTGACAAATTTCAGCAAAAGAGGTGACAGAAGAAAGGGTGCATCAATCGGTATTTCTAGATGGGGAGAAATATATGGTAGAACATGAGTTCTGCATGTGCTTCAAGAGTCCACTAGTTAGTTCTGCCACATTCTCATGTCTGAAAGATCATCTCCATCCCTATTGGCTTTCTTGGATGTTAAGATCTGCAAAGGGGCTCTCTTGGTATTCCGCCACCCTCACAAATGTGGGGAACAATGGCTCAGGAAAGGGCTTTCTCTGTGGCAGCTGCTAAATTGTGCAACTCCCCCCAACCCACACAGTTGCATCTTGCACCTTCCTTGTACAGTTTTCACCACATGCTGGCCTTTGACAGTCAGGGCTGTCTTACGCATAGATGCTAGGGGTGCGGGGTACCCGGGCACTGGGCTCTCAGGGGCGCCAGGCCGAGAGTCCGGAGCTGAGAGTTGTGTCCGGGGAAGTGCCTGCCCGTTGGTTGGAGCGCTGTGGCAGGCGGCTCTTCTGTGGGCGGCTCTGCGCCACAAGTTCAGGGGTGACTGAGCCAGCGAGACGCTGAGGTGGCCGGCCAGCTCCCCCCTCCTGCACGGCTGGGATTGGGCAACTTGGGGGGGCGCCAGATGGATCTTTGCACCCTGGCGCCACATATGCTTAAGACAGCCCTGTTGACAGTTAATGTCTTTTATTTTGTGGGACCCACTTCTTTTGGTAAAATTCATACTGTTCTGTTCCATTTCAAATGGTGTTATACTTGTTTCATAATTGCTAACACCTTTATCGGTTCTTCCTGTTGTCTATTTTATGACTGTAATCCACCTTGGGACGTTATGGTGAAGGGCAGGTAAGAAATCTTATAAATAAACAAGTAATGTTTAATAATATGCTTTTATCTCCTATAATGTGTGAAGAACCTCTGATAACAATCATACAAGGAGCAGAGACCATGATTAGTAGGAATGTAAGAAGCTGTATTATACTGAGTCAGACCTTTGATCCATCTAACACAGTGTTGCCTACACTCAGGGCCGGCCCACCCATGAGGCCAAGTGAGGCAGCTGCATCAGGTGGCAGGATCCACTAGGACAGCAGATCCCAATATCAAACTTTCTTTCCCCCTTGTTCCTGATGTAGTTCTTTCCTCACCCCGTGGGGAAGGGGTCACCATGTTGGGGTCCATCTCAGGTGCCAATATCTTTGGCTGGCCTTGCCTAAACTGACTGGCAGTGCGTCTCCAGAGTTCTTCTGCCATGCCTGGAGATGCCAAAATTTGAAACTGAAGCCTGTTGCCTGCAAAGGATGTCCTCTGCCACTGAGTTATAGCCCTCTTCTGCTTCCATGTTTTATTCAGCTGCATGCATTTTTTATTATTATTAAATGTTAAATACTTATAGTAAGTAGCAGTAGCATCAATTCGTAACTTTGGGGGCCACTTGAGAAGATATCCTTTGTGTTAATTTCACTCCTAAAGGTGACCCGTATAATTGTTTTAAATAAGGAGAAATAAATTAATTTATTAAACTATTTCAAAACTGCTCTTCATGGAATGTCACCCTCACATGGCAGTGTGTAAGAGAATAACAGCAAAATATAATGCCATATAAAAGCACAGATTAAAACCACACTGTACCTTTTTAAAAAAAAAAGCAGTAACAATTAATCAAAACTTAGGTGTTAATTAAAATCACATATAAATACTTTTCCTAGAAGCTAGATAGGAATGTATGTTTCTTTAGGGTATGGGTCATTGTTGAGGACAGGGCTCAAACTCCCCACAAATCAGGGCTTTTTTCAGCTAGAACTTGCAGAAACTCAGATCCGGCACCTCTCAGATGGGTTCTGTCACCTCTCAGGTGGTCACCATTGCCATTCTAACAGAACAAGGGAGATGTTCACGGTGAGTTCTGGCACCTCTTTTTCTAGAAAAAGAGCACTGCCACCCATCATTATCAAAATGGCTCCACCTCCTTAGAGTGTCATCTGTAAATAATATGCCAGACATGTTTCTTCCTTCCCAAGCAGGGTGGGACGTAACTTATTTCCTAATTACAAAAGAATATAGGATAAAAAAGAAATTATGACTGCCAGATGGTGAATTGCTGCTTAGCAGGAACAAGCAAGGAGAGGACTCAGTCAATCACCGGGTAAGTGATAAGGCAGCACAGTGAACTACCAAAGAAGAAGGAAGCTCATTACACCAGACACTAAATTATTCTTATAGAGACTTCTACTTCTTTCCCTGCTTCTATTTTTTATTCTAAGCCATAAAGCAAGCAATTCCACCAAGGCCCTCTTTTAAATGATTAACATTTTCATTTTAACTTTTGTTTTTGATTGTATTCCAGCCATTAATCTGACTTGTGTCTTACCCTGCCCTTCTCCTCTTTCCTTCTTTTAAACAGGCTTCATTCATCTCACTGTGCTTTGCAAGCCACGGTAGTCTGTTCTGAAGGTGTGGAGCAACACTGGGTTGCTATGGCAATGTGGGCTTACCACACAGCAAGGCCATAGCTAGATTCCACCGTAAGCAGGACTTGGTGGGAAGCTGAGCCATCTGAGGGGGCTTTGTTCAGAGAGAGGCGCTTCTCTGAAGATTATTCCGAAATGGCATCAGTGTGACCTCTAAGCGACAGAGTTCATGAAAGAACTTCAAATGAGCACGTTAAAAAGGTGTGCCTGGAATTATTGGGAGCCTTTCCTCTTGTGTGTAACATGGTGCTTTCTCACCTTGGATACAACATCTAGTGCTCAAAGAAGAGAAAATTACTAGGTCATTAAAGGAAAAAGGAAAAAAAAAACTCTGGCAAGAGCTAAGGAATATTTTCAGAGCTGGCCTGAGGAGTTATGTGTCTAACTAGTTTCAGGGTAGGGATCAAGGCTTAAACCCTAAATGAAACTGTAATGCCCCCAAAATCTGGGAAATTGTATTTTCTCCAGCCTCTGATGTCCTAACGACTGGACCTCAGAAACGGATGGTTTGTTGTCCCTACAGTGCCTCTGTTCTTGTTTGCTCTGGCAGATCCCCCTGGCAATTTTTGTTGATTACATTTATTATAGCCCACCTTTCTTCCAAGAAGCCCACATTGTTATTCCCCTCCAAATCATATCCTCGTAACAAGCCTGTGTGGTAGGTTAGGCTGAGAGACAGCGCCTGGCCCAAGGTCACCCAGTGAATTTCACTCTTGATTGGACATTGAACCCTGGTCTCCCAGGTCTCAGTTATGGCTTCCTGCAAAGAATCCTGGGAAGCTGTAGTTTGTTGATGGTCTCCCAACAACTCTCCATTCCCCTAACAAACTACAGTTCTCAGAATTCCTTGTGGGAAGCCATACCTCTTAAAGTGGAATGGGATTGTTTTAAATGTATAGTGCAGTTGTGAACTAGTCTGTAAAAGGGGCAAATGGCTTGTTCATTTGTAGTCCCATTGGTGGGAAATGGCTTAAGGAACCCCCCTCCCCACCCCCACCCCGTTTGACTCTGGCAAATAAAGTTGGTTTAGATCCACATAACCCTTTACCTGGTTGGTTCTGTACTACTTGGATAAAATTCCCGAGGAGGTGGAAAGTGTGGCTGTGGCTCAGCCCTGATTTAAAAAGACACAACCAGACTGGGCGTGAGAAGTTTGGTGGGCCCAACTAAGCTTGATGTATAGCAGGAGTTCCAAGTTCACTCAGATCAATTTTTGATAACACTCAATTGTTACACTAAATACAGCTGTAGTTGCACTAATGATACAGTCAGACCTTGATATGCTTTCCTGGGAAGTGAAAGGACAGTCTATTTTCCAAACTAGCTGCAAACTATTGTCCTGAGCTGCAAAGCAATACATCTCCATTTGGGTGCAACGGAGCAAAATGGTTCTCCATAAGTAGGAACCAATTATTCATAGTTGTGGGAACCAATTATTCACAGCTGTAAGACTCTGGGGGATATATTTGGGGAAGCTTCACTTTCTTTTATCTTTATAGGAGCTGATGTTTCTTGAAAATGCTTTGTGCAGGGAGCAAAAGCAAGCATATGGCAAGGGGTTTCTTAATTAGAAACCAAATAATGGTATATAACTTAGGATATGAAGCTAATGCAGCATTTTTTGTTTTTGTTTTCCAAGTCAAACCAACATTTTAATAAGAAAGATTCAAGTCAATGGGTCAATGGGCATAAATTATTTTATTGAAGCTGGAGCACTTTAGGTTTTAACGGCAAGGGAGAGCAAGTTAATTGCAGCATATCACAAGTATGGATACTTTACTATCAATAAAAAACAAATCTTGTGCTTGAAGTGAAAACAAATTAAAATTAATTAATCAGTGGAAAACACTTCATTTGATCAGGGAAAAACAACTGAAAATATTAAATCTGTGTGGACATACAGGATAATCAAATCAATACACACGCTCTTGTATTGGCTTGATGCCATAGGCTATGTTGTAGACATACACGTGAATCCAATTAAATTCCTATTAGCTGCCAAGTGGTTATATTATTAAGTTGAATCCACTCTTGATGAAGAACCATGCCATTTCTTGAATTTAAATCCTATTTTGTGCAAGGGGAATAACCACTTCATGCTTTTGGTATCCCTTGAGGCAGGTTTCCTTAGAGTAGCATTTCATCTTCCTCAAGCCAAACCCATCATGCAGGATTCACATCCACATCTTGAATTTAATAAAATTATAGAATTGTAGAGTTGGAACGGACCACAAGAGTCATCTAATACTACCCCCTGCAATGCAGGAATCCTTTGTCCAACTTCAGGCTAAACCTACAGCCCTGAGATTAAGAGTCTCATGCTCTATCCACTGAGCTAGCCATGCAGTTAGAGTGTGTGTCTCCCCCCGAAATAATCCTGGGAACTGTCGTTTGTTGAGGGTACTAGGAATTGAAGCTATGTAAGGGGTAAACTCCCTGGAAAAGACCCTGATGTTGGGAAAGATGGAGGGCACAAGGAGAAGGGGACGACAGAGGACGAGATGGTTGGATAGTGTTCTCGAAGCTAGCAGCATGAGTTTGACCAAACTGCGGGAGGCAGTGGAAGACAGGAGTGCCTGGCATGCTTTGGTCCATGGGGTCATGAAGAGTCGGACACGCCTAAATGACTAAACAACAACAACAACAAGGGGTAAACTAGAGACGCAGGTAGTGCTGTGGGTTAAACCACAGAGCCTAGGACTTACCGATCAGAAGGTCGGTGGTTCGAATCCCCACAACCGGATGAGCTCCTGTTGCTCGGTCCCTGCTCCTGCCAACCTAGCAGTTCGAAAGCATGCAGTGCAAGTAGATAAATAGGTAGCAGCAGTGGAAATACCTTCCAGCAGGAAGGTAAACTGTGTTTCTGTGCACTGCTCTGGTTCACCAGAAGCGGCTTAGTTATGCTGGCCACATGACCAGGAAGCTGCATGCCGGCTCCCTCGGCCAATAAAGCGAGATGAGCGCCGCAACCCCAGAGTCGGCCACGACTGGACCTAACAATCAGGGGTACCTCTACCTTTACCTTTAAGGGGTAAACTACAGTTGCAATAATTATTTGGGTGAAGACATGACAACTCACTCTGAATCCTGGCAAGACAGAGGCACTATGGGTGGGTGGGTAGTTACCAAGTCTGGAGAACTGGTCAATTGCCTGCTTTGGAAGAGATTATGCTACCCCTGAAAGAGCAGGTTCATAGTCTGGTGGTGCTCCTGGAGCAATCTTTGTTACTAGAGGTATAGGTAACCTCAGTGGTTGAGGAATGCTTTTTACCAGCTTGGGCTGGTAAGTCAACTACAGCTGTTTCTGCACCAGGATAGCTTGACCACTGTCATTCATGTGCTGGTAACCTCAGCACAGGTGTTATGTGCTAACAAGGTCTCACTGCTGTCAGCAAATGTGCTGCAGCATTAGGCACTTACTGCAGCTTCCAGATCATGTGCAAAGGAAGCCCTGCATACAGCACAATGCAATAATCCAGTCCTGAAGTAAGCAGTGCATGAACTATGGCCAAGCTTTCCCATCCCAGGAAAGATCATAACTGTCATACCAATTGCAATTGGAAAAATACACTTCTAGACACAGAGGCTACCTGAACCTCCAGGGACAACATATTGTGCCATATTGTGAACCTGTTCCTTCAGGAAGAGTGCAACTTGACCATAGAAGTAGAAAGATCAGAATGGCAGGGTGAAGTGAGCAGGCTGCTGAAAAGAAAGGTGTTGGTTTTCCCCCCCATTTCAGTTGTAATAAATCAGAATCGAAAGTGGTGTGCTTATTCAGCAAGGAATGGAAATATCAAGAAGCTGCTTGTATTTTGGTAGCATTCTCCCTTCTTTTCCTGGTAGCCTCCAGAGAGTTCCCTTGAAAGTGCACCAGAGTCCACTGGTAGATCACAATTTAAGAACCACTTAACTTTTTTTTCTGACAACGGCCACTTTCACATGTTATGGAGGAAGATTACAACATGGCAATAATGGAACACTCTGCTGGGAACTTGTTCCAAGAATTAAATCTGGGAATCCATCAAAGAGAGTGTTGGCTAATCCAGTTTTAAAACTCTTTGAACTGTTCAAGGTTCTTAATAAAGATGAATTACCTACGTGTATGTCTGAAAAGAGAGAGGGGAATACGACCATGTTTATTCCTCAGGCTTTCAATGCCATCTGCATAAGAGTAAGAGAAGCCCTGCTGGATCAGGCCAATGGCCCATCTATTCCAGAATCTTGTTCTCAAACAATGCCTATGAGAAGCCTGCAAGCAGGACTGGAACAACAGCACTCTCCCCACTTATGATTCCCAGCAATTGAAATTCACTGCCTCCAATACTGTACTTTCCTTCTGGGTTGGGCACTTGAGATATCATGTTAAGATGGTTCCATTCCTATTAGACAACCTCTTGACACCCCAGGAGTTGCTGTTTTTTGGTGGGGAGATGTTTTTCAGCTCCCTGACCATTGTCCTATGAGTTCTCACCAAGTTCTACTGGTTCAATTTAAGTCCCCCAAATCATTTTGCACCAACTGCCAACTGCTTCCATTGTGGACTGAGATCCAGCTTCTCAGTTCTACTCCTTTGACCCAGAGCTCCCTTGGTGGGAGCTACTGCCTAGTCCAACAGCTGAGAAGAACAGAGATGTGGACAGGAAATGCAGTTTGAACAATCCTGGTTCTGTGTGGATGCCATGTACGGTAATTTCTCTTCCTGTTACTATATTTGAGTGTGTTTCAATTTGGAACAGTGGCTCTTGGGTCTATAAATCATGAGGCAAGTGTTCTTTTTTTAAAAAAAAATTGCAAATGAAGCCCAACTTTTTCATCCAGTTCGGGTGAGGCAGTGATGGTGCTAAACCACAGCCTGTGTATGGTAATGCATAGAATGAGGACCAATAAATGAAGCTCAGACCAGACAAAGATGAGGATCTTATTGGTAGGTCCTTTCTTGTTTTGTGAATTACCACCATTAATTATGTTGTTATCGCTGTCTGCACTTGAACCCAAAGTGGCCTTGTCGATTTGTCTCTTTGGCCTAAGTCCAAATGCTGACCTCAAAGTCTATCCCAGGGCAGAAGGGTCTCATGGCAAGGAGAATGGAAATGTTTTGAACCACAAAAGTGGAGAAAACTTCCAGCCTCTGTTTGTGCTGCATCTCTCTTTCCCTGAAGGTTCTGCTGGTAAAGATTACCAGGAGCTGGGGCGAATGTTCACTGGAAGCTGGCAATCAGGTACTCTGTAAAGGAACAAGAGGAATAGAGAGCTATCTTTGGTAATAATGTTCTGTTCAAAAACCTCAATAATACTATATTAAAGTAAAGAGCACATTCTGTGCCTCATCACTGCATTCTTTTGTGTTTGCTATCACCACTGATGGCCATTGAGATGTAATAGTCTCCTAAGACGTCTGTTTTTCCAGTCCCACTGTGATCTGCCTGGAATAGCAACCAGCGTCCTAGCCATGAGCATTAATGTATTCCCACTGACCTCAGTGGGGTTGCACTAAAGTAAGCAGTGAGTAATCTTTATTACCTGATCAGAAGTTGAGGGCATACAGTGTGACCTGTGCATCCAATCAAGGCTCCTCGAACTGCACATTTCAAATGCACTTAATTCAAATGCAATTTCATGCGATGAAAAAGCTACAGACCAAGTGCATTTACATAAATTAACTCAGAAATGATTTAAACTAATGAATAAGCAGTGCTTAAACACACATACATTGTGAACTTCGGATGAAAAACAAGCAGCAAAAAGAGGTTAAATTCATGTAAATAAATGATTCACGGCAAATAGTTTATCCAGTACTATTTTCTGTTACCAAATTTCATTCCTGTGTTGTTTCAGGAATGCGTTGTTTGATCTTTCTCTCTTTTGCTCCTTTCTTATAGATTTTCTTCATTTTAGAAAATGCTTAATGCATAATATTAGCATGTATTTCACCTTTGGTGGTCTTACATCCATAAGGTTTGCTTGATATATGCATTCATTTTAAAATAAAATAAAAAATCCATACTGTGAGATGCATGATCTGTACAACATATTTTAAATTTATGTATGCACAAGGGTGGGGGGAAATAGGATGAGAGATTGTGGATATTCACATGTTACAGGTTTTTTTTTGTTTTTGTTTGTTTTTTGCATGATATGCCTGAGCAAATGCTCATGTCATTGGTTCCTGCCTGATTCTGTTTTCCTTTCACCCAAGTTCTAATTAGAGCAAGAATGCACTGGGCTGCCTTTTGCTCCGTTTCATCTCCTGATATTTTTTTTATGTTAAATCCACCAAGGAAATCTCCTGAAGGCTTTGAAGTCTTGGGGTGTGTGAATAAAGATGTCACAACTGCACACACAGCGCTTCTTAATGAGGACAGAAGGTTTGATGTTGGAATACTCCAGCACCCAAAGGGAAGAGATTCTCTCCAAGTTTGCCTTTTCTCACCCCCCCCCCATCTTTGCATTCATGCTTCCACTGCCATCTCCTTAGTGCTGATTTTATCTGAAAGGTAAGGTAAGGCTGAGACAGGGAACTGACAGTAATTTTGGCTGACAGTTTGGTGCAGTTTAGAGAATCTTGGCTTCTCTAACACTGTCAGGGCTATTTATTTTATTTTGACTGGAGCTTTACCAACAATAATGAGCGCCCTTCTGAACCTGACTCATGATATCTATGTTCCTGCTGGTTTGGAAATGCAGCTACTGACTTGTGCAGCTCATGTGTTCCCAGGCAACCTCACCCAGTAGCAGAGGAAGGTGGGGGGGACAGGCCACCCTGGGTGTCACCACTGGGAGGGGGTTGACAAAATGCTGGGCGACACACCGCGGGGTCTGCAGAGCACCCAATCCACGTGTCTCTCCCCAAATGGTCTGCCCACCGCCTCCCCCTCAGCTGTAGAGCAGCTGAGTAGGAGGAGGCAGGCAGACCCCTTAGAGGCCCCATGGAGTGTCCTGCCCTGGCTGGCCCCACCCCCACACGCAGGGCACACACACCGCCCCAGGTGCCCAATCGGCTTGCTCCACCACTGACCTCACCTCTCTATTGTAGCATAGCTCACAGTCCCAGAACATGCTGAATACTAGGACTCAGTAAGGAAAGGCAGAAGCAGCGTTGCTGGATAGAAAAGGAAGCACGCTAGGTGCTAGGAGCTGAAGGAAGGAAGGAAGGAAGGAAGGAAGGAAGGAAGGAAGGAAGGAAGGAAGGAAGGAAGGAAGGAAGGAAGGAGTCCAAGATGGGTGGAGCTTTGAAGGTTGGGTTTCCTCCACCTCTTCTCCAGGAGATTCCAGAAAGGAAGGCAAAAGCCTGATGTTTCCACCCTTCTTGGAAATCAGTGACCTTCATCTCCCAATGACGTCAAAATTTCCCTGACCTAGCTACTCAAAAGAGCCATACAGCACAAGGCCGCCCTACACCACATCAGAACATTGATGCATCCAGTTTGTTATGATAAAGACTGATTGGCAGTGGCATCCCAGGGTTTCAGGCAGTCCATCCTGGCTCACCACCGCTGGAAGCAGTATGTTGGACTAGATGGGCCCTTGGTCAGATCTTCTTATTACTTGCTATTCCTGCAAGTGATCAAGGCAATGCTGTTCTAGAATGTTATGGCCTAGCTTGAGCCCAAAAGAAAGCATTGGTGCAACACACTGAGGATTGGCTTGATTCCTCCCCATCCAAGATAAATTGGATGAGGCCAGGTCATGATAGTTTGAAACTGGTTTTCCGCAGGGGCTGAGATGTGCAAAGTTAGGCAGGAATATGCAGCCTAATGTTATCCAGTGTGTGAGGCAAGATCCTCATAAAGCTTACCACATACAACATGAACGCCACTATGTGGAATCAATTTCCCTTATGGCCTCCATGTGTGGGCTATAAAGTATGAATTGCCCTGACTGTCAAGTAAGTGTTTATGCCAAGTTCAAGCTTAGTATATATGCATGTCCAGAACTGTCCTTGATAGTTTTAATGTTGAGAAACACAGCAAGAAGGCCCCATATATTTTTTTGCCCTGCCTTCTGAGCTCCATACTAGTATCCAGTTGTGTTGGTTTCATTTTTCTTCCTCCCCTGAGCAATGCTGTAAAATTAATCTGGTGGCTGCCGAAGCTAATACTGCTCCTGAGGAGCCAATCTGTGGCATTTCTCATTAAGCTTTGACATAGCTGGAGTGGAGTTTTCAAAGCAAAGCCTGGAATTTCAGGCTCACTGTGGGTCGATCCTGAAAGTGCTGAAATATTTAAGTTTCTTTTGAGCCAGGTGTCGCATTTATCGACAAGGAGCGCATTACTGCATTTTTTTCATTTAAGGGGCCCTGACGTTTGGGCTGGTTATTATTATTATTATTTTAAATGAAACTTTGCATTGACTGGCCTTGTCTGCTCAGCCTCACACTTGGCTAAGCAGGCAGACTTCTTCTCTCCATCTGATCAGAAATTCTTCATGCAAACCAGACAGTCGATATGTGGGCCCCTTTCGGCTGTTGTTGCTGTTAATGCATTGGGAAGTGTACAATCACCCGATTCATTTGCAGGTTCAGGCACAGACTAGCTGACCGCCATGAGGTGTATGCCTGTGGGGTACCTACAGGGGCCCTGTATGCAGTGAGATGTAAGAAATGAGATAAAATCAATGGAACAGCAGAGCTGCCAAGCAGCTACTCAGGTGCTGCAGACATTCACCCACATGGAACAAAAAATGAGGCTTTGCCTGATTTATGATCCCGTCTGGACCATATTAAAGAAGATACAAGTTGCATTTCCCTTTCCAGTGTCTAAACCAAAGTCCCGTTGGGCATCTGGGAATAAAAAGAACCCAGAGGGGGAGTGGAACCTGCAGAACACGTGATGTGGTTCATGCCTCAGACATTAAGAAAATATCTCATAAAAACCACGCTTGTTGTAGTAAATCAGGAAAACCATGAATATTATATTTCTGTCCTATTCACTGAGTACTCCTAAAACGGCATAGCTAAAGCTTGCTGAGCAGTTTCCAGTTTCAGCACTAAGGACAGCACCAGCTTTCATACTTTGCTGTGTCTTGCTGCTCTGGGGACCAATATTATTATTCATTGGCAGTTAAGCCAAATGATGAAAAGGTAAGTGTGTGTGAAAGAGTGAAGTATGGGATGTTTGATGCGTGGGTAATAATAATAATAATAATAATAATAATAATAATAATAATAATTCATTATTTATACCCCGCCCATCTGGCTAGGTTTCCCCAGCCACTCTGGGCTGCTTCCAACAAAGTATTAAAATACAGTGGTTTGTTAAACATTGAAAGCTTCCCTAAACAGGGCTGCCTTCAGATGTCTGGTAGTTTTTCTTCTCTTTGACATCTAGTGGGAGGGCGTTCCACAGGGCGGATGCCACTACCAAGAAGGCCCACTGCCCGGTTCCCTGTAACTTGGCTTCTCACAGCAAGGGAACTACCAGAAGGCCCTCGGCACTGGACCTCAGTGTCCGGGCTGGACAATGGGGGTGGAGACGCTCCTTCAGGTATACTGGACTGAGGCTGTTTAGGGCTTTAAGAATCAGCACCAATACTTTGAATTGTGCTGGGAAACGCTGCATGATTGGTTAATAACACACAGCATGATATTGCCTTCTTAATTGGCTTAATTGGCTGGGGTAGTGTCATTTTGATTCTGATCCTATGAAAGTTTCCAAAAGAGCCAAACTGAGCTTGGTTAAAAAAACCCAACCCAAAACAAAACAGTATTGGCTGATTATTTCAAAGTTAGGTACATTCTTGGAGGATTGCAGCCTGAGCTCAGGAAAGCTAAGCCAACTTTCTGTTCTCAGGAAGTAGTGCAGTCAGGCTGTCAAAAGGCACAGAAGCACACTTAATAAAATTTCTTGTTGATGACTCGGTGGGTGGATTTTATTGGTGCTTAGATCTGACTACTATGAATGGAGCTGGGGAGGAAATTGGTCCACAGGTCATAGTGATGATGCCAAACTTACTTTGCTTTACTTGGCAGCATATGGATTTGCTCTGACATCTATTTATTACTTGTTTATTAAAACATTTAAATACCACCGTTCCAAGTCATATAGAGAGTTTCAGGGTGGCTAACAATGGTATAATTAAAACAAGCCTAAAAGGTAAATGGACCCCTGACCATTAGGTCCAGTCGTGACCGACTCTGGGGTTGCGGCGCTCATCTCGCTTTATTGGCCAAGGGAGCCGGCGTACAGCTTCCGGGTCATGTGGCCAGCATGACCAAGCCGCTTCTAGTGAACCAGAGCAGCATATGGTAATGCTGTTTATCTTCCCGCTGGAGGGTACCTATTTATCTACTTGCACTTTGACGTGCTTTCGAACTGCTAGGTTGGCAGGAGCAGGGACCGAGCAACAGGAGCTCACCCCGTCGCGGGGATTCGAACCACCGACATTCTGATTGGCAAGTCCTAGGATCTGTGGTTTAACCCACAGTGCCACCCGCATGCCCATAGTCTAAAAACAACAAAACTAACACGACAAGAAAGTAGCACAACCTAATTTATAATTTTGGAGCCAAGATTGAAGAGACAGCCAACATATATGTTTGGAGGCCATTAGGAAAAGAGCCAATTGTACCTCCCTGATTCCAAAGCCTGGGCACCTAGGTGGAGAAGGCTGTGCAATGCATCTTCAACAACTATGCCTCCGGTGGCAGAATGGAGAAAACAGAGGTTGTGATGAAACCAGGATGGGCTAGAAATCTTTGCCTCCTTATATCTATAGCTCAGAAACAAATCTGGGAGGAAAATCAAACTCCAAAGGAGCTCAAGATGGCATACATAGTACTCTCCCTCTTCATTATAGCTTCCCAGCAACATTGTGAGGTTGGTTAGGCTGAGAAAATGTGACTAGAGCAAGGTGAGTGGGCATTTGAACCTCTCAGGTCCAGCACTCTAACCACAGCATGACCCTGGCTTTTTATCCCTCCCATCTCTGCCATTCTCTGGTTAGGTGGCTCTCTGGTAAATTTCTTGGCAACCTGTATGAGTTTAAATAACTAGTACAGCCTGAGATCAATTTAAAGCACCAAGGAGATATGAAGCCTCACATTTGTTATTGTTTGCATTAGTTGCTACTGTCTTATTACTGGAAGTAGCTTGAGGGGGAAAAAACAGAACAAAAGCAGGGAAAAGGACACTCAGTGTTTTTTGGGAAACAGATCCAGTCATAACGCTTCCAGATGTTTCTCCATGCTTCCATTTTTCAAAAAAAAACCAAAAACCCCAAACCTGGTTTTAACTATGGGAGGGGGTGGTGTAAATGGAAATTGAGCTGCAACAGAGCTTGGAATTGACCCTTATACGTTACTTGGAGTTAATACAAAATGTGCTATCACACCTATCATTTGAAATTAAGTGCAAAGCGAGTGCATTTTGAATGTGTGGAGAGACTTCTATTGTGAACTATTAAAAGACCTATTAACAGAGAAACAGAACAGGCAAATAGGGACTGATGATCATTCAAGCTGAGTTGAATATGTGGGGCAGAGGTTATAAAGAGACTCCTTCCTTTGCCAGTTCTGACTCCTTCGTATGCCTCATAAGCAGATCATGTTGTTGGGCACAAAATGCAGGTGATTCACAGGCAAACAGAAGTGACTGATACCACTGTCCTCACTGATCGATCTAACTTAGTCTGGATTTAACCTTATATTTGGACATATAAAAGCATCACCTGGGGGAGGGAAGAGGAGTTGGAAGAGAAGGAGGTAATGGTCTAAATTTTTACCACAAAGAAAGGTCAAATCTCCAACATATTTTCATCTGGCATGTCAGTGAAGTCTGAGAAACAGAGGTTTTGCAGCTATACTGTTTATTGTTGGATTCCAAAAACAATGCAAATGTCTCAAAAGCTGGGCACAAATAGAAGGCCTGACCTTGCATATATTTCCAAAAAGTAACTCTTATTTAAATGATGAAAATGTGTTTAATAAAATTCTTCTGCAGTTGTATCACACATTGTAATTGGGCTGGTCATTTGCATCATTGCCATTCTGGAAGCTGATAGACCTCTGTTGAAAAGAAAAGATGCCAGGCTAGATAAAATCCTTAGTCTGATGCTATTGGGTTCATTTAATGTTCTTCAGTGATGATGATGGTGATGATGTTATAACACTGCAAAACAATGAAATCTCTCTAGGGAGCATCATGAAGTTTCATCATTTTCCCTGTTAATTAACTTGCCCCACTGGAACAAAAGGAGAACCTTGTCAAGAATATTTATGGTGGCTCGGATGACACAACACCCTAGGGAAGTGACCAATGACCTGTGCTATTGGAAAATACATAATATGGGTAAGGCCTTGATTACAGCATTCATAATTAATTGTGAAAATTGACAAAAAGATAAATAATGCAAGGGGCCTCTGCGGTATTAAAGCCATAAATTGGGAGTCCACCCAAGACTCATGATTGGCAGGTACCCCAACTGAAGTTGCAGAAATCACATATTGCAAAGGCTAAGGTCTAAATGATTACATTCCTTTTCTTATTAATATTCCTGTTAAATTCATTGAGACTGTAAAGTTTTAATATACTTTGAATGAGGATCAGGTAGACTAAAACTTGGTCAGGTCAGGTAGACTAAAACTTGATCACAGAGGCTATGCAAGGAAGGTCTCAGCCTATGTTGTAGGTGGTCTCTCTGAGTCAAAACCACACTTCTTCCAATTTACTGCTAAATAGAGCAGAATAACTTTATTGCATTAGCCCTTAGATTATAGCTGCACAGTGAGATGACAAAATTTAAACCAGATAAACTTACATGGAAAAATCACTGCTTGCTATTTAAAATTTAATAGTAATTTCATTAGTAAAATTAGTGATTAGGATAAATAATGCTAAAACATATTTGTTATGGGATAAACCATATCAAAACATTTTCTTAAAATAACACACATTACTTACCTAGTGCAAAACATTATAAACTTATATTGAGGTGCATTTCTCATGCTTTCAAATCTCCAATTTACAGCAATTATGTCTACTTGCTTTTTCCAACACCTGGCCGCCTTTCCTGCAAAGGCCCACTATAGCAAAACACCCAGCTTCTTTTTAGTGTTTCTTGTAGCAGAAAAGCTAATTTATATTTAGCATACCAAAATTTCATGTTCTTTAGAAAAGGATCTAAGTAATGATCTTTGGTGTCTGTGTATAATCAAGGATATACATTCAAGGATATGTGCCAAATCCTTCGAGACAGGTTTCCCACAAATACACAATCTCTCTTGAACTGGGATGCCATAGAATCTACCTGATTCCATCATTGTACTGCATCCATTTGTTCAAAACATGATCGTGTGTGAGCCCTTCAATGTTCCAATGCTGTGAGCAACAAAAGGTACCCTGCAAATGGGTGCTGATGTATGATACCTGTCAACCTTATTGGCAGGGGAGGGTGATCTGGCTGTGACATTTGTCACTGCATTGATTTCCAGGGTTCATTCAGCTCATCTAGCTGGTGGGTGTCCCTTCCTCACCCCTCCATGTGCATCCCTCCTGAAGCTGCACACTCAGTCAAAGAGGATGACCATCCCAGATAGAAGGAGTGTACCATTCTTCCATAAATGTGAGGATTTTTTTGCTAGCTTCCTAAAGACTTAACAATTATTTGTAAGCAACATTCACTGAATTACTGTTTTGTAAATACCATGCATACATATAGAATGATCCGTGGAGAGGAGCATCTCGGAGTAGGGTATATTTCTGCGAATTTGGGAGGATGAGAGTTGGGTGGCCTTACTTTAGAAACGAGTTCATTGAGGGAAGATTCCCCCCTCCCTTTTCACCCTTCTGCCCCTCTTTTCTCCAAGGAGCTTCACCAGCCATGGTTGTCTTCAGCGGCACTGTGAATGTTCTACAATAAGCATCAACCACTGCTGAAAATGGAAGGTATTTTTCAACAGTTGCAAAACTGAATGCAAATCAGGCCTAGTGTGTGTGTGTGTGTGTATTTAACACACTATGCATGGAAGGGGAAATAGGTAGGGAAAAGGGATATGGTTACTCAAGCTGGCTAAATTGAAAGGTCAGGCTAAAGAACAGTCTTGGGAGCAGGACAGGGTCTTGTGAAGTGACCATGGCTTAGAACCCCATCTAGGAACAACCATCACATATTTAATACTGTGTGTTTTTTTATTATTGGAATGGTGAACCTTAGTAGCTGACATGACCATGGGCATTCTGAGACCTTGCCTCGTGGGTTAGTAATGTGTCCAAACTACACCTATGATGAGCTATGATGTCAAAGGCAATTTGAGTGATTGTCTACAGCTTGCTGAAGGAATGCACGGCTTATTTTATCAGTACTATATACAATGGAATGGCAGTAGCGGAGCAACATGCTGCGGCCCCTGAAGCAGAGAACGGGGGGGCTGGGGCATGGCGAGCAGCACGGGGGTATGGTGCGTTGTCTGTGGGGGCGTGGTGAGTGGCGCAGGGTTGCTCAGTGTGTGGCATGCGTCCCGGGAGGGTGCGGAGCGCATCCAGGGGGGCAGCCATGATGGCACCCTTTCCCCAAATGGTGCCCAGGGCAGTGCACTCCGCCCCCCTTTGTACACCAGTGTGGAATGGTAAGGAGCTCTACAGACCTTAAAAAATCATCTGCCCTCTTGTTGAAATATTCAGGATGCAAGCTAGGAAAGGAAAAATGAGGAAAACAGGAGGCTCAGGCCCAGCATATTTGAAGAAAGATGGAAATAGCCGAAATAAATAAATAAACAATTGTCCAGTAGCACCTTAGAGACCAACTAAGTTTGTTCTGGGTATAAGCTTTCATGTGCATGCATACTTCTTCGGATGGAAATAGCAACACTCATTATTGCCAATCTCAGATATCTGGAGATTATGAAATCCCCATATAAGTTTGGAAGTGACAAGGGATATCTATTCTAAAAACAACACCACCACATTTTATTGTTCTAGCCCAAGGTTTGACAAATATATGCAGCAAGCAATCAAGTGAGTCAAGTAAAAAATTTCAAAGCCCACATCATAGGAATTGAGGGTTACTCAAGGAACTAAATTTTATTCAGATTCAATTTCTGTATCTTTGCAGTTACAGATAGGTAGCCGTGTTGGTCTGCCATAGTCAAAACAAAATAAAAAAATTCCTTCCAGTAGCACCTTAAAGACCAACTAAGTTAGTTCTTGGTATGAGCTTTCGTGTGTATCTGAAGAAGTGTGCATGCACACGAAAGCTCATACCAAGAACTAACTTAGTTGGTCTTTAAGGTGCTACTGGAAGGATTTTTTTTATTTTGTATCTTTGCAGCAGTTTACAGAAATTTCATCCAGTTTCTTATTGATGCCAGTTTCTGTAAGGAAACACTCCCTTAAGTCAGCAAAAGTTTTTTAAAAATCTCTCTGGAAACTACATACAGAGGGCAGAGGTGAATGCAGCTCATGGATAATAGTTTGAGAACCTCCGCCACTTGGTTTTGGCTACCAATACCTAATATCTGTTCCCTTAGCACTTTCTTATACTGTCCATCCAGAACTGCAGTTGACATGACTTGAAAATGTAATTCAATAAACACATTTCTTAATGAGATTGCTGTATCTGTTTTTTCTGGTTTCTCATTTTTCTGACACATTGAGCTCACGTCTTTAATCATTATCCTTTGGCAAGCAGATGACCAACAATGGTCACAGAATTTCAGCCTTCGAAAACCTCTTTCCCTAGAACTCCATGTCAGTATGAAGAAGATAAAATCCACCCCCTTGGTTAATTTTATGACAACGTTTGATGGAAGTTAGATTCTCATCATGTCATATCTGGGCCATGGAAAAGACCTTGCTTTTATTGTGTGATGACATGGAAATTACTGAGTAATTAGAGGATTATCCAGTACCTTGTAAATTAAATGTTACCTCTTTACCTTTTCTAGAACAAAAAAAAAATAAGCATGTAATTACCTAGTGAATTAAGCTGTTCGGGTCTCATGGTAATTATTCTCGGAGTCAAAAGCCTGGGTTTTTTTCTGGTAGTCACAAGGAAGACATTATCTTTAATTTTTTAAGCATATGTTGGCATTGGATCTCATACCCTGGACACTTTAATTTTAATAACATAATGCCATTCTCAAAGGAAAGGAATCATGTGCTTCCTTAGATGTGTCCAAATACGATGAACATGTGTATGTAACAGAGGTTGGACATGTGCAAAACCGATGCAAGATATCACAGCACAAATTATACGGAATGAAATTCAGGTACAATTAAGCCAAAAATGTTGGTGACAAAGTTTAATGCTATACTCCGTTTCACAGCACAATGGCTAGGTTTTGTGAGAATAATATCCGAGTTTTCTGCTGCTGTGTCAGAAACCTGGCGCACAAATAAGGCAGCCCCCTTTCGGATAACATTGACTAAGCATCAGCTGGGGAGTGTTTCTGGAACACATAGTGCCATTGATGGGTTAGGCTGACCTCATGCATTCCCCCATTGCACATTCAAACAGAATGCCTGAAGAGGGCTTGTAACATTTAAAAATGTCTGAATCAAAAAAGCATTGACTTTAACAGAATTGTGATCGGCAGAGCTGGCCCACGCACAAGGCAAAGTGAGGTGAGCAACTCAGGCAGCAGGATCCACAGAGTCAGCAGATCTCGATGTAAATCTTTGTTCCCTTGTTCCCGGTGTAGATTTTTGCCCACACCTTCTTCTCTGGTGGGGATGGAGGTGCCATTTTGTGGTTCGCCTCAGATGCTAAAATGTATTCGGTAGGCCCTGGTGATCAGCATAACATGCAGCTGCTCCCTCTCACCCCAATCTTTAAATTTTGTCACATCCCCTGTAATGGTTGTAAGGGGTTACTTGTGCGTAAGTTGCCTGCTAGTTGTGTCCGATTGCCTGGTTCACCATGCCTTGGCTGACAGCCCACACTCCGTGGCCGATCAGTCGCTTGCAGAATCTGTCAGTGGGCGTTTCTTGAACCTTTTCCAGCATAAGAGCTGTTTGACGCCAAGTCTCCTCCTACTTTCCCTGCGCGGAACTCGTCTGCGCAAGTAAGGGGAAGGCAGGGGTGTGCCAGCGCTCTCTCCACTAGTCTCTGATGCAGGGTCTTGGAGACCAGTCTCCAATTCCTCCATCTCCCTCCCTTCTCTACTGGTGTTGCGCTGAATTCCTTCCCCCCTGCTGGTCCCCTCTCCGGCATCGCTCTGGAGCCCTGCCTCCACCTCTCGCTCTGATGTCAGTTCCCTGACATCCCCACATATGGTGAGCACCATCACCAATATTTGCATATAGTATATCTACTGTATTTTCCTAAGATCAGTACTGATTTTTGTAAACCACTCTGAGAGCCTTTTAGGCTAAAGGATAGGGTATGTAAATGCCATAAATAAATTAATATTTATGAGTCAAATGTCAAATGTTAAACTATATACAGTGGTACCTTGGGTTACATACACTTCAGGTTACAGACTCCGCTAACTCAGAAATAGTACCTCAGGTTAAGAACTTTGCTTTAGGATGAGAACAGAAATTGTGCTCCGGCAGTGCGGCGGCAGTGGGAGGCCCCATTAGCTAAAGTGGTGCTTCAGGTTAAGAACAGTTTCAGGTTAAGAACGGACCTCCAGAACAAATTTAGTACTTAACCCGAGTTACCACTGTAATGATTTTTACATACATTTTGGAGATCGCAAACTGGGCTGTCCTGAAACATATATCTCCACATAGGCTGTGTACACACTGTACCTTTAAAATGCATTCAAAGCACATTCTTTCCCTCAAAGAATTCTGGGTGCTGTAGTTTCTTAAGGGCTGCTGTGAACTGTAACTCTGTGAGGGGTAAACTACAGTGCCTAGAATTCTTTGAGGGAAAGAATGTGCTTCAAATGTGCTTTAAAGGTACAATGTGTACACAGGCATATGTAATGAAACAATAATGACAATAATGACCACATCTCATTTATTTCTTCTTTTGATCAGTCAGATCCAAATTTGTACATACGTGAGATAATAAACCAGTGGTAAATTTCAGATTTGCCCAAGGGTTTCCAAAAAGCTCTTTTAGAGAACAATGGCAAGAAAAATTGATGAACTATGCAGTATTAGCAAAGTTAACCGAAAAAATGCATGAAAAGGACAATAGAGACTTTAAAAATGAATGGGAATCTTTTACAATTTATTTACAAAAACAACATGAAGAATTGGACTCATTGGCAGGTTTTGAATAAACACCCACAATTTTATTTAATTAAAACATGGAGGAAGATAATGTAATGACATTTTATGAATATTAACATGCAGAAGATAACAATTTTTGTAATGAACCAGAAAGGGAAGATGAGGGAAGTCACCGGGACCCTGGAAACTTTACAGAATAAAGGGAGCACCACAATGGGAAGAAGGATAAAAACATAACGGCTCTTTTACATTCCAACTGTTACCTGATAATAAGTGTCATTGACATTTCTTCTGAGAAGACAAGTATAGTATTCCTCTGCTAGCCATTCCAGGTTCCTTTAAAAATGTCAACCAGTATTCTATTATGAAGTGGTATGTTGTTTGTGCTAATTTTTCTTTTAAAAGGGGATATTTAATTCCAATGCATTACAACACTGTTATTTTTCTTTTCTCACAGCGATAGAATTATTCCACCTAAAAGTCACAGCTAATTCAAACAGCAGTTGCTTCAGGTGCAAATCGGTACTGAAATAATTATCTCCTCACCTTCTTGTGTGTTTTTGTTGTCTCCTTTTTAATCTGCTGGAGTATTACTGGCATCACAATGGAGGATTCTGGGATAACAGTATTTTGATTGATACTAATATTGCACCATTCCTTGGCATGATGAAAGCAATACCTTGCATTTACTTAAAGAAAATTGCCATGTCCTGCAGTTAAAGTATATAGCTCTTCCTTGCTATAGATATGTGGTGCACTTTAGCGCACAAATGAGCTTTTTCAATGTGCATTTCACCACCATATTTCACAACCTGCCAGTCCATCTAAACTCCGGATTGTTGGACGTATTAATGGGCCTCTGATTTAGGGTGTTTGGCCTAATTATTCAAAGAACAAATAAGCCCCTTTCCCATTGCAACTATAGCTTTTTGGACGCTGTTCCGTCAACCTGACAGTGCATGGATTAGCGCTAGCACTGTGCTCCTGTGGTCTCTTCCCTCTTAATAGCCTTTCATTTCTGCTGAAAGGAGATCAAAGTTAGAGACATACCAAAGGGCTTACGTTCAATAATGGGATAAGAGGAGAGGCCTAAGCCATGCTTAGCAGCAGCTAGCTGAGGTACCTCTACATGCCACATGTCATCACTCTGACCATATATAATGTCAGCACTTTGATCTATATATTCGCAAAGGTGACAGTAGGGACAAAGGGACACTATAAAAGTAGCCCACCAAGGAATACTGAGTTTACCCTCTTTATAACACAGTTTAACTTAGGAAAGCATAGCTACATGGGCTGCCTTGCTAGGTTGTGCATGCATTTCAACCACAGTACCAAGATACTTAGGAACGACTGGAACATATCAGGCTGCCTGACCCCAAGGCAGACCACTGATCCATCTAGCTCAGCATTGTTTGCACTGATTGACAGGCAGGGATGGACTCTGGTAATATGGTGCCCAGAGCAAGGACAAAACTTGGTGCCTACCCTCTAAATAGTTCTTATTTTCCTTTAGGTGCCATTGCTTTTGATGGACCTTCTCAGTAGGTACCCATATAAATATAGGTATTATTATTATTATTATTATTATTATTATTATTATTATTATTATGTGTCCCCTTCACTTGGTGCTGTGTGCAGGGGAACTGCCTGCACAGCCCTAAATCTGGCACTGCTGACAGCGGCTGTTTCAGGCAGGGTTCTCTCCTAACCCTACCTGGAGATGCTGGGGATTGAATTTGGGATCCTCTGCATGCAAAGCAGATGCTCTGCCATTGAGGCATGGCCCTCCCCCACAAAGAGAGCACATTGATGCCTTAGATTTTCAAATTGCCGTTTTCTGACTCAAGCTGAGCATCTGGAATAACATGAGGTTCTGGTTTTTCTGCACATTGTTTCCATCTTCATTGCTACACTAAAACAGTGGAATAACATCGTGCACTACTGGCTGGTCCCCGAAGACAACAAGTAATTAAAATGCATTGTACATACTGCACATCAAAATAATGGCGTATTGTCTAATAATCAGTTAGAAACTTTTGCCTCCTTTCAGTGGGTTTGTTTAACTATCAGTTGCCACCCCTTTTTCCATTCTACTTATATTTATTCAGCTTCCTTCTGGTGATTCTTTAGAAATTTGATCCTCAGAAATTCCTAGACAAAATGGCCTGATCTACCCACCCGCCCCTGACAAGTTTGTGAATGGGATTTGTGTCTACTGGCTTTCACACTTCTCCGAATGCAGTAAAACAGTTCTCAGCTGTGCACACCTATCAAAATACATGGTGTTGTTGTTGTTTCATTCTTTCTGCATGTGCAATCTTAAAATGCACAGTGACTCACTTTTGCAAATGCACAAAACTGCATATTTTGTATGGACGTAATATGTTGGCATATCTACAGAAAACCATGCATTGCAAACTGGTGGCTGCTGTTAGTTGGCACCAGGCAATCCTGCGATGTCACACTGATACTCCACCGGTTGCCACTGGTTGCTAGCATATTTCCAGGCTCAATTCAAAGATCTTTAAAACCTTAAATGGTTTGCAGTCACATTACCTCTTAGGGGTCACCTGCACCCATATCAGCTTACCTGTACCATGAGACCTGCACCAGCAGCTGGAACTTCCAGGAGGCTGGGGAAGTGAATCACTTGTTATGATAATGAAGCAATGCAGCTGCAAAGTCCTAGCTTGAAGTGTAAACATGATGGGAATGTTGGGACTTCTGTGGGAACAGAGGGGCAGTCATTTCACAGTGCGCAGCACCGGAATTACCTCAGAGTGTAATATGAGCTGTACAGGATGTACAGGGAGTTTTAGTTTCAACACTGCTGGAATTTGGAGAGAGCAGTCATGTTTTTTTGTAACGCTGCAAAGACAGAAATAAAAGCATGTAAATACGTTTCTGTCTATCTCTTTCCCCTGCCTGGGGGAGGCAGGAAAGAGGGGTGTGTTCTTCTCACGTTTGAGAAGAATCGCCGATCGAGACCTTGCCTGCGTCTGCTGGGGAATGCAGCCAGGGAGGTCAACAGGGAATCAAGCCGGGTGCCTGGACTGCTGCCACCTTCTCGTGAGAAGGGCTTGAATTTCCAACATACTATCATTGCCCTCCCCAGTCTCCTCTGGAGCAAAGATGAGGGAGCCAGCAGTGAATCAACTAGACTGGTGAAAAGGCTCACTCTGAACTGTATCTACAGTAAGTCAGGCTGCTGAGGCTCCTTGGAATGCAATTAGACTGGTACCAAGAACTGGAACTTTATTATCAGGGTGTTGTTTTTTTGCTTTGTACTTATATATTTAAGTCAATATTATTTCTTTTGAAATAATTACCCACAAAGAATGAATGTGTATCTAGCTGATGCTGAGGGGTTGGTTGTGTACCTATGGTAAAGTCAGGACTAACCCTCTTGAAACAGGGGGCTGTCCTGGCACATTTGTTTACAGGAATGCTTTGCATTTCTCCCAATTCATACTTTAAACCTTGGCAAAACTGATCAAAAAGAGAACAGCTCCATGGGACTCTGTGGCCGTTTTCATGTCTGCATTACCCTAAAATGGCTTTAACCTTTCAAAATCTGTTGCATTACTACTGGGTACAACCACTCTATGTATTTCTCACAGGTTAACAATGCTATAAAGAGCCTGGCTAGCCAGCAAAAATCAGAAAATACTGAAAAGGTCACAGCATAGCAATTGTTGCAAAAGCTTCCCTCTAATTTAGAGTAGCCTGTGACCTTCACTTAACCCTTACTTTAAATGACTGCAAATTAACCCGGGCAACATAAGTGAGGCTTTGGAAACTAAATGAATTGAAAAGGGAAACTATATCCAACAGCTTTCCATCAATGACAAAACACTGCTATTTAGCACCAAGCACACCAGTCTCACACCCACAGGCACTAGAAATGCCTTATTTAAGTCAGACTTTCAGACCTCAACATAATTTTTCCCCCTAGAATGCCTCATGTTGTTGAAAAAAAACATTTTATCAGATGTGGAGGCATGGCATAAAATCATCATTATCATGCAAGTGCACCTCAGGGTGGGGATTTATGTGCCTCACTGTTCATTCATTTCTATCTGATTTTTGGCCCATCCTTCTTTCATGGGGTCTTTGTTGTTGTTTATTTATTCATACCCCACCTTTTTCTCTGACAGAGCCTCAAGAGAGCTAACAGATAAAAATAAGAACGGCTAAAAACACAGGAAAAAACAGCCAGTCAGCCAGACAAGTTCACATAGACAAGGAACTTCTCGGTTGCAAAACCAGGTGGCATGGCCCTGGGATTCAACTCCTTGACTTTGGTTGGTGAGGCTGGGAAACTGGAGTGGAAGATACAATCACCCCTAGGCCTAGCCATAGGTACACCTGCACAAGAAAAGCCCATTATGCCAGTAACTCTCAGGTCCTTGCTTTCCTCTGACTTCAAGGAGTCCTGGTGGGAAGCGCTTGTGAAACGACAGGCTCCCCTGCTCCGTCAGAATCAACAGCTGTTAAAGGAGTCTAGGCCTCTTTAAATGGAGCTGCAGTTTCTGTTTAAGGCTCAGACTATGAATGACTATCACTGAAGCATAGCGCAACCTGTGCTCTTATAGAGTATTCAGTCCATTCATGGAGCTGTCCATGGTGCCAGTGGAGCCTGTTTGCACACAGCACGCACACCACCAGTACAGCTGATACCAGTGCTCAAAACAGAAGACTTGCCTGGGTGCTCTCAGCTGACCCCACAGCCTGAAGGCGATCATCAGACTTTTCATTCAGCAAAAAAGCATCAGGTCAATCTGAGCAATTTATTCAGTTCAGACATACACATCTGCCTTTGTTTTGCTAGTCTGGTATTTGATATCTAGCTCATTCACCACCACACCTCCTGCTTCTGTTATATTCCCATAATCCTATGTCAGAACTCTATAGCTGCCCAATGCAAACCAGGTCTAGGCCTGACAGGGTGAGATTAGCCCAAGACCATTGTTGGCAGTGAGTTGAGCAGGGATTAAAAATCAGGTCTTCCCAATCTACCATCATTGACTCTGCCCACTACATCACACCAGCTCTCTATCTCATTTATAGCATCTTCCTGATTTGCATCTGAGAAGTCATCCATTAGAGAAGTTACAAAACCTACCTTTTTACCAAAAGCTGCATAGAGTGATGTTGGTAGCTCTGGAAAATCTTCTTCCAGATAATTATATGCAGCAAAGAAACATCTGCCATACTATGCTCCACATGAATGGGTGAAAGTGCTGCTCCATATTTTCCAAGCAAAACTATACAGTACATTTTCCAAGTTCTCAAGTACAAGAGATGTGGAACAACCAGTTCTGGAAAAAGTTGCACTCCCCTTGAAGGAGCGGGTCTATCGCTTGGGAGTGTTCCCAGATCTTGGAGGCTCAGTGGTTAGGGCTAAATATTTATAGTTCTGACTATAAATAGTTGCTGGCTGGAGTTAAATTTAGTTGCTAAGTTGCTGGCTGGAGTTAAATTTAGAACTTGCATAACCCCAGTTCTAAAACAAGTGCACTAGCTGCTGGTTATTTCTGGCTCAATTCAAGGTGCTTACTTTAATATTTAAAGCCCTAAATGGACCACAAATATCTGAAAAACCTATTCCTTTCTCTATCAGAGGCAGCGTGGCCTGCTGTGCCACCTGAGGTGAAACAGGAAGGGGCACATTATCCAGCTGCTTAAGTCCCCCCCAAACTCCCTCGCCAAAGCCTCCTTTACCTGGGTCATACAGCAACACCCATAAAGCAGCAATGGTGGGTTCTAGCAAAATCTCATGAGATCTCACAGAATGCACGAGATCTCGCAAGATTTTGCAGGAAGCCACTATCACTTCTCCACCAATGGCAGAGATGGTGGGGCAACCATGGGGGTGCTGCCTCTTGGGGTTCTGCCAGCCCTGTTCCCTATAGACCCTCTTGGGTATCACAATTCGCAAAGGAGTCCTTATTGGTGGTTCCACTGCCCTCTGATGGTGGGCAGGAGGTGGCAGGAGAGGACATTTTCTGTGGCAGCCCCTAAGGCAGGGGTCAGCAAACTTTTTCAGCAGGGGGCTGGTCCACTGTACCTCAGACTTGTGGGGGACCGGACTATATTTGGGGGTGGGTGAATGAATTTGTTTATGCTCCTATGCCCCACAAATAACCCAGAGATGCATTTTAAATAAAAGGACACATTCTACTCATGCAAAAACACGCTGATGCCCAGACCACCCATGGGCTGGATTGAGAAGGCGATTGGGCCGGATCTGGCCCCAGGCCTTAGTTTGCCTACCCATGCCCTAAGGTGTGAAATCCTCTCTCCACAGAAATGTGTCTGGCACCTTCATTCTGTTGTGTTAATTGTATGCTGAAGACACAAGGAGTTGGGAAAACATAAAACTCAGGGAGTGACCTTGGGCCAATCACAGTCTCAGCCTAGCCTACTTCACGGGGTTGTTGTGAGGAAGGAAGAACAACCCTGTGAAGTTGGGGAGGAAAAGAACCATGGGGAGGAAAAGAACCATGTATGCCACCTTGAGCTCCAAGGAAGGTGGGCTAGAAATAAAATGAAATGAATGTTTTAGAAACCACCCTATTTTCCTGACTGTAATCTGTTTTTAATACTTCATTTAAAATATTTGTAAAATATTTGTAATCAACCCTTGGGGCCTGATGATGAAGGATGGGCAAGAAATCCTATAAACAAACAAATACTATCACACACTTTACGTGAGTGAAGCTGTCATCTTTCCCCAAGGAAAGCTGTAACGCAGCTAGAGTGTTGCTTATTCCCCCACCCCCACAAATCTGGAGTTTCCCGCTATACATTAGGGAAGCTGTGATCATTAAATTGCTTGAAATCTGAATAAGTTTATAGTGTAGACAGAGCCCAGTACAAAGTCTTCACTCAGTGTAGTACTCTTACTGCTGTCATTGACAAGTAGTTCAGCTCCCCCCTCATTTTTGCTGTTGCTCAGGATATTTCAGGTCTACAACAATTTGCCACAAGCTCAAGATATGTTAAACACCACTCTCTGAGAGCTGCTGCTTGGTGATTAGTTGGCTGATAGGATGGACTGCTCAGTGAATTCCCATGGAAATGAAATTCAGATATGTGAATCCATAGCAACTGGATTCTCTTTCTTTCTTGACTTCCTTTTTAACAAGGACAAATATATATATATATATATATATATATGCTTTCGTAGATTTTCACGGGTACAGGAATGCAGGTTTTGGTGTCCTCGGGTGTCTTCCCGTGTAAAAGTTGGGGTGTCTAGGCGACGTTTCGACGAGGTCTCACTCGTCATCTTCAGGCTGAGGATGACGAGTGAGACCTCGTCGAAACGTCGCCTAGACACCCCAACTTTTACACGGGAAGACACCCGAGGACACCAAAACCTGCATATATATATATATATATATATATATATATATATATATATATATATATATATTCAGCATTCCACAGTCATGGCCCAGAGCACTGTAGTGACACAATGCCAACTTGCAGCAATCTGGGCCATTAACCTACATCCTGAAGTGTCCTTATTATTACCAGCGTGGATTCTAATGCCCCGTCAGGGCAATGCATTCAAATAGAAGCACCTAATTCAATCTGATCTACCAATTTAACTCTTTGCTCACATATTTCTAATGCACCAATTATCACTGAATCCAAGTGCCAAGAATAAGGTCAGTTCTCAATGCACTTCAGATGAAGTTGAGTTAGTTAGTATCCATGGGGCAAAGGGGGGGAAAGCACCTATAAATGACAGCACTTTGACTTAACTGGGTTGAGGATTAATCCAAAAAGCTTCCGCAAAAATGGGTCCTTATAATTTTGGGAAAGAATTTGGCTACATAATGAAGGGGTAAGCAGGAGGTAGACCTGGATCTACTGATAGCTCAGACAGATTTGAAGTAGGTCAGCAATGATTGACTTCCTGCTCCCTTAATTATAGCGCTGAAATGAAGAAAGTTTGAGGGGGTTAACAGAAGTGGGTCTTTTGTGAGGAAGGACTGTGAGTTCCATTTAAACCAAAAAGCAGCTCCTGCTAGCCTGAAGGCTGTCCACCCCTGACATAACACCACCCACAGTTGTCAAAACAATCTAAATTCAATCCCACCTACCTACTTTATAGCACAATCTTAAACCTGTTTACTCAGAGGTAAAGATGAATTCAATACAGCTTACTCCCTAGTAGCTGAGTTTAGGGTTGCAGCTTCATTATTATCTCGTTATGCCTTTTTAGGCACCAAATCAGTATACATTTGAGGTAATTAACACCTCAAATGTTAATTGTGGCCAATCTGCAAAAACAAACCAGGGGAAATGCTAATATTTGAGATTATCAGCTTCAGCCTGACTTTAAAAAAGAAATGCATTGCAAATGAGATGGACCATTGCATAGATCTGCCTTCCCCAACCTAGTGCTTTCCAGATGTTCTGGACTGCAGTTTCTGCCATCCACGATCATTGGCCATGCTTGCTAGAGCTGATGGGAGTTGTAGCCCTTAACATCTGGAAGGAACCAGGCTGGGGAAGGCTGGCATAAACACACTAATTCCCCCCACTGACACATCTGCATAGTAAGTGGCCTCAGTACTTTTCAAGGATTTTATCCATGATTAGGCTAATTGTTGCATGCCCAGACAATACTGAGATAGCTAGACATGCCATCTGACTCAGATTAAAGTAGCTTCATGTGTTCAGGTTTTATTATATTTTTATATCACTAGCCTACTCCCTGCTGTTCCCTTCCCCTGTTTGCTCTTCCTAATCTTGTATAGCAGAAGGTTAGGTTCCAGATGACGTTTACAGGTACCTGGGATGTGAAATGCCAGTTTACCATAATCACAAGATCTTAAGCAAGCTTCCCTCCTAAGAGTGCAATCCTATACATGTACACTCCGAATTAACCCCCATTGAGTTTAGCAGGAGTTACCCCCCGGGAGTTGTGTTGGTTGCAACCAAAGAGAGGGGCTAGTAATTGAGAAGGAGTCTTTCATAGTAATCCTAATCCCAATCTGTAGTGCTGGAGGGGCACTAGGATAAGAAGGTGACCATCCATTGGGCTCCTTTGGCCTCCACCAGCAAGGAGGGTTCCATCACAGCAAAGATCTCCATGACACCCACCAGGACAGGAAGGGCAGCATGCAGAAAAGCCCTGAAATAGGGCATTTGGGGTGCTGATGGCTTTTTAAACCCACTGAATCCAAAGCTTTGTGCATCTCCTGAGGGACCTGATCCCTGGGCCCCTCAACTGGAGCCAGTGCAGCAAAAGAACCCCCAGCCCCAAAGAGCATTGCTTGGGGTGCAGCCCTTGTCCCACTGCTTTACTCCACCTCACTGGTCCATAGGACAAGGCTCAGGGTGTCTCAGTTGGAGAGAAATTGTGAGAGTGTGCTCTCAAGCAAATTCTCCTAGCTTTGAAACTCTTTGCAAAGTTCACATTGATCTTCAGCATTCCTTATTAGGGAAGCTGTTGAATGGTGTGGTGTGTGTTTTTTTAAGAAAGGCTGGTGTAAAACTATCACATTTGGCAAGGTGGTACTTAACATTATCAGCTTCAGACTCGTGAACAAGACAAGATTTGGATTTACCTGGTGAGCTAGAATGACTCCAGTGCTGCATAAGGAGAGATCTTGTCTCTCATTCTCACATACCATAATTTTAGAGACTCGGGCAACTGAAGGGGAAGCATGAGCAAAACATGCATGTTTGAATATATCTGACACCTTAACAGTAAGCAAATGATTTTATACTAGTAAATGAACTGACACATAGCTAGAATATACCCAAATCTGAGTCACAGCTGGAAGAGCAACTGCTGCTGCTTCTTCTTCTTCTTCAAACCAATTGGCCAAATAGGGCCACCTTGCATTTTCCTTTTTGCAACCTCTGGTAGGCAGCCAAAGAAGCCACACACATCATGCAAACGTTGTCTGCTATATTGGTGCACCCAATTTGCATGATTGCAGCACCTCATTTCCATGTTATGGAAATGAGATTGTCTAGATTTGGGAAGTTGGGTTAGGGTAGCCCTGTGAATCATCCTGTTGTGGTGCAAGTTCTTTTCACAGCCTTAACTTTGATGGACTATTGTACAACGGCATCGTTATTTGTGGAACACAATTGAGTATCCAAGATCAGAAAACAGATTCAGAAAGGACCAGAGATCGTGAAATTTTGGATGAACAATAGATACCAAATGCCTTTGACCAACTACCAGTTTTGCCCAAACAGTAACAGCCTTGAATAGCACAATGGAACATAAAAGAAGAACACACACCCTATGCTGCCTGGTTTAACAGTGTATAAATGTTAGACTTAAGCATAGACACAGAAAGGATCTGCATTTCGTGTTAGTTTAACCAAAAGATTACCTTTGTTTGCACATTTCTCCAGTGGGGATATCTAGATGTTATTCAAGCCTCTTGGTACACAATGATCTACTTCACTCAGCACAACTCATTTGAACACCATTCCTGGCTCCTGTTCAAGGGCTACATCAAACAAACATTGCAAGTCAATGGTCTCAAACAATTTGCAGTGTGGTGTTTAGTGCTAAATAGCAAGCACAAGACAGGCAACTGCAATAAATAAATAAATAAATAAATAATTTGAAAAACATTTTTGTGAAAAGGATGAATTCCACCTTTCAAACAGCAGACATCTTTTGATTGTTTTGTGGTATTCTATAGTAGGTTTACACTTGTGTAACCATTCTAAAATCCTGCTTTGGGTTTAGATATTTCTGCAGCCTTTCTTTATACATCCCCTTGTTTCTGAAAGATTGCCTATATAAATATGTATATATGCTCCTGAATTCTGAGGGCTAGAAACCTTTAAATCCTCATCTTCTAGCAAGAACAGTCTCAAAGGGCAGTAGAACCCATCCTTTAGATGCCACGCGTGACCCACAGGCACCCACCTCTGAAAGAGAAACTATCACATCCCCTCTTTTTTCACATCTGCCTGTCCTCTTCAGCAATGCAATCCATAATTTGGTTCAATGACAACATATTGATTTCCCCCCTTCCAGCTGATCTACAGCTTGATCCTATGCATTCTATGCAGGCTCTGCCTGAGCCCATCCAATTCAAGCTTAACTCTGCATAGGATCAGGGCTGTTACTCCCGTCAAAAGTCCGAATATGCCAGCCAGCTCAAATCCCATGCCAGCTGCACCAGTTTATGGACTGCAGCCGGGGTGTTTTATTTTACACTTGGCAGACACAATCATGCCTTCTTCCTTTCCCTCTTAATGCTGAAAGCATAGCAAATTGAAATAAATGAGAGCAGTAAGAAGAGAGAAAGGGGGGAGGGGGAGCGGTGGCTTCTAAACCTCCTCGCCTTAGCAGCCTCGGGAAACAGAGGAGGGAACGGGGCGGGGGGGGGGAGCAAGAAAACAGAAAATATTCAGACCAAAACTGAAGCACGGCCTGACCTTTGGTAGCTTGCGTCAGGGGGTTCTGTTGCACATGACCTTCAGAGTATTTAACACTGATGAGGAAACAGTGAGGACTGTTTGAATCACGATATTAGTCTTGTCACACAGCACAGAGGGGATGAGGAGGTTCAGGTGTCATGGTGTTGTCAACAACAACGGACGTGGGAAAGTGTAGCAAATCCATCTCTCCCCCTCGAGATGAAGCTGAAGGTTTATTGAATGCTTCGCCTCCTGCTCGCCTCCACTCTTGCCCCCAACGAGGAACATAGGTGCCGGGTAATGTTTGCTCCTGAAATGTAAAGAACCCCAGAGGGGCAGCCATGTGAGAGTCGCAAAGCCAACAAAGCAAACCAAAAGGAACAACGACAACAAAATGCTGTGGCGCCTTGAAAGATTCACAATTGTACTGCGGCAGATTTCAGGAGCCCAAACCCAGCTTGTCAGAGGGATGGAGTGCTGTCCTCAATTGGCTGGCAAGTACCCGGGTACGAAAGGCAGAATCCAGCAAGGGATTTCTTTTTCTATAGCCACCATGACAGCTCGTGTTACAGTGTAAAGGTGAATCTTTAATAGGCCACAGGATGTAGCTAGGGGAAGGGGGTGGGAAGCACCTGCCCTGCATGCGGAATATCCCAGGTTCAAATCTCAGCATCTCCAGGCAGGGTTGGGAGAGAAGCCGTGTCTGAAATCCTAGGAGAGCTGCTGCCAGTCGGTGCAGGAACTATTGAACCATATGGTCTGACTCAGTATAAGGCAGCTTATTATGTCCTTGTTGTTTTTTTTTATCAACCAGACTTTTAGAGAAGGAGGTGGGATAATGAAATACTATTACCACTAATAATTATAATAATAATGTTTTTTTCTGTATTTTGGTCATTTGATTAAAGTCTGTTTTTAAAGACTGTTTCTATTAGGCAAGCCACTTATTTTATATCATTTTAGGTAAGCCACTTATTTTGTACCATATACGTAATCTATTTTCCTCTTTAAGTGCTATAGAAATATTGCTAAGTAAGCATTATTGTATTCAAGGCTTTTTGTGACGGCACTCACTGGTATGGGATGCCATCACTGCTGTTTCTGCTACCAATACCAGCCACTTTGTGCTCGCACTCACAGCACTTTTATGAATATATTTATACCAGCGTCTAATTCCCCCCTCCGAAACAACCTCAAACTGATCACATTAACTAGTTAGTTAATTAATTAAAGACACCGTTCCCTAGATCTTTTCATCCTTCTATTGGTTTCCACACGAAACAAGACGTGTGTTCACTTTTTCACTTAAATGGCTATTTAAACATCATATCCAGCCCCATTGTGGCTGGAACTTTGGATCGTTCTTTGTTTGCCTGCTTGTTATGGGGTGGGTAGGTGGGTGGGTGTTTTTAAGGGACGTTGGGGCCTGGGCCAGGGATTGGCTGTTTCTAAAGCAGGTGCTCTACCGCAGGAGTTGCACGGCTGCATCTTTGCTTCGTGGACCAGGTTTCCAAATGCTGGTGCAAAGGTTGCTACCCAAGACACCAGGATGACAAGGCATCCATGACTCCTCATCCATGTTCGGTGCTTGATCCTGACCTCCATGTTCTCCCTTGCTTTTCAGAGACTTGCTACAGAAATGAGTAAGGAAGGGATGGAGTGCAGCCTGGGTCCCACACGTGTTAGCTCTGGGCACCACGGCACCCTCAGACATCTCCCATTTGCTGCCTGCCAATGCCCCCTGCCCATCCCAATATTTTTTTTAAAAGAAATGTTACAGCTTTTTTGTGCATGGAGGTAGTTCAGTTGTGAGGAAGGATGGCCAGCTTTTCTTGTCTGTGTTTCATGTTTCTTAGTTTGTGCATAGATGTTTTGCTTGTTGTGTGGGTCTAGTGGGTCTGAGCACTACCAGGTTTCCCCAAAACCCCACCACCACCCGTGAAATGAGTGTTTTGTGGTGGTAGTTCATTATATTTCCAAATAAGTCCCTCAAATGTAAGAGGTTGCAGACTCCTGGGTTCCAGGACAGGGACGGGAACAGAGAAAAAGAACTGTGCCTTATTCCTTTCCAGTTCATAGGAGAGTTTAAAGGCACAGTTTAAAGATTGGATAGCCATCTGACATGGACCCTCAAGTCTCTTCCAACGCTATGATTCTATGTCCAATGCCCAAGGTATTGGTATAGGCCACTATCATGAAATCAAATGCATTATGCTATACAGTGGTACCTTGGGTTAAGAACTTAATTCATTCCGGAGTTCCATTCTTAACCTGAAACTGTTCTTAACCTGAGGTACCACTTTAGCTAATGGGGCCTCCCGCTGCCGCTGCACCACCGCCGCACGATTTCTGTTCTCATCCTGAAGCAAAGTTCTTAACCTGAGGTACTATTTCTGGGTTAGCAGAGTCTGTAACCTGAAGTGTCTGTAACCTGAAGCGTCTGTAACCTGAGGTACCACCATATAAAGACTTGCCAGGTTCCTCTTCAAATTCAGACAGGCTCCCCCCCCCCCCGCGCCCACTGCCAAGTCCTCAGTGTCAAGGAGTCTTGGGCAACCTTCCTAAAGGACTGCTGGCACTCCTTAAAATGGAGACATCAATTTTAAGTCTATGACTAGAGAGCATTTCAGTTTTGTTTTCTAGGTGAGCTATGAAACGATCCTACTCTTTCAGTTGTGCTCTCAGCGTCCCTTCATTCATTTCCCACCAAAATATTTCGGTGAGTTTCATGCTTTAGACCAGCAGGGGGAGCTCACCACGCTGCACTTTGATGGTCTCTTATTTTATTGCATCCCTTTTAAAATCTTATTATTGTACCTAGACAGAAAGGTAGATTACAACTAAGAAAAGAAAAGAAAAACTCTGAACGTGTAGTGCCCAAAGTATGTTTCCAAACTAAAGGAGTGGCTGAAACTGTGACTGAAACACACAAAGAAGTCAAGTAGAGAGAGAGTTTGGACGGATTTACTGCAAGCCTTTTCCTCTGACAGGAAGAGTATGGCTCTAGAAGCATACTTTAGTATTGCTTGCTATCATATTCTGATTGTGGTGCAACAGATGCAACTATACTCTAATTGTGGAGCAACAGAAGTCACCGACGTCTCGCCACACACCCTCACACGTGCAATCATAGAGTTGCAGAGCTGGAAGAAACCCATAGGATCATTTAGTCCAGCTGCCTACAATGCAGGAATATGCAGCTGTCCCAAGTGGGGATCAAACCTGCGACGTTGGCATTATCACTCTTTCTCTCTCCCCCATGTGCACTTCCTAAACTTGCCCTTCTGTGCACAGCAGCAGCATCCAGCATTGCATCCAGTAATCCAAAACTGCAACTGGCTTTCTCAACAGATAGCATGGTTGTGCTTTCAAGAGAACATCCAGTTTTGTGGCAGCTTTGCCCCATTGACCTTTGCTCTGGCTTCCTGCCAGCCCATACTAAGACCTGCAGAGGAAGAGGAAGATCCCAGGGTGTGGCCTGAATTCACATAAGTCCCAGCCTGGCTCTGACCAGCACTTGGAAGGGAAGGGGCCTGGGATGACCTCATGCATGCAGCCTTGGGTTCCATGGATGGAAGAAAGACGGGATCTAAATCATGCAGAATCAGGTCCTCTGAAAGATCTGTGTTGGTTTGGTGTATTCTGCAGTGCAGGTTTGCCATAGTCTCCTACTCCACCTATTTATCAGGGACCTTTCTTCTTTGGAGATATATTACCCTCGGGAAGAACCATAGCTCAGTGGTAGAGAGCGTGTGTATTGCATGCAAGAGATCCTGGCTTCAGGTAGGACTGGGAAACATTCTGGCCTGAAACCCTGGAGAACCTGCTGTTGTTGACATTACTGAGCTGGATTGGCCAATGATCTGACTAAGTACGAGGCAACTGCCTGCATTCCCCATTCTATTATTACATACTAGCAGAAATAATCACATAAAAGTTCAATATGTACTTCAACATTCCTTAAATAGTTCTTTTTCTTTTTATTATTATTAATTTTCCTGAAACTATACATTTTGATTCACAGTTTGATCTGTTATTCTCTACATCTTTCTCCCCCTCTCTCTTTTAAGGTAAAGGGCAAAGGGACCCCTGACCATTATGTCCAGTCATGACCGACTCTGGGGTTGCGGTGCTCATCTCGCTTTATTGGCTGAGGGAGCCGGCGTACAGCTTCCAGGTCATGTGGCCAGCATGACTAAGCCGCTTCTGGCGAGCCAGAGCAGTGCACGGAAATGCCGTTTACCTTTCCACTGGAGCAGTACCTATTTATCGACTTGCACTTTGACGTGCTTTCAAACTGCTAGGTTGGCAGGAGCAGGGACCAAGCAACGGGAGCTTACCCCATCACGGGAATTCGAACCGCCAACCTTCTGATCAGCAAGTCCTAGGCTCTGTGGTTTAACCCACAGCACCATTCCAGCATATTGTTTTCTTCCTTGGCTCTATTTGTTGATGTTGATCCAGTTGCATTTTTTTTAAGGGAATTAAAAAAATGTTAAAGATATAAACTTTTTAATGGGGAAAAAATCACAATCCAATCAGCCATCAGAAACATTACAGTTTTGTTTTAATGAAGAAAATGTCTGAAAGAAAGATTTGCCTCTCGGTTTAAGCAGACAGTTATTATGCATTCATTAAGTATGAAATGACACATAAGAGTATAGCCACTGCCTTAATAGCACCTGATATCATTCTTACACCGTTCCTTCCACCTTTGCGACACTCAACAAACATTAACTAATTAGTTCTCACAGCCTCGCTAGAAAGTGAGGGAAGGGAAGGGAAGAGGAGAGGCTGATGAGAACATAAAGTTTTCCTTATAATTCCTCGTGCTCATAAAGTTGTCTCTCAAGAGAGACACCGTTATCATTAAGCGACTGATATGCTTTGAATCCCCAGTTGAGTAGTCAAGGGCCAATCTCATCACCTCAGTGCTACTTTTTAGTACTGTGCTTGCAAAAAGATCACCCTGGCACGATTTCCTCTTATCTGGAGAAAGCATCTGATTTTCTGTTACCTCACAAACAGCAAGACTTATTTATTACCTTCCTTACATTCGATACCACACGTATAATGAATAGTGGCTTTAAAATATTTTAAATAAATAAAGATAAATCTCTCTAGTGGTTCCAAAATGGAAGGAGTGACACTCCCTTTGGCCCAGCTCATGGGGCACATGACAGTAATGTGCTTGCCACAGAAGAAGAAGAAGAAGAAGAAGAAGAAGAAGAAGAAGAAGAAGAAGAAGAGGAGGAGGAGGAGGAGGAGGAGGGGGAGGGGGAGGAGGAGGAGGAGGAGGAGACTACTCATGGGGCAGGGGGAGGCAGGGGCAGGATTCGCACCCAGGATATGAAGCAACAGGGAGTCTAAACTTGGAAAGTTGTATATTTAAACACACTGGTCTTCCAACTGGTGAGTCAGGATCCACATGTGAGTTGCGGCCTGATTCAACATGGGTCGCAGCAGAAAATCTACCACCATGCAAACTACATGGTAAAATATTACGGAATGGGACCACAAATGCATGTTTGGGTTAAAAGTGGGTCCTGAGTCTAAAATAGTGGAAAATATCTGTTTAACACACTGGTACTGTTAGGCCTCAACTAGAACTCAGGCATTGTCCATCCCATGCCATAGAAAACTCTTCCAGCAGAGATTCAGAAGGCACCCCTGCTTTCAACATTCAGGCATCTCTTGAAGACTGCTTTTAACGCTGACAAGGCTTTGCAGCCGTTTAATACCACTATTACTATTGATATTATTAGCCAGTCACTTTAATGATTATTTGTATTGTTTTTAGTGCTGTTTTATGTTTCATCGTTTTTGCCAACCTAATATTTTACGATATGGCAGTACAGAAACACTTTACTAAATAAATAAAATTTTGTTGAGACACTGTTCTGGAGAAACTGCTGCATGAAAGCTTTTGGGGGTTTCTTGGTTGTAAGAAATATGGGGGTCGCTTTCAACTAAGCTGAACTCACTGAATAACCATGACTTAAATTAGGTCTGCTAATTTCAAAGGGTCTCCTCTGAGTCAAATGTTGTGTAAGGGCAGCTATTAACATTGTTGTCATCTTTATGGGGTTTCATCTGTCTCAGGTACGGAAATATCCTGAGGTGTCCCCACCTACTGTAGTTTATTTGTCCTCTCCCTCCCCCATATAAAGCAGATATGAAGGGAAGTGGGGATGGAGAAAGACTGAGAGAAAAGAACAAAGTTTGCGATGATGTGAATCACATCCCTTTCCAAACCAGATTGAGGATAGGAGAACTCAGATGTGCCCAAAATGGAAACCATGTGTCGATTTCCCCTGACAACATCTGGTGATAGGAATGTGATACCACCATGTGGCTTGTTTCTTCCAGCCACTAGCAGCCAAAAATGTGGAGCAAGGACAGGGAAACAGACAATTAGTTCTTACTTTGGTTCTCTTTTGCTGATTGCCTGCAGCTATTTCAAGAAGAAACCATGGAGAAAAGGGGAGAGATCAAACAAATCCCAGATTAGAAATGTTTCCATAGGCATCAATGGAAATTGTGGATTCGTTATGTGAACGCTAGCCTAATGAAAGATTTCCAGGGGGCGCACTGCATTCAGTAAGTGGGACCTGCATGCACATCTTTCCACAATGGTTAATTGATGTCTGATTTCAGTATTTTTCATACAGTTTATATTGTATGGTTTTATATACTTTTTTGTAAACCAGTTACAGATAGGTAGCCATGTTGGTCTGCCATAGTCAAAACAAAAAAAATTCCTTCCAGTAGCACCTTAAAGACCAACTAAGTTAGTTCTTGGTATGAGCTTTCGTGTGCATGCACACTTCTTCAGATACACAGTGTATCTGAAGAAGTGTGCATGCACACGAAAGCTCATACCAAGAACTAACTTAGTTGGTCTTTAAGGTGCTACTGAAAGGATTTTTTTTTGTTTTTGTAAACCACTTTGATATATTTTATGATACATTGGTATATAAATATTTTTAAAATAAATTAATACAAATGATAAAAAGAAAGCAAATAACAGGCAACATGCCACAAAGACAGGGCATAATTCACACTTTCTGAAGCAATGTGAGAACCAAAACAGTCATTCATCAAAATTCACAATTCTGAATTTTTCATTGCAGCCCTCCAGCCAACCCAACAGGGTTGTTAAGCAAAATTCACATTAAAATTCTGGAGGATTTTTGGGGGGACTTAAAAATAAACCGATGTGGAAATGTTGAAACTTGAACTTAAAATTAGAAAAATGAGAAAATGAGAGAAGCCAAAATTGTCAGAGTCATCCATTCCTACTCCTGTCTCCAGTCACTGCTACCTTTCATTCTGTAAAAATAGTTTCAAGTTTTGTTTTTTGTTGTTTTGTTTTTTTAAAAAACTTCATTCATCTCATTTCACAGGGCTATGTAACATCATGATAACCTGAGGCAGGTGATGTCCTTGTGATACTTTTGGAAATAGTTGAAATTCTACCAAAAGTCGGGGGGGTTATTGGTTGGCTTAATCATGAATTAATAGTAACCCATCTTCTGAGAACACTTTCAACTCTACTTTAGCTGGGCTCTAGCCAGAGATTTTTAGTACAAAACATGAGCATAGTTCCTTATTTCACCAATTTACCTGTGTGGTCGGCAACACATCACTTAAGGCAAGATGTATGTTGACATTAGATGGAGAAAATGTCAGCTCCTGGCATTTTTAAAGAGCATTTAAGAGCTTTGTTCCAACTGTATTCACAAGTTAGGGGGAAAGATACTGAGAGACTAAAGTGGGAGACTGCTGTGAAAGGAGCTGGTTATTGACTTTGTCCATTATTGTCCATTAACCTTTTGGTTGGCCAGATAGACAGTGGGGACTCTCTAGCATTACTCCACACAAGTAGTCAAATGGTATAGGCCCTGCTCACATGGCACAGCACCTGATATAAAGCCAACGTGGTCCTCTCCAGATGTTGTTAGACTACAAGTCCCAACTTCCCTGATCCTTGGCCATGCTCAACGGGGCTGATGGAAGCCATAGTCTGTAATATTTGGAGGGTATCACATTAGTGTAGACAAAGCAACCCTGGATTGTACCTGCTGGCCCTTAAGTGTCAGGCGTCAGGGAATCCGACCCCCCCCCCACAGTAGGCTGTCAGGAACAGATAGACAAGGAAAGCTCTTACCAATGTCTTTTATTCAATATTCACAGAGAGAGGCTTAGAAATGAAACCTCTTGGAGTAATGGGGTTACTTCGAGTAATCTCCACCCCCCTTCTCTCCTCAATTGTCAACAGCACCACCCACCTTATGGTGGCTGCTTAGGGCCATTTGCCTCATCAACCTCTGAGCCATGACCTTCCACAAACTACTGCTGTAAAACTATACTGTCTCCTTCTAGAAGGTTCAGGAGGAGGGGGAGGTGGTCCCCACCATTCCTCTTCTGTCCAATCCCTGATATTAAGTAGGAGGTCTGAATAAAGCACTATTTTGCATGTGCAACAAGGGGCCCTGCTACAATGACAGCCATTGGAGTACCATAAATATACTGTACTACTCAATCACTCAGCATGAGCATCTTTTTTTTTCTTTTTTTGAAAAGTTAGAATAGCTATGATACTTACATAACCATCACTTAGTATGACTGGACTTAGTCTTCCCTTCCCTCTGTCTCATCTGCCTCTCCCCCCCCCCCAAAAAAATGTGAATTGTAACTGTCCTTTCCTCTGCACATTTCCATCCATTAAGTTTTCAGGAGTGTGGCAGACAGATGCAAAACCCATCATAAATGGAAAGGTTTCCTGGCAGAAAGGTAAGGTAAGAATTAAGTAATAAAATTAAAGCATTTGTTTGATATTAGAATTCTATCATGCATGGCTTTCGAGGAGTCCTGCTCCTTCCTTCTAGTGCCAGCCCAACGGCATTTTTTTTTTCAGCTCCTGCTGGAATCTCCAACCTGAAGCAACCTCCAACTTGGTTGTGAGGTTATGAACTACAATTCCTGTCAGCCCTAGCAAGCCAGACCACTGGTTTATGATGATTAGTATTGCAGCCCACAACATCCAGAGGGCACCATGTTGGCTATCGCTCTGTTAAGGCCTGCCTTGCCTCAAGTCACAAACACAAAATAGCATGCAGCTTGAGTATGAGCTGTGTATCTGAGAGACAGAGGCCACAGCCGCACCAGGCATTGAAAGCACTCTCTAAAACCCATGGCTTTCCCAAAGGAATCTCGGGCATGGTGGTTTGTAAAGAGTACGGAGAACTGTTAGGAGGCCCCCATTCCCTTCCCAGAGCTACAATTCCCAGACTTCCTTGAACAACTGTGAATTTATTTATTTATTGTTATTAAATGTTCATAATAATAATAATAGCTTTGTAGCTCTGTGTGGGGAATAAGAATCGCCAAACAACTCTCAGCACCCTTAACAAACTTCAGATCCCAGGATTCTTTGGGGGATACCTGGGCTGTTGGAGATAGTATCATAGTGCTTTAAATGAATCATGTGAATGTAGAGGGAGGTGGAGAGCGAGAGCGAGAGAGAGCGCAATGGCAATTGGAGGAGATGGAAGCCATTCCCATGCTGCTGTAGTAAACTCCTGGGTTAGCAAAATGTCTTCACAGGAAGACATTTATTCCAGGCCTCACACTGTGAATGTGAAATGTTCTGGCAGAACTGGGTCTCAGCATGGGGCAGGCAGTGTACCCTCTGCCGGCACCCAGACGCCTCAATCTGGAACTCACTCGCCTGCTAGATTAGAACTGGGCTTTCCTCACCTCTTACAGATCATTTTTGTCTCCTTTGCCGGTTAATAAATTGGCTGTTCCCCGAAGGTGGTTAATTTCTTATTAATGGTGCCCATTTCTCAGCATGTACTTTAGCTGCCAGCTTCCAAAGGTAATTGTATTGTTATTTGGAAAAAGTCAAAGGTGCCTTCTTCTGGGAAGGCTGGAGCTATGATCCTGTGCACAGAAATCTGCCATTGCAGACAGGAGGGCTGGGGTGGGGGAGACGATGCCAGGGCTTGTTAGGAGGCTGGTGTCATTGCTGGCAAGCAGAAGACAAGGTGCTTCCCCTCCATGCGCCTCCCTCCCACCTTGAAAGCTTTTTAAATGAAAAGGCCATTGGACTCTTTAAAATACACACAACACGAAATGCTCCATCCACCTAAGAAAGTGATGTCGCAAATGACCTTATTAAAAGAAGGTAAAGAGCTTGTTTACTTAAAGCTCTAGCTCAAAAAGAGAGGAGAAAATGTAGTTTAGGACATTTTTCTTCCCTCCCCCCCCCCCTGGTTTTTTTTTTCAATTCTTTCCTCCTAAATGAGATTGAAATGCAGTTTTACATTTCCAAGGAGTGGTGCCCTTTCTGCCAAGAAATCTATTGACACTCCAATCAACAGACATGTTCTGGTTACAAGAATCGAGCATCAGTCAAAGCACAAGGCTGGCAAACTGCATCCAGCAAACAGCACAGATAATAGTATTGAAAACAGCCAGGAGAGGACAAAAGGAAAAACATTCCTCAGAGAATATGCCAGCAAATCGTGGGGGAAATTTGCTTTGGAAGACAGAGCACTCGGGGAGGGTCAGTGGAGGCAAAGGATCCGCAAATGAATTTAAAGTTTAAGCTCAAGTTCCCAAAGGTCCAGTGGGCTCAGGTATTCAGATTCCACAGGATGGGAGCTATGGCTCTGTGAGGGGTGCACTACAGTTCCCAGGATTCTTTGGGGGAAATCATGACTGTTTAAGTGCTGTACTGTGCATTCTCTGCACCCAGATTAAATTAGACCAAGGGCTGCATGAAATTAGTCCAAAGGCCAGATGCAGCCTGAAGGTGGAATGTTGCCAACCTGTGATCTAAAACATAAATTACCACCTACCCACTGGCTGAGGGAGGGGCAGGGGGAGCACATCACCCCCAGCACCATCAGGGAGGGGGGTACCATTGTGGCCACCCCCCGGACATGTGCCACCCCCACCACGCCAGGTGCCACGCCCCGATGAGCGGCGTGTCACACCCCAGGATGCATGCCACACCCTGTGGGTGGTGCGCCACGGCCCCAGGACACGCATCACACCCCCAGGATGTGCGCCAGCCACATCCCCACCTGTTCTCCACCCCCGGTGCCTGAGCAGTCAGCTTTGCCACTGCACCCACCCACTCCACTTCCAGTTGCCTGCACTGTACAGTGCTATTGTTCTAGAAAACAGGGGTGCTGGAACTCACCATGAATTCACCCTTGTTCTCTTATAATGGCGATGGTGCCCACCTGAGAGGTGCCAGAACTAAGTGCTGGCAAGTTCTGCCTGAAAAAAGAGCCCTGGCTGCACAAACAGCATATTGAGATGGCTACAGTCTTCCATTTGCACTCTTACTTGGGAGCTAGACCCAAGCAAAGAATCTGCTTGCCAATTTTCCAGATGTAGACTTGCCAAAGGTCACTTCCCCTCCACATCCCCTGTCATCCCAAAACTAATTCATTGTTTATTCCATCTGCAGCAATTTTCCTTCCCAGAGTAAGAAACAAAATTGTGTGTACACATGAGTGTTTGTGTGCAGGTTTGTGTGTGTGTGTGTGTGTGTGTGTGTGTGTACAAGCACACATGAGCACCCAGGCATGCATTCACAGTTTAACCCTGTTTTACGAAAGGAAGACTCTACTCCCTAGTAGCACTGATCTGACGGGAGCAAGTGATAAATGAAATCAGCATGGCACTGGCAGGTCAATCAAATATTTATAAAAGAGCTCCATCCATTAGCATCGCTGCTCAGAAAAGGGCAAATGCATGAAGTTGGGTGCATTGTCAAACCTACGGGAAGCATCAGCACCTTGAAAGCTCAGAGATTACTTTTAAGGGCCTTTTGCGTTGTCATGGTAGGGCCAGGCTGGATTGGGTGATGGGCATGGGGAGGGAGGAGTGTTGGGGAAGGGACAGAGCAAGGTTGTTGGAGAAGCACTAAAACAAATAGTTTGGCTTCTTCAGAGCTATTTAGAATAATTTTTTCTGACTACCTCCTCAGGCGAATGAATGTTTTTGCATGCTGCCAAGGAGACCCATGCCCTGAAAGGAAGCATCCGGGGGGGGGAGGGTGTGTGTGTTTATACAGCAGGAAAGGGCATCTAGTTTTGCATTCACAGGCAAGGCAGTTATTACAATCGGTGAAATGCCAGAAAAGGTTAACTCACAACAGCCATAACCATCCGGGAAACCTTAGGAAGAGTGTGGAATGGAGTCAGAAAGCCTATTTTTAGGATCATGTGTTATGGTTTGATTAATATTTTAGGAGACAGTTATCAGATGTTAAAATACCAGGCGATTATTAGCAGCCCACTTGCCTACGTGCTGCCAATATTTTAACAAGGGGACTGTCATCCAGGCAGCCTGCAAGAAACCCCCAAGGAGCCAAGAACAGGTGTATAAGGTAGTTGCAGCCCTGGGAAGGATGAGTAAGGAAAAGGGCCTTCCTATTTATGCCGAGGCGCTCCATTTGCAGCCGCCGTCTGGGGAAATTGCAGCAAGGCAAAGCCAATGCATTTTGTTGTGCTTTGCTGAAAACGCTCCTAATTTGGTCTTGAAAATTTTAATGAGCCTATTGAAAGCAGAGGCGGTGGATGAAAGGCAAAATCGGGGTTCTGATTAAAGAAGTGAAAATTGAAGAGGGTCTGTCTGGCAATGTATTTGGGTCTGTTATTAACTTTGAGGGGCATTGACTCGGTGTGCCATTGAAGAAGCTTCCAAAGATATAAAGCAAACCATGCCTTCTGATCATGAAGTAAGAGACTTTCAGTTTTCAGTGTCAATTGGCTCCTGAATCTGTAGCCTCTAGCTGGTGTTGGACTAGAACTCCCATTAGAGAAGAGCTGCTTTTTCTGGCAAGGAGGGAATCCAGAAAAACCAGTGTTCAAAGTGTAGGCTTCACAGTGAGGTGAGGAACTCCCTTCTGTCTGTGATAGAGCCCTCAACTGGGGACTCAGAATTCTTGCTTTCTCTCTGCCTCTCAACCACTTCCAATCCAGTCAGCTTCTTAAATGTTTAGGGTCCTGCTATGTGCTCTAACATACAGACCAAGGCCTTGTTCTGTGGGGAACTAGACCAGCCTGCAAGGAGGGTCCCACCCTGTGAACACTTCTTTCTGCCAGGAGATTTCAATGCCAGGGTTAGGAACGATCACCACACAAGTGCACACATCACTTTGGTATTGGCAGCATGAATGGGAACAGACAAAGGCTGCTTGAGCTGTCCTGTGATGGCCTGGGATTCCGATTCAGAGGCTGAACCAGAGGAATCCCAGCCTGCACAGGAGTCCCCGCCTCCAGGGCCGGCTGAACTGGGGCAAGGCCTAGATTCTGAGGAGCCTGCACCTGTGTCAGATTCTCAGGAGCAGGCACCAGGTGAAACCATTCTGGCCCCAGAGGTGCTTGAGGACTCAGTGTCTACAGGTGAGCCTCCCCCGGGGCCCAGTAACCCTTCGGCCTCTCCTGAACTGCAGAGGCTTAAGGCAGAGAGGCGAAGGGAACTGGTTGCTCCCAGGAGGAGTGTTCGCCTTAAGGCCAGGAGAGGCGGGGCTCCTGGGGGCCGGGGCTGCCCCTGGCCTTAGAGAAGATAAAGGCCAGTCAGCCCGGTCCCAGGTTGCGGGAGCAACGTCGTTGTTGAGTACCTGCTCTTACCCGGACCTAGACCTGAACCTCCAGTGTTCCTGTTCCTCGCCCGGCTTCCTGCTTCTGACCTTCCAGCGTTCCTGTTCCCGTCTGGCTCCCAGCTTCGGACCTTCCAGTGTTCCTGTTCCCTGCCCGGCCTCCTGCTTCTGGTCTTCGAGAGTTCCTGTCCCCGCCCGGCTCCCTGTTTCGGACCTCGCCTCACATCTTGTGAACTCTGACTACGGTAACTGTACCTTCCCCCCGGGACCAGCACATGTCCTTATATCACAGCCTTTGCATCACAAACACCAAGTTATCCGCTACCAAGGCAAAACAGCAAGCGTCCTGCAGACACCCAAGGTCAGGCCACTGGCACTAGCTGAACTTGATTGTCAACAGGCAATCAGCACTGAACTGTGTCCGTGTCAAACGGAGCTACCCTAGTGCCGACTGCAACATGGGTCACACCCTGGTGGTGAGCAAGATCTTTCATCCAAAGAGGACCCATAGCACAAAGCAGAAAGTGCAGCTTTGAATCAACAGTGCCAGAACAGCCATACATGAATTTTGTGAATGCTTCTCTGATTCTGTCGAACAAGCACTACTGAACTGCCCCAGAAACAGTGTTGAAGCAAGATGGAACTTCATCAAAGAGACAACCTACAACACAGCTACATCGTCTTTTGGCAAAAGAGAACAGCAGATCCCTTGTTGGATCCCTTGAGGCTGACATAAAGCACATGGCTTGGTCGTGTACACAAAATGGAAGGAGGCAGGATCCCCAAAGACATGCTCTATGGGGAGCTGGCATCAGGCCTGTTAGCAGACCACCTCTGTGTTGCAAAGATGTCTGCAAACATTACATGAAGGCTGGATTCGCTTGCAGATGATCACAAAGCCTGGAGACAGGCAGTCAGGTCATGTACCCATAGCCGTGACCAGAGGAGAAATGACTGCAGGGAGGAGTGCAGAGAGAAGAAATGCTGTGCTGCACCTATAGCAGGAAAACCAGGCACCTTCATCTGCCCCACCTGCAATAAAGCATGTCTCTCCCCTATTGGTCTCTACAGCCATAGCAGGCACTGTAACTCCCAATGGTTTGACTTTCCCTCTGAAGCTGTACTCTTCCATTGTCTCCTGAGACAGACAGATGCCAGCAATTCATGAGTATTGACCATGTTATCTGGGGCAGAAGTGAGCTGAACAACACCTGGAGGGTAGAGGTGTTCCATTCCTCTCTAGAATTGCAAACTTTTCAATGGGCTGTTGTAGCTCTGCTTAATGCCTGGCTTGTGCTTGTTCCTGTAACAGCAGCATGATGTACAGACATTAGTATGCAGTGAAAAGCTTCACCTACTGATTTTTGCACATTCTGCTAGGGGGCAAAAGAGCAGGTCAGGTCATTTATTTTCTGGTCAGTTGACAACCCTAGTTCTTTCCCATAGGCAGGATCTTGAATGCTGTGCAGGATCAAAACCTTCCAATTACTGGAAATTCAGAAATTGCATTCATGTAAAACAGTTGTGAGCAATGTCTTGTGCCAATCTAGGGGACCAACTGCTGCAAAAGCAAGTGCTGGTATAACTAGCATCCTCAATTACCCAAAGGGCCTTGCAGGCATCCCAAATCCAAATCACTGGTTGAGTATATCCATATAAATGGAAATACTGTGCACAGTAGGATCACAGCAGCATGTGACTCCTAGCAGCAGAAATAGGCGGGGGAACCCTGTGAGTTTGAATAGCTTAGGATTAATGAATAATCATCAAGGTTCTGCCAGAGAGTCTCATATGCTTGGTTTGGGAAATTTCATACAAAGCCATAAGGGCTATGAAAATGAATTAATGGTTTACAAGGGATTCTAATAAAGTTTGAAGAACACGCTCCTCTTCCTGGGCCAGCCTAAGGTGGAAGAGCACATGTTGCCCCACTGCTCTCCTGACTCCTCCTGTTCCTTCTGTCCTTCATATAGTACACCAATCTGTAGCTATGACTGCTTATCTTCAAATAGTTTTTGTCACTGTGACAAAGCATCCACAGCACAGGCATCCCTACAGGCCATCTCTGGGGCCATCTTGCCCCATAATGGAGCCCTGTAGGTAGCCAACAGTTGTTGATGTTGTTGTTTAGTCATTTACTCATGTTCAACTCTTCGTGACCCCATGGACCCCATGCACGCCAGGCACTCCTGTCTTCCACTGCCTCCCGCAGTTTGGTCAAACTCATGCTGGTAGCTTCGAGAACACTATCCAACCATCTCGTCCATTATCATCCCCTTCTCCTTGTGCCCTCCATCTTTCCCAACATCAGGGTCTTTTCCAGGGAGTATTCTCTTCTCATGAAGTGGCCAAAGTATTGGAGTCTCAGCTTCAGGATCTGTCCTTCCAGTGAGTACTCAGGGCTGATTTCCTTAAGAATGGATAGGTTTGATCTTCTTGTAGTCCATGAGTCTCCTCCAGCACCATAATTCAAAAGCATCCTTGCCGTGGCGAAGGCGCTTGAATAACTCAGAGAAGCTATGAACTATGCCAAGCAGGGCACCCAAGATGGGCAGGTGGTAGTGGAGAGTTTTGACCAAACGTGATCCACCTGGAGCAGGAACCAGCAAGCCACTCCAGTATCCCTGCCAAGAAAACTCCATGGACAAAGCCAACAGTATGGTGCAGCAATCCATCACCTCTCCCCACCCACCTCCTGAGCCAACAAGGCACTCACCTTGTTCCTGGAAAGGACCACCCCCATCCTCGTCAACAAAATCACTTCTCTTTGCACAGACTCTTGATCTGCACAGTCCCCATCTTGGGTTCCATTTCTTGCTAGTTATTCCATTTCTTCACACTAGGAGCATGGCAGCATATCAGAAACTGGCTTGCCATAGCTATGCACTCTATGGAGTGGGGCGAAATTTTCATTTTAAGGTGAACATAACTAATCAGCATCGTACAAATCAGTAGGCACACTGAAACACAGCTAGCTTCAAAATCTGCACATCTCTGAATTTTTCAGTGGATGGCGCCAGAAATGTGTACCAAAATGCATATGCTAGGGTACCGTGTGCAAATAAGTGCACATATTGGTGAAAATAACATGCCAAAAATGCATGACAAAAATATGTATGTTCCGCAAAATTGCATACAAAAAAAAAACGTGTGTATTGAGGAAAATTCACATTAAAGTGCTGATGGATTTTCATGAGGGCTTTTTTAAAAGGTAGCAAACTGATGTGGAAATGTGGAGAATTTAACTTTAGATATTGTAAATACCACAGTTTGAAACTTTCTACATTTGTTTCTGATCCATTCTTCTGGCTGCAATTTTCAGAACAAAGCCTGGGTGTTAGAAAGTGAAGGTATCCTTTTTTGCTACCATGCACCACAGCCAGGAATGTTAAAATTTGCAGGCTGATCTACCAATTCCATGAGTGGGTGGTGATGGCCATGGCTGGGTAGAAAGATGCTTCTCTTTTCTGCCACTGGTTTTCTGCCCAAGGTGAAGTGGCTTATTTTGGTTGTCAAAGCCACCCGGTGGCTGGGACTCGGCAAGCCTCCTGGAAATTCAGACCAGCCAAATAACAAAGTGTCGGTTTTACAAGCCAATTCTCTAGCTCTCAACACTTCCAACGTGTCTTGGATGTATTTAGGACGCCCAATTTTAGAAGCACCATATTTGGCCCAGGAATGTGTCTGAACAAGGAGTTTGTGGTCTTGTTGTTGGAAGAACATCATTCTAAAAAGGGAATATTCCATCACGTGCGGCTGGTCACAAATAAGAGCTATCAAAATTTCCATGGCCACAATTGTATTATATATGATACAATAAAGAAGGTTGCAAAGGGTGCTTCATATATTGCACGTTGTAAAAATTTGCCTCTTACCAAATAAATGTTAATTACAAAACTGTGGCCAATTGCATATAACTGTGCAACAGCACAAGCCCTTTAGGGTCAAAGCAAAAGCTAAACAAATGTAATTTGGCTAATGGGTTCTTTCCTTTGCAGGCTTTGGGTAGGGGTTTCAGCGACTGGGTTCATCCTCAGTCACAGAAGTATTGTAAACACTACTTTGTCATTTGGTTTTAGTTTTGCTTTGTTTCCCAGTGCAATCTTCTAACGGCAATCAACACAGTGGTAGGAAAATGAATCTTTGCTCCTTTTCCAGTTATTAAATCGGACCGTACTGTGCAGCACCTTGGGAGTTTTGCCCTGGAAGTACAATGCAGTTCACAGGTGTGTGTATCTTGGGAAATGCAATAAATGTGATAAGTGGGAAATGCAACCATCTCCCCTGAGATCCAATGTTGGAAAATGCAAAACAGCCCTGGAGACATTTCAGTCGGGAAATCTGGGGTGTCCAGTGGGAATGCTTGCAGTTATGTGGGTAAAGAGCATTCGTATCAACACATCCTGCTTTTAAAATCGAATATGCTTCCCAGAATGCTGACAGCAAAATTCAGCATGTTTTCTTTATATTGGTACATGTTTGTCTAGCATGCAAAACAAGCAGTAGGGATAGCCCAGCAGAGCAGCATTAGGGGAATTTACCATATTTTGCTAAATTGGCTCAGTTTGGTATTCACCACTGCATGTGACTGAAATAAGATTTGACATGGAATGGATTGCTAGAACCAGGGCTAGAGGCAGGGGCATGACTGGAGGTTGGGTCAGGGGACCCCACCAGGGCCATCTTACCCATAGGCACTAGGGGTGCGGGGCACCCGGGCGCTGGGTTCTCAGGGGCGCCAGGCCGAGAGTCCGGGGCATGAGAGCTGAGTCCGGGGAAGAGTCCGCCTGTCGGTCGGAGCACCGTGACCAACTCTTCTGCTGCGCACGGTTCTGCATCGCGAGTTTGGGGGCGACCGAGCCAGCAAAATGCTGAGGCGACTGGCCGGCTCCGCCCTCTGCACACCTGGGACTGGGCAACTGGGGGAGCATCGCCAGGCAGATCTTTGCACCCCAGTGCTGCATATGCTTAAGACAGCCCTGGGCCGCCTACCTGCCTCCTCTGTGCACACATTATCTCCCCCCCCATTCATGCTCCTGAACATCCCTGACATCAATAAATGACTAGGAAGTCTCTGAAAGGGGGGGGCGCCACCTCCCCATCCCACCCTCCAAGCTAAGGATGAGATGATCTATGGGCAAAATAAAAAAAAATAGACGGAGCAATCCTAACAGCAGCTGGGCAGCAGTGGGGCACTGACAGAGCAACAGAGCCACTGCCATATATGCAGGGGCAAAAGGTTTCAAGCTATGCCTGCTCAGTCTGCTGACCAGATGCTGCTAACTGTTGAGGGGCAACTTCAAGAATCCTGCACTCCATTTTTTATGGCTCATTGTCTTTAAACTGGAATTGGACTGGAGAGGCCCAAAACAGAGGACACTTTCATAGGGTCATCCTCTGACTGCTGTTCAAAATAAAGGGGTTCCCTCTGTAAAGTAGGACACCTGGACATATCCTGTTGGCCCCCACAGCAAAAGCTCTTAGGCAAAAGCTAAAGGTGCTATTATTTGTCCAGGCTTTTTGATTGCAGATGAAACTGGTTGCAATGGGGTGGTATTACAGATGCTTGTCACTGATGTGGTTTTGTGTGTTGCGGGGGTGTTATTAGGATTTCCTGGATTTTTATTTTTATTTATGCCGCTTGCTGTTCTCTGCTCTTGGTTAGAGAAAGGGCAGGACATTACAAACTATGAATAAATAAATGTCTCACCCCTAGCCAGGGAGGATCTTTAAAGGCTCCAGCCAAAATCGAACAATGACTGCCCACGAGTGCCAAAATAAGAACATCGCATTTTGTTGTATTATCCTTCCCCTCCTATTTAACAGCATGAAGGTTTAATAGTTTGATTCTTTTGTTTTTTTAGGGGGGAGGTGTTGGTTTGTTTGTTTGTTTCCTACACAGTCTTTGTTTGATATATTTTTTTACAAAATTTGCACCAGATGATGAGCTTTTGGCAAAAAGTATCCTAAAAATAATGTGAGTTTACAGCCATCCATTTTTAACTGCATTTAAGGTGTATATTTGCCAGTTTGCGCCGTGGAAAGGGAATTGATTTTTCCCTGAGCTGAGAGAAGTAATGCAGCGGAGCCTACTTGAAAGCATTGTCCAACCATGTGGGGAGGCCCGTGAGGGCATAAACTCTCTGTGAGCTAAAACACCAAACATCAGAAGGCTGACCTGATGCGAGGAGAGATCTATTAAACAAAGCCATTCTCTGTGCTCCAAATCCAAATATATCTCATAAGCAAGCTGGGCTTCCTCTGATAGATCTTTGCGACAGAAAGAGAACGTAGGTGCTTCAAGGCCATCTGTCTAATGAATTCCCAGCTTTCAGCTTGTCTAGAGAAGGGGCTTCCAAAGCTACAAAGTTCACATCCAGCCGAGGATGTACTCAGCACCGGATCCAGAATTTTCAAGTCTGTTCCTAATTTGCCCCTTCTCAGTTCTGTGAGCAAAGCGGGCCTTCTCATTTTCTCCTCTGCACGTAATCTGGATTTGCAGTTTGCTACTACACTACATCGTTATATAGCCATTGGTTCAATCGGTAAATGAACTGGATGTGTCGAACCCTCCTGCCTCTTCAGCAGGCTTGGACACCAGCTCTGAATCCCCAGGTGCCCTGATTTCCTTGCAGGCCTAAGACCACATGAAGCCATCTTGATACTGAAATGATCCCAAAGAGCGGCTCTGATAGAAATATAATCCATATGGTTTTCTGACAGCTCTGGGAGATTTTCCTGTCGGCATGGCTGGTGGTCAGTCTCTGAAATGGGGACTTGGCTCAGATGGTTAATGAAAGAGAAAATCTAGCGAATGTTCCCAAGAAGCTTGTCCCATGTTTCTCACAAAGTAATTCCGCTATGTGGATAGAAACCTTATGGGATTATTATCTAGCCATTTACACTAGAGTAGAGCTATCCTCTTCTACAGGAATGGGGGAGAAATTCGATACAGTATGCATTTAAAGCTGAATCTGTCAAAATCTCACTATTGCAGAAAAAATAACACATACACTATGGGTCTTCAGAGGGATGGAGGACCCAGATCGCTTCTACATTATCTGATGGGATTATATTTTGTAGAATCATAGAATCTTAGAGTTGAAAGGGACTGCAGGGGTCATCTAGTCTATCCCCCTGCAATGCAGGAATTGCTTGCCCAACATGAAGTTCAAACCCATGACCCTGAGATTTTGTCTCATGCTCTACTGACCGAGCTATCCTGTAGCCCCAATTGTTAGTGAAAATAATATATAAAATGCATTATATTGGGGAAATTTGCTCGCAAGAATGTATACATTAGTCAGAACTGCATATAAAAATGTATTTTTTTGAAGACGTTCACACTAAAATGCTGATGAATTTTCGTTAGGATTAACACACACACCACAAATTGCTGAAGAAATTTGGAGGACTGAATTGAAGACTGTGAAAATAAGAAACTTAGAGAACTCAAATCAACCGAGACTTCCATTCCAACTCTTCCATAAGACAAAATTTGTGTAAGTGGTCAGAAAACCCCATTAATCAAACCGTGTTTATTGCTTAAGTTTCTGCAACTCATCTTCTCTCTCCCTCTCCTGAGGCATGAGCCCATTGGAATTTCTCCTCCCATATATAGCAGATTAGCTGGTAGAAATGCCAGATGACAGGCTACAGATGGCTGCTCTGTGGGGAGGGGTTTTCCCCGCTAGCCTTGGACTCCATTGAAGACTGGCCCCCACGAGGGAAACTCCACAGTTCATTGCATAAAGTGGCTTGACCTATGAGGCTATTAGTGCAAGAACCCCCCTATCTGCTCTGCACATGTCAGTTACTTAACAGAGCATCAACTTGAACAAACAGCCACTTTGGGTTTTCTTTCATTATTTTTTAATTTCTCTTTTTGGGTTGCAGATCAGAGTCAAATTAACAACATCTGGCAATTAGCTCATCTCTTGTGTGACTCCATTCGGCAACAAAGTTCTGAATGTTTGACTTTAATTTTAAATGGGTGGCTGTCAGAAGGAATTAAATGGTGCCTGCAGAAGCACACAGACATTATAATTAAAAGATGCGCCAACCTTGGCAGGTAGCTGCAGCTGAGTGCGGAATTTCAAATTTTAAGGGAACCTGAGCCCCTTGCTATACCTGAGTACCTAACTATGTGATGCAAACAGACACATTTCCCTTCAGCATCTCTGTGCTGAATATCCCCTTATGTTTTCACATATTCAAACATGCAATTAACTCTCATCATTACTTTCATTGCCAGCATTTCATTGCCCAGCACCAGATACTGTGAAACTAGATTCCTCCTCCCCGCCCCAGAGCTGTGGTTTTGGTTTTTTTATGGACTCCTCAGTTGATGAAAAATAAAAGGGAAAAGGAAAACAAAACAAATCATGCCTGTGCTGCAGAGACTTGTTTTCTGCTGCCCTGGAGAGAGTAAAATTAGATCTAATCGGCCTTAAGGAGGGTAGACTTCAGCTGAGCATTAGGATAAACTTCTTAATGGCAAGAGCAGTTCAACAATGCAACTAGGACATGATGGGCTCTTCCTATAGATGTCAGAGAATTCTGATGAACGTGGAAAAGGAAGTAGAAATTGCTGCAGTTCGTTCATTGCATCTGTGGTCAGGAACAGAAATCAATCGAGTGAATACAATCAGTTCACCTTGCTGTTGTTACTCTTGGTTTTAAGTCAAGAAATAATACTCAATTAATGACAGGATTTTGAAATAATTTTAACTTTTCCTTTACATCGAAATGAGAGTTACGTAAATAGTTGTGTGACTTACTTAGCACATGTTAAATAGTGGACAGTGAGACAAATCGCAAAGTATTTTGCGGAAACTGAACTGCAGCACGATGGAAACAGTGTTGATTGTACTACATACAGATCAGAAAGAAAACAGCTGCCTTGTTACATCTGTTGAGTATGCAGACTCCCTCCAACTTTATGATTCTGTGATCTCCCCCTGTTGCACAAAAACTGAAAGGAAGCTGCAGCATTCCAGGTTCTCTGCATACTGGTAGACAGTCATGAACACATAGCCTCTCCACAGTGACTGTTCCACAGAGTCTGCAGTAACACATTGAACAGCTGCCATGTGGATTAACTGCATCACCTGGTGTTCCTAGTGTACTGATCCACACTGTACAGGCCCACACAAAGAACATGCTAAGGTTCTTTCACCAGCCTGCATGTTGCATCCATATTAGTGTTAACGGGCCTGGTGCTAATGTGAAGGGTAATACATGATTATTCATAAAATGCATAAACCACTTGATTAAGAAACTCGGCAGTAAAATAAAATTTGAAGATAATAAAATTATAGATAAGACATGGCTAAAATCTACAAATAGGGACGCAGGTGGTGCTGTGGGTTAAACCACAGAGCCTAGGACTTGCCGATCAGAAGGTTGGTGGTTCGAATCCCCGCGACAGGGTGAGCTCCCATTGCTTGGTCCCTGCTCCTGCCAACCTAGAAGTTCGAAAGCATGTCAAAGTGCAAGTAGATAAATAGGTACCGTGCCGGAAGGAAGGTAAACGGCGTTTCCGTGCACTGCTCTGGTTCGCCAGAAGCGGCTTAGTCATGCTGGCCACATGACCCGGAAGCTGTACGCCGGCTCCCTCGTCCAATAAAGCAAGATGAGCACCGCAACCCCAGAGTCGGTCACGACTGGACCTAATGGTCAGGGGTCCCTTTACCTTTAAAATCTACAAATAAATTTAAAAGAAATGTACATAAAACCATCACCATTAAAAATGTGATGAACTAAGGAACTCTTGAAACAATTCCATGGTGGGGGGGAGGTTTTCCAAACTGCCCAATCTTCCCTCCTCGATTTTTGCAAATGCTTCACTTTTTCATCCTTATTGACAATCTTGATGTGATTTTGACCATGCAAAGCCTTCTCTGTATTGTTGCTCTTTTGCCATTCTCTGCCTTATTTAGCAAGGCAAGACAAGACAAAACCTTATATGTGTGTCCCCATCACAGAAGTCATCAACCCCATTAACAGGTTGGCCTGTCACCAGCTGAGCCAGCTGAGACTAAAAGAATGACCTACACTGCCATCCTGTAGACCGGTGGCATTCACTTTGCATCCTTCCCATCCATCCTGAGGGCTGGATAATGAATACCACCGCTCAAGCTCTAGTCCCTCTGGATACCCATTAATTAGCAAGAAAATGTGGAAGTAGCTTGCATTTGCCTCTTCACAGCCTGCAGCTGTTCTGGGAGTTAAACACAGAGATTTGGCCTCCTGGGTTGTCTTGTAAACCGTTTGGCACTGTCGCAAGGGACCCCAAACGCTAAAATAATTGGGCTAGAAGTAGGCTGACCAGATTCAAAGGAAGACAGAGCTTATGATTAACAGTTGTAGAAGAAGGAATTTTGACAATTTCCCCTCCAGTCCTGCATCACTGTGACATGACAGGCTGCGCTTGCTGACATGACCACTTCTAACAGTTTGACGCTTTGCTTAGGACTGAGCCACAAATATAGTGGGCCCCAGAAGAGAACAAGGCGAACAAGCACCAGAATTTTGTAGGACAGGAAGTGGCACCAGTGCACATATTTAGTTCAAGATTATTGTGTTCATTCACAAAGCCCTAAGCCACTTGAGCTCAAAGTACCTTAAGAACAGATTTTATTTTGCCTGTGGTCCAAAGAAGAAGAAGAAGAGAAGAAGAAGAGTTTGGACTTGATATCCTGCCTTTCACTCCCCTTAAGGAGTCTCAAAGCGGCTAACAATCTCCTTTCCCTTCCTCCCCCACAACAAACACTCTGTGAGGTGAGTGGGGCTGAGAGACTTCAGAGAAGTGTGACTAGCCCAAGGTTACCCATCAGCTGCATGTGGAGGAACTCAGTTCACCAGATTACGAGTCCACCGCTCTTAACCACTACACCATGGTACTTTCCATCAGAAGTCAACCATTTAATTGCCACCTTGATCCATAGTAAGTATAGACTAGGTCACCTAGGTAGATCTGACAAGCTGTACAGGGTGGGAGCTTGCCAGAATCTAAATTTATACACTTTTCAGTCCTCAGTATGGCTTAATCAATAGAATTTAGTTTTCTTAGATGGACAAGGGCAACTCTAAAGATAAAGGGTAAAAGGACTGCTTTCATGAACGACTCTAGGGTTGCGGCACTCATCTCACTTTATTGGCCGAGGGAGCCGGTGTACAGCTTCCGGCTCATGTGGCCAGTATGACTAAGCCGCTTCTGGCGAACCAGAGCAGTGCACAGAAATACCATTTACCTTCCCGCCGGAGCGATACCTATTTATCTACTTGCACTTTGACGTGCTTTCAAACTGCTAGGTTGGCAGGAGCAGGGATCAAGCAACGAGAGCTCACCCCGTCGCGGGGATTCGAACTGCCGACCTTCTGATCGGCAAGCCCTAGGCTCTGTGGTTTAACCCACAGCGCCACCCGTGTCCCTCATGGGCAACTGTAGGTACCTATAAAAATGTAAGAGTAGTTTATATCAATCACAAAGCTGCATGTTTAGAGAGCAGACCTAAGCCAAATAACAAAGAGAAAGGAATCCTGGTAACACTTTATAAAGGTTTTGCCTTTTTTACTTCAGGCCTTGTATATAGCAAGGAAACATCCAACTAAAAATACAAAAGAAAACATCCATCAGAACTACACAGCCAATCAGAGCATGTGCTATCGCAGCGAAGATAATACTACGTTGATAAGCAACACCTCCACCACCACCACACCCCTTGTTTAATTGGCTTACTGATGCCTTAATTCAGGGGGGGGGGGTTCTTAAAAAAATGTTTAGGGGTACTCTCATTTTCCTACTCATATTGAAATACTGGCCCTCAGTGAGGCCAAACTTAGATTCACAAAATGTTTAGGAGTGTGCGTCCCCCTGCGTCCCCCAGGAAAAAAGCACTGCCTTAATTAACCATTAAATTACAAACAGAATGATCCCTGTAATCGCACTTCCAGTGGCAACATAGTTAAGTTCCTGGGGGTTTAAATAACTGTTTGGATTGGGGCTGGAATCAGTTTTGATTCATCGTCTCACCACCAACCCCTCAACAACTTTGGCATAAAGTGAAAAATAAACCGAGGCATTTTTTCTTTTCTGCTGAGCTCCCTGCGGCAAAAGTGGGCTCTTATAATGCTAGTGCAGGGATCTTTATTTCTGTAACTGTTTCCTGGTATAGACTTGACATTTGTTACTGATTTCACTGCTTAAACATGAAACTGACAGATCTAATTAAACCACAAAGCACAGCCGTATGCGATAAGTAGGGGACTAAAGCTGAATGGAATATTTGGAATGAAGTTCATATCAGTCAAATTTAGCTATTTCATAAGTCTCAAAGCCAGATATGAAATCCTTTCTCTTTATGAGCTCATCAAGCAAACTCCTCGTGGCCATAAACCAAGCGGTGTGTCCATTCCGACTCGCTGAAATGAAGGAACGATAGCGCAGAATGAACAAAAAGAATAAATAATATTGAAATAAGATACGTAGCATTTGGCATGAAATGCGTGAGAGAATGAGGAAATGGCGGGAGATAAGCAAATACAAATCTAAACTTGAATCAGAGGATCTGAAGGAGGGGTTATTATCCACTTGGGTTATAAATACCCATGTCCCATCCAGTCCAGGTCTGACACACCCTGAATTTAGAGCCTGAATTCAGTCGGGGGCCAGCCCTAATCTTTAATTAGTGTTTTAAAGGATAAAGAAACATGAAGTTGGGGGTGGTGAGGAGGAGGAGATGCTGTGTCTCCTTCCTCCCACAAATACCACAAGTTTAATCAGGATTGTAGACCCTAATTGGGAAAAGTTTTCAATTAGCAATAATCGCGCCTCGGATTAACCTCATTGGCTACGATACGAAGGATATGACAATAGTTTTGGTTGGCATGCATATTTGTGGTATGACAAGGTAAAGGTGTATAAAAGCTTTAAAAACCATATTGTCAGGAAAGCATTGTATAATGTCTGGAATAGATATAAGGACCTATTGGAAAGTAAAACCCCCAGGTGGTTGTCACCAATGGAAGCAAAGGCAGTGAAAAAACTTAACATGGACTCTAATTGGCCTAAATATTGTGAAATTTTAGAATATGATGGTGAAAAACTGAAGCTTCAAAGTTTTGAGAAGCTAAAGCATAAAGTTCGAGATTGGCTACATTATCGTCAGATAAATGAGACATTTAAGCAGGACAGGAAACTTGGTTTTCAGAAGGAGAGGTCAAAGTTAGAAATAGAATTGTTAGAATCCAATACTAAGAATTTATCTAAAATGTATAATTTGCTGCTGAAATGGAACACACAGGATGAAATGGTGAAATCAGCTATGATTAAATGGGCACAGGACATCGGTCATGATATTATGTTTGTTGACTGGGAACAGTTATGGACCACCGGTATTAAATTTACGGCATGTAGTGCCTTGAAAGAGAACATAATGAAAATGATCTATAGGTGGTACATGACCCCAGTCAAACTTGCAAAGATCTACCATCTGCCCAATAATAAATGCTGGAAATGTAATGAGACTGAAGGCACTTTTTATCATCTTTGGTGGACCTGCCCAAAGATTAAGGCCTACTGGGAAATGATCTATAATGAAATTAAGAAAGTCCTTAAGTGGACATTTGCAAAGAAACCGGAGGCTTTTCTCTTGGGCATGGTCGGCCAATTGGTACCAAAGAAGGATAAGACATTTTTTATGTATGCAACCACAGCAGCAAGAATTCTGTTGGCAAAGTATTGGAAGATGCAAGAACTACCTACTCTGGAAGAATGGCAGACGAAGGTGACGGAATATATGGGATTGGCAGAGATGACCGGCAGAATCCGTGACCAGAGGAAAGAGACAGTGGAAGAGGACTGGAGAAAATTTAAAATATATCTTAAAAATTATTGTAAAATTGTGGACTGATAAGATGTCAAGGGGTTAGAAATAAAGAATTACAGCCGTAAATGTTAAACTTTAAGTAAATTTAAAAGGGACTTGATTAAAAATTGACTGAAGAGTTGCTTGAAAAAATGGCAAAATAAGGATGTGGCGAAAGGAAGGTATGGGGAAGTCAAATTTTTGTTGTATGTTTTTGATGTTTGTGTTTTGTTTTGTATTGTCTTTTATATGTGCAAAAAACCAATAAAAATTATTTAAAAAAAAATGTAGACCCTAATTGAACATATTGTCAAGATGTGGAGAAGAAGGAGAGACGCAGCATTCAATCTTTCACTAGCATGTTCCCCTGGTCCAGCAGATCCCTCCAGAGAGCAGGATTAAACATTCTCCTCACCAGCTCATGAGTCAAGAGTTCAATCCTGCTGAGTGCTGCTTTGCCAGCATGTTCCCTTCATGAAGCAGAACCTGCGGAGGTTGACTGCCTCTCCCTCACCTTCACCACTGCCCTGAAATTTTGACAGCCCTGGGTCGCTGTGGGGGAGCCAACCCGGTATTGTCTCATTCTGATTTAGCTAAAGCTGGGTATCTGATCTGGTTTAGGATCCAGCCTGATAACCATACACATCTTTGAAGGCATACAGACTGTTAAGTTGTGGGCGAACATCTCAGACGACACAGCGATTCTTCCAAAGCAGCTCTTTATTTGTAAGCTGGAATAGAACTAAACTGAGGAGCTCAGTCAGCCTGCTTATATAGAGCTCCAGAACAATTGTAACTGTTGCGACTTTCTAAAACTGTCCAATCACTGAATGTCACTTTCGATCCTTCATTTGCATAACTATCTACAGTATCCCCCTGCTGGCCCAGGGTGAGAACCTCAGTACATAACACAAACATTGCAGCCAGTTTAAAAGCTGCTCTCAGCCAGACACCTCTGAAAACTGTAGTTCTGTGGAAGCCCTGGAGGTTTCTGACAATAATTTCTTTACAAAGGCACAACTTCTAGTATTTTTTGAGGGGATGCTACTAGAAGCTGGTTTGAAGACGGTTTCAATTTGTATTGCTATTGCACTCCAAAAGAGCCTAAACCCAGAGAGAACCTCTCACAAAGTCTGTGTGTTGTTGATTGGAGGGCAGGTAAGGACCCCTGGCATTCACATATTGATCATTAAGAGCCAGTGTGGTGTAGTGGTTAAGAGTGGTAGTCTCGTAATCTGGGGAACCGGGTTCACTTCCCTGCTCCTCCACATGCAGCTGCTGGGTGACCTTGGGCTAGTCACACTTCTCTGAAGTCTCTCAGCCCCACTCACCTCACAGAGTGTTTGTTGTGGGGCAGGAAGGGAAAGGAGAATGTTAGCCACTTTGAGACTCCTTAAAGGGAGTGAAAGGCGGGATATCAAATCCAAACTCCTCCTCCTCTTCTTCTTCTAAGAACAAACTAGTACTGTGCCAAAACATTCTGTCATTTTTTCCCTTCATCAAAAAATAAGAAAATAAACTGTATTCAAAAAATATCAAAGGGGAGATAAATTTTGGGTGAAACTCTGATGGATGAGATGCAGGTGTTTTTGTGGCGTTTGCCATACTTCTGAGGTAGCCAAAGTATGCTTGTGGGTATCCTGCTTTTGGTTCTACAAAATGGCCTCTCTGACGGCCTGCACTCTGCAGCTTCCCCTTCACTTAAAGCCCAGAAGAAGACGTTGTGAGGTAAGTCCTCCATGGGTTGTTTTGGAAGTGGAAACAGCCAGGGGGGCTGCAGAGCACTAGAAATGTTTGCTGGAAAGAAAAGAAAAAAAACATACACAACCACCCACAGCACCACACAATAAGGTAATCTTAAAACCCCACACCTGTGGAAAGTTGAGAGAAATTCTAAAGTTCCCTGGGAGTTGAGCAGAAAAATGAAAGCCAGGGAAGAAAACTTTCAAGAAACCAGAGGACAGATTTCAGCACAGCACTGTAACAAACCCCCTTTATCCTCTAATGAGGTTAACCGGCACTATGAGCTGAGCTACAGTGATATAGAAGCAGAGAAAATAATGGAATGAATTATGTTCTGCCTTCTGGGTCTCTGTTTATAAATGACTGCTATTTTGTGAATATTTTAGTTCTATATTTGTTTTAATCACTGACATAATTTTGTTGTTTATCCTTTGTTGTATTTTGCCCTGAGTTTGGCTAGAGGAAGGGTGATTCATAAACATAAAAATAATAATATTGCACGCCACCCCAATCTCTGAGCAGTGTGAGATTCCAGGGGTTCCCATAACTTACTCGGGATTTGGTTTCCTCAAAAAGAGGGACCATGGAGACTGTGGTGTCTTTAGGATACATGGTTTAGTTACACACACGTACAACCTGAACCTATGATGGAGGCGCTCATAGCATTAACACCGCAAGAGGGTCTTGCTTCTCCCATAGCCACCGCCTTGGATTCCAGCAGAAATCAAGCATGTCTCTCTTTCACAGGCTTCAGCCTGCAGCCTGCTTCTAGCTCACACAGAGAACTCTGACCTTTCTCCCTCTAACTACCTGCAAATTGATGGAAGGGGACGCAGCCATTTGGTCCCTAGCACAGAGCCACTTCCTTTGGAACTTTAACAGCCTATACTTAGGCCATTACCTCATCAGGTAGCTGGTCTGGCTATTCCAGGAAGTGAATCCTTGCCGTATCCAGGAATTAGAAGGGACTCAGTATAACCCCCCACCCCAACTCACAGCTGGAGGAAGGGTGGTTCATAAACGTGGATAGGACTAGTGTTAGTATCGGACTAACACATTTCCTCAGTGCAAGGATTTGCTCTTCAAAACTGAACTTTCCCTCCTTAAGTCCCCCAACCCCACGTAAACCCTAATCTTTTCTAGAGGTTCCCCCAATCCTCCAGAGCAGATCTGGAGAGGGCACAAGGCACATGGTGGGGAGGAGAATGGGAAAGCTCTCTTGGGCAAGAGGAAATCCTTGTGCTGATTGGACACGTTAGCTGGATCCTGCCCAGTGCTAATAAGAACAGTGATAATGGTGATAATTCTGTTAATACTTCTTCAGGAGGTTGTAGAAAGAATGTATGCATTAAAAAGGGCACAGCAGAAATATTTAATGAACTGAAGCTCTCTTGCTTGCAACATCAGTCCATTCTGCAGTAGCTAACACCAGGTATTTCTCTTCATCTTTCTTTCTTTCTTTCTTTCTTTCTTTCTTTCTTTCTTTCTTTCTTTCTTTCTTTCTTTCTTTCTCTCTCTCTCTCTCTCGTACCCATTTCACCGCACCCTCCTTCCCTCTCCTCCTCTCTGATGGATGGAACCATTAGTGGAATCACTGTAAATAATGTGTAAAGTTAGAAGTTACAACAAGGTATCTCATTAAAGCCGCTTCACTCATCTTACTTCCCAATTAATGTTTAAGGCTTCGGTAGAAAGCAGTGACAATATGTCACAGCATATCATTGTGGCAGGCGACAGGAAGTTAATAACCCACTGGCCCTTAAAGAAACCCTTTAATGTCAGCAGCACTGAGTAAATAACATCGGGTGGGGTTTAACACCCTTATTTTTTTTCTCCCCCTCTTTTAATTCACAGTGAATTTGAGAATGTGCACTAAAGTAATATTAGTGACTCAGAAATACAGGAAAAAGTCTTGCTCGATTCGCATCATGGGTCCCTTCCAACTATACAATTCTATGATTCTATGATTGTTATCAGCATTCTGTAATTGTTATCAGCATGGCTGGAGTACTTTGCTGCATAGTGTGTAAACACCTAAATTCAGAGACAACCTGCCTTCAAATCTTCCTTCACGGTTTTTTGGACAGCTATGCTATTCTTTCCATTTTCTTGTCCTCTAAGATTCCCCCCACACACACACACACACTGCCCGGGGGAGCTCTTCAACACAGCTTCACTATTTCAGTCTAGGGTAAAGTGTTATATCATATAGAGTGGTTTTTATCTCCTCTGTGCCTTTGACCACACTCACTTGTAGAGAGGGGGGCCTGTTGGTTATCTTTCCCTTTCATTCACCGGAGCATCATTCCTCTTTCTGAGTGCATTTGCCCTTCTTTACCTTTGTGCTTCCAAACAAAGGACAGGAAACCCTTTTAAGGGATCAGAGCACCATAGGCAGAAGGTCGGAAAGCCTTTGGAAGAAGTCGAGTGAGCAAGATTTGTATTTGTTGGTTACAAGCTTGCTTATTTGATAGAAGGGAGCAAAGCAAAATCTGGCCGATTTTATTTCAGCAGAATTATTGCTGGGGGGAAAGCAAGTAAGAGGTGACATAGTAGAAGTTAATGAAATTATCCATGGCATGGAGAAAGTGAATAGAGATTTTGTTTTTTCCTCCCTCTGTCATAACACTAGAACTCATAGACATCCAGTGAAGCTGAATCTTGGAAGATTCAGGACACATAAAAGAAATTTTATCAAACGGTGTATAGGTAATTATGGAACTCTCTCCTACTGGATTCAGCAATGGCCACCAAGCTGGATAATAATAATAATATAATAATAATTTATTATTTATGCCCCTCCCATCTGGCTGGGCTTCCCCAGCCACTCTGGGCGGCTTCCAACAATGCATCAAACATTGAAAGCTTCCCTAAACAGGGCTGCCTTCAGATGTCTTCTAAAAGTCTGGTAGTTGTTCTTCTCTTTGACATCTGGTAGGAGGGCTTTCCACAGGGCGGGCGCCACTACCGAGAAGGCCCTCTGCCTGGTTCCCTGTAACTTGGCTTCTCATAGTGAGGGAACCGCCAGAAGGCCCTCGGCGCTGGACCTCAGTGTCCAGGTAGAAGGATGGGGGTGGAGACGTTCCTTCAGGTATACTGGACCGAGGCTGTTTAGGGCTTTAAAGGTCAGTACCAACACTTTGAATTGTGCTCGGAAACGTACTGGGAGCCAATGTAGGTCTTTGAAGACCGGTGTTATGTGGTCTCAGCGGCCACTCCCAGTCACCAGTCTAGCTGCCACTTTAAAAGAGACAAAAGACAAATTCATTGAGGGTAAGGCTATCAATAGTTGTCAGTCATGATCACAATGCTCTGCCTCCATGGTCAGAGACAGTAAGGCTTCCAAATTTCAGCTGCTGGAAACCACAGGAGGGGAGAGGGCTCTTGCGCGTGAATCCTGCTTGTGGGTTTCCCACGGGAATCTGGGTGGCCACTATGCAAACAGGATGCTGGACTAGATGGGCCATTGGCCTGATCCAGCAGGCTCTTCTTGTGTTCTTACAAGGTTATTATGGGGATAAAATGTGGGGGAGAGCCATGCATGGCACCTTGAAATTCTGGGAGGAAAGGTGAGGTATATACAATAAGTTATAAATAAGTTATAAATAAGAACAGCAGATGTTCAAACCTCTGTGTTGATTAGGTGTGCAGGAGGACCTACACATGTATAGCCCAGTGCATGTAGATTCTGAACACAAAATCAGTATGCTCCATTGTTGCAGAGTGTACATGATGGAAAATACATCCAGCAGCCATAATCCTCCCCTGCCCCAGAGCATTCATTTGCACATGCTTGTAACTGTGATGAGACTGTCCTTTTAGTCCACTCTGTGTGACTTTTGCTTTTGGAAAAGATCAAGAAACTCTATTGTATTGTATTGTATTGTATTGTATTGTATTGTATTGCAATATGTACGGATATGAGAAATAAGGATGCAATATGAACAAGTCATCAAAAAGGAAGGGGGAGAATGATGGTGTTGCTGTGATGGTGGGTCTGAGGAATTTGATGCTTCTGTAATAAGCGAAGCTCAGGCACACACACACACCCTTGGGTGTGTCAGAAGTGTTAATCACCTATTGATCAACAATGCAAACGCCAGTGCCTAGATGACAGCAACTCTGTGATTCAGTGAAAGTGGATGAAGTGGGAGAGGGAGAGAGAAACAACAGTTAGCCAGCACTAAGGAGGCACTAATTGTTAAGCACAAACTGCAGTTTTACCAGCCCTCCTTCGCAGGGGTCAGAGTCTTAATGCACAGATCAATCCATTATAAGCAGTGTTTTCTCATCTTTCGCTACTGGGGTTCAGGCATGGGTAGATGCTGTGTACAAAGAAGAGAGAAGTAATGCAGGCAGGCAAAATTCCATCTGTTTCGACGCAGGAAAGCCAAAGATGTGGAAGCTGGTCAAATACCTGAGCTTCCTACCTTAGGCTGTTGTTTCCCATTGATCTTCCACTTGCCATATCCGGCACATATTATGCATTAGTGCTGAGTTGTTTGCCACACTGTTATAGGGTAGGAAGCTGTGGGGCCATGTTGTGGTTGTTGTTGTTTTGGGCGGAGGACATGTAAACAGAGATGAGACAAAGATAGGAAGCTGCTTTAGGAAGAACAGTGGTTCGAAAAGTTCTGTATTTTCTGTATATACTGGCAACAACTTTTCAGTTTTTCAAAAAAATAAAATTATTTCCCATTCAAACCTGGAGATTGAACCTGGGATATTCTGCATGCATAGCGGCTGCTCTGCCAGTGAGCTATATCCCACCAATGCTCATCCAATTTACTGTTGGTGCCATTTATGGCCCCTGCTGCTGACCACCGTTTCTTCAGTGTGTCCCTCCTTCCTTCTTACCCTAGACCCTCCAAGTGTCCCTATTTTCCAGGGACAGTCCCAAATTTACAGAAGTTGTCCTGGTTTCTGTGAACCGGATTGAGACCCCTGGGTATAGGGCGGTATATAAATTAAATAAATAATCATAATAATTTCTGAATTGATCCCAGAATGCCCCACTTTTCCTTATAACGTCCCTATTTCTATCAGAAAATGTTGGAGGGTATGGAGTTATGTGACAACCTGAGCCAAGGAAATAAGTAACAATGCAACCTTTAGAAGACATCTGAAGGCAGCCCCGTATAGGGAACCTTTTTAAAAAATATTCAATGTTTTCTTATGTTTTTATATATGTTGGAAGCCGTCCATAGTGGCTGGGGTATAAATTATTTAAATTGAACATGATGTCCCTATTTTCATTGGAGAAATGTTGAAGAGTAAACTACCCATAAGACACCAAAGCAAGGGTGGGGAGCATAACTTTAGCACCACATAGCCTCATGTTGAAACCTCAGACCAGGGGCAGGACCAGGAATCTTCAGTGTGGGACTGTAACAAACACCACACAGTCTAAAAAGGCCCCCTTTTTTATCTTGTTTCAGCACAAGAGGCTGGATAAAGTTTAGATCACCTCCAGTGTTCCTATTCTGTCATTCTGTATTTCAGGTTAAGGCTTAGACAAGGCTTGTGGCACTCACTCTGTTCTGCAAGGCTTGGTTTGCCATCACCAAACAGAAGACGAAGGGTGAGGGGAGGCCATCTCATTCAAGTCCACTTAATCTCAATTGGGCAAAGCAATACTGAACTCTCAAGAGATTTATAGCTGTGCTATAAATTGATCAAGATCGAGGAAGCAGCTGAAATCCAATAGGTCTTTTCCTTAAAGGTAGGAGAAAGAATCTTTACACTGCAACCCGATGGGTGTTTTCTCAGAAATAAATTGCACTGTGTCCAAAGGTGTTCTCCATTGTAAGAGAGTGTACAATTGCATACAGCTGATAAAGGCCAAAATACCTATCCAGAAATAATCACATTGTCCAGCCTTTTCTGGGCTCTATCACTTCAGACTGCGGGTGACGGATCACCCATTTGAATACTCCTGTGCATTAAAAAAACTTCGTAGCCATTGTGAAAAATGAGCATGTTTGGTAGAAGGCCTTCAACTTAGTCTTTTCTTTGGTGTGTTAGTTTTTTGGGTAACAATATTTTTGTGAGGGGATTCTCAAATGTAAGAGCATAGGAAGCTAACATAAATTGAGTCAGCATCTACCTTAGTATTGTCTACACTGACTGGCAATGGCTCTCCAGGGTTTTAGGCAGGGTCCCCCCCCCCCAGCCCTGCTTTGAGAAGCAGGGGAATGAACCTAGGATGCTGAGCATGCAAAACAGATGTTCTATCACTGAGCTCTGGCTCTTTGAAGCATCCTAACTTGACCTACATTCCAAGACGGTCAGGTTCCAGAAAGGCTGCACAGTCTTCTTTTATTGAATGTTTTGTTTTTGGCTGCTTTCAACTTTCTCCAATAGGGTAAAAAAGGAAACACACACACACCAGCGCTTTTGTGTGAGTCATAGAGATTCTTATGCAGAACTGGTTTTCCACTTGGAGCCCTTAAATACAGAGTAAAAGCCAGCTTTAGAAAGCAAGATTAATGCCTACAGGTACATCCTTCAAGTCGCCCCAACCATCGTTTATGATGTTGTGCTACGCTGAACTAAAGCCTACATATGCCTTGTTTGCACTGGGATTTTAAGTCAGCTCTAATACCAGGAAAGCTCTTAATCTCAGTGTTCTTACTTTTACCTTTCATAAAAGCCAGTTAGTGGTGCCAACCTTAGCTTAGAGGGACACAATGAGGTTTAGCCGAAATGTTTTGGGATCCCTGACAGCAATGCAAATGGTATTTGAGTTTCCCCCTTCTTCTCCCTGGGCTCAGATATATTATTGATTTGCTCAGTTAACAGGGGCCACCTGTCAAAAGCATAATAGCATTAGCAATACTTGACGTAATGGGGGAATGGAGAAGTCTGCAATTACGTTTAGACAGTCTTATTTGGCTTGCCTAATTGGTTCAACATATTCAGCTACACATGCAGCTTTGTGCTTTCAGCTCCAATAAGATATAGTATTAATTTTAATTAAAGCACCACAGAATTGGCCAAATATTTCTATTTTCTCAAGTATTTCCCTTAATCATACCATTTACATTCTGCAATGACAAAGATGAAGGAGCTAAACCTGAAACTTACCCTGCATCCAATCTAGGTTCTGGGAGACCAACACATCTTTGTGTTATGGATGTATTGTTTTCAATGGCACTCCAATCACACATTCCAAAGAGGGCCAGGCTAGATTGTGGGGACAGCAACATTCTCAGCCTTTAAGACCCTCGGGACTGAACTAGAAGTACCTACTAGAAAAGCCATATAAATCCATCCCAGAGTACACCATCTGGCTTCCCTGGGGACACATGTTAACCCAGCCAGGAGTGAGTCTGTTACTTTCTGCATTTCACAATATGGCACGTGAGTTTAAACAAATGTCTAAGTTAAAGACAAAAGTTTTGTACATTGTCAGATTGCAGCGAGACCATTCATGGGGTTTTCAACAGGGGTTTTGCTGAATGGATTCTGTGCTTCTACTCTGCTTTAAGATTTGGTTTGCATGCATGAACTGAAGTTAGTTGTATAATGAAAATACCCTTTGATCTCTGAATAGATATTGAAGGGTTGCCAGAAAGGAGGTCCCCTCTCCTTTCTGCTTGTTGGTTAGTGTATTCCAAATTTTGCAGAAAAGTTTGGGTGTGCATTGATGTGGGATTGGACTAGAATGATCCTTTGGGTCCCTTTCAGCTCTACGCTTCTATAATTCTGGGATCTGAGAACAAGCTTAGTTCTAAAAAGGGTCTGTCCAAATTTCTGGAAAGTTCATTTTAAAAAGGAAACATTTCCAGTTCATCCCCTCCAATGCACAATTCATTCACATAGTCTTCATCCTTTAGACATACACCCTCCCACACACCAGCCTTTAGAATTTTATGAGCTGCTCTGCTGAAGTATAAAATATACTTAAGAAGATTGAGGAAACATCAAAATGCACAACAGGGCAATGTGAAAAATTGCATTATTTATTTCCCCCAGAAATTATTACCTTTAAGCTTAAACAGCAGCATCACAATTCAAATAGGTAAAAAAAAGGTAAATGCAGTGGAATTAAATTTAAAATAACCCAGAGTGCCACTGCAAAAGGAACTTCATTAATATTCCGTTCACCTGAAAATTATAGGAACCACTTTCAGGTTTAATTCAGATACTTTTGAATTAATTTGGTGATTTGGTTAATCTGAATTAGTTCAATCCAATAGCAGCATCAAGCTTTCTCAGCTGTTTCCTCTTTTACGTATCATGTCAGGTCTACAATTCCTAAACAGGAGCACTAGTAGCTTAGAATCTGAAGATTATAATTACCTCCTGTAGCCTGAAGTGATAAGAGACCACTCTTAGATCCAGCCTAAATTCCACTTAATAATAATTCTTTACTCCATATAGTGTCCAGTCTGAAACCATTCTGGCATCCTCCTTTTTTTAAGGAAGATGATTGAGAGGGTTGTGGAGGCTTCTTGGATGATACTGATGATCTAGACCTATTCCAGTCTGGGTTCTAACCTAGAGAGCCCTTTGCCCTCCCAATGGATGATCTTAATTGAGAGAGGGATAGAGGAAGCGTGGCTCTTGTTACTCTCAGTGGCTTTTAATACCATCAACCATGGTAAACCTAGACCAACTCTGCCAGATGTCATTTGAGGGCACTGTTCTTCAGTGGTTCCATTCCTACCTATAGGGTTGATTTCAGAAAGTAGCTTTAAGGGGCTGCCTGTCCACAACCCGGCAACTATGCTATGGGGCACTACAGGGTTTCATCTTGTAACCCACACTGTTTAACACTTGTTTGAAGACATAGAGTGTGGTCATTGGGAGACTTAGAGCAAAGTGTCATCAATATGCTGATGACACACAACTCTATTTTTCTGTGACATCTGAGTCGGGTGTGGCTCAGAAGCAGTGTCTGTATGCAGGGTCCTTAAACTGAGACTGAATCCTGGGCAAGACAAGCTCTATGGATGAGTGGTTCTACTGTCTGGGATATAGGTCAGATACATGTTCTGCTTGGAGTTGCACTCCCTCTGAAGGAACAGGTACATAGTCCAGGAGTGCTCATTGATCCATCATTGTCAATATACACTCAAGTGATGTGGTAGCTAGGAATATTTTCTACCAACCACATCTGGTGTGCCAGCTACAGCCATTCTTGAACAGAGATGGCTTAGCTACAATTGCCCATGCCATGGTATCCTCAGTTGTAACCTGCCTTACACTCTATGTGAGGCCGCGCTTATGGTTGTTCCGGAAGCTACAGCCAGTGCAGAACACATTGACATAGCTTGTGGCTCAGGTTGCCTTCTTTCAACACATAACACCAGTGGTGACAGGACAGGACTGGCTGCTGTTATGCTTCTGGGTCAGATTTAAGGTTTACTGTTAGCATATAAAGCCCTAAGCAATTTTGGACCAGAATATCTGAGGGATTGCCTTATTGCAGTCATATTCTGTTGGATGCTAAAAAAAATTCCTACTTCCACTGGCTTTCTGAGAAGAATGAGTTGACTGAAGGGCAATATCTTTTTCTTTTCTTTTTTTGAAAACTGTTTTTTATTTTTTATTTTTAAATGATTTTTAATGGTTTTCAAAATATACAACAGACAAAACAAAAAAGAAAACAAACACACTTCAAAAAAACAAATACATACAAATAAAATTTGACTTCCCCATACCTCCCTTTCACTGCATCCTTGTTTTTCCATTTTTTAGCAACCCATCAATCAATTCTAATTAACTCTCTTTAGATTTTCTTAACCTTATCATTTACAGCTGTAATTCTCTGTTTCTTACCCCTTCACATCTTATCAGTCCATAATTTTACAACAGTTTTAAGATATACTTTAAATTTTCCCCAATCCTCCTCCACTGTCTCTTTCCTCTGGTCACGGATTCTGCCGGTCATCTCTGCCAGTCCCATAAATTCAGTCACCTTCGTCTGCCATTCTTCCAGAGTAGGTAGTTCTTGCATCTTCCAATACTTTGCCAACAGGATTCTTGCTGCTGTGGTTGCATACATAAAAAATGTTCTATCCTTCTTTGGTACCAATTGGCCGACCATGCCCAAGAGAAAAGCCTCTGGTTTCTTTACAAATGTCCACTTAAGGACTTTCTTAATTTCATTATAGATCATTTCCCAGTAGGCCTTAATCTTTGGGCTGTTTTTTATCTATCTTATTTATTGTATTTTTATTGTTCACCACTAGGATAGTTGTTAATGTGCAGAGGTCTATAGATTTCCATATACATAAATGAAACTGTGCCAGGTTTCTGGGGCCCTGCATGTCTCAATCTTGGGTTGCGAACTGTCCATTGCACATGTAGGCTGCTGCATGTTTATTCAGTTCAGTCAGCCGTCATAAGATTATGCAGCTGAATCCCACCAACTGCCTAAACAACTGGACTCTGTTTCTTTGGCAGGGTCTCAAAAGAGCCCTCAGCATGTGTTGGAGGGAGCGATTACCTCTCATGGAACAAAGTTGACGTAATAATTACTAGAGTCAATGCAGCCTTTTTAATGGCAGCAATTTAAAGGACAGTTGAACCTAGAAAATATTAGAAATAGCTCCCGAATCAAGTCAGTGCACTGCTCCCATTGTCTGAGTAGGCATTTTTGGTTTCTTCATTTGTATAGAACTAGGATGCAAAAGATGCAAAGGGGCTTTTGTTTGTTTTTAAAGACCTTCTCTCTTTAGCTGTATTGATTGTGGAAATGCGATGTGTGGTGCTCTTGCCATATCCGTTCCTAATCTGTTGCAAATTGCCCAGGTGTCAACTGGCAATTCTGCAGTTAGGATAAGGAGCTCTTTTAAGCAATTAGCCTCAGCTATCCAAAAGTCACAACTAGCAAAATCCATAGAACCCCACAAGATTTCATCGCTCTCAGAACAGTACAGTCACAGAGCACAGTATTAATATTTATCTGAATGCTTTACTTTAGATCTACTGGTTGTTGTTTGTTTGTTTTTTACTTAACAAAAGTTATATACTGTTTGATTCTAATAGAACTTCAAAGCAGTTTACAATGGATTCCCCTTATTTTGGAAATTCCTCAGAACAGATACACTTTTACAGTCTTACCTGGCCCCATGACATTTCTCAAAGGTATGGATTAGAGGATTTCCCCAATTTTGTTCCTTTACTGCTGTACAAGTAACGGCTTATCCACATTTTCCTTTACTCCACTCTTTCAAAGCACAGTCCACACTTAAAAACTCCATGTCTGAGCAAGACCAAAGCTAAGTGTGGATATGTTCTAATTCTTCCTTATGACTGGCTGCAACATCAGCAGTTAAATGACGTCTTTAAAGAAGATAATAAGAAAGGATTCGGTTATACCATATCCAGATTCCAAAGAGAAATTGTAGATGACAATAACAAACTTTTAAAGAAAATGTATAATTTATTTTTAGAATGGGAGACTAAAGATGAAGAGGTCAAATCTGAAATGACTAAATGGGCACAAGATATAGGACATAATATACAAATGGAAGAGTGGGGGAAATTATGGAAAAATAATTTAAAGTTTACTGATTGTATATTGTTAAAAGAGAATTATATGAAAATATATTGATGGTATATTACACATGCAAAAATGTATAGAACAAGCTCTAATAAGTGCTGGAAATGTAAAGAAACGGAAGGTACATTTTTTCACATGTGGTGGAATTGCAGAATAATTAAAAACTATTGGGAAATGATTTATAATGAAATGAAAAGGATGTTTAAGATAACTTTTGCTAAGAGACCAGAAGCGTTTTTGCTAGACATTTTAGGTCAAGATTTGCCAGAAGTAAAGAAGAAACTATTTATGTATGCCACAACAGCAGCTAGAATGCAGCTGACGAAATACCAACAAAGGAACAATGGGAAGAAAAACTGATGGAATACGCTGAAATGGTGAAGCTAATTGAAAGATTTAAGGACAAGGAACACAGAGATTTTTATAAAGATTGGGAATCTTTTATGTTGTACCTACAGAAACAATGTAAGGAAATGGACTCACTTGCAGGGTTTGACTAAAAATGCTTACAATTAACAAGATAACTATAGAAGGTTAATTTAAAGATTATTATATTTAGGAAAGATAACAGGCATTACAAGTTAATATGTTACAAACCAGAAAGGGAAGTTAGGGGAAGTTGTGGGGTGGGGTGGGGTGGGGGTAGGGAATATACTCTGTGGTTAGATTATAAGATGTAAATTTGTTAAAGATTAAAAATTCAATAAAAATATTTTTTAAAATAATAATAATTCTCCCTTGTGATCTACTCCTTTTGAGTTCCAATTTAACAAGGAAAATTTCTAAAATTAAGTGATGTCTTTGAAACACGTAAACCACTGGTTCGGGGACTCATAATACCTACCTTCAAAATAAAAACCCTATTACACCAGAGTTCTTCTCCAGCTCCTCCCTCCAACTTAGCTAGCTACTTATTCTTTTTCTCTCTTTTCAAATCTAGTAGATTTGAAAAATGAGCATGATACCCCATTTCCTTTCCCTCTTCTCAGTTGCTGGATAAATATGATTGTCTTACAGCAACATCCCTAAATATGCTGCCTGCAGTCTAAGAACAACTATAAGACATTGCCTCAGTTGATAGACATTGATTAGCTGTTGTTAATTGTACATTAACCCTTCATTAATTTAACTTAAGGTCATAGTTCTGCCATCATCTCTGGGCATATAGATTCCACAGTCAGAATTACATCTTAGTTATAAAAAGCATCTCCATACAATGAAGCGCTGAGCTGTGTCATTAACTTCAAGTACATAAGTCAAGTCTGTTGCAGTCAATGGGTTTTCAATACATTCTCAAGTACTTCTCTGAAACAAGACCTTCGTTAACAAAGTCATCTACGGAGCTGAAACAAATAGTGCCTTTCAAATTACTAATTCGGATGTGAATATCCTCTTCTTCGACAAATGCTTGGATTTAAAACTGTGAAGTTTAAGGACTTGAGCTTTGAAGAGCTGCCTTTGTCAATTGGACTTGATTTAACTCCATCATACTGGAACCCATTTATTTCACTGCCGGGCAACTGTCGAGCCAAGCATAATGAACTGCTTCTCTCTTGTGGCCTCCTAGATACTGGGTAATCCCAATTATTATAGTCCCGAGCAAAGATAGGTTCATTGAACCGCTGGTGGCAAAGTCTGTTAAGGCATATCCTCGATCATATGTTCACACATGCTTGCAGATCATCCATAGGCATGTATTTTTCTAAGATTTTGTGCCCTGCGTCACAGTGCTCCAGAGGGAGGCTGCTTTTGCACTTATATCTTGGGGAAATTAAAAGTAGACAGCAGGCCAAAGTTTGAAGAGATTAATTGGTATGTTAAATCAGTACGAACAGTGATAATGGCTATACAAAGTGTAGCTTCGACCAGCAGCTTGCTTATTTGATTAGGTCTACATAGACGAGAGAATGAGAGATGACAGAGGCAGGGCAATTAATGAGGCCAAATAAGGAGGTGGGTAGAAGCTACCAGCATCATCAACCAGGCTTCTAGTAATCAGTAGAAAACCCTGAAATGGGGCCCTTGAGTAAGGAGGGGGCCAGACCAGCACAGGCTCTGCAGGTTGTCAGTGGACCAAATCTGAGCTGCTCTGCTCTGCCTGCCTTTGAATTGATGCTTTCTCATTTGCCGTCCTCACCTCTCAGTCTTAAAATGGGATGAGGGAAGAGGCAGGTGGCTTTTGCAATTCACTGGCCTGCCCCACCCAGGTTGAAAATGCATTTGGTACATTGTATTAAATTCCCTGATGAAAATATTTCACCCCCTCCTTGCCATCTGTCTGCAAGACCAGTATCAAATTCCCAAGTGACTTTAGCTACAGGCAGGGCTGTTCTGGGAGTGAGACTCAATTACGGAATAATGCATGTTCTTTCTTTCCCCTTTTCTAAATTAGCCGTCATGTCACTAAAAATGTTTCTGTGTTCCACAATCAGTCCACTTAACTGTAACAAAGCAGCATAGATCTATCAAGCCCACAATGAGCTCGGCTAATGACAGCTGAAATTACAAAATCAGTCCTGCTTCCCGATACCCCAGACTTTCTTCTGCGTCTCTCCTCAATCATCTCGCTGCTTGTCGCTGCTCTCTATGGGGAAGAACCACAGCGGAGGGCACTTGAGCCCTTTCCAAGTGCCAAATGCATTGTTACACTACCTTTCGAAAATTATTATTCTCAACACTAACTATTGGGAGGGAGGGAGGGGTGGCGGACCAGCAGGTAGGTGGTAAAGCTGAGGCCAGCAATACAAGCTGAGCGAATTGTTCCTGCAACTTGATTATGCATTTAACTGCATTTCTAAGCACATCTAATTTCCCCCCCTCTAAACCAGAGCTTAGGAAATGTAATCTTGCTGCTATTCAGATACAATGTGGTTTCTATTCTCTCTTTCTCTTCCCCCCCCCCACCACCCCAGTTTTAATTATGTGTCCATCTCTGCTCCTTCTCCAAGCAGGCGGACTCTGAGATTCATAATTTCAGCCTGACACCATAGTAACCACTTAGTTTTGATTCAGGACTCTAATGTCATCACTGGCTGGTCTTGAATAAAGCAAGGAGAGAGGGTGTAATTTGAAGGCAGCATCATATAGAAACTGCAATTATTTCCTCGTTTCAGAGGGAAATGTAAACAAAAGGTCAGTGCTGGTCAGCGCTCTTAATTCCAATTCCTGAACACTGACAAGCTGGCTTTGCTTGCTTATTATTTATTTTTCCCCTCTCCAGCATCCTGATTATTCTCTCCGCGTCCATGCCAGAAATGGAGGCAGCAAGCAGAGTGGTCCAACACTGGCAAAGAGAGTTGACAGTACCCCTCCAACGCCATAGGCAACTCCCCTTGGCATTGTTATGCAGCTCCCTTACAGTGCTTGTTAGTACCTGCTGCCAAGATTTGGCTAAGGAACAGGAGGGGCCGTGTGTCTGATCCCATCAAAGTGCACCGCCTCAGCCCCAGAACAATCAGTTCATTTATTCTTCAGTTGCAAGCACACACCATGTGTTAGAGACAAATGGACAAAACCAGCCTCCGGTTTTCTGAAGGGGTGGGGAAAATGGCTGCGAATCAAATCTGACACCCCATGTTAGCACCCTTGCATGCTGGGGAAAATAACATGCACTACCTGTGGTCTTGGAGAAGGGAAGACAGGTGGAATTGTCACCTCCTGCTGGGTCCACCAGACAAGTACCTTTAGATCGCCAGGTGTAAATGGAAACAAGGCCGGCATAATTTCTGATGACCATTCACGCCCTACCTAGAAGAAGAAGAAGAAGAAGAAGAAGAAGAAGAAGAAGAAGAGGAGGAGGAGGAGGAGTTTGGATTTGATATCCCGCTTTATCACTACCTGGAGGAGTCTCAAAGTGGCTAGCAATGTCCTTTCCCTTCCTCCCCCACAACAAACACTCTGTGAGGTGAGTGGGGCTGAGAGACTTCAGAGAGGTGTGACTAGCCCAAGGTCACCCAGCAGCTGCATGTGGAGGAGCAGGGAAGTGAACCCAGTTCACCAGATTATGAGTCTACTGCTCTTAACCACTACACCACACTGGCTCTACCTAGCTTTGCTATCCTCTCCCTCTCTCATCAGTTATGACAAATGTTATCCAGGTGTGCCACACAGCAGAGGGAGAAGGCAAGTAAAAGAACCAGGAAGTAAAGAGGCAGGAAATGTTGCAGGTACCTTCTCTCCTGATGCACTGGAGTATCTAACAGTATGTGGCCAATGTCCAGGGCAGTTGTTGCTGTGAATAAAATTTATTACATGTCATTCAGCATAAGGTCCCTGGGTGGGTAGAAAGTGTAAAAAGACAATATTAAATTCAGTTAGAACAACTTAAGGGTTAGATCCAGCACCCTAAGATGGACACAGTGGTATCCCTGCTGGGGAGTACATGCAGGCTTTCAAGCAATATCTTCCACAGATAGAATGAGATGGCTAAAGCATAACTCTGGATTCCCGTACAGAAACCAGCAAGCATTTAATCACTTACACTAAGTAGCTCGTTATAACAATCTCTTGGCATATCCTGCCCTTGCTGACAATAGGTTAACCAGCAGGAGAAAACAAACATGCAATATAATGCAAAATGCTAAGCTCTCTGCTCAGTCTATTGTTTCCAGATTACTGCTAAGCTATACATTTTTATTTGGGTTTCCAGCGGGTTCTACAAAAATGTGCATTTGCACTGTTAGGACAAGGACCAAGGGGTCAGGGGTGGAGTAATTGCATGCACCATTTAGAGGTGTGATTCCCCATTGGACCGTAAGCATTCTTTCCCTTAAAAAAATGTGGATGTGAGAACATTTATGATTTGCCATTATTGTTTGATTTTACTATCATGTCACCTTGGCACTTGCTGTGACTGTAAGTAGAAGTCTTATGTTGTACTATTGTTGGCTGTATGCAAAGGTATCCAAGTATACCAAGGTTTAGCTATGCATGTTAATTTTGCTTCTCTTATTCTGGTAGGAATATTTGCTCTAGACAGTTCCTGGTCTGTTAAGGAGAAAAGCAGTCCGTTGTACAGAGAACAGAAACGACTGCAGTCTCAGCAGCCTGAAATGTCCTCTGTTCGCATCTGTATGTGCCCATTCTATGCAAAGCTATATATTAGAACTTCAATATCTTCTTTGTAAAGACTGTGGCCTTCAGTTTGATTTCATCTGGGGCCGAACTGTACTCTTAGAAAAGAAACAGAGGTTTCCTCAAACTGAGTTCAGACCATTGACCTGTCTCAGCAGTATCTACTCTGACTGGCAGAAGTTCTCCAGGGTTTCAGACTGGAGTTTTTTCACCCCTACTAGGGGGTGAACCTGTGACCTTCTGCATGAAAAACATGAGCTCTGTCACTAAGCTATGGGCCCTTCCCCAAATATTTCAGGCACATACTGGGTTTTAAGGGTCTCAAAATGATTGCCCTCCCCCCAAAAACCCCTCTCAAAAGCATCAGTTGCTGTTTACTGGCATGGGTGTCTTCAGCTTCCATGTGGTTTTCTGTTTTAGAAGGATTTCTTCTTCCTAGCACTACTGGCATAGTTGTATCATCAAATCTGATTCGCTGTATGATAATGTCAGTATTATTAGGAAGGAACACTGGCTTCTAAACACAAAGGAGAACCAAAGCTGCTGGAGACCATGACTGCCAAAGAACTTACTCTGGAGTCATAGAATCATAGAATTGTAGTGTTGGAAGGGACCCCAAGGGTCCTCTAGCACAACCCTCTGCAATGCAGGAGCACCACCATTACTGCCAGAATGCCAGGTAATAAGGGTGTCATGAAGAGGCACTCTGGAGCACTCCAGAGGTCATCAAGGGGCACAGCTGCTGCATGAAGAGTTCCACACTGGTTTTTGACCCTTTAAAACAGGGGTCGGCAAGCTTTTTCAGCCATGGGCCCGTCCACCGTCCCTCAGACCATGTTGGGCTGGACTATATTTTGAGGGGGGGAATGAACGAATTCCTATGCCCCACAAATAACCCAGAGATGCATTCTAAATAAAAGGACACATTCTACTCATGTAAAAACACGCTGATTGCTGGCCCATCGGCGGGCCGGATTGAGAAGGCGATTGGGCCACATCCGGCCCCCGGGCCTTAGGTTGCCTACTTCTGCTGTAAAACATGCCACTGAAAAAGGAGAAGGGTGCATTTTATATGGCAGAAAAGATTCAGATAATGCTCTTCCTGTTTTGTCTCAGCTCTTGAATAGAGCTGCATGCAATATTCTGTAACGTTTATATATGCTTTGAAAGTAGCATATTTGATGAAGTCCACAGATCACCAAATAAGGACCGACAGCACTGAACATTCAAACCATTTTGGAGCTGGCTGGTGCCCTTTTACTCACCCTCGTAGGAGGCATATTCCATCTTTTTTGCTCCCGCGGCCCTCAACCTGATTTGCTCAGATTTGCTTTTGCTTAATCCAGTTGGTTCTCACAAACTGTCAAGATTTTATGCAACCACTTCTGCAAATTGTTGTCATGCTAGGTGTAGTGCTGTGACGTGAACAGCATTATAAAATGAGAGGGTTCCCCCCCCCCAAAAAAAATGTGGTACCTCACTTAAAAAATGTTAAGCAGTCTAGGAATTTTCTCAATGAAAAATAAATAAATAAAGTCTGCCAGGTTGCCACACCCAACAGGTTTATGTAGCAGGACGGGAAAATGGAGCTGAGGACAGTGAAAGAAAAGTGGGAAAGAGGAAGCGGAATTGAATAGAACAGCATCAAAATAATGCAACTGTGTTCGCAAGGAGTGCCAAAAATTGTCAAACGCAAAAAAGCACTTTTCAAAAGACACACCAATGAACAAAAAAGCAAGGTAAAAATAAAACATTGTGTAGTGCAGTTCTATACATATCTACCCAGAAGTAAGCCCCTCTGAATTCAGTGACTTACTCGCAGGTAAATGAGTATATGACTGGAAACCTAGTTTTGACCCATTTCCAGTCGTGTTCAGGGGAGGTACTGGGAGGTGCACATGCCCACCCCACACACAGAGAGATATTGCTGCATTAAACAGAGCTCTCCTGTTCTCCTCTGCATGGCTCTGTGACAGAAAAGAGTTAAGTGAATATAAATGCTCATATCAAATCACAGGTATTGATTTTTCCTGAGCTGGTAAATGAACACGCTTTATCTCCAATGGGAGATTGAATTCTGCGCGCCACGCTTTGCTCCATTTTCATAAAAATGCAGGCACACCGAGATTCTTTTTTTATCTGTGGATCTGTTAAAAATGAAGCAGGTCATCTTCCAATTGCAGGAGCAAAGGCACAACTCCAGAATAATGTCGCCGAAGCCAAGGGAGGTGACTGGGGTTACCAAGAGCTCAGGTAGCCTGACGGGCAGCCTCTGCCAACTGCAGCAATGCCTGCCTGGGTTTCCATGGTATTGCTGCACCTCCTTCGGAGACCTGCCTCTTTCCTGGTGGGCAGCCGCCAGGGCTCTTGCATACGGGCCTGGTCTCCATGACAATCTTGCTAAGTTAAGCTTTTCTTTTCATCATTCTTGCCCTCCTAGATCACTTGTAGTAGCAAGTAGAGGGCTCTTATTGCAATTCAGGACAGAATCCAGTTTTAATGATTCTAGGGTAGAGAGAGTGTGTGCATGTGTGAGCCTGTGTGAGAGATTCTCTCTCTCTCTCTCTCTCTCTCTCTCTCTCTCTCTCTCTCACACACACACACACACACACACACACACACACACAAAACTGCAAACCTAGGCATACTCACCAGAGAATAAGTGAGCCAGCTCCAGGTGTATGAGGGGACCCTGCCAAAGGGCTCTCTGCTGGGGCTCCTCCTACATTACTTGGTGCAAGTGATGGCTTACCTGGTCCTAATGATGGCAGGCAGCGCAGCAGCATCTAATTTCCACAATGTCCTAGAATGATTCTATGTTAAAGGCACCAAAGAAATGAAATGATCCTTCCTGCACAAGGAAACCCAGGGCAGTGGAACTGGATTCCAGTTTTGAGAGGGCAGCCAGATGGGTAGGTTATAAATAATAAAATTATATAATATTAAGCAATTGGTTTTTTGGGGGGGAGGCCTTAAAGTAGCAATGGTGACAGATTCCTTTTACCTCCTGCCCTTTTAAAACCTTTGAAAAGCGCAGTAGGGCAGCGGTGGTCTTCCTCACCCCATCCTTCCATGAATTTGTCTACATCTCTATTAAAACCACCCAGGTTGGTGGCCCTCATTTTGCTGTGTGGTAGCCAATCCCATTGTTTTCACTATGCACTGTGTATAGAAGTGTTTCCTCTTGTTTGTCCTGAATCTTCCAACATTTAATTTTGATGAACGGTTCCAGGTTTCAGTGTTACAACAGAGGAGAAGAAGAGAAACCTCTCTCTGTAGACTTTCTCTCTGCCATGCATAATTTTATAGACTCCAAGCGTGGTCAGCCCACATAATGCGTTGCTCCACAGTGGCAACTTTTCTCTTGCAGCTGTCCAAGGTCCTGTAAACTCTTCTGCTTGGCTGACTTGTGAATTGACACGGCTTGCTTCTCTGTAAGGGTTTACATGCTCACAGGATCGATTTTAAAAAAGCAACCAGGAGGCAGTTAAGAGGCCTGGGGGACAGATAAGCTTCCATTGCACCTGGGCATTTAAAAGATATGCCCATTCTTCCGGGTGGCATGGCCTGCAGTCCATAGAAGTACTTATCTAGAAATCATCAGGGCTTGCTACAATTTGAGACAGGAGGAGGCTGTTTGTTTTCAGGCATGTTCAGGGCCATGCCAGCTCCCTCACCTGGGTGCCAGGAAAGGAGTCGCTTGACAGAAGGAGTTTATTGAATATATGGAAAATAATTGTGTACAGCTGAAAACTCTGGCAGCATTAATATAAATTCAACAGTGTAACTAAGTTTTGATGGATGCAATAATGGAAAACTGATTGGTATACTTTTTGTAAATATGCAGGGATATATGTAAAATGAACCATGGAAAGAGAAGAAGGGAAGTCATTAATATCTTAAGTATGCAAAATGTTTATTTGAAATTGTAAAACAGAAAATTTAATAAAATATATATTTTTAAAAAAGGAGTCTCTTCTGAGTGGACATGAGTACAAGTAAGTTGCCCTAAAATGAAGTTTGATCTTAAGATCCATCTGGGAGAATGGCCTACCACAGATCACCCTGCTAAACTGCATACGCTGAAATGTGGCAGGAGAGAAACTATTCCCCCCACCTTCAATATTGACTGAGGTTGGCAACACAGAAGAGAACGGGGAAGGCTGGTCCATAAGGGCAAATGGGACAATTTCAAATAAACACCAATCTCAAACTGCCTTCATCCAGCCCCCACCTGCCTACCTTTTTCCTTACACCCTGCCCAGGGGATCATGGCACTGCCTGTCAGAGTCCTCCTCCTTAGTCTCGGCCTTGTCTTTGTGTTCTCCTTGCAAAACTCAGCAGAAAGATGATGAGGGCAAAGCTAGACTTAGTTCAGTCTGCCTGTCATTGGCTCTGGCTCCTCTCAACTCTTTGGGTTCCCTGCTTTCTGCCCTACCAGCCCCAATGGACACCACTGGAAGAGAGCTGGACCTTCAGTGTTGTTGTTTTTTACCAGCTGGAGATCAGATCACCAGGGATCCCTACTGAATGCCAAGACGGAGCTTCTGAAGAAACCGAAGAAATAAAATAGGCAGAAAACAAGTCTCTCTCTCACCACCCACCCTGCTCTCTTTGTCTCTGTTCTTAAAGAACCCATCAGCCTCCACCAGCTTCCCTAAAAAGCTTGAAAAGCTTTGTTCACACATTTTATGAATCTTTTTCAATTATCCTCTTAGCTATACAAGTGGAAACTTCAGCACGTGCAATCTCCTGGCAAAGTGCAAACATCAGTCTTTTCTTATTAAGCTGAAGCTGAAATGTTCATAGCCTCTTTAAGAAGAAGGAAGTGTCCGTGCAGCGGTGGGAAAAGGTAAAAATGCAGTAATTGTCCAAGCCTTTCAAGACAGAAAATTGTACCGTGAAGACGGTGAGACCTTTTCTCTTTGTAGCAAATTGCAAAACTGATGCAGTGTGACTCAATTAACCAGTTTATTTTTAGAGGCACGGGGGAACTTTGCACCCCGTTGCTGCAGGTTTGTGCAAAACACTTCAGGATACAAAAGGGAATTGGACACCTTGGTCTCTTTTCTCTTATAGCAACCACTCTAAAATCCTCCATTCCTTCCAGCACCTGCATTTGTGCTGTTCATGTGTCTTTATTATTACTTCACTGTTTTCAAATGTGGGACAAGAGGATGAACCTTGCCTTCCTGGAAGAAACAGAAGCCATAGCGGGATAATATGAAATCAGATTTTCAAGTAAATTTGAGATCCAAGAATCATACAGTGTCACAAGAAGAGAGGGTAAACATGCAATTGAATTGCTGTAATTGTTTATTCCTTCTTTTGATTTTTTTTTATGTTTGAGGATTTAAGGAGGAAATGCCCCAATGTTATAAGAACTTACGCAAATGGATTCCTATTTACTAGTACTGGACCAACCTCCCCTTATCCCGTGCCGTGAATTGACAGGAGAATGCGGCTGCACTCAGGACCTGCTTGTGAACTTACTGTACCTCAGACTCAATATCTAAAAGAACATGGCGCGTGAGGGAAAAGGAATGGGTGGGAGAAGGAAGAAGCATGCACAAGTTCTTAAAGCCACAGTTCTTGCATCACAGTTATTTGGTTCTGTCCATGTTGATTCCGGATGCCTAGAAAGGCAGCAACTTCTCCCCATTGTCCTTGATTAAGAGCAGATCCTCATCTGAAAAAAAATTTAATGTATTTTTAATCTCCTGTTGGAAGCGGCCCAGAGTGGCTGGGGAAACCTAGCCAGATGTGTGGGGTATAAATAATATATGTGTTGTTGTTGTTGTTGTTGTTGTTGTTGTTGTTACTACTACTATTTCCCATATCAGATCTAGGAGCAGAGCTTATGCCAACATTCAGGGCAGGAGGACAGCGATGCTCCTGCCATGCAGTTATTTCCTTAGACGGCTGACTGGATGGCAGCTCAAATCCTCACAGGAAAAGGCTAAAAAAATTACCTTCCTCCCTTGCCTATCAGTGGCAGTTCCGGCTGTCTTACCCTCCCTCCTCATCACTGCTACCCATTTTTTGACTGCTCCATCCACACTGGAGAAAGAGGGAAAGATGACTCTGCTGCTCTTTCTCCTTGCTCCCATCGCAGCTCACTCGCTTGGAGAAAGCAGGTGAGCAGGCCGCAGGGGGGAAGGATGGGGAGAAACAACAGAGGGCACTTTCATGGGCTGCAGCGTCAGTGGGTGCCCCACCACTGAACTTCTTGCTTCTGGCCCAGACACCATCTCCAAACACAGATGTGATGCACTCAGATCCAGCGAGGGTGATTTACAGAGGGAAGCAAAGTTCTTCACGCACACCCTTTGTCCATATAAGGTCTTTGCTGCGTGGAGGTAAAATAAACACACTGCCAGTCGCTTGTTTGGTGCGTCCAGCCTTTCCTTGCTTTTTCTGTGGCTTCTATAAGATCTGCGGATCGGATTATTGATATTGAAGTGAAATAGTACCAAACCCACCCCCCGTCGCCGCCGCCTCCTTTTCTATGGAGATGTCAGAGGGGGCAAAGTAGCAGTTACAGCTTCCTGTGATGTATCCAGAAGGTGCTCCTCCAACAAGCATCTTGGTAGTGAATTATTGATGGACAACAGAAGGAGTGTGGAGCTTGCCAAGTTGTTAGATTTATAACTAGCTCCATTGGGCCCACTTGGGTAGCTGCGTATCGTGCGTTCGTGCATGTGTGTGAGAACATTCATACCTACACTTCATTGCCTTCCTGCCCTTGAAAGGCAGTTCTGGGCACATGTGTGGCTAATCATTCAGAGGAGCACTGTTAGTTGTTTCAGAAGCTCAACTGGCTCCAAGTAGATGTATTTAATGTTGCAGGTCCCGTGCTTTGGAACACTTTTCCAGCAGTGATTTGGCAGGAGTTTTCAGAACACCCTTCAAGGCTTTTTATATGCCCGCAGACCTGTTCCTTTGTTTACACTTTATTACAATGAGTCGGCAATTTTAATGATGATTTTGCTTGTTTCGTTTTGTGCCTTTTATTGCACCTGTGTATCATGCACCACCTTGTCTGGTGCATAAATCAATGTGCTGTAAGTGCATAAGACTCTCTGCTTTGCAAGACAACCCAGAACTTTTTTTAAGCATTCTAATACGGAGAGCTAGTTAATAATAATAATAATAATAATAATAATAATAATAATAATAATAATAATATTTCTACCCTACCCATCTGGCTGGGTTTCTCCAGCCACTCTGGGCGGCTTCCAACAAAAGATTAAAAATACCGGTACATTAAAACATCAGTCATTAAATACTTACCTAAACAGGGCTGCCTTCAGATGTCTTCTAAATGTCATATAATTGTTTATTTCTTTGACATCTGATGGGAGGACATTCTACAGGAAAGGCACCACTACCAAGAAGGCCCTCTGCCTGGTTCCCTGTAACTTTGCTTCATTAGGATGTGGACTGTTATGTCTGAAACCATCCTGATATGGAAACTGTGGAAGTTTCCACATTGAAAGGAAAACTAACTTTCTCTGGCTTCACTTGCTCCAATATATTCATGTTGGATCAATTCCAGGGAGAGAAATTGTTTCCTATTTGAAACTGAGATGGGACAGGGAATCCCAGAGTGAGGATGACTCCACCTCATAAGTGCATGTTTGAATCAGTCCTGAAACTGTTGTCGTTTTACCTGAAAAGAGTTGAAACAGGCAAGTAAGGATTAAGACAAGAGATTAAGGTGGCAATCCTATTGCAACATTTGGCAAAACGAGCAGTTAGGAATGCAGCAGAGTTCTGGCACAGTTCACCTAGGTTTAAAGGTAAAGGTAAAGGGACCCCTGACAATTAGGTCCAGTCGTGGCCGACTCTGGGGTTGCGGCGCTCATCTCGCTTTATTGGCCGAGGGAGCCGGCATACAACTTCCGAGTCATGTGGCCAGCATGACTAAGCCGCTTCTGGCGAACCAGAGCAGCGCACGGAAATGCCATTTACCTTCCCGCCAGAGCGGTACCTATTTGTCTACCTGCACTTTGATGTGCTTTCAAACTGCTAGGTGGGCAGGAGCAGGGACAGAGCAACAGGAGCTCACCCCGTCATGGGGATTCGAACCGCCGAACTTCTGATAGGCAAGTCCTAGGCTCTGTGGTTTAACCCACAGCGCCACCCGCGTCCCTTTTTTCACCCAGGTTTAGCTAGTGTTAAGTCCCCAAGCCCAGCTCAGTTGAAGAAGTGCTGGCATAACTTGTTCATCCCAGCTCAGTCAGGGCTCCAGCTGCCTGAGCTAAGGTGAGTGTAAGTTGCTAAATTAAGCTAAATCATGTGACATGGCGACCCAACATAGAACACTATTTTAAAGACTTGTTTCCCCTCTGCCTGGCTTAGACAGCGCAGCAGCCCTGCTGCTGAACAGGGTTTGGGTCTGGTATAACTTTACATTGGCTTAACTTTACACCAGGTTCTTGTGCCTAGAATTGCTCTCTAACTTCATGAGCGAGCCTCATTTATAAAAAGCTGTGTGTGTCTTTTTGACTAGGAGACTAGCCAGAGGCTTAAGACAATTGCAGCCGGTATTAAAACTTACACATAAGATATAATGGTGCAAGACACAACATGGGGTTTAGTTCTCTCCAACCCCCCCCCCCCAGGTTTGGTTTCCCAATAATGCTTTAAATGAAGTGTTTCAAACAAGGGTTTAATTTAGACTCAGTAGAGAGAGTTATTGTTTAATAAGGAAATACTGGGTGGTTATTGCAAACACATTTAGTGAGGCTTAACAACCCTGTAATAGGTATGCAGAAGCTGCAGCTTGGACTCTGTAAACTCAGTGAATATCGTCTTCATCAGACACTGGTATTTATTCAATAAACACAATTATGGTTCCATTAAATCTGAATTTAAAATGCCATTGCATGAAGAAGCAAAGGGGTTATGTTGGCCATTAGGGAGGAACGGCTAGGGTGTTTGCATGAAGTAATATCCAACCACCACTCAACCTTCGGCACCCAAATGAAATCTGGAGCACTTCCATTTGGTCTTTGTTTTGTATATTATTGGTTCTTACAAAGGAAACAAGCAGCACACTCATCCCTTTCCTTTGCATAATGTTTCACTTAATAGTTGACAGAAGGATGAGGTTGGAATCTAATCCACTAACTTCACTATTCAGCTATTTGGAGGCAGCTGTTGATCGCAAAAAGTGGCAAAATGCTCTGTCATTTTGAGGAGTGGGGTTGTTGAGAGAGAAACAAAGCTCACCAATCCTGTATGATGCTCCTTCTAGTGGCCGCCATGCATGCGCGCGCATGCATGCACGCACACATGCACACACACACACCTTGAGAGCAGCTGTATGTGGTGATGCAGAACCACAATGTTGCATACTTCTGGGTGAAGAAAATAGCATTCCCCACCTGGAGTTTCCATTTACTCAGAAGCCCACCTCAGAGGGGTGGGGGGAATGGTTGGTACCAGAAGAGGACACTTAGCATCCTAGTCTTTATGTTTAGTAGGGAAATTCTTTGGCAACATGACTGTGCTTGGGGACATGGCAGAGAGGAATAGCCTCCCTCACCTGCTCCTCACTCTTATTCACCATGAAAAGAAAGGGGTGCCAAAGAGGGTTGTCTCTCGCTGGAAAAGAAGGCTGTTGGATCATGTGTTCCTGTTCTCTAGATTTCCTGGTTCATTTATTCACACACGCCCAAAGAGTGAAGTAGGGGACAATATGTCATGCAAGCCCAGGACCAACTTTGTACCAAAAAGGTTAGAGGAAACAGTCCAGTATTACACTACCTGTTTCAATTGGATGGTCTGGCTAGGCAAGTTGGGAGGGAGAGAGAGAGAGTGCAGCTGATTCTTTATCTTTCAAAATACAAAAGCTGGTTGTTACTCTGTTATGTCTCCTTCTGTAGGTGAAAGACCCTGGTTCCTTGATAGGTAGAAAAAATGAAATAGAAACTACCCAGCCTCAATATTCATAAAAGTGGACATTAATATTAGGTGGTATGCTAGGTTAAAAGGAAAATAGAAGCCAGGCTGGGTAGCTTTACCTAGCTGTTGGAGGGAATGTTCCCTCAGAGAATAAAGTTCCATCTTTAAGTGGTATAAGCGTCTCCAGTTTAAATAATTCCTACCTTTGCTATGGGCCCAAATACCTAACTGTATGTTTTATGTTTTTAAAATTTCCCACAATGCCCTGGGATCCTGCTACAGCTTGGACATTATGAGAAAGATAATAGTGGCTGGACTCAGCTGCCCAGCACTGCTCAGATAATTGGTGTTGCCCACCAAGAGAAAAAAGGACACACCAAGAGGACACACTTTGCTCCTCAATCCTGAAAGCAGCCATGTGGGGAACCCTAAAACTCTTTAGGCTCAGGTCCAAAGATGTATTGATCCATGTGGGTTGGTACTCATTAAAACACAAATACCTTAATTAACTACTCAAACAGTACATTTAACCAGAACAGGGACTTCAGAAATATACTGTCACTGAACGTGGAAGTTCCATATCTTGATATTACAATGAGCATCTATTGACAGAACAATGCATTTGTCAAATTTGTTGTTAAAATCCATATGTGTTAGTAGCCATAACAACCAAGTGTGACAATAAATTTCATAAATAATTGTGCATCACTGTATGAAGATGCTCCTCCTGTTTCTTGTCCTGGAATTACTGACAATCACTTTAATTGGATGACCCAGAATTCAAGTGTTTTGAGAGAGAATAATTTACTTCTATTCAGTCGCTTTCCTAATAAGTCATCACACCAAATTTTCATCTCTTTTTTCCCTCACTGTGGCCACATGCTGAGATGATGATTTCAGTGCATCTTTTACTGTGACCCCAAGATCTCTTTCTTGGATAATTACAGCCAATTTAAATCCCATTAGTGTCCATGTGATTTTTTTTTCTCCCCCCCTTTTTTTTGGTGGGGAGCTGTCTCAATAGGAGGGACTTTGCTCTGGTTTATGATACTTTTCATATCTTCCAGTCGCCCAGTTTGGCGAGGCCTTCACAGAACATGGTTAATTAGGAGGGATTAAATTATAGCTTCCCTGTCCAAATGCAATGGGGGATCTCAGAAAAGTAGGGTTCGAAAATGCTGGGTGCATCTGTGAGTACAGTAGTCTTTCTCACTGCACACAGTTGCTTTTGAACATGCAAAGGGAAACTGTGGGCGAGTGCTAGCATGATCACAGAAGCTCTCTCCTCCTTGTGTGTTAAGTCCATTGTGTACTCCTGAGCAGGGCTAGGCTCATAAACCATGGTTTGTAGGCTTAAAATTGCTACACCTGAACCAGGTCTCTCTCTCTCTCTCTCTCTCTCCCTCTGTGTGTGTGTGTGTGTGTGTGTGTGTGCAGGATTGTTCCAAGACTACTTATTTGGTGCTTTGGGCATCCAATAGAGAAGGGGCATAGCAAAACAGCAGATCAACTGTTCTGCATGCACAAGGCCTCATATTCAATCCCTAACACCTCCAGATTGGGCTGGGGAAGACTCCCTTCTCTGAAACCCTGAAAAGCCACTGCTTTCCCATTGGAATAAACTGCCTCTGAACACCCATTTCTGGGGCTCAAGCTGCAAAGTGTTCCTAACTGCAGATGTATGGAAGCGGAGCTTCTGGGGCACCACAACCATGATGTCCAACGGAAGGCGAGAGGTGGGTCGAGCTGGATTTTGGCATCGCACAGGGCACCACTGAAATTTGAGGCCCCAAAGTCTGCCACTGCTTGCAGGCTTCCCATGGATATCTGGCTGGTCACTGTCAGGACAGACTGTTAGACTAGATGGGCTATTGGACTAACCCATCATAGCTTTTCTTCTGTTCTTAGTGCATAAAGATATATTTTGGGGATACTATAAAATCCTAGCTATGGGTAGTATATTGTTTAGCTTTTCAGAAAGTTCTCTTATGGTGCGTTCTGATAGGATTACTCATGTCAGCAAAACGTTGCCACTGCTGAATATGGACAAAGTTGCAGCCTTTGTTTTAGTTTCTATGCTGTTTAAGGACTTCCTTAGGAAGAGCTCTTCCTTTCTCTCCCCCGTTTAACAACCTTGACTGGCCTACCAGTCCCAAACTATTTCCTCCTCAATCTCACGGTCCTAATACCTTGTATAATCTTGTCTGCATGACTCCATTTTTTTTATTTTTTGGAAAAATGATCCCCATGGCCAAAATCCATCTCTTCTGACCTGCAGAACCCTTCTTATTCCAACACCAGGTTCCTCTAAGCATAGAGACAAACAGTGGAACCAAACTGTACCAGGTTGCCTGATGCATCACTAATGTGATAAATGTCAAAAAGGAAATGGAGTCCAAAGGTTATCCCAAAGATCTATTTGCATCAGTGTTTACACTGATAGGATGGCTTGCAAAAGCTCAAGCAGTCACAACCTGGGAACCTCTTGGATTAGATCATATTAAATAAGGAAGCCTGCTGTATATACAAGTAAATAAACAAGTGCTGCATTCAGTAAGACTTCCTGGGGCAGAGATTAAGACCTCAATCCAATGAAGCGCAAAGCAATACACTTCATTTTACAACAACAAGCATTCTTATCGCTGTGAAAATTAAGGAGGTACTGAAATATTCAGCAATATCTGGATCACTAAACTCTGGGATATTTCGAAGCCTAAAACTGGAAAAGTACTCACTCCATGTTTATTTTTTATATTTATACAGAAGCGTCTGGTACTAGAGAAGCTTCTGGTACTAGAGAAGTGTTTTCTTATCAAAAGGTCCTTGTGATAAAAACACTTCACTTGGCAGAGGAATGAAATAGTAAGGGCTGTTCACACACAGTATTTTTATTTTATTTATTTCGCTTACAGAGGTTACACAGATAACAACTGACAAGCTGGAGGTATTCTTTCTGACACAAGCAGTGCCAGGTGCACAGAGGCAGGAGAGACCCATTCTGAGAGGGAAGAAAGTGTTGCAAATACCCGCCTGTATTAAACAGCCTTCTCATTAGTCTCCCTGTGAGCCTTGGGAAGAAATGTGGGATATAAAACATTTCCTTTGAATTTGTAAAGTTAGAAGCAGCCTTAAAAACAAATCACCATAATCTGCTCCAGGGGGCAGGGCACCAGGTGGGAAGGAGGGGCCAGGTGGGATCTCCTACCTTCTCCTGAGAAGATACAGCCAGTCGGGTAGAATCCTCTCTGCCTTTTTGCATTTATTTATTATTATTATTATTTGCTCGGTGCCTGCCTCTCTTTCGTGCTCGACACCCCACTCTCTAGCAGCCCTGGACTGCTCTGAGCTACCCAACCCTCCCCACAGTAATTTGAAGCTGTCTCAACCTGAATTAAACGATGCCTAGATCCACTTGAATTGTCTCAGTTTGGTCCAAGGCCTTGACTGAGTCATGTGCACAGCGCTAGTTTTTCTGATAATTCTGCCAGTCTCTTCCATAGTGGAAGCTGGTGTATGGGACACTTCTTCATGAACCTCAGGTTTCATTCCTCCAAGACTTCTTACTTACAAGCAGTTCAGGGAGTGACCGCAGCTGCCAGCTTCTTCCTCCTTAAGAGGAAAGACCTTTGTCTTTCTAGAACTCAGTAGGGAAGAAAACGGGCTTATCCACACTTACTTTTTGCCCTGCTGTTTCTAGGCAGAGGTCTGTACTTTAACAATCCACATCCAAGTGATGGTTGTTTGGTGGGTTTTTTGCCCCAATCTTTCCCTACAAAAACCCACTCTTTAAAGCTGAATCGGAGCAAACATCAATTTGAGTCTTCCACCAATTGACGTTTACTCTAATTCTGCTTTAAAGAGCAGGTTTTTGTGGGGAATAATAATAAAAAGGGCACTAGGACATGGTGCTTTAAAACATAGGCTGTGCCTGGAAAGAGCGGGGGGGGGGTGAATAAGTAAGGGAAAAAGTAGGAATAACAAAATTGCCCAAACTGATAGTAATGGACCTTAGGGTTTCAAATTTTGGTGATGCCCTGTGCAATGGCAAATTTGGCACCCCCACCTCTCACACTCCATTCTAAATCATAGTTGTGGTGTCCATTGCAGCTCTACACCCAGTGCGACCGAACTGGTTGTACTACCCTAAATCCACCTCTGCAACAAAGGCTGGTACAAGCCACAAAACTAAGGTAAATAAGGTAAGTATCATTAGATATTCTAAGCAGCTACTACCACTGTTAGGGGCCCTAAGAGAAGTATCATTTTAAAGCTACTGCAGACCCCACAGATATACTTGCACTTAAATCCACTTAAAGGCTATTCAGAAGCTAGACCTCCCACAGCAGGAGCATCTTTCATTGAAGGAACTTCATTTGATGAAAGCATGCACAATTTTGAGTGTTATGGAACCTGCCTTCAAGCCAACCTCTTTGAAACTCAAAGAAAAGCTTTTACTAGCAGAAACTGATCCGACAAACCACGTTACCTTTTGTGTTTCTTATCCTCCAAGGCACACATTGCAATAATATCAAGTTAAAAGTTCGAGATCTAAAGGAGAACCACAGAGGCCACTTTTCTGAAAAGGGAATATTTGCATCTCATTTGACTAATGTCTGTTAATAAAAGAAGAGTTATATAAACCTACATCTATGGGGTTCATAGAAAATATTCTCAGTTTGATTCAGCAAGAGTTCTGCCAACAAAAATACATCCACCCCAAAATTGTTGCAAGTTCGTTATCCGGCCAACAAAACTTATTTATAATGCAATGCTAAATCAGCCACTTTGGTAGGCCAAATCTGGGCAGTGTAATGCAATAGGCTGATTTCTTATTCTCCCCCATCTGACTGAAATCACCCACTGAAGCTACTTCATACTATCTTTTTTATGATTGTTGTTTTCACTTTATTCAACAAAAAGTACAATTATCCACATACAATGACACAAAACAAAGAAAGAAAGAAAGAAAGAACAACAACTAGACTCAATATTGTTCACAAAAGAATAAAATAAAAATGGTCTTGTTACTGTAGACCCGACTTCCTGTCCACTCCATACTTCATTTTTTCTTCCTTAATTTACTGACATTACATAATACATTCTTGTCAAAATTTAAATATGGTTAAACTACCTTATCCCTAACTACATACTTATAACTACTACTGAAGTTATTCAAATGCTGTGACAGAGTTTAAACTTTAAATATTTTTCAAGTATATTTTAAAGACTTCCCACTTTGAAATAAATGCCTGTTTTGGTTTATTCTTTATTTTCTCAGACAAGCTGTCTAACTCCGCATATTCCACTAGTTTTGAGATCCATTCTTTCCTTGTGGGAACTTTATCACTCTTCTACTCTTTATCACTCTCTACTTCATACTCTCACTTGAAAGAATTCAGCTGAAAACCAGAGCTGACTTTGAAAGCAGAAATTAAAGACTTCCTTTGTGTCTAAAACATTGCCAACATCCTTGTTTAGGCCTTTTTCATAAGGGCCTTATTGACATAATCAGACCATCTGGCTTCACCTTAATTACAGCATAACCAGGTTGGTGGGGGAATGCTGCTCTCCATCTATTTCTCCTCCCTTCTTGGAGTTTTTTTTTATGATGACAACAAAACAACCGTGGATAAGTGCATTGAATCTGTTGACAGGAAATCTTAATATAAACTGAACTGTTTTTATTTTGTTTTGAATTGTGCTGAGGAGAAATAGAAGGCAGTTCTCACCTTCCTTAGAATGGGGGAGGCACAAAGGGTAGTCATACATTCCTTACAGTTAGCAAAGTGCGATATCTTTGTGCTGTTCCAATTGCTGGAATTGCAACGGGAAAGAACATTCAGTTCATAACTTAAAGGTTAACTCTGTTGTCAATACAGTGGTACCTCTAGTTACAAACTTAATTCGTTCCGGAGGTCCATTCTCAACCTGAAACCATTCTTAACTAAAGGCGTGCTTTCACTAATGAGGCCTCTTGCTGCCGCTGCGCCACCGGCACACGATTTCCGTTCTCATCCTAGGGGAAAGTGCTCAACTCAAGGTAACTTGAATTTGTAACCTGAAGCATTTGTAACCTGAGGTGTTTGTAACTCGAGGTAGCACTGTAAATCAACTTGCCCAAAGACAACCAGTGGGGGTGTTACATGGAAACAGGAAAATGGCATGATCTTTGTTGAGGTAGCATGTGCTCTGTTGGGTGCTAGGAAGTTGAGCTGTGAGGGAGTTTTCTTGTGGATGCTTAGCTGAATCCAACCCTTACCTGAACGAAGCCTGTTTCTTTCTGCTTATGTTATATACTGTTTCGCCCACTTTGTTCAGTTACCAGTATTTTCTCTCTGGACAGACTCTGCATTATTTAAGTGCCTCTATTAACAGGCTTTGGACCCAGAAATGCTGCTGCTGTGTCCTACAACTATGACTCGGAGAGAAAAGGAAAGAAGGCCTCTGAGGAAAATGAAATACAGTTGTCCACCCCCAAACTTTGTAGTGGAGGGGGAGAAGCCTAGGCCTCTCTTGGGAGTTGCAAGACTTTAGTGTGGATTTGAACTCAGATGGTTTGCCCCATCCAAGTTCAGGACGCTCTCTTCTATACCCAGTGGCAGCTGCTGGGGCTGCGTTACTGTACTGACTTCCCAACATTCATGCCATGGCTGGTTACCATGAGGGGGATCAGCAAGGAAGCAGAAAGCTTAGCACCGGCCACTACTAACTATCCCACACAAGCTCTTTAAGCTGTTTCTTTTTGTGTGGGGGGGGGGGGTTCATTAGCCCCAAAGGTGAGGCCTAAAAAACCCATAGATAAATAAATTGTGGGAACAAAAAGCAGAGAAGCGCTGAATGTGTGCTGTGATTTGGGGTGGGGAAGGGAGAATATCTGTCTCCTCATATGCATGGCAATATCTTCAGCAGAACCTCTGGAGACAGCGGAAATAGTCAGCAGAGTAAATTGCTTTTTATTGGATTGCCTTTTGTCCCATTGTCAGAGTCTCACTTGGAGAACTACCATGGGAAAGGGGTGATGTATTCGCACAGACACTCCGCAGGCAGGAGGCTGCTCTCAGAGGCTGAGCACAGCAATGACCCTTTTATTTGCGGCTCTGGCAGTATTGTTATGCCTCGTGCGGCCGGCACTTTTCATAACACTACAGCCATTTAAAAATTCATCCTAAAATAATAACAACAATAATAAAACAAGAAATCCTGCCGCATACATTCGTGATTCGCCAGAAGAGGAGCAATTACGGCAAGAACAAGCAGCAGCCAGCTGCAGACCCTAGATAGTCAAACCACAAAAGGGAACGGTTAGACAAGTGTCTGTTGAATAATGGGACTATTTCTGGCTAGTTTAGGAAGAGGGTGCTGGGGCCCTGCATATTCGGTTCTTCTCAGTCATGTGTGAGGAACGTTGATGAAACAGTTATATGAAGGACCTTCAGACAGAATTAAATCACTGTTTAGCCATAACTGTTTATTTGTGTGTTTCCAAACACACACCAGCACACACCCCATGTATTCCTTATCAGCAATGCAGTTCCCAGATGCCATCACAGTAGGGAATGCATGATGGCTGCAGTGTGGCCATTTGCAGCCGGTCATGTTATGCAGCACCTGGCAGAATTTGCTGCAGAAATGTGCTACAGCGCTGAAGAATATTTATTTTGGGGAAACAGGGCAATGTTCTGTGATTCCTAAGAGGTTTCATCCTGAAGCAGGAAATGCAAAGTAGTGCCAGGGAAATGCTATACGGCCCCTGAAATTATTTGCTCTGAACTCTATTGTACAAGCCCCCTGTCCTCAGGGTCAATTAAGACACACACATTGGCAAGATGGTTGCTACTGAAAAGCCACTTGCATGTGACCAGGTTCCTCTTTACTGTAGTAAATGTATGCAAGAGGGGGTAACTCAGAACACTGCACATGGTCTTCAGTGTCCCCAAATGAGGTAGATACCAAGCTGGTGTGGGACCTTTCACATGACTGGCCATCATATATCTTACCCCTGTGACATACAGCCTGGGCGTAAGAGCTTAAACAGAAACAGCTTAAATACCTAGTAACTGGTCCTAAGAATATTCATATCATGAAATATCATTGACAAGTAATTCTTGATTCACAGGTGGATACAAGACAACTTACAGTGGTCTTGTGGTACCTGGGCAATGTTTATGTTCTTATGAAAGAAGAGTGAATACTCCAGACCTCATAAGGCTGTCAGAAAAGACCTTATCAACATTTCATTCTTCACGTGGGAGTGCATTTTGCTATTCATTATTTATGGAAATAAGAAATTAGTTGTTTTTCATTTGCTTAAGGCTAGATAGAATTGTGGGAAACATTTGATGGGGGAAAGAGTGCTTGCTACTCAATGCTGCCCTTATAAAGGACAGTGTCTATTTGTAATTTTAGCAAGGCACAGAACCACTGAGCAGTTCAGATTTCAGGCAGGAGAAACAGCAGAAAACATCACAAGGAATACAAAAAACTGAAATGCAGCACACTGACAATTGGATGGGTCTATTGATTGATCTGGTTGTTAAATGCTTGATTAATTAGATAATTAAATTTTAATGTGTGTATTGCAAAACTCAGCGACTGTTTCTTTTTAGTATAATTTATAATACATTGAATAAAAAGATTCCACATTGCAGCCTTTTATATACTGCTGCAGCACCTTCCTTCCCCGTAGCATCACACTGTGCCTATGTTTGAGGTGCCACAATCCATCAGTCCACAACAGTGCTATAGTGGTAAATTCTGAACTGAAGTATCCTGTCAGGGGTGTATGGGGTGTTAGGGGTGGGTGGTATCTCTTGTGGGGGACATGTCATGCTCCTTCTGGGGTAGTTTGTTCACCTTTAGTTCCCATCCTGCACTCAGTTCTCACCTGTGGCTCCCAAAAGCTGTCAGCATGCAACAGCGGCCAGACTCCAGGAAATGGCTTTGACTGGCCTGTTTAACTGGGTGAGGGTAACAGATGAGTCTCAGTGGGTTAGGGACTTTCCCTGCATGTGAAGACAGGCTCCGGCAGATTGAGAGGACAAGACCAATAGCGGGTCCCACAGTCAAGGAGGTGGTTTCTGCATGTGCTGTGGAGGGAAGTGAGGGGCAGATGGAGCTCGTCAAGCTGGGAAGGTAAATCACACACACATCCTGTGACTCAGGCCACATCCTGTGGTTCTCATCTCACTTTAGACATTACCACAGGTTTCTGCTGCCCAAGCTTGGGGAAAGCACATCCTCTTCATCCCTCCTGAGCCTTGGAGGACAGAGCAGGAGACAAGCTAAGGCAGAAAATGCTGCATTAAGAGACAGAAGCAAATACCAATTATTATTTTGGGCCCTTTACATCTGGCAGGTGCCATTTGGGGGGTCTCTCTGAGCAGAGCTTCCAAGTCATTCCTTGGCCATGTTCTGCCACATCAAAGGAATGATTAAGTTGTGGCAGCCAAATGGCACATCTCACTTTCCCAGAGCAGCATTGTTGTGACATGGCTGGAAATTGGGTCACTTATTTCAGACGATGCCCCCAATTTCCAGGTGATGGTTGTTTCCTTGTCCTTTGTGAAAAGATTGAATATGAATAATGTGACAGAAAGAAAGGATATGGTAATGGTTCCTTGGCTGAGATCAGGCTGAAGGGTTGGGCCGAAGAGGAAAGGCATGTAGATCCCTGGAGTGACTGACTGGCTCTCTCTTTTTGCCTAGTGGTTTGAAGAAACTATGGACTCAGCTAGACTGGTAAAGGAAAACCGATTTATATGTGTTGTATATGCGATATAACATTGTGCCATGAGATGGCGATGTGGAGCCCCATTTTTCTCTGCCTGTTTTCCCTGTTTAAATTTACAATGCTTTAAACTGAAATGCATCTTTGATATGTCTAGATCCAGCCCATGAGTAGCACGTCCATTTTAATTCTGGGCTGCTATGTTGCTCAGTGGAAAGCCAAAGGCTGAATGTTGTCAATTGCATGGAGGTGAATTAATAAAACCAGATTCATGTGCTGGAGCATCGTCATGCAGCCATTATCACATTTTAATGGAAAATATATTTCTCTTCCTTTTTAAAATTTATTTATCTATGTTAATTTTTGTACAGGAGCAAGTAAATTATGAGGAGGGAATTGTATTAATTTCACCGCTTGGAAATATTTTAATAGGCGATTAGATCGTTTGCTTTTCTCCTGCTCATTATGTAATTGGCATTTTGCAACAACCACCACCACAGGGAAGCGCAGATGCCAATCCTTTAACCTCCTGTGAACCAGCACCTCCAGCCGTGCTGTGTGGCTTTCTCCCAGCTTTTCACGTGCATCACCTTCCTCTCACAGTCTAATTCAAAATGCATTCCATCGTTTAAAAAGCAACACTCCCCAGTCTATTCCCCATTTATGAAAATGAAATGCATTCCTTAGTTGTATGAAACACAATGCACAGGAGGTTAACAATGTGAATTCTGAACCGAGCAAAATTGCAATGCAACAACAGCTAGTAAATAATGTCACATACTGAGTACATGATTGCTTTGTGTTATCTCAGGCTCCCTGGAAGTAATGCATCTCTTCTCAGACCTAAAAGGAAGCCTGCAGGGACTGGTTGTCTCCAAGGAACAAGAACAGGCTAGGATGCCATTCAGGACCACATAGAAGCTCTAACCTAAGGCAGGGCAGTACAGGGCAGAATAAATACTGGCCTCTGAAATGCACAGCTGCATGGGTGTGGGACATGCCCTAAGATATCATCTCATTTCACACAAAGGAATGGTAGGGTCCGGCAAGCCTGGCCAGCACCCACATGGATTGAGTGTGTAATACAAGGGTAGTCAATGTGGTTCCCTCCAGATGTTGTTGGACTACTGGCTGCCAGCAGCCTCAGCCAGCATGGCCAGCAGCTAGAGGAAGAGGAGAGGACAGAGGGTGAAGAAAAAGCTGTGAGTAGAGAAGGGCCCTTTCCCCGTCCTCTTGACCCACTGGAAAACTCAACAAACCTGCATCCACCTTGAAGTCTGCCCATAAAAAGCAAGTCTAGAGTGAGAGACTAGGGTGATGTCTGCTGTTTCCAGGAACTCTTCTCATGGTGAGACTTTTGTGGGTGGGCTGAGAGTATGTTTGGATCCTGGGTGAGAACCCAGAGGCTCAGAGGGAGGGTTGTGTCAGAAGGAAAATGAATTGATTTTTATGTATTAGTAATTTTGTATTAATGAAACATGTAACTGTGCATTGTTGTAATATTTTGTTTAAATTGTCTGTGGTTGCTTCAGTTTTCTGTATGCCACTTAGAGTTATGTTATATATATATATTAATCGGTAAAGAAATTTTAAAAATCCACCAACCAATCGATGATACAGTCCGGCAACATCCAAACCACACCCTGTTGGATACCTCTGATGTCATCTATCCTAAACTGCTTTCCAGAATCCTTTGCTTCACACAGGGATTCCCTGAAGCTATGGAGTTTAGAAACAACAGCTCCATTCCCTACATACAGCAGTATGTTCTGACAGTGAGATCTTTGGGATCAGAAGAGGCAACGGGGGTGGGGGGTGCTAGTAGCAACACAAAACAGCAAGGAGCCTTTCTCATAAAGAAATGAGGACCCCATACTGAGGCTTTCTTTCTGTGTGATGGCTATAGCAGCCTGGTAAATAATACTTAGCATTTATATAGTGCATTTGGGGTATTTGCCGCACTTCACATCCATTATCTCAGTAATAGTGCCGACCGTAAAATGGAATCCAAGGAAGATGAAGTGTTCTCAAGACCTCCAGATGACCTCACATTCTGGAGTTACTGTCAAGCAGAGAAGTCAGAGAGGGGGTAGGGAATATTTGCTAGGGCTGTGTGACCACTCTATCCAAATCTGAGGTGAGGTAGGGGGCATGTTCAGAACAAAGTGGGGGCCTTTCAAGGCTGCCCCAAAGTGATCCAAGCAGAATCGTGGGGCCCAAACTTCTTCATAGATATTCAAAGTTTAAAACACACACGTGCCATTTAGGCCAGACAGAGTGTATCCAAAATGATGGCGAGGGAGGCAGATATAAAACTCCATATAAGCAAAATGCAAGGGTGGGGTGAGGCGGAGGAGGGGAACTGGAGTTGGCTCATTGAGAGTTGTAGCTTGGCCTCATCAGTCAGATAGACTTCTTGTAGTACCATGTGCTATGTGCTGGAGAATCAGCCCGCTGGATTCTGTGGTACAGGAATGCTGGAACCTCCTTGAGATAGCTACTGTCAGAACAAGATGCTGGACCAGATTGGCTATTGCCTAACTGGCAGCAGCTCCCCAGAGTTTCTCACAGGAAACGCTAGGAATTGAACCTGAGACCTTCTGCATACAAAATTGATGCTCAACCACTGAGCCAAAGCCTTTCCGCTTAGGAGGGGTGTCTGTGGAATGTGGTTTGTGACACCTGTGGAGAGTTTAGACTAATATTTGCCAGGATAGTGAGGGGAGTTATGTTTGAGTTGTGAAGGTATATGTACAGATATACCCACCAAATTATATGAGAAGTCCAAACCTCCACTTCCCTGCCGATACACAGCCCTCAAATCACCCCATATTTTTGGATAAAGGGAGGGGAGAGAATAACCACTTCATAAACTGCCCTATTAGCTCCAGAGGGGGTGGGGAATGCTTTCTTTCCTTTAATATTTATGCCATTTTTTTAGACTTCAAAAGCACAGCTAGCACTAAAAATGTTAAAAGATGAATGCGAAGAAATATTTTTAAATTCCCCAAAAGGGTATGGGTGACTAAGTGGGGCGGGGAGAATCAGCCCCACAAACCCATCCAAACAACTGAGATGAACCTCCAGCAGATGTCAAATAAGATTCAAAAGCTGTAGGAGAGAGTCTTCCGGACTCAGTATGCAAAACAGTCCTCCCACAACAGGAGTGATAAAATGTGAATGCCTCCACGATATCAGGGTAATCCAATCAGCTGTTTTAATTTAATTCACTTGGCAATCTAACTAAAAGCAAAGAGGGAATCCCTACCAAGCTGTTATCCCAATTCCACCTGCTTGGCAGCCTGAGCTCCTCCGCCAGAAGCCTCTCTCCAACCCACAGTTGGTCATGTCAATCACAAGGTCACCTCTGAATCAGAGATCAGCTGAAACAAGAGGTGCATCTTATGAATACTCCTTTGCCCATTTTTCAGAGGCATGAGTGTTCACACAGGGCCAGCAGTGTGGGTCTCAGGAGGAGAGAATCCATCCTTGTAGCTGAGGCAACTAGGCCTCCAGGTCTTGTGGTGCTGTGATGATGGCAAGGTGACCCATCAAGCTTATCCACACTTACGTTTTGCCCCCTCTTTCCAGGCACAGGTCCATGTTTAAAAACTCAGTGTCCAAGCATTTGTGTGATTTATTCCCCACCCCACCCCTGCGTAGTTTCCCCCCATGAAAACCTACGCTTTAGCTCTCAATTGGAGCAAACATCAATTTGGGTACAGATTGCCATCTGCTCCAATTGAGCTTTAAAGAGCGGGTTTCCATGGGGAAAGCTTCAGGGCACTCAGACACTGAAGTTTAAAGCACGGGCCATGCTTGGAAAGAGCAGAAGAAATGTAATTGTTGAAAAGCCCATAGAAACAACAAGAGGGCCATGACATTCAGGATGTTTCCTCCTACTACCTGAACACGTATCCAGAGGCCCCACCTGCATTATACTATTAAAACCACATCATACCATTTTTAGCAGTCATCGCTTCTCCCAAAGAACTCTGGGAGCCATAGTTTTTTTGATGACGCTGAGAGTTCTGTTTGGCCCGGATCATATAGTGAAGGAGCCTATTCTGACATTAAGCTAGATATAAACTAGTAAGTAATAATAAAAGAGAAAGAAGTCCTAACGAAATTGGGCAGTGGAGAAATGGTCTGAAGGAGCAGTAAAGCTGAGCATACAACCAGGCTCCAAAGGCCACTGAGATTCTTAAAGGTATCCCATCTCTCTCTCCCTCTCCCTCTCTCTCCTCTCTCTCTCTCTCTCTCTCTCTCTCTCTCTCTCTCACACACACACACACACCCATCCCGAAACATTTCATCCAGTTAACCTGAATATGTTAGTGGCTATCTGGTAGAGTCCTGTTCCTAATGCTACCACAGGGGCAGGGAGAAGGGTGCAGTTCCTATGACTAAGGATAGGGCAGGCACTTAAATGGGGCCAATCCAGACCCATACCTGCCTCCTTTTCACAAACATAAAAACGTTACCTTTGTGAAGCGGTGCAGGCACCCTGGTTCTCTTGCGAGTCTCTCAGCCCTCTCCTACTGGTGTTAAATCTACCCACACACAGTTATATTCTTCCTAGTGGGGGCGGGGAGAGTATGTTCAAAAGCAAAACAGATCGGAAGATGCAGGGCTTGCCGCAGGGAGCTGCACTGGCAGAATGAAAGATGGAAAGTGGATCAACAGAATAGGGACTGGTGTGGGTATTTATTTATTTTTTAGGTATTGGGATACAGGTGTGATGCAGGATTAAAAGAGAAGTAGGTGCTTCGGGTTGTGATTGAGACGATTTGGCAGAGCAGCAGGGGGGTGGGAAGGAACCGACATAGCAGGCAGAGCTGCAGGGAGACACTCATGAACCCTGGCAGATTTGCAGTTTGCAAATGGAATTTGAATAACAAGGGGTGCTGCAAGCGAGGCTCATGGTGCATTGGAGAGGAGAACAGGGAAACTTTGGAAGAGAGCTGTCTTGCCCAGTGCCAGCCTCTGTGCGATCCAACAGGAGACCTGGACAGTTACCACCTCTGCTGCATGAGCCATCTGGGTTTCCACCCTCCTTTCCTTCCCTAAGGTGGTTTGAGATGAATATCCCAAGAGAAAATGGGAGAGGGAAATGTTGCTCCGTTACCTTGAAAGCAAAACAATTCTGGGAAAGGAAGGAAGAATAGCCTTGGCGCCTCCAGCTGCTAGCACCAGGAGCTTAGAAGCATAGAGGAATTCAGAGAGAACATTTTTCTTTGACTTAATTACCGAAATAGACAAATTGGAAATTGGCCCATCATGAAGACAAATAGCAATAAAAATGCAGTTGAGAAAACTGTTTCTTCTAAATTATAATTAACCACCCATCAAGAGCTACCTGACAGAGGTGAAATGGGGTTCCATTAGCAATCCTACTGATTGGCTGGCAGCACGTCCCATGATGCTCCTTGTTACAACAACCTCCAGTGCTCTTAATGCCCCTGTTTGCTTTTCAGCAAAATTATAAAAGGCCACTTATCGTGCCAAACCTCCCCCCCCCCACTCCTTCTCTGCCTGGCCACCCCAAGATACGTAATAGTCTAAATTATCAGCAAATTGCCAAGTTGATAAGGGCAAGCCATTTTGCATTGAGAGCTGAACTATTTCGCACTTCTGGGGGATAATATTAGGCAAATAACAAGCATCTTTCTTTTGACATGTACAATTATTTGCCAAGTGTGTGTTTGAATAGCCTGCTCCTTTGTGTGACAGGGTCCATTCTCCATTAGCATACTTGACAGATGAATATGCTGGGCCATTGCGGAAAACCTGGCAGTAACCATGGTGATTGGGAGACAATGTTTTGAGTGAGGGATGTATTATCAATTTCAGCTGTAGGGTTCTCGCTCCCTCCCTCCCTCCTACCCCCAGTTTAAATGCATATCTCTAACAAGCTATTCTGCAATAGGGGGATATATTTCCCTGACAATTAAGCTATTATAGGTGTTAGCATTAAACCCATGCAAATTAGGGATGTGGACATGTATATGTGTGTGCATGTACACACACACACATACACATTCAGTGTCTACCACTTTCCTTTCCTTTCCCTTCCTTAAAAAAAAAAATTAAAACCACTCTCTGAAGAATTGGATGAAGGCCCTGCTTTGAGCCTTCTCTCCCTCAAATTCAGGGTCTTGCATTGTCTGTCCTTAGTGCTTTGTTCTCAAGGGTTAGTTAGATAGGCCCGTCTGTGGGAGCCAACTCACGTTGCAAGGGGAAAATGAGAAGGGAGGAGTAATTGCACGATGTAGCTGTGAGGAAACAGACAGTGAGAGAGACCTAGAACTTAACGTTTTAGAACAACAGCTGTGAGGAGGGGAGGACAACAATACAAGGAATAAAAGGGTCTGGGGAGATGCGCCTTCATTAGGCACCCTGGGGAAAGCTCTGCATCCACGAATTCCAGCAACTCGTATAATTATAGCAAAATTATAATAATTATAAAGCCTGGCAACTATTGTTGTCGTAACTACTTGTGGCGATGTCCTTTGTTTGTGAGCACCTACCACCTGACACGCTGACCGTTAAGCTGCTTCTTAAACTACTACATTCATTTTGTCGTGGACTCCAGGACTTGAACTTGGAACTGGTGGGCTGAGGATGACTCAGACCAATCCATCCAGCTCAGTCTTGTCTCCACCGGGGTGGCCAACATGGTGCCCTGAAAACATTGTTGGGCTCTAGCTCCCATCAGCTCCAGCCAGCATCTGGGATGATGAGAGTTGTAGTCCAATATCTGGAGGTCACCATGACTGGCAGCAGCTGTGCACTGACTGGCACCCCTACCTGCAGATGCCAGAGACTGAACCTGGGACTTTCTGCGTGCAAAACAGGTGCTCTACCACTGAGCTAAAGAACTTCGCCTATGAGTGAACATGAGGCTGTGCATTTAACCAAGCGAGCTGTTTATAATGAAGGGTTGGATGCCAAGGAATGGAGCCACATAGGAAGCTGCTTACACCGAGTCAGACTATTGACCTACCTGGCTCAGGTTTGTGGACACTGACTGGCAACAGCTCTTGTAGATTTCAGACAGGGATATCCCACAGCCATGACTGAAGATCCCAGGGATTAAATGTAGCATCTGTATTAGGAGCCTGACCTTGCACCTTTGCCTGCTCTGCCTGCTCTGTCCCAGTCTTTCCAGTTTCATCAGGAAATCTAAACGGGAAAATATACTTTACCAGTCTAAACTCCAGTACAGTAATGCCTGGCTCTGGTGGTCTGGCCTGAAATGTGTAGTGATCGCCATGTTATCATGCTTCTGTTAGCAAGTCCAGGGAGTCTGTAAATCAGTTAACATTGTTTTTGCTCAAACCATCTTACCCTGCCCTTGAGCGGCTTAAAAAATTACCCAGATCCAAGGATATGGTAGTTCCAGATCCAGAGCTTACACATCTCCCCCACTCAAACTCGTTTTTAAATACATGTCCCAGATACAATAAAAAAACATACACACACAAGCCCATGACTGCAGCTTCCTTATCCTTCTCCCCTCGTTCAGATGCCTGCAACTCTGCCACAGAACAGCTCCTATCACTTTACTCTAGGGCTGTCAACTGATTAAATAATTCTAGTTGATTAATCATATGCTTTTAAACCAATTAATTGGTTAATTAACTGATTAAATTTAAATACATTTCCATATTACCATCACCTTAATATAGATGTGTTTTTCAGAAGAAAGTTGTGTGAGATAACTTAACAATTTAATAAACAAAAGTTACCACTCAAGGGTTGCGGGGAGGAATGGCTATCTTTAATCTTTTGCATTATTTTCCCTCCCTTTTTTCCATTTGCTGTTCCAGGGGCACTGCAGAACCAATTTTAGCCTCAAAGTATAAACAAATGTGCTCTTCGCTCTCAACCTCACCAATTAAAATTTTCCCTTGCAGTGAAAATTGTGAAGGAAAATCAACTTTTACTCCACTAAGGATTTAGATCATTAATCTACCAGTTTAAACTAATTGAAGCTTAGATCCCTTGTTTTTCCTTCATTATTTCCTCTGCAATGAATGCCTGCCTCCAAGGAAGACCTTTAACCCTCAAGGATAAGGTGCTTGAGGTACATTGCTTACATGATCTAAAAGTGGTTAAAAAAAAAATAGTTGGATGGGCCATAAAGATGGCATCCTCATGTCTCCACGCTAGTTATGTGACAATTGCAGTCATTAGTGAAATTAATGTCAAGTCTGACTCTACCGTGAGTCATCCCACAGGAACACACAGCTTCCCCTGCTGGAATTGACTCATTCTTTCGTCCTACCATCAGAAGAGGAAGAAGAGAGCTCATTCAATAGACCAGTCAATGGCACCACAATGAATGGGCACAACATGCTTGCATCCTCCTACCTACCTGAGCAATGCTCTCATGCCGAATCTTCACCCTTCCTGGCAATTCTACTGTTTTCATATGAACTGAAAATGCATCTTAACTCTGGCAAGATGGAACTCCATAAGCCACAGTAAGAAGTGATACTCCTAAGCTAGTTTGCTTCCTAGATTGAAGAGGGTTTAAATCACACACACACACACACACACACACACACACACACACACTATCATTAAGGTGAGTGAGGTGGTTGTCTTGTGCAGCTGATTTCATGACAACCTATTTATTTTTACTTCAAGAAGATGTGCTCATGGGTATTTCCACTGCAAATACCAAAATATGTTGACTAGGATGTGCACCTTTAGATGTAGGGAGGTGAGAATTCCAACCAATATGGGACTGGAAATCACCAATGATCACTTATTTGTCCCAGGTATGCAATGGAAAACAATGCAACAATTACGATCGGTATTTGCTGTTGCTGCTTTCAGGCTGCAAATGCTACGTAATTAATTATGTTTTATTTCCCCAATGGCATTGTGGAAATGGGAAAATCTAATTTATGTAATTAGTTGCAGGAATAAACATCAGTTGCATAATTTTGCCATGGCAGAAGGTGAGGCGAATAATGTAGTTTTTGGCAGAAGTTGAACTGCAGCAGAAGAGAAACAGTGCTGCATGTGGAAACTGGGCAGAACAGAAAATGGTGCCTATATATATATTGGGGAAGCACTGCCATTTGCTATTCTGCTTCAGGCAGCCAAGTGTCTTGGGCCACACACACACTCATCAGTAGCCCTCCCATAAGCAGAAAGCTATGCACACAGGATAGTGATGTACGGAAGTGAAAGCTGAACCATAAAGAAGGCTAATCGCTGAAGAATTGATGCTTTTGAATTATGGTGCTGGAGGAGATTCTTGAGAGTCCCATGGACTGCAAGAAGATCAAACCTCTCCATTCTTAAGGAAATCAGCCCTGAGTGCTCACTAGAAGGACAGATCGTGAAGCTGAGGCTCCAATACTTTGGCCACCTCATGAGAAGAGAAGACTCCCTGGGAAAGACCCTGATGTTGGGAAAGATTGAGGGCACAAGGAGAAGGGGACGACAGAGGACGAGATGGTTGGATAGTGTCTTTGAAGCTACCAGCATGAGTTTGACCAAACTGCGGGAGGCCTTGGAAGACAGAAGTGCCTGGCATGCTCTGGTCCATGGGGTCACGAAGAGTCGGACACGACTAAACGACTAAACAACAACATGCACACAGGAAGCTTGCATGGATTAATGGTGTGAATAAAGCTCAATCAGCCCCACAATACTTGCACTGAATGAACTTAATGGTCTAGTCTCATTATGCAATTATCATCTGTGTAGGGTGGAAAAATGGGTCCCCTAACCCAATTCCCTGCCCGCCTATCCAATAGCACTTGACACTTGAACAAAACAGCATGAGAAAGAGCATGATAACAGCTGCCTTTTCCATCACTTGTGGCCAACAAAATCAGCCACATTTTAAACAATGGTTTATTCACCTACAAAAGAAAGGCACCTACAAACAGATCATTTTTATTCCTTTAATATGTTCCAGTTTTGCTATAGTAAGGGTTATTAGGGAGGGGGAGCTTTTACCAAGGACCTGGCTAGAGACACGTGTGCATTAGTTCCTCATTACACAGGATGGTCCTTTTTTAAAAAACACAAATTTGCCCTAATTTTACACGCACCTGGTGTTCGCTCACTGTTATCACTGTAAAAGATTGATCCAGAAAATGCTGACGCAAGACTTCAGGGGGCAGAGAGAAGGTTAATTCCCTCCCCCACTGAAATAATGAATCCCACTGTGAGCATGGTGCTACGGAACGGCAATTTCTCTTGGTTCTTTCTTATCCCAGGTCCCTTGCCTTGCTTTCTGAATGGGTTGAATCTTGACAGGTTGAGCCTCTGCTGTTAGAAAGGCCATATGGCTCACCAGCCGAAATAGCAGCTACATGGGAATTTAGCAACTTGTCCCCTTACTCAAGGTCACGGCTGAGGGGAGAAGGAGCCCACCCCAGTTGGAGACAGGAGCATGTAGTTTGTCGATCTATTACAGCACTTAACACACCAAGTGCCTTCTGTACAAGCGGATGTCAGAACAGCTGTGAAATATGAGTAAACATTGCCAAAAAAAAAAGACAGCAGCTTAGCAAAGGATTTAAAACCTTTGGCTGCTGCAAACAGAGGTACCATCGAGGCAGGACTTTGAGGCAAGCGGGCAGGATGGGGCCCATCCTGTAAGGATGGGTGTGTATGTCAATTTCAATTTCTCTCTTTCGTATTTTTCCAGTTTTAAGTTCAGCTTTCCACATTAGCTTGTGGGTAGTTTTTTTTTAAGTCCTCGTGAAAATTCGTCAGCATTTTATCATGAATTCCTCCTAATCTACACATCTTAATGCAATTTTACTGAATATATACATTTCCCTAAAATGATGTGTTTCTGTATGTCATGTTCATGAGCACATGTATTTTTATGTACAGTTTACCCTAGTACATGTATTTTTGTTTGTAGTACTTGGCAGGAGACGTGCAAAATTCAAAGGATGTCTGTGTTTTGGTTGTCTAATTGTTTTAGAGAGTGCAAGTTATGTAGGTTCACCTTTAAATGCAAACTGAATTTCTCCCCCTCACATATTTCTCCCCACTGGGCATACTGCATTCTGAAGTAAGTGAAGGAATACGTGTTATCATCTAGAGAAGGACAGGGGCCATAAAACTATTAAATCCAGAATCAAACATTACCTAGCTGCATCACTGCCTCTTAATCTATTTTGCATAGGAAGAAAAGCTAGTTCTCAGTCATGTGGAGAGAGACCTCTGAACACACAGTGCTACACGTGAAGGCTCTTTTAGGAATGTCAAGCATGCACAAGTCTTTCTGCCCCTTTCTCCATGCATTCATGGCTGCAGAGAGACAAATTCCTATCCAAACACAGCAAGATCCAATGTAGCACAAGCAGACATCAATGAGAGCAATGGGGCTTCTCCATCCTTCTCTCCCCACTGTAGCCCCTGCATAGCCCCAAAATCTACTCCAGAGGGCAGAGAAGAATGGCTACAGAAATTAATGGAATATGCAGAAATGGCGAAACTTACCAGAGGAATAAGAAATCAAAACAACAACCTTCTTAGAAAGGAATGGAAATGGTTTATTGAATATCTTCAAATTGCAAACAGATCAAGACATTGGCAGGAGCACTGTAAAAACCTGCAGTTTCAAAAAAAAACATATATGAGACATAGATGAATAAAAGAAAAAGTTAAGATAATTTAAAGTATGCAGGAAATGATGAAAATAAATGCAAGGAACCACAGAAAGAGAGGAAAGGAAGTCAAGGTTCGAAATGTTAGAATTATAGTTGAATTATTGTTGTAATGTATATAAATGAAAATTACAAATAAAACTATATATATATATATATATATATATATATATATAACTACTCCAGAGGTTTTGGGGGCTGTCCAGAGCAGAACTGGAGGGTGGGATGCAAGAGACAGGGGTTGGGGGCTGGATACTGGAATTCCTCTAGCAGAATCCCTCTTGGACCTGCAGCTGGATGTAATTAGATCTCACCCTCTATGTATAAGAAACCAGCCTGTGAAATTGACTCAGGGACATAGCATGATTTAGGAATGGTTTCTTGGTTTGAGACATAGAGCAGGGCATGTCTGAGTTTGTGCCAGAATCTAGGACCTAGAGATAATGCACATTCATTTACACGGAGGAAGCAAATAGTAGCTACATGCAATGTTGCAGCTTAGAACCGAAGGCAGGTTAGCCCATTCACATACCCTCCAACACCAGAGTGAGGCAAGTTGGGACACTACCTCAACAGAAGCCACACACCCTCTCTCACACCCTGCCCCCCTCTCTTGTCTCCCTCCTTCACACCTTTGCCTGATGCTGCCACTTCCAGCAGAAGGAGAAAGAAGAGTGGTTGATGAACAATGAAAAGGTTAGATGGCATGTCTTTCATTTCTGTTTTTTTTGGGGGGGGGTCCGATGCTCGTACTACAGCGCAAAATCAAAAAGTCTGCATCTTTTGGTCCAGAGCACATGGGCCGAAACCTTCTGGGATTGGGCTCAGAAACCAGAGCAGCTTCTGTAAATCCAGGATGTCCTGCTGAAAACGGGACAGTTGCATGGTATGCATTCATGTACCAATTCCTGTGACTTAAAATTCTACATTCCTAACTCTGCCTCACTCACGTATGCACCAGAGGGATCAATGAGCTTGAGTACTCAAAGAAATTTAGTTGAGTGAAGGGGTGGGATTTTGCACCCCAGCCTGAATCAAGGAAATGCCCACTTTAAGACTGCATGTGCCACAAGAGGAGCTGGGTGTGTTTGGGCCCTTGATTCCATGACAAAACCCACAGATTGTGGCGCTGGGCACAGAACTCAGCTTCTTGAGAGTCTTTTCTTTCATTAATCAGAGTGTTTCCAACTCTCACAATATGCCTTGAAGTGTGTAGGCGATGTCTACTGACATATCAGAAGCCAGAGTGGTGGGGCTTGAGTAAGATTTTTTATTAGCACAGTGCCAGGACTTGCGGGTCTTCCGGCATGTCTCCTTGCCCTGCTCTGTAACTAGCAAAAATGGAATAAATTACAGAAAAAAGAACAGTCTTGCGAATTTGCTTGATCCATGCAATTTATTCTGGTTGCAGAACTGAGATTGTCTTGACACGGAATTTTAATTATCTTAGTGTGGGATATTCTCCTTATTTAAGCACAAGATGCACAGCCCTGGTTGTGGATAATTCCTTCTCTGACACTATCTCCTTTCTGCAGATGTTTCTGCTGCTCCCTTTCCCTCTGAGGACTGCTTCCGTGTGGCAACATCCTCACATTTGACGCTGACAGCAAGCAGCATCCCAGCTCACTCACCCTAAGTAGCAGACCTGCTCGCAGATGCATTTGTCTCACTATTTTTATGCAACATGAGAACAGGTTATAAATAAAGAAATCGAAATGTGTGATGTGGTTGTGGTGCCGGTCAACTGGCCTTTCCTTCTTTTGTGCCTGAGGTTTGACCTCACAGTGCATCTCAAGATTGCTAGGCCTTCACATTGTGAGCATCTCTGCTGATGTTACTGTGGATTTGCCTTCAAACACTGCCTTCCATTACAGCTGCAGGCAGGCTGTGTGTGTGTGTGTGTGTGTGTGTGTGTGTGTGTGTACACAAACACAGATGCTCCTACTGTGACTGAGTGCCCCTCTCCAATGGAGCTTTCTCTGTGTAAGTAATGCATCATCAAGCTGTTTTGGGGAGGGAGAGTGGCAATGGCTGTTACTACCAGGCACAGGCCTAAAGACACATTAAAACATAATGAAATGTCTTAATCATCCTTACAAGTTGCATTTATCACTGGGAACCATATTAAAGGGAAAGCAAAGCAGCACTTCTATGAGAAACATTTACCCAAGAAAGATATTATTTGTTTTTAATGAATGGCAAATTCACTGCTGTCCTTGTCCCTATAAATGAAATATATGAGGCTACAGAAGAGGAGCTTTGGGCTACGGCAAGAGACATTTTGCAATTGTGGCTCACAGCGTTAGGTTTGCAATACTGATGTTGCTCAGGCACAAAGGCATCTACCTGCTAATTTAAAGCTCTACGGCTTTTCTCACTGTTCAGATTCAATTGCCTCAGTAGGCAGGATTCTCCTTTGCAGAAACCATAGGGATAGGCGTGGGGCTCTCTTCATCTTCTTTATATTGAAGTTGTGTATCTCCTGGGCAATGCAACCATTCAGCCTGAATCATTAAATATTTGACAGCTGCTAAATGGCCCTGGTATGTAGCAGGTGGCAGCTGCAGTATTTCTGGCATGCACCAGGTGTATTTCAGCAGCAAAAAAAAAAAAAAAGGTGTCTGAACGTATGAGGAGCATCACACATGTGACACACCTGCTGTGACCTGCTACGCATACTGGATAATATATCAAAGGAAGAGCAGCCATTCTCTGTTGCCAAGCGCATCGGTAACGTTCCAGTTATTTAAGGATGCAGAAGTTTCGTTGGCAGATGGCTATTGTAGCACACTTTTTAAACAGCTAGGCACGTTTTACTCATTTGGCTGGGTGAGTGCCAGGCCTTTTGCAAAGCTGAATAGGCATGGGGTGACCAACGGCTGTATGGTGTGGCAAGTGCCAACAGTCCCATTTCAGCAACTGGAGCACAAAATCAGGAGCACAGCAGGCCGCATTTTCTTTGAGGCATCCATTGCAAAAGGAGGAACCTCACAATCCAGTCTCCAAAATGTGCACTAGTTCTGTTGTTAGGCAGATGATCAGCATGGCGGGGAGTCTGGGATGGAGTGTGCGGCATGAACTTATGAAGCTGCCTTAACAAGTTAGATCATTGGGCTAGCAATGACTCTCCGGGGTTCATACAGGAGTCTTTCCCAGCCCACCTGGAGAGTGAACATCTGCATAAACATCATAAACTATGACACTTCCTTGAACAGTTCTTAAGTGTATAATCTCCATATGTGTTGTAAAAAGTTTTCTTTTAAAAACTATAGGGTGGTGGTTTTTTTTAAAGATAATTGCATTGCATCTTTTATTCCTCTTAAGCTTTGATTCCTAGTGAGGTTTATTGATGCTTTTCTCTTATGACTTCATACTTAGAGTTGTTATAGCCTAGCAGCCATTTTGAATGAAAAATGGAGCATGGTATCAATTTCAAACCCACGGTTTAATATCCTGGCTTGCTTCCAACCATATTTTTCCGGTATGGATGAAACAGTAAACTATCACTAGTAGAAAACTTCCTGCTTTGTTTGCTTGCTCACACAGCCACTCACGCAAAGGAAGGGAGCAAAAGAGCTAAATGTGCAGCCAAAATCCTATCCACATCCCAGCTTTCTAAGTCAAGATATGATTACATGCAGTTCATATTTCTCAACCGCAGGCAGGCAATGCTAGCTTTCAGGTAAGCTTCAGCCCTTTTCATTCCTCCTTCCCTCCTCTTTTCAAACTGGGCTCCTAGAGCTCCTGCCCGACGGCACCATCACACACACTGTCTTCGCTACTCAAGGCAGGAGTCCTTCAGCCTGCCATCTTGCTCAATTGCAATGCAGCATGTGCTTCTGTTGACTCCGGTATATTAATTAACAGGCATCAGCACACACGCTGCTTACAGATAGCTGTAAACCACTTAAAGGAGAGCAAATGTTGATTGGATTCTGAAGCATGTTCTGGAAGGGTGGATGGTTAAAGTCCCACAGGGCTCAATAACAGGCCCTTTGCTCCCTTCCGTACACACAGCCAGCAATCTCTGCTCCTGGTACATGCCCCAAATTGGCTGCTTTCTCGTGGCCTTAATTGTGATGACACCATGTTTTGGGAATGCAGATAAATACTTAATCAAGGCCCCAAAGGCACTTAGTTCAGGCCTTCTCAAAGGCTAGGAAGTGCCTCTGGGGAACAATACACTCTTGATATGAGGGGGAAAACAAACAAACACAAACAAAAGCAAGTCATTCTCAGTCCTGCTGCCAGACTATCCCTGTCTTCTTTTGCCAAGCAGTCAAACACATGCCACATTATAGTCAGAATGTGGCCAGTAGCTCTCATTGTGGGACTATAAGGGGCTATGAGTCGTGCAATTGTCCACTGGCACTCACCTCCATAGAATGTAATTCTTTCCTCCCATCTGCCTGTTCACCACTAAGGTATAAGTACTACTGGTGGGATTAATGATAGGTCTTACTTGCCGGTTTCCTACGTGTATCTGGTTGACCAGGATGTGGAACTAGATGGATTGTTTACCTGTTCCAGCAGCCACTTCTGATGTTCTTATGTGTGCCACAAATCTGCCAGGAGACATTCAAATCTAAATTATACTCAGACTAGACTCAAGAGCGTCTTATGGAGAACTGTTTCCAGAAATGACAGAGACTTTAAAAAAACATTGTAAATGTCCTCATATGAGTAGCTACCTAAAAAAAGGGGGGAAGCACCCCATCTTGTTCTGTTCTGCTGAAATGCAAAATAGCAGAAATCATTCCAGTAGCCCTTCTTATTTTTTCTCTCCCTTTAACAATTGGGATAAATCTGATAAGCCCTAGATTTATAAAGTGACCCCACAATTACTTCTGACTTTTCTTTTCGAGCTGGGGAAGACAAAGGAGTCATGATATTCTTTGCTGTCTCATATAGCTGGTTCAGGTGATCTATCAAGTGGCTAAGTCAAGGAAATAATTGCTCTGACCAGGTGAACTTTCTTTCACCAAATTTTTGCCTGAAGTGATACCTAAAGCACAGTTGGAGGTTTCTCCCCAGGTTAAACACCAGAGGAACTCTAAGCAAAGCCATATATTTGTATGTATGTGTGTGTGTATTTTAGATCTTAGAATGATTTATGTAGAAATTGTTCAATTTGGTTGTGTACTTTGGTTCCTATTGAGGGTATTTGATGAGCCAACATTGAGAGGGATGAGGGATTGAGGATTGGAGTGGTCGTTCTGTGGTATTATGGCAGTGGACAAAGGTGAACTTTTGAATAAATGTGCTTTTAATAATAATGATAAAAGTTGGGATAAGAGCACACAGGCTCCCCTTACCACAATGTTGTGAAAATTGTTGGTTTTTTGAACTTGTTTAAAGGAAAAAGTGTGGAAATATAGGCTGTTAGACCTTTAAAACATCCCCTTCTAAGTTACTTCCAAAGTTCCCCACTTCTCTAAGCGTAGAAATAGACCACACATTTGGTAAGTTAAAAATGGTTTACTTACAAACTCTTCAAAAGTCAGATTCATGTGCTTTACCATACAGCAGTAAGAACACAGGCAGTATAACTAAGGTTCCAAAGTGGTAGATGTTTCTAAATTATTTGTATAGAAACACAAGGATGGCTTGCTTAAGCCACATGGTTTGGGCTTGGAGCAACCAGCCCAGACCTCCTTCTTGGTAGGGTCCACATGGTGGAATGTGAAGAACAAATCTTGATACCTCTTCCTAACTAAGCCTTAGAGGACAGCTTACTCTATGGTCTTAACCCCTTCATGCATTAATTAGATTTAAGAATGTTGGTTATATAAGGCTGATTCTCCATTAAAAATAAACAGGCTTTGTGTGTTCTTATCCCTGCTTTAAAAGTAAAGGTATAGGCACCCCAACCATTAGGTCCAGTCGCGGACACCTCTGGGGTTGCGCACTCATCTCGCTCTATAGGCCGAGGGAGCCGGCATTTGTCCGCACACAGCTTCCAGGTCATGTGGCCAGCATGGCAAACCAGAGCAGCGCATGGAAACAGTTTACCTTCCCGCCGGAGCAGTACCCATTTATCTAATTGGACTTTGACGTGCTTTCAAACTGCTAGGTGGGCAGGAGATGGGACTGAACAATGGGATCTCACCCCATCGTGGGGATTCGAACCGCCGACCTTCTGATCAGCAAGTCCTAGGCTCTGTGGTTTAACCCACAGCGCCACCCGCCTCCCTGCTTTATAGGTGGGCAAATGACACACTTAGTTCTAACATGGCTGTTAGTGGGAACCATGGAGGCTCTGAAGACAAATAGAAACTTCAACTTGGAGTTATCTAGAGAGTCTGCCTATTCCTTGCTACACACAGCCCGGCTGAAAGTTTACAAAATGAGTGCCCTTCCTGCTATAAGAGACTGTGGGACCTGTATCCTTTTATATATATAAATTTTATTAAAGTTTTCCATAAAAAGCAATAAACAAATCCATTTATATATCACATATTTAGCCTTACTTGGACCTCCCCCAACCTTTCTGACAATCTTTCGTATTTCCAATCCTCTCTTCACATTCCTTAATTTTATATTGCCATTAAGTATTATGTTTCTATCTTTGCTTGCCTTTTGACAATACTCCTTCTACTTTCACAAAGCCTCTTTAAAACACGCTAGCGTTGTACTATCCTCACATATACTTTCCAAATACTCTGTAAATTTCCCCCAGTCCTCAATAAAATTCTGGTCCTTTTTGTATCTAATTTTCCCCGTTAATTTGTCTAACTCTGCGTAATCTATTAGTTTTGACCTCCATTCCTCTAAAGTCGGAACCGTTTCTTGTTTCCACCTTTGTGCTAGCAGTGTCCTTGCTGCGACAGTAGCATATTGAAACAGTTTAAGATCTCTCCTACTTATATCCGTTCTTGTTATGCCTAGAAGGAAGGTTTCTGGTTTTTTAGCAAAACTGTATTTTAGTATTTTCTTTAGTTCGTTGTATATAGCTTCCCAGAACCCCCTTACTTTTTTACAGTCCCACCACATATGTATGAACGTACCCTCCTTCTCCTTACACCTCCAGCATTTGTTACAGGTTTTATACATTTTTGCCAATTTTGCTGGTGTCATGTACCACCTGTAAACCATCTTCATTACATTTTCTTTTAGTGTGGTACATGCCGTAAATTTCAAATTCTCATTCCATATTTTCTGCCAGTCGTCGAAGTCTATATTGTATCCTAAATCTTTGGCCCACTGAATCATTACTACTTTCACTTCCTCATCTATTGTGTGCCATTCCAGCAAGATTTTGTACATTTTGGAAATTGTTTTGGAGTCGCTGTTCACTATCTCTGTTTGGTATCTCGAATCTTTTTCTTTATACCCCTTTTCTTTCACATCCCTTTTGAACATTTCATTTATTTGATGGTAGTGCAGCCAATCAAAAACATGCTCTTTGACTTGTTCATATGGTTTTAATCTCCACTTTCCTCCTTCTTTCTCTACTAAGTCTCCATAGGTAATCCAATCGCTTCTCATATTAACTTTTTTGACCCCCATAACCTCTAGTGGTGATAGCCAATGTGGCACCCCCCCTTCCAATATGTTTTTATATCTGTCCCAAACTTCCCATAGCGATTTCCGGAAGATGTGATTTTCAAAAGTTTTGTATCCCTTCTTCTTTTCTTTCCAAAGGTATGCGTGCCATCCAAATCTGTTGTCAAATCCTTCCAAATCCAAGAGTTTTGTATTTTTAAGTTTAATCCATTCTTTTAACCAGCAAAGGCACGATGCTTCGTAGTATAGCTTCAGATCCGGCAGGGCAAAGCCTCCCCTTTCCTTTGCATCTGTCAGTAATTTATACTTGATTCTCGGCTTTTTGCCCTGCCATATGTATCTGGAAATCGTCCTTTGCCATTCCTTAAAAATCGCCACTCCTTTTAGTATTGGTAACATCTGGAATAAAAACAGCATCTTTGGCAGCACTGACATCTTGATCATAGAGATTCTCCCCCAGAGAGATAACTTTAGCCTATTCCACACTTCCAGGTCCTTCTTAATTCCGTTCCACACCGGGGTATAATTGTTTTGGAACAGATCGATGTTTTTTGGGGATAGCCATATTCCCAAGTATTTAACTTTTTTAACAATTTCAATACCTGTTTGTTGCTGCAATGCCTCCATTGTTATTTTTTCCATATTTTTAGCTATAATTTTGGTTTTTTTCCTGTTTATTATAAAACCTGCCACCTCCCCAAATTTTTCAATTTCTTCCAATATCTCCGCTGCAGTCTCCAACGGGTCTTCCGCCATCAAAACTATGTCGTCAGCAAAGGCTTTAATTTTGTATTGGTTTCGGCCTATTGTCACCCCCTTTATACTTTCCTTTTTCCTTATTGAGTCCAATAGCACCTCCAGGACCAGCACAAACAATAATGGTGACAACGGGCATCCCTGTCTAGTACCTTTAGAGATCTTTATCTCCTCTGTTATCATGTTGTTCACTAGCAGCTTCGCTTTTTGCTCCGTGTATATTGCTTTTATTCCGTTAAAAAAGTCATTTCCCATTTCTCTCTGCTCGATGTTTTTCAACATGAAATCCCACGCCACATTATCAAATGCTTTTTCAGCATCCACGAACATCAACATTGCTTGTTTCTCATTCCTTGCAGATAGATATTCTAGGATATTTATTACATTTCTCACATTATCTCTCATCTGTCTATTTGGAAGGAAACCCGCTTGATCATCATGGATAATTTCTTGTAGAACCTTTTTTAATCTTTCTGCTATAATTCCCGTAAAAATTTTGTAATCCGTGTTGAGTAATGAAATTGGTCTATAATTCTTTACTTGGGATAAGTCCACATCTTCTTTTGGGATAAAAGTTATAAGTGCCTCCTTCCATGTCTCTGGGATTTCTCTTTCCTTCAATATGTTGTTCATTACTTCTTTCAGTGGTATCAACAGGGATATTCCCAATTCTTTGTAATATCTTGCACTAAGGCCGTCTGGTCCTGGGGCCTTTCCATTTTTCAGTTTTTTTATCATCGTTCTTATTTCCTCTGTGTCAATCGGGGTGTTCAGCCTTTCTTGTGCTTCTGTCGGGATCTTTTGCACCTCTTTCTCTTTTAAATATCTTTCTATTTTCCTCATATTGTTCTTATCTTTCTTTTTATATAGTTGTCTATAATATTCCAAGAATCCTTTCCTGATATCTTTGGGGTTAGTTATCTCTGTTCCTCCCACTTCAATTTTGTTTATTGTGTTTTGTTCCTTCCTTTTCTTGATCTGCCAGGCAAGCCATTTTCCTGATTTGTTTGTGAATTCGAAGTTTTTTTGTCTCAGTTTTTTAATGTTCCATTCCACCTCCTTATTAATCATCATTGCAAACTGGGTTTGTAAAGCCTTGATGCTTTGCTTGATTTTTTCACTGTTTGGGTTCTTGATTAATTTTTGTTCATTTTCCATAATTTGTTTTAAAATTTCTTTCTTTTCCTTCTCCCGATTTTTCTTCTTAATCGAATTTTGCTGTATAAAGAAGCCTCTCATCACTGCCTTGCTTGCGTCCCACACTATGTTCATCCTCGTTCCTTTATTACAGTTGTCTTCAAAGTATTCTTTCAATTTCTTCTGTGCATCTTGCACTACCTTTCGATCGTCCAATAAGTAATCATTTAGTCTCCATCTATAGGTTCTTTCTTCAAATCCTTTAATTTCTAATTTAATGGGGCTATGATCTGAGATAACTCTCGGTTGTATTTCTACTTCTAGGATTCTTGGCGTTAATTCATTTGATATCCAAATTTGGTCGATTCTGGACATTGACTGATTTGGTTCCGAATAAAAAGTGAACTGTTTCTCCAGTGGGTGCCGCAACCTCCAGATATCTATTAGATTACAATTTTTGACCATTTCAAAGAAAGTTTTGGGTAGTTTTCCTTCCTTTGAACCATTGTTTCTCAATCTGTCCATCTCTCCTGACACCACTCCGTTCATATCTCCCATTACAATTATCTTCTGGTCTGCGTATTCCAACAGTTTTTCTTCCAAATTCTTATAAAAATCAGTTTTATTTCCGTTAGGTGCGTAGATCCCGACAATCATTATTTTCTCACCTTGCCAATTAATTTGGACTGCAATAAGTCTTCCTTCTTCGTCTTTAAAAATTTGTTGTGCTTCGATTTTACTCCTTACATACAGTATCACTCCCCTCTTCTTCTCCCTATCTGATGATATAAATTCGTTTCCGAGTCTCTTATTGATCAAAATCTTTCTGTGTTTCTTTGCTATATGTGTCTCCTGTAAACATATTATGTCTAAATTCTTCTTCTTTAAAAGATGTTCCACCTTATTCCGTTTCTTTTTTTCATTCAGTCCATTCACATTCCAATTCCATATGTTTAATGCCATATTTTTTCCAAATTAATTAATTTAAATAATAAGTTTTCCTAAGTTTTATAATCTTTCCTCCTCTTCTTGCTCTTCTTCTTCCTCCACTTCCTCCTCCCCCTCCTCGTCCCGTTGCTCTCCATTCTTCATCTTTGCGGCGGTACCTCCGGTTGCTCCTTTCATTTCGTCTTCTTCTTCTACCGTTAATTCTTTATACTTTCTTTGGAACTTGCCTATCTCCGCTGGGCTGCATAGTCGGTGCCTTTTGTTCTTGTAGGTAAAGGAGATCCCCTCCGGGAACTCCCATCTGAATTCTATGTTGTTCTTTTTAAGAATTTGTACCAGTGGTTTGTAGGGGTCTCTTCGTTTCAACAATTTAATTGGGATGTCTTTAAAAATAATTATGTAAAAACCATCTATGGACAATCTTTTTTCCCTATTTTTTTGTAGAACCAAGTTTCTCATATCTCTATCCTTAAATGTTATCAAGCAGTCCCCGGGATATTTCTTCGCTTTGGTCGTTCTTACCTTCATCCTGAAGGCGTTCTGGATCGAATTTGCCACTTCCACCTCTTGGAGTTCCAACCATTGTGCCAGTTCTCTTGTTAATCTTTGTTTAATATTCTCATTGTGGATTTCAGGTATCCCTCTCATCCTTAAATTAACTTCCCGTTGTCGAAGTTCATTCATGGAGATGGCATCCCACATTTCTTCTTGTGATTTATTGAATTCCATGAGACCCACCCTGATTTTATCCTCTTCCCGTTTCAATTCTCTCATTTCCAATTTTGTCTTTTTCATTCCCTCCTCTAACACATGGGTTCTCTTGGATATTTCTTTGATTTGTCCTTTCAATTCATTTACCGTCTCGTCTATTTTCTTATCCATTTTGCCAATCTTTGTATCTAATTGTTCTATTTTTGTTTCTAGGTTCTTTTCAGTCTGCCTAATTTCACTAAACATTTTCAATATTTCCGCTTTAAAATCTGATTCTTGTTTGGATCCCTTTCTTTCCCCCGGAGTCCCCCCTTCACCACTTTTTTTCTGTGTATGCGACATTTCGCCCAATTTATTTATCCCCCTTTCTGCCAAAGAGTCAAATTAGTCCCCCCTAATACAATCCCCAATGCCCCTTAAATTCTATAGTCTGTTGTACTTTTAAGTCTGTTTTTGGCCCTATTGTGCTTATAACCAGTAGTCAGTCTCCCCAATCGGTGACCCTTCTTCTTGCCCCCACTTGGGCTAATCCACAGATTAGAGTTATTAGTTATCAGCTTCTAAGTCCAAAGTCCAGGGTATCAGTCCAGTCAATACTTGATCTTGAGTCTTCCTGCCACCAATCAGGCTAATCCATTTCATATATTAAGGGGCCACCCTCTTAAGAATTTCTTCCTTCTTTGTCTTCCTGCCCTCAATCGGGCTAATTCCCATAAAAGTTTGGGTAAATGGAGTATTCCGGGGGTTGGGCGCCAATAGAATAAGTCCCAATTAAACTTCTTCCCGACAAATAGAGATCCCACCTCAGAAATTAGTTCTCCCAGAGAAGTCAGAAAAAGAGCAAAAAAAAAAAAAGAAGAAGAAGAAGAAGAACCAGGTTGTAATTTTCCTTCCAACCACCAGGAGGTTGCAATCGGAGGGTAGAGTCCAGACGAAGGGAAAAAAAGAAAAAAAAACCGATGGTAAAAATATATGCAAGAAAGAAGAGACAGAGAAGTAGGTACCAAGAGGCTTCCCCACTTCCCGTTAAGTTCACAATAAAGTCTCTTTTGCGCTGATGGCCGGGTTATTTCGAAAAGTTAAAGTTATTATTTAAGTTTAGTTTAAGTAGTAATGCCGAACCAAACGGACAGTCCCTTTCTCCTCCTTCTTCCTCCTGGCACGCAGCCATCGAAAAGGAACAATGGAGTCTCTAGCCCGATAAGTTCTTTCGTTGCGCAGAGCTTTTAAAAGTGAAACTAACAGCTTTCCCTTGCCTCCCGATGTAAGGGGGCTGGGGAGATCCGAAACATATACAGGCTGATCGCAATATAGTAACTTGTTGCTCTCCTCTACTTTCCTCTTTTATCAGTTACTTTGTTTCAAATGCTCCGGAAAGTTTCCAAGGAGAGAAAAGTTCGACCGCTAGCGACACTCACGTTTTTCGCTGCTTTGCCTAGATCTCTGCGTCCGCCATGATTTCAGATAGAGGTTGAGCTCTCTTTTTGACCTCCTTTTTGTTCGAATTCTTTAATAACCACTCTGAGTTATAACCTCCTTTTTGAGCTCGAATTTGTTTTTTCTGAGAATCCGGCGCTTCCCCTTCAGGCTCGGGGCTTCGCTTTCTCGAAGGGAGCTATGGCTTCCCTCAGCCCGTTTCTCCCCCCGTCGTACTCTTCGCTCCGAAAAAACGGAGTTACCTGACGTCCGGGAGGTCCGCGTTACGGCTCCACGGGAACCAGTGTATCTGCACACCCTCCAGATACTTTTCAGGGGACCGCTGCGCCCTGCGGAGCCCCTTTTTCCTCCGAGAAGCTCGGGATTCTCCGCAGTGGAGAAATCCCCGCCTGAGTCGGTGTCGCGCTGGACCGGAAGTCGGGACCTGTATCCTTTGTCTGCTGCAATGTCCTGCTGTCTCCCTTCTTTGAACCTGGCAAAATGGGCAAATGCTTGTTAACCTGCCTCTAATGTGAGCGCTGAAAGAATGTACAAATACAACATCATCTTATCTTTGAAGGGCCCAACAAATAAACGAGCTCTTACCTAGACCGCAGGCTAAAGCATTAGTCTATAGTCAGGCATTTCATTGGTAAATGAGTGTACAATAGCAACCAATATACTTGAGGACGGATTGGAGTAATTTTCTCTGTGTGTGTGCATGTGTGTGTGTGCATTTGTGGAGAGGGAAAGGGACAGAGTCAGCTCAGCTAGCCTGAAAGCAGTTAGACTGCTACCCCAAGGAAATAAAATACTGAGAGACCACAGAATAACTTACAGCATTGGATGTGCCTTGACCCCTATCCAGAGGATTGCTGTGGGGCTATCCTGCAGAAGGGGTTCCTTAAATACTTCAGGCTCCATGGGGGAATAAACTCAAAATCAGTGGATCTTCACAGTTGCCTTTTATATTCCTCTTTATCTACATCCCCTTTGTTGTTCATTAGTCCTTCTGGTGAGTTACTCGGATGGGCAAATCGTCAGGGTTTGTTTTTGTTTTTTATTAGAGAGAATTTTGAATGCTTGGGGAATTAAATCTTTGCAAATTTGTATTTGAAGTGCCTTAATCTGAGCTGTCCAGATTAGCATGCAGATCAGAGTTTGTTTACCTATCGGATTGTGTTAAGTTGGCTATATCTTATCTGGAGGTCAGCCAATCTGGAATTCAGCTACTGGTAATCAGCTAATATTGCACAGTCACATAGTTTTGTCAATACCAGCAGTAGTTTTAAAATTCTTATTAAACCTATTTGTCTCTGTGTGTGTGTTTATTTTATTTTTATTGACCGCTCTTATGGCCCCTCAATGTGATGTCATGATGCTAAAAGGATTTTTATAGCCTCCAAGCCCACCCACTCCCATATAACCATATCCATATATATATATAACACAAATTTCTGACTGCTCGCATAGCTTCCCTGCTGTGATACTTTGATGCCAGAAGCTTGTGTGTTCATGGTTTGTGTGTTAGTTACTGGCTGCTCTCGTGAGTATCCAGCTGTAATATTGCAGTTCCAAAAGGGTTTTTGGAACCCCCCACTCCCTTCAAATGTGCTCATTTTCTTGTTCTTTCGTGGTTTAAAGTAATTTTGCTGACTGTTTGCATAGGAATACAGTACTGAGAACAATACTCTTCTACTTTGGCCACACCAGCTTTTAGGGTTGGCCTATGTGTCAGTGTAACACTTGCACCTGAAAAGGCTTAGTCATTCCATTCTACAACCTTTCCAACAAGATATGTAATGGAGAGATATGAGGGGACCTGTGGCACATTTTAAATCATTTTGGTAGGATTTTGGAACCAAGAACTGTATTGTAAAATTTGGAGAAGTACACAATCCAATCTGTGCATTAGTCTGGGAGCACGCAAATTGGATCAGTTTGCTTAAAAATGCAGAAGGAACAAAATTATCCTCTGTCCCAAAAAGCCACCACATATCTTTCTAAAATCAGAATTCTCCCCACTGAAATGTACTAGTTTCATTAGGAGATCAGATATGTTGCAATCCCTGTACAGTGGTACCTTTGGTTACTAACTTAATTTGTTCCGGAGGTCCGTTCTTAACCTGAAACTGTTCTTAACCTGAGGTACCACTTTAGCTAATGGGGCCACCCAATGCCGCTGCGCCGCCGCCACACAATTTCTGTTCTCATCCTGGGGTAAAGTTCTTAACCCGAGGTACTACTTCTGGGTTAGTGGAGTCTGTAACCCGAAGTGTTTGTAACCCAAGGAGTTTGTAACCCAAGGTACCACTGTATTCCAGATGCACAGGCTGCTTTAGCCCACACAATAACCAACAGCTAGACAGTGTTTTTGTGATAAATGTGCCTGTATTTCCCCCATGTTTACTAACTGGTGCCTTGTGACTGAGGGCCTCATTATACATTAGGGCTCCCACATCTCCCATGTATCAGCATCATGTTTAGCAGTTCTCTGTCCCCTCCAAGCATTAGCCAGTGAAACTGAGCTGGGAGTAAAAATTGCTATGTGTGGTGACGTCGTGGTATGTGTTTGTTTTGCTAAGACATTTTTAGAGAAACACATAGGAAGATATATGTTTACAGGGACACATATCCCTTGCAATATCTGATTTTAGGTCCTTCCATTCATTTCTGATCAGGATCTACTTCCACTCTTGCACTAATCAGCAAAGCTTCCCTTCCCTGTTTTGTCCACAAAGCCCCTTAAATTTGCTGCAGACCCTTATGCCGATTTCCCCTCTCAGTTTTGTTCCAGCATGAATTCTTGCATCATGGCAAGACCTTCAGTCACGTTGCATGGGGCCTCTTCCATGGAGCGACAAGGGCAGACTCTTCGCAAACACCTCCAAAGGAAGAATTTAAAACCCACAGCACGCTTGGTGGGGCTAAATGAGTATTCAAATTGGCTAATAAAAAAGTAATGAGAACAGCCTGCAGGTCTCCGCCACCCAAAGAAAAACCAACAAACTCCCAGCCACAATGCAAACTTTCCATAGCAGACATGAAGGATTTTCAAACAAGGAACAGTGCGGGGGGGGGGGATGTCAAAGTCACAACTGTGGCAGGAACGGCTGAGAGAAGCCTTGAGGGGATCCTTCCCCACAGACCTGAGTCAGTTGCACGTGGGAGGCTGCAGCAACAGATGTACTGCATCAACTAGCTCTTAACTTTGGAGTCCTTAAGAGAGAGGTGAAAGGATGTGCCTGAATTGCACCGAACTGAACCTCTCCGGTTGTTATCCGGAGACTATTCCATTTCAAATGCAGAGGAGAGAGAAGGAGTGTGGCTCTGAATTCAGTCCCTTTGGCGCATTTCTTTTCTGTGACCCAATGGCTTGTGTGGAACTTGATTTTTACATTTAGTTAATCTAAATAATTCAGGAATAGACTCATTCAACCACATTAAAGAACACCGGGTGGCTACGCCTTTAACTTGCAGTTGACTAATTGCTTTGAAAGCTGGCTCATCTACTGAGGTATTGTCTTTGCTGACTAGCGCTGGCTCTCCTCGGAGATGCCTGGGATGTGGCCCCTCCTCAATCTCTTGTTGCACATATGAGCATGTGTCATTTTTCTAGAGAAAGAGGTCTGGAACTCACCATGAACACCTCTGTGTGATGTAGTGGTTAAGAGCGGTAGTCTCGTAATCTGGGGAACTGGGTGCTTGTCCCCACTCCTCCACATGTGGCTGCTGGGTGACCTTGGACTAGTCATACTTCTCTGAAGTCTCTCAGCCCCACTCGCCTCACAGAGTGTTTGTTGTGGGGGAGGAAGGGAAAGGAGAATGTTAGCCGCTTTGAGACTCCTTCAGGTAGTGATAAAGCAGGATATCAAATCCAAACTCTTCTTCTTTTTCTCTCTTGTTCTCTTGTAATGGCAATGGTGCTCACCTAAGAGGTGCCGGAACTGAGTTCCAGCAAGTTCTGGCTGGGGGGAGAAAGCCCTGCATGTAACTGTTAATAAGTCCCCTCAGAACTCATGTTACAGCAGAGTTACGGGGCTTATCTTCACAACGGGTATCCAGGAGTCTACTATTCGTAGAGGGAAGCAGCTTCAGCAGGGGTACAGAAAACAGGACTGAAAAAGTATTTAAGCCTTTAAATACTATCACTTCTTTCCAAATTGCACTTCCCACAATTCTTCTCCCAATGCAGTTCTAACATGGTGCAAACAGCTGGGAGGGCAGTCTGGGTTAAACATCACTTCATTCTACACCAGGTGTTGGGAACCTTTGGCCCTCCAGGTGTTGCCATGCTTGCTGGGGCTGCTGGGAGTTGTAGTTCAGCAGCATCTGGAGGACCAAGGGTACCCCACACTTAGTCTACACACCAAGAAGGGGGGCGGAGAGGATGAGTGCTTCTTTCTTGCACCAAATCACTCCTTCCAGAAGCACCTTTTCCATAGGAGGACCAACCTTCTGGCTTTTGTTAATTGTACAATGCGTAGTTCTGCTGTAAAATATGAAACATGTGCAAAAAGGTCGTGATTATAATATGCTAAATACTTACACTTCAGCTTATCACAGCGCTACTGCAGCTGATAATGTTGATAACAGTGGCATTTTTTAATTTTAAAAAAATGAATTTTATGCATACCATTACATATTTTAATCTTCTCTTTTAATAAGTATTCGGAAAAAAAGCAAGTGTCCATTGCTAAATATGATTCAGTGTTAATTCCTTCTCCAACTGAAAAGTCATATGTTAACATTTCATTATAAATATATTTTTATTTACCAAAGTATTTATATACCGCTCTCTCACAAAACATTGGGGTGGTGTGCAAACAGCACATTATTACCAGTACAGCTTGAGTTTCTGGATCATGAGAAATTACTCTTCTCTTTAAAGCTTTTTTTTTTTTTGGAAAAAGAAAGGTAGAACTTGTGGATTATTGATATTTTACATGCACAGAACGGAAGGCGAGAGGAGGAGAGCAGGGCACCAAATTTTGGGCTCACATAGGGTGCCGCTGGAATTTGAAAGACCAAAATCCGCTCTGCCCATTGCTCTTGCATTACTGGGCTCCCCAGCTCAGCTCACTAAGATGACACCTCAGTCATTTATTTATTAAATTTATTAAATTTCTATACTGCCCTTGATCCAAGGATCACAGGGCAGTTTACAATATAAAAACATAAAAAAATGCATAGCATAACAGCAAGCAAAATAACAATGCAATGCAAACCACACTTTGAATCAGCCTCCCCACCGTCTTTTTAAACATGTTCGTTTCCATGAAGAGAAGGAGGCAGGAGCATCTTAGCCAAGCAGGACAGTTGACATAAGCGTGTGGGTTTCCCCCTCAATTCAACTCCCCACTTCCATCAACCCTAATGACTATAGCTGCTGCTACCACCACCACTGCCTTCCCATCCATGCCAAGCTCACCACAAAGCCCACGGCATGTAGGCAGTGCGCAAACTAGCTGGGCCAAGAACAGCTGATACATGGTAGGCACATACCTTGCTCAAGGAGGGGAAAGGGGTTTGATGGACCCCCTGCTACCTCCCAGTGCACATGTGGCAGCAGCGGCAGAAGGGGAAAACATTATTCCATACCACCCACCCCGCAAAAATGGCCTGAAAATGGGATAGTGATAGCAAACACAAATATATTTGAATACATTTTGGCATAGTGTAGGGGGGGAAATAAAGGGAACTGAGGAACTGGAAACCAGGCAGAATAGGCTTCCTCAACCTCAGCCCTCCAGGTGTTTGTGGCCTACAACTCCCATGATCCCTAGCTAGCAGGACCAGTGGTCAGGGATTATGGGAATTGTAGTCTCAAAACATCTGGAGGGCCGAGGTTGAGGAAGCCTGAGGCAAATAGAGGAAAAGATACAGGAACTAATTTCAGTGGGAAAAGCAGGAAGATAAGCAAACTACAGGAAGCAGGAAGGTACCCCTACTCCCCATTTTCTTGATTTTTTTTTTATTCTGATCCATTAGTAGAGAAAGCCTGCATACTTTCAAACTTTTCTCACAAACCAGGAGGGCTACTTGCTTTTTATTAGGGAAAGCAACATGAATATGTATATTCATACTGGAAATCTTTGAGAACAAGTGCTGGTGCTGTCCAGTTATTTTGGACTACAACTTCCAGCCAATGTGGCCAATGAACAGAGGTGATGGGAGTTGCAGTCTGGAGGGCACCAAGTTGGGGAAGGCTGTCTTAAATAACGGGAAATACAGATCAGAAGGGAATTCCAGCTTTGTCCAACCTACAACAACAATTAATGATAGTACCACCTAGTGATTGAACTGCGGGGTGATATTTTCTCCAGACATAACACAAACAATTGCCACCTTTGCCCACGGAATGAGCAAAAGGCTAAATCAATAGAATTACTCCAGGATGAAGAACAGCCAAATCAGATCCTGTAAGGACTTGTTTTCTTTTTTATTTTACATTTGAATTGATTCTTCCTATACTTCTACTGCTGGCAATCTTCCTCAACATTCTCCACAAATCAGCTCATTCTTATGGTGCCTGCTTGTAGCTGAAACGTAAACATTCTTAAAATATTTCATTTTATTTTAGAATAGAAAACAAAGCCAACAACAAAACGATGGGAAAGAAAAGATAAACCAAATTTTCTGTTCCTCAAAATAGCTGTAGTTCAAATCTGAGCAAGAGTTTTCTGGTTGGCATTATGTTACCTCATTCTTAGCTATCTTTGAGGCTGGTTTACATATTTGCCCAATGAAAACGCATCTGGAGGTAATGAAGGAGAAACAAACAGCATCAACTTTTTGTGCTGTGACTATAAAAGGAAGAAAGAAAGTATGCTTTAAAAATCTTGGATGAAAGCCAAAGAATGTGTTTTCCGGAAACATATAATCTGTAATTGGGCTAATTCTGATGTATTTGTGTCTCCAAGTCTTTGTTTCGCTGTTGCCTGTATAACTCTTGATTGGAACATTTGATGTTCCTTTTGTGAGTTCCTAAATCCAATCCCCTCCAACGATGTACATGAATGTGCCTCTGATGGATGTTTTCCAGCACCTTTTTGTTGCCTCAATTAAGGGATAATGAACAAGGATTGTTTCTATTTGTAAAACAGCTCCAGCTAGTTCCTTCTTCCCAATTGGCTGGACAATGTGCCTTAATTAGACACAAAGCCTTGTAACAGACGTGACGGGAGGGAGGAATCAGAATGGATAGAAGGGGAAAGGTGAGGTGCTTTCAGCTTCTGGGGGCAACTTCAGCTTGTCTTGGCAGATGGACCACAGGACACTAAAGATACGACAATACCACACATGGCAACTCCATGGTATTATGATTGCAAGTCCTCAACATGCCATGGAATGAATGGCATGTAAGGCCAATGTCCTTTCTTAACACAAAATAGAAGCAAATTAATTTAAAATGCATACAATCAAATAGGCTCACCATAAAAACAAGTGGCACAGATAAAACTGGTGAGAACTGGAGCAGACCGAAGGCCTAGGAAACTTACCCCAAAAAAACCAAAACCGCCTTTGACTGTTGCCAAAAGGACATCAAGGTAGGTATCAGGTGAACCTTTCTAGAGAGGGCAGGGTGCCACCACTGAGAAGACCATTTCCCCAGGAATTAAAACCTGTTGCTTGTACAAATGTTTACAACCAGGGGTGCCATCTTGCCCTCAGGAGTGTGGGTGCCCACTGACATAACATGGACGTAAGACGTCACACGCACACACCTGCATGTAGTATGTGTGACATCGAACACATTGTGTTTCACATCCATGGGGCAATGCCATGGGCTCCTCTTCCTCCTTCTGTACCGCCAGCAAGGCACCCTTTTCTGCGTCTGCCTCCACATCTGGAAAAGGGTGCCTCACTTGCTAGTTGCAGAGGGAAGAGCTAAACTGCTTCTCTCTCGGAGGCAGCCATACAGAGGTTGGCTGCCTGCCTCTCTCTGCTGGCTTTGTTCATTGACGTTGTGGGTGCCTGGCCGCCACAATTATAATATTGCGAGTGCCCAAGCACCCACAGCCCCCTGGAGTTGACTCCTGTGCTTACAACTGATATTGTATCTGAATGTTGTTGGAGATTCAGAGGCATAGAGGGCTGGGATATTGGAGATAATATATCATGACCAGAGGCCATTGACAGCCTTATCCACCATGAATCCATCTAATCCCCTTTTAAAGCCATCCAGATTAGCCATCGGTATTCTAGGTCATGCTTTCTTAATATGGGGTAAGCAAGGCCTTTTAAGGGGACGCGAGTGGTGCTGTGGGTTAAACCACAGAGCCTAGGACTTGCCAATCAGAAGGTCGGCGGTTCGAATCCCTGCAAGGGGGGGGGAGCTCCTGTTGTTCGGTCCCTGCTCCTGCCAACCTAGCACAACCTAACATCAAAGTGCAAGTAGATAAATAGGTACCGCTCCGGCGGGAAGGTAAACGGTGTTTCTGTGCACTGCTCTGGTTCGCCAGAACCGGCTTAGTCATGCTGGCCACATGACCCGGAAGCTGTACGCCAGCTCCCTCAGCCAATAAAGTGAGATGAGCGCCGTAACCCCAGAGTCGGCCATGACTGGACCTAATGGTCAGGAGCCCCTTTACCTTTACCTAAGGTCTTTAAGATGTTTTGAGCCATCTTTGCAGAAAATGATGAATAAATGCTGATAATAAATAAATAAATGTTCCTTTTAGTTTCCTAAGGCAGCATCCTGCACCATATTGTCAACAGCTTTTGTAATTCACTGCAGGTCCTTGCACATATTGTAAAGGACCTCCTTCCACTTGCCTGTAATCCATCATTTTGAACTAGTAGTGGGTTCAGTGAGTGGAAGCTTCAAAGCAGGCTGAACTCTTTCTCCCAGGACAGCTCTCCCATTATCTCAGTTTTCCCGCTCATTCCTTTTTTGCCCTGTGGTTGCATTGACATGAGTTCTTCAGAAATGCAGAATACATGTGCATACATCAGAGAACACATGGAATTATCGTATGGGATATGTGCATTTTAGATGCTGTTCACAGGATGCCAGTGCAACAGACACTGGCAAACACCTTGCCCCCTCAAAAGATAACTCACCTTAATATTTTTATCTGAAATAGTAATAAGTGCTTTCAGGGACTCCTGAATTGAAGGGGGCTGGGCTGGATAACCCTTGGGTCCCTTCCAGTTCTAAGATTCTATGATTCTATGAAATCATATATCAAGTTTAGTCTCGATAGCATATTTCAAGTGTAGCCTCTGTTGTATAGATTATTGTTCTTTTTCATTTTCATAGAACTATATGGCCATTGAATTGGAAAGATTCCACAAGAGTCATTGAATCCAACACCCTGAAATAGCTAAATTCTTCAGAATTAAATCCTTCCCGTCAGATGCTTCTCTGGTTTCTCTTTCATCGCCTCTGGGGATTCCATCACTTCCTTGAGCAACATTTTTCATTGCTAAATTGTTTTTACAGTTAAGAGTTTCCTGTTACCCAGACTAAATCTGTGTTGCTGGAACATGAAGGCATTGTTTCTTGTCCTTCTATTAGGGTCTCTTGGAAACAATTATCCTCCATCTTTTTTATGGTAGTCTTTTAGACATTTGAAAAACTTCCACCATAAGCTCTCCATCTTATTTCAGCTAACCATGCCCAGTATAGCAGCAACTCAAGGCCAAACAAGACATGACGGTACACACAGAATCATAAAGTTGGAAAGGACCCCAAGGGCCATTTAGTCCAACATGCAGCTCGGCTTCCAACAGTGGTAGTCATACATCCAATTTACCCTCCTCCCCCCATTACCAGCTAGGAGAACTTACTTTGCACCATGACATGTTGCCTTTCCTTTGCCCCTGTGCCAGATCATTGGATTCCTATGGTGGGGAGTTAGGAGATCCAGACTGTTGTAGCCTACTTCATCACATGAATTGCACAAAGCAGTTGTGGGACTGAGCTTCTGGCCCACCCCATAGTTCACACAGCTCCTTGGCCCTGCCCCATCAGCCACTCATTTCTATTTAATGTGGTGGAGACTTGCAAAGGAAGCCTGTTAAAAAATTAAGACAAAGTTAAAAAATTAAGACAAAGGAACTTCGAGTACGCTAATAAATCAGGGAAGTTATTAGCCTGGCAATTAAAAAAAAGGAAGGAGCAGAATACAATAAATAAAATTGAGGTGGAAGGAGAAGAGATAAGCAAGCCCAAAGAAATAAGGAAGGCCTTTTTGGATTTTTACAGAGGACTCTTTAAAAACACAGAAAGGAATAACATGAGAAAAATAGAGAGATATTTAAAAGCTAAGAACATCAACAAGATCTCCTCAGCAGAAAAAGAGAAGCTAAACGCTCTAATTGAGATAGAAGAAATCAAAGCAACAATTAAAAATTTAAAAAATGGGAAAGCTCCAGGCCCAGATGGGTTTACTGGTAGATATTATAAGGAGATGGAACCAGCTCTACTGACCCCATTGCAAGAAGTAATGAATAACATCCTCAAAGAAAGAGAACTACCAGAGACGTGGAAGGAAGCATTGATCACATTAATTCCCAAACAAGACTCAGATTTACAGCAAATTAAAAACTATAGACCGATTTCCCTGCTAAATATAGACTACAAGATCTTTGCGGGAATCCTAGCAAAGAGATTAAAGGACAATCTGATAGAAAGTATACACAAAGACCAAGCCGGCTTTTTGCCGGGCAGGCAAATGAAAGACAACACAAGAAACATAATAAACATCATAGAATACTTAACAGATAAGTGCGATAAACAAGGTGTGTTGTTATTTGTGGACGCCAAAAAAGCGTTCGATAATGTAATCTGGGATTTCCTGCTGAAACAATTGGAATATATGGAGGTGGGCACCAAATTTTATAATGGGATAAGAGCCATCTACACAGAACAGAAGGCAAGACTCATAATAAACAATGTAGAGACTGAAGAAATAACAGTAACTAAAGGAACAAGACAGGGATGCCCACTGTCCCCTTTATTGTTTGTAATGGTGTTAGAGGTCTTACTTAATTCTATAAGAGACAACAAAAAAATAAAAGGAGTAAGGGTAGGTCAGAACGAATATAAAATCAAAGCTTTCGCGGACGACCTGGTGGTAACATTGGAGGATCCATTAGACTCAATAAAAGAGGTGCTCGAAGAATTCAACCAATTTGGTAAAATAGCGGGTTTTAAACTTAACAAAAGGAAAACAAAAATGATAGTTAAGAACATGTACAAGGACAAAGTTGAAGAATTACAAAGAGAAACGGAACTAGAGGTGACTAAGAAGGTGAAATACCTAGGAGTATGGGTAACGCCAAAAAATATAGACTTATTTAAAAACAACTATGAAACAGTATGGAAAGGAATTAAAAAAGACATAGAAACGTGGGGCAGGCTCAGATTGTCATTTTGGGGTAGAATAGCCACAATCAAAATGTCCGTACTTCCAAGAATATTATTTCTTTTCCAAAATATCCCCGTGATTAAAGGTACTAGGATATTCAAAGTCTGGCATAGGGAGATTTCAAAATTTATCTGGCAGGGGAAGAAACCCAGAATAAAATTTAAATTGTTGACAGATGTGAAGGAAAGGGGAGGCTTCGCCCTGCCAGATTTGAAACTATACTATGAGGCATCTTGCCTATGCTGGGTAAAGACATGGATTAATCTGGAGGATAGAGAAGTGCTGGACTTAGAAGGTCATGATAACCGATTCGGGTGGCACGCCTACCTGTGGCACGGGCGGAAGAGATCGCACAAGGAATTCGGAAACCACATATTCAGGGGCCCACTGATTGAGGTATGGGAAAGGTACAAAGACGTGCTAGAACCTAAAACACCCCACTGGCTGTCACCATTAGAAGTTATGTCCGTTAAAAAGACCAATATGAGGGCTAACTGGGCCACATACGAACAACTGTTAATGAAAAAGGAAGGAAAGTGGAAAATGAGGCCGTATGAGCAGGTCAAAGACCAAGTTTATGATTGGCTCCATTACTTCCAGACAAATGATATGTTTAGGAAAGATTTCAAAGATAAAGGATACGTTGACAAAAACTCTAGATTCCAAACTGAGATCCTGGAAAATAATACAAAAACTCTGTCTAAAATGTACAATCAGTTACTGGACTGGAACCTAATTGACGAGGAAGTTAAGTCGGTAATGACACACTGGGCCAAAGATTTTGGCCGTAACATCTATTTTGAAGAGTGGGAAAAACTATGGAAACAACATCTTAAGTTTATGGCTTGTGTGTCACTTAAGGAAAATTTAATGAAAATGTTTTACCGCTGGTATATGACTCCCATCAAACTAGCCAGAATGTACGGATCCTGTAACAAATGCTGGAAGTGCAAGGAAAGGGAGGGGACATTCTACCATATGTGGTGGGAATGCCAAAAGGTTAAAGGGTTTTGGGAGAGTGTGTATAATGAAATAAAGAAAATCTTAAGTTATACTTTTGTTAAAAAACCCGAGGCATTCCTGCTGGGATTGGTAGGAAAGGAGATAAAAAGGAAAGACTATAAGCTGTTCCAGTACGCAACAACGGCAGCAAGGGTCCTGTTAGCCAAAAACTGGAAATTAGAGGGTTTGCCGACAATAGAGGAATGGAGATCAAAATTATTAGACTACGTGGAGATGGATAAGATGACAGGGAAAATCAGATATATAAAAGACCAGAGGTTTATAAAAGATTGGGAAAGTTTTACGGAATATCTGGAAAATCTAAGCGATGGTCAGATAACACTAGTGGGTTTTAAGGGAGCTCTGTAAGAAGCATAGGGTACTGTCTAAAGGAAAACAGAGGAACCAGAATGATCAACGGCACTACAAAAGAAGAAATGCGGAACTATTGGCTTTTATTAACACGGATGATTTGTGGAAAGGTTGAAGGAAGTCACTTTGTAAACTATGTAAACATTAAGTGGAATATTATAGTTTTGTATTTTGATCCATGCAAATCAATAAAAATTATGTTGGAAAAAAAAAGGAAGCCTGTGCGCACAGATCTCTATGTTATTCAGGCTTCCCATACATTCTGGAACTCTGCCCAACTGGAGTTCCAAAATCTGCTCCTTAATTTCCTAAATCAGGGTGGCCAGAAACAGACACAGCTTTCTAGCTGGAGCCTAAGCATTTTCAAATAGAGTCACACTTTCCCCATGCCTTTAATGCAAAGTATTTGTCACAATGTGATCCAAAATGGCACAGACCTTTATCGTGCAACAGCATCAGACCAGAGATTTGCGTTTCATGTATTCATTTCTAGTTTTTACCTCCAAGATACTCAAGTGGCATGCCCACTTTGCCTTCCCCGTTATTATTCATAGCAACCCCATGAGATAGGTTAGGCCAAGAGGTAGTGGTTGGCCCAAAATCACTTAATGGGCTTCATGGTTAGATGTGGACTCAAACATAAACCCATGCAGTCCTAGTTCATCAACCTTCTCCCAGGGTGGCACTCATTCCCATCATCCTCAACCATTGGCCAATTTAAGGGCACCAAGTTGAAGGCTGATTTCCTCTGCACTGCTTAGTGCATTGTGATCCACGCTTACCATTATGCCTTTCTCTGCAGTTCTCAAAACTAGGCAGTGTTCTCCAGGTTTTGTTGTTTTGGACTTATCCATTTGTATAGATTTTCTTCTTCTTGGCATATGAGAATGCAAATATATTGTTCTTGAATTCTAGTTCCAAGGTGCTTTCAATTAAGCCATAAACTTTTCTGTTTTCTTTAGCCCAAGATGCAGAGTGGTGAGAAGTGACTGCCAGTTTCTTATTTAGGTCCTTTGCTCTTTTGATCTGCTCTGAGTCACAAAGACATACAATATGTTGTGTGAATTTCAAAGTTGGTAAAAGGCAGAGAGTCCCTGCCCTCTGGAGATCCTGAATGACATAATTATTCATCATTTTCACCACCTTTGTATTGCACAGCTGTGGAAAGGTAGCTCAAAAGCTGGCTGAAGAATGAAATGTGCTCACACTTTAACCATGTTTATGAAACCTCGGTATAACAAAAATCTGAGCCACTGTGAATCTGGGAAAGCGAAAGTAACGCAAGGTGCTGAAATATGGAATGTCAGGTACTGAATACCATTGCTTGTTATCTATCAGATAAATGATAACAGTCTCAGGTTAAAAGAATAAAGAAAAATGATACAACGTCAACTATAAATTACAGTCAAATATTAAATACTGTTGGATGCCGGCCATCAAAACTGGTTTTGCCCCCTGTTCCCAGTGAGGAGAACCTAGCAGAGAACACTAGTTGGTCCGGAGACTACAAATAGGTTGCTCCTTCTGGTTTCAGAGCTGCTTCACACACTTTCTGGTAGCATGGAAGACATGTTTCCAGGGTCCTTGACCAATGTGCTTTTATGTTCATGAGCATATATTCCATTTGTGTATGTATATACAGTGGAACCTTGGTTCTTGAACGGCTTAGTTGTCGAACAAATCGGTTCCTGAACGCCGAAAACCTGGAAGTGTTCCGATTTTCAAATGTTTTTCGGAAGCTGAACATCTGACGCGGCTTCCGCTTGAGTGCAGGAAGCTCCTGCAGCCAATCAGAAGCCACCCATTGGTTTTCGAACAGTTTCGGGAGTCTAACAGACTTCCGGAACGGATTAAGTTTGAGAACCAAGGTTTCACTGTACCAATAAATAGAAAAAATAGCATGAGAAAAAGCTACCTTGGGACAGCTTCCGGCTGCTGCGATCTCAGTGCAAGCAGGGTTCTCACCGGGAGGGAGAACTCGAGCTATTTTGAAGGATTGGGGGCAACTCTAGGGCGCGGAGACCCCCCAAAACTCTCTTGAAGGGTGTTCAGAGAGTCTAGTCCCCGGCACGGCCAGAGAAAGACCAAACCGGCTGCCAGGTAACCTCGGAAGAGGTGAAGAGCGTGGGCGGAGAGGTCTAGCGGTCAAGGGGGAGCCATTACTCACCTTCAGATAGCGAAGCCCTGAGCTTGCAGGGAGAGCAGTACGCTCTCAGAACAAAGAACTCCGACTCTTGCAACTTTGTAATTAAGATAAAAAGAACAAGGAAGCCTCGGAGGGAGTAAAGAGAAACAAACGGAGTTTAGCTGATAGCCGAAATCAATTTAGACGCGGAAAGACGCCAGTGCGGGGAAAAGAGAAAGGGAGTCGCCTTAGCGGTTACGCTGTTTCCCTTTCTGTATTCCTCCCTCCAAACAAGCTGAATAGAAGGAAAAGTATGCTGGAGAGGAAGAGGGAAGAAAGGGGGCCAGAGACAAAGCATTAGGACTTGGCGTTTTTGGTGAACCGGAGGCTGTGAAGAGGAGAAGGGGTGTTTCTCTATCTTAGCGTCAGAATTCAGGAGAACGAAGCCGGAAGAGAAACCCCTGCCACCATTTGAGACTTTTTGTGCGTGAGTTTGTGAAAAGCAGAAAGAGGACAGTGATAATATCCATATTGGAGCTAATAAGCATACTGTTCTCCATCTCTTTTCCCTTGGTTGGAGACTAGGGTTTTTGAACTTCTGGGAGCTCCTGGGAACACTTTGGGAACACTTTGGGAATTGGCGTCAGTGCATATCGGTTTGACGGCCTCTTGTGTTAAAATGAAGTTGGTGTGATTTGAGACTGGCCTCCGCTCCACCTGCCCTTTTCCTTTTCTCCCCTCCTTCTTCTACTCATCACCCCCTATTTTAATACCCCCCCCCGTATATCTACTATGGAACATGGACTAGCCTGATTGGAGGCGGGACAAACCCCCGACATTGGAGCATTCCGCCTTGAAGGAAGAGGACTGTACAGTAAGAACTTGACATCGATTCTATATATACAGACTTCGATACTGACTTTTGGGGAAATACATATATAAAGAATTGGGAATTCTGAACAGTAACACTAAAGAAAGAAAGAGGGTATTACAAAAACGGACAAAGCGGGCGGTATAAAGGAAATCATCTGAAACAAACTCAGGGGGCGAGAAATTATCGGGGACAAGGGGAGATAAAAGTGTATAAGTATTTAAGATGTCACATACAGGGAAAAAAGGAATGAATGGCGGGACCCCTGGGGATAGGAGGGGCTTTAAGCAAGAGGTAGACTTTAAGTCGGATATTTTGAAGATGTTTACAGAGATCAAACAAAGCCAAGCCAATTTAGAATATAAATTAGAGCAAGTGGATAACAGGATCGGGAAAATGGATAAAAAAATGGATGAGACTGTTAACGAACTTAAGGGCCAAATAAAAGAAATATTTAGGAGAACGCAGCTTACAGAGGAAGGGTTAAAGAAGACAAGGGTAGAATTAAAGGATATTAAGAGGGATAAAGAAAGGATTAAAACTGAAATGATGGACTTAAATAAGGCTCAGGAAGAGATGAAGGACATTATTGCGATGAATGAACTGAGGCAGAGGGAGGTTAATCTGAAATTTAGAGCTGTGTCAGAGACCCAAAATGAAAATATTAAAGAGAGATTGACAATGGAGTTAGCAGAATGGATGGGTTTACCAGTGGAGGAAATGGCCAATAATATACAAAATGCATTCAGAATGCGCGTTAACACAACAAGAGGAAGGAAACTTATAGGTGATTGTCTGATTACATTCAAGGATAAAGAAATGAGAAATAGGATCCTTCAAAGGAATAGAGAAAAGAGGTTGAATATAGATGGGAATTATATAATTATTTTTAAAGATGTCCCGATCAGACTACTCAAACGAAGAGATTACTATAAATCCTTGGCGCAGGTACTGAGAAGAAATAAGATCGAATTTAGATGGGAATTCCCGGAAGGGATATCATTTGTATATAGAGGTAAGAGACACAAGTTGTCAAGTCAAGAAGAAACCGGGAAGTTCTTGAGGAAGTACAAGGAACTTAAAGTGGAGGTAAATGGAACGGGGGCTGGAGGAGATGAGGGGGCCCCATCAGGAGAGTCAGGAGAAGGGGATGAGGAGGAGGAAGGAGGAAGTAGATTGGGCGAAGAGGCAGAGGAGGAAGCGGAGGACTCAGGGAACCCTTAAAGGAAAAGAGAATTCGAATAAAACTCAGGCGAAAACTTAACTTCTGAAGTGAAAGTTAAGCATCATGGGATTAAAAATCTGGAACTGGAATATTAATGGGATGAACGATAAAAATAAGAGGAATAAAATTGAGCAATATTTGAAAAAGAAAAATTTGGACATTATCTGTCTACAGGAAACGCACGTTGCTAGAAGGCATAGGAAAGTGTTAATTAACAAAAGGTTGGGAAAGGAATTTGAATCCTCAGATAAGGTAAAGAAAAGAGGTGTGGTACTGTATGTTAAAAATAATTTAGAAGCCAAAACAATATTTAAGGATGAAGAGGGGAGGATGATAGGGGTCAGTATTAACTGGCAAGGTGAAAAGCTGATGGTAGTGGGGCTATACGCCCCAAATGGTAGTAAAACGGAATTCTTTAAAAGATTAGAAGAGAAGTTGATGGAATTTGTGGATCAAAAAATAATTTTAATGGGGGATATGAACGGGGTTGTTTCACTAGAAATGGATAGACAAAGAGAAGGAACAAACAAAGAAGGAAAGTTACCAAAAACCTTCTTCTCCATGGTAGAAAATTGCAATCTGGTGGACATCTGGCGTCTCAGACACCCGCTTGACAAACAATTCACCTTTCATTCTGAGCCTAACCAATCGCTGTCGCGCATAGACCAGATATGGGTCTCAAAGGAACTGTGTCCAAGAGCTAAATTAATAGAAATAAGACCAAAAGTAATTTCAGATCACAGCCCAACAGAGCTGGAACTGGAAAGCCTAGAGACAAGAACCTTCAGATGGAGATTAAAAGACCACCTTTTAGATGATCAGAAAGTTGTGGAAAAGGCACAGAAAAAACTGATAGATTATTTTAAAGATAATGGTGATAAAGGAACAAAGGATAGCGTTGTCTGGGATGCGAGTAAGGCTGTAATAAGAGGGTTCTTTATCCAACAGAATGCAATCAAAAATAGGAATAGAGAGAAAAACAAAGAGGAAATTCTAAAACAGATAATGGTTAATGAACAAAAACTATCACAAAAACCAAATTGTCAAAAAACGAAGGAAAGAATTAAAATTCTACAAGCCCAGTTTGCTATAATAATAAATAGAGAGGTGGAGTGGAACATTAAAAAACTAAGGCAAAAAAATTTTGAATTTGCGAATAAATCAGGTAAATGGCTTGCCTGGCAAATAAAAAAAAGGAAGGAGCAAGGTGTAATTAATAAAATAACAGTGGAGGGAGTAGAAAGAACTGACCCCAAAGGAATTAAGAGCGAATTCCTCAGCTATTACAGGAATTTGTATAAAGATCAAGAGAAAGTTGGTTTAAGGAGGATAGAGAGATTCTTGAAGGATAAAAGGGTGCAAAAAATCTCAATAGAGGAAAAGCAACGTTTGAATACACCAATTGGAAATGAGGAAATAGAGGAGGCAATTAAAGATTTAAAGAGGGGTAAGGCACCAGGCCCTGACGGATTCACAGCCGGCTACTACAAAGAAATGAAATCTATTTTGGTGGGACCTCTAAAAACGATTATGAACAATATCTTAAAGAAAGGAGAAACCCCAGAGACCTGGAAAGAGGCATATATTACGTTTATCCCCAAACAGGATGCAGATCCAACCCAGGTTAAAAACTACAGACCAATTTCACTCCTGAACACAGATTATAAGATATTTGCAGGAATTCTGGCAAGAAGGCTGAAGATTTTGCTATCAGAAATTATTCACAGGGACCAGGCGGGATTCCTGCCAGGTCGGCAGATGAGAGATAACACAAGAAATATAATTAATATGCTAGAATACCTGTCTGTTAGGATTGACAAACAAGCTATAATGGTGTTTGTAGATGCCGAGAAGGCATTCGATAACGTGATATGGAACTTTATGTTGAAGAACTTAGAACACATGGATGTGGGTAACGATTTCTTTAATGGGGTAAAAGCAATATACACAGAGCAGAAGGCCAAATTGATCATAAACAATATGGTGACGGAGGAGATAAGGATACAGAAGGGAACAAGACAAGGATGTCCGCTTTCCCCGTTACTATTTATAACTGTGTTAGAAGTCCTTATGAACTCAATAAGACAAAACGAGAATATAAAAGGAGTATCAGTAGGACAGAATGTTTATAAGACCAAAGCCTTCGCCGACGACTTAGTAATAATGACAGAAGAACCAGCAACGGCAATAGGGGAAATATTAAAGGAAATAGAACAATTTGGAGAAGTGGCAGGCTTTAAATTAAATAAGACAAAAACGAAAATGATAGGAAAAAACGTGGACCCAAAGATAATTGAAACAATCCAACAACAATCGCAGATAGAGATGGTCAAAAAAGTCAAATACCTCGGCATCTGGTTAACACCCAAAAACATAGACTTATTCAAAAATAATTATGAGCCGATGTGGAAGGAAATAAAGAAAGATTTAGAGAAATGGGGAGGGCTAAAATTGTCACTCTGGGGAAGGATTAATGTAATTAAGATGAATGTCTTATCAAGGTTGATGTTTCTATTCCAGACCATCCCTATAATCAAAGGGAGTCGAATCTTTAAGGAATGGCAAAGGATAGTCTCAAGATTCATATGGCAGGGCAAAAAACCCAGAATTCAGTTCAAATTACTGACAGACGTAAAGGAAAGAGGGGGCTTTGCCCTGCCGGATCTGAAACTGTACTATGAGGCATCATGCCTATGTTGGATAAAAGAATGGGTAAAATTGGTGAATACGGAGCTGCTCGACTTAGAGGGCTTCGATAATAGATTCGGCTGGCACGCGTATTTATGGAAGAACAAAAGGAAAGTACACAAGGGGTTTGCAAATCACATTTTTAGAGGGCCGCTTATCGAAGTTTGGGAAAGATATCAAAATTTGTTAGAGCCGAAAACACCACATTGGCTTTCACCTCTCGAAGTAATGAGTATAAAAACCATTAATATGAGAAGCAATTGGGCAACTTATGATCAGCTACTAACTAAGGTTGAAGGGAAATGGAAGCTAAAACCGTATGAGCAAACAAAGGAATATGTTTACGATTGGCTACATCACCATCAGGTGAACCAGATGTTTAGTAAAGATATCAAAGAAAGAGGTTATGCAGATAAAGACTCAAAATTCCAGACAGAAATAATAAATAATAAAGTGAAAATTATATCTAAGATATATAGGATGTTGTTGGACTGGAATTTAGGCGATGAGGAAGTCAAATCGGTGATGATCCATTGGTCTAGGGATATAGGTCATAGCATACAGTTTGAGGATTGGGAGAAACTTTGGAAGGAGGGGGTAAACTTTACGGCGTGTACTTCGATAAGGGAAAACGTCATGAAGATGTTTTATAGGTGGTACTTGACACCCATGAAATTATCAAAAATGTATAAGGTGGATAATAAGTGCTGGAGATGCAAAGACATAGAGGGCTCCTTCTACCATATGTGGTGGGAGTGCAGAAGGGTGAAACAATTTTGGGAGAAAGTACACACTGAATTGAAGAAGATATTAAAGTACACGTTCATAAAGAAACCAGAAATCTTTCTTCTAGGGATATTAGGACAAGAGATAAAAAAGGAAGATCGCAGATTGGTATACTATGCGGTTACGGCAGCAAGGGTAGTATTAGCCCAGAAGTGGAAACTACGGGAAACCCCAACGGTGGAGGAGTGGAGATCTAAGTTGTCGGATTACGCAGAGTTGGATAGATTAACAGGAAAAGTTAGATACATAAGAGACCAAGTGTTCACCAAAGATTGGGAAAAGTATGTAGATTATCTGGAATGTATTAGCGAAGGGCAAATAACGCTAAAGGGATTTAGAGACGCACTGTGAAAGACTAAGAGTTATTGTGCAAAGCAAATAGGAATTAGGAATCGGTATAATGACAATATAAGTAATGAAACGTGTAATTTTATTTATTGCTTCGAATGATTTATGGACAGGCTGAAGGAAGTCCCGTAAGAGACGACTATGTTATATGGATGATATGGAAATGATAATTGCTGTTTATTATTTTTAATTTTTTTCTTCTGTGTATTTTTTTTTTGTATTTGTGTGTTACCTTGTGTTCTTTTTGGAAATAACTAATAAAAAAGAATGAGAAAAAAAAAAAAAGAGAAAAAGCTACCTTGTGCTATTCCCCATCCTTTTAAAGCCTTAAGCACTACCCCATATCATTCCAGATGTCTTCATTAAGAACACACACGCACATATAAAACTCAGACACACAGAGAGAGAGAGAGATTTGCATGGTGGTGGCGTGATTGCTTTTTATCCCTTGCTATTTAAGAAATGCAATTTCCGATGGTCACTCAATAATTAATGCTGATGAGCACCAATTTGATGCACTAGAAGAGTAGTTTGTCCTCCTATTGTAGTCTTCTGTAATTGAATCTTATGTTGTTATATTAGTATGGCCCCAGGTGGTTATGCAATGGCTGAGGTGGGGGGGGAGGGGAGGGAGGGAAGATAAAGGAATTACAATAGAGCTGTGGTAATGTAAGAACCAGGCAATGTCTTCTATGCCTCAAGGTGTTAACGTTAATCTCTGATAAATTATTAACTTATTAAGGAGCTGAGAAAGGAGCGAACTACTTTTCACACAAAGTGCTCCAGTTGTCTTCAGTGCCTGTTCCCCAACAAGTAATTCCCCTTCCTTCCCCCGCCCCTCTCTTGCTTCTCTGCTATTGTTCACATTCAAGATAATAAGAGCAATACACCAGAGAACTCAGATTACAGCCCAAAGGCTGGCATGCTGGGGATTCAGGAAGGAGTCTGAAGGAAGGGGAGAAAACATTTTTCCTTCTTTGAAAAAAATGAAAACCTGTTTCTGATTCGTTCCTATGTTTGCCAACTGCACACTGCTCTGTATAATATGTAAATCAAAAGATGCGCTCCTTGTTGAGAGGAGAAGCAATCCTCAGAAACTCTAGGCTGCAGTCCTGGCAGGTGTCCATGCTAGCAGAGGAACTCACCTTATGAAATTCCTTTGGATTGCATATTTGTATGCCGCTTTCCCGACATACAAATATCAAGCTGAGCCCTAAGTGGTTCACCACCACAATCCAAAACGAGTGAGATCATATGGCTCAAAGGAAAGAGGAGAGTGTAATGAAGTAGATGAGCCCCAAGGATGGACAGAGTGAGGCAACTGCTGGGGGCGGGGAGGCAAATGTCATGCTAAGGATCATTAGGAAAACAAAACTGCTGACATCCTAATGCCATGATGGTATGGCCGCATTTGCAATGCAGCGTACAGCTCTGGTCACTTCACCTCATAAAGGAAAATGTTCAGAAAAGGGGTGCATCTACACACAGGGGGGGAAACCACTATAAAAACAGTAAGTCAGAAATTAAATTGTTATAACCAGTGCTTTTTTCTGGGGGGACTCAGGGGGATACATACCCCTAAGCATTTTGTGAATCTTTGTACTTTTGTCCGTTTACTATATTTATTTTGCCCGATTTGAACCATAAAATGGTGATTTTCTTAAGTCAAAATGAGAATACCCCTAAACACTTTTAAAGAAAAAAAAAGCCCTGGTTATAACAAAAGGGAAAAAAACGCTATGGAAAATCACAAGGATTTTTTCCCCCTCTCCACCGCGATCTAGTGTTGGATGTTTATAATACATTCAAAACATTATTTTGACTAATGTAGCTGAGTCCAAGGGCAACCAGAATGATCAAGGGGTCGGGTGACTTTTTGGTTTGGTGACTTTTTAGGTTCAAGAGTTTTTAGTTTGGAGAAAAGGTGAGCATCCTGGTAGGTTTCTTATAAATACTGTGCACGACATGGAAAAAGTGGATAGAGAAAAGTTTTCTTTCTTCTTTCCTAACACTAGAAATCATGGACATCCAACGAAGCTGAATGTTGGAAGATTCAAGGCAGATAAAATACTTATTCACACAGTGCATATTTAAACTATGGAACTCACTTCCCCATGAGGAAGTGATGGCCACCAACTTGGGTGGCTTTAAAAGAGGATTAGACAAATCCATGGATGGTAAGGCTATCAATTGGCTACTAGCCGTGATAACTATGCTCTGCCTCCACTGTCGAAGGCAGTATATATCTGAATACCAATTGCTGAGAATCACAATTGGGGAGGGTGCTGCTGCAGTCAGGTCAGTCCTTCTTGTGGGCTTCTTCCCATGGGCCTCTGGTTGGCCACTGTAAGAACAGGATTTGATGGGCCATTGATCTGAATCAATAGGGCTCTTCTTATGACTGTCTCATACCTTTCAGGATTTGTGTGTGCTTAGCTGCCTAGGGGCCCCTGGTGACAAGTTGCCCAAAACCAAGTGGAATGCATTGGCAAGCAGCTGCTGTTGTGTGAAAAGTAAATACAAATGAAAAGGGGAGGTGGATAGCGAGGGGGTGAGGCAAAAGGAAGAGCTGGCTTCTAGTCTTGCTCTTCCTGTAGCAATACTTTTTGAGAAAAATGACCTGCACCTGAGAGCTTACTCGGTTTCTTCTGGAGGGAGAATGGCAGCTAGTGTATCTTTATCACACTCTCTTTTCATGCTTCACTGGGCTTTCTTCCCTTGTGCGGCAAAAGCAATCCAGTCCGAGATGCCAGGCTGTCTAAGAAGGAATCAGGAGACTGGGGCTGTTTTTCTTTCAGCAGCTCCTCGGTTATTTCCCTCTCCTTGTCCTGTCTGCGCCGAGACGTCCAACAACCGTGCCTTTTGGAAGCTGAAAGGTCACGACTGTTTTTTCAGCGTGTGTGGATAGATTTATCAGGCTTATCATCTGTTGTAGTTTAGAAAAAGGCTCCCTTCTCTCACTTCTCAGATCTCTTCTGTTCTCTCAGCAGGTTTCAGCTCCAAAGGAAAATCCAGGATCTGCAAGGAAACTTTTCAAAGCTGAATAACTTGCTTCTGATGAGTAAAATTTATGACAGCGGAAATGAGCTTTGCCAAACATTGGACGCTAAGCCTATGTAGATCCTTCTCCTCTGCCCCCGCCCCACAATGTAATCTGGGATTCGTCCGACTTTTTTGAAAGAATATCTGCTATAATCGAAGGTTGACATGCAGCCTAAGATGAAAGGAATAGGAAACATTTCCTACAAGCACTAACCCTTAGGGAACCCGTGGGCAACAAACAAGGGGAAGTTGCCAGTGAGGCCATCATTTTGGGAGTTGGAGCCTGCTATCTTCCCTCCCCAGGATGTTATAGAACAATGCAATGACTGGAGCATTCTGGGAAAATAAAATGGCAGCCACCAAGTGGCAGCTACCAAGCAGACTTCTGCTACTGCCACAGGTGGTGGCAAAGCAGGAGGAGACATGAATGTAGAAACAGAAACAAAAACAAAAATGTTTTTAACCAAATAGGGAACAAATTTGCATGAGCAGCCACAGAAGGCATGGTGCTCACCCACTGACTGGCTCCATCAGATAAACCAGGAAAATATGATGTTGTAAGGTGTGTTTTTTGGGGGGGGAGCTAAACCCAAGAAATTAATGAATGTCAGAATCCAGCTAATATTTGGAATATTACAGGCTGCAGCAGTTCTCCTGGGTGTAGCCTACGCAAACTAGCCTGGCTGAGCTAGTTGAATGCAAGTCATTATGAAACAATAAGCAGTTGTTATCTTATCACCTCAAAACTTTTCAAAGCTGAGGTCTGTGCAAAGCAGAGGTTACCAAAGTGATGGGGAGGGGTGTGAGGTGGCAGGAAGGAGGCAAAGGGTTTGCTGGGAAGAAGAAAGGAAGCAGGTGGAACTCTGTATGGTGAGGTGAAGGGGAGAACCATCTTGGGAGGCTGGGAGAGATGTACAGGGATGGCATGCAAGATGCCTCGGACTGTAATGCTGTGCTGCTGCAGGGAACAAGCCCTGCTTGCGATGTAATGCTGTGAACTCTCTCCCTTTCCATGGAAGACGTATATAGTAAACCATTAAACTTAAAATGTAAAATATGGTAAACCATTAAACTTAAAACTAACAGCCTCTGCAGTGTCTGGACTCCCAAAGGAAACACGACCCTGGGTGAGTGCCTGGAACCCCTGGAAACATGCTTCCTCTCAGCAGGGATGTAATAATATGAACATATGAAGTTGCTTTATTCTGTGCCAAACCACTAGTGCATCTAGCCTAGCCACAATAGCTGCCTATGGTCTCAGGCCAACGCCTCTCTAATCCCTGAGATCCTATAACTAGAAGTGCAAACATTGGATGTTAGGACCTCATATACACTTTATCACTGAGCTAGAGCTTCTCCCCTGCTTTCGGTCACACCAGAACTTGTCTGAAGTCTGGTGTTACCTATTGTCATGGCTCCAGCCTCATTGTGGCTACAGTGTGGTGTAGTGGTTAAGAGCGGTAGTCTCGTAATCTGGGGAACCGGGTTCGTGTCTCCGCTCCTCCACATGCAGCTGCTGGGTGACCTTGGGCCAGTCACACTTCTTTGAAGTCTCTCAGCCCCACTCACCTCACAGAGTGTTTGTTGTGGGGGAGGAAGGGAAAGGAGATTGTTAGCCGCTTTGAGACTCCTGAAGGGGAGTGAAAGGCGGGATATCAAATCCAAACTCTTCTTCTTCTTCGGTGCAGTATATGCGCTAACCTGGAAACCTACAAGCTGGGTCATATGGATGACTTTCTTATATTACTGCAGCAGAACTCCAGCCATGTGGGTTGCACGGTTGCACTAATGAATGTTTATTGCTGCCCACAGTGTATATGGGCGAGGAGGAGTGGAGGATCAGCATGGGGCGGACTTGCTAGCGCATATGGTCTGCGGGGGACAGGTGTCTTCTGGATATATATCCAGCCTTGTTTACAACAGCCATCTGGACATGGCGATAACTGTGAGTACAAACCGGGATTGGACGAGGCGTTTTTACTAGACTTTGAGGAAATTTAAAGAAGCCCTCATATTACCTCCCTTGCGGGATACAAATTAAGCAAGTCGGCCTGAGTGATCAAACAGCAGCTGAGTGTCTATAAGCAAAATCCCATGCTGCAACTTCAAATGACAAATGGCGTGAGGATCTGCACCCATGAATTTTGTATGTTTCTGATGCGGAACCATAAATCATCCAGCGTCTCTGCAAAGAGTTGCGAGCAGTAAATGGATTAGCTGAAAGTGAGAATCTGAACATTGCACTGGAGTTCTGTGCTCAGAGAAAAGTGTTAAGTTCTGACACACTTCTATGCTTCTGATTTTCAGGTGCCTTTAGTGCTACACCTCTAAACCATGTACTCCTTTGTTGATTTTAAAAACAGAAGAAAAGTCCTGTCGGATCAGACCAGTGGTCCATCTAGTCTAGCATCCTATTCTCACAGTAGCCAGCCAGGTCCCTGTGGGAACCCTGCAAGCAGGACCTGAGCACAAACACACTGAGCACATCAAAGGGCAGGGATATGTACAGTACAACAATATGCTAAGTTGAATGGAAATGCTGTAGGGGGAAACAACCTCGCTCTGTTTTCAGCTGATAATGTGTACACAGCTTCAGCTTTATTGAATGTCCAAGCGTTCTAGTTAGCATGCAATACATGTGCACATTAACACATAGCTATGATTGTCGCTATCTACTTTATGAACAACAACTCTGACAATGATTCGCTGTGTGTCCTTGCCTCAAAGAATCCTCCAACGTTTATCTCTTTATTACATCATTATAGGAATGAACAGCATGTTTTCTTAATAATTGACCGAAATCCCATAAAACTCCGACTGAATGATTGACTGAAGTCACTGTGATTATTGGTTCTTCCATACATCTTGGCTTGAATTTACTGGGTCATTTGTGACCCCCAAATTGTCCTCTGTCAAGGCATTGCAATCACCACAGCCTTGGTTGTAACCTATTTCCATGCCCTGGGGAAGAGGGATGCTGTAAGAGCTGTTTACTAGAAAAACAACAACAACACATGAGCATAATAAATAAATGTAGGCATAGATTTTTGTAAATGTCTGATATGAACTTATGAAGGCTTATGCATGGTTTGCATGTTGTTATAAAACCAGGTTTCAAAGTAAAATGAACGTTCAGCAAAGTAGAATGCTTACATAATTTTCTGATCGTCTGAGGTTCCATCTGCACTGGTTTGGTGTTATTTTTCATACCTCTCTGTCACTTGAATAGCCACTGCCAACACAATTGCTGTTGGGTGTCCCACCACCGCCAACTCACTGTCAGTTGTGATTAGAAAAGTTCAGACAATCACATTCATCAAAATATAGTGTTGTCACTGTATGTGCTATTGGCCAGTGATGTTTGGCACAGTGTAGGGACATCATCGTGCAATGGCAGCATGTTATGTCTTCTGAAGACTGCTGACAAAAGTTCTGAGCCAGAAGAACAAAAGACTGTTCAGCAGATCAACTGAAGTTTTAGGTGAATCAAGAGACATTTTGGCAAATAGCAAAATAAAAAATAAAATTTAAAAAATGACCAACTAAGAGGAGTTTCAATACTATTCTAATTAAATGTGAAGAGGATGAAATGGGGAGGAGAACTATGTATGCCACCTTTTGCTCCTTGGAGTAAAGGTGAGATATAAATGCAAATGCAATGCAGTTCCCTCATGAGAGACTTGTCAGGGAGGCACATGCCAGTGGTGGGTGAGTGAGTGACAAAATGTGGGTCTATTACCCCCGTTTGGTAGGCTACATTTCACACCCCACCTAGGAAAGCAAGAGGCGTGGTCACGTTTCAAGGGCATATTCCAGCTAGGCACACTCAAGAAGTACATGGAGCAAAGCTAGTGAGGAGTAAGGGCCTGGGTGAATCCTCAGGGCCAAAGAGAAACTCCTGGAGAGGCACATTCAGCCCCACGGTATGAAGTTTCCGATCCCTGTTTTAAAGCCCAATATGACTTGGGACCAGCTTAGCAGAAAGAATGGCTACTCCTAGTGACCGCACCCAGTTATGGAATTGCCTTCCCAGGGCAATTTGCTTGGAAGTATCCTTCTGGACTTTTTGGCACCAAAACATTGTCTTGGTACCAAAAAGTCCAGAAGGATAGTTAACCACACTGAAGACTGATCATAATCTATTTTTAATCCTGCCCCAGTCCTAAATAAAAAATGGAGGATCCATCACAGGTCACATTACCTGGAGTCATGGAAGACTGCAAGTTCCCAACAGAATTGTATTTGTTCTTGTTTCCGAGGAAATAGATCCATATGTGAATTCCTTGTGACCTAGTCTGAATAGGTAGCTGTTATTTTCTATGAACAGACCAGAATTCCACTTTCAGTTCCATAATAGCAAATTGGCTGTTGCCAAGGGAACGTGCTGGTGGAAGGTCAGGGTTTTCTGGTCATTCTTTATGCTTAAGCTTGTTCAGGGACTTCTCAGGGAAAATAAAATGGTGGCATTCCACCTCAAAAGAACAAAATTAGTAGCAGCTTGTGAGGACAATGACTGAGAGGCAAGGTAAGCACTTCACAGTGAAAAGGATGAGATTGAGCTGGGATATGAGAAGGCACTATAAATATATCAAAGGGAAAAGTAGCGGAGGCAGCTTTTCAGTACAAAGAAGACAATGGGCACAAGCAGTAATGGTTTACAAACTGGTCATAATATAATAAATTTGGGGTGGGATTTGAAACAAGATAAAGACTTTGAGCTATGACTATAAGATGGGGGTGTTATCATACCATAAACCTCTCTAGGAGCCTGGGATTTAAAAATGTTCCTGGAGCTGTTGGGAAGGAAGGAAGGAAGGAAGGAAGGAAGGAAGGAAGGAAGGAAGGAAGGAAGGAAGGAAGGAAGGAAGGAAGGAAGGAAGGAAGAACCCATAGTGCTTTAAACTGGATTAATTTATGAAGAACATTTGAACACCTACAAGGATCAATAATGCTTTGCTTTAAGAGTTAAGGTGTTTACAAATTCACTTGTGCACCCAAAAACATGGGGATTGTAAGTTTTTCACCATGTAAGAAGTGAACACATTCCACATACATTCATTGTGCTCACTTACAGCTCAGCCTCCATGTTTTAGTCCCAGCCACAAGTAAGAGTTGGGGAGGAATTCCAAGTAGCCCTAAGTTGATCATTCCATCAGGGCAAATGTTTCAGCTTGCCAGATGGAGCAATCTCCCCTCTCCTTCCCCCATGCACTGTTCTGGAGGTTCTCCTGAATCCCCTAAGCTAGTTTCAGGGGTGAGGGGACTAGGAGGAGATAACACCATTGCACTAGCAGGAGCCCTTGTGCTGCTTTCCACTAGCAGGACTCATTAGTTGAATCCCACCCTCAGTTATTAACACAAAAATGAATAACATAGCCAATGAAATAAGTAGTGCAATGCAGTGGTGATGTCAGGGACCGTGCTGAGGAGGGCTGTACTAAGGGGGAATGGTGGGAGTCACTGCCTCCCCTTGCTCCTGATCCTGAATCTTCCCAGGAGCAGGAGGACAGTATAAATTTGGAACAGTGGTTTGCAGAGAGGCATAGTTCAGAAGGCAGAAGCTGGGAAATACAGGGTGTGGAACAGCTAGGAAAAGAAACACTGGAAGAGAGAGGGTTAACAGATTCACAGTCTGGACAGCATTCCTCTGCCCAGCCCAAGGTCAAGAAGAGCTCAAAAAGTCACATATCAGAAAGCACAGCAGCTACAAGCTCAGATTACAAGATGTAGGTGTGACGTAGATTAATAGGGACAGAGGGGGTGTAAGCCTTAATTGGGAGCACCACCATTCTGGGTTGACACTTTCTTTTGTCCTTTGCTGTGTTTATTTAAAAAACTAACTGGTAAGAATTCTTTTGATTTGATCTGCTCATTTTTGGCCACAGAGGAGGAAGCAGATTCCCCGAAGCCTGACAGGTAGACCTTGGTGTCTCAAATTTCAGTGGTGCCTTGTGTGGTGCCAAAATCCAGTGCACCCCCGCCCGCCCACCACCTCTTGCCTTCCATTAGAGGTCACAGCTGTGGTGCCTGCTGCAGTGCCCCAGAAGCTCCTCACCTGGTGCTACCAAACCAGTCATGCTCCTCTAGATCTCCCTTTGTGCAGTGTCACAACAGTTGAAGGGAAATGGTCTTCATAACAAGGAACATGCTCCCAACTTGCTGGTGCTTCAAAATATTTGCACTGGCAAATAATACCTTCTTAGGCTATATCTACTCAGATAGCCCAAGTGAACATCTAGTCTGATGAGCTTAACCAACTATCTGATGTCACTCTGACCCCACACAAATGCAAGGGAGCCATTTTTTCCCCTGGGCAACCAGCCAGCCAACCAACCCTCCAGCAGCAGAGAATCTAATTACTGGAGCTCCAGGCTGATCCTGCTCTCTCTGTCTCTCTCTTTGATGAGCTGCTGTGCAGCAAAAGACCTATCTGACCTGCCTAAAACTTTGTGTTGTTCTTACAGGCTCCTTCTTGAAGTTAAAAATGAAGCCTGATCCTGTTAATGTCTTTTGCTGCAGAGAGGGATGCTTCTTGGAGAAGAGTATGAAGATGAATCCATGGTAAATAAGCCATCTTTCCAAGCAACAGAGGTTTAAGAATCTCCCTCTGTGAATGGTGGACCAATATCAGCCATTCCTCAATATTATTTGGTGATGAGTGCTGGGGTGAAAGACAACTGCACTGGATTCTGTTAGAGTGATGCAATTTGTGCTGTTTTTAGGTCTCCCACAGCTATTGTTGCATTATTATTTGCACCATTCATTTTTATATTCACAAACTGCAGAAAGCATGGAGATTTATACTTCTTTTTTCCATTTTTGGGAAAAGCTTACTTTCTGAAGAATGTGGGAATGGAAATGTGAGTGGAACACCTCATCTACACACACGCTCATCCTTGAAAGCTGTATATTTTAGTCTCACACAGGAATTACCAGGAGAGCCCTGGATCTCCCTCATGTTAGAATGAGACCTCCTTTCCTGAACAGAAAAAAAACCTAGGGATGAACAAACAGTTCACTGGTCACCCCAAAAACCATATCTGCAAAGGCCATTCCCTCTCTATCAGGCGAGTGGGTGATGGAATTGCTATCCAGCTCAGTATTTTCAATACCAGCTAATAACATCTCTCCAAGTTTTCAGTCAGGAGTCTTTCCCAGCCTGGCCTGAAGGCACCAGGGACTGAACCTTCTGCATGCAAAGCACCTACTCTGTAACTAAGGTATGCTTTTTCCTCTAAAAGGGGCAAAATCAGGTCGTGAATGGAGCCAAGCTTTACTTTCATCAGAAAACCAAGCATATGATCCTGGCTTCAACATGAACAAAAAATTAGGGAGTGCTTATTTTGCATCGCCTCTTCTAGGTTTCCTCAACTCCCTAATCTCCCAGACCTGTCAGTTTAGTTGCACTATTTCCAACCACCATATACTGATTAGGCTAGTTCCCCCTCTCCTGTCCCCTATGGCTATCTGTTTCATTAACAGCAAGGAGATGATAATGGGGAAGGACGATCAAAGCTGATGATATTAATGTGAGGGATTAACAGTATTTATATTCCTGAGCAGTGCACTCAGTGTGGAGAGCGGGCTGCTGCAAATCAGCCTTCTCCAGCAGAGAGTGACTGCAGTGCTGATTGCCTCTGCTATTGCCTGAAGAGCTTCTTGCTAATCAACCATCACCTCTAATCCAACAGGACTATGGGGCAGCCCAGCCGAAACAGTGTGGATGTGCAGATCTATAAAATGATGCAACCAGAAGATCATTGCCAAGGCTGCTCTGTCTCCGTGCAGCCTAGGTGTTATCTCTCTCTTAACATAGGTTGCAAAACAAATAGCAGCTTCCAAAAGAAATCTGATCCTTCTGAGCCATGTCCAAACAGGGACATAAAAAGCTGTCTTGCAGTAATCTCTTTGAGGTTTCTGGCAGTTCCACCTAGAGACACCAGGAAATGAACCTGGGCCCTGTTCATTACAAAACATGCACCCCATGTAAACCTTAAGTAGGCCCTGGGAAGCTATAGGCCTCTAGATGTTGAAGAATAATCTTTGACCATTAGCCATGCTAGCTGATGTGAGTTGGAGTCCAACAAGCAACCATGAATGATCTGGGCCCAAATGTTAGCACCTTCTCCTGTGTCAGTCTCCTCACTCATTACAATCAGCAGATGAAGCTCTCTTGGTGGTCCGTGCTCTGAATAAGATGTGTAATGCAGAGGCCCATGGAAGAGCCTATTTGGTAGTGGCTCTGTGGCTGTGGAATAATCTCCCCACTGATGTGCATCTTGCCGTTACAGTGAATTCATTTCAGCAACAGCTGAAGGCTTTTGTCAGGCTTTTCTCAAAGTGGTGGAGGTGGAGAAAATGCAAGTGCATAGGCCTCTAATGTGGTTTGAGAGTTTGTTGACACAACCTATAAGGGAATGGTATATTTAATAAATAGAGAACTCGATGGAAATATGGAGGGCTCCCCGGAAGGGTTGAGGAAGGGTTGAGCCATGGACTTTGGTCACAACATAACGGAACAAGATTGAAAGTCTCTCTGCATAGCCAAGCCAATGAAATCCATCTCAGTGTGTGTTAGGGAAATTTCTATTAAGGTAATAGCTAGGTGGTATAGAACACAAATACAATAGTTCCACATAACTTCTGAAACAGAGCCAATGCATTAGAGAGGTTGCATTCCTAGTGGGGCATACCACCACCTATGGTGGAGCTGCCCAACAATACAAATTTGGGGTGGGAAAAACTAATACTATATGGGAAGAAATTCTTTTACCCTACAGCTGTGTTAGCTTTCTCTCGTTGTGTTAACTTTTCGCTCTAATAAGACTGTTAAGACAATAGATATTTTAATATTTTTACTTGTTGTATCAAGAATACGGCAAATATGGCAGATTCTACAATTCTATGAACTCTTTGTAATGACAACCCACTAGGAAAACCCAGGGCATAAAACATTGATTATGGGAGGAAGTGTAACTTAACAGTAAGTCAGGACAGACACTGCTGGCCAAGATAGACCATTGTGGTACAGAGGGCAAAGTAACTAACAGTTTGTAGGGGAGTGGTGAGAAACCTGGAGCCCTCTATATATTGTTGGACTCCAACTCCCATCAGCCCCGGCCAGGGTTGCTGATAGCCAGGTATGAAGAGAGTTGTAGTCCAAGAACATCTGGAGGGCCACAACTTCCCCATCCCTACTGTAAGGAAACAAAATCAGCTTTTCCCTTCCATCTATCAAAGTACATGAAGGTCTCTTCAGAGTAGATAATACAAGGATCAATAACTAGACAAAAATGCAATCTGCAGCTAGAACGTTTTAATAATAATACTGTGGGGAAAACTTTACAAAGCAAAACAAAAATCAATAACTCCTGATGAATAGTTGCATTAATAAAAAGTTTCTGTAGAGTTCTTTTGACATCTTAAAAGTTTGCGCTGCAGGGATTGCCATCATCCTGCTCAAGGGGAGTGCTGAGAGACTTGCTAAGACTTCTTCATATGAAAATTCTGACAACATCAAGTAATATTATTTTCTTTATTTACATGTAATTTACGACCATTTTCTGTGGATATAAAATTATCTATGACCATTTTTCACTTTCACAGTTCACCCAATGTCTTCCTTCTCTGCAATATGATGTCATGAGTGTGTAGCTATTGACTGCATCTTAACTCTGTAGACAGAAGAAAATGTACCAAGTGCATTTTTCATAACTAGCAAAGGAAACCAGTGTGTGAAACTTCATTTCTCTATAACTGCATCTTACTTGAGTGGGGGGGGGGGGCGCTGTTTTTCAACTGTTGGTGGTTTCTTCCCCCACCCACCCTGGACCTGGACCTGTTAAAAGGCAAATCAGCCTTTGGGATCCGTTGAACAAAAAAGGGGGACTATAGAGATTCCAGCCAGAACATGAGCTTTTTACCAGAACAAGGGCTGAAATTTCACTCCTCAGTGTGGGTTGAATCTCCTTACTGTGGCTGGAAATTGTGGGTGGCATGCCAAACTTCTGCTCTGCTTTGATGCTTGATTGTCTGGAAATGAGTTAATTGTTAACATGGATTAAGAAGGAAAGTTTTACATGGATTTGTATAGGACTGAAATATACATGAGCCTAGGAGAGGCTCATATTACTCACCAAAATTAATTCATTAATTGATTAAATGTAACTTGGCATCTTTTAGCAGCAGGAAATGCACTTATTAGCAATTATTATCTTAAAAAAGAAATAACAATTACTGTTACCATTATTGTAATTAAAACAAAGCAATGGATTAAGAGCCACATCATAATTTTTAATGTGAACTCAGCACACTGGGGAGGAAAATGTGTTTATAGCTAAAAAAAATAAAAAATAAAAATGGTCCCCATATTGCTAATCAAGATTACTGGAGGGACTCCCAGCTTTTCACATTACCACAGTGTGATATGACAGCATATAATGGATTACTCAACTGCCCGAAGCCACTGTAGGAATAAATCCCTTTTAATATTCATGCATGGTCTTTGAGAAAATAGATGTAAGCGGTTAATACTTTTCTGCAGACAAAACACTGTAGTTTATCAAAACAAAATGTGTGCTTAGAGGGGTGGGGGAAATCCCAGCATTCCTACAATTGCTTTATTTACAGAACACAAGAAATACGGGCCCCAAGAGAAAAAGTGTGAAAGGGTGGCTACAAATTGAAGAGATGGGGGCTGTAAGAAGGGAGGTGTGGGATGTTGGGCAAGATAATGCTTTGATTGTGAATCTGTGTTGGTAAAAACCACAAGTTGTGTACACAGCATGCATTTAAAGCCCATAACTTCTCCACAAGCATTCTGGGAATTGTAGTTTGAGAAGAGCATTAGGAATTGTAGCTCTGTGAGGTGTAAACTACAGTTCCTTTTGGGGGGAGGCTTACACTAGGATTCTCTGGTGGCAGTCATGTGTTTTAAATAGGCTTTCAATCATATGGAGTGTTTACAGCCACAGTACCAAAATTATCACACACAGAAAACGATGCTTGTTTGGAATGTATGACTATGTTCACAGAAAAGAATTATACAGTGGTACCTCTACTTTCGAACATGATCCATTTTGGAGTGCTGTTCGCACCCCAAAAGTCTGTAAGTAGAGTGCCACTACTGTGTGTGCGCGATAGAGCGCTTCTGCGCATGCACGAAGTAAACACTCCTGGGTTTGCCACATTCATAACTTGAAAAGCCGCAGCATGAAGCAAACATAACACACTTAAGGGGTAGTGCACTAGTGTTCAATCTTCGTGAATCTCTCCTCTTATGTGAGTCAGTGGGACTTATTTCTAAGTAGGCCTCAAAATGGGCTAGCTTGGTCTTGAGCCTACAACCGTTAGGTACAGGTATCTGAATTGGCTTCTATTGTTCTTTTATGCCCTGTGCAAGAGTTAATACAGGTACAGAGCTAATCTCTCTCTATCAGGGTACTCCTGTTTCCATCTAGATACAGCCAAGTCCAGTCCCATCTAGCTGACTAAACAACATAATGACACTGTCCACACAAATCCGCAACCTTCACTCCTTCTGTCCCCTCCACTCTCAGTCATTTTCAGATTATAATATCTTTGGGGAAAAGAAGTTCCTTTGTTTTTCCAACAAAAAAGACTTATATATTGAAGTTGCAGTATAAACAATATTAATATCCCAGACGTGTGAAAAGTGCATCTCCTCATCTGCTCTTTGTTGCTTCTCAGAATGTGTGAAGTGGCCATCTAAATAATGAGCGCACATGCACTGAAGTCACTGGTTTTCACAGCTACTGCTTCCCATAGGTCTAAACCTGCCAAACAGTACTTAGGAGATGGGCCTAAAATAGAATACTTATCAGCATTAACCAATTAGTCTTTATTGAAACTATGAGCAGGCTGGCTCACAGCAGGGATCGATGCAAAGTACACACAAATCCAATAAAGGGTTTCTACCATGTCCTATTATACTTATTAGCTTTGCTCAGCTGCCGGTTTTACACATGCGCCTTGGTATTCATTGCATCACTGTCAGGAAAGGCTATCCTGCACCCATGATACATGTCCTTGAGTGTCTCTGTTGCACATTGTTTTGGAGCAATAATCTCATCTGAGAGCAGCCTCTTTATTTGGCTAGTAGGCTTTGAGCAGGCATATCTGCTGGTGCCAAGAGAAGAGGACCAGGTTGCCTGTATTTGGATGTTAGAGATTTAAATTCCAGACTAATCCATGTGTTGATTCTGTTCCTACATGCATAAACAGCAAAGGGTGTTCACACAAACCCGTTCAAATGTTCAGTGAATGTGTGGTGGGGCCAATGTACCTGCTAACTGTTCCCCAGTGGTGTTATTGAGAAAGGAGCCATATATATTTACAGCCATGCATATGCAATATTCCTACAGAAAATCAGGAACACTAGGAAATCAGGGTTCCCAGTGGAGTAGAAGACCCTTATATGTGTGTTGTTGGATGTGTTTAAGTCCCCCTTCTCACTAGTGCATTATGTATGGCCACTGCTACCCCCTCATGCAATTATTGAATCTGTACATCAACCCAATTTTTATACCTATTGTTTTGCTACCCAGAAAGCATGATAGTGGACACTACAAAATAGCGACATGCCACGTGTTATCATAGTGAAGTAAGGCAATTTTTGACTTAAATGTTTCAACCTCTCCCCACTTTAAATGAGAAAGTATATTATTTCACTTTCTTCAAAATGTGGTAAACAAAACCTGCTGCATTTGTGGATCTTCCTGATCAAGCTGTTGAATGGGGGGCCCTGGACCTCTGCCCACAAAGCTCTGCCCTCAACACACTGCTAGGTGGTCCTATGAATTTCAGAAAAACAACTCACACTGAGACAATGCTGATAAATTTTTAATAGGGCATTTCAGGCCCAGGATGAGAAGCAGTTTGTGAAAAGATTGCCCCCCCCCACATGCAATGTTCCATGTGCACCATTAAAGGCAATGTGGAGACATGCATACCAATGCATGCCTTGTCCATGATGGTCTTTAGTAAAAGATGCAGCAGCCACATCCTGGTCTGTTTTCTGCTGCATCAGCACATTAAGCAGAGTTGCACCAGTACTACACAGCTCAAGACAAAGGGTTGCACAGCGCTTACAAGAGGAGCAAGGAAAGGGACATTAGGGGGCTCAGCATGGCGGTCACTGAAGGGCAAGCAAAACAAGGCTGTAGGCAGGCTGTGCGGTGTTGCCCACTGATGGCTAATCTATTTATGATGGCTGCGCTCCTTTTTCTTCATGCTTCCTCTTTTATAGCTGGTCTATTAAACCAATGGGGGGGCTTGTGTCTGTTTTTCTCCCCCTTTGCCTGGAAAACCAAGGCGAGCACAGACAATCCATATTCCTTTGTGTGAGGTATTGAACTATAACAACAGCACGAGAACAAAGGGAAGAGAAACGTGGAATACAGTGTACTGTGACATACAGTACCCACTTTCTTTCCGTTTCCATCTGTCGGACCAAATAATCTCTCTTGGAGAGCTGGGATGCCTCAGTCATCAGAGTGCTAGACTAGGACCAGTAAGACACACATTCCAATCCTCAGTAAGCCATGAAACTCACTGGGTGGCCTTAGGCCTATCTGGGTGGCCTTAGGCCTCACCTATCTCACAAAGTTGTTGAGAAGGTAAAAAGGGGAGGTGCAGCCTTGAGCTCCTTGAAGAAAAGACTTGGCATATATGTAATAAATAAACTTGCACTGTTTTACTAACCATGCATTTGGTGTGTTTTGATTTGTTGGGTTTGCAACTGTTCTTGTGCTATGATTTGTTTTGATCCCTTCAAGAACTAGTGACTGCCATTTGTTGTACAAAGGCAGCATGCCAAACATTTTGATTGATTGATTGATTGATTAAGTTTTCAAAGCTCATAGCCTTTGATCGACTTCTCTATAAATTGAATATTTCTCCCCCTTTTTTGAGGCCATTTGTCCCACCTAGCAAAGAAGGGGACGTTATTCAGCTGCTTTCAAGGACTAGCAAACTTTTAACAAATTTAGGTAGGTTTTTTATTTTCTATTTTCAGTTTTTCTTTTAAAATCCTTAACTGGTTATTGTAGTGCTGATGCAGCCTCCTGGCATATATCCTGGCCCAAGAAACCCATGGGAACAATGCTATGTGATGGCATAGCATCATTCCCCAGGACATTCTGAGGTAAAAAAATGACACCAAGATAACACCCTAGTGGATTGAGTGACCAGATGCAAATGAAGAGAGAAAAGGGTGGATTTTGGATACCTAGTTTGGCACTCAAAGATGTGACTCAAGGAGTGATGCTTTTAATCTGTTTTTAAAATTCTTTTTATTTAACTTTCCATAAACAAATAAGTGTGTTTACATATATGTAACAAAACAAAGAAAAATAATAGAAAGAAAAAAAGAAAAATAAACTTATCTGAAGGGCAAGACATAAATCTCTATAATAAATAATAATAAAGGATGGGTGTTTTCTTCCTTCAGGAGAAAATATCACTTTAATAGGATTATTATTATCATCATCCTCATTACTAGAAAGTGAACTGAAAGGAATTGTGGCCTTGCTCTGTCTGACTGGAGTCTCTATGGTTACACCAGGGAAAAGTACAGCCTTCAATTAAGAAAAAAACCGCTTACCAAAACATATACCAAAATATTTGCTTGCTTTAATTTAAACATCACACAACTCACTCAGCATTCATTTCCAGTGCCAGGGGATACAATCAATTCTGTCACAAACTGGGTGAGTGGGATCTGCATTTCAAAGTCATTGTGGAGATGTTTTTTTTAAAAAAACTTATTCCCGTCGAAAGCTTCTATCTGTTCAGATGCGTTTATGTTCTCTCCTCGCCGTCGTATCTGAGTGCTTAACATTTACACAGTAACACCCGAGGATATTAAAATTAAAAGTACATTAAAAATTAATTTACTTTTTGCCACTCAACCATAACAAAAGAATAAGGGGGCATTCAATGACAATGAGAGGTGGCAGGCTCATAACCAACAAAAGGAAATGCTTCTGTCGAGAATGGCTGGTTCGGTATGCTGCAGTGGCTTTTCTGAGGGGTGGTGATGAAGAAGACAGGGGTTAAAGTCAAAAATTGGGGGGTCATGAAGTTGAGAGGCTAGGTTACCATGCAAATGGCTAGGAATCAAAATGTGGTATTTGTGCTAAAAGATACTCAGCACAAGCCACAAATATACTCAAGGTCAACCAGTTGCCACATGGTTATCCCTAGGTTGATGAGAAAACACACATGTGCTGCTCTCATTGCCAGAGATGCATGTGCATCTTGGCTTTCAGAGAAGCTGCAGTACTGCCAATCAGTCCCAACTCAGTCATGAAGGTCACTGTTTGGCCTTCTCTCTCTCTTAGCCTAACCTACGTCATGTTGGAGACTGCCGTTAAAAACAACGATGCGCATTGCAAGTTAGCATATGAAGGGGTGATGGACCACAGAGATGTATTGCTAGATAAACTCAGGTCACACACCTTCCCCCCTGGAGAGGAAGTGAAGCCTTTCTAGTTCCTTCATCTCTCTGCATCATGGAAGCCACAAGAAGCCATGTGCCTGCTCCCAAGCACAGACTGCATGTTTGAAGCTTCTTTGCTATCTTTTCTACCCAAGACTATTTTGCCTGTATTTTGCCTGATGCTGCATGGAACAATGCATAACTGAGACCTTGAATCTGCAAGTAAATCATTTTAAACTTACTTAACAGTATGTGATCTGCTCATGGCAAGAAGGGTGCAAAGAGAACAGCTACAGCTGAACAGGATAAAAAGATTTAAGAACCTATACTCCTGACATTTCGCTGCGCTACTTATTTTTGTGAGTCTAATACTCTGCTACTGAGGGTCTGTGTGCAAGCTCCTCATTTTGGATCCAGGTGCCCAGCCAATTTTTTTTGTTATTTACCCCACACACATGGGCCACAGGGATTCATATATTTAATTTCCTCCCACACCTCACAGGGTTGTTGTGGGGATACAATGAGGCAAGAACTATGAAAGCTTTTTTGAGCTCCCTGCAGCAAATAACATAAATAATGTGATTAATAATGTGAACAACAACAACAACAACGATGCTTAGCAAAGGAGAAAACAGAGGCTGGACCTGGCCTCCCTCTACCAGCCCAATTTAATATGAGCAATTCTCGATTTTCTGAATGGCAACACAGGCATTCAGCTGGAGAGGAGCACAATATAAACCTTTATATAAGTATTCCTCTGTTATTTTTTACAGGTTTTTATAGCAAAAAGTCCACTGGATTTGTTGTTCCATTGTTCTGATACCAGGATTTGGCTACTCATTGCAGGTGTGACACTGATAAGCCCATCAGTTTGGGGGTTCAGTTGCATCAAAGGGTAAGATCTGCTTTATGACCCACCAGTGAGAGTTCTTAGCTTGGTAGGTATCAGGTACAGCACCTTTTCAGTGGTGGCCCTGAACCGCTGGAACTCCTCCCCTAGGGAAATATTCATGGTGCCATTATTGCCAGTCTTCAAAAGGGCCTTGAAGACTTTCTTTCATCCAGTGTGCACTAGGTTAATTTGACGGTGCCACGCTTTAACATTTTTATTGCCATTGCTTTATAAATTAGTGGAGGAGTTGTTGTTGTGTGCTTTAAGCCTTAGTGACCCACCTTGTGAAAGCAGTTGCCCCAGAAAGGCAGGCTAGAAGTCTTTTATTTATTTTAAAAAAACCAACCTGCATGAGGTGGTGTTATGAACACGCTCTCCAACAAAGTTTTCCCTGAGGATCCCTTCCTAAACCAGCTTGATTTAGCTGGTCTCGGGCTGCTCTTGTCCCTTTAAATACACAGTCTAGGTAATCACTCCGTGTAAGTTAGGTAGCTGCATGAAAGTGGGACACTTTTGTAGGTCACACACTTTCTTCTAGCTATGAATAGACTCAAAAGAAAATTCGGTGCTGGGGTGGGAAGGTGATTCTCCCTCTGCAACACTGAGGTCTTTTGCTTTCAAAGAGAAGCAAAAGAGAACCTTTTAATTGTTGCATCCACTCCGCTTTCTTGTTCAATACCCATTCTTACCACTAAGATTGTCTAATCAAAGCCTCTTCCTTCCTCCATCTGGCTCACCTGCCTCCACCATTGATCCAGAATTGGAACAGGGGGAGGGAAAGGAGGGGAGAGAGGACCCTGGGAAAGAGGACACAATTAACGCCTGAGCAGCTTCAATTCGTGGGTGTCTTTCAACATCTTGCACCTCTCTCTGCATCCATTCTTTTTCTCTTCTGTCCCCCCACCCTTTGTGCTCATGGGTTTTCTTTAAGAAAAGCCTTTGTCAGCAACCCAGGGGAGAAGATTAAAGCTCCTGTCAGAAGGAAACAGGTTGCTTTTGTGCCCAAGTCCTTATAATCCACTTTATTAAAATGTTCCAAATCTTCCTCCAAGACAGGAGAGATCACAGGAACATTCTCCCCAATCACCCCTGGCATGCCATCCTTTGAATGGCATCATTACGAGAGGAAGAAAGGAAGAAAGGAAAGGAAGGATGACCTAAAAAGCAGACTGGATGCTGGTGAAATGGGCTATGGAGCCTGGTACTTCAAGGTCACTGGTTCCAATTTAACCTGCAGCAGCTACCAGAGGAAAACCATTCTCGCTCAAATTGCTGCTTGCTTATACAAATTACTAGGACTCTGCCGGCTGCAAGAGAGCATTCAAGACAATGCTACCCAGGTTCAAAGCACCTTCTCTTGCCTAACAACTGCCCATGAGCACTTTCCTACCAGTAAGTAGGGGGGAAAGGGAAGGGCACAATAGCAAGAGGATCTGGGCCAAATTTGTTGCTGGTTTGGGGACAGGGTGTAGAAGCAAGCTTGCATTTCTCCTCCACCAACCCCCATGATAAACCTTGGTACTGTCACTACATAGAATTGCAGTCTTAATCTTTAGTCCATCTTCCTCTGGTGTTATTTTTGTACTTTTCCACTTTCCTCTGTTCCACTGATTCCTTCAGGCTAAGCAAAGGAAGTGTGTCCCAACACAATATACACAATGACAGCAAGAAAACTGGAATCAGAAAAGAAAGAAATCAAATGCTGTAACACCCACATGAATAAGATTTATCTCCCTCACACACAAAAAAACCCCCAAAACCTAAAAATAATATTTTTATTTTTTTAAAAAACCAAAAAGTGTTTTGATCAAAAGGTCTCCTTCAGTAGTATTAATGCATAAATGTGCGCATACATATGCTCTTTTGCTTATTCACAAATAATGAATGCTGTAATATTTCCAACAATGAAACCCAGGTTATTAGAAAAGATGCAGAGATCAGAAGTAACAACACCTGAAAATAAAAATTGTAATTTAGAATAATACAAATTAGTTGAAAAAATAGCAATGTGTATAAATTCTATTTTTTTAAAGCTCATCCAGTTGGGCTAATTATAACCATCCTTATCAGAACAATTGGCTGTACCATATACATGATAGCATATCAGTAATTGCTCTGAAGTAAAGCTGTGAGCTATCCTTCAGATTGGATCCTTGACCATGATGGCCACTCTGAGAACAGTGTTTGAAAATAGTATATATTCATGTCTTTAAATCTCCTTTTCTTCTGGCTCAAATTCTTATTCCTTATGTTATATGACTTATCTTCAAAATTCTTGATGATCCTTGTAGTTCTTTCCTGCATAAACTCTTTCCACTTTTTCAGAAGCAATTGCGGGTGGGAGTTATTTAATTTTTCTTTCTTTTTTGCTTCCTTGTAATACGATTGTAATAACCCTGACATTTAGGATAGGTGTTGCTAATGATGAACAATTTAAATGTCAATTAATACAGTGAAATATTAGATTCATAAGGATACAAGCACACAAACACTCATGCAAACTGTCAGGGCTCAAGCCCATAGATTGGTGAGCCAAAAGATATAATGCAAGAACATAAGCTCTGTGCCACCATCATCCAATTTGGATCAAAGGAGAGAACTGTGGGAGCAAGCCTTACCAGCCACAGAGGCCTTCTGATGCTAGAGCAGGTTAGGTGAAGACTCAGTGGTAGAGCTTCCGCTCTGCATGCAAAAGGTCCAAAGTTCTACTCCAAGCATCTCCAGATAGGGCTGGGAATATCTCCTGTCCGAAATCCTGGACAGCCATTGCCAATTGGTGCAGACAATACTCAGCTAGGTAGACCAATGGTCTGACATGATATAAGGCAGCATAGTAATAATAAATATAGCAATAAAAACCCTATATTTATACAGGTACCACTTAGAAGATCCATTAAAAAGCAACTGTACCAAAAGGAATTATTGTGAAAATAAGAAATATGGGGGGACACCAATTTTTGTCATTGTTCAGGGTGTCATATTACCCAAGTCCACCCCTGGTTCCAGACAACTCCTCTGACGAAGCATTTCAAGAGAGAACACGTGGTCAGAGTTCCTTTGGCTCACTCCATTGCACTGAGTTTGCTTGAATCAAGCCAGATATAAGGGTTTTAACTAAGCAGATAAAAGGGGCAGGCTGCCCACTGTGACCAAATAAGAGAACTATCAAGGGACTGTTCTGTGCTGCTGCTGCTGTTTTTTTAAAAACAGAGCTACCCCTTCTGGCCATAACCACCATGCTAATGGGGAAGGAGAGTTCACATGAAAAACAACCACCAGATAGAGGAACACTGTGATAAAAGGTCTCAGTGGAGCATGCTAGCCCTGATGATCTGCCGGCTGGCCGGCAATTTATTTCCTGCGCTGAATGCATTTGCCGGTTTTAATGACAACTGGAGTCATCTCTGCAATTAATTCTATCAAAGGGGAATGAGAGCGGGGTCTGAATTTATTGCCCTGTGCTTTTGTTTATGAGCAGAGAGGCTGGCGACTCGTTCCTTAGGGAGGCCACCTTAATTCTGCCGCAGTGGTCAGCAGGTTATTCCCCGAGTTTCTCCTCCTGACATTTGGGTCTGACAGCAACGAAGAAAATATAACCCCTTGTCTATCCTAACAAGTGAAAGCTGAATAATATAGATGGATCAGCACAAGGGAATGTTTCTTTGCCAGTGAAACACTATAGTTAGTAAAAAGTCTTGCACAGTGGCTTTTCCCTCTTCTTCAAGAAGAAGACACAAGGGCATACCACAACAATAAAAGAATATAAATTACGCAAAAATAAATATTTTGCTTATTCATCTCATTCCGTTTTTGATGCTTGGCCAGTTGGACATTTTATAGCTTGGGTTCCAAGTGTGCCCATAAATAATTGTGGTCCACAATGCAATGTATAGGGAAGTTTTTTATGTCTGATGTTTTATTGTATTTTTAATATTTTGTTGGAAGTTGCCCAGAGTGGCTGGGGAAACCCAGCCAGATGGGCTGGGTATAAATAATAATAAAATAGTATTATTATTATCATTACAGTGGTACCTTGGGTTACATACGCTTCAGGTTACAGACTCCGATAACCCAGAAATAGTACCTCGGGTTAAGAACATTGCTTCAGGATGAGAACAGAAATTGTGCTCCGGCGGTGGGGCAGCAGCGGGAGGCCCCATTAGCTAAAGTGGTGCTTCAGGTTAAGAACAGTTTCAGGTTAAGAACGGACCTCCGGAATGAATTAAGTACTTAACCCGAGGTACCACTGTATTATCATTATCATCATCGAGGTAAACTCTTTTTATCCATACAGTGGTACAGGCAGTAGCCTTCCTAATCACTGCTCACAGAACCACTTATTCTTGTGAGAAATAAATAGACTGAAGAGTCATCTTTCACCTTTTGATACGTTTGCCTCCTCTCTAACATATAAAATTGTTCATATTCGGTATAGCCTGGGCATGTGAAGTTCTAATTCAGAGTTCAAGTTGATCGAGGTTTCCATGGGTTTAGATGCCCATAACTTGGGTGTGGCCTTTTGTCAGGATGCTGTCAGCGGCTCCCGGCTGGTTGCCCAGGAAAGTGGAAAGACAAGGAAAAGTTTCTTACAGTTATTTTTTATTTCAAACTTTACAGAGAGAGGCTATAGAACCCAGCCTCTTGGATAATGGTGTTGTCTCGAGTGAATCTCCACACATACACACCCATCTCTCCCACTTCCTCATTTGTCATCATCATCACCTCCTCTATGTGTGCTGCTAAGTGCCCTCTGTCTTTTTGCTCTCCTACTTTTAAGGCGCGCCAGGTTCTGGGAGATGGTGGGCCTGGAATGCTTTCTAATGACAACATGTCAGCCAGCTGTTCTGGCTCTCCCATGATTTCCCAACTTTCCCTCTCATCTGCCTCTGAGCTGTGATCTCCCACAAACCCCTGTTGTAAATCTATACTGTCTCCTTCCTCCCCCTCCCTGGAAGAGTCAGGATGGGGAGGCGGTCTCCACCATTCCTCCTCTGCCCAGGCCCTGACACCTATATGTCGTGTGTTTTTGGATTTGCTCTATTAGTGCTGCCCACTAAATGCAAAGGACGTTTAACAACTATCACTTGCAAGCCAGACCTGTGCCCTTCACAACTTGTAATGGAGCGAGTAGGACCACTAGCTTTCACTTTGCATGGTGTTGTCACAAGGCCAAAAGCACAGCAATTTCATCCCTCTCTCCCTGGGTGGCCATGGGTCCTTCTTGTCAGATGAAAGCTGTCAGAGGACAGTACTCTAGTTGAATGCATTTTGTATTTGAAGGGGTGTCCAGTCCATGAACCATGAAAAGGGAGATCACTGCAAGGGCCTTGAAGCTGCCCATCAACAGTGAGCAGACTGAGCAAGCATACAGGTCCCAAGTGCTGCCTTCCACCTGATGAAGTGCTGCCCTGGGCAGCTACCTAACATTTCAGAGGGAGCCTACACTATTATGCAGTGAGCTCCAGGCTGTGTAAGGCAACACTTTGTAGGGTATTGGTACCTCTAAAACAAACAAACAAACATTTGTTTATTCTGTAGTATCACTCAGATGGAGCCTAGAAGTAGGAAAATAATAAAAATAAAATGTGGTGTTGTATCGTGCTTATTCACATGCCGTCATTTTCTAGATCAAAAATGTCTTTGCAAGCCCTACGAGCAAGGACCAAGATGTTTGGAGGACACAGTAGACAATGGGACAAGGAAGGTCTTGCCATCAAGAGCACATGACTGCAAGCATCAGCAGAATGCAGAAGACATTTTGCACTTTCCTTATTTATCCAAAAAGCTATTTTTGTTCATTAAAACCTAGTTACTACCACCATCTCGCCAATAACCTGGAGTGCTTGCTTGGTTAATTTTAGCAAGCAGAGCTTTGACGAAGTAATTTTACTGTCCTCAGGGATCTGCCAGCTTATACCAGTCTTCACTATTTCAGATGAAATTGAGTTAATTTTCGCTGAAATTGCTTCTTAGCGGACAAACACATTCCCCATCATTGCAAGCTTATGCCTCTGCAGCTCTATTATTCTTTAATTTACACACCCCGGCAGTGAGGGATTAATACCTGAGACATAGAAAAGGCTACAATGTGGAAAGGGGGAGGGGGAGGAGGGGAGAGGAGAGTGAGAATGGCACTCTGCAGGGAATTGGTAATGGTGTTTTAGTTCTGTAGTCAAAACATTTAAAGTTTGGCATTAACACCAAGTCAACTCTGGTTGTCCTTTCACTCTGGAAATGCATCACTGAAGTTCTTGAAAAAGGAGAGAAGCGGAGTCTTGCTGCCACTGCTGCCACATCTCTCCACCGCGTGTTCCGCTAGCATGGCTGGGCTCAGAAGACATCCGCCAGGAAAGCATTATTACAGATGGAGCTGAATTCTGAAATCAAGTGCAAAAGATTTGGGTAACTTCCAGAGAGAGGTCTCACACGAAGGGGATTAGAGAGAAAGTGCCAGGTACGTTATCAAACAATAGCCCAACAGCTCATCCTGACCCCCTACATAAATGCCTCATACTGAAACCCATACTGAAAGTACACAAAACAATATGGATCAGTGATACAAAGGGCAACATTTCTTCTGGTCCCAGGAACTTCATTCTGTGTCTGAAGGACTAAGGAAAAGTGGTGGTTTCTGGAGACTAAGTTGTGAGTAAGCACAGTTGTTTGTGACATTGCACAACATCATTGCTGATCACAGGGTATGTCTGTTAAAGCATCAGCCTTAGCTCCCAATTTCCCAGTTTTGTGGAAGTTGAGTCAACGTGAGAAAGCCTGTGGTCTTAAACTGGTGAAGTAGGTTTTTTAAATCATTGATTTATTGATTGATTGATTGATTGATAAATGAATGAATTTTACATGATAGTGGTATTTCCACCATACATGTTCACTAATTTTGTCCTGGACAAACAGGTTTCACTAGCTTTTAAGGTGGGGCTTGATTATTATTATTTTTTATATATATATAAATATTTATTAAGATTTTTAAAGAAAAAAAATACATTAATAATAAACAGTATTGTTTTGCTTTAACAAAGTTTCATGTCATCTTTGAACTTCCTCACGCCTCCCGCTCCCATTTACATCATTAATAAATTTTTGTCAAGCAAATTATCATCTTATTTCCAACTTGTGTACCAATAAAATACATTAAAATAATTCTCCTTCAACTTTGTTTCTCTTAATCTCTCTTATCATCATTTCCTGATCTATTTTAGTGATGGCCAATTATTTATAACCAAGCATCTTTTTTAACATTCCATTAAATCACAATATTTTTGTAAATAAGTCTTAAATTTCTTCCAGTCCTCTTCCATCCTTTCTTCTCCCAGGTCTCGGATTCTGCCAGTCATCTCCGCCAGTTGCATATAGTCCATCAGTTGCATCTGCCATTCTTCCAGTGTGGGTAGATCTTGAGTTTTCCAATTCTTGGCAAGTAGTATCCTTGCTGCTGTTGTCGCATACATGAAAAATGTTCTATCTTTCTTTAACACCTTCTGGTCGACAATGCCCAGGAGGAAGGCCTCTGGTTTCTTAGTGAAGGTATACTTAAATACCTTTTTCAACTCATTATATATCATTTCCCAGAAGGCCTTCACCTTAGGGCAGGTCCACCAGAGGTGGTAGAATGTTCCTTCATTTTCCTTACATTTCCAGCATTTGTTATCTGACGAATGGTATATTTTGGCAAGTTTAACTGGGGTCATGTACCATCTGTATATCATTTTCATTACATTTTCTTTCAAAGCATTACATGCAGTAAAATTCAACCCAGTGGTCCACAACCTTTCCCAGTCCTCAAACATAATGTTATGCCCAATGTCCTGTGCCCATTTTATCATAGCCGACTTAACCATTTCGTCTTGTGTATTCCATTTCAACAGCAAGTTATACATTCTTGAAAGTACCTTAGTCTTAGGTTCTAACAGTTCTGTTTCCAACTTCGATTTCTCCACCTGGAATCCTAACTTTTTGTCACTTTTAAAGATTTCCTTGATCTGAGCGTAGTGTAACCAGTCTCGCACTTTATCCTTCATTTTCTCCATACTCTGCAATTTCCAATTGTCTCCGTCTTTTTCTAGCAGTTCCCAATATTTTGGCCAGTAGGCTTCCATATTGGTTCCTTTTCGGGCCTTAGCTTCCAAAGGTGAAAGCCACCTTGGTGTTTTATTTTCCAGTAAGTCTTTATATTTTGTCCAGACATTAAACACTGCTTTTCTGACAATATGGTTCTTAAAGGCCTTATTGATCTTAACTTTATCATACCACAAATATGCATGCCAACCAAACGCATTGTTATAACCTTCCAGATCTAAGACATCAGTGTCCTCAAGAAGTAGCCAATCTTTTAGCCAGCAGAAAGCTGCGGCTTCATAGTACAACCTTAAGTCTGGCAGGGCAAAGCCCCCTCTTTCCTTTGCGTCTGTTAATATCTTAAACTTGATTCTGGGCTTTTTGCCCTGCCAGACAAATTTGGAAATATCTCTCTGCCACCTCCGGAAACACTCTGTTTTGTCCACAATTTGCAATGTTTGAAACAAAAACAACATCTTTGGCAGCACATTCATCTTAATTGCAGCAATTCGGCCTAACAAAGAAAGCTTCAGCTTTGCCCAGCTTTCCAAGTCTCTCTTAATTTCAGACCAACATTTTTCATAATTATCTTTGAATAGACTCAGATTTTTGGCTGTTATATTAACCCCTAGGTATTTTACCCTTTTCACCAGTGATAATTCTGTTTCTCTCTGAAACCGTTCTGACTCTATTTCTGTCATATTTTTCCCTAGCACCTTCGTTTTTTGTTTATTTAGCTTAAATCCTGCAACCTGACCAAAGTCGTGTATCAGTTGTAAAACTCTTTTCGTACTAGATTCTGGCTCCTGCAATGTCAAAACTAGGTCATCTGCGAAAGCTTTCAGTTTATATTGTTTCGCTCCGACCTGAATCCCCTTCACCAACCGGTCACCTCTAATCATATTCAAGAGCACCTCCAGAACTGAGATAAATAACAGAGGGGAAATCGGGCAGCCTTGTCGTGTTCCTTTTTCAATTTTAAATTCTTCCGTTACCACATTGTTAACTATCAATTTAGCTTTTTGTTCTGAATATATCGCATCAATCCCATTTTCAAAACCCCGCCCCACTCCCATTTCTTTTAAGTTTCCCTTCATAAATTTCCAAGAGATGTTATCAAAGGCCTTCTCCGCGTCTATAAATATCAGCACTGCTTTAGTGTTTATGTCTGTTTGCAAAAGTTCCAAAATGTCAATAATGTTCCTTGTGTTTGCAAACATATGTCTACCTGGGAGAAAGCCAGCCTGGTCCTTGTGAATTACTTCATTCAGAACTTTTTTAAGTCTTCCTGCCAAAACATCGGCAAATATTTTATAATCCACATTTAAAAGGGAGATGGGGCGATAGTTCTTAAGTTGTGTCTTTTCAGTTTCTGATTTTGGTATCAACGTGATATAAGCTTCCTTCCACGATTCCGGCGCCTTCTTTCCCTAAGGTGGGGCTTGATTATTAAAGGTAAAGGTACCCCTGCCCGTACGGGCCAGTCTTGACAGACTCTGGGGTTGTGCGCCCATCTCACTTAAGAGGCCAGGGGCCAGCGCTGTCCGGAGACACTTCCGGGTCACATGGCCAGTGTGACATCGCTGCTCTGGTGAGCCAGAGCTGCACACGGAAACGCCGTTTACCTTCCCGCTGGTAAGCGGTCCCTATTTATCTACTTGCACCCGGAGGTGCTTTCGAACTGCTAGGTTGGCAGGCGCTGGGACCGAGCAGCGGGAGCGCACCCCGCAGCAGGGATTCGAACCGCCGACCTTTCGATCAGCAAGTCCTAGGCGCTGAGGCTTTAACCCACAGCGCCACCTGTGTCCCACGGCTTGATTATTAGCTCTGTGAAATAAATGAAAATAATAAGATGAGAGTGGTGGTAGTTTTTGAGCATGGGGGCATTATACAGCGATTGTTTAATGTGCCTCAGCTTATTATATTCTTGGTGCTGTTCATCTGCTGCTTCACGCTTTCTATTCTATTTTCCTTTCAACAGGGGAGACCAGCAAGGACCAAGCTTCAACAGAAGAGTCACAGCAAGCCAACCCTTGCCTGTGTGTACACACACACACACACACACACACTATGCAATAAGATAGTTGAGCAGGAAAGAAGGCGAGAGAAAAATCGAAGAGAGAGAAAAGATGAGGGGAAGGGAGAAAGGTGAAGAAAAACATTAATAGAAAAATGGTTCCATTGAGATGAACAGTAAATATTGAAAAGCGCAAGATGCATTCAGCTGCCTAGAATTGGAATATGACTTGCAACACCAGCTAGGATAAATTTATTCCAGCGTTCCACCCTGCGAGCCTACCTGTCTCTCAGAAACAATTGAGGCTCAGCCTAAAACTGTATATTAAATAAGTGGCCTATTAGTGCATGGCAGTGAAGGGCAGTGAGCCAGCAGTGAGGGAGAAGGGTAGGCTGGAAGGGGTGTCTGCTTCGATGAAGTCTTTTTGTTGGCTCCAATGGGAATAAAGAAGCTGCAGGCCCCTGTCTTGGCATTCTGAGCTTGGAAAAAGCAAGGCCTTCAGCTTTGAGTATGATAAGGCAAGGAGAATACGTCTCACCCTTGCTTCACACAGCGGCATGGAAGTGGCTTACAAGCCCACACTATAAGAAGTACAAATTAAGCAGTTGTGGCCATGTCATCACCATATGTTCAAATCACATGATTTTGCCCAAAGAATCCTGGGAACTGTAGTTTAAGGGTACTGAAAACTGTAGCTCTGTGAGGGGATAAACTACAGCTCCCAGAGTTCTTGGGGGGAAAGTGATGTGCTTTAAATGTATGATGTGGATATGAGACCTGTGCAGCTGTGGCCAGTTGGGTGAGTCTCTCCCATCACTCTGTCAGGAGAGAAGATAATGATGAGTTGGGAAAGACCCAGACAATTGGCTCAGCCTACATGATTGGTTCATTCACACACACCCTCCAGCAACAGCATAGAGGGGTGGTGTGTGTGTGTGTGTGTGTGTGTGTGTGTGAGAGAGAGAGAGAGAGAGAGAGAGAGAGAGAGAGAGAGAGAGAGAGAGAAGGTCCTGTTACAGAAAAGCTTGTGTATTGGACCATGCTTTATTTCACATTTGAAATATTTACAATGCATTATATAGCATACACATCCAAATCCACAGCTTAATCTACCCCAGTTACCTGTTAAACATTTAGTAGGGGGAGGTGGTATATGTCATGCTTGAAATTATGTGCTTGAATTGCCTTTGAACTTAGCGAATTTCTGTGTGGGTGGTGGTGAAACCCTAAAAGAGCAGAAAAATTATGACTGGCTCCGAGGCAGGCTTTTTCCAGCTTCTGCCTTTTAGCTTCATGCATTTTTATAGAAGTGTTGCCAGTGTGAACGGGGCATTTACATTTTTTAATCAGCCCCAACAGTTTGAAAGTAATTGAAGATTTATAATAGGTTTGTTTGTTGTTAGGCTCTTTTTCAACATTTTGGTCCAGTTTGAATTCCAATAGCTCTTTTCTTCTTTGCAAACAGCCATATCTCTATGGTGATGAAGGGACATCTATGGGAGGCCTCACAACGAAGCAGGAAATGTTTTGTTTATTGTTTGCTTTGAGCTTTTATGTGTGTTTTTGAAGAAAGGAGCCCACAGCAATTAAAAGCAAGAAGAAAATCCCTCTGGGGATGGACAGCCCGCCCTCTGTTGATAACACAGTCATTTACAAGGATCATGCACTGAGACACTGATTCTTCTGGTAGCCTTTATATTTCAGGGCAGCAGGGAAATCAATTAGATATCCCTTCCAAGAAGCCTTTTCATTAGTGCTGACATTTTCATTATTTCAAAACAGAAGCATAGGCAGCCTTAGAAAGGTACAGATGTAGACTTGCACCAGTACACAATATGGCCAGTGCTAGCAGTCAGTCAAGTCAAAGACTTGCCTAGACCCAGTCCCAATTCCAGGACCCACTTTTATTGTGCCATCACTGTAGTCCAACTGCACAAAAATGAAAACATGCCAGTGAAGACTCCCCAGGACTCTCAATTTGTATGCCCCACCATATTTCACTGGCTCCAAATCACCTTCCCCAACAGGAGTCTTCTTTCTTGGAAACCAGTTGTGAAGTGGTACATTTTGAAATGCAATATATTCCAGTGCTTGGAATGAACTGATTTGGTTTCATGAAGTTCTCTGAGATAGGTCCCTGAACTACACTTGAGAGTAGTTCCCTTAACTGCTGGGTGAACTGAACAGTGAATTGAGTTCATTTTGTGGTAGAAATTTGAACAATTTCTAGTTGATCTTCAGCTTCATTCTCTTACATGTGTTTCTGTAGACTTTGGTGGTGGGACTTTAATTCCTGGTGAAAAGAAACAATTCACTGTGTGTGTGCTTTGGTGTTTTCTTAGTCCTCTTAAGTCTATAGTGCAGAACAGCAGCTTGGAGCATTGTGAATGCTTGGGGGGGGGGGACTGCTGAAGATCATTTGGATGAACTTGAATTGAACTGTGGCCTGAACATGACCTGAACGAGTTAATTTTGTAGAACTGGAATGTCTTCCTGTTCGGATGTTGAACTTGGACTAGCTCCTTTTAAAGATGATCTTTCGAAGTTCTGGTACACACACACACACACACAAAAAAAAACACACACACAACAGTACTTAGCACAACACCCAATTCATTAGGATTAGCATGAGCAAAATCCAATGCAGTCTTATGCGTACTATATTATGTCCACTGAAATCATTGGTGCTTAGCATTGCATAGGTTCAGCCAGCGATGGCTTATGAGGGCAGAGGCAGTGCTGTTCTCATCAGGACAGGAATGGAGCAAGATAAAATCCAGACCAGAAAACCTTTTTACTAGGTAACATGGCCAAATTCACCATATTGCTTCTTACAGGCATTTTGTCCTATTTTAATTTTTATACAATTACAGAGCATTTCAAAGCCATCCTCAACAACATTTCCACAAAGTTATGCAACAGAACATTTTGTTAAAAGGTATTCTGAAGCGTTCTCAAGAAAAAAAGGGGGGAAAGAATTGCTTTGTATCAACTAATTTGCACTCCAGTGGAAAAGATAGAAAGCTTTAAAAAAAATTATTTTTCAATAAGTGTTTGGATGGAAGAATCGCAACTGCTTTTTAAAAAGTCATAAACGGGACTTGATGACCTGGAAAATTTGGTGCGCAGTTTGTGCCTCTCCCTGCATATTTCTGCAATTTCTTCTTGGAAATTAGCATTTATAGTAATGGCCAAGAAGCATTAAACTGGTTATGTGTTCACACACAAAAATCTTGATTTGTACACACCTGATTTGCACCTGATGAATTGAGACACAGGGTGGTGGGTGTATGCATGCTTTTAGCAAGCAAGCTCTGCATATCGGGCAGGAAAAAGTAACACAGAGAGATTGACACAGATCAACAGAAGCTAAATACAGAAATGTCACCCACATGTAAATGCTTTTCCTTACAAGCTCTGTGTTAAGCACGCTTCTCTCAGAAGGGAGACAAAATGAGTTTCGTGTGGAAAAGAAGAGTTAAGCTTGTCAGCATGTTGGGATGTTTCTCTTTCTCGGTCCCTGGGTCATATTGTGTGGGCTCTGGGGCCATCAAAGATCACAGCAAAAATGCAACCGAAATAGGAGGATGTAGCTAGGGATGGGGAAAAACTGTCCCTCTTGGGTCCTCTCAGTTTCTTTATTTTCTAGTTTTAGCTCAGCTCTCCACATTTCCACATCAGCTTATAAGGATTTATTTTCCAAAGTTCCCATGAAAATTCACCAGCGTTTTAGTGCAAACGTCTCATAATATACACATTTTTGTACACAATTTCTTCCTAATATATACCTTTCTGCAAAGTAATTTACCTTGAAAGCCTTTTGTATACACTACTTGGCTAGAAAGCTACATTGCAAAATTTGGATACGTGCAATCAGAACAACTGGAAGAAACAGCAAGAAGGAGGAGGAGGAGGAGGAGGAGGAGGAGGAGGAGGAGGAGGAGGAGGAGGAGGAGGAGAAGAAGAAGAAGAAGAAGAAGAAGAAGAAGAAGAAGAAGAAGAAGAAGAAGAAGAAGAAGAAGAAGAAGAAGAAGAAGAAGAAGAAGAAGCTATTTATTAAATCTGTATACCACCCTTCATCCAAAGATAATTTTTAAGCCTCTCCCCATCATGAATGTATGGTTTGGTAGAAAGTTTTCTCCAGCAGCCTGACAACAAACTGGTAGGCTTCTGGAGAGAGAGAGGGAGGGAGAGAGAGAGAAGTCAGGAAGGAAATGCTTTCATTTGTTTTCCAGCACAGTTACCATATTGGTCTGTTGTGCTGGAAAAAAAAATGCCCTGTATACTTATTCACCCCAAGAGAGACAACAGGGCTTATTTCTGATAAGACCTGCATAGAATTGGGAATTCTAATCTGAGGTAGCCATGGTGCAGGGCAATCTTTATTTTAGATTAGTTAATCCAAAACACCTTTGTCTCCAATTCTACACTCTGCAGCATCCTCCACACCACAGATTACTCTTGAGGGAGCATGGCCCTTGAGGGAAAAAGAAGGTTGTCAACCTACTGGTAGAGCATCATAGGTAGAAGGTCCCAGGCTCAGCCACTGACATCTTCAAGTAGGGCTGGGAGAGGTCCCTTGTGTGGAAACCTGGGGAACTGCTGTCTGTCACTATAGACAATACTGAGCTGGATGGATCAGTGGTTTAACTCATTATAAGGCAGCTGCCTATGTCCCCTATGTCACCTACCTGCATCAGACCATTGACTTGTTTCTTGGCTTGGCTTTTGATTAAGATAACCACCAGCCAGGATTGCTCCATTTGCCTCTTCTGCATTTCCAATCATTTTGCCCCTTAGAGAGACACGACATCCGTCAGGGCTGACACTGCCTTTTTCCAAGCAGTTTTTAAAGCCCCCCCCCCAAAAAAAATAATTAAGAAGAACTAGGGAGAAAGTAGGGAATTAATTTTGATGGCTTTAAAGATTCCGGGCATACAACTTCAGAAACATCAGCAGCTGAAAGTCTGGGGCTTCATTAGCACAGGACGATAGAAGATAGAGACATTAAGGAAGGAAATGTGTGACTCACAGGGGAAAATGGGAAAAACAACACACAAAGTAGCAGCTGTTACATTTACTTCAATTAAAGAACAGCTCAAAGGGTATGTTAGGGAGGTAGAGAAAGAGTGCAGATGAAACAATCGGTACCCTAAAGCCCCACAACGACCTGACTAAGGAATGTGAACACTTAGGGAGGGCTCTTTGTCCTAAACTTCAAAATGTTTCTCATTTTTATTTTTATTTTTTGCGTGAGCCCAATTTAGCAAGGGGATACTGACGGACCAAAAAAAGGCATTGGCACTGCTTGAGAGGCATGGAAAGTAATGCGAGGCAGATGGGTTGCCTTTTGTTGGAAATGCTGCTGCTTCACTTCAAAGGGGGACCCAGACAGGCTGCTACAGCATGCCATGGTATTTTAAGGCGTTCCGAGACAGATTTGCAAGAAAGATCAGTTCCTGTTTAAACTCTAGCAAAGTCCCCATAAAAATGAAAGGGGTGCATGGAGGAAGGACTCGTTGCATTGAAGGGACCGGGAAACAAGATGAGATTCCCTATGACCACACCCCCCCCCCCTTGGACTGAAGACAGGATTCGCCCTCGCCACAGCTTCGCAATGTGCATCTTTCCTTTTCCTCATAGGAATGAGTAGCAGCAGTTCAACCTATAAGGGTGGAGGTTAAGCCTGATCTCTGCCGAGTGATTCATGGAGGCGTACCTGTTGTTGTTTAGTCGTTTAGTCATGTCCGACTCTTCGCGACCCCATGGACCAGAGTATGCCAGGCGCTCCTGTCTTCCACTGCCTCCCAGAGTTTGGTCAAACTCAAGCTGGTAGCTTCAAGAACACTGTCCAACCATCTCGTCCTCTGTCGTCCCCTTCTCCTTGTGCCCTCCATCTTTCCCAGCATCAGGGTCTTTTCCAGGGAGTCTTCTCTTCTCATGAGGTGGCCCAAGTGTAATGGCCTGGGATTCCGATTCAGAGGATGAACCAGAGGAATCCCAGCCTGCACAGGAGTCCCCGCCTCCAGGGCCGGCTGAACTGGGGCAAGGCCTAGATGCTGAAGAGCCTGCACCTGTGGCAGAGCATCAGGAGCTGGCCCCAGGTGAAGCCCTTCTGGCCCCAGAGGGGCTTGACGACTCAGTGGCCACAGGTGAGCCTCCTCCAGGGCCCAGTAACCCTTCGGCCTCTCCTGATCTGCAGAGGCTTAGGGCAGAGAGGCGAAGGGAACTGGTTGCCCCCAGGAGGAGTGCTCGCCTTAAGGCCAGAGGAGGCGGGGCTCCTGGAGGCCGGGACCGCCCCCGGCCTTAGAAGAGGATAAAAGCCCAGTCAGCCCGGCCCCAGGTTGCGGGAGCAACGTCGTTGTTGGCTTCGGACCTTCCTGTGTTCCTGATCATTGCTTGGCCTCCTGTTCCTGACCATCCAGTGCTCCTGTTCCCTGCTCAGCCTCCTGTTCCAGCGTTCCTGTTCCCCGCCCGGTTCTCCGCCTCGGACCTCGCCCCTCTACGTGTGGACTCTGCTTACACCCACGGTACCTTACCCCCGGGACCAGCACACCAAGTATTGGAGCCTCAGCTTCAGGATCTGTCCTTCCAGTGAGCACTCAGGGCTGATTTCCTTAAGAATGGATAGGTTTGATCTTCTTGCAGTCCATGGGACTGTCCATGGAGGCGTACCTAGGGGTCTGCAAAGCTAGCTCCCACCAGCGGTGCAGTACGGGGGGGCAGAAAAGTCAGCTATCAGACTGTGGAGCCTGTAGTGTTTATGTGTGTGGCAATGCATCACCGCTGTCACAATCAAATTCAAGAGAAGCTTCGTGTCCTCGCACTGTGGCACAAAGGTGTGCAATCCCCTCCCCTTTCTCCTCATCTCACCCTTAATCCAGAAACTTTGAGTATTTGGATCACGTAAAATTGTAGTAATTTCTGATGTGGCTATTGTGGAAAAGTAAATTTTTTTTCTGTTGAGGCGGGTGCCGATACAGCTCATTGCCAAGGGCACAAGGAACCCTCAGTACACCTCTGGTGATTCCAGCCTGCCAAGAACATGGCCCCATCCTCAAACTGCTTCTTGAGCCGCCTTCAGAAGTTTTATCCACACATCCACCGCATGCATGAGGGAGGAGCGAACCCATTTTCCATGTGAACATTCCCACAGGCCTTGCTATGCTGAATCCTGCAAGATTGGTGGAAGGTTTTATGGGGAAGTTCAAACACGTACTGCTGTACTTGTGAAGACTTCCTCTGCAAAGCTTCCTCTAAACCAGGAGTCAGCAAACTTTTTCAGCAGGGGGGCCCGTCCACTGTCCCTCAGACCTTGTGGGGGGCCGGACTATATTTTTTGGGGGGGGATGAATGAATTCCTATGCCCCACAAATAACCCAGGTAAAGGTAAAGGGACCCCTGACCATTAGGTCCAGTCGTGGCCAACTCTGGGGTTGCGGCGCTCATCTCACTTTATTGGCCGAGGGAGCCGGCCTACAGGTTCCGGGTCATGTGGCCAGCATGACTAAGCTGCTTCTGGCGAACCAGAGCAGCACACAGAAACACCATTTACCTTCCCACCAGAGCGGTACCTATTTATGTACTTGCACTTTGACGTGCTTTCAAACTACTAGGTTGGCAGGAGCAGGGACCAAGCAATGGGAGCTCACCCCATCGCGGGGATTCGAACCACCAACCTTCTGATCGGCAAGTCCTAGGCTCTGTGGTTTAACCTACAGTGCCACCCGTGTCCCTAAATAACCCAGAGATGCACTTTAAATAAAAGCACACATTCTACTCATGTAAAAACACACTGATTCCTGGACCCTCTGTGGGCCTGATTTAGAAGGCGATTGGACCAGATCTGGGCCCAGGGCCTTAGTTTGCCTACCCATGCTCTGAACTGTGCAGGAACAAGGAAGTGAAGCTGTTGAGAACATTCACTTCCCCTTTCTTACAATCGTTGAGGGCTTTGGTCACGTTTCGATGTGGTGGAATGTTGGGAGACTGGGACAGAATGCTGAGAACTGTTTTTTTACATACGTACATTGCAGTTGGACAGTGTTCTCAAAGCTACAAACATGAGTCTGACCAAACTGCGGGAGGCAATGGAAGACAGGACTGCCTGGCATGCTCTGGTCACGAAGAGTCGGACACGACTAAACGACTAAACAACAACAACATTGCATATTCACAAACTGTAACTGGTAGCAAAGCTGGTGCTTTTGGCTGTGGCAGACATTTGAAAATTTGCTCCTGGTGTGTAAGGCGCTAGGTTTTCTTCATGAGCATAAGACTTAGCAAGCCTCTGGAATCCACAAGGTTCTTCAGGCAGAAGAACCTTGCAGGCCTGCAGACTGAAATATCTGGGTCTGAGTAAAGACGTCATTATGTTGAGAACGTAACAAAATCTCGACTGGATCAAACAAAAGTCTCTATTCCCATAGAAGCCTATGGGAAGGCTGAAAGCAGGACATGAGCGAAATAGCCTCTCCTCCTTGTGTTCCATAGCAACTGGCATTTGGAGGCACACTATCTCTGATATTGAGGGTGATACATAATCATCATGTTTGGTAACCATTGATAGGTTTTTCTTCCCTGACCAACAGAAATAAAGATCAGGTATCTTAGAGGGAAAGCTGGTGCCTACCTGATGTTCTAAAACGTAGTTTTAAATGGTGCATCCATTCAAGCATAAGTGTTTCAAAAAAAATAAATGATAAAGAGATACAATAACAGTATCTCTGCAAGCATATCACTAAAGGGCATCAATGGGGATGGAATCACTGTTCTAATTTCACAATAGAAATGGATTCATGAGAATGGCAGCAGCAAATAGAAAGAGGACAAAACAACCTTAAGGTCCAATGCAAAAACAAACTTCTGGGATCCTGAACTTCTGATTCATAAGCATAATCAGAGAGAGAGAGAGAGAGAGAGGAAGCCTATATAGGTGAGCCTCTACAGATACAGCAACAGACAGAAGTCAAGCATATTTCCACCACTCTTTTTGTCTACCTGCTGCAGAAGCTGCAGTGCGTTCGACAGAATTTTCCTATAGCTGGGGCAACGACCAAGCTACCAAGAGAGGGGTCTAAAAAGGAGCCAGGCAGACACATGTTTCATCTTGAGCAAGACACCCCTGCCCCAATTTGACCGGGGCTTCATACTACACATTTAGCAAAATGTTTAATGGAGCCCTTAACACCACAAGCCTGACATCATGGCGGATTTGTCTTTTCAGCTGCTACTTTTCACCTTCACAGGCCAAGTCGTGATGCAAAGGCAGATAAATGAGAGGGGGGTGATTTCTGTAAAGCAGAATGGCTGCAAGAACTGGTTTTTGCCTCCGGCTCAGAAATCAGAATCATACCATTTAATACTTTTCCCTGACTGCAGTTTAAAATAGTGCAAAGGGCCTTTCTGTCAATTCTCATCCTCATTGCCACTTCTGTCTTAACCTTGCCTTTGACCCCACCAATTCCATCAAGCCTACCACAGAAGATGCAGGTTCAGGACAGCCAAAAGAAAGGACCTCTCCACGCAACACATAATTAACCCCTGTTGTGGAGCTGCTGCTCACCTGGCCTCCAGTTGGTGGGATAGAGGGGTATACAGGTGAGGCAGTGGCAAGGGTGGTGCAGTGCAAGCACACCAGCAGAGCCAATCTAGTGCTCCTGCTTGCTGCCTTGCTGTTCATCCTCTGCCTCCCAGGAAGCAGCTGCAACGCAACCAGTCAGAGGCCAGGCAAGAGGCAGCACCTCACTCTCCCATCTGCTACTGTTTGAACTATGGGATTCGCACCCACAAGAGGTTATGATGGCCACCAACTAGGACGCCTCTGTATTTGTCTTTCAAGTGATGATGTTCACCCCACAGTCAGTGACAGTATGGCTCTGAATGCTAGTTGTTGAGAACCACAAGTGCTGAGAGTACGGCTGCACTTAAGTCCTGCTTGTGCCTTCTCATTGGGGCAGCTAGTTGCCCACTGTGAGAGCAGGATGCTAGTTTGCTATTTAAGTTGTCATGCTTCCCTCCTCCCTTTCTAGCAGTTTCTTTAATTTTTATTAAACTATTTCAAAACATGTCATTTTTTCCTTTCGAATCACAGACATTTCAAAACTGCAAATATATACAAAACGAAGCAGGTGCTACAACACTTGGACCAGCATTAAATCATCAGTTACAACTGGCTCTAACAGGTTTGTTGGTTGGTTTCAGATGTAAATAACAGCTTCTTCAGGAAGCCTCTTTTCCACCCACTTCAAACTAGGAAACGTGGCCCAATCAGCTGTGTACGCGTTCCTCAAAGTCAGGCAGCTGGGCTCTCTGCAGGCCCACAGTCGACAAACAAATTGAATTTGTTTTACTGTGTGGGAATGTGAGCAAGGGATAACTGCAGATAAGGTTCCCAACTATTGAGATGATAATTTAAAAATGCTTTTTGGGGAGAGGAGTGCTTTAGAACCAAGCTCAACAGTATTTAACAGTTTGAGGAGAGCTCATGAGTTTTTGGATGTTTAAGGGCAGAGCCTAGTAAGTGGCTCTAGGGCGAGACGCAGCAGTTTTTGCAAGGATTGTAAGCACTGCCTGATGCAAAGTTTGTTGGTTCAGGATGGCTGGTGGGGAGCAGAGGAGATGAGAGAAGGAGACAGCCTTGCAGCTTGCTTTTTTGGCAAATAGGTAAACAGAAAGAAAGCATCCAGGTTTTGTTTTTTGTTTTTTTGGCCAGTTGGCAGTCCTACAAGTGTAGAAACTGTTCGTTGATTTTGGAGGAGATATATCATCCAACAATCCCCTTAAATTATTGCATGCCATCCCATAAAAAGCTCACAGCAACATCTTCCAGAAGGAGAGTTTAATTCAATCAAGCATCTTTACAATTACAGTAAGGGCGCACCACACAACCAAACATGGCATTAGGGAAAATCAGAGGTTAGTTCCTGCAGTGATGTTGCTCTTGACTATCTAACTACTTGAATGGAATACACCACTTCTTATGCAGGTGAGGAGAATGAATGCAGTGAATTTGACAGAGGCAGTAGCTCTTTCACATTGCAGATTTTCTCCTGCCCTGCCCCAATTTCCATGCATTAGGAAAGGACATCAGAGCTGCAGAGGTCTATGCATGTGGACCTCTACATGTTCAGGGATCCCTTGCAATCTGTGCTCCAGAGTGCATGGAAACTTACATGCTTAGGTATGTAGGCTTCCCTGCTGCAGGTTCATTGTCATTGGGGCCAGTACTGTCTGGAGTGGTGGTGTGCAGCCATGGAGCTGCCCTCCCAACACAGATGTTGTTGCAGCTTACCTAGACAGGGCTGGGGCAGAGCACTGTCAAGTTGCACAGATACACTGGCTAAAGCACCTGTCTATTCATGCAGTCCTGACCTGCTATGCTCCAGTCCTGACCAGGTAAGCTGCAGAAACATCAGTGTTGGGAAGAAAGCTCCACCCCATCTCAGCGCTTCAGGCTATTTTCTACCTCCACTGTTGGGGGCAGTATGCCTCTGATTACCAGCTGCTGAGAATCACAAGTGGGGTGGGGTGAAATGTTAGGGACAGTCCCTTTCAAGGTACAGGCATCCTTTAGATAAAGCATGCCGGGAGGCTAGTTATAGTCTGCTATGTCCACCTAAGCATTCATTCTTAATGCAAACAATAAAGTATGGATGGTATTAGAGCATCGTGATTATGGAGCCCTAATTTCCCAAGACAGAGTCTTGATTCTTGTCAATAGAAAAGGATTCCCCTCCTCCCTGTTTCTTTGACAGCAGATGGGGAGGAGGAAACCTTTAATCAGGTCAAATACCTTTCCAGAATATTATGAACTATACTGACAATGTGTTGCCCCATTTTGACACTCGGTGATTCAAGTGAGAAGTTGGGAGGCAGGCATAAGGTTGACAGTCAATTTCTTGACATGGCCATGAAGTTTTAACAAAGCTGTGGAGATAATCACAGCTGTCAAGAATGCTCCTCTATAGGAACATGATGACAAAGGACAGGAGTCCCCCACCTGTAAGCTGCAATGAAGACAAGTTAGTCAATAGTGCCCAAGCATTGCCATGATCTTTTGACCATTTCCTGCACAATTTTGTATGCCTCTGCTCAGAAGTAGGATTGTAACCTTAGTGTTTATGTCATTTCTCTCTTCTTTTTTTTGTTTGAAATCTCAGCTTAAGAGAGCATCACAGTTTAGCATCAACCAAAAATGAAGGATTTTTCTATGAATCTAAAAGTTGATTCTCTTTCCCTTCAATGAAGCAGTTGTCTGGAATGCAGGTTTTAAACAAGGTTAGAGTTATTCAGTTCTGATGCTTAGGGTTGAACCCAATGAAGTAGTCCCATTAGTGGCAGGACTTCTGTCTGTTCAATGGGACTTCCTTTCCTCTCCTTACTTTGCATCATCATCATCATCATCATCATTCATTATCATTCAAAGTCCCTATTACTATTGGAGAAACGTTGGAGGGTATTCAGATGGGAATGTGCATCCCAGATCACACTGGACAGTTTTCTTTCAGATTTGCATCACCATGTTCATCAACATTCCATCTGTGCAAGCATGCTTTATTCCAGAAAGAAAAACTGCACACAGAACACGCTGTCACTCAAGCGTCTCTTTTGCTGGACCAGGACACAAAAGGAAGAGCTATAGTTAAGCATCTCTATCTCTGGTTCAGACTTCAATGATGACTCTGTTCAAATCACATCTAGCCTTAATAATTTAAATGGGGGAATCCTTATTTTAATCTTGGTTGTTATTCCATTCCCTAGCCAGAGCAGGCTTTCCCCCAATCCTTGCCGTTGTGTGAACCTTTGAAGACTCTGTAAAACAAGCCTTGGCCCAGAATGCATCACAAAGTCCTGTGGATCTGGGGATAATTGCCTGCCTCAAAGCCTCAGATGGAACACTCCGATACAAGAAACTCCAAAACTTCTGACATTTATCACTCTAAAAAGCAGCTAGTGGAAAAGCAAGCCCTATCAGATAAGATGTGTCAGTCAAGATTTCGATGCAGTTGGCTGCGGCTTGAAAAGGGCACATCACAATAGATCTGCAGAACAAAGTGCAAAGAATGTTAGATCTCCTGCAGCCTGAGAATTTTCACAATGGGAACAATCTCTGTAATTGATAATGAGCACTCATGGTTCCCGCATGTGAACTTTAGTTGGGAGCAGCAACCGTGAGTGCACTGAGAACCAGCAATAGCTCATTCAATTTATCCCCAGAGATCAGCTTATGTTAAAATACTCGGCTGAGTTATGCATGGCACACACATACTGTACAAACACACGCCAAATCAGGAATCACCGTTTTCTAGATCTGACTGATAAAATGAGCAGAGTAACTTAAATGTTTGGGTAGGGGGTGGAGATGCCAACACTGAAATGCAAAGTTCAAATCTTTCCAGCTTTTGATCTTGAAATAATACTCTAATTTATATGTACAGGTGCAAACGTACAAAAAATTGCTATAATTTAAGTTGAAATACACTATGTGCACAACCACACCATATGTGTAGCTCACATTTAGCTCCCATTTAAAGCACATAGTTTCCCTCAAAGAATCTATGGAACAGTAATTTCACCTTCAAAAAGCTACAGTTCTCAACTCCCTTAAAAAGCTACAGTTCCCAGGATTCTTTGGGGAAGTCATGTATGGTTGTGCACACAGTCTTTGTTCTGGGTTTATTGGGCCAGGACTAGCCACAGTTCTTCTGATGAGACCTTTGCTAATTTATTACATTTATATTCTTCCTTTTCTTCCACAGGAATTCAAGGTGGCATACATGCTTTCCCTTTTTATCCTGACAACAGTCCTGCAAGGTAGGTTAGGCTGAAAGATAGTGACTAGCTCAAAGCCACCCACTGAGCCTCATGGCCATGACAAAATTTGAACTTGGCTCTCTCCAGTTCTAGTTAAGGATGGGGGAAAGGTTTTGTTCAGTTCCCATTTCCCAAACCCACAACTCCCATTTTCTTCAAAACCTGCAAGTCTCTGAATGTTGTGGTGTACTTCTCCAACTGAAAAATAGGTACAAAGATGGGGAATAGACAAAAGTGTGTACAAAGGGCATATATTAGTTAAAATAGCACACAAAATGCATCATATTAGTAGCAATTGCTTGCAGAAATAAGTATATTAGGAGATATATAGCCTAAAATGCTGTTGATTTTCATGATGACATTTGTGGGTTTTTCCAATCCCAACTAATGTGGAAACATGGCCAACAACTGTACTTATGATTTGGAAAATGAAAAACTGAAACTGATGGATTCATCTGCCCCTAGTCCGAATCTGATACTCTAACCACTAGATTGCAAAGCTTTCTGCTGCAGTTATTCTCACCACCCTTGCTCCTCTGAAGTAGGGTTTTATCCTGAAAATGAATGGGAAAATTTGCACTTCCTCTGGAATTATATCCCTGTTTACTCAGCCAAGGGACAACAGTAATTAGCATAATCTTCATGTGGTGAATGCTTTTTCTTTTCATTCAAGTTTTCAAGATTTCTGTGTAAAGGTTCATCACACATGATTCACTGTATTAATAATCATTTTTACTGTGTTTTTGGTGATTAAATTATAATGCTACCTTTTCTTTTCCTCTTTTAATGTTGCCACAAGCCACACTGTACTGTTTGGTCGCTAACAATCAATGCTCAATACGGGGAAACAGAGGCTGGCTTGGGATGCACACCACAGCTACATGAGGCCTTTGTTCTTCAGTCCAGGAAAGCACATGCCAAGAGGGAGGGAGTAGAAAGAGGCAATTGTGAATTTGGCCACAGAAAGAGAGAGGGGTTTAAAAGCTTCTTCCTTTTTTTTTCTTCTTTTTTTTTTGCCCCCAGCAGTGAGAATCTTGGAGGGCAGGAGAGATGCTGCATTCGTTACACAAGAGATGCCAGTTCAAGACTAGCATTGATTTTGTGTCGGTACATTTGTGTAAGTACCTTACACCAAATCACACCATTGGTCCAGTTAACTCAGTATTGCACACGGACAGGCAGCAGCTTTCTATGGGTTCAGGCAGGGGACATTTCCAGCCTTACCTGGAGATGCCAGGGGTGGAAGCTGGGATCTTCTGCATCAGTGCTATTTTCCCAGAAAAAGAGGTGCCAGAACTCACTATGTTCTCTTATATTGGCAATGGCGCCCACCTGAGAGGTGCTGGAACTGATTTCTGGTGACTTCTGGCTGGAAAAAAAAGCCCTGTTCTGCATGCATTATCTCTGAACTACGGCACTATCCCCTTCTGAACACCTGCCAGATTCCCAGTTTGTTACAAAGCGTACCACACACCTGCATTTCTCTCACGAGGTAATGGGCTATGGTTGAAAAAGGCTGGCTCGGGAAAGTGAGGGAAGCACGAAACCACCTAATTCCCCAGCTCCCTCAGCTCCCATCATTGGCTGGCAGGTGTGAGCTTTCCCTGACAAACAAGGTGAGAGGCTGGTTTGTCAAAAGCTCCAGGTGAGCACCCCAAGGTCCAGCAGCCGCTCACACCCTCTGGCTGACCTTCTGTGTTTTCCTGGCACCATGGTGCCAGCTGCTTTGCAAGCAGGGCTGCACAGCGGGGTTAGCGCTTTGCCTCGTGTCGGTTTCTAAAACAGTTTCCGTACATGGCGGCTGAGTTGCCTCTGTGAAATGCAATCCCATCCCTTTGTGGGCTCTGCGGGTTACAGAGGGTGGCGACGAGTAACCATAGAAACTATGTTGTAAAACAGCATGGGATTTGACGTGTAATAAAGTGCTACCACCATGCAAGCACCTGAGTGGAGTCCTTCAGTGTAATTATAGATGCACTTGTAACTAGCTTAAGCAGGAACAGTCCTGGGCACTGGAAGCAAAAAAAAAAAACCTTTTGGCTCACAGTATATGGCAGGACTGAGCCAAAATCTAGGTTTTCTATAGAGTTCCCCTCCTGTTTTCCCCTCCAACACCTTTTCAGAGGGAGTCATAGCAGAAGTGGAGAGCTTTCCGTGGTTTTCGTTTGTCATTTTTGGCCTCTTCGCCAGATTTTAAAAATAGTTGGGGACATTTAATGAAAAGGAACCAAGCAGCTCCGTTGAAATCTAGACCAAATAATGGTAGCTGAGTTCATTTGAAAATCAGGCCCTATTCAACAGCCAGATGGCTTTTTTTCCCTTTTTTTTTCTTTTTGGCCAGACGTTCTGTTTTCATTCCTTTCGATAAAAGAAAAAAAGAAAATAAATGTGGGGAAAACAGTACATGATAAAAATGGCTTTGTGAGACACCAGTGGAGAGTCCTTCCCAGCTCTCTAGGAATGTTATCTGAGATGGGACCACAAAACCCCCACAACATTTATTATCAGAGTGCAATTCCATGAAAATCAAGCCCATTAAGCCCCACAGATCTCAGAGGCCGGTCTGGGCTTCATTCTCTCCCACTGAAGTCAATGTGACTTAGCTTGATCCTGCCCTCATTTTTCTCCAACTTCAGTTGTATAAACGTTTGCCTTAAAAACCTGCCCAGCCTTCACTTTCAGTCAGTAGAAGAGGCTTTTGGGTGGGTGGGTATCATTGTGAGAATATTGGCATCCTTGCAGCCTAAAACTCATATCCAGCTTTGGCATCAGCAATTGGCCAACTCAGGTGACACCCCAGCATTTAATCATGAAGACTGCAATTCTGTACATGTTTACTTGGAAGCAGGTGTGTAGAATCGTGGGTGCAGGATTTTACAGCATCGCTTTCTCTCCCTCTTACTTGCCCACCCCTGGACTTGGATAGAACTGTAAGTTGCAGTCCTGCAAGAGATTGACTTATGAGAGTAGAAGAACACTGGAGCTGGGAACATCCGATAAACTGGAAAGTGGGCCCCTACCTCTTTGCCAAAGAGAAAGAGTGATTTTGCATGAGTCACAGTGCAATCCAATGCATGCCTATTCAGAAGTAAGTCCCAGTGAGCTCAATGGGGGTTACTCACAGGTAAGTGGGTGTAGGATTGCAGCTTTAATTGCCCTGATGTTGCACAGTTCACACAAGCCAACTACTCACATTAAGGGCTATAGCTCAGTGGAATGCTGTATGCTTTGCATGCAGAGCACCCCAGGTCAAATCCCTGGCATTTCCAGGTATTATCTTTATTATCATCATTATCATCATCATCTTGCATTTCCAGATAGAGCTGTCTGAATCCCTGGATACCCACTGCCAATCAGCATGAGCAGACAATACTGTTCGAGAGAAACCAATGGTCTGACTGGGTATAAGTCAACTTCCTCGGAATTGTTTATTAGTGAAAGTCAGCCACCAAATCTACCATGATAAGTATCCATACAGAATCCATGTATTGGTACTGATATCTATTTACTGGTACTGATGATACAGGTGGCAGCTGACTTTCACTCATAAACTAGACTTTGGTAGGAGTGGACAGCTCAGTGGGGCTGAGATGGGGGTATCATGGAGCCACCTTCCCTAAACAGGCCTTGCTGCTGCTTACCAAGGTGGGTAAGGAGGTGATAGCAGGGCTTTGCAAGCACACTGGCAGAGCCAATGCGGCCCTTCCACCAGGACACCCACACAGCCCCAACTGTCGTCACCCTGTCCTGCCCCCACATCTTCCTACTAAGAAGCAAAAGCACCGCAGGGTGAGTCTGCAGCAAGGCTCCACCACACCAGCTAGTCCTGGCCATAGCAAGATGCCTTGTTGCTTCCATGAATGGAAGCAGTTCTTCAGGGTTTTAGGCTGCCCAGCCTGTGGCTCATGTCAGCTCAGGCATGTAGTGGGGAAACTATGATTTCTCATGACATGCATACCAGGCTAAAAGATGCAAAAGTTCCTCCGACACAGGTAAGAAATTTGTGACAGGAATGGGCTCTTAAGAGTCAGAATCCAGAGGTGAAGTCATACTGCGCAAATGGGCAGGATGCACGTGACGTAATACAAGGAATCCTCATCCTCAGACAAACTTCCAAGTCAACTGCAGCAGTTCTTTAGTCTTCTTTTCTGAAGCACCCCTGTGCTTGGGGGAGGAGGAGGAGGGAGTTTCTCACCCATTAATTAATGAGAGATGAACATTAAAAAGTGGAGGACAAGCCGAGTTGCTGCTGAAAGGCTGCAAATTGCAGGAGGTGGAGCTGCAGTCACAGCTCTCTTCAAACCCTCTGCTGTTGGTTATCTCTTCCATCAACAGCAAGGATGGAAATTCAAGCCTAACCCTTTCTCACTTCAAAATTGAGAAGCACCAGAGTGGAAATGTTCTCATTTCTCAAGAGCACCACGCACACATCCACACGCACTTGTTAGCTGTTAGTTATGAATTGCCAGGGGCACTGCTGGATTTATTAGTGTTCCTCCACTCAAAAGCTCCATTCTATACAAGGCTTAAACTGATTTCTCACTTTGACGAGATTGTTCCGTTTAAGCCCTGGCCTAGGAGATTGTACATTCTGTCTGAAAGCTTCTGTTGCTTTGGCAGGCAGCCTCTGCCTACTGCTCTATGCTTCAGATCCTATTTGCCCAGTTTCCACACACACCCTCAAGAAAACTGAAAGAAAATCATGCTAATCTTCATTATCTCAACATGGAAACTAGCCCTATGGATTTAGTAGGCACCATTTACAAAAAATAGGTCCCTTTACTCCTAGGACTTTCACCTGACCTGTATTTTGAACGTATTGTGCGCCGATTAATTCTCCTAGGTCCGAGAGCTTTTTCTCGTTTATGTGCTTCTCGAAAATCTGATCTTACCTGCCGAATTGAAGCTCGCTTAAGCACAATCTCTCTCCGGATTTCCGGCGCATCTAATAAGATCTGATTCAGCAGGTAAGATGGGGTTTTCACAAGGCACTAACTGAATTTAAGGCTGGGGAAATGAGAAATGGAGAGAAAGTGAAATTGACAGATTCATCCACCCCTGCATGCAAGTAAAAGGAGTGACTTCGAAGATGGAGAGCCCCATTCTCCCCCCCCCCCATGTTTTATTCTGGTGGAAGCCTTTCCCTTGTCACATACAAGTCAATGAAGCAAACACAATTGGCCTCGTACACAAGTCCACTGTAGTTATTAGCTTGCAAAATAAATTTACTCGCTTGCTGGGAGCTGGTAGTGAAGGAAGAGAGAACTCTGTCCCTCCTGCAGCAGCCTGCTGCATTCCTGTGCGGAATTTTGCTCCTCTTGCGTGCTGAATGCACAAGAGAGTCAGAGGATCCCGTCCCACTCACTTGCCTGCATAGAATTCCTTATTGCAATCCAGTAATCAAGGCTGAACTTTAATGTAAGAGGTAGGGGGCAAGGAAAAGGAACACAAGAAGAGCCTGCTGGATCAGGCCAATGGCCCATATGGCCCAGCATTCTGTTCTCACAGTAGCCAGCCAGAAGAAGCCAAAGACAGAACTTGAGCACAAAACACCCTCCACACCTGTGATTCTTGACAGCTGAGATATACAGCCGATGTTACAGGCTTAATGCCTGCATGAAAAATCCATTGGCTGCATTCAGGCCATGCTCTAGCACAACGATGGGATATCTGTGGGCCTCCAGGTGTCATTGGATGCCAGCTCCCATAAACCCAGCCAACAGGTTAAATCATCAGTGAAAGGAAAGGGGCAGGGCATGATTAAATGCGCTCCACTGACATGCACGGAGGCTGGGAGCAGCAGCCCCATGTGAAATGGTCACCACCTATATAGCAAAAGAGCTTTCATCAGTGCAAACAGCCCACCACAGCCAACATGGCTGAATTTGAATCAAGAAAAAAATACACAATCTGCCCTTGTTTTCTGTTTCGTTCACTTCATTTAGCTGCTTCCTGCTAAGAAGCAAATCAATATATCTTTTAATTTAGGCATTTTATACCATCACTCCAGAGACTCTGTGAATACTTCATACGTTAAAGGGAGTTAAAGACTTACCTTGGTCAGGTTAGAGTCTCAAAATAGATTTCCTCCTGCACCAAAGAGATTGGCAGCCCTACATGGAAGTAAGTTCTGCCGCCACTGGTTGGTCTAAGTGTGACTCATAGTAGACCCATTAAAATTAATGAACACGACTAAGTTAGGTCCATTAATTTCAGCAGGTCTACTCTGGATAAAACTGTGTTGAATTCCACCCATTGTTTCTTCTAAATGAACACTAAGCTGTCAGGCTGTATTGCAATGCACATTTACTTGGAAATAGTGACGCAAGTAAGGAACTTTAGTCTTAATGGTCTTTCCAGGGAGGGGTAGATGGGCTTTAGGCGGCCATGTGTAATACTTCAATAGCAAAGCACATCATTAACATTTCTCCCTCACCCTCATAATTCCCTGCTTTGTAACAGCTTCTGCATCCCTGAGATGTTAGAACAAAAACAGAACAAAAAGAGGTTGAAAACTCCCATTTTTAAAAAAACAAACAAAAAAACAGGAGTAAATACTCTGAGCATGTGCAATTTTAAATTCACTTAAATCAGAGCACCATCATAACTGCAGGAATAAAGTGGGTTTTGCTTCTGCTTCCCTGATGTTGAACACATTTGCTTGGGAATAAGCAACATTTTGTAGTAGAAAGGGCTAATATATTTTTAAAGTAAAAATAATAAAATGAGCATCTGTAGCCATCTACATGCCCAGCTGGCTGCTCTCTGAGTACAAAGTATTATTATTATTTTAATATGAGGAAAGGAAGCATGCTGTCCTGGCTTGGCTATAGCAGCCGAGATGCTGGTGCCAGGCCTGGTGGCTGCTGCCCCCATAATCTGCCACTCTCTGGGTAGTCATGGAAGGGGGAAGCCATAACTGCATCACTGTCACATTGACTCTACCCAATATTATGTTCTTGCTTGCTGCTTTTAAGCATTGTATAATTATATGCACTTCATCATCTGTGTTTTGTTTATTGCATTCTGCTGTTGCACATTTTTATAACTGCGCTCCATATCTATTTATTGTACCCCTTTGGTCTCCACTGTTGCTTAGTTTATAACGTACAGCTGCACAGGTATTGCACTTCACACATTATGGTTTGTGCTGCTTACATTTTGTTCAAAAAACAACATCCCCTCCTCTCAAGCCATAACCATATGTAACCATGTGAGTGAGATGCTAAGCTGGTGGGTGGCAAGGGGCAATGTGCCTGGGGAATCATGGGGTGGCACTGTGGTCTAAACCACTGAGCCTCTTGGGCTTGCCAATCAGAAGGTTGGTGGTTCGAATCCCCGCAACTGGGTGAGCTCCTGTTGCTCTGTCCCAGCTCCTACCAACCTAGCAGTTCGAAAGCACGCCAGTGCAAGTAGATAAATAGGTAGTGCTGTGACAGGAAGGTAAACAGCATTTCCATGCACTCTGGTTTCCAACATGTTGTCCCGCTGTACCAGAAGCAGTTTAGTCATGCTGGCCACATTACCTGGAAAGCTGTCAGTGGACAAACGTTGGCTCCCTTGGCCTGAAAGCAAGATGAGCACCACAAACCCATAGTCTCCTTTGCCTGGACTTCACCATCCAGGGGTCCTTTATCTTTTACCTTTTTTACATTGGGAATCATTCTGTAGCTGGAGGTGCCTAGGCTGCCTTAAGTAAGATTACAGATGGTTTCAGAGATGGGATTGGCTGGGTGATGAGAAAGGAGAGTTGATTGACAGTTGTCCCTCCTTCTGCCTCCATTGAATGAGTCCTAGGTTGCTCTGCCAGCCAGCGCTCTGACCTGCTGGTGCTCTTATTGGATGTCAAGCCAGTCCTAAATAAAACAACTGTCATGTATGGCTTAATTGTGGATTGAGGGGGCATCCTGGCATGTATTACTGAGACCTGGGTGGGTGAGCTGGGTGGGATGCATATGACTCAGCTCTGTCCTCCTGGACAGAGGGCAAGGGTTGAAGGTGGAGTTGCCATCGTACATAAGAATTCAATCTCCTTCACCAAGAGATCCCTCACCACCCACTTCCCTGTTCAGCAGGCTCTCTACTTGAGCTGGTGGAGGCCATCTCAGAGATGGAGAGTGCAGTGAAATTGACAGTGAAACTGAAACTTATAACACTTGAAATCTCTATTTAGAAGTGCCTGTACAGGTTGTGTAAAGGCTGCAGGGTGTCTGGAGAGCATCAAACATAATTTACTATTTCTGGGCTCCTTTTTAATTCACTCTAAAACGGGGAACCTCCATCCTGTTATTCTGAAATTTGACACCTCTGATCTTTCAAGGGTGTAGCAGAAAGCCAGAAAGTTCCATGCCATTTTTTGGATGAGGGAGGAAAGTGAAATTACAGGCAATTGACTAGATGTCCCATTGAAAATTGGCTCAGGGTCCCAATGAAGTCAGTGGAAAAGCTAAAGGAATTGGGAAATATCTATTTATTCATTAAACGTATACCTTGCCCTTTGTCCCTGAAGGATACCCAGGACACCCAAAATAAAATGTGATGAAACTGTATCCATTTTACAATAGTTAAAATGACTTTATACAATGCCTAAATATACCTACTCCATATCTGAAATAATGGTGGATGAAAAACAAAATGAATGCAAATCAAATTAATGCATTTTTTAAATAAAAAAGGTAAAGTGAAAAGAAATGGGAAAACAAAATGGAAGGTCTGTCTCTCTTCTGGCCTTTCAGCATTATATTAAGACTCTTTTTTTTATTTCAGAAGTCTTTTGGTATAGCTCCAGCTTCGTTGCTATGTTATCTCTCACTGCTTTTGTATTTGTTTGTTTGTTTGTGTGTTGCTATTTTTCTCCCTATATTATATCATGTGGTTGTTTTTGAAATTATTTGACTATTTTGTTTCTAAGTTTTTTGTTAGCCATTGAGTGTGTGTGTGTTTTAAGACATATTATTTAAAACTCATTCTCAGTCAGTTCTCCATCCAAAGACCGATTATCACATTAGAATATTTTAAGACATAGCATGTTTCCCATGTCACTTTGATGAGAAGAATGTTTTATTATTTATTAAGGATTAATTATTACCATTCTCATCCTGCATCCTGCACCTTACGGAGTTAGAAACAACAGAGGCCCAAGCGGTAGGTCTCTGAGGGCAGGCAACGGGGAAAACAGCAGAGGAGGGGAGAGGCAGAGACAAGGTTAGGAAGGAAATAACACAGGAAAAGGCAATCACCTGCACTTGACTGGTTCTTCAACAGGCTTGCAAAAATTTATAATGCAATTCAAAGGCTTGTTTTTTTCAGGGAGCAATTCAGCTTCATGTCATATTCACAAAACACATTTGCACATAGGTCTGGGAAGAAGAAGAAGAAGAAGAAGAAGAAGAAGAAGAAGAAGAAGAAGAAGAAGAAGAAGAAGAAGAAGAAGAAGAAGAATAGTAGTAGTAGTAGTAGTTTGGATTTGATATCCCGCTTTATCACTACCCAAAGGAGTCTCAAAGCAGCTAACAATCTCCTTTCGCTTCCTCCCCCACAACAAACACTCTGTGAGGTGAGTGGGGCTGAGAGACTTCAAGGAAGTGTGACTAGCCCAAGGTCACCCAGCAGCTGCATGTGGAGGAGCGGGGAAGCGAACCCGGTTCACCAGATTATGAGTCCACCACTCTTAACCACTACACTAAATAGCACCCAAGAATAATCCTGTTTCTGGAAAACATAGTAGATCAGAACCCCAGCCCCAGCCCACACTTTAACATTGCCTTCTAATGTTCCAGTTCCCCTTGCGCCATTTCTCTGTCCCTCTTCTTCTCTCCCCCCTTTTTCTCAACAGGTTCTGCCTCCATGCAAGCAGGCAGAGATAGATAGATACACATGCAGTCCTAGGCTGGCATTGCCCTGTCTCTCTCGTCCTCCACCACCACCCCACCCTCCTGCTGTCTTGGAGGTGCGTTAATCTCTACAGAACCTTTCCAAGCCTCTCCTCTGGATGATTCGTTTGTGAAACAATGAGGCATAAATCACAGCCATGTCACTTCTTTTTCCCCTTAAAGGGTAGCTGAGGACAAGCACATCTCAGCATCCACCCAAGGAGGCCTTTCTCTCCCCACTCCTACCACCCTGAGGAGCTGTACAAAGGAAGTTAAAAAAAATCTAATCCCAACCCGCCCCCCTTTCAGAGCCCGCCTGGCCCTTTCAAGCAAGGCACAGGAGGAGTTTTTCATTTTTTTTAGTATTAAAATCCCACAACGTTATTAAAAGGAATTGTTCAATCCCTTTAATTGGCTCGGAAGATAAATTCTTTCCTCAGCCCAGGGGTCACGGCCATCAGCAGCTATTTATTAGCTGCATTGATTGAGAAGAACAGCCTTTAAATGGAAATAAATTGAATTCTATGGCAAAGAGGATTCCATACAGGCTACTAATGTAAGACAGGAAAGCTTAGCAATCACTCAGAGGGGGTTTGTATTCTGTATATATTTTTTCCTTCTTTCTTTTCAGTTTCTTGACAGCCTCAACTATTCTGCTCCTAACCACACACACACACACACACACACACACCAGCATGTATACCACACACACCCCTAAAAGAAGACAGGACCCAGAAACAATGTATAGAATGACAGGATAGCTTGCCGAGCAGATTCCCCCGCCCAGTTGGTTATCTGGTTTGTTCTTCACTTGCCACTCAGGCAAGAGCGGATGGAATTTGTGGGTAGAATGAGGACAAGAGGTTAAAATAATTGAAGAAGATATTTGTTTCAAGCCACCCCCATTAAACCAGCAACAAGTAGCACTTGTTCAGAAGGAGAGCAGGTTGGGGTAAGGTGAAGGATTTAAAACGTACAGACAAATGTATCAATACCACAGATGGAGAAACTAATACGACAAGTCAGAGCACAGAAGGATATAATAATAATGTTGTTGTTGTTGTTGTTGTTTAGTCGTTTAGTCGTGTCTGACTCTTTGTGACCCCCATGGACCAGAACAGCCAGGCACTCCTGTCTTCCACTGCCTCCTGCAGTTTGATCAGACTCATGTTTGTAGCTTCGAGAACACCGTCCAACCATCTCGTCCTCTGTCGCCCCCTTCTCCTTGTGCCCTCCATCTTTCCCAACATCAGGGTCTTCTCCAGGGAGTCTTCTCTTCTCATGAGGTGGCCAAAGTACTGGAGCCTCAGCTTCACAATCTGTCCTTCCAGTGAGCACTCAGGGCTGATTTCCTTCAGAATGGAGAGGTTTGATCTTCTTGCAGTCCATGGGACTCTCAAGAGTCTCCTCCAGCACCATAATTCAAAAGCATCAATTCTTCGGCGATCTGCCTTCTTTATGGTCCAGCTCTCACTTCCATACATCACTACTGGGAAAACCATGGCTTTAACTATACAGACCTTTGTTGGCAAGGTGATGTCTTAATAATAATAATAATAAAATAGTAAAATAATAAAATAATAATAATAATAATAATAATAATAATAATAATAATAAAACAAAAACCAATAAATAGCCACCACAGACACATTTCATGAACGGTGGGGGGGTTATATTTGATTTAGTTTGCATTTAAAGGCCAGCTTAACTTAATTCACATTTCCTTTGTGAACTGAAACAGAGTCCTCTTTCTCACAAAGGAGAAGGCTATCAATGACTACTAGCCATGATGACCACACTCTGCCTCCACAGCTGGAGGCAATAATGCTGGAAACCATAGGAGGGGAGAGGGCTCTTATGCTCATGTTCTGCTCCCTGGTTTCCCACAGGCATCTGGTTCTCCACTTTGAGGGCAGGAAGCTGGACTAGATGGGCCACTGCGCTGACCCAGCAGGCTTTTCTTGGGTTCAAAAATCACACTTCTCCAAATTATGCAGCCAAGCTGCATACACTACGAGATGGAAAGAAATGCATATATTAGTAAAAACAGCATGCTGAAAGGCATTGTATTAGGGGAAGCTGCTTTGCAAAATGTGTACATTAGGTAAAATTACATACGGTAAGAGAATTTCACACAAAAATTCTGAGGATTTTTCAACAACGAAAAAGAATTAGAAACTGATGCAGAAATGTGAAGCACCAAACACAAGATGGGAAAAATGAGGAATTGGGGGAAACTGAAATAGATGTGTCCATACCTAACGGTGCTGTTACTTTATTGCTCCCATAAGGAAGATGACTGGAGGCCCCACCCCCATCACATGGCTCACTCTTGGGCTACATCATTTTGCGCTGGCCTATAGCCTGGATGGTACCATTACATTTCTTGACAGGCCAACCAGCTTGAAAATATGATGTAAGCTCTGTTATTTGTTACTGTTGCCTCAACAAATAACTAAATGTGCTTATGTATTCATTTAAAATGATTTAAAGCTTGAAAAATGGAGGACTGTCCTTCTCTTTTTTTAAAAAAAAAAGGAAGAATAATATTTTGCCTTCTAAACGACACATTTTTATTTTGCCTTTGCCACCATCCACCGACTGCCGAATACATTTCATGGTGCTCGCCTTCATCTGGGAGTTTAATTGCTTGAGATTGTTACTCGTAGGCTGTTAATTTATTAAAACCAGATCCCTTGTATTACTCCGGAGCCCAGAAGAATCATTGCATTCCATTAAGGGCAGCCGCGCGTGCCGGCTTTGCTTTGTCTCCGGCCACCTCTGTAATTGCACCCCTCTGCTAAGCTGGAAAAAGCTCCCCAGATGCCAGGCCAGGCAACTGGCTTCTCATCAGGGCGGATTATGCTGAGAAACGTACGGACTCAGATTCGTCGCAGGAGGAGAGGAGGGAGCTGGGAAGGCAGCGTGCAGCAGGGTTTTGTTTCAGGAAAAAGAGAGGTGGAAGTTGCCAAGTCTCATCTGCACAGAAGTAAGGATGGAAGAGAAGTTCCATTCAGCTCGCATTTATAGGTGAGCTTCACCTAATTCACTGTTTCCGAAACAATATGCAAACTGAGATGTAGCCATCCTTTGACATCGTCAGGGAAGTTTTTGTATTTTTTCATCTTTGTTGGAAGCCACCCAAAGTGGCTGGGGAAACTCAGCCAGATGGGTGGGGTACAAATAATAAATTAGTAGTAGTAGTAGTAGTAGTATCTGCGCTTGCCTGAATTTTGCAACGCACTTCGCCAGCCAGGGTAAAATTCATTGTGTTTGCAAAAACTGCTTTGCCAAAACGTGTGTATCAGCCAAAACTGTGTTTCAAATGTTGGATCAGAAATAATGGGGCGGGCCTCTACCCTGAAGTCCCCGGAACAAGGATAGAATTAAAATGCAATCACAGAATCAGAGAGTTGGGTGGAACCTTGGAAGTCATCTGGTCCAAAAATTCAATATAGCACCTCTCATCAAGCTCTCCTGTTGCTTCTCTCACTTTGCACCTCTTCCTCTAATAGATGCTTTCAACTCCTTCTGTGCTTTTTTTATGGAAACCTTCTCTGAGTGCTTGTTAATTTGTGACCTTTATCCAAATTAATTACAGTGAAGTAGTTCTCACAATCGCTAGCATGGATTAGAAGAGCTTCCAAGTGCTCCTTGGAAGAATGAAAAGCCTTTGTGCCATTCTTTAACCACTCCGATTGTGTGAACAGAAGGTGTTGATAGATAAGTAAGGCACTTGGTGAAACCTTGGGAATGTCTCCTTAATTTTTCTTTGCCATATTTAAAATGAGGTTCACACGAAGGATGGCTGCAGAAAACTTCTTAGTGTGCGTTGGCAGAAAGGTGGCGTAAGCAGGTAGCAAGGAAAGAAATGTTGCCTGCTGAAAATACAGGATTTATACAGACTTGGGGCTAGGTCTCTCATCTCTTCATTAACCAACCCCTAATGAATTGCCTCTATTGAAAACAATGGTGCTTTGAGTGGGTATCAGGTGTTACGAAAATTTTAGCTGTGTTGTTAGACATTCACAGATGCAGTTAATGCTCTGGTTGACAAGTGATGAGTAGGCATGTGAGAACTGGCCCTAAACCTCATGGCAAAGTGGCCATGTGGTTGCTTTAGCCGAAGGAGAGCTGTGCTGACTTGGAGAATTATGAGAAGATAAATGATGCAAAGGTGCAGCTATATAGTATGATAAGTGTGGGGCTGCTGCAAAAAATGACTACAGTGGTAGCTCAGGTTAAGTACTTAATTCATTCCGGAGGTCCGTTCTTAACCTGAAACTGTTCTTAACCTGAAGCACCACTTTAGCTAATGGGGCCTCCTGCTGCTGCTGCCACCACGCCGCCAGAGCACGATTTCTGTTCTCATCCTGAAGCAAAGTTCTTAACCTGCAGCACTATTTCTGGGTTAGCGGAGTCTGTAACCTGAAGCGTATGTAACCTGAGGTACCACTGTAGTCCCATGTCTGATTCCTTATTTCTTGATTTCATTTATTTCATGAAATTTACATACCGCTTGACTGTATAACCTCAAGTACAACTTGCCATGTGCTCTGGCATCCTCCCACTATGTGTTTCTAATCACCTTGACCTCTCCTGAACATCAATAGCAGTGTCAGCTACTATAGTTGATAAAGGAAGCTCACTATATGAGCTTCCTTTATCAACTGTATCAAGCCAAGGGTAGCCTTACTGCATATAATGGAGGAAGAAGAACTCAGTGGTAGAGGACATGCTCTGCATTCAAAGGTTCCCATGTTCAATCCCTACCATTTCCAGGCAGGACTGGGAAAAACCAACACCATTGGAGCGACAATACTAAACCAGATGGACCAAAGGTCTGATGTGATATAAGAAAGGTTCTTGCATTTTGAAGATAGGGCTGCCATTTTTAAAATGTCTGTCCATCTAAAGACTGTTTACTAAGAAGGCGCTTTCCAAAGTTTTCCATGTAAGTGGTTGACCGCATGCCCTTGGAATTCAAGCCATTATTTGCCAGGCTACCCATTTTTGGCAGGTTTTGAATGACTTTGGGTGCCGTCTCTGGACACATGGCGATATGATCACACAATGGCTTTGCCGTGTGCCAAACTCTGCATGGGCCCACTATGCTCACATTCACAGTGTGCCAATTTGGACACACCTGTTGGACTCTAGAGTTTCTTTGTCTCCTAGAGAATCTGGTAAGCAAGAACCGAATTCCACAGCAGCCAACTTCTCTCCAGCAGAGACTGCTTCTTTATAATATGTGATTTATTTTAGCCACAGGTTGGCAAACCTCATCAAAGCTCCCTTTAAAGCCGTAAAACCAAGTAAAGAAAGGCTACAATGTAAGGTTCCCAGAAACCCATTTCATTTAGATTAAACTAGGCAGTTATTGTGTTTTAATACCAGAATTGATTATTATAAGTATGTTTATTGAGCTTTAGTAGCCTAGATTTGTATCTATTTCATAGTTGTTAATCTGCGATAAATATGTTTTTAATAATCTTGCACTATTTATTGAGCATAAAGCTGTCTACTGAAATGGAGAGTGAGATCGCTAAAAGATACTTATTGTATGTTACTCTGCCACAAATTCATTGCTGCATCCCTTTTTGCAGAGATTTGCTTTTAACTAGGGGTAAAAGGGATGTAGCTCTTGGGCAATAAATATATTTTTAATAAGCTATTGATATTTAACCTGTTATCACCAGCTTAACAAACGCATGGCATTAAACGGCTATCGGCAAACCGCTCTTCGTAATTTCTTCTTCGGGATTTGATGAAAGTGGCGCTGGGAAATGGAAAATCTAGAAATAGGAGCAGTGTGGGCCTTATAGGACAAGTTGTACCTACACAGCTCCACTGATGCGTCTATGTCTTGCTATGCCACATTCCAGCTATTCTTCTCCCATATGCCCACCTACAGATCCACCAATACATCTATGCCTTAATAGGCTGCACTTCTGCTATTCTGGTCCACATGCCCACCTACAGCTCTAGCAAAGCATCTCGTTCCTGGCATAGAACACATTCTTCTATTTCAGTAAACCTTGTGATTGCCAATGCAATTTACTTTGGTCTAGAGCTGATGGGCAATCCATTAAGTTTATCTCATTTTGGCTGAAGGTAAGAAAATTGAAATAATAAACAAAACTAACAAAGCACCTTCAAACACAAATTCCAGTCGCACTAACAGGAGCAGTGCTTTTTTCTGGGGGAACACAGGGGTACGCATGCCCCTAAACCAGGCACAGGCAAACTCGGCCCTCCAGACATTTTGGGACTACAACTCCCATCATCCCTAGCTAACAGGACCAGTGGTCAGGCATGATGGGAACTGTAGTCTCAAAACATCTGAAGGGCTGAGTTTGCCTATGCCTGCCCTAAACATTTTGTGAATCTAACGGGAGAAGAAACTAATATATATATATATATATATATATATATATATATATATATATATATAATAGTTTCTTCTCTAGCACAGTAAATCATCAGTTCCATTGCTACCCCCGATGGTGGCCTCATTTCCTGTCACAGTCTTTCCAAAATCCAGACAGAAGCAAGCATTTAATGTGTGAAGTAGGAGTTGGAATCTAGCACAGTGACTGGTCAGTTTTGTTGTTACCACCTCCATTTCCTTTCCCAGTGTTTCCTGAGTCTCAGATGGAAGCGAGCATTTAATGTGTGAAGCAGTGTGGAATGTGGATGTGTGATAATATAAGGTAATGCATGTTCTTTGTACTTTTGTCCATTTACTGTATTTATTTTTCCTGATTTGAACTATAAAATGATGGCTTTCTTGAGTCAAAATAAGAGTACCCTTAAACATTTTTTTAGGAAAAAAAGGCACTGAACAGGAGTGAGCCTCTCCCGTGTTTAGGGCCCTTGAGGTGGAGTGAAGCAGCCGCCCTGAGCAGGAAGAATCTCATAGGGAACTTGTGAGACCTCACAGAGCTCTCACAACATCTGACAAGAGCTCCACAAGACATCATGAGATGTCGGTGGAATCTGCTGCTGTGACACTTTCTCATTTCACCTCAGGCGGCAAAACAAGATGGGCCACCCCTGCCCACATTGGCCTTTAAGGGGGGGGAGCCACTGTCTGTATTAGGGTGATACCTTGGTTAGGCCATCCGAAACGTCACAAAATACTTTGCAAACTCAAGTTCTCTCTACTTGGCTGGAACCTCTGCATGCAAAGCACTAAATCCCAAAGGGACCTTCCTTTGAAAAGAGTTAAGCTCACACAGGCCAAGATTTCACTGGAGTCAGAGCATGCTTAGCTCTGCTGGATTGTGGCCAATGTCTTTTAACTGTCTAAGTACCAGAAAGATAGGGAGACACAGCTAAGGGCTTCTCTTGCCCCGCTGCTTTCCCCAGGGGGAAAACTGGTCTTTAGCACTCAATCGGAGCAAACAGCAATTTGGGTTTTCTCAGGATTTGGGTTTTGCACTAAAAAAGCACATGTCTAGCAAAAAAAAAACCCTGCTCTGACCCATGCTTTCTAGGGAAAGAGCAAGCAGAAGTGTGGACAAGGCCTTACCCTCTCTTTACTTCACTTAATGGAGTGAATGAAGAAACATTAAAACCACCTCTTCCGTTCTTTTCTCATGGTCCCATCTTGTTTGTTACACATCCATTTATTAGCCTTTCAAATCCTTCCTTTTGAGCTCCGGTCTGATTCCTCCATATGCCACACAACGAGGCAACGATCCAAACATGGCAACTTTTAATTGAGCCATATCATCAGCTCCGGATCAAATGTAAAATTAACGATCCTGAATCATAATAATCATAAACTCACACATAACCCCGCGCGCCGGCAAATAACTATTTGCCGTGAGTCTAGAGTGTTAAGCTGATTTGCAAGAAGTGCACACGCTACCCAGGAATTCTAATTAACCAAATTAACACTATCGCTTGAAATCATGTCTCGGCGGCAGGACACTTCTGAACGGCCTCGGGCTGGCAGCAAAGGAGCCAGATAAATAACTGGTGCCATCGCCAGCTTCAGAGGATTCTGTTTCTCAATGGGAACAAAGATAGCCACACACTGGATATGTTCTATTGAACTGATCCAGCAGGGGAGACGTGCCTGAAAGTATGTTTACACACTGGGTGCACATCTACATATTTACCGCAGTGTTCATTGGGACTCATTCAACTATTTGAATGCAGGTGATTTCTTTTGAAGAGGATGGGAATGCAGGTGACATGAGCTGGATCAGGGCCTGTGTGTAGACTGGGGCAGAGTGAGTGGGACACATTCCAAGGCAAGCCAGTGTTTGTGAGAATGTGGCAAAAACTTGCCGTGACAAGACAAAACACAAAGAGCAGGAAAAGACCACTGATCCATGGCTTTTGCCCGTAACTGGTTTCCACTATAACCAGCTGGTTCTCAGAAGCAATGACCAGTGCCAACAATCCACTGAAATGGAGTAACCAGCACCAAACTCCCACCACTCCTTTAAAGTGAGTACAGTGGTAGCTCGGGTTAAGTACTTAATTCATTCCGGAGGTCCGTTCTTAACCTGAAACTGTTCTTAACGTGAAACACCACTTTAGCTAATGGGGCCTCCCGCTGCCGCCGCACCGCCGGAGCACGATTTCTGTTCTCATCCTGATGCAAAGTTCTTAACCCAAGGTACTATTTCTGAGTTAGCAGAGTCTGTAACCTGAAGCGTCTGTAACTCAAGGTACCACTGTAATTAAAAAAAGGGAAGAATCAGCAGAGAGTCAGCCTTTCTCTCCCCACATACTGTCAATCAGCCCCAAATGACCAAAGGAGGACTATCAAAAACACTGTGGAAACTTTTGTACAAGGTGATCTGAAATCCCACCATCTCCTTACACTTCTCTCCAGTGAAAATGTGGATAGGATTCTAATTCTGACCCAAGTGCTTCACTTTGTACTTCTCTCAGCTTCATCCTCCTTTCTGATGCCCAGTCAGTTTGTTGGCAAATATCCTTTTGTGACTCTTTCACCATCTTGTTCTGAATAATTTCATGCCATCAGCAAACCTTGCAATTCAACCCTGACCCAGACAGTTTTGGATAAATTAAAACCACTGGTCTAAATGCAAATCCTTGGAAGACCCCACTGTTTACTTCGCTCCACTGTGAAACAGTTGATTTATTTCACTTTATGCTTCCCTAATAAGATCATGCTTTGTTCTTGTAACCTCCCATCATCTCTTATCTCCCCCCCTCTGAGACCACCCTCATATATAGGAATAGTCTTGTTTATATTCTGCCATCTTCTCAGATCCACCCTATCTGAGCATGAAGGAAACTGACATTAAAAAAAAAAAAATCCAGTTCTCCAACTATTATGAAATTATCACATTTTTTTTTTACAATTGAAAAAATGTTTTCATACTTGTGCATCCATGTGGAAGTCCCCCATCCCCAATCTAGTCTAACTGTGCACTTGCAAATGAAGGATGCACTTCTAAGATGGTATCACTGGAAAGAGTAACGATCAGCATGTTTAGGTGTTCTAAAGGGTGCAGAAATCCGAATGCAAGGATGCAGTATGAAATACAACCAATATCAGACCGCATGAAAGATGCATTAATACATTCACTGCAAATTTGGTCAAGTCTTGTTAGCAAAGCAGTAGAGATTGTGGTGAAATGACATCCTGTTTATGTAAGGATCGTTGTCGGAAGAAACAGCAAAAAATATCTCAGCAGGAACTAGCAAATAGTTGATTGTGTTGAAATGCTCTAGACCAGCCTTCCCCAATTTGGTGATGTTCTAGACTTTAACTCCCAGCAGCCCCATCCAGCATCCAAAGGCCATGGAGCTTAAGGTGAACCTTTCTGGAGGGCATCAGGTTGGGAAAAGCTGCTCTCGGCCAATGCATGTCAGGTAGAAACTGTAATCTGTGGGTCTAGGAGATGCACAAATGGACAGATCTGGGCGAAAAAATGAGTTGCTTCTGAAGACTTTCTATCCAAAATACACTGGGCTACAGCTACTAGCACCTGTAGAGATCCTCGCCCATGAAGGAAACTGACATTAAAAAAAAAAAAATCCAGTTCTCCAACTATTATGAAATTATCACATTTTTTTTTTACAATTGAAAAAATGTTTTCATACTTGTGCATCCATGTGGAAGTCCCCCATCCCCAATCTAGTCTAACTGTGCACTTGCAAATGAAGGATGCACTTCTAAGATGGTATCACTGGAAAGAGTAACGATCAGCATGTTTAGGTGTTCTAAAGGGTGCAGAAATCCGAATGCAAGGATGCAGTATGAAATACAACCAATATCAGACCGCATGAAAGATGCATTAATACATTCACTGCAAATTTGGTCAAGTCTTGTTAGCAAAGCAGTAGAGATTGTGGTGAAATGACATCCTGTTTATGTAAGGATCGTTGTCGGAAGAAACAGCAAAAAATATCTCAGCAGGAACTAGCAAATAGTTGATTGTGTTGAAATGCTCTAGACCAGCCTTCCCCAATTTGGTGATGTTCTAGACTTTAACTCCCAGCAGCCCCATCCAGCATCCAAAGGCCATGGAGCTTAAGGTGAACCTTTCTGGAGGGCATCAGGTTGGGAAAAGCTGCTCTCGGCCAATGCATGTCAGGTAGAAACTGTAATCTGTGGGTCTAGGAGATGCACAAATGGACAGATCTGGGCGAAAAAATGAGTTGCTTCTGAAGACTTTCTATCCAAAATACACTGGGCTACAGCTACTAGCACCTGTAGAGATCCTCGCCCTTTCTGTTTGTTGTAATCATTGCTATTGCCTTCCATTTTTATTTATTTTTTACTTCCCACGGTGATTGCCACCATGAGGAAAGGCCCATTAAATTCAGCATCCTTTCAACGGCACCCCAGAGGAAGGTTCCTTTCTTCACCCAGAAAGAAGGACCATTTCCCCCCAATCTTCTCTCTTTCCCACCGTTGCTCTCAGATTAATTGCAATCAGCTTTCTGAATTGTGCATTTACAAAGGCAGCCTAATAGTGAGCACCTGCGGGAGCCCCTAGTTAATGCCCAGTGGGGGAGCTGCTCGCTGCAGAACCCGTGTTAATGCCCGGCAGAGTCATTATAATGAAGGGTGTTGTGGCAAGATAGCACCAGCGGAATCCGTTCCTAATGAGAGACTTCAAAGCAGTAATAAGCTTGCAAAGCAATCCTTTTCGTTTACTGAACTGGCCCCATATGCTCGGCGTTTAGACAGGGGTCACACATCAGGCAGAGAGAATGTGTGTGCATGTGGGCAGATATAATATATTTGTCATTCTCTAAAAAGCACAGATTAATAATTGCCCTCACTGAAACGAGACCTTTTACCATGAAGTGAGCCGGGGAGAAGGGAGACATGCCAGCCAGGGTGCCGGTGGCTCCCACAGGTCAGATCCTGGACGCACTAAGAGCTGAAGTAAATGTTTCTAATTAACTCTTTTGATTCGCTAAAAAGCAACTTGGCGGTAACCAACTCTCTGGTCAGCAAATTCTAGATGCGATTAGACTATGGCTGGCCAAATTGCTCCACCCTGAGAGCAAACATTTTGTGGCTGTCAGTTGCAGGGAGAATTCACACACATATGTGATTTCTAGCACCATTTTACCTGTCTGCATTCAGACAGGCCAACTCTCCAGCATCTGCCCTATGCCAGAAGCTAAATTTACCTCCCCTCTGGCTCCAATGGGAGAGGAGGTGTGTGTGTTTGGAAAGAGATGCAGTGAATCACAGGGACTTGGAAACAGGTCATCTGATTTGCGCAATTCACCCCTGCCTCAAACACCCTGTGGTGAGGAATGCTGACTTGTCAAAAACAGAGGTGGGAAGCTGCAGATATCCTATTAATAATTTGCTTGATAAGTTGGGTCACTATTGGAAAAACATTTTGCAAGCCTCGGTGTTAGTCAATCAATGCATTTTTTTAAAGCGTCCCATAGTTGCAGAATAAAATAATATTTGCATTAGTATCCAAACAGCTTCATTGCTCTTTATGGCTGAGGTCCAAAGGCCACCTTTCAAGACATCCACACCCCTTGGTGGCCATACCAGCATATTTCTCTTCTTTCTAGCTTTCTAGTCGCAGCTTGCCATACCGCATCCAATGCTTCTTCTGACATTCTCATAAATTTTGGTGGTGGCCTGTTTGTCAGCACCCCAGAAGTCTGCCAAGTCTCATGCTGTTTTGCTTTTCTGTCCCTTTTGTTCTCCTTTATCTCTGTATTTTTCAGGGTCCATTGACTTTTCTAGATGTTGCCTATGGATCACTGAATAGCTCTGGATTTTCAAAGTTATTATCTTGTTAAAGCACAGCAACAGAGGATTTTTTTAAAAGTGAAAAGCTTTGTTTATTGGGTTTTTTTAAAAAAAAAAACCACAATAACAATGACCCAATCTCTTCAGAACTCCATAGGCAGCATTCCAGACACCCTCATACAGTGGTACCTCGGGTTAAATACTTAATTTGTTCCGGAGGTCTGTTCTTAACCTGAAACTGTTCTTAACCTGAAGCACCACTTTAGCTAATGGGGCCTCCCGCTGCCGCCGCGCCGCCACTGCAAGATTTCTGCTCTCATCCTGAAGCAAAGTTCTTAACCTGCAGCACTATTTCTGGGTTAGCGGAATCTGTAACCTGAAGCGTATGTAACCCGAGGTACCACTGTATTATATAAGGCCTATCAGAGAACACAAACAAGCCCCACAAAAGCTCTGAAGGTTTTTGGTTTTTTAGTGCAGTGCAAGAGAATCCACCCTACTAAAAATGTTTAATTTAATTTATTGTTTTCTTTTAAGGTATGAAAAAGCGAGATACTCTTGCTTCTGCTCCTCTCTCCCTGTGGTGTGTGTTTTTAAAACTACACTTGCATATTTTGTATCCGGGGTGGTCTATAAATATTTTTAAAATAAAGAATGGATTTTTGAGGAAACTGAATTCTTTTTACTTCCTGCACATAAAGTTCCTGGGCCTATCAGTTTGCAATTTGGCAAGCTTAATCCACTTGGGAGGTGGCGCTCCTGGGCCTGTAAATTTAATCCACTTCAACCAAAGGGGGGGGGGAAATGTTAGAGCCATTGCTAGATTCCATTACTGTGCATGGGGAACACACATATTATGTGTACAGAGCAGGTCAGATCCTGAATTACAGATCAAAGCACAGAATGGAATTTTTAAAGCACCTAGATGCAACATGAGTCTTCGGGCGGGGGAAGGCCCCCATGTGCCTATTAAACGGTCCTGTCCTGGCTCCCACCCTCAAACACAGCTTAGATATCCCTAAAGACTTGATTCCTCAAGTAAGTACACGGCTTAAACACAGATCAGGTCTATACAGTTTGTAAGTTCAAAACCTCTGAGACATATGCCTAGGCCCAACCTACGGTGTTGTCTTGACGCTTGAGACACACCTCGGGCTTGTCTTCTGAAGAGCAGGGCAGGCACAGTCATTCGCATGGTTCTCGCCACAAGCAATGGGACTGGCCAATCAAGTGGAGACCCCTGTGAGTCGGCCACATCTGCTCACGCTGGTGCCAGGGGCTGGATTGCCTCAGCCAGCTCACTGACCAACTCAGGCCCAGGCAATCACCATAGTCACCTGAGAAAGCTTGTTGACAGGAGGCAGGGTGGGGGCTGGAAATGGTGGCGCTGCCTCCTCCTCTGGGACATCCTCACTAATGGGGCAGAGCTAGGCTGTCTCCCGATGCAGTACTTGGCCCCTCAGTGATCTCATCCCAATCCTCCTCCCCCTCTGGCCAATTATGTGCCCAGGAGATTTAATGCATGCTCAGAAGCAGAGAAGAGGAGAGCAAGGGAGCTTCATACATCTACCTGGCAAAGTTCCCTGTGGCCTGACCATAGCTGTCAATGTTTCCCTTTTTTTAAGGGAAATCCCCTTATTCCGAATAGGATTCCTCGCAAGAAAAGGGAAAAGTTGACAGCTATGGGCCTGACAGCCAGTCCCCAGTAGGGACTAAGCTCAAATACCAACCTTTTCCACCAGCACGGGTCTTTGGGTCAGGATTACCCCATCCTCAGAAAGCACCATAGAGAGGGGCTTTAGGGGAGCCCAGAGAGGGCATTTAAGGCAACACTGACCTCTTCCTCTTCCTTTAAGGAATGGAATGTGCCCCTCGAGGAAGTTAGCCACAGAGAGGAGAGCAAATCCACTACTATGCACGTGTCTTCACAGCCACTAAGGGGAGCCAGACTATATTGGCAACATAGGAAGCTGCCAATACCAATTCAAACCATCTAGCTCAGTATTCTCAACACTGAAAGGCAGCAGCTCTTGAGGTTTTCAGGTAGGCGGTATTCTCATTCCTACCTGGAGATGCTGAGGATTGAACCTGGGACCTTATGCATTCAAAACAGATGCTCTCCCGCTCCTCAGATATTTACCTTACTCTCTCTGGATGATATCCAGACTCCTGTGTAAGGGCTGGTCTTGACCCTGAGAGGGAAGGGGAAGATTCTTCTGCAGAGAAAGGAGAGTTAAAAATCAAGGATGTTTGGTTTCCCTCTAAATGTTTTGCTGGACAGAGACCCTTGACTGACTAGCAGTCGTTGTCTTTTTCCATTTGAGACCTAAGCCTCCCCCTCCATTCGAAAGACTCTGTAACATGCTGTAGCATACTACCAGTACAGTGGTACCTAGGGTTACATACGCTTCAGGTTACAGACGCTTCAGGTTACAGACTCCGCTAACCCAGAAATAGTACCTCGGTTTAAGAACTTTGCTTCAGGATGAGAACAGAAATCGTGCTCCGGCGGCACGGCAGCAGCAGCAGGCCCCATTAGCTAAAGTAGTGCTTCAGGTTAAGAACAGTCAGGTTAAGAACGGACCTCCGGAATGAATCAAGTACTTAACCCGAGGCACCACTGTAAAGAGTATTTGTATGCAGCTGATGCTCTTCTCTTGAGCTGCAGCCCGAGTCAGCCAGAGGAACCCATCAAACAAGGTCCTCTCAAGGCAGTCCCTCCCCTTCTCGTACCCACGTGGCTCAGCAAATGATCCCGAAGACTTCCGCATGCCATTAATAGAAAAGAGTCCAATCAAAGTTACCAGGGTATCCGTGTGGGATGCTGTCAGCAAAATGCGGTATCTGTCATAGGATCGCAAATCATCAGCGACTGTAGCTGTACAGCCCTCCTAAAAAATTACTGTCACAAAATGAAGCAACTGAGCATGAAGTGAGCATAAAGGCTTCCCTTTGCCCCCCTTTATACTTTTCCGAGCTTTCCTTAAATTCTTGTGTTGCAGTTTCAGAAGGGCTACACAAAGAGCAGTCAATTTAAATAGCACAAGCAGAGCAGGGGGGCAATTTTCTTCCTGTTTTCTCTCGTACACATACAGTCTTTTTTCAGCAACATCAGTAACAGATCACAGCGGGGTGTTGCACATAATCTGCATCCGTCTTAGGCAACACATGGCACTAGGAAGATGTGTCAGTTTTAATGGTATGCAGCACGCAAGGATTTGATGAGGCCAGCCTCCTGTCCAACAATGCTGATTTCGCCTGCCGTTTGTTGCCACCAGCAGCGCAGCCTAGCTGCCCTCTGCATCACAGCCACGCTGCTGCCAGGTTGCATCATCACATGCACATCTAGGTCTTTGGCATATACACTAGTCATACACGTTGTTCCCACTCTTATTCTGGGAGGTACATGAAATCCTAGGTGGTGGCGGCTTGTGAGGGGGGAGGGAGGTAGCAACATTCTCCCAGCCGCAGTGCTGTGCTCACTGCGATGGGGCAAGGGAACAGCAAGTTCAAAGTAACTCTGGGACAGTGTTACTGCCATCAGAAATACCACGCTGCCTCTCTGCCCCTCCCCAACATACCAAACAAATCAAAGGGGACATTTCTTCCAAAAGTATAGGATATTCCAGCCTACTGTCTATATTCAGGGATGGCAGCCACAGCACTGAATGCATATGTGAACAGAGGCAAACTGGAAAGCAAACCACTACAGCATTAGCTTGGGTTTGGGATGGGTTTTTGGAAGACACCCATCCGTGAATTTGTTCCATGTGTGTAGATCAGTGCACGCTGACCAACGCAAAGTCTTCGCAGTAAGGCTCTATGCCGATGGCATGAGCGTCTATTCCGATGGCATGAGTGTCACAACGACTGGTAGATTCTTAACTGTTGCAGCCTTCATCCGCCTTCACAACCATTGTAACATACCGCTTATTATCTTCCGCCTGTTCTGCTGTTGAGGACTTTTTAAATCATTCTTTGTCTAGCTCCTTCCCTTACTGCCTTGGGTGACCCTGCTGGAAGTACAAGACTCCTGACGGCTTCACTCACAAGGGTCATAGGAACGTGCAAGCTCACTCACCACGACAAGGTGGTGATCCAGCAAGTGAGATCATCTACTCTATTCCGAACCTAAAAATGGAAAGTATAATGCTGGTGGTCAACAGAAGAGTTTTAAAGACTCTCTCAAGGCAAATCTTTAAAAATGTAGTATAAACACCGACAAGCGGGAAACACTGGCATGCAAGCACTCCAGTTGGAGAACAGCCTTTACCAAAGGTGTCCTGGACTTTGAAGACGCTTGAACTCAGGACGAAAGGTGGACACAAGGACATCTGGCAAACCCTCATCATGATCAACTCCCGTCTGGAAACCTATGAACCCATTGTGGAAGGATGTGTGGATCCAGAATTGGCCTCCACAGTCACTTATGGACACACTGTTAAGACCATGTTCATGGAAGACAATCTTACTCAGCTACTAGTGATCACCAAAGAAGAAGAAGAAGAACAGCATTAGCACCAGAAACAAATGTTTCTGTTTGGGGGAGGGAGTTAAAGAGCAGGCTCCTCTCTTTTCTGGTATTGCCCACCCTTGCTACAAGGGCAAACATAAACCAGCACACACACACCATCCCTGACATCAAAACTCTGCAGAAATTCATGCAAGCACAAACCCATCAACCCAACACTCACTAGTCTCCTTTATCTCTGTGTGTCGCTTCCCAGTTTTCTCTCTCCTAAATACGAAACCACAGCACACACATTCATGGAGCCAGTTGCCAGTAGGGTGCAATCCTCTCAGACCAATGAGCAAAGCAGCAGCTGCTTGTCCGTAGCACCAACCCACTGTGCACCACCAGCTTCTTCTGCCTGAGTGGACGTCCAAAACAGTGGCAGCATCAGCACAGATTTTCAGCCCAGCTCAGCATACCTTGGCCCAGTGCTCCAAAACCAGAGGACAACAAGAATATACAGCGGCCATCCTGCAGAGAACCTAAGAGCCTTAAAAAGAAAAGAAAAAGATGCTACTCCTACTTTGTTTGGTGATTTAGACCCTCCTCCAATTCATACATCAAATACATAAAATAAAGTGGTTACAGAGCACCCCAAATTAAATTTTGGGAAATGCTCAGGAACAAAAGACATGCTTGAACAAAAAAATGCATGATGTCACCGAAACAAGGTGAAAAGAAATCCCAGCAAATTACGGGCTTGGAAAGTAAGCGCTCATGTCAGGTGGTTGTGAGATTTTTGTCTCTAGAAACTTTTCATTTCCATACATCATATTGAAAAACAAAGCCTCCCTAGATTTTGATGCGGCGGTCCATTGTTTTTTCACAAAGCCTTCATAGAATTGTAGAGCTGGAAGTGACCACAAGGGGCATCTAGTCCAACTCCTTGCACTGCAGGAATCTTTTGCCCAACATGGGAACTAAATACCTAAGGGATTGGAAAAGCAGTTTGTGGTTAAAATTTCCCAAGGGAAGACTTCCTGAAAAGATGAGGGTGCTGATCTTTTGCTAAGGCATCAGAGTTCTCACTTTTATTCTTGCTATAGCTTTTGGATTAATAATAATAGTTTTTTGGATTAATAATAATAGTTTTTTGGATTAATAATAATAGCTTTAAAAACTTGAAATGGGGAAAGAAGCTGTTTGCACCAAAGGGAAACAATGTATTCTTTGCATGTTGATTTCCTCCGAAAAGACAAAGCAGCGCAGTTATTAGAGCCGAGCAAATTATTTTGAACAAATTATTTAGTTGTCCATATTTTTCTGTTCATAAGTTATCTGCCACCTGTTTGCAATTTTCTCAAAGCTGTTGGGATCCTCTGTAATCTGCCAAAAAATGTCTGCAAAAAGAAAGGCTTTGATCTGTAGATTGTTATTCACATAGTTCCTTGTAAGTGTTTGAAATAGAATCACAAAGTAGGGAAGGGGCCCAGGGGTTGACTAATCCAATATTCTGCTTTCAGGCAAGAAAATTTTAAGAGCACTCCTGGCAGACATGCAAGAGACAACCAGCTTTTCCTTAAGGCCAGTTCTCATAAACCCTGCCTAGTAGCAACCTGCCGGTCAGAGTGGTCCTTATTAAAGCTAACAGTGCAGCAACACAATTGCTTGGAACCTTCAGCACTCAGGGCCTCTACTTCACACCTATTTCAGACACAGAGCATCATGTGTGAATTGGCCACCTTTCTGCTTGCAATGCCATTGTGCCGAGCAAGTCAACACACTTACAGGTTTACTTGCAAGGATTGCCCTGTGTTACAAAATACTTACCTGTGTTCTTACAAAGTGATTTATTTTGACTTGGCAAGTTCAGCTCTTAGCCAATGCATAACGTTTGTTGTTTAACATTGTTTAAGAAACCTCAGCAAAGCCCTTACAAAATTGCTGAACAGAAGGGGTGGGGAATCTACATTCACAATCAGTAGTTTGGACTTCACTCCCAGTTGTTTGGAATAGGCTGCATGTTACACTCCATTGAATGTCCATTGGGGTCTCTTCAGACCTGCTGCTGAATACACAAGGCTTGGGGCATGGACATCCCTCACACCCTCTAATACACAGGCATCTAGCCTAGACAACTCTGTGGGTCTAAGCAGAGTTGTAATGGTGCCCTCACAGCATCGTTCAGCCTGGACACTGAGGTCCAGCGCCGAGGGCCTTCTGGCGGTTCCCTCACTGAGAGAAATGAGGTTACAGGAAACCAGGCAAGAGGGCCTTCTCGGTAGTGGCACCTGCCCTGTGGAACGCCCTCCCATCAGATGTCAAGGAAACAAACAGCTATCTGACTTTTAGAAGACTTCTGAAGGCAGCCCTGTTTAGGGAAGTTTTTAAAGTTTAATGTCTTATCGTGTTTTTAATATTCTGTTGGGAGCCGTCCAGAGTGGCTGAGGAAACCCAGCCAGATGGGAAGGGTATAAATAATGAATGATTATGATTATTACAGTGGTACCTCGGTTCTCGAACGTAATCCATTCCGGAAGACTGTTTGACTTCCAAAACATTCAAAAACTGAGGCACAAAGGACTAGCCACAAGTTCAATTGAAAAAATTGGAAAACATGCAGCGGAAGCTGTTTGACTTCTGAGGCGCGTTTGAAAATGGAAGTAATTACTTCCAGGTTTTCAGTGTTTGAAAACTGAAACGTTCAGCTTCCGGTATGCTAAAAAACCAAGGTACCACTGTATAAGATAGTCTTTATCCTGCTAGCCCATACCAGAAATTTAGGTTTGCAGAATTAATGTCGATTAAAGCGCACATGAAGTCCTCACCAACCTGGTGTCTCATGGATCTGTTAGACCTCAACTTGCATCAGCCTCAAGAGAAAGAGGGAAGAAGAGACAGGAGGGGGTTACATGGAAGGCCTGTAGCCAAGAGGCAGCACATCTGATCTGATGCAGAAGGTCCCATGTTCAATCCCTGGCATCTCCAGGTGGGGCTGGAAAGGACTCTTTCCTGAAAACCTGGAGAGCCGCTGCCAGTCAATGTCGACTGCAATGGGCTTGATGGAGCAATGCTCTGACTTGGTATGAGGCAACTTGCTATCTGCCTGAAGCTTGACAACACTGATGATTAAGACGGTGCTACTGGAAAACAGTTCCGTGCATTTAGCCACTGCTTTTGCAATTAACCTTCATGCTAGGTTCAAAGGCTGATAAGAAACAGCACAGTGGAAAACCCGCATTTCATCCCAGCTGCTTCCTCCACAGTGCGCACTAGTGTTTGGCAGAAAAAGAGAGACTGAGATAGTGCGAGTTATGCAGGTGTCATAATAAACCCAGGATGTCAAGGTATGTGTTGCATGAGTTCCTAATGTGACATGTGTTCTTTAGCCCAGAGCCTGGCTCCAGGCTAAGAGCTAAATTTTGATATTCTCTGAGGCTAAAACTTCTTCAAACCCCATTCCGGGTTAATTAGGGAAGGGAAATTTTGGATGCATCTCGCTGTGAAACAGGAGTAGCTCTGGGAATGCTATGAAAGTCAGGTTTTGAGAGACCAAAACAGATGGGGCTGCTGTGGGTATATTTAAGGAGCTCTTGCGGCTAACTTTAGAAAAGTGGAGAACTTTACGGGGGAAATGAAACGGTGTCTCTCAAAAGCAGAAAGACCCCCGAAGAAGCCACGTTGACTCAGCCACTCGCAGAACATCTCCTGTCTCATATCTTCAAATTGTTTTATATTTAGAATTTTCCTACTCATCTTTAATTCTGTCTCTCTCTCTTCCCTTTTGTGCATGCACGTCGGACGGGCTGTGCTGTCAAATTATAATTACATTAGAGGAAATTTAGAATTTGCTGCGTTAAAAAGGCCTTTGTGCTCAACAAGACAATGGGTATAGGGAATGATGGGATGCCGTCTCGTTTCAAGCGGTGCATATTTGCCACTCTTTCTTAGCATGCACCTGTGGCTGTCATTGCATACACCTGTGCTCAAGTGATTGGGAGCCGGGAGCCTGGATGCAGACGCACCTGCATTAGATCACTTCCCCAGGGTTGCGCAATCACCACAGGCCTGTTTGAATAACTCCACCAGTTTTAGCAGAATGCACACAAAGGACCATGACTTCATTTATGCAAATGACCTATTAAGAAAAAACACCCTGGCAAAATGCAAACGCGTTCATGGGGTTCTCCTGCCTTGGAGCTGAACGGAAAACACATGGTCGGTTTGGATAAGAGGGACTTTTGAAGAAGACAAGCTCCAATGAGGTGTCCACTTCTGTACACATACTGGACTCACAGCCTTGGCTTCACACTGAAACACTAGAAGTTGACTTATTCCAGGTCAGACCATCTCACCCACCTGGACCAGAATTCCCTGCATTGACCTGCAGCCCTCCAGGTCTTAGGCATAGAGCATGGTTGGAGAAACTTTCTCTCCAAGTCACACTTTCCCTTGCAGGTGGGGCAACCTGTCAGGTGCTGCATGTCAGTGGTGGGCAGGGCCAGAGCAAAAGTAGGCGGAGTATCCATGTCTCTTTCTCTTTCTGACACTCCATTCTGTCTCTCCCTCCCTCTCTTCCTAGTGGGCTGTTGGGGAGCAGGATGGGCAGATTGCTCCTGCCAGAGGCCTGAAAGTGTGTGTGTGTGTGTGTGTGTGTGTGTGTGTGTATTTGTAGGAGGCTTTGAAATCAATCCAAGGACTGCAGGTTGCCCACTCTGGCGCAGATACTTTTAACTGGAGAAACCAAAGGGTTTGGGGGGGGGGTTGTCTACTGTGTTGTTCCACTGACACAAACAACTTTTGTGCAGTGGGAGATGCCGTATTATAATTTAAAAATTGCATCAGCTGCACCATACACTAAAATGTCTCGTGCTGAAATTGTACACTACCACAGAATTCAAAACGTCACTGTGAGGTCATCTGGAACTACTAAGAGAATATGCCTATTGTGCCAAGATGCTTCCTAAATTAACAAGGCACACCCAGGTGTTCCAGGTGATTTGCATCCTTTTTTGACAATTGCCTTTAATGATAATTGGTTAATAGTTTCCATATTTTGATTAGGAGAATATCAAAAGTAAGCTTTCAATGGACAGATGGGGTTGGGTCAGAGGGCACTTCCACCTCTATATGGGAAAGAAATTTGATTCAGTTTGCATTTAAAGGCAAGCCTACCTAATGCCCACTTTCAAAACTATACAGTGGTACCCCTGGTTGCGAACAGGATCCGTTCCAGAGGCCCGTTCGCAACATGAAAAGAATGCACCCTGCAGCAGCGTGTCTGCGCATGTGTGGGTTGCGATTCGCCGCTTCTGAGCATGTGTGTGATGTCATTTTGCTCTTCTGCACATGCATGAGCAACAAAACCCGGAAGTAACCCTTTCCCGGGTCACCGCGGGACGTAACCTGAAAGAATGTAACATGAAGCGGACGTAACATGACGTATGACTGTATGTGGACTTCAACACAGTCACCTCTGGAAATTCACTTTTCTCCTGAATTTTGCAATGCTTCTCCAGCCAAGTGATGTGTAGGAGGCAGGGAATGCATGTGCTTACGTAAAATACATAAAATGCATATAGAAGTGAAAATAACACACAAATATGCATTATATTTGGGGAAATTGCTTTGCAAACAAATGTATAAGGAGAAAACTGTACTAAAATGGTGAGACAAATTTAAAAGTTCACAAACTGATGTGGAAATGTGGAAAACTGAAATCAAGATTAGAAAAATGAGAGACTGAGAAAAGCTGGCTGAAATTGGCTGATACATCCATCCCTGCTTCTGCCTTCCCTTGCCCGGTAAATGCATCAAGGAGATCCTACCTGAGGGCAAAGGAAACAGGTACCCAAAAGGAACAAACCTCAGAGGAAGCAGCACAGTCATGGGAACCACATGGGCAGGTCTGCCTGCCCAGTAGCTAATGCTGGAGAAGGGGAAACTATCCCGCTTTCAATATTATTTGCACCTGAAATAGTTTGGGGGCAGACATACTGCTTCATTTCCAATTGATGCATGTCCTTTAATGTCCTGCATTAACATTTCATGTAAAAAAAAATCTTCTGGTGGGTTGTTGTTGTTTTTTGTGTGGGGAGGGATGTGTCCTGCTTTTGTTGTGCTATGGTTTTGTTGTGCCCACCCACTCCAATACAGCACTGTGAGAAGCACCAGAGAAGAACTAATAAAGCAGGATAAATCCACCACTAACACTTTATTATAGTGTCAAGGACATGGTACAGAATACACCTGGAATAAAGAACCAGTCAGGGAGGGGAGTTTAAGTGCGTTACCTGCATTTCTAATCTATTATTTCCCATCCCAAACCTCTACTGAAAAGGGTAAATAAATAAAACATTGAACAGGACCATAGAAAATCAGCACCAGGAAGGCCATGCTGTACCCAGGACACTGAAGAGATAAAAATGAGTCAATTTCCTGCCAGCGCGCCAATGTGCCGTCCTCCGCAGCAACATCTCGCAACCTGGAGGGAAAAGGCTTGGCTGGAAAGAAGCCACAAGACAGCATGTCAGCGCTGCTGGTCTACAGCTATGTAGTGGCCCTAGGCCAGAATTTCTGAGGGCTAATGAGCTGCCTGACTCTGAAGAGACACTGACAGTCATTTTAAGGAAGCAAGGAGTGCGAGCAAATGACGGTGATGAAGAGCCTGCTGTTCGTTAGGTTCCTGCAGGCAAGAGGAGTTGAGAGGGAGGAAGCAGCTTGAAGCGCTGCATTCCCACGGAGATGTTTTCTGCCCTACCATGGTCCGCAGGAACAGGCAGCTGGATGTCAGCAACATGTGGGGGCAGACTTTTATCTGCAAAGCAAACGAGGCAGGCAGTCCAAAATACAGGCCGCAGCAGCCAGAGAAAAATATTTGTGTTTACCACATTCTCCAGAAAAACCTCTGGCAATTATTTCAAAATAATCAGACTCCGGAGTCGCTCTAGCAGCTGGAGGATGGTCTTGGGGAACCTGCAGAAGGCAAAAGGCATAGAGAGTATTTAAAAATAAAGCCCTCACAATTGGAACAGGAGCAGACTGAGGTACAGTCATATCTCGGGTTGCGAACGTGATCCGTGCGGGAGGCACGTTCACAACCTGCAGTGGCGCGTCTGCACAAGCACATGACATGATTTGGGGCTTCTGTGCATGCATGTGACATCATTTTGTGCTTCTGCGCATGCGCCGAAACCCGGAAGTATCCCATTCTGGTACTTCCGGGTTTGGTGTGTTCCACAACCTGAAAACGCGCAACTCGCAGCATTTGTAACCCAAGGTTACTGCAGTTGCTTCAGCTGACAGAGTTTGGCTGCTTTCATTTATTATAGGTAGGTAGCCATGTTGGTCTGCCATAGTTGGAACAAAATAAAAAAAATCCTTCTAGTAGCACCTTAGAGACCAACTAAGTTTGTTATTGGTATGAGCTTTCGTGTGCATGCACACTTCTTCAGATGCACTGAAACAGAAGTTACTAGACCCTTATATATAGTGAGAGGGTGGGGAGGGGTATTATTCAAAAGGGTGGTGGGAATGGGCGATTGGCTGATAGGTGTGCTAAACCTATTGACGACTGTTAACAACTGCAATTGGTGTTACAGAATTTTTTGAATTTTTGTTTCATTTATTATGTCAATGTGTTTTTATGCTTGTTTTCTGCTGGTTTAAAATTTGTTGATTGTTTTGGTTGGGTGTTGTTGTATTTTTTAACAAATGATCCTACTGTTTTATTCTTTTTGGACAACCCTTTGAGGTTTCCTACTATCAAGCGGTATATAAACTTCCTGAAATAAATAAATAAATTATATCTTCAAAATGAAGATAAATAACTGATTTTCATGCACATCCTTACTTGCCATCTTGCAAAAGGGAAGGCTCTTAAGCGATGCAAACCAATTTTATTGGTGTGCTAATCAGACAGAGGGGGGTGGGCTGGGCAAAATAAAACTAAGGACAGTGTGTTTTGTCACAGCAAACGCTACGTGAGGATTTGAGCGTCCTACCAGTTTCACCATTAAGACCGAATGCTAACTGAGAAGTATTCAAAGAAGTAGATGACTTTGGTCATTTAAGCCATTGGTTCATGTTCCACCTGGATCATGGGGAGAGACTGAGAGTTCGGTCTGCCTGAGTGTGGGGACTGAGTCAAGGGAAATCTCCTTTTTTCAAAGCTGGCTGGAAGAAGCTGAACAGATGGATGCTGCTGCTGCTGCTGTCAGCTTCAGAATGTTCATGCTGTGAATCTGGTACTGTCTGCTTTCTGTTAGCTTCTGTAGACACACACTCACAATACCTTTTCAATTCTACGTCTTGGAGATAAACAGACTATTGCAATGCGCTCTAAGTCTCTAGCGCTCTCTCCTTGCCAAAGAAACTGACCCTGTAAAGCTGCCCTGGAATCTCCTCCCGCCCCCCAGCACTTGGGGAAGTGGGGAAAGTGACGCACTATTACGCTAAAACGTCCTTCAGTTTTTCAACTCGTGAATAAGAAGAGAGGAGAAACAAATCTAAGTTTCAGTCCACTGCATTGGCTGTTTGTGGGCAGGAAACACACAGAATGTGCAATTGAATATCCTCTTCCAAGAAGAAAGAAACATGAAATCACAGGCTTGGGCTAAAAAGGAAAAGCTGAAGATGGGAGATTTTTAAGAATGCTCTACATGCTCATGGGTGGGTAGGTATGCACGCACGTGCGCGCACACACACAGCAGCACCAAAGTGTGTTTGTCCTGCAGGGCAACCAGCAAGGCTATGGCGATAAGACAGCAACAGGGGTAGAGCACACATCTTGCTCTTGCAATAAAATTTTACAGCAATTACCATTTTATAGAAAATATGTTTACTTTTTCTTCTCCATATGGGTTCCCAGCTGGATTTCTGCACTACCTTGAAAAAGAACAATTTGCTAGAAACATCAACCGTGATCAGGTACAATATTCAGCTAATTAAATGCAACTGTCTCAGGAAGCGAGGGCAGCAGGGGAACCGTCTCTCGTGCTGGAGGGCATCCCGCTTTTCTGTGGAGTGGCTTTTTGTCGCATATTTATCTCTCTCTTTTTTTCCCTTCTTTTTTTTCTGCTGTTGCATCACTGGTTTGAAGCGATATAACGTGCCTGATTGTGATTGGGTGCGCGCGCGTTAAGGACACGAAGAACTGAAATGAGAACAAAAATTCCCAGCTCGAGCAAGAGTACAGGAACTAACAGGAAGAAGGTGATCTGTGCATCACAGAATGTCTGCTGGCTGTGCCTAAACACAACAATATATGCATAGGCCAATGACACCAATAAGCTGTCTCTGAGTTGGACTGTGACCTCTACACAAAATGTTCCCCAAGCTACTCCAGCTTTAGATTCCCACAATATTTTTGACTATGGTGTGTGCATGACATAAATCCATGCAACACCAGTCAGGAAGGGCTGGAAAAGATCCTGGGCCTGAGAGACCCTTGTAGAGTCACTGCCACTTAGTGCAGACTAGGGGTGGGAGACTGAAGGCCACTTTCTCTTCTGGGCAACCTTCCAGGGACCACGTACCAGTGGTGGGCAAGGCCAGAGGCAAAAGTGGGTGGAGCAACGAGTATGTATTTTGCACTCTATGTTGGCATCAGTTTGTCTCGGGAGGAGTGCACCTTTGGAGAGATCAAGCCATTGGAAGGTTACAGCGCCTCCTATGGCTGCAGAGACCAATATGGGGGAGACATGTTTTGTTGCAGCTGGGGTGGATGAAGGCATCCGGTTGTGCTGATGCAAACTACACAAACTCCATCCAGGCAAGCAAGTACACATTCCATCCAGGCAAAAAACACTCAAGGAGGATTTGAAGCAAAGCTGATGAATGGTTAGTTGCTTTATACTGAATCAGATCCTTGGATCTATCTTGCTCAACATTGTCTACACCAGCAAACTTTTTCAGCAGGGGGCTGATCCACTGTCCCTCAGACCTTGTGGGGGGCCGGACTATATTTTTTTGGGGGAGAACAAATTCCTATGCCCCACAAATAACCCAGAGATGCATTTTAAATAAAAGGACCCATTCTACTCATGTAAAAACACACTGATTCCCGGACCATCCACGGGCCCGATTGAGAAAGCAAATGGGCCGAATGCGGCCCCCTGGCCTTAGTTTGCCTACCCATGGTCTACACAGACCGGCAGCAGCTCTCCAGGGTTTCAGGAATGAGTCTCTCCCCCAGTCCTACCTGGAGATGCTGGGGATTGGACCTGTGACCTTCTGCAAGCAAAGCAAGTGCTCTACCCCTGAAGTATGGCCCTTTCCCATAGGTGTACTCTGGGGAAAGAGGATGCAGGTGGTCATGGTGGGTGGTGAGAGGGTGGGCATCCAATCTCAAGGACCAGACAGAGAGGCCTGAAGAGTCAACTTGGTCCCCCAGGCTTGAGGTTCCCCACCTCTGGTGTAAATAATATTCAGCTATTGTCAGTATGTTCCAAGGAACCAGAAGGCCATCTCAACTGCTTCTGGGCAAATAGCTCAGGCTAGGGTTGGGGCACTGCAGAAAAGGTTTCCAGCTTTGGTTTAATAAATTCTAGCACCTGGCAGGTATACCAGGGTTGTGACATGGAGGCAACTGAGTGGGGACCCCAGGAAGTAGAAGTGAGCACAACCCCTGGGTGCTGGGTGCTCCGTTTCAACAATAAAATGTGAGTTTTCCCAGGGAAAGTGCCAGGACAAAAGAAAAAAAGAAAAATGCCCACTCAGACATGGACCTGGAAAGCCCAGATATGTGCCTAGAAATGTGGCAGAAAAGAAAGTATGGGTGAACAGTAGTTCCTCGGTTTATGAACTTAATCCGTTCCGGAAGTCTGTTCTTAAACTAAAACTGTTCTTAAACTGAGGCATGCTTTCCCTAAAGAGGCCTCCCACCACTGGTGCACCTCGACCGTTCGGATTCTGTTCTTAGACCAAGGTAAAGTTCTCAAACCAGGACACTATTTCCGATTTTGTGGAGTTTGTAAGCCAAATCGTTCTCAAACCGGACTGTTCTTAAACTGAGGTACCACTGTATTTGCTAAGCCTGCCTCTTGGTGAGACACAGCCATGCATTTTAGCTATATTGACACTTGCTTGATATATACTTCTGCTCTGTCTGACATAATACCCTTCAGTACTGAGTTCGACACTTGCAGTCCAGAGCCTGGCTCTTATTCAACCTTGACCTGGTTAGGTGTCACTTCTGCAATCATACAGGGGGGAACTCTTGCATCAGCCAAATCATACACTGCAGTTCTACTACCCAGCCTCCTGCCCCAAGAAAATATACTCTGTGGTGTGTTGGTGTGTGTTGTTTATCATTCCTCTCCTCCGCCCCTGCTCCCTCAGAATAGAAATCGGTGTAAATAAATATTCTCAACTCCTTCTCGAGGGGCTGACCTTTTGCTGCCCACTCTTCTGCAGAGTATTTCCCACTCTCAAATGCCTAAATAGAGAGCCTCCGTCCCCCAGACTTGCCTGTTCTCATGTTCCCTACCTCTGTCGGCAGGCTGGGCACTTGTTAGCTGGAAACAGCTTCCCAAAAACATGGGCTTGCACTGAAAAAGCATGAGCGGTGCTGCAGTTCCACCACTCTGTGCAGATCAAAAGAGCACCCATTAGTCAATAAGTCAAGGTGAACATTAACTAAGGATAATTCTTGCATTATGATCCGCCCCCCCTCCCCGCCCCACACACAAGATATGGGGTAAGCCTTACAAGTCACAGTCTGACATGTCTGAACACATTAAAGAAAACCAGGAGTAGTCCATGCTACTTTGGGCCAGTCCTACCATTAGGCAGAGTGAGGAAGCTGTCTCAGGACACCGATTTTGGGTGCCAGCAATTTGTTTCCTTATTATTAATGCAGCTGTACTGCCCAAGAGTGGAGCTTCTGGGCTTTTCTGCCTCATATGCCAAAATTACCAGACCAGCCTTGGGTTCTATAGGCACCATGAACTGTGAAATAGAGTCGAAATATATATTTAAAAAATTTAAAATTGTCCAGTAGCACCTTAGAGACCAACTAAGTTTGTTCTTGGTATAAGCTTTCGTGTGCATGCACACTTCTTCAGATACGGCTACCTATGTGAAATAGAGGCACCTCTGGTGGAAAAATGACTTTGGCTGACACAGATCGCATTGTTCTGCCACTCCCAATGAACTGCAGCACAGAGAAGGAGGGGACTCACATGCATACCTTTGGGGTGCTGCTGGATGGCGGCAGACTCCAGTATGTGCCATAGATTCCAACAAGCAGTGCTCACTTATGGTCAACAAGAGCCTGCTGCCCTGCTGCCACAACCACCATGTCCTGCTTTGCCTTTGTGGTTGTTCTGTGGAAGAAGCCAAGGAGAGCAGACTGCTGGTCCAGACTCCTCACTACTAACCCCAGTTAAGAGCCCCATATCCACAGTGATGGGGCCATGGAGCTCCTGGGATGTGTGTGTGTGTGCAGGGTTGAATGGGGTTATCCACACTACAACTGCACACTCAGCTCTTTCCCTTCCACTAAAATATTTAGCTCCTTTCAACTGCCACCTATGCGTGATGCGCAGTTCTTGCCTGCCACCAAACAATTGCGAAGAGGAGTTGAGGGTGCAGGTTTTGACCTATAAAGACTTCAGACCCCAATACCTCAAGAACAGCTGCTCCCCGCATGAATCAATCCAGAGCTTGCAGTCATCATCTGAGATCTTCCTCCATGAGAGGTCCAGAGGATGGCAACACAAGAACGGGCCTTTTTGGTGGTTGCTCCCCACTTGCGGAGTGCTCTCCCCAGGGAAGCTCACCTGGTGCCACCTTTAACTATTTTTAGGCACTAGGAGGGGAAACTTTCCTTTTTGCCCAGGCTTTTCGCTCTTAATTTAAAGGATTGCAAGTTCTCATGGCCTCTTTGAGTGGGGGAGGTTCTGTAAAACCTGTCTTTTATTAGTATAGTTTTGTTTTCTACTATTTTATTGGTTTATTTGTTGCAATTCACTTCTGGTGAATGGGCTGCACCTGACACCTTTGCAGGTGAGGGAGAGCTCTACATGCAGTAAAGGATTGCACCACTGGGGGGGGAGCTACAAGCTAAACCAGGGGTCAGCAAACTTTTTCAGCACTGTCCCTCAGACCTTGTGGGGGGGCTGGACTATATATTTGGAGGGGGGATGAACGAATTCCTATGCCCCACAAACAACCCAGAGATGCATTTTAAATAAAAGGACACATTCTACTCATGTAAAAACATGCTGATTCCCGGACCGTCCGCAGGCTGGATTGAGAAGGTGATTGGGCCGGATCTGGCCCCCGGGCCTTAGTTTGCCTACCCATGGGCTAGACCTTGGAATGTGCAGTTCACAGATGAGTGAAGGAGACAGCTGCATGTTTCATTCATTCACATGAGACATTTGAGCTTGTTTACAGGTACAGGAATAAATTATGGGCATCACTCCTTGCCTGGGAAAACAAAAAGAGAGTGACGTTAAATCATGTATGGATTCTCCTCAGCTCTTCATTTAGACTTTCATTAGCTACCCTTTTCTTTGGCCAAATCTGAAGTTTTTTCCAAGAAGAAACAGGACATCCATGCCACACTCCCTTGAACTTGATTGTCTAATTCCCACACATCATTTCGAGAATCCCAGACCCAAAACAACAAGCCCACAATCAAAAAAACAACCCCCGCCAGCCTCTACCACTGTGCACGCCTCATTTGGTCTCCTTATTTCTTTAAATAAGACACACATTCTTTCTTCTGGGATTTGCAGACTGATTTCAGAATAATTAGACAAAATAAACCATGTGTTAAGTTGTTTCTTTTTTAAATTATCTGCTCTAAATGTAGAGGGCTTTTTGGAAAGAAGACAATGAAATTATTATTATTTTGTCACACAGCTGTGCTGAAGACACAGGGGAGACAGTAGGAGGAGGCAAGGATTTGTTTATTTGACTTTCTATGGCTATGACAAAGCAAATAAAAGCTTTGGTCTTGGTCCACAATTGAACTAATTGGTAACACTCAAATTGCCTGCCCTAAACACTTCTAATTAGTCACCACACATGACGCAAAAGAGGTGCTATTGCCACCCTCACACTCCAACCCCACCCGAGGACGAGAATTTTGTAACCTTGTGAAAAGCCAGTCAGACTACATGTGGATATGTAAGATATAGATATATATCTCAGTATTTATTTAGCACTTCAGAGAACTCAAGGCATATTACATGAGTAAGATGGTCAGAAGATTTCGACCAGGGTTTCCAAACCTGGATTGCCAGCTCTTTTTTTGGACTACAATTTCCATCATCCCTGACCACTGGTCCTGCTAGCTAGGGATGATGGGAGTTGTAGTCCCAAAAAAGCTGGAGACCCAAGTTTGGGAAACCCTGATTTAGATCCTGCCTGCTGAGCCAGTGGGAGGCACCATCCCAAGCTGCAGAATGCCCCCCAGAAACTACTGGGGAATTGACAAATTCCTGGAGAAGGAGGGTCTCCGTGGCTACTACCTACAAGGACTATGTTCTGTCCCCACTGTTAGAGGCAACTATTCCCCTGAATACCAAGTGCGTGGGAGCAGAAGTATAAAAAGTGCTGTTGTGCTGATACCTTGCTTGCAAACTTCCTATAGGCATGTGGCTGACCACAGTGAAAACAGAGTGCTGGACTCCATGGGCCTTTGGCCTGATCCAGAAGCCTTTTCTTATGTGATAATCCACCCCTGAAGTTGCACACACGTGCTTGCCTCACTCATGGACATGCACAAGGTGAACATTTGCAGGGAGGAAGCCATCACACAGGGCTGGCCCTACAAAGAGGCAGAGGGAGGCAGCTGCCTCAGATAGCAGATGCTGAGGTGCAGGAAGTGGCCAGAGCTGTGAGTGTCATGTGGCATGCACTGTACAACTGCTGCCTTCAAGTGCACTGGAAGGAATTGTCCTTTCACCAGTCCAATTGGCTTCTGTCTTGAGAGAGGGCCATTTTGTTCTTTGCCTCAGGCAGCAAAATGTATTGAGTTGGCCTTGCCTCCACATACAGAATTGTCTGTGCAAAGGCATCCATGCAATCTGGAACCAACTGTGCAGTATTCCAGATTATGTGGGTGCCTTTGAGCACACATGGGACGCGGGTGGCACTGTGGGTTAAACCACAGAGCCTAGGACTTGCCGATCAGAAGGTCGGCGGTTCAAAACCCCACGACGGGGTGAGCTCCCATTGCTTGGTCCCTGCTCCTGCCAACCTAGCAGTTCGAAAGCACTTCAAAGTGCAAGTAGATAAATAGGTACCGCTCTGGCGGGAAGGTAAATGGCGTTTCCATGCGCTGCTCTGGTTCGCCAGAAGCAGCTTAGTCATGCTGGCCATATGACTCGGAAGCTGAGTTGAGCGCTGCAACCCCAGAGTCGGTCACGATTGGACCTAATGGTCAGGGGTCACTTTACCTTGAGCACACAGCTATAGGCTAGGGAACTTACTCACCAAAGAGGTCTGCCTGGCACCTTCACTAGACAGCTTCTGGCAAAGACTGAAGATGTATTTCTGTGCCTTGGCGCTTGACATTTGAGATACATGTTTTCAGGACCCACCCTGTGCCTGTGATTTCTGAATTTTGAATTGTTGCAACCCGCCCTGGGAACTGCTGGTGGAGGGGCAGTAATATATTCCAACATGCCCATCATCACAAAAGCTTCCTCCTTGTGGAGATGTGTGTTGCATGTGTAAGGATCAAGGATAGGTCCAGCCATCATGTGTGGTGGTACCAGGGACAGGGCTAATCAGCACAGCCTTGCTCACACATTGATTTCACCTGAAAGGGGCTTAACTCTGCAGCCAATCGCAACCTATCAATGTTTTATTAGTTCCAACCTGAAAACAGAGAAGTCATATATCAATACATGGCCCACCACATTCTGCCTTGGTCAGACCACATCTGGAATACTGGGTCCAGTTATTGGCACAACAATTTAAGAAGGATGTTGACAAGATGGAACAAGGAGGGTGACCAAAATGATCAAGGGTCTGGAAGCCAAGCCTTATGAGGAACAGTTGAAGGAGCTGGGTATGTTTAGCCTGGAAAAGATGAGACTGAAAGGAGATAGGATAGCCATCTTCAAATATTTTAAGGACTGTCACATGGAAGATGGAACAAACTTGTTTTCTCCTGCTCAGCAACATACTATGAAATAAAAGCTTCTTCTAAAAGGTAAGCAAATGAAAGAGGCTAGCATGTGTGTTCCAGATATATGTTGGAGCGATTCAGGATGAAATGCTAATGACATGCACATGTGAGATGATTCAGGATTCCAAGAAGGAGCTGGCAAGATCCATTAGGAACGTCATCTGCATACACATTGCATTTGTCAGCAATAAGGTTTTCTGCTCACACGCAGAGAAGATCTGGTGAAAGAAAGAAAAGGAACATCAGTGTGTTGTTACCTATTCAGTAAGGACAGCAAGTACATGGGGTGGAAGACCCTTGATCAACGCACTCTGTGTGGTTAAACTGATATGTCTAGTAAGATTTCACAAAGAAAGGGAGAGGTCAAATGAGATTAGAATCTATTATGACAATGGAATTGGCTTGTAACCTATTGGAACAAATGATTTAATAAGAATGTACCCTTGAAAATATTAGCATTTTGATTGGAATAAAGAACCTTCTTCTTGACAGATTGAGATGTATATATTCAATTACATAAAGCTTAAATGCTATTCCTAATATTGACCTTGTTGCTGGTGTCTTTTTTCTGTGCTGATATTTTTTCCCCTTTTCTTGAATATGAAATTGTTCTTTTTAGCAATGATTAAATTATCTAACAAGAAAAGAAGAAATGAATAGATTTAATGCTTACTGATGAATGGATTTAATTATTAGCTGCATATATTTAGTTTAACAGGATATTATGCATTATATATAATAATAATGCTTGTGTTTAGATTTTAATGTATTTTTATGAAATGTTGTTAGTGGGATATACATTTTTTTGAAAAAATAAATAGAAAACACTCATTTTTTGTTAACAATGCAAAAACAAACAAAGCTTGAAACTCAAACAAAAGAGATTGTGTTTTTTTAAAAAAATAAAAAGGGATTGCAGCTTTGAAGCTGCACATATGAATTAAATGAAGTTTCACATAATTTTTTTACTCTGTTGTATAAAAAAAGATATGAAATAACTTTGAGCACTTTAAAGAAAGTTTGGGCTTATCTGTATTTATCTTGGTGCAGCAAAAAATGTCAACGTAGTTACAGCAATTTGAGACTGTAATTCACCAAGTGTCTCCTAGTGTACCAGACAGACCAGTATTTCCAACACCGTCTCGGATAGTACTGTATCCCCTTGCATCTATTTGGTAAAATTCTGGGAATCTGCACACTCAGGGAGTAGGATGTGGTATTCCAATGGTGGATTGTTTCCCCTTTTTTAAAAAAAAAGTCAACAAATCGAACAGCTAAGCAGCTGCTAGGAGGCACTGCTCTCCCTACAAAGCAGCAGCGCTGAATGCCGTTTGAGCTTGTTGTGACTGCGTGCGGAAGGAGGCAAAGACATTTAAGTACACCCTGCCAGAGAAAATGCATACAAAATGTGTTAGCATTCAGTTCTGTGCCCGACCGCACAACCTTCGCAAGGAACAGGGATCAGGAATAGGAGCAGCTCAGCACCAAACGCATTAGCCCCAGAAGCGAAAAGAATAGCTTTCATGGGTGGTGGTGATGGAGGAGGAAGGGGAGGTATACTAAACAAAACCAGAGCAAAAATAGAGAGCAAAGAAGGGAGCAAGAGAGAGAAAAGAGGAAGTAACTGGTTTGGGGTGGTCTGGGAACGGAGTGCAAATTAGCTGAATTTATTTGAGGTGGATGGAAAATTAATTGGCTTACTGCCTGTGAAATTTAAATTCTACTAATTGAAAATGTGGTTCTTAATTTGCCCCGAGAGGCAAGTGTGCAGTGACCAAACAGGACATGAGAGGCTAAAATTTGTCTGTGTGGAAGGAGTTCTTTTAAATACATCAGAATAAGGTCAGTGAACGCCATGCAGTTTATGAGAGATATGAGCGTAATAGCATCAAAGAGAAATCAACAGCACATTATACATGGATGAATGTCGGGGCAAGGGGGGAAATAAGGTACAGTATATGGAAATAATGATTATGTGGAAAGTGGAATGTGAATATGCGGCTTAACATTTAAACTTAGCTCTATTTGGAAGAGCAATATGCCAGATGAACTACAGCTTAACCATTGCTGAATCCTTAACTGGCCCATCTACACTCCACCAGCCCTCTAGTTGAAGTTTACTATTTCACCCCTGCTGACCTGGTTGAACGGCCTTTTGATTTAAGAGAAGAACATTGCTACCAATCATGGAATCATAAAATTGTGAAGTCCCTGGGTCCCTAAGGATCATCTAGTCCAACTCTGCAATGCAGGAGTCCTCCCACAGCTATCCCTGGGTGGGCTCGAACCATCAACCTCTTTGTTAACAGCCTGATGCACTGAACCATAGCGCCACCTGAGTGAAATTCCAAAAATTGGGTTCTTGTGGTGTTACATGCACATTACTAGGTATCAGTCTGGTGCCTAGGGATATAGGATCCAGAGAAATCCAGTTGGGAAATTAATCCAGGTAAAAATTCTTTAAAAAATAAAAATTAAAAAATATTCAAAAAAGGAGTCTGAACCTCACGCAGGAACAAAATAATCAGAGCTGTCCAAAAGACACGTGTGGAGAATGCAGCACAGAAAAACAACTCAGTGTCAAATTATTACAAGCAGTAAAAATGGAATCTAAAAGACAATACATGAATGTACATTTATTACTGGCATTCTTTAAAGTATTATGCACATCAGAGTCTCTAATATAACATCATGCACTCGTATACTTAAGCCCACAGAAAAGGAACACTGTAATCTGATATGGGGCCTATTGGAGAAGAGCAGCCATTTTGAATGGCTATTATTATATTCAATGGGGAAGCCCTGAAGTTTATGGCCTTAAAACATGGCTCTGTAATATTCCTTCTCTTCTATATCCGAAGCTGTTTCCATGAGAGGTCCTGCCTGAATCCCTTCAGCCATGATATGGCTGCACTGTTTTGTTTATCCATCATGAGATGAACACTATGAGGCCTTTGTGCCTGAAGCACCTGAGTGGCCTGGAGACATTTCTACCTGCCTAAGCTGTAAGCCTAAGGAATGTTTCTCTAGGCACTAGAGAACTGGGAGTTCATGAGTTCTATTCTCACTGTCCGTTACCATGGATTTCCGCAGAAACGCAACCCACTTAGGTCACTATTCTTGCTTTGTAAATATTACATTTCACCAACAGCCTAGCAACAGAAGTTACACCAGGTAGCTTAACATCTTCACCACCAACCCACCACAAACACTCATGCTTCTCTTTTGAAAAAATTGCACACTATTATTATTTTTTTAAAAATAATAATAATACAAATAAGTAAGGAATACATCCTCTTTGCAGCAGTGCCCATGTTTCTGTCATCACAAGATATGGATTTATTGGAATAACATTTGATAGACACACGTCTAAGGATATTAACTTGATTGCATGATATGTTTGGACATGAGAAATGGTATATCATCTCACGTTGATTTTGCAACTCGTTTGCTGCTTTAAGTGTTGTTTGTGTTCACTGAACATATTATTATTATTATTATTATTATTATTATTATTATTATTATTATTATTAAATACTTGAATATAAAGTGTTGCTTCTGAATGCCACACAGCAGGGGAACAGGATACCTAAAAGATAATCTTGCTCCTTATATACCTAACTGATCACAGCATTCTGTAGGAGATGGCCTTTAGCAGATGCCACCTGCTCAGGAGATCCCTTTCATATGATTTAAGAATCAGGCCTTTAGTGTGGCAGCACCTACTCTTTAGAACTCACTTTCCATTGCCAATTAGACAGGTGCCATCTCTATTGTCTTTGGGGCACCTGTTGAGGACCTTCCTTACTAGAAGAATATACCTTTTAAGTGAATACTGTATCGGTATTGGGTTTGAAACAATTTCATATGCAAAAACAGTTTCAATTGTTTTTGTACATAAAATTGTTTTATAGATGCTTCCTGGTTGATGATTTTATTAATCAGTTGCTTCAAGATGCTTCATAAAAAGTGATTCCTAAATTAAAACAATCAACAAATCTTTTTTAAAACCCTGGAATTAGACAGAACTGGATTTTGGGACACTTCAGCAATAATATTCCACAGGTTCTTGAGTTCCATGCTATCTTGTTTTGCCATTCACAAGGCTCCTTTTTTATTTACATGAATTGCGCCTTCCCCAAACTGGTGCTCCCCAGATTTTTTTACACTACAACTTCCATCAGCTAAAGCCAACAGATCTCTGCTGGCTAGGGATGATCTGGAGGGCACCAGGCTGACATAGTTGGATTCATAAGTGATATTTCTATTTTTAAAGTAAATTCTTGCCGAGTTACAGCTACAGCGCTGAGACTGGAATCCAGCCTTGCTCCTTTAAATTCTATGATTTTACCACTGCCTTTTTCTTTTTTAAAAAATCCTGCATAAAAATCTGACGGAATTTAGCACGACTTTTATCTCTGTGTGTGTGAGTTACGCACGCGGTAAAGTGTCCCGTCATCGTGAATTTCGCTAGGGTGTCTATTTTTTCCATAGCAAATTCATTCGGTCTTCATATAGCTGTCAGCTGCATTATCGGAGTGGTTTCATTCTAATTTAGCATTCCTTAATGGGCAAGATAAAAGTGAAGTGTTGGCCATGTGGGTCTTACCTGAGTCTGCCTTCTCTCTCATTCAGAGAGGGGGGGGGGTACAACTGCAGTGCTTTATGGCCAATAATTCAAAAGAGCACAGGAGGGAGAGCAAGAGGCAGGAAGATCACACACTTGTCAGTCACCTGGAGTCTTTCTGCTCAAATGTTTATTACCAAGCCCCTAAAAAATATCTCCCTTTTCTCCTTGGTTTTTTTATGAGATATTGAAGCTTCTTTTTTTTTCAGACAGAGAAGGGAGGAAAGATGAGCATCAGATAAAGCAAACAGGATTCCCATTTGTACGTGGCGATAATAATAAACTTTTGGGGAAAGAATTAAACAGACTGACAACAAATAGAGTTGGTTCTCTTGGATCACACATGGAACAGGATGGGATGAAATTGTCAAATTATGGCTCATCCCCAGTACAGATGGCTGTGATGAACACAGGACCCAAGTCACCTGAGTGTCCAAAACAACACCAAGACACAGCAAGCAATTTTATTGTACCAGCAGTGAGTGACTTCTCCTCCCCAGCTCCCAGCTCCTTTCCCCCTCCCCCTCTCTCCTTGGTTCGGGAAGGTAATCATTCTGCGTATATCACTAGCTTGTTTAAATTGGAGATGAAAAACTGCAAAAGTACAACTTAATTGAACCCTGCATTGTGTTATTACAAATGCTGCCGACCTCTCTCACAGTCCATTATCGCAGGGTTCTGCTGAATGCTTTAATTAAAGACAATAAGGCTAATAAAAAGGCATCATTTTCCTGTCTTCAGCACCGCTGGAGAGTTGGGCTGATGAGCCTAGATTATTCCCTGCTAATGCTTTTCTCCTGTTTAGGCTGATATTGCTCTCTCGCTCTCTGTCTCCCTCCCTCCCTCCCTCTCCTCTCCACCTCCCCAGCTTGCAAAATAACAAGTGTGTCTGAATTCCAAGAGGTCCCTTTGTTCAGCATAATTGTCTGATTTTGTTTATCAAATAAAAATCGAAATATAAATATCTGAGCACCCCCCCTCCCACCCCAGCTCTCTTTACAATTATATAGCTCCTCATAGCTCATCATCCTAGAGATGTCTGTGCGGAAGAAACCGGGTTTGTTTTAATAACTGTGCTCTTTGACAGCTCAGGCAAGGTACAAATACAGAGAGGTGCTTGATTCCCCCACCCGCCCCCGCCGCCACGGCTGCTTCTACCCATCCATACAGGGCAGGCTTCCATTCCAGTTACTAGAGGCAATCCTGTAGCTCTTGGTGAGAGGTTGATGCATCTAGTGGGAGCAGCAGTGGCAGAATCTGGCCCTTCGTGAGTAATGTGACACTTCCCCATAATTAGTGTGCTGCTTAGCTAATGGGCCATATGTGCTATCTTTCTTTGCTCTCATCCCAGTTGTATTAATGACACTGAATTGACAGCATGTTTGAGGCTGATTAAGGCACTCTTGTTGGGCAAGTTCCAGCCTTAGTACTTCCACTGATGTTGCCACTGTGTTTCACCTACAGCAAAGTTGGAAGAGGAATTTGGAGGCTCCTGCTCATCGGAGGTGCATTTGCAGAAGCAAAAACACATTGAGGAGAGGTTGCTGTTGTCTCTGTCCCTGGTGAGGGGTGTGTGTGTTTAACCGGCATGAAGGGTTAGGGAGATATACTATATTGAACGCATACATGCATAAAAAATAAAATGTCGCTTTTCTTAAAATGAAAAGAAGCGAGGGGGGGAGAGAGAAAATGCCTAACCCTTTCACCAACCACTGTTTTCCTGCTTTCAACTGCCCTGTGAACGGTGCTTGGCCTTGCATGGGGCTGCAAATACATATCTCCCCTTGGATGTGTCACTGCAAGGGGCAAAACTACATGCCACTTTTAAAATGAGTATAACCAGGATGCAAGTTGAGGGCAATTTGAGTGGGACGAAAATTATGTGCCCCTCCTTCCATTGCTCATCCACTCAAACATGGAGCTGCTTGAGGGCCCTCTTCAAATCCAAAATGGCTGCCGAGTGCTTGAAGCAGGGTTTTGAGCTCTAAGGCCAACTCTAAGGCAAGTTCCTGCTCTATAACCAACCCATAGCACTTGTTTTTATCCTTTTCTTACCGTTTTACTTCTTAACTCTCTTTAGTGCCTCATTTTGTTGTTTTAATTTATTGTTTTATCTCATTGTTTTATTGTTCTAACTCCCCTTATACTGTGAGGCTGAATGATGCTGGGCTGGGCTGAGCACTTTGTCAGGCAGTGCCAAACACAAGGACGTGACAAAGTTTACAAGATACAAGTTATGAATTAAGGAAGAGGTTTAAAGGTTTGGCCTTTGTTGCACACCAGAGGGATGGTAAAGAGGTGAACCTAATGAGCTGCTGATGGAAACAGTAAAATACATTGATCAAGCAACTTCTGCAAATTCTTCTGCAACTTCTGCAAATTCATTGATCAAGCAATTTCTGCTGGTGGTGCAGTGCTATTTTTCTAGAAAAGAGGTGTGGGAACTCAGCATGAACACAACCCTTGTTCTTTCAGAATGGCAATGGTGCCCACCTGAGAGGTGTCGTCGGAACTGAGTTCCAGTGTGTTCTGGCTGGGGGAAAAGCCCTAGGTGGACCTAACACAATTCAACAACTCTTCATCAGAGATGTTGGTTAACTCCTAACTGAATGAGGAGTCTTTTTGGCCTGTTGATGAGAGCAACTTGTGGAATTGACAGGCACATTTTACCACATGTGGTGGGAATTTAAAAAAGTGAAAGACTTCTGCGAAATGATTTATAACGAAATCAAAACAATGTTGAAATATACATTTCCAAAAAAACCAGAAGCTCTTTTACTGGGTATGGTAGGTACAGAAATTCATAAAAATAATTTTAAAAACCTGTTTTTATATGCGACCACTGCAGCAAGAATACTATTAGCCCAAAGATGGAAGCAAGAAGAAATGCCAACGAAAGAAGAGTTGGCAAATAACATTAATGGACTACGTCGAGCTGGCAAGACTTACAGGAAAAATTCGAAACCAGAGGGACCAAACTTTCCTAAAGGACTGGAAGAAATTTATGTTGTATTTGAAAGAGATCTGTAACTACTCAACATCGCTTGTAGGATTGCAAGAAGTTTTATAAGGAGTACTATTCAATTTATTGTGAGAAGCATTAAGATTAGCTGATGTAAGATTAGATTTAAAACAATATTGTTGTTGTTTAGTCGTTTAGTTGTGTCCGACTCTTCATTATCCCATGGACCAGAGCACACCAGGCACTCCTGTCTTCCACCACTTCCCGCAGTTTGATCAAACTCATGCTGGTAGCTTCGAGAACACAGTCCAACCATCTCGTCCTCTGTCGTCCCCTTCTCCTTGTGCCCTCCATCTTTCCCAACATCAGGGTCTTTTCCAGGGAGTCTTCTCTTCTCATGAGGTAGCCAAAGTATTGGAGCCTCAGCTTCACGATCTGTCCTTCCAGTGAGCACTCAGGGCTGATTTCCTTAAGAATGGATCCGTTTGATCTTCTTGCAGTCCATGGGACTCTCAAGAGTCTCCTCCAGCACCATAATTCAAAAACATCAATTCTTCGGCATAATAGTAAAATGCATAATTAGAAAGGAATTCAGAAAACCATTAGAAGGGGTTGATGGAAGCCCTAGGCTATGACAGCCAAGGATTTGTTATGTTGTGTTGGATATGTTGTGTTGGAAAAATTGTGTAAAATTCAATAAAAATTATATTAAATATAAATAAATTTGGAATTGACACTGCCCTCTCCTTCTCCACCCACATTACATTTACATTTGAATGTTACGTGTACTTTTTGCCCTTTACTGCAAGGCACTTTGGACCATACGGTTTTAGAAACCCATATACTCCCACTTGGCTGACCAGGAGATAAGGTTGAGAGAAGATGCTGATGTTGCCTAGCAATTGCAAAACACTCTTTCTAACCACCCCCAGAGCAGCAATGAATGCAAACAACCCTTAGGACACAGCTTCCCACACTGTACATCCAGCTCATTAGGACAAAGACAAAATTGCTAGAGAAGGTTAAATCAAATATATTTTCCCAAGCTGGGGGCGGGGATGAAACCCCCCATGCCAATGGAAACAGTGCCAGTAGTGGTGCCTTTCCTCTCCTTTTCTAGCATGGACTAGTTGGTTCTGGTGAGGAAGAAGCAAGTGTATGTGGTTTCTGCACTATGGTCCAAAGTTATGAATCATTGAACCACAATACAGTGGTACCTCAGGTTACATACGCTTCAGGTTACAGACTCCGCTAACCCAGAAATAGTGCTTCAGGTTAAGAACTTTGCTTCAGGATGAGAACAGAAAACGTGCTCCGGCGGCGCAGCGGCAGCAGGAGGCCCCGTTAGCTAAAGTTGTGCTTCAGGTTAAGAACAGTTTCAGGTTAAGTACGGACCTCCGGAACGAATTAAGTACTTAACCTGAGGTACCACTGTATGTAACATAGCCTATCACCACCCTGCCTCTGCATCCCATATTACTACAGAAAGCATCAGCATCTACTAGTTTATTTTTCTATCATTTGTTGTGTTCAATTTCAAAATTCTAGAAGTGGCATTCACAGGAGGCAGAACTCCAGTGACTGAGGCTCTGGCCCCATGGAATTTAGTGTTGGGTATAAACATCTCCATTCAGTAGAGGGTATGGTTGAGACTAACAGATAGCCAGGGTAAATGCACTCAGTGGTTTCCCACTAAGCACCTAAGCTCTACCCCTTCCTCACTCTCTCTTCCTTCTCCCTTGCATGAGGATGCCATTGTGAATATGAAATAACTGTATGTAAAGAACACTTTTTATTTACCAATGGGACTCCTGTGTGTTTTATTCTTCCTTTTAAACATTGCTAGCGATGAGACAGAATGGGTGGTGGAACTGAGTGACTCCAGGCAGCCTCAGTTTCTAAGCTTCTTAACTCTGTACTACACACACTCACACACACACACACACACACACACCCCAAACCAATTTTTTTTATTTTTTTGAAAAACAAAACAAAACCCTATCCTTCAGTACTAGCAGTGTGTTTTTCTGGCCTAGTTTCTTCCAGTGTCAAGAATCCACTTTGGCCCTGTGTGGGTCTGTTAGGGCTTATCCACACTTACCTTTCCTCCACTCTTTCCAGGTGCGGTCTGCACTTTAAAGCTCTGCATCCAAGCACCCTTTTCTTCTGCTCTGGAGAGCTTTCCACACAAAAACCAGCTCCTTAAAGCTGAATCGGCACAAATGGCAATCTGCAAATTGATGTTTGCTCCAACTGAGAGCTAAAAACTAGGTTTTTGTGGGAAAAGCTCAGGAGCAAAAAAGCAGCAGCAGCAGCAGCTTCGACACAGAGCTTTAGAGTTCTATTTTGCTCTCTGATAATTTGCCTCTTCATCACTCTCTGGAACCCTCTCTGTTTGGCCCACATTTCCTTCTACGGTGTTTTCCAAACCTGAAGAGAGAGAACTGTGTCCCACTGCCTTTTTTTTTTTTTTTTTTGCTTTGCCTGTAGCTCCTAGGACAGGGATAAGGAACTTGTGTCCCTCTGTCTAGATGTTGTTAGATTATAATTCCCATCAGTGGCGTAGCGTGGGGGGTGCAGGGGGGGGCGACCGCACCGGGTGCAACATCTGGGGGTTAGGGTTAGGGGGCGCAAATCCACGGGTTAGGGGGTGCAAATCCACGGGTTAGGGGGCGCAAATCCACAGATTAGGGGGCGCAAATCCACGGGTTAGGGGGCGCAAATTACTTGCCTTGCCCCGGGTGCTGACAACCCACGCTACGCCACTGATTCCCATCACAGGTCTGATGAGAGTTGGAGCCCAACAGCTCCTGGGGAAACACAGCAGACTCCCCATCCCTGCCCTAGACAACAGTTTCATCTTGCCCTTCATTTGGGAAGCCCTGGCTTTTTGAGCCAGGCAGTCTCAAACCAGTATTTGCTTTTGAAGAGCAGAGATACATGGCTGATTACAAAATGAACCCTGTCTCCTTCCAGATCAGGTCAGCAACAGCCTTGGCACCTGCAGCCACTCTTCCCCCACCAACAATGACTTGTGTCTCATACTGAACTGCTAGTTACAGATGAAAGGGCAGATTGCGGCTGGGGAAAGCAAATTGAAAAATAAACTGTCAGCGCTAATGTCCAGATATTTAGATTTTTAAAGATGCAAAATTATACAAGCAGCCACTGAAAATATAGCAAAAGCTGTTAACCTAAAACGTTCTTCTTTCTAGGAGCATACTCTATCTGTCAGCATTTTTCAGCCGTGCCTGCGTGATGACAAAATGCAGACAATTAAGAAATTGCACACACATTCTCTCCGCACACTCCCAAGTTATAATGAAAATGCTTGGAAATGCCCTATGAGCTCTCAGACACATGAGAATGTCCTTATGCATTTCAGTGCTGAGTTCTCCCTCGTCTGTTCCCTCACCTGGAGGGGCTAGCTGTTTACCTTGACTGCAGTCATCCTCTTTGTTTGGAGAAAGCAGGGTGAAGAGGATTTGTATTTGAAAAATGTGGAGAGGAAGGAATAGGCTGAGGTGGACTTCTCCCCTCTCCTTCCATCTCTTCCTTTAACAAATAACAACCCTCCATCACTGGGTGGCAGGTGAGGGAAAAGATTGAACACACCTTCTCCTCCCCACTTGGTGCCCACCTGTGTAGTTGTCTCTCCTCAAGGCAATACAAGACACCAGCCCTTCCACTTAGGCTTGCTCCTGGAAGGTCTAGTGTGTTTGCCTAAGGCACTGCATGCCCCAACAGACAGGATGGAAAGTATTTGGCTGCCATACATTGCCCAGTATGAGAGCATCTTTTAATTCCATATCCACACAAAGAGACCAGCATTGCTCCCTTTACAGACATTTCTCTCAGTTGCAGCTTAATGGTCCTGAGAGCTGTGTTGTTCCCCCCACCCTCAATAATTGTCCAGAGGCTAATGAAAGTGAGCCACTATACATTCCTAGTCTTGAGGTTTGCAACAATGTACACATAGAAATAAAAGCCATGGTATTCCCAGTAGTGATGTATGGAAGTGAGAGCTGAACCATAAAGAGAGCTGGACCATAAAGAAGGCTGATTGCCGAAGAATTGATGCTTTTGGATTATGGTGCTGGAGGTGACTCTTGAGAGTCCCATGGACTGCAAGAAGATCAAACGTATCCATTCTTAAGGAAATCAGCCCTGAGTGCTCACTGGAAGGACAGATCGTGAAGCTGAGGCTCCAATACTTCGGCCACTTCATGAGAAGAGAAGACTCTCTGGAAAAGACCCTGATGTTGGGAAAGATGGAGGGCACAAGGAGAAGGGGACGACAGAGGACAAGATGGTTGGACAGTGTTCTCGAAGCTACCAACATGAGTCTGACCAAACTGCGGGAGGCAGTGGAAGACAGGAGTGCCTGGCGTGCTCTGATCCATGGGGTCACGAAGAGTCGGACATGACTAAATGACTAAACAACAATAACAAAGCTTTCCCTCTTTAGGTTAGCTGCTGCAGTCGCCATGCCATAGATGTAGGGTCTAACTGCACATGACACTAATTTAGCATCACATGTTGCTCACTCCAGATCTTTAGACAGGAGTGTCTAAAACTGGCACAAAGTCTTTCCATACCATCATTCACGCTCCTTTTAAATATAGCAGAAGAACCAAGTGGTATGCGACTTCCTGAAAAAGATTATTCAGAGACAACTGTAGGTATCATAAAGCAGACATGTAAGAAAACAAATGCTGGAAATAAAATCTGAGCTAATATACCACCTTTTAAAATTAGCAACATCTCTAATAATTTAATTAACTGTAATAATAACAATGAATAATAACAAAAATGAGGAAGAATTACTAAAATTAGTACCAAAAAATGAAGTGCTTTGAGAAGCATATACACTCTGCCTTTGAGTGATGAATAACTATAGGTAGGGAAAGAGGCTTCATATAATTAAATTACATCCCTGTGGTTAAAATTTTGGGGGAAAACATTGAAAATCTTGTGTTCCGTTTGCTATCAGGGATGCAGGAAGAAAAAGAGAAAGAAGAAGATGGGACACCTGCCACCTGGAACACAGGCCCTTTTTTGTGTGCTCCCCACTCTGATCCAGCACTGGGTTAGGCTGAGATACTGTGATAAGCCCAAAGTCACCTGACAAACTTCATGGCTGTGTAGGGTTCTGCAACCTGGTCTCCCAGGTCCTCATCCAAGACTCTTAACCACAACACCACACTGTCTCTCACACTGTTGCAGTCAAAGCACTCCAGAAAGACATTACATATATGTGTCATTAAATTTATGCAAGGTGTTCCTTCATATATACATTACTCACTCTCATGATGACCACTCTAGGAGTTTCACTACTCAGTCTTCAGCACCTGGTGGAGAGAGACCTTGCGCTCCACTGTGCCAGATAAATTCCACCAGCCTTATACGGTGGCCCACAAGGGGCTTTGAAATATCTCCTGGCACTGATGAAATAAAACCTTTAGTGCTGCTGGAAGCAGTACAGTTGGATCAATTTGTTTATCCAATAACATTGCAGAGCGGTGGGGATTTTGTAAGTTGCGGCTATCGTTCTGGAGCGCTAAGGGCTCAAGAAATAGGTCATGATTCTTAAATAGTTACTGCAGAGTTCCGTAAAAGTTGATAATTTGTTTCAAGCATTCTCTTAGCAAGCAAACCTTCTTCTGCAATGGCACAGACATGCCGGGTTTCCCAGGCACGTATGCAGAAGGGAAAGGAGAACAAAGGCAGCCCAAGAGCATGACCTTCTTGGGTGGAAGAAAGAGCTCCCTGGGACTCAGGGCCTTGTGACATTATGAACCCAATGCGGCTTGGAGCCAATCAAAGCATTTCACTTACATTTCCTTTTCTCTGCTTTGCTTGTGATTCTCCCAGATGGAGCATTCATATCATCGCTTGAAGGATTCAGCCAGGTGAATCGTAAAAATGTGAGCCAACCCTTCAACAGTAACTCTGTTTCAAACAAGGCCACAGTAGTGCAGTTGCTGAATCTTTTAACTCATAACAAGAAACTTAAACACAGAAAGTCCCAGCAATATTTCAAAAGAATCTTATATTTTTCCATATTCCTGATCAATTACCAGACAATAATAGCCAAATAATCCCATATTTGACAACTTTTGTATTTTAAAAAATCAATTTTTATTAAATGTTTTCAACATAAAATACAATAAAAGCCAAACTAAACTAGATAAAAGAAATAAGAAATAAGGAAGAATAAGAAAAGGAAGAAAGAAGAGAAGAGAAAGAAAAGAAGAGAAAGTAAATACAAGGCCCTCTGTCACAATTATATCTTAACCCTTATTCTACACACCGAAGAATGAGCCCTCCCAGCTCTCACCTGGGAGCTTCCCCCTCTTCCTCCAGCCTCTCACCCTGGGAGATCCTTTCTAATCCGCCCCTCATGCAAGAGCCTTCATCTTCCATCCATCACCTTCCTCAGACCCTTCAAGTGTCCCTATTCTCCAGGACAGTCCCAGATTTAAAGAAGCTGTTCCTGTTTCTGATTTGATCCAGCAATGTCCCGCTTTTCCTTAGGATGCTGCTATCTTCATTGGAGGAATGTTGGAGGGTATGTGACCTTGAGATAAGTAGCTATACTATCTTAAGAAGACATCTGAAGACAGCCCTGTATAGGGAAGTTTTTAAATGTTTAATGTTTTATTATGTTTTTATATATGTTGGAATCCACCCAGAGTGACTGGGGCAACCCAGTCAGATAGGTTGCGTTTCAGTAACAAGATGATGATTATGATGATGGAATATGACGTCCCAATTTTCATTGGAGAAAAGTTGGAGGGTATGCTTCCTGTGTGTATCTTCAGTATTCCAAAACAGGGAACTTCTAAAAGCAAAGCATAAATATAGGTAGAATTAACAGAAAGGAATAAAAATCATAAAAAGAAATCATATGTGTCAGCTGTTTATCATGTGTTTGATGCATAATCATGAAGTCCATTATTAGGCACATAATGTGGCATTAGGCATATGGTCTAAACCACAGAGCCTGGGACTTGCCAATCAGAAGGTCGGCAGTTCAAATCCCCACAATGGGGTGAGCTCCCGTTGCTCAGTCCCAGCTCCTACCAACCTAGCACGTCAAAGTGCAAGCAGATAAATAGGTACCACTCCGGCAGGAAGGTGAATGGCGTTTCTGTGCGCTGTTCTGGTTCGCCAGAAGCGGCTTAGTCATGCTGGCCACATGACCCGGAAGCTGTACGCCGGCTCCCTTGGCCAGTAAAGCAAGATGAGCGCCACAACCCCAGAGTCGTCTGCGAATGGACCTAACGGTCAGGGGTCCCTTTACCTTTACCTTCATGCAGTTGTTGGGGGTAGCAATGCAAGAATAAACTTTTTTTCAGTAGTTTCTGCCCTGTTTGTGGAATTCTCTCCCCATGGAGCAAATGGCCTCGGGCCATCACTGTCATCTTTCGGGCCCCAGGCTAAGACATTCCTGTTTACCCAGGCATTCAATTGATTAATTGGAATCATACGAGTCTCCACACCCTGTGGCATCATCCATCAGGTAGACCATCAAAGGAAGGGGGATGCTTCCTGCCCTGACTTTGCTGCAGGCTGTGGTGGTCCCAAACCACATTCAGCAGCATTTACTATTTGGATAAGCAGCTATGGGAGCAAAATGGAATGGAAGCTGCTGCATCCAACTGTAAACACAACAGCAAGAACAAGAACAAGATTAAAGGGCATTTCCAAATTCACAAGAGGCTAATGAGTGACAAAACAATGATTTGCAAGGGTCAGGTGAAACCGTACTATCCCTGGAAAATAGCAGGGGATCTTTCCTCCTCACAGACTCTACAACCAAGTTGCTACCCCTCGCACCTATGTAGTTTTTTCTCAGGTTAGTCTTTATCCAATATATTTTTGTGGTCAGCGAGAGGAAGAGCTCATAGGAGACAACTAGGCATATCTCTTTTCCCTGAAGCTGTGATGCATCTGTCCTGTTGCTCCCCCATGTTCCATGAATATATCTATCCGGCTCAAACATTCCTCCCCTAGGACGGAAAATCTTAGATGCTTTTCACTGGGAAATATAATTGAAACGGATGCAATTTTAAAACTGCCTGGTGCCTAACACCATTGCCAGGAATGGGAAATAATCCTGACCTGGTGCCAAAAAAGCAGCTGACCACTTTAAAACCAAACCAGGTGGCGACAGGGCTCTGTTCCCATCTGGGGGCTCTGCATTCGGACCAGCTCCTTCCACTGTGGTTTGTTTTTTTATAGAACATACAAAAGCAATAAATAATGCAAATGAGCCAGTGTTTAATTATTTCCCCTGCTTGTCATGCAAGGAGCAATTTGGAGATCAGGCCCGTGGTGGCGAATCGCACAGCGTTCCCTCCCGAAGGCGGGCATATGGCAGCCCCACTGCTCCCCTGCCTTCCACCGACCCACCCTCCAGCTTTCCAAGAGAAAGACTCACTTCACAAAATTTAATTACTCTGCTAACACGTCCCATATGCTCAGTGGCAGACAGAGAAGGTATTAATTACATCTGTGTCAGACTCACTGGGAAGCCCTCCTTTCTCACCCACCCACCCGGGATTCTCAGCACCGCATGCAAGGGGCGTGGGAAGGCAGAGGAGGCAAATCGGTGTTGGGGCCTACCAACTGGGAGTCCCCGAAAAAATGTTGCCCTCTGGCGTGGTCTCCATTGCATTCTGTGTTCACTCGGTAGCGGCAGATGCGCTCGTCTGCCCATCCCAGGCTGGAAAGCTGGGAGCTATGTGCAGACTGGGAGTGGTGATTAATTAATTGCCGTTAATAATCAGAAGCCCTTGCACAAGGCTGTTAAGACTTGCACAGACTTTTAACCGACATTGACTGCAATGTATTTGCCATTCGGCGACTGGCCATGGTTCTCCAGGGCAGGCTCATGCTTCAAAATGCATGCACGTGTGTCTGTGTAACTAGCACAGCATGAGGAGCTAAATGCAGGTTGCAGAAAATTTGCATCTATACATACAAATTAGCAAATGCAACATTCATGTAAATTTGTCCTGTTTTCCCCACTATGTAGAGTTTGTTTAAAATGGGGGGGCACATCCAAAAATAAATGGATTTATTAGCTCCTTGGTAGAACATGGCACTGTGGATTGAACAGGGGTGAACAGGGACGCGGGTGGTGCTGTGGGTTAAACCACAGAGCCTAGGGCTTGCCGATCAGAAGGTTGGCGGTTTGAATCCCCACAATGGGGTGAGCTGCCATTGCTCTGTCCCAGCTCCTGCCAACCTAACAGTTTGAAAGCACGTCCAAGTGCAAGTAGATAAATAGGTACCGCTCCAGCGGGAAAGTAAACGGCATTTCCATGCACTGCTCTGGTTTGCCAGAAGCGGCTTAGTCATGCTGGCCACATGACCCGGAAGCTGTACGCTGGCTCCCTCGGCCAATAAAGCGAGATGAGCGCCGCAACCCCGGAGTCGGCCACGACTGGATCTAATGGTCCAGGGGTCCCTTTACCTTTACCTAGAACATGAGCTTTGTAAGCAGAAAGTCCTAGGTTTAATCCCCAGTATCTCCAGGTAGGGGTGGGTGGGCAAAGTCCTGCCCCGTTGCAGATCATCAGTTGTGTGGAGATGAGCAATAGCTTCCTGCCAATAGAGTTGCTGCTGCCTACTAGGAGGAGGAGCTTCAAATTACTGTGACAGCCAATTGAAAGAGGAGAACAGCTGGGAGAGCTAATCAGTGTGGAGAGTACTGAGTGAGACTGGCCAATGGTCTGACTCGGTATAAGGCAGCTTCCTATGCTTCAGCAGTGGCCAATGAAATTCACTGCAAACAAGCAAAGCATGAAAGTAACGGCCATCCCCTGTTGTGTGAACTGTAGTTCGTAATGCACAAAATCACACGGGAGCTCCGTGCAGCATGGAACCTCAGGCAACGCTTGTTGATTTATTTGTTAAATTTGTATCGTGCTGTTGAACCCAATGGTGCTCAATGCATGACGTGGTATTAATCCAGGTCCCCATTTAGTTGATTGCCAAGATCATTTTGAAAATGCCAGCTTGGCATTGCCCGGCTTGCCTCCTCCCACAACCTCACATAAGATTTTGCACGGGAAGGTCACCCAAGAGAGTGCGCTAATGCAATGCTGGCACCGCCACCCCACATACTTTCTCCCAGCCGCTTCTCACCAGCACACTTTTTTTTTAAAAAAAAAACACCCTTTTTATTTTGCAATGGAGAAAACTAATTATGCATTTGACCTGCTCTTCTCTGTCCAGGGGTTTTTATAGCAAGAGCGACTGCGTGTCAGGCAGCATCATTTACTCAGGAGGAGTCAGGGGAGGTGGGGTGAAGAGAAAGGCAATAAAAGAGGCAGAGAGGCAGACAGGGAGTCAAGTGAGAACTTGGGACCTTTCAGCTAGAAAAGGTCAGCCTGCACTTTTGAATGTCTCACCCACCATTTAGGTGGAAGGTAATGGGAGCTCCTGCCTTTCTCTGCCATGTGCATTTGAATGGTAGTTTTGCCCTTTAGCTGAATCAAATTGATTTAATCCAGTTGCTCGAGTTCCATTTCTAGGTCTGTTTGGTCCAAACTCCGTAATCCATGACCAGGGTTTCATCATCCCAGGCAATTTTGATTCTTCAATTTATAGCTTAGCATTAAATTGGGCTTCAGAAATGCTGGGCTGCTTAGCTTATGCAGCTTAAAGATCGGGCGAGTGAAGAGGACAGCGAAAAGAGGGGGGAGAACAAACAAATTCAGGTCTAATCCAGAACAGATCTGAAACTGTGGGTTCATTTGTACACCTCGCTCGAGAAACTTCTGTGGAAATAACTTTGTAACAGGTGAACACAGAAATGCTGCAGTCTCTCTGCTTGATTTTTGAAATGGCTTTAGCACCACCATCTATCACAGGGCCACACCGTACAAATGGGCACCTGCAGGTTCTCCTCAGTCCAAACACTTCAGTATTTCTCTGTGCAATCTATGAGCAGCGTTGGGTCTGATTCTGTAAGAGTTGCCACCAACTTTTTCTTAAACTAAGATCTCAAAGCAAATATGGAGGCTCTTTGCTGTCTTCCCTCCAAGGAATTTCATGAAAAGCGGAGGGTGTGGGGGAGAGAATTTAGAGAAAAGAGCAACAACATTTCTTTGGGAAGAGGAGTCTACACATTGCCATGTGTTGGTGATCAGAACCTATCGCATATGGGTTTGGCTGTCAAATTTCTGTGAATAGGACAATCACTGTAGGTTTGATTTAAAGCTGGGGTGCCTAACCTGCAGCCCTCCATATGCTGGTGGAGCACATATCTCAGCAGCCCTGATCATTGTCCATGCTGGCTGTGGGCTGGAGTTCTGACAACATCTGGAGGAACAAAGGCTCCCCACCGCTGCCTCTTAAAGCATTATTGGTTCAGAGTTTTGGACTGACAAAACATTGTTAATTGATGGTTTAACCAGTCTGGGAATTGTAGCTCTGAGACGGGAACAGTTCCCAGGGGGAAACCATGACTGTTCAAAGTTGGATCATAGTGCTTCAAACGTATCTTGTGAATGCAGCCTCTATCTGAACAGTCTGCATATCATGATAAGCCATGACCCACAGCTTAGTGTGAATGAGCAGTATGCTAGTGCATGTTATCCGGTTGCTCCTGCTTTGCTTTTCCCTTAGTACAAGGAACAAACCATTAGATTTGCCTTTGCTTAGGGAGAAACAAACCATAGTCTTCATGGTAAGTCAAGTTTTGTGGTTTGTTGCTCCTGCTCCAGGAGGAGACCAATCAGACAGCATGCACTGCTCATTCATGGTAAGCCATGGTTTGCTGCTTACAATGATGGGCAGATGAGCCCTATGATTACCATGGGATGTTGCTGATCAGAACTGTAGTCTGCAGGGGTGCCTTGCTGCTTAAGAGACACTGCATATATCCCAACCCCAAATACTACCTGTTTCCAGTCATTCATCCACCTTTAACTTTATTAGCCTCTCTTTGAATTCTTTCTCTCGCTTATATTTAATTCACTGTTCCCTCCTATACTGCTGGCAGTTCACCAAAATAAAGGGAGGGTGGAGGAAGCACAAATTAACACATAAATGCAGAAAAGTGTCACACAGGGACAGCTACTGCATGTTAATTAAATACCATGAGATTCACACCAAGATATTCATTAGAGCATTTAAATGAACCAATAACCAATTGCTGTTTTGTTTAATACACAGTAATTACTGCAGCTGGACATATTTTGACTGAGATGTAATATGGCTGCATTCACTTTACCGTGCTGAAGACCCCGCTGATCATTAGAACCTTTCTGACATGATAATAGCCGTGCAGCCGTACTTAGTCAATGCTAGCCTCAAGCATCGCATCGCCATAGTGAAGAAAAGTACTAACATGCCATAACCAGGGCACACTGGAACTTGAAGTACCCTGACTAGTGGTTCACCCCACCTCCCATCAGATGATCCTTATTGAAGTGTCCCAGTTGCCCCCACTTTCTGGCCCAATGCACTTCCTTTGTAGCCCACTGCTCCTCAGTAGCACTAAGGGGAAGAAGGGGCTGTGGCTCAGCAACAGAGCAGATGTTTTGAGACCAAAAGTACATTGCAAAATTCAGAGAACCACATAATCCAGCCAATAGTTGTGTTGCAATTCACAAGCAGGTGTGGGAATATGTCACAAGTGTGTCTATTTGCTGCAAAAAGCAGGCCTATGTACAATTAAAAATACTATCTAACCACAACTAAAATGCACCAAGCACTAGAAGCAGAAAGCGACAAAATTCATCAAAAGACCAGGTAAAAAAGGCTCCTTTAAATTTCTGTCTCTGGGCCAAGAGGAGGAGGCACGGCACCAATATTTCTGAGAAGTGTGCTTCAAAACTGATTGCCCACCATGGAGAGGGCCCCAACCTTGATCATCACATACCTGACTTCTGAAGGCATGGCTCCCCAGAGCAGAACCTGCCCACCCCATCCTTCCACTGGACTACAGATGTGGCAGGGGTTGTGGCCAGGTTTGTTGCTCCACCTGTCATATTTAGAGCAGACTTACTGAAACAAATGGAACCAAAGTGAACCATAACAATTGGTTGCAATGGATCTGCTCTAGGCAGGAATGGAGAGAAGTATGGATCCAACATAATAAATGGATCATTCAGCTGTGATTGTATCTAACAGCCATAAATCAGACTACCCTTCAGGAAATTATTTCTTTTTCTTCAAGGATCTTGCATTCCCCTTTAGTCCACTTGTAGTGCTTCCATTAGCTAGGAACAGTTTTGTATACGGCTGCAATTAGGCACGTATCCAAGCTACATTTGGTTCTGCCCTCACAGCTGCTCTGTGGGATAACAAAAGCTCTATCCACCATGTAATAGGGCCATGTAGGGTGGGTTTGGAAATACATGGGTGGACAGCAATGAACTTAAGTCATCGTGAATGTACACACTCTCTCTAAAAAGCTATTGCTTTAATAGAGGTACAGTATGATACCCAGCCTTTCTCACTCCTGTATTTTAACCTCCAAATAATCTCTATATGACTATACAAAATAGAGAACACTGCCCCTCCTACACATCATGTCACTCCAACAGTCCCAAGCTGCACACCAACCATTGGGCTGCCCTGTCCTGCCTTCTTTTCAGCTGATGATGCCTGAGCTGCAGCACCTCTCTGTTTCCCCAACCCTGAATCTTGTGTGTTTAATAGTCATTGCTAACTACAGCAAACTCGGCAGTAGTTTTAATGAGGCACATACCCAGGAACTAGGACAACACCTGCCTGAAGCTTCTCCTTTCGCCCTCCTCTCTTTCTTTGCCCTTTCAAAGATGCCAAGACCCCTGGCCACACCTGAATGTGGGTCTGTAGCCAAAGGCAAATCACAGACCTTGCGCTTCGGCTACTGTCCTCTAATGTAGTCACTGCCTTATTAGCTCTGCAGCATCTTCATTTAGTACACTTCAATTTAAAGTGGAATTGATATTTCTGACTTCAGAAAACTCTCACCTGCCTTTCAAACAGCTCCTGGCAAGCTGCCTGTTCTTGCTTCAGCTTTAACAATGGGGGACCTTATTCCTCTCAAATGGAAAAGAGAGAAAGCTTGCAGCTGATCTTTATTTCTTTAATTTAAATGCCACCAAACATATATTTATTGCTGGTATAATTGGAGGTAGCAGACTTTTCTCCCCACTGCACTTCAAACCTCTTCCTCTGCAGAATCTGAATTTCAAGTTAACATATAACAAAGAAGTAAAATAAAAGTTCACTAGTAAAAAAATAAAAAAAATTGTTCTCTTAGTTTCTCCTCGCCCCCCGCTCTCTCAATGTTTTTTCTTCCTTTCTTACTGATCATTGAAGCCTTAGAAAGTATCTAAACCTTCAAGATTTTTCTTCTTTCCACCCCACGCCCTCCTTCTACCTGACTTTTTTTAAATGCAGAGATCCAAGAGAAAAGAGCATCACACAGTGCTCTGGATTTCCTAACAAGATCTCATTATGACTGTGGGGAAACTTGACCCTGCCAGAAGGTTCAAGACAAGGCAGAACATTCATTCTGTACACAGTTCCCGTCTTCTATAGCTTAGCTATAGCCCTGGAACTCAGGGTGGGTGGGGGTCTTTCTTTCTTCAAAGAAATCAGACTTGTGGGTTGTTGTTTTTTTAAAGGAATATGAAATTTAATATATACTTCTGTGCTCCACTTTCCAGTGACCTATATTATACAAGACATTTAGGCTCCATTTTCACAAAGAAGGATTCCTTGTGCAAATCTTGACATGGAGAAACAAGTGCTCATGGGGCAAATACCCACAACCAACTTGAAACCCTCTTATCGGTGCTCATTATACCAAGGAGGGCAGCAGGGCTCTTTTCTCATTCATGAATGCCAGGCTCCCTTCTGAAATACTGGGAAATTATTGCCAGTTACTGTGGATCAGGGATGAGGAACCTATGATCCTCTTCAAGTTATGGAATCCAGCTCCCATCATCCCTTACCTTGGACCGTGCTGATAGGAATAGGAGTCCAACAATGTCTGGAATGCCACAGGTACTCCCTGTCTACTCCCTGGAGTAGACAATACCAAACTATGTGGACCAATGTCCTGACTCTGTATGAGACAGCTCGTGTGAAGTAAGTTATGCAGAACAGGGAGCTGAGGTAGGTCCCAGTGTATGGCCTGAAAGTGATCTTCCAGACCTGGGACTGGTCAGCGCCTGGGTGGGAAACCTCCTGAGAATCACATGTATGCCATCTTGGGTTCCAGCGTGGAAGATGGGACAAAAATGTAAGTAAATAAATACATGTCTTTTTTTCCATGTGCTGAGGTGAAAACAGTGAAGATGGTCAAATGTTCAGTTTATGGCTTCTCTCATTAAAAGGATATGGTAGCCAGCGATGTGAAAGATGTGTTCTGCTTAAGACTCTGAAGACTGACTGGGCTAGATAGACAAATAGGCAAATTTCTGTGTTTCCTTTGTGCTTCACCCCAGTGGGGAAGAGCATATCACCTCATACCAAGAGGAAGTGTCCATTTATGCACCCTTAGTCATCTCAAAGTCTTGAGGCCCTCACAGCCATGACCTTGGGACTTGATTTCCCCCAACTTTGAACTGTAAAGGTTATGACTTTTGTCAGAGGGCTCTTGTGGCAGTGTGTTTGGGACACTGGGGAGGTGACAGCACTTCTGCCTTATCAGGATTCAGCTTCAGTTTATTGGCACCCATCCAGTCCATCACTACCTCCAAGATACCTGACCAGCAGCTTCAGGGCTTCTTCTGATTCTATGAAGAGGTAATAGTTTCAAAAAATAATAAGGTATTATTATTTTGTCTATTGTTGTTATAAACTACATTTTAAATGAGCCAGTTTCTAGTCCTCATCGTTGCAGAGAAACATTTGATGAAGGGAAAGTCCAATGTATTTCTCAGTTCCAAAAGCATTTCACAAATAGAGGTGAGTATGTCTTAGCTATAAGAAATTTGGGGTGGATAAGTGCTCTAGCTGCATGGGATGCGGGTGGCACTGTAGTCTAAACCACTGGGCCTCTTGGGCTTGTCCAATCAGAAGGTTGGCAATTTAAATCTGTGCAATGGGATGAGCTCCCATTGCTCTGTCCCAGCCCCTGCCAACCTAGTGGTTCGAAAGCACGCCAGCGCAAGTAGATAAATAGGTACTGCTGTGGTGAGAAGGTAAACGGTGTTTCTGTGTGCTCTGGCTTCCGTCATGGTGTTCCATTGCACCAGAAGTGGTTTAGTCATGCTGACCACATGACCCAGAAAGCTGTCTGTGGACAAATGTTGGCTCCCTCAGCCTGAAAAGCAAGATGAGTACCGCACCCCATAGTCACCATGGACTGGACTTAACCATCCAGGGGTCCTTTACCTAGTGTCACTTGAAAAGCCTGCCTCTGAGGCTATAGGACCATGTTAGAAATACTTATTGGCAGTGTTTGATTACTACAAACCTCTTTCGTGCTCAGTAAATATGTTTCCCAATAATCAGCTGGCATTTACTTTACAGACATCTGTGTTATTAAATACACAGTGAAAGGGGATTTTGAGGATTTCCATTGTAAACCGGCTCCACATCAGCGTATCAATCAGTACACAGATTCAGCTGCTCATTGTGAGGATGAAGTAGCCAGTACATCCAGCCCCAAGAGGTGAAGTAGGTCTTATTCTGACACACAGACATACCCCAGAGGAGTGGATCCTCCATCGCTTAGCCTTTGAAAACACACCCTGTCCACAACTGCTCTAGTCCCATGGAGTCTCTGATGCCAAGCACTCCATTATTTAGCCTTGCCTTGACTGCCTGAGCAGAATTTATCTGTTGTTTAAGAGACATGAAGAGACGTTTGCATCAAAGGCACCTTAACTCAGTAAAGTCTACACTGGGGAGTTCTTTGTCTGTGGCTGTCCGGGTTAATAATTGCATCTCTGATCACACAAAAGGCCCCTCAAAGCCACTTAGCTGCTGTAATCTCCTGAACTGTATTTCTCTGATTGGCTGTCAGAGAAATAATATTTGAAAGGCGATAGGGCTCATCAACCCTTTGGCTTGTGACGTGCCTAGAAAGCCTGGGTCCAAGTGGTTTCCCCTTTGCCAGGCCCCCTCCCCAGGGAAACCCACTCTTTAGTGCTAAATCAGAGCAAAAGTCAATCTATGGAAAACCCAGTTGACAGTTGCTCCGATTCAGCAGTTGGGTTTCCCCGGAGGAAAGAAGTGGGACAGTAGCTGTGGAGTAGCTGTTCCATGATAAACTGTTATAAGTAGACTCAAGAGGTGTCAGTCCCTCAGATCCCATGTCCCAGCCATAGCTTTGACGGATTCCAGGTCCAAAGGCAAATCTCAGAATGCCTGGTTCATTGTTTGCAGCTTATTTTGAGGATGACAGTTCCATATCTCTCTCTCTCAATATAACGGAAGGAGGAGGTGAGACCCAGACTATTATTATTATTCATTAAATGTGTATACCACTTTTAATCTAGATATCTCGATACTACCCCAAAATGTATTGGGGTGACCAGGATGCTACTTATGTTTATAATAAACCCAACTTAGCAGTTAGAGCAGCCTTTTCTGTATCCCGCAGGGTACAAACAGCTTTGCACCATTAACAGAGAGTCAATGTCAGATATGTATGAAGTGTTACCAGCTAATACCCTTGCAGCCAAATTCTATACACCTTTACTTAGAAGTATATATCTAATTAGTTGCAGCGGCACTTATTTCCTATGCAACCCTATGCAGAATTTTGGGATCCCTTTTATTTGTACATCCCGCCTAAATCTGGCCCCTTTGCTCTCTGCTTCACACCTTTCTTAACTCTGTCATTTGCACTTCATAGGTCTGAAGCCCTCAATATTTTGAAGGGAAGAAACGCAGGCCAGCAGCCATAGCAATACACGCAGCAAAGGTTCACCATGACTTCTTTCCTCTTCTTCTCTGTCACCCATCGGAGTCGCTAGCATTAAAGGGATTACCAGGCAAAATGATCTGAAAGAAGGGATTACAGAGCATTATCAGTCCTGATCCCTTCTTAATTAATTACTGGTCAGGCAAGAAGTAGTAGTGGCTTCAGTAAACTCCACGCTATCTTTAAGGGGGGGGGATGACACATATCAGAAGAAGAAAAATTTAAAAATCCACAGCAAATGCTGGATTTTGGGAAAAGCCAGCCATCAAATATGATTGTAGGCTAAAGTGATAGCATTGCAACATGGCTCAGCAAGGACTTTCTGGTGTTTGGGTCAGATCTGGTGCTGCAGCAACCGCCATATTGCCCATCTTCCTGTGAAGACGACTGGGCAACAGGAAGCTGGCATTCCTGTGCAATGCGGCATAAACAGCCTCAGCATTCAATCAAGAGCAAATAGCAGTGGGAAGGACAGGCCTGAGGGGGCCGCACGTCCGTTCTGTGCATAAATAAATAAGAAGCCATGCTGAGCTTCTCTTCCATCTCTTTTCTATGGGTAGTCTGGGTGTGAGGCTAGGCCTTGCTTAGTACTTCAATTGTTAAACATCTCACAACAGAAACAAAAGCCTCTACCAAGACAGGAATTAGGAGCAGGATTACAACACCTGGAAAGTCTTGTTGCTCTTTGCCTCCACATACCAGGCTGCATAGCTGAATTCAGGCTAATGAAGGTCAACTTCAACACAGTGCTCTAAATGTAACCTCTTGAGCCTATCTGCAGAATGGTTCTCATGGGCTTTGGGATATTTCTTCTTCCCCTCACTCCTTTCATCAGCACTCAACATTGTTTTGAACAACTGCTTGAGGGATCCACTAAACTGGACAGACAAAGTGCCATCTCTAATCCAACCTGCATCTGCTCTCTAGCACTCAGGAAATGAGAGGTGGGATTGGGTTTAAGGCCACAACATAAGCAAGTGGGTTCTTACTTATTAGGAGGGAGCTGCTTTCTGGAAGCTACATTCCATTGTGTTCACACCATACGTTTCTTCTTCCATGAAAGCACACCACTCATGTCACTGCAATTCTGACATGATCCCCAATCCAACATCAATGCCCACCTGATCTTCTGATAAGCTTTCAGTGGAGGAAAGCCAGGAAACACTTACAAGCCTCTTGCCCAGGTACACACACCAGAAATAGATCCTGATCTTCCTTCACATCCGTATCAGTTATGGGAAATATTATACAGTGGTACCTCGGGTTACATACGCTTCAGGTTACAGATGCTTCAGGTTACAGACTCCGCTAACCCAGAAATAGTACCTCGGATTAAGAACTCTGCTTCAGGATGAGAACAGAAATTGTGCTCCGGCGGCATGGCAGCAGCAGGAGGCCCTATTAGCTAAAGTGGTGCTTCAGGTTAAGAACAGTTTCAGGTTAAGAACGGACCTCCGGAACGAATTAAGTTCTTAACCCGAGGTACCACTGTATCTAGAAACATAAGAAAATGCCTTGAACTGAGTCAGTCCATTGGGTCATCTACCTCACTCAGGTCCACACTGACTGGCAGGGCAGTAGCCCTCTGGTGCCTTTCCCAGGAGATGCTGAGGACTCACCTGGGACCTCCTGCATGTGAAGCAGGTGCTCCACCACTGAGTTATGGTCTCACCAAACTAGAATTAACTCCAGCATCCAGGCTGGGATGCTGAACATCCGTAAATGCCTCCTAAGAATATTTTTATTCATTATTTCTTAAAGTATTTATGGCCAACTCACTTAAAATATCAAGGCCATAAAACAATACAAAGCTCACAAAAATGACTGTCTCACCTTTAAAAAGGCTTGTGCTGAATGGGCCTGAATGGGCTCAAAAAGAAAGTGTTCAAATGATGCCTGAAGGTTAACAGCAAGGATGCCTGCCAAATCTTTGCTGGGAGAGTGTTCCACAGCATGGGACTGGCGACACTAAGTGCCCGACTTTTGTGACAGACTCACGCTTTCCAACCTTCCCCCTTAATTGCATATCTGCTCTTACAAGTACCAGGGTTTGTTTTTTAGATCAGATAGGGAAATCTCAAGAGTAATGTTTTACGTCCCAACCTCACAGACAAGGGCTTCATTAGCAGGAATACAATGGCTTAAATGATTTTCATGTCTACATTTCTCATGGCTTCCATCCAGAGTAGCGCAAGGTTCCTAGAAACTGTGGAGCTGAATGCAGCATTCAACCCATACGTCTGTGCTTTCCCAAGTTTCCATGAGCAAGAAGTCTCAATGAAAGTTGTTCTCTTCTTTGCAACCTGATTTTACTTTGCATACTGCTTGAAACATCCTCGTTTCTCCAAAATTCAAATAATCCAAATAGGATAAAAATCATAATCCACTCAAAATAACATGGGATTTTTAAAAAAACAACCACCTTAAACCTCAAACGTTTTCACCCAGAAATTTAATTGGAAGTTGTACATCTTTATATCTGGACCATAAAGAAGGCTGATCGCCGAAGAATTGATGCTTTTGAATTATGGTGCTGGAGGAGACTCTTGAGAGACCCATGGACTGCAAGAAGATCAAACGTATCCATTCTTAAGGAAATCAGCCCTGAGTGCTCACTGGAAGGACAGATCGTGAAGCTGAGGCTCCAGTACTTTGGCCACCTCATGAGAAGAGAAGACTCCCTGGAAAAGACCCTGATGTTGGGAAAGATTAAGGGCACAAGAAGAAGGGGACGACAGAGGACGAGATGGTTGGACAGTGTTCTCGAAGCTGCCAGCATGAGTTTGACCAAACTGCAGGAGGCAGTGGAAGACAGGAGTGTCTGGCGTGCTCTGGTCCATGGGGTCACGAAGAGTCGGACACGACTAAACGACTAAACAACAACATCTTTATATTAAAGGATGCAAGCAAAGGACTTTAAGATTCCAATATTGTCACTAGCATTCATTGGCTTCAGTGCAACTGGAATGTGGCCTGATGCTTGAAAGAGAAGATCCATTTAAATGGACAAAGAAGAAAAGGCTTCCTGATTTCTGCCCTCTTTCTCCATCGAGTCAAGCTATAGCTGGGAAATGCTTCCTAGCAGCCCACCTAACCTCTGCATACTCCAGAAAAAGTGAATTTCTGCATGTGACCTTTCTAAATGGGGAACGCTGGAAGCACCTGGGTCAGTTAGGCCTCTAGATACAAGGTGCCAGCATTTTGACCTCTGGGAGGAAAAGCTACTTTTCTGCCCAGGAGTAGAAGTGGTTAAGGGAAAGGAACAGCTAGCAAAAAAAGAAAGAAAGAAAAGCTGAAAAATAGAATCATACTGGTTCTGACAAATGCACAAATTGGAGTCGATTTGGAATGCAGATGTATGTAAGCATGCATACAATTATCAGATCCTTCCTGCATAATGTCACCTGCAGACAGCAAGACTCTGAACGCTCCACTGACGCCAGGCCAACCAGATCTTTTTGAATTTGACTCTGAAAGAGCCACTGAAAGCTGGAGAAGAGAGAGCAAAAGCAGCTGCCAAGATATGTGTGGCCATGCCTGTGGGCAGGGTGTCCTATGTTCTTTTTTTTTTTTTTTACTGCCCATCTTAAATAGCCTGGCCTTAAACAGAAGCTGAATGCAAATCTCAGCTAAAGCATCCATGACAGATAGCCAGGAGGCACAGGGCTTATGTTGTTCTGCAGATAACTGATTACCTAGCCCTTTCTGGTGGATAAGTATCAGTGCTTTTCCCCCCTAAAAAAACATGTTTAGGGGAACTCTCATTTCCCTACTCACATTCCCCTCAATGAGGCCAAACTTAGATTTACAAAATGTTTAGGGGTATGCGTACCCTTGCATCCCCCCCAGGAAAAAAAGCACTGGTAAGTATTATTTAGGCCCAGAACCAAAAATTAGGAAGAGCATTTTGGGTATCTCTACAATCGCGGGTGGTGCTGTGGGTTAAACCACAGAGCCTAGGACTTGCCGATCAGAAGGTCGGTGGTTCGAATCCCCGCAACGGGGTGAGTGCCTGTTGCTCGGTCCCTGCTCCTGACAACCTAGCAGTTCGAAAGCACATCAAAGTGCAAGCAGATAAATAGGTACCGCTCTGGCGGGAAGGTAAATGGCGTTTCTGTGCACTGCTCTGGTTCACCAGAAGTGGCTTAGTCATGCTGGCCACATGACCCGGAAGCTGTACGCCGGCTCTCTCGGCCAGTAAAGCGAGATGAGCACCGCAACCCCAGAGTCGGCCACGACTGGACCTAATGGTCAGGGGTCCTTTTACCCTTACCTTTACCATCGCTACTGAGGGATAGAGGAGAAGATAATGGACCCACCAGTCAGTCAGTCAGTCAGTCAGTCAGTCAGGTATTTCTGAGCAGACACCCATAGGACTGCAGTCTGCAATGACAGAACAGCCAGTTACGGCACCTCCTGCTTTGTACATAGAAATAGTTGGGGAGCAACTTGCTCAGTTGCGAAAAGTGAAATCAGGCTGAAGAGTTTACATCCACCATCGTGCTTTCCAGCACAATAACACCATACCCCACAGTGTTGTCATTACCGGCAACCAAAGTCAAATGTGTATTACATTGCAAATGGAGCATGGCAGATGTGTGCTGCAGATGCCTCAAATGCCTTAAGAAAACAGTTCATTCCTGCTCTGATAATACACTCAGTGCGATCTGTGCAAACTGCTGCTGTTTCAATAGAAGCTGTACTGTGAATTCAGCTCCTCAATGCCTTATTAACCATTTCAACAATCTCCTCAACAAGAGCTTGAGATATTACAGGCGCCAGAGCTCCTGGTCATTTGACGGTGGAAACTAGGAATCTGAAAATGATGTTCATTTGGGGGGCAGGTATGTGGTAAACTTCGCCCCCAGCCACTTGCCCCTCCCTCACCTGTCTTTGCTCTCTGGCCAGACCAGGTTTCTTGAGTAGGGCTGGCAGGCGAGTTTACATTTTACAGAAACAAGACCAAATAGACCCGGTAGGGCTGCCACCACTCCCTCTGTTCCAGGGTACCCAGAGCCACAACCCAGGGAGAAGGCTGTGCCCCGTTATTGCTGGTTATCCCCACTCCACAAGTTGTATTCACAGACTTGCAGACAGAAATTCTACGGTAGAGCGCAATCAAGCGTAAGGCTAGGAATTAGCTATTCCCCCGGAAAGGCACACAAACCCAAACAGTTTCTTCTTTAAAATTTATTTTAAAAGAACATAAGAAAACATGCTAAAATAGCAGGCACTTCTTTAGTAAGTTACAAGCAAAAAAATAAGAACATTGTGAAGTCTAACTGACTTACATACTCACAACTAAGACACAGATAGAGTAGTTTCGCAATTCTCCATCACAAAGGACAAAAGGACGGCTACTTAGATGGAACATCAGCAGCCGGGCAATTTACAGATTGCAGAGCGCACTTTCTCAGCCATTCCCAAGATCTTTTATCCCCAATTTGCACGTAGCATCGGAACCTGAAACCAATCATAACTCCTGATTATTTTTAAATTCTCCAATGACCAGCTTGCGGGCTAATCAATCTAACTTCTGGCAGCTGGACTCATTAAGAACCCAGCACCTAAATCAAAGGAGTTCCTCCCTTTCCGTGGAACTTATGCAGATACACATTCCCAGGCAATCAAGGCCAGATAACATCACTGAGGGAATGCACATAACTTCAGACCCAGGTGTCAAAGCTTTCATTAAATCAGGGGTTTCCTTTCCCATAATAAACCTCTCACACCCTGGAAGCCTGTTAGTCTGAGGTTAAAGGGACAGAACTTATTTCCCATGGTCCTTGTGGCTTGTTGGTTACCCACAAGGCCTCACTCTTGTTGCTTGACCAAGGAACAGCTTCTAAACAACACTAACTTTACTACAAGGTATCTAAAGTGTTGTAAGCTAGGTTTTTTTTTAATAGCTTAAAGCTTCTGGAGTGTGTGTGTGTGTGTGTGTGCGCATCTCTACCCAATTTAAAGCTCCTCACATTCACACAAACATGGTCACAACTAATATCTAAACCTGATCCAAACCAATTTTCCAAACATTGTGGAAAACAATGTTCATTCCCAATTTCAGCAAGCCTGGAAATCCAGCATATTCTGCTGTTCAGCTGATAGTACCTTAACATTTTACAGACCGGGAAACTGAAGCCCAGAGATGTCAAGGAACTTGCCAGGAGTCCCTAATTAGCAGTGAGCAGAATCAGAAGCCTTGATAGCCTCCTCCATCCGGTTCCAATAATCAAATACTGTCCTTCCTGACAGTTGCCATGGAAATTATTCTGCTAGCACTGGACTCAGTCCAAGGCAAGTTAGGCACTTCTAACCATCCCACTGATTTCAGTGGGAGAGATTTAAACATTGGCTAGATGTTGCTGAGGCTTAGAAATGCTTAACTTCTGGATCATGCCTGAGGTGTTGATTGGTTTCCTGAGATTGCAAATAGCCAATAGGCAAAAAGCAGATGCCAAAACACAGTGCCAAAAGGATCTACACTTCAAGGCTGTATGGTATGTATGCAGTACCACACACTAATGGCCACAGAGCACTGATATTTTTGGCACTATACTTCAGCATCTGCCTTCTGCCTATCTCCTCCCCCCCCACCCCACAATTGTTGCCAAATTTAAAAATTGCATTGGCCAGGTTGCTAGCCAGGGTAAGATGGTTTGAGCTTATAACACCAACACTGGCTCAGTTGCACTGGCTGCCAATTCTAAGTGCTGGTTTAAACCTATAAAGCCTTAAATGGCTCCAGACTGCAATATCTCAAGGGCCGTCTCTCACCATATGAACTGACCCAGACCCTGTGCTCATCATCTGAGGCCCTTCTTCATGTGTCTCCTCCGTGAGGGGTCCAGAGGGTGGCAACATGAGAACAACACTTTTCTGTGGTGGCTGCCCACTTGTGCTCTCCTCAGGGAGGCTCGCCTGGTACCTTCACTACATATCTTTAGGCGCCAGGCAAAAATGTTCCTTTTCTCCCAGGCCTTCGGCTACTTAAACAATCTATTGTCATTTAAACTGGGGGGGGGCAGTGTTTTGTTATTTTATGTATATAATTTTAATCAATAATGACTATTATTATTATTAATCAGAAGACTTAGAAGCAGGTGAAAGTGCTCAGATATGTGGAAATACTGTACATCAAATATCATGGGACATCCTATCAGGGACACTTCCTATTTTGCCTCATGACAGTCTTTCAGAATCATCTGCCATGAGGAGCAGGTTGGGAAAAGGTACTCCAAGTAAGGGTTCCTTTTATGGTGTTTTATTATTGGTGTCGTGTGACATGTTCTTAATGCAATAAGAAGGGCATTAGTGGTGGATTTATCCTGCTGTAGTTTGTTCTGTGATGCGTCACTGAAACTACCACTCCATTGCTGTTCAGAGGAACTATGTTTCAAAAATAAACCAGAACAGGAATAAACCAGAATATTTATGATATTAAAAAAGTATGGCATTTTAGCAGGAAGTTACAGGGTATGCCATGGGTAGGCAAACTAAAGCCCAGGGGCCATATCCGGCCCAATCGCTTTCTAAATCTGGCCAGCAGACTGTGCGGGAATCAGCATGTTTTTACATGAGTAGAATGTATCCTTTTATTTAAAATGCATCTCTGGGTTATTTGTGGAACCTGCCTGGTGTTTTTACATGAGTAGAATGTGTGATTTTGTTTAAAATGCATCTCTGGGTTATTTGTGGGGCATAGGAATTCATTCATTTTTTCTCCCAAAATATAGTCCGGCCTACCACAAGGTTTGAGGGACAGTGGACCAGCCCCCTGCTGAAAAGGTTTGCTGACCCCTGGCGGTATGCACTGATTTGACACAAAACAGTGTAACTACCCTAAAATTTTTGCAGGTACAAACAGTATTGAAAATGGGATTGTATATGACCACCCTAATAGCATCATGAGCAGAAAATCATAATGAGTGCCTAACAAAAATAATGTCCGAGATACCATCTTGGTCAAGGTTGGAAAACCTGTGGGCCACTGATATGTGAGTAGATCCCTGCTCCCATTTGTCCCAGCTAGAACTTTCAGTGGTCAGGGATGATGGGAGTTGTAGTCCAGCAGCATCTGGAAGGCCACAAATTAGGACTGCCATATTTTGAAGGGGAAAAAAGAGGACACATTTGCTGACTTCTACTTTTAACTATGGATCACTATGACGACTCTAACTATGAAATAGAGTACATGTCCTGGAAAAAGAGGGCGTATGGCAACCGTACCATAAATTCCCCATCCTTGACTTAAAAAAAAAATCATTTGGGAAGTTTTATACCAATGGTCCCTAACTGCTAGTAGAATTCGTAAAAATTCTCGGAACAGTCAAGTGTCGGAACTCATAGGGGGCGCGGGGGGCGCTGTGGGTTAAACCTCAGTGCCTAGGACTTACCTATCAAAAGGTCAGCGGTTCGAATCCCCGCGGCGGGGTGAGCTCCCGTCGTTTGGTCCCAGCTCCTGCCTACCTAGCAGTTCGAAAGCACCCCTAAGTGCAAGTAAATAAATAGGGACCGCTTTCTAGCGGGAAGGTAAACAGCGTTTCTGTGTGCGGTGCTGGTGCTGGCTCGCCAGCTGCAGCTTCGTCACGCTGGCCACGTGACCCGAAGGTGTCTTCGGACAGCACCAGCTCCCGGCCTCTTGAGCGAGATGAGTGCGCAACCCTAGAGTCGGACATGACTGGCCCTGATGGGCAGGGGTACCTTTACCTTTACCTTATATTGACGGTCCCTAACTGCTAGTAGAATTCGTAAAAATTCTCGGAACAGTCAAGTGTCGGAACTCATATAATTAATGTACAGAATTCACTGTCACAAAATGTGACAGCTTAGATAGCTTTTAAAGCAAGCTGGAATGTTCGTGAAGGACACATCTTTCAAACGCTATTAGCCAGGATGGCTATAAGGAACCTTCATTTTCAGTGACAGAATATCACTGAATATCAGTTCTGGAGGCCTGCTGCCTTCATACCCCAATTCCTGTAACATTCCGGCTGACCGTTGTTGGGAATAGGATGGTGAACAAGATGGTCCTTTGGCCTGACCCAGCAAGCCTCTTCTTAATTTCATGTGTGTGGGCAGGAAGATGTACATTTGTATCCATAATGGACAGAAGCATTCACCTATTAAAGTAGTCCAGGGGAATCAACAATCAAAGATAAGAGGCTATCTGATAACACCAAATCCAATTATTATCTTACAGGGGTTATCTCCAGCCATCAGTTAGGGAAAGCATCATATCAAATTAGTTGCTAATATGTTTATCTCCTTGAAAGTCTCGAGCTACAAAAAGGGAAACAGGAGATAAGCAGAAGCATAGCAAGGATCACTGAGTGGTAGCAAGACATGAAATGTTGCAAAAATCATAAAATTAATAATTTATGTTTGGTCAAGAGAAAACGACAAACTGATGTTTATTGAATATAACAGGCACCCTCTTACTACGTTCAACAAACAGTTTGTTGCCTTTTGCCCAAATATAAGTTATTGAATTTATGATTTTTGCAAGATCTCATGACTGGCTCACACTCATTTATTGTAACAAAATGGATCATTACAACTTATACTCCAGTATAGAATGGTTGCATTTTCCAGTAATTATTGCATTTTGTAGCCTTCTCGATAGACTGTGTATGCTCTTTTTAACCTATTTCAAATTGAAATGCTATCTTAGAATATCGGGGGTATCACAAAAGAATATGGGGACAATGGCAACAAACCAGTGCGTAGGCAAATTCTCTTAAACTCCCGCTACTTTCAATGGGGCATATAAACTTTATACTGTGTGCCTTGTGTAAAGGCCATTGAGATGACTTCTTTTAGCAACTACGATCTGATAACATTTCAGAAAGTTAAACTAGGAGGTAATGGTGACTGTCAGACTCTCTTATATCACTGCTCTGGTAATAGAATATTCTAGCAAGGCAAATACGCAGAGGGCTTTCTTCCCATCTTCCCAGATTTTAGCAAACCTTTCAGAAATTAATGTCACCCATTTATAGACCTTGCCAATTTTTATGTCCCCTTTGCTGGGGGGTGGGGAGAATCAGGTGTTCCTTCTTTTTCCAATGAGTTACTTTATTGTTTGACACAGAATGAAGTCCATATTTCTATGTCAGTCAATTTATCTGTAGCGAGACAAATCAGTCAGCCTGCACACCCTGCATATTATTTTAGCATCTCCATAATATATTGGAATTTCTCCAGGGAATAGCTGCCCAAAGGCTTAGGATAACCCCTCCTTAAAACGTTATATTGAAAACAGAAAATGGATATGGATATGGATGAGAGCAATTGGGGGGGGTGGATTCTGAGCGTACATTGAAACATTAATGAAAAGGAGAGAGGGAGTAAAAAGGGTGGAGATTTGGGGAAAAGAAGAAGAGACTTTAGGATGTGCCTTTATAGCAGTGTTTCCCAACCGGTGTTCCGCGGCACACGAGTGTGCCGTGAGACGTTGCCTCGTGTGCCGCGAGATGCCTGGAGGGAGGCGGGCGAGTCGGGCGGCGAGAGGCGGGGCGGCGGCGGCGAGGAGAGGCCGCGCCTCCTGCTGCTGCCTGGCGCTCCTCCTCGCAGCTGGCAGCGCTGCCTGGGCGCCTCCGCGCGACTCTGCCTCGCTGGGTTTGGTCTCCCAGCAGAGACGGGTCACACGCGCCCCTCCCTCCCTCCCTCAGCCTGCGCGGAGGGAGAGCCAGAGAGAGGCATCGCTCCTGCGCGGCGGGAGAGGGAGCAGCCGGAGCGATGCCCCAAACGAACGCATGGGACCGGAGGGGAAATCCTCTCCGAGGCGGATTGAGCGCAGCTGAGAGAAGCCTTTCGAGGAGCTGCCGTGTCCCCTGGAAACCCCCTTCCCAGCTCTGCCTCAGCCGCTGCCGCCTCAGTTGCCGCCGTCCCTCAGTCCCTCGCTCTGCTGCCTCCTCCCACCCCCAAAGCTTGGAGGTTCCCCAGCAAGGGGGAGGGAAAAAACTTTCACTTTTGTGCGTCCCTCCCGGCGTGACGCTGCGCGCTGACGTCACGGGGCGGGGCTTTAATGGTGGTGTGCCGCGAGATTTTTTTTCAGTAAACAGGTGTGCCGTTGCCCAAAAACGTTTGGGAAACACTGCTTTATAGGAATTTGCTTAAGTATGAACAAACAAAAAGGAATCATGTGACACCTTGAAGATTTTTTAAAATTCCTTTATTGCAAAACAATTTACATAAAACACATAAACAAGAAAAGAAAAAACAACACAAACAAGTACTTTTTAAGAGATTCTTTAAATATTGTCCAATTTTTACTCACTTTCTGGTTTGAGCTTCCTCTTATTCTCCCAGTCATTTTCGCAAGTTCTAAATATTCTATTATCTTCGCTTGCCAGTAAATTTAGACTGAGACCTTAACATTTAAGAGAGTTAATATAGCATATGCTAAGACCACAATTAATGTCTTTTAAGGGACCACAACTCTCTGTTATATGTGCTGCAACAGACCTCTCCAAAGTAGCTAGAGAAGACTACATAAGAGAAATAAGGTTTGTGGGAGACAGGGGAGTTGAGTAGAGTCTAACAACCCTTCTGGTCACAGGACCCGAAGAAGAAAGGAGATACCGACTTAACATTCAGAAGAACCTTCTGACAGTAAGAGCAGTTTGACAGTGGAACGGACTCCCTCTGAAGGTGGTGGAGTCTCCTTCATTGCAGGTTTTTAAGCAGAGGTTGGAAGGTTCTCTGTCTTGAATGCTTTAGTTGAGATGCCTGCAATGCAGGGGGGTGGACTAGATGGCTCTCGGGATCCCTTTCAACTACACAATTCTATGTCTCTGTGCTTCTTTCCCTTCCTCACAGAAAGCCAAAAAGTAAATAGATGTCAAGCTAACAACTAGGTATGTCCAGGTAAACATTATTTACCATCTCTTGAAAAATGTGGGCACTTTTTTTATCTAAGGGGGGGGGGTTAGGGAGTGCAGGCAGAAATATCACTTCAGATTTCCTGTCCTCCAGTAAGCCTTGTGTTTTATATTCACATATTCACAAAAAACGTGTTACAATATTATTCAAGAGCTCCATTTCTTCCTTGCAACTTCTACCCCATCTTGTGAGATTTCTATCTTTACAGAGTTTCTTTGGTATGTGTTTAATTAGCACCTGCGATTAATTACCTGCAACCAAATGATCCAATGGAATTGGTCCTCTGAGAATGGCAGTCTAATGCTAGTCGTGGGCTTTACTCTCTTAACTTCTAGAGGCCAGCTGTGAACCTTGCAAGACTATTCAGAAGAAAGCCCCACTGAGTTCAATGGGACTTGCTCCCATCCTAGCTAAGTGTGTATAGAATTGCAGCCTACATCTTTAATGTTCCTTAGAGACCGTCTAAAAGACAGTTGTTCCAATGTATCTGAAAAATGTAGAGACCTGGTGATACATATAGAGATATGGTTTATGGTTACAAAAATGAGTTATCAGGCACAGACATATTTGGAATAAACACAGATACCTTAAGCCAGGCATGCAGCCAAGGAATCAACACTCCTGACCCTACCTGCCTGCAGACTGTCTTGCCAGAGTGGTGCATGCTCTAGTTATCTCCCACTTGGACTACTGCAACGCGCTCTACGTGGGGCTACCTTTGAAGGTGACCCGGAAACTGCAATTAATCCAGAATGCGGCAGCTAGACTGTTGACTGGGAGTGGCCGCCGAGACCATATAACACCGGTCCTGAAAGTTCTTCATTGGCTCCCAGTACGTTTCCAAGCACAATTCAAAGTGTTGGTGCTGACCTTTAAAGCCCTAAATGGCCTCGGTCCTGTATACCTGAAGGAGTGTCTCCACCCCCATCATCCAGCCCGGGCACTGAGGTCCAGTGCCGAGAGCCTTCTGGCAGTTCCCTCGCTGCGAGAAGTGAGGTTACAGGGAACCAGGCAGAGGGCCTTCTCGGTAGTGGCGCCTGCCCTGTGGAATGCCCTCCCAGCAGATGTCAAGGCAATAAACAACTATTTTACTTTTAAAAGACAACTGAAAAGACAATTGCTTAGGGAAGTTTTTAATGTTCAATATTTTGTCGTGTTTTTAATATTCTGTTGGAAGCCGCCCAGAGTGGCTGGAGTTGGAGGACTTCCGGGTTAGCGCCATTGGTAATGGTGGATTCCCTCTGATTCGGAGGGACCCGCTCAGTGGGAATCGGGTCTGTACCGCCACGGCGAAGGCAGAGACCCTCTAAAAATCACTGTGAGCGTGGGACTCGGCAGGCACCCTTTGCGCCCCCCCAATTCACGAGGAAACCTGACTACGGGCTCCGCGAGTGGCGCGGTGCTGTGAGTCAACTGCTACTTCCACCGAGTGAAGCCGCATAGCTGTTACCGGAGAGCGCTGACTTTTTCCTGGGACAATTTGACTCCAAAAGCAACTACCCGTGAGTAGGATAAATTGGATAAAGGGAAGAAAAAAAGGATTAATTTGACAAAGAAGCGGGGAGGTATAAACAGGAAGTCCGCCTTCCGCTTTTGTAAATAGACTAAAGCAAAGAGGCTGTAAGCTGAAGCCTTGGAAAGCTGATTGGAAAGGACTAAAACCCCAACATCAAAAATAAGTGAATCCCCCCTTGGTTGCAGGAGAAGAGGTGGGAGAGGCTTGGACTATATATGCCTGCAAGAGCATATATTCTGTTGGAAGCTGCCCAGAGTGGCTGGAGTTGGAAACCCCAGGGGCTTTATATCATTTTTTTTATTTTCAAATTTAATTTTCAAAATTTTAACTCCTTTCCCTTCCCTTCTATTTCTTCATTTTTCATCCAATGTTAGGTTTTGCAGATTTAACAAAAGCCCAGCATGTTATTTCCCAGTCTGTTACTTTTGATACCTCTTCCTTTTCTCAATGCCTGTGACTAATAAATAATATATTAATTCCATCTCTGATCCAATTCCACCCCCCCATATATCCATATAGCCTAACAAAATTCTAATACATTCCAATCCAATTTCTATTTCTGTTATTTCCTTCATATTTCTTAATATTTGCATCCAACATAACTGACCTTTAAGCAGGGAAGCTTCTTGACTAGGTAAATGTCTGGCTGGGAAGATGATGAAAATATTACCGCAGGAAAACATGGAGGGTAGAGAAAGGCTATACCACAATTTAAAATCGCTTTATGCTCCAACATCCAGTGTCATTGTATGTTGTATGCATATGTGAGTAAATATTTGCTAGTTTTGTAGAGCTCATGGTAACCTGTACTTCTAACCCTATGCACGTGTTTCAATGAATGAATGGGGGGAGGATCAAATGGCCAATCCACAGTCCTGACTTCCGCATGTTAGGCTGAACATCTGCGTAGGACATACATACTGTATGTACAAGAGTATATGGTTATCACCTAAACTGGAGGAGGTCGTGATCAGGGACTGGGCACACAATCCTGTCCTCCCACAGAACATAGTAGAGCATGAGACTCTTAATCTCAGGGTCATGGATTTGAGCCCCACAATGGGCAAAAAGATTTCTGTATTGCAGGGGGTTGAGCCAGATGGCCTTTGTGGTCTCTTCCAACTCTACAATTCTGTGATTCTATGGAAATATGTGGGCTTCTGTCAGTGAAAACCAGCTCTGGTATAGAGGCATGGGGTAACAATTTACTGCTCCAAATGTTCAATAAAGCTAAAGGCATAATTCAAGTTACAAGCTATGTCATATTCATAACTCAAGATCTAAAGTAATTGTAAGGATACAGTGTGATTTTTGGTGTGTGTGTTCAGTGTCAGGATTAATGGAATAGTTTAAGCGTTGCTGTTTTTTATATGCACAAATGAGACTGTAAATATTTTAAATAAATATTCCTCTCCCTCACTGTTCTGAAGCTGGCTCTTGTCTTACCAGTAAAAATATGGCTTTATTATTACTTGGGTTTGAAAATAATGCCAGACCAGTTTGCTACTGCTAGAACTTTAACAAATCTTACAATTAACTATGATACAGCGAACAGTCACCTTTTTTGAGGGGGGGGGGACTATTCTGAAAATATTCATAGGAAAGTGATGGACACTAGATAGAATGACTCAATACGTTCTCTTATTTCAGATTGTCTTCCTCTAGCTTGCTGGTATGAGACTCTCAGAGTATTTCTGAGAGCAGGATTAAGAGAGGTTGTTGTGCCAATGCTGTTCTCAGATTCACTAGGCTATATGGAACCAATTTGGTCCAACTGGCAATTAAAGTGCTCCAAGCAGAACTGCAAGGTCAGCTCCTGTATGAATCCGAAAGTTGGAACTTTAAGCTAAAGTCTGACATAGATATAGTCCAGAATAACTTCTTAAGAAAGCTATTAGCTCATTTAATTCCATCCCTAGGGCAGCGGGGAGAGCTGAAAACAGGACAGTCTGTACGTGCGTACTGAACTGATTGGCAAAAGACCTCATCTCAGCTGTCTTACAAGTGGGAGCAGACTTTACATGCTCCACGGGGGTGTAGTTGAAAACTACTCGCAAGTTATCCTCCTCTGCTGTGCAATTTAAATACAGGCCCCACATGGTATGGAGTCATTACACTGTGAGTTTTCCTACCCTGACAGCAGCCGCCAATGAACTTGGGCAGAGACTGGAAAATTCACGGTGTAATGATGTCACATAACATCACACTGGGGAATGTAGTTCCATGTTATGGGGCGGGGGAAGAAAAGCCACAGTGGGGATGCCTGTGTCCCTGTCACACATGCAACATCTGCTGTCTCACTTTTGAGGGATGCAGCCATTCATGTTGTCAAGGGCTCCCAGGCTTACTTAAATTTAGTAGTCACCTCTAGACAATATTCATTTCTGTTGAAGATGCCAGGATCAATGTTTATTAAAGTGATGGAAGAGGGGATTTTAAATATTGCCATCTATCAAGAACTTGTTCTGGAAGACATTGCCTCAATCTTTATCATGCCTTTGCAAACATGCCCATGGAAAGATTACTAACATGTTTTAGAAATGCTCTTCACAACTATTTTGAGTATCATATATTAGGTTGCAAATTAAATGGATGTCAGATAGTTCAGCAGCTGTAAAGGCACAAAAAGGGTTTTCTGTCCTTGCCCCTTGTAGGAATAAAAGTGAAGAACTTCAACACTATTTGTGCACAGTTGTTTGGATGAAGAGATGTAGTTCAGTGGCAGAGCAAGTGCTTTGTGTGACAAAGGTCCCACTCAGATTCAATCCCTGGCATCTCTGGGCAGGGCTGGGAAATACTCCCTGTCTGAAACCATGGACTCATAACGACATCAAGTGGGTTGTCCTGGCCACCTGACAATGCTGTCCTGCAGGGGTGGGGATGAATAGCCCCACCTCTGCCCTAGAGAACTGCTGCCAGTGTAGGCAAGAATGAGTTAAATGGACCAATGGTCTGATTAAGTACAGGCAGCTTTCTATGTTTCTGTGTTCCTAGAAATCTTTAAAAGAATGGACATTTAAACATAGAATGAAAGACCTTTTTGGTCCTACTCAGCTACATTGCTGCTTACGCTCAAATAGCTAATGATAGCTATCAACAACAACAACAACAACAACAACAACAACAATAGAGTGACTTTTTAAAAGCCTATGTTGTTGTTGTTTAGTTGTTTAGTTGTTTAGTTGTGTCCGATTCTTCGTGACCCCATGGACCAGAGCACGCCAGCACTCCTGTTTTCCACTGCCTCCCGCAGTTTGGTCAGACTCATGTTTGTAGCTTCAAGAACACTGTCCAACCATCTCGTCCTCTGTTGTTCCCTTCTCCTTGTGCCCTCCATCTTTCCCAACATCAGGGTCTTTTCCAGGGAGTCTTCTCTTCTCATGAGGTGGCCAAAGTATTGGAGCCTCAGCTTCACGATCTGTCCTTCCAGTGAGAACTCAGGGCTGATTTCCTTAAGAATGGATATGTTTGATCTTCTTGCAGTCCATGGGACTCTCAAGAGTCTCCTCCAGCACCATAATTCAAAAGCATCAATTCTTCGGCGATCAGCCTTCATTATGGTCCAGCTCTCACTTCCATACATCACTACTGGGAAAACCATGGCTTTAACTATACGGACCTTTGTTGGTAAGGTGATGTCTCTGCTTTTTAAGATGCTGTCTAGGTTTGCCATCGCCTTTCTTCCAAGCCTATAGATCACATTTAATACTGTCTATTTTGGCAATGCTACATTTTTAAAATTGAAAGTGTGTGTGGCGGTGACAACAAAACTTTCCATACTCAAAGCATTCAGAATGTAAGGTAAAGACCTTTCCTGCCGCCCCACATTGTTATGAGAGGAGACAGACATAAGGACCCAGTTGATATTACCTTTTTTTTTTTTTTGCTTTCTCCTTCACCCCTACCCTGTAATCAACTAGCACTGCTGTCCCTGGTAGGGGGCGGGAAGCAGCCCCACGATGCTTTAATATCACACTCACATCTTCTCTGTTTACCAAGAGATGGCAGCTCTCTTCTTAATATGAGCCCTTGTCAAGGAAAGCCCACAGCTAATCTTGCCATTCCACTTACACTGCCTGCAAAGCCTCAATTCCATTTTTCATAAAGGTTTGTATGAACAAATCTCTTCCCATTAATCCCATACCTCCCTTCAGATTCTGCACATGCATCTCTGCATAAAGCAGCCTTTTCTTCCTCTTGCAGTTAAAAGATTTAGGGATAACAGAAACCTCTTGAACACAGGACATTGTGCTTGAATATATGTGTATATAATACACAAATACATAAAAACGAGCCTATCAGTAATGGCACCACGGAGGGATCCAGTGGGCTGTGGAATGTCTTGTTTAATAAAAGGGATGTACTCCTACAAGTTGGTTGAAAATGCTTGGCTCAGAGCCCTTATAAGCAATGTGAACTCACTCTGATAATATCTTCTGTTTGAGTGCTGCTACTAAGCAAAGAAAAACAGCCTGAGGGCATATAATCATTTAAGATTGGGTATACTAAGAACTATGCCACTGCAATGTGACAAAATCAGATCAGCATGCAGCAACATTACACTGGCATAGGACCACAGAACAGCCCTTCCTATATCAGAGAGCAACCTTAGCTTCACCAGGCTTTTTAAGAATTTGCATATGAAAAGAAATACAATTAAACTACCACCACACAAAAGTACTGCACCTTACATTGTCCTTAATTCAATTCAGCAACATTTGCCTACCAATACTAGTCCAATACTCAGTTGGAAACTGTGAGGACACACAGGCAATTGCCCCTCTCCACATTTTCAGCCCTGGGTTCTTCAGGCTCCATTATTAAACAATTGTTTTAACAGTTATTAAAAAAACTTGTTTGTTTTCTCTACCTAGGATCAGACATTACATGTTTATGGATCTTGTGCCAGAAGTTCTCAAACATTTTGCAAAGAGGAACGACTAAAAGTTCCCCAGGATTTGCCAGCCTTGCCTTCTTTTTCCAGAAATCTCATACATCTTGAAGGCAAGGGAAAGTCATAGCTCAGTGGCAGGGCACATGTGTTTTGTGTAAACAACCCAAGGTTCAATATCCAGCTTCTCCAAGCAGAGCTGGAAAAAGACTCCTGTCTTATACTATCTATAAGCATTCCAAAGTTGTGTTCTTATCACACGTCACCCAATACCCACAATCCATGAGAAGAGCTTTACTGGGTCAGGTTATTATTTTTTAATATAATTTTTATTTATTTTCCATTTAATATTATACATTCACATCATCTTTATCCATTATACCACCTTGGCTCTTAGAGCCTATTGACTTCCTTCCCTCCTGCCTCATGGCTTTCAAAATTAACCTTTACTGGATCAGATTAATGCCCTTCTAGCAAAGTATTCTAATCCAGATGCTCTGGAAGCTCACACTCACAGCCAGGGCACAAAGGTAATGACTATCCCCTGATATGTATCTTCAGGGAATATGCAAACAAACTGCTGTGGCCAGCAGAGCATTCTCAGATCCACATTTGCACCTCTGTCACCATGATTGCCCATACGTATGTGCATGTACAGCCAGCCCAACATTTCTGTATTGTTGTACTGTGCAACTGTGGACTGGGGTTACAAGGACTCAAAGCATGAACACACTGCAGGGCACAGATCAGAAACATAATAACACCTGTAATGTTGAAGCAACATAGTCCTAGTTTCCTACTGTTGAATCCTTACTCACCACATTGGATTCAGTCCTAAAGACTGCAGCATTTAAGAATGGTTTGGTTGCGTGACAGTATCAGCTTGTTATTTTTATACCCCAACAAAGCTACACCAATTATTCTCCTTCTGATACAAAATCTATAGTTGACCCGTAGTCTTGCTTGATGACGGATAGGACGGCAGGATGTAGCGAGAGCTGTTGTCTATTTATAAATGGACACTAGGTTGATATCTGTAAGATCCTGTATCATGAAAGTAACACGTAGAAGCTTTTAATATGGAAGTAACTGCAATTGATTGGATTACAGGTGTGGATAGCCCTTGACTCAAGTATCACTGATGATCTTTCCAAAGATGAGCAATTCAGGCTCTAAACACACCAATATTTTATTTTTAACAGTCGATGAATTAATGAAGGTGATGCAAGAAAAAACCATTAAAAAAATTGAATTGCTTTAACAATAACTCAGATTTGTATCCACACAAACAGGCAGTATTACATACTTTGGTATCCTTTGAACATATACAATTTTCAGAATATGCTCAACAGTGCAGATCACTTATAAATTGATAAGAACCAATAAATAAAAGACAAGGCTGTTATGGTAGGACCCACTGTTTCACAACAGTTTTCTAGAATCCTCCTGATCAGTACTGCTGACTGGATCTTCTGGACCCAAGACACAATCTGTATTCAGCATCCCTTTCCCCTGCAGAATGCAATCCCTGACCATACGACTAACATTATGGGATCCCCAACCCACAGTACATCTAATCAGCTGGGACATCAGATGCAGGGCCTCTGAAAAGCCCTACTGGCTGAAAAACTGAGCAGCAGTTTCTAAACTACACCCCCCCCCCAAAGGCTAGGAGCACAACATGGACACATGAATAAAACAGCTGGTTATAAAACTGGGAGCTTTGTCTCAGCTACAGGCAAGTAATTACTAGCAAGTCACAGCTGTGCCCGATCACATGAGCAGGTGAAAATGTGATTGTGATGGGGTGTGATCACACTCTCATCATGCCCCCCCCCCATTCTTCCCATGAGAATTTGCTCAATGCTACTCAAAAGTGGGATTATTTGCTCCAAGAAGAGTTGAACCATTTGTCCTTGGGAGGCCTCTTTTTAAAAAACACATACAAGCAGGGGAGGGAAGCTAACAAGGCTTTTTGTAGTCAAAAGACAAAGAGCAACGAGCGTTGTCAAAGGTGACAATGACATCTAAACAAATTGAGGGGACTTTCTGAAGAGACCTTCAGGACACCAAACAACAATCCCTTTTCCAGATCTGAAAGACAAGGCAAAAGAAAACAATATTTTGCAGAAAGTGGATATTGGAGCAGGTCATCTTTACTTTGATTCTGAATGGCTGGCCCGCATCACATCTAGATAAATGTCACGTAACTAAAAGCTTAAAACATTGCTTTCTGCAAAAAGGATTTTATTTCCAGTTGAGGATTTCACTACTATTCCCTCTCGCAGCTAATCCATTATAGTGCCCTTTCTCGTCCTCTCTTGTGTACAGGGCAGCCTGGCTTATACTCATGGCAGGAAAACGGCTAAACAGCATTTCTCTCCATCAAATGGGTATTGAAATTGGTCTCTTGTGCAGAGTTATTGGTTTCATGTTTGAGGCTGTAGCAGTAATATGCAGTGTTTATGGGAAAAGGCAATAACAGGAGAAGCTAAATGAGATGGAAGCAGTGCTCTACCTGAGTCCTGTATATGCTCTGTGAAGGGGATGGGGCAAAATTCAAAGCACAGCACAGAGGGCTTGAAGGGGACCCTTCCCCCAGTTGCACTTTTCTCCTTGAAGTTGCTTTGCACTCCCCATACCACTTTTAATCAATCAATCTTCCTCTCTCTCAAGCACCAGTTACATGGACGCAGCAGTGAGTGACACCCATGTCTGCAGCCTCACATCTCGTTTGGTCCTCTGTGGTCCATTGAATAGAGAACTGAACTGTGCAGTGGGACCGCCAGGGTTCAAGCAGTAATCTGACAGCCATGTATTTGAGAGGTCAATTGTAAGTCATAGTTTGCCAGGCAAACTCCACAGGAAGCCTATGCATTAAACATACTAGCCCCTTGTGAATGTATTCGCTTCTAGGAAAACATGCCTGGCAGACTGGACTTGCACTCTCCACATCCACATAACTAAGCTATAGAGGTCCTTAGACCGTTAGAAAACAAAGGATTTAAAGGTATGCTAAAGGACGTGACAGAGTTTTGCAGAATCATGCAAGGTGTGAAGAAAGTGGACAGAGTTTTACACCCCCTCATAATATATTAGAACCAAGGCTCATCCAGTAAAGCCGAAAGGTGGGAGATTCAGGACAAACAACAAAGAAGGACTTCTGCACAGTCAATGGCATTGCTGCCTGACCTGAGCAATTAGCGCTCTTCTGTTCACATAAGGATAGGAACCATGTTTTCCTCAGGCCTGTGAACATTGTGGCCAATAAATAGGGGGCTGGGTGAGGTTTATCCAAAGGTCTATTGGGAGAAACATTTATGAGCTACTTCTTACTTCCTTTATGTAACTTCTGCTCTGGAATAATGGAGTTCAGAGGTCAGCTGCTTTTGAATAAGCTTGCTAAATCCACATTTGATGAAAATGGACTCAGTTCCCGCAAATATAATTATTAATCTTTTGTACCCCTCCTTCTGGCCTAAGACCTTGAGAGTAACTATGAATCTGCTATTTATGAAATCATCTTCTTTTGTTTGTCTGGATTCTGTTTCTCCAGCGCCCCTGCTTCAAATAAATATCTTATTTTAAGTAAGCAATATAGAGTTCTGCCTGGGCTGCTTCAACTGTATTTTTGCCAAAGCTTTACGGTTGAGCCAGCAAAGGCAGCTGTATTATACAATCTGAAGGTTCCCACTTTTTTGCAAGGAGATTATTCACTGGCAGCAAACAATGGTATTCATTAAAAACAAAATGACAGTTTTCACTATCAGTTTTGAGTCAGTATCACAATTGCTTGCAACTACGACAGGTGAAGTGTCCACATGGGCTTCCTTCCATGAAAGCACGTTGTCAGCATTCTATTTAAATGCTTTCAGCATACATTTGGAAAAGGCACCATATGGCCTTTCGGGGGGCGGTGAGAGAAACAAAGTACAATTTGAGTTTCAGGTCCTATGCAGGAGATAACCCTAACTGAACTCAGAAGTGCTTACTTCTGAGTAGACATGCATAGGTTCGTGCTGTAAAAAGCAGAGGACACCATATGTGAGCTGATCACACACACTTTTTCCTATGCACTAACTTTTTAGCAGTCATCTGGTCTGTCATGCACTTCACTGCTCTGTCACTACCATATGCCCACCAAGCTTCTTTAAAAAACAAAAACAAAAAAACTTGCCTAACACAAGGTGGGAGGACAACTAAAAGTATGGTGACTGTATTCAAGAGTGAAAGCTTCAAAGAGATGAGGGGCCTACCCAAAAAAGTCAGCTCAAAGCAACAAAACAGACATGCATATATATTAGCACTCAGAGTGATCATTACAGAACTAGATGGATGAATGATTTGATTCAGCATAGGGAAACTACATATATGCTCTATCCCAGAGTGGGCCCAGCTACAAAGGTAACCCAGAACTGAACACTTTTACAAAGAACAGCAAATAATGCTATTATTTATTAGATTGGTGAGATGGGGCTTTACGAAGTACAGGACACATCCTAGCCCTTAGAAGCTCACAAACTAAACAGTATACTTGCAAAAACATAGTATGTGTTACTAACACGTAGTTTCTACATGTTAGTAACACATACTATGCAGCCAAAGAAATTAGGCACTCTTGCTTGGCCTTGTGAAAATGCTTGCCTGATGCTTCCAAACCAAGTAAGAGAAGAGATGCTCTGTGATTGGGAGGAAAGTGGGTGGGGAGAGCAAAACCAACCCTTATTTCTTTTACATCCTTGGAGAAAAAGCAAAAAACCGATTTCCATCATCTATGAAGAAACAGGCAGCTATTTCACAAACTGTACATTCAAAATGACAGCATCCTTACCTTCTCATTCCCTCCCACCCCCTTACTTGGAACCAGCCTCTTGGATCGACTACTGGATGATATGCCTGAATGGGTTGAGACAGTCTGAAAATCGAAGGCTTCCCCAGGGTGCTATTCCTGATGGAATTAGCAGCAGGAGCTGAAAGCTGCATGCAGATAACTTTTTCTTCTTCTTGAAGTGTGTGTAGTGGGGGGAGTGACTACAACGTTTGGATTTGAATAGGAGGGTGATTAGAATAACAGCTTATGCTCTGTCAGAAAGCCTGAGTGTCCTGCAATGTAAATAAATGAGAAATTAGCCTTTCAAGCCTTCTACACTATGAGATTTATGTACCATGGAGCTGGGGAAGATGATCACCAATAAGGCTTATGGTAAATATTTGAGTGTGCACACTAGGCAGTTAACTCTCCTGTATATAGGGAAAGACATCACAGGAGTTCATCCTACCTGGCAAAGAACTTAAAACACAATCCTGCTGCTCTTGAAGGTCTTTGGCCTCAATTACCCATACTATAGAACTGATAACCATCGTGAAAGCACATCTTGCTCCTGACCCAAAAATGCCTGTTTTCAGACTGCCATCCTGAACTGCCTTGTCAGGGAGTGAGCGCCCTTGAACTCAACAGGAGTTACGTTTGACTAAACACGCCTAAGACTGTGCTGCAAATCCCCAGCTGCTTCCCCAAGCCTGGATTGATTGAGAAGACATGTCATGACTAGCTTGGACTTGAGAAAAGGCAATTGGCAGGAAGGATAGGTGGACAAGGATGCTTGAGGAAAAGAGCAGAGGATGTTAAAACACACACACACACAAACACACACACACACACTAAAAACTGGAGCATGGAACTGGGACTGGGAAATGGGGAGGCTGGCCAGGACTTATGAGAGTTGTTTTCTAAAACATGTAGAGGGCACTAGGTTGAAGTCTGCAGCAAACAACACTTAACTTAAAATGAGCTCCATGCTTCAGGTTTGCAGAGGCCCTTGAGCAAGCTGTCTTCAGTGAGCTGCACTCCTTCTTCTTTGCCACTGACCATTTCTTTTCCCTCTCCCTCTGCGCATAATCTGTACCACAAGCCCCTAAGGAGGCGGGTGATGGGAGCAGAAGCCCCTATTAATTTTTCTTATCACTCCTCACTTGAAGAGGGCAGGTGAACAGGCAGCAAGGAGCAAGAGCCAGTCATAAGCGTCAGTAGCAAAGGCCTGGCTGGCATGTGGTCTTTGACCAGTGCCCGGCTATGCTAACCTTTGATGGGCTTTATGCTATTTGGGAGGGCATCATTTAAGAGACATGAGAAGAAGGGAGTGGGATAATGTATATAGAGCCATGAAATGCACAATCTAAAAAAAGGAAAGTGATAGCCACATGAAGCTAAAAAAAAAGAGGAACCAAAAATAAAGTGCCACAGGGACAAGTGGACGCATAAGCCTTAGAGACAAGAGGGGCTAGGAATGGAACAGAAGATAAAAGCCACAGGAATATTCTGCCAGTTATAGTTCCTTTTCTCACTGAAACATTGTGACCTGGTAATCTGATGAGACAACAAGGGCCAGTAAGTAGTGTGTATTGATTTGAACCAGCTAGTTCTTTTTAACTGCAGGGTTTCGAGTTCCTGTTGCATTGCTCTATTGAATTTATAGATCTAAGTAATGTTTGATTGTGTTTATTTGCAATAAATTCCACATAATTTGATTGCTATATTCCTAGTCAACTTCATTAAGATCTCGTGACCATCCTTAGTGGTCAATATAAGTCTGCTATTAAAGTTTCTGTGGTGAATAAAAACTTGTGCAGCAAAAGGCAAGTCGGTATAAGCAGTTATATATTCCAGACTGTAAATGTTACTGTGTTCACTTTTGTTGGTTGGAAAAGAAAAATAGGTATATAAAAAGAGAGTTCCTGGATGCCTAGATCCAAGTTTTGGGCAAGTACTCTTTGGTGAGAGAACCCCAGCAGAGACTTGAAGTCTGGACATATGCAGCAAAGTAAAGTGTGGAAATATCCCCTTCTAAGTTGCTTCTAAAGTTCCTCTCTTACCTTAGCATAGAAAGAGACCAGACATTTGGTAAGTTAAAAATGTTTTACTTACAAACTCTTCGAAGGTCAGATTCATTTGCTTTTCTGTACAACAGTAAGAAAATGGAGGCAGTAAAACTCAGGTTCAAAAGTGATAAATGTTTCTAAATTATTTGTATGGAAACACAAAGATGGCTTGCTTAAACCACATGGTCTGGGCTTGGATCAGCCAGCCCAGACCTCCTTCCTGGTAGGATTCACATGGTGCAATGGGAGAACAAAGGCCTGATAACCCAAGGTAAGGGCTAGCTGAGTCTGGCAGGACATCTTATTCTATGGTCTTAACCCCACCATACATTTTGGTTATAAGAGGCAAGTATAATCCAAATGAAACAATACATTTTAAAAAGCATGGGGGAAGAGATCAGAGTATCAGGTATTGCTTTTTTTTAATGAAAACTTCAAAAGAAGCTTTCAACTTAGTTTGGATTTTACATCTCACTCATATGCAGCACTAGGCTATTGGTTTAGTATTGATTTAGATTGCAGAATCTAGCTCCTGAATACCTAAACACACTTCCTGCAGGATTTTTGCTTTTCTTGTCAGTCTCCCACCCAAGTGTTGGGCAGCCCCAAACCTGCTTAGCTTGTAAGATCAGACAAGCTCACAGCTTGAAATGTGATGGCAATTTTAAAAATGATTAAACTCACTGCAACCTATTACAGCTGTTCCAGGAAACAAGGATTCACCTTGAACAGCATCCAAAAGAAGAGCAAAACTCCCAACTTCACAAAATATAAACAATATTGAATACCCACAAACCATTTGCAAACAGTGACCCTGATCCAGCTATGCAAGTGCACTGTAGCTAGGGCATAGCCCATGCCAGATAATCAGAAATTGTGGCGGATGAAGGATCTGACGGATGGGGAGATGGACTACAAACTGACAGTGTTCTGACCTGGACTACACGCAACACAGCTTGGCAGATACATCAGGGGGAACCGATTGTATGGTAACAACACCCATTGGTTCATACAGTTCCTCATTCTGTTAGATCAGGGGTGGCTAACATGTGTCCCTCCAGAAGTTGTTGGACTCCAACTCCCATCAGCCCAAGCTGCTATGGCCAAATGGTTAGGGATGACAGGAGCTTTAGTCCAGCAACAGGTGGAACGCCAGTGGTATCCCATTCTTGAATGGGGTGTGTGAATGCAGAAGCCTTCTGTGCACAAATGCTTCTTTCTGGGGCTGGTGAGCAACATGAACATTTAAAAAATCCTTCCATGTTATTAGCAGGCCCATGGTAGCAAGATGCTTGTTGGGCTGAACTCTCTTAGCTCCCTCAGATGGCTTTTGCTTCCATGTCTTCTCCCCCCAAAACAAACTTTTGCACATCAGACAAGTAGTTGCAGCCAATGATAGGGAAGAGTGAGAGTGATAATTTAAGTTTAAAGACTTTAAGTCTTACTTCTTCCTTCTCTGTGCCAATGGGGAAATGGCCGCTCAGCTGATCTTCAGGTTAACACCACTGTTGATAGGTGTGGTGGCTTCATGTGAAGCACAGTCAACACCATCTCTGGGAAGCAAAAGACGCTAGGGAAGGTGCAGGATGCTGAACCTATTTCAGTCACTATGGTGACAGGATGCAAAGTTTTGTAGAAGGAACACCAAGAACTGTGGCTTGTCACACCGCAGTGGAGGAAGCTATTCGATCCACCTATTAAGGTACAAAAGCTCAGTGCTCCTTTGCATCCTGTCACCAAGTCTACATTGGGCACACCAGACTAGAGAATCACCTGCTCAGGCAATCCAGCCACTCTAAATTCCTAAAAACATCATTTGGGGGTATTGAAAAGAAATAAAGACAAGCAATATGACCCGTGGGGAAACATGAAAGCATATTCACCCCCTCAAGCTGAGTGTGGTATCTGATGAAGCAGTTCTGTTAACACAAGGATTCCTGGCTGTATAACAGAACTTTTCCTCTCTCTCCTCTCTCCACAAGGCTCCTAAATCTGTTCTGAGGTTCCCCCAAATCTCTGGAGAAGATTTGGAGAGGATGTGGTGGGTGCACAGACAGAGGAGAGGGTAGAGTTCCACGGGGCAAAAGAAAATCCTTGCACTAATGGAAATACTTTGTTGGATACCGTCCACTGTTTGCATGATACAGTATAAGTATGTGCAATCCCTACCAAGATTTCCCCAAGGCTACCTTGCACAGTTTCCTTCAACATTCCCAAACAAACATATTCAAGCCAGTTTTTCACATTAACTGCTTCCGGCCGTGAACATAGCACACCATCTGCATTATTTCTGCTTCTGCCACCCCCGTCAAAAACCAAGTAGCGGCTCGGTTGGTCTTCCTCGCTGAATTCATCTATCTCTTGTTGCCATAAAACAAGCTTTCTGAAACCTCACATTCCCTCCATATCTTTCTCTGGAGCATGAGAAAAGTTGTTTCTGGGCCCCACTCTCTGACTCAGCGGATTAAATAGACTTTGTTGGGATTACAGCTGCCAATCAAGTTCAAGTGCATTTTTAATAGTTTAATTTGTGGCACAGGGTTTCAAATAAAATCATCAAGTGCAGTCGATTAAACTCATTAAGTCCTTACGGACTTGCCTGTGTGCAGTGCTGTTATCAGATTCCGAGACATGAGAATTAATTAGGCCTCTGTTATCCTTTGTATGGATTAGCGTGCTAGGCCCAGAGGCCTGGCGTTCTTCTGTGAATACACTAGGCCTATAATCTCTTTACCAGCCCTACTGGGAGAGGCAGCGGCCTAAAGAGATTTCTTCAACATTCCTCAAAGATCAAACTACAACCAATTTCACATTCTCTGACATTTTTATTTAAATAAAGTACTGTGCAAATAAGTCACTTTGCCCTGAAGAATACAGGAAGGTGGAAAGGCCTAGATTCTTAAGTTATGGACTACCCTCTGAGGAGCACCCATTTGACTTTTGGGAAGGAAGTGAAACCTTGGTTACTTTGAAGTAGTCCAGGGAAGGTGCTGACCATATCACTCCACTTTTGCTAATCTTGTATTTGCAGTTGCTAATTATTACTGCAACTTTTTTTTTTTTGGCTGTACTGTTTTCATCCTTGCTTTATAGAACTCTTTGTTTTCTTGTAAACTGCCTAGGGAGCCTTTTGGATATGAAGGGAAGGTTTAAAAAAAAGTTTTAAATTCAGTAAATAATCAGTCTAGTAAATACAGCTGGCATCCTGTATTTGCATCTTCCATGTGAAATATTAGCACACGGATTATAATAGTACATGAAGGGAATGGGAACAGAACATTCCTGGCTCTTAATCGGGTACAGCCTTACAGCAGTTGTGTTGTGCTTGATTTGATGATATGATGTCAGTTTGTCTTGTCTAGCATTTATCATGGTTTGAAATCACCACACACATCGTGCATCAAATATATTTTGTTCTTATGTATGGTTGTGCACCCTAAGGTTCAGTCTTACAGCCCAGTCTACTGTAGGTTTACTGAAAAACACCACTAACAGGTCACAGTCACCAGTGCCCTGCTAACCTTCAGTTTAGACTACTGTAATGCATTCTACATGGGGCTGCCCTTGAAAATGGTTCAGTAATTGCGATTGGTGCAAAATGCAGCCACCAGGGTGCTGATGGGGGCAACAAGTCAGGTGTACGTTATCTCAATTTTACAACTACATTGGGTGCAGATTGTGCTCAAGGTGCTTAGACCTAAAGCCCTTAATGCCTAGGGCCTAAATATATCAGAGAATACCTGCTCTTCATGCCTTGAGATTTGCAGACGAAGTCCTCGGAATGGTCCCTGCACAGTGTAAAACACAGCAGCTCAGGGAAGTGTGTGTGTTTTGTGATGAAATTCATTTCCCACTAAGGTACATCTGACTTCTCCAATATATTATTTTTGGAAATGGGTTAACATCTCTTTTGTCAGGATTCTGGAGGAGAGGTGTGGTGAAGAATTGTTAGCTGACAAATAATTTGATGCCCCCCTTTTCTGCTGTTCTTAGAGTTATGGCATTATTCTGATTATATTTTGTTTGTATTTAATTCTATTGTTTCAATATGTTTATATTGAAGTAAAATGTCCTGGGGCCTTATTGGCAAAAGGCAGTATATAAGACAAGACAAACAAACAAACAAACAAATTTCGGTGAGACTTTCTTTCGCTTAAACAGCCCTAGTACCCTAGTAAATTACAATAAGTGTATTTCATTGAAATTGTACTCTCCAGTCTTTCCTTTCTAGAGGGAAGTTCATTGAGCATGTGGCAGCAGAACAATTTCAAGCATTTTCATTCCCATTTTATTTACTGATAATGATAATAAATGTTAGTTAGCCTGTTATCTCTTTTTCTAATTTCCATCAACACTTCCTCATGTTCATTCCCCTCAGAGAAGAGATACATTCCACCTCCACTGAACTTCTCACAGTCCTGGCCATTTTTACTTAGAATTCATGGAGTTGGCTGGAGCTAATCCAACCCGAAGGGCTGTGGCATGGCTAGGGGATGGGCCAGGCAAGTGAGGAGGCACTGGGTAGACCAGGCATAGGCAAACTTGGCCCTCCAGATGCTTTGGGACTACAATTCCCATGATCCCTAGCTAACAGGACCAGTGGTCAAGGATGATGGGAATTGTAGTCCCAAAACATCTGGAGGGCCGAGTCTGCCTGTGCCTGGTGTAGACTGTGGCACTGAGACCCATCCGAAAATGGGCCAAGAGTCCCAGCCTACTTTTTGAGAAATGCCGATGTATATGGAACTGCTGGGAGACTAGCCAGAGCCTTGGCAACACATTTAATCAACAGACAACTGTATATTCAACTGTATATTTCTTGAAGTTCGCAGGACCTAACATCTCAGTATGTCTATGATACTTCCACCTTGTCTACTCCTACTGAACAGGTTTGGAGTCACGGTGTATTCTTGGATCTGGCATACTCCTGGAGAAGCAGCCAGCGGTGGTAGCAGTGACAAGAGGTAGGAGTGTGTTTTACCATCTATATTTACTACGAGTAAGCAAAGACATGCTTTTGTAACCTTCACACATTAACCGTGAGAGTGTTCTCCTTTCAGGGCATGTAGCTCTTATTGATATATTATTGAAAAGCAAACCTTTTGGAATATATGTATGAAGTGTGCTTCCATATTTTGATTCAGAAAAAGATGCATTTCAACTATTGCATCAGGACTTGGGGAAACAAAGGAGGGCAACCCCAGCAAATGCAGTGGCAGAGCTTCATGCTCCGACTCCGGGGGCGCAGAGAGCAGGTGAAGTGGGGCTGGCGTGCGTCCTGGGGGCGTGGCATCCAGTGCTGGGGGGGGGACAACCATGATGGCACCCCACCCGGATTGCGCTGCTGGAGGCGGTGTGCTCCCCCTGCACTCCTCTTCTTCCTCCAGTGAGCGTACGTACATCTCTCCCCAACCAAATGATGTCACTGAAGACACCAACCATCAGATTGCTTTTTGCAGCAAGGGGTTGGCCTCAGGCACAGGTTTCAACATGAGCACAAATTACTTGGATATAATGTGCCAGTTGAGTGTTTTGCACAAGCAGGGGAACAAATGGCATAACAAGGAAACCATGTTAGTGATTTGTTCAGAGGAGGGAGTACAGTGCTTTAGGCAGAGCCCTAAGGTGGGATTTCTTTGGTCTTTAAGGATATAGTTATTTACATTCACCAATAAGGCCAGCCACTCACAGGGTTTGCTAAATGAGGCTTTGTCCAAGAGCATTTTTCCAGAGACATAAATTATTTTTGATAGGCCAGCTGCCAGCATACCCACTCAGCAAATGTATGGCAACGTTACAGCACATTGTAAAAAGAGTGATGAACTTAAGGGGATGAGGAAAAGTAATCCTTACTGCAGCTGGCAAGAGTTTTACACTCTCTAACGGCCCTGGCAAATTGCATTTGCAGGGAGTTCAGCTTTGGCAATTTTCAAGCTCACTCACTTGGGCCTACCAGTTCTTGCTTTGGTTTATTACAGAGGTTTAAACATATGGGCCCATGACCTCCAAGTCTGTGACTCCCCAAGGTGACTTCAACAATCAAGTCCAGTTACAGTATTTCTTCCCTCGCTCTTCCCCTCCTCCCATTTCCCTTAACTTCCATTTCCTTGCTGACAGAGTTACAGAGCCATTCAGGGGCTGTGCCTGGTGTAGCAAATAGTTCAAGGCCTTGTCTGGACCCCTGCAGATGTGGAGGTCTGACATGCATCAGATCTGAGCAGTCTATACCGTATTGCCCACTTCATCAGCACTGTGATAAGAATCACACAATAGTCATGAACAACTTGTCTGTGGTGTGTTGCAGGAGCAATAAGGTTTCTCATGCCCAGTGTGTTATGAACCGTACTGTTATCGTTTCTGCTGTTTAGCCCAAGCCTGGGGGGGATGAATCACAATAATGCAAGTGTGCAGAAACAGTAATTGTATATATAGACTTGTCTCCTTTTATTTATTTATTTTTAAAGGGTTTCACCTATTCTTTTGGCCAATTTTGTTTGCTTCCAACCAGATATCCACCATTCTCCTAATTTACATGTGCTCCAGTGCCTCTTGAAAGTCACCCAAATCAATGTTAACTCTTTCCAAGATCTTGGAAATTTAAGTTGTATAAGCAGCCATGAATTTGCCACTTTGTCTTGGTTAAAGTGGTACAGCCTGCTTACTTGAGGAGAAGGAGCAACACCTGGAAACAAGAGACATCAGATAAAACGCTTCCACTGTCTTATATTTATCTAAAACAAAGCTGCATACAAGGAAGAGGGAGACCCTGGGCTTTCCCCTCACTTCAGCTTCCAATAATCTCCACTGATCCCAGAGGATGCTACAACTTTTGTTTAAGACTTTGGTGACCCTTCCCTTGCTTTTCACCTCCCCTATAATTTCCATATAGTATTTATAGGCTGCTTTATAATCAGTTTCTCAGGGCAACTCACAACAGAAGATAAAATACATATGCATACATACATCATTGTATTTGTATGCTGCCTTTCCATAGTTAAAACCATGCTCAAGTTGACTTACAACATGAACAAAATTACATAATTACAGGCATAAAAAGTAGTCATAAAGAAGAAATAAAACATCAAAAAGTGCACAGTCAAATCAATCTCCACATAAATCATAATAAGATCTAAAATAAAGATACAAAATGATAACATCAATAACAGAAACAACCCCATCCCACAACAAAACCCCTTAAACAATGCCCTAGCTCAAGAAGCTGTTCAGCAACCTCAGCTTTTGTAGCTGGAGTCAGTCCTCTCTGTCCTCCCAGGCCAGGTGGGAAAAGGGCTGCAAGGCAGGGAGCAGGTCTTCCAAGACTCACAGCCAATATAACATTCACAATTATGTATTTTTCTCTATTTTCTTTCCCCCTTCATTTCCAAATGTTTTGCATTTATAGCACAATTATATAGTGTCTATTCAAAAGTAAGTCTCATTGAATTAAGTGAGTCCCACTGAATTAAGTGAGACTTACTACCAGATAAGTGGGTCTTTAGACTCAGTTTGTAAGATATCCTTACTCCAATTACTGTACTATATATGGGGTTACTGTATCCCTGAAAGGATGCTATGGGGTAAGTCAAGCTGAGAGGTGAGATCATCTATCAACTTTGTATCTGAATACAGGATTGTATCCACCTTTTCCACATCCAAGACCTTTCCTTTTAATGTTTGCGCCTCACTTTTCTTCCCAAAAGTAAAGTCAAAAGCTGCTAACAATAATTTTAGTATTTGTGTGTGTGTGTCGCAAAGAGAGGGAGAAAAGCAGGGAGGAGAATGGCAATAAAATTGTACAATAACATCAATAAAATTTCAGTTCAGTTCCTAAGGGAAAACCCAACTATTCAATTAATAAACATATTACAAAGTCCATAAACATTAAATCAATAAATTCCTGCAGTGTGAATATTTCAATAAGTAACAAGGGGATAATAAAACACAAGACATACTTTAGTCAAAAATATGTACTCTCATGCGCTCCCTCAACTAATATATTGGAGCATGCCATTATGGTTATAATCCTGTACATAGTTACACAGGAGGCAGTCCCATTAAACTCAGTGGGCTCACTTCTGAGTAGGCACATATAAAATGGCACTGTGCAGCAGACAAATTCATCCTACAAACAGCAGGAGCCAAAAGGAAAGGACCAGGCTGTTATAGGGCCCTCTAATAAGGCCCACTGTTTATCTAAAAGGTTGACCGTTGTAGTTAAATATTTGTACAAAATAAACAGCACCAATTTCATTACTGCAATGTGCTTAATGTGGAGCTTCAGTTGAAGACAACTTGGAGGCTGCAGCTAGTGCAAAATGAAGTGGCTAGGCAGCCATGTGGAATATTGTTGTTGCCATGTTGCTGGAAGCATGAAACACCATTTCTAAAAGAACTACTGGTCTGGAGAAAAATTACACAAAAAAGCCGCATTTGAAAATTTCCAAAGAGGAGATAAAATATCAGTGGGTGGAGTGCAGGTGTGTGTGTGTGCGCGCGCGTGCGCGTGCTTAGCTTACTTTCAATGTGCCTAAATGTGCCAATAGAACATGGTAAAATCATTTTAAGAACATGAGAAGTATATGCTGAATCAGGCCAACGGCCCATCTAGTCCAGCATCCTATTTCCATAGTGGTCAGTCAGAATATACCTATGGAAAGCCCAAAAGCAGGAGCTTAGTACAACTGCACACTCTCCATTTGCAATCCCAGCAGTGGCCATCTGCAAAGCTACCTCAAAAAAAAATGGCAGCCAATGGCAAGGTCTCCTATACTTGATATTCCTTCTTTACCAAAAAGGAGGTCAGTTTCTACTTGCACATGCCTCCTTGACATAAACAAACTAGGGAGCTATGATATGCTTTGTGGACAGTTCTTGTGTTCCCTCAGCAAGGGCATATAAACTGCCATAAGGGTAAGGGAACCTCTTGCCCTCCAGATGACATTAACTTCAACTCCCATCAGCCCTAGCCAGCAGTCAGTGATGATGGTAGCTATAGCCTAGCAATCTCTGGAAAGTCACAGATTTCCCACCCCAGAACTGCTGGCTGAAAGCAAAGGATCTCTCTCTCTGCCTCTTTTCTTTGTGAATGACAAGAGTGTCTCTATATGACAGAGGCCACTGATGCTTCAGCCACCGAGCTGCCAATTCAGTGAGTCATTCTGGAGAGATTAACAGTATGGAAAGGGGAAAAGGTGGGCACTTATCCACCAGGTCCGTACATAGCACAGTTGTTGGTGGGCAATGAACAATTTCCCTCCAGTGAAGGCGGAAGCAATGCTGGATGGAGTTTCTGGAACTGCCATGTGCAGCCTCTGCGTGTCCCCTTGCTGAGAGAAATGACTGTAGAATGTGGCCTTTTGCTGAACACAAAGCCAGGCTGCCAGGAGAAGGATGCTGTGCCTGTGTTGTGGAAGACGCCTGTGCGTGAATTTGTTTTATGTGTGTAGATCAGTACATGCTGACCAACACAGTCTTTGCAGTAAGGCTCTATTCTGATGGCATGAGTGTCACGACGACTGGTAGATTCTTATCTGTTGCAGCCTTCATCCACCTTCACAACCATTGTAACATACCACTTGTTATCTTTCGCCTGTTCTGCCATTAAGGACTACTTGGATCATTCTTTGTCTAGCTCCTCCCCCTTGACCTTACTGGAAATACGAGACTCCCGATGGCTTCACTCACAAGGATCATAGGAACGTGCAAGCCCACTCACCACAACCAGGTGATGATCTAAAAACCCCTAGTCATGAACTGGCACATGGGCAGTGGATACAGACTCAGTTGTTCTGACTCAAGGAATGAGGCAGTTCAGTATCTCGGCAGCTGTATCCATGACTGAGCATTCCTATTTAGGATCCACTCTGCTCACCTCGAAAAGGGGGAAAGCCTAGAAAAGGTGCCCTAAACATAGTCTGCCTCCCTTTTTCTCTGACTGGATTACTGTGCCCAGTGGGGCCACCACCCAGTGGTCGTAAAAGACAAATGAACTTTGGAACATGGAATATACGGACTTTGTTGGATAACGCAGATAATGAGTGTCCCAAATGGAAGACTGCCATCATTGCAAGAGAGTTGTGACATTTTAACATCGATAGTGCAGCACTTCAAGAAACTCGAAGAGCAGTAGAAGGACAACTGAAGGAAGAAAGAGGAGGCTTTTGAAAAGGTCTATCTGAACAAGAACATTGAATACATGGAGTAGGCTTTTTGTCAGAAGTCCCTACTGGCATTAATGAGCAACTTTAAACTCTTCAAATAAAACTCGCCAAAAACCAACAGGCTACTATTTTAAGCACTTATGCACCAACACTGGATGCCGATTCTCAGCTGGATGCCATCCTATCAGAGACGCCTAAGGCCTGGGTGATTTTAATGCAAGAATTGAGTGAGATTTTGATCAGTGGCCTGGGACTGTTGGGAAAGAAGGAACTGGCAACAGCAGCCCAGAATGCAATCTTACTTTTGACTATATGTGCAACGCACAACCTTGCTATTACAAACACATTTTTTCGACAAAAAAATAAATTTAAAAGATCATGGAGGCATGGGAGATTTGGGAACAGCATGGGCGAAGGTCTACTTGCACAAGCTAAAGCTGCATAGTTATTTAGTTGAATACTCATGCACACACCTAACATTTTTGGCCCAGCATTACTTATGAGGGCTACTCATGGCAGCAGAGCCAGGAAACACGTAGACTCATCAAGAGAGAGAGGAGAAAAGGAAGCTGAAAATGTTTGTTTTGATAGAAGCAACTAATTCAAGATTCTAAAACATGGGTTTGTCCCATAATCTGTTCTAGAGACTTGTTCTGAATTCCAAGTCTACCCTGTTACATCTCCCAAGTAAGGGGGAATGTTTACCCCACCCTTGTGTTCCCTCTGCCTGGTCCCTTTTCCTTCAAATTGTTTAATTCATCATAATTGAAGACAGGCACAGAGAGTTGTTGCTCCTTCCCAACCTCTCTTCACCATACGTCTCTCTCATACATTTTCCCCCTCCCTCTGTGCACATGAAATTGATGAATGCCTCTTTAAGGTCTCATGCCTGCCACCTCGACAGAACACCCTTGTAAATCAGATAAATATCTCAAGGATCCTTATCCTGGGAAAATTGAGATAATTGCACTAAATTGAAGTGCCTCTTTTTTTCAGCTGGAGTCTCTTGTAGTAACAGGTGCGCACTGACTGCTAATTCCTGCACAGGAATTACTGTCTCTCTCTCTCTCTCTCTCTCTCTCTCTCTCTCCATGTCTCTCTTCCAGTAGCAGGCCCAAGTCAATCTGCTGAACTGATATTTAGCCAAGATAAATTATCAATCAGGAACCTTTTTACAGCTCTATTCGAGACTCGTTGCAAAAAGGTCACCCTTGCCAAGACCACAGTTATTTCTGACATTCTCAAGCTTATAAGCATTCCTGCGTTGGGTAGAAGAGAGGCAGGATTTGTCACGACTCATGCCAGGCTCAAGCAATTCACTTGAGTTCTCACAGCTGGAATCAATTTGAACAGAAGCCAGAATGGCTATGTTCCACCTTCACTGTTAGAGGCAATATGTCTCTGAGTACCAGAATCACAGGAAGGAAGAGTGCTCTTGTGCTCAGATTCCACTTGTGGGTTTCCCTACAGGCATCTGGTTGGCTACTGTGGGAACAGGGTGCTGGACTAGATAGGCCATTGGCCTGGTCCAGTAAGACTCATCTTACATTCTTAAGCACTTTCTGGAGTAACCAGCTGCAAAGGAGCATGGGGGCCCTGTACCATTAATAATGTTGAAAAGGGCTTATTAATTAGGAAAGGCAGGTTCAAACATGTCAAAACGTGCAAAACGTGGACAAAAAGATAAATCTTCACAAGATGTCTGAAGCAACTGAGAGTTGTTGCTTTACATATGGCAGAGGGAAGGTCATTCCACAGTACAGCGGCAACAGAAGAAAATCTTGCCAAGTAAGGCTGAATGTACTGTGCAAGCATCAGCATTAGCCAGTAAAAATGGGGGGACGGGGACGACATGAGTAGGCTTTTACTTTTCACTATGGGGTCATCTTGCTTTCAATTCCTACCAAGGAGACAGGCAGCTTCTCACCTGCCTGTGAGCCACCTGGTTTTGCCTCATCTGGCCTGACAGCAGAGGAATTCTGCAGCCTGGCTGCAGCAAGGACAGAAAGCTTAAAGCTGGTCCACTGATCAGGGCAGGTTATTAACTCATTTTCCAAGTCAGTCATGAAAAGGAAGGGAGAGTCAGGTCACAAGTGTGCTAAAGGGGGAGAAGGTGACCTTCCAACACCCACTGCTCCCCTTACCTCTTGCACAGCCCCAGGTGGGATAGGGGTGAAAGGGAGGAAGGGAGGAACCCATCATTGCAGTAATTCTGGTATTCTGCTGAACACAAAAGCAAATGGGGAATCTGACAGGGACTGAAAGTGAATGATGGTGCAATCTGAACGGGATGATTATTTCTCTGAGAGTATTCAGGAAACACCTGGGGTCCCAAGAGAAACCAGCAGATGGGATTTTATAAGTGTAAACTACACTAGGGGAAGAACTTATATGACAGGACAGCTGTCCAGATAAGCAAAGCCAGGTTCCTTGCAGCCTTTGACATATAGATGCTGAGGTGCCCACAGATCTGAACACATCAGACACAACAGCTTCTCCCCAAAACAGCATGTCTCCTCCCACCCCAAAACCACTATTTTTCTATATGCTCCTGTATACCTTACTGCCCATAGTTTAGGCATATAGAAACACAGAGTCCTGTTGGTCTGAAACTTGTTGGTCTGAACCTGACAAGCTCATTCAGGTTCTAAGTTGCTCTTCATATTGTGAACTGTATGAATTAAGGTTTAAATCTCTCTTCAGAGCAGGATCCATTTAAATACTTCATGCAAAAAGGCTAAGCCAGCTACAGCGATCTACTGCTGCTCAGCTGCTACTTCCATCAGCAATGGGGAAACTCATCCAAGATGGTCCAAGCATGCATATTGCCTACATAGATTGCAGTGTGTATGATTGAGGTCATCTTGGTGGGTCTCTCTGGTCCCCCCATCAATGGTGCTCTTGATATGTATCCTTATGCTTGCTACTAAAATCCTTGTGAGGTAGCACCTCCAAGATAGCACACAACCATCCAAGCAGAATCATGGAGATTGAGGACTAAGGTGGTGCACTTTGAACAACCTTTTTATCACCTTGCAAAAATGATGTCAGTTTAAGATGCACCTTTTAGCACAGGCACTTGGATGAGGAGTTCAGAAAATTCCTCCCATTTAATGTTTCTGTGTTACATAGCTGATTTGAATAGAGCTGAATGTAACCCTACTTGTGACTGCATGGTGAAGGGCAAGCTATAAATATCTATATATAAATCACATTAATGCACTGGGTGAAATGGACCTTCAGTTTGTCTCTTCTGAACCTACTGCCGTCCAGCTGATCTGTCAGGTGTAGAATATGTGCTTGCTTTGCTCTGGACATTTACCCCTCCAAACTGATACATTATTCATAGCTCCCTTCCCCCAGTCTCGGCAGGAAGTGGGACAAGGGACCCAATAAATAGGTCAGGCTGGGATCTTCCAGCCTTAACTACTGGAGAAGCATATGGGTTTAAAGGATAGCAGCTGTTCCTGCTTCCCCAGCCCATTATGGCAACCAGACACCCACTTCAGTATGGATTCATGAGAGCAGATTCTTCATAGGTTTTCTCACATTAGCAATAACTGGACCGTGGGGGCAGGCCACAGGTGAATGGGAAGACAGGCAGAAAACTGGTCTACAGAAAGACAAACATAAAGTTAAAACATATATTTGATGGTCTGTAATGGTCTGCTAATTATTTTTCTCTCCATTAATTTGTTATTGGTAAAAGTGAAAAGGTGTAGGAGGTAAGGGAAGCAAACTTGTGTACTGAGTGGGTAGGAAGGAGAAATGAGATCTGCTGCAGGGCAAATTTCTACTCAACCCTGAAGTTAACTATGGTGATGAGTGAAGATCCTTAGCTTGAAATATTAGTGACCCACAAATAATTTATCTAGCTGCTCTCGCATTCACCAAAGTGAACTGTTAAAAGCAAGCTACTTGAGAGGCTCGGAAATTGGAGTTTTTGCCTTCTCCTTGTGTTGGGAAGTGACCTGAAGACCAACCTGTGTAGAGCACACAAATCCCTTTTGGAATTTCTTATGAGGCAATCAAGGAAGGGCATGTTGCACTTGCTCCATCCTACTCCAAAACTTTCCCTTGCTGAAACTTCACCATGAAGTAACACCAGGTGACATTTCCGCAGTTCTTGGCAAAGAGAATCAGCTTGACACTGTTTTGATTCTCCCCTTCCCCCTCTATGAAACTCCCACACGGCACTTTACAATTCAGCTTTGCTCTGAAATGCAGATCTTTGGCTGCACAGCTAAGCAGCATGGCAGGCATGAAGCACCGTCAATCAAGCCCAGTCACAACACATCACATCTTAGAATTATGATGGATTTGTGAGGAGGGGAGAAAGAGAACCACAGGAACAAGCAGAAGCACCTGAACAAGGGAACTGCAGAAGACAAATCATGTGCATGTCAAATACTCCATGTAGCAATCACCTTTTGCCTTTCAAATGAATTTTTAGAATATATGCAATAATCAGGTACTAGAAAGGCTGTTGGGGAAACTGGCTGCATACACTTTAAGCACATGACCACCCCTCAAAGAATTCTGAGTTTACCACTCTCAGAACCACAGTCCCAGACATCCTTAACAAACTAGTTCCCCAGATTCTTTGAGTGTTGTGCTTTAAATGTATGGCGTGTACGCAGCCACAGACATAAACCAGAGGGCTGGATTTTAGTTTTATGTAAGAAGGAGTGCAATACAAATGGCTCTCAATGTGAATCTGTGACTGCCTCAAGGCTGTCACTTTGCAGAATGAATTCAATCACATACTAGAAATTTAAGTTTGTGTAATTAAAGTGCTGTGTCACAACAAATTCACTTTTAAAAGACGCGGACTTCTTGCAGTTAGGAAAGTGAATGGGAAATGCACTAAAAGTGTAGACTACCTATTGAGTGACAGGAAGACATATACCTCCATGCAAAAAAATAAGAATGAATGTTGATTGTCATGTAAGCTCCTCAGAAACAAATCAGAATGAAGCTCCAGGAAAGCGTGGACATTGTATAATCTCCACCTAAGTTTTCTGACTTGCTAGTCAGGATGAATGCTAAATAATCAGGTGATCCGAGAAGAGTTTACAAGTTCCAAGACAGAATATCTCAGAATTCCAGTTGCTGATGAGTAAAAACAGGAAAAGGCCTCCTTGTGGGCTTCCCAGAGGCATCTGGTTGGCCACCATGAGGTACAGGATGCTGGACTAGATGAGTCTTTGATCTGATCCAGAAGGGCTCTTGCGATATTATTTGTAACTGTCCTCTCCATGGGCATGTTAGTCTATCTCCATTCCTTCCATCTGCTTCAGTGAAGAGAGGGAAGCAGACCAAATCCTGCTAAGCACTGGAGGAACAATTCTGAACTTCATGTATCCCAATCTCAGGTCATTTCCAGATGAACTGTTTATTAAGCATTCATCCTGATTTCTTTGCACAGATTTGAAGGGAGGTTAGACAATGTCAGCTATCTATTGAGTTTTCATTGTTTGTTTCTTTTGTCCCTCTCTTTCCAGGCAGAGGTCTGTGCTTGAACGCTCCATGTCCAAGTATTTGGGTTTTTTGCTCTGAGGTTTCCCCCTCAAAAACCTGCTCTTTAAAGCTGAATCGGAGCAAACTTCAGGTTTTCTGTAGATTGACATTTGCTCCTATTAAACCTTAAAGAGTGGGTTTTCATGAGGTATTCTCTGGGGGAGCTCAGCTATGGAGCTTTAAATCATGGACTGTGCCTAGAAAGAATGGAGGGAAAGTGTGGATAAGACCTTAGTCTCCAGCTTAATTCATGGAAACAATTCACCCACTACCTTCACATATAATGCAACAAAGACATTGGGATAATTACCTTGAAGGTCCCTGATGTAGTTCCATCTATGAAGAGAAGCAGGTCTGGGGCTGCCAGCACTTTGGTCAGAGTTCACCAAGAAACCTCCAGTTATACCACTATGAATTCTCCAGTGAAAAGGTGGGATATAAAAATGTAATAGACATAGCATAAATACAGTGCAAATGAAGTGCAAGGAAAAATAATTAATCCCATTTGTCAAGAAACTTTATCAGGAGACCAAAATCTCATTACAATGAAATTCATTTTTATTTTTATTATAGCTGCTGCTGTGACAATTTCCCTTGTTTATGTGAGGAGTGTGCTATTAGATGTCAGGGAAAATTTCATAATCTTTGAGGAGGTAACTTGTTAGACTAAATAAAGAAGGCTGCAAGGATCAACATGATAACATTTTAGAATTATATATATTCTGGCGGAAAATAACCAGTGTGTTAAAGAGCATCTAGGTGCCAGACAAATTCATCAGTTTTCTTTTGCTTTAAAAGATAGCACTAGCAGTCCAAAGGTATGAAGCCTCCCCAGAAATCTGCTCACTTTTTCTAGTGGCAGCGTTGTGACCAGGCATTGGGGTCCCTTCAGTGATCCAGCAGCGGACAGAGATTGATGCCTCCTTCGTTGCTGTCTGGGCTGCATCACCGGGTGGTCCACACCCAAGGGTGGTCCCACTGTCCAATCAGCGCCAGCAGGAGGTGTGCCAGTGGTAAATTTAAACCGTGGCATGGCTGGGGAGCCCTCCTCTCTTAAACAAATATTGCCCAGTGGCAGATATCCCCCCGGGGGGTGTGTGCTTGGGAAGGTGGTGGCAGTCCACCTTCAGGCATGCTTGGAGGAAGCTGATTACTTGGATCCATTCCAGTTTGGTTTTCAGGCCTGACATGGCTGTGAAGCCAGCTTGGTTGCTCTGATAGATGACATTTATCAGGAGGTGTAGGGTGACCCTGCTTGCTTTCCTTGATCTGTTGGCAGCTTTCACTACAGCTGACCACAGTATCGTTCAGCAGCATCTTAGGGAAGTCAGGGTTGAGGACACTGAGCTTCAGTGGTTCGGCTCCTACCTCCAGAACTGCTTACAGAAGGGATGCTGTTGTTCAACACCATGTGAGATGTCCTGTGATGTTCCTCAGGGTTCCATCTTGTCTCCCGTGCTATTTAACATCTATATGAAGACACTGGGAGCTGTCATCAGATTTGGGCTGAAGAGTCATCAATATGCTGATGACACCCAGACCTGTCTCTCTGCTCCATCTTAATCAGGAGAGGCGGTTGAGATGTTAGACCAGTGCTTGACAGTGATGGGCTGGATGTGGGCCAATAAACTGAAGCTGAATCCTGAAAAGTCAGAGGTGTGATGTGTACCAGGTTCCCACGCCCAGGAGGCAGGAAGATGACCTGTAATGGACAGGGTCACGCTCCTCTGGTAGGGGCAGGTCAACTGCTCCAGGATGTGCTTGAATTAATCACTTTCACTCAGGTGGCCTCAGTTGCTATGAGTTTCCCACCCTCAGCTGCCTTATCAAGTTTCAGTGAGAATTGTTGAGATAATGATGTAAAGCACATTGAATACTTGAAATGCACTGTATTAATGTCACCAAGCATTATGTTTTCACTTCAGGAAGCAAAATGAAGATTTGTGTTTTTGCCAAGGAGCTTATAACAAGGGTGAAGTTTCAGACAGAGATTTCAGACATATCCCCTGATAATTTTTAAATAGTAGAAATTTAAATATACAAAGACAGTAATGTCAGCCATTATTACTATTTGCCCTTACATATATCTTTTATTCCTGAAATTTCAAATGTTTTACAATGAAGTTTCTTCAATCATTTTGGGAAAATATAATGATCTGAGGTGGCCACAGCTAAATTTACTTACTAGGTATCATTTATATCCTACCTTTCTACTGCCAGGAAATTTAAGGGTATGGGGTTCCCAGGAAGGTTTCCATCCAGACATTGGCTAGCCCCAACCCCACTTAGTTTCAACAGTGTTGCTAGATCATGCACCTTCAAAACACAGGGGTGCATCAAATGTTAGGGATACTTCTGTTAATACAGCCTATCACCGAAAGTAATGGCCTCACTCTATTCTGGTCAGAGCACACCTGGAGTACTGTGTCCAGTTCTGCACACCACAGTTTACGAAGGATGTTGACAGGCTGGAACATGTGCAGAGGAGGGCAACTAACAGGAGCAAGGGTCTGGAAACCAAGACTTATGAGGAACGGTTCAGGGAGTTGGGTATGTTTAGCCTGGATAAGAGGAGACTGAGCAGAGATATGATAGCCATCTTCAAATATCTAAAGGGCTGTCACATGGAAGATGGAGCAAGCTTGTATTTTCCTGCTCCAGAGGGTAGGATGTGAACCAATGGCTTTAAGTTACAAGAAAGGACATTCCAACTAAACATCAGGTAAAAACTTTCTGACAGTAAGAGCTGTTTGACAGTGAAACAGACTCCCTCGGAAGGTTGTGGGCTCTCCTTCCTTGGAGGTTTTTAAGCAGAGGTTGGATGGCCATCCGTCTTGGATGCTTTAGTTGAGATTCCTGCATTGCAGGGGGTTGGACTAGATTATCCTTGGGGGGTCCCATCCGGCCCTCTCCTCAGTTCATACCCCAGCCTGCTGCTACTGGGCCAGCTTTATGTGTAAGTGTTTTTACCTGACTGGAATGTGCCCCTAAACTTTAATAATGCCTCTTGTTTCTTTGAGTAGAGGGGACAGAGGGGTGTAGAAACTAGCCTACTGCACAAAGGTAACATTTATTAATTGCTCACCCACTTTCCCCTTGCCCAGCAATGGCATGTGGCCACCCCTTAAAAAGGTTGTCCAGAAGGAAATGTGATCCTTGGTTTGAAAAAGGTTCCCCAGCCATTCTAATGGATGCTTTTAAGTAGTAGTTTTATTGGCCTGGCTGATGCGCTAGAGTAAGGGTGAGAATAATGGGTGTGCCATACAAAATCCATTGAAATAGTTGCACCAGCAGAAGCTTGTTGTGTGACAGAAAGGGTTGGGGCACAACCAACCACAAGAACCATGCTGGCTTCCTTCACCTTCCCTTGCAAAATCATTCAGCTAGCACAACTAATACCCTGCTAAGGGACATAAACTTATTGCAACATTGAATTATTCTATTGTGAACTAGACTGAAATGAAGATGCAGGAAGCTGCCCTATAGCGGGGGGGGGGGGGTTTGACCTCTTTATCCATCTAGCCCACCATTGCCTACATTGGCTGGCAGGGACTCCGTCTGGCAGGAAAAAAAACATTTCCCATCACCTGCTACCTGATCCTTTTCACTTGGAAGTAAACCTGGGGGCCTTTTGCGTGCCAGGGTCCCCCTCCTTCAAAAAAAGTGGCATACAAATATTGCAAATAAATAGTGAGCAAAAGAGATGGACAGAATCAGGCAGGGGAAGGAAAAGAGACTAGGAACAGAAAAAGCCAACATCCTTCTGGCCTAAACCTGGAAGAACATCAGTCCAATTGCACATGTTCAAGAACCCAGGGCCTGGCTCGGCGGGTTAATGTGACAATCCATTTCTGACAGTGTGTCAATACAAAGCAATTTAAGAGTGCATGAAAAATCGACCCAAGATAACAGGCAATTTCTCTGCTCTGCTGGTTTAGATGGAAGTGGGGTCCAATGAGGCTGGAGTATCTCAGCAAGCTCACTTAAGTCAGCAATGCCCAGCATCTCCCATCTCAGACTGTCACAAAAAGGGGGCGCCTGGTAGGGAAAAGGGATAAGAAAGTCAGTTCCCATAGACAGAAACGGGCAAAATGGGCAAGAGATCCTTGTGGTCTCTCTAACGAATCATGTTGAAATAGCTGCAGCGCACACATTCACCCTAAAACAAAACAGAATAGCAAAAAGAAAAGGTAGTCAGCTTTTCAGAGGGTGCAAGAAAAAGGACTGCCCACTTATAAAGATACTCATGTACTGTATTCCTGTAGAAGTTGCTGGTCTAGACAAGGCTCTCTGCACTGCAAGAAGGTGAAACCAGAGCTGCATATCATGCAGGGATATTGTGGGTAGCTTCCTCTGTGGGCAGCTTTACAATAAAATAATTGACATGATAACGAGACATCACTTAAAATCAATAGGTGGAAAATCATTATTCTACTTACTCCTAAGACTAACAACAAACAGCACAGTATTTTGATTGTAAAAATCCATTCTGTTTAACTAAGTATGAAGGCCTGAAATAGAGTGCATAGGAGAACCAGATCTGGTGCTTGCAGCTGGCCAGGTTGAGTCCTGGCTAAGGGCCCCAGGGACTGAAGAGGCCCCTCACTGGCCTGTCATCACAGGCCTCCTTTCTTGGACAGCAATTTAGTGGTAGCTGGGCGGCAGTGGCGCTTTTGAATAGAAGCCAAGCTAAAATGCTTCCCAAGCCTCTGCTAGAGATAGTGGGGAATAGTGTTGCCACGGTTAATGGTAGTGGGGGGGGGGATATTATGTGGCCACATTAGAGTGGGGGCCCATTCGTGGCACTATGCCAAAGACCCTCTGAAGTCTGTTGGAACAGTTTCCAAAGTGATAGCCACGTTAGTCAACTGCAGCAAAACCACAATACCTCAGGTTACATACGCTTCAGGTTACATACGCTTCAGGTTACAGACTCTGCTAACCCAGAAATAGTACCTCGGGTTAATAACTTTGCTTCAGGATGAGAACAGAAATCGTGTGGCAGCAGCGGGAGGCCCCATTAGCTAAAGTGGTGCTTCAGGTTAAGAACAGTTTCAGGTTAAGAACGGACCTCCAGAACGAATTAAGTTCTTAACCTGAGGTACCACTGTACTCTTGTGGCACCTTAGAGACTAACTAACCTGACATAAGGTTTCATGGACCACTGGTTAGCTCTTATTAACCTCCTAAAAATGTCAACCAAGTGAGCCTTGGAGATCTCCCAGTTACTGGTGCCATGCTTATACACAAAAAGGTCCATTTCTGGGAGAGACCAACCTCACTGTAATGCAGGTGGTGGTGGCCACTTACTCCAGATGAAGTCATATATCTGGGAGGAAGCAGTCTCCATGCCATTCCAGCTCCTGACCACCAACAGTTTCAAAACTATTGGCTGGTGATAGATCCCTGGAAATTCCTACCTTTATGCCAGGGACAGGTGTAAATTTCTCCATCACTTTTGGGAAATATAGCTTGAGGAAACCTCTAGCTCGTGAGCACTTACAGAGGACAACTGAAGTAAAATTCATTTTTTATATCTCAATCACTCATCAGGCAAGGTGGCTACCAAACCCCAAACCAAAGGAGGCCACATGCTGAATGATGGAGGCTCCCTCTTGCTATAGAGCAAGTAATTATTTGTGGGTTAATCCTTGATTCACTTGTTCTAGCAAGAAGTAGCGGGGGAGAAAGATGTATATTATAGAAATGAGGTTCAAGTTAAAGCAATAACAGTTTCCGTTTTCAACTGCTTTTCATGATCTGCCCTCGGGAGATTGTGCCTAAATGAGATTGAGCTGCAGTAAGAATGCTCATAATCCTTTTGGAATGAAGGAAGGAGCTAACTCATCCACATGACACCAAGTTCATAATGGCAGAGGGTCCCTTATATAGAATGCAGAGTAAGACTTGCTCACTTCAGTGTTGTTCTGTCCATTCACAAGCAGGCTGGCTTGAAGGAAGGAAGAAAAAAAATCTTCAAAATACTTTCACACATCATAAATTTTAGTCCATGCGCCTGCTGTATAGCCTGTGGAATTAGCTGCTACTCAGTAAAAGCAGGGACCAGCGGCATTTATTACACACGCTTCCCCCCTCCCCAAAGCTGTTGCCCACTCATTTGCAATCAGTCAAAAATTAAATGCCACCATTATTATTATAGTTATTAGATTACCCGCCCTTCACAGCAATATAAAATACAGCATTAAAAACTATTTATCACATGCATTGTTTTATTTCAAAAGTGTATACTCCACTTTTCAGTCAGGGAAATAATACCTAACCCCTGCCAGAACTTACTTACATACAAACCCAGCAGCCTTTCATCCTCTGGAAGATGGATGGGGCTGGAGCATACCTCTCTTTGGTTCTGTAGCTCCAATTGTGCTGGAGCCGAAGGTACTTTCCAGCAAGGAGCATGGAGAAAGCAAGCTCTCAACAGCTGCTCCTTGTTTCTGGGCAACAGATGGAACTAGGACCAGGTTGCTCCACCAAGCCTTGCCATGAGGTACTTCTTGGCCAAGGTGGTGGTGGTGGGGTTGGCATGGAAGGATCACTGTTTGCTGTTGGATGATGTCTCAAATATTCTAAACAGCCTAAACAGTATTTTGTTTATATGTCAATAGTTGGCTTTTATGTTTTTAATATGATGGCTCCTGAAGAAGAAAGTTCCATTCCGAAACACATTGCACTAAACATTAGCAATTGCTACTTTCGAGAACTAGTTTCTCATTTTTTTTACATATATATATATATATATATATATATATATATATATATATATATTTGCTTTCGTAGATTTTCACGGGTACAGGAATGCAGGTTTTGGTGTCCTCGGGTGTCTTCCCGTGTAAAAGTTGGGGTGTCTAGGCGACGTTTCGACGAGGTCTCACTCGTCATCTTCAGGCTGGTGCTTTCGGCTTCTTGTTACTGGAACAGAGCAGGATCTCAGTGTTTGAGTTCCTATAAATACTGTTGAGGGGGTGTGGTGTATAGCCTCCAATGTTCTGGGCAGAGAGGAAGTTCCCAGGCTAGTGTGCCTTTTCTTCTTTTGTTCCTTAATTACTTGAGGGATATCTTGAGTGATTTCTTGAGTGATATCCTGAGTACCACTTAGGTGGGTCATTAGGTGTGGATTAGTTGCTAAAGTCTTTGTGTCTTGACCTCTTGAACTTTGTGAAGAGTTTTTCTGAGAAGATGGCTGTACTGCACTTAGTTGTGCTCTGGCTTGGCTTCGTGTATAGGGGCGAGCTGTGGTTTTGTGGCCTGTGTCAGCCAGATCTGTGTAGGGATTGCAGGGGGGTGCAGCATCCGGAGGTGCCACCATGGTTTGGCTACTGGATGGTGTCTGTAATTTATCTGTGGAGAGGGTCTGGGTTTGGGTCTGGTGTGGTTGATTGGTGATGGCGTTCTGTGTGCCTCTGGATCTGGTGTCAGTTTTTGTGGGGAGGGCTAATTTCCAGATGTCTGGCAAGCGGGATGTGTCGTCACGCTTGTTCATGTTGTGAGGGTGTTTCTCTATCTCGATGGCTTCCATGATTATTCTCATGTGGTGATGTTCCATGTTAAAGAGCAATTTGGAATCTGCAAAATTAATTTCGTGTCCTGTTTCTTTCATGTGTTGGAAAAGAGAGGAAGTTTTTTCTTCTTTTTTGACGGCATTCTTGTGTTCTGCGATACGTGCATTTATTCGTCTGTTTGTTTGTCCAATGTACGTGGCTGGGCAGACTTTGCAGGGTATTTCATAGACCCCTTGGTTTTCCAACTGGATTTTATCCTTGGGGTTTCTGAGGATATTGGCTATTTTTTGGTTGGTGCAAAAGGCTGTTTTGATATTGTGTTTATGGAGGATTTTGCTAATTTTATCTGTAGTGCCCTTGATATAAGGAAGGAGGGCCATGCCATTGTTTTCTTCTGTGTCTTGGTTTTTGGGGGGTGTTTCTTTTTGGATTAGCTTCGTAACCCTGTTTTGCTGGTATCCATTGGCAATTAACACATTTGAGAGATTCTGTAACTCAGTTGTCAAGTGGTCTTTGTCAGCCAGGCGTTTGGTTCTGGAGATGAGAGTCTTGGCTACGGAGTTTATTTGTGCAGGGTGGTGGTGTGATTGTGCATGTAAGTAGCGGTTGGTGTGTGTTTTTTTCCGGTAGATAGTGTGTCCTAGGGAGCCATCAGGTTTTTTGTAGATTAGGACGTCAAGGAAGGGAAGTTGGTTGTTGGCTTCTATTTCCATAGTGAATTGTATTTTGGGGTGTAGGCTGTTGAGATGTGTGAGGAAGCTATCCAGTTTTTCCTTCCCGTGTGGCCAAATTACAAAGGTGTCGTCAACATATCTGAGCCAAAGTTTGGGTTTGTGTTCTGACTTGTCTAAAGCATTGGTTTCAAAGTGTTCCATGTACAGGTTTGCGATGACCGGTGAGAGGGGTGATCCCAAAACAGGGTTACGAAGCTAATCCAAAAAGAAACACCCCCCAAAAACCAAGACACAGAAGAAAACAATGGCATGGCCCTCCTTCCTTATATCAAGGGCACTACAGATAAAATTAGCAAAATCCTCCATAAACACAATATCAAAACAGCCTTTTGCACCAACCAAAAAATAGCCAATATCCTCAGAAACCCCAAGGATAAAATCCAGTTGGAAAACCAAGGGGTCTATGAAATACCCTGCAAAGTCTGCCCAGCCACGTACATTGGACAAACAAACAGACGAATAAATGCACGTATCGCAGAACACAAGAATGCCGTCAAAAAAGAAGAAAAAACTTCCTCTCTTTTCCAACACATGAAAGAAACAGGACACGAAATTAATTTTGCAGATTCCAAATTGCTCTTTAACATGGAACATCACCACATGAGAATAATCATGGAAGCCATCGAGATAGAGAAACACCCTCACAACATGAACAAGCGTGACGACACATCCCGCTTGCCAGACATCTGGAAATTAGCCCTCCCCACAAAAACTGACACCAGATCCAGAGGCACACAGAACGCCATCACCAATCAACCACACCAGACCCAAACCCAGACCCTCTCCACAGATAAATTACAGACACCATCCAGTAGCCAAACCATGGTGGCACCTCCGGATGCTGCACCCCCCTGCAATCCCTACACAGATCTGGCTGACACAGGCCACAAAACCACAGCTCGCCCCTATACACGAAGCCAAGCCAGAGCACAACTAAGTGCAGTACAGCCATCTTCTCAGAAAAACTCTTCACAAAGTTCAAGAGGTCAAGACACAAAGACTTTAGCAACTAATCCACACCTAATGACCCACCTAAGTGGTACTCAGGATATCACTCAAGAAATCACTCAAGATATCCCTCAAGTAATTAAGGAACAAAAGAAGAAAAGGCACACTAGCCTGGGAACTTCCTCTCTGCCCAGAACATTGGAGGCTATACACCACACCCCCTCAACAGTATTTATAGGAACTCAAACACTGAGATCCTGCTCTGTTCCAGTAACAAGAAGCCGAAAGCACCAGCCTGAAGATGACGAGTGAGACCTCGTCGAAACGTCGCCTAGACACCCCAACTTTTACACGGGAAGACACCCGAGGACACCAAAACCTGCATTCCTGTACCCGTGAAAATCTACGAAAGCATATATATATATATATATATATATATATATATATATATATATATATATTGGAGGCAGAGGGTACAATCTGCCAGGGACCTGTAGTTCCCTGGCCAGTGGCCCAAGTCACTGGGCAATTTTTAATGTTGGCACACTACTTCACCAGTGCAGTTGTCTCACATTTTGTGCCCACTGAGCTTTAATGGTTGGTGGGGTTGTGAGATTCAGGGCACATATCTGCATTTATGGTGGCAAAGTGAGGTTATACCTTTGGGCTAGATGAGTTCAAAGAATCGGGAGTCAATCTATAACACACTGGTTGGGATAGTGGATGATGCTACTCAATGTATTAGTCATAAAGAACTGCTAGCATTTTTGCTTGTCACAGTGAGCTTGGAGATCACTAGGTGTTGGTGTACTACAGGAAGGTTGTCACTCGGGTTCTGGTTTGGCAGCAAACTGACTTGTCAACTCAGTGCAGTAAAAGGGAAAACAAATCTGTTGGTCTTTATATGCAACTCGGCAGTCATTTGTATCCTCTATGTGTCACAAAGATTAAATCAGAGGAAACCCCCCCCCCAAGCACACATGGGGGGGAAATAGAGACAATTGTTGGACTAATGCAATGGTACGATAATCTATTCAGTACAATAAGCCTTCAACTTATGAGGGGGTTGTGTTCCGGGAATTGCACCTAAAGCAAAAAATGCATGTAGTCAAAACACACTGGGCACAATGGTGGGTGGGATTGCCAAAGTATACCCCCCCCCACACACACACAGATGCCCACCCCCCTTTTTTGGCCAAGTGCATAAAGCTGAATGTGCACAAGTTAAATGTGTGTAAGTTGTGGACTTACTGTACTACTGTATTCCTTTAAGTCTGTGGTCATACTTTGTATCGGTGGAGAGGAAGAGTTTTTATGTGACAAATGGCATGTTTTGTTGGTCGTGTTTATTTAGAAAACAATAAAAGTATTTAAAAATATATATTTAGTGCCGATAATCCCCAGACCAGACCAATTTGCCACTTAAACCAAAAGATGATGCTTTAAAAACCCATCACCGTCAAAATGACTTTCATTTGATAGCTAAATAGAACATCCCACTGTCAGGGGCAGTGTAGTTTTTGAATGACAGGTTCTGCAGGTTGACAAGAGAGGGAGCTCTGCTGCCTTCATGGCCTGCTTGCGCATCTCCGGGAAGCTCCTTGCCGTGCTACTTTTATTGTTTTGGTGCTTCTTGGTATTTATTTGCTCTCTACTGACCACTGCTGCAGCTTGTTTTAGTAATTCATTTATATTTTTAGCGTTTTAATTGCTTCGTTTTTATTGCTACATAGTTCCTTTTTATGGATATGTGCTGCTTTGGATATGCTGACTGAAAAGTGACTCATAAAACCCATTTAAATTAAAAGAGACAGTTTTGGGAACTGGTTGCCAGACTGAATGGGCCGTTGGTCTGAACCAGCTGGGCTTTCCTTCTGTTATTAGCTCAGCAGTTTAGAGATGGCTGGTAGGACAGCTTCTCCAGATGTGCCGGCTGTGGGCGATGAGAGTTCTAACCCAAAACATCTGGAGGGCACCAGGCTGAAAAAAGCTAGCCACTAGGAACAAGGCAGCTTACATAGCCCACTGCTCAAGAAGAGCAAAGAGCAGCAACAGCCCAGCATGACTCAGGGCAGGCAAGCATTAGGTAACAGAGGAAAACGTTTCAGTCAAGGGGAGGGATCTCCCTTTTAAGTTTCCCACAAGCAACACTTAGTATTATGACTAGAAAAACCTCCAGCATGCTGTTGCTTAATGTGTGTGGGGGGGAGGGGTTGTTGTTGTTTTTGTATTCAGTTTGAAGAGTGAGTTTGTGAAGCAAACAAAATTAGCAATGCAGGCGACAGTACCCAGAACAGTTGGTTTTCACATTTCCAGCCATGAACAAAGAAGAGGATGAGCGCTCACCACCTTGGTACCCCAAACACAGACAAAAGAGAGGACATCAGAGCAGGAATACCAATGAGGAACATCTTAATTCCTCCCTACATACCAGACGGCATTAAGAATCTCCTCACACAGCTCACTTTGTGGTGGTCCTCCTTATCACTTACTGGAGATGAATCTATACATTTCTGAGCAGCCGTCCAGATGCTAGGCAATTGGTTAAAGAGAAGGGGGGATTGCGGAGGCTCTGAAAAAACACTGTTATAAGAAAGCATGCGTGATAATGCTGTGGTTCTGCCCCCTGGAGAGGGAAGGCTGAAATATTACTCCACTAGCCATCTGTTATGGACTTGTCCATACATATTTTGGGGCACTGGAAAAGAAGCTGGTATATATGTGTGTGAGAGAGCAGAGAAATAGTTAAACAGCTCCACCCAGGGTGGCTCTGGGAGCCTGAGCCCCAGGTCTTTTTTACTGAGTCCTGCTCTCCTACCCCTCCTCCCTCCCTTTAAAAAGCTTTAAAAAACAGACCTCAGCCACTTACCATCACAATTTGCTTTCCAGTTGTGGCTAGAGATGGTGTTAATCTGTGGTTGTTCAACATCATGTGTGAACGGTGTTGATTTGTGACAAGGGCATGTAAGTATATAAAAGTGTGCCTGCATGAAAAAGTCATGTCAGATGCTGAACAAGAGTTATTTGAGTATTCGTATGTACATAAGCAGCAGCTCTGGCAACTGATTGAGTCCTCTGCCCAATCTACCTGCAGCATACAGAAAATCCTGTTGGTGCCATGTTGCTCAGAGTAAGCCCTGACAGCAAGAGGCAGAGTTTGCTTTCCCCTCCTCTGGAAGCCAGCCTTACTTTGCATCTATACATATAAATTAGCATATGCAAATATGAGCCTGTGCTCAGAGTCCTTGAATCACGCAGCACTCTCTTCTCTGATTCAAATCAACCCCCACCTGAAGTGGCTTTTCTCCTTTAAAAATGTCAACCGAGTTGCATCAAATGTTCACTTAGCATCTTACCCTTCTAAGAACAAAAGGGTTTTAACAACTAATCATTCCTTAAGAACAAAAGGGTTTTAACAACTAATCATTCCTTAACCCTCAGGATCTTCCCCTAAGAATCGACTCCCAAGAGAAAGAACCCTATTGCAGATTAGATTTGCCATTAAAAACACACTGTTTGGAAGTTGGGAAGGAGCACTTAAGACAACACAGATCCTGCTTGTTTTGCCTCAGTATCCTCAAAAGAAAGACATCCACAACGTCTCTGGAAGGCAAGCCCAATGTTTGCAGAGTACTTTCAAACAGACCCTCTTACAAGCCATGCTGTCAAGCCATTTCAGCCATATTAAATCCCTGTGCGGAGTTGGTGGTGCAGATTGAGCATCAATGTGTCTTTGAGGACTGCATCTCCTTTGGATACAGCCAAGCATCTGCGCTAAGAACGGGATCTAGGGGCTGATCTCAGCTCCAGCTGCTTCCAGCCTCTGTAGCCAGCACCCACTTATTAAATCAGAATGTTTGATTTTGAGCTGCAAGTTGGTGGAGGATGCAAAAAGAGAAGAGAAGAAATAGGCTTTGATAAGAAGCTCATACACAGACAAAACAATTTAAACAACAGAAAGTGTTTTACTAGCATATAAGCCTTTCAAAGCCACAGCTGCCTGGTTCCTAGCCACAGGCTGGATTAGCTAACAGGTTTACTATCAACGCCAGTATGAAAAACTGTGAAGCTGGAGGACATTGCAGTCTTTTAATCCCCTCCCCCAAATGTGACAGGTTAAACCTATATGGCCTTAGTTCACTCACACTTTGATCTTTTGTGGTTTATAAAAGGGCAAGAGGGTGGAATCCACTCCAGCCTTCCTCAACCTGGTGCCTCCGAGAGGTACAACTTCCATCAGCCAGGGCCTGGGCACCAGGTAGCGGAAAGCTGGGTTAACGTGTCAGAGGCTGTTCACCTAGAAAATAAATCTGTTCATGTTTTCCTTCAGGGCATCCCAAGAGGCCCAAAGAATAGCAGCTGTGACAATGTGGCAGCTACAGAAATGGCAGCTATGGAACAGGCACATTGACAACAAGCAACTCTATGAACACTTGCTGGAGGAATTGTGAGGTAGACTCAAGAACACATGGGCCACAGGAAAAGATGGGTAACTGTTGTGCACACCCTAGTCTCCCACCTGTGAGACACTACAGGGATGTCCACACCTATCAGTGTTTGGTTTCCTTGAAATGAAGGCCAATGGAGGTTGTGATGTCTTTAGGCTATATTTACGCATATATGCAACCTGAGCATGGGATGTAGGGCAGGGCCGGATTTAGGTTTGATGAGGCCCTAAGCTACTGAAGGTAATGGGGCACTTTATATGTGATATTTTAGGGAGCAGGCTAGCAGGTGGGGCTCATTACTTACATCATAGGAACCTACACAACATTAAACACTGTTGCTATATGTAGGTTTTATTGTATTTGTTTATCTATTTTGGAAATGTACATCCAGGTTTTTTTTCCTTTAATTTTTTTGGGGCTCCCCAAGAGAGTGGGACCCTAAGCTATAGCTTGTTTAGCTTATAAACACTGGTAGAGGAGCTCTCTCACACACAAACCCACTTGTCCTATTGCTCTCCAACGTAGGATGACATGGCATCCAGCCAGGTGAGGTGGGGAAAGGCCCATCCATTTGACTCGGCAACAGGGCTCATTCTTTAAGAAGCAGATGATGCATTCTTAGCTGAGTAGCTAAGGCCATAAGAACTGGTTTGATTGATTCAGCAGGTTTCCTCTTAGGGATTCTAACCTTACAGACACAGGATCAGAGCCATGCATATAATCCAGATTGGCTCCCCAATCCACTAGCATTTGGGGATCTGAGGAAACAGAAGAGGGTAGCAAAAGGTAGGTACCATTGTGCATAGGTTTTTAATCATTTATATTTTTTAAAAATCCAAGAAGAGAAAAAACACTTAACGTTTTGGAAGCTCCTGGATGTGAGAAAGGGCACAAATCCCGTGGCGTCATGGCATAATTATTTCCACACCCAACCATACCCTGTTCTGCATGACATTTATGAAATTGGAGTCAATATGGCTAGAATCAGTCCAACCAATGCTTCAATATGTACTATATATGTTACTTCAAAAAAAACTTTTCATTATTACCAACACAGGAGTGGGCAAACTGCATTAACTAACTATCCTGAGATAGGCGGCAACTTTCTGTACTCTGCAGTTTGGAGTTACAGCACACACCGGGAAGCGCAGAATGTGTCCAAGGGAAAACTAGGCACTTCTCTCGGAACACCACTATGCTTCTTAGTGGAGGCCAGCACCACAGCCTCCAGTACCCACACTAGCACCAGTAAATTAGCTTTCTGAATCAAAGTGGGGAATGACATCCCCTGCATCTGGTTCATGCAGTCAGAAACACCACACTCCATTCCAGAAACAGAGTATAGTCTTCCTGACATATCCCTAGGGGGCAGCCATACCAGTGGTTTTGTTCTGGCTTTTCTGATGCTGTTCACTGGTGACATCCACAGTCAAGTCTTACAAAAAGTACCTCTTTAAAAGTGTTCCTCACCTTCAAACTTTCTCTCTAATGTCCTGCATATAACCAACAGGAACAACAAGCTGGGGGCACTTCAATACATTTGACCAGATTCTTGCATTTCAGATAACAAGCTGGTATGTGCCTAACGATAGGCAAGCCAAAAAGAGATAGCTCTAGGCCAGCATACCATAACCTTTATGAATGGATTCACGGTCTGGGAAAGGTTCTGATTCACAATGCAAATCAGTGTGCCAGAAACAACTTCTCACCCCATAAATTTGCTTGTAAGGGAAGTTTCTGGTGAGCTGTGCCAAACAGCCAGCAGAATATTTGATAAGAATCCCTTCCACTCTGCTTAACCTATTCCCAAGTATACCTTGTGTTGCTCTTTGCAGTCTCAGGGCAGAAACCTCAAGGTTCTGCTTCTCCTGGTTAGCATATCACCTGGTACAAACACAGCCTTACTGAGTACCAACCACACCACACTCAAGCCCCCTTGGTTCTCAAATTCAGCATTGGTCCTCCAAGCATTCCTGAATAAAGTAGAAGGACAGCTGTTAAAAGTAGTTATGTGTACATCACTACAGTATTGGAACACTAGTTTTGAACTGGATGGACCTGATCCAAAATCCTGGCATTCACACCTCTCATCTGCATGCCAACAGCACAGATTTGGTGCCACTTGAAACACATATGGCTTCTCAATTCACACCAAAGCTGGTTGAGGGAGTAGGAAAAAATTGTATTTAACAAATTGAACGCTAAAGATTTTAAGAAAACGTCAACATTTTGACAAAGTATCAAAGTGTTTCAATTGCCACCAAAATTTTCAGGCATCTATTTTTGACAATTTTTTATCAAAACATTAGTCATCTTGTGTCTATTAGCTATATGAAGTCCCCACATCTGCACATAACTAATGGCAGAACTGTATGTTAGACTAAAAGCACAATACTGCACCCACCCATTTAGCAACATTCAGAGGACCAGAAGTTAGCTCCATCTGACTTGCATGTAAAAAAAACATGTTTATAATAAATAATTGGAAATTACTGCCTCCATTAATAAAGAACTCATCCTGCACTTCTTTTACAGGGAACATTTCTGCTAACTGGTCTTATATCTAAACTGTTGGCCTTCTGCTTAGCCATTATGAATGACTTTAAGCAATTTCTTGATTTTCAGAATGAGTGCATTTCATGGGTAGGCCAACCAAGGCCCGGATCGGCCTAATCGCCTTCTAAATCCGGCCTGCAGACAGTCCGGGAATCAGCGTGTTTTTACATGAGTAGAATGTGTCCTTTTATTTAAAATGCATCTCTGGGTTATTTGTGGGGCCTGCCTGGCATTTTTACATGAGTACAATGTGTGCTTTTATTTAAAATGCATCTCTGGGTTATTTGTGGGGCATAGGAATTCATTCATTTCCCCCCCCAAAATATAGTCCAGCCCCCCACAAGGTCTGTGGACCGTGGACAGTGGGCTGGCCCTGCTGAAAAAGTTTGCTGACCCCTACTTCTTCCTTCCCAGGTTTATGATTTTAAAAAGCAGTATAAAGCACTCAAAAGAGGAACTAAATTTTGCAAAGTGATATTATTCATTCCAGTCACAAAAAGCTCAGATCCATAACAAGGAATTTTTAATGGCACAGTTCTTAGTGACAATGCACTCCGAGTGCTCAGCTAGGAATTCTGAGTCTCTCCAGAGTACAAAGGGATTCCAGAACTTTTAAGTTTGCAGATCTAAGCTTACTTACACCCTAATTTTAAACAGTTTCTCCATAGATAAGTTCACCACTAACTTTGATCAACTTTAATGCGTCTTACTTCCTAGGAAGTAATATAAAGTCTGCTTAATACTGCAGCCTTGTTGTTTAGTCGTTTAGTCGTGTCCGACTCTTCGTGACCCCATGGACCAGAGAACGCCAGGCACCTCTGTCCTCCACTGCCTCCCGCAGTTTGGTCAAAACTGCAGCCTTACAAGAGTGAAAATCTCACAGAACTCAGAAATGTTTCGGTTTGTGACTTCCATGATGGCTATGCTCTGGCTCCATGGTTGGAGGCTGTGTCCTTCTGAATACCAGTTGCTGGAAACTGCAGGGTAGCAGAGTACTCTTACACTTGGGTCATGCTTGCCAGCTTCCCATAGGCACCTGTTGGCCATTATGAGGTCAGATCTTATGTTATTAACTGCTCAAAATTCCATAGAAGGGAAGATGTTGTTCGCGGAAGCTTCTCTTGCCACCACTGCTGTGTAATAAGAAGAGCCACACTTTGTGACATTTCCAGTTCTTCTGTGCAACTGTCTAAAGATGGAGAAGCCCACTTGGGGGCTGGACCCAGCAATGCTTTCTCCAACAAAGGAACCCTGATGCTAGTAACCTCTTTTCAGTAATCCTCTCCACTGGTAGGCTCAGCGTTGCCAAGCACAAACTTTCCTACAGCGAAAGAGAACTCTAGAAGCAGCAGAATACTAAAAATAAGCCAGTATGTGTGAATTAAATGAGGGTGGCAGAAATGTATATTTGCTACCCTGCTGCCACATCCAACCACAAGACACCCATATAATCACACCACAGGGAACCCCATTCAATCTAACTTTTAAGTAACTCAGGGAAATTTATTGGCCAATATATAAACAAACAAACTTCATTAGCACAGAGTTAAGGCTCCCATGGGCCCACTCATTCCCTCCCAGAATATCCTCCCAGCAAAAATGTAAACTTCACACAAACAATAAATAAAAGGTTGGACTCTGTTATACCAGAAAGGTGCCAGTGTTTCCCTGGTGAACACTGATCTTTGCCATTTATCCTCACAGAACTTGTCACTTCTTTCCCATCACAACTATAGAGCACACAGTTCCCTCACACCCCATCATGTTCTTCCCTGGACCAATTCACCAAATAATCTTGTTTTGCTTTGTTTTTTTGGAATACTCCACTGCTCAAAGAGTGCTGAAAGGAAGTTACTAGGCGCCTTGATCTCATTGTGAGAAAACACATTCCAAAGCTCCAGAAGAGCTTTGTGTTCCGGAAGAGTATTCCGGAAGAGGCTCTTGCCAGCTTAATGCTTCACAAAAAAAGGCTGTCCTGGAGGTGAGGGGAATGTTATCTTTTGTTAGGGTGATACCTTAGTTTCACTGCAGTGATATCAGCTGGAAAGTCCCACACTACTACCAAAAGTACAAAGTGTGGGGGGGGGGGTTGTGGCAGGAAGGGGGACTCATTTTGAGACTCTAGATTCCAGGTGGATGATTTCCTAGGAGGAATAAGAGCTTCAGGAATGGGTTTAATGCCAAGGGCTAAGAGATAAGGACCAAAAGATGAGTAAACAGCACAAAGGACTTAAAAAAAAAAAAAAACCTTCAAAAAGGGGAGCTGGAACTTCAGGACCACCAGAAACAGTATTTTTTGCCGTTGGCATCTGTCTGTCTCGAGAGATAATGGAATGCCCCTCTGGGGTGAAGTCAAACTGCTCTGTTAGCGGCACTTCAGTTGACCTCCCCAGGGTGCAAGCCTGGGCAGTATGTATGGAGGTCTTGGGTTGCTCAGACGACAAGCCCCCTCTCCTCTGCCTTGATGATGTGGTCCAAGGGAAAGCAGAGCAATTGATTTGGCACCAGCTTGGCTGCAGGAGTTGTCAGGAGAAGGCATGCAAGAAACCATCCAACTGCTTTAGGGAATCGACTCTGGATATGTGTACTCCTTAGCTTTTTTTTTCCTCTGGAAGATATCCCACAAGGCAGCAGAAGTTTAGAATCAAGAGTTTTCCTTCTAGATGGGCTACCTTCCCAGGTTAATGAGCCCCATCTGTCCCTCACTTCCCTCCTCATTCACTAAAACAGAGACTCTTAAAAGGAAGTTTAATTAATTAATTCAGATTAATTTTATCAATCTGGAACAGGCTTCCATTACATATCAGAGAGACATTGTTTCTACTGCCTTTTCAGCACCTATTGAAGATCATCTTTTTTTCAGCAAGCCTTTAAATAGAGCCTTTTATCCCAGTCTGTTTCCTTATTGGATATGAAATCCTTTTCATATATGAAATCTTTTCATATATGTTTTATTGTTAATGTTTTAAATTACTTAAAGATGTTTCATAGGAAGTGATTCATAAATGGAATGGAATGAAATAAAGTAAAATAAAAAGGGGGGAAGAGACATTTTTAAAGGAAGTTGAGAGAGATGAAAGATCTGAATTTCACTGTTGCTCAGTTTAGAATGCTGGAGAAGGTTTGAAAAACTGACAATACAACATCCCTGAAAGAGCCTAACCAAGAAAATTAGGAGTTCTAACTTGCAAAGATTGCAATCTGGAAAACAGTCCAGAAAAAAAACTCCTCAGGTTTACAAAATGCCTGAAATCCTCTCTCTCTCTCTCTCTCTCTCTCTCTCTCTCTCTCTCTCTCTCTCTCTCACACACACACACACACACACACACAACCCATCAACAAAATACTTTTACAGAATTATTAGCTCAAATGCAACATTAAAGTATTACCATGAAATGTTCCTGATTGCGATCAGTGGGTAAATACCACAAGCATTGGGAAATGTCTTGCAAAAAGAACTTTAAAGGGGGGGGGGGAGAGAATTCTGGGCTCTATCACAATATCCCTTCCTGTAACTATAAATGTACAATCCTATGCAAACGCAAACACTTTAAAGCACACCCCATTGGGACATACATAGTGCGCACTGGGGCATACACACCACACATTTAAATCACATTTCTTGCCCCAACCCCCACTTGAATCCTGGGAACTGTAGTTAACCCCTACACTACAGACATACAACACACACCACCCTTAACAATCTACAGTTCCCAGGATTCATGTGTGTTGATAGTGGTGATTATCAGATTTTGGAGTCCTTCAAGAGCAGGAGTAAATTTTGTTAGAGAGCAGTGTTTACCAAGTCGTTGCTCAAGCAATATGGACCTTTCTAAATCCGCAATTCTGCTACTTGGGAATTCAATGAAGGATATAATCCTAAACACACCACCAAATAAGTGCCGTTGAAGTACGTAGGAATTATTTTTAAGCAAATCTGCTTAGGGTCCTTTTACTCCCTACCCCAGTCTTTTTCAAGTCAGTCGTCCCACTCATTTCAGCGGGGCTTGCTCCAAAGTAAGAACCCACAGGATTGCTGCTGTGTGCTCAGATCCTGTGCAAACTTACTTGGGAGTAAATATTGTGGAATGAGGTGATACTTCTAAGTGTATATAGGCTCAAGTTATTAATTGGGTATTATTTTCACTCAGATACTAACAGGACTAACCAATTATCTGAGTAGCTCGATTTCAAATTGAAAGCGGGGGCTCACGTTGATTGCATGCTACTCTGAGCGTAAGCAAAGGTCCCTTCCCTTGCCTCCCTCCCAAACCCCATAGAAAACAGGCGCGCCAAGGCGAGAAGTTTTTGCTCTCTTGCTGACATCCCATTCTCGATGTGCAGGGTTTGTTCTGCATGAAAAAGAATTTCTGTTGGGTGATTCCACGTCTGTATCGGCACCATCCAGAGTCACATTTACTACCTTTTCTTGAGGACAAGGCCTTGAGAAATGAGCACCGCTGAAATAAATTGGACTTGCTCCGAAAAAAACCTAGGAGGAGCCAGTATGGATTTTCAGCTCTCTGCACTATCAGGAACTTGGGCTGAAGACAACCCAGCAACGAACCTGATTCCGATTCTGGTCTGCAACCCAGATCTTCTGCTAGCCACAGCTCCTTCTGATATGCCTCTAAAGCTTAACATCCAAGAGTTATATATTGCACTGTATTTATAAAAGCATTTATATGCCGCTTTCTCGTGCAAAATACCAAGGCGGGTGTGCAAGCTCCACGATGTGTGTTCTGCGCGTAGCAGATCGTTAGGCTGTTGGTTTTCATACACAACGGCTTCCTATCCGCTTGCTCCGAGTGCAGCGAGTTGGTTGCTTTCCTCTCCCTTTTTCCTGGGTCCGCATCAGACTGTTCTCCATGGGGCCCTTGGTCTGGGATTGGTCGAACCGGTAGGAGTAGTAGAGAGAGAGATCTGGCTGAGGGATCCTCCCTTTTGCTAGGGCTAATTGGATCGAGTCTGAAAGCAAGATCATGTACACCTGGGAAAGAGGGCAGGAATGGCCTTGAAACGCCATTATAATCCGAGAAAAAAGGAGGAGGAAAGAGTAGGAACTTTGGGCAGCCGCGGTGGGGAAGACTGACAGCTACGCAGAGCGCTTCCCTGTAAGTTTGTAAAGGCTCAAATACTGAACTATGTGGTGCAGTTGTTTTCACGGATTTAGTTACAGTTTTTCCTCGGGGTGAGCCTCTTACTGTTAACTCCTGTTTTAATTTACTTGATAGCCTGGGTCATCACTCCCGACTCCATAAACCTTCCCCAAAACCTTCTCCCCACGTGTCCCCCTTTTTTCTCCCACGCACAATTTGCTCCTATTTTTCTCTGCACTGCAGGTTGATTCGGAATACCAAGCTATGAGCGAGCCTGTGTCTCCAGTCCGCGTGGAAGTTTTGACTCAGGTAAGCAGGAAACAACACCCCCCCCAAAAAAAACCCCCACGTAGTTCAACCTATAGGCCTCTGTGGGAAAATAGTCGAGAGGTGGTGACGGGCCTGGGCGAGTGCGCAATTTGGAATGGGTCGAGCTCAGGGTTGGTTGCGGCGCTATGCAGCCCCAGAGATTGGGAAAGGGGCGAGGTGGTTGTGTGGATAGAAGATTTCCGGGGTTCCGTTGGAAGCCATTTTAAAATCTCCCCTGGGGTCATAAATGAGAGTTGCTCTTATAGGAATCAGTGGTGGGTTAGGGGAGTTCTGACTGGGCATGCCTCCACCCCCCGCAAGCAAAACTTAAAAGAAGTATTACTGCACTGTCCTCACGCAGAGAGGAGGGGCCTTTTTATTTTTTCGGTGTTTCAAGCTGCCCCCCCAGTCAATAAAAATCGATAAAATACATAGCTAAGGTTCTGCCCACCCCCCAACAAAAGGCCTGCCCCACCCCCAAAAAAATCTGGCAATGCCCATGCCTGCTATCACAAATACAGCCCATTATCTCCATATTGCAGGTTGGGGACGGCTGCTGGGAGATACTGCTTATGCCAGCCCTTCAGTCTGATAGTAATATGACAGGTTGGGGGTTCAGGTGATTTCTAGCCTAACTGCATTAAAAGACCACTTAGGTTGTAGCCAAGGTCAGTCTAGTCACACTGCCACCTGCTAGCCCAAATCCAATACTTGGCTATGTGCAAAAACCTTGTCCTCTATTGACTTGCATGCAGGCATGTTTCACTTTGGATATATCTGAAAATAATTGGACTGTGAATTTCTTTGAAGGCATGGGTGTGTGACTTCTGCCCATGATGCCAGATCACAGCTTCCTTAGAACCTTGGATTTCTCCAGTGACTTTTTTGAGCTTCTCCTTTCTGGGTGTAGAAAAGAAACGGAGGAAAAAGTCTTGAGTGTAGTTGTTAAGGCTGTAATCCTCCACATCCTTGCCTGGGAGTAAGCACCATTGAAACTGACTATGCTTCCTTCCAAATATACTTACATAAGGTTACGTTTTCTGTGCCTATAAAGGGAGTGGCTCTATTAGTACAGTCAGTTGCATTCTTCATGCAAAGGTGGAGTTATTTGTTGCATCCCCACTTCCATGTTGAGTAACATGGGAATGCTAATGCCTGACTTGGATTGACTTTTTTTCTAACGTTGTTCCTATCAAAATGGCTACCTGCAATTTATTTATTTATTTATTTATTTATTTATTTATTTATTTCTGGTCTTACTCTGTAGGGGTCACTCTTTCATGTAAATTTTTATTACTTAGTACCTCTATCTTTAATTTATAGCAAAAATCAACACTTTAAATGCATTTTGGACTTCAGTTTGGAACATGATTTCTCAGTGCTGCCCAGTGTGGTGTAGTGGTTAAGAGCGGTAGTCACATAATCGGGGGAACCGGGTTTGCGTCTCCGCTCCTCCACATGCAGCTGCTGGGTGACCTTGGACCAGTCACACTTCTCTGAAGTCTCTCAGCCCCACTCACCTCACAGAGTGTTTGTTGTGGGGGAGGAAGGGAAAGGAGATTGTTAGCCGCTTTGAGACTCCTGAAGGGGAGTGAAAGGCAGGATATCAAATCCAAACTCTTCTTCTTATTTTTTCTATTCCAACAAGGGAAATATAAAAGCGTCACATTTGGCAGAAATAATCTCGAGATTAGATCTTCATGAAACCATTTTTATCGTGTTGATTTTCTAATTTTCGTATTAAGTTGTTTTTAACTAGTCAGCAGTACAAAGTACTTGCTAATCTTTCCACTCTTCTACACTTATTTTGCTGCAGTTAATTTCCTAATGAGCAGGTCAGACCTAATCAAGCAAATGGCCTGAAAGCGTATGATGGATATTACAAGGAGGTAGCAGGTGGAAAGAATGAATAGCGGCAGAGTTGGAGAGTGGGGAACCTGGGTTCAAATCGCTGCTCAGTCAGCCATGGAGTTCAGTCGCAGTTCAGTCCTATACTTTTTGTTGACTTCTGAGGGGGGAGGGTTTCCTAATGATGCTCATGGTGCTTCCTGGTTTGCAGTTCCTTGTTCAACAAAAAAAAGTACATGAGCAGCTTAAGTAAGGAGCAGAAATTGACATACTTGGGTTTCTCCCTCATCCCAGCCTTGGGTCACACCAGATCATACACATACCCCTACAAGGACACTGTTCCCTTAGCCTTGGTTCAGCTCCAAACAGTTTTGTGGGCATTGAAACCCTTCTCTGGAAGAAAGCTCCACTCACGCTCCCATTCTCTGCAGCTCCAAGCCCATGGCATTGTATCGGAATACATCACCTACCCTCGTGTAACCTTCTCGTCTGCCTCTCGCCTCTGTGTCCGGCACAGCCCTCCTGGGGACTCCTCCCGGCAATCGCTGACGCTCTTGGATCCCCGTGCATCTCCCAAGGAGGATCAGGCTCCGCCAAACTGGACTTTGCATCATGTGCAAGGGGCTCTGGCTAATCCTAGCCGTCCACTGCTTGCTGTCAGAGGTACAGTCATACCTCGGATTACAGCCGCTTCAGGTTCCTTTTTTTCGGGTTGCGGACCGCCGAAACCCAGAAGTACCGGAACGGGTTACTTCGGGTTTTGGTGGTCGTGCATGCACAGAAGCACCGAATCACAACCCGCGTATGCACAGACGTGGATTGCGAATGCTGCGGGTTTGCAACCCGAGCATCCATGGTATTTCATTAATAGGAACGCTATCTGGTTATTGGAAAGTAGAGTTGAGCAAAGGAGAGGAAGTCGGGGTGTTGTGTGTTACTAAATTCGCCACAGACTAGACCCACTGAAATGAGTGGGCCTAAGTTACAAATGTCCTTAAATTTCAGTGGGTCTGCTCTAGAGTAGGACTTGCATTGGAAGCAATCCAGTGTGGATTGGGGTGAAGGGGAAAAAATGGGAGTGATGGAAAGCGAATGCTAGAGGGTCATTTTGGTACTTGAGGGGGAGGACTTGTGTTATTGCAGAGAAGTAAAGGGCTTGAATTGAACTGAGGTGTCTTTGAGTGGGAGATGGGCTTAGAAGAAGGAAGGTGGTAACACCGTCCAGCTGTCATTTTATTTTGGGCAGTGGTGGTTCTAAAACTGTGGGAGAGGTTGGAGTATTTGTTATCCCTTGGGACAGCAACATTTCCAAAGGAATTCTTTGTCTCTGACCCACTTAATGTTCTGGTAATGCCAAGCGCTCTCTCTGCAGCCTTTGGAAACGTCAAGTCATTTCTGGTGAATGAGCTGCCATGTCCCAAAGTTCTCATTTGTAGCTTTCCGTATTATTTACCTGCTTTCTAGTTGGTTGTGGGGGCTTCTCATTCAGTTTTGCAGAAGAGACACAGGTGCACCTAAAATACAGTGAATTGTCTGTTTTATAAATTGAGGGGCCTTCACTGTCAAGCGGCTCCACTCCCTCAAACCGCAGCAGTTGTCTTAACCTTCCCTCTTCTTCCTTCTAGCGGGGCAGCTGGCCCAGGTCTACGACGTGGACCAGCGTTCCTTAAGATACCAGTGGGAATTTGCTCATCCTATTGAGTACTGGGTGTGGTTGAACGCTGACATTCTGGCTGTGGTGACAGAGGAGGATGTCTTCCACTGGACTGTAAAACGTGAGTGTTCAAGGGACTTGGGGAAGATGTTGTTGGGGTGGCTATAATGAAAGAATCCTGGGCAGGGGCAGGTTGTATGCAGAATGATGAATGGAGTTAAGTGGTGAAACCAAGGGTGCTTGGTGGATGGAGTTGGGAGTAAAGGACAAAGGACACATGCATTGTAGGAGAGGCAGGCTGTCTAGTTTATGGGATAAGTTAGTGATTATTGAAGGGAATTATTGGGGAAGCAGTGTGCTGGCGTTGCCTCAACAGTCTACTGTGATGAAAATTAAAAGCAGAGGGGTAGTTTGAGGATCTATCCATGGAGGATTGTCCTAAAGCAGCAAAGTGCCCTTTGAAGCAGACTCTCCCCCCCCCTCCCCCGGGGAAGCTGTTTCAATTGACACTTTGCTCAGCTTCTTCTTTAAGAGGGCGGGTGGCAGCAGTGGCGCCATATGCAGCCCAGCCCCCTTAAAGGAGAAGACAGAGCACTTTAATCTTGGCACATTAGCTCATTAGATTAAATCCTGCTTCCTCGGCTGTGTGATTCTGTTGCCACCTAGGAACAGGACAGCATAGCCAGTGCAGGATTAAACCCTGTCCTCACGCCCATCAGCTGACATAATCACTGATGAGTGGGTGAGTATGGTTTAGGCGCAGTTGTGGCCAAACTTGGCCCTCCAGCTGTTTTGGGACTACAATTCCCTTCATCACTGACCGCTGGTCCTGTTAGCTAGGAATGATGGGAGTGGTTACGGAATAGGCCTGGCATGTCCAATTGAACCCCTCGGCCAGAAGTTCCCTACTTAATCTATTACGTAAACCATATGAATTGAGCAGAAGACCTTGACTCCATTCCTTGTCTGTAATCTCCCTTCAAGGTTCTGGACCAAGTTGGCAGTTTAGCCGACATGAACGTCTCTGTGGCATGGAGGTGGTAGGATATCAACGGGATGCCAGTCATATGTGGATGGCTCTCTCTGCTCTAGGACTTGAGCAGGTACATAATTATCTGACCCCATGGCTATGATATGTCTCTTGTTTCTATTTTATATTTTTAAAATATTTTAATTAAGTTTTACATAACACCTTTCAATTTAAACATATCATTCACCTTCACATTTAGGATTCTCGAAATCCCCTGACTTCCCACCACCCTGTTGGTTTCTGCTTTCTTCTCTGTGCAGCGAAGTGCTTGTCACGAGACAGGTTGTTTACATTCCACAGAGTCTGTACTGTTGGGTTCCCACGGGAACGGGAGACTGGATGTGACGTACACTGGTTTCCTGTTTTTCCCTGCTTTTTGCAGTTTCAGTTTGTGATTCTCTCTGTGCTTTAGAGGAGAGATGATGCATTTCTCTGCTCCGGCAGAGGGAAAATGTTTTTCTGTAACTTACCAGCTTTGAACTGTAAATAAAGTAGTATAGAGCATGTTGGCACATATTTTTCATCATTCCGCTGTGCACTGGACACTGCTTATCTACAACATTTGGTTATGGGCCCAGAAAAATGCAGCGTTTTGAGATTGGTCTTCAGAAGTCGGGCTCCTGGCAAAGGAATAAAGGAGCAAAGAGGATCGGAACAGCGGCAGAGGCACGGATCGCAAGGTATCTGCTCTGCGCGTCAAAATGATTGATGAAGGTATGTGCTACTGCTCCGGGCAGCCTGCCAGCTTCTAATTAATGGCTTTATGGCTGGACTTTGAACTTTTATAGCCGGTTTTGCCGCGGCACAGGCAAATGGCTCAAAGGGACGCTATGCTGGGGGAAAACGAAAGTAAAGTGCTGTTGTTTCAAAGCAGCTGCAAATGTGACGCAGCAAAAATTAAAGGGCAACATTGAGAAAGCACTTGGGGACTATCACTTTTGAGCTTGCTTTTGGAATGCAGTTTGAAACAGCTGCAGATAAGCAACGCAGCATACAGAAAGGCGCAGGCTCAAAGGCAGAGGCTGTTTTGAAATTGCCTTTGGATTAAAGCAGCTTGATTTAAAGCAGCAGCAGACAAGCAGAAATGGCGACTGCAAAGCTAGCTGATGCTTGTGGGATTCCTAAGCTCAATAAGAAAAATTATGCGGACTGGGTTTTGTATGCAGAGGCAATTCTGCGGAAAGAGGGTCTGTTTGAGGTGATTACAGACAACCCCCCAGCTCCAGTTACAGATGAATGGAAAGCTAAGGATTCCAAGGCAAGGGGAACTCTTACATTGATAGTATCCCCAGAAGAGCTCTGTCTATTGCGTGATAAGACCTCAGCCAAAGAAATTTGGGATGCTTTGAAAGAGGCTCACTTAAGGACAGAAGCTGGGTCCACTATGTTTTACTTCAACAAGCTGCATAATATGGCTCTTGCTGAAGGTGGAGATGTGCGTATACATCTGATGGAGATGCAGAATCTGAGACATGAGCTGCAACAGAGAGGACTCAACTTTCCAGAGGCTGTGTATTCCTTCATGATACTACAATCTTTGGGTTCAGGTTGGGAGTCTGTTGCGACTCAGATTGCTATACAGCCAACTGCTCAGCTGACAGTGAACTATGTTACTGCCGTGATATTGAATGAAGCGGATCGCCGCGGTGCTAGCTGCATCAACAAGGGGGAGACTTCACAGTCGTCATCCCACAGTGCAGTGGAACCACCAGATGGCGCCAAAGCTTTGAAGGCAGTGAAATGCTACTCATGTGGACGTCTAGGCCATATGAAGAGGGAATGCAAATATCCCAAGGCCAAGACAGAGCAGCGCAGCGAAAGCTCATCGCGTGGAAAAGGCCAGAGCAAAGGCAAAGGTCCGGTGTCCAGGACAACGCAGCACAAGGCAATGGTCTCACGCTTCGCTCCAAAGGTTGCAAAGATTGCAGAGGTTGCAGAGGTCCAGAAGACGTCTAGATCTTTCTTCGTTGTTGATTCAGCTGCAACGCATCACATGTGCAACGATAAGCGACTGTTCGTGTCTTTTACACCGCAGGAAGGTGCAATTCACCAGGCGGATGACCACACAATCCCCAGTAAAGGCTACGGAACTGTTGTTCTTCACAGTTTGGACTTATCGATACAGGATGTGCTTTATGTGCCGGACGCGACACATAATCTGCTCAGCGTTGGACAGCTGATTGAGAAAAAGATTGACGTTTCCTTTAAGAACAATAGGTGCATCATCACAAAGAAAAATGATTATCAATTGTATGCTGAATTTGTTGATCGTTTGTTTCTTTTGTATTATGATGATGTTGTGCAGGATGACACTTGTTGCATTGCAGGTTCTAACAAAAGTTTGCATGCAGAATGTATTCACGATTTTCACAGGAAATTTGGTCATTTGCATTTTGAGGCAGTATCTAAAATGCCTGCTTTGGTTGAAGGTATGACTATTAAACCCTGCAGGTACCACATGAAGTGCAAGGCATGCGCAGCAAACAAGGTGAAAATGGCTGCGAAAGGTAAGGTGTCTAGTAGGCAAGCTACAGAGCCATACCAAATTATTCATGCTGATTTGGTTGGTCCACTAGCGCCCTCTTTGGGTGGGAATAGGTACTTCATGGTTCTTATTGATGCATTTTCCAGGTATATTTATGTGTACAATCTCAAGCAGAAATCAGAGGCTTTTCCTAGGTTCAAGGAATTCTGTGCTTGGTTGGGAAATGTGCATGGTAAGAAAATAAAAATTCTTTTTACTGACCGGGGGGGAGAGTTCACTTCTCAGCAGTTTGAAGCTTTTCTGGCTGAGAAAGGAATTCAACACGATTTGTCTAGTCCTCGCTCGCCATGGCAGAATGGACTTGCGGAACGAGCAAATCAAACATTGCTTCAAGGGTTAAAAACCTTGCTGCATGATGCAAATCTTCCAGAGAGTTATTGGGCCGAAGCTCTCTCATGTTTCACTTACAGTTATAATCGCAGGTTATCTTCAGCGATTGGTTGTACCCCCTATGAGAAGATGTTTGGCAAGAAGCCATACATCAAACACATGAAAATTTTTGGTTCGGACATGTGGGTTCACTCACCACAAAACTCCAAGTTAGACAAGCGTGGTTTGCATGGTATCTTTCTAGGTTATCAGAAAGGTTCTTACAGAATAATGATGACTGACTCTAAGGAAATTAAGCTCACAAGAAGTGTTGAGTACAATGCCAAGTGGGGGGAGAATGTGGGAATTTTCCAATGTTATCCTGATGACAGTGATGAAACTGAGGATAGTCAAAAGCAACCGCAACAACCCACACCCACTGATGAAGGTTCTGATTCTGAGTCTGAAACTGAATCAGATGATTCAGAGGATTTCAAGAGTGCGAAAGCCTCTATGCGACCCTCTGAAAGCTCTGATCAAGAATTGGAGGAACCATTGTTCACAATAGGTCACTTTTCTCCTAAGAAGGAAGAGGAGAGTGTTGAAGACTTAAGGCTAATTCGCAGGTCACAGAGAGCCACAAAAGGCAGACCTCCAAAGAGGTTTGCTGATGAGTTTGCTAACATAGCAGTGACAGCTGTTAAAAGCTCCAAGAAGGTTTTTGAACCTTCAAGTTTCCAAGAAATCCAGGATTTGGATTCAAAGGAAGCTGAGCCATGGTTAAATGCCATGAAGGCTGAGCTTGATTCCTTGGAAAGGAACAAAACATGGGAGCTTGTTCCAGTAGTTCCAGGAATGAAACTGCTTGGAAGCAAATGGGTCTTCAAAGCCAAGACTGATCAAAATGGCAAGATAGTCAGACACAAAGCCAGATTGGTAGCCAGAGGATTTGCTCAGGTACCAGGTGAAGACTATCACGAGACCTACTCACCCACAGTGAGGTATGAGAGCATTAGGCTTATGCTCAAGCTAGCTGCAGAGGAGAATCTACACATTAGTCACCATGATGTCAATACAGCTTTTCTGTACGGATCTCTAAATGAATCACTTTATATGCTTCCACCTGATGGCGTACAGGTAAAACAGGGATTTGTTTGTGCTCTGAAAAAATCCCTTTATGGTCTCAAACAAAGTGCACGGTGTTGGCACACAAAACTCACTGAAGTATTGTTTTCTCTAGGTTTTAAGCAAGGGAAATCTGATCCATGTGTATTTGTCAAAGAGGAGGGGCAAAAGAAACTGTATTGTTTGTTTTATGTTGATGATCTTTTATTCTTTTGGAAAGATGTCACAATGTACAATAACGCCCTAGCTCAACTGAAAGAGCACTTTGACATGAAAGATCTTGGTGAGGTAAACAACTACCTATCTCTGGAAATAGAGAGAGATCAAGATGGTAACATTCTAGTACACCAGTCACGGAAAATTGCTGATGTGTTAAGCAAACTAAACCTGATGGATGCTAACCCTGTGGACACACCGATGATAACAGGTTATCAGGTAGATGACACTGAAGAAGCATTTTCTGACACTACACTGTACAGAAGTGTGCTAGGCAAGCTAAACTTCATTGCCAGATGTTCAAGACCAGACATTGCTGTAAGCTGTAATTTGCTAAGCAGACAAGTCAGCAATCCTACTGTTAAGGATTGGAAAGCTCTGAAACGCATAGCGCGGTATTTGAAAGGCACTATGCATTACAGACTGAGATTTAACAATCAGAAGTCTGGTGGTCTTGAGATATTTGCAGATGCAAGTTTTGGAAGTGACACTACAGACAGGAAAAGTACGTCTGGAGTTTGCTATAAGTACAATCAGGGTCTATTTGATTGGTCGTGCAAGAAGCAAACAACAGTTAGCTTAAGTACTTGTGAAGCTGAACTGAATGCACTGTCTTATTCACTTAAAGATTGTGAATGGTTGTTACAATTGTGCAAAGACATGAAAATTCCTGTCAAATGTCCAATCCAGGTTTACCAGGACAACAAAGCATGTTTGGCTTTGCTGAATTCTGAAGGTTGTAAGCAAAGCACGAAGCACTTGCAATTGAAGTTGCAACATGCTAGGGAACGTATTCAGAAGGGACTCGTAACGGTGTCCTATATGCCAGGTAATGAAATTCCTGCTGATGTATTGTCCAAGATTGTATCGAGGGATCAACACTGTACCTATGTGCAGAAGTTGGGTTTGTACTGATATTGTACGAACACGCTGCCCAGAGATGTTCACAGAAAGGGGGAGGATGTTGGTTTCTGCTTTCTTCTCTGTGCAGCGAAGTGCTTGTCACGAGACAGGTTGTTTACATTCCACAGAGTCTGTACTGTTGGGTTCCCACGGGAACGGGAGACTGGATGTGACGTACACTGGTTTCCTGTTTTTCCCTGCTTTTTGCAGTTTCAGTTTGTGATTCTCTCTGTGCTTTAGAGGAGAGATGATGCATTTCTCTGCTCCGGCAGAGGGAAAATGTTTTTCTGTAACTTACCAGCTTTGAACTGTAAATAAAGTAGTATAGAGCATGTTGGCTCATATTTTTCATCATTCCGCTGTGCACTGGACACTGCTTATCTACACACCCTTCTCTGGTTTTCATTGTCAATCCCTTTTTTTTTCAGCTTATCCATTTTTTTTAAAAAATAAATGTTAAAAGTTAAGTCTCTTGTTTCTAAACCCATTACAGTGGTACCTCAGGTTAAGTACTTAATTCGTTCCAGAGGTCCGTACTTAACCTGAAACTGTTCTTAACCTGAAGCACCACTTTAGCTAATGGGGCCTCCTGCTGCTGCCGCGCCGCCGGAGCACGATTTCTGTTCTCATTCTGAAACAAAGTTCTTAACCTGAAGCACTATTTCTGGCTTAGCGGAGTCTGTAACCTGAAGCATATGCAACCTGAAGCGTCTGTAACCTGAGGGTACCACTCTACACGGCTTGGTGGCTCTGTTCTAACCCAGATATAGCCAACATTGTGCCTCAGATATCGCTTGACTCCAGCTCCCACCAGCCCTAACTGGCATGGCCCAATAGTCAGGGATGGTGCGAGTTGCAGTCTAAGCAGCATTGGCTACCCCTACTCTGAATCTCTCTCTCTTTGTTTCTTTCTCACAGAGCCAAGTTGTGGGCCTGACCCAGCTGTATTGGCGAGGGGGCCCACTGTCTCAGGTCATAGAAGCCCAAGCAGTAGCCTTGCCTCAGCACAGATTTTCCAGGAATCCAAAACCTTCAACATCCCTCTTAGCTGCTGTGCGGAGAGGCAAGGAACAGGCTGGACAGGTGACTGGGGCTTAGTAAGGATGGGCAAAGAGGAAGTTGGGAGCCAAGGTCTACTGGGTAGGGCGCCAGTAAAGTCTCTAACTCTGCACTTGCTTCTTGTTTGTGTCTGCAGTTTCATGTGGTAGAGCTAGGCCCACATCAGCCAGGGAACGCCGCCTTGCTTAGTGCCCGCGACACCTTGCCTTTCAAGGGGACTCAGCTAGGGGACTTCCCCAGTGCAGTACAGGTGAGTTTTGCCTTGGAGACAGTTGGCTTATGGACCTGCTGAACCTTGGACAACAACCTCTCTCATCCCCATGCTGACTGGGTCTGATGGGAATTGTAATCCAAAACATCTGGAAGGTGTCAGTTAGGCTGATGTAGTTGGTGGTGGGGTTTTTTTGTGCCTTCCCCATCTAACCCAGTGGATGTCTGGCTATTGGATCCAGAGTTGGCGGCCATGTTTTCCAAGTGCCCGGGAGTAGTTGGGACAAGGGGAAGAAGCTTTTAGGGCATTGCTGGGGAACCTCTGGAACTCCAGATGTTGCTGAACTACAACTCCCATCAGCCCCAGAAAACATAGCCATGGGACTTGTAGTTCATCAACAGAGGGCCAAAGGTTCCGCATGCCTGTTTTTGGCAAAGGGTGCCTAACCTCTTTGGGCCTGGGGACTCGTTTCTAAATCTAAAACTTTGTGGCCATCACAAGATATCAATTTCACACAAGGAAAACTGTCTGTGCTTAGAACTCCCTCACTGCCTGAAAAACAGGCGAAACAAGGGTTATCCCCACCCCCTACCCCACACACAGACAGACACCAAGAGCAGAAACAAAATAGACAAAGGAAGCAGACAGGGATACCCCAAACAAACAAACAAAAATTTATTAAGGGAGGTCAGGGCCCCCCGGATGGGTGGTCTGAGAGTGCCATTATGCACTCAAGAGCCGTGCTGGTAATCCCAGAGGATGGTTAAATAATATTGATGTGATGTGGGAAGGGGACTGATTCAGACTTCTCAAGCAACTGCTTTTCTATCTTTTTAGTTCCTGCCCCACTTGGGTGTGGTGGTCATTCTTACCAAGCATGCTTTTCTCTTCCTTGCTGACGTGGAGACGGCACAAACCATCCATCGCATCCACCTGGTCTTAGATATCCTTTTCGCTACTGTACTTGATGACGAGAGGCCCCACAGCCTGCTGGGAGTTTGCCGTAGTGGCAAGGTGAGTCAGAGGAATGGAGGGACTTAAGTGTCGGGGTAGAAATGAGGTGAGGTCTGGGAGCCATTGCCTTCAGGTTACCTAAACTCCCTTTTGTCTTTGCTGCTCCCCCAGGTGCTGTCTATCTCTATCTGTCCATACGCTCTGTGTCAATATATCTCCCACCATCCTACCAGCCTCTGCCTTTCCCAGCGGGTGCTACAACTGGTGGGCCAGATTCCTGCTCCACGGAAAGCCATTTCTGTGGAGTGACTTCTCCTCACCCAAAATACTGAGATGGAACGCTTGCAAGTGCCTCAAAACTGTTTTCATTCCTAAGTGGATCTTATGGGGGCTTTGGGAAAAGGGAAAGGCAAATTGAAAGCATAGGAACGGGGCGATGTCCACAACAGTAATGTGGACACCTGCTGAGCTGCTATGGAAGCACGGAAGAAAGAATTGATCATTTTTGTGGGGAAAGATGACTCATAACTATGAATGTGATGTTTTGGGTATATTGGAGATTTTTTTATGAGGAGCAAAGAGGGTATTATTTATGCTGCAGGGGGCATTGGCATTGACTATATATGTGTCTGGTGGTGGTCTCTGCCTGCTATATTGTCTGGCTTGCTTCCCTTTTGAAAGGGGTGCTGATTTTGTGGCAGCTGTGTGCCTTGTCTCCAAGGAACACTGGGTCATTGGTGCAGCGGAGGCAAGACATTCTATCCACAGCTCTGCCTTTCCCACCTTCTAGGTCATGACCTGCTGACTTACCATTGCTTTGGAAAAAAAAATAAAAATAAAAGGAAGCTGAGTGGCTTATTTACATACCTACTAGTCATTCACACAGGGAGCCAGAATGACAAAATTGCCAGTGTTTCCACAAGGGTGCCATTTTAAATTAATATCTGTCTGGTGTGAGCAAGTTTTTGGGGGGTTTTCCCGAGACGTGAAAATACTCAAGACTTTGTAAGTACGTATGTATAAATATAGTGGGTTGCTGTTGTCTTTTATTTTCTGGCAATATTTGGTCAAAGGGCAATTTAGCATATGAATAAAATACACCTCCACCCATCTGCAGCCAGTGTGGTGTAGTGGTTAAGAGTGGTAGTCTCGTAATCTGGTGAACCGGGTTCGTGTCCCCGCTGCTCCACATGCAGCTGCTGGGTGACCTTGGGCTAGTCACACTTCTTTGAAGTCTCTCAGCCTCACTCACCTCACAGAGTGTTTATTGTGGGGGAGGAAGGGAAAGGAGATTGTTAGCCACTTTGAGACTCCTTAGGGTAGTGATAAAGCGGGATTTTTCTCAAAGCTACAAACATGAGTCTGACCAAACTGCGGGAGGCAGTGGAAGACAGGAGTGCCTGGCGTGCTCTGGTCCATGGGGTCACGAAGAGTCGGACACGACTAAACAACATCAAAGCGGGATATCAAATGCAAACTTTTCTTCTTCTCCTCTAGTCAATAATTATGTCTCCCACTGTAGATGCTTAGGAAAGAACATCCTGTCCAGACTTTGTTCTCATGGGGGCGGGGGGCAGTAAGATGCCTATGGGAAGCCCAAAGGCAGGACCTGAGCATCAGGTCATTCTCCCTCCTTTTATTTCCAGCAGCTGGTATTCAGAAGCATACTGCATCCAATCGTGGAGGCAGAGCATAGCCAGCATGGCTAGTAGCCACTGATAGCCTTAGAGACAGGTAGGTCTGCCGTAGTCGAAACAAAATAAAATCCCTTCCACTAGCACCTTAGAGACCAACTAAGTTTGTTATTGGTATGAGCTTTCATGTGCATGCACACTTCTTCAGATAAACTTGATAGCCTTATTCATCATGAATTTGCTTAATCCTATTTTAAAGCCATTAAGTTGGTGGCCATCACTGTGTCCTGTGGGAGTGAGTTCTGCAGTTTAAGTGTGCGCTGCGTCAAAAGGGTCCTTCCTTTTGTCTGGTTCTGAATCTTCCACCAACCAGCTTCATTGGATATCCTCAGTTCTAGTGTTAGGAGAGGAGGAGTAAAACTTCTCTGTCCACTTTCTCCACACCTCTCTTGCGTCATTTCTTCCTTGCCTCCTCTTTAAACTGTGAACCCTGTGTACAAATTCCTTTACTGTCTCTCCTTTCAATCTCCAGGCTTGTTCAGTTTCACTGTCAGTCCCTGTTCCAGGGGAACTTTGAGAACTGGCGCTCTGTGAGGGAGAACAGGGATCTAACTCTCAGCACCCTCAACAAGCGACACTTCTTAGGATTCTTTGGGAGAAAGACTATTTAAAGTACTGTGGTGATGCTTAAAATGTATGGTGTGTATGGGCCCATGGACTCCTTGGCATGGGTTTGTGGGAGAAATAAGGAGAGGGGTCTGGGAGGCAAGAAAAAGCAAGCCACCTAAAGCATACACTTGCAGATGCTTTCAAATATCCTACATGCATTGGTCCTCAGAGCCATTTCCAACTCTAGCTGCTTTAGGGTGGCAGCCACGGACAGTGTGTTGACCTCCAGAGATTATGCTGGCTGGGGCTGGTAGGTGTTGTAGCCCAAATGTCTAAACAACACCAGGTTGGCGGTGGCTGCCCTACAGCAGAATGTGAGGCACCCTATAGGCACTTGCCACCACCTCTTATTTCTGTGGCTTTTCCTTTCTCTTCCCCCTTTATGCTTGTTGAATGCAAGAAGCATTTGACCTCAATCTGTCTGGTTGGATTAGAGTCCCAAGATGCTTCTCCCCTTCCTCGCCACCCCCATACATGGAATTCTGTCACAGCTGTGAAGCCATCTTTTTCTTTGTTGGCATGTAAGCTGCAGAGAGCAGTTAATGGCTGTAATGGAGGGCAGGTGGAAGTGAGAGAAGAGAATGGACTGTAACTTGATGGTTAGAAAGAGGCCACTTGTATTTTGCTGGCTTGCGTTAATTACGAATTGGTAGTTGAAAAGGCCAGTGGGGAGAATTATTTGCAGGGGGAGAAACAATAAAGGTGGAAGAAAGCAAATGCCACACTGACTTCCATGCCTCACAGTAGATTTTGTAATACGTTTTCCCTGAGGTGTGCTACCCTGGTGGACATGACACATTAGGAGCGGAGAGCGTGTATTAATAAAATAAAAGTTACTTGGCAAATTATGAAAACAATATTCCAACCTAATAGAGTCCAATCCTCTATGTAAGCATAGATGAATCTGTTCAGCACGTAGCATAACTGTAAAAATTAACAAAAGTCTTCTGTTTAGGGGTGAAGATGCATGTTAATATCAGATGTGAGAAGTCCAGTGCGGTTTAGTAGCTAGCTCCCCACAAACTGAATGCTGATTAAGGCATCAGTATTTTCTGCACTCCTTTCATTTCACCTGTGCTATTGGCTTTTTTTTTTAAGTGGGTGCATCTTTGGGGTTTTTTTAATGGGGAGGTGTATTGATGATGTCACAGGTACTAGCCAACTGGTGCCATCTACAGCTGGGTTTCTTACTTAAAACTCAAGTTGCAGAATAGGGTTCCCTTACCAGAGGCTCTCCAGAGGAGAAAGTCCATTTGGAGGGAGTATAGTGCTCCTATACTATCCCCATGGCTCTACAATTGTTACAGCTGTAGGTCTGCTGATCGTAAAGAAGCTGCTGTCTCTCAAGAGCTATTCTCTAGGGAGACAGTGGCATCTTTATGTGACAGGATAAAGAAAGACCTTGCCGCTGTGTTTTTGCGAAGAAACTAGAAGAGTGGCAGGGATTTATTCCATTCATCAATGTCTCTTCCTCCCTCACCCTGCTTTTACAAACACACACACACACACTCTCCTCTATCTCCTCAGTGGGAAATTCTACATTTCAGCCTGATGCTACAAGAAAAACTGCCGTCAGGGCAGGAGGCCAAATGCCAGTATAGAAAAAGTCTCTGAGTCAGATGCAGATACAAAATGAAACTTCTGCCTTCCATGTCAGAGTAAGTAGCACAAAGTATAGCTTCAGGGGGGGAAATCCAATAGACACCAATTAAATGCATGACTTGGTTGCTGCTGCCACTGCTGCTAGTGGCTCCTTGCTGGTGGCTGCTGCATACGACTGGTCATAGCGGGAGTGGCAGAGGCTGTGCACGGTTCCCATGCTGCTGCGGCTTAATGTTGCAAAGCCGTTTGGCGACTTTTGGCCTCTTCTCCTGTGTGTCTGGCTTTTCACTGCTTTGCGTGCTGGCAGCGTGAAGCTGAGCTGTTTGATTGTAACCTGAAGGTAAAATCCGACGCATGCTTGTTGGGGAGTAAACAGGATTGAATGCAATGGGACTAACGTCTGAGCAGATACTAGACATGTATTCTGAGCAGACAAGTTTAGTATTGATTGCCAGTATATACATGCATTAATGTGTGTGGTGTAGTGGTTTGAGTGTTGGGCTTTGACGCTGGAGCCCAGGTTCAAATCCCCATTCAGTTGCAAAGCTGAGCACTAATAGGACTTGAGTAGCCTTAGGAATCTTTCAAGAGCCAACATGGACTAGGACCTTGGCGGTGAAGCTCACTGGGTGATCTTGGCCCAGTCACTGCCTCTCAGTGACTGTGAGGATAATATGAAGAGGGGGAGAACAACATACACTTCCTTGAGCTCCTTGGAAGAAAAGTGGAATCTTAATGTAAAAATTACATACATCTGCACTCAATACAAGCTTGCATCCACTTGCCACTTAGATAGGAGATTTCTCATTTTAGAGGATCTGAAGAAGGGAGCAAAGTATATTTTTAAAAAATGCTGTGGGGCTGAGCTGGAGAACATCAAGGTCTCCTCCAACTGAGTGGTTCTATGGTTGGAGTCTGAAATGACTAGTTGAAGTGTCAAACCTGCCAATCACATCATCTGCTATAGAAGCTAACGGTTGGAGATGATGATGATTTTAATTTGTATTAAGTAATCACAACTGGAAACAACCACAACATTCAAAGAAACAGTTTTGAGGCTTTTCTAGAAGAAGAGACCTTTTGGGGAATGGGACTTCTCTTCTCCCTTCCAGCTGTGCGGAGTGTACTAGTTTGGTCTGTATAAGGTGTGAGCAAAGGAAGTGACTTGAGGGGTGTTGCCTGTAGACTGAACTGTGTACCTGCGCAGCAGACACAAACAAATCACCTGGTTCAGTCTTCCTCTGTGGTAAGTTGTATTTCTGTTTAAAGGATAGTATTTTTTTTAAAAAAATTACCATATTTGAATTTTATGCAAATTTGGATGGGGGGATAATGCACATCTATTTTTATGCTGCAGAAGTGCCTATCCTTGCCCACCCACAATCAGATCAGCTAAAGGAGAGGTACGGGATCACTTCCCACTCTGACACCAGACATATGAGTCCTGTGAGTCTTTGGGTGGAAGGCTGTATATACAGCATACATTTATAGCACACACACACACACAAAAATTAATTGTGGGCACTGTAGTTTTGCCCTCACAAAACTATAATTCCAAGCACCCTTAGCAAACTGCAGTTCCCAAGATTCTTGGGATTCTTTTAAATCTATGGTGTGTATGCTGCCTAAGTCTCAAGTGACCCAGAAAACCTACTAAATTCCAAAGACCTAAAAACAAGTTTCAGTGTTGTCAGAAACACCAGTGTTACATACACCAGCATTTTCTGCAGCAACTGTGTGGCATGGATGTCATCTATAGATGTAAAAACATCTGGTAACTGATGTAATAACATCACTGGTGCAATATCAGGCATATATAAACATCAGGAAACCCAACTAAACGTTTAAAGTGTTATGAGATGCCAGTATGTGCATTGGTGAGCTCCAAACTTCCATGCTTCCTCAAATGTAGAGGTCCTCTGGGTTCTACTGTATACATGAGATATCATTTCCATGGTTACATTTGGGAGTTGACTAATATGTTGTTACCCTAGCCTAGAGGGCACCAAATAGTTACTCAGTTCTCAAGGAAACCAGCATCAAATGATTATTTTTTTGGAAATCTGGATTGGGGTTATGCACTTCTCTCTTCCCCTGAAAGAAGGCTGATTGGTTGCATTCCACACACAACTTTGCTTCCATGCTGTAATTACGAGGTCTGCATTTAGGCTGAACCCACTTACTTGGAAGTAAGTCCCATTTAACTCAATCAGACTTCCTTCTGAGGGGATATAAGACTGCACTGCTGCGGATTAACCTTTTTTTGATCAATTGGTTTAAAATGTGGCACCCCTCCCCCCCAATTAATGAGGCAACTGATGTGGGGTGGTGGAGGAATGACTTGTAGTATGAGAAATTACAGACAAAATGGATAGCAGATATCATCTTAGAAGATACATCTTCCTTTGTCTCCACACAGAAGGGACGGTAGAGGCTTTGGGAAGATGGAGACATGGGCATCCTGCAAAAAAACAAAACAAGGAAAGGCGAAATCCCCCCCTCCTTTGGATCTATTGTTTATTCCTATGCAAATTTATGCGATTAATTGATTAAACATTATATGATTAATCATCTAAGATTTCTTTAATGAGGTGACAGCCCTAATTGCCATTAAAATTGCTCCTGCCTGCCACCGAAAAGTTAACACTGCTCCAGCAATAATTATGCCTCTGCTCCGTGTTTGCTAGTGAAGGCTCACACAGGCATTTAGCCTGCGGTGAAGATGGTCTCCACCAAGGGGAAGAAGCGATATTGTTCTTTCTACGTGGGCACAAAATGAGTGCTAGATTGTATCTTATTTCCTGTAATAAAAGCAAGGAGAAGGCCAAGAGGAACCAAAACAGTGCCAGAGGTTATGGGAGCAGGGACGGCTGAAGCCGTTGCACTGCCTGAGGTGATGATACCGCTCACCTGCCATTTACAAAAGGACTGGTGTGTCAATGGGACAGACTACTCCACTGCTCTCAGAGATAGCAAGCTTCTTTTAACAGATGGCCCTCAGTGTTTGCTACCCAAAATGACTGCCTCACTTTGCCTCGTGGTGGTTGCCTCAATTGGCCACCTGGTAAGGCTGGGCCTTGTGGAGTCTGGTGCCTGTTGGGCCTGGGAGGGTGGAAGGCAGGGAGGTCAGTCACAGGGGCAACCAAAGCAAATGGCCGCCAGAACTAAGAGGCCAAACCAGCTCATTTTTGTATCCTTCCCTCCTGAGTCCTACAAAGACAACACTATGACTAAAGAAGAAGAGGCGGCTGATAGCCAGTGTCACCCACTAGGCTGGCTGAGGGGAGCTTCATGGGGCAATGGCTCACTTGCCTATATGAAATAGCCTCCACTGGCTGGGGAAAATCAATAGCTCCTAACGGCTTTTTTAAAACCAGAACTCGGTACTGGCACCTCTCAGGTGGACACCATTGCCATTATAAGAGAATGATGGAGGTATTTGTGGCGAGTTCCAGCACCTGTTTTTATAGAAAAATAGCCCTGAGTCTTGAGAAGCTAAATTCCAACCACACAAAAGCCAAAGATTTACTCTCTCCCCCTGCCCCCAATAATGCCATCTTCTATTCGGGCACCCAAGAGGTCAGTTCAAGGACACATGCCAAACATCTAGTGGTGACAGCAAGATATACGGCCTGAGGACAGGGGAGGTAGCCTTAGGAGAGACCCAAAGACTGGCTAGAGCTTTCTGGAGGGCTATGTTGTACTCCTGGGTGTGAGGTTCTGCACCTCTGGTGAAGAGGTAACAAAACTGACATAGTGCCGTTGTTTGTAGAATTTACTTATATAACAACTACTGACATAAAGCATAGGCAAGGTATATATGAGCAAGCTCTACAAATTCTCCATTGGACTCTTGGGGTAGGGTGATTTCATCTTCTGCATTAGAGGAGCTTAAAGGACTGAAACAGATGGCAGCGCTTGACTGTGCAAGCATTACACACACTTCATCATGTATAAATGCACTTACCATATGAGCTTGTTTGCGGTTTATTTGCAGAGCTAGCACTCGGCGTTTGTAGGGCCCAGGCAGGTGCACGGTTGGCATGCCAGCTCTACATACCAATGGGCTGGCTCACGTGGTAAGAGCATTTACACAATGGTGCGCATATGAACAACTCACACAGGCAAACACTTTACATGCAGCCACCACCATACTGCTTTCCAGGGTCAGCTCTATAGGGTGGCAAGGTGGGGCATTTGCCAGGGCCTCGCGAGATCGGCGGAAGGCCCACTGCTGTAATGGCCTTACCATTTCTACTTGGAAGGGATGTATCCAAGAAAACTGGTTACAGCCTAAAGTAATTATCAGTTTAAATGCCCCGCCTCCTCCAGGTTTAGAACTGGGGGCGCCATGCCCAAGGGCCCCCAAAATCTTTGAGCCAACCCTGCTGTTTTGGCTGCAGTTCTGTCCTGCGGATGGTGACAAATGTTACATAGAAGTGTAGGGTTTGGCATATTGCCACGTCTTTCGTGAGCACGACACGTTCCACATCATGTACCTCCGTGCCCTGTGGCTAGCTTGGGGAGAGCTTGCGGCAACCACGTTGCTATGCAGTCTAGAGGTGTGTGCTTGATTATTTCCCAGTAGGCAGAGCTGAAGGCCTGAGGAGTTTCTTCTCCGTGGATAAAACCATTTCTCTCATCCCATTAAGTATATTTAAGCAAATTAATGAAATACAGTTTTACAAAACCCACCATCACCCTAGAACCTTCGTTAATTATGAATTCTGCATGGCAACCGTTACCAAGAGAGTCTCCTCTGAAACTGATGTTCAAAGAATTCTACATCAAATCTTCAAACAGCTGAGAAAGGTTCAAGCTACAAAGTCGAAACATCTGTTGCCTTCCATGCATTTTTCAACGGGGAGATCAGAGACGAAGGGGGGGAAGCAGACAAAACAACCCCAGTTCTGCTTTATTATTTAAATATAACATCAGCTTCTGTCACATGCTTTATGCTGAAAGAAGGCAGGATTTTTTGAGGGGAGGGTGCGGTACAGATTTACCAAACGGGGCCAGAATTCTTAGGGCCCAGAGAACCTTCCTTCACCCCCACTGATTTCTTCTCATTTTGATTGAGCCAGGACGGACTTTGCCAGCATGACAGAAGTCACCACTAGTTGAAATTACAATGCAATTCTTCCTTTATCTCTGGTGTTGTGCTCCTTTTGAGCCAATGTCTGGTCACTTTTGCCAGTGCAGTGGGGTGCCCATGTTATATGAGGACTTTATTTAATACAGGGGTGATGAACCTGCAACCCTACAGATGCTGCTGGACTTGGGCTGATGGGATTTGTCGTGCAACATCTGGAGGGCACCATGTTCTCAAGAAAGGAAGGAAGGAAGGACCAATTGATAGACTGAAAGACAAAAGGCAGCCTGGCCACATCAGTATAAAATAATAAAATGTAAAATAACATAAACAGAAAACTCAGAATCACAAGGCATTATTATTACTGTTATTTTATACAGCTCTATCAGAGTATTGGTGTGTTAAAGAGCAAAAGAAAAAGACAGGTTCTTTCCCTGAGGAATGTACACTTGGAAACAGAATAATGGGGAGAGACAAGTAGGGTGAAGGGGGGAGAGGGAAGGATAGTCAAGTGTTCTGAGTTACTTTGAGTCAATTATATTTCACTTAGTTTAGTTGCTGTACAACAAAGCAAGGACGTGATGGGAGGGAAGTTACAGGAAAGCTTTGCTAGAGTTGATTTTACAAAAGGACCCGAAAGGAGAGGAAGGGGGTACTCATTACAAACCTCCACCCCCTGTATCACCTCCTGCGCATCCCAGTGAGGCTGGGCTACACCACCATCCGTGGTCAGTGCGCTGGACTGAATAGGCTCTGTCTCATTTGTTTGACTGCCCTATTTGTTTCCGTCGGAGTCTTTAACAGGTGCACAACACACACAAGATCTGAGGCTTTTGCCAACAGAAATGAAATGGTGGAGGAAAGCTTTAATTGTTGAATTGCTGCTTCTTGTGCAGAGGCAGGAGTCCTGACAGAAACAAATGGGGCTACCACACACACAACACTGCACTTGCCTTCTAACATTTTCACACAGTCATTTTCTTAATGATGTTGTGGATAAAGCCAACGTTGATTGGTTAGTTTTCTCAGTGTGGCAACTGGCCACATGAGTTCTTGCCACAAGAAAACTCTGGCCCACAAATCATGGGTACCGAGCCCCAGAGGTGTTGCTGCTGACCTGTAATATTATCAACACATGGCACACCATTCACAACACCACACAATGATTTCACCACATCAAAATAATAATATAAATCAATCAGCCCAGAGAATAAGCTCTAAATGCCAAGGGTTAGTTACAATATCAAGCCCCTCTAATCTTATTAAAATGGGGTCGATGTTCCTTCTTTTCACTCTGTCTTTATTACTTTGTCAAAGTACTTTCAAGTATTATATTTTTATAGGTCTGAAGGACGAGATTATTCATTTTGCTTTATAGACTTGGCTTGATAAATCCACTCAGAAGCAAACTGTGCGATAATTGAAACTCACTGCAGCTTAGTGAGGAGGGAATTTCTTGCACTGGTATCTATGTGCCTTCATTTCTGAATGCTGACATGCTGTCTCACATACCCATGCAAATGAAACCCGGTCAGATTTTTAGGGATATGGAGTTTGTGAGTGACGGGTAGAATCAAGTGTGGCGGAGATGGCAATGCATCTGTAGGAAAGGCCTTCCAAATTAACTCCTGTATTGCTGCTCCTGCTCTGCTGATCCCTCCCCAAACCCACCACCCAGTTTTACTTGATACCACTCAAAAATAATGAGTAAGGAAAACAGGGGAGGTAGGGGGAAAGACCAATATTTAGGTTTAAAATAATGGCGGGGCCTGTAATATGGCAATGAATTGACAAGGCTGTTCTTGAGGAGACAGTGTCAATTTTTAAAAATGCATTCAGGAAGCTTTTCAACAATTTATTCCTGCCCACTAGCACCAGCAGAATTGGAATAAACTATTTCCAATGAAGTTGAACTACTTAGAAACGGCCTAGGAGGCTCTTGTGGAAAACTAAGTGGTAATATATATCCAGTGACTTAGGGTGATTCCAGGTGGGTGTTTATTGTGGGTGGATGTGCATTTTTTGCAGCATCCAAATGGATGTCATTGCCATAAAACCACCAGCCTTTAGTTTCCCATTTAATCCAGACTTAACATTTCTGGGGGAAATCTGATGTTAAGAAAAACTGTTTGCCAATTATCCTCAGTAACCCACTTACATTATTAAGCATCACACAGTTGGTAACCAGATGTCTCTAGGAAGCCAGACTAGAAGTCCCATCTAGAAGAACCCATAGCCACCATTTTCTTAAAGAGATGGGAGTCTACAAAAGTGCCATTCCCTTATCCCTGGAAGCTACATTTAGTTTCAATCCTATACTTGGGGTAAAGGTAAAGGGTCTAGTCTAGTCATGACCGACTCTGGGGTTGTGGTGCTCATCTCGCTTTATTGTCCAAGGGAGCAAGCGTACAGCTTCCTGGTCGCGTGGCCAGCATGACTAAGCCGCTTCTGGTGAGCCAGAGCAGTGCACAGAAACACCGTTTACCTTCCCGCCAGAGCGGTATCTATTTATCTACTTGCACTTTGACACGCTTTCGAACTGCTAGGTTGGCAAGAACTGCTAGGTTGGCAGGAATACTTGGGGTAAGTCCCATTGAACTCAATGCGGCTTCTGAGTAGACATTTTGCCTGTTACTCCATATAGATCCTCTACTTTTTAGCACTCTTTGTCCTAATATTTTAATTTTTTTAAACCCTATATATTAAATATTTCAATCTATATAGCAAATCATTGCAATGTCGGCTCACTAAAATACAGAGTGAATAATAGCTTGCCTTGATATCTAACAAATTTCTGCCATCTGACAATAAATGGATTAAATAAATACTTTAACACATTAAAAGATAATGAAACAAATATTAATACCATCAAGACTCACAATTTCTTCACCAAGAAATAGAATGAAAAGTAAATAATTTCGTTTTTGTTTTCTGTAATACTCATAGTTTTAAGTTCTAAATTAGAAACTCTGTGACACAAAATGGTACCCAAACCTTTTGCCTCACTGACCACTTAAAAGTTGCTGATGGTCTTGTTGGACCAAATAAAAATAATAGTGATGATGATGATAATGATAATTTTATTATTTACAATCATATTCTAAAAGATACAAAAGTTTGATACTGAAACAGATTAAAATTGCCTTAACTTTCTCTGCATCTGGGTAGGCTTGTCTAAACAGGGATGTTTTTAGCAGGTGCTGAAAAGAGTACAGTTAATGCTGATCTAGATGGAGGTTTGGCCACTGTTGTGGCCAGTCTGCCTCTGAACACTAGTCACTGGGAATCACAAGTGGGGAGAGGGTTGCCACACCCAGTTCTGCTTGTGTGCTTCCCATGGGTTTCTGTTTACCTACTGTGAGAATAGCATGCTGGAGTAGATGGGCCTTTGCGTCTGATTCTGGAGGGCTCTTCTTAAGTTATGTGTCTGATTCCCATTACTACCAAACATTTCAACAGCACCGATTGGGTTAATTATCTCTTGGAACGAAAGGGGGAAGGTCTGGATTGTGCTATTACATAGTTTAGACACTAGGTTGCACTGAACTTTGTAGTATCTGGATGGCATCAGGAGTGTCTTGTGCTCTTTTGCTCATGTTCAAGAGAGGCAATGAACTTCTTGGTTGGCTCCCAGACTGGTGTGCCCACTAAGAGCATTCCATCTTGGCTGTGGGTCCTGGGGGACCTGCTGCCTGCCTTGCAGGCCTTTTTCTACCTGGTCTGGGAGGGCAGGGAGGACTGACTCCAGCTAGAAAAGCTGAGGTTACTGAAGAGGCCAGAGACCACCTTGGCTGTCTCTTAGTGCAGGTGTTTGAGCCTGAGCTTCCACAGCCTGCCATGAACCATCTTGGGCAGGATTGGCAACAACAACAGTGGATATGTTCAGGGCTTGTGATAATACTTTATTCTTTGGTTAATTAAGCTGTTTTAAATGTGCATATTATATTTGACTTCCTTTAGTAAGGCTTTCTTTTGAAATGTTTAAGATAATGTTTTTGTTAACTTTGCTGAGTTAAATGTGCATTCTGTAGTTGACCTCCTTTGTAATGTTTTCTTTTGAAATCGTTATGATAATATTTTAAGTTCCTTTTAATTATGTTGCTTTGAATGGATGCTTTATATTTGACTTTCTTCAGTAATGTTTTATTCTGGATTATTTTATTTGATGTTTTAATGCGCTGTCCATCACTTTGAGATTTTTTTCCTTAAAAATATAAAGCGGTAAAAAAATGAATTTAATAATAATAGTGAGACTGCAGTTCATGTATTTAATATATTTCAAGATTGAACACCAGTCAAGACACATCACCACCACCATTAGAAAAATTTGTTGGCCACAAACCCAGTTTTTTTAGTGTTGTGCCTAGAAACATCTGGTAGAATTAGCAGTCCATGAATTGCATAATTTAAGACAGGGATTATTTTCATGTCTGAGGAACAGGAGTAGTAAAGGTAAAGGTAAAGGTACCCCTGCCCGTACGGGCCAGTCTTGCCAGACTCTAGGGTTGTGCGCCCATCTCACTTAAGAGGCCGGGGGCCAGCGCTGTCCGGAGACACTTCCGGGTCACGTGGCCAGCGTGACATCGCTGCTCTGGCGAGCCAGAGCTGCACACGGAAACGCCGTTTACCTTCCCGCTGGTAAGCGGTCCCTATTTATCTACTTGCACCCGGAGGTGCTTTCGAACTGCTAGGTTGGCAGGCGCTGGGACCGAGCAGCGGGAGCGCACCCCGCCGCAGGGATTCGAACCGCCGACCTTTCAATCGGCAAGTCCTAGGCGCTGAGGCTTTAACCCACAGCGCCACCTGCGTCCCCTTGAAGCTATATTGCATAAAGAATCAGCAGGGGCAGCTGCCTTTTTACCATCTTCAGATCAAACTATGAAATCCGCTCCTGCTGCTTTGGCCTCGTTTGGCCAATGTATGAACTTTTTATTTTGCTTTAGCATAAATCTCTTGATCTGATAAGGCAGGCTCTTTTAAAAAGCACTTATGCATGATCTCAGCTTACTCATTCATATGAGTCCCATCAAAGTGAAATATCTGGGGAGGAAGCAGATAGAATCAAGGCTGAAGTGCTGCTTGGCACCATAGAATTTTGCCCCAATTCCACAGTATGAAAGCCTTGGCTGGGGCTTCTCCCACCTCTCTTTTGCTCTGATACTTTTCTTCCCTTTTCACGGCTCTTAGATTTCTGTGTCAGGCCTACATTTAGCCATACTTGACCTGAACTTCTAAAAAAGAAGGTCACCTCTGCTTGCAACACCTTTTTATTGTGTACATAATAACAAGTAGAATATTACATATGAATCAGGCTTAGCAAATAATTTTAGCAGCCTGCAAAGCTTAACTAATCCATATTTGAGCAATCCTGCGAACACAACCTAAAAGCTGGAGTGCTGAACACATTTGCAGTTGTGGGGATAAAACACAACTGGGTAGCCATTGCATATTAGTCAGTGCAAAATTTAAAATGTAGAGCTGTGGGAGCTCGTCTCTGCTCGTTTTGCAGTAATTTGGAAATTATCCGAGTTGTTTCCTCTCAAAATCAGGAAGAGCTCAGACCATTTTCTTAGCCAATTTGAGGCTTGAAGGGGAAAAAATGCTCCTTATTAAAAAAAAATTACTCCTCCTGTTTAGGCAAGTTCAAGGGTTCCCTGCAACAGGTGGGTTTTTTGCTGTCACCTCCAGGTTTAGCAGCTCTTTGGATCAAGGTCCTCCCCCCCCCATGCAAAGCAACAGAGGAACTTCTCCATTGCTTTGCATTGGGCTAATTTAAAGAGTTACACTGCTGGGGGGGGGCATTCGAAAGGAGACCTTTAAGGCTGCCCCAAGCCAGCAACACTTTCCCCAGAAGCAGCTTTTCAAAGTCAGAAACTATTTTCCAAGATTTTCATCTGAGCTGGAGCAGAAGGATGTTCTCCTCCTTTGAGGAGAGGATTATTGAGCCCCCAGAGCTAATTTCCGGGTCTGAGCTCAACGAACTTTGCTGACATTTCTGTCTCTGTATAAGAGTGTGACCTTATGAATGGGCCTCAAAATGAACAGAACTCCCAAAAGACCTCGTGGCTCCCTCAGTCCTCTTACTCAGGTGATGACACTTGGAAGATTATTCTGTCTTTGCTCAATGGTCTCTGCTTTAGACTTAGCTTCAGTCTTTTCTCTTTCCACGTGTCACAAATTTTACTCATTTTCTGAGTTTTGTCGGGAACACGAAAAGATTTGATTAGAGCATTTCTTGTTTTCCTAGTAATTAGGCCAACCATTGTATGAGCTATAAAAAAGAAATTAGATTAGCAAAGAGGTGGAAGATTCCCCAAGATGATCACAAGGGAAGATGAAAAATCTCATTTATTCTCCACCAACATAAAAGTGAAATTAAAGTGACCGACCCAGGATCCAGTGATAGATCCACATAGTTACCATAAAAAGTGCAGCCTTACGATGTCAGCAAGAGGCCAGCAGCAATTAGATCAATTCTGGTAGGAAAACCCTGGTAGTGCCACACAAATCCACCAACCAAGTCAAAACTCTTTATTAACAGACCTTGTGTCCCATGGATGTCTCTTTAGTTTCATGTGTTGTGTCATGCAAACTAGCACCTCAACATCCCATTTATGATGCCCACAAATATAGTTTTCACCATGGCCTCGACCACTAAACATATTTCTAAAAACTTGCTGAATCGTAGAAAGAATTAAGGTGACCAACTTCCAATTTAAACCCCAGTGACTCTAAGGTGTTTGGATCCTGGTGACTGTTAGCTGCCACTAGGAGGCAGATCTGGAGAAATCTGTGGAAACTTGGAGGTGGAGCCTGGTAGCATCAGGCAGGTCACAGACCCTCTAAGTGCCTCTATTTACCAAGGGCAGTCCTGGATTTACAGAAGCTATCCCAGTTTCTGATTTGATCCTGGAATGTCGCACTTTTCCTTAGGAAGCCCCTATTTTTATGGTGTACATGGTCCCCCCACCCATTTCATCTGCACAACAACCCTGTGAGGTAGGTTAGGCTAAGAGATGGTGACTTCCCAAGGTCACCCAGTGAGATTCATGGCTGTGTGAAGATTTGAACCCTGCTCAACCAGGTCCCAGTCCAACACTGTGACCATTTCGCCACACTGGCCACACTAGATTTGTGGCTGCAAGACTACATACAGGCAGTGTGCTGCAGCAAGGATAACTACAGCATATCTGGCCCAAAGCTGTCTTTGCACTGCTGCATTCATTCTCGGGTTATTATAATTCATGGTATAGACAAGTCAAAGCATTTCCTTACCATTTGAACTGCAACGTAGGCATCTTGCCGTAGCCATCACAGCTAGCTTACTTACATCCCCATCAACACTTGAGCGCCAGACTTGTTAAAAATCTCCTATGTATAGCTGGCGTGTCACACGAGCGGGCGGAAAAAGCGAGAGAGAGGTCAGGAATCCTGGCAACCGAAAGCCTTCCTGCTTATCACCAGTGGTGCGGATGCATTTCCATGTGATTTACTGAACGGAGTGTGAGTCGGAGACTCAGCTTTCCTAGGACATTATTTCTCGAAAATGACTTCAGTTTGTGATAAATTGGTTTTGACATCCATCACACAGATTCTGGGTGGTGTAATTTAGCATTGGCCATAGCACTTCTTTCGAGCCTCTGCCCACCTCCCACCTCTGCTCTGCTAACAATGAGCTAATGGATCCGTGGTTTCGCTCTAAACATCCCCAAAGAGCAAAGGGGAGTCCCAGAAGAGGCAGGCTGGTTGAAGTGGCAGGCACAAGGCTCCATTTGCGGTGACCTGGAAGCCACAGGCCTTTCCTCGTGACCTGTAACTATTACACAGCATGCCCAAGAGGAGCTTTGACTCTGGCCTTTGCCTTTCAGCCCCACACTTTACATCCACACAGAACATAACAGATGAACCGTCGTTCAGATACAGCAGCTGCCACATCTGTGCTGGCAGCCCTCTTGTTCATGGCATATGGCTGTGGACCGTCGAAAGGTGGGGACAGGGAGGAATGTGGAGCAAGCAGCAGAACGTAGACCAGGTAGTTCGCCATCAATGTGTGGGGTACAGGAAAGGGCAAAGCCTAGATAGCCAGGGTACCAGGGCTATGGTTCAGCAGTCAACGCTAGTTAGGTCAACTCATTGCTTCTCAGGCACAAAGGGCTCAGTTTAATTTGGAAGGTGCCTCCAATAGCTCTCCATCGTTCTCTTCCAATCACTGCATTCCCACAGATTGCCTCCCTTAGTCCAGATTTTCTCATACCAGGGATATTCTGAAAAGGAGAGAAATATCAATTGCAACCGACTCCCATGGAGTGGTTGTCAGTTGCCTTGCTCCACGGTTTCCTGTGTGGGTCATTCAACTCCACGTCTTCCGCGTCTGTGTTCCCTTTTGCTTTTGCAGAAGTGCTCCTGTATATTTCTGGTCAAGTGATTTATTTATTTCAACCAGAGCTTTCAGGCACTCAAAGAAATTATTTGCTTGAAGTGCACACAGCATTTTCAACATGTTTGTATGTTATTTATTTTGTTGCTATGGGGGGGAGGGAGAGATGGTGGCAGTCTGTTTATCTCATTTTTAAATAAAACAAACATCACAAAAAGTGCAACCTACTCTGGACACGTTACAGCTTCAGTTTTGCACAGAAACACAACGCAGTCCTAACCACGCCTACTCAAAAGTACACCCTATTGAATTCAGTGAGGCTTACTTCCTGGTCAGTGGAGTTAGGACTGTAACTGAGAGGGGAAGGTGGGAGGGGCAAGGAGCGGGGAGCTCAGTGCCCCTCCCCACTTCCCCCTCTCCACTATCTGATCTGAGGCAAGCGGCACAGTGAGATGAGAAGAAGACAGGATCTGTGTGTGCCAGAAGCAGAGCAACTCAGGGGGCCTAAGCAGAGATCAGAGGCTGAAAAATAATTTTTTAAAAGTACTCTCTGCAAAGCTATGCAAAATGTTATGCAAAGTGGCATAACTGATGCATCAGATGTCCTGGCCACCCACCCACTCACCCGCCCCCCCCCCCCGCTAGAGCAAGCCAGCAGTTAAAACTAAAATATTGAAAGCCACAACAGTCTGCCAGTAATCAGCTGCCTTGGTTCAGGGCCTGCTATCGCTGATAGGTATGATACTCTGGGACTTGGAAGCCCTGCTTCCTCATCTGGGGACCCGAGTCTTGATCCGAAGGAAAGTCACTCACTACCTGCTTCGAGGGACTCTTCCCCATCTGCTAGGCAGCTCTAGTGGATGAAGCCACAAACACACTCCAGAGGTCTGCTGGTTTGTCACACTGAAGTTCACACCCTGGGCCAGCAGGGGGGTGGATACTGTAGATAGTTCAGGTCCACATAAGCAAATAAGGGATCGAAAGTGATGTTCAGTGATTGGATAGTTACAGAAAATGGTTACTGTTGCGTTCTAGTGGAGCTCTATATAAGCAGGCTGGCTGAACCCTCCAGTTCAGTTCTGTTCTGGCCTGTGAATAAACAAGAGCTGTTTGAAGAATCGCTGTGTCGTCTGTTCAACCACAACTTAACAGTATGCATCCTCATATGGGGAAATCGCTTTAGTCTGATGCCATGTGGTTGGGGAATTGCTCTGTGGTTTTCCCAGTGTGTGTTTGACTCAAGGAAGGTCCCTCTCTTTAAGACAGTGGAGGGTGGATTTCAGCTAAGATAAGCTTACTTACATTAAGAGCAGTTTGATAATGGAACCAATCTATCTAGAATGGTGGGCAGCCATCTCCTGCAGGTGCCGTAGCTCTACTTCTTCCATTGATGGCCTAAATGTAATTTTGTTTTGTTTCTTGGTTGGTTTCTTTGGTTTTAATCTGGTGGTGTTTTGGTTGCTTCAATGGCCCCATTCACACGGAAGAGTGGGGTGGAAATGTAAGAATAAAATGCTGAATCAAAATGGCTTGAGCTATAGAATGGAAGGGAGGGACTTGTAGCCCACAGGATCTATCCATTGCATGCTTAGGGCCAGGAAATACCCCACAGGAATTGAGGAATGGTCTGTTTGGGAGATCGGGATGCCAGTTAGACGAGAGATGACACAGTGATGTTCAGTTTATTAGGGGAAGAAGATGCTGAAGCGCAAAGCACAGAGCCAGCCGAGTCGGCAGGCGGCACAGAGCATGAGAAAATGGGCTGTGCGCTTATTAAGTAGGTGCAGCTGCTCCAGACAAGCAGCCCAAGCCTATTCCTTAACACATTAAGGCCTTCTGGACATCTGTGACATAAGAACAATAGCCGGCAGCCCGTAAATCAGGACTCGGGAGCTTTGCATCCAGTTAGCGACGGCGCTTCCCCCCACCCCTGCCTCCCTGCCCTTTTGCTAAGTCTAAGAAGAGGCTGATTCTAATGACATCTTTAATGGCTAAGCTGTTCAGAGTAGCCGCTGAGAATGGAGCTTGTTCGATGCTCAGCCCCTGCACGCAGCTTAAGAAGATTACTTTGGCGCACTCAGGACTGTGCACATGATGCTGCAAAGTGCCAGTGCTCTAAGCTTCAGGACAAATTAGTAACAAAGCAGGTTGGGGAGGAGCAGGGGGAAAGAAGGACAACTTTCCCTTGGGCTCCCCATGATTCCTGTTCCGTCTCTTACTTAGGAAGGCACACCTTTAGGCAGCAGACTCTGCATTTGCCAATATTCTGTAGGGAGTGCAGAAGATGTACAAAAGTGTGTGCAGGTGTGTTTCTAGTGCTGCTGGCTGGAAAAGCGTGTTTTGGATTATGTGGCCAAGGCCTGCTGAAATCTCAGAAACGTGGAAGAGCGACTCAGTATGATTCCCAGTGGTTGGGGACTGGATCACAAGGTTATTTATTTATCTGGAATATTTACAGGCTGCTAGATGTTAAAACAAATACCATAGTGGTATACGACCATAAAAACAGATTAAACGTAATCAGATACTGCCCATGAGTTAACTCATTCATCGCGAGAGCCAATGGAATGTCATTGAGTTCTGTTGCTCCCAGGGGGACTTGCTCCATTCAGTTCAATGTAAGAAGCTCTATTCTGATGCTACTCCAGGCTGTGAGCATGCGGCAGTGGCCACAAACCAGGAAATGTCTTCGCCTAGCTGGCTAAGCCAGGTGAGGGTAACCCATGGGTCTCAAACTCTTGATGTGTTAAGGACTTCCCCTGCATGCAAAGACAGGGCTCTGGAGGACATGACCAATAGTGGGTTGCACGGTGAAGAAGGAAGTTTCTGCACTTTCTGTAGAGGAAAGAGAGGGGCAGATGGGGCTCATCAACCTGGGAAGGTTGCCCTTCTAGGAGAAGGAAAACTGTGATCCTAAACCTCCACCGTGTTGCAGGATATCTTGGGAGAAGAAAAGCTTCCAGAGTAAACCATACACAAATCTAGAGTGGAGTCTCCAAGATAGTTGCATGGGACCTTGTAGGCCCCTTTCCAGCAACTTCTGCAGCCAAGTTGGTGCCAAACCTATTGCTCTGCTTTCCTTTGGACCACATCAGTGACGGTGAGAGGGAGGTCTTGTTGTCTGGGCAGCCCAGAACCTCCATACACACTGCCCAAACTTGCGCCTCGGGAGGTCACTTTGATGCTGGTAATGCACCCCTGGAGGCACACTCCATTGTCTCTTGAGACAGACAGATGGCAACAAGAAAATACCAGGCTCTCCAAATGCCAATGACCCCTGATGCCCCAGTACCTGGTGAGCTTAGTGTGGCCTAACAGGGACACATAGGGCAGAAAACAATTTCCTGTCCGAAAGGATTGGGGTTTTAATTTCCTTGCTGCTATGGCTCCTGATTTACCGGATTACCCCTGCCTCGGGCCACAATTATAGCATATGTTGCTGTTGTGGGAAGGTTCCTTTTTTATCGTTTAATCAAATAAAGTGCATTTGTGGATTACACAATCATTCACAGTCCCTGATAATCTTTTTCTGCTTAGCTGTGTCCTGGAACTTGGAGACAAACAAAGACGTTTATTGCTGTTTTGAAGACTGTGGCTTCTTGCCAGGAGCTTTTGCTCCTTAGAGAAGTGGGTTGCAATTTGTATTACAATGTGTCCCAGAGTTCATGAAATATTAGGACTGTTCCCTCCACCCCCAGCAACTCAAATTTTAAGAGAGAGGAATACCTCTAAGAAGCTGTTGGAGGATAATGAAAGTATGGAAAGCAAGCACTGACAAATTGCTGTGTAGGAGAATGTCAAAGAGAGTCTGGCCCATTTGTTGGTAGAAGCTGTTTTCCTCATAGATGACCATATAATTGGTGGCCAAGGGGCAATAGTTGGCTCATATAGCAAGTTTGTGGGGAAGCACTTGCAGCTGGTGCCCATTGAGACTGGTAGGGTGGAAGGCAGGGAGAGTGACAGGATGTGGAGTCAGAGCCAACGACAGACAAAACCGAGTAATTCTAGTTTTTTCCATACTCCTCCATGCTGAGTTCTGCAAAGGCAACACCAAAACCGAGAAGGATGAAGCCAGCCTTAATACTGGATGTCAGTAAGAAGGCAGGCAGTGTACTATTGGCACCTGTGAGTCCTGGAAGACCTGCTCTGTGTCTTGCAGGCCTTTTCCCACCTGGCCTGGGAGGGCAGGGCCCTGATGGACTCCAGCTACAAAAGCTGGGGCTGCTGAGCAGACAAGAGTTGGGATATCATTTAGGGGGTTTTGCTGGAGCTTTTTGTTGCTGTTATCGATGTTAATTTTCAGAAGCAAAATACAGTAGAGATACAGGAAAAACATTGCTAGGCAGTGGACTATAATAGTGTGCATGTGTGTGGTGCTAATTTTTTGTATCTTTATTTTGGATCTTATGATTTAAAATCAAAGGCTCAAATAATTGTGCAGTTGGACAGAACCATGAGGATCATCTAGTTCAGCCCCCTACAGTGCAGGAATCTATTGCCCAACCTGTTGTGTAGAAATTATTAAATTTGTTTGTATACTTTTTGATGTTTGTTTATTGTTTAGGACTACCTTTGTTATGTTTGTAGTTATGTAATTTTTTTATATGTTGTAGCTTGCCTTGAGTATGGTTTTAACTTTGGAAGAGGAACATACAAATAAAATGATTGATTGATTTGGTGCTGCGGACTTTATAAAATTATGCTATTGAAGGCTGAAGCATAGAACACCAGCATTTTCTTAAAATAAATACATGTACTGGGGGCAAGGTGTTCAATACTGGACTGGTGGAAGGGACTCGGGGAATGCTACCAGTTCAGTACTTGCTTTGCCCTGGACACTGGCAACCCATGCTATGCCCCTGGGTTTCTTTATTGAAAACAAATTCCTGGGCTGAGGATATGCCAAGAAATAATCTCTTCTAAGGGTGTATCCACTGGTGACGGAAGGTCCCCTACCCCAGTCACTTTTCTTCCCACTGGGATCCTATTGGTGGATCTCAGGTTCTATAAAGAAAAATCATGCACACCACAAGATAGAATTTCTCATTTGCAAAGCCCTTTGCAGTCTTTGCACACGTTCCAGCCCAAGCAAAGCATGTGTAAGTCCCATTGATTTCCAGGAGCAGATTCATTTCTGAGTGATCAATTGGGCACATTGCTTGCATATATTTCCCCTTCATCTCCCTGAGAGAAAGGAGCTAGAGATTTACTTTTTTAAACATGAAAGCTGAAAAGTCAGGAAAGGGACTGGAGATATTCTTCAGGCAGCCAAAGATGAATTCTGTAGCTTCAGTGGCTTGGCAGAGGTTGGGTTGAATGGGGTAACATATCGATGGAAAACTAGAGACCTGCCCTGTGCAGGTAGAAGAGGATGAGGGTGTTATCATTTCCTGACCAGCAAATATCGGCTCACAATTTCTCCCTTGTGTCTATGCATCTCTGCTCCTTTTCTGTCTCTAGGATTTGTTACCATTTCCTCCTCCTTCACTTCCCTCTCTGCCTCTCAGTTGTTTGTCCTGCTGTCTACATTTAGATAGTGTGCAGGGTGAGACATTGGTTGAGGTGAGCTGGGAGCCAAGAACCAGGAGCCATGGGATGAGCGAGTCAGAGCCAATGAGCGAGTCAGAACTGGAGGCCAAAATGGAGGGATAAACAGGAATGCAGCTGAGCTCAGAAAAGTCCTTGCCCAAGTAAGATTAGGCTGAAACAGGGCTGCTCCCCATATCAAGTAAATAAATAAAAATGCTTAAATAACGGACTAATCATGTCACAGATAGCTCGGTTCTGCTGCCCCTAACATTGATCCTGCCCCCATGATATAAATCCTGGCTACGCCCATGCCCTCTTAGGCGCCTTCCTTTCCAGGAGGCTCCAGTGGCAGCATCAAGCCCTTTCCCAGGAGTTCCTGAAAGTACTTCACTGAGAAGCTGCCACCTGCAGTTCAAAGGTTCACCACATTGGGGAGCTGCACACAGACCCAGCAGTCCCCTGACAGTCTCTGTTTGCTTATGTTAATCTGTAAAATACCATGAACATTGATGCTGTTTCATCAGTCAATCAATCAGTCAAGCAAACAAACAAATAAAGTTGAGAATCCTGGCGTACATCATACAGGAGGGCTGCTACAGCTGTCAGAAAGAGCTACGGCAGCAGGGTCCCACATTGCCGTAGATATAGGAACTTTTGTTTGGTGCAAATGTGTATGCTTTGTGCCCTGCTTAATTTGCATACTTGATTTTGTTTGCACAAATTTGCCTGTGTGTTGTTACGCTGCAGGTGCTTCATATGGACCGGTTTGGGTGTGACCTGGATGTTGCCGCGTGGATATACTCTAAATTAACATACAGTCATCTGATCAACTATTTAGGCAACATATAATAAACTTACTCCTTTCCTTCACTGTGAATTGCAAGGTGCCCTCCTTTAATAAACAGTGGAGCTAAGGAAAAACGGGAGACCAAAATAAAGCAATTATATCCAGAGAAGATGTTGCCTTAAGTGAAACTTCTCCCTGTGCTAAAAGCCTTGTTTTCTTAAAACAATGGCCCTTTCTCCTTTCTGGGCAAAGTGCTTCATAAGCCTTTCAGCATCTCCTGTTGTGGCAAAGCAGCTGATCACTTGACCTGCACAGCACTTTTTGTATGAGAATTGCTTGCAGTTACTCTGTAGCAAATAACTCTGCACTAAGTTGATAAGGTCTTTTCTGTAGGCCTAAATTGCTCAGCAGCTGTGCAGATTACATGATGGGCTGCTGCACAGCAGTGGGAGGGTGGGGAGGCACTAATGAGGCACTTTGCTCCATTAATTGGTCAGGATGGTACTTGATAACTGGCACTTCTCTGTGCCTTTCAGGAAATTTGGTGTGGGAGCAAATTGCAAACATAAAATAAGGCATAATGTAGCTTGCAATTATAGGGTCTGTCTGCTGTGTTCAGCGTTGTCCTGAAAACAAAGATCGATTCTTCCCCCCAACAATTCAACTATATGACAACATGGCCATGCAGTCTCAATTGCACAGATGTTTCCGTCTGTTGTTACCTTTCCCTCTCAGGAAAAAGCTGCATCTGTCCAAGGAGGAGGGTAAATATTAAACCCAAGACTGACATCGAGTCTTCTTTAGAGGCCAAGCAGTCATACCCCAACCATGCAAGAGGATCGTGTTGTCAGTGACAGCTAAAGGAGTTCCTGGCTGGGCTTGGTCATGTGGACACAGAGGGAAGTGACACCACCAGAACAGATCTGGCTGGCACAAGTCTGTCTGTCTCTCACCTGGAAAGTGAACTTGCAGACTTGGTAACGTGCACTGCATACTGCATACTGCATTCTGAAAATAGTAATATTTAGGGGAAGGAGATGTGGGTCCCAAAGTTTTCTTACAGGTATAGTCATTATCATAATGCACAGTGAGCAGCATGGCGATGCAGCATAGCAGGCAGCAGTGAAAATACTGTGTGTTGGGAATTTTTAATCTCACTTCAGCTAGCAGAACACTCCTATGCAGGCCTGCTCAAAAGTAAGTCCCACTGAGTTCGGTGAGGCAATACAGTTGTGTGTTACCTAAAGCTGCTGTGTTGTAGCCTATCTGTGGTTCTCTGGGTGTAGTTTCTAGACCACAACTGCTCGGCCCAGTATACCTGAAGGAGCGTCTCCATCCCCATTGTTCTGCCTGGACACTAAGGTCCGGTGCCGAGGGCCTTCTGGCGGTTCCCTTACTGCAAGAAGCCAAGTTATAGGGAACCAGGCAGAGGACCTTCTGAGTAGTGGTGCCCGCCCTGGGGAACACCCTCCCATCAGATGTCAGGGAAATAAACAACTATCTGACTTTTAGAAGACATCTAAAGGCAGCCCTGTTTAGGGAATTTTTTAATGTTCAATGTTTTCTCATGTTTTTAATATTCTGTTAAGAGCCGCCCAGAGTGGCTGTGGAAACCCAGCCAGATGGGTGGGGAATGAATGAACGAACGAATACATAAATATTATTATTATTATTATTATTATTATTATTATTATTATTATTATTATTATTATTATTCCTGATGCTGCTCAGGCCTAATGAGAGTTGGGTCATTCCCCACGTGACTTCCTTAAACATATACGGGTCCTCAATTTAAATGGGTGTGATTCCCTCAGCCACACCTGGCCACCCCCACCCCCATTTCAGTATGGGTTTATCTTCCAGAATTGGAAGGATGGCTTGAGATAATGTGTAGAAAGTGCTATTACTGATGATAAACAGGATGACGATCCTATGAAAGCTGATGGATTTTATTTCTACTTTAGGTTGCATTCACAGCTACATTAAAACTATCAGTGAGATGGGGTAGAATGATAAAAGTGCACATGCTTACCACATTAAAATGTGTTGGAGTGGTTTTCTAGGTCTAAGCTATATGCTTAAATTTTAACATTAAATATTATTTGAAATGAAAGTCTTCAAAAGCAGTGGAAAGGCCTCACACGCTCAGATCCCCCATGCTGTACATCCCTGGTTTGCTACTAGGCCAAATGTGCAACTACGAGTTGTGGCAATTTTCTTTGCTCGTGGGTAAGGAAAGCAAAGCTTAACTATGAGCCCATGTTTGGACAACACAATAAAACCAAGGTTGCTCCAGCAGACTGAGGCAATATGTCCGACAAAGCAGGTGTGAGCTCTTCTGCAGACGCCACCATGTTGGCACAGTCCTGGGAAGCCATAGTTTGGTTTACCGTGTCGTGTGAACCAGGACATTATGTGCCTGAGAGGTGGACGACTTACTTAAGCCAGGTTTGGCCAAAATCTGCATTCATTCATTCATTCATTCATTTAATGTATTTTTATTAAAGATTTTCGTGATTTACAAAAGTATGTGCAATGTCTCTCTCTCGCATTTTTTCCATGTAAGACTTTTACAAATCAGTTTCATTTTTGAGACATTAGGAAGAAAAGGGGGGAGGGGGGGAAGATGGGTGCGGGTGGCCATGTTTCTATTTTACTTAATATATGTAGGGTTTGGTGTCAGCGTTTTCTGCTGTTCACTTGTGTTCCTTTGGTGGCGAGAGAGGTTGGGGTTGGCCTAGGGTATGGTTGTTCGTTTGTGGTTGGCTGTGGTGCTCTTTGTTTTCATGTGTGAGTGCGGTGTTTGGTTCAGGTTAGCCATATTGATTTGTATGCTGTTGGTAGATTTTTGTCATTGTCTTGTTGGGCTGTGTATAAAGGGGAGCCATACCGGGGTGAAGGCATCTTTTTCTATTTGTCCCCATGTCAGTTTCAGTTTATTGGTTAATTTTTCTAGTAAGGCTGTTTCCCATACTATTTGGTACCATTGGTCCATTGCTTACTCCTGACAGGTCTCTCCAGTGTCTAGTTATGATGTTTCTGGCTGCTGAAAAAAGTCTGCTTTTAATGAATATTTGGCCTAGATGATGATGATGATTTTGAGGCTCATTCAGAAGTCTTTTGTTGGATTTTTTTTATTAGGTACAGATAATTCATTCCTGCCTTCTCCTCTTTCTGATATTAAATGAACGTTTAAACAATAAAGCTAGTATAATACAACACTGAACTTTGCTGAGTGCTGGCAGTAGCCAGCAAGTTCCAAGACAACAGCTACATTAACTCGATCATATTAGAAATATGTAGCATTTTATATTCTTAGCTTCTGCATTTAATGCACAGTTCAGTACATTACTGTTTATGTTCAGTGTAAAATGTATACCATAAAATGAATGTATACCATAAAATATACAGGATGTGTGTAATTGGGAGGAAGTTAATATTGGCTGTTAACTGTGCTAACCATGCACAGCTTGGCATTTTTTTGGGTGAGTTTTAACTGCTCTCCTTTAAAAGGAGGCTATCATCTGAGAATAAAACTATCGCTGAAAATGTGTCTCTGAGATTAAAGAATGTAAGTAATTTCCCCTTTCCCTTTTCTTGATCCCCAGGCTGTTCATACCATGTGGCATAACCTTTCGTGCCAGCATCTTTACTATGTATTATTGTTAATTATATATTTGTTATTTGCTTTTCCCTCTAAAAAAAACCCCAACTTGAAGTGACTTGCAAAAATTAACATTAAAAACAAGGATAAAACAACCTAAACCAGAAACGTGTAACTCCCTGGAGAAAGTATTCCATAACTGGGGAGCCACCTCTAAGAAGGCCCATTCTCTCCACAGAGAAGGGCCTTGAAGAAGAATGCAGGATCCAAGCTGAAAAAAAAAAATCCTTCCAGTAGCACCTTAAAGACCAACTAAGTTAGTTCTTGGTATGAGCTTTCGTGTGCATGCGCACGAAAGCTCATACCAAGAACTAACTTAGTTGGTCTTTAAGGTGCTACTGGAAGGAAATTTTTTTTGTTTTGACTATGGCAGACCAACACGGCTACCTATTTGTAACAGGATCCAAGCTGGTTCATGTTGGGAGAGGTGGTCCTTGAGGTCTTGTTGTCCTGAGCCACATAAACCTTTATAGGTCAAAACCAGTGCTTTGAATTGGGCCCAGAAACTAATTGGTAACCAGTGCAGTTAGGCCGGAATTGGTGTTACATTCTCAGACCGTCTTTCCCAGGTGACTGACCAGAGCATAAACAGAAGAAGTCAGACTATCTGTGCCCAGATAAGGGTGTAGCTGGGCCACCTGCCAAAGCAGATGGAAGGCAGCAGGTCTGAACGCTCAGGGAGACTTCCTGTCCTGCAGTTCCCAGCCTTGAAACTGTAGCGTCCCTGAGGGGCTGAGGTAGGGGGTCATGACAGAACCTCCCATCTCATAACAATAATACCTCTCATCCTCTGCTTCCCCAGGGTTCAATCCCTCTGTCCATGATGCACACATTTCCTCAGAAAACCAGGTAGATGGGTCATCTGTTCCACACAGTCTTTCCTGCTTGCAGGTTCTGCAAATGTAGCTGTGCCTGTGGAAAGGGTATTCTTGAAACTGCACTGCAGCAGCAGTGGCGGTGGCGGGACTAGGGGTACCAGCTAGTCCTGCAGCTGAGAATAAAACACACACACTTCCACTTGGCCCTCTCTAAGTGCCCGTTTGCTGAATTTTTCAGCCTGCAGCCACCAATGTCAATGTGTTTTGATTGATAACTCATTTGTCACATTGATCTATATCCCCTTCTGGTGGCAGTAGAGTTTTTCGGTGTTCTGTTTTGTTTTTTTAACCATCCCCGAAAACAATACATTTGAAATGTAATCAATGCCTCATCCTAATGGTCGGGGATGACTCCGGGGAAAGGAGTTTTACACTCCTCCCTTTCTATGTTTCTTGGTAATTGGGCACCAGGCAGAGAGGAGCTGCCCTCCTGACTGGAGGCCAGATGAGCAGATAAATGATCAAAGGAGCGAAACAGCTGGCAGCCTTCCAACACACAGCAGGAGCGTGTGCACGGGAGGGGGAAGATCAAGCACAACGTCATCGTCATCGCCATCCCCTGTTGTGGACTGTTTAATCCGGAGGAATAAATTTGCACACTCTCAGTTTGCGCGTGTAAAAGGACCCCAGCTCTGCTTTCACCCTAATGATGGTGGCCAGGGGCTCTGCTACCCGTCAGCACAGGCATTCAGACAGTGAGCGAGCATGAAGATGGGAGACTGTTGGTGAGCTGACTACCCACCTGTGAAGAATCAGCCTACCAAACTGGGCTTGCCCCTTTAAGAAAGCCTCTTCCCTACCTCCACAGCTGGAGGCAGTATGCCTTTGAATGCCAGTTGCCTGAAAACACAGCAGGAAAGAGTGCTGTTGCTCTCAGGTCTGGCTTGTGGGCTTCCCATAGGCTTCTAGCTGGGAAAACAGGATTCTGAACTAGGTGGCCAAATCCAGCAGGGCTCTTCTTATGAACCCAGAGAACTTTTTCCTTCATGAACTCAAGGTGAGCAAAACGAATTTTCTGCTGGGTACCCTAAATGAGTTTGCTGGTGCTCAGTCTAGCAGAGGGGAACGGACACTTCATTCTCACCTCCCACTTTCCCTGGCCATCAGTAAGTATCCTTAATAGCCTTTCTCCAAGATGTCCTGGACTGATGCCACACATGTCATCATTTCCTGACTGGTGGGCTTTCCTAGATCTGCCAATACCCCCCTTCCTGGTACACAAGGTAAAGAGGGGGGGGGATTATTAGGGGAGAGGAACTATTTTTCCCTCATGGGAAACTGGGGAGAGGCAACCTTACATTTGATATTCTGTATACCCAGCTTGAAATTCTAAGAATCGTCTTATTTAGCATTATTTGCCTAGCTCATGTGCCTAGTTGTGGCACATCCCACATGTTTAGGAGAAGTAACAGGATTGAGTCCTGGCTAGTTCTCTTTTATTTTTTTTAATATAATTTTTATTAAGTTTATAATATACAAAATTCAAATTCCAAATACATGTTTCCATAAATCTAGTGGACTCCCCCCCTCTTCCGGACTCTGCATTCTCTGTAAAACCAAAACCTCAGCAATTTGTTGACTTATTTTAAACATAATAATATATCTTCCATTTTATCGTGATATCTGGTCTCTAGACATTTCAATCCAAACCCATTAGTTTTTGGTTTCAACACAATAAAATTATTTCATTACACCACTTCTGTCTTATTGTGCCTTATTTACCAATTCAAAGATTTACCGATACTGAAGCTATAATTTCCTAGAGAGAAGCATTTTTTAACATTCATACAATTTATAATGCTTTTTCAAATAGTCCTTAAATTTTTCCCAAACTTCCTCCGTTTCTTCTTCTCCCGAGTCTCGAATTCTGCCAGTCATTTCAGCCAGTTCCATATAATCCATCAGCTGCGTCTGCCATTCTTCCAGTGTGGGTAGATTTTGTGTCTTCCAGTGCTTTGCCATCAAGATCCTTGCTGCTGTAGTAGCGTACATAAAAAAAGTTCTATCTTTCTTAGCCACCCTCTGGTCTACCATGCCCAGGAGGAAGGCCTCCGGTTTCTTGGGTAAGGTAAGTCTAAGCACCTTTTTTAGTTCATTATGTATCATCTCCCAGAAGGCCTTCACCTTCGGGCAGGTCCACCAGAGGTGTAGAAATGTCCCTTCCTCCTCTTTACATTTCCAACATTTATTATCAGACAGGTGATATATCTTTGCAAGCTTGACTGGGGTCATGTACCACCGGTATGTCATTTTCATAATATTTTCCTTCAAGGCACTACATGCCGTGAATTTCATTCCGGTGTTCCATAACCTTTCCCAGTCTTCAAACATAATGTTGTGCCCCAAGTCCTGCGCCCACTTTATCATGGAGGATTTAACAATCTCATCCTGTGTATTCCATTTAAGCAGCAAGTTGTACATTCTCGAAATTAACTTAGATTTTGGCTCAAGCAACTCTGTCTCTAGTTTCGATTTTTCCTCCTGGAAACCCACTTTTTTGTCCGCTTTAAAAACTTCCTGAATTTGAGCATAATGCAACCAATCTCGCACCTTGTTTTTTAACTTTTCCATACTCTGCAACCTCCATTTATCTCCAATTTTTTCAATTATTTCCCAATATTTAGGCCAGTGGGCCTCCATATTGAGTCTTTTACGTGCTTTGGCCTCCATCGGTGAGAGCCACCTCGGAGTTTTACTCTCCAATAAGTCTTTATATTTTGACCAGACCATAAAAATTGCCCTTCTGACAATATGGTTTTTAAACGATTTATGAACTTTAACCTTGTCGTACCACAAATATGCATGCCACCCAAAAGCATTATCAAATCCCTCCAGGTCGAGGACATCGGTGTTCTCCAACAAAATCCAATCCTTCAACCAGCAGAGGGCTGCAGATTCATAATATAACTTCAAGTCCGGCAGGGCAAACCCCCCTCTTTCTTTCGCATCTGTTAGTATTTTAAACTTTATTCGGGGCTTTTTGCCCTGCCAGACAAATTTAGACATATCCCTCTGCCATTTTCCAAAACATTCCACCTTACCCACGATCTGGAGGGCCTGAAACAAAAATAGCATTTTCGGCAATACATTCATCTTTATAGCAGCTATTCGACCCAACAAGGAAAGTTTCAGTCTTGACCATGTTTCCAAGTCTCTTTTGATCTCTGACCAACATTTCTCATAATTGTCCTTAAACAAATTCAAATTTTTGGAGGTCAGGTACACCCCTAAGTACTTTACTTTTTTAACCACATTTAGTTCTGTTTCTTTTCTGAACTCCTCTATTTCAGTAGTTGTCAAGTTTTTTGCTAAAACTTTAGTTTTTTGTTTATTCAACTTGAATCCCGCCACCCGACCAAAGTCAGAAATTAATTCTAACGCTCTTTTAGTACTAGAGGCTGGCTCCTGTAATGTTAATACCAAGTCATCTGCAAATGCTTTCAGTTTATATTGTTTCTCTCCGACCACAATTCCCTGTGCCAACCGGTCATTTCTAATCATATTCAATAGCACCTCCAGGACTGAAATAAACAACAGAGGAGATAGAGGGCACCCCTGTCGTGTCCCTTTTTCAATTTTGAACTCCTCTGTCACCACGTTGTTTACTATCAATTTAGCTTTTTGTTCTGAATAAATTGCTTCTATTCCGTTTTCAAACCCCCGCCCTACTCCCATCCTTTCCAAATTTTTCTTCATAAACATCCAAGAAATGTTGTCAAAGGCTTTCTCCGCATCAATAAAGATCAACACCGCTCTTGTATTTAAATTAATCTGTAAAAATTCCAAAATGTCAATGATGTTTCTTGTGTTATCAAATAAATGTCTGCCAGGGAGAAAGCCTGCTTGGTCCTTATGAATCACTTCATTTAATACTTTCTTAAACCTACTTGCCAAAATGTCAGCAAAAATTTTGTAATCCACATTTAGGAGTGAGATAGGACGGTAGTTTTTAAGTTGAGTTTTTTCAGTTTCTGATTTTGGTATCAACGTGATGAAAGCTTCTTTCCACGTTTCCGGTGCCTTCCTCCCCTCCATAATCTGGTTACAAACTTCCAACAATGGTTGTATCAATGAATCCTTCAATGCCTTGTAATATTTGGAAGTAAGTCCATCAGGTCCCGGAGACTTGCCCAGTTGGAGGTTCTGAATGGCGCATTCAATTTCTTGGATTGTAATATTACAGTTCAGGGTTGCTCTCATTTCCTGGGGTATTTTTTGTAATCCATTAGTTGTAACAAATTGGTCCACCTCCGAGCCTTTTTGTGGCCTTTGTGAATAAAGTTCTTTGAAATATCTCTGGAAACACTTTCTAATTTCCTCGGGTTTCTGAACCATTCTCCCTTCAATCTCTAGATTTGTAACTGTGTTAAGCTTTTGTCTCTTTTTCAACTGCCAAGCCAACAACTTCCCGCACTTGTTAGCAGATTCAAAGGATCTTTGTTTCATTTGTTTAATTTTCCATTCCACCTCTTGATTTATCAGTTTCGAATATTGTGCCTGGAAAAACTTCACTTCTCTCAATACTTCCTTTGATTTAGGCCTGGATCTCAGTTTTTTCTCTCCTTCTCTTATTTTCTCCAAAATCTTCTCCTTCTTTTCATTCCAGAGCCTTTTTTTAATCGTGTTCTGCTGTATTAGAAACCCTCTCATAGCTGCTTTACTTGCGTCCCAGATTGTTCTTTTTTCCACATTTGTCTTTAAGTTTATTTCAAAATAATCCTTTAAAACTTTTTGGGCCTTCTTAACAATCTCCTGATCTCTTAACAAAGCGTCATTCATTCTCCATCTGAAAGATCCGGTTGTATTTAATCTCAATTCCATTCTCAAAGCGTTGTGGTCGGAGCAGGTTTTTGGGCAGATTTCCACTTTTCTGGTCTTAGGTGCCAGCCCTCTAGTTATCCATATTTGGTCGATTCGCGTCCATGTCATGTGGGCCTCAGAAAAGAAAGTTCCTTCTTTCCCTAGAGGGTTCTTGATCCTCCATATGTCAATCAAATCCAAATTGTCAGTCATTTCAAAAAAGGTTTTTGGTAGTCTGCCGTCTTTCGTTATATTAGCACTTTGCGACTTATCCATATTCACTGAGGCGACTCCGTTCATATCTCCCAACACGATAATGTTGTTGTAATCCAAATAGTCCAGCATAGTCTCATGCAGCTTCTTAAAAAATTCCGATTTTCCATCATTTGGGGCGTATATTCCTAGAATTAAAAACTTTTCTCCTTGTGTCTGAATTTCAATTGCCAAAATTCTACCCTGTTCATCTTTGAATACGAATTTTGGTGACAAGTTCTCCTTTGCATATATCACCACTCCTCTTTTCTTAACTTTGTCCGATGAGATAAATTCTTGGCCTAGCCTTTTGTTAATTAACACTTTTCTGTGGAGTCTTGTCACATGTGTTTCTTGCAGGCAAATAATGTCCAATTGTTCTTTTTTCAAAATATGAAATACTTTTCTCCGTTTTTCTGGAGAATTCCCGCCATTTATGTTCCAACTAAGAAGCTGTAGAGACATCCCGGCCTACTTCTTAAATATCACAGTTGGGTATCTAATTTGTCCTCCGTTCCCGAAGGCTGTGGTGCCGGTCCGCCTCCAGATGGTACGGGTCTTGGTGGTAATCCCGGTGGTGGAGGCCAGGAATCTACAGCTCTCTTTTGGAGGTCCTCCTCGTTGTCGTGTAGGAACTTCTGGTGGTCCTCTGGTGTTTTAATTCTTACCTTCTTTCCTTTATAAGTGAATGATAGACCTTGAGGAAATTCCCACCTGTAAGGGATTGCGTTGTACCTTAACAATTTAGCCAGGTCTGTATATGAGGCTCTAAGGTCCAACAGATATTTAGGAATGTCTCTATAAATTTCTGCCCTTTTACCTTCAACTTCCAGAGATTTTTAAAAATGTTGGCCTAATATCTTGTCTCTTTCCTCTCTTGTTCTCAAACAAACCAAACAGTCTCTGGACTTGTCTTTCTTAACCGATCTTCCCAATCTGAAGGCCGTCACAATTTTGAAGTCTTTATCTTCCTCAACCCCCCAAAATTTAGAAAACAACTGCGTCAAAAATTCCTCTAGGTTGCCCTGCTCCAGCTCTGGGACGGCCCTCAGCCTAAGATTACATTCCTTACTTTTCAGTTCCACCATTGACAGGTAGGCTTGCTGTTCTCCTACCTGTCTTTTCAGAGGTCTTACTTCCCCTTTGATCTCCTCCACCTTTTTGCACGCTTGCTCAGCTTTTTGATTGGCTTCCGCAGCTAATTTGTAGTTCTCCGCCGTAGCTCCTTGCAATTTCTCAATAGCCTGAGTATGCTGGGAAACCTGATCTGTTAACTTGCTGATAGTAGATGTAGCTCTGTCAATTTTAAATGACTGATCGTCCACCTTCTTATTCAAAAGTGCCAGTTGTTCCAAAATTTGTTTCAAGGCTAGATCAGTTCCTCCAGTTGCCATATCTTCTGTTGCAAGCGTTTCAACTTCTTCCTCCTGCGCCGTCAGCACAGTTGGTACCGAAGATCTGCGTTGATGAGTCAACGTTGTTTGAACAAGCTGCCCAGCTCTCTTATCTTTTTTCTTTTCTTTAGCTTCCTCAGCTAAAGCTTCCTTAGCTTTAGATGCTCTTGTTTTCCCTGGGCCACTCATTCCCCAGCTGCCTCTGTTCAAGGTCAAATAGTCTTTCAATCCATGAGAAAGGCAAGTCCAGAATGTAAACAATTAAACCACAAAAAATCCCAATAAGGTACAGTTCCCAGACCTCTATGTCTCCGCAAATCCACTAGGGGGGGTTTTCATAAGAAAGAAAGTTTCTTTTCCACCATCAAAGTTCCTATTTCAACTTTTATAGTCCCCAAGTTCGAAAAGGAGGCTTTCAGATAGTTCTGTTTCAAAATAGTGCCACAAGGTAGCAGAAAGGTTCCAATATCAGTATTGAAGCGATAGTATATCCATCAATGCAACAATTTGTACTTAAGAAAAAGTTTCAGCAGCCTGACAGTACTCCTTTGCAACACTGGCAGTCCGATAGCTCGGTTATCTCCTTCAATTCCACGTCACTTCACAATGGGGGGAAGAATCCTTAGCGCAATAAACCAATAGATTTAATCCTTCAATCTTTTTAATTTCTAGAAGAACACAGTCTGTTAATGCCCCTTCATACTAATTTCAAAGTCTCTTTTGAGCGCTTCAGTCCACATCAGGTTCTTTGCTTTGCTCTGATTTGCAGGACCGGGAGACGGACTTCCTGTTACTCGCCTCCCGTTTTCAGCCGAATTGAATGAATTTAAGTCAATCTTTAATCAATCTTTAGTACCCCTTACTCACGGGTAAATTGCAGCCAATTCCGATGATTTTCAAGAAGAAAGGTCGACGCTCATCAGCAACAGCAGCGCGGCTTCACTTCCGCGAAAAGAGCGATGAACTCACAGCGCCGCTCCCCCTTTCACGTTCCGGAGCCTCTTACGAGGTCCCTTCCTCGTTTCTGGGGGGGCTTCTGGCGCCCGCCGAGTCCCACGGCCGCAGGCTCGCTCTGCCTACGGTTTATCTTAATGGGTCTCCGCTTTGCCGCAGCGTACGACCCTTTTTCGCGGAGCCCCTCTTCACACAGTAAAGAGGACCGCCATTGCCGTTTTGCGCCGCCTCCGGAAGCCCTGGCTGGTTCTCTTTTAAAGCCATCCTGGTTGGTAGCCTTTACTGTGGGAGTGAGTTCCATAGTTTAGCTATGCTTCATTGGATATTTGTGAGTTCTAGTGCTATGAGAGAGGGACAATTTATCCTGAATCATTCACAAATAGGATTTAAATTATTCTGAAGGAAATATCTCTATCATGATCAGATTTTACCCTGCTTCCTTTTTTTCATTTTCCTTGGACGCTGGGCAGCTGAAGGTGATTTGTGGTAGGTTTTTTTTTTACATAGAAATGTTACCATGAAGGCTGAAATCCTGTACACTCTTACCATGAGACATGCTTATCCCTGAACTCAATAGGCATTACTTTTGCACATGCCTGTGTAAGATTGCACTGGCATTTCTCTTTAATTCTTCCAAACTTATTAATTCTGAGGCCTCACATGGTGAGGCTGCTATGTGCGAATGCCTATGTGAAATTCATTCACTGAAAGCTAATGAGAGGGTTTTTGTGGTTGCATTTCTATTTAACAACCCAGAGGTACATTCATCGGGACAATTTATACCTTAATTTTGCATGTGGTTTCTTACCCGTCTCATTTTCATGTGGGGAGGTGTTGGGCCAAAATAGCACCTAAATGGAAACCTCCTAGCTTCCCACATCTGAGAAAATGCTGGCTTGAAGGTGCTGTGAGGAATTCAAATTGTCACATGATGGCTGTTTCTGATAAATACCTCCTCCTGTGAAAAGGAGGTGGTGATATTGCAGTATGAGGGCTTTGTCGCTTTCAGAAATATAAAGGGGTGTTGCGGGGGGGGGGCACTCAAAATGAGCAGGCAGCGAGGATGAGAAATGGCACCTTGTGATGATGGGAGTTCAGAACAAGTTTCTGAGGGCCAAACCTCAAGTGATCTGGGTGACCTCTGGGGTCTGCATTGTTCATGCTTCAGCAACTTTGGGGGTGTAGCCATTTAGAACCTGAGAACAATGGAAGGGGTGGTGGAAAGGGTTCAGCTGCTCTGATTGGATCATCACCCTCTAACCCTTTGAAACTGATTTAAGGTAAGCAAAATATACAGTGGGTTAAGTACTTAATTCGTTCTGAAGGTCCATTCTTAACCTGAAACTGTTCTTAACCTGAAGCACCACTTTAGCTAATGGGGCCTCTCGCCGCCAGAGCACGATTTCTGTTCTCATCCTGAAGCAAAGTTCTTAACCTGAGGTAACATTTCTGGGTTAGTGGAGTCTGTAACCTGAAGCGTATGTAACTTGAGGTATTGGGAAATTGGATCGTGGAGGCCTCTTCCAATATGGGCACCCCTTATGAGTTGGGACAGGGCAGCTGAACTCTTGTTTTTAAAGTCTGAGGCTTTTTTAATGGGTTGAGTAGAAATCTGAAGTAGGTTTAAAAGTGAAAGGGAGACAGTCACCCAGTGGTAAGTTTCCATTTCCTAGTGTGGGGAAAGGGAAGAAGAAATTGCCCAGACGATAGGAAGGAGGAGATTGGAACAGGCTGACTTTAGTAAAGGCACACAGAGAGAAATAGCAGGGAGGAGCATTCTGATTCCGGAATTTAATGAACAAGGAAAAGCAAGGGCTGACGAAAGAGAGAGAGAGAGAAACTACACAGAGCCACATTAAAGACCCGCCACCCCCTAATCCCACCTCCTCCTTTGAAGGACCATGATTGGCCTCTTTGATCCCAGCACTTGGTAACCAGACGATGATCTCTGCCAATTATTTAACCCCCCTCCCATCTGCTTTTGCCTCTCTCCCAATATAATTGATTTATTTCCTTTGCAGCTGATCAAGAAACCATGGGAGCTTTGAAAGCAAGGGAACAACATCAAATATGTGCATGTGTGTGTGTGTGTTTAACTATTTAATAAAAACACCCTTGAAAAATTGGAGACATTAGTGATGAAATAGGCAAATCTGCCTTTCATTCCCCACCCCTCCCCACAGAAAGTTAAGGCCTGCTCTCAAGCAGAGGAAAGAGTGGTGCCCTGCCTGGACAGCATCAGAGCAAGGGGGGATCCCATGACGTTAAATTGCAGTACTTGAATTAGATGGGCAGATGGCATTCTGGTGGGGCTGGCCCTCCCATTAAGCAGAGTTAGGCTGCTCTCTCAGGTGGCGGACAATGGGAAGCACCAGAATCAGAAGCACACTCCTCTTGAACCAGCACTCCAGTTCAAGTGACAGGACTAAACATTAGCACCGCTTCCAGGCTGCCTGTGTTTTGCAGGTGGGATTCTAGGGCATTTGGGCAATTAGAAGTCGATTTGGCACTCTTGCAAAGCAGACCTGCTTCCTGCCCTCTGTCCCCATCAGGCTCTTTGTGGAAATGAAAAGGGTGGGGAAATGCCCTGGGGAATAAGGTTTGCATGACACAAATCTATTCTCCCCGCAATCAAAGAGCCCTCCTCTATGGGAACAGAAACCGATTAACAGTGTGGTTCATCGCACTATTCATCAACTCAACAACCCCAACTAACCATTCTAGCCCAGAAGCAATAAAATAAAACAGAACCAGCAAACAAGAAGCTTTCAATTAAAGGAACTGTTGCCCTTAAAACTTCCAATAGCACTTTTCTTATCCACACTGGAAAAACTGGTGCGGAAATTGTGCATTATTGTCAGAATTATTTTTTTTAAAAAAAAAGATTCCATGCAAAAAGTGAGCAAACATATTATGCATGGAAACAAACTTTAGATATTTGGGTGTTAGAAGCCAGTGGACATGGTGGCTGAAATAGGTGGCACATTAAACTAAGGAATGGAAAAGTAGTAAAGCAGGGGAAAGTGTGAAGAAGTTTTGTGAGCATATGCATAGCCTAAAAAGAAGGCAATATTAAGGACAATTTGAATTTGTTTTTCCCCTTCCCATCCTGTCCCAATTATTTTTCTTCCCTTGTACTTTCTCCTTTATTATTTCCTTCTGTACTGCATTTTTGCTCATTTGATTTTCTCTTTTATTGTGGCTGTGGAAGTATGAGTAGATGTGAGTGTGTGGCTGAACATATAAAAGATTCATAACAAGTTCCAAAGTCCTTAATAGTGTGGAACTTTTATGGAAGATTGTTCTCATAATTTCAAAGTTGAAAGGATGGTTGCAGGGCGGGGGGAGGGAGGTTGGTGAGTGAAATGGAGATCAAGAAACATGCATATGATAAACAGTTCAAAACAACTTCTTATTGACTGACATGTTTGTGTAAAATAAATAATATATAAATTTAAAAATCAACATGAGCATATTAGCATAATCCATTTGCTTAATTTATTCCTTAATTCATTCCAGTTACAAGATTTTGGCACCTACAGTGTTTAGAATTCATTGATCATTACGCTAGGTCAGTGGTTTTCAACCAGTGTGCCGTGGCACCCTGGGGTGCCTTGAATGAAGGTTGGGGTGCTGCTGCAGGCAACACTGGCCTCTGTCCCTCTCTCCTTCCCTCCCTCCTCTGATGCCCTCTCACATCTCTGCCTCCCAAAGGCTTGCACAGCTGTTTGTTGCAGCAGCAGCCCTGGCTACAAGCTCCCCAGGTGAATGGTGCCGCTGGGAGTACTTCCCAGACCCCTGTGGGGCAGTGTGAGGAGGCACCTCTCTTTGGGGCAGGAGAAGCAGCTCAGAGACTGGGGCGGCAGCTGCGGCTGCCCAGAGGACTCTCAAGGAGAGAGGAGAGGAGAGGAGGCTGAGGAAACACTCCACAAGGGAGGGTGTTTGAAAAAGGGTGAGAGGCTGCCAGCTCTGCAGGCAAGGGCTGACATAACTGGGCTCCTGAGCCCCACAGGGGTGCCACAGAAAGAATGTAGTTTGTCAAGGGAGCTGTGGACCCCAAAAGGTTGAAAGCTTCTGCACTAGGTGCCTTGGTCGCTTCTCTTATGCATATGTAAGGCAAGACCCGCCCCCCTCACCTTGCACTCTGTCCTGCAGGGACCGTCAACACGATGCCCTACAGATGTTGTTGTACTACAGCTCCTGTCATCCCTGATCACTGGACCAAGCTGGCAGGAGCTGAAGGGAGTTGTCCAATAATTGGAGAGGACATTTGGCTCCTCCTCCTATAGACTAACAGCTGTCACATGGTTAATGAGTTTCTCAATAGAAAGGCAGATTTAGGGGTGTGTGACTAGTTTGCCCACACCAGTTGCTGAGCCGAGAAGGCAGCGCAGGGGGTGCCACAACAATGACGAGCAATAGAAGGAGAGAATTGGTTGCGGGGGTGAATTTCGATGTTGGCCTTGAGGAGAGGGAAAGAGAATGTGTGCTTGCAGGCTTTTTGCTAAGGCAATCACCAGAGATAATTTGTTTCTACTCGGGGATTACCTGTCACTATCAGGTCTTGGTCTAAAAGTACATCCTTTCTCATCAGGCCTTTCCATTATCTAGCACCTGGGTTGGGTAGAAATTGAAGTAACACACCTGGCCACTCTCTAATGCCCCACTATATCTGGGCCAAAGCAGGCCTCTCTCCCCAGTTACATAGTGTTGATTGGTTATGCTACTGTAGAAGATGGAAGCATCTTTATGTGCCAACTCTTCTGCACCCCCAAGACTTTCCTCAGTTGCTATTATGTTCACAGAAAGTCATTTCTGTTTAGTGGAAGAGGTCATGAGTTTTGGCTTTACATAATGCTTTTTTTTCTTAAAAAAATGTTCAGGGGTACTCTCATTTTGACTCAAGAAAATCACCATTTTATAGTTCAAATTGGGAAAAAGAAATACAGGAAATGGACAAAAGTACAAAGGTTCACAAAATGTTTAGGGTTATGCTTTACTTTACTTTACACATGCTATATGGGGTTGATCAAATTATTTCATGTCCCCCTCACTTCCCTAGTTAAGTGGTCAATTGCATTCCTTACTGCCACCAAGCAGACAGGAGTCTCATGAGGCCTGGGCAGCGTTAGCCTCATTTTACAAATTCATAGGAACCTGAGAATAGCCCCAGTGGGGCACGTACTTGACACTGTACTAAAAAAAATGTGTAGCTAAGTGGCCAGAGTAAAGGGGCCAATATTTACTCATTTGCCTCAATTCCATAATCTGTAAAATGGGAATAAGGATTGCTATGGCAAAAGAATAAAAAAGGAGCACAGTGGCCTTTGCACATTGGATGTAGGGTAGATGTCTATGTCACCATCTCTAAAGTTTATGCAATATGGAAGTCGAAGATGCAACCTCCACATCTCTCAATTGGCGCCACTTCTCCCGTCCCATATTGCTTTTTCATGTTTAAGAGCTGTCATCCTTACTTTGCTTGTTTTGACCAACCCATCATCTCAACATCCAGCTTGGGCTATGTGCAGCAGCTCTGTAGCGGTAGGAGAGCATGAGAAGGCAGGACATTGCTCAATGATGCAAGGAGGATAAGTGAGGGGGAGATATTAAGGCTTGCTGCAGTGTCAGGAAGCAAATGGAGGCCAGTGCACAGGACTAAATTTGCCAGGCAAGATTATGAGTCAAGCATGTGCAGCCTGAGTTGTGATAGTGACATTATCATGGCAGCACCAAGCACAGGTGCAATATTTAAGATCCGTTTTCTGGATTGCTTCTTAATGGACTTAAAAGGGACACAGCAGTTAAGAAGGCTCATCTAGCTCAGCACTTGAAGGAGCTCTCAAACACTGGAGCATGCTCACAGCCAGTGCTGGGGAAACCAGCAGACACCCAGTCCTATGTTGCCGTAAAGCAGTTTTACTCCAGCTCCCCTTAGCATTTTTTTAGAACAAGGATGAAGCTGCTGCAGAACCTGTTATGCAGATTCTTAACTCCAACCAGCCTGTATTCTGCCAGCTCTAGGGGTGCTGTGACCAAGCACTAGGTCTTGAGCTGTCACAGTGCAGTGAACAGGGCTGTGACTGAAAGTCCTGGAGCAGGGCAGCCCAAAGCTTTCAAATCTGCACCGAAAAGAGCTAGGCTGGTTACTAGGAAATTGAAGAGTTTGGCTTTCACACAATACTGAGCTGGATGAACTATAGGATAGTTTTAACCAGAGTTTTGCAGGAACACATTTCTTTCCACACCTTACACCTGCAGGCACCTCAATACAAGGCTGTCACTTCTCAAAGAGGGCAGCATAAGGTGGGAGATGGTTTAGTTTCTGTGCTAGGAAACTCAGGAAAGCAATAACCCCAGCTCCTGCTGGGCCACTTGGTGGGTGGTTAAGGCATTCTACATACATGGGAGCCAAGCACAGCTGAAAAGGTGGCCCATGATGCTGAATATAGTATGTGCTGAAGGTGCAGAAATCTAGTGCTGAAGCTCACATAAAGTGATTGAACGGGCAGGGGGGTAAGATGGGTTGTGGTCAAGTCCAAGCAGGGCTGTAGAAGCATGCACAGCTGCCCCTTGCCCTCCTGTATTTCCATCTTCCCTCCACCCTCTGCACCAAACCTGGAACTCACAAAGTCAGACAAGACAAGTTATATAGCAAAAATGTTTAATCTCTCCTTGATGCGCGTGTTTATTTACAAGTACTAAATCTGAAGAACATTAAAATAGGAAATAGCAGGATATTTACACAATCAAAGGGTGCCGACCTGCCACACTGGCACAGTTGCTTCAAGTCTGAAACAATCACATAAAGTTTTCATCATTTTATTTTTATTTTTTTATTTTACTATTAAAATTCTTTGTTTTTTATTGTTTTCTCTGCTCCACCCCTCCCATGCCAACCCCCTTCCCCTTTACTTAAAGGACAGCTAACTGTGGACTTGACATTCCTTTGAAAGAAGAGAGAGTGGCAGGCCTTACAAGGCTTGTACGTGTTTTAAACACATTTTCGGGGGGGGGGGGTTATTAGTGCTCCATTAAAAAAAGCTGCAATGGGGGCGGGGCAGGGGAAGGTCTTGCTCACCATCCTGACGAATGCACCAGCCCTTTCATTAGACTATCCCTAAACTGTTAAGAGTCCAAGGAACTGGGGATGTCACTAACAGAGTTTAAGAAATAAAGAAAACACCAGACACTTCCTTATTAGCTGGCTCAAACCATTTTCTCAGAAGAGCTGTGTATTTTTGGAACCAGATTATTTGACATTTCCATTGAGTTATCCTCTAAAGCTAAGCCTTCAATAGCTGACGTGTTCCTTCAATCCCTATTCCTAGCGTATGTATCCTGTCCTCAGATAGCACCAGTGTTTGAGGGCACAGGGTGGCGGTGGTAGGGGGCTAAGGGAGCAGGGGTTGTATGATTAAGCATTTTTAACAATGGATAGAAGAAAGTGAAAGTAGCACCTGAAAAAGAGAAGGTACGTTTCACACGCACCTTTTCTCAGGGAATACTTAAAAAGTATTCTTGTGGGGAAGCTGGTAACATGTGTGTTGGATGAGGTAGCTGTTAGGTGGATTTGTAGCTGGTTGACTGACCCAACTCAAAGAGTGCTTACTAATAGTTCCTAATCAACATGGAAAAGACTGATGTGAGGTGCCACAGAGTTCTTTATAAATTACTTGGATGAAAGAATTTAGGGCAGGGGTCAGCAAGCTTTTTCAGCAGAGGGCCGGTCCACTGTCCCTCAGACCTTGTGGAGGGGGCAGACTATATTTTTTTGGGGGGGGGGGTGATACAAGAGACCATGAGCCCTGGTGGCTGCTTACCTGTGTCTTGCGAGTGGCAGGGGCTGGCGGCGGGGGAGGGACGATGAGCAGTGCGCAAAAGGGCTCTGGAGAGGGGCTGCTTAAAATGGTGGCCGCTTGAGCACTGCTGCTGCTGGCACCAACAAAGCCCAGCCTTCTCTATGCAGGGCGGGGAGAAGCCAGGAGGAGGAAGGGAGGAGGCGCCGCCGCCACTGCCATGTGAGGGAGAGGGAGGGAAAGAACATGTGCGCTGGCGATCTATGCGGCGATTCCCGGACCGTCCGCGGGTCAGATCCAGAAGGCAATTGGGCCTGATCCAGCCCGTGGACCTGAGTTTGCCTACCCATGATTTAGGGGATACTCATCAAATTTGCACATGACACAAAACTGGGACCAGTAGCTAATGCCACAGAAGACAGAATCGGGATTCAAAATGACTTTAACAGATTAAGAGAACCAGGCCCAAACTAACAACATGTAAGGTTCTACACTTAGGTAGGAAGAACCAGCTGCACAAACATAAGATGAGGAACACCTGGCTTGCCAGTAGTACATGTGAAAAGGATCTAGGGGTCTTAGTAGAGGACAAGTTTAACATGCTTCAAACTCTACAATTCCATGATTCTGTGATTCTATGAATCAACAGTGTGATGCAGCAGCAAAAAAAGCTAATGCTAGTCTTGGCTGCATCAACAAAAGTATTGTGTTCAGATCAAGGGAAGTAATAGTACCACTTTGTTCTGCCTTGGCCAGACCGCACATGGAGTACTGTGTCAGGTTCTGGGCACCACAGTTTAAGGATTCTGACAAGCTGGAATGTGTGCAGAGGAGGGTGACCAAGATGATCAAGGGTCTGGAACCGAAGTGTTAGAGGAATGGTTGAGGGAGCTATGCAAGTTTAGCCTAGAAAAGAGGAGATTGAGAGGAAATATGATAGCCCTCCTCAAATATCTAAATGGCTGTCACATGGAAGATGGAGTAAGCTTGTTTCCTCCTGCTCTGGAGGGCAGGACAAGAAAGGAAATTCCAACTAAACATAATGGAAAAACTTTCTGACGGTAAGAGCTGTTTGACAGTGGATCTGACTCCCTTGGAAGGTGGTGGACTCTCCTTCATTGGAGGTTTTTAAGCAGAGGTTGAACGGCCATCTGTCACGGATGCCTTAGTTAAGATTCCTGCATTGTGGAGGTTGAACTAGATGATCCAACTCTACGATTCTATGAGTCATGACCTTATTTAGAAGTAACTAATACATTGAATAGAATAGTGGCATTGTGGGGAAGGGATCTCATATAATGTTGATGGGAATGGATTGGTGATGCTTGGATGAAAACCAGAGAATATTATGAAGCTATAAAGGTGGCAAACCTTTTTTTTTTAAAAAAGTCACCTGCTCCTGACTGCAATTGCTCTTAGAAATCCTTTGCCACACGAATGTCACTATGGCAAAGCAGAAAATGTCAACCTATACAGCTGGCCCTATGCCAATGCAGCTATAACAAAAATATATCTGGTTGACAGATTGTTCCAAATCAGCCAGGCCTCTTCCCTGTAACCGCCTTACCACTTTATATCCCTGCCCTTTTGTTTTTGAAGAATGTCTTTTTCTGCTGCAATTCATGCCAGATCAATAATTAGTGAACATAAGATAAGATATGCTCCCCTCTCCCAAAGTGTTAATGGCTTATAGGTTTTGCTTTTCAGGTGATCGTCTGAGCATCAAAATGCATAGCAAAAGAGTTTAGTACCAATGGCATGATTCCACATCATATTCAAAGTCTTGCAGAAGTCGGAAACGTCAGGAGATTTGACATTGCCACTGAAGTCCCCAGATGTGTCTTTGCATGGATAGATGTGGATGTGTACAACCCAATGAAGAATAACATACGGGTTTGCTTCCATGCTACAACCCTTTAGCACTGCTCAGGCACTGTATTTAGCTGGAAGCTGAACTAAAACAAGAGGTTAGTGTTAATGTTATCTGTCAATGTCTTTCTGTGCCCCCCCATCCTCCCTTAATGTTTGCTCCTATGTAAAGCCTATTTAGCAAAGGGTCACAGCAACATTAATTAAGAGTTTTATCTTTGCCTGCTTTATTGCTTCTGGATGAGTTCAGATAGGAAAATTAGTGATTAATGGTTTATTAACTGCCCCAATTTCAATTGTGTATGTGATTCTATTGGTGATTTCCACTATGGGAAGGAAAATGATGAGAGGAAGTCACTACTGATTGTCCCCCCCCCCCCAAATAAATAAATAAATAAATAAATAAGAGGCAATTAAGCAATTATTCATCACTAACGCTCCAGCCATGATCAAGAGAAATATATAAAATGGGTAAGATCTGCAAACAAGATAAAATTTAAATTAAGGGCACAGGAACTCCCAACAACATTTTGCCTAGCCCTGCAGTACAGGCTGGTGATCCAATTGCATTTCATTACCCAAATTTATGCCATGAATCAGTATGGGGGACGGACGGATGGACAGGGCAAGACAGGAAAGACCGGAATGCAGTCAGTGATTTAAGAACGATGTTGTCTGAATGTTCCATAATGAGCAAATGAACAAGGGAAAGCGATTCCAGAGAAAGTGGCTAATATGGAAGCAACTAAGATTAAAACTGCCCAAGAAAGAAAGAAAAAAGATCCTCTAGGTGTGAGCCAGATTGTAAGTCTTTTTAACACAGTGGACGAGTGTCTGCTGACAAAAATATAAAAAATTCCTGTTGATTTCAGTGGAATTGCAGGCACTGGGGTGAGAAAGAAGATGAAAATTTGGACTCGCTGCTTGTCTGCTATCTGCTTTGTCTCTCCTCACCACCTTGGGGAGAAGCCACTGAGTTTCTCTTCTGCCCCAGGCACTGTCTGCAAAGTCACTGGCTTGGTTTCTGCGGCAGAATTGTGACTGGCGAAGGCAGTGCCAGAGGCAAAGGAAGCCTAACTCTGCGTGGTGTGCATGGACACAGAGCAGACCACCAGTAGGCATTTTAGTGTTGGCAATTACACACCCATGCACAAGCACCAAAAACAGGGGGGGGGGGGGAAGGTGACAACATATTTATGATTTACCCCATTTTCTGTGGGTTGAAGGCGTGTGGAAATCTGTTTGCCAAGATGTCCAATTTAAGCCTGACCAGTGCTTTTCTTCTAGGAAAAAAAGGAGCCGGTACTCACCATGAAGTTGTTAAAGTAAGTGCCACAATTTTAAGCAGTGCTTTACTTTTAGGTGGGGGGGGGGAGGTGCCAGTATACCCTTGAGTACCCCCAGAAAAAAGCACTGAGCCTTGACATCTTGGTGCTTGCCTGTGTGCCCCTTATGCTGCTGCTGAGATTCCACTGGGATTCTGTACAAAAGATTAAATATGAACTGTCCAGAAAGCTTGCAGCCTGACAGACTGAATCACAAACTGTATCAACCTGAAGTATTTGCACAGGAGCTGATTTAGCTGTTGCTTTCCAGTTATTTCAGCTGGTGGTCTGTCCACTGTGCAGAGAGTCTGGACACAGGGAAAGTATTCCTCCACTCCACAAACATCCCTAGTGGCAAGTTAAATAGCTACGATTCTGCTAAGCGTTAGGCTAAGAACTCTTCCCCCCCCACCCCCCTGCTGCCATGGCCCATGTGGAGATGACTTGGTTCACTGAAGGCTAGGAACTGGGAAGATAGGATGCAATTAGCTAGGTCTTTCTAAAGGCCAGTCCTGAAGACTGAACAAACCAACTTGCATTCTGCAGGCCCTTCAAATTAAGCCAACTTCTAATGCACTTTGTTGAGTTTTTATCAGAAAAGATAAAAGTTGTTCACTTGAGGTAACCCACTGAATACTATTTTTATAGTGAAGTCTCCCAATATGTTATTGCTGAGATACCTGGATAAGATAAGTGAGTGGCTCTAGAGGAATGGTATATGGCATTTTCCAGCCAAACGTTTGCTCTCTATGCAATCAACAGAGGGGGATTTTGTCATTTGCTTCTAAAAAGTCAGGATAGCACTTTAGTTTTCCATAAAATGGTGCTGACTTACATCAAGCCGAAAGATCGAGCCTCTATCTCTTTTAAGTGTCAATCATGTAATGATTTATGCTTCCACGTACACTTGAAAGTCCAAGGAGGGGAACCTGTAAAATATTACAGTATCTTTTGTGTGTAGAAACACTTAGCTGTCCTTTAAGGCTTCGGAGTACCATTTTTTCCAGAAATAAACAGTTAATTCTTTTTTTTTTCTTATACAAGAAGTGGCAAATTAATTCCAAAATTTCAAAAATAAAAAGGTCTAAACAAACCTCTAGTATTCAACACTTGCATTTTTTTTCTTTTAAAAAAAGTTCAACTCAGACTAAACTCTAGCACAGTCATGCAACAGCCCACAGGTCCTATGGATCCAGAGAGATCTCGGGAATCCCTAGGTGTTTTTCCATTATATTTTTATTGTCGTCTTGTCTTCTTCTCTTCCTCCTCTTTAATTAAAAATAATTAAAAAGGATAAAAACAAAATTACAAAGCAATCTGAGATGTATATAGGCTTCAAATGATTGTTCTGTTTGATGAGAAATGTTTGAAATTTATCCATTTGGTATTTTCCACTGGTTGTGTAAAAACCGTATGTGATACTGGTTTGAGCTCTTTCTGTTAACTATACAGTGCCCCACTGGGGCACAAGAATTAGATTGTAACAACATATATATATATACACGCACGCACACACATTTTAAATTTTAATTAAAAACTTCATTACATCCCCTCTCCTCCCCTTATTTGCACTCTCAGGGAATGGGTAGGATCAGGCTTGGTATGTTCTGCAATAGCCTCTCTCTCAACTTCAACCTAGACTTGAGATAGCAACTGAGTTTACTGGTACTGGGTGGGTGGGTGAAGGCTGAAAATTTGGTGGGTTTGGTCACCTGAGTTGAATTAGGGCAGTGGCTTCATCACACTGGTAAACGTTTAATGATAATTAAAGGCATTACATTTGTCAGGAACTGAATCGAGGGGATTAAAATTCTTAGGGTCAGAACAGTGAATGGAATGATGTAGAGATAATGAAAAAGAGAGGAGCAAAGGGAAACAGATTTTAGCAAGTGTTCAGGAGCTTGTTTCTCTCACATACTGTGGTTTAGGCTGGATATGGGATGTATTGGTTCTTTGTTAGGGTTGGACCAGAAAACTCAGACCCAATGGGCGTTTCAGGACCTTCAGAAATGCTTTGCTCAGTGTGCAGGATTATTTTATTATTTTTTAAAAAATTATTTATTTCAGTGAATTGATTAACTGCCCTTTGGTACAAGACATCCAGGCCAGTGTGAAATTAAAATTATGGAGTGCCAACATGCACTTTGTAGGCCATAGACCCAAACCCTAGTTCAACTAGGGACAGTCTCTCTTGCCTACTCTCACATAGCTTCATTGCTCTTTAGGTGTAGAATGAGAATAATGCAGGGGTGGTGGGATGCAGAATAAACAGTTGCCTCCTAAATTTGCAAAGCTAACTAATAAGTAAAATGCTCCTTTCCGATAGCACATAATTCACATTTCAAAGATGGAGCTACTGAATTCCAGGGACGGGAGTTGTTTCAGTTTGAAAATGAGGACACCTTCTGACTCTCAAGGAGTGAGCAGACACAAAACGAAGGTACATACAACATCTCCTCCAAACAGGGCTGGATGTCTTGGGAAACACCATGGCAGCAACACAGGAACCTTTGCCTTGAATTGGACTGGAAATACCTGGTCGCAACATGGCAGTAACTAACAGCACCTGGGTCTTCTTCTGCAGTTTGCTAACCAGGAGAAGCCCAAAGCCAACCAGGTGCATAGAGGAAAGAGGAGGCAGACTTTGGGTTGAACCAAGTAGCAGAGAATAGAAAGCAGAACTCAGTTGCAGGAATTCCCCCTCTCATAATGCTAACATCAGATTGGAATGAATGATGCTCTGCTCTCCCCACTAAGATCATTATTCCCTGCTCTCTGGAGCAGTCCATAGCCAAAGCAAGCTATGGAGACTATCACACATAATCTAACGATTCCTGCACAAAAGTAATAATGTAATAATTAAGTAATAATGAAGTGCGTTGGACTAGATGGCACTTGGAGTCCCTTCCAACTCTACAATTCCACAAAACTCATTTCTTATCTGCACTCTCTCACCCTCTTCTAATTGGCCTAACCAGAACCAAATCCGCTGGTGAAGCTGCTTATCCCAACAGAGGGGAATTACAAGACTGTTGGGAGCTTGGGTCTTCATTGCTACCAAAACAAAAAGAGAAGCTCTGCATTTTGCTGAAGAAATTGGGATGAGGAATAAATAAAATATTCTAAAATGGTGTGTGTACACACTTACACACCTGAAAAAACTAAAGGGGCACCCCACTTATATTTAATGTTTCTGTCAGTGCTAAACTGCAGCTCCATGTTCCTCATCTCTTAGCATGAAGACTGACCTCATGATTTCTCTGAATAGACCCAGTGTTGCCATGGTCTGCCAGAAATGGAGACAACACAGAAGAAGCATCTACTCATAGGCTTCCTGCACGACCCAGACCCTACCAAGTCTGACTGCATCTCCTACTAAGATGCCTTTCCTCTACAACGGAAGAGGGAAATACTGAGAGCTGGTTCAAACAGCCACCCACATTCACCGTGCCTATGCAGTGGCAATACGTGGCAGTACCCCTCTGTCTAAATGCCCCATGAGTGGGAAATGTACAGATGAGGGCAGCTGGGGGCGGGCTACTCTGGGGCGGGTGGGGCAATGAGAACTTTTGAAAGTTGCTAAACTCCGCTTACAAACAGCTAGCCCTGTCTTAATGTATAAAAAGGCAAAGCAGGGACTTTTCTCAAAAGTGTGCCACTTTCCACAAAGTAATTCACCACAAACAGGTGAAAAGATCTCTCTGCAGGGGTTTGCCATGCATGGCCCACCCTCCCTTTTGCAAGTTCTTTGCCCTCTGGGTACCTTAAACCTTCGGCACCCGCGTAAGCAGCATTCAAAACAAGAGCATCAATTTGGCCTGTGCTAAATGTTATTAAAATAAAATATGGCACAGGACAAAGTGTAGGAAGAATCAAAGATAGAGGGGCTCTTCTCTTGGACTCCACGCACCCCCACTTCTATCCCAAGCAAGCAATGCTCCTTTCTTTTTGTTGAAACAAAAATTAAAAAAAAATATCCTGCAATGTTTTGTTTAAAATTTAGAACCTCCCCACACTCATATATTTTAAATCTTTTTCAAAAACAAAACCTAGCTTGTGGAAATTGTGCAAATATAGCAGTTAACACTAGAGGAAGAAGGCCAGAGAGTATGGAAGAGAAGGTAGAGAGTGGAGCTGTCCAGGCAAGGCGGGAAAGGAAGGAAGTACAGGGAGAAGGGGCAGGGAATTATAAGCCTACCAAACCGCCTGCCATGGGGGGAAAAAACCAGAATGTAAAAAGGTTGTCCTAGACGTTAGTGCAGTCCCCAACCTTCCGTCGCCAAATCGGGAGCAGGCCTTGGTGGGAGCCGGAGAAGGGAGGCAGTGGCAGCTGAGCAGGGATTTGTCTCGCTGGCCCTCCTTGCACATCTCCTGGGGTCCTTCAGGTTCTTTGCTACGTCGCTCCTTCCAAAAGGTCTTTAAGATAGGCTCCGTTTGCTTTTGAGAACGGCGGTCTTACGTTGCTGTTGTTTTGCTGTTCGTTGTGTGTAAAGTGTTCTGAGACGCAGCAGATTCTGTGCATTGTTTGGTGCCAGGCCCCAATGTATTCCTTGATTGCTTTCTTGCTGCCGCGACTCACTTGCCGCTCTCTCTCTCCCTTAAGAGTCCACTGCCAGGGAAGTCTGCAGCACCATCTCGACCTTTTCAGCTACTTAGGGCCATTGTGTCAATTGCCTGCTCCAACTTACTTCGCAGCCGTTGCCTTCGGGCCTGTTCGTCCTTCTCTAAAGCAGCTAAAATCTGGCAAGGGGAAAGACGTGTAGATGAAATCATTAGTAAAGGAAGACTCTGGGGTAATTTGAAACATGCTTCACACCAGTGGTAATCTAGAAAGAAAAGCCAGGAGAGATTCCCCACCAAACACTCCAAAACCCCTCTTTTAAGGATGAAGAAATATGGGACGGCCATTCTCTTGACCGTCACAACTAGGGGAGGCTGCTAAAAATGGCAGCAACTCAACAGTGCATCAGCAAGTGTGTTGCCCCATTCTAGCGGCTGAGCAAGGAGGAGCAATTGCCATCCTGCCAGGATTGCAGCCTGCCACACACTATCCCCAATCACCCTGCAACAGGGTTACAGCTGTCTAGCTTGGCTAGTGAGCTGAAGTGGCTGTCCTTTTCCTCCTGCTCCCATGTGATTATGTGAGAAAGAGACAAAAGAGTCAGAGGGCACATTGAAGGCAATGCTTAATTGCCCATCTATCTTCCTTCCTGTATTTTGCAGGAAGCATGTATGGAGTCTGGCTAGCAGCAGATCTGCAAAAATACTTTTGCAGATCTGCTAGGACTCCTCACACACATGATGTCCGGCAACCAGAGCAAGGGAGATTGACAGGTGGCCCAATACTTCCCCTGCAGAAACCTGGTAGCCCAGTAATATCTGGAGGGCCACAGGTTGCTCAGCCCTTAATTCAGAGAATAGGAGAACTCTCCCACAATGGCATGATCTGGGACTTTTCTGATGGTTCTGGGGACAAGGAAGCACTGGGGACATTTATGAAATTATTAATTATGTAATAATTAAACCTAGTCCACTTTCTAGTTCTGTTCTCACAATCAGATGAGAATCACTAGATCAGTCTTTGGATGTAATCCTGAAATCCCGAAAAACTCCGCATCTTCAGGCACTCAGACTATATGACCTGAGAGATAATCAGGGATGTTGTGAACAGGGCTTTGGATTCTGAGGGGGGGAGGATGGGATTTGGCAGGAAAGCAGCTAGTGAAAGGGGCTGAGATAGTGAGGGAATGGTGGGATTTTTCTACAAAAAGGAGAGAGAGGTGCCCATCATCAGGAGTCCATTTCACCAAGTCCCACGCCCTTTAAATTGCGCTGCCAGATAAAGAACAGATGATTAAAATGCAAACCCATCAGAAATCCCATTATAGTGGCTAAGTTTGTTGTGAGTGCAAGGTGGATTTCTCTTTCCAATTAAATGTCAAAGCATCCATCAAAGGGGACTTGATTAACCATTTCATTGGCTGCATAATTGGAAATAAACTCTTGTATAATTAATAGACTGACTATTAGGAGGCAGGAAAGGTCCATCACAAGCCCTACAGGTAATTCCTTAATATGGAAATCAGCTCCTTTTGATTAAGAGCAGCTGTGGCGCCCTACAGGTCTCCAGCGCTAAACGTGCAGAACGTGCTGTGGAGAGTACACAGCGCTGCAGCTCAGGACCTTGCGGATGATGAAACACTTAAAAGCTCAGTGCAGATTCTATAAAGGTGATTTGCCGAATAGTTAGCGAATGCATGAAGAATCCTAAGAGTTGGAAAAGAGGGTAAAGCAGCTCAACTTCATTCCCTAGGGGAGGATAACTACTGTTAGCTTTCCATGGGAAATGTGATTCCACCACCTCCTCAGTACAAAAACTGAGCCTACTGCAATTCTGCATGGGGATAACCAAGACCTGCATTGGCACATATGGAAGGACCCCAATACTCCATCCAAAGCACAGAAAACGCCAATCACAGTGATTTCTAGGTGGCCAAGCTCTGAATGCAAATGACACGTTAATCTGGCAGAAATAAAAAAAGATGAAATTATTAAGGGTACTGGAGCTATTGAGTGACTAGGAACAGGAGTTCTATTCATGGTTCGTGAATCCCTTTCTCTCTTGATTCAAGAAAGACTCACTACATTCTGAAAGATTTACAACCTGCTTTGTATTTGTTTGATCTTCTGTTATTGTGTTGCCCTTCTGGGAGCAGCACAGTAAAGAGGAAAACTACAGGGAGCATGAGAAGAGAGCGGGAGATGCATGTCTGTCACCTGTTTTAAGGAGCTGGGACCACCGTGATTAGGAAGATGCAAAAACCCAAATGAAAATTAATTATGATTTTCATTCAGTGCCAATGACAGCATATTATAGCACTGAACAACAGGAAAAATTATTCTCTCCCATTTCACATCAAAGAGGGTGCAATCGGGCTGCATGTAATTGTGTTTAATGAATGAAAACAAACAAAGGGAACAGCTGCTATTTATTAATCCCATTACAAATAATAAAAGAAGTTCCTGGGAGCTGTGAACACACAAGCAGTGCTTTTAGAGCGGGCTATGGATGCACATCCAGCAGATGCCAGGCAGCGGTTAACCGGGAAAGACAAGGAATGGCAACTCACCCTGCATTCAGCTCATTAAGATCACGCTTTCCAAACACGTAGTGCTTGCTTTGTTATTGATTTCTGCTTTTAAGGCCTTGCTTATTTGTAATACTAATGAAAGGGAATGTTGGGAGCTGGAGACCAGCCCCAGGGCAGGCAGTTGCTATGAAAATGTCTCTAGGAACAGCTGGGGGGGTCACCTCTGGTTTCAGCTTTGTGGTGACTTTTGGTCTAAGGCAGATGGCTAGGATCTTGCTAAGAAGCCCTGCAACTGTGCAGGCTGCTAAGGCACTGCTAGTGTTAGCTATTTCCTGGTATAGGGACCATCCTTATTGCCTAGAAGTAGATACTCGTGCCTACTCATACAGGAAAGACCTGTTGCAGGGATTCTTGGCTTACAACAGGGAGGTCTGTCTGGGCCTGAGGCCACAGCAACTTTTCAAATTTAAATCAAGGCATTGTAAAATAAAAAGTTGCTTACAGTTTAATATGCAAAGGAAAAAAAGCAATAACGAGACTCTGTGTGTCATTTCATATACACACAGCTCTCCTGTTGGCAGACAACTGGAAAGGCAGTCTCCTCCTTGAGCAGATCTGTTAGGAAGCACCTTTTGCTGTCTCAGCAAATGTGCTCCATAGCTTTGAAGTCCTTAGAACCATAGAATTGCAGAGCTGGAAGGGACCCCCTGAGGGTCATCTAGGCCAATCCCCTGCAATGCAGGAATCTCAAGCATCCATGACAGATGGCCATCCAACCTCTGCTGGAAGCAGGTTGTAGAAGAGGGAATTGGGCTGGAGGGCAGAACACCAGCAGAACCTCCCATCTTGGCAGGAACTCTGCAATGGAATATGCAGAGAATATCCAAAGCAATCCTAAATCTCTGCTCATGAAACATGTATGTATCTTCTGCACCAGGCAGGTTGCCACACGTGGATCTTGTGTATGAAGGAACGACCACAACTAATTATTGTTCAGTTTTCGCTGACAGGCAGCATTTAGTCCAGCTGCCCAGCACTAATCTGCTGTCACTCAGAAATAATGCTTTGTCAATTTCTTTAGTGTGCAAACAACTACTTCATGGCTTGAGACAGACAAGACAACTGATCTGGGTGTTTATGCCTGTTCTACTGAGCTGCAGTAACTTGAGCCTCAACCTGCTTTCCAAATGCCTTACACTCTATCTAATTCTTCATTAATGCAGTCTGTTAGATCCACCTCTTTGTGTTGCAACCTTTGCCCCTTCCCACGATAACTCACTCTCTCTCCTCACCTTCTATCCGCTTATGAACGTAAGAAACTGTGGGGCCACTCGCCAGCTCTTGGAAGAACCTCCTTGCCCAGAGTAGTTTGGCAAACTCTTGTACAAAGGCTTTTATTGCTTTACACAAGCCACTATTCCCCCCCCCCACTCCCCCAGGTCTCATTGTCGTTCAGCCGGGCAATAAAATCCATGTGATCCTATTACATATATTTTTATTAGTGTTATATATTTTATTGCTTTAATAAAGGATTGCAGAGAACGTGTTCACAGAAAAGTACTTTATGGAGTTTATACCAATTACGGCAGATGGGCTTTTAACCACTCCTTAAAACTTAAGAGGCTGGCTGAAGTGACTTCATGGCAAACATGTGCCCCCCCCCCACTCCTGGGATTGCAAATTAGGATACCATTGGAGACTACCCAGCATAGGGATAACTGAAAACAGTCAAGTGACATGCTAAGAGAGTGTTTTCCTCTGCTGTACTTCTGCATGTTCCTGTAGTTTAAGTTGGTGATTGAATGGCAAAGGGCAAGTGGGATTTTCTCTCTTTTATTTTGTTCATTTATTTGTTTATTTATTTAATTAATTAATTATATGCGTTCCCACTGTGTGATTTAGTCCCCTCTTTTGTATTTACCAGGGACGCAGGTGGCGCTGTGGGTTAAAGCCTCAGTGCCTAGGACTTGCTGATCGAAAGGTCGGCGGTTCGAATCCCTGCGGCGGGGTGCGCTCCCGCTGCTCGGTCCCAGCGCCTGCCAACCTAGCAGTTCGAAAGCACCTCCGGGTGCAAGTAGATAAATAGGGACCGCTTACCAGCGGGAAGGTAAACGGCGTTTCCGTGTGCGGCTCTGGCTCGCCAGAGCAGCAATGTCACGCTGGCCACGTGACCCGGAAGTGTCTCCGGACAGCGCTGGCCCCTGGCCTCTTAAGTGAGATGGGCGCACAACCCCAGAGTCTGTCAAGACTGGCCCGTACGGGCAGGGGTACCTTTACCTTTGTATTTACCTGCTATATTTTTGCTAACACTGTTGTGATGCTTCCCTTATTATTATTATTTATTATTATTATTATTTCTTTCCTGGTGGGTGGGGTGAAGGTTAAAGTTGGCCTGTTTGTTTGTTTACCTTGAGCAGTTTGGACAGTTGCATGGGGGAAGGGGGGAGGGACGGGGGAGAAAGGTGGAAACATGAGTATATAATAGCCTGCTGGATCCTGACAGGAACACCTGAGGACAAAGCTGCACATCACAAGAGAAGCACAGTGTTCCCACCTTGGAGCACTAACACAGGGGGTTGAGGGGCTTCAATGGAAGAAAAGGAGTGGGTTGGAATGTGGAGGTTTATCCGTACTCCAGCCACAGTTATCCCTTTCATGTACTCCACCGCCAGTCAGCTTTTAACTCCCCCCCCCAAAAAAAAATCTGAGCTCCAAAATAAATAAGCAAGTCTAGTTTGCAGGGCAGAGAAGAGGTTGGTGGGTATACAGGGCAGACCAGCCTCATGGAAAGAGGTCATCGACTCCTCTCCCTCCCACTGATCCTCACCTACTGCTTCCCCTTACCTCATCCTTGTACTTGGTGATATAAGAGTAGATCTCATGCAGCGCGCTCATACTGTTGAACTGGCTCAGGTGTAACCGGGACTGCTCTGCCAGGTAGGCGCTCATGTCTTGGTCGCTGATTGCTGGCATTTTAGCAATATCTGCATAATATCTAGAGCAGGGAGCAGGAGAGACAGAAAGTCAGAAGGAAAACCTTTTCTGAAGACAAATCTAGGGACACCCAGAAGGAGAACAAGTGATTTGTTGTAACAAAGCAAAATATTGAACTGAAGCAACTGAGTACAGTATACTATGCGAAGCAAATTAAACAGTTTTCTACTCCTTTTCTACTCCTGTGCCAAATGACTCATAGAATCTCAGAATTGTAGAGCTGGAAGAGACCACGAGGGTCATCTAGTCCAACCCCCTGCAATGCAGGAATCTTTTGCCCAGCATGGGGCTCGAGATTAAGAGTCTCATGCTCCTTTGGATTTCCTATTGCACAGTCACACTGTGACAACAGGGCTCCTTATGGAGGAAATTCAATCCACCCATCAATAAACTGAAAGCAGACCGCTACTGGAGTACAGAAAACCTTTGTGTAACTTCAACCACAATAGGTAGGTTAGTTGAGAAGTTCATGACGATCAGTTGAGTTTGTGGCAAATTAGGAAGTGTTAGGAGCATGTAAAATGGGTATTTGGAGGGATAAGAGGAATGCCCAGACAGATATAGAGTGAATATTCAGTCAACAGCAGACAGCTGGGAAAGATACACAAGGCTGTCCACAGACAAGCCATTGCCAATGCCACCATAACAGCATAACAGAGAATCCACAAGGATACCTTAGTGAGAACTAGTGTGGTGTAATGGATAGACTTCTAGATTAGGAGCAGAAAGACCAGGTTTCAGTTACTCAGCCCTGGCCAGCTCTCTCCCTCTTTCTCAACCGTATAATCACTTCATTTTTAAAAAAGATTTGTGTAGCACCTTTTAAGGTCCACTCAATGGAACATGCAAGTTAAAATGCAATGCAATCACAATATTAAAAATCAGCAGGAATGGAAAAAAACACTTCTCCAGCTAAATCCAATACCAAGTGCAATCCAGAACCATCAGGAATACTATGAAACAGCTATAGCAAACAACACAAGCAAAATCCAGTGAAAACAAATAGGTCTTTAAGGCTTTCTTTAAACACCTATAACCATGAGGGCCAATGGACACCTGCCAGCTACCACAAAAAAGGCCCTTTCCCTTGAGCCTGCCAACACAAGAGCTCTCAGAGGTGGGCAAGTCAGAAGTCTCTCCACTGACAATTTTAATGTGTGGGTGGATTAGTGTTTCACAGGACTATTTGAAGTTTAAAAAGGTAGAGGAAGGAAGAACCATGCATGCTGTCCTGAGTCCATGGAAGGAGAACACAATAAAAAATGAAATTTTTCATCAGTTGAGGGGAATCAGGTTTAGGCCAATCAGGAATCCTAATGTGGCCCACAAGGCTATTTCCCTCAAACCATAGCCACCTCCCACACACCTGACACGGCTGCAAAGCAACAATCAGGAACCGTAAAGTGTGCTTCTGAATGTTCCTTGGCAAGTAAGGCTTGCTGTCAGCACTTATCAGAGGCAACAGCAAATCCTCCAGGGATCAGTTGCACTACTCTGCAGTGCAGCCAATCATTGCTTTTGGCAGGAATCTTCCTTTGCTGCTTTGCTTCAGATCAAGCTAGGCCGAGAAGGGAGAAAGGAAAGAATCAGCAGCACACTTAGACTGCACGCCTGGGTCTTTCCTCTGACGTACATTCAGGTGATGTCAGGTAACTGACAGGCTGACCCCCTTACCCACCTGTCAAAATGGCCTGAGGGGGATAGGGGAGCTCAGGATCCAGCCCATCAACCAGATATGTCCCCCACTCCCCCAGATATAATCATCTATGCTTGATGCATATACCCTTGGGAACATGGAGACAAATGGCAACATACTGCCTCTGGCAGGTGAAGATCAAAGGCCTCCCCTATCCTTTGGCCACAATCTCTGCCAAGGGATGATGTTAAGATGCTTACAAGGGCACTTTCCTACCCAAAACCACAGATACATTTGGAGTGCAAAGGAGGCAGACATGTGGAGACACCAGTGACAAGGATTTCCCCTCATCTTCTCAAAGTGGCTGTGGGGTTCACTCCTTCAAGCTGGACCATTCCTTGCAGCTGCTGAGGATGCTCAATTCAATGCATCATACCTGTAAGCTTCCTTTTCATCTTTCTTAAGCTAAGACATCTTCCATCCATCCACATCACAACTGGCCCAGAAATATGAAGTCACTACACTCCTCAGGTCCCCAGGAAACTTATAAACAAATTGACATCACTACTACCCCAAATCCTGAAATCTAGACATGCTGTGAGAAAGACAGGTCTGGGGAAATTAAAATGCTCCTAGAACTTTTTTAAGTGAAGTGCGGCGTCCAGCAAAAAAGGAGGAAGGAGATTCTTGGAGCAAACCTACTTAACAGTGTCCTGTTCATTTCTTACACATTTTCCATGGGGGCCTATGAGCTCAAGGAAACTGCTTCTCGTGCTACAAACAGCCTGTTGGGAAGCACTAAGGCTTCAACCTCATTTTCACAGCATGTTCCTCTGTCAATTCCCCCCCTCTTTGTCAGCTGGGGTGGGAAAATGTCATGTTTTTGCTTGGTATATCAATATGGTGGCAACAGACAGGTCTTTCACAGAATTGAGCTACCTCCAGTGAATTCCACTCTTTCTTCTTGTGTGACTCATTTTCAGCAGGAAAACTTTTTGTGGGGTGGGGAAAATAATTTGTTAACAAGACAAGTATGCCTGGAAAAGTGAACCAGAACCTTCTTGGTAAAATCTATGAACTGCAAAACCTGCCTTCATCTTACCCAATATGACATGCTTGCACTTAAAAAAAATAATAATTAAGAATGCAAACTCCTCTGGCTAGAGATTTTGCTCTGTTCCTTTCCCTACAAATCACACTGGCAGCAGTTTCATTACAAACGGCTGCCTCCATTATTCCCCCATTCCCCCATTCCCCCCAATGTGCTTTATTTATTAGTCACTGGGGACTGAGAGCAATTGTCCTCGCTTTGAAAAACCAACCAACCTGTCTTTTCCAATTGGCTAGGAAGATTTCTTCACTCTCCAGTCCTGGGAGGTTCTTTCATACACAGGTATGTGCAGGTTTGCCAGGCTCTCCAGACATTCAGAGCACACATTACAAAAGCAACTCTTCTTACACAGCTGCATCTTGCAAGGCCACCTCCCCATGGTTGAAGCCACTCACCTTTCTACCCAGCTCTTATAGTTGGGGATGTCCTTGGCGTACAGTAGTTTATTGGAGGGAGAGTCTTTCCCTAGCTTGTGCTCAGAAGTTGAGCAGGAGTCCATGAATGTCTGAGCCACCACTGATAGGCAGGCATCAGTAATACTGTTCTTGTGAATGTCAAACACAAACTGGGGGTTCTTAATCACATTCACCCAAAAGCGCAGAGGTAGACTGCAAAGGAAAAGAAAGGCGGAAAGTCAGACTGGGGAAACACATTATTTGGTAACTAAAAACAGGACCCTGGCTGGCAATAAGGGCAGATATTCTCTCTTAATCTCCATAGATGGTAGTGATTTGGAAATGTGGTTTGCTAGCTTTTCTGCCCCTTTCTGCCACTTGCTCCAGGCCCATCCCAACCCAGAATTCATGTTTCTCTTGACTGGGTCTTCAAAATCCATGCTGTACAGTTGAGTGACTCCTATTTCCTTTCACCTGAAATTCGCAGCTGCTGGGGAAGCTCAAGCAATCTCTCTCTCAGAGAGAACCAAGTTTCAGACCCCTGCCGACACACTGAGATTTCTGGGGATACCCCCTCTCGCAATTCCTCACAGCTTCTGAGTCTACTTCCAGCTAGGAGAGATTCCTACACATAGAAACCTACCATGTAAGGGAGAAGGCTAATCCAAATTCATTCTCCCTGGCATCTCATTTTCTATATGGAATGATTTTTGTGTGTCCATGATCTGGTATGCCATGATCTGGACCCTCAGCTGCAGTCTGAAGTGGCATAGCCCAGGCACACAGGCACAGCACCTCAGGCACAGGTTCCCATGAATACATTTGACTCAAACACCAAATGCTTGGCTCCATGGTATTCTTATCATGTGAGTGCTGGGCACACATACACATTTTAATTTCAGGAAATGATCTCAAGAAATGAACTCTGCACATTGAATTATCACCCTGGAATAAGCATGGCCATTAGTATGCAGGGGCCTGCCTCCGTGGACTTTGTTGAATTGGAAACCAGGCATCATTGGGATTCTTCCCTCTCTCCCTCCTCTCCCCTCCCAACACACCGACTCTTCCTTTATTACAGAAAGCATAGCGATAAATCAGTTCCAAGCGTTTCCATGCTCTCATATCGCCATTTAAAAACGTTTCTTTTTCAGCCCGGCTAATTACTGACAGTTACTGAACTATACAAAAGCAATTTGGACTTCCATTTAACAAATGCCAGAGATGAGAGTGTATGTTCTTGTCCCCTGAAATGGTTAAGAGGATCTGAGAGATGAAATCTGCAGAAGGGAAGAACGCAGTGGGGAGACATGAAACCTTGCATCTAGCAGAAGGCTTGTCGCATCTCACCACTCGCTGAGCACCCAAATCCCCCTGTGCTCTAGTATAAATGGATAGGAAGAAGGAATTTGGCTCTCTAGTGCTATGCATGCTGCTGGCGCTAACTTTCCTACCATATTCTTAACTAATTATGATGGTGAAGTTTGCTCCAATCTTTAGCTATGATGTTTGTATAAGCTTACATTAAATTTGCACTGATCCAGGGCAGTGCACCAAACTCCCTTGCACTGGCTCTGATAGGTCAGCAGAAAGTGATCTAGCTGAAACTGTTTGAATACATATTGGAGGCTTCACCTACCCTAGGAAAAAGTGGGATTTAAGTACAGTGGTACCTCTTCAGGTTGCGAACACGGTAAACCTGGAAGTGTATACTTGCGGGTTTCGCCGTGTGCGTGCACAGAAGCACTCAATTGCGCCACGTGCGTGTGTAGAAGGGTGCTTCCATTTTATGGACTTTTCAGGATACTGCCAGTTCTCCAGAATGGATCCTGCCCATAACCGGAGGTACTACTGTACATTCATTTTCCACCTTTGGGAACTTGGTTTCCCACACGACTAAAGCGATTTCTACCACTTGATCCCTTATCTGAGAAAAACTGGGGCAAACCAAGAGTTCCTGTGAGGTTTCCTAGCTCAGCATTTTCTGCACCAATGTTGGGAATCCTTTCAATCCCAAAGGCCACATTTCCTTGTGGCCCACTCCCCCAAAGGCCACACGCCAGCAATGGACAGGACCACAAGGTGGGCAGGGCTGAATTAAGCAGGCCCAGAGTTGCATACAGTATCTGATTCTACACTGAGTGGCAGGAGCTCTCCAGGGTTGCAGACCACCCCACCTGGAGACTCCCTTCTGCATGCACAGATTGCGTTCTAAAACTGAGCTGTGGGCCCTACTTACCAATTACTCTTCCAAGTGTGCCTGACATCGTAGTCATTGATCTGGTGCTTATCAGCTTGTTCGTCCAGGAAATCAAACATGTACTTGATGGCGAGAGGCAAGGCACTCCCTCGGTGGGCGGTGCTGAATATGGTCTCAAAGAGGTCGTCAACAAACTTCTGCAAGGTTCCCTGGATGTAGAAAAACGGTGGCAATGGAATGAAGGCATAGTCTGCTTGGGAGGCATAAAGATCCCATTGAGATTATAAGAAGAAAGGTTATGCCCTGAAATGACACTGGCATTGCCAGTGAAAGCCACAGAAATGTACAGGCTGTGTTACAGAAGTGATCTCACAACATCCATAGACAAAGCAGATCAGGTGACACCTGTTCTTGGGCCTACTCTACTAGTAAGACTGAAGCATCAATGAAGGCTGTTTTACATAGTAAAACGCAAAGAATCTAAGCACTCTGCCATGTGTGTTTCATCTGCAATTCAGAAGTAGGCTTAGCCATAGCAGACTGTCATAGAGTGCAACCATTTTCCCCTGGGGGCACCAGACGATACCCTCTTAGTATCCATCCATTAGGGGGCACTTGTTTGCAGTATCAGTCACTTATGAATCTTGAATTTAAAAATCCCCTTCTGATGGTAAGACTTGTAGGCAGAGAAAGGAATTTGGTTATAACCCTGATCTTTTGAGAGTTCCAGGTCACTGTGCGTTAGCCACAAGTTCATTCATGTTCAGTGGAATGCTATACTTGGCTTGCTGAAGGTTTTAAGTTCTTACAAGGATAGCTAAACACATAGCTACTGAAGTATGAAATACATTCAATACATGAAGCTACAGTGGTACCTTGGTTATCAAACAGCTTAGTTGACAAACAAATTGGCTCCCGAATGCCAAAAACCTGGAAGTAAGTGTTCCAGTTTCCGAAGGTTTCTCGGAAGCTGAATGTTCGACGCCACTTCTGCTTGAGTGCAGGAAGCTTCTGTAGCCAATCAGAAGCTGTGCCTTGGTTTTTTAACAGTTTTGGGAGTCAAACAGACTTCTGGAATGGATTAAGTTCAAGAACCAAGGTTCTACTGTATAATACATCTGAACCTCCCAGGACTGTGTTGAAATTGCACAGTTAAGCAGCAGTGATTAGTGCTGAGCTTAAGTTTTTCACATAAGACTATGATAGAAATCCATGAGAAGCTTCATGAAAAGCACGCCCATTTTCATCTTTTTTTCTTTTCTTTGGCTGTTTGAAGCTAGATGGCACATGCTGAGCCAGCTGACAAACCACCTAATCCATCCTAATGATGATTGTCAAGGTGGTCTGTGGCAGACACCACTATTAATTTTTATCTCAGAATGCACTTTACATTGGGGGCATTTTGGGAAAAGAAATGTGGCAGCTGGCGGCTTGCTACAGCATTGAACTCTGGCAAATTTTGTGCCCACCCCCCAAAATATTCCTTCACACTCCTTTGAAAATTGCAAGAATTAGCCTGTTCCCCACCTGCTCTTGGAGGAGTGTTTTTGATTCAGGATGAGCAGCAACACACAGCAGCCAACCTCCAGTGAGAAAATAAATAGCTATGGTAGATTATTACAATTTATTATTTGGTCTGGGAATAAAGTGGGAGAGAGAGAGATTTGGCTGTGCCATTTGCATGCCAGCTCCTGCAATTAATGTGGCTTTCTCCAGTTCTCAGAACTCGACAATATTATTTTTGTTTGCTTTTGTACAAATCTTATATTATTGACCATTTGATTTACATCAGAAACCAGGGCAGCAATTACACAGTGTGAGTAGCCATTGGACTTTTACAGCTCCCTTGCCTCGGCTTTTGCTGATGCAGAGTGCTGATAAAATGAGGGCGTCTATCAAGCATATGAACAATGAGCACAGGGGAAATCAGTGATTGCAGCAACCGGAGGCTGGGATTCAGTTTTGCTTCGTCAACAGCTACGATGCAAAACTAGTCTTTGCAGCTGGGTGTTTGGGGGTTTTTCCTTTTTTCCTTTTGGCCAAATGTAACTGGGGCAAGAAATGCTCCATAGGTAGGTGAAGAGTTTAAAAGAATGAAGCCAGGTCTCTCTGTATATATTGAGAGGCAGAAGAACCTGGGCCCATGCCTATCACCAGGCCAAGTGGGCTGATTAGGATTACCAGTGGCCCGGAAAAATAAAGAAAGGGATTTAAAAATCCCATCTAGGGGTTGTCTTTGTATTTAAAGCATGACACCAGGCTGGGCTGGAGGGTATACCTTGAAGACTGAAACTGGCTTGTCTGTCTGATTGCCTGATCATCTGTCACTCAAGCCAAAACACACTCTTTTCCTTTCTTTTTGCTTATTCCTTGAGGTCAGAAGTTGTGTAAGGGATTCAAGGAATGGAGCAGGTGAACAGAGACAGAAATTCTAAGACAACAGCAGCAGTGCTACCACAGAAGCCCAAGAGCTAGTGGTGAAGCCTATGTAAGGAACTTCTGCTCATGTCCTCTGATTTTTGGGTGTGTATAAGTGTGGTTTGGTTTAGTTTTGCTGGCTTGCTGGTTTTACTAGAGCTAGGTATGTATGAGTGGGCTGGGCAAGAAAGGTGCATCATCCTTCTTGCAAAATGTTACATATGCCGTTAGCATGTGCAGGGAGCAGATCACTCTGGGGCAGCAAGGCATCTAGAGTAAGCATTGGCTATCACCCATCTCGTGATAATGGGCCCAGTGGCTGATAATGTATGCTGTGGGGAAGGGATAAGTTTCTCTAAAGAACCTTGGATTTCAATTGCTGCTCCAATGCTATTATCATTAGAATCTCTTGCGATGCAACTGCAGCAGTGAGAACTCCAAACCCTTAAGTGTTTGGTGTTAAGCAGATAAGAGGTCAGAAATCATCGCAAATGGAATAATAAGTTGTCTCCATATACTCTCTGCTGATTTATAACAGCAAGACTGAAGAGGGCAGAAACTTGACAGCATGGTAGGATGAAAAACCCACCAGAGTCTGTGTGTGACTTGGCAGTCTGTACATCTAATCAAACTTTAGAGCGCATCTAGGTAGAGCCTTCCTTCCTTCCGATTTACCTTGGTGGCTAGCAGGCGGGTCAAGTAGATTTCTGAGACCATCTTGCTGCCACGGTCACCTTCTCGCTGGTCCATGTGATCGTGATTCTTTACCAGGTGCCACAGCTTGGTGCCGCTCTCCAGGTCAGGAGTGATCATGGGGGTCCGGGAACGGAGGCTGTCAGGGCTGCTGGCTGTCCGGAGCATACTCTCTGTGAGGAAACCACATGCAATGGGAACCGCCTCTCCCTCCTTCGCTGCCTTCCAGCCTCAGCTGTCCTCCCTCCACCTCACTTAGTTTGCAGCAAGGCCTGTCACACCACCAAGAGTATATGATTCGTGTTGGGCTACCCTTTAGAACCAGGCAACAAAAGTTCATAGGCTGGGTGGCTCTATTAACCAAGAAATCATTGGACTTCCTCTTTCTTTCTTTACTGCCAGGGGAACTGCAAGCAGTGAGCGAAAGCTGCTAAAACCTAAGGCCAGCTCATGCTGTTGGCAGGTTCTCTCCAGTCCTAACCTGCCCAAATACATGTTCTATCAAATACATGAGACATCAACCTGGTGTGCCATTCATATAAGATACTTCTGAAGGACCCTGGGATCTCTGAGGGGGAACGGCAGGCTATAAATATGGTTAGACAGACAGACAGACATCTTTTTCTGCTCTGCTAGTTTTAACTGGCTGCTTTTGCATTTTAAAGGGGGAAGATGAAAGGAAACTCTTTCTTCAAACACACTGGGTTGTATCCAATGCTGTGCACAGGAAGTTCTGCTGAAATCAAAACACTTCTTAAACAAATGTTAAAGAGCTGTAGTTCTCCCCCCACCACACCCTTTCCGCAACAAGGTGCTAACTTAAGGGTGTGTCACAATAGATACCTTACTTATCCTCATCAACTAACATGGAACTTTATTCTTGCCAGGGACTTTAACTAAGAGACCCTGACGAAAAATACAAGTTTTGCAGGAGTAATTACACAGGATATGATGAGTCAACAGGTAGAGGGATGAGACAGAATCAGACGAAGAATTTCTGAAGTGGCAACATTGGTAGGTTTGCTATAAGTAGCAATGAGGTGGGCTTGGGTGATTTTCTCTTCCAAAACTGATGCATGAGACATTGGAAAGGGGTTAAGAAAAAGCTGCTTTGGCTGCAATATTGCATCTTTTCTGCTCTGCCTTTGCTTCAGGAAGACTGATTCCTAATCTCCAGACTGTTCCTGAATCCCAGACAGCAAGCAATGACAGCTGTTTTCTCACTTACCATATCTGCTGAGTGATTTGGTGAAGGTGGAGGAGTTGGAAATGTTGTAAGCTGAATTCTGCTTGGGCACCAGGGCCACAGAGGAACCATCTGTCACCTATAGCAAGAATATTAGCAAAACAAAGATTGGATGGACTTTACAGATCCACATATCATGCATCTCTCATCCCAATAGCTCCTCACACTAAGACAAGCTGAAATTGCAATTGCCTATTCAGTGGGTTCCCAAAGGCAGTTTGATACAATGGACCAATGGACCATCATGCCTCAGGGAAAAGACGGAAGCTGAGGTAGTCTGATTACACTTGCAGGTCATCATCCCCATTCTATCCTCTCCTCAGCCTAACTTGCTCTGAGGGAAATTCTAACTTTCTACATTTTTTAACAGTTTCTCTTTTTTCATGTATCTTCCTTGCATTCTAAAACTTTTAGCTAGGTATTGTCCTAATAACTGCCCCACTTTGAGGAAATACCCCCACACTTGTACACTACCCCTCAATTCAGGGGTTGGGAACCTGAGGCCTAAAGGTCAAATATGGCCCTCCAGAACTCTGGCTCTCAAAATTCTGCCTAGTAGGCCACACCCCTCACTGACTCTACTGTACACCCTTCCTTACATGTTTTTGCATGACTGTATGGAGGATAGGTGTGTGTGTGTGTGTGTGTGTGTGTGTGTGTGTGTGTGTAGAAGCTAGCCTGCTGTACAAAGATAAATTTTCATTCATTGCTCCACCCACTTCTGCCTCTGCCCCTCCCCTTGATGCCCTCAAGGTTGTCCAGAAGGGAATGGGGCCCTTGGGCTGGAAAGGGTTACCTGCCTCTGCCTTAATCCTTTCTGAGGAGAAGCCATGTTGGGCTAGGTGTGTAGAGGATGGAAATTTGAGAGTCCCTTGCCCCAGCAAGGCTGACTGTGAAGAAACTTGACAGTCCCTTGCCCCAGCAAGGCTGACTGTGAATGCAGAAAGCTGGCAAGTGACAAGGTGGCCTACTATCTGCAGGCAGCTGCAAAGGCAAGCAGTGAGTGGTTCCCACTGGCCCACAACCCATGTCATTTCAAACTGGATCCCTTCTGAAAGGATGAGCCAACCCCCTTAGATATCCAAAAGGGTGCATCAGGGGATATACTAAAAGACCACTCTAGATTGTTTGGCAGTATACTCAGGAACTGTCCTGTTTGTGACTGATCATTAATCTACATTATGCAATATCCGGATTACAGTCAGAGTGTATCATGCATTTCTCTTGTATCAGATGCAGAGGTTGTCTGCAGTGCCCTTCTCTCACACTGTACACATGAAGCATCTAAAGTTGAGTGAACCCTGCACTTAGATGTGCCACACAGTTTCTTGTGCCACACCTCTACGACTAAAGCCAGCAGACTACCACACCTGGTAATGGGCGAGAGTGTTGAGCCTTTTCCAGTCATTGTCAATCTTTGTCGTGACATCTTCATCTTGCAGTATTATCCGAGCCATCCTGCCCTGCCGCCACTCTGCACCGATGGAAGAGAAGGGCATGGGGTCACTGGGGATCGTGCTCACTTTGGACAGATCACAGAACGAAAGGCATGGAGAGCATGTGAGTGAGGCGTGGCACAAACAGTTTTTAAAAGCCACACCCCACTTTAAACCCTTGGCTGTCTTGTGCGCTACCAGCAGCCATGCTGATGAGGCTGGCCAAACATTTGGATGGAGAATAACTGACCCATTTTCTCCTGCCTGCACTCCATTTGCAAAAATGGGATATCACTGTTCTTGAGCAGCACCATCCTACTGCTTGACCCCATTCAGTGAATCTCCAAGCAACAGAAATATCTGCAGCTGACCCGTGGTGTTCCTTTTATTTTCCCTTATTGAGAATCTCAAATTTTCAATGCCGACTGAGCCCTACTGTCTCACACCAATGAAAACACTGGCTTCCAAACTCTGGGTCCAACAATCTATTCAGGTGATTCACAACAAGCGTCAATGAGAAAATGTATAGCTCTTCTTAAATTTCAGGATGTTATGTGTGGAATCTTTACAAATGCAGAATTTAGAAGACTAAAGTACAGAATGCAGCGCTGAGTCTTGCTCCTTCTTACATTCCATGGTGCAGCATCTGATGTGCTAGGACCAGCAAGTACACATTAAGAACATTTTCCCCAGCAGGAGATTGAACGATGACCTCGCTTGCAAATTGAAGGGCATCTAAGTTTCAAACTACATTGGACAATGGCAAAGGCCTGATTTCTAAGCTAAAACGTATGCAAGCAGGTCTGGGATGCTAAGTCACCTGCCAACCACTTACCTTCATGCAGCCTTTCCTGCAAGGCAGTTGATGGACTCTCTTTCTATATCAGAGCCCAACTTTGGGAAAAGTGGCAGTTGGGAAAAGGCTGTGGGGAGGAAAGTGGTTGGCAACAGATGACACCTTAAAGACTAATAGATTTTATTTTGGTAGCATACACTTTCATGGACCTTTGTATATGACAAAATCAATGCAAGCTGATGCTCCAAAGAAGTATGTTACTCTTTAAAGTTCCACAAGACTGTTGCTTTTGCTGCAACAAGCTAACATAGCTACCTCTGCAAGTACAAATGCAATATGAACTGGTTGTGTAAATCCACCCTTTAGTATACACTGACTGCACAGCAAACATCTGTAACTCTGCAACTTACCCAGGTCCATGTCCCCTGCCTTAGGTCTCTGTGAGTAAGGGACTCCTTTATACACAGCATCCAAAAGCTTCTCCTTCACTTGTGTGATGGTGTCACAGTTCAGAACCTTGACCGGGATCTCGGGAGCATTTTCATTCTCAGGGTTCACACAGTTCAGCGTCTATATGAGAGAAAAAGGTAAATATATTTGCATGATGGGATTTGCCACATTGCACTATGGTTGCATATCGGGGGAATGCAGAGGGAAATGGGCAAGAGAATGAGAAGTCATCAAACTGCCTTGGAAGCTTTACCCCCTTTTCCAGTCATTAGGTTGGAAATTTTGGGGAATGCAAAATTTTGCAGTGGAATTTCTTACCCCCCAATAACATTGACCCTGCTGATCAGATTCCAGAAAACCAGGCTCCCACTTGCACTAACCAGCATTTTGTAGTCAATTTGTTGACGGATGAGCTTGTCTTCACTTAAGGAGTAGCGAGCCTCTCCAGTGATAGCATCAATGGGTCCCTTCTCCATCTGCTGTTTGATGGCACAGTAAAGCATGAACAGAGGTTCACCTGCACACTCCTAAAGAGAAGGGAGGAAGACAGGGCATTAGAAAGAACATCCCTTGAAATACCTAAAATAAGCAGCTGTTTCCAAATCAAACTTGCATTGGAGGCTGATTTTATTAAACACTACTTCCATGTAATTATTATTATTATTTGCTGGCCCTGGAGAACATGCTTCGAATGTATACACAGAAATGACCAGTGTTGTAGTAAGATCAAAGTTTGGCTAATGATTACGGTGTGTTGTTTAAAACCTTTGGATCTTGCTCCATTTGCTTTCGTATGGTATCTCCTTTGACCCCTATCTTGCCAAAAAAAGCCATTCTTTGGAAAACCTTATCAGAAAAATCCTACTCTTTGCAAAATACAAGTCAATTGTTTCAGTTGGCTTTTCACACAAACAAAATAATGGACAAGGTGTTTTCTGAATATATGCCAGCTATTAATGCTGAGGTACATGATGGTTTGAGAAACAAAGCAGTGAAAAAGCATGTGTGAACTTTATAAATTCTAGAACTTCACTGAAGATCACTGATCTACAGGTATTATAACCCTACTTCCCCCCCCCCAAAGCGTAGGCTCAATTGGGCAGCACAAAATATCCAATACATGGGGATGGACAAGGCATGAGCAAAGACTTCATAAGATAAAGTAGACCATGAAGGGCTATCTCAAGTGGTTGTTCAGTAGGGTTTTCTACAAGTTTTTCTGCAAATTAATTCTCCATGTTCATTCTTACCCATTATTGGATCAAGTCAATGAGCCATATAACCTAGAATCAATCTCCGACAATAGCCACGACCTGGTTCTTCAGAAAAGGATATATGATAACTGCAAAACAATCCATTAACTATTGTTCACTCAGAGCTTCCCGCACTAAGTTAAGAGACAACCTGGACATAAATCTGCCTTCCTCTACATTGATGGGGAAACTGGCCCTCCAAATGTTGTCGGACTCCACCTCCCATCAGTCCCAGCCAGCATGGTCAATAGTCAGGAATGGATTTGTATATCCTCTATGAATTTGTCTCATCAGTACAAACAAATCCAGATTCTACAACTCTCCATAGCCATGTGCCTCATAAGTCAATCCTTAGATACGTGAAATAAATGCTTCCTGTTGTTTCTTCTTCACTTACTAAATGGTCACACGATTTCATTCTAGCAATAAAAGAAATGGAAGTCTGTGATTGTTGTGCAATTAAAAGTTAAGGACAAGACAGTAAACAAAAGGAGCCAGTAGACTCCCAGCTGAAAAAGTGTCAACCTCAGCAGTCAGGTGTGTATGATTAAAATGGACTGGAAGTGAGGTGCTGAAGCAGGGGAGAAGAGTTGGAAATTAATAGGATGAGTGTGAAAGACATTTGAGAAGGTGAGGGGGGAACTAGAGAGACATCACTCTGAAAACTATTATCAGTGGATTGAGACATTGACTTCAACAGTGTTTGGATCAGACGTATAGTAATGCTACATAGCTGGTCCCCAGGAGTGTTTCAGTATTTTCTTGTGCAATCTTTTATGCCAACTAGGGTGAAGATGAAAACAGGAGGGGTAGAGACAAAAATCCCAAGTGACCTCAGTCCTGCCACCTCTTTCCCAGCTGGCCACCATCAAAACAAATTCTACTTTGGTGCAAAGTGCATCTCCTCTCTCTGCCACCATATGCTGTTAGCATCTCGTTAGCATCTGCAGTAATTAAAGAGACAGCTGCTAACGAGCAAGAACAGGCATACATCATCCCTAGACCTACCGACAACACGCCTGTCTTTGAAATTATGTTTCATTTGCAAACTTGGCTTCATTAAGTCAGCTTGGGAAAGAGAGAGAGAGAGAGAGAACCAATGTGGGTGCTATGCTGTTTATTAATAACTGTCTTGTCTCCTCATAATGCACAAGCCAAATGATGGCCGTACATTAACAGGCATGCATGGCAATTACACTCCAGCATGGCAAGACTCTCCCATTTTTGCCTGCCCTCCTCCCTTTTCAGGTGAGGCCAGAAATTCAAGCCTCTTCCAAGGAGGGCTTTTATTACTTATAAAAGCTAACTGCAAACCATTCAGGCACAAAAAAGCAACACAGATGGAGAATAAATTGAAGATGGCTCCTTGGTCGTATCTTGTTTGTCTGTTGTGATCTCTCATCACACAGTTTTCTCCCACTTGCAGTCAGCTGAGGAGCCATGCATTGCTTGAGAGCCGAGGTGCCTGACCTGTTATCAGGGCTGTTTAAAGGCACTCTTGAGAGCAGTGGATTGCTTTTTACCTTTTGATCACCTCTGAAGACTAACCCTGTTTTAATGTTCTCGGTCCTGAGAGGTTCTGGATACTGGGTCTTATACAATGGACAAGAGACAAAGAGGGCTTTGTGTTCTTTAAAACTTGGGGTAAGTATTAACTAGTTAATTACGTTTGGTAACTACTCTTGAACTGTCTGATTCCCAGCTACAAAAGTGCAGTTGGGCAGGTTGCCATAATCATGCAATAGTAGAAGAACTTTCCATAAGAATTAGCAGGTTCAATATCTGTTTGCAAAGGGAAGTGGGAGGATTTGGCATGGATCTGCTAGAGAGCAGATTGTGGTTTCAAGCTAACAGTGATACACCCATTTAAAACAGGCCACTGAATCTGCTCTAGCAAAGCCAAAAGTGAGCTCAGTAGATCAACTTTATGCCAAATGATGTGTTAGGCAGCTCTTTCTTATTTACGGGAAGGCTATCACACATACTGACTCCAGGATAACCAGCTTTGGCTCTCTGCCACTTTTATTAAGTCTCCAAACACAAAAGATGAAATTACTTTTGCCTTCTCTTAAAGGAGGTACATGGGCAAATAGGGTTCACAAAGCATTTGGTTGGGCCCCTCATTGCACCAGGCCCATGCCAGGCTTGCTGAGAGATCTGTAGGTGCGGTACGTGCTGGAGGCATGAATGGTACCTGCCAGGGCCATAGAAGACCTTGAGCCCCAACCCCCGCTTGTATGCTGATATCACTGGCAGGCACCAAGTTCTGATATGATGGGTTGGCTACATGGAGAAGGCAAGTGAAATCCAGATGGATCCCACTGTAGGATAAATCAGTGAGTGTCTATTGGGGTAGAGGATAATTACATTCAGTCCACATTTTTAAACAAACCAACCTAATTCGCACCTCCTGGACTAATATACAGATTGGAATGCAATTATTATTCAGATGTTGCACATCTCTGTATTTTATGACTCAAAATATGCACCAAAATGTGTAAAAAAGTATTAATGGCATATTTTAACATAAAACATGTTTAGAAATGCATACTTTTAGAAAAAAATTCATATTTAAATAAGCTTTTTGTGATAAAATATGTATTTCAATAATGTGTAAATATTAATTTTCATAGAGAATCTTTAAAAAACCACAGGTTAATGTGGAAATGGCATGGAACAGACTTATAAACACAGGCAAAGTTGAAGCAGACTGGAAATAAGATGGTTCTGTCCATCCTTGGTCTTCAACACTCTGAATACTGTCTAAGACTGGCCAAAATCCTAAATCTCTCCCCCACCACACACATTTTGCAAACCCCCATAATTTGGTGACTTTCTGTCTGGACTACTGTAATGTAATGTGCTGTATAAGGACCTGCCCTTGAAGAAAGTCCAGAGGCTATAGTCAGTACAGAATGAGGCTGCTAGTTTGGTAACTGGGGCAGTCCAATGAGACCATGTGTCGCTAGTTCCGAAAGCACTGCACTGAGTGCCAATGAGCTACTGGCACAATTGAAGGTGTTAGTGCCAGCATATGAAACCTTAAATGACCCAAGGACCCAAAAGAGCACCTTCCCCATTATCACCTATCTCAGCCCCAATGAACATCTAGTGAGGACTTGTTGGCTGTGACTGAGGGAAGGGGCTGTGACCTATGACAGGGCTTTTTCAGTGGTGGCTCTGTTCATGGAATGCCATGGTTAGGTGTGATTGTCTCTATCACTATTGACTTTCAGGAGGAGTTTGAAAATCCTGCTGTTTACCCAGGCATTTGACAGCTGAAGGACAGTGCTCCTGGCAACTGCAAAATCACTGGATGAGAGAATGTTTTTAACCATAGCTGTTTTCAGGATGCTTTTAAAAAATGTTTTGTTGCGGATGTGGCTTGCTGCCATGGGCTCCTTTAGGAGGAAGGATGGGATATTAATAAATAAGTATAAAATAGTAACTAAACCCATAAAACCAGGCAAAGGTAGCTTGGCATCTTTAGGCAAGGACTTATGTTAACACCACATGCTCCCCAACAGCTTTGGAGCAGGAATTATGTGCTGATCTGCAAAGATGAGAAGCACTTTAGCAGCTGACAGCGAGACACCAGCCAGCACCTACCACATAGCTCTAACAACCTCTCTGTGCAAGGAGACAATGCTTTTCCTGGGCTCATCATAAGTCTACGCTCAATCTTTTAAAAATGACATAGACCAAAACACACTTTTATGCGACAGGACAGTGACTGCACAGTCAGTATGGGATGAGCTTTTAGAATTCACAGCTCTGAGCCCAGTTCCTGGAAGGAATGGATCTGAGGCAAAACCAAACATCTGAGCATAAAATACAAAACAAAACAAAGCCACCGATAGCTTGCTGAGATGGCTCCTCCCCAAACCCAGGAAGTATGGCAATTCCAGCACATAGCCCAGCCTTTGTCAATTTAGCCTGGTGCCTTCCAGATGTTTTGGAGTGAAATTCCCATCAGCCCCTGCCAGTTTGTATAATCCAAAACATCAAGAGGGTGCCACAATGAGGAAAGCTAACATAGGATTCTATCCAATGCAAAACCTACTCAGAGTAGGCACATTAAAAGTAATGGTCGTTAGTAACTTAGATAGAGTAGACCTATCAAAATGAATCTATTTCATTTCCTTTCAACTATTTGTATACTGCTTAATCACAATCATCGCTAAGCAGCGTACAAGAAGCCCAATACAGTAAGCTTCAAGGCCAACTAGGGATTTCAACTCTGGTTCTCCCAGCCCAATACTGTAACCACTACTCCGAACTCTTACTGAAAACACCACAATCTCTGGTAAAGATGTTTCCAGGTCCTCTGACCCAATATCCTTTTAACTGGAGATTCCAGAGCTTGAACCTTCTGCATGCTCTACCACTGATCAGTTGGCCCTCTCTGACACAAATGCAGGGCTGAGATCTCACAAATAAACTGAAGGATCTAGAGGCCTGCTCTGCTCTGCAAATGTTGTCTGCAAATGTTTCCATTACCTTTGTTCCACTGACAACTCAGCACTGTTTCCAGGAGTTCTCCTATCTACAGCTTTCCCTGGCCAATATTAAGTAGGCACAGTGGCTGTAGACCCCAGCTCCTGCGAAAAGCAGAAGGGCCAAAAGACCAAATGCTCTTGAGAAGAGCACCTCCTTTAACCTTCAACAGATTAACAGAAGCTGCAGCATGCAGAGTAAAGTGTAAACATTGGCATTTGCATATGAGTGCCTGTGTATGTGGAGAGAAAGCCTGAAGCAGCATGAGCCAAACTATCTAACGCTCACAGTGTCTTATTGATGAGATTTAGCTCATCAGGCACCTAATATTGTGCATTTTTCAATGCTCCTCTTTATCTGCTTCGCTCTCCCATTCCCTGGGATGGCTCATTAGGAGGCTGATGAATGGCGCTCGAGGCCTCAACAAAAGCACCACTGCCCGGGCCTGCCGATTCCACGATGCCTGCCTGTCCCTACCTCTGCCATAAACAACACCTGGGCAGCCAGGATGAAGGAAGCGGGGAGAGGACAGAGAGAAGGGAGAAGAAGAGCAGCACATTGATCTCGGCCTTCAGTGGTGCTGAATCAATATATCATTTCCCTTACAGATGATTGGCAGGGTTTCTTTTCATTCCTTTAAGGGCCTTGTGCTGTTGCTGTGTAGCTGTCACAAGAGGCTAGCTAATGCTACATCCTTGTATGCTACACCTATTGTGAGTGTTCATCTCATGAAGGGCTCAGGCTGGAGATAAGCGCTGAGCTATGGCAGAGCAGAGCTCGGCTCTATATAGCAGCAAGAGTTGCATCCTGATTGTGAGCCCCGCTGCCCATAGTGGAAGGTGCTGATTTGAGTAGAGTCCTCTCCAGCAGAGCTACTTCTGCAATGGAGAGGGAGAGCGTCTGGTCTCACTAGGTCTTCAACAGAGTTCTCTGAGTCGAAGGATGGCAGTGACACATCCTCTGACTGATGGGACACTGGTCCCTGCAAGCTTGTTGAGTAGCGGCACTTCTGAACTGGCCACATATGCTCTCCCTCTTCTGATTTGGAGTCCTTAGCTCCACCACCTCTTCTGGTCCCTGACACGCCCATGGGAATAATTTGTGCCTATCTGAGGACATGTGGGCTGACCAGCAAGTGTACAAACATAATCCAAATCTGGGGGGCATCCTTAGTGCTGCAAATCAGAGGTGCTCCTACAAACCCTTCCCTACAGGAAAGGCAGTAAATATAAGATACCACCATTCTTTCTTTCCTTTGTTCTGGTCATCAACAGCTCATTTTGACTCAAGGACACAAACTCATGCCCCAGCCGCGGAGGCATTCCCTTGTCAGGTCCTTCTCCAAAGACATGTTTTTGCAAAAATTCACCAAAGGCTACACACACAAAAATGCAAGTACGTTCACTTGCTGGATTTGCATGTGCTTTTGCTACAGTGTGGGGTGGGACCATATATTTCCCTGCTGGCAAAGTGCTTGTGGGGAAGCCTGTTTCAAGTATCTTGACTACTACTTCTCATTTCACAACCACCTGCAATCCTCACCCCTTTAAAGCTACTCAGAGAAATGATATTCTAGACATCAGTTGATGGGAGCTGTCTCTTGCTGCTGGTTACATACATTGCTCTTTTGTACTGAGGAGACTGGAACACGGAGCAGGGTAAAGGTAGGTGGCTGCAACCGTGGTGCACTTGGCTCAAATGACAATGGCTCGTATGAGATGTAATGGTTGAAGAGCTCTAAGAACCAGGTCTGAACACGATGAACTAAACTACAAATCTACATCATAGTCAGCAATAGCATGTCTATAGGGAATGCACCCTTCAATTGTCTAGGGAAATTCTCATTCTCATTCTCCTTCATAAACTCTCAAACTAAAACTTGCCATATGGTCAGTTTTTGACCAGTCTGTTTTTATCTTTTGTGTGTGTGTGTTTTAAATAAAGCCTGGCTTACTGCCACTCCAAACAAAATAAAAACCAGCAAGAAGGTTTCCTTCTCACATATTGTCAGAGCTATCTTTTTTGTAATAAGTTTTTATTGAAGAATTTTGAACTGTATAATACAAGCAGCAGAACACACAAGCACAAAGCAAGCAAGCAAGCAAGTGGCAAAGGAGATTAAAAGAACAAAATAATGGGTCACAGTTTCTTATATATCTTGAGTAAAGGTGGAAAGGGGAGGAAGAAAAGGCTTGGTGGAAGGTGAGGCAATGGCCTGGGGTCACTGTTATATTGAGTCTTTCCAGAAGACCATCTGGGTAGCAGATGGGAGGAATTCCTCCACTGAATCGCTTATAAATGAGAGGAAGGGAAATTGGGTGACAGCAAAAGCATCAGGCTTTGCCTGGTCCATACTCAAGACAATTAACGCGAATAAACTTTTCTGATAAATCTATTTGCCACATGCACTGGCACCATGATTCAAGCATAAAATCAGGCCTTTTCCATCCCCCCAATAGCCATGCAAGCAGCTGTCAGGAGGAAAGTCAAAATGTTTCTATGGAGCAGCCTTGGGCCGGTAAATGGGCAGCAAGAGCAAGTACAGGAGATTTAGGGACAGTTTGCTTAGTTATTAAGGATAGTGGATTAAATATTTTGTCCCCAAATCAATTGGGGAAAAGCCACCACATGTGTACTCTGATCTGTGCTGTGAAAGAACGCTGCCCTGAGACTGTAGAGCCCATTTCTCCAAATGCAGAAAATCTGGGGGCAGCGGGGATCAATGTTCAAATGTATCCAAGGACCATGCTTTCCAGAAGCTTAAGCACATAAAACAACATTGGCTCTCTCTGTGTGTGTGTGTGTGTGTGTGTATTATCATTAGAACTCGGTATATGTTGGCTCACTAATGACCATCTGCAATGGCAACCGTTCTGGTAGGCTTGATTGCTTTGTACCTTTCAGAGATGTGGGAAGAGGAAAGGAGAATGCTGCATGGAAATGAACTTCAGCAACTGATGTGATCCTGCTCCTCTTCCTCAAAGCAGCTCTAAGAGCTTGGTAACTAACCTGCAGGACAGATTTATATACTTGTGCTTGCATGCACAAGGAATGGAGGAATGGAAAGAGCCAGTCCATTGGATTTGGGTGATGACAAATGGCGCTGCCAAATTCCAGCAGCATGAAGTCAACCCTTCCTTTATCCAGCTTGGAATGCAATTTATCTATTCCAGGAGCTCAGTGCACAGAGATATTTTTGAAGGAGAGATTTTGGGGGGGGGGGTTTAAGCACCACATGGGCTCCTGGTGTCTCCTACACACAGCTTGAGGTGTATTTCCAGACCAGACCACACAGCACCACATTCTCAAAAATTTGTGCACCTTTGCTTGAAACGCTACATGGAGCCTTCTCTTGGTCATGGCTATATAGGAACTTTACATTTAAGGCTAAGGCTACATTTAAAGCACTACGATACCACTTTAACTATCATGGCTTTCCCCAAAGAATCCTGGGTAGTGCCGTTTATTAAAGATGCTGAGAACTGAGACCCCCTGTTCCCCTCGCAGAGCTACAATTCCCAGAGATCCCTGGCTGAATGTTAAGTTCTGTGAAGGGAACAGGGGTCTCCTAAAAACTCTAGAATATAAATTCAAGAATTATTATCTTTATTGTACTGTCACAGACCCAGTAAAGATACTAATATATGAGGTTGCCTGAGTCAAGTCATTGGTCCATCTATCTCAGAACTGTCTGACCAGCAGCAGCTCCTCCAGGTTTCAGGCAGGGCTTCTTCTCAGTCATACCTGGAGATGCTGCGAATTGAACACGGGACCTTTCTCATGCAAAGAATGATCCACAACCCTTCCTTAAAGAGTGGGCTATTGCAGAACTTTGAGGCTTCTGCAGAAGAGCTGCAAAAATAAAATAAAAAAGCTTCTGGCTACAGAATCCCTTGGTGTTGGAAAGGAGCCAAACCCCATCCCAAGCTTCAGGCAGCCTCTACAGCTGAGAGTCTGTGGCAGAGGCAGCAGTATATTAGGAATGGGTTCCTTCCATATCTAGCCTTTCTCCCAACAAACTCATGTATTCCATGACTTCACCACCTGAGCTCTCCTAAATTATTCCCTCACCTGGCCCCTGCCAAATCCCAAAGTCATGTAAGAGCTGTAGCTAGAATTAAGTAAACATTGTCGCCCATAGGACCAACTTAACGCAATGGCGATTAGACAGTACACCGAAACAAGGATATACAGAGCTGGGTTTTAAGAAAAAAATGTTTAAACAGCGACAAAGCACTGTTCTCCTTACATCCTTGCAAAGTGATATATGCTCTACAGTAGCGATATACGTTTATAGATATGGGATGTCCCTAGACAGAGGCAAAGAGCGAAGTGCATGTAAGCGATAACATAAATCACCTCTCAGTGGCCGATCACTTGCAGTCTCTGCATAGCTCTCAACTTGCTTGGAAACAATTCAAGCTTTCTTTATCTTAATGAGGGATGGTATCCCATGAAAAACAGCTCTGTGCCACAATGACTTGCTGAGTGAAAGTCTGGCAAGATCCCAGTGAAGCATCACTTTTGACTGACAAACAGGTCTATGTAACTGCCATTAACCTGGGTTTCCTTCTGGAGTGCGGGTAAACTACAGCTCCCCTGACACATGGGCCACAGCAGTGCCAGGCAATGGCAGCCATAATTCATCCATGGTGCAGCAGCTCGTAGCTCGGGGCTAGGCAGGGCCTGCAGGTTTTACCTCCACGGAATGTACCTGAATCTGTTTGTGCCTACTGATTTTTCTCCAGCAGACAAGACCAAAGGAAGAAATGTGCTACATACTAATGAGCTGTAATGGGCAGGGAGGGAACCTTGCACCAACTTAATGTGCCAATTTAATGCAGCTGCAGCCATGCCACCTCCACTGAGATCCTGGAAAATACTGTAATTCAGTGCCACAACAATTCTGGTTGACCAATGACAATTGCCATTTTTTTTGTTTCCCTTCCATGTAGGAATTCAATTGTTTACGCTGTTCCATCATTCTTCAGCCGTTCAGTCCCTCCTTCTATCAGCACCTCCCTAAAACCATTAACCCACCTCTGCACTAAATGAAGGGGGGAAAGGGTTGGGGATATCAGGAAAGTGAGTGGAACAATGCATCAGAGTGACTTCTAAACGCATCCAAGTTCTCTAAATGTTATCTAGAAGTCCCTGTGGTGATAGCAAAGAATAGGAAGACTGGTAACAATTGTTCGCTTTGTTTTGCAGAAGATTGGGGTATACCAAATGTGGAACCAGCCCTCCCAAACCTTGGTGTTCCCGATTCCCAAGACACAAGCAATGGTTCTTACAAATCAAGCACCCAAATCTTTTCCCCAGCCTCATTCTACTTGGTTAACAAGATGCTCCACTCTTACCTTTAAGAACTTGTACAGAAGGAACGTGAACCAATTTGTCAGCATTTTTTCAGCCACCGACTCAGTCCTGTAAGGGAGGTAGGGAGTAAGTGTGAGAACAGGAAAAATCAGAGGCCTCTGATCTTTTCTCAAAGTCTCAGATCCTTTTGCTTTTTCTCTTAAAGGCTTTAAAGGTCAAACCATGAAAGGCAGGAACCTCAAAGCAAAGAGGAAGGTAGCCAGAACACGGGGGTTGCCATGACAAAATCTAAAGATAGTCCTGGCAACAGCCAATCCCACTTTGCCCCCACAGAGCTCATTAGAGTAAAACCTGGACTCCTGCTGGCCATAGCAATAAAAATACAGCTAGAGAAAAAGAGTTGGCCCAACCTCCATCAGCAAATCTCCAGAGACTGCTCCCCAGAATCATCTTCTGGCCCTTGCTCCGCATTTCTAAAGAGTTCAAGGATCTGTATTTTCACTGAGTTTAATGGAATTCACAAAGCTTCCCAGTTAACGTTTTGTAGGAGAGCAATAGCTGGAAAGGGCAAGAAAACTCTGAACTATTTTGAAATACTTTTGTATATCAGTGAATAATCTCAGCTGGAAAGTACTCTGTAACAGCCATACATCATTGAACATAGAATCACAGAACTGTAGAGTTGGAAGGGATCCCAAAGGTGACCTACTCCAACCCCCTGCAATGCAAGAATCTCAGCTAAAGCAGCCATGACAGAGCTCACACTGACCAACTCCAAAACCAGGTGGTAGACATTGCCTCCTTTCCTTAAAAAGGAAAAGAAGAACATATCGTATTTCCAAAATTGGGGTGGGGGGGGGGGAGAGCAACTGGCCCAGCTTATTCCCCACAAAGGAAGACAGCCTCCAGAAGCTTAAATGATGCTTAGACAATGCTGCCAAGCATCATTGCAATCTCTGGTCTGGTCTAGTAGTGAGCTGAGTTGCCTCTTGTCATTGATTATACCCCAATTGAAAGATTAAGATGGGTTTTGTTTGTTTTCTTGCAATAGGTTGTGGAGGGGAGGTCTACAACCAATTTCAGCTTAGTCTCACATGCACGAGTCTAGAATATGTTGCAGGTTTTTTTCAAACAGGGTTTTTGTTTTATTTTTTACATCTCTAAGCTGCAATTCAAATGCCTGTCCCATCCACAGCAGTCATGGGTTTCTATTACAGCAAAATATGGGGAAAGCAATTTCTATAAATTCCACTGCATGTGAGAGAGTGTGATCAATGAAAAGCTTCTTCCTCCTCTTTAGTATTGTGAGAAAGGTAGGATAAAAAGAGCCCAAATTTTATCTGCATCTGAGAGGCTCGGTTTTATTGCACTTGTTTCTCACTTATCATTTCTAGCACACCATAATACTTGACCGGACAGAGATATGGTAAGAAAGAGCTAAGGAGTCTCGCTTCCCTCCGTCTGAGTGTGGGACCATGTTAAACAGATCAATGTAGTGACATCATGAGGATCTGCAGCAGTGCATATTGGTATACTGACATTTAATGGAAAACTAAAACTCTTGCGATTCTGGGGTTTGCCAAGTTCCCAATGTCTGCATGAGTTGGAGAAACCACTGAATATAACAAAAAATGAATTATTCATATGTCAATATATCAGTGGATCCTCGTTAAGGTTTTCTAAAGAAACGTCGTCATACTAGCTTCCCATTGATGTGCTATTATATAGTGACAATATAAGATTTGGATTTTATATTTATACATACTACTCCAGAGTGCAGATGCTTAGTAATTGCATTTAACTGCAAGTGAACCTTCTTGCATTTCCAGAATGTATGTTCTCACTATATGATCATTGTGTTGCTTTTTGTCCATGACTAAAGACATTGTCATCTAGGAAGGAAGAGTTCCAGTCTAAAGCACATCACATGGCAAACTGGGGGACGACAGAAAAGGAAGCAAGTTTCAATATATTTTCCTATTCACATCAGCCTCTCTCTCTCTCTCTCACACACACACACACACCACACACACACAAAGCCAAAGTATTTCAAAGCAGAAGGAGCCCAGAATGAGGAGATCAAGGCCAAAGCCAAAGGGAGAGCTGGGAAGAAGATACGACTGAAACCGTAGAGAGTTGTAGGCAGACAGAGAGAGCTGCTGGTGGAGGCTCAGAGCTTGATCACCAGAGACATGAGCAGATTAGTACACAGAGACAGGGCTGTAAGAACTGAGTCTGTGTTGACTGCCTTCACTATTCATCACCTCATACCAATGAAAACATAGCTCTGATACAAAAATTAAGATTCACCTTAACATACTTATCAAACAATATTTAAAACTATGCACATTTCTTCCTTAAAATGGAGAAAAATATGCAGGTGGCTCTGATTGAAATTCTTTATTTATGCCTTTTTGGCTGCTCCATCTATTAATCATCAGATCAGTTATTTCATATTCAAATGCTCACAAAAGTACAAGCGACGCTAATGACCTCAAGAAGGAAACTGCCTCCTCATTGCTATAAGGGAGCAGAAGGGAGGGGCTATGGGGTGTTATTGAAAATAGCAAAACCAAAACAATCAAAATCCCATCAAAAGCTGCACAGATTTTGAGTGGAATTCCCATGAAACAATGGGAGTATCAGGCAGGAGGGAAGAGTTAATTACTGCAGATTGCTTTGAGAGAAACCACCTTGCCTGTTGTTGATGCAGTCTAAAAAACCGGTAAAGGGACCCCTGACAGTCAAGTCCAGTCACGAATGACTCTGGGGTTGCGGCGTTCATCTCACTTTATTGGCCGAGGGAGCTGATGTTTGTCCGTTCCGCAGACAGTTTTTCCGGGTCATGTGGCGAGCATGACTAAGCCGCTTCTGGCGCAACGGAACACTGACACCAGAGCAGCACACAGGAATGCTGTTTACCTGCCTGCCGCAGCGGTACCTATTTATCTACTTGCACTTTTGGACGTGCTTTCGAACTGCTAGGTTGGCAGGAGCTGGGACCGAGCAACAGGAGCTCACCCCGTCACGGAGATTCGAAACACCGACCTTCTGATCGGCAAGCCCAAGAGGCTCAGTGGTTTAGACCACAGCGCCCGCCACCTGCGTCTCTAAAATTTATTTTTTCTTATTTCTCACGTAGTCAGCTCAAATATAATTCCTGCCGATTTTCACCTTCTGCTCTGATTAAATGGAGAGTTTCCCTGACTTTGTTTTCCTAGAAGAGCAGATCTGTGCTTGCACGAGGAAGCACATTATCAATGCCCATAAACCTTCTCTTTCACTTTCCCATAAAAACTGAGGCCTGCACAACTTGTGACCCAACGAGCTAAATGCAGCCCATTGCCCAGTTCATTTCCTGCTGCTGCAGCCTGCCTTTGGCAGCAGGCTGTGTTCTGGTTGATGGATCAAACAGTATGTGGGTCTGGCTTATGTTCTGAAAGTGACAACCCTATAGGAACAAGTGTGCTGTGATGGTGTTTATTGACCTGACTAAGGCTTTCGACACTGTAGATCGTAATGCCCTGTGGACTGTCCTTCTGAAAATTGGCTGCCCAGATAAATTTGTAAACATCATTCAGCTCCTCCATGATAATATGACAGCAACAATCGCAGATAACAATGGCTCTCAAAGTGGACCATTCACAGTGGGCTCAGGTGTTAAACAGGGTTGTGTCATTGCCCCAACTCTATTCATTATTTTCATTGCCATGATCCTACACTTTGTCGAAGGGAAACTCCCCACCGGAGCAGAAATCATTTATCCAACAGATGGGAAGCTCCTCAATCTGAGCAGGCTGAAAGCAAAGAGTAAGGTTACTGTAACTTTCATCATAGAGCTTCAGTATGCTGATGACAACGTAGTGTGCGCACGCTCAGAGGATGACCTCCAAACCATCCTAAATATCTTTGCAGAAGCTTATGAAAAGCTTGGCCTATCACTCAACATCCCAAAAAACCCAAAGTGCTACATCAACAAGTACAAAATAACCCCTCTGCAGCGCCACAAATCCAACTCAATGGTGTAACATTGGGAAATGTTGACGACTTCTTCTACTTAGACAGTTATCTTTCCACAAGGGCCAACACTGATGCCGAAATCCAGCACTGTCGGAGCTCTGCGAGTCCGGCTTTCTCCCGATTGAAGTGCAGATTGTTTGAGGACCAGGACATTTGAAGGGAAACCAAAATGCTTGTTTACAAAGCTATTGTACTACCAACCTTACTATATGCTTGTGAAACATGGACCACTTATAAACGCCATCTCCAATGGTATCTCCGAAAAATTTTACACATCACTTGGGAAGACAGGCAAACTAATATCAGTGTACTGCAAGAAGCAAAGATCACCAGTGTGGAAGCAATGATTCTTCAACATCAACTTTGTTGGACTGGTCATGTTGTGCAGATGCCTGATGATCGTCTTCCAAAGCCACTACTCTATTCCGAACTTAAAAATGGAAAGCATAAAGCTGGTGGTCAACAAAAGAGGTTTAAAGACTGTCTCAAGGCAAATCTAAAAAAATGTAGTATTAAAAACTGACAACTGGGAAACACTGGCCTGCGAGCGCTCCAGTTGGAGAACAGCCTTTACCAAAGGTGTCATGGGCTTTGAAGACACTCAAACTCAGGACGCAAGGGAGAAACATACTAAGAGGAAGGCACGCTTGGCAAATCCACACCGTGATCAACTCCCACCGAGAAACCAATGTCTCCACTGTGGAAGGACGTGTGGGTCCAGAAATGGCCTCCACAGTCACTTGCGAACTCATTGTTAAAACTGTGTCTATGGAAGACAATCTTACGAGTGATCACCAAAGAAGAAAGGAAGAAAGATGGTTAAAGTATTGAACTAGGATCCGGGAGAACTAAGTTCAAATTCCTGCTCAGTTCACTGCACATTTGAAAATTCCCTCCGTTTTTAGATAGATTTCGCTATATCCACCACGACTAGACTCGCAATAAGAGCTAATTCACACACTAAAGTCACCATCCTTTGGCTCCTGAGCTCATTCACCTAACAAGGGTATTACAGACCCTCTCAGTTTTACACTGCACGTGGCAGTTCTGTTTGCCACAGGTACACCATCATGACATGTAAAGCACATTTTCAAACATGCAGGAATATGCAGTGGGGAGATGCTGGCAAAGGAACTCATCTCAGGCACATGTTCATTGCCTGCATACAGATATGCATCTTCCCTTCATGTGCTAATGGTGTCTGGTCCAAAAACAAGTATATACACAGCATGTGCAACTTCTCTGTAAAGTGTGAATTGGACCTAATCCTAGGCTGAACACTCTGAAAGGATATTCATTTGTGTCTTTGGCACCACACTGTTCCAAATGGCCCATGATCAGATAAGGAATCTTAAATATATTTTCTTAATATGCTGTTATTCTAAATATTGGCTTTCATTAGGAACAACTTTTCAAGGACTGGATTGCTAGAGGACAAAGAAGGGGAAGCACAGCGACAGACACCGTGGTGTATGTTTAATAATTGCACTGGTTCTGCAGCTGGTGTTTCTTTCAATATTCATTGGCCTGTGATACAGGAGACCTATCTAGCTACCATTTAAAAATTGATGGAGCAGAGCAGATGCAGAGTAGAGCTGGAACACTGCCCTTGGCTCACACTCTTCCCTCACCTGTCTTGAGGTTCTTTGTTTAAGAAAATCTGCTGGGCTCTGACATTAACCCATCCCAACAATCACCTGGGAGGAGTGGTATGGATCTGCCCTGAATAAATGATTGGAAAATAATGACAAGGGAAGGTAGAGCCCAATGCAAAAGCGAATAGGAAGAGAACACCTCTCTCTTGGACCCATGAGCAAGGAAGCCTGCTCCTGATGCCATCCGTTCAAAACATCAGATAGTGTTTAAGGGGCAACAGGAGAAGGCCCATAGTCATTTTGGATGTAGGGTGAAAGCGTTTGCTATTAACAACCTCAGGACCATCCAGGAGCATTTACGAGATTTGTAAAATGCAGGGTTTGTGGGACAGACTGCTGGTTGAAATGCAAGAATACAGGCAATGACTTGCTGCGGTCGGCAGCCAAGGATGCAAGGATACTGCCAGTGAGAGTGGAAGTAATGCAGGGTGCAGTGAGAAGTGGCAAAAATCTACATTAAACCTTCAGTGATAAGTAGTTTTAATTAATGAAACAGCTGCCATTTCTAGCACTCGGATTTTAAAATGACGCCAGCTCTCACAGAGTGAGACTGTTCTTAAGCTAAAACAGAAATAGGACATCTACTGAGTTCTGAAACAAACAAATTCTCTCTACTATGCATCTAATTCCAAGGCAGGAGGCTGTTCCCCCCAATGGTTTGATTATCTGACTCACAAAATAAGGCTGTGTAGAAGAAACATTTAAAGGCAAAGACCCACCTCTGGTTTCTAAGCTCTTACCATGTGTTGCCCACACACCCTCAAGCCCATCTCTGAAACCTTGATGGCTTCAATTTTCTTCTTATTTTTTTAAAGACAGAAGGGAGAGGGGGAAGATTCTTGGGTTATTGAATTTTCCACCCAATAACAATTTATTTCCTTGCAAGGTCTGAGCACAGAATCGTAAAATATGCATAGACCTGTTTACAGAGTAAGATCCAAACTACTTTAGCACTGACTCCCTTATCAAATTATTTGCAAGCTCCTTGGCACGGGCAAGGCACTTGATCTTCCTCTGTCCACTGAACTCCTCTAAGCTGCTCTGCAGCAGAAAATAATGACTATTTCTTTGCCACATGACACAGGAGTAATATTATGAGTTCAAGAAATTTAAAATACTAGTAGTCTACAGTAGAGGTAGGCTTGTTGAATCTACTTTTGTTTCTCCCCCAGAGCCTCAATATCTACCAGCCAGGGCCAGATGCAAAAGACGTACATAAGAATGAAAGAACAGGGTGCCTCTGAGCCATGGGATTTACTATTGATAGCAGAATTGAACTGAGTTCAGTTTTTTTCCACATAAAAGTCCACTTCTGCTTAATTTTAATTCATTTCAGCAACCAAATTTAGGTAGGGAAATTCCTTTTGTTGCTGCTACTGTTAAAAAACCAGGAGTGAGAAATCCATGTTGATGTACCGCATCTCACTCAGAGATCTAGCAGGAGGTCTTCCTTCTGCTCACCCTGGTCTATAGAACTACATCTCATGATAGCCTGCGACGGCTCATCATCCTACATCATCCTTTGCCAACCTGCTTCTCCTAGATGTTTTGGATGACCACTCCCATCAGCCCCAGCAAACATGGCTAGGCCTGAGGGGAGTTGTTGTCAAAACATGTGGAAGGTACAAGGGTGGCAAAGGCTATCTTACATTATATTAGAATATAATATGTAAAGGGTGAAGTATGAAAAGGGGAAGTCTGTGAGTCATTCACATTTCCCCTCCCCCAGGTCAAGTTCTGTATAACACCAAAGCTTGCCTCAGCACTTTAACATGTTTAACAAGACACTTTAACATGTTCCGAGAGAAATGCTCACCTCCTCAAGAGCAGTTTTGGATGGTTCTTGCTCTCCAAGTTCTTTTCGATCAAGTCTGAGAGAAGCTGCTTGAGCACCCCAGTGGCATACTCCATCTCGCCCTGCAGCGCTGTCATGATTAAAGAGGCCACGTTGCCCCGATCCCTCATGGAGAAGCTGCGCTGTGCCTCCAAAGTGCGAATGAAGGTCAACAGGAAGTGCTTTTTGTTCAAGAGCTGTCCAAAGAGGGTCAAAGACTTCTCCACATTTGCCTGGACCTGAGGGAGGGAAAACTTCATTAGATTCAGGTCCAGAGGCTTATCTTAAGAGTTCCTTTGACTTGGTATTTCAAAAGGCCACGCACAGGGACCTAAGGGTCACGAGTACTTAGCAAAACAGATAAAGCCCGCTGTCCCGACAGTCAGTGGACTTTAGCAGCAACCAGGAAAATTCACTTTCAAAGTGAGAACTGTCTTCTCTGTCCTTCCACATTTTAATTATTGAGAATTGCCGTTTGGGGAGAGTTTCTTTCCAGCCATCACCATTTAGTGATGATTTAGAGGATAAAGCAATAACGTGCAAGTCCTTTCAAAAGTCTGTGGCATCCCATACATGTCTGTACATGTATCCATCCTGTACACCATACAACTGCTTTGACCAATAATCTCTTCACTCTGGATGCTTCCGAGGCAATGGGGTTTCCCCCATTCCACCTTGCCATTTAAAAGTCATTCTTTGGCCTTCTGCTCTCTGTGGATCTATTGTCAAACACGCACATATGAACCAATTTTTGACTGACTTGCCTCAAATATATATATGATACTTTATTTTTCTCCCTTTTACAGTGCTTGCAAAGCCTACTATATAAGATTCTCTTGAATCTGTAGCACAGGTGCATACATAGAGAGTATCTCCATGGGGGGATGAGTATATTTAATACATACTCTTTTCCATCCTGTACACACACGAGTCTCATTTTCTGGTTTTATTAAAAGAAACATAGAATTCAGTTGGGCATCCTTTTTTTCCATAAGAAAAGTTGCCAAAATGCTGGGCTTGGCTGGAGAGTAACAGCCAAATTCTTCCTGGATAGATCTGAGTGTACCAAGCTGTCCCCACAGGAAATTCTGATCTTTTGCACTTTCTGCATATGGTCTTAAATGTTACCGTCTGTCCCTGAGATTAGTGATGCCATTTGAAGCATGCCTGGTTTTGTTTTGAGTGTCTTTTTTTTTAAAAAAATAAATAAATCAGGAAAGGGCATTTCCTCCTCTCCCACATATATTCTGCTCCTGCGACTGCTGAGTTGTCCTCAGATTTTGCTGGTCAGAGCACCCCTACATCCCAAAGTGGATCTCAGTGCCTCCCTAGCCATAAAGCAGATAATTAATGACTAAATCTGATCAGGGCTTCTGGTCTACAGAGATTGCTTAGGTGCCCCATACTCAGAAAACAAGTAACTCTCTTTCTTCGTTAACAATATCCTCTGTCTTGAATCTCCATCTACAGATTCCACCCCCCCCCCCCAAGAAGTCCAGGACAAAACTTAAATGGACTCTTGTTTAAAGTCAGACTGTTAGCTTCTCTGGGCAGAGACATTTCTTTTGCTTATGTCACTTTGTAAAGCATGAGTTTGGAACCTGTGGTCCTATATATGTTGTTGGGCTAGCCTCCCATCATTCTTGCTCACTGGTCATGTTGCCTAGGGCTGCTGGGAGCTAAAGTCCAATGGTACCTGCAGGTTGCCCAATCCTCCTTTAAGGTCTTGTGTACTGGTGGTGGTATATAAATAATGATAAAAGGAGAAGAATCTGCATTGATGAGGTTAGTTAACCCTAGACTGGAGAGTATCACAGGAAGTATTCCTGCATTTGGGTAGTCTTGCATACTGTGCGGGGGGGGGGGGGAATGGGGAGGAGAAGAGCAAACAGAACGGTCAATGCTGCAGGATATGTTTTAAGATCTTCTTCTTTTAAGTATGCACATATTGGAATTATCGTCTCCAATCAATGGCTCTCACCAGCAGCTACTGAAGGTTGTCATTGAAAACTAAATGCTCACAGTTTGAAACATGGGTTTTTTTCCCTTGCTTCCTAATGTCTAGAAAAAAACCACATGTCAACACAAGCCCAGCAGGCAATAATTGGATAATCTGCAGGTCAATTCAGGAGGAGGAGGAATTTGAGACACACAAGCCAGCCATATTTCTAGAGACACCCCCAAGCACCAGATTTTACAGAAGTGAAGATTCAGAAGCCAAATGTATACTCCTAAAATCCCCTCATCTTCTGAATGTCCAAACTACCTCCCATAGCCTACCTCCAAATGACACTCAGACATATGTAACTAAAGCCCAACAGCTATGCCTGGTTATACTGTTTCTTCTCTCCACTTCACTCCATTCCAAGTTTTCCCACAAAGTGACTTCCTTCTCACCCCTCCAGAGTTCTTTATGTTTAAGAACAAAGAGATGGGAGAGAGGAGTAGCTGTTGGGGGGGGGGGAGGCACTGCCTTGGCTCTTCCTAGCCAGGATCTGAGTGTGCAGGGCTGCCTAATGCTCCATTCGTGGTAGATTTCACAGACGGTTTTGTGCAAGGCCACTGCCCTGTATTTTCAGTGATCAAAATAAAGCAAAGCCCTTCACTCTCCCAGAAGCCATGAAGGGAGGATCAGATGGCAGGTTCCTCCTATCTGGGCTGTGTGCTCAGCTTCTAAAGTCAGCGACACTTGATAAGCTTGGAAATTGGTCCTGTCCTACATAAGCGATCTTATCAGAATTGCATGCTGCAAATAGAGCAGGGTGGTGGTGGCTGCAGCAGCAGCAGCAGCAGTAGCAGCAGCACAAAACATCTGTCACATAAATGATCTCAGCAGGCTTGGCTTACCATCTACAACTCGGAAAGCAACGAAGCAAAGCCCTCTTGCAAACTGACACCCTCTCCACCCCACCCCTTTACTCTGTTGCTCTTCTCCTTTTTGTGCAATCTTTAGCAAAAGCAAATGATCAAAAAAGAATTAAGCATTTAATCAAGGCTTTAAATTTGCACAAAAGCAGTGAAATAACAACCCCAAAGATAAGAAAAAGTGCTAATGACAGCCCTATGCTTGGCTCTGGATTTTGTTATTGTTATTATTATTATTATTATTATTATTATTATTATTATTATTATTACATGAGTGCACATGGAGTGGGGAAGGGAAATTGGGGGGGGGGGCACACAGTGCCTACTCCTTCCTAGTCATTTGCAATACCTAGCACTAAACTCATTCTAATTAAGATCACAAACAAAAAGAAGATTACAAACACATCATATCAGTCTTTTTTTTTTTAAAAAAAAAGCCATGCCAGTTATATTTAATACAGGGTTTTCCCTCTTGTAATTTCATTTTACCAACCAAACATATATGGTTTCTCTGAAATTAAAATTACAGCTGGGAAAGCCTTGTATGTCCTCTGTTTAATTAGTTCTTTGAACTTATATACCTGATTATGCACTGCAGTTTCAAAGTTCTGCCAGATCTAGCCTATGGGGCAATGCTCCCATTTCCTTTTCCAAGAGGACTGTTCCACACTCTAAAGTCATCTCAATTTATCCAGATTTAATCATTAAAAAATTGTAAATAATGGGAATGTTACTCATCAGGATTACAGGGATTCATGCATGGTGTAAGCACACCAAACTCCAATAATGAGGAAAGATGGAACTTCTTAAAATGGGTGCACTGTTCTTCAGAGTCTCCCGTTTTCCAGTGTTTGGAAGGTTTGTGGTTCATTTGTTTTGTTTTCACCTTATCCTTGTACCAGTAATTTAAAGTCCCTGTCTCCTGGCTGCTGTGTGCCCCCTCTCTCACTCTCTTCCCCCTCGATCATTAAGGAGGTAATGACAGGCAGAGTGTGATCACAACAAAGCAACTGCCAAGAGCTTGAAACACAGATGGGCCAAAAAACCTCCAGCACATTCCAGAGAGGATAGAAGCAGAACTCTCGGATTCAGATGCTTAGATTTCAGGCTACCCTTGCAGACAGAATCTGAAAATCCACAAAGGATACACGTTCTGGTACAAGTTAAGATGGGGAAACAATACTTTTCCAAGGTAACCACTTGCTACTGACCAGCATTAATATATAGCAAAAGCGTGAAATGGACCTACAAAACTGCCCATCACTCTGTTGCTATTCTCCCCCTCCACATCGCCAGCATGCACACACAACCAGAATCCACACGCCATGAAATTAACTGCGACTTACTTTTGTCCCTTTTGCTTTCTCAAACTCATAAGGGGCTTTACACACAATCATTTTTACACAGATCGTGTACGCCTTGAACCTAACGGCGTCGCTTTTCAATTCACACAGTCCAACTAGGCATAACGGCAGGACTCTAAACTTGTGCCTCCCAAATCTGTCACCCAGGTAACTCACATTCTGTCCTCAAAAAAAAAATTGGCAACTTAATAAAAGTCAAAAATTGGCAACTTAAAAAACATACCCCGCCCCCCCCCCAAGCCAATATTTGCTGCAACATGCTTTAGTCTAAAAGCAACAGCTGAGTTGGGGCAGGTTTTTTTGGAATGGTAAGTGGTGATATATTAGCAGGTGATGCTTGGATAGATGGAAGTCAATTGGGATACACGAGTAGGAAAGCCTAACTGGAAACTAGGGGCAGTGGTGATAGCAGACTACAATCACTAGGACTCATTCACAGTTACTGGTTTTTACATTTCAAGTGGAATCCCTTTATTTACAAGGGCAGAAACCTTTTTTTTTCCAAAGCAAAAATGAAGGGTATTATGAATTGACTTCACATATTTGATGTACATTCCACCAGAAATTATGAGTGGAGGACAGATTAAAGTGTAGCAAAACAGAAGGTTTCCCCCACCATGCCTAAGAGCATTTTAAAGAGTGTGGTGGTTTTTTAAATGCCACAGATTAACATTGGTTAGTGAGAAGGCTCCTATAAACACAGGATGAATTAATGGAAGTCCACCTTGACTAACTGAACAAAATCGTAGATAAATCCCTACTGAATGAGCAAGACAAAGGCCACAAACACCAGAAGCAACAGAGCAATGGAAATGTGTCCCAAAAGGTTTAATGAGAACTTTAATCTATAAGAACTGAATGAAGAGGCAATCCATATTTATTTCAGATACATTGATTTTGTAAATGGTCTGCTATTTTCAATGTGAAATCCTCACAACAGAGGCCCTTCCTCTTTACCCAAAGCAACACCTTCCTTGTGCTGGAGAGCTAAAAGCATTCAACAGCTTTTTAAACTGGAGGACCACTGCGAGAAGACCTGATGGCAGGCCCACAACTGGGGTAAGACTAGATCACAGAAGCACAGGACTGTGCTCAGCTACAGTGAGCAACCTGTGCACTTGCACAAACGCTTGATTCTCTGTAATTAATAACTGCATCGTGTTCTGGAGCTGATTACTTCTCCCAAATATGTTACGAATCCTGCGTCAACATTAATTACTCTGTGAGGTCAGCAGTGAGGGGAAGTTAAGGCCACCCCTCACTTCTCCAATCAAAAACATCCTTGTTATACAGGAAAACGTAAAGCCAATTTTTGCACAATTGCTTGTACTAAATTAAGCGGACAGTGTAAGGGCTGGCGAAGGGAGGGGGAGTCGGTATGGGGGGAAGGAAAGGGAGAGGCCACACTGGGGGAAATGGAGCCAGGGAATCTGATGATGTCAGACAAGTCTCTTGGAAATGTGCGGCTGGTCATGCATCAAACAAGCCCAATTGAATAAACCAAGTGCTGCAGAAAATGACAGTAGCAGTGATATTAATATAAATATTGATATTAATGTCAGTGAGCATGGTAGCCACGCAGCAGTGACCCAAAAATCATTCTGACCAGCATGTGGAAATGTATGCCTTGCCAGCATGTTGGCCCTTTTATTAAGGACTTGAGAGATCAGATCAAAAGCCTATCTACTCCAGCATCCTGATTCTCCCCCAGTACCCAGCCAGATGCCTGTGGGAGGCCCACAAGCAGCATATAATGGCAATAGTCCTCTCCCACTATTATTCGGCAGCAACTGGCATTCAGAGGCATACTGCTTCTGATCTTGGAGGCAGCATAGAGCAACCACAACCAGCAGCCATCAACTGCCTTATCTCCTTGCCCCACAAATCTGCCTAGTACCCCCTTAATGCGATCTAAGTCGGTGGCCATCAAATCTTCTGATAGACAAAGTATTTATTCACATCACATATGCTATCTTGAATCTCCCACTACCCAGCTGCTCAATATGGCCACAGGTTTCAGCATTATGAGATACTAGACCTTCATTGACCTTCAGCATTACAGAGATGGCAGCACCATTGTACATTTTCCTTCTACGGAGACAACACCTCAGAACTATAGCCATCTATCTCTGTTATAGTGGTAGCCCCTCTGGTCCACGTGTGTGTTCTTAAATCACATCAAAGGGGAAGTACACAGCCACATGCAATCAATCAATATGTGAAGATCCAACCAAGTGTGCAGAGCATTGAAGATAAACACAAACTGTACTTCTCAGAAAAAGTTCTCCATACAGTGAGAGAGTATTTGGTTAGAGATGTACTACACACACACCTGTCAGTGAGGGCCTCAAGACAGAGCAACACAAACACCAGAGGCAACTGACCGGGTCATTGGCTCTCAAGAAGCTGAAGTTATTTCTGAGATATTTTGTGCACACACAAAAAATTACCCACATGCAAAGCACAGGCTCATTCTGAGACTGCATAGGTAATAAAGACCAGCACAGTGAGCTTGCAAAGGAGATCCGAAGCAGCAGTGCAGTTCATGTCACAGAAGCAGAAGCACTGAAATGAAAATGGCACAAAGCAGCAACGCCCCGCTGTGCAGTACAGAACAGCCCAGTGCTGTACAGATATTTCCAAACAATTTGCCCAGTCTATTTTTCAGCGTGCCAAACGACAGCGATGCCATCAATTCAATCAAGAGACTTTCCCACACCCTGATAGATTTTGCTGTCAGGAAAATGTCTCTGCTCTTATTTGCTTTTATTCGGTTTCATTCTGCTCCTACTCATTGAAAAATCCTATCTACTCGGATCTGCCTCTAGCAACTACTTTGCTGCCTATCTTCAATGCTTAGCCATATTACATACGGCTCACTCTGCTCTTGCCCCATTTAACCTATCCATAACAACCTAAAGAACAACAGCAACATCGTCTTTCTCTTACTTGCTGTCAAGCAACATCGTTCTGCAACTGCAATGCTCAGGCACAGGCACAGGCACAGGCACAATACTTCAGTTATTCTTAGGGCAACTAAAGGAAAAATGAGCAGAACTGATGTCTCCTTGCTCTGGAATTTAGTGAAAGAGGACCAGCAGCAATAGTAGGAATGCACCAGTGTAGCTGGTTCAGTTATGGTTGCTGGAGATGAATGCTCTAATCTTGCTGCAGCCATTCGCTTGCTAGGTGGCCTTGGTCAGGCTCAATTCCCATTTTGTAAAACTGGGATGACAGTGACTTACTTCGTAAGGTTGCTGTGAGAATGAATGAAATGAGAATTTCAAACTTGTTCTTTTGTTCAGTGTGCTATAAGAAATGGCAACAACTGGGGAAAGCTCAATAGAATTTTATTCTTATTCCTGGATCTCCCAGTCAGTCTGACTCCCTAATGTGCATTGTACCCATGAATCAATGTTTCCCTATTATTCTCTTTAAACCTAGCTCCTAGCAGTTTGGAAATTCCCCCCACTCTGAAAAAGGGTCCTATGAGCCAGCATTTGGGGAACTATCTCAGATAAGTCTCCCTCACATTTTATGGTTGTTCACTTTTTAAACAAATAAAACTACACCATGAACAGTTAATGATGGACACAACAGCACAGTTATCCTTCCGAAAAACTATCCAAGACACACTTGAGGTCAAAACAAACAGCCCCCTAAGCTTATATAAGCAGCAGAATCTTCTCTCTTAAGAGAATCAAATCCTGTGGGTGGTGGGAAATGGTGAAGCTGTCTTGCTTTAAGGTCATCAGTCTAGCCTGAGCCACCAATAAACCCAGACCCCAGACACTTCAGTTCCTTGTGAAAGCAGGAGAGAAGATGGAGAGAAACTGCAGCAGCAAGAATCCCTCCTCCCCACAGGCATAAACTCACAAAGCTCAGGAAGGCAAATGTAAGCCAAGCTGAAATGTTATCCAAGCAGACACACATACACACATTACCACACCTCCATTTCCTTCAGCACAGGGTGGTCTTCTATTCCCGGGAAGAGGACCCTCATGGCATAGGTGCGATAATCCAAGAAGGGGATGCCGGCTCCGTCCAAGTCATTGGTCAGCTCATGGATGTCTGTCTGCAGCTCGGCAAAAGCTGGGAAGGAAAGATCAAATTAAACAAGAAGCCTATATGCATCAGCTCCCAACTGGCCAGGGAATAGCCTGTAGGCCTAATCCTGGCCAACATAGTCTAGTGACAAAAGGCCATGGCTAGTTGACATAATACCCCCAACTTTATTTAAGGAAAAGAAAATTAAACAAACATTACATCAGAAGCTTCTTGCCCCACTAAAGAGACAGAAGAAAAAACGCAGCACAAAGATACAATGGCTTCCTCCAAAGTTATGAAGCGACAGCAGAGAAGAGAACCAAGACCCAATTTACAGAAAAGAAACCAGAAGGGATCTCTCTTGTGCCCTCTAGTCCAGTTCCATGATACTGAAGCATAGGTGGCAGGCAGGTACAAGGCCTGGAGGCTGGCGTTCTGGCATAAGACTGCCTTTGTGGCTGCACACATAAAAAGAGATGGAGAATGGCAAAATGCCGGCAGATTTTTAATTTTATTTTTAAAGGAAGCATTGGGCTAGAGGAAACAGTTCTATGTCACAGGAATGTCCTCACTGTGTTCTGATTTCACATCTCACAAGTCCTATAGCAGTTGGTTTTGCTGGGAGGAGCATGCCAGAGGAGAAATGGCATCCTGCTCCTTTAATGGCACCTATAAGAGGAAGCAGGTTGTTTGTGCATAGGTCCCAGTGCTGTACAAGTGAGAGTTTATAGGGGGGGTGGGAGGGGGGAGAGAGAAATCAAATTAATGGCACTTTAAAAAGGAAGCTAGAAGCGGCAGAGGGCTGTAGGCTGATCAGTTTGATGAGAAAAAACAAACTGTCAGCTTGAAAGGCACACTATCTTATCTGTAACTAGTGGGACTAGAAAAGAGAAAAGGCAGAGAAGATATTGCAGCTTTTAATTAAAAGCAGATCCTTTTATCTGCCAGCTGTGGAAGACAAGGCGAAATCTCCTCCACATGCTCCCCCCTCCCTCTACAATCCTCTCTGTCACTATTTCTATCTACAGGGCTATCCCCCCCCCCTTTCCTCTTTTTTTATTATCTCATTTTAGGTGCCTGCTTCTGTCGCAGCCTCTGGGCCAACTTGGAGTTGGCAGGGTCACAGCCCCAGGCACTGGCTTGTGGCGATAATGGGCAATTAGGTTTTATCAGCAGGATCAGAAGCAGCATTCTGTCCAATTTCTCAGCATCTGTCTGTCACGTAATGAGAGACCCACAGCCTTTTGCAGGCAGGCTTCTCTCTGCCTTTAAAACTTTTCCTCTTGAAACCTTGCTAACTTCCTTCAAACTGCGCCAAATAAAAATCTACCACCTCCAATAAAACTGCTTCACTTGACCCCTCCATCTCTCCCCAAAAGGACAACCCATGAATAAGGAACCAGTTTTGCAGAAGCACCAGAGATGGAGGCACAGCCTTAGCGTCAGAGTGAGCCATGGACACTCTAAGCGGAGCATAAAACCTATTGTGCTTCAATCAAAACCACAGCCAACTTGCTCAGATAGGGTTCCTTCCCATACGCATATATATGCTTAGATGGGGGAGTGGCAAAAAGGTTGGCCAGTACTGGCCAAATCTGACCTTCACTCCAAAGGACAGTGGCATCCAAGAACACTAACCTGTGATATTACAATGACAACCCAGAGGAGGGCATTAATGATGGTGAAATCAATAGTGGTCAGATTCTAGTTCTATTATAATTATTGTTATTACCTACATGCTGTCCTGCTGTTCCTCCAAGGAGTTTGGGGTGATAAACAAAGTTTCCCCCACACCCCTTTTACAATCTTGTAAGTTCACCAGAGAGATAATAACTGACCCAAGGTCACTCGGTGAGTTATATGGCTAAGCAAGATCTCTGAAAGTGTGCCTTCCTGATCCTAATTTAGCACATCCATACACCACACTGGCTAAAGAAATCTATGCGCCAGGTTTTCGTATTTTGGGCAGGGAAGGCAGCACGAACAAAGCACTGGTAAGTGGGCAATTTTCTCCAACATCTTGCAAACATAGCAAGGATTTTTGTGATTGTTGGTTAATGATACCACTTCGTAGGTAATTAGGATACTTTATGAGCAGGGCAGGTCCCATCTCATTAAAGCTTAGAGATGAAACTAATTGCTTAGTACGCATTCTCAGGCAAGGTTCAACCAAGTGGGAGGCTGCTGGCAGGAAGGGAACTTCTACAGCAGTGCTCCACATGGGGGTGAAGTCAACCCAAGTTGCAATCATATGGATCTGCCCAATTGTATGTTGGTTGTTATTTCACAGTTAATTCCTCCAAAAAGCTTAGAGAGGCTTACGTGGTTCCCAGGTGGCCTCCTATCCAGGCATCTGACAGAGCCAAACCTCTGCAGCTTCAAGCAACAGAAAATGAACCACGTGCCTTCAAAGCCATTTTCTGAAACTCTCCAACAGAGGCTTTCTATTCTACAGAATGTTCAACATGGAGGTTTCAATCTATGCATTGCTTCATTGCCAGTGCCAGCTGGGACTATATGGTGCTGGCAAGGAGATGCTCAATCCAACTGGATTGTTCCACATAGTAACAGCTTGCAAATATAACATTGCCATAAGGGAGTGTGTTTTGGTGAGCCTCCCAATCACCTAGATTACAGAAATGAATTGGATGGGATCCCACTAGCGGAGGAATATAATGGGACAGTCAAACTACCTGTGAAACCAGTGGGTCTCTTTCTTCAAACTCAGATGTGCCAATCATACATTATGTGGCATGATAGGGTTGTTTTGTTTTGTTTCAGAGCAAAAGGGGTGGTATTAAATGGGAAGTAACAGACTGATAAGTAGCAGAGCCGTGAAAAAGAAAAGGAAAAAACCCTGGGCCCATCATTCACACCTTCCTTGCACTCCAAGGCCACACGGGATTCCAAGTTGTCCATCTGCAGCTGTAGACGTTTGAGGGTGCGGTCAGCATCTCGGGATTTCCGCTTGTATGCAATGAGGACGATGATGATGATGAGTAAGAGAAGACCCCCGCCCCCACCAATTCCAATAATGGCTGGCAGGGTCAACAAGTTGTCTGAATAGATCTGCAGCATCCCTGGGGAGAATTCAAAGCCCCCAGCCTTGATCTGAGAGAGAGAGAATATATATATATATATATTAGCTCACACCTTCCTGCCAAAAAGGACTTTTATATTCTAAATCCACTTGCTAGAGAGTGGAATTGCTTTCCAACATCAATAATAATGAAATAAGGGACTTGGGTAGTTTCTGAAATTAGGTATTTTGGGATTCCTCCTTTTTGGGAGTGTGATGAAGGTGAAAGAACTGAGCAGTGGGTTATTGACATAGTAATTATTAAGGGAATGGCAAAGATCCCAAGGCACTGTTGGCTGTTGGGCATAACAGGATGAAAAAAGTCAGGGGACGACATTCTTATTTTCTGAATTTTCTGTCCTTCTTATTTTCTGAATTTATATCCCTTCCATCCTCCCAAAGGTGCCCATGGACCATGCTGAGAAAAGCTGCCAAGGAAGCAGTTCCCTCAAGCTGCAAGATCCAATTCCTACACAGGGGCTCAGAGGGCACATGGCCTGTGCAAGCTCTCAACAGCGTTACAGCAAATGGCAATTCAAACTGCTTTTCAATAAATTAATTTTACAACATGCACCATTCAGAACCAAGGCAAACAGTATGCCTCTCATATTCAGGTATCAGAACACAAGTATAATGTCAAATGAGAAGAGATTCTTAGACGTGGTTCTCTGCCAGCATATACAGAGAATCCAGCATAGATGAGGTCTTCCAGGAACAGCCAGGAAGGGGAACGTTTTGCCCATTGCCTGCTACCCCTGAATAGCAAGTTGCTTGCGCTGAGAATGTTACCAAGGCGTTAAGTATTTCAAGCTGGTGCCCACTGCTACCACCTTGTAATCCTGAGGTAAGCGAATAGCTGCCAACTTCTGAGCTGCAGAAAATTTAATATTAATAAGAAAGGTACAATTGCCACATTGGGTAGTTCACTGATTGTTGAACAAGCAACGGGGGGGGGGGGCTCTCTGCCACTCAGTACACTCAAGGTAATGGTTACTCCTGCCTAGCTACCCACATCCCAAGCATCTTCTAGGTAGCACTGACTGCAGCCATCAGAGGGAAGCAAATGCCTAAGTAGAGAAGGACAATGGGCTGAGCAGTGCAGGGTTAAGTCTCACACTGCCTGTTCAAAGCATTGCAAAGGGATTTGATGGGATGCAGGAACAGGCTGGTATGTTGCTGAGCAGGCAGCAAGTTTGATGTCTCATTCACAAAGCGTTGTAATAACAGATGGGATGCAAAGTGCATTCCCTGATGGATGAGGTGCCTGGAGTAAGAAACATTTTGGGTCCCTTTCAAACACCCAAGGCCACACTGAGCCCCTGAGTGAGTGAGAATTGCTGTGCCGCAGTCTAATGTGCAACTAATCCTGCTTAACCCATTCATGAGTCCATTTTGTCCTGCTTCTACTTTAATCCGTTTTTTAAAAAAATGAAAATTCAAATGTGCATTTTATATCGAAGTACATATTTAGAAATATATTCTTTCTCAATGTATGCATTTATAAATGCATTTTACCCCAACATACATATTTTCAACCGCACTTCAGTCCATTTCTTGAATCAAGAACTACATCACAAAATTCAGACAAGTGTGAAATCCAGAGGACATTTTACGCCCCAGTCGGCACATAAGTCCATGAAGTCAGTTCACACCAGAAGTCACAGAAATTGAATTCCTCAAGGGTTTGTCGTTTTTTTAAAAAAAAATCTCTCCCCTTCTAAAGTCAATGGAAATAAATTAGCAAGTAATTGTGACAGTTAGTTGGAGGCATCCAAAATATGAGGACGGGGCACCAGGCAGGGAGTGTTATGGAGCTGGGCAATATATCAATATCCAACACCGGTTTGATGTTCACATTGTGATAATAGTTTCATAATATTTGAGCTGGCAACATATCGCAAATCACAATGCGTGTAAGGGCTAGGCAATATCTGATGTTCAACATCATGATAACTCACCAGCTAAACACTGCAATTGTTATCAGCAGCTAAACCTCACAATATCACCAGCTAAACATTGCAATCTACTGTACCACAATGTCTGAAATAAGGATGGAACCAAACAGAGGTGGACAGGACAATGCCCTGGAAACTGCTACTACTTAGGGATCTAAAATGGATAAATGACAATATTATCAATCATCACACACTGAGTTTCATCAGCAGGCAAGCCAAAATGCATCCCAACAGGACTTTTGGTTTGGGGCTTGGGCTTGGCTACCAAATGGTGGTATTCAGAACAATCCAAAATACACGATCATGGGCTTACTTTACCTCCACCAAAAGAAAGAGAGAGGCCCAGCTGAAGGGTAAAAATGATATTTTCAAGAACAGTGGCACACAGGCAAAACATGCCCTTGCATGTTCACTAGCAATGGTGCTAAGTGTTTAGTGGAAGTAACAGCAGTAAGCGCTAAGGAAAAGCTAGCATGTTGCTAGCTTATTATGATGAACACCATTTGTGAAATGGTGGAAAAGAGGGCTCAGTGAAGTCTATTCATGAAAAGGGACCACAGGAGAGCAGAGAAAGAGAGCGCTGATCCATGCACTCCAGTTGCAACTATACCATCCAGACACAAGCTCTATAATGCAACAGAAACCACTGGAATTTGTACATCCCTCTCACCCCTGTGCAATTGGCTCACCTGACACCCAAGAGCAGCATTAAGAGCTTTGTTACAGATGAACTCATGAAGGAATCAGAAATGGGGAACAAAGGGCCCACAGAAAGGTTTTTATATGAATTAGAATGGTTTCTCTCATTCATTCATATATACATATGCCTTCTAGATCTTTGAAGTCCCTCCTGCAGAACACCAAACACTAAGATCCAAAAAAATCATCATCCACTCCAAATCCCAAAATCTGGATTTCTTTCCTTCGGTCTGCCAAGATTTCCTACTCTGATGCTGCCTCAAACAGAGAGATTACAAACATGCAAATTAATCACATAAAAATTGCATTAATAGCATGCATAATATAGTCTGGCGTGACCTTGTATTTATGCACAAGCCATGTGCAAAGTGATAAGGAACTGCAGGCAGGTAAGTGTTCAATTCTGGCCGAGGAAGGATGGAGTGTTCCATCCATCCCTCTTTTATGCCCAATAGAGAAACTAAACGGACTGCCAGGGAAGCTGCTGCAGGAGGGAGTGGTTCTCCTCTGCCAACCCCCAGCAGGCTAGTAAACTTTCTTTTCAGGCTAACAACCTTTGTGGGTGTATTTACAAGGTTGGTTTGGTGCATAGACACTGGATGTGTACTGAGCAGCTGCTGGCAGAGAACAGATTTCCCAACAGCAGGATCTGGATTTGGGAATAGGTGGGAGAGAGCGAAAAGATTAAAAAGCGCGATGTGTTCCACATTCTTTGCACGGGGCTCTTCCAGGAGGAAAAATAATGAGCACCCAGTGCATAGAACAAGGCTGTCAAAGCAAGACAGAGAAGAAACAGAGGCCACGCTTGGCTCGCTTTACCGTCACTTTGTGCTGTCCTGTGAGATTGGGTGACTCGCAGAGAAGCTGGGTCTCAGAAACCGTAAGAGCACAGGGAGTGTCGCCAATTAGCACCGTGTAGTTTAGCCGGGAATTTCCAGGTGCTGGAGGAAGCAGGTTGCGGCCCTTAAAAAAGAAACAAAAATAACACTGGGTTTACCAGCAGACTCTCAGCCTTCTAACCCACAAGGAGAGACATCTTTTCATTCAGTTCTGTTCTGTAGATCGGGGGCAAAAGGAGCAACATCTCAATCCACATTATGCGGCTTAAAAAGTGGTCCAAAAGCAGCCTCAAACTATCCTTAGTTGAACAGAAGTGACCAATGGGTGACAAAATGCTCAATAGGAGAGAGAATATTTGCTAACATTTGCATCACTTTCCCTGCCTTTTCCACTGTAACACAATCAATTTTTCTCCTCTCTACAGTCTTGCAGGAACAAGGTGTGAAGCCTACTGTAGCACACCATTAGTGTAAGGATTTCTTAGCTTAATGAAAAGAAACACCACTCAATGGATCCAGGAATATGTGACAAGTGTGCTCAAGACAATTTTAAGTTGAAGGGAGCAGACCAGCAAGGCTGGAGTCAAATCGTAAGTATTATAAGAGAGAAGAATTATAACGAGGATCTTCTGTTTCTATGGCTCCATGCCTCTTCCTATAGTATAGTTTTCCTCTCCCTGTAATATTGGAACAAACTACCAGAATTTGGCAGTGATTCTGTTGTAGGGACTGCCAAGTCTCTCCTTCCAAACAAATGTATAGATTGTGTGGGGGGGGGGGTTTCCAGTGCAGCTCATTTAACACCAAACAAAGATAGGTTGTGAAGACCACATTTGTGAGTAGAAAACTAGTTTCTTCTACTCCATCTGATTTCTCTTCCATGCTGTACTGGCAGTGAAGGCTAGGAGTCAGCAGAAAGGTGTGAGCGGGGGGCGAGAATCATCCAATTATGCCAAGAATGGGGCAGAAGTAAGGACCCTAGTTATGCTAGGTGGGATAGCTTATGCACAGCTGCAATAATGGGGCTGGGGGTAGCATTACCTTGAGGATGAGTGGAGAGCTTGGCTTGAGCTCCAGCATTCCAGAGGGGAGAGATTCAAACACAGGGTCTGGGTAATAGACAAAGCTGGTTTTGTTGATGATCAGCAAGGCCTGGACATTATCCATGACAAAACCAATTTCATCTGGGCGATCACCAAACTCTGGAGGACTCCGGACTGGGTTGTCAATGGAGGGAGCATAGCACACCATGGTGGTGTCGTTGTAGACTGTGCAGTTCTAGAAAGGAAGAAGCCACTAGATTTAACCCACTGCCTTTCATTGGTTTCATCTGACTCAACACACACACACACACACACACACACACACACACACACACACACAGAGTAAGTTCAAGTGTAATTAATTCCCAGAAGGTTGTCTGTACCTTTCCCCTTCATTGAGGTAGCAGCATAATAATACGTGGCAAGAAGTGCTGGCTTAGGTAGGAGGTTCAGACTGAAGGCACTTTGACATTCTCCATCTACGCTGGGGATGGGAAACTTGTGGCCACCAGATGTGGCTAGACCACAACTTCCATCATCCCTGGCCATTAGCTATGCTGGTTGGGTCTGATCTGACCACATCTGGACAAAATAATTAATATGGGCAATCATGGCTGCCATGTGACTTCTAATTCCTTTTAAAAATGACTCCCTTAAGTCAAAGATTTACTTACATTCTCACTCTCAGCAGAGCCATACTTGGCTCGGATCCTGGGTTCTTTGATAGTGGCCAGATTGGTGCCTGTCACAGTCAAGAGTGTACCACCACTAGAAAGCAAGCAAAAGTCGGGGTTAGACAAAAACTGCAGTGGGGTGGGCACAAGCAGCATGAACCGAACAAGGATGTCACTTCTACTCTGTTATTTTAAAAGCTGCATGGTCTCTCTTACCTTATGTTCAGGTTGGGGAAAACCAAACTACAAGATTAATTTTAGAGAGCAACTGAGAAAGCTTTCTGGATTCCACTCATCTCCAGGGTGCACCCAACCAAGAAGCCCTACTGGCACACTTAGACCTTAAGCCAGTCTAAAAGAATACTAGGACTACCAGCATCTTATGTCCCAGACTACCACTTCTGCATTCGTGTTCAGAACAGCCAGGACTACAAGAGATACATCGTACAATAGTTTTCAGTCTATTAGCTGTGCTTCTTTTGGGTCCCTTCCAATTCTACAATTCTACGAAGATGTCAATGTAGGCTGCTTTTTAAGGCTATTATTTCTGAGGACCATTTCAAAGGGACATGACATCGGGAGATCTATAATAAGATGTTACAGCTGTTTTGAGAAAAAAGCAGCTACAGAGACCCTTGAAATGGAGTCACGGCACTTGCCTGGAGGTGGGGGCTGACCCTTTCATCACATGTATTTTTTTCAAATTGACCCCCCCACACACACCAAAAAAAAGTTTATTTTTCTCCCTAGGAGAAAACAGTCACTCAGAAGGTAAAATGCCGCAGTGTTGCCACTACTTCCAATCACCATGACACCAATCTAATCCATCACCATCATAGTTCCTTTAACCTTGAAAATAAAGGAGACCCTCCTGACATCACATATCTTCTTACATCACATCTAACTATGCTTTGCACACAAATGTCACCACTTACTATGTAGAGCAACACATAGATTTTACTCAAAATCACCAAAACAGAGGAAAAATATACAATTAGCAAGTGGTGTCAGGCAGCACTGGCCTACTTCTTTATGTCACACCAAACACATCTCCTGCACTGGCCTAACCTATTGAACCAGAGCTTACTTTCTTCCCTACATAACTCGATCCTCTTTAAAATAACCATGATACACATTTTCAAACACACATTCAGTGGCAAATTCCATTCTGAAAGTGTCATGCTCCTTCCATTTTTTATTTTGGACTTCCACATGGCGGCCAGTTGCAGAGGAAAATTTCCTGCTTTGACTCTTTTGATCCTGGGCCTTAGATCACTGAAGTATACACTGCAAATAGCAGGTAATTGCTGCTATAGCTCTTATGGTTGTTACATTTCGTATTTCTACTATGGAAGAAAGTCAGCATCAGAATCAAAGGTCTGCTGCTTCAGGAGCTTTACAAAACTCACCTGCAGACACAGTTCTTATGTGTGGCTCATGGGAAGCACTGCAAGGCAAAGCAGCACCCCCCTCCACTGTTGTCAACCGAGTATAGGCAAAGTGTCATTTGCAGGGATGTGATTTAACTGGTTTAATGTTGGCATTAACCTCTGTTAGAAACTGCTAGCTGCCCAGAGTGGCTGGGGAAACCCAGCCAGACGGGTGGGGTATAAATAATAAAATAATAAAAATAATAAAATAATAAAATTATTATTGTTATGGCTGGACACTGAGAATGAACATGGGAACAGTGTTTTATTCTCTACTGACAGGCCGGCACATAGGGTGCTATGCACGTCACACCACACCTCTTGCAGCGGGTTCCGGGAAGTGGGGTTCTGAGGAAATCATCCTGGTTTCTGGCAGAGTGACTTAGCAAAATGCAAAGCTTTTCAAAGTACAGCAAAGCTGCAAATAAATGGATGAACAACCACCGATATTCCTAATATGCACATTCTGTTCTTTATTTTTATCCTGCAAATCCATTCCCTTCAGTGCTACCTGTTGATGCTCCATTCGGGGTCTATCTTCTGAATGGTGGGGTCATCAGTATAGAAATATGCCACCTCAGGGCTGCTAAGTATAGCCCGGTTTATATGGATGAGGATGGGAGACTCTCCTGAGCTTTGGCCAGGTGGTGTCCTGCACCGGATTTCAACAGCATTTCTCCTGTAAGACACAGAGAAAGAGGGAAACAAAATCAACATCTTTAGCTATAGGAAGGGCCAACAAATATTCTTCCTGCTGCAATGTCATGCCACAATCTCAGCAACAAACTTGCTGGATACTCTGCCTGGTGTCAAGCTTTTTGATCTCTCTACCAACACTACATGGCAGCAAAAATGTGCTCCATTAAACAGATGTGTGTAGTGCGCCAATGCCTTCTCACCACAAGCACCATGGGCCACAGACTGTATGTCTGATTCCCAAAGCTGCTCAACTGAAGGGGAGACTGCTAATCTACAAAAGGGTAAAATAAGTCTACCTAAAGGTTTAGACATGGCATTTCCTGCAAATTCTAGCAGGAGCTGAGGAGTGCCCAAGGACAGCTGAGCTATTGATTGCATCAATGCAAATCCCATGTTGGCGTAGCCCTGAGCTCATATATGAATAAAATGTGGAAGAGAACCCAATGGAACCTACTCTGAAAGAATCCAGCCTTGCTCCCAGGCCATGGATCAGTCCAACTGTTCACATCTGACACAAAGGAATAAAGGAATGAAGTGCCACCCTCTACATGTGGTACCCCATTTCTCCCTGACTTGGGGAAGTGATGCTAAAATTATCAGTTAACACAAAAAGAAAAATAAAGCAAAGGCAGCCGGCAGAGCCAGCGCAACTCCGGAGCGTTCCCCATCGTGCGGCTGCTGCAAACAGCAGCGATTAGAGCTGATAACCAGTAATTACTGCACGAAAATATTTAAAGAGCCGCTCCATTATCATCCCTAATCTAAAAATTATCCACTTCATGGCTCAGGGATTTGTGCTTTTTAGAGGGAAAAGAAATTCAACAGTCTTCGGTCTTTTTAACCCCAAAATATAAAAAAATGAGCCTTGAAAAGAATTACACAGGAGTTTTTGCTTGGCTCCTTAAGAGTGGTACCTTATTTTAGAATACATACTCTCTCACACACACATCCTTGCATCCCCTTTGTTCACATTGCTCAGTCCATTTGGAGCACTCCACTCCACAACGGTTTCCACCCATGAGAGGCTCACCTTGGAAAGGCGCACTGTTGCCCTCCAATGGTTACTGTGATGTCACTTCCTGCATCAAGGTGCTTTCCTTTTATGCTGATCCAGGTGCCCCCTGAGACAGGGCCCCGAGCTGGTGACACTTGCGAGAAAGTGGGAGTCTGTCAAAGGGAAACACAGCAAGTCACAGAGTTCAGAAGGTGTCCTTGGTGCCCAGGAACAATAAAAGTGAATGCTGCAAGGGAAATGCTGGGAAAATTCCTCTGACCTCAGCCATTTTGTGCACCACAGGGCCACAATACATTCTTTCACTCTACTAGACACCTCTTGATAATAAAAAGTGGGTTAGATAGTCAAGCGCATAGGTGGCCTTGCAAAATTTAGAGAAATAAATCTAATTATAGGAGGGAAGTGGGATTCAAAGTAAGGAAAGGTGATAAAAAGAATACCTCCTTACCACAAAGGTGAAGCTTTTTGGGGATATAGCCTTGTAGCTGGGGGAGCAGTCCCTGACACAAACTTCCACAGGGGCCTCTTGGATTTTGCTTGGGCTGGCTTCTCCAATCTCACAGACGATCCTAAGGAAGGCACAGTAAGTGATTGTGTAACATGTACGCAATGTCTCAGCAGAGCTGTCCTGCAGTTCTCAGGCCACCTGCTCAGGCCAAGAAGCCAGTTATTTCTGCTCTAATTTATAGTAAGGACAAGCACTTGTCGTCACATTTTCCTGGGCTGTTGCTGTTGCTTTTTAATTAAATGCCATTTCACAATTTCAGGAAGTGATTTCTCAGCACATATCAAATTGACTTTTGAACAATAGGCATATCAAAACTGCAAAATATATAAAATATTACGAGTGCTGTAACACTCAACTCAGCAGGAAATCAATTAAAATTTAACAAAATACAAAGAGAAACAGAAAAGAACCCCTGTTTTCCCTCCTCCCTTATTCCTATTGCAGTTGTGTTAATGCACCGTCCATAAATTAAACAATGCGAAAAAAATCCTACACATTTCCAGCACACGTATTTGAAATCACTGCTATCTGCATATGAAAGGAAAGGCACCCACATGTTCATAAATTGATTTCTCTTATTAAATCCTCTTGCTTTTTGAACTTGCTCTGCAAATTTATACATGTTTTTAAATTGGAATAGCCTGAGTTGTTAAGACAGTAGAACAAAGGAGGATATACAGAGAGAAAAGGAAGTTATTGCTTCCAGCTGGCTAGCCAGAATTGATCAGCTTTAGATAGTGCAGATCTCCCAACACACATCAAGGACTTTGCTAAGAAGCCAGAAATATCCAGAGCGGGACTTTAAGCTAATGCTAACTCTGCAAAAGAACCCACCACCACTAAGGATAGAAAGTTAAAATCTTCCAAAATCATAGCTTCAAGAAAGACTGTGAAAGACTGGAAGACTAACTCTTCCAGTCAGTCATGTAGAGCCATTCACCAAATATTTCTTACTAATGAAGTCAGATGAATCATTCTCATAAAATGTTGCAAAATACTCACATTTTGCCAGTATTTTGTGCAACCAAATACAGAAGCTATCTAGAAAGATTCATTAGGTCTTTCTAGCCACTCTTCCATCCATCTTTTTTCTCCAAACAACTCAAGAGAGTTTTTCATTCACCTGTCATCCTATTTATTATCGTAACTTCTCCATATGGGGAGGTTAGGACAAGAGATACAGTAGTTACTCCTATGGTTACCCAGTGAGCTTTATAAGTAAGCAGGGAGCTGAACCTAGTCCCAGTTCAACTCTTATTGACTAGACCACACTGGTCCTTCACATCCCACGATGTGCTGGAAGTGACATTTAGACCACCTGGTCACAGTAGCCACCTGAACTTCCAGGAGTAATGCTGCATCTAAGAACACTCCCAAATAGTGAATCAGATTCTCCAGAGCTAATGCAACCCCATCTCAGACTGGTTGGACTCTCAGTCCTGAATTAGCTTCTCTACTGAACAATTGCACCTCTGTCTTATGTGGACTGAGGCCTTGTTAGTCCCCATCAAGTCCTTCACTGCATCCAGACGACGGTTCAAAATTTCCACCACTTCATCAGATTAGTTGAAAAGGAGAGACAGAGCTAGGTATCATCAGCGTATAGATGAAGCCGTACCCTTACAGCTTCATCTAGACGTTTTTTAAAAAAAGGAGGAGGTGAAAAAGAGCCACAAGCCAAGAGGCTGAGCAACACATCCCCCAAGACTACCTTCTGAACTACTTCCACCGTAAAATGATGTTCCTAGTGCCTATACCAGCCAAGAATCCCAGGAATTCTCCATGGTATCAAATGCTGCAGAACCAACAGGGATAAACTCCCCAACTCGTTTCTGGCACAGATAATCCACCAATGCTGTTTTGGTCCCGAAACTAAGCCTGAAACTAGACTGGATAAGAAACAGATATGACCTCATCAACCCTAAGCAGCATCTTTAGCAAAAGCTTTTCTTTAGCAAAGCTTTGGCTTTTATCTTGGTCCAGCAAACCAGAGGACCAATATACTACTGAGATATTCCCACAGCCCATCCCTTCATTGCCAGCCCTCTTTTGGAAGTTACTTACTGCTCAGCGCTGATGTATTCACTCTCGATGGGCATGCATGTCACTTTGCCAACCCACACACCCAAGCGTATGTCCTCAAACTTCAAGCCCAGGTTCTCTCCAGTGATGGTTAAGCGAGTACCGCCCTGCCGGGGGCCTGTTTCAGGTGTCAGCTAGGAAGAAACAAACCAGACTGTTATTGGATTCATTAGGCCATTGTCAACAGCTTACCTGAATACCATAACAACTCAGCAGCTCACCCAACATTTATATATCTAGGGCTTATTTAAATATCTACAGCTCCATGCAGGTTAGAAAATAAACATATAATCAGGTAAACTAAAATGAAGATTGCAAATGCTTAAAACCCAGACAGGTGTTCTGAATAGGTTGTTGTCTTCCAAGCAGTGATAATAATCCACCTTTCCCACCTCAACCTGTTGACACAACATCCTCTTCTCTGCTCCCCACAGTACTGCCACACGAACCAGGTATTGTTTTACACCAACTATTCACAACCTGCATGGTGCTAAGAACTTTGGTAGTATTAAGGACAACCAGTGCAATATTTCAGCTTTGCCCTGAAGGACCGAGTCCCAGTCATTCCCTTCCAACCACAGCAACTGGAGAGAAGGCATCTGGGCTGTGCACACGGCAAAAATACATTTTACATTTCTGGAAAGCACCGGGAGTTTCATTGTGCTGAAGCACAGCAAAAAGAAAATAACACCCATGCATCTATCCCCCTGTGAATAAGCTTCAGGACGCCTAAACCACATGTTTGGAATGGCCGGACTGTTGATTCTGCTAATATTCAAGCAGGTGGCTCCAAGGTATCACAATGGCTAATGTATGTAAGCTGCTGATTTGCTCTGGCTCACTCTGTAGGTATGGTGACATGAAAATGGAAATAGTAAAAAGTTTTTTTCCGTAGCATGGCTTGCTCATGGTCTCAACAATGGACTATCCTTCAGAATGGCACAGAACGTCCCACTTTTTTTTACTTTTTTTTGCATTCTGCATATTCTTGGCAAGGGCAGTGGACACTTGCAGAGAGGCTATTTTTCTTTCATGCTGTGAGTTAATGGAGGGAAAGTAATCTCTCCAGAGCCCTCCCCACCAAGGGAGACACCAGTTAACCCCTGTAAAGTGGATCCTCTCTTCCCCTACCATCTCTGGTGTATCCCAGCATGTGAAGTTTCTGACAGCACCAGCTGGGGAGGGAGGGGAGCCCCAGTGAGCACGATATGCCTCATTTGTTAAGATGATTCCCAATAAAGCGGACAGGTGTGGCTTGACACACACTGCGTGATGACGGATGAGCAGTGTGGCACGGGCCCACCATTGCCACTAACAAGGCAATTATGGGCAATTTTACACCACATTTTGCTGCCCCCCTGGTGCTCAGCACACACCTGCAAGTGATAAGACGATTAATGGGCATGCAGGTGGGGAAAGCTCTGTGCTGGGTCACTGGCAACCCCAAGCCAAGGGAAGTGGGCTCCAGGAGAAAGAAGCCTCAGCATGGTCATTGTTGATACACTGAAATAGGCCTAGCAAAACCAACTGCAGATTGCTTACCTGACCAGTCAACATTAAAGCTACTGGTCCCACTGTTCCTGCTGGCTCTGCATACGGCCTAAACTTTCTAAGCTGGTGGGAAGTAGCAACCATGCCTGAGAACACATCCCCATTATTTGTTTAAATCTGCATCCTGCCAGCTTCCAAATGTTCAGAAAGGATCTCATGTTTAAAAATAGACCGAAGGCATCAAAATATCATCAAGACAAAGCCACTACAGGCCTCCCATTGCTGCTTCCAACAGAAAAGCCTTATATTATCTACAGATAATGCACAGGCTCTGGCAAACCTCCAGGAGCAGGGATTTCTATAATTATGAGGCAGCCACAAAGTTACCTCACTACACGCTCTTGCACAGATTGCATTGTTAGGAAGGCACAGACTGTGTTGATTTTAACAGTAAAGATGTGTCATAAGATGGGAAAGAGATTTCTAAGGCATGTGTGGGCCAAACTTCTTAGTTCTAAGCCAGCATCTTCTATTGTTGCTGGATAACTAGTAAGGCATCAATGGAGATCTTGAAACATAAACGTAATGAGAAACAGCCCCCCCAAAATTCATGCCTGAGGCCGATGATCCAAATGGCAACTCTGCCACCATCACCAATGGTGGTAAAATATATTAATAAAATAGCTGGGGGGGGGGGCAGGAATGGCTGTCTTTTAATGTTACCCCAAACTATGCTGCTTCAGGCAGACAAGCCTTACCATGGCTAACAATAGGGCCACAGACTTGAGTGAAAATACATAGCAATCCTGCAGTCCCCACTGTGTATCAGGCATCTCTTCTGAATATTTGTCAAGGAGGGTAGCAGCATGCAGAGTGCGCTACAATAATAAGATGGCAAAAGGCTGCTCATGTATGATGCAACTCTTTTCTAGCTGGGGAGATCTCAGCCTCTGTAACACTACGCTCCTCCAGTAGCCGCCCCTAAAGACAGGCAAAATTTGTGTTAGGCCTGTACTCTCAGAATCACAGGTCCTCAGACACTCCTCGCCTCCAGAACGGGGCCCTTTCATTCTACAATATGGGCCATCATTTGGAGCAGACAGATTTGGTAGAGGGGAAGTAGCAAACCAACTATTTCCTCCAGTCCCAGGGGGCAGTGCAAACATAAAGAACATCTCCTTCAACATACCTGACCAAGGCATCAACATGCGTCATTAAAACGTAACACTTTATTTTTCATTCTCCGACTCTTGCCTCACAAACACCATCCAAGTCTCATTAACAAAGCAGCAAAAGGAGGCTACGCTGGAGAATTACCAGCAGCCAAGGCACAAAGAGGTTGTAGCTTGCCCAAAGCCAACTTGGAATAGGTATCCAAAGCCCACAAACTCTGGCTCCCTTCTCCGCTCCCTGACTTGCAGGCTGCTCCACGAGTTAACTTACAAGCAGGCCTAGGGCAATCACATGCTATGCCTCAGAATTTATACAACAGTCAAACCGATTTGAGCTTTGGGGGTTTGCTGCTCGCCTAAATTCAATCCAATCATCTGCTAAAGTCCTGGATCAGAACTCATTAAGGCAGCTGCTGCAGCAGGCAACCCAAGTCATTCTTTCCTAAATTGGGCTCCTCTGGGATACTTGGTGAGCCGTGGCTGTTTGTTTGGTATTGTTAAATTAGTGTTAAAGGCTGCCGTGGTATGTTAGATTTCCCCTCCACTGCAGCAAAACTGACAAGGGCCACACGTTTGGGGAGCAGCAACTCTGGGAAAAAGTTGACACTGCTTGACACACTGTGTGGGGAGGTCGCGGCTAAACAAGGCACTTGGGAACCAGAGCTGGCAGCGAAATCTGGCTCTTTCTTGAACCGTCTCCCCTTAAACACTCACACACAGAGTCACAGAAGCAGGCACTCTCCCACCCCAGCTCCATCCCTGACAAACAACAGCACTCTTTTGCTAATTGGTTTCAGAGCACAAACCCTTCAGATCTGCCAAATGAAGTGGACACAAGATATATCAGTGCCCAAAAGATGAGATAATGAATCATCAACTAACCGGTTTGGCCATTTGATCATTTCATTTCAGAATGGCCCTCCTGTGCCTGAATGCATATATTCTATCTGAGAATGTACCACTTAAAACTTTGAAAGCACACAGAAGCTTTGAAAGCACACAGAAGCGACCTTCCATCTTCTTGTGTAGCAGCAAAACTTCTATTAGGAGTCTCTGAGATCAGGCTTTCAAAAGTGAAGCAATACTGACATTGGTAGCACGGCTACTTAGAATGATGGGTTTGCTTCCCAAGCTGTGTTAAGAAAGAAAGGCACTACATTTGGGCTTGATTCTGGAACATAGCATCATGCCAGGTTGATAAAAGACAAGTCTGGAAGGTATAATGGAGCACTGACTCGCCACCGTAAAATTAAGGCTAAACTTGTTTATTTGGCATAGTATTATCGTTCTGAGGAGATTAGAACATTGTAAAGCCTTCTGTACAGTAACGGTGCTACAGAGATAGTGAAAGCAAAATGCAAGCTGATAAATTATTTCAGCAGGACATCCGATGGCTCTAGTCTTAACTCAAATGGTGCTCTTCTGAAACCCTTGGAGTAGAAGGAATCAGAGTGCCAAGCAGAAAGTTCTCCACCTGTTCCAGACTAATGACCTATACAGTTTAACATTTTCCAGGAGAAAAGGTTACATTTCTTTGTGCATGCTGTGCCCATCATTCATTCCACTGCACTGAAGCTGATCTTATCGCAAGGGTAGCCAACGTGGTGCCCTTTTGGTGCTGTTTAGGTCCAACTCCCATTACTATTGGTTACACTGGTCAAGGCTAATGGGAGCTGGAGCCCAACAACTTCTAGAAAGCACCAGGAAGTCATCAACAATTGTCTGGAGGAGCACCTACAAAGGCTGCATGGCCTTCAAGGCTTCAACCAGAGCAACAGTTGGAAAAAGCACCAATGTTAAGTCCCCAAACTTGGACTGGAAAGGCACACTACTTGATTTGCCTACACAGGGCTTACAATTAGTGGGACAAGTTCTTAATTTAATTTTAATTATTTAATGATGCAGAGAGTATCATTAAAACCTAATGCTGGCAAGTGCTCAAAAATTGGCAGGTAAACAAGATGTGCGTTATCAACACCATTTAGTAGCCTTGACACTACCTAATGGTTTTAGGTTCACAAACCTCTTCATGACAACCCCACACTTCACATAACAGGGTTCAGTCAGAATTGGTTCTTGAGAGCTTCATACCTTGCAATCAGGAGTCAGTGTGAATATCTTAAATCAAGATTTAGGATTCTAGTATCATACACTTGTCTAAAAGGAGCTGGTGACCCGGGAAGAGATGCAGTTCTTCACACAGTGAATACTTAAACTACGGAATGTATTCCCACAGGAAGTAGTAATGGCCACCAACTTGGATGGCTTTAAAAGAGGTTCAGACACATTCATGGAGGACAAGGCTATCAATTGCTACTAGTCACAATGGCTATATTCCCCTCTCTGTTTAGCTTCTCAATGTGAAGCTTGGAGGGTAGAAACAAAGGAGGGACTTTCTGGAGGCAGCCCTTGACTAAGGAATACTCTCCCTAGGGTAGCTTGCCGGGCACCGACATTGCTGCCTTTTTAGCACCAGGCTAAGACTTTTCTATTCTCCCAGGTCTTTTAAGATCAGACTTTAAGTCCTGAGGCATATGGTGGCTTTAGCGCATGCATCTGATGGCTGTTTTAGTTCTGTGCTGTCTGTGGCATTTTATTGTGCTGGTTTTGTACTTTGCTTTTATGTCTCTTAATCTTACTGTGGGTTTTATTGTAGTGTGGTTTTATTGTTGTGTTTTCAATCTCTGCTTGCCACCTGGAGAATTTAGTTTATGAGTCATCTCATAAACACAACCCACAATCAAATAAATGCCTATTTACAACTCACCACCTTGCTGTAGTACTGTCAAAATGATATCCCTTGCTCTACCTTTTCCCTCCACCTCCCTTTTCTTTGTGTTCCTTCTTATTTATTTTTTTAAGTTTGGAAGCCTGATGGAAGGCTCCCCATCTCTCTCTCTCTCTTCTTCCCTCTCTCTTTAATTGATGAGAGCTGCTTTGGAAGAGACAATTTGTCTGAAAAGCGGTATAAAAATATAATAAAATAAATAGTATCCGGCCACTGTATTTGAAACATCCTGAGCACCCTAAAGCACTGTATAAATGCTAAATACTATTCCATTAGAAATCTGTAATATAACTTACGTGATTTGAGATGGTAAGACTCCCCTGTCATTCCCCCACCTCCCATCTCCAGTGTTAGTCATTACTTCTTTTTATAGAAGATGCAGACACTAATTAGGCAGGCTCTCTCCCATCAGATTTTGTGGTGGGCTGGGGGCTTCCAAAGAGTGAAGGCCTTGGCAAACACAGCGCAGGGCCCCACCATGCCAATCAGCAATAAGAAGCAACTAGCTTTGGGGAGTGCAAGAGGCACTACTCTAATTTCCAGCCTTCAACAGATAAGACACTGAAACCCAAATAGATGAGATACTGTGCTAAGACTCTGGTAATTAACACCACCAAGGCCTGCCTGGCTTGCAGTATATGGGTAAATAGAACATATCAAATAGAATTACCTGCCAATCCCTGCTAATGCACTTGGAGCCTGGCCCAACCGACATGTTAACATTAATATACACAATCTTATTAAATGAAGGTCATAGCAGCTGTCAAGAGAAGAGGGATGATAAACAACCAGTCTTAAGGAAGTGAAAAGATGGGTGGCTAAAAACTGTGAACACAACCGGGTGGGGGGTGAGGAATCCACGACACACCAAACCTCATCTTCTTCCAGAATCCTATTTGCTAGGAATCCTGTGTAACAGGCCAGAATGGGAATCAAACATTCACTGTCAACACAGGAGAGAAAGAAAGAGGTATGCAAGCCAAAAAAATATACTCCTACTACTCTGCCTGTTGTAGTAAGTCGACAGAAAGTCATTCTAAGCGAAATTTCAGTAAGTATCATCAGTCCTGGAAACAAAGCCCTCTCCTAATGCGGTGACTCTGACTCCAACCCCTCTTTGAAATGCCTGTCTTCACCAGCACTGGCCAATGAACTTGCACAGGTCACAAGTGTCACCTGATATTATTCATCTCCATCCTATTTATGTCTTATTTAAAAGCGTACACTTTGCCTGATTTTCACAACATATATAACAATACCCATTAAGAGCAAAACGTTGACATCGAAAACCTAAGCCACAGTAACAGATTCCAAAACGACCATGCTTCTATAGATCAAGAATGGCGAAACAGTGACCACTGACCATGATGAGAGTTGTAATTCTAGCAATGCCTGGAGGGCCATGGTTTCCCCATCCCTGCTATAGATGGAGGAGAACAAGGAGAATCTGGAAGTGGGGGAAATGTCAATTGGGGTTAGGAACAGAAGACAGGATAGCTCCATCCAACTCTGACCACTGAACCATTTCCCACTGATTCTCCATTACAATCACCGCTGCATTGCCCCATCAGCGGCATATCACAGGAGACACTAATTCTGCTCGCTAATGTTCATTGAGCACTCACTGGTTGGTGGGAAGAAGGCTTCACACCAGTTATTGGTGTCTGAACAAAGAAAGTGTCAGGAGAATACTACATCTTGTATCATATGCTACAAGAACACTGCATACGCTGGTAGCTAGGCCGGCCATGCCTTAAAATACTTCAGAACTGCCCACCACCACGTACCCTCCACCATAGGCGATTTCCCATTCAGCACTGAGGATAGGGGAGAAGAAGAAAAACCTCCCCCCTGCTTACCCTTCACAAGCATACCTTAATGATTTTGGGGTCCGCACAGCGGCTATTGCCATTGCTGGCATGCATCCAGCTGCTCTCAGAGGCTGGGCAATGTTGGCGCAGGGAACATCGCTTTTCTGACACACACCAGCCACACTCGAAGCGTGGATCTGCCTTGAGGCACAGCCCACAGCTTTCGCGCAGAGCTGAGCACTTGTATAGGTGAGCTGCAAGAAGAAAACACAAATCCCTGCTTACATTCAAAAAGAAGTTGGGGAGTGGGGTGGGGACAGAACTGCTACACAGATTCCCCCTCTGATGGGTAATTGTTGACAATGCCCACTAAAGGACCTCAGGGTCTACCACCTTCCATATGCTTTGTCGTATCAGGCCAGTTTTGACAGTATTCACTGCCTATATAGTTTTCAGCTTTCACTACTGAATACAGACAGCAAAGGATTTGTTTATGATGCAAATGCCTATCCACTAATGAAGGGATAACCCAGTGGTGCCCTCCACATGCTGCTGGACTACAACTCTCATCATCCCCAGGCTATGGCTATGGTGGCCAGGGATGCTGGGAATTGCAATCCACCAACATATGAAAGGCACAACATTGCCTTTCCCTGTGCTAGGATCTCAGCTGAAAGCCACAATCAGGGTCACAAATTACAAGTGGTTTGAACTGGCATAGTTGTCACGGCTTCCCCAAATAACTCTGAGGTTTACGATTTTGTAAGAATGTTGTGAATTTATTTGGTGTGTGTGTGTGTGTGTGAAATAATCTTTGCCCATTACAGAACTAACCTAACTATCATGTCCTAAGTTCCTTGCAGCGGGAGCCAGGATCGTAAAGCAGCCTTCAAGGTGATTTCATTTTATGTCTAGGAAGTGAACGTGCATTTAAGTCTCAAACGAGTTATTGAATGGCTGGGCATGTTTACAAGGACAGCACACTACCGAGAAAATGTTTCGGAGCAAGTACACCGCGTTTGGAGGGTCAAGGCGCTTTGATGGGCAGGAGAGAAACCAGTAATCCCCAGACCACCACTTCTAACTTTGCTCTGTGTTAGAAAGCTTGTTTGCTCAGGCTAGCATAATATTTGATTCGACACCTGTAGGGGTGCACTGGTGTCAGTCTGGCCCTGAGGTGGATGGCTCAGAAGTGGAATGCAGAAGCAGTTCATTGCAGGGAACTCCTGCTGTATCTTGCTAAGGGTGCTCCACCCCACCCGACTTCATCAGCTTACCCTGGATGTTCTGGGGATTGTCAATGATGAAGTTCCCATTCCATACCACGGAAAGGTTCACCGGGAGGTCACTGATGCCATTCCCTTCATAGGAATACTGCCAGAGGAAACACAAGAGAAAAGAGTCCATTAGGCACCCTCAGACAGAAAGAAACAGATATACATCAGGAATCAGACCACAGACCACAGGGGAGCTTTGCATTCTTCTGGCTCGTTCTAAGTGTACCCATCTGGATCTGTGGTTGCCAGGGATGACGACACGTCCCAAGCAAGACACTCTAGTCAAATACAAAGTCTCCAATATCCAAGGGCCTCCCCCTCTCCAAAAGCAGCACTTACGGTATTTTTTGCTCTATAAGACTCACTTTTTCTCTCCTAAAAATTAAGGGGAAATGTGTGTGCGTCTTATGGAGTGAATGCAGGCTGCGCAGCTATCCCAGAAGCCAGAACAGCAAGAGGGATTGCTGCTTTCACTGCGCAGCGATCCCTCTTGCTGTTCTGGCTTCTGAGATTCAGAATTTTTTTTTTCCTCCTCCAAAAACTAGGTGCGTCTTATGGTCTGGTGCGTCCTATAGAGCGAAAAATACGGTACATTTCCAGCTCCCAGCTGCTTCCTAGAATTCTGCCAGACGGAAGGCCTTTTCTGAGGAAAAGGAATTGGAGTCTGGAATCCAATGCACCTCAAGAGCCTCCCCCTGCAAATCTTCTTACTTGCACAGACAATATTGCAAGAGTTTGGATATGCTTTCGTATAGCTCTTCTGCCTCTCCTACAGCTAGCAGAAACAGAATCACTGGTGGGAAATAAGCAAATCTATTTGAAGTTACGTCATGTGCATAATTTATTTGCATTACAGACTCCAGCTTCTCTTGGCACAGGAATTAGGTTACCTGGGTGAAGAATTTGTACTTAAAAAAAAAAAAAACACTGCTGGCATACACTCACTGTGGGCTAAGTGGCTTTCAGAACCCCTCCAATAGTGTACAGCCCTTGTACAATATTGTCACTATGGTGATATATAATAAAAACTAAACATGCTAATCATTTGATTCTGATTAACATTCAGTGTTCATGTTGAACCTGCTCCTCCAATGAAAGGAGGAGGATTTTCTGGTGAACTGTACAAACTGAGTGACAGTGATATCTCAAACTAAGCAGCAGCTGGAGTCATCACTCTCTGCTCTCCAGAGCTGGCAATATTAGATTCTGCCTTTCCTAGGGTATAGGGAAATAAAGCTCCCACACAGAAAACGAAAAAGCAAGAGCCTAAGGCGGACAATAGCTCTGTGAGGGCAGAGTTGTAGAGGCAGACAAATTTGGGGTTATATCTTCATCAAGCAGCCCCACGAGCCCTTGTCCCTCCCACCCAGTGAAAAGATACACCCAATCTCTAGCCCAAGCCAAACTTCTGGCAGCCCCATCAATATTCCCTCCACAGTGCCTGCGCGCATGTGGAGGCTTAATCGATACAGAGACAGGAAGGCAGTCGGAACCTTCCCTGACAGCTAATGACCTCCTTCGGCGAGAGATTCTCCGCTTCTCTCCGGAGAAAATGACAGGCGTGTCAGGAGAGATTAAATGAAAGATTCATGGCTTGCTGGAGTTTGTTAGGGAGCTATGGACACTGGAGAATCAGCTCTCCCTGTGCCTTGGATCCTTTCCCCCCCCCACTCCACCCCACCCACCTACCCTCAGCCCATGGCACTGAGTCTGCCTTGATGAGGACACAGAGAAGTGAAAGATGAAGGCAGTGTGTATGGTCCCCTCCCCTCCCCGCATATCCGTGCCCCCAAGCAACCTTTCTCCACATCCTCCTGCCACTCAAAGAAGGTAGAAGCTGCCACGCCTCAGCTTCCTTCAAAGCCTATTTTGTGCTTAATTCAGTGATAAGCGCAAAGAAACAGAAGGGACTCTGGTTTTGCATTTTTGGTTGAATGCTTTACAGTGTAAAGCGCTCAGGTGGAAGTACAGAACTAGCGTAAGAAACCCACCAGAGAAAGGCCGAGCTCCTGAGAAAAGACCAGGGTGTTTCTCATAGGACAACCAATCACAAAATAATCCCATTACAAACAGTAGGGCATAACTACTTTACAGATTATTTGTTTACATCACGCTCCTTCAATTTCACAGAGTGCAACATAGGCAATACTGTATATAGTAAGACATTCACTGTATATAAGTATGGTCTAATCAGTAAAATTTAGCTGCCCTAAGGTGTTGAACATGACAGTCTATCCTGCACAATAATTTTGAAGGAGAAAATAAGTGTATCAGCCAAAGTTCCCATTCAGGAACTAATTTCTTTAATATGCTTTTATACCATCCTTCAATAAAAACTCCCAAGGCAGATGATGGTGATCTATATGTATTTGTCATTTCCCTAAGTTTTGACTTACAAAAACATTTCAATACAACTATAAAAACAAAATTCAACCTAGAATGCTCACAATAATATGCATAAAAGAGCACTTTACATTTTTAAAAGGTAATTATTATTTTTCAATTTTTAAAAAATGTAACTTTAGCATTAAAAAAAAAGGACAGATGACATGACTGAGCAAAACTTCTGCTCACACAAGGGAGTGCCTTCTTCAAAATGATGCTTTTGCACAAGCCATCAATGTTATTCCAAGATCTATGCAAAAGTCCACTGTTCATTTAATGTTCTAAACAAACTGAGCCCTTCCTTCCCCAGCACCTTGAATTGTGTGCATGTACATCCAGAGAGAGACGCGGGTGGCACTGTGGGTAAAACCTCAGTGCCTAGGACTTGCCGATCATATGGTTGGTGGTTCGAATCCCCACGGCGGGGTGAGCTCCCGTCGTTCAGTCCCAGCTCCTGTCCACCTAGCACTTCGAAAGCACTCTTAAGTGCAAGTAGATAAATAGGTACCGCTTTATAGTGGGAAGGTAAACGGCATTTCCGTGTGCTGCGCTGGTGCTGGCTCGCCAGAGCAGCTTCATCACGCTGGCCACGTGACCCGGAAGTGTCTCTGGACAGCGCTGGCCCCCAGCCTCTTAAGTGAGATGGGCACACAACCCTAGAGTCGGACATGACTGGCCCATACGGGCAGGGGTACCTTTACCTTTACATCCAGAGAGGTGGTTTTCAAAGCATCAAACTGCACTTCAGACGAGTTTGCTCTGGATCGTGGAAGGATTCAAATGTACTAGGTTGCATCCAGCTAAGCTTTAGTAAGATTGACCCATAGAAATTTGTAGACCTAAGCTAGTCATGTTTGTTCATTTTAAGGGTTAGATCTGAGTATGCCTAACGTTGGATACAACCCAGCATTACCTGTGTTTTATCTCCTGGAGACAGTTACTTCATGAGCACCATGACTGGCTATAACCATGATATACTATGACTTAGTATATCAAACAAAAAGTTCACTGCCAGGTCCAGCAATTTAATTTACATCATTGACTGTGAATGTTCAGTACATAGGTGAAATGATAACTGAAGGAAACCAGCCGTTAAAACTGGGGAAGCACCTCTAGAAGAAAATTACATGTTTGTGTATGTACACATATACGTTTAGGAGACTCTCCAGGAGTTTGAAATATGATTTATTTCAGGACTGACATGTTTGGGAAGAAAGCTTTGCTCAGGGGCACAGTTTTATAAGCAATTTTCACCAAATGCATGAGGACTCTTACTACTGCAAAACACTGCTAAAAATGTGCCCCCAAGGATGGATTTGTTCCAAAACACATTGGGCCTGGAATGAACATTATTTCAAACACCTGGATTCCCTCCTTTCTTATTTTCCATCTTAAAAACAGCAACTGATGCACACAAATGCTTTAGAATTTCACACAGCCAATCTTGTGGGGGGGGATGCAACAACCAATTGGAAAACACTTCCATTCAGATAGCCACACCCCCTCGCTGATTTATCCATTATTGCAATTGCAATGCCACCCGATCCAAGAACACTGGAAACAAGGGGGGGGAATTCTGGCCCAGTGGACTTGAATTCGCAGCTGGGCAAATGAGGAAGGCAGGAGGCGAAATGTTCCGTTCTAAAAAAGTAATCTGTTAGTCACTGTTTATATTTACATCTGTACCTAGATAAACATATACCCAGTGCATTCCAAGCAACTTCACACAAATTCCAGAATTTTTTTTTATACAAATGGGCTGGGCAGCGCCGAAACAACCAGAAGTTCAGATAAATGGGGGTACAGGTACTGTAAGCTCACATGAATAAGGCCTTTACGCAGTACAGGAGTTAAATATGGATCACTAGAAGATAACTGACATTCAGATAATATGGATGAGGGAAGAGTTTCTGTGTACCTTTTCCCCTCCCATTCCTTTGTAGCTGTGTCCCACTAAGACTGGCTGAAGAGACCCACTGCAGAAATAACCCAAGAAGTCAGGGAGATTTACATTAAGGAGAAGCACCCATCATTCGGTAAGTGGGAAGTGTGGGGGGAGGGGCGCAGAGAAGGATTTAGCTGTGACGAGCAGCGTGGCAGAGTAAGTGAAATTGGCATTTTCAATTTGTACTCTGACATGTCTCATTTGGGGCACTGGCATCTCAGGAAGGCATACAGCCTGCAGCTGTCCGAAACACTTATTTGCATTTCTCTGCCCTGGCTCCTTTTGGAAATGAGTTACTTCTGATTTGGGTGTGGAGTAGGGGGAAGCAGGGAGAGATTATTTAACCCTCCAGGTGCCTGCACTGACAAAAGAAACTCACATGTAGGAGAGAGGTGCATTTCTGCTTCAGGAAATGCAGGCCTGCCTTCCTTAGTAAGCAAGATTTGTGGGAGATTGGAAACAACATGGTGCACAGGTTTTGACTGAGTCAAAATGAAACTTCACACTATGAGCCAATAATTTATCAAGACAAAAGTCTCCCACAACCACTGTGCGCAATGCTGATTCCCACATAAATGATCCCAAAGATTGTTAGGTAACTATATACCCCACTTTTCCTCATATAGTTCAAGAAGCTTGCAAAAACAAAAAACTATATTAAAAGCAACATAAATGAATAAAACAACTTTGTTCTATCTTTAACAATATTAATATTTTATCTGCTCTGCTGCTGCTTCACGTTAATGTTTAATTGCTGTGACTGTTTTATTGTATTTTGATTCATCATCATCATCATCATCATCATCATCATCACTATTTGCCCTCTGAAATAAGCAGCACTACACTTTTCTTTCCCAGCCATCATTATCTGGCAGGAGAGTGGGTTGTAGGAGAGAGTTGAACCCACTACAATCTTCAAAATCTAGATCTCACTCTCACTGTTCTGCTAAATAATAATAAGTTTTATTTATATCCCGCCCTCCCCAGCCGAAGCCGGGCTCAGGGCGGCTAACAACATTAAAACAGTACAGACTGTGGAACATCAGAACCGAGATAGCACAATATTGCTACAACTAATTCAAGAGTCCCACTTATCTGGGCTCTGGAAACATTTCCTGATAGCGTTCTACTTCTGCCTTGTAAACAACACCATTAAAGCAAGCCATTGCAGGGGTAGAAAGAGGAAGCTCAGTTACATCCTGTAGAATGTACTGGAGAAGAATCCCAAGATAGCTTATGCACAGAAAACTAGAGCTAGGGTGGAATCCTGACCTCTCATTTTCTGTGTGCAGTGTGGAAGGGGAGTCAGTAATATGAGCCTTTACCTGCTGTCTCGATATACCATAGGTTCTACCCTGTCATCTGCTGTTTTGGAGAACTAAGCCCTAATCATTGCAAAGAAGACGAGTGGCTTGCTTAAAACACACCCACCATGTTTGTGCACATTAAAGAACATGCTAAAAGAGATTAACTTGTCTCTTTCAATTCTTCCATGGACAGAAAGAAGGACAGAGGGGCACATCTGGGGGGCGGGAAAGAACTAGGAATCTGTCTGCCTTCAGAGTTGCCAGTCTCTCCATGACTCAACCGGAGGAAGAACAAGCCAGATTTTGGTTCTTGCCAACAACAGCCTGAACTATTCCTGGATTTCCTAACACTGTGTATAGGAAGGGAGCCCGACATGCATCCCAAGAGCCAGAGGGGAAGCCAGGGAAGGTGGGTGTTTTGGAGGAGACAGAGCAGAAAGCAGCCAACAAGCTCGAGCTTTGGCCAGGAGTCTGACACCACATGCTCGAGTTACACAGACAAAGCCAAACACTTACTCGTGCTTCTACTTTGTTTTTATTTTCTATGCCATTTGATATTTTTAACCCTCTTAAAGGCACATACAGAAAATCTCACCCTTTATTCAAAGTATATGCAAAGTACCGTATTTTTCGCACCATAGGACGCACTTTTTCCCTCCTAAAAAGCAAGGGAAAATGTGTGTGCGTCCTATGGAGCGAATGCAGGGGGGGAGGCAGGCGGGAAAAGCCCCCAAGAGCCGCACACAAGCTCCGTGCGCTCTTGCGGGCTTTTCCACAGGAGGGAGAAGGGACTGACTGGCCGCATCAGTCCCTTCCCCCACCTCCCAGAAATGCCAGGAGAAGCCGCGCAGCCCCTTTAAAGAGCTCACGGCTTCTGCGGGCTTTTGCGAGAGGTGAGGAAATCCCCCCACCTCCCAGGAAAGCCAGGAGAAGCCGTGCAGCCCTTTTAAAGTGCGCACGGCTTCTCCCGGTTTTGCGGGAGGTGGGGGAATTCCCCCACCTCCCAGAAAAGCCAGGAAAGCCCTGCGCAGCATCTCCCGGCAAGGAGAGGCTGCGCGGGGCTAAAGGGGAAGGCAAAACAGCGAGCGGGATCCATCCCGCTCGCTGCCTTGCCTTCTTCCATAGCTGCGCGCAACCCCTCCGCAAGGAGAGGCTGCGCGGGGCTAAAGGGGAAGGCAAAACAGCGAGCGGGATCCATCCCGCTCGCTGCCTTGCCTTCTTCCATAGCTGCGCGCAACCCCTCCGCAAGGAGACGCTGCGCGGGGCTAAAGGGGAAGGCAAAACAGCGAGCGGGATCCATCCCGCTCGCTGCCTTGCCTTCTTCCATAGCTGCGCGCAACCCCTCCGCAAGGAGACGCTGCGCGGGGCTAAAGGGGAAGGCAAAACAGCGAGCGGGATCCATCCCGCTCGCTGCCTTGCCTTCTTCCATAGCTGCGCGCAACCCCTCCGCAAGGAGAGGCTGCGCGGGGCTAAAGGGGAAGGCAAAACAGCGAGCGGGATCCATCCCGCTCGCTGCCTTGCCTTCTTCCATAGCTGCGCGCAACCCCTCCGCAAGGAGACGCTGCGCGGGGCTAAAGGGGAAGGCAAAACAGCGAGCGGGATCCATCCCGCTCGCTGCCTTGCCTTCTTCCATAGCTGCGCGCAACCCCTCCGCAAGGAGACGCTGCGCGGGGCTAAAGGGGAAGGCAAAACAGCGAGCGGGATCCATCCCGCTCGCTGCCTTGCCTTCTTCCATAGCTGCGCGCAACCCCTCCGCAAGGAGACGCTGCGCGGGGCTAAAGGGGAAGGCAAAACAGCGAGCGGGATCCATCCCGCTCGCTGCCTTGCCTTCTTCCATAGCTGCGCGCAACCCCTCCGCAAGGAGACACTGCGCGGGGCTAAAGGGGAAGCCAAAACTTGGCTTGCTCCATAGCTGTGCGCAACCCCTCCGGCAGGGAGAGGTTGTGCACACCCTGTACGCTGCTCTTTGGGGCTGGGGGGGGGAAAGATTTTTTTCTTGATTTCCCCCCCTAAAAACTGGGTGCGCCCTATGGTCCGGTGCGCCCTATGGTGCGAAAAATACGGTATATACCCCATAGTATTGTGGCCATAATTGTTGACGCAGATAAGAATCTTCATGCTGATATGTATTGAGACTGAAAGTTATGTGTGTGTTTGTGTCACTTGTTCCCTTTACTTAACAACCCAGATTGTAAATGTTCTACAATATACAGTGGTACCTCGGGTTAAGTACTTAATTCGTTCTGGAGGCTTGTTCTTAACCTGAAACTGTTGTTAACCTGAAGCAGCACTTTAGCTAATGGGGTGTCCTGCTGCTGCCACGCCCCCGGAGCACAATTTCTGTTCTCATCCTGAAGCAAAGTTCTTAATCCGAGGTACTATTTCTGTGTTAGCGGAGTCTGTAACCTGAAGCATATGTAACCCGAGGTACCACTGTATAACAAGGGTCTGGTGCATTTATTTGCAAGTTACTCTCACCAACATCAAAGCAGCTTATTTCCAAATAAACATACAATGAGGTAAGGCTGGCTATAAAAATAGTAATAATGCCTGCTGATTTGTTGTCTTAGTAGTAGCATGATGCCATCTGCATGTTTATAAATACACATTTCTAAAGATATTTTATTGGTTGAGTTAATAGTTATGACAAAGTGCTACCTGGATTGGCCTTTCAAATTTCTGCCGTGCTACACTATACATAGACAAAATAACATCTCTGGAATAGCAGGACATAACAGGAGTAGAAGCCATTGAGGTGTTCAATGACAATTCTCATTAGCCCCAACAATTAAGGCCAGTGGTTAGGGACGATGGGAATTGTAGTTCACAAACAACTGGAGGGTACCATGTTGGCTACCCAATTTTCTTGACTTTGGGGGACAGTCACCCCAATACATATACGACCATCCCCACAAACAAATCTAGTTTCTAATGGAAACGGCTGTCAATAAATCACCATTAACTAATGAGAATGAATATCTACACATCTGAGTGAAAATGACTAATGCTGGTTTTTCTCAAGTTAACAGTACTACTTGTTACTTCAGACCTAATAGTTGAACTGTTGGTACATATACACTATCAAGCTTCCCCGCTTGGCGGTCCAACCCAAGTGTCAGTCTTCTGCCCTGTTTCTTCTTGAAGAATTTACTAAGGAGATTATCAAAATCAGGATCTAAAGGGAATCAACTGGAAGATATGAATAATCCAAACACTCATAAATTGCATCTGGTGGCAAGTGCCTTAAGGGGGCAGGGTGGGGGTAGAGAGGTATTGTATTCATAGATGAGTGCATCTCTGGAAAGCACCAAGAAGAAGAGCATTTAACCACGCTAGCCTGAGTTTGACGCTCTGTGCCATTCTCCTACAACAAAAGCTCCTGCACTTGTCTTGCTGATTTGCCAGTCGTGATTGCTACAGATCCCTGACCTCAAGACTTGGCCGTACTCCAATTATTTTAATTTAAGCTGTATTTATTTGTTGTTGACAGATACCCAGATGGATCCTGTGCATGCCTTGAAAGCTCAAAAAGGATTTGTTTTTACTTTCCGTAATACATATATTTAGATTACAACACTCTGCAATTACGCACCACAGAAATTTACACAGTAACTAATCAACACTCCCACCTGCCCTCTCGCAGCCTTCATTGGAGAATGTGAGAAGCAAATCTATTTTATAATCCTCATTTTACACACGAGGGAGTTGCAACAACAATAACAATATACGCAAAGTGAGCGGTACGCAAAGTGAGAGGCCTTTGTCACAACGAACACTGAGATGTGCATGGATTTCTGCTCTGTGTGCTCACAACAGGCCATTTTGCCTCAACTGAAAGAATCAGCTGTAAAAGCAGGACAAGCCACCTTCAGTGCAATTATTTTATATAAAATGGGTTTCCAAGAAGCGGCTTGAAGAAGGCTGGGTAATCATATAGTAGTGGCTTCTCTTATTTTCATCTGCTAAAATTAATTAAACGGGGGGGGGGGTATATCAAATAACTTTCTTGGCATTGTTTTTCTCTTCATTAAATTGCTGAAATGGCCAAAAGTGTGCAATTTGGGGCAGGACCAAATTTAGGGCACGTAAAGTGTATCTTTTGCATGCAAATGAGAGAAGATTCAGTCCCTTGGCATCTCTGATTTACTAGCAGATTACGTGGAAGATCCCAGCTTGAGGCTTTGGAGAGCTGCTGCTAGTAAGAGTAGATCAAAGTGGACTAAATGGATTAAATGGTCCTATATTAACTGGAGATGCCAAAAACTAAACGTGGGTCCTTCTGTGTACAAAACAGCTGCTCTACCACTGAACTCTGGTCCCGCTGATCTTCATTCAAGATTTTATGGTGGTTTACAAACTTTAAAAGCAACCTCCAGAAAGCTGGCAACATATTAATACAATACAGTAAGATTAAAATTAATCAATGGCCATATTTGGACATTCAGATCCTGGTTTAGCAAGTGAGGATATGCATGAGTTCCATGAACCTGAACGCACTCCGTATGGACCCTGCATTGGTTGTCCTTTCACCCATGTGCGGAAACAAGCCAGGAAGCTGCAGCTAACCTTCATTTCCTGTTTCATGCAAGCCAGGTAAAGGTAAAGGTACCCCTGCCCGTGCGGGCCAGTCGTGTCCGACTCTAGGATTGTGCGCCCATCTCACTTAAGAGGCCGGGGGCCAGCGCTGTCCGGAGACACTTCCGGGTCACATGGCCAGCGTGACGAAGCTGCTCTGGTGAGCCAGCACCAGCGCAGCACACGGAAACGCAGTTTACCTTCCCGCTATAAAGGGGTACCTATTTATCTACTTGCACTTAGGAGTGCTTTCGAACTGCTAGGTGAGCAGGAGCTGGAACCGAAAGACAGGAGCTCACCCCGCCGCAGGGATTCGAACCGCCGACCATACAATCGGCAAGTCCTAGGCACTGAGGTTTTACCCACAGCGCCACCTGCGCCACCTGCAAGCCAGGAAACTATGGTAAATGGCTTCCAAACAAGCAAGGGTTCACAAGCCAACTTTCAGCAATAGCTTCACAGCTTGGTCTGTTTGGAAACCTTTGTGTAGAAAAGTCTGTCTCCTGCCCCTCTATTTTCTCTGAGTGAAGCTAGCATGTGGTTCCTATCTGTTATTCAGCTCTCTCAGATAAAGGTTAGGATGTCTGAAAGAAAGATAGGAGATCCCAAGCAACGCTTTATACCTGAGATGGCCCAGCTTCCTCTGCTCCCGCCCTGGGAATGTCTAGCATTCTTTACACCCCGATGCGTGTCAAAACTCTTCTTCCCTGTGAAATATGGCATTGGCTCACACTGGTCAGAAGGCAGGATCCAATACAGGACGAGAGAGTCCATAAAAACTGAGCTGCCTTATGCAGCTCTGTCTCCCCACCCCACCCTTCATCAAGGTCCAAATTTTGTCTTCCATATCTCAACACTAGTGCATAAAAGTATCTCCACAAGCAGCAATCTACACAGAGGCTATAACATGCCTAAACCATGTAGTCATGCAGACTTCCCATGTGGCTATACACAGTAAGAGGCTGACAAAACATGGGTGGCACTCTGACAATTTCACTTAGCAGCAGAAAGGACTTTATGTGGCATCAAAATTCAATGAACCCAAGGACTCAGGCACATCATAAACATTATTTAATGTCCCTACCAACTTCTTAGCCTATCCTGGCTGTCCTTAATTATGAGTGGGCCAAAGTGGATACTAGCTGCCTGCCTGCTTCCATCCTTTGACATAATGTTGTCTCCGTTCTTGACTGAGAAATCCATCACCTGTTGCAAGTCTACCACCAATGCTCCTTGTTTCCAAAATCTACACCAAATATTCAAAACAAATTATCTGTCTTTAGAAATCAGAGGAACACACATATGCAGGTGGACAGAAACTTACACAGATGGGCACACAGCATGATAAGCAAGCAAACAGATGGATGCAGAAGGACACCCAGAGACATAGTATAGATATGGAAACACAGGCAGAGGAAGGAAAGGAGGAAGAGCATCAGAATCCAGTGCAAAATATCCACTACAGAGGAACGTAACAGGGGGAGGAAAAATAAGATGCTCATGGCATACACGTTTTCAGCATCTTTATTATTAATAGGCAGGCTAGGCCCTGTTTCTTCAATGTGAAAGCTAAGATGCCCAAGATCTTTATACTAGGCATCCCGCCCTCCAAATGTCTGTAGTATGGAATAAACACCTTCTGAACACCTTAGTGAATTCCTTGAAAGATGCTACACTTTTACAGTGTTGTCTCCACAAGGCTCCAAATCAGTCCAGATTTAAACTCAAATGAAGGGATTTGCCTATATCCCCCCAGGATACTTTATTTGGAGTTTTTCAGATTGTTTTCTGATGAGTTTTCTCTTTACCATGTTCCACCAAAGTATCAAAAACACTTGAAACAAAACACTCAAGATGGATGGTTTTGGAAACAGGCTAGAGAAAGTTTCAGTCCACCCCAAAGATGAAAGAAATTAAATGTTTTTACTCATTCCCAATTCTCACACTCTTAAGTAATGCATGCTATTCCTGACTAACAATAGTCCCTTCAATGTATTTTACTTATATATTCTAATAGGAGAACTCTAGCAAGACTAGTTTACGTTAAACACGCACCCAGCTGCACCAAGTTTGAAAAAGGTAGGCAATCTCAGCAATTCAATGGATAATTTTATCAACACTTGCTTAGTGGACCTATTCTGAACTTTTATTTCATTCATTCAGAGAAGTACAAACCTGTAAAAATGCTCTCCATCACAGTAAGAAGCTTATGTATCTAATATTTTTGTTTATTTTTTGTCAGTCCCATATCCAGAGTGTGTGCAATGGCTAAAGAGAAAGGCTCTCAACAAGGAATACGGCCTGTCCGCTAATCTCATAGACTCATAAACAACCATGTTACAGTGGGAACATCCACCTTGAACGTATATACTCACACAATCAGCTTCCAACTTCATTTCCCTAGGCTGTTTTCTGCACGAATAGTACAGTTGCAACTGTGTCCTATTTTTCTATAGTTGATGACCTCAATGCCTTCCCAGCACTATAGGGAGGGCAGTAATGCACATCATGTCTCGCCGGGGCTCAACTGCAATTCATCATTATTTTATCTGCTAGAATTTAATTGGATCCTATCAAACTCTCCTGATACTCCCTTTTCACTTTAAACACTGCTGCAGGAAAGATAAATGTCGGTGCTGCTTAGAGAGAGAGAGGCTCTCCCCTCCACCAACCTTTCTGGATTTGTAAGATCCAGTGCTATTTCCCTCTCTGTGCCTGGCCAATGCTAACACACACACAGAGAGAGAGAGAGTAGGTGTGCAGTGCTCATAAAAGGGCCTTGTGTATATGATTTATGGGGCCCTGTAAATGTACTCAAGGCCCAGTAAAATACCAGTGTGTGCGTGTGTGTGTATGTACACGTGCACACACACACACACACACACACACACACACACACACCAGGGCTTGACATCTGCTTTGATTTTACATCTGCTCTCTCCCTGCCTAGCATTTATGTTTCTCCATCACCGCCTGTAACTCAGCCTCCCTCCCTTATAAATTTGCCTAATTCTAAAACTATACATCTCCCAAGTTCAGCATATTTAGAGCCTCGGGTTTTTATGCAGCCATAATGAGATCCCTTAGACTCAGGTCCAACATGAACAGAAGCAAAGTTTTTAATTGAATATTTATTGGATGTTTAATTTATACTTGTATATTTAATATATATTATTTTACATTCATAGGCCTTTGGGATGTAAAATGCTTGGCTGCTGTGAAGAATGGAAGTTCTGGGGTGTGTGTTTTTTTAGCTACGCAGTATATTTTAGTATGTTTTAAAATTACCTTTATTGTGTTTTAATGGTTGTAACCACCCTGGAGAACCTTGCTTGTTTATAGGTTAAAAGGTGCAGTTTGCATTTTTAAATGCATAAATAAAAAATGTATGTCATAATCTCTTGGGTGCCTTGCTCTTATACCTTGTGAAACACTAAAAGGACAAGAGAGCCCAAGAACATCCCTCTGACTCAGCATGCCACCAGTTCCTCCAGCAAAACAAAATAACTTAGGTATATTAAAAGAAGAAGAAAGATCCTATGGGGGCTTTGAGATCCTCTGGGAAGGCTTTTCTATGGGTTCCTCCACCTCTACAGACACATTTGGTGAGGTCACAAGAGGGGGCCTTCTCAGTGGCTACTCCCTGATAGTGACACCAGCCCAGCCTAGCTGTCTCTCCACCTTCCTTTCGCCAGACAGGCAAATATATCTTTTGTCCAGACAGGCCTTTGGCCACAAACAGGTCTTCTGAGAGTGGTGGTGTACATTTTCTTTTTCTCTTTTGTCGTTCTGCTATTTAATAGTTTTCAGTGTTGCTTTTAATAGGGCTGCTTTCAATTGGTATAGGCATAGTCATTTAATTAAATTGTTTTAATACATGCTGTGAACTGCACTGGGTCCTGCTCTGGGATAAAGGAGGGATATAAAATAAAAAATAAATAAATACATTTCTGGCAAACAGCAACTTTCCCTCCAAGGCTATACCCACTCAGATCAGTGTAAGTGTTTTATCCCATCCCTGTAATGAAGGGGAGTGGGGGGGGGTAACCGGTAGCCTTGCTGTGAGGTAAGAGGGCTGCTGCAGAATGATAATTTGGCCTTGCTGATGTTGTCGTCTCCCCACTCCCTGTATTTGCCACAATAGCAGAATTCTTAACCTCTACATCAATGAAACAATCAATCAATCTAGTTTTAGAATGTCACAAAATGGAGCCAGGAGAGTAGGTACCATTTATCATGGAGATGTCTGGGCACTGTTCAACAGATGTTTACAGTAGCAATGAAACTGCAGTTTAAGGGATCTCAGTCACAATGGAAGCACTGGTTGACAAGGGGGCAGGGATCACATTCACACAGCAAGGAAATATTGATACCAGAATGCTTGGGGAAGCACCGGAATTCCTCTAAGTGATATTTTCAGGGTTGGGGGCACAGTGTTACAGGAGAACTTCCTGAAGAGTCAACCCAGAAGATGATGCTGGGGGACCTCTGTTCCAGCCAAACGGCCTTTGGCTTACGAGGTTCCATTCTGTCTGCCATGTTGTTGTGTGTGTGTTTTTTTTAAAAAAAACTACACAAAACTTCTGCAAGAGATCACTTGGAGGCTTGAGGTGAGGGGCCACCGATATACAGGTGGCACGCTGCTCTTCCTCTCACTTCCAACTGCTTGCCCCAGTAGGTTGTGAAACGCTTCAGCCGCTCCTCAAGTGGTGGCTTGGGGATGAATGAGAAGAAGCTTGAAGCTTAATCTAGACAAGATGGAGGTGCTGTGGGTGAGGAAACTGGGAAATCTGGGGGGAGGCTTACAAGTAGCCTTGGACAGGATTGCACTTCCCCTGAAGGACAAAATTCACATCTTAGGGGTCTTCACAGGGTTCTGTCTGTGGAAGCACAGCTAGAGGCACTGCTAGGAGTGACTTGTTAGCTGAGGCTGCTACCACTAGTGACATACAGGTTAAACTGAGTACAGCTGGGAAACTTTAACTTGGGCAGAACCCACATGTTGATGAGGATAGGGCAGCTGGAGCATGTAACACTGATTTTGTACTAGTTGAACAGGTTGCCATTCTGCACTGTGCTGGGTTTGGAGCTCTAAAGCCCTAGAACAGTCATCCTCAGCTTGGTACATGGCAGATGTTGGAGAACTCCAACTAGTCAGCATGGCCAGTGCCCAGGGATGGTGTCTGTTATAATACAAAACATCTGGAGGGCATCAAAGTTAAAGAAAGATGTCTAAGACAGCTAATAGTCAGTAGACAAATGCTTTTTTAAATAGTCTTCTAAGCTGGCTAGTTTTCCCCACATATTGTGGAGGAGAACTCCATCCGAGACTTCCATAACTGTACAGTTTTGACTCCAAGGGCTTCAGCACATGCTACATTCGCAAGCATACACAAAGACGCGCCTAATAAAAATCTGTCCCACTTTTGTTACCATAAAGTAGAAACATAGGGAACGGACAGAAAGCTGTTTTCTAAGTTTCATGTCACCTTGCAAAGTTAACCAACTTTGAAAAGTGTGAAGCAATACAATGAAACCAGATGGAGTGGGGGGGGAAAGCAAGAGAATAGAGAAAATTTTGGAAAAGTGTGAACATGAAGCCTTTAAAACTGCCTGGCTAGTTGCCTTTAAATGTTAAGAACACTTGTGTCCCTTCTAGGTGTGAACAGATTCTTGAATTAGAAAGAGAGTTCTAGAATGGTAACTGAGTGTAAAAATGGAGTTCAGATATTGATGTCATTGAAATCTACAATTTCCAGTACCCAAACTGGAAAGAAAACAAAGATGAAAAAAAGGACTTTGATATGGGGAACATTAATATGTTAAGCAGTTGAAAAAATGTTACAAAAATATATTGGTATTGAATTCTGCATACATAGAGAGATTTTGATAATGTAGAAGCTAAATCTGGGTCCCTGTAAATTAAATAGACACACAAACAAAAACTGAATGTCGCAGACAGTGCAGCTGTACGGGTAGGATCCTTTGCTGAAAGTTGAGACACATGGGGTATAGTCCCAAATATTATTGAAATTCATGGAACTTGAGTGATTAATAGCATTCTCAAGTCCCTTCCATTTCTGCAGGTCTTAAGGTCAGTTCCCATACTCCACAAACTCTACATTAGCATTAGGCAACCACCAATCTTTTAGAAACATTAGCATCAGGCAACCACCAATCTTTTAGCCATGTGTGTTTTAGACATCAGTGTTATTTAAAACATGCATTTAATCTGATTGTATTTTGCCTTGGGAAAACTGCACACAATCACGGGCAGTGTGAATTGCCCTCAGTGCCCTAACTTTTCTTGGAATCTTCCCCCCTTGATTTGGATTCTAATTCCAATGCAGACACCAATTTGCATTGCAAAAGCTGCATTTTTTCTTTAAGACCTCTCTTTGGCTGCTTCCATTGTTACCGTATTTTTCGCTCCATAAGACAGACTTTTCCCCACCTAAAAAGTAAGGGGAAATGTGTGTGCATCTTATGGAGTGAATACAGGGGGGAGGCTGGCAGAAAAAGCCCGCAAGAGCCGCGCGGAGCTTGTGTGCTCCGCGCGGCTCTTGCGGGCTTTTCCCCAGGAGGGAGAAGGGACTGACATGGCCAGTCAGTCCCTTCTCCCTCCTCATAGAAAAACCCACAGGAGCCGTGCGCTCCTTAAAGGGTACGCGGCTCCTGTGGGCTTTTGCGGAAGGTGGGGGTATTGCCATAGCCGTGCGCAGCCTCTCCCGGCCAGAGAGGTTGCGTGTGGCTAAAGAGGAAGCCAAGACAGCCAGCAGGATGGATCCCGCTCGCTGTCTTGGCTTCTTTGCTCTTTGGGATGGGGTGGGGCCCGGGCTTCCCCCGGCAGCCCCAGCAGCTCTGGGAGAAGTGGACAGATTTTTTTTCTTGATTTCCCCCTCTAAAAACTAGGTGCGCCTTATGGTCCGGTGCGCCTTATGGAGCAAAAAATACGGTAACAACATGGCACAGAATTGCTTTCTGTCTGTCCACACAGCAAGCACCTCTAGGCCAATTTTTCTATGGAGGCACCTCTATGCTGCTATCATATACATAATAAGGAGACTAGGGGTGACTCCACTGTTTCTTATATAATGGTTCAATAGCTATAATGATGCGCTTTAAGCAAAATCTACAGTAAGCCACTGGATGGAAGTACGGAACTATTCTGGTAATGCTCCAAGGCACTGCTTTCTTTGGCATCTTTTTGTCAATCGAATAGTTATGGCATTGACAGAATTCAAGTTACCTCCTGGCCTTCTAATCCTGATCCAATCTCCCGCTTATAGATGAGAATACACCCTCCCCTCATTCAGGTTTTGTGTTGCTATAGATACAGGATTCCTCTCCCACAGGCTGCATTTCAGATACAACCTTCAAGACCCATTAAGCCAGCGCTTCTGCTGCTGTTCAACCATAGCGTTTATTGTTAAACAGTGTCCTTCAGTACACAGCATCCCAAATCTCCTTAGAGAGAACTAAGCTCAATTGTGTGCTGAAGTGAAATGGGAGGGTTTAAAGAAGAGATTTGGAGAGGGAGACCCTGACCCTGAGTGTTCACATCCTGGTAAACATAATGAGAAGGAGGATACTCAGTACCAACAGGATTCAGCTTTGGAATCTTAATTTCAAAAGCATGATGGAAATGGGCTAATATAAGGAAGAGATGAAGAAAGACACACAGGTTTACTTGTAATCTTATCTAGCTAAAAGCCAGGATCTTGAATAGTGCAGGGAGGGAATATGGGATTAGCTACAGGTTAGAGTATTTTCTTTCTTTCTTTCTTTCTTTCTTTCTTTCTTTCTTTCTTTCTTTCTTTCTTTCTTTCTTTCTTTCTTTCTTTCTTTCTTTCTTTCCTTCCTTCCTTCCTTCCTTCCTTCCTTCCTTCCTTCCTTCCTTCCTTCCTTCCTCTCTCTCTCTGTTTTCAAAATATTAAAAGTGTTCTTTTAAAAATTCGAATAAAAGAGGGAAAGAAGGTGGCAGCGGAGTAAGAGAGAGAAGAGAAGAGAGAGAAAGGAGGCAACAGGACAAAGCTGCAAGACTACAGTAGGTATCAGTGGAGAATAAATTCTCAAGTGATAAATTTCTATCCACTGTATGTGCATAAAGCCCAATCCCTTTAAGGAATATATCACATTATCATTCTAATACTAGCAAGTTGAGCAAAGTCAAGAAGGCTGACGACTGTAGGACAGCAAGACATGCTGAATTTTGCAACTTTCAAATTCCCAAAATGAGGGATGCTGAAAAGTTGTGATGTGACTTGTAAATTCAATATAAAATGGTACCTTTTAACTGTCTACTTATTTTTCTCACCTAAGAAACCCCAAGAAATTTAATACTGCCACACCTAGGAATCAAATAAAACAGCCGCATAATGCAGTGGTATGACTCCCCCCCTTCCTCTGTAATGCTTGCATTTTTTTATTGTCTCCACTGTTTTAATCAGGTTGTTAAGATATACTGTTTTGTTACTGTAATTGTTTTTACTGGTTGTTAACCATCCCAATAGTATATTAACTAAAGGACAGCATGAATGCAGGTGTGCGCACATGCACACAAAATAAAAAAAAAAATTGTGAGACAATTCCAAGACTCATGCTTGAGTTTCCAGTGGTGAAGTGCAGCTGATGTGAAACAAGATATACTAGCAGCTGTCTCCTACTCTTGAAATAGGCCAGAAATCCCCTTCCTTCCCATTTGCTTTCTCCTGAAGCAGATGAAAATGGCTCCTCTGAAGCATTTACACTGCCTGGGAGCAGATTCTCCCACCCCCTAATCAAGACCATTTCAAGTACTGCAAGCTAGATGCGATTAGGCTGCGTATATGTTTCAGTAACAGCACTCAGATGGCCAAGAAGGTATTTTGTGTAACTGGTCTCCTGCTGTGCAGATGGCTGCTCAGTTGACCTCTGAAGAATCCTCTCCAAGCTGGCAATTGGGAGTGGCAAAAGCTGTGTTGCAAAGAAGGATCATCAACCAGCCTCTACAGACTCATTGTCATTGGGCAAGGGGCAGTCTGCCCTTACAAGCAAAGGTGAGGGAGGACTGTTCTCTCTCTCACATCCTCCATTTCATCCATCATGGATGTTTCCTTCATTCTGATTCCAGCAATTTAAGACAGGGCTATTAGCATACCCCAGCTTAGTCCTGTGGTTTTTAAACTTTCTTTTGCTTTAGCTTAAGCTTTCTCAAGACAGACTGTGTGAGTTTCCTCAGGCCTAGTTCATATGTTGCCTATATAAGTGCAGAAAGAAGAATCAAGAGTGATGCATGATCATTTGGGGGATCTAAGAGTGCAATTCAACAGGTGCAAGGGTGGCAGGGAGGAGAGAACAATATTTTGGGGCACTAGTACTTCTTCCGTAGCTTCTACTGATGTGTGAATGCTCCTTCATTTGGGGGTATAACTTCCAATCCAAAGCTATTGACTCCAAAACTTACTAGCATTGCATTGGCTTCCTATTTGCTTCCATGACCAACTCAAGGTGCTGGTGCTGACTTCCAAAGCTGTAAACAATTTGGGACCCAAATATCTGAAGCAGCATGTCTACCCATCCTACTATCCTTGTACATGAAGATCTTCAAACAAGACCCCCTTCTACAAGTAATCATTATTTGGTTGAGTACATTGTGTAGGTTTCAAGGGACAGTGTTGATGCTGCAAGGAAGCTCTACTGGTGCTGATGCTACAACCTTTGCATTGTCAGGTTAAAACATTTTTATTTACTCAGGCATTTAAAAAAATATTGTATGGCACCCTGGAATTCACTAGGTCAATGACAGGCTAGATTTTTTTTTAAAAAAAAATATCCTCCTTTCTGTAAAGTATAACTTCAGTGTTCCCCCTTTTTTGTTCTGTGTTTTCTTTCCCAGCCCAAATATTATTTGTTCATTCCCCGCCCCCCCTACTTCTAGTTTAGCATTCATTTCACCATTTGATTTTTCTTGTCCTTCTGTTTCCTACTGCTTTGCCTGAGCTTCCTGGATACATAATTACATTTTTAAAAAGCCAAACAACATTTTGGATTCTACCGTCTACTGAACCATTGAGTCTCCACTGTTCCAAATTGCACTGTTTCCCCATCAGAGGCAACATCAGATAATGTGGAACTAAATATGAACTAGTATTTCTAAAGAATCCTCCTGCTAGAGTTCTCCTCTCCCCCACCCAAAACTTGCAAAGGGTTGTTGCCAGAGCATAAAAGGGAAATGGTGCTCTCCAAGATCTCTCAACCTTGGTTTACGCCAAGAGAATCCTTGGCACGAATGGGAGGGAGGAAAGGCCCTTTTCAAGCAAACATTAGCTCTTCCATAACTCTGCAATGTCATTCATGTTGCTTAAGGGCAGAAGTTTATGGAATGCTGCTCACACCAGGCTGCAAATGAGCTTTCACAGTGCAAGTGATAGAAAAGAAATGTTTAAAGGGATTAAACTGGAAGCTGGAGGAGGAGGGGCTACTCTTATGCAAATGAGTGGAGGTTGGAAGACAGCCCAGCGGGTCAGCCAAGGAATGGCATGCCTCTGCAGATGAAAGGACTATTAAGACTTTAGACCTGCTAGTCTTTAATGTTAAGAGTGCCGTGCAAATAATTCATCCATTAACGTAAGGCGTGTGGAACTTCTTGAGGTTTATCAGGTAAGATCACTGATCTGGCTTGACTGCAATGAGAAACAAACTCTCCCCTCTCAACACAGTGGCTATGATAAAGTGGAAGAGGTGATCAGTGGGGAAGTACATATGGCAGGAGCAGCCAGGTAGTGCCATGGAGCCAACCTCCTGACACCAGGATTGCAGTTTACGTGACGGTGCAGCACCAGAGTGGTGGCAAGGTCAGAGGGAACCACTGGAGCCAATACAGCACATTCACCGGTGCTACCACACATCCAGCCCCAGCTCCACACTGTCCCGGTGAGGTGCAGAGACACCAGTCTGGGAAAGGAAACTTTGCAGCAATGCCTCATTCCACCAGCCACTCCTGACCTTTGGAAAGGCTATGGTTGCAAGGCAGAATTACATAGCCAGAGCTCTGTAAGTAGTAGACAGAAACATTTTAAAACAGATTCTGATTGTCAAGCTACTATAGATTGACTAGCTGCGGAAACAGATCCAGTATTGTTACGGAGAATCCAGTCTAGGGATTGCACCAGCTCGTGAGGGGATGGGTGGCATCGACTGAATTAAGCAAAACAGAATGAGCAGAGGAGCAGAAATTGGGGGTGGGGTGGGGGAGAGAGAAATACAATCTGGGAAAGTGTTTGAGGATGTGGGAAGGTGTACAATGCCAGATATAAATCAGAATTGACTAAATTCTGTTTGCAAAGTTGGATCAGCCCAAGTGTGGGAGAGTAGAGAGAAGGATGGGAGTTCCTCTGGGACACAAGCAAAGCTGGCTCAGGCCTAGGCAGCTTTCTCTGGCTTTCATAAGCAAATTTCTTTGGAAATGCTCATAAAACATAGCAGAGTCCCCTTGGGTAGCTTTGGCAGAGCAGCGGAGGAAGGAGGGGATGTTGATCCTGCACAGAACAATTTCACACAGCTGAAGAGAAAGAGAAACAGGAAAAAAGGAAAGCGGATAAACACAAGGGCAGAAAGAGGATCAGGACTGCTTCCAAGGCCACAGGAGCGCCATGAACACACACTTCGTACATTCCAATAAAGCAAGGAAGCAGCACGAAACAACGGGAATGACTGGGGTGCCGTTTCACCACAGGAGCTGTGTGATGGGAGGGGAAGACCCGGAATGGACACCTTTTGTGCAGAGAGGGTTATAAGCAATCCAAGGTAAAAACATGCTCCTATCCCAAGTCGAGCAGAGAGACAAGCAAGCAGGTACTGGCAAACAAGGTACTGGATCTGCTTGGGTGCAATCCCAGAGTTGCTTTCCCGTTACTGGTTAATGGGAAAGCAACTCTGGGATTGCACCCAAGCAGATCCAGTACCGGCAGCTGCAGGAGCCAATGCAGCCGAGCACTGGCTCCTGTAGCTGCCAGTACTGGATCTGCTTGGGAAAGCAACTCTGGGATTGCACCCAAGCAAGGGTAACATGTGATCTCCTCTCAGATACATGCACAGTTGAGGCCAAACATGCATAAGAGGCAAACAGGGAATTTCTGCTGCGTTTCCCCAAAGCAGTCTTCTCAAAAGATAACTATATTCCAAAGACTCACCGAAGTGTTTTGGCACTGGATGCTGGTGCTGTTAAAGCGCAGGGCAGTGACACGCTGGGATGTGCCAGGGATATGGAAGATGCACTCGTAATTGCGCTGTCCAGACTGTGGCTGTGGCAGGTTTTTGGCAGTCAAAGTGATGGGCTTCACCACACCCACAGGGATATATATCTGGGTAGATGGAAGGATCTGCGGGCAGTCCTGCGAGAGAGGTGGAGGAAAAACAGTCAGCATTAAGATCTTCAAATTCAGATTGTCATGATTAGCCACAGATCATAGTCTCAAGCAGCACACAGCACAAAGACTTTACCCCACACATAAGAGTTCTGCAAGAATAAATTGAGCACTCATAAAATACGCTCCTCAACCAGGTGATAAGAATTGGCTAAAAGCTGACCTCCAATCAGATATATTCTCAATATAAGCTTCTTGCTCCTATAAATCCACCTTAGCTAATGAGTCTTCCAGTTGATTGCCCTCAGATTCTGATGTTCTAAAATCTCTGTCAATTAATCTCCTCTTCATGGCTCTATATACCTTCCCAAAGGGAACTCATGCACAGTACTAGACTACTACCTGCCCAACTTCCTCAAGCCCTTTCATAGTTCCAAACCATGTAAGAGCTATGTTAGAAATGATCTGTCACTCAGTTTCTCCAGTCTATGTAAACATTATATTCAGACCTCAGAATAGATGTAAACAGTTCATACGCTATTATGGCTGTGTTCAGATGAACTCAAGTAAACACTAGGTATTTCTGCAGAGGTTATTCACAAAAGCCTTTCATACTTCTGTACTGTTATTTCAGGGTCTGCATTCAGAGCATACCCAAGCAGCTACATAATTCACATATAAAAAATAATAATACAGATCATAAAACAGATTAAAGCATAAAGTCCTGCCTTAAGTGAACAAAGAAGTTAGTGGAGATTGCAATATTGGTATACACCCAGTCATAATGTCATTGGGCAGGTGTGGACACACATCCCATCAACAGGACCACCTGAGCCCTATAGTGACAATGTTGAGTGTGGGGTCTAAAGAAGGTTTCTGTTCTCAACCAAACACACACAGAAACTCTCTTCAAATGTCTGCACTAAATGCACGAAGGTCAAAAAAGAACCAATGAACCCTAGCGACTGAGAGTGATGCTAACATGGCTCAGGACCACAATACCTGAAGGATTGCCTCTCTTCATATGAACCTATCCATACCCAACTGAGTCCCTTCTTTGTGGGCCTCCTCCACAAGAGGTTGAGGGTGGCAGCACAAGAATGATCCTTTTGATCACTACGGTGAGTGACCTACGGTGGCCGGCGAGGCCTCCCAAGCCATGCTGTTTCTGACGTGCTTGAATGGCTGAAGGAGGCTCCTCCGAGATGCCTCCTCCGGAGCAGCCACAGGATCCGGGGAGCTGCGGCTCCGGCAGAGAGTGGGACGATGACTTCGGGTACGGCCTGTTTCCCAAGAGGAGCCACGGAGGCGGGAAACAGCAGCAGTCCATGCTCTATAAGGCCGTCTTCACCAGGAACCACAGGTGCCAGCTGATGCTGCAGATTGCCCTGGAAAGCATATGCTAAGCTGCTACTTGATGCTATGAAGAATATTGGCTGCACTGTTTTCAAAGATCGACACTTCTCATGTGAAGAGTGTGATGGGTGTGTCAGTGGAGGATTCGATTCTTCAACATCACAGATTGTTCTGTGCCAAAACAATATTCATCACCAGTCTCATATGAACAGAGTGGTTGCACATGAGCTTATCCATGCTTTTGATCACTGCCGTGCACATGTGGACTGGTTCAATAATATCAGGCATTTAGCTTGCTTGGAGATTCAAGCTGTTAATCTTAGTGGTGATTGCTCCCTCCTAAATGAAATAACCCGGTTTAAATTTGGATTGAAGCAGCATCAGCAGACTTGTGTAAAAGACAGAGCTGTTCGCTCCATCTTGGCTGTTTGGAACATCAGCAAAGAAATGGCTGAGAAAGCTGTGAGTGAAGTCTTTGAATTGTGTTTCAATGATTATGAGCCATTTGACAGAGTGCCTCGCAGCAGATCAGATGCAAAATATGCACATAGAGATTTCCAAAACCGTGACCGGTACTATGCAAAATTTTAGCCAAAAACTGTTCATTTCTTGCTACAACATTTGGGGACAATTTTCAAAAGATTAATTGTGAAGATAGCTGGAAGTCCACACACAACAAAGAATATTCATGTTGTCAAATTCCTGTTCTGTGTTTTGTTTGGTGTACAAATTGGTCTAGCAGCCCCCCCCCCCATGTGCACATAAAAGTTTATGTGAGTATTCTACTGGAAATTAATTTTGCAAATGCTTTGGTTCTCATCCTTGGTTTAATAAATGCTGTTTCATTAAAAAAAAAGAATGCTCCTTTTCTGCAGTGGCTCCCCATTTGTCAAATGTTCTCCCCAGGGAGCTTCAGCTGGCTCCTTCATTGTACACTTTTAGGCGCCAGGTGAAAAGGTTCCTCTTCAACCAGGCCTTGGGCTGATTAACATCTGATGCCCTTTTAAATATGCTGTGGGGGGATTCTTGGTTTGTTTTTATATTGGTGTGTGTTTTATATTGTATTTTTATTTTGGGAGCCAACCTGAGATGTACAAATGAAGGGTGGTATACAATTATTATTATTAATTATTATTATTATTACTACTACTACTACTACTACTAATTCTACCACCACCACGACTATTACCTTTATTTTAAGTCCTCATGCCATTCCAGATAGAGGGGAAAGTGTGTTTTGTCAGGTGAGATGGTAGCACTTCAGCAGTGAAATTCCCTTCCCCTTGTAGTGTGATTGGCATCAGTGTTGCTTATTTTTCAGCACCAGGTAAAAAAGTCTATGTTCACTCAAGCCTTTGTTGGGGATAGAATCAATTTGCCAGCTGTAAAGGGGTTGCTTTCTGCATTGTTGCATGATGCTTTCATTTGATGCTTTCCCTGTTTTATGCGATTTTACTATTTTGTGAAATTAATGGATATCCTTACTTTATTCTGTGACCTGCCCTGACATCAGCACTTGACGAAGGGGGGAGGGACACAAACTGAAATAATAAATAAGTAAACAAGCCCAAGCTGCAGAGCACCAAGCTGGCACATGAAGCCTTGCAAACCAAATGATAGCTCTGACTGCGGCTCTCTCAGCATGCCTGACCTAGAAAACTCGCCCTATCCTAGTGTAAAGAAATCACCTCTAGGATTTCAATGAAGCCAATAATCAATCATGATGAATTTCTCAGAGCAGCATCCAGCCCTGCTAACCGTACTCACTAGTATCTCCCATGCTCCTTTATCTGCAAGGTCCCCACTAATCACTGGCAACCAATCACTGCATCAGCCCCATCTCTGGAGGCAAAGGGGCATGCATGATGGAAAGGTTGCAGCTGCACCTGACAGAGGCTGGGTTTATTTGCTGACCCAGCCAAGAGCTCAGCTAGCACCTGAGTCATGGCATAACCTTCGCAGTCTCCTTCACTGAGTGGCTGTTCAGCACCCTAGCAAAGCAGACACATAAAACTCTGTACAGCATCCCTTGCTGCTCTCAAGAGGACAACCCTGACCTCCCCAAAGCCAGGTTGCAGAGCACAGGGAGAGAATAAAAATAAACAGGACCAGGCAAGAAAACAGCCCTGCATCCCAGGAGGGTACCACTTTGGCAACAATAGCCTGATGCAATCCCCAGGCGAGTCAAACTGGGCCTGGGAGGGAGGCATCCCTGCTTTAAATAACAGGGAAAGGTGGAGAATAACATGTTTTGAACCAAACAGTGGTAGGATCAGAAACTTTGCTCAGGAGCCTGCAAACACATTCGCCATAGACTCCAACAGGGGGCGGACCAGCTCTTTCCCCCAGCCCAACTCACCAGCACCAATTCCAGTAAGCAAACTTGTAATAGAGGCAGGAACAGCAGAAGTGGGTGTGTCTATTCCAGGAACAGTTTCCAACTACACAAAAACAGGACACCTCAAAGTTCTTTATGGGAGCTCATTAACCCTTGAACAATACTTGCTTTGCTCGCTGGATTAAACCACAAAGTCAAAGCAGTACAGGAGATACATACCCAGACCCTGAGGTTTCAAGTTCTCTTGAGTTTTTGAGGTTCCAAGAAGGTGAGTTGCACTAACTTCTCTCCCAAGATTCCATGATTTCACTGACATACAGGAAATAACACCCACATAGCTCTTTGTCCTTGAGAATCAAATCCACTAATTCTGGGGCGTCTTGGGCAAACAGATTAGGTGCACATGCCTAAATACCATAGCCCAAAACACAGAGAGCCTAAAAGGACACACCCAGCATACAGATACAAAACATGGGTGCACGGCAAATGGAGTACATGAGCTAAGAGCCTCTCTCCCAAAACATGCACACATTTTGCTGACTGGCTTTTTGAGACAGACCCTGCTCAATCCTGCTACGTCACATGTTTGGCGTCTACAGGGAGCCGTGTGTCATCCAGCAACAATTTTGCCCCGCTCAAAAACAGGAAACACCTGGTGCTAAGGAGCCTTTCCTAAAGAGTCTCATGGCTCCGCACTCGTGATGCTGGGCTGGGAGCTACACAGCAGAAATGGCTCTGACACTGGCCAGGCCTTTCCCAGCTGTTCCCTCTTCCGGAGCAGCCAATTCCAAGGACTAATGAGAACGCTCCCTTACCCATACTCCACACGTCTGTCATCTCCTTAGCCAGGTCTGCATATTTTCAGCATGTACGTTCATGGATACTGCAAGCAACGGAATTTTGAACTAATTCTGAGCGCACAGGATGCCAGTCTCCAGTTCGAAAAGCAAGCTGTCAGGCCATATTATTTCAGAGATAAATAGGAAAGCCTCTACATCACATCTGCTGGGGTCTCTTCTCGGATGTCCCTCATTTTAAAGGACATCCCTGATTTAGCAAAATTGCACCTGCGTGAAACAGCTGAGAAGATGGGAGGGCTCTGCTCTGTGCAAAAAACTAAAGCACAACTTTTGGGGTCTGTGGTTAACAGAGCTCTGAATGAACAGGAGTTTGCAAGAGAAGAACATTTTTAAAAAGGGAAAAGTGTGGTGTCCTTTTAAGGGACCATGGAAAGGTATCCTTAGGAATCGGAGTTCTCTACCCATGCTCAGCATCCCCTGTCTTTACCTTATTGCTAAATAATGCCAAACAACTCTTACATTTCTTGTCCACAATCAAAAGCCTTGCCAAAATTTCTGTAAGTGAAAACATGCGAATGAGCTTAGTTAACTTGCATAATAGGCTTCTGAATACTAATATTTACTCAGAGTAGACCTAACAGACCTATGTTAGTAATGGCTATTAATGGGCCTATTTTGAGTAAATGTTAGTTAAGAACAACGCATGAAATCCATTATTCCAAAATTGTGATTGAATGATAGGAACCTTCAGACTGCAGTCTTATGTAAATTTACAAGGGAGTCAGCCCCAGTGAACCAATAAGAGGCTTGCCTTAGATACATGCATAGGATTGTGCTCTCCACTGCTCACCTATGGGGGGAACCAGAGTAAAGAAGAGATGAACAGACTTAGTGCTGAAATTCTCCACAGTAAGCACCTGCCTTCAAAGCACATGCTCATCTATTCAAACACTCTCCCACCCTGCCTTCAACCTCCTCAAATCATGCTTTTAATTAGGAGATCATTTTGCTATAATAGCCAATCACATTCCGTTGTCATGCAAAAGTCTTTAATTTCTTTAAAAATTGAAATTCGGGAAATTCAGTACTGAACAGCAATTATTTTTAAAAAATGAAGAATCTGTGGAATTAGGAAATGAAGAAGAATGTTCCTGGATGACTTCACATGAGCATGTTTTAACTTTCCCACAGGCAGCAAGAAAAACCTTCCACATGCTGCTGCTTGCTATTCGATTTTTTTCTCAGCAGAAATTTAAGAGACAATGAATGAGAAACTATTAAAAAAAAGGGTTAAGAGCCTGTGTGGGCGCTGCACTAAAGGATTTTTCCATTACACCTCTCTGGCCAAAACCCACAAGACACAGACAAACGTGCAATTTAGCCAGCCCAAGGCTTGCCTAAAATAGCTCCAAGGATTAATCTAACATGCATAAACGAATAGTAGGATGCAAAGGGTAGGATGCATCTCTGGCCCCAGCCCATCCCAAAACGTAAGCAAGAGGCACTGAAAAGGGGAGTGTGTTGGCATCCTCACCACATTCAGAGGTCCCTCTTTAACCACTTCTCTTTGGAAGCCACATGAAAACAAGCTGAGTAAAAGCCAAGAGCAGTGGGCCAATAGGAACAGCGAGTCCAATGGCATTTTGTCTGTTCTGCTTCCCTCCAGAACCAAGAACCGCAGAGGCAGTATCCAAAGAGGAAGGAAGCAGGTTCGGAGGAGGCTTCTCCAAACATCATGCAACTGGCTGAGGAGATTAAAAATTTAACACAATGTGATGAAAATCTTCAGCTGCTGATTGCTGCATATCACACTTCTGTTAAAGACAATGGGGGTGATCAGGCTGTTACTTCCACCCCGCTGCCCATTGGGCAAGTTCAACTGAGCATGAGTAGACGTAAGGTGTTCACAGCTTAAAATGCAGCTAGGTTGTGCTTTTTCTCAATTTGGATCAGAGTTGTTTTAGGGGGAGACACATCAAAATGCAGTATTTTTCAAGAAAAAACAGGACAGATGCAGGATAGATGTGTGTGAACACTGCTTCCTCAACCAGCAGTGGGAGCACACTGGATGCAGAGTAAATGGGAATGTGCATACAGCCACAGTCATGCACTGATCACTGCTTCAGCCACATAAGGTTTAGAATTACACCTGCCAAGGTTGCTTGCTTGCTATTTCTTCCCCGTGTTGAGTCTTCCTGAAAGACTTGGGCCATACATGCTGCCCCAGCTTAGAAGAAAAAGAATTCAATCACTATATATGTTCTTCCAAGCTAGGTTACACCTGCTTGTTTTTGCATGCCACTATACCATTCACCTCTCTATATATCTATATATCCCAACACTTCTTCTTTTGTATGCCTGTACCCTGTGGATTTAGAGTTTACCAAGGCTACGGCCCCTTTCCCCATTCCCTGAAGGTACAGGAGCAAGGATTTGGCTTTTTCTTTTCTTTTTTAGGGGAAGGATGCCCCCAACAGCTCTCACAAACTGCTTAAAAAATGTGACACTAAGCCACTCCTGCTAGCTGTGACTCCCCTTCCTGTTTCAGGTACTCCGCATATAGCAGCCAATAAATATGAACGCTCATCAACATGGGCAGAGTAAAAGAAACATAAATGCTTAATGGCATTTTCTTTTTTTAAAATGCCATTCAAGGCTAAGGGCTTTTCAAAGTCTACCGCTCTCTTTCGTTTCCCAGCCTTTTGGTCTCACAGTTTACAGACATTGGAGTCTCCATACTGATGAGTGTCTGGTTATTCCTCAAGCTTACTCCTTCAGCTCTTGGGGGTGCAAGGGGATGCCCCGCTTGTCTTGCTCATCCATTTCTTCCCAGGTCAACAGGATCAGGCTCACCAGCAACAGCTTCTGCCTTTAATAACAGCTGACAGAGTTTGACCCATCGTAAGTAAGATAAATCCCTCTTTCCTCCCACGTAAGCAGCCCTTGCAAAAGAAACTGTGCTGCTGGTGGCTGGGTGCTGGATAAGTAACTGCCAATCTCCCATGGTTCCTTTTCCTGGAGGGCCCAAACTCCCAGAGATGATAAAGGGTGGGGTGGAGGGGAATTAATTGTTCGTTGCTGGAAGCTCGACCTCTTGGATGTGGAGCCCGACACTTATCAGCCTGGAGGGGCTGTGAGACAGGAGTCACAGTGGGAAATGACACAGGGAGAGAAGGAAGCGAAAAATACAGCTGAGGGCACCTCCGCTATGCCAGCACTCACAGCAAAAGATTAGAGCAGGATTCATCTAATGCAACACGGGAGCTGTCAAGCTGGCTGTAGCACAGCACAGCACAAAATGCCTTGTCCAGAGTAATCCATGAAAGCAGAGGACCCAAAACAAACAAGTGCTAGGAGCTAATATGAGGCAGAGCCCAAAGGACATGACTGCTTCTTACTCAAAGCCAGAGGGGAATATGTGTTAGTCATGAGAATGCAGAATGGCTGGAAAGGTTTAAAATGAGATTAAAAGGTGCATAGGAGTTTAGGGCAGACTGAAGGAGGAGATCTGAGGAGAAAGATGAGAGATGTAGCTGCTGATATACACACCTTTTTAAAAAATGACATAGAAGGACTCAAACCTCAGTGGCAGAACTGTGAGGTTCTGCTGCAGTGAGGGGAAAAGAGTTCTGCATGTGTTCAGAGGTGCTCTTTTTATGACTGCTGGCACTCCAAGAAGGGTCTGTGGCTAAGCGTTGAGGAGACCAGACTCATGCTTCTCAAAGAAAGGAAAGAGAGTACCTATGAAAAGGTGGGAACTGGCATTTATGGACCCAAAATAGCTTAAATGTTTTAGCTTATCCTTGAAGGTGCTCAGCTTATAAAAAATAAGAGTTAAGGTTAAGAACTATAGTATATCTATATGACAAAAAGTAATTTTCTTTTTAAGTAGAAATATCAGGCACTGAAGAAGATTCTGTTGAAATGTCTTTAGCCAAATGGCTATTAAGGAGCATTCATTTCTATAGGTACTAATGGGCATTTGGCCTTCATAAGAGTACTGCTATAAGATTTCTTTAGGGGTCATAACCTCCTCCCCCCCATCTCCTTTAAATACAACAGGACAGCTGGGAAATGTTTACAAACAAGGGAAGGGCTGTTGTGCTAGCATAATGTATTCTGTAAGCCCAGAGAAAAGGGAAAGGGGGTACTTTTAGGCAGCCAGTGAAACGTGCAAAGTTACTAAAATGCAACCTTTCTCCATTTCATTCTGGTCAAGATGTTAGATCCACTGCGGAGAAACTGTGGCCTTCCATACGTGGTTTGATTACAAGCTGCCATCATCCCTGGCCATGTTGGCTGCGGTTGATGGGGGTTGGGAGTCCAGCCATATCTGGAGGGCCATGGGTTTCCCATCTCTGTGCTGAATTGTGAAGTTTTGCTTACTGGGAAGAGAAGAGGTGTTTCCTTTGCTTGAATTGCCAAGTGTGTCACCTAGCTGAAACCAGGCAATTAGCCCTATAAAAGGCCTGTTGGGCACATCTTGCACTGCATACAAGAGGGTCAGAAAAGGAAATAGTGTGTGTGAGAAATTTCTTTGTCACTTAGTGGGATCAACAAGATCCATTTTTTAAAAACTCTCACTTTATAAACTGTGGGTTATAAACCTCCAACCTACGGGTTAAACCTGGTCTCTCACTGGTCCTGCTTCACACACACACACACACACAATGTGTTTTTGTCAGGCTAGGATGTTTCTGAATTCTGGTTGTGCCTGTTGCTTTTATGGATAGAGAGGGGTGTGTGAGTGTGTAGGTACTAGCCTACCACACAAGGTAACATTTGCATCAAATGTTCCACCTACTTTTGCCTCTAGCTCCACCCACTACCACTGGAATGTGGCCCTCAAAAGGTTTTCCAGAAGCAAATGTGGCCCTTGGGCTGAAAACGGTTTCCCCACTCCTGACTTATAACGGTTCCCTCCACCAGAGTGGAGGGCAATTGCTTCCAAATGGTGTCAATCTGTATTCTGACACACACAATCTGGAAGGGTGTCCTTATTTCTCTGTTGCGGCAAAAAAGAAACAGAACGGCGGCAGCGAGGTCTGCTGGCCTCTTAAAGGGCAAGAGCCACAGAGTGGTGTGAGCTCTCTAGGGATTAGACACAGGAGTCCTTTGTGACCCACCAAGTCCTTTTGAAGAACACAAGTCCTTTTGCATTCTGCTGACAGGGCTGAATGGCAAAATGCCTCTTAAGATATTGTGCCACTGTTTATGGTCTGTCCATAGTGCTTTCTGTGGAGGCAGAGGTGGATTTTATGGTCATCTGAGCCTGCCAAGGGCACAATCATTTTCACAATAGGAGTTAGATATTAATTTCAGTATTTTCCAAATACCGCTTGCCGGATGGCAACATAGCTACGTGTTCTCAGTTTGCCCTTGGTTCATTGAGACTCAGGGGGTGGTTTTTGTCCCCTCATCCCACCCCACAAAAGGCAGGAAACTGTTTGAAATAGTGCATGCTGCCTAACTTATGGAGGAAGGTGATAATTTACAAGGCAGAAACCACAAAAATAGCCCTGTTGTTTATCAGGGACATCACATACTGGCCTTTGGAACCACCAAAAGAAGGTGTCTGAAAGGTCACCTAACTGCAGCTGCAGTTGTTGACATCAAGGCTCTGCAAATCCATCCTGCATCCTCTCTTTGTCCATAGTTCCCCCTTTGTACATCTTGGTTGGGGTCATATATTTAACACACCCTAACCTCTAAGTGAAACAGTTCTGAGCATCACAGGTAGCTATGAACTACTTTCTCTAGACAGAGTGTTTCATGTTTCAACATCTCTCATCAACCACCATTTTAGATTTAGCCTCCAATTTGAAAGCAGATCTCACAATCAGAATAGTAACATATCTAAATTAGCTACAAATGCCTGTTATGATCAAGTACCATGTTACCCTTTAATGAAACAACTATAATATGGCACTTGCCTTGAGCCAGGTTTGGCTAAGGCTTAACTCTCAGGTATGTTCTCAGTGCCATGATTCATCACTAGAACATGTGGAGAACATAATTTCTTACATGACATGTGGAGAACATAATTTCTTACATGAATCTATGCTCTTAACATGAAACTCATTGTATGAAATGTATGAAAACATACATTTCACTCATTGTTCAGTTATTAACCCCAGTGCCCACATATCTAGAATCAGAGGGGAAAGAGGCCTTCTAGGAAGACTTTATCTCCAGCAGCAATATGATTAAAAATTAAGCCCTGATAAGTTGATCACAGCTCTCTACCAGATCACCTTTAACTCCAAATGCACCAAAGTTCTCTATATGCATTCAACTATATTTTAGAGAGCCCTCTACAACTTCATTTAATTTAAATGCTCATAATAATGGTGATGATGATGATGATGATGATGATGATGATGATGCCTTCCCAAAAAGGCAAAAGCCCCTGAGAAAATCAACCAAGTAGAAGGATGGATGGAACTGTTTTGGACAGGCAGTAGAATTTAACTGAAACATTCAATAGGTGTTCACAGAATGTCTTTAATTTCCAAAATAATTGCAAACTGGGGTTTAAGTCTGCCTCAGAATACTTGTAAGTGTCACCCTGATCCTAAACATAGGAGGCTGGCTGTGGTCAGCAAGTGGTGACAGAAAGGAACTCTGTACATGTTAGAAACAACTCTCTTTTTTACTTCTCTTTCTAACTTCATTCTTTCCAAGAACTAAACACTGGAATTGAAAACAGACTCCGGAGCTACTCTACCTCAAATTATACCTCATTCCTGGGGAGTTATTTTCTTTCAACATGGGATGTCACACTGTACAGAGTTGACAGCCCCTGCCTTCACTACTCACCCAGCTCATAATACCTAGACAGACAACTAGCCACTGTGGAATAACAAGAATTGCTGCTATACAAGGGATCTTCAAAATGTGTAATCCTCCAGAGCAAATGCAAGAAAAGCCAGTAACTGGTTACTTTATTGGGAGGATGTATTACATTACATTATCTAAAAAAACCCTCATTGCAACAAAAAGGCACACAGTGAGATTGTTCTGTTGTCCTGAGTTCATTAGCCAGTGCACTGTATTATTTTAGCACTCCTTGCTCCTTTGCAATCTAAAAGTGAAACTCTGTCCTTGCCTCTAAGAATTAACACTCAGGATACAAATGCTCATTTCTGCAGGGCAGGTGATCTGTCACTTGGAATCACTGATTCTCCTTGACAATTCAAACTCCACATCACATGAACCAAATCAGAAATGAAATAAAGTATGCATTGTAGGAAATGGGTGGTTTCCTCAGCTCTTATATTAAAGTCATCCTTAAGGACACTGGAGGATTCACCATATATACTGTGGAAATCTCCATGTGTCTCACCTGCAAGGTAGCTTAGAAGACAATTGAAAAATCTGTCGCAATCATAACTTGGATTTACTGGAGGAATACTCAATCAATGCAGCAGAGAAGGAGTTAAAGATGTGCCTGAGGGCTGAAATGACAGACTAATAAAGATAAGACAGGAAGAGGAAGGAAGGACCCCAGTGAGTGCAACAGTGACCTATCTGAAACAGACATTCTGGCCCGCAGGCTTCTCTCTTAATGGCTTGCAGACTGACTGTGCAACCAGGGTAAATCAAAAAAGGGTGAAGAAGCAAAATCCTCTTGGTGCGGAAAGATTTCTCTCCACTGAAGTTTCCAGAGCATCCCGCCACACAAAGGTCTCACAAGCCAGGCCCCTATCTTCTGAACAGCCTGGCTAACGTTGCCAGTCCAAGGGCCTCGCCGTCCCACTGCAAACCTTCTGGGGACCACTTGCCCAAGTTGGTGTGGCTGAAGTGTAAAGTGCACATGACTGAGGCCAACTTGAAAATCTTATTAATGCATATGATTAACTGGAATTAATGTTTAAAAAACCGATTGAAATTAATTCATTGCCCTGGTATGGTTTGTTACAGTCACCAAAAACTAATACTGCTTGACTTTAATGGTCTGTAGCAATTATTATTCTCCCCCACAGCACCACCTTTAAACATTAATGAATTAATTGTCATTGCTCCCCCTGCCTGGGGCATAAGGAGAAGGGTGGAATGGCAACCACTTCAGTACAATTGATAGTCTACAATTCCTTTTATAAAGCACCATCTGTAGGGGCCCTGTTCTACTACCTCTGAACTGAAATTCTCCTCTTTCTCTGAACATCAGCCTTTGGGTTTGAAGCTTAAAAGCCTCTCCATGAGGTGACAACACCTCCCCCACTTCACTGTGTTGCAGCTCTCCCTCTCACTGGTGACCATTGTTCAAATTTCCTCCCCATCATGGTGCTGGGCTGAGAGTCATGAGGAGGAAAACGGCACCTTCCTCACTAATGCACCATTGAGAACCTCTGCATAACACTGTCCTCAGTGATGCTCATAGCTGTGATATCATCCAAGTGCTTACAGAAATCTCCAAGCGCTCCAGAAGCGTTTGTTGCAGCAGAAAGCAGCAGCAGCTCAATGCAGAGACCCCAGAAAACTGTAGGGCCCTTTGTAATCCCTACAAAGCCCAGCCACTGACAGTTACATGCCCTGTATTGCTCTCATTATGCCTTTAATTTTTGTCACCACCACTGAAAGCAAAATGTCTTGGGAGGCCTTAGGGGCCATATCTGGACCAGGGACTGCAAGTATGTCACTGCTATGACAAACCATAGTTTACAGCTAGAATGAGCCTTGGGCTCATACACTCTCCCCCTTCTCCTTACATGCAGAGAGCAGGAGGCCCCTGACAGCATTTACAGTGGAACCTTGGTTCTCAAACTTAATTCATTTCGGAAGTCTGTTCAACTCCCGAAATGTTTGAAAACCAAGGAGCAGCTTCCAATTGGTGCAGGCACCCCAGAAACAATAGCTGACAGCCACGTCAGACATTCGGCTTCCAAAAAACATTCGAAAACCGGAACGTTTACTTTTGGGTTTTCAGTGTTCGGGAGCCGATTTCTTCGTCAACTAAACGGTTCAAGAACCAAGGTTCCACTTTACTTTCATTTCCAATGAATTCTGGCTCGTCATTGCATGTGAACAAGGGATTCTGGTTCATAATAAACTCTGTTCAGTTTCAAAGCAAGCTAACTTCAAACCATGAATTGTGAAGCTGGCTTGCTAAATTAACCAGAGCTTGTTATAAACCATGACTCTTAGTTCACAGGCAACAGCACACCAAGATTAACTGAAACTAAAGCCACACTGCTGAAAGCTCTCCTCTCAACCATGTAGCAAGAAAAAAGAGTTGGTGCTAGGAGTAAGGTTATGTGACGTGTGAGCCCAAGGCTTGCCCAAGTTTGTTCCAGCTCATGCAAGTCATGAGAAACAATGGCACGTGACTTGCTAATCTGTTCTCTGTATCAGATTTAAGGAAGTTTTATGATGCTATTCTAAGCACACTTAGTAGTGCATTGGAAAGCAGTGGGACTTGCTTCCATAAAGGGGCAAGATGCTTGATTAATATGGAGAGTAGATTAAGGTCTGTCTTCTTTTGTTCCACTAAATGCCTGTCCAGCCTTTCTTTTACAACTTCAAAAGGGAGAAAATTCCACCAAGTTTCCAAGACAGTTTCTTACACTGTGGAATTTCAGCCAGGCAGGTCTTCCTGAAGATTAGCCAAAATACTTTTAAACCATTACTTCTTATACTATCACAGACAGAACAATTCACAGACGTGAACAGAATGAACAATTATTTGTTCTCTTTCTCCCACAATGAAGCCTGTTAACCTTTTTTCCACACCTCCAAGCCTTTTCTCCAATCTTGTTCCATAGATAAACATACCAAGGTCCTTCAAGCAGCTGAAGAAGGAGGAGAGGACAGAGGGTGAAGAAAGAGCTGTGAATGGAGGGGGACACTTTCCCCTCCTCTGGACCCCCTGGGAAACACAACAAACCTGCTGCACCTGGAACTGGGTGTGGAGAGTGCAGCTGAATGAGACATAGCTGAGGAAGTAGCATCCACCTTGATACCTGCCCATAAAAAGCAAGTGCAGAGGGAGAAACTAGGGTGATAGCCATGGTTTCCAGCAACTTTTATCAATGTGAGACTTTTGTGAGCTTAGTGTTTGTCTGGACCCTGGGTGAGAATCCAGGGGGCTGAGAAGGAATGTCTGAAGGAAAATGAATTGATACTGATTGAGATATATTAGTAACTTTGTTTTAATGTGATGTTTTAATATGTAACTGTGCATTTGTAATATTTTGCTTAACATGTCTGTTGTTGCTTCAGTTTTCTGTACGCCACTTGGAGATACTTTTAATACATTAAGCGGTATGGAAAGTGTCAGGGAACTGACATCTAAAGCGCCGCAGGTGCAAAGGCTCCCTGAGGTTGAGAGAGCAGTAGCAGCGGAAGAGGGAACCAGTAGAGGGCGAGCAAGAACTCCAAGGGAAAGTGAGTCGGAGGGATGGCTCAGAGACGCTTCAAGCGAAACCAGTGGGGAGGTCTCAGGACCTCCTATAGGGACACCCACACCTCGACGGAAACTGTCACGCCGAGAGGCCAGACGACGTGTTTCCGTTAAGGAGCTTTTATGTTGGAAACGTTTCCGAAAGCAGCCACTTTCGGATTCTACTAGTGATTGACGCAGCCATGCTGGAGGGGCTCCGTCACAGGCAGAGGTTTGAAAACCTGATCAAACTCTGAGGGACTTGCATTTTACGCACAAGCAGCTCATCGTCCCATCACAGCAATCCGAAAGTCACCGAAAGCCAGCTTGTGCAGAGAGAAGCATCATGAGCAACCCAGCCGGAACCGGGGGTGCAGGAGCAGCTGGAGGGGGTCCAAGCCTGGAAGAAAGGTACAGAGCGTTGGAGATCCAGTTGGCGCTGCAAACGGCGAGGCTTGAGGAGAGGAGGGCTCAGGATGCAGAAAAGGGAAAGGAGAAAACCACCCCGCTCGCCAGAAAGGTACCAGGATTGGTGCAGAAATTCGGGGGGGATCCCAGGAACTATCATGCCTTTAGAACAGAGATGCAATACGCTCTAAACTTGCAGTTTGATGACTTCCCCGACGAGGAATCGCGAGTGGCGTATGTGATTGGCCATCTCGAATCCGGGGCGAAAGATTGGGTTAGACCCCTGATGGCAGCGAATAATGAGATCTTAAAGGACACGAGGAAGTTTTTTCGTGCCATGGACCTGATGTTTTCCAGCGATATTGAGCAGGGGGTGGTGCGAAGGCAGTTAATGGCTTGCCAGCAAGGAAGCAGATCTGTCCGTGAGTACTGGACTGAATTTACTATGCTGATTCATAAATTGGGGTGGGACCTATCGGCGGAGCCCATCCAAATGCTTTTCGAAGAGGGGCTTTCTTCAACCGTCAAAGATGAGCTTTCCCGGGGGCCCAGGGCGGAGTCTATGGACCAATTAACCAAATCTGCGCTGGCCATAGGAGCGCGCCAGGAGGCGAGGGCTTTGGAAAGGCGGGAAGGGAAAGGAGACCGTTGGAGGGAGTTCCGCATTCCAGACATTCCAGAGCCATCTTTCCCGCCGGCAGAGCCGATGGAAGTTGGAACAGCGCGGGCGCGCGCAGTTTCAAATCCCAGTGAAGGGCGGAAGAAGGAGGGAAAGAGCGCCAAGAGATGTTATCTCTGCCAACAGCCAGGGCACTTTGCCAGAGTCTGCCCACAAAGAAAGGAATGGCAAGGGATGGCAGGAGCTGTTGGGGGAAAGGAAGAGGAAAGCAAGGAGCAAGTAAAAGCCAACGCCTGGCTGCCACCGTCGGGGCACAGCAGCCAGGCCAAAGAGCAATGAAAGTGCCCATGCCAGAACCTCCCAGACCTGCTTTAGTGATAGAGGTGTTACTAGAACTGCCAAACGGACACCCACTAAAGGTCAAGGCGCTTTTGGATTCAGGCAGCTCCTGTAATTTCATGAGTAAGGAGTTTGCAGCTGAGCACCAGATACAGACCATCCCTTTAAGTAACCCCTTGCAGGTGACTACGATTGACGGCAGAGAGCTGTTGGGGGGAGAAGTTAGCCAACAGACTGTCCCGATGATAATGAGAGTGGCAAGGCACACCGAACAGATAGCGTTTAATGTGGCCATCCTGGGAGGAGCGCCCATCATTTTGGGGATGAGCTGGCTGGCGCTACACGATCCGCTAGTGGGCTGGCATCAGAGGGTGGTCTCCTTTGGGTCAGCGCATTGCCTAGAACACTGCAAGGAGGGGAAGGTCTCGGGAGGAGACAGAGTCACCCTAGCGGGGATGGAAGTGATGGGCAAAGGGAAGGTGCCCCCGCAATACGCAGATCTGAGCAACGTATTCAGCGAAAGGGAAGCAGACAAACTGCCACCGCATAGACCCTTTGACTGTCAAATCAACCTACTCCCAGGGGCCCAACTCCCAGTAGGCAAGCTGTACGCCATGTCAGACAGGGAGATGCAGGAGCTGAGGGAGTTCATTGACAAAAACTTGAAGCGAGGTTTCATCAGAGAGTCCCGAGCGGTGGGGGGCAGCCCAGTGTTCTTTGTGGACAAAAAGAACACAGACAAACCGAGACTGGTGTGTGACTTCAGGGCCCTCAATGCAGTGTCGGAGCCCCTGGCTTTCCCTATGCCCCGAATTGACGACATTTTGACCAGAGTAAGGAAGGGAAAGATTTTTACAAAACTGGACCTGCGGGGGGCGTACAATCTGATACGCATAAGGAAGGGAGATGAATGGAAGACCACCATGTTTACCCCTTTGGGAGCCTTTGAATACCTCGTTATGCCCTTCGGTCTACAAGGGGGCTCCGCCTGTTTTCAAGCTTTTATAAACCACGTTCTGGGACCTTTGCTCTACAAGAACTGTGTGGCCTTTTTAGACGACGTGTTGGTGTATTCGGAAGATGAGGAACAGCATGTGAGGGACGTTCGAGAAGTGTTGGGCAGGCTGCAAGCCAACCAGCTGTGGGTGAAACTGGAGAAGTGCCAGTTTCATACCAAGGAGGTGGAATTCCTGGGGTACCGCTTGTCAGACAAGGGATTGGCCATGGATCCAGGCAAGGTTCAAGCGGTACTGGAATGGAAGACACCGAAGACCAAGAAGGACGTGCAAAGATTCTTGGGGTTTGGGAACTTTTATCGGAAGTTCATCAAGAACTTTGCCCACTTGACGGCGCCCATCACCGACTGCCTCAGCAGCAAGAAGAAATTTGTTTGGACGGTGGAGGCGGATCGAGCCTTTGAAGAACTGAAAAGGGCTTTCGCCTCGGAAGAACAACTTCTGCATGTGGATTTACAAAAACCCATGAGAGTGGAAACAGATGCATCCGACCGGGCTATAGGGGCGGTCCTTCTTCAACCGGGGAGGAGTGCGTCGGAGTGGAGACCGTGTGCATTCTTCTCGCGGAAACTGAATAAGTCCGAGAGGAATTACACGGTGTATGACAGGGAACTACTTGCCATTCACGAAGCATTCCGGAGGTGGAGACATTTATTAATTGGGGCACAACACAAGGTGCAAGTGTGCACCGACCACAAAAATTTAGAGTATTGGAGAACAGCTCGAGTGCTCAACCAACGACAAGTGAGATGGGCACAGGAATTCTCCAAATTTAACTTTGAGATTTGTTATGTGCCAGGCCCAGAAAACGTCAGGGCGGATGCGCTCTCACGCAAACCAGAGTATTGGGAAGGGGAGGAGGTGATCGAAGAGAGACATGTCATCCCGGAGGACCGCTGGGTGTGTGGGGCGGCGCTGGTGGGGCAACGGGAACTGGTGGAGGAAACGGAAAATGATGAATATGCCCAGGATAAGCTCAGAGGTCTCAGGGGGGAGGGCGAGAGCCCCGGAGGTTTTGAGGAAAGAAATGGGGCATTGTATTACAAAGGGGCACTGTATATACCCGAAGGTGAATTGAGGGGGAGAGTACTCAAGCAGTTGCATGATAGCCCCACGGCGGGACATTTTGGGCAACACAAAACCATGTGGTTGGTTACCAGGGAATTTTGGTGGCCTAAGGTGAGGGAAGATGTAAGGGAGTATGTAAGAGGGTGTGACCAATGTCAGCGAGCCAAAGGGGAAAGAAGGGCGCCGGCAGGGTTATTAGAACCTTTACCCACACCAGAACGGCCTTGGGAAGCGATATCAATAGATTTTATGACGGATCTGCCAAGGTCCAAGGGGAAAACAGCCATCATGGTAGTAGTAGACCTGTTAACTAAGATGTGCCATTTTGTAGCATGCTCACATGCAGTCACAGCGGAAGAAACGGCGAAGTTGTTTGTGGAACATATCTTTAGGTTGCACGGGGCTCCCTCGAGGGTGATCTCAGATCGAGGCAAACAATTTACTTCCAGGTTCTGGAGGAAGCTCATGAGCTTGCTACACGTGGAAGTTAATTTTTCAACTGCCCGGCACCCTGAAACCAACGGGCAGGCGGAAAGGGCAAATGGCATTCTTCAACAATATCTTAGGTGTTATGTCAATGACAGAGAGAACGATTGGGTCGAAAAGTTGGCGTTGGCAGAATTTGCCTACAATAATGCGGAGAATGTGTCCACAGGGATGAGTCCCTTTTTGGCTAATTACGGGTGTCACCCCAGGGCATTTCCAGGGGAAGGAGGGGAGAGATGGAGCGTTCCAGCGGCTGAACATTTTGTAGAAGAGATGGAAGCCATCCATCAGCAGCTCCAGCTCAACTTAGAAAGGGCCAAGGCACAATATAAGAAGCAGGCAGACAAGAACAGAAGGGAAGGTGAAACCATAAGGGTGGGGGATCAAGTGTGGTTGTCAACCCAAGGGTTGCCGTTCAAAGGGGGTTGTAAGAAACTGAGGCCCAGAAGATTGGGACCCTTTGAGGTGATTCAGCAGGTCAACCCGGTAGCTTTCAAACTCCGATTACCCAACCACATGAAATTGCACCCAGTGTTCCACAGGTCGTTACTGTCACCATACAGGGGGGGACGTGAAGGGGAGCACGTCAGGGGACCAGCCTTGGAAGAGAGGGAACGCCGCAACCATGTAGCGGAAATCCTCGATTCCAGGTGGAAGGGTAATCAGGTGGAGTATTTGGTGGCGTGGGAAGGGGAACCGGAGTCAGAAAACACCTGGGTAAGTGCAGAGGAAGTCAATGACGAGGTTTTAACAGAAACGTTCCACCAAAGGTTCCCGAGGAAACCTCAGCCTATAGCAAGGTTTAGGAGGGAGTATTTCGGCACCACCGATGAGGAAGAGGAAATGGAAGGGTTCGCGGAGTCGGAGTTGGAAGATGGAGTGGACTCTGATGACGAAGAGTACCTAGAGAGTAGGAACAGCAACAAGTGGAAGGAAGTGTTCGCGACGTCGGAAGATGAGGGAGGTTCTTTCAGGGGTTTTACCTCCTCACCGCCAGTAGGAGAGGAGACGGGAGGGGGTGAAGGGGGCCCTGGAGGGGAGGTGGATGTCAGGGAACTGACATCTAAAGCGCCGCAGGTGCAAAGGCTCCCTGAGGTTGAGAGAGCAGTAGCAGCGGAAGAGGGAACCAGTAGAGGGCGAGCAAGAACTCCAAGGGAAAGTGAGTCGGAGGGATGGCTCAGAGACGCTTCAAGCGAAACCAGTGGGGAGGTCTCAGGACCTCCTATAGGGACACCCACACCTCGACGGAAACTGTCACGCCGAGAGGCCAGACGACGTGTTTCCGTTAAGGAGCTTTTATGTTGGAAACGTTTCCGAAAGCAGCCACTTTCGGATTCTACTAGTGATTGACGCAGCCATGCTGGAGGGGCTCCGTCACAGGCAGAGGTTTGAAAACCTGATCAAACTCTGAGGGACTTGCATTTTACGCACAAGCAGCTCATCGTCCCATCACAGAAAGTAAATAAGCAATCAAAATAAGCAATCAACTTTTCCCGATATGATCTACCTTTTATATTCTCTCTTACCCTTGTGGCTCTCTTAAATCATTTCCCACATTTTTGAACAGTGATGCCCAGAACAAAGCCCCATATACAAATTACCACAGTACAAAACAGGGTGGTGTTATTTTTTACTACCTGAGCCTTGGATCAGATGCTTTTAAATGATACAGGTCTTTTTGTATGTAGTATTGTTATGAAGAAAGGGATGGGGGGGAGAAAAGATACAGAGTTGCAAAGGCAGTCTTGGTAACTTACCTCAGACATGTTGACACGCCCTTCCAGAAAGGAACAGTCAGCGGCATTGTGGGTACAAATATGACGATATTTACACCAATGGCAAGGGAAGAATCCATTCACACAGGACAGGCAACTGCAAGAAAAAGAGGTCAAATCAGCAAAAATATTTCTGGAAGTTTCCCATGTAACAATTCAATAATTCGTTGCTGTTGCTGCTTAAGATACAGGATCCCCAAAGTTCCATGTCCAATAAATATTGAGATCATTTATCCCCAAGTCCAGTGCAATGTTTCAAGAGCAAGACGGAGGCAGGGACAGCTTAACAGTACATGGGAACACTAGACAAAGTTGAGAAATGAAAAGCTTACACTGTCCAACACAGTTGGAGAGAAGGTTTTACAGAGCTGAAGAGTGAATTTGCAAGTATTTGGATATGGACATACCATACCATAAGCATTATGATGCCCAGAAGCATTTCTCTAAAAGCACCCAATGTTTTTTTTCCCAGCAAAACATTCAGGATGAGCCACAATGTGGAGCCAGGAAGATACAGGGCAGACTAGAATTTTGTGGGACTAGAACTCCCAGATCCACCAAATGGAGCCAGGTACAAAGCATGCACACTTAGGACTAGAGAATCCCGAGCCAAGAAATTTGTTCTGAGTACCATAAACAAACACTTCCCACACACGAATTGTTACTATAGTTAAACAACGGTGAGTCAGAAACCTTCAAATCACCCGAAAATCTACCAGAATATCCTGTACTACCTTCTGCTCACCCCTGCCTTAGAGCCACAGTGAGGAACTGAGAGAAATATCAAAGATTTGAATGTCCCCTACTGGGTCATCCATGTCATACCCTGCAGCACTGTCTCCTCAGCACCATGCAGGAGCAGCTGAGGTCACTATTGAATCAAAGATGAGAGCATCCCTAGGACTGCGGCACCGCCTCCTACGCCTGCATAAACAGAACGTTACAAACGTCACAGCTTAATGCTCTCATTCCTTAATCCCTGTGCCAACCGCCTTCTCCTCCTCCCACATTAGGCCCCATAATGCATTCCATGTGGTCAAATGTGCACCCCCTGTGACCTCTCCGCCTAACTTGGCAACGCCAGGATCCTTTCCTCACCATCCATTTGCATGTGGGTTGAATCACAGACTTTGTGAGCTTTATTTTTGGATTCATGAAAGGCAGTTTTAATGAACAGAAGGAAAAACAAAAGTCCTCCATTGCGGGAAGCAAAATCCTTGAGTCTTAAAGTCGAGTAATTCATAGGAAATTTATACAGCGAGCAAACGCTTGAGTCAGATTAACATTTTGGGACTGTAAATGTCTTTCATATGCTTATGCAGCCACATACTGCAACTCCCTTCTTTTACTTCCTCTTCTACCCACTCACACTGTTTGTGTGCGTATCATGTTCCTCCATTCCCTCTGGTCACAAGTTTTGATCCATGTATTTTCCTGGTGTTCTGATACATACAGTCTTCTCCTTCAATGCCTTGTTTATCTCCCATTTTCTCTAGTTTCTGACCTTGAACATCATTTCCTCAGTTCTTAAGGTCCTGCTCAGCAAATACTAAGAAGGGCCACGTTTTGAACTGTGCAGCATTTGAAGCACCAGCAGCATTGGCTATGTCAGCTGAGACACAAGTTAGCAATCTAACCAACCCCCTTTTCTCCAACATGGAACAGCAAGGCAACTTTTGGCAAAGTCTTCTCCTTAGGTGCTCCAGCTGTTCACACTGGAGAAGTTGGATTCAGGAGCTCTTCCCTTTTCAGTTGTATAGAGACAAACAGAGATTTCACCATTTTGCTATTAAGGCAAAATAGCCTTCTTCCTGATTGTGGTGGGAGAAGATTTTGCAGCTAAGCCCATAACAACCTTGTCTCTCCCTCTCCCACACAAAAACAAGAGAGAGAGCGAGACAGACAGACAGACAGACAGACTCTCCCTCCCTTATTGGGGCATTTTCCTTCCTCTTTCAATAAGCCTTCTAAGTGGAGATTTTTATCTGTATTTTGCTCTGTATTGGATATGAAATAGTTTTTTATATATGCAATTGTTTTAACTGCTCCAATACATGCAATTTGTTTCATACATGCTTCTACTGCACTGTGAAATTGCTTCAAGATACTTAATAAGAAGCGATTCATAAATGAAATGAAATAACAGCAACAACAAATCTGATTACAATTGTGTGAAGGGGGGGTAGTTAAGGCCACACTAGCTGTCCCTGTCCCTTCGCTGTATCGTCATCACATAGTCTCACTGCCTTCCACAATACGTAGTGGGGGAACTTTATTACCTCACTGCTCATCCCTAACACTAGACCATTCATGAACAAATGATAGAGCACAGCTCACAATACCAACCGTTGGAAGGCTTCACTTCTTATACCCCCTCCATTGAGAGAGATCTTCCTGTTTACTCCTACTCTTCCTGTTCCTTAACCAGTTACTGTCCATTAAGAGGACCCCTCCTCTTCTCCCATGACTTGTAATCTTAGCAAGGAGTCTTTGGTGAGGGGCTTTATCACAAGCTTTTGGAAAATCTAACTACGCAGTGTTGACCGGATCACCTCTATCTGTATGCTTTCTGAAACTCTCCCAAATAACACTTAAAGGTCAGTGTGGCAGGACTTACCCTTGAAGAAGTCATGCTGGATTTGTTTCAGTAAGACCTGTTCTTCTATATACTTCTTAATTCTATCGTTAAACGCTTTCCACCAGCTTTCGTGGAACAGATGCTAAGCTAATTGGCCTGTAGCTTCCAGGATCCCTTTCGCGCTGTGGACACTGTTCCCAGTCGGTTCAACAACAGTTGCAGGTCCTGGACCCCATTTAAAATTAAATCCAAGGTCACCAGCCTCCCTCTGATTGCTTCCATGACCCACTGTTCCAGGGCACAGTCATTCAGGATAGCTAGACAGGTTTCCTCTTTGTTATAACAACAAAATACTAACTAGAAGACTGCTTCTCCTGACTGCAACTCAGCCCACAGCTAATGTGCCCAGTCCACTTTATGTAGCTTTGTGGTGGTGAAATCAGTATGAGTTGAATTGCCAGTTGTGGATGTAGCAAGCACAGCTCTGATCAAACATGCACACCACACTTGCTTGTGTCACCAACCTGGTTGTGCGAAGCCTAGAAAAGCAGGTATGTGATACTCTTGTAGCACCAATAAAAAGCAGCAGCACACTTTTCCCACATCTACTTCTGGGACCTCAGTGACCCAATAACCTCTTGCTCTAGAGTTTCATGCTCTATTAACTACTCATGGCAACTTCTCATAGCCTAACACACATAAAGTATTAATAGGCTGCTTGCTGGAAATCATTTCCATGTTTCATTCACATATTCACTCCCCCCCCCCAAAAAAAAGCCATTTTAGTGGTACACACAAATAAATGTATTGAGACACTCCTAATGCAATCCATGTATTCCATGTATATGAAACGGATGTGCTTATCGCCAGAGAAAAATATCAGAATAACTGGACTATTTGATGACAGACCATAGCACAAAGGAAGAGCACATACTTAAAATGCAGAAAGAGCGCAAAGATTTTAGGTGATGGAATGACCTCTGGAGAGCTGGAGTACAGTATGTTGGGCTAGATGGTGAACACGTCTGTCTTGGTACGAGGCAACTCCTTGTATTTCTATTATCAACTCAAGTTGCATCATTTTGAATAAAGACTGTCATTGCCTGGTTTAGCAGGCAAGTCAAGAAGAGTAAATATGGAAAAAGAGTGAACCATCCAACTCTGGGGCAAGAGATGAACAGTAATTAGAAAAGGCTGGATCTGTGTCTCACATATACTTTATTTATTTTGGTTAGTCTGTACTCTGCCTTTCCATTCAGAACTACCCAAGAACCTAGTGCTTTCTTCCAGTGTTAACCCCAATGCATAGTGCCTTGATTAAGCATCAGACCAGTAGGAAAATCTGAAGCAGCCAGAAAACAAGCTTCATGTCACCCATGAGAACAGAAATCTATGGTGAGGATCAGGCAAGGATAACAGAGACAAAATCTTAAAGTTAAGTTTCAACTAGCAGTGTCCTGAACAATGAAAAATACCTATGGGGTACCTAGCATTATGCCATATATCAAAACTACTGATCTTAATGCCAATATTCTGTTAGTATCACTGGAATTCTCACATTCTTTGCAGGGAAAGAGGTGGCAACTTGTTCACCTCAAAATATGAATAACATATTCGTCACACATTCAACTCTGCATGCTACTGCCTCACGGAAGGATTAACATGCAACTTTAATACTATATCTGGAGATCTCCACAAGAACTGGCAACAAACTTTGGAATCATTCAATTTATCTGGGTGTAGAGAAAAAAAAAGATAATCATAAACTGCTTTGTGGGCATGCTACTTTAGAAACACTATATAAACAGGGTTATATCCAGCCAAGTTTTATTCAGAGCAGACCCACTGAAATTAATGAGGCTAAGTTAGTCATGCCTATTAACATCAATGGGTAGGGCTAGCATGGACTACAATCCATAATAAAGAAATAATTGTACCCATGTGGTTGGGCTTAATGCAACCGTGGTCCTCATGTGGTTGAGAGGGTAATCATGTGAAAATGAAAATGCATCACCCAGCACCAAAATGATCTCAACCCTGTCATACCCTTTAGTCAACAAGACTGAATAATTCTAGGTGAAAAACAGGATATATCCTACTGATAAGAAGAAAGATGCAGTCAGCTCTTTCATATACAGAGGTAATTAGACTTCAGAGCTACATTACCATCTTTGAAATGATGAAGAGAAGCTCTTTCTGTTGGGGCTCTCTCATTAAGCAGACGGTAGTCCTATGCAGGTACCACTGCTGCACCAATTAATATCTGTCATTTGTTCTGAAAGTTTATCATATTTTTAAATAAATGTAAAAACAAACAAACTTGGAGCACAGCATGCCTCTGCTCAAAGGAAAAACAACTCTGAGCTCAGTTTATCGCCTCAAAGGGATCCAGTGAGATCCAGCGCACAATACGAACGCAGGCTCTTCAGTTTTCTGTTATGAGACTAACTTGTTTCAGCCAAGGCTTTACAGCCTGTTTGAGGGGTTTATCCCCTATATCCATATGTCACTGCTGTCTGTTTATGTTTCAGTGGCAGGTTGTTTTGCAGCATGATACCATCTGCTCCAAGACTCTCTCTTCCTTGGGTGAGCACAATTTACTCTCATTACTTGCGGGCTAAACATCGTTCTTGATGGCGGAAACAGGAAATGCCCTTTCCCACAATACACTAAACTCTAGAGGAGAAAATGCACCCCTGTTCAAACTTGGTTTGTGTCTGTCAAAATAGGCTGAAACCCATGCTTGCTTGAAACGACAATAAACACCTAAGTGCAGGTACAATCCGCAGATCATTCAACACTGGTTCCCATAAGGACTTCATTACTTGTGTCTCTGACAGGCAAGCAAGGCCAGAATCTGAATGAACCTTACAGTTACAGTAACAAGGTGCAAATTAATGAGCAGCAAAAGCTGGGAAGGGTACCACACTGGCTAATCTCATCCCTTGATGCTGCTGCCTGGTAAAGCAACACACACACTGAAATAGACATGTTCAAAGAATGTAGGAAGGAGTTCTCCACACATACCAATGCATGTGCTGGGTGTTCCTCCATGCGTAGAGGGGCCCTAATGTGGCCAGGGTACCTTCGCACACAGATAACTCTTTAAATGTACCCAGAACATATGGGCATTGACTGGGGAAGCATGGCTGTATCACCCCCTTTGTGTCTTTTTCAATGCATGGCAGGGCCTTATAAACCACCCGTTATGAACTCTGGAGCAGAGCTATCCAGATGGAGGACTTGTGCCAGCACATCTTCTGCTGGGCTGGGATGAAGGACTTCAGTCAGCACAGCCTCAGGTAAGCTAAGCTGAGACTCAGACAGACATTTGTCCATTATAAACAAGGACCGTAAGAAAAGCCTTCTGGACCAAGCCAATGGCATCCTATTCTCACAGCGGCCACCCAAGATGCCTGTGGGAAACTCTCAAGCAAGACCCAAACACAAGAACACGCCCCACCTCCACCCTACAGCTTCCTGGAACTAGCATGCCCCCAACCAGAGAGAGAGAGTATAGTCATCATGGCCAGAAGCTGTATACTCTGTTAACAGTAGCCAGTAACCCAGCTGATCCTGACAAATCTTGGCTTTGGATTGCTCCCTAAGAATCCCAAGCTAAACAAAGGGTTAGTGAGGTTTTATTGGCCAGACAAATCTAAACAGAAGAAGGGTTTTTGCACCTCAGTCACAAAATGGTACTCGAGGTCATGATTAAATTGTTTGTTTGGATTGTGAGCTGCATAGACAAGCAGTTTTAATTTCCACTTTTAATTGACTATTATATCTCAGATGCTCTATAAACAACAACAATGACAGCAGCACCTTTAGAGCTTTGGGGCCTATATTTTGATTCAATTAGGGCCACTTTTGTTTCTTTCCATTCTGCCATCATTAAACAGGTTTCATAGCATTGGAAATTGCCCTCCACGGATCCGGAATGTTGCAAATTAATGATGATTCTTCATCCTCACACCAACCCAAGGACAGGTTAATGTAATCTGGCACTGTTCCAAACATGAGTGGTTTCTTTGGAGCAGCGCTGTAGAAATAGTCCAAACTCCCAAAGCTTCATGGGATTTTTGGGGAAAGCGGAGGATATGATGCCATCTAGTGGGAATGAGTGTTAACAAATAAAGGGAAAGATGCATCATTTACAAAATTATGCTGCATCAATAAGCTTCCATGGGCATTCCATACTGAGCATTATGGGAGAAACAGATAAAAAGAAGTAGCAGTTAAAATGTTCAAATTATGTATCTTTCATGAAAAAGAAATTAAATTAGCAGGATCTCCTCTCAAAATACCATTCCTGTTCATTACGGGTTCAAGATCTTCAGAAGCTAACCATTCCTACAACTGTGAGGAGAGGGCCACTCAAGGGAAGAAGCATTAGACTGGTAACTTCTGTAGGTGCTATGGGATGTTTGCTCCTTAAAAGTCCTGCAGTGGACTCTGCCTCTGTGGAGCTGGGTGTTTATTTGTTTTTTGCAGAAGGAATTACTGCACACTGGTAGTTACAACGTGCTCTGGTTTGCAAAAGCTTTTTTGACCCACTAACCTCAATTACACAGTTGGGACACAGACACAGAGAATCCTGTCATACTGCAACTGCTTTGTTCAGTCTACTTTACTTCCAGTAGTTTTGGCTTCCTCTGCCATTGAGGGGATTCCTGAATTGCTCTAGAGTCCCTCACAAAATCATTCTATCTACTTTATGGCTCTAAACTATATGTGGAGCCTAGAAAACTGCTTCTTGGGCACCTGATCCTATACATGTTTCTTTCTTCACATTCTCCTGTCCTCCCTTTTGCTGCTCATTAATCTGCATCTCATTTCAGTGCCTGTTCGGAATGGCCCCCATCAATTTTCATTTGTCTACCAAATGCAAAGAGCACATATCCATGGTATCATTCAGGTTCCAAGTATCACATTGCAACTGAGAACACAAGAAGAGGCCAACCTTTTTCTCCAAGGCTTACTTGCATAAAAAGTAAGGAAAATGGCTGTGGAAACTGTAGTCATCTGACAATTGCCCCATTCAACAATATGGGTGATCATGTAGACTGACTCAATGGGAATTATAGGGGCTGCATGCACTGAAACCAAGCTTGTCAACAGATGAAAGGATTTCTAAGCACCTGCTGTTTCTAAGCATCTTCATCAATAAATTTTAATAAAATCCCAGGTTTTTGCACAAACTTCTTGTAGAAAGTATAAAACAATCAACAGTTGTGCAAATAAAAGCTACCACCCAGTGTTGAAAGAAGTCTCCCCGCCCCCTAGAAAAACAGATGCTGGTACTTACCATAAAGTTGTTACAGTAAGTACCACAACAACAAAATGAGGTACAGGTACTGCGTACCCTTCAGTACCCCATTAAAAAAGCACTGGTTGAAAGAAAAGTGAATTCAGTACTGATTTTTGTTCCATGTTATAATGGAACTAACCAAGACCGAAACAGCCTCAGAAAATACACAAGTGTGCTCTTAATTCACAGCCTCTGACTAAAGTTTGAAGCCCCAGTTGAAACAGTGCATTTAGAGCGTCATCTTAAACATGTCAACTCAATGACTTCAATGGGACTTACTGCCTAGTGTGTCTATGTAGGGTTGCAGCTCCAACTGCCTAAAGAAGAGGCATATGTCCTTAAGCAGGAAATCTTTTATGCTAAGGCTACAGCGAACATTTACATTATCCAACAAAGGGCAAGTGATACTGTGAAGTTAGCAGCATCCCACAACTTAACCACTGACCATTTTGCAAGCACAACTCTGTGGCCACTCAGTGAAAGAATTCTGAAGTCAAAGGAAATAGCCCATCTAGGGCAGGATACTTTGGACATAGTCCTACGTTAGCTTCCAGCTTCCCTGCTTCTGTAGCCTGTGGAGCTGCCACCACTGCCACCACCACCTCCCCCTCCCCATGTGCCTCTCTTACGTTTATATTCCTATGGCCTGGAAAAGAACCCTTATCTTCAGCTTTAGAAGCTAAGAGCACTTCAGTGCTCTGGTGGGGAGTATGAACAAAACAGGAATCCACAGGGGCGAGATAAGCCAGGAGAAGTCTAAGCAAGAAAACAAGCAGAGGGAAGGAAGTAAAATGGGAGAGGGAGGGGATGCAGAAAGCTTTGAAAGCTGACTTGGAAGAAAGAATGAGGACACAAGAGGAAGGTAAGAGCACTGGGGGAATAATACGAGTATTTTACATAAGCAATATAAGCAATTTTCGGTTCTGTCGTATTGGGTGCTACAAAGACTCTGTGAAGGGGCGAGAGAGCAGTGCGTTGCCTGAAGCAACATATCTATATACAAGCCAAGCCAGAGAAGGAAAAAATTCAGAGAGGAAAGGGGCAAGTACTTTTACAAGCATATGTTAAACACGACAGCTGTATTGGAAAGGAAAATTACATACATGATGCATACTGATAGAAAAAGCATCTGCATAGATGGCTCTGCTGTAGAGGGTTTTAAGGATCTCCAGCGCTTCTTTTAAGACTATTTTTCCGTAGCGTTTTATTATACCTTACATGTGGCACTGTAGGACCATTTTGGATACTGCCTTGGGATATTTTTAGGTACTTATGAAACAATAAGTATCATTGTATTTTCTTCTATTAATTTTCATAGATGGAGGATGAAAGGTCTGATGAAGCCTTAATTAGTGCCAGGAACTAGCAGCAGGAACTGGTAGCATAATTAGCATGCATTTCATTCCCCCCTGCCCCCCCCCCGGATGTCCAAGAAGCTGTCCCAGTTGATGTGAGAATATAGATAGTTCTCCTTATCTTTGCTGGGGATTTGTCCATCTCTCTAAAAAGCAGGGCAAAATTATGCTGAATATGCTGCAGAGTATGGTCCCAGCCAATCTGCAACACCCAACTGTATTTTAATTATTTTTATATTTTATTGATTAAATTTGAATACTGTCTTTCACCCAAAGATAACAAGATGGATTATACTTTACAACATAAAAACACAAAAATATATAGCATACTAACAAACAGAAACAATAGCTCCATGGGGATTTATTATAAGCACAATCTATAAAACAGGGGTATCAGATGTTGCATCATTCAGATATTGAACTACAGTTGCCATCATTCCTTGCTATTGACCATGCTGATGGGAACTGAAGACCAACAGCACTGCAGGTATTGGAGCAGATTGCCCTCAGGGCCCTTCCAACTCTACAATTCAATGTTTCTATGATTTTGGAGGGCACCATGTTGCATACCCCTGCTATAGAGTAACATAACCAAAGCAGTAACAGATCAAAACACAAGCTCCTGTCCCTTTTTTCTTGCCCAATCCTTTACTCCCTCCTCCAAATCCAACACTGTTAGGGCCGAACACTGCTATGCCAGGTATGCTGGGAAATATATGTTGTTGTTTTTCTGAAGTACTAGTGTAGTTTTTCTAGAGTGACTTGGCCAATGGGAGCAGCCATCTCCCCCCGCCGCATGCAAGAACATTTATGGGAATACAACACTACATTGTGACATGGGATCATTCCCATGAGACATTTGTCCCAAATTTCAAAGGGAGTGCCACTAGAGAAGTCAATCCTTTCCTTGAAACAGTGACAAAGCCTACTTACTTGTTCAAAAAAGGAAAAGCTTGAACCTCTGGTGTTTAGAGGTAAGCCCACCCCTCCCCTGGATGTTTTTGGATTTCGCACACACATCCTACACATTGGGGGGGAGAGATGATATTAACCCAATTAAAAATGGAATCTAAATTCTATCCTGCTTAAACATTTACAAGTGACGCATTTCAGACTAGAAGATATTCTTTGTGTTGCTTGTGACCTTTGCCCAGATAGCCATGAAAAATCAGCATAAAAATCTTATATAAGAAGTATGTAAATCATATGAATGGCTCTAAGAGGCCAGGTCATACTAATTTTATGCTCTGATTAAAAAAAAAAACAACAATATCAGCATTATCTCATCCAGGCAGAGAGGGTTTTTTTTGTTTTTTGGTAGTGGGAGACTTCAGCAGTTGTTATCACAGGACTGGTTTTAAATCATCTTGTTTAGTTGTAAGTTTGTGGGTTTGTCAGCTGAGCTGCATCACTACAAAATCCAAGGGACAGGAAATGAATATAGGCAAGGAGCTTTTCTACTACTCTTAAAAAGTGGTGGAAAACCTAATGGTAACAAAGACATCTTAGGGCAGGGATAGCAAGTTATGTGAATGGTTAAGAAGTCATTATTCACTTGCCAGGAAACCTTGCAAAGCATACCATGTCTGCCTCTATTTCAAAAGCATTTTTCTTATAAAAATAAATAAATGCAACAATGTAGCAGGTTTGAGCAGAGACTCAAGAATGTCTTGAGTAGAGATGGGAAGGCCTGGGGGAAAACTGGAAAAATTGGGGGGGGGCAGGTTTTTTCCTGTTTTTTTCCAGGGGAAAATGGGGGGGGGAGATGTGTGGAATATTCAAACTACATCAAACTGTTTTTTTCAATTTTTCTAGAAAAAAGCAACTTTGGGGGGAAACGGGGGCGGGGGGAAACCTGGTCTCCCCCCAATTTTTCTGTCCCCCCCCAGGCCTTCCCATCTCTAGTCTTGAGTAGCCCCTTCACCAACTCCTGTTGCTGCCACACAGTCCCCAGTGATGTACGAATTTGACATTCCTAATAAAAACTTAGTAAGAAAAATCTATTTCATTCAAATGCAGCATCTTCATCCCCACTTCCCCATCCCTAAATTTAGAAACAGTAAGCTACTCTTCTCTTTGGCTACTTTTCCCTGATGTGGTTGCTGGAAATACGGATATCCCTATATCCCAACCCACCCCCAGTGGCTATTCTTCCGCTTTATTGCTTGTTGAATAACACACACACACACACACACACACACACACACCAATCCCCATATTTATTTCTGTTCCAATACAGGCATAGCCAAATGGGCAGCACACAGGTCGCACCCATCTCTGAACCTCCCAGAGCCAGATGAAAAGTGGCGCACAAGGAACTTCATGGGCTGCTTCCTGCTTGGAAGCATCACTCCCTGAGCAACTTCTCTTGGAAAGTTGTTGTTTCCAATTCTGGCAGTGCCGCTCCTAAGGGAAAACGAAAGGCAACCCCATGGGACTCCGCTGTATCTTCTTTCATTTTGCACTGTGCTCAGGTTGCACCCAAGCCCCTCACCATGTGTATCATAGTTTTGGCTTGGATGGAGACATTCTGAGCCTCCTTCCCAGTAAGTACTGGACACAACATCATAATTGTGATGGGCTACCACATAGGGCTGGTCTATCCTGCACCTTCTTTTTCATGCAGCTGGCACGAGAAGAGAACAGCTTACCCCAAAAAGGCAGTTGAGGCACACAAGGGAACCCTATAAGGGACAGTGTATACATGTGGTTTTTTAAAATACCACCAGCACAGTATTTAAATATAACATTTCCAATGTCTCCGCATTTTTCTGGCTATGTGCCAAAAGCACACACTTGAAGTGCCTAAAGGAAACAAAATATGGCTTAACTCCTCCAAAGTATCTGCACATGAGACTGGCCACCCTTAGAGATCCGATATTAGGCTCTGGCAGTTCCTCTGTTTCTATAAGCTCACATTAGATACAGCCCTGTATTCATACTGATTAATTCTTCCTTCTGCAAATCTAGTTATTTGAGCTCTGAGGATTTCTCTTTTCAGACGCACCTCTCCCAGGACATAAGGTATTTATAGTCTCTTGTTTCTTTTCTTCCTGGGACCCCAGCCTCTTCCGCAAAACATCTTTCTCATCTACCTTCCTAGCTGGAGAGCACAGCTAGTCTTTAGCAAGGCTGATAAAAGACATGAAGCTTAAAGTTCCTTTATCTACAAAGAGGACTCTGTTTCCTGGAGGACACTCTGAAGATGAAGCTTAAGCCTTTAACAAAGAGGATCACTACACCTGTGCATTCAGATTCTGGACAAGATGTGATTGAACCAGAGCATCAGAACCCAACTGGATCCTCTTTAAGCTGCCTTGAGTAACCACAAAGTTATCTCCATTGGAAGCACTTATAGGAGGACGAAACCATCATGATTTGTTTCCCTGAAGATCAGGCTATATTCCCACCCACAAAACAGAATAGTTTGGTGAAGACAAGAGCAACTGTATGGTTGCTTAATATCTCTGCCATCCCAGCTGTATTATTGTCCTGCAAACTATAGACCAAACAGGGACTGAAACAAACAAATCATGTGATAGCATATGATCAACTTTCTACATGATATGGTGGGAGAGAGAAATCTAATCAAAGTGAGGGTTGCAGAAGATCCTGGCATCTCTGTAAGCACAAGCAAACTCTGCACACTTCTGTAGATGCTAAAGAATGAAAATGTGTTTGAAAGAAACACAGGCATACATAGCAAATAGTCTTAGGACATTCTACAGTGCCAGAACTTAGTCTTACTTTTCTGACCAACAGCTGTCGTTTAACTGGCAACTTTTGTTTGTCATTTGCTTTAACAGTTTTCAATATTGTATTTTTAAATTGTGGTAACCCGTTCTGGAACCTCCTGTTGGAATGGTGGGCAAGAAATTGAAATCATCATCACCATCATCATTATCATAGGAGCAGCAACATCAGAGAAACTTGGTTGCATCTAATCAAGCAGCATCTAATAGTTACGGCTTCATCACACAGGGCGGGGGGAATTCATAACAGGCTTTGCAAAAACATCTTGTGTGCCAAACCATGCTTAAAATCAGACAGCTGGTTTCTCTTTTTCCAGGTTTTTAACACACAGCTAGATCATTTCCCACAAACTCCCTACATGTAGCAAAGGTCTGGCCTTGACAAACGTCTTGTGGGGTAACCGTGTCACAACAGGCAACAAGCCTTTGGTGGGAACTGGATAATCTGTATTTAGAGGTGCGATAGGAGTCTAATTCCTACCACCATGACAATTCCTCTTACCAAAAGCACAATGCAAGACATGAGAGCTGTTCCACCTCCACCTCTCTTTTTTTCAGCATATAGAAAATATTGACAAGCTCAACACATAGCACCACACTGGGGGGGTTGTAACCAAAGTGTAACCCTGTCCTCAATTCATGAGGTACTTAGCAAGAAGGACTCAAAGCTTCCCCATTTCCCTTGACTAATAGCTAGAGCAGGTTTCCCCCCCTCCAAAAGTTACTGTAAACCTCTCTTCCCTATATCAGTATTCTCCCCTTTTCAGAAGGTATGCTGGAAATCAGAATTGAATATATAATAAAAAAAACTCTATGGTGTTTTAACCCAGTTGGCCATGTTTTAAAAGGTTTGGAAGTGAAAAAACTTAATTTTATCCAGCAGGAGATGCTAACAGTAGCCTGATTCACACATAAAGCTAAAACATGTGCTTAGCATTTAACTATGGTCAGGGATGATGTGAATTGTAGCCCCAAAACAGCTGGAGACCAAAGGTCGGGAAATACTGGCCTACAGCCACCCATCATCCCATTCCACTGGACATGTAAGCTGTGGTTGATGGCAGTTGTAGTCTGCAACATCTGGAAGGCATCATATTGGCAACTCCTGTTCTATGAGATCTAATAGACTATTTTCTCCTCTACAACTCACTACAATATCTAAAACCAACAAAAAAAACCCTCTAATTGTTCCACTGTGCTACATCCGATACAGACTAGCATTCTCAGGGACTGAACCTATGTCCCAAGAGCTTTTAAAGGTTTGCTGGAATCAGTTTTGGGGAATCTTCCACAGAACCTGCTACATTCCTTTAAGTTGCTGGCAGTCCTGTGAAATATACAAGGAACCCATGTCTTCCAAAATGTGTGTGTGTGTGTGTGTGAGAGAGAGAGAGAGAGAGAGAGAGAGAGAGAGAGCGCAAGGCCACTTGATACACTGTGCAAGCAGCCAGTTTTTGAAAGCTATTTACCTTGCAAACACTTGGAGGCTTGGGAGGACTGATGAATACATACTAGGCCAGTTCTTCAGCTGGTGCCAACTAACAGTGCCAGCTTTGTCCAAATTAGACATTTGGATGGTTCTGATTTTTCTGATTCCCTTTAATCATTTGAACATCACTTATAAAACATTCAGTCTTGAGCAGAGAAGTGATTTGATAACTTTCATGCACCTGGCTGCCCAGATAATAAAAGTTAAACACAATGCCCAGTGATCAGAAAACTCCACAGAAAGAACATTAGCCTCATTGAGAGGCAAATTGCTCTTGATCCCGATCTCAAAAGCCTACTAAACGCAAAAGATACCCACTGAGTTGGCCTGCCCATAAACAATGTTTAAATGTAGTGTACCATCTTGCATACTGTCATGTTTCTTGGCAGAAAAAAAGAATTCTGACACGTGGGAACCACATTTTAAAATGCTTTAAAACTTCTTGACCCTTAAATTTTATTTATGATTGATTTCAAATATTTTTAAAACTTCTATCCTGCCCAGGGTGGGTGCGGGGATTCAAAGCGGCTTACAGAAGTAGCATATACATTATTAAAAAACAAAACCCACACCAAAATCTATAAAATGTATTAAATAGACTTAAAAATAACTAATTTACCAAACATCATTTAAAAAAAAACCCACCAGCAACTAATAAATCAAAACAAAGAAACTAAAGTGAGCACACAGAGACAGAAATATTCAACAAATATGGGTCTGCTTTATACAGTCAGGCCACTGGTCCATACAGTTCAGTATTGCCTACACTTAACAGCAGCTTTCCAGGATGCCCCACCACTATGCTATGGCAAATAAGTGATCAAACAGAAATGTTCATGTTAATTTATGTCTCCGTTTAAGTGCACGTTGGTGCTATTGCTTTCTTACATTATCCATTTTGTCAGTACTTAATTGAAAACCTCAATAAACAAATATTCTAAAAATGAAACGGAACAAACTAACCTGTCAGTAGCCAACATGCCAGAAGTCATGGGGACCCCAGGGGTTATGTCAAAGACACTGAAAAGCTACCTTTTAGAAACTAAACCTCACGAATAATGGTTTTGCAGCAGCGGGCCAGAAAGGTGGCCGCTAAGTGCTAACGGGACCACCAGGAAAGTGGTCGTGTCAAAACATATCCAAGAAACATGTAGCACTTGTAGGTCACAGACAAAAACCAATCTGCAACTGCTGCCAGGTGCGCCTTTTAATACCCACAGAGCCTACACAAATATATATATATATATATATATATATATATATATATATATATATATATATATATATATTTGCTTTCGTAGATTTTCACGGGTACAGGAATGCAGGTTTTGGTGTCCTCGGGTGTCTTCCCGTGTAAAAGTTGGGGTGTCTAGGCGACGTTTCGACGAGGATCCTGCTCTGTTCCAGTAACAAGAAGCCGAAAGCACCAGCCTGAAGATGACGAGTGAGACCTCGTCGAAACGTCGCCTAGACACCCCAACTTTTACATGGGAAGACACCCGAGGACACCAAAACCTGCATATATATATATATATATATATACACACACACACACACACACACGCAGTCACATGGCTCTTCATGAAGGGTAAGTCTTTTAATGGTTATCAACCATGGCGACTGTTATGCCTGTGATTCTAGCTGCTGAGGACAAGCAACAGAAGAGTGCTGTTGCCTTGATGCTACGTTAGCAAGCACTCAGACACATCTGTATGGCTGCTGTTTGAAGCACAACCATGGACTGGATGACCTTTGGTCCAGTTAACCACAGTTCTGCTTACGTTCCCCACTCTGTATGTATAGCACTAGTTATTGCCTGACAGATAATGAATTGGTCCCTGAAAATGTGAGGCATAATATGACTTAGAATCTGATTTTCCTCCACAAGCCTCCTTTTAGAGATGAGGCCAGACCCTACATTCCTCAGCTTGGAAAACAGGCTAGTACGTGTGCATAGTTTAGAAGCCTAGCCAAGATTAACATAGTTTGGGGGGGGGGGGAGAAGTTAAGGCTAAAGAAACAGAGCATCTTGTTTGGGTTTTTAGAAAATGTTACAAAAAGACACTACTGGCATTAGTAGGCAACTGTGCTTGGAAAGACACAGGAAGTGTTTTGCTTAAGCAATTCACTTAGCAAGAGGCATGGGGAATTATTTGCAGACAAGTGCAGTTCCAATTGGATTGCTAACTGGTTGCATCTAGTACATGGTGACTAATATTTCTTTTTTCCATGATTGGTCTTTGTGAAGACCTTTAAACCCCAAAGACAGCAAGGCAAGAATGAGACAAAGCAAAAAAACCCGATTATAAACAACCACTGTCATCAATAGCTCTAAATTGATTTTATAAATATTAATACAACCATAATTTGCTTTTTAAAATAATTCATCTAAAATTAAAATTCAACCTGGCTATAAATCAGCCTCAGTTCCTGCTTAACTGCAGGTTATTCTGCTTTTTATGTTCTGCATACATTACATTTTTTTAAAAAAAGTCTCATTGTGCTTGGCCTGCAATGTTCTAGTTTAAAGAGACAACTTTTGGTTTTTTAAAACCACATTTACTTTTTTTATTGGGTATTTGTGTCAAACAGTGGTATATACCAGGCATATGTATTGGCTCCGAGTGTACCTCGAATTGTGAGGTGATTTTTTTCAGTTTCTAAAAAAAAGGAGGTAAAATCATTTCGCTGCACAATAACCTTTATTTGTCTGAATTCTGGAAAGTTTTTTATTTTACCAAGGGAAACCTCTCTCGTATGTCCCCCTGATTGTCCAGCAACAAAATTAGGGAAGGGAATGCGATTTCCATATCCCCACCTCAAAACAGTCAGCCCTTGTAGGAGAACCACTGTGCCTATTTTTCTGAAATTTGGCACACATCATTCCCTCAGAAGGGGCAGCTATGACAACAAAATGAATCCAGTTCTGGCAGAAAATATAGAAGTTAGATACTTTTCCATGTTTAAGAAAAAAACTCTTTAAAGGTTCCCAACAAGCAAACACAGAAAACACTGGCTGGATCTCCCTGAAATTTGGCAGGCTTAACCCACCCTAGAAAGGCTCCATTTTCCTGCAAATTTCACCAACTTATGTGAAAAGGAAAGGAAAGATTATGACTTCTTTTTAGATCCTGCATTTTAGCCAATGTGGGTGAAAGAGAGCTTCAGATTTAACAGGTCAGACGTGAACCTGAACACCAAATTGAACTGGAACCCTGCCTGTGACAAAACTTATCCAACTGTCAAGATCGAACAAACGTGAAAGACTGAGTAAGAAATATTTCGAAGAAACCCAAGGTAAGAAAACCTTGGTAAGGCAGAAAATCTAGCTCAAGAGAATCCTTGCCTCCTCTCTTCCCCCCACCCCCCCAGGTGACACGATCTGCTCTCTGAAGGAACGGCAGGTGGGAATAATTTCCCAGCAGCAGACTTGGCATCTCCTCCGTGTCAGAAAGGGCCTTGATGGGACATTCCTTTGTGCATATTACAGACTCTGTTGCCCAGATCAGAGTCCTGACTGCTCCAACCTGCTGTCCAACTTTTATACCCTAGACTAGAGCATGCTCCTGGATAAGAGCATCTTCCCAGCAGACAAGTCTAGGCAGGCCCCCGCAGGCTCTCTTCCTCCCCCCCCCCCCGCCTTTCCTCACAGACATTTCACCAGCAGGCCTCAATATTGAAATAGCAGGTTTCACTTCTGGTATCTTGGCACCTTTTGGGATTCTTCCGTCTCTTGGCTGCTCCTTCCTTTTTAAAGTTTAAAGAATTCATCTTGTGTGAAGAGACGCCTTTGAAGCCATTTTATGCAGAATAGCTTCAGGCTACCCCTTCTAATTGTTTGATTATTATTTTCTCCTGCCCATTAATCTTCCCAACCTATCGCACTGTAACTGTATGACTAGAATTATAGGTTACTCAGTAATCTGAACTTCAACATTAAATTCCAATGTAATGCTAAATCATAACAAGCCTCAGCAAACCCCGGACTCCTGCACTACCCCCCTTCTCTGGAGCCTGGAAGAAGAAGAAGAGGAAGAAGAGTTTGGATTTGATATCCCACTTTATCACTACCTGAAGGAGTCTCAAAGCGGCTAACAATCTCCTTTCCCTTCCTCCCCCACAACAAACACTCTGTGAGGTGAGTGGGGCTGAGAGACTTCAAAGAAGTGTGACTGGCCCAAGGTCACCCAGTAGCTGCAGGTGGAGGAGCGGGGACGCGAACCCGGTTCCCCAGATTACGAGACTACCGCTCTTAACCACTACACCACACTGGCTCTCAAATTGAAGCTTTTGCTTCAATTTTTTTACAACTAACTGCTGCTTGTGTCACCAGCAACCAGACAAACTGTGGCTAAATATAACTATGGTTTGATGAAACAAGCCAACTTCAAACCACAGTTTATGAGGCTGACTTATTTCAACTAACCATAGATAAAATAAACCACAGTTTAGGATTTGTGCAATAACTAAACTGTCAAGAAAGCGTAAGAAAATTCCCATCTCCTCCTCACAGTCGCACCAGAGAATGGGAGAACACATAAGCACAAAGCTCACTGAAACTTAATTCTCATAATACTGTAATCATGGATAGGAAACCCAGGTGTGATGGAGGATGGCCACATATGGTTCACTAGTCCTCCCCATTACACCTGTGATGCCATTTTCTCCAAACCACTACATTTGAACACAGCCCAAGGGTCAGTCAAGTAATTTAGCAAGCCTACAAAGTCACATTTAAAAGTATAGGATGTTTTAGCTCTTTAACGTATGCTCCCTGGGGAAGGGCACATCGAAACCACCTTAATCTGTACTTAACCTGCACTCCTATCTGGAAAACAAAAAAGCAATACCAAAACACCTAAGTGGTTAAGATTGTATTTATTGCCCTTCTGGTTATCTCCCTGGATGGCCTATATTCGAGAAATAGTCTGAATACACAATATTGCTACCCCCACTCTCTCCTCCTCTCTTTTCCTCTCCTCTATCACACTCTTCCCCCTACTGTGCATTCTCTGTGTGGGATTTAAATGGGCACACCCCTCACCCCCAGCCAGTTACCGGGCTAGCTGGTAAGCACATGATGCCTTTGCGTGAAGTCATCAGCATGTGCCAGCACCCACAGTCAGCCCAACCCACCCCTGGTTGGGAGCAAGGAGGGCCATCTCATACATGGTGTAGGGCAGGGGTCAGCAACCTTTTTCAGCTGTGGGCCAGTCCACCATCCCTCAGACCATGTGGGGGGCTGGACTATTTGGGGGGACATAAACAAATTCCTATGCCCCAGAAATAACCCTGAGATGCATTTTAAATTAAAGGACACATTCTACTCATGTAAAAACATGCTGATTCCCGGACCGTCCATGGGCCAGATTGAGAAGACCCACAGGCCTTAGGTTGCCTACCGCTGGTCAGGATGATTCTCCAAAACAGAAACCCATCTTTCATGCATTTTTCTAAATATTTTATTTAAGGGGAAATAATGAACCATCAACCTAATCTTTCCAGCTGGCTGTTCCCAGACTGGCTTATGTACTTTGACATGGTGTGGCTTCAGTATAGTCATGCCCTCCACTGCCCTAGAGGCTGTAGGACAGGGCTGGGGCTATGAAAGCTACAAACAGGCAACAAAAACCAAATGACTGAACTGTAGCAGTGTTCGGTAGAAGCATTCAGACCGGTTACTCGGGCACAGAAAATCCTTCCTTTCAGAGATCATACCACAACCCCATTACGGATGAGATATGGCACCCTTAGCATGCAAAGGCACAATGAAAGCAGATGCCAAAGGTAAGGCCTTGTTTATTTCATTTGGAGAAACTCTTAACAAATGCCTTCGGTAACCAGAATGTTCCATTTCACCATTGCAGCCTGGGATCCAGCATCTCCAGCATGCAAACGCTCCCTTCTGGGTAGCACTGACAGTTTTGCCCTATTTGGCTTTCTGCACAGAAACACTTGATGCCACAGAGGTCGCTCCCTTCTACAGATTGCTGTAAAGCATAAACATTGGGAGATCACAGATTTAGTTTTTTATAGTTTTCAATATGAGAAACTGGCTATTATTTTACAGTGCAGCTTATATGAAAATGAGGTTCTAAATTAGAACCTGCTGGGCGCTGATGGGCTGTATTAAAGCTATACATGAGGTTAGGCCTCTAGCAGATGCTGTCAGATCAAACAGTGCTACCAATCATCAATTCACACCTACACAGGAAACATGGGAAGCTGCTTTCTAGCAGGCCAGACACTTTGCTCATCTAGCCCAGTAATGTCTAATCTGAGAGGCAGGGGGTCTCTAAGGTCCCTGGAAGAAGTCTTTCACTCCAACTGTTATTTGATCCTTTCAACTGGAGATACCCAAGTTCTCCTCATGGGTAAGAATTCATAAATAGGGTTCTGCAGGCGAAATTACACTTCCAATTGGAAAGCAGAGCAAAACACACACACACACACACACACACACACACAGAGTCATTGAGGTCCGGCAATTTTGCTAAACCTGTTTACTCAGATGCTCCTGACTAAACCATTGTGAATGAACACAGTGCAGTTTCTTTTCACCAAGACAAAAGAAAAGGATAATCCTCTCAGCTTGATGTGGTTTCTGATGCCCAAGCAGCTTCTTGCCCAAAGCAAACTTTAACAGCAAGGCAAGGTGGCTTGGCTTTCCTTACAATAAGTGTGGCAACCCCCAAATACCCCCCTCTGTATTTAACAAGATTTTACACTGCACACATCTGCCTTTCTCCCCAGTTTTATTATGTCTGCCACATGCTATTTGCAGCTTTCTCCCAGAATAAGCTCAAAAACCAGAGGAGGGGAAGTTCTTTTATATCACTTACGATTGGTGAACACTGCAGTTATAAAAGACAAAATCCACAGCTGCAAACTTCTTCCCAGTCTCCTTGGATTTGAGGTAGAGCTTTACCACTCGCTTGTCGCCTAGAACAGAAAACAGGCAGAAAATAGATCAGATATTAAAGAGAGAAATAGCAGCATGGGCATCTGGGAAAACATAGTGCAGGGTTTGGCAGCACGCAAATGAGTGAGGCTTGCAGTGACTTTGTTTGAGCTGAGGGGCAGTTCCAATGAATCCTAGTTAGCGGACAAAAACACTAGTTTATTGATGTTGAAGAGAAGTGTGATTGACCTGCACTAAAAATCTAGCAGGATGCAGAGGATAGGTGATCTTGCTCAGCATCTAAGTAAAGTGACAGGTGGAAGAAGAGTACCAGAGGCCTCCAACTGCCTAGTTCAGAGTTAACCTTTGGCTTTCTACTACCTCCACAGGTAAGGAGGGAATCTGACTTTGTCAAATTTAGGAGCCTCTTGTGGAATTATTGGGAAACCAGTGGGTTACTGATCATATTGAGGCCAGGAATCTAGGAGGTGTGTAACAATTATGCCTTACTCAGTAATCAGCCCAAGTAAACCACTGGACCAGTCTCATGTTGCTATCCCCAGTTATAGTGAGAACCAGTGTTATAAACTGAGATATGAAAGCTAGGAGCTAAATGGCACCTTAAACCTAGGTTATGGGCACAACAACGGAATGTCTAGGCACGCTTTTGTATAACAAGAATACAAAGCTGAAAATGAATGAACTGCAGCTAAAATATTATGTTCATTTCTCACACGGTCTAGTCTTTCCCTTGCCCGTCCCCCTATGACATGCTATCTGAACTGAGCAAAGGACAGCCTTCCATGGCACAAAGGTCTAGACGGTCTGCCTTCCATGAAGACAGAAAGAGAAAAATACTTTTGCATAGTTCACGTTCTTGGCTGTCCAGAGTGAAAGCCAGATTCAACCGCACTGCAGAGGATGCGGTTGGCTCCACCTTTGTGCCACTTCAGCTCCTTCAAGGGAAATTAATGTCTATTTTCACTCTACAAATACCAATGGAGGGGGAAGTGCACCCCAAGGTGCCTACAACTTACAATTCCCCCTCAGCATTATAGGATATGAATACTCTCAAAATCACATACACAAGCACAGTAGAAAGAGCCTTCCCACAGCAGCAAACAGGTTTAAAAATAACCTGGATAATCCATAGCATCTTACATCACGGCAATAAATAAACTGAGAGATATTAGCTCAGCTATTGTGTTACTCAAATGGGGTTGTTTTTGTTTTGTTTTTTTTTGAAAACTCATGTTCTCTGAAGTATGTAATCAAATATCCTACCCCCCAGAACTTTTGCTCTGGACTCCATTGGTGCAAGCTGTCAAGAAACCCCAAACTCACCTCGCCCTCTGGTAATAGGGATGACATCTTTTGCAGAAGGAGAACTACAGTAGATCTTGCCATCTTCAATGCGACTTTCAGACTCTGTAAAATCTTCAAATGAGCAGTTCACGCCAGCAGAGAGATCAGGGACATTCCGGGCCTGCAGAACCAGCTGAGACAACAGGAAGGAGAATGTCACACACAGAAAACAAGCGAACACCTGCTCCATGGTTCATTAAGACAAAAGATCTAAGAACAAAGACCACATAGTGCACCTTCTCCAAAACCCAGACTGTTCCAGACGGACTCAACATCCTAAAGAAATGTACTGGCATTAAGCAAGGCCAACCAAAGTGAAGCTAAGCCACCTACCGGGACTTCTGACATGGTGACCGATATGTTCTTGGGCTGGATGGTGAGCTGGACGCACTGGCGTAGATCTGAAGCAAAGCGCTGAGGTTCATCAGCTCTTTCACATCGGTCCTTCCGTGAGCAGCTGTGGGGAAGCAGAAGGCAGCATCCATTACACTGTTGTGGTTTTAGGTTATAAGCAGTAACGTGTGTGTTACTTCAACACCCCAAGTTCTCTCTTTGCTCCTTCGCTACCTACTTTTTGCAAACGTTTCTGGGTGCCACACAACAGCCGCAGCAGCAGCCTCTTCTAACGACCAAATTAGATTGGTTACTCCTATTTTCTCAAGATCCTCTCAAGATTTCCAGCCACAGAGATTATGACTAGTTTTCTCCTTCTGCCTCCAGAATCTCCCCTGATTAAACCTATCCTGTACAGCTGCTGTTACAGTTTTTAATTTGGTTATGTTATTTATTTATAACATTCCTTTTGACTTGTTTTTAATTTCCACATTTTAATATTCCTGACATATTGTATCATATATCTATATATGCATCACAACCCATTTTATTTTATGGTCGTTGCTTTTATTTTGTTCGGGTCTATGATTACATTAAAGAAATGAGACAAAGGCGCAACCTATTCTATTGGCCACAACAGAACAGAATGCTTCTTTCAAGCTGAACTTCAGCTGGGGTGGGTGGGAGGATCTGGTGGACGCCAGGGAAGGCTTCTACAGGCTCATTCACAGGCACTATGTTGGTGATCCCTGCTGTAAGCATCTCTCTCATGCAATTTAGCTTCTTATTTCTATATCGTATTCTGGTGCTTGAAGCAGGTTCTAACACTACAAAGAAACATCTTGTTTAGTTGCAGGGCAGTATAATAGCGGTTTGCTATTGTACTTCAATGTCTCAAAACATATCTGAATAATAAAAACTGGGCATCTGAAGGTTATTTTACACATTACTTTTTCCACTATGAAAATTAATCTTGGTGGTGGGGTGAAAAAGTATAACATATCAATGGCATCAGAAAAAGTTCTCTCTGCTGTCAGAAAGCTATTATCTAGTTATGAGATCTGCATATTACTGCAATTAAATTGTTGGAAAAGCAGCAGCTTTGCTCTTCTGGCCTCAGGTAATTGAAAGGCTTTGGTTCCCTTTTCTTCATAAACCAAGTCTTTTTAAAAACCACATTATTCTTTAACTTTTATCACTATTTATATTCTTTCCCCTGCCCCCCCTCCAATGACTTGAAATACTGATTTCTCTGCTCCAAACTGAATTAGTTAAAATGGACATTGTTTTTATTTGGACAGCAGTGTTATGAGATATCTGTTTCATCTGCATATAGCAGCTGAATTCTATGCTGGTTATTAAGGCCTTTAGCTAACACAATAAACTAAACTAAAAACCTATTCAGAACACTTAACGGCCTGATAACAATAATAAGCATTTGTATGGTACTTGCAAGTGTTCAGAGCACTTCGCATACGTTTTCCAGTGGTAACCCTTACAATAAACCTGTAGGATAAGCCAGTATTGATATCTCCCATACGGTAGATGGGGGGGGGCAGAAAAACTGAGGGTGTGACTGGATTGCCTAAGGCCACCTAGGGGTGAGATTCAAACCAGGGACTTCCTAATTTATAGCTCAAGCTCTCAACCATTACTGTATGCCAGAGATGCAAGCAGGTACCCGTGCATTGGTATGTTCAAATCTGCTTATCACAGGACTCTCCCACTAACAGGCTACACCACCCTGGCTCCATGCCCTTCTAATCCCTTGCATTAATTTATCCTAGATGAAGTTCTGCTTCACTTTCCTTTCTGCCCTATGGGAAGCCATCCCACATCCCAGTTGACTTACTACAAGGGTGGAGTAGGGGGCGGAGAGGCACCCCCTGCCCCCAGAGCACTGTTCTATCCAGGTAACGCTGCCTCCATTTAATGAGTTTAAACGAGTTTCCTTCATTTCTCCTCCCTGCATCTGCGATAACATTATTTCATTACGGAAAAGCATTTTAATTAAGCGGAGGGCAATACAGAAGAGCAGATACACATGCGCCTTTCAAGGTCCCGGTAATCTTGGTGATTTATCTCCTGAGCAAGTGCCAGCATGACATCGCGCTGTGGAGTTCCTGAACCACTTCTGCATCCCACCCATCTCCCCAAGGTGCTTCAGGGAAAGAGATGTTTCTGAGTTTAATTAAAATGCTCCACATGGCTAAACAGTCAGGGCTTTGCGGCTTCCGAGGAGGTTTTTCCCTCTAGCCCAGAGGAAACGTCTCCTCCCCCACGCCTTTTCCTTGATGTTTCATTCCTTCTATTCCAAGTTGCAACTCTGCTCCCATGTGGGGAGGCCCATTTGCTAGGTTTAAGGGCCTTTGGGTCGCAGGCCAAATTAGATCAGTAGCAGGGAGCTAAATGGCAAGTGCAAGCCATTTTCAGAAGAGGACCAAATATTAGGAAAGGGAGAGAATGAGAGAGAGGGTTTAGTATATAGATGTTGGTCTGCAAGGGACATACTGCATGTTAATATTTAGAGATGCAGAGCCCCCATATTCTCTTTCTCAAGCTAACTAAAACAGGATTACTCCTTACTATTCATTCCTAAGGTATTACCAGCTCGCCAGATGGTCCTGGGTTGCAGTTCTGAAGAAAGACAGCCTCTCCAGATCTCCGCAGATCAGGGCAGTTGTCAAAGGGAATAATCTCTAGAGTCCTTGACTTCTCTCTTCATCTGACAAACAGGGAGCAGTGTGGCATCTGCAGCTAGGTGCTGTCAGCCTTCATAGCTAGAAACATTCCAGTGCCAGAAACCTTGGCATTTCATGCCAAGAAGTAGGTATGTGTTTAAAGGAGATTTGAATAAGTTTCCCTCTGAACTACAGGCAAGACAAGAATAAGATGTTTTCAAATCCAAGGGCTGCTGGACTTGAATGGTCGCCTTCTGTTTCATGCCATTCAATGGACTCAGAGCAGGTTTTTTACTAAAACACACACAACGCTCTTAAGATGATGCTGTCTCTCACAAAAAGGCTGGACAATGATATACATGAGCAGTTCTCTTTTGAACGCATGGCTTTTGTCCATCTATGCTTTGAGCGGGAAAGATTCCTGCTGCTTTTCAGGACAGGAAGCTGAATTTTTAGATCTCAAACCACCCTATATGCCTGATATTCAGAATGCATACATGTGTGCAGACACACACACACACACACACGTATGTTTGTGTGTACTATACAACTGGTAGCTTGGAGCAGGCTGCTGTCAATCAGCTCTGCAGCATGTAAGATGGACTGTAGAGGCAACGCTGGACAGATAAGGCCCACTTGCCCCTGCCTGGTGCAGACTGCCAAAGACTAGCCAATTCACTTCTTGGTCTCCTGCAGTGTCCAGTTCCACATTAAGGTTCGTGGCAGCTCAGCAGGGTAAGAAAGGCACTGGAAGCTGCAATGGACGCTACTATTAGACACTGGTACAGTCAGTGTGAAATCTGCTGAGCTGGACTTTTTGCTGCTCCCCTCCCTTCAAGTCATGAGATTCCAGGTTGAGACCTCTACAAGACTAGTCACCCAAGCAAAGCAGCTAATTCGCCAATAGTGCATCTGTGGCAAAGATACTCAAAGCTGCAGGAGAGAGGAGTGGGGGCAGACTTCAGAAGATAGGTGAATGAGGGAAAACTGCAGGCCGGGAATAATGGTTTTGCAGAATTATATGTTGAGCCCAGAAATGGAAAGTCACAGAAGAGCTTCAGATCCAAAATTTATCTATTTTCATTATATCTTGCAAAAGTTATTACTAGTCTCTTCACAAGGTTTCTAGTCCTCAGGCTTAAACCAAACCATGAGCCACTTCAGACACACTTCCCCCTTGCATATTTAAAGCATGTCATGACTGTTTATTATACAGGTTGGGAAGTCAGTAGAGATAGCAGATTCTTCAACCCTTGGCATTCATAAAAGTATTTTAAAAAATACAATGATCACACCATACCTCACACAATGATATACATGGATTTTCCTATAAAGAGATAATCTCCTTGTAGGAAATATGTCATGCCTTATCACAGAATCATAATTATAGCACTTCTTATGAGCGCTAAAAGCACTTCACATACATTATCACAGTAATCATGAGAACAATCCTGTGAGGTAGATGAGTATAATTTCCCACATACTGCAGACAGGGTGTGGGTGTGTCAGGTCAACCAAGGGTAAGAGACAGTGGCTTCCCCCCCCCCCAAAAAAAACCCCACATCTTGGTGAGTTCCTGATTAAGGCAAAATCTGCCTTTTGGAATTCCGCAAGAAGATCATGGCAGTCCTGGCCACCAGCTTAGATAAAATAGGATTAGACAAATTCATGGAGGAGAGAGCTATCCATGGCTACTAGCCATGATGGCTATGCTCTGCCTTCACAGCTGGAGACAGCAATACTTCTGAATACCACTTGCTGGAAGCTCCAGGAGGGGAGAGTGCTCTCGAATCATGCTTGCAGGTTTCCCACAGCCATCTAGTTGGTCACTGTGAGAACAGGTTACTGGACTAGATGGGCCATTGGCCTAATCCAGTAGGCTCTTCTTATGTTCTTATTACCTCTAGTGGAACAGGCCAGACCAAAAGCCAATTTAGTCCAGTGTTCTTCTTCCTACAGTGGTTAATCAGGAGCCTCCAGGAAACCCGCACACAGAGCTTCAAGAAAACTGCCCTCTCCTGCTGCTGCTCTCCAACAGCTGGTATTCAGTGGCATATACTGCTTTGGAACATGGATAGCCACCATGACAAATATACTCCGTACAAGCTCACCTCTTGCCAGTTCATATTGCCACCTTTGTCTACTCCCTACCCTGTGCCATCTGCCATGTTGTTTGCTATGCCTGAATTATCCCCTCCCTCTCCCTCATCCCCAATTCTCACTTATCTCTCCCCAATCTCTCCCAATTCCTAGCCTGTCCATTTCATGCAGACTGTAAGTGTCCTGGGCAGGAACTATGTCACTTTTGTGTTCTGTCAAATGCACATAATTCATATTAAAGGATGTTAAAACAGCAGTTGTAACTTAGCTACCAGCTCCTGCTAATGCAGCTTCACAAGCATTCAAGGAGTAAGAAAGAAGGCTTCCTGCAATTGTCAGTCTTGTAGGGATATGAAGAGGGCATTGAGTACTTACATGTTGTGCAGGACACACCAGCCACAGTGAGGGTCCCTAGAGCCCAGACAAAGCGCACAGGTTGTATATTGCTCACAACTCTCCACTGGCACACGGGTCACCTGACGGATAAGGACAGGCAGTTAAATTATTTTTCCTATCAGGAAATTCCAGGCTACTCAAGCCTTTATCATCTGCATGAACCTTTGTCCCTTCTCTACGATTCCCATCACACACACATCCCGTCAGCTTGGCTGAAAACCTTCAGGATGACAGGAATTGTAGTCCAACAATATCTGGAGGGCACTATGTTGGCTGCCTCTGCTGTTGGTGAGTATGGCATAGTCACAACATTTTAATTGGCACAAAGCATACAATGATACAAAACTGGCAGAAATCCAGAATAGTTAGATATCTGTAGAACTGCATATTCAGAGGTTGCCGTCTTGAAGGAGCTCATACTGAAATTACTAAAGGTGTAGGACCACGAATGGGCAAAAAAGGAAGCTCCAAATGTTACAAAGAGCTAAATTACAGGTACGATGGAAGGTGGGAAGGGCAACAAAAGATTTGGGAAACCTCACAAGGACCCTGCTGTTTCTGTGCATGTGGTGGAGGAAGAGGAGGAAGAAACAGAAGAGCAGGAGCCATGCTTTGATCATGGATTAAAATAATTTCCCCAGATCCCATGCCTTGCTATCACCACATTAAAAACCCAAACACCATCAGTAGCCATGAAAGGGTCAACAAAATATAGGTCAAAGCCCAAGGCTCTTTCTAAGCCCAGTGTTAACTGAGGCGTCCTGCTATTTCTTTGAGGCTGGTGATCAGAGCAGGGGGAAAGGGGGGGGATGCAGAGGCCTGCTCTTAAGCTTTCAAGTCCCTCTCCATTCCCCAGAGGCATCCCTGTGCCTAGGAAATTAAGCACAGGGGCTATTAGTCCAGACCCCACCACAGAGCAGCCTCTTTGAACATCTGCTGAGAAGCAAAATCTGCCATGGCAGCTTCGAAGGGGGAGGAAGGAAACAGCGGGAGCCTGGGAACAGGGCTAAAAGGAGGTGCTGTAAATCTGTTCTACGCACAGAAATACTCCAGGCTGTGTATCTACGAAACACAGATGGGAGGTGGGGCCCGGCGTTATGATCCTGTTCCCTTGTATATGCACCCACTCACCCTGAGCATGACATGAGAAGAGGGCTTCAAGGTTCCATGGGACAGGACTACAACAATCAGTCTCAGGCCTCTCTCTCAGGATGGTAATATTCAAGATGTGTGTCATTCCTTAGCCATTATACAGCCATTTTGTCCAAAACCAACACAATGGGAGCCGGGTAGCATAAATGTTCCCCACCTTCAAATGGCATATTTGGGAAACTGACCATCTCCAAGCTATGTCCCTCCTTCACCAACTTCGTCCTTCACAAGCATACAAATGCAGCAGACTGGTTGTGGAAGAATGGAACTATTCTTGATTCTACCACCAAGCCCCTGCATTTCAGTGTGGGACGTTCAGGAGGCAAAGCCCCTTCCTCTACTTACTAACAAAGCTGCTTTTAAGTTCTGCCTACAGATGGCTTTTGAACCTTCCCCTAATTTCCCCTCTTGAAGTTGACCCTGTGGCTATGAAAACCTCCAGCTACCCAGTGGAGGCTGAGATCTGCCTTCTGTGCATGTAGATTTGTGTGTATAAGAGAGAGGTAGAACTACACTGAAGACCAACACCCCTTTCTTGATCTCTATCTCTATCACAGCACTCTTGCCTGCTACTGATCTCAATAGCCAGCAAAAATATGGAATGGAAGCTGGCTTCTGGGCAATAGGGCACTTGCTGAATTTTAATACTAAATATCAACGGGGTACCTTCTAAGTGTGATTCATGGGAGAATACGAATGGATCAGCGTCTATGTGGGTTTAATTACCCAAGCAGAGAAATGGATCAGAACAAGATGAATCATGGTCCAAGAACAAGACCAAAAACAAAAACAAAGACCCCCACACCAAAAACAGAAGTCACCCAGACTGTATTTTCAAAGCTGCAGAAATTGTTCCTCTTCTCAGCTGGAAATGAACTTATCGACAAGCATACACAAACACAGCAAGTGCAGGGCCACAAGCTGGCATTGTGGTTCACAGTTTTCGTTTACATGGGATCTTAGTGTACATAAGGCATCACTTAAACCTCTGTGCTGCCCTCTAGCTTCAAGGGGTTACAGCACAGACTATACTGGCTTCCTAGACAGATGAGTTACTTTAATCTTCTGTTTGTTATTATCCTACTATGGATCAGCACAGAGGTCTCCAGGAACAGTAGACTGGGCTTCCTTTTATACAGCATCTGTGATGGAATAAGCTGGGCTTCCCCAACTGGGTGCTCTGCTCTCCAGAAGTTGTTGGAGGGCCCTAAAACCTTGACCAAGCTGGCTGGAGCTGATGAGAGCTGGAGCTGATGAGAGCACCAGGCTGGCAAAGCCTAGGATAAAAGAATGGCACTGCACAAAGCACCCATCAGAAAGGGATCTGGTGAGGAACAACCTGTTCATTCCTCCCTCCAAGGTCTAGACAGGCAAGAATGAAGTGCCAGGTGGATTGTTATGCAGGGCTGTTGAGCAGAATTTGACTTGGTGGGTCATATGCCATGCTGGATAGCTCATTCAATTTAGGTACAGCATTCAAAACCTAGTTTCAAACAGTGAAAAGGCATAGCACTCTCTCATTCAGGCATCTCCGTCCCTAGCTACCTACCACCCTCTTGAAGATAATCATCACACAGCCGGTTGAAACCTAGTTTAAGAAAAAAATATTGGGGGCATCTGCATTGCCCTGTCCTTGTTCCAGACACTGGTCATAACCCATTTTCTTCTTAATCTGACAGCAGGAGTCTGCCTTAAAGGGTTACAAGCTCTTTATTAATTGCTCCTCCAGATTTGATTAAAATCCCCTCATTCTGCAGGCCCTTTGAGCTCTGTTACAACTGCTCATTTAATTACTTTCCACCAACAACCTGATAACAGTAAGCTGTGGATGAGAGTGGTTTTTATTAAGCCAAAGGGAGAGAAAGGGGACCTGCAAACGGCAGAAAGAATGTCCTCACAGCCATTTAAGCAACCTTCCAAAATCTCCCCTCATTATATCCAGTGTGGTCTGGACTCTGGCTGCAAAATTAATCGCCACCAGATTGAGGATTAAATAGCCCCATTGTCAAAAGACTTTAACAGTCTTTTGAAAAAAAACCTTGAAGCCCACCAGTTACTGAGGGAATGGGAAGCTTGCCCCATCTTTTAATTTCTTCCCACCTTTGTGCTGCCCTTCCAATAAAAATATTCTCCCTACCAAGTCCCCACACTGATCTCCTTCCTCACAGAAAGTACATGCAAACACGGGGGGGGGGGGGGACACTCTGGTTTCATATCATTTTGCCCTGTCTTCTGGAACATGCATGTCATGATGCATCATGGTACATGCAGGCGTCATCAGGGAAGCAGAAGAGTCCTGGACAGCAATGCTCATTACATTGGATTGGCATATTGGGTTCAGAAGAGGCCTGTGTGGTTCTTTCTAATACTCATGCTCCTTTTCCCTTTTCTTCATGTAGCTGGGATTTAGAGACTGCTGGTCTAGACATTGCATTTTTACTAGGAAGTGGGCTCCATGTGATTGCTTAGCCCTGCTGTTGTAACATGTAAAACACATTCCTGGCTGTGGCTAATGAGAAGACGCTCCACACCTTCCCAGCAGTACCATTTCAAGTGGTCTCTGTACAGTAAGTGTAACATGCCCACAACTCTCAGGCCATAGCTGTTCAGCAGCTGCTCCCAATTGGATGTTGCCACTACAGTGTACTGTACTTCTAGCAAAACATCTGAGAGGGTCCCGGATTCAAAAGGCAGTTGAAAAGACCTTGTCAATGCCAGTCAAGAGGAGGCATACTACTCTAGTTGGATGAATAGCCTGATCTATATATTAAAAAGGTCTGTATCTTCCTATGATCTTGAAAGGACAGGGACTTTTTTCCTCCCAGATCACTCCTACAACAACATATATTTAACACTGTAAACAAGCAGAAGAATCTCTAAATATATCCTGTCTAGGAACTCTCCAAACCCTATCTTACCTAAACTTAAACCTGTAGTGTTTAAGCACTAACAGAAGAAGACAAGCAGTCCAATAGTCACTCTCATGCTTACCAAAAGAGGCCAAGGTAGAAAGGGAAAGGGAGGGAAAGATCACCACTAGTCACCCCAAAGATCACTCCTGAATGGTGGGTGGGGCTGCTAAGCACCTCACTTTGCTAATGAAGCAGCCTCAAGCTACACTCTCCAGATCTGGTACGCCTTTCTTCAATTGCTGCATGCAATGGAGGCAATTTGCCTTGCAACCACATTAGGATAGCTTGCTGTTTTGACCTAAAGGCAACTGGGGCAAAAAAAAAAAAAAATTAAAAAAAATCACATCATCCAGAGATCTCTTTCAGGGCTGCGGGGGGGGGGGGTACCTGACCAGTTCAGGGGGGGGGGATATTAAATTTCTAGGAATCAGTCTTGCACAGAGCTGAATACAGAAAATTGCTAGTGGTGGCATCAGAAGTTAGGATCCTGGGCAATCAAAGTGTCTGGGTTTTTTCCAGCCCTGCTTGACCATTAGAACAGCTTCCATCAGTAGCAGGTGTGCCACGCCACAGCTCCTTACCAAACAACAAAGCTGTTTTCACAGAGCTATTTAGCAGCCATGCAGGCAAGCCTGAAAGGTTTAGACAGGCATGCATTCCAAGGGGAGCAGGGATTTCAGTAAATGCTGCTAATCATTGATGAAAGGGGAAAGAATTCTATGTTATATTTTTTTTAAAAAATCTGATTTGACAGTCTCAGAGCTCAAAAGGAAAGAGGTATGTGAAGGTATGTAGAGCAGATTTTCTATTGTAGCTCCTTCTACTATTTCTCTAGTTTAAAGGGCAACCATGTTTGTTATAATATGTTGCCTTTTGCTGTAAAAGAGCCTCCAGGTGCCCCTCAGATAAGGCCTTTGGGGCAGCTTCCTTGGCTCATTTGGGATAAGTAGTCCATTCACTCCTTAATTCTGACTTATCACTGCAGCGTTTCTGCCAGATGCTGTGTGCATCCCTTACCTTTATATATGCCTCCATCGTTGCTGCATCAGGGCAGTGCCCATGGAAGTGCCGCAAAAAAGGTACTTGTGATTGGCCAACAACTGCATCGACCAAATTAGGCAAGACACCTCAAATTGCCACATAACATTTTACATAAAAGGCAGGTTGTGTGTTTATGTGAATGCCTTTAGCCTGCATCCTAAAAAAAAAAACAACTCAAGGAATGACATGCTGTGCTGCCAAGTCATAGACTGTCTTTTTGCCTTTTATTTTTAAATGGCTGAACCTAGTGCTTTTGTTCCAATTTACTCTTGAACGTAAAATGCCAGCATTAGAACTGGTGATCTTAAATTAGGTGGCTGTATGACTAGGAGTGCCTTTGACCTAACGTCCCTAAAGAAAGCTGTTCTAGCAAGTCATTCACATTTTAGTAACATCTAGACAGGACTACTATAATGTAGAACAGAAAAAGATGCAGAAGCTTCAGCTGACTCAAAATGTTGTTGTCAGATTACTGTCTAGAACTGGCCTGGTAAAAAGGTAAAGGTAAAGGACCCCTGGATGGTTAAGTCTAGTCAAAGGCAACTATGGGGTGCAAAGCTCATCTCGCTTTCAGGCCAAGGAAGCCGGCGTTTGTCCACAGACAACTTTCTGGGTAACGTGGCCAGCATGACTAAAACGCTTCTGGTGCAACAGAACACAGTGATGGAAGCCAGAGCGCACGGAAACACCGTTTACCTTCCCATCGCAGCAGTACCTATTTATCTACTCAGGCTGGTATGCTTTTGAATTGATAGGTTGGCAGAAGCTGGGACAGAGCAATGGGAGCTCACCCTGTCACGTGGATTCCAACTGCCAACCTTCCGATTAGCAAACCCAAGAGGTTCAGTGGTTTAGACCACAGAGCCACCCAGATAGAGCATACCTATCTGGTCCTGTTTGATCTTCAGTGATACGATACACTTCCAGGCTCAACCCAAGGTCCTAGTTTTTATCTTTAAGACCCTGAATCATGGATAGCCAACAAGGCTGAACTACAACTCATATTCATTCTGACCACGCTGATGGCAGTTGGAGTCCAAAAACATGTGGAGGGCACCATATTAGCTACCCCCTGTCCAACAGGCGTGGCAGTGGGGAGAGGGAGGAGGAAGAGCACTGCCATTGGCCAAACACCTGTGTGAACCCATCGTTATATGCATGGTGAACATCTGGCTATTCGTGGAGGCTTCTGGAGTTGGCTGAACCTATGCTGATCCTGATCTGCTGATGAGAAGGGCAAAGACCTTCCAGTTCTCTGACTCTGAATTATTTTATGTTTTCAATATGCTGTCTTGATGTTGCTTTGATTATTTTTTCTATTTTTATGCTGCTCAGCACTCTAAAGTTCTATGTGGACAAAATGTGGGATAACAGGTTTAAAAATAAGTAACAATGCTTCAGGAAACCTAGAACAATGCCTAAATAGGGAGAGGTGGATCTCCTATGTAGCAGCTCTAGATGCTAGTTTGTAAGATCCACTTATTCCAGTTGTACACAATCAGTCTAGAGCAGGGATGAGGAGTCTGCAGCCTGGATCTTGTTCATTTTTTAATGTCATCCAACCCATGGTCTGATTCACACTGAGTACCCAGTGTGAACCTATCCAGAGGAGGGGTACCTTTTTTGATCCCCAACATTTCCCCCCTGTGGTCCAATGGCCCCTAATTAAAGGAAACCCCCAAATGATCCAAACCACTCATTTAGAGCAGGCATGAGCAGAAAGTAAATCAGGATCTACTGGGAAACCTTTGGTGATTCGCAGTAGATCAGCAAGCATTTCTCAGTCCCAATTCTTTAACAACAGAGACAACAAAATGGCTCCCTGAAATTAGACTGCTGCACTGAAGTATGCTTTGGGCAACTGGGGATTGAATTTTTGTGTAGAAGGGCTGTGAGCTCAGAACAGCTCTGATACTCAAAACAATCCCCGTCCTCAGCAGATGCTAAGAGGAACCTAGCTCTTTAATTATATGCGTATGTCTTTTGCACCTGGCTCCGGCTGGCAGAGTTCTAGTAAAACACAAAGTAAATCATGCATGGCTGAAGTCCTCCCTCTCCTGGTTTAGTGGGCAGTTAGGATCCTCAGACCTAGCTACAGGACAGACTGCAAGAGGAGAATAAAGGTAAAGAAACTGCAGCCCAACAGAATTAAGGTTGGGCTACTCAGTCACAGTGCTCCTAACTCATATAAACACCAGTTTATCTTGCTGGAGGAGTGCAAAGAAACTTCTCCAATACCTGTAGCAGAGACAATCTGTCAAATGACAGAGCTTTTGCAAAACAGACCTAATGAGTCTGCTTTAGAAGAGATGTTGCATGTACCCATGATTCATCTGCTTCCTAATAGTAAGTTTGTTTCCCCTCAGGACAGACTCAAATAGATATTATACATTCTATGAAAAGAAACCTGAGAGCAAAATGGGGGGGAGGGGGGACTCTTAGAGCCAAACCAGCCACGGTAGCAGCAGACCTATTCATTTACACCCAGGTCTCCCTCAGTCATGTATGAAGCAAGGGCCCACTGCTTCATGAAAACAAGGTGGGTGGGTCAGCGCTTCCGGGCACTTCCACTGTTTGTGGCTTACCTACCTAAGGTCTGTCTACCTATGGCCTCCACCACTGGGTGCTTTCTCATTCCCCTGATTTCAATGAGTGAGATCAACTGGGTAAAAGGTGCTTGTGGGAAACTTTACACAAGCCTGGAGTGGTAGGCTTGGAGAGGCTTTAGTTTCCCTCACCCATGTATTACTAACTCTAAGGATGAGATCTCACTTTATATGTGACTGGTCTGCTACTGTCCTGCCAAGTTTGAACATTACATTCATGAGATAATTATATTGACTAAGAAAACACAGAAAAATAATAATTTTGGCATCGGACACTCAGTATATATTATTAGTTATTCTGGAAAAGAGTAACTAATAATATGCGCAGCAGCCCAAGAAGGATTAAGCAGCTTAAACTGATAATACAAATGTTTTCGTGACTAATGCACACCATACCAATTTTGGCAAGGTTTAATGAGGAAAGCTGAGTTTGGGTCTTTAGTTGTTGGTGGGGGGAATGGCAAAGTACAGCACTTGCACTGTGCTGCCATAGAAACAGCAGAGAAGTTTCTTGCGGAGTTAAAATGAGTGGACCAAGAGCCCCTTTTTCATGACCAGCCACGGCCCTTGCTTGTGGTGACCACCTGTACCATATGCAATCATGTGATGGCTGGCAGCGCACACTGAGCTTTAACACACCTGCACATTTGGCTGATTCTGTCCATTTGCAGGGCGTGCTGAAACTCAACGCACACAGAGTTCTGCCTGAGCTGTCACCCATCAGATGATGGAATCTGCTTGTTCATTAAAAAGGAGCCCTCAGGAGAGCTGTCGCTCTGGTGTTGAATCAAGTAAAGGTGTAGCCCATCACTCACACAAGCACTTTTATTGCAATGAGCTCCATGATCACTCCATGAGCTCGACATCTAATCAGAACTGTACTAATAAAGGGAGTGATGTATTCGAAGAAAGTATTTTTATTTGGTTGCTCTGAGAATCTGACAGTCCTGCCTCACACTGTGCTGGAGAAATATCACACAGATGTACTATGCAGAGAGAAAGGGCTGTGCCTCATTACTGCTAAGCTTAAAATCACGTAAAAGGGCCAGCTGTGGACAAACTCAAGTTCTTACCTGTTTCTCAGTCATAGCATAGAGGTACTGGAGATCAGGGCTGAGCACCAAGTCCCGCAGGATGGAGCTGCCATCATGGGCTATGACATTCTCATACTGCAATGCTGAACGTCCAATGGGATTGGCAGGGTCCACAAGGATCTGAAAGAAAAGGCGGCAGCGTTAGCATTTGCTGTTATGGTGCCTAGTATCATCAAGATGGGAGACATTTTTTGGGTGGCAAAGGAATAATGTGCCAATACACACCATAGCTAGCTGGTGGGGGAACAGAAAGAAAGTAAAACCTATGAGGAGCTTTAGGTATACAGTGTATGATAGTCAGCCCTTACCCTGTCAACCACCACCATGTTCCTTAAAACTTCATGACTTCCAACTAGGCCAAAGTCATGAGCTGATGTTTGATAAATCAGCCCAATGGAAATCCCAAGAACCCCATCCCAACAGCATGTTTTGGTTGCCACAGGTAGAAGCAGAGAAGGAAATGCTGAGTCAGGATCAGGGGTCAGCAACTTTTTTCAGCCGTGGGCCGATCCACCGTTCCTCAGACCATGTGGTGGGCCGGACTATATTTTGAAGGGGGAAAAAATGAACAAATTCCTATGCCCCACAAATAACCCAGAGATGTATTTTAAATAAAAGGACACATTCTACTCATGTAAAAACACGCTGATTCCCAGAACGTCCGTGCGCTGGATTGAGAAGGCAATTGGGCTGCATCTGGCCCCCAGGGCCTTAGGTTGCCTACCCCTGGTCAGGATGATTCTCCAAACAGAAACCCATCTTTCATGCATTTTTCTAAATATTTTATTTAAGGGGAAATAATGAACCATCAACCTAATCTTGCCAGCCAACAAGAGCCCCTCCCAATCCCTTTGCTGCTTACCCAAGTTGCCTTTACTGTATTTTATTTTTTTGCCTCCATTCATTTACCAAACTACTCCTTGAGAAAGAGTTAGGACAAGAAATAGCTCCACCTGGTTTCCATTTAAAATAAAACTACATTATGCACTTCAGTGCACATTAATGCTCTTCAATTAAATCTAATGAACTTTAAATGAAGCAGGGGACTTCTGGATAATGTGTTAATAGCTCCAAAGAAAGTGCAAATGGCTGGTAAGGGGTGTGCAGAGAAATAGTGGTAGCCACACAGGCATTGCAGAGGAGATGAAACACAAAGCTCTGTTTAAACTGGGGTGAGCCTTCCGTTACATATCTAGACTGGGAGAGCACTAGGAGGAGGAAGAGTTTAATCTACTGGGAACTTCATCCCACCTAATGCGCAACTACAGAAATATTGCCAAATATCTGTATGAACACAATCATCACAACCTAGCTTCTTTGTCATATGGTCATTGTATGCAATGTTTTGCTCATCTTAACATTAACTCTCTCCACGCACTTGCAGGACAGCTATTACAACCCCATTTGTCACACACCTGGATTATTTAAGCTTTGTTTCAATCAGCATTTCTCCCCTGCTGAACTTTCCCAGCAACCTAGCAATTGTGCCGTTCTTAAAATGTTCTCTGGTGTGGAAAAAAGGTGGAGCATCAAAAAGCTTATAGCCTAGCACACTTTCCCTAAGTACCAACGGCATAGTGCATTTAATGTAACATTAGTGGAGAGGTAACACATATAATCACCTTTGTTTTATGATCAAGGACCCATGTTCTGCCTCCCCATAGCCTGTATTTCATAACAGAAGAGAAGGTAAACTAGCACCTTTGTTCTAGGCAAGGGATATAGTAAATGCTCTAATCCCATTACCACTCACGGTGACAATAAAGCTTATCCTAAAGACCTTGCTTTCACTATAGAAGCCATAACCACATTAAAAAGGCACCCCAGGGTCACAGCCAACCCAGGACAGGGAGGAAATACAACAGGGTTAATTCTCTAAAGTTAACTGCCACCTGACTGCTGAGAAAGTATCTGCCCAGAAAGTATCTGCTTGGGTATAAATAAAAAATTATTATTAATTTATTATTACCATGCTAACAGTGGCTAACATGAGTTACCAACAGACTCTAGAAATTCAGTTTGTCTTTTATATATGTTTCTGGGTGATGCATGTCGTAAGTACTTTCCTACACAGAGAGAAGTGTATAGGAAAGCAGAAACTATTTCACCCTATCAGCTTCCTGGATAACCAAATGTGGGCACATAAAATTCGCACCAAATCCCACCATTGTCTCTTGCGCCTGGTACTGAAGCCGCTTCTCCATTCTTTCTGTCAGGCAAGTGCAACATTTGGCAGTAAGAGTGGGAATTCTTCATTCTGCACCCATCACCCTCAATCTCACTCCAAAAGATGGACCCAGCACATTACATTACAGAAAACAAACCTGTCTGTAAAGCTGAAGTGGAACTAGGAAAATAGCAGTTCTATTTCCCCAGACATAGAAAGCAACACTTTCCACGCAGCACCCATCAAATGTCCAACAGACAATAATAGTTCAATTTTAGGCCCTGACCAAGCCCCACCTCCTGACTTTACCATCCATGTAGTTCCCATTCTTGGAGAATTTCTCATGGTGTCCCCATATAGGGGAATAATCTACTGATTTGGACGCGAAAGCTCAGAGGGCCTCGGTCAGAGAGCCTTCCATTCATTCCCACTGGATTTCAGTAGTAGTAGGTAAATTGTGGAGAAAAGTCTAAGTGACAGATTCAAAGCCACATAAAAACAAAAACAAAATTGTGCCTGGCTATGCTATTACTTAGTGGGAAATGAGTAATTCATTTTGTTCCCTCTAGTTCCACTGGCAATGTTTAATAACTGGGACATCCTTCATCTTCACAACCCGCCCCCAACCAAAGCGCTTCCCCACCCTAGTCCCCAAATAAAGCCCCACAGTGCGCATTGCAGCTTCATTTCCCTCGTTGCAATAAATAGACTCCATCCGTCCATTTGCATACTTTTCAATCAGGCAAAGGAAGTGGGGCTTAGGAGGCAGGATCCTGGCGTGTGGCTGATTAGCATGGAAATGTATGCGGCTCACAAACAAACTGGGGCCCGTTTAATTAGAGCGGCGCCTTTGATTCACCGCCAACATCCAGCACACACCAGCCCCGGATTATTTTTAGTCAGTTTTACAAAACAAATGTATTTGATTAAGAGAGACACCCCTGAGCTAAGGAAGGCTGACAGACAGAGGCAGAGACGTGGGGAGGTTGGCCCCCTACAGGGAACAGGGCCTGGGCCTGTGGTGAAGGTGTCCAGGAATGCAGGTGCAATTGTGAGGAGCCCTCACACGCAGCCTGACAGCTGCATAGCAAAAATGGAGGGAAGCACTGGAATGCGTCTCTGCAGCTGCCAAATCCTGCTGGAAGTCCTGCAATGGTCCCTCCAATTACTGTGCTAATACGTATCCCAGTCCATAGATGGGCCTGACCCTCAGGTTGACTAAAATCACTATTTCACTCACAGACCCATCTCTAGGAGTTCCTTTTTGCCAACAGCTCCCTCCTCATCCTTCCTAGGGGCCTGTCCCTCCCTCCCTCAGTACACCATCCTTGCAAGAGGAGGCAGGCATACCTGCTCTTTTTCACTGCATGTATACCACACAAACATGCAGCAGGGAGCCGCTATTGACCTGTCTCCCTGCTGCATGTTTCCCACCGTGCAGACACAGTGAAAGGAAGCTGTGCCACAGAGCACAGGACAGAAGCAAGCAGATATGTGCTAGATTTTAAACACATGCTTCTATTGTAACATGTAGGAGTCTTTGAGTTAGCCTGAAATCCAAGGCCCTGAAAGGGGAGCTTCCATTGATTCCGCAAGCTCTTTCTCCTGCATATCAAATATAGGTCATTACAAGAGTCTGTAACCCCCTGCTGGTCAATTATTTCTATTTGAATGCTAAAAGCTTTGTCAATAGGCCACTACCTGAAGTTACTAGAATATCTGCATTAGCAATCAACCTCGCTTTGTACATGCAACTGAGATTTATCTTTTTTCTTTTTTTAAGCCTCTCCAATTCCGAAGACTCTGTGCCAGGAACATTACATTAAAACGCATACGAACGGAGAATATATAAAACAGATACAACTAATATAAACACCCCCACAAAACATCCAAAACCAGCCCAAATGAAAAGCCTTAGGAATACTTCCGAAAGATTCTTGTCTGTATTTACAAACATACCTCTTTTCTATTAAAACATCCAAAGTAGCTTACAAGTGTAACACAAAGTTGCCCTAGTCCAAAAAGAAGGTGCTTTAGCAGAACTCCAAGGGGAATATTGTTGTGGAGTTGACTCTCTGCGTGTGAGCTGATGTCTTGAAGATACTTGGGGGCACAACTAAGAACTTAAGAGATGGAGCCTGTTTCTGAAGATATGTTCCATCCCAAGCCCAACACACCTTCAGAGTTCAAAAAGTATTCATTTCTGGCCAAAAGAAGATTAAGACTGACCAGGTTCAGCCATTGAGCCTTGTGGCAGAAGTGAGCTACAGTGGACAGAAAGTCAGACTTGGACCAGGGGGAACTGGGTTCAAATCTCCAGTTCCCCCTGGTCCAAGTCTGACTTTCTGTCCACTGTAGCTCACTTCTGTCTCATTCTGAAAAGGGTAGCTATCCTGTGCCCTCCAGAGGTACCTGGGCTACTACAACTCCTACCATCCCTCACCACTGGCCCTGCTGGCTAAAGTTGATGGGAGCCGAAGTCCACAACTGTAGGCCCACATTATCCACATCTGTTATAAAGAGAGTCTATTATATCTGATAAGGAACTCATTACAACTCTAAACATTGCATACTTCTATAAAAACCCACTGGTTTGCTAAAAATACATTATTATACCTATTTCATACTTATTATTATCTGGGACTATAATTGGTGGCTTTTTCAGCTACAGGCACTACCTGTGAGAAGCTGGATATAGGCTCTTCTTTTCTTCAACATGGCAACAATTTCACCTAAGATGCACTGTCATGTCGAATGCACCCTTCCGGTCATTTTATGGGCTGTATTCACAGCACAATCGATCAATACACTCTTACCCTAGTTTTGAAATCGATCTGTGGGTGTGTTAAGTCATTCCAGCAGTAACATTTAACTACTGGGGTAATTCTACAATTATATTAATCCACCATGTAGTGCTAGGTAAGTGGATGAGATCTCCAATAGCAAAACATAAAAAGCCTGTACAACGGCGGCAATGAAGCAGCTATCAGAGCCAGGGTGGCACAGAAGATAGCATGCTGTGTTTGGAGCTGGGCTCAAATCCCTGATCAGCCGTGAAGCTGACTGGGTGACCTTAGGTCAACCACAGTCTCTCTCAGCTTAACCTTCCTCAGAAGACTGTTCTGAGCGTATAGGGAGGGAACTCCATCTGGGTCACACTGATCCCCAAGCAGAATACAAATATGATGGATGTGAGCTGACTTGCGGTGAGCTCGGTACTTAGTGGGAACTAGTTCGGTTTTAATGACATTCACTGAATTAGTTCAAAAATCTCTGAACTGCATCTGAAAGCAGTTCCCATAATTGCCTGTGTGAAGTGTACATTAATTAAGTTCATATTGGGCTAAAACTTGAACGATTTCTAGTTCAGTCTAGATTTTTTATTTATTAAAAACCCTCTTTACAGACTCTTTGGGCCTTAAAGCTGAAAGAGAATAATTGGGGGGCGTGTGTTATAAACAATTCACAGTTACAGATAGGTAGCCGTGTTGGTCTGCCATAGTCAAAACAAAAGAATTCCTTCCAGTAGCACCTTAAAGACCAACTAAGTTAGTTCTTGGTATGAGCTTTCGCGTGCATGCACACTTCTTCAGATACACTAAAACAGAAGTTACCAGACCTTTCTATATAGTGAGAAGGTGGGGAGGGGTATTACACTATATAGAAGGGTCTGGTAAATTCTGTTTCAGTGCATCTGAAGAAGTGTGCATGCACACGAAAGCTCATACCAAGAACTAACTTAGTTGGTCTTTAAGGTGCTACTGGAAGGAATTCTTTTGTTTAAACAATTCACATTTCACTATGTGTGTCTTTTCTTAGTTTCTTGGTTTTTGTGTTTTACACTTCAGCTCAGAAGCTTGTAACATTCTAAATGCTGAATAAACTTACCAAGGATTATTTGGATGAATCTGAACTGAACTAGTCTATTTTGCAAAGGGACAAATATCAAGTGCAATTAGGGAAGGGGAGGGGTGGGGGGTTTGGGGGGGTTGACAAGTTGAACTATAACTAGTTACTTTTTAAAACAAACTTTTCAAGTTCTGGGTGTGTGGGACATCTCAGAAACAGACACTTGTTTTTCAAGGTTAGCTACCTCTTCTGTAGGGACGCGGGTGGTGCTGTGGGTTAAACCACAGAGCCTAGGACTTGCCGATCAGAAGGTTGGCAGTTCGAATCCCCGTGACGGGGTGAGCTCCCGTTGCTCGGTCCCTGCTCCTGCTAACCTGGCAGTTCGAAAGCACGTCAAAGTGCAAGAAGATAAATAGGTACTGCTCCAGCGGGAAGATAAACAGCGTTTCCATGCGCTGCTCTGGTTCACCAGAAGCGGCTTAGTCATGCTGGCCACATGACCCAGAAGCTGTTCCCTCGGCCAATAAAGCGAGATGAGCGCTGCAACCCCAGAGTCAGTCATGACTGGACCTAATGGTCAGGGGTCCCTTTACCTTTACCTCTTCTGTAAGAGGAGGAAATTCCCATAAAGTCTATAGGAAACTTCGACCCCAAATCTAAACACACTTACTGAACACAATGGAACTTACTTCTGAGTAAAATTGTCTAAGAGTGGCCTGTAAGAGATGGGTTATGTTACTCCACAGGTGTCTAACCTGCAGCATATGTAGCAAAGGCAACAGTGACTTACTATACCTGAACAGGAGAAGGATCTGACTATGGAAGTAAAAAACTAGACTTCTGCTCCAGTGCTGTGCTGATGCCTGTTCTCTAGCTAAGCAGAATAGAGAGCCACCGTTTGGGACAAGTGGGAGCAATCCTATGCAACCAGAGGGCATTCTGGTAGTTATCCTTGAAATTCATATGCAGTGTAGGCAAACTCTGCACATTAGAGTGGCATTAGTCCAGATTTGGACTTGAGTTTGGCTACCATGGTAATATTCTGATTTATTCAGATTTATTCTCATTAGAACAAAAGCAACATTTGCAGGGGTGGGTTTTACTGCAGAGCCCTGGGGTGTCTATAGAGACCCATGCTGATGACAGAAATACCCTTTAAGAGTAATTGCTTTCATGCAAAGTTTGTAATTGCCCAGGTAAGAAAGTTGGAAAAACAAACAGGGCCAGATAGAAAGGTTGTTGCTCAGCAGCAGAGTATCTGCTTTGCATGCAAAAGGTCCCAGGCTCAATCCCCAGCATCTTCAGGTAGGCCTGGAAGAGATCCCATTCTGAAACCCTGGAGAGCTGCTGCCAGTCTATGTACACAGTGCTAAGCTAGAGGGACCAATAGTTTGACTCAGCATAAAGCAGCTTCCTGTGTTCCTGTGGTTTCATAGGGTCATAGAACTCTCAATGCATACTATCAGGTGCATGTTTATCATCATGCAATAGTGGCAACAACCAAGCAGCAAACATGATGCTTTTGCAACATGGTCATCAAGATCTCATTACTGTACAGAGTTGCTCTGACTGGTTGTGCAGCAATGATTCTTACTTGCTGTGGGGAAAAAGTGAGTGGCTCTTTGCAAGTCTGCACCTCTATACTTCCAAAAAGAAGAAAAGAAAGATGGATGGATATGGTGGGGACCGAGTGTCTTGCACAGGAAAAACAGAAGACTTCTGGCACGGTAAGTGCACCGACAAATATGCCCTGTGCAAGCTGCTCTAGCTCAAGGAATCAGATTACAAAAACCCATGGACAAGATGCTTCTTGTTCTTTGTTTTCGTTAAAGTGTTAAGGACAGCTGTAGATGCTTTTGCCACACTTCGTATTTGCTATCCTCCAGGCATTAGTAGAGGAGTGGGCACACCTGCCACAATGTGTTAACAGTTTTGGTCTCTTTCCTATTGTCCCAGAGGGAATTCTGGTTTTATCTCCTAGAACTTCATTTGCAGTGTAGGCAAAAACACTTTCAGTAGAAAACTAAGGAAACAGGCCTCTTAAGCAGAGGAAGGAACAGGGAACCACAATGCATTTGAGAAGGATATGTATATACCAAATTCAGTACCAGAAGCACGGGATGAGATGCAGTAAATGACTTACAGCTGACACCTCTCCAGGACTGTTCCACCTTCACCTGCTTGAAGCAGGGTAGGACTCTAACACAGCTGGAATTTGACAGTTTCTTGATCCTTATTTGAAAGCAACTATTAAGGCACAGTGGGACTGTGAAGGAGTCCTATCCATCTAGGTTCTTCCACACCCCATCTCCCACCAGGTGTGGGAAGGTACAGAGGCATGAGATGTGAAGAAGGGTATCTGTAAATCAGAGCAACACTCCTAAGAAACATCCTCCTTCCTGCCCTCCATTCCACACTTCCACCCAGGGGAATAAACATTTACCAAAAAAAGCCCCTTATTAACCTTTCTCCTTATCCTGATGCTGATAATTACTCAAATACAGTACTAATAATTACTCTAGCTAATTTCTCATTGAGAATTCTGCTCATATTCACTCCATCTCATGTAAGTCAGTCACAGCACTAGGCTGGATTATTCAGGGAAGAATCTTAAAATGTAACATGGTTAGAGAATATACAACAATATAAAAACAGGAGATAAGATGATAATGTGTTCCTGGCTTACACATCCTGACCACTGATGAGCATCCTCAGTGATTTATTAACCATAGGTGTAGCCCAAACTTGAGCAGTAGCTTTGCAGAAGAACACAGGAAGAAAATTCAAACCTGATATTTATAAAAGGGAAAAACTCTTTAAAACCATGTTACACAACTCAGTAGCATGGAGTTTTCATTTATACACCTAGAACACAGGTGCAAAAAGATCATTCTGATGCCATGTGTAAATAGCTACTTAATTCTTTCCACACTTAGCATTCAAATTATTATTATTCCATGCAAACAATTTTCTGGTTTCTTTACTTGTAGCTCTGGACTTCTTTCCAAATTAGAAATCTTGAGCTTATGGGAACACACTTGCCTTAAATGTGTCCCAGACATACAGCAGAAGGATTCAGAAAACAGAATGGACTCTTAAGATGGCCTACAAATGAAACCCAGGGAAAATCATGTAAACTAGGTCAAGTCTGGAGTAGCAGAGTGATTGCATAACATGGGTAATGAAGTGCTGACCCACAAGTAATACTCCTTCCCAGGGAAGAACACACAAAAAGACATCCTCTCCGCTGCTCACATGACATGCAACATGGATTATTATGAGAAAAACAAAAACACACAACTCAACAATGAAATTATAAGAGCTGTACAATAAGCAGTGATAAAGGTGAAAACCTTCTGTGTTAAAAACAACGCAGCTATTAAAATAGATACAGACCATCAGTAAAAGGGCCTGACTCACCCCAGTAAAAAGAGGTCATCATAATGTTAGTGCTGCTCTGAAGGAAATCAGACACCATCCCCTTGTACAGGGAAGAAATTCAGTTCGGCGTTGGCTAACCATCAGACACAAGCAACCTGCTCTACAAGAGGTGCTATCTCATAAAGAAAAAAATCCCAAGCATCAGCTAACAAAAGCACAAATCACCTTTGGGAAGTTCAGAAACTCAGGATGGAACTTGCAAAAGGATGAATAGGTGTTACTGTAGACTGGCTTTTCCAACCTGGTGCCTTCCAGATGTTCCAAACAACAACTCCCGTCAGCCACAGACAGTTCTGCCAACTAGCACAGCTGGCAAAGTACAATAAACACCTGTGAAGGCTAGAAACTGGGGAATGACCCATGTTCAGAAGTGATATTAGCATGGACACCTCTATAGCATCAAGTAGACTGCACAGTGCAATCATATACATGTTATGAAGAACTTACTTCCAGGTGAGTGCATTCAGGATTGCAGTCTTGACTGCCTGTAAGTCCCATTAAAATCTGTGGGACTTACTTCTCAGTAACATGCATAGGATTGTTCTGCGACTAACTTTCAATCTTAAATGTGAATCTTTCCAGACTATAGCAACTAAACAAACAGACTTGCCTTGCCAAGAAAAGAAAGCCCTCCCATGAACTGGTATCTGTATCCAGAGCTTCCTGCCGCAAATAGATGGTGGCTAGTGGCCAATCTGCCCCAAATGGTTAGGTAAATCACTGGCAGCAAATACTATTCTTTTGTTTGATGCTGCTATTTACCACTCGTGTATTCATGGATAATTGACCAATTCCATCAGGTTCATATTCTGAAAGGACAACAACTTGACCCACTTCCCACTGTGTTGAGACTCCACCGAACTGCAATTCAACAGATCAATTATTTTATGCCGGATAAAAAGATTTTAGCCCTTTGTCCCTGCTGTTATTGCCTACTATCTCTTGGCTGCATTACAAACTTCCTATGTCATTTTGGAAAAGATGATCAGATGGCAGCCCTATACACAAGGAAGCTAAATACACAAGCAAACTTATTATTGGCATTTCCTGACTCCCCAACCACCCACCTGATGCTGCAGACTCGATATTCCTTCAATAATGGTGTTTACATGCTTTATTGGGCTCTCTGCAGATATATAACATGGTCATAAACACAAGCTCTGTCTGAAGATAGCAAACACACCTGCCAAATACGGTAAGTTGCAAAAGTAAAAAATCAGCAATGCTCAAACTGCAGCTGTTAGCTTAAATTCATGCAACCCTCAACATAATTTCATGTGGGTCAGGGGAGCCCTGAGGGAAAGGAGGGTGGAAATGGGGCAAATGGACTAAATGGATGGAGAGATAGAAAAAGGGATGGGTGGGAAGCCCTCTAGAAGCAGTACTCAGTCCCTTAGTAAGACCAATCTATATCTCCCCTGGCAGCCTCCTGAGCAGGGAAGAACAGGGGGTGAGGAGAGAGAAGATGTGCCACTGCCTACTTTTGCTTCTGATCTCATCTACAGCTGAATTTGGCTTTGCCCACTGCCAACGTGTAGGCCTAAATACGTTAGCCCCACAGCCCTTGAGTGGAAGGCATATACAGTGGTACCTTGGGTTACATATGCTTCAGGTTACATACACTTCAGGTTACAGACTCCGCTAACCCAGAAATAGTACCTCGGGTTAAGAACTTTGCTTCAGGATGAGAACAGAAATCGTGCTCTGGTGGCATGGCAGCAGCAGGAGGCCCCATTAGCTAAAGTGGTGCTTCAGGTTAAGAACAGTTTCAGGTTAAGAATGGACCTCCGGAACGAATTAAGTACTTAACCCAAGGCACCACTGTATATATATCCTACACACATGCAGAGAGAAAGAGAAAGATCTCCCAAAGACCACAAATTTGTATTTCTGCTCTAAGGAGTCAAAGATAGAATGTTCCCTAAAATGAGAGCTGCATCAAGCAAACAGATACAAAGTACAAAGGAAAGAGAGTCAGAACAGTTTGCCAGCATTTCCACACTGCCGAAGGACTCTGAATAGGAATCACACCGCCTGCCTGCCTGCCAAATTCTGTTCCTCCTGACCTTCCTACTCTGGATCCGTCCTTCCTTTCCCTAGGTCCACCCCACCACATGTCTCTCATTCTTGCTTGCCTCTGCCTGCCTGCCTGCCTGCCTGCCTGCCTGCCTCTCTCTCTCTCTCTCTCTCTCTCTCTCTCTCTCTCTCTCTCTCTCTGGCACAATGCTCTGTGTTGCTTTGTACTCTTATCTGTATGTGGCTGTGATTAATTCTCAGTGGCTGGCAGCAACAACAAGAGGGAGGCGCTTTAGTTTGCTGCCATACTTCAAAGGCAAAGACTTATCTGCCTGAAACACACTTTGCAGCCTTTTCAGGGGAACCCTTCCCAGTTCTACGGGGCTCACAGGGTGCTGAGAAGCAGTGCAAAAGGAGGGCTTTTTTATAGTACTGCATTTCAAAGCCCCCCTCCCTTCCTCTCTACTTGTCCATCCCCAAGCTACCGTTCTGTGCTCTGCACTGACACCTGCTGGAAGAGATGGGGTGAGTCAGTTCCGCAGATATTTATGCGTGGAGGAAATGTTATTTTGAATCAGCCCTGGCATTCCCTTCCTTCCCAACACAATCTGTTTCTTAACTTTGCTGCTTTATTAAAAACTGAGGGTGGTTTCAGAACGTCACTATTTTGGGGTGGGATTCAATCACACGCTGGCAAATTCAGGTTGCACAATTGAAGTTGGAGGACCCTTGTAGATGACCTGCTTGCTGAGCATTCATCCTGCTTTGTTTGCAGGGAGATTAGACAATGTCAAGCAAGTGTTGTCCAACACTTCACAGTGCATTTCCCCTTATCACAAAAAGTCCAGCATTTGGGGGGAGAAGGTTTGTTGTGCAGGACCTCCATTTTGCCACATTTTGTAATGAATGTTCATTGCCATGGACCCAGAATATATTTGATCTTCGAGGTAAAGGCTACCACCTCCATTACCAAAATTCAAAAACACAGAAAAACCAGAAGCAGCACACAACTCTGCATCATCTCCAGCTTATGCATTGCCTTAAGAAACCCTTGCCACCATCAGAAGCAGGATATAGAATTTAGATGTAGTGGAAGCAAAGGTTCAGCAACCATTACCTGCCTGCCCCCTCTCTCCATGTGGACCTTTGCACTGGACCATGGCAGATCCATGTGCATTTCAAGCTTCAGGCACTTGGTGTTCCCCATTCATAAAATAAGCACTTTGTTTTGGTCCCTGCCCCAAGACCCCAGCAGGGCTCAGATAGAGCATCCAAGACAATGCAGGGGGGGAGAACAGAGGCTGTACAGTCAGACAACAGCAGGAAGCATTTAATAGGGAAGCTCAGCTATCACTGCTCAGCCACGTGTCTTGGTGGGGCGCTCAGGGCTTCAGCAGATCCGAAAGGCGATTGCTATGGAATCATCTCTCCATGAACCCAGCGACTCTGATCCCAACAGCTCCCAAACAGAGGGAAACCACTTTCCTTACCATTGAGATTCAGTTGTTCCGAGGTGGAGCAAAGGAGCCAATGCTACACACGGCAGCAATGTAAACATGAGCTTATGACAAGAAGGGAAGATCATTCTTTGTTGAAGTGAGCCGGCTGGGGGATTGAGAAAATAGTATTAGCCCCAATGACATCTGTCCAAGGGCTTACCCAGACGATACACTTTGTGGTTCATTACTATGCCGTTTCAAAACCACACGGAAATAACAAGAAATTAAGACTCTACACTACCCAGTAATTTGTGGCTTGTTCTGATTGAATGAGTAGCAGTCACCCCCAAGTTTTACTATATTTATCATATACAAGCAGCAATTTATCAAGGAGGGAGGGGTGAACCAGCACAATATGGCTGTGCACAGAGGTATCTCGTAGCTCCAAACATTGATTTTTAAAAAAACTTAAAACAACATGATTGCAGAAGACCTTTAGTGATCATAAGTAGAGAAAAGGCCCACTTCTCATTCAACAAAGAAGCAGAGAGATAAACCTTTATGAAGGAAGGAAACAGAGGACTGAAATGTTCACCAGAGCCAAACAAACTAGAACAGTCTCTTCATTGTTTAAAAATTGGGCAATTCCATATATGCCACTATTTGAAATAATTGGCATGTACAAACAAGACACAACTTTCTTGCTGGCTCTTGAAGAGCTGATATCAGGAACTGCTGGGGCTGGAACCTGGAATTGATAGCTTTCTGCAGTGTTGCCACATGTAGTAAGCCACTGACTACAGGTTAGAGCAGCCTTTGCCAACCTTGTGCCTCCAGATGTTTGGGACTACAACTCCCATAACAACTCCCACTGGAAGTTCTAGATCCAAAATATCTGGAGGGCACCAGGTTGGGGAAGCTGGGTTAGAGTATTTCCTCAGGCAGTAAAGGATTTCTGGCTCTTGGGAGTGGTTCCTTCCATCCAGGCTGGCCATTAGCTCTCCTCACCAGCTTTCTGTTCAGGCTAGGCCTTTGCCTTTTCAATGAGTGTCTTGACACGCTTTGGCCTTTTTTTATCCCCCAGCTCTGATGCCTGATCCCACTACCACTCAATGACCGCCTGCAGCTCAGCTCAGCCAGGAGGGGCATCATTAAGCAGAGTGATGCAGCCTGCTCAGTTGGAGGATGCAGTGGAAGAAGATTCGGCTGCCAGTCTGGTTAACTTCTTTATGTGGAATGGGGAGGTTGCCATCTTGTCCTTCACTTCAGGCAGCAAAATGTCCTGGGATGATGACCCAAGTCTGACCACTGACAAGCATCAATCCAGTTCTGCTTCTAAAAAAGCTATGGAGCTTTGGATGTGCTTGTCCCTATAATGTATATTGGGACATGGGTGGCACTGTGGTCTAAACAACTGAGCCTAGGGCTTGCTGATCGGAAGGTCAGCAGTTCGAATCCCCGCGATGGGGTGAGCTCCCGTTGCTCGGTCCCAGCTTCTGCCAACCTAGTCAAAGTGCAAGTAGATAAATAGGTATCACTCCGGTGGGAAGGTAAATGCTTGGTTTCGCCAGAAGCGGCTTAGTCATGCTGGCCACATGACCCAGAAAACTGTCTGCAGACAAACGTAGGCTCCCTCGGCCAGTAAAGAGAGATGAGCGCCACAACTCCAGAGTCGTTTGTGACTGGACTTCACTGTCAGGGGTCCTTTACCTTTAACTTTTATAGTGTATATATTCTATTTATCCAACTGACAGCATTTTCTAGAAAACAATTGGCAATGAACAGTTGTATCAAAGCAGTTCCTTACAGTATTAGCAGTACCAGAACTACACAATATTTCCTCAGTTTCCCAAAGGAGAACACTGTGCATATTTCCATTATAGAAGCAAAACCAGCGTATTTTGGATCGAGACCATGCTGCTTTGGTGGTAGCTGTCATCTTCCACCTACCCATGAGACAACAGCCTCAGTTCATTTATTTTTCCTCCTTAGTGGTTAGAGGATTGGAATACTTGGGACCTGGATTATTAAAGTTAGGAAAGTTTAGCAACAACACAAGTAGCTTTAGAAAAGGAAGCTCTCTGCTGGGAACCCCTGAGCTAGTAATTTTGTAGTGATCTTTTGCTCTGGCTATTGTGTGATCTCTGACAAGATCAGGCAACACACAATGCAACCCTGAATCACCCATAAAAGCAGGTAATTAATTATACCCAATACGCAGCACCAAATGTGTCTGTCCATCTGTCAGACTGTATCAGAACAAGAGACAGCTGAGGCTCCTACAAGTGTCCGATGGTCAAATACAAGTGCTGGCATGAGTCGGACTGAAAATTTAGCTTGTGCAGGATTGCAAATGAAGAGCTTGGGTGTGTGGGTGGAATGTAGCTGGCCAGGAACTAGAAATCTGGCAGAAGCCTTGTGATAGAAGCACATGGATCTCCTTCCTGCGGATAGCCTTATCCAGAGCTAGCAGCCTTTAGTTTCCATAAGCTCACACACCCAGTCCCAGAATAACCCAAAGAGAACACAATCTCATCATCGTGAAAATATGTGCAGGGAGGGGGGCACAGTTAATTATCCTGCCTATCTCCTGCAGTTGTCCTGTCAGAATGGATGGATGCCAAAGGACAGTCAAACAGTATCCTTTCAGGGGAGGGGTTGGCATGGGAGCACGCTAATGATCCTCACCAACACATCTTTTGATTTGTTGCCCTGAACCAGCTCTCTCCATTCTGCACAGACATATGAACTGATGTGACAGAATCAACCTTCATGTCAGGTGGTTTGAGTTCTAGAACTCAAAACCACCTGAGATGCAGATGCAGGTGCACCTGCTATAGTCCACATGGTCATTAGGGTGAAGTTCTACAATTGTTTGGTTCAAAAGGGCACTTCCTTTGCAGCCAAAGCCAAATCTTCATTCCACGGGTCTGCAGAGCAATCCTTTAAACAAAGACCATTATCCTGGAGTTTCAGCTCTCCCAAATGCTTAGTGGGGGAAGTGGGGGAAGAATATGCCAGGCTCCTTATAAATCAGGTTTCCTGGCAAAGCACAGAGCACAGATCTCTGAAGCCTTCCTCTCACACATTGACTCTACAGCATCTCCACATCGATAGCATATTTGGGGATAGGCAAGATTAGCTGTTGTCCTCTATTCTGAGAAATACATTCCCATTTAATAAAGATTAATACGAGTGCGGCGTCTGTCCCAGACTCTGCATTGCCACAAACCAGAAAATATTGGAACTTTAATTATATCAGCATAATAAGGCCAAAGGGAAAAAAAGCAAGGGAGATACTTAATCTAAATCAATGTTCATAAGAGCAACAAACTCTCACAGCTCACCATCCCTGACAGATATGACACTGGTTAATCTAAACTGATTTAAAGTGAACATTATTAATGGGCCCACTCTGCATGACTAGGCCTTGGCCACAGCTCCGGGCGAGCCTACTAAATTTGCAGCTCCTGCTCAGCCTGAGACCACACCAGATGCAGGATTACCTATGAGCATTAGCAATTTAATTGCTTGCCCACACGCACTATATGCCAGGCCCTATCAAGCTAGACCACAATTCCCTGCGAGCCAAATCTGAAGTCAGACCCCAGGTCCTGCTGAAATAAAAGACAACACTCTTCTCAACTGGGGTGGCCTTAGGGTTTATGATCTCCATGGCAGAATACAAAGCTGCGTCTCCAAGTCTGACATACTTATACCCTCCACCCCCCTGCTAAAGGGGCCAATTGCTATACTGGTAAACCAGCCCTGCAGAGTGTACCCCTCCTGGCCTTCCAATGTTTCGTCACATATATGTTGTTGTTTTCAAAAATCAAACAAGCAAACTTACTTGTCATGAACAGAGGTGGAGCCACCCTCCATACAGCCATGTCATTGATACGTATCTAGATAGTGCTGAGGCAGGGCAGCACTAATTTTATATTATTACTATTACTATTAATTACTTATACCCCTTCAGATGTGGCGGGGCCTCCCCAGCCACTCTGAGCGGCTCCCAACAGAACATTAAAAACATCAGACATTAAAAACTTCCCTGAAAAACATCTGAAGGGGTGCCTTCAGATGTTTTCTAAAAGTCAAGTAGTTGTTTATTTCCTTGACATCTGAAGGGAGGGTGTTCCACAGGGCGGGTGCCACTACAGAGAAGGCGCTCTGCCTGGTTCCCTGTAACCTCACTTCTCACAGTGAGGAAACCGCCAGAAGGCCCTCAGCGCTGGACCTAAGTGTCTGGGCTGAACAATGGGGGTGAACAATACACTCCTTCAGGTATACTGGGCCGAGGCCGTTTAGGGCTTTAAAGGAGCAGCAGCATCTCCTCCACGCCACACCCACCACTACTGGCATTATCCAATAAAGTTTAGATTTGCTAGAACTCCTGACCTACTACAATGATCTGCCCTCAGATGCTTATGATCTAAAGGGATTCTGGATGGCTCTGATGAAGCTTCCCAGCAATGGAACAGGCCTGTTGAAGCCCTAGTCAACCTCTGGAATCAAAATACTCTTCTTGGAAGAGCACAGTGGGCTGCACAAATTGCAGAGGTATTTCAAGTGGCAAAGGGCACTTGTTCTGTTTTGGCCCTCAGAAAGGTGGGGAGGACTCCTTGGTGACCTGCTGCCATCCATTAGCACAGGCACTCTGTGGATGAAACCACTTGCATCCATTCCAATTTAAGGCCCCAGATCAATGGCTGTGCCTGAAGTACAACTGTAATGGATCCCTTTCATTTCATTCCACCTTAGGAAGTGGACAAGATTCGTGGAAGACTGAGGTGAACCACATGCATACTCAAGCCTTGCTCATCATGCCAGCTTAAAACTGCCAAAGAAGGCTGTTTGAAGGAGTGAAGCAGGTGATAAATGCTTGATCACATGCCAGCAGTGTTAAAGGAAGCTCTGGGGAAACTATTACAGCTACTAGGGAAAAATTATATCTCCATGAATAATTCTATGGTGTATTATTATTGCCCAGTGACTAATCTATTCTTTTTAAACAAGGTGCTAAAGTGTATTGCAACAACCCAACTCCAGGTGGTCTTTTAGGAAGTGAATAATCTGGATCCACTGCCATCTAGGTGCCAACCTAGTTTGGGGACTGAAACTGCTTTGGTCATCTTGGTAAGAAATATACACTAGGAACTAGATAGCAACAGGACATACTAGTTGGTTCTGATGCCATCAATTAATCATTTTTTATAAACCAATGAGTTGGCAGTGAATCACATGATTAAGTGCTGGTTCCAATCATACTTGGGAGGACAGAAATGTAAGGTTTCCTGGCTTTGATTTACATGTTAAAACAGTTTCACTTGTGGCCCTTTTCCCCAGTAAGGCAAGCATTGTCTTCTTCATAAATGCCAATTCCAAGAAAAGAAAGCAGCTGTACAACCCAAGTGCGTGTATTCTTTGCCCACAACAAATAGCACCTCAGATCCTTCTCTGAATAACCTATGACCACTCCATGTGTATGAAAGGCTGACACCTTCCTACTGCTGTAGACACACAGAGCTCAATTCACAACTCTTGTGCTCTTAGCTGTCAACAAGCAGAGCCAGGAAAGAAAGCAGGTGAATTTGAGATCAGCAAAGGAAATGTCTGCCCCAGGAAAGGCCCCCAAATGTTAGCTCCATGGCAGGGAGAATATTGTTCTCAGAGACATAATAAAACTCAGCTGCACAAACCAAGCTGTGAGAATAAGAAACTCGAGACCCCCTTTTGGGAATCATTGTGTAGCATACAACACTAGCCTCCACTTCCCAAGCAGCTGCTGCTGCTGCAACATACCCAACCCAAAGGCCTCACTACACCAGAAAGAGGAGCCAGGTGCTTTTCTGCCCATGTGTTGAAGGCCATTAATATTAATTTCAGGCCTGTTTCCTCTGCTTCTCTGCTTTCTACTGAAGTCCTTGGGGGCAGTTGTCAGTTTAACAGAGACACTAAAGACAGGACATGTGAACTTGACATTAGATTCGACACTGCAACCTCCTACTATAACATCTCCAAAGTGTCCATTTTGGGTGGTCAGGAGATCATGGAAGATGCTGCAGCTGAGAATGGTCTACAAGTGCGAAAAAGGTGTCTCTGAATACTGCCATCAGAAAGTGTGAACCAGCTCTAAGATTTGAGAATGTAGAGGAACAGGAGGAAGCAAAATCATAACGGTCAAACTTCAATTGTGCGCTCAGAAGACAGTGAAAGTTCATTGTAGAGCGAAAACGGCATCCAAATTTGACTAGCCAACGTTTTCAACAAGTAAATTCATTCTTAATGCTGAGTATTTGAACTTTGCTTTCAAACTCTTAAAAATGTCACTTTGTGATTGCCTTTCTCTTTAGCATTCCCAGATTCGTAATTTGATGGTTTTTTGAGTTCTCTAAGTACAATCGACCCAGCACAGTTGCCATGAAACACCCATTCATTTTTGAATGAAGCTGCTGCAGGAGTAGTCACTGGCCAGTTATACCGTGTGTGCTGTGCTACAATGGAGGAAACAAAAAGCCTGCTTCGATTTTGATGAGTACACACAATGTGAATTCAGGTAAATGGTCTCAAAGGGTGAAAACTCGAATATTTGTCAAAGGCAACAATAACAACAACAAAAAGCAATCTTCATTTAAATGACTAGGTCACGTCAAGGCAACTTCTGCAAACTACTTAAACAGGTTTGTCTATTTAAGCAAGTTTGAGACTACAAGTATGCTGCTTTACAAAATGAAGCTTCCCTTAACCATAAGACTTCATTTGAGATTTTCAAAGGTGGTTTTCTTTCAGCACCTCTTCTTATTCAGTAATCAAAAGAGCTCAGGTTTCCTTAACTTCCCCCCATGTCTCATGAGAAAGTAGATAAAGGACAGAGGGAAGGTGAAAATCAATCCCAACTATAGTGGTACCTCGAGTTACAAATGCCTCAGGTTACAAACACCTCAGGTTACAAACTCCGCTAACCTGGAAGAGTTACCTCGAGTTGAGAACTTTGCCTCAGGATGAGAATGGAAATCGTGTGCCGGTGGCACAGTGGCAGCAAGAGGCCCCATTAGCAAAAGCACACCTCTAGTTAACAATTTCAGGTTAAGAACAGACCTCCGGAACAAATTAAGTTCGTAACTAGAGGTACCCCTGTAATCATAAAAATACTCTGCCTCTTCAAACTTTTAGGAGTATTTAAGATTTCCCCTTCAACCTAAGTTCAGGCTTACTATGAAGTCAGTTCTCAGGTGGTGATACAAAAGCTTGGAGGTCCAAGCCCTAAGCAGAAAGAAAGAAAAAAAGAAAAAAAGAAAAAAAGAAAGAAAGAAAGAAAGAAAGAAAGAAAGAAAGAAAGAAAGAAAAGCACATATTTGTGCTGCACAACATAGAGTTAAGAAGACTTCTTGTTCCTTGCATTTGACAGACCAAAAGACAGCGGATCTCACACTCCAAGCCCCTTGCCCTCCACCCATCATTTGCTAGGCACTGAGCCAGGCATGAGCTGCTGGAGAGCTGCAGCAATCCACTCCTCCCTCCCAAGTAATCGCCTTCACCCCTATCCCCTACGAAAGAAACAGATAGAAGACAATGGTCCCTTTCTTCCCAAGCCGCTGCTGCTGAGGGCTATTAATCTCCCTCCCTGCAGGGGAGGGCAATGCTGGATCTTGGCCAATGTGCAACGAAGTCAAACTTTTTTTTTTAATCCCCAAATGATCCTTGTGTGAGCTTATTCATGGGCTCCAAACATGACCCCAGCACTAAGTGGGGCTGCTGCGTCAGCAGAGCTGCACGCAGCTGAAGTGTGTGCGTGCCTACAACACAATTTTGGCTCTCGACATGAAAACCATTCTCTGGGGCAGACGGATCTCGGGGAGAATGTGTCAGCAGAGGCAAATAACAAGAGAAGGAGGGGGAGGGGGTGAAGAAACTACAGAGAGGATGTGACGAAGAATAAACACCTGCCCAGGCACCGCAGCCCCATCAGGACTGCACGGAGACCTGCCCGATCCGGAGTGAAGCAGACTTTGTTCTTGGAAACACACAAACAGGAAGCTGGCTGCACCCAGCTCAGTATTCTCTACACTGGCTGGCAGCAGCACTCCAGGATTTCAGGCAGGGGTTCCTCTCTCCCAGCCCTCCTGGAGATTGAACCGGAACCCTTCTGCATGCAAAGAAGATGCTCTGCCACCGACCCAAGGCTTTTCCCCTACTAAAGAGTCTTAGATTAAGAGCCTGTCAGTGGTGGACTAACGGGTAACAAATTCTCTACAGCAGTAGAAGCGGGACAAGGAGTCGTGAAAGTTGGGAATAGGAACAAATGCACAGAGTCGTTTTACTCATTTGGATGACCAGGTGCACCGTCTGTAGTCTTCCCCTTCATCAATGGCAGGAAGACAGAGGGATGGTACCAATAAAACCTTGTCGCTTAAAAATTAAGAACACTGCACCACCAGATACAACATCAATCCTGACAGGTAGATAGATATCAGCAAATAAATTCTAGAGAGATGACCATGCTCTACTGCATGGGTAGGCAAACTAAGGCCCAGTGGCTGGATCCGGCCCAATCGCCTTCTAAATCTGGCCGGCGGACAGTCCAGGAATCAGCGTGTTCTTACATGAGTAGAATGTGTCCTTTTATTTAAAATGCATTTACGGGTTATTTGTGGGGCCTGCCTGGTGTTTTTACATGAGCAGAATGTGTGCTTTTATTTAAAATGCATCTCTGGGTTATTTCGGTTATTTGTGGGGCATAGGAATTCGTTAAATTTCCTCCAAAAAAAGATATAGTCCGGCCCCCCACAAGGTCTGAGGGACAGTAGAGCGGCCCCCTGCTGAAAAAGTTTGCTGATCCCTGCTCTACTGCATGTAGATTCTTTGGCATCTGCAGCAGATAACCCACACACGTCAAGGGGCAGATCTCCTAGCCAAAGTAAAACATACCAGCAAAGTTGCCACCATGCAGCCACAAGTCCCCTGTCTGAACAAGGGATGTTACATCAACTTTGCATTTTTACTATGCTCTGTAAAGCACTTCATTCTACAGAGAGGGTACGAAAGCTAGATCATTCCTCACCTACTGTTGGTTAACTGTCTATTCCATTGTGCAAAAGAACTGTTAAGAAGCAGGCTCAAGGACCTTTGGGACTACCCTCCTCCCAAATACACACACGTGGTGAATTTAAAAAGCCAGGGACAGACCCCTTAAAAGAGATCCAAAAGCTCTAACAGAATCAGTGGAAATATTTGCAACTGCACTTCATTAAAATCAGTAACAATGATAAAAACTGGGAAGAAGAGCCTGCACACAGTGGCTCTCAGACTCAATTTGTCACTGTGGCCAGATTTGAGAGCGTGTCTTAAAAACACCTTCCTCACTGGGGCAACTGCACACCAGAAGCTGACCTGGAAAGTTCATCTCATTTAGACCCTAATCCTGTAAATGGGATTGAGTTGGATTTAGCAGGTGAAAACACAGGGAACTACCCCCCTCTGGCTATTCAGCTTCCTTGAACTAAAGTCCAATTTGAACGCCCTTAGGCACACCCCCATGAGCGCCAGCCACATACAACATGCCACCTGGAAGCCGTTTCAGCTCAAGCAGCCTCCACATGGGAATTGTAACTTGTAGACCAGCCTCCCAATCCCCTGAAAAGCCGGTAATGTTGCTTTCCTGGAGATTGTCCCTTGGAAAGCCGCCAGCTCAGTGCTTTGCGGCTTTGGGCAGATTGCACGGCAACACTGCCACCTATGCAGGATGTGTAAAATACAGAAGCAGTTTTACCCATATAGGGAAAAAAGCAGCAGCAGCAGCAGACTGAGGTGTTTCATTCTATAACCTAATCCTCCACCACCAATAGCAATAATACTTAGAATTTATGAAATGCTGTAAAGCATAGAAAGAGATTCCTATACATCACCCCAATAACCATTACAAGAACTTGGTAAGGTAAGAGAAACAGCGAGAGACAATGGCTACCCAAAGTCCACCTGTAATTTCATACCTAAAACGAGATTTGATTTGAGGACTTTCCAGCTCACAGCTGACACTCTTAACCATCACACTACAGCAGCACTATGCCACCCCTCAGCTCCCCCTCTGCGAAAGCACAATCCTCCCACAGCCATTCTAAAACCATCCTTCGCACTTGCAACTTCATCTTCTCTGTTCACGCCATTGCCCTGCTCCCTCCTCCCGAGGCTGACAGCTGCTCCAGCAGTCTTGAGCCATTGATTTCCATGCTTTGCCCTTCAAAATTCTTCTGGCTTCGTGCCCAGGTTGTATTGCCTAGTTACTCAGGAGCAAATATCTCTATTATTATTGCAATTATTTTCCAATCAACATTGTTCTCCGTCGAGTCAATTGAGGGAGGGTGAGGTGGGGGACTGACAAGGAAATCAATGCTTAGCCTTCACCCTTTTTCACAGAGTCAGGATACCACAGGGAACCCGGGGGCAGGCAATTTGGGCTGCTATGCTCACAAGGAAGGCCTGCGTGCTGTGAGCAAACAGATTCAAACACGTTTGTTTAGTAGGGAGCTTTAGCTCTCTTGAGGAATGAATGTCTGTTGCTTTGCAGTGCTTTAGTTATTGGGACTCACCCAAACATTCCTGTGCTGGTCCTCTGCTGTTGCTGCTGCTGCTGCTGCACTGCAGTAAGCTAAGACATGGTTTGGCTTAGCATGTCACCCAAACCTGGTTTTTGCTTTGTCTCCTCCAGATAAACTATGATTTGTAAAACTGGGAAGGGGGCGGAATTGTGGTCACAGCTAATGGGTTCAGATGACATGCTAAGGCAAACCATGGCTTCCTATAGCTGATAAAACCTCACATCACAAGTGACACAGCTTGCAAGAGTGATGCTCTCAACATGGGGGGGGGGGCATTCAAACTGCTGCAAACTCCATCGATCCAACACCTAAGCACTAAGAGCAAGATCTCTGCAAGAAAAGCTGCTTTTATTTGAAAGATTCACTTGACAGCATGTACAAAACTACAGCATGCAAATAATTTCCACAACTCAAAGGAGACCTTCAGCAGAAACAAATTCAATACATTTTTATGATACTCCATGAAATGAAGCCATTTCATTTGTTGTCCAACAGGAAACAGCAGAGACAAGAAGAGCCAGTTTGTGGATCTGGAGACTTGGTTCAAGTTCACTCACTCAGCCTCAGTTCCTGATTTGTAAAATGGACACCAGCATTGCCTTTCTATTTTGGCAAGCATTTAAATGCTGAGAAGACAACAGGGTTAGCTGAACAATATGTTTATATTTAACATCTTCACGTGCTATTTTATTAATGCCTTTTGCATAGGAATTCATACTTATCTTTCAAGGATTAGTTAGATATTAGATCAAGGAATGTTGCAAGCAAATCCCGCAAAAGTACCCACAAAGGCCAGCTCCCCTAGTCAAATGGTTGTGAGCAGCACCGAGGGCAGCACAGCTGGCACTTGGAGGGCATGCTCCCCAGTGTGAACAGTGTCATTTTCCCACTGGGGGCTCTGGGATTGGCAGACCCAGTTGCAGTCCCAAGCAGTTCCATCCAGTGGAGTACCAACTTCCACCTTTCCCCAAAACAAGTTCTTGGACTTTGGGGCAGACAGATGAGCCAGGCACTTTGCATGCACCTTCATCTTTCATGAGCACTCAAATCAAGCACTTGCAAGAGCTCAAACCCTCTGGCAGCAAACTGTTGAATTCTCAAGCGTCCCTACCTAAAACTAAGACCAGGGGTCAGCAAACCTTTTCAGCAGGGAGCCGGTCCATTGTCCCTCAGACCTTGAGGGGGACCGGACTATATTTTGAAGAGGAAAAATTGAATGAATTCCTATGCCCCACAAATAACCCAGAGATGCATTTTAAATAAAATCACACATTCTACTCATGTAAAAACACCAGGCAGCCCCCACAAATAACCTAGAAATGCATTTTAAATAAAAGGACACATTCTAATCATGTAAAAACATGCTGATTCCTGGACCATCCGCAGGCCGGATTTAGAAGGCAATTGGGCTGGATCCGTCCCCCGGGCCTTAGTTTGCCTACCCATGACTAAGACAAATCACATTCACACACAATTCCCAAGTTCAACTATCCCATCATTTGGAGAGTGGGAAGAAATGGTCCGTAAGCTATCAGGCAATCTAGCCAAGGGGATCCGCCTACGTAATCAGACTTATTAACACCTATCATTTGCTGGATCATGAACCACCAGTGTAATTCAGATGAACGTTCAGACGTGGATCTAAATGCATACCTGTGTGATGCTACTGTATTGAAAACAATTGGATGCACATTGGATGGTGTGCATTCAAATGCAGATCTTCAATCATACTATTCACAATTAAAGCTGGATTGGAGCAACCCTGTTGAAACCAACATGACTACCCGTTTTGAAGCAAACATGGTAAAGATCAGGGTGTAACTCTAACAACTGCTTTCCCTATGGAATAGTTTTTCTTCTAGCAGCCAGAAGGAAAAGAATCACTGCTGTGTTTTGATTATTTCTCACTGCCTTTGTCCCACGAAGGTGAAATGAAACCTCAGCACACACACACCCAATCAGTAAAGTCTGCATCTCATTCTGATGGATGATTCTCCTTTCCTGCCTCCAATCCAACTAAAGAAACCATGTCTTTTCTTGTTCCTTGGGGGATATTTAAGCCGTCTTTATTTAAACCAGTGTTGCTGTTTCATCCAGGCTTCTCTTTCTCCATTCTGCAGTAGATCTCTGCTAAACTGATGCAAAAAAAGGAAACCAATAGTATTTCCATTTTATGCAATCTAAATACAACTTCAGCTGAAACCAGATTGGGTTGAGCCAAACACAGACTATGTCACGTTGCATTTTTAGGTTAGGTTCTAAAATTGCCTTCCACAGCACGGCTTCAAATCTCCCTCTCACAAACCCATCTACAAAGTGGAGGGGGGTCAGTTTTTGAGACTTCTCCAGCTTTGGACTCAAGAAATTACTCTATCTAGAGTACTTAAGTGCAGGATAGCCACAGGAAGGTATACCAAAAATATATATGGGGATAACCTCTATCACAGTGATGGTGAACCTTTTAGAGTCTGAGTGCCCAAACTGCAACCCAAAACCCACTTATTTATCAGAAAGTGCCAACATGGCAATTTAACCTATATATCTGATTTTTTTCTGTGTGTTTCACATTTCTTCTTTATGACTGCTGTTGAAATAAATAATCCTTTAAAAAAATGGCATTACATTCTTCATTAAATTATATTTTCATTGATATAATTTTATGGTATAAATATGTTATTAAAAAAATGTTTAGGGGTACTCTCATTTCGACTCAAGAAAATCATCACTGGGGGAAAAGAAATGCAGTTCAAAGCAGGAAAAATGAATACAGTGAATTTCTTCTGCCGTTAAATTCACAAAATGTTTAGGGGTATGCGTCCCCCTGCGTCCCCACAGAAGAAAAGCACAAAGTGCAAAGTGGTGTTATGAGCCATCAAACCTTGGAAATACATTTGTTCCAAAAGGTTCCACAATTTTGGCCACTAGTGTACACCGGAGGGCTAAGAGCCACCCTCTTCTAATTTTTAATATGAGATAATAATGACTGTCTGAATGCACACATACAAAAATAAATAAATAAATAAATAAATAAATAAATAAATAAATAAATCCAGGTAGATGGGCAGGGTATAAATATATTTTTAATAAAAAAAATTGCCATTTCTTCAGCTGCCATTTGATTGCAGCCTCCACAGAATGAATTTCTCTGTTGGCTTCCGTGGGAAAGCCCAGCAAACATGTAAACCCAGCAGCCCCTTCTTAGGTTGCTGTCTTTATATGCTTACTCACCTGGGAGTTAAGCAGTTAAGCCCTGCTGAATTCAAGGCAGCTTACTCCCGAGTAGGAAAAAGAGACTGCCGGGAGGCCCTGGCGCATCAAATACCAAGGTCTGCTCAGCCCCTCGCTCTCTTGCCAGGCCCTGGTGCCACACGCTTTGGGTGGTGCGATCCCTCTTCTTCCTCCAGCCCCAGGATGGAAGCTACGGCCCTGCTGTGGCGACAGCGCCCACACCCACAGAGAGGGCTCTGGGTGCCCTCTCTGGCACACGTGCCATAGGTTCACCACCACTGCTCTTTCAGAACCAGGAATCCACATGAAACAAAAGGACTTCATGTGTTAAGCCAGTGGTATTAGGGATTCCCTGAGAAAGTATAATTTCCATCACGTCAAGGTGCCAGTGACTGAATCAAAAGGCAGGAAAGGGCATCCAAAGCACAAAGAACACACTCACTGGGACTGCCACCCAGGGGCATTTCTCAGCTCTGGGGAACAATGGGAATATTCCAGTGGAGTTTGCATTAATTGTCCCAGGAAATTTCATGGGCAAGGCTTTAATTTGTGTGAGACAAACATGCTGGTATAAGTAACAGAACAAGAAAAGATATTCATACATACGTGAGTGGATTACTTACAACTATATCATTGCCCCTTTCTATTAACTATCCCTCAAGTAACTAGAACCCCTATTAGCCATATAAGTTGCCTTCCTTACGAGGCCTCATCTCTTAATTGTCAAGAACAAAGAGAAGGGGGTTAAAGCAAAATTGCCAAGAGGAAGTGAAATTAACAACAAATTGAATAAATGACATTAATATGCTCTCTGACGAGCTGACAGTCTAGTGTGCTTATTATTGCTACAGGGATGTAGCAATCAACACACATTATAATACAGCACACCTAAAACACATAGAAAGGGCAGGGATTAAAAGCAACTAAATAATATAGAAGGGAAAGCACCCAATTCAAAAACTGTGGGCAGGCAGGTGAATTCGCTAAAAGGCTTTCTGCTATGCAATTTTAACTTCATTTCTGTATTTAAAGGTTCAGCCTGTCCTCATCCCAACGTCTTAGGTGCAGGGATGGGGCAACCATTGCCTTCCAGATATTGTTGGACTCCAATGCCCATCATCCCCTGCCAGCATGTGAAGTAGTCAGGGATGATGGGAGCTGCAATACAAATTAAAAGCAAAAGCATGCAGTCTACTCCTGTGCAGACGTTCCACTAAATTCAATGGGACTTACTCTTGGGTAAGGGTGCAGTGGTTACTAGATACAGTATCTGCAAAAAAAGAGGGGGAACTCATTTAAAAAGACAACCCTTCAGGCTCAACTCGAGTTATCAACATTTAGCATATGTATTTAGCGCCTTTGAACTTTACACAGAAAAGGAGTTTCACAGTTACCAAGCATCTGATGAAGGAAGTGGTCTTAGGCTAGATCGTTTTGAAAGTACTTCAGAATACCCACAATATGTACAACGTTATGCTTTTGAAAGGTGGGTTAAAGCAGACAATCCTGAAGGGAAGTAGTTACTCTGGGACAACTTGTAACATAATTACTAAACAGAAGGCTACAACACGCAGAACAAAATGAAATTAGAGCCCCTTTCAATTTATCTTTCTCTTCACAAACACTCAAGCAATGTAGTTTTTTGGGTGGGGGCAGTGAAATAATGGCCTGATGGACTCTTAACAGTCATTAATTTACCAGCCCTTAATTAATCATCAAATCACATTAAACCTTTGGAAACTGTTCGGAAGCAGAATCTTCACGCCAAGTGAGATTAGTAGGGCATAAGCTGATCTTTGCAGATGGCCTTTAGTGCTGGAAGAAAGAGCTATAGATATGGAGTCGAAGAAAGAATAACCAACAAAATATTCATTACTGCTGGCTACATCAAACCCCACTTACCTGGCAACCCCACCGCTACACCGTAACACTGCCATAGGAAACAGATATAGAACACATCTTCTGTCAGTGGAAAAGATTATTATGGCTGTTTAAAAGATCCCTTTGTCACACGCAGAATCCTATTTAGCCATGAGACTTCTTGACATAACCCTGCACTGTAACTCAGCACAATCTCACAGGCTCGTAAAGCCTTTCGAACAGGTAGACAACCTGATCCCAGCATGCGCCAGTGTCTTTCAAATGACTTGGCACCTGCCACGTGAGTGTTAAACCCATTATTTCTACTATGTGCAATTGGTAAGTCATTTCCCACATAGTACATCACAGCACAAACGTACATAATGTGAGCTAAATCCACTGCCCATTCAAGACTGCCTAGGGAGAAAGAAAGCCCTCGCTGTGCAGACGAGATTGAGCTTTAGCTGGTTCAGACACATTTGATCTTTTTACAGGGAACAAGTCTCTCATGGCTGTCTTATTGTCTCTCAGGCTTTTTTGCTTTTTTCGGGGGGGGGGGTGTGTTCATGATTGACAAATTGCATCAAATTAAACAGCCATGAACACTATCTAAATACTAAATGGTATTTCAGCAATAGTGCTTCATGGAGCTTTGGAGCTCATTTCAGGAAAAAAATAAAGATGACCGTAAAGGATCCATGCTTCTTTCAAAAGCAAAATTACATGCTGTCTCCTAAGTTTGCAACCCCTCCAAACTGCTTATTTGAAAATTAGGCCTTCCTCTATTTATCTGCCAAAATCACAACCCAAAGTTGTTATGATTTCTTGTGCAAGTGATCACGGAGGTTCAAATGCATGCATGTCCAATCAGAAGTATGTAGGAGGGAAGTAAGTCTGTTGATAAAAAGAGAATCAAATCCTGTGGCTGGAAGCAAATAAAAGAGGGAGTACAGTACTTAACTACACTTTAAAATGCCTCCCATTTAGATGTCTAATTCTCTTGCACATAAACACACAGGCAATCTCAACTGGGGGTGAAGGAGTGAAATGGTGGATAATCTACTACTTCCAAATAAACCCTGACAGCTCCTGCCGACCAGAGAAAGAGGCTGGGTTATTTTTTTTATCCGGGGGTGGGGTGGGGTGGATACTCACATACATATCTTTCTTTATTTCTTTCTCTCTCTCTTTCTTTCATCTATCTATCTATCTATCTATCTATCTATCTATCTATCATCTATCCATCCATACACACACACACACACACACACACACACACACACACACACACACACACACACACTACCACCCCTGAATTTATATGAGCTGAAAGTTAATTGCACCAGCTCAAGACTGGCATAATTGAGGGGTGCAATCTTATGGCCTCTCAAGGGAATGAATTGCCTTTGGACTCAGCAGACCCAAGGCTGCCTCTGACCTGCCCACACAAGACCCTGTTACGTAGCTACCGCAGGCAGAAACTCACCTCCTCCAAACAACAGATCTGGGAGTCAGAAGAGTTCAGATCTTAGGGGACTGGTTAATTGGCACGTATTTTTAAAAAATGAATTTCAGCTGTAAAACTTGGTAAACTCTGATCTCTCTTTTACCCATGCACCATGTGTGGGTTAGTTTTGTATATATGCATATGCATCTAGTTTGTTGCAGTTAATTCCTTGATCAGATGTAGTACACATCTGTGACTAATCCTGTAGTATATAGTTTGGATAACTTCTGTGAGCTATCTAGTCTACATATCTGCTTCACGTGCATTTTGGTTCTTTTTTTTTACCATCAATTATTGTTAGGGCTTTTTCTCAGCCTCAATGTTTTCCAACTATAAAATTGGTCATGTGGGCTGTGGCCTGACTGCTTTCCTTAAGTGAAGCCAACTTCTCCACCCCCAACCATAACAATGCCATGTTTTTCATCCCTCCTCTGTAGATAGCTTTGGTGGGCTTCATTCCCAAGGCTGTAATGACCATATGTAATGATAACAGTGTTTCTAAGTCTATGCAGAGTGCTTCCCATTCTCCTCAGAGCAACTGTGGCCTACCTCCTGTCTCACATATTTATAATTAGGAGGCAGAGGGTGATATTCAGCTAAATAATTGCTGAAGCACATTAATACAACGAGAGTGCCCTCCTCTCCAGCCCCCGCCATACACAGTTCTCAAATCTGCTCCAGAGGATTGGACAAAGTCACAGAACAGATTTAGGGGGTCACATAGGGAGAGGAAAGGAGGAGAATGTTCCATTGTGGAAAGGGAAATACTTGCCCTGACAGAACTTTCTCCATAGTGCTACTTTCAGTACAACCCAGTGTCTACAGAATGATGTCCTATCTTCTGATTAACACCCCGGAACCTCCTTCTTTAGGAAATAAGCACTGACTCCACCATCACTGCCAGGAAGCTACAACTGAAGAACATATAATTAATTCTGTGACCCTCCACTCAACCTACTCTTCAGTAGTACTCCTCTATCTAGTAGGTCTTCACAAAAGTGGAAAGGGTTTTCCATTCACAACTTTACACACACAAACACAAAACACACGCTCTCCGGCCATGGCTCGCGGCTTCGCTCCACTGAAGTAGCGGTCTACTCACAGCACCACGCCACTCTCCGTACCCTCTCCGTAGCCTTTAAAAAGGCTCTTCGTGGGTCGGGGAGGGCGCTTAAGGTGCCCACCGAGTCACCAAGTCCGCAGGCATCCGCGCCTGCGGTTTCTAAGGGTCCCCGCGTCGCCGGCGCGGCAAGACCCGTCTTCAGCTGAGCCGATTCCCTCCGGAGCTCGGAGGGAATCCGCCATTAGCCGATCGCGCTGACCCGGAAGTCAAGGCAGCCTGTTTTCAGTGCCAGGGCCCAAGTCCTAGAATCTAAAAGAAATACACATCTGAACACAAGCAAAGTGCCCTTTGCTCACCACTGAACAACTACAGCTGGGATAGGCAAGCTGATCCCCTCTAAATGTTATGACTACAACGCCAATTAGTCCCAGTCGACATAGCCAATGGTTAGGGATGATGGGGGTTGTAGTCCACATCTGGATGTTGCTACAGTGACTACTTTGGAAGTTCAGAAAAGGGTGCTGGAAGCAAATCAGCAAACGCATTTAAAAACAATACATCCTATGCCTATTCATTTGCTTCAAGGACATGATGGAAAAGCCTCACTGTAAAACTGTCATGAACTGCAGACTTTTGGGGTTTTCTATCATTCCCTGAAACACTATTCATCTGCTTGTATCTCTCCCCCCCCCTGCAACACTCACTTTTTATTAAGTTTCCTAAGCATCTAGTTGGAAAAAAGAGTTCTTCAGAACTTGAACTCGCTACTTTTATCCAAATATATGGCAGTACACTACTGTTGCTTTTGGATTTATTTATTTTTTTAAAAACGAACCAGAACAATTACCTGCATTTTTGTCTGGTTTAGGAAAAGGTAAGACAATGGCAAGAACAGGAAGCACAGAGATAATGAATGGCTAAACAGAAACTATCAAGAGATATTCTTTGCTACTGGGTCTCCTTTTACAGAGTGCTGTGGAACTGAGAGAGCTCTGAAATAAGATTCCTCCATTAGGTTTGTTAGATCTGTAATGTTGCCTAAAAACAGAGCATCTTTGAAATAAGTGCTCCTACACACAGAAGCAGTGCCTGCCAGCCCAATTTTGCGATAAAAGCCATCAGACATTTATCTGTCCAAAGTACAGTTGCCTTGCAAATGTTTCAAGAGGGATATTTGCATGGTTTCTCTAAGCAGCCTTATGATTTAAAAACAAGCAAAGGGATGGGGGGACGGCGCCTCAAAACAAACAGTTCCTTTGATGCCAATATCAAAAAGGCAGCAGTGGTCTTGGCAGATTCCGAGGGTGCCAGGGTGGAAGGACTCAAGTCCCTGTGCTGTTTAGGGAGGCTAAGGGGTAAGAAGTGATGTTAATTAAAGTTTTAATTACTGTAACCAAATGACTGGTATAATTACTTTATTCTCCTGGAGACTCCGAACTGATTAAGAATCACATGCAGAATCTTTGGGTTGATTTGATTTTTAATTAAAACATACTAGAAATGGGTGAGGGGTTTGCTAAGCAATGGGCTTTAGCCCCATCTCTTCCTGACTTGCCTCTGCCTTCTCCTTCCCAACCTTTTCCTGTTATGGATGGGTACAGACCCTCACATACATACCATAAGGGACTGGAAGCACATGCCCATAATCATGTGCAACACCATCCTGTAACGCCTATTCAGAAGGAAGCCCCATTGACTTCAAGTGTGCATAATATTACTTTAGGGCATCATCACCAGCACAATCCCTGATTGGCAGGATTTTATTATTCATTATTACATTTATATTCCATCTTTCCTCCAAGGAACTCAGGGCGACTTACATGCTTCTCCACCTCTCCATGTTATTTTCACAGCAACCCTGAGGCTAAGGGATAGTGAATTGTGATTAATGGCATGTCTGCCATTTTTCAAGTTCTGTGTGTATGTTCTGGTGGCATGTTTTCACTCTCCTCATCTGAGCAGGCATATATGGTGGTCGATTCCACCAGAGTAAACACAGACTATCGCCTCCCCTTCTTGGTACCTAACTGGAGTACAAGATTGCTCTCTCTCGGCTACCTAATTAGAAATCCTCCATTATTATTTTCCTCTTTCATTGTTTTGTCTCACAAACAAATCAGGCTGTTTTCAATGCATGCCACATGCAAGGATATGTGTAGAACAATAATTTTTAATCTGCCTCCATGGTTACGAACACAGTACAATTGCTACTTACATGAATAATATCACATTAGTTTGGCCCTGTGAGAAAGAACTAAAAAGTAAAGTTTGTAATGATGGGTTGCCGTCTGCATTAGGGAAAGTCACTCCGCATATGATCAGTTATATCAAATCATATTGCTCAGCCCCGCTGTGAAATGTTACTGATAAGAATAAACAAGAGCTTCTTGTATTTGTACTTGGAATTTCCTAGCATTGATTCATTAACTGGTAATGGAAAAGTATTTTTCCCTCAGTCAATGTATTGCTTAGCAGTAAAATGGAGCAATGCCTTCTCAATGATAACTTGGCTGAACAAAGAGTTCTTATTTTCTGCTTTTATATACCACACCCCCAGTCCTGCCAAACTGTGCTAGGTCCCACCCAAGGAGCAGGAATTTTTAAATTTGAGGTCGGCTCTCTTCACCACCAGTGATGGGATTAATAAAATCAAGCAATTGCTTCCATAGGGCTAGGAATGTGCAGAATCCCCTCTGAGGAACTTAATCAGCCTTACTGAAACTAACCCCCCCACACTTTCATTGGAGTCCCTCAGATGTTTCACCAAGAGAAAAGCCTCAAAAACTGTTCTGAATTTCACTTTAGGCAAAATCCGGTGACATCCTAGAGATTTAAGGAAACTTTGAAAAAATATAACTGCCGTTTATCAGAGCTGTTTTGGCTTCTCTGAAAATTCCTTATCTATTTTGCTTTGTGTGTTACTGCAGTTCCCCTTCAGGGAAGAGGCCATAACTCAGTGGCGTTGCTCATGCTTTGCATGCAAAATGTCCCAAGTTTAATCCCCAGCTTCCCCAGGTAAGATTGGAAAAGACCCCTCTCTGAAACCCTGGAAAGCCACTGCCAGTCACTGCAAACAACAATGTGTTAGAGGGGCAGACACTGCATAAGACAGCTTCCTGTGCTCCTAGGAAAAACACACAAATTTGCTTCAAATCTCACTCTGGGAGAAATTTTGATGGCTGCTTAGTACCTGAATTGCAATCAGAGATAGAAATGACTGAAGATACAATTTATAACCAAGGCTGGAAAGAATCTAGAAACCTAATGCTGGAATCTAGGGATTTGAAATATTTTCTCTAGACCTGTTTATAGCCATATAAAAGTAGACTATTTATTGAAATATGGTACACGAATGAGTTTCTTGTGGCAATATAGTGCTAATCCCCCAACGAATACAGTATTTTTCTTTAGGGCAGGGGTCAGCAACCTTTTTCAGGCATCCCTTAGACCATGTGGTGGGCCAGACTATTTTTTTTGGGGGGGGGGGGGATGAACAAATTCCTATGCCCCACAAATAACCCAGAGATGCATTTTAAATAAAAGGACACATTCTACTCATGTAAAAACACGCTGATTCCCAGACCGGCCATGGGCTGGATTGAGAAGGTAATTGGGCCGCATCCAGCCCCCGGGCATTAGGTTGCCTACCCCTGCTTTAGGGGATGAGGGTCCTCCTCTAGCCTTCTTTGTGTATTTGGGTGCCTATGCTATACTTTTTACTAGTATCCATTTGATTAGTTTCAGGAGTGTGGAAGAATTCATTTTCTACAGAAAGAAAGAGATATACCAAGCTTCCAATGCATTAGATGCCTGGTCCAATGCCAGGCATTTTTTAAAGTGCACAGATTACAACATGCAAGAAAACTGATTGCCAATTCCGACACACAAGCGACATCTTAACTAGGATTTCAGATTGCCTTCTGCTGTTCTAATGCAGAGGGGGAGAATGTGTGACTGCATGACAGCGTCTGTCCCCCATTCCTCCCAGAGGAACTCCCTGGCTCATATGTGAACCCTTATTTTACATATACCATGCCCCTCCGTACCTTTAAGAGCATCTTTAAAATGTCTCCATGCCAGCCCCTAAAATATTAATGAAGTAGAGCTGCCACTGGAGGGAATTATTAAAAAACAATTTTGCAAAGGTATCCTTTTCAAATAATAATAATACTAAAAGACAAAGCCATAGAAATTAAATTCCCAGTCCCCTACCTCAAATAAATACTATCAGAATTCTAAATGAGACATAATTACCTCGGCAAGGTTAAAGCAGCTAATGCACGCAGAATACAGAATCACCATTCATCATAATCACATCTCATATCACAGCTATTATTTATAATTAGGAGACACGATTTAAAAAACACATAAAGACGCCCATGCAATGCAGTAATTCATGTGCTATCGCTCCTAAAGGGCCAATCTGGGGCCTTTTGGAACCACTGAGATGTGAAAGCCACGCGCACACAAAAGGAAATCACACGCAAACAAAATGCAGCGCACACGAAGGCACGAGATTCAGGAACCGGCAAAGTCCTAAACGAATTCAACGTAGTTGGTGGCAAGAGAAGATTAAGGCACTTGTTGAGAGGAGTGATGACAGTCCCCAAGTCACCTCAGAGTCACAGCTGAGTCAGGTTTAAATGAATTACCCAAGGCAAAGATTTTAAACATCTGCACATCCAGCAGCAGCCTTTCTTACTTCAGCTAGACTACTGATACATATTCATAGCATGAAGGCAGGCAAAGCAGGATGAGATATCTCTGGGGTGGGGTGGGGTGGATTTCTAAACCAGATCTTTCCTTCATACACATGGATAACCTGGGGCCCCGTCCTCCACTGCTGACACACTCCCTGTATCAGATCCAAACCTTCACCCTCGTGCTATTGTGGTCAGTCACTCACCTCAACTCCTCCCCAGGTGTAATTCCCCAGTAGGTGATGGCACTTAAGGATGGGGCCTGAGTTGATGTTTGGCCATTCCAAAGCAGCCCAAAATTCCCAAAATTGCCCCAAATTCAATGCAAATTAGAGATAGGGAGTGCTGAATGCTCTCTGCATCCATCATTTGCAGGGTAGCACACTACAAGCGGAAGAAGCTTTTGCTTTTCAAAACCAGACCCTGAACCCCCCCCAAAACCTTCCGATATGATTTACAGTATGTGACTTTTATATCTAGTTTGGTCCCCAGAAACAAGGGACGTGGCAACCCCTTTGTTTGCAGACTGAGACAGAGACTTTGGACAAAAGATCCCAGGGAGAATATTCTCCCTCTTCCATATGGCCACATCACATGAACAGAACTGTGCGCAAATTGTCTGGGAGGGGGGCAACAGACAGAAAAAAGCTTCAAACTGAGACAAAAGCAAAAGGACACACTCACACAAATATTTACAATTAGCATCAAACTAACAGTATACCTAAAAATACAATGTGTGAATGAGACAAAGACACATCTGTGTTGTAGGCAAGCTGTCAAAAGTGGATTAGTGTTGCTGGGTGGTTTCCACAGAACCTCACTTCAGTGGTCTAAATTTTGCTTGGGAAGGTGCGCTAGGACAGAACTGGTCACAAACAGCCAAAAAAAGCTGCAAGCAAACTGATAGCTTTCCTTCATTGAGATGGAAAAGAGTGGTTCCCACAACCAAGGAAGCAAGGAACATCTGGAATCTGCTCCACCATAGCTTCAGGAGAAGAAAAGGCTAAGGAGAAAACCCTACACAAATCTGGAGTGGCATCCAAATGCCTCCTTCCAGCAACTCCTACAGCCAAGCTGGTGTCAAATGTATTGCTCTGCTTTCCTTTGGACCACATCAGCAAGGCTGGGGGGGGGGGGGGAGAGGTAATCTGGGCAGCCTAGGACCTCCACACACACTGCCCAGGCTTGTGCCCTAAAGAGGTCACTCCGGTGTTGCTAGCGCAGCAGTTTGACTTCACCTTCAGAAGCACACTCCATTGTCTCTCGAGGCAGACGTTTGCTAGGAAGCCCTGTAACACCTGTGGCAAGCCCAGGTTTGCTGCCATCTAACATGTGGCATAAACTGAGGAGAGGAAAGTGTCTTCCTGGGCTTACAATGTTTCAACCTTCTCCAATATATGAGAATTTTGATGGGGTTTTTAAGAAATACACAAAGTTATTAAAAGTCTTGTGTCTGAAATGAAAACCAAGGGAAGCTGTCTCCCTTTGAAGTTAAACACTTACAGCCTCCTCTTGTGTCCCAGTAAAATATTAACAAGCTGCTGATGAGGTCAGAGGAAATTACCATGAGGCATGCCGGGGAAATACATATGCACAGACAGGAATGCAAGGATACACTACAAAGCAAAGCCCAGCTGCAGCCAGGATGCTTCACGCTGCATATGTGGAGCTGTGCAACATTTACTACTTGGAGTTGTGATCTCACAGTCATTTTCTGTCTCCCAAGGCAATGCTGAACCAGTAATAGCTGAGATATCCAGAACTGTAGCTACATCTGAGATGGGGGGTGTTCACTTAATCATCCACAATGTGGACTCCTCCGGCTCAAATATTCACTCAGCCATGGACAGGGCCATCTTAAGCATATCTGGTGCCGTGGTGCAAGGCTCCCTCCCTGCCCCCATTTTCCAGAGAATAATAATAATAATAATAATAATAATAATAATAATAATAATAATTAATAAATAAATAAATTTAATTTATACCCTGCCCTCCCCAGCCAAGACTGGGCTCAGGGTGGCTAACAACCAATAATAAAAACAAGTTGAATTAAAATACAATTTAAAAAGATAAAAATACAACATTAAAACATTAGGATGCAGCCTCATCACAGGAGGAGAAAGTAAAAAAGAAAGAGGGGGAGGGAATCAAACTGATTCTAAGCCAAAGGCCAGATGAAACAACTCTGTGTTACAGGCCCTGCAGAAAGAAATCAGATCCCGCAGGGCCCTGGTCTCAAGAGACAGAGCGTTCCACCAGGCCGGAGCCAGTGTTGAAAAGGCCCTGGCTCTGGTTGAGGCTAATCTAACTTCCTTAGGGCCCGGGACCTCTAGGGTGTTGCTATTTATGGACCTTAAGGTCCTCCATGGGGCATACCAGGAGAGGCGGTCCCGTAGGTACGAGGGTCCTAGGCCGTGAAGGGCTTTAAGGGTCAAAACCACCTTTAGGGAGGACAGCGCTGCCGGCGGGGCTGGAGGAGGAGGGCAGCAGCTGGAGGGCAGCTCCTCTCGGCTTAGCTGGCGGCTTTGTGCCGTGGTGGCCATGGCAGACGGAGGCTCCGGGCGCGGTGCTGCTTCAGCACAGCATGTCGGAGCCGGGCAAGGGCAGCGAGCTGATGCTGAGAGGCACCGCGTCCAGCCTCCACCTCTTCCCTGGTGCCCTCCAGAACTTGGTGCCCTGGCACCCTGCGCCACTAGCCTCTATGGGTAAGACGCCCCTGGCCATGGAACCCACTTGGTCCATTGCTCAGAGTCACTGTCTCTCAGCATAAATGTCCCCACAGGGGTGTTTGTTTCTATGATGGTAAATGAAATAATGCCAGTACATCAGCCATGGAGTAAGGTGTGGTTTTAAAAATGTGTGAGACAGATAGATGATAGATAGATAGATAGATAGATAGATAGATAGATAGATGATAGATAGATAGATAGATAGATAGATAGATAGATAGATGATAGATAGATAGATGATAGATAGATAGATAGATAGATAGATAGATAGATAGATAGATAGATAGATAGATAGATATAGATGATAGATAGAGATGATAGATGCATGAAACATAAAGCAACATCCCATGCTTAATTCAAATTACACCGGGGCTTGTATGGTGGATTGTATTAAGTGATGACTATCATCACACAACTTCCACAGTAAGCCCAACATCCCTCACATGGGAAAGACAGCTTTTAAACTACAATAAGCATTTGGGGCAGGTATCTTTTAAAATTCCACATATTTTCAATTGAAATTTGAAATACAGCTTCCCGGTGGGGAAAAAAACCCCACTGGAAATTAAGAGCATAATTTTAATAATGTCTACTGAGAAATCCCAACAAGAATTCTTAGGGACTTACTCCCTCGCAAGTCATGTTTACATTTGACTGGATTGTGCCCAAAGGGAGCTGGAAGTTGGATTGTGCCCAACTGTTGAACTGAAGGGGTGGGAGCACAAAGAGAGAACAGAGCAATGTCATGTTCACAGTGAAGATGTAGGAAGTTTTTTCTGATGTGTAGAATGAAAACTTTTGTTACAAATGTTGTGAGAAAGACAATAGCAGGGATGGACAAGGTAGGAGGACAACCACTGGCACATTTACAGCCTAGACCATGTTTATTTGGAAGAAGTCCCACTCATTTCAGTTCAAATTACTTCCAACTAAGTGTGGTTCGGACTGCAGTTTTAGTCCCAAGTCTTTTCGGAGTTGGGGGAAAAAGAAAACAAAAGATTAAAAAGTGTGAGAGACTGTAAAGCCAATGGAAAGAGAAAAAACGCAGGCCTTGGACAGATGTCGAACAAGCTGCCTTTCTTTTTGTAATATTTAGAACTTATTCTTACAAAGTTGGCTAAGAACTTCCCATGGGACGCTCTCAAACAGAGCTTTCTGTGCAAGTTTTTGTGACTGTTAAGAACTTTATGAGTTTCATTAAATTGCAAAAAGTAAAACAAACCCCAAATCTCCAACAAACATATTACAAAAACAGTGACAGTTTCTGCCAAGTAGAAGGCGGGAACTCTGCAGAGCCCTGGAATATTATTCTGACATCCCCTTTTCCTTCACCCACAGGGAAATTAAGGATCAGAACATGATGCAGGAGCTGGGAACAAACAGGATGAATCTCAGCTGAGGGACAGCCCAAACCAGAGCTGACCTGTGCTAAATGCCATATGAAAAAAGATTCAGGAGCAGGCATACAACTGTTATACAATTCCTTTTTTGATAGGACTAGAGAAGGTGCTATCAAAACCACAGGGTGTTTTCATGGTCCTTTGCACCTCGCTTTCCACTGCCCAGCTTTTCTAGGGAAGTTTTTAATGACTGATGTTTTAATGTATTTTTAATCTTTGCTGGAAGCCGCTCAGAGTGGCTGGGGAAACCCAGCCAGATGGGCAGGGTACAAATAAATAAATAAATAAATAAATAAATAAATAAATAAATAAATAAATAAATAAATAAATAATAATAATAATAATAATAATAATATTTCCCTATACGTCTCAAACACTGAACACAGCACACTACCTGTCTAACAAACAGCTACACTAGTGTTCTGTACTGCAAACATAAAATGTATTACACAAAAGCAAAATGGTGGGAACCAATTTGATAGGAAAACAGTAAGTTCATTGCATGAGGTGCTCAACGTTGCCAAAGCAAACATCCTCAAGTCAAGACGAATCTTTCCAATTTTCACCAAATCTAGCCAACGTAGATGGCTGAGCTGCAGCAGCAAGGCACAACTTTATGGGGGACTACAGTAACCTAAGGAAGAAAACCCCCAGAAGCATAGGTTGCGTCCCCACTGAACCAAGCATGAGCAATCACAACCGACCAGTGGCCATGATATACTAGGCAGCTTAGAACATTGCCTCTTGAACTGGGGCACAAAGTGGTCAAAAGTGACTTTGCACTACAAACAAATGTTCACACCTTTATTGATATGCCTACTCTCCTGCTAAGAACTCCTAGTCTGCCAAGCCACAGACTTGGGGCTACACAATGGGAGGAGGCTGTGTGTCTCCTGTGTGTAGTCCAGAAAACAGCAGTTGGAACATTCTCTAATGGCCAGTAAAAAATCAGGTAATGGAAACTCACAATTCCTCTAATAGAAATAATTTCAAATAATGAAATTAAGAAACAGAGCCTTTCTCAGGGTTCCTGGGCTCTTTCTAGATCCACTGCAACTTTGTCATCATTTAATAATCTGATGCAATGGTATACTCTACACCCACTAATTTCTACGAACCATTCACTGGTGTGCATTCAGCACATTTACTTGAAAAAAAGGGCAATTGAGCTCAGTGGGACTTACTTCTGAATAACGTGCACAGGACCACACTACACCTCATGAACTTCCCAGATGACCGCTCCTCCTAGTTCCCATGGTAACCAGAACCAGCCTGGTTTTCAGCTTATAGCTGACCTTGCACAAGGCTCTCTACAACTTAAAAGTTGGTTTTTGCATTTCCCGTGGCTATAATTCAAGCGTAAATTCTATACAGACTAGAATGTACACAAGATTTAAAATGGGCTCTCTTCTGCTTTCTATGCTTACTTAACAACATTCACAAATGACTTTCCAGCTGAAAAGGCGTTATTTGCATCACTTGTAAAAATGCCCTGAGACACGAACACCCCAACCCCTACCCTTTCTCCCTTGCCTGCCCTCCTGCCCTATTACAATTAATGACTGAGCACCTATCTTCAGGGACTGAGCTCAATGATTTTAATGAGAGTGAGTCCTCACCTACTCTAATCACAACATGCTGCCAAACACATTTTTTGAATCACGTTCTCTCTTACTCGCTCCCCTCTTCCCACTCCCCTCCTTTTACATCCTGGTGCGGATTTGACAGAACCTCGTAGCATTTTGCAGTTGAAATTGGCAGGTCTTAAATTAATTGACTACAATTTTACACAACAACATGTTTAGCCGAAAGTTGGCCCAGGGCCTGCTTGGCTTGCCACAGCTCCCCAGACACTTTTCGCAAAACCTCAAAAAACTTCATAACAAATCTAGGAAAGAGGAACAGATTGCCAGTGTGACCCACTCCCTGCCAAAATCACTCCCCTCCCCTATTCCTTCCTCCTCAAACCTTTCCTAAACTCCTCCAGTGTTTTCCCAGCTCTCGTTAATGGCTTGTTAAATCGTTCTAATCCTCTCCATGGAGTTCACTCCTCCAAATTCCATGTAACACTGATGCAGGCTTCATTCTTCTTTGGTTATCAGCCTTGTCGTTTCCCATGGTAACCAACGCAATGGTTTGGATATACACAAACTGGCCCAGGAGAACTTGGTTGTGACCGACCCATTTCCCTTGTTCCATTAAATGCTTTTTTAAAAAAAGGCCAAGGGGGAAAAAAGTCCAACAGAAAAACAATATAACACCGTGATTCCATCAACTCTTGGAACGCTCGGCGTTTCTAGTTTCCGATCTTGCAAATATACATTTCCCAATGAATTTTTGTCTCAAACTCCTCTTGTTCTTTCGTTTCCCTAGCTTAGCACCAATTTGTGATTCATATCAGAAGGGAATCTGAGCCAGCAATTCAAATGTAACAATTTGGATTACACCACAGCAGGGTGGGTGGGAAAGTAATGTTAAGACTCCTTGTACAAGACATATAGATTTGAAGCCATGTTTTTGGCCACAGTAGTTGTTGCACACAAGCCACACAAACTGATAGTGGTGCTTTGTCAAAACCCACTCACTCTGGGCTGGGTTCAACTTCACTTAGGAGAGGCTGGCCCGATCCAGTGGACCAGCTAGCATCATCAGAGGCAAAGACGCTAGAAGCCAACTCAGGCCCCACCATCATGACCAGGCTTCACCCTTGAGTCAGGGACACCTGAATCAAGACCTCAGGAGCTGCACAAGGAGTTCCCACAAGCAGGACAGTAGGGCAATAACCCTCTTCCGTGGTCAATCCTCAGCAACTGCTTTTCACAGGCCTACTTGCCTCTGATTCTGGAGGTTGTATATAAACTTTGCGGCTGGTATCCATTGATAGCCTTGTCCTCCATGAATTTGTCTTATTCCCTTTTAAAGCCACCTACACTGATGTCCACATCCACATCTCGTGGTAGCGAGTTCCATTAACAATGTGCAAAGTACTCCCTTTTAGTCTGTCCTGAGTCTCCCATTCTTCAGCTTCACAGGATGACCCAGGTTATAGTATTTTGAGAAAGGAAAAAAGCTTCTCTCTAACCACAGTCTCCCCACAATGTATAATTTTATATGTCTTGATCATGCCCGCCTTACTGACCTTTATTTCTAAACTAAAAAGCCCCAAATGCTGCACTATTTTGCTGTAGGGCAGTTACTCCAGGCCCTTGATAATTTTGGTTGCATTTTTCTGAACCTTTCCCCTCAACTCTACAATATGTTTTGAGGCACGACAACCAGAGCCAGACACAATATTCCTAGGCTGGTCAGACCATGGATTGGCAGATTTCTTTTCAATACCTTTCTCAATGATTTCTAAATTGGCACCTTTTTCACAGCCGCTGGACACTGAGAACATTTTCACTGAGTTATCCACAATGACCTCATGACGCCTTTCCTGGACAGTCACTGTCAGCTCAGATTTTTGGCCACCCTGTGCATCACTTCACACTTACACAGAACTATTTTTGCCATGTGAGAAGCCATTTTGGAGCTCTTCAAAATCCCTTTCTTTTCTTACCACCCTGAATAATTTTATATAAACTTGGGTACTTCATGGCTCTCCCCGAACTCCAGATCTTTTATGAACAATTGAAAAAGGTCAGATCCCAATACAGATCCTTGTGAAACTCCACTTCTTCAGTGTGAGAACTGTTAATTTATTCCTACTTTCTGCTTTAACCAGGTCCTGTACCTCTTATCCTGTGCATGCTAATTTTGCTCAGGAGTCTTTTGTGAAGGAATTTGTCAAAAGCTTTTTAAAAGACTAAGTACACAGTGTCTATTGGAGAGACCCTTATCTCTATGCCTGCTGACACTCTCAAATGCCTCTGAAATATTAGTGAGAAGAGCACATTTAAAACATATGACTTCCCCAGATTCCTGGGAACCGTAGTTTGTTAAAGGCACTAGGAATTGTAGCTCTGTGAGGAGGTAAATGTATGATGTGGGTGTGATCTTATTTTCACAGAAGCCATGCTGATTTTTCTTCAGCAAGTTTTGTTATTCTATATGCTTGGTAAATCTATGTTTAACCATGCTTTCCACCAGTTTTCCCAGAACAGATGTTACTGTAATCTCCTGCATTCTCTCTGGATCCAAAGGCTGGTTTGAAGAACATGTTGCACATTTTCAGTAGAAGTTCATCAATTTTACATTTGAGTTTTAAAAAACTATTGGGTGGACCTGGTAATTTGCTCGTTTTTAAGCCCTAGAATCTCATCTCTTGTAACCACAATTTCTTCAGACTCCTTCAAGAAGCCTGGAAATGTTGGTTCAGACACAAGTATCTACATATTCAGCCGTGAAGACAAGTACAAAAAATCCAGATTCCCAAAAATCTCCATTTCTTCCTTCAGCACACCTTTAAGTCCTTTGTCGTCCAACAGTCCAACTAATTCCCTAGCTGGATTTTTGGGGTTTTTTGCTTCTGATGCTACATATTTATTAATAATGGACATCTTAACACATCTAATTAGCACTCAGCAAGGGAGACAAAATCTAATTGTTTCATGGAAGACTGCTGGCCAATACTCGCATATTTAGAAACTGAACCTATGAACTAGGATAAGCCAAATAAATACAAAACTATATGTTTGTACTAATTGCTTCGGAAGATATTGCTTTCTGTTTTTTTTATGCTAAGTGAACCAAAATAAAAGTGAGCAACTAGGGAAGGTAATTGTAATTATAATTTTTTTTTCAGTTGTGTGGAGGGAGGGAGGTTCTGTTTATTGCTTTCTGTATTACCTGTTATAAAAACTTAATAAAACAATAAGTTACACCCACCCCCCACACACAATCTGGCATTTTGGCACTATATTCTTGCAGCCAACTGGGTTTTGCTGAAAGCAAGAACCCAGGCCACAATCTGGTCTCAATACATAATCTCACTCTAATCCAGATGTTTAAAAGCATCTCCCTTGCCTCCTCTCCTTTTTGGAGTCAATTCTAAAGCCTGCTCTTCCTGAACAAGCCCCAGTGGTAATAAGGAATTAGGGAAAGGGGAGGGAAGTATTTCTCTGGCTCTGTGTGGATCCTGGGTCACACAGCTGAAGTTCAGTAAGAGCCAAATAGGGTGGGTTGTTTGTGAGATTTCATTTCTTGGATAAACAGAAACATCCTGTGTGCAATTGAAAGCCCTTGGTTGTTTTTTTTAAAAAAAACAAAACACACACACATACAAAAAGAACAGCAACAGCCTCAAACACTCCAGCCCACACTAGACTTTGGCAATTTTACAGCAGTATATGTGAAGCAAAAGAGAGCCCTTGAATCTCAGAAAGGAATGTAAAAACTCCAGCAAAATGGCTGCTAGCCTAAGTTACACACTTCACCTGAACTTTTCTAGGTTTCAAGAGGGCCCTGGGTGCCCAAAACTGCTCCCCAGCATGTTCCTATTCTACCAGGCTAAGGATAAAGTTGTGCATTAAAATCCTATATGTTTAATATCCTCTCTTTCCAACCCCCTTCAGTTCATATGAATAGTCCCTTCGTGTGAGTAGCATAATCTACGGGCTTTGAGCTCCTCCGATCACAAAAACTACTATAACAGTTAATTCCCTGTTCATGAAGACTGTTTACATGAATAGAAATAACATAACAACAGAACATAACAACATAAACTAGCTGACTGAAGCGTGTGAAGCAGCCTTTAGGAATGACTCCATACAAGAGGGCGAACCAAGAAAATCGCCCCCTGCAGAGGGGCCCTTTATATCAATGGATAGTACAGGATTTAGGGTGGTGTGGGTGGCTCCCGGGTGGTGTGGGTGGCTCCCCAGTGCCAGGCGCCCAGTCAAAACCATGACACAGTGCGCTTGAGTGCCCAGCACAGTCTCACTCCAAGGAGGTTCACATACCCAGTTGCCCAGGACAGAGGACTGTGATGGTGGACCCTGCTGAGTTCATGGGGACTAGTCTGAGCCCTAACTCTTTATCTCCTAAGTTCATTAGTTCTTTATTCTATTCTCCCTTTCCTGGCTCTAGTCTTCGTTAGTCAGAGAGAAATTAAATTAAATTCCAAGTCCTCTTAGTCAGTTCACTTCGCAGATAATAAAGGATGGGGAAGAGTCAGCTCTAAGTTTCCATCGTAAACCTTTTGCAAAATAGAGCTCCTTCCCCCCTTTTTTTTACACACACAGTTCCATTTGATGTTTATACTCCAATTTCTTCCATCCTCACTTGTACAAATATAATTTGAAGAAACATAATAAATGTAGAGAATAATAATAAATAATAAATAATAATAAATGTAGAGAAGAGGACTTTAAATAAAGAAACTGTAGGCTCCCCTCCCGTCTTTTGCACCAAATGAAGTCTTATCTCAAATTCAAACCTTAAAGTCCTTGCAGTTGGTTTGTTCCACGCACCTGTACTTTAGTCCAATTAAGCTCTAATTAACAGGAGAACCTCTGCTTCTTAATGGCGGTGTTGGATGGTTTTTGCCAGGCAAAGTGCTTTTGCACTCAGCGCCTCCCTGCCCTCCACATTCCATGGAAACCATTTTGAGAGCCTTTCCAAAAGTCCCTGTAACTTAACAATTCTACTAGACCTCACTACAACACCTAAGTGATGAACATTACCTATAGCTGCTGGTCCCTTCCCTTCTACCTCCCATATTTAATTTCTCTTTCCCTCCCTCGGGGTTAGAAGGCAAGACACTTTCTTTCTAGCAGCTTGGAAATCCCCGATTTCTCACTCCCAGATGCTTCTACTTTTTTATGCATTAAACTTGTAGCAAGAAGTAGGGAAATGTTTATCTGCACTTGCTAAAAAGAAACACGTTCTTAATTTTAAATGTCAAGGGTACAAATGCACACTTGTCAGGAGACTCATAAACATAACAAGAGAAAGGAAGACACACAAGCAGAATGACCTTTGGGAAATAAACGTGGAATTGAAGGTTGGAAGCTTCCATCCTCTGTGCTGCTTTGAAAATGCCTTGGAGGTATGTTGTTTTCAGGAAGGGGAAATCAGGAAGTTTGGTGGCTCTTACCAGACATCTAAGGAGATGTGTAAGAGCCATTATAGACAAATTCTCTCAACATACATTGTATGTATGTATGTATTTGTTTGTTTGTTTGTTTGTTTGTTTGTTTGTTTGTTTGTTTGAAGCATTTTTATACTGCCCTACAATTCTACTCCCAGGGTGGTTTTAGGGCATTTTGTTAAATAAAAGAAACACAAAACTTATGTCCCTATTACAGCTTCCTTCATTGAAATAAACCTAATACTGCTCTGCTAAAACTCACGTTTCTTCACTGAAATCACCCTTTTACTGTTTATGTCCAGGCAGAGAGAATAACCTGGCTGGAAGCCCTGTGAAATACAGCACTTAAAAAAAAAAAATCTGCCAGCAACCATTATCCCAGTACGCAGTTACATAGGGAAGCAGATAATAGCCACACGCTTGACCCAAGCTCACAGCAAAGCTGACTCTATCGTCATTTTATGTCCCTGCAGAGCAGGAGGATGCCAGCCAGGTTTTTCTTTCAGACTGAAGCACAAAATTATTTGCATGGCTATGATGCACCCCAGGGACAGATGTACAGGCTGGAATACAAAGGAGGGGCTCTGAATCAAGAAGAAAATTCCAAAACCAAGGCCTGTTGAGCATGAACTGAACCATATACTGAACCAAGAGGAAGATTCTTTATTGGGGCTTTATATCAGGCTTCCTCAACCTCGGCCCTTCAGATGTTTTTTTGGCCTACAACTCCCATGATCCTTAGCTAGCAGGACCAGTGGTCAGGGATGGTGGGAATTGTAGTCTCAAAAACATCTGGAGGGCCAAAGTGGAGGAAGTCTGCTTTATATGAAAAACCACCTTTGAGCAACTCAGGAGTCTGGAGCACCTGTAAGAAGGGGAACGCCTGCCCTTTGTTTTTGAGGCTGCTCTTAATTGCACCAACATGTCCCGTTACTAAACGGAGCGTAGACACTGCCAATAAGTGCATTTGCAAGTGTCCACTGAACACACAATCATTTGGAGTGAAACATATTAAGCTGAACTTAATACAGAATCCCAGTTAGAGGAGAGCCACTTTACCCTGGCCATAATCACACTGAGGCCACATCCACAACATACATTTAAAGCACTATGCTGCCACTTTAAGCAGTCATTGGTTCCCCAAATGAATTCTGGGAATTGTAGTTTGTTACGGGTGCTGAGAGGTGTTTGGAAACTGCTATTCCCCCACCCAGAGCTACAATTCCCAGAGTTCCCTGGGATCGATTGCTATAGCACTCTGGGAACTGAAAATGTGTGAGGGAGCTAGGGTCTTTCCTCTGAAAAAATGTATTTTGTATAATAAGCATACCTTTCTTTCTTCCTTTTTTCAAGCCCAGGGTCTCAGGCTACAATCAGACCATACATTCAAAGCACTGTTATAACAGCCACGGCTTCCCCCAAGGAATCCTGGGAACTGTAGCTTGCTATGGGTGATGAGAGCTATTAGGAGACTCCCGTTCTACTTAACAAAGGTGGAGTTGTCTTGAGCCATACTTGCTGTTGTAGGTCAGAAAGGGCAGTCTAGAACAGGTATCTTCAACTTTTACAGACCCACTTTTAACCCACACATGAATCTCGTACCTACAGGACGGCCTCTCCTGGTATGCCCCGCGGAGGACCTTAAGGTCCACGAATAACAACACTTTGGAGGTCCCAAGCCTCAAGGAGGATAGAATGGTTTCCACTAGGGCCAGAGCCTTTTCAGCACTGGCCCCCATTTGGTGGAACGCTCTGTCACAAGAGACCAGGGCCCTGTGGGATTTGACATCTTTCCGCAGGGCCTGCAAGATGGAGCTGTTCCACCTGACCTTCGGCTCAGACTCACTCTGACCCCTTATATGGGATGTGGCATATAAATTTTCCCTTGGCTTTTTGCTGGCCCATGTAGGACCAGCATGGATAGCTGGCTCAGGTGAATATCTGACATTTCCTCCCTTTATGGTCTTGATTTATGGGCCACTACTAAAATGAGGCTGCATTTTAAGCTGTATTTTAATGAACTGTTTTTGGTTTTTTTCTATTATGTTTTATTGTAATTTATATTTGGTGTTAGCCGTACTGAGACTGGCCCTGGCCAGGGAATAAATAAAATATTGTCATTGTTATTGTTAGACTCACTTCTTAATCTTTTACCATTTATTTGCATGATGGCTTTACTCCAGTTGCAACCTGATCACCTTGAATCAGGTGACAACCCACTAGTGGGTCCTGACAGTGGTCTAATAAATATGGCGTTTCCTTTTTCCTTCTACTCTTTCCCATGCAAACACATCCGCCTCCAGTGCAAGCAGAGTTGTATCCCAACACTCCCAACAGGTGGTAAAAAGGTGGAATTCCCCCCAGTCTTTCAATGCATAATTATAGGAAGGGTGATACTATTGCATGTTAGTAAAAAACCAGTATCAGGAAATGGAAGTCATCCCAGATTAATTAATACACAGTAACAGATTGATTTTATGAATCTGCCAAAAGTCAGATTGTAGCATCCTGCTAAATTGGTACCGCTGAAACTCAGTTTGAGATTAAAGGAAATTTTAGTACACAGATAATGTTTTTAAACAGATTTCAGAAATAGGAGATAATGAAATGTGTCACAACTGTTGTACACCTCTTTAAACATTTTCTTGATGCTTATATGCATTTGAGGACAAAAAAATGATTTGCCCCCTTAACATAATATTTTGTTATTTATTTTTCTTATTTATACAAATAAACATTAAGAAACATCCATTCTCTGTATTTAATGCAACCAAATATACAGGCTTAGATACATAGCATTGCTGTCTAACATTGATATTAGGGAGAAGATCCCAAGTAATTCAGTACCTTTTCTTTAATTCTCAGTTTGGGGATGCAACTTCTGGGACACAATTAATAATAATAATAAAGTTGCTCCCCAGCCAAAATGAATAATTGTGCTACAAAATGGCTGCTATGGGGGGTGGCATAATATAAAATGGCTACTGCATCTAAAAGAGCAGAAAAAGACAGAACCACAAAATGGTGCTGTGTGCTACCCCCAAAACCCCCGTAATCAGCTGTCCCATCAATTGGGGAAAAGGCATTTACATCCAATGTGGACACACTCACAAGGAGAAGATCTTCTGATCAGAACAGTGAAAGCAGCAGATATCCAATTCTGGCATCTAGCAAAATGTGGGCTTGTCTAAATGGGCATGCCCATTGTTGGGGAGCCTGAGTCAGTGCAAATAGGAGCTGGACTGGAACAGCAAACTGTCTCTCATGTACTGTATTGTGGATTTTCCAGGTGGCATTTGCTGAGTTATTTCTTAGGCACCATAGAAAGTACTGGTGGGCACACTGGCAACACCAGATCTTCACAGCAGATTTACACAGCGATTTTTCAGGTAGCATTTCTCCTCATGTTACACCAATTAAAAGTGTAATTCTATGCAAATCTACTCAGAAGCATGCCCCATCAAGTTCAATGGAGCTGACTTCTAGGTTAGTGAACATAGCAATGCAGCCCTGTCATACAAAGGTGTAAGAACAATACTTGCCTGCAAAGACATCATATGGGAATCGACGCTCACTGAATGCCTACACAAACAGTAATGCCATTACTGGATGTGCCCCTAGCAACTCAAAAACAAGGCTTCTAAATTCTACATTTATTCATTAGCAACTTAAACAATGTGGATTTGCTATTGATTGGTTAATTGACAGTTTACAAACTCAAGGTACAATCCTAAAGTAAAAACCTGCCTTCTTCCAAGCATTTATCTGCTCAAACTCACTGCTTCAGTTTTTATTTAAAGCAGAAATATACATGCAATTGAATGTCACAATTCATTTGGGCCTTAGACTTGTTTGCTACAGTACCTCCTGTTCATAATTAGTATCCACAAAGTTCTCAAAACCTCTTCACACACATAGGTCCAAGTATCTGTGAAGTGCAGAAATCACACCCATTCCAAATGCATGGCTCCCCTGGAATTCTGAATCACGGCTTAAAGACCTCATTGATGCCAGTTTAAATAAAATGCCACAGGGCAAGTCCTCTTCTTCCTAGGTTCCGTTCATAAAAGGCCAATTTATTCTACAAAACCTACAGCTGATCAAAAGAAGTGAAGCATGCTATTGCCAAAGCCAGCCTTGCCACACTGTTCCATCCTATGCAGTCCATGAAATCTCATCCAAGTTACCTTTGCAACACTAGCTGTGTGGGCTCCATGTCTGTGCACAGGATCAGGAGCCAGAACCTTCCCACTTCTGATGCCAGCTCCGATTCCATTGCTGTGTGACTTCACTCTACTCTTACTTAGTTTCTCCATTTGTACCCCCACCCCAATTATCATGAGGCCAAGATGCTTTTTAATGAACAGCGCTCTGGAAGTGTGACTATTACTATTTTCCACAGGCAATTCCAGCTATGGTCAACTTGGCTGGCTGCAACACAGGATTATTTGGGGGAGCTTTACAAACATACAGTACAGAGTATGTCTATATTTTCCCATTGGTTTTTTTGTTTTGTTTTTACCGTATATGAAAATTTCACTGGCATTTCTCTTTAAATGACGGCTATTTAGATTTAATTAACTTTAATAAGAAACAAAGACTCTTTATGCTAAACAGAGCCAGGTGTTTTAACTCAGGCCTGGGAGAGGGGGCTGTGCCCACCCCACCATGAAAATGCAGCAAATTATCATCTTCACACCTTTCAGACAGGGATAGCACTCACTTACCCTTACCTCTCTCCCTTGTGAGCTATTCTCATCTGCATTTCATGTCATATCAGCAGCAAATATCTGAATGTAACCCAGAATCTGTCTTCTCATTTCCTGATTTACATACTACATAACGCTGTGATGTTTTGATCCTCCTCCACACAGATAGATAGATGATAGATAGATAGATAGATGAGAGATAGATAGATGAGAGATAGATAGATGAGAGATATAGATATGAAGATGATAGAGATGATAGATAGATAGATGATAGATAGATAGATGATAGATAGATAGATAGATAGATAGATAGATAGATAGATAGATAGATAGATAGATGATAGATGATAGATAGATAGATGATAGATGATAGATGATAGATGATAGATAGATAGATAGATGATAGATAGCTAGATAGCTAGATAGCTAGATAGCTAGATAGATGATAGATAGATGATAGATAGATAGATAGATAGATAGATATAGATGAGAGATAGATGAGAGATATAGATATGATGATCTAGTTTGAATCACTGAAGTTGCATCACAATATGCTGACCAGGATTTAGTGGGTAATCTTTTATAGATCTATTATACTGGAATATTTATATTAGCAAATGCCCAGCATTATGATGGCTAGAGGGACTGTGTGGCAGCCTGAATCCCCTGTGGGATATTTTTCAGGGGCATTTCAACCACTCAAGTGTTTGGGATATAGGACAGAGTTGTTGTTTTTCCCATCACAGCAGTTACCACTTACTTTTTTCCCATATAAATGAATGGCTGCCTTGCACCGCTATGGGGGGGGGGAGTAAAATGTGCACTTGGGGACACTGCTGGAAATTTAATCCACACCCCACACTCATGAACTGGTAATCCCATCCACAAAGAACCAAACTTGTTCCTATCTATGCACAGCCTCTGTACCTGCAGAATTCTATCTTGTTCTGTTTCTTGGTCAGACTATAATGCCATCTAATGTTGGGAATGTGTTTGTGTATACACTGTACATTTGTCTTCTGCTGAATTCAGCGCTATTGCAGCTGCTTCAAGTGAGTAAGAGGAGAAACTGTGTCACAAAAAATCACACTTTAAGTTTAAAATCCCATTTATTAATGGGGCAGTTGATTAATGAAGTGATTTCATCAATGATTATCAAATACTTTAATAACTGATTCATCAATTGCTATAGGATGATAAAAAGAATACGCCAGGGTAACAGCTTGCTGACAAACTTGGCTAATAACCATCTGTAACACCGTCTGTTGATGCATTTCTAGCCATTTATAACCCATGCATAAACACACCTAGGTGTCATTTATTCAGCTTTTACAAGCGAGACCTTGATATTGACCATTAAGTCAGTAATACATTGCTAAGAAAGAAAGTGCATTTGTCTTTCATGTCCCCCAACAAGCAAGCTATTGATGTGTTATCCCTAGAACAGTCTCACAGGCCACCTGCCAGCTCCCTCATACACACAGATATGCATTAGGCTCCAACTGCAGTATGCGTCCTCAAATAGGTGCCACCCCCAACAAAACCCACAATACGTGCCTGTATATCACATTCATGGGTGGGGAGGGTATTCATGCCCTGCTTACAGGCTTCCCATAGGGATCCACTGGATGTTGGGACTAGATGGGCCTTCGGTTTGATTCAGCAGGACTTTTTACATTCACACACAATCTCCAAAACAACTCTTGGCCTAGATCAGCCCTAGTGAACTTTGTCCTTCTGCCCTCTGACTGGGAGAGGGGCCATTTGGAAGAGTTTGTTTTTTGAAAGGCCAAAGGTGAACAGCCTCTGTACCGATAAGAGATGCCTTGAAAGCTGGATTGCTTCTGGGTCACACACAGTAGGTTGAGAAACAGCAGTGTAGGTCACTGAACCTGTAGTATAAACAAGGCCTTCAGAGCCCAGAATGATCATGCAAGATGAACTGGTGCTGGTCAGAGGAGGGCAAAATGAAGCAAATTCTTAGGGGTTTTTGGTATCTACCTTCTGGATCCTTGGAGGATACACGCATAATATATACCATATGGCTAATGTGTTTTTCTCAATCTACAAATATTTCCATTTATTGCTGGGGAAGGGATGGGAGAGTCCCATTGCTCCAAGCGCCCTTCTTATATGACAGGACTAGGTAAACCTTGCTTTAACTTGCCCTCTGAAACAGCTCTAGAGACAGTGGACAATGGAGAATTAGCAGCAAGATCAGTGTTAATCCTCCAAACTCTTCCTAATGCCTAGGCCTGTCCCTGCTGCTGCACATGTTGGAATAGATAATGCCTGGAGCTCTTCCCCAACAAAGAGACTTCAAGTCCGCAGAATAGGTAGAAGAAAAAGGCATATTCAGCATGGTTTTAATTGGAACAAAGTTAAGGGATGGAGGAAGCGAATGAAAGGTGAAAGGGAAAACAAGATTTTTCAATACTCTGTTCAGAGCCTGTCCTAAGCTGACCTCTGTGGCCAAGGATATTTTATATTATTAGCTCCATTTTTAAATGTACCGTAGTTGCTGATTCAGACAAACCTAGCAACTTCGGGAACACCTGGTTGGATTCATTTCTATTAAGAAAGTGACTGGACGGTAAATGCTAAACAAAAAAGCTTGAGCCTTCCGGGACCTACATACAATGGGAATCTGAAAGAGGTAGGCTATGCCAACTTCCATTCAGCCCTGCTCACAGATATCAACAGGTGAGGAGCAGCTCAACATCCTGCAGCCAGGAAGAAAAGCACCCTCCTGACCAACACGTCATTCCTCTAAACTGTGCTGGTAATAGTTTCCTTTGCAAGAGAAAGCAAAACTACTTGTCCTCTAATTCCTCAGAAGACGGGATGAAAAGGTAGAAAGTTGAGGTACTGTCAGGGGAGGAGGAAGGGGGTGCAGTGGGGGCGGATCACCCTGGGTGTCTTCGCTGAGGGGGGTGACATTTGGCACATCGCCCACCTGTGACTCCCAAGCCTGTCCCGAGCCATCGGGGGAAGGGGGGAGCTATGCCACTTTGCTGGCTGCATTCCCCCCTTCCCCCTTTGTTTTGACAGCTGGGGGAGGCTTGGGAGTGGCAGGCGGGCGGCGCGCTGAATGTCCGCCATGGGCAGCTCGCTCCGCCCCCAGCTGCAGGGCGTGCGTGCCACTCTATGTACCTGAGCGGCTACCCGTGCCTGCGAGGGCACCCTCCACGCCACACACCCCTTGGAAGCATGCCCGCCCTGGGCAGCATGGGCATATGCTCCGCCAATGGGTAGTGTATACTTTTTTTAACTCCTGCCCCGCCATGTAAAGGGTGGCTTTTTGGGGGGAGGGGTTTAAGTAACATACAGTGACATCAATGGGAAATGATTTTATATGACTCAACAAGCAACTGCCTGTTTTTAGATAATGTTGAACAGTATGAATACATATATTACACCAGCCCTAAGACACATCAGCAGAGTCACCTGAAGACATCTGGAGCTATAAAAACATAGGATGACATTTTTGTTTCCATTCTTGAGCCTCTATGTGTTGCATCCCATCATCTGTGAAAACCTCATACACAGTAGTTGCCTTCTTCTTTGGCAGTGTTCAACTTATTCTAATCAAATACCAGTCCACGTTCTATTAAAAAAAGTATATGTTGCAGTGAATATGAAGCTACAGATCACCCACACTTGTAAACATTACATTAATCCAATGAAATGTGTTTGCCAATGTATGCACACAAGTTCTCAGAATTGCATTCACAATGGGGAAAAGAAGATGCCACACTTGCAGGGAAATGGGAGGCAAATACTAGTGAGGCAGTGTGACCTCTTGCTTCCAGCGAAAGCAAGATCTCACACAGCTAGGGGCAAGCACACTGCAAAAGCCCATGGCAGAGCACAATTTGCCTCATTAAATTTCATCACATTATGCCAGTTTCATGAATTTAACATTGTCCCTGGACTATTGTTTGTCTGAAAATTAAATTAAAACAACATTTGTTCTTCCAATGAGTTTGTCAATTATAGAGGCCAGAGGAGGATGGAGGCAAGAAAAGAAGTAGGGCTGAGTCATCTGTAGCTGTATCTTCTTTCCTCTGTGGATTTTTTTTTTTTCTTTTTGGCAGGGTGGTGATAGAGAGAGATAGATGTTTCTGGCACAGCAATACACACTGCTGATGAGCAATACAATGTCACAAATTGTTAAATTAGGCTGGTGCCATAGTCCTTGTGCTTAATCCAACAGGTACTAGCTCACAGGACCAGAATGTTATTATGGTGTTACAGTAAAGGTTTTTTCTATATATATATAAAGTGAGAGTACTTATAAATCTGGAGTTGCCTGTATCAGAGCTTTTCAGTCTGTTTATGCTCAACTACTTGTATTATTGATCAATTAAACTGGCAGGGTGGAAATCTCAAGCCGAATATTGCTAACCATCCACTCTCATTCCTCAACTCCTGATCTGAAATGAAATACCTTGTCACATGGTGCTAGTTCCCTTTCCTACTTCCAGCTGCTAAATTACATTAAAAGGATGCTGAAAATAAATTCAATAGCTTTCCTGTTATTGCTTTTCATGTAGGCAATTGCTGTAGTTGCCACAAGGATGTTTAGCATTAGCAAATGGGTTCTACAATCACAATGTCTCTGCTAAAATATATTCTACGCTATGAAGACATTTTAGGCATCAGCTGTCAAATCCAGCCCTTTAGGCAATCTTGGGTTGTATTGCACCCATTGATAACTCTTCCACTATACCCTGCTGTTTCAGAAATCTTTGTTGTCCGATTATTATCATGCTATGTATCCTCAGATTTGTCCTCCTCAGCTTCCTGGAACAAAGAATGGAAAGACTGCTGCTTTTTAAAGTGCACAATGCAAAACCTTTGGGGCTACAATGCAGCTCCTCCTTTTGCTCCATAACTTGGTGTGGAGGGCACAATGAAAGGCAAAGGAAACTGATCTGCATCAAGATAAACCGGTTTCCATCATTATACAAACCACAATGAGGCAAATAATATGTTGGCTAGTGGGAAAAGTAGAAGTTAATGCCTGGAGTTGATCTTAGAACCTTGACCTCTGTTGCTCGAATGTTCAACATTCATATTCCCACTTCTGATATTCTGAAAATATTTGTAACCAGACCTACTAACTACACGGACTGACCAGTGGCATCCATTTCTATTACCCCATCCAATTCCAGGTCCTCACATTAAGATCAATCGATTGACATCACACCACAATCTGAAGCTGCTCTCTGAAGCCTTCACAGCCAACTGCAAGTGTGTTCCTGATTCCTGACCCACAGCTCTTTCTTCATCCCTCAAATATTCTTTGATTCCCCTTGAGTAGATTATGCTAATGATGTCAGCTACGCAAGACTTCTCTGATGAGTTCTAGTGGAGGATAAGGCTGAGAAGCTATAAAACTCATCAATTTTGAAACACCACATTAAACCCCCAATGTTTTTACCATTGTGGCCTAAGATGGGATTAGCACACAGGTCTCCCCATACTGGTTGACTAGATTCTTTAGCCACTAAACCCAGCTGCATGCCTAAATCCTCACCGTATGCCACCCTCTATCTGGGCTGCCCTTTGATGAACACAGCCTTTGATTGTTTGCAATAATGTAACACACCCACAGATTACTGCGGTGATCCTGATCTGCCAGTTTGTTTACCTCACACTGTACTGCTTACATCTAATTCAGACACAATCAAGACTGCAAGACGTCGCTTTAATCACAGCATCCCATACAAGCTTCCTCTTGCCCTTGGTGGGTTGGGATTAGCTCCTGCCATTGAGGCACATGTTCAAATAATCCATTGGGAAATAAATAGGGGGGTGACTCAGAATGGTCCCCTTACAAAGTGTTGCCACAGATTTGTTTGTTTTCACATTAGCAGCAAGAAACCTGTAACAGGCCCCTGCCACTCACACATACCCTCGCCCTTGAATGAATTCCATCTCAAATTTCATTCTATTCGCTTTAGATCACCAAGGCCTGCCTGAATCGCACCTCCATCCTTCTCAGCAGACTTGATTCAATCATGAGGTCACCTGCATTTACTCCTCATTTCAAAAAGAGAACGAGGGGGATAAAGCAGGACTCAGCAGCAGCCTGTCTGTAGCTTTTGCATGTCTTGGCCAAGCAGGTGGAGTTAAAAGTGCAGTGCCCCTACTGGGGGCATGCAGCGTAACTGAATCTTCTGCGACTATCAAAAGGCTCCAAGAATTATGGCAGAACCAGCCAGCGCAGTTTGCATCGACAGAAGCAGCTCTTCATTCCCAAAGCCTCCCCATTCCTCCCCCCGTTTAACTGCTGCCTGCACCTCCACTTCACTTGTGATTTATGGGAGATTTTCCTCCCAATCTGGAAGTCTCCACAGCTTTAGTCACATGTGCTGGTCGTTACCATAGGAACCACAGAGGTCAAGCCACGAAGGAACAGTAAAAGGTGACTTACCCTGTCATTGCACTTGTGTAAGAACACGTATAAGAAGAAGTGATGGGAGCTGTGGAAGCCTTCCTTGCTAACACACTAACATCCAAGACAATCTCAGCCATGCTGCATCAGACGAGGCAAGACGAAGAGGCGTGCAACACTTCTGCTCTGACAGGGAACCCACTCGGCCAAGATGTGAATTGCAAGTAGCAAGAACTCTTATCCTCAGTTCAGTGTCCAGAGGGAATCGCCAAAGAGTTGACCCCATTAAAGCCAAATATTTTCACCCAAATATAGGCAACAAAGCAAGGAAACAGTTACAAAGCAAAAGAGCAACCCAGATCCAGACTGCTTTCCCTTACCTCTTGTTCTGCAATGCTTCCTATGGCCTAGGACCCTCGTACCTACGGGACCGCCTCTCCTGGTATGCCCCACGGAGGACCTTACGGTCCGCAAATATTAACATCTTGGAGGTCCCGGGCCTCAAGGAGATTAGACTGGCCTCAACCAGGGCCAAAGCCTTTTCGATTGTGGCCCCAGCCTGGTGGAATGCTCTGTCACAAGAGACCAGGGCCCTGCAGGGTCTGACATCTTTCTGCAGAGCCTGTAAGACGGGGCTATTCCACCAGGCCTTTGACTTGGGTCCAGTCTGACTCCCCCTCTCTCCTTATAAGAACTTGCATGAAAGTAGCCCCCCAACTTTTCTCACATAAGATCAGTATAAACAGTTAGGCCTGGTGAGCATTTAAGGTCCCCATCCCTAATTTGCGAGTTGCCACCTGATTAGATTTCACTTTGATTCTGATTTGATTTTAGGATGTATTTTAATTGCTTGCTTGATTTTATGGTAATATTTTATATATTTGATGTTAGCCACTCTTAGCCTCATTTTGGCTGGGGAGGGTGGGGTATAAATAAATTTTATTAGTATTATTACCCCTGTCTTAATATGCACAGCATCAAAACTCCTGCTAGCTTTTTAAGAATCAACACTCCCTTTGAGGAGAAATGACTTTTGCAGCTTCTATAGCCAGGACAGCAGCACCTTTGCTTTTCTCCATAACTGACAATGAACCAGGCTGTTATGTTCTTCTTTGATTCTTTGCAATACTTTGCTGTCCAAAATTTTTAAAAAGCAACTGCTGTCCTTCACCCAAGGAACAATCCTCCATAGGTCTATTGACTTGGGATAGGAGAAAGAGTTAACCACACACATATACATCATTAAAATGTAAAGTCGCCTGCACAGGAAGGGAGATCAGAATGAGACAGAGAGCAGGCAATATTCCACTAGCACCATTAATCTGTGTTAGCCAGGGACAAAGGCTTGCCTTGGATACCGGAACAGCCTCCTTCCACACCAGCACAATCTATAGACCCCCCTCTGTCTCTAGAAAAGACACCTCCATTATTCACCTTGTGGTGCTGTCTCACACTCCTCCTCTCCACTCTCCCCCTCCAGTGGGGGACAATGTGGAAGTAATTGTGCCAACAGAAAGGCTCAAATTAATTAGCGCTCCAGCTTCTAAATGGACACAATGATCCCCGACAGGAGGACCCTCTCAAGAATTTTAGCCTCCCATCTCATTTCCATCTCAATGGTAAAGCTTTTCATCACTGCCACCCCAACCCCTTTCCCTGCAGGGGTCCCCGGAGCCAGGTCACTCGCAGAGGATCTACCTCTCCTCTCTTTTTATGCAAAGAAGCTTGGGTCAAAGGCGAGGAATGCGGGTCAGGGGAACTGGAGGATGGAGAGAAACCATTTGACAGCTTTTAACTATGGAACAGAGGTTGGTCCCTTAGAAGCACACAGGGGCTGTAGATAGTACCTTTTATCTTCATTCTCCTTCCACATCTCCTGCTCCTGTGCTGTGAAAGTATGTCCAAAAATACCCTGGTGCAAAGCGAAACCACAACCTATAACAACCATTGCCTGCTGAGGAAGTGGAGGCAAGCATGAAACTTTATGTGCATCCCGTGTTTAGAAGTGTCATGTTTCGCTGAGACTGGTAACATTGCTATCAGGGCAACTGCGTTTGGTCCTATCTGGCAGACTAAGGACTTGGAGGTTTGGATATGCCCACATCTTATGGGGCACTAAGACACAATGCAGCAGAGAACAATTCCTAATAAACCAAGCTTGCCTGTGACTGATAGATCTGCTTGTGACCAGAAAGAATCAGGCTGTGTCAGGCTTGCACACTTTATCCCAAGCCTCACTATGAAAATATAGAAAGAAAGAGACAAACTCATCCCTGTTTACTTTTCAGAAAATGACGTCAGTCTCTGAGGAGTCACATCATTCGTTCATGTCAAGCTTGTTGTCTATTATCAGCTCATTATTTCTTTGGCTTTTAGCATTATTTAGTCCCCTCCACTCTTTCCAGTCATATTAATGGGAGGGAGAAGCACCCGCAGGCTTTGAATGTTTGAGCTGTCTTGACTACACTGCTGGGAGACCCTGATAAATGCAACATTTCCTAATTGACACCAGTGCTTAGTGCAAAGCCTGCTACCCTGAGTTGCCTTTTGCTTCCATCCGTCTAATCCAGCAGCAAGTGCTGGCTGATGAACAGAAGTTATGCACGGCTCCTTATCCAGTCACTGAGGAACAGAAGCCATGGAGATGTGCAAGCTCAGCACCTTCAAGGGGCAGGGGAGTGAGTATGTCAGGGTTTGCTGTTGCCTCTAGTACTGTGCATAAAGCTGGCTGGAAGACAGAAGCAGGGGGCTGTTTTCCTCATTTCCTTTATCTTTCTACACTGTTCCAAATATAGGACAGATTCAAGGAAAAGTTATTGCCCATGCATCACAGGTGACCTAAGGAAAGGAAAAGACTATAGTTACGCAGTAGCTCTGGTACTTGGTCAATGAAAATGCACATCAGTCCAAGTCACAAGTGCAAACAGCAATTCCAGAGGTCTGGGGTGGGGTGAGGAGCTGCACATGGTTTGATGTTACCTGTGTTCTCTTAAGCAAGACCTGATCAATTATTGGATGGAATAGCGCACCAGAATCCCATGGATAATGCTTTGAGTTCCTTGGAGGGGGGGAGGCCAGGAGACACTTATGACAAAATACAGACAATCCTCATTTTGCACAGGGGTTCCGTTCTGAACCCTTGCACATGTCAGCGGAACATGCATAAGCCCACCCTGTTTGACCTCTTTCCATGAAGGCTTTATGACATTCTGGGGCTAATTCTGGGTTCAGTAGCATGCACACGTGCTCATTCCGACGTCATTCGGACGTGCCAGATCAGTCGTTGCTTGTCATCAAAGATTTGTCATCAAATTACTTTCCATGTAACTTTTCTGCAACATAGATATGCTCTCACACACCAGTTCCATGTCTAAATTCTCTTGTGGGGTGAGCACAAAGATTAAGAAATGTCAAACCTGAGAAATATGAAAGCACAGCAAGGCTATTTCTGAAACCTCAGCATATCTGTGTCTTCATTCCAGGTAGAAACATCATCAAAATAGAATATGATCGTTCTCAATAATATTATGTTTTAAGCAGGGTTTTTCCGTGGGGGTACTCAAGGGTACACATTACCGGCACCTTTTTCCCCTAAAAGAAAAGCACTGTTAAGACTACTTTAGGAAAAAGTGCCCTGTTAGTTCAACCTAACACAAAAAGAAACCCTAAGCTGGAGGGTCAGAAGAACATGACAGTAAGACATCAGCAATAGAAACCTCTGTCCTGAGTTGGCACACACAGCTGCCTCCGGCCAGTCGGCCAGCCTGGAGACTCTGGGCAGACTTCACAGGAGAGGAAGAGCCTCCAATCCTGTTTGTAAAAGGGAGTCATTGAGCTCATTTGCGGAAGGGCACTTGGCTGCTGTCAAACCCTCTCCCCCCACCCCACTCCCACCAGCCCTAAACCTGTCCTTTCTCTCTGAGGCCAATGGTTAATGATAGATTTGTAATTGTTTCCTGCAACAATGGAACATCCTGTTTGGAACTGGCCGGCTCCACAAAGCCAGATGCTGACAAAAGAGCACACAAGCTCCCAGCCAGTGGATGCAGGAAAGGATATTTGCCTTCCCCCACATACTGCTCTTTCTGCGGCCAGACCAAGCTCCTCTCTCTCTCTCTCTCTCTCTCTCTCTCTCTCTCTCTCTCTCTCTCTCTCCTGTCTCCCACTCCCCAACTTAACACAACAGAGCTACCAGCCTCTACCTTTATTAAAAGGGCTTGCACTTAAAGGGCTCCCAGGGGGTTTGGGGAGTAGCTGAGAAGTATTTGATGGATTCGCTTTGGCAACACTTGGCTACCTTGTCATGCCATTAACGTTATTGCTATTGAATGGAGGAAATGAGTAAGAGATACAGAGGCGAACAGGCAAACGCATGGGGCCTGAAGATACAGGACACCCTCAGAGGGAGCTACCTGCATTCAGAAATAAGAAAACAGGGGTGCCTAGAGGGACTGCAGAGAGAATGGGAGAGCGAGGGGAGGAGAGAAACCCGATAAAAAGAGACAGAAAGAAGCCCAGGAATGAGAACAAAAGGCCCTTGTGCAGCACAAGACAGCTGGCTTAGCAATCTCCTTGTTTGGTGGGTCCAGCTCTCCTTTGCTGGCTACAGCAACTAAGCCCTGGGGCTCTAGTGGGAGGCTCTCTCCACATGACAAGCATATGACATTCCAGACTGAGAGCAGGGCAGGTCAGCCCAGTACCCTGAAGCCAAACGCTCAGCACGGAAGCAGGGATGGGGCCAGCTGTTAACTGGTTCTAAATGCATCTGAGGAAGCAGGACCATAGTTCACAAATGCTTACAATTTATTGCTTTTGCTGCTTTTGGTCCTAAAGCAGTTCCCTAGGATGCAAAAAGAGGAAAGAATCCTATTCCCCAAAACGCAACTCCCAAGTGAGAGGGGAGGAACAGAACAGGCAGGTGGGTAAAAGGCATCAGGTTCACACAGAGTCTGCTAAAAGGGAGGGTGAGCTCCCCTCTCCACACTGTGAGGCCAAGGAAAGGAGGCCCAATGTTTATTAAGTAGTTATCCAAAGGCATTACTTAGGAAAATGTTGCAAGAGGAGCAACTCGGCTAGCATTTGCAACGGGAAGCCATGGCTAAGATCCAACTCTGCTGCTGTACTGGTTTGTCTCTCAAAATTTCAAGGAAAATGCACTTCTAGTGCATTCTGAGAATATTAAGTTGTTTTTAGTACATTTTAAGTCTAGGAATCTGTGTGTGGCTGCAATCATAGTACAATTAATAGAATTTGTTTTTCTTACATAGAATCTAGCAGGATTGCTTCACAATCCTGATTATTTCTGCCTCCCTTTAGAAGAAGAGGGGGAGGACCCAGCCCTTACAATGGTGAATTAAATAAAAATAAAAATCTGAACACATTATGGCAGTTTCTTGTCATTCCGTCAGAAATTAGAAGCAGGGTTTATAATGGGAAGGGAGTGCATCCTCATGAAGGTGATGGATGGATGGATGGATGGATGGATGGATGGATGGATGGGTGGGTGGTGAAAGACTGTGAGAGGCAGGGAAAGGGAGATCTCCCAGGGTGGGAGAAGAAAGAGAAGATCCCAGGTGAGAGCTGGGAGGGTCAACCCACTTCTGTGTGAAACAAGGTTGAAGATCTACCTTTGAAAGAGGGCTTTGTATTTCCCCCCTCCCTTTCTCTTTTCCTTTTCCCATTTTATTTTTATTTAGATAAGTTTGTTTTTTATTGTATTGTATGATGTGAAGTTTGAATTAAAAAGATGGCAAAAATTGAAAGGGAGTGCAACTTAATCCCACAAAACACTTTAGGGCTGCCCATGTGGTGCCTGTGGATGTGGTGGTGGCTTTGAGGACTTCCCCTTGTACCCACAAAGCCTCTGAGCTCCTCCACTCCACACACACACAGCCCTCTTGGTCATGAGGTGCTGAGGGTGGTTTCCTTTTCCTCCCTTGAAAAGTACAGAGAATTGAAAGAGGAAGTTGAGAGGACTGGTATTCTATCCCACTTCCCCTTAGGTACTGTGTGCTTTTCAAGATTCAGATATATTCAATTTAGGGGGAAGGGAGTGTGTTCATGCCATGCACTTTCTCGGTTTCTGTATCTTGGAGGGGAGTGTGTTCATGCCATGCACTTTCTCGGTTTCTGTATCTTGGAGGGGGGCTGATCTGGAGGATGGGGGAGAACACTGACCAGAGGGGGTGGTACCCACAGTAAAGGTAAAGGTAAAGGTACCCCTGCCCGTACGGGCCAGTCTTGACAGACTCTGGGGTTGTGCGCCCATCTCACTTAAGAGGCCAGGGGCCAGCGCTGTCCGGAGACACTTCCGGGTCACGTGGCCAGCGTGACATCGCTGCTCTGGCGAGCCAGAGCCACACACGGAAACACCGTTTACCTTCCCGCTGGTAAGCGGTCCCTATTTATCTACTTGCACCCGGAGGTGCTTTCGAACTGCTAGGTTGGCAGGCGCTGGGACCGAGCAGTGGGAGCGCACCCCGCCGCAGGGATTCGAACCGCCGACCTTTCGATCGGCAAGTCCTAGGCGCTGAGGCTTTAACCCACAGCGCCACCTGCGTCCCTGGTACCCACAGTACTCGCTCAAAAATCCAAATGTGCCCACAGGCCTCAAAAAGGTTGGCAACCCAGGGAAAACTATGTAATACTACCTCTGCCATTGTGAGATCTGCTGCCTCCACTCTTCCCCACTATTTTTATCCAAATTCCTCGCAGCACATTCACAATTTCACAAATAATACTGCACAAATATATTTCTATGGCTTTGTTCACTCTGAGTGCAGAACGTCCATTTATTGATTGCAGAACCCAGTTTCTTTCTTTTAAAACTATCTACACTTTAAAAAGAAGTACCAAGACATACGCACGCACAGCTACATCACAGACACACCAGTCAATCCTGTCAACAGGGCTACAGGCAGTAAATGGGATTACAGACAAGAGCAAAGAGCTTGGAGTGTCACGAGCTCACTGTGACTGATTGAGAGACATCACAGGGGTTGGGAAGGGCAGGCTGCAAGGGTGGGAGTGACAGGAAGCCAAGGTCGAAAAGCCTTTGGAAAGCTGTGAATTAAAAGAGAGGCTGAAGGGTTTAGAACAGCGTGACCTAAGAAGGAATAACAGACAGAACTGGTGCAAACTGTGTCCGGGGCAGCACTATCTGACAGTTGAGAAGGAAAAGTGACGCAAGAGAGAAATGGCCTTTTTCCTGCTGGTAGACTGTGCCTTATAATGTTGTTGACAAACCTGGCACCTTTTTATGAAAATGGTTTTACAGCCATGCTGTGCCTCACAAGGCACAGCAAAGCACAGTCACATGAAAAGCAACGACCTTACAAGACCAACATGATCTCACACGCTTAGTCAAAGCAGAGAAATTTGCAGCCAGAAGCTCTTTAAGCTGCCTCGCCTCTAAGCACTGAGGTACGAAAGCCCGAGCACCATTGCCAGGGCAGGCTGGATAACGCAAGCATCAAGTCGCAAGCCACAGTTGTTGCCGCTTCTTCCCAGAACTGTCCCGGAGCTTCTGGCCCCAGTTTCTGCCAGGTGTCAACCAGGTAGAAAGTACAGGAAATGCATTCTCAAGTTTAATTGATAGGAATTCTTCCTAAACTCTGCATTTGAATGCGTCTGAAACTGAGAAAGAACACTAAGGTAACACCTTGCACTCGAAACCTTGCAATTCTCCAGACCGGACAGACTCTTTGGGGAAATTGTTTCTTTCAGGGAACTGTAACATACTGGGCTGTACAATACGCTGGTTGTTGAAGAGATCTAGCCCAGCTTCTCTCACTTTCAAAGTCCACTGTTTCATTGCTCCTGGGATGTGTTTAAATGATCATTGAGGCCTCGTCTACGCATGACAAATCGCCTCCCTAGGATTTCCTTGAGAATACCAAGGTTATCTTGAGGTAACAAATTACTCCCATTCATTTTGATGTGATTTTGGTTTTCTTCTCTTTAAATTGCACTGGACTGCAGTTGATTGTACACCATCTTCCTCCCAAATCTGACCAACATTTTATTATTCCATGCCTTAACTGGATACCATGGAACTTGGCATAGACAGAATTTCTGAAGACAGTTGCTCAGGCAAAATTAGTTCTCTTTTTAAAAAACACCACACCCTTGTGAAAAACTGGTGATATGTTTTAGAGTAGACCCATTGAAATTAATGGACCTAACTCAGTCACGTTCATTAATTTAGGGCATCAAACTAGAACCTGGGAGAACAGGGTTCAAATCCGCACTCGGCCCTTAAGTCCATTGTGTGACCTTGGACCAATCACTGCTTCTTAGCCTAATTTACCTCACAAGATCACTGTGGGGATTAAATGAGGAGGGAGAGAACCTTGCATGCCAAGAAAATAGTAAGAAAATAGTAGGATATAAATACATAAAGAAATGGGCCTACTCTGAGTAAAACAGTTGAATATCACCCAGAGTAGCAATGTAAAGCACAGCACTCTGTTGCCACTGGTTAAAACTAGGCCTCAGGTCATCATAGACATGGGGAGACAAGGCTATTAATTCTTAAACTCTAGCTCACCAGCAGAAGTGATGAACAGAGCATAGCCAGGGCAGGATAACCTACTTAACACGGAGAGGTTGTTTATTTTATTGTTGTTATTCCTATTAAAGAAGATGAGCCAACAAAAACAGAAATGAGGCCAGATCAGCTGCAGCTTCCATGGGAGAGAATAAACAAGCTGAAGAGTGCGTGAACTCTAGTGGAGGGGTGCAGATTCTGGAGACCTCCCTAATGCCTTAGCACCAGGAGCCATCTGGTTTGAGAAACAAACTGGGTTAGGGGAATTATATTGGAGACTGGACAGACGAAAGCAGACAAGAAAACATTCCCCCAAATTCCAGGGTCAATGTCTCTTCCTGACACCAGGAAGAAAAGATGCATGTATCCTGCCAAAATCAGAACTGATTCAGCCTTGGAATCCATTTTAAACACTTTAATTTAGCTTTATTTATTCATTACCAACAAAACAACAGAACAGTACAGAGCCAAGAGAAAGATAATTTGAAATTCAGCAAGGAAGGGGAAAGGTGGCCTTTAATAGAAGGAAAAAAACAGAAAGAAAGTCAAACAACACAAAAACATATTGCATCTGAGCTAGAAACCAAACCCCTCCCTCCCACCCCCTAAAGAAAGGAAAATGAATCCTTGACTGGAAGTTTATGTTAGAACAGAAACAGAATCAAAATAAATTCCAGTTACTGGTTCAGAAACAAGATTTTAAAACCACAACTGAAGGTATTATTCTCATGGTCCAACAGCACCGAGGGGAAACCCGAGCACATGAAACTGGCAGGATTTTTTTCTTTCTTATTTTATCCTATTGCATAAAACAAGAAACACAAATTCTTTTAACACACTAACAGAACAATCTGTGCCCCATCCTCACTACACTGGGATGCATGTGTGTGTTGAATGGTGGAAGTGCCCCTCCACCCAGCTCTCCTAGCTCAGGTAGCTTTCCACCAACCAACAAACATGTGTGCAGGGCAGAGAGGCCTGCTGGTGAGATCCTTCAAATGTTCCAAATAGGACATTCCAAGAGCAGGGAGGTAGTTGGAACGAGTTAATCTGGGATCCACTGAATCCCAAGCCAATCTCACTGTCATCACCTGACAGCATTGGGCCCGGTTGTCCTGCTCCACCCACCACTTTGAGCTGCAGCTAAGAGTACCAGGGCTGCAGATGTGAGCCGACCCCTGCTGCCCAGCAAAGCTCCACAAACAGGAAGGGGTAAGTTTAGAGTGCATCCTAAGAATGTAAACAGATGGGGATGGGCTGTCTGTGCTTCAGCCATGGTGTAGATTCTACCCAAACTTCGTAGCTGTTCAAGTTGTTGCCGAAATGTTTTCGTTATACATGTCCTACTTCATCTCACTATTCCCACTATGCTTCTATCCTTAGTGCCCCATGTTAGAGAGGCAGACTTTCACTTGAAAGTGTCCTCCACCTGTCCAAGTCCAGTTATAAGGTAAGAAAAGCTTAAGGAGGGTGAAGAGGGCCTTGAAGAGTGCCACAAATGTCAATGACTTCAACGATAAGGCAGGAAACCACCTATTCCCTTGGACGTACCAAAGCATTAAAGGGGAAGGAACACGGCCTAGATTACACTGTCTGTGGCGCAACCAAGAATAGAACCTGATCTCATGACTCTGAGCCCTCTGCTTCAACAAGTCCATTCTTTGTCTTCTCGGGGGGTGGGGGTGGGAACTATATAAAGCACCCAGTCTCTAATGTAAGGAAGTAATCCTCATGAACTGAAAGAAATAACTAAAAGACTTATACTGGCAAAATCCCCTACATCTCATGTCTTCTTGTTGGAGGGTGTGTGTATAGAGTTTCTCACACAAAAACAAGCATACCATTGTCTAGGGTTTATACCCAAGGCAGACTAATCAGGTGGCCCTTTTCAAGCAATCCAGCTGACCAACAGAGGAAGCAATAATGACCACACAAAAAGAAAGCCATGCAGATTTATTGGTTGGATGAGACTGATGCAAAACAATGATCCAGGGAAAGGGTGGCAAGTAACACCAGTCAGATATTCCCAAACTTTCCAAGTTGCTAAAAATATACCCTCCATTGGGAGTCTTATGTAGGGGAAGGGAAAGGGGCATAAAGATAAACTCAAGGAGAACGGAGGAGGAAAAGGAATGTGCAAAAGTAAGGGATCTCTTAACTATGGTTTAACACACAACAAGCCTTAGGTTTAGATTAGGATAGCGGGAAAATTCCAAGGACAGTTATTCTTTTCCCCCTAAGGCCAAATCTTTCAAAAGCATCTCGTGCTCTGTGGTGACCAACCAAAGAAAGCTCATGTTTACAGAAAGTAACTGGCTATATACATAAATAAAATAAGATGTCTTGTGTAAAAGTCATCTATGCTGACTGGCAATTTCTGCTTCAGTTGAGAGTTTTCATGGGAGATATGTCAATGAAGTTAATAAACTATTAGACTGGAAATAATACAAAAGATTCTGTCACAGAGCAGGAGGTACCTTGACAAAAACAACTCTCAAGTTATTCCTCATAGACTTTGATGATGAACATCCTAATCTTTCAACACAACAATCAGCATATTTTCCAATTCCTCATAAACTGTTCAGATCAGTTTGTTGATAAAGTATAATGAAATAGTAAACCACTACATTCCAATCATGAAATAAACATGAATCCTCTACTAAGACTAATATTTGGCCAACATCTCTGAGAAAGAAGTCCCTAAATATAATAACCCTAAAGATATCCCCTACAGATCCCTCTGGAATTTACCTGCCTTATTTATGGTGTCCCCACTCTCTTATCTCTAAGGAGATTCCCTGCCAGGCCTAATCCTAATCTCATTGGCCCCAACCTTATCTCATTTACAGAGAAATTCTCCTGGCTAGAACCGAGTCTGGCTCTAAAAGGCTCTCATTTCTTCTAATAGAGCCTAGATAACTTGTGTAAACAACCTTGAGAGAGACAAATAAAAACTCCAACAGAACTTGGTGTTCAGATAATCCCCTTCCAAGAGGTTCACAGTGTTTAATCTCTCCTCTTCCCCCATCACTCCAACCAGGGTGACAGAAAATCTGTAAATGCCCAAGTGCCTGAGGCAATAGGCTCAAAAGGTCTCATTTCTCCCTCATCAATATTTAAGGGACTTCTGTCTTTCTTGGGACCATTTGTAGGTTTAATAACAGATGGTGGCTGTCTGAATAAGTGGGTTGCTCTTTTCAAAAACAGGGAGGAACCAAGAACTGGGACAATACACAAGGCCATACAGCAAGCTACAGAGAACTCCTATCTCAAGCTATGCTCTAAGTGTTCATAATTAGTACTTTTTTCTTCCCTTGCAATGCCAAGCTAATCTAAACTGAACATAGCATTAATCTGATCTAGATCAGATTAAATAATTATAATCAAATAATTGCGAAGAAGAGAGTTTGGCAAAAGCAAGGGTGTAGAAAAGCCGTGCTATCTTCCAAAGGAAATCACAAAGAACAGCAAAGAGTTGGTGTGGAAAAAAGAGCAATACAGTATGTAATTCTCTGTTCGACTTGTGGTCTGTTTGACCACAAGTCAAACAACGCAGGCAAGGGAGTACAAAGAGGATGTGGCTTCTATGTGGCAATCCTAGCATATGAAAAAGTCATCTTCACATTTAGTCACCTTTGCAAATCCAAAGATCATTGCATTTGTGCACAACAATCCCATGACAACAGAAATGTAATGACTGGGACTGGGGGAAGGCCAGCAGGGCATCTCTTCTATAACACCACAGAGGTGAAAGAATTCCAAAATAACAAAATATCTAGTGATTAAAAAGTTATCAGTTCCTGCTATGGTTACTTACTGCAGTTTTGTTTAGGTGTGTATAGCAGTAAATTAATGAGAAACCCACCAATCAGGGAGAGGAACTATAACTTCCTACAGTGCAGCTGCCCCATTGAATTTCCATTTTAGCCATGTAACAAATGCACATTTATTTGTTTGTTTTTAGCTAAGTTGCACCCACCCATCCCTTCCTCTTTTACCTCTGACTGAACATGAGTTCTCCCCCTGTCTCTCTGTCAGGAAAGCAACAGAGATCAGAAAGGCAGTAGTGCTTTCCTGGGCAGCCAGTGTTGATATTCTCCCTCTTTTGACAGCAAGAGAACATATGCACAAATGCAGCAGCCACAGCTCCCAGCTATATTCCCCCAGGAGCAGTGGCTGCTGTGGCTTTGTTCACTCTCACTTTCTGGGAGAGAGGGGGATGAGGACTCCCATACCATAATAATGGGCACCTAAAGGCAGTTTCTACTTGCCATAGGCATCCATGAACACCTAATTACAAGGCTGAAGTGGAGCATCGCAATTCCACTTCTCAATCTCTCTCTCCCTTTGTGCCAGAAGCCTGTTTTCTGCATTTGGGTAAGCTAAAACTTCTATACTCACAGACAGACAGACAGACAGACAGACAGACAGACAGACAGACATTTGCTCAAAGGAGTTAAGTCAACTCAGAGCACACCCACTGAAATGACCAGACACGGCTAACATGGAGTCATTAATTTTAATGGGTCTACTCTGAGTAGAACTTAGTTGGCTACAATCCAGGGGTTTTTTTTTAAGGGGTGTAGATCAGGGGTCAGCAACCTTTCTCAGCCGTGGGCCGGTCCACCGTCCCTCAGACCATGTGAGGGGCCGGACTATATTGGGCGGGGGGGGGGGGGTGAACGAATTCCTATAAAACAAATAACCAGAGATGCATTTTAAATAAAAGGACACATTCTACTTATGTAAAAACACGCTGATTCCTGGACTGTCCGTGGGCCAAATTGAGAAGGCAATTGGGCCGCATCTGGCCCCTGGGCCTTAGGTTGCCTATCCCTGGTGTAGAGCAATGTACCAACAGTCACACCTGTATAGCTAGCATTACTTAGAGCAATGTACCAACAGTCACACCTGTATAGCTAGCATTACTTAGTGGCTTCTGGCTACCCACTGTTAGCCTGTGTTCTGACCAGCAGGGCTGTTCGTATGACCCCACAAAGGCTTAGGTGAGAAATCGTGTCTACCAGTAGTTTCTTTAAGGTGAAGAAGATGCACAGATATTTTTTATTAAAGTGCCTTGAGAGCATAACACTCACGCTAATGCCAAGCTCAGGCACAGTGTGCTGATCCCTTAGCAGCCAAATTGAGGGAGCTCCTGGCATACTTGGGGGAATCTTGGACATTTGCAGAAGCACATAAAATGTACCAATAGCAGAGAGGACCCAAAGGAGGGCAGCAGGAACAAAGAAGAACAAAAGTGCATGCAGCCTAGCAATTCTGTTACCTGAACATTACGCACTGCTAGGCCCCTCCCTCCACCTCAGTGGGATCAGTACAGGAGGGCAGAGATACACACTCACAACTCCACATTCCTGCATCTTTGGAAGTTCTAAATTAAGAAATCCTACTTCTTAAGGACCTCAGAGAGGTCAGTGCAAAAAGATTGGATTCTTTTATTTGCTTGCCTAAGTTTCCAGTCTGTCGGTGTCATGATGTTTTAAGTGTCACTTGTCTTAAAAATGTGTATGATTACACCAGCTTTAAAGAAATTGAGGTGCTGACGAGTGTAATGTATGACCTGTTAGTTTCAATTGCAGCTAGAAATATATGTACAGAACTTCTGAAGTCTCGCTTTCAAGAGCTCCAGGATGGAGGAGGAGGACAAAAGAAAAACTATGCTCCAGATTAGCATCACTGCCCCTGCCCCTCTTCTCCCAAATGCCGAGATATGAAATTGCCATCCAGTTGCAAGAACCAATGAGACAATCCCCTTCTCAGTGCAGAGCTAGGAAGAGGCACAAGGGAAATGGGGAGGGGAGGAAAGGGGGGAGGGGTGACAGAAGAGACAGGATGAGGAAGGGCAGGTCAAGGGTGAGGCTACAGCTGCAACAGGTGCCGGCTGGCAGACCATCCTCAGAGAGGCAACTGTCTGAGGCATGTCTATCAAGGCACAGCAAACAGGGCCAAGCCTGCACTGTTGCTCCCTGGGACAAAGGGGCTCTGTGCGTTTGCATCTGGCATCCTGAACAAATGCAAGAGGGCAGGATAGCATGGAGAGAAGAGGCTGCTCTCCATGGAGAAGAGGGGCCCTGGTCATTGTACAAGGACATGAGCTCACAATCTTCTTTTAAGGCCATCTTCTGGAGAAGGCTTGTCTATCTTCCCCTTTGACCTCCAACATTGCACAAACTTAGGCAGGAAGCAGCACTGCCCATATCCAGCAACACACGCAGTGGGGTTTCTCAGACTACAGATGTAGGCACCCATGAATTTGCAAACACAACAGCTCTCCATGCACATCTGTCTTTTCCTGAGACAAACGAACCAAGGCATGGCTGAGTTGTTGAAAGGTCTCATTCAGTGGAAAGGTATGGCTACTTCTCAGTGGAGGGAAAGGAATTTAATCCACTGTATTATGACATCACATGTCCAGAACAAATATTTTAAATACCGTGACCTGGGGCTGAGCTTTAGTGAGTTCTAACTCAAGCTAAGCCATATCTTTTTAAGCATTTCCAGCATTTCTTAATATGATTATCCTTCCAAGCTCATTAGGTCATTTTCCTTGAGACACAATGAACACAATCCATAAGCCACCATTTATGCAACAGAGTACACCTAAGTCCCAAAGAGGGGACTCTGAATGCAGGACAGAGGCTCAACTCAATACCTTTGAGATTTCTTCCAGTCTTATGATCACTGAATACTGGTGGCCAAAGCACTTCTGCCAGTGCTCCAAGTGACGGAGAAATTAAAGCAGTTTCCCAGCTCACAGACTAAACAGAGCAGGGAGGTGAAACCTGTGACCATTCAGATGTTGCTGGAGTCAAATCCCCATCAGCATTAGTTAGCATGGCTAATGGTCAGACATAATGGAGCTGTAGTACAAGACAACACAGGATTTCCATCTCTGAACCAGGAGAGCTATTCCATATTTATAACAGTCATGAAAGAGGATGCAGCCGAAGGTTCTTCAGCATAATTCCTGTCCTCTCCACCCCAGCCTCCTAGCTCAAGCAACACTTCTTCATAATGACGTTTTCATGTGAGGTGGCGAAGGGACCTTGAAGTAGAAAAACCCAGATAGTGGCATTGAACTGTGGCTTCGTACATACCACACAAAGGATGCACACAACAGAAAATCCTGGGAAATGCAATTCACCCCACAGAGCTACAATTCCCAGCACCCTTAACAAACTGCAGTTCCCAAGATTCTTGGGGAGCTCAATGTATGGTGTGTCTGCAGCCTTTGGAAGGTTCTAAATACACGTCTGAGGGGCAGCACACCCATAGACACCCACTGGCAAGGGAAAGTCTGAGCTAACTGTTGAGCACATTGAGGAAGCATGCCTTAAGCTAGCCACGCCCCTTCCTGCAGCACCCACATTCCTTCTCAAGGACTGCATCTGTTCCACCTCCTTTTACGAGAAACAGGAGATGGGAAGATTTTCCTTGCCACACAGTGCCAGGATCAGCCTTTTCACCAAAGTGCCAAAGGGAATTCTGCCACAAGCTTTGCTGCTTTTAAGCGAAAGGATTAACAACCTTGCCAGGAGACGGAAACTGCAGACAGCCACTGTGTGAGCTGCATGGAAGGCTATGCTACTGCCCCACATCTCCAGCTATTCACCCTGTATAAAGTTCACCCATTATTTCACCCATCCGCTTCTGCTCTCTGTTTTTGAGAGTGAGGAGTTATAGCCAGCATTAATCCTACACAGAGTAGACTCGTTTAAATCAATGGACCTTAAGTTAGACATGCCCATTAATTCCAGTGGTTCTGCTCTGAGAAGGATTAATGCTGGCTACAACCCAATGTTATATATGCACAGGGACTGGATTTTAAAAAGAACTAGGAGTCAAAACAATCAGGAAGCCTTTAGGAAAACTTAATTCCAGTGTCACACAGGGTTCTTCCTGCAACATTTCCTAGCCAGCAAACTCCCTATAATTCTCGGGCCTTGCGTCCCTCAAATATTTTGTCAGTCTTCACATAATGCCTCCCATTATATACCTCTCTGTAGCTACACGTCCCATCCTCTATTTACCTCTAGGTTCGGGGAACAAAAGTGAAGGAAGCCTGGGAGAATTGTGTTCCTGCTGTAGCTGCAGAGACAGCCAGGGGCAGGGTCTGATTGCACAGGGCTCCCTAGGAGGATCAGGTAACTGCTGAGGCAGCGTTTTCCCCATCTTCCAATCTCAGTCAGGCAGCCCTTGCTGAAAAAAGCCAAGTTCTCGATGTCACCCCAGGAGTTCCACACACACACACACACACACACACACACACACCACTACCTCAAGGTTAAAGCAGGGGACACAGACCACTTTATTCACTGACATATGCAGACACTTCAGGGGGGTTAAGCCCCACTACAGTTCCCCTATATGTTGGACTCAAAACTGACATATGACAAAGGTACAGATCCTTTTCTTCCCTGTTTGCACGTTTGGTTATTTTTAGTATTGTTTGGGACTAGCTGGCATGCAAAGTTGAGGGCAGGGACGCTCTGAAAAGTCAGCTGAAACTAGACCCAACTAACCCTATAACTGCATTCTTTACCAACCTGCCTACCACGGGGGTTGCTTTGTAGACCCAGAAGATGCTATGGTCTGTGTGTGTGGTTTGGGAGCTGCACGGCCAGGGGAAAAACAATGCTATCCAGGGTTGTAAAGACTGCAGAGAGAATTATTGGGTGCACTCTTCCCACCTTAGAGCAAATCTATGGTGCCAGGTGCCATAAGAAAGCGGCAGAGATAGCACATGATAGTACGCACGCCGGAAATGATCTCTTTCAGCTTCTGCCTTCTGGAAGAAGGTATAGGGTTATAAAGGCCAGGACTAGCCGCCTGAGAAACAGTTTCTACGCTAATGCAATTCTGGTTCTAAACGCAGCATAAGAGGTCTCTGTAGTATAAAGGTACCCCTGCCCATACGGGCCAGTCTTGCCAGACTCTAGGGTTGTGCACTCATCTCACTCTATAGGCCGGGAGCCAGCGCTGTCCGCAGACACTTCCAGGTCACGTGGCCAGCGTGTCAAGCTGCATCTGGCGAGCCAGCACAGCACACGGAAACGTTGTTTACCGTTCCCGCTAGTAAGTGGTCCCTATTTATCTACTTGCACCTGGGGGTGCTTTCAAACTGCTAGGTTGGCTGGGACCGAGCAACGGGAGCTCACCCCGCCGCGGGGATTCGAACTGCCGACCTGACGATCGGCAAGTCCTAGGCGCTGGGTTTTACCCACAGCGCCACCCGCGTCCCTCTCTGTAGTATAGTGTATTTTAAAATGGGGTTTTAGAGTTCTTAGGGGTTTTTGAATGTTTTATGTAGTTTTTATGTAGGTTTGTGGTAGTTTTATGTAGTTTTTATGTAGTCTTATGTAGTTTTTCAATTTCATTGTTCTGCAAGGGACAATGACAATAAAGATATCGTAATCGTAATTCTTTGCAGGGCAATTGTGTCTTCAATCTTAACAATATGTCAATCAAAAGGGCAGGAAGAAAGGAAAAATTAAGGGAAGAGGCAGAATGTTATTGTTGTTGTTGACAGCCATCTGTCTCGAGATACTGTGCCTCTGGGGGTGAAGTCAACCTACTGGAGAATCACAATGCCTGTTGTGGCTGCAGAGACCGGTAACTGCGGCCTCCCGTGTTGTTTTTTCTGTGTTAGGATTACTGAAGTGCCCTCTCCAGGGTGCAAGCCTGGGTACTGTGTATGAAGGTCCCTGGCTGCCCATTGGACAAAACTCCCTTCCCAGCCTTGCTGACATAAAATGATGTTATATGACATATATGATGTTTGGCACCAACCTGGCTGCAGGAGGGAGGCGTATAAGACGCTATCCAACTATCTTAGGGATTTCATTCTGGATTCATGTAGGGTTTACTCCTTAGTATTTTCTTCTCCCACAGATTTTTCCTCTGGGTTTACTCCGGAAGCCTTTCTCATGAATGAATATAGCAGCAAGGCAGCAGAGGTTTAGGATTAGAGTTTCCTTCTCCTTGAAGGGCAACCTTCCCAGGTTGACAAGCCCCATCTGCCCCTCATTTCCCTCTAAGGGAGGAGGAAACTATCGCCAAAGGAAGAAATTTTCTGGACACAAAGCAAACATCACCAGAGACACCATCTCAGTGGTTTCATCTATCCTCCTGCCACATGTCCATCCACACACTCACACATGCAGAACTGCCCCAGCAGAGAACTCTTTAAAGCCTGCAATTTGGAATCTTAAAAGTGGAAGAGAAAATGGTGGAAATGAGACACCAGTCACTTCAGACCACATATTAATCCGAAAGGAATGACAATCTGCCTATGTCTTCTCTCAGCCTTCATGGCTACAAAGCCAAAGCCCTGACAATGTGAAATTTCTCACAATCCGTTTGGACTAGAGGCAGCCAGCCATTCTGGTGCCTCTTTTTATCGGAAAGAAGTCAGGAAATATCAAGAACAGGTGCTATTGCCCAAAAGGGAATGAAGTCTTACTGCTACACTGAATCAAGAGTATGGGCATCCTAACAGCTACAGCAGAGAGTATGGGTATCCTAAGAGTATGGGTATCCTAGAGTATGGGTACCCAAGAGTATGGGTATCCTAACAGCTACAGCAGTGTGGCTGACAGCGTAGATTGCTAGTTCAAGAACTTCAAACAGAGGTGTACACCAGGTCCTTTCTCTCAATGGTGTAGTCCAGCTTTTCCATAAACCCAAGACATAAAAAAGCACCAAGCTCCACCATTAAAAAGACCTCATGCTCTACATTACACTTTTTCTGTACATAAATAATTCACAGCATCTGCCGAATCTGCATATCTGCAGTGGGGAAAACATTTGTGTCACAGACATACTTTAAAGCACATATATGTCTCCACACCCAGAGATTGTCTCCATGTAGAGCAAGGTTACCCAAACTTGGATCTCCAACTGTTTTTGGACTACAACTCCCATTATCCCTAGGGTAGCAGGACCAGTGGCCAGGGATGATGGGAACCGTAGTCCAAAAATAGTTGGAGGCCCAAGTTTGGGAAACCCTGATGTAGAGCAAACTTAATTCATGAAGCAGCTGTGACACAGCCACTCCTCCCAATACCTTGTATCTGAATTCAGTCTCCTATAAGAAGTAACCCACTTTGGCTGTTGAAACAAAATATCTGTAATCTTTGAACGATGAGGCCTATAAGATCAGTCTTAAGGCCACCTCATGGGGTGTGTTCTCTCTTAAAATACTGATATATCACTTCGCCTGCTGTCTAGATGAGCTGTCTTTTCTGAGGAGGTCTCATATTTAGAGCAGAGAAGAAAGTTGGCTAAGATGAGCTTTCGCTTCAAAGTGGCAGAGTCTAGGTTGTTCTTATTGAACAAAACACCTACATTTCTGTAATACAACAGCTACGACACTACCTTGGGGTTTCACAGTTTTCCTAGTGCTGAGCTGAGAAGGCTACAGACTAAAAAAAAGCTCCAAAACCAACTCTATTTACCCTCCTAATAAACAAAACAACTCTTCTCTGCTTATGTGGGGCCTACACTGTCTTAATCACATATCCTAAAAATGACCTTCAACCTGGCCTCAGGCCAGTCTTTGCATTCCAGATTCACTGAACTAAAAATCAGTATCTTGCTTGTTCTCAGTCTGCAGGGATTAGACGTAGATACCAGTTTCCCTGTGCTAGAAAAACATTCCACATAGACAAGACGACTCCAAGCAGGGCAAGATTCAGAGCAAATTCAGTGTACAGAATGTTCGATCAACAGAGTAAAGCTCCTGTCATCCCACATCCGTAATTAGCATGTTGCGCACCAGTCCTTTCCTAAGCTATGCTTCCAAGACACAATCTTAAGGGCCACAACCCAACACTTCACACATTATGCTTTTAAGATATACATATTAAAAAATGCACGTTAAGCATGAATGAGTTAAACATGTTTGCACACATGTGTCATACATGTACTGTACACCTCCTCAGGGACACAGAATTGGCTATTGGGTGCTCCTATGGCAAACCTGAGTCCTTTTCTGCAGTTTGATGAGCACATGCTAACTTCCAGTAATGCACACCTGCATCTATTATATACTCTGTTTGTACAAGGATTTTGTTCTTCCCAAGAGACTAATACATCCAATGCATATACTAAGCCACTGCGTGCTTTCCTCTCTGCATTCACATTCAAAAGGCACTACACTGACTTCTGTACTAGAAAAATACTTATAAGGTTTGAAAATTAGAACCTTCGTCAGGGAGGGGCAAAAATATCAAAGGTGGAAGCAACTCAAAATTCAAGCCATTCCTTAGTTCAGACCCCAGTATCCTCTTTATGCCTTGGGTAAAGCGGAGCCCCCTACTTGATTAGGTGCTTCCCAAAAAATTCTGCTAAGGCCCTAAATACAATTCTGCCTGGTAGAAGATGCAGTTATTGCCGGCTGTGTTTACACAGGGAATAGCCAGCTGTAATTATAGGAACGATGTTATGATAACAGGAAACCCATGCCCTGTGGAGATATTGAGGAGAGGCATACAGTTATTTGCTAATTACCAACAACAAGAACCCTTTGTGTAGCTGGGGAAGGATGAGTTCCCTCTACTTTGTGGACTTAGGCCCACAGATGTTTTAAATCATCCACATCAGAGTTATTCTGCAGTCTCCAAGGCGTATGCACAGTTATCAGAGTTCTTTGGTTCTTGCTGACAGAGCAGAGCCATCGTCCTCAGGAATTTCCCCCCAAAATGCATCTGCTTAGTGTAACACAGGCAAATGTGTGTGGCAATACTGCAGAAGCTGACAAGAAAGTAGCAAAGCAACTTCATGGCAAAGGCAGGTAGAGCAGAAATGATGGCAACTTCAAAAAGGCTGGCAAAGGTCCTTCCAAGAAGGAAGCCTGCTCTAAGGAGACCTTTAAAAGAGACCAGCTGAGTTTGCTATTTGCTATTTTCCCTACAAGACTTGCTGAAGACATAAAGAAAAGCAACCTGGCTTTAGCACATTGCACAGAAAAAGGCACTTGACATGTAATATTGACCTGTATTTTTAAAATATTTCTGCCCCAGGAGAGATTGTACAGAGGGTAATACTCCTGCTGAAAGAGCAGATGGAAAGGATACTAGAAAAAAGCAAGTAACAGTTGTTCAAGGTCAAATCCTTCCATACAGAAATAGCTCCAAACGTTATGAAGAAATTGTGCACATGGAAATATCCGCCCCTTCCATTCCATTGCTCTCACCCTCTGGCTTTTGCCCTCTTATGGTCCAAGCAACATAACCCTACAAAACCCCAAAGAAAGAGCTTCATTGCCCCCTACCTTTTTTATCCTGCCTCTCCGTGTCCCAGCAAAGACCACGGTGTGCCCACGGTAGTCATACGCAGCCACTGATGTCATGCCATCTTCCTTGTCCACAAAGAGCGGCACACCTTCAATGGTGACTGTTCCACCCAATGGCTGGTTAAAATCCTGACCACAGAAATTGTCATCAATTTGCAGGGGCTGTGGGAGAGAAAGGAAAGAAAGAAATTAGCTGTTTGACAGCATTCCAGCACATCATGTAAATGGCTGTGAATGAGAAAACGGTACAGAAATCTGCAAAGTCACCACAGATACAAAAACATATAATTCTAGTGCAGTTGCTGATGGCTTCCTTAGGAACGCATGTGTGAGGCAGTCACAGGTGAGAGAACTCTCTTAAAAACCCTCTTCCTATTCCTTCCCATGAATTTCAAGAGGCCCGTGCAGCCTCTCACTCCATCAATGTTCCTTTAAAAAAATCCACAATTCCACAGGCACATATCAGGATATGTGGTACACCACTTCACCATCTAATTTCCACTTTCAGAATCCTTTCAGAAGAGTGCAAAACAAGGACATGGGGCAGTTCCTAAATGTGGAAATTATCAAAGTGAAGGAATGAAACCAAAATAAAAAGGTAGCATTTCTGAAGTTCCTACATCTATATAAAATTACTGTAAAAATCAATACACTTGAATAAAACAAAAACAAAAACTGCTGGGATGCAGCAAGTAAGAGACACTTCACACACTTCATGGCAGAGGCAAATACATGTTAACATTTAGTGTGCACTGGCTTCTACCCCATAACAAGGTGGCAACATTGTTTTTTAAGTGCATATGACAGGGAACTAGCCCTGTCTCCTTGTTGTATGTTTTTGTGGTAAACACACCAATACAAACCGTATCTACCATGCTCATTGCAAGGTAAAAGTGAGCACAAGCTGCAATTTTAACACAGACCTGTTTCAACTGCAAATCTTTCTTTCAAAAGTGGCCTCAGCAAATTGCACAGCAGGTCACCAGTATGCCAGGATCCTATTCTCTTGCATAGTTAGCACAATGCTCAGAGTACGCCTGTATAGGGCAGAGATGCAGCAACCTGAGGCCCACCCAGTTCAGATGCAATAACAGAGATGCAGTCCCAGGGGCTGCAAGCAGGTTTTGCACCTGCAAACTCCTTCCTCACCCTTTCCTTTGCACCCCCAGTTTTGGTGAAGATTTCTTTGTTTACAAGCTACCTGGGTGAGACTAATTAACAACATGCTAATCAGCTTAAGAGACCGCCTTGCACCATGTGTGTCTACTGAACCTCTTAATTTGAGGAACTTACACTTTTACAAGTGTAATATAAGGTTCGCTTTGCATTTGTGAGGAGTCAATCTTTTCAGTGTAGAAGCTTTGGAACTCGCCATTATCCCCATCACATTAAGGCCAACTTTTGATTCAATCAAATACCCTAATTATTGTTGTTAGCCGCCCTGAGCCCGGCTTTGGCTGGGGAGGGCGGGATATACATAAAAATTATTATTATTATTATTATTATTATTATTATTATTATTATTATTGGCAGGTCATAGCAACCTTTATGCTCCTGTATCCTTTTCAATGGTTTACAGCTACATGAATACTCCTCCTTCAGTTGAGACTGTAAATTGCTAGAAAAAGCAGCAAACTGACCAGGGTGTTTAACTATTTAAAGGGCAACCTTTCATGAATGGAAAAACCATCACTTCCCCATATTCTTTGTTCACTTAATGTTTCCAAAAGAATGGTGACCTACATACCTACCAATTGTGCTACTTTGCCAAAGAGCTAAACTACAGAAAACGGAAGTGATCAGCTACAGGACTGGAGAGACACCTTAAACCATATTTTCCCTCTTCAAAAGTTACAAGAAACAGTAGAAATCAGGAAATTTCTGCTGAAGCTGAACATATGAAGCATCAGCATAACCACAGAGGGGGGCAAAAGGGGCAGCTGACCCCCGAAATAAATAAAAAATATAAATACATAGCAAACTGAGGTTCTGCCCCCCTAACAAAAGGCCTGCCCCCCACAACAAAAATCCTGACTACACCCACGATTAAGAGGGAGTGAAGAGGGAGCATGTGGGCACACAGCTTATTCTTGTTTTAATAAACCACAGTTGGTAATATTAGCTTGTGTTGCAGCAAATCTCTCATCTAATTAGTCTTCTCCAGGTGGAGAGAGATATGGATCTGCTTCAGCTAATGGAGCACCTTTAGATAAAAGACCTTTGCTGCTACTTTGAGGCAGAAGAGTTCTATGTTTACCTATTACTATTATTAGTTTATTACTATTATTATCATTACAAAAGATAACATAGGCATGCCCTTGCAGAATGGCTTACAACAGACACAACACAAGGAAAAAGGGACAGGAGCAGAAAGGAGAAAATACACACATTCAGAGTTTAAGCGGGTTGAATGTCCACTGAAAGAATCTGTTCTTGGAGATTAGAATGCTAGAAAGGGCCTAGCCATCTCTCCCTGCTTTATGACAGCTGCCTGGTGCCTAAACCTACTTTGAAACCACACAGTAAAGTGAGCGTAGTCTTGTAAAGGGTCTAAAGCATGTGGAAAAAAGTTTCCTGTCCTTTCGCAGGGGCCAAGATACTGTGGCTAGCAGCTGGTCTAACAAGAGACGAGGCCTTCCATGCACATGTTTTAACCAGCACCACTTGAGGAATTCTTCTTGTCAGCTTTTATCACAGTCTCAAGGATTCATTGTGCAGCTCTTCGCATCTGTGCTACAGGGCCCAAGGGGAATGGCACTACAGTATATAATTCTGCACCTGTGTGCTTTCCAGTTCTCCCCCAGGTCACTCCTAAATAGGGAATGTTGTATCTCATGGGCGGCAAGAGGAATGTGCTTGCAAGCTGCAGACACACACATGCAAACTACAGAATCCACCCATATTACATTCCTCCCTGTAGTTTCGCATGGACACCACATTGCCCACATCCTGTCCTAAACTGCTGGCCCTTGTGTCTGCACAGATGTTAAACAACTCCTACATTCTGCCCCAGAGACAGAATTCAACAAGGGATAAGAGGACTTGGCAGGGGCAGGATGAAGTGGACCCTGTTCAGGTCTCTCTGGGAGACCCAAGAGAGGTCTGCAGAATAGCTTTATAGAGTGCATTTTTAGCAAGCCATATCCAAAATAGAGAGGAAGCCGGCAAGACTTATCTTCCCTTGCCTTTCACGCTAGTCACAAATCCTACGTGTGCCATAGCATTTATTGTACATACTGTCAGGGTTTCTGGGAGAGAGGAGGAGATGACAGAGGAGACGGAGAGCGAGTGGGAGGAGGGGCAGAAGGATGAGGAAGAAGATGATGGAATTCTGAGGGAATCCACGAGTCTGAGCAGCGAGTCAGAGGATTCTCAAAAGGGGGTTACCTTAATCAAGCAAAGGGGAGGAGAAGGGAGAAGCGGAGAGGAGCCCAGTGGAAGACAGAGGAAGCAAGAGACGTCTCAGCCGGAAAGGGTGGAGAGCAGAGCAGGGGGTGGTGTAGCGGTCGAAAGAAAGGTCAGCAGCAACGTACGCGCGCCAAGTTCAAACGTAGAGGCGCGCGGAAGTGGAGAGAGCTCAGGGGAGGAGCCCGGCCCTAAAGCCAGAAAGAGGGGGGAAGAGGCGGCAGAGGATTCAGCCTCAGGCGAGTCACGGAGAGAGGGAACCCAGGGGGGCAGGAAGACCCTGCGGAAAAGAAAGGAGAGGAAGAGGTGGTCTAGAGCCAGGCTATTAAGTTGGTGCGGAAGAGGGGAGGAGTCAGAGGGGACTTCAGCGGTCTAACGTGGCAGACGTACGGCCACAATGCTGAACTGTATGAGAAGCAGAAATCTTCAATAAACTTTTCCTGTAAATAAGCTGCAACGGAGTGAGGTCTCTTGTGAGCTGGGACCAGTCCTGGGTGGCCGTGACAGTAAGTCCCCTCTCAGAAAGCAAAAATTTTTTTTTGCGAAGCTCACGAACGGGAGCAGCCATGAGCGCTGAGGAGCAGCTGGTTGCATTGCGGAATCAGGTTACCGCTCTCACATCGGCAGTCATTGCTTCGCAGAAGAAGAATGACGACTTGGAGAAGACGTGCCAGGATTTGCAGGCAAGGTGGGAGCGCGCGGACAAGGCGGGGGCCCCAGGATCCAGAGCGGAGGGCATTGCGCTTGGACGGAGGGGGGGTGCCCTAGTTCCGCATTTTAATGGCAACTTGCAAGACTATCCCAATTTCAGAGCGGACGTTGTATATGCACTGCACTTACTCCGTCACGATTTTAAAGATGAGGAGGAGAGAGTGGGGTTCATTGTTTCGCACCTGCATGGGGAGGCCAGGGCTTGGCTACGCAATTTGTGGCGCGAAGATGGACCGGCCCGTCGCGATTCAACTGCGTTCATCAAAGCGATGGATTCTTGTTTTCAATCCTCTGTGGATGTGGACATTGCGCGCCGTCAAATGCACGGGCTGAGGCAGGGGAAAGCGACTGTGCGCCAATACCACTCTAAATTTTTTGCATTGCTCACCGCCTTAGATTGGCCAAAGGACAGTAAACCGGTCAGAGATCTTTTTTGGGAGGGATTGAGCCCCCCCATCAAGGATGAGATCGCTAGGGGGGACAGACCCCAGACCCTAGAAGACGTGGTGCAACGGGCTTTAGCTCTTGGAATTCGACATGAGGGGCGTCCGTGGCACGAGGAGGACGGGCCCCAAGCGCGTGCGCAAGCAAGGACTCTCCCTTTTGTGCACAGGGACTTCAGCCGTGCGCACCCCTCGCCAATGGGGAAGGACAGAGAGGAGCCAATGGAGATTGGTGGTGCTAGGGCTCAGAAGCCATCCCAGAGCCCTGTCCCTGGTGCAGCCAAAGCGAAGCCTCCTAGAGGAACCAGGAAGTGTTACATCTGTGACAGTGCGCACCATATGGCGAAAGAGTGCCCCCAGAGGCTCCAGAAGCACACTGCAGCGCTAGCAACTGTAACAGCAGAGGTGCAACCAGGGGAGCAGCTTCAGGGAAACGACAGTGCCTGGCTGGAAGCAGAGCTACTGGGGCTCAGCCAGGCGGATCTGTAGACAAGCCCCCAGCATCACTGCAGAGCGTGGACCCTTTGCCTCCCAAACCGGCAGTTCTGCTCACAGCAACACTCCAGTTGCCTGATGGGAGACTCCTCGAGGTTCCAATAACGATCGATTCGGGAAGCAACGCCGACTTCATGGGACTGCAGTTCGTTAAGCAGCACAACATGGCGCTCCTGCCTGCAACGACGCCTCTGAACGTGGTCACGGTGGACGGCAGGAAGTTGCTGGGGGGGCAAGTGGTGCAGCAAACCCCTCCCATGATGATGCAGATTGGCAACCATCGAGAGCTTATTAGTTTCAATATCACCCACTTATCGGACACACCCATCGTGTTAGGCATGAGTTGGCTGGAGAGGCACAGTCCCGCGGTTGCGTGGTACCAGAGGCAGATCAACTTTTGTTCATCGTATTGTGCTCAGCATTGCTTTCAGACCGATCAGGGAGGAGAAGCTGAGCAGCCATTGCATCTGGGTATGGTGCAAACAGTGCCTCACAAGTACCAGGAATTCTTGGAGGTTTTCTGTGAGAAGGAAGCTGACAAGTTGCCGCCTCATAGACCTTACGACTGCGCGATTGATTTAGTGCCAGGGGCGCAATTGCCTGCTGCCAAGCTGTACTCCATGTCGGAGGACGAAATGCAAGAGCTTCGGGAGTTCATAGACCATAACCTCAAGCGAGGTTTCATCCAGGAATCTAAAGCAGCGGGAGGCAGCCCTGTTTTCTTTGTGAAGAAGAAGGACACGCCCCAAAAAAGGCTTATAGTGGATTACAGGTTCATCAACAGCTTGACTAAGCCCAAAGCTTTCCCCATGCCCAAGATTGACGACCTTTTAGCGACCGTCAGGAGGGGCAAGATTTTCACCAAGCTGGACCTACGTGGAGCTTACAATCTCATCCGCATCCGGAAAGGAGATGAGTGGAAGACCGCCATGTTCACCCCTCTGGGCACATACGAATACAGAGTCATGCCTTTCGGCCTCCAAAATGGCAGCCACGTTTTTCAAGCATTTATGCACCACGTGCTAGCAGGTCTCCTCTACAAAAAGTGTGTCTGCTTTCTCGACGATATCCTGATTTTCTCGGAATCGCCGGAGGATCACGATAAGGACGTGAGGGAGGTCCTGCAGAGGCTGAAGGAACACAGGCTGTACGCCAAGTTGGAAAAGTGCCAGTTTGATGTCAGAGAGGTTGATTTCCTTGGCTACAAGTTGTCCGACGAGGGACTGGCCATGGACAGGGCTAAGGTTCAAGCGCTGTTGGACTGGAAAAGCCCTCGAAATCGGAAAGAGGTCCAGAGGTTCATCGGCTTTGCCAATTTTTACCGCAAGTTTATTAAAGGTTTTGCGAACGCGACGGCGGCGATCACTGACACCCTCAGTTCCAAGAAGAAGAAGTTCGTCTGGACCGAACAAGCGGAGCGGTCCTTCCGGACGCTTAAAGGTCTTTTCGCCTCCGAAGAGCAGCTGCTCCACGTGAATCCCGGCAGACCCATGCGGGTAGAGACCGATGCGTCAGATAGAGCGGTTGGGGCCGTTCTTTTGCAAGAGGATTCACAAGGCAACTGGCGACCGGGTGCGTTCTACTCCCGGAAGCTCAGCAAGGCGGAGCGCAATTATACCATATGGGACAGGGAGTTGTTGGCCATTCATGCAGCTTTCAAAGCGTGGCGACACTTCTTAATAGGAGCCAAGCACACGGTGCAGGTCCGCACGGATCACAAGAACTTAGAGTATTGGCGGACGGCTAAGTTGCAGACCCAGCGACACATGCGCTGGGCGGAGTTCTTTGCGGACTTCGACTTCAAAATAGAATACATCCCAGGAGACTCCAATGTTATTGCAGACGCGCTGTCCCGAAAGCCGCAATACTTGGAGGAAGCAGCTCCAATCGCAGCAAAGCACATTTTCGCACCGCAGGCGTGGACGTGCGCTACCATCGCAGTCGACCTGGACGCGGTGCGACGCGCGTTGCAAAGGGATCAGTTTGCACAGTCCAAGATGGAGGAGCTACGCGGAGGGTCGCGACACAACGATGAGTTTCAATTACAAGATGGACTTTTGACTCGTAAGGGTGCCCTTTACGTGCCCACCGACGATCTTCGAGCCAAGGTTCTGCAACAGTTGCATGACGCCCCTAGTGCAGGCCATTTCGGCAAAGAGAAGACGATGGAGTTGGTGGCTAGAGACTTTTGGTGGCCCCAGATGAGAGGAGAGGTGGCGGACTACGTCGCCAGGTGTGATATCTGCCAGAGGTCCAAACCAGTGCACCAGAAGCAGGCGGGATTGCTAGAACCGCTGGAGACACCGCAGCAACCATGGGAGAGGGTAGCGTTGGACTTTGTTACAGACCTGCCCAGCTCCAGAGGTAAGACGGCGGTGTTAGTGGTGGTGGACTTGTTCACCAAGATGGCGCACTTCATCCCTTGTGCCAAGGTGGCGACGGCAGAACAGACCGCAAAGCTCTTCATCGATCACGTCTTCAGAGTGCATGGACTTCCGCAGTCCGTCTTGTCCGACAGGGGGCGCCAGTTTGTTTCCACTTTCTGGCGAAAGCTTCTGGGCATCTTGCACGTCAAAATCAACCTGACATCGGCGAGGCATCCACAAACCAACGGTCAAGCGGAGAGGGTCAACGCGATCATGCAGCAGTACCTGCGGTGCTACGCCAACCAGCGACCTGCGGCGTGGGTGGACTATCTGCCGATGGCTGAATTCGCCTACAACAACACGAAACACGCTTCCACCGGGGTGACGCCTTTCTTCGCGAACAATGGCCGTCATCCCAGAACCTTCCCGAGATTTGCGGCACCAGGAGGGGGGGGGCCTCAAGATGCCGACCAGTTTGCAGCGGAGTTGCAAGAAGTGCACGAGGAGCTGCGGAGACATTTGGAGCTGGCAAAACAGGCGTATAAGGTGCAGGCCGATAAGCACAGGAGGGCGGGAGAGGACATCCAGGTTGGGGACTGGGTGTGGTTAGCAGCCCACGCGATGCCGGCCAGGTCATTGGCCAAGAAGAAGTTAGGACACAGGCAGCTAGGGCCATATCAAGTTGAGGCTAAGATCAATCCGGTGGCTTTTCGTCTAGCCCTTCCGGAAGGTTCCAGGGTGCACCCGGTCTTTCATAGGTCGGTGCTCACTCCCTACAAAACCCCACACAGGTTTCAAGAGTCAGGAGCACCCCCAGAGCCACGTAGGAGGGCGCCTGAGAGGGGGGAATCGCCAAGACCAGGACCTCTTAACGAGGTCACAGAGATACTGGACTCGAGATGGGGGGAGGAGGGAGTTGAATATTTTCTCGCCAGGGAGGGCACACCAGCCGCTGCTAATAGTTGGGTGCCAGGCTACGAGTTAGACGAACCCCTTTTGAAAGAAGAGTTCCATGCACTTTTCCCACATAGACCCATGCCAGCTGAGTACTTTGATGACTGGCTTTTCACACCCACATTGTCAGATAGCACGTTCAGGGGTTTCTCTTCCCCCGAGGAAAGAACACCAGAATCAAGCCCGCCCAGGGGATCGTGCTCGGGGGTGGACACGGAAACCCCTTATTGGTGGGAGGAGCAGCCAGAGGAGGAATGGCGTAAGAGGTGGCTGATAGGTCCTTGGCGGGCAGCACCGGAGGAAGTAGCGATGGAAGCAGAGACTGAGAAGCATTTGGGGGAAGAACCCGACTTCGAATACACTTACACAGAACTGCCAGCAGAGAACATTGACGTAGACGACCTGTATCCTGAGCCTACCCCCGAAGAGCCGCAGTTTCCACAACCGGTCCCCGGCGAGCGGGAGGGGGGAAGGGGGGGCTTCGAGGGGGGGATGGATGTCAGGGTTTCTGGGAGAGAGGAGGAGATGACAGAGGAGACGGAGAGCGAGTGGGAGGAGGGGCAGAAGGATGAGGAAGAAGATGATGGAATTCTGAGGGAATCCACGAGTCTGAGCAGCGAGTCAGAGGATTCTCAAAAGGGGGTTACCTTAATCAAGCAAAGGGGAGGAGAAGGGAGAAGCGGAGAGGAGCCCAGTGGAAGACAGAGGAAGCAAGAGACGTCTCAGCCGGAAAGGGTGGAGAGCAGAGCAGGGGGTGGTGTAGCGGTCGAAAGAAAGGTCAGCAGCAACGTACGCGCGCCAAGTTCAAACGTAGAGGCGCGCGGAAGTGGAGAGAGCTCAGGGGAGGAGCCCGGCCCTAAAGCCAGAAAGAGGGGGGAAGAGGCGGCAGAGGATTCAGCCTCAGGCGAGTCACGGAGAGAGGGAACCCAGGGGGGCAGGAAGACCCTGCGGAAAAGAAAGGAGAGGAAGAGGTGGTCTAGAGCCAGGCTATTAAGTTGGTGCGGAAGAGGGGAGGAGTCAGAGGGGACTTCAGCGGTCTAACGTGGCAGACGTACGGCCACAATGCTGAACTGTATGAGAAGCAGAAATCTTCAATAAACTTTTCCTGTAAATAAGCTGCAACGGAGTGAGGTCTCTTGTGAGCTGGGACCAGTCCTGGGTGGCCGTGACACATACGTTTACTGATATGTGGCTTCTAAAACACTGGGGTGGGTTGAGGGGGAGAAGGTGTGTTAGCCCGAAATGCCAAAACAGTGGAGGGCAGTTTTAATACTCCCAATCCATCTGCAGGCCCTTGCAGAATAAACTAATTTCGTTTCAGCTGTAAACTTCCTTTCTGTATTCAACCAGCTAGGCTAGGCCAAAGGACTATTGTTTGCAGGGTCACAAAACTCCTGCAGAGACAACCTTACCTATGCTTGATCAGAGAGAGGGAGAGAAAGCAATTGTATCTTAGCGTGCTTCCAGGCAGTTACCTCCCACTGTAACTGGAGTAGTAAAAAATGAGGTACAGTGGTACCTCTGTTTACGAGCATCTTGGAAGCCGAATTTTTTGGTCTTCGAACACCAAAAACCCAGAAGTAATTGCTTCCATTTCTGAACATGCCTCGGTAGTTGAACGGCTTCCACTGCGTGTTTTTCAGTTTTTCCAATTGAACTTGCAGCCAGCCCTTTGCGCCTCAGTTTTCAAACATTTTGGAAGTCAAACCGTGTACCAGAACAGATTACGTTTGAGAACCAAGGTACCACTGTATACAGGAAGAGTGCAGTTAACACTGCCCAGATGGCCGGTGGGGGGGGGCTTCACCACAGCAATGGCTTTAGCTTTGCCCAGGTTGGCAGTGAGCTCCCACTGAATGTATCACAGTAGAAAGTCCCAGAATGGGGCACTGTGAGGCAGGGGACTGGCAGCTTTGGATTCAAAGCCCCATGAATTTCTCAAAAAGCCCTCAGCAGTACAAGCTTGAAGCTAGTGCAGAAGAGCACAGCAGAACAAAGAAACCTGCCCTCCAAAGATGGCTACCACATGGGAATGCAGAAGCAAAATTAGGATCCAAGGGCTTTCTCAAACTGCAAACAATTTAAGAAACAACTCTTTCTCAGAACTGCAAGCAGCCCAAGAGGGTTGCCATGAACCAGGGTGCGAGTAGGAAATTTCCTGGTACCACCTTCTAAAAACTATATTTCAAGAAGGACAGGGGTCACCTCACGGTAGCCTGGCAATCTGGAATCATCAATGGCATCTGCTGAGGAGTCCAGCTGAACCAGCAGGCCAACATTTACCCCGGTGGAGTAAATCATCTGCCAAATCCATGCCAAAATGGATCTAGATCACTGGTCTTCAACTAGTGAGCCAGGAGCCTGATCCAAGGTAGGTCACTACTGGAGCTCTACTATCATGCAAATGTATGGTAAAAGATTTAGAATGTATGGTAAAAGATTTAGGTCTCCAAATGCATGTTTGGGTTAAAACTGGGTCCCGGGTTTGAAGGAGCTGAGGATAATGCCAAAAAAGCCTAGCTGGACCATGACTCACTTAAGCAGCTAGCCCAATAATAGAACACTTCTCAGCAATTATCCAATATGATTGAATATGGTCAAAAAGTTCAACTATGGTCTTAAAATTAGAGGCAGCCCCCCCCCCCCAGCGGCTTGATTGTGTTTTTCCATGCTCTGCATGGCCACCATTTTGTGCTATGCCACACCACTCCTATAGCAGCCAACTTGTGACTGGTGCCCCCAGTACTCTCTCAGAATTCATAAGCAGAATAAATTGTGCAATAAAGAGGCACATATAGGAAGAGCTGCACAATTAATGCAGGTCACAGAATCAGTTTTTCTAGGTACAAAATCTGTGTTTCTTTATCACCAATTCTGATACTTCCAAAAACTGGTGCAGTCTTGTTTGTAGGAAAGTGATTCTAACTCTGTAGGAGTTTAGACTAAGAATAACTTGTATTGTTCTCTCCCAAGCAGCTGGTAGATGGCCAGGTAAAGTGGAATCCTAGTCTCCCCATACCATTTGTCATTTGGACATTATTATTACAGTCATACCTTGGAAGCTGAACAGAATCCATTCCAGAAGCCCGTTTGACTTCCAAAACATTCAGAAACCAAGGCACAGCTTCCGATTGCTGCAGGAAGGTCCTGCGGCCAATCAGAAGCCGTGGAAGCCATGCCGGACATTCAGGTTCCAAAGAACATTCACAAACCGGAACACTCACTTCCAGGTTTGCGGCATTTGAGAGCCAAAGAGTGCAAAGATGTTCGGTTTCCAAGGTATGACTTTATCATTATTATTATTATTATTATTATTATTATTATTATTATTATTATTAATTGAATTCATATACCGCCCTATACCCAGGGTCTCAGGGCAGTTCACAGACATCAACCTAAAACAACCTATTTCACATTTGAAATGAGGAAACAAGGCCTGAAAGGGCCAAGTTGCCCAAACACACTGCTTTCTGACCAAAAGACAAACACGTTGGGCAAGATTTTTCTGCCTTTGCCTAAGCTGAACCCTAGTCTGCCAAGCTGACAGCTGCCTCCAGAACTGAGGTTCACCAACATTTTGGTTCAAAAAAAATGAGGCAGGGAAACCGCAAGTGATTAGGGCCTGGAGAAGTCCTCTTCTTTCCTCCTCAGCCTTTTCATTCATATAGTATACCTTGAATGAGATCTTCCTTGCAAGCATCCCGTGAGATGCCCCAGCCTAAGTCTGTCACAGCTCATGGCACAAGGAGGAGGCAAGAAGGATGGCAAAATGTCTGCAGTTAACACACAGTGTGTATGCTCCTGTCGGCTTCTGAGGCGGGCCTAGCAGCTTGGTACTAAGAGAGGATGACAGGGAGATGTGGAGAAAACACCACAAGGAAGGAGGGAAGGAGGGGTCAGGAATGGGGAAATTCCTTGAACCATGAAATCTGTTCCTATCTCCACCTCAGCAGGAAGAGAGCTGTTGCCATGACAACCTCTAGTCCAGCAGTCTCTGACCATGAATTTCAGGGTCTGGGGGATGCAGAGAAAACAGAGGAAGACCGAAGAGAGAAATAACTGAAGTACTCAAACACCATGAATGGCAATGTGTGAGTTGAAATACCCACAAGGTGCACACCCAAAAACCCTGGGCTCTGCTAATTCTAGCAGAATACAGCAGTACGGTAATGAAAGAGATACAGTTCCCAGCAATCTTCAGTGGGTTCACTGCACACCCAGAACGGACAACTGCCAAGCCAAGCCGAGAGAACACTGCTAAAAGAAAGGGCCTAGGTGCACTCAGAAGTACACAAGTTCCTAGCAAACAGGGAATTGCATCCATGTGCACTTAAATTTGCAGGCTGAAGTGGAAGTGCAAAGAGGGCAGCTTTAGTTTGCAATGTAGTAAGAGCATCACATCTAGGACTTGTATATGTGCACACATTCCTAAAAAACACATATTGAGGGTGGTGAATTAACTGGCTTTGAGAAATATTTGACCAAGTTCTACACTATATGGATAGCAAGTCACTTAGCTGTGCACAACTCTCAGCTCATTTGTCACTATTGCACCTCCTTCCCTTTTCTTATATGTGTTCACTGCCAAACGGCACATTCAGGGCAGAAAAGTGGGGTAGCCAATCTGTAGCCAGGCCTAACCCATACCATACAGGCTGCAGCTTGCACTGTCCTGTAGGTTCTGTACCCACCAATGATATAATCAGCATGCACCAGTCCCTAAAAGCCAGTCCAGGGCAAAGGTACATAGGTTGCAACCCAATGCACACTTTTAGTGGGACTTGAGCATGATGTGCGTATGTTTACAATCGCCTAATTTTGGATGAAACCTAGACACAGGTACAGAGATCCGACATCCGTATGGAATTTCCCACACCTCTATTTTTTTCATACCAACTCTGATTTACAATACAATACACCAGAAGTACTATCTAGGCAGGATGTGAGAGGCGACAGAAGCAGAATTCTATTTCTGACAGAAATTTTCCAGATAGTTTAAACCTGACACATAGCTTTCAAATAGATGCTCGTTACTGAAGCTTGCGTGACTGCCTGCTTGTGTAAACCTTTGCCTGAAGCCAAACAGAGAATAGGAGACCCAAGAATATCAACAAGGGGAAACTACAGAGACCGGATTCCCTCCTTCTTACCCTTTCAATCTCTGTGGCAGTCATGAATAGCTGGACATAAGGGAGTAGCTATAACGGGGGGGGGGGGCTTAATACAGATTCTTAGGGCTAAATGTTCCTAGGCTTCCTCAAAAGCTTAAATATCACAAGCTTCATAATCTAATCATTAGAACATTCCTAAAAAGTAATTGTAAGTAACAAGCACATGGCTCCTTCCTGCTGAAAACAAATACACTCAAAACCTTACTGTGATATTCCCAAATGGCACCAAAATCCAAATAAATAAAAGGTCACTTGTGTATCTGTTAAATCTAACTACTACTATAAATCACTGGCAATGGAATCATGGTTTCTGAGCATTTGTAGGCTGACAGTGCAGGGAATGGATTAGAAGTAAACAAAAATTGGTGCTAATACAAACACAGCTTTGGGGCAAGAATGGACACTTTGTGAAGACGAACCATTTATTTTCGCATCCTATTTGTATCCAGCCGGGATGCCTTTTTAACCATCCAGTTATGTGTGGTCTTTCAGGCCCAAACCCCTGCTTGCTTTCCTCTGGGTTGTTTTCCTCCCGCCCTTGTACTGCCAAGCATAGAACAATTCCTCTCAAGTTGTGCAGTTAAAGGGCCTCAGCAGGCAGCCACAGAACTGCAACAGTCACTCACAGACCCGCACCTTTGAAGGCAATAACAGCTAACCCCTGACCCTCTGCACTTCAGTAAACAGGGTGATGGAGAAAGCAACTAAAAACAAAATTCAAAAAAAATCCAGGGAAGCTGAGGAAGCCTACTCAGACCCAGAAAACCAATTCGCAGCTGTGACTCCTTTTGCTTGCTCAGCTGTTCCTGATTCCCCACAGCTCATTTTAACAGAGGTTTGTGATGAGGAAGCAGCAAATAATAAATAGTAGTAATTAGGCCTGAGAAATAATTCACAAAGTCGACAGAAGGGGACCACTTTAGCTGCAGACAGAAATGACACCTTTCCCGGTTTGGTGAGGAGGAAGAGGGCGCTGCCCAATTGTTTATTTATACACATTAATTAATTTTAAAATACGCAGCTCTAATTTGCCGACATTCAGAAGACAAATATTTTAAAAAACTTAAAAGCCAGGACAGAATGCAATAAAGGCATACATAAAAATACCTAATTGTTCTGCATAGTTTAATGCAGGGTCACATCTTAATGTGAAATATGCAGTCTAAGAGAAGCACAGGGCGGAGCAAGAGGGGGGGAATGCGCCCCAGGATAGGAATGAATTAATCTCAAGGGATGATATTCAGCCCATGTGCTCCACAGAGTTCTGAAAATTTAGCCACGCACAGACACTAAGTAATAACAGAGCTAATACACTTTTGAATGTGACATCCCCATCATTATTCCATGGACCTTTCACCTTGGTCACGTGACCTTTGCCCTGCAAGGCCTGTGCATTACGTCTTAATTTCTTCAGCTCTTAGAATGTATAGCTTGGTGGTAGAAAGGGGGTTATAAAAAAATTCTACTTCCAGGAGGGCTGGAGCATAACCAATGAAGGTATTTAAGCTCTGGCAGCACCTCTCAGCCAATGCAATCTTTGTTCCACACTGCTCTCCCCACTCCAATTTGCAGCTTCCTCAACCTCATCTGCTGCTGAATATGCAAGAGCATAAATGTTTATGGTGTTTACTCTTCTCTGCTTTGTCTCAACAAACTCTCTGGGAAGCGACAAATACAGCTGCATTCCCGGGCTGCGGAAGAGTGCCTGCCACCCGCCTGCCATGCTACACCGACACCACCTCAATAAATAATTATGCCAGCAATTAGCTTGTTAGCAGCAAAATGACTCGTTAGGGATGCACAGGCAGGTGCCACACCAATAAGAGGCCAGATCCAATCGGACTATTTGGTGGGAAGGAAACTTATTTGGGGCAGTTTCTGAGAGCAGAAGGGCATGGGCTGCAATACGAAATTCTCATACTGGTCTATCAGAGCCAGCCACATCATGTAGGGCAGGTAATTCCTTCCTGACAATAGTACACTTCTGAAGCACAAGGTCACTTACATCCACACTGCTTGCTGAAGCAGACATCCAGCTCTCAGGTTAACAAGAGCCTTCATTCTCCTGCCAATAATGAAGGGAAATTGGCATGGTTCACAGCAGGCCCAACCTCACAACTACCTAAATCACATTCTCCAGCTGTACCTGTTTTTTCACTATATAGGCACAGAGAGCCTGTGCACACTGAATCTGCCATTAATAGCGGGGCTTAGCTTCCAGTTGTTATTGGCTGGCAGAATACTATTTTCCTCTGGGCATTTGCTTGCCTTTTGGCCAGACTCGGCCGAAGGACACAAGAGTTCACACAGAGAGCGAGAAAGCTCTTTGCCAGGGTGAAACGTAGATGTCTTCTTGATTCATTACTTTACTTCAAGCCCACTTATGAGGGCAATGAAGGAGTGGACAGGAAAGACAATATTCATTCGTTTAGCTTTATTAAGTGGCTAGTAATTCAGCTGTCCCTTAGGGCCATTCATTTCCGGGCTTCCTGACATCTTCAACAGAAAAGAGAACTCTATGAACACCCTTGTTTCACTTCACTATAAATGTTATGCTGGGACTTAATTGTGAAGGGCTGACAGGAAATTATCTTATAGCGAAGTGTAAGGACCTTAGTCCTCAACTTAAATATTTCTTGGAGGCCGTGATTCAAATTCAAGTCTTTAATATACCAGAAGCAAAATAAAATGATTTCAAAGGGAATCAGTTAAGGAGTAAATTACTTTTACCGCAATCCCACAACACAGTGTTCATTGCAGACTGCACATCTGGTAAGCTACCAGGCCCGATTCAAGGTGTTGACTTCAGTCTACAAAATTCCTAAAAAGTCTGGGGTCTAGGTACTTGGCCGAATGCCTTTCCCAAGGCCTGCCACCCTGCCACCCTGAGACTTAAGATCTTCCAGAATGTCCCTTGCGGCAGGCAAGATGGTGGCATGAGATGGCATTCTCAGCGGCAGTTCACTGTTTATGGCATTTGTTTTCACTTGAGATACGACTATCCTCCACATTAGATATATCCAGTGTTAGAAACTAGATACATAAGCTAGGTGCCAAATGGCACCTTAAACTTAAGCCACCACAACAGCATGTCTGTTGGCCAGAAGGTTGAACTAAATGACCCTTCCAACGCTACAATTCTGCAATTCTGTGATCTCAACTACATTGTTTGACTGTAGCTTGCTCTTAAAACAATTCACTTGTCCTAGTATGCAAGAAGGAGAAACACACATAGGGGAGATGGAAATGGAATTAACTATGGATTAAGACAGAGGTTTTTAAACTGTGGTGGCCAACTTGGCACCCAGAAATCTCCATCATTCAGTCTGGACACTGAGGTCCAGCTCCGAGGGCCTTCTAGTGGTTCCCTTGCTGCGAGAAGTGAAGTTACAGGAAACCAGGCAAGGGGCCTTCTCGGTAGAAGTGCCCTCCGTGTGGAATGTTCTCCCATCAGATGTCAAGCGGATAAAGAACTATCTGACTTTTAGAAGACATCTGAAGGTTTTTAATGTTTGATGTTTGATTTAATGTTTGATGTTTTATTCTGTTTTTATATCTACTGGAAGCTGCCCAGAGTGGCTAGGGCAACCCAGTCAGATGGGTGGGGTACTGTTGTTGTTGCTGACCAGGATTCACAGTGGAACAGGAAGAAGATAGCAAGAACCACAAGGCAACTCAGAGTGTTCAGCAGAGCATCTCAGCCTGGGTCACATTTTCATTCCTGGTTCCAAGTGGATTCTTGGTTCCAAGCCAGTGAAAGAAACAAACAAACAAGATGGAATGAGTTCTCTAGCCAATGTGTTCAGTTCCTCAGCATTGGGGGAAGAAGTACAAACATCTCCTGAACTCCCAGCCAAGCCTGGCAGCCTCTCCTCCTGGATCCAAGGCAGCTCTGAGCAGTTCAAGATTACCTCCAAGCACCAACGCATTAGGCATCCTAGAAGCTATAACAAGGCCACTGGCGAATGACTATGGACTGGTTCACACAATTCACTTTCTCTTGCACAAGAAGTCTTGGTCCCTCTCAGACATGTCCTTGTGTGGACAAATGTAATGTGTGAATCTAGCCAGCACATATCTGGCCAGCAGCACATACTGTGATTGCAACAGCGCTTTTTCCAGCTGTTGCTATTAGTGATGGGTGAACTCCTCTCAGCTCGATGCAGAATTGGGTCAGCAATTACAAGCGTCATTGGAGAACACTAGAAAAAAAATCATGGTTGGCGTGTTTTTTAAGAGTTCTAAATTGATTCATAGTGCTGGCTGCACCATATCATACTGCCTTATCATTTTCAATTGTCCCTCGTTTATTTTTTTGTCCAAGACACAGACACTAATGACAGCTATGCAAACACCCCTTGAGGGTGATTTCTAAGGTTCCAGGAAACTGCAGCGAAGCCCAAGGAGGTTCCAGAGCCTTGAGGGAAAAGGGTGCTGTGCAATCCCTGAACATGTCTTTATTTGGTGCCGGATCTTTGGAGAGAAAGTTTTTGGGGGGTTGCTCCTACAGTTCATTGGAACCCTAAAAAAATATTCACCACAAGTGCTTGCTTAGCTCTGTATGAGCTGAGATGAGTGTCCAGGGCTTGGACTCAAAACAAGAGCACACTCTGTATACATGCAAAGTCACGTTATACATTTTGGACTGGAGAAGAGATTCTCAAGGAAATGGAGTTCGAGTTGTAATAAGTGCAAGCATTATGGGGGAAATTCACATTCCAAAGCAGGTAATTGCAAAGCTGGGTAACATCACTAGCTGCAATCAAGGGATTTGCTGCAGCCTGTATCGACAACTGCCAAGCTCACACACTGCTTTGTCCATGTAAAATGTGTGCCTGAGGAGTGTGAAGAAGGGGAAGGAGAAGAAATAATATTCTGTGAACCACCAGCTCTGATACATAAAATGACACTAGACTGTGCCCATGCCCCAGGAATGTGAATAACTCTTTGCAACAGAACAGGCCATGAATCCAAAAGCCCTGTTGTCTTGCCCACATTCTCACCCTTGCTTGCTCAGTCATGCTGAATCAATTGCCATCAATAAAACACAAGCCTTCCTTTGGGAGGGAAGCCTGTAGAGCTGATGAAAAAGGATCTTTATAAAGCCATATGACAGGGCTCAAAGCAAGTGGATGAAGTTCATTTTCAGTCCTTCCTCCCCTCTCCCACTCCTCACTTTTCTGACTGTCATGAGATTAAAGGCCTTTCCATGCAATCAGTTTCTGCAGCATAAATGGACATATTTGTTTCTCATTTGCTTAGCAGAGGAAACGTTCGTTATTGCAGGGATATTGCATTTTTGCCGAGCACATAAAAATGCAATATTTTATATATGGGAACATGAGATTCCCACACTTCCAAATACTATCTTCATTACTGCTGTGGTTGCAGAAGCTTCACGGACATCTACTATATAATATGCTATTTAAAAGCCTGGATAGTCCTGCCTTTGATCTCACCCCAGTAATACAATGCAATTCTAATGAGCAGAAGACTGGGGCAGTGGCCCAGGTCAAATTCAGTGGAAACCACCAATGAATGAGTCACTGATCAGCAGTATTTCCCTCCCAAGCAAGCAGCAACTCTGCAGAGCTTATAAAATACTAATAGCACAAGCAGCATTGGGAATAGTTCTTTGCCTCTGGACCAAATCCCTCACATAAGCCCCACCCCTTACTAAAGCTGTGCATGTACGCATACTGTGTGCTTTTTGAGAAGATTTGAGATCTCCAAACATGGAGCGAACCAGTGGTTTCGTTTCAAGATTGTGCAAGATTGCCAATCACACAACACTTCCACCTGCTCTGCCTTTTGGAAGGTAGGGGGAATGGAGACGATTCCTTTGGTTCTGGTGGTCCCAAGACTACAGCCACATGCTCAGAAGCATCCTCTTCCCTTCCATGGCCAAACAATTCAATGTGGAAGAGCAGGACTTCCTGCATAAATCAGACAGGGAACCAGAATCTGTCGGGAAGTAAGGTCTTTCAGGCTTTCCTGTTTCTAGCAAAGTTTGAACCAAGGGACTGGCAAGAACTCTTTGCGGAGGGGGAATTCCTGGCAGCCAGGGTCCAACATCACCGACTCTTGGTGAAAGTCAGGGACTTTCTGGAACAGCGAAATCTCCCCAACACCAGAATGTGAGTGGCGAAAAGCAGCTGTCTTCTTTCCTGCTCACATGATGCCCTTAACTGTCTCTTGCCTTCATACATTCACAGTCACATTCCTTGTTTTGCATTCTTTGTTTCTGCCTCCCGCTTACTTTGCTCAGGGCAGACCTCGGGGGAATGGCAGCTGATCTGAGCTACACTTGGCTCCCCAAACCTGCACTGCAAGCCAAGAAAGATGGAGAGAATGAGGGGAGGGGAAAGAAGAGAGCAGAGAAAGCCTCCTCCCTCCCCTGAGTCAGCAGTTATGTGACCCAGCAGGCAGCAGTGTAACGATTTCATCATTTTCCACCAAAATTGAATTAGTTTGAAGCCAAAATCAGATTTGTGAGCCCAGCACTCTTGACAGCAAACCCTTTACTTTGTCAGGCAGCTGTTAGCTGTTTCCCTCAGAACTCGGAGAAGGAGGGGCTGCCTGGCATGGATGCCTGTGCACAAACTACTCCAGGTGGGTGCAGCTGAACCACCTGCTCCTAGAACGCAGCCCCATGCCCCTGCCGCACCTGTAATTTATAAGAGGACGGAGAAAGAGAGAGAAAGTAACTCAATTTCACACTCCTCCTTCTGCTGGGACATCTAAACAAGGCAGAGACCCTCATCAAGCCGCTGGTTCATGCCGCAAGCCCTTGCACCCAGCTCCGGACGTCGTGCCTTGAAATGCACCTGCCTCTGAATGCAGAAGCATGAACACTCATAAGAGAGAGGAGAAGTGGCAATGCCTCAGTCCACAGCAAAGGCTGGGGAGCTTCTAGGATTGTGGCAGCAGAGGTGCCATAGAGGGAGGGTGGGGGAAGAAGGCTACTGCTCCCCCTCCCTCCCGCTCTCCCTGGATTTCAGATTAAATTATCCCTAGGTGCAAGGAAACCACAACAAATGCTATTAAGATACGCTGCTTCTCTGAGGCTTAATCTTGAAAACATCCAAGCCTTATAATTTTGCTGGGTTTCTCTCTTTCCAACACTCCCCAGCCCCAAGACTGGAATACTCCTCCCCTCCTCCTTCCACTTTTCCTCTAAAACCATATCCCTGTTATTATTCACTATTATTATTCACACACACCTAAAACAGCTAGGCACTTTGGAAAATTATTTTTAGAAGCCACACTGCTTGCAAGTTTACATTACAGCACATATAACACAGAAAAAAGAAAAAAAGGGGGGAATAAAATAGCGGAGGAGACCGATCATAAGATCTGTACTTAGAGCCAAAATGCATTTGTTTCAGCATCCTTAAGGGCTTTAAAATTCCACAGACTACAAAGCAGCAAAAGCATTACCGTCAGCAGCTTCAAATGCTGAAAGGAACCACAATCAGAGGTTAGTTTCTGTTTGGGAACCACTCATTAGGTTTTCCCTCCTGACATGTGCACATGTCCCTCAAGAACTATGTACGAAGCTCTTATTTACCATCCTTAAGGCACCAGGGGGCTCAAACCAGAAACTGTAGCAGCAAGGCTTCCTTGGAGGTTTTTAAAGAGAGGTTGGGTGGCCAGCTATCATGGATGCTTTGGCTGAGATTTCTGCGTTTCAGGGGGTTGGACTAGATGACCCTTGGGGCCCCTTCCAGCTCTAAGATTCTATGAAGCACAGGAGACTTACTTCCTGCACTAGAACAAGGGCAGCTCTCAAGCTAAGAGAGCTATTGGTCTGATCTTTGCTGTGTACTGCAGTGCCATACAGATAAATGGCCAAAGAGGGGTACTGCAGCTCATCAGTGCAGCCAGACCAGGTGATCTGTGGAGCCAATAGTGGCAAACATGGGAAGCTGCCCTAAACCAAAACAGTGCATTGAACCGCATAGGACAGTCTACACAGACTTGTGGAGATTCTTCAGGGTTTCAGACCGGAGTCTTTCACAGCTCTACCTTGAGATGCTTTGGAGTCAAAACTAGAAGCTTCTGGATGCAAACTATGAGCTCAGCCATTGAGCTACGATCCTTTCCCTACCTAAAGCCTGGGTGGCTTTACAGAAACTGAGGAACCAAGCCTGCAGTAACAATCTAAGCAAAACAGACTCACTTCCTGCTGCCCTTTGGAATGCTACGGTCTGCCCAACCTCGGTGGCATACTTGATTCTGTCCCCTATGATCTCTGTCTGTTGCTTCAGACCTTGATTTCAGCCAGACGTGGACTCACATCTGACCACTTTCAGGCCTGGCCCTACAGGACCCTGACACCATGCCAGAGGGTTTCCACTCATCCTTTGGGGAATCTGTCCTAAAAAGAGAAGGAGAAAGGGAAGAAGAAGAGGTGTCCAAACCATGGCCAAGGATGATTACTGTCTAATTTGCCAAAACAGACCTCCAATGCCCCTCTCCCTTTATCTCCATTACTCCACAGCAGCTGTAAATCATTATTTATCATATTGTGAGGTGGAATTGAGCCATGGAGATGTGTATTCAAATTCCTCACTCAGCTATGAAACTCACTGGCTGAACATGGACCACATGCTATCTCTCAGCTACACTGCCACGCAACTATGTTCCAAGGACGAGAGGGGGCAAGGTTCTATGTGTACTACACTGAGCCTTACAATGGAGTGTATTTCTCATGAACATGGGTTCATTGGCATAAGGAAGCACAGCACAAGCTCTTATTTCATGCTTTGTATCTCTGATCTCAGCTGTTCCTATCAGAGCTGCTACCGGAATCACAACTGCCTACAATACCATACCAATTCTGCCCTAGATACCCACTTATGAGCCCAGTGTACTACCACTCCATCCATTGGCTGCCAATGTAATCCCCACAACCAGAATCCTGTGGCTGTCAGGAATCATGGGAAATGTAATTCCTTTAAATACGTGCAGCAGCATCTAGGAATACATGAGCCACAGGAATTACACACCCCATGGTTTATGGTTCCCAATACCATACATGCACCTATAGGAACATAAGATCTAAAATCTGATATGTTTATCGGCCCTGCTGATGTATTATGTTTTATGGCTTTGTATGGTTTTGATTTAATTACAATGAGAGCCTGCTGATTGGAGAACAGAGAAAGAAGTTTCTAAAATAAAATTTTAAATCCTGAGGTCCACTACCATTGACACATGGAGCTAGTGTTTAGGGAGGCTCCAAACCCACCCACCCACCCACCCACACACACACACACACACATCCACTCAACATTGTGCTTCTTGTAAAGCCATTAGAAATGCATTTGGAGTGGGCCAGGTCTTTAGCTGAATTCATTTACAAAATTTAATTTAAGCAGACCATTACAATTTGGAGAAGGGTCAGTAGGCTAAATGGATCCATTAAAAATCAGCCCAAAGTCCAAAGTACACTTGACTATATGGGTCTGGGGAGTGGACCTACGGCATCTGATGTCCAAGCTCAGATTCTGCCACAAGCACTATGTATATATGTATATCTCCTTGCGTTCAGCTGAGAGTTTTAAGTGATGTAACTATACCAATTTTCTACAACTCGTTATATGTCCTAGAAATCTTAAAGTTGCCCATTTCATTCCCATTTTGAAAGATCTTTTACACATTACTCTCCTATCCTCACTGCAAGTAGCTGAAATAGCCTCCCAGTTATATCTGATATTGTCTGAAAAGGAACCCAGCTATGGCTCATAAAACAAAGCAGGCTTCTTACCCTACCTTGCCAAAGACTTAACACAATGGAACAGGGCAATAAAGCTCCTCTGTTTGCCATAGCAACAGCCTATGGGAAATGCTTCCCTCAGGATAGGCAGGCAACTTTCCCTCTGTTGAGAAAGAACATATCCAGACTCATAACTCTGGCTCACTCCCATATCCCCCAGGGCAAGAGTTCACTTCTAATTGGCCTCAAAACCTGACACTCCAGTTGTGTTTCATATACACCTATGAATTTGGAGAGTCCTCTCACTGCCAGTATACAGCTGTCCTGTTCTCACACTCTCCCTAAACTACAGAGGTAAGGATTTTGATTATCCCGATTTGGAATCAGACAGAGCATAAAACCAGAAAACAAGAGACCCAGGTAGAGTCGGAACATCATCCTAGCTGGCTAATATTCCTGCCGTATCATTATGTGGTGCTGAGAGGGCACCATGTTGCACCTTGAATAGCACTTCAAATCATCTGCAACTGTTATCACATCAGTATATCTAACAGTTACTTGGGTCTGTATTTCCAGCAGGACATATCTCCTGTACATGGACACCTGCTTTCCCCCTAATTCATTCCAGTACTTGTCATGATGGTAACAGTGGAAAGTAAACTCAGGTTAGAATAAATGGAATATCAGCATGTCTGTTAGATGGTTAGTGGTCCACATGCTCCTACTTATTGCCTTTCTTCTCAATTCAATCCTTCCGAAAAACTGTCTTGGCAAGAATTTCTGTGCAAATAATCTCTAAAACACATTCCAAAATCAATGCAGTCCCCATTCCTCCAGCATAACAAACTTTATTTGGATAACTGAAGATTGGGAGAAGTCATTCCAGAGGCCGGAACTTCTCAACACCCAATAATTATCCTCATACCCCATAACCAAAGCCTAAAACTCCAAACACCAAAATACTGTAGCTGAGAATAGAAAGGTCACATGCTAATTGAAACAAATCCCAGATCTTTAAGCAACATCTTCAGCTGCGTACTCAAAGACAGCACAGGTATCTCAGCTGATGCTTTGGATTTATCAGAGCAGAAAGGAAAAGGAGAAATGACAAAGTAGAAGAATGAGGAGGAAGACTTACTGAGTTTATGCATCCCAACTCCTTGTTCAAAAGCCAGGGCAGAGAAAGCTTCCCCTCCCCACGATAGCAAGACTGGATGCGCTCCTTGATCTTGTCTTTGATCTTCTTCAGTGTGAAGAGGCAAAGGACAGATTCCTTTGGTGGCTTCACCCTGTTCTTCTGGCCCTGAGAGAAGATTGTGAAGAGGATATCCTCCTGCTCTGAGATACCCAACTGCTTGGCCAGTGCCTTTCCGGGCTTGCTTAGGTAAGCGTCCTGAATCAGGCGATATTCAATGCCATCACGAATACAACCAATGGGGAATTCCACATATGAGTAGAACTTGGGATCATCTACACACAGCCGAACGACCTTGGAGGTGAAAAACTGCTCCCCAGTGGAGTCAGGCGAGGTAAGCTGGGTGTCTAGTTGCAAGGTCAGGTAATAGACAAACTGCTCACTGCTGAAGCTATAGATGTAGTAGATATCAAATGTGGGGAACTTGGACAGTGTGTCTGATGGAATCTTGAGCTGGGATGAGACAAACTCATCCTGATAAACAAAGCCAAACATCTCTGCATTCTCTTCACTGGCCATCAGTTTACGGCTGGACAGGGTAGGGAAGTACTCAGACTTGCCATCAATGGGTGTTCCAATGAAGAGCTTGTTTTGCCCATTTGGGACTTCAATGATGACGCCTGACATAGTTCCTGACTCATTGACACTGGAGAGGTAGTGCTCCTTGCGATGATGGGGCTCACCCAACTTGAAAAGGTCGTCCAAGCGCAGAAACTGGCAAATGCCCTGAGAAGCACTGCCACAGGCTATCAGTCGATTCCCAGAATAATCCACCAGCAGCAACTTGTTGACATTGTTGGTGCTGACTAGCCCATGTGGACAAGACTGCACACTAGGCGGTGGGTAGCACTTCTCGTTGTCATCCACGGGCCCCGTGACATGAGTACGCATCAGTGTCAGATCGTCTGCAAGCTTATAGATCCGGTTGACAGCACCCACATACACTTCCCCAGTTTTGTTGTGGACCACCAAGTGTGTCAAACTCCAGTCGGTGACCTGGAAAGTCCTAAAGGGAGAGTTGGACTTGGGAGTGCCTTCTTCCAATGGCAGCCAAGCACTCCCCAGAAGCAGCAAGGTCCAGATATTGACCGACAAATGGTGCTTTAGTCTCAGGAGCCACATGGCGAAAGAATCACATCCAGCAATGGTTGTGCATTAACCTATCCACTGGAAAAAAATGAAGCAAAACAGAAGGCAGTGGAGAAGGGAAAGGAGCTGTCTGTGGACTAATGTCTCCTCTTCTTCCACCAGTCTCCACATTCAGGACATTGTGGGTGCCGGCATCCTGCTCAGTCCTAGAAGGAAACACAAAGCAAGCAAGGTTAGACAAACAGTTGAGCCACTCAGAACATAACAGCACAATAGATCCCCACAGTTACAAACATCTCAGGAATGAAGGTGGTTCAGATCTCTGAAATGTTCAGCTGTCTTGGAAGAAGCATTGCACAGAATTTGCTAATCATTCTACATTCTTCCCATTGAAGTTCCCACGACCATTTTGTGCATTCACTACAGAAAATAATTGCTGAATTGTTTTGACATCTTAGGAGAGCTAAGATTGTTATCAGAAAAAAAGACAATATAGGCTTTCCACATTTTCTGTGTTTTTATGGGGCCATGAGCCTTAGAAGCCTTAAGCTTGAACTCACAGTATAAAGGGAATAATAGTGGTATACCTTTTGGCAAAAGCTCCAAGAGAGACAGATGAGAGAGAGAGAACTTTGAAGATCTGAAAATGGCTTTAAAAAATAACTAAAATGACTGGGATTAGATCCTTTATAACCCCTATTTTAGCACTTTTCAACCTTGCCCAGATGTCTTGTCTTTCTGGGTATCTGTACTATATAAAACAAGATCCCTGTATTACAGTGTTTTCTTGAAGACAGGTCTTTCATTGCACCAATTGAGATTTGGCAAAAAGACTATCTCTGATACAGTGATATACCTCTATATTTGTTTTTCTAAGTTCATAGTACTGAAATGGAGAAACGCAAAAGAACTGATCTCTTTATTAACCAGAACCAGACAGAGGGCCTTCTCGGCAGTGATGCCCGCCCTGTGGAATGCCCTCCCATCAGATGTCAAGGAAATAAGCAGCTATCCTATTTTTAAAAGACATCTGAAGGCAGCCCTGTTTAGGGAAGTTTTTAATATTTAATACTGTATTGTTTTTAACACTCGATTGGGAGACGCCCAGAGTGGCTGGGGAAACTCAGCCAGATGGGCAGGGTATAAATAATAATATAGTGGTACCTTGGGATGCGAACGGGATCCGTTCTGGAGCCCCGTTCGCATCGTGAACAGAACATAAGACGCGAGGGCACGTCTGCACGTGCGCGGGTCACGTTTTGCTTCTGCGCATGCATGTGACGTCATTTTGAGCATCTGCGCATGCATGAGCGGCGAAACCCGGAAGTAACGCGCTCCGTTACTTCCGGGTTTCCGCGGAGCGCAACCTGAAAGTGCCCAACCTAAAGCACATTCAACCCGAGGTATGAGTGTATTATTATTATTATTATTATTATTATTATTATTATTATTATTGTCAGGGTTTCTGGGAGAGAGGAGGAGATGACAGAGGAGACGGAGAGCGAGTGGGAGGAGGGGCAGAAGGATGAGGAAGAAGATGACGGAATTCTGAGGGAATCCACGAGTCTGAGCAGCGAGTCAGAGGATTCTCAAAAGGGGGTTACCTTAATCAAGCAAAAGGGAGGAGAAGGGAGAAGCGGAGAGGAGCCCAGTGGAAGACAGACGCAGCAAGAGGCGTCTCAGCCGGAACGGAGTAAAGGGGGTGGAGTCGTCAGCCTCTCGGAGGGAGCAGGATTAGGAGAGAACAGAGAAAGGGGGTTGGAGCAAGGTGTTCAGCCGGAAAGGGTGGAGAGCAGAACAAGGGGTGGTGTAGCGGTCGAAAGAAAGGTCAGCAGCAACGTACGCGCGCCAAGTTCAAACGTAGAGGCGCGCGGAAGTGGAGAGGGCTCAGGGGAGGAGCCCGGCCCTAAAGCCAGAAGGAGGGGGGAAGAGGCGGCAGAGGATTCAGCCTCAGGCGAGTCACGGAGAGAGGGAACCCAGGGGGGCAGGAAGACCCTGCGGAAAAGAAAGGAGAGGAAGAGGTGGTCTAGAGCCAGGCTATTAAGTTGGTGTGGAAGAGGGGAGGAGTCAGAGGGGACTTCAGCGGTCTAACGTGACAGACGTACGGCCACGATGCTGAACTGTACGAGAAGCAGAAATCTTCAATAAACTTTTCCTGTAAATAAACTGCAACGGAGTGAGGTCTCTTGTGAGCTGGGACCCGTCCTGGGTGGCCGTGACAGTAAGTCCCCTCTCAGAAAGCAAAAAATTTTTTTTGCGAAGCTCACGAACGGGAGCAGCCATGAGCGCTGAGGAGCAGCTGGTTGCACTGCGGGATCAGGTTACCGCTCTCACATCGGCAGTCATTGCTTCGCAGAAGAAGAATGACGACTTGGAGAAGACGTGCCAGGATTTGCAGGCAAGGTGGGAACACGCGGACAGGGCGGGGGCCCCAGGTTCCAGAGCGGAGGGCATTGCGCTTGGACGGAGGGGGGGTGCCCTGGTTCCGCATTTTAATGGCAACTTGCAAGACTATCCCAATTTCAGAGCGGACGTCGTATATGCACTGCATTTACTCCGTCACGATTTTAAAGATGAGGAGGAGAAAGTGGGGTTCATTGTTTCGCACCTGCATGGGGAGGCCAGGGCTTGGCTACGCAATCTGTGGCGCGAAGATGGACCGGCCCGTCGCAATTCAACTGCGTTCATCAAAGCGATGGATTCTTGTTTTCAATCCTCTGTGGATGTGGACATTGCGCGCCGTCAAATGCACGGGCTGAGGCAGGGGAAAGCGACTGTGCGCCAATACCACTCTAAATTTTTTGCATTGCTCACCGCCTTAGATTGGCCAAAGGACAGTAAGCCGGTCAGAGATCTTTTTTGGGAGGGATTGAGCCCCCCCATCAAGGATGAGATCGCTAGGGGGGACAGACCCCAGACCCTAGAAGACGTGGTGCAACGGGCTTTAGCTATTGGAATTCGACATGAGGGACGTCCGTGGCACGAGGAGGACGGGCCCCAAGCGCGTGCGCAAGCGAGGACTCTCCCTTTTGTGCACAGGGATTTCAGCCGTGCGCACCCCTCGCCAATGGGGAAGGACAGCGAGGAGCCGATGGAGATTGGTGGTGCTAGGGCTCAGAAGCCATCCCAGAGCCCTGTCCCTGGTGCAGCCAAAGCGAAGCCTCCTAGAGGAACCAGGAAGTGTTACATCTGTGACAGTGCGCACCATATGGCGAAAGAGTGCCCCCAGAGGCTCCAGAAGCACACTGCAGCACTGGCAACTGTAACAGCAGAGGTGCAACCAGGGGAGCAGCTTCAGGGAAACGACAGTGCCTGGCTGGAAGCAGAGCTACTGGGGCTCAGCCAGGCGGATCTGTAGACAAGCCCCCAGCATCACTGCAGAGCGTGGACCCTTTGCCTCCCAGACCGGCAGTTCTGCTCACAGCAACACTCCAGTTGCCTGATGGGAGACTCCTCGAGGTTCCAATAACGATCGATTCGGGAAGCAACGCCGACTTCGTGGGACTGCAGTTCGTTAAGCAGCACAACATGGCGCTCCTGCCTGCAACGACGCCTCTAAACGTGGTCACGGTAGACGGCAGGAAGTTGCTGGGGGGGCAAGTGGTGCAGCAAACCCCTCCCATGATGATGCAGATTGGCAACCATCGAGAACTTATTAGTTTCAATGTCACCCACTTATCGGACACACCCATCGTGTTAGGCATGAGTTGGCTGGAGAGGCACAGTCCCGCGGTTGCGTGGTACCAGCGGCAGATCACCTTTTGTTCATCGTATTGTGCTCAGCATTGCTTTCAGACCGATCAGGGAGGAGAAGCCGAGCAGCAGTTGCATCTGGGTATGGTGCAAACAGTGCCTCACAAGTACCAGGACTTCTTGGAGGTTTTCTGTGAGAAGGAAGCTGACAAGTTGCCGCCTCACAGACCTTACGACTGCGCGATTGATTTAGTGCCAGGGGCGCAACTGCCTGCTGCCAAGCTGTACTCCATGTCGGAAGACGAGATGCAAGAGCTTCGGGAGTTCATAGACCATAACCTCAAGCGAGGTTTCATCCAGGAATCTAAAGCAGCGGGTGGCAGCCCTGTGTTCTTTGTGAAGAAGAAAAACACGCCCCAAAAAAGGCTTATAGTGGATTACAGGTTCATAAACAGCTTGACTAAGCCCAAAGCTTTCCCCATGCCCAAGATTGACGACCTTTTAGCGACCGTCAGGAGGGGCAAGATTTTCACCAAGCTGGACCTACGTGGAGCTTACAATCTCATCCGCATCCGGAAAGGAGATGAGTGGAAGACCGCCATGTTCACCCCTCTGGGCACATACGAATACAGAGTCATGCCTTTCGGTCTCCAAAATGGCAGCCACGTTTTTCAAGCATTTATGCACCACGTGCTAGCAGGTCTCCTCTACAAGAAGTGTGTCTGCTTTCTCGACGATATCCTGATTTTCTCGGAATCGCCGGAGGATCACGATAAGGACGTGAGGGAGGTCCTGCAGAGGCTGAAGGACCACAGGCTGTACGCCAAGTTGGAAAAATGCCAGTTTGATGTCAGAGAGGTTGATTTCCTTGGCTACAAGTTGTCCGACGAGGGACTGGCCATGGACAGGGCTAAGGTTCAAGCGCTGTTGGACTGGAAAAGCCCTCGAAATCGGAAAGAGGTCCAGAGGTTCATCGGCTTTGCCAATTTTTACCGCAAGTTTATTAAAGGTTTTGCGAACGCGACGGCGGCTATCACTGACACCCTCAGTTCCAAGAAGAAGAAGTTCGTCTGGACCGAACAAGCGGAGCGGTCCTTCCGGACGCTTAAAGGTCTTTTCGCCTCCGAAGAGCAGCTGCTCCACGTGAATCCCGGCAGACCCATGCGGGTAGAGACCGATGCGTCAGACAGAGCGGTTGGGGCCGTTCTTTTGCAAGAGGATTCACAAGGCAACTGGAGACCGGGTGCGTTCTACTCCCGGAAGCTCAGCAAGACGGAGCGCATTTATACCATATGGGACAGGGAGTTGTTGGCCATTCATGCAGCTTTCAAAGCGTGGCGACACTTCTTAATAGGAGCCAAGCACACGGTGCAAGTCCGCACGGATCACAAGAACTTAGAGTATTGGCGGACGGCTAAGTTACAGACCCAGCGACACATGCGCTGGGCGGAGTTCTTTGCGGATTTCGACTTCAAAATAGAATACATCCCAGGAGACTCCAATGTTATTGCAGACGCGCTGTCCCGAAAGCCGCAATACTTGGAGGAAGCAGCTCCAATCGCAGCAAAGCACATTTTCGCACCGCAGGCGTGGACGTGCGCTACCATCGCAGTCGACCTGGACGCGGTGCGACGCGCGTTGCAAAGGGATCAGTTTGCACAGTCCAAGATGGAGGAGCTACGCGGAGGGTCGCGAGACAACGATGAATTCCAATTGCAAGATGGACTTTTGACTCGTAAGGGTGCCCTTTACGTGCCCACCGACGATCTTCGAGCCAAGGTTCTGCAACAATTGCATGACGCCCCTAGTGCAGGCCATTTCGGCAAAGAGAAGACGATGGAGTTGGTGGCTAGAGACTTTTGGTGGCCCCAGATGAGAGGAGAGGTGGCGGACTACGTCGCCAGGTGTGATATCTGCCAGAGGTCCAAACCAGTGCACCAGAAGCAGGCGGGATTGCTAGAACCGCTGGAGACACCGCAGCAACCGTGGGAGAGGGTAGCGTTGGACTTTGTTACGGACCTGCCCAGCTCCAGAGGTAAGACGGCGGTGTTAGTGGTGGTGGACTTGTTCACCAAGATGGCGCATTTCATCCCTTGTGCCAAGGTGGCGACGGCAGAACAGACCGCAAAGCTCTTCATCGATCACGTCTTCGGAGTGCATGGACTTCCGCAGTCCGTCTTGTCCGACAGGGGGCGCCAGTTTGTTTCCACTTTCTGGCGAAAGCTTCTGGGCATCTTGCACGTCAAAATCAACCTGACATCGGCGAGACATCCACAAACCAACGGTCAAGCGGAGAGGGTCAACGCGATCATGCAGCAGTACCTGCGGTGCTACGCCAACCAGCGACCTGCGGCGTGGGTGGACTATCTGCCGATGGCTGAATTCGCCTACAACAACACGAAACACGCATCCACCGGGGTGACGCCTTTCTTCGCGAACAATGGCCGTCATCCCAGAACCTTCCCGAGATTTGCGGCACCAGGAGGGGGGGGGCCTCAAGATGCCGACCAGTTTGCAGCGGAGTTGCAAGAGGTGCACGAGGAGCTGCGGAGACATTTGGAGCTGGCAAAACAGGCGTATAAGGTGCAGGCCGATAAGCACAGGAGGGCGGGAGAGGACATCCAGATTGGGGACTGGGTGTGGTTAGCAGCCCACGCGATGCCGGCCAGGTCATTGGCCAAGAAGAAGTTAGGACACAGGCAGCTAGGGCCATATCAAGTTGAGGCTAAGATCAATCCGGTGGCTTTTCGCCTAGCCCTTCCGGAGGGTTCCAGGGTGCACCCGGTCTTTCATAGGTCGGTGCTCACTCCCTACAAAACCCCACACAGGTTTCAAGAGTCAGGAGCACTCCCAGAGCCACGTAGGAGGGCGCCTGAGGGGGGGGAATCGCCAAGACCAGAACCTCTTAACGAGGTCACAGAGATACTGGACTCGAGATGGGGGGAGGAGGGAGTTGAATATTTTCTAGCCAGGGAAGGCACTCCGGCCTCTGCCAATAGCTGGGTGCCGGGTTACGCGTTGGACGAACCCCTGTTGAAGGAGGAGTTCCATGCACTTTTTCCGCACAAGCCCATGCCCGAGGAGTATTTTGATGATTGGCTTTTCACGCCCACTTTGTCAGACAGCACGTTCGAGGGTTTCTCCTCACCCGAGGGCCATACGCCCGAAACAAGCCCGACCAGGGATCCGAGACTGGGGGGGGAGGAGACAGGCCCTTGTTGGTGGGTGGATCAGCCAAGGGAGGCATGGAGTCAGAGATGGATGGTAGGTCCTTGGCAGGCAGCGCCAGGAGAAGCAGTGATGGAGGAAGAGACTGTGAGGTCTGTGGGTGGGGAACCCGAGTTCGAACACACATATACGGAGATGACAGAGGAGAACGTTGAAGTGGACAACTTGTATCCTGAACCGACCCCGGAAGAACCACGTTTTCCTCAACCTGCACCCGGCGAGCGGGAGGGGGGAAGGGGGGGCTTCGAGGGGGGGATGGATGTCAGGGTTTCTGGGAGAGAGGAGGAGATGACAGAGGAGACGGAGAGCGAGTGGGAGGAGGGGCAGAAGGATGAGGAAGAAGATGACGGAATTCTGAGGGAATCCACGAGTCTGAGCAGCGAGTCAGAGGATTCTCAAAAGGGGGTTACCTTAATCAAGCAAAAGGGAGGAGAAGGGAGAAGCGGAGAGGAGCCCAGTGGAAGACAGACGCAGCAAGAGGCGTCTCAGCCGGAACGGAGTAAAGGGGGTGGAGTCGTCAGCCTCTCGGAGGGAGCAGGATTAGGAGAGAACAGAGAAAGGGGGTTGGAGCAAGGTGTTCAGCCGGAAAGGGTGGAGAGCAGAACAAGGGGTGGTGTAGCGGTCGAAAGAAAGGTCAGCAGCAACGTACGCGCGCCAAGTTCAAACGTAGAGGCGCGCGGAAGTGGAGAGGGCTCAGGGGAGGAGCCCGGCCCTAAAGCCAGAAGGAGGGGGGAAGAGGCGGCAGAGGATTCAGCCTCAGGCGAGTCACGGAGAGAGGGAACCCAGGGGGGCAGGAAGACCCTGCGGAAAAGAAAGGAGAGGAAGAGGTGGTCTAGAGCCAGGCTATTAAGTTGGTGTGGAAGAGGGGAGGAGTCAGAGGGGACTTCAGCGGTCTAACGTGACAGACGTACGGCCACGATGCTGAACTGTACGAGAAGCAGAAATCTTCAATAAACTTTTCCTGTAAATAAACTGCAACGGAGTGAGGTCTCTTGTGAGCTGGGACCCGTCCTGGGTGGCCGTGACAATTATTATAATGGAAGATCTCTCCATACACATTAGTATGACAAAATAAATGATAAAATCCTATCTGCTCTTAACAAAGAATCTGACTTCCTTTTTTAAAAGAAAAAGGAGTTATGTGTTGTGGAGTGCAATCAAATGCATGACTACATAGAAATAATTTCCACTGCATCAGCAGTGCCTCATGTGTCCAAGATTGCAACCTCAGACACTGTATGTGGGTGTAGTACTTTCCACAGAGGAGCATTAGAGGTTTTATAGGGAGCTTGAGGGACAGCATCCTTCCTGAGTGTCCTGAGATTTCTTTGGTATGTGCTGGCTAACCTGCACTCACAGTGCATTATGAACAAATGTGTCTACATCATGTTGCACTCCGGGGGGGGGGGCACCACCACTACCAGATCTGCAAAGCCAGTGAGCAAGCTCCCTATCCTTCCACAACTCCCCAGGGATGTTGTAGCCTTTTTCAGCCTCCACCCTAATCTCCCCTTACACCTTCATGCACTGTTGCTAAGACTTTGGCCCAAAGACCTTTATTCTACCCACATCTTCAACACAAGCAGGATTCAGTGCACGACTAGAGCTCGCTATTCCAAGTAATTCCGTATTTGTGACTTTTAAAGACAGCTCTCCACCCTTGAAGAAAATACTTTTAAAAAGCACCACCTACACATCCCAACAGCGCAAAAGATCCCACTAAAATAGATTTCAGTAAGATATTTTGCTTCTCGTGGGACCATACTGTTACTTCTCCAGCTTGACCAAGTATTTAGCTCCACTGGGAGGCTGGCAACGTCCTGCCTACCCATCCATAACCTACAAGCTACAGAAGGCTGCCTTTTTATCTTCAGGGTTTTCTCTTTGCCCAGGCAGGGGAGTATTCTGACCTTCCTCATTCTCCTAGCACTGGACAGCCTTGAGGCTGATCCTAGATTTCCAACACACTCCTAAAGGTCAGAACCAGTCTTCAGGCAGAAGGCGGGGCATGGGAGGGTTGCACATCGCTTGAGCTTCCACCCTGAACAATGAAGTTCACTAGAGTTATTTTTCTTCAATTGCACAAAGGGAAAGAAGAAACTTGTTCTTTCTTCCAGTTTGGTTAGACGTGTCAAATGCCCCCAAAAGACATAGCTGCACACAGTTTACATGAAGGGCAACATACATGGAAGTAGAGAATCTTGGCTACACAAGAGCCCATACTGTAAAGTTTAACCTCTGGCTTCTTTAGCCTGTGCCACTGAAACTCAATTTAGCTCATAAGGCAACAGATCTTGGTCTGTCTAGCCCAAACACAGGCCCTTGGAGATGAGCAAGATTAAGACATCCCATAGTTTCTTCACGCCAGGCATTGGAGAGAGGAAAACAGTAAGAGGGACCAACATCACTTTTCTCCTTCACCAGAGCCTGGCGCAATATGAGGTTTGAACCTTTCACCCACCACCCCTGCACCCAGTTCTGTATGAATCAGAAGGCAGAAGGGAGAGATCTGTCACACTCAGCAAAAAAAGTCAGTCACCCCAGCTTCAAGTTCCTGAAAGCTGCAGAGAACCTGAGCAAGCAGTGGGGACTATTGTGATGAGCCTCTAAGACAACAGTGGCTGGCACAGAGGCCAGGTATCCACCTTTTGCAATGTCTGAGCAAATCTGCCAGATATTATATTCAAAGCCCAAACCTCTGGTCTTCTGGTTTTAACACTGAAATCAAGACCTCTGCTTCTATGTTTAGATCCAGATTATGACAGGTTAGCAAAATCAGAAATCCATGCAATCTTTGTGAACTCAAGGCATGGAGAATCTGTTGGACCCCCAGTATGACCACCTAGCCTAGTATAAACACCAGCCTTTCAACTTCCCTTGTGGAAACATTAATGGGAATAGCCTTAGCTAAGTACTGAATGGGCCATCCAGGATTAATAATTTGCCATACACAGACTTAGCATACAAACTTAAAGGTAAGGAATTTTGGCTCACATTGCTTTGCTGTAGGTAGCTGAAAAAGAAGACAGAGCTCACTTCCTTATGACCTGTTTATTGAGCATTCATTCTGATTTGTTTGCACAAAGCTTGCAGGGTTAACTGAAGTTGCATCAAGCAAATGCTATCCCATGCTTTCCAGAGCATTTTCCCTGTCACTCTCCTTATCGCAAAGAGTTCAGTTTGCTAGGGGAAGTGAGTTTGTTATGCAAGAGCTCCAAATCAACTTTAAATGCGGGACCCAAATTTACCAGTATGTAACTCAAATCTCACCCAAAATAGAAAGAGCCCGAAAGAACCCACAGCTGATCAAAACAGCAACCAATTCCTTTCACTAGGAAAATTTCCACATACTGAGAGAACACTCTACTAATATCTTCACACTCAGCCCTACACCAAAAGAGAAACAAATTTCATTTCCCCCCCCCCTCTGGGTGGGGGGAGCCTTGCTCCTGTAGAGAGGCAGATGGTGGAGGGGGAAGCTGCTCATTCACCCTTCAAGTTCTTTTTCTCCCCACTACTAGCAAACTCACACACAGAAGTGGAAGTGTTCATTGCATTTCACCATTTACCTAATTGGACTTTAATGTGCTGAGTGGTTGGCCATTAATGAGATTTTACTTTTTATAAAGACAGGGAGAGAAAACAAAGAGAGACCATCACAAATGAGGAGAGAAATAAATGGTGACAATTTGCAAAGAGGTAGGGCGGCTGTTTGAGTAAGCAGAGAAAGTTAGAATTATGGGATCCGACTTCCAGTTCTGACACTGATTTGCCAAGCAAGTCTAAATGATTCACTACCCACCTGTGTTTTCCCCACCCTCCAAGCTGCAAAACAGGGACAAACACAATTCTATGGATCCACAGAAACACTATATTTCTATTGCCTATATTTGTATTGCCTAGAGCCAAAGTCGCAAGGGAATATACATTTATGTCTGATATTTGGATGCAAGAATCTATGTAGTATTCTGTATCATTGACCTTTTTTAGACATTTTGTTGAGGTTTTATGCTAAGGCAGTGTCTCGAACGAAAAGGAACTAATATGATATAAATGTACAGATAAAAACTAAATGCATTCTTACCCCCACTCCCCTACAAAAATACACAGAGAGAGCACCAGTGGTGTAGCGTGGGGGGTGCAGGGGGGCCGGGCGCAACATCTGGGGGTTAGGGTTGGGGGGCGCAAATCCACAGGTTAGGGGGCACAAATTACTTGCCTTGCCCCGGGTGCTGACAACCCACGCTACGCCACTGGAGAGCACAGAGCTGTGAGACAGACACTCGATGGAAGGAAATAGAGAAGGCAATTATCAATCGCAATAAGAAAGGACAGAGTTTTCCCCTAAGTCAGAAAGATAGAGGATCACAAATAATCCTTCTTGAAGCTTACTCCTTGTGCCCCTTAAAATGGTAAAGGGACCCCTGACCGTTAGGTCCAGTCACGGACGACTCTGGGGTTGCGGCGCTCATCTCGCTTTACTGGCCGAGGGAGCCGGCGTACAGCTTCCGGGTCATGTGGCCAGCATGACTAAGCCACTTCTATACTCTAAATACTTAAATTCATGTTAAACCATCAGCCACTTGCCTGCTGAGCCAGATATGCTGGGAATCATTTCCCAAGCAGTGATCATAGGTGTTGGGGTATTCAGCAACAGCTAGTTTCTCCCCACCACCACCCCATTCGCATAAAAGGTATCCTTCTTACTAACAAAACACACACACACACACACACAACCTGCAAGCAGGATGTCTCTTCTAGGGGCAGAAGCTTCAAGCAAAGAATTGGTTAGATGATACTACACAAGAAGGATTTGGTGATAAAGCTGCACTTTCCGCCTCAGCCTTGCAAAGCGATATCCCGTTGAAATCCATTTGCTACTCTTCGTCCTGCATCACTCCTGCTCTTTTATTTACCCAAATTGCTACAGGGAAGGATTGCCTCTACAAGAGGTGGAGCTCATTTACCAACAGCCAATGATTTATAGACACCCGCGACAGGGATGATCAGACTCGTTCGTCACCCCGAAACAGCCAGAAGAGAGTCACATCCCTCTCCTGTCTGCAGTGACAGATGTCTGCTGCAAGAGCTCTAATAGCAAAGCTCCTTCCTTCCTTGCGTCCTTACCGTGTCTCAGAAACTATTAAAACTACGCCTTCAAGAACATCAGATCCAAACTCCAGGCAGTTACAGAGAACAAAGGAAATGTCCCACATTCAATACCACCCACCATGCCGTTTAGCTGTTAATTTTATTTATTACACTGCATCTCACCCTACTCAGGGTAGCATTTAGCCTCTCAACAACTCCATGAGATAGGTTAGAATGAGAGTCTGTAACTTGCCCAGAGCTCTCCGAAGACTTTCATACCAAGTAGCAATTTAACCTGGTGTTCCACACCCACAATTCTAGTCACCACACCACACTGTGTGACGCTGTACTGCAAAACACAAGTGAGCCTGTCAGGTTTCCAAAGTAGCAAGGAATACCTTCAAGAAATTTGTTGGCACCACTGAGGGCAGATGCTCGTAACCGCACGATTTCTGCTGTCGCATTACCTTCCTCCTGCAGAACCACTCCCATTCACCGTCAGCAGAACTGGTAAGACTCACACAACTTGAGCACACGCCGAGAGATTTTCTACATCACACCACACTCAGGCACCCAGAGCTCCAGCTTCTGCAAGTGGATCCACACAATGGCCACCCAAGCAGGGGTTTTGTGTACACAAGCTCTTCATCCTCGCCCACTGACATATTGGCATCTACACGTTACAGCCTTTGAAAAGTTAGTTATCGGGAGCTTCAATTGCTACACAACACAGCAGCTATTTTGCTGATGGGAATCCAGTCATTTACCCACAATACCAATTGGTTCCTCATTTGCTTCCAGGTGCAATTCTAAGTGCTATTTATCACCTATCAGGTCCCAAATGGTATGCGACTAGGATATCAGGAAAAAAACTCTTCTTGCATGAGCATTGCTGCACACTACAGTCATCAGGCAGGGTGGTATCCTGCTGCCTCTTATAGTACAGAGAGCGAGGAAAGGGGGGCAGGCCATCTCCGCAGCACAGCCTAGATCATGGAGCTCCCCACCCAGGGGGACCCAGCAATCTACCAAACACAGCAATGACATGCCCGGCCCTCTCCTTCCACTCCACAAAATTTAGTTGACTGAACTGAGGTCACACGGTTCCACACGCCTGCTGCTGCCACAAGCGACCAGTGATGTGGGGATGGGGATTCTGAAAACGCAGACTGTTGGGGTGTCGCCACGTGAAGGAAGCTCTAGTCTAGTAGGTGTCACTTGTGTTGTTTCAGGCGGCTGCCACGCATTTACCATCGCATCAAGCGTGGCCCTGAAGTTTGTAAGCCATCTGAGCAGGACCAAAACTCTGTAACGTTTTGTGCAATGCTTGGAATGCTGCTGCAATGAGCAAATGCTAAACAGAAGTAGCAATCGAAGTTATGGTATCCTAAATACGTAAGCACTTTGCAGATTAAAAAGGACAACTAATGTGCACGAGCTAAAGTGTCCTGTTTTATATATAGACCCGTCAGATAAAACGCTCGAAAGACAAGGCAGGGAACCAGCCCCTCACTTGGTGTCTTGGCTCAGTCAAGCTGCACAGGGAAATCCTCTGGCAAGCGTCAAGTGTCTAGAATTCCCTACAGGGAGTGGCACTAATAGAAAAAAATTACCCCAGGCAACTCCTTGGCTCTGCTAGGATTATGCGACAACATCTCAATGCAGAACAGGAATCCCAACAGTGTGCCTGGCATCCTTGCTCGAGGGTGCACCAGACTGTGCTTCGAGGAGACTAGCAACAGCTGCAAAAAAAATTAGCCTGACCTGGCATATAAAAGGCTGGACAAAATAAAATTTCAGTCCCTGGACAAAATAAAATTTCAAAAAGCTCCGAAAAGTGACAGCTTTTTTGCTGGAAAAGTAGGCAAGGATGTGGCTGACATACCCCTGGCAATAGAACCCCTTTGTTTGGGAGAGACAGCAGTAGTAATAACCCACAGAAGTTGGGCTCCTCCAGACAACCTATTTATTGAGCATTCATCCTGATTTACTTGCAAAAAGCTTATGCAGAGGTTGCTTATCGAGCATTTGTCCCCGTCTGTTTGCGGGAGAGTTATGCAGCAATTCATCCTGCATTCATCTTGATTTGCTTACTGGATGTTCAGACGTCTTCTTTTCAATGCTTTTCAATGCGTTTTCTTTTCACATTCCTAACCGCAAGAAGTCTGTTTTGTTTCTTTTTCAAAGAATTTATTGTGCTAAGGCAGCGGAGCACTTTAATGCACTTTAACTGAGCAAACCTAAATTTCTTGGTGTGAGCTTGAATCCCTCCACAATAAACTGACGTTCTGGAGGCAACCCTCTGACAAACCTGGTTGGGTAGACACACTGCAAACATCACTGCACTGTGAGAAGCACTTCTGCATGGAATCTGCTTCTTATTCAGTACAGACAGATCACTAGATCACATTTTCTGCTGATTTCTCATATGTGATTGCAGCTTTGTGTGGATTGCTGAAAATTAAAGGGGGGGGGGGGACAGATCCAAAATCTAATGGGAGCCCTAGCTCAACCTTCCCAAATCCTGATAAGCAAGGTGAGGGGTTTAAAAAGACCCATTCAACACCAGCTTCAGATAGGTACGGATGGTCACATGGGGCAGTTCTGGCTTCACACCATTTTGCCTCTATGTGCAGTAGCTCAGAATGTAACCCCTGCATGTAATGAGATCTACCTGTACCAATCCCTCAAACTACAACACATGGTACCTCAGGTTAAGTACTTAATTCGTTCCGGAGGTCCGTTCTTAACCTGAAACTGTTCTTAACCTGAAGCACCACTTTAGCTAATGGGGCCTCCTGCTGCCACCGTGCCGCCGGAGCACGATTTCTGTTCTCATCCTGAAGCAAACCTGAGGTACTATTTCTGGGTTAGCGGAGTCTGAAGCGTATGTAACCCGAGGTACCACTGTATACTTCAAAAATAGGCAGGCCCTTCCCACTAGAGGGCCAATAAGGCATACAGATTTCACAGAATCATATATTTGTAGAATTGGAAGGGACCACGAGGGTCATCTAGTCCAACCCCCTGCAATGCAGGACTCTTTTGCCCCGAGGTCGGGCTTGAACCCACGACCCTGAGATTAAGAAGCTCATGTTCTAAGATGCTCCCTTTCATTGCAGAGATCCATGAGCATAAACAAAAAGAGTAATCCGTTGTGCTTGATTTCTCTCCAGTTACAGGGAGGAGGATCCAGTACATAGATGGGGAAAGGTCAGAGAGACCTCTCTTCCACTTGTGCCAATGCACACCACAACCAGCACAAGAAGAGCTCAAACCAACATCAGTAAGGCAATTGGCAAAGCTCCATATGAGATAGAACAGGACTAAGGAAAATCTTAGAATGGGCAGAAACCTCAGGCCTACGTACCATGCAAAAATATTGATTGTGTCTACAAGCATCCTTTCTTCCTCCAACCTTGGCCATCTGACAGCACACACTTCCCCATTATCAGAGCAGGACGTTTATGAGCGTGCTTGTGACCAGCAAGCAGTACAGGAAAAACCAAAGTGCAGCCTTTTAACAGCATCCTGAGAGCAGCATTCCTGTTAACTCTTCTCTGGCATGCATGGGAGTAATTCAAGCAAGGTCTTGGCTTGCGTTCGAGATAGTAAGTGCAATTCTAACCAGCCCACGCAACTCTTTCCAGCTGAGCAGGTGCCAGGTTGCAGCTGCCCTTGCTGTTTGTTTCACAAACAGAACTCATAACCCCTATTCCCACCAGAAACAACACCAACTCCCAAAGCTTGCCAGCCAAAGGGACTAAATTAATCCCTGCCCGTAACCCAAATCACAGCGCTGCACTACAGACTTAGGCAGATGTATGTTCCACTGAATTCAGTAGGGCTTACTCCCAGGTAAGTGAGGTTAGGACTGCAGCCTTACTCACTGATATGGCAAAGATGAGACCTGGGGTGCAGGAGTGCTGTGTGTACACACACACACTTCCAAATTCTGTGTGTGGATTCACACAGCATACGTGGATAGGGATAGTGTTGCCATTAGTCTAAATAAAGCAGAGCAACTGTACAATTAAAGGATCAAGTGGTTAAGAAGTTGATTTCTGTGATAAGCCATGGGTCCTACAATCAGACCTGGCTCAGAAGAGAACTGTAATTGATTGGGTACCACAATAGTACTCCCATTTTTTCAGATGGCAATACTCTGCTTTAATATTTTAACCAGGTCTTGCCGGTCCTCGAATTCTCAAGGGCTTTGAACGAAGAAACAAAATACATAGGTCTGTTGGCCATGCAGATGCAAAACTCAACATGGATGAAGCTTTCTGGATGACCTTGGGTCTGTCACTTTGAGAAATGATTCTAGGCATGGCCAACCCAAAGGTTCCATACTGCCTTCCAACTGCTCATTCCTGTTCTGTGCCTGAAAAGGTCTTTCAGGATCATAGCTGTCAACTTTTCCCTTTTCTTGCGAGGAATCCTATTCAGAATAAGGGAATTTCCCTTTAAAAAAGGGAAATGTTGACAGCTATGCTCAGGATACACAACCTGTGGTGGCTCACCAGTCTATCTCACTTCCCCAGACTGAGTCTCCTGGTTCCAGTCCCTGAGTCTCTGGCATTCATAGAATTGTAGAGTTGGGAGGGATCACAAGGGTCATCTAGTCCAACCCCCTGCAATGCAGGAATCTTTTGCCCAATGTGGGGCTCAAACCCATGACTCTGAGATTAAGAGTCTTGTGTTCTACCAACGGAGATGATCCTTTCTTTGTGTCTTCTCTTCCCCCACCCCCTCTTTGAACGGGCTCTCCCTAGAGTTTTGTGTCCATCTTTTCTGAGGAAACCCAGTCCCTCCGCTTCCACAAGAAAACAGAACCTCGGGATGCCAGAGACCTGGGTTCCTTACACAGGGCGCTCCTCTGTCATAATGGAGTTTTGTGGCAGGCGGGAAGTCTGTCCCATTCTATATAATCTGGCTGACTGATTTCCATCAAGTTGGTTTGTAACACCTTGATTGAGCTAAGTAGCTAATCTTATCCCTACAAGCAGCAGGGTGCAGATTGCCAAGCACCAAGGAAAGCTTAGCAACTCAATTGCACTGCCTAAATAATAGCACTTCCATTATTAATATCAGAGTAATGAACCACAGGTACGTTACAGGTACCCTTCAAGATTGTTCTGAAGACAGGCAGCCTCACGCATAGAGAGGCAATTTGCAAGGACAGGATCTCCTCTCACTTAACTCATTGAGAAAGCTACTACTTGAAAAGGTAGCAGCTTTTCAAGCCTTTTCAAGTTATAGCTTTCTCAATGAACTAAGGTAAAGGACCTCTGGATGGTTAAGTCCAGTCAAAGGTGACTATGGGGTGTGGCACTCATCTCACTTCAGGCCAAGGGAGCCAGCGCTTGTCCACAGACAGCTTTCTGGGTCATGTGGCCAGCATGACTAAACCACTTCTGGTGCAATGGGACACCGTGACAGAAGCCAGAGCACACAGAAACGCCATTTACCGTACCTTCCTGCTGCAGTGGTACCTATCTATCTACTTGCACTGGTGTGCAATCAAACTGCTAGGTTGGCAGAAGCTGGGACAGAGCAATGGCAGCTCACTCTGTCACACAGATTCAAACCACCCACCTTCCAATCAGCAAGCTCAAGATGCTCAATGGTTTAGACCACAGAACCACCTGCGTCCCTCTACTAGGTTTGCAGAAACTGGAACAGAGCCTACTTGAACAACTGAAAGAAGGAACTCTATTAGCCTTCATAATGATCCTGAGAATGGGGTGAGGGGCTACTGGCACTACTAAACTTCACAACTACTAAACCAAAGAGAATCCTTGCACGTTTAGCACATAGCTGGAAGGGGCCTTGTGGGCCATCAAATCCAATGCATCACTCAGTGCTGGAAACCCAGAGCCAGAATGTCCCCAACACATGGCTGCCCAGCATCTGCTGAAAGGCCTCCAGTGAAGCAGAGCCCACCACCACCTGGTTGGTTCCATTGCTGAACTTCCCTTACTGTTAAAATGCTTCTTCCAATGGTCTCTGATATAGGGTGAGGAGTCCAATGGGCGAGCCGCCTTCTGTCACAGTGCTGCATTTGCGGGAAATTATGTGTGATTATCTTGCTGCGACAATGCAGTTATTACAAGCACAGATCCCCATGCCCACCTCTATCCTCTACTAAGGCCACATGACAATCTATATTGCAATGCACTCACAAGATGCCCTAGTGGTAGTACGAAAGCTTCTGGTTCTAACTGGCTGAGTTGCCTTAATATTACTGGGTAGGGTGGGCAGGCAGAAGGTCACTGGCCACCATGGGTTGGAAGCCTGAACAGGTCTTGCCAGTCTTCACCAGCCTAATGTTTTCCAGTTTTGGACTCTCAATTTCCACCACTCCCATGCTGGCTGAAGCTGGTGACAGTTGTACTGGAGGGCTGGTCTAAAAAGAAGGGGAAAGGCCAGATAGGGGGCCCTGAGAAAGAGAAAAGTAAAGTGGGAAAGAGAATGGGCAGAGGGGAAAGCTGAATATGGAGCTGTAAGAGACAGAGAGATAGGGAAGTCTGAAGTTCATAATTTGATTTGAAATAGCAGCCAGTTTTTTAGCTGCAGGCCTCTCGTCCCTCTTTACTAGCTCAGGTGACTGAAGTTATTTTCTACCAAATCACAGTTAATCCTTTTGTCATTAACGTGGCTGTCACAGAATTCCATCTGAAAACTGCGCCAGCGCCTCGGTAGCTCAGGCCCACATGTGGAGTTCTCTAAAGAGTTTGCTGCTCTCATCTCCATTCCACCTCCAGGTGGTCAGTCCCAACAGCTACTAGGATTTTAATGAGCCTTCCAGGCCTGCCTCTGGCAACCAGATGCTCCTTGACAGGGTCTTGATATGTCAAATCACAACATTATAACACATTCATCCTAACAATCTCTTGCATTCTGTGCATTTTAGTTCCCTTTTAATGTACTGCTCTAGATAGGCCACATGCACAGTCGTCCCAAGGCACATGGAGTGGTGTTACAAGTCCCTTATTATGATTATAAACTTTTAATCTATGAAGTCAACCAGCACGGACTCTGATCCGTTTGGTGAGGATTGCAATTGCAAAAACTCCTTCCTCCATATATATATATGTGTGTGTGTGTGTGTGTGTGTGTGTGTGTGGTGTGCTAACTTTTGTTATGGTATAAGTTTGTCAGACGCTTCATTCACAGCCCTTCAAAGATACACACAGCTTTAAAACATTCAAAACAAAAAAGGCAGCTGATCCACAGCAACAGCATTTTGCTTTCATTTGGCTTCCAACTACAAACCTCAGACTAATGCTCCTGAGTCCTCTATTACATATTGCCCCTTACATCCCACCCCCACCCCCACCCCGCCCAATTCTGATGGCCTGGCAACCTGCCACAGGGCTGTTGTAACCCAGCAATTTGGAATCACAGTTTTACAGCCCGGTTAAAACTGAGGCTCCTGATCACAAAGAATTTGCAGTCTAAACCAGACCCTACAAATAATGGCAATAAACTGCAGAAAGGAAGGAGGGAGCAAGAGCAAAGGAAGATGCTAGATTAAGCAAATGAGAAGCGGGAGATCGATGTCATGCAAATAGAGCTATAGATAAATACTGCTGAAGGGAAGCAATGTTCCTTTGGCAGAACTTGCCAGATCGCCTTTTTAATGTATTTGTAGTCTATCACTGTTTATATTTGAAGGCAGAGTTATAAAAGCAGGAGTAAATAACCCCACAGAAGGAGGCTGAGATCAGGACCAAAAAAGAGGAAGGCGGCCACTGTATAGAAAAAACCACAGATAGCAGATTTATTTTTAGGGAAAGAAGGGGAAACAGGAAGACAAGGAAAAGAAAACAAGACAGAATATAGCACAGGTGGCGCTGTGGGTAAAAGCCTCAGCGCCTAGGGCTTGCCGATCGAAAGGTCGGCGGTTCGAATCCCCGCGGCGGGGTGCGCTCCCGTCTTTCGGTCCCAGCGCCTGCCAACCTAGCAGTTCGAAAGCACCCTCGGGTGCAAGTAGATAAATAGGGACCGCTTACCAGCGGGAAGGTAAACGGCGTTTCCGTGTGCGGCTCTGGCTCGCCAGAGCAGCGATGTCACGCTGGCCACGTGACCCGGAAGTGTCTCCGGACAGCGCTGGCCCCTGGCCTCTTAAGTGAGATGGGCGCACAACCCCAGAGTCTGTCAAGACTGGCCCGTACGGGCAGGGGTACCTTTACCTTTACCTTTTATGTGAATGCAGGGTTTTCATGTGTTTGCCACAGAAGATGGAATTATTAAAAACTTTAGCTTTCATTGATCACTCCCGCCCCTCAATTCCTAGCTCTCAAGGTTGCAGAGTAGAGCATGATGATTCTCAGAAACAAGTTGGGCAGAGATCCCAGAGGTAAACTGATGAGGCTCCACTCTTCTCCTGTCTCCCACTCCTGCAAATCTGTAAGCCGCTGACTCTTGCTTTCCCTGTATTTCTCTCCCTCTCTAGTCTGCTACTTGAAAACAGAAATAGGTGCATCAGTCAGTTTCAGGCCTTCTGATCCTAACAAGTCCACACGCTAGCCTTTACACTGGGGTAACAACTTGATGCCCCAACTAAAGCCAGAGCCCTTCGGAAAACACGAGAAGTATCAGAACAAAAACACCACCTTTACAGAGACCTCATTTATGCATAACTCTAAGCCAAACCATGGCTTAGCATGAGTGAACAAGCATATGCAGGCTTCTAGGCAGATCATGGTAGTTTTCCTCCTTCTCTGGTTGTTCTGCTCATTCCCTCTGTTGAGGTAAACCAAAGTTTGGTTTGGCATGTCGTCCAAACCTGGGTTTGTGGTTTATCTCTCCCAGAACAAACCTTGCTTATGGGTCATGGTTTGTCTGCAAAAAGCTAAACCACAACTCTAGGTCCAGACAACATGCTAAGCCAAGCCATGGCTGGAGAAGGAGCAAAGCAGCTGTGACCTCCTCTCCAGGAGCCTGTGCATTGGCTCATTCACACGAAGCCATGGTTTGGTTTAGTGTTACCTGTGAAGCAGGCCAAAGTTTGTCATTTCACCCCACTCCTCACTCTTTTAACACTCCAGTGCATAATTACAGTGAAATATAGGGTAAAGTTTTATTTGGAAAAGCAGATACCAAGAATAAAGTGAAGGAACAAACTGCAACATAAAATAAAAGCACTGGCCATTTTCAGACTGTCAGTTCCGAGGTGTCACCTTTCAGAATAGCAGCCGCTGTTACAGCATCTCTCATCTTATGGCCAATGATGGTCCAATATAGAAAGCAACCCAGCTTCTCTGCCCAAATGTGTGTAGCCCAGCTTCAACAAACCTTTGAGCTGGTTGCATCATTTTAGTGCCTTTCCATTTCCGCTCCGACACACATTTCAATGCTCAGCAGAGGCAAATACACTACAAAGAACCAAGAGGCCTCCCAGGGAGCCATGGGATGCAAAGTGCACCACCACCCAATGTCAAGGGGCAGGGAGGAGGCAATGCTACACTTTACAACATTTCCTGCTGTTCCATAAGCTCTTTTTCTCATTTCACCTGCATTTTATTGGTATGGAAGATGGCAGCCTCACCCTCCTCCAGGCCTCTTATTAAAGAGCAGGTTGCTACAACACGAGATTGCATCACTATTAATGGCTACCTAAAGCCATCAAAAATTGATTGAAAGAAAACAGGGGAAGGCTGATATTATATTGTTGCATTTAAATCCAGCATGATTTGGGCTGCCCAGGTCTGGATCATATTAAGTGGAAGATGAGGCTCTGCAGTGATTGAATGATGGGGAAGGCTCTGTATTAGAGCTCAGGGACAGCTGGCCAATCCAATTTGGCTTCCTGCTCATAAAACACCAAGGCCCATACAAGTGCCTTGCTTTCACAGCAAGTGGTTTCCTACCCCCCTCCTGCTGCCAGTTTTTAAAGATGAAAGAGCAAGCAGAACACTTTAAATATTAACCTAGACCCTCTCAAAATGGACACAGCCCCAATACACAGGGCCTTGGTCCTGTGAGTAATAATAACCATGAGTTATTACACTGTACTTTGAAATGACACTTTTTATGAAACACTGAGGGGCACCTAACAAGGTGAGTGGCTTGGAAAACAAAATTCTTATTTTGTGTGTGTGGAGCAGCGTTCAGAGTCCTCTCAATTATTCCCTCATCATAACTACTATGTATAAGGCACTCTACTGGAATGCTAGTCCCAGTCCTAAAAGGTTTACAAACTTTTTAAAGAAAAAGATGGAAGAAGACACCTCCCAGAAAGAAGCAAGACTGTACAGTACTCCAAAATGAGACCTTTTTTTAGAAGACTAAGGGGCATTTAGCAGAGGCAAGTCGCTTGCTAAACAAATTTCTTATTCATTCCAATTTGTGGAAATTAAAGTAGAAAAAATTCATGCATGAACACAATTCATATTTTAGTACGTTTATATCTCATCTTCCTTTCACTATGGAACACAAGGCAGCTTACATGTGGTATTCAGGTCTCCCACCCAGACCCAAACCTGCCTCGCTTCAACAAGGTGGCTGCATCACATGCCCTTGGAATCTGAGATTCTTGTGTCAAAGGCTGGAGAGCAAAATCCGAAACCACAACCCCCAGTCTTAATTCTACTGGGCACATGTATGTGGACCAGTCCTCAGTCACTGTCCCCCCTCCACCCCAATCACTGGCTTCTCCCCCACTGTGTATCATGCACAGGACTGGCATGCCAGTCCCAGTCCTAAAAGGTTTGCAAACTTAAAAGAAGAAGATGGAGGTAGGCACCACCCAGAAAGAAACAGCCGCCTTATTCCACCTTGAGCATGACAATCTGAACCTGGCAAAACTCCTACTGGCTAGCATGGCCTTCAGCAGTCATTGCCTCCCCGCACCCAGCTATGCTTAACGCAGGAAGCATCATTCCCACTCGCCAGCTAGCAGAGTGTGCTTGCCAACAGGAAGTGAATTCTCTTACACAAACATGGCCACCATGGTTACAGGACTTCGCAAACTCTCTAGGCAGACGCCTTGGAGCTTAGCCCAGGTTTGAAATGAACTGCGTTATATATTTCTCCTCCCCCCCAAAAAGGGGGGGGATAAATAAATAAAAGTTCGCCTGGAGCAGCCCCACTCAGCATGTTAATGCCGATTCAGAGAGCAAGGCAAAGAGGCCTAAAAATACATTCCATTATTCTAACCGGACAAAAAAAGTAAACAGTGCCAAACTTCCTAAGGGGGAGCGAGGAGGAGGGAGGTCTCCTCTGCAATGACTCAGACAGCAACAATACAATGCGACGCAGTGGCAAGTCCAGAGGCAGGGGAAAGCAATGCAAAAAAAACCCAAAAGCACTAAAGGCTGCCAGCTGCCTCGAGAATGTTTGCCGGTATGTACCTTTGCTTGACTCACATATGTGCAGCAGGAAACTTGACATCAGCTGGAAATCTGGCCTAACAGCCGCATTGCCGACAGATCCAAATCATCTCCCTTTTATCCCAAGCTGGAAAGGAAATTTGCTAACAGCTCCACCTTTAAAAGTGGCCAAGAGACCCTTATTGTTTCAAACTCTGGTCACAGCTGCTCTGTGAACTACACTGGGCTGGAACCTCTGCCTGGCTGGCTGCAGCCAACGCACACAAACTTCAAAAGAGCCTTTCATTGTAAAGCCGCTTGCCTGCATCCCAATCTCTTTCTAGAAAAGGTGGTGGAGAAGGCTGCTCCTCCCTCCTTAGAGTCAAGAGAAGCCAGAAAAAAGGTCAGGATGTTTTGTGATTTTTGAAGCAGCACTGAATGGTTCAGCGGAGATGTAATGTTTTCCAGTCTCTTGACCATGGTTAAGAGATCTGGAGTGCTCCTCAGACTCGTGCCCACCCCACCCCACCTCGCACAACCCTCCTTCCCTGTCCCACTTCAACTTCTCACTTTCCCTGGATTATATCTGCACTAAACCAGTACTGGAAGCCCTAGTTAGAATCAGGTTTCAAAGGCTGGTTGAAATCTAGCTATGGATTTGGCAATCGTAGATTTGGCTCGCACTCATTAAAAATACTATGAAATTTGCAGTGGCATAAACAAATGTACTGGTTTCTCAGATAATACCAATTGGGAGGTACCAGTGTAAGATCTCTGAAAACTATTTTAATTAGCAAAGTGAGGCACCATCAGTTACAAAACATTTTCAATTCAAAACCTTGGCAAGACTAATAGATTTAGAATTGGGGGGGGGGGGATTCCAACAATTCTTCCAATCGTTACATCAGTGCAACCTTTTCAGCTTACCAAATGGAATGACCCCCCCTCTCCACCTTCCATGTACTGTTCTGGGGGTTCTCTTGGCCCACCAAGAGCCTTTGGGGAGCACACTGGCAGGAATTGGGGAAGCCCCATTGTGCAAGCAGAAGTCCTTGAGCAGAGCTTCCACTGATAGATAAATCAAATGGTCGGGATTCACCCTTCCATTTAGTCTGAAAAGTATTTTCTGTTCCCTTTCTTTCAAATGTGCTCCAATTTATGATTCAGAAACACATTTTCAATGTTCAGATGCCACAGCAACCAGGTTTTAAACTCTGAGCTTTCTCTGTGCTTTCTTTCCACTTTGCCCTACAAGTCAACTCTACAGCTGAGTTAGGAAACCTGTGGTCTAACTCCTATCATCCCTGAGCATTGGCTATGCTGAATGGGGCTGATGAGAACTGGAATCCAATGACATTTGGAGGGCCACACATTCCCCATACTTGAAAGTTACACTGCTGGACACAGAGCTCCAAAACGATGACGTATGAACATCATCGTTGGACAACCTAACAAAGTTCTCCATGAAGGTCCCAACTGGAGGAAGAAGAAAGGACAGAGAGTGAAGAAAGGGCTGTGAGTGGAAGGCAGCCCTTTTCCCATTCTCGGGACCCCTGGGAAACTCAACAAACCTGCTGTACCTGGAACTAGGTGTGGAAAGTGCAGCTGAATGGGACACAGCTGTGGGCAGCCTGAGGAAGTAGAACCCACTCTGATGTCTGCCCATCAACAGCAAGTCTAGAATGAGAGACTAGGGTGATGTCTGCTGTATCCAAGCATTCTTCTCATTGTGAGATTTTTGTGGGTGAGCTAAGCGTTTGTTCGATTCTGGGCAACAACCCAGAGGTTGAGAGGGAAGGTGTGTGTCAGAAGGAAAATGAACTGGTATTTATTCATATATATTAGTAAATTTGTATTAATGTAACATTTCTAGATTATTTTTGTAATATTTTGTTTAAGTTGTCTGTTGTTGCTTCTGTTTTCTGTACACTGCTTAGATATATTTTAAATATATTAAGCGGTATAGAAATTAAATAATCCATCAACACTGTACAATGATTTATCTGTCCCATGTCTGCAACAGTGATAACAGCTTAATTAACATTCACTACATTATTATTATTATTATTATTCCACCATCAGTGTACACAGCACAAAGATATTACATTGTAAATATAGGTATGTGTGTGGCAAAGGCAAGGGTAATAACCCAGCAGGAGGAATAGAAGCAAATGTAAAAGGGGGTGGATTTAAGCAGTTGCACATTCTTAGGCTTCATCTTTTCTTCACATGATGATCAAGGGGTTAAAGGGTCAATAGAAAAGCCATGTGTTATTTTGAACAAAGATCTAATAAAAAACAAGATTTCATAGGGATGTGATCTCTCTTCCTCTACAATTCTGCCCGTAGAGTTTCACAATGAAGCATAGAAGGGAGCCAGCTCACCACCATATATTCTGAATATTAAAAAAATCTTCACGCTGCATGCAGAAAGTCACTTTTAATCTGGTGAGTGATCACTTCAGAGACAGAGAGCAGCATTTCTGGACTCTGATTACAGAGGCAAGTAAAAGAACATGATGCTATGACCTTAGCTATTCCTGATACCAATGTTTAGGTCACATATGTACATAACGACTAATTAATAATATAGTACATTAGAGTGCAAAATGCTTATTAATAACACCTATCCCAACCAACTTTACAACAATTTTGTGATGTGGGTCACTAGTGCCATTACAATATGATAAATGGGGAGTTAAGATGTAGAGAGAAGGATCTGTTCAAAATGACTAATGAGTATATGTTTGAACTGCAAGTAATTTCAAAGCCTTCTGGTTCCAAGGCCTACAATGAAGCACGCTAGTTCTCTGAAGAAAAAGACCATGAAAATGAGCCATAAGTGAAACCTTGGGCTTCACATCTGCTTCCTAATCTCTGAGCATCTCTGCAACTCTAAAGCTGCTTTACTCATTTCTCCTAGTCTTCTGGAAGCATAAGTAGGCGCTAAAAGAGAGAGAGAGAGAGAGAGAGAGAGAGAGAGAGAGAGAGAGAGAGAGAGAGAGAGAGAGAGAATTACCAATAAACAATTTAAGTCATCCTGCTTTGTAACTCAGAAACCCACACGCCTACTAAAAATTCAGATCAGCAAAGCAGTATAATTCCTCTGATATAAACAGCAGTGTTCCTCATTTAAAAGAACAAAATAATTCAATGTCCCGATTTTCTAGTGTAAATTAAGTCATGCAGAAAACTCCTAGGTATCTTGACAGGCTGGCCTGGTGTCAAATGTAGACAGACTGCCCTGTAAGACACTCCCCATTTCAGAGATATTCGGTTTTCTTATATTATTGTTTTAAATAAAAATAGTAAAAATAACTTGACCCCATGTCAAAGTTTTAACACCACTCATTGCAAGCATGTGATTTCATATTGTCCAACCTACCTTCCAACACTTGCCTACCTAGCACATTAACAACAAGACTTTCAACAGGAACACAACAAGTTTTTATTATCTTGTCCTCTGTGAAGATAATTCACAGTAGGCCTGATTGTTTCTGGTATCTACCAGAGACATAATATTCCTTATGGCACTGCTTATTTAACCACAAGTCTTGCTATAACTTGTCCTTTCATTACAGATACTAATGACATCTAAATGCATGACAGCATTAATGTAAAAGTCTTTTCAAGATGTTCCATGGCAGGATAATAAAAGCTTAAAATACACATTGTAAGTAACTTATGAGTCCCCAAAACTAAAAGTCTAAGAACACACTTAAATTGTAGGGGAGGGGTCTGGTTCGTGATGTTAACTCGGGGAACCAGCAATTCAGAAAATACTTGCCTACATGTAAATTCATTAACCCACTCAACCAAATGGCCCATCTACAGACTTATCAGACAGAAACAAACTGAATCAGTATTTTCAGGGAATGGACTCAAACCAGGATCCAAACAAACCTAAACAATGGGCACATGGCCTTTGGTTTGGACTCAGTCTGATCCTTATGTTTCCCTCCCCTTACGGTTTTGATCTATGGGCTACTTTTAAAATGAGGCTGCATTTTAAATTGCATTTAACCTTTATTTTAAATTGGGGTTTTTTCCTATTGTTTTTTCTGTAATTTTACTGGTGTTAGCCACCCTGAGCCCAGCTCTGGCCAGGGAGGGAGGGGTATAAATAATTTTTTTTGTTATATTATTATTATTATTATTATTATTATTATTATTAACTGTGATTCACTGGATGTTTGTACCAATTACAACTAAGGTACTGTTCTGAAATAAACTTAGGTTGCATCCACACCTTCTGCTTCTACTACTGTAACAGAAAGAGCAGAGGACATTGTTTGTTGCTACGAAGAACTACGGTAGCTCTCACCAATATTGTTCTATTCACAATAGACATGACAACCACACAATGCGGTTCCATAGCTGTCTCAGAAGCACAGCATTGTCTGGAAGCACCCAAAGTGATGATCATAAGTTAGATTGCTATCTCCACTGAATGCAGGGACGGGGAACAGTGGCACTGATGCTGAACTACAATTCCCATCACCCCTGACTATTGGTCATGTTGGTTGGGGCTGATGGGAATTGTAGTCCAGCCACATTTTCCCCGCTGCTAATTAATGGCACCAAGAAATAGCAAGAAGGAAGTAGAAGAAACAAGGCATGAACTTTACTAGGGGTTATACCACCTGCTAAGAAGCACAATGGTGGTTATTCCACAGAGCACATCTCATGGACACTTCACATGCCACCTTGATATAGAATTTAGTATATAAGGACACAAGGATACAGTGCTCCATCTTGACTTATTACTATGGCATTGCATGCTGGAACTTGTAGTCTCATCTCCACAGACAGCACCTGTGGTCTAATGATAACAGGAACAGAGGTGTCAGATGGCTGGATTTATGGAGGCCTTGGGCTTCTGCTTATCAAACAATGCAGCACCAGTACAAGCAAAGTTTTATAGTCCAGGGAATGAACAACAGGTTTTGAGAGGAGGGTTTGGAAAGACAATCTGTTTGAGTTGAAAGAAAAGTCATTCTGCAGCATTTTAAAAGGGCATGCAGTAAAGTATCCTAATCTTCTACATTATCAGAGAAACAATGAGGCCCATTAGATTAACAAGAGGCAGCAGGAAAGGAATGACTCTCCAGACTGAAAAGAGAACAGATATTGAATGAAGACAGCACAGGTAATCATACATAAACACACACAGGCAGAGAGAGAGAGAGAAATGGGCAGAAAACAACCAACACTTATAGCACACCACCTCAAATTAGGACCAGAGGCCTCTTTAAATAAGGGTTCTGTTAATAACATGGCAGTAAATTAACTAGTACCCAAAGGCTTTCTTCCTCACCAGATGGTTCCCTGAGACTCTTGTGCATTATGGCAACTAAACGAGATTTCGAATTCTGGTTAAAAGCAAACTTTGCTTAACATTATGATTTAAGTTAGTGTCAACATCACCCTGGTTAAGCCCAGGACAAATGAGCAAGAGAAGGCGGACTAGCTGGAGAGTCTCTGGCCCTCTGCTCATCTATTAAGCATATACACAGGCATGAAAGTATTGTGTTTGTTAGGACTTCTTTGGTCATACTGTACAGTCAAACAACATCAGTGTAATATGGGTATATGCACCTGCTAATTATTATAACTAATCAATTATTTTCATTGGCAGACTAGTAGTAATATCACTGATCTGGTAAGATGAGTCAGCTACACCAGTGGCAACAGCATGGCCCAGTAAAAGGGAAAAAGATAAGTGTGCAGTTTCTACCCTCAACATAAATTCATCCAAGGACAACAGAAGGACTGTAACTCACAGTCTCATTAGCTGCCAAGCCACAGACTATGAGGTCCTCTGAAATCTTTATTATTTATTTGATTGGCAAGCTATATAGTTATTGGTTAACAAGCCCTGGGAGAGAATCTTCAGGATGCTCATCTTCCTACTACAAAAGTCTTAATAAATAAACAATCTGCCAGAGTTCCTTCTGACAGACAAGTTACGAAATATATGAGGCATGTTAGAAAGCTGTGTGTGTGTGTGTGTGTGTGTGTGTGTGTGTGTGTGTATAGAACAAAGCCAGGGTGTTTGACAAGAACTTTCCTACTGACAGCTATTCTGTTTGGACAAGAGAATTCCTTGCAGTTTCGGTCTGAACTGAAATCTTTTCCCTCTGCGTAAAAATAACCACACATTCCGCAGTTTCGAGAGCTTCCCAGAGGAACTCACCCTCTCACCTTTTAGTCACGAGATCAGCAGAGAGCCTCTCCTCCACTTCGCCTTTAGTGTTCCCTACCTAATTCCCGAAGCCTCTTGCAGAGTTTCCGTAGGCCAGAGCTGGGGGAAGGGGTGGCGGAAAGAGGGACTGGACAGGCAACTCAGCAGTGTCCCTTTCCGTGCTCAGCGAGGAGGAACAGAAAAAGCATGAGAAGGGAAGGTGATCCAATAAAATAGGCTGCGACAAAGCAGAAGTCCCTCACCCCACTCTATCACAAAGAGAGGCTTCAGTAACCTAACAAATGTCCCCGCTCCTAGACTATTCTTTCTAATATTATAGATTGTATCTACTATTCCTTCTATACACAAATGTTCAGTTGGAAATCTTCAGTAACAAGCCTCAGTTCTCTCACCCGATTGAGGAGACTCAGCACCGATCTCAGCCCACTTGCAGCTTCACCAAGAAGGCCTTGCCCTTCATCATGCAGAAGTTTATTATCCTCATGAACAGCTTAAATACAGTACCAGAATGCTGAACGCCAAATTGTTTCAGTACTTGATGTTGCTAGCCACAGGGGCAGGGAACATTTGGCTCTCTAACTCCCATCAGTCAGCAGAATCAACGTTCAGCGATGATGAGAGTTGTCGTTCAACAAGATCTGGAGCGCAACAGGTTCCCATTCCCGGTATTAAATAGTTTGGGGATGCCTCCTACGGGAAGTAACTGCCCCACGTGCATTTTTAACTTATGATAAATAATCCATCTCATGCAAGTCCAGTGCGGGTGAGCAGCCTCACTCTTCCAACCAAGACAGAAACCCTTTTTAAAAAAATGTGAATAATTAAAGTCAATTTTTGTGCACATAATATACTTGAACTCTTCACCTTCCAACCATTTTCCAGCTTTTATATCCTAAGGCAGAGACGGGCTACCTCTGAGCTGGATCATCAGGCCCAATATTTCCACAATTTCACTTGTAAGAAAAAAATAAAATAGGAGCTATTTCGTGGTATAATGTTACTTGTCTGTTTGGGATTTTTCATATAAATGTCAATATCAGTACAGAATATGCTTTACCACATAACTGTGATGCCCTCAGTATTATTATGTAGCAAGGAGACAGACTGCACCAAAGGGTTGAGTCACACAGCAAAAAATACTCTTTAAAACCCCAAATCTAGGGTTGCAATACGTCTGGGAAATCCCGGACATGTCCTCATTTGCAGGGGGGGGGCAACATTTACGCTTTAATGGAAATACCCAGGATTTGAAGGGCTTTATTTATTTATTTTTGGTGGGTTTTTTGGCTTGGGCAGTGCGGGCTTGGGCAGTGCGGGTGACTCTGCATGCCACGGCCTCTGCCAGCCCAAGCTGGTAAAGAAGTGTGCAGGCATGGTTGTGGCAGCTCCGCACATCTGCCCAGCTTTCCTGGCAGAGGCTCAGGCTGTCCTCTTTTTTGCTTTTCAAGATATGACAACCCTACCAAATTGTTGTCTGGAGAACAGATCAGACCCAGTGAATCAAGAAGCTGACTAGATCTGCCCTCAATTGTATAAGTAGTTTGTGGCTTCCTAAAATCCACTTATTCCCAAGAAGTTCTTTCTAAGCACCACATTAGCAGACAAGGTACAACAGAAGTAGAATAGCTGGACAGCCACACTAGTCCTTCTAGATCAGGGGTCAGAACCTTTTTCAGCTGTGGGCCGGTCCACCATCCCTCAGACCATGTGGCGGGCTGGACTATATTTTTTTGGGGGGGGGATGAATGAATTCCTATGCCCCACAAATAACCCAGGGATGCATTTTAAATAAAAGCACACATTCTACTCATGTAAAAACACCAGGTGGGCCTCACAAATAACCCAGAAATGCATTTTAAATAAAAGGACACATTCTACTCATGTAAAAACACGCTGATTCCCAGACCGTCCACAGGCTGGATTGAGAAAGCGAATGGGCCGCATCTGGCCCCCAGGCCTTAGGGTACCTACCCTTGTTCTAGTTACTCCTGGTATCTAGTACTTCTGCAATAAAAGGGTTGGCAATTTTAGCAAAAAGCAATGAGGTGTGTAAAAAAAGTGCAGCCAATGACAAAGCAAGATTTGCTGGTATCCCGTACCAGAGAATTTCCCTACAAAGTACATATACATACGTATATACTATTTCCTTCCAACACTTTATGCTGACTGTATTTTTATTAGCTACATTTGTATTCCAGCTTTCTTCTATGGAGCTGAGAAGCACTTTTGCCTCACAACAACCCTTAGAGTTACTGGTGTTAGGATAAAAAATTATGGCTTGCTTTCAGGCCCACCATTACAATCTCTAGCTAAGAGAAGGATTTGATCCCAAGTTTCCCACAGCCAAACCCAAACCTCTAGCCACCAGACTGTTTCAACCCTCACAGCACTGAAAAATACGCACTCACACACCAAGACTGCCAATTCCAGTTTTTTAAGGAAAAGTATATGGCACCCAGGAAGCTTGAATAATTCCACCTAAACAAAAATGAGATTGAGAAAAAGGCATACAAATAATGAGACTTAACAGGCACATGACATCCGGCAACTTGATCTCCCTTGCTGTCCTCAAAATCGAGAGGTGAGAAGACTTCAAGGCCTGCAGGATCTACGGTATTTTTTTTTCCTATTGAAATCCTAAGATCCATCAAGCAGAAGCAAAAGATACAGGCTTTGGTAAACAAAGTACGAGTCCAGGAATTTGTGAATGCAACTCACAGTCACTGCACAGAAAAAACAACTCCTAGTGATTCCCACCACCACCCACCACTGTTGCTGCTGTTAAACAACTAGGAATAAGAAATCACTGAGATAATGGGGAATTTTGGCTATGGACTAGGTATCCATCCTATATGTCTTCCAAGGTGTCTGAATATGAATGGGAGCTAGCCAAATAAACACAGATCTCCTGATTTCCCTCCACCGCCAAACACATACATAGACCCCTGCTTTCCATATTCCTTTGCTCCTCCTCCAACCACTGCCATCAACAGACTGCAGAATATTTATAGCAGAGCATTTTAAGCAAGGGGTAGTTTTATATCATGGGAAAGTGACGTTTTTATTGGGCCAGTAAGAATGAACTGATAATTAAAGCAATAGTTGCATTTGCCTATCTTGCAAATGTGTATAGATTACAGATATGAAGCATCTAGTATTAGGCAATTCATGCAGAAGCTCCTGCCATTGGTCATTTTAAGAATCATCATTTTCCTGTGGCTTAAAAGACTTACTGGGTATGTACTATAGATTTTATTTCAAAGCCGATACTAGGTTTGGTGGGATGCTTTGTCTTCATGCCTTATACAGTACTTTGTTGTCCTACGAGATAAGTAATCTGCTTTATATTATACTTAAGTAAATTTCAGCTGCAATGGCAAAAACTGACTGCAGAATGCAAGGAATCATTAAGATACAGTACAGGCTATGCCCTAAGAGATTGTATCTCATGAGGCATCGGGCATGCTTGCCAAGACATGCTGTACCTATGTATACACACACAGCCGATCTATAGAGGCAGCTTGCCTGAATGCCCCTTGGGAAGATGGCAGATGAAAAACAGGCAGCTGTGGTGCAGGAAGAAGTTTTTGGCACTGCAATCTGCACGGCATACAGCAAGCCTGCTCTCTGAATGTACCCTCCACTCCGGCTCCTTTGCAAGCATCTTCAGCCTTGACCTTTTGCCAAACAGCTGGGCTGCTATAACCTCTCTAGCAGCGGGGTACGGTCTCCAAACTAGGGCAGAGCCAGCATTCCTCCCCACCCCATCCTCCAGTCCTTCCTTCAACAGGACTTTGCTTTGCTGAAGTCTGACAGGAGAACAAGGGCAAGCGTTGGGCACCTTGTGACACAAATCATACCCCAAACATCTGTCAGAAGCAATCACCATCTTCCTGTCATTTCCAGTTCCTTCAAACATGCAACAAAGAAAATGGGGGCAGGGAGGGAGGATGGCTGGAAGGCAGAACAACAGCTAGCAAGCATCACCATCACCGGTCATGCTTAAAGAATGGAAAACAGTGCCTCCACTGATTAGAAGCAGAGGGGTTCTCTTTCTATACTAAGGTACACTAAGAGGTTACCTACGTTATTAATTCAGCTGTTATTCCAAAATGACCTCCCCTCTTTGCCTAGCTGGCCTCTGCAGGAAATGCCAGGGTCTTCTACTGAAGCATACATACGCATACATATGCAAACCACACGGTCTTGTTTACTAGTCTACCAGGTCACTGTGCTAGTTGTGAAGCAGCTCTGCCTAGGTTTATTGATTCAGTACATGCCTATATACACAAAGGAGTGTTGCAGTTTTGCCTTGTTTATTTGCTTCATTTAAAATGCCGGCATTTTTTTGTGTTGGCCTTGTTTATGTGCTTCATTTAAAATGCCAGCATTTTGTCTGTGTGTGTTAATTTTTTTTTCCTTACATGTTAGCTGCCTTTATAAATACAAAGCAGGGTATAGCATTTTGAAATAACTGAGAGAAATAAGCAGTGAAAGAGGCCCTGCTTATCTGGGGCATGCTTCCTCACATAAGTTATTCAAGGGCACTTCTTACTTACATCTCAAGATTCCCCTTAACTGTGCAAATATCATCCTAATATAACTAAATATTAAATGGAATGGTATAATGGTATTTTATGTGATTCCATCCTTGGTATGCTTATCAGCCGGAATAGGACTGCAACCAAAAACCCTCACGAAAGAATGCAAAATGATGAGTTCACAATCCTGCCCTCATAGTGAATTTACACACCAGCAGAGATATCACAGCAGGCTGTGCTAGAGGAATCTTCCTGCCAGTTTTATACCACCAGCACAAGGGGTAAAAATGGGTGAACTTGGTGAAAATCGCTGTTCCCCATCTTTTAAAGGCAAGCGATTAATGGTTACATGTGGCATGGTTCAAATGGGAAAACCTCTTGTAAGCCACCTGCTTCAGAGGAAGAATGGCCTTCAGGAGAACAATATCTACTTTTTGAACTGAAGGTTTGGGATCTGGGAGGCAAAGTGTGCCTGCACACTTTCATTCTTTCTTTTTTCAGAGGCATGCTTGGCTGATGCATAATCTGGCACAGTTCCAGGGTCTGGAATCAGATCGTGAAGGAACAAGAAAATCTCAGGAAGCACCACAACACAAAGCTGTCCCTGGAGAAGTCAGATCCCCACAGCATGGCGGAGGCTGGGAATCTGAACAGGACTCTGCCATTCCATTCAAGCTCACAGGCAATGGAATTTCAACTAGTTGTGATATTAACCTCTTCTAGCGCCTGCAGGCTGTCGCTCTTGATGCGAACAAGGAAAAAGTGCGGAGGGGGAGGGGGAGAGGGAGGGGGAGAGGGGGAGAGGCAGTCTTAGGAATGCTCTGGCTCATTCTTTGTGCTCAAGCAACTTAGCCTGTTATTTCTTTTGGCCCTGTGAGGATTTTGAGTGCCTTGCACCACCCCAGATCAACAAACGGACATATTTTAGACCTTCCATCACTCCCATCTCAGTAAAATCACTGCAGTTACCCAACCAAAACAAAAAACAAAAACTCAACCATCCTGAGGGATATTTATTAATCATCTCCATGGAGTGTTGGTATTTTATAAGCCTGTATACGTTTCTGGCTAGCATTTCAGAGACGCTGTTTATATTGCAGTTGCTTTTTCCTAACAAAATCCAGGTTTATTGTTACCATGGGTTCTATCAGTGGGGGGGAGGGATTGGGGGTTTCTAAGCACTCAAAAACCATTTCAGCCATCAAATATACCATTTAGCAATTAGCAGATGTGGAAAAATTCTAAAACAAGGGACTTGACATCACTGAGCTGGGCAAAAAAAAAGAGCTACCAGCAGCACTACATATATAAGCAGGAAGACGTCAACTACAGTCAATAGGGGCATGGCCTGAAGGCACATGATGCAACCATCTTGCTGAAGTTAAGCAGGTTTAGATCTGGTCACAGCATCGATGGGAGACAACCTAAGAACCCTATCAACACCACCATCTTCAGCTCCATCATGGAGGAAATGCTGGCTATAAATACAGTAATAAATGAAATACAGGCAATTCCCAAGTGAAAAAAGTGTATTTATTGCAACTGTGTTCCCCTTCCAAATATCAGTTGCTTGCCCTCCTTTATAGATAACCACCAGACAGCTGGGCACAGGAAGGGGATCAGCTACAGCCCAGCTGGTTCTGCTCCCATTTCCCAGCTTGCCTCCGCAGCATTCACCAGTCCCTACCATAACAACCCCGCTAGAGGAGTCAATATCCCAAAGGCCCAAGCCATTCTGAACTGCTCTCATTAGCAGTTCTTCTCCACTGTCAGCCTTGGTTTGGAAAGGTCAGAAAAAGAATGGGATGTTTAAGAAAGTCAAGAGACGTATAGGCTTGAACCTGCCATGCATTTTCAAAAATCTGCATAGAAACAGCTGTAATATCCAGGTTTTGTTTTTACATGCCACATTACATTGATCCCAATGAAGTTTGCTTCTAGTTAAGTGCACTTACCGATTCGAAGCATACCAAAATTGCTGTATACCAGGTGTGTAGCAATTGATGATGAAGGTGATAGTAATAATAATGATCATAATAATAATAGTAGTAATAAGTGAAGAGGCACAGCCATTAATCGTTTTTATCTTTATCTTTTTTAAAGACTTTGGAACAGCAACATCGCCTTCATTGACCCCATTCCCCAAAAGATGGTGCCCAACTGGCTGAGGTCGCTGCCACTCTAACTCATGAGAAATGGTTCAAATGGAGGGGGATCCATTTTGGTTGTATACTTCTCAGTCCACCTGTAGCCCAACGGCAAGCAAGGCCATGCCCAGGTTACACTGAGATGGAGGCATCTCTCCCTTCTTTCCCCCTCATCTCCAGCAGTGAGCGACTGCTACAGTTCCTCCAAGCAAGATGGGCTACTCACCACATCAGCCTGGTCTCCAGGTAAGGACCATGAGGGTGAGTTGAGGTGGATGGATATGGGAGGCAGGGTTGCCTTGGAGCTGCCCTTCCGTAGAATATGAGAAAGTTGGAGGCAAATGCAGAGTAGCCATGACAGTGCCGTGGAAGGGTAGGGAAACAACCATGATAGTATGGGGGCGGGGGAAGGTTACCAGGAGGGCATCTTCTCCAGGGTCCCCTCAAACCTGGCAGTACAGCTGCATCACAAGACAACCAGTTCGGTTCTTTTTAGCTCTGTTCTAAACATTTCAGAGAACAAACTGCTGCTGCATTTCGCAGAAAGGCATATTTTAAGTTCCAGTAAAATAACTCTGTCTCAGTCTGAGATAAGTTTTCCTCTTGTCCTCAATTATTACCTGGCCCCTGCATAAAGCACTTTGCTCTGCCTGGTTCCTCTCCCTAGCTTTCCACCCTGTTCTGTTCTGGCTGGAAGCCTGTTCCAGATTTGCCAACGTGCGAGACGCTTCTGCCTGCAGTGAAGGAAGGGCCAAATTTCAAGAGAGCTTGGATCCACTTTTCACTTCAAAGTTCCAAGCCCCACAATGTAGCAAAAGTTTTTAATTGCCTAAGGAGGAGCTAGCCTGGGAAAGCTGGAAGCAGTGAGATAACCAGAGTCTCGCTGAACCGCAGAAAAGGAGGGGGGAGGGAGGGAGGGAAAAAATGTCTGAAAGTCTTCCAACAGAAACAAAACAAAGGGAAGGGAAACTATTTTTCAAGAGTGTGACACAGGCCTCTTTTTCACTCAGACACCAAAGGGCCAAGAGTAGCCAATAAAAGCAGACATGCACACAGGAATCCAAGTGAAGCCCAGCAAATGCCATGTATACAGACTGGCTTCCATAGGAATGCAAAGGCCATGGGAGAAATGGACCCAATACATCTGTGTTCTTATAGGAAGACCACAAACAGCCCTCCCAAGATCTCATGAAACTCAAGGTGCTTTAAAACAGGGTGAACATTTATGGTTCACAAATGGGTTCCGACTAAAAGATACTGCTATCTCTATGATCAGAATGTAAGAAGAGTTCTGCCAGATCAGGCCAAAGGTCCATTAAATCCATCATCTTGTTTCTAGCTATGCCCAAAAAATTGTCCCTGGGAAGGAAGCTCGCCATCAGGGCTCAAAAGTGACAGCCCTCTCCTGCTTTTCTTGCTCCCCTGCAACTAGTATTCACTGACATGCTGCCTCTGGCCCTGGAGGTAGCGTGGAACCATCATATTAAAAAAACCATTTCAAGTCAGTGCCACCCCCTATACAACTTGCAGCAATGAATTTCATGAATTATGATGCAACTCTCAAATGTCCCCCCAAGTCCCCACTTGAAACTAGATCCTCTGCACCAGGGATGGGCAACCAGTAGCCCTTCAGATATTGGTGAACTACAATTCCCATCATCCCTAATCATGGGCCATGCTGGCTGAGGCTAATGGGAGTTGTAGTGCAACAGCATCCAGAGGGCAACAGGTTCCCCATACCTGCTCTACACACACCCACACACACACACACCCCTGCCTGCTTTTGTGCAAACTGCCATTAACTCCCTTAGAATTTCTACACAGCCTTCACTTCCTGGTCTCCTCCACACACAAAATTAACCCCCTACCACTCTGGGGGGAACCAGAGAACTGGTGGAAAGAGCGATAACCTTCCCTTGCTAATGGGCAATTTTAATTTCCATGCCGCAATCAAAAGTTTTTTAAAAGGCGGTCTGATTGCTCCCCAGGCTTTTGGATTATATTATCCTTATCACAAGGGAGACCAAAGCAAGTGGCATCAATTCAACAACGGCCACTGCAATCTCTGGCAATAAGAATTAGGGAAGCTGAATCCCACTCCTGGAAGGCAGAGCTAAAGAAGAGATGGCCAATGCATTCTCTTAGCCCTAGAAGCTACTTTTAATGTGACTTAAAATAAGCACAGTAGCTGAATCAAGCAAAGATCATTAAGGTGTAAATTCAGCCCATTTCACGTTGCATCACCACATAACATATTTATTGAAATGTTCATAACTGCTACAGGCCACACGTAGTCACATAATATCAAGGCAGCCTAAATGACGGGACTTGGCTTCTCAAACACAAAACATGGATTGCATTTAAAGTGGGGAAGCTTCTTAATGTAGCTCCAAGCATATTTGCAACATCTTGATTACGCAGCTTTTGGCAAATACTGAAGACACACCTCTTTATCCCAGCTTTTGACACTTGAGTTGAGTGTTTTTAGGACCCACCTTATTTTTGTGTTGCAAGTTGTTTTTAACTGTTTTTAACGTTGTGTTTTAATTGCTGTGACCTGCCCCTTAGGGTGAAGGGTGTGTTAATAAAAACAATGCACACTGTTTTCCACAGCAAGCATATGAAGATGGGACAACGTACGTGTGTAAACGGGCATCTTTAAATACACCTGCACAATCATAGGAGGAGCCACACGTACGTGTCATCCACACATTACGTCAGCCACAGAAAACACCACAGCAATACTGGTGGTGGTCATGCAGCTAAACGTTTGCCCTACAAACCATTGATCTGTTCTCATTAACAAAAGTGGCTGTGACCCAGTCACTGGATTCCACTGTGGCCCAGTCACAGCACACTATGATCCCCTGAACAAGGAGGCACTGTGGATAGTGAGCTTATGGGACGTCTGCTTCATGAGACTCTGGCACCAATTTTCTGCAAGCCACAACACTTATTTGTTTCCTCAGTTTTCCCAACAGCCTCTTGACTGTCTTAAACTTTGTCGTGTTTTTCAAAGCCGCCTTTACCAGTGACAAGTGGGAGCTGGTATGCAATTAAAAATATATACACTGTACAATTACGAACCATGTATTTTTGAATGCTCACATATTTCCACAAACCGAAAGGAAGCCACAAGTTATCACGTCCTTCAATCAATAAAGTGTGGGGAAAGCATCCTGGGGCCGGGATTGTCCCACATTATATCAGTCTGGGCCCAGCCAAGGGCCTCATTGCCAAAAGCAGACAGCTCTGCGGCTTGCGCAAGAGAAGTTTAAAATACTAACATGCACACAAAATTTAACACTTCCTATTTTGGAAAAAGTTCCACCAATCCCTGATATGTTTCACTGCCTCTTTTCTCCCCTCAGTTTTGCTGGAGGCACTGGCCTGAAAAACAGGTTTTTGGTTTTCTGAGAGAACGTCTTGCTTGTTCTCCCATCGGAGGTGGCAACCCCATTTTTGAAACATCAGGGATGGAAACAACAATGTCACCGAAGAACAGGTCAAGTCAACGGAGCTCCCAGCAGTGCTTTGAGGATCAGAGCCTAAAGCGCTCAAAGCAAAAAGTCTTGTTTATATGCCTGCACTTCTAGGAATGAAAATGACTAAGGTAGGGGGAATGACTTGCAGAGGAGTGAAAAATGTACCATAGTAACTCAAGAGGATTTCACAGGGAGAGCTATTCCTAGACAAAGTTCCTGCAGCCAATCGGAAACCGTGTAAGCCGCGTTGGATGTTCGGCTTCCAAAAATAGTTCGCAAATCAGAACAGTCACGTCTGGGTTTGCAGCGTTCAGGAGCCAAAACGTTCAAGAACTAAGCTATTTGAAAACCAAGGTATGATTGTACCTGATCATGTGTTTCTTGGGGAGGACACTAGGGGCTTGGGGGGAGGTGGGGGGAGCCCAACCCACCACACCACTGTCCAGTTGTCCCCCCCCCTTGCATGCAGTCCCCAACCCATTGATCATTACATTCAGTCCTAGGGGCAGTTTGTTCACCCCCTTGAGTAAAGCTTCATAGACACAGTGCTTTTTCCGGGGGGGGCACAGGGGGACGCATACCCCTAAACATTTTGTGAATCTAAGTTTGGCCTCATTGAAGGGCACTATTTCAATATGAGTAGGAAAATGAGAGTACCCCCTAAACATTTATTTTAGAAAAAAGCACTGCATAGACAGATTAACATTTATCTCTCCTTCCTTCAGTTAATCAGTGGAGCTTTGCTTTACAGACAACAAGTAAAGATCTTGGGACTCAGGTCTTTTAAAAGACCTTCTGAACAATACAAACATGCATCTTCTTCCCCGTCCTAATAGAAATATGACTGCAGGTAAGTAGCTCAAGGGTTGTTTCTTTCCTCGTATCCTAAGCTGGCAGAATCACAATGCACCATTCCCTCCAACCACAAAAGCCAGGGATAATTGAAGCTGTCAATGTTCAACAGAAATAAACTTCAATGCTCCTTTAAATCTTGATCTTAAACACTACTGATGGAACTTGAACTTCTTTAAAAGCCGTTTTTATGTCTGTTACATTCCCTCTCCCCCGACTTATTCTACAAAAAATTAGAGGTGGCATCCATTTATTCATTTTAAACGAGCTAACGGTTTACTTCACGGTCCTCCCAAAGGCACCTTCACCAAGATTCTGCAATATGCAAATGTTTCTACATGCAATTGACTTAAAACCATAGTTAATCAAGTAACACATTTTAATCCCCTGACAATCCTAGAGCCATCCCTTTATTGTCAAGGGGGCTGCTCCCTTGGAAATGTAAGTATCTGTTGTGGGACCAGCCAGATATGACAGATGCAGTCACATTTCTTTGTTCATGCGTCTGCCTGCAAGGTAGTGTAATGCAGCAAGGTCGCGTAATAAGATAAACTTTTCCCTCCCCTCTCATCTCATTGCACTGCCTTGCTGCAGGTATTTCCCAGTTCAGCGGTGGTGTTGGAAGTTAAGGGAGTTAAGGAGAAAAGTGCCTGGAAAAACAGAGGGTGGGTCCTAGTATGTAAGGCCAAACCCGTGGTTTGAAGTTGGCTTGCTTAGCAACCAACCATCATTTGTTTTAAATCAGCATTTCTGGTTCACACATGTAACACTAAGCCAACATTCTTAGAAAATGAAAGTGACCTCGGCACTCCTCCTATCGCTTTGGGAAGGATTCAACTTCCTGCTAAGGCGATCACTCCCTCAAGGCAATCATTTTGGTTTGCCAGATGGAATGAGCCCCCTCTCCCCCCCACACACATGCTGTTCCAAGTGTCTGCCTAACAAACCCCCAGAGCCAATTTCATGGGGTATTGCGGGGGGAGCCCCATTGCACAAGCATAAGTCTTTATACAGGGCTTCTACTGACAGGACTCATTAGTTGAATCCCACCCTTTCCCCAGGCTTGCTGAGGTTCACCCACATAGTGCTAAACCGTAGTTTAGTGTTATGTGCAATTACGTAGTTTTTAGCTGTTAGGATTTAGCTTCACAAACCTATTTTCTTGTTTAAAAAAGGAGAGTATGAATGCTTTACAACAAAATCATGTTGACCGTTACTTGGGAGTAAGCCCCTTTGAACTCAGTGGGACTTACTTCTGATTGGGCACTCAGCATCTTGCAGGATCCGTTTCCAAAGAGCCCAGTAAGGCACAGTGGGCCTAGGCGATAGTGAAGTCAGCTCAGATTCTATGTTTAGTTCACTGTCTCTGAATCGTATGAAAACAAGCCTCTCCCATTGTGGAGGACAGCTCTGCTTTAGTGATCTCCTAAGAAAACATGAATCACTCAACACTTATCAGTTCAAAACACCCGTGCAATTAACAAGACTTCTTTTTTTCCTATGGTATAATTATATACATTTTAATGCAATTACCACCCCTGTATTTTGTACATTAAACAGTAGGCAACCAAAGGAAGAGAGAGGCACTTTATTTTTCTTGGCTGAGCATTCCTGAAAAATAATAATATATTGCAAAACTGACTTGCCTGGTGATGCCGTCTCTACAAGATTTTTTAAAATAAAATAAAAAAATACGAGGTGAGGAGGAGAACAAGACAGAACGATGCTAAAAAAAGAATTAAATTGCAAAAAAAAGGCCCACATTTCTCTGCTGCTATAGGAAAAGTTGTGGCTTGTGCAGGATGCCACATACACCAGCAACTGGGCCCTAGCAACCTCAGCACCTGTGTCAAATCCACCTCCCTCCAACCCTGCCCCCAACAGCCATCGAAAAGTAAAAGCAAATAAATAAAACAAATGACCGTCAGTCAGTTCCCCCAGTCCCTGAAGCCGAGGTCATTAGGCAGATTAAAGTTCCCAAGCTTTGGCCAGAGGCACAGTTAGCAAAGTGCAGTTAAAGTGCCCAAATTGGATTACTACTTCTCCTCGGTCTCAGTGCCAACTTGGCCAGCAGATTGGATGTGTGAGATAGGAAAAGCGGGGCGGGGGGGGGGGGAGTGGGGGGGAGGGAGAGCCCACAGGCTGCTCTGCAAGCTGTCAGCCTTAGCACAGTGGGCTCCTGCAAGAGCTGAAGAGAAGAGCTGGAGCTGCAGAGTCAAGACTGTGTCAAAGACGCAGGGGGGTTCTAATCAGGCAGCGGGAGGGAAGTGCACTCTGCGCACCCTCAGAGACACGTCTAGTATTATTGTGCCTGTGACACGACCAAGGCCTGGCGCTAAAATACATTCCGGGGCCTGACACAGCCACCAAGTGGAAGGCAATGCTTTCGGCAGAAATAAAGAGTCGTCTCCCTGGAAAGAAATGATAGCATTTCCAGAGGACCTCTGAGGGAGGGTGGATAACAGCCCACTTCAGCTGAGGTTTACGGAGAACCAAACAAAAGCCAATCTGATTTTACCCGGCAGGCCACCTTGTAGAATGTCCATCTTTCATACGCAGTAATAGTCAGCGTTTTTGATCCAGGATCAGAGCAACAAGTTTTTACTCTCAGTGATACAGGCAGGCAAAGGTACTAACAATGCCACCCAAGAGGCTGTGAAGACCAGAGAATGGGTTTTCCAGTGCAGCTATTTAAGAAGCATTTATGTGCGTACCGATCCTTCATGGTCACCTGAAATAGCAGGCGTCAGAGAGCAAATTCCTGCTCAGTAGCAAAGGAGTTTTCAATGTTCTGCAGGAATTTGGGGGTTTGGGGGGGCTCTTTTCTGCAGCAAGCAGGAGTCACTGGAGGATCGGAAAACAGAAAGGATCAACTGCCAAGGCAGGAGGCAAAAGATATAGATAGATAGATAGATGATAGATAGATAGATAGATAGATAGATAGATAGATAGATAGATAGATAGATAGATGATAGATACTGTAGCTATAGAGATAGAGGAGCACAGAGCACTTTGCCACATTGAGGCAGGGTAAAGTATTACAGTAAACCCTTTGGCAGAAGAAAAGCAAAATACACAAGATTGCAGATTCTGCAGAGTATTCCTCCCCCCCCCCCCAAAATCCTTTAATGTATCAGAACAGTAGGAAGAGGTCCTCAAACAGATATAACAAGTAATTTAGTCTACAGTTCCAGCAGATGGCTTCGAGGGCCATGTGGGCAACTCACTCCCATCAGGAGCAGCACCTCAACACCTTCCACATGCGCTGTGTCAGGAAGGTTTGGGGCATCACATAGCAGGACAGAATCTCAAACAAAGAGACACGCTCTCCTCAACTACATTCCCAGCATGTTTGCACTTCTTGTCCACGCTGCCTTGGTCATGTCCACAGAATAAAAGATGGCAGGATCTACAGGGAGCTGGCTTCAGGCACCAGGCCCATTGGCAGACCAACTCTGCGATACAAAGATGTCTGCAAACATGGCATAAAGGCTAGCAGCATTAACCCCACCATGTGGGAATCCCTTGAAGACAACCGCAGCGCCTGTTGGCTATCAGTCAGGTTGTGTATCCACAGTAGTGTCCAGAGGAGGACTGACCACTGAGAGGAGCACAGAGAGAAGGAACACCATGATGCATCTGCAGCAGCACAACTGGATGCCTTCACCTGCCCCAGCTGCAACAAAACATCTCTCTCCCGTGTCAGTCTCTACAGCCACAGCAGGCGTGGTAACTCTCCAACGTTTTGCCTTCACCTCCAAAGGTTCACTCTTCCATTGTCTCCCGAGACAAACTGATGCCAGCAAAACACATGGGCCTGCACACACTCCCCAGTTCCTCAACAGTAAATGAGGACAGCAAACACTCCCAGCCTATCCCTTCCACTTAATGCTCCTCTCGCAGAGTTTACAAAGAGAAAATACTTTAAACAAAAGACTCAGATAATCTTGGCAGCTGTAAAATGTCATCACTTACAAAACTAATCTTATGGAGTTTAATTACATAATATTATGAGATCATCTAGCATCTTCACTCAGCAGAAGTGGAAGGGAGGAAAACCCTTTACATTTAATTTAGGCTGAGGTTTGACATCTAAAGTTCAGTGACTGTTCAGGCAACTGGAAGGGAATTTCAGCATTTTGTTCCACAGAGAACAAAGAGGAGAGGTTGGGGCAGGTGCTTTCTGTGCCTGCCCCTGCTAAATGAGGAAGACCTCCAACGTATATGCTACTTGCTTTAAACAAAACTCCTGATGGTCAGTTAATGTTTCTCCGGTATCTAAAAGGCATTTGCCTGGGGTTTAAAGGGTCTGGGAACAGGGGATGACATAAAAGCAACAGCAGCAAAGGTCAAGCTGGAACAGAAACACATCATCCAAAAGTAATGGCTGCTCCAGGAGGAAATGCACAAACATGACTGAGCTTTTTATTTGAGGAGCAGTGTGGTTTCTTTAGCTCTTTTCTAAACACAGGGATTGACCGCCCCTAGAAGTGCTGAGCGGCTGCTCTTCACAGGGTGAAACTGGACCCACACCTCTTAGCAGGTCAAAAGACATCCTTTATGAAAAGGCATTACCCAGCTTGAGATGAACTGAATTTGCTAAGTACACCTTCCTTTTATCCACCACTTCAGCATCCTACCACAAAAGGCCTTTGATCAAATAACACACCCAAATATATCTGGACGAACAAGTTGTGTGCGTTTACACACACAAAAGCGAGGCGTATGCACTCACAGTCTGCCAGCTGCCAGAAGAATCGCCTTGGGTATCAGAGATAGGCAACAATGAGAAATCCATGTGCAACACCATTAAATCCAAAAGCAAATAGCACCCTCACATATGCCTTTCTCACTGCTACTAATTCCCATGACAGAAGGTCACTTAACACAACACTAGTTGCGTGCTATTACTATTTAGTAACAGTGATGGTCTGGGACATATCCTAGGGCGCATATTCCAAACATGTGGGGCAGTGGCTAGACTTGTGATACCTCAGTATCATCCATTAGAACTGAACCCACAAGAACACTCCCCTATAGGTACACACTGCAGGGGAGAATTGGTACTTGTGGGGCAAACCTGTATTTCAGTGAAACCTCACCACCATTACGGGTCATCTCACTGAGGAATCGCAAGAGTTGGAGGGATCTTTGTAGGCAATCTAATCTAGCCATTTGCTCAATGCAGGCAATTCAGGGCCAGGGCATCCCCAAGAGATGGTTGCCCAGCCTCTACTTGGAAGACCTCCAGTGAGGCAGAGCTCATCATCAGGTAACTGGTTCCATTGTTGGAACTACTCTTAGACTCAACTACCATATTTTTCGCCCCATAGGACGCACCGCCCCATAGGACGAACCTAGTTTTTTTGGGGGGGGAATAAAGGGGGGGAATTATTTTTTCCCCCAGGCGCGGGGGCTGGGGGAAGCCTGAGCTTCCCCCGACCCCAGCCCCCAGAACAGGCTGCTGCCCCAAGCCTTGCGCGCCCGGCGGGACCTCCTGCCGGCCGCGAGAGGCTTGTGGACATCTGCCCAAAGCAGGGGGCGGGCTCCGCAGCTCGCCCCATGCTTCAGGCTGCCGTCCCAAGCCTCGCGCGCCTGGCAGGACCTCCCGCCGGGCACGCGAGGCTTGCCGACATCTGTCCGAAGCACGGGGCGTGCTACGCAACGCGCCCCGTGCTTCGCTCTGCAGGCTGCTGCCCGCAAGCCTTGCGCGCCCGGCGGAACCTCCCGCCGGGCACACGAGGCTTGTGGATAGCTTCCTGAAGCCTGGAGAGCGAGAGGGGTTGGTGCGCACTGACGCCTCTCGCTCTCCAGGCTTCAGCGAAAGCCTGCATTCGCCCCATAGGACGCACACACATTTCCCCTTCATTTTTGGAGGGGAAAAAGTGCGTCCTATAGGGCGAAAAATACGGTAATTACTCCTAAGGTTCAGCTGAATCCTACCTTTGTATAACTTAAGATCCCATTCTGCCCACTAGGGAAGCAGAGGACAAGTCTGGGCCCATCTTCTATGTGACAGCCCTTCAGGTATTTGAATGGTGCTATTGTTTCCCCCTCAGCCTTCTCAAGGCTAAACGTAGGCAGTTCCTTCAACCTCTGCTCATTGAACTTGGTTTCCCATAACCCTGGCTATAGCTCCTGCTGTTTAGACCCATCTTCATTTCCCTCCTCTAGCTCTGATCAAAGTTATCTATATCCTAATTGAAGGATGGCACCTAGAACAGGGCAGAGTGCTGCAAATGTGGTCTGACTAGTGCAGAATAAAATGAAACTACAGTAATATTTATTTGACTTGGTACTTTTAATGCAGTCTAAAGAGATTGGCGCTTTATGAAGACACGTCACACTGCTGACCCAAGTTCAGCTTGTAATCAACTAGAATCCCAAGGTCCTTTTCACATGTACTACTGCCAAGCCAAGTATCCTGTCCTATACTTGTGCATTTTATTTTGCCGTTGCATTCATCTCTAATGAATTTCAGTTCATTAGTTTCAGCCCAGTTTTCCATTCTAACAATATAACTTTGATTTTTATTCATTTCCCCTGCAGTATTAGGTGCTTTTAAGAACAAAGAACAATCCAACTCTGCCTCCCTCCCACCAAATCCCTTTACCTTTGACATTAAATTTTTGTATTGTGCCTTTCCCCCATTTAAACCTCACAACAAACCTGTGAGGTAGACTGAAAGTGACTTACCCAAAGCTGGCTATTAAGCTTCCCATAGCAGACTGGAGATTTCCCACTAACCACTGCCCCACATCACACAGAATATGGTGTACCACAATCAGGCTATAGGCAAGTAAGGTTCACCACTGCACTAGATGTTTACTGTAGGGTGATGGATGTAGCAAAAACAGTTCCATGAAATCACACATATTGTGGCACATCCTGGAGCAGAAAGTGGAAAACCCAGGGTCATCAGAGAAACTTATGTCTTAGTATATCTTAGAGAATCTCCATGTTTGGCAGCAACCATGTTTACCGAGACTATATTGTTTTCCCAGACATGGGAAGCACGAACAGACACATTTTCTTAACACCCATATAAATGAGTGCACAAGGTTGTGCCTTAAAGTGACCTTCTGATACATGTGCAAAAGGATGGGCAGCTGTCATTCATATTTCACTGCTTCAGGAAACACCAGTGTACCTGCAGCAAACACAATCATGATGTATAAAAGGGTGGAATCACTCCCCTGTGTGGTCGAGCAGTCTTTCCCAACCTGGTGCCCTCTAGGCGTTTTCAATTCCCATCAATCCCATTCACCTCGTTTGCCCTTGGAAAACAACAGTAAGCTAGTGAAGATGCTGAACTCTGGGTGTTGTATGCTTCCAGAAGGCCACTCATCAGGAGGTCAGTTGCAACGCATTACATCTATTTCATAATCAGAGGAAGCCCAACAAAACGCAAATCACAGGATATGTTCCACTGTGGTGGCTCAACACTTCTCAGTCTAGTTTTTACTTGACACTGATTTCTGTATCACTTTGGCTAAGTCCCCCTAGTATTTTACCATTATATGACGGCAAGGTTGAAGACTGGAGGAAATGTGAATGTGCTTGAATGCAAAGGAGCATTAACAGATGTACACAGATGTCTACAGTTGTGGGTGTGGGTGTTTGTCCTCACAACATCCCAGTAAGGTAAAGCAACACTCTTGCATCTCACTCCACAACTTATAAAACAGAGATAATAGCATGGTGCTATCTTTCAGGGGTACTGTGAGGATAACTGTGTATGTACTGCAGGGCAGTTAAATTTCTATGGATGTCGGCTTGGTATAAGCATCTCGGATAGGTAATTAGTGCCTCTGGGCCTCTGTGTGCATTTGTTTTATTACAAAGGAGACTGTTAGGGATAGTGATGTGGTTCAAAATAAATTTGAGTCAGATGTGACGCCAATAACTGCATCCTGCAAGAAGCACTCACACTGACTCCAGGGGGCATTTGCCTACTTCAGAAACAAAAAGTGGGGTTCCTCAATTGAACACCCTCCATTCAGGCAGGAGACAAGCCCCCATACCAACACAAGTGGCAGAGGGCATAAACTAACGCCAGAATTCATCATCAGTTCAGGAGTCATTCATAGCCTCCAATTCCCCAAAATGCACACCGGTCTCATAAGGCCTCTAGCGCTGCCTTCTATTCTGGCCCCAACTCTCCTTGGGGAGGAGAGGAGTGAGCTACAGTTATTTTTTAAAAATCGGTAACCATGCAGGAAACAAACAAAAAAACAAACAAACACAAACACCAGGCTGGGCAGCATTTAAGGTGTGTGTGTGTGTGTGTGTGTGTGTAAGAGAGAAAGAGAGAGAGAAAAAAACAAATTACATTCCCTAATAATTAAGGCTGCACTCCTTCACTTAACTTGTTAGAAACAAACTCACCTGAAATTTGCTTGCATGTTTAGGATCAAGGTAAAAACCACAATTCCTATAAAGTGAAATCTAAAAACTGAGTGAGTGACTGTATGGAAACAACTGGCTTAGCGTGGTAAATAGATCTGATGATGTGATTATCATGTGGGAAATGACTGTTTCTTGGGAGAACACTGGTTTTTTAATAATTAAAATGGTGTGGGGAGATCCAGAAAAATAAAGTTTACATTCAATATACTATTTTTGAACGTTCTATTTAAGATAAATTAATAACATTTTACATGAACATATAAAGCTGCTTTATACTAAATCAAACCCTTGGTCCATCTATGATGCTGGAGCAGGTGTGCATCTGGTCAGTAGATGGGAGAGACAACCTTTATGAATCCAACATATGCCACCTTGAGTACCATGATGGAAGTAAGGTGGGCTATAAATGTAGAAAATAAATACTTCTAGTTCTGGCTCTCCAGCATCTCAGGCAAAGGGGCTTCCAAGCACTGCTACTTAAGATCCCTTTACTTAGAAATGCCAGGAACTGAAGGTGGGACTTTTTACATATAATGCAAGTGCTCTATGAGGGAGTGACAGCCCCTCCCCTAGATATCTGAAAACGATGGCACTTGCTAGTGGAACAAGCAGTCCAGATCTCAATGGAGAATGTTGTCAACAACTGGACATTCTGAACGTAAGTACATAGTTTAATACACATTCTAATTTGGCAGGAGGGGTGTTTTAGTGTCCCTGAAAAGCTTGCTATGGTATCACACAAATGGGACAGAACACCCAGTAATCCAACTGTGAAAAGCAAGAATCGCCCTCTGGCTATTGTTTCTGCAAAATCTACCAGAGAGGAAGACATGCATGTTAGGCACAATGGGATCTTAATCCAAACAGGCAGATCAGGTTAAAGGGAGGAATCAGCAGGATCCAAAACAAAAATACAGATCCAGAGTGCAACACAGCGGATTACCATCTAGCATTCCCCACAGCGTCTTGCTCTGTTACACGATCACATATTTTGGATCTAAACTTCCTTCCCACCCACACAGACTCGATATTGTCTCAGCACCACCAGCACTGTAATTTACTAATATAAAACAAGTTGAACTATGCAAACAGTCTGAAGCAGAAGATTTTATTTTTAAGCCTCTTCTCTTTATAACCCACTTAAGAAATTATCTCTGCCTCTAGCTGCAAGTTGTAGGGGGATGGCCTGCTAATTTGCTTTGATTTCCTCACTCTGCACAATTTGGTCACAACCAGTATCTTAAGAGAGAGATATCGAGTCACTCATTTTACCCACTGAGTACATACAAAAGACTTTGAGATTGTTCAGGAAGCAATTAGATGCTATACAGAGGGAAATGATGTTTTCAAATGAATAACCTTTGATGCAGTCAATAGCCCTGTGCTCATCCTTTGCAGATCCCTCTTCCCCATCATTGCAACAACAAAAAATGGATGAATAATTTTTATTCCACTGAAAGGGCAATAACCAACTGTATTCTAAGAAGTCTGTTTGCTTACAGATTTCATCTTAAGGGAGGGGGGAAACTACTTCCTAAAGGCAGCTTTCGATCTGAACTTTTCTTCCTGCTGTGTTTCTAAAAGGATTATTGTAAATGTTAATTTGTACGATATTGAGAATACTTCCTTCAAAACACGTGGGCATGAGGGAGTGGGGAAAGGGTTTTTAACTAGAAAGGCTAAATCCCACACCTCTTCCTAATTTAGGTTCATTCATTTAGATTCCTAACTAGGTTCATTCTGTAACTACTGATCTCATGTAAATTCTGCCTATACCCTCCTTGCTTCACAATCCCCCAGTCAGAGCTGGTCAATCCAGACGCTTAATCAATATGCATAAACACACGGCTAAGGTGATGAGAGAGAATTTCACTGGATGGAAAGGAAGAATGCACACACATAAAAAAATCAAAGGGGGGGAAAAAGGATCAAATATTCATTTATTGATTGGACCCAGACCACATCTGAATGTCTGCAAAGCCCTGCACTCAAATATGCTGGAGCCTTGCGAGTGTGCTTTGGACACAGATTCTATACCTGTATCACAAACACACACACACACATGTACAGAGGACCCAATAACTAGAACAGTGGTTCTAGGAAAGCAATTCTGAAAAGCAAATATGCAAGCAAGAGCTACACTCTGCATAAATGGGCTTATTTTTATTTGAACAAATTTATTCTTTACCTAGACATTTACCCTGTCTTCCCGAAAGGGTTCAGGGTGGTTTACAACCTCCAGTTTTTGTTTAATGTAAAGGCTTATACATATGCATTATGGATAACACCTACACACAACACACAACAGCCTCTCTTATTCACTCCACAGAGCTATATTTATCATCTGGGTGCAAGGAGGGTTGCTGTTGGGTGGCAGAGCTTCGGAGCCTTTCCTAAACTACACCATAATCAGCAAGAATAATTCATGAATGAATAACCCATAATATGGTGCTACGTGCTTTTCGAAGGGCTGTGCAAAGGCTCCTTGAATTCTTACAGCACTCCTGGTCCACAGATTCTCTCATTACCAGATGGGGGCAGGAAAAGGGGGGGGGGGCTATTCTGCTTAACGAACTAGGCTATACAACAAGACCCATCAGCAGCCGCCACCCTTAATACCAATGAGGGCAGTGTGGGGTTGGAGTCACTGGACTGCTGGCTGGCCAGATTAGCTCCTGCTTGCCCATTAAGGAAGTTGACAAGCAAGGAGAAAGCGGTTTCCTTTTGGAAGGAGGAACTCTAGCAGGCTGGGTGGAGGAAAGCCTCGCGGCAAGGAGAACCAAGGTGTGGGTACCTACATCCTGCCTCACAGCAGCCAGGCAGCCCCGCGGGGACTCTTCCGGCTTGGCTGGGGCATCTCTCGCTAAGCTCACGGGGCTTCTTCCCAAGCCAAAGGGGCGACTCGCTCCCCAGGCAAAGTTCTTCAACTCCGGGCGCCAGGAGGGACGGATTTAGGGAGAAGAGGGTCGAGCAGGCTTGGGGCAATGACGCCAAAACTAGGCTAGGGGAGAAAATGGTATCCCCCCTCCCTTTAGACTTGCTGTGGGTTGCAAGATTGTGCCGGGGGGGTCCTCTAACTGCCCGATCTCAGCGGTCCACCGTCCCCGACATCCCAATAAAAGGAAAATAGTAATAATAATAAAAATCTTTGCGATCAAACTTTTCCCCTTTGCAAATCAGGAGAGCGAGAGAGGGAGCAAGGGGGAATGGCTGGTGGAAATGACACGACCATCTCCACCGGGTTCATTGCGCCGACGAGGATGACTGGAGAGTTGAGTCACTTTTCGCACTGCGAAGCTGCTGCCCTCCCCTCGCCAGCCTCCGAAGCCAGAAAAGACAGTGTCTATCCAAAGCCAGCTTCTCTCTCTCCCCACACACGCACACTCTCCCCGCACACCCCCAAGGAGAAAAGGAAGGAAAAGATGCAATACAGCAGGCTTGCCGAGCCGCTCGCCAGGCGCCGGTCCCCCTCCCTCCCTCCCAGCAAGGCGGAGGCAGGCAGGAGCTCCTGGAGAATAACCCACAAGCGCAAGGTAAATGCGGAAAGAGCTGGCAAGCGGCAGTCGGAGCGCCACGCTGCACCCGCGCAGCCAAACACGCAGGCTGCCGTCCTCGCTCAGCTCTGCTGCAGTTTTCTCCCCCCGCCGCCTCCAAGCAAGCTCCGTCCTTGCCTACTTTCCCCCCTTCGCCCAGTGTGCCGAGGGGTGTGTTTGCGGGAGGAGAAAGGCAAAGAGAGAGACCTCCGCATGCACGGAACCAGCGCGGCGGCACATTTTTAGTGCCTCCAAAGCTCTCCAAGGAAGCGCTGCTGCTGCTGCTCCTCGTGCTCGGCCGCCGCCGCCGCCGCCGCCCTCCACCCCCGCTCGGCTTTCCCTCCCCGCCGCGCATCTCTTGCTAGCGTCGCTGTTACAACCACATGCGGATCCATTCCAGTCCTTTCCATTCCGTTTCCACCACCCGCCACTACGGCCGCCGCTCACCACGCGCGCACACACGCCCTTCTCTCGCGCGTCGCAAAGGCTGCCGAGGTGCCGCGTTCGCTACGCACACTTTTTAATTGCCAGCGCTCCTCCGCGTCTCATTGTCAACTCTTCCCGCTCCGAGCCTGCCTCGCCGGCCACATTTCCCTGCTTCCTTTTCACCGAAGGACCCACGCAGCCTCTCTCGCTCTTCCTGATGCCGAGATCCCCTCGGGAAAAAGCCTTCCGACCACACCATTCCGGGCTAGCCTTTTTGGCCAAGCGATGAGCCGGTCCCCTTTCTCACCCCACCCCCATGCCACATTGGTGTGTGTGTGCGCGCGCTCGTGCGTGTGTGTGTGTGCTCGTCTCACGCGCTTTCCCTACTTTACGATCTCCCCGGCACACACAGCGCACATACCAAAGACACCACCACCCCAAATAATAGCAGCGCCGTGGCGTCGGCGCCGCCGATCCCACCCAGCAAAAGAATCCAGCAAACTCCTCTCTCCTCCCGCATGCAAAAGAAAGGAATAAATCAACTCAATGGAAAGCGGGTCTCTCGCCGCGTCTGGAACCGCAAATCTCTGCCCCTCACCACCTCGCCCCCAGTAAAACAGAAAAGGCTCCCTCCGAGCTAAGAAAAGCTGAACATCTCCCCGTGTGTGTGTGTGTGTGTGTGTGTGTGTGTTTTGTGAGTGTGTCTCTCTTGAATGAGGCTCAACTATCTCGGAGCTAAGCCAGGGAAGCGGAGAAAGGCGTTTCGCTACGCTCTCTCAGTCCTCTCCATGCAAACCACCTCTTTCGCGTCTTCCTCTCTGCAACGATCGCTTGCTTTTTTCAAACAAAACAAACATACAAAAAAAATGCCCACCCCAGAAACGTATCCAAGGAAAGCCTCAAAGAGGAAAGTTAGACACCCCGACTTACAGCTTGAATCGGAGCTTGCTTCGGAGGCGCCTGCCATGATTACATTCCACACCGAACAACCCCCGCGCTGCAACTCCGGGCTCCGCGCTCCACTTGCTTTTCTGCCGCCGCCGCCGCCGCCGCTGCTGCCCAGCATGAATGGAAAGGAATGCAGCGCAGGGTTCCAATGGAACTCCAGCCTCGATCTGACTTCCCAGGGAGGCAGACGGAGAGACACATTCAAAAGGGGCTGCAGTCGCTGCTCGGCTCGCCCGGATTCGGCCTCTAGAGGGCGCCCACACCTGTGCAGACCGGCGCGCTAGAGGAGAGGAGGAGGAGAGAAGAGAATGAAGAGCAGGCGAGGGGAGGCCCGCAAGCCGAAGGAGGCTGGCGCGCTCTTAAAGGGGCAATGCCGCCCGAGGAGCCTTAAAAGCGGTGATGCTCGCAATGGCTTGTCGGAAGAACCGAGGGTGCCGCAGGAGGCGGGGCGGGGAGAAATCGTCTCAGGAGCAAGGATGGGTCGGCAGCAACACTCTAGACGTGGAAAAACGTGTCTTGCTTTGCTTTACGAGGGGATGGTTGTCCGGTTTTGCAAAGGGATGCAAAAGCTGCTTTGGCTAGGACGTAGAGCTGAATTAAAAGGTTCGCAGCAAATGCGTTGCAGGCTGAACCGCGATCGTGTCATCGCCGGTGAAAATCCCCTTGCCACGGAGAGCTGTGAGGCATGGGGCACAATCCCCGAACGTTTCTTCAGAAGTAAATCACGCTGTGTTCAGTGGGAAATAGGAAGCTACTTTTTACTGCTCCGCCCACCTCAGTACTATCTGCACTAACCGGAGGGGCTCTCCAGGGTTTGGGCAGAGCGGACATTCCTAGCCCTAGCTAGAGACGCCAGGAATTGAAGCTGGTGCGGGGGGGGGGCAAGCCCAAATAGCCTAAATCAACAGGGCTGGCTGGAGATGATGGGAATTATGGTCCACAAATATTGGGAGGGCACAAGTTTGGGCAAGGCTGGCTGAAAGTTGTGGCAACAGTGCAACCAGTACATGAAAAACAGTGGTGAGCTGAGGTCCTTTTAGACTCTGGACTGAATAGTCATATGGGAGGTGATGTAGGAACAAATACATCCAGGCCTGCTGCATTTGTGGGAGGGGGCTGCTCATTCTGCCCCAAAGCAGAGCTGTAGCTGGGGCAGGGGGTAGCCAGTTTTTTTGCCCCGGGTGAAGCCTCCAGAGGGGTGCACACAAATGCATGGAGGGTTTTTGCCAAACTGGGTCTTTGAACCGGATGAAATAAAGCCTAGCTTCGCCCCTGCCCAAAGTCCTGCTCTGATAGCAGCACCCCTGATCAAAATTTCCCCAACACAACACAGAGAACCTTACTTTTCTTTTCTTTTTTTTTACATCATTACTGTAGATCCTTTTCCTCTGATCAGAGCAACACTGCAACATCGGATTCACCTGAAGGTTCCCCGTTTTATATATCACTTGCTTACAGTGCAGACCATCTCCCATTGATTTTTTATTGAGCTGGGCTAGGCTGAGTTCCAAAGTACATTTCCGGGGAAGCAAGTTCTGTCGAAATGGGATTTTCTTCCCATTTAGAAACAGAGAGTAAAGAAGGAAGGGCCCAGGAGGAGCAATTAATCTTTCAAGTTTTGAAATTTCAAAAGGTCTACGGGTGGTTCTTGAACATTCACATTTGTTAACCAGTGTAGGTCTCCCCCCCCCCCCCCGTGCATGCTTTTCAGCACCAAGAACAGGAAATAAGAGGAAACTTTTCACTGGATCTGTAGCTAGAAAAATGATGTCAAAAGTGTGTGTCATCACACTTCATACATCAGTATCTATGTTTGGAGGGGAGTCCCACACATAGCAAATAAAATTACACACACACACCCCAAAAACCCCAGAACAGTGGCAAAACAAACATGTAAAGCCATCTAAAGAAACTTCATGTATACAAAAACATATTGTTTTACATTTGTGAAACAAATTTCACTGTGGCCAGCTTTTAACCCACTATGAAAGCAGACTACTAGACCACATAAGCACCTAGAAGCTAAGAGTTAGTGAATGCACTATACCTGCACTGGAATTCTGCCTCTCTGTGGCAAGCGATTCCCACCCGCTTGTAACATTTAGGGTGCTTCCTGACGGACATTTATTCTGGGATCAGTGCTCTTCACGCATGCATTTTTTATTTATTTTTGCAGTGTCCACACAACATCATTGTCATTAAAATGCCAGCGCACATTCCCCTCCCCATTTAAACTGGATTTATACTTTCTAAAGGAATAATAATAATAATAATAAATCAGTTGCCACTTGTGACATCTTTGTGACCCATTTGCAAACGAAGCCTCTATCTGGAAATGCTCTTGGAAGTACTTTCCTCATGAGACATAGTCCTCATGCTGTAAACCTCCACATCCTAGCCAAACATTCCTTTGTGGTCACTTGAATGTATATGTGTAGACTCACTGTAAAGGTTGTGATGACATGTCTAATCAGTCATTCCAAGAATTACACCTAGAAGCGAGATTGCTCACTACAGGGGCACCATCTTTGGTAGTTAATATATGCATCTTAACTTTTGGTAAATTACACTTAGTTGTACGTTATCTAACACTTCAAGCATCTGATGAAGTGGACTGTAGTCCAGGAAAATTTATGCCAGAATAAATTTGTTAGTCTTTAAGACTCTGTTGATTTTGCTGCAACAGAGTAGTGTGGCTACCCCACTGGAAATATGGTAAGATTAACATACATTTTGCCCCTAAGGGCTGCTTTTCGTGTTAGTATTGTATCATAAAAAGCAGCTGAAAGATAAAATTATCTCTATTCACTCTCCCCACTACATGCTTTGTTTTAGAAACACCTTACATCACCCCCTCATTCCTGTTTTAATTTATTTTAGTGTGTGTCATATGTTGGGAGAAGGCAATGACAAAAAAATGAGCAGGGAAGATGAGAGCATGTTCTACCTCAGAGTCTCTTTTAAGTGTCATTAGAAAACAAACAATCAAGGATTCCCCCAAATCAAGTTGTTTAACTTGTAACTTGATGTCGGCAAATGCTGTTGCCAATAAAACCACCAGTTACTTATGATAGTTTAGATTACATCCCAGATTCTTCACTGAGCAAAATCATCAATTAGTGAGGCAGGGTATTTTCCCCCAGAACCCAGGTTTTCAGTGGATGCACTCGTTGCAGCTGCTCTGCCCACTCCCTCTGACAGTCCAGGTAGAGAGGTGTAAACATATTTCAGCTGCCAGGGCAACCACAAAGCAGCTTCTTAAGCCCTCACCTGAACCACTATAGCCTCACCACACCTCCACTGCCACTCGACAGGCTTCTATCCCCATCTTCCTGATTTATTTGCCAGTCCCTGTATTAGCCCTGACAAAAGCGGATGGTAGCTCAGCAGGAAGAACAGTTGCACTCCAAGCTGTAGTAGTTTCCTCTTAGTGTATCAAAAGGGAAAGCAGGGGGTATAATAAGAGTCCAGCTAGCCTTTCTACTTATGCTCACAGTCTTCTGATAGAAAGGGTGATATGAGGATCAGCACAGCAGAGGAAAAGGAAATATCATCTCACTAAACTGAAACCCATTCAGAATTTTATATGATAGCTTGTATGGATGTAGCTTGGTGATAGAGAGCACATGCTTTGCATGCAAAGGATCCTAAGTCCAGTCCCTAGTATCTCCAGGTAGGACTGGAAGAGATACTTGTTTGATACACTTGGGAGTCACTGCTGGTCAGTGTAGGCATTACTGAGCTATATGAACCAATGCTAAGACATTTTCCTATGTAGATTTTGATATGCCAATTAGCTGGCATTAAGGTTGCCACTTGACTGGACAAGAAAAGAAGATCCAAAAGGCTGGGGTGGGGGACACACTGATGAGACCAGTTCAAAACAACCCAAGTGTGTGATGTAGTGGTTACAGTCTCAAGCTAGGATTGGGGAGTCATGGGTTCCAATTAGGGTATGCATCAGATTCAGATGAATCCAAATCCTAAAGTGAAGCGAGTCACTTTGAACAGATTTGAAGCTTGTCCAAGCTGCACTGGGTCTGTCCAAAACACCTTGAACCTAACTTGGGTTCTCTGAAGTGCTTCATAGTGCTTTGGAGAGTTGATCGCTTAAGAAGCACTGTAGGTAGTGTGTCTGCAAAAATAAATAAATTGTCCCCACGTTTGCTATATACATAAAATGTCAGACAAGGGAGAAGAAAACTCTTTTGTGACTGACAGGTTTCACTTCCAATCAGAGGAGATAATTTTTTCAGGGTTCTCCAATCACAATGCTTTGGAGTAGGGATGTCGGATTGATGTGTCACCTTAGATATTCATAGAATCAGAGTTGGAAGGAACAATAAGGGTCATTTTGTCCAACCCCCTGCAATGCAGGAATCTTTTGCTCAAGATGGGGCTCAAACTCATGACCCCGAGATTAAGAGTGCCCTCATTCTCTGCCAACTGAACTATGTATGTAGCCTTGTTTTCTCTGGTTCTGTGCTCTCTGCTTGTTCAACTGGTGATGCTTGCTTGGAAAATGCTGGACATTCATGTCCTTTTTGTCTGTGTCACATACCCAGACATCCAACACTGGCTCAAAAAAAATACTTTTGAAGGTGCTATGCACAGAAGCTCCTGCACCTATTTGGAATTTTTGTAGAAGTTATCAATTCAGAAGGGCCTAATATGCCTGCAAATTTTATCCAGTTGCGCCAAAAGAGAGGGAGGTAATGTGAGATATAAACATATCCAGTTCCACTACCACTCAAGTGTAGACCCATTGACATCAATGGACATGGCTGACTTAAGTCTATTTATTTCAGTGGAACTACCATGACTAGGACTAATGATGGCTACAACCCACAATAAATAAATCACTGATGGCAAACCACTAGTTTGATTAGAAAGTGTGTTCTAGAAGGTTGGCCAGAAGTTAAGTTCAGTCCCATAACAGATCCAAGCATTACAAGTGCCCTATTTTGTAAGTTTGAAGAGCTGCCATTTTGTACTCCAGAGATATGTGTGGAGAGAGGGGGGACAGTGAGCGAGAAGTGCCTTCGCCTGCCCTCCGCTGTGCCTGCTCTGCAGATGGACACGAGGCTTTTATGCCTCAGAGCTGTCAGTTCAGCATCTTTTAGCGGCACTAAATTCACTTAACTCAGAGATAAAATTATAAGGAGGAAAAATCATAAAAGCCATAAAAAAAGATTAATTGACAGTTTCAGTTGATTATTTGTCTTTCAGAAGCACGCTCTGTGCCAGCTACTTTTATCATCTCCATTCTTTTTCCTCTCTGCTCCTTTCTCACACTCCTCTCTTATCAGTTAAGGAGTAAGGTTACCTCTGCTGGTAGGAGTTTGAGTCCTTCTCCAGTTGGCCTAGTCTAGCTCTCCTTCTTGGCCTTTTCACTTCTTTTTCAGCTGCTGGGGAACATTATTTGTCTCTACCTCTGTGTAGCAGTCCACACTCTGGAATTGCTAAATCTATCGCCTCTTAGACTGGGGCCTCTCCAATGCAGCCAATCAGCATCATGTGTATGTCTCTCTCTATTTCTGTCTCATATATATATATATATATATATATATATATATATATATATATATGTGTGTGTGTGTGTGTGTGTGTGTGTGTGTGTGTGTGTGTGTGTTTCAGCAACAAACACTGTTTTCAAAAGGTTAAAGGAACAGCAAGGAAAAGTTAAGAATGCCAAAGGGGATAACTACAGATTATATACAAATGCCTGTAACAATATCCTGACCTTTTTCCCCAAAAAGAAAAACAACTTTGGGGAGGGCAGGGACTTTGGAGTTAAGAAGTAGTAATAGGGGGTGGGGGAAGTGATGCCTTAAGCTTAACCCTTCCTTTGCCTGGTCCTTCTCCACTCCTAATCACTGCTTTACCCACTGTGGATCCCAAAAGCATAACTTCCACTGAAATCAGTGCTATTTAAGACTGCAACTCTAAACAAGCGTACTGGAAAAAAAGCTTTACTAAACAGAGTGGGGCTTACTTCTGAGTAAGCATGCACAGGACACCATTGTAAGCACATACTGAACATTAATCAGCGAACCAATGCAACTGAACAATGTAAGGTAAGGTAAGCACCCTGATCATAGTCATCATTTGGGGTATAGCAATGCTAATAGCTATGATCAAGCAACAGGATGGTAGCTGTTGAAAACAGAAGTGTGCATAAATGCTAACCAGCTTTCCTGAAATGCTATTCAATCTGAGAAATGCAGGGAACTGTTAGATGGAAATTCCTTATTAACTCTCACTGTCTGTGTTCTAAGCACCTGATTCCACAACTGAATGCCAAAAGGGCTTGGCTGTGGACACACTCCAAACAGGTGGTATTCCAATAATGTTGCTAATCTGTTCATGCATGTGAGACTAGTTCAGCAGTTCTCAGGCCCTCCTCCATTGTCCCACTTTAACCCCATATAGGGACAGAAAAAAGACACAGCATTGACCTTGAGAATGCTTGAAATGTTTTCCTTTATCCACAGCCAAATTATTACAACATCTGAGATTAGGTTGGGCAGCCAAGCAGGCACTAAGTTTCATTTCATATATTTATGAAATCTATTGCTCTGGATTCCACTCAAGGCTCCTGCTGTGAGTATGAATGAGAGATCACAGCTCACATATGCATGATAGCAGGGATCACACTATTAGGGGTCAGTAGTGGGCCCTCAACGGTTCTGGTTCCCGGTAAATGTCTGCCCCATATCCACTGCTGGTCATGGTCATATGTATTCTTATCTAAGGAGTGGAGCTAGGTAGATTGATGTAAAAGAACCGAATGATGTGTTCTGACATACCTATTGAAAAAAACCAAAGGAAACCAAATAAGTGGACAGTGGAAACACTACAAAAAGAATAAAATGGCACTTTCCCCAGTGATCACAATCCACCATCTATAAATCTAAAAAGGATAAGAAAGTACCGTATTTTTCTGAGTATAAGATGAGCTTTCTTGATCCAAAAATGAGGTTCAAAATTTAGGCTCGTCTTATACATGGGTAGCACTGAGGGAGGACACACAAATGATTTTTTTGGCGCGAGCCCGAGATTGTAAGCGGCGATTGGCCGCTTGATTGTTGACAGGGGTGCCGAAAATTGCTCACCCGCCAGAATGCAGCACACAACCGCTCGCGTCGCTTACAACTGCCGCTTACAATCTTGGGCTCGCACTTCGTTCCGACGGGTGAGCGATTTTCTGCATCTCTCCCCCCCCCCCCCCAATAATCAAGCGGCCAATCACCGCTTTAAAACTCGGGTTTGCGCGTCATTCCGGTGGGTGAGCGATTTTCAGCATTGGCCTCTTGATTGTTGTGGAGGGGAATCCCGAAAATCGCTCACCTGCCGGAACGCAGCACACAACCACTTCCGTCGCAGCTGTTTGATCGCCGCCATTAGCCCTCCTGCCAAGACAGCTGCTCTTGTTGCAGCGTGATCGCCGCCAATTCAAGGGGGTGCTCTTTAGAGAGGGCAGTAGTGTCCCCCCTCCAGTTACTGTTCCATACATGTACAGTGGTACCTTGGTTCTTGAACTTACTCTGTCTTGGGAGTCCGTTCGACTCCCGAAACTGTTCAAAAACCAAGGCGCAGCATCCAATTGGCTGCAGGAGCTTCCTGCACTCAAGCAGAAGCCGCGGAAGCCACGTTGGATGTTCGGCTTCTGAAAAACATTTGCAAACCGGAACACTTATTTCCGGGTTTGTGGCATTCGGGAGCTGATTTGTTCAACAAATAAGCCGTTCGGGAACCAAGGTACCACTGTATTCTTCAGGTGCTCCAGTGTCTCTAGTCAGCTCACTAGTTCTATACCTGAGTTTCTTTTCCTGTGTGTGCTTTCCCGCTTGGTATGTTAATTGATGGTGATCAAGGTCACTACCATATAAACAATTCAATGGGTCTCTGTAGTAAATATGAATGCCAAAGGCAAAACATCCCCTTGCTTTAAAATAAAATATGACTCTTTGATCTGCGCTAGTAACACGGCTGTCAATATTTCTTCATATCTTGCTGTAACCAAAGCAAATGCTCTTAGAATGCACTGGTTGCATACACACTCCCATTTACTCTGCATCAATGGCACTCCCACCACTGACTCGGGAAGCAGTGTGCATACGACATTAGCCAAAGTCTGTATCCATCTTGTTTTTAGGAAACACAGCATTTTGATATATCTGCCCCAAACCAGTTTCTATCCAAACTAAGAAAAAGAGCTAGTTTTGAGCTAGTCACATGTACAGAGCCACTGCCTTTTTTTGTGATACCAGGAGCATATACTCAAGATTATATTTGGCAAGGTTCCACATCTTGTTGAGAAGATACATTTCCCTCCTGCCCCCACTCCCCCCATAAATGTCCATGCTAATGAAAGTGTCTGAGGTGCAGCAATTCTATAAACGAGTAGTGTGTGTGATTCTAAATATGTCTACTGAGCCCTACTGAGTTCAGTGGACCCATTCCCAGAGAATATGTATAGGATTGCAAGAGGGTTCAAAACCAGGGAGGAGACAATCTGTGCCCCTCCAGATGTTGTTCGGACTCCAGCTCCCATTGCCCCCAACCAACATGGGCCAATGGTCAGGTGAGGGAGGGATGATGAGAGTTGTACTCTGTCAACATCTGGAGCAGTGTTTCCCGAACCTGGGTCTCCAGCTGATTTTGGACTACAACTCCCATCATCCATAGATAGCAGGACCAGTGGTCAGGGATGATGGGAATTGTAGTCCAAAAACAGCTGGAGACCCAAGTTCAGGAAACGCTGTTCTGGTAGCTCAAACGTTCTTCACTCCCTGCGTTTAAAAGGAGGAAATGGTTGTGGTCTGCTTACTAACAAGCCAAATTCAGAAACCAGGACAGAACAGGCTATTTTGGAGAAAATGAACACAGTTAGAAAAAGAACCTTTACCAACTGTGCACAACATGGGATCGAGTACAAGTTCAGGAAGTGGTGGCACAAATATACATGTGTGTGCATGCATGTATGCACGCACATGCACACACAACCATTATTTCCAGTTGTGAAATGTAGAAGGCTAGGTGAGAACTTAGGGACGCAGGTGGCGCTGTGGGTTAAAGCCTCAGTGCCTAGGACTTGCCGATCGAAAGGTCGGCAGTTCGAATCCCTGCGGCGGGGTGCGCTCCCGCTGCTCGGTCCCAGCGCCTGCCAACCTAGCAGTTCGAAAGCACCTCCGGGTGCAAGTAGATAAATAGGGACCGCTTACCAGCGGGAAGGTAAACGGCGTTTCCGTGTGCGGCTCTGGCTCGCCAGATGCAGCTTTGTCACGCTGGCCACGTGACCCGGAAGTGTCTCCGGACAGCGCGGGCCCCTGGCCTCTTAAGTGAGATGAGCGCACAACCCCAGAGTCTGTCAAGACTGGCCCTCACGGGCAGGGGTACCTTTACCTTTAGGTGAGAACTTTGCCCGCCCCAAACTGAAATCTTTCTCCAACAGCAGCCTAAAATGGGACCTCTGCTCCCAATTAAGACAAATATGGAGGCACCATGGGTGAGGCAAGAAGTGAGGGCCCTGCTACTGGAGCTCAACCAGGCCTTGCTGGAAACCCGGTCTAAATGTCGGTTGACTCAGCAGGCCCTTCCCCCCCCCTCCTTCTCCCTTCGGTACATCCGACCGAAGAGGCAGAATTTAATACCTGCCTGATTGTAGCAACTTTGAAGAGCCTGGATTCGGCGTGTCCCCTTTCAGTTAAGCGCGCGTGCGCACCCCTTTCTTTTTTGGTCGCAATGTCTATTTGTGTATAGATTACGGCGCCTCGGCTTAAAAGCTTTCAAGGCAGAGGAGAAAAGAACGAACGAACCAATTCTGACTAAAGGAAGGCGGGCGGCATTGGGTTACCCCCTCCATCGCTCACTCCTTTTTTATTTTCCTCCGCGCCTCCCCACCGTGCCCGCAACTTCATTTCCGGAGGCTAAATTTAGTGGATTCTTTTCACATTAAAAACTTGTCAGGTATTCACATCCAAAGAGGCTTCTGCTTTGCTCTCCCAGGGGAATTACTGAGACAGAGAAAGCTCTTAAACATGTAAGGGAGAAGGAAGGGAAATATTCCAGCAATTCCCCCCTCCCCCGCAAACTCTCCTCCTTTCTGTGTTGGTTAGAGAAACCGGGCGCTTTGGCCTCATGTTCTCTGGTTACTCTGTGCTGTCCTGTAGACATAATTTAACAAGTGCTTCCCACGCTGGGCATGACCTCTGAGTGGGCAACCCCTTTCCCTGCTTCCATTCTGCGCGCACACACAACACACACACACACAATCCATCACTCCAGGCATCGGTAACTGGCTGTCTCTGTGTATGTGTGTGCGTGTGTTGTTTGTGAGCACTCCAGCTAGCCAAAGCTTTTAGCTGGGTGAGTCGAGGGGAACACAGGGAGGTTGAAGTGATGGATGTGCTTAAACATGCTCAAACAAAAAGCACAGTGATTCTCATAAAGCTGATAGTTCCTCCCCCAGGGGACAAACAATCTGCGCAGCCAGACATTTGACTCTGGAAAGGCAGTCAAAACTAGGTAGGAGGGAGCTGCCTATACCCTCAGTGGAAGGTGGGGAATGTTGCTTCTGGGGCGGAGGGCGGAAAGAGAGTTGGGGGAGGAGGTTTATTCTATGATGGCAGTGTGTTCCAGCGGTCAATTCCAGCTCCCAATTCTCTAGCAGACATGCAAAAGGGCCAGTATGCATATTTAACTCACCCTAGAAAGGTGCTTTGCTGATGCCAGGAGCAGAGAGGATGGGGCGTTGCAAGCATAGAATTGCAGAGTTGGAAGGGACCCCGAGGGCCATCTAGTCCAACCCCCTGCAATACAAGAATCACAGCTAAAGCATTCATGACAGATGGCTATCCAACCTCTGCTTAAAAACCTCTAGTGAAGGAGAGTCCACCACATTCCAAGGGAGCCCATTCCACTGTTGAACAGCTCTTACCATCAGAAGCTTCTTCCTGATGTTTAGTCGGAATCTCCTTTCCTGTAACATGTAGGCTGCCCACTTACTCAGGAGTAAGCTCCATAGAACACACTTGTGACTGCAGGAAAGGTCCAATAAATAAAACACTGTTCGTTCCAGCAAAGTGTCACATGATCATACCAAGTGAGCCCTTAAATTGAGCTGTGTCTTCCTCTTGCCTTTTCCTATATGTATGGTGACATTCTGTTTCCCCCCTGTCACAGACTGTTAGGGATGCGGCAGATTAAACTGTAGAAACTGACCTTTGTTTCACACAGACCCCTGCCTTCTTAAGGACAAAAGTGCATGATGCTCAAAAGTGCACAAAGGCCGACCTTTGTTTCACCTTATCTGATCATCTTAAAGCAGAACATGCCACTGCATCAATTTTGCAGGAAAGGTCCAAATAATATGCAACTTTGTCTTATGATAAGGGTCTTCAGGTGGAATTAAAAGAAGGCAGGCTTCTTTTCTCCTCCTTTGCTGCATGTCCAAGATGCATGTTCTTCAAGGAGAATTTAACATAATTTGCAAATTAGGCCACATGAATTTTGGGTGCTGGATTATGGCAATCCTGCCACTAGCCAGGTGTGCCCAGGGGGAAATGGAATGGGCAGTGGTGAGACTTGCAAAGAGGAGAGGGCACCCCAATTAAAAAAAAATCTGTAGCTGACACATATATTTTGTTTTTATTTAGAATAAATATTTTATCATACCTGTTAATATTTGACTGCTTCTTTAAGAAACAAGCTGCAGAGGAACAAGGAGAGGAGATGAAAAACAGGCTCTAAACTCGGAGTCTAAACAAACGTTCAGGCCTTTGTAGAGTTGCATATAGAACCATCTTCCTGACATGTAAATGCTGAATATCTAGTCTGGAAGAGGTGATCAGTTGCACATAGCCATAAAACTTGCATAACTTGTAGTTTATAATAAATAAATGCAGTAGAATAAATGCTAAACTTTAAATAGAAACATAATATACCTGATTATTATAGGGAGACCTGTGAGCCTGTTCTTCAGCTGCTCACAGCTGGTAGGCTCCTTCAGGAGAAAGAAAGGCAGGATATAAATTCAATAACAATAGCAATAGCTTCATAAAAATGTAAAAGAAGCTGTATAGGATCAGGCCAAAGGCTCATCTGTTCCAGCTTCTTGTTCTCACAGTGGCAAACCAGATGCCTATGGAGCTTGCAAGTAGGATCTAGGTGCAATAGCTCCCTCCTCACTTGTGATTCCCAATAACTGGAATACCTTTTGCAAACACCCTTTGACCTCAAGGCTACTCTCCTTTCTTAGGGTTCTTTCTTTATCTGTAAACATTGGACAGCACTTCAAACAGAGGACTTCTTCAAATAGGTCACATGGCAATGCTCATCCGGAGTGACAAACAACCTTGGAAAATAACCCAGAAATTCCAGATCTGTTCTGGCTTCAAAGATCTGATCCTCTCTATCCAACCCCCTGCCTTCTGCCACACCTAACCAAGCAATATTTATTTTCAAAAAGCAGGCAACAGGAAGGGAGGAAAATTCCACAAGGGTTGAATGTGTGGGAAACAAATATTCCCTTTGAGAATCTTGCAGCTTCCTAGCAGCCTGGCCTGTGGTTAGGTCTAGATTAAGCACTGCCCTCAGTACTCAGCAGAGAAAGACTCCAGAAATACCCTGCTTAATTATCTAGAGTTTCCCAGAGTGAAAAATGAGTCACTTCCATTGTTGTGCCCCTTGTTTTTAAAATTCTCTGCAACTTTCAACCTAACGTTCCCCTCCACTGCAAAGTAAGGCAGTAGCTCTGCCGTAAATGAAATTTTTCACCCAATTGTCACTGGTAACAGTGGACTACATCCCATAGTACTCCACTTCCATTACCCCTGCCCACTGCCAATAAGAGATTTTGCCTACTTAAAAAGCTGGAGAAAGGTAGCAAAGGAATAGGGGTGAAAGTTTAATACAGTGGTACCTCGGGTTATGAACTTAATTTGTTCTGAGGTCCGTTCTTAACCTGAAACTGTTCTTAACCTGAGGTACCACTTTAGCTAATAGGGCCTCCCACTGCCACAGCGCTGCCGCCGCCTCACAATTTCTGTTCTCATCCTGAAGCAAAGTTCTTAATCCAAGGTACTATTTCTGGGTTAGCAGAGTCTGTAACCTGAAGCATCTGTAACCCGAGGTACCACTGTACCTAACATGTTTCAGATTTCCTCAGTACCTCATCAGGGAGTTTCAAACACAGAAGTTTGATTTTTGTTATACGATTTCCACTTTCTTTCTAATGCCTGAGCTTTCCTGATTCTGCTGCACTTCCCTAAATATCATCTGGATGTGATGACTACATTCTTGATAATTGCGCCACTCCCTTCTCCTTAATTATCAAGCTCTCTCCACCACCCCACAGCCACCATTTTAAAGCTGTTTATGTACAAGTCCAGATACTTCACTAGCTATCCTAGTAACCCACCTTTTATTTTTTTCACTCTATCAAATATGTATGTTTGGACTGGTAGCTCTCTTCTTTTTTACCTATTTAAAAACCTGAGGAAGAGTATATATGCATAGGAAATGCATGAAGAATCATACTGGGAAAACACAGGACAGACTGAAATTGAATGAAATGAACCGCAACCAGGAGTGCTTGTGTGGGCACACCCTTAGAGTAATGGCAGAATCCTGTTCAGAATACAGAATAGGATGTCCTGCTGTAGGAGATTTTAGCACTATGGACCCTATAGTGTGAGTTTATGACCACCTTCACATATGAATGCTAGCAGATGAGAAACTACCATGCAGGTCTGAAAAGAAGGGAGTCTCTTAAATATTTCAGCATAAAGTCCCCCTCTGTGTTCTTTAATAGGTCCTGCCTGCATTGTTCCTGCAACATACTTTATATCCTTGGTTTTAATGCTTGCCATGCGATGTGCATTTTAGGAACTGTAAGGAACTTTTAAGGCATTTTTTTTTTGTAAATAAAAATAAGCAATAACAACATACATCAGTATAGCTCCTTCTGTATCTTTGTACATGCAGACCTGATAGCCACTGTTGCCAGCCCATTTATGCTAAAGTTCCTCCAAGTCTGAGAGCAGCACCGTAACTCTTCCCATGCCGATGGAAATCCCCAAGCCCTTACGGTATAGGTAGAAACCCTTTCAATATGCCTCGCTATAACTTGGATTGTAATCAGTGGTCTTTGATAGGGGCCCATATGGTTTCCAAATGTATTCCATTATGGTTTTTCGATCTGCCGATTTCCACAGTTTTCAAGCGAAAGCTTTTTCCTTCACCTTTAACCGACAAGGCATCTCCGATCAATACAATCAGTTATGCTCCAGGTCTTCCATATACCCCAGGACAGCTGGCATGGGGGGCGGGGGGGGGGAGGGAAGAGGCGCTAGTGAAGGCAAGATCAGTTTCAGTGCTGCTGTTTGCATTTGACAGCAATACTGGAAGCAGAAAGGTCACTTTCTTTATCTGTATCAAAACCAACAATGATTGTGCACTGCTCTCTCATTACAGGCTCAAAACAAGCTACCAATGACTGTGCAACTCAGGGGAATGTTGCTTTTCAGCAAAATTCAGGTGAATCTGTTCTCAGCATTTCCGGTTCCTCTTTAGAATTTTCTGGACTGCAGAGATGTTCCAGAATGAGGAAATCTCCCCATTTTGAAAGTTGACTTGGAAATATTTTTACTAAAAAGAAACTGACAGCTGGTATTCTCTGGAAAATGGGAGCAAAGCTTTGCCCATACATTGCAATACTGGACAATCCACATCAGATTAGGGAGATGGTGTAAACCAGGCTTTGGGAGCTTGCAAGACCGCAATGAACTCTGAGGTTTCAGAGGTGGGTGCTGAGCTACACATTCTGGATACCAGCAAATCCCCCCTTCCATCTTCTCAAGAGCACAATGCTTTTGCAAGAATCATTAAGGTGTTTTTAACAGCTACTTAGCACTGAGCTATGAACACTTCAAATAACACAATCATTTTTGTAGCCCTTTCAACTGCATTAAACTTAACAGTACCAAAGTTCATTGTATTGCTTTGTGCCATCCCACCCCCACCTCCCTCCCCTTTCAGCAAGAGCAGCTTATGCTTTTTTAAGCATAATGCTTTTGTAAGAACTAGGTTGAAGTATGCTTTGTTTAAAACTCTGGGCAATAAAGGGGGCAGTTAGTGAGCAGTTTCTCTCTCTCTCTCTCTCTCTCTCTCTCTCTCTCTCTCTCACACACACACACACACACACACACACACACACACACCCCTCATGTAATAACTCTATGTTTGTATGTATAACCAAGATCTCTCTCTCCCTGCCTTTCTCACACATGCAAACGGCCACAGCCTTTATGCGGTCTAGGCCCCATGAATGTGTTTTGTTTTCAGACGGATAAATGAATTAAGTTAATAATGCATATAGACACTAAGCTATTGTATGATTGCAGGTGTAGCACTAGAATGTGGGGAACCTCAGACCCGTGGCCAAATATGAACCTCCAAGTCTCTCTGTCTGGCCCTTGAGACTCCCTCTAGAGCACATTTATATTAAGGGATTTTTTTCAATGAATCCAGGGACACTTTTCAACTTAAATGGATTTTGTATGGGGACAGAACTGTAAATCTGGGGACTGTACCCAGGAAACGGGGACATCTGGTAACCTTAATTTATATTCCCCAGGTCACATCCCTCACCAGTGCCGCTTCCTAACACCCTAGAATGCTTTGCCTGGATGGAATGTGCCCTTGAACACTGTCAGTACATTTTGTTTGCCTGGATGGAGGGCAGAGAGGGGAATGTGCTTGTGTAAACTCGCCTGTACAAAGGTAAAATTCATATTTGTTCCTCCAATTATTCTGCAGGACCCACTTTCCACTCACATGATGTGGCCCCTGAAAGGTTGCCCAGAAACAAATGTGGCCCTCAGGCTGAAAAGGGTTTCCCACTAGAACATCCCATATCAAACACCTTTGTTATTTTCTATGGCACCTTTCAGCCCTAAAAGGACCCCCAGCTTCTAGATTAAAATACAAAATGCAAAATAAAAATAGCAGCAACACAATCAATAAAACAAAAGCCAAGGACATGTGGCAATCTCAAGAAGTAGGGCATGACATTCGTTCTCCTAGTGTTTCAGCAAAGGATAACTGAGATGTGTGGTTCTGCAGACACAGTAGGAACAGATAGATAGATAGATAGATAGATAGATAGATAGATAGATAGATTCTTTATTGTCATTACACAAGTGCAACATTGCACAAGTGCAACGAAATTGGATGCCATCCCTTAAAAAACAACAAAAGCAAAACAACAACAACAACCAAACAAACCACATTCCAGCCACACCCACACCCATCAAACTCCCAGGTCACACTATCGAGTTACAGCATTCAAAAAGGCCACAGCTCTTGGATAGAAACTATTTTTCAGTCTATTTGTCCTTGACTTGATGTTTCTATATCTCCTGCCAGAAGGCAGTAGTGCAAACAGACTGTATCCCGGGTGAGATGAATCCTGCAGGATGTTGTTTGCTTTCCTAAGACAACGGGAACCGTACAGTTCTTCCAAAGATGGGAGAGGATGACCAATAATCCTTTGGGCTGTGGTTATGACCTTCTGGAGCACCTTCCTCTCCCTAGCTGTACAACTGGAGAACCAAGCACAAATACAGTATGTGAGAATGCTCTCTATGGAGCCTCGATAGAAGGACACCAGCAGTCTCTCACTCAGATTGTTCTTCTTTAAAAGTCTGAGGAAATAAATTCTCTGCTGGGCCTTCTTCACCAGAGCAGTGGTATTTGCGCTCCAAGTCATGCCCTGATCGATAGTCACTCCCAAAAACCTGAATTCCGCCACCCTCTCCACCCGTTCCCCGTTGATATACAAGGGCTGAATGTCCGCCTTTTTTTCCCTGTAATCCACCACCAATTCCTTGGTCTTAGCCGTATTAAGAGCCAGATTGTTCTCTCCACACCAAACACAGAGCCGCTCCACCTCGTCCCGATAGGCGGACTCATCCCCTCCTGAAATGAGCCCCACCACCGTAGTGTCATCAGCAAACTTGATGATTTTGTTGCTGGAATAGATGGCTGTACAGTCATACGTATAGAGAGTATAGAGCAGGGGACTCAACACACAACCCTGTGGTGAGCCGGTGTTAAGGCTAAGGGCTGTGGACATATGTGACCCTACTCTAACCCTCTGAGAACGTTCTGACAAAAAATCCAAAACCCAGAGACAGGTGGAGTTGGAGAGTCCAATCGCCTCTAGCTTGGACACCAGTCTATGGGGGAGGATAGTGTTAAAAGCAGAGCTAAAATCCACAAACAGCAGCCTCACATAACTCCCCGGCTGCTCCAGATGGGACAGAGCAGCATGGAGAGTGGTGGTGATAGCGTCTTCTGTGGATCTATTTGCCCTGTATGCAAACTGATAGTTGTCAAAAGTTGATGGAAGACAGGAAATAATGTGACGGCGCACCAGTTTCTCAAAACACTTCATGATGATTGGAGTCAGTGCAACTGGTCTGTAGTCATTCAAACTACTGATTGTGGGTTTTTTAGGCAGAGGAACAATAGTTGACGACTTCAGGCAGGGTGGGACAATAGACTGGTGTAAGGACTTGTTGAAGATCTTAGTAAAGACCCTCGCCAGCTGATCCGCACAGCCCTTCAACCTTTCCAGTGATGCCATCAGGTCCAGCAGCCTTCCTCGGATTCACCATCCTCAATACCTGTCTCACCTCGTGCTCCTCTACAGTGAATGAGGGGCCCCTATGGGCTGGTGGCTGTAATACCGGCGTCTCAGGTGGCTCCTTCTCGAAGCGAGCAAAGAAGAGGTTAAGCTCCTCCGCCAGCAAAGGGTCACCGTCGACAGCACCAAGGTTAGGTTTGTAGTTGGTAATATGCTGAATCCCCTGCCACATCTGTCTTGTGTTGTTGCTCCTTAAATTATCCTCAATCCTCTGCCTATAATCCAGTTTTGCCCGTCGAATACCCCTCTTCAAGTTTGCTCTTGCCACACTGTAAAGCTGCACCTCGCCCGACCTGAAAGCCCTGTTCCTTTCCCGCAACAGGCACTGGACCTCTCTATTCATCCAGGGACAAACTATAGTTTCCCAACCTATTATTGAGGCCAGGGACTTGTTCCACTCTGGGAAGCATTGGTGTAGGAAAACAAGCTTTGGACTAAGGGAGTTGGAGCCTCTTCAGTAGATCAACTCTGGCCCACAAAACCGAAGAGTTGTGTTTCTGGCCAGCAATCTACAGATCCACCTCAGGGTTTTTACACCTTGTTGGTGGAAGATTTGACTGTCTTGACCAAACCTGGGGATAACTAAAACATTAAAGCAAGAGAGGCTAGTGCGTGAACATTTCCTTTCCCCTTTATTGCTTACCGGCAGAGTATTTGGGGATGTTGTCTTAGTTCAATGCAGTGCAGCAATGTGATGGACCAGAGAAGAGCAAAACAGCTGCCTCTGCAGCTAGCATGTTCACACTAAACCATGGTTTAGTGCAGGCATAGGCAAACTCGGCCCTCCAGCTGTTTTGGGACTACAGCTCCCACTAACCCTAGCTAACAGGACCAGTGGTCAGGGATGATGTGAATTGTAGTCTCAAAACATCTGGAGGGCTAAGTTTGTCTATGCCTGGTTTAGTGTGATGTGCCACCAAGCCACTGCATGAATCAGGGGCATTGTTATATATGTAAAGAATTGGGACAAAGGTACATGAGACAAATTTGCATAACATTTTCATATATGCAACTGGACAAATCAAGTTGTCCACTGCAGTGCGTTCAGCTACCCCATAAGCATTTTTTAAAAGGTTTTTATTATTTAAACATGAGTTTTAAAAAGGGAGACAAAAAGGCAGGAGATTCGGGGCCTGGCGTGAAAGACCCTGGGACTCCACCCCACTTGGCCATCCCCTAATGGTTCCCCAAGTAACAACCTCTTCCTTCTTTTACCATGCCTCCATTATGTACACATGTACAGTCTGAATATTATCAGAGAGAAATAAAATATTTCTATTTAATCTCTCCATGCCAGCATATTTTCATATAAAGCAGAACCTGCATGCAAGATCCGCAATAATCCCCAGATTAGCCAGAATCTCATATCAAGCACCTTTTGACACAGAGCAACGTTGAGAAACAAACTGAGCCATGAGGAAACCAAATCACTAAAAATCAGCGGTTTATCAGGCTCAGGTGGAAGGGACTTCCCTCAGCAGCACATGCACATCCTAAGGCTTTTTTCTCTCCCCACCCTTTGTGTACCCTTTACTTTGCCAAGAAGGGGCACAGGAGATGGAAATGCGGCTGCAGATAGATTGGGGAACTGGGGAAAATGTCCAAACCAAGACCATACAGCCCCTTAGGTTAGGTCAGGCTACTTAGGTCAGCCTGAAAGTGAGATGAGCGCCACAACCCCATAGTTGCCTTTGACTGGACTTAACCGTCCAGGGGTCCTTTACCTACCCAGCTAGGACAGTAAAATGGTATAGGTAAAGGACCCCTGGATGGTTAAGTCCAGTCAAAGGTGACTATGGGGTTGTGGTGCTCATCTCGCTTTCAGGTCGAGGGAGCCGACGTTTGTCCATAGACAGCTTTCCGGGTGATGTGGCCAATGTGACTAAACCACTTCTGGCACAACGGGACACCATGATGGAAACCAGAGTGCACGGAAATGCCGTTTACCTTCCCACCGCAGTAGTACCTATTTATCTACTTGCACTGGCATGCTAGGTTGGCAGGAGTTAGGCTAGAGCAACAGGAGCTCACTCCGTTGTGGGGATTTGAACTGCCAACCTTCCGACTGGCAAGCCCAAGAGGCTCAGTGGTTTAGCCCACAGCACCACTGCTCTCTCCTACTGGCAACTTCTCTCCATAAAGAGGTCTTTCCCATCACTTGCTATATAAATCTTTCTAAAGTGGACCTGGGACCTTCTGCATTCAATGCAGGTGATAGACCATTGACCTATAATCAAAAGTCTTATCAAACCTGAGGTGCTATCAAAGCACACACCCCCATCACGACACCCAATTCCTGGAGATCTCAGCAGCTCAGCTTGGATAACGACACATTTCTGCAGAGCTCTTGGGATATTAAGAGAAGTTTAAGTGTGTTTGTCTGAAAGCATTTTAAAACTATTTAATATTTTAAAATAAAATAAAATAAGAGTCATTTCCTCGAGGATTTTAGCTGCCAGTTCTAGCAAGGCCAAAAAATAAAGCATTACAGGAAAAGACTGGGCAGGAGTTTACTTGAGCTTGATTTCATTGGAATGCTTCCCTCCCCCAAATGCCAGGACCGTCCATGAATTGCAACTGAAAAGTGAATGCTTTTGAGCATGTGCAAAGTTCATTACCAAAACCACCTTCTTTCACATCTGAAACAAGGGAGAAGAGCTTCAAGGTCAAAGCGAGTGTCTTCCAGGCTGGCTTCAGTCCTGGAGGCTCTAATTTTAGATATTAAGCACCGGGATAATAATGAACCGCCTTCAGTCCTGCCATTAGTCTCCCAGCCGGCCATTTCCCCTGTACGTTATGGATGCACAAGGCACGGAAGCAGTTTGCTGTCTTCATCACTCGGATCTGAAACTCTGCTGTACCCACTGCAGCTCCCCGTTCAATTTCAGCAACTCAGAGCTGATGGAATGGTTTCTCCTTTTCGCCTGCTGTGCTTATGTTCCTTGAAATGTGGAATTTTCTATTAGAGCCCTTAGTGGGCAGTCTGCAGTATCGTTAATTACATCAGGAGAGTTTTGTATTCTCCCCATGCTGGGTCATAAAACAAGAGGATTGTTCAAGGATTCTCAGTTCATGTTGAAGGAAAGGGAGAAGTGTCAAGAGGAGCCAGTGGGGAGGAAGAGGCTTCTGGACTTGGCTTGGCTGGGTTACAGACATGGGGATCTCCCACATATAATTAGGCCAGTACGGTAGATTCCGTTTCCTTAAAGCAAGTTTTTTTAAAGGCCATTAAGGCCAGATGGGCTATTTGATGTCTTAATGTGGGACATGTTTAAAGATAAGCCAGGCTTTTATCAGGGGGAAAATGGCTGTCTTGTTCTGCACACAGTCAAAATAAGCCCAATTAGAGTGGGGCAGTAATAATAACAAGCCAAGACATCACATCTGGATCTGGGGAGGGGAATGTGCTTATGTTCTAGGACAAGTTTTCCAGGTTGCAGTGGATGATAACTTCTCAAACATTTCCGCCCAACAAAGAAGCCCAGAAACTTGCTTCCTTCAAAATGAAAGCTGATAGCTTAGTGTTGTGCATTCTCGTCCATTGAAGCTCCAAATAAAAAAAAAACACCTTTGCAACAAGATTGTGAGATAAAGTAAGTCCACAACGTATGTGGGGGTTACGTTCCAGGGATTGCGCCTAAAGCCAAAATCACGTATAGTCAAAACGCATTGGGTGCAATGGCAGGTGGGATTGCCAAAGCAGTTTTTTCCCCAGATGCCCCCCCTTTCCACCTCCTTCTTGATTTTTATCAAAATGCTTGCCAAGTGCATAAAGCTGAATGTGCACAAGTTAAATGTGCAGGCTTAATGTACTGTACCCAGCCCTCTTTTTTAGCAATGTAGTTCTGACTTCTCTTTAATAGATGGTTACTGTCCAAATTAAAAGGGGCAGAGCCCAGAAGAAGAAGAAATAGATGTTATCCATACGTTGTGGGTGTTTGGTTCTTTTAAAAAATTCCTTATGCAGAGGAATGTTGCCTCATCAGGTCTGAAATATATGAGGTTGACAGCCCAGAAGCCCATACGATCCTTAGATTTGTGTTTTAAGGAAAACAGGAAAAAGGTATCAAATGAAAACTCAGAGAAAACAAAGATGAAGGAGACTGGGATAAATACGTTCACGTGGGACGATCACGTGACTTCTTTTATCTCTGAAAGCAAATTTAATTATCAGGAAACATACCAGATTTTCTCATCATGGAGCCCCTGTGCTTACATACAAAACAGATACAATCACCTTGTTACCATTCCTAAGTATCTGGGCTGTGAGTTCAAAGGGACCAATTCCAGAGATGCCATCTCCTTCACATATAAAGTGGCAGTTGTTTGAAGGTCATTGTGAAAAGGAGAGAAATATTTGTACTGCCTGAGGCCATATACCTCTGGGTGTGGGGTAGGAGGGAAATGAGGAAGAGCAGCATGTAAGACCTGCCTAAAGCTAAATATATGACAAATAGGCTGGGAGTCACAGAGGCTGTACTGCCTGAAGAAACGATTGCTGCCCCCTGGTGGTTGCTCCCACCCTGCTCCAGTACTCTATCGCTTCTGCCCTGATTTCCTAGGGTGAATTGTACCATATGCATGACATCTCCCAGATCACTTAGGTATGGTCTGACTGCATCAGTGCATTCCACCCAGCCACTCAAGGCTTTGCATGCTACTGAGATGATTTGGGAGCAACTGCAGGGAGATCAGGAACTGCCTCATTCCATAACACTTTGGATGGGTCATAAGAAAGTAAGAACATTTGACAAGCCTGCTGGATCAGGCCAACAGCCCATCTGGCCCAGCATCCTGTTCTCACAGTGGCCAATCAAATACCTGTGGGAAGCCAGGAAGGTGGACCTCAGCACTCTGCCCCCCTGCGATTCCCAGCAAATGGTACCTGTATTCAGAGGGATGATATCTCTCACAGTGGAGAGAGAAAACAGCCATTGTGGCTAGTAGTCATTGATGCTTCTACATTGCAGTTAGCTAGGTGCAATTATGAAGGCATGTGCTAAAATGATCCAGAGATGCTCTCATCAACTGCTCAACATGCACTGGCAAGGAAGAGGGTCTAAGGTATAAGAGGAGTCGTATTGGATCAGACCAAAGCGTTTTCTAGTCTCTATTGGTAGGATTCGCCTAATGAACCCTCTTGGCAGAAATCCCGTGCAAGAGTTTCTGCTTGCACAATAGGCTTCCCCTTTCCCCTACCCTCAAAATAGAGAAGGAGGTCAGGAGAACCCTAGAACAGCATAAGGGGGGAGGGGGATACTTTAATATATATTTCTAAGCTGTATTGAACAACCCAAAGACAAGATATAAATGGAAAAATAAACAAATGCTAAATGTGCTTTATTTTTGTATGCCACTGGTAAGCTTTATGAGGAAAGTAGTATTAAGAAATTTTCCAAAGTAAACAAGTTACAATTTTAAGTTGGTGAGGGGGATTCCGTCTCTGTCTCAGATTCTCCATTTAGATTCTCAGATTCTCCATTGTGTGAGCAGACTGTCCTCCGCCTCCACAATAGGCCATTTCAAACACCATTTGCTGTATAATGTTACTGAACAAATAATTTTGTGCAGCCCAATTGCGACTCATCAAAGGGGAGGAAAAATAAGAAGAAATTAGGGAGGGCAGGTTCCCTCCCCTAGCCTTGAAGGCGTTATTTGCAAGACAAATTCTGTCCTCGTGATCTAGTCACTCCTACACTTCTGACTGATGGAAACGGGGCCAATTAGCAGCCAATGTGATGTAAGAATCTGTCAGTTCCCTAGAGAACACTCTGTCCATTTCATCTTGGCCACCCTGCGTCTGTCAGACAGGAATGGCTTTCTATATTGATATTTCTTAATCTAAGTCTATTTTCCAGGTCATCAACTTGACATCTCTGCACCTCACAGACACTGGCAGGGCTAGTTAGATTAACATCACGTTCTTCAGCTATTATCTCCAGGTTCCTGGCAGTTCCTCCTCATCCCTAAATCCCAAGTCCAGCTGCAGGATCCTATTCCAGCCTTCTTTTGTGTTACACACACACACACACACACACACACACCCCTCAACTGAACACTGTAGTTTTCATATCCAACCCTGCAGCCAAAGTGACTTCATGGGAGCTGCCTATTTCTTGCTAAGTGCATCTGACATTACTTGATAAATCCATTCCAGCCACTCATCATGGTGCGTGAAACCAAAAGCCAAGGGCCTGACTCCTCCTTGAGAGGTGTTTGAAGGATAAAGGGAGGATTTGTGTTGTTATAGCTCGAAACTATAGACAGCAAATGGTGATGGCTACTCTCTGCTTCCAGCAAGGTATCTTACAGGCACAAAACTCAAAAGATAATTTTTTTTGGTAATCGCTATTTAAGTAAAGGGGTACTATTGGTGAACTGCATTTATGAGATCAGGAATACAGTTCATCAGGCAACATCTGCATTGTGATTTAACTTCTTTCTGATTTGTTTGCAGCAAGACAAACATGAGTCCAGGTGTGGAGGACATTCAAAGTTAAACTATGGCTTAAGTCACCTCACCATAGCAGCAGGAGGACCAGAGGAGGGTCAAAACAGCTGCAATCTCCTCTCGGAAAGCCTGCATGCTCATGCATTCATGGTACAACATGGTTTGGCTTAGTCAGTATGATCATCTAGGCACTTCCTGCTTTACATTTCAGATAAACCTATTTGGGTTGACACTAGGAATATTTGAGGGATAATGGCTTGCTTGGTTTCCATCTTACTCCCAGGTCTTCTACATCCTTTAGCAATACCCAGATAATGTTATCAGTCAGACTTGTCATGCCAGCCATACTCATATTTACCAGTCCAATACCTGGCATCTTCAGGCTGGGAGACACCTCTGTCTGAAGTGTTGTTACCAGTTAGTGTAGTACTTAGCTAGATAGTCCAAGGGTCACACTTGGCATAAGGCAGTTTCCAATACTCCTATGTTCACCAGCACTTTTTCTTTTGCATGAAGGCTGAACTAATTTCCAGGGCATGAGCAAGGAAGCCCATCCTAACCTATTAGTGGAAGTGGACTACCCGTGGGAGACCTGTGACTGGATCTCCCTTTAAAAAGAAGGATGTAAATGCAGCCACAGAAAGCTGCATCCAGATCATTCAAAGGAGGCCCACTGACACATTGCTGCAAGGCGAGGGTATTCATATTTCACGCTTTCCCCTGCATCATTTCCCCAACCCAAATCTCCCTCTAAAAGTTGCCCTTGGCCTCCACACAGAGCAAAACAAACTGGTATCAATTCAGAGCCTGTTACTTAACTAAGTAAGCTTGGGTAAAGTATTTTTAAAATGCTGGTTTCCATTTATTTCCTGCCTTTCCTCTGAGGCTCAGGATAGCTTACAAGAAGAGGTTTTTCAGAGACTCACAAGGGCAAAGTGGGTCCAAGGGCTGCCTAGTCCCCGAGCACAGCCACCCCCTCCTTACCCCCCCCAAAGATCAATTGTTGCATTCTCAGTCACAGTGTGTCTTAGCACAGATAGAGCAGTCATTTAGACTTCATAGCTGTTCCAAATGTGTATAGTTCATTGGTTGAGAGAGTGGCGGGTCTAAGGCCACCCAGCAAGCTTTGTGACTAAGCACAGTTTTGAGTCTCGGTCTCCCACATCCAAAACCTTACATCTGATCTGCTGCACTGCCTTGACTTTACACAGTGAGGATAAATGGCAAGTGCTGAATAAAGCGCAGGTGGCCTGACAGCAAGTTGCCTGTTCCAACCCTCACGCAAATCTGCCCTTTGTTCGCATCGCATTTGCATTGCTATCAGCGCGCATGTTTCCAGCAATCTTTCTTCGGCTGTTGCTGACCCCAGTTCCACTTGCCATCTGTCCCACAAACTCAGACCAGCAGGATCTCCTCGCAAGCCAATGGCAGGATTGGAGCCAAGTCCCTGAGCGAGGTCGATCTTACCCACTCACCCCACCCCACCCCCAACACGTGCACCCACCCCCTCTGCAACGCATGGAACTTGTGGGTGGACACAAGTAGTTTATCCTCCTGTTTAGATCATGCTGTGAAGCCCATTTAAAATTAAAATGGATAAAGATGAAGCTGCTGTAAATAATGCATCTGTGGCACACTAGACAGTTTGCAGAGCCTGTATTCATTGCCTAGTCTTAGTTAAAAAAGCACAGCTCTGCCTGCTGTATCATTAAAAATGCATCCTGGTTTCAGCTTCAAACTTCACATACTTACCACTGAGAAGCAGGCGTCTCAGTTATCCTTCTAGCCTCTTTCTTACTCTCAGCTGGCTCTAATAAATCTCATATCAGTTTGTGCGCCTCTGGGCTGCGATGTGCACAAAAATATACTCTTGCATTTGTTTCTCCTAAGCTGGGCTCTGCAGCTTAAATGAGCACTCCCAGCTTTTATTTGTGGACCTCAGAGGTGTGTGTGTGTGGGAGGAACACAATGATCACTTTTACCTGCTGCCATGGCTCTCCTTTGAGCAGCCCTCTTTGCAGTTCGATAGATGGGTCTTAGTAAGGCAAAAGCCTTTAGCCATGGGCAAGGATTAATTTTTGCCAGGGTTTATACCGGGAGCCGGGTTTCAGTATCAAAGCTCAGCCTTAGAATCAATCAATCATTAAGAATAATGAATGCATCTGAGCATTTGCAGAATGCCTCAGTTTTTAGTAAATACAGCCTGCTCACACACAGATAGGGAATAGGTTTCAGATCAGAGGGTATTACGTATAAAGGTAAAGGTACCCCTGCCCGTACGGGCCAGTCTTGACAGACTCTAGGGTTGTGCGCTCATCTCACTCTAAAGGCGCTGGGAGCCAGCGCTGTCCGCAGACACTTCTGGGTCACGTGGCCAGCGTGACAAGCTGCATCTGGCGAGCCAGTGCAGCACACGGAACGCCGTTTACCTTCCCGCTGGTAAGCGGTCCCTATTTATCTACTTGTACCCGGGGGTGCTTTCGAATTGCTAGGTTGGCAGGTGCTGGGACCAAACGACGGGAGCACACCCCACGTGGGGATTCGAACCGCCAACCATACAATCGGCAACTCCTAGGCGCTGAGGTTTTACCCACAGCGCCACCCGCGTCCCTGGGTATTACATATAGGCAGGGTTAAATGCCATTATCACTGCCTTCAGAAATTAAGCACAGGGGTCTCAAACCATGAATTTAGCCTCTCTGAATGGGGTGTGTGTGTGTGTGTGGCCACATTCCCTTCTGGAAATATTTCTAGGGTGCCACTGCTAGGTGAGCTGAGTAGGTGAGCAGTTAGTATAAGTTTTACCTCAGTGCAGTAGGCTAGTTTTTTGCACACCTGTCTGTCCTCCCACCAGGATCCAGGCAAGCAGGAGGCAAGAGTTCAAGGACACCTTCCAAGCAGGCCAAGACACTCAAGGAAGATAGAAAGCTGGACTGGTGAGTGGTGTGGCCTAAAGAAAGAGGGTGGCTGGTTAGGGGGTGCAGCCTAGAGAGAGTCCCAAGGGCCAGACAGAGAAGACTGGAGGGCCAAACCCCAGGCCTGAGATTCCACCACTCCTAATTTATTAACTGTGGGTGTATCAGCTCTCTCATATGGTTATTATGGGTGATTCAAAGGAGTCCCATTGAATGAATATTCAGTGACTTAAGTCCATTACTTTCAGTGGGTCTACTCTATGACTTGGCTATCACCCTACACCTGTACGAAAAGATGGAATTATACCATGTACGTAGTGGGTCTGAGATATGTTCTAAAGCCTATGGACAGTGGGGTGGGGGGAGAGTCAATAAATCTATGCAAAACTTTCTTTTTTAAGTACAATCTGTCTTACATCAGGTCAGACCATTGGACTTTTTCACTCAGGATTCCCCGCCCTTTACCACCTCCAGAATCTTAGGTAGGGGTCAGTTTCAACCACTACCTTATTCTTTTTATCTTAAGATGCCAGGGATTGAAACTGGGACCTTCTGCATTGTAAAATGTGTGTGATCTACCAATGAGCTAGGAGCCCTCTTAGCACCATCAATCAAAACCTAGTGGGATGAAAAACCACCCTCTTATTCGGCGTGGATAAGGGTAAAAAAGAGGTCTGTGCATCTCCTAGCAACCACTTGAGCCTGTATAGGAAGATGAGAACATAAGATGATCATCTGGGCACTTATAAGAACATAAGATGAGCCTGGCTGGATCAGGCCAATGGCCCATCTACTCCAGCATCATGTTCTCACAGTGGCCAACCAGACACCTATGGGAAGACCACAAACCGGACATGAGCACAATGGCACTCTTATTCCTAGCAATTGGCATTCCAAGTTGTACGACCTCTTTACAGTGGAGGTAACTTGGGAAGACCTAAACCACTCGCCTGCTGCAGCCGATGCCCAGACGTCTTGGAATCATACAAAATATACATTTTGAAAATAAAAGCAAAAAGCAAATAGTGATGGCTGAGAAAGAGAGGAATGGTGTGTACCTGTTCAAGAACTGGAGATGCCCTGGTTATTCCAGAGATAGCTGAAGCGTGACCTAGAGCTTTTGCCCAAGAGAATTGCCCTTAGGTAGCCAAACACAATTCCCAAAAGCTCTGAAAGCGAGTTCCTGGAATAAGGATGAAATAGAACAGAGCACCTCTTTTTTCAAGGCAGGCAAGGCAAGGTGAGAACTGTATCCATGATCAAAAACTATTTGCCATTAGAGTGACACAGTTTTAGGGTTGTCTTCTGTGCACTGATGTGGGAAGAACAGTCCAATGAGAACGAGGACATTGGAATGCTCCATCCTCCCAGGAAAGTACCCTTTTAAAAATGTTTTGGTTTCTTCCATTCTCTGGGTCTCATTTACTTCTAAATGTAGTACAGAGCTAAAAATTCTGGTTACAGGAACACATTACAGGAAGATGCATTAAGCATTCATGGAGATCGTTTTCATAGAAAGAGTGCCATCTACTGACACATAAATAAGACTCTACTACAGCATCACTCATACACAATTTTTTTTGCAGTGATACATTAATTTATTTTTATTTTTAAAATAACTCTATTAAAGATTTTTCTCATTTACAAAAGCACATGCATTGTCTCTTTCTTCAGGCTGTGTTTTCTACATATCAGTTACATTTGTTGTGAGACATTGGTGTTATATGCAGTACAGTATAGGGTTGGGAAGAAAAGAGGGGGGAAGGGAAAGAGGGGGTGGGATGGTAAAGCTTATGCTCTTTTACTCAGTGTATGCATAAGGTTTTTGTGTCAGCGTCACTTAGGTAGGTTCTCTTTCTATTCACTTGTTATGTTTCCTTTGTGGTGAGAGAGGTTGGGGTGGTCTAGAATGTGGTTGATTGTCTTCGGTTGGCTGAAGTGTTTGGGGGGGGGGGAGTTGTTAGGTTAAGTTAGCCATACTGAATCTTACGCTGTTGGTGGGTTTGTGTTGTTGTCTTATTGGGCTGTGTATATGATAAAGGAAAGCCATACTGGAGTGAAGGTGTCATCTTCTATTTCTCCCCATGTCAGTTTCATTCTATTGGTTAGCTTTTCTAGTAAGGCTGTTTCCCATACTACTTGATACCAGGGTTTCACGTTTATTCCTGACAAGTCCCTCCAGTGTCTGGCTATGATGTTTCTGGCTGCTGAGAGTAGGTGAATTATGAGCTCTTCATAGTGTGAGTGGGCATTATTCTCTTGGAAGATGTTCAGTAGGGCTAATTCTGGGGTGACTTCTAGTAGCTATTTAGTTATTTTGCTTTTTTTTGTATGACTGTTGTCCAGAAGAGTTGGGTTTGGGGGCATTCCCACCACATGTGGAGGTGCAGCCTCTCCAGCATTTTGGTGAGGTTCCTGGGCATATTAGCGCCAGTTTCTGTGGTACCATCTGTGAGTTTCAGAGTGAGTTATTTTCTTTTCGCTGATACGGATTTAAAGGGTGGTTTAGACTACATTCTGATCCATTGGGTGGGGTTAATTTCATAGCCTATGTCATCCTCCCGTTGTTTTTTGAGAGCGTTTGTGGGGCTTTGGAGCAGTGTTTTGTATATTGTGGATACCATCCCCTTGCCATGTCCCATTGTTGTTAGGAGGAGGTTTTCGAAGTTGGTCAAGGGCCTAGTAGCTGTTGATTTTACTACTGGATTGTTTAAGAAGGTGTGTAATTGGTGGTGTGTTAGGCAGGGTATTTGGGTGACCCCTAGTTTGTTTCATATTTCTTGTGTTGATATGGGTTTGTTATTTTTGTTTAAGTCTGCTAGGTGATATAGGCCTTTGGCTTGCCAGGTTTTTATCTGGAGATTTTGTGCTGTGTGGTGGAATTGTGGGTGGTGAGCCGGGGGATTAGTGGGATAGGCATGGGGACAGTTTACCTACTTCTTCCTTCCATGCTTGAAGCATGGTCTGTGTGAACCTGTTTATTATTGTGGGGATTTTCCTTAGTTTGCTTTGGAGAAAGGGTATGCTGTGGTGGGAGTGTTTTTGATTATGTCTCTCTCCAAGTGTACCCATTGTTTCGTCTCATCTTCTACAATGTATGGGATTATGTGGAACACTTGATTGGCGATGTAGTATAGTTCTATGTTGGGGATTCCTCGTCCTCCTTCTGAGATGGGGAGGTGCAGGTGTTTGGGGCTTATTCTTTTTTGAGAAGATAAACAAGTGTAGTTTTTTTCTGCCATTTGCGGAGTTGGATTGCTGGAATCCAGATTGGAAAGGTGGTCATTTTGATCATGGTTATTTTATCTGAGAGTGTGAAGTTAGTACAGTGGTGCCTCGCAAGACGAAATTAATTCGTTCCGCAAGTCTCTTCGTCTTGCGAGTTTTTCGTCTTGCGATGCACGGTTTTCCATAGGAATGCATTGAAAATCAATTAATGCGTTCCTATGGAAAAAGCCTTCCCCCGACCTCTTCTGGCGGGCGGCATTTTAAAATCGCCCGGGACAGCGGAGGACTTCTCCGCTGTCCGGGGCGATTTAAAAGCCCCTGGGAAGGCAGGCAGGGGGGACAAAGGCTTTCCCGCCCGGCCGCCCGGCTTCGGGACATCGTTCCGATGCCGGGCGGCTGGGGGAGGCTTTCCTGCCCCACCGCCCGGCATCGGGACGATGCCCCGAAGCCGGGCGGCTGGGGGAGGCGTTCCTGCCCCACCGCCCGGCATCGGGACGATGCCCCGATGCCGGGCGGCTGGGGGAGGCGTTCCTGCCCCACCGCCCGGCATCGGGACGATGCCCCGAAGCCGGGCGGGGGGGGAGGCTTTCCCGCCCGGCCGCCCGGCTTCGGGACATCGTTCCGATGCCGGGCGGCTGGGGGAGGCTTTCCTGCCCCACCGCCCGGCATCGGGACGATGCCCCGAAGCCGGGCGGCTGGGGGAGGCGTTCCTGCCCCACCGCCCGGCATCGGGACGATGCCCCGAAGCCGGGCGGCTGGGGGAGGCGTTCCTGCCCCACCGCCCGGCATCGGGACGATGCCCCGAAGCCGGGCGGCTGGGGGAGGCGTTCCTGCCCCACCGCCCGGCATCGGGACGATGCCCCGAAGCCGGGCGGCTGGGGGAGGCGTTCCTGCCCCACCGCCCGGCATCGGGACGATGCCCCGAAGCCGGGCGGGGGGGGAGGCTTTCCCGCCCGGCCGCCCGGCTTCGGGACATCGTTCCGATGCCGGGCGGCTGGGGGAGGCTTTCCTGCCCCACCGCCCGGCATCGGGACGATGCCCCGAAGCCGGGCGGCTGGGGGAGGCGTTCCTGCCCCACCGCCCGGCATCGGGACGATGCCCCGAAGCCGGGCGGCTGGGGGAGGCGTTCCTGCCCCACCGCCCGGCATCGGGATGATGCCCCGAAGCCGGGCGGGGGGGGAGGCTTCAAAAGCCGTCCGGGGGCTTTTAAATCGCCCCGGACAGTCCCGGGGCGATTTAAAAGCCCCCGGTTAGGCAGGCAGGGGGGGCAAAGACTTTTGCCCCCCGCCCGCCTTGGGAAGAGGGCCCTCTTCCGAAGGCGGGCGGGGGGCAAAAGTCTTTGCTCCCCCCTGCCTGCCTTTCCGGGAGAGCGGAAAAGACAGCGCTGCCTTCCCGCTCTCCCGGAAAGGCAGGCAGGGGGGAGCAAAGACTTTTGCCCCCCGCCCGCCTTCGGAAGAGGTCCAGGACCTCTTCCCAAGGCGGGCGGGGGGCAAAAGTCTTTGCCCCCCCTGCCTGCCTTCAAAAGCCGTCCGGGATAGCGGGAAGCGCTTCCCTGCTATCCCGGACCGCTTTTAAAATGCTGGCGGTGGGGAGCAAAGCCTTTCGCCCCCGCCGGCCTTCCTGGACCTCTTCTGAAGTCCGGAGGGGGGGGAAGGCTTTGCTCCCCACCGCCAGCATTTAAAAAAAGGTCCCCGAGATTTCCCTATGGGCTTTCGTCTTGCGATGCAAGCCCATAGGGAAAATCGTCTAGCGAAGCGTCGCAAAAACCGAAAAACCCTTTCGTCTTGCGGGTTTTTTGTCTTGCGAGGCATTCGTCTAGCGGGGCACCACTGTATTGCTCCATCTCTTCAGGTCTTTGTTAATTTGTCACCATGGGGGTTTGTAATTGTGATGGTATAGTTTGTTGAGGTTTCTGGTTATTTGCACCCATAGCTACTTGGTGTGGCTGAGTTTCATCTTTGTGATGTTGGTGAATTCTTTTTGGATATGGGGGGGGGGGAGTATTGAAGGACATAGCCACAAATTTTGCAAAGTTTACTGGTAGGCCCAATACCATTGCGAATGGGTCGATTTCTTTGGTTAAGGTGGCTGCTGTGTTTATGGGGCCTGGAGTCATGACAGTCAGATCACCTGCAAAGAGCCCTAATTTATAGGTTTTGCCTTTTATTTCCACTCCCTTTATGTCAGGGGCTACCCAGATTCAGATTGCTAGGGGTTCCAGGGCCAGGATTAATAGGAAGGGAGACAGTAGGCATCTTTGTTTTGTGCCTCTTTGGAGTGCTATGGTACTAGAGTCCGTGGTGTTAATCCTGCATTTTGGGGTCTGCTCTTTTGCACCAGCAGCCGGGGACATTGGATTGGGGTTGGGCCTGAGCTAGGCTGTGCATTCCCTCATGGCCTCCATGACTCTCCTGGTCCCCTCCTACCATTCTCCCTTGACAGTGGCAGTGGTGGTGGCACCAGTACGTTGGTGCATGGCTTGGGGCTGGGGCAGCTCAGCTCATTATTGGGGCACTCTCGGTCCCGGTGGGATCAAGATTGTCATGGGGGTGGGAGTCTTCATGCAGCCTCTTCACTTGTTGTTTTGGGCTCCCCGGGCTCCCCTTTGATCACAGTGGTGGAGGTGGTGGTGATGGTGGTGCAGGGACCAGCCAAGCAGCCCGGTTAGAGCTGGCGGTCTCTAGGAGTTCGGCATGGCCATGGCGCTCACCATCTTGCCTCACCCGAAGTCCTCATCATTCATACACATTTAATAAAGTTCTTGTTACGCACCATAAATCTGTAGCTAAACTGCAGCCTTGTTCTGAATTCTGGACAAACCTACCAACCAAAGCCCAGGTGAGTGCTGTCCCTGAATTTCCTCAGTGCTTGAGGAAGTGAGAAGTGCATTAAAATTTCCAAACATCAGCCCAGAAAAGGCTATCTCCAAAATGGATCTTATCTTGAGATACGGGGAAATCGAAAGATCAGATGCCTTCATGCTACAGTTAATATAACTTCCATTTTTAAAAGCTCCCTTCCCAATTATTTTTTGCACTGATGAGTCTTATCATTCGGTAAGGGTATAATTTCTAGATTACATTCACAACATGAATTTAAAGCACTAAGATACCACTTTAAATAGTCATGGCTTCTCCCAAAGAATCCTGGGAGTCGTAATTTGTTAAGGGTGCTGAGAGTTAGGAGACATTCCCCTCCCAGAGATACAATTTCCAGAGCGGTTTAACCATCAATCCCTCTTCACATGGAAGTCTGGGAATTGTAGCTCTGGGTGTAGAATGGGAGTTTCCTAACAACTCTCAGCACCCTTAACGAATTACAGCTCCCTCAATTCTTTGACTGCTTAAGGTGGCATCATAGTGCTTTAGATGCATGGTGTGAACGTAGCTGTAGAACGTGTTGAACTTTTGCTTCTTTACTGAGCAGAGACTAGTACATTTTTAAATCTCAAGTTTAGCCATAATTTACTGCAAACCCTTGACTGCAAGATTGCCCACTATTCGTTCTACAGCACGTCACAGAGTGAGATGGAGTGGCAGGAAAACCAACAAGCAATTGGTCATCTTCTGCAAACGTAAATTAATCCAATTCTGTGCACCTTTTAAATCTTGTGAATAAGGTAAAATTGCTTGTGGCAGCAGTGCTTGCTTGATAGGATGGCACTAGGCATGGTCATTTTCTTCCTGACCACACACACATGGTGAAGGGCGCAAGATTATTTATAAAGCACTGCGCATTATTAGACATATACAGAGGAATTCCACATCATGCTAGTTTGATTGTTCTGTCAGCGCAAGCATTTCTGCCTGCCAGATGGGCAGGAACAATCTCCCCTCTCCTTGCCCTGTGTGCTGTTTTGGTGGTTCTTCCGACCCTCCAGAGTGGATTTGGGGAAGGTGGGGAGGTGGATAGGGTAGAAAGCCACATTGTGCTAATGGGAACTCTTACACGGGCTTCCACTAGTGTGCAGGTTTAGTTGAATACAGGCTGCAGATTCCAGAGTCCCAGGGCCTGGCCTGAGAGGACATGATGCAGACATATTGCTGAAACTAAGCATTCTGCTGAGTACCTGGGTGGAAGACCACATGGGAACCTCATGTATATTGCCTTGAGTTCTGTAATGGAAGAAAGGCAGGATATAAATGCACCAGATCTGCTCTTCCAAGGCTGCAGCTCTCTCTTGCCTGCTGCTTTTCAGACTCCAACCTGCTACTAATTGTGTGGCTGCACAGAGGTTATAATGAAGAAAATGTAAATTATTCACTCGCTCTTGGAGATATGTGAAACCCTCTTGATCTTATCAAAACTCCTTTGCCCTCCCTCTGAATTCTTCAGATGTTTTGCCTTAGGAGGAACCCTCAAATTTACTTCATTTCTCACTTTCAGAAAATATTTGGAGTCAACTCTTGCCTATATATGTTATTTGATATAGCAATCATATTTCTCCAGATATTTCAGTGTAATTGCACAGCAGAACTTTCTTCTTAACTGTAGCAGAAACATTGAAATCACAAGGCCCTGGGTCTTTGTTGGCAGGTCCCAAATCTCCTGCACCTCCCCCACTTTTTAATTTTTTTAAAAGCATAGGGTCCCTCCAGGCAACCTGTTTATTCAGTATCCATCCCGATTTGCTTGCACAAATCTGATGCAGAGGTCTTTATTGAGTCTTTGGTCACATATATTTGCAGGGTGGTTTCAGGACAGTGAGCATTCACCCTGCATCCAATCTGATTTGTATGTCAGGTGTTTAACAAGTTTGGACCAGTTTACCTATGAGATTGCCTTACCCCACATTTGTGACTGTTTTGATTTTCTTGTTTTTATATTTCTGTAAACTGCTTGAGGTTTATTTACAATCAAGCAATGTGTAAATTTTATGAAATAAACAGATAAACAAACAAACAAACAGGTTTGTGTGCTCCCTAGGACAGCTGGGCACTGTGTGACTTCTCCATTCCTCCGACAATCATTGCTTACATTTACAGCCATACCTCGGGTTACAGACACTTCAGGTTGCACGTTTTCAGGTTGTGAACCGCACCGAACCCGGAAGTACTGGAACGGGTTACTTCCAGGTTTCGGCACTCGCGCATGCGCAGAATTGCTAAATCGCACTTTGCGCATGCACAGATGCACCGAATCGCGACCCATGCGTGCGCAGACGCAGCTCTGTGGGTTGCCTCTCACACGGATCATGTTCGCAACAAGCGTCCACTGTACTTGAAATAGATTAACCAGGGAATATGGAAAAACATTTTGTAAATGATGTTCACTGGCTTTCATTTCTGTTGATAAGCAAATTCTTCAAACCTAGCAATCCTAATTATCAGACCCAATGGGCACAAACTACATCGACTACTACACTTTTTAGATAACTATGGATCTTAGACATCATTGCGTTGACATTTCTGGATTTGGGTAGCTGTGTTTGTAGCTTAACGGTTCCCTCAAGATGAATTGGTCCACACCCACTGCTGGCCCAGAACAAGTCTGCTTTTTACAGAACATCCCAGCCAGCTGGAGAGGGCAGCCCCTGCCTTGGAGGATGGGGTGGGGAAAACACTACTGGCTAAGTTGCAGTGTCTGTGCTTCATTTTTCATTCCATTGGCATGGATTCCCTGACAGGAATGAAACGCAGGGGCCTAGCTGGTTCTGTCGCAGGCTTTAATTCCCTTTTCATGAGACAATTGAGAACAGCAGGGGCTTGAAGCGAGGCACAAGAGAAAATGTGTTCTGTGCTGAGTCCCCACCACAGCTGCAGTTTACAAAATGTCTATATCTGAGCAGAAAAAGCTCGACAGTGAACACTCAGAGTGGCTTCCCCTTTGGGGCTCCACCATGGCACTCAAGTTTTGCCAGCCATTTCTGGGAAACCATTTTACTAGCAGCAAATCATCACAATGGTAACTTAATTCCGTAGCCCACCTACGGAACTGCCACATCAAGGCCAGATTTGCTTATTTCCTGCCTTTCCTCCCAAGAGTTTAAAACAGCATATATGGCTCTCACCTGCTCTTTTCCCCATATTTTATCCTCACAAAACCCTGTGAGGTAAGTTAGGCTGAGTGATAATGTCACTGGCCTGGGAAGCTTCATGACTGAGAGGGGAAATTAACTGTAGGTTCCCAGATCCCACTCTGATCTGATCTCAACATGAATATCCTGCTTCTTGTATTGTTTGGCCCCAAGTGCAGAAAGAAAGAACTTCCTGCGTCCTGGTCAGCTGGCCAGAACTACACATATGGCAGAAAGAAAGGTGATACAATTTTCAGGTGGTGAAATGGACTGTACCACTCGAAGTTGCAGGTGGGGGGACATCACATTTTTAAAAAAATGGTTCTGTCTGTAAAAACTAGCCACAAGTAGAAAACTAATAAGCCAGAGAGGAAGACAAGGCTAGAGCTGCTATCCTCATTGTACGAGTTCTATAGCTAGGAGCTATTTTTCTAGGGGAGCATTACAAATGGCATCCCCTCACTTACGGCTAGAAGTGGAACAGTCTCCTGCTGCCACCTCAGGATCCAGCCGCCTTCTTTTGCTGCCATGGATGGAGCAGGCCTGTGTAAAAAGGCATCATAGTGTGTCTGAGGGATCCCAGTTGTGGAAGCCAATTGTCTCCTGCAGAGTTCGGCTGAGGATAATGCCGTGTCCAAGGGCATTGTCCCTTAGAGGCGCTCCTCTCTCGAAAAGAACGAAGCCTCCCTTGCTCCCAGGCGAGGTGCTGCTACTGTCATTCTCTATAGTCTGCTTGCCATTGCCAAGAGCTAATTGCTTCAGTATTAACAGCATTTCATGCTTCAGCACATGAGCTGGTGCAGTAGCTGGAAAGGGCTTTTTCCTCCCCTCTGAAGGAACATTGGTGCCGTCAGCTGCACACTTAAATCTTTGTGACACCTGTGTTCTGAGGCACAGGCTGCAAGTTCACAATCATGGCTTTCCCGCAATCAGCACAAGCAAAGCTGGGATGTTTAATGGTACTTTAAAGAGCCATTGAGATTCACAAAATGTGCTGGGCTAGCAATGGAGGAAAGGAGAGTTTGCAGGTCCTGCGTTAAGACAGAAGCAGTTCTGTGGGATGCCTGCAGCATCCTGCTAAACCAGAGCTACACATCTTTCCCGAAATGCAGACTGTACACACTTATCTGGGAGTAAGTCCCATTAAACTCAGTGTGACTTACTTCTGCATAGACATGCATCAGACCGCACTGTCAGAGATGTTCATGCTCTGCATCTAATAGCACAATTCAGTCAAAGTAAAGCACCCCGAATCCCTATTGTGGGGTGGGGGGAGAGGTGATTAAGCATGTGCTTTATTCTCCAGAAACCAATGGAGCTCAAAAGTGTTGTGCTCCAGCTGGATTTCTGAATAATAAGAATAATACCCAGAACATCCACATTCTGTAACATGAAAAAAAAATCTAATTCTAGGTTCGAAATAAATTGTACAAATCAATGCAATGTATGCAAATCTTGCTTCTCCTCCCTAAAAGCTCATGCAATATGCATTCTCCCCCAGACGGATCGTTGTAATTCTACAGTATTTTAAATTCCTTGCCAAGACTATGATGGCAGGAGGAGAGGTGTGGGTAAATAAGGAACAGCCCTGTGGCGCAGGTGAATGTGAACAGAGGCAGTAATGGAGGACAGGTAACCATGCGAAGAAAAGAAGCTCTGTCATACTAAACAAATGCCACATGCTGATGGTGTCCTCAGAAGAGACCATAACAGTTGATAAGCAGTGGCTTCTGCATCACCTCAAACTCCACCTAATCTAAGCCTTCTCATTCTAACAGTGACTACGAGCCAGATGCTCTGAGGAAGATCACAAGCAGAATATAAAGGCAATGGTCCCTACAAGAAGAGCCCCGTTGGGTCAGATCAAAGGCCCATCTAGTCCAAGGAATGAGGAACCTGTGGCTTCCCAGGGGCCAGCCACATGATTTTGGGAAAGCACTCCCTGTTGTTTGTCCCCTAAAGGTAAAGGTACCCTTGACCATTAGGTCCAGCCCTGGACGACTCTGGGGTTGTGCGCACATCTCGCTCTATAGCCCAAGGGAGCCAGCATTTATCCACAGACAGCTTCCGGGTCATGTGGCCAGCATGACTAAGCCACTTCTGGTGAACCAGAGCAGCACATGGAAACGCCGTTTACCTTCCCGCCAGAGTGGTACCTATTTATCTACTTGCACTTTGATGTGCTTTCAAACTGCTAGGTGGGCAGGAGCTGGGACTGAACAACGGGAGCTCACCCCATCACGGGGATTCAAACCACCGACCTTATGATCGGCAAGCCCTAGGCTCTGTGGTTAATAATAATAATAATAATAATAATAATAATAATATATTTATATCCTGCCCTCCCCAGCCGAAGCCGGGCTCAGAGTGGCTAACAACAATAAAAGTTACACAGCATTCTAAAATCAGTTCATTTTAAAATCAATTCAATATCAAATTAATGGCAACCACTGGGCTATAGTTCTGTGAAGATTACCAAAGGAGGGGTTTAGACCACAGCGCCACCCGCGTCCTTTGTTTGTCCCCTAGCAACTTTAATTCAAAGACACACAGCCTCTGAATAGGGAGGCTCCATTTACTTATCATGGCTAATAGCAGTTGATAGAGCTATAGTCTCAGTCTGGGCAGTAGAGGCTGGTCCATTTGGACAAATAGGGCACTGTCCTACCAATCTCAGTTTGCCCTCAGCTGGCCCCTACCTACCTGCCTTATTATCTGCAACCAATCAGGGGGTGGTCCTGCCTGCCATTGGCTCTGGTTCCCCCTACTGTTGGCCTCCATGCTTCTGCACTGCCTGCCACTACTGCATTTGTGTAGTTTGGTTAAAGATCTAAGCCAGTGGCCATTGCCACATCTTCTGGCAGTGAATTACCGGGGAGCTGAGTGAATAAATATTTTGTCCTGACTCTACTACCGAGTGAATGAAGACCTGGTATTATGAGAGAGGAGAAAAGTCTCTGTTCACCTTCTCGGTGTCATTCATAATTTTATACTTAAAACCTTCGTAAACTGACACCCATCCAACAGATCCTTGGGGTGGTGAACAACATAAAGCACTTAAATATTCAATGAAACCGCAGCATTAACAATAACATGACTCAGCAGCTAAAAAAATAATGCACCAGACTAAGGTGGTGAACAAATTCAAACACCTGAAAGAACAAAGTGTCTTAGCACTGAAAAAATAGTAGGGAAGGCTGCCTAGTGCACCTTTTTATTGAAGGTATTCCATGACCAAGGAGCCACCACAGAAAAACGCCATCTCCATAGCTGTGACATAGCATACTTTTGATAAGGAAGGGGAAGAAACCTCCAGCTGTTGTCTATCCCTCGCACATGACTCCATGTAATCAAGCAGTATACAAATTGTCAAAATAAGTAAATTTTAAGAGTCACCTGAGAACATCCTGGGCATCACCAGTTCAACCCCCAGTTAGCAGTAATAAGGTTTTCTGCCTCCAAACAGAGCCCTGAAACACTTTCAAACAGCCTGTTTCTTTATGTTCTCCTATCTCCCCCTGCCCAGTGAGTTACTGCTTTTAATTTCTTTGTCAGTTGTGTGATGCTGTTCACTTGCCTAAGGTGAAATCTCACTATGATTAAGAGGCATAATCCTAAGGACACCTTAACTCAAACATAATGTGCTGCAGCAGGTTCTTAGCACAGGCACTCTAAGTGAGCTGGACAGGTACCTCTTTTCAGAATGAATTAGTCATGAGCAGGAGGAGTGTGTCAGGTTAAAACTGCTTGCTATAAATACTGGAACGATCTTTGATATCCCAGCACCTAATAACCGCACTAGTGGTGGGGTGGGAATGGCTCATCTAAGCAAATAATTTGTGTTGCCCCCATGCCTATGACAGTTAAAATCAACCCATTTTGCTTGGGCGTTTGCCACTCAGCCTTTTTATTATGCCTAGCATTTAGACCATAGGGATTTGTTTGTATAACTTTGCATATGCAAAAAAGCAGCAGCAAGTCTTGCGCTTTCTTTCCACTCCCAACATAAGTGGAGGTGGTAACCCCATTCAAGACATGTTCCAGACATGGATGGCTCTTCCATTTCTCCTTGTCCTTGATTGCATCTTACTTATATCATACTCCAACTGCCTCCGACAATTGCCATTCCTGCTCTTTGTTCCAATGTCTGTTCATACTGCTATCTGCAAAACAAAGGTTCAGCTGAAGGCATGCTATGCACTCATCTATCCAGTATGCTAGAAGGAATGCTAAATGTACCACTATAATCTATAGTAGATGAATGTAATCTGCACTATACATTTTAAAGCAGTATCATACCACTTTAAACAGCCATGGCATCCCCCAAAGAATCCTGGGAAATGTTTGTTAACAGTGCTGAGAGGCGTTAGGCAACCCCTATTCCCCTCAGAGCAACCATTCCCAGAGTGGTTAAACAAACAATCCCAGGGAACTCTGGGAATTGTTGTTCTGTGAGGGGGGAATAGGGGTCTCCTAACACCTCTTTGCACCCTTAATAAACTACAGCTCTCAGGATTCTTTGGTGGAAACCATGATACTGCTTTAAAGGTATAGTGCAGATGGGGGCCATAATGTCCCTCAAAAATAAGTTCCCTGCGCAGATGTTGTGTGGATGCATGACAAATGGCCATAAGAATTAGGCCCCTTTCAGACATTCAGTCTTTGATTAACAGGCGGAAGGAGCAGGATTGTGATGCCAGCCCCTGCTTCCAGTCCATATGCACAGTGAGTTCAACCTTGGAATAGACCTGGACATGCACATGTGTCAGGCTGACTTCATGTTTGAAGTTGCTGCTTCCGACATTACTGAAGCGGTACGGGGAAGGCACATGCAACACTGGCTCCTCAGTCTCCGATATTCTGATACTGGTGACTGCAATGTGGAGAGGCAAGATAAAACTTGGTGTTTTCTCCTCAGTGGCTTTCTCACACCATGTTCATGACACGCTTGAAGTTAACTGCTTCCTTCCTGACAGGAACTGCCAGCATTTTTAATCACAAACTCACAGAGGTAGAAGGGAGTAGAGGTATTCAAACCATTTATTTCATTACATTTATATCACACTGTTCTTCTGTCATGGAACCTAAGGTGGCATACACGTGATTCTCAGAGGGTCACCCACCCAGCCACTGACCAATACCCAGACCTGCTTTGCTTCAGCAAATGTGTGGCAGCGTGTTTCATGTACCTTCAGACCTTTTCTTGGGGGGGGGGAATGGCTTGAAGGCACATGACAGTCTAAAGGCTAGTCCAGACCCCCCAAGTGTCCCTATTTTCCAGGGACAGCCCTGGATTTCTGATTTGATCCAGAATGTCCTGCTTTTTTTAAGGATGTTGCTGTTTTCATCTGATAAATGTTGGAGGATATGCATGGGAGTAGCTGGGGGGGGCGGGGGGCAGCCTTTCAAATATTATTGAAAAGCATTGGAAGGACTCAAGTACCTGAGGTTCTGTCCCCCCCATAGCAGAAGCCTACAATGTCCTATTCATGAGGTATTTTTACCTGCTATTTCCCAAGAAAAGCTCAACAACTTTGATTCCCACCCATTGAGGATATGTTAGGATGTCCCTATTTCATCAGAGAAATGTTGGAGGGTATGCAATTTAGAGCACAGCATGTCCATTGATAGACAGTAGGGGTGGCCAGCTGCATGTGAGGTAGGAAGGTGAAGCAGTGGAATGCCCTCCTGGAGGTGACTCTTGCTTGGATGGGGGTGGAGAAGGGTGAAGTTGTGGTGAGCTCCATGTTGGAGGTAGAATCCTGTATCTGTGCACAAAAGGTTTCTACAGAACTATAGACAGATGCCTATAGCAAGCTGGCCCAACTATGCATTGGAAGGAAAGGCATACATCCGGATATAGTGTCCAGATCAAAGTAAGCAATAGTACCACTTTGTTCTGCCTTGGTCAGACCACACCTGGAGTACTGTGTCCAGTTCTAGGCACCACAGTTTAAGAAAGATATTGACAAGCTAGAATGTGTACAGAGGAGGGTGACCAAGATGTTCAAGGGTCTGGAAACCAAGTCTTATGAGGAACAGTGGAGGGAGCTGGATATGTTTAGCCTAGGATAGAGGAGATTGAGAGGAGATATGAAAGTCATCTTCAAATACCTAAAGGGCTGTGACATAGAAGATGGAGCAAGCTTGTTTTCTTGAGCTGCAGTCCTGAACCAATGACTTCAAGTTACAAGAATGGAGATTCTGACTAAACATCAGGAGAAACTTTCTGACAGAGCTGTTCAACAGTGGAACAGACTCCCTCAGAAAGTGGTGGACTCTTCTTCATTGGAGAGTTCTTAAGCAAAGGTTGGATGGCCATATGTCATAGATGCTTTACAGAGATTCCTGCATTGCAGAGGGTTGGACTAGATTATTTCTATGGTTTTATAATTCTATACATTTACACGCATGCACACACCAACATTCTAAGCATGTCCACTTAGAAATAAATATTATTGAATTAAATGGTTCTTACTCCAATTTAAATGCTTATAAGTTTGCAACCACAGTCCCTTAACCTATCTGATCTATGGGAAATTATTTCTCACTTCTGAACAGAGCTTTCAGACAGAATAGAGTAGAATAGAATTTATTAATTTCGGTCACAGACCAGTTCCAGCTCACATATAATATCAGGGAAATCATAAAACACGATAGGGATACATTTGAATTTGCAATTGGGTATAACAGGGGCAATACAGATATAACAGCAGTTAAAAATATATAACATAAATCTTAATCACTAAAATATAACCTAAAATTGTCATCTAAGGTCTTAGTCATTAGGGTAGCACAGATTGTTCCCTAAATTTTATGGCAGTCGCACAGAATTTGGCCACCCTTAGTGTGATCTCTGGATCCTTGTCCTCTACCAGGGATTTTAGACATTGAAGTTCAGACCCATTTGGAGATTTTTGTATGAGCTTTCAGACAGATGCAGGGCATGACGGAAACCCCATCCATTGAGTTATCCATATTTGTCACTGTTTTAATACAGGGGTGGGGAAACCCTGGGCTGCAGATGTTGTTGAACTTCAGCTCCTATCAGCTCCAGCCAGTCCATCCAATGATCAAGGAGGATGGATGTTGTAGTCCAACAATGTCTGGAGGACCACAGGTTTCATGCTGTATCCCTGTTTTAAGATGGCACAAGTCCACGTCTCCCAACATGGTGTCTGTAGCTGCAGTTTGTGTGTGGGACTGTCAAAAGGCTAGGAGGTGCAATTCTCAACTAGTGAATTACAGCAGATTTTTTAAACAGGTTCTTAAAATATTTCCAGGGGATTTTTAAAAAGCCACTAATTCATAATATATGAATATTGAGATTTTTGTAGTTAGCATGTTTTATTTAGACATAAACTAATAGTTCTGCCAAGATGGGGAGGTAAGGCATCATTGAAGACAGGGGATGGGAGATGTTATGTGTGAACAACGACAGATCTAATTGAGCTGAACCCTCAAAACCTTTCAGCTCAATCTGCAGTTGCTGAGGGTTTTCTTAATACCAAGAGGAAAGTGGAACATGGTTTTCTGTGTTGCTGCATTGCTGCTGGGACTAGAAATCAAAGAGGGAACTGGATATATCCAGTCAAAAATGGCAAGAAAGAGCAGACTGTAAGGAAAGCCATCTTATTCCTAAAGTGGTGGGGCTGTTGTTTGCTGAGCCCAAACTTATCAATTCTGTAATGTCTTCTGCTCGCTGCCAAAATACAGGTTTTATTGTTAACTTATCCCCACTCCTCTCACAGGGATCACGGCCTCCACTGTTGCAAGATCACAAAATCCACCCACACCACTTGTGGGTTTCCAAATGCAAGCTCTGCATTCCAGAAGCATGTCAGGGGAAGGATGGAAGCTGCTTGGGAGGTTTTGAGCAGAAAAAACCAGCTGCAGGGAAAGTCAAACAAATAACATCCCTCCCCTCCAAATAACAGATCCCTGAGACGCCTTTTCATTAACAGCAGACCAACATCAGTGGTTCATTAAAAAAAATATTTGTATGTAACATGTAGTTTGCCCCTTTGTTTGCTAGGAAACTCACTGTGCCTGGTTTCCATTTTTCTTTCTGAAACAAAAAGAAAATATTCCCTTTTTTTTAAAAGTGACCTTTCCCTTAAAAATTTCACCCACATGCTTCTGTTATCATTGCTGAATGTGCACATATGTCTAAGGGAAAGCTGGGTCATAGTTAAAAGCATGTGATTACAACCCTTCCTGTCATTCAAGTATATCTAGACTCACATACCAGAGGCTCTTAGGTAATGGGTAATTTGTTAAGAGTCCAATTGGTATGGGCTCCTCCCACATACATCAGGGAAGAAATGCAGAGGCCAGATTTTCCATTCCCTCCTTCATAAAAAAATATAGCTCATGGCAATATGAGAGGCTCCCTCCAATATTGGCCCATCACACACTGTCTCAGATGCCGATTCGCTCCTTGGCTGAATATTGCAATGGTCATCTTATAAAGAAACATATATATGAGACAATGCTGGAATGACCTTTTCTGTTACAAGGCACCATTTTATTGCAGTCTTGTATTCCCATCCTTGCAATCAGAGCAAATTCACCTGCTTTGGGCCATTTGAAAATGGTATGGTCATCCTCCCTGTCCACCACCTTCTTCTTCTTCTTCTGCTACTATAATTAATATGTTTAAAGAAACCAAAACAAAATGGTATGGTCATACTCCCTCTGATTTTTAAAAACACTATGTGTGTATGTGCCATTCTGTTTGGTAATTGGGGTATCCCCATGATTGTTTCCTTCATGGGGATGAATCTCTTCATTATGGTATGGTATGGTATGGTATGGTATGACCATACCATACCTGCTTGTGAGGTTTTGAGGAATTTCTAAGGCCTTCTTGCTTATCACTGCTGAAAACAAAGTGTTGGGACATATAGATGGATCTTTGGGCAGGTCCCATAAGGACATTTTTAAGGCCCATGGACACCAGAGGACACATGGGAAGTTATCCTGATAACACACACACACACACCCTTGAAGAACTAGACTTCATGTATTTGGTGATTGCCAGCGCTGATCACCAGTATTCACCTCTCCAGCCAATATGTCTTCTTCACATTGACTTTCAAACAAATGCATGGCAGAATGAGTGAGAGTATGTGTAGGAGGCATGTGTCTGTTTACTAGTTGTGAGAGAAGATTTATAAGCTACATATTGTTCTGTTTGAAAAGCAGCAGTAATTGTTAATTATGAATAATAATTATGAATATAATAATTTATATTTAGTTTTGTTTTGTGTCATTAGTGCCTTTCCATTCCCAAAACACTCAGAGAGCACCATGCGTTAGAATTAAAAGCACGTGACACCTGGAGGTACTAGGAGGGGACAAGTTTCCTATTCCCCAAACCTACTGGCCCATTTGACAGCATCAATAGGGCAACAGCATCGCCCCTCAAGAGTTGCTGCAGGTGGTATGAACCCTGCCAGAAAGGTCTAAAAATGGAAACACATGTGGCGGCATCTTTCATACTTTCCTGTCCATAAACCAGAACTGCACTAGCATGAAGGTTTTGAAATTTTGTTGGCATGTGCACACATGCCCTAGAATTGGCATCCTTGGTGTTTTTACCCATTCCTCAAAACTCTCAAAGTAAAACATCTGTGTGGCCATAGATCCATGCTGACTTCAGTGCACATGCAGTGTGAGTGAATCCTAAAGGATTCAGTGCACAAAGTCTGCTGTTTTACACATTGCAGGTAGTAAGACTCATTTTCTTCTGTTAAATTGGATAGCCTTGGCTTGAGCCAGGGTATGGGGGTTCACCCTTAGCCTTGTCTCTGCCAAGGTCGCATAAATCTCCTGGCCTGTCCATCTTTTGTTTCCATGAAGGCTCCTTACTTGGTTGGCAACCCTAGAAGATCAGGGTTCTCAATTGCTCAGGGAGTCTCCAGAGAACTTTCCTGACTGCAGAACCGCATTTTTGCTATGCAAGGGGAGGGAATCGCATGACCTTAGAAGTGGGGCCTAAAGCTCACAACCACAACCAGCTCCTCTGTGAGATTATACATACATTAACATAGTTACTTTAAAAAATAATAATATTGTTATACTGATGCATAGCAGCAGAGATGAACCTTTGACAATATGTAACAGTGCAGGGAGAGGGGCATTTAGACAGTGATTCTTGTGGGAATAAAGCATTCATGTTTCATTTTATTTATTTATATTAATTTTATTACAGATATTTGTATCCCATTCCTCAGTCCACATGCTTTCAGAGCAGCTTCAAGTTTTAAAAAGATATAAGCATAAATAACATCTTTAATAATTTAAAAACAGCAGCATCAGTAAAATTTAAATAAAAGACAGGAAATTCCCAACATAAAAAGAGATCTAAGAGTTTACACTGAAAGTCATGGGCAAATGAAAAGAGCCTAGATGGGGAAAGTGCTCTACAACCAGGGTGCCACAACAGAAGAGGTTCTTCCCCTGGAATCCACCTTCCACACTTCAGAAGATTCAGGGAGTTAGTGAAGGGCCTCTGTGAATTATCCTATAACTTGGACATTTCCATGTAGAAGAATGCAGTCCTTTGGGTACATGGATCCCAAGCACTTTAATTTGTTTATTCAATACACACCCACACCCACACACACACCCCGCTGTATCATAAAGATATATTGTAGTGGTTTACAACAAAATAAGACATCAAACCGAGCAATAAAATCATAAAATGTTAAAAGCAAAAATAAATTAAGAGCAGACATTAATAGATCATTGTTGGGGGTTTAATTGCCTGCATAGGCCTGGTGGAACAGAAACGTTTTCAGCAGGCAGATAAAAGTTGACACAGAGGGCCCCCGCTGAATCTCTATTGACAAAAGACACTCCTGCAGATGATCTCAGTGATTGAGCTGGAATATAACTGGTTTGGGCAATCTCTGTCGTATCCTGGACCCAATTTGTTAAGGGCTTTGTAAATCAATGCAAGAACCTTGATGGGCAGCCCATGTGATGTCATCAGGAAGGGACAACTTTGTTTGGAGTTAGTTGTAATAACACTGAACACATCAGACCATCCCAGGTTTCTTGATAATGGAGTGAGAACCAACACACTGAATGATGGCAGGAAATGGATCAGCAGTCAGTGCAGTTGTTTGCAGTGGCAAGGAATATTAACCAACCAATCTCCATTAGTAATCTTGCTGCTGCATTGTGTATCAGCTGAAGTTTCTTAGTAGTCTTCAAGAATTATCCCCTCATACAAATTGCTATACACATCCAAACAAGATGTTACTAGAGCATGGATAGCCATAGCCAGGCTATTTCTGCCTAGTTGCAGCAGCTGCACCACCCGTGGTTGGTAGAAGGTGCTTTAAGCTGCAGAAGCTGTTGGGCCTCCAAAGAGAAAGCCAGATCTAACAACACACCCAAGCTGTGGAGCTGATCCTTAGGGGGAATGCAGCCCTATCCAGAAGAGATTGAGTTCCTTCATCTTATCTCAACTGAGCTTCAGTTTACTGGCCCTCTTGGGGACTCCACATATTTAGCACATCTGCTAATTCACCTAAATCTGATGAAAAGGAGACCATGAGATTAGATATCATCCTCATATTGTCAACACCTCATTCCAAATCTCCAGATGATATCATTCAGTAGTTTCACATAGGTGTTAAATAGCACAGAGGACAAAATAGAACTCATAGGACGTCTTCCATTAGGCAGAGTGATAAGCTCCTGGCATCACTTTTCAGAAATGGCCTTCAAGATAGAAGTGGACTCACAGGAATGAAACACTCCAGTTCCCATTCCAGATACCCTATCCAGAAGGATGATCTGGTTACTGGTATTCCAAGCCACTAAATGGCCAACAAGAATGAGCAGTGTTGCTGTCCCCCCATGTCCTTCTCTTGGCATAAGCCATTCATTAGGCTGACCAAGGCTGTTGGAGTACAGACCTAGACCTGAAACCAGAATTGAAATGGGACCAGACAAATAATGTGCAAATGCATGCCTCAATTTCTCAGTTGTTAGATAAACACATAAAATGACAGAGAGCTACAATCCAATGACATCAGTGACTACTGAAGTAATCTCTATGACAGCAGGTGTGGACCTGGAGACAGATAACTACTTGAGAAAAGGGACATAGGGATTTATGTATGTTCCATCTCCAGAATGAATGCATTATGTGGATTTGGGCAAGTGATTATCTCTCAGCCTCAGCTGGACATCCTTAAAATGGGAATGGGAGTGATCTACCTCTCAGGAATATTTGAGGGGAAACACAAGGACTTTTGCAATGCCCTTTGCCCATTTAAAGAGCTATATATATATAGTGGTGTTATTATACCAGCCTGCTGAAACCTACTTGTACAAAGCTGCAGAAGTGACTGGCAGAATGCACAACATGCCCCCAGCATCCTTAAGCACCTTAGTGAGAGATTTTGTGAGACAATGCAAGCCTGCAGTATTAGCACTTGAAGCACATTAATTTTAATAATAGTTATCAGAAAATAGCACTTTTATGGCACAATATTATGCCAGGGGATTTACAACAGACTGAATCATGCCATTCGTAATTAAAGTTATTTTCATTTCTAATTTCATCTTAATTTCATTCCAATAAAAGATATGACAAATACTACATTAAAATATGAAAACCATTACTTCAGACAATTTCCTTGTGTTAGGCTGTTACGGAACACAAAATCTCCACGCGAATCATTGGCAGCACCAGAAGGGAAAGCATGACCGGTGACAGGCAAGGCTCTCCTTCAGTCCCAGGAATGATGCCCTGAAGTGTGACCGCAGCTGAATAGGCGTGCACCACTGATCCACGTCCTTTCATTTTATTTTGAATTTTTATATTGTGCTTTACTGTACTCTTGCGTTATACACCACTTTGATTCTTTTTCATGTTAAGCAGTATATACACTTGTATAATAAACAAATGAATAAAAATGATCCCTTGCAGAAAGGCTTCCTATAGGCATCTCATATGCTGCTGAGGAAAACAAGGAGCCGTTGGTTTGATCCAACGAGAGTCTTAAGATCTTAGGTCATGTTTTTATCCTTCCTACCTTAATCAATCAATGGCTCTGGGAAGGCAACAAGCACAAATTAAAGAGCTAGAATTTGACTTAGGGCTTATCCACACTTGTCCCATGCTTTTCAGGCACAGGTCTGTATCTAAGCAGAAGTGTGGATGAGCCCCAGGTCACCAGGTGACCTCAGCCTAGGCACTCTCTTCTCTCAACCCATCCGGTCTCATGGGGTTGACGTGATGGTAAAATGAAGGCCATGCTCCATGGAAGAAGGGTGGAGTATAAACATAATAAATGCATAAATAATGTTGTAATCCTAGCTCCACTTTCTTAAAAGTAAGCCCCATTTAATTCAATGGGATTTACTTCTGAGTATACAGGATTGCAGCACATGGAGATGTCGGTGGAGAAAGATCAGGAGAAGAGGAGGTGGGGTCACTGTGTGCATGCTCTCTACCTGGTCTGAGCCTCGCTCCTCACAAATTATTTTAAATACCTGAAGAAGAATTGATTTCCTGTGCTTTCCTTACATATTGTGTGAGCAAATGTATTCTCGCCTGCTTGTTGATCTGATCAACAATGCTGAGAACCAACAGAACAATCTTATGCAGGATTCTGAACACACTTACTAGGAAGTAAACCAGTTTTATTCAATGAGATTTATTTCTCGGGGGGGGGGATATTTCTCAGAAATAGATCTTAAGGCTACATTGGGGTTATGCTTCCATGGCTCTCTGAATCTTGTCCCTTCTATTTTTGACCAATAAAAGTGCTGTCAGCTACATGATTTGTTTTAGGAAATCTCGAAAAAAATATATCTTGATTTACTGAGGCCCACCCAGGATGCCATTTGAGAGTGCCCTGCTCTTCATTTTATCCTGCAGTGGAGATAATGCTTGGCTCACAGAAGGTATGCAAAGGATTAGCAGTCAGGGAATATTTGCAAAGTGTTTAGAAGGCAAAGCAAACACCATATGTACTAATACGGTTATTATTATTTATGTAGGGCCATGAGGGTGATCAGTTAGTATGAAACAAATAGAAAGAAAAATGCTGCAAATCTTTTCACAATCCAAATGATTATTATTAACAGTGCAAAGCAGGAAATATATAATTGAGGGGGGGAGAATAAGAATAAAAAGGCTGTTAACAGCAGTTCTATACCCCGGCCCAAAATACTTATTTCCTTCTCTGTGTCAGTAATGACACTTCCACTTGCCTGATGTTGAGGGTAGCTGAAATCTGAAGACCACAGACTTGATTTTATTGTGTTTGAATAACAATGGCTGCTTAGCATAAATAAATTGCATTTCACTTCACATTTACAAGAGAATTTAACAAAAGGGGAAATAGGCCATAATCTGTATTAAATACTTTGGTTGTTCCTTAACCCTGAACTACACCAACACACGTAACTCAACCATCATCCACACAAATAAATAGAGTCAAATTGCAGACCTTGTTCATACACCCGTCCTCTCTTAATTTTCTTGAGGTCTCATTTCCAATTGACTTCCATTGGGTTTTTTCTAAAATGACAATCTGCAGGACAAATGTTTCTGTCAGGAGCTGGAGTCAGGACTAGGTCAGCAATAAAAAACACCGGTGTCAGCAAAGTTTACTCTTTATTCAAAGAAACCCAAAAAAAGCGCAGGCCTAGTGATTACAGCAACTCTTCCCAGTAGGTCTTGCCCTAATGAGGCAGTTCTGATGACTGAAGATCCCCACCATCCACCACTCTCTAAGGCTCCTCTCCAGCAGCCTAAGACTTCCTCGTCTTGTCTCTCGTTGCTCCACCCTCTTCATTTATCTGTGTGTTCTGGGAATCCAGGGGAGAGGGGAGCTGGTCACAGAAGGAAGGAGAGGCTCGCTGGCTTCTTCAGCAGCCTGCCTCATCTCTGCCTCTTGCGCCCCTTCCTCTCCAGCCTCCACTTCAGCCTCAGAGTCTGTACTGTTCTGACACAGCCTCTTGCTGCTCACTAAACCCTGTTTCCTCTTCAGCTTTCAACACCTCCTCCTCCCAGTCTGGTCCCTCTTCTCCCTCTAACCATGCATCATCGTCCCACCACCCATCCTCTGGCCCTGAGCCTTCTTCCATTGGGGGTTCCCAGCTGGTGCCACCCACTCCTCTGCACCCAGCCAGTCCATGACATTTTCCACTTTGGGAGATACACGGAAGTGCAGAATTGCCTTGAATCACTTTGCAGACCCCTGATACGGAAAGACTGGAGGCATCCCACTTCAGCTCAAATGTGTCAGAAATCCTTCTGAACCATCCCAATTTGACTTGGGATTTGTCCAGATCCGATGCACACCCTCTACTTGAAAAGGTGGTCTGGAAGCTATCCTCAGCTGCCCAATGTATCAACACTATTCTGCCTACCCGCACATCAGCACAATACTTTTGCACACATACTCACCACACACTTAGTTTTGTTGTTGCCATAGGACTATAAGCCACAATCTTTTCTCTAAATAACATCTTTAAGCATAGTTCCCACCCCCATTTCCAGACTTTTCCATTTACAGCAGCCTTAAAGATGGCAAGTACATTCCATGCTTGTGTGAATGCGATGTTTAATAATGAATGACCACAATCAGCCCATGATTTACCAATTATTAATTACAGCACCTCCACTATTTCCCCCACGCCCCTGCTCACCTCCTCCTCTCACTAGAGACGCCACACCATGGGAGCTGGCAATTGTTTCTTAAAATAAACAATGCAGAGGTCTGTCACTGTCATACATCAGAGACACAAGTCATCCACCGACAGAGAGCGAGAGAGATAAGCCATGGTGTTTGATGTAGGGCGCTTAGCAGACAGGCATATGGTAACTCTTTCTGCATCTGGACAATTAATCACAGATGCTTCCTTTAACTTACTACAACCCAGCCTCCCTCCCCCCACTCAAAAAGGATAATGGGACTAGGCAAACATTTGAAATGTATTGCTGACTTCAAGCCCGCTGCTCTTTCTCCTCTGTGGGCTTTCCAGGATTCTTAAGGGGACTGGAACAATGCCAGAGCAAGGGCTGATGCTAGAGGCATCACTTGCTCAAACTGTATCTCTTTATTGCCTATCGGAGGAGGGCATTTCAAAGGAACAAGAGATGGGGCTACAATTAATGGGAAGGGGAATATGCAGGGTACACAGGGAATGTGCCTTATACCAAGCCAGGCTGTTCGCCCATCTAGCACAGCATTGGCTACTCTACTCTGACTGACAGGCGCTGGCTTTCCAGGGTCTCAGGCAGAGTTTTTAGTTCTGAATAAGACAAATCATCCCTTCTCCATTGTACTTCTTCTATCTTTCAGTGCTGATTCATACATGCAGCAATTGCTGTCTCACCCTGCATACAATGTGGATTGAATCTGCAGCAAATACTGGAAAGATAATCCAAAAGTACTTGTCTGATTGCTTAAAATACAAGTTTTCTTGCTTCAGTACCAATATCTAATTTAATAAAATTATCGGTGTCGAGGAAATTAGCATTGTGTTGATAACAGTGTCCAAAATCACCCAGTGGGATTGACCTTTCTGACAGCAGCTTTCTTATGCTTCCCGCTCTTTATTCCACACATCCTCTTGTTTAATGCAAACCAAATCTATCAATTTTCATTTGACAAATATTGGAGGGCATGCTATTGTGCAGCTTTGATCTGGCAACTCTAAGCAGGATTATTTGTCAGTGACAGCACGTTAATGTTAAGCAATTACCCATTTCTGGGATAAGTGCTACATTTCGGATGTCAGAAGCGGAGATGGCTTGGAAACAGCCCCAGGAACCAGGTAGCACCATCTCCCTTCTCATCAGACACTGGATTCAAGCAAGGCTATCAGGAGCCTGCCAGTCAGTTAATGCGGCAAAGACACACAGACGCGAGCACACGCACACACACTTTTCCAGGAAATTGCTTGGCACCATGCAGTGCTGACGTCTGCCTGTGATGTTGTAAAATGCAGTGTTTTGACATCACTACAGGATCACAGCAAAGAATTCACTGAGGCTGGAAGAGTGGAACTGAATGGAAAATGGCTTGAGTGAGGGGAATGCAAAATAGCTCTGCTTGCTCAAAAACATGGAATGGAGCATGACGGAAATCATGCGGATGGTTAAGTCTGAGGAATGACTGAAGAGAGCTAGGAAGATTTGTGCACAAGAGAAAATAGGCTGCTGCCTCAACATGCTCGTGCCGTAGTTAAACTCTAGCAGCACTCTTTGTCCTTTTTGCTTATAAAGACTAATGACTGATTCTGTACACACTGGAGTCTGTGACCTTTTGGGTGTGCAGAGTGCTTGTGCTTTCCAAGTGCATAGATCTGAAGCTCCTTTGGTATCGTTTCATGGCTGTGGCTCCTCACTTCCAGAGTTCCAAGGGCAGCTGCAGGGTGCTTTGACTTTGGGTGCGTATGTTACATCAGTTTATGTTCAAATGCATACATGTTGAGCATAGGGAAGGAGGCAAGTACTAAGACAGACTGTGTTGCTCTGTAAATCAGCATCAGTACACAGTCACTGAGGAACCACCTTCAAACTCTTTTTCCTAGACAGAAGCAAAATGCAGACCTCCGTCTCCTTTAATGTCCACACTGCAACTCCCAACTGCTTTCTCTCCAGCCTCCCCCCCCCATTCATGATTGTGAGGTGTGTCATAGGTGACCACCAGCACCACACATGAGGAACCTGTGGCCCTCCAGATTGTGTTGGGCTCCAACTTTCATCATACCATGACCATTTGCTATGTTGGTTGATGGGAGTTGTATTCCAACAACATCTGGAGGACCATAGGCTAGCCATCCCTGATCTATGTTCATTCAAACAACATAATTTAGCCATCAAAAGCGATTGAGCAAAGAAGCGATCTTCTGTTAGTTGTAGAAACATAAGCTGATTTTCTGTGCTCATTAGCAAGCAATCAAGCAAAACAAAAGATGATTGTCTCTTCAGTTGACATAGCACAATAGCATTTCCATTGATATCTGTACTGTGTTATCAAAAATCCAGAAGCCATCTGCTCCCATGTACACATCCTAATGTAGAGATGACCTTGAGCTCATCTTGGTCCCCAAGTATTGTACAATCAAAAACTTAGATTTCAATAAGCTATTACATTTACTCCTATGGAACAACTATAGCAGGGGCCAGCAACCTCTTTCAGCTGTGGTCCGGTCCACCGTCCATCAGACCATGTGGGGGGCCGGACCATATTTTGGAAAAACAATAATGAACGAATTCCTATGACCCACAAATAACCCAGTGATACATTTTAAATAAAAGCACACATTCTACTCATGTAAAAAGACCAGGGAGCCCCCCACAAATGACCCAGAGAAGCATTTTAAATAAGAGAACACATTCTACTCATGTAAAAACACACTGATTCCCGGACCATCTGTGGGCCAGATTGAGAAGGCGATTGGGCCGCATCCGGCCCCTGGGCCTTAGGTTACCTGTTGTTGTTTAGTCATTTAGTCGTGTTTAACTTTCCGTGACCCCATGGACCAGAGCACGCCAGGCACTCCTGTCTTCCACTGCCTCCTGCATTTTGGTCAAACTCATGTTCGTAGCTTTGAGAAGACTGTCCAACCATGAAGACTGTCCAACCAACTGATCCATGAAGGGGTTAGGTTGCCTACACCTGAACTATAGGATAGAGGTAGTCATTTGTCCAAGGCCACTCCAAGAATACAAAGTGACTGGTTGAACCTGGGCAAATTACAGTGCTACTAGACCACACTGGCTTAACTGGTATTGGAGTAAAACAATTTATGCTAGTGAGATGGATAAGCGTGGACTGTATTCATACAAGACAGGGCCAGCCAAAGACATTTTGCTGCCTGAGGCAGAACAGCAAATGATACCATCCCCAGCCTAGGTGCTTAGTACCCAAAGCCAGTCAAGTTGTTCTGGCAGCTTGGCTGACTGAACAGATGGGAGTTGATATCCCATTAGCAGACTGGATTTGGTCTACTAAACAAGAACAAAGAAAAGTACAAAGAAAAGAAACCAGCGATTTATTGGTTAAAATATGAGAGAAGCATAAATACTTCACAGCACCAGAAATTTCGCCCTTGGCTTCAGTTATTAATAGTGAGGGTTTACAGGTCGCAAGAGAATTAGAAGATTGCTCCAGCTGGTGTAAAGCAGGGAGGGGGAACCTGCGGCTCTCCAGATGTTGTTGGACTCCAACTTCAAGTCAGCATGGACCAAGGTAAGGGATGGTGGCAGTCACAATCCAATGACATCTGGAGAGATGAAGGTTTCCCAACCTCAGTTTAAAGGATGATTCACTCGATTTAAAGGTTTTCTATTGAATGGAATTATTTCATCATATCTCCAGTTAGTTGGGAAAAGGCCATTCATAAAGTTTCTGGGGATGAAGTCAAACCACTGCACTGACAGCACTAAAGTGACTTCCCCAAGGTGCAAGTCTGGGCAGGGTGTATGGAGGTCCTGGGCTGCCCAGATGAAAGGACCTCCCTCTTGGCCTCACTGATGTGGGCATAACTGTCATACCTTTATGTCCAGGCTTCTCAGTCTTGGCTGCAGAGCCATCATCCAGAGTGACTGGTAAGGTAGAGTATAAGGAGTGGCCCAATATTGCTGAACCCCATTTGCTGCTAGCTCATCAAACCTCTGTATCTAGAGCCATAGGACAGACACCAGAGATTAGAGGATCAGATGTAGGTAGTGCTTCATTTGGGATACTCTGTATAAATAGAGACTCTTGTGTGTAGGGGAAAACCTTAATAAAACTAGGATTTTACTTTGTTAGAAGGACCTTTAATTGGCTCTGGAGGATTGATTCTAAATTATGTCCTGACACACACAAGATCAATAAGTCCATTAAAGCGTAGGCAACTTTGCAAAACTACTATACTCATCACCTCGTTGCCTTGCGCCCCATTTTGTGTGTCACCCCCATCCTGCATGCATTCAAAATACAAGGTACGTCTCTCATTACTGCCCCCTAACCTATTAATCCCCCTCTTTTTAACCAAATCATAAAACATGTGGCTGTTACATAAATGATGAATGGTTTTAAGGATGTGGGGGACAAATCACACTCAAATGTTTCCCTTGTAGCTGTGGGCAGAGGTAGTGGGGAAGCAACCCAGGTTCATCAGAGCATGGGGAAGGGCTGTGGTAACTCAGCAGAACCAGCACATGCAGGACCTCTACAGAGTTGGGAAAGCTCTTTGCATGAGACCTTGGACAATTCCATCCAGTCAGTGTAGGTATTGGGCTAATAATAATAATAATAATACAATCTAAGGGCTAAATTTCCCAGAGAAAGCTAATACCTGGCTCTGAAATTCTGTTGAGAGGTTTTCAAAAGTGATTAATTTCTTCACTATATATGTAGGCAAAAATGTACAATAAAATGATAGCTTCTTAGTACAGTGGTACCTTGGATGTTGAACGGAATCCATTCCGGAAGTTTGTTCAACTTCCAAAACATTTGGAAACCAAAGTACAGCTTCTGATTGGCTGCAGGAAGCTGCTGCAGCCAATCAGAAGCCGCAGAAGTCGTGTTGGACGTTCAGGTTCCAAAGAATGTTCGCAAACTGAAACACTCACTTCTGGGTTTGTGGCGTTCGGGAGCCAAAACATTTGACTCATGAAGGATCCAAGGTACGACTGTATTCTAAACCATTTCTAAGTTTTGCCTTCTTTAGTCTTGACTTGCCTCTTCCCACTTCTGGGCACAGTTGCCCTCACACTTATGGAAGTGGATAATTATCCACTTGGAGGGTGGACTCGCGTTGTTAATGTCACGTCTTGCCCTGACATCCACCAGTTGAGTGCAAGAGTTCCAAGCATGATGAGCCCCTTACAAGTGAGCAGTTGCTCATCATCACACATGTTCTATCTGAATGTGAGCTTTTCACAGGCATCTGGTTGGCCACTGTGAGGACAGAATGCTGAACCAGATGAGCCTTTGGCCTGATTCATCAGATTTCTCATATTCTTACAGGATTTCTCCTCAGACATCTTTCTGAAATCAGTGGGGATTAGCAGCGCTTAACTTTAACTGGACTGTGGCCTGGAACATTAACTACACAACTACAATATAGAGGAGGGGAAACCATATAAATATCATTACTACATTTATTGCATTGCAATGCTATTAAGGTTAACATTTTAGAAGCCTGGTAAAACATTTAGCAGTCCACACCTTATAAATGGTGCGCTCAGGGGAAGAGCTAAATGGAGCTCATGTCAAAGCAAATATCATTGCCCACTGAATTATGCACACCTGCTCTTTCTTCAAGAGGCAGGAGATCCTAGAATGTCTCTCCATCCAAGCACCAATTGGATGTATAGCTAGTTCGGCTTTACTGCCTGACCTCTGCTCTCGACAGCTTCCTAGGCAATTAAGCTTCCTGAGCGCAGGCTATCAGGAATCATCTTTAGGAATTCATATTGACATTAAAAATAAAGCCCCTATGTACCTATTAATCGAAATCATTAAATTTAATGGGATGTTAAATAAATACCAACTAATTATGGAAACATATTTGCCAAGGTTTAGCAGTGGAATAGATGCCATCAATTACATGGTTATTAAACCTCAAAAAATCTACACACTTAATAAAGAACTGACATTTAAATAACATATTAACAGTTTTATAAAGCATTGATACAGCTAGTGTTTGAGGAGGGCTTTCCGTTTAGAACATTTGACTTTTCTTGAGTGCCTTGCCCTGGTGCAACATGGAAAAACAACTCTGTCTTAGGCAGCTCTGGCCACAAAAGCAACACAGTTTTTAAAAGGAAAAACTCACTCTTCTGCTAACAAGGATAGCTGAAAGGGTCAAAATATTAGATTGGTGTTTTCATTGCCCTCTGCTAACATCATAAGGTATCCATTATTTCAAGTGCTGACACTTACTTGAGGTTCACATCTTATCACATAAAGGTTACCTTTTATTTTAAGACATCATAGGTCCAAAAATGTCAAAAGAACAGCTCACCAATCCACTGATTTGAAATAAAAAAGTACGGGAGGTGATACTGTTTGTCTTGTTGGTTCAGGTGATGGATTCTCCCAAGTTCCTCCCAGTAAGCTTCCCTGAAAGATTTAAATCTTCTTTATATATCCCCAGGTTTTTCATGCCCAAGGTCTCAAAAATTGTTAACTCGCCTCTAGTCAGGCCAATTTAAAACCACTGCTGTGTAATAATTCACTGAGATCTGCAATGTAAAGCTTGATTAAATAACTTATAGATAACTCCACATGCAAGAGCCAGGGAGAGATAAAAGGCGCAATAGAAGTACGAAATGTGGGGACAGAAGAAAAGGCTCCAGTTGCTGCTGCATTGACAGGCAGCCAGTGCCATGGGTTTTTAGTGCGTTGTGCGGGGAACAGAATGAGAATTTATTCCAAGGGAGAGAAAAAGCTTCTGTTCTGAATTGATTAGAGGTTTTTAATTCCTGTAAAAGCATCATGAGGAGGAAAAAAAAGCAGTATCTGAGTCACTTTGGTTTGAAAAGCTGCTGGCACTCTCTACCTCCTCCTCTCTCCCTCTTTCTCCCTCCCTCCCTCTCTCACAGAGAAGCTGTCTGGATCCCAAAGAGGTATCACCTGAGCAGCATTTTCCACAATAAACTTGGTCCAGTTAGCTTGACAGCAGAACAAAAAAACAAGTCAGTACCACCAGCCACCCCATATATTTTGATGCTTTCTTTATCCTTCAGATATGCTCATCACACATATTCATAGGCCACCTTGGTAGCTCTGAGTGTTGTTGTTTTAAACAGCTACCTTATTTCATCACATACAATTTATTCTCCTTCCCCCCCCTTTGCCCCAATTAGCCCATCTCTCCTACAACTTTCCCCCACCCCCAATAGTCTCATGTTAGTAGAGCAACTTGGTACCCGCCAGATGTTTTGAACTACAAATCCCACCAGAGATTTCTTAGTGCAAAACATCTGGAGGGCATCAAATTCTGGAAAGCTATGCTAGCTGCAAAATGCTTAGCTGCAAAATGGTTAAATTTAATTTTTTTATCGTTTAGAATAACATCAAAAGAGGCAGTAATCCTCTGTTTGAGAGTCCCCTGGGCTGGCATTGTGTGAGAAGGTGGGAATGTGAGTGAAGAAAGACCAGTGAAAAGGTATTTATATATAAATAATCCCACAGGAGAGTGAATTTAAGATTTAAAATATATCTTAAAGATATACCTACATCTCTGAGGATTTTTTTCTTTTTAAGGTGAACCCAAATTATTTGGCAGGTTACAAAATTTGACATTGAAATGGCAACATGTAGACCTGAAGACAAGCCTAATTGGCTTGTGAATGATCTCAGAGCAGGAAAGACGGAAAGAAGCACCAACCTAGCTAGCCAGCTTACTACAAGCAGCTAGTCATGCTGACCTAACTGTCCCCTGGCATTTATTTGCCCACTTTCTATGCAAGAGACCCCCAGGTGCTCCTGTAATTACATTAGGCGGTTTATGTTAGGTGAAGCCCCCTCCACTATCCCTACCTACCCTCAGCATGCCTGATATTCCTGGTACCTTGTAAATGCAAACTCATTGCTGAAAACATTACCATGCAAAGGGAGGCTTTCGGAGTCAGCACGACACCTGCAATAACAGCTGAGAGCCAAACGCTTCCTTTTGTGCCAACCGAGTGGTACCTGTATCTTTTCACTGTGTGCATGAGCAATTCCCAGCCAAAAAAGGGGGGGAAATGGCTCAAGGGAAAACAGTTCAGAAATTTTTCTCCATCCCTTTGCTCTTCTGCTTCAAAATGAAGCCTCATCCGCTGCAGGTAAGTGTGTGTGTGTTTGTGTGTGTGTGTGTGTGTTGGATGAATGAATCTAAAGAGAGAGGGGGAGACTCATGGATATAACGTGCAATTCTGTGCCTAGTACTGATCCATGCCAATATGATGTGGCCAAAGCATTACTCTGCAGCTGGACTGTCTGTAACCACTAGACTCTCAAGTCCCTTGCTGACCACAAGGGGTGTCGGCGGCTGTCCTCAATGTTTTTTAAAGCCTGATTCCCTAAGGATGACTCATTCCACCATTGGGATAATGCAGGGATGAGGAATCTGTGATCTTTCCAGGTGTTGTCAAACTCCAACTCCCATCAGCCCCAGTCACCATGGTCAATACTTTGGCATGATGCGAGTTGTAATCCAGCATCAGCTGGAGGTTCTCAGGTTCCCCACCTCTGGGACAGGGCAATTTGGGCCTGCAGCCTAACAATTTCAAACATTTACACATTTCTGACATGGAAAGTGCCTCTGTGCTGAAAGGCTGCATGAAAATCACATGCAGTTCTTCACATATGGTGACCACACACAGAGGTGTTTCCTTGTGTATCAAGCTGATGAATATCTGCTGAAAATACAAGCACAGTGGTGACTTCCTAGCATTGTACCCATAACAAAACAGATGTCTTTGTTCTTCCATCTCTCTCTCTCTCTCTCTCTCTCTCTCTCTCTCTCTCTCGTGTGTAATTTATTAAAATGTTTATTGACTTATTTTCACCAAGTTCAGATTCCAAAGCTGGTGTGTGCACGCATGCATTTTTATACAATTATAAAAATGCTAAAAGACAGCAATTATGCAGGCTGAATCAAAGACAATGCAAATATTTTAGCCTGGCATCAGAAGGACCAACCTAGGCACTAAGTGAGCCCCTGGAAGTGGGTGGAACCAAAGCCAGGGTGCCACTGCAGGGAAATCTTTTCTCTTCTGGTTGAATTACCGGTACGCATTTCAGATGGAGATAGCAACTGGAGAAGGGATTCAGTAGAAGTTCTTAAGTCACAGGCAGATTGGTAAGAAAAGAGGCACTCCTTGAAGGATCTGGGTTCCATTCTGTTAGGGCTTTAAATACCAGCTGCTGATATTGGGGCTAGAAGCACAACAGGCAGCCTGTGAAATTCTTTTAAAATTGGTGCAATATGAGTGAACCTAGGTGTACTGATCATACTTCTGGCAGCTGAACCCTGAAGCTTCTGAGCAGCTCATAATGCAATGCTGTAATCCAGCTGGGAGGTTACCATAGAAGAGATCATTGTGCCCAGACAATCCTGGTCCAGAACGGCCACAGCTGACTGAAGCTGGTAAAAGATACTCCATGCTGCCAAGGTTACCTGAGCCTCGAATGGTGAGGCTGGATCTAGGAGTACCACATACTGTTTACCAACTGTTTCAGATGGAGTGCAACCCCACCCAAAGCAGAGCTCAAGGTGGCATACATGGACTGACGCTAAGGTCACCAGGTGAGTTCATGGCTGAGAGAGGATTTGGATCCCAATATCCTGGTTGCTTTAACCACTACACCATACTGACTTTTCACTTGAGGGTCAAGGACAACCTTCCCCCATGCTACTTTTTAAAACCAACCAGAAGGTGATGTAGGTGTGGTTTCTGCATTCTGCCCTCCATAAGCCTCATTCATTCATTTTTCCACTTATACAATAAATTCATGGGGTAGGGGAGAGAAGGACAGTACCCCTGGGAATTTCATGATTGAGTGTGATGTCCTGCAAAGAGGCCCATGCAGAGGAGCCCATTTTCAAACATCCCTGCAGGCACAGGGTGGCATTGTTCAGCATACGTATGGAAGAATGACTGAGCTGGACTCTGTGTTAGAAATTTCTCGTTCAAAGAGGCCCCTCTTCTGGCCATAACTCTGGCTAATAGTCAACTAACCTTTACTCAGAGTAGACCAATCAAAGTAAACAGACCTAAGTTAGTTTGTGGTCATTTATTTCAATGGGTCTGCTCTGAGTAAATGTTAGTTGAAGAAAACCCTTTCGCCAGGATTCACTGGGAGTTACTCCTAACTCTGGCTCAGAACTCTGACATCGCCTCCCCAGTTCAGACACAGCTTCCCCCAGGAAACATGGGGAAGCTGGGCAAAGTGCAGGGGGGCAGGGAGGTGCTGCCATTGCCTGAGCAACAGGGAATGCTCAGCATAGCACAATCTCTGCCAAGTCATGGAGGCGATTAGCAAACGGCCCAGGGTAAATTAAATCACTTAATAAGCCATAAAATAAAAAGCAGCTATTGAACAGCCTGTAATAAAATACAGCATGTTTCTCTGCTGCTTACAAAGCCTTTAGTCTCTCTGCAACATAAAAAAAACAAAAGCAGTTGTTAAGAACGTGCCCTGTCACAAATGCTCACTCTTAACCAGGTGCATCTGTCTCATAAACGTCTACCTTGATCTTAGCCCTTCCTTTGCCACAGCTCTGCCCACCTGCAGTTCCTTCTATAAATCTCCAGTTCATCAACACACACCTGATATTGCTGATGCTCTCTCCCACCAGATTCAGTTTCCTTTTTGTGTCCAGCTTACTTCATCACGGATAGGATTGAAGGGTACAGATTCCCCGGAGAGAGCTTGCATGCATTCAGATCATATTTATTATTATGGCATTACATTTCTTTCCTCTAAGGAGCTCAGCATTATGATTTTACATTGCTTTGTAAAGTGTTGTGCTATATTTTTATGATACTGTAGAATATAAATACTTTTATAAATAAAATTATAAATAAATAAACATTGCAGGCCTGGCACATGCCGGAGGCATAAGGAGCATACTGTTTACCATCAGTGTTATTTTGGACCATTCCCCAACAGATGTGATGAAGAAACTCCCCATATCAATTGAGAATGGTGTTCCTCTTCTGATACATGGCATCTAGATGGGAGGCTTTGCTGCACGGTACTCTGGGAAATGGAGGAACACGCTTCTAGCTCCAGGTAATTGAAAGGAAAGCCAATTCTCTGAAAAAAATGGACTCTTATTTCCACACCCAAGGTGAGTCCTGCTTGCAGGCTTCCCATTGTGAGCCCTGTTAGAACAGGATGCTCAAATAGAAGGGTGTTTGGCTTGGTCCAGCAGGACTCCTATGTTCTTATGAGTCTCTCTTCCCTCAAGAGAGCTTTATATGTGGGGATAATTCCAAGCCCTCTCTTTTTTTCGTAATTGTAATTTTTATTTTGGTCATTCCAGGGCCAGCACATTAAGCATTAAGCCAAGTTAAATGTTATCTACTGTCCTTCATGAGCATATTATCCAAGAATGGTTTTCCAAAGGAATCCATGAAAAAAGGGTGGCTGCCAATCATGTTGCTTTGCTGTCAATAAATGGATGCCAAACTTGAGAAAAGTTAGCCTTCCTTTTTGTATGCTGTGGGGTTCGGGTACATTTCCCATTAATGCAATGGTCCAGATCTGGAGGTACCTATAGTCTGGCAAGTTTCCTGTAGCTGACTTCCAGAGGCAGGAATCAAAGCAGTTCTTTATTAGAAACCTCTGTCCAAACCTTCTCAAGTGTTGAAAATACTGGACCCACCCTTGTCTGTGGAGAAGAGAGTTGAGCCAAAACACAGCCCTTAACTTCCTAGCCTAATCTGCAGGCTGAGAGGCTGACTTTTCAGTGATTCTTGGGGAAGTTCCATGAAGATCTATGGGGTTCACCTAATGTGGGGGAAAGGGTACATCTCCGCATTGCCTAGGCAACAAAGGAATGCTTCCGTCTCTTCCTGAGCTGCAGCACACTAGGAGATGAGGAAATGTTAACGCATTGCCTTGGCAACTGAGTGACTCCTTACTTTCTTGCACAGTGCAGGTATAAAGGGAGACTGGTCCAGCTGCCCAGACAATGTGGGTATCTCCTTATTGCCCACTCCTGTAGCACTCTTAGACCAGTTTCAAAGAGATAACCTCTCCAAAGAATTCTGGGAGCTGTAGTTTACACCTCACATGGTGATAATTTTCAGCTCCCTTAGCAAACTACAGTTCCCAGGATGCTTTGGGGGAGGGAGACCCATGGCCATCAAAGTGGTATAAAGGTGCTTGAAATATATGGCGTAGATGTGGCATAACGGAAGTTAAGGAAATGTTCTCATATTGCCAGCCTGAGAAGAAGGGCTGAGTGAAGATCTACATAAGGAACAAAGGAGGAATAAAAATCTACATAGGGAACAAGGAAGGGTGGGAGGAGACCAGCAGTGCTTCCTATTCGCCAAGAGGCTATGGAAGCAGCGGTGGGGGGGTGCCAAGGAGATGACAGATCCAGCCTCCAAGGACTGTGCCACAGCTGTTGCAATGAATTCCTTGGAGGCTGGATCTGCTGCCCCTGTGGATCTTACCACTTCAGACATTCCCCTCACCTTGCCTCATGGGTGAGCCAGCCCTGCCCTCCACCCACTGTACTTCTAGACACAGGAGACTAGAACAGGCACACTATGAAATGCCACCTTCTCTGAAACACTGTGCCTGTCAATTCTATGTCCAGAGTGGACCACCTCCTTGTTCAGAGATACTATTCAGAAATGCAAGCAGCCATTGAAATATGCCTTGCAGATTGCCAGTAAGTGATTCAGTATGATTGTGTTGCAATTACAGAACAGTGTTTGCCTCCTTTCATGGCCTCCTGTGTAATGACTTAGAGGTACATCGGTTTCATGCTAAGGAGCTTGTGAAGATGGAGTTGCTATGTTCTGAGGACGTGCCCTCTATGTTCCTGTTCAGCAATTCAGAAGAACCAAAGAAGAAACTTTCCCCCACGGGAGCTCATCACAAACTTTGCTTTGAGCCCAGTGCATGCTGGGATAGGCCTTTGGGAACTCGAGGGAACATTATGTGGAAACCTGTGCAGCGAAGACATAATCAATAATACTCAAAGTTATGCACCTGCCTGCAGCATCTTGGGGCCTGGATTTGAGAAGCTACCAGCAACCCTTTGGCCTTATGTTCCACATTTCCAGGACACACTAGAGAGCTAAAAAACTGGATGAGCTTCTCATTCTCCTTCCAGTGCAATTCAAACATTTATTCATTAATAAGGGCATTGCTGAAATTAAACTTCTGGCTAGCAAGTAACAACAAACAAAACATATCTGCTTAAAAGGAAATTAATCTGCAAATCTTTCAGATTTCAGAGCTTCATTTTAGGATGTTCTGAGAATAGGTTTTTTAAAAAACTTACCAGGCTTATTAAATATGGGAAGGAGGGCACATCTATACCCTGATCTTTTTACTGAAGGGAATAAGTGCTCAGGTTTAAACATCCTACACAATGTTGCCCATAGCAAAAGAAGCAGGTAGTTTTCAGAATGTTGGGACATCAAGGATCTGAATCTAAATTTGAGGAAGCTGTTCAAGTAATAAACCAGGGTCTAATCTCAGTAGTGGACCGCATGAAGGTTAACAAAGTGAAGCTCAATCCAGGCAAGGCAAAGGTGCTCCTGGTCAGCCAAAAGGCAAGTCAGGCTACGCTGGATTGGGTTAACTCCCCCTAAAACATCATGTTTGCAGCTTAGGTGTACACCTGTGTTCAGTGCTGAGTGTAGAGGTCCAGGTGGTGGTGGTGTTTGTATTGTGTACATTGCTTCAATAGCTTTATTCTGTGGTCTATAAATTTGTATAATAATGGTGATTCATTTCCATTCATTTCCCATAGCTGAAAACCAAGTCTTACAGGAGTTCACCGTTTTGAAAGAGAGAACCTGGGTTTTGGATAATTCTTTTCCCAATAAGTCATTTCAACAGTGTGTACATGGATGCTGATCTGAATATATCTCAGGCATTGAGGTCTGGCAGCATACCACATTGTTCATTTTTACAGACAGGCACCATGATTGTTGACTGCCAATCTCCTAGTGAAGCTTGTATCTCTTCCGGTGACTTTGACAATGGAAACTCTATATTCAGCAGTAGTGTACCAGCTGAAGGGAGGCAACAATGGTGGTTGGCTGTTGCCTTCAGATCTTATCTGTGGCTATTCAGCAGGCATCTATGAATTGGCTACTGAAGGAAGCAGGATGCTGTGCAGATGGCTCTTCGGTCCAATCTCACAGGTCTCTTCCTATGTCTACTTGAAACCGTTTTAGGAGTTGATCAAAAACCAGGGCAGAGAAGCAGAATCGGTGAGAGACCTGAACTCTGGCTATATTCTACTGTGGCATACTACTTTACAGGAATGTGGTTTTTGAGAAGGCGCCCAGAGGCCTTGGGGTATCAGGTGCCAAGAGGTGTTTAAACATTTATTAAAATGACTTTATGCGCACATAAAAAAGGAACCTTCCAGCTGGGAGGTCAGGCTGGCTGGGAAAGGCATTGCCAGGGGTGGGGGCTGCTATGCTACAACAGCTGCTCGGGAGGACCTTGGTTTTTTAGTGTTCCAAAGTATGCAGAACTACAAAGGAAGAATCTTGGAATGGGCTCCCCTTCCAATTGCTGGTAAATCAGGAAAAGTAACCAAAAGTGTTTCTAGCCTGTCACTATTTTTGGGTGGGATTCAATGTGCTATTATAGTTGAAAAGTGCAATCAAAAACACTCCTCTTTCATCAGACCTTTGGCTAATTAAACTGTGTGGAGTGTGGGTGTGTTGTTTTGTCTGTTACTATACTATGTATCTTTGTATTTTTATATTGCAAATTGCCCTGTGATCCTTGGATGAAAGGCAGCCTATAAATTTAATAAATAATTATGATAATCATTGGTAGGAGGTCTTGCTCTAGAAACCTGCTTCCCCGCAAAGACTGGACATTCTGAGATAAGGAAACGCAGTAGGAAGTGTAGTGCAACATCGTGCCTTGACACAACATCGTTGAACTTCCCCACAAAGAAATTAGAATGAATAAACGGGTCATCTGGAAGCGCCCCCCCCCCAAGAAAGGTACACATGGGAGAGTCAACTCTGCTTTCCAATGATCTCTGAGGATCTGCCTGGTGATGTTCAGCAATCTTCTACCACCACCCTTTTCTCTCCACAGCAGGAGAAGAGGTGACACACATCTTATTGGGGGCAGGGGAAGAGATATTGATATGCATCTGGCCTAATTCTTTAAAAGCCCACTTTCTCCTTGGTATATAGTTCAGGGATTCCGTGGCTGATGGATTTATTCAGATTTTTCAAAAACCCCTCTCCCCAGTGGCTCCAGGCACTTTTACAAAGCATTCAGAGCAGTCACAGGCCAAGCGTAAAATTCAAAACAATCCACAGGAACTCCACTCTCAGTTGCTTACATGATTTGACAGGGAGAGAGAAGAGAGGAGGGGCCATTGCACACCTTATTTATACAGTTTATCAATTATATTACAGTAATACTAAACCACCTTTCCACATCAGTTTTCAGTCTGGTTTGCAAAATTGCATCATCATCATTATTTTTCAAAATAAACACCTCATAATAATAAAGATCAGCATCATAAAATGACAAAAGCACCATATAAAAGCAGCATAAAACCTCCTCGAGCCATTGGCGAAGCCTGGGAGTCTTTGCCTGGTGCTAAAAAGATAACAGTGTAGGTGCCAGCTCAAAAAATGTGGGTGCCACAGCCTTAAATGCCCTCTCTCTGGCTGACCCCTGCCTCAACTCAGATTGGCAGGGGAGCCTAGTTGGGAGCCCTGGCAAATGACCTCAGCTAACTTGAGGTCATTGGCTGGTTAATACAATGACCTCCCATTTGATGGACAGGCACACACACAAACACATTCTCTCACTCTGCCTCTCTAGTGGGCGTTGTCTTAAGTACCCCAGTCTCTGAGAGAATGTTGAAAACACAAGAACTCACTGACATCTGATGAAGTCGTACGCTGATTCAAAACAAATACAAAGAAAGTGGTTCTTCATGCAGCGCACAGTTAAACTATGGAATTTGCTCCAACAGGAGGCAGGGGTGGCTTTAAAGGAGGTTTGGATGGCTTTGAAGGAGGACCAATGGAGGATAAAGCTCTCAGCAGGTACTACCCATGATGGCTATGTTCAACCTTCTCTGTGAGAAGCATTATGCCTCTGAAAACCAGTTTCTGGGAGTTACAGGTGGGCAGAGTGCTGTTAGGCACCGGTGCTCATGGGTTTCCCACAGGCATCTGAGTGGCCCCTGTGGGAACAGGATGCACAACTAGATGGGCCATTGGCCTGATCCAACAGCAGTGGCATAATGTGGGGGGATCAAAGGGGCAGTTGCCCCAGGCACAAAATTACTAGAGGTGCAAAATTTCAACACTCAGTACTGCCTCAATACAGCTGCGTATTTCTGACGCTGGGCTCCATTGAAAATGGCTTCTCCATGCAAACCAGGAAGTGACCTCTCTGGACAAGGGGATCTTCTTATTTCTGAGGCTGCAATCTCCTGGGTGACGTGGACATCAAAGTAGAATGTGCATGCATACTCTGTCAGTTTGCCTCCACCCTACCACCCCCCTTACAGCCTTGGGCACTGGCATCCCATGCTACACCACTGTCCAGCAGGCTTGTCTTATGTTCTTAAGTGGGGTTGCCATTCTCTTTGGTGGAGCTCCCATGCATTTAGCAGCAGCACAACAAGCAAAACTTCACCTGATGAAGTGGCTTCTTCCTATTGCTACATCTTTGTTGTAGAAAAAAGCAGCACTAGATGAATTTCTGTGTGTCATGGAGCTGTCGAAATCTCAGCAGTCCTAACAGAAAGGGATCACAACCATCTTTATTTAATGTAAAATATTGCTATCCCATCTTTCCCAGGTGCTCAAGGCAGCTCACAACATAACTTGCCACCCTGGCGCTGGGCACTGTGTAGAGACAATGCAAAAGCTTTTAAGCTGAATGTCTCTCTGAAAGCCAGAAGAATGTCTTTGTAGTGAAACATGCATCATTACCCCCTTTTGTATTTGAACTGTAGCCAGCACACTCATGTCTGAGGTTCACTCCCATCTGTTGGCTCTTCAGAGGGCTTCCCAGCAGTTTCTATTGGACATGCGTTGACAGAAGAAGAAGAAGAAGAAGAGGAGGAGGAGGAGGAGGAGGAGGAGGGGGGGACTATCACAGCTGGCATGGGCCCAGCTTTGGTGAATGGAGGCCAGGAACTAAACAGCCCATTAAGTTCTCTGCTGCCTGTGGGGGCTTCCTGGGTCAAGACTGAGGGATGCTATGGAAGATAATTACATAATGTGACACACAGAATCCAACAAAAAGCACATTCCAGATCCTGAGACAATTTTTTTAGGAGGTAACTGTTCAATTCTCCCTTTAAAAAACAATTCAGCAACATATTAACAGCAACAGACTTGTAACAGCTGAAAACTGGAAAAATACAATAAAAGTTTGGCAAGTAGGGAATTGGTTTGTCAGCCTTTAATTGATATCCACTGTTAGTGTTGCTATACGTCTGGATTTTACTGGACATAGCCAGAAAATTGCAGTCAGCAGCAGTGTCCTGGCGGAAATCTGGAAAATGTCTGGGAAAATCCAGATGCATGACAGCCATTGTTGGCAGTACTGTTTTTCCACAAAAATAGCTCAAAAACGACTTTTTTTGCAATTTGGCCCAAAAAGGTTAACAACTTGCCCCCCCCCCAAAAAAGCTCAACAACTGGATCATAGTGACCACAAGAGTCTTTGTGACAAGGCTTAGAGTAGGCAAAAAAAATGCTCAACAACTTTTCTGTTCAGATTTTCACTGTTTGAGGTATGGCTACCCTATTCACTGTACTGACAGACATAGAAAGCTGCTGAAGACTTAATGCATCTAGGCCCAGGAAGCTTAAGTGGCCTTCCTGAGTTATGAGTTTTCTTTTTATTTCATCTTTCTTCCTTGTTTCTGCTATAGCCTGTAAAGGCTGGTGATACTAAGTAAAGGGCCCAGTTTAAAGTTTGCAGATACAGTATGCCTGTCTTGCTTGTGGTGAACAAAATAAAACTACTCCACAATAGTTAAGGACACAGTTCCCAGGATTATTTAGAGGAAGCCAAATTCTTTAAAAGTGTTTTAAAGGCATGGTGTGGATGTGACCAAAAGTATCCTCAGAGCCTGGAATTATCCTTCTAGTCAGGACCGTCCCCTAAACTCCCAGTTTTCTTTGACAGCTTCAGGATACTACTCTGATTTTGGTTACCCTTGAAAAATGCTTTTGCCATTCCATGCTTAACAAAGAACTTTCTGTTTTACTGTCCCCTCCTTACCTAATTCCCATGACATCCCCTTATGCTGTAGTACAGTAACAGAAATCTCCACTATGGCAGGTCAGCCAATTCAGCCGCCAGGTTTCAATATGGCTGCCGGAACCAGCCAGCAGCGCCTGCTCTGACTCAACGAAAATGAATTGGCTGCAGGCATCATCGCTGGGAATTTGGGGCAGAGGGAATGGGGAAAGGGTTGAAATAACAAGCAGATGGAGTAGCCTTTGCCAAAACCAGCAATGTACAAGCCAATCTGGCCCACAAAGGGCTCAGAACTGCTGGATCACGGTGGCCACAAGAGCCTTTGTGACAGTGCTTAGAGTAGGCAAGCAAACCAAGTCCAGGCAAGAGATTAAGTGGAGAAGACAGGAGCAAGAGAGGATTTTCCACCCTAAGCAATGGATGGTACTTATTGATAAATGAACAAGAGCAGCTGTTATGAGCAAGCAGCGCTGTCATATAGCAACCCACTGGCAGGGCAATATGGCTTCTCAGAAAAAGCCCAGAACAACTATGAGCTGAGGGCTTATCCCCACTTGCTTTTCCTCCACTCTTTCCAGGCACAGTCCGTGCTTTAAAACTCGGTGTCCAGTGCAAATGGAAATCTGCTTAAAATTGGTGTTTGCTCCAATTCAGCAGGTTTTCATGAGGAAAGCTCCAAGGCAAAAACAAAACAAAATGGTTTTAAGTGGGGACCTGTAACTGGAAAGAGCAGGGGAAAAGGTAAGTATGAATAAGCCCTGAACTGCATTATCACCTTGCTATTTACACTGCCTTTGCTTCCTACGAACTTCAGGCTTCAGAAAAGCCATCCACGCAACACAGCACAGACTAGGGTGCTGGTTTTCCAGTAAGGTCCTTGCTACTTTTGCAAGGAGTCAGAAGAACTATTAAGAGCTGCCAACTTTTGATTCTCAAGGTTCTGCTCTCTAGGTGCAGCCAGGGCAAATCCTGGCAGGCCATGGGTGAGGATGGGGGTCCACATCTAATCCATCTGACTTAGATGTTCAGTAGCTTTTCTACTGGTTACCTGCTACAATGTTGTTTCTCTGCCTGAACAGGGAGCTTTAGAAAGGGGGAGACACACAGACACACCAGCTTCTCTAAGCCACAGAACAAACTGAATGGTGACCTTGACAAGATTATTATTTCTCTGTAGCATGCAAAAATGGAAATTAGCTTGAACCAACTTGATCCATTTTTATTCAAACATAATTCCATTTTCTTGCCATTATTTTATTTATTTACACAATAAGCAAAGACATGTAGTACAAAACGGGAAATTGCAGATATTATTTTGTATCTTTTATTTTGTATGAAGAGCACACTGTTGTGCCAATGCAGATATCTTTCTCTGTTTCAGGTATTCACTTTGTCCAAATTGACCAGACATATCCCTTTGCTTACATGCACTTCAGAAATGCTGCTGCTCCTTGAGCCTTCTTCCTCTCTGCCTGTGGCTCATTATAGTCTATATTAGTTGTTTTCAAACTGTGTCTGGAGAAGCCTGCAGTTCAGAAGCATACGTATTGGGGTTCTTCCATGAGAATGGTCAGAGGCAGAGTGCCTCAGAATACCAGTTGCTAGAGGAGCTGACATGGAAAAACCGGTGGTGTTTCCAGGGAGAGGGGCTTTCCACAACTAGGGCACAACCATAGAGAAGGGCCTGTCCTGTGTCACCACGATGAATCTCCCTTAACAGTAGGATCACAAAAAGAGCCACTCCTTCAGATCTAAGAGCCCAGGCAGGCAGATACTGGTAAAGGTGTTCCTTCACATGCTTGGGTCCCAAGTTTTTTCTTGATATGGTCCAGTCTGCGTATAAATCTAAACCAAACTATGCCTTTGCAAGAATGAGCAAGTACCCAGGGAGAAAATCCCAGCTGCTCCTAGTCCTATGACTTACCATTATGTGTGAACCTGGGCTTGTGGCTTCTCCCCAAAACAAACCATGAGTAGTAAATGAAGAACATACCTTGGATACAGCTCATGGTTTTTTTTGGGAGTAAGACAAACTACAAGCCCAGATTCACAGGTACTGCTAAGGCAAACAATGGCTTAGTTCTGGGTAGGAAAGCGGCAGCAGGACCGAGGGATGGAGCACCTGTGATATTCTCTGTAGGAACCTACATGCTTGCTCATTCTCTCTAAGCCATGGCTTGGCTCAGTGTTACGTGAAAACAGGGTTTATCAGTCCTCTTCTTTGTGCAGTGAGAACAAAGTCTCATTATTTTGCAAACATTCTGAAGCCTCCAGAAGAAAATCATGAAGTAGTGCCACTCACAATCTCTTGTGGAATATCATAGCTTCCAAATATAAAATTGCCATGTTAGATTACTGATTAACTTGTGGCATCCTCAAGCAAATGTGCTTCCATATATTTTGAACAGTGATAATCTGGAAGAAGCCGGTCTTTCCTTTAAATTCAAAAACGTCCATCCCTAGCTTCTGCCTGCCAAGGCCTTTCTTGGAATGTCATGAGGTAGCATACGTTCTCTATGTAGTCTATTTATTTCTGAAGGCTTGACATCTGGTACATGACTGTACCAAGATTTAAGCACACATGCCTGGCCAATAAACAGCTTCTCAAGCCCCTCATTTGCATTGCTCAGCTTCTAAATGACTCTCACACATGGAATCTGGAATCCTTACCCCACCCTGGCTCTTATACCATGATTCTGTATTTCCTACAGATACCTTCTGAAACTTCCATTCCACCGTGTGGCATCTGAGTAAACTGGAATTTTTTTGGGTAAGATCTGCAAGATTCTATGCAAGATACTATGATTCACAGTAGCTGGTTGAGATCCCTTCTGCTTGATTTCTGAGACTGGCAAATAATGGCATCATGACATGGGTATATAAGACCAGCTTATTCAGAACTTAAGTCTGTCTCTTTGCACTTGAACTCAGAGTAAGAAAGAAAACACACACCCCACCCCCGTATGTGACAACAATCGTGTCTACTCAGAAGTAAGCCATCCTGAGTTCAATCCAAGTAAGTGGGTGTAAGCTTGCAAATTCAAAGCTTATTAAAAAGCAGATCTTGTTCTGTGGGTCCATAAAAATAAAACGAATATCTGCCGTGGGGCACAATACTTTTATTGAGACTCACCAATATGTCACAAAACACATGACAAGCTTTTGAGTCCTCCAGAACTCTTCATCAGGCAAGTTGGGGATGAGAAAAAAAATGAACCAAACAGCTTGCAGCTGACTTCATGGCTGCATCAGCCTTGTTTTTATACATTTTTTGTTTTTGCTTTGGGGAGGTGCGTCTCACTCCCACAAAGGACTGGGTACCTTCCATAGTGCTTTGCTGGGAGTAAACGCTGGAGCCTGCCCACCTTCCTTTTTGGACTGAGGGGACCAGGCCCTGAAGCTTGAATTGTGAGGCTTTGCATAAAACTTTTTTTCGTTTTCAATGCAAAGATGTTCACCCTTAAATAGGTGTGGTCACAGGGCCAGCCCGGTGATGATCCCCATTCTATAGAGGACAGACTTCTAGTGTGATGTACTGTCAGAGGACAATCCTGTATCTGTGCTGCTATCTGATCCAAGTCCAGATGAAAGAGAAAGAAACCCCAGAAAGGTGAGCAGATGCCTTGATGACAGCCATCAACAGTGAGCAACTGAGCCACAGACTGAGGTGGTCACCTGGTCACAGTCTTCACCCCAATGCATTTCTATTTATTATTATTTATAAATATGCATCCATACATTAGGATATGTAAACTTGATGCATATCTGTGTCCTTTTGTCCTTGTCCATGAGTATGGAGCCACCTGTCATGGACTGGCTGGTCGCAGAAGAGTGGTGGGAGTCACCAGCTAGGGAAGAAGCCAGGAGATTGGTGGTATGATGACAGTGCATGGCCAGAGGGAGCGGACTGGGAAGAGGAGGTGTCAGAAGCAGAAGAGGTGACAGGGTTTAATGAGCAGGAAGAGGCTGTGCAGAGGGCAGTCCAGACAGAGGCAGGAGAAGACAGGGGCCAGGAGACAGAGATGAGGCAGGCTGCTGAAGAATCCAGGGAGTCCCCCTCTCCCCTGGTCTCCCAGTACATGAAGAGGGCAGAACAAAGAGAGAGAAGATGAAGCATTCTTAGGCTGCTGCGGAATGAACCAGGCGAGGAGCCTTAGAGAGTGCTGGAACAGCAGAGACCTTCAATCCTTGCAGCTGCTGTGATCACCAGGGTTGCACTGTTTTGGTTTCTTTGAATAAAGAGTTACCTTCACTGACACCTTGTGAGTTATTGCTGACCTGCTTCTGACTCTGGCTCTTGACACCACCCTACTTTTGGCTATACAATGTGCTTCAAATGCATTACTCAACCTTTGGGTCCTCCTCCTCCGCATCTGTATCGTCATCAAACTGAAATAATAATATCCAATCTATATCTTGTATCTTCACCTGCCATATGAAGAAATAGAGCTGGCTGAAGTCTCTCATCTTTCTTATCTGCTCCACTTGCCATGCAGTGTTACTCAAATGCTTGTGTTTCTACAGCCTCCAGATCTCTGCCGCCTCTACTTTAAACACCAACATTCCAGGAGAATGAGATGGTTCATCTTTGCTTCCTTGTTTTCCTGTCAGTTTCTCTTCTGAGACCATGTAATAATATTTACGGTTGCAAACTTCATAAAATGATGCCACAGGAGACTAAAGTGTGGAACAAGCTACCTACTCAATCCTGTATGTATCATTAACATTCCCTCTATTTCTGATCCAAGTCTTTGGGTGCTTCTCACACAAATGTGGGTGGGAGGGCGAATGTAATGGTTGGAAAGGGAAAATGAAGAAAGGGGTACAAAGATGGGAAAGGGTAGAGAGAATTATATTGCTGTCTGAATAGTTCATTTCCTGATTTACATTGAGGAGCTCTTTTAAAACATCCATGGGGACAGAACTGAGAGCTGTCCATAGAAATAAAGAGAAATCCAAGATTTTAATATTGCTGGGACTCACTACAAGTGTCCCTGGCCCTGTATATGATCTCAAATGGAGAAGAGTCCCATTAAAAAGCAGCCAAGTAAAAAGTGAGCTTGTTCAGTTGGCATGGAGTGCTGTGGTCACATCCACACCGAGGATATAAAGCACTGGGCTTCCCCCAAAATAATCCTGTGAGCTGTCATTTGTCCCTCACAGAGCTACAAATCCTAGCACTCTTAACCAATTAGAGTTCCCAGGGTTATTTGGGTGAAGCCAAGTGCTTTAAATGTTGACATGGATGTGACTTTAGTGTTGGAGGGGGAAGGAAAATCCCACATGGCAATGTTCCGTTGCTCCCCCCCCCTTGCCTTCTACAACTGCACTAAATATGTCTGCTGCCCTAGGTTTCATGAGTCCCATCAGCAGAAGCCCTGCATAAGAACATCCATTTGCAAAATGGGGCTTTCCCCCTCTTTCCATTTGACTTGAGGAGGGGGTGCACAGGGAACAGTGCACAGGAGGAGGAGAGGGGGATCATTCCATTTGGCAGTCAAAAAGTTTGCCCTGATGGGACAATCGCCTCGCACAATGTTGAATCCCCCACTCTGCTAGTGTTTCTCAAAATTGCTTCTCTTTGTGTACCAAACTCAGGGAACGCCTTGATTCCTACTACAACCACTTTACTGTATGGGTTTAAGCCCATGCTGTCAGTTTGGATACAGCAAATGCTGAAGCCCAACGAACCAAACCAGTGCCATGCATGAGCTCAAAGTACCTCTCAGAGCATGACCCTCTTTGTCATGCCAGGGCTTTGTGGTAGACATGCAGAAGAGACACAAGAATGGAACCAGCGGGTGGATCTGGAACAGAGAAGACTAATTTGTATAAGACTTGAAAGAAATTCCTATAACCTTCTCAACTTACCTTGTTGATATATATATAAAAGTATGGTCTTGTGTATCAATGATGTATCAATGGTATCTCACCTCAACCAAGTTGGCAAAAATGTACAGGATTAGAAATATAAAATGCTGGAAATGTTTAGATAAGGATGGTGATTTTTACCACATGTGGTAGCTGTGTAAAAAAAACAAAGGCATTTTGGGACAGTATATACAATGAATAAAAATAAAAAATGTTTAGATATACATTCCCTAAAAGGCCAGAGGCATTTCTTTTAGGAATGGTTGGGGATGAGATACCAAAAGAAGACGAAAAACTATTTCTGTATGCAACAAAAGCAGCCAGAGTTTTGATAGCTCAAGGATGGAAACATCAAGATCTGCCGACTATTGAGGAATGGCAAACAAAGTTGGTAGGGTACACAGAATTAGCCAGGCTGACGGGACGAACCTGTGAGCAGGACGACCAGACGTTCCAAAAAGACTGGAAGAAATTTATAACTTACCTTGAGAAACACTGTTTACATATAAGAACACAGGCAGGTCTGAGATAAACCTTACAGTGTATAATTGATGGAGCATTCTATATGAGATTATAGAAAGAACCATGTATAGATATGAACAGTATGCTGATATAAATCAATGTGTAAACATTATAGTGTGGAAACAAGAAAACTAGAAGAGGGGTAGAGGGAAGTGATAATCCTGAGAGTTTTAGGTTACTTATATTGTAAGAATGTATAAATATATAATATGAAAATCAATGAAAACAATTGCAAAAAAAAGTATGGTCTTTTCAAGTTCAGGTTCTACAAACACTGAGGGCCAAAAAAAACACGATGTGGGAGATCCTCTGACAAGCTCTCCAAATGTTTTGTTTCGTTCACTCAGATTCCCCCTCAGAGGCATGCTCACTTGCTCAGGTAAACAGAAAGGCACGTTTAAACTCCTCCACCCCAAGGGAACTATTTGTCTGATCTAAATTGCCCCCAAAGCTCTCACTATTGGGGGGAATATTAGCTCAATGGGGGCAGAAATACAGGTGCATCTCCATCCATATTTCTGCCCCCATTGAGCTAATAACACTGATGGGAGGGGAGGCAATTAAGATGGAGCAAGCTGCAAAAGGGTTAAACACTCCCTCTTGCCCCTTGCTGCCTGATCATACTAGCCAACCACCACCCTGAGGAAAAGAATCTCAGATCACAGTTCCCCTGTGTCATGCTTGCTTGGGCCCTAAATTGACAGCACGGGGGGGGGGGGGGGGAGAATACACACATACCCTGCGCCACAACCAGGTGGGGGAGCAAAAAAACCACTTCCATGTGCTAAGTACACCTCTGGCCGTGTCAAAATATATATAGGAGGACTCGGGGGGGGCTCCTATTTTGCCAGGGAAACAGGGAAAGGCCAGGCAGTCGAGCAATGACCATTGGCACATGGTGGGGGTGGACAGCTGCTCCTGCAGCACCTGGATGGGAGTCACTAAGAGGTGCCTGGCTGGCAGGTGGCCAGCGGTGAGCAGCCCTGTAATTTATGCTTTCTGGTCCCAGCTGCCGGGAGCGTGATTAGGAGGGAGGCTGCGAAGGAGGGAGGGTGCCTACGTGCATTGGCAGAGGGGGCTTCTGGAGGAGCAGGGAGAGGGCTGCTATTAGGTTGGGAAGAAAAGCTTTTAATGAGGCCTGGTGTCTGCTGATCCGGCAGTCTGCATGGATGCCGTCCAACCTCGCAATAGAGTTACCCGCTTAAACAAAAACCGCCAAAGGAGCTGAGCAGGGAAAAGAACACATTTTCCTGTGTAGCAAACTGTGAAGTACAATCAGGAATATACAGCAAAACCCTCGGAAACCAATTACCGTTTGTGAGAATCAAACTGCTAAAAAATACTCTCCCCCCCCCTTGCTTTTTTTTCTGCTCCAGCAAAAGGGAAGAAGTGCTGAGCCATCAGGATGCTGGCCCCTCTCCCCAAGGCCCCTCCTCGCCCTCCAGAATACAGCCTGCCTGGGGAGAAGGGAAAGAGGGGGGAGGCTGGAGGAGCATACCACAGCTGACAAGGCCTGGGTTCAAATCTCAAGGTCTGTCGCAAAGGATGCTTCCAGACTGTCACTGTTTTCAGGTGGGATACAGCCACAGACCAACAAATTCAGGTTGTGCAATTGTAGTTGATTGGGAGGCCTTTCCCAATAAACCCACTTCCCAAAAAGTTTGGATTGTTTTTCCCAGATCAGGAAAGAGGGCAAAGAGGTGGGAAGTATGGTACGACAACTGCATGATGCAACTGTTGCATAACCTCTCTGCAATTGAATCAGAGTAACTGCCTGTAATTATCCAGCTTCGTCTCACCTCCTTGCAAGCCTTCCTGGAAACAAATCTGGAAGGCAAAAAATAAACAAGTCATCTGGAAGCTACTAAAGTGAAGGGTAGGAGACATCACAGAAACAAGAAAGCATCGCCACCAGACTTCCCTCCAGCTGTTTTGGACTACAGCCTCCTCCAGCCCCAGCCGGCACAACTATACTCCAAAACAGCTGGCATGCACCAGGTTGAGAACGATTGGCCTATACTCTTGCGTTCTAAAATGGCACCACACCTTGGGTGCTTGCCATCCTCAGTGAGGACAGGTCAGTACTTGGAAAGCCTGGTGCCATTAATGGAAACCCCCATTCTACCGCAAACTTTCACAATTCACTTGGCAGATTGCTGTGCAGCTCAACCACACTGAGTCTCGAATGCGAGGGCTATCTGGGAGCAAGAGATTTAATACCATCTCAAAGGTGGGAAGCAGACCAAGTGGCTGGCTTAATCGAAAGCAAGGGGGTACCCACTGAACCCCCAGGCTGTTCTTGTCGTAGAACAGGACAGGAGTACAGGCTCTTTTTCAGGGAAGCTCCTATCTTCAAACAGAGCCCATGAATGTTTTGTGGTTGTTTCTTTTCTTTTCTTTTCTTTCTTTCTTTCTTCTTTTCTTGGTCTTGACAAAAAAATATCAGAAGCTTGAAGTGGACAGCAACAGCACAGGAGAGGTTCAGTCTGCTCCAGCAGGGCTATGTATGTATGTATGTATGTATGTATGTATGTATGTATGTGAATGTATATGTATACACATATGTACCCGGTTTTCATGGGGCAGGTGTTTTTGGAGACTTCTGGAGAAGGTGCCAAATTCTATAAATTTTCATAAGGTGTGGGGTGCAGGTTTCAAAATTGCCTTTCTTTTTTTCCTCTTTAGAAAGCTTTACTATCACTTTAGGTAACAATCAGCAGATCAGCATTTTTCAGTCCTTTAATATGCCCCAATGGGATTGATGCGACATCGGGATTGATGCGACATCATCATGATGCCATGTAGATTCCCAGGGGTGTTGTAAGGGGGAACAAAAGACTGCCCCCTCTAGCAATGTTTATCTAGCAGGGCTCCTGTGCCTTTGACTGTGTAAGGAAAATTTTAAGAGAACTTTAAAGTTGCAAGAGATCCCCAAGGGCCATCTAGTCCAAACTGAATAAAAAAACATTTAAGTTCAGCTGATGAATTGGTCCTTGTCCCACAGGTATAGAAAGTGGAGGAGCCCTGCCAGAAAAAAAAGCTGGCAACCCTAGTTGGAAGAAGTATTGAATAGGTTTGAAAAGCTCAGGTGGGTCTGAGATTATTTACAGCACTAGCTTGATGTTGTAATGCAGGTCTGGAAAGAAGGGAAAGGCAGAAATGATCTTAACCGAGCCAGATTTCTCTCCATCAACTTGTTCTGCCCACCTACTTCTCTCAGCATTAAATTAATTCAGTTCTCTGTTAATGCTGGCCATTTCCTCCAACTGTTTTGGTAACAACCCTATTAGCAAGACTGCTGGAATGTACCCCTTGGATTTGTTTCAACATCTTTCTTTCAGGTTCTCTTGTGAAAAGTGAACATGCTGATGTGAATGCAAAATATAATTCTCCTTGGCAAAATGACAGAGAACGATTGCCAGGTTGTCCCAAAGAGCTTAGGGGCTCAGAGAGAGAGACTCTGCCTGAAATTTCAGATTATAGTTCAGAGGCTGGCACGCACAAAGGCCCAGTTGTGGGGATAGTGTCTTTGGTACAGCATCCTTTCTATAGGGAAGCAATCCCCAAATAGTGCTGAAGATGCAAAAATAAAACTAAATAAAAAATCTTGGTGACTTGCTTACAAATTGTAAGCAATGGTAGCTGGAGACACGAGCATATAATTGCTAGGGTGTCAGCCAGTAAAGGTGCCCCCCCCAGTCAAAATTCCACTGATGATTCTTCTTATATATCAAGTCAGACCTTAACCTCAATATTGTCTCTACACTGACTGGCAGCAACTTGCTGGGTATTGGAGATACTGGGTATTGAACCAGGGACCTTCTGCATGTTAAGCAGATGTTCTACCACTGAGCTACAGCCTTTCCCCCCATGATATGTGAGCTCAGAGCTAAATTTATTACATATCTGGGAAGGATAGATGGAAGGAAGCAAGGAAGGAAGGAAGGAAGGAAGGTAGGTAGGTCAGGGGTGAAGTTGATATATTACTAGACTACTATCCTGTCGGGCAAATAATAAGCATCATGAAGATATGTTAAAGCTGTCCTTGAAAGGTTAATTCAGTAGCATTATCCTTAGTAAGATATTTGGGAACTCTTTCTGTAGAACCTGTGTGTTGCAAATACCATTTGAAGAGCCTTTGAATTGTGCATTCTATCTATAGGCAGCCATTATTCCAGCAAGTTTCTACTTTGATTGTTGCACATTCTTCAAGGACACCACAGAATGCAGTGGCATCTCTTAATACTGAATAGACTCAACTTCTCTCATTGTTATATATTCTGTTGCTGCTGCTGTTGTTGATAATCTGGTTAAAATGCATGGAGGTGGACTCTTGCATACATGGGAGTGGGGACGTTCAGGCATGATTTTTTAGGTTTGTATATTTGGACTGCCCCATTTAATTACATGCCAACCAACCAACTAACCAACCAACTGGTTAATGGGGACACCCCATCGAAAAACCTATCTGGAGCTAACCAGATTCCTTTTCCTCGTGGATAATCTTTTAGGTCAGACACTTTTCTAAAAGAATCAGTGACTGAAGCTTCATCCTCCTGAAGGTACATCTTTGGTAAATCGTACAATACAGTCAGTACCATGATTCTGGTCTATGCAATTCCTGCTCCTTTTCCATTGCAGCCACCAGATGAGCCAATGTGCCTTGAGATCAGCTATATTAGTTTCAACTTTCCCCACCTGCTGAGACCCATTTTCAGCAGCTGGCGCCTTCTTAGGAGAGTCCCCAACTTTGGTGAGGGGCGGGGGGCGGGGGGGAGGCAGGAAGTCATGCCAGGTAACATGTTGCATGAAGAGGCAGGAACATGAAACTGGGGAAGGAGGGAGCAAAGGGATCTAGGGCAAAGGGGGGAAAGGGCAGGCCCTGAATCTGCAAGACGCAAAACACATACCAAATAACAACACCCCCCGAGCAGATTGCAGAAACATATGTCTGTGCACATATAACGAAGTTCAGAATTACAATGCTGCTGTGCTTCCGCAGGCACGCAGCAAATGCCGCCTGCAGTCACGTGCCATGTAAGCTGCAATGTAACAAGATGTAATGGCAATCAGTGGATCTTCTAGACATTTAATCGTGGTGTTAGTAATTAGGGAACGTATCCGTCCTTTTGACAGATCTGTGCTCGAAACTGCAAAGGCCATCTGCTCTCATAGAACTGACTCCCTGAATCCCAGAGGAGGTGGCTGCCTGGCTAGCAAGGGCGGGGGAGGAGGCAATGATTTATGGAGGGAGGAGGGTTGTGTGTTGCACAACTAGTCTTGCCGTGGGCCCCTCAAGAGAGACCCCTCTCCCTCCATTGGTTCCCTTACCACCTGTTGTTTGTTTTGAGATTCTTCATCCCGGGGCAAAAGTTTTGATTAGTGTCGGCCAGTGATTCTGGGAGAGGAAACAAGAACAGGAAATCCAAGAGAAAGAATTATACCTGCACAGAGGAGGGTGGCACAAATTATTATTATTATCATTATTATTATTAATAGAATTTATATACCACCCTATAGCCGGAGGTGTCGGATTCTGTGTGAGGGAGACTTCTTAGAAGACTGTCTGGGTTAGGGGGAATAAGCAGCAAAGAGCCATTAACGATTTTAGATCTGCAGGGGGCTCATTTCAGAATTCAGGGGAAAGGACAAGATTCACTGCAGAACTCAAAGCCCAGCTCTTGTATATGGAATCATAGAATTGGAAAGCACCCTGAGAGTCAAATAGTCCTACTCCCTGCAATGCAGGAATCAAGATTAAGCCACAAAAGTAGTGCAATTTAAGAGCATTTGCTGTGGTTCCTTTTTAGGCTTCATAATAACCAGGTGCCATTACGTGTGGTCTGAATCTGCTCCCTCTGTAAACGGCATTCCTGGAGATCTGATTTAAAATTCCACAGTCTTGGCAGATCTGACAAAGTTCCTCATACAGGTCAGTGACATACAATCTGTAAACCATTTTCGGGCTGCGGCCAGGGAAGAAGCTGGAGAAGAGCAAAACTCTCACCGGTGCAGGTGACGATAGCACAATATCACAACATCCTTAACAATCTCCAGCTAATATCCTGCCTGATGGAGCGTGGCTGATAGGATTATTTATTGCCTCAAACGCGGCACAGGTGCCCAATGGCAAAGCTGCCAATCAGCAAGCAGCTACCCACATTGCCGCCTGCATAAATTACCTGCTTGGGGGACCCTGTGAGTGTAGGAGGGAGAGAGAGAGAGAGACGGGTGGAGGCAAAGCAGGCCAGGACCAAGCAGGCCACAATTAATCCTTGTTAATAACCTCTTGAATGCCAGTAGGCACGTGCAGCACAACAGATGCATTCCTGCACTTTGGGGCTCAGAAGTACATCGTTGTGCCAATTCATAGCCACATACACACCCCAGCTTGCTTGGTTTGATATGTCCTTTTGTTCTCTAATTCCTTTTGTTTTTCACTGAACGCTGCAGACTAGTGTTTTGTGGTATTTTTGCAGGGGTGTATTCTGCAAGTGTCATAGAGGCAAGAATAGTGCATCGGTGGTAAGGTTATACTGTATCGTTCACACATCAGTCTGTTCTAGTAGGGCTCTTCGGTGCTTTCCCAATGTTACTGCATTATTACTGTCGGGAGGAATGCTCTTGTACTAGAGTGCAACAAAAGCAGAACAACAAAACCAAACAATTTGGCACGTCCATGGTATAAAAGGTTCATGGTATTAAATGCAAAAGTTGATATGCACAGATTGGAAATGAAGCACTATTATTGGCCCCAAATAGGTGCAAAAAGTATTAAAAGTGGGATTGTGTTTAACTGGCTTGATACCAACATAAGCATGAATAATCATGAATGCACAAGAAGAAGGACATCTGGAGTGACCCATCGTGAAAAGACAAGGAGGCTGGTTCTTTCTTCAAGACACAGAACTGAGCATGTGCTTGGTTGCAAGCCTCTTCTCCTTCACTGGATGTTTTTAAGTAGAGGTTGGATTGCCATCTGTTGTGGATACATCAGGTGAGATTCCTACAATGCAGGAGGTTGGACTAGATGACCCTCAAGGTCCCTTCCAACTCTCTGATTCTATGTCCATTTGCAAATTGCTTTGGCAGCATGCAGATAAAATGGAGGATACCTAGAAATAGCTTCCCCAGAAAGTAGGCAGGTGGTTTGAGCTTCTTAATGACATTGCTCTTCCTTTCGCTGCCCAGCAAATCTGTTGAACTAGCCCTCTCTGGAACATCTCTCCAGCCTTGCTCCCACTCCAACTGCAAATCCCTAGGGGAGTAGCTCAGGAGTAAGGCACCCACTTTGCACGTATAAGGTCCCAGGTTCAATCGCTGGCTTCTTAATAGGACAGACCCTCCAAATATTCCTATTTTCCAGGGACCGTCCTGGACTTACAGAAGCCGTCCCAGTTTCTAATTTGATGCCAGAATGTCCGACTTTTCCTTAGGAAGTCCCTATTTTCATCAGAGAAATGTTGGAATGAATGGAGTTATCCAACCCCTGAGCCATCTGAAGGCAGCCCTGTATAGGGAGGTTTTTAAATGTTTAATGTGTTATTATGTTTTTATATATGTTGGAAGTTGCCCAGAGTGGCTGGGGCATCATAGTCAGATGGGCAAAATATAAATACTCCTACTACAACAACATTCCTATTTTCATCAGAGGAATGTTGGATTGGTATGATAGGATGAAAATAATTAGGCAGAAAGAGATCCTGAACAGGCACTACCAGTACATACAATGGATGTGGTTAAAGGCAGCTCCCTATGTTCCTGTATTTTTCCGTAGCAGCCCTGTCTGCTAAGCACATGGCTAGATCTTCTCATTCCCCAAGTCGCATGAGATCAAGCCCATCTTGGCTCCAGCCTCCAGGCCTCCTTCCTAAGTCACTTGCCATTAGGAGAGTTTGGATAGGGAGCAGGGAGAGTGCCCAGCAGGTAGTCCCTGGAGCTCAAACTTTCCTGGAAGGTACTTCCTCTGATTTTCAAACTCCCATAAGCACTTGGAGCCCATTACAACTCCAGTTCTTCCAATACTCAGCAGTAAGCTCTGGATAGAATTAAATCCTGGTGCAGAATTAATTTTCCTGTTGTTAACAAGGACGAGGATCACTGGGTAGGTCTGAGCTGGGAGGGAACAACTGACCTCCACCCAGCAACTGAGACAAATCCTAACCTCCAAATATATGTCATGCTGTACATTTTCAGAATTCTTTACTTCCTCTCACAACTGTTCCCAGTGTGCTGATTGCCAGAAAAGGGTGTGTAATTCACAATGCCTTTGACTGCTGTGTGGTAGTGAAGAAAGAGGTGGGTTTCTAAAGTTTATTTTTAACAGCTTCAGTCCTGAGGCCTTTCAACATAGGGTGTATTATTATTAGTATTATTAAAAATCTGCACAGCCATAATTCCTGCTCTTCTATCACGGTACTTGCCCACTGTTTAGAGCATCTGGGACTTGACGCTTGGCTATAACAACTCTCTGAAGGGCCATTTCTGCAACTGAACGGAGCCAGAAGTTTAAAGGATTACGGCCGTGTTCTTCTGACTCCCAGTGAAATGCACAGGCCTCATTGATTTCTGTCAGTGATGTTCCCCAGTGTCCCAAACCACAGGCAAAATGGCCACCTCTCATTGTGGCCCCACTGAGGGCCCTCTCTATGACCTTGTGGAAGCTGTGAGAAATCCTTCAGGACAAGTGGTGTCCCCCTTAGCAGGTTCATGATGAACCTGCTTTGCAACTTGCTGCCATGGCTTTCAACTTTCATTGGGAGGTGCCATATTTTGAAGAAAGTCAAATCCTTATGTGGACCCATCTAATCACAACCTGTGCCTAGAACAGGGAATGGGGAACCTGTGGCCCTCCAAAGGTAGTTTGGTTCCAACTCCCACCAGCTCTACCCAGCATAGCCAGGGGTGATGGGCTTGTAGTTCAGCAGCATTGGGGTGCAAGTGGTCACAGCTTCCCCATCCCTGGGCTTAGGGGAGTTTTCACACATATGCATTTCAAGCACCTTCCACTGTACACTCAGAGGTTATTTGTTCAGGCCCTGAATTGGCAGCTACTAAGGGGCAGCATCATTCATACACCGTACAGAAGCAGGCACCATGTTTCTTATTTAAGCCTTTTCCTTGGAACTCCCTCTCCATCATGCTTTGTGCATTGTTTCTCGCTGCAAATTGCTGCAGCGCGGATTTATTTCTACAGGCCTGCTTCCTGAACAGACCTCTTAATCACGACATTGCGCTAGGTGGTAATTATTTTATTATTCATTTAGCAGGTGAATATTTCTGCAAGGCCTCGAGAAGGCCAGGCTTCTGTGTGGTGCTTGCTTTGGGAAGGGGAGGGCTTCAAACAGCGTAGCTTTTCTTTTCTCTTTTTTTTCCTGTGGGGCTTTCGGGAGTTCAGGCATGTTATGCCATTTAAAGCAATCATTTTAAAGAGAAAGCCATTGAGCTTTAGCAGCCAAGAGTGCTCTCAAGGATCTCAGGGGCAGGCAGGGAAATTCCAAATGTCAGGGGAGAATTGTTTACAAGTCCCCAATGATTTTTCAGCCTGGCAGATGGATGCTGACATTTCTCGGAATAAAGTACCTGGGTGTGTGTGTGCATGTGTGGGTGTGAGAGAGAGAGAGCGCACACATGTGTTTATGGGAAGAAAGAAAAGAAAGGGAGAAAGAGAACAAATGGAAAAGGGAGAATGCAACGGAAGAGGAAGAGTGAGATAAATGAAAGGATAAATGAAGTAGAAATGCACATATCCACATAATATGTATGTATTTATCCTATTTGTATCCTGCCCTTGCTACAAGAACTCCATGCTTGTCAACCTGAGGTTATTCCTCAGGAGCAACCCACTGAGGCTGAGCGATGAAGGCCTCCTAATGGCCCCAGATAACCTAATGAGCTTCATGGCAGAATTGGGGTCGTGAAGCCAGTAGGATGAAGATGCTGAGGAGAGAGACCAGAGGATGAGTGGAAATAGAAGAATGGAAGAAAACAAAAAGCAAGAAAGCAGTAGACTGAAAGTTCTGTGATGTAGGGCTCTCCAGACTGGTGGGTTCCCCTGCCATGCATGTATTCTGCAGCATGTCATTGATACAACAATAGTGCTTTAGGAGTGGATTTATAATGGACCGTCCACATATCAATCTACTTCATTCGTTTTTCTGCAATGCTTCCCCATAGTTATTTCATTACTGCTGTCTGCAGGGCCATTCTTGAGATATAGTTCATCAAAAGTGGAATAAAAAGGGGATAAATGACAGTATTCTTTGTATGGAAAGCTGCAGGATTTTGTATGGAAAGCTGCAGGATTTCAGCAAGAAGTTATGGGACATGCACAGACTGAAAACAAAGGAGCAGGGCAGATTCAGCTAATGCGCGGTTTCCCAAACTGGGGTCTCCAGATGCTTTTGGACTACAATTCCCATCATCCCTGACCACTGGTCCTGCTAGCTAGGGATGATGTGAGTTATAGTCCAAAAATAGCTGGAGACCTAAGCTTGGGAAACCCTGAGCCTGAGCTAACCCAAGACAGAAGACAGCACAAGGACTCCTGCAAGCACAACAGGACTTTCCCCTCTCTCTTCCCACTGACTGGATACAATTGAACATTGTTTTAAATCAAGATGGCAGACTGAACCTTTTAAAAAACTGCACTGATTATAATCACTGATTTCAAAACTGTTCTGAATTTTGGGCTTCTTAGAATTCCTGAGCAACTCTGCGTATGAGAAGTTATCCCCCCCCCATAATTTGTGAAATGATGGAGTCAACCCAAATAGGTACAGGTGATCAAAGGACGTCTCCACTTGCCCATTCCCCTCCAGTTTGCTTTTCAAATTTCATACCTGTCTAAACAAGCAGGCATATCATGCAATGATCCTATGGGGCTAACATCAAATGCAGTGGAGCAGAGGTAGAGAACCTGTGAGTCTCCAGATGTGTTTGGACAGCTGCTCCCATCAGCCGCTATGCAGCAATAGTATGGGGAGCCACACACTCGTGGTTCCTGCAGCAGAGCAATAATCTTTCCCTACAGATCCTGCCTTAATGCTACAAACATCATTAGGTGGCTGTAGGGTGAGAGCGGAACAGCTGCTTGGTTTTGTAGAGCAAACAGGTCAAACATATTTCGAAGCTCACATGGAACAGTCCCAAGACTCCCAAGCCTTAGTGCTGACACAGACCAGGAAGAAGATCTAACTCCAGCCATTAGACAAGAAAATAAAATAAGCACACTTAGCACTGATTGCTGATGTAAAGTGCTTATAATGGCAAACAAGCACAGTTGGCTGGAAGAAAATGACTCACCCCGCCCTCGCCCAATTGGTCAGCAAGCACAGTGCTCCAGCCAGACTCCTAAACCACACTTGTTTCCTTCACCTGGTAAAAGCATAAACAAGCAGCGGGATGGCCTCACCATGGAGCCCTTCTTCCCCTCCTCTGCTTCTCGCAACCCACTTGCTCGTCTTGCCGTCACCACTCTTCACCCACCTGGCTGAATCACTTATGCTCCCCAGGAGCAGGCGCCAATCAAAAGCTCCTTGCTCTGCTTGGCAAAGTTTGCAAAAGGTTTACATTCCCTATTAATGAGAGAGTACGTGGAAAGTGGCTACAACACAGGAGCTAGAAGTCTTTTTTTTTTTAAAAAAAAAAGTCTCTCACTCTCTTTGTCTCTCTCTCTCCACCCCAATCCCATTTCATTAGTTCTTTTTTTAAGAAAAGAAAAAAGCCCAAGTGCATGTCTGCTTTTAAATTCAAATGTGCAATATGGGCCAGTGCCTCAGAGCTGGAAGGAAACAGCAAATCTGGGCAAGGAAACAAGGAATATTTCACTTCAGCTCAGTCCAAACCATCTTGATTTATTCAGCATTCTGCATGGAGTGATGGGAGGGGGGGTTGAGAGAGAGAGAGAGAGAGAATACCACATCCAAGGGCTTGGCAGCTTTAGCAGTAAAACCTGTTCTGAATGCCCAGCACAATGGGCAGGTTACAATGGGAAGGGAGAGAGGGAGAGAGAAGGAAGGAATGCTTCAAGATGCCCAAAGGCTCAAGGGGGACCCTGCAAAGCCATGCCAGGTTCTTGCTTCAGGATTGTTGGCTCCACTCTGATCCGAATCCAATTGTTATCCTTCTGTCTTGGGAATGACCCTTTCAGATCAGCCGAGGTTGTGAGATGGGCTCCACAAAGCCCAATCCGCAACAGAATACGACTCACTTCTAGCAGTGGCAGCAACAAAGAATGTTATTCAGCCTCCATCCTAGCTATGAACAAATCACACTTGGCATCCGTCACAAAAGGCAGGCTGCTCTGAAAGCACGAGCCAGCCTCCCCCCCTCTCTTTTTAACACCAGCAGTGCAGTTGTGATTATTAAATGGGCTCCAATACCAGGTTGTGCTCTTAACCAGGTCGGGGAAGCTCTGTAGCTCAGCAGCAGAGCACCTGCCCCGCATGCAGAAGGTCCCAGGCTCAATGCTCAGCATCTCCAGGCAGGGCTGGGAATGTCACCTGCCTGAAATTCAAGAAAGCTGCTGCCAGTCAGTGAAGACAATACTGAGCTTGATGGGCCTGTGGGCTGACTCAGTGCAAGGCAGCTTCCATATGGCCAGAGGCAGAAGAGTTTCTATGCCATTAGGAGATGTATGCAAGAAGGAATTTCTTCAACTTCTCATGCAAGTGGCACTGCGAAATACCCTCTTCTACACAACCATTAAAGATGAAAAAGGGTTTTCCTCCATTGCACTTGGGCATCCTGCTATGATCACCATATTTTACAAGGGGCACCTACAGCTCCCACGGGTAATGTCTGCAACCATTTTACTGTGCATTTCACTCCTGGACAGTCAATAACCTTATTCAGAAGTAATCTTGAAATGAATTAGGAGTCTCATGTCTCCCAGCTTATATCATAGCATAGGGATTTCTCTGAGCTCAATCATTCCCCTTCCTCATTTTGAAAGATAATAGCAATGGGGCTAAAATTTTGTAGGTAGGCCCCCTATTTTCAGCACAATCACAGGGTAAGATATTTGTGCTTTAAAAGATAGGTTTTCTTTATCAGTAACAGAAAAGCAGAGTCATGTTTATATCAAAGCAAGCAGAAGAAACCTGAAGACACATTTCTGGCTTAGTGCTCTTCTTACCCTGGGATCTTATTAGTACAGGCTACGATTGGTCTAATGCTGCCTATTGGTTTCATATTTCTAAAGCAGAGACAAGCAGCCAGCTAATAGCAGCAGGCTCTGTGAACCTCCAAGATGGCTCTGATCATGATGAAACAAGAAATAAGAAAGGCAAGTGTCCCTGTGAGAGAACAGATGGAATCTACAGCAGGCCTTTCTTAACAGTACCTTAGAAGTCACATGTCTCCACATGGCACACCAGTAGATTCTAAAGTAGGGATGGGGTACCAGTGGACCCTCGAGATGCTGTTGAACTCTAACTCCCACCAACATGAGGACCAATGGTCAGGGGTGATGGGAATTGTAGCTCAGCAACATCTGGAGGGAAACAGGTCCCCCATTTCTGTCCTAGAGCATCTTTCGTGACTCATCATTTTATACAATGAAGTACCATTGCACATGTTGGCCCAGTGGGTGCAGGAAGAAAAACCAGTGGTCAGTTGGAATTTATGGTCAATTATCTGGCCCAAGAAAGAGCAGTCTTAAAGGGTCTATCAGGCCCATTCTCATGAGGGGTAAGAACAGAGACACATAGATACTAAAAACAGGAAGAGAGACTATTGCTTACACAGCATTAACAGGCAGGAGGGTCAAGGCATGGAAGCAACTGCAAGTAGATTTGGAGGCAACGTGAATCTTTTTCCTGAACTTGCCCAAATATCAGTGCGATCACCAGCAAACTCCCATTTCTTTTTTAGCATCATATCCAAAAGTAAGATGGAAACCATCTTGACTAGGACAACAGCTCCCTTGAGCATGCCTGCATCCTGAAAACATCTCACAGAACACCAGATCCATTTTTATGACATCTGGTTGACATTATGTAAATACTGAGGCTGAGTCATCTCAGGGACAGTGTCTTGTTGAGTCATAGCTGGGATCTTGGAAGGGGGTATTAGTCACTTTAATATTTGATGTGATCAATTAGCAATGTCCATAACAGAACACTCTTGGGAAGGCAAGGTAGTTCCTGGCGTGTAAAAACACCTGCAGCGCTGGACACCTCACCCTGCTTCTCAAGACTGAATAATTAATGCTAGCATTAAAGCCAAAGTGGTCTAAAACAGAGATAACAAACCCTCATGAACATCTGAAGCTATCCAGCACTGTTTTAGTGGTCAAAGCCATTTTTCTTCCTTGATGTACTCTGGTAACTAGCGCAGACTTTCAGTCTATTCAAGTGCAAGAGTCTAGTCTTCACGGTTTTGGATTTTTTTAGAAGGGTATCTGAAAATATGTTGGCAGAGGTCTCTGAAAGGCTCCTGTGTTCAAGGGTGTTGTTAACGTGCTTTTGCAATAATTGGAGTTGGGTTGATGGGAGATCGTATTATGAATACCTGCAACTGATTTCAATTTTCCAATTTGCTTTCTTAATATAATTTTTCTCTCCATCCCACTTCAAACAATCATTATTACTACATTTTACGAATGGATTCAATACTAAAAATCTAATAACCTGCTGTAGATACATTGCGGAATTGAAATGATGCAGTAATCAAGGTTGATTTGCAATTAGAAAGAGGCCTCTTTTGGCTGCTTCCAGAACTGATACGCTCATCCTGACTGAGCAAGGCTGCCTTTGCAATAGCACGCAAAAAAAAATCAAATCAGTGCCTTGGGGGTTGCAGCTCTAAGGCATAAGAATGGAGTCGGGCGTCTTTCCGCAGGACAGGGCTTCCAAAAGGGAGAGCAGGTGTGATGCGGAGGGAGGAAGCCAGACAAAGGGACGGGAAATGGACAAATGGAAAGTGGCAAAGTACAAGATAAGGACTGTTGGGGACTGATTGCAATGAAGGCTTTCTCTGGAGGCATGACTGCCATCTGCTGGTCAAAGACTAGAATAGATTTCTGGCACATTTAAAGTGATAAACATTTGCATCCCCTTCCACAAACCACTTATTTTCCTTCATACACATAGAAACATGTACACAGTCTCTGTCAAACACATGCACATATACCTTTGTACATATAAACACGCCTTTCTGTAAATCGGGCCATGCATATAATCTCATCTTGCTTTATAGACATATAGTGCTAAAAAAAAGCTTTCCTCTGCTGCGTGCATCTATACACATGCATGCGTACACTCATCTACCTACTAATATACATGTAGAAACAAAAAGTGACCTTCTACGTAAACTTGCTCACGTACAGGAGTGTTTGCAGTGAGAGAAAGAAGTGCCCTCAAGCCTCCTTCAAACCAGACTTCTAAAGCCCTTTTCACTTGTTCAGTGATCACAGAGGAGGGAAAGAGGGGAGACTGGAATTTTGCCCACTGTCCTGGCTTCTGTGCATTCCTCTGAAGGCCCAAATAAAGCTTCAATGCATAGAGACTGTTCATGCACAGGTTCTCTCCATAAGGTTGGGTACTCTGCAAAAGGCAGCAAGTCCTGGTTGTGTGTACAGAGCCCATCATTTCGGTAATGTTGCAACCATCAGAAGAATTTGTTGACGTCAGAAAAGAGGACACCAGACACAATCCTGAAGGTGTGAAAAGTCCTTAGATGGATAAGGAACAAATAGGAGATTTGGGTCGATTCACATCTTAGGCAAGTAAATATATCTCATCTATAAAATGGGAATAACCCTTGCAGAGATGATATAAGGACAATTAAGTACAGTACTGTACTAAGTACTACAGACTCCTGTAATAAAAGCTGAGGAGCTATAGGATTCAGCAGAAGCCTTACCCCCAGGACACAAGACAAGTTGCCCCCCCCCCCTTGGCACCATGACTGTAGAAGTTTCTAGTGTAGCCACTGCTAGCCTTGTTTGGTAGGCTCCATTTAACGGGGAATGTCGTCCAAAGGACATGCATGTTGGCTGAGGTTTTCTCATTCATGGCTCAGTCTCTTAGCCACTATGCTCCACCAGCTCAGGCTGACCAAGCTGCTTTGTAGGTCCATGTGGAAGAGTCCTTTAATGTTAATTCTTGACAGGTCAGAGCTTCAACAATAGCCTCCTGGCTGCAGTGTCACTGCAGCTTATCAGGACAGGGAGGACCAAAGCAGCAGTGATATGGTGCTCCCACTGGTGCATAATTGCACAGCTGAAACCTCAGATGCCCCTGCCTCTCTTTTCTGGTAAGTGGCAGCAATGCTGGGGCCAAGTGGCTACTGCTGTAGCTCCACCCCACCTGATTCTCAAAAAAATTCTCATTGATTGCTGTGAAACGATATGATCTACAAACCCAGCAGCTTTTCAGAGGCATGTGCAAACATGATTTAATGTTCAAGTCCTTACTCTCAATGAAACTCTTTTGGATTGTTGTGAACTATGCACCCAGACCACCTACCACGCAGTCTTTCCCTTGGTGAGCAATCTTCCCCCTAACTGAGTTCGTTCTTGATTGCTCCTTGCAAATATTTTTCCTGATTTGCTAGCTCCAATTCGGATCTAAAATATTATCTCATTCCTAGCAGCAGCTGATGTGATGAGGCAGAGCCACTCTCTTGACATCAGCATTGCTGCAGGGCAGGGCGGGGCAAGGCAGCGGCAAGATTGGGAGTGCTGGATTGACTCCACTGGTGCATCTGTGCAGTGTTGACCTCACCCCCACCCCCACTGAGGTAAGTTACAGCAATGTTGGTGTTGAGAGGGGAGGTCTATACTTATGCCTCACCACACCTTCTGCTACTGCAGGAGGTGGTGGTAGCAGGGTGAATTTGCAAGCAGCTCTCTGTGATGGTGTTAGGATCTGCAGTTCCCAGCAGGAAATGCACACAAGCACAGCATTACCAGCACAAAGGCACAAGCATTATGAACCAGAAGAGAACTTTTTAAATGCTCTCCAAGAAAGCTCAGAAATATTGAGCCAATTCTGAATCAAGAGGAATAGAGTTGACCCACCATTAACTCCATCAGGACTCAGTGGAAACCACAAGCAATCTAACCAGGCCCTGTAGACCCTCACATACACTACCAACCAGATCCTACAGGACACCTGTCACAAGTGTCACAAGTAGGCACTAATTCCGGGACTGGACTAACGTATTTCTGTACATCTCTCCAGGATTAGAAAAATGACATCCCCACAGGCAGGACAGCTACTTGTATCTGCCAGTTTTCTTGAAGAACCTTTCCCTAGAATCTTGGCGGTTGTTCAGGGAGCCATCTGTCTCCCCCTCACTCCTTCCCTCCCAGCTCAGAAATGGGCTCACACCAGGCAGGTTGTTTTCACAGAGCCTTCCGCTGGCCCAAGTTCCCTTAAAAATGGGGAAGTGGGCGAGGGAGTCTTGCCAGCAGCTCCTCTCTCCCACTCCCTTAGCATGTGATTTGGGGAGGGGGAGGGGGCTGAGGAAATGGTCTCATGTGGTTATGAAGCCATCACAAGACGAAAAGGGACTGAGTTCAGTTTCTGGCACTGATGCCTTTTCTTGCTTTGGCCTTGGGAAAGCAATTTCTTTAACTTCATGCTCTGTTTTGAAGATCTGCTCATCCTTGAGAGGGTAGCAGATACTGGAAAATTGGATGCTTGCAAAAAAATAAATAAAAGAAAAAATATTCTGTACTGGTACATTGCTGGTTCATAATTTATGTAATTCTCTATCAGTGGGAGTGTAGATGGTCAAGAAGTTAAAGGGACCAGAGGTGGTTGAGAGGCGGAGGAAAAGCAAGCATTCTGAGCCCTTGATCAGTGGTTCTACGGCAGACAGAAGGGCGTTCCTCACTGAGAAGCCTACACTGTGAATACATGGTTCTTCTGGGTGCTTTCCTTGCCAGGAAAAGTTGTAGTTCTTATCTCAGAAGCAGCCATTTGAAGCGAGTCTGGTCTCCTGTAGAGCGGCAACATCTGTGTGGAGCATTTTCAGCTCACGGTCAATGACGGCTGTCTTCAGTGACAGGTTGGTAGATAAGCCAGGACACAGGGTCCTGACATTTCAGCTTGACTCTTCTGGATGCAGCACATGTGGAGGGCGTTGAGGCATCGCTCCTGGTGGTTCTAAGCTGCCCACGACTCACTTTCACAAAGCAGCGTGTTCAGCACACAAGCTTGGTAGACCTTCATCTTAGTATTGGATGTTAGCATTGCATTTTCCCATATCCTTTTAGAGAGGCGAGCCATCACCATAGCTGCCTTGCCAATATGCTTGTCCAGCTCAGTGTTGATGGAGAGGTTGCCGGTTACGGTGGAACCCAAGTAAACAAAAGATGTGCTCTCCCAAGCCCATATTCCCAACATGTTTGCACTCTTATCTCAGCAATGTCTATGCTGCCTTGACATAGATGACAGGATCCACAAGGATGTGTTCTACAGGGAGCTGGCTTCAGGCATCACAAAGATGTCTACAAACATGACATGAAGGCTGGCAACATCAACCCCACCCTTGCAGACAATTGCAGTGCCTGGAGATAGACAGTCAGGTCGTGCATCCATAGCAGTGACCAGAGGAAGAATGACCACTGAGAGGAGTACAGAAAGAAGAAATGCCATGGTGCATCTGCAGCAGCACAACTGGATGCCTTCATCTGCTCCAGCTGCAACAAATTATTTCTCTCCAGCATGTGCAAAACCTTCCTGCAGTTTGACTTCACTACCAAAGGCCCCCTCCTCCCTTGTCTCCCGAGACAGACAGATGCCAACCAATCTATCATGTGCAAGGTCTTTGGCAATAATCGGTTGGTATTCTATGAAGCTTCACTCAGAGCAGACCCACTGAAATGAATGAACCTAACTTAGTCATGCTGCATAATATGAGTGAGTCTATTCTGAATAAAACTTAGTTGAATATCACTCATTGAAATTCACAGGCTTAACTTAGTCACATTCATTAATTTCAGTGGGTGTATACTGAGTAACTTTTAGGCTGTGTACACACACCTGTTTACTCTGCATCCGGTATGTTCCCACCACTGGTTTGGGAAGCAGTGTACACATGATAGAAACAATCCATATATAACCTGTCTTTTTTTTTTAATGAAATACTGTGTTTTGACACACTTCCTCAAACCAGCTTCAATCTGAATTAAGAAAAACAACAACCTAGCTGCATTTAAAGTCAGTAATGTGTGCACAGCCTTAGCTCAATGCCACCCCTTGTTTCACACATTTTCACAACCACTGCAATGTCATAGGAAACATTTAAGGAAGGGTGCAAACAGCAGCCACAGAGCCACCTGTTGGGTTACGAGCAGAAATCAAGAGTGGGAACTGAAGCCCTGATTCTCCTTTGGGACTGACAATTTTGCTGGCTGAATTGACAGCTGCCTCTCACTGATGAGATCCCAGCAAATAAAGAAGAAGTTGGAGAAAGCATGTGCAGCAGGAGTGGAAGGCCCTTCGCTGAGAGCTGATCAGCGGCAACAGCAAAAACAAAAACAACGTGACTTGGTAGCTTGTTGTGTGTGCTCCCAGCCGGTGCAGTCAGGGTGAACTTCTCACTTCCCTAATGTGCTCCCTTTGGGGAGAAAGCTGTTAGCAGGGAAATAAGAGGTGGGAACGCAGCTCTTGGATGTAGGGAAAGAGTCTCATGACTGAGCCAATGTCAAAACAGCAAAGGACAGCACAGGCCCTCCACGTGGCTAGACTCTTATGACAAGCACTACCAGGCAAATAATCCATGCAATTAGCAAGCAGGCTGCCGTATGGAACCAGGGAGAAGCTGCAGACCAGATGTAGCCCCTAAAAAGCACTTTCCAAGAGAGAGGGGGAGAGAGATTCTTCCATATTTACAATCACCAGAGATTGTCCAAAGTTTTGTTTCTTTAAAATTGCAAATATACTTCCTCTTTCTTAAATTGCAATTTAAATTGAAACTTTAATATAGTTTCCCTGACCACACCACACAATCTGCTTTTTATTGCAATGACGAAAGCAAAAATGTGAGTGTTCTTCTTACACTAAGAAAGCTCCCAGATATTCTGAGGAAACAGCTTAAGGTCAACTTTCAAGATGACAATATATCCACCCAACAATGGAAGTGGCACTCAAGCTGCCTAGCTGGCAGAGTCTGCATTTATATCAAAGCTGCAGTTGATCAGGCTGTTTGGTGCCACAGGGATCCTGCAATTGTTGCATCAGAGTTCATGTCATGAGGCTACCTAACACAGCACTGGAGCAATATGGGCGGCATTTCTCTGTGGCTTCTTCCCACACTGCTGTGGAAACATATGGATAGAAAAACCATGTGGATGGGACCAAATGATGCACAAAGAAATGAAATGAACACCAACATTGTTGGAACAATTAATGTTGAACCCAGTTCAAAATTCTGTGTGTATGCAATTCACAGTCCTAAGGAGGTCCTTTCATTTGAGCTTTCCAGATTGTTCACATGTTATACTGAATATATGTGCAAGCTGTCTCTACATAAGTACAAGTGTTTATGACAAAGAGTGCACCCTTGTTGATTTGTATGGCCAAACTGTTGCGTACAGAGATGGTACACTCATTGAATGTTACATGTGAATACTATACAGCTCAACTATTTACCGTATGTACACAGATTGTACATCAGCTTACTGTAATGTGTGAAAACACCTCTAAATATCCTAGGACCAGCTCTTAAAAATGTGGGACCTTGAAGTTATAGAAAAGGTTACAAACTTTATGGCCTCTCTCAGCTTAACAACACACTTTTAAAACTGTAAATTATATGCTTTTATTGTGTTTTAATAACAATAGACAATCTGGGTTTTTTTAAAAAAAAACAACCTGCTTTGGCAGGTGCTAAGAAAACTTTTGGGTTATGATACGTGCCTTTTGTTATTCTTGTATTCAGCACAAAATTTTGTATAATGTATTGATATGTGTTTTATTATAAGAAAATTGTTGATAACAAAAAATATTTGCTTGTTAATTACTCACTCCTTTCATTGGAATGCTATGCGTCTGTCCAGCACATGGAAAATGTCCAGTGACTCAACAAGCCAAAGCCAACCCATCCATGGACTGTGTTTGCCTTGCAGGGGGATCATAGGCTGTGTAGGCCAGGTCTACCTATTATACTACCTATCATACAACACTTCCACTAGCATGCATACACAAAGTGAAGAAAGCTACCGTACATTTGTAACGAACAATTGTAAATCCAGAGAGACATCATGTTCACACTGCTGCTCTCCTTCAAGGGTACCTGTTGTGACATATTTGGCCTGAGAGCACCAGGAAGGTGGACCAGTTTCCTCCCTGAGCAAAGAATCTTGTAAAGTTGGCTTGGTGGACCACTTTACAGAGGACAGGCTTCTAGTGGAAAGATGGCCAGGTGTCCTGTTTTTCGGAGGGCTGTCTGGTCCAAGCCTGGCTGAAAAAATAAATAACCCCAAGAAGGGTGAGCAAGAGGGGTCCTGACGTTCCCATTAACTAGACAGTAGACTGAGCATGCAGGCACCTGGCCACAGTCTTCCCCACTCTAGTGAGGTGTGGTTCTATTTAAATTATAGTAATTATTCCTGAATTTGAATCTATACATGTAACGTGGTTATGCACGTTTTGATGTGTTTCATTTATTGTTCATGACTACTTTTGTTATGTTTGTAATTATCAGGGCTTTTTCTCACCTGGAGTTCATGTTGAGTTTCGGCACTTCTTTTTCTGGAAAAATAGCACTGGTGATTATGTAAATCTTTTCATGTTGTAAGCCGCTTTGAGCATAGCTTTAACTGAGGACAGACGGCATCTTATGCAAATATACCCTCTTTGGTCCTCTTTCTTTGGCAACTGTATGTGGCTGCTCCCATCAGCCCCAGCTAGCATGGTCAAAGTCAGGGAAGATGGGAATTATGCTCCCAACAGCTGGAGGGCCGTAGGCTCCCCACTCAATGCTGAAGCATTACAAACAAATGCGATTTCTATTTGCAGAAGAATTATAATATTAAAGCCTGAGCAACATCAAGGGCAGAATAACCAGGTATACAGGAATGTAGTGTGAAATTAGTGGGGCAAGAGAAAATGCCTGTGTTCATATCAATACAGATGGATTTGGGGAGCCCTGATTCAGAGAAGGGAGGAGGAGGAGGCCACGGAATATGGTTCAAGGGCCTCTGGATCCTTCAAAAGCCAACTACCTCCCTGCACAAACGGAGAAGAAATGGTCAGCCCTGGCTACAGAGTGCTGTTTATTCCAGGTGTGTGCCTGAGAGATGGGAAGCCTTTCCAGTAAAAGAAAAAGTGTGTGCAAGAGAGAAAGAAGAGGAGGAGGAGAGTATTTGGACCAGTGAAAGTGCAGGCAGATCCCTCCAAAGCTTGTCATAGAAGCCACAATATGTTATTCACAGAGCACCAGGCAGAAGTACAACGCCTTGTTGCCATGACACATTTACTATGGAAAGAAAGGAGACAGGGAATGCTAATTCAAAGAGAGATGTGACAATTCATTCCGTTTCAGCCCACACCACCACCCCATCACCTCCTCTTACTAACACACACACACACCTTTTAATTTTCTCTCCCTTACACATTACAAGCATTATGAATGGGAATGGAGGAATGGGGTCTTTGCAAAAAAAGGGGGGATGCTGCACAAATTGCTGCTAGTACCAAGTGTCCCTTCTTATCAAGACTGGACGGGTATTCAATTTTCTCTTCAAACGCCTGCCTTCTGAAATGGTAATAGAATTTCAAATCTGGGGAAGACAGAAGAGGGAGGGGGAAAACCCTGAATATGGGAGGATTAACAATGAGAGAGTGAAAGAGAGAGGGGGGGAGGGAGGAAAGGAAGGAAACAAAGGGAGAAATTATATAAAAAATAGTCAGAGTCTTTGCAGGAATTAATTAAATACCAATATAAAGAGAAAATTAACAGTCTCATGCTTGGTGGGGGGAAGGGTATTTTCAGAGTTTAATTAACCTTTTTTTTGCCAAGAACAATAAAAGGAGGGGGAAAAGCAGACTTCTAATTGTTCTGGCTTCCAGGAGATAATTAAGGAAGCAGACCCTGTCTCCTGTTTGTGCTAGTTTGTTGTGTATATATGTGTGTGCGCTTGTGTGTGGTCTCCGCTTTGTGCAAGTGTGTCTATTCCTCTGAATTGTGTGCATATAAATAGATCATTTGTTGCTCCTAATTGGTGGGTAGTTCAGGAGAACAATGTGAGCAGAGTGTGCCTCCCATAATAAGAAGGGGCAGTGAACATCACCAGGCAGGGGAGTCAGTCTTCTTCTGAATAGGAGAGGGCAAGAGGGCTGCGGAGGGAATGTGCAAAGAATATTGTTCCCCTACCCCGCTGTGGTAAACATAAGGGATCCCTTTCCTAGTCTTGGGAAGCATGTTTACTCTGCAGAAAATATCTCGTAATGCTCCATCAACATCAGCTGTTTTATGCACCCACCGTCTTCCTTTGTGCTCAAAGAAAAACAGAGGTGCCAAAACCCAGCTTCCACGGTGGGGAAGAGCTATCAGTTCCTTCTTCAGTGGGAGGAATGGAAACAGAAAGCCAAGAAAGAAACAAAAAAGTATCTGACTAAAATTTAGACTCTAAATATACATGGTGCTTGTGGCTGTCGTACTGTAGAAAGAAAGATCTTTGCAGTGGATATATAATGCATAGACTTAGGTGAAACCGCAGAAAAAGGACAGGGATGGAAGAGCCACACCCTCACTGTAAAATATAGCTGATATTTCATGCCCAAGTTAGTTCAATGGCACCCAATTTTTGATGGCTAAGGCGATTGCTTCACTATAGTAGCACTGCTGACCCTGTGCAGAAGGCTGATAATCCCATACAAAGGCATCTGATTAAACAGGACACAAGAAGTAATGTCAGGAAGTGCTGAATGTAGATTTCTAAAGAATATATGCTTTCATCTTATTATTTTTTAAAAGGTGTCAAGGCTGTAGAGACACGTTTTCAAAATCTCTTGATTTTGATGGGTATGATAGGTACAAAGATGTATGGACTTACAGATGTAATAAGTGCAAAGATTAACTGAAAATGAATTAAAATTCAAACTAAGGGATTAAGAAAAGACTGCACTTAATCAAATGGGGGCACTTAATCAAATGGTACAAACAGCACTGTGCACTTGGGGAGGTTTTGAATGGAAAATCCTACTTCTTACATCCCTCCCTTGTAAGAACTGTCCACTTATCCCTGATCATGGCTTCCTGTTCTTTAGCCAGACCTGGTTCCATAAGAGGACCTGCTCTCAATGCCAGCTCCAGGTTTGGGGTCCCTGCTTGGGCATGATGGTCTCAGCGAGGGCCCTCTCTCTGTGGGCTTCCTACCTTTCTCTGAGGCACCGTTGCCCAGTCACTTGCTCTCTTCCTCCGGGCCCAATGCACACAACCAACCAGCAGGAGAAAAGCAGGCCTACGTGCCAGGAGTCAGCAAGTGAACAATGAAAGAGACAACCCTTCTTTACAGTGATTTTATTGTCTTGCCTTGTTGCATACCTATTAAAAGTGCATTAAAATTGTTTCTAACACACACACACACACACACAGAGAGAGAGAGAGAGAGAGAGAGAGAGAGAGAGAGAGAGAGAGAGAGAGCGCGCGCACAAAGAGAATGAGTAGCAGAATTAGGAGTCTTTAGGGCATGGCAGTGGCCTTGCTGCAGGGATGTGGGTCTAGGAAGGTACACAACAACCCTTACCCCGATGCCAGTCCTGCCTGCCCTCTTATTCCATGACTGCTAAATTTACCCAGGAGCATTTGGTGAGAAGGTTTATCAAAACCTTTTTGAAAATCCAAGTACACTGTGCCTATTAGACCAACCCTATCAACATACTAAGTGACACTCTTCAAGTGTTGTAAAAGGTTAGCAATATGGAGCCTTTCCTTTGTAGAAACCATGCTGATTCTTCTTCACCAAGACTTGTTCTATATGCTTGGCAACTTTGTCTTCACTAATGCTTTCCGCCAATTAACTAATTATTTCTTTATATGTTTATACCACATCCTTCATTGATTTTGATACCACAATGGGGGAACAATATAATTATAATTTTTTTAAACAAAAAAATCAGTTGAATCACTGGCAAACAAAAACTAAAAACGGCTTAACAGAGGAGAAGGTTAAAACATTTGCTCATTTAAAAAAACCTAAAAAGCTAAAACACACAAGTTTTCACTTAATACCAAAATGACAACAATGTTATCATTACATTGGTTATTTGCGTTAGGCAGAGAGAACAAAGGGTTAACAAATTTGAATCTGCATGGAACCTGCTTAATAATTTTTGGAATAAAAATCAGGTGATGGTAGGACATAACCCTTTCCCCAATTTTATGAGGGTGTTACTAACTATTTGCTAATCGCTGATTGGCTGACTTGCATAAGCTCTTCTGACCATGATTTTGATTTTGTGTTTCTTGTAACACACGTCACATAGATTTTCTTAGTTTTATTTGTTTTATGAGGCTTCTTATTTATCAGCTTCCTTATCCATGTGATTAGTAGATCCAATATTGTACAAATACTGATACTTGACCTATCCAATAAGAAAGTTACTATTTATTAAATAGACTTCTTACTTTCTTTTTAAACTTTATATACATTTCTGTGTGTGTCTGTTGGTTGGCTTAATTTTCCTCCCAGTTGTAATATTCTGTTACCATGTAGAGCTTTGGAACACATTTTGATATTTCTTATAAATTAAAACAGACAACCCATAGCTGTAGGGGAAGGGCATTCCACGAACAGCAGGCCACCACAGAGAAGGTCCTGCCCCGTATCACTTGCCTAACAGTGGAATGTGAAGAAGTTCCCCCTCTGCTGCTTTTAAAGCATGGCTGATATAGGGAGAGGTGCTGCTTCAGGCATCCATTTACCAGCCAGCAGCTTGAACTGGGATCAGAAGGAAATAGGAAGCCAATGCAGTTGTGATTCCTCCTGGCTGTACCAGTCAAATTCTGGCAGCCACATGGTGCTTTCAAGTCATCTTCAGGGGAAGCCCCATGTATAAGACATTACAACAATCTTAACAGGATTGTACCAGAGCACAGGAAACTGTGGCCAAGCAATCCTTATCCAAGATTGGTTGCAGCTGTCAAATCACCCCAAGGCACTCCTCACCACTGAGAACACCTAGGCCTCAAGCAACAGTGCTCAATCCAAACATCAGCTCAGTACCTGCACAGCTTCATGTGACTCTGATGCAAACAAGAAATAGAGATGGGTGTAATCGGCATATGGATGTCACCTCATTCCTAAGTCCTCTGAGAATCTCAACCAGCAGCTTACCAATATCTTATTGGACTCCCATCTCCTATCAGCCCAGCCAGCATGGCCAATAGTCAGAGTGATGGGAGCAACAGCTTGAAGGGCCACAGGTTCCCCACCTCTGATATGGATGTTAAAGTGCATGGGGGGCAAGATTGAACCTTGCACAGGTGCCATGGAACTGAGAAGATCCCCCACCTCCCTGCCATTTCTGAAACCAGCTGTGTAGGTAGGATGGAACCATTTTATCACTGTGCCTCCAGCTCCCACCTCAATGAGCCAGTCCAGCAAGATACCTGGTTGATGGTATCAAAAGCCACTGAGAGATCCAGTATGGTTTTGAACAACCCTCAAGCATTCTCTTCACTTCTCTTTCAACTTCTTTCCAAGGCAACTACAAAGAGATTACTTTATTTTATTTTATTGCTTTAGTATAGCTGTTCTTGCAGACATCCCCCAGAAGGTAACCTTGGGCAGGAAGAGTGCTTCTGATATCACTTTCTTGCCAACGATCCTTCTATTTTTCTTTCCTTTTACTAAAGGAAAAGTATCGGTAAAACTGCTGTAATGTCACATTCCTGAGATACATTCTTATAACAGTGTGATGAAGCAGACAGTATAAGTTATGTGATGAAATGAACAGCTTGGTTATCACCCTTCAAGTTTCTGATTCTGTGCAAATACATACATATTGCAATGGAGTTAAGCGACTTGGGTTATTAACGCCAGAATATTAGACAGCATTTGTTTGAGCAGTTACACTGATTCCCTGCTTCCAACATAAAAGGCTGAAGTTGCATTTAGGTGGGTAGATGCCAAGGGGGTTCATGGGCACTCTAATCAAGGATCATTTCTTCCAGCTTGATAAAAACCTTTCATATGGTCCTCCCTTCCCCCGCAAAAAGACATTTTCTGTTTTGACAAATAAGAGGGTTGATTGGTGTCCTTTAACTGGCTTTGCTGGCTGCCTGTTTTCTGTATTTATAGGCAGACACAGCATATGACATATTTGTATTTTAATTATAGATATGTGACAAATGCCCTTTAATTAGATGCTGTTCTCTGTCCCTGGGATCTAATGTCAGTTCTTCTATGCACTTTGGAGGCAGGAGTTCTAAGCCTAACTCATTCACTCCCTTATGTGAATCCTATCAGCCGTAGTGGCTCCCATTATCCCTGGGATCTCAATGTCCCCTCCTCTTTTAGAGGGGCCAAGCCAGCAGCAGCTTGCTGTCCTGTTTGGAATGGCTCCTGAAAATCTCAGAACATCTTAAAATGATATGAATACCCACACAGATACAGGAGAAAGCTTTTTCATGAGTATCCTCAGGTGTAATCTACCACCTAGGCTGCAATTCTATGCATACTAACCTGGAATTAAGTCCCATTGCGCTCAGTGGAGCTAACTATTATGCAGAAGAGTGAAATATAAATTTGCTTTAGCCATTTAGTACATAACCTCTAGCTTCTTTTAGTATGCCATTTGCTGATTACGTTCCAAACAATATTTAAAAATATATATACCCACACAAAAACCTGTTTTGGGGGATGGCAATGCAGGCCTCAAAGAGACTCACAGACTATTTAAAGTGAAATATCCAAAGCTGTCAACTCCTATGAAGAGCCTCATGATTTTATGACAAGTCTCATGATTGCCAGGGCTTCTTAAAGCCTACACTACAGTAAAGGACTCATAAATCAAAGTCTCTCTCATATATATATATATATATATATATATATATATATATATATATGCAACCCTTTAACAAATACATTTAGCCTTAAGTGCTGAGGAGAAAAAGCCTATAATCAAGCTTGCCACCTTAATGGTTCTGGAACCAAACAACAAAAAGAAATATAAAGAGTAACATGCCAGATTACACTGAAAATATCTATTTTTAGCTTGTGAAAAGGGTTTCCAGATTTCCTGAGGCTCAGACCCTGAGATTTTGGATTGAAGGGGGCAGCTAGCAACCCCTTTAGCACATGGATGGGAACCCAAAGGCCGAATCTGTGGCCAGGTAGTTCCCTGCCCCACCAATCATGCCCATCTGCCACTCACCTGATGTCCTATTGCTTCAGGTGTGGAATGGCCACAGCATTGGAACACCCAGAAGCCTTAGGATGCATTTCATACTGCTTAAATTTGGTGCCAAATGTAAACTGTGCAGCTTTGGGCTGGGGTCTTATCCACTTGGGAGCTCCCAAACGGGTCTGGCAGTAGGGAAGGAGTTACGAAAGGGAATAGAGGTGGATGGAGCAAATAACAAAAGCTCTCAAGCCAGGCATAACGTCTCCAGACCCTTTAACTCTGCCCCACTCCCCAACCTGAGATCCTAAGAAGCAGCCGCAGAAACTTCAAGTCAAGCTATGAGATCTGGCAACCCTTTTTGTTTATGTATGTTTGTTTATTCTGAAATTTTCATGCTGCTCCAAAAGCCAGTTCCTTACAAAAGCTAAATTATAAAATCAACAGCCGAAAGATAAAACACTATAGCTTAACATCAATTACTGTATAGGAAAAGCAAACAGAGCAGCTGAAAAGAAATACTCAGTTGGGATCAGACAAGAAAAAATGTTTTACAAGAACTGCTTCCACAATGCTTCTGAAAGTTGAGAGGAAAGATGGAGGATGGGCCTTCCGACAAGAGAGAGCTCAACCTACCTTGGTGCCACTAGAGAAGAGGTGCTGTCCTGCCTCAGTCTCTCCATCAATCTTATCTCAGGTGCTAGTAGGCTGTGTCACAGAGAAGGCAGATTGTTGCATTAGGAGTGGGGAAGCTGTGGTTCTCCAGATGTTTCTGGAGAGCTGTTTCCCTCGTCCCTGACCATTTGCCATGCTGGCTGGGGCTGATGGGAGTTGGAGTCCAACAACATTTGCAAGGCTGCAGGTCAAACAACACTCATCTGTAGGGTGGGAAGGGGACACTTTATACTACCCTTTCATTCATTTGTTTTAAAACACCTATAATCCATGTAATATTTAAACATTTAAAAGCAGTGTAGAAAAAGATAAAGCCATACAGTGGTTATAAAATCACAGCAATACAGTTCCCCATCTCTATGGTGACCAAGCACATACACCAACCATTATCAGTGAGCAGGGGGAATGTTTGAGAGTGAACTGCAAGATCTTCATCATACGCCAAAAGCACCCAGGCCTTTTTTCTAAAAGGACACTATGGTATCACCAAGAGAGCCTTTTATGTTTTCATGATGGTGGCAGCTCCTTTTATATACAATACTTTCTAAGACTGTCTACTTTGGAAAAGTGTATTTTCCTTTATTCCTTATTTTCAAGCAGGCTTTGACTGGACAGCCCTTCAAACAGAGGATGCCTTCAGATATCTTCTGACAGGCCTTCCTCTGATAGATGCCTTCAGACTATCCTGCTCTGACAGCCCATCAAATACAGGACAGTCCTCTGTAAAGTAGGACCCCTGACTACTATAAACATTTCCTAAAGGGGAATTGTTATGCTGGAGTGAGCAGGGGGAGAGGAGATAAAAAGAAGAAGGGAAGGTGAGGAAGGGAGCGGGCAGTCAAGTCAAATGGCAACCCTGGGTGCCTCTTGGAATTGGCTTCCCTGAGAGCCACTGTCAGCCACTAAGGCCACAGTCCCTTCTCTTCAGCCACTGGCTTTTTCCCCTGGCTCCTGATGTTTAGGAAAAGACACCATAGACAAGATGAAGAGCTGCCCCAGCCCCACTTTTCATTATAAGTCTCAAAGTGGCTTATACAAAACACACACACAACAACACACAATATACTGAATGTAAAATGTAAATCACTTCAGAAAATGGAAACATTAGAACAGCATTCATACTGCAAAGGCCTCCTGAAATAAAACCATATTAATCCGGTTTCCGAAACTGAGGAGTGACAGTGCCTGCTTGATTTCTAATGGGAGTTCCATAGAGTCGAGTCCGCTTCATTGAAGGCATGACTTCTGCTAGACATGAGTGATGTTTCTGGTCTATGGGGGACCATTAATAATACTCCCCTATATGATCTCAGTGCTTGGCTTGAGACAAATGGGGTACGGTGGTCCTTAAGGTATCCTGGGCTTAAGTTATTCAGGGCTTTGTACACCAGTACAAGAATTGCTAGGAGACCCCTATTTCCTTCATAAAGGTACAATTTCCAGAGTTCCCTTAGAAAAGGGATTGACTGTAGCTCTGTGAGAGAAGTGGGAGTCTCCTATAAACTCGCAGTAACCTAAACAAACTACAGTTCCCAGGATTCTTTGTGAGAAGCCATAACTGTCTAAAATGGTATGATACTGCTTCAGATGTATAGCGCAGATGGGGCCTGACTGTTGCGGGACAGAAAATGGAAAACTAATGAAGGATGGGGGAATGAAATGGAGTTTTCTGAAGGACAGCATGGCTGACTAAACACTGAAGTGAAGCACTACCCACTGCAACATTTTGTTGTAGGTCCCTGTTTCATGGATCTGACATACTGTATTAGGCTCTGGTATATTAAAATTTTATGGCACTATAAATATAATGTGCCACAGGTCTCTCAACTGAAAATGTATTCGGTTGCATCCAATGAAATCACTGTGCAGTGGCGTAGCGTGGGATGTCAGCACCCGGGGCAAGGCAAGTAATTTGCGCCCCCTAACCCGTGGATTTGCACCCCCTAACCCGTGGATTTGCGCCCCCTAACCCTAACCCCCAGATGTTGCGTCCGGTGCGGCTGGCCCCCCCTGCACCCCCCACGCTACGCCACTGTCACTGTGCATGCAGAACAACTTCTGTGAGTGCCAAGGACCCCCACCCTGCTCTCCTTCTGTGTTCCTCGTAAATCTGCTCTGGGGGTTCTCCCAGTCCTCCAGAGCGGATCTAAGGGAGGTGCAGGGTGTTTGTGGAGGGTGGAGAGACAGGGAGACTCTACTGAACGGGTGAAAGCTTGTTCCACAAGTGCAATAATTTAGTTGGGTGCAACTCTTAGTATTTTGGGAGTCAGCAAAAATGCAAAGTATAAAAATATGCCTCGGTGAGTAAACAAGCTTTGAGTATTGTTAAGATTATTTTGACATTAACGTTTTTAGGCATTTCTCACACGGGATGCGCCATCATGCCTCTTGCCTTGTTCATTTGACCCCACTGAACGCTGAACGTCAAACGAGGCTGCAAGTTCTGAGCCCGCTTCACCTGGGTGTAAGCCTCATCGAGTAGGCCTCACTTCTGAGTAAACAGGCACAGGCTTCTGCTGTGAGTATACCTATTTTCCTCTCAGGCACAGGGTATATATATATATATATATTGCTGTGTAGGCAGGAGGCCCCCTTAGTCGCGTCTCCCTTCCCTTCCCCATGCACTTGACAGGAAGAGCAAGATCGCACTTAACAATCGGCAGTTGTGTGGGAATGTTTTGACAATAAAACTCCTGCTCCGTTTCAGGCTTCTGTGTAGGCTGCAAGCTTTGTTTGAAACGAGTCTGTTGTTGTTGTTTCCCCCCACCCACCCCGTTCCTATATCCAGAATGAGTTTCTACCCAGAGCTTAGGACCAAGTAACAATAGTTCAAAACAAAAGCATATGTAAAAAAATTACTTTTGAGAGAGTACAAAATAGATACTCGAACAAAAACAAAAACACCCGTATGTCCCCGGGGGCTTATTTATTTGTTATTTAATTTATGACATCTATATGTCACCATTACCTTTATGGAGCTGCAGGTCGTGTACAGGGCTCTCTCCTCTCCATTTTATCCTCACAAAAACCGTGTGAGGTAGGTTTGGTTAGCCTGGGAGATTTTGAGTGGCCCCAGGTCCCCCAGAGAGCTTGGACTATAATATAACTCTGTGAGGCTGCATTGGCCCTGCATGCAGGAGGTCCTAGGTTTGATCCCTAGCATCTTCAAATAGGGCCAAGAAACACTCCTAGCTAAAATCCTGGAGACCTGCTGCTAGATGGACCAATGGTCCAACTCAGTGTACGGGAACTTCCTGTGTTCTCCTGGCTGGGAACAATGTGGGAACACCTTACCACATTCAGCCACCAACTGTCCTTTGGGAAAGATCCTTCCCCAAAAGAATTCTGGGGACTGTAGTTTGTTAAGGGCCCTGACAGTTGTTAGGAGGCCCCTATTCCTCTCACAGAACTACACTTCTCAAGATCCCTGTGAAGAGAGATTGACTGTTCAAACAACTCTGAGAATTGTAGTTCTGTGTGGAGAATAGGAGAAAGTTGTGAAAGAAAAACTTTCAGCACCCTTAACAAACTACAGCTCCCAGGATTCTTTGGGAAAGACTGTTTAAAGTGGTATGACACTGTTTTAAATTTAAAGTGCAGTTGGGGCCTAAGTTGATAGTGTTTATTGGTGGTTTTTTTAAAAAAATAACCCTACTTTAATGCTATTTGCAAGCTGCTTTGAAAAGATTTGTATCCTGAAAGGTATGGTATTGATTAGAGAAATGCATAAATTAATATGAGTATCAGAAAAACCAGAATCTGCATACATCACAATTATTTTTCTTAACATTTAGGCGGAATTTTAAAACATTCCCATTCAACAAAGGCATTTGATGGTTAAAATATGTTTTGGGCAACCTTGAAATTATGAGGATATTTGTTTGTTCCTAATAATCTTTTAATCACTTTGCATTGTGTTTATTGTTGTTTACCACCCTGGGTTCTTTTTTGGAGGAATGGTGGGGTGAAAATCTAATGCGAGGTTAAAAATCGAATAAATAAAGTTGGAATAGGAGGCACATGGTCTTTTAAAAATCACATCTACACATCTCTGGAGGTGGATAATAGCATTTCATGCATTATGCCTTTTCTGCACTCATCTGTGAATGAGGTGACTTTAGATTTTCGCAAGCAAGAAACCTGCATGAGGCCTCCCTGGACAAGAGTAATTTCTTGGCCCTAAAGGGAGCGTGCCATTTGCTCACTTCCGTAACTCTTATTCCACTGTCCATCTTAGGCGTCTGAAAATCAGTGAGAAGGCACAGTGTAGAACAGTGCTTCTCAAACTATCTGATGTGGTGGGCTGGCAACCCCACCCCCAATGTGCCAGAGACCAGTACCATACTCATAGCTGTCAAGTGTCCCTTATCTGAAGGGACAGTCCCTTATTCCAGCGCCATGTCCCGCTGCTGTCCCTTATTGATGCATGTCCCTTAAATGATGTCCCTTAAATTTCAAAGGAAGCAGCTCCTCTCCCTCCCTCCCTACCGGCCAGCGAGGAGGGAGGCTTCAACTCTGTCGCGTGGCTGTGTTGCTCACCCAATAAGAAGTCTAAGAATGACTGGGGGTGGAGCTTGCCTGCCTTGTGCTGATCAAATTGGCTGCATTGCCTGGGGACTCGCCTTTGCTCAGCGCTTCCCAGCGGAGAGGTGACTGTGGTTTTCCTTGAGGCTTTGTTTGGCTGCTGGCTGGGCTTTCTGCCTTTGGCTCAGAGGGGCTCAGAAGTTGAACATACCTGTGCTGTGTGCTCGGATCGGAATCGGATGGATACGTCATCGACGACCCACTCACCCTTGCCGGCGAAAAGGTCTGTCTGGAGTGGGGGCACATAGTGAGGGAAAAGTAAAGGAGATCTCGTGGGATTGGGGGCTTTTGAATTTGTTTTGGAGGCTCCTTTGACTTACAGGGGGAAAGAAAGGAGCTGGTTGACTAAAATGGTGGGTGACTGGCGATCTCGTGGCAAGGGGGGGAGGCTGTGTGTGTATGACTAGTTAATGCAAGCTGAGGGGTTTTTTGAATGCTGGACGAATTTTGTTGCACGTGCTGCTGCAAACTTTGCAGTGCAAAGCCAGGCCGGGGAGCCATCTTAAGTTGAGGCTGCATAAGACTTGTGGTGCGTGTGATTCAGATTCTATTCAGTTGAACCTCTGGTTACAAAGTTGGTTGGACAGTGTTCTTGAAGCTACCAGCATGAGTTTGTCCAGACTGCAGGAGGACAGGAAGACTGGAGTGCCTGGAACAGGTGAGGCTGCAGGTCCCTTATTTTGGCTGCTGATCCCTTATTTTCAAATCTGTAAGTTGACAGCTATGACCATACTTGGCCCCTGAAGCATCCCACCCAACCTAGACTATGGTGGAATCACAAGGACCAGCAGCTGATGGCTTGTGGGCTGGCAACAATCCACAGACCACCTCTTCGAATGCCTGTGGTTTAGATCATTATTCAAGGTGCAAGGTTTGGCTCAGAACGCAGTTGCTTTTCTAACATGCATAGACCCCAGACAACTGTCTCACTTACCTTATCTTGATACTGATCTTGCCTGTACAAAACCTATGTGTAGATTGTCACAGGTGGTATTCACAAACATACGCACTTCACTGCATATCTGTGCCAAAAAGACACATGCAATGTTCTTCGTGGAGTGTGCATATTATTTCCTTCCTGGAAGTATTTTCCATGTTGGAAAAGCACATTGTACAACCTTAAAATGTCATGTGTGTGAAGGTGCCCTTAGCTGCAATTTATGATGTATCTGTTTGAACTTAGTTCTATGTTTGGATTGTGCATGTTGATGCTAAACTACAGTTGGCTATAGTTTTTCCAAAACGAAGGTATAATGCCACATGGGAGCATTTTCTGCTGGCATGACATCCGGGACCATACTGACAGTGCAGTCCACAATGTGCTACTGTTGCTGTCTTTGGGGTAGACAGTCAAAGGTAGGCTGGAAGTTGTGTCTGTGATTCTGGAATGTAATACTTTAAGTGGAGCCATATATGGACTATGAAGGGTAATTGGAAGCATTGCAGTGATGATGGAATCTGATATCATTGGCACTCTCAGCTGATGGGAGTTAAGACAAAACTGAGAGGTTGCAATTAGAGCTGCACCTAGGTTAAGTAAAACTACCACATCATTTCCTTTTGCTTTTCACAAACCAAGAGTGCACCTTGTTTCAGAGCATTTCATGACACACTTGTGCACACATATTGATGGGTTTTGTTTTTTTAACAAGTATTGACTAGTTGTTAAATCTACCCAGGAGCTTAATTTTACAAGCAACCTGGATATACTTTCTGGGAAGAGGGGATAATTTGTGTGTGTGCATCTTGAAATAAAACCTGATGATGGTCTCAAACTTTTGTTCTGCATGTGCTGATCACCACTTACAGGAGTTGAGTTTGTGTGTGTGGTTGACATTCTGATCTAGGTTTTTCTCATATAAATCTGTTATCTCTCAGTTAATCCATATTTGCAGCCTTGTACCCAGTGTTGCTTGGGAATTCTGAGAAACCAGAAAACCTGTGGTTAAAACCAGTACAGTTTTGAAAGTTTCAGTCCACCATCTTGGTTCAAAATGGCATCCAATTGTATCCAAATATAGATGAAAACCTCCTCCTTGATCTCAGGAACTATAATGTGAAAGTTGTTTACAATATCCTAAGAGGTGTCCAAATAGTGAACAAGCAGCATTTGAAAAAGTATAGTAGATGCAAAATATACCATAACCCCTGTCTGTCATGGGCCCTGCCTGCTGAACAGCAGCCTGAAGGGGGAGAAGGCGGACTGACTCCACCTGCAGCTGATCGGTCTTCAAGGACACAGAGGAGGAGGCACTGATGAGAACTAGCTGGCTTCAGCTTTCTTAAGCAAGGCTTTCAGCAGCAGGCATATGCTGGTAATGCTTGTAGTTCCTGGCCCTGCCTTGCTGCTTCTTACTCATCTTCATCTTCCTCCTCAATCATCAGATTCCCTGATCCCTGGACCGCCTGACCATGTGGATTGCTGTTTGCGCAACACTAGGACTGGACCTGACTTTGGATACTGACTCTGCCTCCAGGCAAGTACACCTCAGAGACTCTTCTAGTTGGCTGGTCTCCCACTCCACTGAGCTCTGCATGTCGTTGCTCAGCAACGAGACTATGACACTGTCCAAATAAATTTAAATTTCTTTGAGTCCAGTTGTATTGCTGTAGTTAAAATCTCAGAGGGAGGCCCAGGTTCAAATCCATCCACATGAAATCCTCGGCCATGAAACTCACTGAGTGAGCAGTAGGAGTAACACTTTGAATCGTAGAATTATAGAGTTGGAAGGAACTATGGTGGTCATCTAGTCCAGCCGCCTGCAAAGCGAGCATCCTTTGACCAACGTAGGAGTTGAACACACATCCCTTTCTAGGCTGTTACTACAAAAGCACAGTAGCATAGATTTTTGGTGAAGGGGAGTTGGATAAAATGTTCTTCTCTTGCACATCTCAAGCTGCACGTGTGTCTGTGTGAAACTTCATTGGTCTCCACCAGTTTAGCAGCATAGCTAGCTTGAGCTCTACTATTAGCTCTGCAATATTATCTTGGTTTCTACCGCCTCTTCCACACATGCACCTCCGATAATATCTTCCACACAAAGGGTGGTATTATATTAAAATATGGAACCAGGAACAGAAGTTCCTGCATAGGCACCCTAAAGGGCCTCTTCGCACATAATATATCTTACACGTACACTTAAAACTGTGAAGTGTGAATGTGACAAAATCATGTTTGCAAACAGGTTATATCATAAAGGCATACTCAGCAGGGAGTTACGATTGGTTGCAGCTCCCTGCTGAGTGTACATTCATTCGGCAAATCTGGATTTGCCTCTGTGTAATGCAAATATTCACCGAGATGCAACAAAAAAAGCATGTAAGAAGCTGTCATCGTCATCCCAGTTCTTAACTATGTTGTTTTTCAATCAACTTTAATTACTGGGCATGCACAATTCTTTTTGACAGCTTCTGTATTCATGCCGTCCTCTCTTTGGTCACTCTCTCCGCATCCCTTGCATGCATCACCATTCATCCTGTTGACCAAGCAGGGGGCCTTCACTTCATCTTTGATTCCTCCCTCTACTATTCTGCCAATGTTCAATCTATGGCTCTTTTGCCTACTGTATAACCATTACACTACACTAGCTCCATGCAGTCTCCTTTTCATACCTTCCCATCTTTAGTGAAAAGGTCTGGATGTGGTTTCTAAGTGTTTAGGAACCCTTTACAAACCTTTGCGCTAACCACATGAAGGTCTAAAAAGGAATCTGCATGGAGCCAGTGTGGTGTAATGGTTATAGAGTTGGCCTAGGACCTGGGAGAGCAGGGTTTGAATCTCCACTCAGCCATGAAAGTCACTGGGTGAACTTGGGCAGTCAACATCTCTTAGCCCAGGCTTCAACCTCGGCCCTCCAGATGTTTTGAGACTACAATTCCCATCATCCCTGACCACTGGTCCTGCTAGCTAGGGATCATGGCAATTGTTCCAGGTAGCATCCAACTAAATTACATTCAGAGTGGACCCATTGAAATTAATGAACATAACTAATTTAGCACTGTTACTCTCAATATGTCTACTCTGAATAGTACTTAGTGATAATCCTTGGTAACCGAATATGAATGTCTCCCTAGTATGTTGAGCAAGGACAAACATTTTAAGCTAGAAATAGGATTGCAGTGGAAAAAGCAAAATGTGAAGCTTTTGTGTTCCCTCTGAGTGTGAATTGCTTGCTGTGTGTGTGTGTGTGTGTTGGTGGTTGGTGGTGGCAGAAATACTGACTGGAACTGCAATGGAGGAGGAAGGGTTAAATCCCCCAGCCCTGTATCTTATCCCATGGTCCTAATCTGGTTGCCCCCGCCTCAAAAAGCCCTATTTGTAAAGGAAAAGTCAGCTACACTGCACCAAAGCATATTATGAAAATATCTTGTCCAATTTGGGAACTGGCTTTGCAACCGATGGTATGGAATATGAGCCTAGGTGCATTATCTTTCAAAGGTCTCAAAATTCATCTCCATCAGCAGGTTCATGGCGGCCAACCTGAGCCCTAGGCCCACACTGCACGACAGCTGTTACACAAACCGCAACAGCAATTTTCTCCTCCTCTTCAACAAATGGAGCTTTCGCTGTCAGTGTGAATTGTTTAGTACTGAATTTTGGAATGTTGGGGCATGGAGGGAAATGGGAAGAACAGGACCAATTGCATGGCTGTGTGGAGCTTTCGGAAGCCTACTCCATGTGCAGTATTTTTTAAGATACAGGCATTGATCTGCTTTAATCCAATAAATGTAGTCCAAAGGAGCTACTGTGGGTAGCCAGCAGCAGTGGCAACCAGAAACTAAGGGAAAAGCAGGAGGAACAGCTAAATCCGAGACAAAAATAGGCTTGAAGGAGAAAACAAAATTAATAAAGATTAAAGGCTATATCACACATTTCTCATTCCAGCATTCTGCAAAGAGCAATTGCTCTGCATTTTGTGAGTCTATTTCAGTTTATATGTTTTCCGCTAAAGCCTCAGCTGGCATTTGCAATTTGCACCCTGTTTCTATAGAAGCTCTGTGTTTGGCTATAGTGTTAAGAAGTCAGCCAGATTTCTTCATTGGCTAACAAAATGCTGAAGAAAATCTAAAATAATTAACTCTCTCTCTCTCTCTCTCTCTCTCTCTCTCTCTCTCTCTCTCTCTCTCTCTCTCTCACACACACACACACACACACACACACACAGCCAAGCCCCATCATTGCATTATCAAGTGACTAAAGATCTTCCTCTTCAGTGGAAGAATATGTGACAGAACTGGCAGGATTCCCTGTTTACTCACTTTATAGTGGTCATAACAAGGAACCCATTAAAATTAATAGCTGTGCTTATTTTTAATGCTGTTTTGCTAATTCTGCCTTACTGCGGCACTCCCCTTTTGTCTAAGATAAAAAACAACTTCAGTTTTATAATGCCCATGCAGCAAATAAGAGGAATGGCTCGGTTGTGCTCCCTTAAAATAAATGGGAAGGGCAGAAGTCTCTGGGAATCTTGCAATGAGCATACCATCCTAGCATTGCAGGGGTTATGCTCGTAACCCATATATTGCTGTTATCAAGGGAAGGGCACTGGATGTATTCCCACCCCACCCCCATTCTAAGTCTTGCCCGTTAACGGATTTTTGTGTGTGCCTTTTGTTTTGAGATCACCTGGAGCCACCTTACACACCAGATCAGCAAAGAAGGTCCTAGGCCAAATTCGGCCTTCTGGGGACAGCCATGTAGTTCCCAGTTGTTATCAACCTAACCATAAGGCAAAATATGGGTTTGGATTATAGTGCCATGTCAGGCCAGTGAACTTGGCAACAGGTCATGGTGGGATACTGGAACTTTGACTTGCCAACTTCCATCTTTTTCTCATCTTGGCCTTCTGGAAAAACTCACTGGAGATCAGGAATTTACACGAAAATATTTCCCCCCTTCCTTTTCAGAATTGTTGTGAAACTGGCTAGCCACAGACAGCCAACCACAGCTCTCTCGCACAACATCTCAGTCTCAACTCTATTTTAGCACTAGATGTTTCTGAACTTCATCGCTTTCTGTCTGTTGAAGCTACTGATGCCTGTGAGCCTAGAAACCAAGCCACTTAGATCCATAGTCTTCACTTTACCTATCAGTACCAGTTAAGGACCTGTCCTTTTTATCTCAAAAAGGTGGTGCCGTTATGACAACTGTACTTCCCCAGGCAATGATGGACCTTTTGCTTGGCTTCCCCAATTAGCTGACACATGTAAGAGCAGCCCTGTTGGATCAAGCCTAGTCCACCACCCTGTTCTCAAAGTTGGACAGCAGATACCCATGGAAAGCCTGTAAACAGGACACAAGTGCAACTAGTGGTGGCTGGTGCATTAGGGCAGTGGTTTTCAACCAGTGTGCCGTGGGTGCCTTGAACGATGGTCAGGGGTGCCACGGGCAACACTGGCCTCTGTCCCTCTTTCTTTCTTTCCTTCCCTCTCTCCTCTGATGCCATCTCATGTCTCTGCCTCCCAAAGGCTTACACAGCTGTTTATTGCAGAAGCCCTGGCTACAAGCTCTGCAAGCGAATGGTGCCTCTGGGAGCAGGGGAGTTCCGAGGCGGGGGCGGGGCAGTCCACCCCGGGTGCCATTCCAAAGGTGTGTGTGACAAAATGCTCACCCCCAATCATCGGCACCCCCTGGGTTGCATGCTGCTCGCTGTGTGCCACATCCCCGCGGGCGGCGTGCCACACCCCCTGAGTGAGGGCCACTCCGGGTACCAGAGCAGGTTGCTCTGCCTCTGTCTGGGAGGCATCTCTCTTTGGAGTGCGTGGGGAGGGGCAGCTCAGAGACCAGGGACGGCAGCAGTAGCTGCCTGGGACTCCCAAGGAAAGGGGAGAGGAGGCTGAGGGAAGGGTGCTGAGAAAAGGGTGATAGGCTGCCAGCTCTGCAGGCAAGGAGTGACATATTCAGAAGGATGCTGCCTCTGATCTTGGAGACAGTAAACAGCCAGCATGACTAGTAGCCAGTGGTAACCTTATCCTCTATGAATTCATCCAATCTCCCTTTAAAGCCATCCAAGTTGGTGGCCATTGTGAAATCTTGTGGTAGCAAATTCTACTATGTACTGCGTGGGAAAGTATTTTATTTCCCTCTTCCAGGTTACTCAGCTCTCTCTCTCTCTCTGTGTGTGTGTGTGTGTGTGTGTGTTTGCCAGTAGATGCCAATACGGAGCAAAGAAACAGATAATGTGATCACGTGGAACAAGACTAGACATTAAAGCATACATGGGAGCATTCACCATGTGGAAGTGGCTGGGGTGCAGGTAAACTAATGCTTGGCTCAGCTTTGAGTTACTTATAAACACATCAGCAATCAGTTGTCCTGAGGTGCAACTCTTCAGAGGATATTGTACAGCCTATTCCTATGCAAGCAACTGCAGTTTAGAGATAAGATTGCAATGCTGTAATTACTGAGAGGTGTGTGTGTGTGTGTGTGTGCGCGCGCGCATGTGCTGTGAGAGAAGGGCATAAATAACCTTAATTTATCCTCTTTTACAAAGGACTTGTTTAGGTGTTATAGCATTCAGTCTGGTACTTTGTCATTCTAGCATGACAGAAAAATCATGAGAAATCCGACCAAGCAGTGTAACTTGTGAACAAGCCCATTGCGGGTTTCATTTATTTTCCTCCGCAGAATTTAATTGCTTTGTAAACAAATGTTTCATTGTTATGGTGTTTCAAAGGCGATAATTTAGCAAAGGAAGGTTTGTGCAGACATTAGAGGGAGTCAATTGCTATGCTAATAAGGAACTCTACCCACAGGAGTGGTGAGAGTTGCCTGCAATTAAGTGAATTAGAGCACTGAAATTCCATTCAATCTGCTGGCTTCTTAAACTGCACTAAGCAGGGGCAATGTAATTGAATGAAAATTACTACAGAAAACTTTTTTTATATTTTGGGGGTATGTGCTTAGACTGGGAGCATCATAGGCTGCACTGGAACTAGCTCAGTTTCATATGTCAATTAAGGGTGCTGCTGAAATTTGAGAGCCCAAAGGCCACCACTGGCTATTGCCAGGCTGCTGCCTAGAGCAAAACAGCTTGGGCCTATTCTCCCACCCCACCCCATATTGTTGTTCAATATGCCTATTTCTAGTTACAGATAGGTAGCCGTGTTGGTCTGCCATAGTCAAAACAAAAAAAATTCCTTCCAGTAGCACCTTAAAGACCAACTAAGTTAGTTCTTGGTATGAGCTTTCGTGTGCATGCACACTTCTTCAGAAGTGTTTCTAGTCCAGGTTAAAGTGTTGGTGCTTCTTCCCTTTAAAAACCCCAAATGGCTTCCCTCCCAAGTAGTTTGACATATGAGGCTCTGCTCCAAATTCGCTTGCAAACAGGTAGTTACCAGGAGCAGGTGTTTCCCCTGACGCAGTGCAATCTCTGTTGGGTGCCCTCCCAAAGAAGGCCCACCTGTGCTGTTTTAGACTCCATTTTATCTATTTATACTATATTTATATGATTTATACCCAACCTTTCCTCCCAAAGGAGACCAGGGCAGCACTTCCAGACAGCTGCTTTTTTGCAGGTTGCATGCCAACAAATTCATGTCGTGTAAATACAGTGGATTTCTTGATGTTGCATAGTAAACACACACACACACACAGCTGCAAATTGGATCTTTTATTATTACAAAAGTGACAGGGAACTGCATTAAAAAGGGTGAGATAACGACGACTTGACCTGATGTCACATAACATTCCAATCAAAAGGAAAGGTCAATAAACAGCTGAGGTTGTACAACCTCCCTGCAAATGTTGTGCAAATGCCCAATAAACTGGTTGCCTGGAAGGGACAGAGACGCCATTAGCACTGGCCGAAGGGTGGCTTGGATTGTTGTATTTCTTCTGCTTTTTGTGCTGGGGTTGTTTTCTCCCCCTTTGAACTGCTGTTGCTTTAGTCATTTTTTTTCCCGTTATATGATTTCTTTCCACCACCGCCCCTTCCATATTATGTTGCTGCTTTCTTTACTGTTCTTTATTATTTGTAATTACACTTTTATTGTTGTGATTTTTCTTTTGGTTGTATGTCACTTCGGTTTCTTTTGAAGAGGAGAGGGGCAGGTTTTCTTTTTAAAACGCCAAACAGTAGTGCGGATGCGTTTTATAGTACTTGAGGCACAAAAGGGCATGCAAGCACAGAGAGGAAGAAGTGGTGGTCAAATAATTGTGTATTTATTCTTTTTAAAGAAAAAGTTGTTGTTGTTGTTTAGTCATTTCCGAATCTTTGTGACTCCATGGACCAGAGCACGCCAGGCACTCCTGTCTTCCACTGCCTCCCGCAGTTTGGTCAAACTCATGCTGGCAGCTTTGAGAACACTATCCATCCATCTTGTCCTCTGTCGTCCCCTTCTCCTTGTGCCCTCCATCTTTCCCAACATCAGGGTCTTTTCCAGGGAGTCTTCTCTTCTCATGAGGTGGCCAAAGTATTGGAGCCTCAGGATCTGTCCTTCTAGTGAGCACTCAGGGCTGATTTCCTTCAGAATGGATAGGGTTGATCTTCTTGCAGTCCATGGGACTCTCAAGAGTCTCCTCCAGCACCATAATTCAAAAGCATCAATTCTTGCCTCCCCTAATCCCACCAACTGACTTCTGCCTTTCAGTTTGTTTAAGAGTTAGTTTGTTTTTCAATCCAGCAGGTTTCAGGTTACTGCAGTACTGGCTAATAATGAAGAAGATGCTTCTGCCACAGGGCAATGGTCCTAAGCACATTGAAGGCAAGTTGATAACAAAAGGAATGACCTTCCAGTTTAGAGCGAGGGTGTAAGTCTAGGGTGCAAGACAGCAATAGGTAGGCTGACATACTTCTCTTACATATTAAAAGCTGCAACGTTTATTGACGGATGCGTGTTATTTAACAGGTACGTTTCTGCTAGTGTGGGGGGTAGAGAGACTGAATGGGAATGCGTGGAGACTGTACTTTGTGTCAGTCACTGTGACAAGCCATCACACCAGCCTATGAATCTGCTCATGAGAGGGGGCTCAGCTCCTGCTGCTACCGCTACTCGGCTGAAGCTCAGCCCATTTTAAACACTCATTGTGTTTCAGGCAAGTACTTTTTAACCACTTCAGATATAAAAACAACACCATGGATACCTCAAAAACACAAAGCAGGGAGAAAAAAGAACTCTGGCTAGGAAAAGAGAACACAGCATGAGACTAGGGGATCCAGCCAACTGTAAAATGGGAAATGTCTCTTCTTTCCACCCTCCAACTCCAGCTACACACACACACACACACACACACACACACACACTCTGAAAATTACAGACACACTCAAAAATTGTCGCCGCCTTCTCCAACACAGCAGAGCTGCTAAACATCCAGAATGCAACTTTTTTTGTTTTTTTTTAAAAAAAGCATCTTACACAATTGCACATGAAATATTAACAAGAGGCAATTAGTTGTCTATGATTGCATAAGGATCTAGTTGAGATTTCTGCATTGCAGGGAGTTGGACTGGATGACCCTTGGGGATCCCTACCAATTCTACAATTATATAATTATTTAGGTCATAGTTTAGTGGCTGAGCACGTGTTTTATGTGCAAAAAGGTTCCCTGTTCAACCCCCGCGTCTCTAGGTAGGGCTGGGAGAGACTCCTGCCTAAAATCCTGGAGAACCTCTGCCAGCCAGGGCAGCATAGCTGTCAACGTTTCCCTTTTTTAAAGGGAAATTCCCTTATTCCGAATAGGATTCCTCGCAAGAAAAGGGAAAAGTTGACAGCTATGCAGGGCAGATGACACAGGGCTCCATGGACCAATGGTCTGATAAGGCAGCTTCATGCATTCCTGCGCTTACAGTGCTATGTGCTTCCCGCTTCGTCCTTGGTGGTCTTTAATACTGTGCTATTCACGTGTGCCTTTGGGTTGGCATGACGTCTGGCACGGACTTGCAATATTAATTGCTGCTCTTAAATGGTTTGCTGCTATTTTGGGTGAATAGCTGCTGCTTTAGGCTGTGGGTTTTTAAATTTTGTATTTGCATTAAGTGTTGGCTGCTTTGTGGATTTTTAAAATGAAAAGCTGGGATTAACATGTGTTAAATAAGTTTTTTTTTAAAGAAAATTTAAAGAAAAGAACAGATAATTTACTAGGGTGTGCACTCAACAACTCTGATCAGGGGCAGATGTGTGGTAAAAATAATAATTCCTCAGTACTTGACAGGACAATATAAATTAACAGCTTACCAAGTGGATAGACACACACTGTGAGTGGTTACTGCCTGGTGTATTGTCATCCGTATGGATACAGTTTCTGCATCTTACTCAAACTGTTTTTTAAAAATTTCCATCAGTTGTTTGTTTATCATGCTGGGAAACTTCTAAACTGCTGTGTTTAAATTAAATTCTGTGGGCCATTGTTTTCAATGAACTAAAGCAGGCTTTGCCAACCTGATGCCCTCCAGATGTTTTGGATTACAATTCCCAGCATGCACTGGCTGGCGCTGCTGGGAGTTGTAGTCCAAAATATATGAAGGCATCAGGTTGGCAAAGGCTGAACTAAGCTGCCTGCTTTATGTGATCCAGCCAGAGGCACATGACGAGCTGACATGTCTGCACCACTGCGGACTACGGGAGTAGAATAATGCACAGTGGTTCAGTCTTCCTTGTTTGTAAACAAAAGCCTCCCCAACCCATAGGAAGCTAGTATGTCAGGAACTGGCTGTTTGCTGACAGGCTGGACTCACTAGCCACTCCTGAAAGCACCAGCAGAACAATTTGCCAACCAGGATTGTGCCAGTTCTATAAGGCAGCTTCCTATGTTCCTAGCAAAAACATTAAAATAAATGGAGATGACAGGATTGAACCTGGGGTCTTCTGCTCGCCAAACCGTTCTGCTACTGACCTCTGGCCCCTTTTCTTGCAGATGAAAGTAAAGGGTGGGGGGAGAGTGAGGACTGCTGCAAGAGGAAGCATCCAACGGCAGAGGAGCCAGCTGCGTCCAAACATTGGCCTTGGGAAAATGCAGCTAATCAGTACTGATTAATCAGATCTCAGTTTTTAATTTGCAACAAGATCCCTGATCAGTTAATCACGCGGATTAATCTATCCATGGTTTGAGATCCACTTAAATGTATAGATAAAATGCCCTCACACATATATGGGTATTTACCTGTGCGATACGTAGAAGTTGGTTATTCAAGCATACATACCATTCTGCTGCAGTTGAGCATCTCCGTGGAAATTGAACAAGCCATCTCAAGAGAGATAGCTAAAACGTTGGCTGTTAGGTGAAATTGAGAAGAGGAAGCCGCAGCTGGATTTACAGTCCTGCAGTGTGCCATTTTGTCCAGATAGAAGCCAAACCAACTGCCATCCCTTTGGTTCCAGTGTGAAAGAAGGTCTCTCACTTTTCACTCTGTATTTCTTCAGGCTGACGTGCAGGTCTGTCCTCGAGGTTACTTTCATGTGTGCTTCAATCAATTAGTATCAGTTGTAGCTGCAATTGCACACGGGACATCTACCCATCACTGCATTGTGATCCGAATTATCTGAGGTGCCCAAGAGTTGAAATTGCAATTTATTGTTAGAACCCAATTCGGGCTCCACCCTCAAGACTGGAGCAGCCTGGAGACAAGACAAGGAGCTGGGGTCCAGGCATTCACCAAAGACTAAATGCCAAGGAGGAAAATTAAATGGTGCCCTCCCATTAATTTGTGTTAATTCAACTATCTGGGCGCTAAAGGCTTTGTCCTCAATATCCACCAACATAGCTTGTCTAGGGGGTGAGACATAAATCAGGCCTATGATGAACACAGTATATTTCAGAATTTTTCCTAACCCTGCAAACAAACAAAAAATCTTTTGGCTGAATATGTTGAAGCTGGGATCATATGCATGTGTGCAAACAATGCACTCTGCAGCTGAGTTGTGCAACAGGGTAGAGGGACTTGTGACCTCTGTCTCTGTTTTGAGAATGCCCCTCGCCATTTCTGGGTTAGTACACCGAGGATGGATTGAACTAACAAAACCTTCCGAGGCCTTTAGTTTATGTGCCGATTCCGCATGATGTATCCCTTTCATATCCAAGACTTGTACTATGTTGTTGTAATTTTGTGTGCAGAGGCAACCTAACTGAGCATGTTTCTGTTCAGGCTGACTGTATTTCAATTATACTCCCCTTCCAAGATTTCCAATTAGCCAGGCCCTTGGTGACAGAGAGCATGTGCAACCCTTTAGTGAAGGGGGCTGTGTCACTGAGTTCCTTGGAGGCTGATGCTCTGATCATGACTGGGGCAGTGGAGCGCTTTGGGCACACCTTGCCCTTTTTTAGTCTGAACTGGGCTACATTTGAGGTTTTTATACCTAGATTAGACTCCTCTCCCATGCCCCCTCCTCCCCACTCTATTGAATTGGGTTCATTTTCTGAACGATCACATCTGTTTATGTTCCTCAGACACCTGCATATCTTGAGATGACAGCAGCTCCTTGAATGCTGTAATCAGTTATTTCTCAACAGAGGAATTGCCAATTTGGTAAATAAAGCTCATTATATAAAGAACATGGAAAATGTATTACACTTGCCTGAGGGGGAAATTGTCAAAGGCAGCCAGATAAAGCAGCCCTGGCATCCTAATCCTCGCAATTTACAGCTGTTAAAATGCAAACTCTAGGTCAAAGCCGGCATGGGCAGGGAGGGACAAAGGTAGGGGATGCAACTCCTTTTTAAAGTGAGGGAGCTGCAAAGGGACGTTGCCTCCCAACAGTGTTGTTGGAAAAGCGGAATATTGAATCAAGCATTCCTCTACGCCACAGGTGGGCAACCTGCAGACCTTGACCCAGTTTCATGATGCACTCGGCTTAATTGAACGTGGGCCGCAAGGAGGGCTAAACGAGAGGAAAGGAAGTACCAGAGAGATAGAAATAAAGGGGATTGCTTCACCCACCTTTGTCTCTGCCCCAATCTTCTTTGGGCTCACATTTTACTCTGGTCCTTCTCACCATCAGTAGGTACCCTGCTCCTGCTCCACAGATTGTGCTGTGTCCCCTCCTCTCCCCCTCTCTGCCCTCTCTAGGCCTGTAGCTGCCTTCAGGGTGGGAGATAATTTCCTAAGATGCTGCAATCTTTTCCCTCAACTTTCCCAACCAAATTTCTTCCTCTATCTCTATCACAAACGGGGGAATTTGTGAACATACTTTAGGAAACCAGGAGGGACAAACACTTCCCAGCTCCATAGCTGTAAGTTGAGCCAGAGTGGTCCTGCTTAAAACTCCAACTTATTCTGAAGCCAGGATGGGCTCTAAAAGCAGCCAGATTGTCCCAATGTCACTGCTTGGGAGCTTCAGAGTGCCTTTCTGCATATTGCCTGCTTGGCTCTCCCACGATTTTCTGCAGAAGGTAAAAAATATCAATTTCAGTGTACATTGGGTATTGAGCTCTGATATTCTTGGGTAGCTACTGCTTCTGATTAATGATGAGATTATTTAAAATACTCATACCCTGTTTGATAACTTCAAGATGAACAGTTTTTTAAAAAAACAATGTTCTTACTTTCAAAGAAAAAAGCAAATAAAAGAATATATGTGCTGAAAAGCAGTCTGAAAATATCCTAAACCAGGAGTGGCCATCCCAAATTGTGACAATTTTAGTCTAAAAAAAAATAAATTACTTATTGACCATTACAGTGGGTCCCCTGCTCTCCTACCTGTAAGTTTTTGTGACCTCTCCCCTCCCCAAAATGTGTTCCTTAAGAATATATTTTAATTGGCCACACCATTTTTACACTTTGACCACCTCTGACATGGGCTCCAAGTGGGTCGACTACAGATCACTACAGCTCCAGGGGCCAAAAGAGATAAGCTCCTAAATCTCCTGTCCTAAACAAACACACACACCTAGTTAGGGTACGCAGCTTTCCCCCAGGATCATTAAAAATGATGCAGTCCTGGTGGCTTATCTTAGCACAGAGGACCAGGTAGGATTGGACAGCATCTTTCTGTTCCCAGGGCAAGAGTGAGCACTCGTCAGTGTGTGTGTGTACGTACATATATATATATATATATATATATATATATATATATATATATATATATATGCAGGTTTTGGTGTCCTCGGGTGTCTTCCCGTGTAAAAGTTGGGGTGTCTAGGCGACGTTTCGACGAGGTCTCACTCGTCATCTTCAGGCTGGTGCTTTCGGCTTCTTGTTACTGGAACAGAGCAGGATCTCAGTGTTTGAGTTCCTATAAATACTGTTGAGGGGGTGTGGTGTATAGCCTCCAATGTTCTGGGCAGAGAGGAAGTTCCCAGGCTAGTGTGCCTTTTCTTCTTTTGTTCCTTAATTACTTGAGGGATATCTTGAGTGATTTCTTGAGTGATATCCTGAGTACCACTTAGGTGGGTCATTAGGTGTGGATTAGTTGCTAAAGTCTTTGTGTCTTGACCTCTTGAACTTTGTGAAGAGTTTTTCTGAGAAGATGGCTGTACTGCACTTAGTTGTGCTCTGGCTTGGCTTCGTGTATAGGGGCGAGCTGTGGTTTTGTGGCCTGTGTCAGCCAGATCTGTGTAGGGATTGCAGGGGGGTGCAGCATCCGGAGGTGCCACCATGGTTTGGCTACTGGATGGTGTCTGTAATTTATCTGTGGAGAGGGTCTGGGTTTGGGTCTGGTGTGGTTGATTGGTGATGGCGTTCTGTGTGCCTCTGGATCTGGTGTCAGTTTTTGTGGGGAGGGCTAATTTCCAGATGTCTGGCAAGCGGGATGTGTCGTCACGCTTGTTCATGTTGTGAGGGTGTTTCTCTATCTCGATGGCTTCCATGATTATTCTCTTGTGGTGATGTTCCATGTTAAAGAGCAATTTGGAATCTGCAAAATTAATTTCGTGTCCTGTTTCTTTCATGTGTTGGAAAAGAGAGGAAGTTTTTTCTTCTTTTTTGACGGCATTCTTGTGTTCTGCGATACGTGCATTTATTTACAGATAAATTACAGACACCATCCAGTAGCCAAACCATGGTGGCACCTCCGGATGCTGCACCCCCCTGCAATCCCTACACAGATCTGGCTGACACAGGCCACAAAACCACAGCTCGCCCCTATACACGAAGCCAAGCCAGAGCACAACTAAGTGCAGTACAGCCATCTTCTCAGAAAAACTCTTCACAAAGTTCAAGAGGTCAAGACACAAAGACTTTAGCAACTAATCCACACCTAATGACCCACCTAAGTGGTACTCAGGATATCACTCAAGAAATCACTCAAGATATCCCTCAAGTAATTAAGGAACAAAAGAAGAAAAGGCACACTAGCCTGGGAACTTCCTCTCTGCCCAGAACATTGGAGGCTATACACCACACCCCCTCAACAGTATTTATAGGAACTCAAACACTGAGATCCTGCTCTGTTCCAGTAACAAGAAGCCGAAAGCACCAGCCTGAAGATGACGAGTGAGACCTCGTCGAAACGTCGCCTAGACACCCCAACTTTTACACGGGAAGACACCCGAGGACACCAAAACCTGCATTCCTGTACCCGTGAAAATCTACGAAAGCATATATATATATATATATATATATATATATATATATGGGGTGGCTAGTATTCATAAGCAAGTCACGCCAAGAATGGAGGCAAGTTTATTTGCACCCTCTGTGCCAGAATACCCGTTGTATTATTTTTGGTGCTTTAACAATGCAACCATAATCCTGTTTACTCTGGAGCATTTCCTACTTTGTTCCATAGGGATTGCTCTCTAGTCAGGGTGTTTGGGGTGCAGCCCTAGGATTCTACTGCACTTGTACGCCTCCTTCTGGTAACTCCTGCAGGCAAGCTGGTGCCAAACGTATTGCTCTGCTTTCCTTTGGACCATATCAGCAAGGCTGGGCAGCCCAGGACCAGGGGCGGAGGAACGGGGGTGCAGTGGGTGCAGGTTGCCCTGGGTGCCACCACTGAGGGGTATGTGTGACAAAATGCTGGGGTGGCACTCACTGCAGCACACCAACGTAGTGGCTTGGGCATGCGCAGGCTCTGTGCTGCCCAAATAGTCTGCCCGTCCCCCCCCCAGCTGTAGGGTGGCTGAATGGGAGGAGGCAGGCAGACTCCAGAGGCCCCATGGTGTGCCCTGCCCCATGGGTGGAGCGCCCCACCCCTGGCGCCCAAGTGGTTTCCTCCACCGCTGCCCAGGACCTCCATACAAGCTTGCACCCCAGGAAGGTCACTTTGGTTTGACTTCTCCCCTGGAGGTACACTCCATTATTTCTCGAGACAGGCAAAATGCCAGTTGCTACCACTAATGTATTAGCTAGCTTAAAGCCACCAGAAACAGGTACTACAGGATTGAAAGGGTGGTTACAAAGAGAATGCAGCGGCATTAGTAAGAGCTGTCTAGCTATGCCTGTCTAACTATGGCAGTGATACTCACTGCCAAACTGTTGGGAATGTCTTGGTTCCTACAAAGGAAAGTTGCTTTACTCCAGCGATTTCTGAACGTCTTACAGGCAGCATGGAGGGGAAAGGAAGCAGCACAGAGAAAGTTGCTGCAAGGGGTACAAAGTTCTGCTGCATGAAACAGGGCCGAGCCTTTCTGCTGTTTGACTTGCCACACCTAGCTCTCTCTTCCAGCCAGGATGTCTGCACTTCTCCACCTAATCCAGAGCTTTCCATCCAGCTCCTGGCATGAAACAAATGAGATTTTTAATTTACCAACAGCGTCTGGAAGAGTTTCAGTTCTCAACAATGACTGGAAGGCGGTCAAGTCTGACAGTCGGGGCAGCAGAAAGGAGGGAAGAGAAGGGGGTTATTCTCAAACTTTTGGATCAGAAAACAACTGTCAGCACACAGCGGCCATTAAACACATTTTTATTGTTCTTAGGAGGAAGCTTGAGAGGGGAAGGCAGGAATGTCTCTGTTAGTGTCAAACATACAATCACACCTGCTTGAGTCAGTATTAACTCAATATACACAGGCTCTGGCATTTCCTTAGATTCCTTGTTCTGAAGGACAAAGGCAATGTCTTATGAAATACAGAGTAACAGTGAAACAAAAAACTTAACAGGATTTTTTTTTAAATAAAAAAATGGAGGCTTATCACTCATGTACCCCATCAGAAACAAGATCTATTCATGGGAATTCTTCTCTCGGTGGAAGAGAGATAATGATGGTGGCAACATACATTACGCAGAGCATAGCTTTCCCTCCCAACGCAGGGTCCTTCCCCCTCAAGTCCAAATCCATCAATTAAGACTGATACATGCAGGCATCTGGATATGGATTCATGGTGATTTTGTGGACCACCATGGACAGAAGGCACTCATTTGCATCAGCATGACTCCAAAAGAATGCTGGGCTTCTAAGAGCTTCTGTGGTCCCCTGCTTTCTGCACTTTGCCAGCAGCTGGGCTTTAATCGAAGTGGACCAACAGTTCCTGAGAAAAGAGAAATAAAGAAGAGGTGCATCATTACTTATTCAGCTGCTGAGTGAACCATGTAGCAAGAAATGACTTGCAAAAAGATTATGGAAGAGCAATCTCAAAATCTGTTGGTTTTCCTTTTAAGAAAACATGTTGTCCTTTAAATTTGTGACAACAATTGGGATTTTTGCATATTTAGAGATTTTTCAGGAAAAAAGAATATCAACTGGCACATCTCAACAAATATTTTTTTCTGACTTAAAACTGCCTGTATAGAACTAGTGATGAGATATGTTGAAGTTTACATGCAATTCGGTGAAAAACAAACCACAACTCCATCACAGAATTATCAGACAACAAGTACCAGTCCCTAAAGATGAATGAAAACAAGGTCAGCCCCTGGCTTCCTAATCTGTAGCTCATATCCCAAAAGGTTTCCGTGTACAAAAGCTTCAGTTCATGGCACTATCAATCAGTAGAAGCTGCTCCCGATGGAAGCTTGATAAAATTACTTCTAAGCACAACATGTTGTGGATGGAAGGAATAATTGCTACTTTCCCTCTCCCTAAAAATGCATGTTGAGCTCCTGAAGGTTATGAGAGTGGCACTGCTTGGAAGCTGAAATGCTTTCAGTTCAAGGCTTGTTACAAACTACAAAGTCTAAGTGAGGTAGACTGCAGCTGCATGGCATGAGGACTTTGTCCAAACTTTTTGCTTTGATTTCACCTATCCTGGGAAGATTGGGTCAATAATCCACCCTACAAACAACTCCGTTCCTTGATTTCAACAGCAATGAAGACCTCTTTCTTCCAATAGGAAGAATCCTACCAGGATTCCAAAGAACTATTTCTTTGGACAATATTCCCAACCTGCTTTGCCCTGAAAGAGGCAACAATTCAGACATAATATTAAACCCCAGATTAGCATTACATGTGCAAGCATGTTCCCTTCCCCTTTCGTGGCACTTACTTTATAGTCCTTCCATGCCAGTCAAAAACCATTTTAAAGAATCGCAAGCTTTTTAGAAGCAAATTTAATTCTGCTGTTTTATGCTGCTTTTATGATTTTGTGGCTTTTAGCTTATATTATTTTTGTTTCTGTATTTTAATTTATATTCATTTCGTAAACTGCCCTGGGAATGTAATATAATAATAAAAACCAATCAAGAAAAATGCAGGCCATTTCTCCAGCAGCTTTATTGGAGAAGGTGTAATTTGCTATTTTGCTATTTCTCCTGCGCACAACAGATGCAAATGGACACCTTGTCAAGCTGGCCATTGTGACAATTTCAACTGCTGTCCCTTGCTTGCTACTAAAATGCGTTAAGCAGCGGAGCCTCCATACAAATCCTTCAACTCAATGGAGTACTGCTGCTTTCAGAACAGTATTATGTAAAATCGTCCCAGGGTTAGGCACATTATACATGTAAAAGGTAAAGGTACCCCTTGCCCGTACGGGCCAGTCTTGACAGACTCTGGGGTTGTGCGCCCATCTCACTTAAGAGGCCAGGGGCCAGCGCTGTCCGGAGACACTTCCGGGTCACGTGGCCAGCGTGACATCGCTGCTCTGGCGAGCCAGAGCCGCACACGGAAACGCCGTTTACCTTCCCGCTGGTAAGCGGTCCCTATTTATCTACTTGCACCCGGAGGTGCTTTCGAACTGCTAGGTTGGCAGGCGCTGGGACCGAGCAGCGGGAGCGCACCCCGCCGCAGGGTTCGAACCGCCGACCTTTCGATCGGCAAGTCCTAGGCGCTGAGGCTTTAACCCACAGCGCCACCTGCGTCCCATATTATACATGTAGAAGGGCATAATAAGACGACATGCCACGTCACAAGTTCTCCGCTATTTCTCCAGCATTTGTGGACTGTGTGATGCCCACCTTCACCCCCCACACTGTTCAGATGAGCAGCAGTGATGCTGCTGTCAGGAGGGTAGCCTCATGGCACCATGGCCAAACATGCTAGTGGTTAAGGATTGCTCTTGGCAGAAGACTATTTCATGGCACAGCCACATGAACTAGAGATGCTTGCCTACATTTTGATGAAAAACAGTAGCCACAAAATCCATGGTTAAGACTGGCGAACAGCTACCTTAACAGTCAAGGGCTTAAGAGGCTCTGACCATGGAGCCAACTTGCCTCTTAAGTGGGGAGGATTGATGCTACTTTTTAAAGAAGAATTTCCCTAGGCTATACTTGATCTGTAGAACAATTACTTTTCCTTCTCCAATGCTGCTAACCTTTCTTCTCCAAGCCAACAGACACACTCGCAAGCAATTACAAATCCGCCCCCCTTGATAGCTGCTAATCGTAAGCTGAATAACCCCCGCTTTCTTGGGAGGGTATGTCCCCTGCAAAAAAAAGGGAATGCTATTTAGTGAGTTGGGGTGTGTGCATGTGAATTATAAGCTTATATTTGAATAGGAGGCAAGGGAGGGTTTTTTTCTTCTTCTTTTCAAGGAGGAAAGCTAGCCGGGGTTGGCACAACCTACCCTGCAGCATCCCCTGGAGAGTAGGCAGAGACTGGAGCATGGGGCTTTGGGGATAAGGAAGTCAAGACTCTGGCTTCCTGAGAGGAGGGATTAAAGGAGACAAAACAGGAAAAAGGCAGGGGGGCCTACGGGACAGGAGGGGATACTAAAACAGGAGACTGGTATGCTAAACAACCAGAGGCATGATCATACAGAATTCCTGCCACAGGATTGATAGGGCAGTCATAGGGAGTAAAAGTGAGCACTGCGAGCCAATTCACACAGCCACCCTAAGTCCAGACTGCAAGGTGCCAGTGGGGATTTCTTAAGAGCTATCCTCAAGAGCTGAAACAACTGTTGGAAGGGGCACTTTTGTTCTTGCCAGAGCAAAATTAATGGCCAAAGAGAAGTGCATGCTTGCACTGGTGATTGCCAAATAGATCTGGGGCATAACCAGGCATTAGCACACACCCTGATCTTCTGCTCCTCCTAAACTACAAGGGTAAGTTTGTCTATTAAAGAAGACAGCTGAGGTATGCCAAGGTGTGTGTCCCCCCGTCTTGTTTCCTACAGTCATCTGCAGAGCAAAGCCAAAGGGTTTAAGGGTCATGTGCAGGGTGCCCACCAGAGCAGACTCCTGATAACCCACTTCTATTCAAAGATACCAGCGACATGAGACACCAGAGCAACACTAAACAGCGGTAGCTTGGCCCAACTCTGATGGACTGTGAGCACCATGTGTGGAGGTAGAAAGTGGAGCCAGCAGGAAAGTATTCCACCACTGCACCAAGTTTCTCCTTATGACCTCTGATCAACGGTATGGCTGTGGTCTTCTCTCTAGTATCAAGTTTCATATGTGCTGCGAAAGGTTTTCTATGGAGGGGTGCTCCACAGTCTATATCTCTGGCTGCAATCTGAAGTGGTCTGTAGTCTGGCTACATGTTTAATACCTCAAGTGAGGGCTAAACTATCCATAATGTGCAGTTCTGTGCAAAATTCCACTCACACATAAAAATAAATAAAATTAAAGCAGCCACAGGAACAAGAATCTTGAACACTCTGTCTGTGGTGAAACAGAGAGTGATCCTGATTATTTTCTTTCCCCTCAGCTGCTTTTCCCTCTACAAGGGAAAAAGATACAGCTCTTCCTATTATTTTACCCCAAAAAGAAAAGCAGTTCTGGGGTGATTTTTAGCTAGAAACCACCCTTCCTCACCCTACTGGTCCTCTACTTAAGATTGCAGGCTCCCTCAGCCAATTTTTACTTTTAAAAAAAGCATGTAGAAATCTGTAGACAACTGCTTGCAAGGCAGTTTGGGCCCAAGAACCAGCCCAGAGAGGCCTACAGTTAAAAAAAAATAAATCACTTGGATCACAGAACTGAATCCAAGCAGACATGCAATATGCAAAAGGTCTTGGCTTTGTCTTGTCAAGCATGGATTGCCCTAAATGCATGAATGTTGTTTTGCCTGAGGTTGTGGTGATTTGGACGCCTGGAGGCATTCTTAAGTGAAAGAATCAACATACCTTATGGCTGTTATTTCAGCACATGGCGTGCATGTTCACTGCAGAATGATTTCCACCTCCCTCTCATCCCAACGCAAGGATGCAATTCTATTGCTCTGAAGTCTGGGAGCTGACTTTCACTCTTACTGTAACTTCTCAGCACAAGGCAATCTCTAGTACATCAGGCCACAAATGGGAGCTCAAGCAAATTAGATGGAGAACGCCAGCCGGACCCGGTGCTGGTTCTATTGGTTCTTTGTGTTCCGAATGGCATAGAGGCCACCAGTTATAAGAGATGAGTCAGGATGCACTGTGACTTAACAAGGGGGGGGGGCTCCCCATCCTACTGCTTTCACTTGCTCTGGGGCATAAAAAGACTAGAGCAATACCGTTTCCTTGTCACCTGTACTTTACAGAATAATTCACATCATCTGCTAATCTTTAGCTATTCTGAGCCTCACCTGTTTGTTCATGCATTATAACATATTGATTTACCTGGGACAATTGCTCTGATCACCGTTATCACCCAGAGAGAGCCTAAATCATTAGCCCATTCATAGGAAGTGTTTTTCACCAATTGCGAGCCTCCGCAATTCTGGAAAACTGTTAAAGAAAGACACCCAAGCCTGGACCCCAGTTCTCTCCCAAAGTGGCCTCTTCCAATGACTCATTGTAATGAACAAAACCTCTATTATGGACGCAAGCTGGAAAGCACTGGGGAAAAAAAGAATGAACATAATTCTGCAAAGGGTCACCACTGAGAAGATGACTGCTAATTAACATTGGCATCAATACTAAGGCTGTTTTTTGCTAAATTAATGTTAATTGCATTTAATCTTGCTTTCACCATTAAATGAAAGGCCCCCCCACCCCACCCCCAGGCTACAATAGCATGAAGATCTCACCTATGTTGAGCAGTGGATTTTATTATTATTATTTACAAAAAAACAAAATAGTGAAACTGTTTCTCTTACAAATCCATATTCCATATGTTCTCACTTTTAAAGAGCAGCAATGGATTCTTTAGCATTTTCAATGTACAAACTACTTACACAACCCTGTGTGGTAGGCCATCAATGTTTTTATTTTACAATTGTAATAGAAGCCCAAGGTCAACCCATGAGCCCAGAGCCAAACAAGAACAGGCACTGAAATCTCCTTCTCTTGTCCACACCAGTTGCAAAGAACTTTACTGGAAGAATTCAAGGGCACATTTTTCTCACTGATCTGTCAGCACAAGCATTTTTGCTTGCCGGACAAAATTATCTCCTCTCTCCTCCTCCTGTTCACTGTTCTGGGGGTTATCTTGACCCTCCAGAGTGGATTTGGGGGAGGTTTGGGGGTCCGTGGGAGGAGGGGCAAAAAGCCTCATTGTCTTAGTGGGAGCACTGTATCTTGCACTGATTTCTGCTGGCATGGCAGGTTAGTTGAATCTTTATTTGTGCAATTAAAGTGGGTTACAGGGTTCAGCCTTGCTAGTATAACTATATATACTATATATATTATTATATATATATAATTTCAATTTATATACTGACCTTTATCAAAAGATCTCAGGGCGGTGTACAACGATAGAATCGCATTACAAAGCATTAATGATAAAAACATAATAAAAACATAGTAAAAAGCATACTTACAGACAGCTCAATAGTAAAATAATCTTAATAATAACAGTCTTCTCCCCCCACACACTTTATTCCTCTTTATCTGCCATAGGCATGGGTAAAGAGGAATGCTTTTGCCTGGTGTCTAAAGACATGTAATGATGGTGCCAGGTAAGCACCACCCACTAGCATAGGAGCCACCACTGAAAAGGCCCATTCTCTTGTTGCCACCCTCTGGATCTCTCTGAGAGGGGAGACATAGAGAAGGGCGTCAGATGACAAGCACAGGGTCTGGGTCAGTTTCTATGGGCAGAGGCCTTAAGGTACTGAGGTTGTGAGCTGTGTAAGGCTTTATAGGTGAGCAGCAGCACTTTGAACTGGGCCTGGAAACTAATCCGCAGCCAGTGCCAGGATTGGTGTTTAAGATCAAACCGTTTTGTTCTAGTGAGCCATTGCATTTTGCATCGAATGTACAAGATCGTTTCTGAACCGTCTTTAGAGGCAGTCCCATGTATAATGCACTGCAGTAATCTAACCTAGAGATTACAGAAATTAGGCTATCCCTGCCCAGATAGGGGAGTAGCTAGACCACCAGCCGAAGCTGGCAGAAGGCACTCTGGGCCAACAAGGCCACCTGGGCCTCAAGTGACAGGAGTGTATCCAGGATCACCCTCAAGTACCTGCTCCTTAAGAGGGTGTGTAACCCCCTTGAGAGCAGGCAATCTTCCACCTATCCGGTCTAGGGAACCACCCACTAAGAGTGCCTCATGTCTTACCTGGATGGAGCTTCAGTTTATTGGCTCTCATCCAATCCATTACCGAGGCAAGACACTGGTTCAGCTCATCCACTACTACTGCACTTTAAAAAAAAAATGAATTTGGAATTTCAGTGGTTTGGAAAGGAAAGAGGAAACACAATGAAAACTGTAGGATGCATAAATGACTTGTAAACACCCTGCAAGCAAATCAGGGTGCAGGATGAATGCTCACTGTCATATTAACGCCCTGCAAACAAATCAGAATCAATGTTCAATAAAGGCAGGATCTAAGCTCTGTAAGCTTTGTGCAAGCATATCAGGCTGAATGCTCAATAAATAAGTTGCCTGAACTATTCTGCATTTTTCTACAAATGCAGAACATAAACACCATCACCACCTAGCTCACTGGAATAGAAATAGTTTATAAAGCAGAAGAGAAAACTTTTGACTATACCTTCCTGGTGCAACTGGATTAACCTCTACTCTTTTCCGAGTCCTCCTGGACCCCAGGAGGGATAAAGGAATCCAGTTGGAACATGATGTTTTCTAAAGTGGAATAATGAAAACCTGCACAGATTCCACTCTAGTTTTAAGGGGATTAAAATGGGCTTTAGTAGTGTTTATGACTAAGAACTCTGCTAGCAGCAACAATGAAAGAATACCCTCCTTTCCAAAAGTGAAAACCAACAGAAATTCAACCAGCAGCACAACAGAACCCCATTTATACAAAATATAACCTAAAATAAGTTACAGAGAAAAGGGCAAGCAGAAATAGTGGGTGTGCAAAATACTACACATGCCACCTCTCTGTGTGTCTGTTCACACAGGTGTTTGCAGCTTCAGAAAATGGAGACTGGAAGATGGTGGCCTTCCAAAGACCTAGAAGCATTCAGGTTGGACAACGACTGTCTGAAGTGGGGAGTGCTTCCTTAACCAATGAAGGGTAACAAAACTAGTGCACTCATCCTCGCTGCCTACCTGGAATAGAATTTAGAGAATGATGGCCATAATGAATCCCTGTATTTGTCCTCTGGGGTGTGCGCCGATATCCAGAAGGTTCTGTTTGGATGGGAAGGCAATGTGTGTCTCCACCTGAATGTTGTATATCAAGGGCCTTCTCCTGCTCATCTTCCTGAGTAGGAGGAGGGCTACAAGGGACAGAGGCAGCAGTCTTGAACTGGCTTCCCCTTTTCCTCCATGCCCTCATTTACATGAAAGTGAGGGGTCCCATGTAAAAATAAATGGGACCCCCGCCCCCACAAATTCTAGATCCCAAGTCCTGAATTCATTATATAGTAGCAACAGTGGAAGAAAATATTAGAATCACTTTAAATAGTCCTTTAAAAACTCTTCCCCTATTACATTTGAGTTAACCTGTTACATTTGCTAGTCTGCTCAGTTAGTCTCTGTGTAAACATATTTGAAAGTCTCATGTGTTTCGTTTCTTGGCTCTTGCTTCATTTAAATTTCTGAACCTTGAAGCAAGACCAGCCATTTTTGCTCTTCAAACTCATCTAGTGAATGCACTGGCTCTGGCAGCAGGGGTGGGGGGTGGGGAAGAGATAGTCTCGAAGAGGAATATCCTTGGAAGATGTTCCTAATTCTATTTCTGCTCCGTGATATAGTGAAATTTCACCCAGAAGTATTATGAGCTCGACTGCCTTTATTTGTTTAACAGTTCACATTTTCATTAAGCTGTTGCCATTCGGCAGCCAGTAATTTTATTTGTATGATAGCTGTATTCATCTCGTGCCTACAGGTGCTGATGTTGCTCTCTCTCTCCTCCTTGGCAGAAAGGGAGCGTGCCGGCAAATGTGGAAGCAATGTGAATCTGAGAGAGATCATCCATCTGTAGGTACCCAAGAAAGAGGACCGTCAATATGAGCAAGATGGCAGCCCCAGGCTCTGCCCTTTGGGTGAATTTACATATTGTATGAAGAAAACAAATTTTTACTGTGCAAGTGAAGCCACCAGAAAAAATGTTTTCTCTAAGTGGACTTAAACTACATCAGGCCACTGTTGAAATCTTCATTCAGCTCCACAGGCCTAGCAATTGAACTGCTTAAGCACATTTCTCCCTCCCAATCTGACATACCCCAAACACAGAAGAACAGCATAAAAATAGAAAGGGAACGTGAGTCAAACGGCCCTGCCTGCCAGTGCTCCAACTTCCTGCCTGACGTGCCCTGAGAGAGCAGAGCCAGCCTAGGACAGGACTGCAGCAGACTAATGCTGTCAGGATTACGATGTGAGCAAGATGACAAACTGGGTTAGTGCTAAGATTAAACACCCTCTCTTTATGAAGAAATGCACAAGCTACACTTCTGAAACAAATGTCTCTCAGTAAAGATTTTGACATGTAGAATTTCTTTTTAAAGATACGGGTGCACTACGGCAAGTCACACCAAATGTCTGGAGATACGTGAGTTATGACATGGATACATCTTTGAAAGAAGCCTTTTGAACTTTGAAGCTGTTCCTGGAGTTCTTTCTGGCCTTCTCTCATCATCATCATCATCATCATCATCATCATCATCACATTTGCATGTACTTTCCAAATCAGGCATGATTGAAAAATGCCCAATATCTCTTAAAAGTAAGTAGGCACAGTTTTCACCTTCTGAATAAGGCAATTTCTTCTACAGTGGTACCTCGGATTACATATGCTTCAGGTTACAGACTCTACTAACCCAGAAATAGTACCTGAGGTTAAGAACTTTGCTTCAGGATGAGAACAGACATCGTGCTCCGGCGGCGCGGCGGCAGCAGGAAGCCCCATTAGCTAAAGTGGTCTTCAGGTTAAGAACAGTTTCAGGTTAAGAACGGACCTCCGGAACGAATTAAGTACTTAACCCAAGGTACCACTGTAAAGCCAAAGAGCAATAACAGACAAGGAGGAAGTGACAGGTTTAAGTCAGAGCCAGGCCAGAGGCTCAGGAGCCCAGTCCCTGCATCTGACACCAAAGTGCAAAACGACATTTTTAATGGCTTACTATGAAGGACGAACAAGAAGGATTGTAAAGTACCTAACGCAAGAAGAGAACCATCTAAATGAAAATGAACAGTAAGCAGCAGCTTCTACAGTGCAGGAAGATGGAAAGAAACATATTCACAATCCACAATATAATCACACAGTCCTCTCACAAAGACCCTAGCCATTGCAGAGAACAACTAGTTTCCACTCCTCGATACAGGTGCAAATTTCTTTTCTGTGGTGAATAACGAACCACTTACATGCAATCATATGCAATACAACTAAAAATAATAATGGAGACGGAAAGAGAGGGAGAGGCAGGGAGGCAGCCTTGAATAAAATGCTAAGCAAATGGGAGAGAATGCGGTGCCAAACCTACAGCAAGATAACCAGTTCTCTGTTTTCTCAAAACATACAAGGACCCCCAAGCTTCTTCCCAGCAATGACACCTCTTATTCCACTTGCAGTTATTCCATCCTCTCATGCTCAGCTTAGACCTGGACACTGACTCCTCGAAGGATGAACTGGACCTCCCACTGACTGAAGACTTGGAGGGCAGGTAGAGTCCATGCCACCAGCCTAGTCCAGGGAGGAAGAGTCTCCCAGGGCTGCTTTAAGGGACCACTGGGATGGGTTTGAGTCCAAGTGTAAGGCAAAGAGCCCCTGGGGCAGTCAATGGATAGGTTAAGTCATCCCCTGGCCCTTGAGAGCATACTGTGCCTAGAGTGTTGCGCAGTGGTTATAGTGTTGGGCTAGGAACTGGCAAACCAAGGTTCAAATCCTTACTTGGCCAAGAAACTCACTTGAGCGAAAGGCTCAAGCTTGGGTTGCTGGCCCACAACAAAGTATGCACCTAAGAGCCCAAAGTTGCCATGCAACTGAGCAAAAGACTCCTTATGAGGAAGGTCTCTCAGATCATCCTTAAACATTGGCAGCTGGGATTATGTGTTGCTTGGGAGGACAGGCTATGTCAGTCCTTACTTTGAGCTTGCCAGTTGCTGCAACTACACAGCTCCCTTACTCACTTCACCTCCATTGCCAACCCCTGGATCTTCAGCTGCTACCCTTGGATCACGTTTTGGACTCCGACCAGTTACTCATGCCTGACCCTGCACAAGAGAGGGTCTTCGCTTCCTTGGACCCTACTGTCTTGGGCAGGCCCACTGAATACACCTGATGGAGCAGAAGACATCCCTAGTTTTGTAGCATATTACCTTCCCCAACTGCTTGGATCAACCATGCAGGTAAGTAATCACTCATAGTCATCTCCTCTTTTCCTTGATTTCAAGCCACTAATTAGAGAAGCATGACTTGGTAGAAACTGGCAGCCATTAGTCTAGGAGCAGTCTTTTAGAAACAAGACCGGAGGTTAGTTGCTTAGTTTGAACAGTTTAAAATACACAAAGAAAGACTTCTTTAAAAACAACAACCCACAGTTTTTATAAATGTGCTGCATTTGTATCTTCTGGACCTGGCTTGGAAAGATTTTTCTTCCTCCTTTTTTTGACAAATGGTACTAGTTGCTTCTTGTAATTTCCTTCACTATGCAGCATATGTCTGTTTGTGATAGATACCAGCACAACTGCTTGGGTGTCCAGTTATCTGCCAGAAAAGTATTGTTTCTTTGGAACCAAGTCATACTGAAGCAAGAGCCCCAGAGGCAGAGAGAAGGAAGGGAGGCAAGGAAGTTGTCAGCTGGGAATATATCAATGCTACTGATTGAAAGTCTCTACCAAAAAACAGGCCCCACAGTCAGTTTTCGATTCATCCTTTCTGCATCCCTGCCATTCCTAAAGCACCGCTTACCTAGAATGCTTAATATTTTCCCACTCAGTTTTCTAGAAAGTATTTAATAACTTAAAACTACTGACAAAGACCTTTCTCTGGCAGTATTTGAGCCATGTCCCAATGGTGCAATCCCATGTGGCTGTGGTGCACATTGGAACAATGCCTTAACAATGGGGGGAGGGGAAAGCTCATCTTCCTTCCCAGGTAAATTACAATTGGATGAGGAATGTCATTGTGACTGGGCCTGCTAATGAGTTTCTGGCACTCACACATGTAGTCTAGGGGATCTTTGTCACCGTCTGAATGCCATTTACTATTTTGAATCAAGATGGCTGACTGACTATAGCCAGTCAATGGAAATCTTGCTAATCTCCCTTGGTTGATTATTGGATTTGGTACAGTCTGGGATGTAGCTCTCATTGAACGTCTCTCACATCAAAGACAAGTAACTAGGGGAGAATCTAAATCAGATCATTTTTATGCTATTTGGTGTAAATTTTTGATATACGTCAATACAAGAGAAACGGAACGCAGGCCCCCAGTGGTTCAATTAAGCTTGTGGAAGGGATATATTTTAGAAGATTAGAATGAAGTGATTTCTCAATGCCTTGGATTGTGATTTATTTATTTTAAAAAGATGCATCACATGAATTAATGTAGGATTTTATCTTCCCTCTCCTTCCCCTCCCTTCTATCTCTGGTAGTTTTCCTCCCCCCCCCCCCTTGTATCAGTATGTTTGATGTTGTTTGCATTTTGTCTTTATTTTAAAAATTAACAAAGTTTATTTTTTATGAAAAGAGAGATGGCTGACTAAAATATGACTTTGGCATGGTTTCACTCAGTATTTTGCATAGGTTTGAACGCCACTCAATATATCATTGCCAAACTCAGCACAAGGGTTTTTTTTGGGGGGGGGGGTTCTTCATTGATAACTGAATCAAGATAGCAGACTAAAGGTGACTTTGGTGTGATTTCACTTGATTTTTGGTGTGAGAGATCCAAACTCACAAATTACACTATCCATGTATCCTAAAAGACCATCACAGTCTCTGCTGTCCCTCATTCCAAGGAAACCAAACCCTGGGTAAGCGCCTGGAACCTTACACTGCTCAAAGATTGGGGTGGCGCACAACACATGGGGGGCAAGAGCACTGGAGTACACAGACCAATATCATATGCATAGGCAAACTTGCATTAAGCAAAACAAAATCAAATTCAACTTGTACAACTGGGCGAGTTCAGCAAGGCAGCATCAGCATCAACACTACATGAAAGCGATCAGCAGTGATCACATTTCATTTCCAAGTATACAGGAGTGCAAACTTCTCTTCTAGCCCTGCAGTTTCATCTTGAGCTGTGTTGTCTGGTGTTCATATCACAAGCTGACAAGATATGCCTGCTTCATTTCTGTCCTTGACTACATACTTGTGGGTGAAGACTTTTCTTTCAGCAAGATACAGGGACAATCAGAACAAGTGATAAGATTAAATGAGAACAAATGAAAAATGCAATTCACCCACCCACTCTGGAAAATGTCTCAGAAGTGAAATGCAAGCAAATTTAGACTGTTTAGGAGGAGCTGAAATTCCTCCTTTAGATCAAGTATTTTCCCAGCCCTGGGCGGGACAAGGAGAATCAGCACAAAAATGATGTTGATGTAGTTATTTTGTGGCCTTGCCCATATTTTTAAATACCTTTTAAAAATATGTAATTGTTTCAAACAGCTGATATTGACCTTGAACCACTGGAAAGAGGAAAGCAGACATTTAGATATTTTAATAACCTCACAAGTTCTGATGGATAAAATGAAGGCAGGATAATGAAGCCCAATGAGTCTCAGCCAAGGGCAGAAAGCACTGACTCCCCCTCATCTAAATAATCTTCCACTCCTGTGCCTAAATACCTACATTAACTTATATAACTACTGCCTTCATCAAGGAGAATAGGCACCTGGAAATTCCTGCTTCTTTTTAAAAGACTAATGATAGTGCTAGTTACACTCCCAAACTTAAACAAGATGAGGCATTCAGAATCTTGTGTTTCTGTTCGCTGCTACTAAAAGTGGAAGAGAGTGTCTGAATGGAAACTTCCACAGACGGTTTTCCATTCAGTCTTGTGACATGACATGGGGAATGTTAACTCCCACGCTGAAGAATAAAGCAAGCAAGCATGTGGCTTCAAAATACTTATTGTTTTGAAAGATCTAATTTTGTGTTAATTCAAGAGTACATTAATCATTAAATGAGGCAAAAATTACCCTTGTTAACTAATGCAACTCTCTCCCCCCCCCCCTTACTTCAAGTCAATTAGCTTCTATTGCTGGAAGTCTCAGCATTCTCCTGCATTCTTACCCAGTCTTTGGATCACACCACAATAGTAGTGTTGACAACTGATACTGAAATACCCTTCTGAAGTGTGTGCATGCATGTCACTTACGGACTCATTGTTAAAATCCGTGTTTATGGAAGACAATCTTACTCGGCTATGAGTGATCGCCAAAGAAGATGATCTATAGTTGCAAAGAGATCTCTTCCCGTCATTCCTCATGTCGTTATGATAGGTGTTTTAGAGGAAAAGCTTGAGAAGAACCTAAAATGGATCCAAATCCTACAAATGCATCCAACGGAAAACTCGGCATTTGCGATTCAGCAAACTGCAACAGTGCCAGAATCAATCTAAGCTTTTTCTTGAACTCACTGGGAAATAAGTCACTTTGCCATAGCTTCTCATCTGTAAAATGGGAATAAAAAGGACACAGGGAGTGTCAGTGCTGCAGATAAGTTCAGAATATTGAGTGAGTGAGTATTTACAACAGATCTCTATAAATGTACCAGAAATCAATGTGGGAAGAGAAGAGAAGAGAAGAGAAGAGAAGAGAAGAGAAGAGAAGAGAAGAAAAGAAGGATGTTACACTATTTGGCAAAGTCCAAAGCTCCGTTCCCACCACCTGCTTGTAAAGGCAAGTTCAAGGATGGCCTTGAATGGATCTCCTTGGTTTCCAAACCCACCCCCAGTGTTACTAACTGGGGGCTCTCGGCAGGAGGCCTTGAATTACAGCAATCAAGGCTGACGGCATTGGAATAAGCAAGTGTCTGCTTTTTCATTGGTCTGCAAAGAAAATAATCAGAACGGTGCCACTCTCCCTGCCCAACACAAAGAGGACAAGGCAGCTATTTGATTCAGAAAGCCTTTTTCATTTGTCCCACTCCACTTACTGTGGCGTTGGTCCAGACAACTTGCTCCCCCTTTCATGTGCGCCGCGGTGGCCGTTTCTCTAGAGCTGCCCGTCATTTCCTTATCAAGCAGGAAGAATGAAGGATCACTAGAGACATGGCTCAGCCACACTGAGATTTCGCTCTCTCAGTGGGCTGTAAATGCCCCTATAATGTTGGCTTTTTAAATATTGTGCTATTATTACCCGCAGCTGCCATTCAGTCTGCAGAGAATAAAGCACAGGGGCTTTCAAGGCCCACACAATAACACTGTGCATTTGCCAGCAATTGGGCCACCGTGTATCAGCTATATTGGAAACCTTTATGTTGTGGGAGTCTGGCTGCGTATGTCCATGTGTGTGCGTGCAATACAGGCAGGTGAGTAATAGCGCCTATGAATGTGGGAGTTATTTTAGGAATGTGTGCCTAGGTATCTGGCTATGCGAATATGCGTTCTAATGAATACTTGCAAATAAATCTCGGTGTGAACACATGCATGTGTGTACACCCACAGCTCTGGAACTTTTCAAAAGGGTATTCAGTGAAGGAGACGTCACTGAATCTACCTATCCAGTTGCTAGTATCAAAGTGTACTCAACAGTGGTGCAGCTGTTACAGAGATCAGGTGCCCAGGAAGTGCCTTCCCTTAGTATGGATATTGGCAGGACGGCACTTGCTGCTTCTTTGGGCTCCAACCTAAGTGCAGATATTGGCAACACATGTTTTGTAACCACAGACTCTGATTCAGACTGTGTTTTGCTCTAGCACGTGTACATCACCAGATTAAAGCACTCTAGTGGAGTACTGGGGAATTCCAGGGATAGAGGAAGGCGCTGAAAAGTCTACATGAGTAATCAAGACTGGAAGCCAAACCATCACTTGCGGTGTAGCATGGGAAAGATGTATCCAGGGACTTCAGGTGTCTCTCAGGATTCATTTCTGCAGAAGAGAAAGATTTAATCTATGCTTGGTAGCTATCAGTGAGCTTGGTCAAGGAAGTGATTTTGGTGGGATACAGCGCCCAATGCCCTTCTGCCAGAGAATGTATCATGAAGTTAGGGAATGGCACAATCTTTCACAAGTGTGAAAGAGAAGGGAATGGGTTTATTTACAGCCATTGGCTAGTGTAGCACACCTCAAGAGTCTTCCTACCATATACAATGAAAGAAACCAATGTCACCTTAGCTGGTTTCCCCATTACTATATTCATTCACTATGTCAAAGTCATCCTCTGCTCTGTAGTCTATCTCAGAGAAATGGATTCTCTAGCCCCAAGCAACAGCAGCAGCTGCACCTCCATAGGAAAAGGTAAACAAAAATGCCACATTAGTTTTCCTGATGACTTAAATATATTCACAGAGCAATATACTCCTAATCCATCAAGCTTCCTAAGCGCTGACCATTTAAAAAGAACTCTTTAATTGCTTTTACAAAACATGAACAAACGTATCCTCTCAATCCTCTAGTGAGCTACTGGAGCTCAGATATAGCAATACATGCATAAGATGCCAAGCTAGAAATTAATGCACCACTTTAGAAATGGAAAAAGGAAGTCAGAGGTGAACTAATTTTCCCAGGATCAAACAATAAATCAGAGACCTAGTAAATGCTTCAGCCAAGGTCTCCTGACATCTAGGTTTGTGCCTCAACCACAAAGACCATCTTCTCCTTTTCAATTCTTCTTCCTTCCTTGCCTGCATTTACACATTCCGGTTGCAAACTCCCTTCTGCTCCCAATACACATCAAATAGCACCTCTTCCTTTCTATAGTGTTCAAAGCTTTCACTGTGAAAGCTTCGACAGTGTCAATTAATTAACAAACAGATGTGACACTGTGCATCTACACCTCATTAGCAGCCACACTTTCTGGGCACCCTGAGACCTCTTTCTCTCACCAACCCACCAGTCTCCCTGGTCTGTCCATCAGTTTATTATGTGCCTTATGTCACCCTCTCCTTCCTCAGACAATGAAGCTACAGAGATTTTTAAGAAGTGAAAAGCAACTGTGAGGACCGCTCTTTACACAGGGCTGTTACTTAACATCAAAACATGGTCTTGGTCCATCAGGCCATGAGGGCTGTTAATGCAAAACATTCAGCACATTTTCAGAAATAATACCAAAGAACTTTCAGATATTCATTAGAATTCTGTCTTTGCCTTCACATATGCAGTAGACTTGGTACATAGGAATATGTGGGATAATGGCTGCAATATACACAGTATACAAGTGCCTCTTGCACAGATGTGGAAGAATCACTCTGAACCCACGTTCACCAGGCTAATATTATGTTCAATCCCATTTGCTGTTAAAAAAATGTTTCAGTCACAGATCTACAATAAAGTACTCAACGTGATGCATGAAACAATAAAGAAACAATCTGGGGCATCACAGAGTCCATAAAAACAGACAAACTAGCAGCAGGTCATTTTAAAACAAGACCACGCAGTAATATCAGCACTGTCCTACAAAAAGCCTGGGTAAATGGAGAAGGTTTGCAGATGGCAACAGAAGGCATATATGGTGTGGGGATATATGTGTCTCCCATACAGGGACGTTCAGGAGACAGAAGCTAGGGCTGGAAAAGGCCTGCTCTGCATTTCTACAGACTTCACTGCTGGAAGGACGAGCCGAGCCTAGTTAGCTTACCTAAATGACCAGGAACGAAGGGAGACATGGAAGAAATAACCCCCTTAGGTAGCAGGTCCCAGAGAGAACAAGCACATCCAAATTCAGGTCCCAAACTAGGCTGATAGTGAGTGCAAATGAATCAAAATGAGGGTGAATACTCTTTTTTATTTGCACTTGCCAACAGAAAGGTTTCTGTGCAAGTTGAAGCTTCTGAACCACTTTCAAGGTTATTTATTTATTATTTACACTTATATACCATCTTCCAAGGCTCTCAAGGTGGTGTACATGGTTCTCCTCCCGATTTCATTTCATCCTCACAACAACCCTGTGAGGTAGGTTAGGCTATGAGATAGTAACTGGCCCACAGTCGCCCAGTGAGCTTCATGATTGAGTGAGGATACGAACCTTGCTCTCCCAGGTCCCAGCCCAACACTCTGACCATTAGCTTCAAGGGCATTGCATTATAAAGCCCTCTCTGTAACCTTCCAGCAGTTTGACTGGGTGCGAACAACAATTCCCAACATTCCTAGCCATTGGCCATGTGTGTTAAGACTGATGGAAGCTGTAGTACAGCAACATTTGGAGAACTGAAGGCTCCCAAATGCACAGATTATGGGAGCAAATAAGAGTCAAGGGGCTAAGGTTGACCCTCGTTTGCATTTAAGGGGAAAGCGGTGCAAATACCAATTCCCATAACACTTCCCACTGGGCTGTAGCAGCCACAAGTCCTTGCAATGTAATATTTTCATTTAGAGACGGATAAAGGCAGAAGTTAAACAACTTGTTCAAGGTCACCAGGCAAGCATGTAGCAGAGTCAGGAATCTCTAAACAGCCAGATAACTCTCTCCCCTTGAAACACAGACACAGAAGTTTAAACTGCTTATCCAGGTGTGCAGAGCTGCTGAATTCCACACAGCTCCAGTGAGCAGCAATTATTCTCGCTGGTGGCTCATTTGTGCTAAAAGGTATAAAAACCAAAAGCCTTTCACAGTGCAAATGCTTTCAACGAGATGCAAATAGGAACAGGGATTTCACATCTGGGTTAAGTCGCCACCTTCCACACATCCCATTTTGTCTGTCGACTTCCAAATTACCCACGATCCATTGACAATTTTAGTCTCTTCCCCCAAGAGGCAGAGATTAAGTAGGAATCGCTATGCAGAAATGCTGTCTTGTCTGAGTATGCTTGCTCTCCAGCAAGAGGAGCTTCCAGACTGCCTCCCTCCCCCATCTCTTTAAGAACCAAGGTGGGTTTTGAAAGTGGCTTTTACTGAAAGCAAGGTGGAGGGGGGGGGGAGAAGAGGATGAGCTGGGGAGGATGTGGCAAAGGAAGGAACAGGAGCGACGGAGAGAGAAAGCAGGAGCATGTCAAGCGTGTAGGTACTGCAAGGCAGGAAGCTTATCTAGAATGGCTTTCAAATCCATACCGCAAACCATGCTGTGTCTTTTATCGAACTAATTTTGTGCCTGGAGAATGGAGGCTTGCACTTCGGGTCCATGCACTAATGCAAATGAGATTTGAAGGGAGGAGAAAAATACACGCACACAGACACACACCGAAGCTAGTATGTAAATATTAATTTAACAATCTACTTGACAATGCCTCAGCTGATTCTATAAATAGCTGCTTTATTAAAAAGGTGATGCTCAAGGCAGCTAAACCTGATTCCCGTTCCCACAATTCCCTGTGCCATCGTGTTTCCATTGTTCCTGGAGACACAGTCTCTCACTGCATGCTGTTTTCTCCCCCTCCCAGCACCTGCAGAGTCGAGAGCTCATACCTACAGTACAATACATATTTATAGAGCCCCTTTGCAAGGCAAGAACCCTGAGGTGCTATGCAGACAATGGCTCACAGAACTCAATTACAGGAGGAAGACAACAATTGGAGTGGAGGAGAAGCAAGACCACCACTTAATCTGGTTTAAACACAACCAGCAAGGGAGCTGGCTGGTCTGATGTCAATACAGGTTTAACAATTTGGGGAGCTAATTGATTTCTAATTGCTTCAAGGCTACATGTGCAAAGTGTGCCTTAGCAAGGTACAATAAGAAATCACCATCAAGGAAAACGGTTCCAAAACCATGGTGGTTGAAGTGAGGCAAAGTAGTCAGAAGCTTGCTCACGGGATCATATTACAGGCAACTCCCCATTTATGCAGGGGTTATATACCAAGGCCTCGCACATTTAAGTGAAATCACATATATTGAGAACACCACTGCAAATACCCTCTAAACCAGGGGTCAGCAAACTTTTTTAGCAGGGGGCCAGTCCACTGTCCCTCAGACCTTGGGGGTGGGGGCTGGACTATATTTTTTGGGGGGGAGATGATGCAAGAGCATCACAAGCTCCGGTGGCTGCTTACCTGTGTCTTATGAGTGGCAGGGGCTGGCAGCGGCGGGGGGGGGGGCACAATGAGCAGCGCGCCAAAGGGCTCCAGAGAGGGGCTGCTAAAAATGGCAGCCGCTCGAGCTCTGCTGCTGCTGGCACCAACAAAGCCCAGCCCCTTTCCTCCTCTAGGCAGGGTGGAGAAGCCAGGAGGAGGGAGGGAGGATGCGCTGGCAGTGCTGCCGTGTGAGGGAGAGGGAAAAAACACATGCGCCAGCAAACCACGCAGCGATTCACGGACCGTCCGCAGGCCGGATCCAGAAGGCAACTGGGCCTGATCTGGCCCGCGGGCCTTAGTTTGCCTACCCATGCTTTAAACCTCTGGAAACCCTTGAAAAACCCTTGCAAAAAAACCAAAACTCCACCACTATCACTCCCTCCAAACCTCCTTGCTCAAACTGCAGCTCTCTACAGGCCTCAAAGGTCAGTGCAAAGGCTCCTGGGATTTGTAGACACTATTTCATTTTCAGACACATTTTTCCCATTTTCACACTCCTTTAGGGCTGTTTTTGCCCCTTTTTGTGCCACTTCTGGGTTCACAGTAATGCGGTTGTGTGCGTGCCTTGAATGCGCAGAAACGGTGAGTCACTTGTCATGTCACCAGTGTACTAGTCTGGTACCAACCCTGTCAAAAATATCAGCATTCAATTAGTTGTCCAAAATGGAAGCTGCAGCTTCACATACTAGTCATTTTAACACGATGACAATACGGTAAGTGTACTGGACAAAAATAAATACCTGAATGCTGACAACAGACAGAGTTTACCAGTGTCCCTAGCATATGGAAATGAACATGGGGTGACAGGCTCATCATAGGGATGGCCAGTAGCTCCTTGGTAGAGGATTTGCTTTACTTGCAAAAGGTCCCAGGTTCAGTCCCCAATAGTTTCAAGCAGGGCCGGGGGAAAACTGCCTGTCTGAAACAATGGAGAGGTGTTACTAGTCATCGTAGACTGTGCTGAGCTAGATGGATCTCAGTAGCCTGGCTCAATATGAGGCAGCTTCTTGTGTTCCTGAACAGAGAAAGGTGGAGCCTGATGTGACTGCACAGTAGAAGAGGGTAATCTGTCCAACAGGTGAAGCAGGGCAAAACTTAATGAAAGCCTGGAATCGTCAGGGTGCATGAAAAACAAAGACTGCTGGAAAGTAATGTTGGGACTAAGGAAGGCAGATCCAACAGCAAAGTGAATTTTATAGGCAAAGCAGGAAACCAAGGTGCTAAAACGAGAAAATCGAAAAAGCCAGATCAGAAGAATTTTACAGCTACCTATTGATCGGAAAAACAGAAAGAGCTGACACATAGAAACATCTCCAGAGAAACAGGGATAGCTTTGCACAGGAGAATCCCAAGACAGGTATCTATCCTTTGGAATGTTACTGGTTAGAGTGTATGTGTAGCTTGGGTCATCTGAATACAGTCATCGTACACTTAAAATGTACCGGTATCTAGTCCCAGAAATCTACCTTGTGCAGATGCATCCTTAATATGTGGCTGGGGTGAGACAGAACCTAAAAACAATTGGGAGTGAAGAGAAGATGCCTCTATTATGTTCTGGCTCCCATTTATCTTGGAGCCATGCTCACTCCAAAACTTGCCAATATATTTTTTAAAAATGAAAAAGTATTACTCATTATATTTCTAAACATCATGCATTATTTAGGTAATACAATAAGTGATTCAGATATAGCCTTAACATTACGTTATTGTGATGCCTGTAACTACTTAACAAAAAGTATATTCAGTATTACTTGATGCATTAAGAATATGTAAAAATATTTTATTTGGACAGGGAGGTGTGGGGGGGGATAGAAAGACTCTGCAATGATAAGCTATAGTGTAAACACAAATGTAACTATCTGTCCCAAAGAGTTTTGAGTTTTCAAAATTAAAAAGGTAAGAAGCAAGGGGGGATAACTTGCAATGCTGTATGTTGAAAACCTAGAGAGCACAACAGATAGAATAAAAATGGTTCAGAAAATGTCATTTATTATACCAGGGGAGACTGAAGGATGGCAAGCTTTCAATAATAATAATAATAATAATAATAATAATAATAATAATAATAATAATTATTATTATTATTATTATTATTATTATTTATCATTTGTACCCCACCCATCTGGCTTGGTTTCCCCAGCCACTCTAACTTAACAGAGTTGCTCATCAGGATTAAGCTCACAGAAACTGTCCAACTAGGATGATCAGACTCCAACAAAATGGCTAGGAGGACTCCTAGTGACATTATAGGATGTGATGTAGTATGTAAATGGAAGCGAAAGCTGAGCAGTTGAGTAGGCAAATCAGTATCTGCAAATGACCTTGCTTGTGTTTTGCATTATTTATGCAATGGGAACTGGAGTTTTGCCAAGCAAGATAAAAACCAAAAGCTGCATAGTGAGAAATTCTCAGGACTTTAAGGGGCAAGGAAATCCTGCAGGCATCCTAGGCGGGTCTACAGTTTTTATCGCATTAAAGTAAAAGAGATCAATTATTCTCCATAGTCGACACGAACATAAACACGAAGTAATGCACTTCGCCGTTGCATTTGCTATGCTATTTATTCCAATAAAAGCCTTCATAAAGTGAACAGCAAAAGACTGTCGCCACAGCAAGGAAACCTCCATAGGAGCTCCGCAATTAAGGACAGCGCAGGTGATTGAACAAGCTGCCAAGAGAATGGCTTTCCCTAGGAAGACTCAAGAAATAAGTTAACAGAGCAACCCTATGCACTTTTACTAGGAAGTCAGCTAAATTGTGGGGATCATTCTCAGGTTTTTCATGCAAAGGATTGTAGTCTAATGCTCTTCCACAAATGGCACAATATTGGGGATAAGCCTGTGCAAATTTTAACCCTAACAATTTCAGAATGGTTCTTTCCAATCATTACATGCAGCACTGCACATCATCCCTTCTTCCTCCCCTCCCCCCTTTATAATACTGCTTATTTTGAACATGTTCATCCAACTATATATCCAGTAACTTTAAATTTCAACAATAGCACAAAAAAGTCAGGAAAAGCTTGCATCTTCCAAGTTCCCGGAATAGTCGGACCCAACTTTGCTTGCTGAGGCAGAATAAATCCTTTATCCTGCAGGTTTCTTTCTACCTGGATAGGCAGCCATCCTTGTGCCTTGCAGACTCTGCTGTGCTACACGGAGCAAATTCAAGAAAGGCCCACATCATATGGGAGCAGAGACAAGGCTGAAATCCTTCAGCTCAGGTATGGAAAGATCAAAGTACTGGATGGGCTTTCTTCCCTCAATGGATGTGCTGACTTTTTTTTTATCAATGGAAAAACCAATTAAAGTTGATAAAGACACATTCACTGCTGATTTTCCTTACTGCCCACTACTCTGTGCTAGAATAATGGATAGTATTCTGCCTATGGGTGTATTTTTCTAAGATCTGTCAGTTCTGACAGCATTTTGGCACCTGAATAACTCAAGATTTATGCCAAGGGTCTAGGAACACACCATTTCTCAGTAGATGATGGGTACATTTTTCAGCAGGGCTTCCCTAATTAAAGAAATAGAGAGAGATAGGGATCAGATTGATAGGTTTTGCAGTCAGATATTTCACGCTCAATTTGATGAAATATAAATCACTCACAGAACGTCTCTTAACATGCACAAGTGGAAGAAAAGCCGTACTGTGAGGGGAAGAGGGTGCCGGAATATAGCAATGGGGTCCAAACAATCTGTCACAGCAACTTGTTTCCAACTTTTATCTACAGAAAGCTCCGGGCAAGAGATGCTTGGGCGGCTTGTTTGTCACAACAGCGAAAAGAAAGGCAGCAACTAGAAATGTTGGGTTGTAGGTAGCCTGGCCCAAGCAGCTTGGCTTGTTCAACACAGGCCAGGAAATGACAAAAATGCTGAAAAGAGCAGAATACTGTTGCGTCTTAGAATTCTTTTGGCAGATTAAGGCGAATATTTAGGCAATATGGGATTGCACAACAGAACATGGGTGCTGTATTCAGAGCTATAAGCATTTTAGATTTTAGAAGGACTTAAACAGCTCAGGAACGCAAAACCTCAAGGACTGCCTCTCTCCATATGAACCTCCCCGAACCCTGAGTTCATGCTCTGAAGCCCTTTTTCATATGCCTCCTCAACGAGGAGTCTGGAGGGTAGCAACACCAGATGGGGCCTTTTCTGCAGTGGCTCCCCTTTTGTGGAATGCTCTCCCCAGGGAGGCTCACCTGGTGTCTTCGTTATACACTTTTAGGCACCAGGCAAAACCGTTCCTCTTCAGGCCTTTGGCTGATTAACAGCCTATACCCTTTTAAATGTGTTTGTGGGAGGGGGTGGACGAAAGGCGGGTTATTGTTTTGGCCTTGTTCTCATTATGTATTCTGTGTTTTTATCTTGTATTTTTATGTTGTGAACCGCTCTCAAATCTACGGATGAAGGCTGGTATAGAAATAATAATAATAATAATAATAATGATGATGATGATAATAATAACAACAACAATAATAACAATAGCTCTTCATTTTGAATACAGTGGTACCTCAGGTTAAGTACGTAATTTGTTCCAGAGGTCCACACTTAACCTGAAACTGTTCTTAACCTGAAGCACCACTTTAGCTAATGGGGCCTCTTGCTGCTGCCACGCCGCCGGAGCATGATTTCTGTTCTCATCCTGAAGCAAAGTTCTTAACCTGAGGTAATATTTCAGGGTTAGCGGAGTCTGTAACCTGAAACGTATGTAACCTGAAGCGTATGTAACCCGAGGTACCACTGTACAATCCTATACAGTATGCTCTTAACCTGTTGGCTTTGTCTGATATAGAACTGATATGAAGCCAGCTCCACCTTCCTCCATCCATTACACAGGGTAATACACAGAAGAATGGTGACCCATCTTTTCTGCAAGGCCAAGAAGGCTACCAGCGTTTTTCTGAGCTTGAGATTTGGGACAGTGTGCCTGTGTTACCTGATAAGGCACCAGTCATTATGACTGGATCTGAAGTATCCCCCCCACCCCAACTCTGGCAGCAAGCCAGTATTGAGAAAAGGATGGCTATACTCTCTACCGATTGTTACGCAGCAGGGATTTCAAATTATTAGGGCCCTAAGCTGAAGTGTAATTAGCATAAAAGTTAATTCAACCCTGGGGTAGATGTATACATTAGTCGTTTTTGTCACTAATTAGTTACCTCTTTAATTGTGCAGGGAAGGTAGGTCAAGACCTGTCCTAAATGCTGACTGTTAGAATAAGTAGACAGTAATACAGGATGTGCTGCAAACTATGGCAAAACTGAGTGCCAAAACCCCAAGTGCTGTTTAAATTCCTCAGAAAACACCTAACCAGTACAGTCTATTTTTATTTATATATGTGCAACATATACATATCCCGTTGGTCACGTATGTTACCAAGGAACTTGGCCAGACTGTTGTATTATGTATGCCCCTAGCACCTTGATTCTGATCCAGAATTTGGCCCAGGAAAATACTTAAAATACATGAAAAGCAATGTGCTAATTTGATTTATATCTTTGCACTTCCAAAAGTGCAAAAACTTAGATCCCAATAGTATGCAAACTTTAGGAAACTTAGATCCCAATGAGTTTCATTTCTAGCCTAGATTGTTCCAATACTAGTCGGCTTCTCCTTTCCCAATCTTCATATCTGCCTTTCTGCTTTATACTGTACTCTGATTAGTAGGGCCTGAGTGCTCGCTTTGGCAGCACATATACTAAAAATGATTAGTAGGGCCTGAGAGGTGCAAAGGACTTGTACCATCCATGATTGCATGAATAGTTCCCTGCAATATTATTTATTTATTGCATTTACAGTGGTACCTCAGGTAAAGTACTTAATTCAGTTCCGTTCTTAACCTGAAACTGTTCTTAACCTGAAGCACCACTTTAGCTAATGGGGCCTCCTGATGCTGCTACACTGCCGGAGCAGGATTTCTGTTCTCATCCTGAAGCAAAGTTCTTAACCTGAGGTAATATTTCTGGGTTAGCGGAGTCTGTAACCTGAAGCGTATGTAACCTGAGGTACCACTGTACATCCCACCTTTCTCTCCAAGGAGCTGAAGGTGGCATCCATGATTCTCCCCCTCCTTATTTAATCTCCACAACAACCTTGTGAGGTAGGTTAGAATGAGAGATAGTGACATGCTGAGGGTCAACCAGTAAGCTTCACTGGATTTGAACTCTGGTCTCCAAGGTCCTAGTCCGACACTCTAACCACTGCATCACACTGGCTCTCCTGAGACAGATGTGGGTGACTGGCAAATGTTATCAGCGTACATGCTTTTTCCCTTATATGTGGAAGCAATGCAGGCAATTCCTCACTTGCATGGGAGTTGCATTCCTAGCCGCTGCGAGTGTCAGTGGGACATGCGTAAGTCTGCCCTGCCCCATTCCATTCCCACTCTGCCCCCTTACAGTGCTGATACAGGCACGCCAATTGCATATGAGTGTGGAGTTGCTTGTATTCATGTAGGAAAATACCGTATTTTTTGCTCCATAAGGTGCACTGGACCATAGGGCGCACCTAGTTTTTAGAGGGGGAAATCAAGGGGGGGGAATCTTATTTCCCCCCCAGCCCCAAAGAGCAGATATCTCTCCTTGCCGGGGGGTTGCACGCAACTATGGCACAAGCCAAGACAGCGAGCGGGATCCCTGCTGGAGGGGCTGCATGCGGCTATCCCTGAAGCCTTCAGAGCACATCGCAAGTTTCTGCATTCTGGAGGCTTCAGGTTCCTTTTGCTGAAGCCAGGAGAGCAAGACTTTCCTGGCTTCAGCGAAAGAAACCTGAAGCCCCCAGAACGCAGTGGGAACTCAAGCTGCGCTCCGAAGGCTTCAGGCGGCTATCCCTGAAGCCTGGAGAGCGAGAGGGGTCGGTGCGCACCGATGCCTCTCACTCTCCAGGTTTTAGCGAAAGCAACGCGAAGCCTCCGGAGCTTCAGAGGCTTCGCGTTGCTATCGCTGAAGCCAAGGAGTCTGCATTCGCTCCATAGGACGCACACACATTTCCCCTTAATTTTTGGAGGGGGAAAAAGTGTGTCTTATAGAGCAAAAAATACAGTAACTGTGAAATGGCAATCTTTTGCACCACAACTGGGGAAGGGCTGTATCTCAGTGGGAGAACATCTACATCACAAGCAAAAGGTGCCAGGTTCAATCCCAGTCATCTCCAGGTAGGGCTGGGAGAGATCCCGGTCCAAAATCATGGATTGCTGCTGCCAGTCATTATGAACAATTCTAAGCTAGAATTCTGGCTCAGTAGACAGCAGATTCCTATGTTATGTTAACTGCAGGGGCAACTTCTGGTGGCAAGGGCTAGCCTTAATTTCTATGCACACACTCACCCCCTGTCCACAATTCATCAAGTGGATTTCACGTTTTAATTGATGGAATTATTTTTAAACTTGTTACCTGACCTAAATATTTCAGATCCAGGAAAGCCAGGAACAGAAATATATATATATACATCTTAGGCTGAGGTCAGAATTACCAGCACCCCAATCTGTGTTCAGACCACCCGATAATCTCAGAGGCAGAGAGAGAAATTCACAGCACAATTTGCTTGGGAAGAGGGATGGGGTAGGGTGGGGGGAAGCTAGCCTCAAGAGCTATAAAAATGAAATGGAACAATTACAATGCAGACCGATGGGGATGCAAAAAGCACTAAGCTTTCAGGCACGGAGAGGTTAAAACAATTATTTGAACAGCTGGGAAAATTAAAATGGTAAAATAATAGCTACCCTTCAAAAATGCTACAGATGCAAAGAGACTCTTCAATGAATAACTGATAAAGAGGAAAAAACATTTTACAGGAAAACCATTTCATGCATGAAGGTCGAACAAGTAACAGCTTCTCTGATGTACCTGGGTTTTCAGACTTTCTACATGATATGCAGGATCTGGAGGTGCTAATACCATCACCTCCAAGCTCTCCAGGTCAATCGCAGGAGGTCTACAGTACACTAAAAACTAGATATTCCAGTAGGAGCTGGAAGCCTTTACTTTTTATGAGGCGGATTCAACATGCATGCTCACTTTCCCACACCAACCCTTGCACACTAATCTGGATGCATGGTAAGAGGCTGTTTAATTACTTTTAATGGAGCGGGGAGGGGCCCATTATTTTAAACACACACACACACATTTCGCATGCAAGCAATGGAAACAGAGTGGATACACTTCAAAGGGACAAATTCAATCTGATAAAATCTGCACAGCCAATACTATACATTTCTGTATGTGTGGGGGGTGAATCAAAAGCGGTTCCCATATACAATAGCAATAACATGCAACTTGCATGCTATTTCAAGGGATCTGGGCCTTGGAGATCTAAAAAGGGCACTGACCACATGCCATTCTATTCATATGGAGAACGGCTCCTATTTCAAAACTACTTGATGAGGATTTTATTTTATTTATTTAAATCCATAATTGTACTAGAGAGGAACATAGGAAGCTGCTTTAAACAAAGCTATACCCCTTGTCCACCTATCTCAGTACTGTCTATGCTGACTGACAGTGGCTCTCCAGGGTTTCAGGCAAGAGTCTTTCCCCCCTCCTTCCTGGAGACACCGGGGCTGAATATGGAGTTGTTTGCATGGATGGCATGTTGTAGCAGTGAGCTACAGCCCGTCCTCTGTGGTGGCAGCAGAGACTGGCACAATATATTAGCAGCAGTAACAGATGTTTATAGAAACTTCAGAGAGGTCAAAGCACCTCAACTACATCATCTCACTAATCAACCTTACAACTGCCTTGTAAGATGGGTCAATATTATCACCTCCGTATTGATGCCATCCTTTGCCTTCTCTGACAGGAATAAATAAATCTTGGCTTGTCGGTGAGTTAATTCAGATTCCCACCCAAAAGGATACAAGCTGCCAGTTCCAGATTCAAAGCGTGAAAACCCACCTCCATAGAATCATAGAGTTGCAAGGGACCCAAGGGTCATCTAGTCCAACCCCCTGCAATGCAGGAATCTCAACTAAAGCATCCATGACAGGTGGCCATACATCCTCTGCATGAAATCCAAGAAGTTTCCCCTCAGACTCCAGAGCATTCAGCTAGTACAAACCTTGTGGGCTGCCAATTTTTTATTTCCAAAAGCTTTAGATCATTTTCTTTAATATTTCTCCTCTTGGGGTGGCGAAGAAGAAGAAGAAGAAGAAGAAGAAGAAGAAGAAGAAGAAGAAGAAGAAGAAGAAGAAGAAGAAGAAGAAGAAGTGTTGCTGTTGTTGTTAATGTTGTGGTTGTTGTTGTTACCTCCACCCATCTGGCTGGGTTTCCCCAGCCACTCTGGGCAGCAGTCAAAGTTAAAATGACAGAATATAATATCAAAACTGTATATACACACACAGTAGAAACTGTCAAAGCTTAGCAGTGAAAGTATAGCTATAAAAAGGTAAAGGTACCCCTGCCCGTACGGGCCAGTCGTGTCTGACTCTAGGGTTGCGTGCTCATCTCGCTTAAGAGGCCGGGAGCCAGCGCTGTCTGAAGACACTTCCGGGTCACATGGCCAGCGTGACGAAGCTGTAGCTGGCTCGCCAGCACCAGCGCAGCACACGGAAACGCCGTTTACCTTCCCGCTATTAAGCGGTACCTATTTATCTACTTGCACTTAAGAGCGCTTTCGAACTGCTAGGTGGGCAGGAGCTGGGACCGAACGATGGGAGCTCACCCCACCGCGGGGATTCGAACCACCGACCATGCGATCGGCAAGTCCTAGGCACTGAGGTTTTACCCACAGCGCCACCCACGTCCCTAGTATAGCTATACAGGATAGAAATTATTCAGAATTTCTTTTTCTTTTTAAAAGATCTTTTTCAGGAGAACCAAAGAGGAAAGAACTCCAAAATGGCGCTCTCTCCAGTGGCCGCCCACCTCGTACCCCAAGTGACAAGGGCAGGTGGAAGGGTATCCAAAGATTAACTTAGTATATGAAAAGGTTTGTGTGGAGAAAAGTCATTCCTTCACCTACCTGGCTCCCAAACTGTATAGAGGTTTAAAGGCAAGACTTTGAATTCTGCCTGAAAAACCAACATCCCAGAGTTCATCTTTCCTTGTAATTTTATATCTACAAATTACAGAGCAGACTGAGAAAGCAAGTGAACTAGAGATTCCTTTGTATTTAGGCTATTTTTGTGGAACAATTTCTCTTTCTGCCTACAAACTCTTATCTCTAATCAAAGCACCTTCTGCCCAAGTTTTGTTACAGTGTAAGGTTCTTAGGTAAGCTGGTGGAAAATAGGCCACCTGAGAGTGGAACTTGGGCTCTTTTCAGCTGTGGATTTTGCTCTAGTTTTGGAAAGAAACTGCTTAAAAAGGGCACCAGTGTGGAGTAAAGGCTAAAGTATTGGATTAGGACCTGGGAGATTGGGATTCAAATCCTCACTCTCCACAAAGCTCCCTGGGTGACCTTGGGCCAGTCACTATCTCTCAGCCTAACCCACCTCACAGGGTTGTTGTGAGGATAAAATGGGAAGGGGAGAACCATGAACACCACTTTGAGCTCCTTGGAAGAAATGGTGGTATATAATTGTAATAAATAATAATAACTAAGACTGTGAGTATTATGTGTTGGTGTGAAATCTGTGTTAAACAAACCCAAATTCTGCTAGCTGCCCTTTCTCCACCATTGAAGACTTCACCTAGCATTGTCTTGAAATCTGCTTGAAGACTGCATGTTAATAGTAATTCTGCACATTAATTCTGCACATATATGTAATTTCTGTGCTTGCATGGTACTGTGATGGAATGCACACAGTCTTGCAAAAAGGTCTCGCAGCATGGTCTGAATGCAACTAACGTTGCAATGAAAAGCTGGTCTGGTCAGTGTCTGTATTGGAGACGGCCTGAGAACTCTATTCCATCAAGTTCCATGATGAAAGAAATGTGAGATATAAAAGGATTCTGTCCAATTTTAATCATACTCAGAGAAGACCCACTGAAATTCATGGTCAGAAATGGCTTAGGTAAATTAATTTCAGTGATTCTACACCAAATATAACTTAGTTGGAAACAACTCAAAGGATTTAAAATAGAATATTACAGCAATCTTTCTCTCTGATCTTGCAGTCAAAGAATGATAGCCTAATGAGAACAGATCACTAGGAATTTCATAGCAAGTTTCTCTAAGTCTGCTCTAAAAGCATGCAGAACAAGCATAGTATTTCTGCTGTCCCCAAATCCATAGAAGGCATCTCAAATGGTCTGAGTTAAGGCTTTGCCATATTTTGCAGGAGTCAAAACATTGGAATCTTCCTAAATTACAATTTGTATATTTACATTCAGCCAAACTGAAACCTATTCTGCATGTTAATGCAATTTATCCATGGCATTATATCCCACCTTTCCTCCAAAGAGCTCAAGCTGTACACAGTTCTCCCCCTTCCCATTTAATACGCACAACAACCCTATGAGGTAGGTTAGGCTAGTGCAGTAAGGATACTTTTCTTACGCGTTATAAAATGTTGCACAGATCCACCATGCAGCACTGAACAAGGGCCCTGCTGCTGGGGAATAAACGCATGGTTTCTGGAGTTGCCAACCCAGATTTGGTCATCTGATCAAACTGTATATGACAAATGGATGATTATTATTTAATCTTAGTTGCACGGTACACAATCAGCCCAATAACTAGGGAACACAACTGTGTTACCACTAGCCATCTTCAGTGCACACAGCCCTTTTCTTTGCATTAACTAGGAGGACAACAAAGGCGTAACAGGTGCTTTACTGCTTCCAACTATGGCACACATTTTAAAGTTTTAAAATTTATTCACCAGGACTAGAAACTTACTGTCGAAAAGACTGATTTGCATCCAGTGTAGTGCTAAGAAACTGCCCCATCAGCGCCAGGATTTACTCGTGTGATGATGCTTCTCCCCCTGCACAACCCTAAATTTGTTCTGGGGTTTTCCCCAATTATCCAAAGCAGATCTGGGGAAGGCATGGCAGGGAGTAGTATCGCACAAACGTTAATCCTTGCGCTGATGGGATGGTTACTTAGAGCTACGCCGGATACAAGTGATTATCTCCCCATCCAACACGCCCATAATTTCAATCATAATTTTTATGAACAGGGTGCACAGAAGAATGGAAGGCAACCTTAACGCACAAGAATGCAAATAAAAACTTCAGCCGTTGTAAGCGACCCAGTACCCCTGTTCTTATGGATTTCTTGATATAAAGATGGGCAATGTATTCACCCCATGGATATTATATATATGGGTATAAAGAGGATGGAGGTTCAACAAGGCATCTGGCCAATTTGGTTACTGTGTTGCAAAACAGAACACTCTGAACAACAACAAGCAACACGTTGGCTAATGATATACTGACAATATTTTTATATACTATACTGCATCAAAATTCATAAACAGAAGACATATAATATGTGCATGGAGTCACAAACTAATAAGAATCAGATAAATGTTCCATAACCAGGAATGGTGAGATTGGTAAATCACTGTCAAGGATCACTGAAATAGAGGCAGAATGCCTTTCCACAGTCAATATCCAATCCAAAATGTAGTTGGAAGTAAGTTGGAGCATGGTGGTGCTATGGGCACAACACTACAAATGTGAGATGATGGGTTTGATACAGTATAGTGTTATAAAAATATTGGCAGTATATTATTAGCTGACTTGTTGCTTGTTGTTGTTCAAAGTGTTTATTTTTTTTATATATATAATATTTTTATTGGTTTTTACACATATTTTCTAGCATAACATTTCATAAACATCAAATCAAATATTTGGCTATCATAACCTAAGACTTTCTTCAACCCCATCTACTGGTTTTCTATAATAATTTATAATTCTGCATTTTATTACTATACTTATTGCTATCAATCCAAATCCTAAATAAACTCCGACTTAATCCCTTTTGCCTTAATCTATATAATTCTCCTCACAAAACTTCTTGTAACCCTACAAGTGATGTCAATTGATTACAATTGTCTTTCAGATACATCATGCACTTCTTCCAGTCCTTCAGGAAAGTCTGGTCCTGCTGGTTCCGAATTTTGCCCGTTAATCTCACCAACTCGGCATAGTCCATCAATTTTGTTTGCCACTCTTCTTTCATCGGTATTTCTTCCTGTTTCCATTGTTGGGCTAAAAGTATTCTTGCAGCAGTGGTTGCATATAAAAACAGGGTTTTTTAAATCATTCTTGTGATTTTTTTAACCCACGATGCCAAGTAGAAGAGTTTCTGGTTTTTTGCAAATGTATATTTCAACATTTTAAAAATTTCATTATAAATCATGTCCCAGAAGTCTCTTACTTTTTTACATTCCCACCACATGTGATAAAACGTGTGCTCAATTTGGTTACTGAGCATGAGGATGAGGAAATCCTGCTGCAAAAAGGACTATAAAGAGCTACAGTGGCAATGGAGAAGGAGACCAGAACAAGGTGAAAGCTACCCATGGAAACATGCCTGGAGAAGATGAGCTCTGCTCTCAGTCCTCAAATATAAAAAGCTACTCTCTCTCAGCCTTAGTCCCTCCTGCCAAGAGTGGCAGGGACAACCCAGTCAGATGGACATCATATAAATATAATGATGACAACTACAGCAACTTAACACTACTACTACCAGCACTTTTTCTGGGTTAGCGGAGTCTGTAACCTGAAGCGTATGTAACCTGAAGCGTATGTAACCCGAGGTACCACTGTAACAAGCATTGCTTCTTTTTGTGTGCTCGTTTACATAAAGCATGGGAGGGATGAAAAATTAAACATAGTGTTCTCCTGATTCACAGTTCGGAAATTTATTTGCAGGGTGGTTCTCCTCAGCCCCTAAGGAAACAGAAGCCTCCTCTTTCCAAACTGCCAGCGATGTGTCAGTTCTAATGTCAGCCTCCACACAGATATATCAACGAAAGGCAGAAAAGGAAAAAGGAGCAGAAAGGGCAGGAGAGGGAGAGAGGAGATATAGAGAGAGGAGGATGGCAGGTAAAATGCAAAGGACAGCAGAGGCGTAAACAAACAGAGGGGGAAACAGTGCACTGCGCTTGAAAATAAGTTGAAAAATCTGCAATGCAGAATGCAAATCAGTGACCCTGGGGAAAAAAAAGTGGCCCATTTCAGTGCTCTGGCAAAATGCTGCAACATCAAGGTAGAGGGAAGTGATAGAATTATGATGCCTGGTATATCATTCTAGAGTTTTCAGCACATTTTTGATGTTTTATGGAGTCATGATGTTCTCTATACAACATACTAGGGTTGCAATCTCTAAGGGATGTATGGTGACCCCAATTACCATCCATCAATGTATTTTAAGGATACTGACTAAATGACTCTTCTTCACTGGAAAGGACAATTTGGGATATTTATACTGCTAGAGAATAAACCAAAATACTTTCCGTTCCATGTGTTCAGCTATCATCACAAGGATTTAGGTTTATGAATATTCTCCTCCTCCCTCTCTGCACACCCCCAGTCATAGATTGTCTCAGTTAAGACAACATGTCTTAACAACAAGCTACCAAGAAACTGACATTTAGCTGACAGCTAGCTGTGAATCGTGCTGATCAGCAGGAAAAGGTGCTCTGCCCTGCTACAATCAGCAATGCACTGGTTTTTGCTGGTTCCAAATGCATACATCACCCGAGCATGAAATAATGAGGCCGGACACCCTATGAAGGGCATAAGGAGCAACATCAGAGGCCGCTTTCAACCCATCAACATATTTCCTCTTAACACAAGGAACACTGACAGGGTGGCTCATATTTAATAAAAAAAAGCTCCCAAGGTCTGGTTTTGGAAAGATCAGTAACAGTTTACACCAGGCATCCCCAACCTCGTCCCTCCAGATGTTTTGGGACTACAATTCCCATCATCCCTGACCACCGGTCCTGTTAGCTAGGGATGATGGGAGTTGTAGTCCCAAAACATTTGGAGGTCCGAGTTTGGGGGTGCCTGGTTTACACAGAAGGAAACGGCTGGTCATAAACAGTCATTAAAAACAAACAAACCAGGCTCTGGAAAAGAAGAACAATGAACTGCCATATTTTTAAAAGAAGAGCGAGGCAAGAAGATATTTGAGTCCTCTCCCCTCCCCTCTCCCATGCACACCAAGATCTATATTTTCTACAGCTCCATTGATCTTAGTTTATTTGGTGGGAACAAAGATTTATCTTGGTCAAAGCTACAACAGATGAGTAGAAAAAGTGGTAGTGATAACAGAGCAGAAACCCAAGCTTTTTGCTCTGCTATCACTACCTCTTTTTTTCTATCCATCTGTAGAAGTGACCAAATTGTCTGCTCATCCCAAACCTGGGAAAACCTCCAGTGATGATACTGTGACTTGCATGTCTTCAGATAAACTAGCATCTTTTGGTGGGAAGATCACCTGCTGGCCCACTCTATCACCTTGCAACCTGTTCAGCCAGGGATTTACTGCCACGCAAAGGGAGAGCCAGCTAAAATTCTACAGGGAAATTACAGCTCTTCAAGCATCTAGTATAACCAAACTACCATAAAAACCAATCAGCGCTAGAAGAATAAAATAATTGATCATAAATTCAGGTGAAATGCTGGGCATAAACTTGCAGTGTTATTATATCTATTATAGACAAATGGATAATTCATTTTTCTTGATATCCATGCCCTCTTCCACGTACCTGGATGAAGAGAATGTAGTGGCTATACTGAAACTTCAAAGAATCCCTACTGGATTCTATTCTTATGGCAACTTCAGAGTTTAACTATTTCATTTCTGCAGCAAGCACATATTTCCTTTTGAGAGTAAGCTACTACTGCATGCTCCCACAAGGGTAAAAAAAATATTGTAACTATCACATACTCCCACGATTACTGGGGAGCACAAAAGATGCTGTCTTTGAAAACTCAAAAGTGGCACCCAACCAATTATTATTTTTATATATCTGGGAGAACACAAGCAGTCACTCCGAATCCTGGAACCACCTGCACCGGCTATTTAATGATTGCTTTGGGATGCTGGAAAAACACACACATTACCACTCAAAATTCAGGTAGTATGCCAATGCAGTTTAACAATAAACTACAACTGGTGGAAAGCAGATCCTAAACTGGTTGGGACATACCGTAACTGGTATTAGTCATAGTAGTTCTGTGTTACTTGTGAAGGCTGCTTAGACCTTTTTGCTGACTCAGGGACATCTGTGTGAGACTTTGGCATGTTGGAAAAAAATCATAACATTAGAATAACAACAACATCACAAAGGATGTGAAGTTATAGGTAGTGCTGGAATCAGGGGCGCCATCTAGGGAGGCTGAGGGGCCAAGGCCCTCCCCCAATTTTCAAGGATGGGGCCAGTCCCCTCAAAATTCCATGGCGGTGTGTTCCTTTGGCGATCTTTGCTCTGGTGTGTCTCTTTGATGGCAGTGAACAGAGGTAAGGTGGCAGGCGATGAGGTGGTGAAGGATGCTGAGCCGAGGTAGCCTGGGAGGTGGCACAAAAAAAATGTGGGACGCAACTTGGTTCCTCTGGCTGGAATGTTTCAAAGGAAGGGGTTAAAATGTGTTAGGGTGCACAAGACCTTGGTGAATAATGGCCAGATAAGCAGTTGTGACGCTTCCCCCCACCCCTGAAATATTACGGATATCCATGGTCTATATCTGACATAGGTTTGTCTATATAAATACAGTCATACCTCGGGTTAAATATGCTTCGAGTTGAGCACATTCGAGTTGCGCTCTTCGGCAACCCGGAAGTAACGGACCGCGTTACTTCCGGGTTTCGCCGCTTGCGCATGCGCACACACTCAAAATGATGTCACATGCATGCGCAGAAGCAGCAAAAAGCGATGTGTGTGTGCGCAGACGTGCCGTCGCTAGTTACGTTTACCTCTAGATGCGAACAGGGCTCCGGAACAGATCCCATTCGTATCTAGAGGTACCACTGTAGTGAAATAGATTCAAAAGGTAGAATATTCAATCTAGCATAGCTAACTCTTCTTCACATGGATTCATCTGGCTGAAGGACACAGGATCCTGGCAAACAGCTCTTAGCTGGTAAGCCATGAACTTTATTCCAAAATGACAGGATGCTAGGACACTCAGAAGTTAGATCATGCTAGGGAACTCAGAAATGCTGTTTAGCAATTAGATGAGGATATGAAATAATAAACTCTTACTGACTGCTTTGTCAATGCAATTACTATGATATTCTTATGCCATTTTCAATCTATATTATTTCCTAGGTACTATATTACTATCTTACATTACTTTACCTTTCAGTATGTTGATTCAAGGTTCAGAATATCATGAGCTTTTGTATGAAGAGAATAATATGCCTTACTTTAAGTACTGTACACCTATAAACGGAATAGTTTGTGTCTCTTGCAGTCCTGAGTCTGTGGCCTTTCATCACTGGTTATGCTTTACTTCCAGTCTCATTGGGCTGCTAAATTAGGAAATCTGAACCCAGATTAGATGACTGAATTAACACCACAGAAGTACATATGTAAAGTATAGTGTGGAGGTATATAACTAAGAGATCCAACAAATAGTTCCAGGCATAATAACAAAGTAGGGGCTTATTTTGTGGAATGCTCAACATGAGGGCTCCAACCCACTGAAAAACACACACACACAAACACCGCAGGTCAAATTGATATGCAAGCTCTCTATGAACCCCTTCTATGCAACTTGGCACTGTGGCTCTGTTTACACTAGAGCCGTGTTAACTACTGCTATGCCAGCCACAGAGCTGTTTATGGGACTTTTTAGTTTAGAGAAAAGGCAAATAAGAAGCAACATGATAGAAGTTTATAAAATTATGCATGACATGGCGTGGGCATCCAGTGAAGCTGAATGCTGGAAGATTCAAGGCAGGTAAAAGAAAGTGCTTCATGCCGCACATAGTCAAACTATGGAACTCGCTTCCCCATGAGGCAGTGATGGCCACCAGCTTGGATGGCTTTAAAAGAGGATTAGACAAATTCATGGAGGGCTATCCATTGCTACTAGGGGACGCGGGTGGCACTGTGGGTTAAACCACAGAGCCTAGGACTTGCTGATCAGAAGGTTGGCGGTTCGAATCCCCGCGACGGGGTGAGCTCCTGTTGTTCGGTCCCTGCTCCTGCCAACCTAGCAGTTTGAAAGCACGTCAAAGTGCAAGTAGATAAATAGGTACCGCTCCGGCGGGAAGGTAAACAGCGTTTCTGTGCGCTGCTCTGGTTCGCCAGAAGCAGCTTTGTTATGCAGGCCACATGACCTGGAAGCTGTAGGCCGGCTCCCTCGGCCTGTAAAGCGAGATGAGCGCTGCAACCCCAGAGTTGGTCATGACTGGACCTAATGTCAGGGGTCCCTTTACCTTTATCCATGGCTACTAGCCAGGATTGCTATGCTCTACCATCACAGTAAAGAAAAAGGTAAAGGACCCCTGACAGTTAAGTCCAGTTGCAGACGACTCTGGGGTTGCAGCGCTCATCTCGCTTTACAGGCTGAGGGAGCCAGCGTTTGTTCGCAGATAGTTTTTCCGGGTCATGTGGCTAGCATGACTAGCGCACAGAAACACCATTTACCTTCCCGCAGGAGCGCTACCTATTTATCTACTTGCACTTTTGGGTGTGCTTTCGAACTGCTAGGCTGACAGGAGCTGAGACCGAGCAATAGGAGCTCACCCCGTTGTGGGGGTTTGAACCGCCGACATTCTGATCAGCAAGCCCAAGAGGCTCAGTGGTTTAGACCACAGTGTCACCAGCGTCCCGCCACTATCACAGTAGGAGGCGGTTGCTGGTATTCCAGCAAATACCAGTTGCTGGAAACCATGAGAGGGGAGAGGGCTCTTGTGCTCATGCTCTGTTCCCTGGTTTCCCGCAGGCATCTGGTTGGTCTCTGTAAGAACAGGAAGCTGAACTAGATGGGCCATTGGCCTGATCCAGCAGGCTATTCTTATGTTCTTATGTTATTGCATGGTGCAAAATGGATGCAAGTGCCATCATTATGTTAGATGTAAAATTAAAATTATTGTCCAAAGCTGAGACAATGAAACCCTTGTACCAATTCGCCTATGGCTGCTAAATGCCATTAAAAAGCACACTTTTTTAATGTGAGCAGATTTTAACCTACCTAGGTTATAGGTACTATCACAATGCTACTTGCCCGCATTAAGGCCTGCTGAGAAGTTCCAAAACTGGGTCAAAAAAGTGGAACATGCTTCTGTAAGTATGGGATGTGGCAAAACCAGAGCCATACATCCCTATGTGAAATACAAAAGTTCGTTCTAGGGCAGCTGCATGTATCCCTAGCAGCCTGTGAAGTTGTAAAATGAGAGCAAATAAAATAAAGATGACACTGTCATGGGTAGGAAACAATGTGAAGGGAATTAAGCAGAATTAAAACACACCACCAGCGAGGCTATTTTGAATTAAGAAAGCACAGCATGTCAGAGGCAGTTAACATCTTGCTATTTTTGAACTTCAATTTTGTTCAGTTTGCTTATATTTTTCCACAGAGAACATTCAAATCCCTAGAAAGGGAAATGGGAGGCTCAGCAGGCTGCAAGGATGCAAGCATCTGAAGCCCATCAATTCACTGGAAGAAATCTGGCTGGAGATCATTTATTTTTTGACAGCTATGGACACGTTCTCAGAGAAGTTAATAGTAAACCCCAGCTTGGAAATCTGGTTGGAAGTGGCACATGGCATAATAACTGAATGGGCAATAGAGAAGAAATCTCCTATTTTCTAGAGTCAGTCAGTCCTCCAAGGACATGCTGTGCATTGTGGGGAACAAAAGAAGCTGAAAACCCAGCAATTGTGTTTTATACTCTAATGGATCACCTTCCATCAGAATTAAACTCAGCCTTTAAGAGATGCAGCAGTCAAGTTCTTTTAATTAAAACAGTTGCAGGAACATCCACAGTAGATGAATGTTTTGAAGGATACTGAATCACCTGCTAGCCCAGAAAGTCTCCTCAGTAAGAAAAATAACAAAAACCTAAGAAAAACAAAAATCAATTTCTCTGTTTTGGTCAGGGTTTGCCCAGTATGGCCTTTTTGTCCTGGTTATGTGACCCAGTAGATGATCTGCTTGATGAACTAAACTGACTTGCTCCTTGGGGATGATGGAATGGACTGATAGTCTGAGTGGAAAAATTCAGAGTCAGATGGGTAGAAGGTAATTTTAGTGACAGAAAGATAAGCTTGCAGAGAAAAAGGAAAAGCTTAAAGGACAGAAGCAATGGAGCTGAGGTTTTATAGGGATAAACATGGTGTTTAATTGAGGAAAATAGACGGTAACAAAGTTTTCAATGCATAATTTTTAGCCATTGTCTAAGGAGCCACCCTGCATAGCATCTTGCTGGCAATTTGCTACACCATTCTCTTCAAATTAGTCTATGATCTTAAAAAGAACATCACTTTACATGGTGATTTGCACATTGCACAGATATAACACCTTATTTTAAAATATTTACTTTCTTTACATTCCTTTGCACTCCAAATCAATCATCACACAGATAAACCAATCCTTTGCAAAGGCGTCAATACATATTACAGCATTAGGTTACTAAAGACTCTGCATCAGAAGTTTGGTTTCTTTTCTGAAAGGTATTAAGTTCACATCCTAGCATGTGGGCAGAATTGCAAGTAAAGTATCAGAACACTTTGCATTCATTATAGTTCTTTCACAGGTCCTAAAAGCACTCTAGAAAGTGCCCTGCTGAAGGTCACAGAAAGGCAACAGAGCCATCTCAAAGGTTGTACATACCAGCCCGTAGGAACTTATCACCCGCCTCAAATCTTTATATACTTGCATCTGAAGAATTTTAACATTAACTTAGAGGAATGTTACTTGAGGGTAGTCCAAGAGGATGCAGATATGAGTAACAGCATGAAGCCACTTAGGGAAATGTCAGAGGACTGTTAGAAAATACCTCCTAGACAGCAGTTCATTTGGGTGGTTCAACAGTGTCATAAAGTGCTGGAGGACTACAGAGATGCAGTTAGAGAAACACAGGTGTGTATCTTCTAACTAGAGGAGGGAGAGCCACCAAGAGAACATCATCACGGATTCTCCAGGAAAACACAAATGTTTGGGGCTACGCTATGGTTTAAAGTGCCTAGGAGGATAGGAGGGCTGACGAGCTGACATTGCCATATGGGACTACTAGTCTCCCTGGATTTTCCATAGACACCTGGTCGTCCACTATGAGAACAGGATGCTGGACTAGATGGGTCACTAGCCTGATCCTGAAGGCTTTTCTTACGTTCTTAAGACAGGCCACCCAATTGCTAGTGGGCTACCCCATGGGCTGGTGCTGGAACAGAGTGTTACTATCTGTTCCAGGGTGGTGCTCTCTAAGTGACTGAAGAATGCCCATGCTTAGTGAAATCAAGATCAACTCAGAAGTGGATGTAGTTCTTCTGCAACAGTGAAGAAAAGTTACAATTAATACAATCTAATGGGATAATGATGGAAATGAACATTTTTGGAATGGCTTAAGAACAGCTAGCCACTTCCTAAACAGTACCCCAAAGAGAAATTGATATGAATCAATATCCAAACAGTTTAAAGCCTTTTATAATCCCTTAACACAAACTGGCCTATCTGCTTGGAAAGCTGAAGCTTTCAGATGTGAGAGAAAGGGGAAGACAGATATTCCAGCAAACAATTTTGCAGAGGCCTCTCAAGAGGTGAACTATGAATTCAGCATATTTCCAATTTCTATTTCTTGTGTTACAGGGACTTAAGAAGCTTGGATGCTGCTTTCTGGAGTTATAGCAGAATTTAGCTTCATTTTACAAGAGCAGTAATAACAGTAGGCTGAACACTGCAGGGCTATGTTCAAATATCAAGGAAAGGTAATGCCATTTTGGCACTGAACTTGTGTTTCTAAAAGTGTAGTTGATACCAGCAAAAAAAAACAAAAAACACCACCCTGGAATCTGGGGTTATTTATTATATATAAAGACAACAAGAGGCCTGCAATGTTCAGGATGGACTAAAAGCTGTTTCTGGTGAGGAGCAGGAGAAACTGCCAGGTAACCACTACTATGACTTCTCCAATTCTGCCCTTAGCTAACTGTGTAGGAGAATTGACATTTCTTCTTGTGGGTGGGTGGGTGTTGAAGCCTGGGGGGGGGGCAACAGGCATGTACAGCAGAGATGAATATTTGGGTTCTTCTTGCCATGAGAAGCACTGTAGCAATAAATACAACAAATAAAAAAAGGCTCTGTGAGCAGGCAATCTATTGTTTCCTGCCTGTAGCAACATAATAAACTATCTGCTAAAGGCTGAACTTCATAGCAAAGGAATAGTGAACCTGTGGCCTGACTCCAAATACTTAGGGATATGAATGGTTTCCAGATAGCTTTGGGATATTTTTTTAACTGATTGTCCTGTTGAAAAGCTTGCTGACTCCTGGAATAGGGAATCCAAGTGGTTGGATTCAACTGAATCTGAGGGCTGGCGGAAGCCTGGTAGGCTTGTACAGACTAAAGCCTGGTAGGGACTAAAGCCCCTGCTAGATACAAGAATTCCTGACCTAGACCATCTCCAGATTAGACAAATTCTTGGAGGATAAAGCTGTCAGTGGTGATGCTCTAATTCCATGGCTGGAGGCAGTATGCTTCTGAATATCAGTTGTTGGAAACAAAGAAGGGAGAGTGCTCTTGTGTTTGGGTCCTGCTTGTGGGATTCCCACAGACATCTGGGTGCCCACTGTGAGAAGAGGAGGCTGGACTAGATGGGCTATTGGCCTGATTCAGCAGGCTCTTATGTTTTTAATTGCTTTACTTGTTGAACTTCCCTTAATAAATTTCTCCTAAAGTTAAATCAAAATATACTCTTATGTAACTTAAAGCCCATTAGATCTAGTCCTGGGGACAACTGAAAACAAGTCCTGCCCTTCTCTATACAAAAGCCCATCAGATACTGGAAATGTGCTATCATGTTTTCCCTCGGTTTACTCTTCTCCAGGCTAAACATACCTGGTTCCTTTACCCATTTCTCATGGGAATGCTTTCCCATATACCTGACCTGAGCTCCTAGGCATTCTTTCCCCCGTGGCTTAACAAGGGGTTGAGGGCAATGAGGCAGCAGGGATGACAACAGGGAAAGGAATGCAGATTCGCCTAAACTGGAACCAGGCTTGGCTCTTGCAGCTGGGTCAGGGTGGGGAGGGGGAGGCATGTTTCACTTCCTTTTGACTATCAGAAAAAAGGAGAAAATTTTCCTTTTGAAGGCTGGCTGCAGGTGAGGGCAGGTCAACTAAGCAGCCTGCCTCCAATCCTGTTCCTTTCCCCCCTCCCCATCACTTGCTCCAAGAAGCAGGCAGGAAGAGAGCCCACACTTCCATCTCACTGGCGCTGCCCCAGTGGACTGGCACGTGTGGACTGGAAGAACAGTCACAGCTCAAAGCAAGGCTCACAGGAGCAGAGTTAGCAAAGAGAATGGGGTGCTGGCAGGTCTTTCAAGGGCTCAAGCCAGTGGCGGAGCTTCATGCTCTGGAACGGGGTGGTGGTGGTGGAGAGCAGGTGGGGGTGTGGTGTGCCGCCTGTGGGGGCGTGGTGCCCAGTGTGGGGGGGGCATGAGCCGCAATGGCACCCCACTGGGATCATGGTGCCGGGGGTGGTGCGCTCCCCCCGTCCGCCTCTTCCTCCACCAGTGGCTCAAACCCTCCCATCCGGAATGTAACCTGAGTGGAGGTGCTGGAAACTCATGGTCAATCTGATCAGATATGGCTTAGGTTTATGCCACAGCAGAGAGCTCAGCAAAGAAATCTTACTTCTCTGCCACCATGGCATCTGCACAATATCATCATCCAGCTGATCTTTTTGCGGGTGGTTGAGATCAAGGGTCTCCCTCAGGGGAGTGACCCCAAGCAGTCTTTATGGCGGTCTTTGCTTGCAAAAACCAGCATAAGAAAATGAATTATCTGTGCTCCACATGGATTGTGCAATGCATTTGCAGAGCATTTGTTTGGACAGGTTAATAATATTGCTATGCTGGGTTATGGAAACACTAGGCCTCTGCAAAGCTTAGCAATAGAGAAGAAAATGAAGAACTCATGCCTCCAGCTTCGTGAATGCAGCAGCCATTTCCATTTTAAGTAGGCCAGCATTTTACTCTTGGACATGCCTCATATATTAAGATGGCAGTTTATGTCCTTCCAGGCAGCTCCATATTTTTCGTTTATCCATCGATGAACATCAGGGCATATAAAAAGCTTTTGCGTATGGACTGATCAGAGATGCTTAGGACCTAGGAGTCTCTGCCTTCAAGAATTAAACAATAACCCATCCCCAGCTCTCCATCCTTTAGAATTAGAAGCACAATGTGGATTATTTTCACCTCTGCAAATAAACAGGCCAGGAGAACGCCTGGGTACAGTTAATCCAGTAATGCTCTCCTCAGTGTTTATGACTAAATAAACAGCAGCTGCTTGCTGCTTGCGGCCTCTTCACTCATTCCCTTGTGGGGGGGCCATTTATTGAGTCATAAACTCCTCCAATAGTGTTATCACCACAACGTTTGCCCAAATATAGGGCGGAAGGAGGAGAGGGGGGAAAACTCAACAACTTAAGAATCCACAGAAAGCTGACAGCAAAGTTCATCTAAATAATCATATTGCAGTACCTACCCAGAAGCAATAAGGTCAACCCTATGGGTAGATGGTGCCCCAAAACAAATTGCCCTAGGAAAGGAGGACCATTTTTTAATGTATCGTGTTTTGCTTACTTTTTTATATGATCCTCTTAACAAACACATGCAAACAGGGTATGCCAAAATTCATTATCTACAAGCGAACTTCCGAAAGCCGGCGTGTGAGGAGCAAATAGTATGCTGGAAACTTCCCAAAGTAACCTTTCCGTACTGAAGGATCCAGGTTCAATCCCCAGCATCTCAAAGTAAAAGGACCGCAGATAGCAGATGATGTGAGACTCCTTCTGTTTGACGTGCCACTGCCAGTCAGAGGGCTAGAAGGACAAACAGCATGACTATGACCTGGCATAGCCAGCTCCCAGAGTTGATTTATAACCAACAGGCCAGACTTGCTGTTTCCTTATTGACCCAAAATCTTCTAAAAACCTTCCAAACTCATGAAGCTGCTCAGATCCTTTATGGCAGAGCTGGGGAATCTGTGGCCCTCCAGAGGTTGTTTGCTTCTAATTGTGCCCCTTCAGCCCAAGCCAGCATGGCCAATGGTTAGCGATGATAAAAGTTGCCGTCCAACAACATCTGGAGGGCCCCAGAACTTTAAGAGATCCACTGTGTTTTTGTTAGAGACCAGGTGCTTCAGCTGTGGTATTTTCTATGAGGAAACCACTCTAATTGTAAGAAAACTGAGTAAAGTATCACATTTGATGATGACACATGCGTGTAGTCTATTTCAACGCACAGACTTACACAAGGAAGCTTCACTGAAATATACCCTTCCAGAGCTGGTGCACAAAACACACATGCACTGAAAGAGACACACAAGCAATCAAACATCATGAGCTAAACTAGGTTATCATGCCTTTTCCTACCCTGTAATGTTTTCTCCATATAGCAAAATCTACAGCACAATTAAAATCAAAAGTGCGATCAGTAGCCGAGATGAACTTAAAAATCTTATATGGCAGGCATCAAGAACAAGCAAAAGCCAAGGTAAAAAATGTGCAAGATCTGAAGGAGAGTCAAAGTTGCCAGAGTGTGTTGACATTATACAGTAATAAATGTCTGTGAGTTGTTCTACTGTACTAACCAGCTATTTAACAGTTGCTATTTTTGAGTCTTACTAGATTCATCTTGAGGAATGTGATTTCAGAGCGAAAATTCATAACTTTGGTTGGAATAGTCATTTCCTCAGAGAGTGAAATAGATGGTTGGGTGGTCAATTGAGTCCCTGTGACTCAGCCCAGAAAGGTGGCTTTGGATTCCGATTATAAACTTATATAAATCTTATATATAAATCTTACGTAGGGACAATATTGATAGCAACTTGCTACTTCTATCTACTTGCTCATATCTCCTTATCTCGGAGGAAAATGTGGCATATAAATATAACATATTAATAAATAATTTTTCAATGCTAACCAAGTAGTTGGCAGTTTCTATTTAGTGAGCATTGGGATTTTATTTGAGAGATGGCATGCACACAAGCATACTTTTGCATGCTTCTTGCTGTTACATTTTGTTACAGTCAGAGAAAGGAGGAAGGGCGTTGGTGGAATGATGGTCTTTGATAGACAGCTTCAGGTCAAAGAGGTAGAGTAATGCTTTTATTTTAAACCACTTCCAGAGAGATTTATTCTGCAGAGTCTTCCTTAGTCTGACAGAACAGAAAGTCACAAAATTTTAAAACAAAACTGCAGCTGTGCAAATTATGCAAGCATACAAATTGCAACAAAATCTATTCAAGACTGCCCAATTTGCATAATTCAATAGAAAGCCTATTTGGGGCTTTGGTTACAGAATTTGCGATTTTCAGAGCAGAACTCCAAGAGCTTTTATCAACAATCTGGGCTTATTATTCTGAAATTAACTATCTTTTTTGCACAGTGTGGGTGTTTCTCATGTATGGCTTTAAAAAGGTTGCATTTAAATATTACATATTACAAGCACTAAATTAGCTATATGCATTCTGGTCAACACAGGGAGAAATCCAAACAAGATAAAAGTGACTGCCAATGAAGTCATATTACAAACCTTATTGACTCTTTCCTCATTACAAAAGACGGAACACAGAGGGGTAGGGATTGAGCCCTTGAATGGATCCATATTTACATAGATGGACTCATGTCTCGGGAGCATATGCTAAAGGAGTATTCTAAACCACACACTTGCCCCATCCACACTTGTAAGGTACTACCCCAAATCCTGTGATAATACTGTATGATGTTTTACTCACAAGTGGTAGATTCAAGAGAAGGGGCGGTGGCTTTTCACTCCTGTTAAATAAAAGCTATTGAGGTGTGCATCGTATCTCAGGAGAGGAAGAATGCACAGCATCCAAAAGGTATGAGTACTGAGGGTGTTGAAAATACAGACAAGAGAATAACAGCAAGAGGGAACAGTGTTTGGAGAGGTGCTTTCTCTGTGTCATCCTATTTTAACAGGACCTGCTTAACGCATGGCAACACTGGCAGAGGATGTTTCCAGGAGCCTCAGGGCACAAACAGAGACAAACAGAAAATTGTGAGCAGAATTTCCCAATGTGGTTTTCTTTACATTGAAAGCATCTGTGGATGCCTGTGGCTCTCACCTGTGACACCTAGAAGCTATCAGCACGGGACAGCGGCCAAACCAGGTGAGGGTAGCCACTGGGTCTCAAACCCTCAGTGAGTTATGGACTTCCCCTGCCTGCAAAGACAGGCTCCGACAGATTGAGCAGACAAGAACAAGTGGGTCAAATGGTTAAGAAGGTAGTTTGTGCATGTCCTGTAGAGGAAAGTGAGGAGCAGATGGGGCTCGTCACCCTAGGAAGGGTAGGAGAAGGAAAACTCTAATCTGGGCATAGGCAAACTCGGCCCTCCAGATATTTTTGGGACTACAACTCCCATCATCCCTAGCTAACAGGACCAGTGGTCAGGGATGATGGGAGTTGTAGTCCCAAAAACATATGGAGTGTCAAGTTTGCCTATGCCTGCTCTAATCCCAAACCTCTGTTACCTTGCAGTTATACTCATTCATGAGAAAGGCTTTGGGTGTAAAACCTGAGCAAAAATCTGTACCTGCTGGCTTATGGGACATCCTTGGGAGAAGAAAAGGCTAAGGAGTAAACCCTACACAAATCCAGAGGGGAGTCCCTAAAATGCTTGGATTGCATCCTGTGCACCTCCTTTCAGCACCTCCAGCAGCCAAGCTGATGTCACATGTATTACTCTGCTTTCCTTTGGTCCACATCAGCAAGGCCATCTTGTCCTCTGGGCAGGCCAGGGCGTCCATACACACTGTCTAGGCTTGCGCCCCAGGAAGGTCACTTTGATGCTGCTAACGCAGCAAAAGCAATGCAGGAGGTAACAGCTACATGTTACTCGTCTCTGCAGCCACAGCAGGCGCTGTGATTGTCCAGCAGTTTGACTTCATACCCGGAGTTGCACTCAGTTGTCTTCTGAGGCAGGCGGATGCCAACAATGCTTGAGGGAGAAAGAGATACTTGGATCCACACTGGGAGTGGTAGATCTGCATCGTGCCTATGTGAGGAAATGCGTCTTTCCCCTATGTGAGGAAAACACACTGGTAACTTTAATGGACAAAAAGAGCTGATGAAGAAATTTCATCTGCAAAAATATTTAGTGCTAACATGAAGGCCCTAACAGCAACTTACTGGCAATGATCAAAAAGCCTGACCAAGTGCTACATACTAGTATACCTTTGGCTGCTCGTGAAGAGATAACTATTAAGGCTTTGGCTATCCAGTTCTCTATTGTTAAGAGTTTATTCACATATCGGCTATTGAGAGCTCTACTTTTAATTACTTCAACTTCATAAACAAGAGGAAAGTTGTCTAAGAATATGAACACAGATAAAAATCCTGTTCCTTTTAACAACAGGACAGGGAGTGCAGGATGAGAGAAGAACTATGGATGATGGGGTAAATGTGTATGAGTGTGTATATATAAAATCTTACATACCTTATCTACTTTTTCTTAACATTTTAATATTTTAAATCACCCTTCAGTGTGTCAATATTACTTTCTATTAGAATAATTTGTATTCACATCATTTGATGGGCTTCGATATATAATTGCAATTAATGCCAGCTAGCTGATTCTTTATTATGATTTATATCCCAACCTATACCAAGATTGAGGGGAGGTACTAACTGCTAGTTAAAGTGAGATGAATCTCTCGCCCCAAAATGTACACCATCTAAATTAGATGGGTACGTGGGGATTTATAAATTGTATATAAAGCCCATATTATTTTCCCTTATTCACTGGCTTCCAGTTGCCACATCCAGCTCACATCACTGTTTTGGGGATGGGGAGAGAAGGAAGTGTATACTTATTATTTATCTTAGACACACATATTTCCCTTTTTTGGTATCCAAGGAACACATTAAGTGAAATTCTGATGCCCCCCGTTGGCAGGAAAGAAAATACTGGGGGGAAGATTGTAGCATCAACTTTCTATTCCTAATTGCCGACAAGCTGTGGTACACTCCTGATAAATCTTGCAGTCAATAAACTACAGATAATTTGAAAAGCTACAAAAGAAGCAGCACCTCCTACAGCAGCACTATTATCCCAGCTTTTATTTAGACCTAAGAGCAGCAATTTTTGTGCTTGTGTCTGAAATTCGGCAGATATGAAACCAAACCCCAAAGACAACAAAGAAACCCCCCAAACAACAAAGAAACCCCAAACAAAACAGTGGAGTTAGTAGAGATAGTTATAGAATCACAGAATTGTAGAGTTGGAAGGGACTCCAAGGGCCATTTAGTCCAACCCCCTGCAATTGTATTCAACAAGATAACTGCAAGCTCATATTCTTGGCAAGTTTCTTAGAAGTAGATGGAAATGGGCAATATGAGCCTGATTCACATGAACCTCCATGTCCATAAAGGATCAGGATCATACCCATCTTGCCTCCAAGCCTACATCACTTCCATGTCTTGAACTGTGATCATCTCCAAACATTGGATGGATGGATGAAGAAATGACAGATTCATGGATAGGGTCTAGGAATGTGGCACTCCTTGCATCTAACCTCCATCCAATATTAAATCCAATGCATGTACATGAAGCCAGACTGGAGGAAAGAAGTATATCCAGGGGTTGAGAAGGGGCACAAAACTTCTGCATTACATACAGAACCTACAACATGGATGGCAAATCTGCAGCACTCCAAATGTTCCTGAATTCCAACTCCTTTCATCCCTGACTGCTGGCCATGCTGGCTGGAGCTGATGGGAGTGGGAATCCAACAATATTTGGAGGGTCAGATGTTTCCTATTTCCTAGTCTATATACTTTGTTCTGCATAAATAAAGTGGTTAGTTTTAAAGTTACTGGATTAAATGGAACTCTGAATTTGACTCTCCACATGAAAGTAATTTGCCTGTCTTTGGGCAAGAGGCAATATTCACACTCACAAATTTGGATTCCTTAAGAAACAGCCAAATGAAACATAGATTTCAGATTTCATTACATATTTCTGTCCTATCTGATTTCATTACCACTCTCCACCCTAAGGTCAAACCAGCTTACTATGACATCTACAGGAACCATACATCACCCTGTCAAAACTGATATAGCAAGTCCTTTCAAACATAGTGTTGTAGTTGAGCCAGACTCTCCCACACTTATAATATCAAACAGGATTTGTGTTTCTTTGGGTGTTCACCTTAGGTTTAAAGGACTTATTTGGCCATCCCATTGAATCACTAAGCTGAAGACCAAAGCCATTCCTGCTACCTTCAGAGCCCATGCTACTAGTTTATTCTTTTAGTCAGCTGACTTAATCCTTGTTCTTGGGCTTGCATCTAGTGGACTGTAAAAAATGTAAGAAACATCCATGTCCCAAGACACAGACTCATGCAGGTCCACCTATGGACACTGCCAGATCCTAAAGGCCCATAATTTGCAGCGAATAGTAGAGTAGTCGTGATGGACCGAAATGAATTTTGAGAATTCGAAGTCATTGCCATCTTTGCCTTCAAGGAAATAAATTTCCTTAGTTGGGACACCACTACAGATAAGCCTCTACACAAAAAGATACACACATTGGTGGGACCACATGTATGACTGATACATAACATCTGCTGATCTTATGGCTGAGGTTGGCTAGCATGGAGGGAGGTGCTTCATCAAATACTTAGGCCCTAAATTGTTTCAGATTGTGAGCATCCTGGACAATATACTTCAGGTAAGATCTAATCAAAGAGTAATACCATTACATCTCACAATCTGGACAACATATTTCTGTTACTGTAATTTAGAATTGCCTTAGTCTCTCTCGCGCTGTCTCTCTCTCTCTCTCTCTCTTTCTCTCTTTTTTGCTGCCGACTCATGCTTAGCTTGTGATTTACAAAGCCTCTTTTTACATGTACTGTGATCATGTCAAGGGTCATTTAATATTTATTTGTGCATCTGATTCTTCCTAGACAAATGTAGAATTTTACAATTATCTCTGTTGAAATTCAGGTTGTTAGTTTTGATGCAGGTCTTCATCCAGGCAAGACAACCTTGGATAATTTTCCTGCCTAATGTGTTAGCTACTCCACACACATTATAAAATATGTTGAGCATCCCTTCAAGCCTTTTGTCTTAGTCATTTATAGAGATGTTAAACATACAGGGCCCAGGACATTCAATAATAATAATAATAATAATAATAATAATAATAATAATAATAATAATAATAAATGTTTTTATTTATACCCCGCCTTTCCCAGCCAAGATCGGGCTCAGGGCGGCTAACATCAGGTATAAAAACAATTGATTAACTTAAAATGCAGCCGCATTTCAGTGGAAGCCCAGATGAAATACTGTTTGGGGGGAGAAAACATCAAATCTTCACGAAGGCCAAGTATCCAGACTGGTCCTACATGGGCCAGAAAAAAGCCAGGGAAGTCCACAAATAGGGGTTCCATCACAGAAGGAAAAGGAAAGAGGGAGAGGTTATCAGGCTGATTCCAAGCCTAAGGCCAGGGGGAACAACTCTGTCTTACAGGCTGTGCGGAAAGAAATCAGATCCCACAGGGCCCTGGTCTCATGAGACAGAGCATTCTACCAGGCTGGAGCCAGTGTTGAAAAGGCCCTGGCCTGGTTGAGGCTAATCTGACTTCCTTAGGGCCCGGGATCTCTAGAGTGTTGCTATTTATGGACCTTAAGGTCCTCCGCGGGGCATACCAGAAGAGACGGTCATATCTCTGCAATTTTCTGAAAAGCCTTGATTAGAACTGTTTGGGTACTGTCTACCTACCAGCTACAAATCCACCTAACAGCAGCATCATATTTTTAACAACTTGTCACAAAGAGTATCACTGGGGACCTTGTTGAAAGCTGTGCTAAAATCAAGATATACTATATCCAGAGCATTCCCCTGCTCTACCAGGCAATAAATCAATAAAAAAGGAGTTAAAGTAATCTTGCATGGCTTTAAAAACCATTCTTTTTCATAAATGTGCACAAATTGCTTAATGATCTGTTCTAGAAACTTTCCGAGTATCACTGTCAAACTGAACAGTTGGTGGTTGCCTGGATTTTGTTTTCCCCTTTTTGGAAATCAGGAACATTTGCTTCTCTCCAGCTGCATGGCACTCCACTGTCCTCCAATAATTTTCAAGAGAGCCAGTGTGGTGTAGTGGTTAAGAGCGGTAGTCTCATAATCTGGGGAACTGGGTTCGTGTCTCTGCTCCTCCACATGCAGCTGTTGGGTGACCTTGGGCTAGTCACACTTCTCTGAAGTCTCTCAGCCCCACTCACCTCACAGAGTGTTTGTTGTGGGGGAGGAAGGGAAAGGAGAATGTTAGCTGCTTTGAGACTCCTTCGGGTAGTGATAAAGCGGGATATCAAATCCAAACTCTTCCTTCTTCTTCTTCAAGAATTAAAGACAAAGGCTCTGAGATTACAGATGCCAGTTCCTTTACATCCTAGAATGCAATTTTTCAGGCCCTGAAGAATTAGGATTCATTTTGAGAGGACATGTACTCTTGTACCAACCGTGTCTGTCATGACTACAACTCCTTCCCTTCACCATCTGATTTATTTTTGCCAGCTTAAGAACAGTTTCCCTCATGAGAGAAGACTGGGACAAAGTAGGAGCTCAATAGTTCTATATTGTCATCACCCTATAACATTTCCCCACCATCTCCTCTCCTGACCAGACTGTCACCTGGCCTGTATATCTGGGACACTCCCAATGTGCTCAGATTCCTTTAGACCAGGGGTCAGCAAACTTTTTCAGCAGGGAGCCAGTCCACTGTCCCTCAGACTTGGTGGGGGGCTGGACTATATTTTTTGGGGGAAATGAACAGATTCCTATGCCCCACAAATAACCCAGAGATGCGTTTTAAATAAAAGCACACATTCTACTCATGTAAAAACACACTGATTTTCGGACTGACCGCGGGCCGGATTTAGAAGGCGACTGGGCCAAATTCGGCCCCCGGGCCTTAGTTTACCTACCCATGCTATAAATAAACTCACTTAAACCAGAGTTACATTATCCAACATAGAACAGACAGACATTGCATTAACATATTGTATTTTTCCACCACTAATATGATATTCAAACAATATTATTTGAATCCACAACAGTAGGAGATGCCACAAAACACTCAGGATTTTTGAGCTCCATTTGAATTAAATCAAAACGAGGGAAAAATTGTCTTCTTGATGACACTGATTAAGTCTCCCTTCCTACTGAAATCCACCCACTCACAGCAGAGATTGCTAAAGCCGGTTTAAAGGTGAGTGTGTGAAAGTGGGGAGGGAGAGGAACTAGAATAGGACTGTTGCCTTTACTTCTCCTTCCCTCTCCCTTCTGCCATCTTGACAGATTTTGCTTCCCACAAACCTATCATCGCAGATGGTAGGATGGCCCAGGAAACCTGCCACAAGTTTCTGAATAGTATGAGAAAAGAAGGAATTCATGGCATATTTTTGGCTCCTTGAAATGGCAGGTTGTGTGTTCATCTCTGAATTTCGTGGTCTTTCGTGGCATCCCTGCAAAGAATGTATCTGATCTCACCCAGTTACCTGCTCCATAGTAGCCACTAAGGGAGGAAAAACAGAATCCAAAACAACAAAAGATTTTCCTGCCATCTTTCCTGCCATAGTGAATCAGTATGAAATGCCCTTCAATGTAACATCCTTCTACTAGTTTTGTTGGAGGTGGGGTGGGGAGGGCTCCAGCAGGGTTTATGGTACATGAACTAGCCTAGCCTAGAAGTTGGTGTGTGTGTGTGTGTGTGTGTGTGTGTTCCCTTCAAGTTAATAGGATATTTCAGTGCCCTCTGCTGTTACCAGTCACTCAGCTTCCAATTTACTCTTATAATAATGTCAGGTTGGGGCTTCAGGCTGGCTGGCAGCTTCCCAGCCCCCTTTCTCAAATGGGTTGGAGCGGCAGCCTGCGAATATGCAGAAGTTTAATGCAATCTGTCTTCTTTGGTAATCACATTCCTCCTGTACTGTGTGCTATAAAGATGTATTGGTAAATGCATTTGCTAAAGATATACTTCCAAAAGAGAAAGTGGGGGGAGGCTACAAGCCTGATTTACAGGAGAGAAGGCTTGCATATTTGGAGGTTTGGCAAGGGATGAGGCGAGTTCTGCTTGGGGGGAAAGGATTGTTCAACAGCAATGCAGAGCCTGCTTTACTTTAAAGTCATGGAAGAAAAAGAAAAGCACACGTTTGGGGAGCTGGGGACTTCAGAAGATACCAGAGAAAAGCCCTTTCCCTGGCAGCCTTAACCTTGCTGATTTGCAGACATACAAAGACCTTCTTTGTAAACAGGAAGGGGGGAAATCCACCAGGACTTGCAACAGCATTTGAGCTAATATATCCTGACAATTTCCCCATCTCCTTCTGTCGGGGCTTCTTCTGGGAGCTGGTTGGCAGTTTGCTTCATGTTATACTTAAATCAGGCATACAGCTCCCCCCACCTCTCACAAATTTAATGGAAAGGAAAAAGGTTCTCTTCAGACACCCTGAGCCTCTCTCCCTGTCTCGTGACTGCCCCCACCCCACCGAAATCACCTGAACCTGCCTGCAAGTACATGTCTCTCCTTTGTAAAGCTGAAGTCCCATGATCCATGACAGGATCCAAGGAAATGCCTGGTCAGCCTGCCATCATACACCGAATCAGATTATGCTCTAAACCTTTCTTTTCCTGCACACTGGAAACTTCACAGAATATTTTAAATCCTTCACCAGCCTGAGATTATTGTAATGCTTATGGGAGATACATTCTGTGCTCCTGGCCTATGCATTCCAAAGTGCCCCAAATAAGGTCGATTTCAGGCTAATCCATCCCAGGCTTTTACTATGACTATTTGATATGGGAATATGAATTAAGATTGCTTTGGCTGTGTCTCTGCACTGGAACTGAGACACTGAATCCTCCAGTCTAATTTTGAAACACCTACTCTCAGGATCACATCATATGCATTTTTTTTCTGACCGAGAAATTAATCTTTGCATTGGGAAAATACATGCACCTTTCAGTATGTGCCTAGCACTGCAAGCATCTTTCAGCTGTGCTGGAGTGGAGATGTGAGATCAGGACATCTACCTCGTTGTTTGTGGATATAAAACCAAGACAGTTACACCACCATGCATAGGAGACAAAGTTCATGTATCACGAGGATGCTAGCAAAGGCAATCAATTTTCCAAAAGATAAGGAGTCCTGTGGCATCTGAAAATAACTAAGCTTATTACCAAGGCTCCCAGAATTCTGGGACCCAATGCCCATCTTTGCATGTCATGTTAGTAACTGGGCCTCAATGAACTAAAGCACAAATTGGACTAGAATCGCCTCCCCTCTTCTCTTCCTGTACAGCTGGGAGGACTTCTGCCAAGTTTAGCTCTCACTTTTAAAGAATATTGGCTTAGTGTTACATGTGAACAATGAACCTTAGTCCAGAACAAACTCTGTCTAGCTTAACAAACCAGCTCTTTATAACAATGGTTTAAGCATACCTTATATCAGGCATGGCCAAACTCGGCCCTCCAGCTGTTTTGGGACTACAATTCCCATCATCCCTGACCACTGGTCCTGTTAGCTAGGGATGATGGGAGTTGTAGTCCCAAAACATCTGGAGGCTAGGTTTGGCCATGCCTGCCATATATGATAAACAGTCCTCCTGTTCACAGTGTAATATCACTTACCCACATCATGACATAAGTGCTATGTTTCTCCACCCTGCTCCACATCATTTGATTGTGGGAGCAGTGAAGCACACATTATCAGGGCAAACACAGGGTGATATTGTGCATGTGGGGAGTGAGGGAAGCTCATGACATGGGACATGGTGGTTAAAAATCAATAACTTAAAAAAAAATTAAATTATACTTTTCTTTTAAATTTCAGCTTTCATATGTTTCTTTAAAATTAAATGGTTTAATATGAAATTCAAACTTAAGGCCAACATGTAAGTCCCAGTTTTGTGTTTTTAAACTTTGGCTAATAAAAACCAGAAGCAAACTGTGATGTGATATCCTGATTCTTTAATTAACGATTTATATTATAGCTTGATACTGCAAGTCAGAAGCTAGCAAGCCATAGCAGGTACTAGAATTGGTGTGATTCCTCCTTGTACCCATTGCATTCCAATTTTACATCCAAATACCAGAGATTCAGAAGGTGTTGAGTTCTGAAATATTAATATTTGTGACTTACCAAACAGCATAGACATTCCACCTCATGGAAAAACACTATTTTGATCAATAGCCTTGCTTCTAAACCCCAGGTAGATCTCAATGTTGTGCATGATTACTTGAAAGCAAGTTTCATTTTATTCAGCGAGATGTATTTTCAATAAGGGTGCATAGGATTAAAAGCATAGTCTTCAAGTATGTGATCTCTTTGGAAGTGTACAGTACCTCATCTATAAACAGATATAATTCAGGCATGTGGCTTCATGGCTTTATGTTACTAGTTCCATTTGGTTGCCGTGTGTATTAATTGTTAAATACCCCAGTTAAAAATGCATGAGTTTCAAAATGGGAAATTTGATTTAAACTGATAATTTAAATTGGTCTTTTTTCTTGGTAGTTTAAGCCATGATTTAAAGCTTGATTTAAAATCAATCCCCCATGACAATGGCCTGTTGTTTTCAGCATATGTCCATGCCTAATATAATGTCTAGTTCCCTCATAAAACCAGAAGGTTGTTGGCTCTGTGGGCAAAGTTGCATAATTGGAAACTCATATCATCCTAAGAAGCAAACCATTTGGTCTTTATTAAAGGATATCCTATTACCTCAGCAACAGCAAAAAAACCCATTCCCTTTGGAGACACAGAGACAATTATGGAGTACCAAAGCTGATGCAGAAAACAATGCTGTGTTCTAATGATGATGATGATGATTTTTTTAAGGAAACTGTGTTTGGAAGATAAAGGACATGTTGAAAAATGCACAAGTCCGAGCAAAACCCAATAGCAGCTGGTTTAATAATATCAAATGTTGGCCAATTTGCCAAAACCATTCAAAGTAGAAATTATCAAACGAACAGGTCATAACTTTAAGCATCAAATGAAGTACTGATTTTGGTTCCAGGCCAAAATTAAAGACCAAATGTGTAGCTCACTGAGTAGCCTCGAGTAAGATTGTACCTTCTTGGCTTAATTTACTTCAAAGGGCTACTCTAAGGATGGAGAGAACAAGACTTATTAAGTTTCAGAGTGGTACAGAAGCTATTAATAATACAAGCTTGCTATCAGCAGCTTATTCCATGAATGAAAGCAGTTCTCTGTGACAGCCAATACTTTCAGTACCTCAAGCTTTCATGTGATTGTCAAGACTACAGTGACCCAGTTGTCTGCATGAAACGCTTAAACCGGTTTATTTTAAACTATGGTTTAATGTGCACAAGTGCTTTGCTCCTCTCCTACTTCTGATTGCACCACACAAGGGAGGAAACGAGAGCAAAACAAACCACATACTAACCCGGGCTTGTGGTTTACTTCGTCCAAACACATCAGAAGAAGTGACTCAGGGTTTACTACCCCACCCCCACCGGGCAAAGGCAGGAATAGGGGGAAAGCAAAGCATACCTGTATATTAAACAATAATTTATTCTAAATTATGGTTTAATTTGTATGCAACCATATCCAGTATGTAAATCAACCCTCCAATTATCAGTGCTTGGAGCTGCAGGAAGATATGGCTCGGGGAAAGGCCTTCTGATTGACCACGCCCACACCAGTAATGAGAAAAGAATATTCACCTGGAGTAAAAGTGAATCTTGCAGGGAAAATGTAGTTACCTTTTGTGCTAGCCTAACACAACGCTGATACTCCTTGACCAACTCTGAACAGTTGAGGACTTGGTGTTTGTTTTCACCGTAGCATGTCAAGATTGCTGCCTGAAGGTTTGCACATATAGGTTGTGTGTTTCTCCGCCTGTAGGAACAAAGAAAGAAAGAAAGAAAGAGAGCCTTATGACTGTCCCAGCTCATCAGTGCAACCCAAAAAATGGTGCTGGTGATGCGAGTGCCATTGGTTCAGCCTCACTCTGGACAATCCAGAGTTCCCTAACCTGCAGCAGGCTCACTGGCTAGGCCCTAGCTTCAGACCTGGAGATCCCTGCTTCAAGCTCTGGAGTGCCTATGTCCATAGCAGTGGTGAGCAACATGTCTCTTCCTCCTCCTCCTCCATATACATACCAGGTTACCGAAGGGCCATAGCTCAGTGGCAGAGCACATACTTTGCAACAGAGAAGGACCCAGGTTCAGTCCCCGGCATCTCCAGTTTAAAAGAATTTTCTGGAACTGGGAAGGCTTCTGCCAGACCTTTGGCTAGAGAGAAGCAGCAGGCAGAACAGACCTGCTACCAAGCTAGAAAGGACCGGTAGTCCAACTCAGTATAAGGCAGCTTCAAATGTTCACATACACTTACATTGCTAACTCCTTCCCCTTGATAAATAAGAAAACCACCCCAAAAATAATCTGTCATGCAAAAGGGTGTCAGATTCTTGAGTGGACATGCTACTGTCCCAATGCGACATCATAAGCAGCAGAGAGAACGCAAAGGTGAAATTGTTGATCTAACAAAAACAGGTAACTTGTCCCTCAGGTAAGCCTCCATACTTGAGGCCTAGACAGTAGCCAATGTTTTTTCCAAAAGGGATCTGGGGGGGGGGGGATTCAGGAAATTGCAGGTCAGTTAGTTTAATGCCTGCCACAGAAAACTAGTGGAAAGATTAGTCAAATATAAAACAACCACGCATATAGAAGAACAAGTCTTCCTGTTCCTATATTATCTGTAAGCTGACTTGAGTCTCTGTCAGGGAAAAAGGTGGGGTATAAATAACTATTTAATAACATATTTTTTAAAAAACAAAACAAAACCCTGAAGCAGAGCCAGCAAAGCTTCTGCAATGGCAAGTCCTGTCTCGTTGACATATTACAGCTCGTTTGAGACCATAAACAAGAATATAGATGGAGGTGATCCAGTTGATATTAGTGTACTGTACAGTGGTACCTCAGGTTACAAACGCTTCAGGTTACAGACTCTACTAACCCGGAAGTAGTACCTCAGGTTAAGAACTTTTCTTCAGGATGAGAACAGAAATCACGCGGTGGTGGCGCAGCGGCAGGCCCCATTAGCTAAAGTAGTACCTCAGGTTAAGTACAGTTTCAGGTTAAGAACGGACCTCTGGAACAAATTAAGTTCTTAAGAAGAAGAAGAGGAGTTTGGATTTGATATCCCGCCTTTCACTCCCTTTAAGGAGTCTCAAAGCGGCTAACATTCTCCTTTCCCTTCCTCCCCCACAACAAACGCTCTGTGAGGTGAGTGGGGCTGAGAGACTTCAAAGAAGTGTGACTAGCCCAAGGTCACCCAGCAGCTGCATGTGGAGGAGCGGAGACGCAAACCCGGTTCCCCAGACTACCGCTCTTAACCACTACACCAGAGGTACCAATGCATTTCAAATAGAGGAATGCAGAAGGTGGACCCACCCAAGCATCAATATTAGGACATGTGCTTTTAAACTTATTCACAAACTATCTAGAGTTAGGGGTGAGCAGTAAAGTGGCCAAGATTGCAGAAGATACCAGATTTTTCAGGGTTGTTAACACAGAGATTGCAAAGAGCTCCAAAGGACCTTTCCAAACTGGCGGCTCGTCCACACTTCACTTGTCCCGCACCTAGAAAGCACGGATCATGCCACTTTCCCTGAGAAAGCCCACTCTTTAATGCTGAATGTTTGCTCTGATTCAATGGTAAAAAGCAGGTTTTCCTGGGGGGAAGCAGCAGGACAAGCTGAGGTGTAGACGTACTGAGTGAACGGGCGGCAAAATGGTAAGTGTAATTCAGTGGAAACAAGTCTAAAGTGAGACATGGTGGGCCAAAACAAATATTAATTTCACATATACGCTCATGGGGTCTGAGCTGGTGGTGACTGACCAGGAATGAAACCTTGGGATTATAGTAGATAGCTTGATGAATACGTCAACCCAGAGTGTGGCAGCTGCAAAAAATGTGAATTCCATTGTAGGGATCATTAGGAAAGGAACAGTAACAAACTCATAACTGTAAGGTGGGTGGGAGGTCACCCCTAAGCAGCAGCCCCCCAAAACTGGAGGGAGCTCATCTTTTTCCACAGGGATAAAATACTATGAAATACCTTCCAGAACCTTGGAACAGGAAAGAACTTAACAAGGAGCTTCAGAAACTCATAAGGTTGGCATTTTGTTCTGTCGCTGAAATTTTAATATCGTTCTAATCATCCGAATGAGCCCCCTGGAAACAATACCAAACAGAACTAGGTCAGGAAATACCACAAAATCCCTCAATTCATTGGGAAAGTTAAGACTCTTAAAATTAGGTTTTTAACTCAGAAAGTTTGTTTTAAAAATCTAGCAGAACATTTTATAACTTCAAGAGAAGCTGGGAATGTGATGTTTAATGTCAAGGTCAATGATACTGCCCCTATTCTATAACCATCTGATTTGTGATCTAACCTGATAATCTGTAAGATACAAATGGTTCTTTTTTTGCTCTTAGCCTGGGTTTCACCCGCCTGTTACCCAAGAGAGATAAGCTTCAACTAGAAGTAAATCTCTCTCTCCTATCCGCCCTCTCTCCTTCTGAGAGCTCTTTCACCTCTGACATTTTGTGCTTGGAAACTTAAGGCCAGGGGTCAGCAAACTTTTTAAGCAGGGGGCTGGTCCACTGTCCCTCAGACCTGGTGGGGGGCCAGACTATTTTTTGGGGGGGGGAGGGAATGAACGAATTCCTATGTCCCACAAGTAACCCAGAGATGCATTTTAAATACAGGACACATTCTACTCATGTAAAAACATGCTGATTTCCGGACTGTCCGCAGGCCAGATTTAGAAGGTGATTGGGCCAGATCCGGCCTCTAGTTTGCCTACCCATGCTTAAGACAGTAGTTAAAAGCTGGAGTGTCTTTTTTAAAGCTTACCTAGCTTACTATGACTTTTGTATCGCAGTGACTTTGGATTGTATCCAACACTACACGCGCTGAGTTCCATTTGTGCAACAGGATTTCTCCCTTCTCTTCCAAGACACCCTCAACATCTATTCCAGAGTGTCCTCCAAAATCTGGAGGAGATTTTGAGGGTGTGCAGGGGGTTACAGGGAGGGGAGAGGACTTTCAGCTACGCTAGCAGAAGTTGCAGTGGAAGAAGGGCAGCACTGGAATGCAAGCGCTTGCTTCAGTCATCATGTGCTTCTGCAGCCTTAAGGGCTTACTACTGCAACATGCAGCAGGGGGACATCTATGGGGAAGTTATATTTGATCTGTAATGCTGATAGCTTTACATCTGTTGCAGTCATGAAGGGAGTTTCTGCTTTGCAAGTTTTTAGTTTGTCCTTTCTGGTCTCCTGTAGAGTCTTGTAGACTCTGTATAGAACATAGCAGTTAAGGTTGTTGAGAGAGACTCATAGTCTTCCTACATTCAACGTATTCCAACATCTAAGCCACTTCACAGTAATAAGGGCAGTGATGGCAAAAGGATGAAGGACTGTTCCAGTTCCTGAGCTTGACATCCCCCTGCTGTAGTGCCTCCACCTTCTGATCGCAACTCATCAGAGAATCAAGCAAACATTCACCTGCCAGACGTATGTAAACTCGTGGCTTCATTCTGTCCTCCATAGGTATGGAAGCTACTAACCCATTTTTCTTTTGGTTGCAAACAGGCCTTGTCATTGTTATGTAGTAATGAAGGACCATGTGCTCCTTTTGACTAAAGTATTGTGTGGTTTTAATAAAATCAGAGTTGGGAGGTGCCCAGTGAACCACCTAATCCAATATCCTGTCCAACGAGCCACCTAATCTATTCTGATGCTAGTTGTGTAGATGTGCTATACTACTTTGTGCCTTAACAGGAGCTGGTAAAACACCTGCCAAGGTTGAGTAATACACATCCTTCCATTTTGTATAACTCAGATCTGTCAACAGACCACTCTTTCTCAAGCTCCCTTTTTTGGAACTGTTTGGAGGCCATCTTGGCAGCAGCATCCATGTATCGGTCATAAGTGATGCTGACATCCTAAACATCAGTTTTGGATGGAATACCTTTTTGCCCCCCACACCATGGCTCTCAAGGGAAAGGGCTTTTGGCAGGATTTTCCTTCCACCCAATGACTGACCACCCATTTAGCATTTCCTCATGAGAAAGTAAAACATCCATGTCAGACCAGGCACATTCTGTTCATCCCAATCCTCGTTACAAAGCTTCAGAAGCAGAAGTGCAGGTCACCTTCATTTAGTAATTGCTTTTTATTGCCCTTAAGGAATGTAGGACCATGAGCCACTGTGGCCACTCAGAATGGCTTGGGCAACCCAGTCAGATGGATGGGGTATAAGTAAAGAACAACAACAATGTAGATTTAGACCTACATAGTTCAAATCCCTATTTAGCAATGAAGTTCACTGTGGGACCTGAGGTAAATTGCTTTTTTCTGCTTAATCTGACTCTTTCAGCTGTTGCAAGAATAAAAAAGTGGCAACTACATGCATGCTACATTGATATCCTTGGCAGAAGAGCAGGATGCAAAGGTGACTAAATATAAGGAAGAGGTTGTGCCTTCATGGATCTACAGGTTTCTTACTGACAGCCACCCCTTGAGATAAGCACAGAGCAAAAAAGTGGTCTCACTGCATTTTGATACACCGAGTTACCAAATCCTGAAATCCTCCCTCCCTCTCTCCACGCATTCCCTTTATTTAATAAACGAAATCTCATCAACTTATCCTTCTTCTATTATCACTGCTGACATCAATCTGATAATATTGGCTTGGCGTGGAATCATGCTATTATATGTCCTCCTGATATTTAATTTAAGAGAAACGTCTGCAGTGGGGTGAATATGTGAAGCAAGCTTTTTATTACTGGCAGCAGTAAGGACGGTGGGAGTGAATTAGACATTCATCTTAGTCAGGGCCAATGTAGTTGCTCAAAAGAGGTTCTCTCTCTTTTTTAACCCTCTCCTGAATGCTTAGTGGGGACAGGTAATGGCGAGTCTAGCAAAGGGCTGCATTCATTTTTCTCATAAGATTTGTCTTGCTGCATAGATTTAAAATGCAGGGAGATAGCACAAAGCACCTTGGAAGTGAAAGCAAGAATCTTCACAATCAATTCCCAACTACTGCATATTTGGAAGTGCTAGTCAGATGGTTCTATCAATCAAGAACATGTCGCTTCATCCCAACATACACAGAGGCAGCCTGTATTTGCAATTTCTGGCTAAAACTAATTTGTGGCAACCACGTTTTACAAGAAGAGGAGCCAAGATGCAGCCACAAGACAGAGCAACAGTTGCTTGCCAGAAATTCTGCCAATTGTGCTTGGCAGGCTGCCTGCTATGGAAAAGAAATCTTGGATTTGGGCATAGGAGACAGGGTGGAGAGGGGGAGGAGGGAAGTGCCAGCTCCATCAGGAATAAAAGCCCAAGGGTGTTCAGCACAAAGGAGGGCTAGACTGAAAGAACACTTAGCAAGGGCTTTTTTAAATTTAGATTCGTAGAGGACAGCCTACAGAAGTGCTGTTAATTGTGGCTGAAGGATGCAGCGTTTTGACACATCTCCAAGGAAGGGAACTCCTGTGATGAGCACAAGCCATGGGGTGGCAAACATTATGGGTGGGATTGCTCATCACTGGGAGGTTATGCTCTGTGGTATGCAAAAGGGGGTCTTACACAGGCAGAGATTTAATAATGCCTTAGTGCATGCCCTTGTTGTACATACTCTTGCCACACAGTCAGAGCTCTCCCTTCTGTAACCTGCACTAACTGTATACCTGATAAATGGAACTCAATCTCCATTGACCTAAATACAGTGGTACCTCGGGTTACATACGCTTCAGGTTACATACGCTTCAGGTTACAGACTCCGCTAACCCAGAAATAGTACCTCAGGTTAAGAACTTTGCTTCAGGATGAGAACAGAAATTGCATGGTGGCAGGGGAAGGCCCCATTAGCTAAAGTGGTGCTTCAGGTTAAGAACAGTTTCAGGTTAAGAACGGACCTCCGGAATGAATTAAGTACTTAACCTGAGGTACCACTGTACCATAACTTGCACTCGTAAGAAGAGAGGCTGGAAACTTGGTTTTCATATGTAGTGTCACATACTCCCCCCCCCCACTTGCAGCATAACTAATCATAAACTAGAACTGCATGTGCTGCAGTTAAGCAGGGCTCTGAAGGGAAAGCATTGTACCCTAATACCTCATGGCAAAAGCACCCACATCTCTCAGTCTTTCAGCACAGCAGGAGCTGCAGCAAGTGTTGTTCATACATATGGGTGAGGAGAGAAGTAGCCAGTTACAAATGATCAATAAATCAGCGCCTGTTTTCTGAACTGTTTCCAAAGCCAATATTTTTCCAAAGACACTTTTGTTGTTCAGAAAAGATGTCAGAAGTTCTGTGTGAATTTCAAAATATGTAGGTGCCAGCTCTAGAATGTAGGTCTAGATGTCCCTTGGGAGACACTGGACTTTGAAACTGGACAAGGGCTTCACAGTGTTCTTCAAGTAAAGCAAAATAATCAACTGAGGGACCTAAAGGTTAATGGATTTTCAGGGGCCCAGTCATTCAATTCCTTGATTCTGTACTAAGATATAAACCCTCAGAGTGAAGGACAACTAAGGACATCATATGCAGGAACAAGGAAACCCCATGAACGAAAAACCAGGTTTTGGTTAACAAATTATGTATTAAGTAATGAGATCGTGCACAAGATAGGGGTGATGCCTTTTGGAAGTCTGTGGGAACAATCAACTGAGAAAAGTCTCCACCATTTGAGTGCATTTAGATGGAAGCTTTCTGGTATTTCCAACTGGGCATTGTTGGGGAAGGGGGCAACCTTCTCTCTATCCCCATCCCTTTGTTCAATCACTGGGCCCCTGCTGGTCCATAGCATTTCTTACACAATACCTTTTAGAGGTAGGGAAAAAAGTCAACTGTCAATACATGACAAATGCCAATGAGTCTAGCTTGTCATTTGGTGAAACTAGCGTGATTATTGGTAAAAATTCTGCCACACACACGTGACAAAATAGACATATGCATTTGTTGCATACTACAAGTGAAGCTGGCAAACTGTTTCCCAGCACATGGCAGAAGTGTTATCAGTGTGATGCTGCCTTAAGTGGTAAAAAAAGATGAGGTGGCTTTCTTTCATTATGACTACATAAGTATTCTAGGGCTGAGTCTAACACTGAAATCAGGTTGCAGGTGAAGCCCTATAAACAAGGCTCATAAATATTTAGCTGGATGCAAGACAAGATAGAAGACAATCCAAACTGTTTCCATGAACTGCTAATCACTGGCAATTCTGACAGCAAAACAGTGAATGCTCTATGCTAGTGTTTCTCAACTCAGGTCCCCACATGTTATTGAACCACAACTCCCATCATTCTTGACCATTGGCTAAGCTAACTTACATGGTGGGCTTGTAGTCCAAAATCACCTGGGGACCCAAGGTTGAAGAACATTGCATAGTATATAGCATCTCAGAGACACTTTGATGTTCCATGGTAGAGACAACTCTGCAGGTAAACTCTGTTTAGAAATGTGCTCTTTTCGTATCTTCCCAAGAGACTGCATCACCTGGAAGCTAAGTGTAAATGGGGAAGTAAAAAAATCAGCAGCTGTTGCAAAAAGAAAGCCTCGAAGAGAAACTTGATTCACAGCTCTTCTTGATTCAGCACTAATTTAATGTAGAGACTGCAATGGACCTTGTCATAATACTTGACAAAGGCTATAGAGCAGACGAACCTTTTGTTCCTCATTATGCAAAGTTAAAGATAGAAGCGTGTCAGCACCCTTCTTCCCAAGAGTCTCCCAACTGGGCAAAAAGAGTCCATTAGCAATCACTGTTGGTATAAAAGCAAAGCTGAATGCTACAAGGAAGTCTTTATTTTCATTTTGACACAGAATTAAAATTCCTATCTGTAGACATTCACACAGCAGTTCAAAACTGGCAGGGTTCCTACATTCTTATATTCTTAAGAGGAAAAGAAAACTGAAGGTTATTTATTTCTATGCCATAACAGCATTAACAGACTCTCTCTACAGGTCTACAAGCATCACATCTTATTTAAGCCAAAAACAGTAAGTTCCTAAGGCTGACTAGCAAAGATGAGAGACCTAAAGTTAGCAACAATATGGACTCAAACTACGTTGGAAGTCAAATAGGAGTGAGTCAGAAACTTGTTGTTTGAGAGAACAGTCTGAATCACAGAAGGAAGTTGGCTAAAATTCCACAAAGCAGAGAAGAAAAACAATATAGCAAGCAAGGAGACAAATGGCAGAGACATCCTGAAGACTAACTGGTTGAGGCTTAAGCTTTCATTGCCAATAGCCTACTTTGGCACTTGTGTCTGGGAAGGCACACATGACAGAGGCCGAGGTACACTGGATGATGCATCAAGTTAACAAGCCACAAACTAAAGGGAACAACACCACATCTTTTGGACAGAGTACTAAATAAGAACATGATGCACATGTTTGTAAGGAGGAATGGAGTGAGCAGTCACATCAGTGCTATTTTTCTAGAAAAAAAGATGCTCACCATGTTCTCTTATAATGGCAATGGCGCCCACCTGAGAGGTGGCAGAACTGAGTACCGGTGAGTTCTGGCTGAAAAAAGCCCTGCAGTCACTGTGGATGAAACTGAATATTAGTCCTACAAATGCCATTGGCAAAGCATAGACCGCCTCCTCACCTCAGCAAGATACATTAAACAATTCAAAAGGCATACTTAAGGGTGGATGCCCTCTTTGCTGCATGGTTTTCTTGTGTATTTGGATACTCATCTCCAGAAGAGGGATGGCCACTGGGATATACATGCAACACCATGTTGGTGGTCTGCATCTGTAGGTGATGCACATTTCAATGTGGCTCCTGTTTTAGCTGTGGTTCCTGATCTGGCAAATTAAAGTTATATAGAAGCTTGCTTCTGTGAAATGAACTAGCCCTTAGCTGAACTAGCATGCTTGTATTATTGCACTGTGCTGGTAGTTTCATTTCCTACCAGCAAAGCATGATAAAACAAGAGCATCTGCTGCGCTGCCTTGGAAGGGGACCTATGTATTTGTGGGCAACTTACACCCATGAGGAGGGACACCTTCCACATGTGCTGCATCAGGAAGATTCTGGGCATCACATGGCAGGACAGAGGCTCAAACAAAGATGTGCTCTCCCAAGCCCACTTTCCCAGCAAGTTCACACTTCTGTCTCAGCGACGTTTACTCTGGCTTGCTCATGTACACAGAATGGAAGATGGCAGGATCCCCAAGGATGTGCTTTATGGGGAGCTTCAGGCACCGGGCCTGTTGGCGTACCAACTCTGTGTTACAAAGATGCCTGCAAACTTGACGTGAAGGCTGGCAACATTGATCCCTACTGCATGGGAATCCCTGGCAGATGACCGCAGCACCTGGAGACAAGACAGCCAAGTGATTCATGCACAGCCGTGACCAGAGGAAGAATGACCACTGAAAGAAGAACCTCATGGTGCATCTGTAGCAGCAAAGCTGGATGATTTCATCTGCCCCAGACGTAATTAAAATATGCCTCTTGCGTATTGGTTTTTACAGCCATAGCAGGTGGTGTATTTCTCCAATGGTTTGACTTTACCCCCAAAGGCACACTCTTCCATTGTCTCTGGAGACAGACAGATGCCAGTTGGTAGTTTAACGTTTTTAGCTTCTCCTCAGAAACCCCTACCCCCCCCCCAAAAAAAACTTTACTCCTGACCATTCAGCAAAGTTCTAGGGAAGAGGTATCAGGCTGGCAAAACTGTATTTTGGGATTGCAGGCTGCTAGTACTGCCTGCTGTGCACTTGTTTTTATTTAGCCTCCTCCAACACGCTCCTCTCAAAAGGAAGCTGGCATTGAAAAAGGGCCATCGGTTTGGGAAGGAGAGGAATGAAAACATATTCAAAGAGATAAAATATACATTTAAAAATGGACTTAGAATGTAATTGCTTAATTTAACAAACGGTACCTGCACCCAGGTAAGTCCAAGGATTTTTCTCCTGTTGTCACTGACTTTGGCAACCAGACCCAGCCCATACAGGAAGATAACTCTTTCAACGGGAAAAGAAACTATGTAATATCACAGTGGATTACACTTCTGGACTTTTAGAAATGCCTCTCACGTTTCAGTTTTGCCAGTCTAGACCAGGATCTAGAGCATGAGTGTTCTCCACAAAATAAATAGCATTTTCACAAATCAGCAAAGGGCTCGAGAGATGAACATTGAAGACTAATCCAAATGCACTACATCCAGCAAGTCTTGGCATGCTGAGATCAGACTGAAGATTACCATGTGGGGGTGGGGAATCAAGAGCTTTCAAAAACTATACATCACACATTATTTTACCTAGCAGCAGGCTGCCAGAATCCCAGATCTTACTTGCCAACGCTCCTAGAAGCTTACTAATGTCATTTAGATATTTTTTTTGTGGCGGGGGTGAGGCAGTGGCAAATAGCAGTGCTAAATCTGAGCTGGATCCCCCAAAATGAATAATTGGTACTTCTGATTATATACTTCTTGGCTAGCCTGAAAGGCTTTATTTGTTGACCGAAAGAAATAGTAGATCACAGAACCAAGATACTATTTTCTTCGAGAAGAAAAGATAGGTTCTAATTCAGCCAATTACATAGCACCTGCACAGTTCCATAGGGATAGCTACTCAAGAAAGTCATGTCATCTTGACAAGGAAATCTTCAGGGATACTGTACAGGAAGTCATAATTTTCTAGCAAAATTTCTCTGTTAAAAGCCTCATGACTTACCTTTGATCTTCCATCCGCTTTAACCCTGCCCCTTGTGGGGGGGGGGGGGAATCACCCTCCATAACAGAAGCTGTACCCATGCAAACAGAGGGTATAATTGAAAAGCATAAATACCATTACTGTTCAAAACAGCAAACAATGCCCTTGAAACCAGTTATTGCTGAATTAATGACCAAATTGTTAAGAATGTTACCTCGGCTTTGCCTTGGGCTGCTAATTAACCAACAGTCCATTAATTCCCTGGTAACAAGAGGTTTCTCAGGCCTTATTGCTTTTGACATCTTTAATTTTGCCATTCCTTTTGGAAAGCATTCCCACGATGATTCCAGCTTCAACATCAACCTTCAGCATCACCACAACTACACCCCATCTGTAAAACGCATCCACTGGGGGAAGAAAGCTGTGCAGGAAAGCGAAGGGCTTGCATACAAGGGCGGTTTTAAAACACAGCTTACAAAACAGTCCTGAAAGGAAGAATTCCCAACATAAACTATATTTCTGCTGCATACCTTCCAAACCTGTACATTCTACAGGGACCAGGGTGCGGTCTGATTTTTTATTTTTTTTTAGTTTACATGAGCCACAGTAAACTTCCACTTCTCCTTAGTGGTTTTCACAGTCTTCAATGTCATTTTTCAGTGCAAAATGCATTTACTTTACACAGTGTCTATCTCTAACTCAGAAGATCTACCAAGCCATGTTCACGGTGGCCTTCATCAGGCGCCGTAAGAGTGACCTGTTTGTACAATGCACCCTATTTGTCACTTGTAATCTACAGCTGCAACCTTCAACTCAAATCACATCAATGGTATAAACACAGGGTGCAGGCGTTATTTGACAAACTGGGATGATAAGTATTCAGAATAGTAGCAGGTGTTAGGGCATGTAGCACAGGTGGAAATCACAGTGGTTTAGCAGGAGCATGCTTTCTAGAAATACTTCACTGGGGCAATGCCTGTGTATGGATGGAGAAGCATTTCCCAGAAGAGTAACTGGGTTATGTTTAGGCACTTGCACGCCTAAAAATGTGCAGATTCCAAAGTACTCACTCATGCATTTGTATCCCAACATGCAACGTTAGGGGAGATGCTTATTCCTATTGCGGCACGGGCTGGGTGTTTGAGAAGCGCTTTAGTTCTGCAAGGCTCAAGGGGCGCTGAAGCCAAATATAGAGACTGCAGTGCTTGAAGTGCTGCACAACTGCATACTTTGTTTTAATATGGCTTGCAGCACTGCAACGTTTTGAGGACCGAGGCTGAAGTGTGAAAATAGGTAAGCAATAAAACATGTAAATAATCCATTTGCTTTCTTGCCTTGGGGACTGATTCAAGGTAGTCCATCTGTGACTGGAAAACAACATGCTAGTCCACCTCACTATCCCCAAAATTGTTATCTATCATATCTAAGGTGAAAAAATACTCTTTGTTTTTGAGCATTTCAAACAGAAATATGTTCTTGGTGGTGCAATAATAGACCCCCTTTTCAGTGTTTTGTTTCCTGTTGTGACCTTCTATAATAACCCTGGGTTGGGTTGGACCAGGAAGATCTACTTCATTCCTAAATGGCCATTAAAAGGTAAAGGTAAAGGCACCCCTGACCATTAGGTCCAGTCGTGGCCGACTCTGGGGTTGTGGCACTCATCTCGCTTTATTGGCCGAGGGAGCCAGTGTACAGCTCATGGCATACAGGTCATGTGGCCAGCATGACTAAGCCACTTCTGGCGAACCAGAACAGCACACGGAAACGCCGTTTACCTTCCCACTGGAGCGGTACCTATTTATCTACTTGCACTTTGACGTGCTTTCGAACTGCTAGGTTGGCAGGAGCAGGGACTGAGCAACGGGAGCTCACCCCGTCACGGGGATTTGAACCGCTGACCTTCTGATCGGCAAGTCCTAGGCTCTGTGGTTTAACCCACAGTATAAAAGTAAAGCTCATAAACCAAGTATTATGGAATTAGCTGTGTTTCAAAGTTTGGTCACATATTGTGGCCAAAGTATGTATTTCCAAGGTATAAAATATCATTGGGGAAAAGCCTGATTTTCCTGAAGTATGCACAGGCAGATATGTTTCTCTTTGTGAACTGAAGTCTTATTTCCCTATCAGACATTTCCCAGATATTTCACTCCCCTTACAGTCTTGTTGGATACATGATGTTCATTCAGCCTAGTATTTAAGAACTCACCTGGCGGTCACAGGCAAGAAGGAACTGCCTGCAGGCAAGCAAGCAGGTTGGCAGAGAAGGGGCAGAATATATGACACACACACCCCTGCCACTCTGCCCAGCACAGAGAGCAAGGAGGCTGGCAGAGGAGGGAGGAAGCCCCTTTGTCTGCACCCAGCACAGAAATGCAGTAAGCTCCACTCCTCCCAGAAGACAAGGGTTTTGCCTTTCTGGAAGGAGAGAAACGTCTGTAGGCTTATTAACAAGACATTTTCCCAAGGCACACTTTGGTTAATGCTACTGAGACATCTGAACTATCCTTAAATAGGGAGGTGGGTTTTGTTTTTTTTTTTAAGACTCTTAGGCTTCTCTACTTCTTGAGGCTCCTTTTCAGTTGTGACATTCCAGCTGTGGGACGGTGGCAGCCATCAAATGAATTTCTATAGAACAATTTTTTGTTTGTTTGTTTGTTTAAGATCATTTTTACATAGACCACTAATACATAAAGTTTCAGAGTTGTAAACAACATAACAGAGTAGGATATAACGTGACAGAAATAAAACCTACAAATGTCTCTACAAAATCAAATAAAAAGGCAGCAATGCTACTCCCTGGTTTGTCTGAATAAAAACATGCACTGGAAAAAGCCAATTGCTGGCACATGTCAGACATCAATGTCCAGTTCATGTTACTTAAAAAAATATCAATCCATTAATTAGTCTAAAAATATGGTTTTATCAACTACCTCCTCTACCTACTCCTGCCAGTGCCATGCATTGTGTATCAGAATACTGCTCACCTCCTCAAAATACACTATAAGAAGAATCCATTCTACATTTCTTGTTAGTAACCTCCAGTAGGAGCTATTTTCCTGGAGCAATGAAGGCCATAATATTTGAGGCTTCATGAGACAGATGGAAAAGAAATCTCTTTTTACATACATCTAAGCAATTTTTTCATAAGTGACATTTTTGGATACTCTCAGATCCCAAAGAACAAAATTCTTCTTCTACTCTCTCTCTCTTTCAACCATCCACGGCAGGGTTAGTAGTACACAAGGGTACTTTTTTCAGTAGTAGAAATCAGCCATAATTCACTTTTTCAACTTCATAGCCTATCAAGGAGCCTTTTACCTTATGCCTGTGTGTTAAAAGTCTGTGCAATTTTCCTTTCTGTAAAAAGCCCATGGGGATACATACCACATGCCAGTTTCTCCAACATAGTAATTTTAAATACTCACGCCTATTAAGTTTAAGGATCCTACAATCATTAAATGGAACTCGGAGATATGGGGTCCCATATGGAGTAAATCTCTCTGGCAGCCTATTCACTGGAACGCTGCCTTGGATTCAAGGCTGATCTCTAGTGGGACAATAAGATAAAGGGCATTCTTTAAATGAACATTGATAAAAAGTGCACAGAGTGAGTAACACCCTCAGCCAGGCGTGCAAACAACAGAGCTCTTGGTAAACAGCTTCAGAAGCTCATAAAAAGGAGTCAGGTCTCCCAGGAAAGTTATCTTTTAACAACTTTCTAATCCTCCAAACACCATCATGCTTGTGTAGCTTTACGCTTTAGAGAAAGTGTCATATCCCAACACCACACTCATTCTTGGTGCTTCCATTAATAATGATGATGATGATGATGACAATAGTGTCAAATTTCACAAAAGAAAGTTTAAAACCAGTCCTTAGAGGATACATCAGGAACACCTGCACTAAGCTGTAGCATCTTTACTGATTTTCCCTTCACTCCCGCCCTGCCACCCCTTAACAGATTCAGAGACTGTAAAAACATTTAATCCTCAGACACTAATCTAAATGTAACACTCAAAAGAAGACAAAGACGATGCAGAAGGAGGAAAAAATTGGCCACTGCCTTTTGGGAGTCTCGCTTTATCCCAGGAGCGGGCGCATTAATAGAGCTTGGAATGAAATGCCATTTTATTCCCTGTAGCGGGGAGGGGATTAACAAGTTGTCTTCTCTAAACCTAGTCTGCGTCATGGCTCTCTGAGCAGCGAGAAAAGGACAGGGAGTGAAGTAAAAGGTGGGGAGCACTGGCCTTTTATTTACACGCATCTCCTTTTGTGGATGATCACTGATGTGAAGAGTTTGCTAAACAGTGGAATATGTGCAAGCGTGCGGTGTGCGTCTAGATCTAAGTCCCCAGCCTTTAATTCCACTGGCTGACACGTACACATACAAAATAAAACAGCCTTTGTAATAAAATAAAGCAGGCGATGCATTTTGTGGTGGTTCTCCAAGCCAACACAACATGCGCAGAACGAGGGCACAACAAGGAAGGTGGCAAAAGAGCTGCTAGTTTTCCAAGCTCTGATCAGTAAGGCTCCTGTTGCTAGGCGGCTCTTTGCTGGGAAAGACAGAGGGCTGGGTAATATCCAGCACAGAATGAAAGAGGAAATGTAGAAGGGCAGATATTTCTTAATGTGCTGCCGGCAGTTCAGATGTGAGAACGAACAGTCAAGTCACAGTGGATTGACCACCTCTGGGTCAATACTGATACCCTCCCTCCAGGTGAGGTCACAGGATGAAACACCTACCACTGCTTTGCTATGTCGCTTGGCACAAACCAGTTCATCCCCTTTCCTGTACAGATTTCCTCTCTTCTGAGAGAAAAAGAGCCAGACTTGTCCACTAACCTCAAAGGAACATTTTTTATTGTGTGGCCTTGTTAGTGAAGTTCCGCACAACACTCTGAAATGTTGAAGTGCTGTCATAAATACCAGTTAGCATTATTCATTCAGAGGAAATAAAAAGCCCTTTAATGTACTAGGCCACTTGTGCCAGAGCTGCAGATGGTCGAGAGGACGAGAAAATGAATGGAAAGGGATGCAACAGAAGCTTAGCAATGCCAAGGAAACAGCCTCCATAATTCGTGCCTCTTCTACTCATGCTGCCATTTGGTTTCTGAAAAGCAGGAGTTGCTGCTCACAGCAAAGAAAATTCTGTGTCTCAGGCTTATCCAAACACAGCAAATGACACGTGGAGTCTGGCAGAAGATGGTGTATAAAAGATGGTGTCTGGCAGAAGGTGACAAAAAACGGAAACACCTTCAATGTATATATGTAAAGGAAGGAATGAGGGTCTCGTTCTAGTAATTCACCATGAGTAATGGCAAGTGGGTGGTAACATTAGAACTGGAGAGAGAGGAAATCAATTTCCTATCACACTTTTTGTAAAAACAGCTGTGTTTATGTGAACTGAGCATAAGGCTGAGAGATAGCTCCAACTTTTCCACGGAACAAGAGACACACAGAGGGCAATTCGATGAGCCCTTTACACTAGTACAATCTTGGAAAAACCAGTGGGATACACTATTTTAATGAGTCAACTATAGACCTCTAAGAGCCGGGTTACACTATAAGTTATCCTGAGACAGCAGCTCCTGAACAGCACTTGCTGTTTACACTTTGAAGAAGTGACTCATAAGCTGAAGAAAATCTAAAGACATCAAGAAGACCAGAGGGTTTTGACTCAAATCAAGTTAATCAAAGTGTAAAGTGATGATGTAAACAGCAGCCAAGTTATGATCTGTGGTAGGTGCAGGGTGGAGTTCTCTATGACCCATCAGCAACCCTAGGCAGTTGGTAAAAGCACCCAGGAACTCCTTGGCTACCAAAGAAGAGCACATAACAGAATTAATCAAGCCTGACATTTGCTATTCTCAGTCTGAATAAGTCAGACAATGGTGAGGCAATACTTAAGCATGGCCACTTCCGTAGAGTGCTCTCCAGTCCAAACAGCATTATCAGATGGTTAAGACAGGGTTTAATATTGTGCCTTGTGCCAGATTACTACTTTCCATATTTGAAGGTGTGTGTCACAAGTAATGAGCAATAACAAGATGTGCTTGTTAAGTCCTACGGATTTGCATCTCAATAATTCACTTAAGGATGGGGAGGAGCAAGCTGCTTGCTCACATGACCCTGCCTAAATTGTGCACAGAAGTCAGGATGCACTCAAGGATGCAAAACTAGGATTTCCAACCCTGGCATTGTTTAACAAAAAAAAGAATTGATACGGCTCTTTTTGAATGTTCAAAGTACTTTCCAAACATATGCTTTATTCATCTTGACAACAACTCTGCAAGGTAGACCAGTATTACCACTGCTGTATTCACACGGGGAGTGGAGGCAAAAGAGAGTGACTTGCCTAAGGGCAACCACCTACTGAGTCCATAGCAGAGCACGAGACTCTTCATCACAGGGTTGTGGGTTCAAACTCCACATTCGTAAAAAATTCCTGCACTGAAGGGGGTTGGACCTTCGGGACCCTTCCAACTCTGTGAGTCAATTCTGTGCCTTCCTGACTCATGGGTCTCTCAGAGCTCATACTCTTGGTCACCATTCCATCTTAAATTAGAATTTCCTTCTCCCTCAAATGTAAAAGTCACCTGTTCATAACAAGGAAATAACCATTCCCCATAGAATATAAGAAGAACCTTCTGGACCAGATATCTGTGGGAAACTGAAAAGCAAGACCCAATCACAAGAGCCCTCTCTCCTCCTATGGCTCCTAGTCACTGGTCTTCAGAAGCGCTACTGCCCCTGACTGTGGAGGCAGAGCACAGCAATCATGGTCAGTAGTCACTGAGAGCCGTATCCCTCCATGGATTTGTCTAATCTTCTTTTGAAGTCATCCAAGTTGATGGCCATCACTGCCTCTTGTGGGAGTGAGTGCCACACTTTAACTATATGGTGTATGAAGATGTCCTTTCTTTTATCTGTTCCAAATTTTCCAACATTCAGCTTCATTGGGTTGTCCACAAATTTTAGTGTTATGAGAGAAGGAGGAAAACATTCCTCTCTCCACTTTCTCCCCTGCATGCATAACTTTATATAAACATACTTCTATCTTAGCACCTCTTACTCACCTTTTATCTAAACTCCACTCCCCATATCAGTTTGGTTGCCCTTTTCTGAAACTTCTCCAACTCTATCATATCCTTTTCAAGGTGAGATAACCAGAACTGAGGACAGTATTTTAAATGTGGTCACAATACAGATTTGTATAACAGCATTATGAACAATCCACCTGCTGCTGCATACTGGGTCAATGTCTTCGTCAAGCTATCCACTATGACCCCTAGGTCTCATTTCTGGTTAGTCACCCCCAATTCAGGCCCTTTAGGTGTATATGTGTAATTAAGTGGAACAGGGGAGCTTTTTTGCACCAAATTTCTTTCACCTGCAGCTTCTTTTTTTGTAGGAGAAAGATGTGCAAAGTAACAGCTATCTTCGGTAAGTCAACTGCCAAAACCCCACACAAAGGCCTCAGTGGGGCACCATCTGGAAATATAATGATGGAATTAAAGAATGAGTTGGCAGTGCAAAACAATGAAGTGAGAATAATTACAATGTGGTATTAAGTGAAATGGAAAGCATTGTTCAGGGGCACGTAGTAGAGAAGGAGCATGTAACAATTTCAGCCAAAAACAAATAGAGCAAGGTGTGGCGGAGGATGCTTTCTAAAACCTTGCTTGAAATACTCTGGCTAAAACAACCAGGAAGAAATTAACAGCTGTCTTGACTTTTTGAAGAATGCCTGATAATACAAGAGACAAATGTGTGCCGCTGGTCCCTATCCAGTAAGAAAATGTGGAGGGGTAGGATGAAGCCCCAAAAGGAATGCACTGAAGATAAAGGAAATATTGGCACAACTAAAAACAAGAAATATAGGACACAACCGCTGATCTTAATCTCTTCCTGCAGGAAATCCCAAAGAACCTGCATATTTCTAATTATTGCTTTCTTGCCAACTAGAAACATAGTTCTGGAAACATATTTGGCTTTGATATCATCTTCCTGTGTTCTAAGACAACTGAAGAAAAGGCTGTCATAACTTAATTACTGCTTTCCAACTTTTGAAATATTTATTCCAACAGCAACTTATTTTTAAGAGAATGTACTCTACAAATATATGCAGTATGTTGGCAACTCTGTTTTTGTTGTTGTTTGCTTGGTTTGGTTTGGTTTTTTTTTTTTTATGGAACACCAACATGCCCATGCCTGTTGACAGCTGTTGCAGCAAACTCAAAAGTGAGACTTTTAAGAAGTCAGCACCAATAAGCAGCAAGTGCAGTACAAGTAGTAGACATATACCACGCTGCAACCATCCACATTATTGTTTGTCTGTATGGGAAACCTGTCCATCTCTGCTTTGTGAGACATATTGCCCAAAGTGTCCCAGGTCCCATATATATATATATATATGGGATAGCTCCGCCAGTAGACTTGTAATCTCATGGTCATGGGTTCGAGCCTCATGTTGGGCAAAAAAATTCCAGCGTGATTGAGGGTTAGGCAAGGTGACCCTCAGAGTCCCTTCCAATTCTACCAGTCTATGATTCTAAATGTATAAAATAAAGCATGCCATTACACCATGTAAGAATAGAGTGCTCTGTTATAGATCCCATTTAGTTATCCAGCATCGAGATCCAATGCATTCTGAGAAGAACAGATCAATAACAAAATGTTCTGCCTTCTACTTATTGTTCCAAATAAAAGTGTACTGCAGTGGCATTAGCATACCAGTGTCTTTCTTATCAGCAAAAGAAACAAAATCATGGCATACTGCATAAAAATAATCAATTTGTGACTGGCCTCTAAGAATTCAAAACTGATGTGTTACCTTTTCCATTACCACAACATAGCATAGCTTTTCCCTTACCAATTACCCATTTTTAAGGCAGGCATGTTTCCAATGCTGGGATGTGGCCGTGCTGCCACAAGCACAAACTAAACTACCTCTTGGGGGGCAGGGGGAGAATCTGAGTTTACATCAGAAAACAAAGAGAACAACCAGAATGTTGGATCCACTGCTGCTATGTGCTTCGTAATGTCACCAATCTCTTTTAGGAAGTATTTCCAAAAACCCTTCTACCACTGGGTAGAAGTTGCCAATATGTTCCTTTTGAACTGTCACCTCTCCAACTCTCTGCTGATCCCTTCCCCATCATTCTTGCTGGCTGAACCAGAATGTATCATCACTTTTGTAGTATTTTTTTAGAAAGTTCTCACTTGTATGAGCAGATAATGGTTCCCCCCCCAAAAAAAAATTTTTGGCTCTTGTGTATCGTTTTGCCTATATCTGTCTTTTCCATGGATTTGATATTTCTTAATCTGATCATAGTAACATCTATCTAGAGGTAGTTTATTTTTGAGACCATGCCATTGAAGCTTTTCTTAACAGCTAGGTAAACCTTTCAAATGGTATTACTGTCCTGGTGGCCTGCTTTTTAGTAAGATGCCTTTGGGATTAATAGAGGTATTTAATATATGTTTTTGTGATAAAATGTCAAGCATCATGCAGTTCTAGCCAATCTGCTGGTGTATCTTGTAATTTGTGCCTAATTTTGTCTTCTGACAGGGGTCTTCCTTATAAAATAATAATAATCTCCTAATAATCTCCTAATCTCCTAATAATAATTCCTGCACCTTCCATCTTGCAAAGCCTTTTTCTTTTTATCTTAGCTATATTCCCAAACAAATTCCAACTTAGAATGGATAAGCAGCTAACTCCTAAACTACAGAGGTCAACTCATCTTTGTTAATTGGTCTTCAGTACCCATTATTTTCTGATCTTTCCTGGGAGGAAAACGTCAAAGCCCTCTCAATGCAAGGAGCTGAGAAGGATCATCCCTAAGCATCATCTCTTATACCTTTGAGATTCAAAGTCTTCTCTAGACTGCTCTGAAACACCCATACTCACACGTAACCTGTGGAAAACCCAGGGGACGCCTTCTGCCAACTTTTAAATGCCTGCTGAAAACTATCTTACTTTTGTCATCACTCCCCCTGGGTATCCCATCGTAGTATTTGGTTGCTTACTAGTGTGGATTATTATATGTGCTCTAGCATTGTCAATGAAAAAGAATCCTCGAAAGGAAGAATTCATTTGTTTATTAAAACATGGGGAATACTATGCTAGACATCTCCATCCTATAAATGGATTTAGAATATGAAACATGTATTAAAGTGACAAAAAGGAGGCATAAAATATCATACACATATTGGCTTCAAGATAAAAATACTATTTTAAGAAATGTAGCACATGCTCTGTTAATTAACACCTAACGTCTAATTTGTCATCATTTATTTGCCTGTTGCACAAAAAAGCAACTCTTAATCATCTAATTGATATATTTGCTTCAAGGGCCATTGCACACAATATGGCCCAATTATACACATTTTCTAATGCAGGTACATTTTGCAGGCTGCCTCAGCCAACTGGGAGCTCCTCGCAACGTGTCAGAAGCATGTTAAAATGCATGTTTCTTTAAAACACTATATATTATTGACTTTTGTGTATATGCTAAACATGTACAATGTACTGCAATTCTTATGCATTGTCCTTGAAATTTCACGGAATGTATTAACTCTTCCGTTTAAGAAAGTGTGTGTGCGTACAAACACACACACACACACACAAACACACACACACACACATATATATGAAGGTAAAGGGACCCCTGACCATTAGGTCCAGTCATGACTGACTCTGGGGTTGCGGTGCTCATCTCACTTTATTGGCCGAGGGAGGCGGCGTACAACTTCCGGGTCATGTGGCCAGCATGACTAAGCTGCTTCTGGTGAACCAGAGCAGCGCATGGAAACGCCATTTACCTTCCCGCCGAAGCGGTACCTATTTATCTACTTGCATTTTGATATGCTTTCAAACTGCTGGGTTGGCAGGAGCAGGGACCAAGCAACGGGAGCTCACCCTGTTGCGAGGATTCGAACTGCTCACCTTCTGATCGACAAGCCCTAAGCTCTGTGGTTTAACCCACAGCACCACCTGCGTCCCATACACACACACACACACACACACACACACACACACACACACCAATAGCTATTTGGCTTATAGTGGAAATGTAGGTTTCAATGCTTCAGGGCTTCCTATAGCTCAGGTCATGTTCATATACTCCTCCTTAACTATAAGAGAAATGCCTCCTTGACTGCAGCAACATACTTTCCCCATATGGCAACTACAAAAATATTTGTATTTCTGGTCTGTCAGACTTGGCTCCTATCAGGTTTGGGGCAGGGTAGAAAGCAAAGTTGAGGAAGAGGCTAAAGCCAGGCAATGGACAGAGCTGCACAATCCTGGCCTAAGATGGAGCAGAACCCCTTTCCTTCTAAAGTGTGAGCAAGTGTGACCTGGATGCACGGTATCTACTCTGCTCTACTGTAACACTTCTTGGCTGGTTTCCTTGTAATTCCCTGCTTTGGCCAGAACTGGGTGGAAGCATGCAAATGAATTCCCCTCAGGACCACACTAAGCCAGCTCCTTCTGGAAAAATAATATTGTTTTTAATCTGTCAATGGGGTAACAATTGCATTCTTACCTGATCTGATCTTCTGCATTGGTAACTGCCTCATTGTATTGATCCAAGGTCATCTTGTAGATTTCAGAATTCTGAAAGTTTAAGAAGGCATTACCCAGCATTACAAATTAATGTTTCTTAAGCAGCACCACTACAAAGGCTCTTAAACTGATAAAAGCAAGTGAGACAAATGCTATACATTAAAGCACCAAAAGGGAGGGCTAACAGGGATGAAAATGCTTGCAAAAATAAAGAATTCTGAAGCTCATCATCATCATTTATACCCTACAGATAAAATAATAGCTAAAAACAAACAAGTGAGCTTCACCATGTATCATTTCATACATAAGCTCCTGTGGTCAACCTTAATGCACTGAGTGAGAATGAGCAAATTAACAGCCCACTTCCAATCCAATGAAAATATACTCAAGAATTGGGCTTTCAGGTATATGGGGAAAGTTCTCCTAGCAACTGCTGGTGCCTTACTGAGAGATAAACTTCAAGCTTGGAGATCCACAGGTCTGGCAAGGGCAACGTCAACCAGTCATTATTGTAAAGGTATAAATAACAATATTAGAAACAGAAAAGGCAGGTTAATTGAAAACCAAGTATCCAAACATTAGCCTTTTTTATAAGTCAGGGTTGGGGAAAAGGATCCAGTCCATAGGATGGATTGATGGGTGGAGCTGCCCACTAATCGTCTGACATCACAATAATATCAGGTAACCCAAAGTAAAAATGTTCCTGTGTGGTACAGCTCAAATTTAATCAGACAACACAAAGAAATATTTGCACTTACATCAAGCCATACTCTGAGGGTTTGTCGGGAGTGAAACATACCTGCTCTGGACAGCAATCACTCCAGAACTTGCTGTCAATGTCGATCAGCTGATCAGTGCTGACAGCAAGCCTCACTCACAAAAAATGGTTGGGATCACACTTTAAGGTTCCCAATTGTTCCTTTGGAGCAGAAGGGTGTGGTTTATGAAAACAGCCTCATAGGCCAAATTTGACCCAAAAGCCAAAGATTTTCCACCCCTGTTATAAACAATCTCTTGACAGCATCCTACGTTTACTTTGATTAAACTCCACCTGAACTTAGACACCACAGCAACTTTTCAAATATAGTAACTTCACTTTGTGAAGTAAAGCAATGAATGAAATTTTATCCAATTCAGGAGAAAGCTGATCTTCCCTAGCCTTCATAAATAAGTCTTAAGACTGCAAATAACGCACGAGGTATTCACTGCTTTATACTTCAGTTGTAAACTGGGACTAAAGTTGTATGCCCCAGGCACTATGCAACCTAAACAACTTTGAACAATTGTTTCATTCTATCAACCCAATGTAGAAAGGAATCATTTCCCAACTATATTGTCCACCCTTCCCCTTATTTCTTTAAGACTAAAATGGGGAAAAGATTTTGGAGAAGAACTAGAGGAACAACTTTGAAATTGTTTTTTGGAAGAGACTACCGTTTGGATCTATCTCAAATAGGAATTGAGAAAATGCTCTAAACATACACCGCTGGTATATGTGCCCAACAAGACTGAATAAAATTAACAGCAATATATCCAAACTCTGCTGGTGGGAATGCACTTTGAGGAGTTTTTGAGGAGACACAAGGGCATTTTATGCTGTCTAGCGAGGGGCAATGAGCGTAAAATAAATTCTCTCACCTGGTGGCAGTGAGAGGTTTAACAGGAAGGAAGAGCAGACAGAGGGGTCTACTCTTGGCTGGAATTCCTTTCCCCCCTGCATCGTAAGATGCAGAGAAGACGGGGTGCCATAACACCATCATACTCAATGGGCTGGTAATGTTCTTTATAGGGCTCTTGTGAGGAGAAAAATAGAAAGAAAACAAATCATGTACACCACCCTTGCTTCTTGAAGGAATGTGAGAATGAAGTCCTATTAAAGAACAGTTCCATACTTACAGCAAATCATGCTTGTTATGGATTATCTGCAGGAAATATACAGTGCACATGGCAGGCGCACATCCCAAAATATCCAGATATAAACACTGATGAACCTTGGCCCAAACATGATTGTCACATAAAGCATGGAACGATTCCTAGCCCTTTCATCTATGCAACATAAGCAAATGGCATATGGACACATTTCCTCTGCAAACTTGCTGATTAACAGTGAGAGGCTAAATAGATAAACACAAATCTAAATAATCAATTCAAATAAAATAGTGTGTGACAGATTTTTTTTACTGTATAATTCCCTTTCTGGAGGATCCTTGCCCTTTTCAGATTGTATCATGATTCTCTCAAGTGTTATTTTCCTTCCATTCCCTCAGCACAGCAGCTGAAACAAAGTTTTATTCCTGCATTTACTTTTATCCTCCAGCAATGTCTAGCCACAAAGCTTAGGGAAAATGGAACTTAAACAGAAAAAAGACCACTCATCATGCTTACAATCTTGCCCCTTCTCAGATAGATTTGCATTTCTGTGCACTTCCCTACCACTTTCCTTGCAGAGTTCATAAATTAGCAGGTTCATATAAGCATGCTTTGATATTCCTTTCAAATTTGCTATATGAATGCATCATTGTTAGATGTATCTTTATGCATGACACAAAGAAGCCCAGCAGGGAATTGTTTTCACAGGTTTTCAATAAAAAAAAAACTCTTCCAGGAACTGACAAATTGCAGATGAGGCTTCACCTCAAAATGTACTTTGGCAGCAAGAGCTATCTGTCAGTCTGTCTGTCTATCGATGTGTGTTACATAATGGTTAATTTTATTTCACTTTAGAACTTTAAACACTCTGTCCTCTCCCTCTCTCAGGTCACCAGCCTAGAATGCAGATTTTAATAGCACCTTCCCTCCCACCTGCACTGCACAGCCCTGCAACTCCCTGCTGTTCCTCACTTGCCTCTGAAAAACCCAAAGACCCGTGCCTCCATTAATTAAAATTGCCATTAAAAATTAAATATTGTGAATAAGTAGGTGTGAGCATTATCTCCATGGGTTTCATAAATCTCACTGTTTCTCCAATTACTTCTCAAGCAATTTTCATATTTCATACTGTCTGATTTCTCATAGGACCTGGATTTGCAAGATCAAAACGATGACAAAAAGTAGAAAAAAGCAAGCAAGAGCGGAAGGTAGCAAAATGAAACATTTTGCAGGCAACAGGAAGGAGCCCCATGAAATTCTATTAGCCAGCAGTGATCTGCAACGAAGGAGCAGCAGGAATGGAAAATAAGAACAAATATGTTGTACATAAGGCTCAGCATGAAGCTGGGATTTAACCCTAACCCTAAGACTGAAAACAGAAAAAGAAATTGATTATCAGGGATGTTTTCCAGGTGTAAGTGTTTTATAAAATGATTACAGAAGAATCTTTGGCTATAGTAAACACATCAACAAGAGGGCGGTACTTTAGTGACAAGTTTGTAAAAAACAAAAAATGCACACAAGGCTATCACCATGTATTTATCCTGCACAAGTCTCAGTTAACTTTCCATCAGCTACTCAAAGCAACATGATAAAATCAAAGTTCACAATCAAAACCCGAATGCAATGCAATACAGTACAAAGCTACAACTTAAAAGTCAGAAGTAATTAAACTTCTGACTTTCAGCAATAAAAAGAAATACAGGCTAGAGTGACTTACAAAAACTGATTAGAGTCTAGTGGAACAAAAGTAGTTGTAATGGCTGGCAAGTCTGTTTTGGGAGTGTGTTTCCACTCCCTACCAAGAATGTCCTACTCTATTGCATTAGCAGATTGTGCCCTCCCTTCAAGTAACTTGAAGAGCATGTTTTCATCCTTGGTTCTAAGAACACAGGATACAATTTCTCCACGAAGACCTTCGTTGTGCACTTTCCTGTTGCTCCTCAAAGCTGTGGAACAGCTTTGCCCTCTCTAAACACCAAGCCAGGCTTCTCTGGCAAACAGCTCCACTTCTACAAAACTTCTATTTGGAGAAGGAAACTGAGCTTCACCTTTCCTTCACCATTACCAGTTAAGCTTCCCTTTAAGACCAGGAGCTTTCTAGACACCATACTGGCCACAGTAGTCCTTCCTCGAAACTTGTAGTCCATCAGAGCAACCAGTTAGGAAGAGGATGCCTCAATAAGTCTTTAGTTGGATTTTAATCATTTATCTTAAGTGTGTCTATGCAATTTCCCTTCGGACTTGGGACTACAGATTTCAAGCATGGTTAGCTGCTCGTCAACTTTGCTAATAACTTCCAGCAGATAAGTCTGAAATAAACTGAGCGATCTAAGAACCAGCAAGTTGATTACAAGTGTCAGATATTGAATAGAAGGCCTGAAATCTGAGATTATAGGCATGTGCTTAATTTTATGTTTTTTTCTAAGCAAACTCTTACTAGCATAAATTTACAGGAGCAGAAGGAAAAGGATTTGATGTCCAGGATTTTATAGCAATTCATATGCTGCCATTTTAATGAACGCTGGAGCGGCTCCGAAGTCAGAATACACAGCAAAAACGCAATGTGTGAGGTAGCAATGCAGTGATTGCACCTACTGAGAGGCACGCACGCTGTATTCTTCCTGCTGGAGCAAATTTTCCATCTGGAAAAAAACTGCACTTAACATCAGGCACTTTTAAAAAGTGTTATGAAAATAGTGAGTAACTGCAGTGTTTCATATAAGGTGGGAAAGCTGTGACTATTCCTGCATTATGCTGTGCAGTTATGTGTCCCCCCCAAAGAAATATAATTGATATTTTTGATGGGGAATGCCAAAAATACACAAGCTATGTAGGACATGTGTCTGTTCAGTTCTGTAACATGCACGAATTATAGGAGAAACTGTATAGGGGGTGGGTGGGGGGCTGGATTAAATCTTCAAACCCCACCTCCAGCTCTCCTCAGTTTTAGACAAAGTATGCTATTCAAGGATCATTTAATCATCATTGCAGGGGGCTGGACTTTAGGTACCTTACAATTCTGTAGAATCTGTGATTCTATGGAACAGGAGATATGTGGAACTGCTTTACCAGCTCATCACAAAGGCTGCTTCATTTCACTTGCCTAAACTACACACTGGTCTAGGTGAGATATAAGACACCTGACTGAAAAACACGGAAGAGAAAGACAAAAACCAGAAATTAATCATTTTTAGGAAAGGTCCTTTCCCGGTGTTAAAACAGCAGCAAGGGGGGTGGAGGTGAAAATACCTCAACAACCATATTAGGCTGAGAACTGGGTCAATGGATCAAAATCTGCTTGTTTGTTTGTTTTTTTAAAGGAAAAACAGAACAATCGCAAGTTATATTGAGGTATGTTGACATGGCGGTGCCTAGAACCTTGTCAGTGGTCACAGCGCTGAAAGATACAAAGAGGATTAATGGCTGTTGAAACATTGCCAGCCTAGATGAATGCTAGCGATCCCCGTGATGAAACAGAGCAGACCAACAGAGGAGGCCTTGACAAATGCTGCAGATGACAGCTGCAGGATTACATGGTGCAATCTGCCTAGCACCTGACAGGAGCATCACTTAGAATCCCTCCTCCCTTGTTGCTGCGAGTTCTCTCTTGCGTTCAGAACGGGAGCCCATATCCTGCTGGAAGGAATGTGCATCCCACAATGCATGTAAAAAGGCAATAAAACCACATTTTTCGCACCATGCAACAAAACAAAAGGGAAAAGGCAGCAAAAGGAAAGGGAATTAAGCACCGGCTACCTCTGTCACGAGACTCTCCTGTAAGGGTTTTTTGGGCCGCCTGGTACTAACCAGGGCTATTTAAATTGGAAATTAAGAGCCCTTATGACCTTGTACAGCTGTCGCTCTCTTCCACTTTGACACGGAAAACTAGTGGGATAAATATAGCAGTATTTCAGGAAACACAAATATCATTCACTGAAAAACAAAGCTAGGACAAAGCTGCAGCAGCAGCAAATGCAGAATGCAGCTGCCATTATCCTTTTGGGGTGCCTACCGCAAGGAGGATTTGTGTTCAAATTCCAGAGGACTAACTAGGCTTACCCATTTGTTATTTCAATGTGCTGTTTGCCTCTTGCAGTCATATAAAGTTTATTTTTAAAAAATTGAAAAAAACACCCACAGCAACATGGGAACCTGCGTATGCATCCTAAACCTCTTTGATGATTTTCAGTTAATCGGTTAAGATGCGCAATATGACAAACCTCTACAATGTAGCTTTCTGGGCAAATTACACTTTGGAATCACTCCCCGCGTTCAGTATCCTGAACACAAGGGAGTTTCTACCCATTTATAATACGTTGATGATTCTGTTGATTTTTATATCAAAAGTGTGTGTAAATAAACATTTCAAAGCTGTGAAATAAGGCTCTCAAGGCAGTTATTATTGGTATTAAATGTAATTTATACCAAGTCTCTCAATGTAGCTATTATTAACAACAGTAATTCATCTAGAATTGTTAAAATGCAGTATGCTTTACAATCACTAACTCCCATAAGAATCTGGTGTGTGTGTTATTACTACCCAATTGCAGCTGAGGAACTTGGCCAAGATCATGACTTGACCAAGAAGGCTTGGTTCAACATTCAAGCACAGGCCTGACAAATTTGACCTCTGAAGCCAAGCATGGCCCAGCAGCTGTAGGTGCTTAACAGCTTCCCTCTCCACTTTTTCAGGCTCACATATGCAAAATCAGGAGGTTTATCAAGCCCTTCATGGGTCCCCACACCAAGCTGGCTGGGCTGAGATCAGCTTGATGGGTCATAAGTTGTGCAAGCCTGCAATCTGTGCTTCTACAACCGTGGTTCCCAACATGGGGCACATGCCCCACAGGGGGGCAATTTGATTTTTAAGGGGGGCAATTTGAAAATGAGTTATTAACAGTGAATTTTTCTGCATTTCTTATAGATCCAGGGGCCTCATATATAGTATATAAATATATATTGTAACATACACATTTTAAAAGTTAAAATCAGCTTCTTTAGACCAAGTTAATGGCCTTTTAGGCTTCTTCCATGTGAATAGGAGTTCACTTTTTGAATAATAAGAATTATATGTCACCGGGGGGGGGGGGGCGGACATCAGGATTTTAGAGATGCCAAAAAAAGGTTGTTCAGGGATGGGCTTATCCATCCCCTCATTCCTTCAATGCATGCAGTGAAGCCAAGTGTGGAATGTGACCATTCTGCTCATTCCCTCGTCAATAAACTGCGAAACCATAAATGCTGAATTAGAATTCACTTCAGGATCAGAGAAGAGAGAGATAGCTGCAATGCAAGGGGGAAAAGGGGTATGTCTCTCTGGGTGAAATCTTTTCACATTTCCTGGTTCATGAAAGGGGACAGCAGCAGAATAAGAGCCCCCTAAATCAGAATTGGCATTTGGTACTAGCAGGAGGATAGGAACAATATCCACAACGGATGAGTAACAAAAGTAGAGGAGGACATAAAACACAGAGGTGCATGGTAGTGGTGAATACTCATCAGGAGCAGAGGAAGCCAAGGTCTACATTACAGGCATCCAGATAAGCAAAAAAAGCTGTGACCAACTGCTTTCCATGATGGGCTGTGAGCAGAAGTAGAATACAAAAATTCCCAGACTGTGGCATGCCCCTTCCTACTGTAGAATCCAGGGAAATCCAACCTCTTTCCAGCACCCCACCCAATTCTCCAGCAGACATACTGAATAAACTACTGACCTTTCTGACTGCACAGGTGGACAGCAGAAAAGGGTTTACCATTTTACTCTCAGTTGTGCTAGCCACCAACACCATCAAAGGTGAAATTACATCCAGTTGCTCTGAATATAACCGGTTATAATTGACTTCTTGATCTGAGAATGTTGTAATTGGAATTTTTTCATTCCCGTTTAGCAAAAATGAACCCAATAATGATATCTAACATATTGACAGCAGCAAAATTGATTGTTGCTAAAAACCTGAGGGGGGGTGGTTGAAATAAAAGTACACAGAAATACACAGCCCAATGATAAAAATTAATAATATCATGAGGTTGAGAGACAGTATACCAGGATCCTAAATTTGTTAAAGAGTCCTTTTACTAAATATTAGAGAAGAGATTAAAAGGTATTCATGCTTTAGTACTCTTAATAATTTAACTACTTTAGCTTTAATAATTCTGAATATACTATATATGAAGTTCTGATGTGAAATATATAGAGTGTTTACTATCCTGCTGATCTTGTATTTAAACATCCACATTCCTGCTCCTTCCTCACTTTGTACAAATATGGCCTAAAACCTTTAGGGGGTGAGGAACTTGAAACATTACAGTTGCAATAAGAATTGTTTTACAACTGTCCGTTAATTTTTTTGTACATTTTAAATGCAGCTTTTAAAACATTTAGACTTATTTATTTTTATGAACATGGTGCCTTCAAGGACACAGAAACACAAAGCTGTACAATATACAATAGTTGACAGAGGATCGACACTTGAAATGTTAAAAATCCAGCTCCACCCCCAACATGCCTACAAAAGCCAGCAATGTTTTGTGAACAATGGCAATTCATGATGGATCAAGGAAGAAAAGGAGCTGTATGTCATTCTATTAATTATTCTGAAGTCAGGCACATACCGTTTCTCAATGCCTGCATTAAAGAAGGGTAGGTAACATCTCAAACAGGGGTGGGGAATCTGTGGTCCTCCAGATATTGTTGAACTTATATCTCCCATCCTCATTGACTATGCTATCTAAGGCTGGTGGGAGTTGGACAGCAAGAACATCTAGACCAGAGCTTTTCAAACTGTGTGTCGCAGTATGTAGGTGTGTTGTGTGAATGCTCTCCACGCCAGAAAGGGGTTAGTTTAATGTCCAGTTTGCTAGCAAAACTGAATTACTGTGTTGCAAAATGATGTATATCTAAAAAGTGTGTCACCAACATGGACAATTTGGAAAGCTCTGATCTAGAGAGCCATGGTTTCCCCATCCTTGATCTTAGAAAGTAGAAGCAAAGGGGATGAAAGATAACTCAAATGTGTGAGGAATACATGAAGAGACATCTGAGCACAAGGCCAGCTAACATTAGGAAAGAGAATAAGAAGGAAACTATTTAAAATGATTGTTAAAAGTGCCCAAAGTGCCATCCACCCCGCTTCATTTTTATTATCCAGACGACTGCAAATTACTCAGTTGTGCAGCATCCAGGCAGTCAAGCTTTGCTAAATAACCCTGGTAAGGGCAGGGCTGAGTGAGAAACAGCCAAACAAACAATTATGAGATGTCCCAGACAAGATCAAGGGAAATGTGGCAAACCTCCCAGGTTATACAGGCAGCCTGTTACAGTTTCCCCTCAGCACACCGGCAAAGCGGCAAGCACTGCTTCTAAAACTTCTGATATTCAAAGGCTCATTTGGTTGACAGGAAGCCTGTGGATTTGTGGACAGATTGTCACACAAACTGTCAAGTTTTTAGAGAAATGATCAGACCTTCTTTTGCCTGCGTTACGGAGCACATCAAAGGCACATAAGACAAACCAGACGCAGACTGCATGGATCTAACTGGGAGGTGGGTGTACATATTCAGAACAGGGTGGTGTGCAACGGAGGAGGAGTAAGACAAAGAGTTTCGAGGGAGCTCTATAGAAACATGAGTAATAAGGGCTGAAAGTTCTAGAAACTTGACAGATTCAGGCAGCCCCTCCCCCCCTCTCTCTCTCACACACACACACCGAGGGCAAAGAAAAGAAAATTATAAATGAAGCAATTTATTTTTTTCACTACTTCTCGATTCCTTTCAGCTATTTGGGAAGATAACTTCTCTGTCAGGAAAAGTGTTCTCTCTCTCTCTCTCTCTCTCTCTCTCTCTCTCTCTCTCTCTCACACACACACACACACACACACACACACACACACACACAACCTGCAGGTGCTTTTTTCCCATTCACTCTGCTGTGGGGGAAAAACATGGCCTAGAACAGTGATTTCACTGGTGAGCTCAGCTTGGATGTTGGGTCAACAGAACATGAGGTGTTCAAAAGAGTCTCATTAGAAGGATGGGTGGAATTGAAAGCCTGCCTCGGATCAGGAAGTATTCTGTCAGCTGGACTCCTTACTCAAATGCTTGGGAATTGCTAGATAACTGGTCACTTCTAGGATGTGAGAGCCAAAATTTATGGGATGCTCCCCATACGCACTGGAGCATTGGCTATTACACATAAAACAGCTGCTATGCAGAAGCCATTTTTAAATGGCCTGCTGTGAAAATTGCTGTGATCCAGCCAAGCCATTCATGTGCAGCAGACGGCCATGCGACTGGGCAATTTTCTTTACATTACTGCAAAGCTGTAAGAGATTGGAGGGGTGGGGATAGGGAGCTGCAACACAGAGAGAGAAAGAAAGCTTCTGCATAGGAGGGAGCTGCCATGGGGGGCAATTTAAAATTAGCCTCCATGGGACATTACATTGTATGTGCTATGTGAGCGGAGAATTCATTTGGAACCAGTGGGTTCCAAAACTCCCTGGCATACTTTGGGATAAATGCTAGGAGGAATTTGGGCTCTGCCTCCTGGCCCTTGGAAATTCTAACCAGGCAAAATGGAAATCCAGCATTCCCTTGAACAAAACTCCTGTCTCAAACAGAAAGGTACTTCATCCACAGAAGCAAGGGACTCATTTAAACAGAAGAAATATAGCAACAGCTTCATATTGACCATTTCTGGTTTCTGCAACAAGCTGGAAGGATGGAAGAACAAACACAGTCATACCTCGGGTTGAATGTGCTTCGGGATGAGCACATTTGAGTTGTGCTCCACGGCAACCTGGAAGTAACGGAGCACGTTACTTCCGGGTTTTGCCGCTTGCGCATGCGCTCAAAATGACATCACGTGCATGCGCAGAAGCGACGAAAAGCGATGCGCATGTGCGCAAATGTGCTGTCGCTGGTTATGTTTGCTTTTAGATGCGAACGGGGCTCCGGAACAGATCCTGTTCACATCTAGAGGTACCACTGTACTGCCTATTTCTAATGTAAAGGGATAAATAAATAAATACCGCCCTTAATTGTGCACTATAAAGACTATGCAGTGGGATATCAAAGCTGTGAGAATAGACTTTATTTTAAGACATTTATATGTTGTCTCTCTGAGTAATACCCACCAAGGCAGATTACATATTTAAAAAGAAAATCAAAAATATATTATCAACAATACAGTGGTACCTTGGTTCTCAAATGCCTTGGTTCCCAAACGCTGAAAACCCGGAAGTATGTGTTCCAGTTTTTGAACGTTTTTCAGAAACCAAATGTCTGATGCACCTGTTAGTTATTGTTTCCGGGGCACCTGCACCAATCAGAAGCTGCACCTTGGTTGTTGAACATTTTGGAAGTCAAACGGACTTCCAGAACAGATTAAGTTTGGTGCTTATGTTTTTGCTACTTACTTTGCATTTTTGTTTTTGAGACTTTTTTGGTTAATTTGTTTTTTTGACTGTGTGGAACCCAGTTCAGCTACTGATTGATTGATTGATTGATTGATTGATTGTGTGGCTGTTGGAGTGGATAAAAGCCCACATTCAAAAATGACTATCATCAGTGCAGGTAAGGAAAAAAAGTAATTTTAATTTTTATGATCTACAATACTGTCTTATTTATTTTATAGTACAGTACATTGATTATTGCTTTCATTCTATGGATCAATGGTCTCATCAGATAGTAAAATTCTTGTTAAATTGCTGTTTTAGGGGTTGTTTTTAAAAGTCTGGAACGGATTAATCTGTTTTGCATTACTTTCTATGGGAAAGCATGCCCTGGTTTTGGAACAGACTTCCGGAACAGATTAAGTTTGAGAACCAAGGTACCAGTGTACACAACTAAAACTATTAATGCCTCTCCCTGAAAAAACTCTCATAGTCAGTAATCATAACATATTCAATTTATAATGTATGTATTCTTTTTGTAAACTGCTTTGAGGTTTTATAACCATCAACCAGTATATAAAAGTTTTAAAATAAATATTGCAAAACCATAATTCCACAGAAGCAGCTATTTATAAAAAAAAACAGGTGGAAAAAGTTCTCAAAAGTAAAGTTGGCTACCTGAAATAAACAATTATTTGGGGCTACGGGGGGGGGGGGCCGGGGCCGGGTGCCATAGATTTCAGAAAGTTAACTGATAGAAAGTTCCAGGGGCCCCCTCCCATGTGCCTGCCAATTTTCCAGTCTAAGTGGCTGGCAACTGAGGAGGGCTTCCACTGCTGAGCTTAGGAGTGCGGGCAAGTTGTCCTTCAAGTCCTTGGGCCCAAGTTTAGCCATTTAAGGGTTTAAACCACCACTTTAAATTGGCCTTGGAAAGGCTCTGGAGCCCAGCACAGCTGGTGTAAGAATTGTGCTGCATTGGTCTTTTAGGAGTTCTATGAAGAAGGTCACAGAGCTGCTAGAGACATTCCATCTTAAGGAGCAGGTGGGTGGTTTGTGAATGAGGAAGTAGGAACAGCAGAGCAAACTGCTCTGACTGGTAAATACCAATGGTGTCCCTGGGTGCTTGAAGTACTTTGGGTACAGGGTTGTGAGACAAATTTGCATATGCAAACATATGTAGAGATCCCCCTGGGAAATTAAGATAGTGGGTGGCTTGAGGTCTTGCCAGCACCTACACTTTGCAGTGCACCCAGCCAATTTATAAATGCCTTTTCCCCTCAAGGATGCTCACTTCAGATTACAATGTCAGGAAGTTGGGGAGGGGAGCAGGAAGACTGGCCTGTTTCTTCACAGGGGTCCCTCCTCCCTGCCATGCAACTTAAGAGCTAACAGACAGCTGTGTCTGTTGGCTGCCAACCACATGCTTTCCCAGATATACTGTGTAGTGAGACATATACAAACTCAATATTAATTGAAGCCAGGATGGGAATTTGCTTTTTGTTTGTGGGTGAAATTCAACATAGCACTAAGTGGGGTGTGTGTGTGTGTGTGTGTGTGTGCAGGGAACAAGGACTCTTTGAATAACAATACTTTTCTCCCCTCTCCTTCTCCTGCACGCCTCCTAAACCCATTCTGGAGGTTCCCAAGGGTGGGTGTGTAATGTTGTGTGAGTGGACCTTGTTCCATGCATTCAACTGAATCCTGCCCACTGCATCAAGACGGCAGAAATCACACTCTTTAGCCCATATGAATTCTCTCCTGAAAGTTTTGCTCAGACTTTGAATGCCAAACTCTGTGAATGCACCAAAAGCCTTCCCCAGGGTTGGCTCCTACAATAATTTTCCAGACCCTTAAAACTGGGATACAAAATAAAATAAATGTGAAGAATATTTTTACATTGACAAATTAACAAAGCCTCAAATTCTCATACTGGCTATTAGACAAACAAAACAGTCATTCTTGAACAGCAGGCACCATTCCATTTATTGATTCTACTATGCATTTTGTTTCGACTGAAGTATGTGAAAAGCAAATTGACAAGAAACTAGTTAAAAGAAAATTGCATGCAAGCTAGCTCTTTTTAGAACTTTACCCCCATCCTCTCTCAGTCATTCTTCCAACATGGCAATTATGAATACACTTGGATTCAAAATAATTAGCGCTTTCTAAGCTCTGGGGTTCAGCACTGAATTAGGCAAAAATATCCCAAGATCCTCTTCCACTACCTGAAAGGCATGTCTTCAGCTGTAACAATACCATATGACTTCTCAATTCTGTTTCATGCTGCTGTACTTGCATTCCTTATAGTGCACTTACAGTGGTACCTCAGTTTACGAACTTAATCCGTTCCGGTAGTCCGTTCTTAAACTGAAACCGTTCTTAAACTGAGGTGTGCTTTCCCTAATGAGGCCTCCCGCCACCGGTGCCCTTCCACTGTTTGGATTCCGTTCTTAGACCGAGGTAAAGTTTGCAAACCCGGACAGTAACAAAACAAAAAATATTCCTTCCAGTAGCACCTTAAAGACCAACTAAGTTAGTTCTTGGTATGAGCTTTCGTGTGCATGCACACTTCTTCAGATACACTGAAACAGAAGTTTCCAGACCCTTCTATATAGTGAGAAGGTGGGGAGGGATATTACTCAGAAGGGTGGTGGGAATGGGTGATTGGCAGATAGCTGTGATGAGCCTGTTGACGACTCTTAATGACTGCAATAGGTCTTACAGGAAAAAGCAAGGGGTGAGAAGGTGAAAAGTGGCTTTGTCATGTATAATGAGATAAAAATCCAATGTCTTTGTTCAGGCCAGGTTTCTCCATGGTTTAAAGTTTGGTGATAAGTTGCAATTCAGCAGCTTCTCTTTCCAGTCTATTTCTGAAATTCCTTTGTAGTAAAACAATTCCTTTGTAGTAGCTGTTTTACTACAAAGGAATTTCAGAAATAGACTGGAAAGAGAAGCTGCTGAATTGCAACTTATCACCAAACTTAAAACCATGGAGAAACCTGGCCTGAACAAAGACATTGGATTCTTATCTCATTATACATGACAAAGCCACTTTTCACCTTCTCACCCCTTGCTTTTTCCTGTAAGACCTATTGCAGTCGTTAAGAGTCGTCAACAGGCTCATCACAGCTATCTGCCCATCACCCATTCCCACCACCCTTCTGAGTAATACCCCTCCCCACCTTCTCACTATATAGAAGGGTCTGGAAACTTCTGTTTCAGTGTATCTGAAGAAGTGTGCATGCACACGAAAGCTCATACCAAGAACTAACTTAGTTGGTCTTTAAGGTGCTACTGGAAGGAATATTTTTTGTTTTGACTATGGCAGACCAACATGGCTACCTATCTGTAACCGGACAGTAACAGTATTTCTGGTTTTGAGGAGTTCTTAAACCGAATTGTTTGTAAACAGGACTGTTCTTAAACCGAGGTACCACTGTACTTGGCATCATCTGCTTTTGTAATGCCTCTTTATCTAACACGTATTAGCTTTTTTCTTGTGTCATTACCTGCTAGGCTACCCCAAGACAGCACTGTTGATCCTTAGAATGTGTACATGAGGTTTTCATGTTCATTCCCCTTTTGATAATCTTTTTAAATTGAGTAAGTTTCATTGAACCCAATGGGATTTACTTACAAGGAATACATATAAGGTTGTGCTGAACTAAATATTTTCCTATTGAGCTGACAAAATAACATGATCTGCGCATATATATATGTAATATCCCCATCTTGCTGGGGTGGGTAAAGGAATTCAAACTAGGCAAGGAAAAAGTTGGGCAAAAGAGGCATGAGGAGACAATGAGCTCTGGCCACATGCAACAAACCCATCTATGGACAGAGTTATAGGGTTCACAGAAGCATGGGGTCCATATTGTGCTGCCACCTGATTCCTTTTCATCCTGGGATAGTTAGCATTGGGATTTATCCTAAACCACAACTGTGTTTCGAGAAAGTGCTGAAGATTAGCTGCGTGTTGAAAATTCATATAAAAAATTAGGTTGACATGAAGGCAAAAATCACGACAAAGCCTGTAGGATGCATTCTTTTGGGGACAGAACTTGTCTTGTGAATCTAACATTGCAGAAAAAATGAAAGTGTGATCAGGGCAACCCCATTATAATAAATGTGTTATAAATAATGGCAAAAGGTGAACTATTTTATATTTTATCTGATGGCTATTTTTGGAAAGTTAAGTGGAAACAGAACCATCAGAATTAAATTATTTAAAATAGTATTTTCTGTGTCTGACCACCAAATCTTTCTCTGTATCACAGGTATTCCCTCTTCTTCTTTGATTCAATGTTTAGATTCTAACTAACTTACTCTAATAGCAATGAGACAAAGAGATGTTTTTGCTGCTAGCACAAGCATGAAAATTTCCATTCAAAAAGCCAAGAGCACAGAAATTACAGCAGCCTATCAGATCAAGGAGAAACACACACATGCATATATACACACACACAAGGAATAGTGTTATTGAGATGTAACCACAGAGTGATTATGCAAATCAGACACCCACAGCTGGAGTTCAGACAATTGCATAACTGAGGAGGAAATCCGCAATCATGCAGTCAAGCTGAGACAGTTCCATCACTGAACATTGTTATTGCAATCTCATTGCAAAAGAATATTGTTATTGCAGGACATCATCAGTGGTCATGGATTCTTTTGATTCACGACATATTCTGTTTTACACAGAGAAAAAATGCAGAGCAGACTGAAAAAAGTCTTCTAAGGAGACTAAATGCAAATAGTTTAACTATACTTTGTATTTTAATACATTTAAACAAAAAATTCCTATAGAATTTAAAAACAAACAAACTCATTTCCCAAGGACATCCTAAGAGCATGAACAGAAGACGACAGCAAGACAAACAGTCATAGCAGAGACACAAATTCAAGCTAAACACACCACCCTATGAAGAATGTAATTCTCTCTCTACACTCAGAAGTCTCCTCTCCCATAGCAAAGGATACTTTATAGAGGAAGTGAAAGCCCTAGGGTGAAACAAGGAAGGTGTGAAGCTATTAAAAGCACTTACTATTGTTGTTTTAAAAAATATACATACACAAAGCTTCAGATGATAAATAATTTGAAAAGGAAGGCAATGCATTTTTTGTGTTTTTAAATCTAATAGTGCAAAGCAAATGGTGTCAACCTGCCAAGGTTCTTAAAATATGAAAATGTCCATGCATAGAAGAGGAAGGAAGTGCAGCCTTGACAAACCCTTGCCCATTGTCCCATTGGTCCGGAGAAGGATTCTATTTTTGCCCTGCAACAGGTGATGCAGCACCCATTTGCAACCTGTCACTGTGCCCCAGAACAATTCAAAGGTATGGGCACTGCCTCCATTACAAGGGCACGTATGAAGGTATTCCTGAGCACTGTTCTAAAGTTTGGAAACCCCTCCGTTTAGAAACTAACCAAAGCTTAAACATGTAAGCACTTGCCCATTGACATTGGCTTTTGATGGTAAGAGGATGGTGCTAGTATGATGTGGAGAGGAGGGGATAGTTGCTGGAGTTCATAATCTTACACATTTTATTTATTTCACAAAATTTATATATTGCTTTATCGTAAAAAAGCAACAACCCAACAACCTCTAAGCATTTACAAAAATATAAAATATTAAAACGATCGGCTAAAACAATTGAAAGCAGGTACTTAAAAATGTTCAAAGATGTTTGAAATCAAGAGTAGCTAAAAATAAATTTTACGTCATGCAGAATCTGACTTTAGCCTTCAGGCTTTTTATTTCATATATTTATAGAATTTATCTCTCACCTCTCATCATTTCCAACAGCAATGAAGGCCAAACTTCCGAGTTCACGTATCCCCTTGATAAGCTTATAAAACTGTCATTGACCCCAGCTCAAATTCTTAGGAATGTAAATGATATAAAATCAATAACTATCTATATATAATCAACATTTATTAAACATGGATCACCATCACTAAAAATAATAAAATGTGAAAAGGAAGTAAAAGAAGTGAGAATAATAATAATACCATGTGACCTGACTGGCAAATGGGCATGGTTCGGGGGAAATTGTGGGCCAAGACTTGCCTATGGCCCCTGGTCTTGCTGGAAGGATAGATTGTATGTCATAGGAGCCCTGCTGGATGAGGACAAAGGCCCAACTAGTCTAGCATCTTGTCCTCACAGTGGCCAACCAGATGGATATGGGAAGCCTGCAAGTGGGACCTGTCGTCTTCTATTTACACATTCCTCTTTAATGGCTCTCAGTCCATTCTCTTTGTTGGGATACTACCAAGTACTCAATGCTCAGCTGTATTTTGGTATACCTGTATCTACCCAATGAACCATATTATTTCCTCTGCAAGTACATATATGTGTGCTCACACATCTAGAATGACGGGGGTCTGTTTGTTTCACACTATACCTGCTATGATTAGAGCAGCCAGTATGTTCTGCACACAAGGCAAGTGATTGATATTCAAAGTTTCCCAATAGCAGGATACATGGTGGTTGTTCTGCCATCTGAAAATCTTGTTCTATACAACTGAAGACTTTTAAATGTGCCCAAGGACAAGTGGGACCAGAGGGGAGAGGCAAGCAATTAATCTGTCCTCATTTTTTAAAATTCACATGCCAGTTTGTCTTGTTCAGAAGCGGTTTCACAGAATCTTATCCTTTCTGCTTCTTTCACAAAATTATGGGAAAACCTCAAAATCCCAGATTATCAACTGGAAGTCAGCCAACCTACACTGCAGAGATGCAACCTGAAAGAGAGGCGAAGAGTACTGCGGCTTCAAGAATGCTCCAGTTTTGTACCCTGTTATTTGCTGTGGTAAAGCCCAGTTTTCATAACAGACTTAGTCAAGCCATAATGTACAAATGGAAAGAAAGTTGGGAGATTATTTTTCAAGCAGCGTATTTCTTTAGGTTTTTCTATAGTACAATACATATCAAACTATTGGACCGACAGCCAAAAACAGTGTGAGATTCCAAGAAACAAGGTGGCACTAATGCTGTCACATTAGAGCCTGAAGCTGTTGATACTCATGTTGAAGAAGTGATGATGATATATATAATCACTTTCATACAACATATTTAGCACTTCTTCTCAGTGTGGCTTACAGCCAAATAACCTTCTGGTATACAAATTTCAAGACAGTTCAACAAACAACCTTTTCAAAATGCTAAGAGCCCATCTTCTGCGAGGTTCAGGAGTGTTGCTTTTTGAAACTACATCCTCGTTCTAAATTGAAAATACTTTGACGGCATGTTTTATTGTTACTCTTGTATTTCTACTATCTTACAGTACCCTAGCCTGGGGGCAGGTGATCCTTCAGATAACTTGGATCTGAATTGTTTAGAGTTTTAAAGGTCAAAATTTACACTTCTAATTTAGTCCAGAAACAAACATGTAGACAATGCAATTGGCACATAATATGTACAAAATGATTGAAACACATGAGCATCTGGTTGCATTCTGCACTGGTTGAAGTTTCTAGACTGTTTTTAAAGGCTGCTCCGTCATAGCATTACAGTAGTTTGGATGTAACTAGGGTGTGCATAACCAAATCATGGTTCACTTTCTCCAGAGAGGGTTGGAGCTGGTGAATCAGTCAAGGATAAAGAAGTTACTGAATGCAGCCCTGTTCAAAACCAGTTGCAAGCCTTGATCTAGATCAGCAATCTTCACAGTCACTAGTAATTCCATTTTCTCTGGTGTAGGTTTCAGCCTCCAGACAGTGATACAGAATCTCCACCACATTCCTATGATTAGTAAATAGAAATGAGAGGTAGAGCTGTCTGTCATCCACATGTTGATGACTTCAGACCAATCCTTCTGGATGCTAAAGATCATGGGGGATAATGCCAACTGGAATGGAGAAATTCCCCATGAAGACCTTTTTAGACCTGATCCTCCATGAAGCATTAGAGATATCGCAACCCTTGCCTTCAAGCCCCACTTCAGAAATGGGCTCAGAGGAATGCCATCATTGATGAAACGAAAAGCCTGCTTTCCTTTTGGGTGAAGACAGAGGATAAGCAGGTGTTGAGCAGTTCCATCTTCTCTCTGTCACTCAATAGCATTTCTCCATCTTCTTCATGTAGAGGACCTACTACTTGCTTGTTCTTCCTCTTGCTTCGAGCATAGCCAAATAAACCTTTATTATTATTTTAAACCTCTCTTGCAAGCTCAAGCTCATTCTGAGCTTTGGCCTGCCTGACCTTCTCCTTGCAACTGTTGGCTACTGCTGTATACTTTTCTTTTATAATTTCACATTTCTTCCATTTCTTATACATGTGCTTCTTACATCTCAGCTCATCTGTCAGTTCCTTATGCAGCCACACTGGTTTCTTTAGATGTCTTCCACTTTTCTTTCTTGTTAGAATTGTCTGAATTTCACTGAATTTCAATACTTCACTTTTAAGAAACTCCCATTCATCTTGGACTCTTTCTCTTTGAGTATTTCCAACCATGGAATCTCACCCAGTAGTTCCTTTAGCTTTCTGAAATCAGCCTTCTTAAAGTGTGAATCAGATTACAGTGGTACCTCAGGTTAAGTATTTAATTTGTTCCGGAGGTCCACTCTTAACCTGAAACTGTTCTTAACCTGAAGCACCACTTTAGCTAATGGGGGCCTCCTGCTGCTGCCACGCCACCGGAGCACGATTTCTGTTCTCATCTTGAAGCAAAGTTCTTAACCTGAGGTACTATTTCTGGGTTAGTGGAGTCTGTAAACTGAAGCGTATGTAACCTGAAGCGTATGTAACCCCAGGTACCACTGTATACTCCACTTTCCCTTGCCTCTGTATAACGAAACCCAAGAGAGCATGATCACTTCATCCCAAGGTTCCCAGTACTTCCACTTTGTTGATCAATTCCTCCCTGTTGGTGAGGAACAGGTCCAACAGAGATGATCCTCTTGTTGCTTCTTCCACCTTCTGACAAATTAAATTGTCAGCAAGGCAACTAAGGAATTTGTTGGACCTTGACATTTTGGAAGTTTGCATTCCAACAAATATTGGGGTATCTGAAATCTCCCATGACTCCCAATTCTGAAGGTTTGGTAATCTGCTCTAGGAAGGCATCATCCATGTCTTCAGTCTGGCTTGAAGGTCTATAGCAGACACAGTAAAGGCACTGTTGTTTCCCTCTCCTACAATACTCTCAATCTGCCTTCCATGGCCAAGTCATTGATCTCTTCACCAGTGTACACATTCTTCACATATAATGCTACTTTTCCTCCTTTCCTGTCTGGAGAAAAGCAAGCATGAAGTCAGGCTGGATCTGCTTATTTTCCAGCTGAAAATTTCAAGATTAAAATACTTCACTCACTCCTCTAGGAATTATTTGCCTCCATAAAACTGCCACTCCAACAAAGACTGGATATCAAGGGAGAACGACAAAGACACAGCTCATACTAGGATATCCAAGAAGGCTCATTTACATGAAAGACAAGGGGCTAACAATTAAAGGCTGAGGGAGGCAAAACCCCAAAGTGATTCTGGAGAATTCAGAGACAGGAGAGGAGATTAGAAAGCATAAAAACAAAGTAAATCCTGGGACATCAGAGTGAAGAATTAAAAGGCCACCATCCTTCAAACCTATGCAGCAAAGGAGCTATAACATACAATCCTACCCAGAGAGATAAACAAATAATATTGTAAGCCATGAAAGTTATATCCCTTACTTCTTCCACACCCTGCTAAAAACTGGCCAACTGTAAATAGCTCAATTTGCCTAATCAAAGACTACACATACTGTATAAAGGCGCATTAGTTCACAGCCACACTAGACACCTTCTGTGAAGGCAACAGGGCCACCTTTCTGAAGCACCTCTGGCATGATGACATTATGTTCTAATAAGTCTTTTTAATAATTAGAATTGTAACTAATTAGGAAATATCTGATCCAAAATGTTAAGTTTCATTCATTTTGTGGTTGTCAGAACAATCTGTACCAGTTGCAAAAGGACAGGGAAGTTATGGCATCCCCATTTGCAGCACCTGGGCAGCCCTGTAAAGAGAAGAATTTGGAAGGGCCACATAAGCAACGCCCATGATGATGGAACAAGGGTAACCCTATGCTCCCAAAAGTCATATATAGAGGTGTAGCTAGGATAAACTCTTATCCCCTACTCCATGATTGGAACTTAACATGGGAATACAGATGAAGGACCCCTCTCATTTAGGTCCTGATTGTTTCCATTTCCTCAATAAAGAGTCAAGGACATGGCCAGCAGGCTACTAAGTGGCATGTCCAAACAGACAGACCTTTAGACAAGATTGGGAGCATACAGAGAAGATGCAAAGGCTGTGCCATGTTAAACCTGTCATTTTCTTACAGCACTAAGCAAGGGAATGAAGCAAAAAACCCCTGAGACACTGGGGAAGAGAGGACAACGGAAGCCCCCAGCTGAGTTAAAAGCATCACCTGACAACTGATGAGGCAAGGTTCACCATTTAGCAGACCATGAGCTTCATTTTGATGATCCAAGGTAGAAAGAGAGCAAACACTGACACATATCTGGAGGCCACAGCTAATTACAAGAGACAGGAGCTTTGTGAGGAGTTTATACAAGACTGTACAAATCATCCAGCATGGGGAGCCCGTACAAATCTTACTTGTTTTTAGATTTGATTCTTCCCACAACTAATACTGTAGAATTAAGCTATTTGTAGCACTGTCATTTGGAACAGGAACAACAACAGTGTTCAGATGCCACTGGGTCTGACTTCGTGTGGTGACAGGCATGCTTGCAGGAAGTAAGTGCTTGGCTGGTTAGCTGCCCAAGTTGCAGCTATCATACTGCAGGCTTCTCGCTACTGATGTGCCTCCTGTTGCTTTCACAGGCTTTATTTATAGAAAACCGGAGGGGAAAGGGGGTGGGGGAAGAGATGGAAGTGTTGAGGACTATAGCCCTTACAGATGTTCAAACAGGGCTCAATGAATGCATGTGGGTGGGTGGAGGACAACCTGCCATTGCAATGCTGCTCCCTGCTCCCACACTTTCATTGAGTACTGTTTGAACATCTGAAAAGCATTCCAGAATCTCAAACCAGGCATCCCGGAAAGGAATGTGGAGGGAGGATGGAATGTGGGAGTTGCATTGCTCATGCCACTAACCTCCAAGGCACCTGCACCTAATCCATCTGCACAGGTAAAATGGAAAGCAGCTGAGTTCATGGCTCAAATGAGTTGTAAGCAAAGCAGCGAACGGCTTGTCCATTTTGTTGCTACACGAATAATGGCCCTATACAATCAAGTCATGGGTTGCCCTGCTTTGATGAAACATGTTGTTTAGAGTGACATTTGGGGCTGTTTCTGTTTGAATTGGGGGGGGGGGAGGGAAAATTGCATGCTTTTGCCTCCCATCCCGCTCCTCCGATTATCCAGTTCTAACCTATAGGTTACATTGCTGTTGCTTACTGTCCTTCGCCTGCTGCCAGCCTTGCACAGATTTTGTATGACTACCAGGGCAGTGGGCTTCACTGCCAATTCTGCTTTCAGGTTCCATACACAGGCCTAAACCATTTTACTAGACGCCAATGCTTTATTCCAGATGCAGTATCACCTCAAAAAGGTGATGAAAGTGGGAGAGCGTCCTTAAGTCAAGTTAACAATAGCATTCTGTGTGTGAATTTCTCCTTCCCTCATCACGTTTAGAAGCTGTAATATTATCTGCTGTTGTGCTCTCAAACCAGTGTTGTCAGATACATCTTGCTCCTTAGCCACTACTGTCATTTCTTTACTTCTTGTAGAGTAGTTGTGTGTCATCATGTCTATTTATATAAACTGAGGTTTGCTCTATACAGTTTACTTCAATAGCTGTCATTATAATGTTATGTGGGAAATACCATGACATACTCAATTGGAAGTGGTAAAACACAGTAAATTCTGGAATCATCTGCAGTTTTAAACAATCTGAAGCTCTGCTTAACACCATCTATATATTGCCAGGGGAAAAGAGGGAGCAAGAATTCTTCAGCTTGGCTTACTTGCAAAGGCCAAGGGATCATGATCAGCCGTGGCCCAATTCGCTGAGCTGGTAACACCATAGTTTCATATGACCTGTTTTACAGATATAACAGATGTCCTAGTTGACCTTCTTTGATTTCTTTAATGTGATGGAGTAACTCTCCCCAATCTTCTCATGTGAATAAAGACACAAGTGATGTTGCCAAAGTTCTTAGTTACCTGGTTCAACATATGACTTGGCCTTGCCATAATGCTCAGCTGTACGGCTTGCTTCCCTTGCCCCTGCATGAAAGAACATCCTTTTCCAGCGGCCAGTTACCTGGGATTGCAAAGCGAAAGAGACGCACACTCAGGCCTCTGCCACCAACTTGATGACCTATATCCACTTGGAGGCTGCCTCCCAGGAAGAAGATAGTGTGACGGGAGAGGCACGTGACCCCACCAATCAGATAGTGATGGAATAGTTCCTCCAGTGATAGTTCTCTTCTTCCCTCCCCATTCCTTTTCCTTTCTTTATTATGCATCATTAGACTGTGGGCCTGGTAAGCAGGAGTGGGAAGAGAAAGGGGACTTATTCCCTTTTCCTTCCATCCTGGGTTTTCAAACAGCAAGAAGGAAGGAAGAAGCGGGTCGCTGTCACGTTCTTCAAAACTTTTTATTAGAGGTCGTCAGGCTCCAGCATGTTGAGCAACCTCTGTAAAAAAAACCACGCTGAAAGCAACAGGGACCTAATCCTTCCATCCCACCTTTGAGCATCCTGGTTGGTCTTCCCCCGTATCAGGTGATGCAAATCAACACAATGTATTTCCTTTTAAAAAAGGAAATAAGGGGGGAGAGGGGGCACACTGCATCAAGAGTCTCATATGGGGCACAGCATTCTAGAAAACAAAGACTGTTAAGTGTTTGCAACTTTCCTTCACACTCTCCCTGTTGAAAAGAACAAAAAGGAAAGTCATTGTGGGTGAATGTAACTGACAAGGGTGTTTGATGGGGTGGGGGCCTGCCCCATTTCTTCAGTGGCACCTCTGTAAACAGCACGGAGCTACCACACCACACCACACCTCTTTGCAACAATGCTAAGTTCATTCCACAAGCAAATCTAAGATTATTTCATTCATGAGAGACACACTCCAAGTACTATTCCTGCTTTGCACTAAGGTGTCTAAACCAGGAGAATGAATATGCCATGAAACTCAGGCAATTTTCCCTTCAGCATATAAGCACCAAATGCTTCTTCGCACTAATCACGCAGACCAAAAGGGAAGCAAACACTTTAGTTGCTGTTTGCATAGAAGCTGTTTGTAATTTGATGTAATACACTGTACATCAGTCAACACAGTACTTAATACTGAGCATACACACACAGGCAACAAGAGGCAGGCAGCAATGACATCTAGAGCATTTTATTTACCCTAATATAAATGTTCTTTGAGTTCATCAAATTACCAATCAATTTCACTCATCTTTGAAAGCAGGTGCAGTGAGGTATATTAACAACGAAACTTTACAAGCTTTTAGTGAAACAGCCATTAATGGGGAAATCAAGCAGAGAGCTTTGAAAGCCACAGTGAAAGCCAAGCCAATGGTAGAACACAGCAGTCTTTCCCAGCGGACATGGTGACTAAGTGGAGGGGGCAGGGGGAGAACTAAAATTGCTTAATACAGCTGCTCCTGGACACTGACACAACTTTTGAAACTAATGCAAGAGAGATTGTCATGCATGGTAATAGAAAAATATTGGCAAAAGCAAAGCTGAGAAAGCAATATTGAGCTGTGGGAGCAACTCTAAAATTAAGATGTGTCACATACTGTTAAAAACATGAAAATTCTATCCCTTATCGATTGGTCCTATACTATCATTTTTAAAAAACGGAGGATAAATGGCCAAGTGATACCAGCTTAAAAACTGCAGGCAGTATTTCCTATTTGTTCTTTACCCAATGGTTACGGAAGCAGGACACCACCAGCACGGCCAATCCTTTGCCCCCAAGACCATCTCTATAAAGAGTTGGAGGGCCTTAACAGCATGGAGTAATTTCTCAAAATTGAGCTGAGTTACCTTGAACAAGCTTTTGTAACCTGAAAAATATAGCTGCCAGTGCTCTGGCTGTAACTCACTGACTAAGACAATCTGCAGGAGTGTCCTTGGTCATTCCCTGAGCTGGTGAGGCTCACTGGGCAACAACAAGAAACCAAGCCCATAATGTCATTGGCAAGTACCGTGGAAGATTCTGCTGATAAGAGAGTCAGCAGGCACCATCTTTTTCAACACCCAAGGGAAACTTTTGTTCCTTCAAGCTTATTCAGGTATCTATTTATTTATTTAAATTTTTTATAAGACCCATCCAACGATCACAGGGTGGTCAACAACATAAAAATACAAAATGAAAAACACAAAAGACATAATAAAACAAAAACAAAAGTGAAAGAGACCAATAACACACACAGCCCAACATATTTAAAAGGTCATAGAATGTTATTCAGCCAACGCCTGGTTGACAAGAAATGTATGTAATGAAGGTGAGCCTCTTGGGGAGAGCATCCCACATATGGGGAGCCACTGCAGAAAAGGCCCATTCTCAGGTTGCCACCTTCTGGACCTCTCATGGGGGAGGCACACAAAGAAAGGACCTCAGATGATGGTCCCAGGCTCTGTTCATATGGGGGGAGGCGGTCCTAGAGGTATTGTGGTCCTGAGCCATTTTAGGCTTTTATAGGTCAAAACCAGTACTTTTAATTGGCCCAGAAACTATTCAGCAGTCAGGCCAGGATTGGTGTAATATGTTCAAACCTATTGTTCTAGTGAGAAAGCATCCTTCCATAATATAGTTAGCTGACTTCAGATTTTAACTTTTCATATGCTTTGTGTGTGCTTGTATGTACAGTAGCAGTAATAATAAAATTTATTACCCACCCTTCACCCTAAGGTCCCAGGACAGGTTACAAGATTAAAACACAGAGTTACAAAACAATATTAAAACCATTTTAAAACAATTCAAAATTATAGAAATAAGGTGGGTCCTAAAAATATACATCTCAAGGGTCAAAACCAAGGAAAAAATCACTGTTATTTTATGGTACATAAATATATTTTAAAAAAATGAATAAATAAACCTGCCTTGATGTGCAATGAGTACATTGGAATTTAGAACAGGGATTGCAGTTCTGTTAGAAAATGTTTTAAACCAAAATAGGTCTTTCATCCAAAAAGAACAAGCAATCATTTTATACACCATACCTCATGAATGGACTCAAGACATCATATCCTATTTTATGGAGACAAGTAAACAGAAGCTCTACTAATGTGCATAAAAATAAGAAAAAGCTGAATTGAAAAGCTCAAGTATATGATCACAGACCTTAGTAAAGATAGAATCCTGCAGAACTCCCAAAGTCTCTGGCACTGAACAGCACTCCCCCAACTCTACCTCCTAGGACCTACTTTCTTAAGACTGGCGCCACCAAGGATCAATTTAATCAGTATCAGCAAAAAAAAGCAGAGAACCTGCAAATAGTTAACAGTGGATGCTTACCATGTACCAGATGAACCTGTGACTGGCTGGGAACTCCACAGCCCAGGGAAGTTCTAATTGTTCATTGAAATACATGTTCATTGACAATAAGGTTTTGATCAATGATACAATATAGAAATTTTTTTCCACTGCTCATCTTGTACTCATCTTAGAATTACCAAGAACTTCCTCTTTTTCAAGACAAAATGTCCCCTTTCGCCAAAAGAAGAACGCTCAGACCATCTTTCCGAGGAACTTCTTGTGATTAAATGTTTCACTTTTTTACCACCTCTAAGGTGCTAATTTAGTTTTGCTTTCCAGATAAATTTCCCTTCTGTTCCTTTATACTGCAAAGCATGACTTTGCAAGGATTTCACAGGTAGAACACCAGAATGACATCTCACAAGTAGGGTAGGACCCTGTGTGAGTATATTATGAAATGAAAGAGCCCATAAGCTACTGACTAATTAAGATTGAAATCCAGCAGTATCATTAAACTGGATAGAACTTACATTTGAGCTTGCCATATTTTTCGCTCCATAAGGCGCACCTGACCATAGGGCGCACCTAGTTTTTAGAGGAGGAAAACACACCAAAAAATATTCTGAATCAAATGTTGCACTAAACTATTTAAAGCAGCAAAGCGGGCTGCTCCTGTCCGCTTTGCTGCTTTAAAGCGAGCCTCAGAGGATGGTAGGAAGGGGAACCATGGCTTATCTAAGTCCAGTTAATAATGCTGAGCCTGACTTATGGCCATCGAGATTAGCCTGGCCGTCTCAGTGGAAATCTGGGGAGGCTGAGGTAGACTTTCCAGTGGTCAAAGTGTGGTTGTGTCTTCCTGCCCGGCATCTATTTCCTGCCCTCTTTCCCCCCTGCACCCCCACACCCTGCTTCGAGGGAAGGAAGCGGAGCCATGGATCCTCTGCTCACAACTGCAGTGGATTCCCTCCACTTTGAAGCAGGAAAGTGGGAGAGGAGTGTAAGCTGCTCCCCTCCCACTTTGCTGCTTCAAAGGGAGCCGGGGAGGAGGGAATCCGCTGCAGTTTCCCCCACCTAGCGGAGAGCCCGCAGAAGCCGTGAGCTCTTTAAAGGGGCTGCGCGGCTTCTCCTGGCTTTTCTGGGAGGTGGGAGAAGGAACTGATGCAGCCAGTCAGTCCCTTCTCCCTCCTGGGGAAAAGCCCGCAAGAGCGCACGAAGCTTGTGTGCGGCTCTTGGGGGCTTTTCCCGCCTGCCTCCCACCTGCATTCGCTCCATAGGATGCGCACACATTTTCCCTTGCTTTTTAGGAGGGAAAAAGTGCGTCCTATGGTGCGAAAAATATGGTACATGCATAGGACTGCGCTTTTAGCAACCAGCACATCCCCTGTAGCCATATCTGGTACATCTACAAATTATACTGTACAATACCTAAAAAAACTTTTCTCAGTGCATTGAAACTGTGTTGTTGGTAAATGGTATTAACTGCACTCTAACTCGTAGTAGCCTATGAACATAGGCCTTGGGGGTCCTCTCTCAGCATAAATGATCTGCTGTTTCATCTGTGCAGCATGCTCAAATTTGAAAAATATTTTGAATAGAAGTCTTTGTGCATTACAAGGCTGATACAACAGATGGTCTCAATATTTTCCTACAACAAGTATCAGCATCTGCTTACCTTCAGGCCCAACCTCCAACTTTCATTCTAGGAGAAGTGAGAAAGGGATTACCCAATTTCAGGAGATGAATTTGTGTTCAAAATTCAAAATGGGCGCAGTCAGGCACCAAGGATTACAAGGCCTGACATCTGGGGACTCCTTGCAAGCTTCCCTAGACCTCAAGCATCCTGAATCCCTTGTGAACTATTTATTTATGGCATTTATGTACCGCTCTTAAGGCATAACTACCTCCCATAGCAGTTTATGAACACTTTAAAACAAACAAAAAATAAATCCATACACAATAAAATCAAACCATTAATCACTCCTTTGGGCCTACCATAGATTTGATTGTTTTATATTCTGTCTCCTCCACAGTCAAGTGGAATTTGTATGATGAGTAAGCCACCAAAACTCAGACCAATTTGCCCTGAATACTCTTTTTCAACCTTAGTGGGCCCCAACCAAGATTGTCAGTTTGAACATGGGACACTTCAAGGCCATATTTCATTTGCTTAGGTGGCTATTAGAAGGAAAACAGGACAGTAATATATCCCTTGGTGCCCAGCTGCTAACAGGACTGCCAACCTCTCTCCTGCTCCGTCTCCACATTAGAGTCCCTATACATGACAGGCAGGAAAGCTGCAGCTGAAGGTTTTCCCCTCATCAGTACATGTCCATAGTGGGCAAATGTTCAGCTATTGAACTTCTTCCTATTATGCTGCAGCTAAAGAGACAAGACCCTGACAGAAATAAAGAGAGTTAGCAATCCTAGTCACCATAACTTAATTGCATCACTAAATCAAGCTATAGGTACGGGCAGCACAGATGGTTCAGTGCCTAAAGAGGGGTTCAGCATTCCCATTAAAAATCCCTTTTAATTATTTTCTGCCCACTACCCAGATTCTAGAAAGACATTAGACATTTTAAAATACAAAGAGAAATATGAACAGATGTCACTGAAAGTGCTTTTTTGCGATGAAATATTATAAACAACAACATTGTGTAAGAAAGGTAAAACTGCAAAGAGTGTTTATTGGAACTGTTCTGCTTGCCCAGAATGGTCTATACCTGCTTGTCTAGACCCTATAAAATTGACAGCCACTCCAGTCTTTGTCCCCTCTTGTTCTGGAAAAAAAAATTCTGTGTATTTTTAAAAAGAAACATCTAAGTGTAGTTTTGCCTTCATAAATTACAGTATTTGTAAATAAGAGAATAAGTTTGAAGCGTTGTTGTTTGTTATTTTAAAAATACACATATCTTGAGGGAGTCAACAGCTGCAGGCCTTAATTTGCATCTATATTCAGATTCAGAACCTTTTCCCCAACACATTAAAACAGATGAAGTATCTATATTGAAAACTGCCTCTGAGCATGTGCCGAGTACCCTTCCCTCGTTATTAAATAATTACAGCTTGCTCCAACACATGCAGCATTAAGGAGCAGTGTGCATTGCATAGCTTCCTGGAATACCTTAGCCCTGGGGCTCATCTTTTTTTTCAGAAATGAAGCACCATCACCAAGTAGCTAGCAGTATGATTCAGAACCACAAAATCATTCACAAAAGACCATTCTACCTACAGAATAGGTAGAAGAATCAAATGTTTTCCTAAGGAAGCTAAAGCATTTCCCAAGTGCTATCAGTTAGATCAGACATGCACAAATTTGCCCCAATTTAGCGGGGGGCTCCCCCCGAAAATTAGAGCTCCTTTAGGTAGTGTATACTAGATTTGTTTGAACAAGCCTTAATTCAGAAGCATTAATTTTCAAGGGAATGCTAAACCCCTAAATGCACTCAACTCTACTTGCTATGCTATCTCTGCAGATTATCTAACTCCTCAAGAGATACTGCTTTTAACCTATAAACTGTGTGATTTTTCCCTCTCCGCAGATTAATTAGTTGCTTTTAATGTATATCCTTTTTTCATCTCAACATGAAAAATGTACCTGCTTTTAGGCAATATACTTTTATTATGTGATGATTAGGGTTTCCTGGTCCTAATTAGCATGTTAACAATGTCACCTTGGCATTTGCTAATTCAATTTAGGTTTACCTAATATCCCACCCTTCAGCACTTTCACATTAGCAACTTTTGGTCTTGACAGCTCCAAAACAAGAGCAAAGGAATAACACTGGTAACTCTCCCTCTCCAATCGCACTGAAATATACACACTTCCAGAGAAATAAATCAGGGAGTACAGAACGCCGTCCGACACACAATAGGAACGTTACTCCATAAGTATATTCATTTTTATCTTATTTAAGGCTTTTTTATACTGCCCTTCATAAATATATGTCCCAGGAAGATTAAGTACACCAACCAGTGGCAATAATAGGCAGCTGTTATTCCACCTCCATCCTTTACATGAATTCCAGGGATGGTATATATTCCAGTGGTAATTGTTTATATGTGTGTGTTGCTTTATGTAGCAAGATTCATAGGTTGTTTAATTTAAAAAAAAAAAAAAATCTGAGGTTTATGTAAAATGGTATAAAAATGTTCTTTAAAATAATGACTAAAACACACTTTTAGAACAGGAGACATATCAGTTACCAAAGTACCTATGAAATCAACCATAACAATATATACATAGGAACATTAAATGTTTTTTTCTAAATAAGTATATATGGTGCTATTTCTTTAACCACCAGTGAGAAGTCAGCATCCTTTTTAGTTATGGCAACACCTTTACAGATATGGAAAGTCCAGCCATGACTACTACAGCCAATCACTGCGCATGATTGGGAATATACTGTACTTCCAAGAGAAATGAATACTGGGCATGTGCCCCCAGAGTTAATGCCACTGTCAAAAGCAACATAACAGGAGGCCTTTGGATGGTACCAAACAGCAAGGTTAACTGGAGTGTGTAACTAATCGGAAGAGATTTTTGATCTATTGAAAATACACCACCGGACCCTCTTGTAACATTAAGAAGCAACTGATACAACAACAAAGTATTTTTTAATCCACCAACTTTGGAAGTGCAAGCCTACTTTCTGTGAACAACTGAAAAGAGGTTCTCTCCATGGGCATGCAACTGTTCAGTTATTTGTAGCAGGCTATGCCTCCTAATAAATATTTCCACTGACAAGATGAGACAACATCAGCCTCTCTGCAATACATCTTTTCTTTTGGCACACTGTGACCAGTAGTAACTGGATGATCCTGCATTGGAGGGTAGATAACTAAATGGTATAGCTGTATCTTAGAACTCTGATGTCAGAAGGACTGTTTGGGACCTCCATAATAGATACGTCTGATAGCAACCAATGTTCTCATCCCTGACACAGAGGCAGGTGGATCACATAAATGAGGCATTATAGGCTCAAACTGTGATCCAAGTCCACTGAAGAAGAAATTCCAAGAAGCAAACGCCCCACTGACCAATCAACATTATGAGTAAGCTAAATAAACAAGGACCACATGCACAGTGACTGAGTACGACAGCAGACTGCATTGTAGGCCAATCATGAGACATAAAGCTAGACTGGAATAGTAAAGGTAAAGGGCCCGTGGATGGTTAAGTCCAGTCATATTTGTCTATGTGATGTGGCGCTCACTTCCGCTTTCAGGCCAAGGGAGCAGGCGTTTGTCCACAGACAGCTTCCCGGGTCATGTGGCCAGCATGACTAAACCGCTTCTGGTGCAACGGGACACCGTGACGGAAACCAGAGCACACACAAACGCCATTCACCTTCCCGCCACAGTAGTACCTATTTATCTACTTGCACTGGCGTGCTTTCTAACTGGCAGGTTGGCAGGAGCTGGGACAGCAACGGGAGCTCACACCATCATGTGGATTCGAACCGCCAACCTTCCGATCAGCTAGCCCAAGAGGCTCAGTGGTTTAGACCAGGAATAGTACAGGAATAGTAGGTAGGGAGGAAATGGTACTTCACCTCTCCTCTATCTTACACTTTGAGAACTGTGGCACTAGGTGCACCCACTGGGATGATTTCTGAATGGCATTTTCTAAATGGACCTATGAAACCAATGTCCTCTGGCCAGGAGAACACAAGAACCCCCCTTTTGGATCAAGCCCAAGGCCTGTTTGGTCCAGCACTCTCTTCTCACTGTGACCAACAAGATGACCGCGAGAAGCCAGCAAGCAGTGATCTCAATGTCCTAATGGCCTCCTGAAAAAACAGCTAAGTCTTTATTGATAAACAGGCAACAGGCATCATGTGTGTATTAAGAGAGTTGGGAGGGGGTGTAGTTGAGGCCTCAGTTTCATAAGCAGCAATTTATGTGAAAACAACATCCACTGAAACGAATAAGCTTGCATATTATAACTAGAGGACAACCTTGCTAATCCACGTGGACAGGGTCAGAGCCAAATCAGTGCCTTAGAAACAGCACAGATGGGGTAAGGGGAAGACTGTTCTTGCAGAGGTTGATCTGGGCCTCTCATTTTCACACTGAATCACCACCTTGCTTTTCGCCCCCCATCCAACTTTCCCCAAACGCCATGAAGAGTCTAACTTTGTAATTCCAGAACATCCATCCGTGACAATCCAGCCAAACAACAGCTGTGCAGAAGTTTTCCCCTCAACTTGTCTCCCACTAAATCTCATTAAAAAAAAAAAAAGATTTTAAAAGTTCTAAAGCAATGACTACAGAAGGGAAAAAAGTCAAGGTCTGTGTGTATTCAAGAAATGAAAGCAGAATTATATAAAAGCAGCAGCTAATATAAAAGATTGTTCGGTGCTGCGTTTTCCATCTTTCCAACCATTATAGGAATAAAATTATCCATGGAGAAGATCGAAAATCTTTTTCAAAACTAATACAATTAAGCTTTATTACACTGTTTCAAGTACATTTCTCTCCTCTGCCAGCCCCTTCCATCTCCGACTCTAATCTAAGCTCATTCTACGACAGTTGGAAGCATTCTTCTATTTTATTACCAGCAAAATGTTGGTGTTTAAGGGTCAGAAAACTATCTAGTGCCATAAAATGAGGAAACAAAACCTGCCCTTAATATTGACTTCCTATCGTGCACAGGCGACTGGGAGAAAGGGAGAAAATATATTTCAACAACATGCAATGGAGCCGAGGGTTTAAAATACCAGCTCCTGCAGCTAGAACATCCATTAATCTTGTTTTAAAAGCCTAATTACAGCCCAATTCCAGGTACCGTATTTTTCGCTCCATAGGACGCACCTGACCATACGGCGCACCTAGTTTTTAGAGGAAAATACGGGAAAAAATATTCTGAATCAAATGTTGCACTAAACTAATTAAAGCAGCAAAGCAGGCGGCTCCTGTCTGCTTTGCTGCTTTAAAGCGAGCCTCAGAGGAGGGTAGGAAGGGGAACCATGGCTAATCTAAGTCCAGTTAATCATGCTGAGCCTGACTTATGGCCATCGAGATTAGCCTGGCCGTCTCAGTGGAAATCTGGGGAGGCTGGGGTGGACTTCAGTGGTCAAAGTGTGGTTGTGTCTTCCTGCCCGGCATCTATTTCCTGCCCTCTTTCCCCCCTGCACCCCCGCACCCTGCTTCAAGAGAAGGAAGCGGAGCCATGGATCCTCTGCTCGCAACTGCAGTGGATTCCCTCCACTTTGAGGCAGGAAAGTGGGAGAGGAGCTGCTTACACGAGTGTAAGCTGCTCCCCTCCCACATTGCCGCTTCAAAGGGAGCCCGGGAGGAGGGAATCTGCTGCAGCTTCCCCCACCTCCCGCAGAAGCCGCGCGCTCTTTAAAGGGGCTGCGCGGCTTCTCCTGGCTTTTCTGGGAGGTGGGGGGATTCCCCCACCTCGTAGAAAAGCCCACAGGAGCCGCGCAGCCTTTAAAGAGCGTGCCGCTCTTGGGGGCTTTTCCCCGAGGAGGGAGAAGGGACTATGCAGCCAGTCAGTCCCTTCTCCCTCCTGGGGAAAAGCCCGCAAGAGCGCACGAAGCTTGGGTGCGGCTCTTGGGGGCTTTTCCCGCCTGCCTCCCCCCTGCATTCACTCCATAGGACGCACACACATTTTCCCTTGCTTTTTAGGAGGGAAAAAGCACGTCCTATGGTGCGAAAAATACGGTATGTTTCCTTAGAAATAAGACACACTGAATTCAGTGGGATTTATTCTCAAATTAAACGTGTGTAAGGATTGCAGCTTTAGATTTGCAGAGAAAACACAACTGGGAAGGGGGAAAGTAAGATATTTAAAAATAAACAAGCAACAATTCTGTATACATTTTCTCTGTAGCCAATAAACAACGGATACATACATAAATATTACCAGTCATTTCCACTTTAAGAAATACAAATCTAGAGAGAGAAGCACATTTAGAGGAGGAGAAATTATATATATATATAAATCCCTTGCTTGTGAACATATGGACAACTGCGATAATTAGAGTGGATGACTGGTGGATTGTTTGAGATTTCATTGCACAATCCCCATGAAACATAAATGGAATTTAAACGCAAGCAGCAGTGTTGGGCAGTAGCTTAAATCGTTCTTTTTTAAAATTAATTACACAGATTAGATGTAGCTAAGTGTGCAAAGGCAACTTGCTATGAATATGTTTTGCCGAAAAGAAAATGGAAATGGTGGCACTTGGAAAGAGGTCTGCCTTTTTTCTACAGACTAAAATTGCATGGTACTCTGAGCTATTGTCAACCAGATTTATTTCTCCATCTAGCCCTGGACTGTCTATGCTGACTGGTAGCGGCTCTCCTGGGTCCTTGGCAGAGGTCTTTCCTATCTCAAGTAGTCTGAGATCTTTCTTTTTCGAGATGCTAAGGGCTAAATCTGTGATCATCATCTGCACAACATTCAAAATGTGCTCTATGGTCCTTCTGTTAACGCTATGGTTGTCAAAGTAACACAACATACCAATGCTCAAAACCCACTGTTCTTGGGACATTTCAGACCTATGTAGCACATGTAATGAACGTCTGCGGCAGTCTTGCGTCTCCAACACTAGCCTGCTGTATAATCACTGTAAACTGAAAGTTAAACCAGAACAAAGCAGGAGGGGGAGGCCTCTGGTAGTAGAGCAACACTGTTTTATACTTTGGACAGAATAGCTAGGGAAACCCAGACAGACGGGTGGGTATAAATAATAAAATTGCTATTATTAGTAGTAGTATCCACCCTTGCCAAAATAAGTCCACTTACCACTGACTTCAGCCCATCATCAAACTGACTAAATCAATCTGGGACTGGAGCCAAGAAAGCCATACAACTAAAATACTTGGTGGAAGTTATTAAGTATGACAGCATTTGCAAGTTAAAAGACCATGTTGCACAAGTACAGTGGTACCTTGGTTTATGAACTTCATCTGTTCTGGAAGCATGTTCTTAAACCAAAGCGTGCTTTCCCATAGCAGCAGGGGACTCAATTTTCAAATGGAACACACTCAACAGGAAGCGAAACATGTTCTGCTTCCAAGGCAAAGTTCACAAACCAAAACAACTACTTCTGGGTTGGCAGCGTTCTTAATCCACGTTGTTCATCAACTAAGCTGTTCTTAAACCAAGGTACCACTGTATTGAATTAAAATAATCGTGAGTTGTGAATTACCTGTAACAACAAACCTCACAGATCTTGCAACCATATCACACGCTACTCAAGCAGGCTATGCACATTATCACATTTCACAGCTGTTTGAGTAAGGCAGACAAAAAGTTTACATGAATGAAGCACATGGTTGGTGTGATTCTTTGTCACTGCATCAACAACAGAGATGATGCCTTCCCCTTCTCTTGGTATAAGCAGTGGCTGCTCATATCAGTTCTGAGGCTGCCTTTCTTGAAGTCCCAGGTAAACTGGCTATATGTCTAGACCATGGATTCTCAAACTTTCTACCCCCACCCCCAGGGCACAGTTGAGATTGCGGAAAATTACTGAGGCCCACCAGTCACAAAACTGTGGTGCAGGGGCAGAACCAGTCACAAAATGTGCCTTGGCTAAACCCCATGTTTTAGCAGAACAGTGTAACTTGTTGCTAGTTTCTGAACCACAGTCTGGTCTTCTTTTTGAGCTTCTTGGGCTTCTCCCTCCTCCTTTTCATTTATGCCTGTGTCATAAACATATGACATTTTGGATTCAGAACACAACCAGAGTTGTAGGAGGAGTTTGGATTTGATATCCCGCTTTATCACTACTCGAAGGAGTCTCAAAGCGGCTAACATTCTCCTTTCCCTTCCTCCCCCACAACAAACACTCTGTGTTTGCCATACTTGTATGCCATACTTTGTGGGTTTGGATACTGCATCATTTGACAACTTCCTCTGGATGGCAATAACGGTTCATCAGTTGAAACCTTCTCATATGGCACAAAGCATTGTGGGAGAGTCTTGGTAAGCATATCCTAAAGGTCATGTACAGAGGCAGGCTTGTCTCCAACACTAGTGGTTCAGGATGGAAGCAGATCATCAAGTCTGAGGGCTTTATTAATTCTTCTGAAAGTGGCCAGTGACATTGGCACTGTGCTCTGGAAAGTGTTGAGGGCAACCCTCAACAAGACATTATATGAAGCTCTTTCCATGAACAGAGGAAAGTGGTCAACTAAAACATCTTTGCTTGAGAGTAGTTATTAAGTCTGGCCACTTGCTGAGGTAAGAGTGCAGGTTGCTTGCAAGCATTTGCAGATGCAATTGGGCTCACAGTGACCACAAAAGCTGAATTAGTCAGCTTTCTGCAAAATGCTAGCTATGATGAAAAAAAAGTTCCAATTCAATTTTGCTGGTTCTAACTGGAAAAAAAGTTTGAGAAATCAGGTTTGTAACGGGGTTTTGTATACCTATGGAGGTACTATTGACCTCTAATACAGTTTGAAGTGATATTAAAGAAAGAGTGTAATTTGTCTATTATGAAAATAGACATAATATTGTTTTTCACCCTCTACACTCCTTTTCTCACAAAAAATGGAAAGAACAGACTCTGGCTAAGCTTCTGCAGACAGGATGAGAAACAAATAAATTTAAACAGCATTCTCTAGGCTGAGGACACTTCTCTTAGCACCTTGTATACCTGGTTTCTGAGTTGTGTCAGTCAGTTTAATTGGGTAGAATAGAACTGAAAACTATTCAGAATAAAAACATCAAAATGTTATTAAATTAAGAAAGGGTGCCTCTAAACCACCACATAGGAAATCATACCTTGCCATACTGAGAACTACCTGGAGCATAGGGTTGTGGAAGACTGATATCAATATTTTATTTTTAAAAAATCAGTGTTGTTTGGGTACATTTCACCCCACCTTTATAAACATTAAGTATCTACTTTTAAAAAACAGAAACAACCCCCCCAAAAAAATTCAGAGGTACCAAGCCTGTCAAGAGATTTAATTGCTTATGGAATATTATTCTTCACACATTTTTAAAGCTATTGTGAGCATTGCTTCATTTAGCTAGGAATTGAAAAGAACACATTAGTTCCTAAGAAATAATGTGGTTGCTCCAATTCTTATGCCATCAATTTTTAAAACTCATCCTGGTAAACAATTAAACAGAAATGCAAACCACACATTCAGGGGAGAGATTCAAATCCCTAAATGGATTTGCAAAGGTCATTTTAGGCTGAAAAGATGCTTGATGGTATCTCTTTAAATCATGTTCATTTCAAAGGCTTATCTAGCAAAGGAGCAGACAACATTTTGCAGCAACACACTTTGATCTGTTGGTTTCCCAAGAGATAAATTAATAATAACAACTTTAATTCATATGGATGGAATGATCTGAGGTTATTTTCACAGGGTTTTTTTAAAAAATCCACAGATTTTTTTTAACAAAGGGAATTTTTAAAAGGTGACATAGCTTTCAACCAAACCCATAGTATGGGGTCGGGGTGGGGGACTATGAATTATAAACGAGGTGGCTTTTTAAAATAATAATAAAAAAGAAAATCATCCAGTTAAAAACCAATTATCCTTTAAAATGTGAGTTGCTTAAAAGGTTCAGCTTGTGAAGCAGTTTAACAGTGTGTGATGAGGAGGAGGCCCCAACAGATACATAATTGGGGCTGGCAGTCCCAGGTTTCAGCACAAAGGTTCTCAATTCTCTTCTCTGCTGATCCACTCAGATAGATGTCTGATCTTGTTAGCATTCAGCCACTGCAAATAAAAGACAACGCTGCCTCACCTTCTTCTCAATGTGGGCCAACTGCTCCTTGTAGAAGGTGCCTCTCCTCTTCAGTTCTTCATCCTTCCACTGCAGTTCCTGGGACTGCAAGGAAATACAAAACAAGGTGTTCACAAAAGAGAAGGAAGGAAGGAAGGAAGGAAGGAAGGAGATAGCCATTGTTGGGAGAAGGCTTGGGATAGGGTATAGATTGAAAGCAATTCCAATATGCCACACTACACCAGAAGGCTTGCAAGGCAAATGTTGTTTCTCTCAGAATGAATTATTTCAGCTTGACATACTATTTAATGCTTTCATTTTCTGTGCCTCATAACGAAAAGGTTGCCAAGATAAATACTCTTGAGGTGCTTCGACCTGGAGCGACCAGATGTCTCTACCATGCTTACAGCAAGTAGAACTGCTTAAGCAAGGTATGCAGCACAATGAAGTTTTAGAGTCTTGGACTAATACAGGGTATGTACCACCTCAGACTGCAGGTTGGAGGCTTCCATGTCTGAATGCTTTCTTACGTTTTAAGAAAGAAACCAGGACCTAGATAGGTGATGAGATGCATACCCACTTAGCTTCAAACACTAGATTACTGGGGGCTCCCAAATCATTGTCAGGAACCAAAGTGGCACCGATGACCTTCCAACTAAGAATCCTGCAGGTGCCAGATATCACTTTGAACTTCACAAGGCACCTTCTAGGCTTTCCTCCTGTTCACCACCCCACCATTCCTTAGCTGCATAATAATAATGAGGTTCAGAGTGAAATTGAGAATAGTGATAAGGGCCCCAGAACTCAGATTGCACTGTCACAACAGGACACATGAATCATTGCCTAAAGCATGTAGGCCAACGATAAGGGAGGGGGCTATGACAGATGTAACATAAAATGAATTGCCATCCCTCCCCCTCTCCAGAACTGGCTCTGATTAAGCAGCCCAGTCAGAAGTGTTCCCTGTGGGCTCAGAGCTGTCATTTTATGGCCAGCTGCCATCCCAAGGAAAAGAAATAACAGAGAATAATAGAAATCTGAAAATGCAAGTTGTCAGTCTTTTCCTTCTCCATTTTTCTCTGGTGGAAGACAAACCATGGGGTCACAGAGAGTTGGCATTTGACCAGTCAACAATTTTGCCCTAGCCAAATCCCTATAAAGAGAGGATGTTGAACATGCTAAGAGGAGGGTGCTTCACAGGTAAGTAAATCCTGTTCTTACCAATACCAAAACCCAGCAAACTCACTTCATTTGCCATGCACACATGATGCCATCAAGGATACAGCTAGCAGTTAATTCAAATAAAGCACCAGGCACATGTATAGCTTCAGAGCACAGGTGGGTCACATGAAGCCCCTGGCCCAATTTAATGTGAGTGGAAAGGAGGACAAAACAAAGGGAAAGGTGGTAGCAGAAATGAGTAATAAAGGATAGCAGAAAAGGAACACTGGAGAGATAGAAAGTGGGGTAACCCATCTGTCTTTGGCTCTGTCTTTGCCCACTTCTGACCCCGGTCTCACTGGCATGCTGCCCCTGGCAGATATCCCCTGAGGCAATGGGGCCCTACATAGTAAGAAGGTTGTCTACCTCTACTTTAGACCATGTTTGTTTGACTAACATGTCCAATGAGGCTTTTCAAAACCAATTAAAATCAGGCTGGCAAATTCTTCTTTCTACTTCCTCCCAGATCAGGATAATTAAAAGGTACACCCCCAGGCCGTTGCAAAGAGGGAAAGCAGAAGCTTTCTGCTTCTGATTCCCATCCTGAGCAGCATTCTTTGATTCTTCCAGCTACTATGGGAGAGACAGAAGTACATCCTCACATGCCTTCCTTTGGTGTGAGAAAGAGTTGCTATGAAAGAAGAATATCCTTAACTTTAATACATACTAATCACAGCTTTTCCTCAGGATTTAATGAAGCAACAAGAGACTAACATCGTATGCAAAGCTTCCATTCCTGACCGATGAAGATCTAAAACAGAGAACCTGAAATGGTTGGAGTATTGACAAAGCAATGCTAGAATATTGCTGCTCAGACTTCCCACTAGCCCAATAGTATGACTTCCATTATAGATTAGAGGTGGTAGAGGGAGGGAGGGAAAAGTTCTTGCAACTTTAAGACTTGTTCTCAATAACATGTTCATTTCAAAATGATACTCATGAGAGAACTAAGGCAGAAAGGAAAATGAACCTCAAAACATTCTGCTCAGCTTAAAAAGATGCTTTTGGTTTTTAACTTCACCTCCAGCTGTTATTACTGCGAACTGAAATACGCATTGTTGTTATGCTTGAAATATGTATTGGTAAACCCAGAGAGGGTGTCATTTGAAATATCACCATATCAAACATTACAAAACTGGGTTAGGCAATCAGGGACATTTTGTATGAATACAGGGTATTTATTAAGAGCTCACTTTATCCTGCTACTTATTCCCCACCTGAAGTCAGAAGCCCTGTGATGTCCCAAAGCAAGCTGGCTTCTGTGAAAATTACAATTTCAGAGAGTATGGACACCACAGGTAGCCAACAAAGTTTCAGATACTGCGAGTAAAATGCTTATACCAGCAGAAAAAAATGAGAATGTGATAGGGAAATGTTACATACCAATTCTAATTAGAAAGTTTCCAGTCTCCTTCTACAGCTTCCTGTGTACTCCCCACCCTTTCCAAAAAGAGTTGAATCCTGCCCCTGACAGGGCCGGCCCACCCATGAGGCAAGGTGAGCTGATTGCTTCAGGCAGCAGGATGTATGGGGGTGGCAGATCCCTTGTTCCTGATGTAGATCTTCACATACCCCTTCTTCTCTGACAGGGAGGAGGGTGCCATTTTGTGGTTCGCCTCAGGTGCCAAAATGCCTTGGGCTGGCCTTAGGTCCTGGACAATATGGGGTAGACTGTGGGTATGTGTGTAAGATCTGATTTGGGGCAATTTCTCTTATCCCAGCACCCTCCTACACTCCATCTTCAGGAACAGGCTCTGAACCCTTCAGAGAAGGTTTGTTTGTTTTGTTTTTTTGAAGGAGGGACACAAGTAGCTACAGGAGGGAAGAGGTGATGGTAAACATTCCTGCTGTTAAGTTATCTTAAGATCCAAGCCAACAGAGCTTGCTGGATGATCAAAGACAAAGCCACCAGTATATTATAGAATGGGATTTGCTCACAGGGTAAATCAATTAAATTATAATGAAACTATAGTCTTGATTTAATTATTTATTTTTATACTGAGCATGTACAGAATATCTTTTCATCACTACTGAGTACTCACAACAGACAGCACCCATTTGATTAGTTCCATCTGTTCTTCTATTTCTTAAATCTTCCCTTGGCAATAATGCTTGTCAGTAGTATATTGTGCTACATCTGGCCCATATAGAAAATAATGACTAGCTAGCAGTACAAAACTAGACCCAGTCTGTAGACCAGTCTGCTGGGTTACCAGACTTTCCTCTGCATCAGGAGAGCTAGAAATTTGTCTTTTAAAAAGGAGGCTAAATAAATTCCAAACTTGCAAGGTACACAAAGTGAATATGGTTCTTGGCACACTAGGCTGAAAGAAGGCAGAGGACTACAAATAAGGATTACACTCCATTAGTTTGCTTTCTGCCCTTCAGAAGTATTTGATAGACTTCTCACTTATTACACCAGGCTTCTCAGGCCTGCCAAGTCTTTCTAAAGTTCTTTGTCTTCTCTATTTCCCATCAGCATAATTCATTTAGGTCTCCAAACCATTTTGAAAGAAAGAAGAAAAAGGAAGATTTTACTACAGGGTAAGGGAGCACCAAATGAGTTCCGAACAACCAGCCACCAAGACAACTTTATATTCCATCCATTCAGTTACTTGAAGGTTTGGCTGGTCAACCCATCCTATCAAGTTTGGTACCAGCAGCTGCAAATATCACTATACCCCTCAAAACCTACAGAAAATATTTTATGAATAAAATGTGATTTTCTGGCTTAACATCTTTTTAAATTGTAATGACAAAAAATAAAGCCCTGCATCAGCAATGGCAATTGTATATGTGTAGTAACGACGTGATACTCTGTTATTTCTTTACTTTATCTCGCAGCTAATTCAAAGGGGAAGATTATATGCATGCAGGGGAGAACAGGAGCTTACCCAGGCATCCAAATCCACAGGCTGAGCGACAGAGTGAAGGAAGAGAGAAAGGGAAGAGAGAAGAAGTCAGTGATTTACGGAGAACACCTATTGCTATACAATAAAGCTCTTAATAGGACCCCCCCACACACGAGAGGAAAGTGTATTTTAAAAATGACAAGCATTTTAAACAATGACGTCAAGTCTCCCTGTTGCTACTGTCCTGTAAGTGAATGCCAAAAAAATACAACTGAGATGGGTGGGTGGGAATGCAATCTCAAGGAATGATTCTTCATATCCCTGTAGAGCACACTCTAAGCAAAGGATGTCTAAGCAAAGGACCTTGGAGTCATAAAAGGCACTGCACACTCTTACAAAGACCAACAATGGCATCTGAAACTGGGGGTCACGATATGTATACTAAAAGAAAACAGGCACAGCATGGGGGGCAGGGGGGAGAGAATACCAGGGTGATTTCCCTGGGTGCAAAAAAAAAATTAGGGGCACGTCTCTGCAGCTGCCGCCCCGACCAGAGGCACTTCCCATCCCACCCTCACCTGAGCAGCATACCGAGGAGCTGGGAGAGTCGGGTCCCTTGCATCCCTTGGCTGCGTGGCGCCCCCTGGCCGGACAGCAAGTCTTAGGGGGGTGGCAGTGCCCCAGCCTGAGGAGGCCTGCACACATGTCCTGCTGCTGCTCTGCAGCTCTGTCCATTGGCAGCAGCAGTGCCACATGGAGGCACCAGTAAGGGAATGCAATACTTGCCTTACCCTGGGTGCTGGCAACCCATGCTACACCACTGGCCAGAAGGTGTGATGTTTCCAGTTTCCCCAAGACAACTTGTTTTTCCCCTGCCCGAGGTTGGCTTTACAATGATAATTGAAATACATGAGGAGGGCAAGGTGGAAGAGGAGGAAGGCAAAAGGACAAACCTAAAGCTGGAAGGAACCATGAAATTGTCCACTCCAACTACTTGCAATTCCAGGACACCCTGAGCTTATAAGCCTCCTCAGAAAGAAATGATTGTCTACTAGGAAGAAGAGTCCATAGCCTCTTTTGACTACCCTGCTCAACTAACTTCTGCAGGTAGAAAAATCATTTCTGGATAATCCATCTAAGGGTACAATCCTATGCACACTTACCTGGAAGAAAGTCCCATTGAACCCAATGGTGCTTGCTTCTGAGCAGACATGTATTACACTACTGTATAAGTATGTATAGCTGCAAATTGAAGCCATCAGTCCTTGCTTTGTCCTCGTAAGCAGCTGCTTTCCTACTTCTCTACCACAGCCTTTTGCTGAAAATGGGACATGTCTGCCCATTCATTCTCTGCAAAAAAACCCCTTCTCCCTAAAAGGCCAGTTCACACTAGCAAACTCGTCCCCAAGACTGTGCAATTACACCAGCACACAGTGTAAGGTTGGTGTAAACCAAGTACACGGTTTCCAGCAAATGTGAACATGGAAATGGCAGCCAGCTCCCCACAGTTCACAGCAGCCTTTCTCCACACAGCTAGTCAAGGAGGAGTGTGTGTGTGTGTGTGTGTGTGTGTGTGTGTGAGTGAAGTAGCTTCAAGGTGAAGACCCAGTTGTTTCACTAGTATGATTCCTTCTGGAGCTGTGCTGGAGGTTTTTTTTACTTAATAGGGTGATCCTTGTTCTAGCTAAATGTACATTATACAGCCAGACCAATGCCAAGCTGTTTTCCTCTCTCCCTTTTCTTAGCAAGCTGATTATTTAAGGACTTCACAGTGAAGCCACACAGACTGCAGGGAGCTCAGTCTGCTCACAAAAATAAACTGCAACACACACACACACACACACACACACACACACACACACACTTTTTATTATTATTATTTTGACTTAAGCAATAACCCAGCAGCAGCAGAGTAAGTACAAGACAATAAACATCTCTCATACCCATAAACTTCCTGGCTTCAGACTGAGGTGTTTATGAGGAAGCCAGCGCACTCATTTGTTGTCAAGGGCCGCCGAGTCTCCCATACTTCTTGGGGCTACACTGGCTTGGCAGCCTATTCTTTAAGTGGTAACTTCTTCTGAGGTCTGGCCTTTATTATCGTGATTATTTATCTGAAGGGGGTCCGGTGAGGTGGGACGAATGTTCTTGTTGGCCACAGTTCAGAGCTGAAGCTGACAGAGAGACAGAAAACGGCTCCCCATTTATATGAGTTGCTGTCATTTTAAACAGCGCAGATAAGTTACCCAAGGAGGTGGAAGGATTATGTGAAATTGGCTGCACATTGCCTGCCTAACCTCCTGCCCCCCTCTTGCCACTGCCCTGGATGGAATTAAATGTCTACAGGTCAGGCAGGTGAGCCAATTTCCTCCCTCCTCTAGGAGAACAAGGAAAAGACTGTCATTAGCCCCCAACAGCACACCACACATGCAGCATGTTCGCTGGCAATCAATAACTTGATCATGACAACAGTCTGGTTCAAGCAATGCTTTCTCTCTGCAGTAGACTGCAAATACAGGTAGAGAGAGAAAGCATTGTTTGAACCAGACATACACTATATATACCTTAAATGCACTATATTTATTCACAGCCACAGTGTGTGTGTGTGTGTACAGTCAGATGTCAGCATGACAGGCGATGGATGGCATATTTACAAAGGAAATGCTCTCTCTCCAGTGCATCATCAATCTCAGGCTAGGATGACTATAGGCAACACTTTACCAAATGGTAATCTACTACAGTGTTCATATATTGGCCTTTCGGCAAGCTGGTTCTACTGAACAATGAGGAAAATTCTACCAGACTTTCCTGCAGCTGTTCAGAAATCCAGGGGAGTGGTAATACTCTCCACAACATTGGGAAAGGTGTTATATTAAAATGGCTTACTGTGTAGTAGCAGTTGGCTGGCATCTGTCTGTCTCAGGGACAGTGGAGTGTGCCTTTGGGGGTGAAGTCAAACCATTGGAGAATAGTAAGTTACTACTTGGGAAGTGGTAACTATATTCACCCTTAGCCTGCCACATACAGTGGTACCTCGGGTTACATACGCTTCAGGTTACATATGCTTCATGTTACAGACTCCGCTAACCCAGAAATAGTGCTTCAGGTTAAGAACTTTGCTTCAGGATAAGAACAGAAATCGTGCTCCGGCGGCGCGGTGGCAGCAGGAGGCCCCATTAGCTAAAGTGGTGCTTCAGGTTAAGAACAGTTTCAAGTTAAGAACGGACCTCCGGAACGAATTAAGTACTTAACCTGAGGTATCACTGTACAGCTGTTATTCTGCTTGAACTACACCACTCGTTCTTCCATCCACACAAATTTGTTTTATGTAAATACTGATTCTTTAAATCACAGTGCTCATAGCTGGTTCAGAAAATGGGACATTTGAACTCTTTTTTAAAAAAGAAGAAGAATGGGATCTCTCTAGATTATTCATAAAACGAAACAGTTCATGATTCTTCATTTGTTATAGTTATTACATAAATACTAAAGCCTCATTTTCTAAAGCTATAGGTTCACACCTTCCTCAGAGAATAAAATTAGAGGGCAATAAAAATGGAAGAACCTTATTAAAGAGATTAGGTGTAAAAGAACACAATATATTGCTAGAAAAAGCCAAAGGATACTGATTAAAGGACAATATAAGGAGGCAAACATTACAGAGGGGTTTCATTGCCATTATCATTCAGAAGGCACAATGTCCAAGCTGCATTAACTAATATTGACTGATAACACATTCAGAGAAGCAAGTGTTGGTTTTCAAGCTTAAGTTGCTTGGCTAAGAGTAAAACACCATTTTCTTTTTTTATTCTCTGCCCAAACAGGCATGGCTTTCAACTCCGCCAGTACTTGAGCCATATAATAACTCCTGGCCAAACAAAGCTAAAGCAAATAGTACAAAATCAACTTTTCAACAAGCATTGTAGGGAGACATTACAGCAAACCATACTAAGGGAGACTTATTCCTGTATAGTCTGTGGAGGGGGGCAGGGGACAGCAACCCAAGAACAGCTTGATTTTGGCTGCAAAGGTCACTAATACCATAATATTTTTTAAAGTTGGGTGTGACTTTAAAAATGATTTTAAAGGGCTGTAACTCACTGGTAGAGCACATGTTTGGTATGCCAAACTGCTCAGGTTCAATCACCAGCATCTCCAAATAGGGCTAGGAGAGACTCCTGCCTGACATCCTGGAAGGTCACTGCCAGTCAGTGCAGACAATATTGAACTAGACCAACCAGTGGTCCAACTCTATATAAGGTAGCTTCCTGTGTCTCCTTATAGTTAACAATCATTTCCCAAAGGATAAAATAATGGAATAAATGCCTTATACTTCAATGTCCACTTGAAGCAAACTCTTAACACTTGTGGGATGCGGTCAGAAATGTGTGCACATGGCAGCTTCCTCATCCTGAGCCTAAGAGTTATTTTCAGCATTAAAAAGGTAAAGGTACCCCTGCCCGTACGGGCCAGTCTTGACAGACTCTGGGGTTGTGCGCCCATCTCACTCAAGAGGCCAGGGGCCAGCGCTGTCCGGAGACACTTCCGGGTCACGTGGCCAGCGTGACATCGCTGCTCTGGCGAGCCAGAGCCGCACACGGAAACGCCGTTTACCTTCCCGCTGGTAAGCGGTCCCTATTTATCTACTTGCACCCGGAGGTGCTTTCGAACTGCTAGGTTGGCAGGTGCTGGGACCGAGCAACGGGAGCGCACCCCGCCGCAGGGATTCGAACCGCCGACCTTTCGATCGGCAAGTCCTAGGCGCTGAGGCTTTAACCCACAGCGCCACCTGCGTCCCATTTTCAGCATTATGCAGAGGTAAACTCAAGTTTGCCACTAAGTGTGTATTAAATGGAGCTGCAGCCAATCACACATTCCTGTCAAGCATACCGGCATAATATATGAGTTTTGCAAGCACATTTATCATAGTTACTCTTCCCACTTTTTCAGAGGTACACTTAAAAGTATCTTCAGCTTACCGACCAAAAAAAGGAGATGTCACCATTGATAGACATAAGAAAAGAAGTGACAGCAGCAGGAGGAGAACAAGAAGAAACAACAACAACTCTAGGTGCATTTTGGAGTCACTATAAAGTAACTTGTATTAGACAATTGCTGCTAGAGGGGTGTCCCAAAGGAAGAATTTCTGCCAAAACTGTGCTGGGTCTGGCATAAACCATCTTTCTAGCACCTAGACATTTTTCTTCTTTATTTATCTGATCTGTAGGTTCCCACATTAAAAAATGTGATGCATGAAGTCACATGTGAAAAGGCAGAATAGATGTTTAACAAAATTCTATTGGTAAACTGACATTTTTGTATTAGGTTGGCATTGTTATCCCAAGCAATAGTATCTCCATTCCTCCCAATATGGAAGCTGTTCAATAATCGTAATACATTTTGCTTAACTGTCCCAAGTTCAGTTGCAATGTATCAGAGATGGGATGATCAAATATTGCACAGAATCTGTCTGATCCAGTATCACCAGCATAAAATGTTAGCATGCCTGCCTTCAGGTTGAACAGGAGTTGGTCATGCTGGCTGGGGCTCGTAAGAAGGGAGAACTTCATTTTCACAAATGAAATTTAAGCTAGTTTAGCCATGCAGGACTTTTGAAACCATCTACAACATTTTCCTTTTCACAGCACACACCAGTGACCTGATCTATGTTGTTGTTGTTGTTTAGTCGTTTAGTCGTGTCCGACTCTTCGTGACCCCATGGACCAGAGAACGCCAGGCACCTCTGTCCTTCACTACCTCCCGCAGTTTGGTCAAACTCATGCTGGTAACCTCAAAAACACTATCCAACCATCTCGTCCTCTGTCGCCCCCTTCTCCTTGTGCCCTCCATCTTTCCCAACATCAGGGTCTTTTCCAGGGAGTCTTCTCTTCTCATGAGGTGGCCAAAGTACTGGAGCCTCAGCTTCACGATCTGTCCTTCCAGTGAGCACTCAGGGCTGATTTCCTTCAGAATGGATAGGTTTGATCTTCTTGCAGTCCATGGGACTCTCAAGAGTCTCCTCCAGCACCATAATTCAAAAGCATCAATTCTTCGGCGGACCTGATCTATACTATACACTAATCCCTTTGGCAGAAGTGATAAAGTGCTCCTACCCCTTACTGAGAAGCAGTACCCCCAGGGTGAGCAGGGGGGGTCATCGATTAGTGCTTCTCTCACCCCCATTTCAGCTTGATGGCAGCAGCTGGTAGGGGGCCTGAAATGTGCGATATGATTACCTTTATTCAGACAGCAACTTCTGCTACTTGTTCCAGCCAGGCTTGTGTGCTGGAGAACCTTACCGTAAAGGGGCTAATCCCACAGCCAAGGAAACATACAGACCACAGCTCCATGGGACACAGGGCGGTGCTCTCTTCCACACAGAGAAAGGGTCAGCAGAAGACAACACACTGAAGGCTGACATAGTACAAATTTAGAAGAATGGAGGGGAAGTTCACAGTATCCCTGAGTAGCTCCCAAAACTTCTAAACGAAAGCATCAGAAGTATCTGTGTCACACCAGACTACCTGCGGGTCAGACCTCATTTCCTAGATAAGAGAAGATTGGGGTGTTTTCTTTTCTTTTCTTCATGAAAAATTTACATAGCCCAAGGTGTTTCTATGGTGATATGTATTAGAGAACTTCAAAGCTGCAACTAGGTCCTTATTTTCTAGGTCTCTTTCCTTTTCCCCTTCACTGTCAAACACTTTTTCTGTAATGGGAGACTGAAGCCAGCATCAGTATTAAATGTAACAGGAGGCAGAGATGCAGCCACTTCAGCTGACAAGAGGAAGAAGCAGGGAGAGAAGGAGCCGACAGCAGTAGGATCAATTTTGGAGAACGGCTCTGGTGAAAATTGCCCATTCCAATGTATCCCCAATGTATACATTTTTATAAACACTGTAGATGAAAAGCTGCAGTAAAGATCTGTTCTCCTTTGTGATTCAAGGGCAACAACACTCCTAATACTTCTGTAGTGCCTGCAAATAGGCTTGCTTTGCCCAGAGCTGATACTGTTACTTTTGTGGTGAATGAAGACTGACTGAAATGCCTTACAAAATACCAGAATAAACCAGACCCTCATGGTTTTCTTTAAACATTTAACCCCCATTAAAGGGGTCTCCCTTTCCCTTCTTCCAACTCTTGAAAACAAACGCCTGTCAACAAGAGAACTACTAAAGGCCTTAAAATCGAGAGAGAGAGAGAGAGAGAGAGAGAGAGAGAGAGAGAGAGAGAGAGAGAGAGAGAGAGAGAACCAAGCAATGCAGAATATTGCCTAAGGCCTTCAGATGCCAACAGCTGCTACACTGAAAAATTCAGGAAAGTCACCCTCATTCCAGAATCTTGTACTTTTACTATATATACTGTTCCTATTACAGTCAGTTCTACAGACCCCTGGGGTTGCCTTCCACTTTAAAACAAAGGCCCTCTGGAAACATATATTCCCACCCCACACAGCAACGTGCCCCAGATTGTACCTATGAATTGAGCATGGAAGCCCAAGTTCATATTCACAGTCCTCTCCCAGCCTTCCAAACTGTATGGCCAAACCAGGAGATACCCATGATTAATTGCTGGATTTCCCTGACCATGAGAGATAAATCACTTGCTCAATCAGGAAAAATCTCCATAGGATTTCTCCATTCAATAATTAAATATCTCCCTACAATAAGTGGAAGAGAAAAGTGAACAAATGAGCATGAGACCTATTCTTTGTTCTTTGTTTCTTCCTGGTGTTTCCTGCTTGGCAGGGGGTTGGACTCGATGGCCCTTGTGGTCTCTTCCAACTCTATGATTCTATGATTCCTGGCGATGAGATCTTTTGTTAATATTAATCATTACTATTAGCAGTCATGGGCAAAGTTGGTGAAAACTTCCAACTAGTTGAAGTTAAAAGTTAGCAGTCCTTTAACTTAGCTCAAATTAATTTTAAAGTTAAATATATCCCGTCTCAAGTAGTTTAAAACTCAAGATAAAAAGAAAGTAGCTAGATAAAAGCTGATTTGTGAAAACAGCGTAAAACAGTGAGTTGCCTTGTAGGATCATTGTTCATTTCCAAATGGAATGAGTAAGTTTCTTTGCCATATGCCCACAGAGGCACAATAACCTACTTGAACTTGCCTGGTTCACCTGAAAACATTATACTTGCACAAAGAAAGTTAGCATGTCAGAGAGATGGGTTCTGCTCCTATTTCTCCCGGGTGTGTGGGTACAAGTCTCCACTTGGTGTCTGAAAAAGCACAGTGGTTAGAACTACACCAATTAATTAACTGATTAATAATAATAATAATAATAATAATAATAATAATAATAATAATTGTCAGGGACTCAGGAGCAGAGGCACAGGGGAGAGAGGAAATGGAGAGCGAAGGGGAAGAATCTGAGGGCAGCGTAGGGGAGTATGAAAGTGGCCCGAGAGATTCCATGAGTCTCTCCAGCGAATCAGAAGATTCCCAGAGGGGGGCGTCGATGGCCAGGGCAGGGGGGGTCCCAGGGGGGACACACCAGAAACAAGGGGCCAGCGGGGACTCCCAACGCAGCAGCGGGAGATCAGGACCAGCTCATCCACCAGAGCGTAGTGAGGGGGAAGAGTCACATGTATCAGGGCCAGCTTCTCCTCCAGCAGGGAGAGGAGATGAGTCAGGGCTGGCCACGCCTCCATCGCAGAGTGAGGGAACGGAGGGGAAGTCAGGTCCAGCTAGCCTCCCCGAAGGGGGAAGCAGTGACAGGAGCAGTGTAACGGTCAGGAGGAAGGTGGCTGGCTGGGCGCGTGTGCCAAGTTCAAATGTACAGGCGCGCGGCACAGCAGGAAACCCGGATTGGGAACCAGGTCCTAAAGCCCGCCAGAGAGAGGGGGAAGACTCAGGGGACTCCTCAGCGTCAGAAGAGTCTAGAAGAGGCGAGACCCCAGCGGACAGGAGGGCCCAGAGGAGAAGAGAGCAAAGGAAGAGGTGGAGCAAGGCTAGAGTCTTAAACTGGTGTCTGGCGGGAGGAGATTCAGACGGAGCTTCAGCGGTCTAGAGTTTGAGACGTAGAGCTGCGCGCTGCGGCTTGGAAATCGAAACTGAACTTCAATAAAGACTTTTGTAAATAGTAACGCACTGGCGTTGGTCCTTTGTGAGCTGGGACCTCGGGCAGCTCTGACAATTATTATTATTTATACCCTGCCCATCTGGCTGGGTTTCCCCAGCCACTCCGAGCTGCTTCCAACAAAATACTAAAATGCAATAGTCTGTTAAACATTAAAAGCTTCCCTAAACAGGGCTGCCTTCAGATGTCTTCTAAAAGTCTGGTAGTTGTTTTTCTCTTTGACATCTGGTGGGAGAGCGTTCCACAGGGCAGGTGCCACTACCAAGAAGGCCCTCTGCCTGGTTCTCTGTAACATGATAGAACTCTCCTACATGGAAGCACAAATTACTCTTGCCCTTCTTAAAACATTGAGTCTAGGTACAGCATAATAATTAGTAAAATAGAAAGCTGCTTTATACCATCCAACTCTAACTTGCCTACACTAAGGTCTTTCCCAGCCCTAGATGAAGATGCTGGGGACTAAACCTGGGACCTTCTCCTTGCATTCTATTGTAGAGCTAAGGCCTCTCCTCTAGTTATTATATTAATGGTGCAAACACTATTAAAATTGTATATTATGACTATACTGGCACAATAGGAAGAATGAATCTCAATCTTTCTCCCTCTCTCTCTCTGACACCCCCTCCTTCCAATGCAACATTATATACGTAATTGCTGTTTTCCTGTTCTCATATTCAGGTACTAGCAATTCCCAAGCCCAAGACTCTAGAGAAGGAAGCCCGGTGGTATAATCCACTACAACAAATCCTCCGTTTCTGCCAAACTAGCTATCATAAGATTAGAAATCTAATTTCTCTTCATTTATGAGGCTTCTCACAAGCACTCTTGGGGTCTGAAGAGAACGCACTCAGCTTTGGGGCTACAGTTTAATAAAGGGCAATATGGTTTTATTATCTGCAGTGCCTGGGTAAGGAAATCCTATGAAATCTTCAGAGATCATGGCTCTGCATTACTTCTTGTTCTCTGGAGTTGTAGTTATCTCCTCTCCTGCTGCAAGGTCACACTGCAGGCTGAAACCTGTCCTTTAAACAATCACCACCACCACACACACAAATCAGAGCTCTACTGCCTATTGCCTCAAGGAATCCTATTGTGTTACTCCCGGTTTTCTGCATGTCTTTAACTGCATGGATATAGACACAAACATTATTGTCTAGAAGTCAGAATTCTGAAATTCAGTTATTGGCACTTCTAGTCTGCCAATCCTTTCCAGCTGGCCTTCAGAGAGTGTCTACTTTCTCCCTCCATGACCTCCACATCATTTTTTTGCTGCTCACTGTGGCTTTTGACACCTCAGCCCTGCCCTGACTCCTACGCTCTGTTACAATACTGTTACTGCATACATACCTGTGCTGCGCTTACATGTTCTTGAGAAGCCTGATTCAGCTGCAACTCTGCACGTGCCCTGAAACTATGTGTCTGTTTAGCTGCACTTTGAGCAAAAGTGTGATTCAATTACAATCTAACAGAGAAAGCAACGCTGGTTTAAGCAGAATACTCTATGGTAGAAGCAGTTATGGTATGGGACAGAATATAAGTGCCAACCTAATTAGTCCCCAGAACCTTTGCAGTGTCCTGTGAAAGAATACACTCCTATTAACCCTCAAGGGCTTCCGCTGGCAAACATCCTCCACCAGTAATTGGATTAAGTCTACATTTGCATTTCCTTGGAAACCTCCTCACAATGGACAACTGAGTTTTGATTAGTCAGAGACCCCCTGTGACCTCCCTGCCACTCTGTAATGGAAGACTTCTATTAATGTCTGGTAACAATTCAGTATCTGAATTACTTAGCGTTCAGTGACCCTTTTCATCTAGTCCCACAATCCTTGTATAGTATACCACTCTTCAGAAAGTATCTTTCCTGTAACTGGACATTGTGTTAATACCCAAACTGTTGAGCATTTTCAAATTCTCTAGAAGGCTGTGCCACACCTCTCTTTACTTCAAGCCTACTCTAACTAGGTGGATGCCTGCAGCAGCAAGCCTTGTCTCATCAGTGGTTGTTATTCTCTTCAGGATTTGTCAGGAAACTTGCAGAAAGCCTGTGTTAACCCATAGGAAAGCCTTTTCTATTATGGGACTCTAGTAGATGGGTTCTAAGGAACCCAGGATGAGCACTGTGCTTTGGCTCAAAAGCCACCTTATCATTCATACTGCCCTGCCCTGATCCTGTCAGGTACCTTTTGAGTAAGCAGAGGTAGATAGCTGTATCTGCAAACTGTAAGGGACCCACCACTCACTCACTGAAAAGCTGCCAGGAACTCCAAGCTCACTAATGATCGTGCCATCACAGGTTACTCAGGAAAGTGCTTCTCTTGCTCCAACTTCCTTGGACAGATAATTATTAGTATCTTGCTTCACACTCCTACTTTTAGTTTCCTATTTCTCTAATCTCACTTTCTTTCAACCCGCCCATTATTCAAACCTCAGGTAATTTGCATACTGCTTTTGCCCCTGATGGGTTTAGGCTGGTGTGACAACCCTGCTGGTTCCCTGGTTCCCACTCCATCTAAAGCCACTCCTGAGTTTGGGTAGCCTGTGTAAATTGTGGCTACTAACCATTTTCTTATTTTATATTTCTGTACTGTGGCTTCAAGCGGCAAAGCCATTTTACTCAGTGTACACACCATGTTGTGTAAACAAACGCTATATATTCATTTACATTAACCGTTGTTGGTTCTTGCTAATTTTCCCAAGGAAGCAAGTCAGTACTGGCATTTCTAGGTTCAAAATGGGTCCCTTTGATAACAGGGGGAAGACACATGTTTACAATTACATGAGAACGAAGTCCCGAGGAGATCTCTTAGCACAGATTAAAATGCAGAAGGTACAACTGCGTTGACATTTACCTTGCTTAAAACTGGTGAAGTGTTGCTTCACATGGCCTAGACTGCAGCTCTATTTGGTCCTCTTTTCCTGTTTCTAATGTGCATTATCTTCTCTGAATGTTCACATAACTTTTGAGCCCTTTAATACTTCTAATAATAATAATAATAATAATAATAATAATAATAATAATAATATCACTCAAAATGCATCCGTGAATGGGCTGCTCCTTTTCTGCCCTCTTAAGACCAAGTGTTTCTGGTTCTGTTACTGTGCACTTGTTCAAATAAACAAAGAATGCAAGAAGAGCCAGACAGAAAACTGGCCACTGGGGTCCTACACAATCCACTCTACCCACAGGTAACATTATTTCCAGCCCACGCATTTCTGTAATATAATAAATATGCCACTCTTCAAATACTAATAGCCTGAAGACTACACATTACATTTCTTTTCACTGCAGAGCTTCAAATCTACTCAGCCACACCGTGAACACTTCAGGGAAGGTCTGTGACTTCACTGCTAATGCCATTTACTTCTTGTATGGTCTACCTGAGCCCAACATGCAATTTGGCAACCTTTATTTCTACATTTGCTCCCCAGTCCTGACTTTTAGCATTTCAAAATAATCCTTAGTGTTTGCTACCAACACAGTGTGGTTCTTACAGGGACTGTTCACTAGGGACTTGGATTCTTGCACCTGGGGTCTTGCTTCCAACTGTGCATTTTCAGACAGCCAGTGCCTTAGTTCTTGGCTGAGTGCATTATCAACTCCCCGCTAACCTCTGATCATAAGGAAATGCTGCAAGGAAACATCTTTTAATGAAGCTAAATGTATCCTAATGAAGTCACAATGAGTGTAGATTCAGCAAGGAGCCGATTGCAGGCAGCTGTAGAGCCACAATCTTATTTTTACAATGTGTTCTCCAGGGCATGCTTGTATCAAGTGAAACTTGCAAATCTATGTCACTGCCAGCAAAATTTTGATTTCCATTTGATAGCACAATTTGCAAACAGCAGTTTTCCATGTTATGCGAGTGCTTAACATTTTTAACAGCTACAAGAATTCGATGCCAATTTATGTTTGCTGGGAGATGTACAATTTCTCCTGTACACAGTAGCAGATTAGGGTCTGAGGAAAGTGGTTTGGGATGACTGCAAAGCAGAACTGTTCCAAGATCACCATCAACTATGGCAACACATAATTAAACAGCAGCAGCCGCCGCAAAAAAACAAAAAGCAAAACCTCACCCCATCCAATTCTTAGCTTGGTTAAGAAGAAAAGTTACTACAGTAGTTAGCTTCTAATCACTCAGTGGGTTAACTCCACAAGTCCATGGAAAAACACTAAAGCGTAAAAAATATATACAGATCCTTAACATGGGTCAATGATAAACACACCTGGGATGAAAAAAAAATATTTTAAAACATAAATAGGGTATTTCTTTTAAAATCTGATAGAGGAAGGCCTCTTGATTGCAGCTTTTCTTTTTCAGTGAATATATCCGGATCTAAACATGGCATGAAAGCTCAAATTAAACCCCTACATTTATTATAGTGGGCACTATTTATAACATAGCTACATAATTTCCCTCTAATTACAGCTGGGGCTCATAGGTATACACTCACTACACACAGACACAGTTCTCTTCCCATGAGCTGCTTTTGTTCCTTGCAACTCTCACACAGTCAATAACAGCCACTGCATGTACGTTCCAATTGATGTATTGTTGAAAGACGTTTACCGAAGGGACAAATACAAGGATCCTGCCTACATACGTGTTCCTTTGGGTTCCCGTTTGTAAGAGGTACAAGGAAGCCCTTATGCCGTGATCGGCATAACCTGCTAACTCTAATATAAGGCAGCATTCTTGACCACGGGGGGGGGGGGGATTCTAAGTGCGTTCAGTTGAGCACACTTAGAATTCCCCTTCAGACCTTTCCTCTCAATGTAAGAAGGTCTGAAGTGGGTGTATCCCTACCTCCTCCACACTTTTTGGCCTACATGCATTCAGGGGAACAGCTGAAATATGGCAAGCATAATGCCTAAATCTGAGTTAAGCTCCTGCGTGATCATCCAGGAAGTGTTGGTGCTGACCTTTAAAGCCTAAATGGCCTCAACCCAGTATACCTGAAGGAGCGTCTCCACCTCCATCGTTCAGCCCGGACACTGAGGTCCAGCTCCGAGGGCAACCCAGTCGGATGGACTGGGTACAAATAATAAAATTATTATTATCTAGGTCTATGGCTTAAAAAGGCAGCAAAAGAAACAAAACATTTGAAACCCTGAGGTGGCACAAGATGTGCAACAACATTAGCAAATCAGTCTCTCTTATTTTTGGCGTCAACCATTTCATAAATTACACTCATCTACTAAATAAACAATTCAAAAGAGGGGCTCCTCTATGAAAGGTGCCCAATGTTTCCTGAAAGGAGTGAGGACAACAACAGAACCTGCAGAGAGTAGGCCTAGACATCAACAGATTCAGTGGAAGGAAGTTTTAAAAAATCATGAGCTGAGATGATGTTATAAGCAAAAGAACTTTAAAGGACTGAAGTATCACAAGAACTAAGAGAATAACAAATACATCAAAATAAAGCTATCACGTCTCAGAAAATGAACTAAGTTGTTCAGTGGTCAGTGTACAATACTTATTATTGGGGGCAAGAGAAAGACTTCCTCATAGATACAAATGACAATAGTACACTGGTCACAATAACTTCACAAACCTTGTTTCAGTCACCCTGAGTGTGACATTACATTTGTCTCAAAATGACAGCATCATTGAGAAAATACATGAAAGACTAATTAGTTAGTTTAGCCTCAGGTCATTAGTGACTGAATTGTTGCCATATGATAAATGTTGTGTGGCCTGTTCAAAGTAAGTAGGAAGATGTATTTCCATTTGTTATGAACAGGTGCCCACATCAAAACAACCATTACCACATCAGAAATCTTCGCTGAAAGCCCTGTGGAACTCACACTCGCTGGAAAAATTGTTTCAACTCAACTTTCAACTAATGAAAGACCACAGTTCTGCTCTCAAAAGCGGAAGGCAGCCTGCCCTTGGTCACTGAGCCATACAGCCCATACAGTTTGGGTACATGCTGTATCATCTAACCACAAACTGTTAAAAGTTTAGTTTAAGCAAGGCTTTGAAATACACGGACAACCTCAGTTTGCGAGCTTTTGTGGTATGTTTAGTTCGCCAAGAGATCACACTGACCTTTCTAATGGAAAAGAATGAAAAGACTCTACTAACCTAGCTTCTGGACAGGTAGCTCCTAGAACTATTAATCATTGCTCTTGTGCTGTATGTTTGCAAGTAGAATTGTAATTGTCTTTGCAGACAAACAGGGATAGTGCCCTTTTTCTGTATGTTCATCCCACCAGTTGGTGTGACATTAGCTGGAAAGATCCAACTCAACTCAGCACACACATTCAAGATAAGCTTTACACTGAGCACCATTCCTCTGCTTAAGGCCTTACTACTCACTTCTTATTCTGTTTAATTTTTAAGATCAATTTTTTATTTAGTGCTGAAATGCTTTCCTGGCTGTAATATTTTCAAGATGCTAAAAAATATTACTTAAATACAACTTAGGTTAAAAGAACGCTGTGGTTCTAAAGTTCTAATTAAAGGGGGAAATAAAACGGTGCCTACTGAAACCATTATAGCAAATTTGGACCAAGCTACAATACACTCATCCGCCCGATATGTTGCCTGCCTATGTCACACCCTTTTAAAAGGATTAAATGGTAGCACTAAGGGCATCTATGCCTGAGACTACTGTGCTACCCATCTGGAAAAAGGCAAGACTTGCTGTGGGCTGAGAAAAGACGGAAGGCAGGGCATGAAAACAACGTTCTGATAATAATGCCAAGTGGGTGCCTCACAAAGAGTGAATGACTGAACCATAGCAATTCCACACTTTGTTTGGTATGGTAGCACCCTGAGGAAGGGCAAGAAATGCTGGATTTAAAACTCCCTTTAAAAAACCCCCAGTACTACCCTTATCTCTGAACAGTTTGTTCATCTGAATTTTACTAGGGTAGTGTGTATTCTCACCAAAAAGAGCAATTTAGGGGTTATTTATGGAGGCGTGCCTCATTTCTGTTCACACCTCCTTTATGTACATTTCCTACTTCCCTCACAATGATTAGTAAAGTGTTTCCCACTTTCAAGAGAGACAAAATACAAGAATGAGCAGGCGCTCTTTCCTTTTTTTAAAGCTTTTTTGTTTAGTTCCTGCATACGAAAACAAACAAACAGAAACAATATTCAAGACAACGAGTCAGGGTAATTTACATTATCATTGTGCAAGCTTCATGCAGAGAAGAGTACGGCTACAGCAGCCATGACTGGCAGGCAGAGATGATGATAAGCAGACATGGAGATGGAGATGGAGTGGGCCCTCTTTTGGCAATGTTCCTATGAGCAGACGTACACATCAACACATTTGCTTCTCTCCACTTAACCTTTCTCTGCATAAGAATAGTACAGGGGTCTTCTAAAGCGTGTTAAAAGTTTGTTAAATTGAAACAGCTAGTAAAACGAGTGTGGTCAGAGACAGCGAGAGAATGAAGTTCGCAGAGCTAATACTGCTAACTCTATAGGAGCATTATTGTTGTTTAGTCATTTAGTCGTGTCCGACTCTTCATGACCCCATGGACCAGAGCACGCCAGGCACTCCTGTGTTCCACTGCCTCCCAGAGTTTCGTCAAATTCATGTTGGTAGCTTCTATAACACTGTCCAACCATCTCATCCTCTGTCGTCCCCTTCTCCTTGTGCCCTCAATCTTACCCAACATCAGGGTCTTTTCCAGGGAGTCTTCTCCTCTCATGAGGTGGCCAAAGTATTGGAGTCTCAGCTTCAGGATCTGTCCTTCCAGTGAACACTTAGGGCTCTGATTTCCTTCAGAATGGATAGGTTTGATCTTTTTGCAGTCAATGGGACTCTCCAGAGTCTCCTCCAGCAGCATAATTCAAAGGAATCAATTCTCCAGCGATCAGCTTTCTCTGTGGTCCAGCTCTCACTTCCATACATCACTACTGGGAAAACCACAGCTTTAACTATACGGATCTTTGTTGACAAGGTAATGTCTCTGCTTTTTGAGATGCTGTCTAGGTTTGTCATTGCTTTTCTCCCAAGAAGCAGGTGTCTTTTAATTTCGTGACTGCTGTCACCATCTGCCGTGATCATGGAGCCCTCTAAGAAGATAAAATGTGTCGCTGCTTCCATTTCTTCCCCTTCTGTTTGCTAGGAGGTGATGGGACCAATGGCCATGATTTTAGTTTCATTGATGTTGAGCTTCAGAACATATTTTGCACTCTCCTCTTTCACCCTCATTAAGAGGTTCTTTAATTCCTCTTCCCTATAGGAGCAAACATACAGCTAAACTGGAATGTATGAAAGCATGCATGCATGCATGCATGCATGCTGCTAAACTGGAAACAAGAACATGGGAATCTGCCTTATATGGAAACAGACCACTGCCTATCTGACCCATCGTTGCTAACACAGATTAGCAGTAGTTTTCCAGGGCTCCGTGCCCTATCTAGAGATGCCAGGGATTGATCCTGGGATGTTCTGGATGTAAAGTATGTGTGCTATCACTGAGCCACAGTCCTTCCCTGTACTGGATAGGGGTCCTTTTATGGGTGGGGGTACGAAGTCTGCGTCAGAACAACAAAGATAATAGATATAAGGAGGTGAAGGCGGGGGACAGGACATGTGTGGTTGTACACAATAAATGTGGAGCATGAAAGACTGCTTTTGAAGACTAACATTCACAGTTTGCTAATTAATAAAGAGCCATATTTCCCTACACAGCTCCTCCGAGACTCTCATGAGAGAATGCCTGACATATCAAAACTACCTTAAAATTAAAAGGCTTTGAAGGCTCACCTTCTTCACTCTCTAAATATACATGATCAAAAGCAGACCCACTTAAAGAATTAACACTCTTTATTTTCCATTTTCTGCTAGTGCTGGAACATTCTCCCCACATAAACAACTTAACTCTTTGCCTTGAGATATTAAAGCTTTGCCTTATCTTTACCAACCACCTCATGTTGCCCTGATCTGTGGCTGTATCGGCCTTCTGCCCCAATACGTTCTTTTGAACCAATCTCCCCAGGCAACTTCTGGCACAGCTCTAAGCTCTCTCCCTTCCCATCTCGCTCTTCTTTCCCTCACTAATTTTGTGTGTTCAGAACTGTGAAGCACAAAATTAGACATTTCAAATTAAGAGGTGGGGGGTGGCAGAAGGAGAAAGGAAAAAGAAAGTGAGGGAACCTTATTAAATCAACATTAGCACCAATAGAAAGCCTTCAAAAGTGAAACTTAAATTGCAAAATATTACTTGCTTCTGCAATGCCCTTTTCATGCTGGCGCAAAGGAAAGGAAACAAACCCAAGCAATGATTATTAGCAAGAGCCTTTCCCATTGCAGCAAAGCTAGTCTTGAACCTAGAAAATTAGGAATTGCTAGGTCTGCTCCAAACTGGTTTGTTGTCCTTTTAGCAAGTCTCTTTCTTCAGTGTAATGGAACTTTTATTTCTGAAGGGCTTACTAAAGGTAGCTTAAAGGTTCTCTAGATTTTTTTTAAAAGGTTCTAGATATAGCTCCTGCGACTGCAAAAAAAAACAAAAAACATGAGAATGCTATGATAACTGCTCAGAATTCTATCTCCATTCTCTGCCTTTATATGATGCTACAGAAAATATCAGTGGATATCTATTGTATCTGTCATTATATGCATATGTGAATGGATGAAATTAAGAGATATTATAATTTCTAATCTTTGAAGTGATTTTGAAGATCTGACTAATTAAAGGAAGAGTAGTACAGTATATAACTTAAATACTTAAAATTAATTATCCATACCCTTTTGTCTGGGAACCAACAAATGCATTTGATGATATCACCCAGGAATCCTTGCACATGCACAAACACGAATTGCAGCAAACCACCAAGATAAAAAGATCCCTGAACTTCCCCTACAAATAGATGTTACTAATGGAAGACCACAGTACACTTTAACAAAAGAATACAAAGAGTCTTATCAGAAACCCAGAGGTCCTGCGTGCCCTTACCTTGGCCAAAGAACTTGGGCAGTCCTTATTGTCAGATGTTTTGCTGCTTTTTTAAGTGGAGAATATTCTGCACTGACTGTAGTGATTTGCCTAGACAAGTAGAGAGCTTTGAAGAAACTCCTATTGCAATACTGCTACAGCCTGCAGAGCACATCATTATAATGCAGGAAAGAAAAACTGGGTTGTCTAACATGACCCCTGCAGAAGCTGCAGAAGAAAATGCCCCACAGGAACTGCTGCAGCAAATGTTGGTGAAAATCAGAGAGGAGGAACAACCAACTGAAAGCAGTCATTACGCTGCACGGGGTGACATACCAAAGGAATACAATGGTACCTCTGGTTAAGAACTTAATTCGTTCTGGAGGTCTGTTCTTAACCTGAAGCAGCACTTTAGCTAATGGGGCTTCCCGCTGCCACTGCACCACCGCCGCACGATTTCTGTTCTCATCCTGAGGTAAAGTTCTTAACCCGAGGTTAGCGGAGTCTGTAACCTGAAGCGTTTGTAACCCGAAGCATCTGTAACCCAGAGTACCACTGTATAGGGAAATGCAAGGAAGAATTAAGGGAATGAGGGTACACTCAGCACACATCTACTACCATTTTAAGCAGTTTAGACAAGTGTTTTAAATAGGGTTTCTTCTGACCTGCTTCCTGTATTATCATTCTGAGGGGAAATTGTCATTCTTCCTCAACATAGAAGCCCTGCTCCTTCAGGCAAATGGTGTACCTAAGACGACATCCCGTTTGCAACAGTGACCAGTCAGACGCTTCCAAGAAGCCCAGAGGAAGGGCACAAAGACAGAAGCCCTCCTTTGTCTCTTGTGATTGGTACTCAAAACTATACTGCCTCTGTCTGGGCCATGGAAGTTCCACTTAGTTGTTATGGCTAACAGCCACTGACAGACCTGTTCTCATTGAATTTGTCTACTGCAGTTAATGGCCCTCACCACACTGGGTGGCAGGGAATTCCACAGCGTGACTCAATCTGACTGTCAAAAATGTTACCTTGAAAGTGCTCTCACGTGTAAAGATGGAGTAAAAAAATGAAAAGACGCAGGTTCTATTGCTGACAAAAAGAGCGCCATTACGCTTCATCAACAGTAATTAAAGCACAAAAACTCTTTAATTAAGCTCTACCAGAAAGAAAGAACAGCATATTTTGATGGGGGGGCGGGGGATGTTACAGCAAGAAAACCTTGTGTTCCTCCCCAAAAATTTCATTCTTACAGTGGATGGTGGCTTAACTTGGTCAGGGCAGCTAGACTGTTGCCCTCCAAATCTTACTAAACTCCACCTCCCACCCTCTCTGAATGAGGATCCAAATGTCTTGACATTTTGCCACCCATCTGCCAGAGGAAAGCAGACATATCAGGGTCTAGGGAATGAGATCCCACAAACATGTTGAATTACAGGATCTGGATACAACAAAACATCAGGCATTTCCCTATTTTGCTATTAAAATGGATGCTCCCTTGGCACATGTGCTTTGGTGTATGAATGAATGACAATATTACTGCCAAATCCCCTGTCTACTCACCTCAGAATGCCAAAGTCTGGTAGGGTCCTGACTGCATTAAAGTCTTGATGAAAGGTCAAAATCTGCTATCCAATTAAAGGCCACTTCTGCACCTTCCCAGCAAACAAACAGGCAATCTTGCCTCTATCCTAGGGTTTGAGCTCAGGTCATCTTAAAATGCCTGCTGTTAGCTTGATTTACACACTGCACAGTCATGTAAATCATTTTGCCTGATCCGGAGCATACAAATTTGCCAACAGTAGCATGAAGAACATCCAGCGATGCCTTTTAAATGCATTAAACTGGTTTAATTAAATACAGAGTGTTGAGTCTATAGAATGTGCACACACACACACAGAGCAAATGGTGGGTGGGTGAAAGACAGAGTGAATAAGCCACATTCTCTGTGTGGAAAAAAATCTGGTGACTTTTCACAGGTTCCCACTTGTGTTGAGCTTATTTGCCAAACTCCTGCATTCAGACAACTCAATACTCATGATAAACAGGCACTAAGCTTAAGTAAACAGCCTTACCTAGAAATGGCCAGTGCGCCTCTGAATGTCTGACATAGTACTGAATGCAAGGGTTTGGAGTAAGAACAATTTGTCATTGAGCTAATAAGGCTGAAATGTCAGGCAGACAAAAGAACTGGACTGTTCACCTAATAAAGAACTACATTTTCAGCCTTAATGCAGTCTTCAGACCTCTTTTAAACCAAGTCAGAAGGTCTGAAGCCATAATTAATTTAGAAGTCATAAAATGGACTACATATCAGTGTTCCTTGAGAACATCAATCTAAACTAAAAACTAAACTTGCCGTCTTCTCTCATTCAGCAAACACTGCCTTCATTTAGATCCAAAAGTTCCGTTCGGGCTGGAAGATTAAAATGTTTTCCCAATATTTGCTAACTTCACATCACATTCAGTTGTTCTGAAGGGGGAATCACTAAGAAAGAAGAGTAACTAGTATTTACCAATGTAATTATCACTTTCTTGTGGATGAGTAGGACACACAATAATAGATTTAGTTTCCACAGTAACTGAGACAACACACTTTTTGGGAGGGTATTTCAGTATAGATTGACTTTTTTGGTTAACCCAATCTAAACGGATAAGGAGATATATCAGGTGCCCAAATCACCAGCCCTCCTGCCAGCATCTTTATGTAATTTTCATGTACGATCATCCATAACAGTACTGGCAAACTGAATGCAAGGGAAACCTTTGCAGGTGACCTGTCAATGTGGCCTAATTCAACTGTACTGGGGAGGAAACCTAAAAACCATCCCACATAGTGTATACACAAAGGCTGTGTGAATTAGTCCACATACTCTCCTGTCCTGTTTCTGAAAATTCTCTGAATCCTCAATAGTGTATGAATCACACATAGTCTTGTTGGCACAAGGCAAATGGACATGTGAATGAAACCCCCCTCCCCCAGCATGCTGGTTACATAGGAAACACACGCTACATGGACATGACACAGGCATAACTCTAAAGCTTTCCTGGCTGAAGCTGATGGGAGTTGTAGTTCAACAACCTCTGGACAACACTAGGTTGGCAAAGGCAGGCCTGGACAGATTAAACTGTCAAGGAAAGGGTTAACTACTTGCTGTTGAAGATGTTAATAAGCTACAAAATGTCCCTCAACTTTCCAGAACACCTGTTTAAAAGTTTCCGGAAGTGGTAGCTACACAACTCAACAAGTCTCCAGGCTAAGTACTTCCAGAGAGCTGTCAATGTTTCCTGTGATAACCAGTATTCACAAAGCGCTGACCATATATACAAACTGAATTGATTCATTCTTAAGAAAGGAGGAGCACAAGACTTTCTGCAACCAATTCATAACGTTGTATTGTATATTGTATACATCCGTGTCTGAGTAAGCTGCAGAACAAAAGTTTTACAAAGCTGAGTAAGCTGGAGAAAAACAGTTTGACAAAACAAAGTTTCATTAACTCTAGAAATATTTTTCAATGGTGGGGGGGAGGGGAGAAGGCAGTTTATCAATCTATAAACTTAGCAGGTGTTGGACAAAGTCACCACCACAAAAATAAAATGAAGTGCACCACTGAGTTTGCCACAAAAACTAGAAAGAGCTTTCCTTTTCAAACATCATCCAGCCCTGCTTTTTGCATGCCATCTGCCAGTTCCTTACAATTGTTGTCCTTCCGTAATGTGCCTGGCTTCATTCTCATATATACATCTGCCCAAGGGATGAAGGGATTATGCAGCCATAGAAGAGAACACAGCACAATGCAGCCTTGAAAAATGCACATATCATTTATTTCTAAAGCCACCCATACTTGATCTACATGAAAGCATTTTTAAAAATATTGAATAGTTGATGGGGAGATATAGCAATATTAGAAAAGTTTGTACATTATACCCCCTATTTTTTGTACTTTATACTATGAGACAGCATTGCCATTGCTGATTTAAAGAGACTATAGCCCAATCAAAGAAAGCAATAACCCCCACACCCCAATTACAATACTAAAATCCATGGCTCAAGAGATCTATGATCCAACTGCTCAAATCACAAAGCCAAAATTTAACACCAACCTTTTAAACAATCACAATAAATCAATTATTCATATGCTACACTCAGCTATACTAGGATGCAACTGCTGATTGCAATGGGAGTTCTAAAATGATGGGTGCATCATCTTAAATTTCATAGCCCTACCCTTTATGCCAGGAGTGGATAGCTTTTCTTTTGCTGTTGAGGGCCTCATTCTTTCAAGGGTAATCTCTTAGGCGACACATATTAGCAGCAGGCAGGACTACCCCAAAATTCGTTGGGGCCACATCTTTTTCTTTCTCTCTGCCTTCCTTCCCGTTTTTCAAATTTCTCTTTCCTTGCCACCCGCATGAAAACAGTCTGTCTTATATTATGCTAATATATTAAGCCCTTCATAAGTTTTAAGGCTAGAAAAGGGGAAGATGATGCTCCACGGTATTTTAGAAGGACCATGGCTATCAGGAGATGCATTTCAACAAATATCTAGATTAGACAATAAAGCCAGAAATCATAAGAAGAAGATGGGATTCTTTTAAGGTAGCAGGTGTTGTAAACAGGGAAAGCTATCCACTCTCTTAGGCAGCTTTTCAGATTTTGGCAGCAGGGTCCATGAAGAAACTTTAAGTTGGGGAAGGAAAAAAGGGCTCTTAAAAAGGATACATATAACATAAAGAAGGCTATATATATATTTTAAGAATGGGTAGCTAGTTTGAGAAGAATTCAATTCATCATGCTAAGGCTTTATTTCATTTTGCTGGTATCCCTGAAGTGGGGCAAGCCCAGCAGTCTAACAGCCCCTCATTCTGTTTAGTTCTTCAGGCAGCAAATCGGGAATTAATGTTCACGAGTTCTGATGAGTGACATAATTGCAATTTAAAAAGGGCAATTAATCATCAGCCATGCTGCTGGCTGCCTTGTCAGGCTGTGATATTCTCTCATTCTGTGAACGTCCACACACACATGCACACACACACGGAGCAAACAAAAGACCTGCTTTCTCTCTGTGTCTGCACAGTACGGTCCCCTTGCCACAATTTATAACTTTCTACAAAAAGGCAAAGCGTGCCTGCCTGCCTTTTCCTCCATCTGCTGCCCTTGGCCCTCTAAAATGCAAACCATTAGCATTGGTGAATGAGTGGCAGAGAATTCACAGAAGTTACTAGCTCACACAAATATTTTACTAGCCTGCTACTGCATACATATGTGTTAGCCATTTGTGAAACACTGATAGCTCCCCACTGCACCCCCAGCCAAGTCTTGTAATTTATAAAAAGGCTTCCCTGTTTGGATGCCTACAATAAATTCTTACTCCACTAGGATGACCAGGAAGGTGGCTATCTACAAGATAGGACTAACATGTTGTATGGGATCAATTCCAATCTGTTACCTCCGAGGATGTGGACAGGCTGCTGGGACGAGTGAAACCAACCACCTGTCTCCTTGATCCTTGCCCATCCTGGCTTATAAAAGTGAGCCAGGAAGGGCTGGGCAATGGGCTCCGCGGGGTGGCGAATTCTCATCATTTCACTCAATACACTTCAAAATATCCCTTCTCCTGAAACTACTTTCTCCTGATGCTCTAGATATGCCTATCCCTACTTTGGATTATAGCGTTTTTGAGAGACTAACTGCCCCTCACTACTACTTACAAACCTGCACATAACAAGTATCCTCCCCCCCACAGGTCCCCACAGTGGCAAAAAGTATACTGAGGCTACCCACTCAACACATCAGCTTATTTTCTCCATGAACTATATTATTATTATATTATTATTATTATTATTATTATTATTATTATTATTATTATTATTGGTTTGCAAAGGTATGCGCAATGTCTCTTTTTTCAAGTTACATTTTCCATAGGTCAGTTTCATTTGCTGGGACATTAGGGTTACATTAGGAAGAAAAAGGGAGGAAGAGGTGGAGGGGGCCATGGAGGGTGGGGGTCGGGAGGCGATGTTTCTATTTTACTTAACATATGTGTGGAGTTTTACGTCAGTGTCACCTGTGCGGGTTCTCTTTACTATTTGCTTGTGTTCCTTTGGTGGTGAGAGGTTGGGGTTGGCCTAGGGTGTGGTTCTTCATTTGTGGTTGGCTGTGGTGGTCTTTGTTTTCATGTGTGAGTGGGATGGGTGGGTGTTTTGGATCAGGTTAGCCATATTGATTTGTATGCTGCTGGTGGATTCTTGTCGTTGTCTTGTTGGGCTGTGTATCTGATAAAGGGGAGCCATATACTGGGGTGAAGGCATATTCTTCTATTTGTCCCCGTGTCAGTTTCAGTTTATTGCTTAATTTTTCTAGTAGGGGTGTTTCCCATACTATTGCTATTCTTAAGCAGCAGCAAAAAGTTACCAGGAGAATAGGAAGAGAAAGGCTCATTCTGCTACAGTAGCAGATGTTGCCATGTACCGTATTTTTTTGCTCTATAAGACTCACTTTTTCCCTCCTAAAAAGTAAGGGAAAATGTGTGTGCGTCTTATGGAGCGAATGCAGGCTGCTCAGCTATCCCAGAAGCCAGAACAGCAAGAGGGATTGCTGCTTTCACTGCGCAGTGATCCCCCTTGCTGTTCTGGCTTCTGAGATTCAGAATTTTTTTTTTCTTGTTTTCCTGCTCCAAAAACTAGGCGCATCTTGTGGTCTGGTGCGTCTTATAGAGCGAAAAATATGGTATCTTCTTTGTGGACATTCAATTCTTTAAAATGTCTGAAGCCACAACTGCAGAGTATTTGTGGAGGGAATCACAAGGAACACCTTACCATTAAGTAGCCTGTCATTTTAATGATTGTTCTGTACTGCATTAACAGGTATTTTTTATGTCTTTGTATTGTTGTACAGCACCCTGATACCTTATGAGGTGGCAAACAAATGCTTTTATAAATAAACTGTGCAGTGTCTTTGCTCAAGCCAATAACTTCTTAACAAACGGGACAGACAGAGGAAGGAGATGAAGCATTGCTTGTGTTGCCAGGAAGGGAACATGAGGCACACACAAATCAGACAGAATAAGCTACCCACATTTTCCCACCCAATCTCTCTGGCTGTCCTTTGGAGGCTTCTACTTCCTCTCAGATGATGTACTGGTCTGAGGTTGTGGTCTAAAGCATGGAAAAGAAACCTGTGGTCTTCCAGTTGTTGCTAAACCACAACTCCCACCATCCCTGACTATTGGACATGTTGACTGGGGCTGATGGGAGCAGGAGTTCAACAACATTTGGAGGGTCACAGGTTTCCCATCCATGATCTAAAAGCACATGAGACTACCACTTTGCTGAAGCTAAGCAGATCTGGGTCTCCTTCCCTAGGTAAGTGTGCCTATGTGATGCCAGGGGTCAGATTGTACACACTGGTAAATACTTAGGAGTGCAGCATGCCCCCATTTTGTGAAAATATGTACATAAAAGGAGATAAAAGATTAGCAGAGGGAGGTTCATCATAGTATTCTTTAAGTTCTATCCCACAAAAGTTTGGAAACTAGTCTCCATCGTGAGCCTCCTGGGTTTTCGAAGCAATCACAGAGATGCTGCACCCAGATGGAGTGACTCAAGCCGACAGCTGTGCTAAATGTCAAGGTTAGCTGTTGGCCAACCAGTCTGGGAGCTTTTAAAGAACAAAAAAAAATGCCTCCCATTCCTCCAAAATAAGAAAAGAAATGGCAGCAACAGATTCATACCTGACGGGCACTCTTCACATTCATTCTCTTCAACAATTGTGGTAGAACAGGGAGGTAAAGAGGCTTTATCTGTACTACTCAGCTTTCTATAAACACTTAGAAATATATAATCACTTCCATTTGTCAATCTAAATCTGCTTTATAACAGATTAAAGGAGTCGGAAGCTCCTGAAGCTTCCCTGTTCTACAGACAGATACACACAAAATCAGAATGAACTGTGTCTCTTAAGCTATAACCATATCCAGAGGGAAAGGGGGGACCATGGTTATTGAGTCTGTGTTAATACAGGAAGTACAAGACTTTCTTCTATGATTCCTCCCTAGATTAATTCATAAAAATTAAACTTCTTCATTCTCTACTCTTTAGATTCACTACAGCAGAGACCACAACATTTCCTCTTAACCTGAACATTTCATTAGCCTGAATAAAAAAATTACTTAATGGAACCTTGTAGGGTTTGTTTCAAAACAACTCTTTATTGCAACTCTGTGCAGATGATTAGATGAAGGAGCTTATCAACACATGGAAGGGGATTATGCCTACTAGTTCCAACCCTGACCTCCATATTTTAATTCTATACAGAGCCTTTTGATGTATAGGATGTATTCACTCCTATGGTGTGAACTATATGGTGCCCCTTTCCTCATATAGTTCAAGGTGGCTTATAAGAATAGGAAAAACACACAAACATAATAAAAACTGCAATATATAGAAGAAACAACCGCAATAAGTACTTGCAATAAAACAGTCTAAAAGCAACAGCACTCAAAATCATAAAAACATAATAAAAACCATAGCAAAAGCAAACAAACAAAGAAGGCTTAAATATAATTACGGTGAGCAGCAGCTGGGAAGGGTAGAAGCCAATAAGGTTTTTTAAAAAACCAAACGTTTTCAGATGGGGAGTTGCAAAGAACCCCTTGACCCAACCAAATATGGGTTTGGGACAATAGCAGAAGATCCTGATAAGCAGGCAGGGTCGTATAGGAGAAGGCAGTTCGTCAGACACCATGGTGCCATACTGGAAACCAACAGAGAGCCAGTGCCATCATTTCAGCACTGTGGTGACATGCTGTTAATACCTGGCTGTATTTGCACAAGTTCTCTTCATGCAATCTCCATTTTTCAGGGTACTGATGACACATGTACAGTTTGCATATGGCCTATATTGCATAGCTGATCATTGCTTAATTGTTAGGATTCAGGCCTGTAGATGCGATCCTACTCTCCCTTCTTGTGCATTTAGTCACCTGCAGTCAAATGTTTTCTGGGGGACAAAGAATAAAGAGGCTGACTGCAGAGTCCTTTCAGGAAAAAAAGCATCCTGATCCTCTTTTTTCCTAGAAAGCATCTGGCCCTTCCTTTTAAAAATGCACATTTGTCCTATTCCGTATGATTCTGGATTACAGGAATCGTCTGAACATCTTCTTATACGAGCTGACACCTCTTTCTCCATAGTCTTACCTGTGTAATTATCACCAGCTAAGGGTCTCATCAGAAACATCTGAATATAAGCCCTCCAGTGGGATTTGTAAAGGAATATTTAGGGTGCATGTATGGTATCAACTGTTTGCAGTCAGGTATAAAATAACACCAAAATCCTCCGATTAAGTCTTGGATTTGCACCAGTTCATAAGGCTGGGCTGCATCCCCAAAGACTCCACTATGATCCATCAGCAACAGTATCAACAGAATTTTTATTTAATTTGCATCCCGCCTTTCAGTTCCAAAGATCCCCCCAAGGTGACTAACACTGTAAAACCAAAACAATTTAAAAACATCAAAACATCAATAAGAGCAGAGAGCAAGAGCTAAAATCCAGAACAATAAAACAGCATCCAATTGTCCAGCAGAAGCCTTACAAAAAAAGAAATGTTTTCCTTGCAGCTTGCCTATCATGAACATTACATTTTCAAGCATTTCTCTGGATTAGACAAATAGGATGGAAAACCATTTTACAGCATTGTTATGCTTCTACAGCCTCCCGATTTCTGAAATTTCAGTCTCTTTTTCTAATGGCACTCCTCTGCCACTCTCTAACTGTTCTCTGCAGCATTGTTCGATAAATGTTTTCCCTTGCCCTTTCCTAATCCTTCTTCATTCTACACTGCACTAGTAGCATTTAACACGAGACCCTCCCCATTGCCTGTGTACATCAATCAGCAACTGACTAGGAATTGGGGTAAAGCCCAAAGTGTGGCAATGTTATTGCATGCTTATCTCTGCCGAACCATCCTGCACAAGAGACAAACCTTCCTCAGGGGGCTGTGCTACTGTGTGATAATTAAAGCAAGACGACTGTCGTGGCTGTAGATAATTATGCAGTAGTGAAATTACTTAATGGAATAATAGAAATTAAATCAAACATTTTATCTTAGAAAGAGGATTTAGCACTTATATACTAAGGTGCCAGGTGGACAATCCTGAACATTCCAGTGCTCCGCTGATAGAACTACCCAGGTTGAACAAACTCCTTCTATGCCACAAAATCTAGAATGAGTAAGGGATGCAGCTTGTGACAAAAAGGTTCCAATCTAGTAACTGTTTTAAGATCCGAGTCACCATGACAAGATGAAGGCCTAATCTGTATGGAACATTTTTTCAACTGAAATATTCAGTAAGATTTTAAATACAAGATTTTAAAAAGACAAACGAAGGTATACAGCAAATCATTCTAACTCACACTCACAAATAAACACACAGGAGATGGTGTAACTGACTGCATGGTGGGAGACTAAGGCTAAGTGCCAACATTGTGTTCTTACAACGTTTAGGTCCCTTGCTTCTGGTGTAAAGATCCACTGTCCCCCCCCCCCCATTATGCTACTCCTTAGAATTTCCTTGGCTAATCAGGGTGATCTCTATCCAGTGCTATATAGACTTGTCAAAGATAAACACAATTAACTTCTCCATATTCATGCTTGCTCAACAAAGCACTTGCAGAGAACAAGCATGACAAGCCTTGTAGTCATGCCTATAGTCTTCTCAACTCTCCAAATTGCACACACATAATACAAGTAATTAAAAACAAGGATGAGAACTCTGGGCTCTACTTTGAGTGCGCTATGTGACATGCTAAGAAAACATGGTGAGTTGACCACATGGCAAATATGGACTGCTTCCAGTATAGCCAGGCTCTTATCTATTACCAGTTAAACAACTATTTTGATTCCATGTATATAGTGACAGAGTCGGTTCTTTTATCATTCAGATCCAAGAATGTCTGCAGGCTTGAAAGCTGAATGCCTTCATGGTCTGCAAGATTAAATGCAATGCTCAATATGCCTGTAGCTCACTTTTGATAAAATAAAAAGTGGATGCATAACCCTTAGAAGCAACATGGATGAACATTCCAGCATGATATAGATAGATGATAGATAGATATAGATATAGATGATATAGATATAGATAGATAGATACGGTATTTTTCGTCCCATAGGATGCTCTGTCCCATAGGACGCACCTACTTTTTTGGGGAATTTCCCCCCTTTATTTCCCCCCCAAAAAAAAACAGGTCGGGGAACAGTGGGATGGCGGCGCTGCACCTCCCCGCTGTCCCCCGAGCTTGTGGGGCTGGCCGATGTCTGCCCGGCGCAAGGGGCGCTCTGCTTCAGGGCGCCCCATGTGCCGGGCAGCAGGCTGCGGACACCTGCGCGAAGCACGGGGCGTCCTCCGGAGGGCGCCCCGTGCTCCACGCTGCAGCCCGCAAGCCTTGCACTCCTGGGGGGAGTTCCCCCCGGTGCGCAAGGCTTGCCGACACCTGCGCGAAGCACAGGGTGTCCTCCGAAGGGCGCCCCATGCTCCAGGCTGCAGGCTACTGCCTGCAAGCCTTGCACGCCGGGGGAACTCCCCCCGGGCGCGCAAGGCTTGCGGATAGATTCCTGGAGCCTGGAGAGCGAGAGGTGTCAGTGCGCACTGACGCCCCGTAGGACGCACACACATTTCCCCTTCATTTTTGGAGGGGAAAAAGTGCGTCCTATAGGGTGAAAAATACGGTAGATGATGTTGAAATGCTTCTAACCAATAAAGCCCAAAATTATCTTGAGAAACTAGTGGAGTGGTTCACATTGTTTCAGGGCTCTGGACCTGCACTGAGTCAGGGGAGGGAGCAGCCAGGCTGACTGGAAATGATGAGACTTGTTATATAGTTGGGTGCATAATATTGATTTGTTTTAAAGTTTTGTGTATTTTACCATTTGATAACAACCTTGGGTGCCCCGTTTGGGATGAAAGGCAAGCTAAAAACAAACAGTTGATAATACGCAGGTGGCTTAAAGCCTTCTCTTCCATCAAATCCGTTTTATTCTTCTCTTTTCCAAAATAATCACACCTGAACTTGCCCCCTTTCCCTTTTGCTCTCATCAAGATCAGCTCTCAACAGGGTTTGCCGGCTTGTTAAAAAGGACGACTCTCAAGGTCAGTCAGAATTTATAAGGCAGCCATTTCATCTTTCCTGCCTCTCTGGCTAGTTTCCTCCATAAAAGCTGCTGAATGTTGGAGATTCTGCTGGGCTTGAAAGGCCTGCCAACACTAAGGCCAATTAAGAGTTTTTAGGACGCTGCACATTAGGGTTATTATAGGCGACAGTTATGCAGCCAGAATTAATCTTAGCTAAACCTTTCAAGTGCTTTCCCTAACTCTGCTTTCCCTTTCCAGCAGAAGGGATAGACAGTAAGAAGATAGACCTTCTCCCCAAAGGAGCCCAGAGCCAGTCACAAAAAACATCTACGTCTCCCCCAGCTAATATCTTTAGGGGAGCGTAAAGTTTACAGCAGCTACAACACAAGACTCTTGGGTGTATATGCACAATGATTACTTGAAGCTCCCTTATACTTTTTAAAATATACAGTTGTACCTTGGTTGTTGAATGGAATCTGTTCTGGAAGTCCATTTGGCTTCCAAAAATGTTCGAAAACCAAGGCGTGGCTTCCAATTGGCTGCAGGAGCTTCCTGCACTCAATCGAAAATGCAGAAGCCGCCTCGGATGTTCGGCTTCCAAAGAATGTTTGCAAACAGGAACACTCACTTCTGGGTTTGCAGCATTCAGGAGCCAAAATGGACAAGTACCAAGGCATTTGACAACCAAGGTACGACTGTATGGTAATTCCATGACAATCAAGGGCAGGGGTCAGCAACCTAAGGCCCACTGGCCACAAGTGGCCCACAGAGATCGTTTAACCAGCCCACGAGCCACCCCCGAATCAAGGCTCCCGCTTGGTGAGTCCCCACGTGCTGCACTAAACCGGCACAGCACAGGGACTCGCTTCTGCGGTGCCAGAAATCGCATCTGTGCAGACGCAGATGCCGGAAATCACGGGCGCACACGTGATCCGGCCCACAGAGAGATCTCCGCTGGGGTGAACCCGCCCAGGTGAGGTAAACCTTGCCGACCCCTGATCTAGGGCATCTCAGAATTCATGTTGCATCACTCAATGGTCAATAATAAATTCACAAGGCAGATTCCTTGTCCAATCACCACCAGCCTCCTGTATCAACACGAAAGAAGATTATGTTGCAGTGTATAACCAACATCAGGATAACAGACATGGAGCTTTAAACAGGGTCCATAAGGGGTAGAGATTTACTATGCCAACACCGTGTACATAAAATGAATTAATCCGTGCTTTCTTCAACTCATCTCCCTTCTGCCATCTTCCTTCTCTTTAGTTTATTCAGGATACTATACTCTGGCATTCTGGACTGTAGCATTGCCATATTTCCAGCTCTCTTTCAAGAGAGTCATGGTTCAGCATTCAGCATCCCAAGCTATGACCCCCATCACCTCCAGTTAAAAGGAATGCAGAAGACAGGTTCAAGAAAGACTTCTGCCTGAGGGCTCCTTAGAACTGCCAGTCAGAGTAGACAATGCTGGCCTCAATGGAACAATGGTCCAAGTTAGGATACAATAGTTTCAAATGTTCAGTCCAGCTGAAGAGCAACCCATACACTGCCTGATCAGCACAGGGTTACATGGTGACTTGCCTACACATCTGGCTGTAACAAGAACTACGGCTACATGGATCTTACTTTGTGGAATGTTTTGACAACACAAAAGGAATGTCCAATACTAGAATGGAAATATCAGCCAGAAGGATGTATGAAGCAAGCTGCACTTGGTTGGCATCTGTCTTTCTCAGGTGACAATGGAAGAGTGAGCCATTGCGGGTGAAGTCAAACTGTTGAAAGATTACAGAGCCTGCTGTGGTGGGAAAGACATGTTTTGTTGCAGCTGGGGCAGATGAAGGCATCTGGTTGTGTCGCTGCAGATGCACCATGGCATTTCATCTCTCAGTGCTCCTCCCAGCAGTCATTCCTCCTCTGGTCACTGTTATGGATGCACAACCTGATTGTCTGTCTCCAGGCCCTATCCCCACATGGCAGGGTTGATGTTGCCAGCCTTCATGTCATCATGCCAATTGGCCTGGTACCCAAAGTTACCTATGGAGCACATCCTTGGGAATCCTGCCATGTTCCATTCTATGGACAAGCCAGCGTAGACATCACTGAGACAGGAATGTGAACATGCTAGGAATGTGGGCTTGGGAGCGCACATCTTTGCTTGAAACTCAGCCTTGCAACATGGTGCCCAAAATCGTCCTGATGCAGCACATGTGGAAGGCATTGAGGCATTGCTCCAAGTGGTTGTAAGCTGCCCATGACTCACTTCCATAAAGCAGCATGCTCAACACACAGGCCTGGCAGACATTCATATTGATATTAGACATCACATTCTCCCATACCTTTTTGGAGAGGTGAGCCATTGCTGTAGCTGCCTTGCCACCTGTCCAGCTCAGCATCAATGAAGAGGTTATGGTGGAACTTAGCTAGAAAAAATGGTCTACCACCTCAAGCGTGTGGTCACCAATGCAGATGTATAGAGTGCTGGCAATGTTCTGACCCAGAATGTTGGTCTTCATCAGGCTGATGATAAGGCTGAACTCAATGCAGGCTTGGATAAAATGGCTGATGAGTCTCTGTAGAGCTTCCTCAGCCAAGTCTCCCCAGCTGTCAAGCTGCATCATCTGCAGACAACATCTCTCGGATAAGAACCCGCCACACTTTTGTCTTGGCGCGAAGATGTGCCAGGTTGAACAGACTCCCATTGCTCCTTGAATGAATCTCTACACCGTCTTCAGTCAAGCTGAAGGCATATGAGAGCAAAAGGGAGAAGAATATGCCAAAGAAAGTTGGGGAGAGAACACAGCCCTATTTCACACGGCTATTTATAGGGAAGGCATATGAGGATGAGCCATCATAATGGATGGTACCGCGCATGTTCTCATGGAAGGACTATAAAACTTGCAGCAGAGTTAAAGTATTCCCTAAGAAGCAACTTCCCTCCTGGATAAATTAATATGTAGACAGGCTCTGTATTTATCCTTTTATTTCTCTTCTCACCTTCTCCATTCAAGCTTGATTTTACTCCCCTTTGTTCTCTTTCCTCACTCACAACTTTAAATCCAATTTCTTCCACAAAGCCTTTTCTGCACCACTGTCAACTACAGCTCCTACAAGCTGGTCCTCAACCAGCCCATCCTCACTCCTCCTTTATTAAGCTGCTCCTCTTTCTTTCTGATGGTCTTACCTGCAATATATATTTATAAAAAATTATAAAATGTAACCTAAGTACTTTTATTGCCCAAGACTGCAAGGCTAATCAGGATGCTGGGAATTCTCTCAACATGCATAGCAATTAAGGCATTAAAAAAAATCAAAAGAAAATGCTCAGACCAGAACCAGAAGCAAAGGTCAAAGATAGAGTTACAGAGACCAAGAACCATGGGCAAAGCATAATACAGTGGTACCTTGGGTTACATACGCTTCAGGTTACATACACTTCAGGTTACAGACTCCGCTAACCCAGAAATAGTGCTTCAGGTTAAGAACTTTGCTTCAGGATGAGAACAGAAATCGTGCTCCGGCGGTGCGGTGGCAGCAGGAGGCCCCATTAGCTAAAGTGGTGCTTCAGGTTAAGAACAGTTTCAGGTTAAGTATGGACCTCCGGAACGAATTAAGTACTTAACCCGAGGTACCACTGTACAGGAGAGGCAGCATGGAACTAGGAAAGTCACAGACAAGAAAAGCATTGAAATCAGGTCTCCAGAAGATGCGTGTTTGGCAATGAGGGCACCCTGCATCCATCTCAAACCATCTCCTAAAGAGGTACAGGCAGCTGTTCAAGGGGGAGTGGGGAGTCAAACTTCTCCATGATCTTTCCAACCTTCATAGTATGGCTCTGATAGGCTCAGAAGGCAGAGTGCAAATCCCGAATCCATCCCTTACCCATTACTGCTATGAGCTTCACTTCTTACACTGATTGTCAACAGTGGAAATATCTCCTTTTAACTTCCCAATAACTTAACTGTTAACTTCCCAATAATATTTCCTATTCTACCCAGGCCCCCTCCCATTTTTAATGTATTTGCTTCAGTCAGAAGCAAGACAAATGTCAATTTTGGCTGAGTTATATCCAGGAATATTTAAATAATATCTATTAAAATTTATTTAGCACCAACTGGATTTCAAGAGTGAGAGTGCTCCAGAGCCAGGGAACCATCACTGAGTAAGCCCGTTCACAAGCTATAGAGGTACAAACATCACTTAAAGATGAATTAACAAGCAGGGCATTCCAAGCAGGTCTCAAGGCCTGGATAGAATGATACTGAGAGCAGTGCTCCTTCATTTTGGGCTCTTGTAAACCTGTGTTATAACCCTGAGTGGGGCTCAGTAGCACACAGGAAGCCAGTTCAGACTCTTCAGAACTGGTTTAATTTGACCGCAACTACCAATATTCTTGCCACAGCATTCTGCACCATCCGCAAATTCCAACCATTTCCAAAGGCAGTCTCACACAGAACACATTAGACTAATCTGACCTAATCAAATCCGGAGGTTACTAGAGCATGGATCACTGTGGCCAGGCTATCTCTGGCCAATTTGTTAGTTTCTTCTCAACTAAGACAGTCATAAAGACTAGGAGAAGTCCTAACTGATCATAAAGTATTTTATGTTTTGATAGCGCCTCCAGATCTCCTGCTCCCTCGATATGCTGCCATCCTATTTCATACCAAAAATGCAAGCTGAATGTAAGACACAGATGAATCAAATTTCAGTTTGGCATTTCCCCCTGCTGTCCATGAGCATAATACACATTTCAAGATGGCTGTGCTGAAAATGGAAACGGGGAGCCAACACTAGAACTGAAATGAAAGGTGAGACATGGGACGGGCCAACACCACAATGTGTTCTCTCTCTCTCTCTCTCTCTATATATATATATATAAAACCTAATTTTACAGGATCCTTAAGGACACAAGTTGGAAAAACATGGTTGTACAGGGAAGTATATAAAGCAACATAAAGATAGGAGCTCCCAGACAGCCTAAAATAATATTTATAAAAGCCACTAGCCAATTAGAAAGTTGATGTCAAACTTGCCCAATCAACCATCAAAGTTTGTTCAAACATCAGCTCACTGCTCCTGGTGATGGCATGACAACAGAATTATGGATGCCTAGAATGCAGTCTTGATCCCCAATAAGGACACCAACAACTGTATACTAGTCTCTACCAGAGGCAATTATTGTATTGGAGCAGGGCTAAATGGCTGGATCCTTTAAAAAATATCATATAAGCAGCTAACCCTAAAACACAACCACAGCACCCACACTTAATAAAACCAGCAATACTGATGTACATCAGGAAAGAAATCAAATGGATAGTGGGCAACACCATACATTTTTTGATTTCTATTCTGGATCCACAACTCCGCACGAGAGGGGTGGATTGCCAGCACTGTTAAGAAAGCCTGCATTTGGATTTAAAATATGACATATACTGCAACACCCCAAGCCCCAGAGAACCCAGCACTAGACAAGCCTTTGAGGTGGTTCATTGGTATGCAAGAGGATTTGAGATGCAATTCAGATACTTCAGCTAGAAAGCAAAATTCCACATTGTTGTTCTACTGCCACCCAGTGGAATGTATCTCAGCTTGAGCAAAGAAAAACGTTCAGAAGACATCAGAAAACAGATCGGCAAAGGAAGGGACACATCCATCACTAATGAAGGATTTGTCAAATCCTTCAGCCTGGAAACAAAACAAACAAAACACAAAAAAGTGACACAGTCAGGAAGAACTGCATTTCAGTTACAGCCTGAAGCTTCCACAGGAGCCATACGGAGAAGACTGAAGTTGTGCAGCACTGATCAAAAAGGGAGAGAGAGAGATTCTGTATATTCCAGACACCGCAGGTCAGGTAAACACAATCAGTCACCTGGGATTCACTGTAGCATTTAGGGATCACCTCCTGGGAAAGACGGACAGTACAAGCACCTGTTATTTTGATCCTGCTTGTATAGCTTCGGCTGCAACACCTAATTTTTACTGCAGTTATCTTATTGGGAAAGAAAACAAAGCTTCCTAATCTCAGATGTGCCACAGAAAATCTCTTCACTGGAGGCCTAAACCAAACTTGAGGCTGCCTTAGGAGAGGCATCACAAGTATGATCATTTGCCTTGTCACCACTGGCCCGAAGATCACCTCCAGCAATGGCATATATAAGCGGTCACTTGTGAAGGGTCGCCCGAGTGATTTCCCCCAAACCCCCCCCAAGCACACAGGACAAGAAGCTGTTGAGCACATCAGCTGACTAGTCTGCTGGCTGCAAAATAAGCCACTTGCACCACCCCTTAGAAATTACGATACAAACATTTCCCCCTACACGCAAAGTTGGGTGAGCATGTTAAGTTGCCCCACAGCAGTAGCGGTTTATTTCATTAATGCAAGAATCTGAAGATGCACAAAATAAAGCTGTATGTTTGCAAAGCAAGTGCCATCAACCCAGCCTATAGGTAGGTGTTGACGGCTGGCCTTAGATTCTAGCCTAAGCCTTGAGTTAGCCAAAGGAAATACAGTGGCTGGGTTTCCTTTGTGAGATCACTGCAGCTCAAGGGCAACACCTGCAGGACAATTTAGAGAAGTGACATTACTGGGAGTTCAGTTGCCAGGTACTGAAAATTCTGTTTTTATTAATATAGATCTGTGATCAGAAAGTTTAAACTGCAGCATATAGGATGCCCTGGCGTAGGAGGGCAGGGCCCCTTTGCTATCAACAGCTGAGCAGAAGAGGGAAATTCCAGCAGGTCATAAAGGAAGAAGAAATGCTACACCCGGTGAAACATGCGTTTTTCTACAAACTATAAAAATGGATAGAAACCTTGCTTACCTTGCATGAGGTTGTACCGCCTGCAGCATAAATGTATCTTGGGAACATTTCAGCCCTGGACGCCACATGCATCATTTCTATATGAGTTTATTATACATTCATCTATGATTGTAAGCATTTAGCACACTAATTCTTGATTAATCAGGAATTCACCTGGCGCATGATCTCTGGAGAAGAGTCTTAGCTGCCCCTGGCATCTCTAAGTTAAAGGATCTCAGAGCATAGCTTGAAAAGCCACCTTCTAGAGCAGGGGTAGGCAACCTAAGGCCCGGGGGCCAGATGGGGCCCAATCGCCTTCTCAATCCGGCCCACGGACGGCCCGAGAATCAGCATGTTTTTACATGAGTAGAATGTGTTCTTTCATTTAAAATGCATCTCTGGCTTATTTGTGAGGCATAGGAATTCATTCATATATTTTTTTCAAAATATAGTCCAGCCCACCACATGGTCTGAGGGATGGTGGACCAGCCCACGGCTGAAAAAGTTTGCTGACCCGTTCTAGAGTCACTGCCTATCAATATTTGGCTAGATTAACTTGATATGAGGCAGTTTCATGTGTTCTTCCTCTCCCCGCCCCCAACAATCCTTACCTGAATTTACTAGCTCTACCCCACCCTTTACAACTGTTTTTGGAAGGTACCCCAGGCCATCCTGCAGCACTGAAGCATACACCAACTAACCTTACCCAGGCTCCAAACAAAGGAAGCCAAGAATATTAAGGCTTCCTTCCCTCGAGGCACCTTAACAGATTTCTCATTAACACCAGAAAAGAACCTGTAATGACAAACTTCTTTTATTATTGCAGCAGGGATATGGCTAATGGTGTTGCTTTAATTGGGACATGGAATAAGTTACTTTTTTTTTTTTTTGCTGGAATCATTACCATGAAAATTAAACATTCAACTTCAGATTTTCTGGACTTTGCCTCAGATGTGTAAAGCATGGCTGCCCACACAAATTACTTATAAATCTCTTTTGGAGGAAAATAATGGGGCAGGATAGCTCAGGTGCTTGCAAATCGGATCAAGAGCTCTGCTGCTCCAATGAAGGCCAGAGGAACCGAAAGTCGTTTTGCACAATCAACTTGGTACATTTAGCTCAAGCAGAATTAGTGGGCTCCCTTCCCCACTAGTTATGAACAGAGAGGCCTACCCCACATACCTGCCAAGATGATGTGGATTCAGAGTTAAACCATGGAAACAGCTTCTCGATTGCTAGCTGTAATGAGGAAAAAATTGTGGGACAAAAATCCTTGACTGTCAAGACTTCTGCCGGCCTGAATCATGTTAAAAATGCTTTCCAACTACACCTCTTCTTACAAAAACCTACAGTGGGGATATTTTAAAATGAGCTTGGGTTGCACCTAATGACACTCTGAAGGAGGACCTGTTGAAGTTGTGTTCAGGGCAAATGGGATTAGTTTGGGACCAATATAGCAAGGTACACTTTGGCTGGTGTCAATTAGGAGGAGCCAGGTACACCTGGGGGTGTGGTCTTTATGGTGGGGACTGGCCACCTGTGGTCATTTGTTTTTTCAAAAGTAATACTTCCAGCTGTAAGAACATTGAGGTTTTTTAAATGGGAAATGAACTGTTGAATTGTTGCCAACACAGATTTGCAAGTAGAGAGCAAGGCAAGACTTCTTACATATCTGCATTTTTCTACACTGCTCAGCTTTTGCAGTGTCATTTGACTAACCATTCATTCCTGAGCCACAAAACACCTTGCATTATAGAAGAACAGGTGCTCCCTGACACTTTATAGTAATTCTAAATATTTAAAAGGCAAATCCGACCATTTTCAACTTTGCAAAGTGCTTTTAAAAGATGAGGAGCAGTTACGGAAATTACTAATGGGTCATATTATAAGCCATCCTGTCTTGATAACTGCCAAATTACACCTTTGAAATATATTACCACTGATCTATGAAAATGTGTGCAGCACCCCACCCAAATAAGGGATCTGTCTGAAGTCAATGCAAAACACATTTATGCCCCACCCCCACCCTTTTTTGATCAAATTCACAAAAGAGACCCAAGGACAGGGCAGACTGAATTCTAGCCTCCAACAGAAGAAAGGTTCTAAATTACAAATACGGCTAGAACACCATGCTATCTCCTCTCCTAATTACAGACCATTTCTTAAAACACAGACACACTCGGCAAGGAGTATTCACAGGGGTGGTGGGGTGTGCGAAATCTGCAGCAGAATATCACACGAGGAAGTCTTGCAGCTCACACAGCATTTCATGATCTGCAGCTCTCCATGTCTGGATTTTCTTTCATCACACTAGAGAGATAGATTTTATCTTGTGCTATCCTTCTTCCTGGCCACCATCCCAATCTTTTGTTATTATCAGACAGTTTAAATTTTTTTTTTTTAATCTACTAGCAGATGAGTGAACTGGCATAGTTCAAGGAAACAGTAAAAAAGAGGAACCATAGATGACTTGGAAATAGTTAGCTACTATTGTATGATGGATTTAAAAAATTTTTTATTATTTTTTAGAAAAGAAACAGTTAACTACGACTACCACTACAGCACAGGACAGAATTGAAATAAAAGGAAACAAAAATGCTTAATCTGGATACCCAAAGTAGCACCCATGTCTCATGATAAAGAAGCGATGTAGTTTTTAATTGTTTCTATTTTTCTGTATTTTGTATTTTTTTTTTGTTTTATTTTCTTTTATTTTTGTAATTTTTGTTGAAACTTCAATAATTTTTTTAATTTTTTTTTTAAAAGTGATGTTATTTGCAGAAGACCCGTGGAATGCTTTTCAAAGTTTAACCATACATGGATCTTTTACTGGAGGTAACTAGTGTATAATATAACACGGATACCCTATATGTTGCACTAGAGTCTAGACTCAATTAATTTCCTGTCAGCTATATCGGCCATGTGTTCCCTAACACATACCTAGCCCTATCCAGGAATTTATACAAATCATTCTGACAGCTACTTATATAGTGGTATAGAGATTCCTTGAACTCCAGAACACAGACATAGTATACGTAAGTGGGCAAGTGCAATTAATCAGAAAGTAAGCTAAGATTATGTGTGTGTGTGTGTGTGTGTGCGCGCACGCACACACACACACACACACACACACACATCACCCAGCCATGAGAGAGTTAACATTCATTTCTCATCAAAAACCTCTTCCAAGGAGGTTAAGCACACAATAGACTATCTAAAGCAACAGCTAGAGAGGCTGCTTGAAATTCCACACATGTGCCTCAGCAATGTATTTCTATTAATGTCCAGTGTGTGTCAGCATGAAGATAAGGCACCAACATCATGTCCAACCAGCCTGCTAGAGAATGGGACGCCGTGTAAAACATTGTCTGATACTTAGAATCCCAGAGAACGGTGCCGCTCACAATCTCCCCCTCCCTGCACGCACCCCCCTTCCCGCCACGGCTGATAACACCGCCAGTGAGGGTGGGGTGGATCCGCACAAGGAAACTATTCTACAGCTTTGGGGGGAAACAGAAATTGAGAGGGAGGGAGCAAGAAGCTAATAAGAAAGAAAAACTTGATCAGCAAACAAGAGCAGGTATCTGGCACCAGCTTTGGCAGCTGTGCCAGAATGATAGTCTGTGCTTAAAATTAACTGTGAGAAAAGCCTAAAGTGGAATTTTCTCTTCAAATCAACTTACTTTAATCCTACAAAAAAAAAAAAAAAAATTTCCCCTTTCATTCCACATGCAGCTTGATCTCTCTTGCAGGCCTGCCACATATTCTTCATATCCTTGATTTGGCAGAGGGAAGTTATTCCCATCTCAAGCATGGAATAATTGCTATCATCCATTGCAGATACTCCACAACTTGCAGGCAGAGTGTGCTGGAAGGGCTGGCCTTTATCCCCTTCAGAGATGGAAGAACTTTGCTGCAAATTAGATTATATCTAAAGCCTATAAAGAAGCAAACACATAGATTATAGCACTAGTGTGTTAAAAGACTTATCGTATGTACCGTATATGCATTTGCTTTTTGTAGCACACACATAACTTCACTTGTAAGAAGAGCTTGGAGAAGCATCTGCAGAGATAAAACCATGTTTTTAAAAGCGGCACACTTCAACTTTTCCTTCTCTTCAGTCTTGAAAGCACTGCCACCTGAGTATATAACTCCCTCTTGAAGTTAGGGTTGGGCTTTTTTTAAAAAAGCTCCAGGTACAGTGGAACTGTTCAACGGAACAAGGCAGGCAATTGAGAACAAATAATAAATGGCCTCTTTACAAAGTGTGATTTTATTTTTTAGGTGTACCCTGAAACATACACTAAAAACATAGAGCGTGAAAACAAGAAACTCAAGTTTATTAACATGCTTTCATATAGATAGGCTCATCAGGGGGCTGTGATTGGCTGTGCTGCCATGTAGTGTATGGAAGAGGCCCAAAGGAATCCATTAATCAGGGCAAGGGCAGGAAATCAGAATGAGCCATTGCATCAATGAAGTGTTCAGGGATACCTCCCAAGCTAGGCTTGAGCAGCTTTATCGCTTTCATGCAGTATTCATCAGAAGCAGAAATCACACTGTAAAAGTAAACTAGACAACACTGGAAAGGAAGCACAGGAGGCAAGAGAAAGATTAAAGGCTCCTTTACACATCTCTACTTCCAGGCCATGGGGTTTTATCCAACAGCATCCATGTGCAAGAGCAACAAACTCCCACTCATGTGATGGGACTTCCCATTCCTCTCCTTGTGTGCCGCTAACATTGGCTTGGGAAGATTGGAGGCACCTCTAGAGCAGATTATGAGGGAGTGCAGGGGGGAAACAGAGGAAAGGGATGCCCCGTTACATGATGAAAGTTCACTCACAGGACACTGAAGTGCTGTGAAGCAAGTCTCTAGGCTTATTGAGGAAGCTTATTCAGAAATTCCCTGGCTCTGAATCAGCGAAGAATAAAACATTAGTATTTTTAGATGTGCGGGAGGATCAATCCACAATGAAATGCTTAGTTTAAAGAAGCCAGGTTTACACAATGACAATTGGCTGCCCCCTTGAGGAATCCCTAACAAGCCTCACTCTAATCCCTAAAGTAGCTTTTAACAAAAGGTCGTGGTGGTTGTAACAATGACAAAATGGAACAGCAGCTAAAATGCACATACATCGGTGCAGCACTTCTAAAACTGTAAAGACATCCAATGACCAAAGACCAAGAGACAAGCAAGACTGGCACATAAGCCACTGTTCAATTTCCAGGTATGCCCAGAGGAAGCCAGGTTCAGAGAGACATATCAAAGGTGCCAATGAAAGCTGCTAAGAACAGTCCTGTATATGTGTGCATGTCTCTCTGTGTATAAATGTTCACTGGTATCATGGAATGGAGAGAACAGAGCAACCTTCCTCAGCTGTTATTTTGAGACTAAAAGAACAAGCAACTTACATGCACTGAACATCACATCTGTTTTTTATTGCTGAGGGAAGCCATACATAATTGCATCCATCCATCAGGTTATGGGTCTATTGCACGGAAGAGTTTTCCACAATACCCCAGAATATGGGACCCCTTTCTGCATACCTGCAGATGAAACCCCATGCACATAAAACTATTTTTGGTAGGCTATGAGTTGAATCATATTAGTACACTATAGGAATTTCCCAAAGGAAAGCTGTGTTGAACTGAGGACTGCATTGCCCCTTTTACACTAAAAATCAGGTTGGTTACAACTCTTAAGACATCTTCAATTTCTTGATTAACTTATGTTATTAGATTCTTGTATTTCACAGGGCTTGAATTGTGGAGTTTATTGCAAGTTGACATTGTGAATAATTTAACACTGCTGCTTATTATGCATTACTCATTATGTACTATTATGCATTATCTAATATTATCTGTCTTTAAGAATTCCTTACTATGAATTATATGCATGTAACTTTTCTGTTGTTGTTTTTTACATTGTACGGATATTATATTATCTATTTACATTATGTTTTTATGCTACTGTGTTGCAAACTGCCCTGTGGTCTTATGATGAAGGGCAGTTTATAAATTTCTAAAATAAAAATAAAATAAAGTAGCTGGAAACCATGGTGCGAAATGCTACAGAATTCTACTCTGGGATGCAATAATGCTCCCTTACCCGGCATAGGTAAAGTAAATTGCAGCCCTCTAAAACAGACCACGTACATTTCACTCATTAAGAAGGCCCTGTAAAATTCTAAGTTGACAGCAGATTTCAGAAATTAGTGAAAACTGCAATCAAAGACATATGCAGAGGAGGCCAACTTGAAGTAAAGGAGAGAGCTCCAGAAGCAGTTTGTTTCAGTTCTATGATTTTTTTAGAAGGAGGGGGGGAGGTGGCAAGGCCCAGAGATAGCATCCTCCAGCTCAGGCAGCTATAAAAATTGGAAGCTCACGAGACCATCAGCTGCTGAAATCTGCACAAACCCTCCAAACACAAATTAACCTTCAGAGTCAGGAGATAAAAGGAGATGAGAGCAGCAGAACTCCGAAGGTTTTTTTTTTTTTTTCCAAGGCAAAGAAGAAAGATTGCTACAGATGTCTGACAAATCACACTCTTTGTAGCTGGGAAAATTAAAAGCACAGAGGCAGTTGGAGTGGCAGCCTCTTATCCTCAGCCAGATAATGCCTTTGCTTTCCCCTAGGGCAAGAGGGGGAAATATGCTGAGTTTTTAATTTTTCAGGTTTGTTGTGGCACATTAAGGCCGTGTTTTAAGCTCAGCCCCCCACCCCCCACGTATTTCCCCTTCCCCAGCAGCTCTTCCTTTGACAATCAAGCTGTTTTCGTGGATCTGAAGTTGTTCACTACCATCCTTTGCTGGAGCCCTCTAATAATGAGGGCCGACAGCACTGCGCTTGCACTAAAGCAAAGGCTGCCGTAGCATGCTCGTTTAACACCGCCTGAGCACTTTTCATCCTAATAGATCCCTTAAATGTTTAAGAGGCTGCATACAAAGAACACTGAAGTGTGCCCAACTCCCATGACAGAAAGGGCCAACTGCAAGGATAGCTCATTAGCAGGGGAATGGAAGGAAACGGTCTCTCCATAATTGTCACACAATTAGCCCGACTCCTCTCCCTCCTCCGCTCAGCAAAATTAACATGCTTCCCGCTCCTTCCAATGCGCTACAATCACTGTGCATTGTTTCGGGATTTAAATCTTCTCACCTGGCTGCCCCTGGCACACCAGAATTGCTTCCAACAAAAACCATCATGGAAACTTCGGTGGAAACAATTCAGTCTTACTGGCTCGACGTGTCAAATATAACTAACTCTGGTATGTATGAACAGGTGGGATATCACCTGCTCAGATTTACTTACAGGACTGCGTTGTTGCATCCAAGGCCACAATTCTATTATACAGTGGTACCTCGGAAGTCGAACAAAATCCGTTCCGGAAATCCGTTCGACTTCCAAAATGTTCGGAATCCAAGGCGTGGCTTCCAATTGGCCGCAGGAAGCTCCTGAGGCCAATTGGAAGCCGCGTTGGACGTCCAGGTTCCAAAGAACGTTCGCAAACTGGAACACTCACTTCGGGGTTTGCGGCGTTTGGAAGCCAAAATGTTCAAGTTGCAAGGTGTTCGTCAACCAAGGTACGACTGTACTTTGAATGAGTCTTAGTAAATGTAACTAGAATTTGCACACGACACAGTCCTGAATCTCATATAGATCTTTTTGGGAGAATCAAATTCTTTGCATGGCTCATCTTATAGTCATGTCTTGTTAAAAAAATAAAATTTTCCAAACCCATGGGGATTCTCTCATATACAGGTATAAAAAGAAAAGGTTCCTGCATTTGAAACATCACCCATGCCTAGCACTATTTAATCCTCTCTCCCTCTCATGACCACTCCATGTGAAACAACCCTACACATTTTGGATACAAGCTGCTGACTTGGTTAAGCTAACAGGCAGTTCTGACCTGCTGAAAATAACTGAGCTGTGTGAAAGTAAATTTTGCCTTTCAGAATGGCACCTGGTCAAAAAAAAATGATTTAGTGAATCAATCAGCTTCCAAATTACAGCTGCCAGGGTGAAGAAATGCCCAGCAATCGCCCAAGGGGACTCTCTTCTCATTAGCTGGCATTACATAGAGGGGAGAATGTCACAACCAGCCAGTGTACCATAGGCCAGCACAAGAGGCCTGGAAGTCCTCATTCAGAGCCTGTAATTACAGTAGGCATGAGTTCACTTTACCTGGCTTCATTCTTAGATAGCCTAAGGCTGGCAGCTTCTTCAGGTCCTCCATACCGCACTTCAAATAATATATGAGCCATTAATCAGGAAAGATGCTGCCGTCACCCGTTTGCCCAACAACCTCAGCAGTTCATAAGAAACTGGGGCCTGCATCAGCAACTAAAACAAGGCGACATTCTCATTAGTTATTCAGATCTCCCCACAAAAGAATGCCAATTAATGGAGAAACATCTTGCTAAATGGATGTGCCAGCTATATTTCTCATGTGAAGGAGCTAAAATTCACATCCTTCATTAATATTATCCACAAATAGTTCAGTTTTAGGCCCACATCAACAACCTTTTCCTTAGTGCATACTAATACTAATAAATGGGTCAATACCAATAAAATCGTGTAACTACTTGCTGCACCTGGTTTTCAATCTGATATTCTGGATTTGGTTTTTAATCTGCTGCTGTCTTGTATTGATACATTTTTTCCTTGTTCTAATAAGGTTATTATTTTTACATTTTGAAAGCCACTTTGTGCAGAATAAAGTAATAAATCATCCCAATCTTTGAGCTGCAAATGTCATGGTCAAAAGCAGGAAGATGCTCATTTTGCTGTTCAAGATAGGTGGAGAGGATCAAGAGTCACCTCCCAGTGATGGCTCAGTACAGATGCATGCCTTTTGGGGGGGCTACCTAGAGACGCTGAATGGGCTATGGGGAAGGAGCATACCACAAATCCATCACATAAAAACTAAAATATTCACTTTTCCCACCCAGTGTGCTTCTCCTCACAGCAAACACAATTAGTCATTTTGCCATTCTCCTAGTTGAATAATTCTACGCAGTTCAAAAACTTATGTGTTTCCTAACCAACTGAAGCCAAATGAATGAGAGGCAGCACATATTCCATGCAATTACTTCCCAAAGTGATAGGAAGGAAGCTTTAGCTTTCAACAAAGAAAAACACACCAATATGATTGCTCCTGAAACGCCGCCAAACAAACTTAACCACCCATAACATGGCCATGGCCTAATTCTAATTCCTCGTGAGAAAGACTAGGGACAACATTTCAGCAGCCACAGGAAAGATTTCTGTTAAACAAAAAAACCAATCAGCAAACACACAGATTAACTCCCTGGTGACACCACTACTCTGCTTCAGTCTAATTGCTTTCCACAGGTGACCCAATACCTTCCTTCCCTTAGGATAGTTATGAAACTTTCCCAGCACCCAAATTACTTTTTTGGAAAGACAAAAAAATGGGGGAAGGGGAAATTAGAGGGCTTTCTTGGTCAATACATCTGACAAAGCTATTATCCTAGGGGATTAAATGAGATAAGAACTTCAGAGCTTTGAGCAAATCACATTAGACCAATTCCTAAATCCGGGTAATGCTTCTTTTCAGGGTATTAATTTCATTTATTCTATTTGCTCTCCCTCTATCCCAATAACACCGTCATGCACACACCCCTCTCTAAATGATATCCTCCTATTTTCTAGGCTATAATCCTTCTTTTCTAGAGCCGTAATGAGATGCCTTTGCTTAATCGCGTTTATTTCTCCTCCCTCCCACTTCTCTCACTGATTTGTTTCAAAGGTTTTGCTTAAACCCATTAGGCCTTAAAAGCTGCTGCTACTGACACACAAGCTCACCCATGCTCATATCCGCAACACAATGGAAGGCGGGATACAAAAAAAGAAGGTGTCCAAGAACCTTGGAAGGCAAACAGAGATTCTCACAAAACAAGAAGTCATTGGATTGGACAGGAGTTGGAACTATCTGCAGTTATCAGAAAATATGAAAAGCAGCAGTTGCATGCCTCCCAAATTAAGAAGAGCCCTGCTGGACCAGACCAAAGACCCATCTAGCCATCTATCCTGTTTCCAACAGGGGTCAACCAGATGCCTATGGGAAGCCCTCAAGCAGCACTTCTCCTACTTGGGAAAAGTAGGCAACCAGTATTCAGAGGCATACTGACTCCAATTAAACTGCAAGCTTCACAGTATTAAATATTGTACACCAAGTCCTAGCTATTTGGAGGAATACACAATTAAGTGAGGATTTCTGCTTCCCACCTCATTTTTATCTGGTTTTTACAGCAAAACATTTTAAAATAGACCCCTGAAAATGCTGTTAAAGCTTCAGGAGGCAAAACAAAAAAGAAACAAAATTAATGTGGTAACACTACTGATAATGTTTTGGTATGCTAGGATGAAAACACAAACAATTAGAAAAACTGGCCTCAGGATTTTCATGTAAAGATAAAACATGTTTGGTCACTATTTACCACCTGAAGTCAAACCACTTTCAGCACAAGTATTCTTTAGTAGCAGACGGAAGTGCTAACAGCATCTAGACTTTAACGTGACTTTCACCCTAAAAAATAGACAGTCAAATAAGCAGATGCAGCAGAAAGGCTAACACTGTGATCCTGTGGGTGTTTTCACAAAAGTACACCACACTGTGTTCAATGGGATGTTAACTGAGCACAGGATTGTAGGCCAAGGTTGGAACTACACACCAGCTGCATTTGGACATCACTGCTAAACTTCCGTTCCTGCTTTTGCTTAACTGAAGGTTGTGGTGTGGTCTGGATCGACAAACTATTGTCCACATTAACTATGGATAGTTTCAGACAAGCCAACTTCAAACTGTAGTTTCTTAAGCAATTTATTTAAACCAGTTACTGTTAACCACAGCTCTGGGTCCAGACAACTCAGCACGTTCTGAATAACCAAATGCAAGTTTCTAAATCTGTCCTTGCAGGTGGACACCAGGCTTCTTCATGTTTAGCTCACCTCAGTGTCAGACAATGCATCTGTGGAGTCTGAGAGAGCTATCCCCTGACAGAGATGGGAAAGCAGGGAAAGGAAAGTGACCTATGACTGAGTAGCATATTATGTAAAGTCCCTGAGGCGTCATAGTCCAGGACACATTCAACCTTCAACAAGCATTCCAGGGAGGCTTTAAATACCCTTTCTTTCTGAGCAACGGTAAGAGGGCCTGAGTCTTTGTTTCCCTTTTTATTTGTCCACTTTTTCAGCTACAGCTTTTCTTATCTTTCTCTTCCCATTTGCCATTTTCCTCTTCCCTCCCTCCCTCCCCCTTTCCATTGCTTTTCTGCTGTCCTTTCCCCAATTTCTTTTCCTTCTGATTCCCCCCTCCTTCTAACAGTTTAGACAACTAGCTATTGTTTAGACAACGGCAAGAACCCATCACTTATTTTAAACCTTCCCTATGAGTGTGTGGACGCAGGTGGTGGGGAATTGTGGGCTTCTCCAGATTTGGTGAGAGGCTACCTACAGCAGAAACCCCATACATTTGCTGCAAAATGGACCCAATATTCCTGCTCCAAGCAAGAGCAGCATCTAGGTGCAAATCCATCGCTGGTCAGAGCTGGCAATCCAGGGGCTGAAGCAAAATATGTGGCCTGCCCACTGAAAGCTCCTGTGATGTCTTCATGGCTCATGGGGGGTGGGCAGGTTTGCCTTGAGACCTTAACCCAACATAGGAGCTAGGGGTCCTTGTTGCAGGGGGTGAACATGGCTTGCCACTTTTAAGCTGAGCCCCCAAATCCTTTTTGTTCACAGGAAAACATAGGGCAAAAATGGGGAACTTGTGGCCAGCCATATGTTGTCGGACTAAAATTTCATCCCTAAAAATCGGCTGTGCTAGCTGAGGCTGATGGGAGTTGACATCAAACAACACCTGGAGGGCCATAGATTCTCCATCTCTGGCACAGGGCAAAATCAAACCACTTTGTCACACTTGGAACCAACCCATTAGACTTTAAGTCCATTATTTCAATGAGTCTACGTTGAGTACAGCTAACAAGAAGTATCACTGGTAGACCTTAATATATATATATTTCTCCTTTGATAAAATAGTGGTTATCTGAAGTGGCTGGATATCTTTTTTTATGCTGGTACATCTCTCTGTAAGAGGGGTGGGAGGGAGATAACCTAGTTAGTTCACTGTTGTGAATGCTCTTATAAGGGAAACAGAATTGTATCACTTTGTCTTTCTTTCTTAGATTGCTTTTAGAGCTAGCTTTTCTGCTTCTTTACCATCATCATATTTGGTTTTGGAATGCCTTTGATTGTTTTTATTATTTTCCTGATTTCTTCTTCTGTAATCTACCTTGGAATCCTATTTCGGGGAAAATATGGAACATACACGTAGTTGCTTATAATATATCACTGCTCATTTGAAAATCTTTTAGATTTGTTTTTAGTCAATTTCACAGTGGTGAGTTGCCGGCCTGTGAAATGTTTGAGACTGCTGTTTCAAATTATTGCTTTTTATTGAAATATGATACTGGATTCTACTGTTGCTCTTACATAAGCTGCCTTGTGAGGGACTTGCCCTAAAAACAAAAAACAGCCGAAGAAACAAATAAATTAAATTAAATCAGGTTCCTGGATGTCCTCGGGGTGAAAGGGAGGGAAAGCATGCTGAACTACCTCCCTTCAGTTCTAAACCTATTGTGAGCCTGGGCTTTTTGGTTTTGACAGGAAAGGAAACAGAAATGTGTGAAAGTTCATGAGCCAGCCTCTCCTATGGCTACTCTCCCCCGAAACCCCTATGGGACAATCAACCATCCTTTTTGACTTCCCTGCCATTGCTAAATAAATTTACAAATCTATCCAAGCACCATGGAAACAAAGTTATCCAAAGGAAAATATAAGCCAATGATGTGCTTCATTTGCAATGTTGATTCTGAGGCACAGAGCTGGACCCTTTCAGAATTGGCAGAGAGGAAGGTCAGAGGTGAACATAGGCAAGCCTGACTAAACCTATAGTGCATTTGCAAAGCACTATTTGTATTTGGCACAAAAAGAGTATCCTGTATGGTTAATGCTGTGAAAGAGAACCCTGAAGTACCCACTTTTCTGGTTTTACCCCAAATCAGCAACAGAATCTGAAACACAGAGAGTGACTTAATAAAGTCTCACTGCTTCTCTGGCTTCCAAGCTAGCTTCCTTCTCCACCTGTTTTCAAGCAAAGAGCCTCTTTTATGAAATAAGTAATTAATTATGCCCAGAAGTCTGGTGGCTTTCAGTTTGCAGCCTATTCTACAATCCCAGGGAAGCACACGGGGCAGTAAGACTGAGCCATCGTTTTGCACAGATACTAATAATAATAAAAGTCAGTGGATGAAAACCGTAAAGAACACAGATTAAACACCAAATGGCTTTCAATGCAATCAAAGCAAAATCGTTTAAAATATACAGCCATTGTATTCAGATTTATGGCCCGAGAGTGGCAAAGTGAAGAAGGAATATTGCTGCTCTAACCGAGGTGCCTGTTCGAGGCAAGAGTATTAATGACTGAATTACTGTTACAGCAAGGGCACAGGGTGTCTCCAGGTGACCTTTCCAATGATACATGGTATGACCTTCAACTCCCTATAGTTCAGAAGAAGCCATAGGCTGACCACTGACATATCATTCTTTCCCAGTGCACCACTATGCACAGGGCACCTAAATGCCTGCTGCTTCTGGCTTTCACGTTAATTGTATTTATTTATTTATTTTATTTAATTATATCCTGCCTTCCAGTATACCCAGCTGCCCTCCACCCCTCTCTGCACAGGCCTGCTGTAGGGTACAGCTTTGATCACACGGCAAAGCAGAAACATGAGAACTGGTAAAGAATATTTCTTACCAGAACTCCAGGATAATTTAAGACTTTTGAAGGTGGAGAGTAGATTGCACAAATTTTCATCTTAGAAAAACTGAAGGGCATTAACTCACTGGGAATGTCTTGGAAAGTCTCATTAAAATGGACAGCAGTAACAGACAAGCGCAAGGTGAGAATTGTGCCTTAATCAGCGGTTTTACAGATTATCATTTTGGAGGAGCAACTTCCCTTTTGTCAGAATAGTAGATAGAGGAAATATGACTAGTTTACTAGTCCTGACCCAGCATTGTGTAACTGTAATAGGGGCATGCTATGGGGAAAAAGACTGAGTAATGCATTCTGTACTAGAGAGCCTGACATAATTAAAATTTAAATGATGTACACTGAAGTTCTGATCATCCTTCTGGGGGGTTCTTTCAGCTTCTACAGATTGCAACCTGAGTTGCTGTAAAAATCTGTGAAACCCACTTGACCAAACACTATGGTAGTAAAGCACGGATACGCATACAGACACACAAACACACACACAAAACCTGACAGCTCTATAATACTTCTTCCAAATCACTGAAAAGCCCAGCCAAAGTCATCAGCTTAATGAATGACTGCAGGGCATTTGAAAGAGGTTTGAACAACACCAACATTAGCTTGTCTGAATAATGTATGCATCCAATTTTCATTAATTTCAGCGTCATCTTACCAACAGTGTCTCAATACAAAGAAGCATTCATCGACACTGTTCAATAAGGACGAAAAATGCTTTTTACCCAGTGTTGAGTTAAAATCCATTTGATTTGCATTAGGAATTCTCACAGCAGAGAATTTTAAAATCCATGTTAGTCAGTCTGTATTTCACTTAAGGCCGTGGTTAATATAAATTAGGTTAACATACTTTCCAACATTCTAAGCAAGTGACTTTTCACTTTATAGCCTCCACCTCCCTGACTCAATGTGAACATTTAGATTGTTTGGGATGCCTGAGAGAGGAATGAGCTGATTAAGCAGTTCCGAAATTCAGGATTCATACCCTGAAATTATTTATCTATATACTTATATAGCATCAACAACCACGTACAGAGCACTTTATAAAGAATGAAAGGATATTCCCTGCTTCTAACATGCAATGTATAACTATGCCTACTTTATTACACATTGTACTATCTGGTTCTATGCCTACTGGTTCCTGATTGTGTTGAACTTCAATGTCCTACAAGAGTTTAAGTGTAGACTCTTATCACCTTGCTTTAAAACTGGAAGAACATAATAAGACAGTGTGTGTGTGAAGCCTTTACAATACTCAAAAATGCTATATAAAAACACCAGCTAAAATAATTGTTATTATACGCTAGAAAGACTTGAACCCTGAAATTCTTAAAAAGTCTTCCTATTTGGAATGATACAGATACACTTGTCTGTAAAAAAAACTTTGTATTCTGCCTTAGAAGAACATATTTTGCCATGAAATTTCTAAATTATTTGGGACAGCATGCTACTAGCCACCAAAGCTCTCATCTCGGCTTGTTGATTTTTCTACTGCCAACACAAGTTCATATACTCGCATCTAGGCTCCTCCACCAGGTGTTCAAGGATACACCAAAAGTCAAAGCTTTCGTTATTCCCGATTCTTTTCAAGGCATCTCTTTGGTCTAAAAAAGATGGCTTCATTTTCTGACTCTGCTGCCTGAATTACACTTACACAGCTCAGAATGACAGTCACAGCAGGTGCTGCAACTCTCCAATGATTTGACTTCAGCCCCAAAATTATACTCTTCCATTGCCTCCTGAGACAGCTGGATGCAAACAATGCAGGACTGCATATGTTTGCCACTCCTCCAAGCCCCTCACACAATGTAACATGGCAGGGTTTAGAAGCCTGCCAGCCTCCAAGAAAACTGTGAGTTCTACCGAGAAACTTGAAATGGCTCATCCGTGGTACCCTTAATTTTCTTAGAGGCAGGTGTCTCCTCTTTCTTCTCATTACTTATTAAGAGAATTTCCACAGGCTAGAGGCAAGCAAGAGCACTCCACATAACCAGTGGCGTAGCTCCCTAACCCGTGGATTTGCGCCCCCTAACCCATGGATTTGCGCCCCCTAACCCTAACCCCCAGATGTTGCGCCCGGTGCGGCCGGGCCCCCCTGCACCCCCCACGCTACGCCACTGCACATAACTGTGGAGCCAACTCTCTGAGACAAGTTTGCTCTGAATTTGGAAATAATTCACTGATTTCCTCCCCCCCTTACAATAGCCTGATAATTACATTTCACAAAAAAAGAAATTATCACCTCTCCAGAGCTGTAACAGCACTAACACTGCAGCTGCCAGGCATGATGTCTCACCCACCTTTCACCTGCCTCAGACATTCACTCCCTTCTTTTATTTAACTCCTTGTCAAAACTGCTCCTTTCAGATTAGACAGGAAAGATGCCATAAAAGAGGCGGGGAAACCAGATGTTGGGTTTCAACTCCCTGGAGCCATAGTCCACATGACCAATAGCCATCCCTATTTAGTGTATCTTCTTCCTGCCTTAAAGTCGTCTTATGAGTTATACAACTCTAAGAGGGGCTATGAAAAAGATTTTAACATTTACTGACTAATTAAATAAAAAACCTGTTTATAGACTAAACTGTTTATTACACAAATTACACCACTTAGTATCATAAGAAACCTCTAAACAGTTTGCAAAGAATAAAAACACAACAATCAATAAAGTTTCATAAAAGCATGTAAAAAAAAGAGGGATCACAAATAAAACAGCTGTAAAGAAAATAGGAAATCAAAAATTAAATGTCAGAGTCCAAGAAGGTATGGCTAAACTTTTTAAGAAGCGCTTAAAGGTTATTATTGTCTTTCCCTCATGGATTACCCGAGGAATGGCATTCCAGGGGGTGGGTGCTACCTCCCAAAAAAGCTTTTGTGATACTCACCAGCTGGGCTGCTTTCAGCTTCTCTTCATTGGTGGTATTCCTCTCCCGCTGGAGGCTCACATTCAGACTCTCATTGGCTGCCTCCCGCTCTCTTTTGGCCAGTCGGAGTAGCTCCTCTTGGACCATTGCCTGCTCTTGCTCATACCTGTTGGGAGAAGGAAAGGCTCAGCAAATTCCTTTGAACTCCCAAATTAAGGTGCAGCTCTCATGGCCGGAACCATAGTGAGCAGAGTTATGCTCTACATGGCACAATCACCAGCTCATGGGACCAGGTCACCATTTTAATTTCTGGAGCACAATGAGCTATGAATGTAATTGAGCAATGAGCAATCCAATCAGAAGGTGATGCACACACAATTGGCTCATACCCATCATTCCAGTATTCAACTATTCAGTGACACCACCACTACACCACCTCACCCCTGCCCAGGGAACAGAATAGATTTTAATATGCCATCTTATAGATCATCTTATAGAGAAGACTCCCTGGAAAAGACCCTGATGTTGGGAAAGATGGAGGGCACAAGGAGAAGGGGACGACAGAGGACGAGATGGTTGGATGGTGTTCTCGAAGCTACCAGCATGAGTTTGACCAAACTGCGGGAGGCAGTGGAGGACAGAAGTGCCTGGGGTGCTCTGGTCCATGGGGTCACGAAGAATCGGACATGACTAAATGACTAAACAACAACATAGATAGATCATACATGCCAAAGTACTCTGATACTCAGTAATACCAGGAGTGAGAAAATTCTTCATTGCCTTAAGGCTGGGTGGAGAACTTGTGGTTCTCCAAATGTTGCAGGACAACCATCCCATCAACCCTGAGCATTGTCCAAGCTTGCTTAGGTCTGATGGGAGTTGGAGACCAACAACATATTGGTCAGGATCACAAGTTCTCCACCTCTGTCCTAAAGGTTGGGTTGGGCCTGTAGCAGAAAAGCAACGAAAAACAATTTCAGCTCTCCTGTCCACTGCATTGTTCCCACCAACCACAAAACAATAGCACTGCACAATGTAAATGGCCTCAAAAGAACACGAGGAATCTGGATGATGATCTTGTGATGCAAACATATCTTACCTCTTGTACAGATCCTCCTCTGCTTCAGAGGGTTTTCGGCCCAAGTTGTCAGCTGTTGGCGGACGGATCTCTGGAGAAAAGGAAAGAAGAATACAACTAATATGGAATAAAAAGTTGCCTCTCTCCTTGATTAATTAAAATATATGATGTATAAAAGGGCAGAGGTGTAACATTCCAGCAAGTCACTGAGTTAAATTAGCAATGGTCTACGATTGAGTGAGAAAATCTTTGTTAAATCATGAAGACTGAATAAATTGTTCCTGTAACTGTGACACGGAACAAGGCAGGTGGGAGTAGTGTGGAGTTCATCTTTAAAGCAGAGGGGCTCTTACAATTATTATTTTTTTACCCACAACTAAACATTGTGGGGGGAAGCTAATCAGCTCATTTTCAACCAGTGAAGAACTGATTCACTAGCTCACAAATCATTCCAGATCCCTCAAAACAACAAGATTAAGGCTCCTGAAGGGACAACTGACAGATGAGCCAAGAATGCTTGTTTAGGGACTACAGAGGAAATCAAGAACCAGCTGACTTAGGTAAGCAAACCACTCACGAGAGACCATTCTTTGAAACAAGCCATTAGGCAGAGAATGAAACAGCTGAGCTCCATCAGAATTCCTCCACTTCTTTCTCACTGGTAACATCTGGAATAGGTTCGTGAACCTCTGATCACACATAACTACACTACATGCTTATGGTACAATCCCTAAGCACCAAATATAATCAATCAAATCTAACAGTCACATTATAGTTGCTTTCCCCTACATTTTATTCTATTTATTAGTGCATTTATATCCCACCTTTCTGCCAAGGAAACCATGGTAAAGAAAATCCCCCCCACCCATATTATCTTCATGACAACCCTGTGAGCTAGATTAGGTTGAGAGTCGGTGACTGGCCCAAGAACACCCAGTGGACCTTATGGTCCAGCAAGGATTTGAATCCTAGTCTCTTCAGTCCTAGGTCAATACTAAACCACAACTAAACCACATAGGCTCTCAATGCTGTAGAGTAACAAAACATTTTAGAATTGTAGAGTTTGAGGGGACCCCAAAGGTCATCTAATCTAACCCACTGCAATGCAGGAATCTCAACTAAAGCATCCATGACAGATGGCCATCCAGACTCAGCTTAAAAACCTCCAATGAAGAAGGGCACACCACTTTCCGAGAGAGTCAGTTCTACTGTTCAACAGCTCTTACTGTCAGAAAGTTCTTCCTGATATTTGGTCTGCATCTCCTTTCTTGTAACTTGAAGCCATTGGTTTAGGTCCTGCTGTCCGGAGCAGGAGAAAACAAGTTTGCTCCATCTTTCATGTGATAGATAAATGAAGATGGCTATAATATCTCCTCTCATTCCCTTACCCAGGTTAAACATACTCAACTCCTCAACCATTCCTCATAAGGCCTGATTTCCAGACCCTTTATCATCTTCGTTGCCCCCCTCTGCACATGTTCCAACTTGTCAATATCCTCCTTAAATTGTGGTACACCCAGAACTGGATACAGTACTCCTGGTATGGTCTGACCAAGGCAAAATAAAGCAATACTCTTACTTCCCTTGATCAGGACACTATATGCAGTCTAGAACAGAAATAGCTTTTTTTTGCTGCTGCATCACACTGTTGGCTCATGTTAAGCTTGTGATCCACCAAGACCCCTGGATCCTTTTCAAATGTACTATTGGCAAGCCAGGTGTCCCCCCCACATCTTATATTTGTGCAGCTGGTTCTCCCTACCTAACTATAGAACCTTATGTTTTTCCCTAATGAAATTCATTTTGTTACTTTGGACCCAGTTCTCCAATCTGTTAAGATCACATTGAATGCCGATTCTGTCTTCTGCAGCATTGATTACCCCACCCAGGTTGGTGTCATCTGCAAGTTGGATGTGCAACCCCTCCACTCCTTCATTCAAGTCATTTATAAAGATGTTGAACAACAATGGACCCAGAACATGTGCCCAGCTAAATGGAAATAGAACGTACTAAGTCACTGTTACCTTAAAAATGCTGATGCATTGAAGAAACACAAGTGTGCTGTGAAAAAGGAAGACAGCCATATGTCACACATATGAGTACTGTAAAAATTCAGCACTATACCTGTAGACGTCTTACATTTCCCTTCTGTAGATTGCGACAAAGGAGGTGGAGACAAGGACGGTGATCGCTGATCCCTTTTAGGTTGGAAAGGTTCCTTCATTCGTTTCACCACATCTTCAGAAAGCTAACACAATTTTAAAAGCAGAGAGAAAGAAAAAGAGAGACTAGTTGTATTATAGCAGGCACGTCCAACAGGTAGATTGTGATCTACTAGTAGATCACTGAACGTCTGTGGTAGATCACTGGTAGATCCATGGCTCCTCCGAAAGAAGCTCAACAACTTTGACCTGAACCCCCCAAAAAAGGGGTTAGATCACTGCCAGTTTTTAACTCTGTGAGTAGATCGCAAGTCTTTTTGGGAGTTGGCCATCCCTGTATCAGAATTTGGATGAATCCCCAAACTAAGTGTTGGAGATCAAGAAATCATAATTCATGTGCTGCTGCCTTCATCTCTCTATCTCTTGTCTGGAAATTATCGGAGATGCAACAACTTACCCTTAATAACAAAAGAATGACAAGCACTCTAGAGGAAAATAATTATTCACTAGTCAAATTTTTAGTTTGCTGTCTGCTGCTAATGGGCTGTTATGATGTGCAGGGTATATAGTGATTAAAAAACAGTCCTAATAAGACTGATTATTTTGTTGTATTATTTTTCTGTAAGCTACCGTAAGTATACCTGAAAGGTATACAGTATATTCCCCCAAAATACATTTAGGCATGAATAGGAAAGGGATTGCATGGCAGGTATTAATTTGTCATTTTGACACTCCTCAGGCATTGCTGGAAGAGTAAAGTTACCATCTTTGAGAATGTCCCAAAAAAGGAACTGAATATGCTAGAAAATGATTTTCTAAAAATGATTTTTAGAATATATTTGGAATTCTAGCCCACCCTATTCCTAAGGGTCTATGCACATAAGGATAAAAATAGCAAGAGACAAGAATATCAAATAAACTTATCGTGATTACAGATATATTTGTTAGTATGAAATTAAAAAGAAAAGTCTAATCCTTTTGCTGTAGATTGCTTAGGCTTCTCTAATAGAAAGCAAGAACAGGATTATCAAATCGCCCTTCCCCAAATAAGGACTCTGCTGGAGCAGGCCAATGACCCAGGAAGTCCAGCATCCTGTTCTCACAGTGGCCAGCCAGATGTCTGTGAGAAGCCTGTCAGTAGGACCTTTAGCTGTGAAAGTGGGCACAGTCAGTATTTCTTTTAGGGGGCAGGCTTTACATTGTGGGGGGTAAAAACTGAGTTATCTGCCATGCAATTCATCGGTCAGTTAAATATTTTATTTATTTACTTGATGGGGGGGGGGGCACTTGCCTGGCTACGCCCATGGCTGTGGAGCACAAGCACAGCCATCATGGCTAGTAGCTACGGCTAGCCTTATTCTCCATTAATTTGTTTACTCCTCTTTTAAAGGCATCCAAGTTGGTGGCAATCATGCCTCCTATAGGAGTGAATTCCATAATTTAATGATGTGTTGCATGAAAAAGTACGTTTTTTGTTGACCCTGAATCTTCCAACATTCTTCTCCTTGGAGTGAGCTTTTGTTTCTTCTCTCTCTCTCTTTACTATCCTTTCCTCAGCTGTTTTCAATCCTTATCTGATCTCTGTTTTATACTCTTTAATCTACCACTTTGATTAGTCTTCATGACAGAACTGCTTGCAACAACCAAAGCTAAATCAATGCCCCTTCTACAAGTTGCATACTGCGAAAAAGCTTTTTATATATATTTTAAAAGTTGCTTACTGTACTTGGGAAGCTGACGAGGCTTTTAAAAAAAAATTCCCTTAGCTAGTAACTTTGTGATGGAGAGCAGATACTAATCAATTACAACTAATACAAATAATATTGCTTGAAAGTGATCCAGTGTTTTATGAACACTTCCACACTTGAATTTGTAAACTTGCAATGTTTAATGACTTGCAGTTTGGTTCTTGTCATTCTGCACTCACAAGTAACAGAGTACTTGGGGCCTTGTAAAATGAAAAGATGTTTACGGTTACAGAGAAATTCCATTGATATTAAGAACTTAGGATCGCCTCAATTATTCAAAACATACACACAGATACAGTGGTACCTTGGTTTTCGAACGTCTCAGAAGTCAAACGTTTCGAACGCTGAAAACCCCAAAGTAAATGCTGCCGTTTTTGAACGCGCCTCAGAAGTTGAGCAGCTTCCGCTGAGGTTTTTTCAATTTTCTCTACTGAATTTGCAGACAGCCCTTTGCACCTCAGTTTTCAAACGTTTCATAACTCGAACGATCTTCCGGAATGGATTACAGTGGTACCTCGGTTTAAGAACTTAATTCGTTCTGGAGGTCCGTTCTTAACCTGAAGCACCACTTTAGCTAATGGGGCCTCCCACTGCCACCGCATCGCGACTGCGTGATTTGTGTTCTCATCCTGAAGCAAAGTTCTTAATCCAAGGTACTATTTCTGGGTTAGCGGAGTCTGTAACCTGAAGCGTCTGTAACCCGGGGTTCCACTGTATGTTCAAAAACCGAGGTACCACTGTACTACAATGTGCATTTTATACCAATTTGTTTTGCATAGTCCAGATGTTGTACTCTGAGACTACACTTCTGTTGGACATACTGCCATTCTCTAAGATTGGATGCACATTAATAATAATATCAAATGAGCTTTCTATACAGAAGCTATTGAAGACTGTACTGTAACATGTCACAACCCTTTTCTCCCACATACACATGATTTAATTGAATTGACAGCTGTATGCATGCATCTGCAGTCCTGTTAAATGGCAAGGCTGTCCCTACTTGCCTTCAATTCCATATTGCTTTTATGAGCAGGAGTAGCATGCTCTTTTTCCTCAGCTGCCTCCTACATTCAACAAATTATACTGGGTTTGGACCTGGGTTCAAATCCCTTTTCACTCACTAACATTACAAGTAGAGGTCAACAAAATCATTCTCAAATTAAATGCCACATGTATAAAATGGGATTTTAAAAAAAATACCTCACAAAACCGCTGCGAAGTTAAGTAAGAATTAGAAAGAAATTTGAGCACTTAAAATAACACTAGAAATCTTTATTAATAAAAAGGCTACTAGGCCATCTGCCTTCATAAGCCACAAGATGCTCTTCTATTAAGAGTATTGTGATAATTGAAAGACCAGCAGTTTTAAGAATGTAATTAGAGCCCTACTGGATCAGATGAACATAAGGACCCAGGTGTCAACTACAGTGTTTGCAACTACAGTGGCCCGTGTTTTGTTAGCCCAAAAATGGAAAACAAGTGAGGTCCCAACCAAAGAAGAATGGCAACTTAAACTGATGGAATATGCACAGCTTGTGGATCTAACTTATAGAATAAGAGAACAAGAAGAACATTCGTTTAAAGAAGAAAATGTTTACTGAATATATGGGGGGGAATTGTGTACACTTGGCAGCGTTAAGATAATTTGAACAGTATAAATAAGTTTTGATGGAAGTAATAATGGAATAATAATAGTCTAGTTTATATGAAATATGTGGGGATTTATGCTATGCAAAATGAATCATGGAAAGAGAAAATATCAATGACTTCCCTTCTTAAGGTTTAAATGTATATTCTAAATTGTAAAACAGTATATATATATATACTGTATATATGAAATCTCATACATATATATATGAGAATGAAAGATATAAGGAAAGCCATGCTGGGTCAGACCAGAGGCCCACCCCATCCAGGATCCTGTTCTCAGAGTGGCCAGCCAGAAACTTATGGGAAGCCCACATGCACACTCTCTTCGCTTGGGTTCCCCAGCAACTAATACTCATGGGCCTATTAAACGTGTCACATTAAAGGAGTCGTGGGCTTTAAGAAGAAATGTAGGCGGACACCTTCAGGAAAGCGGGAGTATATTTTCCCTACCAAACACACTTTATAACCTTGGTGACCATTAGCACTCAATCCAGAGTAGCCCATGACCCCTAGATCCCGTGTCCCTGCTCCCCAGAGACTCAGTACTCCCATGCCCCCCTCCACCACCACCCGGACTTGCCTAGTCCCCCGCCCCGTCCCCCCTACTTCTCCTCCCCCCAGCCCTTTACCAGGCAGGCGCCCGCCACCCCGCGCTCGCCCTCCTACTCACCCGGATGCCCTGCAGGACTCGCACTCGCTCCTGCTCGTCCATCTCGAAGGAGACCTTCCTATTGCCATGGCTACTCCCGCCACCCCCCATTGCAAGAGCAGGAATAACCACCGCGGGCGGGAAAACCAATTCCCTCGGCTTCCTCCCTACACGGGATGGGGCAGAAAAGAGCAAGATCTACACACAGAAGGAACACACCGCTCTACCAACCTACAAGCCCGCTTCTGGTTGGCGGCTGTCGGCGAAGGAGCCAATGGCAAGGCGCGGTGTTGGAGGCCGGCCGCAAGGCACGCTGGGAATTGTGGTCTTCCTTATCCGAATGCTGCTGGCCGAGGATGCTGCTTACCGGACGAAGGTGGGATGCAATGGATCGGGAAGGCAGGAGTTTCTTTGCGTCCTGCGACAGCGCACGATGGCCTCAGCTGTTGGGCCAAGACCTCACCTGGGACCCTGGGCCTCTTTTTGCTAACAGGAGCCACTTTCACTACAGAGGTGCAGTTTAGTCCATTCATTTTAGAAGCGCCCTTAAACACAGGGTTGTGTTGGGTTGTTTTTTTTAGGATGGATGGCGGCAGGCTTGCTGCTAATCCAGATTGATCCATTGCCCTTGCCACTTCTGTATTCTTACTGGCCCATGACATTTTGCACGCGGTTTCTACTGTGATGAGTGATAGGTTTTAGGATGCGCATAATTTTTATTTTCCGAGCGTCGATTCCTAGCAAGGAGCATAGTTGACAGCTTCTGTCTGAAACTACAACTCTGGAATATGCACATTTGCTTGGTTGGTGGACTGAGTAAGCCCACCAAACACAAGGGTACTTACTTATGTAAACGTGCTTAGGATCAAGCTGCCCTTGAACATAGTATGAGGTTAGTTGCTGACTAAATTGTATTGCTATTTATTTATTGCTATTTTGGATTGTGAGAATTCACAAATAGCAGACCAGACTACTTTTCAAACTTCAAGTACAGCGCAGTAGTTTAAGTTTTGTTTTTAATATTTCTTTCAGGAGTTATAATAATAATACCAGGACTAAATTATTTTCTAATTCCCTCTTGTGGTATGATCCCTAATCATTAAGCCAGAAGCATAGAATAATTAGGGCTATATAAGCCTTAGATGGTTTAGATGTGGCCAAGTAAGTGTGGCTTTTTCTCAACCTAACTGAAGCTAGTTCCACTGAAATATTTGCGACTGCTCCGTAAGTCTGTTTTTAAAGCTGAGAGTTCCATTAAAAAGAAAAAGGGACAGAAGGAATGGGACTAAGATCTGGAGAGAAGAAAGAAGGGGAGCTGCTATCGAGCATACACTATTAAATTCAGTGTAGCAAAGTACTTATAAGGGAAAAATATCAAAATCCTGTAAGATTTATAGTGGCTGCATTTATGAATGAAAAAATGACTGGTCAGTAAAGTAATGGGGTGGGAGACAGAACTCTTACTAAAAATTGCAATCTCTCGTTCAAATATGATTTTCTTTTTCAAAAAACAGGTTGGGTCAGGGCTTTGTTCCATGCAGCGCAGCCTCAACTATCTTGGAACTGGATACAACTGCATAGAACAGGGGCTACATCAGTGTTTCTGGCACTGAACATATGAAGCACAAATGCACATCTCTAAAGTGATTCCCCAGCAGAATCCAGCAGCTGGGCTGCTTTCACCTAAATGTATGTTCCTAATAACAGGTATTATCATTTCTGTAAGTACATCAGCCTGCAGCCAACCAAACAATTGACTGTAATAACTTGATATGTCTGCTTTGGCCTAATGTGGGCTGGTATTTTATTTTTTTCTGTAAGTAGGTTTTAATCTAATTTTAATGTATTTTTGTACACACCCCAACGATATTTACGTGAAAGGTATTTATTTTAATAAATAAAATAAAAATCATTGAGAAAATTCTTGTCAGAGTAGATCCACTGAAGTTAATAAACCTAAATTACTTGTGTCCATTAATTTGCATGTGTTTCTCTGATTAGGGCTAGCAGTGCAATATGTGAGTAATTTTGGTAAGTGAGCAAAATTGGGAACAAGAATAGGCTTCTGCTTAAATGCGTAATTTTTGCTGGAAAAAAACCTGAGGTTATTCTTATAATTGTTGAGCTTCCCAGACATTTAATAATTTATGCCAAAAAGGGGACTACCAGACTTTCTTTTGTTTTTGGGTGGGACAAAATCACATAGAGAAATCAGGTTAATTAAAATGAATTTGGCACAAAACAATGCACTGGAAAGTGTGGGATAATATTTCCCTGACACATTGTCATGAACCTCCCTGCAAATTTTGTGCAAACAATCAGGACAAATGCTCAATACACAGGTTGTCAAGTGAAAGGGGAAATTAAAATGGGCTCATAAAGTTTGGAGACTGTAAAATTAACTGTAGATGTCTGTGTTGAGATAAGCCTGGAGGAGGAAAAACTGCCTGTTCCAGACAAAATAATTGTAATGTTTTTGTCATCATACAGAGTGCAGGGAGGGAAGGCAGGCTACCGTCATGTAGCTGATGCCACCCACCCTAGGTACCCTTCCCTCCTAGGAAACAATAAAGGAAAACACACTTATAATTGCACCAACAAAAGCAATTAATGATAAGTGAACTTTCAAAATGCAAGGTGCATCCAAATCACAAATATTTTGTTGATATGCTATGATGAAGGCGGGCCGATGCCAATACAAAATAATAGAACAGTTGTTATCTATTTAAAAACATGAAACAGCTAATTGTAGGCTCAGGAAGTTTTTTTTTAAAAAAAATCTGTAAAGGGACTTTGGCATGCATTACCATAGCAACCACAATAAAGAAATCCTCCAGTGTTTATTAAACACGAAAAGCATAATAAAATACAATTATTTGAATCCAACATTTTAAAAGGCTATCCATTCCACCCAGGGCACATTGATTTCAATCAGCAAGAGAAAAGCCCAGTTTAAATGACAGGTTTAAATCATGTTTCCACATAAAAATGAATGTTGTGTTTTCAGAACAAGGAAGGTTGCTAGAACAATTAAACCACATCCGGTTTGCAACTAATTAAGGTCTTTATACTACCTAGAAGCACACTTCACGCGCCTTTTGCAGTAAAGAATTATATCTGCTTGCAGGCAAGGGAGTCCTTGTGAAATTAATTTCTCTCCGTCTTTCAATCCCTCTGTACAAATGCAGAGTCACAAAGCAAATTAAGAACTTGAAGACAAGCCAAAGGAGTGTTTACTCAACAAGGGTTTAGGATTTCCCTCCTCCCCTCAAACAGACCCTCAATGCCTCATGGCAAACTTGTTTTCGAGACTGAAGGGAATTTCAAAACTCATTTCATAGAGATCCCGTGTTCAATCCCAGGCAACTTTGAGTAGGACTGGGAATGTCCCCTTCCTGAAATCCTGAGAAGTTGCTGCTAATCAATGTGGACAATATAATACTGAGCTCAATGTCTCCTCCTTGGTGGAGGCAGCAGTTCAATGCATGTGAGTGAAATCAAGATATCCTTTTGGTTTAGCTCAGAGTTTCCCAAGCTTGGGTCTCCAGCTATTTTCAGACTGCAATTCCCATCATCCGGGACGGATGATAAGAGGTGTAGTTCAAAAACAGCTGGAGACCCAGGTTTGGGAAATCCTGGTTTAGCTCAAGCCCCTATTAGAGGCCTAAGCAAAACTTTAGATTTGGGACTTTGAGCCCAGAACTTTCCAAAAGCAGATATTGATTGTTGCTGCTTAGTAATTATCCCTACATGAAATGGAAAAAAATCCTGTCCTGTTGGTCAATCGTACATTTTTTAAAATATAAATTTCTCCCATAATAAAAGACTATTCTGTTGGATCATATGTAATGGAACACCTGAGTGGTGCTCCCAGGAGCTTAAAAAATCTGGGGCATGGGCATATCACAACAGATTGAAATGAGTTTATTTAGATGTATAGCTACGGATTTTGAATATAAATATCCAAAGCAGCAAGCCAACTAATTTCCCATCTAAATCACCTTTGATAAATTCTTTAATTTGTATCCTTCCCCTAATCAGTTCCTTTTCAATTCAGCAGTGCCCAGCTAATTTTCCAATAGATCTTGTTTCAAATCAGTTCAGTGCCCCTCTTCAGGTGTCTGAATTCATTACCCCGAATCATATCTCAAAAAATTCACCTTGATTTATTCCCCCAAATAATCTACCAAGTACAGTGGTACCTCGGGTTACATACGCTTCAGGTTACACACTCCGCTAACCCAGAAATAGTGCTTCAGGTTAAGAACTTTGCTTCAGGATGAGAACAAAAATTGTGCTCTGGCGGCGCAGCAGCAGCAGGAGACCCCATTAGCTAAAGTGGTGCTTCAGGTTAAGAACAGTTTCAGGTTAAGAACGGACCTCCAGAACCAATTAAGTACTTAACCCGAGGTACCACTGTAGTTCAGATCACCTCCCAGTTCAATTTCCCCCAAATTGCCTGAGAAGCACTCAGGCAACTCAAAACTTGATTCAGGGCCCCCACTCCATGGGCACCTCCAAAAAGCACAATCCTTTTTTCCAGCTCCAAACATGGTTCAGGGCAGAGATAATTCCTGGGATTGTGCTGCGGGTTCTATGGTGCTCCATGTGCTTCAGAAGCACAGCATGAGAACAAGTCCTAACCTTAGCCAGTGTGGTGTAGTGATTAAGAGCGGTAGATTCGTGATCTGGGGAACCGGGTTCGCGTCTCCGCTCCTCCACATGCAGCTGCTGGGTGACCTTGGGCTAGTCACACTTCTCTGAAGTCTCTCAGCCCCACTCACCTCACAGAGTGTTTGTTGTGGGGGAGGAAGGGAAAGGAGATTGTTAGCCGCTTTGAGACTCCTTAGGATAGTGATAAAGCGGGATATCAAATCCAAACTCTTCTTCTTCTTATCTCTAGGACACTTGCAGCTTGCCAGGCTTGCAAGAGGGGATGGAAGGGCAGAATACTGGCTATGAGTGTGACAAGTGGGACTGTGGACCTCCAATTTACACCAAGCCCCGATTAATGCATTGTTTCTGGATGGTGTAATGTCATTCCATCGACCTGCTGAGAGCTTGGATACCATTCCTGATAAAAACCACCGAAGACTGGCATTTGCTCTGACCTGCCACTGAATTTCACACTCAGCAAATGTAATTCATGTGATTTACAGAGGTACAGTAATAGTCAAATCAATGGGTTCTATTCTCAGTAAATGGCAGTGGCAACACTGTTTTATTCTAACAGTCATAGGATAGCAACAAAGAGCAAACCTGAAGGCTACAAAAAAAAAGCCAAAATACATCTTGGAGCTACAAATAAAGGAGGTTCCATAACTTTATTAATAATTATAATATTTCTAAAATTTACTTCCTTACAAATCATCCTTCAAAGTCAACAACTTCAACCAGGTGACTTAACAGCAAAATCCTATACCTGCCTACTCAGAAGTAAGGTAAGTGGGTGTAAGACTGCTACCTCAGTTATGCTGAACTACTTGGGGGGGGGGATCCTTATCACTTCTGCTCTTCTAAAACCTAGCCAGATAAAGGGAAAAAAACACACAACAGTTCTTTGCTTTCCCTCAGAATCTGAGCATTTCGTTATTGATCAGGTTCTTCTTTAACTCTGGAGAAAACAAATAGTGCAAAAATGTAAGAACACATATACACAGCCTCTATCCTGAGAGAAAGGATACCTTAATTTATGTCAAAGTTCATTTATTTTACAGACAAAAATATACATTACTCTATTTTTTAATCTCTGTTCCAACATCACATGGTACATGCCGTGTGTACACACCCAGGGGCACACAAACATTTGTCTGCTCATGGACAATACTGTGTGCTCAACAGGGAGGCGGTTTTTTTATATATACACACATAGATCACAAGGCTTGTAAGGAGGCAGTTCCTTCACTGAGTGCAGATACTCCTCGGCAGCAAAGTACAATGTGGGATGTACAGAGGAGGTGCATAAAATGTCAGTGAAAAGGGGGCAGGGACCATTCTGTCATGGAAGATCTGATCACAGCTCACTGACTGGCCAGCATTTGATATAGATCGCTAATACAGTAAACACAGTAACTCCAATACAGCCTCATCCTGATTTACATCACCAAAGGAGCCCATGTTCAGGTGTTTTTTTAATTTGATGGTCTAGGTGTACAGCACACCTTTTAAACAAAACTGTAGGGGATCCATGGAAATTACAAGACACGTTCGTTTTCAAGGGTCCCTACTTTGGCTGGTTAGCAGTATTTAACCATCATGCAGAGAGCATCTATAAATCCAGCTGAGTAAATATTTTTTTAGGGGGGGGAGGGCAGCATTAATTGTATGACATCTTATATGACATCTTCACCAGCATTTGCCCTGCAGCCAATTGGGATTGCCTTTCTCGCCTTTCACAGAAAGCAAAGAAGCTACGGCACCAGCCAAGCATGTTATTTTGATAGATTGGATAACATTTAAGGTCACATCACAGCTCCCACGACTGCCTCTTTGTCGAATTTGGGGCATCGTATGTTGGGGTATGACTAGCGCCATAAGCATTACGGAAGCCTAAACTACACAGTACATTTGTTACCTCCATGGTGAGATGTCTATGCAGCTAACAGCAGCAAGTCTGAATGAATGATTGCGTCATCAAATTCAAACAACACTCAGAAAAGGCTAACCTGGGCGGTAGACAAAAACTAAAGGCAAAGTGCGGGTCTCTTAACACAACAATTCTTGATCTGCATTCACAACTCATCCAAAACAGAGATATAATTAAACATGTATTTCTTTAAAAGTAGTTTTAAAAGTCTTAAAAGTGAAGTCAAGGATCTTGTTGCCTTTTAAATCCTGATGTGGCTTGGCAGCAGAAAAATCACAAACAGCGCAAGTTTCAAGCCATGAGGAGGAAGGGATGTTTTATCAACAAGAAGAAAGCCGAGTAGTTTTTCCTGCTTGCACCTCCATTCCAGAGAGGTTTACTTGAAAGCATGTCCTATTAATTCCAAAGCAACTTTCCTCTAAGGATGTGTGCTTTATGCCTTGGTCATCTGCACCTTGCACATTGGTGCTAAAATTAATCCCAAAATGGTAGCAGCAAATGAAAGTAAAGAAACCTCATTTTTCAGGTGTTCTTGCCTTCTCAGCCTTAGAATTTGGGATTTTATTGATTGTAACTACATTTGCCTCCTGGATCAACCTCTGTTCAAGCAAATGTTCCAGCATTTTGCACAAGGGTAAGTGCTCCCATTTTTGCATTTAGTAATAAAAACATGAAAATGAGAAAACATTGATTCCAATATAAGCTATGCACACAAAACGTGTGCGCTTCAAAAGCAGTTTTTATCATTTTCCAATTCTCCCATTTTGTCTTACAAGGTGAAGCCAACTTCCTGCATTAGAATAGGTCTGCTTCCTGCAAAGAACACCCTCACTATTCCTAAAGGATAAACCAGGCATAGGCAAACTCGGCCCTCCAGATGTTTTGGGACTACAACTCCCATCATCCCTAGCTAACAGGACCAGTGGTCAGGGATGATAGGAGTTGTAGTCCCAAAACATCTGGAGGGCCGAGTGTGCCTATGCCTGGGATAAACCTCCTTCACTGCTAATCTTGGAAGACCCTGAAGATCAGCTAGCAGCACCACTGTCAGGGGAATAGCCAGCTATGTCTTCGGTGTGACTTTCTCTTCAGTGCCAAAGAGATGAATGAACCTCATGCTAAGTTCAAGGAAGTATCACCTGGTCTTAAAGGTATACTGGACAGAGCTTGAATCCAAGGCACAGAGTCCAACAGCCCTCCTTCACACTAGACATCCAACCCTGTTTTCCACTTTGGTGCCATCCCAAGCATCACTCACAATTTCTCACACACAGACTACCAGATCATTTCCCATTCATCTTCTGCCTTGTCCTATCCCATGGACCAGTTTTTTGGAACTGCCCATTTGAACCACAGTTCTCAACACCCTTCCTCCACAGCTCCTCGGGACCCATTTACTCTGGAGTTCTGCTACTATAAGCAGATCCTCATTCTATAAGCTCTTTGCTTGGCTAAGTTTTCATTCTAGAAACTCAGACCGTATACAGTGTATGCAACTCACAGCTCCTTCTCAGCCAGTCACAGTTGTTTAGTTGCACAGCAACAAGTTCCACCAAAGCATTTCCCAGCTGCCTACTTTTCTGCCCTCTTCTTCGAAAGTCAGCATATATATATATATTACAATGCACACATGCAAAAACACACACACACACACACAAGTGCACACTTGTTCCCAGATTCCCTGCGAAGAATCCTGGAAACATTTAGCAGTTCATTCTTAAGTGTTCTTTCTATCAGGAAGCCTGTGGAGGTCTCTCACCCTACAATTCCCACCAAGCTGCAGCTGTTGAAGGCGTGAGGACGGGTCCCACCTTCCTCTAGTTCCTCTAGTTCTTGGAAGCCAAAACATAAAATAAAAATAGAATGCAAATAATGTATTATATAGCTATCTATATATAATGCTATACAAGAGCAGCCAAGACTTCCTAGCTGCATGTGTGGCTTATCACCAAGAAAATGTTGCAGTCATGTCCAACCATGTGCACATGGAACGCTCAAGGACACAAAGATCCAGCATTTAGAAGCTGATCTGGTTTGTTCTCCTACGAAGGTAAGAGCTATTGTCCTGGGAAGACTGATTTTTAGGCTCCGTTCAAGAATTATTATTTAAAAAAAAAAAGAAAACTTGAAGGAAAGAGAAGGTGACACACTGAAGCACCCCAAAAGGGGAACTGGTGATGGAGCTGCAAGGCTGCAAGAAAGACCCATCTTTCCAAAGGATCGCCTTTAGGAGTTGATGGCTTTCCAGCGGTCACTGTCAATGCTGTTGATGCTGCCCACGTGGTAAGGCATGGAAGCAATGTCATCCAAGTACGCTGCAGTGTCGATCTGAGTGCTGGAGTAAAAGCTGGAATCCAGGCCTTCTTTCTTGGCCACACCATAGGCATGCGGGAGGTGCACATCAACGTCCTCGGGCTCATCCACCTGGCATTTGTAGGAGAAGAGGATCTTTGGCTCGGACCTGGAAATTATTAAAGAGGCAAGGGGAATTTTTTTCAAAAGAGTTACTTTCTTGAAACACCGGAAGCTGCCTGATACCGAGTCAAAACACTGGTCCGTGTAGCTCAGTACTGTCTGCAGGGACTGGCATTCCATGTCAGCCACCTGAAACCACCTGCGTGCACAGGAGATGCTTTGCTCCAAGCACAACTCCCTCCATCCCATTTCCCAGTAAAGAAGGTTGCATTCAGAACATGGCAGACGGTTCCCGAAATAAAAAGCAGTCAGCAATGCTGTTCTTTTAGTTCAGGTCGTCATCATCTGGAGGAAACCGAAACTAAACGTACTGTAATGTTTGTCTATCATTGGCCTTTACCTCTTCAATTTGTTCTCTTACCCGATCCTGCACTGCCTGACCTTGGATTGAAAACTCTGTGGATTAAGACCCAACCTTTTGCTTTGCTTCATTCACAATGATGGGACTCAAAAGAAGAAAAGCAGGGCAAGTAAGAACAGCAAGAGCCACTGTGTTCAAAAATTAGCCATGACACCTAAACGCTTTTAGGAGGTGTGGAAGGTAGGTATGGGGGCGTGTGTGTGTGTGTGTGTGTGTGTGTGTGTGTGTGTCTCATTCATTATCTCTCTCATATATACAGTGCTTTTTTTCTTAAAAAAATGTTTAGGGGTACTCTCATTTTGACTCAAGAAAATCACCATTTTATAGTTCAAATCGGGGGGAATAAATATAGTAAATGGACAAAAGTGCAAAGATTCACAAAATGTTTAGGGGTATGCGTACCCCTGCATCCCCCCAGAAAAAAGCGCTGTGTATATATCTACACACACACACACACACACACACACGGTCAGTTCCATTTGGAATCAGTGTTGAAGGAAGTTAGAAATAAAACAAGTCACTTTTGAGCATGCACAATTTGATGTTGGCATTTGAGAGACTATTTGTTTACTGCTTGTTATATAGCTTTGCTGCTTTTATATCAAATATAAAATGTGAGGTGGCTAGTTCCTCACAGTTGCGGTTGAAATCCATCTGAATTAATTGCAGCGACTGTTCCTCAATTAGAATGGGTATTTCCACTGCATGACCACATGGTGGCACTCAAAGCTGAAAAAATTACGTAGTCAGAACAGTAAAAAGGGAAGTGGTTACTCAAAAGGAATGCAACCCCTGAGCTGGAAATTTAGGCCAGCCTCCCCCAACCTGGTGCCCTTCAGATGTTTTGAACTACAACCCCATCAGCATGGCCTATGGTCAGGGAAGATGGGAACTGTAGTCCAGTAACATCTGGATGGCAATAGGTTCAGGAAGGCTGGTTTACATTGCTTTGCTCAACTGCTGGGCAATCTATTTAAGCCCCTTCTTAAAACTCAAGAGCATTAAAAGAGGGGGGGGAACCTATCTACCTAATACAAGCTTGGCCTCCACAGCATTTCACATTAATCATTTTGTCACTAATCCAGAAAAAAACTCTAACAGTAGCTCAGAATTTAATGAGGCTTTGCGCAGATATTAGGAGTCTAATCTTCCTGAATCCCTGTGATGAAGTCAAATACCATCTTCATTTCACAGATGGAAGAACAAGAGTCACTGAATTGATTTTTTAAAAAAAACAAATCATAACGAAGCACACAGAGAGAATGTGTGGAAGAGTTAGCTTCTTTGTAGGCCTCACCTGAGACCACCCACTTCTGAGTCTTTCTGGCCTAGATGTGAGGAAAACCAGCCTACTGCCTTGTTGCACTTTATACCATTTTATACTTTTACTGCTGTTTTACTTCTATTTTAATTATGTTATTAATCCTGAAGGTCACCCTGGGCATTTTTGTTGTGGTTACTTACTGTTTATTTAAAGGCTGAAGTTTGTTTTGCTATTAAATAATTGCATTAATATCCCAGTGGGAGGCAAGTATTGTGCTTCAACGTGACCTTTGCTAGCAAGGCCTACATGATTTAAAGCTCTGAAATGCTCTCCATAGGGAGGCCTGCCTAGCACTTATATTGATGTTCTTTCAACGCCAGGCCCTTTTGTTTTCTCACACTTCTTAACTTAAATATTCTCAATCTGCTGTTCTAGAATTGTTGCTCTTGTCCATCTTAAAACTTTTTCTTATTGTTGTTGTTGTAAAATGCCCTGGGGCTGTGCTGCAAGCTACAACCTTGGATGCTCACCCAAAGAAACTTTTCAGGAACGCCACATAAATGAGCGGAGCAAAGAAGCTGAAATAGAGGAAGGTGGTGGCATCGACACAGCTGTGAAGACAGAAGAGAGAGACACAAGTCATTAGAAATCTGTTCCTGGACAATCCAGATGTTTTTGGACTACAGATTCTTATCATCATTATATAATAATAATAATAATAATAATAATAATAATAATAATAATAATAATAATATGTATTATATAATAAATAGAATTATATAATAATTATTAAGACATTTTCTACACTGCTTAACATATACAGTTGTACCTTGGTTGTCGAATGGAATCCATTCGAGAAGTCTGTTCAACTTCTGAAAATGTTCAACAACCAAGGAGCGGTTTCCGATTGGCTGCAGGAGCTTCCTGCACTCAACTGGAAGCCGTGGAAGCCACGTTGGACATTTGTCTTCCAAAAAACGTTTGCAAACCAAAACACTCAATTCAGGGTCTGCAGCGTTCGGGAGCCAAAACAGACGAGTACCAAGGTATTCGACAACCAAGGTATGACTGTATCTATATTTACTCGAATGTAACACGGACCTTTCTTGGCCAAATTACATTGCAAAAATGTGATTTGATGCACATTAGATTTGATGGCACCAGCAAATACATTGTTGGTTTCGTTTTTAAAATTGAGGTGCACGTTAGATTCAATGGTGCATTAGATGTACACAAATACAGTGATTAACATCTCTAAGCAGTGTACAGAAAACTAAAAACAAATGTTACAAAAATGCACAATAAAATCATTAATGCAAACTTACTAATAAACATATATAGATATCAGTTCCTTCTCCTTCTGACCCATCTCCTCACTCCACACCTCTCAGTCTCCTGGCTCTTACCCAAGACTCCCCCCATCCTCTCTGGTTCTCACCCAGGGCCAAAACAAACTCACAGACCAACCCCCCAATTTCCCAACAAAGAGTTCCTGGAACCTGCTGACAACACCTTAGTCTCTCACTCCAGGGGTTCATCCAGACCTCCTTTTGCACTGTGTTTCTCAGCACAGTTCTATGCTTTAAGGCATCGTGTCTGAGTGCTTTTTCTTTCTGCTCTTTTATGAGGCTTTTCTCTTTCCATCCTTTGGACTTCCTGGGAAGTAAAGGTAAAGGTAAAGGTACCCCTGCCCGTACGGGCCAGTCTTGACAGACTCTGGGGTTGTGCGCCCATCTCACTTAAGAGGCCAGGGGCCAGCGATGTCCGGAGACACTTCCGGGTCACGTGGCCAGCGTGACAAAGCTGCATCTGGCGAGCCAGAGCCGCACACGGAAACGCCGTTTACCTTCCCGCTGGTAAGCGGTCCCTATTTATCTACTTGCACCCGGAGGTGCTTTCGAACTGGTAGGTTGGCAGGCGCTGGGACCGAGCAGCGGGAGCGCACCCCGCCGCAGGGATTCGAACCGCCGACCTTTCGATCGGCAAGTCCTAGGCGCTGAGGCTTTAACCCACAGCGCCACCTGCGTCCCCCCTGGGAAGTACCTTCCCCTGAAAACCCACTTTTTTTCTTCCCAGCCTTGGTGCCAATGGATTAAGCTTCCTCAAGCTGTCCACAGCTGTATCCCCATTCGGCTGCTCTTTGCACACCTGGTTCCCAGCTACAGCAGGTTTGGTCTGGTGAACATCCCAGGGGGTCCAAAGCAGGCATAGGCAAACTCCAGCCCTCCAGATGTTTGGGACTACAACTCCCATCGTCCCTAGCTAACAGGACCAGTGGTCAGGGATTATGGGAATTGCAGTCCCAAACATCTGGAGGGCCAGAGTTGGCCTATGCCTGGTACCAAGGATGGCAGGCAGGACACTCCATCCATTTGCACTTCTTTCCTTGGTCTCTGCACACCTCTTCTCTTCCAGTTGCTTTACTGTCCCATGGCAGGGCTTGCTTTTATAACCCATACAGCTGTGTCCCTTGGTGGGAAGGACCAAGGTTGACAGAACTTCCTTCTATACAAGGACCCACAGTTATCATTCTCAAAAGGGAACAGGGAAAGTTGGAATGTACTCACCACCAGTGGTGACTCCCACCAAGAAAAGCAGTTCCCTACCCCACCCCAAAAGCTGCTCCTCCCTGGAGTAGAAGGCCCGGCTTCGCCAAGCAGAACGCTACTCTGAGCAACTGTGTCCTACTGACTCCTTTAAAAAGAACAGGATCAAAAGCAGGGAAAAAGATGTAGGAAATAGGACTAAGAGTTGCACCAGAACAACCATTCCCAATTCGCTAAGCAGAATGCACCCCCTCCCTGCTGCCTTCCCCATTGGAGAGGGGAAATGTCAGGAGATAGGCAGTGAGTGGGTATTTCTCAAGGATTAATGAGATCACCAGTCTCAGGTGGAATATCCAGAAAGGCATCTGGAGGCAGATGTGGTACATGGAGGGGAACACAGCATGATGGGTGCAGTGGAAGTTAGCAAGTTTGCTTTGGTTCAAATGTGTTGGGAACTCTTTGTGCTTCCTTCTCAAAGGACTCGGAGACAGCACCAGGAAGAAGTTGAGCAGAGCTATCCAGCCACAGGGATACGTACCATAGTCCTTCTATGATACCTGCACAGAGCAGACCACTACCGATGCCCTGCACCAGGTTCAGCACAGCAAGAATCCCAGCATAGATATAGAAACTCTTCCTTGCTGAAAAAGAGAGGCAAAGACATTGGGGTCAAATGTAATCACAGGTACTTCCTACACTACAAACCATTAGGTGGAAAAGCCTGAGACCCGGAATAAACCAGTATTACAGGGAGAAGAAATATGCTCAAGAGCTGCTTATTGCAGAACAGTCTCCAGCAATGGCCATTCCACCTAGCCGTTATGTAACTTAAGCAAACCCTACACTTTCCCTTCTTCCTAGCAGGTGCCTATTACAGGGGTGGGGAACCTTTTTCAGGCTGAGGGCCATATTTCCTTCCGCACAACTTTCCAGGCGCAGCTGGAACTAGAGGCAAAAGTGGGCAGAGCAGCTAATGTAAATCTCCCATAGGCCAGTTTCTAGACACACCGTCCCACGTCCCTCTATACAGGCATTATCAGAATTCAAGAGCACATTCCAGCCAGGAAAAAACAAGGAGGTGCAAAGCAGTGCTGTTGAAAGGTGTGGTTGGAGGGTGGGCGTAGCCAGAGAAGAATCCTGAGGGCCAGAGAGAGAAGCCTGGAGGGCCGCATTTGGCCCCTAGGCATGAGTTTCCCCACCCCAGTCATAAGCTGTTGAATTCACTCCCACTATACGTAGAGAGGGTCACCAACCTGGATGACTTTAAAAAGGGAACTGGACAAATTCACGGAGGATATGGCTATCCATTGCTATGAGTCAGGATGGCTACGTTTGCAGATCCACTCCTGGAGGAGGTATGACTCTGAATAGGGAGAGAGGAGTTGCACTTGCTGCCCTCTCAGGGGCAATTGGCTGTTGGCCATCAATCACTACCTCTTTGCCGGAATGAATTCCACAGCTTAACTATGCGAAGAAGGACTTCCTTTTGCCTATCTGGAATATTCCAAGTGGCTTGGCTTTTAATGCCTGTGAGAAAATCGTATTAGCTTGAAAGGGAGAAGTGAGTCACTTACAAGGCAGGGAAATACGATCTTTCAAGGGAGTTTTGGGAAGCATCACCACCATTGAATAAACCTGTTAGGGAAGAAAGCAGCAGGTGAGTTGCAGGGCCAGAGGTTGCTGAGGGCAGGTGGTGGAAAACAGTAACGACCCTGGCTTTCGTTGCTGTGTTTAGAAGATGCAAGAAGCACATTAAAATGAAGAGGCCAAGGGATGGAAAGATCACGAGGCTCCAAAAATAACAGATTGGCAAATTACCGTATTTTTCGCACCATAGGACGCACTTTTTCCCCTCCAAAAATGAAGGGGAAATGTGTGTGCGTCCTATGGTGCGAATGCAGGCTTTCGCTGAAGCCTGGAGAGTGAGAGGGGTCGGTGCGCACCGACCCCTCAGCTCTCCAGGCTTCGCACACCTCTCCGCAAGCAGCGGGAGCCCAGCGCTGGGCTCCCACTGCTTGCGGAGAGTTGCCTGCATGCCGAAGCCTGGGCGCGCTGAGCTCAGCGCGTCCAGGCTTCGCGGACCTCTCCGCAAGCAGCGGGAACGCTCCCGCTGCTTGCGGAGAGGTGCCTGCGTGCCGAAGCCTGGGCGCGCTGAGCTCAGCGCGTCCAGGCTTCGCGGACCTCTCCGCAACCAGCGGGAACGCTCCCGCTGCTTGCGGAGAGGTGCCTGCGTGCCGAAGCCTGGGCGCGCTGAGCTCAGCGCGTCCAGGCTTCGCGGACCTCTCCGCAAGCAGCGGGAACGCTCCCGCTGCTGCTTGCGGAGAGGTGCCTGCATGCCGAAGCCTGGGCGCGCTGAGCTCAGCGCGTCCAGGCTTCGCGGACCTCTCCGCAAGCAGCGGGAACGCTCCCGCTGCTTGCGGAGAGGTGCCTGCATGCCGAAGCCTGGGCGCGCTGAGCTCAGCGCGTCCAGGCTTCGCGGACCTCTCCGCAAGCAGCGGGAGCGCTCCCGCTGCTTGCGGAGAGCTGCCTGTTTGGGGGCTGGGGTCGGGGGAAGCTCGAGCTTCCCCCGCCCCAGCCCCGCGCCTGGGGGGGGGAAATAATTTTTTCCCCTTTATTTCCCCCCCAAAAAACTGGGTGCGCCCTATGGTCCGGTGCGTCCTATGGTGCGAAAAATACGGTAAATTACAGGAATTGGTGGAGACGGCTCAACTGACTAGTAAACTCAGAGGAAACTCAAAGCAAAAATTAGCAGAAAAATGGGATGTTTATAAAAAATATGTTCAAAAATACAATAATAGTTTTGACTCCGTGTTAGCATTCGAGTGATAAAGGAACTAAAAGGAGGTGGACTACAATTAAGGATTTATTATGTTTTCAGAATGTATTAGAAAAATTACATAGAAAGGTTTTGTGTACATTCAAATGTAAGATAAAACATATGCAAAGGGACTTGACATGAAATCAAAGCTGAAGAAAAGATTTTGGAAGATAAAAGGGGGAAAATATTTACTTTCATTATTATCATTTTCTGTGCAGGTGTGGGTGTGTGGGTGTCTGCACATATGTGTGTTGTTTTTGCAATGTTCGGGAGGAAATAAGACGGTAAATAACAAATAACAAACTAAATATTGATGTATGTAATTTTTATTTCTTAACTATATTTAGTGGTAGTATGGCTGTATTGTTTTTTGTAACATAAAACCATTCAATAAAAATTATAAAAAAAAGAAATGAAGAGAATGAAGAGAATGAAAAATCATCAAGGAAGAACTGCCAGTGTTTTAAACTCATGGTATTCGGATCAAGCAAAACGGATATTTGTCACGCTTACCAGAAAGAAGAAGCAGGAGCTTGCAAGCCAAAAGTGCCTTCCTCCATGACCATAGATATTGAAGTCTTCTGCAGAGAGCCTGGCGTCAGGATAACTGATCTCCAGAGTTCCCTGAAAGATTGGTGGGGAACAGTGCAAGGGGGTCATCGGGGTATGAACTGCTTATAATGGTGCCTGTGTTTCCTGCATGAGAAGCTGAGGAAAAGGCACTCGGTCTCACTTGGAAGCCAGCCCTTTCCATCGTCACACAACAAGATCCCCTATCCAGTCCATAAACTGTGATTTAGCAGAGGATAACAAATTGCCCTAACTGCAGGAGGAAAGATGTGCCAGATGGTCTTGGGATTTAGCTTTGAGCCTGAGAGTGGAGGCAGGTTACCAAAAAATGGCACCTTTCCTCCTCTCCCGGCCTCCTGCCAACCTACTGGTGCTATCCCTATCCCTCCCCACATGCTTAATGCCTGACCTAAAACTTCTGTCAACCACCCTCTTGATCTACATGGTTCCTCCCACATCCCAATGCACTGCACTTCCAACAGCAGCCCGTTATGTCCAAAGGCATAGCTGAGAGATCAGCAACCATTGGTGCCTCCTTTCCTTGAGTTTTCTACCTCAACTGACAATTATAAGAACTTGTAACTAAGAACTTGTACTTGAGTTTGCTTATTTCTTTCCGCAGGGCCTGTAAGACAGAGTTGTTCTGCCTGGCCTTTGACTTGGAGTCAATTTGATTTCCTCCCCCTCTTTCTTTTTTCCTTTCTCCTCCCGTGATGAGGCTGCATTTTAATGTTTTAAGGTTGTTTTTAATCTTGTTTTTAAGTTGCATTCATTCAACTTGTTTTTATTATTGGTTGTTAGCTGCCCTGAGTCCGGCCTTGGCTGGGGACGACAGGGTATAAATAAATTATTTTGTTGTTGTTGTTGTTGTTGTTGTTGTTGTTGTTTCCTCATCCCTCCCAACCCATTTTCCTTTTGTGTTGTGCCTTTTCAGATTGTAAGTCTGAGGGAAGGGACTGTCTTCACAAGACTGTCTTCACAAGCTGCTCTAGGAGCCTTTTTTGCCTGAAGAGCGGGATTAAAATCAACCAACCAACGAACGTGTAAATAAATACATAACAAAACTCACATACAATACCTATAAGTTCACTGCATCTGATTTTTTAAGAAGATGCCTGAAGAGTGGACAATGATGTTCCTGTTTAATACTGGGGCTTCCCAAACCAAAACAAGGCATAATGCTACCACTATAGAAAAGGAGAACATGCTTAAACTTAACAAATGCTGCACTGTTCAGAGTGAGTTACTACACTGAGCTGTTAAAAGTAACTCAGAACCTCTTGAGGAGCAGCTGCCTTCAGTTCAGGAGGAAACAGTTGAACTGAATTTGCCTTGCTCTGTGCAACTGTCCTGTTTCACCAACACTTACCTGGGTGACAGAGTAGGCCAATGACAGCACCGTGGTGATAGCCAATACTCGCTTAACACTGGATTTGCTCTCCAAACGACCTGAATGGGAAACATACCAGGGGTCATTTCTTTGACAAGTGAAAATGGCTGGTCTTCTGTCGGGTGACTAAAGGATAGAAATATACTAGCCTGCTCCTGACCAACCTATGCATGCTCGGGAATGCCGTTACGTGTTAACCAGCATAAAAGACCCATCATGCAACAGGCCATGTGCATCTAAGATTCTGCTGTAAACCTGAGGTTATTGATGTCAGACCCGACATCCTGGGCGAAAATCTGATGCACTGACTCAAGACCTCATATAGGGGTCTCGCCTATGTTCAAGGTCCTGCCTAATGCCATTCCTGTCCAAGTTGCGACAGACTAACAAAGCCAGATTTCTTTTAAGAGAAAGGCAAAACCTCTCGACTGAGGTTGCAGTTGAGAGTAAAACTCTTGTCCTGAGAACTAGAAACCACTTAAAATATGCTGTACCATAGGAAGGTGGGCTGGGAAGCTTAAAGAAAGAAATAGCCCCAGCCTGAGAAACAGTGGCTGCTTTGCATGCAGAAGATTCTCAGTATATCCAGGGAGGACTATGAGAGCATCATGAAGGAAGGGTAGGATTTTAATAGAACAAAATACAGTGGAGGAGAATTCATTGAATTATTGAATAGATTTGTTTGTTTTAAAAGTCACGAAATGGGACACATGCACACAAAAGTACAGAGGAGTTGTGTCCACTGGTGAGAGCTATTATTGAATAGATGTTTACAAACACCTGCTTCATGGGTGCTGGGAAAATGAGATACCTCCATCACAGAAAGGCTGCCTTGAGGAAATGCAACTGAATCCTATGCAACAAATGGGTAACAACTGCACCTTGAACACTGGAAAGTGGGTTGGAAATGCCATTATTATTATTATTATTATTATTAAGCGTCCTTTCTTCACTCAGACAAAAGTACCCTACTGCGTACACAGTGAAAGCAGATGGAGGGTGTAAATAAGGGTCCTACACTAAATGCAAGCTTTCGCCTCCAGCACGAGCATTACAGGCTGAAGTCCTATTTGTGCTTGGTAAGATTTGCTCTTTCGCACCGAAAGCAGGGCACATTCACCACGCTCCAAAGGCCTCGTCAAGGAAAAAGGTTAAGTGCACCAAGCAACGCTAAGGAGGAATCCTTACCAAATGCAAGGCCCAGAATCACCATGCTCAGCTCAATAGCCAGAAGGAAGAATCTTGTGATTTCCCACAGGATCTAGAGAAGACAGTACATGCCACAAAATCAAGATCAAGGAGCAAACGGAATAGGTCCTAAAAGAGAAGCTTGCCCAAAGGTTTTCCTCCCATCGTTCCTTCCATCAGAAGTTCCTTCCATCCATGAAAATAAAATTAAAAAGACCATCCTAACATCTCCCTCACTGGCTAATGCAGGGTGCTCACATGAATTTTCAGAATTAGTTGCCTCAGGCTACGAGTCTTACACAACTGTTTGTACGTTTGGCATTGTGCACAAAATCTCAAAAATATTGTTACTTCATTACAGGGAGTTTCATCCTTCAATTCCATTCCAATCATCCTGTTTCCTCTGTTGTTCCAATCCAGAGCCCAACTGACCTAGCTCCAAAATCATGCTGGCTTAAAGGGCTGTAGATTACAACTACTGTCTGCCCCCTATTTGTCAATATTGACCCTTGGCACAGCCTATCTCAAGTGTTCTGATTGGTCCAAATGCTTAGTGCTCTTTTGGACACCAAATCTAACCCAGGTGCATAAGGTGTACTTAAGTGGCACAGGTAAGGTCTCCTTGCAACCAGGTGCACAGCACTTGTAGGAACAATCCCCTGGCATAAGAAAGTACCATGGGAGATAGGCCTCAAGTTACTTGTCAACAGCAAATACTCATCTTGGCATCAAAACATTTAGTTAAGGGCCATCATTCCTGTGGCGATTGACTCTGCTGTTCTCCATTTGCCTAAATGAAGAGCCACATTGTTTTATACAAATCCTGAGACTGGCTGTCTCGATGTAAATGCAACCAAATACGGCTTGCAAAAAAGAAAGAAATGCAAAACTGAAAAACAATTAGACAATAAAAACATTTGTTCGAGTAGGATTAGAGACTAGAAAGGGATTTAGCGTTGAGCCAAGCAAAGCATGGGAGGGTGGCAAGGCCAAAAGTCAATACTGTTCAAAGAGTTAAAAGAGAACCACACCCTCCAATCTACCAGACAGCCAGGTGCAAAATAGTGGTTCAGGTGAGGGTGGGGAGGAAGCAGCCAAGGTACATTTAGAATGAAGGAAGAGGATGTCTCTGAGCACATGCTTGGTCCAAGATTTTGTTCTCAGGGACTGAACTGAGCTCACAGTCCTTTCACCCAAAACTCCACTTCTGGTTTTCTTCTCAATATTTCTATGTTTGAGCAGCCTAAGTTTGGGGATGAGGAGGGGAGAGATAGAAGAAGCCTTTTCCTTGTTGCTGTTGTTGAACAACTGGGGCATCAGAAACCCTTGCTGATCCATCACAAAACCCCAAAATATGGGGAGGAGTCCAGGGGGTTGCACAAGCAGACCTTGTTCCATGCACACGTACCCCAGTTAGTGGTACAATGAATTCCACCCATTATTGTAACTGATGACTAAATGGAGCTCAAATATTTTTGCATTCCTGCCCCAGAAAAGGTGAAGAAGGGGCCAAAGCCTCTGGTATCAAACTCACACTCACCTTGTCAGTAACCGTAGCGGCAGTGGAAGCGCTGACTGTCATGGAGACAACCGCTCGAGCAATCCCAACCACAGCTACCACAAACACCTAGAAGACAATGGCAATTGTTACGAATTAAGGCAGAAGAGAAAATGCATGATGGGCTTCAGGGATGGGAGACCAATCAACAAGGTCCCCCTTTAACATTTTATTTTGTTTTTGTAACAGGATGAGTTACAGAGGAACAGAAGAAAAAGAGGGGGAAGTGGTTTTCCCTCTTTTTAAGGCTGAGAAGGAACAAGTTACTTCAGCCAGGTCACCTCAGCAAAGAAATGCTACAGAATTTGCCATGTAAGACCTACATCAGAAATGGGGAACAGCCAGTGATCAGGGGTGATGTGAGTTGGAAGTCTGGCAACACCTGGACTAAAGGTTTTCAAGGCTTGAAATATTGATCCTTATTAGCTCCTCCATTCTCTGATTTTAGTATCATAATCACTTCATATTCTATTGGTGCCTGCTTGGTGCACGTAGAATTTTAAATAAACAGGCAGCCAACACCACAGGATATCAATTAAGGAGCCTCAGATCTGGGAAAGACTCCACAATTCATTTGCTGAAGCAGCAGCAGCAGGGGATGGGGGTGGGGAACACAGTAAAAAAATGCTTAAGGCACGAAATCAGCTCAGAAGATTCTGAAATATAAAGTCTTTCAAAATCCTTGGCACAGGAACATTAGGGATACTGTACACAGTTTCCAGTTCTAGCTGGAAAAGATGCAAAACATGTCAATACGCTAACTGCTTATCCTACCTCACATGAAACAGAGTTGTATTCCCTAGTTTTAGCTTATTTCGTTTAAAATAAATGACCTACAAGGAGCTAAACTAATTTTTGCCAGCATTTGTTCAGCTCAGTGCTACATGCAATGTACAATGCTACAACCCTACCACTACTGGCCACAAAATTTAGCCTTCTGAAACGCTATACTTCATTTAACAACACTTCAGCCCCTTCAGGAAATATTGATTTTTGTTTTGTTTGAAGTGTGCCATATTCAGAAGCCCCCTTACGACTGATACTAAGAACACAAATATTCATTGTCTCCCTTTTCCAGAGGTCACACATATTCTAATCTGCTACATGCTGGGCTCTATACAACTGACATATATTAATCCCACTGACAGATGCTGTAAGGAGACTGGGACCAGAAGGCCAGAGTAAACAGGACTCAACAACACCACACAATGATTTCAGCAAGACTGAACCAGGTTTTAGCACCACATTGCAGATATCCTCTTAGCCTGTCGAGAAAAGTGAATGAGCATTTGCAGTACTGTATTTGTTTGTGGATGTCCTGCATTGTAGCAGCCCTCTGGGCAGTTCCCTGTACATCCTGTTACCACCCTCCTATGCTGCATCTGTAAAATATATCTACTTCCTCTCCAAGATAAAGCTCCTGAAATAACCAGTTTCTTTCCTGCCTTCAGAAATATTATTTAACGTGCTTGGGAGCTAAGCAGTCTTCTTGCCACTGCACTTTGCACCAACCCCAATATGGCAGGAGCCTCCACTTACAAAGGAACAAAAAACAAACATTGATTCATTACATTATTCCCTCAAGCGTGCCCTGTAGGACGCAATGCATCCAGAATTGCTATTTGCATAGGGGAAGGCCTCAAATGTAAGATGCACATGCACACCTCAGCCTAACATTGTAGGACTTGTTACACTGCAGGCAGATTGATTTATCCCCTGCTGCTTCAAACATTTCAGCCCTCAGGGAAAGGGCACTGGTTTCTGTAAAAGCAACAACCACTGTACACGCTTTCAATATGTGCACGATCACGAGCATCACCCCAACCCAGAAGTGGCTGGAAAAGGGGGTGGGGCAGGGGTGGAATGGGGCAGGGTTATGATCGCTCTGCCGACACACACAGGGGTCAGGAACGTAACCCCCATGGAAAATGCTTGTTGCCTGTAGTTATAAATGAGACCAAGGCAACATTCACACTATACTTTTCAGAGCATGGGCACCAGAAGGGCCAAACCCATGCATGGGATGATAGACTGTACACCTGAGAAACCAATGTCACTGTTTGGCTAAAGCAAAGAGCTTCTTGAGAGCAATGACTCTCTGCAGGAGAAAGGGCTCTTATAGCAGACTCAAACATCTGCAGCTGGTGCTGGGCATAGTCTGGGAGCCTATCAGGCTTCATTTGGAGTCTGTCAAGTTCACAGCTGTGACGTCCCCAAAGACCTCATCCACCAACCTCGCTCGGCTTGTTCAGGTCAGCCGCCTCGGCCTCAAGGGGAAAAACTTGTTTATGGAGAGCCAAGAACTCCCTGCACTGAGGCTATGCCCATGACTTCTGTGCAACAGACAGTCATACATCTGACAATGCAATACACAAGAAAGCCTGCACAGGACTTGACATCTTCTTTTTTAGAAAACAACAACCCCACAACGTCCAACTTCCTCTATTGCCGGCATGCTGCACTCTGCACCCATCTCCTGCTCCCAGCCTGAGAGTCAGCCCAGGCTGAGTCACCCATTGGCAGAAATCATGGCACCACCATGTGCTGCCCAGGGCTGCTGCCACAATCCTCCGCCTCCTGGGAACAATTCCCTTCCTTCCTCACTCCTTTCAGAAGAAGCCCTTTTGGCTCATGCAGTAACTGAGAAGCGGCAATGGAAGTGGAAGTGGGTGCAAATGACAGCTCAGCGGAGATTTAATAAACAAGCAGAGGTTTTTATTTATAAAAACAACAACAACCACCCACAATGCACACACACACTAGGCTGGAGGAGGCAATCTCCACAAAGATACTGATAATCAGCAGACTTAAAGCATAAGGAGACATTTTTCTCCTCACACATCTGCTTTTTCAGAACTCCTTACAACTATTGTTTATAAATGGCTTCAAGTCCGCCCTGCCCCCCCCAAAGGAATTAATTATGAAAATACAATGAAATTGCACAAGTAAATGATTTTTTTTTAAAAAAAAGTCTATCCACTGCTAGATCCTGACCTAGAACCCTTCCTTTAACTCTGTCTCTAATCCTCTTTCAAATACATTTCTGTGGACAACTGCTGCATTGGGGGGTGGGGGGTGGGCTGGGGCTGCTGTCCATGAGTGGCTCAGGGTGAGCTAAGCTGTTGGGAAGGAGGACGGACTTTAGAGGCAGCAGAGACAGAAGCAGCAGCTACCCCTCACTCCACCCTAAGGAGAGGATTCATTTGAACACATTTCCGATTCTAAAACACAGCAATGCAGTTTAAATGGAGAGGGGTGTTACTCTCAGGGTAGGATATTGGGAGGGGGGAGTAGGCAAAATGGGGAAATAGATTGCAGTATTCTTCCTCACCCCATGAGCCTTCTCTTGAACAAGGAGCAAGAAGGGCAGGAGGTGCTGGGTACTGGGCAGAGCAAGAAGGCAAAAGGTTCAGATCATCCAGCCAGATACATCAGCACATGTGTCCAGCAACACCTGGAGGGCCACAGGTTGCCTATTCCTGTTCCAGAATTGCAGCTTGTATTGTGGAAGCACCCCTGACGCACAGATTTTCCCCAGGGTGTCATCAGTGACCATGCTGCTAGGTTCTTGAGCTTAAGGGAGGCAAGACCACGTGGGCCAATTTCCCACTGGCCTGCTCTTAAAAAAACTAAAACAGAAAGACCTGTACTTACCAGTATGTAAAAGGTGGTGAAGATGGGACTGGAGGTGGCGTGGATTTTGGCCTTGGCAGAGGGCAGCTTCCAAAGGAGAAATGCAAAGAAAAGCACATTGGGAACCAGCAGCAGAAGGTCCCAGTAACGGACCCTAGAAATAAGGCACAAAAGAGAAAACAGTTTTTAGAATGCAGTTTTTAAAATGCAGGAAGTGGAGGAAGGAGGAGAAGAGGAAGAGGAAGGAAAACAAAAGCCACACGCACCTACACAAAACAGCATCTCACCTGGATGTCCCAATGTCTTCATACAACAACAACAAGCACTTGTGTGGCACAGTAATGTTGACGTCAGCCCGTGCAGTTGTCAGGGGTGCAGAAGTGACATTATCCAACGCCGCCACTGATGTGGTAGAAGGTGGATAGGTGGCATTGTCGTACGTAGAGAACCTCACTAGAGGTGTCACTATAGAAGACATCCTGTCACAGCTCTGGGGGGAAAGAAAGTGAGAGAAAAGGGCAGCATCATCATTAGGAAACAGATACACACACATCAAAAGGGTACTCTTCATGAGGAAACTCACACCTAGAATGCCTCTTGCCTATTCCAATACTCTATTATTGAAGTAAATCCTCATTTTGGGTCCCAGAAACTAGGGGAGAAGGCACCATTTATTACCTAATTGTGCTCCTTTTCCTGTAGTAAATCAAGTTTGCAGTCTGGCTTTATTTTAGATTTAGCTTTGTCCTTAGCTGCTCAAGTAGGAAGTAGCAGCAACACCAAGTACTTTACACACACAACTGGAGACCAAGAGCCTCAAAGTTATCACCCAGACCCGTAACCTCTTGGGACAGACTATTACAAAGCATTCTATGTGGTCCTACCATTGGAAGTGTATTCAGAAACTTCAGATGCTGAGGAAGGCTGCCTCCTCTGCTTTTTATTAGTTCTTTTATTACGACAAAAAACTTTCAGTTTGTGGTTCACAGGCAACGCTGCTCATTTCCCATTATAGGCACACAGTACTAAATAGTTAGGAAGGTAGAAACATATGAGAAACTTGCTTATATAAAGTCCATCTATGGGTCCAGCTAGCTCAGAATTTCCTACACTGGCAGAAAGTAGAACCTGGGACCTTCTGCATGCATAGCAGATTATCAGAGTTTTAGTGGAAGCTTCTAGGTGTGTTGGCCAGGGTTTTCTCCCTGTGTACACCCAATTATCACTTCTGCAAAACGTGACACACCACAAGTTAGAACATATTACCATGCCGCTCATCTATTACACGTGAAGTTCTGGCTTTCTAGGCTCTAAAAATTTGTCACCAAGAATGCTCTATAAAGCCACCACAGCATGCCTTCAAGGCCCACAGTGCTAGAATGCAGCCAAGTAGCATCGGAAATGCCTTCAGGGGTTTTCTTAAGCTTAACAGCTAATTATCTCCTCATCTCCTGCCAAAATGAAGTCACCACCAGACAGCTCTGAAGCAGGTGCTCTAGATTTGCTTCAGGAGCTGTGTGCTTCAGCATGGTCAACAGCCAAGGATGATGAGAACCGTAGTTCAGCATCATCCAGAGGACCAAAGGTTCTCCACCCATGCCTTTGGAGCAAAGCCTTTTAAAGTGTTTCAATGCATTAAAAGCATAGAAACCAAAAGTCTTTAAACAACATGTGTCAATATAAATTTACATGAGAATTCAGTGACTGGAGGCCAAAAGACCTAATTCACCCTCCTAAGGAATGTTTCCTGGTCACCCATATTGGCAAACTAGACAAGAGAGAGGAAGGCGAAAGGACTGATATCTGTGGTAAAAGTGTTTGCCAGCAGGGCTCTTTTGGGGCCTCCACTCCTACTACTAAAAAAGGGGGTGGGGTGAGGGGAGGGGAGGTGTTTCAATCCATAGTTGTAAGACCCAACGTGCACATTATTAGAAAAGCCAAAGTAAAATAAAGTTTACATAGTACTAAATAATTATTGTGTATAATAGTACACTCTCTCTTTAAGACAGAAAACATTTGGACAATGTTTTGTAATAAAGAACACATTGCTTGTGTATTCTTAAGACAAGTTTTATCCGTTTTAATAAAGCACCAAAAATAATGATTATGTCTTTATAGATGTCATGCGACTTTAAATATATTTCATTCATTAATGGGAAAATACATTTCCTTTGCCCAGAAGTGATAGTATTTTACTTAAAGTGTATAATTATATCCGTCCTCTTTTAAATTATGAAGGGGGAAAAGGCTCCCATTCAAAATCTTGGTAGCAAGTAACCTAAACAATGGCCAATCATTACCTCACATAATCGACTGACCATAACTGGTCTCTTTCCAGGCTGTAAATATTTAACATACTGCTAGACAATGTGTAGGCCACACTTAAACCTATAGGCACATGTAACACTAATATTTTTTTTTCTACATAGAAAGGGCTGTAGCTCAGGGATAGAGCACATGCTTGGCATGCTGACCGTCCCAGGTTCAGTCCCCAACATCTCCAGTTAGCGCAGGGAAATATTTCTGCCTGGAGAACCACTGCAAATCAGCGTTCACCAACCTCATGTCAGTGTTTTGGACTACAACTCCCATCAGCCAACCTGGTGTCAACGACAACACTGAGCTAGGTGGGCCAGTGGCCTGACACAGCACCCTTAGTTAAGACATAAATATCACAGCTTTGTGGCATGTGCAGTGACTACTGTTTTCCAAATGGATATGTGTGTGTGTGTGTGTAGTACACACAGAGAGAGAGAGCTTCCCTACCCCCTAAAAATATGTTTAGGGGTACTCTCATTTTCCTACTCGTATTGAAATACTGCCCCTCAATGAGGCCAAACTTAGATTCACAAAATGTTTAGGGGTATGCGTACCCCTGCATACTCCCAGAAATAAGCACTGTGTGTGCCTGTGTGTGTATTATTGATCCTGGCTTGTTTCAAATGTAGGGGCCAGTTCCCTGGTTTGGACAAAACAGGAAACTATTGTCAGTTTGAGACTTCCTCACAATACACCAATAAGGAAAGAGGTACACAAAGAAGAATTGCACAAGCACCAAGTCTCGTGCATATCTCAGCTTATTAAATCTAGATATGTGTGTTCATACTGAGCTACCTAGTATAAAGCAACTTGTATGTGCTCACGACTGTGCTGTAAGTGAAGGGAAAAGCCAAGCCTTGAGCAGATACAGCTGTGGTAGAATACTGGCTGAACAAACACACAGAAGCCCTACCCAAGAGAACCAGTCCTCTTGCAATCGGCTCCTTTAGACAAATAAACTTTGTCCTGTGTCTGCAGTTCACACCGCAGCCCTTGTAGGGACAAAGACTGAAGGACACTCCTCAAGCACATTATAACAATAAGCCATGTAGGACCAAACACCACATGCAAGCTTGTTTTTTTAGAGTGAAAAGAAACACTGGAGTTGAAAATCAGAAACAAAGGAGTAAGTTTTAACTATGTTTTTCAGTTACATCTATATGAAATACAGTGATTATGCATGTGGCATGTGTTAATTTCAATTAGAGCTAGACTCTAATGTTTGTACATTTGTTTTTATGGTAAAGTTGACTCCTTATAAGACAGCCTGGGAGCTTGCTAGAAAGCAGGGTACAACCTCCTGGCAAAAGTAAATACAGATTAGAATAGCTCTCTCATCCTGGGGCCCTCCAGAACTCCCATCAACCCTGACAATTGCCTATGTTGGCTGGACTAGTGGGAGTTATAGCCCCAAACATCTGGAAGATGCCAGGTTGCAGAAGGCTAAACTAGAATGCTGGCTTGTATTTTTTTTTATAAAGAGATACAGGGAGAGTATTGCTTCTCTGTCCAAGACTAGTACTGCATATCTGTTGCAAACTATGACCTTTTGCACTAGGCACCATGTAATAAATCTGCAAAATACTTCCTGAATCCCTGTTGAACTCAATAGGACCTAATTCTGTATATGGGATTTTACTGTTAAAGGGTGTAATATTGCAGGCTAGGCTTCTACCAACAACCTTAATCTCTCTCTCCTCCCTGTCAACCATCTTTCTTAAAAAATAATAATATAAAAAATCAAGGCTTGAATGAAGTTCTATAAAATTCGAAAGGTAGCCTAGAGCTTTTTGATGTTTGGGTTGATCCTAATGAAAGGTATTATACCATACACACACCTAGATCAACAAGTTGCTTGCATTCCCTACATGCATTCTTCAGCAGTATTTCCAAGGTATCTGCTTTATTCTACGCAACCATTATATCCTTTGCCCTACAAATGACACATGCACTTTAATCAAAACAAATGAGAGCTTCCACAGCTAGCTTCCAGGAGCGCAGGAACCTGAACTCAAGCCTAGCAGAAATTAATGTAATCTGCTCTATAAAGTCTTGTCCCATCTCAGTTCATAGATGCTGTATACAGTACAGTGGTACCTCGGGTTAAGTACTTAATTCGTTCCGGAGGTCCGTTCTTAACCTGAAACTGTTCTTAACCTGAAGCACCACTTTAGCTAATGGGGCCTCCTGCTGCCGCCACGCCGCCAGAGCACGATTTCTGTTCTCATCCTAAAGCAAAGTTCTTAACCCGAGGTACTATTTCTGGGTTAGCAGAGTCTGTAACCTGAAGTGTATGTAACCTGAAGCATATGTAACCCGAGGTACCACTGTATTTCAAACAATGAGCTGTAACCGCTTGTCAAAACGCAGCACTCTGCACACGCTCAGTCCTGTTCTCACAATTGTACTTCACATGCTCCACATCTAAGCCCTGGCCCACAAATCAGATTCCATATCCACCATCTGACAAAAACTGGATCCTAAAGAGTTTACAAAATATTCAAAAGCTAATCTAATCCTTGCAGAGTCTATTAGAATGTGAATCTTGGAATGCTGGGAAATATTTCATTCTCTATACTTCCATGGTTGGAGTAATTTAAATTACATAGTTAACAGAGTTAAGTTTCCTGGACTGAAAAACTTATTCTGAGAAACACAACAATTCTTTGTTTTAAGAGACTGCATTTTTCACTAACTTATCAGCACTCTCCAAATATAGAGAGAGAGAAAGAGAGAGAGAGAGAGAGAGATGGAGGCCTTTTATCTAGCCAAGACATTCTTGCCCCACCCTCTCATATTTACTTTTTCATTTTACCCAAGGACAAGCTTGTGAGAGTAGGGTTTTCAACGGCACTACAATAAAACATCTGTTCAGTTCATTTATGCCACTAGAACCTTAAATTTGGGGCGAGATTTTATGGGCTGTAAAAAGAAGCGGCAATGGACAAGCAGTACATTATCACGACAGTGACCTTTAACTGGACTCACTTCATATCTTCTCTTAGCCCAGGTTAACTACTGTACTACATTGCCCTCCCAAGCACATACAGGGACAGCAAATATGTATGAAAAGGTAGCAGTAGAAGCTGTTAGGCTGCTGAAAGTCTTAAGCTTTTTTGTTCTTTTTTTTGTAAACAGCACAGAACTAGAACTCAAGGGATCTAATTCAGCTGTTGATAATATGAACATACACAGTACTCAGAAGACATATTGGGATCAGTTGTGTTTTACTCCATAATACATGCTTTTAGGATTGTAGCCTTTGGGAGTTTTGATATACCATTTTAGGAGTACTGTAGTATTTAGGCACTTTAAGACTGATTGTAAGCACACTTGCTCAGTCAGAACACAATTCTAGCTGAGCCAACAGGGTACTTATTTTAAAGTATATGCATTTAAGAACTGGATCAGTGTGCATATTCTATTGTCTGTCAGGGAAATCAGGCAGGCACCAACATTATGTGCGGCTTTTGCAAAAACTCATTCTGAATATACCAGGTCACATTCTCCAGCTGCAAAATCCACAAAGTAAAATGCAGCGTGCATAGCTCTCAAGCTTGTCACATATGCTACGTGTTGGCAAACAACTTGTCATGCCTTAAAGCCTCAGCTTTACCTCCTCCAAGAGACACATGCCAAGCACCCTCTTGAGCAATAACTTGCTTAGAGGATTTGCCTTAATAATTACGAATACCTTTAGCTTGATTACAATGAAACCAGCACCATGAAACACTCGCGGTCAACAACATAATCATGGCATATGTCATGTTACGAGCTCTCTCTCTCTTTAACAGAGGTGTCATAATCACTGAACTTCTTGTCACACAGGACACCAGGAAGCGAGCTTTAAACCAGTCAGGGTAACAACATTTGGTCTGGACAGGTCAGAGTAGACCCTGCCATTAGAGGCCTGGTACCCTACCACTTATAGGCATGCCCCCCCCCACAAAAAAATCCTGGGAGCTGTAGTTTGTTAAGAGGGTTGAGAGTCATTAAAAGGTAAAGGTAACGGTACCCCTGCCCGTACGGGCCAGTCGTGTCCGACTCTAGGGTTGTGTGCCCATCTCACTTAAGAGGCCGGGAGCCACCGCTGTCCGGAGACACTTCCGGGTCACGTGGCCAGCGTGACGAAGCTGCTCCGGTGAGTCAGCACCAGCACAGCACAGCACATGGAAACGCCATTTACCTTCCCACTATAAAGCGGTACCTATTTAACTACTTGCACTTAGGGGTGCTTTCGAACTGCTAGGTGGGCAAGAGCTGGGACCGAACGACGGGAGCTCACCCCGCCGCGGGGATTCGAACCGCCAACCATACGATCGGCAGGTCCTAGGCACTGAGGTTTTACCCACAGCGCCACCCGCGTCCCACCGTTGAGAGTCATTAGGAAACCCCTATTTTCCTCACAGAACTACAATTATCAGAGTAGTTTAGCAGTCAATTCCTCTTCCTATGGAACTCTGAGAATTATAGCTCTGTGAAGGGAAGTGTTCTCATAACCACTCTTGGCACCCTTAACTACAATTCCAAGGATTCTTTGGAACTTAAGCACTGACTGTTTAAAGTGGTATGATATTGTGTTAATTGTGTTAACATGCTGTACTGTTTTTAATACTGACTGGGAGCCGCCTAGAGTGGCTGGGGAAACTCAGCCAGATGGGCGGGGTATAAATAATCAATTATTATTATTATTATTATTATATGTATAGTGCAAATGGGGTCAGAGTGAGACAGCCATTTCGGATGGCAAATACTTGGGGACAGGGAACGGTAGCAAAGCATTTGGAGGACATAGCTGTGTGCACTATGCAGCCTATCCTGACGCTCTGAGCTAGCCTGCAGGCCTCAGGTGTACAGCAGGATGTTGTTACATCAACAATTTTGGAGTACAATTCAACTGTCAGTGCACTGGAATGTAGAAAGTGGGGTATTATGTTGTAAGGTTACACCCAAGATAAGCAGGTAATAAAATTCTTTATTTTACAGAGGTTGAGTTGTGAAATTTATTGCTTGGGATGACATTGTGCATAATTTGACATTGCTGCTTGGTAGATATTAATTATGTTCATTCCGTATTATATACTACTGTGTATGATTACTATGCATTGCTTATTATTATGAATTGTATTTATATAGCCGTTTACATTTTTTGCATGGATATTATGCTATGCGTTCTTTTTTATGTTCTGTGCTGAAAACTTCCCTGTGGTGCATTATATAAATTTTAATGATCTTCATCATATCATCCTGTTCTTCAGGAAGCAACATGTCTTGGGTCAATTTCGGTTCAGTCTCTCAAATCGCCTCTGCACACTTCATAACCCAACCTTAGCTACAAATTCAGTCTTGGCTAAATCATATAAGGTCCTGTGTCTAGTACAGAGCCAATAAGAAAAGGCCCAGAAAGCACTCATTACCTTGGAAAATCAAGACTGTGTCCCAAGAAACAGGAAGAGGGGAGGAAATGCGTATGTGCACACTTGCGAGAGAAAAAGTGTGTCATTTCAGCCACAGATACAATGATACCAATATGCAGCAGCAGTTGAAAGTAGGAACACATCGGTTCAAAAGCTAAGGGCAACTTTGGATCTGTGACTGACAGTCCTTGCAATGTCAGAGGTCTGAACTGCACATCATTATGCTGGGTTACTTATAGATTTTAACCACACAGCCTTTATCATCATAAATCATCATGCTAACAACTGTCTCTCTATCTCCCTTATTTAAAGACATGCTCTGCATGCACTCACACAACACTGAACTTTCCAAAAGGCTCACTTCCGAAATACTGGCAAGGTGCTCAGTGGTTATATTGTTAACACTTGATTATTAGGTGTTTATACCAGAACCCGTTAACAGAAAACCCATGAAGAGCACAATCAGGATTTACTATCCACACAAGCTATCAGAAGTTACCAGCTATAAAACAGTTGAGTCTGGACACAAATCTGTAGTCACAGAGGGCGATAGGAGTTTTCTAATAGGGAATAGGCACCAAGCAAACGAGCTCGGAGGATGCTGGAAGCGGCAGTCATCCCCTTTATGTCCGAGGCCCACGCCTGACAGCAAAGGGGCCTTGGGCTGAGTGGTGGAAACAAACCCTCAGTGCCGTCGCCCTATTTAAGGAAAGAGAGCACGCGCGCACCCCGATACCAATAGGAAAAGGAAGCTACCATATGGATCAAAACCAACAACAGGGGAAACTACAGTATTCAGAGAAAGGAGGAAGAGGAGAGCTGAATCCTGAAGAACGATCCTGCGACTTAATGTTTTAAGAGGCAAACAAACATCTGCCCATCCCATCCCATTAGTTTGGGAAAGGGGGGAGGAGGACGATGCATTTAAGGATCCCACATCTGACACAGAAGTGGGACTGCGTGCCAGGGAATGGTGGCTACTAGATCGAGGGGAGGGGAAGACACGGCATCTTAAAACAGGGCAGCAGAAAAAGGAGCCGCGATGCAGTGCCAGGAGGACAGCAACTGGAGACTCGCGCCAAAGGAGCCTGGCCATCACTAATAACCGTGCCCGGGTGATCCCCGCTCCCCATATGGGACCATCGGGGATGCTCTTCGGAAGGCGGTGGGGGAGATTCCTCCTACCTTCTCTGTCTCCTTCTCTTCCCCCTTCTCTCCAGCCGCTCGCTGCCCGCCGCCTCCTGGTTACACCCGCCCGCTGGCAGAGGGAGGCAGAGGAGGAGGCCTCTCCCGCTTTCCCTCGCGCCGGTGGCTCATTCCCGGGACTTCGGCCCGGCAGTCCCCGAAGCCACCGAGATCCTGTCCCAGGTCCAAAAAAGGGGAGGAGGCTGCCTGCGTGTAGAGGGCGGGCGGTGGGAGGGGGGGGAACGTCGCTAGCGCACCGTGCGAAGCTACAGCCGCAAAACGCCAAACCCGTCACTTCCCCGCGCTCTGCGGCGTCGCGGGGAGCCTTGCAGCCCGCCCGGATTTAGCAGCCTCTTCCAGCCAAAGGGGCGAAGGCGAACAGGTCCCTGCGGGAGAGGAAAAGGCAAATAAACTCTTCGGCCGTCACTTCGCGGGGGAGAATTGAGCGTCGTTCCCTGAGCCTCATGGATTTCAGCCAATCGCGAAGCGCCTAAGTAAAGAAGCCGTACTCAAAAGCGAAACAAAAGGGCCGAAGGAGCCAATGAGGAAAGCGGAGGGGCGGGGGCAGAGGGCAGGACGCGAAAGGTCTTAAAGGAGCATATTGCTTGACAGCTAAGCAGCGAGGAGGCGCGGGGGGGGGGGGGAACCCTTTGAAAGAATTAATATCCATTTGGCAACGTCCGTTCGTAAATAGCACAAAATGCGGTGCTATGTGTTTCAAAGGACTCTCGTCTCCTAAAACTATTCACTCTGACCGACCTCTAAACCACTTTGACAATAGGTTGACTAATCTGTACTGACAGAGCAATTCTGTGAGTGTTCACTTGGAACTATGTCTTACTTTGTTCACTCTCAGGTCAATGTGCATAGGATTTCAGTCGGGGTGATCTTGCATATAAACTCTATAAATGTTATGTACTTTATTGAAGTTCTCACCCTGGCCACCAGGGGTATTGTGTATATAGTTTTCACTCAGGTCCACATATGTTAATTTAGGCGGGACTCTGGGTTGTTGTTACAATGTTGACAGCCGGCTGCCTATAAAAGCAGGCCAGCTGAGCTGTTTGCAGTTCAGTACAGTTCCAGCTTAAAGAACCACTTGGAGAAATCTCTGTGTCGACTGCTATGTCCACCCACAACTTAATAATAAAATATCTGGGTATCTTCATACTGCTGGTGTGGGTTTTGCAGTCATGGTTATTTTGCTTCTTCACCTAGTGTGTGGCTTGGCTCACTTGCTTGCGTAGCAGGAAGTATTGCGGGTCACCCTGTACTTTGGACTATATGAGCTGATCAGTAACAAACTGGCATGCCATGTGAATGATGCTATCCTCTGATGAGTTCCTTAAATGTTACAGTTCTGCAAGAGAAAAGCAAAGCAAAAAGGCATCAGCCCAAGTTAAACATTTACATAATGCCATTATTTATTTATTTATTCATTTATTTATTACATAATTAATCCATAGAGGTGATTGACGGTACAAAAGAGTGGCAGAGAGAGACAGGTCAGGGAAGACAGGGCTACTCATGGCTGCGTTCCTAAGTAAATTTGCTTGGCAGTAAGCCTAACTCAAAAGACGGTAAAGTTGACACCTGTCCAATGTGTAATGGGACAGAGAGTTGTAGTGGTGTTGCCACATTAAAGGTCCGATTCTTACCGGGAACTGGCTTTGAGGCATCTAATCATAAGCCTGCATTTTTATCAAAGCTTATATATTCCAATCAGGGCCTGTATATATTTTAAAATGAGCTTAAAAAGATTTTCAAATGTTTCATGCCAGGCAAAAGACCAGCTGCTTAGAGAACCTTGGCAATTCCTCCTAGACAAGGGGCCCCCCTGATTTACAGCAGAAGAATAAACAATTCTCAAAGTCGTAAAAGAGGAAATTACAGACTGAGAGCGAGGACACTGATCCTGCATGTTACAGAAGATAAAAAAGGCTGAGAAAACACAATTAGGAATGGGCAAATAGTAAAATAATACCATGGGCCTCCCATTAAAATGAGCCAGATCTTCTTCCTAAGGTTGAAAGGCCAAGAGCAGTGAAAAAGGCAACTGGCTTGGCTGGAAGAATGAGAGCATTTTTGGGAAATCTTTTAAAGCTGTTTCTTTCTTAAACTGAGAGAGTTAAAGGGTAATAAATGCTGGGAAGAGCTAATGGGAGAAGCATCTAGCTGGCTGGGAAAGGAGGGGTGAAAGGAGGGGTGTAAACTGAAGAGGCTTCTTTTGAAGCTGTTTTTTACTGAGTTCCTTTTTACTTTACAAAGATTTAATTCTTTTAAAAGGCTACCTATGATAATGTATGAAATATATTAGCTTAAATATATTGGCTTAAATGTAATTATGCAAAGGATTTAAGAAATGCTAGATTCTTAGAGTCATATTGCAATAGGAGACCAGAGGGGCAAATGAGCCCAGCCCCCTGCCAGACAGGAGACGCCATCGAGCACTCCTGATATATAGTTGTCAGGCATTTGTTTAGAAACCTTCAATGAAGGAGATCTTTCAATGTTGATGTGAACTCAAGATCCTTGACATCTGTTGAAGATAAAAATTTAAGATTAACCATTTGTTTTAGAAGGCAATAGGGCAAGGAGGGCAAGAGGTGAGCTGGTAATTAAGATTCCTTGTTGAGACACATGTAAGATATATTATTACTTATTTGTCATTTATAGATGTAACAATATATAGCTCGTTGTGTTCCATATAAGGACAGGAGGATATGGGTGTATCTATTGTGATTGGTTCTAGCAAACAACCAATAGGAATTTCAACCAGGCTGATTGGACAGAGGCAGCCACAGGAGGAGCAAAGGGGGCTGGATTAAGGGAATATAAGTGCTGGCCAGAATGGCAGGAGGCCAGGCCAGAGCTTGGTAACCATATACCACTGAGCCTCTCATTTATTTGTCTGACAAATAAATTATTATTTTAATTTCTCTATTGCTGCGTTGAATATTTCATTCCAGCTAAGCGTTAACCACAAGCAGAAGGTGCTACAGCTTCTCTGATAAGATAGTATATGACGAAAGTTTTAGTTGGGTGTTTAAAGGGTCAGCAATGTTTCAGAGATCCTATAAGGCTTCGTAGACCATTATCAGCACCATGAACTTGGGTATCTAACACATCATGCGTTTAAAGGATTCATCACCGCTCCTGAATCCTGGGAACTAAAGTTTTCCCCTCACAAAGCTGCAGTTTCCAGCACCCTTAACAAACTACAGTTCCCAGGTCTCATGTGCGTATTTGTGTATGTGCTTTAAGTATATGGTGTGCACATGTCCTTAGTCTGGGAAGTAATTGGCAGCAAATCTTTTGGCAGAGGTGTAACATGTCAGTGAGAACTGTGAGATTCTGCCCCAGCGAAAAGTCAAGGCCCTTGTATTTTGAACTCGCTATAAACAAAGTTCATGAACAGGGTGTTCCCCACATAAACCTCCAACGGATTAAAAAGTGGAAAAGAATGGGAAGTCACAGAACGCGCTACTGGCTGCTTCCTCCTTCAATTTGTCACATAGGGCGAATGGAGCTAAGTAGATGGGAAACAAGTTTTTAGACCCAGCCGAGGGAAAATCTTGATGAGTGAATGCCCCGCATTAACGGAACCTTCACCCCAGGCCCAGCATCTCTATTTCCCCCTCCTCCCGTCGGCCTAAACCATGTGTTAGGGAGCACTTAATCTTATTAAAACCAATTAATTTAACCCTATGCACAAGGACAACCCAATTTTCTGCACATTTCCTCCAAATCAAATCTCACTGAAGGCAATTAAGTCCCCTCCCCCAGCCCAAAATACACAGGGTCGGGCTGCATGCCTCCTGCCCTCCCTCCCGAGCAAAAGCTCCACCCAATTTCCTTCGGAGCTGATTGATAGGCGCAGCACGCTCTCCGCTATTCGCTCACGAGGAGGCGGTGCCACTTCATCTGCATATTCATGAGCTTTTTTATTATTCATGAGCTTTCGCGGGCTTTTTGACCACGTGATTCCATTTCGCGCGGAATTCGGGCTGCATCCGGCGCTGTGAGCAGGAAAGGGGGAGCGGTGAAGAAAAGCGGCAGAGATGGCGGTGAGTAGGCGCTGGACTCGGGGGCTGCACACGATTGTATTGCGGGGGGTTGGGCTAGATGACCCTGGAAGTCCCTTCCAACTGATTCTATGGTTCTCCCGGTTGGCGCTGATAAGAGTTTCCTTTCCCCCATCTGAGACCTCCCTCGGGCCTTTTGTCTTCCTCCCATTGTGGCCGGCCTTCTTCTAAGGGGTGCTGCGGAGGAATCTTACTCACAGAACCACCCATTTGCTTGGGAGGGTGTTTGTAGGCTGACGGCGTCTACACCACAACTATGTTCTGCGGTGGAGGGAGGGAAGGAAGTGGACTTTTTGTTAAATGCCAGCCTGCAAAATACTCCACCCCACGCACGAGCCCGGTCCTCGCTTGGAAGGGGCGAATCTCTGTCTCCCCGCTGCACCACTTCAGAACGCAGGGGCAATCTGCATGTGGAATTAAGTTTCCTTTCAAAATCTATTCCCTGCATGTAAACAAGTAACCCTGTGCACGCTTAGTGCAAGTCTGTCTTGCTGAACTCTGAAGGATTTACCTCTGATGAAGCATGTGTATGATTGCACTGCACTTATCAGGGGAAGGATTCTGCTTCCTGGCATGGGGTAGTGTACATACCATATGTTTAAAGCACATCCCTTCATACCCCAAGCATCCAGCTTTTAAGGATATTGTTTATTGTAAATTTTACACTTGGCACCATGTGTTTTCTTAGGATTCCTCAGAGTCCAATGTGGCAACCAGCCCTGCGCACAGCTCTCGTAGGGGAGAAGCCTTCACTTCTAGTCCCGGGAGAGATCTGCCCCCCTTTGAGGATGAATCTGAAGGACTCTTGGGAACAGAGCAGCTCCCTGATGAAGAAGAAGAAGAAGATGGAGAAGAGCTGTTTGGAGAAGGGATGGAAAGGTAGGAGACTCGCTCTCAGGTGGCCAAATCCTCCTGTGAGATTTATTTTCTGGTGTGGCAGAATTCAGGTGACACACCTGCACTGATAGAAACTGGACCTCCTTGGAATAATAAGCTTCTGAGGTGCAGGCGTTATACATTTGGCAAAGTTACTCTTTTCTACATGGATAAGCAATTAGGATTTATTCCAAAAGATCTCAACCTATGGAGGATATTGGATTTTTCATCCTTTATGTGTTGATGGGGATGTGAACATGTCTGCAAAATATATTACTGTATTGCTTTCACCAGGATTTATTGCTGAAAGTAAACCAAAATCTGGCCTGCCTTCTAGTAGCATTTCTAGTTCAGAAGTTTATAAATATTGCTCTCCCCCCCAAAAAAAAGAACACAGCTGCTTCTGTGGACAACTACTCACATGTAACATCTTGACTGTGTATGAATTTGCTCCATTTGCATCAATGACACTTCTGGCCAGGCTGACAGGTGAGCATCATGATAAAGGTGAGGGAACCCACCCAGATGCATCTGTATTGCCATCACGTGCAGAAGGCAGATCTCCCTTGCTGTGTGACTGTGCTGTTGTCTAGCAATCTACACTGCCCATTTATATCCTCTGTTTGCCTCCTGTTTTGTGGAATTGTATTTTGGGATAAATTCAGAAAATTACATTTTATTTTATTATATATCTGCCTCATCCTCTTTATCATTTCTTCCTTCTAATGTATTTTCCTTCAGTAGGGTTAGAGAGCATACTATTGTTTCAGATCTTGCAACTGATGGTGCTAGGTAATTTAATAAAGGCCCATGTATGCTCTTGTTTACGTTCTGCATGCTCTTCCAAGGGTCAGAAAAAACCCATTGTTACTCTTTGGTTGCTGGGCAGAGGAGTTAACTTCCCACCCAGTGCAGCTTCTGACAAACTTACCAGCTACATGTTAGCTCAGGGAGTCTACCCACCCCATGGCAAGATACCTGCCTTTGTGGATATCTGTACTCCTGTATCTCATTTTGCACAGTGCAGCTTTGTGTTTCATTTGTACAACCATAGCATGAGTGCTCTGCTTCCATGTTCGGAGGCAGCAATGATCTTGAATACCAGTTGCTGGTAACCACAGGAGGGGAGAACGCTCTTGTGCTCAGGTCTTCCTTGTGGGCTTCTCTCTGTGGGAATGGGATGCTGGGATAGAGGGGCCATTGGAATAAAAACTGCAGTTGTTATTCCATGCAAAAAAGGCGAACGTCGTACAGTTTGCGCCTATGTGCCTTGTTTTTCCTGGGTAGGTGCTGTGCAACAGACTCCTTTAACATGTGAACAGGTGCTTGTTTCTGCTGTGAATTTAAGTGAGGTATACAGATGATTCACTTACGCTATGCAGATTGATTAACTGAAGAATGTGTGTGTCTAGGGATTACCGCCCTATTCCAGAGCTTGATCGCTACGTACCTGAAGGCCTGGCCATGGATGATGAAGATGTGGAGGAACTGACTGCCAGCCAAAGGGAAGCAGCAGAGAGAGCAATGCGGCAGAGGGACCGTGAGATGGGCCGTGGTCCTGGCCGCATGCACGTTGGTATACTTTATGGTATGTATTTGCAGCTTAATAGCATAAGGAAAGTCCTGCTTGATCAGAGCAAATGCCCTTTTCTGATAGTGGCCAGCCAGATGCAAGAGCCCACGGCTGCCATTGCTTCTCCAGCAACTGGCGTTCAGGAGTAATTTGTGACTAGTAGCTGTTGATACCGTTGGTCTCTATGAACGTGTCTAATCCCCTTTTAAAGTCATCCAGATGGGTGGCCATCACATTGTTGTATCTTGTGGTGAAGTCTATCATTCCATTGTGTACAGTTTGAATAAGTACTTCCTTTTGTCTGTTCTAAGTAACCCACCGTTCAGTTTCTTCGGATGACCCCAGGTTTTAGCATTATGAGGTGGGGAAGAAAACCATCTATAAAGCTTGTCTCTATTTGCTTGATAGCTTATACCTGTACAATGCATCTTCTGAAGAGCAGCTGGCTGGCACTTCTATTTGTATAAATTTATATATTAAGAATATTTGTAGGTTGCCCTTCGGCAATGCTTTCAAAATGATTTACAGTGACTCAGTTCACATGTAATGCAGCAGCAGCAATACCAGAGAAAGGAGCAGAGTGGCTGCAGTCTCCTCTCCTGGAGGCCATGCAGTAGTTTGCGTTTAGATCTTTCAGATAGAAAACTTTTTTTAAATGATATTTAAAATTCCAAGAAATTGAGCGATAGCAGAGCAATTTTAGGCTGTAATCTAGTGTGCACTTAACCTATTGAGTGCACCAAGACTTCCACAACGGGTGGTGCTGTGGTCTAAACCACTGAGCCTCTTGGGCTTGCTGATTGGAAGGTCAGCAGTTCGAATCCCCGCAGTGGGGTGAATTCCTGTTGCTTTGTCCCAGCTCCTGGCAACCTAGCAGTTCGAAAGCATGCCAGTGCAAGTAGATAAATAGGTACTGCTGCAGCGGGAAGGTAAATGGTGTTTCCGTGCACTCTGGCACTCGTCACGGTCCTTTGTGCACCAGTCGCGGCTTAGTCATGCTGGCCACATGACCCGGAAAACTGTGGACAAACGCTGGCTCCCTCGACCTGAAAGCGAGATGAGCGCCGCAACCCTATAATCACCTTTGACTGGACTTAACCGTCCAGGGGTCTTTTACCTTTTTACCTTTTGCTTCCATGTAAACATGCATAAGATTGCACTGTTAATATTGCGTGTCTCATTTTGTAAGCATCCAAGGCATGGGTTCTAATCCCAAAATGGGATGTGAGGTCGTTAGGCTTGGAACTGCATCACAGAGATAGGCTCTCCAGAATTGTCTACATTAACCGGTAGCATCAAAAGCCTTATGTCTGATCTGTCCTTTTTAAAAACAAAAACTTTACCCCCTCTGGAAAATCCAGATAGTGATGATGAGGATGAGGACCGTCCTTTGCGGAAGAGGCGCCTGGCTGAGCGAGCTGCTGATGGCGAGGATGAAGATGAAGACATGATTGAGAGCATTGAGAACCTGGAAGACATGAAAGGGCACTCTGTGAGGGAGTGGGTGTCTATGGTAGCACCTCGGCTTGAGATCTACCACCGCTTCAAGAACTTCCTGAAGACTCATGTGGATGACCATGGCCACAATGTCTTTAAGGAGAGGATCAGTGACATGTGCAAAGGTACAGCTGTTTAGGAATATGAGGAGAGTATGGGGAAGAGCACCCATTTCCTCAGTGTTTTCATCGATGACTGAAATAATGTTCAGATGTATCTCCTTTCTGATCTGATACCCACTGTTTTTTTATTATTATTCCCAGCATCTTCATCAGTGTAACTGATTAGTGAAGTGACTAACCTACAGGGCTTCTGCAGCTTTAATTTCTAGCCTATGCCATACCTGTATAGATATTATAGATTTACAGTTCAGAAGTGATCAGGTAACAAGAGGAAGAGAAGAAGGTTACACCTGATATTCAGAACGGTGCATATGCTATTAGATAACATCATGTGCAATACATTTATATGATGTAGAAGAAGATTTGTAAGATCATAGTGCTTAATGTACAAGATATTTTAACACTTTTTATGATGGGTTGGAAAAACTGAGCCATCGTTTGTCAAAAACGTACTTGTCTTTGTGCCAAAGAGAACAGAGAGAGCCTGGTGGTGAATTATGAAGATTTGGCTGCTCGGGAGCACGTCCTCGCCTATTTCCTTCCAGAAGCCCCAGCGGAAATGTTGAAGATCTTTGATGAAGCGGCCAAGGAAGTGGTGCTAGCTATGTACCCCAAATATGACCGGATTGCCAAGGAAATCCACGTCCGCATCTCCCATTTGCCTCTGGTGGAGGAGTTAAGATCACTCAGGTGAGGAATTGGTTTGGTTTGGATGATGAGCAGTCCTGTTAAGACTTCTGGGGGATAAGCTCCTTAATGAAATATAAATGGCCAGGATGTACCGGCAGCCAGGCTTGCAAACAGCTACTTGCCTCATCCCCTGTGACCACAACAAGTAACCATTTAGTGACAGCATTAGGGTAGAATGTTATTTGAGTGGTTGGGGGAAGCTCTGTGTTTGTTAAATCTTCCCTAAGCAGAAGCAAACCTCTCCTTTTCACGTTACTCCTCCAATCTCTAACATATTCCTTTAGAGGATTTACTGTTTTCAGTCAGATTTATGTTGAAACGAATGTTTAGGATTAGAATTGTATTTTCAGATTCTGTGCATGTTTAAAAAGAAATAGTTTGGATCCAGTGCATTGGACCCAGGCTTTAGAGTAGACCCATTGAAATCAATGGGACTTGCGTTAGATCATTTGATGCCTCACTGATGTCAGTGGGTCTACTCTAAGCCTGAGTAAGTTTGAATCCAAACCTAGGTGGTGCAGAAAACACAAGTACCCCCACCCAAATTAGGAGAATATTTAAGGAGATTGAGAATCTGTGTAGACCACATGTAGTTGTGCTCCAGTCTTGATTGGGAGGTGGAAGTCCCAGCAAAACCTGGAGGGCCTCTGCTGGCTCTTTTCTCCTGTTGTAAGACCTGCATTCTCCCATGCTTTGGAGACCATGAACAACCCTGGAGAACAAGAGGCTCCAGAAAATCCCAGCCTAGAGAGTAGGCTACTGGGGGCAGGAAGATTGTAAAAGGAAGGAATTTGGCAGCTGCAATGGAGAAGGAAGTTCATGGCTTTCTGTACACCCAGTGGATCATACCTTTATCTCCCCCTACCTCTGTGTGGCACCTTTGACAGGTGGGAGGGACCACCCACTGGTCAGTCACCTGGCTTAATGGTGACGGGGTTGAAACCTGTGCCTCCTAAAAGGCCAAACGTCAGCTGACAGTTGGGCATTTAGGAAGTGCTGAGCCAAGGGTCCATTAGTCCTGTGCTTTGTGCTTCAGAAGAGCTGAGCCCCAAGGCTTCCAAGGTGTCTTGCACGGCGGTTCCCAAACGCCCAGCAACTAGCTGACTGCTGCCTCCTCAGCTCTAGTATCCACTATCCACTTGGGATGTTGTAGCTGCAATTCTTTCCTTCTCACTCCTTGGGTGGCAAGACTTCTGATGGTTGTGGTGTGTGTTTCATTAGGGAGCTGCTATGAATACAAACTCGCTTTCATAAAATAATCCATTCTAAGACAGTGAACCTGTTTTAATTGCATTTGGATTGCCATGATAGCCTGCAGACGACTGCGGTTATTTTTCACTTCCCTAAAGTACGGGATCAATCTCAACAGTAATTTATTTTGCCTTTTCTCTCAGGCAGCTGCACTTGAACCAGCTGATCCGGACGAGTGGAGTTGTGACGAGCTGCACAGGGGTCCTGCCCCAGCTCAGCATGGTCAAATACAACTGCACCAAGTGTAGCTTCATCCTAGGGCCTTTCACGCAGTCCCAGAACCAGGAAGTAAAGCCAGGATCCTGCCCAGAGTGTCAGTCCGTGGGTCCCTTTGAAATTAACATGGAAGAGGTAAGCAAGGATTAGGGTAATTTTAGGAGTCTGGCTCCTACTGTTTTATGTCTTAAAGACATGCATATGTCATATATAGCTGGGACAAATTAGCCCAGAGCTCAGCTCTTTCTGCTTTGCTTGGAGGTATTTAAAGAGAGACTGATAAGTCATAATATTCCATTTGACCTAGTCCAGCATACCCAGACTGCACTGCTGCAGGCAACCCTATCCATCACCTTCCCAAAGAGGGGTGGATCTGGTGAACTGGGTTTGCTTCCCTGCTCCTCCACATGCAGCTGCTGGGTGACCTTGGGCCAGTCAGACTTCTCTGAAGAGTCTCAGCCTCACTCACCTCACAGAGTGTTTGTTGTGGGGGAGGAAGGGAAAGTAGATTGTTAGCTGCTTTGAGACTCCTTAGGGTAGTGATAAAACTGGATATCAAATCCAAACTCTTCTTCTTCTTCAGGGAATCTGGCATGTGTTGGCACCTTGAAAGGTGGTGCTTTTGTTTAAAGTCAATGGAACTTTGTATAGTGGTGGTTTGTGGAGTGTTAGTCTGCCTTGTGTGGACACTTCACAATGCAGTAGATACTGTCTTTTTGCAGCTGCATACTGATATGGCTACTCTCCTGGAAGCCTCTCGTGTGGGTGCAAGGGCAAGGGGCCTGTCCTTGCATGAAAGAATAGAATGCCATACTAGTCCTCATAAATTCAGTGCTGATACATAGAAAACATTTGTACCATTTCCTTCCCTATAGAGCCAAGCCTTACAAGGCTTTGGGCTTGCAAACATAACGGAAAAATGACCTAGAGAGGCCTGTTTGCAATGCCTCTTTTGAGATTATGGCTTCCTTCTTTCCATTCTGGAATGTTGGTTGGGGTGTGCTTGTGTGTGTGTGTGTGTCTGTGTCCTTTTTGTTGCCTTTGACCTGCTGGCTGATGAATATTGTTTCCCCACAGACGGTCTACCAGAACTACCAGCGCATCAAAATCCAGGAGAGCCCAGGGAAAGTGGCAGCGGGCAGGCTCCCTCGCTCCAAGGATGCCATCTTGCTTGCCGACCTAGTTGACAGCTGCAAGCCAGGAGACGAGATTGTGAGTGTGATGCCAGAGGAAGGAGAGGGAGAAGCCCAGAGAGACTATGGCACTCACAAAATCATTTTAAAAATGGTCTTGTGTATAGAATTTGAGAAGGGGGTGCTTGTCATCTTGATTAAAATTGCACTGTGTGTATGAAGCATGTGCCTTAAATCTGTCAGAATGCTAACTCAAGGCTTCTTAAGCCCCCCGCCCCCCTGGTGGTTTTGTACATTATACTCAATAGCAGAAAATAAAAACTTGGGTCATTTCCATATTTTTGCAGATACTTTTCTTATCTGCATGATGACACACGCACCTGTCTAGGCTTGTAGGCTGCCAACTCAGGTTTACATCTATATTCCTTGGAAATTAAGACTCTTGGCATGCTGTGCAGAACTTCAAAGAAGCGAAGGCGCTGTTGTCAGCAGAATAGTTTAAAGGAAAACAGATGATGATGGGTTTTTTCCAGGTAGAAGTTGCAGATGTTGTGTTAATATGTCATATGCATCACATCTATTAAACAGAACAATAGTGTCCACGCCACTCTGAGGAAACTTCTTCAGACGCTTAACTATGCTTCGAACAGCATCAAATAGAGTTAGCAACTTGCTTCTAGAGCAGCTCAGTCACGCATATGTCACCAGGATGCCAAAATGCATCTATCTACTCAGCTTGGCTTTTCATTATCTTCAATGGCTCCTTCAGTTGCAGGGATTTGTCTTGGTAGTAGTGACTAAAGAATCTCTCTCCACACACCCCCCCCTTTACCTTTCAGGAGCTAACTGGAATATACCATAATAATTATGATGGATCTTTGAACACTGCCAATGGGTTTCCCGTCTTTGCGACAGTGATCCTGGCTAATCACATTGCCAAGAAGGATAATAAGGTGGCTGTTGGGGAGCTCACAGATGAGGACATGAAGGTCATCGTAGGCCTGTCCAAGGATGAGCAGATTGGAGAGAAAGTGAGTTTGGAACCCAAATTCACCTTTGGGTTTTTTGTTTCCTACTTGAGGACAGGGAATGGGTTAACCAGTCAGAACCTGCATGGAGGAACTTGGCATGTAGAGGATTCCAGTGGGTTGCAGGTACTCTCCCCAAATATTTTCTGTTGCCCCATTTGTTCCTCCAGCTACGGTGTGTTTGTATTTCATGTGTGTAGGAGAATTATTGCTCCCCTAGTAGCAGGCTTTACCACCCCTTCACTTCCTTATAGCTATTCATCCAAAGGCAATCAGCTTTTTGATTCCAAGAACAGAAAGGCCCACAGGCTTCAAGTTAAAAAAATAAATAAATTCCCTGCTCCTTTAGAGCAGCCACTGTGGTTCTCCCAAAAAACCTTTACACAAAATCAAAAGGTATGCTCACAATGTGCAGTTATAAGGTGCGTAGTGTTACCTGGGTCCCCTACCCTTTCTAAATTAGCACATATAAATATGCACATTTGTCTATTTTATATCCTACCTTTCCTCCAAGGATCTCAAGGTAGTGCGCATGGTTCTCCTCTTCTCTATTTTATGCGCGCAACAGCCCTGTGAGATAAGTTGGACTGAGAGACTGTGATCCATTGAGCTTGCTGACTGAGTGTCTCAAACCATAGCACCACGCATGCAGTCATGCACACCATTGTTCTCTCTTACCGCTGCACATGGCTGATGTTGCTATGCAAGTGGAACAAGGGCTGCACCTCTAGAGCCTTTAAGCAGCTTTTCTTTTTATTTTATAATATTTTTTAATGATTTTCAAAACATAAGACATACAACAAACAACAACAAAAGAAAACATATATCTCAAAAAACAAAAACATACAAATAAAATTGACTTCCCCATACCTCCCTTTTACCGCATCCTTATTTTTCCATTTTTTTAGCAACCCTTAAATCAATTTTTCTAATTAACTCTCTTTTGGATTTTCTTAAGATTAACATTTACAGCTGTAATTCTCTGTTTCTTACCCCTTAACATCTTATCAATCCACAATTTTACAACAATTTTTAAGATATACTTTAAATTTTCCCCAGTCCTCCTCCACTGTCTCTTTCCTCTGGTCGCGGATTCTGCCGGTCATCTCTGCCAATCCCATATATTCCGTCACCTTCGTCTGCCATTCTTCTAGAGTAGGTAGTTCTTGCATCTTCCAATACTTTGCCAACAGGATTCTTGCTGCTGTAGTTGCATACATAAAAAATGTCCTATCCTTTTTTGGTACCAGTTGGCCGACCATGCCCAAGAGAAAAGCCTCCGGTTTCTTTACGAATGTCCACTTAAGGACTTTCTTAATTTCATTATAGATCATTTCCCAGTAGGCCTTAATCTTTGGGCAGGTCCACCAAAGATGGTAAAAAGTTCCTTCAGATCATTACATTTCCAGCAGTTATTATTGGGCAGATGATAGATCTTTGCAAGCTTGACTGGGGTCATGTACCACCTGTAGATCATTTTCATTATATTCTCTTTCAAGGCACTACATGCCGTAAACTTAATACTGGTGGTCCATAACTGTTCCCAGTCAGCAAACATAATATCATGACCAATGTCCTGTGCCCATTTAATCATAGCTGATTTCACCGTTTCATCCTGTGTATTCCATTTCAGCAGCAAATTATACATTCTAGATAGATTCTTAGTATTGGGTTCTAACAATTCTGTTTCTAACTTTGACCTCTCCTTCTGAAAACCAAGTTTCCTGTCTTGTTTAAATGTCTCATTTATCTGATGATAATGTAACCAATCTCGAACTTTATGCTTTAGCTTCTCATAACTTTGGAGCTTCAACTTTTCGCCATCTTGTTCTAAAATTTCACAATATTTTGGCCAATTAGAGTCCATGTTAAGTTTTTTCACTGCCTTAACTTCCATTGGTGACAACCACCTGGGGGTTTTACTTTCCAACAAATCTTTGTATCGGTTCCAAACGTTGCACAATGCTTTCCTAACAATATGGTTTTTAAAACTTTTGTACACCTTTGCCTTGTCATACCATAGATATGCATGCCAGCCAAAGTTATTGTCATACCCTTCCAGATCCAAAATGTCTGTATCCTCAAGAAGTAGCAATTGCTTCAACCAGCAGAATGCTGCTGATTCATAATAAAGTCTTAAGTCTGGCAGGGCAAAGCCCCCTCTATCTTTTGCATCAGTTAAAATCTTAAATTTTATTCTGGGCTTTTTGCCCTGCCAGACGAATTTAGATATATCTTTCTGCCACTTCTTGAAACAGTCCATCTTGTCCAGGATCTGCAGCGTCTGGAACAAAAATAACATTCTCGGCAATACATTCATCTTGATAACAGCAATTCGGCCTAACAAGGAAAGTCTCAACCTAGACCATATATCTAGATCCTTCTTTACTTCTGACCAACATTTTTCATAGTTGTCTTTAAATAAATTCACATTCTTAGATGTTAAATTCACCCCCAGGTATTTGACCTTTTTTGTTATTTCCAAACCAGTTTCACTCTGAAACCTATCTTTTTCTTCAGTTGTTAATTTTTTTTCCAACACCTTTGTTTTCTGTTTGTTTAAATTGTTTAATTTAAGCAGCTTTTCATTGTAACATGGCTGCTTCTCTTGCTACCTCTTTGTCATCCAAGATTACGTCCTGAAAACAGCTGCTGCTTTCCTTGCAGATCTTTGCCAGCATTGCTCCTTCTATCTATGGACACGAAGACATCAAAAGGGGCCTGGCTCTAGCCCTGTTTGGAGGAGAACCCAAAAATCCAGGTAGGTCAAAGAGCTGCTTACCCAAAGAAGCTGTCTGATCAATATTGCCTTAACTGCTGCAGAGGTTATCTCAATAGTGCTACAAGGAAATTACACCAGAGAGGTGTGACTTGACAGTTTTGAAAGGCGACTCTTAATTTTCAGTGCAGTTCACTCATCTCGTTGCAATCAGAAGAAATTGGTTAGTCTCCACTTTGAACGTTTTGCAGAAGACCTTTCTGCACAAAATGTTTGCAATATATAGCATGATTCTAAAGTTCCCAGAGCTTAATTGGGAATTCTGTCCATTGTCCAGTTACCTGGTGGCATGATTTTTTCTTTCCAGGTGTCTGTCCTTTCCAGTTTTATGGCCCTTGTGAAAGGATACCCGCATAGCACACCATTCTGCATTGTTATATCTTTTTATTGTTGAAATACCTCCTTCAGTATTACATTGTTCCTCTAGAGGGCAGCACTTGAGTTCCACATTTTAGTGTACAGTACTGTATGTTTTTTGTGTGTGTTGTTAAACGCTTTAGGAGGGAAACATAAGGTCCGTGGTGACATCAACGTCTTGCTTTGCGGAGATCCTGGAACGGCCAAGTCTCAGTTCCTCAAATATGTGGAGAAAGCGTCCAGCAGAGCGATCTTCACCACTGGCCAGGGAGCTTCCGCTGTCGGTCTGACTGCTTACGTGCAGAGGCACCCCGTGAGCAAGGAGTGGACCCTCGAGGCAGGAGCCCTTGTGCTGGCAGACAGGGGGGTTTGCTTGATAGATGAATTTGACAAGGTGAGTGTTGATTTGGGCACCAGGGCCAAGGTAGATTTTGAATAGAGCTGCCTGGGCTGTGCAAGGCCTGTGAACCTGCCCATATAGGTCAAGGCTTCAGACTCAGATCTTTGACCTGGAAGCAAAGGAGACACCATTCCTGCAAAGCATTTAGCTTATTTGTTTGTTTTTATTTTGCAAGGTTCATATGCTGCTTGATTGTAGTACAACCTCAAAGTGGTTTCCAAAAAAAAAAAAAAAAAGAATAAAACAATAAAATTAGCAGTAAACACCAGCTATTTAAAACACCAACTATTCCCCCACAACCCCCCAAAAAATTAAAATCGTATAAGCAATGGATTACTGAAAGATTTAATGGTAGCAGAGTTTAGATAATTAAAAGGAGTAAAAAAACAAACATCAGGAAAGCGGTTGAAAGTCAAGAAGAAACTTTGTGTGTTAAAAAAGTTGTATATTATGATAAATGCTTTGAAATAATGTTGGAGACTTAATAAAAATGATAGATAGATAGATGATAGATAGATAGATGATAGATAGATAGATAGATAGATAGATAGATAGATAGATAGATAGATGATAGATGATAGATAGATAGATAGATAGATAGATAGATAGATAGATGATAGATAGATAGATAGATAGATAGATAGAAGATAGATAGATAGAAGATAGATAGATAGATAGATAGATAGATAGATAGATAGATAGATAGATGATAGATAGATAGATAGATGATAGATAGATAGATAGATGATAGATAGATAGATGATAGATAGATAGATAGATAGATGATTGATAGATAGATAGATAGATAGATAGATAGATAGATAGATAGATAGATAGATGATAGATAGATAGATGATAGATAGATAGATGATAGATAGATAGATAGATAGATAGATAGATAGATGATAGATAGATAGATGATAGATAGATAGATTAGATAGATAGATAGATTAGATAGATAGATAGATTAGATAGATAGATTAGATAGATAGATGATAGATAGATAAATTAAAATCAACAATAAGCTGAAAAACCACATTGAAACACATGTCAGCATTTGACATGTCTGGATAGCCTTGCCTAAACAGAAATGTTTTTAGCAGGTGCCAAAAAGAGTACGGTGTAAGTGCCACCTGTTGTCAATAGCCAGGGAGTTCCAAAGAGTGGGTGCTGTCAGTTTCTTATTATGCGGTACCTGTAACAGTGCCAGTTCCGCAGCAGTCAGTGGGCATATATGGGGTAAGGGTAGGATGGATTTTTAACATATGAACAATAAGTAAAATATAAACAGGTAGCACTAGCTCTTGAATTCATGACTCTCTGGGAAAATGCTTCTCCTGAGAAGTTGGGAAGAGAATATAGTGCAATGGCCGGGCACATGGAAGGTGCTAGGTACAGACCCTGGACCTCTCCAGGTTGTTGTTTTTTAATGTAGCAGTTGAAAGGAAAGGCCTTCTGCCTGAGACTCTGGAGAGCCACCAATAATCAGAGTATGGTGCTCAATGAACAGATAGTCTGGTCTGCTATGGGGTTTTCTGTCCTAGAAAATTCCTAGATAGGTAAATAGCTAAACATAGTTGCTTGGAGGCTTCTGGTGATGTCGCTCTTTATTATAAGTATTCAGGGGCTGAGTTGCTTTGATAGGTGAATGCCTTTGTCTTTCTTCAGATGACTGATCAGGACAGGACCAGCATCCATGAAGCCATGGAGCAGCAGAGCATCTCTATCTCCAAGGCTGGCATTGTCACATCTCTGCAAGCTCGCTGCACCATCATTGCTGCTGCCAACCCCATAGGTATGAGTCAGGGGTGTAGGAAGCTGTTGCTATTCCACAGTTGCTCAAAAAGACGCACACTGTTGGCTTTACAGCTGCCTTGTTCTTTGGATGTTCTATGTGTTTGTAGGTCTGGCGAGGGGGAAAGGAATCTGTGACTGTAATCAGGGGTGCAAAGATGAATCGGTACCAGGAAAGGGGGAAAGCACTGGTCTTTGGGTTCAGCAGCTCTAAGCCGCTATCTTTCCTTCTAGGTGGGCGCTATGACCCTTCCTTGACTTTCTCAGAAAACGTGGATCTGACTGAGCCCATCATATCTCGCTTTGATATCCTCTGTGTGGTCAGGGACACAGTGGATCCTGTTCAGGTATGAGGCTTTGCAAGTTCTTTATGACCTGAGCAAGGCTTGAGGACTGATTCACCAAGGGGCTACCAATTGGCATAGTTTTATGAAGGAGCAGTGATAAATTCTGCATCCCAGCAGCCTTGTCCACAGAGGACACTTTGGATGAACACAGCTGCTTAGTAACACGGTCCAGCTCTTGCATATCTTCAGCCCAGGGTTGCCCTTTCTCTTTGCCTCTACGTTGCAAGTGGCTTGGTGTAGGTTTTTATCTTTTGGGACTTCTAAAAGACGGGATTTCATTGCCTGTTCTCTCTTCAATGACTCGTTGCAGGACGAGATGCTGGCTCGGTTTGTTGTCGGCAGTCACATCAAACATCACCCCAACAGCAAGGACGTTGCGAACGGAGACTCCCAAGAGATTGTCCTCCCAAACACTTACGGCGTAGAACCCATCCCACAGGAGATCTTGAAGAAGTACATTATTTATGCAAAGGAAAAAGTCCACCCAAAGCTCAACCAGATGGACCAGGACAAAGTTGCCAGGATGTACAGTGAACTCAGGAAAGAATCCATGGTAAGCAGACATGGCAGGACATAAGGAGATAACACAGGGCAGAGGCGCCTCCATGCCTTGCTCTGCTCCCTAAAGATGCAGGAAACTGAATAGTTGGGCCTTGTGCAGATGATACCCCTCTCACCTGACAAGTGAAGCAGCTCCAAGGCAGCCCTGGAGCTCCTGTGTCTTTTTAGAAGAGTTTTATCTGCTAATTCATCCAGCTAGGAGGTGCTCATCTTCTGCGCATTGCAGTTTGTCTGCCAGCAGATGGTGCACTCTATCTAGTTGTCGGTAGTATTGAACTAAGGCAGTGTTCACAAAACCCACCTAGGGGGTCTGCGGCTCCATTCACATAACAAAAAACTACCATGGAAATAGCCCCCCCCCCAAAAGCCAACAGCAACAGAGGCTCTGTAGGACAATTGGGAAGCACTGAACTGAGGTGTGCTGGAGGAATTCGTTCGCTCCATGTTTTTAATCAAAGCCCTGTTCCCAGAGGATCTTCGTAGAATGGGGTGTTACGGCTCAGTCAACACTTTGCCAGCTTTTTTTTCTTCTGTCAGCTTACATTTTTGCACAGCAATCAAAGGGCTGCTTCTCAAGTTTAAATGTCTCCCTGCCCGCCTTGCAGGTGACAGCAGCTTCAAGCGGCTAGGAAGCCTGATATGATTTCTGCTGAGGCCTTCCAAGTGGGGCCTCAAGTGATGGCTAATTGTCCTCCCAGGATCTCTTCCCCTTCCATCTCTTAAGTGAGATTTCCTGCAATTGGCCATCTGTTTTGAAAAACAGGGAGAACAGTGCATTACTGGCCCCAGGGTCACTTCTGGGCCACATTTGACACACCTGTGTGGTGACCATTGGCCTTCTCTACTCGCTTTGCACTGCTGTCACTTGTGAGGGAAAAATTATTTTTTGAACTGAAAAGTTGTGTGTGTGAAGTTTATTTTCGCTAAAGTTTATCTAAATCTACAGCACGTGAATAATATTTTTGAGCATGGAGCTCAAGGGCAGCTTGAAAGGCAGCCCTCTGGTTATCTCATAAAACAGTTAGTGTTACTGGTTTTATTTCTGGGTTTTTTGGTGCGGGTTTTAAAAAAAATCTCAAACTGAGGGACTGAATGGACAAGAGTGATGTGGAACACGCTTGTTTTGAACCAAGCTTTAATCCTCCTTATTCATTATATTTCTGCTAATCTCCCTGTGCTCTTTATATGTCTTTCACTGTGTTTTTACTGAGTTTGTCCAGCTTCTACAATATACCACTTCACAGCGGGCAAAAGGGGCTTACAAACTGATACGTTGCCGACATACATAGGCAACGAGGTCAGAAGCAAGCTCTTTGCAAGTTGGGACGCTCCTTCTCTCTCCCTGCAGGCGACAGGAAGCATCCCCATCACCGTGCGTCACATTGAGTCCATGATCCGGATGGCCGAGGCCCACGCCCGCATGCACCTGCGGGACTACGTAGTGGAGGACGATGTCAACATGGCCATCCGGGTGATGCTGGAGAGCTTCATTGACACGCAGAAATTCAGTGTCATGAGGAGCATGCGGAAGGTATGTGAGGCTGTGCTTGTGGGCTGCGTAGATGGGGGGTCAACAACTGACAGCTCCAGAGCTTCACTGTAATTGAGATACAGGGTTAGACCCAAACAGTGGCTCAGTTCTTTGTACATGTTTATATTGGCCTCACTGGACCTACTAACTAGGCAGACTGAAAACAGCTAGGGGTGGTTAGACTAGAGACCCTCATTATTTTTCTTGAGAAGTCACAGCCCCTAGAGCAGATGCACTGATTTCCTGTGTCAGTAGCCTGAACCTATGAAACAAAAGAACAAGAGATCCCATGCAAGTGACTTTCTCCATTCACTCTCCTTTGCAGTAGGATATATATATATATACAGTGGTATCTCTAGTTGCGTGCACCTCTGGATACGTATTCTTCAGGTTATGCACGCGGCAAACCCGGAAGTATTTTTCCAGGTTTCTGTGCATGCGCAGAACAGGCACCTCCAATTGCGAAAACCTTGGGATCTGACTAGAGCTCCGGAACGGATCCTGTCTGCAACCGGAGGTACCACTGTAGACCCCTTTACGTTGCTTTATCTTGGTAGCACCAGGGGATAGGACAAGTCAAATGACTTAATGGCAGAGTGTTAATGTCGCAACTGGTGGATATAGGAGGATATTCCAGAATGGCGGAAAATAGGTGGGCTAAGTGCAGCATAATGTGGAACCCTTTTGATTAGTGGCAGGGTTTTCAGGGTGAGTGGGAGGTTCAGCTAATGTCAGCGGTTCTCCCCTTAAAAACTCAGTAGCCAGCCTTCTCCAAAAAGTCCAGCATTTTCTTCCTCAGAAAGCCTGTTCTGAGGTATTTTTCTGTGGTCAGTGGATGATTCCTTTACTTAAAATGTCGTCATCCCTGGAATGTACCCCCCCCCACTTCTTTCAATCTGTGTGATGGTCTTGATGACTCTCCAAACCTTGCTTCCTGTTTTTCCCGCACAGACTTTCTCCAGGTACCTCGCCTTCCGGCGAGATAACAACGAGCTCTTGCTGTTCATTTTGAAGCAGTTGGTGTCGGAACAGACAATGTACCAGAGGAATCGCTACGGGGCTCAGCAAGATACCATTGAGGTGCCGGAGAAAGATTTAGTTGATAAGGTATGTGGGTGACTTTCCCCCAACGTACGTGCTGTTCTTGGGAGCCTAAATACCCTTCTGTGTTTCCTTTCTAAGCTTTGGGCAAATGGGCTGTGAGCATCAATTGTTGCAAGGGGAAGTATAATACAGTAGCACCAGGCAAGCCTTTGGGCTTCAGCCTCTACAGCAACTTCTCTGGACATTGCACACATGTCTTGAAGCTTTAATGCAGGGGATGGTGAAGCTGTGACCCTCTAAGGTGTTTCTGAACGACGGTTCCCACCAGCCGCAGTTAGGTGTTGCCCAGTGGTCAGAGAAGTTGCAATCTAGCTATCCTTGGGAAAAGGGCCTCAATGCGTAGAGATAAAGATCAAGGAAACTATAGAGGTGTCACGTTCATTTTAGTAGCATTAAATCCTCGTGGATAAAATGTCCAAGTCCATCTAGTCTGCCAGGTGTTCCTGTGAGAGCTGAGCTAAAAGTCTGCACCCTTTCAAGTACAGCTGTAGTGATCACAGAAACAGATTTAATGTGAAGCAGAGTCTTAGTGGCTACCAGCCTGGTGGGCTGTGTGCTCCCTCCACTGCTGGAGACAGCAATGCTTCTGAATGGCTGTTGCTTGAAACCACAGGAGGGGAGAACGCTGTTGCACTCAGGTCCTGCTTGCAGGCTTCCCATAGGCATTTGGTTGGCCACTGTGAGAACAGGAGGCTGGTCTCGATTGGCCTTTGGCTTGATCCAGCAGAGCTGCTCTTCAAAGATGAGGCAAATACAGTTATTGTGTCCTTAACTGTTCAGTCATCTCCGTTTCTGTTCTCCTGGTTGTTTGTTTGCTAGACAGATATGCATTCATGATGAATCTGTTCTTGATTAAACTCTTTGGAGCTTGTGGAATAGTCTGGCAAACACATCTCTTTATATTATTCTCCTCTCTCTGCCCCCCACCCTCCTCCCAGGCTCGCCAGATCAACATCCACAACCTTTCTGCCTTCTACGACAGTGAATTGTTCAAGATGAACAGGTTCAGCCGCGACGTGAAGCGGAAACTGATTGTGCAGACATTCTGAGGCCAGCAAATTCCTGAGTGGCTCCGGATAATAAGAATTTAGAACTGTGCTTCCTCCAGTGGTGCAGTGGTACACAGGCTGTTGCAAAGCAGTATCACAGGGAAGATCTGGATTGTCTGCTACGAAGGGCTTGTGCGTAGAATAGAATGGAGCCAAATACTCAAACTCCTGAGCTTAATTGTAGCTGAGCTTGCTAGATGAAATGTTGCAGGAATGGTTTCCTGCTGCCCCCTAAGTTTTTGAATTTTGACTCCACTTGGGCAGGTTTTTCTTCAAATTACCTTCCTAGATTGATTAAACTTTATTGGGTAGGGTTGGGCACCCAGTGACCAGGCACTGTTGAATTCTAGCTCCCATAGTCCCTGACCATTAGCTGTGTTATCAGGGACTGATGGGAATTGGAAGGCTACATTGGGAGAGCCACAGGCTAGCCAACCTGGTTGCAAGGTTCTGCCCTTCTGTAACTGGGAATGACTTTGTTTAGGCTATCCAAACAAGCAGAGGGAACGTAAGCACAAGTTGTATTCCATCTCTCTCCATTTATTATACAGTCCAAAGCTGAGCGCACAAGCTTTTCACACCTTGAAGAAATGTGTTGTCTCTGCACATGAAGATGGCTCATTAATCTTCTACAAGGTAGTGGTGTGTAGACCCCTCTTCAGACACATGAAAACAAACAGGCAAAGCATTTTCCCTCTTGATTTGAACGTATAGATATGTTCATAAGTCTGTCATTGAAGTAACAGTTCCTGTTCTATTGTATGTATGAAAAGCTCGAGTGGTGTGTTCAGAGACAGATTTAAACTAGAACTTCTCTTCAGACTACAGTGTATCTTGAAGTACTTCTTTCCTATTTTGTAAGGCTGCTATGCACTTGTCTAGCAGGAGGCAGGTTTTGTTTTGAAATGGAAAATAAAAGGTTTTTGCTTCTGTAAGAGAATATTAAATTCCTAAGTCCTTGTGCATCAACTGCATGTGCTGCTCTTCATGGAATGAGAGAATTTGCTAGTCTTTTGCCGCCTGAGCTTTCTGGCAAATTGTTTGTCTGCCCACTCAGCCTGCCTGTGGCAAGCTTGGAGACCCTTATTGTCTCATCAAAGACTGAATTGGAGACATTTAAGCTAGACAGAGCTGCACCTCCTTCATAGTCATTGACTAGTGGCAAAAAAAACAAACCAACTCAACAACCACCACTTCACAGCTGGCTGACTTGCTCCCTATTACATTTTCAACACTATGTAATTTGGACTTCTTTATTTAACGCCCTGAGTGTTTTTCTGGGTGTCTCACTGCATTACGTAAAGATGTTTCGGAGCCAGTTTTATATCTGTTTTTGGCTGGAGGTTGCTCCTCTTCTTCCTTAGGTCAGCTCATAGACAGTAAGTGCCTTTTAGTGTTCTCTTCCACCACATTTTTAGTGCACCAAATGAAAATGTTAAAGAGCAGAGCACTAGTCCATGAAAATTCAAACCTAGGCCTCTTCCAGAAGCAAATATACTTCTAGAAGAATAACAGGGATGTGCTATAAGCCAATTTTTCAGTGCCTGACTTTTACATACTCTAAGCTTTTTTAAGACAGGATGAATAATCTAAATACAGTGATGGCTGTGGGGCTTCTGTACCATACTTAGTTCTGGCAATACTGATAGTAACTAGAGCTTAGACTCAAATGTTCATGGAAATGCAGCCAGCTCGTCCATCGCCACTTCCCACTTAGTGGACATGTTGCTTTGTCTGGTCTCCTCTGCCATGAGCCTGCCCCCTTCCTTCCTTGCCAACCTTTGTGCCTTAATGTCTCTCTGTAATGTTTCCTGATTCTCCAGAGGTTAATTTGTTCTCTTCTGCAAGTTTGCCAGTCCACAGTTAGTCCTTCATTTGTATCCTGTATATTGTACTCCGCAAACTCCCTGGCCAGAGATTGTTTATATTCTAGTCAGGATCTTCTGTCCACTCACTGACCTTATTGAGATTTGGTTTGATGATAGAATAAAGTTTTATATGCACAAGTGAGCAGGAGCTTTTGAGATGGCTGCTTGAAATGTTGTCTTGTATATTCTTCAATATGGCCACTGTACCAAAAAAGTTCTAAACATAATTATACAAGGTCCCCGCTGCCTATACAGGATCTAGTACCCTGTTTATTCTGAATATGTTTAATATTGAAGGGCAAGAGAACTACCATTATCTTCTGGAGTACTTGGCATGGCAAGTTGCCTTGCCCATGCTGATTAAATATTTAATGATAGAATATCTGCTCTATGCTTCAATAGGCAAATGCTTTCTCTGGAAAGAATGGAAGCACAGTCCTGGATATCAGCAATCATCTCTACACTAAAGCTCGCTTTTGGCTTACTGATGCTGACTAAAAAGAAAATACTTAGCATGTTTGCTGGAAGCCTTGCATTCTCCCTCTTCTGTGCCCCCTCCCCCTCTTGGTTATATATAAATATAGTGCTATATAAATCGGTTGTGGTGGTTAAACCTTTGATCTGCTATCTTAAGGTTTTGATGATTTTATTGCACTGGTTTGTCATTTTTCTTGTACACAATCCAAAGGGATTCACAAAATAGTATTGAAGGTTAAAACCAAAATACCATAAAAACTCCTTTCTGCTTATAAAAGCCAGGTCTAGCATACCCCACACATTGAAGAGACCACAAATACCTAAAATCTTCCAAATTAGGGGCCAGATGGAATTCTGGGTAAAGAGCCCCCTCCCCTCCTGCAGTCTCCAGCAACTGGCTTTCAGAAGCAGAGTTTCCTCTGCCTCTGGGGGCAAAGCCAAGCCATTCCCCAACATACTTTTTCTTTAAACTAAAAAGATCCCAAATACCACAAGCTTCCCCCACAGGGGAGTTGCTCCATCTTGCCCAGCCAATCTTTCAAAGAGAGTAAAGTTTGAGATATCCTCTCCCCCCCCCTTTTTTTCAACTTCAAATTATAAGCTAGACACAGTAATCATGTAAGATGCCAGCTCTTAATGGGTCTGATCAACTGGTTTATTTATACAATGGTACCTCGGGTTAAGAACTTAATTTGTTCTGGAGATCTGTTCTTAACCTGAAACTGTTCTTAACATGAAGCACCACTTTAGCTATTGGGGCCTCCTGCCGCTGCACCGCTGCTGCATGATTTCTGTTCTCATCCTGAAGCAAAGTTCTTAACCCGAGGTAATTATTTCTGGGTTATCAGAGTCTGTAACCTGAAGTGTCTGCAACCTGAAGTGTATGTAACCCAAGGTACCACTGTATTAAGTAGAAGAAAAATATTGGAACAACGATTCTTCAGACCCTGGAGCAGAATGGGCACAATTCCATCTCCCCAACCATGGTCTGGTCTCAAAGCAAACCTCTCACTATTTCCACCACACACTTTTTTTGAGTGGGAGTGTCCTGTGGGAGTGTCAGTGGGGGGTAATAATAATAATAATAATAATAATAATAATAATAATAATAATAATAATAATAATAAATTATATCCCACCCATCTGGCTGGGTTTCCCCAGCCACTCTGGGCGGCTTCCAACAGAATATTAAAAACACGATAAAACATCAAACATTAACAACTTCCCTAAGCAGGGCTGCCTTCAGATGTCTTCTAAAAGTCAGATAGTTGTTTATATATGTCTATATACAGTATGTCAAGTACAAAGTTCAACAGTCAAGAAACAGTCCCATAGAAGTCCTGGAACATCCATGCCAAGGTCCATCAACGTGGGCAGACACAGCACTTCAGCTCTGCTTCCTGTCTGCTGATTGCAGCATCTGGGCTTGATGAGGCTGTGACCCTCACCTTTTCTGAACCTACTCCAGCTGAGCAATTGCACACCTCCTCCCTGAGCTAGTGAGCCCCACCTGGTCAGCCTCAGCTTCCCAGAGCGTTCTATCACTGCTGCCAACACTTGGGAGCCTGCCTTGTTTGTGGAGACGGGTCTCTCTGGTTCTGATGAGAGGTCCTGCTCTTCTGGTCCCTGCACACTGCTCCCCATCCCCTTGCCATCCTCTGTCATCCCTGTGTGTACTTTCTGCAACCCCAAGCTCTCCTTTTCCATTCCCAGGTTGCCGCAGTGGGTCCCAGTCACAGCTGCACCCCTCGCCAGGATCCTCTTCCTCCTCCCCTTTGCCCTGCCAGTTCATGACAGCGAGTCTTTTATCAATAAATTGGCATGGAGTGGTTAAGACCCACACCGTGTCTTTTCTCAATTATGCAGTTGTTACTGCCATGATTTAATAGCTCTCCATTACGCTGAGCAAAAGCTGCTCTGCAGTGTTGCTGCTTCAGCACAGCCCAAGCTCCATCGGGAGCTCAGCTCAGAGCTGCACTCTCAACAGCAAGGAAGCTGCATGTTGGCTAAGTAAACCCACAGAGGTTATGTCTGGCCATCTTCTTACCGTTCACCTTGCAAGACTTCTGGCTGCTCATTCAATGTATTTGTGCTGCTGGCAAATACGGTTGGAATATTTGTAAATGGTTGAGAACGGCAGTATCTGCAAGTTGTGTTACTGAAGTGTCTTTCCTCCAATTTGGCCAAAACCATTCAGGAACTTTTTGCTACTATACTATAACAGTTATACAGGCACACATGGAGCTTAATTATTATGCTAAGACTCCGTGTTGCCATGCATGATGCCATAGAGGAGATGCTTTTCTTCCAGTGCATGCATGCATACACTTTGTAGTCACTGAAGGCAAACTGGAAAAGGAACAGCTCTGGATTTGCTGCCCCAGCTTCAGAACCAGAGGTTTGCATTGACACCCAAACAAGATTGCTGCCTGCACTCAAGATGTGCCCTGCACCCCCCTGCAAAGTTATGCACCTAGGCTTATAGTTGTACGATTGCAGCTCTTGGGCTGGCCCTGCTGCCAATAATTATGCCAAGATTGTCAAACTTGGACAATTGCCATGTTGTTAGAAGTAGGTGGCAACTGGTTCCTCTATATTATTGCTTACATGGAGTGTGTCTCTGTTTTAATTGCTTCAGCTCAAGTTAAAGAAGCCATAACACGACAGAGTATGTGCTTTATGTGCATAGTCTCAGGTTCAGTTATCAGTACCTCCTATTAGGAAATGCCTCTTAGTAGCCTGGAGG